>NC_137737.1:71878360-76678360 GCF_963264785.1 Psittacula echo
AAATACATGCCAGATGAACATGCAGAATGATAGGCTCCCTTTTTTGTGTCTGAACTGATTTTTGAAAGGCAATTGATGGCCAGTGTGGATGGGCACAGGACCATCCGTCAGGCCTTGAGCATTACAGCAAAGAAGACTGCAGGGAGATGCTGAGTGCTGTGCAGGAGTGATACTATCATAGACCAGTTGAGGAGCAGGTTTTAGCAGCACAGGCTAGCATTGTGTAAGTAGATGATGAGGATCTTTTTACACTTAAACTTTATAGACCACTTATTGCTGCTAAGTGGCCCACTAAAAGCTAAAAAAACCAAACCCCAACAAAACCAAAGTAGTTAGGTTCACAACAGTTGCACTCATGAAACTGCCTTGTCAAGCAGTGCTGATACACTGACAGGCAAACAGCAGCAATGAAGCAGAGTTCTCTGCAAGAACAGCACAGGAACCCCAGAAAAAAAGTCAAGCCAGGGAAAACTGAAGCTAACCTGAACTCTGAAAAGAAATCAAGCTGAAACAAAATGAAATTTAGCATAGTTTGGTGGATAGCTGTGACACCTGGTGCCCTCCTAACATAGTACGGGACTTTAAAAACTTGCACTCATGGAATGGAAAAGATTCCTCAACTAATGATGAAATTGAGAAAGAACCTATCACTGAGCTGAAATACATTAGAAGTGCTGGACATAGGCACTGCTTATGCTGGGGGAGCAGCATGAAGACTACCTCCAAGAAGCTGTTAAACCCAGATCAGACCCCATAAGGTACAGAAGAAGTCCTATAAAAACCTTTACAGGGAGAAGCAGAGCAGGTGGCAGTGGACAGCAGGAAGAGAAGCAGCTTATACCCTGCACAGCAGTGCTGAGGCAAGTGCAAGGTAAGTGTGATAGAAAAAGGTGTGACTGGAGCTATTCACCTCTTATGAAGGTATTTTGTTTCTTTCTGGGCATCAGATCCCTCCTTAGACTGCAGACTGTCCCCCTGCAAGGTGCAGCAGAGTTCTGCAACACTCATGTGTGCTTGCTCAGCCTGCTTTAATCTCCTCATCCTCATTTTCTCCTTCTGGTAGTGAAGAGCAGAGCTGTGAAGGAAGGCAGCTCCAAAAGCTCTTTGTCTCCCCTGCTGCAATCCTGGCAAGCAGTTGTGCAGTCTGCCAGCGGTGAGCCCTGCTTTGCCACTCAGGCAAGGTAAGCTTTCCTGTCTCTTTAACACCAGCTTGACCTGGGGCCACCCTGCTCCCCAAACTGGATTGCCAGTGAGTCCCAGGCTGCTTTCTGCTGACTCTGCAGCAGGCAATAGTCTGATTAAACAATTCTAGCTAAGTAAAGCAAAGGGATTCAATGCTGGCTATTTTTGCATCAGGTGAGAGCATAGGGACTGTCTCCCATGCTGCTCCTTTCCTATCCTAGAAATGAGACCAAATCTTGTTTCATTGATGTTGTTTAATTTTATTCTATTGTTTGTTTAATTAGGATTTTTGGTTAATTAATCTGAAGGTGCTGGTCAGGGGTAAAACTAATTTGGTACGATCACCATACCAGGAGCGCCTGCTTCTTGCTATACTGCTGCCTTTATTTCAGCTTCTTTTTAGCAAAGCCAGCTCCAAGCTTTTGGAAACATGAGCCTGTGCCCTTGTGTATCATGCAAGTTGCTAATAATTTTGTTCCTAGGGTGTAGTTACACCACAGAGACAAGACCATAATTAGTGTCTGGGACGAGCACAGCAAAAAAATATGTAGATGAAACCCAGTGCTTGGTAAATGTGCTGTACTTAAAGCTGGAGGTCTTTGAGGAGCTGTGTGGGCTGGTGGACTGAAAGGAAGATCTGCAGCTCAAGTTGTTCCTTGCTGCCATTGCAGTGTGATTCCTCAACACATCTTCTGTGTGTTGAGCTGGGATTTTGTCTTGTGTATATTTAAAAAAATAAAAGGGTTGAGTACTGCCTGCCTGACCCTATTGTTTACCAGAGGGACCGATAGATCATTCATTTGTGCATTGCTCAACATTTGAAACCAAAGACCATGTCATTGGAGCCAGCGGATTTTGGGCTGGTCTGTACAAATAGTTGAACTAACTTAACTGTAATCAGCTATGGAAAACATCACTTGGAAGGACAACTGTAAACCCGACATTTTGGCTGATAGCAAGTATGTCTGAGCTTGGTAGTTTATTAACTTGAAGTTTTAAATTGGTATCACAATTAACTTACTGACTAAAAGGCAAATTGCCCTAAGCTGTAACTGTTATAAATGAATTCAACTGTCTCCCCAAAGGAGTTTCTGAAGGATTAACTAAATCAGTTTAATAACTGATTGTAGTTAAACTAGTGGGAACTATTTTGTGTAAACCAGTCCTTGGGTCTGGAAGGTTTCACAGTTAATCAGGTGAAGGGTTTCATGGCAGCACCTGAGGAGAAGCATCAGAGTCCATTTGGAGTTTAACACACAGATCTGCTTTGCAAGGAGGGCTGTGTGTATCAGCAGAGCATTGGGGCTTTTTGTTGTTATTAGGAAGATGCAAAGATCTTCCTAAAACTAGACTGAAAATGCTTACAACACTAGCATCTATTTTTTAGCAGGCTCTTGTAGATCAATTATTGCTTATCTGTACCACCTGGACAGATGCTTCTGGATCTAGCTGTTCTGTAAATTTTATAAATGCTGTATTATGTGCACCAGCTCGTCTGACAGAAATGTGTTTGAACATGTCTAATTGGGATGTGACTTAGAATTATAAACTGGTTTGGGTTGGAAAGGACCTTAAGATCATCTAGTTCCAACCCTCCTGCAATGGGCAGGGGCATCTCACTCTAGACCATGCTGCCCAAGGCTCTGTCCACCCTGGCCTTGTAGGCTGCCAGGGATGGAGCATTCACAAATTCCTTGGGCAACCCATTCCAGTGCCTCACCATCTTCACAGTAAGGAACTTCTTCCTTGTATCTAACCTGAACTTCCCCCATTTAAGTTTTAACCCGTTACCCCTCGTCCTGTCACTACAGTCCCTAATGAAGAGTCCCTCCCCAGCATTCTTACAGGCCCCCTTCAGATACTGGAAGGCTGCTATGAGGTCTCCACGCAGCCTTCTCTTCTCCAGGCCGAACAGCCCCAGCTTTCCCAGCCTGTCTTCATAGGGGAGGTGCTCTTGCCCGCTTATCATCCTCGTGGCCCTCCTCTGGACTTGCTGCAACAGCTCCATGTTCTTCTTATGTTGAGGACACCAGAACTGCACACAGTACTCCAGAATGGCACAGTACTTGCACTAACATTAATGGTTTTTAAATCCTAGCCTAAGAAGTAGCAGTCATGGTATGCATTATACTAACTGTCCTCTGGCTGAGATTGTGTAGGTTGTGCCACACACATGATAGTACTGTTTTCTTGGATAGATTTCAAAGAAAGCATTGTCTCGGTGCTGAGGAGGAGAAAAATATCTTCAATGATCCTACTGTGTATAGGCAGAAAAGGTAAGCAAATGTTGCAAGACAGTGGCAGTGAGAGCATGGATCACAGAGTTTGTAGCATCTTTGGAGAAGATAGCTCAGGTTGCATGTGGATGCCTAAGGGAATGCTTTGGGTTCAAAATATCATCTTGAATATTGATGTTAATGGGAACAGCTGTTCACTAACTTGTGCAAGTGTAAACAAAGTGTGGTTTAATGGGCACAAAATCATCTGTTTGCAAAGAGCAATCCAACCTCCCCCACCAGATACAAGCTCCTGGGGCAGGCTCCAGCTGAGCCTGGCCTGTGTACCAGACCCACACTTGGTCTGCCCCCACAGAGTGTTGTCTATGGCAGTATCCAAAATGTGGCTCTCTGGACCTGGCTTCTGGACCTCAGGCTTGCATTTCACAGCACTGCCTGTGCGCCTGATGCTGAGCTTGTGTTGTGGTTTAAACCTAGTCAGCAACTCAGCCATGCAGCCCTCGCTCACTCTCCTTCCTTTCTTCCCCTGCTCCCGGAGGGATGGAGAGGAGAATCGAAAGAATGTAACTCCCACGGGTTGAGATAAGAACAGTTTAATAACTAAGGTATAACACAAACCCACTATTGCTGCCACCAATAATAACAATGATAAGGGAAATAACAAGGGAAGAGAATACAACCGCTCACCACCTGCCGACTGATACCCAGCCCAACCCCAACAGTGATCTAGCCCTTCCAGGTAACTGCCCCCAGTTTTACACCCTGGGCATGACGTGTTGTGGTATGGAATACTTCCTTGGCTAGTTTGGGTCAGGTGTTCTGTCTCTGCTTCCTCCTGGCTTCCCCTCCTCCTTGGCAGAGCATGAGACTCAGAAAGTCCTTGGTCAGAGTAAACATTACTGAGCAGTAACTAAAAACATCAGTGTTATCAGCGCTGTTTCCATGCTGAAAGTCAAAACCACAGCACTGCACCAGCTACTAAGAAGGAGAAAAAAATGACTGCTACTGCTGAACCCAGGACAGCTTGCCACCACTTCAGCTAGCACAAAATGCCAATGACTCTTTTAGATCATGACATATCTACAGCACTGATCAGTGCTTGATATCTGGCACTATTGAAAGCCCTCTTAGCAGTGAGCTTGGTGAGGGATTGAGTACAAAGATTAATTTCTGCTGGGTCAAGGAGGGAGTAAGTGAGAATCTGGGCAGTTTACCCTCATTCTGCCTTTGTTGCTAGGGTTTGGGGGTTTTTGGTCTTTTGCTGTTCTTGCAATTGTGAGGGGTTTTGTGTTGTTGTGGTGGTGGTGGTGTTTGGGTTTTTTTGCTTGGTTGGATTTTTTTTGCAGTTAAATGATCTCCATGAACAGTATTAACTTCATATTAACTCCACTACAGCAAGTGAAAGATACCACACCAGTAACCACAGTCTGTTGGCCTGGACCTTCTTCCTAAATTGACAGGATGGTCATCAGTTTCTGAGGAGTTAGTATAGAAGGTGGGAAGCAATGCAATGTACTCCAAGTTCACCCTCAGTAAATTCACTGAGCTGTGTACCCATTGCACAGACAGACTGCTCAAGAATGGCATCAGGCTCTGCTAACTCTCACCACAGAATCAAGCTCATTAGGAGCTTGTAAGCCTCAAAGGATAGTCCTTTATCATCATCTTTAATTATGAAATCCACAAGATACAAAGCAATCCCTGGCTACAGAACACTGGCAGCATCTTGTGGGTTTTTTGTGTTTAAGTGCCTCGTTTTTTAATTCTATACCACTGGTGATATTGTGAAGTTAATAACCTTAAGTGGTATTTACCATTGCATGTAACAAAGAATTGTGATGACATCCTATTTATATCAAAAGAGGCTCTGTGGATGTGTCATCCCTGTGTTTTGATATAGCTGTCTCTCAAATATATTCTGATAGACATCTCTGCCAATCGTTTGGAGGCAGTGGGAGTAAAATCCGTGAGGACATGTAACACAATACTGAGCACTTTGGTTTGACTTGGATTCCTGCCTCAGTGCTTGACCTGTACTTTGCTAGTCAGGTTTGGGAGGGATTTTCTTTGCAGAGGAAGGGCTGTGCTGCTGCATGATTGTTATAGTTGTCTATTATCATGAGACAGCCCAGAGACCCACAACCACGTGTGGAGTGCTAGCATTTGCAGTCTGGTTGGACCAGATAAAGTAAAGAAGTAAATACTGAAAATAAGAGGGAGAACTGGGGCAGAAGGACAAGCATAAGAGTGATGTGGGGAAGGGGCACTTGGCTATGCACCCCTGTGCAGGTATGGATGCTGCATGAGTCATATCACACAGTCCTTTTGGGTAATGTCATTGTTACCACTATGATTCAGGTGTTAGGAATGAGGATGTAAATGCAGACAGCTAGCACAGGCCCTTGTGGCTGGCAAGAAATTGTGTTTTCAAATCATCAAAGTAGTCTGGAAGAAAAGACCTACCTCTACCCTTAATCCTTTGTCCCAGCTTCTAACCCGAAGAGCCCAAATGAGGACAAAAGCTGGTTGTCCTCAGCAGATCCCACCAAACTGGGAAAGCAGCAGGTGAAACTGCTGCACTGATATCCAGGATCCAAAAGATAATTCCACAGCAATTTTCAGGAAGGCCACACTTTTTTTCTCTCATATTTTGAGAACTTTCACTGACATCTCTCATGGTTTTAAACATATTCTGGTGGGTAAAGAAGACAGTTCAATTTGCAAGTGCTGTAAATAATTTCATTTAAGAATAATTTAAGAATTCATTTAAGAATAAGAATAAAGAGAGCAGACTTTGGCTTCTTCAGGAACCTGCTTAGTAAGGTTCCATGGGATATAGCCCTAGAGGGCAGGGGGGCCCAGGACTGTTGGTGTTATTCAAGGATCACCTGCTACAAGCTCAGGAGTGTTGTATCCCAACTAGAAGGAAGTGCAGCAGGAGGGCCAGGAGACCTCCTTGGATGGATAAGGAGCTGCAGAGAAAAATTAGAGGGGAAAAAAGAGGCTTATAAAAGGTGGAAGCGAGGACAGGCGGCCTGGGAAGAATACAGGGATGTTGTCCGGGAAGCTAGGGACCAGGTTAGGAAAGCTAAGGCCCAGTTAGAATTGAACTTGGCTAGGGATGTTAAGGATAACAGGAAGGGATTCTATAGGTACGTAGTGAATAAAAGACAGACTAGGGACAGTGTAGACACCCTTCGGAAGCTATCAGGAGAACTGGCTACCCTGGATTTGGAGGAGGCTGAGGTTCTCAATGACTTCTTTGTCTCCGTCTTCACTAGCAAAAGCTCTGACCGCAGCACCCAAGTCTTTGAAGGCAGACACAGGGACTGTGAGAATGAAGACCTTGGGCCCACTGTAGGAGAGAATCTGGTTTGAGACCACCTTAAAAACCTAAACGTACACAAGTCCATGGGACCTGATGAAATCCATCCGCGGGTCCTGAAGGAGCTGGCAAATGAAGTGGCTAAGTCGCTGTCTATCATATTTGAAAAATCATGGCAGTCAAGTGAAGTTCCCGATGACTGGAAAAAGGGAAATATAGCCCCCATTTTCAAGAAGGGGAAAATGGATAACCCAGGGAACTACAGACCAGTCAGTCTGACCTCTGTGCCTGGCAAAACCTTGGAGCAGATTCTCTCAGAAGGCATGCTAAGGCACATGAAAAACAAGGAGGTGGTTGGTGACAGCCAGCATGGCTTCACTAAGGGGAAATCCTGCCTGACCAATTTGGTGACCTTCTATGATGGGGCTACAGAACTGATGGACAGGGTAGAGCAGTTAACATCATCTACCTGGACTTGTGCAAAGCGTTCGACACTGTCTCGCGTGACATCCTTGTCTCTAAATTGGAGAGACATCAATTTGATGGGTGGACCACTCGGTGGATAAAGAACTGGCTGGATGGCCGCACGCAAAGAGTTGTGGTCAATGGCTTGATGTCCGTCTGGAGACCAGTAATGAGCGGTGTCCCTCAGGGATCAGTGTTGGGACCGATCTTGTTCAACATCTTTGTCGGTGACATGGACAGTGGGATTGAGTGCGCCCTCAGCAAGTTTGCCAATGACACCAAGCTGTGTGGTTCGTTTGATACGATGGAGGGAAGGGATGCCATCCAGAGGGACCTTGACATGCTTGTGAGGTGGGCTGATGCCAACCTGATGAAGTTTAACCATGCCAAGTGCAAGGTCCTACACCTGGGTCGGAGCAATCCCAGGCACAGCTACAGGTTGGGCAGAGAAGAGATTCAGAGCAGCCCTGCAGAGAAGGACTTGGGGGTGTTGGTCGATGGGAAAATGAACATGAGCCGGCTGCAGTGTGCGCTTGCAGCCCAGAAAGCAACCGTATCCTGGGCTGCATCAAAAGGAGCGTGACCAGCAGGTCGAAGGAGGTGATCCTGCCCCTCTGCTCTGCTCTCGTGAGACCTCACTTGGAGTATTGTGTGCAGTTCTGGTGTCCTCAACATAAAAAGGACATGGAACTGTTGGAACAAGTCCAGAGGAGGGCCATGAGGATGATCAGGGGACTGGAGCACCTCCCGTATGAAGGTAGGCTGGGAAAGCTGGGGCTGTTCAGCCTGGAGAAGAGAAGGCTGCGTGGAGACCTCATAGCAGCCTTCCAGTATCTGAAGGGGGCCTACAAGGATGCTGGGGAGGGACTTTTCATCAGGGACTGTAGTGACAGGACAAGGGGTAACAGGTTAAAACTTCAACAGGGGAAGTTTAGATTGGATATAAGAAGAAATTCTTTACTGTAAGGGTGGTGAGGCACTGGAATGGGTTGCTCAAGGAAGTTGTGAATGCTCCATCCCTGGTGGTGTTCAAGGCCATGTTGGACAGAGCCTTGGGCAGCATGGTCTAGAGTGAGATGCCCCTGCCCATGGCAGGGGGGTTGGAACTAGATGATCTTAAGGTCCTTTCCAACCCTATCTATTCTATGATTCTGTGATTCTATGAATACTATATTATGCTTATGCTGAAACTTCCATCTCAGGATGCAAGTGATCGTGCTGTGATACAGGCATTGTAACAGTAATAACTACCACACAGATGGGGAAATGACAGCTAACCCAATGTCACGCAATTTTCCTCATCATGGCAGGAATAAAAATCAGAATCTCTTTGTCCTTGGTTCACTAAACAAGGTCCGCTTCAACAAGAAATCTTTTCATAACTGGGATATGGCTAACAACATTTATACACGTTAGCAGCTGCTGTCTATGTAGTCTCTTTTTATAGGCGAGTTTTCCTCAACTGATAGAGAAGTTGACTCTATCAGATATACTTTACACTGACGTTTTCATTACTAGTCTGCCTTGTCCCGACTTTCATTTCAGTCACACTTTGGGTTTCTGAGTTTTTATAAGAAGAAATGCAATCTGTCCTGAGAGTAAAAGAAACAAAGCATATCTCCCCAGTGTATATCGGTTGAATTATCCTACCCAGTACCCAAGAGTGATTGTCACTGTAAAGAAAGTGTATTTGTCTTTTCCTGAAGCTTTTCATTTTTGATGGCAGTTAAGGCTAGAGCTTTTCATTTTATGTCTCTAAAGTGCAGCCACTTAAAACTATGCAAAGTGACTGTATTTAAATACTAAAAAAATTCCTTCTATTTCATGCTCGTAAAAATGACTGTACAAGGTTGTGGACTGATTCAGGAAATTTTATCTTCTCCTAGCCCACTGTTTCTATCAGTGTAGAGGACTGAACACACTGGCATTCAGCTCTGTCAAAAGCAAAACTCCATGATGTGCTCTGTTTCAGCAAATACTGGTATCCTTTGTTGCAAGGCTTTCTGTGTGTATCATCAGTCACTTGACATTCTGCATACCCTAGAAACCCAGAAACAGCATCATCAATGCTAGTTTGTTTATGTATTTTAAGAAACTTCATTTATGGTTTGACTTCGGTCACATTACGTCACAAATTAACTTTCAAATGCCTGACTGAACAGAGAATAGACTGGACACCAGCCAGCCTGCCTGTGGCCTTACCATTTTTTTTCTTCCTATTCCCCATTCCAATGACTCAACTTGTCCACAACTCTAGGACCTCTGTAGTACTTATGACCTCCCTGGGACTTGCTAAAATTATTCATAGCTATGATTCACTCACTCACTGACACAGAGGGCTATGTATTCACGATGTATGTGTTGAACTAAACTGCTTTAGCTGTAGGCTTAATCCAGTAGATGGAGCAGCTGTCTGACACTGTATCTTTGTCCTGAGTAGCATGGTCTGGTGCCCTAGGGCACCTGGTAGTTATTGGCAGAAATGTGATTATTATTTGTTAGTGTCCACGGGCAGGAGAGAAAGCTCTGCTCCACGGGATGCTTTAATGAAGTTGTATCTTTTGTCTCTTCCTGCTCTTGTATGCTCCCGTTAAAATAGCTCCCAAACTTAGAGTTTGTCATCAGGCTCTTGGAGCTGGCAAGGCAGACAGGGATCTCTGCTACAGGTGGTGTAAATCTAGTATGTCACCTGACACTGGCTTGACTGATGGAAACTGATCTGAGATCCAGTCCGCTGTGGGGCTTAAGAGAACCAGGAAGTACCTGCTCATGTTCTATATTTACCAGTGACTATCTTTGACTATAAAGATGGCCCAACATTCCTTATGAAGTTAAGAACCCCAAGCTAATAGCTGTGATGTATGGAAATGCCTCTTGCCTTGCATATAAGCTGTTCCACATTGTTCGGTAGGAATGGGAACACAAGGCAAACAGTATTCCCAGAACCTTTTGTGTTGTTATGATGACATTTCCCCTGCTCTATCCTGGATCAGTGTTTTGCCTCATCTATTATTTTGTTAACCTTCTTAGATAGTGCTCTGTTCTGTTGACTGGGTAAAATGCTACTAAATTTCTTTCCATCTTGACGTTGTGACATGTCCTTTAGAGATAATGGTAATTTCAGGCAAACCATGGTGTGATAGGCCCTCATCCTAACACTGCTTAAACGTACACTTCTTCAGGAAACCAAAGAAAAGCAGATAATGATACCATCTGCATCTTGACTACAAATCTGTGTCTGAGTCCAAAAACTGTAGCTGCCCCGAACACAGCAGCTATTATTTGTTGTGTCAGTGCTACACCCGGCAGATGGACCACATCCTCGCACAGAGTGCAAGAGCAATGACCTTTGCATCCTCTCAAGCCCTGCTCACAGAGCCCAAAAAGAGCCTGTGGGGCAGTTCAGGTGTTACAAAGACAATGTGCTGCCTTTCTCTACAGGGGCAAACTTGGATTACTCGCTAAGGTCTTGCTAACTTGTGCTGTTTCAAGCTGTTCCACAGACATGTAGAGTAGTTGCCAGGGCAATAACACTATGTAGAGAGGCAAATTTTTTTTGTTTTAATGACACTAATATTGGCAGAAGCCCTTGGAATGGTCTCCTGTCAGCTTGCTTTATTTCACCAGCAGAACCAAGGCAAGTTCTAACAGTGAAATCATTCTATTGCTGCATCTATTCTAGAAGCACTTGCCTATGCAGTTATATCTATATCCAACAAAAAGGTCAGTTCTCTCTTCATGGAGACCATGGGCTAGTTTCCAGTTACAGCTGGTTGGTGGGAAATCTCCTGTTAGCCTGGAAACTTCTGACGAACTCCTGAACCCATTTCTAACTTCTCTCTCCTTGAGTCAGGGAATGGTGTGGGCTTCATTGATCCTGTGCCCCTGGTGGTCTTGTGGGAGTTTAGGCCAACGGTATAAATAAGAGCTCTCCCTGGACTGCTTCTGCTCTTTTCAAGCTTGGACTGAGCTTTCCCATGTGTCTGGAGGGGATGTCTATTTGATCCTGCACTGAGCAGAGCTCTGCTTCCAGAGGGAATCTGGCCTATTGTGATTAATTGTTTGGTTAAAGCCTGGGTGCCTTTGCTACAATTTTTTTCCTTCCAAGAAGTCTTCTCATGTTACAATGTTAAATATCTAAACCCCTCAGGGTTTCATTAGCAATGAGCGATACTTGATGTATTCCAAGAGCTAGGAAAAAGATCTTTATTGACAATATGCAGAGACCATGTTTGAGGCAAGAGGCTGGTGTCTGGTGAAGCCCCATTTCCTACTTTGCATTCCTAAACATCAGGCCAATTTCATCTTAAAATAACATCCTCCATTATTTTTTGCTCTCTAACTATACCTTGTCTTGACTGGCCTTAATAGAGAATGAGTGGTCTACTTTAAATCTTTATTTTCAAATGTCTTTTTAGCCTTCATATAATATTCATAGCATCTTAGCAAAATAAACCTGGAGGCTATGTTCAAATGGGGAATCTCTTCCTGATTATGTAGCTTCCTCTTTTTTTGGTAATATTGAAAAAATGAAGTATTTTGATAGTGCCAGCTGTGGTTTGATGTTACAGAAACTTATCCAGGTAGAACCAAATGGAGACTAAACTGACATCAGGTGATACTGATCACATTACTGAGCAAATAAACTCCTGCAAAGATGGTATTTGTGAGATTGCACCCTTAACCAGACATCTACATCTCTCCTAATATTTGTGTGGGTTCCCTCTTAATACAGCTTTTCACTTTGACATCTGTCAACATAAGAAACCTGATGGTTTTCCCCACTGACAAGCTGTGGAAGCATGAGCTGTCTGGAAAATTTTGTTAAGGAAATAACAATGGCAAACATCTTGTCTCCCCTTGCCCTTGCTGATGTTTTCACCATTAAAACTAGCCTCTGCAAGGTGCAAAGCTTTTATGCCCAAGAGAAATAGTGAAACCATTCCCAAGTTGGTAAGCCCTGACAAGCTCTATCTAATGTTTTATACTGCTGTTTTTCTGACCTTGTGGCGCAAGGTAAGCAGATACCTAGTGTTGACTGTTCCTGAGAAATGAGCCTGTCAAGCTGCATAGCTGCTGCTTAGGAAGAGTTTGAGCAGGTAGAGTGGATCTATTCTTATCCAGGTTGTACCCTGACCAGGTGAACTGACTCATGCAAGAGCAGGATGGTTAATTGCTTTGGAATAAGAAACAGGCCTACAGCTTTTCCCCTAGCATGAATGAAAGCTTTTTGGTGTATACACAGGTGTTTAGGATGAACTAATTTCCAGCCTGTTTTTGTTGTCTCTTTGCAGATCTTGACATGCATCTGCCTGTGCAGTGGATTAATGTAGCTCACTGGTGAGCAGGTGCTTCTGAGGCACGGGTCCTTGCCAGCTGAGATGATCTTGTTTACCCTGCCATGTCTTGTTCTTTCATGCGGGGAGCACATATGTTAATTATGACATTTCTTTTAGATTTAACAGAAATGGTGAACCACCCCATCTTAATATAAAGGGTTTCCAGAGCAGATATTTGTAGATGGTTTTGGGTTTTTAAAAATTTTTTGTGCTGTCCCAAGCTGTGATCTGTAGCTCTAGAAACACCAGAGCAAGTGCTTGGTTATGGTAACTAGAAAGGCTCATAGGAAAGTGCAGTGGGTTAAATTCTGTAGTGATTTAATTCTGGTATGGTTCCACTGGCTCTTCTGGAGCTTCCCCACTAGAACAGAATTTCTGATCATGCAGGACTTCTTCCATTCTCAGCAGGGCTGAGAATCTGATGCCTGGTGAGGGCTCTCCAGCTGAGCCTTTAGTAGACAGCTGATCATGGTTGTTCTTACTGGGTAACTCCTTCAACCTGTAAGAAAAGCCCCTGCTGCTTTTCTCACATCTTATGTTGATGGATGTCATGCATCTGGTGCCTTCCTCTTAGACTTTGTGTCTGGGAGGAGTTTTTACTTGGCCAGTGGGGCTGAACTTCTCGCTGTGTTAGATCCGGTTGGATGGGGAGAAGCTGTGGTAGGTGCTGGGCAGCCATAAGCTGTGCTCTTTCCAGGGCGTTACTGACCTGCAGGCAACCTTTTCTTAGATTTGATTGAGAGATCTTTCTCTTCTTTTACAATGAGCAGCAAACTTCTGGTTCCAAAGTCCTACACTAAATCAGTGTATTCAAAATAAAGGTAAACAGAAGTCCAAGATAATGTCATCCTTTATGAAATCTGGTTGAAGTTAAGGTATGTGTTATTTTGGAGGTATAGTAAATATCTCCACAATCAAAAAAAAATTGAGAGGAATCTCCTGGTTTAGGAGGAAAATGCTAATGGAAAGCAGCTAAGGTGAACATCCAGGAAAATGCTCTGTGTTCAAAAGGAAGAAACATTCAAGTCTCCTGCTGATTTTGAAGAATATGTAAGCCACATTGTTAGTATTACAGGTAAGTAGTGGTCTTTGGACATACCTGTGCACACTGACAAGTTTGAAATTACTTTTTCTCAATACAGATGTGTCTCTATGTATAGCCTATCTGTAAGCTGCTTCTTAAAAATCTCCATTGCTTTATGGTGAGCTGAAAATTAGATAAGCGAGTATGGAGTGTGAGCAAAGTCTCTTCTTGACTTCTCTATGTTATAATGAACTCTAAAGCACCAGGATTAGTTTTGCTGAACTAAGTTCTGAAATATCTGTGGTTTATTTTGCTGCTTTAGAAACATCTTGCTCTGGTGAGAAATTCAAAGACGCTTCAATTTCCTGGGGCACCTTAGAGAGATACAGGCAGTCCAGACTATAAAAATGCTTGTATGCTCAACAGTGTTACCAGCACCCTAAAAACAGTTGAGCATCTGTTACAGTATTAGGTTCTGTGAAAAATGCATCTCCAAGTAATCTTTAATATGCTATTATATGATCTGTTTTGATTTATTTATGCAGAAAGTTGAGATGTCCAAAAGCCAAGCAATAATATCATTTATCTTTTATTCTAGAATTATTTTCCAATAGCCCTCGGAATATAAACTACTTTGCAATAACTTACACAATGTGCTAACAGAAAAGGCCAGCTGGTTCAAGAGTACTCCCGACCATTTCTTACTACTTTTTCTTTTCTTTGTAATACTGTGTGGTTCAGAGTCAGTTTTGACTCCTGGTGGAAAGAAAAGCACATGTTGTTTTTTTGTTGGTGTTTTGTTTTGTTTTGTGGTTTTCCTTCCTTAATGTTTGTTTTCCAGTTTTGGTCAATTATGGTTCTGTATGATTAAACCGGTGTATGTGGTTTTGGTTTTAATGCAAGGGCTACGGCTGTGGCTCGGATATGGCTGTGGCTTGGCTATGCTGCTTCAGCAGCTCTGTAGTATAAGCCTGAGAGCTACTGATTCTGAGAAGAGGAAGAAAGAAACCATGACTTTCATAATATACGAAGCTGTATGTGTTAGTATTATGCAATATCTTCCTCTAGAGTAGGGTAGTATCCAAAGCCTTTTCCGGGATTAGCTATTAATGTGAGAATGCAGAGTGTTTTTATCTACCAGCACAGTGATACTGGAATTAGGTCAGGAATGAGGATCACAAAGTCTAGCTGTAATTATTGCCTTTGTTAATGAGATAGACTTTTGAACAGAATCTACTACTTCAGGACTTAGCCTAGCTTGAAGCCAAGGCTGCGTAGAAAGCCTACGGGTGCAAAAATCTCCAGTAGATGTGTAGCGACACTGAAAAGATTTATCCTTATTTGTTAGGTTGGTCTTGAGAAAAGAGGTAACACTACACCTGACTTGCGAGGATTTTTGCAAGCAGTAGCAGGAAGTTGGAACACGTCAAACTCCATGCAAACACTTCTAATGGAAGCGATTATAGGCCTATTTTAGTGTTTAAAAAATATTTATTGGAATAGGTTGAGGAGAGCATTAGTCCAGATAAAAAAGATCATCATCACTGTAAAAGAAGGTGAAAGTCTTCTCTGGTGTGTAACTGAGTAAAAATGGTCCAAGATCTGGATCCCAGCAGAATGGGTGCTCATGAAATGGTTAGAGTCAGACTGTAGTAGAAGCAAATGCATGAACCTTGCTTGCTCATTAGTTTTTAATGTTCTCCTCTGTCATAGTTTTGTATGTATGGTGTTTTACTTATTTATGCCCAGGTGATATATGTGAATGAGAGCTGGCAGCAGCCACTGAATAATGGATGAAACACCAGAATGCTGCTGGTGGAAATCTCTACAAGGTGAGGAGCTATGCTGAGGATTTGCTGCTCCCCTGGCTGAGCTGCTTGCTCAAATGCTCTTCCCTGCCAACAGCCAGAAACTTCCAGCAAGTCCTGAGGCGTCTCAGTGAAGAATGTCTTTCTGCAGAGTATACCTTGACAACTTGCGTTATGGTCTGTTTCATTTTCTAGCTGGTTGCTCCTGTTTCTGGTGAAGAACCTGACTAGTGCTGGTCTACAAGAATAGCAGTCCCATTGCTTTCGTTACCTTTTGTGGCAACTCCAAAGTGCATCCTGTAAGGCTTTTATGCACAATTTCAAATTAATAAGCTTTGCCATTAAAGAAAGCAGAATGCGTTATTTAGAGGAACCTAATAGGCTGCCTGAGCTCTGAATTCAACTGTGGCAAAAGATCACTGAAAAGCTTCTGCCCTTATCTGGCCTTAATCATTTATCTTGGTTTCCAGGGCACTTGGAGGCTTTATTTTGGATGTTTCACAGATTACACTAATACGAGAACAGGGTCATTAGTATAATAAATCTCAGGTAAACGCAGAGCTAGCTTTCTGAAACCTTTCTTTATTTGATGTCTGGCATCCATTGCTTTAGAAGTCTATAAAAAATAAGGGCTGGCACCTTGTGCAGGTTACTGGTGCACATGTGTTAAATGCTAATGCTGCCATTTTTTCAAGCAAAACAGAGCCAGGCAGCCACAGCTTTGACAACACAGCTCTGTAATACACTTTGCTTGCCCTGGAGGAAGCTGAGCTCTTCCTTACTGAGCACCAGTCTATTAAAGACAGCTAATGCTAAAGGTCTGATTACTGTTCAGTGACTTGTTCTCACAGTGATTAATTTTTCTCTCCACTAACGGAGGAACTTGCTTCTGTAGCACAGCTGACAAAATAGGTATTTATAACATCATTCGTAGGAGGACTGGGAGTTTGCTGAGCTGCAACAGCCTGGTTAAAAACATCTGACCACCATCACACAAGCTGTGGTCAAGGACTCACTCTGCTTCCCATTTTGGCCAGGCAGGACTTGACCCCAGTGGGACTTCATTTGCTTCACCCATCTGATGACCCCTGGGCTGGTAGTGTGTGTGGGAGGGGTGCTGGTCTTCTCTGTCTGTGTTTCGCTTTTCTGGTTTGAGAGCTAATCTGAAAGCCCTTACCAGATAGGAAGGGATGGAGATCTTGTGGAGAGGAAGCAAAGGATCCAGCCCACGATGAGATTATCAAGGGTACAGTCCAGTGACATTTGTGGTAACCCAGCTGCCTTTTCTCTGTGGCTGCAGAGAAGCAGGGAAGAGCTCTTAATGCTTACCTGCCTAATCCCAAACTGTTGGGGGTATCCCATAGTCTAGCAGTGATGGAGAAACAGCTGCTCCACATCAACGAAAGTGATCAAAGAATACCCAAGAGCAGGGGTGTTTGAAAACACTCCAGCAAGATTTAGTGGGCCTGCCTTTGGGCAGTGTGATTAAATTGCCTCCCAGTGAGTTTGTTGCTAATTCCATCCTAGCTTGCTCTGCTGCTGTATGCTGCTGGAGATATCTCTGCTGGCTCCCTTGCTGTGGCACACAAAGGCTTCTCTGTATATGTGTCTGTAACAGTGTCACTATTTACTTTTCTTTCTTTTTTCCCTTTTTTTTTTTTTTTTAGATCCCTCACTCCCAAAGGATTCTTCACAGATTGCTTTTCCCTCTGCATAGCTTTGTACAGATAACCCAGTAGCCAGAGCCGTGGGGAAGAGAATTAACACTGGTCCTCACTTTGGGCTTAGTGACCAGATGCACATGGTGGACTAGGCTCAGGAAAGACTGCGCCCCTCCACTCCTCACAAGGCTCCTGGTCTCAGGCTGGGATGCAGCTCTGCTTTGTTTTTAAGGCTAAGGAAAGAAGTGGTATAGTGTGCCTGTGTGTCATCTCATCATTGAGTCATCTCAGCAGGACTGATTTACAGAAGCCAACACAATGCTCCTGTGACAAAACTGTTTTCCGTTTATGGCTCTGTGTATGTCAGCTTTCCTATCACTTGGCACTAGCCTCAGTTCATCTCTGTCCAGAGGGTGCACCAGCAGCTGCTCCCTTTATTTGGCTCTTTGGCATGTGCACAGCAGCTGAGGGGATGAAGAGCAGCAGCCGGTCAGCGTAGATCCTGTATGGAGCAGAGGGGTTCAGCTGGCTGCCAGCCTTCTGCTGTACGGGTGGGGTATCCCAAAGCATTTCTGTAGGATGAGGTGTGAAGGATGACATCAATGTGGCTGTGGGAAATAGCTGTCCTCTGCAGACCTGCAGTGGCACCTTCTTGACCTGGTCAGTGCTAATAGGCAGGCCCATTTGGTACTGCAAAGTCAACTGCCATGAAGGAGGAATTGAGTACAGAGGTTGGAGGGGGGAGGGAGTTGAGAAAATTGGCTTCCCTCTCTGTAGAAGTTATTGCACAAATGAGCAAGGTAAATGATGTTTGACCTGGAGAGAAACCTTTAGTGCTGGAAATACCAGCTTCCTCAGACCAGGGCTTTCCTTTGGTTGCAGAGATGTTTCTTTCCTACTTACCCTGAAATTTCTTACCTGAATTTTCAATGGGTTTTAGAGCATTCACAGGCCTTCTTGATTCCCCATCAGTCCAGGGAAAATTAGACATCTGTGTTTTCCATTCAAGAAAAAACTAATTAAAAGGCATGGGGAATAAAGCCTGCTTTCTAATCCCTCTCCTGGATACTGGATTTGCTCTTCAAAATGCCTATCTCTTATTACTGCTCCTTCCAGGGGTGAAGGTGGCCAGCACCAGTGGGATGGGCTGCAGTGCTTCAGAGAGGGAACTTGACTGCTCTCTGGTACCCAGCTGCTGCTGATAGGGCCTCAAGCAAATGTCTTTAAGCAAAAACTTAGCAAATGCCCAGAGCTACTGGTAAGAAGAAAGTCTCTGAAGCAGATTAAACAGTGTTTAGCCCTCTGTGAGGTGGTAGTAAGGGCTGGAGATGCAGGTGTATCCCAGATCCCCTGGTACAAAGTATTGCTTTTGGCATCTTGTAGTTTTAGGGTTTTTCTGTTATATCGCATCATGTGTGGCTTCCCTCTGCTTTTAGAGTAGCCATGCTCACCTTTAATCCACAATTGAAATGCTGGTTCAGCAAGTAACACGGGCTGCAGTGTACCTTGCCCCCTTAAACAGGTATGGTACATGTTGCAGTCTTTGCCTGAGCTGACTCAGAATGAAAGAGCACTTTGGTTTGCTTTACCTCTTCAATCTTTTCTAAGAATGATTTTTCTTTAACCTGGTTTTCCCTGTTACCCAAAACAATGGCTTGTAACACTAACTGGAGAATCCCACTGAGTAAAAAGACAGGTGTAACCATGTTTTGGGGCTTAATATTTTTGAACTCTTTTTGCTTTCGTGTTTGTTTATGCTTTTACCCGCCTACTTAAGCTCTCTGGAAGGAACTAGACTGTTTGTCCAGCATGCAGTTGTCTCCAAAGTCCAACTGTAGACTCAGTGTGATGCATTTCATGGGGACTTTCCTCCATGGACTCCTTCCAAGCCTGTCCTTGAAAGTTCTTCCCTGGTCTCATCTGTTTTATTGCAGTTTGCTTTTTATGTTTAGTATAAATGGGCATTGTTCAGTGGTAGAAAATAGACCAGAAAATCTGGCTTTGTTCCATTTAGTCAAGAGCTATTTTTATCCTGCTTGGGAGTGGGGGGGGGGGGGAGGAGAAACAAACCCCTCCAGCTCTGTTTATTAAACTGTTTTTTTCAACATCTGTGATGATCTTTTTGCCTTACGGATGCTGATAGTCACTGCTGGAGGAGCAAACTGTCTTATCAGTGTCTCTCAGGGTTACTCTGAGGGGGAGACGAGGCCAGCTGTGCTGACAGCTGCCTGCACACAAAGGCACAAAACCCTGTCACATCCCTACACATGTGCCACACCATGGAAGATGGTTACTTTTTACCTTTGGGTAAAACACAGAACACTGGAAATGCTGTTTCTGAAGTGAAGGGCAGGAGCTATGGCTTAGGGGGAAAGGCAATGCTTACAAACAAAGCAAGCCAGATACATTTTTTTTTTAATTCTCTCTTCACCCTATTGGATAATATGACTTTTCCAAAACTGTAAACACAATTTCAAAGTTTCTCAACCTCTTAGCTTGAAAACATCAAGGGGTGGAAAATGGGACAGTTTGGCAGGATTGCTACAGGGCTCTTACTTTACTTTCTGGAAGAAGTTCAGGCAGCCCCAGGGACGCTAACGTTATCGTCATTAGTCACCCATGTGCTTGCAGGCATTTAGAGGCTCCGTTTACTCTTGGTAAGAAAGGGGAAAGTCCAGCAACAGTAAATCTGGAAACATGAATGCATGCCTTCGTGTTTATTTGGGGCTTTTTTTCCTGGGTTTGTGTTGACTGATGACACAGAAGTTAGGATAGAGAGCTCTGCATAGTTACTCTGGTATTGTTTACTGAACAAGTAGGGAGATCACTGCTTAGGGTTGCTTTTTAACAGGTCTAGCTGTTCACATCTAAACCAGGCTCGGGCCCCAGAAGCAGCATAGGAATTTGCAGTTGTTCTCGTTGAAATCAGCTGCTGTTTTTCCAAGTACTTTGTTGTCCTTCTTTAACTAAAATTAAATGTGTTTATAATGTCCCTGTTTAATTACTTGAACTACACAGATGTCTGAAGGTGTGATACTTCTTCCAGTGTGACAAAAGCTAATGCAAACCACGCAGGCGCTGATGCCTTCCAAGGCCAGCGCTTTGCTGAAGGTTACTAGAGTACAGCAAAAAGCCTTCTGCTTAGAAGCCAAGAGGTTGACCCTGTAACTTGAGTGTCAAATCCAAGAGGAAGGTGCCAAGAGGACTAAGCTGTCTTTAAAATAGAGCTTTTTGAGTATTGGGCTTTTAGTTACATCTGTTTTGATCATAAGCTGACTCTAGACTAACATTGCAGGAGCTTGGCTGTTAATTTTCCTGCAAAGCAACTCTGAACCTCTCCATGTTGTAAGGTTTTAAAATCATTGCTGTGTTTGAACATATGGTTCCTTGCCTGATGGGTCCAGGCTGAAGTCTTGTTGTAGATTGGATGAGTCTTGAGTATCCTGAAGGTTCCAGAAGATGGGGTAAACAGGTGCCCAGCTCCAGGATTTTCACTAGTGATAAGGAGTTAATGGTAAAAGGTGACTATTCAGACATTCCAAATGCTTCAGTTTTAGCAATTCCTTGCTACTGTGAGGGAAATGTACACTGAACACTGCAGCCGTGAAGTTTTATCTGTTGAACTGTTTTTGTCTGGTTGGCAGGGAAAATGGCTTTTAGTGCAGTCTTTCTTCACTTGTGGTCTGTAAGATATCAGCAAATAAATAGCCAAATGAAGAGGAGGAAAAAATAAAGACGAGACTAAGCAGACAAACTGAAGGATTAGAGGTGAATAAAAGCAATAAATTAACCTAATTTTTATATGATTGTTACTGAAAACTATGCGATCTCAGTAGGTAAGGTTTTTTCAAAGTCTTAGATAATTTTTCCATTTAAAAAAGAAAAGAGAACAGAAGTTAGGAAATGCTAATCTAGTTTCTATCTATGAATAAAGTCTTCTTGGCAAGCTTTCCAACTCATGAGCAAAGGCTTTGAAATCTTCCCCTATTTTTAAGGGAACTGAATGAGTTCAGTGGTAAATATGCAACAAGTGTAATGCCTGTTTCCATTCTATGTTCCCCTGAGAGTCATTTAAACAAAACAAATTCAGTGTACACTAATAAAGTGGGTAGGTAGCTATTGCAGCTTAATAGCTTGTGCTTGACCATTTTCCTTGGCACGGAGTTTAAGGAATGTTTCCAGCTAGGTTATATCTTCATCATGGGCTGTTATCAGGAGTTGCATTTCCCATTGTCAAGCCCCAGTGCTGAAGATATGCTGCTCTTTGGGATCATGGGACTGCTCAGGAGACAGGTTAAACACAGTGGATGTGCTGCTCCCCATGGCCCGTTGTTGCTGCAGCCTTCTCCACTTGCATTCAAAATGTTTTCCAAACAGAGTGTGTATCGGGAGTTTGCTTTGCTTTCTTTTTTTCCTTTAAGATGTCATTGGCAATTGCTTGTGTCTAGCTAGTCTGCTTCTCAGCAGTTTTCTATCTCCTTTCTTCAGCTTCATTTTACAGAGGAGCAGGGTATGAATGTTTTACCCATGCTATCTCCTGAATCCAGTGCTCTGTGTCCAATATAGCTATCCAAATAACATACACAAGTGTTGAGCAAATCTGCTTAGCTGCAAAGAATGAAGGCAACACGTACTCTTTCAGGTCATCTCTGGCCCTCTGGAACTTGCCAAGTTCTGCTGTGGGGAGCCAGATGGCTGATGGGGCATGGGGGATGCAGTAATGCAGGAAGGTCTAAAAATTGTTCCCTCTGGTCTGTAGGTAAAAATAGTGGGGAGAGATCAGGGAAAAGACTGAAAATACTGAAATTAGCTGAGGGGATCCCTAATTACTAGAGGCCGAAAAGGAACTAGATAATGTGATAATGCATCCCCTTTTTAGGGAAACTATAATGTGGCTGATTTGCTTAGTGTCTTCTAGCATTTCTGGTGGTCAGCAGACTGACTGAAAAATTTAGAACACAGTTATTCAGTATCCTGGGTCAAATTGAGTCAATATCAGAGCTGAATTAAAAAGGTCTTGAAACAGTGGCATTTAGAATATGTTTTGATGCTTAATTGCCAATATCAAAAGATTTTTAAAAATTATTTAAGCTTTAGGCAATGAGTTGAGTCAATGCAAGATCAGAATTTCTCAGTTATTTTGTCCTTGCTAAGAAATAGTTGCACCTGCAAGTTTGGTTCTAAAGAAAAGAAAAGAGGGATTTGCCTCCAAGCAAACATTATTACATGCTCAGTGCTGCTACTAGAAACTTATTCAGCTTTGCACACATCGGTGGCTATTGTTTATACAATTTCTATAGATGAACTCTCAAGAGTTATCTTTTCACTTCTCAGAATAACAGTATCTAAAATTCTATGTGTCAAACTGTATGCTTTGGAGGCTGGTTTTATGTGCCCTACTCTTTCAAATGGCACAGATCACTGATTTAAGGAATTCTGCACAGTCCTTGCTGCTCCTAAAAACCCACCAATTGCCATCAGTGCGCACTTGTGGATACAGAACTTGACATATATATATGTTTAGGGGTTTTTTTTACCTTATAGAAAAAATGTCTGCATCATATTTCAGGTGGGCTATTGTCCTGGGTTCAGCAGTAGCAGTCACTTTTTCTCCTTCTTAGTAGCTGGTGCAGTGCTGTGGTTTTGACTTTCTGCCTGGGGATAATACTGATAAAACTGATGTTTTCAGTTGCTGGTCAGAATGTTTACCCTGACCAAGGACTTTGTGAGTCTCATGCTCTGCCAGGGAGCAGGGGAAGCCTGGAGGAAGCAGGGACAGGACACCTGACCCAAACTAGCCAAAGAGGTATTCCATACCACAGCACGTCATGCCCAGGGATGTAACTGGGAGTTACCCGGAAGGGCAGGCTCTCTGCTCTGTTGGGCTCGTTTTCGGCCGGTGGTATCGTATTCTCTTCCCTTGTTATTTCTCTTATCATTATTATTACTGGTGGTAGCAGTAGTGGTTTGTGTTATACCTTAGTTACTAAACTGTTCTTATCTCAACCTGTGGGAGTTGCATTCTTTCGATTCTCCTCCCCATCCCTCCAGGAGCGGGGGCAAGAAAGGGTGGGAGGAAGTAGACTGCGTGGTTCTAATTTATGGCCTGAGCTTAAACCACGACAGCTATATATTTGGCTTGCTCTGGTACTCTCCAGGCAATTGTATAGCTACTTGAAACTGGGCTCCAGAAGAGTCATGTTCATAGTTATGGTCTTCAGTCACCTGAAAGCTATGACAAGACTTTAAATTAAGGCTTTTTCCACTTGCCATTTTGGTAGCCAGGTACTGCCTTTGGTATTACTATTTGCACATCAAAACATTTACCTCCTTTTCAGTGGATGTACTGTTCTCCCTTTGTGTAACACCTAGTTGCACCAATCTGTACAAGAGCCCTCGAGCACTCTGAGCAGGGAGCAGTGGTGGGGTGGTGGAGTGCAGATCTGCACCCTTGAGCATGCTGAGACTGAGCCCAGGCATGGTCAGGGTTGATCCAGGAGGAAATTGGGATGGGTGCCCATGGTCTCAGCAGGGAAAATGCTACAGAAGTCTGACATAACCTGCAACTTGCTGTAGTTGTCAGGACTCGCTGCTGTTGTGAAGCCTGATGTGCATGGTGGTCTACTGTCCTGTTAATGCAGGCAGCAAAGGACTGTCTATTCCATCCTCATAAAGGAAGCCTGTTTTGCAAAGAGCCTGCAAGCTTGAAATATCTGGATGTCATCCAATTTCTGTTCCCAGAGGCCTTGTTCTAACAAATACTGTGGAGTATACACACAGTACAAGGGAGTGCAGGGAGACGCTCGGCAGGAGACGGCATCATAGAAAACATTTCCAGTCTCAGAGCAGCCCAATTAGGTAGCCTGTACTAAATGTTATAAGTCAAGCTGGAGTGACTCCTTGTTTGTGGAATCCCATTATCTGGCAAAGGCTGCAACCTGGCTCATACGTATGGTCAGCTACATTTTTGAGTTTAGAGGCTGATTTTCCAGTCCTCCTGTAGTCATGCATATGGATTTCAGAATGCACCTAGGCAGGAATATTCAACTTACGTTGGAGGCAGCTGGTGAAAAGAAAGGCATCAAGAGTTTCCGCACCCACTCCAGCAGATTGATAGTCTTCATTTGTCATTCTAGCACAAGGCAAAACAAAGAAAATTTTCATCCATTCTCAAGTTCCAAGCTTCCCCCTTCTGTCTGAGTTCGCAGCAGCTTGATAGGCCCCAAAATTGTTCAAGGTTGTCACTGTTTCCTGTTTATTTTCGTTTACATATTCACAGACCCAGTTTGGAAAAACGACTGTACCAGAGCCAAGTAGTGAAGTTTGCTAAAGGAAGTTTTGCAGTCTAAGAAACTGGAAAAATTTATCCCTCTGCTTTCAGCAGACTGGATGAGCTACTGACAAGTACAATGGAGCCATTGGCCTCTAGGCTCTCTCCTGCTTCATTTAATATCTTTAAACCTCAGTATTCAGAACCAGGCTCCTTACCCATATGCTCCTGCGAATATGGTAACAAAAGTAAATGTACTCCCTGGGAGGGATTAAAGAACCACCATGAAAACCAGGCATATTGAGAAAATAAACCGTAGTAATATAACCAAGCGAAGGAAGAAGAGCACAAATGTATTAGTCATCTCTTAATTGGTCTCAGAGCCCAATATGCTTAACATCCTGAAATGGAAAGCCCATCATTTCAGTTCTGCACATTAGCAATTTAAAAAGAAATAAAACAAGATCTCCTGAGAATGAAATCATATATATGTTCATATTATTAAACACATATTTTTCCTGTTTGCAGCCTCTCAGCTTAATCCCTCATACTTTATTGCATTCAGGACTTCTAGACAAATTCTTTTTTGGACAAGAGGAAAGTTTTGTCTGAGTTTCAAGGAAACTTATTTCATATTGCATAGTCTGAGTGTGCCACTGTGTTATTAATTCAGGAAAACTTCTGAGTGAATAAGCTTGAGAGCTGAGCAAAAATGCTCAGGCTTTGATATTTTCTTGCTTTGCAGAAACCCATGCATCAGAGGTGAGAGCAGCTGCAGACCCATTCAATCCAGTACAGCCACCAGGTGCCCATCAGCAGCTAGGCTCCCATCTTTTAAGCATTTTAATTTTTCAGCTGTCAACAGAATCTCTAAATTTTCATGTAGTCTCTTCAACCATTTATCAGCTCAACTTCCCCTCTCCCGTTGCACAGTAAACATAAAGGAAATTGTCGAAGTGGGACTGTTTGTTCACTGCTTAGTAGATGCTGTGATCTCCCCTACAGACCTCCAGGAACTGTCCGTTGTTCTCATTCGTTTGGCATATCAGCTGTGCCAAAACTCATCATCCTATGTCTTCTGTCCAAGGACATTTTCCCCTCCCTTTCCTTCCTCCCTCTTATTTTCTTTTTCTCTCATTCCTGCTTTATGCACTGGTAGTATTTCCGCTCTCAGGAGTATTCGGGCATCCACGTCGATGCACTCTTTCCCTGCATATGGACCTGGCTTGGAGGCATCAGATCCTTTCTGCGTGGTGTGCTGGGGCTATGAAATCTGTAACCTTTTGAAATCATCATGTGCACATATTAATTGCAGGTGCAGGGTTAATGCTGAGGGATCGTGGTGACCTACAAATTTGCTCAGCATTGCTTACCTAGCAGCCTGCAACTGTAATCAAGCGGGTTTACAGTCTTTACTATGTTTCCCATGAGGTGCTGCTTGCAGTGGTATTTTTGATGATGGAGAAAATTACACATTGGAAAAAACCTTTAGTGCTTATAATTACATGGCTGAGATTAAACGGTACCATGTTGAAGAGTGGTTGTTATATGAAAATGACTAATAACTGAAATGGCACTTCTAACTATTTTCTCTGAAATTAATGCCTAGTCTTTATTTAGTTATTCCACTAAGAATGTGTGGAAGTATGCATTTCCATGAATTTTAAAAGTACTTTCTAGCAGTAGATTAAAATGTTATTTAAAAAGGGTCCAGACCAATTGCGAAGCCTTTTAATTTCCAGATCATAAGTCTAATATTTCTGACAGTTGCTCAAGAGTCTATAAATCAAAATCAGGTCCAAAATCAGATTTGAATGTTCAGGCTGGTTTTAAATTTTGGTCAGAATCCAAGCAGTGCACCACCAATGTTACAACTATTGGTGTTGCTTGTGATTTCTAGCGCAGGAGCCAGCAGGACCTGACGAAGAAATGGTCCATGACCATAAAAGCTTTCAAGTGAAGTGGAAAAAAAACCCAACAGTGGGATAAATCTAAAGGAAGCATGAAGGTACAAGGGTGAGAAGACTGGTCAGCCCTGGAAGCAGAGACCTTGAGGCACACAAGCTGTTCAGCAGTCATCCAAAGACTATGTAGTCTACGTGGCAGAGGAAACAGTGGAAGGGAGCAAGGAAGTTGCTCGGTGTCTGTATAGAGCTGTGCCTAGGTACGGGGGGCAGCCTGAGGAAAGCATGAAGGTGCTTGTTCCACTCTCTAGTAAGAGGGCAATGAAGCAGCCTTTTCCCCTAGAAAGCAGAAATCCAGACTTCAACATATCGTTGCTGAGAGGCCAATGACTGCCAGAGACCAGAGCAGGTTTTGTCTCTGTATGTTAATCACAGCTTGTATCTTACTATACTAATTCCAAAACAAAGCATAACTTTCTTCTTCGGTACTTCTGGTCTCTGTGCACTTCATCAGAGCCAAATGTACATGCACCAGTATTCTATGGGTAACAATGGAGACAGCAGAAATATCAATATCAAAGCAAAGGAATTCAAAGAAAGAGGTCCGGAAAGCCAAGGCCCAGTTAGAATTGAGTCTGGCAAGGGATGTAAAAGATAACAGGAAGGGCTTCTATAGGTACATAGCAAAAAAAAAACCCGAAGATCCAAAACAAAACAGACTAGGGATAGTGTGAACTCTCCAGCAATCGCTCTGAGCGGTGCTCCAGACCACATAACATTAGCTGTGTTTTGCAGTCAGTGACTGAGGAAAGCCTGGCATTGTCAAGTGGTTTGGTGATTATCTGCGCCTGCCAGGACAAAGTAGCAGGGAAGAAAACTGACATGATTCCTGGTGAAGCATCACACTAGGACCTGGCTTCCTGCTGCAAAACCAGGAAATAATATTTTTCTGGAACAATGGTGGACTGAATTCAGAGCTGGGGTACATTCACAGAAGCCCCCGCACCTTTATAAGTAGCAGTTTTCTGTGCCCAGATTCCTACAAGTAATACCTAAAAATGTAAAAGGCTTTTTAAGTAGGTTCATTTTGTTCTGCCTGTAAAAGATGGAGACCATGGGGGTCTGCATGCTCTGGTGTTCTGGTCAATCCATCTCTAAATGGTCCAGCTGGTTGAACTCCTACTTGCTGCTCAGGGACACCATTCTACAGCGTGTTTCACTCTGAACTGTTTCAGTATTGAGCTTAAATTTCCTTTGTGATTTCCTTCCACCCCTTTTCCTTCCTGGAGCACCTGCAAGACACCTGATGGGTACCTATAGCAATGTTAAGAGCAGGGATGGACAGGTGGTACTTTGTGTTTTTAAGGTGAGCTCATCATTGAATTGTCAAAACAACTTGTCTAGTTTTCTACTGTAGACAGCCGTAGGTGTGAATTGTTAGAGTTTTCTATGAGCAGCAATGACATGGGTTATTTCAGGTAATTTGAAAAGTTGCCAGTATATATTGTTAAAGGGGTTTCTTTCTTCTTTCCCTTTATGGCTTGTACCCTCAGGCTCTTTAGTATTAACAAAATTAATCTGTACTGAGAATTTTAATATTCATCCACTCTTCTATCTGGTAAAATCTGGAATATCAGCTATTTTGCATGTGTGGGATGATGATGATACATAAGTAGAAAGGTTCTTGCTGAAGTACATGCTTGATGGGTTGTGTTTGGTGTGACTCGGGGGCAACCAAATTACTAGTGCAAGCTTTTGAAACTGCTTCATGGAACATAAATACCTAGAAATATTGAATAAAGACTGTACACACAAGCTCTAGGGATTTTGTTTGTTTTACTTTCTAAGCCAAATTCAACTTCTTTTGAACATACTGAACTTCATGAATTATTTCTTTCTCCTCCTGTCGTTAACATATATATAGTCCTGCCTGACAGGTGCTTTCAATAACTGAAAGTACACCCTCTCACAAATAAGCATGGCTTTCCAGGCAAAAGTCCAGCCCTCGCAGTAAGCTTGATCCCAGGCAGGATGGAGTAATCAACGTCGTGATCTCCACTGAGAAGAGCCTCACAGAGGGGAACTTCTTTCTATTTCATTCTGCAGCTGAAGAAACATACAGTAGTGGTAGGGAGCCTTGGGGCAGCTGATTTAAAGATTGATTTTGCAAGCTGTTTCTTACTATCTAGCATTCATAAAATTCACCTTTAATAACTGGTTGAAGAGTTCAGTAGGAAAACTCTTGCCAGAAGAGCATCCTGCTGGCTGAATGTGTTCAGACCATCTCTTGGGCTACACCAGATGGTACCAGATGCACTGAAATCCAATAAGTAGTGATTTTTATTCTTTTTTCCCTAACAGTTAGGACCTGCTTTACTCCTTTCCCAGGAATTTTGCTAATATAAGCAGTAAAGGCGCTCCCCAGAGAGTCTCCCACTGGCTTCAGCTTTGTTCTGAGACAATGAGGTAGGATTAAAAGAGCACGCTTGCTTCTGGGCAGTCAGTTTGTGGCCAGCCACGTGGTGGAATAGCTGGGTCATAAATTTTGATGTAATGCAGAGTTGCTAATCAGCATTAAACATGTGAATGCCAGTGGATGGCAGATTTAATTGGGTGTTTAAGAGCATTGGAGGAAGTGTGTACTTGAAGCATCAAAGACTGAGTTCTAGAACTTCAGAAGCAATCTGAAGCTGGAGCTGTGGGAAGAGGCTAGTTCCGCCAAAGGAGGACTTACCTGCCCTGTCTGTTCGCACTAGGTAGGATAAAAGGTTTGAGCCGTATCAAGGAGATGTAGGTTAGTCTTCATGAAGACATTACAAACAGTTCTGGAAACAGTAGAATGCGGGCATAGAGTCACCTGGAAAGAAGGGGGAATTGTTGGTCCTCAGACTGAGAGACTGATGTCAGAGATGAAGCAGGGCTAACTCTTTCTGCATCAAAGGAAGGGAATGGACTAGATGTCTTCAATGTTCCTTCATGCATTTCCATTCACTCTGATCCTTGTTTTCTACTTTTTCATTAGTAGCAGAAGCTAGAAAGCACTTGATGAATGAGGCAGGCATTGGTAGGACAGCAAAGGAGCCTTTGGCAGCTGAATTAGGTCCTAGAGAAAGGTGCCCCTTCCCAGCCTATGCCATGGAGCTCCTGTGAGGTTCTGCAGATGTTCTGCAGCTATGAGTTGTTCCCAGATGGTGTTCTGGATGAGCCCAACTGCAGTCTCATTTGAGCCATTAAATCCTAAAAATTTAAACTGAAATTATCTGAATATGTGATTTTGACCTTTCCAGAATACTACATCTTTGGGTGCATCAGCGGCCTTTCTAAAAAGAGGGTAATACAGCATCTTCAGGGGGATTGTTAATACTTTTAAGACCTTTGGATGCTGTAGTGATGTGCGGTGAGGATGAGGCCGTAAGAAAATTAATTTTATCCCCACAGCAGGGTCTGAACAGCGTGCCATAAAGCAAGCCAAGGGCCACATACTGAGTGACAAGAAGAAAACAAAATATTGAGTGAATGCTGATTAAATGAGCACTTTTCTTTGTTTGTGTTGAATGAGGCAGAAATGCCAGAGAAAAAGTAGTACGTGGTATCTTATTGAAGATTATCATATTTAGTCTCCTTTTGCATAAGATTTGAGATGGGTGATTTGCCTCATCCTTTTGTGAGGAATTTAAAGCATTCCTAAGTTACATGCAAATATCTACCTTAAACTAAGAAACAGAAATAACCCAAGCAGCAAAAAAAAATCAGCTCTGTAAATTTGATGTCTCTGTGATTTGCCAGCTGGTGGATCACTCAGCCCAGTACAATGAGCCATTGACAGCAGTGGTAGCCTGGTCTTCTCCAGACTGATGGATGCTAGGGATTTGAAGCTCCTTTGCCAGGATTTAGACAACTGCTGATGCATAGCAGGGGAATATTGAGGTTTGGACATCCTGGCTTCATCCCCGATTTGGAAGGGGGTATACTGAAGCAGGCAAACACTTTTTGTTCCAGTCCTTTTCCTGCACTTGTTTTCCCTGACACATCCTAGACACCTTCTGTGGCCACTGTCTTGGGTTGTCCAACTGTGCTGGATCATCTTAGATAAAAAATTAAAAAATTAACAACTTCTGATATTCCCACCCTGCAGAAATGGCCCAAACATTGTGTTAGACATGTTTGGCAGCTTATGTGTTGCAGCTCTGTCTGCAATATCCTGTAGCTGTGTTGCTACTGGCAGCAGTGGCCTGAGGCCGTGAGGCAGAAGCTGCAGGAAGATTTGATTATCTCTTGTAACAGCTGATACAGCTGGAGGAAAAAATCTGACAGGCATTAAGACCTGAAGATGGACTTGTGTGCCTGACAGCTCATATATTTGGGTATCAGCTATGCCACTGAGGGCTACTGCATCATCATGCAAAGACGTCTGGACTTCAGCATGTCAGGCAGGGAGTGCATTGGGCAACAGGGCACTGTGTTCCCATGGATTAGGACTGAGCTTAGAAGAGTGTAAAGGGAGCATGAGATTAAGACATTCCTCCAGGTCCCAAGCACTGAGGGGCAAGAAATGAGTTGTAGCAACCCTTCTCCCTCCTGCCTTGCTGCCCCATGCACCCCTTCAGCTCTCTCCCTGTCCAGAGGCATGTCACACCAGCTAGCCTGTGCTGCAAAGCTCCCTTGGTAGTCGCCGTGACACTGTTTCAGGTGATAATCCAAAAAGCACTGGAAAAAAAAGACAGGGTTTTACTCTCCCTGCTGACATTCTCGCCACAGAGGACTGGGGATGTCAAAATACACAGTAGGTGACCATGCCCTGTTGAAAATCAGAGGAAGGGAAAATGTGTGTATTGAAATGACAATGAAGAGCTACATAATAAACAATGTACAATTATCATTGTTTCCTCCTTCCTACCCTACTGCCAGGCATACAACACCAGAGATCTTTCTCCGTGGGTTGCTGGCTTTTGCATCTCTTACTACCCTGTGGATGTGGTGATCAGCCTGGTGGGGGGAAAAAGCCCTGCTTTTTCCCAGCCCTCCATGTAAGCAAACCTAAGTCATGTTCTGGCTTCCAGATTTCCTCTGCACTTCAGGAACAAATGTAGGGTTTCTGCCTATCATGCAAGAATTTTTATGGATGGTATAACTACCTGCTAGAAGAAAAGGCTAGCAGCCTATGCTATGGGATAGCCCTGCTCTGGTGATCAGAATTCAGGAATAAAGTTGAGCCTTTTAAACAGCACCCCTGTGAACTGTACATCCTTCTGGGGAGAGCCTGGAGTGCTTTGTTCTTCATTCCAGCATTTTGTCTCCAAAATTCCTACATCCTTATTTTGCAGTACATAATCTGGGATGGTACAGAATGCAAGGCATTGCCACAGCATGTGAGAAATGCTGTGGGCTTCCAAATGAAATGGACTGTGCAATGAGCAAAGACCAAGTTATAGGTTTCCACGTGGACACAGCTGACGTAGTGTACATGTATGAAAACAAGGTACATAGAGGGGCTTCTGCCTAATCATAGCTAGCCTCTACCTCTTAAAGAGAAACCTGAAAGAATGATGCAACCTCCAGTAAAATCTCATTTCTTATTGCTGTCCCTCTTAGGAAAATAATGCAACACCTGAGGCCATTCATGCATTGAACTGATCTCACAGCTGACTACTGGGGAGGCAGGCAAGCGAAGGTGAGACTGAACTGAGTTATGAGCATAATGGGCTTGATGCCTTTGTACAACTTCTCATGATCAAATATTATTACATCAGCAGAAAAGAAGACCAAAAAAGATTATATTCCTCTGGGACTCCCTAATTCTAGATTCCGGAGTGAGTTAGTCAGATGAGAGATGTTTAAAATTAATAGGATCATCTTTTCATGCATGCTCAGGAATTCCTTGCTTCAATTGCAAAAACCACTAATAGACTGGTGGCAAAGCGAGAGCTGAAATTCTCATTTCAGTCGATTCCTGCCCTTGTTTACCCTAGTGCAGGCACATTCCTGCCTGGTGGCCTAGCTCAGCTGCAGCCAAGGACACTGGGTCACTCCTGCAAGATCTTTACCAAGGCTGCTGATGCTTGCACTGCAGAGCAGCCTGACCAATTACAGATGGAAAAATCCATATTTAAAATATTTTTTAACAGAATGCATTGCATCCAGTGGTTGAGGCACTGTAATTACACCAATTTGTCACTGTCCGTAGGGTGGCTGCTTTGTAAAATAAACGATGATCTTACAACCTTTCAAAATGTGGTGGCCTTGCTCAGCTTTTTCCTGATTTTATCACCCTTAGTAGGTATTTAGTTAATGGTCCCTCTTTTATTGTGAAGCTTGAAATAATATTTGGAATATAATGCAATTAATTTGAAGGTGTCTTGTTAAATCTATTGGAACTCTTTAGTTCAACCATTATTATTAATGATACTTTTGAGGGAATGTGGATTTCTTTGATATTGTATTCTGAGACTTACTGATTAACAACATTGAAATCTGGCTGGACTTGTCTATCTGAAATTTCAAGTGAGAACTGCTAATGCAGCATTAACGGCTAATTGACCGAGTGATTTTTCCCCATCAGAGATCATAAGGATACAAGAAAAGAGATCAGGGCCTGTTTTCTATTGGAGACAGTTGATACACAAACTACTGTTGCATTAACCAAGCAACACAGAAAGCCCTTTTCAGAGATGAGGTAGGAGGTGAGCTGAGTGTGCCCAGGTGAGTAGCACTGTGGCTCCTTGCAGAATGTCTTCAGTAGTATATTCTTGCTCCTCTGAGAAGAAAATCCTAATGCTAGTGGCAGGGCAAGGCAAAGCAACACCTGCTCGTTCTGCTGCCAAGGCAGCTTGAAGCACAAGCATCCAGCTGTGACTGCTGTATCTTGGTACTACTGGTGAAAAAAAAAGCGAATCTTAAAGCGCTAACTTATATTCAAAAGCAAAATCCCATAAATCAAACAAGGGTGCACAAAAGTAGGGAGGAACTGTCGAAGGTATTGAATTGCTTACAGTATATTGTCACCCAAATATTAATACAAACCAAGAATTTCTAGCCCAGGTGTCTTAGTGAATGGCCTGATCTCTAAAGCAAGCCCTTGGAGTCCCACTAGTGTGCAGGTGACCTGCAAAGGCTCTGTCATTACAAAGCCTTTCACCTGAAATGGATAGTGCACCCACATGCTCCTGCATCCTCTCTGCAATGGTGACTGTGGCAGGATGTGTGAGAGCCCAATTTAATAACCCTTCCTATCTCAGTCACATCCTAATTTCTAATAACTTCAGACCAGCTTAAGGCCTGAAGCATAATGTTTAATCTTTCTTAAATTTGCATAATTATTTGTAACTTTATTCTCAGTAGCCACATAAATCATCCAGTCTGAATTCTGCTGTGCTCATCAGCACCCTGGGGCACAGAGCTCCTTGTTTTTGTGAAGTGCTCACCCTCTCTCTTAGTTTTGTAGCCATCACTTTTTAGAGACACTAGTTATTCCCTTGAGGTTGTGTTGCTAGCTAGGGAGAACAGAATTTCTACGTCTTCAGTCGTTCATAATTTATTTTACTATTGCATCTCCCATTTCTAGCTCCTCCTTAGAGCAAGTTGCCTGGTGTGTGTGTGTGTGTGGTGGTAATCACTCTAACCTGAGCTTTCCTAGGTCTTTGACTACCTCTGTAATTCCTTCCTGAAAAAGTTTTGGTCATTCAGCAGTTGTCTTTTTTCAAGATAAGCAGCAGTGAGCATGCTGTTCCAAGAGGCTAGCCCATTCATTCATTCATTCATTCATTCATTCATTTTACAATGTTATGACATTTTTTGGTGTTTATCTTCATCTCATTCCTTATAAATCTTTCTTGTTTCCTTGTGACTGAAGTTGGAGATTAAGCATAAATCTCTGCTGATCTGTCTAGGTTTGAAGAATGTGTCTATTTTCCCTCATTATCTATAAGCTAAGGGGAAAAAAAATCTGGTGAGGGGAAAATAATCAGAATTTATTTCTCTCCTGCCCACCTGTGAGTCTTTATGGCTCCATGCAAAGTTTTAGGGACTCACAAATGTGCAGTTTTGATCTCACTGTGGCGTACACTTGGGGTAATCAGGAGCGGAAGCAGATTATTAGAAGACCCACAGGTTTTCATTTGAAATAAAAGGCTAAGAGATTCTCAGAAATACCAAGCTTGTTCTCTCTTCTTGTAGCATTTCTTTACAGATCTTTATTTCTGTAACTTGGCAATACTGCAATAAATAAGAAAGTCACAGAACTTGAGTCAAATTATAGCCAAACATGCAACGTAAGATGCATAACTATGGAAACATTTAAAATCACAGCGTTATTAGTCTTTAGTCTCACTAAGATTTAGTGGATAATCATAGTTCCAGGCTTTTGCATACAGGATGATGCATCTGGATGGCGGGACTTCATAATTATAAGTTTATGCTGGTATAAATACTTACAGCTTACCAACTGTACCCTGGAAGCTGTTTTATACTGTCAGCAAGTTTAACATTTATTAACCACGGGATGAAGAAGGAACGTGAAAGCAATACTACTTCTCAGTAGCTTCTCAGTTTACGATGCAGCACTCACAGGCTAAAATCCACCTGATACAAGAGGAAGGCTCATGCAGTATTCAGGATACAGTGCAGGTGAGAAATTAAATGCATAACAGGCTTGGAAGCCTGCCTAAGTTTTGCACAGTGAGGCTCAGTTGGCAAGAGCCATACCTGACGTGGGACTTAATAAGGCAAGCAAGAGGAAGGGGTGATGGAGAACCTCACCTAAAACAAATTAGGATGCCAAGCTCATACTGGCCTGCCGACCGGTACAAAGCAGAGCATTGACCAGAGCCAGCAGAAACTCTTGTTTCGTTGGTGGTTGCCAGGTAGCGTAAGCCTTGTGAAGGGTTTATTATCCAAATAACAAAAGAGGAGGGTAAGTTTTCACTGACATAGAAAGATTACATTGCTGAGGTTCATTTTTGCGCATCAGTTCTCTTCCTGTTGGTTTTTTCTGTATTCCTCCAACTACAAATAGAGCATATCAGAAGTGGGTGAAGAAAAGCAAAGCTCAGCCTGTAAAAAGAGTAGAAACTTCATTTCAGGGTGGGTTTAAGAGATTTCAGAACTTTTCTAGCATAGGAAATTTGTAAGTGTGAGCTGCTGTTTCACCCCAGGGCTGCATTTATGAGATGGTTGAAAGCAGTGATCTCTTAGCTGTGGGGAAATATGCACCCCAAAGTAATCATTGTAATGAAGTGATGTAGTGGACCGGTATGTGGTCCAATTTCCCAGATTAAGGTACGTGGTTAGCATCCGCGTGTGTTTGGCAGCAGCAGGACACGTATTTGTGCTCCTGCTGCCACCAGTGCTCACAAGGACATGAACAGGTACCCAAGTGAGGGGTACAGATCAAGACATTCCCCTGATTTATTCCAGACTGCTTGTGTGACCTGTTGGCCTCTGTCTGTTAAGGATTGCAGTTATAGGCGTGGAGGTTTAATTGAGCTGCCTGCTGTCGAAATGCAGCCTCCAGCTCTCAGCTGTTTTCATCTTCACATAGCTGAAAATAAATGGTGGGGGCAGTAGGGATGGGTAGGGTGTTTAAACCTTACAAAAGATTGGAGGAGCCCAATTCTCTTTCAGCCTTGTCTCCCAAAACACCAATATCCCAAATAATTAGGTTTTTACGGAAAACATTTGCTTTATTCTGACTGCCTCAGCTGGAGTAACTGACCACAGCCAGACCCCTGTATTTCAGAAACACTGACTTCAGAGCATGGCAGTGTGCTGGGTTAGGTGGGATCTGACTGTTGTAGGAAGCAGCAGGGCAGAGCAAGGCAGACACAAATGCTGGTATGGTACCAAGGGCTAGAATGGAAAAATCAGTGCCATATCTGCATTAGGAATGCAAACAAGGGGGTTATGGCAGGAGAAACAACCAGCAAGCTAAGTAATTATGAAGCAAATCAGTAATAAAAAAAATACATTACTGTCTTCCTCCACTAGTTGCCTTTACTTTCAGTCTTCTATACCTCTTCTATGGTACACAGCAGTTTCCTGTAAATAATTACTTTACAGTATCAAATTTGCTAACATGGAGAGCTTAACTCATAAAATAATTGTTACTTGCAACAGTGCCTTTTCATCCCATTATGTGTAGCATCCCAGCCTGCCCATAGACTCCCATATAAGCTTCCTGCTTCAGAGAGGATTTTACGCTACCTGTGGCTAATCTTTCTGCTCCTTATGAGCAAGTCGCAGACACTGAATGGCCAATAGTGCTCCATACTGAAATTTATGGATTATACCTATCCTTACATATTCAAAGGGCTTTTGTCTTCAGTGCCCTCCAACCAGCAAACCCTTTTTGACTATAAGGCTTTGAGGGCAAGGCTGCTTCTTGATGTTGTTTGATGGCATCCAGTACTGTATATGCACACCTCACTGAGGGCTTTCATTCATTTTAGTTATTCCTGGGAGGAAAAATGGGTTTGGGGGAATGAGAGAAAGAACTTGGAACTGCTATGCTTTTTTAAAGCCCGCTTGGAATACTTCCCATGCAGTCTGATTTTCCCATTGTGTTTTCTTCCTCTCCTTTGGGACAAACACTGCTTTTCTTTATCAAAAGGAAGGATACAGTTGCTCACAGACCTGGGGGGGAGAGAGGTTGCCTCTGCTGCCTTTGTTATATGTATTTGTGGTTTTTTTAGTCTGGTTTCTTAAGATAAGCAAAGCCTGTGCAGTGTTGTCGTCTGTCTGTCTTCCTACATAAGTATCTTTGAATTTATAGGCAAATTTCATTTTAACTTGACGGAAGCAATTCAGAGATAAATGTTACGAAATTTCTGTAAGTTTTAAGGAAATAGATGATGGATAGGCAGGAAGGATTGTTTTAACATCCTTATTTGGGAGCAAGCTAATCAACTAATTCTTTACATTAGAGAATCCATATGGAAAAGAGTAGGTGTTTGTAATTCTGCCGTCTGTGGAGTTACTGTAGAAAACCGGCTTATATGCTAAAGGGTGTACAAATTGTAAAAATTGTATTGTCAAGATGTGACTAGTGATAAATTCTGTGTGCAAGTGTAGCATACAAAGTATGCTTTGGAGACAGGATGACAGTGCAGCTGCTTCAGCGGGCAGGAAAATGCAGCACGCACTGCAGCCCCACTTGCACAATGCAATAGCCAACAAATCTGTAGTTACAGCAAGCCACTGAGGAATTTAGGGAATGATTAGCATCTAGTCTTAGTGAAGAGCCTTGAGTAAGGCTCACTAGCTTCCTGACTTAGTTTTTGTTTTTGAAAGCAAGCTGCTCTGAGCTTTGTTGAAAGTGGTGCCTATGCAGTATCTATGCTATTCCCAGACTCCTTATGTTGCAGATGTTAACAAAGAGCAACGGCATGAAGGGCAAAGGTACTAGTTGCAGAAAATACCAGTGGGTCAAAATCACTTCTGTCCTGTCCTATAAATCTTACAGTTCTACCTCCAGGACTAAAACCTAAAACTGCCCAGTATGCAATTTCTGTGTACAACAGCACTAAACTTAAATTGCTGGCGCTGCATTACCCTGCGCTTGAAAACCCACTGGCTGTATTTTTAACTACACTTAGGTAGCATGCTGTCAGGGGAGGTTAGAAACTCAATCTCTTTGAATTCAATGATATTGATGTTCCTCTAAATATCACCAAAGTACTTGCTCTGTGGTGTAGCAGCTTCTGGATTTTTGTGACTTTCCAGCACATACAGGCAAGGAAGCTCCTGTGCTTTTGTCTATTATGGACTTATTGCCAGATGTTACAGAATTATTTCTGTAGAAGAACGAGCCATTGTGTGCTCTATTTTGTGGCAGTTTAGCTTAGATAGCTGGAATTCTAAAATCAGAAATTTTCTTTAAAGAAAAGAAAAGGTGTTCTTATTCTACCAGATGTCTGTAAAAAGCAGTTATGATGATGGTATGTGCTAGCTGAGGGCAAGTACCCCCATGGAGACATGAGAAAGGCAAGGGAACATCTGCCATTGTGCGTGCAAATGGCAGGTCCCAAGTGTGTGTGACTGGGGGGAGAAGGGAATGGGGACCTCAGGGGAAGCACCTGGCTGAGGCGAAATATCGTACTGCTACAATTCATAAAAGAACAGGCACACTCGCCATGGAGTATGTGCCCTGTGGTCTAAGAGACCTTCTTTGGCAGAGTAGTATACCTACCCTACACTGTTGCTCTGTGAATAAGGCCTATTAAAATCCCTGGTGTAGCTTAAGTCTGAAATTCAAGGCTGCTTGATGGCTTAATAGGTTAGGACCTTTGCTAACGTATTTTTTTGCCACTGCTTACAAGAGGACTGATATAGATTTCCATTCTCACCCCTGGTCCCTGATCTTACCCCCTAAGGGATGTCAGTTCATTACCCCCATAGGTCATTTCAATTTAGCTACTTGACATGACTGAGAGGAGTTGGGGCTTGATCCTGTGGAAAATACTGCAAAGGCAGCATGATGTCTGTCAGAGGAGGAAGCAAATCTTATTGTTCCTAAATGATTGCTATAGTCAGTATTCAAAAGGAGTGCTTATAACTGGAAAGTAATTGCTGTCTAGTGGGTTTTTGCCAAGCCGCAGCCAAGCACTTTCTTTCTAGGAGAGCCAGTGCAGGAGGAAGGGATTGCTTGTCAGACCTCCAGCAGGGAACTGGAAGAGTCACAGTATAAATAGTATCCAAAAACTAATAAAATAGGATTTTTTTTTCATAGTAACACTTCAGGACCCTAGTTAATTTTTGGCTGTCCTTCCAACAGCATACAAACAGCGATCAAACCAGTCAACCTCTGAGAACTGGGCTGTTTGATGGAATAATTAGGCTTTATAGGCTGTCTCTTAGGGACTCATTACTGGGCTTACAAAACTGGACAGTACGGCACAGGCTGTATTCTCAGTATATTTCACTGGAGTTTCAAATGTCTACAGCCATTGCACCAATTACCAAGTCTCCATTAGTGTTTTGTTCAGTGCTAAAGTGGCCTGGGAGAAGGCTTTGCTCAAACACAATTCTTGGCTTTGGCAGTTCTTGATTTTCAGAGGCAAAATGGAGTTAAGGAAGATGGATGGGTGTGAAAAGTCTTGTCTGGTGTGCATTACACCCATGGTACTGATGGTCAAGATCCCTGAATCCTCATGCCAGACTTGGCCCTGTCATGGCGTGGGACATTCACAAGTCGTCACTAGCTGTGCCTCCCCCATTGCTGCCTTTGTGAAACGACCCTTGGGGATATATGATACAGCATGTGGTAAAGTCTTTTAATGTAGATTTATGATCTTTGAATAAAACTTTCGGCCCCTGTAAGATGTAATAGTAGGCAGAGCAGTGCAGTAAGGTTTCTTTGGTAGCTGTGTGTATAAACTAATAGAGATCCCATTAGCACTTATTTTGTCTTGTGGTAATTTATCCAGGCATTTAACCTCGCTGTTGAAATTTCACACCTTTAACTGCTATCTGTGTCAGAAAATGGATGTCACCTACCTATTCCCCAGCTCACTGCCACTCACTAATTAGATCAGAATACAGCTCTAGGGAAACTAAAGCCCAGTCATATGTGGGGATGGCAAAAAAATGAGTTGCGATAGAAGTCAAGGGGTCTGCCACAGTGGGCTCTGCATCATGGGACAAAACAACTAAAATTTGTTTACAAAGGGCTAGCATTCAGTTACTGAAGATTGAAATTCCTCTGTATTGTGCAACATATTGGTGCCGACTGCTAATTGGAAAGAGCAGACAACAGTCCTCAGGGACACAGATGCACATATAGCTTTTCTGCTCTACCTTAGGGAAGTATGCCATTCAGAAAAATGATTTCATAAAAATACATGTCTTGTACAACAGAGGTCTAGGGCCAGTCTGTGAGAACCTGGATGCTGAACTTGTTTCAAATGCCATTTACATTCCATAATGCAAGTCAGAAACAGGAAACTGAGCTTGTCTTGGGCACCATTTGCATTTGACCATGGGAGGCCTTGAGTGTAAGCAAAGCAAGTAACAAGGATGTTGGCTATTTATACTGTGTAGATAGAATTGTTCTGACCCCTTTGTTCAAAGCTGATAAGCCTCCACAGGAATGTGAAAGGATGACTTAAGGATGAGCTGACTCAGGAGATGAAGTGGAAAAGTAGACACAACAATATGAGGGACACAGACTACTGGAGGACCCTCGGGGGAATCCCAGCTTTGAAACTGTGCAAGTATTCACTAAACTGTGCTCATCATTATCATAGTAATTACTTTCTATGCTTCCTATGCAAATTATGGATAACACCCCAACAGAATACAAACAAAAGTGCAGGGCTCAGGCCAGGGGGAGAGCTCCTACCACTGACGATACCCAGGGTGAAAAGGACCAGTGAGACACTGCTGGATCCATGGGTGGTGATATTTCTTCTCTTTCTTTCTCTCTTTCTTCTCCTCTCCTCAATTTTTCATTGAATATTTACTAGATCTAATTAAAAATACATGGCATAGGACTTGCTGATACAGTTAAAGTAATAACTGTTGAGTTATTGTGCCTAAACACATGCCTTGTATTTTGTATTAATAAATCATCAAACTGGTTGGTTGGTATCGTTTCACCTTAATTCAGTACAAGGGTATCATGAATGTGGTCGTTGGTCTCAAGGAGAAGGAGGTCATCCTAAACAACTCCTTTTGGGTCACAACACAGCCCACCACTGGTTCTGTCATTTTATCTTAATATTGACTTTATTGCAAATCCAAAGTGTTTGGAGGGAGCTTTTTTCCCTCTTGTTCCAGGAGCTTTTCTGCATCTGCCCAGTAAGCAAAAAGAAGATGACAGCAATATTCAAAGCCTAACCAATCCATCGAGCTCGAGTTATTAGTCAGCTTGTGCTGAACTGATAAACTGTGCTTATTGTTCAAGTTAACTTCTTAAGTTTCAAGTGAACAGCTCACTCCTACAATTGCATGAAATGCCACTTGCCCTGTGGGGGCATTCCTGCTGTGTCTACTCATATTGTTTTCATCTCATCTATTTCAATGGTATCTCCACCATACTGCAGTTGGCTGATGATTCCAGCTACTTGAAAGTCCATTCTGCAGTCATGAGATGGTAGAGTTTGAGATCCTCAGGACAGTGAGAAGAGCGCGCAGCAAGCTCACTGTCCTGGACTTCAAGAGAGCAGACTTTGGCTTCTTCAGGAACCTGCTTAGTAAGGTTCCATGGGATATAGCCCTAGAGGGCAGGGGGGCCCAAGACTGTTGGTTGATATTCAAGGATTACCTGCTACAAGCTCAGGAGTGTTGTATCCCAACTAGAAGGAAGTGCAGCAGGAGGGCCAGGAGACCTCCTTGGATGGATAAGGAGCTGCAGAGAAAAATTAGAGGGGAAAAAAGAGGCTTATAAAAGGTGGAAGCGAGGACAGGCGGCCTGGGAAGAATACAGGGATGTTGTCTGGGAAGCTAGGGACCAGGCTAGGAAAGCTAAGGCCCAGTTAGAATTAAACTTGGCTAAGGATGTGAAAGGTAACAGGAATGGATTCTATAGGTACGTAGCGAATAAAAGACAGACTAGGGACAGCGTTGACCCCCTTCGGAAGCTATCAGGAGAACTGGCTACTCTGGATTTGGAGAAAGCTGAAAGTTCTTAATGACTTCTTCGCCTCCATCTTCACTGGCAAATGCTCCAACCACACCACCCAGGTCTTAGAAGGCAGATGCAGGGACTGTGAGAATGAAGACCTTGGGCCCACTGTAGGAGAGGATCTGGTTCGAGACCATCTTAAGAACCTGAACATGCACAAGTCCACGGATCCTGAAGGAGCTGGCAAATGAAGTTGCTAAGTCGCTGTCCATCATATTTGAAAAATCATGGCAGTCAAGTGAAGTTCCCGATGACTGGAAAAAGGGAAATATAGCCCCCATTTTCAAGAAGGGGAAAATGGATGACCCAGGGAACTACAGACCAGTCAGTCTGACCTCTGTGCCTGGCAAAACCTTGGAGCAGATTCTCTCAGAAGGCATGCTAAGGCACATGAAAAACAAGGAGGTGGTTGGTGACAGCCAGCATGGCTTCACTAAGGGGAAATCCTGCCTGACCAATTTGGTGACCTTCTATGATGGGGCTACAGAACTGATGGACAGGGTAGAGCAGTTAACATCATCTACCTGGACTTGTGCAAAGCGTTCGACACTGTCTCGCGTGACATCCTTGTCTCTAAATTGGAGAGACATCAATTTGATGGGTGGACCACTCGGTGGATAAAGAACTGGCTGGATGGCCGCACGCAAAGAGTTGTGGTCAATGGCTTGATGTCCGTCTGGAGACCAGTAATGAGCGGTGTCCCTCAGGGATCAGTGTTGGGACCGATCTTGTTCAACATCTTTGTCGGTGACATGGACAGTGGGATTGAGTGCGCCCTCAGCAAGTTTGCCAATGACACCAAGCTGTGTGGTTCGTTTGATACGACGGAGGGAAGGGATGCCATCCAGAGGGACCTTGACATGCTTGTGAGGTGGGCTGATGCCAACCTGATGAAGTTTAACCATGCCAAGTGCAAGGTCCTACACCTGGGTCGGAGCAATCCCAGGCACAGCTACAGGTTGGGCAGAGAAGAGATTCAGAGCAGCCCTGCAGAGAAGGACTTGGGGGTGTTGGTCGATGAGAAAATGAACATGAGCCGGCTGCAGTGTGCGCTTGCAGCCCAGAAAGCAACCGTATCCTGGGCTGCATCAAAAGGAGCGTGACCAGCAGGTCGAAGGAGGTGATCCTGCCCCTCTGCTCTGCTCTCGTGAGACCTCACTTGGAGTATTGTGTGCAGTTCTGGTGTCCTCAACATAAAAAGGACATGGAACTGTTGGAACAAGTCCAGAGGAGGGCCACGAGGATGATCAGGGGACTGGAGCACCTCCCATATGAAGGTAGGCTGGGAAAGCTGGGGCTGTTCAGCCTGGAGAAGAGAAGGCTGCGTGGAGACCTCATAGCAGCCTTCCAGTATCTGAAGGGGGCCTATAGGGATGCTGGGGAGGGACTTTTCATCAGGGACTGTAGTGACAGGACAAGGGGTAATGGGTTAAAACTTCAACAGGGTAAGTTTAGATTGGATATAAGGAAGAAATTCTTTACTGAGAGGGTGGTGAGGCACTGGAATGGGTTGCCCAAGGAAGTTGTGAATGCTCCATCCCTGGTGGTGTTCAAGGCCAGGTTGGACAGAGCCTTGGGTGACATGGTTTAGTGTGGGGTGTCCCTGCCCATGGCAGGGGGGTTGGAACTAGATGATCTTAAGGTCCTTTCCAACCCTAACTATTCTGTGATTCTATGATTTCTGCTCTTGCTGACAGCATAGTGTGAGTTATCTAAAGGATCAAAAGGGATGTGCTGGTTTTCTTTGTATGTTGCAAAGGCACCTGATAAATCAGGAAGTTTAACACAGCCATACAACTACAATACACAGCTGCACACAGCTATACAGTACATTAAAATCTTGATAATGCATTCATACTAAACCTCAAAAATACTTTTATACCCATTCCGTAATTATTCAACAATATGCCAACACCTTGAGTGAGCTGTGAAAGCGTAAGCTTAGATCTCATGGGAAGCCTTGCTAGCTTTTTCTTAGTTTCACCAAATAAATAGAATTTGTAGTGCAATTCTCTCCCATAGAGAGGATTAGCACAAAACATATGCATCTTGAAGACCTATTTTGAGGACTCAACCACGACTTAATTGATACATTCTGTAGCAGATCATTACCAGACATGAATTTCACTTCAAGTGAGTACAACTCTAAACTAATGATTTTGTTTGTTGGAGTTAATTTCTTTTGAGATCGTTACTTTTGCTTTCAAGAAGAACAAGTTGAGTTCTTTCCCCTGGTACACCGGCAGAACTGTTCTGCAATTCCCAGTAAATTATGTTGTTCAAATCCTTTTAGAATCCAGAGGTTTCCATGGTGTCACTAAAAAAATGTAATTTGAAAGGAATGTAGTTGCTCTTACACAAACGAGAGTAGAAATTTTCATTTTTACCATCTTTTGTGAGAAGTAAAACAAAAAGCAATAAAGACCTCAGTTGAATGCAGTGACCCGAAACTGCATCTGCAGCAATAACTGTTAGAGAAATTATCTTTTTAGGTTGCATACTGAGCGCATCAGCTGCTGGGTTATGCCATGCTGCTATTTCTGAAGCAGTGCAGAACGATGCTTTCAAATGTGAGCCACAAACAAACGAGGTGGTTCGGGTTAGAGGCATGGTTTTCTGGACTTACATCCAGGTAGCACAAAACCCAAGTGCTGTGATGCCTCCCCCTTGGGAAAGTGTGGCTCTATTTCCAGGCTATGAATGCAGCGGTCCTCTACAGGTTGGTGCTGAACTTCACAGAGAAGATAACACAGGGAAGGTGCCGCTCCATCCCATGTAGCTGAACTGGGGATTAGGATCAGAAGACCTCTGCACCCAGTGCAGCTTCTTGGAAAGCCTGTAAATTCACTGTAGGCAGTGCCTGTCATAACTAGTTTAATTAGTACTTATGCACACTAATTCTACTAAACTTCGCACCTATGGCTGCTAATCTGGAACTCAGCTGGAGGGCATCAGATACCAAAGGAAAAGGGAAAGTAATTGCTCAGACCTTGGAGATTAAACATTAAAATTATAATGGAGGATTTAGTCAACAGACACCTTTTTCCTCTCAGGGGAAAAAAGAGAGAAAAAAAAATAAAATTGGTTGTTTCCAGGCAATTGGAACCAATGTGTTGAATATCTGCATGCCACATATACCCAGTAGAACACATGGTATTGAATAATTTTCTGATCAAGCCCCAAAGGGGATTTTACAGACTGATCATATTAATTACTACCTATTAGTTATCTGGAAGTAAAAGCAGGGGGTTTTTTGTATGTGGTCTCTGGTGGAGAATCAAGGCCTTTCATCACACTGTCTTTTCCATGCTGCATATAATAGCTAAAAATCCACTGCCGTAATGTCTCTGTGAGCAGGAGGTCCTGCTACTGCCAGGAAGGACATACAGTTACATAGCTGAATGTTAATTTTCACACTTTCTCCAGAGACTCTTGAAAACTTGTTCCTTCCAGTCTCAAAGGAATACAGACTCCAGATAGCCTCGGGGGGATTTCAGGCAGATCATCTCTCCCCAGGGTATCAGTTGACTCTTAGTAGTAAAGACCAAGCTGAAGATCTCCAGGGCATGCTCTGGCTTCTCTTACCCCTCTCTAAAAAGTGAAGAAGTGAAGAAAAACAAAAGTAAAAATCTGGAGGAGGTCACTGTGTCTGCACTCGAGCAAGGCTTTTCTCTCCTCTCTGCTCTCTCTCTTCCTGCACCATGTCCCTGAGTGAATAGATGTGGCCCCTTTTCTCCCTGCAAGTCCAGCGCAAACCAAAATGACCCTGTAGCTGCTCAAGTCTCCTGCTGCCTGGTGGGAATCCTTTCACCAAGGAGAGCAAGTGAGGAGGGTAAGGAGGGAGCCCTTAATTTTACAGATCGTCTCTCTTGTGTCAACACACAAGGGATGGAGGGTGTCACCTCCCTTTGCCATCTAGGTCTTTTTGGGGTTCACTTTGGAAGGAACCAGGAAGTTACTTTTCCAGTACAATCAATAGCTAAGGGGTAGGATTTTTCTACCTCGCCACATCCTAGACCTTGACAAAAAAATACATTGCATGTGTAAAGCCAGAAAAATAATTCATACTATCTGAATACTGTAGATCTTTCAAAAATGCATTTTTCTTAAAATCCTGCAATCCTACACTATTCTTTCTGCTTAAAGAATAAGAAAAGCATATATTTTAAGGTTAACCATGCTAACATGGCTGATTGAAGAGCATTAGTGTGGATAGACATGCAGCAACTGATGTAAGGCACATAAATCTGTGCACTCTGCGCTGCTCTCTGGAGATGTCTGGTTCTCAGCCTTGGTTGCAGAGGTATACTAGGCTCCCACCTTCAGGCACTACTGCATTTAAACTACATGTTGGAAAGGCAAGGGAGATTGGATATTGCTCAAAATGTCCCCCACCGCCAGTGATCACATTCAAATGACAATTGCCTGTTTGGGGTTTTGAGGCACTTCGTCAGCCATAATTTATGCTTTGCTACATCTATAGCTCCGGCAAACATAGCTTTTCTCTCTGTTTGCCCTGGTTTGACTTATTTTTTCAGCAGTGATTCCAGTATTCAGAAACCAATGGTAGCAGATTATTTCTAACTAGGTATTTCAGGTGCAAATTACTTGTAACCAAGTGGCCAGAAAAACCTTTTACATTGCTTGCATTCCTTCTCTTTATTGGGGAAAACAAAAAATGCTTGTGACAAATCCTGGGTGGGTTAGGCTTTTGTATATCCCCACAAATAGATGAGGTTCTTCAAAGGGAATAGAGAAAGTCAGTCATACATCCAGTTTCCTGAATTCCAGGAAGAAGAGGTGAAGTCATCACTGAAATGTTAAGGACTCTACTTCATACAGAAAAAAAAAAGACGACCTACACTGCCATTATGCCGAACAAGACTAAAATAAATCCTTAGGGGGAGATGTATGCTTAAAACTCTCTTCAGCTGCTTTATGTGCAAGCAGACTGTGACCCTGGTGTTTCAAAGAGTCGCAACAAATAATCAACCTCATTTGTTTAAAACGAGATAATGGAAATCATGACTCTTAAAACCACATGGAATTTTCCTAAAAAAAAAAAAGAAAAAGTTGACTAAATTGTGGTGGGCAAAATTACAGCACTTTCTTATAAAGTACAACTGGTTCTGTGCCTGCTGTTTGTGGGTAACAGCATGAAGGCTCCTGGAGCATTCACTGGATTGTAGAAGGTGGTTACAGGATTTGTATTATTCCTGCTAAAGCTAAAACTTACCAATTATTGAGAATAATATTATGATGCAGCTTCTGAAATGGCAACCTGTCACCAACACTTGCAGTCAGAGAAGGCTGTAAGCTGGGAACTTGGGACACAAGGAATCTCTTGCAGAAAGTCTTTACCCAGAGGATACTCTTAAAAATGTTGATAAAATCTGAAAACAAAACTGAACTTAATGTTTAAAGGAGAGGTTACACTTTCGGACACTAAATGTAAAGTGTTACGCAAGCGCTTGCTCCCCTCTGCCCACTAAAACAGCCTACCAACAACAAAGCACTTCGCCTTCTGAAAACTTTGGTTTCACTGTACTTGATGTGGGAGGTTGAAGGAGACTCAGAAGTTCAGTAAAGACCATAAAATGTACAGTCAAATTGGTGACACAATCACACCCCGTTGCAGAAGAACTTAAATTTCCCTGTGATATTAGACTGGATTTAAAAAGGAAGTTGCAAGCGCTGCGGACTTCATCAAAACTGTGTCAGAAACCCTGCAAGGAATAAATGTGTTAATAAAAGGGAGTGAATTGCTTGTTTGCCTCAGTGGTCTGATGGATTGAATCCACTGGAAGAGTGTGAATTTGGAGAAATTCCGACTTTCCTTCGCTCTGAGGAACTGGAAATTTCCTGGGAAAACACATATAAAGGAAGAGAACCCAAATACCTTAAGTTTACAGAGTAGAAGTCTAAATTCACCTCCTCCCAGAGGTTATGTGTAACATACAGTATCCAAACAAAATCTGACCAGAGGCTCTTCAAAACCGTTTTAAAACCTGAGAACGTCACAACACCAGTTACACTGGCAAGGCAAGGTACGCTCGCTACAGATGTCTGGGTTGGATTTCAATCCCGCACAACTGGTGACTCAGCTTTGCCTGTTGCAAGCTGGCTATCAATTTGCAGAAGGTCACTGAGGTCTATTCCAAAATATTTTGTTGTTCAGCCAAACCAAATGCTGGCTGTTTTGCAAAAAGGTGAAGCTGACACTGTGAAGCTGACACTAATGTTTTCCATGATAGTAGCAGCCAACCCCAAAAATGGGAGGAATGTGAATGCCTAGTATCAGTCACAGCTCAGGAGCCTGTGCCTCATGCAATGAAAAGTGTGATCTAAAGCTCACAGGAGTTTTGAGTAAATTCACTTAAAGAAAACAGCAGCCTCTGAACTTCGCCCGACTTGGACACTGTTCCTCTATTTGTGTTTTTAAAAGAAGTAATTATTAGCTTTGTACTCTTCCTACTTTGTCCACTTCTAATAAAATGAGGAAAAGATACTTTGTCCTGAACTTTAAATCTTACCATCTATAATCTTCTTCCTTTTTCAATGTAGGCTAATGCTCGTTAAGCACTGCACCAACTTGCTCTGATGTCTTGGAGCAGCGAGGAGGACGCTCAGCTCCCAGAAGAGTGAAGAACATCCTTTGCATCTACGCTCACTAACCGGATAAAGGTTTGTCCTCAAATCTGACAATAATGGAAGGATGGGTTTAAGTATCTAAGAAGAAAGCTTTAAAATAACTGATTCCAAGAGCATTTTCCCATAGCAACATGCTTTTAAAAATAATTGAGAGAGGTTAACAGAGAATTGCTGCATAATTATACAAATATGTCTTCATCTTTTACTACTGGGTTCTCAGTCACAAAAGTGTGTTTCAGACAAGAAGCTGAATCTCCTGCTCCAGGTAAGCTTATGAAAATAAGCAGGAGCCAGTGAGATGCCTGGTCAGAATAACTGTTTGACACTGAATAAGGAGATCATGAATAGGTCAACATCACTGTGAAACTAGCCCAACAATCTTCCTCCTGCCTAGAGCCCAGGAATAGTATTAAAGCTAATAACCACACAGAGACTTTTATCAGAATCCAAATGGCCAGGAACACTTGATCCCTATGGAAATGAGCTGGAGATAAGAAATGTCCTGCCTCAGGTATTTGGCAGGACTGCCAAGCTGCACAACATGGAAGGCTTTTGCCAAGGTGGGTTTTGGCTTGCTGCCTATCTCGTTCCAAACAGCCATGAAATGGTGGAAGCCTTTGATGTTCTGCCATGACGCAGTCACAAGTGTGAACAATTTACATGTGCAGTCACCAGTCCAGACTTCTTTTTAAATGGCAGTTGCTTTAAATTCATTACCCAGTTGATGAATTCCTGTGGAAGACAGCTGAACCTCTGGCATGAATGTTTGCTTAAGAAGAAGAAACAGGTTTGCGAGCAAAAACCAGCCTCCTCCTTGCTGACTGAGGCCATTGGCATTGCTTGTTCTGCTGGCTGACCATTTGTGGACCAGATGAGTGGATATGGGGAAACAGAGAAAAGCCACAACAAAATCTGCTCATCAGTGACCCTCTGTTCTTCTATCAACACAAACAGAAGCCTTGTATGGATGAAAGTCTAATTTCCCTTTCCCCTGTCAGTCTGTACCAGGTTTGTTTCTTCACAATACTGTTTCCAATTTGCTGTTGCTTTTTTCTTTTTTTAAAGCCAGATCTCCCAATCCAGGTGTTCATTGCCAGCTGACTCCTCCCTTCGTAGCGTTTCTTCTCGATCCCAATGCAACCTCTCATCCTCTGGCTGCTGCTGGCAGCTTTTCCCTCCTAGCAGATGTCTCCAGCTGCAGAGGAACTTGAGTTTTCTGACTGTGTTTTGTATTTTCAGATTCCTCAGTTGCAGCATCCTCACCGGGCAGCAGAGGTGAAAAAAAGGCTGGGCAAGTCTGCACTGGGTCATTTGGTGCAGTGTACTTGGTACAGCTGATGTCTCTCACCTTTCCTCGGATACACTGGGTGTGTACTGAGCAAATGTCCTGGCAAGAGGCATGTGCCAGCCAGACTCTACCAGTCCAGAGCAAAGCTAACTGGAATTTCACTTTTTACTTCAGATGAAGCAGGTCCTGCAGGTCTAGTGGAGTAAAACAGAGCCCATTGGATGAATGAAGGGAGCCACCTTCCTCCATTTTCCTCTTTTGTTTTCTTGATTTCAAAAGTCCATGGACTCCTTGATTTTGCGCTGCATAAAATCAGGTTAAAAAAAAAAAACATTATGAAAGAAGCACTTGGTATTTCTAGGGTAGAGGCTAACAGCTCAAGACAATGTTACTAACATGCTGTAAAGGGAGTTTTGACCTTTGTGGGGTAAGGTATAAATCAGCAGTTATGCTTGGGAAGACAAAGTCTGCTGGGCTGACCGCACTGCAGAGCTCTATTTGCACAAGCTGGCCTGGGTTCCAGGTAGCAACAAACTGTTTAACTCTAGCAGTGCAAGCCACTTACCTCTCAAATCTTCAAACGCTGATAGAAAATACAACAAAAATATGAAATATTGTGTTACGATTTCTTCCCCAACCTCTTTCTTTCCCTTTTGTTCTTAAGGCCATTATTTTGTGTGATAACAATTTTCTCGATCAAAATCAACATGCCCTTTCTCCAACTTGAACTAATTAATGCTCTTATTTCCCTCTTAAACCATACACACACAGTCATGCTTGTTTTGTAGGCAGAGAGTAGAGAGTATGCTCTTCCTGAAATTTTTGAAAGGATTTCTTTAGGAGAACTACATGCTGAGCTGTGAGCCACTGGTGCAGGTGCCTGCTGTGGACAGGCAGTGAGAGAGTACCTAAGGCCCCACTTGTGCAGATCAAGTGAGCAAGGCCTGTGCAGGTTATCCCAGTAATTCCTATCTGTGATAAAGAATAGAATAGTTTAGTTGAAAGGGACCTAAAATGATCGTCTAGTCCAACTGCGAGCATGACTAGCAGGGTGCAAGCAGCGGTGAATGCCAAGTAACATGTAAATAGATGAATGTAGTTACGTCAGCATGACATGCATACAAAACATGGTTTAATCAAGACTTCGCCCCTTCTCAGCCTCTCCACAGGTAACATCCAGTTTGGGATGGTGTTGAAGGCTTAAGACTCGCTGTCGTACCTTGAAGCTTGCTCCCAGACCATGTAAGCACAGACTCATGACAAAACTGCCTGGACACTAGGTGAGTCTGAGTTTGTACACACCATATAGGGGCAGGCATGCAAAGAAACACTCCTCACCGAGCATGTCTCTTATCCAGTTGTAAAGGAAAAAAAATTATCAAAGGAAAATATTACATGTGAAAATAAGGTTCTTGAGTATAGGTTCCAGTTTTATTAAATATTCCAGTTAGGTCCTGCAAGATTGGAATTTGGTGATTCATACATTTGACGCAATTAGGCCTTGAGTTGCCATCCTTACATTTATTTGGATATTTTCTGTAGTATATACACATGCTTGCACAGTTAGTCTGCATGCAAGGTGTAAGTTATCTGTCTGAGGACTGCTCCCTGAGTCACTGAGTTCCCTCATCGTGTCCTGATTCCTTTCTTCTGATAATCCTTAAGGAATATCTTAGGTGCTTTCTGGTTTTTGCTTTCTCTTTAGAAACCCAGTTATACAGTAAAAGTGACAGTAAGCATCAGCATGGAGCAGGTTGAGATTCCCATTATAGGTGAAAATCCACCCATCTTGCTCCTGAACTAAGTATTACTATTCCAGTCGCACTATTTCTGTTAAGAATCTGTCAGCAGCCTTAGAGGAGGATGCAGAAAATATACAGATATTTGCACTAAGTGATTTTTCAGCATTAGATGTTTGGCTACCATCTTATGACCAAGGGAATTTAAAATGAATGCTGTTAGAGCCTTTGGTCTTTTGAAGCAGAAATCCTGCTCAAAGCCTCTTTAATTTAATTTAATTGTTCATTTAATTTAATTTATTTAATACTAGTATTTGAAGATCTCTTTAACATAAAAAAGCCACTGGACTGACTTAATTCCTACTTGATTATTCCTACTTGATTACACTACATTCCATTAAGGTATTCAAACAATCTCTGTCTAAAAATTATGCACACTGTAGAACTTGTCTTGTGTAAGCACTCATTAGGGGTTTTGCATTGTTTTAATGTATACATGCAGAGAAAAAGCCCTACATTAAAACACCACGAAGAACACAAAATTAAGCACTTGAAAGACAGAAATTACACAAGGTAAAGTAGCTTGTGTAAATCTAATTTGGCCTCTCTGTGTGCTCACATATTGCCTATGTGTTATACATGCATACATAATATAAGGTGTATAATACTTATGCATGTACAGTAAGAAAAACCTTTAATTACATGACTACCTACTGTTTTTTTCCACTGAGTGCTTGCTTTATTCAGCGAACAGGATAGACCTGCTTCACATGTGGGTCACCTTACTGCGAAGAAGGCTGTTCCCTATACAAAACGGTCTTGTTAATTGTAGAGGTGGATGACTCACAAATGAGGTGGGAGACTGGAAGAAGAGTTAAGGGGTGTCACTGTTTCTTCAGAGAATTAAATTCATTACTTAGAAAGTCAATGGGCTGGCTGCTGGCAGGTATAGGAGTATCTGGAAAAGTTCCTGAACCCCCTCAAGGAAAATGATCAGGACAAGGTTATGCAATTTGAGTTGCTGGTCTGAGTGAACTTCACTCATTTACCCTACTGTAAAGTAGCGGGTGCATGGAGGAACTGCTCTGCAGGCAGATTGGAAGGGGAACTAATTTCTAGCTATGGCCACAAGCAGCTGGTGGATGTAAATTCTTCTGATGGCACTGCTGTGTCCAGCATATAACATCTGTTCACAACCTGGACCAAGTCAGGGTAGAACTAGCTTGGGTTTATCTTTCTTACTGTACAGTCACTGTCTACACCAGTTCATTGTCTCCATTAACCAAATTCATAACCTCATTACAAAAGAAAACAACAAAAAAATGGTGGTGTGACAAAGTTTATTTTCCTTAAATCTGGGTTAACTGGATTTAATTATCTTACCTAGTTTGAATTCTTTATTAATCCATTGCTTCATCAGCTGTTCCATCATTTTGCGCAAGAGTGATGTCAGGCTGGTGCGTGTGTGATGAAGAGTGATGTCTCTTCCTCAAAACACCACATGATGTTATTCCAGTTGCATTGGTCTCATTCTGTGAGTGCCTGCCTTGAGACTCTGGAGTCTGATTTATAAAAGCACTGCACATTCACAGTTGCGAACAGGAGCTGCGCTTTGAAAATACAAAATGCTGCACCGCACACAAGAATGCTAAACTGGTAGGAGCTGCAAGTAGTCAAAACTTCATAGTTTTCACCTTAACCCCTTTGCCTTTGAGTTTCCCAATATGAAAAGAAGGTAATAAACCTTCCCCTTATGGAGACACTGTGAAAATAAATGCATTAATATCTGCAAAACACTTGGATACTTCGTAAGGGAGAATTATAAGAAATCCCATGAGGACATTAATCATTAGTTCTTGAGAGCAGGGTTTGAAGATGGTGCATTAAATAAGTCATTAAATAAGTCATGGGGCTCCATACCGAACAAGGAGAAAACAAAATATTGAATTGCTCCCAGATTCTCAAAGGTATTTTAAGTGCCTAAATCCTGCTGAGAATCAGGGCTTAAGTGGTCATCTTTTTTTTTTTTTTTTTTAATTTTTTTTTACTGAATATGTCAGGGGATTGCAAGAAAAAATTGTACATAATAGTGTAATTATAGGTTGTATCAAAATGCACTGTTAATTAAAAGTTGCATCAGAACACATGTGCACAAGATTTGGGGCATGAATTAACATTGCCCAAGCAATCTGAGTTACAGCATTTACCAGTGTTGGGTTGCTTGACTTTTCAACATCCATCATCTTTTCCAATAATTAGTGTACAAATAATTTTCTCTGGTTTTGAGACAATAAATGAACCCACCCACATTCCCCATCACACTCACATCCCCAGCAAACAAGGGATGTGAACCCTTCCCCTGTTGCATCCCTTCCCATATGGTGTGCAGACCTTTGCCAGCAGAGTAAATGACACAAGTAATAGGTTGTCATCTTCTATTTGAATCAGCATCAGGGAGGGACAGAACATTTTGCCAGTGAGTTTCACTAACTCTTGCTGACATCGGAAGAATGGGGAAAGTCAGATGCCTTTGGTTCAGTCAGGATCAGAGGAGAACACATTGAAATAAGTATAGGCTTTTCCACCTGTTCCCTAAGTGGCTTAGTCCTTTTTAACATTCTCAACTTATTCCTCTTTCCTTCTATTTATCTTGCCTCACATCCAGCTCTTACAGTACTCACCTGGCCCTCCTGAGCTGAAAATCCCCTGCAATATCTGGATGAAGCCCTGCTCATCCTGATCTGACCTCATAGCTGATCCTGCTATGAGAGGAGGTGGTGGGACTAGAGACCTCTTGATCCCTTCCAACTTGAAATACCACAATGTGGTCTTATGAAGACATTGTGCTTTTCTCCAGAATATGAATAGTCTGCATTCAAAGAGGTGATTTTATTTATCAATCTGTGTACCAAGTAGCTTTGGTTTATTGCACTGTCATAATTTCACCTCTACAGAAGAGGATTGCTTTAGACAAAAAAGGTAAACATATATTCCATAAAACAATAAAATACAGCTAGTGCTGTTGTTACATGGAATGAGGTGGTTGCATAAATTCCACATAAACCAGGAATTTATGCTAGGAGCTCTTCAAAGTACTGTGGTTAGCCTTCCGAGAATCTGGAAATGTTAACACTAAAGCTAAGGAAGCTTGATTTTTATTTCCCCCACACTCCCCCCCCAATCTTCCTTCTCTTTGTAAACATGATGTCACTTCTCTGGGTCCTGGCTTCAAATCCTCTGAGCTGTGGCGGGGTGCCGACAGACAGGATACCTATTCTGCTATGGGAGGCTTGCTCTGCAACTGGGCGAAGTTCACTGGTTTCCACTGCTGTCATGTTCTAGCTCTGGGGCTGCCTGCTCTCTGTTCCGGCAGGGGTCAAACTGCTCCTTTCAGAGGAACCAAAGCCATCTTTTCTGCTCCTCTTCCCCAAACCATTGAGGACCCAGGTTATAACGGTACACCATTTTCTTAATGTAACTCAGTAAATGTGTAAAAAATAAACCGAAGGACATTGACTCATCCTCTTCTTAAAGACAACTTCACTCTTAAATGGTATCTTTTTGTCTTCTAGCAAAGAGGCACTGCAAAGATCCTGTGTCTCTTCTCTGAGGTCAAAGGGACTGTTGGTGTCCCTTGCACAGGAGAAAGAAGCTCTCTTAACTAGGGAGAAGCTCTGTAATCTTAGCTTCATCATTTACCCATGTGTAGGATCCACCACGCAGATGGAATATTACTTTCAAGTCTATCTCATTTCCTCATTCAAACCAAAACCAATTTTCACAAGAATATGTAAAGACATTTCTGTTATTTGAAAGGTATTTTTCTGTGAAGTTTTGCTTTGGTAGCGCTTATTTCATCAAAAATTTATTTCTTAACTACTACAAATATATTTTCTTTATGTTTTTATCCTCAACTTGCTTGTACTCAGAAAGAGTCTCTCAAGGATCACCATTTCAAGGATGGGAGAACTTTTACTATGTAAAAATATGTAATGCTCAGGAATATGCTACCTTTAAAAATTTTCAGTTCCATCTAAATCTCAGGGTGTAAGAGCAGCCCACAAAAGCCTTTTTGGATGAAAATGTTTGATCAGCTTAAGTAAGGGTTAAGGTTACGGGCTTTTTGTTGTACTGTATGACTTTGTTTCTACAGATCTACTCATTCACAGTATGAATACTTCCCTCTCTAAGGATTCTTCTTTTCCCTCCCATCTCTTCCAGGTTTTCAGTACTTTGCTTTCTTCAGTCAAATTTACCTTTCTTCAAAACTTCAGCTTGAGACCTCTGTTCCCAAAGTCCTCTCCTCCTCTCCATTTCTCCCTGCCAATCCCAGCCCATGCCACAGCTTTTTCCTCTTTGTGGGAAAAGACAGCAAGTGGTAGCTGGGAGTTTCTAGAAGACCTTTCCCAGACAATCCCTTCAGCGAGGAAGTCGAGGAAAACTAGGAAGCAACTGATCAGGCAAAATCACAAGCTCACAAAAGGAAGCACAGAGAAGATAGATCAGGTTTCCATGGGGTGAGTACAGAAGTACCACCTAGCAAGTGCAGAGAGGGACAAACACAAAAAACAGTACAACAGATAAGACTTAACTAGCAAGAGCATCTCAAGTAACAAGAAGTCATTCAGCAAGTACGTCAGTGGTAAGAGGAAGTCAAAAGCAAGTGGGTTACTCATCAGAGAGAGAAAGCCATTGACTGATGCTGAGAAGTCTCAGAGTGGCTCAGGCCTTTTTTGCATCTGGCTTGGCTGAAAAAGATCACTTATAATTAGGTAATTGACATAATACATATGAATGTAAAGGGAATAAGGTTTCAGCCTGGACTGCGACAGAATCAGTTGCAGGGGTACTTGAATAACTTAGAGGTGTTCAAACCAGCTGGCTGGCTGGACTTCATGCCGAGGTACAGAAGGAAGTGGCTCAAACAGCGTTGGAAATGTCAGGGAAGGAGGCCAAGGACCCTGCAGATAGAAAAAGACAAAACCGATCCCTATCTTTAAAAAGGGCATTTAAAAAGAAAGAAAGAAACTGTCCAGCCAGCCATTTTTTCCCCTTAAAAGCACCTAGAAATAGGCTTGGCTTTTTTAGCCTGAAATAGACACATTATTTGTAAACAGATAGAAGGAAACAATGAGATAAGCAACTATTGACATGGACTTTGTCAACAGAAAGTTGGGATAAACTTCGGCAAATTTCCTTTGGCAATAGAGGAATTGGCTTGTTATGGGAAAAAGAGCAAGGGCCACAGTCATCTGTGCCTTGAGTAGGCTCTGCACATTTGTTCATGAATGAGGGAGCTCAATTTATGTGAAAAATGTGGGTATTGGATACGAAATTGTGGAAAGCACAGTTGTCAGTGGTTTATTGGCAAACAGGATTATAGATTCAATTCCAAAAGGGTCTATCCTGGATGTTTCATTAGCAGCCTTCAAAGATGGCATTAACTGGGGAGCAACTGCAAGTACACTGAAAGATGAAATTAGAATTAAAAATATTCCTAAAAAATTGCTTGGAAAACACAGAATGTGACTGAGAAGAGAGGAGTTGTTCTTGCAGGCAGGGTTAACTCCCTGTACACACAAAGGCTGGGGCACAGCAGGCAGCAGCTGATGGGAAACCAGAGAGCTAGGGCAATCCCTAGCCAAGAAGACAGCAGAAGAGGACAAATTACAGCTGCTTGTCATATTGAAAACATGGCATAGGGACATGGTAACAGGCATCAGATGTAAAAGGGTGCTGCAACACAGGAAGAGAAAGAGAAGACTTTCCTAGGCAGGGAGTACCAGGTTCTCCTTTCACCCAGGAGTATTTAGATCAGATGGGAGGGCAATGGAGCTGGTGAAGGGCCCAGAGCACAAGTCTTACGAGGAACAGTTGAGGGAACTGGGGTTGTTTAGTCTGGAGAAGAGAAGGCTCGTGGGGACCTTATGACTCTCTATAGCTACCTGAAAGGCAGATCGAGTGAGGAAGTGGCTGGTCTCTTCCCCTTTAGTAACCAGTGATAGAACAAGAGGTAACAGCCTCAAGCTGTGACAGGGGTGATTAGACTGGGTATTAGGGAAAATTTCTTCACCAAAAGGGTGATCAGGCATTGGAACAGGCTGCCTAGGGAAGTGGTGGAGTCAGTGTCCGTGGAAGTGTTCAAAAACCATTTAAATGAGGCCCTATGTGACATGGTTTAGTGGTAGTCTTGGCAGTCCTGGGGTAACAGTTGGACTTGATGATCTTAAAGCTTTTTCCAACCTGGTTGGTCCCATAAACCTCTGGGGAGGCTGTTGGGCTGCTCTGGTGCCAAGCATCCCTCTGAGCAGTGCTGAGGAAAGCCCTACAAAAGGGATCCAGACCCACCAGTAGATTGGAAACCTTTCTGGTGTCCTGTGTAAGAAAAGGAGCTAAAGGGAGGAAGATGTACAGTACTCTCTCGCAGAGACTGGCTCAAGTAAATGAAAATCCACCAGCAACTTGCTCTTCCATTTATACTCAATAATGATGCCAGTCCTAATGCATGCAAGTATCTTCTGCTCACTAGCCATGTTGATGTGCAGAAGCCTATATTGATCTGTTGTCTCTCTTTCCCTTCTCACAAAGGAAAAACATAACTGCTCAGTTCAGTAATGCATGGGCTATGCTTCATGATGAAAATAGTTGGAGACATTTACACACTGAAGTAAATTTAGCTTAACGTAAAAATAACCTTCACAAATTTGAAATGTCTGTTTCACAATTAACACAAGGTATTGGTATGATTTAAATTTTTTAAGTGGGTACTAATTTCACAGGCTGACTGAAGCAACACAGGTACATCTCGCATCTCTCCATATCTCACAAACGCTCCCTTCAACTGCGGGTTCTTCCCCGCAGGTCTGGTCCCGCTCCGGACTCCCCTCCTCAGTCCCCACTGGCTGCTCCCGCAGCGGTGCCTCCAGCCCCGCCAGCTGTAGCTGCGCTGCATTATTAAAGGCATACCGCTAAATAATTGATATGGAAATAAGAGCGCGCTGCAGATCCAGCGCACCTCTCTCCATCCCCGGCCCTCTACACCGTCCATCCGCCTACCCGCTCCGGTACCTGCCCCAGCCCGCCGGCCGAGCGCGACCACGGGGCGGCGCGGAGCCCGGCCCCGCACCTCCTTCCCTTCCCTCCCCGCCCCGCGGCGCCGTCCCGCCCCCGGCCGCGGCGGGTCCCTGGAGGGGGCCGGGCCGGGCCGGCTGCGCGGCGCGGCGGGAGCAGGTGCGGCCGCCCGGCACCGGGGGGCGGAGCGGAGGGCGGTGGCGGCGGGGCCGAACCGGGCGGGCAGGTGGGGGCTGCGGGGAGGAGGAGGGAGAGGGGTCGGGCGGGTTGTCCGCTTCTGGAGGTGCGGCCGACGGCACGGCGCGGGTCGGATCGGCGAGTGGGCGGGCTGCCGCGGGAGGCGCACGGCGGTGGCGATCCCCGCAGCCCGGGCCGCGGAGAGGCCGGCGGGGCCCCTTGCTGCGGAGACAGATGTGCGGGACGCGGGGCTGCGAGGGGCCGGCGGGGGGGTGCTGGGGGCTGCCGCCGCCGCTGCTGCCGCGGCCGGAGGGGGACCCTTAGCTGTGCGGGAAGCGGGGAAGCCGCGTCGGGAGCTGTTATTTTCCTCTCCTCCTTCCTTTGCCTTCCCTCTGCTCCCTCCTTCTCCTCCTCCTCACCAAAACCGGGAGAGGAGGCGTGTTCGTAGAGCCTTGCTGCACCGGTTTTGCTTGGTTTGTTGTTGCAGGCTTTGGTTAGCAGGGTGGTGGTGGCGGCTTTTCTTTTTCCTTTTCTCCCTCCACTCCTTCTCCCTCCCTCTCCTTTGGCCCATTGCATGCTCGGATCCGGCTGGATCCTTCCTTTTATTTTCGGTGGTGCCACTCGGAGGGGGGAAGGGAGAGTTGGGATGAGTGCAGCTTGACGCACAGGCAAGGGGAGGGGGGGCACCGCTGGCAGCTGCAGCGGTTCGTGGCCGCAGAGTGCGGGTGAGGAAGGGAGCGAGCGAGGGGATCGGTGCCTGCCCCTTTCTTCGCCCCTCTCCTTCCTCCCCTCTTTTCCTTCCCTTCCCCCCCCCCGCCCCTTCATCCGTCTCCTGCCGGGTCCGGCTAGGAGCGTGTGTGCAATATATTACGTTGTAAGGTGTGTGTGTGTGCGTGGAAGAGAGGAAGGGAAGAAAGGAAGGAAGGACTCGCGAGGGAGCCGGGGCTGCCCCAGCTCCCCCCTATGTGAGCCCCCCCGGGTGGCTGGATGGCGATAGACCGGCGCCGCGAGGCGGGCGGCGGGGGCCGGCCGTTGCCGGAGGAGAACGGCTCGGTGCCGGGAGCCGGAGGAGGGGGCGCCGCCGTTCCCCCGGGGCCGCCCGCCGCGGGCTCCGCCGGGGCCGAGATCCAGGCGGTGCCGGTGCCATCGCCGCCCGCCGCCGCCTGCAGCCCGCTGCTCCTCGACTACGATGGCTCTGTGCTGCCTTTTCTCGGGGGGCTGAGCGGCAGGTACCAGCGGGCCCTGGTACTGCTCACCTGGGTCCCAGCTCTCTTCATCGGCTTCAGCAAGTTCTCGGACTCCTTCCTCCTGGACCAGCCCGACTTCTGGTGCCGGGAGGCGGACGGACAAGGCAACTGGAGCGTGTCCTTGGCGCCGAGCCACACCAACCGCAGCGATAACGGCAGCATCTTCCCGCCGCCCGGGCTGCCCACCCCGGCGGGGGGCAACGCCAGCGAGTGCGACTGCCACGAGTGGCACTACCGCATCAGAGCCGGCCTCGTCCAGAACGTCGTGAGCAAGGTGAGAAAGGCGGATTCCGTCAGGCCCCCCACCCTGTCTTGCCCTCACGGACCCCCTCGGCCCTACCCTGGCCCCAGTCAGCACCCCGCTCATCCCAAGATGAAGGAAGCAGCTGGACACAATGCGGATCTGTCCGTTTGTGCTGCTGCCGAGTAGGTCAGTTGTCCTGTGGGTTACCCTCCGACTGGGAGTAAATCTCATGTCCCTGCAGTCGTTTCCCTCCTAGGGTGTCACTCCAGGTGTCCATCCCGTGGGTTTGTTACCTGGGCACTGTTTGCTGCACTGAGCTGGAAGTTCTGATGTGGGATCCTTGGTGACTTTTTGGGATCCCAGCAATGGCACCTGTGCTGTCCTGGACGTCTGTGAGAAAGACTCTGAGGGCCAGAGTGAGGGGAAAGGGCTGTGGAGAAGGCTCTGCTGGTGATATCCCTCATCTTTGTGCAAGGGTACTAATGCAGGCGTACAAACCTAAAACCAGGTTGAATTTTAGGGAAGCTGATGAGACGATCACTGTTGGGAGGAAAATGAGACGAAGTTCTACTGAATTCTCTTTGTTTACTTATTCTCTTCATAACTGCTTCAGTAGAACAATAAAGGAAGGAATGTCTCACACAAGTTGTTGTACTCCAGAGGCAGAAGCGCATGCTGCTCTGTTTTGTGCTGCCTAACATTAATAGCTAAGGTGGAAAAATTCTAGTGAGGAGGGTTGCGCTGCTTTCTGCTCTTACTTCATATTTGCTGAGTAGTGCATGCAAAATAAAAGGCCTTTTCACCTGAAAGCTTTGGTTTGTGTATGGTACCAGTGCTGTGAAAGCCCTGCCGCCTGTGGATGGGCCTCTTTCGTGTGAACAGGCAGCTGGAACTCCTGGAAATCTGAAATGAAACTGTTACACCACGAAAGTAGTTCCTTTAATCTCAAGACCCCCTCCTAAGATCAGCAAAAATTACTTCCTGCCTGAGGGCAGTGTTTTGTATTAACTGTGTTTGTCTAGTTGGGAGAAAGAAACGCAGCGATAATCAGATGATTGTGCTTTGGGTAACTGGCACACATTTGCATTTGATTGTTGAAAATCATTTTGGTTTCTCTTTGTGTCCCTTGAAAGCATGGGCAACAGGGGAAAAACAGGTAAAGCAAATCCCTCAAAACCTTAAATCCAGAATGGATTTAACCCAGCTATGCTCCTTTCTTGAGAAAAACACAGGCACAGGGTGGACTTGAGTGGTTTGTGATATAGAAGTGTATAATAAAATCTGACATTTAAGAGAGGCAGTTTTTTTTCTGTTTATAACCAGAGACTGAGCTATTCATATGTTTTAGGGTTTAACACTGAAGCTTAAGTGTGAAAAAGAAAAAAAATCTTGAAATGTTCCTTTTTAGTGTAAAACTGCAACAAAAAAAAAATCTTTTTAAATGGTGGAGTCTTTTGAAGGTCGTTGTCAAGTTGGCCACAAAAGGTCAAGGGAGAGTTAAGTTAAGAGAGTTAAGGCCATTGTGCATGCTTCTTTAAAAATAATAAAAAAAGTGTTCTTTGGAAGAACTTGCGGTAAAGGGCAGATCAATTTTAAGGGGTAAATAAACATCTGTGGTCCCTGCTGTCTTGTTTTCTATTAGAAAGAATAGTAATCATCTTTTGAGACTATGGGTTTTTCCAATGTGGAGCTTTTATTTTTGTTGTAGGCTCGCTTCCAGAAACTTGGCATCTTTTTTGGCTTTGATTTGTAATCCCATCTAATTATAATAAGATTGTTTTCTTGGGGTCAGGATTCCGCCTTAGTTCGTGCTTTGATTTTGTTTGGGGTGTTTTCTGAGTGGCTGTGCTGTCTCTTTGTATCCCAGTGAAGAAAAAAAAGGGAAAACCCAGGCAGAATGTCAATGTAGCTTAATTTGGGCTTACTTTCATATCAACCCTCAGGAGCTCTGATACTGTGGGAGCAATTCTTGTAACTGCTGACTCCTCTTACATGCATCTTCACTGTCCTTTGTGGGAAAGAGCTGCCCTGGATGAATTCAGAAGACTGAATGTTCAGATCTCTCTTAACTCCCCTCAAAAATACATTTGTTTCTGTAATGTATTAAGCAATGTTCTCATCTTTCTAAAGAGAGTTTTATTAAATCTTAGTCTAACGTAGACTCATCTGTGTAGTAGCCAGGGGTTATATTGAAATATCATAAAGACAGCCAAAAGTATATTAACAAAAAATGCACTTTTGTTTGGCCAGTAAATCCTGTTGTTCTCATCTTTAACGGTCCAAATTAATCACTGGGTGAATACTCCATCATTGCTTTGTCTGCAGAAATGATTAAAAAATTGTGGTCATTTAGCAGAAAGCGTATTTCCTGCTCTGCATTTTGTTGATGTACATGCGCATGAGACTGCGCTGTGAGACTGTTCCTCAGGGGCAGATAGCTGTCCTTTGTGTTAAGTTTCACCATCTCTATAGCCTCTCTCTTAATGTGGAGACCCTTCATCAGATGATGTCTCTCTGCGCAGGCTTTCTCAGCTCTGCCTTCCGTGGTGCCCATTTGCTCCCATCCTTTGTCCTGCTGGGATTGATGGAATGAAGATCTTGCTTTTTCCAGCTCTGCTGTGTGCTTTGCTTAGCCCTGCTTGTCTTTAAGGCTTTGCTGGAGCCAGGGATGGCCTTGCACCTTTCATAGAGGGTGGCATTGCCATGCTAGGTGCTGCCATTATCCTGACCTCCTTGGCTGAGTCACTGGGAACGGTGCTTTTTATAGTGCTGCCAGTCATTAGAACTGGAAATGGTAATAAAGGACATACTGCTTATTATTTAACACTGTTGAAATACATATAGTGAAGAGGTCAGATGCATAATTTAACCACAGGAATTCCAGTGGCCACATTAAATCACCCATCTAAGCTAATGTCCTGACTTGGTACATAAATCTTGGACTTTAACTTGGTTTGTACATAAATATCTTCTTTTAGGACAATTCACTTGTAAGGCTTTTTCACTGCTAAATGCTTCTTTGAGGATTTTAATCTGTTCTTTATCACAACATCACAATTATCACACTGCTTTAAACAGTTCATGTATATTGTTTGAGAGAGATGTAGCCTGAACTAGCTTTTAGGCAAAAGGCTAATGAAAAGACCAACCCTGTCTTAAATGGTCCATGTATCTTGCCACTGTCCAAAGAAAGGATGCTGAGGAATACTGTCCTTTTTTTGCCTTAGGGGAAACCCTGAGGTCCCACTTTACCCGTTTGCAAAGTTATGCTTCAAGTAAGTTATTAGTGTTCGCGCAATACGCAACATAATGACAACTAAACATACGTTAGCCGTGAAGCCTAGTGGGAAGCTGGAGTGTGTACTTAGCAGGGACTTTTCTAACTCTCTCATTAACTTATTTAGTGCCTGGATCTTCTGACCGTATGCAAAGCCAGCTGTAATCTTGGGGCAAAGTTTTCACTGAAGCTCTTGGTTACGGGATTCATGGTTGCTGGATTTTTTCCTTCCGTTACTAGGATGACCTGTCCATTGTGTTCGGTTGCATTATGTGGTGGGGTGGTTTGTTGTTCTGGATGCTAATTTGTATAATGGACCCCAAAAGCTGACGATGGGCAAGGACCAAAGCTTGATTAAATTGCAGAGGTTGATGGCACAGCGTCCCTCTGCAGGCACCTGCAGAGTTCCAGTTCGTTCCACCTCTTGGGGGTGGCGTAGAGGGAAGTGGTTAGTTGAAGGCTGCGTTTTAATCACCCAGAGCAATTATGTAATAATATTTCATGTCTAGTCACAAGGGAATTCCTGTTGTGGCTGCCTTTCTGCTCCAGATGCCTTGTTTTGCTGCAGTGCTGTTCTCTTGGCTCTCAACTTCCCACTTGATTTGGGTTGAGTCATCTTCTTTCCCAAGTAACATGCCATCATTTTACTTATTGCCACTGGTTCAATCATTCTTGTGCCAGTTTGGCTTAGCCTGCCAAAAAAGTAGAGCTTAATTCAGGAGAGCCAAAAGGTCTAGGGGCAGTGCTTTCTTGGTGTGAACTTGGATTGATTTGGGCTGTGATGTGATGTTTTTTGCTTCTGCAAGGGGAGATATCTGTGCCCTGTCAGCCTTTCTTTCCCTTGCTTTTATGGCAGTTCTGGCACTTTCTGGATATACCTCCAGCTGCTTCAGCTCACTGACCTGATAGAAAACTCTTCTTTAAATACTTTTTAAATATTGTTTTTTTGTTTTCTTGTTTTTCTGCTGGGTTAATGAAGTGAAATGGCTCTGTGCAGTGGCACATGCCCAAGACTGTGGTGGTGTCTCATGGGCTTACTGCAGATATCTGCAAGTAGCCAGAAGTGGTGCAACAAACAAATCTGTGTGATGATTTGGCACTGCTTTTGAGGTGATAGTTCTTGGTGTAAGGGATAGGCATGCATTTAAAGTGGACTTTCAGAATATAGAGTTAGTTAATTTGAAGGGATTACTCTGTTTTGGGCTTAGCGCTTAAACCACGACAACTCTGACAAAGTCCTTCCCAAAATAAGAGCTGTGCCACCCTTACCTCCTATTTGTGCCTGGCATCTCACTTGTTTCTGCATATCCTCCAGTTGGCTGGTCTCTGCAAGGAGACTTCAGAAATGCTGATGCTTCTCTTTCTTACCTGCAACTGCCAGGATTTGTCTTGTCAGTGTTGGTTCCCAGCTGACTGGCTTCTGTCTAGTCCCAAATCAATGAAAACCTCCAGCTATTGTAGCCAGTCCAGTAGCTGTGTCAAAAGCAGCGAGACTGAAGCTAATAATCACCCATGCCTTTTCTTCTCTTACACAGATTGAAGGAGATGTAGGGACCTGCAAGGCAAACACTTGCCATGGGCAAACAGAATATTCATAATTTCTTTGTGACAAGGCTTTGAAGCGACTCTGCTCCTAACGGGTGGTGAAAGGGTCAACAAGCCCCTGTGGTCAGAGGTATCTAGAGATACTGGCAGACCAGAGCAAACTTCTATTACTTCTTTTTTTATGGCTTCCTCAGCTATGGGAGAGATACCAAGTTTTTCCCCCCCCCCCCTCTTCCCTCTGCGAGCTAGCTGATAAAGTTAGTGGTTGCTGGTCTGAGTGCTTGCTGGCTTGAAAAATCTGCTTGTTAAAGAGGGAGCAAGGAGAGCTGACGGCCTGTCCTGCTGCAGTTGCAGTGTGTATGGGCAGGCCCCATAACACAGTGATGGGGAGCCTCCTGGTTATCAGGGCACTGCTGAACAACACCCTAAAACAACACGGTGAGCTTCTGTCTGAGTGGCATGAAGGAGGGGCATGGCTGGTTTGGGAACAGTACCTGCAACTTCCCTGGAGTGAAGAACTGTCCTCTGTCTGCCTGGAAACAGCAAATTATCAGGTGCTTCAGGCAACCAAGTAGAATGCAAACAGACTACAAATACTTGTTCAGTGAGCTTAGATACCGTTTTTATTTATTGGGGGGGGGGGGAGCACTTTATGTAGGGGACAAAAAATTCTGAAGCAGTTGGTCAAGAGAACAGAGACTGGGTTAACAGCAGTCCCGACATGAGAACTCAGGTAGTCTTAGCTTTTATCTGGTATGGGTTTTTTTTTCCACTAGCCGGAATGCACGTGGAGTTAATGTTTATTATCATCCTTAAAATAATGTGCTTTGGATACAGTAAACTGATTCCAGACTACCATAAATAGTTTGTAGCATTGGTAGAACTAACAATGTTCTTCCGGGAAGGTAATTCTATATTGAAGTACCTTAAAGTCATTCTCTGCTTTCCAGGACTTGCTGTTTAGCCTTTCATACTCCTCGTTTTCTGTGTGTATGTCAAACAACTGCCTTTTTCCTTTTTTTATCCTCCTGGGTGGACGTGATGTTTGAAAAGGTTGGGGTTTTTTTTGGTTTTGTTTCCACTCCCTATTACATCCTGTATCTCAGTCATTTGGTTTAAATATATGGACCCTGCCCGTGCTGTGGCAGAAGATGCAGGCTACAGTGTTTATTTCCTGCTGTTTAGGCAGTCTAAAACTAAATTTCTGAAGTGCACTAACAGTTTTACCTCTTCTTACTCTAGCTACAAGAGTGTGATTATAAAAGATGACCTCATGTGTTTCTTAAAGTATTTGTCAAAGAGGGGGAACTGGCGCTTAGGAAGGCATCTAACTTGGAGACAGTTCTGATGGTAATGCTGAGATAAGGGTTACAGGCCAGCTGAACATGAAGGGGATAATTTTTTAATGAAATAACATCTGGAATAGCAGTAGGCTTAGAGTGTTCCTTAACTAAAAAACTTTTGGCCATGCTAATGGTGCAAAGTCTGAAATTTAAGCTTTCCAAATGAATGGTAGAAAGCTGCTAAATTTAGAAAACCCTGAAAGGGATCCAGTGCTTCTGTGTACCTTGTTCGTTTGTTTTCCCTGTCAGCCTATTTGTTTCTGCCTGGTTTCCCCTCTGCTACCTGGCATCCCTGCTTGGGACAGTTGCTCTCACTCTCTCCTTTTCATACTCCTTCCTCCTCCTGCTCTTCTGCAGCACAGCCTGGCTGGTGTTGGGTTACCCGCAAGTAACTGTGGAATTCATTAGGCTGGGATCTTGCTGTAGAAGAAAGGAGTGGGGTTTGCTGTAGACAGTGTGTAGAAGATGAGAACTCTATTGTGGAAAGATGCTGCTGCAGCTTTGCAGCAATGCTGAGTTTTCAATTCTTGCACTGAATTCCTTCAGAACATCTTCTCTTGAGCTGTGGTCGCCTCAACTCTGAAATGTGTGCTTAGCTCTCATAATGTAATTCGGGTTTATATTTTTTTTTCCAGTTGACTTTTGACAGTGGGTAACCTTGTGTGTACTCTGAATTCCCTTTTAAAGTCAAGGGGGCAGGAAGGGACCTGAAGGAAGGAGAAAGGACACTCAGGCTCCTTCCAGAATGTGTCATTGGGGTGTGTTGCAGAAGTATCCAGGCAAAACCAGTGCCAGCATCTGATAGCTGCTCAGCGCCATGCTGGAGTCATGCTTGCGCCTGCCCAGTGTGGGTGCTGTAGAGCTTGTCGTGCCACCAACCCATAAAACCTGGCAGGGAGTGATGATTGGTGTGCATGTTGAGTAGCTTCCACCAATCCAGGCCATGTCATACCTGTTGGGAACATGCAGTTAGGTCCGTGCCTATTCCCACATGGTGGGAGATGGATCAGGAGCTGGCTGTGGTGTGTGTCTGTGTTTGAGTGGCAGCTCCTGTCTGCCCTGTGAGCTGGTGAGGCAAGGGCAAATGTGCTCAGGGGATGATGGGCTGAGTAGGACTGACTCCTATGGAGAACGTGTTTTTTCCTTTTTCTTTTTCCTTTTTCTTTTTTTTTTTTTCTTTTTTCTTTTTTTTTTTTGATGTGTTTTTGGTTTTTTTTTTTGTTTGGTTTGATTTGGGTTTTTTAAAATTCTTCTTGTCCTTTTACTCATCTTCTCCCCAGGAAGAAAATTCAACACTTTGGGCTTTAAGATTTTTATTCTGTCTTTTAATTTGAGAGAGCCCCAAATGCCAGTTGCCCTACTGAAACACAAGAACAAAAGACTAAATAAGTGAATATATCCGTATACTCCTTTCTGGGATGCCTGTCTGAATTCACAAGTAGCAAAGCCAGGAGAATCAGGAATGCTACTTATGAGATGCAGGGAAGCGGTATGTTCACCCTGTCCAGCAGCGTGTGATTTATAGTTACCCTTGCGCACTGTTTTCAGAGCAGGGTGGTCTGGTTCTCTGGAAAGGGTTTTTCAGCTTCAGACAGCTGTAGAGGAATTCGTTTTGGCTCAAGTACTGTCTCCAAGTTACTCGGCAGTGCTCTGGAGCTGGCTGGTCTCCTCCCAGCCTCCAGACCAAAGTCCATGAATGTGTAGACAATGTCTTATTGCCCATCCTACAAATACTACTAAGGATAGGGAACGTAAAATAAACTGCAAGACCTTTTCCCTTGTTCTGTCTCCCAGGGCTGTGTCAAACATTGCCTGCTTGAGCAATGCGAGCTTGACAGACCAGTTTCATATTTTAATTTGTAAAACAAGTGGAATATTATCCTCCTTTCTTTTTCCCCTTAATATTTACTTAACTCTGAATTAATACTAGACCCTTTTCCCCTCTCCCTCTACTGTTCTTCTTGCCTGAATTATAATAGCTGTAGTCCTCAAATGATGAGAGGGCAGGGTCATGGCAGCAGTAATTGAGTGTCAAAATTAAGGTGTCTGATCTTCTTATCTATGGTGACTTTGAGCAAGTATTTCTCATGAGAAATGGCTTTCTCCTCTTTTCTCTTCCTTCCGTCTTTTCCATCTCAGAGTTTTATGCCATGTTTGACATTTCAAAGGTTTCCCCCCATTTTTAAGAAAGCCCAGTAAGATAGTAAATCAGGTTTTGTTATGTCAGCTCTCTCAAGGCTGCACACATGGAGTATGTTTTATGCATGCATAGTTTTGGCAGCCTGAAGAACACCAGTCCTCAAAGTGTTAACTTGTTTTCGGTAATTGGGTTGTAACAAACATTAATATTTAACTAAAATGCTGGGGGGGGGGGGGGGGGGAAGGGAGGGGTTTGTGTATGGCTTCTATTTATGGTGCTTAGGTTTGTTATAAATATAAATTTGATAACTAGTTTAACTTTTTATTTAGTTTGGTTGTGAAGTCAGTCCCAGCAGCACACACCTTGTTCAGAGTAAAGGTGGTTGTAAGCTGAAATCTGAGGGATGGCACTCAGAAAGCATTTTTCTGTGTATGTATGTCTGTCCATCTAAGTGATGGCCATTGTTGCTCCTGGTCTTTTCGTGCAGCCGGAGTGAGGCAAAGAGCTACAGGTCTTATAGCAAATAATAGATTTAAAATTAAAGTCAGTTTTTTGACAGTGGCTCCTAATGATGTTAGAATATGTGTAGAAAAGGTATTTAATTGCTGCTCAGAGATTTAAAACAGAGATGGAAATATCCTGATCCTGCTCTCTGGAAAATTATGAATATAGTGATAATGAAAGCTGCAAGCAAGATTTTGTATCTCCCAACTCTTTGATGTTAGATAACCTTATGGAGTTGGAAAAAGCGAAGCAGATTGCATCAGCTGAGAAACGAGTTAGTTGACTAATCTGGGGAGGGTGAAGGTTGGAGAAGATCAAAATGTCTCAGAATAAAGGGAACTCCTACTGAAAATAAAAAGTAGCGATGGAGAAGTGGGTGGTATATGGATGCTATTAAAATTGATTTAATCATGTTGAGTATTCAGAAGACTGTCATATGATTAACAAATCATATTTTAATTGTTAGCGTATTAGTGATGATTATTTACTTAGCAAACTTCCTTCTTCCCTCTCCCAGTGGGGAAAGAAACAGATCTTGATGAGAGCAAGGCTGGGAACAGAAGGGCTAATTGCTACTGATTAAAGTGCAAAGTTGAAGGGTAAATGAAACTTCCCAGTTTTGTGGTGTTTCAGGTGGCATCTCAGTGCCTTGGGACTCTGCTGATGCACTTGGTGGATAGCTTGGGGGGTGTCTTTTGCTCATGGTATAGGCTAAAGAATAATCTAGTGTAGAGTTTTCTATTTGAAGTCTTTTTCCAGGTTAGTTTACTGGCTCTGAAACAAAGTGATTTGTGACCTTTTGCATATTTGAAGTTTTGGGCTTGTATTGTGATTGCAGTGTTGCTTGAGCTATCTCAGCATGCTGGGAGTTGGATTTTACAGGTCAGCCGTGACTGAATGGCTTTAGATATGACACAGGGCACACAGATGCGTGCAGTACAGCTTGTCTGCCTGCCTGGCACTCTTTGTTTGGTGCCGGCAGATGATGCATCTTCTGTCAGCACAGTGTTTCTGCTGCGGGGGGGTGGTGGTAGTGAGACCATGCACATACTGGATGCAAGCAGGATAGCATCACCCTGTGCAGCGCATTGGGGACAGCCTAGGTTACCCTGTGGTAGTTAATATATGAGGCAGCATATCTCTGCCTCTCTGATTGCAAGTCTTAGGTGTCCCATCTTCATGATGGAGCTGGTTTGCAAACCAGGAGGAAGTGCCGATTTATGTATCGGTGTTTGTACAGTGATGTGTGGCACCGAGCCTGTGTGCTTCATTTTTAAGGCTGAAATACCAGACTTAAATAAAAGAACTTCAAAAATTAATGTGGAAATTTCACAGCTAAGTCATGCATATTATTAAATGTGTGTTTGAACGATGTATTTTAGCAACTTTATGTTACACCTCAGAAACCATTAGGGAAATCTGTGCAGTCCTGTACTGTTTGCAGGGATGGAAGCTGTTTTCATAGGTACATGAAACTGCTTTCTTACAACACTGCTCTATCTAATTATATCTTTCTTGGAAGACTGCTAAACACATGTCCTCTGGCTCACACGCCTTCTCCTCTTTCTCCCCATTCCCTTCCCTCACCATGTCCTCAAAACCTTTGGCTTTGTGGTAGTAGTCAGAAGTAGTTTCTTTGCTCTGTTTTTTAAATGGTACATTGCTCAGGCAGTCGGTCATGTCTGTAGTTAAAGCAACCTGAGAATTTCTGTGTACATGACCTTGTGTTCACTGTTCACGGGTGATTTTCCTGAGCTGCAGGTTTCCCTGCCAGGTGTCTGCCATTGTGAGAAATGGTGTACTGGTTTCCGAGAAAGAAAAGTGAAGAAAATGTTGTTCCCACTGTAAGGAAATGAATTGGGTAAGAAGCTGAACAAAACAAATCCTCTCATCTGTTAACAAGTTCCATTGTACTGGAATAGGGACCCCAGATTTGGGAAGAAGGCAGATGTCGAGCAAAAGGTGATACTCTGGTACCAACAGCATCTCTTTTGCTGCCTGGGTAAAAATTCTTGCAAGCTCAAATGGTTATAAACCTCTCAAAATACCAATGTGTACTTGCTCAGTAGAAATTTGTTTTAGAAGGATTTATCTTTAAGAGGTCCTAAGCACTCAGGCACTGCTCAAAGATTTTCAGCAAAAGCATTCACTTATGATGAAGCTGGAGACACAGCACTTGGAGGTATAGTATCACACAGAGAGGAAGGAGCTTGAAAGTCATGGGTAGAGACATTCCAGTGTAGGTGGTGGTGGCTTTTAGAGTAGCTGTTCAAAGAAAACAAACAACAAAACCTCTCAATAGCTGGTTTGTTGTTGTTCTAGTGTTTTGGTTTTGTCAGTTTGGTTTTATTTTTAATGACTCTTCTGTTTTTCCAAGTAAGTCCAGTTGTGTCTGATGAAAATGTAAGGAAAGGTGTAGTTTGGAGATATTTGGTTCAGAATGTGGTTGGTCAAAGAAAGAGGAAATCATTCATTTTTATACCTTCTTCTTGAGTCTTCCAGGATTATTCGGTTTGTTCTTTTACTCTTCTTAATGTCCCCATTTTGAAATGTGACCTTCCTGATACTTTCACCCAGCTGGTTTTTTCTGGTGGTCAAAAAATGCCAGGTGTTCTCAAGGACACTTTATTGACACTTGAAATACAGATCAGGAGGTGCTTTGCCTAGCTGTGATCTCAAAGGAGAGGCATCTTTACTCTGAGTTTTGAAGGTTAAATAGTTTAAATGCTCTGTTGTTGCCACCATGGTTGAGAGGGAAGTAGACACCTGCAGCAATAAACCCATTCCAAATGTAAGTGTTCCTGTTGGGATTCTACAACTTCTGGAACCTCTAGTGTAGTTTAACTGCACAGCTATTTTTTACATAGTTGAGCATCAAACCACCACTTCCTGGAGCTCATACTCTTTCTTTAATGTTAAAATGTGTCCAACATGTCATCTTTGCCTTGTTGTTAAGAAAGAGAGGAGAGCCTTGCCCTTGTAGCAGCTGGAGGAAACCTTTGGTGCAGAGGTCTCCTGTAGCTGTAGCTATGAGAGACACAAAGCCTGCAGGTCCAGGGACATGCTATGATACTACTTGGATACTTTAGTACTGGGGAGAAGACGTTAGTGGTCGGTGTATTATGTTAGAAGTACTGACATTTTTTATTTCCTATTTGTTTGGGGATTTTTGGTAGCATTTTGTCTGCTGACTTGGAGATTTTCCTCCAGAAAAACAAGCACCTGGAGACTGTTTTGCTTTTTGTTACATGCACTGTTATGAAAAGCGTAATTTTTTTATTATTTCCTTATTTCTAACAACGGATTTGGTTTGTGGTGGTTTTTTGTTCTGGGTTTGTTTTGGGTTTTTTGTTTGGTTTGGGGTTTGGTTGTGGGGTTTTTTTTAACGCTCTAAGAGAATCTGAACGCATGATTTTTAAAATCTCACTAGATGGGGTATTTATATAGAAGATGGATGCTAGTGCTGTGCAGGGAAAACTATCAGGGTTTCGTTATAAAAAAGATGGAGCAGGAAGGAGAGAACAAATAAAGATGAGACCAAATGCACACAGACCTCGGTGACAAATGATTGATTCTTATATTCATTTACTGGTCTTAAAATCTCCATCCAATGTGCAGGGAAGCCTGTGGCTTTGCCCCAGGAGGGATTTGAGGCTGCTGTGGTAAGCTGTGGCATACGTGATGTGTAGAGGCTGGGGCTCCCAAAGTGGGACCTTTTCTGTAGGGGTTGAGAGGCTGCATATAATGTGTCGGATAAAGACATGCACACAGAGTTCCACACAGACTGCCTCAGGACAGAGTCTGTGTTGCCTGGCTGGGGAAGTACCAAGGGTGCAGCTTTGTGCCTGGCTTAGAGCTTTCCAAGGCAGCCACACGGGTGACCCTCTCTGGTCTCTTTGTGCTGAAACCAAGGCAGAGAGCAGTTGGAGCAGAATTCTGATTCACCTGCAGACTGGTTGGTGAAGGGTCTGCTTGCTTTCAACAGTGATCTGGCATCGGTCATTGGAAATGGACTGTGAACCCTACCCACAGTGTGGATGTTAAGTGTGCATGCGTCAAGCTCTCTTCTTGTGGGCTCTTTGTGCTGGGCTTTTGGCAGGTGTTGGACCAGAGCTTCTCTCCTCCTGTCTCTTTGCTCTTATTAGGACAAAAAAAGTCTGCCTTGCACTTTTCCATGCTGTCAGGGTGAAGGCAGAACAAACCAAATCCTTGGTGGGCATCTTATGACTTTTTTTCAGTGGGTATTCAGTGCGCTTAGATGCAACAGACAGCATTATGGCCTCTTGAGGACAAGTGCTTTTGAGGCCAGAGCCCTTAACTGTGACAGCTTGTGTTTGTAGTAACAAGCACTCAGTAGACTTTACTTTTATGACTCTTACAGCTTCAGTGAGAATATTGACTCGCTGCATGAGTCCTCTCCAGATTTACCCCCCTGGTAAAGACATTAAAGGATGGTTACTTTTTGGGTGCATTGCCCTTTGCCAGATGTCTTCCCAAGCACCTCAGGTTTCAAATAGTCCTCCATCTTGATGTGAAGCATAGTGACTCAGGGCACGGGAGGTGACTCACTGATACCAGTTAAACATTAGGATCATGAAGGTGTGACTCCTTAAGCTTTGACAAAAAATGCTGTCACAACATGGAAAAAAAAACCCCACTTTCAATATATTGCACATCTGCACAGGTGGCAAATTGCCCACATTGCTGTACTGCTGTGGAAAAAGAAAAAAAAAAAAAAGCTTTTGTTTTTTAAATGTTCCTTTTCCACCAGCATATTCTGTATACAGTGATTTTTGTTTCAGCATAACAATGCTATCCTGTTTGTTTAGCAAGTGATTTTATCAGATCTTTTGCATTAGGAGGATGGATGGAGGACAGAAAGACAAACAAAACCGAGGGACACAAAGAGGAATCTTAGATAGCACTGTAAATTAAGCAGCATCCTTCCTTCAGGTTGGATGCTGGTAACCCCCATCAGGGAGACCAGGGAATTCAGCCAGAGCAGTTACAGGATTTAGTGGTCTCTCTGCTTGTACCAGATTAATCTACTTTTTGTAAGAGGCGATGGAGACTGGACAGTAATCCTCTAGCCAAAACAATCTTCCAGTGCAGATTTACTTGGAGTGCCACTTGGACTGTCATCAGCACTGCCCAGCCCAGCATTTTGTTCTGCAGGGACGTGGAAACTTGTCACTGCTTTCTCTATGGAGCAGATCTTGAGTGTGGTGTTTGCAAGATGAAACTACTGGCACTTACAGCAGGATCTGCCATGGCTCTGGGCACAGCCGTGCTGTGTGGGCACATGTCGCATAACTCTGCCAAGCCCAGGTGTATGCAGTGGGTGAGGCAGCACTGATGCTGTATAATGGTTCTTGCTTTTTTTCTAGCTCTTCAAAGCTGATGCTGCATTCCTCTGCCTTTGACTTTTCCATGGAGAAAGGGGAGTGCAGGTCTATGGCAAAATTGCTGCACTTTCAGCATGACGAAGCCTTGCTGCTTTGCTCTGATGCTGTGTTAAGATGGGTGGGGATGATACACTAGCTATTAAATATGTATTTTGTCCTATTAATGTCATCTTTACCTGAGGCTGCTTTTGACTGCAGTCTCCATTTTTCTTTTTGTGCCCTCTCCTTATTGCTCTGTCTTTTTGCGAATCAAAAGCCCCGGTGGCACCCACCTAGGTACCAACCACCAAGTTTATTTTGGGTAACTGCTTTGAGACCTCTCTGGCTTGTGGCAGCTGCCAGAGGAGAATATGGGCTCGATACGCTTGAGCTCTTAGCACTGAATGTTTTAGGGTCATGACAGATTCTCTGGAAGTTTGTGCTGAAGCAATTGTTGAAATATTTCACCATTTCCCTATTTATGAGTTCTGAGGGCTTTGGAGAGCAAGAGATTTGGGGAGGGTCAGGGGCTGCCTGTGTGCTTCAGTGCCAGTGTTAGGCTGCCCTTGAAAGCCTGGGGAGTTGGCTCTGATTTATGCTGGCCTGCAGAATGAGTGCTTAACCGAGGGCAGGAAAGGGCCAGATGCAGGGTTTGCAAGGAAATGCATGTCTTTATTTTCAGAGCAGCTGGGGATTTGGGCAATAGCCTTAAAAACAAACAAACAAATTGTGACTCACAGATAAGTTATCAAAAGGAGTGGGTGCATTTTAGACGCTACTGAAGGACGTGCTTATAGATTGACTTTTCCTCTGCTTTTAAACTGTTACTTCGTGTGCCAGTGTTCCAGAGTGGTTTGACATCTGTTGTCCTGGCTAGAAATTTCACAACAGGCTTTCATGAGACTTTGGCTCTTCTGACCATGAACCTATGTATAATCTGGTAGGGCACATTCTCTGCCTGAGGCTTGTGCAAGGGCTGGCTGTCTTTGATGAGCAATAGTAAGCCATGAAAATGAGAAGGTACCAGGATATCTGCTTTTTCTTTTTTCCACTTGGATGACATTACCGTTCCTCTGACAGCAATAAAATCAAACATTAGCAACTTGGAGAGATTGCTTTTGAAAAAGTGTTCTTGTACAGATATGACTGATTTTAATTAACTTAATTTGTTCTCTACTAACAAAAATGATTTCTCAGATTTAAGTTGCGTATACACCTTTTGGATTGTGAAAATAAACCCAGAGCATTTGAAAGCCTGCCTGGAGCTCAGATGTGTCTCCTGTATTTTGTTTTGTTTGTGGCTTGTCTGAGCGGATATTTTTCTTTGCTAACTGAAGATTGGTTCTATAATTGCAAATATTAGGAATCACATTTCCCCCACTTTCTTCTAGAAAGTCAACATCTTTAGAGAGCAGTTCTTACTGTCTCACTGAGCTGTTTGCTGCAAATAATTCACAGCTATTTGGTGGAAAAAACACTTGCTCATACTACTGCCTTCAGTCTGTAGGTTGGAGGATCTGACATACATATAAAAAATACATTTAACTAAGCCAAAAAGGCTAAGCCTGAAAGCTGTTATGTTTCTTTTGTGTCGCACAAGAATGCTATACTACTTGGTGAGATGGTATATTGTAGGGAGGACACCTCCTGTGATGTTGAACCAGAGAGCTGAGTCAGAGCTAGCCTTATTTGTGGAAGGGTTGTACGTCATGGAAATGCTTTAAAGTGTAGCACAGCTAATTGAACTCTTTTGAGGGAAGCTTTCTTTTGAAGTTGGATCTGACTTTTAAAAATAAATTGCATACTTTTACTTTGCGTTTTTGGTCATAAAACTTCAGTTACTGGTGTCAAGAGGGCTGCTACTATTACATTACACACAAACAGCCTCTTATTCTGAGAAGTTTCAATTTGGAGTATCTGGCTCTCCAAAGTTAGCTGTACTTATTTGTCATGAAATGTGTATGGCTCCCATTACCATCAATATTTGAACACTTCACAAACCACGAGCAAACAGATCTTCCTACATTTATTCAAGGGTATAATAGTACTATCCACACTTTACACATAAGAGAGATTAAGTTACATGTTTGAGGACAATGAGGGTGTTGGGCTAAATCCAGGAATGGAGCCTGCTTCTCCTGAGGCTTGGTCTAATGCCTTAGAGGAAAATATCTTGGGGTTTAGGGAAGCCTCACTAGAAAGCTTGCTGCTCTTGTCTTTCTCATGAGAATGAGACAGTGCCCTAGTGACAGGGTGCCTGGAAAGGTCAATTGTCTCTTTCTTTGGATGGAAAAGGTAATTTCAGTTCCAGGGATAGCTTTAGTGTAGGGGTTCAGCCCCTGTCTGATCTCTGAGCCGTGGAATGTTGCTGTGGGGGCTGCTGTCCCAAGAAGCCAGGTGGCTGTGCCAGGATCTCTAGTTTCCTGGTCTAGGTCCATACCAGGACTTCACCTGGTGAGTTGTGCCATTAGTTAGTCTTCATCCCCTTCCACCACCTGGGGAATGGGGATGTGTTTCTGAAAGCAAAAGTGTCTTGATGCCTTGTCCATGGGAATCTGGAGCTAATGGCCATCAAGGGTTTGTGGCAAAACAGCTGCTTTTCTCCATGTTTCCAGGTGGTCCTGAGGAGGTCAGCTGGAGAACTTGCTCTTAAATTGCTGGGCTTGCTGCTGCTGGGCTTTACAGGGCTCAGGTAGTAGGTCTCTGGGGCTGGTACAGTAAAATGCTTCAGCTATACCAGTACGACTAGTTTTTGATGGAGATATGCCCCTTAACCTAAACTCGTGTGTCCTGGAAATGGGGAGATATACTTGTTGGATGTTGCCATTTTATAATTAAGGGTGTGATAAAACTCAGTGAAGTAAATGAGTCTTTAGCTTCTTCTTGCGTTCTGGGATTTGACACGAGGGCGAAAGCTTTCCACTGCCGTTTCCATGCACTCATGCTAGGGTTGAAATTTGGAAGAACTCTACATCAATGTTAGAATGTCTAAACACACCTGAGAAACTAATGTACTTCAGCTTATCTGATTTTGTTCGTTTGTTTCTTTTCTTCCAGTGGGATCTAGTTTGTGATTCTGCCTGGAAAGTCCACATTGCTAAATTCTCTCTACTGGTAGGATTAATCTTCGGCCACTTAATAACAGGATGTATAGCTGACTGGTAAGTGAAAAATATTTTAATTCAATGTGAATACAAATAAATAACAATATCAAATATTGTTTCAATTTCCTTCTACTGTATGTTCATGAAGAACATTTGCATAATGATTTTTCAGGTTCTGAAAGAAGCATGATGAATAAACAGTTTAAAACTGTCTGTTAATTGCTTGAACGTGAGTAATTTATATCAAGATAAATAAACTATTTAATAGTTGGCTTAGTTATTTTCCAGTGACACAGTTTATTACATCTGTGATGCTAGTACAGAATTAAGTATTTTCTAATTAGAGAAGTGAAGCCTTTAGGTTGGGGTTTTGGTTTTTAACCAAGAGATGGGGCCAAAGGAAATTGGAGGCAGGATTGATTTGACTGAATACAAGACTAATGTAATGTCAGCCTTGTGCTTACACAGTACCTTTTGGTGGGTAGAAGGCTACTTTTTGCAGACCTTTCCATTGTTCTATTTTTAAAGTTCTTGTTAAGCAAACATTGCGATGTAGTGTTTAGGAATCGCTGACTTATGTGCTGTTAATACTTGGGTATTAAATTTGCTAGCAGAGAGTGCAATTCCTTAAATTGCGGTAGTGAAAGCCTTATTGGATACCCCAATTATGCTGAGATTTCAGCTTTTATTTAAAGAAATGGTCTTGTAGTGCAAAAGAAGGGGGGAACGGAAATTAAAGGCATGACTCAAGTGATTTCAATAGAAACTTGGAGCAACCAAAACAATAGCTCTGCATTGTTGTCCCAGTCATTTCAGTGGCTTCCAGCACACTTGCCAATGTTGGTGCTTTAGATGGCCCCAAGTTAACTCTTTTGCCATTCATTAAAGCAGAAAAGGAAGAAGAGTTCCCTATTAGGGAAATCCTACAAAGCTGCAGCAACTCACCAGTCAGCTGGGAGAGAAAAGACCTCCTGCAGCCACGCAGTAATTTGGCTCAAGCATTTGTAGCAAAATTGCATCTTAATTCTTGAATAAGTCACTAAAAGTTTTTCGGCAAGTGAGGAATCGTGGCTTTTCAGTGATGAAGGAAACATGCATGATGAAATACAGTTGTATTTGATTAAAATACCGAAGTAAAACAGGGCTCTACAAACATGTAGAAAGTATATTGGGGAAATGAATGAGGGATCTTGCTTGGTTTTCCTAAAAAGGAATCAGTGTGGAGAAAGCAGACTTATTCCCAAGTTAGGAAAATCCTGCTATAATTGACAAATAAGTTACAAATAAGTGAACAACTTACTGCCCAAGGCACTGGCTTCAACAGAAAATTGCAGTAAACAGATAGCTCTTGACACCAAAAGGAGCATCCTGCTGTTCTATCCACTTCTGTCTCCAGTGTGTACTTTGTGCTGCCATGTGCACTTGTTCGACCCGTCTGCAAGCAAGCAAGCTGTTTAGCTGAGTTAATGCAGCAGAAAATTACCCTGGTATGAAAATGTGGAATTGTGGTATTTTTCTCTCTTTGTGGTGGTTTGTTTTCTGTTTTATTTTGTCTGGTGAGTTCAGGAGAGCTTAAGGAGAATCTGGTTTCCAGCTGTGGTACATAGGAGAAAAAGTGTATCTTTTGATGGGTACAGTGACCCTCTTGCCCTTTCATGAATGACCAGGAAGGACACATTTTGCTACCACCAAAGCTGGTCCTCATGCTCCAATTCAGATCCCATCCTTGCCATCTGAAATAACTGATGCAGCAGAGGTCCTGCGCTGGATAGCCTTTCTGTCATTTAGCAGTAGCATTTGGGGCTGATAAAAGAAGACCTAAATAGGATTTACTTTGCTATTTAATCACAATTTTAATTTCTAGTAAGTCAGGGGGTTCTGTGGAGAGATGGATACAAAGGGGATTGTACTGTAAAAAGAGAAGAAGAAAAAAAGGATGTTGGTCCCAAGCAAGAGCAGGAGAGATTAGACAGAGTAACGTATGAAAGGGTTACAGACTTTAAAAATCTGTTTTTATTTAACTTGTACCACTCTCCAGTTTAGATAATTAGGAGATGCTTTGTACCATTAGGAGCTTTGCTTTCTCTTTTTGAAAGAAGGCTTTTAAAGCTTTATGTGACAAAGGCATAGAGTGTATTAAGGTTATTTGCTATGTAAACTAAGTGGTCTCTGCTCAAAATACAGCAGGTTTGCATGCTGGGGTAGCTGTGTGTGAAGAATCTGTAAGAAGAACATCTGTAAACTAGTTTGGCTGTGTGAAGACTGGCTGTCTCTAATGCCTGAATAAGGTACTTGTTCAACAGGCATAGCAGTGTAGGCAATTTTGCCTGCTCTGGGCAGAGGCTGTTGAGGTCTCTGTGGAAGGCTTCCTTCTGGAGCAGGTGGGCTCTGGTGGTCATGTAGCATCCAGACAGTAGGTCTCTGCCTGTCATTGCCCAGTGCTGCCTGTGCTTTGCACCCGTCCTGGTGGGTTTTGGAGCCTTTGCGCCAATTCAGGTCCCAAGACCAAGAGAAAACCTGCAAAGAATGTCATGGAAAGAACAATCTGATTGGCTGCAAGAGCAAAGCTTAGTCTTCTCAGGGTGGCAAGGTACATGCGTAGGAGCTTGAGAAGATGAGATATTGTCATCAAACCATCCCCTTCCCGCCTGTGATGTAACTCTGACAACATTAGGAATATCTTTTTGATGCATCTGCATATCACACTGTGTGGATTGCAGATTCTTCAAAAGCTTGGGGTTGCTTGTATCCCTAGTTATTTACCTGTGCAGGCAGCATTTAGTATTTGATCTAGATAATAGTATACAGTGTAGGCTGAGACTTAGGTGGCACAGAAATCTCTCTTTGGAATAGCTTGGATGGCAGCAGATAGCATTCCAGGGCTGTTATACTAGGGAGATTATGTATGGTTTAATTTCCCACAAGCATTGTATTATTAGTCAGATAATTCTCTCTATGCATAAAAGGCTTCTCTCCTCTGCCCCCACCCCAAGACACCATGCTGTCAAAACACTGCTGGATCACCAAATATATGGCTGATAGCTGCCCTGGAACTTTGATTTTTGAGCAATGTGCTGCATTCCTTGGTGAGGAAAGAGACTAGTTTTAGGTCTGGGAGGAGGCACTGGTGATCTCTCTTACCAGAGGGTTTTTTGGCCTCAGCTGGTTTTCACAGGCCCAGGAGGCTTTGGGTTTCCCAATTCTTCATTAGTAGCAACCCGTCATTTGCATAACCTGTATAACGGTAGAAGAAATTCTGTGTCCTAATGATGGATAACCTTGACTACAGAGGGTGGGAGGAAGGGGAGACCTAAAGTATGAGAAGCATGAGGCCTTTTTTTAATCAACATCAGTGAATGCAGGTCAGGCTTGTGATGAGAATTAAGCTCCTAATTCTGAGTGTTTGCATAATGCCTTTCATCTACAAAACACTTCCACAAATACTAATTAGTATGAATTACAGCTTGGTGATTATGAAAATAGGGCTGCAAAAGCCTGCACAGATCGCTGATAACACAGAGTTCATAGGGTTTTTTTCTGTATTCAAGGTTTTGTGTGAGGTACTTCACCTCCCTAGCCAAGTGCTTTGTGTTCTATAAACATAAAATATGAAGCACATATGGCAGTAACTGTTGTGGTGTCCAGCATGTTCCCAGTGCGTTGAATATCACTGAGGCAGTGATGTTTTGTTCCCACCCCTAGCTCAACAGTAGTTCATCTTCTGGTGGCTGGATTTGTATGCTGATTGAGAGCAGTCTGCTTTGACCTTGCATTCTTCAGTTTGCACATTGGTTCTGTTTCGAAACATGTTCTGTTGTAAAAACATTGAATGGTTAACACTAAGAAGGTAAATCTTTGAGATGCCCCAGCTGTAAGATTTGAGATGCTAGTGGAAAAATGCAAGGAGCCATGACATTGCCGCCTTAGGTGTGACTTTGAAAAAAGTATGAGTGATGCACACATACTGATGCACTCTCCCAGTTCCCAAAAATGTAAAAAAATGTAACAATTATAATCTCCTTTTTTAGCCCTTCACCCTATATTTTATTGATTTCGTTCCATTTTATGTAAAGCAAAATCTAAAGTTCTAATTGTGAATGCATATACTTTATAGCTGCTGGTAAAAATCTGCTGAAGTTATTAAATTGAAACACTTCAGCATGTGAAACTGGACTAAGTTGTGAGATTTAAATGCTCTTTGTTGTGCTGACATTCAACCTGATGCCTGGCTTGCAGCTGACAGACTGCTTTGAATGGGTCTGTGAAAGCTGCCTAGGAAAAGCAAGTTCATATATTCTTTGTGGAGATGGCATATGGAGCTGACTAAAAGGGATCCTCACTTCCACTGGAAAACCTGTGGGAGTTGACAAGTTGAAAAATTTTGGAAATCTCCACATAATGATCCAGTTCTTGCTTAAAAATAGCCATGTGCTCTGGTTCTTCATATCATTCTACTTGCACAGGAAGAGGGGGGGAAAGGGGAATTATAAACACTGAGCATATGAGTAAGAGATGCAAAAATCCCATGTTCCTTTGACATGAGAGTCAAACTCTGCAGCAAGTGCCACTACATTCAGTGGCAGTGTAGCTCTTCCTGATCATAGCGCTGCACCAATATGTGCAACTATAGGTTGCAGCTGCAAAGCCTGCCTGCAGAGGAGGACTGCAAATCCTCACATCCCTGTTGCCTGTAATAATTTTTGGAGCGATTTCTTCCTTACCTTCTATTCAGGCTGGTTTTGCAGGTCTCTGCAGCTGCTGTGGGGATACAAAGTGGAGGGACTTGGAGCTCACGGCTTTCCTGTGAGCATTACTCTTGGCTCTCTAAAGCTCTGTGGAGTGACATGAGCCCTGTTTTGTGCCCAGTCCATGTTTGTTAGGCTTGTCCTCAACAATAAGGCCGACAAAAGCACTTTTTTGAGCCAGCTCCTCTTGCAGATGAGGCTGAAATCACATGTCTGTTGGGAAGAGGAGTCCTGTGCAGTAAGTTCTGTGGCTGTAGACTACAGAGAAATATAGTCTAACAGAAGTAAACCGGGCCATATAACACCATACACTCTTCCGTGCTACTACAGAAAGCTCTGAGAAGCTGCTTTTAATCTCCAAGGAACTTGTTTATGGCTTTACAGTAGCTCCTCGATGGTTTTTTGTTCATCTTTGGTATTTTGAAAATGATGGTTAAATCAAGCAGTAATACAATGTGCTGTCTCTGCTTAATCCTGTCTGAAGTGAACTTGTCAATGCAAAGCTGGCTAAGAAATCTGGGTTTTAGTAAGCAGGAATAAAATGAGAAGAAAGGAACAAGCATTAAAACCAGGATGGCAATATTTGGAAGGGATTTCATGACTTGTCTCCCTCTTTGCCAATAGTAATGATCTCGCATTATGCCCGTGCTGGCTTTTCACACTGTTTCTCCATACTTATTTTTAGGGTGGGTCGACGGCCTGTACTGCTCTTCTCCGTCATATTCATTTTGATATTTGGACTGACTGTGGCACTCTCAGTGAACGTGACCATGTTCAGCACACTCAGGTTTTTTGAGGGGTTCTGCCTGGCTGGAATAGTCCTCTCTCTATACGCACTGCGTGAGTATGCCTTTATTACCCATCCAAATATGTCTTTATTGGTAATGTGGTTTGCTGTTCTCTGGCTTCCTGCTTTTGTCCAAACAGATCAAACCAGAATCATATGTACTTTGGTAAGGATTTTGCAGCTGTCTCTTTAGGTTGCTACAGAGCAGACTGTGAAGCTGTTTGAGAGCTCATTTTTAAAGTTATAAGGTGTTTTAGGTTTGCTTGTTGTTATTTAAACCTAGAAGTCATCTGTCTCATAGCCATAATGTGTAATGGGAGTGGGTTTCACCTTGCGGTATTGAGCTCAGTAGGAGACTCCTCACTTTCACTGTCTCTAGCAGTATGTAATTTTTCACAAATGCCTCTGTTACTTGCAGCAGGAGATCCCGTGTCCCTGCCTCAGGATTGTAAAGCACAGCAAAAATATGTGAGAAGTTACCGAGATTTGTTGTTGTTTGGTTTTGTCTGTTTCACTGGGGGAAAAATAACTGAGAGAAACTTGTGGGAAAGCTTGTGAGAAATGTCTACGTGCTCATACCTGGTGACTGGTAAACCTGTTGCCAAAACATTTGAAAACCCCTTTTGGAGGCCTTGTCTTTGGAGAGTGCATGATAGTGCTACCAGCCTAGTCTGTGCCCCTTGGATATGCTCCAGAGAGCTTTGTCTGCTTCTGCTTCCTTGGCTGTTTGTAATTCACAGGTAGTACCATATCAACTAAGGAAAACACAGAATTTCCTCCTCTGGAGAAGTTCTGAAAGTTGCTGTACAGATTTAATTATTTTTTTTATTTATTTCCTATCATAGATGGTATTTAACCCATCAAGACTTAGCACAGTATCCTTACTCTGCATGCAGTATTAAGTTCCACAGGTTTGGTTTTGTTTTCGGTCTGCACCAAGGGGAAAGAATCTTGAGTATACAAGAGTTTGTTCTGTATTGCACTTCTTTGTTATAGCTGATATGGTACCAAAGATACATATTTTTTTTCATCTTTTGCCTTTGGTCATGTAACCTCTAGTGAGAGTTTTCCACCAAAAAACCCAAAGCTACCACTGAAGACATTACATTTTCATTGGGAAGTGTTTTAACCTGTGTAGTTCCCTTGGGAGAAGGCTTCAACCATTACCAGTGTGACATTGAGCTGGAAACCAGGCTTGTTGGAACTTTTCACAGCCCAATGCAGCATGTTGGGTTTATTTTGTGGTTTTGGTTTGGTTTTGAGTTTGTTTGGGTTTGATTGTTTGGGATTTTTTAACCTTTAAGAGAGTCATTGCAACTGAAGATTTTTGTGGGGAAATGCCATCTATGTAAAAGTTCTTCCTCTCAATTTAGATTGACCATGTTTCCCTTTCTGCTGGGGCCCGTAGCATGCCGTTGCACTCTTTTGTGGAGTCAGCTTTCTGTTTAGCCTCTCTTCCCTTTCTCTTAATGGCCTTGATTTTTTTTCCATTGGAGATTTGTTGCCCCTGAATTCTCAGCTGGCTGCCCTGAGCAGAACAAAAGTGGAAAGTTTGATCTGCTAGACAGAGTCATTAGTTTTCAAAGCCTCTGAAGAGAAGCAAACTTTATAGGCTTGCGTAGCTTGCAAAGGTAATTAGCCTGCTACGGGGATCCTTTTACACCGTGTTGAGCTTGCTAGTTGTGCTTGGATTTATGGCCTGCCGAAGGGAAATTGTAAATAACAGTCCTGGATGCTTTGGGAGTGGGAAGAGCACTGAAGTGTGTTCTTTAAACACAGAGCTGCCAAGGTTGAGTTGCCGTCACCATTAAAACAACACTCTTCTTGGTAACCTAATACCTTTCCTATCTGTTCACCCTAAGTCGCAGAGTGAGCCTGGGGATGAGCTTTGCCTTTCTTCCATGGAGGGACAGCACTGAGCCCAAGATGCCTGTGCTCCTCAGAGCTCTCCTCAGTGTTGTAGTGTGCTACCTTCTTGTGGCCTTTAAGTACAGCCTCTTGCCTGGAGCTGTTTAGGACTTGTCTGAAATTTCTAGTGAATTGGCAGGAAGAAAGGCTTTACACAGGTGATGATACTTGTTGCAAATGACGGAAGCAGAGGAGAAATGAACATGAAGCTTTCTTCTCCCAGGTGCTCTGGGATATTGCATCATCTAGGTGGATAAAAGCCAGTTAATTCTTCTCGCTGAACAAACACACACAGCTTTGAAAGGCTTTTGTTTCCTGATGATGTGGAGTGGGGGAGTTTCTGCTGTCTTCCAGAAGCATTTTCCTCCTTGGTACCAACCTTTAGTGAGTTCCTGTTCTCCTGAGCAGCTGGTACACATCTTGTGTGGTGAGGCACCGGCAAGGTCCTCAGGAAGCTCTCCCTAGGAGGGCAAAGTGATCCTGATGTGACATGCTCATCAGTCACCTGATGCACGGAGCTGGAGCGTCCCGTTGTGATACGCTGATTAGGTCTCCTAGTATGTTTGCTGAGATTTCTGCAGAAATGGGCTGCCCCTTTTTGGAGGGGCATTCTGGGACCAGAGATGAAATCTCCTGGAAAGAGGAATGGTGAAGGTGCACTAAGGAGTACTCTGGCTGCAGTGATTGGAAAGGGATGTATGGCCTGCCCAGCAGTTAAATGCAGGAAGGAGTGTAGTGTGATGGGCTGGAGAAGGATGGGTTGTTTCAAATAAAGCAGGGGAAAAGCTTTTTTTCTGCTCCGGAATTTGTTGCAGCATGTACATCCAGGGAGCAGGAATGGGCACCCTGCACCTGCTGACTCAGCATGGTTGGATGCACAGTACCATAGCCTGCTGCCCAGCTGACGAGAAGGAGGTTTGAGTCTACCCATTGGGGTGGAAAGCCCTAAGCTGGTTTTGTGAGGGGTTTCTGTTGGATAGGCCAAGAAGGAGGGAAGAGGTGTGGGAGCCCTGAGCAGGGTCACATGTGCCTGAGTAATGCCTGAGCTGGTTCTGTACAGCAGGAGAGGAGAGCCACCCTTACTGCAAATAGCTCTGCTTGCTGGTTGAAACTCATATGGGACAAAGTACATGTGGTAAATGTGGAAGTTATAGAAGAAAGCAAATCCAAGTATCTCGAGGATGGGGAGGGTGTTGCTTCTGGGTCACTTTGGCATCACTGGGGTATGACCATGACCGCAGGGCAGCCTTTTCCTGTGTGCTTGTGCAGAAGGCCAGATGCTGCAGCTGACTCAGCACAGGTCCCTTCCTTAGGGCCTGTTTTCATGAGCTGCAGCGAGCTGATGCAAGAGCTCTCATGGCTGAGGACAGGAGTTCCCCCTTCCTTTTCCTCCATCTCCTCTCATGTGTGGCCCTGCACCAGGCAGGGCCAGTTAAATGAATGAAGGGACAAAAGGGTCCCTTCCAGCTGATCACTTCCTATGCTGTGTCTGACTTCTCCCTGATGTCCCTGCTTTTGTCACTATCTGGAGTCAAAGCTAGTTTGATGGTATTAATTAAAACTGTTTGAGGAGGAGGAGAGGAGGGGAAGAGTTGTATTTCTTTGGTAAAAGCTCTCCAGGCAGGTTTGACGAACCTCTGGTTAAAGTGCTGTGCACCATCACTAGTGACTGTACCTGAGCTCAGACAGCAGAAGCCATGGTGGGGGTTTGCACACAATTGCAGGCTGTTCAGCAGTTTCATGGGTGACTGAACTACAGATCAGGCTGCAAAATTATAAAGTCTAGACTTGAATGAACCAATAAATAGGTTCTGGAAATAGCTTTGCTGAAAGGGAGACAACGTTTTCCCAGGTTGGAGTGCGGAAGCAGGTGTGCCCCTCTGATGCAGGATGAGTAGGCACGTTGGGTTTTTTTCCACTGTTAGGAGGAAAAAAGGTAGAAACACTGTTGAAAAATCGTAAGTTGTGTTTCAAAAGGCTGGAGAAGCTTGGCAGAGGCTTCCAGAGCAGTTAAGATGTCCAGCTGTGATGTATCTTTCTCATTTATACCTAGGTCAGTCTAACCTGTTACTCCTGTAAATTACACAGGCACTGATTTTTGAGAGGCTGAATGTGGCTTAAGATTATTTTGTTTGATATGTATCCTGGAAAGCTAGATTAGCGTGCTTGAAACTTTCTCCAGGCTGAGGATTGAACAAGTGCCAAAACGAAGCATGGAAGCATCTGGGTGTTGTGCTCTAGTGATGTCAGATTTGTAGAATAATTTTACTTCCATTCAGGTATCAATATAAAGGGTGAGATTTATCTTCTTTTTTTTCTTTCCCTTTTCCCTTTTTCCCTCTCTCCCAGAAATGTATGGAATCTGAGATCCTAGAGCATCCCAGATTCGTAATTCCCACCTCTCTTGGAGTTTGAATGGTCTAAGCGATGTAATTGCTTGATTTTATTCTCTGTTTTCCTCTCCTGACTCTTCAGGAGCAAGCACAGACTTGGCTAGGCAAGGCAGGTGAAGCACTGGAAACTGCAGGCTCTGAAGTTGTTCTGTGTAACGTGAACCAGCTCAATAAATAACTCTGCAAAGCATTCCCAAATTGACGGATGTGGAAAACATCTGACTCCTTTCCAGTGCATTGACATGTGGGTTAGCTCTGCAGTAACATGCAGTTCTCTCCACTGACAGGTCTGTGATAAGATCAAGGTTGTTAAGCCACCTACCTTCTGTTTATGTAACCAGCCTTTCCTTACTCTGAGTCACTTGACGCAGCTCTACAGTGATCACAGAGGGATCCACCGAAAGTTTTACTGGATCACCCTAAGTTAACCGTTAATTGTTAAATGATTGGTTTAAAGAGCAGTCATGGGCTGCTCTAACTTTGACGTAGGATGTGAGTTTCTAGAAACAAGAGCTCTGCATTTTGAATAGCTTGGTGCAAGAACTGTTTTAAATAAAGAAATACTATGCAGTGGGAGCATTCCAGCTGCTGAAAAAAAAAAGAACTGTGCGTGCCTTTTATCAAGTGCCTGGGGGCTCAATTTGTGCAAGAGTGGAAAAGGTTATTGGAATTACAGTACTTTCCTTTAAGTATAAATCTTCCCTGCTCTACATTGCTTCCTTGAGTATAATCAAGTTATGTCTCCTCTTCTAATCTGTTGGCCTTTTCAGTGTTTCCTCTGAATTTCCTTCCCTTTTCCAATGGTTACAAAGGGTGTGGGCCCTTCTATGGACACTGTGTCTGCCATTAAGGCATGGGCTGTCATCCTTACTTTAACCCCCTCCAAAACTGTATTCTGGAGCAGAGGTGCTCTTGCAGAATGGCTTACATATTGTCCTGAGTATTGGAAATGCTGTATCATTTGAGGCAGGCAGTTTGAAATTAATTTATAAAAAGTCTTAAAGTATAGCAAAGGTGAATAAAAGGAGGATCTTTCTGAAGCTACCTGGGAGGTTAGAAGATGTTTTGTTAATGTAGAAATTGCAGCAGGATCTAATTTTAATCTGTTTTTCATTTCAGTTGCTGAAAATCTTGTGTGTTGTCAGTATGACAAAAAGCTCAAGAAATTAATTTTATTTGAGGTACTTTTTGTATGACTGGTCAATTGGGAATGTAATTAAGATGCAACTCTGCAGTTGTTAGACTTGTGATGATGACAATCAGCTGAGATTAGAGTACACTTGCAATTTCCTCAGCTCAAAACACAGCTTGCATTTACCATTTAAAGTGTCTGTCTTTTAAATGCTCCAAACCAGCTCTAGCAGTTTGGGTATGCTCAATATGTGAAATCTTACCTTCTGTCATGCAAATACTGTTCAGGATTGTAATGACACTTTTAGAGATTTATTTATTTATCTCAGCAATGTCAAATAGACTCGTAGGTCTGCTCATCCCCGTTGCGCACCTAAGAGCTCACTACCACTGAAAGGAGATGAGAGGGCTTCTCTCTTCCCCTTCCAAATTCCTTTGCATTGTATCAGCTACTCATACAACCGTGGCTTCAAACTACACCAAAGTGTTTAAGATTGGTGTATAGTTAAATCCAGGAAGTTGCCTTTGAGTTCCAGGTCTTTGAGTTGGCTAAAGTGGTGTTAGAACCTTACTGTAACAGTAAATTGTGAAGTTTTTGTCCTCCCTACTGCTTGCTTGGTTGTTTTTTTTTTCTTATTGTAAGACAGCTGCTTAATGGCTTTTCCTTGCTATGTAGATCCAAGCTAATGTTCAACATTGTGAAGGGTTGATGGTGTGCATGTGTCTATGCAAGCCCTGTCCAAAGTGACCAGTGCTGCCATCAGGACATGGATGGTCTGTATCTTGCAGAGTCCCTCGGCCACTGAGCACCAGCACAGGGCCTCTGCCAGCATCCCTCCTGAGAGTGAGCCTCAGTAGTTCTGCCAAGGAGTCTTCCCAGCAGGAGAGCGCTCTGCCGCAGTGATCAGCTCTGCTCCTTCTCTGTCCAGTCTGCTCCATCTCTACTCCAGCAAACTAAAGCCTTCCTGCTGTGCCCTGCCCAGTGCATGAGCTCCAACCACTCTGCTGACTTTGGCTGGGAAATGGTTATGTATTTCACAGTTGCAAGGGGTTGATAGTGCAGTGATATTGTACCACTGGTGTATATCTGACACTGTTGCGGGTTTTTGGTAAATCACATACTTCCCATGATCTGAGAGGTGTGTTGTGGGTTTTTTTTCCTCTGAGAAATGCAAGTGGTTCAAAGACAGGGATGTGAAAGCTGTCAGTTGTGAATAATGTCTTTTTAAAAAATGTTTCATTTTTTCCCAGCAGGAAACTGAATTTGTTGCAGACAGCATCGGGGAGAAGTCATACATATAGAACCTATTCTGCTAACTCTGTTTTACTGAGTTTTAGCTGTTCTGTTCCTTGTCTCTGTCCTTGGCAGGACTTGAAAACTAGATGGGCTAGTGCTGGAAATGAGACAGACAGCAATAAGCTCAGGAGCTGCCCTTAACTTAGCATAGAGGCTTGGGCATTTCTTTTTCCCCCATCTACAGCTTCGAGTGAGGCTCAGGCATACGCACGTTTCTCTTGTGTGCATGTGTTAACTTTCTGCTACAAAAGGAAGTGTGCATAGGTTCATCAATCACCTATGAATGAATAGAACTTTACTTCCCTTTCCTGCCTATCCCTACAGGTTAGCTCATCAGGAAAATGCGAGCCAAGTTACGGTGGCAGCAGGATGTGCATAGAGGAAAAACCACATGTATGAGGAAGGTAGATTTAGAAGTTACCTGTAGTGACTTGGATATTCGAGTCCACCAAGAAATGTCAGCAAACAAATTCACATAAATATTTATGTGCCTTTTAAGAGGAACCATAATTTAACAAGGCTAGCCGAATTTCCATCCCCAGTCATGCAGACATGCCTCCTATTTTCTCACTTACAAATAACATAACCGCATGGGATTTTTACTAGTTCAAGTTAACTAAATTTCACTCAAAGCATGAAATTTGCAGGCAGCATCCATTGCAGTATTTCTACAAATGCATATTATTTAGTCAGAAACAAAAAAAGTTCACTTTTGTTTTAATTCTTCATTTTGTTTCTTGCCAGTCTACAGAATTTAGTCATACATTCTGTACCAGTGCTGATAGCCCTCATTTTTCTTTTTTAAATAAACCTGCTCGATGTTGCATTGTGAATGAATTTGTAAGTCATATGCTGCAATTACTGATGGACCTTAAAGCATGAGCTATGTTTTTGTCTTCTGAGAACATCTGGTTCCTTCTTAAATGAATTGTACATACACTTACGTACTTTTTAGAGGTAAGTTGAGACATAAGTGCTTGTTAGTATATTGAAAACTTGTTTGCTCACATTCTTTGAATTCTGGTCATGGTATGAATTGTGAGAGCAGACGTCAGTTTACAGAAGTCTCATGAATGGTGTGCAAATCTTTGCAAGCCCTACTCCAGTTTAGCATGTATGAGCTGTATGTCTGCTTTAGTCAGGCATTCAGTAAGGAATCTTTCAACTGTAGATAATCTTCCATTCGGGCTTCGTAATAAAACAGGTAGTGTCTTAGAGGGAAATGACATTTGAAGAAAGCTCTGTGGATTGGAAATATGGCTGTTGCCTAATGAGCTGTGAGAGGGAGCATGGTCCGGTATTTGCACCAGAAGTTCATCTCTGTGCCTCTCTGGGTGATTCCCCCAGCTGCTGGATGTCTCAGCATCTCTCTGTAATTGTCTTGCATTTGGAGGAATTCAGGGTAGACTAACCATTCTCGTGGCTTCTCCTTCCAGCTTTCTTTCATGTTCCTGTAGCAGAGATTACCCTCTTGTAGAGCAGACTATTAGCTCATACACTGATGCCTCAGTCCTTTCCCATGCAGTCAGGCATTGAAATGCAAAGACATCTCCTTCAGTGGCTTACCTCACATATTCAGCGTATTAGCTTAAGGACATGCATTTCATTCTGCTGCTGTTTATTTTCCAAGGAGAATAATCTTTGGCAGGAGTAGTACAGAAATGCAATGTTTGCACATGCCTGGGCCAGTCTTGGACACGAGAAGTGCTTTGGTGCAGTGGAAGAGAGCAAGTTCTGCTGGAGCTGTGCACTGTAATTAATCATTCTGTTAAAAATGCAGACTAGAAGACCTCTGTGCCCCAGTATTGAGGCATAGATAGGTTACTTTATGTACTATCTGCTATCCAAACCCTTTAAACTAATTCCCTGGAGAAATGAGGAGGGCATTTTCTCTGTGAAGCATTCAGTTCAGTAGATATTTAACCACACGAGACCTCTCTCGCGAGACCTCACTTGGAGTATTGTGTATAGTTGTGGTGTCTTCAACATAAAAAGGACATGGAACTGTTGGAACAAGTCCAAAGGAGGGCAACAAGGATGATCAGGGGACTGGAGCAGCTCCCATATGGAGACAGGCTGAGAAAGTTGGGGCTGTTTAGCCTGCAGAAGAGAAGGCTGCGTGGAGACCTCATAGCAGCCTTCCAGTATCTGAAGGGGGCCTGCAAGGATGCTGGGGAGGGGCTCTTCATTAGGGACTGTAGTGACAGGACAAGGGGCAACAGGTTCAAACTTAGAGAAAATTTAGGTTAGATACAAGGAGGAAGTTCTTTACTGTGAGGGTGCTGAGGCAGTGGAATGGGTTGCCCAGGGAAGTTGTGAATGCTCCATCTCTGGCAGTGTTCAAGGCCAGGCTGGACAGAGCCTTGGGTGGCATGGTTTAGTGTGAGGTGCCCCTGCCCATGGCAGGGGGGTTGGAACTAGACGATCTTAAGGTCCTTTCCAACCCAAACCATTCTATGATTCTACATGGACCAGGGATTTTTGTCTAAAATAAATAAATAAATGAATCCCTTGAGTTTTCTGCTTCATGTGAAACTGCTGTCCAGAAGGAATAAAGTGCCGCTCTGTCAGCTCTTCAAGGGCCTTCTCCTGTCTCAGTGCTGCTTCCACCCTGATTTCAGTCCTGTACTGATAGGCAGTGTAGCAGTCTCTTTATAGAGAGCACTTAATTTAGAGCTTTGTAAGTCAGAAGAAAGAAAAGTAAGAAAAAACACACAGGAAGCAGAATCAATAATGTGGTAAGGCAGAAAGCAATGTGAGGGAAGAAATGGGTTTTGTTGTGGGGTTTTTTATCTATTATAGCAAACAAAAATGGATTGAAGTCAGGGAGGAGAAAGAAGGGCAACTTAAAAGGATTGTATAATGGTAGAAATAGCTTATGTGGTAAAATTGCAAAAAAAAAAAAAAAAAAAAATCCCATTTTAGTTTGTTTCATTTACAGGTTTGACTTTGAATTGTGGGGTTTTGCCTTAGAACTTGACAGACTTGTTTTTCAAGGCACAAAACCAAATCTGTGTTTCTAGGAAGCTTGAGGAAAATTAATTAAAGAGCTTTTGAATTATAGATCCATTAAAAGTGTCTCTGCTTTGAAAGTTAAGTAAATAAACAAAGCTGTGTTAGTCATCTATTGGAAAAAATAGCTTCTCTTGTATCGTACAGTAGAGAAACCCAATTACTGCTTTCCATTGCTTTGGAATTTGGGCAGGAGAAGCTTGGATTATATCAACCTTGACTCTACCCATATGAGACTTTTCAGATGTCATGTGTGAGCTTAGAGTTGTGAATCAGCCTGAAGTGTTGTCTTATTCTGCTTATTTTTTACGTTCGTGTCTGTGACACGCCTGGAAGAAAGCATGCAAAGTTCAGTCTGTGTCTTGTAACCTTTTAACCTGATGGATTTGTCTTCTTCAGGAGACAAACTTCACCCTTTTTGACTGAGTGTTGTATTTCAATAAAATAAATATCCATGCAGGCGCCTTTCCTCCCTCCTGACCTTTTCCTTAATGGTGATCTTTGGCTGCAGGTAAGTGCTTAATGTGGGTCTAGGGTTAGTAATGTGTGGCAAAGCAGAAAAGAAGAATAGCCAGTGCATGACCTAAAGAGGGAGAATAGAGAAAATAGAATATACAATATGTACCACAGCTGCCTCTTCTCTGTTGCTGTTGATAAAAGAGAACGTGACAGATACTTTTCTAAAATAAGAAATCTGCTCCAGTCCAGTGAGGAGTAATAGCAGCAATTAAAGATTTCAGATCCTAGTATATTTTGGAAACAAAAACGCAGCCAGATGAAGCCGGCAGCGTGTTGTGCTAGCTTGTGTAACTCTTGAGTAGCACTGCTGCCTCAGTGCTGTGATTATCTGGGACCCTGGCTGGAAGTTTTCAGCGCCTGGTGGGACTTGCACTGGAGATACTAGTGCTTTTTCCTGCCAGGACAGCTTTTCACGTGACTTCTGATTAGGAAACATTTCTTTACCCCTAGGCTCTGTCTCTCCTTCAGGCCACTGACAAATGTCCTGCTTGCCCAGTGCCACTCAGCTGCAAGCCAACAGCGGCTGTATGGCTCTGGTTACAGCAGCGCAGTAAGGATGAAATACCTCACGGATCTGGACTTCTTGGAAAAATGACCCACCTGCCCATCGAAGTGGAAGAGGACCTTTCTGCCCTGATTGCTGGGGGCAGTTAAAATCTCAACATGACAGTGCAGGAGCTGGCACAAATTCCTTTTGTAAAAAGAGAATAGGCTATTACAAATCACCATGAAGCTTGACTTTAATCAGTGCAGGTTGTTCTTGAACATGGTATTTAAAACTTCTTTCTTGCAGGCTTTTTAAAGGCTAGAAAGTGTATAATTGCATCTTGGCAGAGACAGCAAGTCTAATATGTTTAGAAGCGTATGTCTTGGACAGGTTGACGTTTCAGGATAGCTTCCTTTGAAGTAGTAGCAGATGGAAGTCCTTCCACCACTTTGAGGCACTGACTAACTTGTGTTGGAGAAGAGTGGATAAACTGGCAGTAGAGAAAAGGATTCTTAAAAATAATTTGTAGAGATCTGTATGCCTTTAACTTTATTTACTTCAGCTTTCAGAGTGAGGATACTGGCTTTGGTTTTATTTAAAACTTCTGAAGCTCAGTTGGACAACCAAATATGATCAGGTCTTAGTTGTGAGAGTTCCATTCTTCTGGCTGGCTTTTCATAGCAACATTCAACTTAGTGAATAAATAGAAGCCTCTAGTCTGCCGATGACAACAAATAATCTGTTTTCAGGCTAAAACATCTTGATCATGGACTTGGCAGTCCTAAACCTTCAGGACCAGAAATGCAGACCATCAATCTGATATTACAGTACTGGAAAGACCCTGTTTCTTTGAAAAGGTTATTCTGTTTCTGACTTGTCAGTTTTGCTTCAGTGAATTTTACCCTTTAAAGAGCCTATATTTTATATTGTGCCTTAGGATGAAAAACAAGGTTAGGATTTGAACTGAGGGGCAGAGATGATGAAGTTTGTGTCTAGAATAAAGATTTTGAAAGATGCTCTCTACACTGAATTGTCTGACCAGCTCATATGACCATGATCATCTAGTCAGAGCATTTGCAGAGTCTTTGGGATTGTCATAGTGGGTTTTTTTGTGGCTTACTTTTGGGTTGGTTTTGGTTTGGGTTTTGTTGTTTTGTTTTTTTTTTTTTTTGAGGCAGGAGGAGGTAAGTTTTATTTCTGCTTGTTTGTTTAATTTTTGACTGCTGCTTCGGTGGCTGCCTGAGAATATCTGATGACAGCATGTCCCTCTCTATTTTACATACCATACTGTGTAAAATAGGAAAATACAAGGGGAAGTTTCTGGATTTATGTGCGTAGCCTTCAGCTGTGTCTTCTGCTTGTTTTGTTATAAATGGTAGTGCTGAAATGAGTGAGCTTCACTTTCTCATTACTGGAAGGGAATAGTGCTTATTCTTTGGAAAAAAAATGAAAACACTTGCTAAAACATGTTGAGAATTCACTAAGATTTGTAAGAATTATATGAAAACAAATTTGTCCTGAATTTGCAATATTGGTCTGCAAAATATTACGCACAATTCTTCTCATTTCAAATAACAGAATTTTAGAGACTTAGATCTAAGATACTACTTTAACAGGTAACAGGTATGTGTTGAGAGAGGCTCTGTCTGTGTGATGCAGGTCTGGGGGCCAGCAGAGCCACTTCTTGATACCCAGTCCTCAAGAGTACCGGTGTTTTTTCTGGAGGTCTTTAAAGAAAAGTTTTACTGCATGGGAACTGTGCTGCAACTGTGATCCCAGTAAGATACTGATGTGCAGTAGCTGCTGGATATGGTGTTCCTGTTACTGTGGTCACAGTGTGGAAGAACTGTGCTTGCACTCTTGTAGCTGCGCATTAGCTCCCAGGGTGAACCCCAGGGAACCACCCAGCAGCTCCTGCTGCAGGGAGGAGCAGCCCTGCTCACCCATATCCCCCTCCATAGCCACTTCCTTTCTGCTGGCTTTAACATTTGTCTCACCTTCTTCAGGCACTTAATTCAGCCAACAAACAAACAAAAATTCACTTTGCTGAGCTCATTTTCTGCTCTTTTGCTGCAAAATCCAATTAAGGAGCAAACAGATGCAAATGTCAGAGGTAAATGTCAGGGGAGGCAAGAATGCAGGAAGGTGGACTTTGCTGATGGGGTGGCGAACTGCATCCTGACTGGCGCTATCTCATGAAACTAAATATGGAAACAGAACAAAGGTGTGGTGACACATTACAGCTCCCAGACAGCACAGCCAGTTTCAGAAGTTCCTGCCACATGTTGCCACTTCCTAACATTGGCTGATTTAGCTGGTTTTGTAGCTGTACTCAATCAGCTGTGCAAGGTGGTATGGCTTTAAGGAAAAAACTTAAAAATACCTCTTGAAATCTTACTCCCACCACTAGTTGTTCTGCCCCATTTTTTAGCAGATCTGCCTTAGGATTATTATTATGTGATTGGAGCAGCAGTGGAATTGGTGCACATGAGGGAATCGTGCATCTGTAGCATGCTCATTCCTTCTCACACCACACTGTATACATTCAGGATCAACTACACATAGATGAGTTTCTCATGTGTATGCTTCATGTGGAGCAAAATCAAAAGGGAAAAAATCAGATCATCATTGTGTGAGGGAAATGGAGTTCTTGAAGTATAAAGTTTTCTAGTGGTAGTACACAACTTTATGTGACATGGCTATGATCTTTGGACACCAGTAAAGAAAGGATGTCAAAGAAATGACAAGGGAGAAATAGCGCACATGTGGCTTCCAACTGAGCCGGCCACCCTCCCATGAAAGGTCAGGGAGGGGAAGGATGCTTTTTCACTCCGCTGTTCTTCATAGAAAGTCATGTTCCTTTGTCATTTGGAGTTGTGAAACACTGGCAGCAGACCTAGCAAAGATGGGTGTATGAGTGAACTCCGGCAAATGGGTAAAAGGCACAGGAAGAAGCACTAAATGGGAAGCACAGACCATGGGGGCATCTGGCTTACAGGAGAGAAAGATTGCCTGAAAAATATACATTTCTTCTTTGAAAACTATATTGTGTTGAGCTAAAAACTTTCTACAGAAAATGCTTGACTTTTCTGGCATCTCCCTGTAAATGTTTTGGGTCACATTTAATATTTGTGCTCTCTGGAGACAATGAGGTGCTCTCGAATGCTATGTGTGTTTTATTCCTCATGCCTGGATTCCTGGATCGTATCTCTTCCTTGCAGTTTCTTTCCTTGCTAAACTAGTCTGTTGCATTATGGGAATCCTTAAGCAACAAGAACAGACTTAGGTGAAATTAGATGTCAAAATATTAAAAATTTCTCATGGGATAGAAACTCCCCATCCCATGCACACACATGTGTAACATGTTGTTCGCATAGTCTCCCATGCAATATTGTCATTTCTCTTCCTGTGCATCAAGGTCTTAGCGATCAGAGACTGGCTTACAGAAGATGCTGGCTGAGCGTAACCCAGAATGGCCCACAGTGCTTGGTGATGCTTGTGTGCTGCATGGGTGTGTAGTGAGAGGCAGTCACTCCCAAAATCTGCAGATGCCAGCATCACCTGATTTACAGCTGATAGCCCCCTGAGGGTGGTAGTCCAAAGCCTCTAGATGGGAAGTCAGAGCCTTTTTTTGTAAACTCATGGAAAGCCTGCGAATCGCAAGTCAAAGATGAGAGCTATGGGGCTGCCCTGGCTTCTGCTGTCATGGACGCTGTTGGAATTCACTGTTTCAGAGAGAAACAAATTCCCAAGTGCTGGATTGTGTTGTTTCTGTATTTCTTTTGTATCCATTTTGCAGGGCTCAGAAACATTTAATCTTTCTGTGCACCTTATCCCCTAAAGAGAGTATGTTGAAGAAGCACAATGGAAGATTGGCAGATACAATTTGCAAACTTAGTTATCTGTGTGATGATAAAAATGATATGAGATCAGCTGCTAGATTTACAAGGAACTAACACAGGCTTTTTAATTCTGATATGCTTGAGTGCTTGACGTTTTGTAGTGTTAATACATTGCATGTGACATAAGAGGCTTCATCTTAGTAGTGTATGTGCATGATCTCGCGCTGTGTTAAGGGAGACAGAAGTTCCTTGCTGTGGCATCAAGTAGTTTCTCTGTGGACTTGAAGCCTTTAGCTGAAATGACAGAGGACTGTAAGAGAACGTTATTGCATTGGTAGGCTGTCCACTGTTATTTTCATTGCCTGGCTTCTGGTGGGACTAAACGCCCTGACACTGCTCATGGTACTGGGGCGAGGGACAGAGAAGGACCCAACCATGCGTTTGGGAATATTTGCTTTTGAAATAACTGCAGAAAATGAGCTGGCACCCCAAAATCCTGTGTAACACCCTGATGAGAGAACGTACCACTGCCTGTGTAAGAGGTGAGGTGATGTGCAGTGCCTGGGGACACAGACCTCACGTGCACCTGTGTGATACAGAATGTATGATAGCCACAAGCTTATGAAATGTGACTGGAGAGCTGTGGAAGGATATGGGCGGGTTGGTGTGTGGAAGTGGTGTTTTGACCACTTGCCCAGGCTGCAGTCTATATTATGCTTTGCTAAAGTAGCATAATTTCTGGTTTTCTGGTTTGCTGTGTTAGCAAAGGATCATGTAAATTGTTTTTGTGTGCAGACTTTGTCATAAAATCATAATAAAAAACACAGCAGCAAAATTAAAAATCCTGAATTCTTTGCTAATGCAATTCTTCAATTCCTATTTTGGAATGTAAAATTGAATTATTTCTTAACTTAGTAAACTTTCTTTGTTTAAAAGAGAAGAGGGGAAAAAAAAAGTTAAGTCCAAAATGAAGCTGGTGCTTTTAGGTGTCTTGGTATGGAAAAAGATTATGGGATGCAGTGCAGTTAGCAAATTGCTTTTGATCTGATGCGATTACTTCTCACCTGAGCAAAGGCATATAATGCTGTGAGTGTCTGCCTTAGTATTGACCCTGATTTCCTGGCAGTGCTACTTAATAGCTTTTGCTTGTTTGGAGACAGGCCTGTGCTGAGTTCCTGAGCCACGCCAGTGTGATCTGCCCCTGAGACGTCCTCCACCCAGCAATCATCGCTCTCCCCAGAGCACCAAGGGAGCCGGTGACAGCAGCTGGCTTTAGCATTGCTCACTGTGTTTGGTTCACTTTGTTAATGAAACACCTGATGAGTCAGTGTTAACTAATCTCACTTGGGTATACGGTTGTCAACTCCCCCGAGACCAGGCGGAAGCTCTCTCTGTATCTTGAGGACGCTGTGAACCAAAGAGATATCGTTTGCATGCAGCTACAGCTTCTTTCTTTATGTAATTTTATAATTCAGTACCTGTAGGGATAGCAAATTGGAAGTGAAACTGGCACAACCAGAAGGAAATGTGTGTGTGTCCCTTGCTCCCTCAGGCAGCACTTTTACATAAGAAGTACACTTTAGAGATGCACATTGAAATTGATTTCATCTTTCTGCTCCATTAAACAAGCAATTGGTTTTCAACAGCAGTTCACAGATGAATCTGAGTCAAAGCAGTCTGATTAACTGGAGGACAGCCAGCTTGGCAGTTTTTTGTCATCTCCTGTTTAATACAATGTATAGTCATACACACATCAGAGACTTTAAACTTTTCCCTTCGAGAGACAATACAGTAAATTAATCTGCTAAGGAATTGCTGAGATTCCAGCCTCCCTACTAACTTTTTCATTTAAGCAAGTTAAATACTGTTAAATGGAGTTGCTCAACTCAGTGACAAAGCTGGAAGATTTTATTTTTGCTTTTTTTTGTTCCCTATTTATAAATGGATTGTTTGGAGTCCAGCTGGGTTGAATGTGCTGAGAGGAAACTTAGTTCTTATCAGTTAATAACAACTATTCCTCATTCAAATACAGAATGTGCTCTGCTTTTGCTCATAAAACCAGGTAATTTTTGTGTGTACATATTGGCAACAGTCTTTTTTTCCTTGAAGTTACACTGTTCTGAGGGCACATATGCTGATGTTCTGAATATCTGAGATTGGGGTATTCTAGTGACTAACCTGACTTCTGAAAGGTGAGGGTGTTAGGGAGTGTCTGCTCAAATCACAACAGGTCTTATCTTTGATCTCCCAGCATTTGTTATCCTGATTATTTTAAAGGAAAAACAAATGTGTTCAAAAAGCTCTTAATCATCATCATGATCCCTCTTCTGGTTTTTTTGGTCAGTGAAGCAAAAATGCTGTGGTCTTATGGGGGCTGAGAAGAGAGAAGGTGGAAAGAGGGAGGGAACTGTTACTACACTGTATAGACTGTCTCTTAGTTATATTTTCTAATTCATTTTTACAAAGGGAAATTAATGAAAATTATGGAATTTAAATAGCTATATTGCTACCTGCAGGGAGGAGGGAGTGTATCTACAAATGGGAAGTACAAGGTTATTGGAGCACTTATCTGCCTATGATATAGGTATATGTGTTTCAACTACTGAATATTTTTTATTGCTGCTGCTTTAATAATTAATCTACCCTTTGGAAGCTGCAGACCTTCTGTCTAGGATTAATGTACTCTTAACATCGTGTATCTATCTCCTTGTCCCAAAAGTGAACTGGTATCGCAAGAATCTGCTACAGCGGACGTGTCCCATCTTTGCCTGCATGTTTGTATGCTTTCGTAAAAAGCATTTTTAATCCCTCTCTGATGCCAGATTCAGACACAAAATCTGCAGTTCTGTTCTGCAGATCTCTTCCAGATTAGCTAGGAAGCCTGCTCCATTGACAACTAACAATAGTAAATGGCAGCTTTCTCTGAACTAGGCTATGAAAGACAGCGTGTGCCTGACTGAAAGGACTGTTGCATGCCTGTTTCTGCCTAGGAATGGAGGAACACCCTTTAAAATACAAATCTTGCTGCCTGGAGGTTGAGCTCTTTCCCTCATGTGAAAGGCTGAGCCAGGCCCTGTTCAGGGCTTTCTTGCGCTTTCTTGAGAGAGACCTTGCATGAGAGGTGTTATTTGGATCTGTCAGCAGGGGCTGCAGGTTGTTGGTGCTCATGTGTTTTGTGTTTTTTCCTGTTCTGTCTTGTTGGTGTAGAAGGATGATGAATCAGCATGTAGTTTCTGCCACGGTGAAGGTGGTGTGAAGTGGGATGCTTGGCTGCTCCCCTTTGTTTCCCAAGATCCCATTGTTCTCTGAAATGAGGAGCTCTTGCATTTTTCCGGTGGGAGAATCAATATCATGATGCTGTGCTTTGCCCTATTTACCCTTCTGCTTGCCATGAAATAAACCTGAGGCCCACCATGGATTGCATGTTCTACAGACTGGCTCCAACATGCATTGATGAGAAAGAATCTCCATTCATACATTGCACATCATGCTGGGAAGATGGGGAGAAGGCAAACATGTTTTAAGGCACATCTGGCTGGTGGATTTCCGATCCTTGTGTTGCTGGGGAGAAGGGAAGTGAGACTGGCTAACAGCTGTGTGTTCTGTTGGCTAACAGAAGTGTGGAGGGTGGTAGAGGCAACACACTCATTTCTCAAGGTAGCTTTTGTATCTCCATGAAGGAAGTGCCTTGCCAACTAGTGCAAGCCTTTCTAACTGTGGATGGGGGGATACCCCTAGGATTGGGCTCTGTAGGGTGGTGGTAGAAGCAATGAAAATAGGAGCTGGTGGAGCTGTGTCTGTACATTGGGAAGAGGGAAGGACAAGGAAACTTAGGGTAGGAAGGCGTAAGAACAGGATTCGGTTTTTCTGAAGCCCAAGGAGTGGAAAGAGACAAGAAGGTGGATAGCCCTGCTTTCTAAAAAGATTTGTTTCCAACTGGTACAGTTGAGTAACTTGGTGGCCAATATAAGCCCTTTGAATTGATCTCCTCCCTGTTGTGGTTGTGTTCAAATTTTTCATATATTCAGAGCTTACATTCTGAAGACCTCTTTAGCAGTGCTAATTGCATCTAAATGGAGTCTTCCTCAATGGGGGGATGGGTGGGTGGGGGGTTTCCTGTTTGTAGCAGCCCATGCAGTTAAGACTGCATGGTGTTTACCTTCATGGATGAAACCATGTTTTAATCCAAGTTTCCAGATGCAAAAAGTAATATTTTTCTGCCTCATTGTACTGTTCTCAATTCTTTTGGGACATACTTGATGGTCTCCAAAGTAAGTCATACAGGTTATCTAGAAGTAATAGAACAGCTCAGTTGTATGGCCACTGCTCAGCCTCACTAGTGGGAGGGTGTTTCTGAACTGGCAAAGAAAACTGATTAAAACCATGTCTGTGCTCCTTCATTCCCTGTGGTGTTGTTGGTAACTGCATGTGCAGGGAGTACTAGCTAGGATTGGTGGCTAGTTGAAAGAAGTTGCTATTTTTCAATCTGGTACTTTCTCTGGTCATCTCTGTCAGTTTGTAGCAAAATATACACCAGTAAGACAAAGGTGCCCCATCAGAACAAAGTATGCCATTCCCATGGTGATCATAGAAATACATTTTAATTTAAAAGTGTTCAAACACACAGATTTCTAGAATTGCTGAGGTATGCAGTTTAACTTGGACTCCTGCTCTAGCAGTGGCACTTCAAGTCGTCAGAAATCCTGCTTGTTTCTCCTAAAGCCATATGGATTTTACTTAGGAACAAACAAATTACTCATTTCATTCTCTAAAATTCAGCTTCTGTAAGGAATAGTCATATAAAATCAAATTAAAGTAGCTTGAGATTTAGTTGTGTGATGATGTGGAAAGCTGTGTTGGATAGCGCAAACTCAAGTACTCTTCTTTCCAGGAGCTGAAGAGGATGACTTAGTGTCAGGATTGGATACAGCTTCTCTTATGCAGGCTGTTCTCTGTACAGTGGTTTACCATGCACAGATTCACAAGGGCTTTGTTTTGAGACCAGCGCTGTTTTCCAGTCACTGTTTTCCCTTATACTGCCCTGGCTGTAGCCCATCCACCTTGTAGGGGTAATAAGCTGCCCCTCTTGCTTCCCTTCACATTAGAGAGAGTCAGTTTATCAATTCTCTTGGCTACTCCACATGCACCATCCAACTGGCTATTGTCTGTAATTACTGTTTGAGCTGATTTCAGCTTATAGCTATTTATTTGTCTTGGAAACTGGCCAGTGTTTTCCATGGGATTATTTCTCTTTGTTGAAGTTGTTATACTCATGATGGCTTAGGCAAATCAATGCAACTGTTGATTTTTGGGCACCAAAGGCTTAATCAGGACTCAGAAACCTTGATTTACAGCCCAGAAGTGTGCACTGCTCGATGTATGTGAGATAGTAAAGTGCTGTCTCTTGCGTACAAGCACCTCATGGTTTGCCTTCCTTGAAAATATGAGGATTTTTGCTTACAGAGATCGGAGCTGTATTGTGATAATGGAGCATGCTCTAGGAGATGATTTACTATTTTTTGGTTAACTGCCAGCAGAACAGAGCAAAGCCAAGTTTTGGCAGGTAGAAGGGCAGAACTAACATAGGAGGACCCTCAGCAGTCTGAAAATGGCAAATTTATGGACATTGGATAACTTTTTAATCAGTAACTGTGTGGGCAGATCTGATTAAGCAGGTCTCAGTGGACAGCGTTTGTTTCTCAGTTTGCTGCAGTAGCTGTTTTTATTAGCTTTCTCCCTTGTGTTGAAACTGTCTTAGAGTGTCATGGGGGCAGGTAGTAAACTTTGTTTCATCTGAGGTAATGGTTTTGCCTATTTGAGGAGGCGAGGAAGCCAAGTTAATTTAGTGTGGGCTTTATCTGTGAAGCTTTCTGGTGCCTTTTTCTCCTAGCAAAAGCTGGCAAAGTATGGAAAGGAGTCTTGGTGACCTCATAATTGAACAAAATGAGACTGCTAATTATGTTTAGGAGTGTTGCTTAGATTGTCATAAATATTTTTCCTCACATTTAAGCCCACAGACTTTCTTTTTTAAGAAGAGTTCAGGGTGGATGTTGCTGCAGCCTATTGACTTCTTGCTTTTTCTTTTTGTGTGTTTTTGTGTGGTTTTATTTGGGAAGGTAAATTGCTAGGTGAAACTATCTGCCTTCACAATTGACAGTTCTGGGCAAAGGAAGGGTTATAATTGCATTATCCCGCCAATGAGACTTGAAAGGTTTGCTTGATCTCTTGGCTTCCGTTGCCCTCTGGATAGGGATGGGAAGGGACACTGCTGTTTGGGTGGTACCTGCCTGTTCCCTGCACCTGAAGGAGCAGGAGGCTCCATGGCAGGAGCACCACAGGGCAGGTATGATCCCAGAGGCTCCCCTCGCTCTGTTCCAGCCCTTCAGCTGTTCTGTTCAGAAACACAGATGAGATGAGAAAAATGCTGTGCATTGTGAGCACCCATGTATTTGTACTCTAACCAGTCTGGGGGGGAGGAGGAGGCAGCTAGATACAGATTTCCTGTGGCTCTCCATCTGGCTCTGTTGCACTGCTTTCCTACCCCCTCATGCCTCTGCCTTGCTTCATGGCAGCCAAATCCCATGGCATACTCTTCACCCCCTTTCAGGCCATGCAGTAGCACAAGAGAGGCTTTGTTGTAGCTGGAGTGCTGTATCTGAATGCTGTGACAAGCATTACAGCAGCCACCTATGTGTGAGACTCTGCACTTTGGGACTTCCCAACATCAGACAGGAGCTGTGTGGCCAGCACCCTCTAAGCTGGGCAGCAGAGCTCTGGGGAGGCTTTTGGGGATACAGGAGGGATGCTGTAATGTGAACTGCAAGGAAACACATTGGCAGTCACTGCTGTGGAAGTGCTTCTTCAGAGCAGCTGCTGTGTGTTCATGTAGCAGTGAAGTGAGTCCTAGGATATCTGTGAAAGGAAAAAAACTTTTGACATCAGGTCAGTGGTATAGAAGCCTGAGAGAACAGCAGTGGCAGCTACATCATCTACTTGGAGAAGGAATACCTCTTCTTGGGGCACTTCTGGGCACCATCTGCAAGGCATTTTCCTTTAGTGCACAGCTCCTAGTCTGCACTGTGACATGCAGCTAACCTGTGTGTCTATTGCTGTGGCCAAGTGCTCTGTAACACCGGAAGTCATTGAGAGGAGCTGCCCTGGGGAGGCCTCTGGCACTACAGTAAGCCCTGTTTTGAGTCAACGTGTTGATGCTATGCTGCAAGTGCACCTTGTTCAAAGGCAGTACTAATTATAAATTGGTCTTGGGAGAGGAGGATAAAAATATCTTCAGTGAGCTTGTCTCTGTAAACAACCTGTGATGCTATTTGGAAACACGGTATAGTTTTCGTGTTGCAGGGAATGCACATGCTGTGCGTGAAGGACTTCAGCAGTCATGGTGCAGAGCTTCCTTGTGGTGAGGCTGATGAATAAAGCAGGAAAGGAATTTCTTTGAAAACCAGAGATGGCAAAGGGGGTATTTGTGAGATTCTTCTTCATGCAGTTTGGAGAGAAATCTGAGTTTCTCTCTGAATTGGAGGAGGAAGGGTGTTTGTTATACTAAGTAATTATATGTAGTATTAGTATTATATATGCCAAGTATTATACCAAGTATATGCCATGTTAGTACCTTTATAAAGTAAGAAAATGCCCTTGAAGTACCTTCTCTGTCTTGGCTATAGGAATTTCTCTCCAGTGCGTTGCAGGAGAGCAATTGCTTCTGGGTGGAATATATCAGCTGCTTCACTGCTAAATCAAATGATAGCATGTACTGTCATCTGCAAGGTAACATGCCCTACTGGGAGGAGGTGCCAGGGGCAAGAGGAAGAGCTGGGTGCCAGCTGCCAGTGATAGACACACAGGGAGCACCCATAAACAGATCCTGTGGAAGCGATGCTGGGTAAGGCTGCCAGGAAAGCAGCTGTCCCTGCACAGGACCTGTCTGCACAGCTAGAAGCTGCTGCAGTGAGAGGAAACCTGCAGCTTCTTTCGGTGAGCGTAGGGTCAATCCCAACAGATCTCCCATGAACCTCTACTGCCTTCCCATGCATGCCTCATGCAAACTTTCCAATGAATGCCAGGCATTTGGGAAGCTGAATGCATGTGTTTTAGTAAGCCAAAAGCACTTTGTCTTTCCCTTGTTCTTCAGCTCCACCATGATTTAAACCAGCGTGGTGCAACATTTCAAGCTTCCTTTGGGTAATGTGTCTTACTGTGGGTCATGGGCTGACCTATGTTCTGCACTTTCCTTATATTTTGACTGTTTCATGAAAAGCAGAGGAGGGACGAGCAGCTGACAGCCCCATTTAAGTGCCTTCCAGTTCAAACCTTTGGGACCGCATCAACAGTCTTGAGGAGAAGATTCCTGAAGTATATGAAAGAGTTTATCATCTGAACTAAATTATTCATCAGAACATTAAACTCAGAGTATGCAAAGATGTAAACTGAGCACACCCCACCATGGGCTGCAATGAGCTAAAATACAGGCATGGTCTCTGGGAAAGATCAGAGACTCTCAATTAGCTCAGCACTGTTGGCAGCCTGAGTGCATATCAGCACCTTCTGCACAAGGACGGTGCCAGGCATTCATCAACTTTGTACTCATTTTTCAGAAGCTTAAATAAAATAGGATTTAGTCTGTATTAGCAATAGATAACAGCAGTGCCAGTTAATAAAGTGCTGTAAATCTGGTGAGTAAGTAATGGCAATTGGAACCTCTTTTCTCCTGTTGTCTTGTAACTGCCCTAGGTTTTCTTACTAGTTTTCCTCCTTTCTGTTTGTCATGTAAATGCTCATAGCTAGCTTTTCTGAGATGTTGGCCTCTCTTGTGTCCTCTTCTTGCATCAGCTCTGCTTTCAGCTGTTGAGTACATAAATGCATTGTAAAAATCAATTGCTTCCTCCTTTAGTTAACAGGGGTCTTTTTTTGTAACCATATCTAACAGTCTATTTTCTAACTTTGTTTTAAAGCAGGTGGGAGTCTTGCTGGAGCATGATCATTTGTGTGCATCCTCTGTGTATTTCAGAGCAAAGGTGAATGATGCATTGAGAGCTTTAGAACAGGTTTCTCTCCTCTTTGGTCTGTCTTAATGCTGTTGTGGAAAGGCTGGGTTGGAGAACTAGGTCTTGCAGGGTTGTCTTGAATGCTTTTAAGTCTGTTTTCTTTGTTTGTCACCAGTAGTGCCTCAGGCAATCTGTTTCTATTTGTGAACTTAAAGGTCTTGCCTTAACCTTGATGACAAGCTAAGATGCTACAGCAGTGTGGTGTGATTTAACTCTGAAAAGTGCTAGGGCTTGGACAGAAGTCAGTTTGCATACAAGTCAGTTAATATTCTTAAAGCTTATAGGGGACTTAAGTGTTTCTTGGGATGAAGATGCTTTTCTGTGTCTCTCCCTCTCCTCCCCCTGCATCTCCCTCATATATGAATTAATAATAATCATTGAGTGGATGGGGATTTGTAGAGCCAGAAATGGAATGAACTAGAAATGACCTAGGAAACTTCTACTGTTCTGCATATATACACACACACACACACACACACATATATGTATCTTCTAGGCAGCCACAACAAAGAAGATACCACTAATTATTTTCCAAGTAACTTTGAATAGAAGAACGTATGTGAATAATTCTGGAAGATCATCAGAGCAAAACCTCTAAATTTGGAAGTTGCTTGATCTATTTTTGAATAACGTTCAAGAAGTCTTTAACAGAAGCTTTAAAAATGGAACTTTTCATTGAAGAATCAAAATCAACTTCAGACTTAAATGAAAATCTGAAAAAATTGGACAAGCATTTCTATTAGATATACTTGGGAAGGTTGGGGAAGCGTGGAAGAATTCTCTTCTTGAAGTTGTTCTGTGTGCTCTTGGTACTGCTATCTCATGGTGCAGAGCTCATCTGAAGCAATCACAAGAAAAGCAAGCCATAAAGAAAGCTCCAAAAAATGCTGATTCAGGGATAAGAAACTTCTATTTGGAACATTTGGGTTACAATAGTATATTAGGCTTCCTTCATTTTTGATTAATTCATTTATATTCAGTCATGCTTCTTGGCAGTATCTTAGTTTCCACGATCCAAGTCTGATTCTCAACTGGAGAAATACCGGTGGAGAAGGGAAAACACAGGCATGTAGGTAAGCATGCAAATAAGGTGTCAATGGCTTTCTGCAAAGAGGAGGACTGTCATGCAGGGTCTAGAGTGGAAGCCACAGGTCTTTCTCATGATTATACATAGCCTGGGAGGCATTGCAGAGACCTCGTGTGAAATTGGGAAAGTAAGCACATATTTCTTTACCCAAAATGATTAGGGATGGGGTTTTTCCTACCTACGTCACTTCGGTAAATATTTAGTTCTATGTGCTTGACTGCATGAAGAACTGAATAGTTATCATTGCCATCTCCTGTTGCTGCAACTCTGTAATGCTCTGGTTTTGGTTGGATGACCTTCTGTTTGTGTCATTTAGGCAAATTCCTGGTCCCTTTGCATTTTCAGAGTCTCGTGTCCTGGGACAATACTGTAGTTGGTTGATCTGCCTGATCCATTGCTTGTAGTCTTTCTAATTGTGGGAGTCTGCATTTAGCTCTGTTCACCATCCACCAGGTTCGGGCACTGTCTCATCTGATGTATTTTAGGCTTCTTGCTCTTAGTGTTCCAGATAATTTGGCAAGGCTCTGGTTATACGTCACTTCTAGTTCTGCCCAGGGGTCCATTACTATTCATGTGGCCCAGAGGAATGGATGAAAGTGTCTGAATCCCCAGCACAAAGTAGCTGCATTTGGCAGGGCCAGAGCCTTCTGTGCATATAGAACTGTGGCACGATGATTCTGAAGAGGTGTGCTTTCTGTAAGGATCAAAATGGTTTATGTCCTCTTCTTGTTGTACGAGGCAGATGTTCTTGATTGCAACATCATTCATTTTTTCTAAGAGGTGAGAATCAATGGAGTGTTGACCAAACTGTTGTAGTTTTGATTAATTTTTTCCCTGCTCTTTGGGGTTGTTCCACTCCCTTTTCATTAAAACTGGAAAGGGCTTCTGAGGGAAGAGCGCATGAAGTTTTCCCTTAAACCTGTGTTCTTTTCTTAGGGACTGCCATTTGAAAATAAAGCTTTCCTCCCCTTCCCAGTTCAAGGTGTAGCCCAAGTTCATGCTGGCAGGTTGACTGTGGGACAGTTAAGAGTTTCTATTCTTGTATATTTTAAAATGACAGCAGTGTTATGCTACAGTTCACATGCTGGCCTGTGAGCAGTGGTCTCAACTGATATAGGTGATGAACTCCCATGCTCTTGGCAGCTTGTGCACTCTCTGGCAACTATGTGGGGCATCTGAAGTAACTGGATGCAAATTGGCAAGTTACTTCATATAGAGCTGAGGTGCACAAAAGCTGCAATTGAATCATGCTTGGTGTGAGATTCCTTGCCTGCTGGAAGTTTTTTATGCACGGAGAGAGCGAACAGCTCTGGATCATAACTGGGAGATCAGCAAACTGTGGTCTTCAAGTGTATTTGATTGAAAATGAGGAGGAAAAACCCTTAAAACAAAAACACTACTGCCCAGAAAACGCTCCCAAACAAACCACTGCATGTGGGTTGGCTATGTGTTTGTGGGGGTTTTGCTTGTAGCTGTGATATATTTATCTCTGTTTATTGCCATACAGTTGGCGTTGTGAAAAACTGGCATCATGCATACAGGGTTACACAAGCCATTTTATTCTGAGTCTCTGTTCTTTAACTTAATTTCCCCTGCTTTTTTTATTAGTAATTGTCATGTACCTGTGAGCAAAGGGGTGGCATATTGTAATATGTGAAGGAAAAGCAACTGCAGTGAAATCAGATGATTGACAGTAAGGGGGGAGTGCAGGGAAGACAGCTTGCTTGGCTGCCAACTTGGCAAAGCATGTTATTTCACTGGGGTTTTTTCTTCTGTTTTACTTCATTTCAATTTTGATCCCCTGCTTGGGCTCTGTCTCCAGCAGAATGTTCATTATTTATGTAAGGCAGCACTCTTATTTCTTCAAGGTAAATGCTTATAGCCACTCGCATAAATAAAAGGCCTGAGACTGACAGTTTTGATGCAGAAATACAGGTATAGGACTGGATTTGCCATGTGTCATATATTCTCCATACTCTTTGGGCACTGTCGCACAGAACTATTGTAAAGAGCACTGCTGCTTCAGGGCATTATTTTAAGGTGTTTTGCTTAAGCTGCTTCTCAGGTGCTGAAATTAATTTAATCTTGCCAGTTTATCTGTACCACTAAGCCTTTGGAAAGAATGGGGAGAATGTTTTGATTAGCTTTCGTTTTGCCCTGTGCCAGACTGAACTGATTGTCTGTGACAGTACTGGATGAACCCTGCAGAAGTGGAGGGGGAAAAAATTCTTCCTAGTGTTTTGTTTGCAGTGCTAAGGGTGTGGAGCAAACATGCTTGCAGGGATTCAGCAGAGCTTATAAGTAGTAAGTATTAAGGTGGTGTTTTGTTTTCTTTTTTTTTCACAGGCATTAAGTACTGCATAATTGAAACTTTGTTAAATTGTTGAACCAATTTATAGATCCTTCTCAAAAGTAGGGGTCAAGCTTTCTTGGCACAGGCAAACATTTAACACTTCTTTTTATTTAATCCAAACAATCTTTCCTGCCGGCAGCCAAATTGCCCGTGTCATTTCATGCTCTGCGCTGCCAACACATTCTCCCTTCTCTGTAGCACTTGTTCTCTCATATCGTACATACTAACTGGATTTTTTTTCTGGAATATCAAACCAACTTGACCTGAAGAATCTTTTTGAGTTATTGCAGCTTTTTATATAGAACCATAGAATAGTTAGAGTTGGAAAGACCTTAAGATCATCTAGTTCCAGCCCCCCCTGCCGTGAGCGGGGATGCCTCACACTAAACCGTGTCACCTAAGGCTGTTCAGCCTGGCTTTGAACACTGCTAGGGATGGAGCATTTACCACTTCTTTGGGCAACCTGTTCAAGAGCCTCAGCACCCTCACAGTAAGGAACTTATTTCTTATATCTAACCTGAACTTCCCCTGTTTAAGTTTGAAGCCATTCCCCCTTGTCTTATTGTTACCGTCTCTGACAAAGAGTCCTTCTACAGCATCCTTGTAGGCCCCCTTCAGATACTGGAAGGCTGCTATGAGGTCTTCACGCAGCCTTCTCTTCTCCAGGCTGAACAGCTCCAACTTTCTCAGCCTGTCTTCGTACAGGAGGTGCTCCAGTCCCCTGATCATCTTGGGAATGTGAGGGGAGAGTCATAAACACCTTATGGTAATTGTTAGGACTGGGTGGACATCAAAGGAGAAGATCCATCCTAGCTGCACCAAGACTAAATTATGGATGCTTCTAATGGGTTGGTAGCTAATTTTGGGAGTGCAGGTCTAAACAGAACTTTCTGAATGTAGTTCTTTCATACAAGTGTCTTACTCAAATCTGTGAAAGTGTATATTAGTGTTAATCAGAACATGCTGGCAGGTCTCCTTGGTGTGCTGAGAAGGCCAGAGCACTTAGCCTTGAAGGTGTGATAGCTCCCACAAGAGCAATGAGTTTCCTTTAGGAGTGTCCTTTTTCTGGGTTTGTAGTTTAAAAGCAGCTCTGTAGTTTGTCTCCTGTGGCTGCATCAGATGGAGCCTTGTTGAGAAAATAACTTGAATTAAGTCTTGCTGTGTTGTTCTAGCACAGGTCACGGTCAGGAACAGCACTCCAAATTTCCAAACTTTGCCTTAAATTTTCTGTGTCTCCAGGCCCAGATGATTGCCATTTCATGTAACTGACTTTTTTGAGCTTGTTTTTCTAAGGAAATCAACTAATGTAGCTCATTCAGTCACTGTGTATCCTCCTTCTTGCCCCAGTGCTTTTTCTTTCTTTCTCTATCTGCATCACTTTTGAGCCTGTTAACCAGGTTTAATAACACAAAAGCAAGCCAAAATCCCCAAGGTGCTCCTCCTTGTGGAGGAAGAACCTGACATGGTTTATGCTTCATTTAGCGGCCCTGCTTATGGGCAGCTTGTTTGCTCTGGGACGAGCCATACAGAGCGAAGAGTAGGACTTGAGGACCAGCATAGCTGGGGTGGAAAGGCACTTGCCTTCCTCTAACTCCTAACCTGCAGTGGATGTTGAGCTTACATGTAAGGCAGCGTGGGGTGTCCCAAGTACCATTTGTCCCATGGTGAACTGTGGATCCCTTCTGGGGATTTGGTTTGGCCCCTGTTGTTTGCAAGGCTCTCCGCCAGCAATAGATCACAAACTTGGCATGCAGCTCCTTGTCATTACCTTAGCCTTCTCTCTGAAGCCAGTTCTTACCAGGCTTGAAATTGGGGAAGTCAGGAGAAGGGATTAAAGAGGAGGTGCGTCTGGAACCTGAGAGGTCAGCAGGTCCGCAGAACAGGGCACGTTGGAGTGGCCATATGTTTAAAAGCAATACCATTCCAGCAGCTCCAACATGCTTGGCATTTGGCCCTTCAGAGGGTGTTTAGTTCAGCTGAAGGGCGAGAGGAGGATTTTAAGAGTAGCTAGCAAAATAGGTAAAAGCTCATATGGCATTTAAGCTTTGCTAGCCATTGCCAAGTTTCCACATGTTTATAACATCGAGTGCTCCTGTAAACAAGATCTTAGCCCACACCATGCTTGTGCTTAGGTGGCCACAGAGGTATCACTTAAAACCTTGTACATGCGTGTGTGCAGCCATGGTAATGACTGACCTAATGACTCTGCAAACTAAACTCTAAATTTCAAGCCTCATTATATGGCTGACAGGGCTAGGAAATGCTTGCGTGTTTCAAAGCTTCCTGTACTGACTGGTGTCATGTGAAGTATTTCCCGTCTCTGAGTCGAGGAGTACACTAAAGGCAGCTGAATAAAAGGAAAAGTAGCACAGCCTGAAGATGAAAGGAGGCAGCCTCTCCTTTTGGGTTAAATAAGTAGGTGTGAAGCTCTGAGGCTGAGGGTTGCTCTGACTTGGTTCACAGGAGGCTTTACTGAAGCCCATGCCGGGCTGGGCTGGGGGTGCCCAGCTTATTTGAAGTCTGATGGAGGTTTGGTCACTGATGCAGGTGGAGGTAAGCTGCTGGCCAGGGGCTGGTTGGTGCCTGTTGATAAAGCACATCCCAGTGTGGCAGCAGAATTCAGCCAGGGGTGTGGCACAGCAGTCACAGTGGGGCATCTCCATCCTCCGAGCAAAAGCCATTACCTATTATTCCCAAGCCTCAGTCTCTCGATGGGCTCTTTCCTGAGGGGAATGAGGGTCTTTTCTAACTGCATCTCTACACACCCTGACAATTCCCCCAGTGGTTATTCATCTGCTTTTCCATTTCTATTTCACTTCACTTTTGGTTTGGAGCTCAGAAGCTCTCAATTAAGCCAAGGGGGTCTCCTGCTCCACCTGCTTCCCTTAACCTTAAAAGGGATGTTTTGGTGCTTCCAGGAAAGCATTTTTGAAAGTTGCCCAGCACTCACTAGCTCCTTTATCCTCCGCAGAAGCTTCCCATGGAATCCTTCCCAATTGTGTTGAAGTTTGCTAATCTAAAATGTATATACATATTTGTGATAGATGGTACTGAGGAGGATGCACTTCCAGCTGCCTAAGGGATAAGGAGTAGCAGGCAGGAGGAGAGGTGGAGAGACAGAAAAACATCTTCTGTTCAGTCACTAACAGGGAACACTTGATCACAGAAAGACATTGTGTGGGAGGGCCAAGATTTCTTGAACTTGTTTCAGTTCTCTGAAGTTATCTGGAACAGAAAGAATCAGAAAAGTGATGGGCTTCATGTGTGCACAAAGACATATTGTTGGATTGTGCTGGAGAAGTCCAGACCAGTGGCCCCCAGGGAACTTTGGGCCATTGCTTTCCTGCTTTGTTGATTCAGACCAAGATGTTTTTGCAGTTAGAGAAAGAGTTTTCAGTTGAGTGTAAGACACGGACTAACAGAACAAGGAAATATTTGGATTTTCCATTGCAGTTCTTAAGTTTTCTGATGATTCTACTGGGATCTCTCTCCTTCTGGAAAGGAAGCTGCATAGTTTGTAGAAAACTGTATTTCAGGTTTTAACCAATGTGTATTTATTTGGCTTATTCATTTGTCTGAAACTGTCATTTGTCGAAAGGTCAAAACCAAACCCACTTGAATGCAAACATACTGGTTCCCTTTTATTTGTTCTTTGGAATAGGCTGAAAAGAGGCTGCTTGTGAGGATATGCAATTTCTTGCTTATCTTTGGACTTCGCCTTAAACATGAGGATGAGAAGAATGGGTTGCGATCATCAAACCAAGATGAATTTACATGCCTGGCAATAAGACTGTGTTGAGAAATGGAATGAATCTGCTTAGGGATATATTTAGAGAGAACTGTAGTGAAGCCACATGTGAGTGAATTTAAATTTAATTCAGTGAATTTAAATACTCTTGTCTAATCTCCCTGACGAAAGTGTATCACTTGCTTTATAAATGCGTTTTATCTGTTGGCTTGGTTTGTGTGGTTTTAGTTGTGTGCTCTCAATTTTTAATTAAGATGTAAGAGCCTATTTTTTTTCTTTAATCCAGGTTAAGAGCTTCATACAGAGTTGTTGTTTCTGAATGTTGTTTTTCTTGTATCTCCACACATTAAATGTAAAAGCACAGCTCCCCACTCCCTCCAAATTAATCAAGAAAGAGTTTTGCTGGTGTTAGGAAACCTGGGTAGCTATAGCAGTGATCTGGCCTCCTGTCACCGTCCCGTAGCTGCACAGCTCTTCATCTCAGCAGAAACGGCATCAGCAAATTACGCTTACTTACGGTGTGCCAGAATATTAAGGTTGTGGTTTTATGATTCAGGAAATCTGGATTGAAGGTGGTGTTTTTGGGATCAAAGGCACTCTGCAAGCATGTGGGTTGGTAGGTTTATTCAGTTCAGTTTCACTCTGAAAATTCTCCTTTGTGTGCATGAGAACGTATGGAGGCTATTTCTCCACCCCTCTCAGCAGACCTTGATCTGGTTGGCCGCTGTAACTGTGCAAGTCAGGTACTGCTGTTCTGCCTTGCAGAGTAGTGTCCAAGTCCTAACCAGGATTAGACTTGGCTGGCTACTGTAAGAGAACTGTGACTGTTTCTGTGCTCTCGTGTGCATTGTTGATGCTTTTTTAAAATTTAATTTCTAACTTAGTACCAAGGCTACGGCTTTGTTGGCTGAATGAGGCAAGGTCTAAAGCCATTCCTGATGGTTTTTAACATGACTGGTGACAGCCATCAACATCTTTGAGCCAGAAAACCTTAATGTATTTGTAACGGAAGGGTGGACAAAGCAGTTTTAAAATGCAAAAGCCTTGAATGTCTTATGTCAGCCAGAATGACAAGTAGTAGCTGGTGGGAAAGGTGGGGGAACTAAAGGAGGCAGTACATCATATACGACACAAAATTGCAGGGGTCTGCTAGTCGTGCACAAGAGGGTTCCTGCTGCTATCTTCAAATCCCAGTTCTTAAAGCAGACAAGGTATTTGGTACGGAGGACATCAAAGATTTGGCTGTAGATTTTCTATTCTTGCCTTCAGACAGCAAGGCTGAAACCCTACCTTAAAATCAGAACTTAAATGATTAAGAGGCTTTTCAAAAGGAAGTAGGTGATCACTGGCTGGTAGTAATTCAAATGTGTTAACTTGTAATTAAATACTGTTTTCACATTCGTCACTGGTCCTGGAGAACTGGATGAGCGCAAGCTGTATGTGTATGCATGCTCACTGACGCAGGTGTAGGGTGCAGCATGCACTTGCTCAGATCCTTGGTTAATGGTGGTTTTTTCTCTTGTGGTTTGTGCCAAGCTGCATTTGAATGGAAAGTGGAGTTTAAAAAGCATCAGTGTTGTTTAAAGACTAATTATTAGTGAAACAAAAGCTTGCTCAAATGCTCTTCTGTTTGAAAAAAATGTGGTGTTATTCCTTAAAGTTACTCAAACAAAGGAAGCATTGTAGCTTTTTTGTTGTTGTTTTTCCCCTTGTCAACATGTCTTTCAAGAATTTAGCTATTATAGTAGGTAACATAGTGGATACAGGAAGGAAGAGAAGACAATGCTTTCCACATCCTGAAACTTCGCCACTGGCACAGCTTGCTTTCAGCGGCAAGTTCAAAGCCCATAGTAATATGTTAATTTAAGCAAACTTAAATTTACAAACTTTTTTTGTGTGCCATTTGGGGAAAAGTGTATTTGTCAAAAACTGAGTTAGACCTTCTGCCCACTCTTGTTTCAGAGGCTTGGTCAGTGGCTTCTGCAAGCTCTCTATAAAACTTTGAGAAGCAAGCCATTGTTTGCTTGAACACTGTTTTGGATTAATTTTCTTAGAATTAATTTAATTTACAGTAAACATGCTGTGATTTCAAATGTAGAATTAAAAAGATTTGATTAAGAGGTTCAAATAGGCCTCATTTAATTCTAGCTGTAAAAGTGCAGAAAAGCGTGATTTGGATTTGTAGAGTCTCCCTTCACTCATTGACCCACTGCCCACCAGAGCAGCTCTTGCTTTTACTGTTAACCTATTCTTAACATTAAAAAAATCTGATAACTGCCATACCTGATCTGTCCCCAGATGAAAAGCAACACACCTGAATGTGTTCTAGAAAAGAAGACTAATCCTACATACTGCAATGCAGTATTGGAGACAAAAGCTAAGTAGCAGAAGGGTATTTCCAAAAACAAGGCGAGGTTTTCTTGGGCTGTCTTGGTATCTCTGCAATGCACTTAACCTGTCAGCAGGTTAAAACAAGCTGTTCCGAAAGTGCAGGTCATGTAAGAAGGAGCATCTCTCTCCCCCTCCCAGGAATGCCTGGGTTGCCCTGGGGAAGGGCGAGCAACTATAGAAACATCTTCCAATGCGTTTGACTTCCTAAATTTGTCTTTGCTCCGTATCTGACTCCTGTGGTGTGCAGTGGTTCTTGTATCAGAGAAGGCAGTGTATTTAGTGTTTGCAGGGAGACTGGCAAAAGTCCTCTGTCAGGAGCTGGGAATGAGAAAAGTCAGCTCTGTGTGTGTGTGCCCAATGGGGGAAGGAGAAACAGTGGTTTAAGAAAGGATAAGGATTTTTTATTTTTTCTTGAGTTTAATTTCTCTGAGGGGAGCAGAACCCAGGTGGTCCCAGGCTTCTGTTGTTTCTGTTTCTTCTTTAACTGCTCCTTCGTTACTTTTATTTCTTAATTTTAATTTTTTTGGTGCTGTCTGAATGAAATTGCAAAGTCAAAGGTCATCAAAGCACTATCAGCTTACTTAAGGGTACTTTAAGATTTGAACAGGCTTTAAGCCATCATTTAAAAGCATCTCTACCATTAGAACATAGGTCTATCATGCAGACACAGTGGAGGCCCAAGTGTCCTCAGGTGCTGGAAACAACTTAGCCATATGTGTAAAAATGGCACAAAGGATTGCAGGTAAGTCTGTGTGGAGCTCCATGCCATTTAAATATTATAGAAGCAGGAAATGTCCTAGAGTAGATGGGATTTAGCAGTGGGAAGGGGCTGGGTGCCAGGCTGCTTGGGTTGCAGCTCCTTTGGAAGAGAAGGCTGATCTCTGAACAAGGATGCTTCCGTTTGCTCACTTGATGGCATTGCTCAGTGCCTGGTTTTGGAAATAAGCAGGACTGCACTAGTGAAATAGGCAAATTGTGTATTTCGGGTAGTGTCTCTGAGGATAACCCTTAGGAAAAAGAATGTCTTCATTTCTTCGTAGCACCGCTTGTGTTCCTTGATTTTCCCATGCAGAAAACATCCTCTGTCTGGTTCCCAAAGAAGAAAATATTCTTCTCCAGATTCTCACTTCTTTAGTCACTTACCTGTGTGTTCATGAGAGACCTGAGAGGAAGATCTTACTCTTTGAAAGAGCTATCCCAGTGCAAAGGAGATTCTGGCCTCTCTCAAAGAGGCTGCTGATGGTGGTCACTGAAGCATTTCACGTGCATGCAACGCCAGGGCTAGATTTGGGAGAATACAGCATCTAACAGCTAACACAGAAGAAAATGGTAAGAGGGAAGGAGGGCAGGTCAGCATGCTTCTTTTGGGAGATTACTTATTAAGACTTAGATCTATGCCTTTGGATTTGGATCAGATTTAGCTTACAGTGCTAAGTGTGTTTTCTAATACAAGATACGGAAATCTGCTTTGTTGCCAGCATTGTAAATGTGCCAAGAAATTATTTCTTTATTGTCTTCCCTTGTTTCATTCCAAAGATGTTAAGCCCCTTAGCGTCCCAGGGTGTTACGTTTGCTCTGATACAGGCATACACATTTGAAGCTCGTACAAGTCTTTGTAGCAAGATTCTTGTGGGATATGTGCTGCATTCACAGAGAACTTGGGAGGAATGTAAGGCTGCTGCTAGAGGATGTAGGAAGGCAGCTAGGATGGCTAAGGCCTCCTTAGAATTAAATCTGGCCAGAGGGGTCAAGGACAGCAGAAAGAGCTTTTTCAAATACATAGCTGATAAAACTAACACCAGAGGCAAGGTAGGCCCACTGGTGAATGGGATGGGTGCCCTGGTGACAGAAGATACTGAGATGGCAGAGTTATTGAATGCCTTCTTTGTCTCAGTCTACTCTGCCGGAGGCAGTCCTGAAGAGCCCTGTACTCCTGAGACCTCAGATGAAGTCAGGTCACTGGAGCAGTTTGCCTTAGTCGACGAGGAATGGGTTAGGGACCAGTTGAGCAATCTGGACATCCATAAATCCATGGGTCCAGATGGGATGCACCCGTGGGTGCTGAGGGAACTGGCGGAAGTCATTGCTAGACCACTCTCCATCATCTTTACCAAGTCTTGGGAAACGGGAGAGGTGCCTGAGGACTGGAGGAAAGCAAATGTCACTCCAGTCTTCAAAAAGGGCAAGAAGGAGGACCCGGGTAACTACAGACCGGTCAGCCTCACCTCCATCCCTGGGAAAGTGATGGAACACCTTATCCTTGATGCCATCTTAAGGCATGTCAAGGATAAGAGGGTTATGAGGGGCAATCAACATGGCTTTACCAAGGGGAAGTCATGCTTGACCAACCTCATAGCCTTTTATGAGGAAATAACATTGTGGATGGATGATGGCAGAGCGGTGGACGTGGTCTACCTTGACTTCAGCAAAGCATTTGACACAGTCTCCCACAGCATCCTCATAGCTAAATTGAGGAAGTGTGGCCTGGATGATCAGGTAGTGAGGTGGACTGTGAACTGGCTGAAGGACAGAAGCCAGAGAGTTGTAGTCTATGGGGCGGAGTCCAGTTGGAGGCCTGTGTCTAGTGGAGTGCCTCAAGGGTCAGTATTGGGACCAGTATTATTTAATATATTCATCAATGATTTAGATGAGGGAATTGAGTGTACTGTCAGCAAGTTTGCTGATGACACTAAGCTGGGAGGAGTGGCTGACACACCAGAAGGCTGTGCTGCCATCCAGCGTGACCTGGACAGGCTGGAGAGTTGGGCAGGGAGTAACTTGATGAAATATAACAAGGGAAAGTGTAGAGCCCTGCATCTGGGCAGGAACAACCCCAGGTTCCAGTATAGGTTGGGGAACGACCTGTTAGAGAGTAGTGTAGGGGAGAGGGACCTGGGGGTCCTAGTGGACGGCAGGATGACCATGAGCCAACACTGTGCCCTTGTGGCCAAGAAGGCCAATGGCATCCTGGGGTGTATTAGAAGGGGGGTGGTCAGTAGGTCGAGAGAGGTCCTCCTTCCCCTCTACTCTGCCCTGGTGAGACCGCATCTGGAATATTGTGTCCAGTTCTGGGCCCCTCAGTTCAAGAAGGACAGGGACCTGCTGGAGAGAGTCCAGCGCAGGGCAACTAAGATGATTAAGGGAGTGGAGCATCTCCCTTATGAGGAAAGGCTGAGGGAGCTGGGTCTCTATAGTTTGGAGAAGAGGAGACTGAGGGGTGACCTTATTAGTGTATATACATATATAAAGGGGGAGTGTCACGAGCATGGAGCCAGGCTCTTCTCAGTGGCAAACAATGATAGGACAAGGGGTAATGGGTATTAAACTGGAACACAAGAGGTTCCACTTAAACTTGAGAAGAAACTTCTTCTCAGTGAGGGTGACGGAACACTGGAACAGGCTGCCCAGGGGGGTTGTGGAGTCTCCTTCTCTGAAGACATTCAAAACCCGCCTGGACACATTCCTATGTAACCTTATTTAGGTGTTCCTGCTCTGGCAGGGGGATTGGACTAGATGATCTTTTGAGGTCCCTTCCAATCTCTAACATACTGTGATACTGTGATACTGTGAACTTAACATTTTAGCCGCAGCTTTGATTATTCTAATCCTATATAAAGTGTGTTAGGTCTCAGGCTTTGGGTCTTCATATGCCTTATTATAGGCATCAATCTTAATTCAAGCAATTAATATGTGTGGAAAACACCAGTACTGCAATATAAGGCTCTCCCATGATCTTTTACTAAGTGCTTCATTTAAAAATCTTCTGTAACACTTGCAGACATCATTAGTTATCTTAAAGCATTATAAAAGCCAGACCTACCCCTCCCATTAACATTTGCACATGTACTTTGAAATGCAGTGCTTTGGTTGCTAACCTGCCAAGGAGTATGTTGAGGGTCATTTGGTATTTCATGTACAGGAATGCCCCTGCCATGTCTGTGGGCTCTGCTGACAAGTGTCATTCCTCAGGGCTGCATGGCCAAGTAACATGGAATCCCCAGTTCCTTCATGGTGGAGAATATGCCAGTCAGGACTTGGACATGCTATATATTACAGAAAGATTGGTGCTTTGAATCTTTCTGGCATAACTTGACAACTTGTTCTTGAAACTGGTAGTGATACGTGGTGTGGCAGGTTTAGCCTGGATCTCTGGCATTTGTTTTTCACTTTTTAATTAGACAAAGTGCCTCAGCTGCCAGCATCTTCCCATCCCTGCTGTCCTTGTTTTACCTCCTGCTCCCACTCCCACTGCATACTCTATTCCCCACAAAACCTCTATGCAAAAAAGCCTCTGTCAAAGCAGCCCCAAGACCTGGGGAAAGGATAAGTGCCTTAAGTGGTCTGACATTGATGCAAATACCCTACAAACTGCCGTGTTGGAGAGATGCTGTTCATTGCAGCATGGGTGTGCAAGGCTTCTTCCAAGCAACCCATGGTCAGATCCAGCATGCGCAATGTTCAATGCTCTTGAACATGTTTGCTGGAAGGACCACAACCCCATTCCCACCTTCTGCCTTACTTTTCATTGCCTAAAGGATATGTTAGTTTTGTGTGTGGCTTTATTTCAAACAAACAACAAATCCTCTTTAACTCCAAAATGATTTTTTTATTCTCCCTGCAAAAGAATTTGGATGAGGGTGGAAGTTCACTCAAGTGGAAGAAATGTATTCCACTTTCCAGAAAAGGGGGATCAAATAGTGTGGGTGTCACAGCAGCAAATAGAAGTGCTGAGTGCAAAGCGTTAATCACACCACAGAGAATTTTGCAGTTAGCCGTTTTCAGCCATGTTTTTCCGTATGATATTTTAGTTATGTCAAATTCATAATGAAGTCATGCCTTAAATATTCCTTGTTGCTATCAGCTCTTAAATATCCAAACTTCAAAAAACTTGCGTCAGCTGTTGCAGGGCCCAGGTTGTGAATCTTTCTGAGACTGGATATTTTTAGTTAACCTGGTTTTTGGAGAGTAACTGTAACGGACGTCAGCTGTGTTATGATATTTAGTGGGTACTGAAGCAAATCACTTCCAAAATCCATAGGCCAGTTGTAACTGCCCTGCTTGTGACAGAAAAGTCAGGAGATGAAGTACTCTTTTCCCCCCAGCCCACCACCTGCAATCCTTTGTGCCATTTTTACACATATGGCTAAGTTGTTTCCAGCACCTGAGGACACTTGGGCCTCCACTATGTCTGCATGATAGACCTATGTTCTAATGGTAGAGATGGCAAGACATGAAGGAGAAACCCAGATCACTTTGTGGTGAAGGATTACTACAAGCCACATTCCTACCTAGGTAAATTCCCTCATTTCAGAGCAAGGATTCTTGTTTTTATTTTCTTGCCTTCTTGAGCTGGAGTAAAGCATTGCTGTGGATTTCTACAAAGCTGCTCTACCCTGTCCTGGGAACTGACAGCCCCTAAGCAAGTGAGAAGCAACTGCTGCATGTTTTAAGAGTCAGTACTTGTTGTGTTAGGATCCTTTGGTGATACAAGCTAGGCAGTGTAAGTATAGATAAATATTAACTGTCTGCATGTGCTGCAGCACATGGTCATTTAGTGGTTTTTGTGTGAAGCCATGGAAGGAAGAGGCTGGAACAGAGAGACCTTCTACTGTTTAGTGTGAAATACTTGTTGGTGTGAGCTATAAGGAAGATAAACATGTTCTTAAGGTGGTTGGACATATGTTATATGTGTGTTTCAGTTAAGACTTGTCTGTTACACGTGGCGATACTTGCAGTGGTACAAGTGGCTCCTTTGACTTTCAGCATGATTTGCTGAAGTGGAAATAGTGTGGTCAGTTGCTAAGTGGAAGCATAACTGAAGTGTCAGCTCTAGGATAGCTAGTTTCATGGATTGCAGAGGTGTTTTTAATGTAAAGCTCTCTGTCTGCTGGAAATACATCTGTTAGCTGAAAATGTTGATTTGCAGACACTGTGATCATATGGCTCTTCCAATATCAAAGATAATGTCCAAAGCAGTTCTCCTGAAGCTTGTTCTCATGTTGTCCAGTTAAGTGTCCTGTTATCTACTGTTCTATTTTTGTCATAAAGAAATATTAAATTCACATGTCTTTATTAATGACAATTTCCTATTCTTTCCTGAAATAAATTGTGCCTTCTATGAATATTTCTAGGAGGTTAATGAATAATTGACTACTGAGAAAAAGAGAAGATGCTTTTAATAGGCAATTGAATCTGGTGTGATGCTTGAAAACTAATGAGCCTGGAGCTGTAAATGTGATATATAAATAGCTTGGTGTGAGTATAAAATATTTAGACACAAAGATGTCTTTATGAGCATCGTAGAATCTTAGAACCATAGAATAGTTAAGGTTGGAAAGGACTTTCAATTCCAAACATTGTTATGTATTTTACATGCATCTCCAAAGAACCTCAAGTCAATTTCCCAGTGAAGCTTAGACTTCACATATTTAGGGCCTGTACTTGAATGCAGAGCCCCTGTGAAGTTATTCTTGTTTAGGTGAGGGAGAACACCAAAAAGCAGGTGGGAGAACACCAAAAAGCAGGTAGTTTTGGTTGTAGGGGTTTTTTCCTCAACATTTTTTTTTCCTTTTTGTTATGCTTGTGCAGGCATTTGTTCAAATTCAAAAATCAGCTTTGAATCTGTATCATAATCTTCCTAGGAAGGAAGTGTGTGCAATGATTGTTAAAATGGAAAATATGTTACAGCTGTTGCTTTTATAGTTGGTTTTAAATGTTAGCTACTGATAAGCCAGTAATAAATCAGTACAAGCCTTGCATGCCTATGCCTTTCATTCTTTACACTAAACCTGGGTATTTTTAATCCCTGCTGTTCTCCATGTGGCGAACTGCACAGGGAGTTTTCATATTTTGAAGAAAGATTAGGAAATAAAGTCGCTGCCACACTTTAGATCTTAATCTTTGCTGTTTGCAGATGATTCTTTGCCAGTCAGCTAGGTCAATATTAAAACCAAGTTGTGCTGCCTAAAACCTGGAGACTCCATCTATCTATATCAGCATTTTCAATTTCTCATATCTGGAGTTCAGAAATAGGCTATAAATTGAGTTCCCTGGAAGGGAGGAAGGCCATGAGTTACAAAGCTTAGCCATCTCCTCCCCAGCCTGCTAGTGAGTTGTGCTGCCTTCCCGGGGCTGAGCAAGCCAAGCGCTGACGATTTGCCCCGTTTCATTTCTGTGCTACCTGTGTTTGTCTTGTCCTTTTGGGAGCTTGCATACCACTGTCAGTAATAAGTCAGTATGTTAAGGTGGTTAGGCTTGTCCTTGTTTGTTTGATATTTTAGTAGTAGTAGTGGTAAACCTCTGTGTCGTTCTCAATCCCTCCCTCAATTCCACATGCGCCCTAAAAAAAAAGTCATAATTTTCTTTTGCTTTGATTTTTGTTTATGTGATTACACAGAAACACTGTGGGTGATAGCAGCACAGTGACGGAGATGACAGCCTGACAGTAACTAGCTCGGCAATCCTCAGGCTTTTAAAATCTTCAGCCTTTCTGTGCTTCCTGTACCATTTGTTTCAATTTCAAAGGTGCCCTGCATTTTAAATGAGTTTGTTTTAATCAAATGCATGCGAGTATGTGGATGTGTTATTTATAGCCCTATAAGTGTCAGATGCAAAGTGAGCTGAGCAACAGCTTGTGGCCAGGTTCAAAGAAAAAAACACCTCAGGGTGAAGGTTGTACCTGTGGTTTAACTCCATGTAGGCAAAGGTGCAGGTGTGTGTTGTCTGGATTTTGGGGGGAGGGAAACCTATTGCTGGTAGTGAAACTGTTGGAGGTTGGCCATCCGTTGTTGGAGTACCCATCCTCTGTATTTACTGGTAATTCCCCATAGGCAGTGAATGCTGGAAAATGCAACTAGGAGGTGAGGGCCTCGGGAGTGAGTTTTGGCCCTTAACAGAGCACATCTCAGTGCACTGGGAGCTGCTAGTCTCTTGCTGTGTGGAACAGAGTGCAAGAGCTAGCTGGCTCCTTTGCAATTTTTTTCTTCATGAAAAGGGTCATTTTGTACTTCACCACCAGCACGCTTGTGCTGTGCAATGGATGCAGGAGGCAGAGCAAGCAAAATAACAGGACCCTTCACCTCACAGTGCTCTGAGACTTGGGTGGTATCTGTGCTCTCCCATACTGCTCTGCTGCAACTGTGCACAAAGTTGGGTGATTGCGGTGTGGCTGGGGCTCTGGGCTGCTCCTTTAGCTGTGATTTCCAGGGAGAGAGCAATGAGCTGGGCTGCTGGGGGCTGCTCCAGACTCAGCAGACCCTGGCCTTCAGCATCGGTGATGGACCCTTCAGGACTTGGTGGCTGAGTGGTGGGAGCAACTCTGAGAGAGTCACTCCAAGGCAGCTGTGGCGCAGAACAAGTATCAAGGAGATGAAGCATCTTGTTTGCTGCCAGAGAAGTTCCCTGTCTCTCAAAGCTGTTTCCAGGGACCTGCAAGCAGACTTTTCTATCACTGCAAGGGAAGGCCCGTTTTTTTCAGTCATTCTAACATTTCTAATTTGGTTGAATGCGTAACCTAGGAGATCCATTTCCTAAGATTATATATGCAAATAACAATAAAAAGATCTTTTGCTGGTAGTAGGGCACTTAACATCTACCCAAACCAGGAGAAATTTCAAGACAAGAGATACCTGTGGTACTTGTTCTTCACTCACAGGTATTGCCTATATACCTTCATTGATGGGCATCTTTTTCCATCTTAAAATAGGGACTGCAGAGTCCCACACTTCTTTCACAGGCAAATTCTGACCTATCAGCCAAGCCTGTAAATAAGCAGAGATAACCCAAGGGACATAAAAACTCACAATGGTATATCAAAGTGAGTTTTTACTTGCTAAAAAAAAAAAATAAGGGTGTATTATACTGGTATACGGACACACAGAGGAGTTGTGGTGACGGTGATCTTGTGTGAGACAAAGGAACGCAGCACATAATTAGTCTGGCTCATCCTGGTGATTGTAGGGGCTGAGGTTTTTTGATGTTCAGACTTGCTGCAGTCTGCAGGACAATGCAGCACCAATAACTCTTTGCAAGTGCATTTCCTCTGAGGCTCTTGCAGGCTGGGGGCTGCACAGCAGATGTCCAACACCTCGTGCACCTACAAGTGGGTCAGGGTTTTGTGTCATCCAGTGTTTGTGAACGCCCGGCATTTCCTCTCCTTTGGGCGAGAGCTGGAAAGGAAGCAGTTGATTTAGAAAAGGGTTGGGTTTTTTTTGTTTACTTCTATTTTTGCTCCTGATCAAGATGACATTCCTCCTTCCACGTGAAACATCTGGCTCAGTTATAAATGTGAGGAAGTGGCTGAAGAAGTGGCGTAACTGAACTGTTTATCTACTGCTTTTGTAGAATTTGTCTAAAACAAATTTAATGCATCTTAAGCTTATCCTGGGGTGAGGTTTGTGTTCTGCGGTAAGGCACACAATGCTGCAAGAAGACATTTCCCAGTGCAAGCCCCTTTCTCGCCCATGGGAAGCATGTTCCCCCATTGCTCAGAGCCACCTGGAGCATCCTCAGCACCCAGTGGCTCCAAGCCTGAATTCTGAGGTTTACAGGATTTCCATCTCTGGCCCTGTTTTTAGGTGAGAAACCAGTGATTAACGTTTCCCTGTGTCTGGAAGCATTCAGAAGTTCTTCCAAAGCCTTGGTCAGACCTGAAGTGGACAAAAATATTTTCGCTTAAAGACTGCACTTTGAATAGTCAGAACTAAAAAGAAAAATAGGAAGTATGTTTCTCTTACTTTAGTTCCTAAATGGCATAATATGGCTATTTCTCTTAGATACTTGATGGGAGGCGTTTGGTTTGTAACTTGTAGTTTATTTTATTCTTTAGGGCCTCTCGTTCTGAACACTTTTGCTCTGTTTTTATCATTCTCTCCTCTTACTCCTCTTCATTTCCCTATTTCTTTTTGCCCTTGGCTCAGAATTCCGTATACATCCAAATTATATAGCCCTCTGAGCTGTGTTCTTCGTTGAGCAAGCATCAGAGTTCAGCGTAATAAATGACTGTTCTTTGGCAGTGTCTTTCATAGCTGAAGGGTTTACAGCACTTCCAAATGTCTTTAATATTTTCTTCAGATTTTGATTAGAAACATCACTCAGTGAGACAGGGGAGCTGTTTGTGTTCTTTCTGCTTCTGTAAACAAATATAAATAAGTGCACATTAATTTTATTTTTTCAAATTATGTCTGCGCTTTTTTTTCCACTAAGAACAGATCTGACAGATTTTGTTATGCTTAGTTCCCATGTAAACTAGAATGCCTTTTGGATGTAGCTCCTCTGTTGGTAAAATCTGGATTTGGGGTACTAGCTGGCTTTCCTAATTGTACTGTGCAACTTGAAAGACATATTTGAAGCCAGGGATCAGTTCCTCCTTGTTACCACATGTTTTTCAGACAACAACTTGCAGGTTTTTGGGCTGAATGGTCTGGGTCTGAATGGTCTGGGGGGGGGCTCAGCCCTCCTTCCCTGGGGATGCTCTCCCCTTGAGCCATGTGCCCAGGGTAAATGCCTAGTGCTGCTCTGGAGTCAGGGAGTACATGTCATCTTCTGTTGGATGTGTGGTTATCTGGACTGGGAGATAGTCAAGCCTCCGAGATGTTTCTGTGGCACTTGTGGCGGAGAGGACAGGTACCCACCGTGCGCTCAGGTTTACTGCGTGTCAGGGGGTACAGGGACCTGCCCTGGGGAGGTGCTGGTGTCCAAGCCTTGGGTGGGGGTGCCAAGGACCCCTTGGCACACCAGGAAAGGCAAGATCAGCCACAGAGCCTGAGACCAAACATTTTTCACATGGATGGAAATCGCTGTCTTGTTTACAACATTCCTTTAAGTGGTTGAATACAGTTACAAAGCAAATTGGTGTTTGAGCTGAAAACTGGGCTCAGGTTTCGTACCCTTCCAGTTCAGCCCTTTCTTACCTCCTTTGCGGCTCTGCAGAAAGACTCAGAGGAAAATTTGGAAACCGTGACTGAATTACTTCTATTACATCAAGCAACAGAGTGATTTGTTCATAGCTCAGTGTAAGAAGGAAATTTGATGGGATCTGGGGACACGCAGTCTATTAATGGCAGTTAATTCTGCCATTAGAAACATAGAGAATCACATAGAGAAATACTTAGGAATTGATAAGAAAAGGTTAACAGTCATTTACCTCCCAAGGGTTAGATGCAGACATATATCTTCACAATTTTAGCTGTAGCTGTCATGTGTACAAAGTTAACTAACGTAAGAGGGACAAGTGAAATCTGCTTCCACAAACTGCAGCTGGATTCTTCCAAGGACCTTGGTTTCCTTTTAATGTTGTGTTATTAATTAGCCCAGCAATTCGTTCGAGTTTTATTTGGAACAAATCAATGAGTATTGCCATCTTTTGAACTCCTCTGTAAATGGCAGGAGTTTTCATTAAAGAAGTCTTCCAGTGGAAAAAAGCAAGTGTCCTCTGCAGGAGGATGGCTTCTGCTGTGGGAGGTTGGTGTATTCTCAGCCTACTTGCCCCCTCCAAGGAAGAAGGATATTAAGAAATGTGATCTTTCTCTTTTTCATTGTTATTGCAAAGCAACAGGAGGTTTTCCATCTATTCAGCAGAAATATTTAGCTCTTTACCACAGTTTTATCAGGATATATTGGTATTTTACCCTTGTAAAACTACACATTCTTCTTAGCTGTGAGATACTCTTGAACAAACCCACGCATTTTTCAGGAATGATCCTGGGAAAATTTTGAATCCCAGTGAATGTGCTTGGGTGGTCTGGTTTGGTATTTGGTAAGGATGTCCTTAGCACAGCGATTTACATAGAAATATGAGGTGCTGGAGGCATTGTAATGCTAGTTGTCCTTTTATTATTCTTCACCCTCAAGTCAGATTTACCAACTCAAGGAATTCTGGTGTTTTAGAGGATAAACTTTTCAAAGATGGTATTTGTAAAGATAGCAAGAAAGAAATTTAAGGAATGTTTAAGCTTTGGCAATTATAAGATCATTTTAATTACGCATGTAACAGCAGCATGTGAGGAACATTCCACCTGCGTTTACCTCTGTGCGTAGAACTACAGGTGCTGCCCTCCTGTATTAACTTGGCTTGAAATACAGATATGCTTGAAGTGGGCTGGAAAGTGAATTCTCCTTCCTCAACAGGTTTTCTGCACTCTCACTGAGCTCAGTGAATTAGGCTGTCTGCTGTTTTCTAGCCTTGGAAAATAAAAACTCATTGGGAAATGGAAGCAGAAAAACAATACTTGTACTACTTCTAGCTGTGCATTGGCTGCTTTCGTATCAAGAGGAGTTTTCCTACCACCTGTATACTACCACAGCCTCATTTGTCTTTTTGTATCATCACAGATTTAAAATTAAAGGAGACTGAACTAGGGGCTGTCCTACTTGTGCCGATTCTGGCACAATGGTTGTGTGCACTGTTTGGCATGGTCCTCTCTCATCGTGTGGTGTTCCCATTCTGTCTGCCTGCCTTTGCCTTCCCCAGACATGTGCCAGGCTTGACACTGAATCCTGGAGACAGAAGACTATAAATGTAAAAGTCACCCCTTAGTCTGGGAGGCACCTCCTGCTCCAGTGAATGCACGTGTTGCTAAAAGCACCCAAAACAAGCAGCTTATTGGCTCTGAATCTCCCCAGTTCCCTTTCACAGCATTCATGAAACTTCTATCCAGAGTGCCTGGCACAAATAAATCTTTAAAAACAAGCATGTCCTGGGGGCCAGATGTGTTACAGCCTTTCACAAAGATAGTTACTAATTGCTTTTGATTAAATCACCCACATTTCCAACAGCCCTTGGTGCATATTTTCAGCCAGCACTGTGGTATTGCAGGCTCTCCCCAATGCTGGCGATGCCACCTGAGAAATTCAGGTCCTCTGAAATGGCATGGGATTATTCAGGGCATCATTCAAACTTCCATTGATTGCTTTTGACATCAGAGGGGGGTCAGGTAAGAAAAAGGAACTAGGGGCTCTTGCCTTTAGATATATACACACATATCCATGAGTATGTGTTTATCCATACGTGTGTGTGGGTTTACAACTTATGAGAGTGTAATAACCAACCATCCAAATGTTTGCTTAGCCTCTGGGTATGTAAGCATTTGGAGGGCTTGCTATTAAGTTAACACAAGCTAAATGAACAGGGTGCAGAAAGCAGCTTGGGGTTGTGCCTCTGGTGTGCAGTGCTTCAGACAAGCCATCTTCCTCCGATCTGAGGGAGGGCATGCAGGGCAAGCAGTGTTTTATTGAAACCTAGGGAGCACCAAGGGCATTTCTTGGCCCTCTGGTTAAAGGTTTCCTCCATGCTTGTCTTTTCTGCTTGATAAGCTAGGCTGCAGACAGCGCAAGGTTCCCAGGTCATATTCTTGTTAGTAATCTGCAGTTCTGATAGGAACATGCCCAGATCCAGGGCTCTGTGCATTTGTTCATTTGTCCAACAGCATGGTGGTAGTGGTGAAAAGCTTCTGTTTGGAAGAATATCTCATGTGGGGTCAGTATCTGGGGAGAGAGGGGCTGTCCTGCTGCCTCAGCAAGCTGGGAAATGTTTAATAAACCTGAAAGGTATTAGGCTGTTATTTCTTTGTGCTTATCTTTTTGAGGACCATTATCCATCTGGAGGTTGCAAACTGGGATTTAGAAACAGCTGCTGCTGGAATATTGTTTGCCACTTGATTAATTAAGAGACTGCCATGCAGATTTGTGGCTGTTGAGGGTCTTCTCTCTTCTTTTCTTAGGTGGCTACAACATTGTTAAAAAATTGCTAACAAATACAGATGCAGAACCCTTTAATCTGAAGCTTCAAAGGAGATGAGTTCTTCTGATAACTCTCACATCGGTTTTCTGTTTCAGCTGCTCTCATTCATTTGTGTCAAAAAAGATGCCAGTTGTGATTCAGATCCTGCCAAGAAAAAGGGGGCCAGCTGTTGTAAACAGCGGAGGTGTTCGATTTGCAAAATACTCCTGTGATCAGCTGTGCATTTCCTTTAGAGCAAGCCACCTTTTGAGAACAAGGAAGAATTAGACATATTTCTATGAAACCTTAGTTTTATGCCAAAATAAACAAATTCAAGGCCAGGCTGGATGGGGCTTTGAGCAACCTGGTCTAGTGGAAGGTGTCCCTGCCCATGGCAGGGGGGCTGGAACTAGACAATCTTTAAAGTCCCTTCCAAACCAAACTATTCTGTGATGCTGTCCAATAGTGATGTGGGTTTGGAGAGTCTCTTAATAGGGGTAAGGAGTTATAGACTGGCGGTGGAAGAGAATTTTTTTTGTAGATAGCAGTTAACATACATGAAGATGTATGTCATGGCAAAGCTTTTTAATCGCTTTTGAATTGCATTTTAATTAAGTCATCTTTATTCTGAAATGAGTGTGCTCTGTATCTCCCAGTTTCTTATGCTCTTTGTCACTGATGTTTAGGTTTCCAGGGGCATCCTCCTGGTTTTGTTTCATAATGCTGTTATTCGCATACACAAACTGTCATCAAAAATTAGTGTTGGCTGGGAGCTGCTGCGTGTCAGAAGCGGAGATGCTGCTGCTTTCCCCTGGAAGTAGGATAAATGGCAACTGCTGTACCACAAATGTGATTTAACATTTCTTCGGTTTTATTACTTCATGAATGGCAAGCAGCATTGTATGTTGAAGGTTTCTTATGTCGTCAGCCGTCTGTTTCGTGAAATGTTGTTTGTCTTGTGCAGTGTAAAACTCAGCAAATGCAGATGCTGTGGGATGAACAGAGGAACAAAGCATGCTCCCTGTTCTGTTGCTGATGCTCTCTGGGAGCCAGCCTAGATCCACAGTGTAATTGCAGGCATCACTGTATACCATGTATATGCCGTGGTAAGGCAGCCCCTGCTCCAGATCTCCTGTGCCTGGAGAAGCCAAGTGCGCCCTTGCCCTGCCGTGTCCCTGTTGTGAGCAGGCTTGGCCCTGGGAAGGGGCCCTTTGGTCCCCAGCTCCTGCAGCTGTGTTCATGGTGGGTGAGTGAACACCCTGCATCAAACTTAGGTTGTCTCTTTGTGGTCCAAACCCTCCATCTGTGGGTGCCTACAGACTGATAGCAGCTGGGAGGAGTGCTCCTGAATTACCCTGACATAGCTGACCAATACTAGGCCTGAAATTGGGTTGGTATGCTACTGATTTGTGCCTTACAGGAGAGTCAGGCATGTGGAAAGTAAAGAGAGGAGACATTAAACTTTGTGTTTTGGTTGGATTCTGGATGAAAGGTGAAGTAGTGTTTACTTTTTTCAAGCTAAGCCTTACTATGCACTTCATAGTGTTTGCAGCAGCAGCAGTTCACTACTGTATCTAAAAGGTACTTTGCCTAGCATCAGTTTTAGCGCTGTCCTGGTACTTGCATACAATATGAACATCTGATCTAGATTTGGTAGGAAAGATACCTGTTCTGATTAGGTATCTACCTGTTTGAAAGGTGCATAAGGTAGATAAGGGATATCTATCCAGGTCAGAAGAGTGCCACTGCACATCTGGTGAGATGTCATGCCGGTTGCCTGCCCTGGAGCCAGCCCAAGGGCTCCGTCAGCTTGGGTTGTGTCAGTGCATGCATGACTGATTTGGCGCACATTAAAAGTGTTAATTAGATGTAAATGGTGGGCTAGCATGTGTGCAAAACCTATGATGTGTAAAAGAAGTACCTTAGAAGGAGCACCCATGTCACTTCATAGATGTATTTTTAGAGTAACTTTTGTCCTGCTGTGCTGTTGGGGAAAAATAATCCCATTTTTCTTCCTCAACCATTGGAGGTTCAGTCTATTACTGCTGGTTTTGCCTGGCAGTGGATTGGATTTCTTCAGAGAAGAAATCAGATTTTTCGTTCCCTTCCACTCTGTCTCCGTTTATACCAATTTGCTGTTGTCTGTGCACGGCAGTGAGCGTGATAACCTTTCCTTGCACACACTGCTTCGTTTGCTCTTCTCTAATAAACTGTATTTACGTGTGGTGCTTAGTGTCTCACTTCTGGTGACAGCAGGGACGGTTAAGAAAATGCACTCCCTGTCCAAACTCACCCAGAAAGGAGCAAGTGAGGGCTTAACCTGGGCCATTTCAACCCGTGCTGAATCAGAAGTGTGCTAATGCGGGTAAGAAGTGTGCGTAGCCCATGGATAGGGCTTGCAGCTCTTAGAGGTTTGTGTCTAGTAACCACCTCGAAATTTGGGTATATAAGCAGATGTGCTGGATTTTATTTATTTATTTCTTCCCCAAGCAGCCAGCTGCAAACTTAAAGGCTTGTCTGGGAATTACTAAGTTTTCACTGAATTTTATCTGGTCAGCTAGCCACAAGTGAGCTTGGGGGCTGTGTTATTCTAGGAACAGCCAATGAGATGATCTGTTTACAGCAGAGAGCAGATCCCGTGGAGAGCATTGGAGGAAGAAGAGGTCCCTGAGGTTTGAGAGAGCTTGGTGGGAATTAGGAAATACAGCAGCAGCAGGGATGGGGTCATCTCCCAGCAGACTTCAAGGTTGCTGCGACGGAGGTGGCGAAGCTCCTCATGCCAAAAGGGTCAGCTCAGGGAGCACAGCAGTGGTGGGACATGCCTGAAGTGCTGCACAGCTTGGAAAACTAAGTGCTCTGAGATCTCTTTTATTTCCTTTAGTGCTTTGTTGAAAAGCAGAGTCCAAATGCAAAATCCCGTTGTAGTGTCCCAGCTTGCACATTACTCTTGACTGAGCTGAGCAGCCACTGGGGCAGAGAGGCAAACACAGCCCCAGTGCTTTAGGGTGCTTACCACCACTGTGAATTTCTGGTGTCCTGCATTTTACACTTCAAACTGTGTTGCCTGAGATTTCTTCTGCTTAACTCATAGTATGGGTCTGGTTCATCTGAGTCTGATTGGTTTTCTCCGTTTTGGGATAAGGGAACATCTGGAAGGGTCCTTAAAGGGATGGAATTAAGAGTGTTGGGAAATATGGGGGAACTGTCAAAAATCATTCTGTTTGATTTTGGGTTTTTTTCTTGATATAATGTGAAACTGTGAATGTGAATCTAGAATCAGACTGTCTCCTCAGGGATTTTTTTCAGTGGGAATGCTGTTGCCCAGATTTGTGCTTTGTCCTGGCCATTTTCTCCAAGGGACACTCCTGTATAATTACAGTCTTGGTGGTTCATTGACTAAAACTGGGTGGCAGGAGAAAACTGCAAGGGCACGAAAGCAGTTAGCTTGTAGTTTCTGATGGAGCTAGCACTTGGACTGCAGTTTAAGAATTGCTTTGTGTTTTGGGACTGGAGGCGGGTGAGTGAATGCTAGAGAGTTGTTCAGGCGGTGTGATTTAACCTCTTTTCCCTCTTGATGTATTATTTGCAAATGACTTTTTTTTTTTTTTTCCTTTAAATAAAAGTATTTGCTGTTCATCCTTGTGCAAATATCCTATGAAAATAAATGTCAGCCTTTGAAGACAAACAAGAGGGTTTCCGAAAGCTGAAGCAGATGATGTATTACCAGTGCGCAAGCATAAGGCCAAGTGAGAAGTGACGGGATGTGGCACTAAGCCCCCTCATGGCAATGACAGCTCAGCAGTGGGGTTTGCAGGAGGTGAGCTACACAGGGCTGTGCTCTGTGGCAACGTGAGCTGATGTTAACCCAGTGTTATAGTATTGACATGAGACCAGGGAGGAGTACGTCCCATCTCCTCTAGGTGGACTGCTCCTTCCACAGCAGCAGGTGGAGAGGGTAAGAGATGTGCAGTACCTCATCTGCTTACAGCCTGACTCCAAAAACATCTTCCTTTCTGCTCCGCTTCCTGGGTTCTTCCAGGCGTACCTACTTCCACAAGAGGCAATGTAAATGACATGCATCGGTTGAAGTACCATATAACTGTAGTGAATTAACTTGCTGATACTTATATGCAGCTCCTTTCTGGCAAGACCAGAGTTGCGCTTACAGAAGGGCCTCTCAGTGCTCTAGGATGGGTCTGCTTTTCCCTGGGAGGGATTGTACAGATTTTCCCTTTGCTTGAGCTTGGCCTTTGTCACTGAAGCTGTCAATATAGCTGTGGTGGTTCTCATTCCCTTGGTTAATATTTTAAAAGTTTTCTCATGGGATTTCTAAACAACTCAGTAAGAGATCTTATAGGACAAAGTGTGTGTGTGTCTGTGTCCCGAAGTCTCTAAGCAGGCAGATTTGCACAACCACACTCATCCTCTCATGGATTTCATTCATGCATGTTCTCACACCCATGCACTCTCAGGTACCAAGGTATGTGTCCACATAATCCAGCCAGGATCGCTTGTGTGCCACACATGACAAGGCAGTGACTTTTCACATCTCTGAAGATGTTCTTGGCAGGGAACAACAAACCAGTTTGGGGTTGCTTTTCATACCATCCAAGTGTTGATGTTTACAATTTTTTCTTTATTCTTTTTCCTCATCCCTTGTAGTTCTCAGGCAAACTTAATGAATTTTGGTTCTCTCTCTTCTTCCCCCAGCAGTAGTGATATTTTCTGACACCAGTCCTGTTCTTTATCTTCTTGATACCTTATCTGTAGGTCAGATTGTTCTTCCTCTTGTTATTTCAATAAAATCATGGGTAGGTAGGATGCAATTGACATAATAAGCATGTGCTATTCATTTAACTCATGCTCTGCCTGCCTTTCTGGTGCCTGCTTGTTTGCCTGCTCTCACACATGCATACACTCATACACACACACTCTTTTACTTTGCCTTTGTTCATCCCCACTATTAATACTTCAGATACAAATCACTGCATCCAGACTTAGAATCATAGAACCATAGAATAGTTAGGGTTGGAAAGGACCTTAAGATCATCTAGTTCCAACCCCCCTGCCGTGGGCAGGGACACCTCACACTAAACCATGTCACTCAAGGCCTCATCCAACCTGGCCTTGAACACCGCCAAGGATGGAGCATTCACAACCTCCCTGGGCAACCCATTCCAGTGCCTCACCACCCTCACAGTAAAGAACTTCTTCCTTATATCCAATCTAAACTTCCCCTGTTTAAGTTTGAACCCATTACCCCTTGTCCTGTCACTACAGTCCGTAATGAAGAGTCCATCCCCAGCATCCTTGTAGGCCCCCTTCAGATACTGGAAGGCTGCCATGAGGTCTCCACGCAGCCTTCTCTTCTCCAGGCTGAACAGCCCCGACTTTCTCAGCCTCTCTTCATAGGGGAGGTGCTCCAGTCCCCTGATCATCCTCGTGGCCCTCCTCTGGACTTGTTCCAACAGTTTCATGTCCTTCTTATGCTGAGGACACCAGAACTGCACACAATACTGCAAGCGAGGTCTCACAAGAGCAGAGTAGAGGGGCAGGATCACCTCCTTCGACCTGCTGGTCACGCTCCTTTTGATGCAGCCCAGGATACAGTTGGCTTTCTGGGCTGCGAGCACACACTGAAGCCGGCTCATGTTCATTTTCTCATCAACCAACACCCCCAAGTCCTTCTCTGCAGGGCTGCTCTGGATCTCTTCTCTGCCCAACCTGTAGCCGTGCCTGGGATTGCTCCGACCCAGGTGTAGGACCTTGCCCTTGGCATGGTTAAACTTCATCAGGTTGGCATCAGCCCACCTCACAAGCGTGTCAAGGTCCCTCTGGATGGCATCCCTTCCCTCCGGCATATCAACTGAACCACACAGCTTGGTGTCATCGGCAAACTTGCTGAGGGCGCACTCAATCCCACTGTCCATGTCACCGACAAAGATGTTGAACAAGACCGGTCCCAACACTGATCCCTGACGGACACGACTCATTACAGGTCTCCAGCTGGACGAAGAGCCATTGACCACAACTCTTTGTGTGTAGCTATCCAGCCAGTTCTTTATCCACCAATGAAGAACTTTACTCCATTACTTATGGAGTTATGTGTCTGCCCCCAGTTACTGTTCATTCTATGCCAGAATGTGTTTCTGTGCATTAGTAGTGAGGTTACTTTGGGTCCATCAAGCGGCTCCCAGAAATGCTTGAATCCCTCCTAAGAAGGGACATAGTTCACACCAGCTCTCCCTGTGTCAGGTTTGTGGACTGTGAGGCTACTGATCATTGATTTGGTCATTTCTGTAGCAGAAGGACATACAAGATAGAGTCCCAGAGGAGGATTTCTGTGTGGTGTTTCCACATTTCCCAGCCACAGGTATATGCTGTGCAACGAGCCTTATATGTTCAGTGTCTTGTGTTTGTGGTGCCTGTGGGCCTCAGGTTTGCGTCACATGTGTGGTAAGACAGTTGTTTTCAGGCTGGGTCATACTTACAGCGTGCAGTGCCGTTCTGCTCCAGGGGTTTCCTGGGTTCAGTTTCTGTACTTGTGATGTCCAGTGCTGCTGGGTGTCCATTGATGGCACAAAAATCTGTCCCATGCGTCCAGGGCGTGTCTGGTTTCACTGCCCAAGTAGTGGAGGACTGCTTTGTGTACAGGTTTCAGACTTAATGGAAACTAGGCATCAAAGTCAGATGTGCTGTGCAGAATAGAAATGCTGGGCAAGGAAGCAAAATCTTTTCCACAAAATCTCCTTGCCCACATGTCCTGGGTTCAGCAGTAGCAGTCACTTTTTCTGCTTCTTAGTAGCTGGTGCAGTGCTGTGGTTTCGACTTTCGGCCTGGGAATAATACTGATAAAACCGATGCTTTCAGTTGCTGGTCAGAATGTTTACCCTGAGCAAGGACTTTGTGAGTCTCATGCTCTGCCAGGGAGGAGGGAAAGCCGGAAGGAAGCAGAGACAGGACACCTGACCCAAACTAGCCAAAGAGGTATTCCATACCACAGCACGTCATGCTCAGATCCCACATTTTCCATATACCCTCACTCTCATCTCAGTGCACTGTTATCTTAGTGCATGGACCAATCCCTATAAAGCTGCTGAGTCCATCCGGTCCATGATGTTGGGCTCCATCTCTTGTAACAGTCTTTCAGGGCAGGAGAAGCTGTGTGCAGTGTTGGATCGTTGCCTGCTGATGCTGATCGTTCTTTTACCGCAGAACTCGTCTGGTTCTATCAAAGTTCATTCTCTGTTGGGATGATGGCCGGAGGGAAGTCAGGGCCAGTCGCTGGTGACCTGCAGACTTCTAGTTGATGGGCTATAAAAGTATTATGTAGCAGACAACAGCATACAATTGAGTTCACTGCTGGGTGGGGGTGAGTTATCCGTCAGCGGGTGGTGAGGTGTTGTATTCTCTTCCCTTGTTATTTCCTTTATCATTATTACTATTAGTGGTAGCAGTAGTGATCTGTGTTATACCTTAGTTACTAAACCGTTCTTATCTCAACCCGTGGGAGTTGCATTCTTTCGATTCTCCTCCCCGTCCCTCCAGGAGCAGGGGGAAGAAAGGTGGGGGGGGAAGTAGACTGCGTGGTTCTAATTTACGGCCTGGGCTTAAGCCACAACACCACACAAAATTTTCCAAGTAGAAAAAACAGATGTATCCTGGAGTTTTTTGTGTTGATGGTAACTTCCATGATTTGTGTGTCTGACAAGGGCTTTCTCCATGCTCCACGGAGTAGTTGAAGTGGAAACCTTTTCAGTGAGTGGGGAGCTGGAGCTTTCTTACTGTTATTTGCCACAAGTGGATGATTCTGATCTCTGTCTTGTAGTGATTTTGTTGGTAATTTATAATGTGAACTAGGGGGAAATTGTTGCATCCTCAGAGGCCTCATGCCTGGGTGCATTGCAGCACCAGCGGGAGCATCAGCAGGGTACAGGCGTTCACCTTTTCTGGTGCTGGGGTAGAGCTGGGAAAAGGCTGACTGATAAATGTTTGCTAAAAATGGCAATGCTGAATCTTTTATCATCTAATATTGATGCCAGAGATGTCGGAAAGTCAGGAGGCTGTTCCTGATATGTAGAACATTTCAACAGGGATGTGATATTTCATATACACGAAGAGCCTGCTGACATCACTTGAAAGTCATGCTCGCCCAGCTACAACAAGGATTATTATTTTTTGGTCTTCTCCAGCTTCTTTTAGAGAAAAGGTCAAAAATTCATCGTATGCATGTGATAATCCAGAGGGGAAAAAAATAGATATTGAACAATATCTGAAGTTATTTCCTTTCTCTACAGTGGATAACTGCTGCGTATGGAGTTATGCACTATGCACCACTGACACAATAATATAACATATTATTATTTCCACATCTCTTTCTGACTTCATATAAAGGTTGTTCTCTTGGTTATTTTTTTCTATCTGATACGAACCCAAGTAATGCAGTTGAAATGCTGAAGCCTTACGTATCTAATGCAGACTTCCCGTTCCTATAGCAACAAAACTTGTCCTGGTACTTAATGAAGGACTATTGGAGTGTGAGTAACTGTGACTTTTAAGGTTTGGAAAAACAAATGGAACAGCTTTATATTTGAAGATTAAAGAAATAAAGCGGAAGTGACCTCTTTGCATAGAATTTAAAAAATCACCTAGGCTTGGGATACTTCATTAGTAAGAATAAAACCGTATTAATGTCATAAGGAGCTCTGTTTTAATCTAGTTTTCTAATTAAAATGTAAAAGCCTTTTGTAACAAGTGACAGTCTTTGAGGTTCCCCCCCCCCCCGCCCTGCCCCCTATCTTTTCCAGAGCTGCTGTGTTTGTGGTTAAGCTAATGTAAATTGGGATTGCCTTGCAACAGATATGGTTTTCATATGTATTGGGAAAAATCCATTGATAGTATTTGTCATTGGCTGAAAAGGGGAGGGGAAAATGTGTGATGTTTAACTCTACATTTGATCTACAAGCTAGTTCCTGGTCAGCTATATTAAATCAGTGTTACACTGATAAATGCTAAACAAGCTACGGATGAGAGAGTGAATGAATGAGTAGCTGTCATCTCTTCCTCTTATTTTATAGCATTTCAATTACCATTTTAACAACCATTAAATTCTAATTTAAAACAACCATAGGAAACAGTCCAAGGAAAAGCAATAATACTGACAACAATGTATCATGAATGCTTACGAGCCTATGTTTCTGTATCTGCATGCCGATAAGTACTACACAACTTGTGGCAGGTTTATTGTGCTTAATTATTCATTTGTAGAAGTGAATGTGAGCGAATGGGAAATACGAAGTAGGGGCTTCTGTAGCAATCTTACTGGCAGAAAAAATTGTTTGAATATATTTCCACAAGGCAGTCCAATTTTTCTGCTATTTCTTCTGTGATTTTTTTTAATGTTGTTGTTTACTTTGTGGGTTTTTAAAGCTGTGATTCTGATATATTTGTCTTCATTTCTGAGGGCTGAATAACGATAGCCAGAACTCAGGATTTAAGGAAGCTTAAGAGATCTTCTGAGCTCACTTGTTACAAGGTAGTTGAGATGACCAAGAATGCCAGTGATTCTAGTAAATTGCCCCATGGCAAAAGGGAGGATGAGGAACAGGAGAGGAGAGGTGGAAGTTTGGCTACTTTGAAAGTTGATCAAGATTAGTTATTGCGAAAACAAAAAGCAAACCAGAAACAATCCACTCAGCAGCAAAATCCAGCTTGGAAACAGCCAAGTTGTTGCATATTGAACTGTGGGCAGGTGGCATCCCATATGAGCTGGGAGCCTGTACCCTGCTGGGAGCTGTGCTCTTCTGCCTCCCAGCAAACTGATTGGAAGGTTACGCAGCATCTTGAGAAGTGTGAAAAGGCTCAACCCAGAATGTCTGGATTGTGCTTTACCTTTCATTCCCTTTTGAAAACAAGTATCTTACCATTTGGTAAAATGCTTCTCTAGGCAGAGACTGAAGAAAAGCTGACAATGAAGATACAGCAGATCTGCAGGAGATGTAATAGGTGTATGGAAGTTGCAATGTTTGTGCCACAGGCAGCACTTAATGGGGTTCGCTGTAGCTGCAAGGGTATTTGAAGCCTAAATACGGGAGGAAACAAGATTTATGTGATTCTGCATAACTTTGGCCAAAGGTCTTGAAGGACATTAGCTTTCTGAAAGCTTCTTAAAGAGATGCTCTGTGGGTGTCTTTGTTGGAGGGGCGGCTAATGCATTTGATTGTGCTCTGTGTTTCAGGGATAGAGCTCTGTCCTCCTGGGCACCGGTTCATGATCACCATGGCGGCGAGCTTCATTGAAATGGCTGGGCAGTTCCTCATGCCAGGGCTGGCTGCCCTCTGCAGGGACTGGCAGGTCCTCCAGGCAATCATCATCTGTCCTTTCCTGCTAATGCTGCTTTACTGGGTGTAAGTATTTCTTCCTCCTGTCATGACAAAGACAACATGAGCTCCCGGTGTTCGACCTGGGAGGTGTTTCACTGTTGGGAGGTGTGCACACTTTACAAAACGTATGAGTCTTTCCCTTTGTTCTTCCATTCACCTTTTGCAAAGATCTGACTTTGAAATAAGAAATAAGTTTATAGTTTGCTGTAGCACTCACATAGGCTACATGCTGCGACATGGTGGGGACTCAGGAGAAGGTCCTCTTTCAACAGCGAAGTTGTACTTTGCTATTATTCAGTCTGTCACTTGCCCTTTGAAGATGAAAACAGCTCTTGAGAGGATGCATCTCAGCCTAGCTGTTGTCAGACTTTCTGCACAGCTACATTTTCTCTTAAAACCTGTATTGTTGTTCTGGGCTGTCACTGTTGGTTTCTTTGGCCAGGGTTAACCAAAGCTAGGATTAAAATAACATATGTCAGCTCTTGAACAAGCGCACTTGGATGTCTTGTGTGCGTGAAGTAGCCAGTCCTGAACTAGACTGCCTGCTCGGTTTTGCCCAAATTAGCCCATGCTGTGCCAAAGGTTGGGTGGACACTCTGCACTGGGCAGTGGCTTGGGATTGCTCCCACAATAAATCCTCCTCTCCTGCTCCTCTCTGCCTGCTGCACCAGCAGCACTGCAGCATTGGTACAGCCATTCTGAGAGAAGTAGAGTGGCTTTTCCTTGGGGATGGTGCCAGGTCCATCTCCACCAGGACTTTATCAACCTTCCCAAAAAAATTCCTTTGTTCTTCTGTCTTAATAGTGACACTCAGTGACGGCAAAAACAAAAGAGGCTTATGCATTGTTGTACAAAGCCAGAACAGTAAGAACACACTAGATTGTTCCTTTTAAAGATAACACTTTTTTTTGTGTACTGTGAGGGGCCAAGCTGCCAATTGTAGTGCCTGACGAGTTACATGTAAAAACTTGTTACAGTACATAAGAATTTTTGTCAGTTATACGTTTTTTCTATTAGCACATGAATGCCTTGCAGAGTTCTTCTGTGTTCATGGTGGTAACCCTCAGTGGGGATTTCTTCTCTTGTCCTCAAGGTAGGCATGCCACAGCTTGGGCTGAAGGCAAAACGAGGCACACAGGAGAAAGTCACAAGTCCTTTGCAAGATAACGTTTTGGTGTGGTTTTCCTCCTCTCCTCCCATTTTCCAACATATAGTATCTAAACAGTCTCATCTTGTCAGTGTTAATCTTTATGATGAGTAACCACAAGTGTTCTTGTTAATGCGCTGTTCTCCCAAACCTGCCATATGTTATATATGTGCAAACACGTGCAGGTCTGCTCCAAAAGCTCCTGCTTGGATGCCTGCAAGCTGGAATGATTTGTATCCACCACTGGATAGAACCCAATATCAAACAGATATTTGTGTCCAAAAGGACAGTGCAATAGCGTGAAGACACCTAACGAATGCGGTAGATGACATGGACAGCAGTAACCCCTCAGCAGTCTTCTGGAGGTGGCACGTTTTCCAGGTGGCTGAGTCAGGGTCTCGTACATTCCTGTTGAGAGGTTGTCTCTGGGTGACATTGAAAGCAATAGGAAATGCTAACATTTGTTTCCTAATCTGCAAGGGCTTTTTTGCCTTTTGGCTGGATGGGACAGGCAGACCAGGCAAATAGATCCGATGTATATAATGTGTGATATGACAGCTTGATAAGCAGTGGTAATAGCCAAAGTAACAGGATTTGTGTTGCCCAATGTTTTTGCATTTGCAGAAATTAACTCTGGTTAGGATGCCTGTTTAATTATACTGTCGGTACAGTATGCACTCTTCTCTTAGGCTTTTCTTTTCCATCTGTTGCATGTTCTCTAGAAAGTGCTGCCATTTTATTACCTCTTTCCTTTCCGCTCCTCCCCTCTTCCCCCAGCATTGTGTTGGGGAACAGAGCGTGGACCCCCAGCATATGTTACAGATGAAGGAAGAAAACTGACTTGGAATAAAAGAACTGGAAAATTGAACTGCTCGTTAATTCCCCATCGTGTACCCAAAGCAGTGAGTTCAGTAACAGATGCTGTGATTGCCCCTGTGCTGCTTCCTCCTTACTCTCTTTACTTCCATCTCTCTGCAAAGAGCTGTTTGCCCCTCCTGGCTGGGGCTTAACCCTTTCCCACCTACAGATTTGCTCTGCTCCTGACCATGTGCACATGAGAGGCTATATACGCCTCCTTCATTCTAACCAAAACTGAAGAACTGGGAAGGGGTGGCCAGTTCTCTTCTGATGCTGTTAGGTAGGATTTAAGTGTTCAAGAGCTGTGTAGATGAGGCCCTCAGTGATATGGTTTAGTGGTGGTCTTGGCAGTCCTGGGGTAATGGTTGGACTTGATGATCTTAAAGGTCTTTTCCGACCAGCTGATTCTATGATTTACCCTCACAAGACACAAATTTTTAATAACTGGGCTTGTTGCCCTGGGGCAGACCTCTACTTGACACACTGCACCCTTTTGTGATGTCGTGGTTTAAGCCCAGCCAGCAACGCAGAACACGCAGCCGCTCGCTTACTCCCCCCTCCTTCTCCCCCCCCCCCTCCTCTCCCTACTCCCACAGGTTGAGATAAGAACAGTCCAGTAACTAAGGTATAACACAAACCACTACTGCTACCACCAATAATAATAATGATAAGGGAAATAACAAGGGAAGAGAATACAACCGCTTACCACCCGCCGACCGATACCCAGCCCGACCCGAGCAGCAATCCTGCCCTTCCGGGTAACTGCCACCAGTTTATATAGTGGGCATGATGTGCTGTGGTATGGAATACACCTTTGGCTAGTTTGGGTCAGGTGTCCTGTCTCTGCTTCCTCCCGGCTTCTCCTCCTCCCTGGCAGAGCATGAGACTCAAAACGTCCTTGGTCAGAATAAACATTACTTAGCAACAACTAAAAACATCGGTGTTATCAGTGCTGTTCCCAGGCTGAAAGGCAAAAACACAGCACTGCACCAGCTAAGACTGAGAAAAATGACTGCTACTGCTGAACCCAGGACACGTGAGCATGAGTTTGCTCTGCATCTGGACGGGATCATGGTTCGCCTTCCAGCTACCTGTGGTACCTTCCTGGCCTCCTTCTGTCTGTCAAGGATTCTTCTCTGCTCTTAGGATTTCTTGGGCTTAGGATCTTTTTTCCCTTCACCCATCTGTCCCCTGTTCTTCTGTTGGACTGCAAAAGGCTGGTGCTTTCCTTGCTGATGGAGGAAGTAGAAGATTATCAACCAGGTGCCTGCAGTCAGCTCAGCTTGGTGATCTGAGCAGCTGCCCACCCTTGGCAGAAAGCTCTCTTAGCTTCATTCAACTAGTATTTAATACCAGGTGATGAAGCATGAGGTTTGATCAAATTCCTGTGCAGAAGTTAACAGAGGTCAGAGGTTTGGTTTTTAAGTTTGGGATGGTATTCAGCAGCCGAAAGTGCAACAGTAGGTGCATACAAATGACTCTTGGCAGCAGGGTCCACGCTGCACAAATGAGCTCAGGCACTTGCACCCAGATGGGGTGGCCAGCATTTCCACTTGCTGTGCCTGATAACCTGGGCTCAAAGCAGGCCAGGAGTTCTTAAACATCCTTAATTGAACCTCTCACTGCTCACACAGGGTAATGGAGCAGTGAAAAGTGTGAGGCTTCAGCACTTCCAGTTTGTGAAACCTGCTTGAGCTGGAAGGTAGAGATGGCATTTGTCCCCGCAATGCCCGTCCCTGCAGCTCTCTTCCTTTCCCTAGGAGTGGGTGCTTGCCATGAGGCTTGTTGCTTGGTAAGGGGACCATTCAGAAGCACAGCTTTTTAGGCTAGTGGCTGAGGCTGTCCCTTTCTGGAGCCAAACACCAGGAGATTCTGCACTCAAAGAATTCTTTTATTTCAAGAAATGCTTTTGCAGTGCAAGACTTGCTACAGGAGGGCATGCGGAAGCATTCATGCAGCACCAGTGGTAGGTAGTAAATAAGCTGTCAAACTGAATGGCTGTTACATACTTCTATTGCCTGATATCATGTGAATAGCAGTTCGCTTGACTTCTCTCAATTGTGGGGTTTTTTCCCCCTTTTTAAAAAAAGTAGTACGTTCTCTAGGATGGAGGTTTCACTAAGCTGTCTTCCAAATTGCATCAGCCTTAAAAGTACCATAATGGTGCAATTGCCTGGTCCACTGCTTAGAAGTATAAGAACTGAGGTAGCATCCACAGCAAAGATCAGTGTTGTGAAGGACTTTTGAGGGGGGTTTTATATACTGGAAGTTAGAAGTAGTTGTTAAATTTGTTCTTAGAAAGGTTTATTTGGAAAATGAGGCCTGCACAATAAAGAAAAATATGCTTGGAGTCAACTGAAAGTTTTTATATCTGTAGAAATATGGGAGGTTTTGGTTGGTTGGTTGAATATCTATATATTAGTTTTGCTTTTGTATTAAAATAAGCTCATGTTAAAGGAAGACTAATCAGTTAAGCTAATGAATCAGGTGAATATCAGCACTTGAAGGAAACGCAGATGGAAAATAAGCTTTATCTTGTAACACGATGTGCACATGTATGTTTTTAAGGCAACTCTACTAACATAACATTGTCTTTATCTTGAGAACCTTTTAGAGAAACAATTGGCTGTTGTCTGGAGTATACACAAGACTGACCCATATAAAAGAATGGCTTAAAGTCTGCATATGTGGGAAAAGATTTTTATGTGTTTAAATATTTAGATATCTGTTCCATTATAATCCTAAAATGTAATTCCTCTCTTTCCTCTCCCTGTCTTTACAAAAGAATCCAAATCACTTCTGTCAGCTATTTTCCTTCTTTGGTCTGAATTGCCATGTGTTAACTGCATATCTCATTCATTCCCTTCTTGGCAGCAAGTGTCTATTGCAGGCAGTGCTGCCTCCTCCCAGTTCTTTCAAAATTGTATTAATGGGCAAAATGCCCCTAATACATTATAAAATTCTAATATGTCCTATTTCTATGTGGCAGGACAGTTCCTATATCATTTATGAAGCAGTGTAAAGGAAAATGCCATTAATTTTCACATTCTAAATTTGTTTTCCCTCTTGTTTCATAAGTGATTCTTCTTTTTTGAAAATAATTACATAGCTTGAATAGTTAAATGAGCAGCTACACATTATCAGTTCTTCCTCTGACAAAAACTTGGAAGCAACCCTGACCTGTTTTCCATCTTTGAAGTATTTTCCCAGAGTCCCTTCGGTGGCTGATGGCTACGCAACAGTTTGAGGCGTCCAAGGAGCTGATCCTTCAGTTCACACACAAGAACAGGATGAACACAGAAAGTGACATCAAAGGAGTGGTGCCCGGTGAGTAGGACAGACAGACAACCTCAAATCCCCCCACTCTTCTCAGAAGGCTGCACGTGACATTGCTGACTGTAATTAAACAATCTATTTACTGCCTGTGAAATCATCCCATTCATTCATTCATTCATTTTGCTTTTGTTGAAAAACCATTCCAAACTCTAGCAGTGTTTAAAATTACTCGGCCTGTTGAACGGTCCTAGTAATTGCACTCTCATCTTGCACTTCCGTATGTTTGTAGAGACATCTCTTGAAGAATTTTGCCACAGCTACCCAATGTGCCACAGTCCTGTGTGCCTCTGAATGTTTTAAGGAAGCTGCTCACTGGGATCCTGCCCGTCATGCAGCATCTACTCTATTGGTTTGGAGAAGCAGCAGCATTTGAACCCCCAGTTCAAAAGTGCCTCCTATGGCAAACCTAAAACATGTTACAGTTTCTCTTTAAAGCCTTGCTCCAAGAGCCATTTTGCTTTCCTCTCCTGCATCATCTGAGTGACGCTGTTCTGGGGATCGGGGAGGCCTGCAAGCAGCAGCAGTAGGGTGCAGGTTTTGGTTGAGAGTCTTAATTATCAGTTCCTTGGTTTACTGATGCTTTTAGAAAGAGCTGATTTGTCTTGTCACTGGGATTGTCACTGAAATAGCCATGCTGCCTTTGTGCAGGGTGCTTTGCAGAAGAGACTGTGTGAGTTTGTCTCCAATTACAGCAGAGGTGAAGAGCTTCTGCATCTTTATCTCACTGGTGCATCTGTCACGTTTGCTTTGGGCTCCCCTCTTCCTTCTCACAGGCCTGATGGTGCCCATAAGCACCCGTTTTGCACTGTCACTTGCGATCTGTATCAGGCTACCCACTAGTCAGCAAACAGTGGAAATGTTTCTTTTCTCCCCCACTTTTTCAAGCCCTGCTTGCTCTGACCCCAGGGGCTACAGGGAGATGCCACCCAGTAGCTTTGCCCATGGGTAGGAGTGATGCTTCCTGCGCTTTGCTTGATACTCACTGTCAAAGGTCTCAAGCTACAGGGGTAACTGTAGCTTCAGTCAGTGCTAAAAGCATCAGTCAGCACTGGGACAGACTTCATTCAGAGTAGAAAAGTGTCACCATTAGCATCAGTGCCTAACAGATGAGGCAGTCTTCATCATTGAGGGGTGAAAAAGTCTGATTTGGGTCTGTGGTCTTCAAACCCAGGTCACTGCTCTGATTTCTGATGCAGTTGGCATATTGATGTTAATTAACCGCAGCATGGCTTTGCTATGTTAAATGCCATTTTTCTGGTAGAGTTGTGAAAAGCATAGGGGTATATGAGCAGCCATTAACCTAATGATCTCCACCCCCACAACTCCTTTTTGCAGATCTTCCCAAGATCAAATGATGGGTCTTGGAGAAATCCTGTCTCTGAGGCAATGAAATGTCTCACAATTAGACTTGGAGTTTCCCAGCCAACTCTAAATTTGGCTTTTCCCAGCTAGTCAGCTTCTGAATTTGCAGATTAAATAAAATGGTTCTTAGGAGAAAGAAGAAAATAAATTACCTGAGTTTCCTTTAAGGAAGACAATGAAGATGCAACTGTGTGGCTAGAGGGATTTATTTAAGCCATGTATAATGATATTGTCCATGGAGGAATACTAAGTGTCAGAATGGTTTTATGACTATTATTTGTGACTGATTACTTTTTCCAGCAGTTTCATGGTAGGAGTACACGTGGTTTAAGGAGGGACTCCCTTTCATGTGGAAACTAGAGCATTATTACACATCTTGATGCTATGGATTTCTCTGCCTGCACATACATTTAGATATAGCAGTTGTCAATGCCAAGGGAAGTGTAAACTTTGTGATACAGAATATGGTCGTTGATACTGGATTTGTTGGGGATATTGTTGGGATTTTTTAGTATTTCTTCCCTCATTTTTCTCGTTAAGCTCTCTCTGCACCCCCACACTCTAAGGCTTTTCTGACCCAGCTCTGGAGGGATGCCACATTTCTGTAGGGAAGAGTAAGAGAGAAGCAGTATCAAAAGGATTAAATGAGCTTAACTACAAATTTCAGAAGTGAAGGACCTTCCCTCTCGTTCTGGGTGTATGGGAGTGTTGATGCTCTGAGTGAAGACAGGAGAAAAGTAGAAATCCTGAGTGAAGAATGTGATCAAACGACAGGTCATGTGTCTCCCAGTGGGTTAGTAAGCAGAAGAAAGCATTTCTCTGCTTTTGTTATAATCACATTCCTATAGTTGCTGTAGCAGGGAGTGGATAAAAAGCTGATACACATCTGTGAGAAAGGATACCATTGAGCCTGATGCAGATATTCCCTATTTCCCCTTGACTCCATTGTTGAGCTTTCCTATCTGTGTGGAGGGTTTTTGTTCGTGATTTGGTTTATTCTTTGTTCTCCATCTGAAAAAGCTGTAAACTGTTTTGCTCTGGTTAGGGACCATTGTATTACTGTTTGTTATTCCTTGCTGCATTGTTGTAACTGCCTCCTGTGATTGAATTACTCCCAATACATTTAAGTGACAAACTGCTCACTTGCAGACCCTTCCAGCTGGAAAGCCCACTGTAATTTTACTCATACGTAGCAGTTAAATTATTGTATCCTATAAATCAGATCATTACAGGAGTTACAGTAGTCTCTGGGTTTGTTTAGGATAGAGAAAAAAAGGATCTCAGAGAGACCTTATCACCATGATCCAGTTTTTAAAGAGTGGCTACAAAGAAGATGGAAACTCCCATTTTACAAGGAGTCCTATGGAAAAGATATGGGGTAATGGATACAAATTACTCCTGGAGAGATTCCAACTGAACACAATAAAGAATTTTTTCACAATGAGAACAATCAGCCACTGGAATAATCTCCCCAGGGAAGTGGTGGATCCCCCAACCTTGGACACTTTTGAGATTCAGCTGAACAGGGTACATCTAGTCTAGACGGTGCTTTTGCCAGGAAAGGTTGGACCGGGTGATCCTTGAGGTCCCTTTCAACCTGGTATTCTGTGATTCTATGATACGTACCCGTTTTGGCAGCTGATACGAGTTCCATAATAAAAATAAGTAGCGTTCAAGTGGGTGAGGTATTTTTGGGATGTGAGAAAATGCAACTTTGAATTGCTGTCCAAGCAATGAACAGGCTTATTTTCTTTTATGAAGAGTTGCACTATTCGCATTGCCAGCTGAAAGCTTTTAGTGGTCCATTTGGCTATGCCGCCCGTAGTAGAAAGTGCCACTAAACTTCTGTAAGGCCTGCCTGTTCCGTATGGACTTGGCCCATGCGTTGAGTGGAAAAAAAAGAAAGTCAAATATATCTGCTGGTTTTGGCTCAATCCGTAGGGTGGGAGAAGTTTACCAGTGCTCTTATGGGAGATGGCTCTGAAGAGATTAACTGAATGTCTGGACGGTGGTCTGGCTGCAGTTTGAAAGGTCCTGGGGCAACCCCTTCCTGCAGAAATCAGCACAGGCAGCTGATGGGCAGTGCTTAGCCAGCAAGATAGTAGAGGAATGCCTGCATGGTAAACAAAGTGAGACAAGGGATGTTGATAGGAGGCTTGAGTGTTGTAAATAAACATTGCCCTTATCTTCAGTAGCCTGTCCCAGGGATGTAACATAGTGATGATGATGGTTGCAAAACACAAGAAGAGCTGCTTCCTCAGTGCCTTTAAATGGCTTTACTATTGAATGATTGGTATACTTTGTCATTTTTGGCAGGAAAAAAAGGCCTTCATAAAGAGATGTTTGGCTTTATGTGGTCATATTTTTTTCTTTAATGCTTACAAAATCTATGTGTGTTAATTAGACCTGGTTAAATCATCCCTAATGTTTTGAGTCTCCAAATTTCACCAGTTAGCTCAACGCTTTACTATCTTTTAGAAATAAAAGTTTAAATGCATTTTTGCATCAGGAGAATGATTATTCTGTTTTTTTAATCCAACTGCATATTGAAATGTCATTTATAAAACAGACTTGGTGAATTTTGTTGACAAATATTTCAAAACATTATTGGAAAAAGCTTCAGTCATGAGTAAATGAAATATTCTGATAATAGTTATTCAGTACAGGTTTTTCACTGTCAGTTTCTCCAAAAGCTTCCTCATCTGTTCCCCCTTTCTCTGTGAAAGAAGAAACAAACGTACATTTCAGTGCAGCTGCAGTGCAGTCGTTTTGACCTGAGTGGGATAAATGGTTAGGAAGTGTGGAGATCAGTTTAAAGAACTAGAGAAAAGAGTGTTTATAACTGCTTGACCAGGCTGAATAACAAAACCCTCTTTTTGCTCATGTCTAGATGAAAACACAAACCAGAGTGCTCCTGTGGACAAACACGTTATAGCTGTTCCTTTCCAAGGTTCCTCTCTAAGCTCAGAGAAATAATACTGATGTAATGACAAAAGTGACCAGCAAAGATCAAGCATCCAAGTAAAAAGGCCAGTGCTTTAGCATGCAGAACACAAGGTGGAGAGGAAGAAGGGGTACAGTGGTGACAAGTACTCTGTGTCTACGTATATGTGTGGATTGCAGTTAGGAAAGCTGTGGTTTTCAGGGGCTTTTAATTAAAGACAAAGAAAATTATCATCACCTTTCTTGCTACTGAGCTGCACGCTGCCGTGACTTTTCTTTTTATGCATAAGCTAGTTTTCTGGTTTGCTTTGCTGTATTATTTTTCCTAAGCATGAGGCTTGGATCTCTGTACTTACATGCTTTTTTTTTTCTTTGTTTCATTGGGTAAAGAGCAGAAGGAAGTGTGAAAAAGCCCTATGTCTGAAAGTCAGTCTCTTTCCCTAATAGAACAGATTAACTCTCCCTACAAAGCTTTACTCATATCCTTACACCCTCACACCTACTACTACGTTACTGTCTTAAAGCTTGTAGTAGATGAATAGCTAGGTGTATTAGCTAGAGAAAGCAAGCGAGTTCCCTGACCCCACAATACATGTGATGCTACTGCGTACAAGCCTGCCAGATGTGTTGCTTTACCAGGTCCTGTTTTTTGGTTAATGGTGCCAAACAAAATGCAAGGCTTGGGGGAAAGTCAGATAAATGCGGGGAATTTAGTTAAAACAGGTCAAGGTGCTACTTGAAGGCAGCCTTTAAGTCTTACAAAAGACTGTGTGTTAGCCAGATTTCTGTCATCAAACAAAACCAGCCAGTGATTCCTGTTACCTTCTTGTATATTAAATCAGCTTTCAGGAGGGGTTAGGTTTTTTCTGGTGGTCTCCTCTTGTCCAGGAGCAGGAACCGATGGAGTTTGTGCAACTCTTTCAGGATAGGCAGTACGTGATAAACAGTCAGTAACAAGAATGAAATTCATCAGTTAAGAAGTCCTCTACTGCTGGCTATGCCTACAGGAATGAAAGAGGAGAGCCTCTGTGTTCCTTGACTGCATCCCTGGTGAGGGCGGTAGTGACCTCTGACAGCAACAGGATTTAGAGGGGACAGAGAGAAAAAGGAAGTGCTCTACTGAGGACATGCCTTCTGATGTCACTGGGAAAAGCCAAATATGAAAGAAAATATTAATAATAATTAAAAAAAAAAGAAAATGGGGGTTGTCAGCCTCTATTTAAGCTTGAATGACTCTTTCACACCAGTTGAGTCCTCCACAGGCTCATGCTGGCCACACTCCAGCCTGTTGCAGCTGCTTTGTTCCCAGCCGACACAGTGACTCTTTGTCCCCAGTGCTACCTTTCCTCTCAGAGAAATTGGCTTCACAGGGCAGGAACTGCGTGGGGAGGGCTGGCAGCAAGCCTTGGTGCTGCCAGTGCTCCTCTGACCCCTCTGCACTGAAAGGGGAGAGAATGGATGAGTCTGGATGTGGACATGAGTGGCAGGAGAGGAGACCTTGGGAACCAAGTAGGGGTATAGAGCGGTACAAGGGGACCAGTGGACAGAGAAGAGAGGAAATAAGAGAGTATAAAGAGTTGTGGGGGCAAAGAATAAACACAGTTGGAGGGGACTAAGACAGGCAAAGGGAACAAAGGACTGTGAAGAATTAAGAGCTGTAGAAGAAGAGGAGTGGAGAGCTAGAGCATGAAGACCAAAAGGGTTGCAATCATTTGCTTTTCCCCTCCCTCCGGAACAAGCTGTTGAGCCCAGGAATTCAGTCTCAGTACTCTTGTGATATCCACTCTAAATTGTGTGCTTCACCTCCCCATACTGCCCAACTCGCCTCCTCTCCCTGCTGAGGTTTCCTCCATAGCTCTGGCAGTAGATAGTAGCAATGCACGTGCAGGTATCTGAAACCTCTTCATGGCTCAGATACGGCTCCTCACAGTGATATTTGAGGTGTTCTTTGTATTGGGTTTTTTTTAATGCTGATGATGTTAGAGGAATGTAAACGTTGACAAGTCAATCTCTGTTGAAATGCGAGAAGTCAGGTTGCCTGGGCAACCCTTGCTTGGCCTCCTGGTATGAAGGCATGATGATATAGCCCTTAATAACATGATTACGACCTATTTTTTCTACAGGGCATAGGATGGACGAATCAGTGCATAGGATGGACGATGCTGTGGGAATGAAGCTGTTGTCTGTTCCTCATTTGTTGCAGAATTTGGAAGGTGTGTAGTGAATAAGATAGAGGGTTGAAGAAGGAAAGAGGACAGTCTTGGGGAAATGAAGCTGAATGCTTTCTGAAGGGCTGTACCCATTTCCTGTGTCTGCCAGGGATGCTCTTATATGATGATGGAAATTCCACTGGAATCAGGCTCTTTCAGTGCTGTCAATAATCACAATTTCTTCAGTGTCTGTCTCAGGCATGTAGATCTGGGACTTGATTTGCAGAAAGCTGGGAGCATTTACATCAGTATCTGTAAGGGTTACTGCTGTGTGATTTTTCTCATTCTGGACACAGTTTCTCTGTATTTTATCTTCTTGCCTGCAAAACAGACATAATCTTTCTCCTTACTCTTACAAGAAGGTGGTGGAGATGATTTCATTGGTATTCATGAAATACATGAATATTCTGAAAGCACTGTAGGAATGTCTCTGAGGAAACCTGTGATTTTGTACTCTCTGGGAGGCTTGGATAATAAGGCTAAGGGGCACATGTTGAATGGGAAAGGTAGAGACATCATTAATAGCCGCCCATTTGCTGACTGCAGGGAGCATTCTGGGGGAAAAACTAATGTGTGATCATCTAATTAAGTGCTGTATCATAATGCATATGAGATATTGAAGATTGCAGTTGCAACCTTATGTCTGATTTTTCCTATCTTTTTTTCAATGTAATTGGAGATTCAGGATTGAAACAGATTATTGCAATCAGTCCTTTGCTACTACAGTTATTGAGTTATACGGTTGCTTTCATGAAACGAGTTTCATTTAAAATGCTGTTGGTATTTATGACCTGTGCTTCTGTTGGAAGGCCATTCCAGACTTGAAATTGCTCTTGTACTCAGGTACATCTTAGCATTCAATACAAAAGTATACTATAGGTGTCCAGGTTCTCTGTGGTTTGGGATTTTTAGCCTTCCCATTTGGTCCTGTCTGTGACTACCTTAAATCTCTTTTTTCCTGTGCTATGTGAGCAGACAACAGACTTGTTCCTTTGCTGAGCTGACGTCCTCTGCTTCCTTTCATTTTATAAATAGGCTTGCGGAAGCTTTTGTTTCTCAGGTATTAATAATCAGAATTGTGAAAGAGCACCAGTATTTCATTGTCTGAATTGCAAATACTCATGGACGCAATAAACTGGTGTCTTATAACGACTTGTGTTCAAGCAATATATAGCCAAGTCTAAAATAGTATCTTCTAAAAGCTTACCTTCCAGCAGAAGCATTTGACATTAGTCCCTAAGTACCTTACCTTGTATTTTACATTTTTAGTTGCTTTTGACACACAGGGTCTCAAGCTCACCTAGTTCCCTCTAACATCCCATTTCTGTGCTGTACTGCAGGCAGTGCCTCACTTTGTGACCAGCAGGCTTCATTGGCACATTCCTAACGTTGGTGCCAAGCTTTCAAGTGAGGTTATTAAACAAGATTTCTTTTCCTTTTTTTTAGAATGAGTGACCCTGCCACTAACCTCATGCCATCCACTGATGATTCCCATTTTTCTATCCCGTATTGCTGTCTGCCTATCAGTCAGCTCTTTACCCATCTCATAATTTCTGTATGTGACTTGATAGATTTCAATATTCCTCTACTTTTACTATTAGGCTTTCCAAAAATGCAATATATCAAGCTGCTAGTTCTCTGTGATATAAATAAATGAATAAGCACAAAGGGGATTAATTGAGACAGAAATCCTGAAAGGTATAAATAAACCTATGTAGGGTAACTCAGTGTGGCTGGGAGCAGGTTGTTTCAGCTCTGCATTTTGGACTGATATACCTCCTGCTGCAGAGCTGTCGTGCTCCGGGGATTGATTGAGCCTCTGTGCTGGGCTTCCATAGCTCTTTTTATGTTCAAAGAGCTACTGACAGTATCATTTAGCAGCCAGAAAAATCCAGCAGAAGTCCATCACCACAGGACATTTGTCATTTTGGACATCCTTTTTTGTCAGCTTGATTTGAGCTTTGTCTATTTCGTCTTTGCCAAGTGATGCAGAGATGGGTGGCTTCATTTGAACGCTTTAAAGATACTTTCTGATTTTGAAAGCTGTACTCCTGAAATGCAGAGGATCCCATGAGAATTCAGCAGTGTCGGGAGCTGGAAGCTGGTAGGGCTCCCCTCCCCATGAGACCTTTAAACTCTTACAATGAATAGTTTTAATTTCCAGTGAGGTATAAAGAGTTAGCTTGTTGACAGTTTTCCTACCGCATCCCTGAATAGGAAGCCTAGAGTGTGTGTGGGCTCTGGAGTATGGGAAAACTCATAATGGGCCTCCGAGTAAATGGATAAAAATATTTCTTATTTTCCACACTTGCTGTTCTGGTAAATCGGTCAGAACTGAAACATTTAATGCAAATTCCTTCTGAACTGGTGACTTCAGTGCAAACTCAAAGAGAGCATGGGGGTGTCCTGGTGTTATTCCAGTAACTGAGAGATCTATAGTTTGCTTCCATGGGTTTTTGAATAGGCATTGGCTTGACTTCTCATTTAAGATCTTAATGTTGAAGTCCAGACAGCCTAAGAGCTGTCACTCTCCAAATGGCCATCACAGACAGAGCAGGTCCTTTTGTGCAAGCAGGCTACTCCCAGAGACTGCAGGCCACTTAAATGAGAGCCAGTTCTGTAACTGATGACTTTTTTGCAAGTAGCATAGCATATTTGTTGCTATCTGAATGATATTTTGATTATTATAAATGGTTGATTTGGGGGGTGAATATCTAACTGGTATATATAGAAATAAAGGAGAAAGAAAGCCATCCAAAAGATAGATGGTGGTGGAGGCTTGAGGAGAGTCATTCGTCTGAAGCAGGTGAGTTTTGCTTGGAGTTTTAACACATCATAGAGGGATGGAGGCGTAAATAGCTCATAGAGCCAGAAGGCTTTCAATACAAAGTCAGGTGATGTTTGCATTCTTTGGTGGAAGGTTTGAGGACAGATTCTTCTTATTAAATATTATTTTCTTTTTTTCTTTCTTTCTTCCTTCCTTCCATTTTCTTTTTTTCTCTTTCTTTTTTATCCATGGAGTATAACCCGCATCAGAGCAGAAGCAAGGGTCCACTGAAGGGAGACTGCGGCATGAGGCAGGGTAGAGAAGAGGTGAAATCTCCTTGTGTGTGATCGTCGCTGCAGCTAAAGCAGAGGAGGTGCTTGAGGGTAGAACAGCAGTTCAGTGAAAAAATTAACAAGAATGAGTTTGGAAGGATTGATGTTTAAGAAAGGTTAAAAGGAGGCTTGAGTGCATGTGGGAAGGATGCATGACTATAAATAAAGACCACATGTATTGTAGCAAACCATCTATGAACAAAGCAGGAGTGGAAGGCAAAATAATGTTTGGCTCTCAAGAGAAGTATGACCAAGATAAGTGTTGTTTCTCATGATTTTATTGTGTTGTGGCTTAATAAAGCACGGATTGACCATAAAATCTACTTTCTCTTCTCAAAGAAAAGAGTAAAAATTACTTCGAGACGAAAAAAAACCCCAAATTAAGAAAATCTGAAGAATATGGTCTCAGGGACTGTCCTCTGTTGACATAGGAGATGTTTTACTTTGACAGGCCAGATCTGGTCATTCTTAGATAGTTTGAGATTGAACCCTTATGTCCACATGAAATTTGTGCAACATGTGTTGTTTGGGTGGTGATTTTCATTGTTGCCCTTCAGCTGAAATAGTAAACAGTCTTTAACAGCCTTTCGAAACGTTGTGCTGCTCCTAGTGCTTGCTTTGACTTTTGCTGTAGAAGGTGTGGCTTGGGCTCAATTACAGGCTTTGTAACTGTGTTCTATCTGTTTCAGTTGTTCTGAATTGTTTTATTCCCACTTACTCCTTTCCAGAATCTTGCTACAAAGAAACATTTTGACCTTGCTCTTTGAGATTAGGAACCATCTTTTTTGTTGCTTATTTTCTTAAGATAGCCCTGATCCATTGCTGAGCCTGCTGAGTGCTCCTGTAGTACATATGTTAATTTGACCAATTTCCTCTTTTGCTCCACCTCCTTCATGCTTTTGTGAGCTTCATGCTGTGTAGATTCTGGGAAGAAATGGCTGTTATCAGTTAGCAAGGAAAGTAGTACAGCAATGTTCTGCTCAAGTACATTAATGTAAAACACCTTTTGCCGCTTTTCTCAGAAACGTTCCCTGTAGTTATTCCGGATAGAAGACCAGGAGTGATCTACGAGCAGTGAATAACTCAACTATTTGCATATAAATAGTGTTTCTTTGTTTTATTATTTTTTTATGATACAATTTTCAAATAACAGCAGACAAACATGTCTTTTGTTTAATTTGTAAATTTGGGTGATTTATCTTGTTTCTCCCACACACACCCTGCTGCTTGCTTTTATTTTTCCCTGTCTTGCATCACTTAGAGATTGCTATTCACTGAAGCAAGGCAGAGGTTGGGGCAGGCCAGTGCGGACAACTGAGGACACTGTGCTAATTGTGTATGCATGAAGGGAATGGATGCACAGTTCAGAACAGGGCCATGCTGCCGCCTTTAAACACAGTCAGTGTAGAAAGCAGCAGTACAAGTCTTTGCCCTAAAAAGCAGTCCTAGTCTGTCCTAGAGCGCTTCTGTTTTGTGATGCTTCTTTATAGCTATGGCTTCTTCTGTTTTTACTGGACTTTGTGCCCAGCTGTGTCACTGGTCCAGTGTCCGAGAAACAGTAGTTTTGTTGGTGTGCTTGGGTAGGTGTTCAATCTCTAACCTAATGATATTTGGGAAGTAAGCAGTGCCCTTCATTGTTGTCCCCTATCAACAAGAATATCGAGTGCAATATTTTCAAGGCTTGTATGTTAAATAGCATTGCAAAGAAATGTAATCTTGGAGCTGCCCAGAGCTTTAAGGACATGGTGAGGCTCTAGTTCTGAAATGCAAAGGCATCGCAGCTGATGATACCCAGGGATTTTTCTTTAAGCAAATGTCTTCTGTTTAATACATCAGAACAATTTGAATTCTTTGAAATGGGGTGGAAGGGAAAAGGATGAGCTGACATGGTGTCCTAGCCACTTCTTTCTGAAACCTGGATTTCAACAAACCTCAAAAGATTCACACAAAGAATGAGTTTGAGCTTCAGTCCTTTCCATGGCTTTTCAGGTGTGCATTGCAGAACAGCAGCAGGTCTTGTAACTGCACAAGCACAGTTTTGCCTGTGGTGGGGGTAAAAATGAACAGAATCCTGAAGTTCTTTAGGAAATGTTGTATCATGGTTGGTGGGATCAATCTGTGTACTGCCCCCATTTTATGTGCACCTTTTAAGCTGGGAGAAGGTTTGGGGTGTGAAGGAATTCTTGGGCAGTTCTTCAGCCCCAAGAAGGTAAAGGGAAGCCTAGGAGAAAAGAAGGAAGCTGAGGTGGATTTAGGCAGGTTGCCCAGCCTTTTTATAGATCCTGTTAGAGTTATCGATAGTGTCCTGCTCTCCAGAGCATCCCTCAGAATATCTGTAGTTCACAAGCAAAGCTTCTCTTTCTTGTCCTCCGCAGTGAAATAATGATTTTTATTTGGTTTGTTTCAGAGCTGGAAAAGGAGATCACCAGGAGACCGAAGAAAGTCTGCATTGTAAAAGTGGTGGGAACAAGAAACCTGTGGAAAAACATCGTAGTATTGTGTGTCAACTCGTAAGTTCAGTCTCTGAATAGTTCTGTGGTTGGTGAACTGGAAGCAGTAATGGGAAATGATGGGGGAGCTCCTCTGTTTCATAGTGTGGGACCCTTTGCTAGTGTCTCTGATAAAAGATCCTGGAAAAACACCAGCTGATGCAAGGAGTTCTTTTTTATGGCAGATGTGGAGCAGCTCATCGATTGTTTCGGGCAGCAGCATCATATGTGTTCTCAGCTGTCATGCTGCAAGCGCACTGCTGTCACTGGTGGTCTCACATAGATACATGCTGGTAAATGCTCACGCATGTAGACTGCTGCTGCTTCTGCCATCCTGGCTGGTGGGATTTTTGAAATCATTAATGCCCCAGGAGTGTAAGTTCAAGTTGTTTACATGTGAAATAGCTGTGTTGCAGAGGAAGATGTTTCTTGCCAGTAAATACGAGCCTGCTCCGTTGTATAAAAGCTGGCCTTGATAGGTCTTCAGAAGCGGATTACAAACCTTGTGCAGGGCATGTAGGGAGAATGTGTAGTCTCACACAGAACAACATGATGCCTGTGTCCTAAGGCTTCAGCTTCGACATGCTTACATAGGCAAAACCAGGCATTTGCCTGAGGGTTTTGCAAGTTGCAGGCTCTGAGACCTTCTGTCCAGAACTGAGCACCTTGTAAAGAGGAAACAGATGGGCTGCAAATTTAGCCTCTAACCACACCAAACTTTCTGGGAAGGCAGTGGTAGTGGATTTTCTAATTGTTCAGTCTTGTAAAATGCCTATTTGAATACCTGTCATGATTATTTTTTTCAAGTGGAAGATGGGAACAAGCCTGCAAATCCCCCATCCTCTGCTCCATTTAGAAGTACATAGCTCTTGTGGCTTTTTCTTCATCACTTCAGGGCCCTACTCTACAGCCTTCACTCCTGTTAAACAGGCTCATGGATCAGCCATAACCTCGAGGGGACAGCCCTTGTGCCGGGCAGATGATCACCCAGGGGCGCATGGGCTTCAGGGCTCAGTCTCCTGCATTACTGGTTGCAAAACCAACTCTGGTTTTATGATATTTGTGTCTCTTGCACCTACCTCTGTTTCCTCTTAGGCTGAGCTGGTGGGTTTAGTAGCCAGCGTTAACTGTATTTGTGAGAAATGTTTACGTGGGGAATCCTCCCCTCCTCTCCCTCACCCTTTTCAGTTATGCAGATTTGGAAATCCCCTAAGCCAGAACTAGGCAGCCCAACTTCTAGCAATAGCACACGGAGGCTGCTTGCCTCCAAGTAAAGCATGGAGCAGATGTGTGTTTGGGGAAGTAGCTTTCATGTTTGGTTTTAGGGGATGGAAAAATAGTATGTAATTTTAGTTCTATTATTCCTGTTAAATGGGGCTGTGGTAAATTTTGGTAGCGTGGACATACAGCAGGTACCATTTACAGGGAATGATGAGACATCAAGGGAGATAAATGTATTTAGTTTTAAAAGCAACTGTTCTGAGCTGTTCAACAAGTTAAGATAATAGAGTAATTCCTGGGGAAGCAGGCTGGAAAGCGAAGTCCAAATGATACATTGATTTAGTTTACAGATCATGGCCTAAATAACAACTTCAGCAAGTGTGTTTGCATGCACAGAAGAGAAAGAAGATATGCCCTAATTAACTCTGTCCTTTTATGAATACTTTTTTGCTGTTTAATATTTCTCTTACGTGAGGAGCCAGTTATAATCTAGATATCCAAAGCTACTTACATTCTTGTGTAACAGCAAGTATAGCTAGGTTTTATCAGGGAGAAGGTGTTCAGTGTTGAGGATGTATTTTGAACTGTAGCATTGATTCACAAGATCATGGCTGTCATGCACTCAGCAACTGCATAGTCCCCCAACTGTTTTTATGCTTGTATTTTTACTCACTTGCACTGACAGAGCTTCTAATTACTGACCTTCAGGAGGATAGAGATGTATCAGTGTAATGGACCTGCCATTCAGTTTTGGAGACCTGGATCTGTGCCTGCCTCTCTGTCAGGCAAAATTAATTTGTGACATGAGGTTCGTCTGGTCTAGATGCCAGGGACAGGAGGCCCTTCCCAGCAGGACGTATCTGTGCTGCAGTGGGAGTCATTCGGAGCATTGACCTCCCACAGCAGCTCTGCTGCAGTTTTGCACCACTTCAGGGGTGATGCTGGAGCTTCTCATCTGACTTGTGTACCTCCAGCCCTGTGCTCTTCCTTCCTTTTTTCTTCCCTTTTTGTTTTTGTGAGGGGTAAGAGAAAGAGGAGTGAAATGGAGAGGCAAGATGCTGATCGCTGGCATCACAGTATCACAGTATCACAGTATGTTAGAGATTGGAAGGGACCTCAAAAGATCATCTAGTCCAATCCCCCTGCCAGAGCAGGAACACCTAGATAAGGTTACAACACCTAGATAAGGTTACAAAGAAACTTTTAAAAGAAAAGGAAATACATGTCTGTGAAGGGTGGTGTAAATGTGTAGATTGAATTATGACTTGTCATTTCATAATGGTAATAATAATTGCAGCATATGTGACTTCAAATAAGGGGTTTCTAAGAGGTCTACAGTTGTAACAGGTTGGCTTGGGAAGTGAGATGCAATCTTCAATACAATCAAATGCCGCAGGCAGGTCTTCTTCAAGATACAGCTGTATTGCACAGTGTTTTGCTGTTTAAGCATGCAGGCTGCTTCATCACAGCAGCTCTATCTCCTTTGGCTGTCAGCAGATGCACTGGGAACAGAGATGTCTTTGCAAGAGGGGAGTTCTCAAATACACAGGGAAAGCCAATCACACACTAGGAGTCCTTGTAAAGAGCTCGTATCCCAGTCGTTTCACCAGCAACAGCTATATGAATAAAGCCAGTAGATTGCAAATGTCTGGTTGAATAGTGATTTTTCTTTTTGCTGCTTTTGATCATTGCTTATTTTCACAGCAGCACCTAGAAGTCTGAGATGAGTCTTTTTGCACTAGGTGTTGTACTCCTGCAGCGGAAGAAATTATTCCTGCATTAAGATGCTCCTGCCTTGAATTCCTTTGCAGTGTGCGGCTGCCTTCTCAACAATGATCTCCTCTTGCCCTCTCCTGTTTCCCCTAGGCTGACTGGTTACGGCATACACCACTGTTTTGCAAAAAGCATGATGGGGCATGAAGCAAAGATGGCAATTACCCACAACTTCTATGCGGACTACTACACCATGGCTGGGATTGCACTGGCATCCTGCCTGGCCATGTGCCCAGTGGTTGGGTTTCTGGGGAGAAGAGGAGGACTCCTGCTTTTCATGATCCTCACAGCCCTGGCATCGCTCCTGCAGCTGGGCCTTCTCAACTGTGAGTTGGAGACAAGAGCTTTTGAAGACCATATGATTTTGATGTGCAAATATGGGACCAGGAAATACTAACACTTCTTTTGCCCTTCTCAGACTTGACATGCTGTATGCGTGCTTAGTTTAAGAATTTGCTTGAAGGTATTGAGTTCTGGATGAGTCCCTGTGAAGCTCATTGATACCCTCTGGCAGGGACTGGGAACGGAAAACCTTCCCACTTGAGTCTACTTCTCAAATGGCCGCTAAACTAAATGGCAGTTAAAGCAGTAGGTGTATGTCATCTGCCTGCTCTGAGCATCATGCTACGTGCAAGTGATATAACAGGTAGCATGGAAATGTGCAGCTGAAAGACCCTGCTTTTAACACAGTATATACATATAGTCCATGTGAGCATGTACATATGATTTTGTGAGTTGTCACAGCTTTTCAAATGGGTTCCTGCCAAAATCAATCTCACAATCACCAACCGTTAGATCCCGGTCCTATGAAACCTCACCCCAAGGAAGGGGGAAGAGGGTTGAGACATGCTTTGGACAAACTGGGTATGAGACAAACACCAGAACACTGGTGGTTGCTGTTTTTCACTTCTAAGTTTAGAAATAATTAAGGGCTTTAATGAGAAAGAGGTTTTTTGCAGTGAGGATGGAAAGATTTCACATTCCCACATGCTGAAGGCAGCCCTCAGCCAGCAGGAGTTCTCCATATTTACAGACCATGTTTCCTGAAAGCATTCACCAAGTTAACCTTAAGCGAACACTGTATTTGTGGCAGTATGGGAGGGAAACAGGGAACCTCTTTCATGACATGGAGGAAACCCCAAAATGGCGTGGTGTTTTGCTCCCACATTAGCACAGATGCTTACATTCCCTTTGAGGACATGTTTACCATGTCCAGCAGTCCCAGCTGAGAGTGAGACCCCACCTCATCCCCAGCCCATTGACAGACTGTGACCACTGGCATGCAGATGCACACTATGTGTGTGTGTGACCACATTCTTGTGGTGGTGTCCATCAGGATCTCTCTACACGCAATTGGTCTAATCTTCCTTTTTTTTAAGGATGTCAGATGTTTGTTGAGGCTGTTTGGGGTTATAAACATGCAGATGGTTAGTGGGGAGAAAGTGTGCCAGACCCAACAGGCCATGAAAATCAGGTTCCAGTTTTTCACCGACAAAAAAGAGGAGATGGAGAGGAACATCCTGTAGGAGTCATTACAACCTTTTCTATACTGGGTTTAGGTGGTTTTGTGAGGCAAGTTGCTAAAACTAAGAGCAGCCATCTGCTCTAGGTGTGTTCTGCTGCACTGCCACCTAAACTTCTCTCAATGTTGTGCACCCATGAGCCTTCCTGACTCTGTCCTTGCCCCTTCCTTTGTGAGAAGAGTAGGGAAACGCAGCCTTGAACTTCAGAGCAGCTCATCTCCCCCCACTCTAGACCATGCCCCTCCTTCCCCAGAAGAGCTCTAGCTCAGTGGTTGGAGAGAAGCAGTGCCCCTGCTGATTATGCAATCTGTTACAGCCTCCTGCGTGTTTTAGCTTAGCATAATTTGGGTGTAACTGGCAAACAAAATCAGAATTTGAAGAGGGTGAGAGAAGGAGAGGGGTATTCTCTATCAGCAGCAGACCTTGAGGCTTGCCCTGTTCGGCCCTTCCTCCAGACGCCAGGATGTCACAGGAGCCTGGTGGGAGATATCGCAGAAATGTGCCCAGCTTATGCTGCTGCCCTTCCCCTTGCTGCACAGTACTCTCCTGCTGCTCCTTTGCAGTTTGGATACATGACTGCTGGTGGCTAGAATGACACATGGACCACCAGCTCTACATTTTGGCAAGTAGCAGGTCTCCCATCAGTGTGACAGTGCTGATGCCCAGCACTTTGCTCTCTAACTAAAGCTCCTATTGGCCGTTCCCTTGGGGCTGCAGCAGGAGGGCAGTTTCTCTTCTCCCCCTTGTTAGCAACAAAGAGGCCTTTGTGTTAATCCCTGTGGTAATTCTGGGGCTCTTAAAAATGCTTTACTGCTGCATTTGTTATCACTGTCTCATTAGCATGCTGTCTTGCAGCTGAAGGGGGCCTGGAAATGGTATGTCCTCATCTGGTGGCCACAGGAAGATGTGCCAGTATTGGCATGGGAAAGAAGTGTAAGGGGAGCTCGGGTGGCATGTGGGATTTACCTTTTTTCCCCTTTGGATAAATAAATACGTAACAACGGTATGTTCTTGTTTTCTTTCCCTTTCCCTGCTATTTTTTCTTACTCCAACTTCTGTGGTCTTGGATCCAGTGATCGGAAAATACAGTCAACTTCCAGACTCAGGTAATGGTTTACAGACAAGTCTGCATCATGCAGGGAGCACTTCCCTGGGAGTGGGTAGATCCGGAAGACCGGGGTCAAAGCACCTAAGGCGGAGCTGCCACTGCAGCAGGGTTCAGAAGGAAAGCCCACTTCTTCACAGTGCCTTGGGACCCCACTTGTAGGCAGGCCTGGCTTTTTGTATGCAGTCTCTGTGTGGCATCCACAGTCACTTGCCTCCTCGGGTCAAGTGCAGGAGTTCCCCAAGGTTTATTTTTAGACATATGGCAAGGCTTTCTGAGGAAGTCTCTATCTAGGAGCAACATTCCCAGTTCAGTCTTTTCCGGAAAGGTCTGAGGTACCAAAGTCCGTTCGGATAAGGGGACTTGGGCACCTTAGAAAATACTTTCTCAGGCACCTTATCCCAGCCTGAAATGCTGCAATAGTGAAGCAGTGACCTTCTACGGGGGAACAAAATTTACCCTTCTGTATTTGGTTTAATGGACCTGTCTTTGCCCAGCTCTTTCAATGTCTGTTCTCCTGAACAGTCATGACTCCCTGTAGGGTCAGTGGTGCAGCCTCACCTGCTATGCAAGAGTTGCCAGGGAGTGTCAGAGACCCGTAGTTTGCAAGGTGCCGTGCTCACATCCTTATCTGCTGACAGTATTTGCTCTCTACCCCAGGCTTAGGGTGCACTGCACCAGGAGACGGTTTCCTTTAGCTTTGTTTAGATTTACTTGGGTTTCTTCCTATGCTTGATAGACACTGTTTACTCCAGAAACCTTGCTGCCATCCAGCCATGAAATGATTGAGCAAGCAGCCTTTGCTGCACACAGTGCCTTGGGGGAGTGCACCATCTTTGCCATCAGCTCTTCTCACCCAGCATTGTCAGACAAAGGCTGTCAAGCTGGGGGTTACAACAGAGTTTGCAGGCTGATCACATGCAGGGGCTTAGCATGGAGATGGGAGCCCTTCCATTTCTTTCCTCTCTTGCCCTGCGAGCCTCACCAGTGCCCAAGCCACAGAGCTGTACCAGATGTTTGGCAGCTGGATGAATGCTGCCAGCCTCCTCTTGTCTGTCAAACGTGGGAGGGAAGTGGCTGGTGCCTAAAAGACTGCCCAAAGATGTGTTTTTTCTTGGATTTTACCTTTTGTGGTGGCTGGGCATAAATAATTCAGAGATCGCTGCCGGTTTTGGCATGTCATTATGATTTTTTTCACCTATGTTTGTGTCTCAGGTGCTTGAGGAGTGAATTTTATAAATACCAGTTTTAAAATAGTATTACAAAAATGACTCAAATTCGTGTCTAGGGAGAATGAGTAACACAAACCTGCTTTCTTGTTTTTTTCCTTGGAAGTTTGGCCTCATTCTTGCTTTTTATGAACACACTTGTCTTGACAGGTATGAGTGACAGCGTCAAAGACAAATTCTCTACCGCATTTTCCATCGTGGGTATGTTTTCTTCGCATGCTGTTGGAAGCCTCAGCGTGTTCTTCTGTGCTGAAATCACACCCACAGTAATCAGGTGAGACACTGGAGCCCCCCTCTTCAAAGGCTGGAGATGAAGTTATCCTCATTTAATTTATAACTGGCTGTGTAACTTAATGCATTCTGTGGGAGGAGAAATCTGGAGACCTCACAGCAATTTGGGGGCTGTTTTTTAATGTCACTGCAGTCAGTCTGCCTAAGTAAATGCCCGTCTGTAGGCAGGCTTTGTTTCCGATGGCTCCACCTTGTGTCCCATCGTGGCGATTATCAGCAGGCTGGGCACAATGTGAATTGTGTTGTTTGAAGCACGGCATGGTCTTAAATCGCAGAGTCATAGAATGGTTTGGGTTGGAAGGGATCTTAAAGCTCATCCAGTTCAAACGCCCTGCTATGGGCAGGAACACCTTCCACTAGACCAGGTTGCTCAAAGCCCCATCCAACCTGGCCTTGGACAGTGCCAGGGATGGGGCAGTCACAGCTTCTCTGGGCAACCTGTGCCAGTGTCTCACCACCCTCATAGTGAAGAACTTCTTCCTTGCATCTAATCTAAATCTACACTTTTCCCCCTTGTCCTGTCACTAATGGCCTTGTAAAAAATTCCTCTCCAGATTTCTTATAGGCCCCTTTTAGGCACTGGAAGGCTGCTATAAGGTCTTCCCTGAGCCTCCTCTTCCCCAGGCTGAAAAAGCCTGGCTCCCTCAGCCTGTCTTCATAGGAAAGGTGCTCCAGCCCTCTGGTCATCTTCATGGCCTCCTCTGGGTTTGTACAAGCAGCAGTCATGTGAGTCTACAGCTGGATATCAAGAGAGAAATTCCAGGAGTGCAAACAAGGACAGAAGTGCAGGCAATCCCTGCCTCCACAGGGCAGGTTAATCAAGCCAGCTATTGGGGTGCTTCAGTGGAAAGGAGATGTTGCAGCATGCGGTGTTAAATGCTTTCAGTGCATAAAGGTGCTCTGCAAGTCTGCCTCTCCTACAGCACTCACCAGTGTGAGTGGTCTGCCTTTATTACAGATAAAGTCATCTTTTCTCTTTGCACCCAGATCTGTCTTAGCAGAGACTCAAAGTTTTTCTGAAGGGGAGCACTTTCATCCCGGGCAATAGTAGAAATCAGGCAGATGATCTTCACTGGAGAACTTCCCATAAGATGTCTTTGTATAGTCAGGTTTTTATACCGTTTTATGTATTCACTGCTGTCTTTCACAGCACAAAGGTTGTGCTTTTGTGTTCTGGATTATGCATTCAGCAATGTCACAGCAATTCAGGGGTTCGCCCTGACTCTGTTGAATTTCCCAGGAATGTAGGTCGTACAGGTGGGAGGGAGAAAGGGTGGAAGGAAGAGGATCCTCTTTTTTTTTTATTCTCCAAATTATGTGCCTTTTCAATAACTTTGCAGAAGTATTACAGCCAAATTGTCAGCTGAGTAGCCAGAGTCCTTGATCCATGGCCTTTTCTTCCAAGCTATCTGCTTTGTGAATGCATTTTACAGATAAGGTTATTTCCACAGGGAAAGGCAGTGAGTGGTGAGGAGGTTATACAGCAGCCCAAAACACTAACAGCTATTTACTTATGTGCATGTCAGTCAGTTTGGTGTGTTTATGCCTCTTTAATTTTCTCCTTGTCTCTATTTGAAAGACACATAGATAAGGAATTGGCTACATCACCCAGAAGAGAACCTGTCAAGTAGGGTCAGATGTGCAGTGTGAACTTAGCAAGCTTTTTTCCTTAAATCACTTACATTGCTGGAGGGAAGGGGACAAAATCCTGGCTGGAAGACAAAATTCTGCTTCCCCAGCCTCTGCTGGGTGACACCAGCCGAGTGACAATAGCTGGATATGCCCAGGGTCCCCGTTTATTAATAGGGATGATAACACTCTGCAGTGCTTTGTAGTCCTACCACTGTGAAGCTCTCAATAAGATCCACTCAGGGCTGTAATTAAGACGTGGAGATCAGGATGGTGAGTAAACTATCTCAGGCAGAGTTGTGGTTAAGCTGCTTTGTGTCTGGCATCTTGGTGGGATGTGGCTGCTCCCTTGTAACCTGTTCTCCAGAATACTTTCTTGGGTGTCCCTTAGTGTTCAGACCATCTTAATATGCTTCTGGTTGAATCTCGAGGAACCTTAAGGAAAAAGGAGGCAGAGAGAGCACTAGGGCCATCTCTGGGGTTTTGCTGATCAAATCCTTTACCTGTTATGCCCCATCCTTGAGGAAGGAAAACAACACTGCCATTATCAGGGTAGCAGTGGCATTATAGCGAACCTGTAACGTCCATCCAGCTCTACTGCTGTGGTGCTGAGATGAACGGTTACAGCAACGTAGGAGGAAAACAGCCACCTTCATTGCCAAGAGGTGCTACCTGCTCCAGAGACACAAAGGTCATATGGCACCAGGGAGTCCATCATACCCTTGCCCTGCATGCACCCCAGTCTTGTGGTGCTAGGTAGGAGGGCTTTACCAGGAGCTTCCATTCCTTGTACCAGGGGCTTCAGTACAGAGCTCCTGCCAAATACAGAATTTAAGCACTAAGTGGCACCAGTAATTTATCTCTAATAACCTTGAAGGGAACACCGCTGCAGTCTACATGACTACTAAATGGAAATAGGCTAAAGAAAGAGTGGCGTGTTCTCTCCCCATCCTTTTCATGCTCAGTTACTACCAAGTAGAAGAGAGATCTGGGTTTTTTTTCTCTCTGTGTCCTCTTTTGTGCCCACCCATCCAAAGAAATGAAGGAGTGGACAACGATGACCATCAATAGCTGTCTCAAGCTAAAATTCCAGTGCTGTTTACTGGGAACTGACCCAGGCCTGGCTTTTCAAAGGTGTTGCCTTGCCCCGTGGGGCCAGGGGCATCTTGGTGTGTTGCTGAAACTCTGGCACAACAGGGTCGCTTATGTATGGGACTAAGCGTGCAACAGGGTCTCTTATGTACAGAAAAGGCAGGGAAAAGCTGTGGAGGCTTTCACAGACTAACTTCAAGAAGTGGCTGGGCTGACTGGATTAAGCCCTAAAAACCTGGTCTGGGTTCAGTGTTTGGACCATGGTCCCTTTGCAGTTTGCCCATGTCAGGACCATAAAACTCATGCAAACCATGCTGCCCTGCTGCTGCGGGGCAAGCAGGGATCAGGGATATTGCTCTGATCACCATTGGGGTAATGACATGGGAAAGCCCCCCACAGCAGAAGCTGCCAGGCAGAGTTGTGAGGGGAGAAGCTGGGGGTCGCTGTTGGTGCCAGCAGCCCTCACGCTCCCCCTCTTGGGCTCCGCTCTGCACCTCTGAGTGGATTTGGAGTACAGACACCCGCCCCTGCTGTGGGAGACCTCGTACTGAGGAGGAGCACTACCCCCCAAAGCACTCTGGTTTTGGTTTCCACCTGCTTCCCCATGGTGGCTGCAAAAACAGGGTGAATTGTGAGAGTGCTGCCTCTTTTGCCCTGTACCCGTTTTCCTGACGTGCACGGTTTTTGTTGTTCCTGTGAACAACAACAAATGCCTGACAGTATTTGCAGTTCTCTTCTTTTTCCTTCCATATTTGCAGTATGGTCAAACTTCAAAAATAAAATATTCCGGGACCCATACCAAAATGTATTTTCAAGCCTCCTTCTGCCAGGTGTTGATGGTGCTGGATAAAGTAATGCCCACTCTAATTACTGACATCATGTGGAAAAACTTCCTTTTTTTTCCCCCTTTCCAAATCTGAAGCCACCAGACCGATGACAGAGCCGTCTTTGTTGCTGCTCTTTCCTGTTTCCTTTCAGTTTGCTTGGTGTCCTTTCAGCAGCTTTTAAAACTCACCTCAGGTCCTTCTAGGGGGTTGAGATACAATTTAGCTGTAGCAAACACTGATGTAAATGAGTTGGGCTTTTGTTGCTCCAGAGCCAGCTTGGAGAGTGATTTGCCTTGCATTTGGGGCTGGTTGTGTCGATTACTCATGTGAGTGTGTTAATGAAGCTGCAGCGAGGCCAGTTGCACAATGGCTGCATTCAGCTGGGTTTCTAAATTGCCATCAGAAAGCTGGCAAGTTTTTACTGAGGGCTTTTGCAGTATTTGAGGAAATCACTGTTGTTTGTGAACGATGCTCTGCCGAGTCTGGAGAATTAGAAGGTGCATACGTGAATTTCTGATCTAGTCAGTGTTCCAAGAGCATTCTTGAAACCTGCCCTTGCTGCCCTTTAGCTGCCAAGCAAGCAACAGTGGATTTTGGAAAGGATTGGGTGAAGATTAGCACTAACACAGTGTTTGGCTGAGTGAATTTGACATTTGTAGGTTTATAGTGCTGTGGTCTCTTGTATGCTCAGTAGTAGATGAATTTAATTTTTCCCAAGTGCTTGATGTAAAGCGGTTCATTTGCCTTCTATAGTTGTCTTCTGTAAGGTCTGGTTATTGTTAATAATTACATCTCTGCCACTGGGCCAGGAAATGAAGCACCTGAGCCCACCTGATCACCAGAGGCTTTGGGAATAGGTGGCATCTCCCGGAGGAGCCACAGGAAGCGGGCTGCCCAGGCAAGCTTGGTGGGGGAGCGGGGAGCACATGGTGCCAGCGATTTAGCTCATGGGGAGACACCTCCCTCTGCAGGCAGCAGGGTCTCTGGAAAATGAAGGCTAAGCTGCCTCTCTCGGAGATTTTGCTAAAGCAAGTCACTTAAGGGTGATGCTCCGTTGGCCGGAGACCGCGGTTGCGCCACAGCAGGAGAAGAGAATGGTCTGCCCTAGAGAAATGCCTGTGGTGCCATTTCTGGGTAGGGTCACACAGCAGAGAGAGGCTCTGGGAGCATGAGCTGATGACCTCAAAATGAGGCGGGAGTGCACATGCACCTATTTATAATTTAAGCATTTCACCCATACTAACCTTTTCCTAGCCTTTCTGTGATAAGAGAAGAGCAAGGAAGAGTAAAGTGAGGGACCTAGCTCAACTTTGTACAGTGAGTGAAGAAGGAAATACATCCCAGACTCCTGTTCTCCTATTCTGACCACCAGCTTTGTTGTGGGGTTTTCTTTTCCCTGAAAATTATGCATTTTATTATGACATCAGTATTGAGAGGTTCCAGTCACAGCATGTTTTTATGAAGAAAATACTTCAGCAGTGCTTGGTATAATGGGTCAAGGCAGTGGCCTGTAAAGTCTGATCTCCTGTCTCCACTGCTGATTGATGCCAGGTACTTCAGAGGCAGCCAAAATTGACTTTTGCACCTACTGCTTCTTGGTGTGTCTTGTCTAAGCTGGAGAAGGCTGGCATGCTAATTAAAATATGGTTTTCCCTCACTGTGTATGGAAATACTTGGAAATGGGAATGCTTTAGAGGGCTGGCTACACACTCACACGATAAAGCTCCTCTTCTCCTTGCGTGGGGGCAGTTATATGGGTGTGAAAAGATAGTTAAGTGATTATAATTATTTCCCCACGCTAAAGGCAAAAAGGCAGCAATGATAGACAACAGCAAAGCAACTCCCTGCTGGAGTAACTGTGTAGCGTGAAAGCTGTGAGCAACCCAGGCTTCCCTTTGAGATTTCGGATGCCCGGGTGCATGCCAGACCCCGAGGGGTGTTCCAGGGGATCCCTCCCCAGTGCAAATGGGGCTGCACTGGCAGGAGCAGGTTGTGGGGCCGGGCTCTCACCTCTGCTGTGTTTGCAGGGGAGGCGGGCTGGGGCTGGTCCTGGCCAGCGCAGGCTTTGGCCGCCTGACTGCCCCCATCATGGAGCTCCACAACCAGAAAGGCTACTTCCTTCACCACGTCATCTTCGCCTGCTGTACGCTCATCTGCATCATCTGCATCCTGCTGCTGCCGGAGAGCAAGAACCAGAACCTGCCCGAGAACATCCCGGACGGGGAACATTACACCCGGCAGCCGCTTCTGCCGCACAAGAAGGGGGAGCAGCCCCTGCTCCTGACAAACTCTGAACTCAAGGATTACTCTGGCCTCCACGACTCAGCAGCTGTGAGTGACGGGATCTCGGAGAACACCACTGCCAACGGGATGAAGTCAATGTAACCGGGTGGATTTTTTTCCTCTTCTTTTTTTGGTTGGGTGTTTCGTTTGTTGTTTTTTCTTCTCTTTCTTTTGTATTTCATTTGATGCTGTTGTGCAGGAGGAGCAGCACTTTGGGTAAAGGTGTTTTGCACAGATTTTACAAACCAGTAGTGGAGCAGACACAGACTTGGGGGAAATTCAACTCTGCTGCTAAAGCAACTTTTGGCATCTTCAACTGTTGTGCAGATTGCTCTTGAAAAAATTATGGGGGAAAAGACTCATCTGAGAAGAGACCTGGCTGGAGGTAGCCCTTCAGAACTCTTATTTTCCTGCCATTAAATACGTATATTTATTTTGATTTATTCTCAAGAAGCACTTTATTTCCTTTTCCTTTCATAGATCACAAAAATGAAGCCATCTTATTACAAGAGGTGCAGCCATTCCAAGAAAGAAACCATGGGGGGGGTGGGCACGGGTGTTTTCTGTTTCGGTTTTGTGTTTCTTTAAAGGAAAGAGGGATCCACTGCAAAGTTGAATTGACTGAAATTTAGACTTGTGCAACATTCTTCTGCCTGTCTAGAAAGTCCAAGTGCCCCGGTTGCCTGCTGTGTTTGTATACACCAAAAAGAAAATAAGACAAAGAAAAGCAAAACGTGTTGCGACTCAAAACTCTGACTGCATTTTAGGCAGCTGATGTGTGTTTTTATAGCCCATGTGCACTTAAAAGTTATTTTCTACATTAGTACCTTCCTTTTTTTTTTTTTCTTCACCAAATGCAATGGGGAAAAAAATCCTACCCAAAGAAGCTGATTTTTCAATACGAATCAGCTCCTCTGCATTTTAAGAGCCCATTAATCTATTTTAGATGGTTCCCGCTGGTCTTTAATAGTAATGTAGATGATGTAAATGATTTGACCAGTGATGCAAAAATCAGTTTTGCTGAAAATAGCTTTAATTATGAGGAGGCCCAGAATCTCTGACTGACTGCTCCAGGAGAAGAACATAAACCACTAGGGACAAAAAGTGAGGAGCATGGGCTATGATCTGTATCTTTATTCCAAAAGGCAATGCAGCTGGGATTCCCGCTCCTGGGAAATGAATGTCCTGGCATTGCCTTACCTATTTTTACAACCAGGGTATGGGTTTTCAATTTAAGTGGACAAAATGCTCAAGTGACTATTGGAAAAGAATGAATGGATAGCCTGTGAATAATGACTTATGGTCTGCTGTTGGCTGTCTTGGGGCTTTTAGAGTTGTTTTCTAGTTCTGACCCAAGAATATACAGTGAACTCACCCAGATTTCCCCCCTTCCCCAACTGGTCTTGTAGGACTTTTGATTCAGGAAGAAAAAAAAGTTTACTTACATTGGATCAATCCTACTCTAGGCTGAGCAAAGTGAACACACAGTTTGTCTCCTGCTGTGCAGATGGCACTTTGATAGTAGCCCCTTGACTTCTCAAGCCCCCAAACCAACTATTTCCTTTGGCCACTGGCTTTTGGTTCTCACTGTGTGACTATTGATCGTGAGGATCTAGTTCAGTGCAAGGAGTTTGTAAGCAGGCAGCTTTCTTGCATTGTAGTTAACTTTCCTGCTCTCCCTCCCTTTTCTCCTTTCTCACTCAGGCCATCCATTTGTGATTGCTCGGTAGTGCAGGTGTTCAGACAAACAGAGCAGCGGGATGTCGATGTTGTATTGAGTGTCCATATGATTGCCACTTTGTTTGATGTGCATCTTGCGTTCACACACATGTAAAGTGCTTATTTGCACTTTCCTCCTCTACCTTCCCTCCCCTTTCCTCCTTTGCTGTATATATTATTGATTAACTACTGTACCTAACAATTTCCATCCTCCATTAGGCTGCCAATGTCCTCTTACAGTCCCAAATAAATCAGAATTACGTGCTCCCAGCGGACGATCTATGTGAGTAGCACAGCCTCAGATGCTAACGAGTGCAAGGGGACAGGTAGACCTGCAGAAGCGACAGAGATTGTTGTGTTCAGAGTAACAATGTTGTCCTAAAGCTGCTAATTTTCGTACAGAGGATGTGGACATTCAGGTTCTTCTTGAGCCTGGTAAAAAACACTGGACCAGTTGATGGTAGTTTTGCCCAAAGTTACACTACTGGGGTTTTTTGTTTCCTACCTTTGGTAGACTTGCTGTGACAGCGAGAGCCCGATCTTCCTTACACTGAAGTTTTATTGTTGAGCTTGAGTGCGGCTGCTTCTCTCTTTTTTATTGCGCTGAGACTTCTGCAGCCTGTGTTCACGTAAGGAAAAAACCCAGGCCTTCCCCATTCACACAGTATTCACGTGCCAAATTTGTGCAATACCTTTTGCCTTCAATGCGAGATGCTTGTGGCAAGCCACACACACTGGGGACGGGGCAGGGGCGGGAGTGGGTTCACAACAACAAATTGAAGAAGCAAACAAGCCTTAAGGGAATAGAAAAGGGGCCTGAAAGAGAGAAGGTGCAAGCACAGAGGCGGAGAGCAGCATCGTGCCATCCATCGTGCCACGGAGCCATGGTCTCTGTGCCTGTGAGCTCAAGCACGGCTCTTGTAGACCATCTGCAACGCTATAAATCCAGCTGCTTCCAGCACTGTCAGCGGTCCTGGAGTGCTCACCGCTGTTGTCCACAGCACTTTATCGTTTCCTATTCTGGTGGTTGCTCTCTGGTGACACACAGGCCCAGGGAAGAGAATGGTGGTTTGAACATATCAGCATTTATATAGTAAACAAACTAGGTGACAGGAACATGCAGCAATTTATTTATTTTTCTTTAAATCTTATGAAATTAACTTTATTTGTTGCTTTTGGGGTTTGTTGTGTGGTGGTTTTTTTGCCAGAAACCAGGTAGTCGGTACTGATCTTCTGCAGCATGGCGACCCCCAACTTTTCAGGTTGGTCTGGCCCTCTGCCTCTGTCATGACAGTAAAACACCAACTAATTCCTGCCTTGGCAGCTCTAGTTGTGCTTCTGTGATGACGATTTTCTTTCCACACATGCTCACAGGGTTGGAAAGCTTTTGCTAAGGATACCTTGTGTGGGGGAGTCAGGCAGCAGGTGATGCAGCAGGGCAGAAAGGAGAAGTGGAGATGCTTACCCTTCTCTGCCTTGTCCCACAGCAAGCCAGGGCTCTCTGCTAGGGTCCCAGTCCCCTGCACCACCAAACACGTCTTCTCTGCAGCCATCGCCAGGAAAGGCTTTTCTCAGGTGGCTCTTTTCAGCCACCGCAACAGAGGAAGCAGTCAAAGCTGCCCTGTCCATTTGGGCCTTTTTTCTGTGAACCTGTAACCTCTGAGCCCATCAGTGGATTTTCTTTGGGTTTACCATGTAAGGGCTTCCTTCCATTTTTGTAAGTTTAAACAAAAATGTGAAAGTGACATTATACTTGATCCCGGGGGGGTTTGTCCCCTTTTAAGGTTTCAGTACCGCTTTTGTTGCCAGACACACTGCAAATGGATAAGGACAGTCACCTGCTTGCAAGTGTTTTGTGGCCACTCAGAAAGGGGGTTGTGGGATTTACTTTATGGTTTCTTTCAGCAGGCTTTTTTTAACTTTATTTTTTAATGTAAGTATTTTACTTAACTGTTGCCACTTCCTGGAGCCAAACACTAAAGGTCACCAAATTGGAAGCAGAAGTGCCATTAACTGAACTCTGTGAATGTCAAGTTGCACCTGTAGCTGGCACATAAGACAACACTATTAAGCGGAGGGGGGGGTGATCTCCCCCGCTGTAACTTTTTCTTTCTTTTTCTTTTTTTTCTTCCTTTTTTTTTTTTTTTTTTTTTTTTTTTTTTTAAGAAAAACAAAATGTCAAACCTCATTTTAAATGTATTGTGTAAAATGTTTTGGGAAAGGAGGATGGTGTGTTATGTCTAGTGGGTGAGACCTCCCTCCCCATTTCAGTTTCTGATGAAGTTTTAAAGAATCGTGTTACTGTATGTTTTGATCATGAATAGTCTGGTGGTACTTCCTCATAGCACAAGCTTAAATCAAGTACTGAAAACAGTCTTACAAGCTAAATGTCTGCATGATGTTACATCTGTTGTACCTACTGAAAAGAACTTTGTATGTAAATGTACAGAATAAAATGACATTGTCCCATCAGTTTGCTCTCCTTGGTCTCGCAGTGCCTTCCGAACCAGCCCAGCAGCAGCTATAATGTTAGTGACATTAGTCAGGAAACAGTCCTACCCTCCTCTACAAACAGAAGGAGCTTGACTGATTGTTAATCAGGCTAATTAGGTCAGCATGTTGATTTGCAACTAATTGTTCTTTATAGTCAATCACAGATAGTTGACTGTTTCCTGGGTGGCGTGAATTAAAAAGAGAATACCCCTCCCATAGTTGCTTTTTCTATTCTGATCTTGAACTGCAGCCAAGGACCGGTGACTGTTCCCAAAGGTAAGGAAGGGCCACCTGTGCCCACATCAGATCTGCAGTGTTGAAGCCACTGGGTTTTCAAACCCCCTTGGACAAGAGGCGCATCAGGAGTTGTGCCTTCCGTGTTAACAACCTCTCCGTTACAGTTTTAATTGGTGAGTATGGTGCCACAGCAAGGTAAGTTCATCAGTTTTCCTTAGGTTTTTAGGGCAGCTGTCTGGCAGCAGCACCAGTAGGCTTTGTTCATATCAGAAGCTTATGTCTGAGTCAGGGCTCAACTTGCAATGAAAAAGAAAGAACCTGGACTCACTCATCAGGTTGCTATGCTCTGTGTTCCTTTAAATTGCCATGAATAATAGGTGGTATGCATATATTGACACCTGCAAATGGGCACCGCATCATTTGCTCTACAGCCGGTTTGGGGTTTTTTGGTGGTGGTGGTAGCTTTGATTTTTCTAATAAACAAGTGTGCTCACTTTACACCAATGATGCTCTCCTAGTAGCCTGCCAGATTTATCTATTGCTTCAAAATTCAAGCTGTGCTCTTTCCTTCTACATAGTTCTCCTTTGTGAAACCCTTCTAGTGTTCTTAGTGCCCAAGAAATGGAAGGAAAGCCAGTGTTCAGCACCAGTGCTACAACCAACAGGGACTAAAAGGAGCAAAGCAACACTCATTTTATGAGCTTTACAATATAAAAATGTATTTTATTTGCTATGCTCAAAACTAGTACATAGCAGATTAATTGTACAGCTAGAATTTGGAACTGATTTCCCAGCATATCTGAGTACTGAATGGAGGCCAGGCACTGCATGTGCACTTTTACAGCGAAGTTCGTCCATTGCAGCGTATTTTCTACTCTACTCACCTATTCCCTACTTAACAGGGTAGCAAATTTAAAAACAATAATAATAAATTCCAGGTTCCAAGTGTATTTAGGTCCATCTATATTTAATAACAACTTCAACTTCAATCAAAACAATATAAAACAAATATACTAACTTAATGTCAGTGTGAAAATTGCGATTGTTTTTTCTAAAACAAAAACTTCAGGTTATTTTACAATGAAGCCAAGTCAGAACTTCTCTGGAAAAGCCATCATTTCTTCTTTGATCCTGTTTTCTATAAGTAAGGTGAAACTGCTGTCTGTGTTTTGAAGATTGTAGCTGACAAATATCTGTTTTTTGGTCTTGCTGGCTAAAACACAAAACAGAGTAGTCAGGTATATCTCATTCTTATTTAAAAGTGATGATGGTATTCAAGCAAGCCTCTTAAAAAGCCGTATCATGCAGACAACATTCTCTAAGACAACATTCTCTACTCCTGCTGTGCTGAAACAAGTTATTAAAGGAATAGCAGAACAAGTACCTGAGTGTTAGCACACTGGACAAAGCCACAGATGTCAATGAAATGGGCGATGCAAGCCTCATTTTTGGCCTGATGCAAAAAGTTGTGGAAAAGCCTCACACTTTTAGTAGATTCTGGACATTTCTTAAATATGGTGCAGTTTAAGTGAAACCACAGACTACACTGAACCCTTAGCAGCGAAATCTAGTTGATCAGTTAGTAAATCTATGCTGTGAAAAACACTAACACAGGTAAAGCACACAAGAAAGTGATTAGGCCCCAATTAACAAAGCTTTGTTTTATTAAAAAGCCCTAAGAAGGCCCCCAAAAGTGTGCACCAGTCTTGTCTAAGCCTGTTGTCAATAATTTTGTTTCCTTTAACCTTTATTTATACGGTATCCATCAACACCCAAGAGGCTGGAGAGCCTGGGTTGAATGTAATGAAGCCAAGCACAAGTTCCAGGCTACTGTAATGACAAATACCCAGAGAAAGGTACTACAAAATTAAGAGCTGTCTTCCATGACAAAGCTAATTAACAGTAATAAAAATAATGTCCATGGGGGCAGAAAGACTTAATTATCAGAGTAGAACAGGTAACACCAAGGAATGTTTTATAAATAAAAGGGAATCCTACGTAGATTTTACCATAGTCATGTAGCAGATTTGTAACTCTATACATCGCTAAACTTTGTGAAGAATGTAAGCACCACAGAGGAAAAATAGGCACTAAATTTAAATTGAGTTGTGTAAAATAGAGGAGGAAAACTGGTATTTGGGTCATGAGGTATTCTTGGCAGGGAAGGAGCTGGGAGCTGACAGTCCCAGGGACAAATCAGACCCCTCTGCTGAATATTCAAAATTACCATCTGAATTTTAAAAATTTAAAATGAAGACACCAGCACTCCTAATATCTCACTCCTTTCTAAAGGGGGAAGTTCACTACAGAAAACTTACATATATGTATAAAATGCAGTTAAACTACTCCTTTGAGGCATTTTTGTTATGCAAATCAATTTATTACCATTTTCTGTTCTAAGAGGTTACCAGCTTCCTGGCTTAGTAAGTAGGGCTGCTTATGAAATGCAAGGACTCATTTGCCTTTTAAGATTTGGCACCATAAAATGCTGATATAATGCAGCACGTTGCTCTGTTGGCAAAAATTAGTGCTTGACACCAGATTTTGTAATATAAAGCAACATGTTTTGTAAGCACTAGTGCTTTGTCATCCTACCATAAGTGAATGCAACACTAACTCTGAACTAGTCAATACCACTATCCTAGGTAGCAAAGCTATATCATATACCATGGTGTTAAAACTCAACTTCTTCTTTATGTTTGTGTAAGATCTGATTGAGCCCCTGAGATGCTGTTCCAGTTCCTGGGAACACTGTGAATCCCTCAGGGTTGCCTGTGCATAGGAGCTCTGCTCCCTAGCTAACAGACAGCCTGACCTTTTCTGTCCTCACTTCCCTGCAGATTCAGTTGGACATATGGGCTCTTGTGGGAAGGACAGAAGAGGGGAAGATCTTATGCCTTCATGGAAGACCATCCGCACCTTCAGAGGAAAGCAGACAACTACAGAAGACAAGGCTTACCTACAAAGCCCTCCAGCAGGGCTGCTTCCCACGTAGCCTGGCTAATAATCCCAGTTGCACCAGTCCCTCAAAGCATAGGAAAAGCAGCCAGGAAACATGACAGCAGCACAGACCCACTCCTACAACCTCATAGACAGAGTGAAGGCCCAAATCTAAGCTTGAAGAGGAGCCCAGTGGGAGCAGAATGGACAGGAAGTGTTAGTTCTAATTTGTGGACCATTTGTGCTGGAAAAGACGTGGCGGAGGGGTGGAGGTCCATTTGGGAAAGACCTCAAAGAAGAGGTCAAGTCATCTTCACTGTCTGCCACTCCCTACAGCGCGAAGATGAAGATGCGGCACTATTCAGCAGTCACTGCAGCCGAAAGCACTGTGATTTCAGTATATGGAGGAACGAAGTCACTAGTGGACAAGACTTTCTCAAGAACTGGACTCCAGTAACCTATAGGACACAATTGCTTAGAATTTGGGTTTCTTGACTACTGAGTCACATCTCATGCTAAAGTAATCATGCAGAGTGGTAGGAAACAGTCCCTCAAACAGATATAGATAGAAATAGGTAGAGAGAGGAATAGGAATGTGATGAATGTGGCAAATATGTCTTCAGCAATAGAAAAGAAAAATGGAAAACTCCAACCCTGAAATAAGGAAGATAGAGCCAGTGCACCAAGTGCAGCTGTTCTGGCTAGGACCCTACAAAGCAAACAACAGGATAAGGTGATACTGATGCACACTAGTGCTGAAAGTCCTGCTCCTGACATTGCAGGACAAAATGGCAGGTGATGGAATGTGACTGGCAAGTATAAGAAATAAAAATACTTATGTTCAAATTGCATTGCATGCTACTTCAGTCAGTGCCTACAAAAACCAGAATGGAAACGGCATAGAAGCTACCTTGAAAGTACAGCTATAAGTCAGACTTGGTTGTGAATAGCATCTCTGTTATTACAGAATTTGTGAGAGTAACAAGAATTTAATTTCCCAGAGGAAAACTAACACCAGTAACAGCAAAGCTTGGTATTTCTAGCCAACGCAAAAGACAGATTTCCTCACTGAGTGCTTTGTGAAACAAAGAAGATAGACAGATGCTTAGTGATGATCTTGCACGTTCACTGGTTTCAGAAGAATAAACAATTTTGGATTAAGTGACCCTGAGCTGGATTGACAAAAGCGCCTAAATACTAAGGTGCAGGATTTCAGAAAGAAGATGCATTTCTTTTCTTAAAAGTCAGTTATGCTCAGGTGAAGAAGCAGCATGTAATGATTCAACACCAGAAGTGTATTGTTGACTTTCTTCTTCCAAGGAAGGTGAAAAAGGTCTACAGGCCTTCCTCAACACAGTATACCCTAAGCATGGTAGCACGAGTAAGAATAGTGTCTATAAAGAATATAAAGGGCGCTGATTACTGACAAAATCTGCAAGCCAGAGGTTAGATACAGAGCAACACTGACCAAAAGCCTTTCCGGGCCATAGCTGACACAGAAAACTGAACATAATAACAATGAAAGACCCTTAAGGCACACAATCAAAAAGACAGGAAGATGGATCATGCTCCGAGGATAAACAGTGACTGATAGGCCAGTTTCAAGTAACGATAGCAGTTCTTAGTAACAAAGTATGTGAAATTAGCAATGTAAACAAGAAAAGGACCTTGAAAAAAAAGGCTGGGGGGGGGGGGGGAGAGGGTAAGGGAAGGGCAGCAAAACTGAGATATACTGGCACAAAAAAACAGGTGACCCAGCCTCCATCCTAGAACAGTGAAAGAACTAATGGATGCCCACTCTGGCTATGAAATCTGTAATGTACTAAAACAAAACGACAGTAGAGGGTGGGAATCACGAAGACAACTTACAGCTGTTAGCTGGCCTCTGGTCCTACACATGAGTATATACAGCAAGGTTCAGATGCGAGTAATGAAGAGACCAAACAGTAAGTGGACTAAACTGTTAAGCTTTATCCAAAGTAAAGCCTCTTTGGTTACATTTTCACTGACTGACTTTTTAAGGATAATGCACTAATTACACATTAAGAAATCATATTATACAGTACCCCATAGAATTATTACTTAAAGTGAAATGACTGAATCCAGTATGCAGAGAAAGAGCTGCCGCCTGGGGAGACTACACCAGTGGTTATTAAAAGATAAAAGATACCCAGGAAGAAGAAAGGACAACAGCATTGTTTTTCAAAGATCAGTCTTGTCATCAACCCTTTCTTATATATACATCAGTGGCCCGGGAGAAGAGGTAGTGTAGTCTTGTGAAACTACTTGACGAGAGAAGCTTAAGAAATAATAGAGATTGCACACAGATTGTTAAGACGAATTATGTGGCCTTTCCAGCTGAAACAACAGAAGTAAAATAAGATTGAGTAGTGCAGCATCTTACATTTAAAACCTGGTAACAAGGCCTTAGCAATTCACCATCTGGAGCTACTTCAGTTACTGGGAGATGATGATGAGTAACCAGCATGATGCTGCTGTCAGATATGAAGGCTCTAGGATGCATTAGGCCAGGTATTTTCCTTTTTAGTCAAAATACAGAAGTTTGGAAGTTAGCATTAAGGCTCAGAAACCCAGCTACACTGCCATTACACTAAGTGTGGCAGGAAACTCACACATACTGAAACAGGAGACCTCCTGCAAGGTGCCAATTAGAGTCAGTCAAACACTGGTGTCTGTGAGCTGATCTAGGACCTTCTCAGAACTTAGCGGCTAAAAGGTGGAAGATGTGATGAGGACTGGCTTCATCTTCAGGAAAAGCATGTGTGCTTTGCATGACAGCCACCCCACAGCACGGAAGATGACGGGGATGGAAACCGCGGGGCCCTGCACGGCCGGGAGGGTCTGCCGGCGGCCCCGCGGACACCGGGCTGCAGCAAGCACCTCGTCCTCCGGCGCTCACCCAGCCCCGGGCGGTGGGAATGCTCCAAGGCCCCACGAAACTGACTGCCCGGGGCCGACCCCCGCGGACGGCAACCTCCCAACCAGACCGCGGCCCCCCCCGGCACCTACCCAAGCGCTGGGCCAGACAGGCGGAGGCGGTGTCGGAGGGGTCCCCCAGGAGCGAGGCGGCCACCGGGATGCTGTCCTGCAACCGGAGCGCAGCAGAGGCACCGCTTAGTCACCGGGAGCGCCGGGCAGAGGTGGGGAGGTCCCCACCAGCAGCCCCTCTTCCCTCCGTCCCTCCTTCCTTCCCTCCCTCCCGCTGGAGGGAGCCTAGGGCAGGCGGCGAGGACACTCACCCGTGGGTTGCACATGGCGACAGCCAGGCTGGCGAGGGCGGGCGCGGCGCCCACCCAGAGGAAAAGCGAGTCCCGCAGCCGCATGGCGTGGAAGTGAACCCGCTGCTCGCCCAGCCGCCCACTGAAGTCGTGCAGGGCGATGCCTCCGCCTCCTCCTGCCGCCGCTGCCCCGCCGCCACCCGCCGTCTCCATCGGCCCTTCTCCCGGCGCGGCCAGGCCTCAGCAGGCAAGGCCCGACCGGGCGGGCCCCGCTGCCCGGGGAGGCGGTGCATTCGCCGCGCCCGCCCCGTCATAGCCACGGGGCTGTCTCTGGTATCGGCGCTGCGCGGCCACCGCCAGCCCCGGCACGCCCGTCGGCACCGGGGGTTGCACCGTCCCCCAGTGTGTAGTCCCCGGGTATACAGGCACCCCCCCTCCGTGCAAGGCGCCCCTTCCGAGGGGCACACGGGTAGCCCAGGTGCGCGCCCCGGGCGGTGTACGCTCGCCCCCACCCCGGCACCCTCCTTCACTCCCCGTTCTCCCTGATCCTTCTGCGGGGGGGCGAGGAGTCGGGGTTAACGGGAAGCAGTCGCAGGGATGGCGGCGCCCACTAGATGGCAGATGAACCGCTGCGTGAGAGGCACGGCCGGTAAATGAGGCTCGGGCGCTTGGTTTAGCCAAAACCCGGGGTTTGAGGCTAAAGGGAAGGGGGCTGGCGTGGTGCTGTGCAGCCTCAGAACCACCCCGGGGAGGAGAGGAGGAAGGTGGCGGAGGCCTTGGCTTAGTTCAGCTCTGGAAGTTTTCAGGGTTCTTGGGGGTGTACAAAGCAAGTGAGGGTATGTGGAGCTGTGAATAATTAAAAGCCCCGCTTTGGATATGAATTGTGCCCCACACACTTTCGCCGGAGCACAGCTAACCTGGTCCTTCATCACTGAAAAGGATTCCCCTTAATGGTACCGTCTGCTGCTGATAAGAGTATGGGTGGCATGCCAGTGGCCTTGGGCCCTTTGCATTGCAAATGTGTCTTCACACCACTGGCAGGGTGAGCAACTCTGCATAAAGAACAAGTGAGTTAATGATATAGACTGGCTTTTTAATCAGTATTTCCTCTGCCTCCGATTTCATACATGCTTCTAGGAATCAAAATTTCTATTTCCAAATTCTAAAACTTAATTTTCCCATTGAAAAAATGGGGGGAGTGAGCGGGGGAGGAGCCATTCATCACTTTTCTTCTGTAAGCCGCTTTGGTTCTTCCTAGCATCTGCCAAAAGACGAAATCCTTAGCCCTGCTAATTTCTGCCCGTACTGCTGCATTGATGATAAATCCCAGGAGTCAGCTAAGCCCAGCTCAGCTGCCAGACCCTGACATCCCATGGCACAGGATCAGCTTGGGGAGATGGGGGGGGGAGGATCTCACAGGCCACCTCTTCTGCCCTACTTTTGTCCCTTGCTGCTGGCACAAGGCATTATGGGCTGTACAGTAGCAGCATCAGGCCTGTACTGGTCCTCAGCTCACCGCAGCCTATCCCAACCCTTTGCCTTCACCTGGGCTGGCCTCCTGCAAGGTGAGTGTGTGCAGAAGCTGAGGCGTGTGCTGGGGCTCAAAAATCAGCCCTGTTGCAATCTGACATTTAGCCTGTGGCAGCTGCAGAGGTCAGGCAGGCAAACAAGTGACAAAAAAACACCTTGGAAGGGGGTATGTGCTAGCTGCCTGCACCAAATGCTTCCCTCTGCATTCTGTTTGTCTCTACTGCAGGTTCGCTGTGCACTTAGTGGGGGGCCAAGGGCACTGGCTAAAGCAGCAAAACCCATCACAGGCTGGGAGCATTGCAGGAATAAAAATCTACGCACTGTATAAATAAATACCTGCTGGGAGCCACAGAGGTGGTAGTGGTGGTGAGATTCCTGTGATTAGACACCTGAGGGTTATGAAAGAGATGTGCCCCAGGCTTGCTTGATCAGGGGAGAGAAGCAGGCAGTTTTAGAGCACAGTTCATCTGACCTCCTTTAGATCTCTCTTTTGGGTGAGAAGCATCCCCCTCCTGAACAATTTCCATTAGCTCCAAGGGAGGTTAAGGCAAAAGGTAAGACATGCCCAGCTTTGCAGACAGATTTATTCACGTAGGCAAATCCTTCCTTAAGTGTTCAGAGCCAGTTTCTCTGCTACACAGAGACAGGGACAGAATTGGCTTCTGCAGTAGAGTCCCAGTGAAGGAGCTGCTCTAACAAAGCTCCAGCACAGCGTGTCTCTTCCCACCAAGTAGAAATTTTGGCTTCCTTTCATGCTAAACCTATGCTTAAATGATCTGTTGGATTGAAGTAAGACTATGCTGTTTTCTTCCCTAGTTTTTCTACATCAAGTACAAGTTTCTTGCATTGCTTCCAAGGCTGTCTACAAGCTTGCTTCTCCCTAGAGGGATCTGCCCCTATTTCACCATGCTCTCATCTCTTCCTCTTCTCATCAGGAGCCTTCTCCAAAGTGCTTGTAGCTTCCCTCGGGATCCTAAGCCCTGTGGACCTCTGAAAGTAAGTCACAGGGTTCCTCTGCTCATAAGCACTTCTACCTATTTAATGATGTTCTGTAAAAGGTAGCTGCCATCTATAAGTTGTGCTAAACCTTTGTTTAAGCACAAAAAAGGGAAAACATTCATCTAGCAAGCAAAATGCTGGGTAAGCATTTTTATTTGCAATGCAGATGTGAAGAGTGAGTGGGAGCAGTGCAGAACCAGACCATCAAGTATGAAATGAGTATCCTAATTACAGCACTGCAAGGCCATCAGAGCCCCTGCAAAATAAGAGGATAAAACACTCCAGCAGCACATGAGATCTCTTGTGTTTCCTTTAACACGCTCATCCTTTTTTGTGTGTCCCTGAAAGCAGCACCCGTGAATCTGCCTTATTTATCAGGTTTGAGGCCAGAACGAGCCTCTGCTGCAGTGAAACACTGTATAGCAAACAAATGATAAAGCAGAGATACTGTAGCAAAAGCACCGTATGTGTATATATATTGCTGCTCAGATGGAATCCAAGCCCTAGGAGACATGGCTTAAAAGTATGTGCTTCTGTGCTCGTTGCTCTTCTCCAAAAGTTAGGTGGCCCACAAGAGTTACTAGATCCTAAACCCTGCTTTTACCTCCCATCGTCTCCCCTCCAGTACAGTTTTAAGCCGGGAGTAAATCTTCTTCGTGGTAGCCAAGGAGCTAGGAGATGTAAAGCACATAGTTATGAGCTGGGATGTCACCGAAAGAAGCAAATGTTTTCTGATTCCAGAATACGTTCTGGTTTTTTGTTCCTGCATGAGCACAGTGTGAAGTTGACATGTGAGAAAGCAGTTGACTGTTACAGTGTGTCAGTGCTTCCTCTGCTGATGCCTTGGGACACGCTAGTTTTCTTGATTCGTTGTCCTTTTGCAGAGGAGTAAATGCCTGCCTGATAAAGCCACATGAAGCCTCCAGCCACCTTGGTGAGTGTTCATGCTACCAAGCTGTTGCAGCAGTAACTCTGCTGCCGCCCAAGCTTCTGAGAGCCTGCTTTGTGTTAAGACTTCCCTCAGTGGCACTGGTGGCTGAAGGGGTCCTTCTCTCTTCCTGTGCCATAGGGGCACCCGAGGAGCCAAAAATAACACTTCCTTTTTCTGTTATTGTTGGACTGTTTTTCTCAGCTGGATCAGGCCTCTGATGTAACTTCTTGTTTCACTGCTCAGATACTTGTGCTGGTATCATGAAGGGCAGCATCAGGCGAGCATGGGCAAGCAAGGAAGGGAGAAGTGTCTCTGCTCACACTGTGCAGTCACCAGGGTCATCTCAACCAATTTTAGATGGGGCTGTCCCAGTCCTACTCTCTTAGCATTCATCTGATATGCTGGTGAAGCAGCCTGGGGAAATAAACTGTTCAAAAACTATTGCTGGGATCCCTGGGATGGGATGTTTATTTAGCTGTGATAGGGAACTGGTCCTGAAACATCTAACCATGGCCACAAATCTCTCTTAACCACTTTGAGGGCTCAAAACGCTTTGCCAAGTGTTGATCAGCCTGACTTACTGTCCTAGCAAAGAGACAGGAAGAAAAGAAACAGGGGCTGGAACTTTTGAAAGAGTTGCAGAAAATGCAGGAATCAGGCTGGAGAACTCACAAGAAGATCACAGTTTAGGAGACTTGCAAGGGGACTACCCCAAATCCATGCTATGAATCTCATGATCCAAAGCAATATCAAGGCCAGCCCCACCTCCCACCACCAAGCCTGTGTCTGAAAATACACCCGTAAACAAATGCAAAGTGTAGATGTACAAGCAATTCCACGGCCGCAGTAGCTGTTGTGACAGTGCTAGCGCAGATACTATAGTAACTCCTCAGTGCATCTGTCGGTACCTAGGCAGACATTTCTCTGAGGAAATCCAGTTCTTGGTTTCAGAAAGACTTAAGGTACCAGCTTCTTCCCTTGAGGAAAGCTTTCTTCTTTTTTTTATGGTCCTCATAACCTCAGCTGTCAGGATTTCCCTGCCTTGGTGGGATGAGGCCTGGGATGCATGTGCTGTGGTGATTTTCTGGTGGGCAGCTTGTCATGCTATGTCAAACGTAGCAGTGTGTTTGGCTAGAAATCGGAGCGGTCAGGTTTTGTGCCCAGCTGGCATGGTGACCTTGTGCAAATCCCCTCTACTCTGCCTTATCTCACTCCTCTGCAGATTGGAAGAGAACAACCTTTGCCTATCTCCCTGCAGCTGAATGGAGGTCTGTGTAACACACAGCTTGTCGGGAAGTTTGTGAGCCCAGGCTAAATTTCTGCTCCTATCAAATGAGATGTTTTCCTTCTATTGTTATATGAGTCACTGGAGGAATTTGTCTTAGATCTCCTGGAACATTTGAGACACATTGGTTCATAGCTGCTGGAGGGGATGCACTAACACGGTGTGACTCATCGCTCCCCTCAGGGACAAGAAGAGGTTTAAGCAGTCAACTGGAAATCATATTTTATATGCAGATATACCACTTCACAGTGGAGAATCCTGAAGCAGCTCTACAAACACTGGCCCTGGTGTATGAAAGCCAGCAGCTGTAGTGATTTCTGCAGGTGTAGTGGGCTATTGCATATCTGTGACCTGACAGGGAAAGGAACAGGCATGAAAGCCTAATGGAACTGAGCTTTTGAAAGGCTGAGAAAGGAAGGAAGAAAAAAAGAGATACTACTGAAAAATTTTCCCTTATGTTGCTCAATACAATGCTGAGATCTCACATGGCATACAACACACTTGGTGGATCCTCTTTATTTTCCTGTCCTTGAGTCACTAAGCAGGACACAAGCCTGAGGTACGAAAGATACATAGGGTGTGTTGTGTGCTTGAACCAGAGAGGATGCCAGTCTGCTGCTGGCTTGAGAACTGACTCATCTGCTAGAGTTGCAAAGAGTTCTTAACCATGGAAATCACTGATTCGACATGCAGTGCTGACAGCCACTTAAACACAGGTTTGACCAAGATTCAGGTTGCTTTAGGAGGGGAACAAAATCCCAATTGCTACTGTCATGGTTATGGGACTTGCTGCACTTCGGGTGTTTACCCCATTCCTCTGGCTACTTTCCCTTTGCTGATTCCAGAATTTCCATGAATCTTCTCTTCCTCCTTAGACTGGGGTTGGACTCAATAGTCTCTGTCACAAAGTTCCTTAGCCTGCAGGTCTGATTGGACATGCCTGCACACAGCTTCTCTCTTTCTCAAGCATGCCAGCAAGAGCCTGCCTCTCAGTCTGGTTCTCCAAATAGCCACTCTCTCACTTTTTAAAGCACTGCCATGGCCTTTAAATTTTTCCATTTGCAAGCAAAACTAGCTGGACAAAATCAGCTTTGATTGCTTCCTCCTCCCTGCACAAGGAGCGAAGCTAACAGGCCTGGCATTGTTCCTCAGGAGCCCTCGAGTGTTCACTTCAGTGGTGGTTTAGCTGAAGCCAGTCTTTTCTCTTGGCTTTTCTTTCCTGCTTTTTTGAATATCATTTAGCAGAGAGAGTAAATATCCCAAACAGTAGCTTAGTACCTGCACATAACTAGAGAGCAGCCCAATGTCTTTTGATCCATCAAGGATATGACTCTTTTGGCCAGGCTTTTGAAGTTCATAGTACAGTTCTTGAACAGCATGATTTAGATCAGGGATATATTAGATTTCCTAGCAGAAGTATGTCAAACAGTTACTGCTGCCACCCAGTTGGTGTATCTGATGTTATTGGTGATTACACAGAATATAACTTTCAGAAGAATCGCTCCAGTGATCTGTCTCCAATCTCCTGAGTTAAAACAATTAAAATAATACTTCGTGCTAGTATCCAAAGATGTGTGTGTAGTTGTGTGTAGTTGTTCGTAGTTATGCTATTGGAACACACTACCCTTGGAAAACGCTACTAGAGCTCCTTTACTGTATTTTCAAAGTCAGGTAGGATCCCAACAGGCTGAAGCTGCACCTTCAAAAAGCCTGTCCCCTGCCCTTGAACAGCAACTGAAAAATATCTTTCCCTGCTGCCTCTCGGAAAGTGTGAGGAATCATGTCCCTTTGCTGTTTGGTCTTTGAAAAAGCTGCTGCCAGGCCCTGTTGCTGCTGCTGTTATGGAGTGCCAGGATGGATGGTGGCCTTCCCCAGGACTGAAAGGCCTGTGGGTGCATGAAGTCCCATAAAGAGAGATTTGTTATGTTTCTTATGAGGCAAACATGTATTGGGTGAAAATTATCCCTAAATCTTGTGGAGAGCCATAAATGTGAAAATAGGAGGAGAAAGAAGGACGAAGGAATTCATGGCGTTTGGAATCTGGGCTAGTCTTTACACAGAAACCAATGGGAAAAATACTGCTAGCTCCTGTGAGCAGAAAGTAAAGCTTGTAACAACGAACTTCACTTAGCAGTTGGTCAAAATGCTGCCCTTTGGGCTCCCGAGTGATCGCTGAATGGCTTGCTCTGGTACCTGCCTCCCCACCCCTGCCACGGTGAGGCCAGTGAAATCTATGCAGCTCAGTGGGCACAGACTGACTCCCTCCCAGACATACCTGCCGCCTTCCCACCCTGCATGCCCCAAGTGAGACCGCCAGCGCTGGCACATGACACCCCAGTTTTGCCACATTTGGCCCGTCACTGCAATCCCAGCTGCAGGGGTTCCTCAAAGCGCAAGGGGAAGGAAGGGCAGGAAACAGTGTTTTCAATCTCTGCCACCAGTTCTAGGTTGGTGAGGATGCTTCCAGCTTTAATAAACCAGATGATCAAAGCCTTTGTGTGAATCCTGCCGTCAGGGGAGGGATTGTGGCGCTGCACTGACAGCACACCGGAGCCCTGTGCAGCTCCCCCAAATCCTGCCTTTCTCGGCTATGAGCTCTCGGCACCCATCAGCTCCTTCCAGCCCAACACAGGAAGACAACTGATGTCAGGCAGAGAGAAATCTTTCCAGTCATTTTCTTTTCTAGTAAGCCAAAGATGTAATACACATAGGAGTGATCTGGGGCTCTATTTTGTCCTTTTTTTCCCAGCTTTCACGATGATACTTATTCTCTTTCCAGTCTTCCGAAAGATGCGTACCAGAGGCACCTGGAAGCAGCCAAAGCAGCTGCCTGATAAGCTCTTTAACATTCATTTGCACAACCATGCCTTTGGCAAAGGAAAAAAGAAAAGTGTTAACGACTTGACAAGCGCACTCTTCCTTGCAGCAAGCAGCGCTGCCAGCCGCAATGTTACTGCAGGGAGGAGAGAGCAGGGTGGTGGCGGAAGACCTTGAAAGAAAAATGCTTTGTTCAACTAGGTTACACAGACTCCTGCTTCCTTAATATACCGAATCCTAGCTAGCCGAGCAAGGCAATGGATTCAGTAGAAACTCGACTTGGTAATGATGCTGGGCAGCATGCTGCTATCAGGGTTTCAAGCATGAGTTGTTGGGGTGGAAAGAAATCGTGTTTAACCAAGAAGGATCGAAGCAAAAAGGAGTGTTTACTAGGCATGTGGCTTCTGTACCACCCCCAAATGAGGGTCCGACAGTGGGTTTACCCTCTGACACTGCCATTTGCAATCAGATCCTCAAACTATACAAATCTGCCAGATCTCAGTTCAGCCTGAACACACACAGGCACACACAGAGGCACACACAAAAATCCTGCTTAAGAAAGGAAACACCAAGACTGGTTTTCAGTAATAACTCAGACAAGCAAGTGAATATTTTCTTTCATGCCTTGCTCTTTTGCATTTACTGAATTTGTTCCACATGAATGTAGAAACAGCTGCATCAGCACCACCACTGAAGCTGGAACCTTATTAATATTTATGCCTAGAGAGCAGAGCACACAGGAATCAAAACGCCTTCCCGCCATTGGCTCAGAGACCCCAGCATCCATACAGCATCTTGCCACGTTTGGTGGCCAGGCAAGCAGATTTATTAGAGAGCAGATCAATTTCTCACCAGCACTCTCACCCGATCGCAGGAAAACTGCCCTTTGCCTCCTACCTGCTCTTTGTGTCTCGTCCTTCAATAATTTCCCAATTAAAGAAAGCATTTTTCATCCCTTTTGCAGTTCTGTGGTTTATATTCTCATCTGTTAAATACAGTTGGAGACATTATTAGATGCTTGAATTATTATCATTTGCATACCTGTAAGCCTGAGTACAAATGAGATGAAACAAGAAATAACCCTGTGACAGATCTAGCATGTGCTAGGGTGGACTGAGTTCATGGCACATGGCACTACGCACATGAAAGGTGTTGCGTGGTGCCAGTGTGATCCTTGGAGCCTCCCTTGGGACTTATTTCCATTGCAGTTTCTGCTGCCAAGGTGCTGCAGTAAGACCCCTTAATCTGGGGCTGGAGGGTTTCCTTTCCAAGAGTGCCGAGTGGAATTCTGGCTGACAGCCTCGCTCCGGCTTTGTTTCACGAGAGCAGTCCTTAGCTTGTCTAATAATGAGTAACTGGTGCACAGACAGGTGCTCTCAGCAAAACTGAAACCTTCACATATTTTTTTACTATCCGATAGAAACAGTGGCTTGTAGCAGCAGTAAAAGAGAGAAAAAATAATCCCATGGTCTGGTTGAAGCCGGTTGTGGGGAGGGTGTGTAGCAGCCCCAGATGGCTGCACCCCTGCTGAGACCAGGGACACTCCAAGATAGGCAGCACCATCACAACTGTAGGGCAGCAGCCTCAGCCCCGGGGTTCCCGGGCAAGTGCAGCAGCACCAGTGAAGTGCCCTTGCTCTCCTGTGTGGGCATGGGGGCTGCAGATCCAGCATGGCCACAGCCGGGAATCACACACTGAGGCTTGCTGGGTGACCAGAGACTGCCCAGCAGCCAGGGGGGTTTGGGGCCACCACTGACCGTGTGGCCACTCTTCGTTGCCTAGTCCTGGGCCACCAGGGCATGTCTCATTGGGCACACACTGCCATCAGTCCTGCGTATCATGGTCTGAAGGCAGCTGGCTTTGATGATCTCTGAGGTTTAAGCATTGCACTTACAGATAGAGAGAGCTGCTGGTGTGTGGACCAGGCAGATGTGAGCAGAGGGAGAAGGGTTGGCCTTTGCTACTCCCACAAACATGTCCTCAGTGCTGACATGCTGCAGTTTTCTGCTGTCTCCCTGTTTCCTTCCCTTGGGATCTCATCACTTTCCCTGCCGGTGTTGATTCCCCCTTGTCCTCGAGCTCCTGATGATTGTGTTCCTATAGTCCTGTCTACGCCTGCATTTGTACCTTTTCTTATCAGGTGTTGTGCTGCACTGCTGACTTCCCCAGAGTTTAGCTATCTCCTCAAAAGCCTGGACAGAGGCTCCACAGCCAGACTCCATTATGGCAAGGGCTTTGTTGGTGTCAGGGCTACCAAGGGTCACAGTTAGCACACAGCCATGGCTACTACCAGCTTTGTCCTGCTCCTTGTCCTTTCCCACCAGCTGACACAGGTGGTTCCAGCCACCGGCATAGCCTGCAAGCAACCCATATGCAAAGACACAAAGACACATCAAAGCAGAGACCCCTGACAAATATTTTGTTTGCAGAGATACAAAAATTCCTTCCCAGTGTACCCAGGGTCCTCTCAGCCTGGCCCTCGCCTGAGTTACATGGTACACACTGAGGAGCAAAAGGTTGGTTTGCCCTAAATGACCTTCTGAGCCACCCTAAAAGCAGGTCATCTACTGTCTAGCCTGTTTATGGCATCAGACCTCAACTTGTGAGAGTCCAAACTTCTTTCTCATTTTTATATACTACAGCATCCCACCCCTGAAGATACAGAAAGCTTAGGTGCCACTCTTGTGGGCTTGGGCATAACTTCAAGGTCTTTAAGTCATTTACATTCTTCTAAGAGGAGCCACAGACAAGAACATGACCCAAGAAATGGGATTCTGAACCATGGGAGGGGTGCATCATTTCTGAAAGGAAAAGCGATTTTCTCTTTAGGAAAAATCTTCTGATGACCCACAAATGGTACTGCAGAACATCACACAAATGCACGTATTTCCCATTATAAATTAAAATGACCGAGTCCTTCCCTTGGGCTTTGTTAGCTGGGTTTTGCAACCTTCTGCATCCTGCAAGGGAGTCGAGACTTTCATCAGTGACCACTTCAGTAGCTTCAGAAGGAGGCTCTGATGGTGATCACACCCAGCCGTGGAGCTGGGAGGATGGGAATCATGAAAACAAGGAGGGGAGATAAAACTGGATAAAACTGGGTTGATGCTCTGAGCTTCATTAAACAACCTCTTGACTGAGGTCGTGTTATTCCTCCTCTCTGGTGCCCGTCAAAGGCGGCCGAGTGACAACCCTGGGAGCCGGCATTCCACCCGCCCCGCCGCCGCTTCCGCACTGCGCTGGCCGCGCTGCTTTGACACCCTGGGAAATCAGCAGGGCGAGGGAAAATGTTGCAGGCTTTTTTTGTTCCTTTCTTTTCTGTGCAGCTCTTTTCTGCCGCGGGAAGGAGGGAGGGCTGGTTGCCGGGGCGACTGGGGATGGAGGAATCCAGCCAGGGCCGGGAATGGGGCAAGGGCTGCGCTGACAGGCACATACATCGATGTGAGGCAAATACAGAGAGGGGAGAGAGAGCCACCGGCAGCCAACAGATGAACAGTTCATTTTCCAGCAAATAATTCCCAATATGCTGCGCTGAACCTTCAGGAAACCCGCCGCTTCCAACGCTTACCTTCGAATTAAGGTGGACCTTGTCTGAGGGCTCCTGAAGTGGAAGAGGGCTGCTGTTCGCCTCTAAAGGGTCTCATTTAAGGGCTGCAGAAAAGCTAGACCTGTATTTCCTCCCTCATCCCTGAGTAATGCTGCTCATTTTAGAAGCAAACCTTTCACAGTGTTTTCTTTTCTTCCAGTCTCAACAAGTTCCATACAGAAGATATACTTGAATCCCCCCTCCTTCAAAATGTGAATTTTATTTGCAGATAAAGCAGTTGGAGTGGGGATCTTTCCTCCAGTGTTAATAATCCGTTTTCCTTGAATTAGATTTTAAAATGGCTTCCTTTGAAGCCTCAAGCTGTTAGAAATGAGCTTAACGTAGGTATGGAGTGTGTGTAAAATCAGCCCCCCCTTTCGTGCTGAAATGACAGTAATTCTTCTAGTAAATAACTAATATGTAGTGTACAATACACAGAATATGTGGAAATAACCGTGGCAAGCAACCACGGTACCTGTATTTTGCACCAGCTCTGCTGTAACGGGGTTTTGCTGCAACAGCATTCTCAAGAGCACACCCATCGCAGCCGTGGGAAAGGCTGGCATTGCTTTGAGTCCTTACCTGAAGCGGTCAGTTGCTAATCCACTGGAGTTGCTAATCTGCAAGGTGTTTTTAAACAGGTAATTCTAGATGTGGATGTCGATTATGCAGTTAACATGCCACAAGAAGAAGAAGAAATAAAAAGTTTGCTTAGAATTAAGGCTACACTTTGCTCCTGAAGCATGGTCAACCAAATAATAAAATTGCTTCTTAGCTTAGACCAGTAAAAACACATTTCAGAGGAAGTGCGAGTGATCAGATTTATGTTTTCAAAATCACTGTTGAAGAGACGAACCTGAGGGTGTCTTTTCTAGCATCCCCTTTGGGGGGCTGGGATGCCTTCTTCCCTCAAGGCGAACAAAAGAAAGGTGTGGATGCTTTGGCATATTCATCAGAGGAAACCGGGTCTTTCTGCAGATTGCCTGGGAAGAGTGTAAAATCAGATCTCGAGTGATCCATAGGCAGGGTTATCGACCTGCATAAACGAGGTTAGAAAGATCAGGGGCGTCGACACCAGGATAGAACAAAGGAAAGAGTATACTGAAGGGATAGGGATTGGAAATGGTGATGAACTTTCATCTACCCCTCTAGAATAGCTGTAGCCTTCCTCTAGTGGGGTCGCTAAACCCGGGTTTAGTGAGGTTTAGTGAGGTTCATGGGGGTACAGCCCGGCGCTGGTTGCGGGCAATGTGCCCGCGCCTGCCGGAGCTCTGGGCAGGCTTCCCGGGGGGGCCGCTCCCCGCCGTCGCCGCACCCTCGGTAACACTACTGTGGAATAGGCGGCACCCACGAGGAGCCGACACGCAGCTCTGGCCGCCCCGCAGGGCACCGGGTGCGGTGCGGACCGTGCCGCCCTCCAGCGCTCTTCCTCCCCCCCGACGTCCTCCTCCTCCCCTCCCGCTCCCTCTGCAGCCGTTGTGTCATACCGGGATGCTCCCAAATAGCCCTGGGAAAGCACCTCTGGGCGCACATCTTCAACCCTCCCTTGACAACCCCAAGTTCTTCCCTTTCTTCACCCCTCAGCGTGTGAAAATCCGCAACTATCTGAGCGTTTGCAAGAGCAGATCGCTGCCGACCCTCTTTCCCTCAAAGCCCCGCGCCCTGCGGGCGGCACCGGCAGTGTCTGCTGTCTGGCCGAGGGTCGCTGGTGGCCGCAGCCGGGGGGCGGCTGCGTACAGGGCAGGGCGGGCAGACAGGGGTTTACGGGGCATAGCTCGTCCGAGGGCTCCCTGTCCGGGAACGCAGGGCTCCTGCCAGCGGGTGTGGACTTGTGCGGGCAGAGGGGCGGTAGCAACCGGCGCTTGTGGTGCCCCGCGGGTAGCGGAGTCTCCCGCCAGCGCCGTGTGAACGGAGGCACCGGTGGGGGGCGGCGGCAGCAGCCGGGCTCCCCCTCCTCCCTGCGGCAACGCCCGCTGCTGCGGCAGGGAAGGCTGCTCGTCCCGGGGAACAAAAGGCTGCGGTTGCCTCCGGACAGCGGGCGCGTGCGGCTGAGCGACGGGGCCGATCCACACACGGGCGACCCAGGACGGGCCCCCACAGCCGTCCTGGGCGCCTTTGTCCCCGGGGTCAGCAGTGAAACGCGGCTCCGGAGCACGGGCGCTGATACCGGTGCCGGTGCGCCGCGCCCGCTCCCGGGAAGCCCCGCCCCTTACCGCAGGCCCCGCCCCCCGCTGCGGGAGACAATGCCGCAGCCACGCCCCGCCCCCGAACTCCCATTGGCTCCACGCCTCTCCCGCATGAAGTCACCGGCGGGGCGGGGCGCGGCGCCCGATTTAATGGGGGGCGCGGGGCGCGGCCGCCGCAGCAGAGAGTGCGGGAGCGGCCGGAGAGGGTGCGAGCGCGGGGCAGCAGCGGACACCGGCACCATGCGTGAGATCGTGCACATCCAGGCCGGGCAGTGCGGAAACCAGATCGGAGCCAAGGTACGGGCCGGCGCCCTGGCCGTCTCCCGGGAGCTGCAGGCGCGGGGTGCTGCCGGGCGTGGGGCGGTGCCCGCTCCAGCCAGGCACCGCGTGTCCCGCCGAGACCGCTGCTGGAAGAACCCGTGTTCGCGGAGCGGAGCACTGCCGCGGGGGCGTCTGCGCCGGCGGCTCCTGGCTGTCGCGACATGAGGGGTTTCCACGATGTGGGCGCGGCGCGCCTTTAGGCTGGGGAAGGGATTAGGGGGTGCAGCGGTGCCGTGCATCCGCCCCCCGCGGGCAGCGGGGGTCCTGGTGTGGGGTTGAAGGGGGCACCGATCCGGTGCCACACCCCTCCCGTCAGTCGGGGGGGCAGGGGCGCGGTAGTGTCCGCGTCTGGCGGGGGCCGCCCCCACGCGTGGCAAATCCCCGCGCGCCACGTGGCGGGGCTTTGGCCGGGGGGGCGCGGGCGGGGCGTGGCGGCGCTGGCCCCCCCCTTTCCCCTCCCGTTAACCCCACCCGGTCCCCGCAGTTCTGGGAGGTCATCAGTGATGAGCATGGGATCGACCCGACGGGCAGCTACCACGGGGACAGCGACCTGCAGCTGGAAAGGATCAATGTCTACTACAATGAAGCCACCGGTAAGGACCCCCTGTAAAGAGCTTCTTTTCTGTGCCGCTGGGGTTGGCAGATGAGGTGGCCCCCAGTCCCTTCTGCCATGGAGGCTGTGCCCTCGCCCTCCCTGCTGTGGGTGGTGCCCAAGCACAGCTCAGATCATGGAATTATAGAATGGTTTGGGTTGGAATGACCTTGAAGATCATCCAATGCCCCTGCCAGGGGCGGGGACACCTAGCACCAGACCAGGTTGCTTAAAGCCCCATCCAACCTGGCTTTGAACACTCCTAAGGATGGAGCATTTACCACTTCCTTGGGCAACCCATTCCAGTGCTTCACCACCCTCACAGTAAGGAATTTCTTCCTTATATCCAAGCTGAACTTCCCCGGTTTAAGTTTAAACCCACTACCCCTTGTCCTATCACTACAGTTCCTAATGGAGTCCTTCCTCAGCATCCTTATAGGCCCCCTTCAAGTATTAGAAGCTTGCTATGAGGTTTTCATTCAGCCTTCTCTTCTCCAGGCTGAACAGTCCCCATTTTCTCAGCATCTCTTTGTATGGGAGGTTGCTTTGTATTCCCATCCCCAAATTCCCTAATCCTCCAAGTCATGAGCAATTCCTAAGCAGTGAATTGTGGGGAGGAAGAAGAGAGCACAGCAGGACTCCTGTAACACTGGTGCTGGTTCCTCCTGCAGGTAACAAATATGTCCCCCGTGCCATCCTGGTGGACCTGGAGCCTGGCACAATGGACTCCGTGCGCTCCGGCCCCTTTGGACAGATCTTCCGGCCTGACAACTTTGTCTTTGGTGAGTGAATGTGGGATGGAGGAGTCCCAGACTGGGAGCTCTGCGCACAGAAAAGAGTCAAAGCAAGCATGCAGGTGACCCTGGGGGACCTGAATGCCAGTAGCACGATGGGGATGGAAGTGAGGGGTGCAGGCTGTGGGGCAGGAGAGGTGGCATCATCTGCGTTCCTGCCTGGGGCGCTACTAACGGGGCACCTTGCTTCTGGTGTGCCCCACAGGTCAGAGCGGGGCTGGCAACAACTGGGCCAAGGGGCACTACACGGAAGGCGCTGAGCTGGTGGACTCTGTCCTGGATGTGGTGAGGAAGGAGTCGGAGAGCTGCGACTGCCTGCAGGGCTTCCAGCTGACCCACTCGCTGGGCGGCGGCACGGGCTCTGGGATGGGCACCCTGCTCATCAGCAAGATCCGTGAGGAGTACCCCGACCGCATCATGAACACCTTCAGCGTCATGCCCTCTCCCAAGGTGTCGGACACGGTGGTGGAGCCCTACAATGCCACCCTCTCTGTGCACCAGCTGGTGGAGAACACGGATGAGACCTACTGCATCGACAACGAGGCCCTGTACGACATCTGCTTCCGCACCCTGAAGCTGACCACCCCGACGTACGGGGACCTCAACCACCTGGTGTCGGCCACCATGAGCGGCGTGACCACCTGCCTTCGCTTCCCCGGCCAGCTGAACGCCGACCTGCGCAAGCTGGCGGTCAACATGGTGCCTTTCCCGCGGCTGCACTTCTTCATGCCGGGCTTCGCGCCGCTCACCAGCCGCGGCAGCCAGCAGTACCGAGCCCTGACGGTGCCCGAGCTCACCCAGCAGATGTTCGACTCCAAGAACATGATGGCCGCCTGCGACCCGCGCCACGGGCGCTACCTGACGGTGGCCGCCATCTTCCGGGGCCGCATGTCCATGAAGGAGGTGGACGAACAGATGCTCAACGTGCAGAACAAGAACAGCAGCTACTTTGTGGAGTGGATCCCCAACAACGTGAAGACGGCCGTCTGCGACATCCCCCCGCGCGGCCTCAAGATGTCTGCCACCTTCATTGGCAACAGCACGGCTATCCAGGAGCTCTTCAAGAGGATCTCGGAGCAGTTCACGGCCATGTTCCGGCGCAAGGCTTTCTTGCACTGGTACACCGGTGAGGGCATGGATGAGATGGAGTTCACGGAGGCAGAGAGCAACATGAATGACCTGGTCTCCGAATACCAGCAGTACCAGGATGCCACTGCTGATGAGCAGGGGGAATTTGAAGAGGAGGGAGAGGAGGATGAGGCGTAAGGTTGAAATGGGTAGGAGTTAAGTATAGTCTGAGCAGGCAAGTGTTCATTGAGAGAAGGAATCTGTGCAGTTGTGCTGAAGCATGCATTTTTTAATTTGGTGCTCTCCACTGTTGCTTCTGTCAGCAGTTTTGTATCCTTGACTGTCCAATGTAACAGTAGTTGCAAAAATACTTCTGAGTCCTCTGTTGAAATGGTTAACTTCTTAAACATAAAGGCTTTTTGTGTCCTAAACTGTCTCCTCTTTCTTATTTCTCTCTAGATTAAGAGAACTCTTGTGTGGTTTTCTGTAGCTTCACTTCTTGGGTATTTTTCTTTAACCTTAGTGAAAGGCTAAGCTCAATAAAACAAGATTTCTCAGGCTGTAGATTTAACAGCAGGAAGATGGAGTTGTTCAGCTTAAGATGGCAGCTAATTTATGGAAACTGTGGATGCGTTGTTGTGACTCCTGTGTCTAGCAGAAAGCTGCCTTGGCTAATAGAAACAAGACCCTGCACTTGAGAATCCTGCAACTCCTATTCATGGATGTACATAGTAGTGAGGTCGGCAAGAAGGTATTGAGGCCCACATTACAAGCTGTCAAAACTGATTTGACAGGATAGCTCCAGGCTTTCCACTCTGCCATTCAGCAGCAATTAGTTACCGTGTTTCAGGGCCTATAGTACATATGTATGGGTGGCTGCCTGAAATTTTACTTGAACCTGAGATGTTTTATTTTTCCCGTAACCTTCGTCTCTCAGTATAAAAAGTCCATGCAAAGAAGCATGGGTCTGTACTAACATACAACTTGAGCTTCATTAAGAACCTGAACTTATTCTTCAGGTATAAAATTGTTTCCCAAAAATAGCCACTAATCTGCCCTTAACTGTAAAGGGATTGACTCAGTAAGGCAATCGATTCCATTTAGATGATGAGAGATGATGGCTAGTTTTCTAGGTAGCATGGCTCGAAATGCTGCCTAGAGCATACATGCAATCTTGAAATAGGCATCTATCAATACCTTGACAATAGCAGTCTCCTGCCTCCCAAGTTACACATTTACGGGGCTGTTTGGTGCTCTTGGTTCCTACAGCAGGAAATGGACCTGTGAGAGCAGTGTAGCAGCACCCTGTTGTGCATCTTTGTGAAGGTAAGTGTGGTTTCATTACAGTGATCAAGGGGGAGTTAATGTGACTCTATGCTTAGAGGATGCAGGAACCCTGAGTGAATCTAAAAGGTAGCTGTCCGAAGTTATAGGGTCCAAGTCTTTTCTATGAAATGAGTAAAATCCCTCATTGATTATAGCAGTTACCCAATGTATGTATAGTCCTTAGTTCACACAACCATCACTTAGGGGAGATTCCTGGTACTGAAAGTGTTGCTTTGAGAGCTGCTGCCAATGCTACAATTATGGTGGCCCTGAAAGAGCTGATATCCACATGTGTGCTGCCTCTTTTGTAATCCTTCAATGAAATGCTTGCAAGGCATTAGTGGAATAAAGACAAAAGGGAGCTGCTGTCCATAATATCTTGCCTGGTTTAGCTCTGTTAATTGACTCCGCTGCCTGCAGATGCTGCTCTGGGTATACCCTGTTCCTTTGCTGATAAACCTATTAACCTGGAATGAAGGACAACAGGCACTTGGTAAAGCTTTTCTCTGGTCTATGCATTTCATTTCTGATGTACACCCTGTAAAGAAGGGTGAGAAGCATTTACGCTGCCTTAACTGTCAGCAAATGTATAGAGCTGTATATATCTATAGTAGTACTTGTATTTCTTGGGTCTTGAGCAGTTCCAGGATTAAGCATTAAACACATTGAGGTTGTTTTAGTAACTGAGGTAATACGTGCTGCCTCAGGCCCTTTGGGGAAATAGCACCTTATCTGGTTGTCAAAGTAACCTTCCCTTGGAATTACCTAGCTGGATTGCACTTGAAACTGTTTATCATACAGCTTTGTTTGTAAAGCTGAGGAGGAGAGCCAGCAAATGAATTGAAATAAAGTTTAAAGGGTGAGAACCTGGTTCTTGCCAGTAAAGATCAGCCTTTCCATAGCAGGTTTCACTAGCGTTCAGCATGTCTAGCTTGTAATTCTTAGTGTAATTACACTCTGTCTCTAGCTAACCCTTAAATATAGCTACACATGAGACACATTTCACTACAGCTCCCTTACTAGGAAGCAGGGCACCATCCTACATTGCTTGTATTCTGTTGGGTTTTTTTTCCTCCTGTTTCTGTTATGGAAGGGAAGCCATAAATAGAGATACTCTAGCAGCAGCATGTCCTTTCATAAATCCTACACATCTTCTTTGCCAGTCATAATCATTTAAAAAAAAAATCAAACTTATTTTGGCAGCTGAGGGAAATACAGGGAATAGAGATACTGGAAGATACAAAGGAAAGTTCCAGAACTCCTTGATAGGAACAGTAAGTCGGCTATAAGGGAAGATGAGTCTCCTCAGTGGGCCTGGGGGCTGCAGTACCATTTTCATTCTGTTGGATCTTTTAGCTTTAGCTGTATCTATCACCCAGGAGGCCATTCAGTATAAAAACTGGAGACTGACTGCTGTATGCCAAACAACAAACAGATGCCTTCAGAAGTGCTCTAAGTTGCACTTTTTCTGTTTCACAAAGAAAGCAGAGCCACGGAAAGGGTTTCAGATTGGGTAATCTGACTGCCCTGACCTCCATTGAGTGTTGATTTGTCCATGTGATGAACGACGCCTATAAGGCTAAAGGTCTTGCATGAGGTATCCTGTTTGGAAAAAATGAGTATAGATAGTACAGACTTAGTGGTGTGCAGCTTAAACCACTTACAATGATTCATTTGTGTTGAAACAGAAGTTAATATCAAGCAATATATTTTTGTTTCAACATATCAGTGGTGGCCTTTGTTGACAATTAGAGCTGATGGTGTTGGGGAAGGAACAATCTCTCTTTTTGTTCCCTTTCAGAGTGTGGTATTTTTAAGCACATTAGCAAAATGTCTTGACCAAGGCAAACAACTCAAATGTTTGTCTGTTGGTAGATACAAGATGATAAGTCTAAATAAGGCTGTAAAAGCAGCTAGAGGTAGTACGTAGGTTTAAATAGAAATGGAATGAGGTGTGGTAGCACTGAGATGCCATCTCTCCTAATTTCTCTTTGCTGTTTGGTTCTGGGACCTCAGTCTACGCTGTTGTACCAGTATAGACTGGTCCATCAGTGTAGACTGACTGTAGACTGGTCTATCAGTGTTGTGAAAGGATAGTCCAATATGTGGTCTGGTTCTTCAAATTGCTTAAGTACCTGTTGAGAACATAGTCCTACATCTGTTTTCTAACAGATGTTTCCTGGTCTGCCAAGTGGGAGCATTAACAATTCTCAGCATATGTGAGGTGTCCCCACACATCAGAAACTGGGTTGCACTAAACATACAGTGGTCGCATGAATGTGATAATCTAAGAATTAAACCTGAGGCCTATCTTGTTGACAGGTGTATCTTGCCAGAAGGTATGAGGTGAAGAACACAGTAAACCAAAGTAGCAATAGGATTTATAACCTGAGGAAAGAAAGGAAATCCAGATCTTTGGTCTCTTCTCCAGCCAACTCTCTCAAAAATGAGGCAAAATCCTAATCTTCTGTGCGGGCAGATCTGCTTATGGATGATGATATCACATGCCGCATACTTCAAAAGAGTATAGTGTTTGTAGGTCTTTGTAGGTATCTGTGCAAATATATGTGCTTAAAGCATTCTAAAATTCTTGAAGAAATCTAAAATTCATTCATGCTATAAGCACCTGCCTTTTGATACTCCAGCGATTACTTGTCGAGACCTGTTTGTTATTAAGAAGGGAAAGAGCAGCCTATTGGAGCTCAGATACTTCCATTTTAGATGGCTGTTATCTTTAGCTTGCCTACATGTAAATCCAAAATGGAAGCATTTAGTCACAGGAAAGTGCCTGAGGCCACGGTGCGTTTTGGAAAAAGGCATTTCTTGGCCCTGACTCTACTGGACACTTGTCCAGCTGGAGCCCTCTAAGCATTTGAATCCGAGGCATGGGGAGGGTATTGGGGGAGCTGTGAAGCCTGCTCCTCCCTCTTCCTCCAGCCATTCTGCTGGCAAAGGACACAGTGCAGGTGACAACTCTTTCCTCTCCCTGAGCAGTTTGACAAGCAGCAAACTGTTTCTCTGCTTCAATCCCATTTCAAGGATTTTATTTGTGAATCTGCCAGAGAGAAAAATTGTATCTTTTTGAAGTGTGTGGGGAAAAAAAAAATAAATAATTTAAGAGTAGGTCATTCCCTCCTCCCCACTCAAAGTCATTTTTCCCTTACAGGCAGAATTCCTCTTGTAAGGGAGGAAATCAAGTCAGCTTTGATAAATTCTTGTTTACGAACATCTCGTTCATGCAGGGTAGAGATTTTGTAAGTGGTCTCAATTTATCTCGTATGTCATCTTTTATAACCAGATTATTTTTCTTACTTGGTAAGTTTAAGGCATATTTTCTTTTCTTTTTTGGCAAGAGTGCCACTATCATTGCAAAGAGAAATGATAGTGCAAATTGCAAACAGGTTAATAACTCAGCTTAAGCAGAATGCAAAAACACTTGCTTCAGAGGAAAAAGTGGCTACCCTGGCAGAGGTTGTGTGGCTTGTTCAGTCAACAGTCCTTTGTTGTTTTGCACTGAAAAATGTTTCCACATTTTCCGTGAATGTAATAGGAAGATACTGCCTGCCTCCATGGTGAATAATTAAACAGGGTTTTCAAGCTGGATTCAAATGGCCTCACAACAAGCTTTACAAACTTGAAATGAAATTCAAGCATTGACTTACAGTCTGATGCTCTGCATCCAGCATAATGCTGGTCTTATAGTTAATAAATTAATTGTATGGCTGGTTTTTGGAAATTCCAGCTATGATTCCAGCTCCACCCTAGCAGGCTGTGAGAAAGCTTCCATTAGAGATTTCCAGTGCATTGAGAAAACTGCCAGTTGAATGGGCTGGACTGATTCAGTATGTCCCAGCTCCTAAAAGGGATGGTTCTATTTCCCTTGCCCTGCTTCAGGTGTTACCTTTGTGTTATTTCCCTTAGGCAGCTCCAGGGCATGTCTGACCCCTCTACCAGTCGGTTCAGTTCCCTAAACTTCATAGTTAGAGACAGTAAACTGGGGGTGGGGAATAAGCTTCTTCTTGGATTACGGAGTGCACCAGCATGAGAACTGGCACAAAGAGGAAAACACAGGCAGCTGGAAGCAGGAGGGAGCAGAGCAAGACGTTCAGTAGATTCAACCACCTGGTGTGACGGCACCCTCAACTCTCCCACAGAGAACCATGGCAACTTTAAACCATGTACACTGAATCCCACTACAAACTACTGCATCTCTTAGCAGACATCAGAAGTTGAAGTTTAGAGTTTGTTCAGTGTCAGTTTGAGTTACAAGTAGCTATCGGGTTGCAAGATAAAGCAAGGAGGCTAAGGAACAAATGAAACAGTGACTAGCAGATCAAAGTTGCTATCTGTGCCTCGTTCTCGATGACGTGCAGAAAATAAAGTACCCTAGAAAACATGATATCAGCGTTTCATTTATACTGGTGCTGGAATCTTAGTCATTTCTTGACTGAAGGACCCAGTTTGTAGAGATAGCAGATGTATTTCATCTACGGAGCAATCTTAAAAGGTAGATGCAGCCTGGATGGGGGCAGGAGCCATCTGGCTCCTACCCCATCACATCTGGTATGCCAAGCAGAAATAATGAGATGCTGCATTGTTTTGCCCTCCTTCTCAGTAAATTGCTGCCTGATGATGCTCAACATGTTTTTCTCTTCCTGGAGTAATTTTGCAACATGCGATCGTGTTTATGGTGACCTTGGAAGCCAGAGGAGTGGGGTTCTGTCTGCTGTGTCCTGCACAATGACATTCACAGAAATTCCTGACTCTGGGTGGCTATAATCTAAGCTCACAAGAGAAACCATAGGGTGTGGAAGAAATATGTTCATGAACAAACAGTTCTTCCCTCAAAAGGAACACGGGTCATTTTAGATTTGGCAGTGCCCTAAATAGCTTTGTTCTGTGATGCTCTCTCACACGTTTATTCTCTCTCCTCTTTTGTTCTTCGTCAAACACACAAACCCTCAGGCACAATAAACACACGTACAGAGGACTCTGCAATGAAACTGCTTTTGCTCATTCATAAAAGCATGCTCAGCCGTGTAGTATTTAATTGCTTTAGCCCCTGTGGTAGGCTGTAATTTTGAAATAAAAATAGATTTTCCTTTTTGGTATTTTATTACTAGAATTAAAACTTCCTTCACAATTATTCCACCCTTTTGCTGTCAGAAATATTCTTTTATCTTCATGCACATTGCAAATGATTAGCACTAGGTTCTAAAAGTGACCTCAGACAGTCCTCATGAGATGGGAATATCACCATTATGAGGTAGAAGGCAAACAATAAGCTGATGAACAGAGCCTGCTCATTCGAGTACCATCAGAAAGACTCAGAACATCATGTGGTCTCTGGTATACACGCCTGAGCAATATGTGACGTCACCCATCACACGTAAGTGAGACTGAAGCCACAGGCAGACATTTTGTATGCTTGAGCAGCTGTCACATTTGTACATTTGTGATTCTTTTGAGAACAATGGGAATTACAGACAGACGTGAAAATGTGGGACCCCTGTTGCCTCCCTTGTGCATCCATTGCCTGGGCTCTGCTGTTGCCCTGGAAACTGGGAAGACAAGGTTTGGTGCAGGCAGGGAGCAGGCAGGGGGCTGCTGGCAGAGCTTTGGCTGCCCAGTGGCACATGCACTCCTTTGCTGTGAATGGGAGAGTTTTGAATTTCGCTTGCAACAATGAACACTTAATGTTTATGAAGCTGTATTAAAGAGATACAACAGGGAACTCCCATATCTACTTAAATAGCACTGAGGGCTAATATTTGTTGAATTGTTTTCCAAAATGGAGGGTTCTGAACTTACATTCAAGTGATCAACATTTAATTTGCTTCACTGTGTGCTCATGGGTGTTCAGCATTGCTGTAGGCGAGGGAAGATATGCACATAAACATCTACCTCTCTCTAGGTACTCAGTTTTAAACCCTGGAGCTATATCACCCCCCAGAAACTAGTGTGGATTTACAAAGAGACCAGTGCTATAGCATCTAAGAATTAGTTTCTTAATAAAATCTCAGAATCCTTAGTGGCATAACTATAAAGGACGCTAGGAGGACACTGTGTAAGTGGGAAGAAGACATCTCAAGGAATGTTCAGGTGCTTTCACGAGAGGGACCAAAATGCTGCAAGCTGGTATTTTGTAGATTTCCAGGAACACTTTGGCACCCAAAAAGCCCTTCGATGGCTGTGCGGATGCCCCCAGGAATGCCAGAGGTGCAATTATATTGTAGTTCCACCAGTAGTGAGAAGATGTAACTGTCTACTGCTGCTCAAAAGGTTGAGTTATGGCTAGAGCAAGTAGAAATGTATATGCATGTGTTGTGTGAGCAATAACAAAGACTGCCTGTGATTAAGGATTGCAGAAATGTGTCAAAGGAAAATACTGACAACAGCTGGGGTATAAAGAACACGAACTTCAAGGGAATTTGGTGCAAAATATCTCAGTGCCAGCACAAGTCTGGATTTTTGTGATTGAAAAAGCCATGTGTAAAAACACCACATGTAATTCCATGTGTTGCAAAGCTTGAGCCAGTCCCTGCTTGTGACATTTCACAGCAGCTGAGGTTTCCGCACTACAGGAGAAAAAGACCTGCAGTTGACAAGCAAGTCAATTCAGTGGAGCAAACCGAAAGCCACTTTTGAAAATATGGCCAAAGTATTTTTCCAAGCAGCCAAATGCTGGGCAAAGATAAGGTACTTCCTTATCCACTAGTATTTCCTGCCATAAAAGAAAATATTGAGTGAAACCGCGGACATTATCCATTGATTTATATTGTGTTAAGTATAGTTAACTTGAGTAACATGCAAACAACTTTGTTTATTCTGGCTGCAGTTACCTTTCTTATTGATAGTGGTAATGATTTGCCGCATAAATTTTTACCTCTCCTTTTCAAAAATCTGCGGTTTTGAAGCTGTTATAATTGCAATGTGATGTAGTAGTGTATTGTGACAGAGATCAATAAACCAATCTATTTTGTTGGTCACACACAGCCTCGCACTCCTTCCTCTCCCTCTCACATGATCACAGAATTGTGAAGATTGGCCAGGACTCCTGGCGATTGCCTGAGTCCTTTACTCAGCCTGGGAGGGTCAGCTGGGCAGGTTAATCAGGGTTGTGTCCACTTGGGTTTTGTATATCTTCAAGAATGGAGAGTCCACAACCTCTCTGGGCAACTTGTGCCAGAAAAAAAAAGAAGTTTTTTCTTATGTTTAGGGGGTATTTTTGGTTTGTGCCCATTGCCTTTCCTACTGGCACTGTGCACCACTGGGAAAAGCCTGGCTCCATCTTTTTCACTATTTCCCATAAAGTATTTATACACGTTTGTAAGATTCCCCTGAGCCTTCTCCGGGACAATCAGTCCCAGATCTCAGCATCTCCTCATATGACAGATGCTCCGGTACCTCAGGTTTCTCTATGTCCAGCTTTTCCTACGCCCTATTTTCACTGAAAATGTCCCCTGCCATATTCAGCAGCGGGTCTGTTTTTTTTCCCCAGAACTCCCTTTTGCTGCACATGGACCTGTAGAAGTCTTTTGCACATCCTTTGCTTTGACTTTCCTAACCTTTCCTAACCCTGCACACTAAGACACTGACTCTGTGTTGCTCCTGGATCACCTTACCCTGCTTCCACTTCCTGAATGCTTCCTTTTTCTATTTGTGTTTACTCAGAAGCTCCTTGTTCATCCATACAGGCATCCTGCCACCTTTGCTTGATTTCCTGTTTGTTGGCATGAGCCATTCTTGAGGCTGGAAAAGGTGATTCCTGGAAGTCAACCAGCTATCCTGGACTCTTCTCTTGAGGACCATCTCCTGCAGGATTCTTCCAGACAGATACCTGGAAAGGCTAACATCTGCTGTCCTGAAGATCAGGAAACTGTGATCCCGCATGTTGCCTTGTTCTCTTCTATTGGGATCTTGAACTCCACTAGCTCATGGTCACTGCAGCCAGGGCTGCCCTGAGCCTTCATAACCCTGACTTCTTCCTTACTTGTAAGTTTCAGGTCCAGCAGAGTGTCTGCCTTTGAACTCCTTGATCATCTGTGCCAGGAAATTATCATCAATGCACTCCACAAAACTCCTGGATTGCTTGTATCCTGCTGTGTCATCCCTACAGCAGATACTGGGGATGTTGAAGTCCCCGTTGAGGACTAGGGCCTGTGAATGCAAGACTAATTCTAGTTGTCCAAAGGTCTTACTTATTTCTCTTCCTGATCAGAAGGTGTTTAGCCACCATAACATAGTGCACATTGGTTCGACCACTAATACTGACCCTTTAGATCTCAGCTGGCTCACCCTTCACCCCCAGGCAGAGGTCTGTGCGTTTCTGCTACTCTCACACAAATGGTGACTCTCCTTCCTTGCCTTCCCAGTCCATCCTTCCTAAAGAGACTGCCTCCCTTCATCAATGTCCTGCTATGTTGTCCCCTCAGCACTTCATATTGTGCTTGAGTGGGACCCCCTCCAGGTCTGTTGTGCTGAATATGAGGTACATCATTTTGCATCCTCTTTGCTAACACACTCCACTGCTTCCCTGTTTGATTGTGGGTTGTCAACTCCCTTCCCTGGTCTCTGTGTAAAGCTGTCCTCACCAAGCCAACCAGCTGTGTGGCAAAGTTTCTTTCATTATTGAAAAATTTACAGCTGTGAATCAACTAATGTTTTTATAGTCACATTCAATAGTTTCTGCACAATCCATTATAGACCCTGCTGAAAATTTATTTCGGATATCCTTCTCAGCAGCAGTGCAGATTCAGGTGTATCTCAGTTGGTTCAAATATATTGTTCTTACTGTTGTTCTTGAACTTGTCACTCCTCTCTCAGTCATCTGCCATATATATCTGTTCAGTTTATTTCTATGACAGAACAAGCAGACATGCTGGGAGCAGGATCCAAAATCTTCCAAAATGAGATGTGTGGCAGGTGTCTGGTAGGACAGCACATAACTTACCATAGAATCATAGAATGGTTTGGATTGGAAAGGACCTTCAAAGGTCATCTAGTCCAGTCCTCCTGCAATGAGCAGGGACATCTTCAACTAGATCAGGCCGCTCAGAGCCCCATCCAGCCTGGCCTTGAAGGTCTCCTGGGATGGCACATCCACTACCTTTCGGGCCAACCTGTGCCAGTGTTTTCCCACCCTCATTGCAAAGAATTTTTTCCTCACATCCAGCCTGAATTTCCCCTCTTTAAAACCATCATCCCTCATCCTATTACAACAGGGCCTGCTGAAGTCTTTCTCCATCTTCTTATAGGCCCCTTTTAAGAACTGAAAGGCCACAATAAGGTCTCACTGGAGTCTTCTCTTCTTCAGGCTGAACAACCCCAGCTCTTCCAGCCTTTCCTCATAGAAGAGGTGTTCCATCCCTCTGATAATTTTTGTATCTCTCCTCTGGACCCTCTCCAACATGTCCATGTCTTTCCTGTGCTGAGGACTCCAGAGCCGGATGTAGTACTCCAGGTGGGGTCTCACCAGAGCAGAGGGGGAGACTGTCATCCCTTGACGTGCACTTATCCCATTCCTATGTGTGTTCCAACTCATATCACAGCCAGATCACTTCCAGAAAAAGCCATTCTTTAGTAGCAGCATGAAGTTTCATGGCAGCCTTCTGCATTCCTGAGGTCAGAGCTCTACACATACAGGTTTGGCAGCACAATCTGAAGCAGGGTTGTGCTGCTTGAGCATGGCTGTGGGGTCTATCGCAGCCACCCAGTCCCCATGTGCTACAGGTGCCTGAGATATGGAGAGATGATTCTTGGGCTTAAAACATACCAAAACATGATTATGGAGGCCTGAGCTAGAAACACAGGTTTCACGGGTGCTAAAAACACAGCAGCACATGCTTTGCTGCTGCAACACAGCAGAGACAAAGAAAGTAATGGGATGAACTCCCAACAGGTGCACAAAGAGGAGTTTGGGGGGTTGGAGTTTTTGGGTTTATTTTCCACTTTTTCGGCCCGACACGCACCATGCCTTGTGCAGCTCCGGCTCCTCTCCCTCTCACCGGCTGAGGGCGAGCCCCTTCCAGCGCCCCACGCCGGCCGCACTCTAACTGCTGAGGGTCCCGGCTCTCGCTGCCCGGCGGCCGTTCCCATTCCCGCACCCGCACGGAGCCCCCAGCAGTGGGAGACAGAGCCAGAGCACCGCCCGAACACCGTGCGCCCATTGGCTCCGCCGCATGAAGTCACCGGCGGGGCGGGGCGCGGCGCCCGATTTAAGGGGGGGCGCGGGGCGCGGCCTCTGCAGTGGAGAGTGCGGGAGCGGCCGGAGGGCGGTGTGATTACGGAGCAGCAGCGGACACCGGCACCATGCGTGAGATCGTGCACATCCAGGCCGGGCAGTGCGGAAACCAGATCGGAGCCAAGGTACGGGCCGGAGAGGGGGCGATTCCCGGTGTGGGACTGTGGGGCCCCGGGGTCGCACGCCGCCCGTCCCCATCGGAAGAGTAGCCTGGGGCTTGATAAAGCATCGCGGCTCCTGCTCCCGTGTCCGGCAGTCTGACCATTCTCTGTGCTTGGCGCCGGCTGGGCTGTGCCCTGGCTCAGGTCCGTCGCTGCCCGCCCCGCTTTCCTGCGAGCAGCCGCGACATCCGACCTGCTGCTTCCCTTTCTTCCCCGTCTCACTGGTGCGGGCCGCTGAGGGAGCAAGAGGTGTTTCAGTGCTATGGAGAGCCCCCTCACCGAGGTTGTTACAGGTGTTGTCATCTTCTTGTAATGCCTAGAGTGTCTTATGCCCCTGCTAGACAATGGGAGAAGACTAAGCTGAGATACCTGGGCACTGCCATCCTTTGGATATAAGCAATAAAAGAATTAACTCACATGTTGGTGCTCAGCTGCCAGCCTGCCTTCAGCTGCTGTGGTCAGGGAAGGCTGCCTGTGCTGCCTCACCTTCCTCCAGGGCAGCTGCTCTGCTATGCAAGGGAGTGGTCAGGAAATGGCATGTACAGATTGTGCTGGTGTGTGTGATTGGCACTGGCCAGCTGTGGTTAACAACTGCTGTTCTCCAAATATTTCTAGTTCTGGGAGGTCATCAGCGATGAGCATGGCATTGATCCCACAGGCAGCTATCACGGGGACAGTGACCTGCAGCTGGAAAGGATCAATGTCTACTACAATGAAGCTGCTGGTAAGTGTGTCTGCTTCATCAGATGCCTTTAAATAAATGGGGCAGGCATGCCAGCTCACTAAGGCTGGGAAAAATCCCTGAACAAGAGCTGTCACCTGCCAGTGACTCCTCTAAGAGAGCTTTGTTCTCAGAATGGCTCTGATAACACAGTAGTCTTGATCTAGACAGTGTGTCTCCAGTGAAATGCAGGGAGGTGGAATGGAGCACAGCAGGGGTCCTGTGACACTGGCTGCCAACTGTAGGGCTAATGCTGATGCTGGTTCCTCCTGCAGGTAACAAATATGTCCCCCGTGCCATCCTGGTGGACCTGGAGCCTGGCACAATGGACTCCGTGCGCTCCGGCCCCTTTGGACAGATCTTCCGGCCTGACAACTTTGTCTTTGGTGAGTGAATGTGGGATGGAGGAGTCCCAGACTGGGAGCTCTGTGCACAGAAAAGAGTCAAAGCAAGCATGCAGGTGACCCTGGGGGACCTGAATGCCAGTAGCACGATGGGGATGGAAGTGAGGGGTGCAGGCTGTGGGGCAGGAGAGGTGGCATCATCTGCGTTCCTGCCTGGGGCGCTACTAACGGGGCACCTTGCTTCTGGTGTGCCCCGCAGGTCAGAGCGGGGCTGGCAACAACTGGGCCAAGGGGCACTACACGGAAGGCGCTGAGCTGGTGGACTCTGTCCTGGATGTGGTGAGGAAGGAGTCGGAGAGCTGCGACTGCCTGCAGGGCTTCCAGCTGACCCACTCCCTGGGTGGCGGCACGGGCTCTGGGATGGGCACCCTGCTCATCAGCAAGATCCGTGAGGAGTACCCCGACCGCATCATGAACACCTTCAGCGTCATGCCCTCTCCCAAGGTGTCGGACACGGTGGTGGAGCCCTACAATGCCACCCTCTCTGTGCACCAGCTGGTGGAGAACACGGATGAGACCTACTGCATCGACAACGAGGCCCTGTACGACATCTGCTTCCGCACCCTGAAGCTGACCACCCCGACGTACGGGGACCTCAACCACCTGGTGTCGGCCACCATGAGCGGCGTGACCACCTGCCTTCGCTTCCCCGGCCAGCTGAACGCTGACCTGCGCAAGCTGGCGGTCAACATGGTGCCTTTCCCGCGGCTGCACTTCTTCATGCCGGGCTTCGCGCCGCTCACCAGCCGCGGCAGCCAGCAGTACCGAGCCCTGACGGTGCCCGAGCTCACCCAGCAGATGTTCGACTCCAAGAACATGATGGCCGCCTGCGACCCGCGCCACGGGCGCTACCTGACGGTGGCCGCCATCTTCCGGGGCCGCATGTCCATGAAGGAGGTGGACGAACAGATGCTCAACGTGCAGAACAAGAACAGCAGCTACTTTGTGGAGTGGATCCCCAACAACGTGAAGACGGCCGTCTGCGACATCCCCCCGCGCGGCCTCAAGATGTCTGCCACCTTCATTGGCAACAGCACGGCTATCCAGGAGCTCTTCAAGAGGATCTCGGAGCAGTTCACGGCCATGTTCCGGCGCAAGGCTTTCTTGCACTGGTACACCGGTGAGGGCATGGATGAGATGGAGTTCACGGAGGCAGAGAGCAACATGAATGACCTGGTCTCCGAATACCAGCAGTACCAGGATGCCACTGCTGATGAGCAGGGGGAATTTGAAGAGGAGGGAGAGGAGGATGAGGCTTAAGTCCCATAGTATTCAAGGAACTTCTGTAAAGCAGGCACGTGTACTGAGCGACTTCTTTCTGATAGTGGTGGTGAAGCATGCTCTCTAGAAACAGTGTACCCAGTTATCCTCTCAGCTCTTGTAACTTTGACAAATTTCTCAATGTAACAACTCTAAATCCCAGTTATTACAATGTTTTTGCCCTTTAATGTTAAGAGCACATAAAGGCATGTATTGTAGATAATGTTTTCTGTCTTTCTTAACACAAGTAAATTTAAAAACATGTCAAATCTTGCAGCACAGTGGTGCACTCTGATCTACTGGGAGGCTTACATATTATCAAAATTATGATTTTCATGCGAATATCTTTCACATTTTTTTAATTACAGGATTCAAACCTTCCTGTAACTTGAATGAAAATTGAAAGCCTACTAGAATTCTCCAACAAAGCAAAAAGAAACACCTCCAAGTTGTTTCGTACTCTGGTCAGCGTAGGAAGTCTTCCACCTGTCTGTTGAAGTCCTCTGCAAAACGAAGGTGTAGATTATGCTTTCCTTCTGGCATCAGAAGCAGCCTTAAAAGAGAAAATCAGACACTGAATATATGTTTTATTCTGTGAGCTTAGGTAATTATAATACTTGTTGCCTTTTCCTTGCTCTTGGTTACCGAAGTACAGAACTGAAGTAAGTCTTAAGTATTGTCCATATGTGGTTCAGAATATGAATCATAGCAACAGTTGAAGCAAGAAGTACATACTACTCGCCCCACTTTGGGGAGGATAAAAGTAAGCTTAAAACCAATTTTTTTGTGTCCTAGACCCATTTTCTAGGAACCTTTCTGAAGGTGAGCAAAGAAGATAAGATTCCAAAAGTTATGTGAGCAGGATGCATCTTCAAAAGGTATATGAAGTACCCGAGTTCTCTTTCTTCTTTTGGAGAAGAGGGGTTATGCTGGGCAGTGAATGCATTGATGAGATCACTACGGAAATTTAGGTGTCATGTCACCACAGAAACTTAGTTAGTATTTGAACTTTGTGTAACATGTCTGCAAAAAAAAAAAAAAAAAAAAAAACCCCAAAAAAAAACCCCAAAAAAACCACACCAAACCAATCTAAAACTAACACATTCAGCCATTAAAGTAAAGAGAGAAGCCAGGATTTTTGACTTCTAAACTTTTGTTATAGCTATCTGTGAAGAAGGCTAAATCTTTGTAATACTGATATGAGTGTGGCATGCCTAAAATGCTACTTGCCATTGCTTCCTATCTGGGAAAAACTTTATACAGCAGGTATGTACCTTTACCATTTCTTCACATGTGTGTGGGAAACAAATTATTTGATCTTGCTGCATACTAAACAATTTCAACAGAGCTAAAGCCAACTTGACTGATACTTTTCTGTATTGTCTTCATGTCATCTAAGCCCCAGTACAGCAAGGGGTATCTTTGTTCTTTTCATAGAATCATTAAATGGTTTGGATTGCAAAGAACCTTAAGATCATCTAGTTACAACCCCCTGCCATGGGCAGGGATGCCTCACCCTAAACCAGGTTGCTCTGTCCAACCTGGCTTTGAACACTGCCAGGGATGGAGCACTTCCCACTTTTGTAGGCAGCCTGTTCCAGTGCCTCACCATCCTCATAGTAAAGAATTATATCTAACCTAACTCTCCCCTGTTGGTGGTGACCAGTTTTGTTTTGTCTTATGGAGAAGAACAATAGTGTGTTAACATGTCCAGCTCTTCTAGTACTTCTGTCTGCATTACATTGTCTGTTTCTTCAAAGACCAAGCAGCACGGAGGTGCACAAACCTATAACACTGCATATGCTATTTGCTACTGCTGTTAAGCCACGGCAATGCTATTCAGCTCTAGTTGTGCAAATGCAGAATCATGGCCCACTCTTACCATGACAGAAACAAGCAATGTTTAGCACTACAATTGTCAAAAACTTTTTTTCTACTTTACTGCTAGATACAAATAAAAGCAAGAAAAGCTTGCTTTCTTTTTTCATAGTAAAAGCATGTGCTAATGAAAATATGCTAAATTTAAGGTTTCTCTTCTGCTTTACAATAGCCCATGTCATTTCCAGTGCAACAAGAGAAGAATGGGACCCTGTACCTAAGTATTAATTTCTGAGAATACCATTAGTCTGATTTCTGAAAAATACAGAGGGGAACACTTCAGCAGAAAGACATGGCAAAGAATCAATTTACATTTTATTGGATACCAACTTCTAACAGTTTACTCTTTGGCTTGTCTTCCAAATAGAAGCTATCAGATCACTGCCTGCTTTTTTTTTGACTTGCCTTAGCCTCTGGAGCATTTCAGAGCTCAGTGAGACTTAACAGGATTATAGGAGCTCTGATCAGGGCATGTGGGAGTAATTAACTAGCAGACATGCCATAAAACACTTGTATGTGATTGCCAGAAAGATCTCTTGTTCTCATCTTTCCTGTGGCATGATGCATTTTTATGAGCAGTGGGGCTATAACTCATTTTTTCACTGAAAATTCCTGGGACATTTGGAAAAAAAACAACTTTTGAGGTGATTGTTCATATCAACAAGGCAGAACAGACATCAGTATTCTGTGCTTCCCTCTAATAACTGGGAGTCTCTCTCCACTCATAGGGTTTAAGTTCATGGGTCTACTGACAGGGATAGAAACAAGGTCTCTTGCAGCAAAAGGAATGCAATGACCCTAACAGAAACAGAAGAATTTTGCTTTTTTCAATAAACGTTAGGGACTGGTTCTGCATATGAAGCGGCAAGAGGAAAAGGATCTTGCTTGATTTCTCCTGGAGGACTTTAAGAAGCAGCTTATTCAAATATTATACTTTCTATATTGTAAGAAAAATCCAGCTGCGTTCTTTGCATTGTAACTTTATAGGGAAGTTTAGAATAGCTCTGTTTATGGCAGAGACAACTTGTTCAAATACTTCTTTTTGTTTTACACTGTGGGTTTGAACTGCTTCATTTCTGCAACAATGGTTTATAACTACTCTATCATATAACTTACCGAGAGCCTTTGACGTGCTTATGAATGTATTCTGCATGAGCTTGTGGAACCAAAAGGTCTTTCTCACCATGAATTATAAATGTGGGACATTTAATATCTGGCAGCAACTCTTGGCAGATATTACCTAAGGAGAAAATAAATGAAGATCACGCTTTGTTTTAAAATAGTGTGAAAGGCTGAAACTGCTTCCGTAAAGGTCTGTGAACTTCACTGGATTCTAGCTATTGCCCCTCTTTGTGCACAGCATGCAGTGAATTTATAGAACTATGTAATCAGGACTATAATTAATGTTTCTTTCTCCAAAATGTTACTTCACTAGAAATTGTTTCATTAATGGATGCCAGCACAAAGGCTAGATAGAATGAAGCAGTAGTCTAGCACATTCCCCCCAGGCTCTCTTTGACTGTTCAAAGTAAATACATGCATCTCTCTCCTGGCTTTGTTCTTTTCAGCCTTAGTCTTATTGCCTTCATGTTAATGCTACATTTTGTTACATTGGTTATCAGGTTACAACCTTTGCTACTTTTACCAACAAATAACCTTAGGTTGTATTCATGCCTATGCTATCGTCTAGACCCCTTGCTGTCTGCAGTGAATAACCATTTAATACAAATTGTACTAAAACTAGTCAAAGATTATTCTCTCTGCCCATTCACCTTACAAAACCTCAATTTAAGGCTTTCTTTAATCTCATGAGAAGTAACTTATATTCTTAAAGACTTCTATTTTCCTTTCTTTTTTCCTCATTCCTTAGTAATCTAGTTCCCAAACTGCCTCACTTCCCATGCTCTCACAAGAGAATCTTTGGCCAAAACAGACTCAACGAGTTTTATGTTCCATTTATCTTTGAGTTAACTTTGTGCTATTTGTAGTTGTCTGTTTGCAGCTACGAACAGTTTACAGTTAATGCTCATATATGCACACTTCTCTTAGCTCTAAAGTCATATATTGTTCCACAATTTTCCCAATTGTTTGGTTATTTATATAGTCTTGCAGTTCTACTGGTTAAATATTTTAATTTAGAACATTTCACCCACCGTTCTAAAACATCTGCATAAATGTTGACTATTTTTCAGAACACGTAACAAATAAGTTTAGGTTATTTACCCAAGGACAGAGTTGGCAGCCAAACTATTATTTCCTAGGTTCCAGTCCTGAAACTGTTTTGTACTATACCCACTAGATTATATTTACTCCAAAACCACAGAAAAGTGAGAAGAATCTTGAATTTTGCAGCTTTATGCAACTTAGTTTTACTAAGTGTAGCACCTTCTAAAAGTTCATCTCTTACGGCATTTCACACTGAAAGCTCTCCCCTTTAGGGCGAATAGTCTATTTCTCAAAAAGAACTTGAGCTGAGTTTTTGACCAACAAAGGCTTTGCTGTCTTCCTTTTCTCTCTGATGCGTTTTACTAACCCCTTTTCTTGTATTTGCCACATCTGCAATTTATGTGCAGCATGTCTTTAATTCCAGGGAGGCTTGCTTGTAGTCTAAAGTTGCCCTCCCAAGGCTATGTCTGGAAAAGAACATGTAGCCTGATAATCACTTATCTTTTTAGCAAATGTTATAGACTTCTCCCAATATCTGACCCAGTTACAGCATCTAGGTAATTCAGCTTCTTGTTACATGCTTCCAGAGTGTCTGAAGTATGTGCAGACAGTAAAAAGATATCACAGCCAGAGTTTCACCAGCCTGGGCTTTGGACTTAAGAATAAACTAGTTTTAAGGAGATATATTCTAGAAAGGCTAAAATAAAATTCAATCATAATTTGTTACATCACTCTACTGGGAGAAATTGTAATAGCATGTTGCTGATCCCATATAAAACTTTCTGGAAAAAAATAAGAATCAAAGGAATGTTTTCCGTGTAATACCTGCTGTTAACATATGTCACCTCCTGTCTTTCATTCTGAGAGCTAAGGGAAAATGCATATAAAAGAATTACAGGCTCTTTGTTTTATGTATTGGGTACATTATGTATTTCTGCTTTAGGCAAATTAAAAGCATTTTTCCTCTGAATTAAAACAGAACTGCAGGTTATTACTCATGGTATCCTTGGCTGCAAAAGTCTATGTAGAGTAATTGTAGAAATCTTCAAAGATAAACATTTAATAATTGTCTAGTTTAACTACTCTTTTTTTAATTTTTATTTTTAAACACCTAAGCTGTGTAAATATTGGGTTTTGAATGTGTTCTGTTAATTTTGAGTTCCCCAAATCTGAACTTCCTACTTTTTTAACTTGTATACACTAGGTTTGAAATTCTGCTTCAGCTCCTGTTTGCAGAAACTGGAGTGATCACACCTCTCTTTTGGGATATCTTAACATTGTCATTAAGAGCTAACCCTTTGACACTGAGAGAGGAGAAAAAAGCTTGAGCAGAATCCCTCCTGTTCAGTCTGTACAAAAGCAATGATTTAATAATGTTGTTTTGTGGTGGAACAAGAAGAGAGACGCATCAACTAATGCTTCCCATAAATGTGTTTTCCTCCTGTACCTTGCTGGTTCTGTGAATAATCTACAAAATAACTGCTTTATTTATGAGTGTGAGTCAGACCCAGCTTTTAATGCCATACTCAGAGTCCTTCTTTTACTGGCTGCTAGGAGTACTGTTAGTTTTTTCATCCAGAACTGGCTGCTACTATAATTGCTTCAGTTTAACATTGTAAAAGCCTTACCATCTGAATTTTCAGCAAAGCGAGATATTCCATCTACCCAAGCCTCGCAAGTTTTTGCAAAGTACTTATGCCCATACATCTCTTCCAGTGGTTTCTTGACCTTTTCACTCCATTTTGAAACATCTCTGATGCCTGCATAAAATAACATTGAAATATGTTAAGTCCTTCCCAGTAAGAAGGTATAACCCAATACTGACATAAGTAAATTTTCAAACTAAATTGCAGATGTGTATTTCAAACTAGAAGCTGTACTGAATGGTTTTGAATAGTTCATAGTATAGAAAGGGTATAAAAAAAAGTAGTTTTACAATCTCTGCTGGAGTATTTCTGAGTTGCAGAAGAGCCTCTTGTTATTACAAGGTTAAAAGGAACAACAGAAAAAAACCCCATGCCCAATAATCAAAGGACTTGGTTCTAGAACTTCTGATGTTTCTTTTTGGAAGGCTTGCAGAAGAGGAGTTTAAGGAGGTACTTTTGTATAAAATGGGGGCTGTTTTACAACAGTGTGCCAGAGCCGGCAATTCCTTTTTATATCCTTCAGCCTTTTTCTTTGGCTTATGGATGGAAGTTCTTCCATGGCTTCTGTCAGTATTCAGATATTCAGAGGAAGATAGCTCTTACTAACACATTCCAGCAGGCTGACATCATGGTACATTTGCCATAGTCTTACAGGAAAACAAGCAACTCAGTAGAGTCCTGTGACTCATGGCAGGATGGCTAAAGCTGCACAAATAATCTGACATTCTAGGTATTTATTTATCAGGTTTACAAACTTTTCCTCTCAGAAGTTCAGTACTGCTCACAAACCAGATACCCACAAGGGTGACTTTCACTGAACTGTATTTCAGCTCTACAAGTCTCTATTGATAAAGCACAAAATAATGTTGGGATAGCAGAGAACCTGAAAGAGACCTGAGTACTAGGTTGTCAAACAGCAATATATGCTACTAGATGAGCTTTTAATTGGTTTCAAATGGGAATTAAGGGAAGAAAGGAGTGAGGTGTTAATTAACAAACACAACTTGCTCAGCCAAATGAGCAAGGTAGCAGTGACTGAAAGTGTTTTATAACAGCATCTGATCGGAAATGAGTTTACTCACCCCAGGCAATCTGTTACTGAACAGCTGTTTCTCTTCTAGAAACTGCAGTTTTATCTTTGTGGCTAGCCTTAATTTAAAAAGGGGAGGGGTTGGGGAAGCCAATATTGAAAGGACGCAGGCTACCAAGCAAATACCTTTCTCTGCTACCATGCAGCTGAGGTGCACTGGTGGGCCAGCTGTCGAGGTTTGTGCTGGTACTCTCTGAGCACCATCACAGAGAGAGAGACTGAAAGCAACAGTCCATGAAGAGGCCAAAGGTCAGCACTGCTGTGTGTGCCCTGTGTAAGGTAAGACTTCTTTTTTCATTTCTCCTTTTTGTTTGTTTGGAGGGGGGTGTGATTGTTTGCTTTGTTTTGGTTTTGTTTTTTACATTTTAGCCTATTGGTTAATGCTAACTGATACGCATTTTATAATTATATCAATATAAAAGCATCTAAAGAATAAAGCAGCACTTTTACAGAACTAAAAATAACTTTTCTTATTGAACTAAAAAGTATACTACTACCACTGAAAGCGCTTTAGTATAGGTAAGTACACTTGTGCAATATGTATTTACACCTGTAATTTGCTGAAGCCAGCCAGCTCGATTTCACAACTGGTATAAATCAAACTCCAATCACTAAAATGAAACTATACTAGGTGACATTTGTTGAGAGTGTGCACAGTTAACTCTTAATTTCTAATTGCAAGAGGAAATATGGTCCCTTTCTGAGTTCACTAGCAGTTTTTGCTATTTTCCTTTAGAGTGACAAGTGATCCGATTCTATTTCATGTAAGTGGAACAAGCATCAGAAATCCCTTTTTTTTTTTTTTTACTTTGGAAAGGTTTTGTAACCACAATAATTAACTTTAAAGGAATGTAAATTAGAAAGGCATCCTGGGACGTTTTGCATGATTCATTTACTTCCTGAACTCAAATGGTAAGTTAGGAGCTTGTTTTCTTACTGCTCTTGTAATATACAGGCCCTAGAGGCAAAAGCTGTTATGTGCTAGACCAGTGATTTTCTGTGGACCTTGTCTGAAGGTTGTGCAAGATGTGAGAAAAGAAATTAAGCCTAGGGTCAGTAATATTATTAGGTATTCAGTTTTAGGAATTTGTTACAGTAATAAAAATTTGATTTGCTGAAAACTACTGATAAGCTTATGCTATTTCAGTGGTGTAAGTTAGGAAAGACTTGTTACAAATTCTATCATATTACCACTAGAGTAATTGTTAGGGAATTTCTCACTAACAGTTTAATCTATCCCTATACTTAGCAACTTAGTGAATTTTGTGTCCTGTTCCTTTAGTTTTGTTGCGTCCCCAACTCTGTAGCCACTTAGTTATTATAGGACTAAGTTTCTTAGGTCAAGAAGAAATGAAAATAATTTATTTAGGATATGATATTCAGTTTGTACATACCATTATAAATTCTCACATCCTCTTGAGTAACGCTGACATTTGCTCCCCAGACAACCAGCTTGTGGATAAGAGTTGGATACCTTGCAGCTGCAATGAGTGCTGTAATTCCACCATCACTCCACCCCAGCAAAGAGAACTTCTTAAATTTCAATGCCTTGATTTGTTTAAGAAAATTATATGCAAATCATCAGCTGGTTTTACAAGCAAGTATCAAATAATTCTTGAAAATTAACTGTACAGATTTAGACACAACACTACATAGCTAATCTATAGTTAGCTTTCATCATCAGAACAAATATGCTTCCTGCTACACAAAAATACTGAAGAAAAGGTCAAATATTTAGAAAACAAGAAACTATACCCGCCCTTCCAATCTTGCACAACTAGTTACAGAAACAGGCAGTAGCCATATTAGATTCCTGCTGTATTTAAAAAAGGTCTCTTAAAATAAAGAAATATCTATTTACAACTGAGAGTAAAGACATTTTCAGAGATCCTGATGGTATCAAGAATCTGTGGATTCTCTTAATATAAAGTAGGCAAAGACTACCACAGTGTGGGACGGTAGGTAATCCAAGACCCAGATGAATTTAAGAAAAAGACAAGTTTAAGATTGATAGATGTTATTTATTAATTTATCAGTCTGTTCTGTAACAACAACAACAACAACAAAAATTGCTACAGGATTGTATCAAATTTTAGTTCCCAATTCACATTTTCTGAAGTCTTTAAGTGTACGTTTTAGCAGTTACTTCATGCTGAATTGCAATTCAAAACATTAAAAATGAAATCCCTCCTCCTCAAAAAGGAAGACTTAGGGCAAAAAATATGACAAGCAAGGGCTTAATTCATTCTGACTTGTACAATGCTTTCCACTAGAATTTGAAATGCTCATTTCCTCATATACTGCAATCTGTGGTAGAGAGGACCAGTTGGGGACTCAAGAGAGGATTTTGTTTCTGTGACGTTCAGTGTGCTAAGAGTGGGGAAGGTAAACGCACTCGGGAGGGAGCAAATGCATCTGAAAGTTGTGCAGGGGTGATACTCAATGGTTAAGCAGTGTTTGCAGTTTTGTATATAGAAGCCTCAGCTTGTGAACACTTGCAAACAAACACAAAGTTTCAAAGCAGGTGTATGTTTCGTTTGTTTGGGTGGGGGTGTCAGAAATTACAGCTTTTTAGATGTGATTAAGGAAGATGTACTTTCAGAGGAAAAAAAGCAAGTGAATTGGATGAGTTGTGTTGGTGCTTGGTGTTTTGCTGTCATAAGTCCAGGCCTGGTTTGGTGGTTTTTTTTTTTTTGTTTTGGACAGAAGAAAACAAAAATGCAGGCAATGAGAGAAACAACTACAGAGGGAGAAAAAGCAGATTCTAGTCTGCTTGTAAACACTGAAGTGAGGCATAACCTTATCAGTCAGCTTGATATCTAGCAAACTTTTATCATTACAAGGCTTTTCTGGTTTTGGCTTCTTCCTTGGTATTAGGTTTACTGTAGCATCGTGCAATATTATGTTTCACTATGCTAAGCTGTAATTACTGAGCAGAAAAGAAATACGGTAGGGGAAAGAAAAGGATATGTAACGTAAGAGCTGACAGCAATAAAAGAAAAACTTTATTTTTAGCAGCTGAAAAAGTAGACTTCGTGACCCACTTTCACTATCATGCTGCTGAAGGGTTACTGGTGTTTAGGCAAGTTTCAGGAGTTGGCAGCAGTGCTTGTAAAGGTGAAGTATTTGCTGTTGCTGCTGCTGTTCGCCTATCACCAATAGCAAAATATGGATCTCAGGGCTGGCTGATGGGTGGAATAGCTGATTAAAATTCTTGTTCTTCATACCAGGGTTTTTGCCAGTGCTTCAGCTGAAATACATTTGCCTCTAGTATTTCTCTTGTTTATTAGGCATTATCTTGACGTATTCTTTGGGTTCTCAGGATGCCTTTCCAGCAGGAGGAATTTAATTTATCCTTTGCAGCTTTCCAAAAAAAACCTGTGATGTAATAGATGTGTCAGATATGGTATGCATGTTTGCTTGCTTTAATCTTGAGGTCCTTACAGTACAGGCCTCTACCTAACACTGGCAATAACCTGAGAGCTGATTGTACAGCTCAGTCTGTGGGTGATTTTTTTTGTGCTGGCTTTCCCCTGTAAGTGAGCAAAATTTCTTTTGAAATCACATCCTCCATTCAGACCTATGTGAAATGCAGTCAACAGATCACATGTGCTGTGACAGAAGTAACTTACAACAGTGAGTTGCAATACAACAGTGCTCTGCACTGTGTGCTTTCATTAGATCACAGGGAGTATATCACAAGTAAGGGTTGCAGTTGGCCTACCAAAACTTGGAGAAGTCCAAGCTCATCCTTTCACTAAGATGGTAGCTCTCAAGAGTAAGAACTTCTTAAATATCAACACTAATTATTTCCATAATAATTGTTTTAATGGTATTGGCCTTTGCCAGCATTAGACATTTTGAGTGGAGCAAAGCGGACTTATTTGCATTATACTCCTTTTATTTCAAGAAAACTCCTTCACAGAATGCATACGTTGATACAGAGCAGTGTCATATGTATCAAAGCGCTAAATACTCTGAAAAATTTCAGCTTTCTGTTACTTCACAGAAACCTTGCAGGACTCAGAGCTCTAGCAGAGGCATCAGAATCCGAAGGAGCCTAGAATAAAGGTTCTGAAGGCTCACCTATATGGATGGATTTTTTTGCTAAGTGTAGGCCAGATGATGTATCTAAACCATACACTGTTGTAAGCCCTCTGAAGAAGATATGACTGTTTTATTCTCTAAATCCTAATTGGGATGATTCCTTGAGATTTGTGCTATCCTTCATGTTACACTAAAATAGAAGTAAGTTACCCATGCTTGGGAAGATTTTAATAATTTGTTATTATATGCTTATATCAATAAACATCTTCAAAAAAACAGGATGCTACGTCTTATTTGTTTAGGCAGCTTTAGAGATTGGTAGGTTGTTGTCCTGTTTAACTGGAAGCTACATGCTTACATTCTCTTTGGGCACAGGTCTGTTTTCTATTTTGCATTTATTAGTATTTGAACAGAGGCAGTAAAGGGGGTTACAACCATTTAGACTGAAAGTTTGTCACCTATCCATGGCAGCATCGTTATTTTCTTTGTTACTGTAGCAGAAGAAATTGGTGCATTACAGTGCAGAGAGATTTCACTTATGGTTAGAGGGCAAAACTGTGTCTTAATCCCGAGTCTGCTGTCAGACTGACTTTGTTTCACTGCATGGAATACTCCAGGAAGGCTGCATTTCCAATTTCAGATGGGTTTCTGCAAGGTTACTGCTTATGACAGAAATACAGTTGGACTGTCTGAATCTTGTCTCATATTTCTGGAATTTTAATGGTCTGCCAACTTTCTTAACTCCAAAAAGACTGTATAGCTTAATGTAACAAAGCCAAAATATTAGTTAAAACTAAACCAGAAAATAGTGTTGGCACTTACATAAGTAATAACAATAAAAGAGGAACAGAGAAATAAGAATAAAAGAAGAACAGAGAAACACAGATTTGAAAGAAAGAATTCTGCAAGATAGAGAAGTAATAATAGCTTTGGGTCATATCCTTTCTAATCGCAATAGCTGTATTAATTACTAAGGTGTGGTATGGTCACAGGAGCTCTTTTATTTCCCACAAAAGTTATTTTGGTAACATGCTCTAAAATGCAAAGTGTCAAGTTAATGTTTAGAATAAAATGTCTCTCAAAATGGGCTACTCAAGGCAAAATGCCAAGATTCTATCAGCTAGAAATTTTTCTAAAAGCCTTTCACTACTATAATCCCTTCAGCTAAACCACTTAGCACAGACTTTGTTTTTCATACACACTTTACCTAAACTTACATGGTTCTTGGCTGCAAACCTCTTGGGACAGGTCTTGGAATAAAAACATATTGTTTAATAATTAATTCCCACTGCTGAACCTCTATGTGTATTGCAGAAGAGATGGAAGAAGAAAATATTTTCCAGAATAGTGTGCATCTGCTCAGTTTTAAGCCTTCATTTGTGTGCTCTTTTGCATAACTTTGCTAGAAACAACCAGCTTAACAGTATTCTTCTCCTCTAAATTTAAAGAAAATAGCTTTAAAAGCCTAATATATATATATATATATATATATATATAAAAATAAAATCTGAGAATATATTTACCTGCATAAGATCCACAGCATCTTTTGCATCCCTCTCAAAGAAATCCGGAGGAAAGTCTCGTGATGGTGGAATGGACTGTCCATATCCTCGAGGATCCCAAGCAACAATTGTGAAAAGTTGCTTATTCATGGACTTAAGTTGTGGTCCAAAATCTGTTTGACCACTCCCTGAAACATCATAATTTTTCCATTACAGTAACCACTATAATACATGGTAGACATACTCTAAATGAAAACCTGCAGAAACTTGTATTTTAATTTTAAGAAAAGAGATTATCTATCAGCTGAAGTACACTGTATCTCTAATTGTAACCACTGCAAATCTCAGACAGGAAGTACCATAATAAAAATCTTCAGAACTATCTGTGGTATGTAAGTATGTAAACTCACAAAAACCTAGGCTCTACAAAGATGCTTTAATACAGAATCTTAAACTGAGTTACCTGGATAGGGATTTACCTGTAACAGATTTAAAGCAGTAGCACAATGGTCATTGCTGTTTATCTGGACAGCACAGGTGAAACTGAAAGTAGAAGAATATACTGACTAGCAAGAAATTTGTAAGTGAAAAGCACTGTGTGAGGCAGTTGTTCTTATTCAATAGACACTCCTATGAGAATATTGGTGCTTAAAGCTGAGCTTTAAATGATTTGTTGCCTGAGGAGACAGTGTTGACACAAAAGCATAAAACTAACTTTTGATTTTCTAATATGTATGTTACCAAATTAAGCCAAATACAGCAAATTTTCTGATGCAGAACAGTTCCTTTTATTGATGGCTCAGACCTTGAAAGGACTGAAAAAATAACATACTCTAGTCTATTGCACTAAGTTATCTTTGAATGATAGCTTAGCATGAAGAAGGTAAGACTGCAATTTCTTATCTGCATTATGGACATGTGGTAACAGTACCACACGTCACTTGATTAGAACCTATTCGGATCTAATACATTCAAATGATGTAAATAAAATATCACATTGGTTATCCATTATTACATTAAAAAGGCCTTTTAAGGGCATTTAGGGTTTGTTTGTTTACTTGGAGAAACATCCTCAGACACCTCCTCCTTACCATCAGTTGGTCTAAACGATAAAAGAGGCTGTGTATAGAATGCTGTGTGAGCTGACTATAAGCCTGGCACGATCTCTTGCAGCATCAATTAACAGCAAGTCAGAAGCAAAATATCAGGTTGTCTGAAAAATACCAATGCAATCTTACAAATATTAATCACATATTTTTACATAGGCTTTGTATGAACCTCTGCACTAGCATGCACATGCTTGTTATGCTATATTTTGTAACTTAAACCACAAGGCTGAAAGTAGATTAGAATGCTGTGTTTTCTTAGGTTTTTTCTATCTAGAAAGAGAAACATCACTTTTGTTTTAATGTAGCCTACAAATAGTCTCGAGACTAATTAGTTCTGTTGATTTAAAAGCACTTATTTTGTTGCCAACATACTTGTTAGTCTGTTAATACTGTAAATAGTAGAAAATAATATTGAAAACTCAGTACAAAGGGGGAAGTATGTGACAATCAGAATGTAAAGCTCGCCCTCAATCTGTAAGACCATTACACCATAAACTGAAAAATGGTAAAGATACTAAGCCAAACTATTACTGTTTGTAATAGTGTTAACTGCATAGTAGCAATGTGCACCTAACATTACTTGCAACTGAAGAAATACACTATTAGTACTTAAGAGGCTAGCATAGGCAACAGAATTACCAGTTTAAAAAGCTATTTAAAATGAAGAGGTTAAAATATGTTACTATTAATGCACCCCATTAACTTCCTTCCACCCTGCGCTTGAGAAATCTTTGAAAGAAAGAACCACTTCATGAAGACTTGAAAATGTTGCTGCCAAAAACAACAAATGTTTCTTGCTCTTCAGTTCTTGACATTCTACCATCTTGATCCAGCAATTCAGTTAAGTATAAACCCAAGTCTGAGCACAGTCATGGTTCTATTGACAGCCTGCCACAAACAGTTAGTAAGTCTGATTGGTTCTTTAGAACTGCAGGAACCCACAAAAACAAAAAAAGTGCCTCTGTTAATTTTAAAAGGTTGTTATCAAAAGCAGTGGTCTCGATGGACAGATATACCACTTAGTTAGCAGAACCTGTTGTCCATCTCAAAAAGCCATTGAGAATCTTAATGATGTTGCCCTGAATAATTAAAACATGAAAATACATTTTTAAGCAAAAAGTCAGTCTCAACTGTGCCTCTTTCACTATGATAATAAACTGCAAGTGCTGCATTATGTCTATTAACTGAATTGGAATGCCCCTAGTTTCTAAAAAGGAATGCATAATTCAGTCTGCGTAACAAATATAGCTGACCTGATTTCCCCCCCTCTGTTATTTTGCACCTTGAGTATTTTAGCTATTTGCCACCTGTGCTGGACATCCCCTTTGCACAGTTAAATCCAAAAGTACAAGTGACTGCTACACAAGTCAAGACATTGTATAAAAGGTGCCTGGTGAGATAAATGAAATCTTTAAAAACTGTAAACTGACTGCAGTAACTCCACCTTCTCCTATCTATTGCATGAATAAAATTTTTTTTAATGACAATGCTCCATAATCAGGTGTTGAACATATTACAAAATAGTTTTGTGCATTCTAGTTTGAGACCGAATGGTGAAGGAGGTGTTTGCTCTACAAAGATAAGACAAAATCTCCAGACCTAGCATTCCGGGAAGCAGAAGAACTGCATGGCTTCCTTCTCCTGTCTGCTGATAATGCAGGTGGACTCCATTCACTTCGACTTTGGCAGATGTTATTGAAGTACTAGGGATGGGGGAAGGGGAGAGACACAGGAAAACATAATGAGTTAATTCTCATTACTACATGGTCCTTCAAGGAACACAGAATAATTACTTTTTCTAGGTAATAACAACAACACAGTGAGATTTAAATGGCCCACTTACCTTTCATGGGTGCACAGAAGACTCAATAAGTTACCAGGAGCAGAGAAGTATTCGGTTGTGATCAGTGTGCTTGGGTTTTACAAATGTATTTAAATTACTTAAAGGGGAGAAAAAAAAAATCTTGACTGTGCAACAATGGACATGTAAAAACAGCTTTATACAGCCACAGGAACATATCGAAAGAAATATACTAGGGAGGAGAAACCTCATTCTGTCACAGCATAGGGAAGAGATTCAGAGCAGACCGGCAGAGAAGGACTTGGGGGTGTTCTTGGGGGTGTTGTTAGTTGATGAGAAATTTAACATGAGCTGGCTTCAGTGTGCACTTGCAGCCCAGAAACCAACCATATCCTGGACTGCATCAAAAGGAGCGTGACCAGCAGGTTGAAGGAGGTGATCCTGCCCCACTGCTCTCATGAGACCTTACTTGGAGTATTGTGTGCAGTTCTGGTGTCCTCAACATAAAAAGGACATGGAACTGTTGGAACAAGTCCAGAGGAGGGCCACGAGGATGATCAGGGGACTGGAGCACCTCCCCTATGAAGACAGGCTGAGAAAGTTGGGGCTGTTCAGCCTGGAGAAGAGAAGGCTGCGTGGAGACCTCATAGCAGCCTTCCAGTATCTGAAGGGGGCCTGCAAGGATGCTGGGGAGGGACTTGCCCTCAGGGACTGTAGTGATAGGACAAGGGGTAATGGGTTCAAACTTGAACAGGAGAAGTTTGGGTTAGATACAAGGAAGAAGCTCTCTACTGTGAGGGTGCTGAGGCACTGGAATGGGTTGCCCAGGGAAGTTATGACTGCTCCATCCCTGGCAGTGTTCAAGGCCAGGTTGGACAGAGCCTTGGGTGACAAGGGTTAGTGTGAGGTGTCCCTGCCCATGGCAGGGGGGTTGGAACTAGATGATCTTAAGGTCCTTTCCAACCCTAACTGTTCTATGATTCTATAGCTTTTGAAGCAAATGGTGTTCACCTTGTGGCGAGTTACTGGAGCAGGCTGCCCTGCAGCTGCCCCATCCCTGGTAGTGTTCAAGGCCAGGCTGGACAGGGCTTTGAGCAACCTGGTCTAATGGAAGGTGTTCCTGCCCACTGCAGGGGGTTTGGAACTGAATGATCTTTAAGGTCCCTTCCAATCCAAACCATTCTATGAGTCTTTTGTTTTATCATTCATTTCAACACTTTATTTTATCATAGTTCTCACCACAGCAAATGAGCACCTTGCTCTTGCTAAATTTTACAGAAATGTGATTTTTTTTCTTCAGATAAATAATTGCCAAAACCATTTCAAGTTCCTAACAAAACAGAAATAATCACCATCTTGCTACCTTTCTTAAAAAGTTACCAACATGCAGTTTCAACAGACAAGGGATGTATATTCTGCTTTCCAGATTCAGATGCTAGATTTTTTGTTTTTATACAGTTCTGCATTTTTTTTTAGGATTAATTATTAAGATCAGATGCTTGAGAATTTTGCTGAGCTTGTGATGGTTTTTTATTCTAGGATTTTGCCTTAGTGTGAAGTCCAGTCCAGAAGTTTCACATAGAGAGTATTTTCAGTACTTTCTGGACTAAGAACAAATGAGTTGGGTTTTTAAGTGCTGAGAAACTGTACTGGAAGTGGCTACACCTAAGGCAGATTTGGTCTTCAATACACCAAGTTTCTGTGAATACGAAATCACTTCAGTAAGCTCATTAGCATGATCACTTCTGTCAAGTTTTCATAAGGACTGCATTTCCCATTGGTTGGCATAATCAGAAAACATGTTAAAACAAAACAAATTTATCCCCCCTCAGTATTTTGTAACTGAACTAGTAATGTTAATTTTTATAGCTCTTGGGAAGCACTGGATACATACTGCCTGTTTACCAAGCCAGCACAGACGCAGAGTAGGCAGCTCTTGTACTGTGCCTTGCACTCGTACAGAGTATGAGGTGAAGTGCAGCTTAATCTGGGAATCACTTTTCTGTTCCAGCTGTGCTACCATACAACCTAGTTTTTATCTGTGCGGTGGATGGGGGTGGGGGAAATACATGGTATTACGTCTGACTTCCTCAATATGATTTCCAGAATAAGCAGTATTATATACATTACGTATGCGCATTCTTTTTGCAGCCTCTGAGACGTCCAGGAAACGCCTTAGGATGGCAGCGTTGCAGGGGTAAATGGACTCGCGGAGGGGAGGGTGACAGGCAGTGACGAGAGGGTTGGCGGAGCTTGTTAGCACAGCTCCTTGCAGCGCAGGGAAACCAGAAGCAAGCACCTCAAAGCCACCATTTTGTCCACACCTCCCCCCCGTCCACCCCCCCCCCCCCCAAATCTAGTGTACACCCCCCTCTGCTAAAATGCTGTTCGCACACACACCGCGGTGGCACCCACCCGGGCCTGTCAAATACCGCCTTCCCCAAGCGAGGGACGAGGGAGCCATGAAAGGAAGGAAGGAAGGAAGGAAACGCTGTGGTTTTTACCCGTAGCAGGCGGCCGGTCCCCGGGGCATGAGCGGCGCGGCCCGAGCGGGCAGCAACAGCACCCGGAGGGCCCGACCCGCGCTCCACCGAACCATCTTACCCACCGAGCTCGACCCGGCGGGGAGAGGAGAGAGGAGGGGAGGCGGGGCGGCCTCGGTGGGTAGAACCCGCCCCACCTCCCCTTTTCTCTCCTCCTGTCGCCGCCAGGCAGCGCGTCAGCCCTGTCAGCTCCAGGCCGCGGCTGCAGTGCGGCCCAGTGAGCACCTCTGTGAGAGGCAGAGTCCCACCTCTACACAGCTCCACCCGAGGTGTCCGCTGAGAGTGAAGATCCTTGCCGTGGGGGATACAAGGGGCCAAGTCCTGAGCATCTGCACATCTGCCCATGGAGCAAGAAGCTCCGTAGACTATGAGAAAATAGAAGACACGGTGGTCATCTGTGACTCCAGGTCTGCCTGGAGAAAGGCTCCCTGGAACAGTTTCGTCGGTGAGGACAGCTCTGGGGACTGCAGCTCCCATAAGGAGATGCCTTCAGCATGCTAACCGCGGGCACTTGGCAGCAATCATTAACCCTGCCTCACCAATGTTGCTTGCAGGGCCTGCTGCCGGGCAAGTGCTCATACTACATGGGGCCACCCACCTCTGGAGTGGCCTAAGTGCCTTCATTCACCACAGCTTTTAGTCTCACTTTCCTCACGACCTTCTCACTGGTGGCTCACAAAATGCCAAGAAGACTGGCCACTTTCCCTGGTGTCTGCTTTCCAAGTGTGGAAGAGAACTGTACAATCTGAGTCACAGCTGGCCAGAGCGATGGTGAAAGGGGGCTGTGAAGGTAGTAAGGAAAATAGCAAAAAGCTGTAGATCTGGTACCAGGCTTGAAACAGACATAGGAAGTTAAGGCCTCCTGCCTTATGCCTGGATGAGTGGGATTTCCTCAAGACAGGTCAGTGTCATGTGTTCACTCCAGCCAGCGGGAGCTCAGTGACTGCTCAAGTGTCAGTCTTTCCACTCTATTACCATTTGTTTGCATGGGATTAAGAAGTTTTACGGGTAAATGACAGTCTTAAATCCCAGTGCATAAAGAAATTAACTGTATGAGCATAGAGGTTCAGTTTATCCCCTGAGCAGATCAAACCGTTTAAGATTGTGGTCTTTAGTATGCTAATTACAAGCAATCCATCATTAGGACAAGCTGCCTTCACTCTTGCCTGGCAACAGCTACAAGCCCCTACAGTTTTTTTGGTTCCCAGGTCACTTTCAGAGGCTCATCCTTTTTGTAAGTGTCACTGTCTACCTTTCTTTCTGGTGGAAAATGACTGGGGGTGATAGTTGACTATAGGAAACTATAGGTATTGGTTGACTATAGGTGTTTAAGAAAGAGGTAGCTTGGTCTTCTGCCACACTAACTGGTTTGTGTTGTTTTGGTATTTTTTTCTCCTGAATTATGCAATTCCTTCAAATCAAAAGGGGCTCCTATCTCATGTATCACTGTGTGTTTCAGAGGGAAAGGTCTCAATCCTGTATCCAAGTTCATGCCTGTTAAAACGCTTTTCAGTCTACCTACATATCCTCTAACTACTATGGCTGACGGAGATGTAACACATTCTCAAAACCTGTGCTGAAAAACTGAGTGATAAGGTAGAAAGTGTCCATCATACAATGTAGGGGCAGGGCAAGAGGTAATTAGAAAGGTAAAACCAGAAGCCCTCACCAAATGAGAGAAAAGGAAGATGGGGAGGTTTATGTGTCACTTAAAAAAAGGATGCGGTAGTTCCAGATGGGTTAACCCCATTGTCAGTGTGACAAAAGCTGCATGGTCCCTTTGTAGAAGAGGCTGTCACAGCTGAGGTGTTGCACCATGTGTTATCTCCAGGCCTTCCATCACAGTCTGTAAAGTGGCCATTCCTGTCCCAAGTGCGTGGACCATGCCATCCCTCCCACAGTGAGTGTCCTGCCTTCTTTGGCCTGAGAAGAAACAAACTAACATGGCAGTTGAGCAGAAATGGCACTGGCTAAAGACTCTTTTCCATGTATGCAAGGAAAATGACTGGCACCATGGGGGGTGACAGGAGAGAGCTGCTCTAGAGGAGAAAGTTGCTCTCAGTCCACAGGGCAATGGCTGAAGAACGTAGCTGTAGAGACAGGATTCTGCCAAGGCTGGATGCAGCTGATGGATGATCTAGGGACAAAAAGAGTGTAAACTCACAGGTTCAAACTGTTCAACCTATTCATTTCACCAGAACATCCAGTCTTGTCAGTAAAGCAGTTTTAGACATGATGATGGGCAACTGCGAGTATTAAGTATTTCAGCCCAACTATTTCCTCAGAAATGTTCTCCTCATAAATTACTGCCTGAGAGGACAGAAAATGCTTTGAGCAAGCCAGACACAGACTTACTCTTGCACAGTGTGTGAAAGAGTTGAGAACAACTGGGGCACTAGTACTCCTGTTCACTCCCATAAAACATTTTTATTTGTCTAGCTTGATGGTTCAGGTTCTGGGAACTATTTCTGCATATTGCACGGAAAAGAAAAAAAAAAACAAACAAACACATTTAAAAGAGGTAGCACTGCTCTTCTGGTGACATCTCCCCAGACCCAGATTTCCCTTTCCCTCTTAACTGCCCTGTAATTATTTTACCACCCCGGGGTGTTGCCCCATCTCTCCAGTAGGGTCATCTCTACAGTCAGAAACTTGTGCTTAATGACAACTTCTGGCTGCTTCTGTCAGAATTATGCAAGGCTCTCAAGGGCATCACTGCTGCATCCCTGGGCTTTGTCACCTGTGATGAACCCTCACAGTCCCTGCAGCCAGGCTGCACTGTCAATGCTACATGGATTTGTTCCTTACAGAACTGAACAGTAGTGAAAAGGGTGATTCAAATACCATTTCCAAGCTCGTAAGAATTGCAGAATTGCAGAACAGTGAGATCTTTCAATTTGCCTATTAAATTGCAAGGGACAAAGTAGCCTTCTGACTCCTGGTTGGATAGAAAATATGTGTCTACTATTTTTGTACTTCCCCAGGTTGTAGAAAATCTAGAAAAGACCTAGTCAGTTACACTGACATAGAGGAATATGTAGACAGCTTGAGACATGCTGGAAGATCGACAGAAAGATTAATTCCAGGTCTCCAAAGGCATTAATTTCATCCACACATGAGATTTTTCTATCAGCAACAGTGATCCCATACAAGATACCAGAATCATTACCATTAGCTAGGCTTTAAATCTGGAGCTTTTAAGGAGGAGCTAATTTGTCAGGGCCATCAGTGCATAATAGGCTTTAATGGCCACTATCAGCCTCAGCTGAGGTCTCTCCCATCCATTCTGCTCCTTGGCCAAGCTTAGCACAGGGCCATCAGTTTCTGCCTTAGCTATGTTCCAGCCATATCTGTGTCTGGTTGGGGTCCCTTGTGATCCAGGTACTGTTGTAGACCTTGCTTCTTGCTGTGGAGTTGCTGCTTGAGTCTGTGTACATATTGACTGATCATTTTTTCTCCCTTTTATTTTAGCTACTTCTATGAAGTGCAATATCCTGCTGTTTTCATGCCTGTTTTGATACTTGGGCTTTCATGCCTCTTGGATGTTGATCATTCCAGGAAACAGGGTTTTCACCTTGGGACAAAAGCCTGTTGCTGCAGCTACATGAAGACGTAAGATATGGGTAGTGGTGAATTGCCACATTCAGAATGAAGATGTGAAAATGCTAATGTTTCTATGATTTGGTATTGACCTTCTGTCCTGGGTTCAGCAGTAGCAGTCAGTTTTTCTCCTTCTTAGTAGCTGGTGCAGCACTGTGTTTTTGACTTTTGGCCTGGGAAGAGCTGATAACAACTGATGTTTAGACTGACCAAGGACTTTGTGAGTCTCATGCTCTGCCAGGGAGGAGGAGGGGCCGGGAGGAAGCAGGGACAGGACGCCTGACCCAAACTAGCCAAAGAGGTATTCCATACCACAGCACGTCATGCCCGGGGATGTAACTGGGAGCTACCCGGAAGGGCACGTCCTCCTTTCGGTCGGGCTCTTTTCCGGCGAGCGGTATCATATTTTCTTCCCTTGTTATTTCTCTTATCATTATTATTATTGGTGTTAGCAGTAGTGATTTGTGTTATACCTGAGTTACTGGACTGTTCTTATCTCAACCCGTGGGAGTTACATTCTTTCGATTCTCCTCCCCATCCCTCTGGGGAGTGGGGGGGGGGGAAGTAGACTGCGTGGTTCTAATTTACAGCCGGGGCTTAAACCACGACACCTTCCAAGCAAGAAAGATGAGTAGACATGAAATTAATTTGAAGCTGTGAAGTGTGGAGAGCAGCAGCATACATTTTTGTAGCAGGAGGCCTATTTAGCTAGAATACTAGCCAAGATGAGAACAACCGGATTTATATAGCAAAGAAAAGGCTGCTTTGTCATAAGCAGAACAGGTAGTAGTACAAGATCCCAGATACCTTGGCTCAAAGAACATTTCAGACTGATGAAGAAACTAAAGCACAGACATGCATTTAAGAATTGCTTTTTTTATGTTTGTCTGTTATCTTTCTTACGCGAGCAAAGAATAGATGTCTGTCAGCTTAAGTAGTATCTGTATACTTTTCATATATTCATGAATAACTGCATTATAAATCCAAGGTGCCCAAGTGCAGGTATGTCAGTGTGAGACAGTCTCATTATTTCAAAGTTGAGTATGATCTCCAGCCTGTAAATCTAAGCGGTCTTGGTATAATTTTTGTTCAGATTCAGGTATTCTAGAGACCAGGTATTCTAGAGATTCAGAGACCTGAAATGGCGCTAAATACTCTAGGACAAAAGCAGAAGCAGCTTCTCCCTTGGAGAGGGCAAAAGTAACATTCAGAAGGCAGTTCTTGATATGACTGGCAGGGGTTGTGGGAATCTGTTTTAGTGAACTTGTTGACCCAATGTCCCTTCTGATGCTGCATTTAATTCTCTCGACTTGAGATGCATGTGGGTGGCACAGAAATTGCAACCCATTGCTCAAAATGCAAGCAGTATTACTGCTTTGTTAAGGTGATTAGCTTGGATTTTTGTCTCAAAGAGCTCTCATCAAGCATCTCTGAGCTCTGTAAGCTTTAATACTTATTATCTGATAGAATCTTAGTTCTGGCAGAAGTTAGTGTCTGTACCAAAGAGACAAGGAAACTGTGCTAAAGAGAAAGGAAGTGACTCACTTAGCATTGTAGAGGAGCAGAGGGAAATCTCATGTAAGTCAGGAGTCTCCTTCATTTCACTCATAGGCAATACTTTCTTCAGCACAAAGATAGCTTCTGGACTTTGGAATTTGTTCTGATCCTAACTCTGCCATTCCCTTTTCCCCAGGGGCTGTGTTAAGGGTAGAGTGTGAGCTGCACTTTCCCTAGGTGCTGTTTTGTGGTGAGAAATGAAAGAACATTGGTTGGCTGACTCCTGATGCTCATTGGTATGCTAGGAGAGAAACCTGGCATGCTGCAAAGAGCATGCTCTGTACTCTATGGATGGGAAGGGGTGCAAAAATGCCTAGAGGACACTAGGACACAGGGAAGAAAGCCCTCCCAGGTGTTAGTTACCTCTGCTGTGGCCCTGCTTGTACTGGATCATCCTTCCTACTTTGTTTCCTTGTAGCTCCTTCTCACCATGTACAAGATCGGGTGTGTTTCAGAGACTCTGAGTTTCTTACTCCATTTTCCATGTACCTACAAGGTTGAAAGGTTTTCATTCGTTGTATTATAATGCTGAAAAGTCAATCAGAGAAAAGTAGCATAGTTTATTTAAAGCTGCTTGATGCAACATACAGGTCAAAAGAGAAAATAATCTGCTTAACGGACAGCAAAAAGGTCACTGCTTTTTCCTAGGAAGTGATCAAAGCTTGCTTCATTGAAACAGTGGTTAAAGACTGCTGTTGCATGCCAATGCTTAAGTTTCTTTTCTTTTACATGTTGTTTTGCTGCACCCCTGACTAAGACAGTGAAGGCAGATAGCTGAAAGACCTCCCAGAAGAAAAGATAGCATGCATGGCAGAATTCTCCATGAGGTTCCACCACACTTTATTTAAACACTTCATTTGAGTCCCTTTTATGTTGGTTTTATGCTGATTATACCCAGAGTCCACTCAATGGTATCAGATACTTTTATATTTTCAGTTTTGAATACAATACATGATATGAAATTCTTTTACAGTTGTATGTTAGACATTGAGCATGAGCATATTAAAATGAATGTTGTTTTGTAAACTTGCAGAAGTTGAAGGCATCTTTTTTTTTGCTTTAACTCTCAACTGCTGGAGTTTATGGCTCAAGCTGTGGGCTAAGAACAGCTTAATTAAAATAAAGTGTAATGTAATACTAACACTAATAATGATGAAAAGGGTAATAACAGAGAGATAAAAAAAAAAAACAAACCCAAACTGTGATGCACCACTTGCTGACCTATATACAGCCTGTCCCTGAGCAGCTAACTACCCCCAGTTTATATACTGAGCATGATATTCTGTGGTATGGAATATCCCTTTGGCTAGTTCAGGTCAGGTGTCCTGGCTGTGCTCCCTCCTGGCTTATCCTTCTGGAAGACCAATTATCGTGACACAAACTTTTTGATACATCCAGTAAGGATGTATTCACTGAGAACTGCTTGGCAGAAAAATCTTATTTCAAAAAGCTTGTGCAAAAAAGAGAGCTCCAGAAAGCCTGTTCAGAATTATTACTTGTTATTGGAAGGTCTTCAGGAAAAAATACCCTAATTTCCCCCCCATTCTCTGTCAATTTATTCCTTTTTGATTTGCATTAAACTATTAAGGAGATCCGGTCTTTGGCAGTCATAAAGGGCTTTGGCAAGCTTTCCAAATGTAGCACCTTTGGCACCTTCCCTCATTACCCACTTAAGCAGCATTTGGTAAACTTTTTCTTTTAGTCCATATCGATCATAGTCGTAATCAATTTCATCAATGTCAGGTTCACAGAAGCCCAGTTTACGAGCACAGTCCTTCCACTGTTTGGCCAACTTTTCTTTCACTAGATTCAGATGTTCATCAGTCACGGCACTTTCATTGTCTGCAAAAAGTATAAGAAAATGGCATTGTTTAACATTTCTTCTGCTCCTTTTGCTGTCTCACTTGTTCTACTAGAATTTTAGTGATAACAATCAAAAGTGGATTTCACTGAAGGCAGTATTACCCAATGATGCCAGGGAAGAAACACTTCCGGACACACGTGCTCACAGGTCAGTTGCTGGACTTGCTTTTTGATCTGAGGCTATCACAGTTTGTCATTTAAACCTGTGAGATTGAAGAGCTCCTTCCCAGAGTTCTGACACAGCTGACTGTTGTCTGTATGATGTTCTATATTCTGGGACACTAGTAATTTGTTTACTTAGGAATACACAGAGATAGTTTAATTTGGTATTGACCAACAAAAATAAATTGAATTTCAGAATCTTCCAATTTCTACCAGAATGAAGTGGTCGCAGCCCCAGACCTGTCAGTGGTCAAGAAGCATCTGGGCAATGCTCTCCGGTATCTGGTTTAACTTTTAGGTTTCCCTGTGTGGTTTCGGGCACTGGGCTCAGCGACCTTCATGGGTCCCTTCCAACTCAGGATATTCCATGACCTGAACGATAAAGTCAGGTGAGGACCACCAATCCTAACCTTGCTTCTACCAATCTGAGTGTTGTTACTCCTCTTGTTCTTGATGCATATACATCAATACTTGTATCTGGTGTCTCATAAGAGGTCATAAAACTATAGGACAAATGAGGTACACAGTATTACAGAACAGTGTTAGCACAAACTCTTACTTGTTTTATGCAATCTCATGCAAGTAGAAAAAAAGGACCCAAACAGTTATTTCTCAAGTATCAGAAGGAGAAAGCAGTACTGCTTTCATATGTTCCAAACCAAATGATTTTCAGATGAATATATAGCGAGAATACATCAAGAATAGGGAGCTATTTCTCTTACCAAACACACCATTTTTCTCATAATACCTATAAGTTTCTTCTGTAGCACCAGGATAAGTGCTGATGTTTTGATTGGACTCTTCAATCTTCATGTGATTGTGGGATCCAATTTGAACTCCAGAACTGTTACTTATGTTGTACTTGACTGATTCTTCTGTATAAGGGAATTTAATACAATTTTATAATCAACTGCATATTGTTCAAATGTCAAGAACGAACATGAGAAGGAGGTAAGGAGAAAGAAGGTTCTGCTAATAAGGGAAGTGTTTAAATGTTTTTACTACATTTAATGCAGAAATAGCCATTTACTGGCAACTGTGAGCATATTTTCATTATGCAGTCAACACAAACATACTTTCACAAAGTGAAAACTAATCCTATTCTATTTTATGATAAAGTAGCATAACCAAGCCTTACATGCTGGTAATTACTAGACTGTAAATAAAGTTCCCTGCACTTTAGGAATGTGTAGTAGCAGCCTCACTTTCTGCTGGCTAACAGCTGCAGAACATAGTCTTTACTTGAAAGCACTTTTTGTTTTAATCTTAAAGCCTTACTTCTTCTGCCTCTCAGCTTTACTTTTCATAGACGTACATTTAGGTTTACAGTTGTGACTTCAAAGTTCTGTGACACTACAGAAAATTGTTTCTATTTGCTCATAAAGTTTCTATACTCCATGTTATACTATGCTGTCTTGATGGCATCTCTCTTCCACAGTTTATATCATCTCTGCTATCTAGGTATGTATTGTTGAGTTGTATCTATTTTCACAGTGCACTACTTGTGTAGTGTTTGTTTCAACAACACTTCTTTTTTTTTTTTTATTATTTTTTTTTCCCCTGTTCTGTACTTTTGTTTCTAAGGCAAGACTAGAATGTTTTCCAAGATGCCTTACCAAAAAATGCTACTCCTTTATTTTAAGGCCTGAATCCTCAGCAATAAAAGTCAATATGCACTGATTGCACTGCTAAATTGTGTACATCTCCATGAGCTTGCGTCTGTAGTTTACTTGTATATGATTAGCTAAACACCCAATTTGGTGTCTTTTGCTTACAGTTGTCCGATTTTCACACATAACATGAAACTGAATATTCTAGTCATGTTGGATGACATCAGTTTTCTGTTCTCTTGACAGTGTTTTCTGAACTCTTTTTAGATAATTGTCCATTAAATGTTCTAACTCTAGTTTAAATGGTGAATATCACAACCTAGGTATAAAATTGAAGTACAGACACTTAAAGTGACACACAAACCCTGTATTTAATAATCCAAAATGATGATTAGATGTACAAATATCCTTGTTACACACTCAATTGCAGTGTGGAGATCTATGGTCATGCATGAAAATCTGATTAAATGCATTTAATATTTGTTAACCTGAAACTGCTAGTCAGAAATACCTATACGTATTCATGATTAGTTTCTAGATGTTGCACAAAAGGAATGCATTTTATCATGTCTGAAAATAATGATTCCTGTATCCTTTCCTTTTTTTTGTTGGTTTTTTTTTTTTTTTTTGAGGTGAAGCCCTTGGGAAATATGTTCATATTTTTAGCTAAAAAACCAAGAAATCTCATGTGTGTGTTATTTTCTTAACTTGTAGCAAAATGAATCTAGTACAAGATATGAAAACACATACAAATGCTTTGTCAATATTAAAAGTTACTGTGCTTATGTATTTCTTTTCCCAAGCCTCTATACTTCGCTTGCTTGTCACGGTTGGGTCATTATGTCAAGACTCTAAGGAGCATACAGTCAAGAAGAGAGAAACCTGCTGTTTCCAGTTTTCTTTGTAAGTGTAAGCCACTTGCAAACTTGGACAAGCCTTGAAAGGGTTAATTAAAGAGTTCAGGGTGTCTCAAGCCACAGGTCTTGAAAGGAACATATATTAACAGCTCCTAAAGGTCAGGACAATTTCAGAGATTTAAGACAGTTGAGAGACCTGTGCCTCAAGGAAGGGTGATCAGCACAAGGCCTGCAGCTAGAGATTTGTATTCAAAACCCAGAGCAAGAAAGGACAGGTGTCTCAAATGCATGTGTGGTTCAGCAGCTGGGTAGAGTTACAGCAACTTGACATTTAATCTAAAAGTGACTGGTTTTGCTGTGCAGAAGATGTTACAATGACTTCATGTTTTTAAAAGCTCATTCAGATAGAAAAACATATTGTCTTGATCCATCAAATACACATTTAATGGTGTGTACAGGTCCTTCTAGAAACATTAATTAGTTTTGCACACCTGTACTGATAACTTCGGCTATGGTTACAGGTATTAAGCAATGACATAAGTTATTTCAAGATCCTGATGTTTTCTGCTTTACTGCTCAGGATGCAATGCATAGCCTGTTGGCTACCAGTACGGATAGAGGCTACAGCACTCACCTCTGCTTGCTCTGGGCACACTAGAATGTCGTCTAAAAGTTTGCCTTATGAAAGTGAGATCTGTGTTACCTAAACAAAGAGGGAAAACAAAAAAAGTTTCAAAAGCATTATGACTGCCGTATTTGTAACAGTATAAGTACACAGTTTGTGCTCTTAAATACAAAGAGATGAGAAGCTTTTAAATTATTATATCCCCTTGAATAACTCTTTTAAAAAGCAACAACCTTATCAGGGTTCTGCTCACTGACTAATAGCTTTAATCACCCTTGGATCCCAGGGAGGGCAATGGGCTTCCACGTGGGTGTATGAATATCTGGCTAATGGACAGCAGTGTGCAAACACAGCACGCAACAATTATGGACTGAGCTGCCTCATAGCAGGTCTTCAAATTGGCAAATTCCAAACTCCCAAGTGTGCTCTTACTGCTTACTGCTGAGACTGACTGCAGTTTGTATTAGCATGCTGCTTGTGAGTGGCTCTAGCAAAGGCATGGACACCACTGCATCTTCTGCTGGTGGCAGCAATGTTTGGCAGAGATGTAACTTCCAGCCCGGGGCAGTAATTGTTTTGGATGCCTGCAGTTGAGCTCTTGAACTTATGCTGGGGCAGTAAGAATGGCTGAGTTATGGTCACCTGACACGTCACTGGAAGAGCTGTAATGCAGATCTTCTGCATCTAAGTCCAGTATCTGCCATGCTATTCCATGCAGCCTCCCTATAATAACTGTTTTATTTTTTATTTTTTCTTTCAAACAGAAGAATTCACTTTATTAGTGATGTTGATGGTTCTAATTCCTGCCTTCTGGCATGACAGCTCTGATTCATTTCAATAAATAAACTCACATAAATAACTAATCCCAGTCTCTGCATAATGTAATAGAATAACACCTTTGTGGCATTCTGTCTGTAAACAGCTAAGCATTCTTGTGAGATGATCTGGAAAAGAATACCACATTAAAAACATCCAATATTTAGTAGGAACAGGCTAACGTAGCTTTCATTTCTAGCTCCTGAAAGTTACATCTTACAGGTCTCTATTTGCCATTTTACTTTTATTTTTTGCCAAGGCTTAGTGTTCTCTTCTTTCTTTGTCTCCACACATTTATATGCCACAGCTCACTAGCAAATACCAACAGAAGCTCCTCATCAGCACCAGCCACATCTCTCTGGAGAAAACAGTTATGAGCCTCAGCTCCTTGTTGGCCCCCTGAGCTTAAGAGTCTCATACCTTTCTGCAAATCAAGCTAAAAATACTCATTTATTTTCTGAAATGCTGCAAATGATGTTTCTGCACAAGCAGAACCTATGGTATGAATGTTAACATTTTGAGAGTCAATAGTTCTTGTTTGCTTTCTTAGAATGACTGATAGCAGCTCTTTGTTTTGGTAGCTGCTGTAGCAGCATCTGCCATTTGCTATTACTTGGTTGGTAGCTGAAGAGTTAGGTATTGGGTCTGATGCTTCTCTATTACATTGATGCTTTAGAAATGGTTCACTTGAAATTGACAGCCTGAAATCAGTGAAAGTAGCATAACGCAGCCAAAGATAGTGTTTTAGCAACCTGAAGTAACATCAAGCAGACAGAGAACTTAATGAAATAAATTCTTCTTTGCTATATCGCAGATCAACTGCTAGCAACGAGTGTTACACAAACTACAAGACCCTACTGACCACTTAATTTTTAGAGAGCAAGTGTGTTTTCAGAAACATAGGTCTTGGAGGAGGAGGAATCTCACCTGTATCTTTGTCTGTGTTCTTTGGAAACCAGTTTACGTTGGCTTGTGATTGCAAGTTTAGGCCAGATTCAGGCACAGGTATACCTAGGTTAAAGGTACTGGCTGAACACAAGCCATAGGTAGCATCTGTGTTTCCCATTAGAATACCCTTAGGGTTTATCCTGTGAAAAGTATCTACAGGTCCCTGTTCTGGTGTTATTGTGGCTGGCCAAATATATGGATTAGTGTTTGATCTTGTTTTTTCAGCTCTGGGATGCAGCTCACTCCATTGAGGAATAGAAGACGGCTTTGTAAGTGGATCATAGGAAACTCGTTGTCTCCTTTCTTCCTCTCTCATTTCAGGGGTGTATACTACAGGAGAAACTGCTCTATCCATCCAGCTCCCATATGCATGGTAATTGTATTCACGCTGAAGTTTTCTGTTTAGATTATCAGCAGATGTAAATGGGGTCTCGCAGCTCTCAACAGGCTGGTTCTCAGGGGAGGCAGCAAACAGGGCTTCATTAACCTGACTGGTCATGGGACCTTGAATACTGTGTAGAGAATTAGGCTGATCTGAAAGGGAGAAAATTAAAATATTTTAAATACATCCAAATGCAATTATATAGCTTGTTGTGATGACACTAGAATCTGTTAATCTACCTTTAATATTATGGTAATATATAAAAGGTCAAATATATCATCACTTCCAACAGAAGCTGTGTTTTATTATATAGAATGCCTTTACAGAGAAGTATTGCAAGCTTTTATCTAGGAAGTATAGGCTTGTTTAAACTATCGGTACCAAAATCCCACTTACTTAAGTGGTGTCAGAATTCACTGCATACTCTATACTGACATCAAGTTCTCAGCCACTGAAATAAATAGTTCCTGGAGGCATTTGCAGGGTATGATTTACTGCTGTGTCTCCACTGGCATCAACTGAGGTTTAATTGGTGCAAAATTACAGTGTAAAACGATGGAAAATAACACCACTGTAATAGGTATTATTTCATACAGCACAAACTATTTGTCATTGAAGTCATGTTTGCAAATCATTACGTAAAATATCCTGTCTGGGTATTTTGTGATTAATCCTTTTTGTCTTATAGTCCCAAAGAATACACTTTTACAAGTAATGCCTACTAAATAAAATAATCTGTCATCTACATCCTTCAAACTAATTCTCACTATCAAAGGAAGCTCCACTTCAGTCTCGAACTAGATTGACTTATGATCTGGATCATGCTGCAGCATTCCAAGACTAAAAAAGAATTTAAAAATTTGCTTGTTACTATTTGTTCTTATGGTTTTAAGGGTGGACTACAGATGCTTCCTTAAATAGTTCTGAAAGCTTCAGTTGTCTGTACAAGTACAGACACAGTTACCTGGCAATGTACATTGCCTAAAGCAAAGGACTCTTATAGACCATTGTAAAATTGGAATGAAGTGTATGTATGTGCTTCTATTTAGCACAGATAATGTCAGTGAACTGTGTTGTGTCCCATCCCTCCATCCCCAGTTACATGAATTCAGACTAGTTCCTTTTTATGTCTTTATGTTAGTACACCTCCAGTCTGACTCATTCTGCTTCTTTTGTTACTGCTGCTAGAGGGGGAGCAGGAGGAATGATCTAATACAGACACAACCTCATCAAAAGTGATAGCTATTAACAATTCAGTATTAGCATAAACTACATGGCATCCATTCTGCAGGGCAAGTTTGAGATGTGTGAACAGATTCTGTGGGATATCTTTCACTACCACTATCTGAGTAATGCCCATTGACTGTAGAGGAAAACCTGACTTTGACTGACGGGCTGTCAAGATAGTATCTTCCAGCAGTGTAGATTCACAATAAAGCCTTTCATACTTAAAACACGTAATCTGCTGCAGCCATACGTGGTTATTTCTGGTAGGGAAATGTAATTGTAGTTATTTTGAAATATAGCAGTAGTGTTGCCCTACAAAATCCATCAGTTCTACTGAAGAACAGTTATGGCAAACCTAGCTTTGGGGAAGGCTTATTAGTTGTATGTTACAGTTTAACATTATTCATTTCATGTCTTTCAAATGGTGTGAGCAAACTTAGCAGGATCTAGTTTCTGCTGAATTTGATATTGTTGCTTGTAAATCAGTGTTGCAAATATGATCCTATATCCTTTGTCATTAAAAAACTTTGGTAAAAAAATTCCAGATACATTTCTACAAAACTATAACTATATAATCACATATTAGTAAGACAGCTCTATAAAAACATGAAACACGCAACTCATCCAAGATGTGATGGAAAATATGAAAGGAGAGAAAATTCATCTATGTATGACTTTTGGGAGATTGGCAGCAAATTTAATCTTTTCAGTGATTACAATTCTTTCTCAAATACTGAATAATTAAGTCTCTTCATAACCCCTTAATGGTAAGATCACTTATTTTGTACATGTAAGCAACTTCATCTTTGGCAGAATACACAGAATAATGATGTGTTAGTAAATGTCTTACCTGCTTGAGCATTACTTCTGTTTTCTGCTACAGCATCTATTTGAAGGGACTGCATCTCATCCAGCAGTTCGTCTGACACAGGCCACATTTTCTGCATATAAGAAAGAATTTATAGGCAAAAGTTTAACCAAAAGGAGTTCCTGTAGAATAGGAAACGGCACAGCATCACAGCAAAGTGACTGGGATGAACAGATTCCATGAATCTGGGAATCTGGGTATGGAAAAAGATTCCATACCCTTGCAGAGAGCATAGCCTAACAAAAAATACCCATTGCTTTGCTACGGATGGACAAAATCTTTTCTTCAATGAAAGAGGGAAGGACTGCAATGCAACTGCAGAATACAATACTCTAAGTTGGCCAAACAATACCCTTCCTTATATGAGTATGAGCTTAACCCAGAGATAGTGGATTTGGATTGTCTGTCTTGTACTTAATAGACTTCTTGCAAGCAGTCTTGGTGAGAAGATGCTGCTGAGGTAAAGGTAGCAAATGTGCACCCTGTTCTGTGGATTATATTTATTTCAAGTGTATTAATCAATAGGGAAGAAGTGAGAAAGATCTACTTTCAGGTATGACCGTGATGACTTTTTTGAAGAGTATTATGAACAAAGAGTTTAAAGCAAATCTTCAGAAATAAGCAGTACATTTTCCTTTCTGTAAACCCTCATCCTCACTTCACTGGATTGAAGGCAAAATCCATTCTTGTTCTAATCTTCTGATATTCCCACTATTCAGACTTCCCTAGAAGTAAATTTTTAACCTGAAAAAAAATTCTCTATTTCCTTCAGTGCTCCTTACTCACTTACTCATTAATTCTAAAAGTAGTATTTTTTTTTTTAATTAAACCCAAGTAGTACTTTCACAGATTAAAAATCAACAACTGCTACTCACTCCCTCCCGTCCCCTGTCTACCGTCCCTTCCCCCAAAAAATCTACTTCTGAAAGCAACAGATAACGTTCTAAAGCACATTATAATCTTAGGTCCTTAGATTTTTCTTGAATAACTGAACTCCTTGAGCAAGGCAATTGGACCAGACGACCTTCCAATCTCACTCATTCTGTGACTCTGGTCATTTTAGTTAGGAGGCTGTGGGCTGTGCTTCTATAGTTGCTAGTAGGGGGCTATGCCCAATGTGCAACCCTCCAACTCATGTTGCTATTGAAGCTGTACTAATAGTTCATTTACCACATTCACTTGCCTTGAATGCAGTACTCGCATTCTGTGCCCTGATCAGAATGGATGCTTTCCTTCCTGAGAAAGTAATAGACTCATGGCCCATTTTTCAAGTAGTCCTTTGATCCGTATGATTTGAGACGTATATTGCACAGAGCTAATACAGCTAGTATAATTAGCCATGATCCTGAATTGGGGTCACTATCATAAATCAGATGTATATACTTCACATTGTGAGTTAGTTTGGTCAAATCAGTCCAGGAAATTTGTTCCATCAGTTTTATTTTGCAAAACTCTACTGTGTTTTCCAACAGTCACTAGTATTTCACAAACATCACGGGTTCCCTAAACCAGAAGCTTTCATTTCCACAATTGCAGACTTGGTGACAGAAGGAAGCACTTCAAAGAAACTGTAAATCAACAGTTTCACGAAGGAAGTTGTTTTCTTATTTAAAATAACTGGGTATCTGAGCCTTATTTCACTGCAAAGATTAAGATTCTAATGCCAGGAGTTCTCACTGACAGCTGTTAGTACTACAGAAGTGAGTAAATTCATAAAATCTGTGATAAGATCAGCCCAAGAAGTTCTCATTCTCATGTTTTCAGTCAGAAAAACATTGTTTATCATAATTTATAAACCTACAGAGAAGTAAGAGAAACTGACTTGGATACTCAGGAAAAACATCTAATTCAAAATATTCCCTGTTATGACTGCGGTACAGCTTCCTGCTGTCAAACAGGCCGGGACTCTTTAGATTAATGTAGAACACAGATTACCAAGAATTTACAGGTTTTTTTACATGGAGTCTCTGTCAGATTCTGCCACTTTTGAATCTCTGGGAATAACATTTTATTTAATGAGTGAAACTTAATGGATATATGAGGAGCTTTTGCAAAGTATTGTCATAGAATCAGAGTGTCACTCAGGTGACAAGAGACCTTGGGGGATCTCAGGCTCACCTCTCACTCAGAGTCATTTATGGGATCAGAGTTGTGCAGCTGGGTGTTGAAACCCTCCAATGATGGTGACTGGACAACCTCCTTAGGTAACTTGCTCCACTGCTTGGCTGTCCTCACAGGGCAGTTTGGGTTTTTTTTTGTTTTCCCTCTTATATCCAGTTTGAATCTCCCTTATTTCAGTTTATGTCCACTGTCTCATGTCCTCCTACTATCACTGCTGTGAAGAGCTTGCTCTATTTTCTCAATAAACTCCTCATAGGTAGGATGAGGAGACATTGCATGTTTGGCTGAGACAGTCCTGGTCCTTCAGCCCCAACTCATATGGCAGGACTAACAAGTGCTGAGCTTATCTTCTCCTGCTGCTGGCCTTCCTGACTGCTGTCAAGGCTCTGGTTGGTGACCAGGTTGCTGCTCACCACTACCCTAAGGTCTTTCTCAACAGTGCTGCTCCCTGGCCAGGAAGACCCCAGCTGACACTGAAGCCAGGGATTATTCCAGGTGCATTTGTCCTTTCTGAATTCCACAGGTTCTCCAGCCTGCAGCTGGCAGCCTTGTCCTTGTGACTGTATTGACCAGTCCTCCTAGTTTTGTGTCACCTGCACACCTTACGGAAGTATGCTCCATCACTGCTGTCAGGCCACTGATAAAGAAGTAAACTAGGGAAGGCCCTGGTACAGCAGACCCCTTCACTACAGTAGTTGTTAGTGGCTTCCAGGTAAAGAAGTACAACCCACTAACCACTACTCTCTACTATAACTACTAACTACTATAACTACTAACCACTACAACCCGTTTTCATCTGCCCATCCAGACTTGGATACAAGAGTATTTTGGGAGGAGGTGTTGAAGTAAATGACATGCGCTGTTCTCCCCTTCTTCCCAAATCCAGCCATTTTAATCATAGAAGGAAATCAGGTCAGTCAAGTCTTACCAGTCTCAAAGTGACAGAATCTGGACATAACTGGGATTGGAGAGACGGGTTATGGGGAACTGACACTTTAAAATGCTTAGAAAGTTACTCACTTTTAGCTTCTCCAGATCAGCACCAATATTGTTTTCTAGATTTTGACAGTAAAATGGACTGTATCTTTGACAAATTTCTGCAAAAAGGAAAGAACTATGTGAAAGTGGTTTTCAATAGAAAATAAGTGATTTATACTGTTAACAATTTTAACGGATAAGGATTGAATAAAGATTCGTATGAAGCCAGAAACAGGAAAGTCATATATATATTTGGAATATGTTCACACGGCTCATTTAGCCCTAATATAGTACAAGAACAGGATGATTTCTAGTGACTTTTTTTGTCGTTGTTGTTGGTGTATTGCTTTTCAGGGTGAAAGCTCCCTGTCTATGACCTGTGTCTGACAGCTCCTTTCCTTGACTTGCCAAAAGATTGGTTGCTACATTTTAAGAAATAAGCTACATTCAATTGCATTCAGCTATTTGGTAAACAATTATCCCTTCTTTGCTAAAGATGGAATTATTGAAATAATTTACAAACATGGTAAGTATCAGTATTTTGCATATGGGAAAATTAGAATCTAAGACCCAGTGCAAGCATAAACTCAATCCATTAGCAGTAGATTATGTAGGTTAAATATGGAAATAGTAGATGGGTTCCTTCTGTTATACAAATTTCCCCTGAGTATTTAAGTACATGCCTGTTGTATACAAAGCTCTTGATGTTCCTGGCTAAATCCAAACCTCAGTTTCCTGTTATGCATAGAGGCTTTTGTTTTATGGGTTGTTATATTTGTTGGTTTTTTGGTTGGTTGGTTGGTTTTTTTGGCACCATATATTGAAACAGAAAGAAGAGGCAAGAGGAGTTAAAAGAATTTTGACTTATTTGCTGAATGCTGTTAGTCTCCTTCCCAGCCCCCTCAGGCAAATCGTTCACTGACTACACGTGTTTTGGGATCTGACTATAAGAAAGGCTGATTAACTAGTCAAAGGCTGTTGTATTGCTCAGGGAAGACTAAACCAGACAGATTTTGAAGCTAGTTTCAATAGGGTATTTTCTCAGTCATAGCCAAGGTATACTATGTCCCCTGATGTCAGCTTTTCTGTAAATTTCAGCAGGAAGATTATACTATGCTAAAGACAAATTATCAGCAAGTATAAAATATCTTAGCTCCATCCACTCACGAGTATTTCTCAAATCTGTAAATGTTGGACCAGGTCCCATTTTTAGTTGAGGTACAGGGAGCACGCTTTACTGGGCATGTGAATTGATATTTCTATTTTCAAAGCAAAACCTTGTATTTTAAGAGGAAAACACTCAGGTTTGTTTTACTTCATTACAAACTATTGATGGACAAGTAACAAAAAGAATCCTAAAGCACTGCCTTACCTGCAAAGGTTGGCCGTTTCTCTGACTCTTGTTTCCAGCATTGCTCCATTAATTCAATAATCTCCACTGGACATTTATCAGTGATCTCCTCTATGTTTGGCCTGTTTCCACGCTCGACGACAAACCGAATCTGAGAATCATTTATACTATCTGCAAAATGAAATCAAATTCTGATCATGGGTTTTGCTACCTTTCAACAGGTAAAAGAAATAGTGAAGAAAGAAACACACAGTTCCATGTGTGTTTGTGGATACGTAAAAGATCTCAAAGATGTCTGAGTTACAGCTACTGCTTTCACATTAATGAATTTGAATCCTCTGCCCTAACTTCCATGGGTTAGAGATCTATTTTAAGACAAATGGGTTTACTTTTATATCTAAGACATACCTAGCGTAAGTAGAGTAATGGATCTAGCTCTACAGAACCTGTATCTCAGTTATGCTTTGCGCTGGATCACAAAGATAGCCACACAGGCAACATTTAGCCATTTAGCAAAAAATCCATTCAAAACGATAAACATTTTACTCTGGAATTCCACAGTCTGCTCCTATTGCTCTGTATGAGCACATTACTACATGTTGAGAAGTTTGTGCCACACAGCTGAGAAGTGACAACTGGCTATGTGACTGTTCCTGTTAGAACAAAAACCACACATAACTAGTCCACCTCAGAAAATAAGAGTAACATCAAAGATTCCATCTTGGCCTGCCAGAGGTTTATATAACTTCTGCCACTGAGTGCAGGTTTATGCCCCTGCCATGTGGATGTGCATAGACTGGGCTCATGCCAGGATTTCAATTCAGATGTTCTTGTCTATGCTTAGAAGCCCGGAATGATGCAACTAATGCCTTTTACTGGCCATGTGATGAACAGGCACTGTTCTTAGGCATAGGTGATTTAACCAATCTTAATTTTATAAGTTTAAATGCTTAACATTTGTAACTTCATTTTATGATAGCATCCTTTTGGAAGTAACTTACATTCATATGGCTCTTTGTTAGCAAAAATTGCCCACATCACTATGCTGAAGCTGTAAACATCTGATTTCTCTCCAGGTTTTATGTGAATAGTGCTTAAATGCTCTGGGGCCATATAGGAAAGAGTCCCACCACTGTACTGACAATCGCTCTTGATTTGCTTCCGTCGGCCTGTTTCTTCTCGGGACAGCTGACTCCAGCTCTTATAGGATGCAAAACCAAAATCTGCAATCTGAAAAATGAGACACATCAGAGCTAGTGCCATGATGAAGAGGCGATAAACAAGTATTTCATGCAGTGCTCAATTTGATAATGAATGGCTGGTAATAACTTATCTAAAAATGAAATACTGCTAAAAAATGCAACAAGAAAGGAAAACAAACTATTTGCCCTTTTTTTTTTTTTTTTTTTTTTTTTTTTTTAAATCCTAAATAAAGTATCACAGCCAACAGGGAGCCATTAGGTGAACCTTCATTATTAATTTAACTCACTTGGAATGACTGTAAGGAAAAAAGAAGTGAAAAATACTGAGGTGGCACCTTGCCTCACTTTTAACTTGCTTTTCTTTACTCTCTCATCACCTATAACTAGCTTATTGTCCCTTTGAGTTTCTGAAACTTTGGGCTAAATTTAAAAGTCATATTCAGAGGAAGAGGAAAATGCAAGTGACATTCTGCTAAGGAGCTAGGAGACCAGGTTCATGTCTGTAAGTGAGAGGAGGTCTACTGTGTTAAGAGGAAGATACTATGTAAATCTTCCCACATTTGCAGTTTCCTAGAACAACTGTTTCCCTTCATAAATATTGGCAATGTTAGATACATTCAAGCAGATAGATCATACAACAACTGCCTTAAATTATACTTTTGATCAAGCTCCTTAAGTCTGATCTGATTCTGAATTTGATCCTGAGCTGCAGTTCAGTTTGTCATGCAGTGTGATGATACCCTAGTTTGGTCCTGTCCATATAAACTGAAACAAAAAAAACCCATCCAATTTACATTTAAAGGAGATCATGATGGTTCGGTGTGTTTGTTTGGTTGGGCTGGGCTGGGTTTATTTTTTGTTTGTTTGTTGTTGTTGTTGTTTTGGGGGTGGTTGTTTGTTTTTAAATAGAGTTTATACCTCTTATCTGCATGCTCCTCATACTGCAGTAGGACTTGCTACCATATTAACCTTGTAAAACAACTTCTCACTCTCTAATGTAAGAAATACCAAAGACTGAGCGCTCTTCAGAGGAACTTATTCCGTAGTTTCAAACTGTAATGGGGTGATTACTTCAGCAACTCACCTTGACCAAAGACAGGACATCTGATGAGGACTGCTGCAAATTCTACTGAGGTTTATTCAGCAGTAGGCTCTATATCTATGTCTTGATCCAAAAGCCCAGTAAAGTTAATAGAAGGGCTTTGGAACAGGATTATAAACCATTCTCTGAAGTAGTCTCCTGCTGCTTTTTTTTGTAGCTGCTGGCTGTCATTTAAAAATGATGACTAAGGGAAAAAAAGAGGGAGACAAAAGAGTAAAAGGTAATAGGCAAAAGAAGGACAAGAATAAAGAGGAGGAGGTAAAGGCAGGAGAAGAAATTACAGCAATAAAGAACAAAAGACCGGATGCATAAGAAATTCTATTTTGTTTCAATCTCTATGCATAAAGGTTTGTTTTTTTTCTTTCTAGCTGTATTTTTTTTTGTAGTTCATCAATTCTCAACAATATTATTCATTTTTTTAATACCATTAGTGATTTTTTTTTTTTTTTCCCCCACAGTTGCAGGAAGATTGTGCAGATCTCAGATGCTGAATAGGCCACCATACTTCAGTGATCCACTGATAATGTTCTCTTAGTGATAGAGTACAAAAGAGTTCATCTTCCAATCAGGAAAACTAACCAGTGCAGTCAAACTGTGTTCTTGCAACCCAGAGCACCAGCTTTCTCCATTTACATTCTAACCAGTACCTTAATGTGGAAGTCTGTGTCCACAAGGATGTTTTCTGGTTTTAGGTCTTTGTGTATGATGCCTTTCTCATGCAGATAAAGCATTCCTTCTATAATCTCCATCACGAAGCGCCCTTTCACTGACAAAGGCAGCGAGAGCTAAAATAAAGAACAAGTACTATCTAATAAAAAATGGTATTACAACCATCAAATTAAAAAAACAGTTTTTAAAGTTTCTTTCTCAGTTCCAAGAGTACCTCTGAGCAAGCCAGGGTGAAAAAGAACGAAGGTCCTTCTTGAACCTAAATTTAAAACAATTCTAGAGTCACTCCATATTTACAAAAGCAGTTTTCTTTAGCAAATTCTCTACACTCCTATAACTTCAAACCTATAACTGTGGTCTGCTCTTCTGTGATGCACAGAAAAGCCACAGCTGTCCTCTGCTGTCTCTAGAGAAGGCAGGGCAACCATGGGCTCTAACACAGAAAGGAGGATGAGAATCTAAAGACTCCATTCTCTGGGGTAGCAGTAACAACCTGTCCCTTTCAAGTACCTTATCAACCCTAAGGAAGAGCAGAGGATGCTCACTTTCTGTAGCACTTTCATCATGTTCCCCCGTTGCACATACTCCATCACAAGTGAGTAGTTTCCATCTTCCAAAATGATACCTAGCAGTTTTACCACACGCTCATGTTGCAGTCCGTACATAATATTGGCTTCTTCAAGGAGGGAAGCCTTATAACTGTAAAACAGAAATCACACTGAACTTAGATGGTAGGCTAGAACACAGGGATGAAAATGCTGTTGATTCATAATGAAAACGATGGCCATAAATGTCAAAATCCCTAGATCCACTGTAAGATGAACCCCACCTTCCCCTAGTTTTGAATTGATATAGCTTTGCTCATGACAGGTTATATTCTCTAAGTCTCTGCTCAAATGTATTGCACAGAGACTGTCTGCTCAGCCTGATTTTAAGGCCTCTTTTTAAGTGCATAAGCATCCTGAACTGGGGTGGTATCAGGCAGGGCTTTGGACAAGAGGATCAAATCACTCCACGACCTCTTGTACAGCGATCTACACAGATCTCTTTCCCAAAGGGCTGATATTCCTGTTCATATTCAAAATGGATTTATAACGGGGGATCCATCCACATACTGGATCATAACACTTACTAACAATTACCAGTTTAGGATGAATTTAAAGTCTAACTCTTTGTCTGGGCTCTGGTATAATCCATCAATAGTCACAGATACGCAGCTGGGAGCTAACTAAGGGTGTTAAGAAGGATGGTACCCATTATAACAAATAGAAGAAGAGGTGGTATTTTTACTGTTGCTGGTTTTTTTTTGTCATCAGGCAAAAAGATATAAGAAAATCTTGAGACTATGTTCCTTACTAATGCTTTCCCCCTCTGTGTTTCTCTGTAGTACTAGAGAAGAAAGTGATCGGTTTGTTTGCATTAAGCTCAGTTATAAATTTGCTTAAGATTTTTGGTTCAATACTTTAAGGAATACTAAACTTATGAGCCTGTGTAGTGAGAAAGAAATACATAAAATAAAGCTGGCAGGCTTGTATGTTTTAACTCTGTTCATCCCAAACTGCCACTGCAGTCTGCAAACTACTAGAATCTCTTAATTCCCTTTCTGCTGGGAAAAAAAAAAACCATCATAACCCAAACAAGTAGGACATAATGGTTGGACTTGATGGTCTTAAAGGTCTTTTCCAACCTAGTTGATTCTATGGGGGTTTGTCTCTCTCTAGTGAATGACTCATGGGAAAGATTTAGGACTGCTACAGCTGTGAAGTAGTAGTGCTGCCCTGGGACCTGAATTCACTGAAATTAAGAGCTGATTCAGCCCTTGAATTAAAGCAGAGGGTGCGGCTCACTCTGCTTTTTCTCAAGGGAGAGAGTTATATTCTTGGTATTGTACATGGGGGGTTAGAATCCTGCTGATTGCTCATACGTGTGTTGCGTTCTTAGTGGACACCTATGGTTGGACAACTGTATTGAAAATTGATCTGCAAGCTTGAAAATATCAGGAGCCCACCAAGTTCCTGCATTTCCTTAAGTGTGCAAGAGTCCCCCCGATTCTTAACAACTCACAGTAGTGCTAACCTTGCCAATAGAAAAGAGGAACCTCACTGGAACAATGAGTTAAACTTTAAAAGTTGGCTTGTGAGAGAAAAAAACAGGAAAATTTGCAAGAATTTGCCAATATTCTCTGAAGAGTATTTTCCTCACATACAGTACCTCCAGAATCTGAAGATCTGAAATTATTACACTTTATTTAGATTTATCCCCATTGAGTTTGGAGATTTCCTTAAACCAACTGAAAGATAAAAATCAGATCTAAGATCTGTAACTTACTTAGTGCGCTCAGGTCCTGTATACACTTTTTTTAATACTACATCTCCATATTTCTCGTGACGGCATAAAAAAATTGTTCCAAATCCTCCAGCATCTAATTTTCCTCTTTCAGACAAATCCTGGGTATTCATACAGATGTCTTCCAGAGACATGTTTGCAGTCTTTGTGGCTTAGCTATTAAACAAAACCAAGTACTTAATGCTTCTGGACCTGTAGTATAAAGGACAAAGAAGTGTCATTACCAAGCATTTAGCTGTTCCACTAAATAAATGCCTGTATAAGGAGTGGGACACAAATATATACTCTGGTCACCCTTATGAACAAAGGGCCTCAGTTTGAAACCAAAGATGCCGTGGCTCTCACAGCATCACAAAGATTTATCCTGTCACCCTGTTACATTAAGTAAATGTAAAAACATTTCTTTACCCGAGGATCTCAAAGTGCTGTTAATAAATAGGTTTTATCCATATAATACATAGTAGATCAGCATTGTCACTACACTTCACAGTTGCAAAAACTGAAATCCAGAAAAATCAAGGGCTATTGTCCAAAGGCAGGAAGTGCCTGAAGATTCTGATAGGAATCTCATTTCCTAAATTGCCTGAATGTGGGCCAGTCAGGTACCCAGTATAACTCTAAGCTACTTTTTAGGTTTTTCAAAACCAGCTCTAAAGGTTTGCTTGAAGCTTGAAACAAAGAAACAAAAGGTTTCTCTTGAAAGTGAAACAAGAAACACAGCTTCTATGGAAAACTTACTTTCACAGCTGTCTGAATCTAAGGAGACAAACACCAGGAAGGACCGTGGTGGGATTTAAGGCAAATTCTCCCCTATGTTTCAAAAAGAAGAGGAACAAAGAACATGAAGGCTTGTATTAACTCCTAAGTGCACCAAAAGAGAGCTTGTGAGAGCCTATGAAATGGGTAGACAAGTAAACCCCAGTGGATACCAGAATAAATTTAAGCCTTTCATAAAGCTGTGGTGCTCTCTTACCTAACATGTCTCTCTGGAGGAAAAACCTTAAAAGAAAGCTAGACAGCCGGTACTTTTGACACATACCAGCAAGCTGCCTTGCTAGCACAGGTGCAAGCCACAAGCTGTGTTTTTTTTCCCCACTGAACTTTTACCTTGAGCACCTTACGTTGGCTAAGGAAAGAATTTGCTGAAAAAAGACAAAATCCAAGAGCAGGGCTGTTCAGTTTCCATTCCTCTTGGATGACTATGACACAGATACACAGAGCTGGTAGAAAGGCACAATTTCAAAGTGCTAGTACCAGCAACAGTGGATTGGCTTCCTCTGGTAATTAAGAGCTGTAAATAGTGTGGCAAAGGGACTCCCAATTTTTTCAAACCAACAGGTGACTGCTAATTCCTGTAAACTACTGTGCACCTGCATCATCAAGTCTCTAACTGAAAAGATTGCTTAATGTTGTTATCAACATCAGCTGCAGCCTGATTACTGCAGCTTCTTTCTGGAGTCTGGGAGCTGAGGAGGTAGAGAAAGTGGCTATAGAAAGTAGGTGTGTGCAGGAAGAGAGATGTTTGTGGGCTGATTTGGGAATTGTCTGGTCAGTTCAGTACTGACAAGCCAAAATAGGAAAGGGTAAACTTAATTAAAAAACAAAAAAAGGTTGCACCTGTAGAAGAAAGAAAGCAAGAGCTTCCTCTTCCAACTGTACATATACCCTATGAGCTGCTGTTGCACTGACAGACAGTGTGGTCTCTTCAGAGTTTTCTTCTTTGGTTTTCCTAGCTTTGAAAGGAGGTAGATTTAGGTTTGCTGGAGTGCTAGCCTGAATTACGAGCACAGGAGCAAGGATATGGCTGCATTCATTTAGTAAAAAGGTAAGCTCTGCTGTGCCCAATAATTGTTAGCAGAGAGGAGACTCTTGTGTTTTGTTTGTGGGTTTGGTTTTGCTTTTTCTTTTTTTTTTTTTTTTTTAAAGTTCCTTTATAGCTGTGCAGCAAGTGACTCATGGTACTGCCAAGAACTCTTACTGCTGCTCTTGTTGGTGAGCTTTTCGTCTCTCTGGAAGTTTCTGCTGATGGTTCTCCAGCTTTCTTGGGGTGGTGCTACTGATTGTTGTGTGATTGGGGTGGGTGCCAGAGGTACAAAGGCCTGAATTCAGTTGTGAGGCTTTAAGATAGCATCAGCTAATATCTTGCTTCTTTGTCTGGTGTCTCACTTTCAATAACTGGTTCAAAGTCACATGTCTATGTAGTTTTTTCATGCTAACAGTAATTATGCATGTAGGTAGTAAGAATTGCACATGCTTTTGTTGTGAATGCAAATTAGATGTGTGTTTTTTGAATGATTAATCTCTAAAGTTGCATTAAAACTATTGATAGCTCGAGGTTGCCATTCAATACCACATAACAGGACAAAACCCAGCCATCCCTCAAACTGCAATATAGGACCTTGTTCCTATTTATATTGATACTGCCTGTTCCTACCAAGCAGCATGTAATCAGAAGGCTTAGAAATTCGGAAGCAGCAATAACTTCTGAAATCAAAAAATATCTGCTGAAATGAGCTGGATAACATTCAACAGAGGGAATTTTCTCATAAGGTAGGATGGAACCCTCCTCCTTGGGCATGCTCTACCATTAAGATGACACTCCTTTTTTTCGTCATTATTGAGCAGTGAGGTACTCTGAGTAGAAGCTCTTTGATCTTAAGACTTATTTCAAACCCAAAGGTTTTTGTTGATAGATATCACAGGATAGCAGTCTCTAGCCAGGTTTTCAAGAAAAGACTACTTATTTTGGTATACTACTTAGGATAAGGTATTGGCTGACATTGCCTAGATTTGTCAGATGATTAAGAAATTGAGGAGGGAAGCTCAAAGGCTCATGTTCATTCTAAGCCTACTGCTTTTTATTGAGATACATGGTAATTCAAATGTATCCTCATGTACTTAGGATACATCAGTGCAGACATTACATATCTGTTGGTAAGAGAAACAAAGACACATAATGGTTCTTATAGTTAAGAGATTTGGCTTTAGCCTGACCTTATTTCTAGGGCTTTGTGTTCTATCATGTTGCTCTAACCTGTATACCTGATTGACTATAAACCATTTTTTAATATAGTGTTCAGAACATCTGTATTAGAATCATTGAATAGAATCACAGAATCATAGAATAGTTAGGGTTGGAAAGGACCTTAAGATCATTTAGTTCCAACCCCCCTGCCATGGGCAGGGACACCTCACACTAAACCATGCCACCCAAGGCTCTGTCCAGCCTGGCCTTGAACACTGCCAAGGATGGAGCATTCACAACCTCCCTGGGCAACCCATTCCAGTGCCTCAGCACCCTCACAGTAAAGAATTTTTTCCTTATATCCAGTCTAAACTTCCCCTGTTTAAGTTTGAACCCGTTACCCCTTGTCCTATCACTACAGTCCCTGAGGGAAAGTCCCTCTCCAGCATCCTTGCAGGCCCCCTTCAGATAATGGAAGGCTGCTATGAGGTCTCCACTCAGCCTTCTCTTCTCCAGGCTGAACAGCCCCAACTTCCTCAGCCTATCTTCATATGGGAGGTGAGTTCATATTTAACAAGTGCCAACATGTATCATGAGAATATGGCTGCTACAAAAGATGGATTTTTGCCCACTAACATGTTTAGATTTTCTGTAGAGAGGGCTAAAAACATACTAAGTGGGTTTGTGGCATTTTTCTTTTTAACACTGCAGTTAGGTTCTCTAACCCCCAAAGGGCACATAAACTCTTCAGAATCATGACCTGGTCATTAGGTCGCACTGTACCCGATTCCTGGGTGGTTTGCTGTGCTGTAATGCACTGATCTGCTGCAGATCTTTTCTTGGCCCTACTGTTAAGGAGGATTACCGAGCACGTTAGCACGATCATACAAAAAGATCAAGCAGTAATTGCAGCCCTTTTGGTTTAATGACACAGCACGGAAGTCCTTGAGAGGTGTTACACGGTATAATTGGAGAAAGTGAACAAGTTTTCAAGCACCAGAACTTGCGGCCACTTAGTTATCAATCAGGAAGGGAAGGGAATAACAAACAGGAACCAAAGCTGGTACGGCCGGTACGGGTAACGGGAACTAAATAGAAGGGTAAGGACAAAAATACTGCACGCAGGGAAGATGTTTCAAAAGCTTTAGTACATCTCAACTCTGTTGCTGTAAATCACCAACTCCACCTAAACCTTTCCCTTCGGCTCAGGTTCTGCTGCAGCTTTTCACTGAGGGGTGAGGGGTTTTGTGGTTTTTGGTTTTGTTTTTTTTTCCTCCTTTTTTTTTTCCCCTTTTTGGGGAAAAAAAGTAAAAGGCACCGATCAGCAGTAGGTTACGAACGGATCCCGTGCGAACGCGAGGAGAAGCCAAGGCAAACCCGGAAACACGAGAGAGGGTGAAAAGGGAAAGAAGGGGTCTGCGTAATGGCTCGCACCGGTATCGGTGGGGCACAGTCGGTTCTGGTTTTGGAAACCCGTGTGCTCACCCGTGTGCGGCACCCAGAGCGGGCTGCCGCGTCAGAGGCTCCTCGTCCAGCCGCGGCTATGCTTTAGGCAGAACGCGGGAGTGAAGCGCTGCTCCTTCCTCCCCCCGCACACCACCACCCCACCCCCCGCTCCCCCCCCGTCTCCTTTTCCCCGCCCGCTCGGTTCCGGCAGCTCCATGCGCGCTGGGCGGACAAACGCACCCGCTCGCCGCGGCTGGAAGCGCGGGACACGGAAAGCTCTACCGCGGGTCTTCTCCGTTCTAGCTCCTCCCTGGCGAAAGCGACCTGTCGCCACGCTCTTCCTGGCGGCTTTCTGCCGCCGGGCCGCCTCCCCTCGCGCGCACCCCTCTCTCGCCGTGTCGCTTCCCGTCACTGCTCCCCGGGGACTTCCCCGTGGCCGGGCGATCCTCCCTGCGGCCAAGCGACCCTTCCCGCCGCAGGAAAACGGGACGCGACGCAACCCTGCCGGGCCACCTCGTCCCGGGGCGCGGCAGCTCCCCCGGGACCCTGACTCCGCAGCGGTGGCGGCTTTGCAACGCGAAGGTGGTGCGGCGGTGCCGGTGGAGCAGCCCAAGACACCCTTCCACCACCCGCACCCGCGACCCGCGGTGCCTTACAGTAGCTGCGGACTCCTCTTCTCTGTCCTGCCGTCTCTCCGTGCGCTCTGAGCCCGTGCGCGCTAACCGGCACGGGCGGAGCAAACCGTAATCGGACCGCCCCCCTGGCGGCCACGGCCCCGGCCCCGGCCCATCAGCTCTGCTCTTAGCGGAGGAATTCAGAAGGCTTCAAGGCGCGGCGGAAGAGCCGCAGCTGCAGCTGAGCGATAAAAAGCTGAGCGATCTGGAGCGGTCTCATCACCGAGCGGAATGGCAGGGCGTGCCAAGCGGCAGTGCCCAGCGCCTCCCTCTTCCCGTTCCCTCTCCCCCACCCCAGCTACCTAAGTAGCCGCTGGCTCACATCAGGAGTCTGCTCCCCCGCGCCCACCACCCCGCTAGAGTGTAATAATGCAAGACTATGAATGATGCAAGCTTGGCAGCGGTACCGGCGCTGAGTTTGGTGCGTGGTGGAAATGCGTTTCCTTGCTGCCCTATTGGTGTCCAAGAGGCAGCTTTTTGTTCAGGAAGGGTGGAGACAAGAGTTTCTCTTTGTCAACAGGAAAAACTGTGACGGGTAACAGTCCTGGGGACAGCTGCAGACATACCTAACCTACAGGGACTACTGTACACCGTATAGTCCGTGCTGCAGAGGTCATGCGTGTCTAGGGCATCTCTGGCAGATTTTATGCACTTTGCCATTGCCTTAACAGCAAAGAATATTCCGTAACTAACTACCATTCTATTATTTTCCTTAGGAAAGCTGTTCTAATATAGAAATAAGGGCTAATACAGCTTCTTCATATAAGACTGATCTCTGCTTTTCCTCCAATGGAATAAAGATGATGATGATGAGTACCCACCTGCTTTGCCATGACCTTTCCCATTCTGGAAAATTCTGGCATTTCCCACTGCGCTTTGCGGATGCTGTGGAGTTCATGTCTCAGTACTACCAGAATAGCTGCGTCAGCAGATCCGTGTGGGAATGCAACAGCAGCCCACAAATTGTGTTTAGGGGAGGCAGCCTTTCTAAAGCTGGAGGACATGCCTGAGAGTCAGTCATGAAAGGAAAAGTGGTCCAGGAGGGTGGTCCTGTTTCCTAGTGTAAACTGATACCTCGGACTATCATAGATCTGAAAGAAGAAGATCGATTTGCACCCAGCAGGGAGGGCTGTTTCCTCACAACAGGATGTTCCCAGCTCTGGAGCTGAGTCAATGCTGGATAAGATTTAATCCATGATAGATTTCATGGATAGGGTTCCTTAACTGTGGAGGATGTCTGAGGCCGTTTGCACCTCTCCTGTTCCTGCCACATACAAAGAAAGCATGAGCAAGCAAAGGCACCCTGTTCAATACTATGAGGCCTTTGAGATTTACATGGGTTCACTGGTGTGTAATGCCAGCATATCCTGGGGCTCTGGCCCTCTCCAGGTACAGAACTCATCCTTTATTTCTCCCTGTGATGGTCAGCAACATAATACCTGAATTTCTACATCACACGTGTACCCTGATCTGTTATTCCACAGGAAGGTGCAGTCTGATTTGTGGCTTCTGCTGGCCCCCATGTTCACTTCTGGCTTCTACCTTTCAGCTTTCTGATGAGTGCTTCTTTGGAAAGACAGATGAGCAACAGTACTATGCGAGCAGCTGCAGTTTTGGAGAGCAGTCTTGGCGATCACTTGCAGGCTGGAGTTTTCTTTCTGAGGCTTGAGAGAGTTTTCTGCACTTTGGATAAACTGATTAAACAGCTTCTTTCCAGGAAAAGTCTTTTAAAAAAATGCTGAGTGCAATCATTTCCACTCTGAAAAGTTATGTTGGTATAGAACTGTTTTGTGCCCAGTGCATCCCCATTTCCCACTGATTCTGGATCAGCTGTTAATGAGCCAGAACAGGCATTTAATGCTGTAACAGCTCCAGATGTAAGGGCTGATCACACCTATTGTAACGAGGAGGTTCAGGATGGCTATGCTGAATTGCCAAGCCGCTCGTTGTGGTTTGAATACAAACATTTCATGTCCATCCACATCATGAGGTATCGGAAAGAGGGTGCTGTTAAACCTGCTGTCCAGAGAATCTGGGATGTTAGTCAACTAAGTAAAGCAAAAGTAAACCCAGATATGTGGTATCTCTGCTGGGCCGATCATGCAGATTTGGTCTTCTGTTGCAATCACAAGCATTACAGAAATCTTTTGAGAACATTTTGCTTCTGAGTTTGATTTTTTTTTTTTTTTTTTAGTGATGTTGTTTTGGTGCTTCAAAGCTTTTGAGCTTTGCATTGTGCATGTGGCTGAAGGCAGGAAGACGGCTAAACTGATAAGAATTGCATAGTTAAAAAGGTTTCAGTGTCATTTGGTGGTGATTTGCCAGAAACCACTAGCCAAAAAAAGAACAGAAATTAGCATTTATGTGTTGGTAACTGTCAGTGTTACCAGTAATGACATTCCTTCTCAAAATGAATAGGGAAAATAAACTGATCAAAAAATACAATCTGGATTTATGGAGAAATCTCTTAATTCTGATTGGGAAGCTTATCCTGAATTGGATGATAAGGCCAGTACAATTTTAATGCTTTTCACAATAATGCCTTTATGTGAACAGAAGATTTCAATTTTAGCATTAATGAAAATAAAATAAGCCCATTACTTCATTTTCTACTTTAAATGAAATTTTCCCTAATCTCGACGAAGCTTTCGCTTTCTTTGTACTAAAAATCTCAGCCATCCTATTAAAACTGACAGAAAAAATGTAAATACATAGAATTCTAATGAAAAAAAAAAAAAAAAAAGAAAAAGGTGTGCAACATGTAGATGTTGGGAAAAATCAAATGAAGCTGCTAGGAACCACATGCTTTATCCTTTCCGGGATCCCTTCGTACTCCAATGCTTCATGCAAGGAAAAAGCAGACCTGCTGAACTTTGTCTGCTTCAAGCTGGCATGAATTCAAGGGAAGACTGAACAAAATTCACAGCAGGGATTTATTTGGCTTGGTGTTGTGTTTTAAGTTGGTTTTCTTTATATTCTTTAAATATTCTTTACTCAGGAAATCCCCCAAACTAAATGTAATTAGAGCCAAGGAAAGGGAAGCACTTGCTCTTCCTGGCCTATAACCACCGTGGAGAAAAAACTTCAGGGTTGGAGGATCCTTGTTCTGACCTAGCACAGCCACGCTTGTATGCTTACATTACAAATATGAGTCTAATACAGGCATTTAATACTACCATGTGTGTGAGACCTAGTATGCATCTGCCAAATAGTGTCAAGAAGTGTATCTTCATCATATAGTTAGTCTGAGGTTCTTCATCTAACAGTTAAACTCACTAAGCTCTGTGACTGATCCAATACAGGAACATTCGGTTTGACAGTTGCAATCTCTGCTTTCATATCCACTTCCTTCTTTCTTGAATAGGCTGGTAACAGAACACAGTGGACATAAGGATGATTCCTCTCCTATAAAATTTTAATATTTCCATTTGTTCTTTGATTTCTCTTCGGGTAACTTAAAATTGTTTTCCTTAAGTCTTTTAGGCAAGAATCTGCTTTCTGTGCAACTTACACGTATAACATTTTCCATGTTATTCCCTTTCACTTTCTTTTTCCTGTAAAAGAGTTGAGACAAAGCAAATTCCTTGCTTGCATAATCTGAAGACGCACATCCGCAACAGTTTAGACCAGCACCAATTGCAGGGCCTGTCTCTGCCAGAGGTGGCTCTTCACTTCATAGGGTGACAAGCAGGAATATGTGACTCTTTCCCTATTTCTACCATAGGATAATTCCTGTGGTAGCAATTCCCAGCCTGATGTATCAGTTTACACTGCCACTCCAGAATCTGGGCATGTTTACTATCCAGACAGCCCTTAAAGAAACATGAGAGTGGGGCATGACAAAGCTGCTACAAAGAATGTATGGCAGATGCATACTTTCATGCAGAGGCCAAAGTGTCGTTTGACAGTGACTCAGAAGACTGTTTCTTATTCCGGCTGTATTCTTTTAATATCAAATTGCAAAGACAGCTGTTGGGTAAGCTGATCAAAGTAAGAAATTGTGTCAGTAAGTGAGAAACCCACCCTTGGCCATATGCACAAAAACGGTTAACAGCTCTCAAGGACAAAAATAATTCCACGAAAGTTTAAAGTAAAAGTCATAAAATCATAGAATAGTTAGGGTTGGAAAGGACCTTAGGATCATCTCGTTCCAACCCCCCTGCCATGGGCAGGAGCTCCATGGATGGATATATGGATGTTAAGAGCCAGACTGTCATTTTGTCCCCCTAGATCCTGGCTCACAGACACACAGTGCTCCTGCAGGTTTTTGGGTATGTGTTCTGCCTTGCCAACTGCCAGTGCTGAAGATCTCTGAGAAGGCCCATCTAATGGTGGAGGGGATGTACCCAGCCCTCCAGACCCAAACAGCAATACTGCCTGGTGTGAAATGGCAGGGAACAGATAGGATTCCTTTTTGTCTTTACTTAGAGTAAGAAAAACAGAAATCCCTTTTATTTTAGAGAACTACATACTTTACAAATGGGAGCTACGTTCTATACCGGAAGGCAACACGTGCACATACTGCTATATGAGATTTGTATTCGTTTTCCTTCTTTTCTGTATCTGTTATAGCTTTAATATTGCTTTGTAAATACATGGAAAAGCCTAAGGCTGTCCACAAGGCTTTACCAGCTATGTCACTGTGCAACTGTATGTCCTTGTTGTACGTACGTGCATTATTATAATGTACGTGCATTACTCATGATCTCACTTCATAACTCAAAGGCGCAGGTGTAGAGCCCTCCTTTAAAAAATAGGATTCACCATAACAAGGTTGAGTATGGGCAGCATATTCCCTGGCAAATAAGAAAAAGTGGCAGCTGGTACAAAACCAGTTTATTTAAAACCGTAATGTATTGTTTTGCCAGAAGCAACAGTACAATCTGCAATTAAATACCACTTGTGTTATCAACCACTTGTAGGCAGGATGTCACTCTATATGAGCAAGGATAATTCCTCACAGAGTTTTTCACTTCATTTTTCACTTATTCGAAGAGTTTCTCTTCATTGAAGAGAATCCCTCAGGAATCAGTGAAAATGAATGCTATATTGTCAGTTAAGCTGTCAGTTGTAGTACTCAAGATACTTAAAATACATTTGAATTAGGAGATTAGCATTCAGATATTGATATAAAGTACAAAAAAGAATAGAGATAAGAAAATGTCTCTGCAGTCTTGGACCAGAACATTACTTGAAATACCAATCGGGAGAGCAGATTATGGGCTCTTCCTTCCAAAGAGTCCTCAGACGCTGGGCCCAGGCAGCCAGCATGTCCTTCCTTTTCTCTTCAGAGGCATACTCCGGAGCGAAGCAGATGTGAGGTGCAAGGACTTTGACACCACAGAAGTGCATAATTCCATGCTAGACTCAAAGCAAAGAAGGAAATGCCTCAGTTCTTTAATAACTAAGTATTATATAAGTAACTCAGTAAATAGTCTTTCACTTGTAATTCAAGCATGTGGAAGATTCAAAACGGAAACTACTTCTCTGACCCAATATAAGGCACATTTTCTAAACCTGTGTATTTATCAGGAGAAGGGAAATAAACTGCAGGATTTTATTACCTATCCCAGCAGTCATTACTGAAAGCTAGGCATTAAGCAGAATGACATACAATACACTGAAAAATAAGATCAACTTCATTTATTCTGCTCTGTAGAACTTGTTTTTAAGCGCTATTAAACCCACAGAACTTTTCTCTTCAGCTGCTATATGCTGTTAAATTTGCAAGGATCAGACACAGCCTAAAGTTCATTGTACTGCTTGAATCCCCACAGATTGTTCCTGAACTGCAGTGTATCTCTCGTCTATTTCTAAGCATTGTTTTTTAACGTTTTGCCTCTGGCTTAGCCAAATGATACTTAATGAAGGTTAGTGCCTTTCAGATCAGCTGGCCTTGCCGTTTTCCCTCTGTGTATTTCTGAATTTACAGTTATGTTTCAAGTTGTCATATTGGCTTGCAAGCTCTGCAGCTAGATAGCCTCAAAAGGGCAAGCAGCTAGAAATGACAATGGGTAGGACACCAAAGAATTCAACCACATCTGTGGTACTGTATCAAGAAGTAGCTAGCACAATATGCTTTACCACCTAAATTTCTCAAAGCATGCTTGCTACTTCTGGTGAAAGTAGCAACACGAACAGGTATGCTGACTTTTGTATGCTGATTAGTAATGCCAGGAAAATGTGTGACTCCCCTGCTGCTCTGTATCCTACTTGAATCAGGAAGCTATGTTGAGAATAAATCCTGCGCTCTAGGGTGAAAGGAAATCCTGTAACACCAGAGAAACTTTCATGGCGAGCAGTACAGGCTTTTTACAGATTCCAGTCTGGAGGAAGGGGAACAAAACAACCCTAAAACTGCAGACTTTTAAAGTAATCTCAGGACTTCAGGGCCTGATTTAGAACCTGCAGATGCTTGGAACTGACAATCTAATTATTTCTTATTATATTACATTTCACACAAAATAAACAATAATACAACATTAAAATGATTGTAATAATAAAAATTAAGGCAAAGAACAACCAAATATTCATATATTCTACCTGCATGGGCCACAGGAGATAGCGAATATCGCCATTGATACTTCCTTTTGCATACATCTCTTTGCTTCCTCCAGTGGTGAAAGAAAACAGGGCTAATTTGTTCTAGAGTTAAGAAAGTAGAGCTTGAGTTAGGCTGAATAGTTCAAGAGATATTCAGGAGAACCTAGGCAGCATATTTCTAGAGGAGGTGGTGTCTTTTCTTTCCCAAACCTTATGTGTAGTGGCAGCTCTGAGGCAAAGATTAGAATCATAGAATCATAGAACAGTTAGGGTTAGAAAGGACCTTAAGATCATCTAGTTCCAACCCCCCTGCCATGGGCAGGGACACCTCACACTGAACCATGTCACCCAAGGCTTTGTCCAACCCAGCATTGAACATTGCCAGGGATGGAGCATTCATAACTTCCCTGGGCAACCCATTCCAGTGCCTCACCACCCTCACAGTAAAGAATTTCTTCCTTATATCCAATCTAAACTTCCCCTGTTTAAGTTTGAACCCGTTACGCCTTGTCCTATCACTACAGTCCCTGATGAATAGTCCCTCCCCAGCATCCTTGTAGGCCCCCTTCAGATACTGGAAGGCTGCTATGAGGTCTCCACTCAGCCTTCTCTTCTCCAGGCTGAACAGACCCAACTTTCTCAGCCTGTCTCCATACGGGAGGTGCTCCAGTCCCCTGATCATCCTCGTGGCCCTCCTCTGGACTTGTTCCAACAGTTCCATGTCCTTTTTATGTTGAGGACACCAGAACTGCACACAATACTGCAAGTGAGGTCTCACAAGAGCAAAGTAGAGGGGCAGGATCACCTCCTTTGACCTGCTGATCACGCTCCCTTTGATGCAGCCCAGGATACGGTTGGCTTTCTGGGCTGCGACCGCCTACAATTATACAGTGGACTGAGTGTCAGGGCTTTGGGCAGAGACAGGTTAAAGAAAAAAGCAATTAATATCTGACACCTGTATATGAAGCAGGGCTAATCCTTATTCTCCCCTATGCAATATTTGGAAAACTGGCTGGAAAGCACACTATTACCAAGAATTTCTTTATTCCTGTCCTTCCTGAATGCAGAAATTGAATGCTACAGCCCTCCTTCAAACCTTGGGCTTGCTTGTCACTTGCCAAGGAATAACTGGAGAATAAATTATTCCTCAGGTGTTCTAAACCCCTGTGTTTCTTCTGCTTCTGTAATGATGGTATTAAGCCATGGGCTTATGCTTGGTTTCTTTCCTCTCAATTTTAGCTTCTTTAATTGAAATAACACTTTTCCAGTGCAGTATCTGAACTGCCTTGAGCCTGCACCCAGCTTGCAGCTATCATCTCTGTGAGGCAGCCATTTCTGAAATTTAAACAACCTGAAATGTTTGGAATTTTTAAGATGATCAGAAATTATAGGGATTAATATGCAGCGAACATAAATGTGAAATTAATATTGGTTGTTTCTGGACGCTGCAGTTGTTACCAAAGAAGATCCACTAGACAGTGGGACAAAATTTTCCAGGAATATTCGCAGTGTCACGGGGAGTTAAAAAATGTATGAATTGTCATCCACAGATACTGATTTTGCCTAATTTATGAGCCACAGAGAAGAAAAGGTTAAAAGAAGATAGCTGGAATGGAGGCTTATGCACTGGGTATTTCAGGTTTCTGATTAAGTTTTATAGTTTTATTTCAACCTTTGACATCTAATCCAAGAACAGGATCTTGTTACCTATTCTAATATGTCACTTATTACAGACTGGTTCATTCTTACAGTGGTGGGAAGAATGACAGAATATAGTTTTAGGAAATGGATCAATTTAAACTGCCTGCAAGCTGTAGGCCATCCCAGTGCACTCTGATAAACCTACGAAATTATAAAAACTATTTTGTAGGCCAACCAAAAATCTCTAGATCAATTAAATCTTTAGGGACCACTGCATTCTCCATAACGTACTCCCTTTCAGACAGTTTTAACAAGCTAGACAGTTACTCAACCAAAGCATTATTTCAGGACAACAGAAAGTGAGAGCTTTCTACAAACATAACGGAAAAGTAAGACCAGTGCTCCCAAGATGATTGTGCAAACCTTGATCTCAGTAAAATAATCTCAAAAACGTACCTTGAGCAAACCGGAATCGTAACAGTTCGGAAATTCGTGAGCAAATCCTTGGACCAAGACTCTGTCCATCCAGCCCTTCATGATTGCTGGCATGCTGAACCAGTACAAGGGAAACTATGCAAAAAGTAATTACCTTGTTAGCACAGAGTCTGAGCCATCCTTAGGCCTGGTCTATAGGCCGAATCCTATTCTCTTAATCTGTTCAGGTCTCATACATGCCTTCTTGCAGCTGTCAATGAACAGAGGCAGTAACTATGCTTGGCAAAAATAACTGAAGTGCTTTCTCTCTGTAGTAGTCTCAGGTACCTACCTGAGCATCTATAGCACGCTAGCACCATGGTAGATGTTGAGGACTTATATACAAATTAAAGTTGGAACATGATGAAGCAGGAAGGTGCCATTTAATTTAAACTTAAGACTGCACGGAATTGTGTCTCCTATTGCTGAAATGCAAAAGGAACAGTGTTGTTGAGTTACAAATTTGCTGTTGTTTCAGCCTGGATAATTGTGCTACCGAATTACTGCATTTGCTGTTGTAATGACCCGAATAATTGTACTACTGATCTGTATTTGTTACTGTGCCATTCTTAGAGATAAAGCGTTTATTCTTAAAACTTCTGGTCTGGTGTCTGTTACCATATTCCAAACCTGTAACTTGGTGTGGCTGCCTTAAACCCTTACACAGATTTTTGAGTGTAGATCTGTGTTTGCTTTGTGTGAGCTCCAGGACAATGGGATAGTATCAGACTGCCTGATAATATGGTATGATTATTCTCATATTGAGAATTATAGTATTATTAGACATTAGGAAAAAATTATTCTTGTGAGGATGATGAGGCACAGGAACAGGTTGCCCAGAGAAGCTGACTGCCCCATCCCTGAAAGTCTGGGTTGGGTGAGGCTTTGAACAACCTGGTCTACTGAAAGGTGTCCCTGCCTGTGGCAGGGGGCTTGGAACTAGAATGAGCTTTAGGGTCCCTTCCAACCCAAACCAGTCTGTGATTCTGTGATTTTACACTCAGTAGTTTCTGGTCTGAGCTGCTCTATGCAACAGTTTTGGAGGGCAGGTAGTGTGAGGACCAGTCTTCACAAACCCTTTGCAATCAGACAACCTTTAAGTAATAATTTTTAAATGAAGCACTGCTGGGAATTTTACTCGTGTATTTTAAGGTTCTAATTTCAGGTGCCTTCCTACTGCTCAAAAATGTCAGTGTGGAGCCATTCTTTGTGTGAAAAATTCATACTGTGCTAGCATGAATAATACTTACACATGATCGGGGTTTTTTTTTTTATATATATTTTCCAAAATCTACAAACTATCAGAAAAACCTGACACCTTAAAATTGCTATGCTGGATACAGACTGTTTTGTATTGATGGTAGAGTTATTACTTCTTTTTACTCTGGCTAGATTCAGTGTCCCTAAAAAAACCTATAATTTTTTCACTTACTATTGCTTTTCTTTTGTTCAACCCTGTACATTACAGCTGAAGTCTTCTAATACAATTTAAAATAATGACCTGAAAAATCAGTAAGTCTGCTTCCTGCACCTTCTTTTGCTCTTCAATGACATCGCTGGACAAACCTCCTCTCTTGTAAGCCTTCAGTGTTTCCATGCCATAATTGAACTCTTCTGAGTTGTGCAAACAGCCTGTGGGTAGAAGTGATGAGTCATTCCTGGCCCTGTTTCTAGCATCACAGCCAGATAAGAATTAAATATACATTGCAATCTCCAGGTTTTCTTTTTTTTTTGGGTTTTTTTTTGTGTGTGTGTGTTTTTTTGGTTTTTTTTTTTTTTGGGGGGTGGATATTCAGCATCAGCACAGCTGATGGTGATTTGGTTTTAAACTAAAGTGGAATGCAGTATCTGAGGGTACTAAAACTTCCGCCTTTCTGTAGCAACATATGAAGTGCAATAAGAGGACCTAAGCTTGGCTCAAGATTCTGGTGATGCATGTGGATGATTTAAGAGAGTTTTGCTAATTGCTCTGCCCCTGCATTAGAGATTACTGAAACTACCATTCAGTCACAAGCACTATGTAGCTGCTTTTCAGCCTCTGTTGCTGGGAAACTCAGCCAGGGCTGTGGAACCAGTAATGGCCAGCTCTGCTGACTCCACTACACTCCGCTCAGTCAGATATGTATGAATCAGTTATGCACATCTATTCTGGAAATCAACTAGTACATCATTAACCTCTAGCAAAGAAAGGCCTCATGAACTAGCAGAGTAGCATCATCAGCTATACTCTAACAAGTCATATAATGGTATCTGATGGCATTTCTCACCCATGAGAAATGGACTTCAGCATTAGATTGTGGACACATATTAATGCATATTTCCTTCTCTGAAATGTCACTGTGAGACAAGGTTTATATTCAGGAGTGGAATTTTAGAAATGCTTACGTCTGGTCGTTAATAATTTTCTTCTTGCTTTTGCCAGTGCTTGCACTGAACCTGGGCCATTTCTTTTTGATTCTTGTTTTAAAGAAAACTTTAGCTGTTGCAGATTATGTCATGGCTTAATGGCTTTCCTAACCTGGGAAAATACTAAGTGCTAGTAAGAGCACAGTGAAAATACCACATAAGTCTAACAAGAGCATAACTGTCTTTCTCAAATCCTAACTGCATCATCTAGTGATTTCTAGTAATCATGTACAACCAAGGAAGTCCAGAGGTGCCAAGACAACTCAAAAGTGCAAGCCTGAGCTAATTTGCAGGAAATATTTGTAACATTATTTGTTAAGAGAAGGTCATTCTTAGAATGTCTCTGCAGCTCATTGCAAATAGCATAAAAATAGTATTTTTCCTCATTCACTTTAGTCTGAAGGCAAAACACTTCCACAAATTTGTACTATACAGATATTTAAGTTTTCTGATTGAGAGGCCATTTCTACTGATTGGGTTTATTTTAATGAAGATGATACGTGTTGGGTTCTTGCACTGATGTTTCTTAGTCAATGCTAATAGAAAATTAAAAGCTGGGTCTAGATAGTTGAGGGATATTTCTAGAAAATAATAGCAACTATTTTGGGGAGTATACCTAACAGCATGGTTCCGGACTGCTAATTCAGCAGCATAGACAAGGTGAAAGTTTGTCTTGTCATTATTGCTAAAAAAAGTGTATTTTGGCTAGTCTCACCAACAATGTCATTTCTCGTTGCTCTTGGTTCAAACTGCATTGCATATAAATCAGACACCGTGACACTGCAGCCCTGCTTGCTCAGTTCTTCCACAGCTACCCTCTTCAAAGATCCATTGAAAGACTTGGGTTCTTGATGTGCATAGACTATCAGTACTTTTCTCCCTGGAGGCAGAAAGAAAACCATAAGTTATCGTTGAGTATAGGAGGCAGTTATGAAACAGTTTGTGGAGCCAGGGCCTGGTCCTTCATTTTTCTGTACTGTGTTTCCTAAGCAGCATAAAACTAGTGAAAACAGAGTGAAAGTGGCAGCATTTGACTCCTGCTTGGCAGCAATGAGTGACTCATGAGAAACTAATCAGTGAATGCCCCCAACCCAGCAATTCTGTGCTGCACTGGGCTTTCCTACATAGAACTCTGTGGACAGTGGGTGCGTTTCTATAGCAGGTCACACTGTTCTACATCAGCAGAACCCAGTCCCTCCTACTTAGTCAGCGTTGGTATTTATCTTATTCCACTACCTCCCAGAAACACTGGCCCAACAACAGAAAAAACCCTGAACAACCAAGCTGTCGCTGGTTTAGCTCTCTAGGCTGGGTCAGACAAGCTACAGCGCAAGTGTGAGGGGTGGGCTGGGATCAAAGCAGTGCCAGCTTAGATTCCCTGAAAATGTTGTAGAAACCATTTTTACAAGCTCAGAGCATCTTCCTACTGCAGTGTGGGATCCTCTCATCTTCCAGTTCAGTGCTGTGCAAGTGACAGCATCAGGGTAGAAGTTTAAGATGCCGTTATCCCACTTCAGCATCATCACAGCAACTAGAAAGCAATGTGATCTTTTCTTAGATGTGTGAGTGAGCTCTCTAGCGTACCTCAAACTGCTGAGAAAGTGGATTTAAGGTAAGCTGAGGGGCAAGACGGGTACATTAGGATGGAGCCTCTTAAACTGATATGCCAAGATGCATCAGAGTTTACTTGGTCAAAATTTTAATTGGATGTAGGCCATTCAATTTTACTAACTCTCTAGCAAAAGAAAAACATTCATCACTGAACACAGGAGAAAGGTGAAATACTTTTATGGGGTAGTAGTTGTTTATACATAAACACTTCAGAGAGGGGAATCATAGAATCACTGAATACCAGGTTGGAAGGGACCTTGAGGATCATCTGGTTCAACCTTTCTCGGCAAAAGCACGGTCTCAACAAGAGGTCCCAGCACCCTGTCTAGCTGAATCTTAGAAGTGTCCAGTGTTGAGGAATCTGCCACTTCCCTAGGGAGATTATTCCAATGGCTGAGTATCCTTATTGTGAAAAAATTTTCTCTTGTGTCCAAACGGAATTTCCCTGGGAACAACCTGTGTCCATTTACCTCTCATTTTTTTCCATGGGACTCCTTGTAAAAAGGGAGTTTCCATCTTCTTTGTAGCCACCCTTTAACTACTGAAACATGGTGACAAAGTCTCCCCTGAGATTTCTTTTCCCAAGGCTGTACAAACCCACTTTTATCAGCCTCTCCTCACATGGAAGGCTTCTCAATCCCATCCACATCTTTTTTTGCATAACAGGAACAAAACTTGAAAGCAGTATTCCAGGTTGGAAGCCAAACAGTACTCCAGACGGCCTGACAAGCACTGAGCGGGATGATGACTTCCTTATCTCTGCTGGTGATGCCCTTGTTGAGGCAACCCAGCATCCTATTGGCTTTCTTTGCCACAGCAGCACACTGTTCACTCACATACATTGAGCTTGTTGTCCACCAGGGCCCTCAGGTCCCTTTCCACAGAGCTGCTCCCCAGTCAGGTGGATCCCAGCTTGTGCTGCACTTCCAGGAACTATTGAAAATGACTGGATCTGCTGCAAAACACACAGCTCTTGGCTCCTGACTGCCAGCAGGGAAACTCGGGGATCTCTTCAGTTCAGTTTCTCCAGGGGATGCAGAAGCTGTATGGCCCAGAGTGCCATGGGGGTGACAGGCAAGTTTAAGGTGTCAGAGATAATAGAACTTGAGCTGTGAATGCTCAAAGAAAAAATATGTCATTTTTAACCCAAGTTATTAAAGGGTTATAAGGGGTGATTATTTCTTCAGTGTGCACAGCATCCAGGAAACAACAGCTTTGCCAAAACACTACTAAAATTTGTGATCAAATGCTATCATATATTTGAAATGTGTATAAATGACTTAAACCCCTGCTCCATACCTTACTCTAATATCAACAGCAGCTACCCCCTTGCTGTTTCCACTACCTCTTAGCAACCAGGTAGCTCAGTGGCTGGAGATGACACCAGCTTGCAGATGCAGTAAGGTGAATTCTGCAAGCTGCTGGTTTGCTTCCATTGCGGTGGAGTGGAGGGCACGCAGACACGGTGTTCGGGGAGACTGGAGTTTTCAAAGGCATCACTCTCTGAAGTCATTTCAGTCGTTTGAAAAAGGAATACCTCAGTATCCCAACTAAACGCTGCAGATAAGGACATGCCAGCGTGCTCAGCCCTGAAGCAAACAGCATTTTTATTAGTATTTGTTCTTACCTGCCATTTTCTGGAAGCTCTTCAAACTTCTCTCCTGAGAATCCAGTGCGGCCTGTGTGCAGTGAAACGGCAGATTTGCTTATGTGAGACACATCAGGAGAAGGTAGAGAGAAAATCGCTGTTTCGGTAGGAAATGCACCACTCTGCGTGGATGCGAGGGGGAAACATCGCGTGAGTGCCTGCGTGCGCCTCCGTGTGCGTGTGACCGGCCGGAGGATGCGGTCGCCCCGGCCCCGGGCCGTTCACCGGGCACGGCTTCGCCATGCCGCGGCACCCGGGTCGGGCTCGGGATGCCACGGACACAGCCGTGCGCTGCTCCGGTTTGTCTTGCGTCCCTCTAGAAACCGGATTGAATACGGCCCCCGCCCGTTCTGCCCCGGCGCAAGCCGCGGCGCTGCCTGTGCCGCTCGCACCGGCCCGCAGTGCTGGGCTGCTTGTACCTGCTGCCGGTGAACCCGTGCGGCGGGGCTGGGAGCGGCCCTGCTGCCGCGTCAGCGCGGGGCGGGGGGCTGCGATGCGGGCTCGGGTCCTTGCGGGGCTGCGGCTCTGTTAGTCACACCGCAAGCGTTAGGTAGCCCGCTTGCCGCTACTCCACGTGGTGATTAGTGCGGGGTAACATGGGCGTGCTGGCGGTTTTTTATAGCGAGTGCTGCTCATCCCCGAGTGCTGCCACAGGGGGAGGAGTCGGGGTGGCTCATCCCTGGGTACCCCTGCAGCTCCTCTAAGCATTCGGTGAGTCTTCACCCATCTACCAGGAGCCAAGTACCATCAGCTGCGGTTTTAAAATGGAGAATCTGAGGTGGAAATCAAGTAATTTGGCCTAGCGGCCTGGGAAACAAATGGCTAAGCTACCTATGTCCTCCTGCAGTGGGATGAGCAGAAAACCTCTGAGCAAGCTCTGCGCTGTGTTTTCCAGCCACTGCCCTCTGTGCTGTCAGGGTCAGGGAAGACACGCACCCCTCAGCTATCTTCCCTGGCTTCCCAGGGAGAAGGTGACACAGACAGTGATGCAGGCACTGGGGACAGCTCTGTCTGGAAAAGGGCAGCAGCAGCATCAGAAACCAAGGCCATAGCTGTCACTCACCGGCATATGTTGAGTATAAAACATGAACCCAAATTCTGCTTGGCTGCACCCTCCTGGTTATAGGGGAAGAGGTGTGGTGAAGAACTGGGCAGGGATTCCAGGAAACCAGGTTTGAGTTTACTTCGCCTCAGGTCGTCGGTCTTATCTTTGTCTTTTCATCCCTTCTGGTAACAGAAATAATAAGGCCTGCTTACAAATACTCGGTGTTTGAATGGATAAAAGCTGTTGGTATTAGTATAGTGCTAGCAAGTAGAATTCACTTTTGTGAAGACTGGGCAAAAACTAGGAAATAAGCTGAAATGGACATAGCACAAACTGCTGAGTTGTTTTTTTTATAGCAACAAATGTTCAAGCTAAAAGTATATTTTCCTTTATTTTCTCCCCTTCTTCCCCCCCACATAACGTCTCTTTATGGTAAGACATGGGAAACTAAAGGGCAAATGCCAGTAGTTTATATACTGTACATACATAATGTTATCTGACAGACTATTTAATGATATCCCCCCGAAACAATGTAAAGACAAAAAAAATTACACTGTTTCTGCTAACTTTTCTCTATTCAAAACTCACTGAGTATTAATGTATTTCCAAGGGATATATATATTCTCCCCCTGGCTCCTGTTTTCCTCCTCAGCATTCACCCTGTACTGGAAATTGTTTCTGCCTGGACATCAGCCGGGCATTTGCTAGGCCTCTGCTCTGCCAGCATGCAGCGTCCTCTGGGACACTGTTTCCATTCCTGTCCTAACCTTCTGCTATCAGGAGCCTGGACAGAACGAGTGATGGCTGTCGCCCAGCCTGTGTGTCCACAGCTTTCTTTGGGCTGGGCGGGAGCTGAGACATAGATTAGAATCATAGAATAGAGCAGTGGCTGACACGCTCGGTCTTATCCTGACAGGAAGTATCAGAAGCACTCCTGGGTTTCCACTTAGGTTTTGACATAGCTCCTGGGCTGTCAATTATTCTGGTCTCTTGGAGGTTTAATGTAAAGAGTGTGCATAACATGTGTAATGTAAATGGCTGATTTTCTCTTGGAGCACTAGATGGTTTTGTACTCCCCAATATATAGTTATTATATCTGTTATTAATGTTAACATTTGAAAAGATCAACCTGACTATAAAACCAGCATTAAAATAGGAGTATATTTTGCGGAGGAAGGAGTTGAAAGAACATATTTACAATGCATCAAGTAGATAAAAACCTATGCTAGAATGTTTCACAGGTGTATCTGTGGAAAGATAGTTTTACTGCTGGTAAGTAATAAGTAACAGGCTTTTAAATCTGGAAAATAGTGCAATACTGTAAGTAGGCATTGTGATTTTAGATACATGAAAGTGGTAGTTTTAATCTTAAGGCCTTTATGAATTTGAAGAGCATAAAATCATTGAGTATTTCTTAACATAAGATTGACAGCAGTGATCTCACATGTTGAGGAGACACCCGTTCCCTCATTTCTGAGTAAGACTGTAAAAATTTACGGGATTAGTTCCTGTGTTAATTCCTAAAATACATTTCTTTCAAGTATCCTGGAATGATCTCTAATAATTTCAAAAATTCCTTAATGTTTGTCTTTGGCCGAGGCCCATTATCAGGATTTCAGCAGCCACATTCAGCAATTTCTTCACCATCTTGTGCGCACCCATTAGTTTTTCAGAGCTCTTCAGAGAGTTCTTTATGAAACTCAAATGTCATACTTTTAGGACTACATGTATTTTGCTGTTTGGGCAACTGTGTGTGACAGAGTGAAATTTCTTGCAGCCTCCTCCTCCTCCCTCTCCTGCTTCCCCCACCTCCTTTAAAGTTCATTACTACTCAGGAAAGTGTTGCAGTAACTCAAGCACCCTCTGAGATGTTAATTTTGAAAGGTTTGGGATGTTTCTTATTATCTTCCCCCCCCCCCCCCCCCATTTGATATACCTCTCTCTAGTCCTGCTTTTCAGTAAGAACTTTTTCCCCATTTATATATATATATATATTTTCTGTCTGAGGACCTAATTGCTAATTACCAATGAAAAAAGTAGCTGTGGCTAGACTGGGGGAAAATTCTCCTGTTGCTGTCAGCCATTCACGAGCACTGACTGAGCGAGTCATGCGTCATAGGAAGTTTGGGTATTTTCAGTTTCTCTTTCTTGCCATTGACACAAAGTGTTCGTCTGTCTAACACAAGACAGAGAACATAAGAAAATTAAAACTATGGTAGTGATTAAGACCAAGGGTCCCTTCAACCCAGAACCCTGTCTCCAACCCTGCTCACAAGCAAGAGCCAATCAGCACTGACCCTGCTGCTCTCAGCCGGCAGCTGTCTTCAGCTCAGGCCTGGGCATGTTGTAGTTTGCTTACGTGGTAGCCTCCAGCTTTCCTCTTTGTCAAGCGCTTTTTTCTAGTCTCCCTGCGGATCCATGCCAATGTGCACTGCCCTTGGCAAGGACTTCTACAGGCTCAGTTCCTGTGTGAAGAAGATTGCTTTGCATCTCATTCCTATCAGCTTCCTCTGCTACGCCTTAGCTTTGTACTGGGAGCGACAGTGAAGAATCAGGCCCCCCTCATCCCCTCTGTCCCTTGGTGGTTTTGTGGACCTGAGTCATATGCCTCCTGAATCACCTCTTTTCTGGGCTGAAGGGTGTCTTCAGGGGGTCTTCGTTCAGAAACAGCTGTGTAATTTCAGTCCTTCCTAGTGCTTTTCTCTGCCCTTTTCCAGTTCTGCTGTGTCATTTCCTGAAGTGAGGGAAGCAGATCTACATACTGTGCTCACAGTATGGACATGCCTTGGATTTAACCAGTGGTATAATGATTCTCTGCTCTGTGGTCCTAGTAATTCCTACTGCAAAATTTGCTTTTTTGACTGCTACAGAGTGTTGACCTGATGCCTGTGTGGAATTAGCTGTCATAATTAGAAGATTTTACTCCTGTATGGTGGTAGTCAGCTCAGAGCCCTTTATTCTAAATGTGAGACCAAGATGCTTGCTTTGTCTCTCATAAGCATCTCGTAATATTCACAGAACTAAAAATAACTTAAAATTGCCTGGCATCCTGAGCAGTCTCTAGAGCACTGTGCTAGTCCTAGTCTTATTTCCCATACTATAGCAACATTAGAACAACACTCATGCTCAGTGAATGGCTCACTGATAGGAGAAATCTGGCACACTTCAGTAGCTTACATACTGTTCTACAGATGCATTCTAGGTATGCTTCTCTACCATTGTCTAAAATACTTTTACTCTTGATTTGTAGGCCCAGATCTTCTAGTGAAGATAAATAAGTATCCTTTTTTCTCTGAAAAACTGATCAAGGAACATGCTTTTCTGTTGATTTTATTGGAACAGGGGTTTGAACACATAGCAGAAAAGGGCAGAGATACATCTTTTTTTATACAGTTGCAATATTTGATAATTTGACTTACTAACTCATCAACTTATTTAGGAAGGTCAAGCGCTGGTTTTAATTCTCTCTTCAGCTTGAGGGAAACCAAACACCCATTCTTGAAGAGTCACCCCCTGGTCAAGCTGTGGGCTGTTCTGGAGCAGATACATCATTAGTTCCTGCTGAAGGTGTTTCACTGCAGAAAAATATCTTGGGTTTTGGTGAAGGAAAAGGTAGAATGTAAGCAGGATTTTGTCCCTTAGGCACTGGGATGATATTGGAATATGAAGGCTTCAGTCCTTGTGCCAAGAAACATTGCTGAAACCTTTAACATGCAGCAGCAGTTGGGCTCATACACAGCTCCTACTGTGCTGTAAAAAGGAAAGCTCTCTTTGCGTAAGGTTAGGCATTAACTGAGTAAAAGTTCTGAAGGTAGCAGGACATTTATGTGATTTTGAGTCTTAGAAAGCTTTAACTTGGGAATTTTCAGTGGATATTAAGCTTATAACTTTCATTTTAAAGTATGTTTTATTTCCCAGATAATTTCATTGCTGTGCTTCCAGTGATGATGTATTGGATGTCTTCCTTAGGCTTGGAGTTTGTTCAGATAAATAACCCTTATGTGACAAAACAAGACTGAGATATGGAAAATAAGAAAAAGAAAGCACCCAAGAAAACAGAAAATACAAGGAAGGCAGCAAAGTAGCCTTAGCGGGAGGTAAGACAGTCATAGCAAAATGGCAATCAGGAGTTTGATATGAGCCTAGCTGGTTTCCCAAGGCAAACACTTGCCAAGTTCTGGTCAAGAAAATCTCTTATCCAATAACAAGGCATATTTGACATCTTGCTTCTGTCCCCTAGTGAATTTCTTGCAAAATTGGAGAGGACATGTAACTAAAAAAGGAGAGAAACATTCATATAAACCTTTTCATCGAAAGTTGGTTCCTGATTCTCTTCCCCCGTGTGGAGACAAATGTCACTGGCTGCCTCTGCCTCTGCTTCTGCCTTTGCCTTTGCCTTGCCTTTCCTTCAGGGTCATGCTATATGCGAGGTCTTCCCCTCCTCTTCCTTCACTAGTTGACTGGTAGGATACCAGTTTGGATATCCTTGGGCTGACAAACAGTATACCAGAAGCCAGACAACTTTCTATCTGTAATTTATTTTGTTCTTAAGTTACTTTATGCTTCTTTGAAACCAGCTGTTACTGGTAATAAGCCCATCAATACTTTATAGAATCATAGAACAGTTAGGGTTGTAAAGGACCTTAAGATCATCTAGTTCCAACCCCCCTGCCATGGGCAGGGACACCTCACACTAAACCAGGTCACCTAAGGCTCTACCCAAACTGGCCTTGAACACTGCCAGGAAACTCTTGAACTCTTGCCAATTTAAGCCCTGTGACTAATCCCTGATTTTAACCATATTCTGAGTCATATGTTGAAGTACAGTAAGACTGGATATAAGGAAGGAATTCTTTACTGTTAGGGTGGTGAGGCACTGGAATGGGTTGCCCAGGGAGGTTGTGAATGCTCCATCCTTGGCAGTGTTCAAGGCCAGGTTGGATGAGGCCTTGGGTGACATGGTTTAGTGTGAGGTGTCCCTGCCCATGGCAGGGGGGTTGGAACTAGATGATCTTAAGGTCCTTTCCAACCCTAACTGTTCTATGATTCTATATTCTGCATGCAATCATACCTCCATTTTGAAGAAAGTACTCTTAAAATCCTCTCTGTTTTACCAAGAAGTTTTTGCGTTCTATTTTCAGTAATAAATATCTACTTTTAATGTTGGTCTGAAGTTACAGAGTTCAGTGATAAAAAATGCCCATGATCATAAGGTGTATATAACTCAGCTAGGAACTGGTGAGAACCAGCTCAGTGACCTGAAGTACTTGTCCAGTGGCTATGCTTTCAGGAAACTAAACTTCCTAAACCCGTAACAGTCCCTTTGAGCAGCGACGGGACATCAAAGTATTGTCATTGCTTTAGGAAGCCCACTTCAAAAAAGCTGCAGCGGTGTAAATATTACAACATAGGGGATTTATAGTCAAGGACAGAATAGACTATTTCAGTTAGAAGGGACATATAAGGATCATCTAGTCCAACTGCCTGACCAATTCAGGGTTGATCAAAAGTTAAAGCGTGTTGTTAAGGGCATCGTATAAATGCCTCCTAAACACTGACAGGCTTGGGGCATCAACCATGCTTCTAGGAAGCCTGTTCCAGTGTTTGACCCTCCTCTCAGTAAAGAAGTGTTTCCTAATGTCCAGTCTAAACCTTTCCTACTACAGCTTTAAACCATTTCCATGCATCCTGTCACTGGATACCAGGGAGAAGAGCTCAGCACCTCCCTCTCCACTTTCCCTCCTCAGGAATTTGCAAGGAGCAATGAGGTTACCCCTCAGCCCTTTTTTCTGCAAACTAGACAAACCCAAAGTCCTTAGCTGCCTCTCACAGGACATTCCTTCCAGCCCTTTCACCAGGTTAGTTGCCCTCCTCTGGATGCATGCATCCTTCTTAAATTGTGGGGCCCAGAATAGTAAACCTCTCTCTTCTCGCTTTACTCCAAACCTACGTAACTGCTCTCCACTTAGTTAGGTATGTGGGTGGGATTCTTCTCTCCGAATTCTAGCCATGTAAAAGTTAGGGCATCTAGTCTAAACTTTCTCTAGAGCCAAGAGAGTTAGTCACTCTCAGATGAAATTTCTTTCACTTGCCTTCAATGCTAGCGGAAGAAGACCCACTGCTTGGCTTACAGCAGACATCTGGCAGCATTTAGATGGCTACAGGGAGAATACTTGGATTACCCCAGCCTTTTGAGCCATAGCTGTTGTCAGGGGTGTGTAAAACACACTTTTGCACGTGTATGAACCCCAGCCATACAACCTCAAAGGGTAAAGAAATAAGGGTTATTTGCATATTTTACTACCGTGCTGAGGTTAATTACTGTCTGGCACTGGGTGCTGTAAGTGCAGCAATATAAAATACCTGAGATAGAACAGTTTAGGGTGAGCTAGAAGCCGTAAACCAGAAAGTCCTCTCCTGGGAAGTATTCAGAGAGAGCCTAGTGCTTATTGCTTTGGTAGTGCCAGCAAAATTTATTCAGCATTAAGTACAGTAGAAACAGGAGGAAGACTAAGAAACTGCAGCTAAGAAAGTGGCTACAGGGAGAAGGAACCAGGCAGAGCTGCAAGAAGACATAGCACCAAAAGATTATACTTTGAAATGAAGTAAGTTTTCCAGCTCAAAACTGTAATATAGGGGCAGACACAGTGATACAGGGACATCTGCTATGCTACTCCATGCGTCATACTGTTTGTGAGCAGAGACCTTTGTTCCCCAGACATGTCTGAGTAATACTTCCTACACTAGCATCCCATAAGGAAACAAGTTATAAGCTGGGAAAAGTAAAAAGGGTCAAATCAGGAATATCTGCATACCTAAAAATAACTGAGTGCTTTTATTTACATTTCTTCTCTAACATCTCTCAAGTTTTGAAATAAAAATTTTGAATTGATTATAGGAGAAAGATAAGAAAATCCTGCATTTCAAATACATCTAAGAGAGGAAATAACTGATATATTTTATTGCGTCCAAGTTTTGTCTATTTATAACAACTTTAAAATCTGCATGCTAAGAATACGTTATTGGATATGATGATAAGACTCAAGTTCAAGAACTAAACTACTCTGAAATAATCACTTTTTTGCTTTAAGCCAAAAATTTAACTGAATCATCAACACAATCAAAACCATTATAGATGCCAGAGTAAAATACAAACACATGCAGCACTTCGGTTGATTCATTCCGCCAGCAGCTGAGCTAGATTAGCATTTTTTTCTCCCCTCCCCCCCCTTATCAGATGATACAGCACGGTTTTGTGATCCTTAATATCTGTTGTATTAATTCATGTGGAAATGCTAATATCACATTTGTGCATGTGTGTATTTTCTTCACACAGATTACAAAACGTGGGTTAGGGTGCGAGGTAAGGTGGTCTGGCTTAGAAAATAAGTTAATTGGAATATAACTGTGCAGGAACTATTTTAGCTTTCCTAATGCCTTTTCCTAGGATTAATACAGACTTTATTGTACATACTGTTCTGTTTCTGGACTAGTGTATTAAGGTTTTAAACCACCGTGTATTCAAAGGATATCTGTTGTGCCCTCTGGAGCCCAGTGCAAGGGTTTGTCTTTATAGCATAAGTGAAGCCTTCACCAAGGATGAGATTTTAATCTTTAATGCAGGTTCTGTCCCAGAGGAAATGTGTTAAGAGCTTTTGTCACCAGTTATAATACACAGCGAGGAAACCTGATGTTAACAAATGATTAGTATAAGAGAAATCCTATTTGATACTAGTTTTCTGTGACTATTGCAGAGAACACGACCACTGGGAGAGCAGTTCTAACCAGTGAGAACTGGGGTTCTGCACTGAAAAAGGAGGAAAAAAAGAGAAATTGAGACATAATATCCTACAGAAAATACTTCAGAGTTGGCCTGTGCCGCCATATGTGTCACAGTCACACTGCAGTTATTCCTAGGTTTCTTTTGTCAGCTAATAAAGGTAACAGTGTCCTGGGTTCAGTAGCAGTAGTCAGTTTTTCTCCTTCTTAGTAGCTTTTGCAGCACTGTGTTTTTGACTTTCGGCCTGGGAACAGAGCTGATAACAGCGATGTTTAGACCGACCAAGGACTTTGTGAGTCTCATGCTCTGCCAGGGAGGAGGAGAAGCTGGGAGGAAGCAGGGACAGGACACCTGACCCAAACTAGCCAAAGAGGTATTCCATACCATAGCACGTCATGCCCGGGGATGTAGAACAGAGAGTCCCCGGAAGGGCTGGATCACTGCAGGGTGGGGGTGAGGTACCGGTTGGTGAGCGGTTGTATTCTCTTCCTTGTTATTTCCTTTATCATTATTATTATGGTGGTAATAATCACAGTAGTGATTTGTGTTATACCTTAGTTATTAAACTGTTCTTATCTCAACCCGTGGGAGTTGCATTCTTTTGATTCTCCTCCCCGTCCCTCCAGGAGCAGAGGGAAGAAAGGTGGGGGGGGGGGGGAAGTGGACTTCGTGGTTCTGATTTACGGCCTGGGCTTAAACCACGACAAACAGTCACCCTCATATTAAGCACTCTCCTCAAAGCAGAAGAGTTCACAGAATCATTAGGGTTGGAAGGCACCTCTGGAGATCATCTAGTCCAGCTGCCCCGCCAAGGCAGGGCCACCTAGGGCAGGTTATACAGAAACGATTCCTGGTGGGTTTTGAATGTCTCCAGAAGAGGGAGACTCCACAACCCCCCTGGGCAGCCTGTTCCAGTGCTCTGCCACCCTCAATGTAAAGAAGTTCTTCCTCATGTTGAGGTGAAACTTCTTGTGCTTTAGTTCATGGCCATTGCTCCTTTATGGCATTGCTGGGCACCACTGCAAAGAGTCTGGCACCCTCCTCCTGGCACCTGCCTTTGGGAGCTGGCAGGCTTGTGAACAGAAAGGAAGGAAGCAGGAGGACTGTTACTGAAAGCCCTTCACTGTGACCTGCTTTTCTTCTCAGTCTGTCTGGTAGGGAGCAACGGAACTGGAAAATGGTAACCTCCAAGGTTAACAAGCCTGTAGTATCTCTAAATGAAAAGCAAAGCATCATCAGGGATAGTGTCCCGGGGAAAAAAATCGTATCAGTTGTTTAGCTTGTTTCTAAACCTTTTGACACTAAACACTACTGAGGTATATAAATGAAATATGTATTTAAGGCTTTTATCTATTTGAAACTTAATTGCAGCTTTTGATAGCAGATTTTTGGCAGGAAGTAAGAACACTAGTTTACTCAAGTAAAAATTCTGGGATGCATTTGTTACCTGTAGATTAGTAATCTCTTCTGTACTTTTTGCTTAAGAAGTCTGGCCTAAGGTACTCTTTTGAACACAGGCTGGAATTTCAAATCTGACTATAGTTTTCATGCATAAAGCACAGCAGATCTAGGACTTGCCTTTGTATCTGACTAATGAGAATCTTTGCCAGGCGTGACTGTCTTTTTTTGCCTCATTTGTGATAGCAAAAGACAGTAGGGTGTGTCTGCACCCTCCTTCAACTTCTTGTGGAGTTGTTCATATAAATAGGGAGTGGAATGAGTATTAACTGGTACCTGAAGAGGTAAAAATAGGCAGTTTGGTTTCAGGGGAGGGTGCTTTATGGAGTAATTGAACTGAGAATGGCAATGATACTTAAAGAGAATAGCTGTGATATTAAAAACATTAATACATCAGAGCATAGTTCCCTGAGAAGGTACGTTACAATCTGCTGATGTTGTACAGCTCTACCTGTTTGATTTTCAACACTAGCTCGAAGCAGAGTTTTAAAGGTATTTTTTTTTTTTTCAGGGGAGAGATGGAGAGAGAGAAAGTAAATTTTCTACATCAATAATTTTTCCCTTAGGTAAAACAAAAATTTGGGAGACCTGTTTTTATAGTCATTGTCCTTCAAAGTTACTTTCTATTCCACGTGTAAGATTTATATTTATCTATTATGGCAAAAAAGGTCATACATCAAGTTAACACTCTGTTTTCATATACAAGTTGATGCTTCTTTAGGTTTGAAATGTGAGGCTGAAAAGGAGCCCAGCTGCTGGCCGAAGCTGTTGTGGTGGGGGCTGAACATACTTTCATAAAGTTGATAAACTCTATTTAGACATCGGAAGGTACGTAAGGTGCTGCCTCTGGCGAGTCCAGTGGTGTGTCACATAGTGTATTTCAGAAGCAAATAATTTTAGGTATCCTTTCCCAAGGGGTTTTTGCAGGTTCCTCTTCCATGCCCGAGCACCTCTCTAACACATCTGCTCACAAGTCCTTCCACGCAAACCACCTGAGGAGAAAGCCAGAAAAATGAGAGGGAGCGCCCACTTGCTCAGTGTGCTGTAAACTCACCCTGGCAGGGTTTGTTATGGGGCATACCCATGACAGTAACTCAGTGATTGCTGCTCAGTTACTGTCAAGCCTTTCGTTGACTTGGAATCAAGCTATACTATGGGATCAAGTCCTGTACATGATCTGAATGTTAGCTGTCAAGGTAACAAACTCATCAAAGTAAAATTATTTTAACACAGACTCCCCCACAGGCTCGAGATTAACAACCTGGCATAGGAAACAGTGAGAAGTGAGCGATGATTAGTTTCAAAACAAATCCAACTGCTTAGCTGGTGCTCAAGAGAATAATGATGCAGAGGACATAATTCTGGGGAGAGAGGGTGGCAAGGGCAGGCCCCTCTGAATTTTTGCCACAAAAAGACTCTCTAAGGCTTCATCAGGAGCAAAGCCACATTTCATTGTCCTTGGTGTCCTGACGCTAAGTAATTCAGCGAGGGGTGAGCAATAGGAAAGGGAGGACTGTGCTTGCCTGGCCGAAGCCCAGAGGAGGGTGCTGTAGAGCTGAAAATGACACTGTTACGTGCTCCAAACTCAAGACATTCGCTAAGCCTCAGATGCACCCCCATACCAGCGTGTTTCCTCTTGTATCGTTGAAGCTGCCAAACAAATAGGGAATTAGGCGAAATTTTGCTTGTGTTTCCCAGATACTTACGTACGTGGATGCTCACCCGACACGTGACGTCATTCAAATTTGTTCCGTAACTCCTTTTCATCACTTCGTTACCATGTGGTTCTGCTAAGCAGCTGTTTTGTCACCTCCACCATCCCTTCTCGGTCTATTTTAGATGTCAGACAAATAATCTAGATGTCTTGAGTTCCACCTGTACTTTTAACAGTTGCCTCATAGAACAGATATTGTTGCCATAGTATTCAATACAAATGAAGAATAATTATTTATATTTAATGCATAGGCAAGCTGATGCTTAGACAATAAGGGAAACTGGGCAGAAGATATAGCCACCTCCAATCTGCTTATGTGCAAAATTTCAGCCCTTTAAGCTGTTCTGCCAGCCAGTCTGTTATGGTGAAAATCCACCTGGAGCAAAGTTTCTGATTGAAGGTTTGCCCAAGAATGTTTTAGGTAATGATTTATGTAGTGTGAAATGAAGGGACGGTGCCTGGAGCCAGAGCTGGGATCCAAACTTCTCTCTGCACTATCAGGGCTAGCCACCAGGCTACAGCCTTGCTGCGTGAGAGCTGCTGGTTCCTCAGCTCTGGTCCAGAGGTTGAAGTCTCCTCAGCATGGAGGTGCCTTGCCTTCATCTCATCCTCATCTCCTGCTCTTCTTCAGCACCATGGGGCTTGGTGGCTGAGGTGCACTGAGGTGTGAAGCCTGTGATAAAATCCCCTTTAGGGAGGCAGGGTTTGAATTCCAGTCTTAATCATTGGGCTATAACATAGACGGGGGGAAACTAAAAAACCGGCATGTGCACATTCAGGAAAAGATATCTGCCAGCTGTATGGGTATGGGAATTGGGGGGATGTGAGTAGCTGTTCACTCGAGATGTGCCAAAATGGCTGGGGAATCAGATGATTCAGGTCATATTCCTGATACTACTTGGCTGTGCATTACTGTTGCCTAGCTGCAGGTAATCTGCCTTTCTTGGCCCTGTGACTCCTGAGCCTGATGCCTCTTTGCATGTATGTCCATGTCTGCTCTTCTGTTATCTGCCCTGACGCAGGCTGCAGCCAGCAAAGCGGCTGTCCTGTGGAGCAGCTGGGGTTTGGTTAGTGACCCCTGGAAAATGGTTCCTTGTATCCCAAAATCTCATCCCAAGCACTGCTGTGGACTGCTCATGCCTGAAGCAGGGCCGGGCTGTGATGCTCGTCGTTTTGATGTGCTCAGATAAATACAAGTTTTATAATACTAAATATATAATGTAAGCCTTTACTGTATCTGATAGCTACTCCCCCACCTCAGGATTGCACTTATCAGAGGTGTGAAAGGGTAGTCTTAACAAAAACGTAACCGCTGCCCATACATGCCTGCTCCCCCCGCACAGAAAGCAGAAAGGCATTCACTCAGAAGGAGGTACTATTGCAGCACACGTGCAGAACCTGGCCTGGTAACCTGCCCTGCAAGGTGGAATCTTACAGTCTTACGGTCCAAGCAAAATGAGGTTTTGGCAAATGGTAGAGCAGAGATACCGTAGGGTGATGTAAAATTACTTATTTGTACAAGTTGTTAATTCAGAGATTTGCATGTGCTTAGTGTTTACTGTTTGAGAGTTCTGATTTGAGAAATACGGATTAAGTACATTGCTGTACTGTGAACTAAAATCGCCTCAGTGTGCCCCATTATTTTAGATTGCTTCTACACTTGGTCTGCATGACATAGTTGGCAAAGACCAGCATATGTTTCAGAGAGCTAAGTCCCATGTGTTAGGTGGCATTAACTGCATAGCTATATGCATACTCTTATCCTTTTTTATACTGCTCTGGGGTATCCCCATTTACGCTCAAACCTCCTACACAAAAAGCACAAGCACAAACTTACTTCCCTGCAGCACTGTACCCAGTCGTGCAGATCCACCACCGCTGCAACAGCACTGTCACAGTTTAGAATTACTTCCTTACCATACATCTGTGCCCCCAGCTCCTTCCCCTCCCCCTTTTTTCTTTGCTACCTGTAGTATTGCAAACCCCAAGAGCAATGAGCAGAGCTGAGAAATCCCCCAAACTCAGTTACCCATGCAGCTACTCAGCATAGCTCTCACAGCACTCAACTGCACATCGCTTCCCCCATTGGGTTTTTGACCTTTTCTGTGGCCTATTTTCATTTAGCATCCTGTGTCACACCACCTCACAAGTCCATATAATTCGTTCTGGGTTTAATTGCTGTGGTTCAGGGATTCAACCTGAAGACCAGCGTAGCAGCTGCTGCATGGCAGTCAAAGCTGATGACAACAAAACCCAAAGTCAAAAAATGGAAGAGAGATGAGCTCCTTTCCCTCTCATCTCACTGCAAACTCAAACACTCACCCTAAAGGATTCTCCAGACATTTTTGGATAACAAGACATCATGGTGTTCTTTTATTTTTCCTTGTAATTGCTCTGTCCCATCAGAATATCTCTCACTGCTGCAGTTTTACCTTGTGGCAAGATAGCAAGATATGTTTCTTTACATTTTTTTCTCCCTCTCTAAGTACTGCTATGAGAATTTTGCTTGGAAAAGCATGCAGTAATGTTTCTGATAGTGAATTCAATTAGGGAAAATTATTTTGGTTTAGAGACAGAATAGTCAGGGAGATATGTGTGGGGCTAGGAAGCAAGAACACTTCATCTGTGCCACTGACAATCTCTTTGGCCAGGTGAAAGTTTTGTAGACTCCTGTTTTGAGCATTCATTCAGTTAACGTAAGTTAATTTATCTTGATTTTTGGATGCCTATCTTGAAAAATGGGGGAGGGGAGGACAGTGCCAAAGGGCCACACAGCCCCTGTTCCAGTGGATTCTTCAGAGACCCTTTGGCAGTAGGCAGTCACTGAGAGCAAGCTCAGGTTGGACACCCAGAAACAAAAGGCTACTTCCGGAAAAAGGGCTCTAAAGCATCAATGTTATGAAAACACTGACTGTCATGAATGCTTGTTTCAAAGGTAGGTTAGTGCCCAAGATGGGTCTTCCAGGAGAGTGACAGGAGGAAGCACAGCCAAACACCCACAGCTGTTTCCCAGTCTCCCTTCACGTTTGCTTTGCCTCTGCCCCAGCTGGTTGCAGGACAGAAACCACCTCTGTTGTGCCTCCCTTGCTGCTGCTGTGGCTCTGGGGAATCATGGTCCACACGTGGTGTGAAGGCTGACAGCACTGTGCCCCCCTGCATGAGAAAGGACCAAGGGTCATGAAGCTGGGAGGCTCAAGGATATCTTTGCTGTGACTGAGCAATTTTGTGCTGCTTCACAGAAGAGCTGTAAATGGTGATGGTGGTTTTGAATTGATCTTAGAAGGTCTTGCTGCCACACAATATGGTGGTCTCTTGATCTGAGTTGGTTTCTTTTAACTGTGAGAAAGGATATAAAAAATAAGTATCGATGGAAAGATGAGAGAAATGAGAACAGCAACACATACTACATGTTCTGTATAAGTGCATCACCGCATTGAATTTAAAGAAATAATAAGGTAATAGAAACCTCTATGGATAACTAGTCATCTGCCTTATTAGCAATGACAGGAGTTGAGTAGGAACATTTGGCCTGGGATGAATAGAAACTGATTCCTTCCTTTATTAGTTTGTTTACCAAAACCTTTGACCAAGATGTGTTGTCTACACTGCTTTCCTTCAGTCACCCACATTTCATGGCAGACTTCAAACTTCTTATTTCATCTGTAGCAGTACAGGCAGACCTGCATAACACTGTGTACCCAATGCAATGCAATACACTCCGATTCCTCTGGTTGTTGCTCTAACAAAATCAAAGGACAAACACAGGACTGCTTGCATAACCTCCTAGGTGTCAGTAGTTACACTGCAGAGGTGTTTAGTCAAGCCATTCTCCCAGCAAAACATTCTGAAGTACAGCATTGTTTTCAGGCCTGCTGGAAGCACGCCAGGGTTTTGCTGAGCCTTACGTGTTGTGGAGCAAGAGCTGGGGTAAGGCTGTGTGAATATGTTGCCTGCAGTGTTCACTATTTCTAATGGTTTCTAATGTGATGGAGTGACTAATTTCTTTTCGTGCATGCACACAGCAGGTAGCACTTCTAAAGCACTTCTGATGGTTTCTGATGTGGGTTGCTACTTGGCTTGCTAATACCAGTGTCCTTTCTTCATGACATTGCTTTGGAAAGTACTGTTCTTCAAGACAACTTTCAATTTCGTTTTACCATATTCAACCTCCTTGCTTGAATTGACACCCTGGAGTAGTATAAAACCTAAAATCATTCCTTCACTATGTTGAAATGCCTCTGGAGAAGAACACCACCTTATTAGTTCTTTGTGTACCCCACAGCACTATTTCCTTTCCCACTTCCACAATAGAATTGTATTTTGGAAAACTGCCTGCTTACAATTACATTTTGGATTCATATAAAATATTATGAAAATAACACTTACATTGTTTAAAACACGTGGGAATGCATGTTTGTCTGTGTCCAAGATCTGTCTGTACAAGCACCTTGCTGACATTTTTTTTGTATTCTGTCCTGGGTTCAGCAGTAGCAGTCATTTTTTCTCCTCCTTAGTAGCTGGTGCAGTGCTGTGGTTTTGACTTTCGGCCTGGGAACGGTGCTGATAACACCGATGTTTTTAGTTACTGCTCAAATGTTTATTCTGACCAAGGATTTTGTGAGTCTCATGCTCTGCCAGGGAGGAGGGGAAGCCGGGAGGAAGCAGGGACAGGACACCTGACCCAAACTAGCCAAAGAGGTATTCCATACCACAGCACGTCATGCCCGGATGTGACTGGGAGTTAACCAGAAGGGCACTCTCTGCTCGGTCAGGCTTGTTTCGGTGAGTGGTATCGTATTCTCTTCCCTTGTTATTTCCCTTATCATTATTATTATTGGTGGTAGCAGTAGTGATTTGTGTTATACCTTAGTTACTGGACTGTTTGTATCTCAACCCGTGGGAGTTACATTCTTTTGATTCTCCTCCGCATCCCTCTGGCGGGGTGTGTGTGTGTGTGTGTGTGTGTTAGAAAATAAGGAGAGGGTGAATTCAGTCAGTTTGCCAAGGTGAAAGCCATCCAGCTGGCCTTGGACATTGCTGAACGAGAAAAGTGGCCAGTACTTTATCTCTATACTGACTCATGGATGGTGGCAAATGCCCTGTGGGGGTGGTTGCAGCAATGGAAGCAGAGCAACTGGCAACGCAGAGGTAAACCCATCTGGGCTGCTGCACTGTGGCAAGATATCGCTGCCCGGGTGCAGAACCTGGTGGTGAAGGTACGCCATGTAGACGCCCATGTACCCAAGAGTCGGGCCACTGAGGAACACCAGAACAACCAACAAGTGGATAAAGCTGCTAAGATTGAAGTGGCTCAGATGGATTTAGATTGGCAACATAAGGGTGAATTATTTTTGGCCCGGTGGGCCCATGACACTTCAGGTCATCAGGGCAGAGATGCAACATACAGATGGGCCTGTGATCAAGGGGTGGACTTAACAATGGACACTATTGCCCAGGTTATTCATGAGTGTGGAACGTGCTGCAATTAAACAAGCCAAACGGTTAAAGCCTCTTTGGTATGGAGGACGATGGCTGAAGCACAAATATGGGGAGGCCTGGCAAATTGACTATATCACACTCCCACCAACCCGCCAAGGCAAGCGCCATGTGCTTACCATGGTGGAAGCAACCACCGGATGGCTGGAAACATACGCTGTGCCCCATGCCACTGCCCAGAACACTATCCTGGGCCTTGAGAACCAGATTTTGTGGTGACATGGCACCCCAGAGAGAATTGAGTCAGACAATGGGACTCATTTCTGGAATAACCTTATAGACACTTGGGCCAAAGAGCATGGCATTGAGTGGGTATATCACATCCCCTACCATGCACCAGCCTCTGGGAAAATCGAACGGTACAATGGGCTGTTAAAAACTACACTGAGAGCAATGGGTGGGGGAACTTTCAAGCATTGGGATACACACTTACCAAAGGCCACCTGGTTGGTCAACACCAGAGGATCTGCCAACAGGGCTGGCCCAGCCCAGTCAGAACTTTTACATATTGTAGAGGGGGGCAAAGTTCCTGTGGTGCACATGAAGAATTTGCTGGGGAAGACAGTCTGGGTTATTCCTGCTTCAGGTAAAGGCAAACCCACTCGTGGGATTGCTTTTTCCAGGGACCTGGATATACTTGGTGGGTAATGCGGGAAGGTGGAGAAGTCCGATGCGTACCTCAAGGGGATTTGATTTTAGGGGAAAACAGCCAATGAACTCAATTGTAGGCTGTTGCCTGCTAAGTAATACTTTTATAGTCCATCAACTAGATGTCTTCAGGTCACCAGCGACTGGCCCTGACTTCCCTCCGACCATTATCCCAATAGAGAATGAACTTTGATAGAACCAGATGAGTTCTGCTGTAAAAGAATGGTCAGCATCAGCAGGCAATGATCCAACACTGCACACAGCCTCTCCTGCCCTGAAAGACTGTTACAAGAGATGGAGCCCAACATCATGAGATGGCAGTGTAATCTCGCAGCCCAGAAAGCCAACCGTATCCTGGGCTGCATCAAAAGGAGCATGACCAGCAGGTCAAAGGAGGTGATCCTGCCCTTCTACTCTACTCTCGTGAGACCTCACTTGGAGTATTGTGTGCAGTTCTGGTGTCCTCAGCATAAGAAAGACATGGAACTGTTGGAACAAGTCCAGAGGAGGGCCACGAGGATGATCAGGGGAGTGGAGCACCTCCCGTATGAAGACAAGCTGAGAAAGTTGGGGCTGTTCAGCCTGGAGAAGAGAAGGCTGCGTAGAGATCTCATAGCAGCCTTCCAGTATCTGAAGGGGGCCTGCAAGGATGCTGGGGAGGGACTTTTCATCAGGGACTGTAGTGACAGGACAAGGGGTAATGGGTTCAAACTTAAACAGGGGAAGTTTAGATTGGATATAAGGAAGAAATTCTTTACTGAGAGGGTGGTGAGGCACTGGAATGGGTTGCCCAGGGAGGTTGTGAATGCTCCATCCTTGGCGGTGTTCAAGGCCAGGTTGGATGAGGCCTTGGGTGACATGGTTTAGTGTGAGGTGTCCCTGCCCATGGCAGGGGGGTTGGAACTAGATGATCTTAGGGTCCTTTCTAACCCTAACTATTCTATGGTTCTATGATTCTATGATCATGGGCCGGATGGACTCAGCAGCTTTATAGGGATTGGTCTGTGCACTAAGATAACAGTGCATTGAGATGAGAGTGATGGTATATTGAAAATGTGGGATCTGAGCATGACGTGAATGGTATGGAATAAGGGGTGGATACTGTCCTGGGTTCAACAGTAGCAGTCAGTTTTTCTCCTTCTTAGTAGCTGGTGCAGTGCTGTGGTTTTGACTTTTGGCCTGGGAATAATACTGATAAAACCGATGCTTTCAGTTGCTGGTCAGAATGTTTACCCTGACCAAGGACTTTGTGAGTCTCATGCTCTGCCAGGGAGGAGGGGAAGCCGGGAGGAAGCAGGGACAGGACACCTGACCCAAACTGGCCAAACAGGTATTCCATACCACAGCACGTCATGCCCGGATTTAACTGGGAGTTACCTGGAAGGGCACTCTCTGCTCGGTCGGGCTCATTTCGGCGGGTGGTATCATATCCTCTTCCCTTGTTATTTCCTTTATCATTATTATTATTGGTGGTAGCAGCAGTGGTTTGTGTTATACCTTAGTTATTAAACTGTTCTTATCTCAATCTGTGGGAGTTGCATTGTTTCGATTCTCCTCCCCATCCCTCCAGGAGGGGGGGTGGTGGGAGTAGAAACTGAGTGGCTGACTTGCTGACTGGCTTAAACCACAACATATTCATATCATCGTCCTCACTCAGCATCACCTGCTGTTCACCTTCCCCTAAATCCCACTGAGAGCTCTTATGGAGGTGGAGTATCTGTGCAATGAGAATGAAATGGCAGTGGTCTACCCAGATGTCAAACGCACATCACTTTTTCCTTGCCTGCAGCAGAACTCACATTCAAGGGCTGTGTAGATGAATGCTTTAAACTGAAAGTATAATACACAACATACATAATCTCTCCGCACTAGGAGAGAGATAGGTGTGCTACATAATGGGGAAGATGGCTCACAGCCAGCAGCATCTAGCAGAAGTTGTGACAGTTGTAGTGGTGCTGCCATGTGTGAGAGACGCTACTCAGGAGGGTTTCCTCTGGCTTCCCCTAGAGTTAGAAAGACATATGCAAAGCCAAGGGTTGAGCTGTAGCACGTGTGTTTGAGTTTTGGGCTTTGAAGACTGTTAGTCCTCAGAGCCCAAGACTGTACAATATCATGTGCCAATTCTTTTTAATCATTGTGGTTCTTAAAGAGTGTGGGTGTGTGCAGAGAAATGATTCTATGTAAGTGATTTCATGCAGCTATGAAAGAAGAATGAAAGTGAGCCTTGATTTCCCTGTGTACGTGATATTCCAAATAGAGTGACCTTTGCAGCTTTCACAGATAGAACAGGACTAACAGGAAAACAGCTGTAGCATGAAACCAGATAAAAAGCCTTCAGTAAGACCCAGAATCAAAACCAAATATCTTGAATGAAACCTATACTGTGAGTCTTAGATGCAAATCATCACTATTGATAATAAATGAGATCATTGTTTTGTAAACAGAAGGACTTACCCTGACTTGGGTAGGAGTCTTTACTTGCTCTTGACATCAGTGGGGTACAATGTTTAAGCACTCAAGTTACCTAATGCAACATCAGCTTTTACTGTTTAATAGTCTGCATTTATTAAGTCAACATCTGTACTTCAAGATCTCATTTGTCAGAGACATAAAAATCTTCAGTTTTACTGGTAGTCTATTCCGTGTTGGAAGTCCTTATGCAGTTGAAGAGATCCTAGATTAGCATTAATTAAAATAGTTATTAATCATTGTATATTATTACTGCAGACTGTCTAAGCACAGCTACGATCATAGAGACTTCCTCTATAAAAGAGAAGCCGAAAGATTTTATCCCAGTTTTCAGTGAAGTTATATTTCAGTGTCTATGTTCCAAAACTCTTCCTTGGAAATGAAGCCCAATTCAGAAATAGACTCACATATGTATCTCATCTATCTAGTCTGAAAGATGGAAGGATGAGCTGATCTTCTTGCGATTTGAATCTCCACTGTCACTAAATCTAACATGAACCTAGTGACAGAGCTTCACCTGATACACCTTGCCAATATGTGGCTGTAGAATTCGATCCATGAGACAAGCTAGTTTAATATTCCTAATAAATAATGTTAAGACTCCTAGGAGTAGTGTGTACTACAAACCAGACAAATCCAAGACATTTTGCAACCTCTGTCAGTCACTGTTTTTATGGAGGAACTGTTGCAGGAGTTGAGGTCAGCTGTGTTGTATGGTGTCTTTTCCATGTAAATACTAGGAAAAAAAACCCCAAACCTACAGCAACAAGCTTTTTAAGGTACTCAACTTAAAACTGAACCCCTTGAGTTTGAAAATCCTATGTAGTGAATTGATTGCAGCCTGATTCTGCAGTTATCCACTTTACAATGCTGGCCTGCAAAAGCCCTCACAGGAAAACCTTGTGAAAAGCAGAAGTTGTTTAAAAGTCCTGTGCTTCCTTCCTTCCTCTATTGGGCTGCTGTAGTAGTATGTGTCCTGCTGCCTACTTTGGGGCTTGTTTGACTTTCTTTATGTTTGTCTTGCAGAGGCTTATACTGAAGGACTCCAAAGAGAAGAATTGTTTCGCCCACACAGAAAATGCAACAAAAATAGTGGAAGCTGCATGAAGGGGTTAGAAACGGACAGATCCTGAGGAGTCTGGCAGTGTGGTTCAGGCTGCTTCCAGTGCAGTAGGAGCATCGTATCTTAGCATGTGCATTGCACAAGCTTCTGAAAAGGAAGTTGTAAGAGAAAGCCAAGGGACCACATACATAATGAAACTACATTATGAATAACGAAAGTGCCACCTAGTCTGTGGGCCTCCCTTTCTCCAGGAGCTGCTTGAGCCTAAATTTCCTTGTATTTGTATTCTGCAACTGAACGTTGTTTCATTTCCATGCTTGTTCAGAAAACTCTTCCCTTTTTGGTAGCTCAGAACATCTCACGTGAGTAGTGCCACCATGTTCACTGTGGTGACCTACAGAAGCAGCATGTTAGCCAGGACCAGCCCAGTGCCAGTACTTGCTCAAAGATAAGATGTAAATAAAGAACTGGGAGATCAGATATGGTGGAGGTTACGAGAGACTTCAGATGCTTTTGGGGCAACAGAGGAATGGTGGAAGCAGCTGCTGCTGTTGCCCTGATGATTGCTGTCTCTCTGAGTACACCCATCCATCAGTAGCCAGCCTTGTTTCCCAGGGCTTTGACCTGGGACAAAATTTGGCCATTTGGATATCCTTCCTATGTCTTCTGGACTTTATGCATAACATCTTTTCCTTTAACTCTTCAGAAATCGAGTGAAGCTGTACAGTTCTCTTCTTACATTTCCTATGGGTGCTCTGCAGGGCCAGCATGGGTCCAGCAATGGGATTCTGTGTCAGCTCTTCTAGCAGGCAGCCAACTGACCAGACCTGTATTGTGAATTTGTGGTTAATTTCTAAGGAAATATTGAGAGCCATAATTTTACCTATTTTACCTATTTAATAGGTAATATATAATAACATTTTTACCTATTTACATAATTTTCACAGAAATGTGAACTGCTACATCATACTGTCTGCACCACATTTATCACCTTCTCGTTGTTCTCTTGCTTGAGAAGAGTTTTGCATGATGAAGGTATTTCCTGGTAAAGGAGCATGTCTCAAGTACACCGATGAGTGTAAAGTCTGGCTGCCTCGAAACATGAGTGGCTCTGGGTTAGAATGGCTGAGTTCTGAGAAGAGAGGGGAAAAGCTAAAAAGCTTGTCTGTTAAAGGATTAATTTGTGGTTTGGAGGAATTCTAGAAGTAAGTGGGGAGATAAAGCATGGAATGAAGCATAAAATAAAATGCCACCCGTTAATTTCGAAGCAAATTTAAAAAAAAGTTCCCGTGTCCATTTGTCAAGGAGCAGCCCCCTCTTGTCGGGAATATGCAAACTGTCCTTTAAAAAATAAACCAGTATGATTTCCTCTCTTCTCAGTCTTTCTCCAGTTCAGCTCACTTGTGACTGTCACTAGGGCAAAGTCTGCCAGGAGTGTTTTGCATCTTCATGCAATTTTTGCACGAATTTACAATGTTTCACTGATATTTTACGCAAATTGGACTTCCTCCAATCACTTCTGTGCACCCCGTAAGGAACTGAGCCTTGACTTGAAAGCTACATCAGAAATTGACTCACGGTGTACTGACGGGCTGCCATTTGTGGATTTTTATGTTTTTATTTTTTACTTTTTTTTGCACAGATGCACTGTGCTAACAAATCTTTTCCTTGAACTTTAGGTAGTTCATTCAACTTAGTGTCAAGGCTTTGATTCACAGGAGCTACTCCAGTCCCTTTAAGACCCAGCTGGAGAGTCACTATGTCAGAGAAGCTAGGGATTTCCCCATCAAGGGAAGTCCCCACTTGATGAAGAAGCAAATCTAGACCCTTGAAGACACGGCTTGTTTAAAGACGTGAAAAAAATTCCCCTCTGGCATATTGGCTCCAGGTAAATCACTACATGCTGTTACTATCCTTCTCATTATGCCTATGTAACTAGGAGACTGGGTAGGTTACAGATGTTATAGAAGGTACCTTTGCTTGCCTTGTTGCTTTGGTGGTGTGCCAAGCATAGCTTATCCAGATCCAAGTCTCCAATAACCTAGTATATAAGAGTTTAACCAGTACATCTCCAGTCACATAAATTTGCTTTCATTTTCTCTGATTTTCTCTTTCTTTTCATCACTAAATATATGTATATATGCATGCACTTTATGAAAAGCGTGAATTCACAGAAGTAATAGAAGGACAGAATATAAGGCCTGCACTAAAGCACAGAATCCTTATTTTTTTTTCCCAAAGTAGAATTTGTTGCTGGGTATTTACACGTAACTAATTCAACGAAGATGATGTAGCCAGTTCCTCCTTTATTTACATAGTGCGTATTGCCTTCGTGAGAGTCCCAAAGCTTGACACATTTGTTGGATCTAAAACATAAAAAACCCCCTTTAATGAAATCAGTCCATCACTACTAGTTCTGTGACCTTGGAACTTCCATGGCTGCTTTGTGGAATCACAGATGCTTTTTACAAAGAGGGTTTTTCCTCCATCTGGAACTGTAGCTTTTCAGTTTTGATTTGTAAAGCTTATACCGTTCCCTATCTAAACAATTCTTTTCTTGTCTCCCATTATTAGGAAAGTTAATTTCATGGAGATCACTTGAGAGACTCAATAATCCAATTTCCATTGGCTTTCAAAATACTGCAGATATGCAGGAAGGTCAGTTAGTTGCCTAAATTTAGGAGTCGCCTGGCACATTTGAAAGGATTCGTCTCACATTTCTGTGGTTCCATTCATTACTGGGGATCTAAAGGCTTGCCAGACGTACAGGAGGAAGACAAATTATATTTACAGTGCTCAAAGATGGTATCCAATCAGCTAGAGGAGAAAGTTATGAATGAAATTGCATTTCAATTTGATTTCAGTTAGGATTTGATATGGTTAGAATCTGTACTACTGGAAATCCATAGCTAATGGTTTGAATTTGACCACGGCCCTGACTTTTACAGCCTACATTTACCAAAACTGACAGAAGATTCCTGATGTATTTTCTCTCCTTCCCAGGACAGCAGCGCTGTGTTTTCAGCTCATTGTCACTGAAGGAAGGTTGACTCAGAGACAAGAGCTGCACTTGCATTTTGGCTTGCTTGGTATCTCCCATCCAGAAATGCGCAAGGTCCAAGGCTGTAGTATGGAGTTTTCATGAATGGTTGGTTTCACTGTGAAATGTGCTCTCAAGCAAGAGGAACGTATTCTACCAACATTTTCTGGTAGCCCACAGCACCCACATCCTTTGCAAGTGAGAGGCAATAGGTAACGAGGATGAAAAAAGGTGCCGCGTGTGTTCTCTGAAACTGACAGGTCAAGATGAGGTTATGAATGACAAAAAACTCCTAAATGTTGCTACTCGGCCTCCAATGAAGGGAAACCCCTCTGTACCCCACCCAGCCTCTCTTTTTGAAGAGCACAAAAAAGGTTGTGAACAAAAATTCGTGTTTATTTTATGGTATCTGAATGACTCCACCAGCACAATGTTCGATACAATTGCCTTACTGCACTCTCTTGGAAAAAATACTTGTTCCTGCACTAGACTGGGCACAGACATGATGCAACTTGCCCAGCACTGTTCAGAGGGAGTCTATGGCAAAGAGAAACTGAATAGCTTTGGATATCTTGCAAGTGCCCAAATTTGGGATCATCTTTATGCCGTTTTGCACTTTCCTCCAGGCTTTGAGTGAGAGGTAATGGGATTATAGCAAAATGCAGTGTTGTAAAGGGAAGTTTCTCAGGGATCAAAGGCAAAGTATGATGCTGACTTGGCAGCAAAGAAAATCGAAGTGACCTTCCTGTGGAAGGTTTCCTTTTGGTCTGTGTGTTATGAGGAATCTACTTGTGCTGGTTAGTGTAAACATTGTGTGGTGTTTCTTTAAATAGCTGTCATTACCTGGTGCGTTTCCCTGTCTGAAATGATTTGAAAATCACTGCAGCTCTGCTACGACATGTAGATTGACTGATGTTCTATATCAATAGCAAATGGTCTGTGTGCACCCTAGAGTGCTAATGGAGTTCCGTTAGTAGATGTTGGCATGAACTTCAGGGAAAGGCACACCATACAGATATCACAAACATCTGGAGAATGGAAAGCTGCTTCGTTACCTTCATCTGTGTCTGGTACTCGGGCATTCCCTTCAGTATTTCAGGGAATGGGAGAATGAATGTTCAATGATAACTGAAGAGAAGCCAATTTTGGTTGGATAAGACTGTGACTCGTTTTTCCCACAGGCTTTTTTCCTGCTGGGACTTTCCCTTCCTGGAAAGTTGTTCTCTGTGGCTCGCTGCTTATGGCAAACTTTCTTTCCAGTGCCCATCTGGCACTTTTAGGGGCCAAGCCAGATTTATTCTTCATCTCACTACTCCCACTCAGAAAAGTTTTGAGAGCAGAGAAGAGCTGCAGATATAATTGCAAGGGGGTCCCTTTTCTTAGCCTAGCACAGCACTGCAGAGATTTTCCGTTCTTTGGGTGTGGGTACCAATGCTTTGCGCAGTCCAGCTGAGAGAACTTGGGGGAGAAGAAGCCTGTTTCTTCTGTTGTCTCCATGAACAAGGTGTCAGCCTTCCAGACAGAGGGGCTTGTGTCCATTTTTACACTTTTGTTCAAGTGGCAAAATACTGGCTGACTGTTTTTGATTGCCACACAGCTACTCGTTTCCCAGGGTAAACAGCACATTGTGGCTGGTGAAAGAAAGGTTCATCTCTCTGAAGTCTGAAAATAAATCCTTGTTTATTGCTAAAAACTGGCAGATGCCTTCTGGAGAAAATAACGAAGAGAGGAACAGAGGCCTCTGGGAATTTGCCCTTAGAACAGGGCGAGTTGTAGAGGGGGAAGCAGAACAGGGGATGGTGGAGAGGAAGAGTCAAATCTGTCAAGGGGTTTTGGTGTAGTGGCATTAGACTAGAAGCAGCTGCTGGTTTCACTGATAACTGTGCTATACCAGGCAGAAGTTATTTGAAGTTACAACATAAACATATTTGATTAAAATCATGCAACATTTACTCTCGCTATAGCCTTAGTGTCCAGACTTGCTGCCTAGCGGCTTGAAATGTTATGTACTAAAGATCAGTGTGCGGACAATAGCCTCAGGCTGTGTGTCAGTCTAACCAAAATGTGCCTGTCATGGGTGACACTCTTGTAGAGCGTAACTTGGGTTATTCACTGAAGTAAAACAAAGTATAGCCATTTGGCAGAATTTTAACCTGGATGTGGGGTATTCTTCACTGAGATTTTGGATGCATTCAAATCCATGGTGGAGCAAGACTCCAGGACATGGACTACAAACAGGTAACAGTTAAAAAGGCCTGGCATAAACACCTGTGCGTTGATCTCGATGCTCTACTTTGTACAAGTAATAGTCATGTTCTTCTCATGGCTCTAAATATTTCACTATATTATTTGCTTTACGCTTATTTCATCAAACTGAAGAGAAGGAGAGCATAATATTCTGTGAAAGATTAAACCCAGATCCAAGTTTCTCCAGGCAACACTGGTGGGAGTAAAGTCATGTGCAGTCTCTAACTTAAATTTATTTTACTGCTTTGTTGTCCTTTTTATTTTTTAAAAAAATAAAGAAGTTTTTTAATGCAAAATAGCAAAATAAGTGTTTTACTCTGAACAACATATTTTCCTTCTAGGGTTTTTGGTTACATGATTGATTACAGTTCATTTTTTCTTTGGTAATGAAGCTACTATTAAACTATTTGTGCATGCAAAAAGAGAATATTAGAGTTAAGATTCATAGTCTTAATTTTAATTTCTTCCATTTTCATATGCTTCACATAAAAGTCCCTGATTTAGATTATGACAAGATATATTGACAGACACCCCCAGGAAACTATTAATAAAGACTTTTTCCCTATGGCTCTTTCTCACTCATGCCTTCTTAAAGTAGGAGGAGAAAGTAATAATTTAGCATGAATTAGTATCTGTGGCATAAGGATTTGGAAGAAGGATTTTTTTTTATCTCAAGATGCAGTGTAGAGACAAGGAAGTGGGATATCAAGTGAGAAGCTTCAGGATCTGATTCAGTTACAAGTCGAGATGAATCTTCATTTCATCACTAACATGAAAGAAAAGGCAAAACTGGAATTGTGGGTGAAAGAATTCCACTGAATCACAGCTATAAAATTTACTCTTCAAAGCAATGATCCAAAGAAAAGAATATTGGTTGCACTACTCCAGTGTAAACAAAAGATGTCACTGTCGGACACAAAAAGCATTTGCTAATTAAAGATTTTTCTGAAACTATTCAGATCATACCATTATGATATAATAATGATTATTTTTAGTTTCTTTTTTCTACAAAGGGAAACCACTTTATCTGAAAAAAAGAAAACCCAAACCAAAACCCAAACCAAATTCTGATTTACAAAGCTTCTTTCTTGATAGGAATGTTTGTAGAAATGCTTCCAAGTTCCTGTAAATGCCCCCACGTTTCACACATCATATCATGTGAAGCTGTTCTTGACCCTGAAGAAGATGCGGGTGAATCATTAAACCAAAATGAAAAAAAAAGAATGTGGGGAATAGAAAGTTTGTGAATTGTGAAGACACAGCATAGTATAGAGTGGAACAAAGGGGAAGTTTCAAAGCAAGAGACATTAGAGAAAAACTAACACCAAAGGAAGAGACTATCTTCTAGCCTCATCTATGTTCCAGTGGGGTTAAACTAAATGCAATATAATAATGTCTGAAACAGTATGGATCTCAGTTTTCATGATTGAGGTAAATTTCTATTGCCTCTTCTGGAAGTAGGACTGGATTCACGTTTTGCAATCAGGCTAAGCAGCAGGGCAGTGTTTTCACAAAAGGAGCATCATTAACAACAGAGCTGTATCTGCAGACACAGCCAGACTCCTTCCAAGGTCAGTTAGGTTGGCTTATCCTGCCTTCTTGTTATGAGTTACTTCCTCCAAAGACATCCAACCCAAACCATTCTATGATTCATTCTATATCCTCGGCTGGATCTGAAAATTGTTACTTAGGCCAACTTTCTCTCTTCCAGTTTTCCTGAGAGTTTCAGCTCTTCTCTCTGCTGCTTTAGTGTGACAGAGCAGAACGTGGTCCTCAGGTTTTCCTGTCTTTATTGAGGTCAAGTTTCCAGAAGGTGAGGCTATTTTTTCAAAACCAGTATTTGGAAAAAATGTCCTATCCGCTTTATCCCTGCTTCCCCTGTTGTCTTAGGCATCCTCTGCTAGGCTTATCGTTGATTCCTATGCATGTTTTTCAGTGTTTGCTTTTTGGAGGTTTTTTTTCTGAAGTGTGACAGAAAATTCAGAGAAGAGGTAGTTCATGAGAAGAAATTCATTGTCCCTCTGTTAGTCCCTTGGGAATCTTTTCAACGCTCAGTACAACTGGAGACTTCCATTTGTTTCTCTGCGGGTCCTGTCTGCTCTGGGGAACTTCCCCATTTAGGGGGAAAACCACATTCAGCCACAGCTGGGGGTGTCCCAGGCAGCTGGACAAGAGGAGAGAGGAGTGTAAAGGACCTAGAAAATCCTTCAGAGAAACAAAGGCAACTTACAGACAACCGTCAATGCACACCAGTAGACCTAAGTGGACTTGGAAGGCCTGGAGACTTGAGATCTAAGCCTACTAGACATTTCATAATGAAAGAAGCTGGCTACCCTGGTCTCACTCCCTGGAAATAGTGAATTTAGAAAGTTGGTGAAAGCAAGTTGTGGGAAGTGATGGCAATTTTTGCCTGACGAAGCACAGGGGAAAAGCTGAGTAAACATTTCAGGATTTCACCAGATACAAGAAGATCCGAGGAGGATTCTGATGTCTGGAGAATTAAAAAATAAAGCTTAGGTTCAGTAGTTGGGATGTAGAAATTTTATCTATCTACCACACTGGGTCACAAGCTGGTAAGATCTTATGCAGGGAAGATATCTATATGTGTGTGAACACATAGGCAATAAGAAGCAGGCTGTGTAGCTCAGCTGCTTGTGCATATATCTAGAAGTTGAACCCATTCTTTCAATACTTATTTTCAGGTTCAGTTTTGATTACTGGCATTATGCCATTGATCTAACATATCACTAGGTCAAGGTAACTCTGGACATCATCCTGTGCTGTGTTTAGGATGAGAATTTATGTATCCTTTTAAGTAGTTTGTTCTGTAAGAACAACTCAGAAAAAGAAGTCTTTTTGAACCTCAGTTTTGAATCTATCCAAACCAATGGAAGTGTTTCTATTTTCTTCACAGGATCTTTCGAGGAGAATATAATTTTCTAGCTGATTGAAAATGGAAGTGTCAGTGGTTTGATCTCACTACAGCTGAAGAACTCGGACGAGTACAGTGCTATGTTCCCCCCCCATCTTATGAAAACTATAAGATAGGTGACAGCAGAAGATATATTAAAAAATATTCAAATAGTGATAAAAACGTCGATCTGTTTTGGATCCCGTAAGAACTTTCCTGAAAGGTGAAAAGCACAGGTTTCTTTTATTTTCTCTACCTTGGCATCTCCTTAAACACATTTGGTATGTCACTCGGTGAAGTGTAGTGTTACGTTACATTATAGCATGCCACACAGCATTTATTGAGAGGAAACTCATTCATTTAAATTCAGGAAAAAGCCCTAAAAGCCAAATTACTTCTGCTTCTTAAGAAGTTTGTATAATATGTAGGATTCCTGTTTTGTAAGCTATATCTATCATTGCCACCTTCTCCTAAAATTTTCCCATGTGCCTCTGTATAGTAAGTGATTACATGCTATATAGAGAGATGTTCTTTGGTTGTCAATTCAACATTTTTATTTCCTATCAATTTAGGATGTTCCTCTGTAGCTGTTCTTTCCAATTATACTGTTGTAAAATCTTATCTATAGATCAAGAATCTGCACTGGTTAAAGAAATCTCCATATGTGGAACACCTTTTTTTTTCTCTCAGCTGTGCAACAGCACAATCACTTCACCTGGCGCTCAGGTGCTCAGATATAAGTATTAGGAGCTCATCCGGACTCTTCCTTTGTACTGATGTATTTATTGCATATGGATTTCCCAGGGTGTCTAGACTGGAAATATATGTTGTATGGCATTGCACAGTAGGCTTTATGCAACACTTTGCCATCGCAGTAGGTTCTTTACAGTATACGCATTTTGCTTGACTGTGGTGGAACAAGGGAGCTACTGATGCATCTACTCTAGTAAGGAAATGTGATTAAACTGTATAATTTGGTATGCAATCACCAGAATTATGCAAGCAATTACAAATCTCAGAATACTTCAGAAATCAGAATACTTCATAAGCAAATTTTATTTGGAAAATGTAATTTACTGAAATATTATAGTGTTTAGGAATACTGTAGAGTACCACAGCATTAATACAAGGATGTCATATGATTTATTCATTTGTTTATTAATTTACATACATTTGTATTAAAATGAGAATTTTTACTCAGATATCACAAAACTCACTACTATTAAGGCATTTCTCTCCTCTTCAAGCTTATTCTCAAACATTAACCCAAAAAGATAACAGAGGAACACAGTCTGGCAAGGAAGATGGAACTTAAATTCATCTCACTGTAGCATAACTTTTTAGGACTTTTAGCACAGGAGCATTTTGAAGAGAAATGTAAAGGCACATGCAAGAAAACACAGAGGGGTAGATCTCAAAACTTGACAGGCGTCTGTATCATAAATTATTTGAAAGGACCCTCTCATACGCAGCATTCCAATAGCAAACATAGTAAGCAGATTAGAGCTAGACTATGACAGGTCCTACAAACAGAAAACTGGTAGGTTTATACTTCATATGAGAAAAAACCCAAGAATAAGAGATGTCTCAAGAAAGGAGGTTAAATCAAAATATCAAGGTAGAAAGTTTGTCTTTGCTGAAACACTTGCACGGTACAAGACTGTCTTGCCAAAGCTAGGAAAAGAAATAACTGGGGGAGCATGTTTAACCATATTAAGCTTACACTGATGATTACACATCCACAGTGAGCTGTCAGAAAGACAGGCTGAGTTGTTAGCTTGGCTAAAATGATTCACGTCTATAGTGAAAATGTGGATTTCTAAGTGATGAGCGTGAAGTTGTCAAGTGCATTGGGGGAGTGTTTATTCAGAGACAAGGGGCAGGAGAAGGGAACCAAACCCGGGGTTTGACAGAGCACTCCTTTTGAGTTATGGAGTGGAATGAAGATGCCTCTAAATAGCTTTGTGAGCTGCTGCAGAGGGTGGAGGAGAATTAGGAAGAGTGGGGACCCTGAAGCCAATGAGTGTCAAATTTTCATAAATCACGTTGTTGTGTCAAGAGCAACTGGCAGTCCACAAAGCGGAAGCCTCCAGTGCTACAGTTGTAAGCTTCAGTTAAGAAGTCATTAGAGACTATGGTGAAAATAGTTTAGTTGAATTCAGTTGCCAGAAACTGAACTGAGGAGGCCTGAGATGTCATTAAAAAACCCAGCCCTGGACAGTGAGCTTATAGGTGCCATATTCTGCATACCTGGAGTATCTGAAATCAGTAGTTAGCTTTACTTGCTAAGTGAGACCACGTTGCTAAATAATTCTAAAAGAAAGAGCTCTTCCATGTTCCAAGTATAAAGCCTGCAGGAAACAGCATATCCTAGTATAGGATGAATTAGTTGAAAGAAATGAAAATGCATGTAAAGAATAAAAACTGTGTAGCTGGTTCGGTAAAAGAAACCCAACCCCAAAACCTCACCAATGCAATATGAACTAGTCAAAATAAACTCAAACTATTAAAAGTACAGGGTGAAAAGAAAGAAAAATAACACAGATATTGGAAATTGAAAACTAGAAATAATTGGTAGAGTTCAGAAAAATACATTTAAAAATCAACAGGAAGAGCTAAGTTAAAATTGCACTGATTTTGAGGAGACAAATTTGCTGCTCATACTTGTATCAATTTCTTGTATGTGAATATTGGCCATAATTTTAGGCATTTTTCCTGATTAATAAAAATTATATTTATGTGATCCCTAATTAATCTCATTCCAACAGAGGTAAGAGAGAAAAAGCTGTAAAAGTAGCAGACTTCAGGATAGAATATAATCAATGTTATTCATGTTGGGAGGAGAAACAGACAGACAAGAAAAAGATTGAAAAAAAAAGAGAGAGGGAGTGATGCTGGGAGGTGCAAAATAGACCAGGAGCTGGAATAGGGAAGGATTGTGATGGCAAGAGATGTCAAACGAGGAGCACAGATGAAAACTTAAGACTTGTGAGGTGAGGAGGAGGAGAAAACTAAAGAAAAGGCATGAGCAACTGGAAGCAAGCTAAAGTGAGGAGGAAGATCACAGCATATTTAATCAGTTATCACTTAAAAAAAATTTACGACTTCTGGTATGATTTGGCATATATTCTGTAACTACCTTAAAGTCCCCAACCAGAAAGGAGACTCATTCTGTTAGACACTACATAGCTGTAAATACTCATCACTTTTGCCAAGCTAGGCATTTTTGAGTGAAATCAACCTCTTTTCATAAGTATCTTCTTTCTGAACATAATTTTTAGCTCTGAATTTACATTTTCCTTTTATAATTTTTTTTTCTATTCCATTTGAGAAAGGTGATTTAAAAAGTTTACTTTGTTCTGAATTGTTTGTTCATTCTCCAACTCTCACTTTATGAGCTCACCCTCTTACATTAGAAAGTTCTGCTGATCGTTTCTGGAATGAATGATCTCTCTATACAGAAACACTGTGAAGCAAAATGGTATCAAGAAGCTACTGTCAGTAATGAGTTTAATCTGCTTCAGTCAATTTCAGCCTCACTGCCTGTGGCAGAAGATCAATTTTTATTTCTTTATTCAGACTAAAAGTCTTTTGGAAATCATCAGATTTGTCTGATTGCGGTCAGTAGCTCAGATACAGAGGTAACATTTTAGAGCTAACTTAAGGATGGAAGACTAAAGGGATAGATCTGAATGATGAAATGAAACTTAGAAGTACTGTAGGACAAGAAGTTCTAACTGGAATGCACCCAAAACTAGCAAAATGTTTCAGTCAGGAGCAAAGGGTGAGAAAGGCTTTGGGAAGTTCCAGCAAAAGCTGAGATTTGATTAAGGCTAGTCTTGAAGTTCCCCCACCCACATATGTCACCTGATAGTCAAACATATGCACAGAAAACAGAAACTGTATGGAAGATTTTAGTTTCAGCTGCATTTCCTAGCCTTACTTACAGGACCAAGATGAAATGAGAAAAGTTAATGTCATTGGTTCTCTTAGAAAGTAGGAATCTCTTCTGAAAGGCTGCTGCATAAGGAAAGATGCATTTCTTAAAAGGCTGCCCTTTAACAGATGAAGCAGTAAAACTTGTTGATTTCTGCTTACATCCCTACATTCATTCAAGAGAGTGGATGTCCAGTTATGCTTTGGAAACATACAATAAAATATATTCCTGGCTGCAAAGACGTTAAGATTGGCATAAGCACATGAAGAAGGGTAAGAGGGAGGAAATAGTGTTATCCCCATCTTCCTGAGGTGCAGTTTTTAGCACAGCCTTTGGATTTATTTACCCTTTAGACTTCAATAGACAAACAGATACAGAAGGTAGCTTTAAATAAAGAATTCTACTTTCAGAATATGAATTAGGCATTTAAAAGTCTTCAGGTATTCCAAATGAATTACTATTGTCTCTGGACTAATTAATCTGAAGCTCTGCACTGTAGGCCTACCGAAATGCAGGAAATAACCCCAAGTTTTATGAATCTCAAATTCAGTATCTTCCTGTCATCCAATAATAAAGACGGCACATGAGAACTGGAAGAAGAGCTAAGATCATGGGATTAATCTTCATTTTCAGCTTCTATCTTTTTTAATTAACTGAAGAGATGAACTCTTTTAACAAAAGAAATGATACTGGAAAGCAAAAAATCTGTGAGACTGTAAAATATCTTAAGTGAGACTGCAGAAGAAAACCCCACCAAAAATGATGTATAGAAGTAGACAAAACACCAAATATAAAACTCAGATCTCTGGATCCCTATGTTAGATCTCTGATGACTCAAAGGAACAGGTGAGTGCAAGAGATCTGATGTACAAAGAACCTGCAATATTTAGCTACAGCTTGACTATGTAGACTTACAGAACCGGATAAGTAAAAGGTGGCATATAACAGTGTGCTCAAGAGGCTGAGTTGAAGATGTTTGTGTTGTCTTGATGACAGAGATTGTGGAGAAGGTTTTGGGGAGAAAGGCTTAAAGTTCTGTCTGTGTTGTTTGTAAAGCCGGTGGCTAGACACCATGAGAATAATAAAATAATGAAACCATCAGGACAGCAGAGGAAGAGCCAAGGGAAAAAAGTCATGAAAGACTAAGGCTGGAAAGGAAGAGCTACAATAGCTGCATTTTTTATGTGAGATCCCTTAGCAGTAATGGATATAAGGAAAAAAAGACAGAGAATCATTGAGTCCGAGGCTAACTGAGGTTGGAAGGGATCTCTGGAGGTCACTTAGTCCAAGCTCCTGCTCAAAACAGGGAGCGTGTCACAGTCAGATCAGGTTGCTCAGGCCTTGCCCAGCTGGGTTTTGGTTACACACAGTCTCTCTGGGCACCTGTTTGAGTGCTTAACCATCCTCCCTGTGACCAAGCATGAAACTCGAGGACCCTGCTAGATGCTGGAGAATGGTACAATCATTTAATTTTAAAAGGATGATTTCAGCATTAGGATAAAGTGCCAGAAGTTTCAGTGAATGAGGTTTCAGGTCAAAAGCAATTTTGTACAAGCCCTGGAGGTATGGCACAGAAAGAGTTGAGACTTTTCTAAAAAACTCCTATAAGCTCTAGGGGTGAGAGAACTTCAGTTTTATTTACATTGGTAAATGGAAAGTTAATCCTTACGTGATTCAGTGGCTGACCTTCCCGTATTTCTAACCCAGGTTTATGTCCCCACCTGTCTGAAATGTTCATGGTCAAACCTTTCCTAATGTTTAAAGCATTCTGGGGAATGCGCGCCAGAATTAAAAAGAAGGATTTAATTTATCCAGAATGCCTTCACCCTGGGTCTTCTGTTTGGAGGTTCTTTTTGGCTTTCAAAATACAAGATGAAATGCCTTATAGTGCGCAGCCATCACCCAAAACCAAACTCAATAAAAGCTGCTGTTGATTTTGGTGGAAGCAGAGTTAGGCTGACACTTTGTGGTTTTGAAAATTCTACTCACAGATGACAACTGAAACTACCCAGAACATTAAGCGTGATGGAAAAAATACATAAGTAATAATATTTGAGACCGGGAGTTACATCTCACGATCTTGTAATGCCGTGTACTTGTGTAGGTGCCAGACCAAGTCAGTTTTCTCACCTCTATGCCACACACCAAGTGACACCATGCTCAAGGCAAGGCAGAACTACTTCAGTATCAAAGGGTGTCTCAGGGGCCACAACATAATGAAACAGTAGCTTGAATGTCATAAGCACACAACAAGTATGCAAAGCACGTAGCAGACTTCCAGCTAAACAGCAACCTGGACATTTATTCAGTTGGTAAGTATAAAATTTACAGTAGAACTAGTATATTTCAGGTCCTATGGAGAGACTTGCACCGTGTGCAAGTTCTAGATTACTTGCTGGAGTGTGCTGTAGTTCCTCACAAGTTTTGGCATCTATGATTCACTGCCAGAGTGTCAGTGAAATAGGAATAGTTGTGTTTTGAGGTCAAACTCTAGTCAAGCTGATGTTAGAATGCAGCTAAGGAGGGTACCTGTTCTCAGGAACTGGATAGTTTTTTTCTGTTTCTTAATCTAGAAGTAACTTCAAGGCCTGTTTTACATTTCCAACAAGTGTAGTGCTTCTGACTTTGCTGCTGCCCATATAACTGTCACGACTTCTGCATTTTTGCTAAAATGGCAACCTTCTCTTTGGACAGCCATCAAACTAATACAACGATGGGGTCACTGAAGGCTCACTAAAAAGAGATCTGTGTCTAAAGCCAAGCAGAGCCAAAGGCCAGCTTAAATGTGACTCTGTTCTGAAGTCACCATGGAAGAATTCAGTAGGAATAGCTCACATCATCACTTGCACTTGAGAAAGAGTTTTCCCCTGATTTTATCTCTGCCCAGCTTGTAGCTGTGACCAAGTAAAGGAGGCAATATTTGATTCGGTTCTGTGTGAGAAAGTTCATTCTTTAGCAGCGAGGACTTCCACAGCTATACTGTATACAGGAGGACTTCCTTTGCTGCACATTATATTCCAGTCACCATGAAAGCAGTGAGTTTGCATAGAATATTGTAAGGGACATACTATAGTATCGTGGAGAAAATGTCAAGAATTTCAAGGAAAGAAGCTATCATGAGCTCTAGAGATCGGGCTGGATTTACACTATCATGTTATACATGAAAATACGCACATCTATGATGGGAAATACTGAAGATGACAAATGTGAAACCCCATTACTGGAAGCACTTTACAGAGAAGAAGTGCCCTTGAGGTGTTAAGTCTAGCTGAATCCATAAAGCTGAACAATACCTTTGGTGAGCTCAGTGAGCAGTAGATAACTGCTGTATATAAAAGACCCTTATTTAGTGTCTATCGTGGTTTAAGCCCAGCCAGTAACTCAGAACCATGCAGCCGCTTGCTTATTCCCCTTCTCCTTCCTCCCCAGGCTAAAGTTGAAAACACAGCACTGCACCAGCTACTAAGAAGTCGAAAAATGACTGCTACTGCTGAACCCAGGACAGTGTCAAAGTTAAAGAACAAAGGAACAGTTATGTGTGGTCAGACCAGTCAGATGGAATGTCCTTTTAGTCCTTTTCCAGTGGTGGCTGACAGCAGATGTCTAGGTGCAGATTAAAAGGTAAGGATACAGTGAAACCTTTCCAGAATCTTGTTCTGGCCTTCAGTAATGTGTAGCTTATGGACTTCCATTGCCAAAGGTTTTCCTATTCTTTATGGATTTTTCCAGTTGCTTATTGAGCCCATACAGAACCTTGTACCCACACTCTTTCTACAGTTTAAATCAATGTTCCACTTCTTTGTTCCACTTGGTCTGTTTAAGTTTTACCTGATGCCCCTTAGATCTCGTATTGCAGGAGAGACGAGGGATAGCCATTACCTATTCACTTTCTCTATGGCACCTAGATCTCTAAACAGAAAGTTTGTCAGCCACCTCTATTCCATCATGTACCTGTGCTTACACAGCAGCACGTTGGTAATATATGTACCTGTGAATTAGTCTGAAGCTCCAAAGATGAAGAGGTAGTTTGGAAGGAAGGCTTACTGACTTGAGATATATTTTCCCCGTAGGAAAAAAAATTGTTAAACTGGTGTGGTTTAAGCCCAGCTGGTAACTCAGAACCATGCAGCTGCTCACTTACTCCTCTCTTTCTTCCTGCCCCCCATTCCCAGAGGGATGGGGAGGAAAATTAAAAGAATGTAACTCCCACGGGCTGAGGTAAGAGCAGTCCAGTAACTAACGTATAACACAAAGCCACTACTGCTATCACCAATAATAAGAACGGTAGGAGAAATAACAAGGGGAGAGCACAAGAGACTGAAAAATCTTTGATCAAAGATTACCTGGCAACAACTAAAAACATCGGTGTTATCAGCGTTGTTCTCAGACTAAAGTAAAAAACACAGCACTGCACCAGCTACTAAGTAGAAAAATGACTGCTACAGTTGAACCCAGGACATAAATAATATGTTATTTGCATGGAAAATGATGAATTTGCTGGTAGAAGCATTAAACAGTACTCAGTCTTATCTCTCTTCATCCCATTGCTTCCCGTAAGCTCGTTTAGAAAGTAGATATTTTCATTTACTTCAAAAGCCCAACTTTTATACTGGAAACAAGTTTAACCAGAAAAATTCAGCCACTCACCTGGAAAATCAAAAAAAAAGGTCCAAAATCAAACTCTGCATTAAAGTTGCTTTAAATCCCAGCAGCTGAAGCTCAGATTATTGGAGGGCAGAAATGAAGGTAAAGGGCAGACTTTCATAAAAAGGGAAGCAAGCAGTCAGCTGTAAGTAGTGTTTGACCCATCTGCTCTTCATGTTTTATTCTTCTGAAGTTTGGTCTTTAAAAGAATGAAAAACAGTAAGGCGTGGAGCTACAATGTGGGAATAAGAAGGGGTCTGGAAGGACTAGTGAGATGACTGAGGGACAGATATTAAGGGGAAGGATAAAATGGGAGTTGGATAAATATGTACTGAAGAAGCAAGGTCATCTTGCTTCCACATATGCAGAAAACCTGTGTTTTGGGTGTTGGATTGAGTAATGATACATCACTGCAACAGAATAAATAAAACATTTATATTTTCTTCCTCATTTTGGTTTTGCCACATGGACAAAGGGAATCAGCTTCTTGATTTTAAGACCTGACATTAAAGTTTTCAGTAGAGAATCAAGTATGCACTGAAGGCAGGACAACAGAGACCAAAATCCTCTGCGTAACCGCAGAAAGGCTCACATAGGCAGCATCAACATAGACTTCCCAAACATCAACATACAGCGATCTTAGAATAAGAGAATCACTCCTTCCAGCCGTCTTTCCATCCTTCCTTTCATCCTCCCTTCCTTCCTTTCCTTCCTCCCTGCACCCACTCACCCACAGTACTAGAAATGGTAGGGTGACCTTTTCTATATCAGAAAACTTTCAGGCTTTTCAGTGACTGTTGCACTTGATGGACTGGAGCTGGCTGACTGTCACCTTTTGGTTTCAAATAAAACATAAATTTTGTTGGGAGTTTTTGAAGACAGAGATACACAGTAGTTTGATTTGACTCAGCAAAATCATCCCTTTCTATGAAAAGTCTATTTCGAATTTCTTATAGGGGCAGAGAGGCACTGAATGTGCAGCAGGGACAGGATGTCATAGCTCCTGTTCCTCGAGAGCCAGTGCTTTGCCTTGGTCTGTTTCCTGATGAACTGAAGAAAATGTTATTTCCTGTCACGTGTTATAAAATAATTCCCACTGTTGGAGTGAATAAACTGGAAGAGGTCTGAGTGTTTCAGACAGCATCTTGCTGCTACATAAGATTGTCCACCGAAATGTCAAATGGAAATACTTTTCTTCTGTATGATCACTCCTATAGGTGTCAGTTATGTACAAGTGGAGGAGGCTTCAGCAAGGAGAGCCAGTGAACAGCTGCCATTTCTTCGTGTGCTCTATGAACATTTTTCCCCTTGAGCTTCTTGGGATTGGTATTTCAACCAGCATAAGTTATTGCCACCTGGCCTAGCACCAGCTCTGCTGCTCAGCTGTGAGTCGTAGCAACATACATGGCAGAAATATGTCTTGAGAAAGTCACAGCAGCAACTACATACCCCAGGGGATGTTTATCCCAACGCCTGCAATTTCCATTAGCCCTCTTTCTTCCTACATCCTTTCTACTGAAGACTCTGCTTTCAGAAAAGACAACACTCAAGATGACGTGTGGAAATACTAATCTGCTCATCTCTTTATGTTGCTTCTTTTTTCCTGTATTGAAGGGGACAACATATTTGATTAATATAAGATGCAAAGATGACTTTTGCAAATACATCTGTCATCATCCTGCTAACCCAAGATGTCGAATGAAGGTGAATAAGGTGAAGATGTTTAGATTCATGTGTTGGGTTTTTGAAGTTCTGCAGGTTTGGAAAAACTGCATGTCTTTTACCTCTGGCTTTTCAGGCATGTTTTCTGGGCACTGAATCTCTGGAAATACTTCCAGGAAAAAGGATCTTGGGGTCCAGCTGCCACAGCATATTTCTGAAAGCAGTTTTGTTCTAGTAACATTTGTCTTTGTTGTTTCTTTCCTACAGTGATATTTTATGTTCAGCCCAGCAGACAACCTGGTGCCATTAAGCCACATCCATTCTATTGTTCTGCAGTGCTTCCAATTTGCATGGAAAATTATTCATGTTAATAACTCTCCATTGTTCATGTCTTATCTTCCTAAGTCATGTCAGAGAGCTACACATCACAAATGCTGCTGTCAAAAGGCTTCTGTACACTTTATAGCATGAAGTGACTTGCCTTCAGTGAATTCCAATGAATTCAAGGCTTTTAGGGACTTACGTAAAACCAGACAGAATTCTTAAGATTTTCTTAACTTCTCCTCAGGTCACGTTGTTCACCTTGGCCTTTGCTAGCAGGCTCTGACCCAAATATTTCTGCCTATGCTACTGCTGAGCCTTGTCATGTTTCAGAGGGAGACCACTTGTCATTCTGCATGGTGATGGAAGGTGTTCAGCTCACAGTGCAAGGGAAGGGTCCTTTCTCAGCTGACGTTCAGTGAAGGTATTGATTACAGGTATCACTTGAATTTAGCAAACACTATCTGTCCTACCTTTGCACTTGCTGCAAAGGGGTTTGCCTGTTCCTGCAAACCAATGGGATAACTTCTGGTCTTGTGAAGATACCAAGGCTTTTAGATTCATTGCCATTTTTCCCCATTTGTATCCATAAGATACTACTCTGGGGAAAAAAAAAAATGTTTTTAGCAGTTATGTTCATGGACATGTTTTCCTGATCTTCAAAAACTGCCGATATGCTCATATAAGAAACAGGTTAATGTTTGATGGGTATAATCTGAACTACAGAAGCAACACTAATATAAGATGCAATGTGTGTACATAACTGCAGAAAATTGTAACATGTTTTTAGAGTACAAGGAAGTGCTTAAAAAACATCAAAGCATCTTTTCAGTTGCTGTTTAAAACCACTCTTGTTTCTCAGTTTTTAAACACTATCACTCAGCACTGGTTTTGCTTCCTAATGTTGATTTGCTTTCAGCTGAGCTTTTGTTTCACAAACTTTGTGAAACACACCTGCTTAAACACTTTGGCAATAGGGAGCAAATCTGAAAATGGCTCAGTATCTATTATTTCACAACTGAAACCCAGTCAGGTTTCTTTTGTATTTTAGTATGATACTGTAAGCCACACAGGAAACCTACCTTCATTTCTATAGTGACATATTCTAGAATATTTGGTCAGATATTATCAACTATATACTATATTAAAATTACTCAGTGTTGGCTCCACTCCTAAATACAAGCCCGTTGACATGCAGTACAGCTCTATTTGGATATTAAGAGAGTATAAAATGAGTTTCATTTTCTGCCAGATGACAAATAAAGTAACCATCAAAGCAGGTGAAATAATAATAATAAAATGAAAAAAGACAGTGTGAAATTTCCGGAAATAGCTTCTTTCTTTATTTACAAAAAGATTAGGTCAGGAGAATCTTTTATGACAAATGTGTTCCTGTTCATACTGAAATCAAGACAAAGTTTTATTGACTTCACTGGCAGCATAAGCTGTTCCTGTTAGGCAGTAAAAACATAAACCCTGACTGTGCCTTCATGGACATCAGTTGAAGGCTGCATTAACCCTACCCAAGTCTAATTAGCGTTTGACTATTTCATTCCCTTCAGGTGGGTCTGACTCCGTCTGAACAAAGTAGAATTGTTCACAATGAAGAGACAAAAGTATTTCTGCTTACAGACCCATGTTCAAAGACAAGAGTTAATGAAACAAAACTCAGTAAATCTACTGATAAACAGACCATTCAGCCTGTATCATCAGCATCACCAGATGTATTTCAGTGGAAATACACTGCTTTTCACAAGTAGTGCTCTGGCAGACTACACAATTTTCTCAGGTTAAGGGGAAGCTTAGACATCAGGAAGTCTAAAAACTTACTGGTCTCAGAGGCAAACACATTCCCTTGCTCCCCACCCTTCTCCCCAGTACAATTTCCCCCAGCATTTGTATAATGGCATTTTTCAGAAACCTTTTCACAGGATTCCCAAGCCTCAAAAGGCTCATTAAAAAGCCTTAGTTTGAAGGAAGGTCCTTTTATGTATTAACTGCTTAGATGATGAAAAGCAAAGGTGGGAACTACTGATCATTTTTCACAATTACAGGAAGTTGCAAGAGGAAGGCAGGGGAAGGAGACTGTGCCAGGTCCTGCATTGTCCAATACATTGACAAATGGGCTAGAAGAGATGGTGGATAGCCAAGGTGGCTGATGGTACAAAGTTGTTTCCAATAGTCAAAACCAAAAGCTGCCTGAGAAGGTAGCACAGGGATCTCACATTATCAACTGACTGGGCAGCAAAATGGCAGAGAAAATACATAGCTAATAAATACAAAACAGTGCATTTGAGAAAAATATAGCCCTAATCAATACAAATGGTTCTGAATGAGCAGTTGTCACTCAAGGAGAGCTCTTGGCATCACTGTAAATGTTAACATGAAAACACCAGCTTAACATTCAGACCAGGGACTGGGTGTGCCCTTGGCTCACAAACCTGACCTGCTGGTTGCCAGAAACTGGAAAATATAAAAGGGGAAGGAACCCTTTGTACTCACCCTGTCTCCCATAGATGTCCATTACTTGCCACTGTTGTGAGAAAATGTGAAGCTATATGGATCTTTGCTATGATCTAGAACAGCTGCTCTTACATCCTTAGGTAAAATGAACCATCCAAGAGAATAGATCTAACCTGCAGTCACAAAGGAAAGTGAAACTATAGAGAAGCGTACAACCTGAGAACCAATGTCTCAAGTTGTGTATGCAACCAAGTTCCAGACAAAGGACCAAAGGACCAGAACAAACAAAAAAAGCCTCAGAAGAGACCCTGAACTAACCCCTGACAGGTTAGAAGCTTGCTAGGTGCTGCTGGTGCTTTAGCAAAGAGGATGACCGAGACTTCAAAACATCAGAGAAACACTTAAAAAGCTCAGAGACAGATGTGAGCAATATGTCCTGCAACTGCAAGGTGTCCAGTAGGTACAGAGACAGATTTAAGCTTAGTGAACGGAGCGTATACAAGTGTCTACATGGTGCAACCCAGATGCCAGCTGGACTTAAACCACGACAACAAAGAAGACAGTATTGGCAATTCCAGTAGTTCTTCCCTTGGACAAAGACACTTGTTGAAAAGAAGATCAATAAACTGTCAACCTGAAAGCAAATGAGACTCATTGCACACTAGTAATTCTTCTCTTCTGTGACATAAATTTACTGATCACTGTTGTACTGGACAAGGCATATGGCATATTATGATGTCTGAAAATGTCTTTAGTGTAATGACCCTGAATTTACACCCTGTGCAGTGGAGCACAGGTTTACATATCAACATCAGATGTTAATCTGTACTTAACCAGGCCTCATCAGTGGAATAGTTTGTCAGCAGTTGATACTTTGCTCAGCAGACATAGTGCTCAGCAGATGATGCTAGAAGAATGGAAATTTGCAGAAGTATGGGGAGACAGATATAGAAATGAACAGTAGAATTTGAAGTCCTGGCATTGTTACTGCTTCCTGAGCTTGAGATGGTTCACATCCCCAGAGGTACTAAACAGTTGCTGAGAACAGTTGCTAGCATACTGATCCAGAACGTCTCAGGTGAGCATATACTTAGAGAGAAAACACATTTTTTTATTATAATTTGCAGCAGGCAGTCAGGCAAGGGGCACTGGGTCTGCTACTTATCCTGAGAACATCTTCATGGTTTATACTGATACACCCAAAGAGGCATGTTTCTTGCCGAGTGGGCTCTGGGCTCTGCTCCCCACTCATCTCCCATTCTCAGCTGCCCCACAGAACACTCACAGACAGCGCACTGAAGTGTCCTGGGTGTGCAGAATCACAGATGCACTGAAGATATCCTGCCAGACTTTCTAGGTAAGCAGGTAGCTTGGAAGCAAATTTGGAGGGGCTCTGCTGCCACGATCAGGCAGGTAATTACAACAGGCCAAAATAACCAAACCAAGTGAAAACTCTGCAAGAAAAAGCAAATTGTTAACTGGATGATAGCATTGCTGTATCAGGAGTGAGCCACCAGTACAAGCAACAATGCAAGGGCTTCAGGAGTAACTGAGTGTACTTGGAGAATGTAGTGAATGTGTTGGAAATGTAAGTATTTGGACTACGGTTTTCATAAGCAGTATTTAAGGGCTACTATGTTACATCTTGGCCAAGAAAATAAAATATGTAATCAAGAACTGTAGCTTTAAGAGTTTTCAATTTTCCAAACACAGGACATTTAAGACATATCCCTTTAAGCAGAAGCTATTGGGAAAATGTCATCAAAATAAAGATCTCTACCCATTGTTTTGGCAGGAGGCAGGCAGTGATTACTGAAAACCACAGTCTATGCTGAGTACCATGATGGTGGAAGGATGGCGAACTACCTCTTCACTCTGACCACACCTTTTTCTGCATAGAAGCTGATTCAAAGATTCCTGCTGGCTTTGGTGGGTCACACTCTAATGGCTCTCAGCTGGTAGCTTAGCATCTCAGTGATGTTCACCAAGTTCCAATGTGAACTTCAAAACTGACCTCTTTCTACTCTGAAGAGTTTTCATGGACCATGTAAGCGAAGTCCAATGGATATGATGGTCTATGAGGTCCTGCAGAGAGATGTTGAGAAGGCTGTGTCCCTTTAGGGACATGAACTGGGTATGTACACGAACTGGAAGAGAGGTTAAGTTATTGTAACATTAATTTTCCATTTGAGGACACTCTGACATGTGCCCAGAGAAACGAATACATAGCTAGCTTATCAAGCGAACGCATTTGGATATTTTCCCTCACACTCAGCAATGGACTATTCTTAGTAACTAATAATACACATGTGCCTTGCAGCATGCTTTCTGATAGCCTTGTTTCTATTCTTTAGGGATCTAATATTTTACCGTATTTCCAAAGAATCCTGGATTAAAAGAAAATGTCTTACTCTTTTTATAATGTGGCTGTTTCTTACACTGAAAAATCAACAGAGCTGCTGCTAGGACCAACTTCTTTCTTATATATGCATTGGAGGTAAAGGTGTCGGGTTGACCTGGTAATATATGCAAGTCAAAGCAGTACAAATTAAGGGTTAGAACTGACTGCTATAAATGTCAAAGAAATTATGTAGTTTTTAACCACTTAGAGATTAAAATCAGAATTTTCATGGTGTATTATTTTTTCTATCTCTATTTTCTAAACATTTAAACCAAGCACCCCACAGCAATCTCAGTATCAGCACTTCATTTGCAATCCATCTTGTGTTTTAAGGTGGATTCTTTTAAGCCTGAAGTACATGCGAACAAAAGTAGCTGTTGGCACATTCAGAGACACAGAAGTGCAGTAATTTGGTACACAGTTGCCATGGCAGCTAACCTACATCTAAATTATCCTATACACTTTTCTCAGCCATTCTCTAAGCATTGTTCCTCCTGTCTGAATTGTCAGTTCCTTTTTTTTTTGAGACTTGCCTTCTGCCAAGCCTTCCTTTGTGCCACTTTGGAGCATCATCTGCTGGCTCAGTCTTTTCACCACAGTGTACTCCATATTCTGTTTATATTATCTATTAGTGGAAGGAGGAGGAAGGAGTACGAGGCAGAAGCAGGTGATGGTCTTCCAGTTACTCATAGCTTGTTGAAAGCCGGTTTTTGCTGAAGTAAACCACAGCAGTAACTCCCTCCAGTTTCAGGACTTAAAGCTTGCTGCAGCACCATTGACTTTGACAAAGTTACTGCAGATTCAGAGTGACATAATAAAAGCCAAATTTGGCCTTAAGACAGTGAATTTATCAAATGATGAATGAATTCTGCTCTGTGGATACATGGCAGTAAATCAGGGGCTACCTCTTCTATCCAGAAAACAGGCTTTGATGTGCTTTAGCAATGCTTATTACCAAGTAGAAATATTAAAAGAAAGGGCAATGAGTCCTCCAAGCTCTTTCCCTTCCATTGACCTCCCTCTCAGCACAGACAGAAAACAAGCCTAGTGCTATTATGAAAAGGTTTCATTTTTTATTTCTGGTGAAAAAATTCCAGTCTGTCAAATTGCTCTCTTTCAGAGGAAAACCATCCCACTGGCTATTTCTGACCAAATATCCTTTTTATCTCCCCTCTTGCCTCCTCTGAGACCTAAGTTGTGATGTCGCTTCAGGGGAACCCAGCCCAGGTCTTATCAGTTCCTGACAGATCATGGGTAGCCAACATGCCTTCTGCCTATGGTGGAATGTGACCTCAGGGTTTACAGAAAGTGAGATCAGGAGATAAGAAGGAGAGAGTATTTACTTACTTACATTTAAGTGAGTAAGCTCAGCGTACTGCCAAAGCAGAAGTTTTGTCTAATTTTTAACAAGGTTCAGTTTTGGTATCAGTTTGACTGTTACTTTACAGGCAATTGCCTAGAAGACAGCTGCTGCTGCTGAAGACTTGCCATTGCCAAATACATTTGTGTGCAAAGTCAAGAAGTAGGGATTACTCAACTTATCATCCTCATATCACAAGAAGCAGAAAGATCCACAAATTTGGAGGACTATAGGCCATGCTAAAGTGAGGTCTTTTCAGGGATACTGAAATCTATGAGATTTACCAAGAGCTTTTTGCTCTTATTTTCTGTGTTTATTTATTCAGTCTATCCATCCATCAGACTATTTATTCAAGCTATCCAGCATAGCTTGCTTTTTAAAATGGAGTTTCAAAATACTAGAAACAGTGCAGATGCTAAGCACAGGGAATAAGGTCTTGAGAAATGACAATGAATAAACACTTTATGATAATTCAGGCTTGATGGAAATCTGCCCCCATAAATGCATTATGTGGTAGTTTATTAAACAACAGGTAAAGAACTAAAACAATCAGGTTTTGGAATAACTGTCAAGAGAGGTCTGGCAACAGTATCAGGATTCCCCTGTGAATAGACGTGTGGAGAGGGAAAGGATATACTATACATCATGGTAAACGCTTAAGAGAAGTGGATTTCCTCCCACTGCTTTTTCGTCTCAGTATGTTACTCTCTCCCACACTAATTTTTGCTCTCTCACTGTAAAATGCTGCATGCATACAATAACATTCTAATAAGGGAAAGCACTGCAGGCTGAAGTAGGCATCCTGAAGTGAGCTACAAAACTTGAAAATAAAACAGAATCACACTTCCCATTCAGAAGAATGTGAATGCATAACACTTCCCATTCAGAAAAATGTCAGATACTAAGTTAGATAGACTTGTCTTCCATCCGTATTTCCTAATGTAACAATTTCACATGGATAGTTGTACTTGTGCACGGTACTTTTCAGGGCTTTGTGCAAAGGTCAGAAATAATGTTATTTGCATTTTACAGATAGAGAAGCTGAGTTATGGGGAAGTGAATTGCTGAGTCCAGATTTCCAGCTTATTGACTGTAAGACTTCAGTTATATGGTCCTCATAGCACAACACAGACCCCTGCACTTATCAGGGATATTATTTATTGTTTACCCTTTTTTTCTCACAAAAAAGAAACTACTTGGCAAAGCTGCTGACAAGGAATTCTATCACTCTGGGGGTATGCTGTGTTTAGTAGTTATTACTGCAAGCCATGATTCATACCATTTGGACCTCAGTTCTATTTTGCACAGCATAAGAATAAAGTAAATTACATTCTGGAGAGCTTTGCCAATGAAATATTAAAGGAGCATCTGTGATCAAGCTCACTGCTATGCTTTTCAGCAGTACTGAGGGGGAAGGGAGAAGTGCAGTACATTAAGCCAGAATATCTATCTTTCCTGGCCTTACAGAGAGACTGCTATGATGGTTTTGAGGCTGATGATGGCATAATACAGCCCCCAAACTCTGTGAAGCCTCAGCAAGGATTAGGTTCAGGAATAGTTAAAAAACAGAATTAGTGTCTCCCTAGTGTTCCCCTGCTCTGCTGTGCGCTGAGGCAGGTCCAAGCACACTGCTAGGTCTGAGAGGCTGGAGATAGGGGAGTCATAAGATGAAGCCAAGGTCCTAATCCCAAGTGATCCAGGTTGAAGCGTGTATTGGCTTCCACTGGCATGGCTCCATGCAGGAGACCCAAGTACGCAGAAAGCAGCACGGTCTGGCTCACACTGAGCCTCCCCTAACCTGGGCTAAGCTATAGCTTGGCAGTGCTCCCAGGGCCACCCAGTTCAGACAGAGCAGAAGCAGCCTAGCCTTACCAGTCCGTGCTCCTTGCTTGCCTCTTACAACCCCAGAACAAGATTACCCAGCAAACCTCTTGCTAGCTCCCTGCCTCCTCACTAGCCAGGCCTGTCCTGCCTCAGGTGCCCTGGGCTGCACTCCTCAAGCAGCCTTGCTCTTAGGCATGCTCCCTTCTCCAGAAATTTAAGCATCTGTGGTGATGCCATGGCTATTTCAAGGCAAGAGCTTTCCAGCCTTCTAGGCAGTTAGTCTTGATGGCCTAACTTCTGTTGGTTTTCAAGCACATTGCTGGCTTCTGTGGGAGCAGCACTAGTTTTTGAGGACGTAGCAATCCAATGACAAGGCACTGCTGAGGTGGCTGGTCCTGTTCCCTGTCTTCATGTGCGTTGATCTGACCCCATGGGAAGGGGGCTGCCACACCCAGCTTTCTATGGTCTTTATTCACTGCATGAGTTTGGTGCTGGGTCAGACAGGTGTCCAGGGTTGCTTAAGGAAGGGGCACAGAGATGCTGTTGAGGGTAATGGGGAGGATGGCCTCTTTGGCAACAGCTGATGTTTGATTGCAACTGGAGGTTGTGAGATTGTTCCCTTAAGAGTTTGCTTATACTGGCAATCACTGCCTCTATGCAAGAGTCCCACTGTCATCCATCTATCATTTTGGAGTTCATCCATCAGTTATTTGATACCTGTCAGCATTACCCTGTTCTCCATCTTTCACCCTTCCACTGCCTACTCTGGGCTGCAAATGCCCCTGACCTGCCCAGTCCTGCTGAAGTGTGCCCAACAAATGACATTTTGACATCTTATTTTATGCACATTTCACACTGATGCATGTACAAATGCATAGGGAACCTGATGGTGGCTACAATAGCACCATTGTTTTGCATTTGAGCCACTAAGAATGTAACTTTTCAGAGGGCAGTATAACTGCACTGGTTAATGGGACAGATCTCATGTAGTAATAGCCTGTGCCTGCATATTTAACTGTGTGCGTCTCTTAGGGCCTTGCCTGTGTTCCTTATCACATTAACTCTTTGGGGTAAATTTCCTTCACCAACCACCATACTGTCCATCATCATGCCTCCCTGAAACACATCCCTGTGGCTAACAGGATACGGCTGTATCATGTCACGTTTAGCTGTGTTAACAGGGAGCAAAGCGTGGGTTTGGAAGGACCACGCATGCCTTTGAAGCCATGCCTGCCAAAACGCTGCCATGAGGTCTTTCCCTGCTTGAGGAGGAGGGTTGGGCCAGGTGACCTCCAGCGGTCCCTCCCCACCTCAGCCAACCTGATTCTGCAAGGTTTGCTTCAGACTATTTGCTTTCTCCTCTCTGTTCGTCTCAGTTAGGGACACCAATGTCCTTCTCCTACTTGCCAACCCACCACACCTGTAGCGTGGCTGGGCTCAAACAGCAAAAGACCAAGACATGAGCGTATTGTGACAGGGAGAGGTCGCTTTGCCAGGCCCTGCACTTTCCGTGCAGCCCGGGCCTCTCACCTGCAACCTCGCACCAACCCTCGGCACACCGGAGAGGCACAGCCAGGCAAGCGGCAGGCTGTGGCAGCAGCCCTAGCACCCAATGCGTGGTGCTTTCTTCCAGGCAGGCCACTGCGCCTGCCGCCATGGCCCATTTGAGGTCGAAATAAAACCGGTTTCGGGACCGCAGAGGCAGGCAGGCAGGCAGCACCTGCCCGCTCCAGCAACGCGTGCCGCAGCTCTGCCCTCCCCGGGCGCAATGGCAGCGGGTGGTTCATACCAGGGAGATGATCCCGCCGAATGCCGCCACCACTTCCCTCAGGAATTGGGCGAGGCCGCGCCGCACCGGGCACCCGCTGGCTGCTGCCGGCCGCTACAGGTAGGGCAGGTCGGCGGCGCGGGGGGCGCTGGGATGTGTAGTTCCGGCGGGCGGGTGGCGCGGAGGCGGCTCGGCGGTGTGGACTACAAGCCCCAGGGCGGCGCTGCGCGGCGGGGCTGTAACCGCACTGGGGAAGGAGGCGGTGGCGGGAGGAGGTAGTTCCTGGTGGCGCGGCCCCGCGGCTCGGCGCGCCTGGGGGCGTCCGAGTGGAAAGCTGTCTCCAGCCGCTAGGCAGCTAGCAGAGAGCCCCGACCAGGGCGGGGGGGAGATGCGCTTTACCCTTCCCTACAGCGGCAAGCCGCAGCCGTCCTTGATTAACAATTAGCTGGTTCCCTAGTCACCCCTGGCAAGCAGTGTCCCATGCACGCTGACCCACTGCCGGCAGCTCGCTAAGCCGGCAGCTGACGGCTTCTCCCGCGGTGCTGGCGTGCGGGTCGCTTAAGCCATGGGGAATGGGATGAACAAGGTAACGCTGCTCGTCGTTGTCGCTGTGCGTGAGTGCATGTGTGCGGGCGAGGCGCGGCGGTGGCCGCGGGTGGTGGTATCTGCCCGCGCCCCCTCCTTTGTGTCGCCCCTGGGCGTTGAGCGCCGCCGGGGCAGTCCGCGGGCCCCCGCGTACAGAACAAAGGCCAGGGCAGGAAAGGCTCTTCCCTTCGACTTCAGGGGTCCCCCGCCTCGCTGCGTGGGGGGAGGGAAGGAGCCCCGGCTGCGCGGCTGCCTTGGGGCGCGCCTCTCCCAGCCGCAGCGCGGGCAGGCGGGAGGGGGCCCTGGTTTCGGTAGTGCTCGTCCGGGCTTCCCCTCCTCAGGCGAAGCCAGCTCACGGGGTTGGGGGCTGCCCCGCGCCCCCAACGGTCGCTAACAGCTGCAAACTGCCTCCGTGCCCCCTGGCGCTGTGCTCCGGTCAGCCTCAGCGCCGGCCCCCTCACTGGCGGGGTCCCCCGCTGGGGCTGCCATGGCTGAGCCGGCATCCCCGGCTTGCAGAAGGACCCGGAGCTGTCAGCCTGGCAGACCCATCGTTCAACTTCTCCGTCTCTTGCTCCCCGTCCCTGACCACCCCTACCCCCCAATCTCCGTCCTCCCGCGGACCCTCGAGGGTCTCCCCGGGCAGGCCGGTGCGAGCGCCGAGCAGCCGGTGTGTACGGGCAGTGGCCAGAGGGCTGGCCCCCGTGCTGGTGGGACAGGAAAGCGCTTGGCCCCAGTGGGGATCGCAGCGAGGAAGGAAGATGGATCTGTTTTGCAAAGGGTGTTGGCTTTTTGGCAGTGGGGGCTTATTGTAAGCGCTGATTCCCCTGGCATGTCGTGGTTTGTATCAAGGGACAACTGTGATTTTTCTCAGTGTCTCCACCTCTGTTTTAAACCTAGGTTTGAAAGTGTGGTGGTGGTAACTAGCCTTTTATATATAGCTTATTGTGAGGAACAGGAGTTGAGTCATCTCTTCTGTCAAACATCCTGCTTTGGGTACTTTGGGAGTAGCTTTGCTGTGAGCGTGGCCTCTGACAAAGCGGAGAAGAAGAGCTAGAAATACCTGCTCACGAGTTGTCCAGGTCTGACATCTTTGCCCCTGGAAGCCAGACTGGTGAATGTGCAGAGTGCTTAGCGTGCCACCTGGGAGGTGAAGCCTTTTCATCCTATGGATCAGAAGCATTGAAATAGACTCTTTAAGCAGGGGAAAGATCTGGTTAGTTAGTCCAACCAAGTTAGGAGGTAGAACCTCCCTTGGTCCTTTCCATTTTTTATTCTAGAGTCTGGTGATAATGTTGTGGTAAGTGGCCACTCCTAGAAGGTTAAGGAGAAACACAGTTGGAGAGACTTCTTTTGGACTTCTGCTATGTTTGTAGTATTCTTCTGAGAATGCCTGAAATTATCAACACGTTTAGAGGGACAGGATATGGGATGCTAAAGTTGCAGTCTCGGGCAGGGGGGAAACAGACAGTTCTCAATTCTTTGCTGGTTAGCACTCTTTTGTCTGCATTACATCTTCCTATGGTACTGTGTGGGCAGGAGTTGGCAATCTGTGACTCCAGGCAATTTGGTTATTTTAATGCTGTTAACTGTTGCCCTGACACATACCGACTGGAGCTTTCAGGACAAGCATAGTACTACTTTTATTTTTCCTTCTTTCTTATGATGGTATCCAAGAGGAAATATTCAGCAGTTTTCGGAAGAGCTGGCTCCTTTAAGGAAGCTACAACCGCATTGGGTACTGGCCATCAGGGTTATTTTTGTAGGGGTCCCGTGCATAAGTCTGGTACTTGCCACCTTCAGAATGTGCCCCTGGATCATCTGTTCCTTTTGATCTTGCGAGTCAGTGACTGTTGGAGGGGCAAGGGAAGGTGTGGAGTCATCAATGCTGATTTTGGGGCATTTGCTTGACTCAGTGTAGTCTATCAATACAAATTACATTAGTTTCAAACTGAAGTGTGCATTTTGATTTTTTTTTGTGGTAGAACTATATGCAGACAGTAGGAGAAAATAAGCAGGTTATCTGATGGTGGATTATTTCATTTAGGGAATCTGTTTGTACTGATGCCAGGGGACGAGGATTAGTGGTGACCTGTAATGGGTACGGTAAGGAAAAGCTCCAGGGCTTGCTACAGCTGCTGTGGCTGCTCTTGGATGCTGAGCCCTTCTCAGTGGCATGGTCCCCCCGTATTTTTCTGTCATATGATATTGATGTATTTCATAGCAAATAGCAGTCGCACCTGACTTTCTGTGGCCATTAGTGCTGATCAAGGGCTGGAGGCCTTGCATTCTTTTTAGGTGGGTTTGTCTTTTGTTGCTAGTTTTCTCTGTAAAATTAGCTGTGCCTAGGGTTTTTTTTTTTTTCCTTAAGCCCACCTGAGCCTCCTGGCTTTTCCTAAATTAAACTGAAAGCACTGGTTTATAAATACTTTTCTTACTCTGCTCGGAGGAAAATTGGCTAGTGAGTGTGTGTTGATTTGGCTACTATTAATTTTCAGTGCTTTTTACATCTTTTAAGTATAGGATGAGTAATGGGGTCTGACTTGGGAAATTGTTTGGCCTGATTTGCCTTCATGTTTAATGTCTGACTTGTAGTCAAAGTTCACGCTGAACTGTCTTTACAAATTACAAAAGTGTTTTCCTGGAGCTGAAGTCTAGTGGCTGGGATGGTGACAAGAGACTGCAGTCCTTAGATTTGATTATCTGTGAACAGCATATGCTTAGTAAAGAGTGTTTCCTGGGTTTTAGTTCTTGTTCACCCTGTTAAGAGTTAACTGCCTGTTACCCATGCAGACTTTTCTGAAGGGTTGAGTGTTATCTCTACAGAAACACAGATAAGCCCCATTCGTTATAGAAGTTGATGCATAAGAAATGTAAATGAGTGTGGATAGTCAGAGCTGATGCAACCAGTTCTATGGAAGCCAGTGAAGCTGCACCAGTTCGCGTGAGTGGCAAATCCCACTCCCTGACCTTTGCCACTTGCCTGTACCGATGGACAAAGTGGGCTTATCTTCTGCTTTTACAGAACCTGACCATCTCCACATAAAGCCCAATGAACTCCTCTGGAGCACTGATCAGTACTAGTGCATCTAGAAGCAAACATTGGGCCAGGAGTTAGATGCTTTATTATAAGTGTATGTCTGCATAGGAAACAGCAGCAAAGTAGCCCTTGAAGCCATTTTCCAGAGAGGTGTGTTTTCAGGAAGGACTTCTCTGGACTTCTTTCCAGAGAACCATTACCAGCTGGAGCAGCTATCATCCATTGCAGGGCTCTGCCTTTGTGCAAGGTGGAGAAGGTGAGGTGTTTTCATGCGAGGTACAAATAATGATGGGTGTCTCTTGGCTGTGCATTCTTCTACATCTGTTATTTAGTCCATGGTCATTTTCTCAATGTTTCGGGTCATATAAGGAGGCTACTGTTTTTATTCATAAAGCAGTGGTTGAAAAGTTCACAAAAACAACCACCTTATTTTCCTTCTCTTCTGACTCCCACCCCTTCTCTCTCACACGCCCCTAGCAGCCATCGGCCTTCATTTTGCACAGCCCGGAGTTGCAGTTACTGAAGGCAGTGTGAGATGACACAGCTGAAAGTTCCCAGCCGTAGTCTAGTGCCGAAGTATTAGTCAGCACGGCATGAAGATTCACTTCTTTCCAGGTAGCTTTCACCCATAGTTATGTTTCTTGCTTCTAGAATGACTAGGACAACACGCGTAACATGTGTTTTTGGTTGCACAGCGTCCTAATTTCCTATCTAGCATACAGCATTGCTTAATGATGCACAAATGCAAACTTCTGGACTTTTCCGCCTTTGCCAACAACAATCTAAGAAGTCTATTTTTGCAACATCAACACCCCCCAGTTTCTTGGTATTTTCAATTTATAATGACTAACCTTAATGACTGTGACTGGAATTTAAGCTTTTTATCCTCTCTTGAGAGCACATATTCAATGTAGAAATAATGTCCTGGAGTCTAAAATGCTATAGTTTACAGTAATGGTGATGTGATTTGAGATTTGTGCTGCACATAGGAAACACCAGATAGCTATTTAAAAATATCAGACAGGCTTTTTTTCATTATTTATTTTTTTTAAGCTTAAGATGAGGGAGCTGGCTGGGGTGATCTGATTGGTGAAATTCATTCACAACTTGAGTCTTCTTTTGCTTTAGAGCTTGTTTCCTGTTTGCAGAATTTGGGCCTTAGCAATGGCCCTTGGGTACTCTACTCTCTGGAGCAGCTACAGGCTTCTGATTCCTGGCCTGGAATGGTAGCCTTTGAGGGCTGCACTTCTAGCAGAGTCATCAGGTGTGCTTAAAATAATGAATTTGGCCATGAAACCATGAGTGTTGTGGATGCAGAAAGGGACTGCAGAATGTTTTAAGGGTTCTTTTCCCTACTTGATAGCCTGGCATTGGAGACTGCCTTGCTGATTTCTGATGCTTTGTAAGAATGTTGAATTTGTACAAATGAAGAGGGAAAGAAGGAGAAGGCTGTCTGAGCTTATCTGTGCAAAGCTTCCCAGTGTCTGTTTGTGCCAGACTAAAGGAACATTTTCTTACCTAGCTGGTGTTATCAAGCAGCCCTTGATTTGTAAGCAGTTCAGGGTACAGCAAGGGTCCCAGAAAAGCGGTCTTTCTATATGAGTGGTGGAATTGAGTGCTCTGGTTAGAGCTGGTATAAGAGAGATCATCCAGCAAAGCTGAGAAGGAGGAATGTTTGCACAAAGTGAAGCTGCAGAGAGTGTGAGAAGTGCTCAGGCTTTCTGTTTTCAAGGCTAGATAAGTAACAGTGAACATGATGTTTTTATCGCATGAAAGCCCTGGAGTTAAGGCAGCTCATAAGCTATTTTGCAGCCCTTCTACCACCTTGCTAACCTTTGCGTGGTAAGCTGGGTCGCCTTTCAGTGAAACAGAGGCTGGGGTGATAATCCCCGATGAAAAGTCTTTCATGACTTTCGGAACTTCACGGCTGCGGGGCTGAGCAGAATGGGTGGAGTTTTCCCTTTAAATAGCTGTGCCTGAGAGCCTGTTGCTGCTGTTGTGGTGACACTTGGGTGTTGCTAAGGCTTTAGGAAGTCAGCGCTGACATACCTGTATTGGTGGTATGCTCGGCATGCACCGAAGTAAATGGATCGTATGGTTTCACCACTGCAGTTCTGGTCTCTTCAAAGGATATGGGTGTGGGTCAGAGACTTCAGGTGGCAGAGAACAGAATGCATGGCCAGAAAATGTGGTTTTGGTGTGCCTGGGGTTTTTTCATGGCCTTACTGCTGTTCCCAAGTTGGGAGGGTTATGAAAGGATGGGAGGGGTAGTGCTGCAGTGTCACCTGCCTCTGTGTGTGTGTGTGCGCACACGTCCTCTGACTGCACAGGCTGGTCCTCAGGGTGACCTTGAAACTCCCCAGTTGATGTCTTGTAACTGAGCACTTTTCAGACTTTAGGGAGCTTTGGGGTAAGTGGGCAGATCTGGGAGAGAAACACGCAACGTGAGGACTTTCATCAGTTCTCTTACACAGAGATTTCCTCTATGGAAGAGCCCCACAGTGCTGCAGCTCTTGACTTGCATGGCTTTGCATTTCAGAAGACTTGAAGGATGTCGTTTTGCAGTGCTTTGTCCAGCTTGCTTAGCAACCTTAGGCAAATCACCTTTTTTTTATGAAGTTTCATCATTAGTTAAATGAGGGTAACTCTTTTCCTGCTGTGGGGGGGAGGGATGTGCTGTGAGGCCCACTTGGTATTTGTAAACCACTTTTGCTATCCTTGTAGAGCCTCCTTTGTGTGAACATCCCCATGATCAACAACCCCTGGCTGCCAACAAATGCTCTCAAAGTGTGGAGTACCTAAAGCTATGTAGTTTGAGAAGGTTGCAAAGAGGCACAAAATGTTGTCAGCACTTTTTAGATTGTGTTTGACAGTCTGCTGAAGTAGTATGTTCCATCCTGTATGCAAATTGAACTTTGTCAAATTGTCTTACCACAAGATATCTGTATTTGATACTATATTTCTTTCTCACAGATTCTGCCTGGCTTGTTCGTTGGCAACTTTAAAGGTAAGATCAGTTTTATCATTATCTCTAGGATTACTTAGCAGGGGCCTTAAGGTGTTGTTTTAAAGGCCTATGGAATTCACTTACATCTCTGCAGTTTCTTTAATCCCATCTTGCTTCACTTCTGGATGCACCTGGTAGCACTTAAAGAAGAACTTGTCTGCTCTCTCATCCATGCGCTGTTCTGCAAGTACTTTAAGAGAAGAAAAATGAATGCCATCTCCTCGGAGCATGCTTCAGCTGGAATTCCTAAACATTGGCCTGCCTTAAATGATTCCTGTGCTTGGCAGGCAGGCAGGCCGGCCGGCCTGTGAGCCAGACAGATTCTTTGTAAGGCTTATTTCAGCCTTCCGTATAAGTAAACACTTAGTATGCCTCCTGCTCGTTGCTTTCATTATTTTAGTTATTTATAACAACTGCTAAAGAGTTCTGTTAACACTGCTTGTGAGACTGATAGGTCTCCATATTGCTGTCTGACCACTGATACTTGTACTATCTGTGTCACAGATGTAATATTATATGGATTTTTTTTTCCTTTTTTCACGAGGCTTATTTTTTGTGTACAGAAAGACAGAACCATATTTAGAAAACACAGGAAACTTCATGTAGGCATCCAAATAAATGACCTGTTCTGAAAGCACCCTGTTAGCAGCAGTTTGAGCTGATTGGCCCTACTCAGAAAGTAAACCAGTTGTGCCCATACAGTCATTTTCATACATGTAGACTGTTTCTGCTATGTTTGAGTACAAAAACAAAGCAGGACTCATAGGGGCTATTGCGATATCCTGTCCTTCCTGGTCTGGCTGATATCACGGTGGTCTACTAAGACTGGACAACATCTGCATTAGATGGTGCTGCACCTCCTCTCTGCCTCATGCCCCCTTCTTCTTCCCACCCCATCACAAAACCTGTGAGTTCAGTGGGTTTTGCCCAGTTTACTTTGCCTCTGCACCTGCTGACCCATGTTGCTGGTCCGGTGCTTGCTGCCCCTTGTGAAGTGGAGCTGATCACCTTGAGAGGCAGCCCAGAGGTCCATGTGAAGTTAAAAGCTGCCTTTTGTCAGACTGGATGCAAACGCAAGTATATCAGCTTGAGGGGGAGTTAGTCATGCCATGGTAAGGGAAATGAGAGCAGAGAGGTGAGTTTATACTGGTGGAAGTAGGTAATGAAAGGAGAGGAAAAAAGCGAGAAAAAAGGAAAACAAGGGGAAAAAGGATAGTTTTGAGAGCACTTAGACATAACACTGCATGGTTGGCCAGTGACAAAACTAAGTTGGTCACAGCCATGTTGCTTCCTCATTTTTATTTATTTTATTTCATTTTTTTTCCTGTCAAGAAATTCAGGAGAGGGGTAGGATGGGAGGATGTTTGGTAGTGGAGTCCTTTAGGTTTCAAGCTGTCTGGCAGGATGGGCTCAGGGAAGACTGCTCTCAATCTGCCCCTCTCACTGTGGCCATCCAGTAAGCCCTTGGTAGTCCAGCCAGGGGAGCAATACTTAGCCAGAGCAGCTTGTTTCTTGGTGCAGTTCTGGTTTTGGGTGATGAACCAGCTAAGGGGAGTTGGCCAGGGTTGCAGAGTGAGTCAGCATCTCTGCAGAAGCCGCGGCCTGCGACCCTCTGGCTGGTGCTTCTCTGGCCTCTCAACTGTGTGCCTTGCAAATGGTGCTTAAATGGCATGTCAGGGCACTTCTGCGCAGAGTAGAGGCATGCACATGTAGGTGGTGTGAAGTGGGCAGTGCTTCTGGAAGTCAGGCTGAAAAAAAAAAGAAGAGGCTGAAATGCTTCAGCTGCTGCCATAGAGTGTAAGGGTGGGTTGGCTTTAATCCCAGTGTTTGTGTTTGAGGTTCTGTTTATCAGATTGATTTAGAACACAAACAAAATGTTCATTTATTTATTGCTATGACCTTTGCTTATAATGCATTTAACCATTATGTTCTACCATCATGAGTATCTGTTGTTATAATCTTAAATTAGCTCTCATACCTGGAGAGGAAGAGAGAAGGTTGGTGTTACAGTACTTCACTAACACAACAGCAAACTTTCTGCATGCCTTGTTCCTCAGCACCTCCCCGCTCCCACCCTACTTAAAAGCAGTTTGCATGAGCCCATGCAGTGAGGTCATCCCAGTTAGGAGCAGGGTGCTGGTGAATCTCCAGTGTACTTTCCTGGAGGAGTTTAATTGCCAAGTTCTTGGGGCATCTTTTGATGTGTGGCACTTCTTGAAAAAGCGACTAATAAATTTTGAGACTGCTATAAAGGGGATCCTTGGCTGAGAAATACTCAGCAGAATATATAGCTGGGATTGGTCAGAGTATCCCAGTTTGGGCAGTTGAAATGTCTAGATACTTTCAAAGACACGGTTTACACAATTATTTTGTGGAATGCACGTTAGAGCAGGCTCCTATTTCTTCAGCTTGGGACGGCTAGCTTGAGTTGCATAAGGTGACATCTTGTCAGTAAGAGGAGTAATACTGAATCCCTGGCATTGTGCATCTCTCCCGGACGTAGTGCTGAGGCTTCCAAGCACGCTCGTGGCCTCTGTGCAGGGGGGTAGTAGAGAGGAGGGAGCGTCTGCAGAAGGCGGGTCAGGGGAATCTCTCGCAAGTGCTCTGATCTGCCCTCTGGAGGAGAGCTCTTCACGCAGCGCGGGCAGGCAGGGTTTCCACAGCTAGGTCAAAGTAACTCTTCTACGCACGCTCCTGTCTCCCTGCTACGTGGGACACTGGCAAACTGGGAATAGGCACAGTTGTTCCAGATGGGTGCCTTCCTGCTGAGCGAAGGCAGGATGTTAAACATGTTAAACACTGTAATCCTGGATAGCTGTTGTCTGGAGAGAAGGTATTCAGCGGTTGTTCTGATTGGGGAATTATTATTCAATATTCAGCAATATTTCTACTTTATGTATAGGGTTTCTTACCGTCTTTTTAGGTGTAACCAACTTAAAAACAATCCATGACAGACAGAGCAAGTGCAGATTCCTCTGCTGAGGAGATCTCTGACTGAGAGATAAACTGAGTCCCAGGAAAAGCTTGTGAAATAAATCTGTGGCAGCAAAGGTTTGTTGTCTTTTGCTACTCAAACTTTTAGGCACATAGAATGAAAGGGGCTTTTATAACCACCGTAGCATCTTTAGGATAGAAATTTATGTGTAGTCCTGATATGGAAAACACTGAAGAACATGCTAAAAAATCCCCCCAAGTCCACATAACTTGAATGTGTCTCTGGAAAACTCCTGAAAAATCATAGCTCTCAGCATGTCTTTAAGTGCTTATTATCTTGTAAGGTCTATAAGCATGATTCTGCTTATTAATAGCATGTTAAAACTGTGTTATGTTGCTGGGAGAATGTATTTGAGATTGGACAGCTAGAGGGCAGAAAAATTCAAGAACCACAGTTGCCCATACGAAATACCAAGACTTGAGTTTGGTCTAAATGCCCAGAAGAAAACTAAGCTCTTGGGCTTCTTCACTGAAAGTTAATGAGGAGTTATTTCTTTGCAAGTGGGAGAGTGGTGGCTAAGAGAAAAATGAGGGAAGAGAAAGAAGTAGTTAACTCTTCTTCCTGCCTCTAGTTTGGCGAAAATTTTGGATTGTTCCAGATGTACCTTACAGATGAAATGTAGTCTTCTCAGAAGACAGAGTTTATTGTGGGATTGCATGCTGGCATGTCTACTGCATTGGAAACCTGATGTCCCTTGAAAGGCATCTGTGCTCATGATGAAAATAGGTGCTTTGTTCCTCAAGAGACCGATATGACAGGGCTTTTTCCCTGCTTGTCTGCACAAATAGAAGAAAACCTGTTTCTTCTGATAGGAGGCACTAAATGAATGCTTGTTTGGTTCCAAACCAAAAGGTGTAGCAGTAGTGAGCACCACAGACTCAGGAGTGTTTCCACCTTGAATATTAAAGAGCTTATGTCCTTCCTTATAATCGTATTTGGAAGATTCATGTTTTTCCAATGGAATATTTGGGGGCTTTTTGATTTGAAGGGGAAAGCCACAATATGAGGCTTAATTCCCCCCAAAGAGTCCAGTGTTGCTGTGGATGAGCTGGAGAGTCTAGGGAAAGTTTCTACCCTTCCAGTTAGTAAGCGTGTATAAAGGCAGTGCCCACCAAGTGGTTCTGCTGTGTTTATATATCCAGTTAATCCCTATTATCAGCTGCTTTATTTTTTGGGAGGGTCGGAGGTGGGGAGTTCCCTTTTCAAAGGTTTTATTTCAGGTACTGAAAACAGATTCCTTTTTTCAGGTTCATTTTTTGAAAGAAGACTCGTATAGGTACTCTTCATTAAGCAGAGTATGGAACCCTTTTTCCCACCTTTCTTGCTCCCTGAAAAGGTCATTCTGAGATGCTTGGACAAAATATGTATTAGAACATAGTGTGAAATGGGGACAGGAGATGTGGAGGTTTTGTTTATGTGCTTAATTTCTTTGTCTGTGTGTCTGTAAGTGCAGATGGACTCTGGAACAAAGCTTTCCTGATGGAAGGCCATTCTCAGTAATAGCTCTTAGTGCTCTGAACCAGTAGAGAGGAGGTTCTCCTTTAGGTAGGTATCTATCTCTAGTTCTCTCCAAAGCAGAAAATAAAGAAGCTTTTTGTTTACACTTTATTTAAAAAAATAATCTAATGATGATGAAACTGTAGTCTCTACATCTGCAGATTGAGACTTTGTACTGTTGTCCATACAGGGCTGACTTGCCTTCTCTAAGCACTTACTTATTTTTGTGGAGATAAAAAAAAGATAGATAATTTTATATTGAAAACTTAAGACTAGCTTACAATGCTGTAGGAGCATGTCTGTCTTCTGAGACTAACAACAAAGTCAGAAATGTGAGCTTTGGAGGAAGAAGGGAGGATGTCTTTAATTTGGGATAGCTGGCTAATGGGAGTAAAGGTGACACAATTAAAATAAACTAATCTCAGTTATTTTGTGGAGACACTTAATCTTCTAAATTCACAAGTGAGTTGCAGTTAAATGTTGCAGATCAGGTGTGTATCATTGTAATGCTTTTTTCTGCTGTTCCTAGCAGGATGCTTTTGTATTTTGTTGTTAGCAGTAGACATGGAAAAGACTCTACAGCTTTTCTTCCCATCTAATGCTCCAAAGGGAGAAATCTTTATTCCTCACCTTGATCTCTGTGGAGGTACTAAATACTAAAGTAAGAGGGAATGGTTGTATGTACATTTGAGACTTCATCGGCCTAGTGTTGGAGTCCCTCAGTCATTGATATGCCTTACTTGGAGTGGCTGGAGCAGTACTGTCTCCCTTTTGCTTATGGGGGATGAAAGCACAATATGCTAGGCTGTTTGCTCCCCAGACACACAGTAAGGCTTCCCAGAGCTGCAGGGAGACAAATTCTGGCACACACCCCCCCACCCCACCCCCCTCAAGTCCTATTTTGATGACTGCCATTGCTTTTGAAATCGAGTGTTTGCAGTTCTGCGTATGAAGAGAGTAAGGTAGGAGTCATAGAGTGAAACTGAGGGAAAAGAAGTGAAGTGTGGGTGTGGGAGGGAGAGAGGAAGACTTCTCCAATGTGAATTGTGTCCTTTTGTGTGAGGAGAGAGTTTCCTGAAGGCTTTACTCAAAAGTCCATGTCAACTGAGAAGTGTTTTGCTGTATGAGAAGGAATATTAGGTAATCTACTGTGAAGAATAATACCATATTTGATGGACCCTTTGGGGGCAAACAAGATGGACTCTAATAGGTTTATTTCATCTTTAAATTTGGAAATGGAGTGTTGCACACAGTGATTTCAAAATGCGAGCCTGCATGTAGTTGTACAGCACTGTGCTGTGGGTAATAGTGATTCTTCTGGCTTTTGGTGGTCCTTTGCATAGCCCCTTAATTTTTTGGGTAATCTATGGTATGAGACCATGAGTGACAGGATAGCTCATTTTTACTTTTGTTTAAGCAGCTTTGTCTGTAGTATCTGTAGAGGCTTATGGCAGGTGCCAGGGGAACCAGGGGAATTTCCCATTTGTAAAGTGTTTGACGTCTAGATCCAAATAATATAGTCATTGTCTGGGAAGCTTTTTCTCCTGTATGTTTGTGATTTGAGTGGTTGTTTCCTAAAGATATTGACGACCTGCTGGTTACACTGGGATGTAGGTCTGGTTTAGCCAATTCCAGCTTGTTTCTGGTAATATCTGAAATCTTGCTGTCTGTATAGTTTTGATGTGTTGAAATTCCTTTAGCCTAAGTCCTTGATTAACTGAAGAACTAAAATAATTCAGTCCTTTTGTGTTGTGCTGTGTCCATTAGGCCTTTCACACTGATTCAAAGCAGTCAACATTTAATCTGGATCACATCTTCTTTTAAAGCTGTTTGCCTTGTGTGGCAAGCCATTTCTTACCATGTAATACTGGTAATTAGACAGTGGGGTCTGGTGGTGCTATATATTGTGCTATGTCTGGTGGTATGTATTAACACAGTGAGTTCTAGCCAGCAGGTTCTGAAATATGCCTTTAGCCTTTGGAGAACAGAAAGCAGTGATTTTTAGGGACATTTAGGCTGGCTTCTGGACTTTCAAGCCCTTGTCTGCTTAGGTGTTCTCTGAGGAATCACAACTGCCCTATAAACTTAAAAAATCTGAAGGTCAGGTGGATTAGAAGACTTCCCCTGGCAAACATTTGTGTTTCTTCTTTGAGATGCTTACTCTGACATCTTTTTAGGAAATTTTAATTGTTTTGTGAAGCTAGACCTTAATTCTGTTTCAGACCTAAGTCTGCTAATTTTCTCCTGAAGGATTAGGCATTTGTGGTGGTTGTTCAGGCTTGACCAGTAGCAAGTGAAATCACTGCAATTTTGACCTGTCTCTCTGTTCTATTAGCCTTAGAGAAGCTTTCATAATTGGATTAGGTTTAAATTTTATTGCCTGTTCCTGTGCTCATGTGGATCTTGTCTATGGAGCAGTATAATTAAATGCCCAATTCATCTTTGTGAGGTAGAGAAGGCACTGAAACTTTATAATAGAGTGGAATAAGATGAAGTAAGAGATGCTAATTGAACTCTTGCACGTACATAAAGAATGTCCAGGTGATGCTATTGTTATTTTTGTACCTAGAGAGAGACAGTTTGAAACCTTTGTGGTCAGTGCTCTTTTTTTGTGTGCAACCAGGCTAATGTGAACAGATTGTATGGGCAGATTTGGAAGGCAGGTGTTCACAAAACTACTGCTGTAATTGCCATGGTGTACTGTGCCGTTCTCAAGCAAAAAGGTCAAAAGTAAATGGACACTAAATTTTACCTGAATTAGTCATTCTTTGAGGTAATTTTCTAGCACATTAATGGTTTAGTATGGGGAAGGTTGCTCATTCATGATAGATGATCTATTTTACCTTCTTTCTCATAGAAACAAACCTATGCTTTCGCAATATCTAGCATCAAATTTTCAGTCGCCCTAGTTTGCTTTCCAGTTTTGAATGTCTGAAACCCTTGATTACAGGTCTAGGAACCACCTTTTTACAACTGCACTTCCTTGCTGTAGCATTGTGCTTTTTCACACATTGCGCTATTTATTGCCTTGATCTCTCTTCAGAATTTAAATTATGGTATGTATTGACTAAATGCACGTTTTACCCTACTAGCCTCCAGGAAGTAAGAATCTAGTTATCATTTTGGTTTGCCCATTAATACCTCAATTCGTTACAGTTGGCTTCACTTCTCAGCCCTGGATATCACAAGGTTTGTCTCCCAAGTGAAACTACATCTCCTGAAGGGGTATTTGTGGGTAGAGAGGAGGTAAGCTAATTCTTGTACAGCTCTGACTGCTTGTTCAGATGGCCATCACCTGCACATGGGCATACATAGACTTACATTTCAGATGCAAAATACATGAAACTTCTGACTTAACATATTCCTGAGTCACTTAAGCTTGTTCTTTATATAGTGTATAATTTGCTTTGGAGTTAGAAGTGTGTCTTCCCGTTACCCGCTCTGATGGTGTTCTAGAACAGCTGCATTTGGGGTTTTGCTTTACTTCATGAAGCTTTAAAAAAAAAAAAAAAAAAGTACAAATGATAAGTGATTTTCAACATGCACAGTGGAAAGCAGAGTGGGCTATTTCAAGAGATTAAAGAAATTCTGTTCCTTTTCTTCCCTTTATCACAGATGCCCGAGATGTAGAGCAATTGAGTAAGAATAACATTACGCACATTCTTTCAATCCATGACAGTGCTCGCCCTATGGTCGAGGTAAGAGGTGTGGGGGACTCAGTGGTAAATACTGACTTCGTTGTTGTTGACTGTTACAGGCATCTTGGGGTTAATTTCTTGTTCTGTACAATTGATGTTTGGAGACTGGTGTTCCTGTGGAAATGTGTGACACCTGTAGTTTTGGCATCCAGTCTCAGATTTTGTTGTTGCTGCTGTTACAACAGTAAAAAATATAAGTGACAAAGGAAGAAGTAATTACAGTGTCAGTGTAACTCAATAGAGGGATTGTGTTACTAATTTAATAGTAAAGGTAAGTTTTCTTCTGTGTGCAGGTCAAACAGAACATAAACAACATTCTCTCTCCCCTTTCTCCATTACCAAACCTCTTTTGTGCTTGGGCCCCTTTCATAGCAGATGGTTGTGTAAGAGGTTTGTAGTCCTTTTCTGTGTAAAATAGCCTTATTTGGGCTAATCATCCAATATAGCAGAGGTTGGTAGGTCTCCAACACTTTACTATGAAGTAGTATTCCCCATTTTACTGAAGGGAAGCTGATTTGAAGAGCTGAAATGACTTGACTTTCTGTGTTATGTTGAGCGGTGAAAGAGCTGGGACCTGACTACATGTCTTACCTTTTGGATTGTTTTGCTCTCTTCTTTACACCATCTTACCTTGGAAGGAGGGGAGTTTGGGAGTTTGGCTGGGCTTTGCTACACCTTAAGATCCTGCTGTGTGATTTTACTTTGGGGACAGTTGTCTCCTTAAATTTGTTTGTCCCTTTTCTGCTTTCTACTTTTCATGAAAATATGCCAAAATAGTGGGTAAAGCTGATGTTAGCTCTCAGGTGCTCCTGCGAATTTCTGCATTTCATTCTCTTCAAGTAAGGTCTTTAGTGAATTCAGTCCTTAAACTACAGAATTTCCACCTCTCCCAGGCAAGTCAATAGGTAAGCTGAACAAAAGGTGTCTCTAATATGTCATGGTTAAAACGAAAATCAAGTTAATAGCGAACTCCGGATTGACCTTGAACTTAAGAGTGTGCTGAAGCAGAGCTTTAGCTGTTGACTTTTATTATTTCCATTTGACTTCTTTTGTGCCTGATGCTTATTAAGTCTGAAATGCACTGAATTTCAAGAGTGCTCTTAGTTGAAGAGATAAACTGGGTAAGGGACATTTAATGTTTCCTGTAGGGTGCTGTTGTCTAAAATGAGTAGGAGCTTGCTTTGTTTTATTATCATGATTAGAAAAGTAGGAAGACTAATTATGGCACAGATAATTATGGCCAGCGTTTCTTGTGGAGGTGGTAGTTTTGGCAGCCCACAAGCCGCCTTCTCGTTTGTGGTGCTGCATCTGTTTGTGAGGCTGCATGGTAAATAGACCTGGGAGCTTTTGTGGGTTAAATATAGCCAAGTCACCATTTCTTCCTCTAGCTACTGCCACAAAAGACATGAAGGATTGTATTTACCCAGATCTGTTCCTGAGCTGGTTTACAATAATGTATCAAAAGTTACAGTGGCATGGGAACAGCTAGTGGCTGTTTGAGGACGGGCTTGCTTTATTCACCTGTGCTTCTAAAATAAATGTTTCTCCAACTGTGCCTTCTGTTTTCTGTGCACAATATATTCCTTTTGTGACAGTGGTCTGGAAAACAACTGTTAAAACTTCTCCCCAGGCCTTAAAGTAGTGGAAGCAAGTTCCATTTGTTTGGGAGCTGATTATTAATTACTTTATCATTCATGGTCTTATTGTGGTGTTTGTGTGCAACTAAATGCTTCTGTTAGGAACAAGAGCCTAGAAAACACTTCATAGGTTGTGTTACTTCCTTTGTTATTTGCATCTTTGTCAGGTTGTAGGTAGGTTTGTTTACAGCCTGTGTATCCACATTGTGCTCAGGGCTTGTTCTCAAGTCCACTGAAGTCAAATGGGAATGCTTTCCCTACGTGTCTCCCTCTTCCCCTTTCCCCCCAGATTTCACTTGTGGAAAAGTTCAGAAATCTGATGTTATTCAGACCTTTAAACATGGAATTGCAGTAATATGAGAATCTCCCCTCCCTGAGATTGTTTTGTGTGTGTGTGAATGTTGATCACCTGTAAAAAGCTGCCTTTTCTTGGACTGCAGTAGTTGCATTTGTCTTTTGCTAACAATATTTTATCTGAAGTATTTCCTATTTAACCTGTAGGAAATGCTGCAAATACTTCATTTAACAAAACTTTCTGTCTGGTGCAAGCTATGGAAGGTGTTTTTAGACATCAGAAACTCAGTAGTGTTGTAGTAACGTGTTATCAAAGAGAATTTGGCCTTTTTTTGGCTGTCTGTGGAACAAGTGAGTATCTGTGCATACTTTAGCTCTCAAAGAGTTAACAAAGTCAGATACTGAAGTTTCAGTAATGGCTGTTTTGATGCAGTAATACTTCTGATACAGCACTTAAAGGTGATGATGTTGGGTAAAGAAATGACCACATGAAAATGACCAGTCTGGCTTCATGGTCCATGCTCAAGAATACAATGCGAAAAAAATAAAAGCAAACGCCAATATGGTGAACACCAACTTGCTACAGTTTTCCACGGCATAACTTATCATATTACCCCTCTCTGTGATGTTACAGTCTTTTACTTGATTGTTTAAAATGCTCACAGTACCTTTTAAAAAGTGTGGTTTCCTCTGTGCTTTATATACCACAGTATTTGGATATATGTTCCTTTAGTTCCTCATAAGTTGGTAAGCTATTAGAAAATGATTGAATCATTTCACAAGAAAGTATTTTATTGGTTTAGGTTAAATAGTGTGTGCCTGTTGTGAAATAACTTAAAAAAGTGTTCTTACGCAAATTTGGTTTCAGGCATTACATTAATGATCATTTACAAACCCTCGTGGATGTCTGATTTCTGGGTGGCTCATTATCAAAGACTGGACTTAGGAAGTTGTGTACTTTCAAGCTGGAATAACAGGAAAAAGTAGGTTTAAAAATAAGTTGGATTCTAAGACTTTTTATGCCATTAGACATTGACAGCCTGCATTAAGTATAAGATATGGAATTGTTCTGTAGGGTTTTGAGGGATTTAGACTGGAAAGAATTTGCTAAAATCTGACCTGAACTATCTTGCAGTATTGCCCCTTAGTTCTTTTTGTATAAACTGTTTCAAGGAAATTTGCCCTCTGATAAACCCTGAAATTAATTTATGTTTAGAAAGCATCCTAAGGCTATTGTTCCAATAAAGTATACCATGGTTATACAGGGTCTTAACCACTTAGGTGGTTTTGTAAAGATGCAGGTTTATAACTCCATCACAAAAAAACTACAGGTAACTGGTGGTGGGTCCAAGAGAAAGGACTGCATACTGTATGGAACAGGGTTTGTTATTTCACATGAGCAGAAGTCTCGTGTCTTCTCCCCACCCCCCCAAGTAAGAGCAATGTCTGACAGTATCATACGTGTTCCTGCAGAGGCACAGAAAAAATAGCTTTGGTGAATCAAGTTGGCTCTTCCAGGTCACTTTGGATGTCTGCCCATGGAATACTGACAGATGTTTTATAAATCCACACAAAAGCCATATATGGAGGTGAATAATTAGGTTTCTTGCCACTTGCATTCTAATCTGTATCTTGACTACTTCAGGTTTTAAAATCTCTGTTCAAAATGTGAGATACACTGAATGGCAGATGGGGAAACATATCTGAGAGTGTGCTGTAAACAGTAGTGTATCTTGGTGGTAACCTGTTGAATCTATCCAACAAGTTGTCATCTACCTGTAAGGCCTTTGACAGGGTCCACTGCAACAGCCTCCTGTCTAAACTGAAGAGATGGATTTGATGGATGGACTGTTTGACAAATGTGAAATTGGTTGGACGGTCTCATCCAGAGGGTAGTGGTCAGTGGTTCAATGTTCAGATGGAGATCAGTGATGACTGGTGTCCCTCAGGGGTCTGTACTTGCACAAGTACTGTTAAAAAAAAAAACACATCAGGGATGGAAAACCTGTGCTATGAAGACAGGCTGAGAGAGTTGGGGTGATTCAGCCTGGGGAAGAGAACGCTCCAGGGAGACCTTACAGCAGCTTTCCAGTTCCTAAAGGGGCCCTACAGGCAATCTGGAGAGAGACTTGTTACGACGGCATGTAGGGATAGGACAAGGTGGAATGGCGTTAAACTGAAAGAGAGTAGATTTAGATGAGATAGTAGGAATAAGTTCTTTACTGTGAGGGTGGTGAAACACTGGAACAACATAGAGGTGCCCCATCCCTGGCAACATTCAAAGTCAGGTTGAATGAGGCAACCTGAAGATGTCCCTGCTCTTTGCAGGCGGAGTTGGACTAGATGATCTTTAAAGGTCCCTTCTAACCCAAATTATTCTACGATCTCTTGGTAGAACTCTCTTTTTAAAGGTAGGACAAATAGCTGTTGGAGTTGGGGACCAAAAGGCTAAGGGTCTGACTGTTGTGACATCCATATATTCTAATCAAGCTGTTGTGGTCAATCAGAACCCGCAGAGAATGTGGAAGCACACGTAATGACTCCTGAGCAATTCTTCCCCTTATTGCTTCAATTGTTACCAGCCGGTTGTTACTCTACTGCATTAGCTCTGGAGTCTAACAACTTTTGTGTCAGTTGATGTAAATGAAGTAAGTAAAGGCAAAGCTTTTACTTACCAAGAATCTGGTTGCAGGTCTACTGAAGCTAAGAGTGTTCCTCTGGATTATCGAGGTGTTTGACTCTGTTCTGAGGGATGTTAAATGGAGATGAATGTGGGCCCAAGCCAAACAGGCTTTTGATGTGGATTGTGCAGCTGCTTGAAAACAGCTGCTTCACATTCTGGAAAGCAAGTGTTGTGGTGGACTGTCATGTCCAAGTAGCTGCTGCACATGCAGCATCCTTAATCCTCTCTTACTATTCTTCCCACTATCCCCCCGACACCCTCCAACTATAGACTTAAATACTGGCAAGAGCAAGAACACTTCCTTTGCTGCATTCATTAGCAATTGCTGTGTGTAATGCAGGCAGGAGTAAGACATGAGTCCTGGGGAAGGAAGGTGTGCTGGAAGTTCTTCTGGTCAGACAGTTGCTCAGGCCCTGTCCTGGAGAGGGATTATCTGCAAAGAGGCAGGCATGGATAGACATTCCATGGGTCCCCATGTAGAGAACCCACACTGGAGCATGATATGTGTGGCTGGCAAATGACATCATACAGGTTCAGACTGAAAGTAAGGAAGACTTTAACTGTGAGGGTAAGTGATTGCTGAACTATATTGCCAGAGGCAACAGTGGTTTTTCTTGCATGCTCCATTTTTGTGCAGAAGTTGATTCTGGTAATGCTGGGTTACAGAGGTCTTCGAGCTTTGCATTTTACAGCCAGAGCATTTCAGTCTTCAGTCTGTCTGGGACCCTCTGAGGTGCCAGTTGTGGCTTTTGTGTGCATTGTAGACATCAGTCAGGAAATGGACTGAAACTACCAGCTTCTTTCACATGGTCCACCACACATTAGTCAGTTACTAGTAATTTTGCTGTTGCTCTTGACCTACACCAGGAGTTTGATCTAATAAATGTATGTATACTGTTACCAGTCACCTGTGGTTGTGGAGTCTTTTGGCATTAATTTATTTATCATTGTCAGACTGACCACTGCTGCATCACAGGAAGCTCTGTATGCTGGACTCATCTTGGAGACATTGTAATGATCGCAGAAATGTAGATCTTAAATCAACAAGAATTTACTTGCGCATTCCTGTACTGTGCTATGCCACAAAAGCTTTCTGTTGTTCACTCTGTTCATGACAAATTCAATCAAGAGTAATCTTTTCATATGTGCTGTTTCTACAGGCATGTCAGTGTTCTCTCTTTTCTGTTGCTACAGAACATTCATTTTGGTTTGTAGTGTGTTGGTTTTTGTGTGGTTTTTTTTTTTTTGGGGGGGGGGGTTGGGTGTTTTTGTTGGGTTTTGTTTTTTTTTTTTTTGGTTTGGGTTTTTTTTTTTAGATGAGGAAAGAATGTATCAGTACATGTGATAGTTTCAATTAAAGTCGTTTAGATGAAGTATAAGTAAATGAAATCCCAGCAAAATGTGCACAATTTTGGCGGTTGGAGGTTGTAATCTCTCTCTGCTCAGTACCAAAGCTGTCATAACTTTCAGGCGTCTCCATATGAATAGGTGATCGGTGTCCCTGTGATACTAATATACCAGATGGTTCTGTTTCAAGTCTTATGGTTTGTGGGATTTCTTCTCTGACCAAAAAGAGTGATTTTGGAGCACTGTATGTTATTTTTCCAATGTTGCAATAATGTTTTCTGGTTGCTGAGAAAATATTCAGTGATGCCTATGAAACATTTGCTCTTCATTTTCTCCAACTTTCTTAAAATATTAGCTTTAAAGGTTACTTTTTTTCCCTCTCATTCTACATAGTTAACTGTCCTCTGCAGGTGCTCAGGTTATTTATTATTTTTTTCTTTGTATTCTGATGCAATTAACAATACCATCTTAATCTGGTACATGCTATCTCCGGAGCAGTAGTTTTTCTTCCCTTTTTCCTGAACTGCTGACTGAACTAAGTATCTTCTTGTCCAGTGTTAGCTTGTGCAGCCAACTGTATCTTTGGAAATAGAAGAACTTCACAGGCCAGCTCATTTTATAAAGAATTTTAGATTTTTTTTTTTTTCTTGCAAATTTTACATTTTTAGTCAGAGCAGAAGCAGGGTTTCAGATGCTCAGTATCCAAGAAGCTGAACTGAAAGGGAAGAGCACAGCTAAAAAAATCTCTGCTGATCTTTCAGAACAATCTTTCATACTCCTTGAGTAAACAGTGAAATGCATTAATAGAATACAGGCAACAAACAGATGCTGTGACTGGAACAGAACCAGTAAGTGTGAGAAATAGAAGTTGTAGAAAAATAAGGATGCTATAGAGAAGCTGTATAACATATTTGCACCAGTTTTATCTCTGCTGAATGCTGTGATATGCTTGTTTTACAAGGTGCTAAGAATGGGAAAGGTTGCAGCCGGGGAAATCACAAGAGGGAAGTGCTGGATTAAGTTTATGAATTAAAAAAAAAAAAAGTGTGTGGCTGGCTGGTACATCCAGAACTTTGGAGGAGAGTGAAGAGCTGAATGACTGAACACTTATCCAAAACTGGGAAGTGTTTCTAAGATCAAATGGTCACAGCCTGCAAGCTGTGAGTAATGCATTCATGCTTGCATTAAGATCTGGAATTTTGTTTTGTATTTTTTTTAAGCCTGGCTGGATGTGGTAAATTTTGATGCCATTTTAGCTGGGCATGATAGTCTGGCACGTTTACCAATGAGCTTTGCACTATACATGTGCAGGTTTTTAAAAAAGGAGAGCAAACCAAGCTCTTCTAGAGGAACTGAACTGATAGGTCTGGCACACTGCAAGTAATCTGCTAAGCATAGTTTGTAGATAGCATTTTTGCAGATATTTTGGTTTTTGCTATAGAAAGCTCTCATATCTGCTGTTAGCACTTACGTGATGAGTTTTACTATGGGGAGCTTTTACTGAAGCTTTGAAGGGAAATAGTTTCACGTCAGTTTTCTAATCCTTTCTTTCCATCACTGGTTTGTGGAAGTTTTTCTTTCTGGTTGCACATTCTGGATTGACTTCATTTTTTAGGTGTATGTATAACAGGATTACCTTGTGCTAAAACAAAAGAAAAATATCCTGTGTTGTGTCCCCAGCTCCTTCAGCTGATAACTCTGGAAGTGCTGAAAGCTGTCTTAGTGCTTTCTTCTGTATTTCTGTAACGCAACAGAATATTGTCACACAGGCACCAGTCCAGAAGGCATTTGTTTGGACTCAAAAGCTATCACTGCTCAACACAAAATAACTAAATAAGGAAATATTTGGGAAACCCATCAGCCCTACTTAAACAAAACAAACAAACATCCACAAAAAAAAACCCAAAACAAAACAAAACCCAACCTCCAAAAACAAAACACCAAAACAAAAAAACACATGCTAATTCTGGACAGATGCTGCTCAGCAAGTGAGAACCACGAGTCTATTAAAACCATGTCATGATGCTGGAGAGCATAAAGTAGTCTTGAGCTGTGGGAGGCCATTCATATATGAAAATTGCATCTTCATGACATGATGAGAGAAGTCCCTTCTGGATATGGCTGGGCAACATGTGCTCTGCACAGGCTCTGCTGTCTTTGGTATCCAGCCCAAAGACTCATGGGAACTATTTAAAAGAGGGATGACAAGACAGTCTTCAAAATCAGAGCTGCTAATATCATATTGCAACATCATTACTGTTGTATAAAGATTAGCTCTCCAAATTAAGAATTTAGTCAAGTCAGACTGCAGCATTTCCATCTATAGCACTAAGCTCTTATATCACCAGTGTTGGAAGCTGTCAATTTTCAGCGCTGCAATCAAGAGGAAGCACGCAAGCACTTTTTCTAATAAAAACCTTAACTTTCTTCTATGATGTTTCACTGCCTTTTCATGGTAAGGGTTTCCCCTCATGAGATGTTTCAGAAGACCATGCTGAGCAAAATAGGTACCATTTTTCTTTCAGGTGTAGTGGCACCAGACACCAGTAAACGCCTGGTGCTTCTCAGAGCTTGGATACATGGCTAACCAGAACAGAGTAAATGCTCTTGACCCACTCTGTGCAGAGGAGATGGTGTGGAGAGTGTGTTAACCCATGTCTGTAATGTCAGCATATTCCAGAGGTGTAGGGATCATGTTACATCATTCCCTGAATGAAAGAGGCAGGTGGGATATATTGTTTTATTGTAGTGCTCAGATCCCCTTGGGGGTTCAGGCACCAAGTGTGATAGGTAGTGCTCAGATGTTAGATATGCCCTGACATGCCTGGGAGCTTGAATACATCATTTACTTAGAGCAGAATAACAAGGTGCTTCCTCTCAGGTGAAGTATGTAGTCCTGTAAATATTCTTGGTGTGTTCTAAAGAAAATAAACCACAATAGTATAAACTCATTAGTCTCTTCTCCCACTCTGCTTTGCTTCAGATGAGCCAGGATAGAACTGGAATTCAGGGTTAGAATTAGAAATAATAAGTTCAGCCCTTTTTGCAAGTAAAGGAAAATCCTTAACTCTTTAGCATTTCCCCCTTACAGTTTTAGGAAGGGGATAGAGAGGAGAGATGGGGAAGGAATGCTTTAATAGGATGTGCTTTTGATTGGCACATTCCAGCCTTAATGATACAGACTTTTCAAAAGTGTCACTGAGACTACTTTCTAAAAAACCCATGAACCAGCATTGCAAAGAAACCCCATGACTTGTAAAAACTATTGCATTATTCAATATAACACAAACTGACTGTGTAAATTCTATTGCAGAAGCATCTCACTTTCTCCTGTTCATAATCTTCATGTAATTTCAATTTCATTTATATTTTTCAAAACTAAATCTGCGTGTGTTGCTCACTAAAGTCAATTGGTGGTTGTTTTTGGCTGAAACACAAATGTATTTTCTATGAGTCATTAATAAAATCAGCACCAATGGTGATTGCTACAGAAAGTAACTGAAAGGACAAACAAACGGTTGAACGGTTTTCAGTTTATCAGGTTCAGTTTGGTGCATTACTGGACAAACCCCTTGATTAACTCTTGTTGGTTTGGTTTAAGGAAGCTTTGTGCTGCCTGTTTCCCACTTTAGCTTTTTTGCTGAAATGCCCCTGAACAAATATAAGTCCTCCTGCCCTCATCTGTTGATGTGACGACTCAAATTAACACATGGTTTTTGACTAACCTGAAAGAACTTGCCAGGTGCTGGAGGTTTGCTATTTGCATCTGGGTTCACAAATTTAAGTTTATGGGTTTAGGTTTAAAAAAAAATTCTTGGAAGTCGTTGATGGTATCTTTACATAAATTTAAATAGATTTAATACCAAAAATACAATCCTGCTCTTTTTTAAACTTCTTTTTTTTTTTTTTTTTTTTCCCCAACCCCTGCCCCTGGAGAACAGAAATTTTGTAATTTGAGGTTTTTTCCGCCTCTCCTCACCTTCTAACATTTGGAGTTCTAGATTTAGGTTTCCAACTAGATTTAGTTAGTGCTAACTAAAACCTCAGAAATACTGTATATATAGCAGTGGCGGGGACAGTGTTCTGAAGAACACCTGTAAAAAAGAAAAATTACTTAGAAAACCCACTAAACATGAAATACTGAGTAGCATTTTTAGTCCTTCCTCTTACTCTCATTTGCCAGAGTACTCAGTTTTATATGAAAATTGCTGACAGTTTTCTTTCACAGATAAACTCTGTTAGCATGATTTAATGTGTAATCAAACTGAACATAATTCTGAATGATTTCAGAACATCTTTGATCATTACAAAGGAGCAAACATCCTTACAGGTGCTGCATTTGTCTTTGCACCTTATCCTGTGAGGAGTTGAAATTATTCTTGATATCATGCAATTAAATTTGTTTGTGCCCTTTAGAGAGCCTATTCTCAGTCACTGACCCATTATCTGTCATGTAGCACTTCTAGATGTGTCATTTTGCTACTGCAAAATTCTCTGTGTTCTACTGAAAAAACCAAAGCAAACCCATTTTTTAAAGTTTAGTTAAAATTAAGCTGGAGTTTTAAAAATAGATTATAGGTAAGTAGAATAGAAACAGAGCATTTCTTAAACTGGACTATTACTTTTCCTGAATGCTTCCTGGAATACTGGATTTAACAACAATGATTTAATTATCTTTTTTTTTCTTTTTAAAGCTAATGATAATGAAGGTGGTGTTTCTATACTCTTATTGAGTTTTCCAAATACAAGTTAACTGTTCAGTTTCCCATCTTAGCAGATTGACCTCTAAAATTATTTGTATAAAGTAAGTATAAAGTAATCTGAACTGCAATTCCATGAATACTTTATTAACTGTAGTGTCAAACCTCTGCATATACGTGTGCACCTAATTTTTTTGTTTTAATACTTCAGTATTTACTGCAGCAGAACTGTCTTAGTTCTAGAATCTGTGATGAAATTGTGCAAGTGTTGTTGCAGTTTCTCAAATAACAGTGAATTTTAGAAATTTTACTTAACTCTCGCTTGTTTCAACTTTGACAATCTTGAAATCAGAATACTTGCTCTAGTTCTGTTAGCTCTCACTGTATCGGTTTAACTGTGGCACTTAGTTTCAGGGCCTAAGAGAGACAGAAATCTAGTTTTGGTGGTTACTCTGCTGAAACAAAAAACTCAGAAAAGTAAACTATATATTTTTTTACTGATTTGTTTTGATGGGGCAATTTTAACAGATTAAATACACCAAAAGAAATGGGAGTGCTGCTTTTATTTGATGAGGGCATCAATTAGGATCATCATGTGAATAATAACAAAAATAGTTAGAGAAGTGTGTGTGTTGAGGGTAGGGGTGTTTGGTGGTGAAGGTGATTCATGGAGAAAGGAAAGTGAGCAACGGTAACAAGTGTGAAGAAGTAGTGAATTGAAATGAGCAGAAGAAAGCTTTGTTCAGCATCTCATTGACCTAGAAGCTTGGATTTGAACACATTCCACATGTACGGACTGTTTTATTACCTTAGAACATACATGAATTCTATTTTTTTTTTCTTTTTTTAATGAGTAATCTGGAGAAAAATTTGTTTGGAGAGGTAAGACAGGACTGACACAGCTGTCAGCTGAAGAAATGTTTGAATAACAGCATATTGGCAGCAGTATTCATTCAGTAGGATTTAAAATTAATGTTTCTTATTTCCTCAGTTTTAATAATTTCTAGCTTTTTGCTTTGAACAAATATCACATTTTGGGATAAGTAGCTATTCTAGGGCACCTAATTTAGTGTGTGTAGGTAGAGTGGTACAATGCCTGTTTTGAGTTGTTCTGTCCTTCCTCCACTGAATAATTTTCAGTGAATTGTCATTACTAGGGAACAAAATAGCTAGTTTTAAAATAAATAAATAAAATAAAGACTTCCATATGATTGGCATAAAAATTCTATTTGTTTTTCCATCTTTCTTAATATGCTATTTTGGTTCAGCTTGGGATACTGCATATGCAACCTGATTCAAGTTTAAGGAAACTGCAGACTGGGTACTGATTTGGGGCCTGTTGAAATTTTCAGTAGGAGCTGGTCTGCTTGACTCTTCAACAATCTCTTGATTTGGCTTACTCTGTTTTAGTTGCTGTTTCAATGATCATTGCCTTCTTACATCTTATACTTTGCAGTTTCAGAACGGCAAACAAACTGCTAGGTAATAAAAAAGTGACGCGTCCCTCTTACATGCTGTTACTCCATCTAAAATGTTGTAGGTATTTACTTGTTTGGTTGGCATAAACTGTTCTGCTTTGAAAGGTCCCTTTGGGACAGTTCTTAGATGTTATCTGCAGTGTATGTGCACAGGAAGGACAGCAGTGTCTTGGGGCACAAATATACAAATAACATTATGATCCTGGGTAGTTTAAAAAAAGCCCTAAACACCAAAAACCAACAAAACAAAGCAAACCAACAGGCACAGACAGTAGGGTTCAGTGATTATGTGCCTTCCTATTGCCAATATGTTTGAAAAATAAAGTCTATCCATTGTATTTGAGGAAGCTAATTCCAGTAATCAACATATGAATGTCTACACAGAAAATCCCAAGTCTCATTTATGAATACCTGCTCAATCTTGTGTTGTTGTATTTCAGGTATGCAGTTTTAATGAATGCTATTTGATTCTGTTACTATTACTTCAACCAAGAGAAGCAAAACTTGATGGTAGGGTGGGATCCTCAGGAGTTACCAACTCTGGCCAAAGTGTTTTTGGGTCGAAGTCACCGAAAGTTTCGCTGTTGATTTTTGTGGGAGTCAGGTTAGGTCACTGCACAGTACTTTTGAAATCCCACCTATAACTATTTCTGAGTTGAGTGTGTGATTATTTCCTCATAGGGAGGAGTCCATCACCACAGCTTTCCAGAAACACTATGCAAGTGACATGTGTTGGTCAAAATACCAAATTCCAGTAACTTTAACCTTTGCCTGTCTCCGAATCTGTATTAGTAAAGCTAATAGCCTGATGCTGAACATCTGTGGACAAAGTAAGGAAAAGTGTGGTGTGGGCTTCACTGGAAGTTGTAGGTGCTGAAGCCTTCCAGGATCAGGCTCTGGAAGAGCCATTCAGTACCATGTGCGGTCTCTCATACGCTAGTTTCATGCTTGCTTGCGGTAGTGGGAACTAGTCAGCCATGACAAAAAAAAGAACATTGTGGGTCTTAAACATGTGCTGGTGCTACTTCTGCTTTTAAAGTGAGCATGATCTGAAAACCCCTCTGCACTCAGCTTGTGAAAAGCACTCAGCATGTGCCACAGCTTCTGAAATCTGTGGAACAACTTGCTTCAGTGCATGCTGGAGGAGAGAACCTTCTGGCATATAGTGTGCTCTGGAGTTAACCCATCTCCTGCCTTCAGTTTTCTTCCTGTTTCTGTCCTTGGTGGTGCAGAGTTAGTGACCATGGCATTGTCTAGAGGTGTGGGGGAAAGAATAGCATGTAAATTTACTTTCAGGCTGTCATTCTACTGGAGCGACTCACTTGAAGTGATACTAATGTCCAAGGCAGACCTCTCAGATGTGTCATACAAAAGGCTTTTTAACATTATTAATCTGTCACAATATAATTATCATCTTTGGTTCAGCAGCCTATCAATATATGTATTACTGCTGCATTGTCTTTTGAAATGAATGTATCTGTTTGAGCTGCTGTGGGTCAGCTTATGGTTGTGGAGCCATCCTGGTTTCCCATAGCAAGCATCCCTTCGGATGAAAGGCAGGAGGGACTGTACTTCATGTCATTGTCTCCAGCAGCAGGCTGCTTTGGTTTACAAACTGACTTTGTTCTTAATCTCCCTCCCCTCAGCTGCATTTTGCAATGCAGCTGTCATGGAAAATGCCATGTGCTGTCACTGCCTTGGTGTTGGCCTGATGGTGCCTTCTCTGTTGTCAGGCATTGCCATGTCTCCATCTCCATGCTTAGCACTCTCTGCAGTGTTCCCCTCTGACTCTGCCCTCCCCAAACCAGAAAGCCATAGACAAGTAACTCTCCTCCAGTTGTGGCATGCTGGGGATGGCCTGTCAGAGTAAGAAAGTCTGGTAAAGCCTGGTGAGGACAGGGCAGGCTCTCAGGTCTGTGTGGCTGTGGAGAAGATGCTGGCTGAAGGGGTTCTGCTTTGTTGAGAAAATGGCTCTACCATGTGTAGTGTCGTGGGGGTGAGGTTTCACCATGTCCTTTCTGACACAGTGGTGGAGTTTGTGCATCTTGCAGAGGATTAGCATGATGGTGTGTCATGATGCGAGGGATCTGGACCTCTTAGAAAGGGGATTGCTCTTTGGTGTGAGATGGCAAGTGAAGTAAGAGTGTGTGTAGGGGAAATAGAGGTTTCTGAGCCAGCAAAGGTGGTGTTGGGGAAGATGCCATAACAGTTGAGCAATGAAAATCTGTCCTCACCCCAGCTGGCAAATGAAATGCCAGGTAGATGCATGTTGTGTTCCACCTTGTTGGCAAAGGATCTCTTACAGATAAATGTATAACTTTCCCTGTGTGTTGAAAATGCAGGATTATTACAGGGGTTTGCATTGTTACAGAAAGATAAACTAAGGTGCATTTTATGGTGGACATTTTGCTATGAATCCTGATCTTTACAAGTAAATCTGAAAAATGCATACTGCATCTGCAACAAGTCAAAAGACTCCCAGTGAATGATTTAGTTTTCTTGTGTCTGAGCTGCAACCTGTATTCTTGAAAGTCCTATTTAAGAAGCTAGCTAAATATGCTTTCGGAAGTGTTCTTTTTCTTAACAGTTATGGGGTAAAACAAGCTTTAAAATAAAATGACAGTTAAAATGAGTGTTGACAATGCAAAACAGTAGTGCATGATTATAGTGTTGCTTTAAATATAACCAGTAACATTTTTAATGCATCAGAAATGGTTAATGGACTTCCCTACTTGATCTTGTAACTTTTCATGATAGCTGACTAAGAAACTAAGGCTAAGTTTGTGGAAGAAAAGTGTGAGTTTTACAGTTGTCCTGCTTGAAGCTTCCCCAAAATAAAATACAAAACCCATGCCACAGACATGTTTCTTCTCTGAAATGCATTTTGTTTGGTTTATCAATGGGGTAAAGAAAAATGATTTCATGGGATCAGAAGAAAGTAGTTATCACAATTTGAGGTGGTAGCATCCGTTCAGAGAAAATGAAGGGCAGGAGAAGGTGCAATTTAGTTTTACTAGAAATGTAAGAAGAATGAGATTATAAAAAAGAGGTTTATGCCTCTTCACTGAACATGCTTCTATTTTAAGAAGCTCTATTATTGGGCGTTGGGATAAGCATGACTAAGCTATGTGCTGGTGTCTTAGCAACAAAGCAGATGTGAAAAGAGTTTTAAAACTAAAATTTGGCTGCATAGAGATGATGTCTGCTTGTCTGAATAATGGTTTGCCTTCCTTAAAGTCAATAAAACTGCACCAGTGTAGAGCAGGACTTGCACAGTGGTAGATAAATGTATTTAACTTGTATGTTTTCTTCTCATTCCTTTTTGCTTCTTTACACAGGGAATGAAGTATCTCTGCATTCCTGCTGCTGACTCACCCTCACAGAACTTGTAAGTTTTCTTTAAAAATGAATTGCAAAACCCCAGAAATCCCTCAGTACTGTGATGCCTGTTTTACAATGAGCTGAAAGATTTGATTCTGATCTCTCACAAGTATTACACAAATGGGTTTTTTAATCCGTTAAGAAAACACAATAGCGCTTTATCCCAGCCACATAGGTTCAGACCCTGCTTTTTGTGTGTCAGGGTTTGTAGGAGGATCAGTTTGTAAACACTCTTCATTTTTGGCCTTAAACTTCAGGAATTTCTTGGTGAGTCTGCTCCTGATTTAGTCTCAGTTTATTCTAGCCATTGTTTTTGTAAATCTTTCTGCTCGGCTGTTTTTTGTTTGTGCTACCTCCAGCCAGTAACGAAAATATTTGAAGGAGGTATGAAACCTGGTGCTTCAAGGGTTGAAGTAAGTGACTCTTGCCTTGAGGATATATGTATGAAACTAGGGCGTCCCAGCCTTCCTCTCTCACCTCTGCTAACATTCATGAAACACTCATGGACTTATCCTTCGTTTTAATGTTTTGAACCATTGAGCATAGCAAGTTTTGATTCCAGAGAGAAATCAAAACATGTTTTGTAAAAGAACTTGGATGGTGACCAGCTCTTTCTTCTAGAGTTCACTGTTTATGCTGGGGAGAGGTGAGGGGGGGTTTCAGCCACTTCCTGCTACCAAGTTTTGTCAAGAAACAAGTATTTGAAAGAGGCCTCATAGGTACGGAAGGAAATGCAACACTGCTTTTTTCTCGCATCACAGCAATATTCCGGCTTATGCTTTCAGGGGATATTTTTAGAGTATGTGTGTATCATACCCTAGAAAGATTCCAGCATGGCATTGGATGTGTGGTGATTTGCCTTATCGTTCTGCATTTCTGTCATGAAAGGAAAAAAAAGACCAACCAAACAACAAACCAAACCAAAACACACACTCACGCTCCCAACCCATAACAAAAAACACTCCAAACCCCTAAATTTCAAGACAGGTCTGTAATGAGAAGGCAGATGACCAACTGCTGTTGTCATGGACAACTGGACGTATTTAAATTTAAAAGATTATTTTGGGAAGGAAAAAGAATATGAGATTAGAGGGAAATACTCATTGTCTGCTGGTACTCTGTATGTCTGTAGCATTTCTGAAAATGTTTTGAAAATCTGTTGCCTTTGTTAATAGAGATCTGGATCAGTTGGGAATGGAAATAGAATGGCATTTGTGATGAGCATTAATCAGTGTACAATTCAGCCCTTCCCTCACTGTTAAATATCAAGGAGCTATATTGAAAAAACCACCTCCAGCGCTTGAGCTGTCTGGCACAGTACCAAAGCTCTTAAGGCTTCAGTAAGAAGATACAATATTTGCATGTGTTGTTTCTGTTATGCTGCAGGCATCTAAAATACTTGCTTTAGTATCAGTGGTTGCAAGCAAACGTCATTACTTCTAATACTGATACATTTTTATCACTTAAAATAAAACTTGATGAGTAACTGATTTTTCTTTTTTTGCTTTGCACAGTTCAGATCTTCAAATAAAATCAAATCACAGTGCTCACAAACAGCAATGTTGCTTGCTTTGCACATGCAGTCTTCTGAAAGCAAGAGGAAGTTGTCTTTGTTCAGTCTCTGAGGATTTGACACCATCCTATTTGGGAGCAATTAACTGTACTCCCCTGTGGAGGGAGGGATAGCTGGGGAACAGAAAAGGGAATTGGTCCCTCTGCAATATCTTTGTGTATCTATCCTCTTCTTTTCAAAAGAGGGATTTTGGTGGTGGTAGGGGGGAAAAAGGAAGAAAAAGTAAATCCTGAATTGCAGGTCCTTGTGTTTTCTCAGCAATGGTTCACAGGCACAGCTGACCAGATATGCATTGCTTTCTTACTCTGAGTTAACAGCTGGGCTTAAACCATGACACTGTCTCTCCCAACAGCAAGTTTGTCAGAAGCTTTGCTGCTACGTTGCAGCTGCTGGCAGGTTGATAAGGTTCAGGAGGAAGCCTTTACCTGCTGAATTTTGGGATTATAGAATCATAGAATACTTAGGGTTGGAAAGGACCTTAAGATCATCTAGTTATTGTGAGCTCTTAATTCACTTCAGCTCATTTTTGTGATGGAAACTTCTGGTTTATTATATGTGTAATGCACGTTTACTCCTAGTAAGTTTGTTTAGTGGAGTTCCCTTCCTCAGAGGCATGAATTGCCAGGGAAATACAGCAGGGATTCCCCTGTTAACATGTGGTGGTTTTCTAAAGTGTCTCCAAAGTGTCTTGCTTCTACTTGCATGTTCTGCTGCTACCAAGCCTAAGAATCAAGCAGTTGCTTTTGAGACTCCAGGTGCTTCCTATGCATTAAATGTTTTCCCTGGACTGTGAGAAATTTATCTTGGGTCTTTGACTTTTCCAGGTATGTCATCTCCTATTAGAACCTGTTGCTAAAACATTAAGTCTATAGAAATGAAATCTTCCCTTCCTGTCCTGTTCCAGCTAATTGTCTTAGGCTACATATTTCTAAGGGACTAACTTCCAGTGGTCAGGTTGTTAGTGGTGATAATATAGAAGCCAGATAACCTATGAAGAAAAATTTAGGTGGATCTTTGTTGCATTTACATTGCCAAAGGAAAGATGCTTCTTCCTATCTGATTTGGATGCTTTCTTTTTAACTTTTATAACATTGATAGAAGTCTGACTAGCAACAAATGAACATGCAGATCTGGTATCATGGCTGCCCTCAGCCTAGTTTTGGGTTATCCAGCTTGCTAATGTGTAAGTTTAGATAACTTCTACAATGTGCTGGTAGGGGCACTCCGCTGGTGGTTCTTCCTGTGGTATTTTCCCACTGTGAAGATGATGCAGTTCAGGACTCAGCTTTAAGCCTGGAGATGTAAAAGCCAGATATCATGTAATAAATTGTCTTGAAGTAACTGTTCAGTCCAACAAATAGGCTGCAAATCAACACATTTGTCAAGTGCTTTCCTGTTACAGATGATAACTGTTTTGTGGTTAGTGTAGGACGCCATTCTTCTTTGTGTCTGGCACTTGCCACACAGATGACTGGTCCTTAATCTTAGTTTTCGTGTAAATACGATTTGTACCATAACTTTGAAAATGAGTTTAGGTAACTGTGTCTCCTGGAGGCAGCAGGGACCCTGATATCCTAGGGGTGTGGAGGAATATGTTTCTGATTCAAAGTGAGGAGGGGCTGTGGTTCTGCAGAGCAGTGCTAATTCTGAGCTTGGCTATTTCTCTTCTCTTTTTTCATGAATACCCGAAACACTTGGCAGTGTTTCACCAGTAAGGAAAGTGAATAAAGCTGAGTGAATGGAGTTTACTACTAGCTATATTTAGTACCTTGCAAAGGTGTTACGCTCATTCGCAGGTATTTTTCAAACCAAAGCATTGAAGTGTTTAACCAAAACTGTGCTAGACCGTAGAAGTGAATTCAGGTGCTTGGAGCTATGCTGTTGGCCAGATTTTCTAGAAAGAGAAAGGATGGGTGTATGGGAAGATTAGGATGTTGTCCCTAGCCAAGTTTCATTTGACTGAATCCATTCAATCTTAGATAAGAGCTCCTTCATTGTGCAGTAACAACACCTCTTGGACACACAGCCCAATGTGTTGTTTGTCCTCTGAGTTTATGTGAAGCTTCTTGTGCCCCCCATGCAGATCTGAGTGCCATGATTTGTTAGAACTTAGCCAGTGAAAATGTGTGGAGTGGCTGTCTGAGTAGAAATGCAGATTAGTCTGTCTTACATGCTCAGTTGGTTTCTTGAACAAAATCCTGAGTTGACAAGTTGTCCTAAAGCTTGGGATTGCATTGTGCCTTGAGATTTTCCAAATAATTTACTTAGGTCTTTTCCAACTGTGTTTTCCGTATTGTATCCAGTGATGTAAGAGCTGCCTTGGAGAGGGAGTCCTGGCCTTTGGGGTCCTTTGTTTTTGGATTTTCAAGCTTAGACATTATTGCCTTTGCAAGTTCCACAGGCACTGTCACTCTATTGCATCACTGTTGTCCTCCTCCAAGTCTTGAGTTTTTATAGTATCAGCAGCTGCACTGTTGGGCAGGAAGGGAAGCTTCCCTTTATGTGGGTATTCCTGATTTTTGTGTGGCTGCTGGTGCTGGGCTGAGGTTTTTTTTTTCTTTTACTCTTGTGGTGTAATACTCACCCTGAGAGGGGAAACATCTTGAATACAGGACGTTGTGTTTCATGGGTGTTGAGTGCAGTGTACTTTCAGGTTCGTCTTTGCCAATAAGCCTGGTATTGATTACCTTTCCTCTGTGTCGCACACATTACTACTGCTTGCAAGCTTAAATTGCAGGAGCACTCAAAGACTACAGTGAACTCCAGCTCTTTTGAACAGGAGGTGCTGCTTGTACCTGTGATTAATTGCAGGCTGCCCCAAAGGCTTTGCAGTCTGAAAGGCAGAGGCAGGGCGAACAAATTGGGACTGGGATGCTAAGAGGTGGTACTGCAGATTTGCTGAGGTAATAACAGCTGCCCACTTCCTTTCCCTCGGAGTTGCCCACTTAAAATGAAGAGGCATAATAAGTAAAGGATAATAAGAATAAAAACCTTAAGGTTTATAAACTGAGTCTTTCACTTCTCCACATTCTCTCCTCCACTGCTTAAGAAAAGAGGTAGGCTATAGGCAGGGGTTGGCTGACACCCTGAGTAAGGGCAGGCAGAGGGGTACTGCAGTCTGAGGTGAGAAGACTGGAAGAAGCTGAAGAAGACAGGGCTTGAATTGAGTAGTTGTTCATAGCAGGGACAAAAGGGAGAGATTTCATGTTGCAAAGAAGAAAGTAATAACCTTTAGATGTGTCCTAGTACGTGGTTTGAAGGAGAAGGTGAAGTTAAAGTTAAGCATAAGTTTGGGGAGCAGGTAGTGGATGCCTCTTTGGGAGACAGTATACCTTGAGAACTGTTCATGTAGTCGTGCTGGGTTTCGTCTGACACCTGAGCATTCATAAAGACATGCAACATCAAGTTACTAGTTTAAAGAGGAATAAAACTCTGAAATACAGACTTGACAGTCATCAGAATAAAGTGTTAGTGTTTACCACATCATATTGCCTAAGATTACCAGTTTCTTCAGGTACGGTGGAGAATAACTATGCCAGTGAGTTTAGAGTTTCATTTGCAGACATTAACTTTTACTTTGTAAGACCTGTATTCAGTTCAAAATCCTAGAAACAGCATTCAGTGAGCTTTCGGATACATTTCTCTCTTTCTAAGTAGTGATTTTACTAAATAGAGCACTTTCTTTATTCCCCTTCTGCTTCTGTTTTCAGGGCAAGGCATTTCAGAGAGAGTATCAAATTTATCCATGAGTGCCGGCTTAGAGGTGAAGGCTGCCTAGTTCATTGGTATGTATACCACTTCTAAGGGTTTCTTTACCTTGATTTGGATGTTTATCATTTTAACAAGTTAGTGTTCATCTCCATTTTATAGCAAAATCCTTTTGGACGGAGACCCACCCTTTATTTGAAATGGCCTAGAAAATTTACAAATGCTGTTAAAGCCTCATGCTAGGACTTTGAGTCACTGGGGTGGGCAGCTGCCTGGAGATAAAAGGAGCCCAAGAAATTGTTCTTGAGCTTCTGTTCTTATCAAACCTTGTTGTAGGATTGGTTTGACTTGTGATGCATTGACTAGAGACATACTATTTATTTCTCATTATTTTAATCACTGTTTCTAAATGTGATTTCCATAATTCCAATTTAATTAGTTTCTGTAACAGCTGTTTTGCTGACTTCAGAATTGTTAAAAAAAATTTCCTCTGAACAGAAGCATTCAGATGTTGCATTTGTTAATAGCAGGGCTGTCATTGGAGAGATGCTCGTAGGACTGTAGAAAATAGAAAACGAAATCTCACCCTGGTTTTTTTCTTGCTCTCTGCTATTGGTTGTAGTCTTTATGCTATATGTCCAAGTGACATATCTGAGTCTGTACCTGGAATCAGAGTCATCTTGTGGTATAAACACTGGACTTGTACACAGATCCTGAGCATAAATCCCCAGTTTGCTACAGACTCATGATAGGGCTGTGCACGAGTCATTTGGTCAGTGTCCATGTATGTAAAACAGGGATAATTAGCCTGAATTCTGTTAGAGTTTTAAAAACTACATATTTAAATTTGTGAAGCATTTCAAAAGCATAAACTATTCTTTAAATGCCAAGTGAAAGAGTCTGGTACTAATGTAACTCAAACATATTCTTTATACTCACAATAGTAATAGTTGGGAGGTTTTTTGTCCAGCAGTGTCAAACTATTCATAGTGAATGTTTATTACTTTATCCCAGTGTTTCATCTGGTGAAACTGGAATCCTGAGAGCTTAAGGTGCACAGTGCATGGCTAGCAGAAGGAGGAAAAGAACTCAAGCAACCAGACATATGTACTTCAACAGTTCAGTTAAAGTTCATTTCAGCCCAATGAAATGGAAGCCTTTATTTGTAGGGAAGAGGGAACAGTCTTACTTTGCTGCTATAATTTATATAAGCAGAAGAAAGTGGGTGACTGACTTCTAGATTATTAAAAAACAAATTAACTTGGAACTGTGCACTGTCCCCTGTTTTAAAGAAGACTTCATACTTATTTCTTCCTTTGCAGTGTCATACAGATTACTATTCAGAACCCCTTTTCTTGATCTTGTCATAGATTTGTTCTGATACATTTTAAAAAGCATCACCAAAACCCTTTAAGTCAAACATTGCAATATTTCTTCTTCATGGCAAGCAGCACAGCAGTCTGCTGTGATGTTGTGAAGTGATGTTTTTAACTGTGATAGATGAAGTACAGCACTACTTCAGTTTATTACGCCACCTTTTTCATGCAGCCTTGCAGGTGTTTCCAGGAGTGTGACATTAGTGGTTGCCTACATCATGACCATCACAGACTTTGGTTGGGAAGATGCACTGTCGGTTGTCCGCGCAGCAAGATCATGTGCCAATCCTAACATGGGCTTCCAGAGGCAGCTACAGGACTTTGAAAAACATGATGTTGATCAGGTAAATGAACTGCAAACAGATGAGCTGTGAAACACAACCCCAAGTCAGATCGTAGGCTACTTCCGATTATTTTGTAATCCGGGTGGCTTATCTGACTCCCTGTTTTTGTTTTGAGAGAGTGGCTTCTTGGCGAAGCCTGCTCCACTGGGGAGGTGCAGGTAGAACTGAAGGTGTCAGGGAATGCTAGATGAGAGAAGAGATGAAGCACAATATCTAAACACCTCCTGCCTAGCTGTGCTCTCAATCCAGTGATTGCTGCATGTGTGCTAAGACAATACAAGACTGACACCTTCAGAGAGGTAAAATTCTCAGAATCCAGCAGAATGACCAACTTGTAAGTACCACTTGCATGGAAATAGTGGGTTTCCCCTCAACGCATTCATTTGGAATAGTAAGTAGGAAAGAAATCATAATCAGAAATCTTTGCTATCCAGGAGTTAAACTAGGTTTTCATTATGATGTACTTGTCATGATCTTCCCAACTTCTGTGGCTGAGACTTTATAAATTTTCTGATGTGTAGAACAGTCTCAAATATGACCCTTTTTTTGTTTTTCTTAGCCTTGGAAGGCTTTGTAGGATGAGGGGTATTGAAGGAACAGTAAGACTGAGTGACAGAGTCTGATGAGACAGAGTGGTTTTCATAATACAAAAATTAGTTTCTTACCCTTAAAAGCACATCCCACGCAAAAGACCTGCTCCCTGTGGGTGATCTGTAACTTCCACTTATGTTAAGAACCTACTCTGCCGTCCTCTGTTTTCCATTGCTCAGCATGTTGCTGTTCTCTGGGCTTTTATGCCTATCATGCTTATTAAAAATCAACAACAGAGGCAAACTAAAATCAGAAGGCAAAATACATGAGCAAAGGGTGTTGTTTTCATTTTTAATTCCATGCCTGTCATTCTGCTGCAGAGAGCTCAGAGTTTAGAAATTACCATTTGTTTTGCATGATGCAGTTGGCAACTGTAAATATTCGTGTGTTTTTGTTAATATTTAACTGAATGTTTCCTGGATCGTTTGGGACTGGTGTAAATGGTAGAGTAACTGATTTTTAAGAGACAAAAGTCAGAGGGGACTTTCCAGGCTTGTCTCCTTCCTCTCTTACAGTCATTTCTGCTCTAATTGGTCTAGGCTAACAGCAATGACAATTAAGGCTATATGCAAATAGCCTGATAAAGACAGTAACGTCTCTTCTGGTTTGTTGGTTTGTTTTTTTTTCATCCACCATGGACGACACATTCTGCTTTTTTTTACTGAGGGGGAGGCAGTAGATTGCAAAAAGCAATATCCACCTGTAGTCACTGGCTGGGCTGTAGTTTCCTACTGTCTCTTAACAGCAACCACATCCTTAGCAGGTGTCTGTTTGCCTACCTGATTTCAGTGGAATAATGCCATCTGCCATGGGTGTGAACTTTTTTTTGATTTCACTAGCATGGGTGTTTTGCTGTGCCACTACAGGGTGGTATCCGGTGGGGTTTCTGGAATGGGGTCCTCTAGATACCAGTGTTACAGGAAGGGATTCAGGCACTAAGGTCACAACATGGTTTGGACCAATTCCAAACTTCCATGTGGTAGTCTGAGGCTTCAGATTTGACTCAGGACATTATGATCATTTAGAGATGGGAGGGAGTAACTATATTGAGTTCTTGTCTCCCAGTGTAAATTATCTCTATGGATAAAGCTGTCCATAAGCCCCAAACAGAACAAGGCTATGAAAGCTAAGGCTTCAAAAATTAATATTGTTCCCACTGGAACAAACTGGTTGGGGTCTCTGTCTACTTGTTGCTTCTGCAGAGAAGAGTAACGAGATTGTTAGTGGACTAAAATTCATCAACTGGCAAAAAAATTAGAAGGATGCAATAGAAGCCTAAAAAGTTGAGTGGAATAGAGAAAGTGAACAGGTTTGATTTCCAGTCTTCCCTGTAATGTGAGATGGAGCTACCAATTGGCAGGTCCAAATAAGGAGAAGGGGAGGGGGTTTTATACAATATGTACGTATGGAGCTTGTTGGCATCCAGATACCTTAGGTTAAAAATTTGTGGATTCAAAAAGTGATCTCATGGCAGAAAAATTCATTTGTTGCTATCAAACACAGAGAATACTGCCTCAGCCTCTGAAAGTACCTGAGCTGAAAATTCCTGGTTAGCTGAAATGGTTAGGAGAAAGGTCACAGGATTATTGCCCTGCCATTACCTGATTCTTTCTTCAGTATTTAAATCTGACTACTCGTACCAGGATACAGAGCTGGGCTGACCTTCAGCTGGACCTGGTACTTCTGTTAGTTACCATGAACCATATTGAGTCATTTATGTCAGTAATACAGAGTACTATTCTATAGCTTTTAAAGCTCCTGTATTAGCTTCCATGCTAATTCATCTGATTGTTTGTATATCCAACAGGAGGAGGGTGCTTTTAAATCCATATGTCCTTGCCTAGTAGGTGTTCCTTGCTCTGTATTTCTCCAGTCAGCCAAGCTGTTGTGGATGTGTATCATTTTTAGGGGATATAAGGGATCTCAGTGATTTCAAATGTGTGTTCCTATGCCGAAGTATTCTGTGTGTTGTTGAGGGACATGCAATATTTGGAGAGCTTTTCTTTAAACTACTTGTGTTCTTAAAGGCTGACAATTCTGTCGGACAGGAGGGAGTATTGTTTCTTCAGTCTCATGTTATTGTCTTATCATATTGTATATGTATGTTCAATTTCTGCAGTTCAGGCAGTGGCTGAAAGAAGAATACGGGGAAAACTCTTCTCAGGATCTGCAAGAAGCCAAAAATCTTCTGACTAAATATAAAGAGCAGGCAGAGTTGCAGCAGAGTACTGGAGGAAGACAGTGGAATAACAACTTCTCATCTGTGCAGTCTCTCTCATACAGTAACTACACAACAGAGACCTAATTGTAGGGGGGTTGATTTTCTTTTCTTTCTACCTTTGAAAAACATCTTGCCATAATTTCCATCTCATCTTCAGGACTCTCAGCAGTAATCCTGCAAACAATTGATTTGTCGAAAGCTTCTTGATGAAAATACTGCATTATGTGTGTGTGGTATGAGTGTGTTTCACACAGTTTTATAATATGGGCAGGATCAAGCTCTCTGTATGCCCAGGGACATGATCCAGTTACTGTGGCTGAGCCAGTCAGCCAGCCACAGCTAGTATCTATCGCCTTAGGCCCACATTGCCTGGCATTTGCTGTGAGGTTAGCTCAACTCCTTTCATTGGAGGGTAGCAAAGGGCTCTGAGAGATGAAGTCTGGTGATTCAGGCTGTGACAGTTTGATGTCTCTGCACTATTAATGTGGCAAAGATATTATTGCACCTGGAGAACTCAAGTCTGTCTCTGCTGTTCCAGTTCACAGTCCATTGACAAGTAAAACTGTGGAGGTGGGCTTGAACTTGAATGCTAGGCTGCAAACTGGAGTAGGTGAGATATGGGTACATGTACCTTTCTACCAACAGCAGCATCTAGGAGAGAAGTGGGACAGACAGCTCTGACTAATAACATCTTCAACTGCCACAGTTGTACTTGCTTCAGTGCACGTGAGACAGAGTTGTTGATAGAACTGCCACAGACCAAGAGCACCGAGACTTACCACAGCTCAGCTGTTGTGCAGTGATTTAAGCCGTAGTCCCTTGATTGAGCATCTTGTCTTCCAACATAAGCTTCTCTGGAGAATACTTTATCCGGTCTCCAGTGCTGCTGAACTTCATTCCCTGTGGAACACGTGCCTCTGCAACACACGCCCCTGCGCACATGATAACGTGTCTCCAAAGAGTGGGCTCGGTGTGAGCGCGAGCACCTGTTTTTCTTTGCTTGTGCTGTGGTTTGCTCTTTGACTTCAGCTACCTCAAAAATGCTGTTCTTGTCATTGTGGTTGTAAACGCAACCTGAAAATTGCCTTGTGTAATCTTAATCTGACACTGAGTGAAGTAAGTGTGTGCGTGTGTGTGCGAGAGTGTGAGTGTGCATGTATATTCCACAAATGTCTGTATTTGAGGAGTTTATTGTTTTCTTTCAAAACTGCCCATATTTCTCACTGGTTTAAAAACTGAGTTGTTTGAATCCAACTTTCTGCCATTTTAAAACCACTATATATTTTGCTGTGATCAGATTTGTAGGAATGCATTTGTAAAATATGTGTTAAACTAGGTTAAAACTAGGGGCCATGCTCTGCTCTTGGCAGCATTGTGTGTTTCTGGAATGGAGCCATTGCCTGACTCAAGTGTATTCTAAGACTGTAATTTCAAATATGTCACCAGGGATGCTGGACAGCATATTGACTTCTGATGGTGTAATGGGGGGTGGCATGGATGCCAAGACAGTGATTTCTTGTCTTTGACTCAGAGGTTGGAAGGCCTAATTTTTTTGAAGATTTCAGAAAATAAAAAAGTACTTCCCAAACAGCCAGGATAGAAAAACAAAACCAAACCCCTCATTTGTTTAAATGTGGTGTATATCACACTAAAACCTATGCACTGAGCAAGAAGCAGTCAGCACGCTAAATAGACTGTTGTCTCTTTCAAATTCTTCGTATTTTGACCTCCCATCACTTCACAAGATTCGTCTTCATGTGATTTCCTGCTTGCTTTGTGTGGCAGTGAATTCTTTGGGTGGGAGCAAGGCTGCTGGGGTCAAATAAACTCTGGCTGTTAAATATCTGTTGCCAAGTATGTTCCAAAAAATGTTATGGCTTGTGAAAAATGGATCTTGCATATCAATAATTGTCAAAAAGGGAAAAAAAGGGAATGGGATGGAACTGGCCTGACCATTTATTTCATGTGAGTCCAAGTCCTGCATCAGGGTTTTCATTGCACTAAGTGCTCTAAGTGTACTGAACACAAGAGCCAGGATAATCATGTCTGTGTTGCAGTAAGAGATGCTATTACATTTGGAAAGGTGCTGGAATTGACTTTGTTTTCAAGCTTGTAGCTAAATGAATGATTACCTACTTACTATATCCAGCAACTGCTCTGTGTTTGCCTGGTAAGAGTAGCCTTTTGCTCTTGAAGATGTTGATGTCCAAATAATTGGCTGTTCAGGAATTCCAGCACAGCAGTGCCCATCTTAGCAATCGCCTCTGTGCTCTGAGGGCTGATGTAGTAATTGGAAATGACTTTGCTCGGTAACAGGGTCTGACGTGTTCAGGATTCTGGTCCATTTGTTCAACCCTCTACTCATAATAGAATATGTAGTGCAACTTCAGCCTGTCCCCAAAGGGCAGCTTTGCCAGAAGCATTCTGCTTGTGCTGTTGGAGGTATCTAGTCAGTCCATTCTGTAGCTGACTGACAACACTGTGTATTCCATAACACTTGTGGCACTCTTGTCCTTGCGGTAGTAAGCTTTGTGAGTGCTGGTAGGTTGGCAATTCTTTTTTCTGTTGTGACAAATGCAAGGTAGAATGGGAGACATCTGTTAATGTTTGTGTGTCCAAGATTATTCTGTACCAGATTTTTTAAAATAGCTTGGTTATTCCCAAAGAATCAGTCTCACAAATAGATTTTTTTTTTTAGAGCTGAATTTGGCTTTAGGGCCATATAGCCACATCAGTGTGTATTATGCTGCAGCTTGAAAGCCGATACAGGGTAAAGAAGGAGGATGGAGGGAGTGCCATATTGTCAGTAAGTGGAAGTGCTCCTCTCTTTTCAAAAGACAGAAGAGGTCTTTTTTGTGCTCTCTTGCTTACTGTTTAGTGGTTTATGTACTGAATACTGCATTTAAGAGTGGTAAAAGAGCAAGAGCAGTCTAAGAAAACTTGAATCTGGTTTGTCCATGCAGAGCAAAATGATAGTTCACACCTTTATTAGCACAAGGTGCAGAGAGGAGAGTAGCTGCGGTTCCCACCTTGGCCTGTTAGAAAGGGAGAGGAGCTAACACAAACTGAGAACGTGACATGATTTGTCTTCCAACTAGTCTTTCAGTGGCAGTTTGTAGGACATTTCCAGCTATCTGAAACATGCCTAGACCCCATCCACCTCTTAGTAGTTGGCCTTTGTCTGTAGATGATACATTGTTTTGTTTCTGTACTTCAAACCACTGTCCTCATTTTGATGTTCACTGGAAAATGTATAAAGTTTATAACACCTTATTGGATATCCAGGTTTTAAATGTAAAAGTGATTTTTTTGGGGGCTGAACTTGATATCAACGTGTGATTATAAGCAAATGTTTAGTGTTATAGGATGTAGGTAACAGGTTAAATGCATTAGTATTTATTACCCGGATTTTTAACTTGGAAAGAGTTGCTTCCTTAGTTTTTGTGGTTGAGTCAGAAGATTTGGCAAGTCATATCTCTGCTTTTTAAAAAGGACACTGGTTGCTGTAGTGGCCACTGCCTGTAAAGAAGTCAGTGAAAAATTACAGTAATTAATTCAGCTGGTCTAAGAACTCTAAACCTGGTAAGCTTCTTGATTCTCTGTCTTCCTGGGCATCTTAGCGAAGCCTTGATTGCTTTTTCCAAATGTTTGTATTTAATACGTTATACAATTTTTTTATAAATAAAATTAAATGTTAACAGCTGATCTGCTGTGTATTTCTTGAAATCAGTAATAGCGTCTCGAAGGCTTCTAGTCACTGTTTGTATCCCTGCAGGCAGAATAAGAGTACAAGACTAACTCATTTGGGTACTTAGTTTTTTTCTCCTGCACACAGGCTACTTGAGACTTCCCCTCTCTTCACAAAGTTTTTCCATGTGAGTTCACGAATCTGCAGCATAAGCATCTCCTGATAGTAGTCCCACAAGAGGCTGTTGCCTGTTGCACTCTTATTTGTTGCTGGCCCGTCATTGTGACACTGGGTGTGTGATGAATCCAAACTTTTTATTCTTTTAAAATGCCTTCTTTAGCATAGCACGCTGCTTTAGGGCTTAATTATCTGTGAAACTTAGCTGATTTACTGACAGCTAAGACTCAAGGCTCTCAGAAGTGGTTTGTCAGAGGAAGCTGATCTAAGTGACAGATCACTGAGGGGTGGAGAGGGATATTAAAAGCTTATATTTTAAGGGGGGGGGGGGAAGCCCCATTTAAATTCCCACAGATAACACACTGAATTTCTGGTTTGACACTAGCTCTGCTATGAGGGTAATTCTGGCATTGGAGAAATTAAAACAAAAAAACCCAAACCAAACCTAAAACCCCCACTATTCTGAAGGTATCTTTAGTTATGCCTAAGGACCCAGATCTCATGGCCACTTCAGTCACTGCTGAAGGCTGAACTTGCAGTTCACCTCCCTCATCGTGAAGGCAAAGGTAAATGCTCAAGCACAGTGGGGTTTGAGTCTTTTCTTTTTGCCCTCTTCTCTCTCTCCCAATACTTGTTAGTTTATAGACTGCTGGGAATGTATGGATGTTTCCTAAGGTATCTCAGGGATTCAACTAATTAATGATACCCTTTCCCAGAATACAGTTAGTGTGTCTGTAGATAGCTTTGAATGTGCTAGATGTGCCTTGTTCATAATACACTGAATATTAACTGAAATACAAGTTGGATGGCTCTGATTTTATTGCTGTTGTCTCAGTCCTCTTCCTGTTTTTCTATGAAGAAACTTTAAATTCCATGCAGCCTGCTTTGTGAAGCTTGAAATAGTAGTGTACTTCCTTTCTATCTGTCATCCATAGCAATGGCTTAGGTGTATGTGCTATAGAATTGATGAGACAGAAAACATGTTTAAAATCAGTTGTGAACTAGAAAAATCTCTTTAAGTTGTAGAGGAAACTTTCCCCTATGCCAAAAGGAAAACAGCAGCTTTCAAATGGAAAAATACACTGCTGCTTTGTCTTCCTTCTGACCACTTGGCACTTCTCAAAGGCAATGTTTACCCAAATCACATGTAAAAGTTGTGCTGCAACCGTGATGCCATACTTGTTCCCAACTGTGTGTCTCATCTCAGTGTTCTATGTCACTGTTATGAGTTCTAGAAAATGGCAGTTCTGACTTAATTCATGTAGGCCTGTCCCACTGTGCATTAAACTGAGGGAACTGGAGGGTAAACCTACATGCCCTTGGATGTGCTCATAACCTGACAGAGTCTGGGCTTTGCCAGCAAATTATGAGAGCTCTTCCACCTCCTCAAGAGGATTGCACACTGGGGGGAGGGAAAATGATGATGGTATCTAGAAAATATTAGACAGCATGAGGAACATGATGTTGCACTGTACAGCGTTTTCTGCAGAACCCCCTGGAGACACAAAGCATGCGACAGAAACAGCTATTTTCACACTTGGTTCTCAGCAGAGTTTTAAATGTGGTTCTCATTTTCCATGTGCCCCAGCTCCTGTGTGTTTCACTATTTCACTAATTCACAACTATTCATTGCTACATTTAGTTGCTGTCCAGCATTATTCTTCTGCCCTCACCCAAGGAACAGCTGCTTCTTTATACATGTTTGAATGTGTGCTTTGCTCTAGTGAGTTATGCAACCTGCAATTTACCAAAAGTGAGTAGCTTGTGAGTAGCAAGATGACTTCCAGTAGTTTCCATGTAGCTTCTAGTGTAGTTAACAGGAGCAGGCATCTAATGAAGTGTGACCAGGTGCCTTTTTGCCCTTGAATGACTGCATAGCTCAATCCTTGTAGAAGACTCAATTCTGCTTGTGTGAGCTGAGCACATCTGCAGTAAATCGGGAGTAAAACTCATTTGCAAGCAGCCTCAAAAAAAAAAGGGATTTTCAGCCAGACTTGCACCCAGTTTCCATTTTAGTTGAGGCAATTATGAATATGCAGGTTTGTAACTCCATTATTCATTGAACTACAAGTAGAGAGATAAGAACCAAGACTTTCAAGCTACTTTAAGTGTAAAGTGGTTTTAAGTTGTTTGCTCTTTTGGTCATCTGTTCACACAGGCACAGGCAAAGCACAGGTTTAGATCTGGGCACATGCATTTACAAATAGACCCTTTGAAAGTCTGAGTTGTTATTCTCCTTCCCTTCTTTCTGCGAAAGCAAGTGAGTAATTTGTCAGATACAGGGGATGGGATTTTTGTTATGATTTCTTGAATCACTTCCCTTCTTCCTCTCCTTTTCCCTTTTTTTGTGTGATATATTTTTTTTATTTTTCAATAACTTGTGTATCCCAAAACTCTTGAGTCAGTAGAAGTGAGTGCCAGTGTGTGACTTGCCAACAATTTATTTCCTGTGTTTATTAATAAAAAAAGCTTATGTTTCAGGGTTGCTGATTGAATTGACCATGTTAACAAATACAGTTCTGCTGTTCGTGTATCTGTCCTGTTGTGGTGGTTGTTTACCAAGCCTACCATGACTTCTGTGGATGCTGTCATCTTCTGTGGCTGGCTGGCTCCTGTACAGCACTGGATGCTTTGGAAAAGTAACACTGATCCGTGACAGTGCTGAACCTGATGTTTGAAAAAGAAAAAAAGGGATGTTTAACTTTCATTTCTATGCTAAAAAGTAGTGTTTGTTGGGGGGTCAGCATCCTATGCAGGTTTCTGGTTACAAACAGTGTTTTGCTTGCTTCTCTCTATTCCTCACTTTTCAAGGCAAAGTGGGACTTTCATCAAAGACTGTAAGTAGGGGAAAACTCTGCCCTGTGTTCAGAGAAAGTGTGTTGAAGATGTCAGAGTTACAGCTGTGTCTATGTATGCTCACTGCATGTTTTCCCAAGGATTGCATTTTGGAAGTCTTTGCAAGTAAGTCTGCAGCATGTAACTTTCCCAGAGAAGCTACCTATGGAATCCCTGAAGGCCTCAACAGAAGAAGAAAAGAAGAGAAAACCACCACAAACCACCCCCCACCAACTCTGGGTGCTATCTATGCAAGCTTTGGTCAAATCCTCACATACAAGACATGAGTCTTCTGTTCTTAGGTAACTTACTTGATAATGTCTGGTTTGCAGTGGGGTTCTTACCAGACCTGATAGGATCTCCATTCCCCTGGAAGGTAGGGTATGCCATGTAATGGCTTGTGTCCTCTGAGCAGAGCCTCATTTTTGCAGAAGTCTGCAGCCTGGGCCCGTTAGCAAGATGCAGACGGTGCCTCCTGCACAGGAGTGAACAGGTTGCGCCTTTACTGCCTGGTGCTACCTGTTACCCCAGGAAAAAAATGTGTCTTCTGTTTGAGGGCACTGAAAACCACTGCATTTCTGGAAAACTTGGAGGCTATAGAAGTATCTCTCTATCATTTCTCAGCTGAGTAAGGCTTTATAACTCTAAAAGTCAGTAACAGAACAAAACCCACCAGGTATATTATAGTGATGAACTGATTCACTGCCAGTGCTGGACTTTACTGTCACTGGAAGGATCTTCAACACTCCTGCTCTTCCTTACCCATACTTTCTTTTCAAGGGACTGAGATGGGCCTTCTGACATGCTTAGAGTTGACCTTCGTTTCCCCAGTGTGGTCTCCTTGCATCAAGTTGCACTGGAGGAAATGTTGGTCTTGTGAGATCTTGCATATTTCCAGCCTGTCTTTTCTCCCTTCAAATTATATATCCCTGATATGCACATAAACTTCCAAAATGGGGTAGAAAGGGTTACAAGAGCACCTGTGATGCAGTAAGACAGGCTAGGAACTTCTAGCTAGTAGTCTTCTTTGATGCAAAAGTCTTCTGGCTTTGATTTATCAAGAAGGCCATTTAGTCGGCCATCTTTGTCCGATCCATAAAATTCTGGACTGAGAAGCGTTTGGGATTCTGTTCCCAAATCTGCAACTTGCTGTGTGACTAGGCAGATCGCTTCAGTTCTGGTTTGCTTCATTTTCCCAACAAACTGGGAAAGAAGTGTTGAGAGTTTCCTAGGTACAGCTCTGCAAAGTCCCTGATGAAAAGCACTGTGTCAGTGTTGGTTGTGTATTGTTCAATGAAGTAGCTGCCCTCCATATGAGGGGTGCCGAAATACCTTTGTAACAGGGAGATTCTGAAGCAGGACAAGAAGCTGTGGTGGCTTCTTGCTTATTCTCAACACCTGAGTCCCACCTCCATAGGAAGTGCTGCACAGGATGGTGGTTGGGTTTTGATGGGAAGAGGGAAAAATCTAGGTCTGATTCCTCAGGTACTGGTTGCTGTATTTCAACATGAATTAATGGGAAATGCAGATGTTGTCATTTCTATATAGAAAAAGATGGAGTGAAAGGGAGGAGGTCCGGAGCAATTCTCCTTGTGACTGCCTTAGACAAATTCATCCCACAGGTGCATCTGTATAACATAAAATCTTGGGTAAAAATTAAATAGTGGGAATATGTAACATGCCTGTGACATCAAGAATGCTGGGGGAGGCAAGCGGAGGAGGAATAGCATATGGAAAAAATTAAAGCATGGAATATCTAAAGGCAACACTGCAAGAGCTGGCAATACATGTGCTGAGATATGTTCCATGCACTCCAGGGAAAAGTCTTCAGGCAAAAAAAGAGAGAGAGAATCTCTGCTGTTTCCTGTACTTTGGATATATGGTTACAATAGAAGAAGTGATGTCCTGATTTTCTCCTAGGGTTGTGCTGGAAAGCAAGTACACATGGGGAATACATCTAATAAAAGCTGCTCTGGCAGATGAGAACTGGAGGAGGAACAAAATTAGTGCCGCCTTGCCCAACCTGCTGCTGCTACTTTTGGACTGTTTCATGGAAGACATGAATTTGATTTATTTCCAAAGACAGCTTGGAAACTCCAGGCAGCAGAGGAAGGGACTCCCAGTGGAGTTTGCTGTTTTTTTTCTGAATGCACTGCACTTGGGTGAAATGCAGTGTCACTTCTTGGGTCGTTGCTGGGGGGAAGGTCGGTGTGTGGGGACTGACCCTCCGTTCCTCAGTTTGAGAGTGATTCAGGAGCCTCAGCATCTTGTAACATATTGAACGTCAAGCAGGGTTGGGGAACTTGCAGTGCCTGCTGTGGGCACCTCAGTTAAAAGGAAAACTCCCTTTAATTTTCAGCCAGAGCAGATGCAAGCTGTGTATCTGAGAAGCCTCTGTCTTCCCACTAATGGCCAAGGTCTCCTTGACCTCTCCATGGCTGCCTCCAGCACTAAGCTGGGTAGTTAGCATTGTTTTAGTCCCTCTAGGCTTCCCTCCCTCCCTTCAAGACTGAAGACTGAAGTCTATGCTGCTCATTTGTTCAACAAAATTAAACACTTTTATTCACTTTCAATTTGAAGCATGTATATTAAGGTGGTTAGAAACTAATATACATTTTATCTAGGTGTAAATAACTCATGTGAGGGCTGGGCTGCAAAAACAGCAGAGGTAAGAGTAGGGAGAGCATGGTTCAGTAACTTCTTCAGGCTCTGAGAGTAATTTGACAGCTCTGATGGGAAACAGTAATGGGGAGGAAGAGACAGTAATCAGTGAATCAATCCACTTGTTTAAAAATACCTCCTTTTTTGTGGCTTTGGTTACAAGAACGCTTTGTGGGAAATAGAAGAAAGGCATTAGTAGTTGTTTTAAACAGGCCATTTTCTAATTTTGCATTTCATGAAGTCCCGTGAATCTCTGAGCAAGAGAATTTCCACCCATGTATGTTTTGGGAGAAGAGGGAGGGCAGATGAGCAGTGGGTATGTTAAGCAAGCAATTGCAATTAAATAAGCAGGAGCTTCTGTGCGTGGTGCTCGATTGCGGTTAAGGAGTACATTTGTTTGAGAAGGGACAGGATGACAGACTAGAAACCCCATTTTAATAAAACCTACCAAGATGGTGCCTGAAGGAAATATTTGACTATGAAATCGTGAGTAAAGGCATTTTCTCCTGGGAAATGGTAACAAATATAGTTGTGCTTCCACCACCTAGAGTAAAGCCTGCGCATCGAAGAGGATTGCCTGCCTGTGCATGATCCTGTAGGCTCTGTGCTTCACCACACTGCATGTCCTGGCTTCACAGAGGGCTCGTCAGCTAGGGTGCCTCCAGGTCTGAGTGCACAGAGCCAGGCCAGAGCTAAGCTAATGACCCTGTCCAGCTCAGGCTGAGCTGACCATGGAGCCATGGCATGGTTTACTGGTGTGCCCCAGGGAACTGAGAGCCAATTGTAACTTTGAACTGATTAGCTGATTGCTACTATTGAACATGTTCTGCTTGGGAGAGGATTAGCCTGAAGACCTGGAGGGGAAGCTTTAAACATCGAGTGCAATCCTAAGATAAGCCTTTAATACACATTTTGACATTCAGAAGTCAACGATGCTTTGGGCAGTTTTGCTTTTTAGCCACACTTCAGAGGCGGGTAATCGATATTCTTGGTCTGTCGCATGTTGTTGCAGTTCAGGGAACAGGAGCTTCACATTTCAGGGATGATTTTTATCAGGCTCTGCAGATGCAAAGTCATAGCAGCCAGGAAAAGGAAGATCTATGTTATGGTATACGTTCCCTTCCACCTGTCAGTAATAATTAGATATGTGAAGATTTTTATGAATATCACATTCTAGAGAGCGGTAACTTATGTATTTGAACAAGACTACTGATAGAGTATAGCCTAATCTTAAGGTTTCAAAAGAACTTGCAGCAGGATGATGTGTTTAAAATCCTCCTGGCATCTGATTGCTTGAACAATAAACATGACAGCTCTTTGACTTCTACAGACGTCCGCTGTGATTGTCTTTGAAAGTGTCACAGAAACTGTATGAAGAAGAAAAGCTCGCAGCCATTGTGTGACTTTGGGTTGTCATCAAATTTCTCTTTTTCCTACAGTATCCTAGGGCTTTGCACCAATGACTCTCAGTTTCTGTCACTGTTGGTGTGTTGGACAGTCATAGAACCATAGAATAGTTAGGGTTGGAAAGGACCCTAAGATCATCTAGTTCCAACTCCCCTGCCATGGGCAGGGACACCTCACACTAAACCATGCCACCCAAGGCCTCATCCAGCCTGGCCTTGAACACCGCCAAGGATGGAGCATTCACAACCTCCCTGGGCAACCCATTCCAGTGCCTCACCACCCTCACAGTAAAGAATTTCTTCCTTATATCCAGTCTAAACTTCCCCTGTTGAAGTTTGAACCCGTTACCCCTTGTCCTGTCACTACAGTCCCTGATGAAGAGTCCCTCCCCAGCATCCTTGTAGGCCCCCTTCAGATACTGGAAGGCTGCTATGAGGTCTCCACGCAGCCTTCTCTTCTCCAGGCTGAACAGCCCCAACTTTCTCAGCCTGTCTCCATACGGGAGGTGCTCCAGTCCCCTGATCATCCTTGTGGCCCTCCTCTGGACTTGTTCCAACAGTTCCATGTCCTTTTTATGTTGAGGACACCAGAACTGCACACAATACTGCAAGTGAGGTCTCACGAGAGCAGAGTAGAGGGGCAGGATCACCTCCTTCGACCTGCTGGTCACGCTCCTTTTGATGCAGCCCAGGATACGGTTGGCTTTCTGGGCTGCGAGCGCACACTGCAGCCGGCTCATGTTCATTTTCTCATCAACCAACACCCCCAAGTCCTTCTCTGCAGGGCTGCTCTGAATCTCTTCTCTGCCCAACCGGTAGCTGTGCCTGAGATTGCTCTGACCCAGGTGTAGGACCTTGCACTTGGCATGGTTAAACTTCATAAGGTTGGCATCAGCCCACCTCACAAGCATGTCAAGGTCCCCCTGGATGGCATCCCTTCCCTCCGGCATATCAACCGAACCACACAGCTTGGTGTCATCGGCAAACTTGCTGAGGGCGCACTCAATCCCACTGTCCATGTCACCGACAAAGATGTTGAACAAGAGAGGTCCCAACACTGATCCCTGAGGGACACCACTCGTTACCGGTCTCCAGCTGGACATCAAGCCATTGACCACAACTCTTTGCGGCCGTCCAGCCAGTTCTTTATCCACCGAGTGTTCCACCCATCAAATTGATGTCTCTCCAATTTAGAGACAAGGATGTCATGCGGGACAGTGTCAAACGCTTTGCACAAATCCAGGTAGATGACGTCAACTGCTCTACCCTGCCCATCGGTTTCATAGCCCCATCATAGAAGGCCACCAAATTGGTCAGGCAGGATTTCCCCTTAGTGAAGCCATGCTGGCTTTCACCAACAACCTTGTTGTTTTTCATGTGCCTTAGCATGCCTTCCAGGAGAATCTGCTCCAAGGTTTTGCCAGGCACAGAGGTGAGACTGACTGGTCTGTAATTCCCTGGGTCACCCATTTTCCCCTTCTTGAAAATGGGGGTTATATTTCCCTTCTTCCAGTCATCGGGAACTTCACCTGACCGCCATGATTTTTCAAATATGATGGCCAGTGGCTTAGCAACTTCGTTCTCCAGCTCCTTCAGGACCCGCGGAGGGATTTCATCAGGTCCCATGGACTTGTGTACGTTTAGGTTTTTAAGATGGTCTCAAACCAGATTCTCTCCTACAGTGGGCCTAGGGTCTTCATTCTCACAGTCCCTGCGTTCGCCTTCCAAGACTTGGGTGGTGTGGTCAGAGCCTTTGCCAGTGAAGACCGAGGCAAAGAAGTCATTGAGAACCTCAGCCTTCTCCAAATCCAGGGTAGCCAGTTCTCCCGATAGCTTCCGAAGGAGGCCTACGCTGTCCCTAGTCTGTCTTTTTTTCGCTACGTACCTATAGGATCCCTTCCTGTTATCCTTAACATCCCTAGCCAAGTTTAATTCTAACTGGGCCTTAGCCTTCCTCACCTGGTCCCTAGCTTCCCGGACAACATCCCTGTATTCTTCCCAGGCCGCCTGTCCCTGCTTCCACCTTCTATAAGCCTCTTTTTTCCTTTGAATTTTCCTGAGCAGCTCATGATGCATGCTTGTTAAGAGCCTGAAGGTGAACAGTCATAACAGATAACCTGATCTCAATGGGGTTTGTAGTGGCCTGGCTCAGTGAAGAGAAAAGCATCATGTGTTTAGAGGAAAGCTAAGCAAGGCTTTGATCTTGTTCTGTTGGTTTCCTATCACAAAGGGCATGAGGGAAAAGCTCTACAAGCAAATAGCAGTGCCTGTGGGAGATGGAAGGAAAATCAGGTGAAACTTTCAGGAACTGTGTAAGTTTCCTGAGAAAGATATAGTGAGGTAGAGTTAAGCTTTTGTTCTGGATTTTCTGAGAAGGCAGAAAAGATGGCTGATACTGTGTGTAAACAGAGAGGTGAAAGGAGAAGGACTCTTCTTTGAGAATTACATTGACTACTGTAACTTAATGCACCAAAAAGAAAAGAATAATAAGAAAAATGAAAACACAATGACTAACCAAGCTGATGGTTTTAGGCCAGAGTGTACAGACAAACTGGCTGCTAGTGAACTGTACTTGGCAGTGCCATGGTTATAGCACTGTTGTAATACTTGTAGTGAGGATCAGGAATATGAGGAAAGCATGAATGCATCAGTAGAGAAGTTTGGGCCCAACTGTTTAATATCTTCCTAAGTGATCTGGAAGATGGGATCAAGTATACCCTGACCAAGTTTGTCAATGGTACCAAACTGAGCAGGAAGTGGGCACTCTGAAAGGGAGTCACTCTGAAGGATGACCTGGTGTCCTGGGTTCAGCAGCAGCAGTCATTTTTTCTCCTTCTTAGTAGCTGGTGCAGTGCTGTGGTTTTGACTTTCGGCCTGGGAATAATACTGATAAAGCCGATGTTTTCAGTTACTGGTCAGAATGTTTACCCTGAGCAAGGACTTTGTGAGTCTCATGCTCTGCCAGGGAGGAGGAGAAGCCGGAAGGAAGCAGAGACAGGACACCTGACCCAAACTAACCAAAGAGGTATTCCATACCACAGCACGTCATGCCCAGGATGTAGAACTGAGAGTGCCTGGAAGGGCTAGAACACTGCGGGGTGGGGGCGAGGTTCTGGTCGGTGAGCGGTTGTATTCTCTTCCTTGTTATTTCCTTTATCATTATTACTATTAGTGGTAGCAGTAGTGATTTGTGTTATACCTTAGTTATTAAACTGTTCTTATCTCAACCCATGGGAGTTGCATTCTTTCGATTCTCCTCCCTGTCCCTCCAGGAGTGGAGGGAAGAAAGGTGTGGGGGTGAAGTAGACTGCGTGGTTCTAATTTATGGCCTGGGCTTAAACCACCACACCTGGATAGGCTGTAAGAGTGAAATAAAAAGAACTTTATGAAGTTCAACACGGACAAGTGTAAGGTTTTACACCTGGGAAAACACAATCCAAGAATGCAGCACAGGCTGAGATCGATCTGGTTGGGGAGCAGCTCTGTGGAAAGGGTCCTGGGGTTCCTGGTGGACAACAAGCTCAATGTGGGTGAACAGTGTGCAGCTGTGGTGAATAAAGCCAAGAGGATGCTGGGTTGCATCAACAAGGGCATCACCAGCAGAGATAAAGAAGTCATCATCCCACTCAGCGCTTCTTAGGCCACACCTGAAATACTGCGTTCAGTTTTGGTTCCTGCTATGCAAAAAGATATGGACAGGTTGGAGAAGGTCCAGAGAAGGGTCACAAAGATGATCAAAGGACTGGGAAGCCATGAGAGGAGAGGCTGAGAGAGCTGGGTTTGTACAGCCTTGAGAAAAGAAAGGCTTAGGAGAGACCACCACATTTCAGTAGTTAAGGAGTGGCTACAAAGAAGATGGAGACTCCCTTTTTACAAGGAATCCTATGGGGAAAACAGGGATAATGGGCACAAGTTACTCCCAGGGAGATTCTGACTGAAACACAAGAGGAAAATTCCTCAATGAGAACAATCAGCCACTGGAACAATCTCCCCATGGAAGTGGTGGATTCCCTAACACTGGACACTTTTAAGGTTCAGCTGGGCAGGGTGCTGGGACATCTTGTCTAGACTTTGCTTTTGCCAGGAAAGGTTGGACCAGATCTCTGGGGTCCTTTCCACCTGGAATTCTATGATTCTACAATGAGATTTAGGGCTTGCAGACTTAGACTACATGAGATCATGCTGACACGTGATGTTCTCCTGACCAATGGGAAGTTAGGCCCAGATTTCCATTCTTTGTACTGACATTTTGTACTTTAAAGTCCTATCTACACGGAGTGGTGAAAAGAAGCCATAAAATGTAGCTGAAAGGTGATGTTGCAGGTGGACAACCTCCTCTCCCTTAAGCTCTGAGGAGGTTCATTAAAGTGTGTGCTGAGCTGAATAGGTTTTTCTCAGTTCTGCAGGTATAATAGCGGTTCCTTTGCTTGTGTTGTTAGTGACACCTCATCCCATGGCACTGGAGGCACCCATACTTGTAAATCCTTTGCGCTGTAGCTGCTTTGTGCCTTCATAAACTGAAGACAGAGGTGACACTCTCCTGCCACTTTGCTGGTACCACTCTATCCCTTTCCCATGCTGGAACACCCTGTTCTGCCCTATGGACCTTCCTTGAAAGGCCTCTGTGCTCCGGAAATGTGACCTAGCATTTTGAAGTATAAATTTATAGATTTTGAGTTCCCAAGAGGATCCTTTAAACTTCTGGCAAGCATCAAAATTATGGGACCTTGGTTCAAGGGGACTTTTGAGGGAAGAGGAAAGCACTGATCCCAAGCAGAGCTGGAGCAGCCCTTGTAACATGGGTTCCCAAATGAGCCTTGGGCAGCAATAATGATGTTCTTGAGTTCCCTGTCCCTGTCATTTATTTTATTCCCCTAATGAGGACAGCTTGTACTGCTGCTTCTCCAGCAACATCATATGATCATCATTTGCCTTGCAAAAAATTAAGCACCAGCCCTTGAAGCTCTCCCAGTCCTTAGTAGAGAGGACTTTATCTGACTGTCTGATGTCGAAATGCACACCTATACCAAACATACGATCACTGGAGAATCTAGACACTGGTTTTTCTAATACATTGAGATACATTATACATTAAATGGATCTTGGTCTAGGTTTCAGGCTGGAGCTCGGGTGGATAGGGAACAACATCACTGAAGCTGTGTCCTGGGACTGCTGTTAGTAATACGCTGCTACCAGTACTGTGGAGACTTGGAAGTAACCAGGCCAGTAAACTCCTGACCCGAAAGATGCCTCAGAAGCCTCGATACATGTGCCATTTTATGTGGGGCATTTACCATTTCTCAAGAAGCACTGTGCCAGCAGGGAATTTTGTCCGCATCCCTTTAAATGCTGCTGTCTGTCCTTTTCAAAAAGTCTTTCTAAAAGTCATTGCCTTGCAGCTGGGGAGGGAAACCTCATAATTCACGGCTGCTCAGGCAGTATAGCAGCAGGCAGCCCCTTGCATTGGCAGGGCCAGGACTGTCTGTCCCTGTGCAGCAGGCAGCTCCTGGCCCGGACACTTTACCCCAGTGAAGCCAGTGGGAAACTCCTCCTGAGCTCAGTGACAGCAGGATCTGGCTTTCAGTGCTTTGAGGAGCAGTTTGTTAAGGCCACCAAGTGGCTTTTTTACTTCTTCCCTTCTCCACCCGTCCTCTTCTTCTCAAGGCAGCCATCTGCAGCACTGGCATGGAGCAGAGGCTAACGTAGTAATAAAGAGATGGAACAGGATTTTGCCTTACATAAGACGAAGCCACATTGCTTCTCTGCTTCTCATACCATTGCACTATCACAAATAAACTCTCCCAGCTGCAAGGACTAAAATCTGTGAAAGAAAAAGGGTTAAAGAAGCTTTAAAAAAAGAATCTAGCAGCTTTGACAATATGCTCTTTACAGAAACCACTGGATACTTCTCAAGCATAAGAGGTGGTGAGCTCTGCAAGGGGATTTTGGAGGCCTTTTGAGTTTGGTAGGTCTGAATGTCCAGAGATGATAATGAGGGATGAACTGCCCCATGATGGGCCTGAGGTGCTGCAGGAAAACCAGTGGCATGTCATCCATGCCATCTTGCTCGGACCAGTAACACATGGTGCCTTCCCACTCAATCACAGCCAGAGCTGCATTTGCTGTAAGCAATCACAACAGACAGTTTTGGGGGGGTTGTTTTTGTTTTTAAAAGGTGCTGTGGTTTTTTGATGCAATCCCCCTGCCAAAAGGAAAACAACCCATGAATTATGTAACGAAACCAGCAGTGCGAAGTGGGTGATGGAACTTCTTGGTTTTTCCTAGCATGCAGTGCCTTCAGCAGAAGTGTGCGTGGCTAGGCTTGCATCACTGGCATTGGGAGAAACTTGATTTTGCTTCAGGAGGGAAGCATTCGCCCATGCTGGTAAGTCACCCTTCAGAGTACCCTTCCTGTTCATGCTAACCAAGGTAGCCATGCATGCAGAGATCTCTCTCTTTTTTCACCATTAGAAAAGAGCAATCTGGTACAAAAGTTCATGAGATCGGCCATCCAGGCTGCATCGGCTGTCAACAGTCGCTGCAGCTGTTAACTCCTCAGGAGGCACCGAGGGACGGCATCAACTGCCAGGCACAGTTCAGAGTGCCCAGGTCGAACAAAGCGAGGTGGACAACGTGTTTAAAGGGGGAGATTTTCCCATGTCACTAAAAGGAAAGCGGCGCCTCTGCACTGCTGAGGATTTCCCACCCTACCTTTGCAAATCTCTCATTGTGGCCGGCATGCTTTGCTTCTGCCCCAGCAAAGCCAGTAGTATAAAACCAAATGCTGCCCATAGGAAGCCCTCTGCAGGGCTTTTCCAGTTCTCCTTGGCAGCACCTACTCAGACTAGCACCTGGTGCATGACTTTTCTCCTACCACAGCTCCACTGGGTCCCAAATGCTATTCTCCTGACAGGACCACTGGTGGATGCTACAATTACCATGGTCCTCCTTTATGCACTGATACCAAAAGCTGCTGTGATCTAGAGTGGAGAAAGGTAGGAGGAGATGTAATAACCAATTGTCACTATAATTTCTCATATTTGTTCTTCAGGGAGACATTTCCAAAACGGACAGAATGTTGTGAAGTTTCCTCCTGACTTCTGGCAACATTTTAGCTCTTGTGTATTTCCCCTCACTTTTAGTAGTTTTATCCTTTGTCACCCAGATGTTTGCTTGCTCTTTCCAGATTCTGTATGCTCTTAGCATTTATGGAAATAGGGCTGTATAAGCGCTGTGCCATTGAGCTCTCCAAGGAAGGCGAAGCATTCCTAAACCTCCCTCCATCAGGCTTTATCAGCCGTGGGGGAGAAGCATGCCTTGGAGCCAGCTGAGGAGCGATGCAGCCATCGCTGTCCCCCAGCAATAGCCTGCTGTTTGGAGAGCACCTGTGCCTCCAGCTTCCACCTCTTCCCTGGCAGGTTGCATATGGCCAGCTCCTGTGTGGGGCACGGTGCAAAGTGAGCACTGAAGAGCCTTGCTACAGTCTCCTTGTTCCACTGGGCCCTGTGCCTGGGGAGATCAAGCATCAGTGAGGAGGAGAAGCCAGGTTACACTGCCCCTTCTGCCCTACACCATGGTACCAAAAGATGCTCTAGCCCAAAAGACACTGACATCTCAGGAGCAATAGGTTACTCTAAGCAATTTATTAACCCTTTGTAATGTCAAACACTCTCCATGCTCCCACTACCTCTCATTTACAAGGCCTTGTCCTCCTGGCAAGAAGGACTGTAACACAGACATCCCAGTTGTCACAGGACTGAAGAATGATTACTTCCCCCCTGCAGGAGCTTGCATCGAAGCCTAAGCCTAGGGCAGCCAGCCTGTTGAGCGGTTTGTGCTGCCCCATGATTTGAGCACTGGAGCTGAAGCTGCTGAGGATCCAGTGGTTCATCTCGCACTGTGTTCTAAAGTGGTGTTTGATTGCAGCTGATGAAGGCCTTTCATGTTATTAGAACTTCCAGAAAGCATGCGCTGGTTTATGTACATGCTAGACTGATCAGTGATAGCAGAAGAAATTCTGACTGGATGTACTCGCTATTCCCCGCTCTCACCCTCCACTGCAATCCTTGCTTACAAAGACTTGTATCCTTTTAAATCCTTCTTCTGCACATCTAATAGGACTGACCCGCTTCTTTTCAAAGTGAAATACTGCTGTACGTTCATTTAGGGCTCACATTCACTCTCTCTAGATTACAGCCAAACTTGCATTGTGCTGCTGTGAATGACGAGTCAGGTCTCTCCTCAACAGTAGAACACAGGCAGGTTATTTGTGTTGCTCCCTGAGGAAGAACAATTAATAAGTGGATTTTTTTTCTTTAACTAGTTTAGATTATAGCTCCTCTTGCTCACTAAATATTTTTCCTCTGGGGCTGCGAGTTCCTTTTTTGTCTGTCAAAAAGAAGAAGGTAACACAAACTGCTAGACCATCGCCACCACCTCCTTCTCACAACCATCTGCATCTCATCACCATCTGCTCAGTAAGTCCAGGCTGAGGATTTACCCCTCACTAATCAAAATAGGATGAAACCAAATCATGTTTGAAATTATACACGGTATGCTATACCTATGGTCTCTCAAACATCTCCTTCCACAGGGATGTATGTGGCACAAGTGATTTCCACTCTGCAATGGCCACAGACAAGAGGAGACCCTCCCAGTTTCTTTAAAGCAGTGAAATCTCAGGAGCAGCCACATCTATGGTTTTTGTGAAACTTCCCAAAGCTCCCTCCCTTCTGAGTTCTTTTCTCTATCATTTAAATTCCTGCTTTTCATTGCTTTTCACAAAGATGCTCAAAATGACAGAAAACCCAGACAGTTTTATACTTGAGAATTGCAGTAGGAAGTGGGAGCAGAATGGGCAATACATGTACAGCATAGGTCTTGTGGGTTCTTTAATGTTCAGTGTTTAGTTTTCTTGTTGTGTCACCCTAGTCCTTTCCCTCTCCAAGTCATTTTCTGATTTAACTGGGCTCCCTGCAGATCAGTTTCTTTGAAGTGGAACCTCAACCCCAAAACCAAGTTTGAACCCAGGAAATGATGTGGGTTTGAACTTGGATACAAATGAGCCCAAGAACAGTATTTACATTATGCTGGTATGAAAGCCAGCGAAGATTGGTTAAAGCAAAAATACTTAAGAGTGGTCACATCAGCAGTTTCCCTTCCCTCGGGCATGGATATCTCACAGCATTCCCCCAGAATGTCCAGCACTTGGGGTGTCATCCAGCCACCGGTTCTTGACAAGCTCAAAACATGCCAGGAATCAACCAACCTACCAGCCAGTGCTTTGTGCTCCCCAGATACCTGGAAATTCACTTCTTCCTTGCTGAAGGAAAGGGTTCAAGAGTGTGACCCCAGGGGTCTCACCCCATTCCATGCACCCAGGTGGCAACCGCCCCATCACTGGGTGCATCCTTTTCCTACTCCTGCAACAGCCAATCTGTCCCTCTCTCTCTGTGTCCCACACTCCAGAAAGGGAGTTCTTCTGAGGGAGGGCATGAACTCATCCTTTACCTTGTTCTTCACTGTAACAAATCACACTTAGATTGGGTACCACCTCTGGAGCAGTCCCACTTCTCCATGCTGGTGAGATACCTTCCCCAGATTGACTTAACTACTGATCAAAATGCAGTAAGTGGGTTTTGTTAGTCATGTTTGGGATGTCTTTGAGTGCAGTGTCTAAATCACATTTATGGGAAATGCTCTGAGGATAACATAACTGAAGAATGGTTTGGGTTGGAAGGGACCTTAAAGATCATCTAGTTCCAATGCCCTTGCCACAGGCAGGAAGAGCTACCGCTAGACCAAGCTGCTCAAAGCCCCATTCAACCTGGCCTTGAATCAACCCTGTCATGCTTGGACTGATAACAAGCAGGCCATGATCCAGAGCTACTCTGTGGCATTTCAAGGAGTGTAGAATGATCTTTGAAAAGTACTTTTTGGGAAAATTGGCATTGTCACCAGCACCCTGCAAAATGCAGGCATGTGAGCATGTGTACAGACACACAAAATCCAAGGTCCTGCTCCCTTACAAAATGAACAAAGCTTAGAGCACCCCAAGAGTAAAGCCAGCTCTTGCCGTTACTTTTAGACTGGAAATGTTCATGCTTTGTGGTTCCTGATGATGGCTACATCAGGTGGTCGGGATGCAGGAGTACTACCAAGCTCCTATCCTTCATACTCCTCTTTGGTTGGTCCTCTGGCTTCCCAAAGGAAAATCCCTTCTTTACTACCTGATTTCCCTTTCTGCCTCTCAAAGCACTTGGCGTTTCCCTCAGATGGCAGTGGTATTTAATTACCTCTTGTACCTGTAATAGAAACAAATACACATTAGAAATCCTCCAGCAGCATTTGCCCTTAAGGATATGCGATCTTAAAATGGATGTATCCAGGTTGTACAGCTTTTCACACATTTCTGCATATTGAAAAATACGGACCATAATTCCAAACATGAGTTGTTCCTAATTTCAGAAATCTGCTTGTAAGACACACTCTGCTTGCATCTCCTTTCCCAGTCAGCATGAGGAGTGTTGGAAAGCATCAGAAGCCAGTCATCAAAGGGCTGTTGAGCTGTACCCCTCCAGATCCCAGCTCCACAGTTCAGCGTGGCATTTGGGAAAATGGAAATGTTATTGGGCTACTGGTGGGAAGAGAGTTAATAATGATCGAAGAATAACTAGAGATCCCCGAAACCATGTGGAAAGATAAATAAGATGGGGGGAAAATGAAAAAGAAATCATGGAAATATCTCTGATTTAGGTGCAAGTGTATTGATTACATTATCATCAAAAGAGTCTCCAGCACCCAGCAGACCGTGTTGCTGCCAGTGTAGCATTCACTGCCAGCAGTATGACATTGTAGGAATAAGGTCATCTGAACATTTGGCATTTGAACTTTTCCAAATGGCAGAGGGTGAGAATATGACCTTGCAGACAAGTCATATTCTTGATATAATATGGGAGCATGCCCATATTCAGATGGGCATGCTCCTCTTCTCCCCAGAGCAGGGACACTTCTTTAGTAAGATATGCGCCTCTGACTACATCGGATGATACCTGGGTGGGACTAAGCTTAATGAAAACTCAATTGGCTATTTTTTCCATATGAGCTCAATTAATCGCTGGCTATCTTTGGATTTTACCACTAATGCAGTAAGTGAGTTTATCAGTGGCAATTCCAAATCTGCATTTTCATTGCTTCAATAAACCACACTGCTCATGAATCTGTATTGTGAAAGTTCTTATTGAACGTAACCGGTTGTAGAGTGTGGAACTGGTTATAATCATAAATTAAGCCTGGCTGCATCCAGCCCTTCGGATCTCTGAGGACTGGCCTTTGGTTTGTTTTCTGCTGAATTTCTATGCTCTTAATGCAATAGATATTGATGGTATGACCTTTCCCTTCAGGTGCCTGATGGGACTTGAGTGCCTTGGGGCGCAGCTGGCAGGGCAGCGATGCTTACACTGCTGAAGCCTTTCATCCCCCCATTCCAGCAACACTTCGGTGCCTGTTTTATAAAACAAACTCCATCAGCCCAACACTAGTTGTCCAAGGGCCTGCTGCTCACCCAAAAGAGCCTCTTTCCCCAAGGAGCGGGAATTCCATAAGAATTTTGCTGTTGGTTTGAAAAGCTGAAGGTGTCAACTCAGGGTTTCTAAGCTGGCCTGGCAACCCAGCACTGGGGAAGAGCACTTTGCTGCTTCTGCACCGTGTTGGTTGGATGCACGCACCAACCTTTTCTCTTCAAAGCGGAGAAAGGCTATTTAAATCCCAGGCACAGGCTGATGTACGGAGGCATGATGGCAGCCTCATGAAAGGCAGTTTGAAATATTCTTGGCTACTAAGCAGAGGAGAAGTACGTGAAAAGAAAAAGCATTGAACACCGAATTCACCCAAAATAATCACAACTGGACTGTGCGACGTTTCTGCTTAAAAGGATGTGGCCATACTCGCCGGTTTGCTTTATTTCTAACAGTTTAAAATGACTGTGTAATTAGTAATATGGAAGTTACATGATTGATAGACTAGTAACTGTTTCAGGAGTCCCTATTTTAAATGGAGGAACTTGCAAATACCCTCCCCAAAATGAGAAGAGAGTGCTTACGACACCAGAAGTTACCACAACAGAAGATGCTTAAAACTGCCTGTTGCAACTCATGTGAGGCTGCTTATAGGGTGAGTGCTTTGCTGGAATAAATCAAGGTAATTGGGAATCTCGCCCAAACTTCCATGGCGTACCTGAATTCCATCAATGCCATCTATGGCATGAAGGTCTTTCTGTTGTGGGACTTGTGAACTCAAGTAGAGTTGTTGACTGAAGCATGGGGTTGTGAGGCTTTAATAGTGCCACTTCCTGGGGTCTGAGTTGGGCTTCTGTTCTGGGCAGCGGAGGGCATTATCTCACAGAGACTTGAAACCAGGGATTTGCAAGGACTCCTAAGGGAAGAAGGCACTCAGTGGAAACCGGTGCCAATTGCAAGGTGCTGAGTCCTCAAACATCTCTCAAGTAAGAAGTTTTGGGGCAGCTAAAGATGTAGACAGGCAGCTGTGGGCTTTTCAAAACCACTTCTGCTGGCTTGACCCACTTCTGAAAATGCATGTACCAATGTCGCTTGTCAAGGGCTTCAGCAAAAGCTGTGCTTGGGTTTCTGAAGAGCCCTGGTCAGGGGTCATCACCCAAGGCTAGAGCTGGACAGCTGGGGAAGGAGCCCACTCACTGCTGCACTTCTGCTCACTGGTGGGTCTGCCCTGGGATGCAGTGAGTGTGCAGGGACCAGACTTTTACTGCCCACTGGGACCTGCCACTGCAAGCACATTCCTACCGGAGCTGCAGGCAGCTGGATGTCCAGCGCAACCAGCACAGCCCTCCCAGTGCAAGAGTGTTTAATATGTCTGCCCTTTGGTTCAGCACTGCACCTTTCAGTAGGGACCCATTTCAGAGAGCCCCTGGCAGCTGGTCTGAGCTGACATCTCTCTTTGCTTTTCTGCCTTGGGTGCAATTCCCAGGTGAGTCAGCTGGGACTTCAGAAGAGTTTGGTGAAAGCAGAAGCCAGTTTTCTATGTGCTGAGGGTTTGTGAGCGACTGTTGAGAAGAAACAGTCATTTTTCCTGGCATGCCTTTAGTCAGTGTGACCTTAAGAGTGTGAAAAACAGGGGCCCAGTGGTGACTGCCGTGGTTAAGTAGCAGCAAGCACGCTTTCACAAGAGGTCTTCAGTCATCGACACAGAAAACTTCCATGAAGGCAGTGGGGCTTTTGGATAAGGTTTGAAGGGTCAGGCACTCGCAATGGCATGGAAATCACTAGAAACAGATGGCTGTGTGGTGCTGTAAGTGTTCTGACCACCAGCAAAGCCAGCTAGGGAGGAATTGTCTCTTAGCATATGCAAAAAACACCCAACGAAAGTTTACCAGCACACTGCTCCAGCATTTAATGCAGACACCGCAGTTGTGTTATTGATCAGAGTTTTCTATTTTACAGACCAAAATGGTGGTCCTTCATTTTTTTAATTAATAATTCTCATTTCCTTCTTAAATGGAAATGGCTGATGTCCAGAAACCCCAAGTAACGAAGTCAGCAAAGCTAATTAGATTAGCATGTCTTGCTCATGAGAAGACTAACTTGCAAAGGCCGAGTGTGCATGCAGGGGTCTGGCTTTAAGCATCCCCTCTGACATTTAGGCAACTGGAGATAGTTTTCTAATAGAGTTCTTGCTGCACAAGGACAGCAACCAACCACCCAGGCAGGTTATCTCCCACATATGTATGTTCTGGGTTTTTTATGATTGACTTTCTCCTCTCTTAAAGATTTCTGAATGGGTAACCCATCTACTCCTCTATCTATACATGGATTTCTTTGGACAAGAACAACTATTCTGGGTTTTGTTTTTGTGGTTTTGGTTTTTTCTCCTCTGAAGGATTTTGACCTAATGCAGATCAAATCTGCTTGTTTCACGCTGGCCCAGAATTTGTCTTAAAAGCTGCAAAAGACAGAAGGCATCAAAAGTGCTCATTTTTATAGTGATATATTTCAAGATGGTTTTATATCTAATGAAGTTACAGTTGGCGCCCTGAGTACCACAGTGTCTTGCCCATAGGAATCAAAATTGGATTTTTAGAAAGCCTTTCAGATGCCTTTTGGTAAAGCTGTGATTGCTTGTCTTGATTCATGGTGGCAGTCACCTCCAATCTCAAAGTGTATTTTAATGTTTCAAAGGTGCCTTAACTCGTGACTGAGAAGATTTTGGATAGGCATTGCCAATTCTTTCTTTAGCGGATGGATGGTGTGTTACACACCCGATACCTAAAAACGCCTGCACTTCTCATTTCTCCCTCAAAACGTGGTGATAATTACATTTAAATTTCAGAAGATGGCGTTGAAGATTTGCAATTAATATCCTGAACTCCGCGTGCACCCTCCGCTCCTGCGGCCTGCCAGCACGGCGCGCAATGACTGGTTTCTTGATCTGATACGTTACAGCAGAAAGGATGTGGATGTGTGTTGGAGACGTTCAAACAGAACAACAACAAGAAAGTGCCGTGGCACCAAACATGTGTTTGAAACCCAAAAGACTTTCATGCGAGCTGGGACCTCACTCCTTCAACCTTCCTTCCCTGGCTCCCGCCACTCTGGGTCAGGGGACTCAGCAGGCCAGCTAGCCAGGGTCACCCACCAGCCAGCCCGGCTCTGGGGCCGATACCTAACACGGGCTTTCCCGGGGCAGCATCCCCTGAGCTCAGTGGGGCTGTTACCGGCTGATCTCGGTTCCGGCTGCCACCGCCCCGTCGGGGCTCGCTGCCTCCCACCTTACCCCCGTTTCACGGCCTGCAAAGCACGGGGTGGGGTCGCCAGAGGAGAGCCCTTGGTCGCCAGAGGACAGCCCGAGGCCGCCGTGTTTCCTTCGCCCCAGGGGTGTGTTCTCGTACCCCTCCGCGATCCCGGCTCGGTGGCCCGGGCAAAGCGGGGCTGGGTGGCAGGGGGTCCCTGGATGTGGGTGAGCGGCCGGATGCTCCCACCGTCCTCCCGAGCCGCCCCGGGGCCCGGCCGGCGCCGTCTACCAAGTTTCTGGTGGGTTTAGCTCGCTGGGTCTGTTACAGTAAAAGCCGCCTGGCTCTCACAGGTAGGAGTTTCCCCAGGCTATTTATGTGCGTGTGTCTGTCTGTATAGATTTATAAAAAAACCCACCCAACGCGGACGCAGAGAGGGCGCCGGGCTGCGCCCCCCCGCCCCGCAGCGTGTGTTTACCAGCAACGGGTATGTGTCACTGCCTCAGATGTTTTCCAGCTCACAAACTCCCCGCTCCCCTCCGCCGGCTCCACCTCCGGGCTGGGGCCCGCCTTCCGCCCCCCCCCCCGCCCCCCCGGGCACGACGCCCTCCATCATATAAAGAAACTTCCCGGGGCCGCTGGCCCAGTCGCGGTGCGCCCCGTCTCAGCAGCCGACTCGGCAGCCGGCGGCCCCTGTCCATTCTCAGCGCCGCCACAGAGGTAAGCGCCGGCGGCGGAACACATCGAGTCCCTTCGGTCCCTCCCCGGACACCCCGGGCCGCCGCAGCGCTCTGCACTCCCGGCCGCTCCGGCAAAGCGGGACCCGACGGGTCGGGGAAGACAACCAGGGATGGGTGATGCAGGCACCTCGGCTTCCCCCGGGGTGCGCTTCTCCCGCGGCTGTCGGCACCTGAGCGAAGCCGTTTGGCTCTTTTAAAATTACTGTTATAGGATTTCCCCCCTAATTTAAAGCAGAACAGTAATTAATACCCGCCCCGTTTTCTGCTCCCGAGGGGAAGGCGCGCACCAGCCACTGGCACTGCCGGTTCCTCCTGTCCTGGGGAGGGTCGCGGGAGCGGGTGTGGGGGGATCCGCTTCATGCTCTGCCTAATGGCTGGGAAAGCACTTTTTGGGGATCTCTACAGGGGTTCCCTGCATGGGGGAGCCGCGGCCCTGGCCACCCGCAGGCACCCTGGGGAGATGGTTGAGGACCGGATTTGGTGTCTGGGGGGATGCTGCTGGCTGAAAGATGTAAGGGGTGCAGAGCTGCCTACCTGCCCCAATAGTGTGCACTTGTCAGACAAGGCTCTCTCAAAGTCTCCCTGTGTATTAGAGAGAGGGAAAGGCTGTGGGTGAGGAATCACTTTATTAGATTGGGGGGTGGGAGGGGGGAAGAACCCACCAAGCTAAGCTTTTGGGCACCCTTTCAGCTCAGGGAGACAAACCTGACACAAAGTCACCATCACTGGTGTTGAGGTCCTCATGTTAGAACCTTTCCAGTGGATGCCCATCACCGCAGAGCTGCGCAGCTCCCAGTGCTCTGCACGTGGGTAGGGCTCTGGGTGGCTGCCTGCAAGCTCCCGTGTGCCTGGGGAGAGTCAGTGCCCTTATGCCGGGCTCTGTGGGTTGCTGTCTTTCCACTTTTAGGTATTTGCTATGTATAGATTTGAATGTTGCTACATATGCGTGCTGGGAGCAGTTGGAGGGGTAGATATGTATAGGACATCATGTGTTCAAATGTGTCTTGCGTAAGTGAGCTTGTGAAAACTACTTTGATGTTATAGTTAGATGCCGTATAAATCATAACTGTACGTGAAGCTCTCCAAATTGTATGTGCGTGTCTAATGTTACAGATGTGCACTGTCATGTGCACATTTTTATGCAATTTTTTACCTTTTTGGTTAAAAAGTAAAAAGCCCAGTTGAACTCTGAGCAGGACAAGGGGTTTGTGCCTTATGTCACCTGCGATGCAAGTCTCAGCAGCCCCTGTTGTTCATGCAAAACAGTGTCGGGACAGGGGGGAAGTTTGTCAGAGTCTGCAGCACCAGTGGTGCCTGGGGAAGGCTGGGGGGGCTGTGCTCAGTTTCCTGAGGCTCTGTACTGTGTTTCCTGGAGCCCCCCTGCATTCTGTAGCTGCTGCTTGGGGTGATACATGTGGTGCCAGGGACTGCACCAGGGACTGCTGGCCAGCCGCTACATGGCGACTTAGTCCATCACCTGACCTGTGGGCTTTCCTCTCCCTCCTTCCTGCCCCTCTCCCCTTCCTCTGCAGCCCCCCAGAGAGCTGGTGCTTGGGTGTGTGTGGAGAGGTGGGCTTGGTGAGGCACCTCAAAACCCCCCACCCGACCCCTGACACGAGTGGCATGAACTTGGAGCCAGGCGAGTGCGGGATGAACTCAGTGAGCTGTGGCAACGGGAAACTCCGCCAGTGGCTGATCGACCAGATAGACAGTGGCAAGTACCCAGGGCTGGTGTGGGAGAACGATGAGAAGAGCATCTTCCGCATCCCCTGGAAGCATGCTGGCAAGCAGGACTACAACCGTGAGGAGGATGCTGCCCTCTTCAAGGTAGGGCTTAGCCTGGGGTCAGGGCTGTGGGGCACATCCCGGGCAGAAGGGATGCCTGAGGGCTCTGCGGTGGCTCCTTGCCATCCCATCCTTGCCACCTGGTTCTGCTGGGTGCCTGCAGCCGCCACTGCCTGACTGGTGCCTCTAGATGTGTCCTGATGTCCCCATGTTTACAGGATGAGAAAGCCTGCCCTTTTGGGCTCTCTGTGTGGAGCTAAATGCTTGTGGGACTATGGCACATCAATTTCCAAATTTGCCTTGGATTATTTTCTCCCCTTTCTTGTGCCTGGTAAACCATTTTTCCTGCTTTACTGTGCTCCTTTTTTTCTTAGCCTAAACCTGTAGGGAGTAAATTCATGCACATATAAGCACAGATACAGATACAAGCATTGTGGACTTGTACCTTGTAGTTGATTATTTTTCTTTTTTCATTTGTTCTTCTTTTTTTCTTTTTCTTGCTCTTTTGATTATCTGAAATGTTTCCAGGCTTGGGCTCTTTTTAAAGGAAAGTTCAGAGAGGGCATTGATAAACCAGATCCCCCTACCTGGAAGACAAGATTAAGGTGTGCTTTGAACAAGAGCAATGACTTTGAAGAACTGGTGGAGAGAAGCCAGCTGGACATCTCAGATCCCTATAAAGTGTACAGAATAGTGCCAGAAGGAGCTAAAAAAGGTAAAGCATCTCAAATTCCCTGTGTAACAGAGTGTGAATATGTCTCATTGTAAGCACATGAGGACTGAAGTGTGCTTGGATGGAATGGTCCTGTGCTCTTTTAAAGTCTTTTAAGGAGCCAGAATGCAGGGCTCAAGTGCAGCTTGTTCTGACTTCAGAGACCATGTCTGCGGGAGGACTGCTGGTGTTTGAGTTGGGGCGTTGAAAGGGAGCCCTTGCAGAAGATGCAGACAGGCGCCCTGCACATCGCTGGGGGAACTGCTCCTTCAGCTGGAGCCTCCCTGCCAGTTTTGTGTAGCGGGAGCCAAGCAAGCGGCTCAAGGGACAGGCAAAAAGGAAAATAAATGGCCTGCTGGATCTAGGTTTTGAATACAGGGAAGGGCAGAAGTGATTTGAGCAGTAGGTAACTGCTGGGAGCAAGGGATGCCCAGCCTGCAGCCTCCTGGGCAGAGTCCAGGGGCAGTGATAAAAAGGCCTTGCAGGAGGCAAAGACTTCGCAGAGCCTGGGGAAGATATCATGGAACAGTAGGTATGGCCTGGCAGCACCTTCCTGTGGGGCACTGGAGAGCCCAGAGGGACTGAAGGCATCCTGGAGCTGCCTGCAAGCGAGGGCTGGGAATCGTGTCCCATATGGGTACTCTAGGGCACTTTAGTCCTCTGCTTGGTCAAAGGCAGGCTGTATGGATTTGTCTTCAGTGTGTCAGTTTCGGATTTCCTCGAGATGTGGTTGACATCATTTATTTTCATCCCTCTGGTGAACATAGGTGCAAAACAGATCAGCATGGAGGAGCAACCGTTAATGATGAGCCATCCATTTCCAATACCATCTCCTTACACTTCACTCCCATCTCAGGTATGGCATCAGTTACACATTTCACTTGGTGCTTGTACATTGAGCAGCATCATTTCTGTGTTATGTGCTGTGTCTGTCTTCGCTGGGGTGGCTCTCTAGTTCCCTCTGGGAAGAAACTTTATTATGAAAACTGAGAAATCGAGAAGCAACTTTTCTAATGTCATATGAGGCCACAGGGCAAAATGATTTCCCTTGGTGTTGTTTATCCCTGAGTAATAGCTGTTTTCTGCTGGATGATACATATTAGTGCACTGCCATTCTCTTGATGCCAGAATGCAAGCACCCAATGAAGCCTTGCTCTTCCAAGCAGACATTTACCAGCAATGCTTTGACTGCCTTTTGTTATTCCACCCTGCTTGTTATTTACACCAGTGGTGAGAAGTTCATTTGAAAGCCTCATTGGTGGTGGTGGCAAGGTGCCAGGCGTGTAGCCTGGGCAATGCTTAGACCTCCATGGGCTTTGGCAGAGAAAATCAAGGAGCTGAGATGTGAAAGCTGATGTAATGCCTTGCAGTAGTTTTGACAGCTGCTGAGTAAAAGAATATCTCATTAAATTGAATAGGTACCAAACTACATGGTGCCCCATGAACGGAACTGGAGGGAGTTCGCCCCAGAGCAGCCACATCCTGACATCCCCTACCAGTGTGCCAGCGTCCCCTTCGCAGCTCGCAGTCACCACTGGCAAGGGCCCGGCTGTGAAAATGGTAAGATGCTCCCATTTAGGGTTGCTTGCTGAGGTTGGTCACCTAGAAGGACCGCAGATTTCAGGTTTCTTATTCGTGGCTTTGGTTGGAATTAACAGAAGTAGCTGGGTTCCTTTCAAAAGGAGGGTCACACCGTCCATGGCAAGAGCCTTTGTCTTGGCTCTTGCTTTCATTGCCACCATATGTGTGGTGGCAATGTTTTGGCATACTCAGTGCTCTGAGTTGGTACAAGTCAGCCCCCCGAAGTCCTCAGTTGTCTCAAAAGCCCTGAGCAATAAGAATTTAACCAACCCGCTGCTAAACCTCAAATGGGAACATGTGTTCTTTAGCTTTGCTTTCTGATTTTGAATCTTTTGAGGCACACATCAGTGAGGTTTTCCCTCCAGCCTTGTGGATTAGAATGGCATTATTCTCCCAAGGGGAAAGATGAAATTATTACTTTATTTCAGTGCTGCAGCAAATGGGACAAATTGTCATGGACTGAGTCTTTCTTGGGGCTGGTACAGCAGAAACAGAATAAAGGGACATTCCCTTCCCCAGAGATCTCACAGTACTAAAGCCTAACATAATCATGGCTTTCCAAGCTCTGCATCCTTAGGAAAAAGCCTGAATCGTGCTAAAGCCTGCAAGGGATAAAACAGAAGAGAAAGGGAACTGTATGCTGTAGACCCTTGCAGATAACTCAGCTGACGATGCAGGCATTTGCATTGTGAGGAGAAGCAGCTGGTTCAGAAGGGCAGGAAAGGATGGGGAGTAAAAAAGTACTTCTTAGAGTAGATACTGAATTTTCAGAGGACAGCTCTCTAGAGGTTTTGGTGCAGAGAAATCTTTGGGTCTGCTAAAAAGTAAATGCTTAGTGCGCTGCAACATTTGCTGGCAGCGTATTGGAATTATTAGCCACAATCGTTTGCTATTTGCTAATAAAAGTGGGAGGTAGCAAGCTGGATGAACTCTGCCCTGAAGTACATCCTCTGCAGCAGTTAAGCACAGGTTGCTGAATTTGGAGGCAGTTGTTGGCTGGTATTGGCTTTCTCACTGGGCTCTAAAACGTGCTTAGAGGTGTGGGTGTTTTGTATCTGCATTGCTCCAGCTCCTGATCGTGGTGGGTTCTGCCACTGGGAAACGCAGTGTGCACTTGTCTGCAAGTCACTTCCCTACTTTTTGAAAGAGTATTAATTCCAGCTTTATTGTTATACCAGTCTTTGGTAAAATTCCTTATATGAAATGAGTTGTTTTATCAGGCTACTTTTAAGAGCACTGAAGCCTAATTAAAAATGTAAATGTTTCCTGTGTTATTATAATGCTATTATTCTATGCAATTATTCTATAATGTATTATAGAATATATTATAATGTAGTATTCTATAATACGGTATTGAATAATATGTATTATAGAATAGTATATTCTATATAAAATACATTCTATATATTTATATATATATATACATATTCTATAATGTATTACAGAGTAATACATTAGAATAATAGTTAGAATAATGTATTATTCTGTAATAACATGTTAGGTAAGGAGGAGAGGACTAGGAGGAATACTGAAATATTAAGGGAGTATTTCATGCAGACCCAAATAAAAATGCCCAAATCACATCTGGAGAGATTGGTAGAGTTGGCATACCTGGAATAATTGGGAAATAGGTCTTTTTTAAGAAGGGGGAAAGAGAATGTTCCTGGTGGACCCAGAAAATCTCGCTTTTGCATTGCTATGACCTCTGCCCAAACTTTTCTTTAACTTTTAGGCAGTTGTCACTGACTTTTGTTTGTGAACACAGGTTGTCAGGTGACAGGAACCTTTTACGCTTGTGCCCCTCCTGAGTCTCAGACTCCTGGCATCCCGATTGAGCCAAGCATAAGGTCTGGTGAAGCCCTCGCCCTGTCAGGTAAGGTCCGTCACCCCCTGGGGTTTCTGAGGAGCTTGGCAAGAGGCTTCCATTGCTGACTTGACCTGGCACCATCTCTCCTTTCTGATGTAAAGGAAAGAAAAAAAGAAACCTCTTCAATGAATGGATTTGGTGTACGGTCTTAAGCCTCTGTTTTCCATGATACTTCAGCACATGTAGCCCCAGCTCCAAGGGATGTAGGTGGTTAAAGTTATGGAAGTGCTTCTCTGGCTCACGGTGTTAGTTGCTGGGTTGCTTTGGTGAGCCACCAAATCAGGCCTTCCTAGGGGAGTTTGGAAATTTTGGGGGGTCAGTTACTTTTCTTATCTGGGAGGAGCTCCCACAAAACCTGGTGGTAGCTGGGTACTTTGCTATGCTCCTGCTGGTGCTGTCTGGCCTTGCTCTGCTTCATTATTCCTGGTGAAAGTAAGGCATTCGGGAAAGAAAATGGAAGTTACTTCAGCCAGGTTTGCAAACATCTGGGTGCTGGGGGACTTTCTGAGTAACTCTGGGAAAAGGTGTAGGAATGTGCTTTTTACAGAGATCATGAATAAACCTATAACATGATGCTTAGCAGGCTTCTTGTTCTCCTGAGTCAGGGTCTGTATGTGTGTATATATGTGTGTGTGTTTGTGTATAGGTATATATATGAACATATATTGTGCACACACATATATTTTTATATATTTTACATATGTATGTATATTAAACACACACAGAGAAGCATGTGTATGTATACAGTTCTGTGTGAGTTCTGAGAGGTCAGCCAAGTTGACCAAATGGCCATTTGGAAGTAAGGCTGGGAATTTTGGGTATAGCCCTGCTGGAGCTGAAGCCAGCAGTAGCTTCTCTTAAGGCAGCAGAGTGCAAGTTTGCAGGTCCCCTGTGCAGAAACCTCCTTTATACAAAATCTGGTGAGAAACACGGCTTTACTGTGAGAGTGACAGAGCACTGGAACAGGTTGCCCAGAGGGGTTGTGGAGTCTCCTACGTTGGAGATATTCAAGGCTCGGCTGGACAAGTTTCTGTGTGATGTACTCTAGGTTACCCTGCTCTTGCAGGGGGGTTGGACTAGATGATCTTTTGAGGTCCCTTCCAACCCTTGGGATTCTGTGATTCTGTGAAAGTGTACTGAGCCAGTGGTTTAATTGTGACGTGAACTTGGAAAACATGATGAACAATGACTTTGCTTTTTAAATGGAAATATGAAGTTGTGGGACGTTAGTTGCTTCCCAAATTCCCACATCAGTAGCCCTTATAATAAAATGAGGCACCATTAATGCTGCCATACCCCAAAAGTATCTATTTCTTCATACGATTTTTTGCTAATGTGAGCTTCTGGGTGGTTGTGTCCACCAGGCTCAGATATCTCATGCAGACTTGTCTGTTGGCCTTAGTACATAAAACTTAGAAACATAAAATGTTTATACTAATGTATCACAGTGATTCTTCTTCTTTCTCCTTGTAGATTGCCGACTCCACATCTGCTTATATTACCGTGAAATACTGGTAAAAGAGGTGACAACTTCTAGTCCTGAAGGCTGTAGGATATCCCATGGCCAAAGTTATGAGGTCAGCAGCCTGGACCAAGTTATCTTTCCGTATCCAGAGGATAATGGCCAGAGGAAGAACATAGAAAAACTACTGAACCACCTGGAACGAGGAGTAATACTGTGGATGGCACCTGATGGCCTCTACGCTAAGAGACTTTGCCAAAGCAGGATCTACTGGGATGGGCCTCTGGCGCTTTGCAGTGACCGACCCAACAAGCTGGAGAGGGACCAAACATGCAAGCTCTTTGATACTCAGCAGTTTTTAGCAGGTAATTCCCGCTGCAGCCTTGATACTGTTTCTGGAAATGTCACTCGGTTGCTCTATGGGTGACATCTTTATGGTGAGAGCTTTACGGGAGTGCTCTTTTAATGTGACCTTATGAATTATAGTGAGAATTACCTCTCACTTCTTCTGGGCAAGCATAGTCAAGGGGTGGTTGACTTCTGAATATTCCTGTCAAATTCTGCTCTCTGCGCATGTTCAGTGCTCCTGCACAGACAAGCAGGAGTGGACTGATGCTCAGCTGGTGGTACCCAAAACCTCACATATCTTTAAGAAGCATAAGGAGGAACCTAATGAAATAGTCTTTCCACAAACTGAGTGACGGAGGAAAGTGAATCCTGATCTTGGACCTGCTTGTGTAAGTAAGTCCTGGGTAGGTCTGTTGTCTGCACTTGCAATGCTCTCAACTTGACCCAGAGAGAGCCTGAGATCTTGCTCAGAGTGTGCAAACAGCCTCGGGAATTTCAGTAGAAAATGTTATTTTCAGGCTCTGCCGGTGTTTGAAAGATATCCTGGGGGTAAAAAGGAGCAGAGCTCCTGGAGCTTCAGGATTCCCTAATACTCTTACCAAGGATGTGCATTACCTCTCCAGAGCTCTGTGGGAAGGTCTTGTTTTGCACAGGGCAGTACAGAGTGGCAAGGGCACACTTCAGGACTGTGCCTTCTCCTTCCAGCCTATGGAGGGAAGGGGCAGACCCTCAACCCCACTTTGCAGCACTTCTGAGCAGTTAGATTAGAGAGAGGAAAGCTCTCCACCCAGGGGAACTGGTGGGAGACAGTAATTGTCCCAGAGGACAGCGTGGACATCAGGAATACATATTTGCCCTTTTTTGAGATCTGTGGCATTACTACCTGTGAACTATGTGCCTGTGGTTAGGTGTGTTTTCCCATTAGAGGAGGGCACCCGCGCTGGCATGACCCTCTCAAGACCATAATGCCCTGAAGAATTAAAAAACCCAAAACATCAAACCCAAACCAAGAGCTTTAGCGTACTTTATATTCCAGGGTTGATGCACCATCCTAGCAAAATGGTCAGGCAAGAAACGCATTTAAAGAGAGAAATCTCACGTGAATGTGAGAATTGACAGTTAGAAAGGGGAATTTGAGGTCAGGGTATTGGCTTGTGCTTCAATCCCATGCTAATTTGAAGACGTATAATTCTGTCTCTGATGATGGTTTTGGAAATCCCTTTCCCTTTTCTCAGGTGGTTTTTCAGATGTACTCTGGGTTCTTCCAAACGGTTGACAGGACATCTCTTTTTAGACATCTAACCCCAAAGATAAGCTCAAGCAGTAGTTACTTTTTCCCCCTCCTAAATTACTTATGCACCAGTGCCTGTGCAAACCCAACCATGTGGTTGGAGTCATAGTCTGCGGTGTGTGCAAAGTGAGTTTTTGCCTGTGTTGATGCTCAGCTAGGTTTGTGACTTGCCCTGGGTGAATCACATCTGCGTGTTAATTGGATATACTGAGGTCCCGGAGTTCAGACAAGCTTAGGGATCCCCCAGTTAGGAAACTGGGCCTTCCCTGGGAAGAGAGGCAGGAGATCTTTACCAGGAGAGGAAATCTTGGACAGCAGAGAAAAGGGCAGATGCTAACTCCTATGGACTACAGCTAGGTGGACCCCTTTGAGGAGCTCTATCCTGCAGTGCAAACTGCACCAGAGCATCAAGGCCTGTGTTGAGCAGCCTGTACTGTTGAGAAGGCTAAAATGGCAGTAAGTCAGAAACCAGGTGGATGGTCTCTGGGGAGTACTGTGTAAGGAACAGTAAATTGGGCTGGGTGGAGAGTAGGAGGCACTCCCACAAGTGTTCGGGATAAGGAGAATTGCTGAGACCAAGTGAAACAGGAGGGAAGAGGAAGGTGGAAGAAATTCCCTGTTATCAGTATGGTTGGATTGGCCTTTGGTGGATCATCCTGCCTCATCCTGTGGCAGCAGGGAGGGAAGCAGGGCCCCATGGAAAATCTCTCTTCTATTCTGACATACCTGTGGAAAGCCCACAGCACTTTTAGGAGGTTCTGGTGGAGACTGTAGGGAGAGCTATGTACTGTGTTCTAAGTGGGCTGTCTGTTGTTTTACAACTGTAACCAACCCTCCCAGTAAGACCAGTAGTCCCAAACCAGGGTTGGGACACTCTGTGATAGTCACTGCATTGATACCTTGTTCTGAAAAGCTTGCAGTTGGAGTAGAAATGGCAGGAGTGTATTTTGGGAGAAGATGCATTTGTTATGCAAAGTTCAAAGACTTTCCCTGTATAACAGGGAAAAGCTTCATTATAAGATTGCTTCATTATGAGACATTGGTTTTAATACTAATTTCAACTTTTTCCAGAAAGCATGAACAGAAGTATAAATTAAAATGAAATCTTTACCAATCAACTATGTAGAAATACTGCATGTAACACAGGCTTTAATGAGAATATATAGATGGAATTTTCTCTTTTCTGGAAGGATATACAGTGTCTAAAACACAGCACTGATCTTGGTCCCCGTGAAAGTCTCTTACGAAGGCCTCCCCTTCTATCCTTCATAGGAGACACTTTGACTGTTGGAATAATTATATCACTTGACATTTTCCCTTTGTGCAAGGGTGTGGGTTAGTGAAAAGAGTGCAGAAGCACAGAAGATACAGGCTCTTTTTCCAGCTCACTGCATGGCTTAAATAAGGCCCTTCACCTTCCCTTGCCTCCCCATCCCCCTCTAGGCTCAGTGATGACAGTGGCTTCATGCCTGTGTCTAGCTGAGGCTGAATCTCATGCCTAGCAGTACTTTGTGTCTCTGGGTCTACTAAGCCATTGGCTTCAGTCCTGCTGTTGGGTGTCTGCTCGAGTGGGTCCCAGCTACTGCCAGCATCTGCTCCAGAAGGTTCTGCTGTTGAGGCCAAATAGAAACATCGATTGGAAGACATCCCAGTCTGTGCATATGAAATGACTTGTGAGGCAAGGCAAATAGAAAATTCGCAGTTTTGTGCCTAGCTCCCCCTGATCTGTGGGAAGGTCTCCAAACTCAGTGTATTCTCCTTACCTGACCTCCCTTATCCTCCCCTGGAGTTACTTCTCCTCCTGTTGTCCTCCAGGGTCATCCATTTGGAGCTCAGCCATCCACAAAGTCTTTCTTACCAGCCTGGACCTGTTTTGGCTGGGACAGAGTTAATTTTCTTCATAGCAGCCCATGTGGTGCTATGGTTTGGGTTTGTGCTGAAAACAGTGCTGATAACACAGGGATGTTTTAGTTGATGCTGAACAATGCTTGCACAATGTGAAGGCTTTCTCCGTTTCTCACTCTACCCCCACAGCAAGTAAGCTGGAGTGGACAAGAGGCTGGGAGGGGACACAGCTGGGGCAGCTGACCCGAGGTTACCAAAAGGATATTCCCTGCTATGTGACCTTGTGGGCATCAGTAAAACTGTGGAGAGGGTTTGCCAGAGGTTGCAGTGGTTGCTGTTGCTTGAGGACCGGCTGGACGTTGGTTGGCTGGTGGTGAGCGATGGGAGCGATGACTTTTTCCATCACTTGTTTTTCTTTGTCTTGTTTGGTCTTTTTTTTTTTGGGGTTGTTGTTTTTTGGGTGTTTTTGTTTGTTTGTTTGCTGTTACCAATTAAACTGTCTTTATCTCAGCCCACAAATTTTTTCACTTTTGCCCTTCCAACTTTCTGTCCTATCCTGGTGGTGGGAGTGAGTGAGCAGCTGCATGGTGCTTGCCTGCCTCCTGGGGTTAATCCATAACATGTCTCTTTTCTCTCTTCCCAGAACTGCAAGCCTTTGCTCACCATGGACGTCCGCTGCCAAGATACCAGGTCGCTCTGTGCTTTGGGGAGGAATTTCCAGATCCACAGAGACAGAGGAAACTAATTACGGCCCATGTAAGTAGGACTTTTGCCTTACCTCAAGGAAACATATTCCGTGGAGTATATGAGTCTGCCAGTCAGGCTTTTCTACCTTGTGTAGGTTATGAGTGAGGTAATAAATTCTTGAAAATGTGGCACCTTCCAGACCAGGGTTGCATCCCCAGATCTGCCTAGGACTGGGTGGTAGTCCTCAGTAGGGCTGAGGACCTGACTTCCCTCTCTGTAGAGCATAAGCTTCATCCGTAATTTCTTGCACATCCCTTCAAAATCTAAAGCTGAAAGGTACCCTGGAAGAGCTTGGCCATATTGTTATCACCATCCTAGTTGCACAGCACCTCGGGCTGCCAGGTCAGTGCAGGACATGGTGTTTTCACAACTGCTGCACCTAAACGTGCTCCAGAGCCTGGATCTCAGGGACCTCAGCCCTTACAGGATGCAGGAGCTGCCCATGCAGCTTCAGGGTTAAGGTAGCTGGAAGGCTCATGGGCTGACTGGCCACAGTTCACACACACTCAAAGCTGGTCTTTCAGGATGGTATCTGAGAAAGGGTGATGATGGAGACTGAGACCAGGTACTTTCTAAATTTGCTGTATTGGCCCATAAAACCGCAAGAGAGCTGGTAATGCTCACATTGGTGGCAGGGCTTAACTTACTGAATTGCTGGGAGGAAAACTGTGTCTTTGATTTTTTGAAAGCCACTGTTCCCTTTTTGGCTTTCCAGATTTCCATCCTTCCCTTGTAGCATCCCCTCTCCAGCCCCCTTTTTCAGCTCCTGACCTGGCAGCTTTTCTGTGTACCTTTTGCTCTTTCCAGAGCTTGCTTCCCCCTTACCAGTTGCTGTTCAATCTGTTGGGCTGTCCCAGCCTGTGGGGTGGTGAGGCTCCATTGTCCCACCAAACAGCTATGCCCCAGGAGCTATATGGCTCACCTGCCCCGCTGCCTTCCCGTCTCCCCCATGGCAGGACAGAAGGTGCTCAGCTGCCTCCAAATACAGATAAAAGGAAGGGAAAGGGAATTGGTGGGCCTGCTCCAAGGCAGCGATCCCTTCTCGGAGGTAGGAAGCAGAGACAGCATATTTTTCCTCCAAACTGGAGCCCATATCTTAACATGGAGGGGCTGGCTGACCAGCAGGAGAGGATTGTGGGGAAGAGTTGTCCAACCTGTTCATCCCAAGGGTAAGGTGAGCTTCAAGTGCTTTTTCTCAGTGTGCAACTTAAATATTCAGTGTTAAGAGCCCAAAGCCCTGAGATGAAACAGTGGTTTCTGAAGAGACAGAAGTGAAGGCAGTGTTAAATCATACAGATCTCTCAGGGTGGTTGAACAGATTCCTCATCAGCTTGAATGAACAGAAACAAGAGTAATCTTGGTGTTAGACTGAAGTCTGATTTCACGCAGAGTCATTTGGCAATGTATCTCAATCTACCTGGGGGCTCCAGCATTTAGAGTTCAGTCCTCAAAGTACTTTACAATGAAAGGAGACTTTCAGCACTTTGCATAAGCATTTGGATGACTGGCCACAGACATTGTGTGATCTATATGCATCACTCAATGGCTAGCTAAAGGGCTGCCGTTGCTAGTACATCGTTTGTGTCACTGGTCGTGCCCTTCTAAATAAAAGTCATGGCAGTAAGGAGTGTGTGCAGTTTAACAAGGCACCTGGCAGCAGAACAGGCAAGGCTTAGCTTAAAGCAGAGGTAGTGAGGCTCCTGAGATAGTTTTCCCATCCTGGTAAGCAGAACTGTTTTGTCCTGCTTTGTCTTTAAGTTAGAACCTCTGTGATTAACTAAGATGAGGAGCATGAAATTTTGTCACGTGTCTGATTAACATTTTGTCTGTTCTTAAGGTTGAACCAATGTTTGCCAGGCAGCTGTATTATTTTGCTCAACAAAACAGTGGACATCTTCTGAGAGGCTATGATTTACCAGAACTTGTGGCTAGTCCAGAGGATTATCACAGATCTATTCGCCATTCCTCTATTCAAGAATAAGATCCTCAGAAAAGAGTATTTTTAAAGGCACTATAAGGATTATGCAGAGTGGAGGAGCAGATCTGGATCGCAATTTGGAGATCCACATCACAGCTGGAAGTGTTCAGGGGTTCAATATAGGAAAGTGAACTGGGACAACCATATTGTATGATACAAATGATGCGTCTCCAACGTTTGGATGCTACATCTCACATAGGTTCCACTGTTGCTGAGAATAACTCAAAACTGACGAAATGATTGCTATGTTTACGTTTGCTTAATGTTCTCCTTGGGTTTTGAGGACTGATTCTTATCGAAGACTTAAATCCAGCATTTACACTGTTACATTTGCAGGGCTATTTATTTTGGGTTACTGATCTCAGGGAAGGTACATAAATTTGCAGTGTTCCCAATTTGAAACTGTAGCTACTATAGGTGCGTAGCAAACGTAGACGATTTGTTGAGACTAGCTGATACATGTAAGTGGTTATAAATTTAGATTCGTGTGATGCCTATATTCTTGTATAGAATATTTCCGTGTATTTTTAAAAAACAATGCAATTCTTCAGAGACGTATTTTTTTTAGTGCCTGACTGACATTTGTCCTGACAATGAATTTTGTGGCTGCCTGCTGTTCTTACTGGATTAGCCCCCGTAATAGCAGTTTCTAAGGCGATGCATTTATGGTACTGTGTTAAGAAAAGTAACCATTCAACTCGAAGTACTTGTGAATTTAGTGGATAAACCACTAAAATTCTAGAGTCCCGGAGAGCAGGTTTAGAAATAAATTACATTTTTATTATAATTGAAGGCTACTTGCATTATATATATATATGCATTAGAATTAAGTTGATAGACCTTGAAAATAGCACAGAAATGGTCCTGCTAGCCCTTTTTTTATGTCACATGCACGAGCCAGGTTAAAATTAGCACTATCTCTGACTTATACAGAGCCAGCACTGCTCTTTGTGTGCACTTGGAGCTTTCTTCCAGTGGTACTGAAATGAATATGAAGGGAGAGTTCAAGGAGAGCAGCATTTGGCCTCCTGTATTAAGACAGTCAAGGAAATACTTGTTTTAACATTTGTTTTCAAAAATTTCACAGAATTTGATGCAATTTGCAGCTTTTAATGATAAGGTGCTGTTACAAAGAGAAGAGATCTGTTGGGTATGCACGTCGGTGAAGTTTTCTCACTCGCGAGCAGACCGTGTGCTCTTAGTAGCTAGCTCCAGAACATGATCTCCCCATGCTTAACAGACATAACTTCACTTGACTTTCTAAATGAGGAAGAAAAACCAGTACTTGGTCTGGCAGCAGACTTGTGTTCTAGGGACTTTGAATTTATACATCTTAAAGATGCATACTCTCTTGGGATATATTATCCTCCTTCTTCTCCATAGTGCCAAGCAGAATTAACAGATAGTTTTTACTTTGTTACTTGAAGTGTTTTTCCTGGCTTAAAGATTTTCTTAGGGGAGACCTCTTTCTTAGACATGAAAAACCACTGCTCTAGGTGACCTTCAGAGCTTCTGCATATGCTTTTGGCCTGTGCATACGTTTTACTGAAAGGGACTGTTGTGTTCAAACTGAACTGGTACGATACAAATATTTGATGTGTTTTTCACTTTTTTTCTAGTGGTTGTTGCTTCCTATGCTCATATGCTTCAGCTCACATCTTAGAATAAAGTCCTTATTCCCTACCAACTCGATTTGTATGTGTTGCTTTCAGTCGTGGGACAAATCTAACAGCAAATCTAACGCATGTGGTTCTGCACTGTGAACCTGGGCTGGCTAAGTCTATGGGGAGCTGTGTTCTAAGCCAAAAGTGCAGAGAAAGGTCACATGGTAAGTATTTTTGCTTGCGAAAATGCCTGCGACATTAGCTACAGTTAGTAGAAAAAGGGAAAATGAAGAGGTTGCCCCTTGGTTGTTGGCTTCCTGGACTACGGATGATGCAGCAGAGCCCTGCAGCTGGGGATCTGGTACTGGTCCTGAGGGCCGCTGGGGACCAGGCTGGTGCCTCCCATCCCAGCCAAGTACCTGGGGACCCTCTGACACACTGCTTGCTGGGGTTGGTAGCTACTGGTTGCTGTAGTTTCCAGAGTGCTTTCAAGTGGGAAAAGATAGGAAAAGTGAAAAGGAGGATGACAAGTGAACTAAATAGTTAAGGAGTGAATTTCACCAGGCAGCCCCTGCTTACTGTAAATCAAGGTCCTGAGAAGGCTCCTTGGGTACTATAGCATACAGCCAGAGCAAGGTGTGAAAAGTAGTTACAAGATTTGTGAAGTGTGAAGTTGGGGGGAGGGCGTTTTCTTTTTACTTGGAGGCTCTTCTTGACTATCAAGGTGCATTATCGGTTTTGGCTTTGGAAGGAGCATTTAATTATTTCCCTTGAAGGAGTGTCATTTAAAGTCAGTGGCTATGAAGTGGGAAGGAGAAGAGTTCCATGTTCGGGCCAAACACGGCTTGCTTAGTTTGAATACAGAGAGATGCAGGTGAAAGACTTATTTTAACCAAAGAGGTTGAGAGATTTCTCTTGGAGGGATGGGACAAGGGGAAGAGTTTAAGGAAAATCAAGCTGTTGATTTGTATCATAAATTATTTTGCACGTGAGGACTTTAAAGCCGCAATTGGCTTTTGTAACCGTGTCTTACTCTTCCAAATAACTAATGGATATGTAAAGTGGAAAAAAAAAGCAATCAAGAAAAAACCCCGAAAACATTTTCTCCTCTTAGTATTTTTTTACAGTCACTGCGTGAAAGCTTTTGAAATACTTCCTACCTCTGTTAACTTCAGTTTATAGTTTCTGAGGTCTACTTCCTTCCTGTTACGATTTTAGTGGCGTTATAAATGACATGTTTTACTCCCGTCAACACCAAAGGCATAGCTGGTGTGTTTTCAAGTGATTTCAGCATGCAGTTTGTGTCAGTATGGGTTTCTCTGATTTTAATATGGCCACTCTTAAAACCATTTCTTGAAAGGATTTTGTGCCAGAGCTCTGCAGCTGAAGTACTTATATTCAGAATTTGGTTCTGCTAAGTGGTTTTGCCTACTGCTGTAAACTGTATTAGCCTCACAGGGACTGTAGGTTAACCAGAAAGGAGGAGACACATTTTAAGCTGAAATAGAGGGTAACAGGGTTTGTGGAAAAAACACAGGATTCACGTGAAAACCCCTGTGGCCTTTTAGGCGGGCATAAGCATGCTGTTTACATCAGCGTTTGTCAGCAGCGTGGAGGTGGGGAAACACCACTCTTGGCAGAGAGCTTTCAGGAAAAAGCAAAGCATTTTCTCTTGCATGCTCTCAGATCATTGTCTGTGTATACTTGTAAAGAGGCTGAGGTGGGGAAAGAGGAAGAGTACTTACCAAAAAAAAAAGATGAAAGCAGCTGAGTAGTTTGAAGCAATCATATCACCCGGGTTAGTTATTTGTGACCAACTGCTTGCAAGTTTGGTCAGCTCCAAAGAGAAGTCAACAGGTCCCTGCGACTTGGAGCAGTTAGGAGGTAGGTGGTGTGCAGCTCATTCAAGCACTAAGCTTTCAAGCATGTAGCCGGGTAAGTGCATCCTTTTTGCATGACAGCGGAGTGGTTACGTCCACCGCATCCCACAACTGGCTGCAGTGCTGGGCTACGGGTACTAACTGCCCAAACGCCTGCAAAACGCTTAGTGGCTTGGCTGTGCTGAAATGACAGTCTAGAAGGAGATAACTTAGGTGTATCAAAATAACATTCCTGGAACTATAGACATTGAATAACTGATAAAGATGCTGACTGGATGAGTTGCTGTTGCCCTTTTGGAAAATGGCAAGAGGTAAGGCAATCACCTGTGCTCAAGTGGAAACAGAAAAACAGGCCAGATGTCTTTGTTCTGGGCTTGGGTTTGTTTTTCCCACTTTGCACTGGCAGCCTGTCCCGAAAGCTGACGTCTGAGTGGCTCTGCGCAGGGTGGTGTTTCGCAAAAAGGCAACAGTCCCTGTTTTCACCTCTTAGATAGGAGTGGCTTCATGCCCTGGGAAACAATGGTGATGAAGCACAGGACTTCATTCTGTAAATGTACTTATTGTTTCAGCAGCCGTGGCGCAGCATGGCTGCCTCGCACATCTCTGCAGGCCAGCTGGCAGTCTCCTGCCGCTCCAGTTACACTGCTGCTCCCTGTCCCCAGACATGAGACTGTACGCTGGGAACTTTCTGAAATCAGTCTCCCAAGCCTTGTCTATCATTTCATGCTCCTTTCAAAAGACAGGTCATGAGTAACGCACAAATTTTGCCTCTCAAGCTAAGAAAACAGTCAGGTGTGGGTGACTTCACAGACCACACATAGTATGTGTCCTCTATGCTCCGGAAGTGACTTCATCTTTGACCCTTGGGCTTGCTCTGTTTTGACGCCAAAACCAGCTTAAGCATTCTTGCTCTAGAAATGTCTGAAATCCAAAAGCTTGTGGATTCTGGCTGCCCGTCCCCGCTTTTAATCCCTTTCCTGGCCAGGCAGAAATGATGTCCATGCAGTATCAATGAAACCACCTACTAGAGGAAATTCTGTGAATGTCCATGTGAACCCTGTGAGGATAGAGCAGATACTTGCATCTTTGTAGCCAAAATATACTTGCCAAGGTCTCTCAGCTGCATGAGTACGATTGCTATGTGTGTGTCACTGTGTGCATGTAACACATTTCACCATTGCCTCTTCACTATGTTGTCCACCTTGTTCCTTCTCACTTTCTTTGTGAAGAGCAAATGTTTAAATCTGGATCAGGCAACTAAAGCAATGTCCTGATTTCTTCAGGTCTGCAAGACACAGAATTTCTCTCCGAGCTGGTGATGGCCAGTGCAGCAGAGGCAGAACTCAGACACTTTTCAGGTTCAAGCACTTCTGCTATTTGTCTCCAAAACGCATTAGCCTGTCTCTGTCCACGGTTAGGTCCTATTCATGTATCAGGGGACTGTTTATGTCATGTAAGTTTTGCACCTTCTCCTCCTGGTCTAATGTAGGTACCAGCCTTGGTACACAGTCATGAGGAAATTTTCTTTTAGTGGTGGTTGCAGCCATCTAGTAATGCACATTGCTAAATACCTTGTTGTGGGTCTAGGTAACACCTTTTGTCCCTCTCTTAGGTCCTCTTTAAGTCTTCCACTACACTGACAGCAAGATCTAAAGGCAGGCAGTACTCCTTACTATTTGCGCAGTGCCAAGCATGATGGGGCACCACCTTTGAAGTTCAGCCTCTAGAGAACACCACAATTCCTATAATTGTATATAGGATGGAATATGGGTTTTGCCAGTTGTGATTCTCACCCTAGAAACTGTAACACATTCAGCAGAACATAATTGTGGCAATCACTTATGCTAGGCTTTCCCGTAGGAAGCGGGTGTGCACTTTATTTCAGCCCAAGCCACCACATTCAAATTACTTTTTCTCAAGGAGGTGACTGAATCAGTTGTTTCTCACGCGCCTCTTACAGCCATTCATAGTTCTCTTGTAAAAGTGAAGGCTGAGCATTTCCAGTTTCTAGCACGGAGCATCTGGCTTCAGATAAAATCACTTTTAGAGCTAGACACCCTGCCTTTTCCCTTTCAAACTTCTCCTGGGTTTCACGATCTTTATGTCCTCAGAAACCAAAGCTATGGGTCAGGTCTTGTTACATCTCCAATAACTCAGTTTCATTTCCTTTTTTCACACATGATCAAGAGGTCTAGCCCTCTTCATGACTGTCCCCTCCCACAGAAAAACCCATGCGAGGAGTACCGAGAGAGGAAGACTTCAAAAACAGGGTGAGTGACCTCATCATGTATCTACTGTAGAGACGTCAGCCTCCAAGAAATAGGAAAGGTCAGAGCTGTTTAAGAGCAAGGGGTTTTTCACAACACAGCTGAAAACCCCAGGCCGGGTCTGACAAATTCATATTATCCTCATCCCTTGTCTCCTCTTTAACCCAAATATTTGGAGACCCTCCTTCCAGAGGAGTTCCTGACGAGTGATTTTTAGCATCAGTTGGCATCCTGAAGCACCAGTCACAGTAGCTTTCACCAGGCTTGGACTTTCCAAAGAAACTAGTAAAACAAATGACAGGCATTTGCATGGGGATAGTACAAAATCTTTTTTTCCTTTTAAACAAACCCATTTTTTTCTTCCAGAACTTCTCCCACCCCCACTATAACCAAGTTCTCATTGCACCACATTAATAATGTTATTATTAGGACCAATTAGCCCGGATGGTCACTGAGCTATGTGCGGTGGATGGGGGAGAGGTGGACAAGCCTCCTCTATGGTGGGGTATCAGGAAGGTGAGGAGCCAGGAGCTATGTCCCAGGTGCTGTGGGCTGGGGAGGGTGTTTGCCTAGTGTCCCTGGGCACAAACGCATGTCACCCATACCCGCAAACGAGACAGTGCCCATCTGAAGGGTGACTCTCAAGTCTCACTTTCCTTTAAAACCATCGCTCTACAAATAAAATGGCTTACCTACAATCCCCACACGGATACAGGCACCGTTTAAATATAGCAAACACTGATGTCTATCTGTAAATTACAAGGAAATGAATAAATTGAGGCGACATAAACCACAAAAAGGAAGTTTGAAATCAACACGGAGCTGTGATAGGTCGTCTCCTGCCGAAGCACCCTGACAAACCCTCACCATCCACTACAGGGGTGACACAGCCGCCGAACCCAATGCACCTGCCCGGGCTCCCCACATGCATGCCCACGTACTGGCGCTCGACAGGGATCTGGCCCACGTCTGGCGGTCTAGACCTGTGCCGGGGGGCACCAGTGCCCACGTAAAAGCCGAAGGCGCCCCGGGCATCCAGGATCCCTGCCGCGGGCAGGGACAGCATGGTGCTTTCTGGAAATCAGTGAGCTCATTTCTAGAGGCGGTGTGGGGTGTGCTTCAGCGCGGGGGGACCGGGAGGATTGATGCAGGAAGTTGAGGGGAAAGGTCTTATTTCTTTTCTTCTTTCTTCTTTTTTTTTCTACTCTGAAGCACAGTTCCTATGCTGTTTACCATCCTGCGGCCTGCTAGGTGCGGGTATTTGGCAAAGTTCTTTGGCTCATCTTCGTTTGTGTGATGAAGGCTGTTTATTTTTGTTTTCTTTGCAAAGTTGATATTAAAGCCAGAATCATAAGGTAAAACATGAAGGTTTTACATACAGCGTGTGTGCGTGTGTGTGCGGATGGCAAGCCACTACCACCCCTCTAAAATGGTGTTTTACACATATGGCCAGGTTCCCCCATGTGAGGGAGGGTGAAAGGAGGGTGAGAGGAAAGAGTGCTAATGATACCTATAGGTATTATGAGCATATTGGGCTGGGGAGAGGAGAGAATGAAACATCAAGCAAGCATGTGCACACTGGTGTCTGCAGCAGGCTCTTGACATGCATTAGACACTTAATTTTTTAACTGCACCTGGGGAAGATTGTCCATCAATGCCTTGTGTCCTATTAAACCCCAGAGGCTGCACTGTAGGACGCAGGCAGCTGATTGTGCTGATCCAAAATGCCGTCTTCCTGCGAAGTGTTATGAAAAACAAATCTCATACTCCAAGGGCTCCGATAAACCTGTTTCACCTCCTTCCACATGCTTGGCGTTCCCAGGACAAAAACTGTAGCATTGGTATCAACAACTCCTTCCCCTGGCCATCAGCTTGGGGACGTGGGCTCAACTCCTGGCAGGCTCATGTACAGCCCCTCCTTTCAGCCTCTCTGGTAAACCCCTGCGGAGGGGCTGGTGCTTGAATTAGTCTGGCAGGATGCAAGGATTATCAGCACTGCTCTTCACCATTCCAGCCAAGCTGCGTCTTCTCCAAGAAGAACTCCCCATCTTCAGATGGATGGGGCAGAGCAGGGTGGCTGCAGGCACAGCCCTGGTGGATGCAAGCAGCAGGTGTCGAGGAGGAGAGTTTGGCTGCCAGGTTTATCTGGGAATCATTAGGGCCATTTAGCACGTGCTGCTAAGGTGAATTAGCTTTGCCTTTCACAGAGGAAGGGGCAAGCAGGTCTGGAGGGAAGAAGCGGGTTTTGGCCAGGAGGAGTCATCCATTTCTCAGAATTAAGGTGGTACAGGCAGACGTGGGGAGCAGGCAGGCATGAAAAAGATTAAAATCAATGAATAAAGAAGCTCTCCCCAACCTCCACCCCTCCCCACCGAAAAAAGGAAGAGAGAAGCTGGAAAAAGAGGAGGGCAGGTATGAGCTGCACAGGGTAAGTTGGTTACGGGGTGGGGAGAAACGGGAGCTGTGATGGGGTCAGGAAGAGGTCTGAGGGGGTGAAGGAGGGACAACATCAGGGAGTGGGCCAGGAGCAAGCCTGGAGACCACCCCAGGAGAGGATGGAGGAGAGGACAGGGAGCAAGATGGCTCCCCAAAAGGCGTCGGTCATGGGGGAGGTAGCAGCGGGGCTGCTATGTGGATGTGTAAATGGAGGGCAAAGGAGGGTTTGAGGGATACAGTGGTGTGGGTCATGCTTGGAACAGGGAAGGAAGCTTGAAGAAGAGTTTGGAGGGAGGGAAGGAGCAGAAGGTGGCACAGCAAGAGGGACATTACAGCCTCTGTTGCTCTGGCAACCAAGAAGAAGGGAGGCCCCGAAAGAGGATGGAGGATGATAATGGTCAGAAATAAGGAGCTGGTTGTGTTCAGAGGGATCGGTGCTGTGCGGTTAGGCCTAGAGGAGCTGGAAGAAAAGGTTATTGGAATGTCTTGCCAGGAGGCTCTCAGCAACTCTGGGAGAATGAGAAATAGTGGAGCTTGAACTGGGATAGAGATAACCAGAATGCACCCAGTGCTACAGAGAGAGAAGAGCAGGAGACTCAAAGCTGTTGGAGAGGTCCTGGAAGAGCTTAGCTATGCAGAAAGGTAAGGGGAGGCTGAAAACAGCAGCAAAGCCATGACCATACAGCTGAGGTCATGGCAAGGCCAGGCAGAGAGGCAAGAAGACGATGCTGAGGGAGAGAAGAAGGTGGCCATAGAGAAGGAACTGAGACCCCAGAGATCAGATAAGGAGCAGTGTGCAGCCTGAAGAACGTTCGTAAGAGGAGTGAAAGTTAACAAGTGGTCCTGATGTGGTGATGCCTGAGTGAAACTGGGATGTTGAATAATTCCTCAGTTCCTCAACAAAGTCAAGCGAAGCTTCCTCGGCTTCAGGTCAGCATCTCCCCACAGCCACTCACGTGCTCCTCCTGCCCAGCTCTCTCCAGCTTCATGTTCAGAAGGAGAAGACAAAGGATATTACTTTTGGAACTAAGACAGCAATTCTTGCTCAGCCTGCAAGGAAGTCTCGTCAAGACTGCAAAGGGTTCATTGGGCCAGGAAGGCTGATTTTAAATAGCGAATAGTTCAACTGATCGTTGATTTTGTTGCCAATGATGCAGAGGTAGCAGCTGCTGTTGTTCACACTTCTTTTCTAGGAAGCGCCAGCCCCTTGGACTGGTGATGCCATGACTATGCTCCCAGCAGAAGGCATTGCTGTGAACTGCATGGGTGCAAGGAGGTGCGTGTGCCCAGCATGCACAGGATTGCTCTGAACCAGCCAGTCCAGCAGAGACTGGTCTTTTCCTTTCCATGAGCAGGCAGCCAACACCACACATTGAGTGTCTCCATCTCCTCCCGAGTCCCTTGCAGACACTCTGTGGACTGGGCTGGGGAAGCCACTGCTCCTCTACACTGTTCCACAGGCAGAGGAGAGAGGCTGAATCCACTGGGCAAAGGGTGTCTACATGATGCTTGAAAAGGATTCACACTAATGGCAGTGCCTATAAAACTTCTCCAAGCTCACAGCCCCTGTATTTTGGGTCTTATACAAGCATGGGGCAAGAGGGAAGGTTATCTTGCCCTCAATGTCTGTGGAAATGCTTGGTCAGGTTTGCCAAGGGGCAGAAAAAAGTCTATTGTAAGTCCAGAGTAAACCCATGATTAAAGACCATCCAAAGCCATCCTTCCACCCTGGAATAGTCCTGTGTTTATTTGTGAGAACTTACTTACCTCTGATTTTAAACACATTGAAAGCAGGTGGACTTAAAGATGAATACACAAAGAAAACGTGCCGTGTATTGCTGCTTCTGCTGGTGATTAACACAAAGGCTTTCTTTTCTGTCTGAGCAATATTGTGAGCTGTGTTCAGTTGTGTTAATGACAGCAGTAACAACAGCAATAAGTACTATTTTAGTGGAAACAGGTGTTGGGGAAATGCCTATAGTCTGAAAAGCTGGAATGGGGCAGAGCTGGGTGGGGAGCCTCGAAATCCTGATTCCACTGACTCTGTGGGCTGAGATTTCATCTCAGTATATATTAAAATCTGGGTTTTTGAGAAACAGAGACATCTTCAGTTATTTGGGAGTGGGACTGTGATGTTACCTAACTGCCAAGGACATCCCATGAACCTCACAGCTGCCTGCCTGTGTTTGGATGGCCAATTTGGAACTGAAGCAAATGATGCAGAGGAAAAATTATCTCACCATCTGATTTAGTCACTCCGTCAAGGTATTTGCTGCTTTGTATAGGATAACAAAAAAGCAATGGGCTGGGTAATTCAATTAAAAGGAAAGAGCTGCAGCCTAGGCACTGACAGCATGTGGGAGGAAGTGGTGGTGTTTCCACTGTGACTGGCAGTGAGCGACTAGCAAAAACAAGGTGGTTTGAGGAACGCTTGCGTGTTAATGGCATTTCCCTGTTCTGTTTGTCAAGCAAAGATGGGAATATAGAGTCAGAATTTACTTGAATCGGTTCTTTTACAAGAAAAGATGAGGGGGCTCCACGGGAGCAATGCTGAGGTGCTGCAGTGTGCAGGCAGCACCCTGAGCTTGCCTGCAAAGAGCGCGTGTGTGCAGCAGGTACTCAAGCAAAGTCTCTGTGGGTGAAACAGAAATAAAGCATTGCTGTGCAACATTGCTGTGTTGATTGGAGATGGTAGTTTGTCTGCTGGGGTGCTGAGTTGCTCTCACTGTGCCACAGTAGGGCTCGTACTGCCTGCTGCCAGCTGGTGTCTAGTACCTAGAATAAGGCTGCCCGTGGCATGGCTGATTCACTTCAGCCTTGCGGCTTGTTGCAGCCATGGGCTCAGCAATCTGGCTGCGGCGTCAGGCTGGAGTGTTTCCAGAAGTGATTCAGCCTCTCTGCCTGATGGCCGTATCAGGCATGATAACCCAACAGCGTGTAACAGCACCTTCCTCCGCCTGTGCTCTGTGTTCATCTTTCCCTTGTTATTGAGATAAAAAGGCCACCTGAAATGGTGCTGGGCACTCCACTGGATTGCCTATAGGATATTAATTCCCTTTTGACCACCTCAGATGACTTTGCATAAGGAGAAAATATTTCATTATCAAAACTCACATTAAAATGAAATTGAGCATAAATAATTAATTCCAGCCTTTCGGTGGCTTAACCTTTCAGTCAGTATTGAGAGAGACAGAACTGAAGAGCAGCCCGGAGAGGGACAGTTCCTGGGCTCCCCACCGCTTGTGGGAGGGATGGCATCCCTTGCCCGTCGCTGGGGTGTTTCATATTCGTGGCATGTCCTCCCTTCAGGTACTGGCTCCCTCTTCCATGAGTTGGGAGGGAGCCCAGCTGGTACCTTTGGTTTGGCAGGAGTATGGATTCATGATGCATGGGGTTCTGTGACAGCGTGCAGCAATGGAGGTGAGCATGTTGTGCATGGGAGGAGCACTGGACAGAAGGAGTCTGAGCCTTCCCCACCACTTACCTGCAGCAGTGAGGGGCCCTGCGTATGGCAGGTAGCAAACCCCTTGGCCCACCCATCACACAGGAGTCAGCGTGGTATTTATGTCCACCACATGTCTGCAGAGAACTGAGTGCGTGTGCAGAGGAGGCAGCAGGAGCTTCTCAGCACAGAAATTTGACCTATGTTTGATGATGAACCAGCTGACAAGTACGCGATGCCTTTCCCACTGGAGCAGAGGTTCCTCTGCAGCTCTGTGCTCCTACTTGCAGCTGAAAACTGCTTTCCCTGACTGGTACCAAACTCCTCCCTGTGGATCAGGGTCAGCCTTCTTATAGGTCTTGTTTCTCCTCAGATGCATAACAGTGCAGATTCTTTCCCCCCTGCCCCAGCTAATATATTTTGGGAATTTGAACAGAGGGGAGATGCTCAGGACTTACCTCTGTCATTTCAAAGATGAGTGCTGTGGCATAAATCTGGAAAAGCTCAGGCTTGAACTGGCATTACCTCTGGCCTCCCCTCTGCCCATCCCGATCTTCCCATGTTGGTGATATTTTTTGTCTGCATCTTGGTTCCAATTAGACTACAAATGCCTTGTCTTAGTGCATGTTCCTTTTCTCTACCACTAAGCACCATGAACCAACAGGCCCAGCTGGCAGCTGTGTATGGTGCTACACTACAAGTACTGGAAAGCTTCAGGGTGCATGTAACATTGCAGACAAGAACTAGCATTGCTATGGCACGATCTGCTAGAAATAACCAGTCACACACTCGCTGGCATACTGTAGGGCACAACCCTCCGGGGCTTGCTGGGTGTCTTGGAAGACAGAGCCTGCAAGCATGTCCTGCAACAGCCTCTGCCACCAGCTGCAGGGTCATTGATTCCCAGGAAAACAGTGAGAGGAGAGGCAGGGAGTCTCCTGTGCAATCAGAGATGCCTTCATAACACTGGAATGAGCATCCGGATCCCTTGAGGTAGTTTCATATGTAAAAAATACCACAACCCAAGGATGTACCCAAAGCAAAGTTAGCAAGAGCATGGCCATGCGATGGACATGGCTGTATTGCACAGCTTTAGTTGCTGAAGGGCTTTTCTGTCTTGTGGTCTCCAACCATGTTCACAGACAATGGTTTTCATTCCCACCCTTGGGAAGTGCATCTCCTGCTGCTCTCTAATGGGGTTTGCATGAGCTGGGCACCGCTGGGTAGGTACCAGGATGCTTCACCTCCAGGTAAAACCTTTGTGGTTGTTGTGAGCCAGCTGTACAGACACACACTACTTGACCACATTCACTTACACAAAAAGGCAGTTCCTTTTGCTCTGTGGTTGGCATCAGGAACTTTGCACCAGTGATTTTTTTAAAGCTGCTGTTTTCTCTTACCCTGTTATAAGCATTATTACTTCTCGCTCTCCCCAATCTCCACCCCCACCATGTTTTATTCTCACTTACTGCTTCTGCCTCCTTGCTTTAGCCACTACTGGGTGAGGAGGGACGAGGCTCAGGCAGGGAGGCAGGCAAGGAGGCTTGCTGGCATTCATTTTGTTGCAGCAGTGGCATTGTCACTGCCTGTGCTGCTTTGACTTTGGGTTGTGTCTCACACAGATGGGAAAACAAACCCACTGATGTTTGAATGGCCCTGTGCCATGTTAAACCCCTCTCTGGCTCCTGGGATGTTGGAAAGCCCTTGTCCTGGGTGATGGGAACATCCCTGGCCCCGTGGTCCCCAGCACCTCACCACTCTGTGGCCCAAACCATGCCTGTAGCAGCAGCATCATTTTTGGGAGTTGAGCTACATCCCAAATGGGAGAGTGTTTGCGTTTTCTCTTTCTTGTTTTCTTTTGGTTTCTTCCACTGTCATCACAGGTCTGTCTGCTTTGCCTCTGCCTGTCAATACACTGGGGCTGCTGGACAATGAGAATCCTGTTTTGCAGGCGAAGCAGTGAGTTTTGCGACATTTGGGCTTTGGGCTTTTTACTTTTATTTTTTTAATTCAGGGAGGCGTAGAGATGAAGCAAAATTTCAGTCAGGTTTTTCCTGGGGAAAAAATCCTCCAATAAAGATGGAAAAAATAAAATAAATAAATAAATATGTATATATATAAATAAATAACAACAAACTTGGACAGTTCTCCACGCCAATAGGGAAGATGGAAACCACGGGGTGGATGCTGGCCCAGCCCAGTCTCCTCAGCTACCTACGCACTATGGTGTTGACATCCGTGCCGTGCACGGGTGCCACAAAGGCATTGGGATGCTCAGAGACCTCTGTGTCCCTTGAGGAAGGCTGCCCATGGCTAAGGCTGAGCAAGGCAGGCTTGAACTCGATGGAGGAGAGGCTCGGCGGTGGGGAGGACACCCCTTCACCCGCACCAAGGGTGGTGATGTTGAGGCTCAGTCACACTGGTGGCTATAAGGAAAACTGTGCCTGGCTCCTGGCAGCCATGTAGCAGTTGTGCATGGCAGTGCAGCAGGGCTGAGCCGGCTCAGAGCATTGCCTGTCTTTGTCTAAAGACAGAAGGCTTATTCAGAAGCAGAACTGAGGTGTCACTCGGCTTTACTCCAGCTCTTTCAGATGTAGTCCCCGTTTCTCGTGGATTTACTTCAGCAGTTACTATATGAATCGCAGCTCAAAAGTCGTGGTGGGGGGAGCATTGCTGGCCAGGCTGAAGCTCCTGGTTTGCTGCTGGATGTGAGGAGTTCCCTCTGCAGGGGTTGTGTCACAGAGCACCCTTCATCCACCGCATGGTTGTTGGGGTGTGCGGGGGGGCTAATGTCACTTAAATGAAATCCGTATCTCTTCTTTTTACCCATTAGCATTTTAATTAGTGTTTTCCCTAACTAAACTCGGCCGTTCCCTTCCCCCTTCCTCTTTCCCTTTCCCTTTCCTTTCCCCTTCCCTTTCTCTCCCCTTTCCTTCCCTCGTCTTGAGGAACCACTGTGTTCTCATTACTCTTTCCCCAGGATGCCTCAGGATGATATAAGTTGGTGACACATCTAGTGCATGGATTCCCAAACTGATGAATCAAGGTCTCTGTTTATGACAGCAATTCATATAAATAGGGGGCCAGTTTCTTTCTCTCTTGGCAGTTTTACAAAGCGATGGCAATGTAAACAGAGATTCATAACAGCCAGAAGAGAGATCACTGGAGCAGCTTGAAGTGTTTTCCTAGAAAAGATTCACACATAATGAGCCTTTGGCCCACACTGATATAAGCAGAGATAAACAGAAATGTCTCTTAAACACTGAGGCTGCTCTACTCAGAGTTGAGGAATTTAGAAGCAAGGGACATCTTTCCACACTGGTCACTCCAAGGGATCGACCTGATTCTTCTATTTCCAGCTGAAAGTGTAACTTCCGAAAAAGCAGCACGTCGCTGCCCGAAGTTTCATATCTCAGTTAGAAAGAGCAGCAGACGATGAGCACGCATGCCCATGCAAACACACCCAAATCAGGTCATCTTCATGTTGGAGTCAAAATCAAAACAGACCCAAAAAAACCCAAATCAAACCCTCAAAAAACTCCGAGGTTTGACTTCACCTTCAGTGAAGGTGAGCTTGAGACTTCAAACAAGGTCTTGCAGGCATTCGGGTGCTCAGTTTTCATTAGTGCTGTCCTCTGCTTCACTGTCTAGACACCAAACCAAAATGAGGTTACCCAGTGCAGTAGCATCTAATGAGGGACGTTTCTTGTCCTCAGAAGCTTCCTGTCTAAATCAATGGGGCAAGTGGTCTGAGGATGGAAGCGTTACTAACTAGAACCACCACCACCTTTGAAAAGAATGATACAAAGAGAGGGTTGACAACATAAAGATCAGGGGTTTGATAATAAGAAATAAAGAAAAGAAAAAAAGAAAACAAAGGACTTACTTATTTAACTCATGGACAGCATCTTTTCAATGGAGTTATAGCCTAGAAGTGTTGAAAATCACACCAGGGACCCCTCTGTCGTCTCAGGCAGCAGAACTGCATCTTCCCTGGGCACTCACTCAGGGCCGCTGTAACCAGCCCTCTGGGTGCCCAGAGCTGAGCAGAAATGCCCCATAACTTCACCTTGTGAGCTCACAGCCCCAGACATCGCCCTTGCCTGGACAGTGCTGTCCATGCTCATGGGCAGCTGAGAAAGGAAGGACCAGGCAAACACATATCTGCAGGCAGGGCTGGTGGGACCCTTTTCCAGCCCTGCCCTGACAGTTGGGTCTCAAAACAGCACAGAGAGATGTGGTGCTGTTGGGGAGCTTGTGGGGCCACTTTACAGACTGGGACTTGAGGGCTCTGAGGTGCTGGTGGGACCGATGGTGGGATGGTGCTCAGCATTTGGCAGTGAGAGGAAGGTGTAGGCTCAGGGTTACCTTAGAAGTTGCTTTTGAATAAACCGAGCAACACAACTTGCAAATGATCATAGGGGGAAACTGGCAGCTAAGCAGGGAATTAAAGCAAGCTCCCTTGCATCCTTTCAGCACCATAAGAAGGTTTCTCCACATGCTTTGGATAGATGGGTGCCCGCAGGGAAAGACCAGGATGGTGGTGGTGATGGAAACAGACCTATTTGAAGTGGTCAATGGCTTGATGTCCGGCTGGAGACCAGTAACGAGTGGTGTTCCTCAGGGATCGGTGTTGGGACCGGTCTTGTTCAACATCTTTGTCGGTGACATGGACAGTGGGATTGAGTGCACCCTCAGCAAGTTTGCCGATGACACCAAGCTGTGTGGTTCGGTTGATACGCCGGAGGGAAGGGATGCCATCCAGAGGGACCTTGACACGCTTGTGAGGTGGGCTGATGCCAATCTTATGAAGTTTAACCATGCCAAGTGCAAGGTCCTACACCTGGGTCGGAGCAATCCCAGGCACGGCTACAGGTTGGGCAGAGAAGAGATTCAGAGCAGCCCTACAGAGAAGGAATTGGGGGTGTTGGTTGATGAGAAAATGAACATGAGCCAGCTCCAGTGTGCATTCGCAGCCCAGAAAGCCAACCGTATCCTGGGCTGCATCAAGAGGAGCGTGACCAGCAGGTCAAAGGAGGTGATCCTGCCCCTCTGCTCTGCTCTCGTGAGACCTCACTTGCAGTATTGTGTGCAGTTCTGGTGTCCTCAACATAAAAAGGACATGGAACTGTTGGAACAAGTCCAGAGGAGGCCCACGAGGATGATCAGGGGACTGGAGCACCTGCCGTATGGAGACAGGCTGAGAAAGTTGGGGCTGTTCAGCCTGGAGAAGAGAAGGCTGTGTGGAGACCTCATAGCAGCCTTCCAGTATCTGAAGGGGGCCTACAAGGATGCTGGGGAGGGACTCTTCATCAGGGACTGTAGAGACAGGACAAGGGGTAACGGGTTCAAACTTAAACAGGGGAAGTTTAGATTGGATCTAAGGAAGAAATTCTTTACTGTAAGGGTGATGAGGCACTGGAATGGGTTGCCCAGGGAGGTTGTGAATGCTCCATCCTTGGCGGTGTTCAAGGCCAGGTTGGACAGAGCCTTGGGTGACATGGTTTAGTGTGGGGTGTCCCTGCCCATGGCAGGAGGGTTGGAACTTGATGATCTTAGGGTCCTTTCTAACCCTAAATATTCTATGGTTCTATGATTCTATGAAGTAAAACTTAAAACCCCAATGACCTATTCCTATGAGCAACTGCAGCCATTATCCTAATCAAGAAGGAAATTCCAGAATTCTGGACAAGCATTGGGGTGGGCTAGAGGAATTACCTACAACTGGCTAGAACAGCTGAAGGATACAACTGCAGCACATGAACCATTCTCTGTCAAGCTTGGGAAGAAGAGCAGAGATAAGGGATGGTTTTGGCACAGGTCTCAGTATAGAAAGGTCTCGTGGACTGTGATTCAGAGGTGCTGGTCACTGCTGCGGCTCTGTCTGAAGAGGTGGGCGCTCATCTTGTCAGAAAGCCAACCCTTGATTTACAAACACACTTATCATTTACAAGCCCACTTATTTACAGCGCGTGTTGATGACTGTGCCTTGCCCTGAACTCTCATAGGAAGTTTCTTTAATCTCAAAAGTTGCAGGTTACTTACTTGCTTTGGGGTTGTTTTTTCTTTTGAATTTTGCACTTCACGCACAATGTTCTGAAGACAGAGGAGAAAATTCTGAAGGCTGCATGGGCAAAGTTTAGAAATATCAGCATTGGATTTGTCTGTGTGGTGTTTGTGTGGCTGGGTATGTGCTTCCCTTAGCTTAGCTTAAGGAGACAGAAAAGGAAGGGCGAGAGCGAACTCAAGCAACAAGATGTGATTACATTATATTGGACCCTTTGGCTGTAGCCTGCTGCTTCAGCTCATAGAGGTACTCCTAAACTGCCATCCTCATGATTAGTCCTCATCCAGTGTGCCGCCTTTATGCTCCAGGCACTTGTTCCTATTTTGCTTCCCTGCCACGTCCCCACTAGATCCAAGGCTCAATTTCTCCCTCTGCCTTTCATCCCTACTCCCACCCTAAGCCACGTCTGCCCTCTCCAACTCCAGCTCCTTCAGCTTTGCCATAGGCCATGCCGGGGCTCAGGCTGCTGCCCCCTGGCACTGTCAGGACTTGTGGCAGTGGGACCTTCCTCTTGGTGAGACCCCAACAAGACGCAGTCCCCCCCGGGTTGCAACACTTGGTTTCACGAAGTGGGGCTCAGGTGTAGACCTTGGGGGGCTCATGGGGAGCTGTGAGGCTGGAATAAAGTGAGGTGGCAGAGGTTTTTAGCTGTCCAGATTTAGGGAGTGCTTGTGAGCAAGATGATTTATCTCTTCAGGGGCTCTTATCTTGGGAAAATTCAGATGGCGGTTTTTCACAGGCAAGCAGCACATTCCTGACACACAAGCCAAAATCCTGACACATTTTGAGTGATTTTTCCAAAGCCTGGGGACATGACGGAAAGGTCACCATGGGGAGGGGGAAAGGAGCATATTTTCTTCCAGCCAAAAGATCAGCAACCACTTAAAATTTCCAGGCAGAGAAAATGTACTGGGGCAGACTCCAACCTGGGCTATTTTAGCCCAAACCGCTGTCATTTGCCGAAATCACAAGTAACTGTAATTAGGAAGCAACAGGCAACCTCTGGGTTTGCTGGTGCCCTATTAAAATGTGCTTTTTACATTTTCCAGAGAATGAGAGCTGCTGTGCAGGTGTGTTAGCTCTGGTTGGGATGAAGCAGCGCTCTGCTTTTCCTCTACCCCCACCTCCTTTTTTCTTAATGAAAGTGTTTTACAAATGAAAAATGAGGTTTCCTGAAATGAAGAGCTGCCTTCTCTTCTGAGCTGGCTTCCATGAGTTGCATTTGAGAGCCTCTCATCCTTATCTCTGAACTTGCTGTGGGGTGACAAGCAACCATCCTGTCTGGGTTGGCTTTGCTGAGTGGCTGGGCTGGGCAGAGTCCCACGGACCTGGTGGGGCATTTGAGGAGGTTCTGGTTAGCCCCAGCAAAAGGCTTGCCATTCTCCTTGTTGCCTGTCCCAGCATTTGGAGTCCAATCCCACAAATCTCTGTTTCTCCTCCTCAAGGCCCAGGGGGTGCCCTGGGGACACGGGCTGCAGGAGAGCTGTCTCCTTGTCACAGCACATCCCAGCCAGTGCACCCTCCTGCTGATGTCCTGCGGAAAGGCTTGGCTGCCTGGGCAGCATCACCCACCCCACTTGGGCACTGAAGGGTTCCGGTTGCCCAAGCTGGAACAGGGAAAGTTCCCCTGGACCTCACCGGGGATGGCCTGCAGTTGCCCTCCAGACTGCTGGCTAACACGCTTTCCCTCGTGCTTTCTTATTTACCTCCATCACTTTCCTTCAGTTCTTCTCTTCCTTTCTCTTCCCTTTGTGTCCTAGTTATATAATAGAATCATCTAGATTGGAAGGCCTATAGGATCATCGAGTCCAAATGTTACCCCAGGACTGACAAGTAGCCCCCTCTTCTCCTCTTCATTACTACTGTCTGGAGCACCACCAGAAAGGGTGGGAAGCAGCCAGGATGTGCATTAAGTCTGGTCCCCACGGAACAAGAAAGTTCAAGCACTTCCACAAATGCAGCCTGTCTAGCATAGTGCCCATGGGCACGTGACAGAGAGAGGAAGCAGCAGGCATGTATTGGAGACTGGGGGCCAAGGTCACTACAAGGTGACTTTATCTAGGAAGAGCATAAACACATGGGGGGAGGCTCATACTGAGCAGCACCCAATATGCTTAGTGGTACTCAGTGAGCAACAAAACTCTTCATGACCAGGAAAAAGCAATGCAACTGCATATGATAAACTATTACATGCAACTTTACATAGGTTAAGATAATAGTCTAAATGGCACGTGAGCACAGGAGTAAAAACTTGTAGCCATTCATTCTCTCTAACGTTAATCTGGGGACTCACTGCCACAAAGTACTGCTGAGGCAATAGCTTCACAGGAATACTTAAAGCCTGGTAAGACAACCCCTTTCCCCTTGTCCATAGTGCTGATGTGACAAGCACAGCAGTGCAGCAGAGGTAGAACCATCTTGATGCATTCTTGTGTAGACATTGGGAACTGCAGCGATGCTATAGTGAAACTTCCACCAGGTAGGCAGGAAGAACAGGCTGTCTCCTGTAAAGCTGGAGCAGTTACTCCTCCTCATGCTCAGGAAGGCATCATGCCTTTTAGAGCAGCACTAGCCTGAGTTTTCATCCTGTGGGGCAAACATCAAAGGAAAAGAATGCATGCTCGTGTCTGTGAGCAGGGGTAGATCTACCAGGGGACAGGTCTGAGGAGACAGAGCATTTGTTCACCCGCATTTACGTCCTGCCAGCACCTCTGCCACTGCACATCCTCTTCTATCCCAGGGTCGAAATGGCACAATTTCTTACATCACGTAACAGATCTTGTAAAACAGATTCCCTTTGCCAGAGAGAAAATCTTTGTAATGCTGAGGTTGAGACTGGAATAATAAATTGGTGAGAAGTGCAAACTTCTAAGTAAGGCATTGCCAACTGCAAAACCCCACTGGAGCAGCACCCCCTCTCCAGAAAATCGCACACATAACCAATCCCTTCCTAAGAAAAGCCCAACCACAATGAACCAAAAAATAAAACACAACCTCCCAAAGGACTGACCAGTTCCAAAACTCTGCCAAAAAGACAGCAATTGGGTTTCAGCGGAACACAGAGAATTGAGTAGACAAAAACCCAAACAAAACACAGATATGGGAAGTGGGAAAGACAACCAACCTTCCCCACCCCCCAAGATGAAGAACAGAAGGAAATAAGTGCCTGGGGCATTATTCCAAAAAGCCTAACGTTTTGTGGTGTGGCAAGTCACTTCAGATGGTGCTCTGCCAGCTTTGTGTGGCTTTGTTCTACTCCCAGCTCTCTGCAGCATGATAAAAGCACAGGAAGGATGTTCGATGACAGATTGCCCCTCAGCCACTTTCAAAAGGGAGTCGTTCAGTGAGATTCACTCATACTTGTATAAGCTGAAACAAAAAAAAATGAACAACACTGGTAAAGCAACCAGGCTGATGGGAAAAACACCCTGTTATAGAGAATGTAACATTATGAATACAGATAACACCTCCTAGCAAGCCTCAAACACCTATTTCCAGATGAGTGTTTACCACCACATGGTCAGTCGGGGCTGACTATATAGTGTACAAGTCTGATAACTGCAGCCCTGGTGTTGTATTGGTTTTACTTTAAATATAGATGTGTATGGGGTGTGTATGTGCTGTTGGCTTGTCCCTCATTTCTGTAGAACACCAGAACTGTCACGCTTAGACCAGAATCTGTGAGCTGGTCAACCTGATAAAAAAGACTCTCAGAAAGGCTGAACCATTTTTAACAGTAAACGTTTATCACTTGCTATCCATGGTAAAAGCTAGTCAGACTTCAGGTTGTAACATAGATAACCTATGGTATTTCTTCAGTTATTCCAGTGATATGCTGCTCCCAGGAAATTTGAGAGAGCTTTTGAAGCCTGCATAGTTTTTCATTCATGAGAACTGGAGGGGTTTATGTTTGTTTTGGGGCCTTTTTTTTTCTTTCTTTCTTTTTTTTCCTTTTAGATCCATCTCACAGATAAAACTTGGCACAATTTGCTGCTGCAGGAAACCTGGTGAGTACAGGAGAGGCCCAGGGTATCCCTGCATATCTCACTTCCATCCCTGCCACTAGCACTGACTCATGGACTGGACGGGGTGAGTCACCTCTCTGCTCTGCACCTCTTGGGGTGATCAGGGCATACCTGGTTGGACAGCTCTGCCGGCTTACTTAGCTAGTGCCAGACATGATTTCGGGACTACTGAAGTGGGATGGGTGATGTTTGTTGGCTTTTATAGCTTCTGATGTTCATCCCTGCAAAATGTATCAGGAGTCACAGATCAAAGGCCCCGGGTGCTACTAGAAGTACACTGCGTTTGTAAACCAAGTTTTCAGTATGCTCATGGATTGCACATGAGGGCATCAGCTGAGTTAGTGCAATGTCTACTTCATTGAAGCACCAAAGGCTTGCCATGTGTTAGCCAACCAGAAATACCATGACTGAGACAGAGATTCCCTTCCGTGCACAGGCTGTACCGAAGAGGATTACAACAGGTACCTACTAAGATTATTTTTACCCCAGTGGTTCAGAGCTCTCTGGTTTCTATTAATTTATTTTCGAATCTGTGTCTGTCTATATTAATGTCAGGTTCTAAAAGTAAGTATCACTGTTAACATTTTGAATTTGAATTATCTACAGAATATCTAAAAAGATAAGCTGGAGCGGGAAGCCCCTCTGCGAGCAGAAGTACAATGTAGTTACATGAGTGAAGTTTATCAGAAAAAATGAGTAATCAAGACTGTCTCATTTTGCTAATTTTACTTTATAAATTATCTGATTTGACATTCTGTGCTAAAAATCTGCTTGTGAACCAAGAAATGCAAGGCACGTACTTCACTTGGTTGAAGCAGAATCTGTGGCCACAAAAAATTTTGCTGCAGTAGTACTGCAGCATGAAAGCCCCTGCCACCAAAAAAGAAGACTCTAGTAGTTGTTTCTAGATCACCATGTATCTAGAAATAGCTGGGTACACTGAGCTTCAGGTTTGAGTCTATGCAGAGCCTCCTGGCTATCTGCAGTCACATCAGAACTGCAGTAATGTCACTTCACAGGTGTCACCAACGCAAAGAAGTGAGAAGCAAGGTTGTCCTCCCTGCTACCTGCACCCCCAAGCCCATTTCAAGAATGAAGGAAAAGGCCATTCTCAATCCTTAACTTGTACTTAATGCATGATATTATAGCATGAGCTATATTGAGACATCAGCCCACTTTATTTAGGCGCTTTTGCTTGGGACTGGCAATGAACTTTTGATACTAGCTATTTCAGAAGAGAGAGGAAAAAGGGTGCCAAAATAGGCTATAAAACTACGCATGTGTCAATAGCATCTGTTACGAATAAGGCTGGATTCCACTTTCCATTGTTTTATTCCTTTTTCCTCGAGTTGTTTAAATTTTCCAATTCAAAAGGAATTTGGCTGAAGATTTCCCTTACTTGGTCTTGACTTCAAGGAGGGCTGCTTACAGAGGAGTTGAACAAAATCTATCACAAGCCTTTAAACCCTGAGGGCATGAGAGAAAAGGAACACAGACTTCATCTTGGATGTTCAGACTAGAAGAAACCAGGTGCAGTAAAGGAGCTTCTGAGTTCCCCTGCCTGATCCCAAAAATAAACCACAGCAGATCTGCTCGTGCTGCTACTCCAAAAGCAGCAAGTTCCATGCAATGATAAATGTGGCAAACTGTGTCATTTAAGTTAATCACAAACACACATTATTTTAAAGGACTTCAAGGGTGCATTGATGACTCTCCAAATGAAAGTCCCTTGGGTTGTCAAGTAATACTGAAAGAAGTACGCACCTTACAAGATAAACACCTTGTTCTGAAATAAATACACCATTTTAGACATGCTCTTTTAATATTTTAATTAAAGACAAGCTTTTAGAGCTCCAAAGCTCAAACAGCACAAAAAGAAAGGGAGCTGAATCGCACAAATCTCCTCTTTAACCTACAGTAGCAATACATAAAAACAGAGCTTAAAAACAGGTTAAGTCAGAAATGGCTATCATGTTCCCTAATGAAACTGTGTTCCTTGTTATTCCCAGTTTTCCCTTTTATTCCATGCCAAAAAAACTCTCATAGGTACTGCAACATCAGGAAAGCTGTCAACCACACAAAGCCAAAATACGCTTAACGTGTATCAGCTTATGAAAAATTACTTTTGCCTATAATTAACCATCTAGCTTTTTTTTTTATGCCTTCCTTTAACAATGTTAAAAGAAACAATGGACGTGTTAACATGGCAGAAGCAGTCTTAACTCTGCAAGTATCCTAATGTTTGTACACTTAGTGCTAACACCTAATACAGAACAGGAAAACTGCTAACGAGTTTCATGTATTCTGATGAGGTTAAGGATCTTTTCCTTCTAATTTTTAGAGATATTGTAGACTGAGAAGAGCAAAATAGCAGTACGTTTATAGCATGTAAGACATGTAAACCCCCTCATTATTAGCGAGTCCAGACATCTCACTTGGACACAAAGATCAGTATTTGATGTGTTACTATAATCACTATGTATCAATCAATATTCTCAGGGAAACTATAGCACTTCAAGACTATTTTAGAAATACAGGTCCAAAGAAGTAGGCTGGAGTTAAATGTTCTGGCAGCAAGTTTGGAAGTATAAATCCCCTGTGTAGCATTGTCTCTGATGACTGTGTGTATCCATGGCAGAAGATTCTCATGTTTCCTTCTTCACAAGGCTGAAAGTGTATCTAGGAAATTGCAATCTTCTACCTTCTCTTGGATAGAAACCAAAAATGACTATCACTATATTTGAACTTAAAAGGAGTTAAATTTGTGAATATTTTTATTTCCCAGGGCTTTGCTTAGCCCACTGTGAGACATTTGCAGATGAGGGATTTTCTGCACATCATTTGGTGGGCTCAGCTCCATGAAATCCTCCCATCATAATATTTTTTTTTAAATATTAATCACCATTACACCTTCCTTTATATCAATAATTCTTTTTTATTTTCTGAACATACATAAGAGTATTTTTAACTAAAGCAGAATGAGAACAGGCAATACCTAAGCTTATCTTTTTCTCAGCTCCATACTCAGTGTTATGCTGATTTTTATGGCTGTTATCCTATCTGCATCTCTCTACTTTCCAATACAGCCACACATTCTATTAATTCAGAAATGCTGCCTTAGTTCTGGATGGCAAAAAGCTGCCTGGGTAGAAAGCAAAAACAGTCTCACCTTCAACATAAAGTACCCTCTCCTCAACAGAGCTGCAATAACTTCGGGAAAGATTGGGAGACTGGAGCTACTTTTACAAGCCAACAGTCACATGTTATCACTGCAGCCAAAAGTATGCCTGCAAAGCTCAACTCCGCAGCATTGACAGCACAGATTTCTCCTTCCTTCTCTGCTGCCATACAGAGAAATTCAACTGGTTGGAGTTCTGTGTCTTTTTATACAACTAGGAGAAGATGCAAGGGGTTTAGCCCACAGACTACAACTTCCCTGATCATCAACACACAGGCACATGTGCATAACATTTTAAAATCTTCCGAGCAAGTAGTCTTACATCTAATCATACACTTCAAATTCAGCACGTGCATGAAACTTTGCAAGATTATGGTTCTTTTGATATTTTTAAACTCTTTAAGTGGCTTTTTGAAAGCTATAGGAAGGTGTTTAACTTCCACAATGATGAACTATAAGCACATTCCATAAGTATATTTTCTAAAGAGTATCAATCTAAAAAGAAGTATTTTGTGGGTAAGAAGGGCTAGGATTTCTTCGTTGTTTCATGCTACTTATTATTTGATCTATTTCATTGAGTTAACACCCAGACATGTAATGAATTTTTTCCTATTTTTTTTTTCCTATCATTTTACTGGGGGATTTAAGTATTTTTTCCGTGTCTCCCCCCATTGCACTGATACAGTATTTACTTTTTATTACTACTTTGCCTACCTCCTGAACTACTCATTACCGTATTTTGAACATTTATCTTGAATAGTCATAGGAGAATGCCTCAACATCTCCAGAGGCTGAATAACTCACCACAGCATATTACAGCTGAATTTTCCTACAAGTCTTTACTTACTTTAAGGAAGATATATTTTACAGCCTTATTAATTCCCAAATTTTTCTCTTAAATGAGAAATAAAGCTCTCAAGGTTTTTATTTTTTCATTCAGTGTAATTTTTTTCCCAGACTGCATTGATTTTAGATGTTTCTAGAGGTTCAAAGTTCATATAAAAATTCACTTAATTTTATCTTGTGTTGTTTTCAACATTTACCTTTGGTTTAAATGTCAGAGCCTTTCACTTCTGTTACTTTGATTTCTCTGCTGCCTCTCTTTTCTCTGCAAGCCCTAACTGATTGCGTATTTTGGTGTGGTCTCCCCATTTTTTTCCACTTCCAACAATATTTTTTAAACCTCATATCTTTGAACAGGTTTCCTTTGCTTAGTTTTTTTTTTTCTTCTTCAAAACCCACACTGACCACTTCTTTTTTTTTTGTAATCTTCTTCTCAGAGGAACTGGAGTCTGCTGTACCTTGAACTATGAAGTCTCAGCAGTTCCAACTCACTTTCCACACAAAGGATTCCAATACATACTCTTGTGATACGATGCTCCCTGACTTCCTTCATTCCACCAAGTGGATTTATTGAAATACAGTGCTCTGACTTGACTATGAGCAGTTATTTCATATCACGTTGAAATAAAGTAATATTTTGATCCCTTACACATTATTGTCTTATTTGCTGTTAATGACACATTCTATAGTGTTACTTCAGAAAGGCAACTAAACACAAACACCAGACTTCAGGTTGACCTCAGGTTTCAAAGACAAGCAACAAGCTGTTTTAACTGGTGTAACAAAAGAGTAAGTGACTGATGTTACAATAAAGAGATGCCTGAATACATTCAGCACAGATGATAAAATATGCTTTTGATATTTAGGAACATGTTTGATGGCGAGTGTAGAAAATGTAGACTGGTAAAATTCATAAAGAAATCACATTTCTTGGAAAGTTAGGAATTCAAGAAAGGGTTGTGACAATATTTCTTAATATTTTATTATTCTGAAGTGAAATCCTTTATAGATTGAACTAACTGGATGACTATTTCAGCTAATACCAGCAACTGAGACTATGACTAGCTTAGAATGGACAACATTTAATGAAACAACATTGCTCCAGGTGTTTAACAGTTCTTCCGGAAAGCCAATAATGACATATATTTGAAGGTTCAAACTTCTATCCAACATGCTAGTACTACTACTAACATATTTTTTTTAGAACTAAATACATGGGCATCAAACTGTTTCTTCAGTATTTCATCATACAGGAACTATATGTTGCATTTTTAAAGCACGTAACTAAACTGGCAAAAGAAAACAGCTGATGTTAAATTGTTTGAAAACTCTGCACTGTTTCTGAAAAGTCCCACTCAAAATGGCTATAAATACAGAAAGAATATGTTATTACTTCACGATCCACTTGCAAGTCGCGATTTCAGTTATAAAATTAAACCCAGTCCTCACCCCCCCCCCAAAAAAACCCCCACTTTCTATTAGTTTCTATCTTAATAATAACATACAGGAAGTTATAACAAGTCCCAAAATGAAAGTGAGTGTCAAATCCTCCCTGTTGGGAAGACAGTTCTTGATCTTTGTGTAAGTATATCTTAATGGCAGCAAAATTGTTCTTTCCTCCTGAAGCCCTGCTCTTCTCCACACAAATTCAATAACTGCTGGTAAAAAGAGGACTAGCAAGAGGGAAGTGGAAGACAGTGGAAGTAAGCCTGTAAGAACAAGAAAAGACAAGAAGAGCAAAAAGGAAGCAGCAAAACCAGTGAAATATCGTGCTCCTCCTTGCTTCTGACTATGGAAGAGGCTATTAAAACTATTCTGCTCCTTAACACCAAAGAATAATATTCTCCACTAATATCTTACGAACTTGGAGCGCTTTTCTGTTAATTGCCAATGAAAGGACAGTTTATTTCAAACGTGAAGGTTATCATCAATATTCCAATAGAAGGGAGAAACAGGAAAGGCAGAAACATGTTTGTTTAAAAAAGAAGCAAGAAAACAAAAGCCTCCCAAGAAATCAGACTTACGACCACTAAAACTGTAGATGGTAATAGAAAAAAGCGATAATTTTAAATGCAAAAGAAGCAGTGCCCTTCTCCGTATTGTATCTGAACACTTACTAGTCAGCTGCATGCAATAATTTCTATTACATACTTCTCAATAGCTTATAAATGTTGAGTCTTCCAGTCATATCAGTATCACTCTACATCTAGGAAGTAACAGATTGATATACTGAACAACACGAGTAATGCTAAAATTTAAGGTGACACTTAAGTACATTTCAATGTATTTTTAACAACTGAAACTGAGATTGCAGCACACCAATGAGCATTTCTTCATGAACATACAGCTAAGAAGAGTGCATGTAAACAAAATTGGCTTAATACCCTCCACAGAATGAAATTCAGTAGACAGAAAACCATTTTATCAACATATTCATGGCCAGAAGTCTCACTGAGGATACCCATTACCATTGCTCAGGGTTGTATCTTCAGTTTCTTTTCCAGTGAAATTCCTTTTGTTTTCTTCAGAGTCTTCAAAGGAATTGAAGAAGTACAGAAAAAATGGGTGACATTTAAACACAATCATCTTTTGAGTTGCCTGCATTGTTGCCTATGTTTTCATCATTGCTGATGAGGAAGCTTGAAAACAGGTCAGCTGCAAGTGCATGCTGCTTTTAAATTTGTTTAGCAACTCTTCTAAGAACCTGTAAAAGGAGAATAGTTACAACTTCAGCAGATACTGAAAACAGTTACCCCAAATTCTGGCTATTCTGTCTGTGACTTCAAGTACACCATTGGCTTACATAAAGGGCTTAGTGTTGAATCTATTCAAATCTCTGAATATTACAGACATTTAGAAGTATACCAAGTGTGTCAGGATGATCTGTGGTCACATGGGACTTAGCCACAGAGATTTTATCAAGGCGATAAAATAGCCCTTTATATGGCTTTCCTTTCAGATAAAGATTGTCTTCTTGAAAGAAACATACCTGCAAAAGACAGTGGCAAAAGGACTGGCAGAAAGTGTCTAAGATAATTCTGTAAGGAAAATCCAGAAACTGTCAGACTTGGGGGTTGGACTAGATGACCTCTGAAGGTCTCTTCCAACCCAAACTATTCTGTGATTCTACATCCCGTAAAACCACGTACCCCTTATCAAGGTTATGGCTTTTTGTGTGTAGCTGAACTGCAAATTTCAGTTCTCAAACTTGTCTTTGGAAGTTATTTTGCAAATTTCTCTTCAGTATCATGGCTGAAAGATCAGAGATAGTATGTCTGTTCCAGAAGAAGCACTAATTCACTGGCAACCATGTGTTTTTGTTCTTTATAGATTACAAACTATGTATGACTTCTTTCTGGAGCATAACAATGGTTCGTTTACATCTACATAGCTGCCAAGAAGGTACTTGGTGCAGCAGATAAGATCCATAAACTCCATATGTAGGACTAAAGACGTTGATAGCTCTGTTGTGTTGTATTTTAACAGTGGAGCTGCATTGTGAAGTTTTACAGTCTTGCCTGTGTGCTTTATATTCCCTATATTCTAGGGAAGAATGAGTTCTCTGAACTTCTGCTCTGTTTCAGAACCAAGCTAGATAGGGCAGACCTGTATCACCTGAACTTTTTGGCAAGCTGTGAATATTGAACAGCCAGTAACAGAATAAATTGTGTGCTAAAAAAACCACCCCAAAACCAAAACCCAACAAACCAAAAACCGTCCCACCAAACAAGCCCAATAACAACTTGAACCACAAAATCAGTATCTGCTTCCTCAGTAGGTCCTCTGGAAGATGACTATGACCACATTCATCACTTAGTATCATAGTGATGACTGTGAATGAAATGCTCTAAATCAGTGCACAAATCTGTGTTATTTTACACAAATACTTGTAGATTACAATGAGCTGCCTGGAACAATGACAATTGTGGTGTAACAACCTGGGAAACAGAACATGTTTTAGACTGTCTAGGGCTCAGAACTCTGAGACAGATATAAAAATGATGCAGTTCTTGGTTCTCATCTGTCCCACAAGCAAATGCTTGTGACTAAGTGAAAAAACAAACAAGCAAACAAACAATTCTGCAGGTGGTGTAGAAAGCCTGAATTTAAAGAACTCTCAAAACTGATTCCTATCTCAAAACAAGTGTAAGAGCCAAGTAAGGCAAGAAATTATCTTAAGACTTGCTGTGGCTAGTGAGGAGTAGGTTTGAATTAATAGACAGGGGGCATCTGGAAGAAGGCACAAACCACAGGCTGCATAAACAGTCTCTTCATATGTCTACAGAACAAATTCTGACTGTTAAGTGCAAATTGATTTGATGCAGTTGAGTTCCTGAAAGTACTATAATACCAATCTCAAGTTCAAAAAAACTACGCTAATATACATTACATTACAATACAATCCAATCCATCCTAGTTTTACCATACTACTCTTTATTAAGCTGTGCTTGTAAAACAGACTACCAAATACTAGATTGGATGCAGCAAAGCAGCTTGGTTGTCAAAGTTTGCTACAGTGGGGAAGGAAGAACCCAAAACTTCTCCTCCTGATGTTAAAAAACCACAGAACCTTCTTATTTGTTTTTAAAATGAAACAGGCCAGTTTTGAGAGTTCCCCATGTATCAGCTGGCAAAAGCTCAGACTTTGTTTGGTGGCCATTTTTTTATTGCTTCTGAAATTCAGTAATATGAGACAATGGACCTCACAGAAACTTTAAGATTAACAAGGAAGGCTAAAATAGGCGGAAATTACAAAATACATACAAAGCTACACTGAACTGATAAGACTAGGATGGGCAAAAGGGATATGCCACAAAGCCATTGGCTCCTCCATGTAATTTAATTGGCCATGATAAACAAGAACTCAGCTTATTTGTAACTCTTTCCAAACAGGCTTCTGCTCTGTAATTCAGAAGGTTCAAATACAGTGAATGTTAACCCTCTTATAACAAAGTTCTGATACAAGACTAAAAAGCAGTATCTCCAGAGACCAGAAAGAAGACAAGGTGGTATATTATACTCACTTTTTGTCAGTTCCACTTGAGAGCTGAGGCAAGGCTTCCAAAGCTTGCTTAAAGCTTGAGCTGCAAGAACAAAAATACTCATGACACCAGTACAAGGCTCAGCATTCACGTTTTCTCTCTATAAATTTGTGGAGATATGCTGTCTTTTATCAATTCTTATTTCAATGAATTAACAAAATATTAACTTGAGATCTGACATTCATGTGCAAATTGAATTAAAGTGGTCATGGGTTCAAGCAGGTCTCTTGGCACTCCTAATGTGATTTATAGCATACATCAACATGAAATGTTAAATCAACATCTGATTTGAAACTGTGCTTGACATCATGTATTCTTTGAGAATTACAAAGTAGGGCTAACTTCAAGGTTAAAGGAGGTTTCTTGGGGCATTATCCAGTCAAGTTTTGAGTAAAGATAGGGTTTCCATCCCTCTCTGGGCAACAGATGTGGAAGCGAAGTGCAGGGAACAACACAGGACCTCCACATATAGGTATAATCTTGTCAGCAAAAGATTAATGTGCTGAATTGTGACAACTACTACTAGTGACAAGTCCAGGGATAAAAAGGCATCTACGAAGTTCCAGCTTCCAGGCTTCACTGTGCTTTATGCCATGCCAATTAGAGACAATGCCACTTCCATTTTGTCCAATTTGAGCCAGTACCAAATAGTTATCATTTAGAGATCTTCATTACTCTCAGACACTTAAGATAAGGAAGCAAGTCTTTTGAAATGTAATGTAGTGACACCACAGGATGCTACTGGTAACACTATCAAAACACATTAGGCCTTCAAGCCTTGCAATATTTCCTTCAAAACGTTGATTAGGTAAGATGACCAAATTGCCATCTGTAGCAACATTTAATGCCAATCCTAACAGGTGTGTAAGTAATTCAAATAGTTAATGAACCTGCCCATACAATCCCCAACATAATCACAGAGAAATTTCAGTCAATCAACTTTACTCAAAACTGCTGTCAGCTATCATAGTCTAGTTTTACATGCCTTGACTGCATTGACTACTGCTGCTGTTAATGCTTGCCCTAGTTCTCCGTAGTTCTCCTAGTTTTCCTGCCAGTGTCTGGCAGCTTCTTTGCTGTGAACTTTATGAGACTGCTGTGAAAAACTTCACAGAACTCAGCGACATTTGCTTTTGTCTTGTTTTAGCATCATTTTCCTCAGCAGCTGTACTGCCGTTAAGATGTTTTACTTTCCCGAGTGGCAAACTCTAGTTTGTGTCTAAAATTTCAAGTAAAAAACAAACATAAAAGTAATTTTCTTTCAACTGATAAAACCTTGCTAGTAATCTGGTTTTCATATATTTACCTAGTATATTACATAATCTATTTGAAGCAAATTTCTTAACCTTTAATTTACATTATGAGCTTTTCCATGTTTACCAAGAATTCAATTACTTTGAAAAGCACACATTACAGCACATCTTACTTGCTTTCAGGCGTTAGGTATATGGCCACGGTATCTCTCAAAGCACAGATTTCAAGTCTTGCCTAAAGACAGAAATACAAATATTGAAACGAAGACAGTGTCCTTGCATCAAGTGAATACCAGTATCCCAAAGCTTCATCATTTGTAGAGGCAAATATTACTGCAGGCTGCAGTTGTAAGCAGCCTTGGCTTTTACCAGTTTAATTTCCTGTATTCCTCTCTGCCATACTGCTGTATCAGCAGATTGCTAAAGGGAACTATTTCATACTTTTGGTTCAAGTCAAACTGTGTGTACGGTCACTATGTAGTAGTCTGTAAACATTGGTTTGTCTGTTAGTAACAGTAATAAATCTTCAGTTCTGTTCCATCTTTTCAGTTCTGGATAAAAAGACAGAAGGAGGCAACCTTAAATTGTCTGCCTGCTGGTTTTTGGTGGGTTTTTTTGGTTGTTATTTTTTTTACATTGAAACAGTGAGCTTAACTTCTCACAGCACAGCTTGGCTGGGGAGGAAGGAAACCCAAGAATACAAAAATCTGTCAATATACATTTTATTCTTGGTTTTCCTGTTGAATTTATTCTTTTTCCCCATCAAATGAGGAAGTAGAATGGCTGTGCTTTGCTTCTCGTCTGTCACCTGGTAGGCACACAAGCTTGAGGATTTTAGTCCCACACTGTACTGCGTGTCTAGGTATTAATTTTCACCTAGACAAACTATGGTGGAGAATGAACTCAAATATTAAACAAGTTTCACAGATTGTCCTTTAAAAAAGCTATCATCACAGATTTTATACGAAATAAAAACATTCTGCATGTGATCAATACTTTCAGAAATTTCATTTAAAAATACAAAATGAACTTCATCCAAGTTCATATTCTGCTCTTGTTCATCATATAGATAAAATATAATTCAGTTAGCTATTACAGAAACATCTAGACCCAACCAATATGACATTAAGCTTACAAAACAAAACATGTTATAATGCAACACAGACATCTAATTCCATTTCTAATGAAAGGCTTTTGATTTTAGTTCCTCCCCTCTCCCCTAGGTAGGAAACCAGCCGAGATTTACGCTTTTTTAGTCCTAGAACTTTCTGGCACAAAATATGACATAGCCACACACCAATTTCATACTTATAAGCAATGCTTTTCTCACCACAAGATGTTTCACCTCTTTTTGTATGGTGCTCCAAATCGAACAGCCTTGGACTTTTTTGAAGTCCTACACATAAGATTCTGGAATCTTTCCTACATTTTAGGAGGTAGCAGTACTATGGGGAAGTGCCACTTTCTCAAGTATCACAGCCTAAATAAACATGGTGGTAGGGCAAAACCTACAAAACTGTGGGTCGTGGCATATGGGAATACAGATTCACGCTCTTTCGAGGAATTGCTTTTTTTTGATCAGTCTGACCAGGCTTGGAGCACTCTCTCACTGCTGCTTCTGTCAGGATTTTGTATGTTTGGGGGAACAGAAAATGACCATGAGTGACTAATATACAGGAAGGTGAGAAAATCCTTTTAGCAATGGGTTTAGGCAGCAAGTTCATATAGCGGGCTGTCTAGTCAAACAGAAGTCATATATGAGTGGCTTTGTTGCTATTCATTGATTGATTGGCAGTCAATCTTATTTGGCTGTGATCTTACACTAATTCTGTCCAATTCAATTACTACCAGAAGACGGAAAATAAAGCTTGCAATTGGGAAATTATTTTCCCATCATACTGCAAGAATGCTGTCATGTACAATGAAAATTGGGAGTTTATTCTTCTTGTCTGTTACAGCCATTGCAATCATTAACTCAAAGGGATTTCTTTTTAAAAGATTTTTTCTTAGAGTCCTTTTAAACTTATCCAATAGCACTTACAGCTACCAATCTAACTGTAAACTAAGAATGCAATGTAAGAGTATCTGTTCTACCCATGCAGCAACCAAGTGCTAATGCAGAAAGAGTATAACACACGTTACCAGTTTTGCAATGACTTGCGAGATCCTACTTCATCGTGTTTTCAAGATTTTAAAGTCTCAAAGTATCACAAAATTGTTTTTTCTCTAAAGTAATTTTCTGATGACAAGCCAAAGACAGTATTTAATGACATTTCAAAAAGATACCTTTATGATGCTTTTTATCTCATAGGATATAGGCAAACTTTTATGCATTCAGACACAAAATCAACACTAAAATACAGTCAAACCCAAGAACCATCATAATCTGAATGGATATTTATCCATAAATCTGAAAGAGGTTGTATACTAATCCTTTTTATCTCCTTGCTTTCACTGCTGCAGTAAATTTAACAAACACACAGATTGTATATCTCTCTGTTATGCTATTTTCTAGATTCAGATGTTTGCCAGTACAAAGTATTCAAGTACCTGTAAAGCTCCATTTTTGCTGAAGGACGAAACACACTGCATCAGTCGACTCAGTTCTTCAGAGACTGCTTCTACAACCCTTGACATTACCCGAGGAACTAAGTCTTTGGAAATCGTAAACACCTGATTTTTATAAAAGAAGAATCATGAGCACAATAGCTATATTAACAGACATATTTTCTACAGTGACATGTCAGTAAAAGCATTGAAAACTTTGAAAGGACAACTTCATTTTTATCAATGGACAAAAAAATTTCAGAAGCAACTGGAATACAAAGGATTTCTTTTGATACTTGCCTGCACTTTGACAATTCACCTCTGTCAATAGCTATATGATATGCGATAATGACAACTTTCTTACAATGTCTAAAAGCAGCTAAACCTTAAATTTGTGCTCTTGTCTGGTGGATGCAGGTAGCTGGGTGGCTGTACATAGACTGCTGTTTTGTAGATAGCATCTTTAATTCAGGGTTGTGTGACTGACTGCAACTACATACTCAGCCACATTTTCCCATCACGTATTTTGCTATTTCTTCTGGAATCCTTTATATTTCACCACTGTCAAATAACTAGTGTCTGTTTGTTCTGTGGCAGAGATAAGCCTTTGAAAGGGCTTGAGACTACAGTGCTGTAATGGATTCTTCCATTGATGCCATTTTTTATTTCCCTGGCAAAAAAATTACACCTCTCTGTTTTTTTCCGTGCATCAAGACCATATTTTTAACTGCTTATTTGTATACCTCTTTAAAGTGATACCTGTACCCTCCATCTGAGTTTCAAAATATCAACTGCAACACAACAACAACATAAAATTAAGCATTAGACCTCTGCCTGATGCAAAGCATGAAAACCCTGATCTTCCTCAAAGGGAGCCTTAAGGAAGCGAAAGATTTATGGTGAATAAAATAAAAAAAAAAAAAAAAAAGGCATGATTTTTCTACACAAAATTGGGGAAAATGCAGGCTGAGAGGTTGGAATATAGGAGGAAGTGAGATTATAGGTTAGACAGCCCAAACTTGTCTCAAGACTTAAAGATGACAATAAAGCTGCACAGGGCTGGGGGAAATGATGACACAAGGAACTGAAGTTGATGTGACTGGAATGGTGGAAGAAGGAAAATGAACTATATAGAATTTCTAGCACATCCCAGCCCCCATTTCTGCTTTAAAATGATTTTAGAAGTTAAGTAGTGGAATGTTTATTTTTTTTTGCTAGAATACCTTTGTTTTTCATGAAGTTTAGAGCTCCTGTGTGACAAGAAAATGTAGTAATTGACAGAAGGTGTATTAATACATGTGTGTAAAAGTAAACTGGAGGGGAAATTTTAAAACCCCCAAGATTCCTACGCAGGTGTCAGTGATTTAAGTAATTAATTATGTATCAGGGATCCCATAAAGCTGACCATTCCAAAAGGCAGGTCTGCACTAGGCAGGTCTGCACTATAGGCTAAATACACTGACCATATATATATATGTGAGCTGTGAGCTATGAGCTGTTAGCAACACTAATTCAAACATGAAGCCTGTTTTAACTGTTTTGACTCACAAAAGCTAAGTGACATACTTAGCTGCACAGTAAGAAAAAAGCAAAAACACCCAACCAGAAACAATTTGGGAAGGAGTCATCTTATTCAGCAGCAAATACTGGTGTGCAATTCAACACAAACATACCAGGAACACACTCAAAAATCTTCTACTGAGAAGAGAACACTGGTGCCTACAACGAGCACTCTTTAAGTTTTACTATACAGAATCCAGGAAAAAAAATTCTCAGCAATGATGAATCATCACAACTTTGCAATAAGAAGCCCTTATTTTGAGTTCAGTTAAATTTGAACTCAAAGGTACAGAAACAATATTTTTTCCACTACAGTCCATGTTTGTTGTTCAGCTGATGGTTAATTTTTGCTGTTTCAAACTACAGAAACTGGCAGCCTTGCTAACTAAATTTAAATCTGACCCAGCTTACAGAATTTCACCAGAAAACAGTGGAAATGGGAGTTTCATCTTGACACAGGTTTTCATATTTTTGCAGTGTTTCACATCTAGAAATTTGAGGCAATGCTATTAGGGCCAAAATCAGTATCAGTCTCAGTGAAGTCAGGGAGGCAGTGCAACTTTCTGCTGCAGTATTTTAACAAGTATGCATGTTTACAGCATCAGCTCAGTAAGTCACAAACGTCTTTGAATTTTTTAAAGAAAAAAACTCTCATTTTCATTTTCATTAATTTACACTGAAATTCAGTGTAATTCATTAAATTACACCGAAAACCAACATTAAAAACAAATGCCACATTGGTATATGTTTTTGGTGTTGCTTATGCCCTCACTTGGAAACATTTGATAAAATCAGCAGTGCTTCTGTGAAAACTGCTGTAAGTAAATATTGAAACTGAATAAAAAGAAATATTGCAAACAATATTTAATTTTTCTTAAAATATTTTAATTTATATGAATCTTTATTGTTTAAGGAGGAATAAAATAAACCAAAACCTCAAGTGAATCTTGTCAGATTTTAATTAGATGGAAAAAGGAGAGCAGCTATACTTGTGATATTTTGAAAGGTGAGAGTGTTATCACTACCAATGCTTATACCAGGAGCAATAGTAATCTGGTAGCATGCTTGATGATTTGAAGGAAGGAGTATGTACAACAGAGGCTGTAATTTAAAGAACTATAGAAAATTCCTGCATATTATCACAAAGGGCCAAATAACTCCAGCTCTGCTAGCATATTATTTTAATAATAATACTTTAATTTCAATATTCACTCCCTATCATAAGCCATTACCTACCTAAACATTTCAAATTGCATTTGTGCTATACAGAGACTGTAATTCTTTGTGGTTTTAGGTTTCCACTTTTTATTCTATGCACAAGAACAACATATTGCCTTTTCACTCGGAGAGGCATATGTTGAACATTTCTTCCAAAGCAAAGCACAAGCTCACTTTCCTATGTTGTGGAAAATAAAGTTATTCAGAGAAAGTGAGCATCATTACTGTCTATATATCTTTCTCTTTAAAAATTTATCTGTATAAAAAGGGAAGAATTGAGCTTTATACTTTAGCTTTCCTCTTCATCAGATGGTGGAAACAAAAAAGTGCAATGGAGTGTTAATGAGGATAAATAGTAACTGTTCATCTCCTTCTGCACTTAAAAATAGCTGTGACATACTTGGTTGGCTAAACTTGATCCAAAAGCCCTTTTATCTATAATGAAGACACTGAAACAGAGGTACAATTTTCAGGGGTGACGAAAGCCATATTTACCATACAAAGTACACTGAAATTATACATATAAAGGTAAGCATGAAATAATGTGAAGTTTTTCTCACCTCTGCATGAACAGCAATGATATTCACTAATGCTTCTTTCAAGTAGTTTCTGACACCTGAAACAAAGCAAACAAGATAATTACTTTCATTTTGTTGTCTCAAAGCCATAATATTCTACGGTTCAATACTGTACTTCTTCTTTTCATTCTTTTATTAGCATTTTTGCAATCAGAGACAGAAAGAGAAAGTTCTATAGCCACACCACCAGTCTATTTCCTTTTTCAATCAAATGGAGAAAGGCACATTTCCTTACAGCAAAAGGTTAAAAAAAGCCAGTAGGTTCCCGTTTCAGTATTCTTCTCTTGAAACCTAATTTCATCAACTTTGCAATTTCATAAAAACCTGGAATTATTAAAAATAAATTCTGGATGTCTTGCTAGAATACACATACTATTGCACAGGACATGTACTACAGCTCCGTAAGTTCTAAAGAAACAGAAGACAAAGACAAGGCATTTTGTTTGTACAACTGTTTTCAAGAAGATCATACTATTTTGCTTCTCTGACTGTTAACTACTATAACAGATATATCTATCTGTTAGCAAGGATGCGTTTCTGTGAAAGTGGTTCAGAAGATATTACTCATGGCAGTTTATGGAAGATGTCATGCCTTTGTAGGTATTTCCTCTTGGGGAGGATGGAGAAGTCAAATAAGCATTTTATTTACCTAGCATATGAACTGCTTGTCAATTTATACTAAAAAGGAAATTCTAAACAGAAGCACATCCAGCAGGGTATGCTTTAGTGAGGATTGCCTCTTAATCCACTACACTCCTGTAATTCTGGACTAACTTCCCAGGCCAGGACTCCAGTTGTGTAAGATTTAAAATAGGCAAAAATCTAAAATTGCCCCATTTGCTTTTCCGGGCACTTCACTTTGTAAGCAAAGGCAAATCAGAAATCATTTAACATATTAGAGCATGCATAAGTGTTGGAAGTGCAACACAGCATAATGAGAGAGTGTTACTGATCCACATGACCTCAACTTCTGATTCCAATTACTCTAGCATGAATGAGAGAAAGCACAATCACTTCCTTTGGTATATCTAATTGACAGTAAAAGATTACAGTTCACAGAATCATAGAATAGTTGGAAGGGACATTCAAAGGTCATCTAGTCCAATCCTCCTGCAATAAGCAGGGACACCTTCGGCTAGACCAGGTTGCCCAGAACTACATCCAGCCTGGCCTTGAATGTCTCCACGGATGGCGTATCTACCGCTTCTCTGGGCAACCTGTGCCACTGTCTTACCACCCTCATTTAAAAAAAAACTTGCTTTGTCTCGTCCAGCCCAAATCTCCCCTCTTTTAGTTTAAAACCATTACTCCTCATCCTATCGCAACAGGCCCTGCTAAAATGTCTCTCCCAGTTTGGGGAATTGGGGACAAAGACTGGTGAGACCACACAGCTCAGAGATCACAGCGTGATTAAGGCTGCTGTTATAAAAATTATAAAATGAACCACCTTTGCTCATATAACACCAATGCAGCAACTTAATCCTGTTATGAACAACAACTTCAAAAGGAGTTACCAAAGAATATCAAAATGAGTTATTCTATGGGAGAATAGTGTTTCATAACTGCCATTTCAGTTGTACTTATTTTTTTTTTTTCTAATCACTGGTCCCATAACTCACCTCAAGATCTAAAAGGAAACACTCATTCTTTCTAACTTAGGCAATTAAGGACAACCATTTTATAAAAAGAGTAGGACAAAAGGATCTCTTCACATGAGGTTGAACACTTTCATCACCTGTGTCTACACTGTGCTATGTGATGCAGCCTGGAGCTTAGACTGGAGGTGGCTTCCTAAAGGGCATTACAGGTCTCCTTTTGGAAGGAAGGGTGCTTTGTGGAAAGTGGAAGGAGAGATGTTGAATAGAGACACTTGTTTCAACACGCAGCGAGGATGTAGTTGATCTCTTTTGCAACCAGGCTTCTGTATCAAGACAGCCTGTGTTTTAAAAGTTCATAGTGAAGAGGTGAACATGAAGATTTTACTGTTCTCACTAAAAGCAGTTTGGTTTCTGAACATACAAAAGAACTAAGACCTTTTTGAAGGAATGTTCTATTTTTACCCTGGAAGAGATGCAAATAACTGAAAAAGGTAAAGAAAAATACAAGCCTTTCCCCACACATTCCAAAACATCTCTAACGCCTTTTCTCACTCTTTATTATCTTCCTTGAAAAATCTCAGTGACTCTTTCCATTTCAACCAAAACAACAAGTCAAACAGCACAGTACACCAGGCTGCAAGATTTTAAGTTCTTATTATCTTAGTCTTTTTTTGCAACAAGGAAGGGAGGGAGGGAGAAACAGAGCAATACTAGAAATTTTATGAAACTGACTTTTTTTTTTCAGCTCCTGTACCCTGCAAAACACATAATGCTACACACCAGTACTTGAACCACACCAAAGATCACAGGTGTGTGTGCAAATGCAACACCTGTGAAAATTCCTTTTTCCTCTTCTAGTGTTTTCCTTCTTCTGCTTCACTCTGTCCCTGTTTAAATCCTTAGCAGACTTTCTATCGCAGAGAACAAAATTTGTATCATATCTCAGAAGTAAATAAACTTGACCAGGCGCTGAAGAGTGGTATGCAAATCATATCAAGAAGTACGGGGCGAATTTGGGAGCTGGTATGCAGTTAACCTCAGGGTGCAAAGTGTTGATTTTGGTCTGCAAATCTATGTGGTATTCAGCTTTTAGCACCGATCAGCCTCATCTTGTGACAGTAGGATCTTTCATGTGGAAACTGTGCTTTTACTTTTGCACAAATGCCACACAAGATTAAGACTTTGATGGTTTCCCTTATCTGTGGATACTTGAGCACTGCCAGAGCATGTTTATTAATCAACTGAATTTTCACTCATTAACTAAGCAGCATTTCTTTGCCCCAACTGATTGTTCTTCAATAAACCATATCACTAAAACCCGGGTACAGCTGGGGAGCTGTAATGAAGGTGCAGAGAGGGCAGTTGTGTGTGTGCTGCAGAGAGGAGGCCAGCAGGCTGAGCTGGAATGAAGAGTTAATAAGGAGACAAGTGAAAAGATGGAATGCATAAAGATTGAAGCTCAAGGGTTGTGTAAAAGTGTGTGTGGTTCCAAGGAATAATCCTTATTTTCCACTTAAGCTCCTAAACTTAGGTGTTCATCTTATTACCTACCTAAGCATGCCTCTTCTCATGCATTCATGCAACTTGGCTCGGGATAGGAGCTGCTAATTCTGCACCCAAATTAAACAACTTCTGGCTATGCTAGCAACAATTGCCTATCAATTATGGCTATGGAAACCTTCCATAACCTATTTCTTAAAGAGTCATTCACCAAGTTACTGTAACCATTACTGTTAATTTCTACAAGCATGAAATATTAATGTCAGCAACATCAGCACCAGGTGTTAAATACCACTATCTGGTGTGCACAGCTAGAATATAAAATGATAGTTTATGTCGTCTAACTGAAGAACTAAGAATGAATTGATTAAATTGAATTGAGATGGAACCTATGGTAAAAATGAAGTGACAGTAGCTTTGTGTGGCATTTTGCTAACCCATCCCTGCTGTACAATAAGATTGCTAACTTAAACCTCAGTTAAAAGGCATAAGCAGACATATTTTATCTTGCATCCTTGTACCACATACAAGGACAAATGGGTGAACTGAGATCTTCAAGGAGATTATTTTTTGCAATCCCAGTAGCACTAATTAGGTGCCCCTGACCTTCTGCAGCTATGACTGTAAGATCAGCAGGCTCAGCAGAAGCTGAAGTATTTTCTCAGTTTCTTAGAGAGGTTTTGCAATTTAAGAGCTGACAATTCAGCACGAACTCCGCAAAGCTGTGCAATTTAGAGACAGTCTGTGTATATGAAACTGTAGTTGCCTTAACTGCAGCATCTAATAGTGTAAGAGATCTTGCCTCCGTAAGCTAAACAAACCAAAGACAGAAAGAAGATGCAACTGCACTCCAAAACTGCAAGTGGAACCAGACACAGAGAGAAGGGAGAACTACCTACAGGGAAGAACAATACTTACACTAGAAAGAAAGAGAGGTGTAAACGAACTGACCACCAGTAAACTTAGGCTGGAAGTTAAAGGTAACCCTGTAACAGGTTTGCTTGGATTATGCTACGTGATGTTGTGACAACCATCGCTACTAGGGAGTTAGTTTCCTATCATGAATTGCGCATAAATACAATGGGTATTTTCCCCCAGCCCTTCTTTTTGTCTTATTTGTGAAGGATTTTCATTTTGGCATGTGGAGACAAAGCCAAACATATCTGAATGTCAAGACCTGCAGGCATAGTTAAGAGATGTACTATATTTTGAAAAATTACAATTAAAAAATATCCAATTTCTGATTTACATCACTGCACTGTTTGTGGCAGGCTTTGTTGAACCAAAGTATTACTTTTTTGGAGTATGATTCACTGGAAATACAAGCAGTGGCATCCAACTGTGAATTTGTTGTGAAATTCATTTCAAAATGAAAAAATTCTGTCTAGAATAGAATTTTTGTGCAGCTTTCTCTGTGACTATTCAGCAGCCCACACAATTACAGTTTTTGGGACACCATGCTGCCAGTCCTATTATACAGCACTGAAAGCTAATGCACCATATAACTGTAGGTTGCAACTATTAGGCTAATCAAGTGAAACATAACATTCTTAAGTCTAAAATACCTCTTATTTAGCATATTGAAGCACAAACACAATGTCTTTCCATATCTTCTGACAGAAATGTGTTAAAGTCTCAACAAGCCCTTGAAATTTCTCTCAGAAAAACGTTATTATTCTGTTACAGCATAAAGGCATTCCACTCGCACTCTATTCTTAATACCAAAGACTGACTTGCTGGAATTCTATCTGCCACTAACAAAGCCCCAGTACTGCGCTAAGCAAAAATGGATGGGAAGACTTACGACATAAAAATGATAGAAATGATGGACAGTTTCAGCTATCAACAATCACAATGGCTGTGATACAGCTTTTTGAACAAACTTTCAAATAGCATGCTCCAATTTTGGGCCCTCCACTTTCTGTTTTACAGAAAAAAAGTAAATGTAAATTTACATCTAACAGATGTAAATTTATCTGCAAATGAGTAAAATTTACTAATTTTACTAATTTTAATCTGCAAATAAATACCATAAAACCATAAAGCTGCAGCAAGGATGACTGTGTGAATTATGGGAAAAGCAGAAGGGAAAAAGATTTGTGGTTCTGAGGAGTAACAGAAACCAAACTTGTAGCTTGCCAATGCAGGAGTCATTCAGGAGATCTTCAGATGGCGTACTGCTATCAGTTGTCCCACATGTAGTTCTCAGAGCTGTTTCCCCCAAGTACTTAGATGACAGCAATCTACTATGAAATCTCCAAAGCAACTGAATAAGCATGCAAAAGCTGGAACTGCAATACCATATACGTAATTATAAGATGCAGAGAGGCTAGAAAAACTTGCATGCACAAATAGAGCAAAGGTTGCACACACGATAAAACTGAACTGTGCCAGAAGCCAACACAGGTCTTCAAATGTACTCAGTCCTTCTAGAGTAACTTGCTAGAGAAGCTATAAGCATGAAACATTTTTGTCTTCTGCAGACTCAAGAGTCCAAAGAATGAACTGAAGTTCAGCTTGGAGAACTGAAACACACAGGAAACTTTAACCCAGGCATGTTAGGTTTGACATACTTTAACTCTTACGAGATTGGCACCTCATTTGAAATGAGCAACTGGGAAGTCAACCTTGCCACTGCCTCTCACTGAACAAGCCTTTCAGGTTGTCTGTTGTGCTAAAAGGAGGAGGGGAGGATAAAAGCACATAACTGTTTAGAAAAAGCATGTGGTGTCAGCAGGTACCTCTGCTTATCATCAGTAAGCCACACCAGACATAAGGATAAGAGGCTAAGAAGGGTCAAAAGAATGAAGTTCTGAGGCAAGTTCACATTCCAATAAAAATCAGGCAGCAATAGTGAAAGCTGCTGCTTTTCTGTGGAGGAGTTAGAAAGCCATCATAGGAAGTTCTGCAGTTTGACAGCTGTCCCTCAATTCTGGCTTTGCTAACAAAAAGAGAGAAAGGCTTCACCAGGAGTTAACGGTTCTTTATACACTGACCAAGCTACCAGTACTGATTCAAGACTGAGTTGACTGGCTTATTAGAAACCCAAGCTCTAAGGGAATGAAACAGAAATGAGCCTTGGGTAGGCACAGAGCCACGAATTTAGGAAACAGCAGAGAGCATTCTGGCCTCAGTAGGAGGTCAATACTTGCACAGGCAAGCAACTGCTGCTGGTGGTAGCAATGCTTCTCAATGCCTCTGAAAAGAGAGCCCTAAATTTGCTGGCCTTGAGGCTCGAACATGACTTGGTAAAGCTAGGAAAACTGATGCCTGGGAGTCTGAAATTTCAAATTTTAAACACATCCAATTGTATGTGATATTTTTACAATTTATTGTTCTGTTTGGTGAGTTATGCCAGTAAGTCAGTCAGTCTGAGAACTCTTTGTTGCCTGATTACTTTTTAATAAAAACTTTCCTCAAAAAAATCACAACAAAGAATTTGGTGATCCAAAGGGATTAATATCTTTTCATATCTAGCTGCACAGCACCAACACTTGACTGTTCCAGGATGCTTAATCTGCTATGCTGGTAGTAAACTTGGAGGAGGACAAATAGGAAAAAAAAAAAAAAAAAAAGAAATCTGCTCTAAGTCACCTGCTTTTAAATTATCTGATGTACGTTCTTTCCAGTTACATTATACCCTATTGCCAGATTTAACTGAATAGATATTGGAAATGTTAATCTCCAAGTTTCAGATATCTAGTACCAAACTCTACTGCAAGTGACACACAAAGTGTTTTGTCAGTTGAGCTCCTACAGCCCTTCTCCAAAACAGCTCTATGAAACTGCTAGAAAAAAAACCCGCACACATGTACTGTAAGTCATTAATCAGTGCTGTGTGGTGCACATTAAAAAAGAAACTAATGAATGGTATCCACAAAGCCATGTAACTTCTTTACACAGTCTGATATTAACTGTTGAATTTCCTCTAGGTTCTGGCTGCACTGCAGCTGAAGCAATAGCAATATTTAACACCTACTTTAACTACAATTATTCTAGCATGATTTCCAGTGTGGTCAGGACATTTTTTTCTTCCAGGAAACTCATGTTACAAAAGCAGTACTACGGACTAGCAGGATACCCTATGGGATGGCTGCCTATTACTTCTATTTCTGCAGCTCCTGGAAAGGCAAGACCACGGTATGCAATACACCAAGCAAGCACCATCCTGCTCTGTGAAGCCTGCTTGGGAATTTCAAGGTTAGACGGATGCCTCCTGACAAGCCAAGGTGCCCACCTGCCCAGCACACACCACAGAACTTCACTTTTCACTTTTTTTCTTCATGCAGAAGTTGCTAGAAGAAATAAAAAATAAGCTGTGCAGACATGCCTTGGTACACAAGTTGTAATTTGAGAGACCTACAGAATGCTATGCTTCCCATACCCAGGGATGACTGCCTCACACCTTCCAGAGCATGATGAAGCTCTATCAGCTACCTTATCCCAAGAAATGAACAAGAGGCAGCACAGACCAAAAGTGAAAATTAAAATGAACACCAAAATATTTTTAGTTTGCAGCATTCCAAATAAACATGTCTTACATAAAATATTCCAGAGACTCAGGCTACAAAGCTATGAAGAATGTACCGAAAAAACTTCTTATGTTATGTTGGTATTGTGAAGCTATTTGGAATAAATTTATTACTGACTGTTTTGGAACATTTGGATTTGAAAAATATATGCAAGCAATTTCAGTCTAGAATTAAGCACCTTGGATGATATGAAAGCAGACAGTGGCTACCCATGAGGGCCAAGACCATGCCTGAGGCTAGATGAAATGCATCTGAATAAAGGTGTTGTCCCGCCAAATTATTTAGAAATCTAACATTCATAATCAGGGCAAATTTATTGTGACCTACAGTCTGTTTAATCCAAATGCAGGAATGAACTGAAATAATTAAATTTCCATTATGAATAAGAATTTTGTATGTTTCCAGAACAATAAACTGTAGTGCATTTTTTTATGAGGCAAATAATTTATTTAATGTTTCTGGAAAATAATATTAAAAGCTTGCTACTCTTTGCAGTTACTATAATGAATGCAATACATTTTCATTTAGAAAAGCAGTATTTTCACTTCCAAGACTCCTTCCAAGACCTTCCAAGGTAGTCTCCTGACTGCAGAATAGACAGAAACCTATCTTGTTTGCAGGCACAAGTCTTTCATGAACTACAACAATGGCACATGAGTATGACATTCTACTTTACTGAAGTGCCCCCACCCACACAGTGATATCATCTAACCTGACACCCCATAGATGTTTTTTTTAAATGTAAGAAAAAAAAAAAAAAAAAAGTAGAGACATGAGTTGGAATTTCCCCATGGACATAACAAAGCAGCTCACCTCTACTCTTTACAACAGCACATGGGTTTCTCCCTACAAAGACGGTTGATAGGAAATCAGCTTCAAATACCGGTACTACCAGTGGCCTGTTTTCTAAATTAAGGCAGCTAGACAAGCCTGTTTGTTTCTTTCTAATTTCTAAAAAATGTATTTGCCATCACACTTTGTTGTGTGCCCTGGATAAAAACATTTTTAGAAAATTGTCTGTAGGATGTAGCTATACACTTCTATCTATCTGGCAGTAGCTCTAAAATAGAACTCCAGCAGGTCATAACCTTTACCACCACTTAAGCTGCTTTATTTACTTATTCTCTTCTCATTTTGACCCACAAAAAATTTTCAAGTTGATTTTTAAAAAGCTAGTGATTAGTAGCAGTCATAAAACAAATAATGAGCAGTGCAAAGAATGGCTTTCACTCAGTTATTGCTTCTGCTTTGCCCAAAGAAATACACACATTACCTCTTAAAGAATTAAATGGACATCATTATGTTCAGCAAATTCCTTACTTCACAATAAGATTTATGCAATCTGATTAAAAATGCTATTTGTACTGCTCCAAACATGATTACATATATTTTTAAAAAATACGTGTATAGTATATTAAAAAATATAGCCCCATGTAAAAGAAAGGGCAAAGTAGGAGGAAAGTAATTACCTAAAAGCAGTCTTGAATTGAAGATACAATTACAGCATTCACAGACTTTTATGGATTCATATGATAAACCTGAAGCAACTGAAATGCCATACAACTGCTCCAATGTTATTACAGCAGGTTACCCCCCCCCCCCCCCCAACTTACAGACAGGGGTCTAGAACCTCATTTGAGTCTAACCAAGAATGTGAAGTTTTCGACTCTGCCACTTCCTGCTATTGCTGGAAATATTCCCTCCTTTAAACAGAGATGGATTTCAAGGTACTGTACTTAGTGTTGTTTTGAGAGTACATTCAGAAGAAAATGTGAACGTGTAGGCAAACTGGAAACTCTCTGGAGAGATTACCCACTTATTTAACCACATTTCCTGTTTTTTAACCCATTTGTCCTAAGTCAGTCCTTAGACTACTGACAAAAATAGATACAAGTCTGCTATAAATAGCTTATTAGCAGGTCTTTCTTGGTAAAACTGAAAATGTTTTGATAAATTCATTGTTCTTACTAGCTCCATACTTATTAAACTGTGAATTACATTAATATTTCCTTGAAATTCTTCTCTGCATAGCTCATGGTAATTATAAATATAAAGTGCCTTAGGAATCAGAGAAGTCACTGCAAGAATTAATAGCAACCTAAAAAATAGCTATTGATAATTGAAACTTAATGATGAAATTACTGGTAATCTATGTGGGAAAATGCTTTTACAAAGCACAGTTCTGAAGCAAGGGAGGACAGAACCTGATCACTAGGTTATGAGTCAGAAACTAGTTAAGTATTTTGAGATATGAAGGCCAGAGCACTACATCTTAGAATCAGTCGCCTTGCTCTGATTTTCAGCCATGGCACTGATGTTGACGAATGCCACTTGAAGAACTTGACACAAGTAGCCACAAAACTACTCCCTAAAACCATGAAACATAAAGGATTTCAAGACTTGCAGTACTTGTAGTTTTTGAACTATTTTAATTCAAGAAATAGAAATTATGTAATGATGTTCAAAGAACCTGCAAGTTTGTGTTTCAGACAGCTTGGAGTAGCAAGAACTCCAAAGACTGCCAATACCGTGATTAATACCTTTGTCTATTGTAGGGAGTCTATTGCGGACCGAAATTCAGTTTACAGAGGAGAACACTAAGAGAATATTACTACTTCTGTGTCCTTGTGTACAGCCCAAATTAAGATGTCTTTAAAGAAGCTACTGAAGGTGTTCCAAACTATCTGGTACTCCATCCAAACTGCCAGAAGGATCTGAGGAACAGCTGAAGAAGTCTGAAATCCAAATACTTGCTGCTTTCTGATCCTTACTACACTGCTTCTTGGGATAGAATATAACCTGCTTTATCACTAAGAAGATATGGAGAAAAACCTGTAAAGGCCAAACACTATAAAGGAAATGTGAAGCTTGACAGCACTTTAGTTGGTAAGCATCTTATTTGCTAGCATCTTATTTTAAAACATGTGCACGTAGCTGAAGGCCAGTTTGATCTGTATTTGATCAGGAGAATTTTCTTTTTAGATGAATTTACTTTCATTTGTTCCGTCAAACACAGTAACAAAGCCTTTTACCAACCCAGACCTGAAAATCATGAGAAAAGGATGCTGCACACCACGTTGAGAATCGAAACAATAAAACTCTAAAATTACTTCTATTATTGCAGAATAAGACAAATTTCAACCCGTTAATCTGGGAACAAGAAATGTAAATAGCAGAAGAAAACAATCAAAACCCTCTAAACCAAACAAAAAGCCTACGCACTAGAGTAAAAAAAGACCTACTTTGGAGCTTATAGCCATCCATACCTCTTCACATAAGCATACACATGCATTGGCTCACCCAAATCACCACATGTAAAGAAACGCATTTGTGACCCTCACCTGAGCCCAGTACTTAAGATATATAACCCATAGAGACTTGTCTTTATGTTGCTCTCATTTAAGTATTTAAAACACTGTCTGGCACAGATACAGCCATTAAATGGTGGTCTACATGCAGTTGCCTCATCAACATGTGGCTGTAACCCATAAATACAGCCTTGAGACAGCATAAGAATACAAACACTTCACAGCCAAGTTGTACCATACAGATTTAGCAGCACTTAAGAAAATCTTACGGTTTCTACTTCAGCATTAACAGTGTTGGGGCTGTTCGATATTTTTTTTTTTTTTTTTTTTTGCTAAATTTAAGTGACTATATGTGATTGACTTAAGAAACCCAACAGTATCAAATAATCACAACTACCAGATATTTAAAGTAGCTGGCTTGAAGTAGACAAAAAAAAAAAGAATTGCACTATGAGAAAAAACATTTTGCCAAACTACAACATAATGGTTTTGTTTTGGATAGTATATACTGTTCTTCCTGAGCGGGGAAAAAAAGGTTCTGAAGAATGAAATTTATGTGTGAGATTCTTAGATATAACAAACTTTCCTTGACATGAAAATTAATACATCTAAGGATGTATTATTACCTTAATTTTTTCTACCAGCAATCCATTAGCAGTAGGATGGCTCCCTAAACAAATACTACCAATTTTCCCAAAAGAAAATTTTTTAAAAATTACCCCTTCTGTCCCCCATAATTTACAGCATATAAATGCCATAGCATCACCTATATAAATTCTATTATCACTAGATCTCTAAGAACAATTTTAATGCTGAAGGCTTTTCTTTTGATAAAGCAGAGTGTGTTAATAACCAACATGTAAGGTGCTGAAAAATCAATAGGGCATCCCTGGTATGAGTAGGTTTCCACCAATTTTAGCAGTTTGGAAGGCAGGACTGAGATCCTTCTGTGTATATCCAGAAGTTTGGCAGAGTGGGAACTTAATAGCTATTTTCTGGCCACAGAACATTCTGAAGTTGCCAGTATCTGTGAGCAAGAAAAACACTGAAGCAAAACATAATATTGCATGTAAGAGGGAACAAACTGATTAGTGTGTGTGTATATATATATATATATTTGATATATTAAAAAAAAAAAAAGCCTTCTGCATCAACAGTTTCTCATGAAATAAAGTTACAGCATGCTAACCAAGAAACTGCTCTGCTCCTTAAAAGCTCTCTCTGTGCATTGTTTTGGTCCCTCCTTCCCCACCCCAGATTTAAGAAAAATAGAGAAACTGTAGAACAGACGAGTTGGTGGGTGGTGGATACTAGGAGTATCATCATCTTGTAAAACTATACCAATGTTCTTCTGAAGCCAGGTACTCACATTGTTTCCAGAACTGTAACCTGTTTGTTATTTACCTAAAGTAGTTTCTAAATTCTTCACAAGTGAGCCACTTAGGAAAAAAGAAAACAATTGTACAGCTTCACTTCACAATTTTGACATAGTCTTCCAAAAGCCTGAGTATGATAATATATCATATTTGGTGGTTCTTGCCAATCCAAGACACGTCTCACTGTACAGATGTGTAAATTAAATGCCCAGTCACACATCTAGTGGTGTCAGCAGGGACTGGAGTCAGCAACACAGACTTACCCCTTCACACTGCCCCCAGATATCCCAATACAGGAAGCAAGAAGCATCAATTCAAAAAGATGTGTTTCACAGATAAAAGAGGGTAGCTATATGCACCATAAAGATACAGAATGACCAATTCATGGGAAAAGCAAGCCACTTCTTTAATTGTGAGGTATACTAAAAATCAACATCTCTATCAAAACTGAGAACAGTTGAATCAAAAAAATGTCAAGCAATATTTCTTTCCATTAACACAAACCAAGCATAGTCTACAAGAATATTCATTTATTTCTTTCAAACACTCTGAAGGTGTCCTTTCATGATTTTGTAAAACCTAAAATTATTAAAACCTTTCAAAACACAGACTCACTCAGGAAACTGTGTGTTCTTCTCATAATTCCTGAAGTCACTGGTACCTTAATAATAGCCTGTCATATGCAAAATGACAGCAACTTCATAAATGAAGAATGGGCTTAGAAGTATACTATGTTTATGAATTTACTTCAGTTGTCACTCAAATATTGTTATTATAAGAAATGAGAAAACTGAAGCCAATGAATCCAAAAGAGACCCAATTTCATAAAAAAAAATTAAAAAAATTGCAACAATACAGACACTAATAATTTTAGTTTTCAGTTATGTCCTGCATCTGTCTAACCTTCAAGCTACATAAAAAAAAAAAAAACTTAGTCACCAGTGAAACAAGACCTGCATTTATTATAGTGACTTAAGACAGATACACTTTGGTAAGTAAAAGAAAAGGCAAACCTGGCAAAAGGAAGTAGAGTATGAACTTTTAAAAGGTTTTTTTTTCCAAGGAAGAAACTTTAAAAGTAGTGTTTTGAGCAAAAAGATTACTAGCAGCAATACGATACATAATTTTCCTGTCTTTTAGAGTGTAACTTTGTTAGTACAATTAATGATTTTTTTTTAATCTTGCTATTCTATTGAATTATATCAGAAGTACAATGGTCACAAGCAGGCAGCACAGATAGAATATAAAACAACTAATACTTTTGGAACACGATACTGCAAAGGTCTGTGAATGTTCTTAACCCAAAAAATCCAAAGAGTCAGCCACACACTGAAAGAAACCACAGGACTGGCTGTTAGTATTTTTACATACTTTCTTCTAAATGATTTTGTGTACCATTTGTGGATACACGAAATTTTATTTGTCCATAGTAATTAAATTCAGCAAACTGGCAACCAACTCAAAGCCATGGTATTAGCTTACAAGCAACCACTAATAGGTAGCAGTATTTGTAGGCACGGTGGAAGTACTGAGTCATGGGAAAGATCTGCCCAAAGAAAGGGACCTTGGTTACAGATGCAGTGAATTCTTTGAAAGATGTAGCAGAGGTCATGCTCCGCTTCATTTCTCCAAATACTCAAATTTGAGTTCTATGGCAAAATCTAAGGGGGTTTTTTGTTGCTCCCTGACTTGGTAACTTGCAGTGACCTTCAAGAGGTAGTCACCATTTTGATTTTCAGCCAGTCCTTATTTCTACAAATGTACATTATTTAAATTGGAACCATGTACTGCAGTCAAGTGCATGTAGATCAGCAAATCAGTAATAATTACTCACAAAACCATACCTTAAATTTATGGCAAAAAATGACAAACTGAATTTCATGTAGAATTTTATTTATCTGTCTGCTTAAATAATGAGTGAGCTAGAACCAGACCACAGCAGCTTTTAAAGATGTTACTGCAGTAAATGCCAAAACAAAAAAAAAAGCCAAAACCAACAACCTTAGTGCCTTATACTCTGCTAAGAAAAAGCAAAAAATGAGGTAAAAACCTGTTGTGAGGCACATACAGTATTCAGTGAGAACGCATATTTATCCTATTCATCAGAGTGAAGGTGAGACGCTGTAACTGGCTTCCAGTGTTACTATTTCAGAGTTTTTCATTTCCAAGTTTCACTGAATCCCTACAGCATTTTGAAATGGGCATCGGTTTAAAATGGAGAATGTCTTTGCATGAACTGAAAAAACAGATCCTTAAAATCTGTTCAAGTCCAAAATTAACATTTGGAAGCTATCTGGACCCTGGGGTGACCCACAATAACTGGAAAGTTTAAGATTTTTCACAGTTCAAAGTAAAGGGTTTTAATAATTTTGAATCACTTCAACCGCTGAACAAGTCCAACACTATAATTTCATCCACACATCAATAAAGTTTAAGTGTTTCATTAAATTTAAATTGCTATTTGTCGTGTAAAGAAATTTTAAGCTAATGAAATGCTTTTTATTAAAATGGATCTGCTGTACTGTTAGGAGCCTATCATATTTTCCCACTTAAAATGTAAGAGTTCAAGGGCTTGGTAACTTGGCTACAGAGAGAATACGCTCCAGGCTAAAATTTGTATAGAAATTTTGTATAGAAAGCTGAGACTTTTTGTTACACTAAAATTTTCAACTTAAAACCAAGCACACAGCCCTTTGCAGAAATGGTTACTGAAGGACCAAGCAGATAGCTGTCTTCCCCACTTTGCTGGTTTTTCTGTTCAGTGGCAAGCTATATCTTGGAGACTGTATTTTCATCAGTGTTTTTAAAATGTTAATAACTGCAGCATCCTTAACTACTGCGCATATTCAAGGATTAGAAAATAATTTTTATCATTCCTCTTTCACCTTGAATGCAGTCTTGTTTATGCTTGACCATAAACCCCTTATGCAATGTTTCAAGCCATAACCAGAATATGAACTGACCAGTGAGATTATTAAGGGTCTCAAGGCTTTTGGACTTCCTCTGCTGAGCTTGTCTGCAGCAAACCCCAGGTATTTTAAGATGATTCTCTACATCTGCACAAGTGGTACAGGAGGGACCATAACACTGTATTTTCTATGGCCCTTAAAGAATCCCCACCACAAACACCTCTATCAGTGATGAATACACAGTTATGGATTGTTTCTAACTAGCACCACTATGCTAAAGGATAACAAGAGAAAATCATTCTCTAAGCACACAGTGTGAATTACAGGAATCATACAGGCAGCTTTCTGCAGACAAGTGGCTATTTTGATGCAGTTGAGTTTACTTAGACCAACAGCAAAGTTCTAACTTGGGACTTTCTATTTAAATATTACACACAAAACTCCAATCCTTTATAATTTGAGCTAGAGGACTACAACTTAGCTTCAAACAGCAGCCGACAAGCCTCTGCTACAGATCAGCCATTATCAGTCATGATCTATAAAAATCTTTGAATGCCATACTGGAGGCAAGTATGGTACAACTTCCTACAACCTGCCGACAAACAAAAGAGACTTTTGAGTTGTCAGACACTGCTGTAAGTAAATCCTCTAGAGTTGCAATAACTATCATCTCATTTAGGTATTAGAGTGACCTCTAATACTGTCAGTTAGAAAGGGTATATGAACGGACACAATTCTCAAGCTACAAGATGACTATGATACAGTCTGACCAAGAAATTGCAGCAACATTTTATAGATAGAAGGCTTTTGTGCTCATGCTCTTCCCATCCCTCAAGCAATATAAATGAAGTGTGGTCTAGGTCTTCAAAGTTTTCAGATGAGAAAGATTTTTATAAACAGAAATGCCATAAATTATTGCAGGAAGAAGTCTGAAAGGTAAAGCCAAAGAGAAGATGGGTGGGATAGGGATGACAGTCTAGTAGACAGCTACTGGTATGCTTAATAGCCAAAAACAATAGAAAATGGGACTGAGTGAAGGCAGACACTGCAAAGCAAGAGGAAGCATAAGAAATAAAATAGTTAAGTTGCAGATGAACATACTTTATGCTTGCACATGTGAACTCTAGAGTTTGCTGAGATCAGCCAAGAAACTCGATGCAAAATTGCAGGAGAAAATCCTGCATGCAAGAAGTATGCAGAAGCACAAGAAGATATATAAAAAAGCCTACATGCAAGTGCAACTCAGTATGTGGCAGGTAGGGACCAGAAAATGCAGTGCCTCTTCAGGACAGTTTCTGCTGTGATTTCTGTAACAGAAATTTAAGATAACCAGTCAAGCAGAAACTATAGGAAGCTGAAGAAACAGTTCCTTCTCCTGTTCTCATCTTTTGCAACTTTTTTTTTTTCCTGTTAAAGTACAGAAAGGGTAAAACGTCCATTCAATTTCACTAGCTAGAATGGATCCTTAATATTTATAATTCAGACACTAATGTAATGTGTTAAAGAAATCATATTGTTGCAGAAGTGAAAAACACAATGAAACCTGACTGTCTGAAAGTGAAATTGACAAAAATCTGAGGTTAAAATGAAGTTACACAAATGAAGGTATTTTGAAACATGCAGTGAAACTTGTGCTTATATTTCAAGCAGGAAATCAATTTATTTTTACAAAATTAATTGAAAGGTTACAATATGTCAACCCCTGACTCTGAAATTTTAGTATGATTCAACTCTGTGAAGAACTGTATGTAGTAAACCAAATGCAAGAACTGCATTCGTGCAACACATGGATTCTTACATTTGATAGTTAAACAGGTCATTTAATGATGTTGAACTCAACACATCCTAATAAAAATTTGATTGTTGACAAAGAACATAGTTATTATTTCCTTACTATAATGACAAAATATGAATTTACTAATGTATGTTGAAAAACGGTTTGAATGAAATGAAGAAAATGAAAAAAGAAAGCATATTTTAACTGGAATACTTGAAGAGGACTGTGTATAGGAACACTCTGGTGTTCTAAAAGAAGTTATAACACACCAGCACAGATACAAAGCTGTTTCTTCAAGTGCTGATCCTCTTTTGTGCAGTCCTGGGATGAGTGGGGTAGGGGGAAAAAAAAAAAAACAACCAGCCCAAAACAAACACCCTTTTCTCTCCCCCCCCCCTCCAACTTGCTGCTACAAAAAGTTCCCTTTTCAGTAGCTGAAGTTACTCTCACCAGTGCTGACATCCCCATGCACTCTAAACTGCAACCCGAGAAACACTGCAAGAAAATGAAATACAATGGCACACAATGCAAGAATGTGCAGGTTGCAAGATAATTCTGAAACCATCCAGCTGAAGTGTTAGAAGAAATCTAAAGAGTTACAGATTTCAAACCAAACTATTTTGCAAATTTATTTCAATCAAAAAGTAACTGCCTATATTTCTCAAAAAAAAAACAAACAAAAAAACCAAAAAACAAACAAAAAAAACCCCCAAAAAAACAAGAAAAAAAATTCTACTATACCCAAATGTTTTTAAGATGTAAATGCACTTGTCATCTTTCATGTAAGCAGGGTACTGGTGCCCCAAATTAAACAAAAGAAGAAAAGTTAGGGTTGACAAGTATGTCGCTGTGTAACTACAAATTAAATATGCCTTTTGATATTTCAATTTTAACTGTTGAGTACCTTTTCATCAGGCTATTGCCATTAGAAGTGTTTTATTAGATTTTTAGATTAGACAAATAACAGATAAGAGATGTGACAAGTATATCAAATCAGATTTAGCAGATCTGACGCACTTAATCTTTTACTGTAAGAGTGGCATTTGATATATTTGAAGTGTTCCAAACAATGCTCCCTTAACATGCTAAACAGCAAGAAATTCAGATATAAGTCTACTATATTCAACTTATGCCAAGTACAGAATGATTATCTAAAAAACACAATCAACTTTCAGCAGAAAATGTGAAATCACCTGAAACTTTCAATGCAAGGTGAAATTTTAAATACTACAAAATCCCCCCAAACCGCCCAATATCTGACACCTCCAGTGAAACACAGAATATACATATTTTAGAAAGATTAGACTAGCACCTGCACCTCTGTATGCCGTGAACTTTGAGTGAATGCTGGCTAGACTGTACAGCAGCCGGCATTTGAAAAATAAGTCATGAAAAGTGATGACCATATCTGAAATCCTCAGGAAAATAAATGAACACCCACTTTTTGTGTGGATTTCTTTTGTACGGTAAAGAAATCCACACTTATAATATCAATTTTATGTAGTTTTTGTATATGTAAACAAATAAAATACAACGAAACTTGCCACATTATTAAAAATAACTTGACATTTGTAAGCAAAATTCTAAAATAATCTAAAAGACAAAATGTCCACATACTACTACTTCTGCTTGTACTGTACAAACTTCAATACACAGAAATCTTTTAATCCAAATTTAGAGTAACACAACCACCTCATCCATCCTCCAAAAGCCTATCGGCATGGAATCTAGAAGAGCTCACAGACCAATTTTGTCAAATGACTAAGACAAACATATATGCATTTAAAATAGAACTTTAATAAACCCAATAAAATGTAACCTGCTATGAAAGAAAGAACAGAAACGACCTTGTACGCTGAACTGATCGATCAATTTACACAAAAAAAAAAGCTGTAAACTCATACTCAGCAACTGATTAATATTGTTTCCCATTATTCCTTTCATCTCTTAATTCTGTTAATACCACAGATTAAATTAGAATGTTTCAAACAAGAAAAAAGAACCAAACTAGATTTCATTGTTTCTACATGTTAGAAAGAAGTCTTTGTTGTAAAGACTCAGAAGCCAACACTGAAATTAAAATGAATATTTAAATGAAAGTTATTTATTAACAATAAAACTAATTAAGTTAATAATACTTACTTCTAACACCAGCAGTCACACCTTAGATCAAAATAAATGGGCAAATGTATAATTACATTGCATGCAAGTTCTGACGTTCAGAGCTTTCATATTGAAAAAAGCACGTATGTTGAAAAACTAAACAGTAAAAGTTTCAGCACATAGACTAAATTAAAATTTGCCCCATGCAAACAATTTGCCTTTCCTTATATTTAACACTATAACAAAAAACATATGTATAAATAAATAAATACCTGATAATTACAGGACATTTGCTTAAGAGACCATGCCATATGCTTTTTCCACACTGACAGAAACACGATACAAAATTTTAATATTACTTATTTTCCAAAGCTTGCTCAAAGAGCAGGCTTCTTAATTTCATTCTAATTCCTTCTTCAGAAATGTTCACTTATTACAGTTCTTATTCTTCCATTTTCCCTTCTATTTCCCCATGAATTATATGATGCAAGGAAATATTATCCTTGGTACTTACAGGCAGATGCCTGTAAAGTCATCTTTGACTTTGTCAAGGTTTTGGGTAATATCTGTCTGAATATTCCATACATTACAAGACTTTAGGTAGTCAAATTAAACATGAATGTTCAAACTGACAGGAGTCAAAGAATGCATTTTAAAGACAAAACCAAAAATGCTCGAGTTATTAACATGACATAGAAAAGACTGGACAGAATCCTGCCTCCACTTTTCTCCCCTCCCAGATTATGCTTCACTCGCTTCTCAAAACCTGTAACAGCCGAGTACAGATTTTTGCGTGTAAGAGCTTCACGTAATACAAACCCCAGTTTTATCTCCCAAATAGCCTACATTTCATGAAGCAAGTCAAGTGTACCCATGTGGGAAAAGAAAATATTATTCAGAGACTGGATTATACTTGATTGCCTTTGTGTAGTTTTTTCTGTACATAACTTTTACGGATATAGAAAAGAAAGGAAACAAAAAAGCAGAAAATTCTCTTACTGCACTGGTCTATATGGCTCAACAGAATTAGCAATACATACATGTAAATTTGGTACAGTAGATTTATATGTATTTGAGTCATGTGGCAGATGTAGACCTTGACTTTTGTAGCCTCAATTCTAAAAAGGAAACAACACTGATAGCACTGGCAAGGTAAAACACTCAGATCATTGTGTTTCTCAGTGGTACTGAGAAAAAACATATACATATATATATATATATAGACACACACACGTGCGATATATATAGCATGTAGCACTGCCTGTAGCGTTACTGTAAGTTTACAGTAATACATTAGTAACTTCTGCCAGCTGTGCAAAACAAAGTAATCAGTAACATTAACAGGATGTCATCGCTAGAGGGTGAAAGTGCAAGATTGAGCATATTTCTTTGATTACACTGCAGCTTCTGGTAAACTTGCTGATCTACTGAGTACCAGACCTCTCTGCCCTTTAATTTGCACTTCAAGTCTGTATCGTTTGTATAAATCCCTTGCAATCCATTTCTGTGTTAATTCTATTCCTAAATGCTATCCTAATGTATGTTTCTACCTTGCTCATCCAGTCCTGGTTTCCTCTCTTTGTCCACCTTTGTTCCTTGCTTGATACCAGTCTTCATCACAAGCTTTTAATTCCAGTCTGGTCTCTCCCTTGCAGTTACCTTAATTTCTACCAGCACTGCTATGCTCTCCAAGAACAATTCCATCTATCCAAAAGCATTACCTTCCCGACAATCCAGATAGGGTGTTCTCTGCATTTTATTCAGACTTCCAGCTTCTTCATTCTGCTTGGTAACATTCCTTTCTTTCTCTAGAAAGGAATACTTGCTAGTGCTTTACTGGTGCAACTGTTCAGAAACAGTTGCAGTCTTGAAGCTCTGGGCTGGACTAGCAACACGGGAAATTCATGATCATAAAATTCTAAATGTTATTTCTAGCCAATTCCCCAGTATTTTCACACTCACATTTTTCAAAAATGTTGTTTGCAAAAGATATATATCCATGGCATCAACATGCCCAACTATGGATAAATTTTAAATTGCCAGATAAAATGTTTCAAAGTCTAAGACTGCATCAGAGAAATTATTTGCCTTTACCTTATCTTTTAAATATTAGCAAATTGATGCCTTTGTCCTCTTCTTTCAGAGCACCCCCTCTTCTTGTCAAAATTTGGCTTTTTACTATTGCTAGTACTGTTGAAAGCTAATGCAGAAGCACCATACAAAAAAAACCTGCAGGCCAGACTTCTACATCTTGACAACTGGGCATAGTTGTACCTACTATGTAACACAGAGTAACTTTAATTATGCAACACTGCACATCACTGATAGTAACAGTGTAGGAACATGGCTGATGCCTAAATTTTGCCTTACCAATATCATCAATGCTTTTACGTTTAAAAATTAAGGCTACAAAAGTCAAGATTTAAAACAGGCAAATTGCTCAAAAATAAAATCTTTAAATTTTTCAGTCATTATCTATTCTTCAGTAATCTTTATAGTTTCTACTATACAATTGATTTCCCCCTCCCCCCCCAACAAATCAATGTGTCGATCTTTAACAAATCTTTGAGTGAACTGTGTCTTTGACTGAGTGTGCCTCGCTCCCAGTCATCTGTGTAATAAGGTAGACACTTTGCATGCTGTACTTGGAGATGAGCTGTAAAGTAAAGCTCTGTTTGTGTTGGGTTTTTCTAAGAGCAAAATTAAAAGGCAGTATGCGTACAGCAGTACTAACTGCATCTTTTAAATTACAAAAAGGTCTATTTTCTCAACTATAATCTTGCTGCACAATTCAACGACGTTTGTGAATACTAGTTTATTGGACAAGAAAAATTAATCATATGCAATATGCCTGCTGGATGGTGTAGGTTTGTTTGGTTTTGTTTTTTTTTTTTAATTGAATTATTGCCCCATGAAAAGGTGCTTGGGTGCTGGGTTTTTTGTTTGTTTGTTTTTCCAGTTCTTTTTGATAATAAAGCTCGTCTACCTCTTCCAAGAGAGAGGTTTCCCAGTCACTTACTAATTTTATCTTTAGAGCGCCAAATATTTTCAGCATCAAGTAACCATCATTATAAGCTGACAAACTGAACATGCCCAAAGTTAAACTGTCCTGGTTTCAGCTGGGATAGAGTTATTTTTCTTCTTAGTAGCTGGTACAGTGCTGTGTTTTGAATTTAGGAGTAGAATAATGTTGATTAAACACTGGTATTTTAGTTGTTGCTGAGTAGTGCTTACAATAAATTAAGTAACCCTCACAGAAAGGAGGCTAGGGGACACAAGATGCTGAGAGGGGATATGGCCAGCACAGCTGACCCAAACTAGACAAAGGGATATTCCATACTACATGACCCTTACCATATGACCATCATACTCATAAATTAGGGGAAAGGTGGCCAGGGCACCCCTGCTCAGGAACATGCTGGGCATCAGTCGGTTGGTAGTGAGCAATTATTTTTCATTTGCATCACTTTGTTGTTGGAGGTTTTTTTGCTTTTGGTTGGTTGTTTTTCTGTTTGTTTGGTTTCTTTTGTTTTTTTGGGGGGGAGGTTATCTCTCTTTTTTAAATTTTTACTGTTTGCTACAATTTTCATTATTGTTATTATTTCAATTATTAAACTGTTTTTATCTCAACCCATGGGTTTTCTTACATTTACCCTTCCGCATCTCTCCCCATGTTACAGGGATGATCCAGGTGAGAGCAAATGGTGTGATGCTTAGTTGCTGGCTGGTGTTAAACAACACTCTTTTATACCAATAGCCAACGGGTACATTTGACAAAATTTATCCATCAGAAGGAGAGTTCATCAAGGTGGAGGAGCATGGAAGAAGGGACTAAGTGTTCCTTTTTAACATGTCTGGCTTGAAGATTAACAAAAAAGAAAAATCCAACAAACAAACAACTTTTTTACTACTTCATATTGGCACCTCTTGGCCACCACCATGATACATTAACCCAGAAGGAGTTTCTAGTACTCATCATCTTCACTTTGATTTTTGCAAAAAAGTTGCAGAGAAAGTGTGAAAAACCAACAATAAATTGGGCAAGCAGCAGGCTAAGGCACGCCTCTAACAGAAATTCAACATTCCCTTTAAACAAAAAAATACTACAGAATAATCCCAAAGGTAACGCAAGTCTAGTAAACAGATCTCAATGCATTAGATCAAGAAATGAACATATAAAGAAGCTGACACAACAACTTATTTCTCTTTGTCAGCTGGTAGGAATGCAGATATGCCAAGCAAAACCACACTCCAAACATGATGAGAAGTTATATATTATCCAGATATAAATTTGAATGTGCAAGATTAAACTCTACGTTATTTCTACTATAAACTGTAGGTATATTCTAAGCACAAAAGTAGTAACAAGAGATAGAAGAGATACTTCTCTAAAGTAATAAACCCCAAGACCTTTGTGTTTTTAAGGCACACCAAGCAAACACCACAGCTCTTGATACACAGATTACAAGTTTGCTTCTTGTTTTACAACCTTTAGATCAAATTAGATCAAATTTTGAACTACCACAAAATTCCTGCTAAGCTTACCATATACAACTCCATGAAACAATCAAAATAAGGAAGTACAAATGTCATGTCAACCATTTACAAAAAATTAATATAAGATCATCTTCAAAATGCTGTGTACTATGTTACTGCAACTAATTTCTATTCGATATTAACCAGGCATCCATGTGAGAAGTGATTTAGATCTGTAAATTTTGACTAAAACAAATCAGATGTTCAAAGGTCCTAACTGTTAAGTGTGCACAGCATTCAGTACTTAAAAAAAGGAAAGGCTCATTTATATTACGCTTCTTTAAAACAGAGGCTCTTAAAGCACCTAAATAGTGACTAATATCTCAGTCATTCTAAATACCTTATAGCTGCCCTTCTTTGATGGTTTAACATTCTTTGCTGAACTACTGTTATAGCATGAATTTTCTTATAATTTTACCTTTTCAGAACTATAATTACATCTATTACAAAAGTAGCCAGATTCTCTGGAAAAAATCCCAAACAAATCTCAATGAATTTCATAAGAAAATAGCAAAGATGTCTTTTATAATTCTTTCTATTATATACAAGCAATGAAGCAAAATAATCACAAAAAACAAGTATTAAAGAGATTATCAATGATGAAAGCTGCTTTAATCATTTGGGGGTTTTTGAAAAATGATTTAGGAATTAAGTAAAGTCTGTGAAAAAGAACTTATAATGAGAACTTGTCAAAAGCTAAAAACACAGACTACAAAAAAGTTTTTAATGGTAAAGTATACTTCAGCTCCTATCAATCACTGTTACAGTAATTTCAGAATTTAATAAGTAGATATTTACCTGCGGGAACAAGACAATCTTTCCAATCAAAATATCCTGCATAAATGCCAGGTTCTAATGACCCGACTATCGGATCTGCCTTGAATTCAATGTACATTTCAAACAGTCTTTGATCCAGCTCTTTCAAGGATTCCATACTAACCTGAAAACCAGTGGGGAAAAAAGAAAAAAAAAAAAAAAGGAAGAGATAAAACATCATAAATGCTCATTAACTACAAGAATTAAGTCACATACCCAAAAAATTTACCTCGTGTCATCTTTAATTTTCGATAAAGAGCAGCAAGTATTTACACTTTTCGTTCCATAATTACATATATGAAAACCTAGGAACTTTCACATTATCTGTCCATCCTACCCAGTATTTTTTTTTTTTCTTATTGTGCTCAGCAGCAGACATTTTTGGGGAAAGTCCAAGGAATGCCAAAGCAGGCAGATCACTCTAATTGTCTAACAGCATGATATTTTTTCCCCTGCATATCAGGAGGTCTTGATCTTGCACCACGTAAACAGTGAGTTTTGTCAACACGTTAAAATGTGCCCATAATAATTTCCAATCTGATACATGAAGATTTTCATATAATACTTAAGATATACCAACTGCAATTTTTCAACTTCTCACTATCTATCTGCTCTATATTTAACAGGCACACAGATTTATTTAGGAGTCTCTGCCTTCTGAAACAGTATATGTGAACTTTCTTGCTTTATTTCAAAGCACCTTGGTACAGCAGATGCATAGGGACAGCTTACCAACATCTGCCAACAGCTCTCTATGCAGTTTTTAGTAATTCACACAACTTAGCCATACTGAAAGCTAAAGAGATAGGCATAGTTCGTTCATTGTATGGGAAACTTTAATTTTACACAAGACTTTTTTATACCTCCTGTACAGGTACAGGGGGTATAGGTACCTTACAGCTTCTAAAACAATTCTGGAATGCAATGCAAATCATAAAATACTAAAGTAGAAATTCAGTATCCTAGGATGGTAATGGATGCTAAATGCAAATAAAATGTGGAAAATATCACGTGACTTCTACTTAAATGTATTTAGAACAGCTTAAGCGATAGAAAAGTAAAGATTTTAAACTACTTCTCGTTTTCCTCAATCATTAGGGAAAAAAGCATACATGAAATAATCTTCAGAAGCAAAGGGGTTTAAATGTGAGGAAAAAGGCAGGTCTAGACCAAACCAGAAATTAAGAAAAAGAAAGAAAATAAGAATACCAACTCCTTATAATTCCTTTCTAAATATTTAATACTGAAAACTGTAAAATAAGCAATGAAGATTTTTCACTGCAGGGATATCTCTGAACTGTGTTCTCCACTGGCATGCCTATATTGTTAAGTGAAGGGGAAAGCAAACTGCAGTATATAGGAATATACGAACAGCCAGGAATAGACAGACAAATAAGCCTTCAGGAATCAGATTGTAAGTGCAAGGGAAAAGAGATCAAAGTTGCTGTCAGATTCAGGAAAGTTGAGATGGTGAAGATGGTCTTTTGAAACAAGAGACACTACCACTTCCTTGCTTTTCTACCTCATAAATCTCCTTTAATTTGTCATCCTTCAACCTGCTTCAAGTTCAATGCACAATTAACATAATGGTGCGTAAAACTGTTTTTCAGCTGGTGGAAAGATTACAATTCACCTGAATTTGATTTTGAGACCAGGATGGGGGAATGAAGCAGAGAAGTCCTCAGCAACGTCCATTGTGTATACCCATTTTCTTGATGCTCAAGAGGGGTAAATACTCACAAAACCATACCATTCACTCACTGTTTTTCTTCTAAGAATTTCCCTGTAACTACAGTTTTCAAATTTGTATTAAAGCCATTTGAGCCTCTATTCTAGTAACCCCTCTGCCTTATCTAAGTATCAGAACTCTGGAAACAATTGTATCCAGAAGCTTAAAAAATAAGCTAGGATGAATGTAATGGGATAATTCCCCACCTACTTGCTAATTAACTAAATGGATGATAGAGCGTTGAACTAAAGAATCTCCACAGAAAAGCACTTAAAAGATTTATGTAAAAATTCAATATAACTACAGGTGAGTATCATAAGTATGTGCCAAGATGGCATGTGTATAAAGCGGAGTGTAGAGTTTGGCCATTTTATATAAATTTGTATTTAGCACAGTAAGAAAAATATCGAAACAGCAACAATGTAGAATGTAAGGAAATTTCTTGGTTATCATTTTATGATTGCTGTATTTTCATATTAGATAATCATGATTTCCCTGCTAACAGGCAACTTTAGAAAGAACAATGGGCAGTTTTTATCAACATACACTACAAAAATCACATTAAAAATCCATATATAAAGCTAACAATTTAAAAGTACAGTTTTGTTTCAGTCATCTTAAAACCAAATTGTGTTTTTCTAAAATTCTGTCAAATCTTTATTACAATTTTTATCTAATAATAAATTCAATAAAAAAAATTACAGGAGTTCAGGTGACAGAACAAAAACCTGAAATAAATCAACCAACACATCTAAACCTCTGTGAACAGTGAAGGGTTCAAAAACTGCTCTCTGACTATCTAATTATCCAAATTCTCCCAGGGAGCATTACTGATTGATGGGTCCCAAATATGCCTATCTGGGCCAGTCAGTGTTTTCAAAGGGTTAATACAGATTTGTAATTAATCTGCTACTTCAAGATTTGAATTTTGTCGTTTATAAAACTACCAAACTTTTAGTAGCAATGCTTTGATGTGGCTGTACAAGACGGTGTTGAATACCTACATAACGGATGTCTTATTTGCTTATATAGACAACACTAACTGTACTTTGCTCAACTCTCAGTTGTCTCAGTAGCAAAGAACCACAATATACAGAATAATTTTGTATACTGTACTAAATATACAAATCATATCAACCCCATTTAAATACTATTCAAAATTACTTCAGCCACAGAAATTCAAATAACATTCAGGCAGAATGGAATTAAGTATGTATTGCACAGTAGAAACATCAGTTTGAGTGAAATACTGTACTCTGTACTGGAAAAGATAACATTTTACTTCAAAGCAACAAATGTTTCTGGAAATAAACTAGGTTTATTGCCCTAAAGGATTACGTCACAACATTTCTCATAAAAAATGATTAATCTTTACAAAAAGGCAGGGAAATGAGACAGCTACTGCCACCCACTTCGACATTTTCATTCTTTGAAAAAAAAAACCAAAAAACAAACCCACCCCAAAAAAACAAACCAACAAAAACCAAAGCACAACAAAAAACCTCAACTAGTTTATGAACAACAGCTATCAGTAACACAGACTGCCAGATGAAATAATTTATCAAGTATATTTCTGAGATAATGATCTTTTATTCTCAGCATTAAGAGAACACAGTGACATTAAACAGCTTTACTAAGAAATCTGATAAGCTTTCTGAAGTCCTGAATAAGAGGTCACATTTGCTAAACAAGCTATTTAAGCCTTACAGGAACACATACAACCGTATTGTCGTCGTGTCCAACTGATGCTTACAGTCCCACTAATTTGTAGAAGGCAGACCCAAGAATACTTTTAGCCATCTGAACACTTGCACTTAATTTCCACAGAAAACAAAACAGTTTTCTTCAAGCAGTGATACTTCATTCCAGTGTTCTCACTTACTTGAGTTATTTTTTCAACACCTTGAAAGCCATGCTTCTCAAAATGTTCAGCTATATTTAGGAAGGTATGACGCTCCAGATAACGGCAGTTACTGAGTGCAATTAAAAGCCTCTGTTCCTAAAAATTTTGTTTTAACAGAAGAAAAAGTATAATAGTTAGAAAAGAAGCATCAGCATGACCAACACTGTAAATGTGTAGTATTTTAAATTTCTGCATGTGACAAACATGCTGATAAATAAAGTGGAGTTTACAAATATTTATGTCAATAAACCACCAAGAACTGACTGAATTATCAAATATGATGACTGAATGTACGCTTTTCTTATAGGATCCAGAGCATTCACTGGAATAGCTGTGACTAATACAGAACTGTGGTTAAAACGTCGTTACAAAAATTAGGTTTGGACAGCTTTCCAGGAAGCTGTTTCTGGCTTTTACTTTGTTTCAAGAAATATGCTAACAATTATGATGATTATAAAATTAACTGAAGATCAGGGTGGTAAGATACTGGCACAGGTTGCCCACAGAGAAAGTAGATGCGCCATCAATGGAGACATTCAAGGCCAGGCTGGATGTGGCTCTGGTCAACCTGATCTAGATAAAGATGTCCCTGCTTATTGCAGGGAGGTTGGAACTAGATGACCCTTGAACATTCTTTCTAACCCAAACTATTCTATGATTCTGTGATCTTCACTTTCACATGAAGTTGGCTAAAACTAGGGAAGCAGAACAGCTACTGACCAAATACAGTCACCTGTTCTAAAATACTAGATAATTCAGAAGTACATAATATAATTTCAGCAATTAATTTGAATTTTTTTTTTTTTTTTTTTTTTTTTTTTTACATACAAGAAGGTCAAACACATTCTGGATTTGAGATACCAGAATTGCATTTCTGTGACCTTGATGCAACAAGGTGTAGTTTCCGAAAAAACAAAGAAGCAAACAAGACAGAACTAGTACTTAAATAATTTGGTCTTCCCTCTTCCCCTCTCTTCTCCAAATGGCAAAACATTTTTCTACCTCAGATAGCAGTTCAAAATCAAAACCAGCAAATATTTTGAAAACAAAATTATTTGGTAATGAAGTCACCATAAGAATGGAGATCTGGTTTTCAGACCCAGAAGAACTCCTGACAGTTTTGTATTCCATCAGTATGATAATTAGCACTGAGATACGCAGTTGACTACTACTTTAAGTTATAAGCAGCTGGTATATAGGCTACTGAAAAAAAGAGAATTTTAAAAATACAGTGATGATTTTTACTTTGATCACTCACTTTCTCTGTTCTCATTACTCATTCAGGAAGGAGAAGATAAAGAGTTCTGTGATTGACAGGAAAAAATTAATATGATACTATGGAAGTCAAACATTGTCTGAAATTGTTACTATCTTTCTTCTTATCTAAACCTTCATACGTATGACATGCATGAGGAAACCACAGCCACAAAAATGGCAGTTTATCAGCAATTAATATCAAAATCTATGTGTTTCAAGAATAAAATTCTTTAAAGAACTGATTATTATAGTCTGCAATTCAGAAACTTGCCGTGATTTGGCAATCTGATTCTTTATTGTAGCAGGAATGCTTATTGCTCTTGTAAATAAGCAAACCTGGGCTTCTGAGAACATTTAAAACTTGTACTAATGAATATTAACTTCACAAGAGGCTTCACTAGGTTTCTTTCATGGAATAACTACATTTTTTCATTAGCTACCAGACTAGAAGAAAGAACATTAGCCACAGTGTCAGGAAAAAAAACCCTTTTTTTTTTTCCAATTTTCCAAAAAGCAAAACCAAATCCAAAGAAGTCAAAAAAATAATTACTCAGTAATGTTTATTTTTTTGGGGGAAACTACAGTCCTGAATATCTGTATTTTCATAGGGTTTAAAAATCAACTAATAATCAGAACAGTTCTTATAATTTATAACAAGATGATAAATCAAAAGTCACATCTTCAGCTGCCTTAACACAAGTGCTATTTTCACTGATTTCAATGATGCCATTTCAGTTTGAGGAAGATGTGGTTTTAAAAAATACTTTCATTAGTTACCTTAAGATGGTAAACTAAGATACCATAAGCAAGCAGTAGAATCATAGAACCATAGAGCAGTTAGGGCTGGAAAGGACCCTAAGATCATCAAGTTCCAACCCCCCTGCCATGGGCAGGGACACCTCACACTAAACCATGTCACCCAAGGCTCTGTCCAACCTGGCCTTGAACACCACCAGGGACGAAGCATTCACAGCCTCCCTGGGCAACCCATTCCAGTGCCTCACCACCCTCACAGTAAAGAATTTCTTCCTTATATCCAATCTAAACTTCCCCTGTTTAAGTTTGAACCCGTTACCCCTTGTCCTGTCACTACAGTCCCTGATGAAGAGTCCCTCCCCAGTATCCTTATAGCCCCCCTTCAGATACTGGAAGGCTGCTATGAGGTCTCCACGCAGCCTTCTCTTCTCCAGGCTGAACAGCCCCAACTTTCTCAGCCTGTCTCCATACGGCAGGTGCTCCAGTCCCCTGATCATCCTCGTGGCCCTCCTCTGGACTTGTTCCAACAGTTCCATGTCCTTCTCATGCTGAGGACACCAGAACTGCACACAATACTCCAAGTGAGGTCTCACGAGAGCAGAGTAGAGGGGCAGGATCACCTCCTTCGACCTCCTGGTCACGCTCCTCTTGATGCAGCCCAGGATACGGTTGGCTTTCTGAGCTGCAAGCACACACACTGCAGCCGGCTCATGTTCATTTTCTCATCGACCAACACCCCCAAGTCCTTCTCCGCAGGGCTGCTCTGAATCTCTTCTCTGCCCAACCTGTAGCTGTGCCTGAGAGTGCTCTGACCCAGGTGTAGGACCTTGCACTTGGCATGGTTAAACTTCATAAGGTTGGCATCAGCCCACCTCACAAGCGTGTCGAGGTCCCTCTGGATGGCATCCTTTCCCTCCAGCATACCAACCGAACCACACAGCTTGGTGTCATCGGCAAACTTGCTGAGGGTGCTCTCAATCCCACTGCCCATGTCACTGACAAAGATGTTGAACAAGACCGGTCCCAACACTGATCCCTGAGGGACACCACTTGTTACTGGTCTCCAGCTGGACATTGAGCCACTGACCACAACTCTTTGCGTGCGACCATCCAGCCAGTTCTTTATCCACCGAGTGGTCCACCCATCAGATTGATGTCTCTCCAATTTAGAGACAAGGATGTCGTGTGGGACAGTGCCAAACGCTTTGCACAAGTCCAGGTAGATGATGTCAACTGCTCTACCCCTGTTCATGAGTTCTGTAGCCCCATCATAGAAGGCCACCAAATTGGTCACGCAGAAGATTTCCCCTTAGTGAAGCCATGCTGGCTGTCACCAACAACCTTGCTGTTTTTCATGTGCCTTAGCATGCCTTTCAGGAGAATCTGCTCCAAGATTTTGCCAGGCACGGAGGTGAGACTGACTGGTCTGTAATTCCCTGGGTGACCCATTTTCCCCTTCTTGAAAATGGGGGTTATATTTCCCTTTTCCAGTCATAGTACCTTATATCCTTATATTTTCTTACGCTTATGGACATATGTATCTAGTAAATGCCTCTAGAATACAAAACTGCTCTCTAAAAAAGAAAAGTATAACTCTGAAACAATACAATAAAAGGACCCACTCCAGTAACTTTGAGAAAAAATAATTTTCTCATCAGCTTTTAAGAACATAAGCCAAACTTACTGAAGAAGGACTGGAGTCTTCATGAATGCTTCCAAACAAATCTGGAGATGAAACATCAACTGAAAGACTAAGAATATTATTAAAAAGTGAGTATTATAGTGCTTTTGATTATCTGATACATGGTGGATTCAAATGAACAGTTGGAACAGAAGATCAGAATACTGTTTCAAGCTCCTTCACATTAGACAGTAAAGCAGCCATGTTGCTCAGTTTGTCTAAGATGTTCACAGAGCCTACAGGAGCTCTGGGGACAGAAAGTACTATTTCAGCTACAGACCTTTCCTTCTTAGAGCATTTTAATTTTCTGTGGTTTGCCATAGATTCCATTTTGGTTTTATACTTATCCAGCCAACAGCCATCCAAATAAAAAAAAAAAGGGGAAAAAAAAAAAGGGAAAAAAAAAAAAAGGGGAAAAAAAAAAAAAGAAGGAAGGAGGAAAAAAGGAAGGAGGAAAAAAGGAAGGAGGAAAAAAGGAAGGAGGAAAAAAGGAAGGAGGAAAAAAGGAAGGAGGAAAAAAGGAAGGAGGAAAAAAGGAAGGAGGAAAAAAGGAAGGAGGAAAAAAGGAAGGAGGAAAAAAGGAAGGAGGAAAAAAGGAAGGAGGAAAAAAGGAAGGAGGAAAAAAGGAAGGAGGAAAAAAGGAAGGAGGAAAAAAGGAAGGAGGAAAAAAGGAAGGAGGAAAAAAGGAAGGAGGAAAAAAGGAAGGAAAAAAGAAAAAAAGTGGCATTAGGAACACAGCTGATTTGCCTCTTTCTAATGCCTATTGCGTATTTGCCAAGTCTCTGGCTCTTCACAAAGAAATGATTAGTGCTCTCAGAAACTCAGGCTATTCTGACTTATTTTGCTCTCTAATATAAGTGGCTCATAAGCAATTATTGAACAAAAAAACTTTTAAGAATTTAGCAGAAATAGAACCAGTCAGAATAAAAGGGAAGAAAAGAAAGGCAGGGGCAGCTTTTTCTCCATGACTAGACATTACTTAGTGACAAGGACAACTCATTCCATGTAAGGGCACATCAAAAACAACATATGTGCTTCTACAGCACACAACTCTTGTCATTGAATAAAATGGTATAAGTAATGCCATATTCATTATTGTGCACAATATTTATTACATGATGTCACTCAACTGTTCAGCATAAAAAGTATCTGCTTTTATTTCTAAGCATCACTAACCAGAGGCAAAAGTACTCACAAGAAATATGAAACATCACCACTGAAATTTGAGGCTTGCACCTGCATATTTGGAATATTACATGTAGGTCCTATTTATTTTACTTACTGCGCTGTATCTATGTCACCATCAGGTTTGGTGCTCAGTTGTTCCAAGCAGTCTATAAAGACCTAGAAAACAATAAAGCAAGATGTACATTTTCTGCCAGAAAAAAAAAAAAAGTTAAATCTTAAATTCACTTTTATAACAGTTAATAGAAGCAGAAAATCATCATCGCGTTTCTTTGTCTTAAACCCAACATACATACAGTAACATTTTACTTACACCTTTTGAATGCATATTTTCAATTTTATATGCATCACAGTTTACTTGTAAAAAAACCACAGGAGTTTTTAATCTTGCTAAGTGATATTCATCATGCATGTCTAAAATTATGCAGTGATAATCTGCTGATTTGAAAAGGCATTGTTAATAGTTTTCAAGTACTCAATCTGAACAGTTGATCTCAAGCACACATCACAGAAGTATAACTAAAATCCATTTTTTGCTTTGGCTCATGATCTCTTATTTAAGAAAACTATAAAAATGGTTCAAATGTATTTAAAAAAAAAGATCAGATTTTGCTACAAAGAATATTGGCTTCCAATACAAAAATTGAAAGCTAGCTCTTCAGCTAATGAAAATCAGTATTGCTCCTTTTTACTGCAGTATATCAGTGACAGCTCAGCAAGTGTCTTTCAATTGTCGGAAAAACCTTGAGCAGTCATGACAGTAAAAGACTTGAATATGTCACCCTCTGAGGATTTAATATCTAGTAAGCTCTACATACTTTTAAAGACAAACGTTTCTCAGTTTTCCAGAGTGTATCAGAGGAATAACATCAACTTAAGGTACCTTTTGGGAGGTGGGCAGGGTACAAAGCACGCATTTTTGTTGATCACCAAGTTTCATACTTAGAACTGCTTGAGTTACCTGCATGATCCCAATGCTCAGCTGGCACACATCCTCCTGTGTTTTCTGCTGCTGGAAAACCTGAAGATGCAAGCATAATATTTCAGCAGAATAGCTTCTCGTGGGCTTATTCTCAAGAAAAGCCTGAGTATACTGTCCCTAAAGAGATGACACAATTGTAGGAATGGATGCTGGGACACAACTCAAAGATCTTTGTTTTTTCAAGGATCTTTGCACCTTAAGAAGAAGGATTCCCCATGCACTGTAGATTCTTGTGAGTAATGTTCGTTAAGATACTAGACAAACCAGCTGTAAAAATAAAAATAAGGGAGGAGAAACAATACCCACAAAGGACCCCAAGCGATTTTGGAAAAGTATTAAACTTCCTTAGATCACTGAAACCTGAAAGAAAACATCAGTATCACAATCAACTGGGGTCTCAAGGTATTAAGTGGTGGGAACAATGAGGACTCCTGATTTAGAAGTGAAAAACTGAATTTAAGTTCTGCAAGTATTTTGGATGCAACACTGAGGGAAGAGTAACTCCTTGGAATGGCACCTTCTTTTTTTTTTTCCCCTCATGTAAATAAATTCACATCTTCTGCTATCTGAAAGTTACATTAGTAGCTTTTTTTTTTTCAGAAGAACAGCTTTAAAGGTTAAATATAGGTTCAATCTTCCCCATATATACCCAATTACCCCTAGCAAAGGAAACAAACAGAATTCTAAAAGCTAGCTGCAGTGAAAAGGGTGTTCATGATTAAAAAAGAGGGAATTTATACCCCTGTATCATTCTCCGAAAGTTCTTGTTCTGAAACCCAATAGTAATTAGCATAAAAAGAACAAAATAAATGCATAAATCAAAACTTACGCTGGCCTCTCCAGGTTTGCAGTCTAGCACAGTTTTAAGAGATTGTAAGGAATGTATAATGCACTGTTCAAACTGGGTTGGCTGAAAGGCAAAACACTTTTTAGCTTTAGCATATCAAATGTATACTACACAAAATCATAGAAACTTCCATGCCATATGGTAAGCTCTTTATTTCCAAATTATCCCAAATAAGGTAGGGGGTGGAGAGAATTAAAAAAACTCAACCAAAAAAACCCCCAAAAAACCCTACAAAACAAACCCACAATTCATGTATTACCAGGGGACCTTTTTGTAGTGATGTCCTTTTGTACTTAAGCTTGCTACAGAATTATTACCATAAGTGAATGCACATTTTCTTACCTGAACAAGACACTTCTGCATCAAAACAGCCTTCTCTGAAAGGGTCATGAAAGATTTTTATAACTTGTTCGTGGTAGCACAGATTGACAACCACATTATAGATGCCTGTGACACTCTCCTCCTTCCCTTCCTAGATTTAAGTTGGGATAGAATTTCACCTGTGATATCTGATATTTCTGTATTTTATTCCAGCAAAAAGTTTCTAAGAAAACTAGACTGAAATTGCTTTCACATGGAGGAAAAACACCCACTGGATTGGGGGCACTTTTTTATCTTCAGGTTTCCAAACCTGAAATACCAATGTCTTGATTCATGGATCAATTTCACTTAGAAAGTGCAAACAAGTTCACAGCATCAGTCAGCAGTCAGTTTATCCTTGTCTTTCCCTCTTCCCTGATAAGTCACACTTTTTTTTTTTTCAGATGAGGCTGCCTGCTGGTATTAGGCAGGAAGCTATCATGCAGGGCAGTGTGTAGCAGCAAGGTGTCACTCTTGTAGAAAAGAGGGACATCATCCTATTGGATTTGCATCAAGGAGGTGGACAAAAGAGCTCCTAAGCTATGTACATCCACTTTTCATCCAATAGATAGTTTAGGGTAATGTCACCAAGTTTAGGCTTAGGAGCATCTTTTATTTCTGTAACTGCTGGGGTGGAGGTGGACTGGTGAAAGTGATGCCTGCATGACAACCTGAAAATCATGAAAAAAGCCACCAAGACAATCTCTAATTATTATTTCTGGACCTGCTTAAAAGAAAAAGACTAGCAATAATGCTCTTGGGTTTTGTGTCCACAGAATAAAACATCACACCTCGGGGAAGAAAGCTGTTCAGATATGTTATTCTTCGGATATTATGAAACCAAGGAAAACTAGTTCTGTGTCTTACTGTATCTTTTATCTGGAATATAAATGCTAAAGGGGTTATCAACCAGTATTTCCTGCAAACATAAAATATAGTTTCTATATTACGCCTAAAACATCTCCAAAGAGATGGTGTGGCCCTTCTTCATACTGGTTAACTTTTGCTACAATTTTTGCTATAACATTACCACAATGAACTCTGTTCAGTAGATAAATAACCCTGTTATGATAAAACAATCAACTCGTACCATTAAAATTTAGCATGTCTCAACCTTGGCCTCAAAGGTACCTAGGGAAGTGCTGTACACATGGAATTAGTGGGCGATTCCTAAATACGAAAGAGACCTAAATATTTTTTAAACAAACATGGGTTAGGATACAGCAAAACCATAAAGAAACAAAGTGAAAACCAGAAAAGTTAAGGGACTTCCTTGAGTCAGTGGCAACTGAAACCAAGACCAGAAGCTGCATATCTGGTTATAATACTACAATCGCCCAATAACACTCCCTTCTACAATGTGTATATTGTGATTGCTTAATGCCCTCCTACTGAGCTTCAAACACATATTTATAGAAGCAAGTAAGAAAAACTAAGAAGGTCTGCGGAGCATTCCCTTAGATAATACACACAAAGCCACTCTCCCTCCCACAGGCCCTTTCTGCTTTCGCAGATTGTTTTTAAGTCACACCTACAACATGCTTGCTGTGTTTTAGGCATTACTCATTACTGTTTATTTCCAGAAAACATCTCACTAATTTATCTGAATCTGGTTTCAAGTCATTTGTTGTATGTGTGTAGGCAACCTCCTAAATTAGTTGTTTTTCAGTTCAATTTCTCATTATAACATATAAGTGGCCTATTTATTCAGCTCCTGCCCAATTCCATGGTAGTGTGCTTACTAAATTTTGAAGCATTTTGATGTGAACTGAACTTGTTGTGACCTCAAAAATAATTTTTTACTTGAGGAAACCATCCCTAAAATAAGATGCTTAACAATGAAAGCTATTAGTGTATATCTCAGCAAAATCATGCTAGATGTCATCGGTAATTATACCGATACATTTAACCCTACATAAGGCAGAAAGTCATGCTACATATCTTGATGTCTAATTGTTTATTTTTGTTTCTCAATATATGGCACAAATCTACAAGGCTTTTATTTGTGCTTTTGAAGGTGCAAAACAGGAAAAAAATATTGCTGTCTAGTAAGTTGCATAAAGTTACTTCAGATAAAATAGTTTAAGAAGTGGAAACAAAAATTTTTTAAAAGTTAGGGAAAAAAATATTTGGCAATGGGATCTGTTAAGAGTGCTGTAAATAAGTAACCAAACAAGCCATTTTGTATTTTTTATCTTCCTATATTTTCATATTAAAAAGAAAAAAAACACTACAGATACCAGTATATACACATATAGACAAAGTAAAAAATACTTCAGGTTTTGGAGAATATAGAAATCAGTTTCAAAGAAAGTGTCTGCAACAGACACAAGAATACCTACCAATGATGTCAAACCCTCATTGTCAACAACCCAGTCTTCCTTTTCAGCTAACCTCTTTATATCTGTAAGACAGAGCAAAAGGGTGAAGGGAGTGGGGAGAGGGAGACGGTATTTATTTTCATTATTAAAAACTCCTTGAACTTGAAAAGATAAGCCACAGACATTGGGACTGCAATGACTAGGCATACAAGCAAAAAGCACTAAAAGCTTCAAAGCATTCAGCATTCTCAAATGACTAAGAATGGAACTCATACATGGTATGCTGCTGACACCACAGAGAAGCGTATCTATGATACATGGCGAGAGCTGCATGAAGTACATCTTTTACTGGAATGCTGAAAATTAAAGGAATATTGTGAAGGCTTTGGGCTTTGTTTTTATTTTTGAAAATTTTTAATCACAACAAAATACTGCATTCAACAACCCAAGTCTCTAGTCTATTATATTCCAGCTCTTAATTAAAAATGAAAGAACAACTGGCTAGCATTGTAGCAAAGACAGAACAGGCAACATCTAATTCGTATGTAATTATTATAAAAGAGGCACAGGGTACCCACTAAGGGTCAAGGACCCACAATGCTAGACTTTCTTCAAAAAATGCACGAAGGCATATGCAAAAAGCATGCTTTTCATTACCCAGAAGGTTCCAACTTCTACAGGCTTACCGAAACTAACAGAAGCTAAGTCAGGATGTGAATCTAAAACTCCTGTATTGTAAATAAAATTCCTCTATGGATACATGCATTCTGCATCATTGCTTTCTAGGGGGCTTACTCAACTTGTAAATAGAACAAAACAACTAACTATATGCAGTTTGTGGGGGCTTTGACGTACAGTTTTTCATACACAAGTTGCTCATCAGAACTGTCTGTATCCCATGCAACTCTCTTTTAAATAAGCAAAAAAAATTTAGTGAATTACTATCTATCCCCAGAATCCAAGAAAAAAGGATAACTAATGCGTGCTGAAGGATATTTTCATTATCTCAGTGCTTTAATTAGCTAAATTAAGAAGCTTAGTTATGGTGTCATACCTTGCAATTCTACATCTCATGGAAGTATAGGCTTTGTGAGGATAAAAAGTATTAAGGAATTGTGCAGAATGACAACTATGTTCATTTCCTTATTTAGTAAACCTCTTACTTCAAGCAATATGCTTGTGAGGCTTTAGACTGCACTGGTCAGCCTTTACACGTTTCAGTGGCTGCTCACTTTTGCATTCAGTTCTGAGCTGATACGAATACAAAAGAAAACATTTTCTTTCTCGTATTTCATTGCTCAAATTCCAGTCAAAAATATTAATGTAAAACTCATCTAGTCTGGCACTCACGTAATTTGCCTTTCGTGACCTTTATGACCACTGATCACATATGAGAGGGAAAGAACACAGGCTGCTTCTCAGGGCTACTGTGAGTATGTGCGTTTATCGTAAGACAAGAAGAAAACCCTGTGCGTGGGCAGATTTGTCCTATTTAAATAGCTAGAGTGCTTTATTAAAAGATTTTATTGATCTGAATGCCTTTACCAACTTACAACATGCAAAAAGAGATGAGACCAAACTTTGATCACCAGTCTATGCAGCTCATATTTCAGAGAGATTATGGAGGTGAGATTCAAGTCCAAGAGGAACATTTTTTCACTTACATATTACAGATACAATTACATCTGAGATGCTTTTATATATCTCCATGAGAATATTCATTAACTGTTCTTTCACTGGTTCCCTAAAAATAACAGTTTATCCAAGAGCCAAATTAACCTGGTTCTGTCCAGAAAAAACTATCTAAACACACTCAACATATGCAACTGTATTTTAGGTGGTACAGCACAAAAGAAAAAAAAAAGGGTCCCGTAGATAAGGCACACAGTGCAACAATATGGAATACAAGTCACCATTCAGGCAGGAGGATTTTCTCTTCTCCTGTTTGATGCTAAAGCCAATAGATAGAATTTCTTCATTGATAGGGAAGGAAGTAGCGGTCAAGGAAGGCTACTGTTATTGGCTAGATGAAAGACACTCAACATAACATACCAGCATCTTAAAGGATCTGACCTCTTTTGATTCAAGATAGAAAAGTATGAATAAAGATATTCAGAACAAATAGAATAATTCACACACAGACTGGTAAATTTGCTTTTATAAAAAAGGTACAGACTACCACAAGAGTTTTCCTCCACATAATATATGTGGCTGGCAATCAGGATGTAAGAAGCGGGAACTCTGTCTGAACAAAGAACTGGGCTACTGCTAATATGCAACAAGAAGGCAAAGCTAGTATGACAGCAGAGAGCTTCCTCACTAATCATGTATTGGAGCTCTCTGGACTGCACTGGAAAAGCTAGGTGGACAGCTTACAGATTTAATAAGCTAAGGGTTGTCAGCAAAATGGTTTGGAGCTAGACACTTCCTTCCTTTGCAACAGTCAAGACATCCAAGGAATCACTCAGTTCTTAGACAGAGTACAGCCATTCCAATAGGACCATTCCTATGTTACAATAAGAAAACCCCAAACTTTTTAACCTAGCATTAAATAAATAAATAAAGGGTTGATCTCAATTGTGCTAAGTGAAGAAAAACAAAAGAGACTTTCTTGTACTATACATATCAATACTGTATCAATTAAACCACAGAGGCCTTATGATTTGTTTTCACCAGAAGTTTAAAAATTTGCTTAATACAGCAACCAGCACTTAGCACACTTAAGGCTTCAGTGAAACACGTAGCTTCATGTCAGCCTACAAAATAAAGATGAATCATATGTTAAAAATTAAAAACTAATTAAATTGCAAGACCAAAAAGACCCTTTTTTTTTTTTTTTTTCCTTTAGATTAATTGAGTGTAATCAGTCTTTTGGAAAAAAAACCAAGTGAATAGTAAAGCAATCTGTCCTCATTTTAAGTGAGGCATTTAGTTCTGGAAGATCTACTTCATTCACATTTAAGTTTCAGAGTTGAATACAAGATGGTACGATGAATAGGCTCTAATGCACACAGAGTTACATTAGATTTAGAGAATGTGTCTGGATTGCAAGGCCAGTAACATTTATGGCAAAAGCTGTGTACACAACAGGAATCCTGGAGATCATGTTAGTAAAAGGCCTTGGACACAACTAAAATACGTCATAAAGAGCTGAGGATTTTTGTTTTCCTTGGCAGTCGGACATTGCTCATTTAATTCTTCACTTCATAGAAGAACTCAAAAAAGAAAATAAATTATATTTCCAATATAGAAAAGCTGCATCATGAGATAAATCACTTGCATTGTAAAACTGTCCCAACGCAAAGGAAACACATCTAAACTACTGTATTCATTACACTAAGGGAAGAAAAGACTCGTAACACACATTTCTGTCAGAAAAGTGAAACACTTGAGTAACTTGTGAGATATTACAGAACTCAGAGGAGTCCACTGCTAGTACATTATCTGTAGCAAACATGATTATCCTCCAGAACTTGATTTGGCCTAATCACAGACAAAAAAAAAAACAACCAAAAAAAAAACCAAAACACAATAGCAAGCAATGAGACCTGCAGCCTTCTATTACCTTCAGCTGTGTGTTGTAAGGTCACAATAACGCAACGTATGCGGAGGTCCAAAATAAGATCCTGGATGATCTGAAGCATATCATTTGGTATCTCGAGTGCAGTTAGAGACTCGTAACTAAGCCTGGAAAGCAAATAAAGTTAGACTGAAGTGTAAAACTGCAGGGTTTTTCAAGCTGGTATGTGGTGGTTTTTTTTTTTTTTTTTTTTTTTTTTTTAGACATTTTCTGTGTATATGAATATATGTCCTGGGTTCAGCAAATCGTCAGTCCACAACAGGGTTTCTGAGATATTGTTTACCTGCATTACAACAGAAACAGCCATCAAGCTGTCATAAATGATGGTGTGGCTGTGCATCATATTGCCAAGAGTACACACACTTAAGGAGCCAAAATACAGCTACTACATTACCAGCAATGGAGCTCATTTGCTGTTTTGCTCCCAGCTCCGACGAGGCACAAATCACCAGCTACTATAGCTAAGGACAGAAACATTAATTTCCATTTTTTGCTTTAGAAATAGCAAGTAACAGCATTTCAGCTTTAAACCATAACTGATTGCTGCAGTTGTGCTGAGACTTTACTTAGGGGCACAAAAGGAAGTTCTCTGCTTGTATCCAACTCTTGGAAATTTAAGCAAGGACACTTCAAACACTATCATTGCTGTCTGCCCTACTGCTAACAGTGAGCAAAACACAGGTACTAGAAAATGTCAAAGAACAGGAGTAACAAGGCACAAGCAAGTAAGTTTGAGCAGTAAGAGGAACATTCCTAATCATCCATCTGTAAGCTCCAGTTCCTTGCCCCTTGGGTGTAAACCTACCATTAACTAGACAGCTCTCTGCCCAGCCTAACTACTGAATTAGTTGATTACATAAATCTGCACTATCTCAGCCATGTAAATACCCATCTGTGAGAAGTTTAAGTGACTTTAGGCTGCGCAGAAGTCCTGTACATAGAGTTAATTCAATTTCTAAGGGAGCATGTAGCTGTCACATCCCTAAGATAATCTTTTTCCTAACATAACTCATCCTAACAAATATATAACTTTCTACCCTTACAATAAAGAAAAAATCTTGCCAGTAACAGCTTCACTTTATCCCATAGGTCTAATTTATCCTGTGGAATGTATTCATACTGGGCAATGACAGAATATGGTATAAGAGAAAGACTGGGCAACCACTCTACTTTAAGCTGCACAATACATATAAACAAGCAGAAAAATTACGATCACACATATGTAACTACAACTCCTTGTTGTCTAGTTTTGTAAGTTTTAGCATTCTTAAATACAAGCAGAAAACAGTAAATCATTTGTGAGACGACTGAAAAGAATAAAATTCTATCCTGTGCTTCATAATGACTTCATGTTAGAAATGAAAAGTAAGACTTAAACTATTGCATAACTTTGCAACAAATGACACTTCATGAGAAGAGTTCACCTTTATTGCTGGTATGAGTCACAGGAATTTATTAGATTGTCAGTGTGGGGCCTTGAAAACAAAAGTATATGCAGCACTTGCAAAAACCTCTGACCTGGTCAGCATCGGTTCATACCCTACCATGGGTTGCTGAATTCCTCTTCTCCAAACTGCCCCTTTTCTTCTCTATTGTCAACCACTTTAAAGTCTAGCTCACTTTATTAAAGTGCCAGCACAAGCATCAGTAAGAACATGAGGTGGGGAAAAGAGTGGGACGGAGAGAGAATTTCCCCAGCTCTCAGTACAATTTTTCATTTGCAGTGACCAGAAAGTAAAAAACAGCCTTCATTTATCCTATAACCTCGGCCTGGATTATACCTCGGACAGCAGGACTGAAGCACAACCAACCTTTAGAGAACCTGTTGGTTAAATTTCCAAGCCAACATCACATATGTGCAAATGCAGAATCCCAGAATTTTAGTGAAATATGAATGAAATTGGACCGCTTCTCATAAAAGGGCGACAGTGGTGCCAAAGCGTGTTCCCTTGCTCATTTACACCTTTTCATCAAATGCCAAGTTGATTCTTACTTAAATTGAAAGCTTTCCATAAAATTCAGCCAGAATAAGAAATTTCGCAGGGATTTCCTCCTCACCCCCCAATTGATTAAAATACAGATAATGTAACCGGCAACAGACTTCAGGGAAGTGCTAAGCAGACTTGACAACAGGCATGTATCACTGCTAGCTCCGTCTGCAATAAGAGTACCTATATAAGACTATACAGTTTTCTTTTCTTCCTCTGTGCTTTGTTTGTTACCTACTTTGAAAATGCAGATAAAGCACACAGTATTATTCCCAGGTATTACTCAAGTTTCCAAAAGATAATGATAACCTCACATACTCCATAAGCAAATGGAAGCAAATCCTATATACTAAAGAGACATTTTGTAATTAATGCACATTATTAAGTTTGTAAACAAACATAATTACAAGTAGAATGACGCTATAAGCAAGAAGGAGTATCACCTTCCCAAAACACAGATGTAAGAGTAAATTGAGATTTAAGAATGATACTACAGTGAGAAGCATGCTATTTTAGCCCATTTTGGCAGAGAGGGGAAAATGTGTAGCAAATGAAGCAGGTAATTGCTTTCTACCCTGAAGAAACAAATCCCATTTCCTTCATGGAGTGTCATTCATTCATTTGCCCCACACGAATATTTCATTCAAACTCATTCATAAGATGCTACGGAAAAATAATGAATATATCAATACGTAATAAGGCTACATCTTGAGACATTATTAATTACACTTGCACACAGAATCCTATATCTGCCATAAGTAATTTTTTTGTAATCCTATTTTCAAAAATGTTAACATTACTCAGATTAACACAATAAACAATTTGTCTTAAAGCACACATATTCTGGGAACAGCATCATTTTGTAGGTCCACAGATCCATTTACCTTACTGTCTGGATAACATGTGTCAGCCACTGGCCAGAAAGCTCAGATTTCATCTCCCAGCCACCATACTGTCTTGATTCTCCTTCTCTGAGGCTGAATGGAAGCAAAGCTCCACGGATAAGTTTTACCAGAGAGTGCATCACTTCCTGAATCATTTTCTGCATCAGAAGAAAGAAAAATCCAGCAAAAATCTGTGTTAAGGTACTTAAGCAGCCATGTACTTACTATACCCAATAGCTTGGAATGTATGTTTACAGGTGACTACACTTTAGAGAGTAGATAAGAAGAAGGTGTAAGGACACACAGATGATTTAAGAAATCTGATTTTCAAGGTGGTGACACTAAAGTATCTTGCTATGAAGGACAACTAAAAGAAAGCAAGGTTCCCCCCTCCCTCCTTGTGACTTACCTTGAAATCATTTTGTCTTTGCCTTGCATTTTTCTTTGATCTTTCCATTTGGCCAGATTTTTCAGCAGTCTTGTGAAAATAAGAAAATTGAAAAGTGTAAGTATGTCATAACCACTGTTAAAATAATTCTGAAAAAGGGGGTGTCAAAGTGAAGAAGTGAAAACTGATAAGTTTATGATGCAATTATAAAAAATAACTCACGGCATCTCAACAAGCAAAGACAATACGTATCCCAAACTCTACCTACTGTAGGTCAGTGTGCTAACGTTTAATTCTGAGGAACAATGCATATTCAAAACAAGGAGACAAGCATAAGAGTTGTCCAAGAAATATGAGCTTCATGAGGTCAAGGATTTCTCACTGCAATATTGATGACAGCCAAAACATACATAGTCCAAATCTGCATCATGTTTATATGAAGAAACTATCTTCTCATCAGCCTGGAAGCTGCCCAGAGAAGGACACTGATGTGAAATGGGAAACACTTCTTGGAATGAGGGCAATTCGAAATTGTAACATGTGAGGATGAGGGTTGAGGGTTCTTTTGTTTGTTTTTAGGAATAGCATATTGTTGACAATGTTCTTTAAATAACTAGCTGTAAAAGAGACTCTGTGGAATAATCAGCATCTTCGTGGACTGTTCACTTCCTTGAAAACAGAGGAACACGAGTACGCTTTACACGAGACAGTTACAGTTGAAGAAAAACATGGTTTGACTAACAGTCTTCCTGTTTGTAGTTCTACCCTTCTGTGGAGTCTACTGAGAAAGCTAAATTAAACTGAAAAAGTTATTTCAGATGCTGGGTTAAGTGCAGACATAGAATTTTATAGTTAGAAAATCTCCTATTTTATGTTTGTACAGCAACATCTACTGGACAAGAAGTGCAATAACATGACAAGAGTGGTCTTAAAGAGAATCAGTTTACTTGTAAATGGTTAACTGAAAACACTGTCTTTTTCAAATTCCATATTTAGCTAAAGCATTACAGATTTTCAAGTTAAAAAAAATAATTTGAAGTGAGAAAAATCAGAGAAAAATAAAACTGCTTAACAGTTTCGGAAAATACATAGCTATGAGACTCTTACACTTTAAGCTCTGAATTATAAAATTTTAGACAAGGAAAACACTGGAGTCATTGCTGCATAGAATGCCCACTTCTTTCTTCTCCTGCCTTAAAAAGAAATGCAGCTTTTTTCCTTTAAACCTCACCCAGCAACTTACAATTGACACTGTTTTACAGCTGGATTAAAGAACAAAAATTTCACACATCTTTGATTTTTTTTTTTTTCTCAGTGGTTTTGCTGAAGACCAACCTTAAACCTTTCCTGCACAGACAGACCAAAACTCTATTGTGGTAAGACCAACGGTTACTACTTACATATGTGACTTCACCTAGAGTGATTCAAAGAACTCAACTTTTTAAACTGCTGAAAATACCATGTAAACCTTTAACTGATAGTATCTTAAGATATTTTGCTAACCTTTCAGAACTCAAAAAACCCACGTCCCAAACCCCCCAAAACCTAAAAACTGAAAAAAATACAGTTTTAAATTCACACAAAGGGAAATTCTTTCCACATTTTTAAAATGTCTTAATGCCTTGAAGTCTTTAATAAGCTAACTGAAATGACACTTTACACCACTTTAACAGGACTAGTCCCAAAAAACTGTAGCAATCACCTTGCTACCTCAATGACAATAAATAGCAAGCAACATGGGAGAAGAAATTTCTTCATGGACAATTACAGTCTGCAACATATAAACCCTGAGTCTTGAATGCAATATACTGATATTCTAAGGTGTTCTAGAAGTCTTTTAGTTAATGCTATCCCCCTCCTCCCACTTGACCTGGGTTGACTGTGGCATGCAGAACACACAAAAGGAACTGAGGGCATCATCCCTTCTCTATCCCCAGGAACTTTGGGGACTTCTGTAAGGACCAAAGAACTCCATAAATCCACGGGTCCAGATGGGATGCACCCGCGGCTGCTGAGGGAACTGGCGGAAGTCATTGCTAGACCACTCTCCATCATCTTTACCAAGTCTTGGGAAACGGGAGAGGTGCCTGAGGACTGGAGGAAAGCAAATGTCACTCCAGTCTTCAAAAAGGGCAAGAAGGAGGACCCGGGTAACTACAGACCGGTCAGCCTCACCTCCATCCCTGGGAAAGTGATGGAACACCTTATCCTTGGTGCCATCTTAAGGCATGTCAAGGATAAGAGGGTTATGAGGGGCAGTCAACATGGCTTTACCAAGGGGAAGTCATGCTTGACCAACCTCCTAGCCTTTTATGAGGAAATAACACGGTGGATGGATGATGGCAGAGCGGTGGATGTGGTCTACCTTGACTTCAGCAAAGCATTTGACACAGTCTCCCACAGCATCCTCATAGCTAAACTGAGGAAGTGTGGTCTGGATGATCAGGTGGTGAGGTGGACTGTGAACTGGCTGAAGGAGAGAAGCCAGGGAGTTGTAGTCTATGGGGCAGAGTCTAGTTGGAGGCCTGTATCTAGTGGAGTGCCTCAAGGGTCACTACTGGGACCAGTATTATTTAATATATTCGTCAACGATTTAGATGAGGGAATTGAGTGTACTGTCAGCAAGTTTGCTGATGACACTAAGCTGGGAGGAGTGGCTGACACGCCAGAAGGCTGTGCTGCCATCCAGTGAGACCTGGATAGGCTGGAGAGTTGGGCAGGGAGAAACTTGATGAAATATAACAAGGGAAAGTGTAGAGTCCTGCATCTGGGCAGGAACAACCCCAGGTTCCAGTATAGGTTGGGGAACGACCTGTTAGAGAGTAGTGTAGGGGAGAGGGACCTGGGGGTCCTAGTGGACGGCAGGATGACCATGAGCCAACACTGTGCCCTTGTGGCCAAGAAGGCCAATGGCATCCTGGGGTGTATTAGAAGGGGGGTGGTCAGTAGGTCGAGAGAGGTCCTCCTTCCCCTCTACTCTGCCCTGGTGAGACCGCATCTGGAATATTGTGTCCAGTTCTGGGCCCCTCAGTTCAAGAAGGACAGGGACCTGCTGGAGAGAGTCCAGCGCAGGGCAACTAAGATGATTAAGGGAGTGGAGCATCTCCCTTATGAGGAAAGGCTGAGGGAGCTGGGTCTCTATAGTTTGGAGAAGAGGAGACTGAGGGGTGACCTTATTAGTGTATATAAATATATAAAGGGGGAGTGTCATGAGGATGGAGCCAGGCTCTTCTCAGTGGCAAACAATGATAGGACAAGGGGTAATGGGTATAAACTGGAACACAAGAGGTTCCACTTAAACTTGAGAAGAAACTTCTTCTCAGTGAGGGTGACGGAACACTGGAACAGGCTGCCCAGGGGGGTTGTGGAGTCTCCTTCTCTGGAGACATTCAAAACCCGCCTGGACACATTCCTGTGTAACCTTATCTAGGTGTTCCTGCTCTGGCAGGGGGATTGGACTAGATGATCTTTTGAGGTCCCTTCCAATCTCTAGCATACTGTGAACTCAAAAGAATGGGGATTAATTTCTTACAAGCTCAGAATCTGGCCCAACAGAAGAGGAGCAGATGTACCTTCAAGACTAACACGAAAACTACCTCCCTTTTTTTTTTTTTTTCCCCAAATACATAGAAACAATGTTTTGCTCAGACATGACAAGACCATTGCATTTTCCACTTGCAGTCATTTTCATGAGCAAAATTTCTCAACCTTGTTTACAGTTTGAGTCTCAGTTTCTCTAGAAATTGTTTTCTTTTTCATTGTACTCAAGAAAAAAGAAAAATCACAATAACTTAACAGGTGAATTTGCAAAATCTACTTTCCAGATATAAAGGCTGTCACTTCCGTTATGAAATTAATTATTTTTGTGAAAGTCAACAGTACTAAGGTTTATTCTTGATTCTACTTCCTTCACTGAATGTTATGAGTAAGTGCCTTATCTCTCTCTTGATTTTAATCACGTAAGATAAGGATCACAAATAGAATCCATTTCACTGGAGCTATAATGCTCTGTATTGTGTTCAACATATAAAGGACTATATTATCTACTAGAATGATCATATGAAAATGTTATATTCAGATTTAAAGACAGTGGCAATAAATAGAATAACTGCTTGAGAAATTCATTCTTTAGTTAGAAAAAAGGAAAATGACAAACTTCCAAATTTCCTTCTCCCAGAGTATTTGTTTTGTTTTCTACTAAAGCTGCAAAGAATCGTAGAGATCTATGGCTGCAGTTCTGCTTTAGGGATAATTTCATAGTGGAGTACTATGGCTGTGATTACTTCAGGATTGAAGAACAGGAGGACATTGTAAAAATGGCAGGACAAAATCAATCTCAAGAAATGAGACAATATAGCAACAGTTAAATGGAGAAGTTTTAGATGCACAAACTTTTAGGTTGAACATAGAAGCTGATCTGAATAATATGCATGTCCAAAAGCTTGACTGTTTTCCACCTGCACTGTAATACTCCATCTCTACCTCTCTGTATAGATCTGGTCTTTAGAGCTTTTTAGGACCCAGAATAAGTCCAAACTGCACTCAGCAGAACTTCCACAGTGACAGCTGTGAAGATGAGCTGTGAGCAAGTGCCTTAACATCTGTTGATGGAACAGAGAGCTGCCTTACACAACACTTCAATCCTGTGTCTTTGTCAGACTAGCTCTTTGTGAATATACCATCACTACAGTTTTGAAGAACAAACAACATGGCTTGAGAACTAGAAGTGAACTCGGTAAAATGTAATGTAATTCTGTGACACAAACCCCAAAACTATTGCATTTATCTGATAATAATTATCATGGTAAGCGATACATGACTGTCCTGGTAAGACAACTACGCATATCAAATGAATTACGAAATGCAACCTTTCAAAATCCGTTAATAGCATGCATATAAAAGCAGCATTACATGAATCATTACTTTTACTTATCCTGCTTCTGGGATTACCAAGACTGTATTCACATAATTTGTAAAAAACAGATCATCCGAGCAAGAAGGACTAGAAGCACAGCTGATTGCAGCTGCCTGCAATTCCAGACTAGACTCCCTATAGTATGTGTGTGTGTACTACTCTGGGCCTTGGTCATTTTGCAACTCTGGTCTTGACCTATCCTTCACTTCCAAACACTTAAAGCTCAAGAAATGAGTACTCTTGTTTCAAAGAAATAAAACTTTTTTTTTCAGTATGACTGTCTTTTACACGTCTCCTCCATGCAATTTGCTATTTCTTCAGATCACCAATGAAAGGCAGCTGGCCAGCTATGACTTAAGAGGTGAAACTACAGATATTGACTCCAGCATTTGGAACACACAAACACCACTAGCAGAATTCTAAGTAATTCCACTGTATGCTTTTATTCTTTTAAAAGTACAAAGAAAATTCTGACTTCTATAGCTTAGTATTGCAAGACACCTTACTAGTCAAAGCAGCATCTCTCAAATGCGTAAGAGTCTACCTACCATTTTATAAACCTCTCTGATTAAAGCAAGTCCTCACTTCTTACAGTGAAATATCATAGTTCAAACAATCATTATGAAGTTTTTTTATTTAAAAGTAGTTTACATAGAAGAATCCATACCTCACTGAATAAACTTCCATTCACATAAGAAATCCAGAGCTTCCAGAAGTTCGGCAGCTGACTTACAACAAGTTTTGTCAGCTTTTCAACAAATACAACTTGTTGAGGAGCTTTGTATCGCCAAGCTAAAATGGGAAGAGAGGATGGAAAAGGCAAAATTAAAAATATTTGAACTAATAATAATAATTTTTAAAAAGTACTATTAGCTTGCAGCTTTGTATTACACAAGTGACTATACACTATATATATAAACTTCGAGGTAAAAACGAAAAAAATTAAAGCCTGGTCCATACACGTGTACACAATCGGTACACATACAAGCTCTTTCTTCTCATCTCATATGCTTACAAACTGCTAGCACTATGACAGTACATAAAGAATAGGCCCCTTTGTAAGAGGTATCCAATGCAATGCACCTAATAATTCCTTCAGCAGGACTTCTGTCTTCAAGCTACTCTAAAAGGTAAGGTCACACAAAAGCAATCAAGACATTAGAAGTTTCAAATGATGAGATGGTGATGCTGCAGAAACAGGGCTGGTAGGAGGGGCTAGTGCTTAAGGCAAACAATGGAAACTGGACTATCTGCTTTATTTACAGCTAAAAAAATTTTCCATTGTGGCCTGGGGCAAGGTGTCAACCTCTCATCTGTATTTTCATTTCTTTGGTAAAATCTTTAATCTGAAAAACAGGGGAGATTCCAACATTGTTGAATGAACAAATCACTAACTATATAATGAAATTCCTGGATGCAGAACACACTCTTAACGTGTAACACTACAGCACTCATGTTTTCACTTCATGAACCTACTTACACTCCTGGTACACCAGCTATTAAAACATATCAGGAAAGTAGCTTTCACTGTAGCAGCAAATGTATTTTCTCAGTTTCTTATCACATGGAGCAAAGAGAGGTGAGAAGGGACATAAAGAGAAAGCTGAACAGGGGCAAAAAAAATTTATTAATTAACACAGAAAATAAAGGTACCTTTTTTCCATAACCATCTGCCACCTCCCTTAAAGCTTTAGAATGCTTGGAGAAGGAATTTCTTTTTTATTTTTCTGAGAACACCTCTCATCGTGTCCCCCCCAAAAAAAAAACCAAACCAAAAAACCAAATCAAAATACCAAAAAAAAAAAAAAAACCAAACAAAAAACCCACCAAAAAAACCCCAAAAAAACCAACACCAAAGAAAACCCACAAAAGTCCCTCAAACAACTAAAACCCCATAAAACAAAGAGGTTCACGTTTGTTGGCTTGTTTTTTTGTGTGTATATAAAGTCTAGTCTTTTATAAATGATAAAGTTAAAAACATTATCCTAATAACTGCAGAAATGCAGAAAAATGCTGGTTAAAATAGCACTTTTTGTCTTTACTCTACTAGAGAATATTGACTACAGAATCAGTTAGGCAAAAATAGCTGCACCTTTTGTAACTAGTAGGCTTCATCAGAACCTCACTATTTTATTGTGTGGCAGCCAGTCTTGAATCTCCTTGAAGTACAGCATGCCTTCAGCAGCATCCATTTGTCAAGGTGTGCATCAAATACTGGTCCATTTCTTCAGTGGATGAATTTGCACTACCCAAAATGATGTTCTCCTCATGGCCAAAAAGTTTAGGGACTCTGGATTAGTATTTGAAAAATCAAAAAAATTACAATGGAAGCCCAAAATTTGGAGAGACTCTAACATAACTGAAACGTAACTCTGCTGATAGTGATGCATCTGTTCAGAAGGCATTAGAACTTCAAAGCTTGACTAGCAAAGCTCTTAGTGTGGATACAGATAGGATATTTGTACCATCTTGGTTTATGACTGCCAAGAGAACTGGTTAGACCCAATAGCAAAAAATTCTGCTTATTAACACAAGCTGTGTTAATGTTCCTGATGCCAGGAAGTTGTGCCAACACTGATATAGCAACAGCGACTCTGCAACACCAAACCCCAAGTTCTAACCAAAAGATTTCAGCTCCTTCAAGAACCGGTTTCATCTTTGCCAAAAACTCTAGCATCAACCTGACATTGAAACCAGGGATGTCTGTTCCTAATTGACTCTATATTTTGAAGAATCTGTGCAATTTATATTAACGTAATTACTTGGTATACATGTCTATTTTGAAGACTTGTGTAATCTACATTTTGAATACATTCAACCTCAGACCGTGATGCAATTTGTCTGGCATGTGAAGATACAATGTGGCAGCACAAGAATGAAAAATAATGACAACTGTACATTCTATGTTCTTGACAGATTCCATTCATTCTTCTTTTTGCTCAAAAATCCCACAACAGATATTTATAGATTTTTTTCAAGGAAGTCCACAGAATTGGGAGAAGAGTAACATCAAAGCAGACCAAAGCCAGAAAGCTCTTCATAAACACCTGCTTTCTGCAAAAATGTACTTCGGTAAGAAATGACCCATCCTGTGAAAAACATGTTTTCTGCCTCCTGTGATTGAAAGACTTCCGAGTTAAAGTTGTTTGAACAATTGTGTTGAAGACACTTACGACACATCTGGGCTCAGCTGGTTGCAGACACACTGCTTAAGCTTAGTCATACACTTTGTTTCCCTTTCTGGGTTTAAAGAATTAAAGAACAAGGACCAGATACCGCAGTAATCACAGAAGGAGCAAATGCAAGGACAGCCATCTCAGCAAATACACGCAAAAGGTATAACAACAGCAAAAGGTAGTAGTAATAAATTCTGGTTTTGTAGAGAGAGAAAAAAAAAAAAGAAAAAGAAAAAAGACTCTTTATTACCTTGACTTCATTTTAAGAAGCAGATTTCAGCTATGAGCTGCTCTTTTGCTTGTAAAAAACACAGAGGACCCCTTCAGTGAGCAATAGTAAGGCATGAGAAAAAAGCATTTGATTGGGTAACAAACCAAAACAAACACACAGAGAGTGGGTTTCTGTTTGGATTTTCTGACTACACCACACACTGGACATAGGGAACTGCAGCTTTGTTTTTCCAAATAAAAACAGATGCCTACCATCATCACGGCCAGACTGAAAGCTGCTGCCCCTTTTCAGTGAAGCAGTTTGACTGAGATGGCCAATTGGTGATGGACGCACATCACTGTCCAGATCCAGCATGGGGCTGTGGAGCAATGAGCTGCCTATGGAGGGGGGAAAAATCAAATGATTTTGCACATCAATTGACATGAAACTGCATGCTGCATGTGGAATTCTAATTTAACTCTGAATTGATACAAAACAAAAGTTATCAAACAAAAACATTCTTAACCTTATTTGTTTAGACTGTTTGCTCATCTACATGAATGTTATTCAGTAACACCACTACTGACTCCTGTAAGCAAAGCCAAACCCACAAGTACCATGTGGGAAATATCAGTCTTTATTCTGTATGTTTCTCTGTTCTTACTTTAATTAATGCCCTACAATTAATTGCTTGAAAGCCATGGATAAATATGTATTTATGCCATTAGTGACATGGCACACACTTTTTTTCTGTATGTCTAAACAAACTTTTAACAGCAAGCCTTTCTTCTGCCTCCAGCCGAAGCAGTTAAGAGCAGTGTTCTTAGCTATTTGACCTCTACAGAGTTCAGGTAGAAAGAAACCATCCATCATGAAGTAGATGAACTAACAGCAATGTATACTTGTGCATGTCTGTAAACCACCCTGTACTTATACCTATTGACAAACAAAAATAAATATTTTTTTCCCCTGGGTGCCTGACCATATGTAAGTAAGTATTAGCAAGTCTACAAGCAATGATCTAATCTAATGGAGGTGGATATTTGGAGTCCAATGTACATTTTGGAAAACAACCATGTAACAATGAGCATGCAATGATGATTTTCTAACACACTGTAACACTGCCAATATTTCTTTTAAAATCTATATTGCGCTTTATGCATTTCACCTTACAGATATATTTCTGAAAGTAACCGTCAAAATTATTTCAGCATTGGGCAACAGAGCTCTAACAGCTAAAGTTAAATGAATTACAATTCACAGAATTATAGAACAGCTCAGGTTGGACGGGACCTTGAGAGATCATGTGGTCCAACCTTTCAGGGGAAAGGGAGCCTAGATGAGATTATCTAGCACCCTGTCTGGTTGCATCTGGAAAACCTCCAGTGATGGGCCCTCTACCACATCCCTGGAGAGGTTATTTCAGTGATTCATTGCTCTCACAGTAAGAAGTTTCTTTCTTATATTGAGATGAAACCTCTCCTGATAATTCATGCTGAATTTTGTAATGAGAGTCTTAATGTTTGCGTTTATATTGCTTGATCTTTTCCATCAATACCTACATTCACTTAAAATAACAGGAAGGCCACACAGTAAGAGCACCAGCTGTAACACTGCAATACTCAGATTCAAGAGTAACACAAAGTAAAAAGGATTTGAAGGGTATTTATTCTGAATTAATGCTGCTGTCAGACCAACAAGGCAGTAAAGATATACCTAGTCACTTTACTTCAACAGCTGGGGCTTAAACTCAAATATTAAGTATCACAAACTTCCAATAGGTGACAGTATTGTGTTTTAGTTCCTTTTGAAAGAAGTTCTTCCATAATTCTTTAATGGGTTTTAAAGAGATTTCCTGTGGCCTTTCACTGTAGCATTGTGATTACTGATCCAACTGTAGTTCCTCTATTCATCTCATTACTACTCACACTATAAGACGATAGGTAAATAGATCCAATTTGCTACATCTTTCACAATAGTGATAGACATACTGCATTCCCTCTGTACAAACTCAAAATACAAAATAATAACGAGAAAGTAAAAACCTAAAGCCCGCAGAAGTTTTGTTAAGTAGGTATGTATGTTGGAAGTACAAAAAGTTAATTACAGACATGTACTATGCAACTACCCATACAGCAGAGATCTGTGTAAGATCACAGATCATTAGCATTTATAATTTAAACACCTATGATTCCTAAAATGTATCTTATATGTTGTAAATTTGCGGTAATTATCTTCTGTGAAAACATTCCAGCAACCCTACAGAATGAAGTAAAACCAAACCAAATTGATTCCTTTCCAGATTAAAAAAGCATGCACTGAATATCTTCAGAGACTCTACCCAGAATAAAGAGAAAATTGCATAGAAGACCCTGAGAAATTTTACATGCTTGCATAGTTCTTGGGCATCCATAAGAATTTGCTTCAGATTCAACATATCTGCATTTTATTTTGGAGGGGGAGGGGGAAGGGGGGGAATGTACGCCAAGACATTGCTGGTTAAAACATACATATATATATATGTATATAATAAACATATATATATATAAATCCACCCAATAAAACTCCTAACAAACCCTCTCCAAAATCAACCAAACTAAAAAACCAGGAGTGCATCAATGCTATTTTCACAAAAACTACAATTAGAAAAACCCATGAAAAAACATCCCTCTGATGTCTTTGCATAGAATTTAGGTTCTCACCTTTCAAACACCTTGTTAATATGAGGAATTTCTTGTAAACAGATCATCTCTAAAAATGACAGTGCCAATTAAACCTCAGAATTAAGAAAAACAGACACACTTACCAAAACATCTTAATGTGAATTAGTTCAATTAAAACCATTTGCTTGAGGTAGCTGAAAACCTGAAAATTCTGTATTGCTGCTGATACACTAACCCCATGCTGCCCAAATGGTTTATATATCCACCAGTTATAGAAAACATGTAAAGAATACTCTCTTGTTCCACCAGAAAAACCACATCATCAGTTTGCAGCCATACCAGGAAAAGAAAGTTTAACATGAACTAATTTCTTAATTGGTTGTCTAGCATTACAAGCAAGTATAACACAGCAGCAGGGAACTACAACAGCACATATACCCTCAGGACTAATAAACATCTGGAGTACATTAGCAAAGCTGATCTTGCTTTCACCCTACCAGAAGATAGCGCTTGAAGACTGCACACTAATGCATACATTTTGTAAAAAAGCGAGAGTTAACTTACAAACAATTTTTCTCCCATCCCAACTCGTTCCCTCTCTGGAGCCAGCAGCTTAAATTTAGCAGCACAATGTAATACAATGAATTTAATATTAGTATGGACTGTAGACAGTAACATTTATAAGCCTAAATAAACTACCCAAATAATAATTTACTGCCTACTCTTTATTCTGTTTGTATACTATTTCTGCATTCCTAGATCCAGAGTATAGGACAGCAACAGAATCTGAAGTTTCAAGAAATTAACTTTTTACTGTGCTAACACATTTTAAGGAAAAACCAGCATGAATAATACATTCCTGGCATATCTTCATTTAAAAAAAAAGCAAAGCAAAACAAAACAAAACTGCATCTCGGAAATCACAGAAGTTGGTTTTTGTCTTTTTTGTTTGGGTTTTTTTTTTGTTTGTTTGTTTTTTTGGTTTTTTTTTTTTTTTTTTCCAAAATATACCATTTACATGGAGCATACCTATCAGTGACTCCAGTGCCAAGTGCATATTTAACCAAGGAAACACAGGAAAAATAAATGTACTACATTCTTCTTCTACCGAAGAGTCATGACAAACCAGAAGTATAACTAAAGTTTTGTTACAATTACAACTGAAAAATCATGAAAAGAGCAAATAAGTTCAAAAGATCTTAACATTGCTTTTTATTAAAAAAGACTTTACGGGGTTTCAACTTCTTGTGCACAGATATTTTAAAGGTAAGAAGGATGAAATTAAAACACTCAGATGCCATGCGAAATATAAACAGTTCAACAGTTTTGCTAAGACCTCTTCTCTTCTTGTGCAGTAAGATCTCACCAAAACAAAGATCTAAAAGAAAGCACAATGCTTTTTGAAGTAATTTAATTTGTGCTTTTATGTTCTGTAAATCAAGTCACCTGTGCTGAACCAAATTGCTGGTTTACCCCAAGTTTATCACTACTGCAGTTCCTACAAGGTACTTAAGTGCCTACAGTACCTATGGCTCATGTACATACCTTGACCCCACTTTTTTGAATGTTACCTGCATACTCTTGGCTTGCAGCATGTTACAGCCTCCATTAAAATGACAACTAACATGAAATTTACCCACAATAGATTTTTCCATGACCTGCAAACCAGTCAGTGATTTAAAATCTTTAAATGCAGCTTTACTTTCATATTTCAAAACTATTACCAAATTGAGCATAAAAATTGTTCTGCAACATCAATCCCTTCACAACTCTGCTTCTTTTGTTTTGTTTTCCCCTCTCAGCCTGAGAGGCAGAGGTTTCTCAAGGGAGTCACGCATCTCCCTTCTGTAACCCAGCTTCAGCCACTCTGCAATTCTGCCAGCTGCTGCACCACTTACATGGCATTTGGCTAAGGCTTTTTATAAAAGCTGCTGGTTGATCAGGGGATAATACAAGGTCAGTACGTTTTGCAGCGACAAAGAATATTGTTAAGAAGTGACCAACCTCAGCCTAAATGGTTTTTCAGTGTGATTTTCTATGCGAAGTCAAACACCAGTTGTTACACAGCCTTGCAGCATACATACACATACACAGCATGTATATGAGCAAGACTAAAAAAAAAAGAGACCCTACAGATGTGCAACCAGGTGAATACAGTTACTGTATTCTTTCATCCATTATGTATCTTACAGTGAATTTTCTCACAGGCTACAATAGTAAGGGAAGGCTGATCTATAGCCTCTGGACTCTCTGAAGGGCGGCAGACTTCCTTACCAGCCTTAACCACCTTTGAACATTTTTTCCTGTGCACAGCGGGCCCTTGTCCTGTGCTACAGCCTGACCACCCACTGTTGCTTGTTGACCAAACACACAGTGCCTGGAGCCCGCACCGACACAACCAGTATAAGATTCCTTTCAAGGACATCGCATTGAGAATTTCAATTTGTCTAGGCAAGAAATTAGGCCAGGAGGAGAAATTACCAAAAAATTAACCTGCTCAACAGATGAAGAACTCATTTTACTCTTTTTCTTGAATACTTCTTCTTTCTTTTCCTTACATTTTTTAGAAATATGTCAGTTTTAAGTGATCAAGAAGAAAATGGGTTGTATTTCTAGCAGAGATGAGCATGGAAGATAAAATTGCTGCTTTACAGAAAAAATGTTTTTGAAATACATTTAAAAAAGAATGCTTTTTTAAAACTTAAGGCTGGTCTTCATTATATTAAACATTTATAAAGAAACCATTTTTCAGTTTACCACAGAAAGGTTAATTGGGCCTATTATTTCTAGTGGTGATTTAAGTATTTCTCAGCCTCAGGGTAAGCCTTATTGTCAGTCTTGTAGGCCAAAAAATACTGAAGCAAGAGCCAAACACTTCAAGTTCAGCACATAAATAAAAATGACATAATTTTACTAGCACTAACTCCAGTGGACATCAAGATCATCATCAGCTTTGAAAATAACCAGCTTTTAGTTAACTGCCTGAATAAGGACTTAAAAGACTACAGCAGACACCAATGTAAAATTCTGGCCTCAGAAGTTTAACTTTATCTGTAGTACTACTAATGTTTTCAATTTAAATTTTAAACTACCTGTGCTGCTTTTTAATCACAGTATTTACTGTCTTTATAATGCTTTCAATATTATAAATACTAAATAAGAATGCCCTCTTCACTTCTGAACATGTCAGATTCTACTAAATATTCTAAATAACAGGGAAGTTACAGATACAGGTGGTAAAAGAGGAAAACAAATCCAGTGTCAAATTCTGTACTGATTAACATTTTTTTTTTTTTTTTAATTAATAACCCATTAAGGGTTTGCTTGACATCTGTTGTCAAAAGGGTATTTCTGCTATGGACAGGGGATGTGGTTTAGACATGAAATGGCTCCCAGCTGCAAGAATTCTTCTTCCAGATGTACAGTAAGCAAAGGCAATGGAAGAGAACCAGCTGCTAGGATAACAAATTGAAAAGGCCCTTTTGACACAAGCCTTGCCGGCCTGTCTGATCTAACAAAGATGGATCATTCATTGCAAGGTGAATAGAATCTCAGTGTGGCACAGAAGAAAAAACAACATGGTCTAGCATCCATCTCTTTCCTTCACGCTATCTACAGCTGCTGTTACTCTGGTGCAGAAATAGCCTGCATAGTTTTTACAGTATTTGGAGAGTGGTGCAACATACTTTTGAGAGCTCTAAAAGTTACACTTTTTTTCCCAGTAATAAGAACTACAACAAAAATCACAATGACTGAACTAGTATACTCCTGTTTCAATAGCTGTATCCATTTTAGGAACTTTCATAGGTTGTATATCAAATATTTGCAACCCAAAGGGTAGCAGAAAGATTACACTACAACTGTGTGCTTCCATTTACAGTTTTAACTTCTAAAGGTTATTTATTTATTAACAGATAGCTTACCTGCAATCGTATTACATAGTATCTCAGAAAGACCTATTACAAAATGAAGACTTTTTTAGTTAGTTTGATAACTGGATTAGAGTTACTGGCTCTCCATTTTAGCTCAAAGGATCATGAAACCTAGTAAGCCACTATTAAAGTCTAACCAAATAAGCACTGGCCACACAGAAAACAGTCTCAACCTCCATAGCTTCTTTTCCTGATACTCATGTTAAGAATCCATTGCTTAACTCATTTTGGCTATCTGCCCAGTGCCCTAGGAAAATTTTAAACTAAACCTCATTTATTTACATTTATTTTCATGTCATCTTACGTCATTATATCCCCCATGTTTCCCGTACTCCAACAAGTCTGGGAAGCATAAATCATAGCGAAAAACTACAGTTATGCCCTAATAATAGAGGAATTGCCAAGTAAAGTTAAATATATGTAAATTTTACAAATATGTAAAATCCTAACTGAAGAAAACAATTTACTATTCAGGTACCAGGTTTAAAAGTCCCCAGACTTCTACAAATCCTAAGTTCAAATTCAGAAGCAGAAATTCAGACTTTAGTCAATACAAAGTATAAAATACCAGCACAATTCAGTTTCTAATTCAACTATCTCTTGCTAGCAATTAAAGACAACACTATTTTGCTCTTCTACGTTAAGTTTTATATTCACAGCCTTCAAAAATGTGTTCTCTTGTCTATTCAGTCTCAACACCCTCTAACATAGCTACATACTAAATAAAAGCAGCAAACTGTCTTTACCTACATCAGGTCCTTCCAGCAGGCAGCAACAGTGGGATGTGATTAAATATATAAAAAGAAATCCATCAATAGTTCAGGAAATAACTTCATAACCATGAAAAACCCCAAAGTTTTCAAAACCAAGAAAAGTGCACAATTGCTGCCTATTCCATTAGTAAGGCAGATATATTAAATAGAAAGCATAAAAAGTTAATAAATTCATATATTTACAAGAATTATCACGTCAGCAGAGCTAGATTTCCAGCGAATTGCACATGGGTCCCATATCTACAGCTGCACCTTTAATAGAAGAATCTGACTATCAGAGAAGAAGGAGAATGGTTTAATGTAAGAACACAAGCACAGGAACTTTATGATTTGGTCATCCCTTGTACTTCCTCATGCTTTAACTATGACTTTGGCTATGGTGTTTGGTTCCTTCGTTTTGGCTGCTCGTACTTCAGAGCACTTCAGAGCAGGAGAAATTCTGATCTGCTGTCATATATGCATGTTCACCCACCCCTTAAAACATGTGGGCTTGGACTGCAAAAATTTCTCTTAATATGAACATCATCTGCCTGCATTTTTTTTTTTTTACCTTACGATTGAGGAACTATGGCTATGCTGAGCAAGAAATAGGCTGAAGGCAATGATGGGTGAGTAACAACAGCCATATCTGAACATGTAATGAAACATTAATCAATACAATTTAAGAGTAATTGGCAAACCAACATGGTTGTTTGAGTGGGAACAGGGCCTTAATATACTGCAAAGATATTCTTCAAGGGAAATACAGTCAAACATATTGCTGTAAAATACTTCGTACACAGGACTTGAGAGAATTCGCCATCCTACTTGTACCCATTGAAATAAATGTAACCAATTACCTAATGATCAGATTATTTCATCTTTTACTATTAAGAACTGTCTATTAAAATCAAAGAAAACATCCAATTGAACTATTTGCTGTTGGTAGTTGTCAGCCTTTAAGTTGCACTGCCAAATTATCTGACAAAGCTCAGCACAGCTTGATATACCTTTCAGGTTTTGGAAATAATATCAATGTAAGTTGGAGTAAGTGAAAACAGACAGTATTTGAAATACACAGGACTTTTGCTCCTTGAAACAAATTCCAGAAGGGAACTTCAGACCATTACAGCCTTGTAAACTTGCCAGCTTCTTCTTTCAGGCTGCATCAGAGATTGTCCTACGCTATGAAACTTCATGAAACTTCACTGTTCTAGGACATGCTTACAACTGCAGAGTACTTCCACAAAATGGGGCTAAGCTCTTTTTTACCCCCTCCTTTTTTTTTCTTCTTTACAAAAAAAAAAAAAAACAACAAAAAAACAAACAAAAAAAAACCCCAAAACAAAAAAAAAACCCAGCAACAACCCAAACCACACCTTTTCATGTAACAGTACTACTGGGAGTGAAGGATTCACACTTAGATCAAAAAGATATACTTAAGATATAAAACCAAAGGAATTTAAATACACAATTTTCTGATAGTACCTTCAACCACACCAGCATGTATATTAGCTCACTCTTCAGCTATGCTTAGGAGAGCCTTATTAACAAGAGAGCAAGCATCAAAGAACCTACAGAGGATGCAGAAAAGTAGATTTACTTCTCATCAATATCGGAGATTTGTTCTGACTGCCATTATGAAGCAGATGATACATCAATAAATCTCTTAAAGAAGACAGCAGAAGATGCTGCATCTAGCTTGTAATTACTACTAACTTGTAATTACTTGTAACCAGTATATTAACCATGCCAAGTGCAAGGTCCTACACCTGGGTCAGAGCACTCTCAGGCACAGCTACAGGTTGGGTGGAGAAGAGATTCAGAGCAGCCCTGCAGAGAAGGACTTGGGGGTGTTGGTTGATGAAAAAATGAACATGAGCTGGCTTCAGTGTGCGCTCGCAGCCCAGAAAGCCAACTGTATCTTGGGCTGCATCAAAAGGAGCATGACCAGCAGGTCAAAGGAGGTGATCCTGCCCCTCCACTCTGCTCTCGTGAGACCTCACTTGCAGTACTGTGTGCAGTTCTGGTGTCCTCAACATAAAAAGCTCATGGAACTGTTGGAACAAGTCCAGAGGAGGGCCACGAGGATGATCAGGGGACTGGAGCACCTCCCGTATGAAGACAGGCTGAAAAAGTTGGGGCTGTTCAGCCTGGAGAAGAGAAGGCTGTGTGGAAACCTCATAGCAGCCTTCCAGTATCTGAAGGGGGCCTACAAGGATGCTGGGGAGGGACTATTCATTAGGGACTGTAGTGACAGGACAAGGGGTAACAGGTTCAAACTTAAACAGGGGAAGTTTAGATTGGATATAAGGAAGAAGTTCTTTACTGTGAGGGTGGTGAGGCACTGGAATGGGTTGCCCAGGGAGGCTGTGAATGCTCCATCCCTGGCGGTGTTCAAGGCCAGGTTGGACAGAGCCTTGGGTGACATGGTTTAGTGTGAGGTGTCCCTGCCCATGGCAGGGGGGCTGGAATTGGATGATCTTAAGGTCCTTTCCAACCCTAACTATTCTATGATTCTACTAAAGTGTTAGCCTGCTAGTAGTGTGGAGACAACCGGAACAACTTTTAACCACAAGAGTACACTGTTGGATTATTATAACTGTCAAAATTTGGAGCAAATTCTACTTAGAGTTCACTTAGGTTTGATTTTTAGCTTGTTTAGCAAGTAATCACAATGTTAATCTTCCCCTCCTGAACACATCACGGCCAGTAAATGAATTCTTCAAGAATATTTACTTTTGACAATCGGGTACAAAAATCCTGTACGAAATGTCTAATTGAGTTTCCAGAAAAGACTTCTCTGGGTAAGAAAAGCAAAGGCTTTTGTCTAATTCCAAATCCGTTTTATGTAGTAAAATTCACATGGAACAGCTCAGACCACAGCTCTACTTTGAAAACTGATAACAAAAAAATGCTTTTGCACAAACTCAGTTGAAAGTTGAAAAATCGTGCACAAGTGCAGAAATAGATAAGATCTGCTCCTGAGGTTTAAGTTTATTATGCTGAAAAGTTTTGACTCAGTCAGTTTGAACCCACAGATTCACAGTCAGAAGAAGAACTAAACTAAGAATAGCCAGAAACTGTTGGTATGTTCAAGGTAGAACTGTAACCACTGTGCGCTTCTTGCAAAGTATGCAATAGGAAGACTCCATCTGCTAGAAACAATATCTATTTGTCTCTGCTGAAAAGAAAAACCTAGAAAAAGTTTCAAAGCCCTTTTAATAGTCTTATGATCCATCTCTTCTCCAAATGCACGATATACAAAAGAATCTTTTTTGGAAGCATGCTGTAAGGACTTCAGTGTTTGAAAATCTATTGTTTTTTTCTTTTTTTTAAATAGCCTGTGAATTTATGAACACATAAAACATTTGTAGCTTATTTAAGTTGATTACATTCCTCAAAGTCTTGAATAACCAATTTGATATCTAGTCAAACCCCACAGTTTTACTCTTTGAAAAGCATACTTCCATTAAAGTAGATTAAAATACATTCAATGTCTCAGATCACAATCAGCACTATTCTACTTGGCAATTAAAAACAATTTTTCTTAGTTTTCTTTTTAACTTCTCCCAACTTTCTATTTTTATGCCAAAAATTAAAAATCTGAAGAAAAAAAATCACATTTAGCAACCTTCTCCCTCATCCTACTAGATACTAAACGAGAAATTTCATCAACTGGGATCATTTCTTAAGTATTTTACAATCTGTGCAAAAACTACATCAGTAAGGACCACATAAAAGGCTGAAGAAAACTACTGAAATTCGATGAGCTCTTTATTAAAAGTAATACTATATTAGCATTTGTTTCATACATGCACTAAATATTAATTATTCACACATGCATTTACCTGGCATTCAGGTTACTTAAATTCCCTCTTCTGTGAGCCCAAACAAAGCTAACATAATAGCCCCTTCGATATTAAGGCTGAGGTAAGCAGATTTGTTGCAAGAAAAACACCAAACAGGTTGAGATTTTCAAGACAAGCCTAGGAATTTAGACACATTTTTCATTCATTTACTGGAGCCTGCATATCAAAATTATATAGACTATTAAACCAAAAACATCCTGAGCACTTTGTACCTTCATGCTCCTGTTTTTCTTGTTAAGAAGCTAAGATATGGCTAAATAATATTTTGCAAGTGAGAGGAGAAAAGGCAAGCTTAGATTTGTTAACCACAGCTGTTTTTACAAGTGAGTTTTGCTCCCGATAACTGCATTTTGCAGGGGTCATGGTGGTGTCATGTCAGGGTTTTTGACAAGGGGGGAAGATGGGGAGGTTTTAGAAACATTCTGAATTTTGACCAAGAAGTTAAGAAACCAACCTGGTGTTTTAGCTGGTCCCACAGCACTTCACACTGTGTTGTGGAGGAAAGAGATGTTAAGCCTCCTGCAGCAATTTTACAGCACATTTCTGCAGTAGCTCCAACTCAGTAAAGTTTTTGTGGTGTCTCAGAATAGAACACCTTATTTGGTTTGGGATGAGCATTCAGTAAACAGGGGAGTTACCTATAAGCCAAGAGAGGCCAGATTCCGATATGCCTACTCATTTCAGAAACAGCAGCAGACCCTGAGACTTCTTGAGAAATAAGGCACTACTTATCAGTTTCCAATTTGAAAATCCAGTTATCAGATTTTACTACTAGAAATACCAGGTCCATACAGCCAACCACCTATTCCCTTTTGAAAATACAGTAACGTGAAGGATCATGTTAACTGGTATATAAGTTGCTGCCACACCTGAAAGCAATACCTATACATTTCTTAGGGAGCAACAGTGGCAAAGACAAAGACAGAATACAACTAAGTATTCCTATTGGTCTTAATATAACATTTTCTAAATATCCTATTTGTCCAGCTCACAGGTCTGTGCCTGAACACTAATCTGAATTTTGAAACTGCACATGAACAAAGAATGAGACAGCACCATATTATTATTCTGCCTATCAAGAAATTAAACATTATTCCACTATGCCCCAATGCCCTGCATTTCCATATACTAACAGCATATCTTGTGACAAAGAAATCTGCCAGAAAACAATCCAAACTTCATGGGACCTGAAAGGAGTATTCTGAGAGGACAGTGAGCTTCAGATAAATGAAATCTAACTCTTTTCTCATGTAAAGAGCTTAAAAGTTGTAAGTTAAACAAAAAGAAAACTCAAACTGCTGTTTTGTTTTTATAACACTATAAAGAAAAAAATACAAGACAGTATTCAACTTTGAAAAGCTATCAAAATTGATGGGAAACCCCCCCAAATATCATTTGTACACTAAGACTTGTCAAATAAAAGGCAATGCCAAATTCCTAGATGTCAAATACATATATATAGAAGAAAAATATATCCTTGCCTTTTTGTTCTTTAACATAGCTCTCCTTACAGTTGTGCATGAGTTGCAGAATCCACTGATGTTGAGCACCAATGCACTGCCAAGCAGGGTCCCCAGGCGCATGAAGATCAGAAAGATATCTGCAAAACAGAGTCCAAAAATCACAGCTCTAACTTGACACACTGAAGGCCTCGTTAAAACAGAGCAAAGATGTACTAAGAAATGGTTTTTTTAATATAAATCTAAAAAAAATGAAAAAATCAAGAATAGTTAAGATACACTCATTTAGTGAGGTAAAACTTTATCTGAAAAACTTACAGAAATAAACAAAACCATATATATTTAATATTATATTAATATGTATTTTCAGTTGTGCCTCAAGTACTTGGGAAACCAAGCTCTTTATCTGCCACGGCTGCAGTTCAGTACTTCATGTCGTCACTGATTCCAAGTTAAGCATCTCAAGCACATAAAATATGGTATTTTTCTTCCCATTTTACTTGTCCTGATTGTATCATCATGTAACCTTAACAAGTACAGTAGAAATTAATTTTTGGCAGCTCATTAATTTTAGCACATACATGTACAGACAGTGTAAACCAAGCTCCTGGACTGTGGTGGCGTTTTTTTGTTTGGTTTGTTTGTTTGTTTTAATTTCTTTTGGGGGTTTTCGCATGTTGGCTTTTTTGTTTTTTCCTTTTTTTTTTTTTGGAGGGGGAAGAGAGTAGGGAGGTTGCGTTTCTTTTTTTTGTTTGGCTGTTGTTTTGTTTTGATTTTTTTTTGTTGTTGTTTTGTTTTGTTTTTTTAAGGTTGAGATATATTTTTTTTGCTCTATGATGTGCACACGAAGTCCAGAGAAAAAAAGAACGGGGAGAGATAATGAAAAGCACTGGGGCTTCTAAGACATGGAAACAAATCACCCTCTGACTTTTGGGGAAAGATAAGTATTAGAGCCAGCTGCTGTGATTTCAAAGAGAACACAAAAGTAATAAAGACAAATGTATGGCATTCAAGACAATCTGACAACAGTACTTTCAAAAGAGTATTTTCAAAAAGCAGTAGCTGCTTTATCATTTAATGCACTCCACCACATTCTGCATTAATGACTCAGGTCAGGTTAAAAAATTCAAGATGCTCAAGGTGAAGTAGAATGATTTATTATCTTAAGCAGTGCAGCGAATGTTTAACTCCTTCACAAACGCTGAATGACTACAATAATGCCTACTGTTAATTAAGATTGTATTGCAAAATCCTGTCTTCTTTAAGAACTGCCTGCAGTACTTGGACAAAAATAAACTGTCAAAGTAGGATTCGTTGGATGGATGAGAACATTACATGACCAACCATTCTGACAGGGTGACATTTATAAATTATGAGCTCAAGGCCTTCCTTGGTGTTAAGGGGGCCTTCAGTCTTTGCTTAGACAAAATTAAAAAAATTACCACTGATCTTGGAAAAAATACATCTACTCAGTTGTTGAGTGATACGGTAAACTGTTCCTGAAAAGTATAAAATAATTAGCATTGTAAATACCGTAATAAAATGAGAGGAAAATAAGAACTGAAGCCTAATTATAAAGATAAACATTGAATATCTGAGGGGGAAAACCACAGTATTTCAAGTTTTGCTCAGCCTTGACACTGGAGACATACAAAACAAACATATCTAGGAAGAAAAAGTCTCTTAAAAATGCAAATAATTGTACAAGTAGGATTTTGTTAATTTCCTCTTAGCTGAAGTGCTGTGAAGAAAGCTTTCTTCACACCTTTCCTCCAGAAAATTTACATTAGTACAACCACATTAGCATGTCTAGAGTAATGAAACTAATTTAATTGCTTTGTATGCTGCGATTCTCTTAATTTATTAGAACTAAATTATTTCACATTTGTCCACTGCCTGCTCTCCTGCATTACACTGTTCTACATGTGGTAGTTACATCAACACAGTCTGCTTTAAGATAGGCTGGGATATTTTTTAAAGACTCAACACTTCAAGGTAAGGGGCTAGAGAAAAACTAAAAAGAAATAAAAACCCCCAAACCAAAACAAACCAAAAACCACCAAAAAAGTCTAAAAAAGAAAAAAATCCCAAAAAACAGAATCAACTGTTTATACAACTCTGATTCTTAGAATTCTTCTAAGAATCCTCAGAAGAGGTCTTCCTGGCTTAGATAAAGAAGCTGCTTTCTAAAGTTTTCAAGACTGACACAGAAAGGAAACAGTAGTGTCTTTTTCAGAGACACAAAATACTTAACTACCTTAAAACACAGTTTCAATAAACAGGCAATATTTATATACCACCCAGAAGAATGAGAAGTGCTCCACATAAGTTATACTGATGACAATGACCAGTGTACAACTAACATTACATAAAGGGACCTAAGATACCAATACTTTACTTGGTCCAGTGTGACTGGGCCTTGTGAGCATACAGAACAAAGACTTCATGCAGGTGTCAATTTTAAGAATGCTTTTCACACAGCCCATTTGGTTTATATCTTCTAAAATAACTGAAAAGAGCTCCGAGGATGTCATGCCACACTAGGACACCATGTAACATCCAAAACTCAAATGCTTTCTAAGTAAAGTCATCAAATATTCCAGAGCACTCTAAAATTTGGCTCCAAGGACTGTAAATTAGGTTAAGGTCTACCAATAAAAGGTCCAACCCATTCATGTCAGTATGCCTACAACAAACTTCAACATCACCTTTGTGAATAACAGAAAATCTAAGAATTTATGTATTTATTTAGACTGAATAGTAAAGAGCCAAACCCAAATTTAAATGACAGTTTGGATTAAAATCTGCCTATTATCTCACTCAGGATGATTCAATTTCAACACCAAATCAAGCTGAAGTGTAAGACAAGTTAATACGGAACCTATTTTGAGATCTGCAACCTGTGAACAATCACTTCAGACACAGCTTGCAACATGACAGTTTAGAGGAAGCAAGAGAATTGAAACATGCCTTTAAGACTTTAAAAGATTAAATTCAAATTTCAATTACCCTTCATGAAAATGTTCTAATTCAAGAACTGTTTTTCAGTCATTCAATAAACAATCAAGTACCAATCCATTGCCATTATTTATATAATCATGAAATCTCAAAGTACTCTAAGTACAGCTTTAAAATTAGTATTTAAACTGTAGTAAAAATAGTCAATACCCTACTTAGGAAAGATTCAAATACACATCTAACACTATGCTTGACAAAGACACTAGTCAAATGATTACCTTATATAACGTTTCTGATCATGCAATGTTGATGGAGTTTCAAGCAGCTTATCCAACAGAAGTTCTCTTAAAGCTTCAATTCTAGTTTCAATTTCAGCATAATCTAGGAATAGGGAGAGGAAATAAATCCAGTGTGTGCCTTCAGCAGTGGTATGAACTGAAAATTATGTTATTTTTCTAGGATATCAGACACTTCAGAGTTAATGTGGAAATAAATGTAACTGATTTCATAACAAACCACATCAGAAAAAATCTGTATATGACAGTTCTACAAAGCCAGAAAATTGGATTTTGAAGTCTTTCCAATGATATGCCAGTGAGATACCCAAAGTCACATTTTAATTACTGTAACCTTTTTTATGCCCAGTGATACCAAGCCTTAATAAATAAATAAAATTGGCTGCGATTTCACATTTTGTAATATAAACCCCACCCAGAAAACATGACAGAAACATTCTTTAGAGTAATCTGTTCTTATAAATCCATATTTGTATGTATTAAAAACAATATGAATCCACGTAAAGCTCTTTAGACTACTATGTGCTTTTTGGCCTCCAAGTGGGGGGGGGTGGGGGGTGGGGGCAAGCAGGCAAATAACGGAACCCATATCTTACATTTTTTGAATACTTGAACCTCTGTCTTTCCAAACAGCGACTTGGCTTTTTCATAGTCATTAATAACCACATCATAATCACCCTTAAAAGAAAACAAAACGAAACAAAACCACACATTAACAACTAACATTCGTATTTGTCAAGAAAAGGGTAACACTAATTTCAGCAACAGAAAAGTATTTTTAAAGGATTATACCTTCTGGATATTTCTTTCAATATTCAAGGGAAGGTTGAAAAGAAATTTAAAACGCTGAAGAACATTAAGAGCGTTTCTTGTTGAATCAGCTTTGTCCTTGCGACCCAGTACTTCTTGGAATAAGGTATCTGCTGTGTTACTGGCTCCTATTTTAAAAAGGATGAAAATAAGAAAAAGTAGAGTAAGTAATTGGTTCCAATGACATACAGATTTTCCTCATTTTAATGAGTCATTCAAGATTTTTCAGAGCATATGAGTAATTATTGCTCAATTTTTATACTCTTTTGCTCAACTCTGTTAACATTTTACAACTGATGAAATACTATTTCACAGTGAACCACTTAGCATTTTAATGTGGTAAGACCCCTGCACAATTAAAAACAATCGCTCTTTCCTATTTCAAATGCTTAACTTTGCTGCAGATATTTTATAGTTTGCTTTGGCTCCAGATCTACATTTTATAACTAAATTATGCATCTCAGGATATGGAAAAAGTCATAGAAAGTTTTCTTTTTAGAAAAGTATAATTTCATTATGATAATTAATGTCATTACCTTTAAAAGTTATCACCAGGTTTTGCAAACAATTTTTTTGTGTTTTCAAATTAAGTCTTAAAAATTATTAACAATATTTGATACTTACAATTACTAATTATTAAGTCAAGACAATGCCATGACTGAAAAGAAGTCTAACTAAGCTGATCACTGTAACAGAATGATTACAAATTGTCTTCACATTGTATTAAAAGTCTTACTGGCTTCATTGCATAGAGGATCCAGTCTTTGTCAACAATTTCATGCAATTAATTTTCTATGTTACCTGTGAATTTATCTTTAATAAATACATTAAATATAGTCTTAAAACCTTTCTAATCCAGTCTAAAAAGCATTCTACTTTGTAGTAAGGATTATATCCTAACACAGAATAATAGAATTTAATTTACACTAGGGCAGATTTACATTGCATGTGAATATTTGCATTTTTTCAACCCGTGACTTATTTTTAATTAACCAAAAAAAAAAAAAAAAAAAAAAAAAGTGGAACTGTTTTAGCTATTTTGATCGTTGTGTGTAGAAGTTTCTACATTATCTGGTCTAGTGACTATACTTTAAGCAAAGATGAAAAAAAATTACATCAGTCTCACTGGGTGGCTTGCATGCCATTTTCTCTAGTCAACACTGTGGGTGGCCTGCTCATGTTAAAAGTAGTCTTTGTAAAATAATTGTTATATCTAAATAATGTTTAAACTTTGTTGAAATTTTGAAGCCTTGATGTAAAAAAAGTTTTGTCAGGATAGCTATCTCTACTGCATAGTATTTAGCATAGAATAATTTAATCCATTAAGGAGAAATGCACAAAGAAAACAGTTAGTTGGACATTTAAATACAGACCACTTGATAAAGTATGATTTTTCTCTTGAGGTTATAGTAAATGCTTGTTTTGTAAATCCTTCTAGTAACATTTGTTTGAATTCATACGGATTTTGTCCATTCTTTTAACAGCCAAGAACCAATGTACTATATCTGAGAATTAAAGTTATATTCACAAAGCAATTTCTTAATTCAATGCAAACGTTTCTAAAAGCTAATTGGCAACTGCAGGAATAGCACAGTGACTTCCATGTTTAGTTTAGAACTACATGCCTTCTTCTCTTTACAAATCAACTTGCTTTACAAATCCTCAAGTAAATGATTTTTCTTCTCTGCATACTTTTTCTGTTTTACATAGAAATTGAAATCTACTGTATTATTTACTAATGTCTTAATGAAATTCAACATGTCATGCAAAACAGGTCTGATTTTTAGGCTTAAAAGAAAAATGTAAAATCTCTTCTCCCTCCTCCAAATCCTTTCTATATCAGCAATCTCTATCTCTTGATTACTGATGAATAATCTAAACTGAAATAATCAATGGATAAAGATTTGGGCCCTATATTGACTAACTATGTTTTCAAAATAGATGATTCATCTACTGTGTGCAAATTTCGTGATTTCAAAATAAAGCTCTAGTTATCCAACAGTTATTTTTCATAGAGCCTGACAATAACACCCCATCATAGAATTCGACTGACCTTCTTTAAGATACAACTCTTCATGAAGTTCATTATAGCACACCATATATTTTTACAAATGTGTATTTACTATTTATTTAGCAATTAAATTTAGCAATTTAGCAAAAACTCCAGGCATTTATAATTCCACCTATAACACCAGATTTTGATTCTACTAACCCATGCCATTTCAGTACAATAATTTAGCACACACTTTACATACATTCAGATGTTATAGAAAACATTTTTATTCTTTGGAGTTTGCAATCAAGCTCAAAACACCAATTGTGCCTCAAAATACGTACCTATGGGACTAAAGATTTGAAGTAACTTTTGAAAGCAGGCCCCGTTACTCCTGGATTATTGAAGCTTTCAATGGTCAAACTAGAAACAAAGCTTTGATCCTAAACTACTTTGCATAATATTATTTACTCTTTTTAAATCCTTGTATTCCTACTTCCCTGCCTCCCACCCATCATGACTTGCAAAGTATCGGGAAGAAAAGAAGCCAACTCTTTTCACAGCAGAGCCAAACTTAATACCACTCTGAAGTGCCTGGCACAAGTTCGTCTAACAGATCCAGCTTGAAAAAGACAAGTCGGCATTATCTGCATACAAATTTCAGCCACCACTTACCAAATGAAACAATAATTACAAATCTACAGGTAGACTTGTCTCAGTGTGTGTACGAAAATGTCACAGATCTAAGTTTCTGCTTCTTTATTTAAAGCTATCACACAATTTTGTCAAAGGGAAAGTGCTCTTCAAGGAGTGTGTGCCTGCTGCATGACATGGCATAAATACAGAGCACAAAGCAGTGACAATTGCACTGGCAATTTGGCAAATGCTTTTTTCTCCTATCCTATAGGTATCACATATTCTGCACATACAGACACACACTATAATTTTTTCATAGTGTGAGCGAGGTTTTTCGTAGGGATTTTTTTGGTTGGGGTTTTTTGGTGATTTTTGGTTGGGAGGTGGGGGGTGTGTGTGTGTGTGTTTTGCATTCCAAGCAACAAGATAAGGGAATAACTGTTCAAACTACACCTTGATTGTAAGCATTAATGAATCTCCACTGAAATGAGCCAGAGATGTTCACAAAACCCCCTGCTTTCTTTGTGCTCCCCACACAAACACACATAGAGTCACTTTCTTCTCTTGTCTGAAGAAAGCAAACAGTGAACTTTCATGTCACTTTCTTGATTTCATAAAACACACTCAGACTTTCCAACACTGAGTCAGCTATCTGCATGTCATTCCTGCTTATTGATACAGCACTAAGGGAAACATCCCTTCCTCTGTGAAAAAAATCACAATGAAACAAAGTAAAATTATCTTGGCAGAAATCCCAGAATTAAAAAAGGAACTTTTTTGATCTGATGAAACACATACCAAACTGCAGCAAATTCAAGCCATCTCTCTGAATGCAACCTTATAGCCAATACAGAGAAACAGAAAAGAAAGTACTGAGAGTTTTTCAGAATTTCTAAAAAGAATGCTAAATAGTCTAAATGGCAGCACATTAAGTGACAAAGATTCTGTTAATAGACCCTGCTATTGCAAACAACCTGTATTTTTTTTTTTTCCCTCTTTTGCTCAAACTTCTTACAGTTTGGTATTTAGCTTTGCTCATCCTTCTACACTTCTGTCCATATACCCCCTCTATATTCTTTATCTGCTCAAAATTAATACACCACCAAAATTCATTTAAAGTGAATGCTGTAAATGCTTTAGAATATCTCTTTATTTGGATATTTATTCTTTTTGCTATCAGAAAGACTGATGAAAGTCTTGGCAAAACCTGCTACTTACTTCAAAAGGTATACCATCACACCCTAGCATTACTACCATCAAACAGAAAAGTCAGGAGAGATTGTACTGTTTTCTACCATATTCCTAGGAATATATAAAAGCTTGTTAGAAAGTCCAAAGTCCATAAATAGTTGCTGCTGGAAAGACGAAACTCACTGTTCAGTACATTCTCCAGTTTTTGCGTCATGGATCCTTCTACTTTTTCCGTTCCATCCGCTTCCAGTTTCTGATGAATTGCTGGAATAAAGTGTCTAGTTAAAATGCAGAACTTTTTAATAGGTGGGAATACATTATATCAAAGTGACATTTCTAAACATTTTTAAAATTAAGGTATTATTTTTCTTGTTAGACATAAAAAAATACAAACATGCCTCATGGCAGCAGAGTCTAGTGAAGGACAGGGCTTAGAGCCAGACATTGCAGAATTTTAACCATTACTTTGACACAGACTTCCTGTGTCTTCTTGAACAAGACAGTAATGCTCAAGGAAAAAAAAAAACAAGCCAAACAACAACCAACCAAACAAAAAAATCCCAAAACCAGCAACAACAAAAAACCCCAAACACACAAACATGGAAATAATCCCAATCAATTGTCTTGTAATACAAGTGTGAGTTCAATTTAATATTTTGAAAAGTAAGTGTAACATAAGTACAAAATATTTTTGCTTTGCAAGACCAAATTTTTACAGTGATCTCAGCAAAAAAGAATCACCACTAATTTATAGGTAAAAAGTCACACAGAATTTTGATAACTCCAAAAATTAAGTGTTAGAACACACCTCCACTAGTTGTTTTCCTATATAAAAACTTATTCTCAAACCAGACACATTAAGAGTATCTTATAGGAATACACTGCATTAAACATTACACAGAAGCATTGTGATGCTTTTGCTCAAAACAGTATCAAAACAGAGGAGTTTGCCTTTTTTTTTTTTTTTTTTTAATGATTCTGTTTTTTTCCCTGTCATAGAATACCAAAAGCCCCAAGTCTTGTTTCCACATGGTAGTACTAACGGATGTGGAAATGCATAGTATCAGAATTAATTTGTTTGTTTTACTATAATTTCTTTTTCAGGGAGAGATTTACCACTGACTACACTATACCACTCTGGAAATATGAACAGCGAATGGAGTGTAGATACTCCTTTCTTTTCTTCTTGCTTCCCCTCTCTTACACAGCATTCATTCCCTCCTCTGTTCAGTGCAACTGGCACAGATAGTTTATTTTTCGTTTGGGATTTTTTTTTTTTTTAAGTAGTACCCCTGTATATATGCATAAAGGGTATAAAAGGCAATTAATTAAAAATATTATTTTCCTTTCAAATTTTAAATTTGTTATCTTAATGTACAATCAGCTCTATAAAACATCCACCAGCTCCTGTTGCTTTCACAGCAACCTGAGTCCCTCAACTGGATTCTTTTAAGATGATATAAAACTAAAAGATGAACTTCATGAGTGTACCTAATCTGCTCCAGGAGATACCTGGAATTCGATCCACTGAGTGATACTTAAGATAGTTTAAAATACCACCCCAAACTGCATATAATGCGCACATACAGATGTCATCGCCAACTGGTTTCCCCTACAATACCCATGCTCTGTAGCTGCAAATTAAGAAAAAGCAAACAAGGACAAGACAGACCTCAGTCATACTGTAGGCAGTGGCTAATCTGAAACACAATGGCCCTTGATAGTCTCCTGCCTCCTTCAAAGGAGGGATTTTCATTTGGATGGAGGTGTGCGTGTATGTGTGGGGGTGTGTGAGATTTAATAAAACAAAACGAAACAAATAAAATTCCATTATTCTCAAACATGTAAATTTGAGCCTTCAATCCCTTGATCCTGCAACACAAAGAATTTCAGGAGGCTCTGCTTTCTTGAAAGTGCAAGAGTACCTCCTTATTTTTGATACTGTAGTCACTAGTGAAGAAAAATATTTTAGGACACCGTATTACATAAGACAACCAACACTGGAATGAAATGAAATAAATATTTTCGATTCTTGAATATTTTCAGGAACAGAGATCTATCTTAAGAGATAGCATTTTAAATTTTAAATTTAAATGTCCACATCACATTTTAAATATGACATGGACACCACTTACCTATAAGAATACCTCTACAATTATGTAACAAAACATTAAAGGTTCTGATCATATTATCCCATTTATATATATCATGTATACAAGGGAAGCCAATTACTGTAGTGCAATTAATGTTACATACTGAAAGTCAAGTTCATCAGAACAGCAACCACAACATAAATAGGTATTTTAAAACCAAATGTTGTAAGTATTACTGGAACTGCATCAAAGTGCAATGATTTTAATTTACATATTTTGAAATCATTCTGTGAAGCATATTTTTGAAAGATACTTTCTAAACTGATGTGGATAAAAGACCCCTAAGATGTCTATTGCTTCAGATGTTTTTAAAATTTAGTCTTTTGGAACCATTAATTGCATAACATTAATTGCTGACCAATTAACTATGATGTTACTTTTGAAGGGGACACACCTAAGAACTTCCAAAACCAAACTGCAACACCTAAACACCTAGTAAAGCCCATATACTGGCAACAAAACGTAAACCATGCTGACAGCAGCTTATTTAAAAATTTTCATGATGGTCATGGCTTTACTACAAGAACCATACAATAAATAAAGATGAGGAGGGGCTAGATTTAGATGCTTCAGCTAAGGCCAGAAAATTAAGGGTGTTTTGTATCATCTTTGCCAATTTGAGTTTCCCAGCTAAATCAGAATACTTAAACATTTGCAAACTTCAGAGCTGCACTGAGATACTACCAACAGTGAAGAGACTAAGTTTACAGCTCACAATCTCTAAACTGTGACTAAATACTTCAGAATCGGTTCTATTTGATCAAAACACATGCAAAGTTCAACCTGGCAAATAGAGCTTCGTACAGGCCTTGTAGCAAAATAAACTGTGATTAATTTGTTGTTGCTTGTGTTGAAAACAGTTTTATTTAATCTAAGGAAGGATATTGTTTTCTACTTGGCAACCATAAATCTAACAAATTAAATTACACTTGCCAGGATCATACAGCTTTTGACTTGCAAATTCCATTCTTTATTTATTTTTTATTTTTATATTTATATTTATTTTTATTTATTTATTCTTTTTTTTTATTTACATTTTTAAAATATATTTTGTGATAGGCACCAAGAGCAGCATTTTCAAAACCTCCTCAGTCTAACTCAGCTCAAAGCAACACTGCTGCAAGTTTTCCACCATTTGCTGATTAAAAGATGGCTAGAAATGCATTATCTATGAAAAATCTTATCCCAGACCCTTTTAGTCAGATGTAGAAAATAAGAGGAGGTGTGGGAGAGAGGACGAGTCAATATAAAAAAAGGAAAAAGACTGACTCAGCAAAGTATTTCTGAAGATCTGATGTGGTAACAATAAAGAACTCGGCACCAAAGCACAGTAATGGAGGGATGAAGAACACATGTTAAGATGCTGCCAGTAGTCATGGCAGTGCATGAATAAAAATGCCTTTGGTTTCCTTTATCAAAGGATTAACGATTTTCTGTAATTTGAACAAAACGTAAGAAGGTTATTGATGAGAACAGCACCCCTATGTAGGGTAGAAACTCTTCTGAATGGATTCAACAGGAGTGCATAGCTGCATATAATGAGCAAATTATATATTATAATTTATATATATTATATTTCAGCAAAGCAATACATAAAGACAGCATGTCATGAATGGAGCTAGTAATACATTACACTATGAAAACCTTAAAAAAAAGTTTATTATACATTAATCAATACTGCTATTTTTTTTGTTTGTCTGTTTCGGTTGTTTCTTATTCCCCCAAGTTTTCTTGATATGCTTATAATTTTTAGAGTATGGGAAATGCTGTTCTCTTTTTACCAACACATTGCTAAGCTGCTGTATCTATGAAAGCTAATGGAAGAAATAAAACCAGCTTTTAAATGTTGCATGTATTTTAAAAATGGTATGGAAATCAAGATGGAATCACGTAACATGAAATTAAGCTGGTTTTATGGCTTGTAGATCAAGTCTGGCTCAAATTTAATCGTGGGTAATTTTCTACACACTTAGAAAATAACTGCAGTTGATTACATTTGAAAACTTCAGCTGCAAACCCAATCTTTCTTTTTGATGCTCTCTTGTTTTTTGAGAGTGAACAAAAAAAATTAACTTACCTGAAAAACACAAATTGATAAAACATGACAGTCACACAGTAGCTAACAGCTGCCATGACTGCATAGGCTTGGAGAAATACTGCTAGCAGTTAGTTTGTATCTCTAAAATAATTACTGATTTAACAGAAGCTATTTTATATGAACAGTCAGCATAAAATCAGATACTGGCTTGAGCACAGAACTTTCATTATGGACTAAGACAATTCCTGCTGTTTCACACTTTTTAAAATCAGACCATCTCTTGCGTGAGACAAAAAACACCCCCTACACAAAGCTATCCTGGAAGGTTTATAGCTATAAAAGGAAGGTTTAAGCCATTTATCAATCACAATCACATAACTCGTGCTTTTTTAGAGTTACAGTAAGATAAAAATTGGTCTGCTACAGAAACTGATCATAGGCATTGCATGAAGAAGAAGCACCTGCATGAGACTAAACTACTTAAACTACCTACCACCACTTACATACTTTACTGCCACTCCTTTGTCAGGTCATCTCTCTCTCAGCATACATTGCTCATTGCAATGTCTCCCTTGTCACCTAGTACTGCAAAATTAGGACACAAGCTTTCAATAAGAGAACTTAAATCAGTATACCTACTCTTTCAATTGTGCATACACATAAGGAGGCTCATAAATGTAAGGGTAACATATGTAGCAATGCTAGTGCAATTGCTTCTTATTCAGCTTTTGTCTATGAGAGTAGCAAAAAGATAGCTCATGCCTTCAGACATGAGCATCCACTTGGAAAACTAGACAGTGAGCTTACAGCACATCAGCTATTGCTTCATGACTACTTGGGAGACATGATCTTAATTCTTGAACTGAAATAATCTACCTTGCATCTATTGTGGGACACATACATGCCTGCAAATTGTTACTCTGAAGTGACTGATATGGTGTTAAACACATGCCTGACACATATAGCATCCTAGTTTTATTCTTGCCAGCTTGTTTCATTTACCCTGTTCTTTTAATATGATAATTCATAGAGGTTAAGAAAATTGCTCCCTACAGTAGCTGGCTCCTCTTACCTTGCAAAGGCCCTTCTATCGCTTGAAGTGGGATGAGGAAGTTAACATTAATAGAGATGTGCCACACATAGCACTCAACACAGAACTATTCTACCCCATTTCAAGTCAGCTGCATAATATTTAGGTAGTAGTCGTGTCTGAATTTGATTTATCCAAATCCATATGTTTAATAAAAATTCACAGTATTGAGAAAATGTATGAGACCAAAGTAAAGCAAAAACATGAATTAGGTATGTTACAAAACAGGAACGTGATGACAGCAAAACCTGGTACAGCAGTCTGATGCTGTACCACCTAGCAAAACCAGTCATGGGTTAGCATTTCATTGGACAAAGAAAGACAAAAGAGTGAACTGAGATTAAGAACTAGCTATGTAAAACCACTCCAAATTAGTAAGTCATCAGTCTAGTTTGCAAAGAGAATCACTAATGAAAAATTGGCTGCATGCACTCTCTTTAGATTCAAACATGACATAACTCTTCAAAAGCCAGAAGTGAAGGAGCACTTATATAACAGACAAGCATCAGTTTAAAATTCACAGCAATTAAATTAAAATTTGCTCAAATTCCCAGTGTGACTCAGAACTGAATATAGATCCAGTGGTTTCTTTTGTTTTAATTTCAGAGCAAAATAATTTAACAGACATAATTGCAACAGTATCCACTTATTCATACTGAATCAGATCCTGGATCACTGACATGCTCATTCTAGAATGGGCCTTAGGGGATGAAGTATAAAAATATCCTACGGGAAGAAGGAGGGAGGAAAGAAAACCCCACCCAAACCGGACATTGAGCAGATACAGCAATCAGCCAGGCAAAATTATCTTATGTATTATGTAGGGTATAGACAAAAGGCCAACTGCAGTCTAAGTTTCCTATCGCACTGGCATTCTCACAGGCCACACTTCTGAAAAGGACTGGAAAGGCAAAAAAGGAATAATACTGCAATAGCCAGAAGTGCTTCTTTTATATAGATTTTTTTTTGAAAATCAAGTAAAATGTGTCTGTAGTTGAAACTGCACAAGAGGAACTGTTGCCATGGCAAATCAGAAAGTCGAATCTAAATCACAAATTTGTTCAACATACCCATGTTTCAAAGACACATCTTCTTTACTTGCCAATACAGATGTTATACTTGGCATGTTTTGCATAATTGAGTGTCTGAAGTGGTCATTTCCCTTTTTTTTTTTTCCTTTCACTTAAATTTTCACTTTTTTTTTTTTTTCCCTTTACACTTAGAAGTAACTCTGCAGCCAAAGGCTCTTTGTAAAGAATGCTTCTGAAAAAGTATATACAAAGTAAATTAATTTACTCACTTCACGAAGACTTCTGTGGAGGACATGACTTGCTCATGACAATAAAACACAAGCATATAAACAGCCACCCTTATAGGAATTCTACTTTCTAGGTTGCAATTAGAATTATGGGAAATAAATCAGCTGAACTTCCCAACATTGACAAGCAGGTCAAGTTGAAGTGAGCCCAGCTCCCCTCAGCTCAGTTTACAGGTCCCTTCAGCTGATGAAACAAACTTTCTGTTGTACCCTCTGCAGCAAAGTCACTGTCAAACTGTCAGCCAAGCTAATGGGCACAGAGACAGGAGGATCTGATAAGGCAATTCTCTTCTCCAAGAAATTAAACCAAACAAACAAAGGTTCTGTCCTATTTGACCTCTTACTTTCTCAGTAAACAGTTTCTAAACCACAAGATACAGTAAACATCTTGGGATAGCTTTTTATGGTTTTCAATGCTTACTTGTGAAAATATTAATACTCATTGAAATGTCTAATACAGTTTCATAGTACAATTAAAATCAGACTGATCTTACTGATTCCAATTAATGAAAAAAGCTGCACTACAATCAGTAGTTTCCCAGGGTTTCCCAGACCAAGTTCATCTGTTTGAAACAAGCACTGTTAAATATGCTTGAGTCAAAACATAAACAGAAAAAAGAGAAGTTAAAACATAAACAGATGTGCCAGTAGATGAAAATATGAAGCACCTGGTAAAGTGTTATACCTCTTAAAGTGAGCCTCCCTCAAAAAATACCAATTTAGGGAAACCTAGGAGAAAACAACTGTACACAGATAGCTCCACTCTACAACAAGACGAACCTGCAGTATATAAAGCATAATCACCAGGGTTGGAAGTTGTGTCCTAGGATATCTGAAGGGGAAAATTGAGAGGTATCAACAAAAATGCCAATCAACAAAAATGTGTCTTCAGAAGATCCATTAGAGCTCAGAAATCTTCCCAAAGCAAGCGAGTTAAAAAAAAAAAATAAAAAAAATATCCAAACCAAAACAAAGCAGCTCAGGAAACTTTAATCATCCTGGAAGACAGACTAGATATGTGCGATAATGACTTTCCCTTGAGTCATGTTTCATCTGTGACAGTTGTATGCTCAGCATCAAACAATGAAAGTTTGCAGAACCAAGGCTATGTCCCTCATCTTTCAGCTTTCAAATATAAACTATTCCTACTGTAGCTTTGTTTAAATGCATACAAATCCTAGTCGCATCTTTTTGAAGGAGAAAATAAGACACACAAATTCACCCTTACATGTGTATAGGGCAGAAAAGTGTTGTATTACCAAAGATACCCCCTTTTTTTTTTTTTTGCTACTACTGGAAGCCTCTCCACATCTAACTTAACAGCTGACTGTACCTATCACAGGTTCAAGTCTTCCAAAGATTATGTAATTTTTCCAGCTACACTTCCTCAAAATTATTCTGAATAAGAAGGGCAAATTAGCAGTTCTGCATTACCAAACAGACTCATATGCAGTGAGTTGGGTTTTTTTGACTGAAAAGAATCAAAACACTTCTGCAAGTGCATTTAATAGGCAATTAAAACAGAGAAATGCATATAAAAATGCTACAGAAGGCAGCTGTGACTGCAAGCATCCTCATTAAGAAACTGGATTCAGAATTTAAAAACTAAATATTGTATTGATTAGCCTTCTGCAGTCCAGTGTTACAGCTCTGCATCTATAAGACGCTAAGACTTCAAGTCTCTAATTTTCTTATACAACAGCATCAAGGCCATTCTGTCTTATTACTACTTTGACTGTTTGTAACAGCACAAGCTACAACCCTGTTTCATTTTGAGCTCTTAATGGGGATCACTGGGTGGAAAATAAAACCAAGATATTTTAGTTACAGGTGAAAAGTAGCACCAAGAACCACAAGTCATACGAAGTTTTGAGTTAACGTATCTAAAGGACTGCAATGAGAAACTCTAACTGTAAGTAAAAATAACACTGATACAGATAAGATATGCAAAACAGTATTACAGCTATGATTTTTTTTTTTTTAATTAAGAACATAGTAGTTAGCAAAAATAAATGAGTTTGCTTTCCCTATAATTATTTTATTACTATTTTTTTTACATTCCTATTTACTCTCCAACCTCTTCATTTATCATGAAATCAGTCTCCGAAGGCAAGAAGCCTACACTTTGATATGAGAAAAGTCACTTGGTTGTGCTCAGTCCTTCTAAAACCTCACAACATTTATGGTTTGCATTAGCTTTCTGTACATCCCACTGGGCTTCTGCTGGTCCAAAAAATAACCTTGCAAGATAACACATCTGCCAGAATTACTTTTTATCCACAGCAGTAACAGTTTGGAAATCGAACCTAATCTTTTAAAGTATTTGATAGTCTAGATACAAAGCAGATTTAGTTGTGAAAAAATAAGTCACATATCAGTATTTGTTCAGGATTATTTAGTATTTCGACCTATTTAAGAAAAATCAGGATTTCGACATTTTCAAGATATTTAAGATTCACAAAGTAATAGCCTACTATCATTTTTCCTTGTACTTAATAAAAACTCAGCTTAAAAAAATTCTTCCCTTTTCCCTGACACACGTAAGCATCTGTCACACAGTAACCGAGCGGCCTGCAAGTTGGTCAAGAAAAATAATTAAAAAAAAAAAAAAAAAAAAAAAAAAAAAAAAAAAAAATCATCGATACATCTCCAAAGCAGTGTTCCTAAAGCCAACTGAAGTTCTAGCTTGGCTAAAGCTATGACTAGATACAGGTTTTCTTATCCCGTGGTACCCATAACACAGGATCAGTGATCAGGAGTGACAACCCTGCAACATACAGTAACTATGAAGAACAGCACAGTGGTAAATGTTAAACCTATAGGGGATGGCCCAGCACTGTACTCTTATCCAGCACAGTCCTTAACCAGAGAGCACTATGGCAGCCCACAATAAGCTGTTACCACAGAGACAGTTTTATGCTTTAAGTCTGCGCATACGTATATAAAGATATATATATATATATATATATATATATATAAATGGCACAGACAACTAAGCCAATCTCATTTGTATGTGGAATTTTCCCTATGGCAAGCAGAATATAAAGGCCATCTGATTTCTCAAGTCAGAATGTACTGAATATTTATATGAGTATTAGTCTGACTATGGGATAAAATTAAGTTTTGATGTTGCTACAGCTTTTAAGTCATCATAATATTATCTCCAGTTCAACAATTCCTCTCTTTTCTGGTTCTGTGGTCTAAGCAGTTTCATCAAATGCCTCCAATTAATATAGATGGCACTTGGGGCCATCTTTTGCAAATATACCACAACAATCAGCTTGTGACCAACACGATAAAGATTTTTGGCTCATCAGACACTTTTAGAAGAGACTATGAAGAAAAACAGTATTTTTAATATTAAAATTCAACCATACATACAGTGTCTTTCCTATTATACTGTATTTAGTAAGTGCAAAACATCTTTACCTGACAGAGCATCTTGTGCTTCAAAAAATGTGCTGAGACCTCCTTTCACGTAAGCTAGACTTCCTTCATTTTTCTTATTAGCTTGTTTCTTCAAATTCACAACAGCCGTTTTGAGCTGATCAAAACTGAAAACAAACAAGAAGACCCCTGTGACATTTGAACAACAAATAAAGTCAGCTAATGAATAAACAGAACAAACTACTTGGAAAATAAAGTCAGCTACACTTTTGCAACAACTATTAAGGACTGAATAATTGCTAACAAGTCTGATTCTCAATAATGACAGTTTACTCTTAGTCCAAAGAGTTTTTGTATTTTAGTTTTTAATATTAAATGGAGGGCTCCTATCACTTGTGCTGGAATAGATTTCTTTATAATACGTTTTGCTTTACTTCCTGTTTCCATCTACTGGACAGAAATCACATTACTCAATAACTGGATAGCTCTGCTTGGGCATCCAAGTAGTACTTACCACAAGCATTTTCAAATTAACAAAAATCTATGCAGTTCTCTTTTTAAGTACTGTTTCATGTTATTTAATGATCTAATAGCATGTTTAAATAGTTTATTTATATTTGTCAGGATATTGCCAGGGGGTGGTGGGGAGAGAAGAATACCTCCCATGTTATTTTGATTCCTTAAAAAGAATTTCCTTCAAGGAAAAAACAGACATAAGCTACCCAAAACATCAATGCACCATACCTCCAGCATTCCCAATACCTGAGGTTACACAGAGGACAAGAACTAAAACATTGCTGCGTGTGTCCAGAACAATAGCACAAATTATATGGGGCAGATAATTATACAATTCCAGAATATTTCTAAGACTACACATTTTTAAAAAATCAAAACAAAAAGACCAGGCTTACTTCTTTATTTAAAATGCTATTTATAATTATATTCAAAACATTACTGGACTCATCCTACTCTTTGAGCCGTTCTTCCTGTTGAGTTTTACATAGCGTTTGCAACTTTAACAATAAGATTTATATTTTATAAACCAAATTAATAAACAACAACAACAAAAAAAAACAAAAACACCAACCAACCCAGCTTTCATCTAAAACCAAGAAATAATACTTTTAATTCCACTGGAATACATGGGCCAAGAGGACCATGACTTGTAACTGCTGACATGCATCAATATGCATCAGTGGGTTTACTGACACTATTAGAGGTATAACCATTACATATGCTGTTGCTCATATTCCATGAACAAATGGTAATTCTGGTTAAATGACATTATTTTATTTTTTTTCCAGTTCTTTCCTGGGTACTTTTCTCAGAGGGCCTCTTCCCATCCATCACAGAACACTAAGCACATGAGCTATCCCACTTTATTCTGGTGATATGCTTATCTAATCCCACATTGCTTGTTTCCCAGGCAGCATGTGAGTGTGTAAAGGCACTTGAGGTTAGACCCTTCCAATTGGTTTTGTAATTCCCAACAGCACTGTCAGTGCCATCACTGAACATGGTGAACTCTGTCCCTCACTTAACTGCAAGCTGTTATGACCATTCCCTGATATTCCTAACCTGAAGTCCTTGTCAAAGTGCAAATCTTCGGTGATAAGTGTAAAATGCAATGATGCTCTCACCCCACTTTTTCAAATTAATCCCATTTCTCACTAGCAGTCCATGTTCTTTAGTAATGGATCCATGGCTACAGAAGTAAAACACGCTGCCTTTGAAACCAGTGGTACAGCCATCTGTGAGCCTACAGAACCTTAATCATACAGGATGCATTCACTACCTGAAGCCTTCCCCTTCACCCTTCATAAAAGGTGCTCTTTGCTTTTGTCCCCAGGGCTTTGCTATCACTCTTGATCTGTTCTACATCTCTCTTGGCAGCATCACTGGTGCCAGCATGAACGAGCAACAAGATGGCAACAGTCCAAGGGCCTCAGGTAAAGGAAATTTCTTAAAAACAGCTACATCAAAAGCTGTTTTTTCTCACTTTACTATTCCATCAACTTTTTTAAAAAACCTGATGACTCCTTAAATTATCAGATTGTCATAGTTCATTTTGAATCACTCCTCTTAGTTCCTGGATTTCAAAAGATACACATATATTGAGTAATAAGATTCTCTTGCTGCTGTTTTGGCTCTTCAATCTACCACCACTCTGAGAGGAAATGGAAGTATTTCCCAAGTAGATTAATGGTTATTTCTGGAGATCCTAAAACCGAACACCACAACCACTCCACAACAACCCAGCCAAACAACAAAACATCCAAATCCAACAAAAAACCCAACAAACCACCAACCCACAGCTGTTTCTACCATAGATAACAAAAAAAAAAATTCAAATAAATTTGCAAAGTGGTATTTCCCTTCAAAATGCTCATCAGAATACCCAGCTGAAGACAACAAGAAAGGCTCATCATCTCTACTAAAAATGGCTTCTAGTATTATTCAAACATATACAGATAAAAGAACTCAGTTATACATGCAAAAATATATTCACATAATACATTCGTGTAAGTACATATTATGAACTAGATTTAAAAATTAAAATGTTAATGGTCAATATTTTTAAGAGATTTACAGCAAAGATATTACTTGTCAAATTTCTTTTACTATAGCATTTCCCACAAGTGTTAATTAAAAGCTAACTACTACTATTAACAGTTTTGCTCTGAGTTGTCTGTTCAGTGCCCTTATCTTCAGCCTCTAGTCATCACTTAACAGGACTAGAGTTTCCACTTAAGCCCACACTGCCTAACTTCTTGATTCATAAAAGGCTTTAGCCTGAAGGCAACTTCCATCTGTCATGGGCCTGGGGAGGGAAAAAAAAGAGCCCAGAATTTAGGTCTGAGTAAAAATTAAGTTTTTCTCATAGCCACATCGAGCAAACTGGTTGATTTCTAGTCAAGCAGAAACACCACAGGCAGTAGAGAATAGGTCTATTACTTTAAGTGTCAACCACCAATGACAGATCTAATGTATAATAAAATAATATCAAGTAACTTGCATTTAAAACAATAATTTATGACAGCAACACACCTTGTTGTTGAATGATTCTCAATGAGGTACCAGGCAGCAGAAAAGTTTTCACTAGTGAAATCAGCACTCATCCCAGGAAACAGTGCCTCTAAATCTTTTTGAGGAAATCTGCCTCTGAAAAACAAATATTCACTTATTCAGTGAGACATTCCTGTGAACAGCTTACAATTAAAAGTGTCACATTAAAAAAAAAAAAAAACAACAAAAAAATGAATACAAAAACCAAAAACCAAATCATGTCTAAACAAGATGTAAACAAATTTTTATCTCACCATGCAATTAAATCTGGTATTACAGGCACACGTAGCGTGACTGGGAAAGACTAAAATATAATCTGAGTAAAATTGATTTTACCATTTTTATTTCACTAGTACACGTATGACAGAAATGTCAGTACAAAATGCTTCTAAAGAAAGAGAACTACTGCCTTCAAAAAATGAGACTAGACAGACTCACCATGATACTACTACTACTGAAATGCAGGACCACATTACAATGCTGAATGTACTCAAAATCAGTTCTGCCTTTTAAAGAGGAAAACCAGTACACCAAGTCAAGTAAGTAAGAGAGAATATTCTCTAGAAGCCATGAACCAGCGTTTATTTAAAATAACAGGACATCACCAGTTTGACAGCTTGTAAGTGATCTTACACCATCACTTTTATTCATTCATGTGCACGAGAGGTTCCATGGAAACATGAAGGAAGATACTTGGAGCATTCTTTCATTATATGCAAACACTGAGAAAAATCCTGAGTTAAAATAATCCCCCTGCAAAACAATACAGTTATCTATGTTCATAGTACACAAAACATAAAAGAAAAGCATGTCATAAGTGAGATACAGTATGTTTTGTTTGTTTTTACTCAGTCTTACAATGCATGAAGATAGCATGCAGGCCAATTGCTTGTGAAAGCAGATTCTGTACAACAGCTATTACTGAAACTACAAGTAGCTTCTAGGATACTTTTACAGAAGATGTATTCCATTTATTTTAGGTCAGTGTAATACAAATACTTAAAGTACGTTTTGATGAAAACATGACTATCTTCATCATTCAGTCCAGACACTCACTGAAGGCTTGGCCATATTCATTCCACCATACACCAGGTGCACTCACCACTCTTCTTTCTCACCATCTGTATCCCATCTCCAGAAAATAATTATGGCAAACAAGTTTACTGTTGGTTAGCCTGAATTGCTCAGGCAGTTGGACAAGATGATCATTGCAGATACCTTCCAAATGAAACATTTTAGCCTATTCTAAAAATTTACTACGTCACTTTTAATTACAACATCAAACTCAAAAGTCAGTAATGTTCCTCTCTGATGCTTGTAAGTTAGGTGAACTCTCCTATAAAAAGTACACTGTATGCAAAAGCAAACCTGCCATACTTTGCATTTGAATGGGAGTAGCAATCCAGTGTCAGCTATTGGAATTACATTTAACACATATGAAAAGCCATCTGAATGGACATGAAAACAATGATTTGTTAGGGTTTTTTTAAGTTGGCATTTTTTTTCCTGTAATCTAAACATGTTTCAAACCAGTTAAAACCTTTTTTATTAGAAAAAGCAAACAGCAGATTAAATGAAGTAAATCTAGAGGCAGATGCATTAAAAAGTACAATTATAAAGAAAAAAAGAGTTGTTTTTTCTAAGTTGCTACTCATAGCCAAATGGCCATTAGCACAAGCAGGTACGAAGGACCTACATAAATAATGACATTGCCCAGGAGTCCTTCATCAGTAGCACCTGATTAAAGCAGGCACATGAAACAATACTTTTTATAACAGCGGGGAAAAAAAAAAAATCAAATGAGATGCAAGAAAAAAAAAGTGATGACAGATATAAAATGGAGAGATAGGAAAAACTCTGAGAAGCAAAAAGCAGCAGCTAAAAATGAGGGTCCCAACATTTCTGCATTCAATGAAAAAGTGGTAAGATCAAAGGAGGTGATCCTGTCCCTCTACTCTGTTCTTGTGAGACCCCACCTGGAGTATTGTGTACAGATCTGGTGTCCTCAACAAAAGAAGGACATGGAGCTATCGGAGCAAGTCCAGAGGAGGGCCACGAAGATGATCAGGGGGCTGGAGCACCTCCCATATGAAGACAGGCTGAGAGAGTCGGGGCTGTTCAGCCTGGAGAAGAGAAGGCTGTGTGGAGACCGCATAGCAGCCTTCCAGTATCTGAAGGGGGCCTACAAGGATGCTGGGGAGGGACTCTTCATCAGGGACTGTATCGATAGGACAAAGGGGAATAGGTTTAACTTCAACAGGGGAAGTTCAGGTTAGATAAAAGAAAGAAGTTCTTTATTGTGATGGTAGTGAGGCACTGGAACAGGCTGCCCAACGAAGTAGTAAATGCTCCATCCCTGCCAGGGTTCAAAGCCAGGTCGGACAGAGCCTTGAGCAACATGGTCTAGTGCGTGGTGTCCCTGCCTATGACAGGCAGGTTGGAACTAGATGATCTTAAGGTCCTTTCCAACCCAAACTATTCTATGATTCTATGATAATGTTAAAAGATTTACAGATGTAAGTAGTGAGATTCATGATTACCAACAAACTTGAATTTCATGAATGCCAGTTAGTGAGCAGAAAATGCTGACGGATGCAAAAAGGAGAAAGTTTTGATTTATCTTTCTTTTAAAGCTGTTTTAAGAGATATTATTTTTCATTCAAAGTAGCGAAAAGTGCCAAATAGGCACATGAATTTATATAATAGTACTTCACATGTGATACGTGGCACAGCTGTACAAAAAAGATTTTATGTTAAATCCACACATGGTAGTATCTCTGTGGGTAACTAAAAAATTAGAAATGTTCAGTTACCTCAGAAGAGACTCAGACATTCAGTGCAAGTACTATATAAGGGCATATATACATAGAGAAGCAGAGTTTTATTCATATTTTTCAGAACTTCAATATGTTTTCCTCAAAATCCAAAAGAAACAAATATTACACAAACCCCACATACACTCAACAAATATACCATTACCAAATGCTACTTATTATTGCAAGATTGTAAGACATATGCATGGCAGTTTAAGCTTATGCATGATACATACAATTCCTAGGGAAAAAAAACCCTATAAGTTTTTATTTATATGTATAATACTATAATACGATGTTGAACAATAATTTAGCTATGGATACAATAAATTCCTGCAAATGAGTGTTGCTCACAGACAGTGCAACAGAAATGAAGGGTTGGGGTTTTGGGGGGGGCGTTTCAGCTTGACTTTTGACTGCATTGAAAAGTTATCAGGACCTTTTTTCCAGCAGATGTATTTGTGCAGAACCATAAATTAGCAATGCGTTTATGGCTGCTTTTATCTGTGCAGACATATTTTAGACATAGTCACAACAGAGTAGAAACATGAACGTGAATGTGTGCGGTATGTTAACAATATGTTACGCTCTATGGTGTAGTATCCTTTTTTTTATCATAACTTTCACCAGTAGTTTTTCCACTAACAGATATGGGGAGCTTGGAATGACTTGTTACAGCTGTCTTCACAACAAGCTGCTCACTAAAAAGTTCAAATTGAAAAGGAACTGTACTTCTAAAATGTCTGGCCAGATGCATCTAAAAAGAGACTGACTCCACATACACACAAGTTTGTTTCATTAACTTCCATTAGTAAATTAAATAAATAAGTCCTTGGAAGTTTCTCATGCTTACCATTTAAACAAGCACATATGTGACTTCAGAAAGTATTTCTGTTTTACTCATTTCAACATTATGGGGCGAATATGAACTAGAGCAAAACCTGAGACCATGCTGACACGCAATGAAACTGTTGATAATTTTCCTGTTAATTTGCTCGTTTTACAAGAATCCTTTCCAGAAGCAACTCTGAATACTTAATCATTGATTAAAAAGCAATCACTGTAGAAGAAACTGGGACCCACAAATTGAATACAGAAAACCACAGAAGAGAGAAGTTTACCATCCTTGACAACTCTACATACTTCACTACCTTTACAATTTCAGCAAAGGTACACATATTTGATTTATATAGTAGTACGTCCTGCCAGGCAGACTATTTTATTTAAAACAGAACTAGATCTGGTACTAGACCCCTAGTTAACATTTTAAAGGACTCCTATTAATTCATCAAAACCAATTTTAAGTATTGAAGTAATTAAGATTTATATCCATGTGCACTATAATAAAAATAATTTTGGTTTCAAGCCACTACACACTTTCACTTCCCTCAGAGACATTCTGAGTGTATCTAACACAGTCATGCAATACTAGATGCAGTGGCCCTGCCTTCCACATAAAGGGACTGCATATCTACTTTTCAAACACATGGGTAAAATCGATTCACTTGCACCACATGTGCTCATCAATACAAGTCCCACCCTCCACTACCCCAAACTTTCGGTACTGAATAGCCTGATACTCAGTAAACCAAACCTAACATCACAGCATGTAAGTTAACTTTTTATTTTTTTTTTTTTTTTTTTAAACACATTCTACTACAGAACTTATGAATGTACAGAGCATTTATATTCTCCAGAAGTTTAAGATTAGCTGTAATCTCCATGAGTAAATTACAGCCTCCAAGAAGTCACAATTGAGTAAAAGCAACAAAATGCAAAGGATACTAATAAACAGAGCCTGACTAGAAATGCAACTTAGCAAATTGTAATTTTTCTGTAAGGATTATTTTGCTCCCAGAGCTTCAGAATCTCATAGTATGCTTTTCAGCATACATGACAATATTTGCAGATTAAAGGTAGGTCCCAAACCAGCATACAGCCACCAAAAGGTAACCTGAACCTCAATTCCACAGGAGTTTTTAGGTCAAAACAAGCAACTTTAAATAAACACAGATTCTGAATAGCAACCAGCATAAACAAGCTCCAGCTAGAGCTGCTGTATACTTCCCCCTCTGTCTGGTACCAGTCAGTCTCCTAGAAGCAGGCTTCGTACCAGCTGTACTGTGTTAATAATGCATGCGAGAAGACCAGCATAAGGGACACTGGAGTAGACTAAACACAACAAATCAGAAGGTGCCAACAAAGGTCTCCCCAACAGCAAAAAGACAAGAATACACTACTACTTCCTAGCAACTTTGGATTTAGCAGAAAAATGACAGCAAAATGACAACCATATTTGAGAAGTGGCAGAATGAGATGAGAGAAATCCACTAGGAATTTATAGGCTGGTGGTTGCAACTGACACATCAGCCTTACAAGTAGTAAGCGTTGCTGTATTTTTTAACATCATATAACTAGGACTGTATCTCCCTCCCAAAGGTTTCACAATTTTTCTGCACACATCTCTCTGATAAAAGCTTCCACAAACCTATCACATTCAAGGATGAAACTGGCTGCATTTCCATACAAGCCACTTAAAAATAAGCAAATTTCAAAGCCTCCATAAAGTCGTTTCCTATTTCATGGTGGTGAGCAGACGTTTACCATTAGGGGGCAGCCTAAGATCATCTCTTCCTTCCTCCCAGATGAACTGTTCTGGAAGCTGGCGTGGGAAGAGGGAAGCATCTGTATTGAGTGGGTGGATACAGAAGTATGTGGAATGTACTTAGCATGTCAGCATTTGCTTTCATGTACGAGATGGATCTACCATAATGACCTCTGCTACATGCAAAACAACAAAAACACTATTCAAAAATGTTATAACCACCACTAGGTCCAACTGCTGTTACTGCTTTGGAGAGAATGGATTTTCTTAAGTCTGACAGAGTAGGCAGAGGAAGCAGGTAACCTTTGATTAAATAAGGACTTGTCATGCAGCAGGGCAAATGTATGTGGTACACCTGAACAAGCAATTACTTAGATATAAATTTTCCACTAACAGAATTCAATCAGTGCCCTAATGGAACAGGCATCACATTCTCCCTCAGAACTGTTCAAAATTCTGAACAATCCTATGTTGGTAGGATGTAACCTACCAACCTGCTCTTGTAACAGCTCTAAACTGCTAAAACCAACCCAAGTACTGCAACATCGCTGTGAATGTTAGCATTTTCATACCAAGCTTCCACATTTCTCAGACTCAGGCAACTACTCTAGATAGTCTTTTTCTTCCTGCAAGCTATTTAAACCTTCCGTAAGGGTTACTGGCTACATCTGCATTAACACCACAGCCAGGGACATTCCTTGGGGAGGAAGACGGCACAGACCTGCTTTGCACTTAAAGCCAGCATAAAGATAGTGATAGAAAATTAAAGCTTTGCATCAGTCTTTACTCCATTCTGAAAACTAAAAAACTAGGTTAAGTATTTTAAATACCTATTTTCTGGTGTGAATAGCATACTTTGTTGCATGCACACAATCTGCACTAAGCGATAGCAATGTAAAAAGAAGTTGACCTGATTGGACCTGTTCTGTGTTTCCAAAGACTATCAAACAATTCTTAGCAAGGCAGGAGAACAAATGTATGCAAAAACTCCTTTAGGAATACATCTGTGACTCTAAGGGTCAAAACTGAAACATAATAACCAGCAAGTTCAAGTTTCATTACAACAGACATCATTATTATTTAGCAACTGAGATTCTTGGTTGTATGGCACACGAAGGGCAATTAATTCTTGGAAAACATGAAGAACTTATCAACCATAGATTACGTATACTTACTACCTGTTTGCCTCGCAGGCTGAAAGATGATGGCTTGCACATCATGTACACACATAACATTTAAAAATATCTTGGCTATTTGAAAACAATCAGGAGGATGACTGTAAATCCATAGTTCTTATTTTGCAACTTTGCAACTTGAGTATGAAAGGAGAATTCCGGTGCATATTTTGAGTATATATGTATATATATATTGCTGCTAGAATACATCTACTGGCAGTATTCTAATTATTAACAGAATGTGTTATAGCCAATACTATCTATTTCCCTTAATGCACAATTCAAACCTCCTGTTCACTTAAATCCCAGTCTGCTGGGTCAGATGATTTTTTTTAATCCCTGTGCTTGCCTAATTGTTTAATGAAATGGTGTACTAAAGCACTTCTGCTCATTACTTGCAGGATTTTTTTCTAGCATTTCAATGTTCCATTTGCAAGACCTTGAAAGTACCCACCTGAATGATTCAAAAGATAAGATTAATTTTAAAGCACATTTCAGTTGGACAAAGTACCATAAACAGTGTTTTAAAATGCCAAGAAAGGAATTTTTAGAACCTAGCATAACCCATACTAAAAGACAAACAAACAAACACATCACAACAGACAGGTGATCTAACTCTTTCCCATACTGCATATTGTCTTTCCTGTATCATCTGCAGATGATTGACAACCACCTTCTAGAGGGAGGACTTCTTTCTCTCTTTCAGTCTGCAGTCTACCCACTTCCTGCCTTATTTTCCTCATGTTCCTACCTAGCTTGTTCCTACCCTATTTTCTCACATCTATTTTTCACTGTGATTCTCCCTTGTCCTCTCTTTAAATGTTTCTTTTGTTTACCACTATTTGCATATTGAACAGAAGGCATCCCTTTCCCTTCCTTATTAGTCATCAGGCTGTAAGGGCTGTAAATTCCACCAAGTCAGACCAACGCTGAATGCTTCAGCTTCAAAATTAAAATAAATCCCAATTTGCATACATTTAAAAACAGTTGAAAGAAGTCAAAGGTGTTACTAAGGAGAGATCCATTATGCTGCAGAGTCTCATCTCCTTGTATATACAACTGCTCTTCATCATACTAGCCTTTCTTTTAAAGCATTCCCAAATTCTATTCACTTTTATCAGTTCTAGTGACAAATTATTCCAATGTCTAGTAATGTTAATGCTAACATCTTGCTTATCTACTCCTCTTCTTAATCTATAATTGCCTTTTTCTCACTACCTTGTACAACTTCTCATTACTCACCCATCCCATATGTCAAGTACTTTCAAACGCACAAGTTTGCTTTTATAAAATAATCTCCAATACCAAATAGTTTAAATAAACACCACATTGCTCCAATCTTTTAAGCAAATTATGAAAGCTTCTCCACTGGTTTTTAATTAAACACAGAATGTTCCATTTACAGTCACAACTATTAACAGCGTGCTGCCACAGGCAGCACGAGGTCAGACCAGGCTTTTCCTCTTTCCCTGTATCTTTCCGATCTCCACAACTTACCCCTCAATCCCTCTATACAATTACTTGTTGTATTGACTAGAGTTCCTTTTCTCAAACCGGTCATTTTCAGCCCAGTGCCTGCCATAACCTTCATGCCTCACCTCCAATAAACTTGGAGATCAACGAACAATAAATCAGGCCTAAACACTTCCTTATTTCCCCCATCCCTCCTCAAAAAAAAAAAAGGTTCTTTCCTATCTGTATTTAGGTATTTCTGACTAGATTAAACAAATCCCAAACTAATGCTGTTCTTGTTTCTGGGAAAAAAAAAAAAAAAATCTTAATCTATCACATTGACACTGTCTTAACTGTAACCAGAACTATCAATTTTGGTTATGAGTTCAAATACTACATTAGAAGTTGTGTTAAGATCAAAACAAATTAAAATTAACTGTTTCATAACCATTGTATTTACAGAAAGAAGTACTGTGAGAAACCTATGGATAGAGGACTATGCAACAGAACTAGTTACCTTGACTTAGATCACAGATAAAATATTGGAAGAACTCTTGCAGGATTCAGAAAATACAGGATTAAACCAGATAATATTAGTTTTAAACATCAGCCTGTCACAACTGTTTCTTAGTGTTTGAGAAGATACTATATGGGCTTTGACATTAAAAAAAGTAACCAGGCAAATTAGTACTGTGTAATTTTAAAAGAGTTGCTGCCATAGGATTAAAAATTTATTTTTATGCAACGCCTATAGAATACATCACATTGATTAAAGAACTAAGTATAAAAATCCATGGAGAAGCAAATCTACAAGGAAAGCTTTACTAAAGCCCACATTATTCATCATCACCAATAATAGGCTTTATCACCAATAAATTTTTTATAAATATTTCGTAAAAACATCAAGAAGAAAACTCTCGCCTGTACTGAGACAATGAAGCAATAGAGGAACACTGTCAAATGCAAAGAACTTAACAGCTAGTGTAAAGGAATCCACACCATCCCTACAGAATAATGAGCAACCATGCCACCAGAGAAAGTAGTGACTTAAGAGAATCAGCTAACAAGACACTCACTACTAGTTGGACAGTGCAGCACTGTGGTAAAAAGGATTATATTTATATGTTTCTTTTTTATTTACAAACAGGGAGGGAGAGTGAAGGAGACAGAGAAGGCTTCTAGTAAGATGCTCTAGTACTGTCCACAGTCCTGGAATCCACATTCTAACAAGGGTTGGAAAACTGAGGAAGATGAAAGTACCACCTGTCAGAAGTTACATCAGAAGCTGGAGAAGAATAATTAACAAAGAGGAAAAAATCTTCAGCTTTTTACAAAAAACTGGGTTAGTACTTTGAAAAGAAAGGAAAATACATATTCAAACTATGAAAGAAATGCAGAGCCAGACACCGGAAGGTGATGGAAAATCCAAAATAAATCCCATTAAGATTTTGGGAAAGTGCAGTTTCCCCATTAGAACAAGGTAAAAATGGATACTACAGATTTTCTCCAACGCACTACCCCTCAACAAACAGAATATTCAGCAGATGAGACCCCTAGTAATAATTTCATTTTAAATGGCCTTTGATTTAGGTAGAGCTGGCATCCTGAACAAGAGAAATGTTATTCCTGATGCTATTTCTGAGAGCTGGCCAGGTTTGGAGCCCTAAGAGTGTCCCATTTAAAGTCCTCTGATTCCATTTATCACTCACTGTTAAATTTCTATTCCAGAAAACATTGTCAGAAATTTTACCATACTTACAAATGAAAGTAAAGAACCCTGTGGGCTGGAAAGCAATATTAGAAATTTAATGAAATAAACTAGTTGATGTGGTAAATCACATTATCAGAGCAATTTTAGCAACACATGAGAATCTAAACAACCTTAAAATCCCCACAAAACTCAAATCCAACAGTATGTATTCCATAACTACAATGTATAAATCCAAAGCCTGAGGTTACTTACCAATCCGCAAAATCTAAGCATCACTGGAGTTCAACGTATCAGGCTTTTAGATTATCTACAGTTCTAACTAATAATCCAAAAATGAGGATGATGCAAAAGGACAGAACATGCACTAACAACTCTTTTTGAGTACCAAACAGCACACAACTAATATATGTATTTTTAAATCTTTCCCTGCCTTGTAAAGCATTAATTTTTTCTAGAATTCACAAAGGCACACATAGAAAAAGAAAAAAAACACTAAAAAAGTGGATTAAAGACATTTGGTACTCACTTGTCTATCTCAATACCAAGCGGATTAGCTGGACGTAGGGACAAGGGGGGAATCCCTTTATTTCTATCAGTGCGCATGTCATAATAGTTCATTTCATCCACCCAGACAGCAGACTGATCCAAGATACCTAGAGAAAACAAAGTGCAGATCCTTAAAACAACAAGGGCTGTCCAGGACCATCAACTTCTAACATACTGAATTAATTTGAAAAATCCTGATAAATAGAAAATGCATGCCTAGGTAATATATTGGAAGATACATGGCAAAATAACCTGGATGCAATTATGCTATATTATTTTATTATAGCTGCTGAAAAGATATTTGTGGCTGGCCATCAATCATTACCCTCTTACAGAGTACACAGTTTCATGCACATTAAGGGCATTTTCCTGATCACAGAGTATTAGTATCTTTCATTCTTCCAAGTATTCTGGTATGCGTCCAAACCTTGTCATATACTACTTTCAAAACGAGAAACTACCTGGAGGTCATCTTGTTTGCATATTTTAGGGAAGATCCGTTTTCTGTGCAGTCACTAGCCAAAAAGCAAGTGGATTTTGGCCATGTACCAAAACAGATGACTCCAAGGACACAAGACTGACTTTGTTTCCAAAGCCATAGCTTAGACAATGCATAAAGGTGAGGCACCATATGTCTTGGCCCTTGGCCAAAAATGAAGCCAGCTCTACTATTGGCTATGTCCTTTTTTAACATACCCAACAACACAAGAAGCAACACCATCTTCACACCCATTTTCTAAAATATCGTTCTTCTTTCCCATCACCAAAAGCTTCATTGTGTAACACTTGCACTTAGTTCACCTTTCTATTATTAAGAACTTAGTACAGCTTGGGAGAAATTATGTGTTATTTAACTGCCACTGAACCACAGAGAACAAAAGCCTAAAACAGCTTATGTGGGAACCCTTGTGTTAGAAAAGATAATGATCCAACCTCATTGATGAGGTGTTCCGAAAAAAGCATTTTCAACCCTGAGGGTATTTAGACTGGATTCTAGATTAGGCAGAGGTCTTCGACTGCTTGGCAACATTATTTCAATGGTTACGCATCTCATGAGAAATACTTAAAACTTTCCACCTTGCAGGATGGTTTGAATTACAAATAAGAAACGTCACTGAGGACTCAAAGGATAAACAATCAGCTTAGGATTTAGGTATAAAGGTTTATATTTTTTAGGTTTATATTTTGTATTTATCTAGCACACTTAATAGTTGTTACTGGATCTGTGCGGATTTTTTTTTTTTTTTTTTAATTTTGAAAGTTTAGTGATATTCCTTACAGAAAAATAAAGGGCTACTTTTCATTAGTCATTGCGGGGTTTATAAGGATATTGAGATAGGAGGATAAATTTCACATATAGCATGAGTTTATCAATGTATGTAGTTGCACCTTTTATTTATATACTCTACTTTTCCAAAACAACTGGAGATCGCCCTGAGGTGGATGGATCCCTTTTAAACATACACACATATATAACTGAGTGCCTTTTAGATAAAATGTAGCAAAGAAAACAGATCTAATATGAGCAAGAAAAATACCTATTTTTTCAGGTTTAAGCAGTTTGAAGGAAACCGTTGAAGTTCCTTTGCCACCAGACTTTGTAGTAACAATAATGTCTCCTTTGTCATTTTTAGCCTGTCCAACTCGACACACAATCTTACTGGCAGACATCCACTCAGCAGTTAGCAGACAGTTGTGCCCACAGATTGTTAATCCTGAGAAAAAAAAAAAAAATTAAATACCCTATTTGAATAGAAGTATCTTTTGAAATTCTGTAATGCAAATACATTTATTATGCTTCATATATTTTACATAAATATATGACCCTTATCCTGTCCCCTACAGCCAGCTACAGCGAAAAGAGTCACAAATTCTTTTTTCAGATGTTCCCTAGGTGACTTCAGGTTTTTTGCCTTAGTAACACTTCATAAGCAACATGCAGTGCTGCTTGAAGTCATTTTAATCTCTTCTACCAGTTACAGGCTACTGCAACTTTTACTTCATCATGTACAATGCATCTTCTGTCTGCAAGATACCAGAGAACTGCTGTTCAGTACTGTGCTTATGTGAAATTTCTATCAAAACTGCATGAAACATTTTCCCAAGTTCACTCTATGTGACTTTGCAAAATATTCATAGTGCACGATGTTTCTTACACCTTATTTGTTTAACGGTAATTTTGTGGACGCAGAAGGATTTTCTGGTAAAAAGAAAAAAGTATTAATTGACAAATATTCTGTCCCCATCTCTTCTGTACAAAATCCATGATGTAAGACCAATACTGCAGAATAAACTGCCCTTCTTGTATGAAAAAAATAGGCATGTAATGCTCATCTACTTCCTCTTCTAAACTTTCTCTTGACCGAAGTTCACATGACAAACTAGGACATAAAAATACAACATATTTTAGCCATGAAGCTAATGGATTGTTTTCTCAGATCTAGAACAATCAAGAGTTTTGTTGCCCTGAAGAACTAGCTAGAATCTAATTTCTATAGTACCTATTTAGAGAATAACTTCATTAGCTTCTTCTTAAATAACATATTTACCTAAAAAGATTTTGCCTTATGTGCAAAAGGACAGGGACATACTGGTGCATTGGCTGTACTGGAGTATAAATTAGTCAGGCATAGCAGTTCCTTCCCTGTTGGCTTGGCTTTTGTTTTTAATTTCTAGAAAGCTCTGACCAATTTAGAAAAACTCTTACAGCGGAAAAGGTCAGCATATGTGGCTCAGTACCAAAGCTTCACACTTCTCACAATTTAAGTCTCTAACATTACCCAGCAGACAAATTTGGCAGTTTTCGTGGTCGTCAGACATAAAAATGCCCTCTCCCTGCCAAAAACTATTTTGAAAATGAAAACCAAAAAATAAAAACCAGAAAGGCACTGAATCTTATTAAAACCGAAAGTAATTTTACTTGAGCAAGGACAGTAGATTTGTTACGGTTTGTTTTTTGTTTTTTTTTTTTTTTTTTTTTTAAAGATGCCTGAAAGGAAGGGGGGGTGTGAAATAGGATACACGCCCAAAAAAGCCCTAAAATAAAAAAATATTTGGTTGTTATTTATTTGCAACATTTTAAGCAGACCAGTTTTTATTTTTCAGAAGGAAAGAATAACCCACACGTTCATGATGCATGGGTTTTAATCTTAGGTTATATTATTACATGTCCTCTGGTTTTATGCTAGCAACTTCTCTGATGTAAAAAAAAAAATAAAGATTGAGGTAGGAAGTAAGACTAATTGAAAGAGTTTGTCTGAACCATTCATAAAGAGGTTTTCACCCTAGAATTTCTAAGGTTGGAATTTATGCTTAAATTAAGTAATACTGTAAAATCAAGATCTGAACTACAGCAATTTAGTAGGGTAAAAATGTTTTAACTCTTTTAAAGATCCTTGTATCAACTTTTTTCTACTCATCAGAGGTTCCTAAAGCTCTCAAGAGAACAAGATCACAAGATCTGACAAGATCCAAAATGGAAGGAAACAGCCTAAATCAAGTGAAGTCATGCTGAGGGAGACCTTTTGATAGTATAGATACATCTTTTTCTCCAAAAAGAGAAAACTTCCCTTTAAATAAAATCTCATTTTAATCTGTTGCATGGTACAAAGATCTTTGAGAATATATAGTCAGGTTCTAGCTTTTATGTATCTTTCAATACACAGGCACAAGTAATTCTCTTGTTGAGACTTTCCAATTTCTGTTAAGCTTATATATTGACAATTCTACAATGCCTACAAAACTGCTTACAGCTGCAAATGTCTTAAAAGAAAAACTAAACTTTGAGAGAACAAATGTTACAAGTACCTCCTGGATTTGACTTTTTGTACCATAAGCTATAGAGTTACAAATAAAAAGTTTATTTGGTTTCAAAGATACAAAGAGATTACTAGAAGGCTCTCTCAAATGAAACAAAAAGGCATATTCTTCTATTATGTGATATTTGGTTTATATATATGAAAGTTTCTTGCTTTTCATTTTACTCTAATGCATCTCAATCAGCAGACTAAACTTTACAAAACCCTCACTCAAGCTCGCTTCAATCTCATGCCTACAAAGGTTCACTTTTGCAACTATTTCCATTTAAGTCAGAGGGAATATTTACATGCCTGATTTAACCATTAAAAAAAGTCCTTACATGTCTGGGGCCTTAATCACTTACGGGAGAAAGCTGAGAATTGAGCTAAGGAAAAAAAAATAAGGCAATCCATTACATTTTTTTTTTGTTTTGTTTTTTTTTTTTTACCTCAAAGCATGAGATTATTAGAAGCTATGTGTTACAAGTATTACACTAAAAAAAAAAAAAAAAAAAAAAAAGAGAAAACATATTAGCAGTCAGCTATAATACTGAGGCACAGCTTAGGAGGTGTCTTCCTTCCAAGAACCTAGCATTGATCACTTCCAAGAGTGAACAAACTAACAAACTAATTATTTAACTAACTAACAAACTAATTATATAACTAATAATAAATACTAACAAACTAATTAGGTTGTCCAAGTCCGTCAATCACACAAATTCACAGAAATATACTCACCTCTAACGGTGCTATTTGACTATTTCTCAATAAACATTCATTAGTGTACCACAGCTTTGTCTAGCAGCTCAGGAAAATACTGCTTCCCCTTTTGAAAGGCAGTAAACTGAAGGGGAAAATTGTAGGGGAAAATTGTAGTAGTTTATGCTTGGCCATGTTGTTCATTCTAGGGGCCGTTAAGAGAATTCAGGAATCTTGGTTTACAGCCATTAAGTGAAAAATTGTTTCTAGCAATGGCAACCAAAGTTCCAAGGGACTTCAAGGGAGTCATGACTGCACAACAGACCCTGAAGTAACCAGGATGATATTCACCCAAGACTGAGAGTAAAACCAAAACAGATTCTCTGAAGAGCAACAAGAAGGGTCAAAGATATGGGCAGAAAATTTAAGTACACTAGGACTTTTCAGCCTGGAAAAGAGGCAACAGAGCAGTGGCGATTCAAGATCTGTATGGTCAGAAGAATCAGAGAAAACTGCTTGTTCCATCACAAAGGAGATGTGATTATTCAAATGAAAATACCATGTTAAAATCAAAACAGCAACGGAAATGGTTCTTCACTAATGTGTAGCTAAATTATGGAACCTGATCTGTCATAACTGTTGCAGATACATAAATTAACTTTTACGTTAATTCAAGGAATACCAATGCTCAGTGACTTTCTCAGGATATTGAAAACAATTTATGATGGGAAAATTTCTATGCTGAAATTCTCAATGCCTGGTAAAGGAAAAAAGGAGCACCTCATTACATCCGCCCTCTCCTAGTACACTCCCATAGGCATTCATTCTTAGTGAATGCTGCACCAGCGCTGCACCAGCTACTAAGGAGAAAAAGTGACTGCTGCTGCTGAACCCAGGACATCAGCGCAGGATGCTGAGTCAGACTAAGGGTTCATTTAGCAAGGTATGGTCATTCTAATTAGTTACACATCAGGCAGGATGCCTGAATTTACAGATTCAAGTGCATATTTGTGAAAAGGGCACTCCCCGTATCACTCAACACAGATTTTACATTGCAAAATAATTATCTCCGACCACATCCCAAATGTGACACACTACAGTCTCAAAAGAAGCAGGGCTTGTTTTCCAAACTTACCTATGAGGTCTGTAGGTCCCGTTCCCAAATTTTCTCCTCTAATTGTCACTTTCGTCCAGGAGATGCCTTCATTGGGAGAGATACCAGTTACAAGTGGGGGCTGCCGTGCTCGAGACATGACGTCGATTCACTTACTGAAAACTGAGTTGCTTTTATCTGTTCAGCAAGAAACAATCATTTAAAAACAGTAATTATATTACGTGAAAGCTATTTAAGACCTTTGAAGCTGTTCTTCAAAAATGGTAGAGAAACTTTAACATAAATATGGAACACCACTCAAAACCTTTTTTGCCACAGTCATAAACCAATAAAGAATTCCACACTTCTGTTTTTTAAATTACAGTTCTAGTTCTGAACTGTAAAGAAAAAGTATATTCAGAAAAATTTTAAACCCTCAAAATGCTCACTGAAACTACATACATACACTCCAAATCACTTATAACAGAATTCAAATGAACCTATTCAATCCTGCATTAGAAAGTTATTATTGTGTTCCTTATTAAGTCTAGAATGGCTAAGCTAAGCAGTAGACCATGATTACGCATTCAGATAACTTCCCTGTCAAAATCAGACTTACTGGCACAGACAGTCCCATGGAAAGAAGCCCCCAGCACTTATTTGTATAAAGAATCAACATTTACATAAACTGAGAAAATTAAAACATTACTTACAGACAGTACACTAGCAGAGAACATCAACAAAACAAATAATATACCAACAGATCAACAAGAATGTACATAAAATTATTGAAGAACCATTTTTGAGAAGAGCACTCCTTTACACTCAAAATCAGCTCTGTTAAGAAACACCAATATGCTAGGGATTTATGCAGCCTACGTTTAGCCTACTGAGCAACTGATCACAAATTCCTATGTCTTATTAGCAGTTTCCTTTGTGCAGCTTTGCAGCTATAAGAAGCAGATGAATATCATCTGAAGCACATTAGCTTCCACCAGCTTCTCCACATTTATAACACTTACTAAACATAGAGCCTTCCCACAGGTACACAGATCCTACAGAAGTGATAAGGCAGGCAAAAAAAAAAGATTTTTAAGGACTTCCACAGTAATTTAGCATCACCTATTCCATCTCATGACTCCTGAATTCTTCCACTAAGACACAACAACATCCTTAAAATTCCAAGTAAAAAAGACTTATCACCTGGTTTTCTGGAGTTTTACAAAGTTAGTTGTGATCAGCTTCTAATAGGAATTCATCTGCATTGGAAAGGTAAGAACCAAAAATAACCTATATGAAGAAATGTTTATTTCTAAGAAAATCTAGGAGTGATGAAATAGGTCAGTATTCAAAAAACCTTAGGTACATACATATGTCTTCTATTTTTATTTGTAAATAGTCATTTCCATGAAACCCAGAACCTCTGTAAATCATTCCTAACAACAAACTGCAGTAAAGTTGCAGTTTCCAAGCATTTGCAGTTAGGAAGTACCAGAATTAAGTAATCTATCTTTGTTTCAGCTGCTTCTGCATATATAAAATACATTTACTGCACCAGCAATACACTCTGCCTCTACACAACCTCCCCAGATTTTTCAGCATTACTAGAAAGATCTGCCATAAGGATCAAATAACCTTGCACCGGCCAGTTTTATTTCATGTTCTGAAGTTGGAACACGCACTGAAAATGATGGATACCAAGGAAGGCAAGTATAAGAAGGGAGATCTCATGGTGAAAGAAATCAAATACTGCTCCCAGAACAGGATCCTCTATCTATACCACAGATGCACAGCAGGTCACTTATAAAACTTCACAGTAACATTTTTTCCTTCTCAGTTTCTGGGTGTCCAACTTCAGAGCTGACAGCCACACCTGCAGTCAGTGTGAAATGCACCCTGGACACAGTGAATACTGCAAAATCCTCCAAAATATTCAGGTCCTATATAACCACCTCAAATCTACACATACATTTGATCTTAAATATCCGCTTCTCAGTTTCACATATTTAAAATAGCAATGCTACCACACACTTCAAAAGCTATTTTGAAGACAAATTCATTAATATGGAAGAGGCATTTACATGCTCTGAACACCACAGAACTATTAATATCTTCAGAGAACTTTTGAGACTACCTTTGAAGAGTATGCAATTAATAAGAGATGCAGATTCCTGTTGAACAAGTAAGAATACAACATGAGCCATGTCCTGGGAAATCTGGTAAGAGCCCATGATAATACACAATGTGTCTGGAACTAAGGTGGTTTGTTTTGGTTTTCTGGTTTTAACTGGTAAACCTGAATTATTTCTTGACTGGTTAATTTCACCACATTAAAAATTACATTATATTTTTAATAAAACATTAATTTCCCAGGATTTTGCAAGCAAGAAACTGTTGAAAAAGGAATTAAGGTATATAGTATTATACGGATGCACTTGTAGGTCTGTATGTAAAATACTGTAACCTTTTTTTAACATGAACCCAACAATAGGCTAGCGAAGTGAGGAGTCAACAGATGCAGTCCATAATCTCCAGCACTAGAAGAGCACTGAAGCAGAGGATTCTATCAGCTGATAGCCACCTCCAGCTACGAAAGCAAAGGCTGTGCTTTGACAGGCAAAGTTGTCCCTCCTGCTTCCTCATGTCTTACTCATATCTCTTTCCTAGCACTGTTTTCCTCACACACATGCATAGAGAGACAGGCAGCCTCTGCCTCACTTCAAAACTGAGGCCACATCCAAGTCCTGCAGCCAAACTATTTCCTGCCCCTATCCTGCCGATCTTCCCTCTGACCTCTTATCCAGAAGTTCAAGCAGGCAGGGGAGGCCTGTTAATATCCCAATTTTCTTTTCAAATCAAGACATTTTGATAATTCCTCCTCCTTACCTTCCATTCCTGACCCCAAGCCTACTTGTCCAGACAGCCCATCTGCACTATTATTGATCCACTTCCTCATCACACGTGAAAATGATAGTCCTGATCTTCCCTCAAGATCCCTAGTCCTGGAGTCACAAGTCTTATCCAGGTACATTCAAAGCTACATTGCCACAGCATCAACCTGACAAAACAATGAGCAACACAACAGAAATAAGCTCCCCAGTTCCCACTGCTAAACCTAATACTACCTCAACCAATCAGAATCAGAAATTGCAGGGAAAGTTTTCTTTATTCCCATAAAATTTCAAGAGACATATGCACAGAAGCTTAGACTTTTCAGAATTTGAAGTTTCCTCTGGAATCCTGTGCAAAGAGGATGTTAGAGAAGAACTGGGTGCCTAAGTTTAAGTAGAGCAAGGAGGACAAACTGCATCTATTCCTCCTGATCTTATCTATGTAGTCTTTGCAGCTTTCTCACAGACTCTCAGCAGAGCTCAAAGATAGACAAAAGCTGTAAATAAATTGTGGGGTTACATATCCACGTAGACACCTGATCACTTTCTGCAGGAAGCAGCATGCATATAGATACCAGTAAGACTACATAAAACACCTCTTTTGGTCAAATTTTTTAGAAGATTCTATGAAAAGTTAATCAGTAACACAGACGTAAAAAAGCCATCTTCAGGAATTCAGTGATAATATAAAGAGAAAGAAATCTTGAGGAAAACAAGTAAAATAGAAGTTACTTTGGTATTATTTGGTTGATTGTCATTCCCTCCCACCCCCCACAAATGTTATGGCTCCCTTGGATTGTTTCTTTCAAAATACCTAGGCACACAGGTAATTGCCTTGAATCAATACCAAAACTCAAAAGTAATATTACAACATATTTTTCTGGATTTCAGAAGTTGGCACTAGATCTCCCTTCATGATGAGCTAAATAAATGTAATAAAAATGCTGAGCCTCCTGAGGTCTAACATTTCTTCTGAAGTATTTCCATACTTACTGCAGAATTGCTTTAAAATACCTCACTGGAATGAGAATACCACAGTAAATCTCAACACATTACAAAAGCACTGCAGAACTCTATTATTATTTTTAAATAGCATTGGTTTCATTTATTTCAAAGAGTAAGTGAAGGAACTGTATGGAATCTGCCCTTATTACAACTATCAAGCAATTGCTTGGGAGCCTTCAATTTATTTATAGTATTTCTTCTCCTCCTCCTTATCACAAGCATGTCAATACTTAAAATGATCAAACTGTTTATTGGGAAGCCTAGCCAGTATGCTACTGTGGCACAAAAGCAAGTTAATATATATATATATTTAATATTTAATACAAAGCTAAAAAACCCTGTTTATTACATTAAAAGGTACAATAATCTAATAGCATTTGTTGCAATTCTATAAATTGCCCTAAAGAGAAATTGTGTTCTTTACAAATACGTACTATGTATCAAATAAGAATAATATTAAATTTAAAAATCAAGTTATTTCTTCCGTGGAGCCAGGCTCACTGAAGAAGTGTTAACAAGACTCTTTTTTAACTATGGACAATCTTCAACACTAAGAGAGTCCCTCTCCCTCTTTACGCCTCCCCCCCACTTTCTTAAAAACTTCATTTCCTCACAATATCTCCCCAACAGTTTAACAAGGGTGACATCTGTTTGACGGCTCCCATGATCTTGCCCATATTATTCTATTATTCTGTCATAATTCTTGTTATGAAAGTGCAAGGAGTTAGAAAGCCTCTGCAAGGACCACCTACTACAAAGCCACCTTGAAAAATGCCCTTCATAAACATCATCTTTGTCTTTACATGAGCTTCTCAAATAAACTGTCCTCTCACAAAGGTTTGGTCAAAAAAAAAAAAAACCAACAAAAAAACCCCAGACAATTCTGAGCATTACAAGCTTGCTAAAGAGGGGACATCTTCACTCTTTATCTTAAAAAAAGCCACTTTAAAAACAAATAATGAAGAAACTAAATACGGCCCAACATAAGGGAAAATACAAGTCTACTTACTTTTTTGACTTCTGCTAATCTTCAGTTAGTTTAGAGTTCTTAAATAGATTTCCCCATTCAACAGCAAGCAGAGAAAAATAAAGTAAAATGCCAATAGCTACCATACCTGTTCTGTAAAGCAGAGTCCTGTTTACCACTCTGGAAGTGCCACCAGAATATTAAATAAGTGAACAACAGAAGTTCAGGATTTAAGGATATTAAATTGGCTGGTAAGTTCAAATCCCAGAGGAAGATTACAGCCATCATGAAGGCATGGAACTTCAGAAAACGAGTAACAGTCAAGTGTCACCTCACAAATTTCACTGGCGGAAAAATTTGTAGTTGGAATGTTTTAAAAAGGAGTTTCTGACTTCTGAAGTGAAACAGCAAGTTGGTTCCAGTGACTGAAATTTAAATAAAATTAAGGTTTTCAGCAGTACTTTGTCACAGACACTGAACTTGATGACTTTCTCAGAGAAAGACAGACTCAAGGTCAATCCAAGTGCCATGGTCATCTAGCAAAGGGAATCTAAGTTGTCAAGAAGGGAGGAACGAAAAAGCCTATTTGTCATTGTTGAGAGAGCGTAAGCCACAAGCAAACATGCAAGTCTTCAGGTATCAAATATTTGTTTGCACTCATATGTATGTGACAGAACACAATTTTAAACATTTTGAGCAGCAGAAATGACCAAAGCATCACCAGTGTTCAAACTGCAGGATACCTCAGAGGATGTTGTTTACTTTTTAAAAAACAAACCAACCAACCTGAAACCAGTAGAAGGTGAGGTAGTCTTCTCACACTAACATCACAGCATTAAATGCTTTCCAAATGAACAGATTTATGAAATGCCTTTTTTTAAACAAGCAATAAATACTCAGATTCCAAAACCTAGGTGACGGCCTTTTCACCTTAAGCTACACAAACTTGTGCTTCTACTAAATAAATCTAATAATTTGTTTTCACTAGAAAACCCGAAGAATCCCCCAAGTACAACACACTACGACAGTCAGTAAAGGGACACAGCAAATGACCCCAAGGACAATGACAAAGCATGAAGTTTCTTACATGTTTGTACTCAAAATCATTACAAAATGATGAAAACCACTACTGCAACCTTTTCTGTGCTTTATCTTCCCAACAGTATAAATTCAGACAGACAATCTACATAAACCAAGATTTAAAAGCATCCAAAAAGCAGCACTGTGAAAATAACTGACATTTATTAACCCCTCTGGAGATCTTCAGTGCCCTAGAATTTCCACAGCCTTCAACACTGCATTAATAATACAAAGTCCATTCCTGCAAGCCTGCCAGAAAAGACTGGGAAGTGAATAAGCTAAACAATGCTGAAATTCCAAGTGATATTAAGAATCTATGCATGTTTATTTAAATAATAAAAGAAGACTTATCAATTTAAACAAGTAGTGCTCACAAATCTTACATTTGGGGGGAGAAAACCTCTTCAAAACACCACTAAGCTACTTATAATGAAAAGATGAACAAACATAAAAAAAAGGGGGTAATTTCACCGTCACACAGGAAAAACAAAGCCTCATTTGTTTTGCCCTGTCACATCCGGCATGTTGATTCAAGCCAGTATTAACACTGACAAACATGCTAATCTATAGGATAACATAATGTGCCAAAATCAGTTTCAATTTGGGAAGATGTGCAAGTTTATGATGGAGATGGCAAATGACAAAAAAGGAAAGATTTGGAGTATTAAATGACATAATACAATAGTGTTCTCTTTTTAAAAGGTCTCCTGTATATTGCAGTTATGAAGAGTGTACTGGAGAGTTTTAGGGTAGGCAAAGAGTAAGCACAGCAGTTCTGCTTTCACAACAGCTATACTCGCGTATTTCCCCAGTTATCTCGGAAGTCCTGCTTTCCTTAACCCAGCAAGGTACATCTTCATGGCTCTGTATCTTGACAGAGTGAAAGCAAAATAATCACAGCACTCAGCGATGCCATTAACATTTCTGAGTCACAAGGGATTAAAAGGCTGGACCCGAGGCAGATACTGCGAGAGCCCTGGGCAGAGGAGTTCAGCGCCTGTCGCAGCCTGGGCTGCAGCTGCGAAGGATTGACACCGCTAACTGTGGAACCCGGCTCAGGAGAAACTTCGGGCACAGTTCCGGCATCCGAAATAAATTAAAGTAAACAGTGTTGCTCTCTCTCATCCACCCTGTTAGCAGCCTCTCGGTTGAGCTGGAGACCACACACCCAGACCACACAGCACCAGCTGAACTCACTCGCACGCAACATCTAGAAGCTGTCACTCTGCGGAGGTATGAGGAAAAAGGGGGGCAGGAGTGCGAGTGTATGTGTGCGTATGTTTAGAAAAGCTGCTTGCTCTCTCCTCCTATCATTACAGCTGGTTATGTTTTGTGTGGTTGGGAAGGAGGGAAAGAAGGGAGGGATAAAAAAAGACCTATAAACCCCACTAAGAAAACATACTAGTCTTGGCCTTTTGTAGTAATGATTTGCACTCCCTCCTGTACTAGTTTAGTAGCTGATGAAGGGCTAACAAAGCATCCATTTAACATCAATTAACCTTCTATCTATCACATGTCAAAAAAAGATCTAGACTAGTATAAATCTATTTCCTTGTACATATTAAATGACCGCATCTTATCAGTTATGATGTACAGCATACCTATATACCGATGAATTTTTACTCCCAGAATTTTGACACGCTATTTATTTGGGGAGAGATTCCCCACAAAGAACAACTGCACAAATGACATTGCAGCATCAAAATGCTGGATTTTCCCACAAACGTTCCACTGTAAAATGAAGTTTTGTTCCTAAGTATCTTACACCATGAGCAACCTGAAGGAAATTAATGATCCTACATAGAACACTGAGTTTATGATCCATCAACAAGAATTAAAAATAGCAAACTTGTAAAATAGATTAAAACAAGCAATCTGTAATACAGATGAACAGCGACTTTTAAAAGGGGAGAATTCTTTGTTTCTTTCAGCTCAGAAAATCATTTAATCTGCCAATTATATAACCTGTTCAAACAGAAAAAGCTGAATAAAACGTCTGAAGAATTTAAAAATCTATTTTAGTCACTCTACTTAAAAAAAAAAATAAATTCCTTTCCCTCCACTCTGCTACCTCCTGGAACACACCTCCTCCATCAAACTCACCAGCACACGAATTTAATTTAATCCACATACACAGTCTGAACAGCCAGAACCACATAGTCACATTTCACCATAACTCAGCTCAACATCAATTTACCTAAGTGACAATGACAATCTCCAAGTGCTACTCTTAAATAAAACCACTGATACTATGATAATCCAAATGTCAGTATTAGCCTTATAAACTTGGATTAGGACATTATTGTTGGGAAAAAACTTAAGAAAAAAATTTCTAAAAATATTTCACCTTATCAAATACATTTTCAGAGTTAGCTTTAAAATTTCGTAACTTCAAACTGAAAATAAATAATTCCTCCAAGTTATTAATTAGGTCTACATGCTGGTTTATACCAGTTCTTGAACACTTTAACACTTTTGCTAGTATGTTCAATGTTACAACAGCTATTCATTACCAAGACTCAAGTTAAAACAATTTAAGTTCTCCGAATGTCTTTTCTGGTCATTCTGTGTTAGCTAAAAAAAGAGGATAGTGCAGAAAACTTAATAAAGTCTGAACATAGATGCTTCTCCCCTAAATTTCCACTATTTTCATTCTAAATTGCATTACAACCCCTCAGAAATTAAGTCATATACTTGGTTAAAAGCTTCTGTATTTACTACGTGACACATCACTATAATCTAGCAATGTTGTGAAGAAAAGCCTTAAACATCCATACATAAACATATATATATAAAAAAGTCAACTCAGCTTTACAGAAAACTGTATCACAGATGGCCATAAAACTACCATCAATTTCTAAATTCTCACAAAGACCAGGCTTTCGTACATCTGTTCCTACCCCCAACATCCAGCAAAGTCTGCTTCATCTAGAAATCATTCTCTTTACTGTCTGCCAGTATAGCCTTTCATCCCTCTTTTATTCTAAAGTTATTCATAATTTTCTGTGCATTATTTTAGTTATTAGGAAAATGGCAAAGCACCTTAATACCCTCATCATCCCTCTATCTTATGTTATTCACAGGCAGAAATTTGAAAACAATATTTCAAGCATCAAAAACTTTCAAATATGTTTATGCAAATGCATTCAGAGAGATCCAGAAGTTCAGAAAAATAAACTAAATAAATCCCAATGGGATGGAACTTTTTTTCCTAGAGAAAAGAAACAAGACACCACAGACTTTTCCTAAGCCATGTAACCATACACAATATTCTTTATAAAAACACTATATAACCACTGTAATTACAGTTCACATGGTTGAAGTTTAACTAGGGTGCTTGTAGGTAGGACTGCAATATTAAATTTAACATTTGCCCTGTGACATTTCTGGCACTTCCTTTTGATTCAAAAAATTCAAAAATATTTAAAAGATGAGACATGCACTCGTGTTATTGACATTTTGTATTTTTTATGTTCTCTGCCAAACACCTCTTTCTCACCTCTTCTCACAGGGAAGTACTCAAGCCATCCACTATAGCATCTTTCTCTGTGCACATGGCCAAACACATGCTCAAGAGTTTCACTGTCCGACAGCCCGCACACACAGGTATTTTTCCGACATATCTCGGCCTGCCTCAAACTTCATTTCCACTCATCTGCCTAAAAATCCATCTCATGTATGGAACTATCATGCTTTCATTCCAGTGAAGTTGTATTGTGAGAAACAAGCTCCCCTGCCTTCTACAGTGATGAAAAAGAAACATGAGAAAACCCCATCAGCTATATACACAGCTCCTTCACTTTTTGCCAAAAATCTGATGTTCAGTTTTCCAGCAAGAAGCAAGGTATATGTTAAAACCACTGCGAGATTTGAAGTGTCATAAGACTCTCAGAATTCTTAAATAGAAAATTAATTGCTTTTACAATGGAGACATTTTTAGAATTATCTCAAAATATCAGTTTAGTTTTTCCTCGATATAAAAGTGGGCATTTAAAAAGGAACTTTTACTCAGCAATAGACCCAAACTACTACAGGCTTTTTGATGAACTTCCAAATACAGGGTACACTGCTTTTTGGTTATCCATGAAGTGAAAGAAATAATACAAATTAAAATCTACCTAAAAATCACTGATTTATATTGTAATCTGATCCACAGATAGTCTTACACTGCCAGAGTCCCCACTGGCTTCTGCACAATACAGCCCAAATTCTACGTTTGAAAATTAAACCGAAAATCTGGGAACCTGTAGTCAGAACCCTTGAGGTCAAGAGAAAACCAGACCCATTAAGGCCTTGATGTCTCAGAAATTGTGTTTCCCTTAAAAACAAACCAAACAAAATTAGAAGGAAACACAGGCTTTCACACCTATCACTGAGATCAATCACAGTGTTTTCCACTGAAAATGCTGAACATACTGTCCGCACATTAATTAACAACTTCTGTTGTCAAAGAAAGGCCATACAGACCAACATTCTTTACAAGAAAAAGCACTAAATATTTCCAAAATAATATAAAAAGTACAATTATAATTGTTCCATAGCAAGGAGGGAGGGTATTTCACTTAGTGTTGTTAAAGTGTTAAATACTTAGCTTACCTTTCCCTGTGCAAAGCACACAACATAGCAATCACACAATCCTTATTTTTTGGGCATTTCTCGTTTCTCTCATTACTGTTTTCTACAAAAATTGCTTCAACTTCCTTTTTTATTTTTTCCAGGACATCACAAAAAACAAGTTCTCCCTCTTGTCCCACCCTCCTCCTCTAACTTTTGAGATCGGGAGAACAATCCAACTGCTTTTGAACTGAAATACTGACAAGAAATCTATAAAATAATTTTCAGGTTAAGGTACAAAATTTTAATCAGCTTTATTTTAAAACTGATACTTTGCAAGCTGTAAACACAGACTTTTGCTTTCGTGTTCAGCGCAAAAGAAGAAACATCTGACACAACCGCACTATGCACGTGCTGCCTAATCATCCCTCATCCTACAAGCACCTTTACAAACATGATTTCCCCCATTACCAAGCACCGTATTTCTCCCCTGGGAAAAGTAATTTGAAAGACAATGTTACACAGCACAGATTTACAGAATGTAGGTGGTCCAAGGCAGAAGGTCAAAGTTAAGCTGAAGAGCTAACATCTGACTTTTGCTAGAAGGTATTAATTTAGCTGTTTTCAGATTTTGAACCTTCAGCATACTTATAAGTACAGGAGTAGATTTCACTCTTACTGAAAAACTCACACAGAAAATGAATTCAGTGTAACACGTACAGCCTTCTCCATATTATTTTCCAGTCCTTCCCTATAAAATGAAGTACTCCAAATTTCTCCTGTGGAAGATTTCTCTGCCTGTTTGCATAACTAAGAAGTGATACACAGTCATTCAAAATACAGGCAGGTGTCTGGCTGTGCTTCACAGGCTGCTTTGTCCTGGAGTACCAAACTGTAACTGTAGATTATTTCATAAATACTTCCAATAGCTGTCAGAATCCATGTTTTCAATAACACCTTTTATATTCAGTCTTCTGTCACCATTCTATTGCAATACTACTTTTTTGGGGTTTTTTTTTATAAGCAGAACTAAACAGACTCAAAACTTTCGCTTAGTTTCAAGCACAATGCTGAAAAACTTACTGAATTTGCAGCTAAATTTATTAGTACATGGAATGAAATTGATTAATTATGGTTTAACATAACGTATATAAAAGTCTTCATCACTAAAAGATGTCAGCGGCCTCTGCCTTTCTAGGCAACCCACTTATTTTGCTTTAATCCAACTTCACTGTGAAAAGCAGTGTAATAAAAAGCTGACTGTATCAGCTGATAGTTTCTTTTTAACAAGAAATCAGGAAAACAAGCAGTGGATTACAATCTTAACATCTTCATTGTCTGTTTTTGCCTCAAAAGCTCTCACTAGCTAGAAAAACACTGCTCATTCACAAGAAAACCTACAACTAAAAAAAAAATCTGAATACTATAGGTTCAAAAATACTTTGTGTACAGTACCTTTTGTATTGAAGATGAAACAGCTTTCTCCACACAATATCCACTGCTCAAGGGGCAACGCAGTCAGTATTTTACTTTAAAGACTTTTTTTTGTTTTTAATTTTTAAGTTCATGACTTAGAACTTTAAGCAGTTTTTAGAATTCATTTGGAATGTCCATTAACTTAGACTGCTATTCAGCACTAATAGCTGATCAATTACAGCATTAAAAAACCCCCAAACTATCAAGTCTGTAAAAATATTGCAATTTATTGAACAAAGGCCATGAAAACAAGACAACTTTACATTTTGTTAAAAAACAAAAAAAAACCCCCCGCAAAAAAACCCCCCAAAAAACCCAACCCAAACAAACAAACAAAAAAACCCCAAAAAAACCACCAAAATCAAACCAAACCAGCACAAGTTTGATTGGTAACATGCTTTTAATTAAATAGTTTCACCTCTGACACATACTAAGAAAAGTTACGTTTTCCATACAAAAGCCCCTCTTACCATTACAATATAAATTAATGGTATATTCACTGATAAGTCATAATAGTATCATGAGAATAATTGCACCCTGCTTTAAATTATGTTTAAGATAACAGAAATCCCATCTGAGTAAAAACATTATTGTTCAAGGTTGGGCATAAATCACAAATCTGTAAACTAAAGCTGTTCATGGGAAAGAAATCAGCAGCAGGACATGCCTTCTGCTGCTGCTTGCTGGGTCAGTGCAAGCTGTGATAAATACTACAGAAATAGAGAACCAAGAATTATAGAGCTTTTCTTCTTCAGGTAAGCAAAAGGTAAAGCAAGAAAACTGACCTGTTTTCCTAAGCCACAAGTTTGTTTGGAGTTTACATTAAAAACCCCCAAACAAGTAGAAGTCCTCTGACTGTTTTGACAACATTATCCAAAGCAAAATGAAAACAAAGTTTACAGTAATGAAATGCACACACATCACTAAAGGATAGAAGAGATTGTTTACTTATTTTAGGAATTATCAGAAAGCCTTGGAAATTGAAGTGAGATTACAATTTTAAACCCAACTTTAAAGTATGAATACTTGTAGTTTAGATTTCATATTATGTTCTATCAGAGGCAAAGGGCTTAGTATTTCACTGGCTTCCAATTCAACACCTTTAAGCATATGGCTAGAAGCTGTTATTCCACAATTGCAGGAAACCGAAAAATTGGGGGGTGGGAGGGACAGGGAAAGCTGCAGTGTTGAAGGAACACTATTCTGAAAACCAGTGGAACTGGACTAAACTAGAAAACTCAATCTGGGAAATAGGGTCACCCCCAGTTTCAGACATCTACACCCCTTGATATGAATTGCTTTCAGGTTCCTCATTAGGAAAGGCAGGAAGGAAAGACATTGGTCACCCAGCTCATGGACCTTTCCGGACTGCAAGGCAGTCAAAGTGCAGGAGAAACGTTGAACTGAGTAGGAAGTTAAAAAAAAAAAAAAAAAGTCACAGAGGAAGTGTAACACTTCCAGTTCAATATCCATGAAAGCAACCACCTCTCAAGCCGTGTATGTTGTTTTGACTTGTGCCACATTCTTTACTAGGGTACTTTCTTATTCTACTTGCCTAAGTACACGCTCATTTGGGGAATTATCTCCAAAACTTTACGGTACCAGTGAATGCAATGTTTAAAAACAATTAAAACCAGACCTGCAAATAACCAGCTCTTCAGACCTCGCCTCTCCCCTGCTTATTTCCTCTACTCCCCCACCCAACGCACATAGACACCAATACTTCACTGAGCTGAACAATTTAATACGGTTCTAGACCAGCCTCGTTTCACTGCGTAACCAAGCGGGTCCGGGAGCTCTCCAGAGACCCGCTGCCAGCGCTGAGAAACAAAAGCAAAACGCACCGAGGCACTGCCCTGCCCGCTGGTTTGCAGGGCCGGTCCCATCAGCACTGAAAAGCGTTAATGCGGCCAAGACACCGCTCTCTCCTGCCCAGGCCAGCCTTCTACAGCCACCCACCGGCCGGCAGGACACCTTGTACCCCCCAGGGTTCACGGCTGACAGGAACCCCCTGCCCGCGGCTGGGGGAGAAGGGAAAGGGAGCCGCTGCAGCCGGGAGGTTCAGCCTCCTGCCCTCACCAGGCGGCTCGGAGGGGCCCGGTGTCCAGCCGCCGTCCTCCCCAAGTCCCTGGCCTCGGGGAGACGAGAGCCAGCCCGTCCCGGCGGTGACAGGCCGGTACGAGCGCACCCCGGCGGCGGAGCCGCAGGTACCACCGGGAGGCTAAGAACGGGCCTCACACTGCGAAACAGCGGGAGACCAGCGACATCCCCTTCACCCCAAAGGCCTTTACCGGCAGCTCCGTCCCCCGGGGTAGGGGCGGGGCCTGGGACGCGACACTCGACCCCGCCCGGCGGGCGAGAGCCTCTACCCCCCCGGGAGCGGAGGAGGAAGAAGGGGGGGAACCGAAAGGAGGGGAAAGGAGCCGGAGCTGCCCCGCTGAGAGCCGGCTCCGCAGAGCCCAGCGGAGGAAGAGCGGGGCGGGAGGCCAGACACTGTCACTCACCGGCCACCGCCGCCGCCGCGTTCGTATCCGGCACCTGGGGCAGCTCCGCTCCCGGCAGCGCCTCCGCGTCCGGCCGAACAGGCACCTCCAGCCGCTGCCCGAGGAAATCGATGGAGCGCGGAGCCATCGAGCGCCGCTCCCGGCCCCCTTAAAGGCACCGCCTCCTTCACCTTCAGCTTCCTTCCTTCTCGCCGTCAAGCGGGTGGCGATAACCTCGTGGAAGAGGAGCAAGGGAGAGATAAAGTCGTAATAGCCATGGTGACAACAGCAGAGAAAAGGACAATAATAATGATAAATGATAACAGAACCATCATCGAGCGCTCTACCCAGGTCCCCGCGGGCAGAAACTCACCCAGCCATGGTGGTAGTGTGGGGACCCACGGGCTGTGGCGTGAGGGGAGGGCTGGGAGTGCGTGGAAGGGTGATGGAGAAAAGGCCAGGGCGGTGACAGCAGCAGCTAGTAATGCACGTCATAGAATCAACTAGGTTTAAAAAGACCTTTAAGGTCATCAAGTCCATCTGTTACCCCAGGACTGCCAAGTTATCCCTCCTGTTTGGATGAAAAAGTAAATATATTTCTTAGCAAACCTGCTGTCTGGCTGGGGGTCCACTGAACACAGGCTCTTCCTTAGGGAAAGGGTCTGGAGATCTCATTTTTTCCCGTTTTGCTGGGATTGTTTAAATCTCAGTTGCAACAGCCAAGTTCAGACAAAACATGAATGGGAAGGAGTAGAAAAGCAGTGAGATTAAAAACACAGGAGGAGGAATCTGGTGCTCAGTTTTGCCAAACCAGAGCTGAAACAGGACATTAGTGGGAAAACAAATTACCTTTCATAAAACCTCAAAGAACTTAAGCACCGTGAAAAAAAATTATGGCCAAGAAACATGATTTTCTACACTTTTTTCCCCAGATGGATGTTAAAGCCATCCAAAGTCAAATTAGTAGGCTGTAATATCTCGTCGCATGAATAAACGGCACTTTTCTGACTCTTTCCTCTAGGCTCTGTGAAATGTTACACAGGATCTCCCTGGGGAAAAATGAGAGCATTTGGTACCTATCCTTTCTCTAAATATCTCCAGAGTTGTTACTGGTGACTGCAGTTTTCTGCCTATAACCAATGCGGAAAGAGAGCTGGTCAGTCCTCCAATGAAAATAAAGTTCGCATCATATTTAAAAAAAACAAAAAAGTGTAATTCTCTGCCACCCATTTCAAAATTAGGGTTTTCCTCCATGACAGCTTGTTTGCGTTTTCTTCTTAAAAGCCTGTCATCAGATGTGCCAAATAAAACCACTGCTTCAAAAGGTCTGGTTGATCCACAAGGCTCCACCTACCACAATACCTCGGTCCCAGCCCTGCCTGATGCCCTCTGGGAGTGGATACCCATGCCCAAAAAGCCCATTGATTTTAGTGGGAGCTGTTTACCCAGAAGATCTTGTAATAAACAACCATGAATTTAAGTTTAGTTCAAGTGTCAAACTTCAGTGCCAGACTGAAGTTTTGATACGGAATTGGCTGCATCTTCACCTCTATTGTAAATGCAAATACCCTAAGAGGTAAATCATGAAGATAAGGGAGCCTGAACTTGAGAAGAGACAACCCTCCCAATGTTAGCTGAAGTGAGAAAAAGCTCCAAGGCCTTTTGCTTCTGAAAATGTCACCTAGCCTCTCCTTTTTAACCTGCTGTTTCTAAACAGCTGCTCAGCGGTGTTTTTATCCAGATCTTAGTCCTGGAGAACCTGTCAGAAAAGAACAACCACGCTAAACTCTGCAACAACAGAAGCTTTACAAGTGGTTTAAGTAGGTTCATCACACACATCCACAGAGGTAAATCCTCTGATTACCAGGAGCAATTCCAAGGACTCTTAAGATCTGCAGGGGCCCTGGATAATATTATCAATGAAGAACTTCCTGTGTACTGCAGTTTGTTGAAACTACTCTGGGTGGTTTTTGCAGCTGATGTGTGGTGACCGTCACCTACCTCTTCAGTGACTCCAGAACAAAGCTGACAGAGACTGACTGTAGCTTTGACCCATTGGAGAAAATAAAGGCCACCCCACACATCTCTTTAGAACAAAAGGAAGAAAACTAGTGTTGTTGATATACATCCATCTCTATCTCATCTATATAGCTTATAATGTATATACCATAATATATAGTTTATATTTGCTGTCATATATGATGCTGCTAATATAAATATATTACTCCATGGAACTCCAGATGCTATTGCAGAGATTAATCTGTGATGTTAAAACTGAGGAAAGGAATTACAAGTTGTAATATAATGACCGGGTAAATAGTGAGTATTATACCTCATAGAGGTCACAAGAGTAATTGCTCATTCATGCCTTTTTCTAATCCATTTATTCTGATTTGACAGTGATCTATAAACATTGCATCTCTCTACAAAGTTGGGTAAACAGATCTGAAAGCCAAGAGAGATTATTACAATCATCTTGTCCGACCTGAATATTAAAAGCTGTAGAATTTCCTCCAGCCATTCCCACACCAAGATCTTTCTGTAGTAGCTTCTTAGAAAGACATCATTTTATTTTAAAGAGCTGGAGAAATGGGGAATCCGTCATTGTACTTTTGAACATTTCTCAGTGGTTACCCTAACATGTACCATGCTACACTAACATGTAAAAAATAAATGATAGAAATATAAATATTGTTTGAAAAGGTAAATTCATCTAGCTGCTGGATCTGTCCATTGCAAGCCTGCTTCTTGTTAACAGAAATATCTTCCTTTTGAAAGTGTCTGTAAAATACAGCAGATTTACACCTTCACCTTCTCTTGATAAACTGTATGGATTAACTTTGATTCTGCACTGTATAACTGCCTTTCCAGAACTGTTTTTTCTGAATGCCTTTAAGCTTACAGCTATTGCCTTACTTTTTTGACAGGTACATCCAAACCAGACCTCTCCCTACTTCTGTTTGAATTTGTGAGGTGAATGTTATAACCAGGGAACCCTAAGCAACACAAGAATGCTAAGAAGCAAAAAATTGACATGACCGTAAGAAATCACCCATCTACTCCTTTCCCTTGCCCCAAGACAGGATCAACTGTTACAACAACAGTTATGTTACAAGGTAACTGTTTTTTCAATCTTGTTCTTAAAGGCTTCCCAGTATGGTGCTTTTGCCATCTCCTCAGGCAATCTTTCCCAGTGTTTCCCTATCCTTATCACTAGAGGTCTTTTTTCTGATGTATACTCTGAATATATCCCCTCTGCAATTTCAGTGCATTAGTGAAAGGTCTGTCTTTCCTGGGCTCAGAGAACAAACTGTTTGCTGCCTCCCTATAGCAGCTTTTATGTATTTAAAGGTTCTGTCTCCTGTATGTTCTGTTCTTCATTAATCCAAACAGTCCTACTAGTATCCTGATATTTAATGTTTTCTCAAGCTTGGTCTCCACTGCACTCCAGTCATTCAATGTCATTCTGGAAGTGCAGTGTTCCAAGTGGAGCATGCCTCAGGTGAAAAACTTCTTTAAAAAGGGAAAACTAAAATTGAAGTTGTACCGTAGATTAGCAGAGCAAAATAATTGCTGTGCCTATTTTCAGGCTGTCTTCCTGTTCCTACCCCCCTTGTATGGCATTTGCCTTTTTATAGCAGCATAACAGCAGTGGCTCGTGTTTAGCCTGTGATCCACTCTACTTTTTTTCTATGCAACTGTAATCCTGTTTACCTTTCCCCTTCCTGTATCTGGGGAACTGATGATGCTATGTCTAATAGGCTACACTTGCACCTATTCTATAATCTTTCGTGTTTTTCTTAAAACCAAAAAATCTCCACTTTGAAAAAAATCCCTCTATATTCTAATTGTGCTAACACACTTCTAGCTGCTCTCTTCATTTCCTCTTCAAATGTAACAAGCTTAGTCTCTATTCTATTCTTCTTCAGCTGTTTTATAAATAGTATCAGATACAGGATAGACCCCTGAGGAATCTCTTTCAACGCATCTCTCCATTTTGATAGTGGCCTCATTTTGCTAAATCTTCCTCAGCCCTGCTTTTTCTGATCAATGGAATTTTCAATCTGAACCATATTGTCTTTGCTTATTCTTGAGAAACATTGCCAAAAGCTTTACTAAAATGAAGATACGTGACTTTTTAATACTTCTGTTCTTTGTATAACACCTATTACTTTATTGTAAAAGGAGATCAGGTTGGTTTATGAGGGTTTGTTCTTGACAAATCAATGTTCATTGTTACTTGTCTATCTTTCTTCTAATGCTGACAGATGGTTTGCTTGATAATTTCCACAAATTGAAGCTGCCTGATCTATAACTCACCAACTCCTCCTTTTTTTTCTGTGTACTTAACTTTAAGCCTGATTGAAGTTGAGGGCTGCTTCCATGACTGTGAGAGGTGTCTTCTGAAGCAGAGATTGATAACCTGCTGTAGCTGTGGCAGTAGAACCAAGAACACAGCAAAGAAGCCCAAACTGTCCTTGCCTGCTGTCACAAATCTATAATCCCTGAACAACCTTTCTTTACCTCACTGGTTCTACTTCCCTTTATTTTCTTGATCCATTATGGAACATGGCTGCAGATGTTGGGTTCTAGCAGCTGCCTTAGATTTTATAAAAAAATCATGCAGATATTTCAATTTCCAAGCAGATATCCTGTGTTGTGTTATGTTCCCAAGACCAGCTGCTTTCTGCTTCCTTGTGAATCGAAAGTCACCTGAATCCATGTTGTCAAGCCAACATCCAGGAAGTAATCTACTTAAATCTAACTCTTCCATTTCTTTTTTTTAAATAAAAAAGTACAGAAATAAGTTGTTTGACCTTGGCAGCATTTTGACCATGCTCTGGGAGTTTAAACCAGAAGCCTTTATTATGAAGTGAAATATATTTATCTTAGCTGAAAGGCGAGAGAAGAAAGAAATATCTTACTGATCAGTGTTTTCCCCCAGATGATTTCTGGTATGCATCAAGAGAAACAACATAAAAATTAATGCACACAATATTTTGAATTTTCATCCAGAACATGTACAGTCACTTTTCAAATCAAACAAAAAATACAGTCTTTTGCACTGTAAACTATTTCCAGTAGTACACAGAATTCTCTCACTGTTTTACTTTCTTGGCAAACACCACCCTAATTCTTCCCTTTCAAGGCCTATCCAAGGAATCTCTGCACTACTGACCCAGAGGCATTGTTTCTGTAAACAGCACCAACAAAATAAATTACTAAATTGCTTTGTGCAGCTAAAAATACTGAATGCTGTATACCACAGCTCTGTCAAGAGTCTCACTACTAAGTTGCATCAGTTTAAATACTTCTTGGAACCAACCTTCATCTACTGTGTGTATTTTAAAACAATGGGGGGGTGAGGGGGGAGGGGGAAGAGAAGTTGAAAACTAAACCAACTTAAAATTTTGCCACATTTCTTTCTCCAAGTCAAAAAACTCAACCACTTCAAGGACCATTTGACAAGTTTTGTCCCTCAAGCTGCAAGTGAAATTTCATCCCTCTTTTCCACAAGACCAAACTCTGGCACAGCTGTTTTCACTTCCATGTTTTTTGGGAATAAGTGGGGAATAACTGTTAATCAGATATTCTTTCACAGACTTCTGAAATTATGCTGAGTGAGGGCAGAGATCAGATCTCCTGTTCTGAACTGAATCATACCTGTGGGATCATTGCTGCCTGTGCACCCCAGCTCTCCCCCAGTGGAAGTGAGCATACCTCTCCTCCAGTAGAAGCCAGCATTTACCAATGCATCCTACTGAAGATCAGCAGCAGCAGTAACAAAGAACTATTATTTATCAGTTGGGCTCATTTTGATGGAACCAAGTTGTTTTCCTCACTTCAGTGGCTCTGCTGACACATCTTGTAGAGAGAAGACGTGACAAGCAGCCCAAGGGCAGCTGGGTTTTGCCAGTACCAGTGTTTGCTTGCCAGAGTGTGTGTCGTCCTGTAATTTCATGTGCATGTGCAATTTCTTGCAGGAACATGGCTTTATTTTACATGCATTTTGGTGACAGATCCATTTTGCCATTACAGCTGTTCAATATGTAGTACAATGGTGACTGTTTTTTAACAATTGATCCTTAACAGTAAATAATCAGGTCTGATAACAAAATAAGTGTATCTCATACACACATACTTGCAAAACCACATTTATTTTAAAGGAAATGATACAGGGGACTTTAATATTACAAATAAAAATTCCACCTATTTCTAAACCCCTTCTTGACTGTATTTTTTTTTTCACTTTCCTAAGTTTCCCATTCTGTTTCTCTCTTTTTCTTTCCTCTCTTCTTCCCATCCTCCTATTTCTAATTCAAATAGGAAGGGAAAATTATAAAATACAGCTGGGGAAAAGGGAATAAGAACAGCAAAAAGTGGTTACTTAAACTATGCAATCTGTGCCAAGTATAATTGTTCTTTCAAAAATTAACTTTTTAGGTAATTTACGTTCAAATTAGTATCACAACTGTATGCTATTAGCAAGAGGTTGCATTTTACATCAATTAGATATAATTAAGAAGTTCCTTTTGGAGACAAAATATATTTCAATACATCAGACAAGCAATTAACATTAAAATGTGGATTTTGAATCTATGCCCTAAATGTACGATCAAAGGTACTAGATCAGACAGCTTAATCTGAAACCCATTAAATACATGACAATATTTGATTTTCATGAACTACAGTTCTAGTCTTTAATGCTTTTTATTGACATTTATTCTTAGACGCACAAGTATATTCACATGAGAGAGGTGTTTGGCCTTGACTTCAGATCTACAGCAATTTCCACAGAAATTTCTGAAAAGAATGTTGGTCAGTGTTTTAAAACATAAGGGCCTATATTTAGACTGTTAAATCTGTATTTAGCCCTGCAATGTGCTGAGCACTCTGGCTGTGATCCAGGAAAGCACTTATGTGTTCCCATTAACTTTAAAACACATTCAAGTCTATTATTCACTTTACCAAAAGTACTGAACTGAAATACTTAAAATGGAGCATGCACATTAAGTAGCCTTGGACTCAGCCTTATACAACCCTCAGTCCCATTCTGCCCCCAGCTAAGACCCTGACTCACCTTATTTGTGTGAATTGCCCTTTTGCGGTAGTGGGACTGGTTGTAGCCATAACATTACTCAAGTGCATTACAAATCTCAGGGCTGTTTTTTCAAAAAGGCAAAATGCCCATCGGGCAGACTCTCAGAGCTGACTTTGAGACATACAGTTTAAAATACACATTATGGTCAATGTCTGAATACAGTTATACCAAATATTCTGTCCTGTTTCTACTTATTTATTATACTATTTATTGTGTTTTGCATGTCCAAATCCAACTTGTGGGCAATACTGGCCCACTTCTTGAAGGCCTGATAAAAGTCCCATAGCAAGGAAATCAGTGATTGAGAGTCAGTTTTCCATATCTGGGAGGGACAGGACAATAAATAGAAGACACTGTAGCAAAGAATATTCAGGTGAGACATTAGGAAGAACAGTAACACAGGGGACATAAGGTACTGCTATAGGTTGTTTAGGAAATGGTCTGAACCTCCTTCACTGGAAGCCTTTAAGAACTGGCTAGATACAGCGCCTATAGAAACAATGCTATTCCTGGTGCTATAGACATTTCTTCATTAAGAGGCAGGATGTACTAGGCAAATTCATAAGGTGCCTTATAGCCTTGTGCAACTATTAGTGTCAGAATGAGGCTTGAATTTGGCTCTTACTATACAATGGCTAGCCTTCTATGCTGATACCCTTGCATTTGCCCACTTAGGATCTATGATATGATTCAGTTATGAGCAAGGAGCAGGATTATACTTTATACATATACTTATATATTTTTTGCTAGTGCAAGTATTTCTAGCAAAAGAAAAAAAGATGGAATGTGAAAACTGGCTAGAATAATTTCTATTTCCCTTTTCCATTTCCCAAAGGTGTCAGCTGCAGTTCAAGACAACACCAGTCACGATCTAACAGAAATCCTGCTGTTTTCTTTGAAGGAGTATTTGCAGAAAAAAATACAAAATGAAAATTAGAGGAATTAGCACATTGATGGTCATTTGTGACAGAGGCTATAGTTATTGTTCAGGATTGTACTAGCAGCTGAAGTATATACTCTCTCCTCCAGAGCGTAACTGCCAAAATCCAGCACCCCTTCGTCCTGTCTTCACCAGCAGTAAAGGGAAAAGCCTGGAGGAAAGATCTTCTAAAGCAGATTATGCTCTGGTGACTATACAACAAGAATTTCCTCTTTGGGCAGAAAACCCACTTTTAAAAGTGCCCCTTGTGCCCACCACACAGTCCCTCACATTCCATGCTGTGCCTCAGCTGTGCCAAATTCCAAGCTGATGGTGTGGCTGCGTCCTCGACAAAGGGCAGAAAACCCTCAGTGGGGAGAGACAGGGCCAGGGGAGAACTATTTTTTTCCATTTTAACCCATTTTTCCTAATTTATTACTGCTCACATTTACAAGGCAAAATTAACCAGCCATAAAGGAAAGCACTGATTTAATCACTTGTGTTGCTCTTCAAGGAATTTGTAATATCCAGGTGAACCAGAATTCATTGTTAATTGTAATGAGGCACAATATGGATGTGCAAGAAACACTTCAATCGATTGCTACACTACCTTTAGCTTGGGGCACTTCTTAACTGCCAAAATCAACCTTCTTTCTGGGAAATGTATAGTGAGTTTAGAAAACAGGATTTGGAACTAGCTGGAGAGGTCCACTCCAAATCTGAATTTCCTCAGTGGATAAATATAGACTTTTCAAAGAAGAAAATGGAAATGGGGGAATGCTAGTGCTGATGCTTTGATTTGAGACTGTCTCTGTTAAAAACCCCCACAACAGTAAAACTCCACAACGAACCAAACCAGACAAGAAAATTCCCAACTGCCTATTTTGTTATTTTACTCATTTGCAAGAAAATATTCTGTGCTTGACTACAAATTCTCCAAATTTCAGAGTTATAGGAAAAAAAAAACCCACCACAAACAGGCAAAACCAACAAAATGGCACCCTGAAAACTCAGAAATAGGAGCAATTTTCTTTTTAAAAGATTTCCTTTTGGCCTCCAGTTTTGTTTCCATTCTGAACCATCTATAAATTCAAACAGTTGGATAATCTTTAAGGTGTGTGCCTGTAGGTAAAAGCAGACTCCATTTTCAGTTCACACTTCCTCCAGATAATTTCTGAGATACAAATCAGCATCTTAATGGCATATTTATTGTTAAGAATTTCCTTACGCCTGCATTCCAGGGAAACAAAACATAATTCACAAAAGACTTCAGTAGTTGCACTTAGTGTATTGGGAAAAAAAATGAACAGGATACTATTTGTTGACTTGGTTGCACCAACCTTTATTTTTTGCACCCACACAAAAAATTGCAACAAAACAAAACAATTGGACAAGAAGAGAAAAAAAAACCCCAAATATAGGTTTGAAATTTTGGGGAGGGTTTGGGGAAAATATTTAGTTGAAACTTGAAATTTAATGCAGACAGTCATACCCAAGAACAGGCAGCTTCAAGCACAGAGGTAACATTGACACAGTAACCCTGGCTGCTGTGGAATTACATTCCTGCAGAAATCCAGGGAGGCAAAGCACAACGCTAGTGCCAATGGCACATCCAGACATCATAGCTGGAATTTTCCTAGAGAGTGCAGGGGGGCTGCTTCTCTCTTCCCTCCACACACATTATGTAGCTATTGAACTCTGCAAGACTTGCAAAGAATACATGTTATATTATCTTTTCATTTCCATGGCATCTGTACATTTAAAGTTTCATGCCTCATTGTGTCTGCATGTGATCATCTTGTACATGTATTTAAATTGCTGCTCTTGCCTCTGATCTCGAGAGGCAAAAGCAACACTGAATTCTTTTTCCATTATATATTTTTACAAAAGAACTACTGTAAAAATTAATCAAAGGTATGCTGGGTTTTTATTGTTATTTTTTTAATTTTGGGGGGTACTTTTCCTCATATTGCAGCGGTTTTGAAACTGAAACGTTGCACTGCTGAGAAAGTGCCATGAAAATATAACCCACTACATTCCAGGAAAATAAATAAGCAAGGCCACCCAAATTTTCAATTAGTGCTAGTGCAGTATGCAGGAAATGGCTGGAGAACCGTCAAAGGCAGCCTTAGGCTGGGTCGTGGATACGGAACAGTGACAGGAAGGTTTGAAGCAGGAATACAGGCTCAGTGTGAAGATGGCTCTTCTCCAAGGAAAACTGCATGCTAATAGGTTAATACTGATTTCCTGAAACATGCAGCCTGGGTATTACATGCTGGAATTTACATTCTGACAAAGGCAATTGCTGAGCCTCAAGACTTTGCTTTTTTGGTGATGAAATAACACCAGAAAGTTCAAGCTGCATTATATATTTCATGTTTTAAGCTTATTAAACATTCAAAGTACAAACTGTGCACATATTTTTAAGCCACCTGAAATAGCAACAGCCTCACTAGTTTGGGAAACTAGTATGAGCAACATTACATTTCAACAGGTCAGGCTTGTCTGAAGTAATACCATCAACAGCTACTGACCAAAGTGTAGTGATGCCGCTTTCAGAGTAAGTTTGCCCAGAATTTAGAAGTAATGCCCGTTCAAGCAGATGCGCACAGCATCAGAAATGAAACACTTTTAGCACAGCTTTTATAGACAAAGTGGTATTTGATAGTTATCTGAAGACTGAGTTGGACAAAGCACTTGAGAAAATAAAAAACTAAAAAGCACAAAAGAAGACACTGCATCTCTTTTCTGCAAGTCACAGGAAGGGCTCCCACTGATGACAGAAGATGCTGTGCCAGACCTTCATCCCGAAAGAGCCTAAAGCATGAAGAACAAAATGCAAGAGGAAAGACACTTAGAGAGAAAGAACAGTCCAGCTACAGAATCCAGCTAATCTTTCCCTACAAATGTCCTATTTTATTCTATCCCACTGATGTTGTGACTGTCAGCTGAGGGTGGCACTGTAGCATCACAGGAGACTCTCATTCCACCAGCCAGATCCATGAGCTTCCTCTGCTGTCTTTATAGAGGGTGGCTGGCAGAGAAGCATGCCAAACAGTCACAAGTGGAAGGGGGGAAGAGATGATGGGTCTTCCACCAGCCTCTGTAGGGCCAAGGTTTCTCTGTGTATCCATCTTAATATCAGCAGGCAGTGTTAATGTTTTAACACATGACTAGTGTGGGCATGATCCTATGTCACAGCAAGCACCCAGAGGTGCCTGGCTGTGCTGGCCTGACCCCAGGCACCCATTTAAATCACAGCTCTGCCTATACCTAGTTGATCGTATTTATTTATTATGTACACACTGTTTTCATTGTCATTCACTATTCAGAGAACTGGAAGCCATCCTGCAAGTCTTTTAAACGGTAATAATTGCACTAAAGTCACTGGGAATGTTGCCCAGATAGAGCCTGGAAAAATTGGGTTACAAAAAGAGACCCTAATTATTTGCATTAGGAAGCAGACACAATCTCCTTTCAGTTCCAGCCTCTCCCTAGCAAAAGTTCTGTGGGACTCAATATGCTGAAAACTACTTGGGTTCAAATGATGCACTTTTCACCTCTTCTCAGGGAAGCTGTTTTAAATAAGCTGTGTAAAAAGTTTAATCAGAGCAGAATATTTGAAGTTCCAAGTACCATACCTTCCCTAGAACCTGTTTAGTTTCAAGTCAGTAATCGTGTCACTTGTCTGTGAAAGAGCAATTAACAGACCAAGGAAGGAAGTGGAAGGAATTTGGGGAGCTTTAATTTGTTGTCATGGATAATGGTACATTTTTTGGTCATATGTGATAATTATTTAATCAAATGGAATTTGCCTGGTAATATTTCACATGACACCACTGCCGATCACCACAAAGCAAACAAATCTTTCAGGTGGCAAAGGGAGAGTTTACTCATCTGCCTTCTGGAGAGCTCCATGCTGTGAACATGGAACGGCACATCTAATGTTGCTGAAGTGATCCGTGGGCAGGTGAGTGAGATAGGCACCAATTCAGGGCAGCATTTATGTGTTTTGGGGAATCTGAGCAACTTTTACATAAATTGGACACTTGTGTAAGGCTGGGTATGTGCTCAGTCACTGTCCTGAATCAAGATGTTCTGCTGAATTGAGGCCACAGCTTTTATGAAAAGGTACTTCTTCCCTATAGGAAGAGAGAGCCTCATTTCCTTTCCACGTGAACACTTGATCCATGATAAATGTTTATAAAGTTCCCCTTCACCAAGTTTCTTAACTGAAGAGAATAAATATTTAAAGAATCACAAATACTATAATCAAAACCACGTAAGATGCTACAAGAGTGCTCCCTATTGTATGAAAAAACAAAGGAGCTGAAGCTTGCAGAAAACTTCATTTTCCTGGTTTGAAAACTGATCTACTGTATGATATAGCATGTATTATCTTTGTGCAGTATTTTTAAAACAATACTTTAAATGCCATTGGCTTAATTCTTACCATATTACTATAACAAAACTATGGAAGACCAATGGAGAGGAGGTTTGGGGGTTGCATCTGCAGGGTACTGAGCTCTTAGCTTCTATTTGATGAAGTCCTGGGGATTAGACCTGTGTTTAAGATTAAGGACATGCCTAAGTGCCTTGCTGGATGGGAGCCAGAGTGTTCAGCACCTTGTAGGACTGAGCCCTTTGCTGGAACTCAGGACAGAAGCTGAACATTGAACAATTTATCCTTTTTTTTTTTTTGGTGGAGAAAAAGTTATTGTTATTAAAAAAAAAAAAAAAGAAAGAAAAAAAGAAGAAAAAGAAAGAAAGAGGGCACGTTTCCTTATTGTCATACGCAGGTAACACCTGTAGCACCCTCAGAACCAGGAGGCCACCTGATGGGAACTACCTACAGATTCTAGAAATATAATGATACGAGTAGAGTTGAATAACAAGAGTTTTAGTTAAGTTGTTTGGGTAAAAATCGTGGTTCCATGGAGCAAAATGGGAGCATTGCCATTTTTGTCATGGGACCAGGAATTTGCTCATCCCTTATTATGTGACAGAGGCTGATTTGGAACCTTCTTCTAACTCCCAATTTGACTCTAATATTAAATTAAATGGCAATTTCCTATGCCTAGTGACCAAATTATCTAATAATATCTGCTTAATACAATCAAAATAAAAAAGGTGGAAGTCATGTTATTTTAATGCAATTGATTTGTTTCCTGAATTTTAATCAAATGGGACAGAAGGATTGACTTAGTCAACCAAAAATTTACAGTAATTCCGAGGCATTTTGAACATAACTACAAACCTCTGCACAGGTAAAAGTCTCAGTTCTAACTCTTCTTCCTTTCTTTATTTCCCTATAACTACTGTTTATGTCAAACAATGGAATAAAAAAGCTTTTCTGCTTTGGAAGGGAGGAAAATCTATAGGAAGTTTAACCACAATGCCTCTGGACTTCTGCAGATTAAAGGTAGTTTCTTGTTTTCCTCTCCACACCATCACACAACTGCTCCGAGAAAAAACCCTGGGGAGCGACTGTAGTAAAGGATAAGGGGACTGTCCAAGAGATATTCTTGGGCTCCAGTAGTCACCTGAATGCCCAAACACTCCCACAGCAGTCACACAGCAGATGCACAACTGGCATCTGAGCATCCCAGCTGCAGAGTTCAGGCTTCAGCTCCCACGTGCATGCTTGCACTGAAATTCTAGCCTGTGGCCAGACCTCCTGCAAGGAAGTGCCAGCTTCCACAGAAGCAGAACATGATTAGAAGCAGTTTTCACCTTGCATGTTCTGTATGTTTGTAATTAGCTGTGAATTAACGTGGAACATTCCTATACAAGTTCTCTTTCCACCAGCAAACGGCATATCCTTGTATTTGAGCCTGAGAAGAAAGAGAAACTCACAGTGGATGGCAATGGTTTTTCTTTTTGTTTCCCTTGTCTCCAAGTATAAATGCTACATCGAGAAAATGAGTGGGTTCTGACTTTCCATTTATTATCATTAATTTTCACAGTAGCTACCAAGAAAAAATAAATTAACAGCATTTTTCAACAGTAAATAGCTACGAAGCCATTGCAAATCCAATGCAGGAGGTGAAGAACTAGTAGAAGAAAGAAATGAAAGAAGAATAGAAAGAACTAACGGAGAAATGTAGATTTTGCTGGTGAAACCATAACTGAAAACAGAGCTTCTTAGCAGAGTTCTCTCTCTCATTTCTCTCTAATATATCAATATGCATTTTTCGTCTCTCAAGATACATCACCACAGCATAATGCCTCGATAAATAAAACTAGCTGAGCTTAAAAACAATTGTGGTGACAGACACAGAAGGAATTAAGACATGTAGCCTTCTGCAAACGATCAGCAACTTCTTATGCACAGAACTAGTTTGATTTATGTTCTCTACTAGTTTTCTGGTTTTCAAAAACCACCAGAGGGAGCCAGTAACCTCTCATAAATATAAATAAAGGCATGTTGGGGTTGGCATTGAAAAAATGGAGTGAGAATTAAGCTGTCTTTGGGCTTCAAAGAAATACACTAACTGCTGATTCACCAAGATCCACATAGATGTAAAAGTTTTGGACGGTGACACTTGATAGACATAGGAGTATATTAGAAGAGCCTTTTAAATTTGGTCTTGATAATTATTAACACAACTCATAACAGTTCTACTATGCCAAAAGACACATGTTAGAGGTGAGGATAAAATAATGTAGGCAGCCAAATACCACACAATACATAGTCATTTAGGAACATATGTTTGAGCTCTGTTGCTGCAACTGCGTAACCATCAGGTGCATGAAAACATGAGTGATGTTCTTTACAAACTGGTCTCAGGCTGCTTCGTATGATTGCCAGGGCCTACCCCCTTATGAGTGCTGATGGCTAAGGTAATCCCTGGGGAAAAGCTAATTCTTTGGATGAAAGAGTGAGGAGCATGGTGTCATGAAGCACTAGGTGGTCGTTATCAGTGTCTACACCTTAAATATTAGTGATTGCAGTGACTGTCATGGAGAAGTACTTCAAAATATGAACTGACATACTGTATGACTTGCTATTGATTTGGCTATCAATGAGCTCATCACTGATTGATCTGTTATCTTGATTAGAATACAAAATAAGTAAGGAACTGTGCAGATGATCCAAATGGACTTACTACACCAAGTGATTAGGCACTTTTACCAGAGATTCCTTGCTGTAATTACCTGATATGAAGGTTCTTCCAGAGTTCAATAGGATCTCACTAAACCAAAAGTAGATCCTAGGAAAGGCCTGGGAAGTTTGGCATGATGATACAACAGGTGGTGTATAATTTGTTTGCCCTTGCCAGGTCAATATCATAGAATCATAAAACAGTTAGGGTTGGAAAGGACCTTAAGATTATCTAGTTCCAAGCACCTGCCATACATCTTCAGGATGCATATCCTAGTTTTATAGATAGGGGAAAAAATTGAAAACCTGAAGTGCAGGAAAGCCTAAGATTCAAAAGTTGGATAAAAGGTAAAATCTGAAAGCAGGACCTGACACATGAAAACTCTGTTTCTTTAAACAGCCAAGTAAAATTAATGAAGATTAGATGAGTTCCATTTGCTGTAGCCAAGAACTGAATATTAACCTTTATTAACTCTCAGGAAAGGCTCTATGACACACTTTTCCTGGGCACAGAAGAAAAGACATCTTTGAGCAACTTGGTCTAGTGATAGGTATCCCTGCCCATGGCAGGTGGGGGAAGAATCATATGATTTTTAAGGCCCTTCCAACCCAAAGCATTTTGTGATTCTATGATCCTGTATACATCTTTCTCTTGATAAATAATCACAGGTTTTAATTGCAACATTTTTCAAACCAAGCTTCTACAAATAACTGGATAAAGCTGTCTGCAGGAAGCTGTGTTTGTGACACTTTGGTTCTGGAGGTGCACACAGAACATAATTACCTACAGCTTTTGCAGATGTAATTGTAGAGCTGTATTTTCAGCTTTTATAGCAAACTTACCATTTGTTTTAATTCCACTGCTATGACCTCAGCAATGGAGGAAATAGTTGCTTCCCAGTTCTAGCTCTGTGGTCCTCTGGGAAGAAGATGCTTTAAACAATGCCTGAAGTGCTTAACTAATATGCAATTTTGTTTACACACACATTACAAATAGACTAGTCAATACCACAAAGCAAAAGCCAGTAAGACTTGGATTGGGAATATTCCTGCAGTGCACATCTCGGCTCCGGTGGTGAATGAGTCCTGTAACACTACTGAGCTCAACAAAAAAGGATCTAATTCAACATTCAAAATGAGCGCTTTCATCTGATCTACCTTACTTGGTTCATAGGACAACTCATTAAAGATACTTACATAATAAATAAAAGGAACAAAAGGTAACATCATGTTATCTGGCCTCACTTCCTCTCTAGAAGCCACAGTACAGAATTGCAGCCAGATTGTTATTTGAGTACTCCACACGAGGGATCAAATAGAGATCAGTTAATTAAAAAAAAGGTATTATTAGAACATCATCATTAACGGGGGAAATTGTTTGAAAGCCAGGAAGTTCCTCATTTAGTTTTCACAAAGTCCTGATCTTTACACCTTCCTCATTAGGAGAGAAAACTTGTTCTACTAGAGGTTACACAGATTAGACGGTGCTGAAGAGGGTGTAGGAAAAGAGCTCATGCCTTAATAGGTAAAAATGGGCATCCCATTGGGAGAGAAAAGTCCACCCTGACAAAAAAGCTCTGCAAGGGGCCTGTGCAAAAGTCCCAAACATGACTCTGATGTCACATCTCTCATGAAATCCCACGAAACCCAATGCAAGTCTGCTCTTACTGCTTTAAAGTGACAAAAGACAGCTTTTTGCAAATGTAAAAAGAGGGCAAAAATCTCTTGTTCTTCATCCAAACTGCAGTCGCTCTTTGTCCCCCTCAGACCACCCTAGGAAGACTGGAGCACTGTGGCAGGCAAGGGAAGGGCTGCAGCCACGGGCTGGAGCAATGGTGTAGCCATACATCTGGAGAAGGCAGGGCTGCCATGCCAGGGGTACCACATTGGCATGGCAGCCAGCACCCAATGGGGCCTACTGGGCTCTGCTGGCTGGGAGAGAAGCTGGAATCACCTCCAAACCACATGTGTAGCACAGCCAGCCATGCTTGTAAGCATGGGAGACCGCTATAGGGGAATGCATTAAAAGTCCTAAGCCCTGGAGGCAAGCGTAGGACTGTCACTGTTCTTGAAGCTCTGCTTCCCCTGCCTTAGGCTCCTTCCTCACCCCCATTCCCACGACTCGGCACAGTTGGGGATTGCTTCTGCTGCCTCAGCCGGCTGTCGCTCCCTGCCCATCTCTCTTTGAGCCCATGAGTCACTTCCTCTCCTCAGATCCCACCTTTCAAAACTTCCTTTTTCCTTTTCGGGGTGCATCTGAAAGCCTTTTCTGAAAGTGGGCGTTGGGCTTACTTATCCAGGGGATAAAGCACCTCTGGGAAGCAGCACATTCTCGTGTCTGATGACATCCAGCCAAGAGCCCACAGTCACATTTGTGTGGTCTCCATCACACCAGTGTGCACAGCTCTGCACTAACCTCCTCTCATTCTCTGCTTCAACAGGCTGCAGCTGTGGGTGGTGCCCAAAGGCTTCTCAGCCTCCAGGTATGGGGCACACAGAGGGAAGAGGAGAGGAAGGAGAGGCCAAGCTCACCCCAGCTCCGCTTGCTGGCCCCAGCAGCTGCCTCTTGTTCAGAGAGCAGCAGCCCTGGGCTTCAGTCACAGCTGGAAGGAAAGCAAGAAAGTAAAGCTGAAGCAGCTTTGACTTAAAAAAAGGGGTTCCTTTCATTTATCTTTTGCTTCTTGAGCTGTCAGGAATTCAGGTTTCAAGGTTTTCCTCTACAGCCACAAGGGTTAGAAATGTTTCTTGGAGAGCTGCAGTGGACCCTCCTGAAATCAGTGACAGTGACAACAGCTGCTCTAGCAAGCCAGTAGTGCCATCCCCGGGGAAGCTCCTCTCAAAGCTCCCTCACATGAAATGGAGAGTCCATGTATTTCTGCCCCTCACGGGCAACTAGCACCAGTAAAGACAGTGGGAGAAGAGTGTGGATGTGAGGGGAGAGGTGTGTGGGGGAACCTGTCATGATTTGAGTGGTGGTTCAGGCACAACTTGTTCCCTGGGAGATTTCTGTTATCAGCAAGATAATCACGTTTGCAAACAACTTACTCTGCAGATACAGAGGCCAAATCTGCCTGTGCTCAGCCATTCAGAATGAAGCTATTAGTTAACTCTCCTATTTGTCACTGTGTTTTTGAGATTATGGTGCTGGATCAGCGTGCTTTGATTTCTCCAGCCTTTGAACTTCTTGGAAAGCTGTTTTCCACTCTAGGACCTCTGAGACCTTATGGCCTGATGTTTTGCCTATGCTGTTACCACTTCTTTACCACATGGTACTATTAGGGCAGGAAGCATAAAGCTATTGAGGCTAGATTCTCAGCTGGTGTAAAGCCACATCTGGAACAGGGGGCTATGCAGGTTCACACTAGTTGAGAATTTAGCCTGTACAAGTTACAACAAGAATTTGCTTGTGAAAGAGATCAATTGCTTGATTGTTTTGTGGCAGGGACTTGCAGTTTTCATGCTAGTTTCATGCCATACTGACTTAGCCACGAGGCAGAGAACTGCACTATTTACATTAAGCATCCAAATTGATGAGGTGTTGAAAGATACTGCTACATTAGTATCTTCTATTCTTAAACATTACAATGCTTTTCATGGCCAAATACATCCACAGAACTGAGAGGGAACACAGAGAATATAAATGGTGTCCATAGATTCCCATGTGTCACCACCCTGCAGTCAGACTTTCATCCCTTCTGGTTGGTGGGTTTCGGTCCTGGCCAGTCTGACATGTCTTTGGATGCACAGACCTGATACTGTGACATTGGCCCTGCTGACACCGTGCTCACTTTCTTAGCAATCTAGGAATACAGATCAAAAATCAGTGGTTAAAGAACATCACTTGTATCTTCTCCAAAGCATGCCAGTTGCTAACAGTATGAAGGCAATGCAGATCTATTTTGCAGTTTGTTGTACTTGCTCTCCGCAGCAGATATGAGAAGCAGGCTGTGCCCCACAGTTCCTTGTTTCTCAAAGCCCACCCAGACTGGTGTGGTGTTTAGGCAGTTACAGCTTATTTTCCAACAGTGTAAATACAGGCAACGGTTCTCAAACGTATGACACTGTGTAGTCACGGAGAGTATGTGCTACTCCAAGGGGAATACCCTGGCAATCAGCTGCGGTCCCTGCTCTGAATTATCCCTGGAGGAAAAAGAACTCAGCAGCCAAACTAGACAGAGAGGATGAATTAATGACACAGTATTCCCACCAAAGTCTTGTATGCCATATCATCTAAAATTAGTTTTTGCCACAACACAGAGTCCTTTTGTCTACAGAGCATACTTCCCTGGACCCTGGACATTTTTTCGCCTTATGAGTATATGAGAAAATCCCCAAATTGCTGAGTTTCACAAGATTACCTGATTTTAATAGCACATTCTTGACTTGCTGAAAACTTAGTACTGTGCATTTGAGCCAGTATATGCAATTTGCTAAGGCAGCAAATTAATGTGTCAGGCATTAGAGGGCTGTATGGGCTTTCTTAGGCAGGAATAAAAAAGTAGCAATAACCAGTGCTTGCTACTAACATTGGGTGGGCAAAACTAATATAGGTAAGAGCAATATTTTCCATTGGAAGCAGTGCCAATTTTAGATAGAAAGATTAATAAGTGACAATAAAGTCAAAATAGGAACAGTGTCCCCCCCCACACTTTTAAAACGCTTTTACGTTCACAAGGTTTTTATACAAAAAACAAAACCCACAAACCGCACATTACTGCTGTTATTGCTAAATCTAAAGTACCATCTTTTTTTTCTTTTTTTTTTTTTTTTCAGAAGGAATTTTTTCCAACACTGTGCTATAAATTCCTTATCAAGAAGTAACAAAGAAAGAGATTTCTCTTTTCAGATCAAGAAAGCAGCTTTGGTAATGCCTGCATTCATTCAGCTTTTAATTCTAAACATCATCCATCATGCTATACGTCCCTTACACTGGACTGCAGAAAACATACCACAAATTCTACTTGGAACAGCAATGCATCTTGAACAAAGCTGACTAAACTCAAAATTCAGTTTTCAACAACTGTGTGTTAAAAAGAAAATCAATGAAATAAAAACAGCGAACTCTACTGAGCAAACATCCTGCAGTTAAAAAAAATATGTTTTGATTGATGAAGGAAAAAGCCGTGACGTTTTAGGTGGCCTAAAAGAAATTTCAAGGATCATATTAAAAAGAAAGCTGGCATTGTATTAAAATATAGTTATCCCAAGGGATAACTGGAATATACTGGGGAACCAGGACTCAGACTGGCTTTACCCTTTTCTCAAAGCAGTTCATTAAATCTTGCTTTCTTCATCTCATGTCCCCAGGTCGGGGAGTTTACCTTCAGGATCATCAACTTTCTTGGTTGTAAACCGACTCTAATCCACTTCCTTGATCCTCCTGCAATCGATTAATGCCATGCTAATCCTGTCCTGGACAGGCACAATGTGGAAAAATGAATGTACTACATTTTCTACAAGATAAGTATTCAGGAATCTAGATCTCAATCCAAGACACTTTAACCTTTGCGGAAAGGTCAGGATGAAATACCCAATAAGATTTACTGAGCTGCAATATCTACAGAAACAGCAAGGTAAGCTCTGAGAAGAAGCAATATCTTTCATCAAATCAACTGATACAGCTGGAAAAAGCAAACAACCTTCCCAGCACAGAGAACTGATGCAGCTATGGGCAACACCTGAAGTTTACTTTAGATTAGCCCTGCAGTGAAAACAAGTCTTTTGGCATTGAACATTCACCTAATTAACTCTTTCTAAGGTGAATATTTAATACTCATTATGGAAAACATTTTCATGGTGTAATTAGAAATAAATTCCCAGCTTTTATTTTAATTACGGCAAAACCCTAGATACTTCCGCAGAATCTTGTGTGCTAGAGATGATAATGCAAATGCATTTGTCAAATTTAGCTGTATTTTTAGTATTGGCAACTTCTGTCCAGTGTCACAAATTCTTAAACTGAGTACATTGATTCCAGGGAATTGTCAGTTATTTTCTGACGGCTTAATTCGTATCCTTGCAGACAATATCAATCTTGCACTTTCATGAGAAAGTGAAACTCAATGAAATTAACATGGAAAATGCAACTTCCTGTTGAGTGAACATGCCAGGTGAGTGTCTTCACTTATAATACTTTGGATGCTACTCTGGATGGTATCTTTGTAAAGCAATACCACTTTGGTAGAAGCAACCAGCTGCTCTCATTTCTCGTATGTGCTTCGGCTTTTTTATCTACCTCTAGTCAGTTACACAGGTAACTAGATGGCACAGGTGTCCCCACAGGTGTATCAGTTTTATGTATGTCATCTTTGTGGAGCCAAAACTGCTCTGAGAACAAAATTTTCTGAATTTTGCCCTGAATTCCTATTCCTCCTGTCATTATCAGTGGGATTCTTGAACGTTTACTCAATCCTAGTTGGCTACAACTGTGCAAATGCTTTTCAAGCTCCTCCTCCGTGTATAGTAGCTACCACTGCTGTACTATGTCCTATTTTATTTAGCTTTCAGATACAGAAACAGCAGTAAAATCATGGAAACAAAAACTCAACAAATGAAAAAAGCCACCATAAAAGCCCTGAGTGTCTTGTTGCGACTGTATTTTCTTGTTCATAGACAGCCTTGCTGACACAAAGGAAATGAAGTCTACTTTACACTGAAAAGAAACAGGCCTCTTCTGCATGGGTAGGGCCCCTGGGCTTCTGATGGTGAGGCTGCTGGTAGTCATGGCTTGGGCTCTGGAGGAAAATGATTTGGACCTTCTTGCCTTACCTCCCTCCTGGATAAGCACAGCTTCCTCCTCCGTGGGTGGTCTTTCCAGTGATGGAGGTCTTGTCCTTCCACTCCTGGTGTGACCCAGGAGTGAACTGGGCTCATTAAAAATGTACTTGCTTTTCCTCTGAAAAAGGAACATGGTGGAAATTAGTAGATTCATGTTATGATACTACATTTATATTTAAAATTAAATTAAAAAATGGTGTACTTGTTTGTAGAAATCAACAGCATTTTACCCATGTGATGCATCTTTCTTGAGAGACCAACAACTGTCAGATCAAGCATTTCAAGACACGTCATTTCCAGAAGAGAGGAGTTAAGCACACTCTTGATCGTGTGCTTCTGTTTATCCTGGTAAGGGATCTAGGACACCTGTGTTAGTTTTAAAGCTACTACATGCACAGCACTTGACTGCTATATTTTGGCAAGTCCCAGCTGTTATTTCACATGTGTGAACTAAGAAAATACTCAAGGTAAACACAGACTTAGAAGAAGTACCAAAAACATTTACAATAAAGTATGCAAGTATGGCCCAGTATGTTAACCTGCTAATATATACAGTGTGCTGGCCCTATTTTCCTTTAGAGAGGCAAAGACATGTAACAAGGCCTATATTAAACACCACAACCAGTTAGCAGATATTTCTCCTAAAGGAGCAGCACAAATATGAATTCCCCTTCTACTATTTTTCTTTACTTCTTGTTGTTGCCAGACAAGCTCATCCAAATGTGCGCAGTGCAGAACGGAAACATTTTTTTCTGTCCGTTTTATGCATCTGACAGCATTTAATCTAAAAATCAGTTTAAATCCAGATTACTTACATGTGTGCACACACTCACACTCCCCCTCTACACACACAGTGTTAAAAGGACATTACTGATGATCATTTATTTTTCTCTACTCTTGCTGCATTTCATAATATCCCTTCTCTCTTGAAAAACCACAGAAGATTGTCTTTAATACACTTCAGTGGTGTCAAAAGAACCTCAGGAAATTAGGACTGAGGTGAACCTAAGGTCCACTGTATGACATCCGTACTCTGATTATACATACTGCTCTGTAATGGAGGTAAAGATCTGCGCTCCTGATGTCCTGCTTTCAAAAACCAATATTCTGTCCACTTTCTGTCTCCTCTAATTAAAACCAATTACTTTGACCTGCTTGGTTTCTCCTCCAGAAGTGATGTTTTATTATAATTTACTCTTGCCCACAATCAGGTTTGAGTTAGGCCTTCAGAAACTCTTAGATTTCACTAGAAATGAGTTTTAATAGAAAAACAGGCTTTCTTTATCTCCATGATTTCCTGTATATGGGTCACATCCTTTGAAGTACGATCATCAGCTCTGTAAGTACTACCCTTAGAGGTAAGTTTTCCAGCTGCTGCCTGACAAATCCTGACATAACCACCCCATAGTCTGTGAGCCATATCTTTCTGGGCAAAGAAATAATAAAACCCTGAGGTATTGATTCAGATTCATGGGGCCAAGTAAGTTGCTTCCAGGCAACAACCTGAGCACAGAGTGATATTTTCTGAGGGATTTCTGAGAGGTGCCTAAGAGATGAGAAGCTGTAGGAAAAAAGGGTCACTTGATTACTGCTGAGACCAGAACTTTGCAATGGGATGGCAGGACTTTGTGTGACTAGGGTCATCTCAAGCTCTGAAGGAACATTTCCCAATGTTTTAGTTCTTTTTTGCCAAATTCAGCCCTGATGCAAATGAGACCTGTTCTGCTAAAGCTATGCAATGAGTGAGTTACCTTGCTGAGTAAGAACCACACACCGTTTTGTGATTAACTAATTTCTTACTCAAAAGCTTTCAGTACTTAAAGACGAGTTATCTTATTTGTCTCATGTTTGACATGACAATGTTCAGTTGAAGTATCATGTCCCTCTAATTATAGGCGCTTCAAACCCAGTAATGTTTTGCTTACGTCCATCACTGATCATTCACTACTCCCATTCATCATAATCCTGGATTGTTCTAGTTCACTCAACACTAATTCTAACTGGCTTTCATCATTCCCATGGAACACATATACCAACAATTAAATCTCTCAGCAAAGGACTCAACTCATTTGGAGGTTTATAAAAGCACTGAGGAAAAAACCCCACCATGTATATAGTTATGAGAGCCACAGCAATAAGTATGTAAATCTGTGATAACAATGCAGATAATTTTGTCAGTGGTGAAATGTTAATTTGATGGAATCTGGCATTTTATATTTCTGATGCCAGACAATGTAATGCATTTTAGAGTGGTAGGTCTAAAGATTCTTGAGAGCTTCCTAGATAACTTGAAAAGAAGAAAGAGAAGGGGGGATGTGGGGTGACAAGGAAAAGGCACATGCAGTTATATACAGAAGTTCATAGAAAGTCACATCTAGATTACACATAGAAAGTGTAATCTAGAAAACAGTCCTTTACCATAGTGATATATTATGAGGTAGTTAAATGTTATCTTTAGAAACAGTAAAGTACATGCCATTACCTTGAGGCAAGGAGAGTAGTTGCCCAAGGCAGAGAAAATTTTGGCTCCCTCATTTCTTACCCTTGCAGAGTTTGTGCATGCTGAACTTCTGGCCAACACTCTCCACTGTCGATCCCGTTCCAGCCACCTCCAGTGACTTATTTGAAGTCCTGCAGAAAATCTGGGTGAGGGCTGGGAATAAAGCAAGCTCTCTGTCTTCTTGCCCCATGCTGTAACCAGGAGACCACCCTCCCACATAAAAGCCTGAAGATATCACAGTATCAGGAGAAAGGCATTTCTATAACTTTCCATATATTTTAGCCTAAATACCTTGGCAATACTAGAGGATAAGCAGTGAGCGTAATGGTTAGAGGGCTGATGGCTCTGTCAAAGAAATATTTACATCAGGTTGATACTAGCTTAATATGGTCTTTACTAGCTCCCATTGTGATGATTTATATGTCCTTCCAGATCCTGAAAGAAAGAAATGAGGCTTAGCATTACCTTTCTAAAGACTGTAATTGTGTTTCTATAAAGAAAGCATGACTGGTGGATAGCTTTCTACATGTAGATAACCTTAGTAATGGAGAATTGTAAGTGGTACTCGTTTTGTGCGTGTGTATACAATATGCAGTAAAAGGGACAAGAGAAAAGAGGAGGTGAGAAACTGCAGGAACAAATCGGTTTGGTTGCAAAACTTGAAAATCCCACTCTGCAATAAGAGACCATGCAGAATAAAATACCAAAATAGGATTTGATGAAGCTAGTGCCTAGGCTACCTTCTATAAGCTGCTGAACAAAAACAATTCCCCATGATGTAGAATGTTTGTAACTTGGAAATTTTTAAAACTCATCAGTATTGCAAAAGACACTGCAAGTATAAGAAGGATATTTAGGATCAGAGAATGATTTAGTTGTGAAGAAACCTTTGGAGGCAGGGCTAGTGTTAGCTGAGATTTAGTGTTCATTCCTGAAGTTCCCAAACCAAGACAAACAAGATCTGCAGATTTTTTATTTTTTTTTTTTAGTTCTATCTGTAAGTTATCTGTCACTGCTTCAGCTACAGCATAAACCTACCCTGACCCAGAGATACCTCATTTATCCTTGTAGGCTTGATTTACACTAGCTGCACACAAAACAGAGATGGTTTCAGAGATCAGTTCCTCTACTGACCTAATTTCAGTGCCTTCAAACACCTCTATCCTTCCAGCTCTCATGAAGACCTGTTCCTCAAAGAAACATTCTAAACCTCCATGAAATTCCTATTACTTCCGTCATGAATCAGAACCACTTTGCCTTCCCAGCAAATGCTGGATAGAGCAACCCTTATTCTAAACATCTTATATGTGAACTTTTAGCATGATGTTCTCCCAGAACTAGCTTTGGTAGCAGAAAGAGTTGTTTTCACCCACATTTTCTGATCTCATATTTGGTTTATATTTATTCTGTGTACTGCATTTCATTTCGGATACAAACTTGCCTCTGTCTCAGGACCTACAAAACAACTGAAAATGGATAAACAGCTTGGTCTTCTCTGGCCTTCCAGTAGTCCTTCCGTTACCCATAAGGATTGTGTATCCTTTGCTTCTTCTAACACTACAGTGTTAATGCAGTTAATAATGTATAATGCAATCCTTGGTTCTCCTAGCTCACAGATGTAGTGGCTGGGAGTGCTAAGAAGATTAATTGACTTTATCTTTTGGCTTCACATGACATAATGAAAAAGATTCTTCTGGAACAAATAGATATGAAGAGAAACCTGGTTTTGAGCTACAAAGCCTTATAAGGACCTCTGCACGGAGGCAGACTATCAGTGCTACAAGAGATTAGTGCTATGAGTTGGGAAAAGAAAGTGACTGCAGTGTCTTAAAAGAAACAGTCTATCTTTATTGCCTTTTAAACCAATTAGAGATCAGACCACCAGCATTTCAACCTCCTGCTTTTGCTCATGGTACTCATGGATTATAAAAATGTTGACATTTCACTTCAACTCGATAAGAAAATTAAAAGAAAAAATTGACGTGTCATTTTTTTAGATGCATTATATTTTATAAGTAGTACTGTAACTGTGATGGTCTGAGGGTATAACCAAGGCCAGGTGTGTAGAGAGAGGTATTGTCTTTTATTAGACTAACTAAAATAGCTGAAAAAACCAGACAAGATTTAGAGTATGAAATCACTCTTTGGGTAAAAAGAATAAAACATCCTTTATTCGTCAAGCTAAACTGTGGAAAGAGATGAACTGCAAGGTTACATTCACTGACTTCCTTGTACAGGCTTACATGAGAGGAAGGGGCACAAAATCTGTCTGTCACCTGCACCCTTCAAGAGGAATCCCCATTTACAGTTCCTAGTACTGAAGAAGTTTGGGGATTGCTGTCCCCAGAGACTTAAGGGGACAGGACTTTTTTCTCTTTTCTGAGTATTGTGCATAAAAGACTGGTTTTGACAGGATTTTTATAACAGCAATGGGATGTTAAGAGGTAGGCGGACATCTTGCTGCTCAATATGCATTTGTATGGCACACTGTGTCTGCCTAATGCATCTGTTGGCAAAGGATGGTGAACAGGGTCTTTTCACTGCAACCCCACTGCTTTCCTCTTTGACTGATAGGTAGTCCTGTTTAAATCAATGAAAGCAAACTAAAAATACAATGTTTAGGATGGACTTAAGTCTTTGAAGAAAGGAGACCTGAAAGAACAAAATCATTGTCGTTAGAAAACCTGCAGATGGCATTGCTCAAGCAAGCATGTTTGATTTCTTCATGAGAAGAAAACCATATTTGAATAAAAACTATCCAAGCAAAAAAAACCCCAAAACTCCTACCGGTTGGCGCCTTCTACTTTCTAGTATATTTTTCCTTGGATTCAGTTGCATTTAGTAACTGTATATAAAACAAAGCTTTGGATCCTGAAGCCTAACTTTGTATCCTTGCTCTGTAAAAGTAAATAAATAAATAGGAACACTAATAAAAAGTTGTTAGAATTTAGATGAGAGGGAAGACATTTAATAAATGCTGCTAAGGCACAGTCTTTTAAAAATAAATGTACACTGTTTGGAGACTATTCCTTTTCCATTCTAATGTAATTAACAGAGATGTGTTCTTAAGTATTTCACAAGGAATTCTTGCACACTTATCCAGCTAGGCAGTAGAAACAGTGCTCTCAACCAGCCAGCAACAATGAGTTGCTCTTTGTCAAATTTGTTTCACATACCGGCAAATGTCTGAATTCTTTGGCTTGTTGGATAGCTGCTCAGCAACAACTTGTCTGGTTAAAAAGTTCTTGAGAACTTTCTTACACACCATACCATCTCCACAAAGAAATGGACATCTACATTTGCTCCAGAGTGGTGAAGAGAGCTCAGAAACATCACATTTCCTCCAGTATTACACTTGGAATTAAATTTGTTTGTTTGTGGGGTTTTTTTAGACATTTTTAGGTGGAAAATATTAGCAAGTTTTTTTCTTTATCTTTCTGTAAAATATACACACAAATCTATAGGGTGCATCCATATATTATGAATATAATTTTAACTTACAGTATATGAACATATATACAATAATTATTAATTTTTAATAATACTTATAATAATATAATACAATTAGAATACAATTGATATGAATATAATTTACATAAGATCTTTCCCTATACATTTAAAAATCCATCAAGAATTTATGGAATTGTACAAGCTATATTTACGTACATGTTTGTCATATGCCATTAAAATTAGAGCAATATTTTTAGTGATCCTAAAGAAATGAAGCTTCTGAAATGAGCTATCTGTCTGGTCAGACCTCCTTCTTCCCTCTACCCCAGTAACTCCCAGGCTGTTTTCAATCCAATTTAATATTTCAGACAATGGTGGCATTCAGAGGATAGAAACCTGAGGCAGCAATGTGATGTGGTCTGCTTCACATACTACTGCTGAGCATCCTGCTCTTGTACTTCAGACCTGCCACTTCACACCTTTCTCTTGCCTTGCTGGAGGCATCAGATGAGAGTCTCTAGGACTCAATACCTTACTGAATAAGCCATGAAGCTTTCCAGTATCTCAGAAGTTATTTATCATTAAGATGATTCAATGATAAGTTCCTGCCAAAACCTCCCTGGTAAGCCCTCAGCGTAACAAATTTCAACCACATTTACAAATCACGTTTCAAATTCCACTATCAACCCAGAAAAAAAATATTCTCCATCAGCACTGATATTGCTGATGGACATCTACCTGCGGAGAAAGGGATGGCATCTTTCCAAGCCCCTTATGTTCCCATATCCTGTTTACAGCCACAGAAACGCAGTGACCGGTGTTAAATTATATCCAGCATTTAATTTTCCTCTAATGAGAAAAAAGTGGACAAGCAATCAACATGTCAGACCTGATGCTATTGGTGGTACCTTGAGACCAATTCTGCTATTCCTGTAGCTGATGTGCTTTCTAGAAGCCAGCAGGAGACTCACACTGAGCCTGCCAGTGCAGGTACCTGCTGCAAAAGCTCATCTTCTGCCTCCTCCCTTCTCTGCAGCGTACGCAGCCTAAGATGAACCTGTATACCCCTGAAAGAGGACGTGGAGGAGCACAGTGTGTAATGGAGACAAGTTTTGGTCCTCACTTTTCTATAACACCCTTTTCCTTGACTCATTTATGTTAGCTTTACATGAGGTACTATAATGCCAGTGTGTATAAATCACTACAGGATAAACTACGAGTCTTTGGCATCTTGAGTGTAAAGACCAGGATTAAACTTCACTCACCCACATGCCTGAAATCAGTGTGGGCCTTTGCAGTGGCTGCAATGCAAGTTTTGTCTTCCCTTTGAGATGGAAAAAACCTTTGTAGTGAAAATACAAGTAGAAGCTAGGTCATGTTGTTCTGGGAAAAAGGAGAATCTGGAAATACAAATACCTTCTGCAAGTTAAGAATGATTCCATTGATCTATAAAATTATCTTAGTATTAGTGCTGATTTGTCTTACTGTGGGCTATTTGTGTGTGTATGGACATGATACCTTGGCATAATATTTATTGAGTCCAAGAACATTTTTATCATATGCTTAGCTGCTGAAGTGATGTAACTGCTAGATGTAATGAAGTCATTAACAGGTTAATGGTGGTAGTGGCCAAAAAAGGGCTCACAAAGTGCTCTCCTAATTGCCTCATTCTCAAAACCTTCTCAAGTGTGGAGATGTCACAGGACTGCAAGGAGAAAGTTAAGCTTGTATCCAGTGAGGCAAGAGATGTATGTCCAGCCCCAGGGCAAAAATGTGCACGTTCATCCCATATCACGTGGGGCTGGGAGGGAACGGTGCCAGACCCTTGAGTCATTTTGCAGTACAACAGGCAGATTATTCTAATATAAAAAATGTAAACCACGATAAATAAGAGCAGATTTTAGCTATGACAGTCCATGTAGCCTTCAATGCATGAATGAATTCTTTGATGGAAGTATGAGCTATTTTCATTGTTGACAGATAAATTTCTGTTCCTATGGATGGTTTTATAAAAATTGATGATGTAAATAAGAAAGTCTAACTTAACTAGATTGTCTTTAATCTCTGATTCAGCTTCCATTAAATGAAACATTTCATTTTGACAAGTCAAAATATTGCATTCTTCTTAGAAAGCACTGCTATGTTCAGTTACAACTGAAAAAAGGAGCTCAGGTCCGACATGTTTAAAATATCAGAGTTTTATTCTATTTACTTATTCTTTGAAGAGACATTAAGCAAAAGAAAATTCAAATACTCTAAGTCAGAAAATCCCCAAAACCTAGCCAAAAGAAATTTATCTGTCCACTTTTTAGTGAATTAATGCATTGTCCAAAGAGCATGTGCTTTGTACATGCATAGGTCTGTCTTGTGGTGTTTCCAGCTGCGCAGCATAGGACCACCTGGAATAACAATGGAGCCACTAGAATTACTTTTTATGCATATATGGCAGCCAGGATTGGGTCCTGTCTACGTACAAGGAAACTTTTGCTTTTGAAGATGTTCCCAGCCAGCAACACCTCTATGAAAATCACAAGTTGCAATTTAAATACTGAAGTTGTGTCTCACATCTGTTCAGCTTAAGCATACTGTAATTGACTGGTTCTCTTGATTAAATCTACTGCGTGACAGGCAAACCCTATGAAAGAAAGTCTGTCCTTAACATTCCAGCTAGATGGTAGAATTTTATACGTATTCCTTACTCTAGCCTCCAGTAGAAATCACATTCTTTGAGTTATGGATAGGTCCCAAGACCGAAGTTAGCCAAATTTCTGTCTTCCATTACCCAATAGGAAATGGGAAAAAATAAATGTACGCTGAGTGGTGCAGTTAGCCAACATCACATCTAAACCCTTCTCAGTAATTCAGCAGAAAGATTAAGGGAGGGAATGGACACAGAAAACACTGTGATACAAAATATTTTGTAAGTGTTTTACAAGAGCATAGTCTGCTAAATAAGAAAAGGAAACTTGATTGGTAGCTGGCAGCAACATTAAGTGCATCTATTTAAATATCTCTATATGTCTAAAAGAATCCCAAACCCCTCCCCCTGACCCCTTTTTTTCCCTTACACTTCTTATAGTGACAAAGCCACCTTTTTATTAAAAAAACCCCACATCTTAAAGTGTCTGTTTCATACCTTCCAGGGTCAGGGTTTTTTTAATATGATTAATAACTCTAACAGGTATTCTCGAAGCCAAACAGCTGGGTTATTGCTCAAGAAAACAGCTGTTTCATCACTAAATAGATCCTTATTTCACTAGCCATCAACTTGCTGAAGCTTTGCTGGTTACTTGCCTTTAAGTATTTGCTGATAGTGAAAAAGTCCTGGTACTTAATCATAGCTGGTGCTACAAAAGCCGGAGCTACTTTGAAAAAATAATACACAGAGAAAAACATTGGCAGAAGGCTTTTTTCTTTGAGGGTGGGGAGTTTTTTTTTGTTTCAATGCCACACATTAGGTTGCAACCAGATGTTCACATTATAGATCCTGCCTGGATTAAAAAAAAAAAAAAAAAAAAAAACACGCAAAAAAAAACCCCCTTTTTTATTCAAAAATGTCAATATCGTTTAACAGCGAATGTAATATAATTACAGTATTCAATAAACATTTAACAAGACACAGACATTTTCTGCAGGAAAATATTACCATAGTGAGCCTTTTAGCAGTTTAGCAGTTAAATTAGTAATTTCTTTTATAACATCTGGTGCACAGTCTCTGATTTCTAAAGTTTTGGAACAAAAAGACATCGGGCAGATTTTGAGTTATGAATAATTTGCCAGTTGTTTACCTTTATGCCAATCTAATTCTCCACTCCATACATGCAATCGAATACATTACAAATGTGTTTTCCATAAAAATCCTTAAAATGCAGAAGGGGGAAGGTAGAAAATCAGTTCAAGCAACTCTGGCCCTTCACAGGTATTGCTAAGCCTCTTGCCGTCCCTCTCACCTCTCTTGACACCTGATGGAGGTTCAGGACCGCACTCTGAACTCATGAAATTCAAGAGTGCCTCCATGCAGTGACTCAAACCAAAGCAGTTGACCTTAGCAGGAATCTTTCTGTAAACTGTGGATTTGGGATGAAGTCCAACAAGAAGCCCTCATGGCAAGAGAAGTCTCTCAGGAAGTGGCAGAGCAGTGAAGGGACCATTGGGTGAAGGAGGACAGCCCCAGCCACTTGCTCATATGTCTCTGCCCTGCCTGAGGACATGACTTGTGGGGTGGGGAGGTTCCTTCCACAAGGAGAGGTTGCCAAAACACTAACCCCTTCCTGTGCTGAGAGCCTTCCCTGGTTATGGTTGCTCACTAATATCCCAGTACTTCTTGCTCTGTGTTTTTTCTAACTTGGCTGAAGATCTCAGATCTGTTTGTAGAGACTACTCTTCCCCGATTCAGTTCAAGCACTTGCCTGCAGTAATGGTTGATAGCCTCCACTGCAGGAGTTCGGTCAGTCCACCACAACCACTTATATCCACTCCTATCTACTCTATGGCTCAGATACATCCTGAATTACACCCACCGTAATCCTGTGAGTAGAGTGAAGGGCACCAACAAGTAACTGATGGTGGCCTATGCTTTTGTGGAGCACAGCCACCAGTGTTCCACGAAACAGATGTTGGAAATGATGTGATAAATCATTCTGTATGTCTGGAACCTAGTTAATTTATTGCCCCTTATCTTGAATGGGTGATAATATTAAATTTAGTAAAAATTACTAACTTTGCATGTCATCCATCAATATGCAAGAGCCAAGATTTTTGTATCTTTTAGATGAAAGGTTTAATTATTAGCCTACTTCTAAATGCCATAATGTTTATTCTTTAATTCCCCAAATTAAACCTGCAAGATTTTTTAATGTATTCCTAACAGTATATATTCCATACATGCTCATAAAACTTATGCAAGGATTTTCTGACCTGTCTGAAAAAATAGGCTTTTAAAATACCCCTCCTCCTGGTTTTTAAAGTATCAGTGCTGAAAGCCTTTTTAAATGACCGGTAAGGAATATTTGTTTAAAAACCACGATGGGCTCACAGCACAGAAGAATGTGTCTTCTTGTGGGTGCTTTTGTTGTACACTATAGCAAAGCATGGCCGAATCTCATCCGCTGTGTGTTCTCCATTCAATGACATTAGCTGAGACTGGTGCAAGTACAGGCCAGAATGTTATCTGATGTGAAGCACAATAGTGAATTTTTAACCCACGAGATCCTTCCCTTTCTCTGACTGCCTTGGGGTTTTTTTCCCTCAAAAAAAAAAAAGTTCAGAGGAGACCCAAATAAAGCACAGATATTTGTGGGGGGTTTGTGCCTTTCTAGATCAGCTAGTACACTTCCAGTTCCCCTGCAGCTTGTGCAAACATAAACAGTCCTAAAAGAGGAAAGGGAGAGAAAAGAAAAAACAGTAGTTCAAGCTAAGCTTTGTTTTGCTCTCAATACCTGACTTCCACATGTGGGAAGTGAGTAAACTGCATCATTTCTTCTCTAGCCTCTACCACCTACACAGCAGAATGAAATAACATGATGGAAAACACCAACCAGCATCAGAAATTAGACAGTACAAGCCATTTTCTCTTCAGGGAAGTCTAGTGCTTTGGATCAGTAGGGCAGGGCACCCAGAATCCATAACCTGCTAAGGCACAGAGGGACTGGGGGTCATTTCATGCTTTACAACTGTAAAGGATCAGTTGTTTGCCAATGATAAAAGCACTCGGTTTGTCCAAATTTTGTGCCACCTTCACTGAAAATTGTTCTTGCTCTAATGACTGTGGACAGCCCTTTTGTACTCTGCAGCTAGTAGAACGGAGCCTTCTCTTGCCTGTGGGCGTGTACCTCACTGCTACTTGCTACAGCAAGATAAAGGAATGTAAATGGAAGAAAGTAGAGTTTAGGATGGGTAATTCAGTAAGATGGGAGACATTTTAACAGAGGGGGTGGGTTTGAGGCTTTTTCATTATTTGGGATTTCTCTCCTGCTTCTTAAAGCAGAGCATATCTGGGATATGACGCTCTGTGCTAAGCGCTCCATCCAGCCGCAATATAAACAGAGCTTTTCTTTGCACATTCTAAAGCTGTAACATTAAGGAGAATAATGGACGATGCCTTTTGATATCTTTGTGTAAACTAAGAATTTTATTACAGTGAATTACCATGTTAATTTATGAAAAGTAAACAAAACCAAGTGCAAAACTGATTCAATGTATAACCTAACTTTCCTGGTGCCTAATGAGGTGACAGTGATTGAATCAAAACAAATATCTTTATGTTTCATGAATGTAAGGAAAAATACTTCTGTGTTTAATCACTGCCTGAGTCACTGACAATGCTGGCACAACAACACCACAGGTTTTAAAGTAAATAAAAGTCACTTTGTCTAGTGGCCAAGGATACAGGCAAACTCACTGTGGACCACCATGTCTTGTAAGATAACAAGGATGGAGGGAAACAGCAGATAAGGCTCAGAAACATTTGCACCAGTCTACACTTAGGTAACATATCTTACCCTATCATTATTTCCCCATTTATCTATAAACTACTGCAGAAACAGAAGAGTACAAAATACTTCATACTGAGCATCTCACTTTGGCCAAAACTTTCCTTTGGCTAAAAATTTCCTTTAGCTTGCAGGGCATTTTTTCTGGGAGAAGACATTGAAACCTGGGCCCATGAATGACAAAGTGCCATCACTACCCCTGACAAATTATTCCTCTTGACTTGGCAAATTTCTTCCCTTGATGGTATGAACTAGGTGCAGGTTCCCCAATATGTAAGTCGTTGTCCTGGGTTCAGCAGTAGCAGTCATTTTTTTCTCCGTCTTAGTAGCTGGTGCAGTGCTGCGGTTTTGACTTTCAGCATGGAAACAGCACTGATAACACTGATGTTTTTAGTTACTGCTCAGTAATGTTTACTCTGACCAAGGGCTTTCTGAGTCTCATGCTCTGCCAAGGAGGAGGGGAAGCCGGGAAGAAGCAGAGACAGAACACCTGACCCAAACTAGCCAAAGAGGTATTCCATACCACAGCACGTCATGCCCAGGATGTAAAACTGGGGGCAGTTACCCGGAAGGGCTAGATCACTGCTCGGTTGGGTGGGGTATCAGTCAGCGGGTGGTGAGCGGTTGTATTCTCTTCCCTTGTTATTTCCCTTATCATTATTATTATTAGTGGCAGCAATAGTGATTTGTGTTATACTCTAGTTACTGGACTGTTCTTATCTCAACCTCTGGGAGTTGCATTCTTTTGATTCTCCTCCCCATCCCTGCTGGGAGCAGGGGGAGAAACGGGGGGAAGTGAGAGAGAGACTGCGTGGTTCTGATTTTCGGCTGGGCTTAAACCACGACAGTTGTCCATAAAACTATGTGATTACAGGAAAGCTTCTAACCCAGGATTAATCTTTAAACATTGTCCAGACCTCTCTGGGACAATTTGGATGGATTGTTGCCCATGGCAGGGGGGTTGGACTAGGTGACATTTTCCTTTCCAACCCAAACCATTCTAGGACTCTATGATCTGTTGCTCTTTATTTATATTCTTTCAGACACACAAGAGGAGTATGCATATTTGCTGTTTACATAGAGTTGGGGTTTAAATGTCTGCAACAGTGTAATTGACAGGTTATTCCATGCTGGTGTATCCCCTGCTAAGAGGGCCACAGGAGGATACTCCACCACAACTGCATGCTGAAGAGTGATTCTGTGTACAAGTAGGAGCTGGCAAACTCAGTTCTCCCCTGTCAGTGCCAGTCTAAGTCACACATATGCAGTGCAGTAGGAAGAGCAAGACCAGACCAACTGATAAACTACTGCTGACTGATTTTACTATGGGTCTGAGAGATATGACATGAAATTGGTTTAGGTTTTGTGTCTGTGGATTGGACCTTTACATTCTTAAAAACTGTCTAGAGAGCATTTTTGTCCCCTACCTCTAATGAGTTCTTCCCGGGATAAAGGACAGAAAGCACAGCATCCCTTAGAAATTCCCTCTTTTTATCTTTCTTATTCACAATAGAAACAATTACTGTGAAAGTAACATTTTTTATATGGAAACATAATAGAGAAGCTTGGGGATCCCTGGCAGATTCAAATGGGTATAGCAATTCAAATAGCTCTCTAGATGGGCAAAGATAAATAACGTACTGAAAGCTGTCAGTTGGCAACAATGATGAAGTTAAGGCTGGGAAAGAGTCCACTTGTCACTGTCTGTACATTTCTTAAACTGATTAGGAATCCAGGATGTTGGCTAGATGCTAACAAATAGTCAGGCCCTTGGACTCAGCCTCTTCTGATGCTGCCAATTCATAATCACTCTAACATCCTGGACAGCCTGACCCTGCCTCCTCTTTAATAAGCTCCCATTTAGGAAGCCATTTATAGATATTAAAAAAAAGGAAAATTATTGTGCTCACTTTATATTCCTGAAGAAGGAAAAAGCAAAGTAAATTAAGTCCAATTTGTGTGGAATTCTTAACATGCACAGATTTGGATACAAGCTATGAAGCAGACATAGAATATTGTAGCTTTTATAGTGAATATTTTATTAAATTTTTCCTTGTAAATTTTGCTGTGTCTTTATTGCATTCATTCAATAATAGGACAGCTTTCCTGTAGCTAATTCTATGCCTTGAAATTTCCCTTCTTGTTAACCTGTGATGGCAGTCTAATGGATAGAGTGTCTGCCATGCAATACAATAAGGATAGATTCAGGTACCAAGGCGACTGTATTTTTTATTAAAATACCCTTTTATATGCTCAGTTTCAAACTGATGACTGCATTTGCAACACCTAATTGCCACCAGTGTCCACAAATACTTTGCATTTAATGAAAATATCAAACCAAGTTCTTCCAGTTGAAGCAGCAGGTTGTATTACGCAGTGTAAAATCCCATTTTATGAAATGTCATAGAAATACAGATATAACTTTTCACTCTCCCTTCTTGTTTGAACTTAATGCTCTTTATATTGCAAGGCTTTATTAATTTTTTTTTCATTATAAGTCTCAAAATATTTCTGTTGCATCAGGGAACTGAGCAGCCCCATTGTGGCTAATTTAACACCTGTAAATTGCCGTGGCTACCAACAAAACACGTCCTAGCTTTATAAGGTAGTGCATCTATTTCGTGTTTTAAAAAAGTGGTGGGTTTGCTTCCACTGGTTGTATCTTATATTAAAAATTCTATTAACTTTATTCATCAACACCATCAGGGATCACTGGGAGCACACAACTTCTCATACTTTTTAAGGCCAGGAGGGAATCACCTCAGCCAGCCAAGACAGACCTTCTTCAAACTGTACCGCATAGATCCTCACCTCATAATGTCTGAATTGGATTTTTTTAAAGACCCAAGACACCTTTGCTGCTTACAAGAGTAAATAAGAAAAAATAGTTGTGCTATTTGAAGACTTGGTTAAAATGAGTTGCAGAAAGAAATGTATCATCTTTGGTTCTGCCCTTCACTTTTGTCAGAGCACAGATTTTTGGTAAAAGCCAACAAGGACCTGAAGGTCATCGTATGTGCAGCCACATCCTCTACTGCTCATCTATGCTGTTAATGAAGCCTTCTCTGCATCAGGTATGATGGATTTTAGCTTACCTTATAGAGCAAAATCAATTAACAACACAACAAATAGCAATAAAAATCGAAGATTATAATTCTTCATACTCAAAGGACAAGCAGATGCCATAAACCCAGATTTTTTAGTGGCCAAAGATACCCTTTATATCTGTGATGTCCTGTAAGTGATGTCTGGGATAAGAACCTACCCACTTTACAGGGACCAAGCTGGAGCTTACCAGCTGGGAGACCTGGCAGAGTGAACAGTTTCATCCTTATTCAGTACAAATTCTACTACAATAAGACTGTGAAGATCCATAACTTGCAGGAGCTGAGAGTCTGCCTCCATCTCTTAAGCAAACAATTAAAAAACTAAAGGTAAGAAAGAAGTTGGGTAATGTTGGTGCTGTGGTTCTAAAACAATTAGAAATTTCATATGAAGAAAAAAGCAGAGATTTTGCAAATGGCACACTAGGAGAAGGTTGTAACATAGCCAGATATGTTCACTTCACCCTGCTGATTTAGTGGGAATTGGTCAGAAAGGTCTCATGAAAAATATACAACACTTTCAGACTGGAAATAAAAAAGGAAAAGAGCTTGGAATACATTGAAAGCAAAAATAAGAATGTGGGAATACAACTGCACTGAGCTCTTTGATCATGAATCCAGTAGGAATGTTACTTATCTTTGTACTTGTGACAAGATTGTGGGATTTCCTTTTCAGCAAGTCTTTCCAAAAGTGAAGGGAGACTGCGACAGTGCAAATTCAGATGAGGAAGGCTTCCTCATATGTACTGCGTGTATCTTGGCAATCCTGAATGGAAATAAAGAAATGGAATGGGGAGATGCTTTTTGTTTGCAGGACACACAACACGCTGCTGTTGTGCTCACCAATGCAAGTCCACTGTTATTCCTCTGGCTTTAGTTTAGTCCGACAGATTTTCTGTATTAAAACCACAACTAAACAAAAGACCTAATTCTCCTTTCATTTATGCACACATCATGCAAGTTATATGGCAAATATACTGAAACTAGTGAATGCAAGATTAAAACCAAGCATTAAATGCGCAAGATGAGTTCAGGTCCCATGTATCAAAGCAGGACTGGATCTACAAGCACTTGTATATCACCACTATACAACACCAAGGGTAATTCACTCCTGACAGACAAAACAAGAACAGAATTAGGTATTTTTTTTTATTATTTTTGCTCAGAATACCTTCTTAGAACAAATCTTGTTATCAAGGATCATTAATCATCTCACTTCTTTCTAACTGGTGCTCTGCCTCCTCCTCTTCATGGGAACCAAGTGTCTGTCTGATTCAAGGAACTTGCAGCAATTTGGACTTCTTAAAAATCAGTTTCTTTCTTTTAACAAATTTCCACTGACTGATTTCCTTTGTGTGCATCAAAAAACCAAACTCAATATGGTAGGAAAATAAAAAAGAGCTTTTTTGGAGAGTCAAAAAGGTCAGATGTGCTGAAAAGCAACGAATACTTGGGTTTGCTGTTTTCAAAGAGAACCTGAAGGAAGGCGGTGATGGAGTTTATGTAATAGGAACTCTTAAGAGCAGACATGTAATTACACGTGACACAGTTTAGAGACACTAATTTCTTTTGAATTTTAATTCTTTTTCTTTGCATATATCGAAACTATTTTAGATTATTTTTTAAAGCATTAAAATAAAATTAATGAATTTCTTCCATTAGGACAACAAAAAGCTGCGCGAGCATTCCAAGCCGTCTTTCGGGAAGTGGAAGCCCGGTATCTAGATTGCGTTAAGGTGATGGAGGGAGAGAGGCAAGAAGGCGGCGAGTGCGCCGCCGGTACCGCCAGGGGGCAGGCGAGGCCGCTCCAAAAGGCCGCCGTCGGGGCGGCTCTGCTGCCCAACGCACGGTGAGGGGCACCGGGCTGGCCGGAGCGGCTCTCGTAACCCGTTTGAAAACTTTGTAAGCGTTTCTGACACCGTCACGGGGCACGCACGCATCCTTTAGACTCCCTCTTGCAGTGGCAATTATGTGGCAGTTAATGAACTGAGCGCATCCACTCACCATAGTTTCAGTTTGTGCTCAGCGTGATCGCAACCTGATGCGGGAAGCTCTGCAAGTTTTGCTTTCTGTCTCCAAACACCCACGAGAGATGCATTTCAGGCTATTTCTTTGGGATGAGTGGGGGCTGAAGGAACCCCACCAGCCAGCCAGAAACTTTGTTGTGTGGGGAACGTGCCTCTGACAAAAAAAATATCAGAAAATTATGGATATCTGGAAATTATGCATGCAGGGGATCCAAAACTTTACCCAGTGGTACCAGGCGACAAATCTGAGCCTCTTTTAATTCAGTTCACATTTAGCTCACTTTGTTTCAGATCAAATGCTTCAGTGAACTAAAACTAAAAAAGAAACACAGCTAGCCAAACAGCCCGAGATCACAACCCTACAATAACAACCCAGGACACTCACACAATAGAAAAGAAAAGCTTCTACAGCAGCAAGGAAACAGGCATCAGCCTCAAGCTTCCAGGGGGGTTAAAACAACAGTGAGTTAAACGTGCAACTTTGCATAATATGAAAATATCTTGGTCTTGCATTCAGTGAGTGAGGAACTGCAGAATTGGAATACAGAAATCGTGTATTGTAATTGAACCTGCGTTACGAACCTTGGGTTTCTTTGCATGTGGAGACAAGATTTTTCCAATGCTAATTCAAGGAGAGGATCTGAAATTGGGAAGAATGCTTAATGCACACACACTAGAACCCAGGAAAGTCCCTGAGACAGTAAAAAATAAACCCGCATGTATTCAAACACTCCTGAACCAGGGCCAGTGTTTGTGGTAACAATTAGAGCACTTTAATAATCAGGATATTTTAATTAATATCCAGCTGGTTTTCTTTTTCATGTAAAGAAAATATATGCTTATAAACATAGCCCCACATGTATTTTTTTATGCCTTACATAAATAACTTTTTTCAGGAGGGATTTCTTTCCTAACAAGGTTTTCTTTTATCGGAACAACGAATACAGTAATACAGTTAATGCTGCTGATAGTGCAGCAAATTGGAAAAATAAATCAAATGCAACAACAACAACAAAAAGGTTTTTCTAATTTTCTGACCAGCCCTAGGATTGCTTGCATTTGGACAAAACAATTTTCTTGCACGTTTTACTGTAAGTTAGAACATTTATATATTCCCTCCTGCTGCAATACAAACTGTTCTTCTTATTAAATACAACAGCACTGCAAATATAATAAGACATTTGTAATATAATGAACTTTTCCGTGTTCAACCATTTTTCCTGCTCTCAGTTATAACAACTACTTCCTCTGAAGGGAACATTACTCGCTATACAGCTTGTTTGCCCAGGATGAAGCAGTATCATATCTATCTAAAACACAGCTACGCTTTATTCTGTCTCAATTAGAAAACCAGTCATATAATTGTTGCAGAACTATTTAATTCAATGTTGGTGATAACAGAAGATGACCTCCAAAAGTTCTGTCTTTCTTTGTGAGAACTCATAAAATGGCTGCAATTCAGAAACGTTTCTGCCTCTTCCCCAGGAGCAATGGTTGTGATCTAAGCTCTATTTAGCCCATGCTATTTCCAGTATTGCTCAACATGCTGAAGATTGGAGAAAAATTCACAGCCATATTTCTATCCAGATAGCAATTGCCAACGTAAAGATAGGGTTGGTTGGATCAGACACTGACCTGCCAAAATTGGGCATAGATTTAAAGGTAATGACACTAAGTAGATTAAAGAGTGGAGCGATAACACTTGTACAAGTTACGTCCAACTCACTGTAATAGTTGCAAATTCAAACTTCTTCAACAGCTATTCCCTGTTTGATGTGTCTATATATATATATGCATGTGGATGTTTACATACTACACAGCTACAGAAGTAAAGGCAGTGAATACCTTCTTCTTGAAATGTGGAAGAAGAACCAGACCTTTAGGTTTCCTGACCCCTGAAGAAAATGTGAGCATCTCACGCTCTAGCAGGCAAGACTTTGAAACACTGCTCCATTTCTCTAATATACTTACAGCACTGCTGCAAATCTTTGATTCTAGGAGCAAAGGCGAGGAACTAAGTTCTAGGTTGTATTTTCCACAAAGAGGCTAAGCCAGTTCAGTGGAGTTGTGTTGATTAATATTAGCACGTGGGTTGGCTGAAATATGTTCCAAATCATACTGGTATTTTTTATACAGCCATTGCTTTTTTCCATCAAAGGCAAGGGACATGACCAGAATACTTTTAGAAGGATGTGTTTCATGGGAAGTTTGAAAACTTTATTGGGAATCACTGTTTGCACAAGAAATTGCTCAAAATTGAGGAACTTTTCAAATAAAATTAAGCAGACTTTATATTTTAGAGGACTGGAGTCAAAGTAGAAACTTGTGTCAGAGCAAGATTTCAACAAGGCTGCTGCTCACAGGTTTTGTAACAGGGTTCAGAGGCAGCTGAATGGTTGAAGAAGAAAGTTTGTTTTTCTTATTTTAACTGCTTGGTCACAGCAGTGCTGCGAGGGCAGAGCACGTCCTATCTGCTGCCTGCCATGTGCCTCTATTTCCAAACACAGTACAAGACATGTCAGTTGTTACTGGCAAAAATGATGAGAGTTTTCTTCTACTGGAGAAGTCAGCTGGCTCTTCTCCACACTGCTCTGCTTCCAGCTCCCTTGCACCTTCCCTTTCAGACGTCAGCTTCCTTAACTCTTTCTTCCACACCCGGCACTGTTCCTTGTAATATTCCCCTGCTGTTACAGCTTGTTGTACACAGGAGGTGGAAAGGAAAAAGAAGCTGCAAATGCACCTCTGCAGCTTTCAGAGAGAAAAATCCAGTCAATGTCTGAAGTGGAAAATTTTAGCCAATTCTATTCTCTTTTGCTTCGCCCAAGGCAACAGTACAGGTGACCCAAAGCCTTCAGGAGGCCAGAGAAGTGCACAGTTAGCTGCTAGCAATGCATGCACACACAAATATATAATATAAAATACATCTATAATATATATAATATATAAATGTATAATATGAAATACATGCATACATGCGCATGCATTTGAAGAAGAGCTGCTGGCTTACTCCCCTTCTTTCCTTTGCTGCTGTCAGTGCTCCCATCTGCACTCCTTGGACAAGCCTTCCTTCAGATTAACCTCTGCTTCCCAGCATCCCAACAAATAAACCCTCCCTCTGTGGCTGTTCAGGGCTGGGGTAAGGAGCTCTGCCTTTGTCCAGGCAACCTGGACACCAGGGCACTGGTGTTTGAATAGGCCATTGATAGGGGTGAGGCATAAGTTCCTACCAAAGAGGACACTGCAGCATGTATGTGGTGACTGTATGTGTGTTTCTTGCATTACAACTGCTGTCCAAGACTCCTGATGAGAGATCTGTGCTCCTACAGAGAACTAGAAAATGACCAAGAGCTAAGCTATGAGGATCAAAGACAAACAGCATCCATGTGAGCATGGTTGCTCAGACAGACCAAGAATAGCAAAGCTGTGCTGCTACTGGAGCATGAAGAAACTCCAAGGGATTTAACAGCTGTCAGTGCAGCAGGCTAGGAGGTTCTGCCAGGCAGCCAGATGTTGTTGTTGGGGAAACATAACCCATACAGCTCAGCATTTGGGACCCATGATTACCACTGAAATGGAGGAAAGCACTGGGATATGGTAGACAAAAGGCTTTCAGAGCTGTACCCTACTCTTCTTTTCAACTAATTGAGAAATTCTTGGAAAGCTAGGGTGCTAGAAAGGGCAAGTCTTAAAACACAACTGAAGAATAACTTAAGCATGTTATTTATATATTTAAAAAACATGTGTCTCTTATTAAGGCTTTTTATTCTTACTTCTTATGAGACCATTGTTTGAGAGCTGGGAAATATATACTGAAATTAAACCATTCACTAATATTTATAATGTATTTATAGTATGATGTATACATGTATGTGTGAGTTTTCCTATTGGTGATAAGTCCGTGCCTGAACCTGCTCCCAGTTAAATCCAGGCAAACCTCCCACTAACATTAATAAGAGGAGAATCTGGCCTGGTTAGGGTCACTAAGACTTCCTCTGACCTCAGCATGCCGTGAGTCAAGTCCAAAGGATGACTGGGATCATGGAAGCTCATTCAAATCCACTTTGCCTGAATACGGTGATAAAACACTTGCTATCCTAAGTTAGATTCAGGGAAACTTGTATTCTCTCATGCTTATTTGTGTCTGGCTGAAACCAGAGATAGTGTTGGTATGTTAGAAGTGGAGTTTGCTAGATTTCTTTTTTTCTAGTTTCTGTTCTATACATTAAAGACAGAAGCTTTCAGAAATGCCAGCTCTTTTTTGGGGGTATTCTGGAAAAGATATGATTTTCAAAAGCATTCTGTTTGCTGTTCTTATTGAATCTTCCTGCAAGGAGGAGTGCTGAGCAGCTCTAAAAGGCTCTCAGGCTCAAACTGACGGACAAAGTGGGAAGCAAGTACATGCTCTTCTTATTAAGAAAAACCAACCCAAACAAAAACATAGCAAACAACCACCTGATTCAGACAAAGTCCATAACCACGCTTTCAATCTTAATAATCCCTTCCTGTTCACCCAAGTGCTTCAAAACATTCTGAAGAGTTTTGCTGGGAATTGGCTGTGCCTAGTGCTAAGTACATCTCACAGTGCTTTGGGGATGGATGCTCAAGCTGAGCTCCCAGAAAGTGGAGCCCACCTCTCCAAGGCAGGCATAGTACCACGTCTAGCTTCCCAGCCTCAGTCTCTGAATGATGTTGCAAAGACCACTAAACTAGCAAATGGGCTTACTGGCTTTTCACCCTGAATTTATAGGGAACTATATGAACCCAGACAAACTCAAACCGTACCAAAATGCCCTGCTGTCCTCGGATTTGCACTTTGAATAGCTATCTGTGATAGTGCCAAATAGATGAAAAGCATTATTAACAGCAACAGGAGTGAATGCTGCTGTGCTGGCATTTCCAATGCTTTCCTACAGGTAGGACATTATGGCACAGTGTTCAACAGCTTGTGTCAACAGCAGCAAACACAGATTTGCTGGGGAAAAGGGAAAGGGAAGGAGGCAAAAAAACCTCTGCCCTGTTTAAGTGGAGCCAGCCAGAGCAAAGTTCACATCATATGATGCAGTTGCCTGCCCAGCCCCTGTAACAATGGGAAACCAGAGCTTGCAGGGAGTTTTGAAGCACAAGAATGAAGCAGCAAGTTTTTTGCCCTGCAACAGTTTAATCTTGTATTAACCTCAACAAAATAGGGCTTTATGTAAAATTAAATAAATTAAGAATATGTGAGGGTAGAAAAAAGTCGGGCTTTTATTTTAATTTTACCCAGGACAGCTTGGATTAATTCAAACAGCCAGGTTCTTTATTGAGAGCTGAAATGAAATTGGGCATCAGAGGGTTAATATCTTAAACAGGAAACAGGAAAAAAGCACTAAAGTATTGACTAAGATATTTGCCATGAATGTTGAGACCGTCAGCAGGTCATAGACCATGGACAGCTAGAAATTCTTGCTGGTAGAAATAGAGAACACTTAGACCTGCTGTCCTTGAAATTTCATTATAGCCGCTGAACGGCTGGGTTTTTAAGAAGCACCATGGTTTCTAAGAGGTATTCTAGGATAAAACATCGGCATTTCATGAAGAGGTTAGACTCTTCATGCTAAGGTTAGACTAGAGACTATCACATAGGATGCATATTTAATCTGTACTGCCCTGGGCATGGGTAGTTTTGAATGCATACTCCTTTGCAACTGCAACTAGAGACACATACAGTCTAATCATAATTATAAACAATAATAATAATTTTAAAACCCGAATAATATGTTCCATTCATTATTTCAACATTTTTCTCAAACTGGCACATTGAAAACTCTGTCTCATATCTTACTGAAGCTAGCAGTATGCTTTATGTGGCCATTCTTCCAGATCTTATGATTGCACTTCCAGACTCTCAAAAATTACTCTTCTGAGTCAAGGAAAGCCTGAGTGGCAGGAAGAAGGAATTTTAAATAGTGCCCTTTAGAGACATTCAAATATTTTAGAATTATAAAAAAGAGCAGCGTGCTCTTCCAAGTTATGCCTCTCGACCTTGATACATTTCAGCCCCTCAGATGGTTTCTACATGAAGTTTATCAAGATTTCAAATTATTGGATTCTGAACTGAGAGCAACTTTAAAGCGTAGTGTGTAATAGGCTCTGTAAAGTAGGTTAGCCTTCTTTTTTTAACCCAGAATATTTTGGCCTCCATAAACTGTGCTTGGAAAACATTTTGGGCAAGACGCAGTTGGCTCCCTCTATAGCCACGTATCGCAGAAGCAGACATCACACTTACAAGCCAGCTGTATATAACCAGAACTCGTAATAGCCTTCAGCTTTCAAAACACTAACCTCAACTCAGGGAGCAAAAGGAACCACCCTCCTTGCATAGAAGGAACCTAACATAAACTCTCAGGAATAGCTTTGATACTTTCCAGTTTATGGACACTTGACAGCACAGATGAAAAAATGCATTGAAGCTTTATTCACGATGGGATCCTTATTGATGAGGATAGGAGGCAATATACATATTTTTGCTTTGCTTTTTGGGAAAGGAGAATCAATACTGAAGTCCAATTCTTTTAAGTGGGGGAATAGCACTCCTGCTATTTAGGAGTGGTGCTTAGGTTATAACCTCATGACATTTAAATTCCAACGTAGGCTTATTTTTTTGACCCATAGTCATTCAGAGGAAACCCTGAGTATACATATTATTAACTGAGTAGCTGGCCTTGGAGCACACCTACACCTTCCTTCAGCTGGGGATATATTTGAGGACAACCCAAAGAAATACTGCTTTTAATTCCTATTTTCAAACACTTGCAAGGGATCCAAACACACAACAACAGGACCATACAGGCACCAGGATGAATGCATGAGGGGACAGACTAAAACAAACCATAAAAGCGGGCAATGCTTTCAGGACAAGCTTTGTTCATGTGGGCGGTAGTCCTTATTCCAGAGGTTTTGTTTAAAAAACAACATAAGCAAAGCAATGGAGTTGGTATAACACTTTCTATTTTGAAGTATCACAGAACATCCCACAAAATAAGCAGCCCTTAGACTGCTGACAGGTAACTCAACAGAGTATGACAGCCAGTTCTGACCAAAGGCAGAAAGGTTAGACCTGTTACAGAAAACAGCCACTGCTTAAAGATTAGCCCATCAGAAACCCTCACTGTTGACCTAATTCTGCTTCCACTGAAGCTGTTGGGAGTCTTTCGTGGGCTTTAGAGTCACCAGAATAAAGCTAAACATAATTTTATGCTCTGGAAATACCATTCATTGTGACCACATTTCACAAAAAGGATTTTGCTCTTTATGCTGAGGCATCTGCACAGAGCTTAGGGAATCCAATACTGGACAAGCTGAAACACATTTATTTTATTTATATTACATCTACTACACAACATCTGGGCTTAATGTAAGAGTACATCATAGCAGGCTGAAACACTGCAATCACAAAATGGCCCCTAATCTAACCTAGCACCTTCCCTACACAGAAAGAAATTCACAAAAAGGCCAGGTTGGAGGAATGAATGCGGATGACCTAGGTTGCATTTCTGAAGCTGAAGCTTTTCAAGGCTCTGAAAATTTGTGGCCGGAAGGCAACAGGATGATCATCCACAGTGCCCTCCTGAAAAACACCAACCCTAGGATTTCACTCCACAATTTTTGTAGGAAATGTAATATCTTGCACTGTTAGAATCATAGAATCATGTTAAAAATAATACTTGTTTGCCTTGAAATGAAGCTGTAAAGCCAAGGACCTTTTGCATTACTGATTGCCTTAATGGTCTCTCCTTTTTTTCAACATGAAACCTGCATTATATTTAATATTTCCCAGATCAAAAAGTAAAGTGACGAATAACACACCTGCTGTGCCAGATAACATTGAAAGATCTTTCTGAAAGATGTACAAACTGTTTCTACCCGCTCTTCTTCAATGTTCACATTTGAAAGGAATAAACAAAATGGGAAATAGTTTGCCATTTTACTTCTCATTTCAAAAATGTTCTGTCTCCAAGATATTTTGGAGAGAAATTAATTTTCCCGCACATTTTCTCTGACAGAAAAAAAAAAATCTCATTCATATATTCCACAGATGTTAAACTCTGATTCCTGATAAGGTTAATTGTAAAATTACAGATTGCGATAGAGTCCTTTTATGTGAAAGACATTGGCGTTGAACTGATTTAGAGTAAAAAAAAAACCAATAAACCAAACCAAAACCAACAACCAACCGAAAAACCTAAAAAAAGCAACAACCACCAAAAACCCCGAACAAACCAAACAACAACCCAACCCACCCTCTGCTGTGCTTTTCTGAATTGATGTGCCTGGTTCTGTTTTTTGGGTTTTTTTAACAAATCAATAGAAATAACAAATAAGTTTAAATAAACAAATAGAATTAGTAAAAATATAATGGAAATTTACACACTGAGTCAAGGCTGGCAGGTTTGTCTCCAGAATTAACTTGGATATCCATGATTTCAAGCAGATTTCAAGACTGAATTCCATAGAATTGAAATTTTTGGTGATAAGGCCCAGACTTTCACTTACTTTTATTCCCTTATAAATTGCTACAATTGATTAAAGTATATTTCAAACTTCCCAAATCTTTCCATTATTGTTCTCATGAAGGGCTGTTTATGGGAATGCCAAACCTCAAACTATACACTGAATCAGCTGGATCAAGCAGCTTTTTAACATTTCTTTGGGCCCAGGTCTGTGAAGTCCTCAGCATTTATCTCACTCAGAAGTTTCATTAACCATTTGTTAGGGGCACCAAAAGATTAAACAGTCAAACACATGTTTCTGGTACAGCAGTGGAACAGAAGGCAAGCTTTAAACCTCAATTGGTGAAAACATGTTTCGAGAAGCTACAAGACTATTTTTGGGCAAAAGGATGAGGAAATTCTGTAACATCAGCCCATTTTACAAAGTCCCATTAGATCGTGCAACCTTTTTGGCTTCTAAGAACAAACGTGCAGAAAAGAATCTCAATTATCTTCAGATGCATACAAGTAACTCACTGGTTCCAATAAGCAGCAAGCCTGTGCATGTGCTTTTGAGCACAGTATTTATTAATATACTACCAGACCAAGATGCTGGCAGATTTACATGCTGGATACAATTCTACCTTTTAGTAGAAGGTGAAGATGAGCATTTCCAATCTTGGAAACAGCAGCTATTTTGTAAGCAAGGGAACAGCTTTTCTCAAGATGCATTTTGGATAATAAAAGGAAACCTCAGATCCACAACACTCGTGGTTTTCTATTATAAGACATGCATTCATTGCAACCTATAAATCAACGGCATGACAGCTATGCTTTGCCTGAATGATGAGAGAAGATTGATATTTCTAAATTACCTGTTAATAGAGTGAAATTGCTATAGGCTTTCTTGAGCCTTTAATATATTTCTAAACCAAGATCTTACAGACATACTGGCAATGCCAGGAAAAAATTATAGAGAAACTCAAAAATAATTTGAATATTTCGTCATTCTAGCTCATGGAACATTAGATTTGATTCTTTGTTATTACTTAAATGTTTGGAAAAATATTAATTAGATATCTAATACTGAATAAAAGATTGCAAGAACTTAATAATGAAACTCTGACAAAAATTACATTGCGTGGTTGAAGAGAAAAGGATGTTAATCATTGTTTTACACTAACTCTGGCTCATTTTCCCCCAGATTTCTTCAATGGTCTGCTGGCATGATGCAGAGGGATTTTAAAAGCCTACAGAAATCAGGTAAGAAAAAGTTTTTTTTACTACAGTAAAATTTTAAAGTGGGAAAAACTTCTTCATGCTGGATTCTAAGGCAATGTCCAGACTGCTAAATAAATCAGGTTCAAGGATTATTCCTGGCCTGGAGGCCAGTCTGACTCTATCTACAGTACTTGGCCTTGGTCCTTCCCACCACTCCACCTTTATCTTTTATATTGTGTGATGGGGGCCCTAAGACGTAGTTACAGTTTTGGTGTGTTCTTTCCGTTCAGTGTGCCTGAAGTAATGTGTGTGTCCACCACAATACTTTCATCTTATGAGTCTGACATGTATTGTATGAGGACACAGAGTGTTGACAGGTACAAAGCCTGTACCTGTTGACAGGTACAATGTCTGTCCTGGCAAGAGGCTTCTAAACTTGGTTCAGTCTTACCTATATGCTCTACCAGAAATAGTTTCTGCTTCATGCTTTCACTGTGTCAAACCTAGGCATTGCCTTAGAGATCAGCACTTGGCAAAGGCTAAATCAACCATAGAACATACTGGAAATTAAGCAGCGAAGATGCTCAGCAGTCCATGCTCACACTCCTTAGACCAGTTTCATTTAGCAACAGATACACAGCCCAAATGGTTAAAGGAGCTTTTCCACACTCACAAGAATGAAGGTCAACATACCATTTATAGAATGCAATTTTGTTAATGTTATGGCCCACCTCCAAGGAAGACACAATCAGTTGTGTGTGAAGGAGGCTACATGCTCAGAGACAACAGGATGGATGCCTACCTTACACAGCTTTTGCCACAATCCCTCCACCTCTACATGCAGGTGATGCTTCTCTCCAAAGAGACTGGAGAAAGGGTTAGGACTGTTTCACAGAAAAATAACATGATAAAAAAAGGAAGCTTTACTGGTTTTAACATTAAAATGGCATTTGATGTCAGGAATAGAATTAAAATGGCAATTTGCTTTCCACAAGCACTGTAGTTAGGAGTCTTGCCTTTTGCATTCATGTATGGAGCAGCCTTACATCTCCTGAGGAAGGCACACTTTCTAGTAATCCTATTTTTATATGCACATATCTCTCTTGTAACATTCAAACCTTATCTCTTTTTTTGTATGCCTGGTAAGCCAGTATTGCTTCACCTAAAAAGCCATTCTTTGCTTTCTATAATACTCCTTTAGAGTTAAAATGCCTGCTTAGTCACCACTTAGTGTTTAAATGTTAAGAGAAAAGTTTAAGAGCTGAGGTGGGAAGAGAAACCAGTAGAAGAAAATGACCCAGGGCTATCCTCAGGTTTGATTCTGACTGTGCAACTTAAAGCATGCCACATGGGTTAAAAGCTTTGAAAGGTATTTAAACATCATTTTGTCCTGAATGTGGACTGGGTAACACCTCCGCTCTATCTTCACCTTTGTGTGCCTGGAGTGGTTTGTCCATCAGATTTTCTGGGATTCCAAATGCCAGACTTCCTGATCTTCTCCCATGGAAGCAGTAAGGCCCATGGAGGCACCATAAATATGTTAAAATAGACCTGGGGAACTTTCACCACAAGATACCCAGTTAGAGGGATCTGGGCACATCTCTTCACTTCTGATCACTGAGTGGGCAGAAAAAGGAAATGAAGACACGAGTCAGAACAAGCTGCTGAAGGTAGACCTGTTCCCTCTTTTCACCTGAATCTTCTGTAGTTTCTAGGAGAAAGTTTCTGACCACCACACGAGCTGGAGCAAGAGCCAGACTGGCCTCTTTGGGTAGCCTGAGTGCTGTGTTTAGTAAGTGTTTCTGGGACCACAAACCTGTTTGTCCTTGGGTTGCCCCTTGGTGCAGTTTGGGCACATTCTGCCAACTTACAAGCTAGAGGGGCCTTCCATACACATGGCACTAATGATGTATGCCATGCTTTAGCCCCAGCTGATGAGGGCTTTTGCAGTGAGCCTCATGCATCACCTTTTTCCCAGCTACTCAGTGGTGGAACAGCCCCTCCCTCCAGCAGGTTTATCCATAATGATCACGGGCTTCCTTCAAAGAAATAGTTTCTGAAGTGCTTTTCCACCATCTAAGCAGCTCAACAGATAATGTCTGACTCATAACTTACCTCGCCCATTTATTTTGCTTTTAAGTGGTGTGACCAGCTGTCTCAGTTCAATGGGAAGACAGTTTATTAGGGCTGTATTTTCAAAATGCAACTTTTGCATTTCATTTTAAGGAACAACAGAGAGTCTTCTAACAGTTCAAATATCTTGCCTTTCAAGCCTGTGAATTGTTCTCTAACCCTCCTGTTGTGAATGACCAAACAGGAACACTAGATTTAATTTCTTTCTACCTCTTGTTGTTTTATATAACTTTAACTGCTCCCTTCTTAAATGGGGAGATAATATTTTCAATATCCTTTCTCATATGAAAGATAAGTTAGGTCTCAGAATATTTTGGCAGTATCAGGGGTTGCCCACGTACAGAAGTCCTGCAGGAGAGATGTGACGGAACATGTTCTGATGAGTGGGAAATTTTTGTGACTGTGTTGAGCTAAACCAGAAAAGAATAAATAAAACCCTCATTCATAACTGTGTATCACAGGACAGCTGTTCCAAAATCTGTTGTCCTTTAACATTCTGTTTTATTCTGGGATAACATCCATATTTGGATGAATCCTATTTCTCATTTGCATCTTCATCATCTTAAGGTACACAGTACATTACAAGATATTCCTTTGTTGACAGGGAGCTTACTTATGGCATTGTGATAGTGAGAGTATTCCTTTTGTGGCAGATTTCTTTAATCCTTCGACAAAAGCTATATATATTGTGCTAGTCTTAAATCTTCCCACTCTGGTAAATTGAAAATTAACAAAGAATTCATGTTCACGAGTCTGACTTTTTATAGCCATATTTAAAATAACAGTGTTGGTTCCTTTAATTTCAGTGTAAATTTCTACATGTTTCCCTGTGTAACTAGAATTCTGATCAAGAGAACCAAACCTTTAATATAGGCATTCAGTAACACTCCTGAGTAGCCAAGGCTGTTATTTTAGGCACTTTTTAAAAGGATATATTCCAGGGAACGATCAATGATTAAGAATTACATGCAGAAAAACATGCTGCTTTTCATGTTTCCTTAATTTCAGAGTTTTACTGTGGTTCCTGGTTCTGCATGTTACTAAATTTACGATAGTGATAATAATACTAAAAATCTTTTAAAACTCCCTAGATACATCTCACTCAGAGGAAACTTTTTTTTTAGACTGGTAAACATCTGAATGTAAGCTGGTTTTTTAAGAGAGCACTTCAAAAGAAAAAAAAACATATGTTGTGGCTGGCCGTTGTTATCCAGTTAATGAAGAAACTAATTCATTGTTTGGATAGGCCATTGAGTGAAAAGTAGCTGAATTTTTTGGGGGAAGATCAAGTACTTAATACAACACGTGATTTGTATCAGCTTTGATTTGTAGGAAACATAGTGAATCCAAAATAATTTCAAAGTAAATATACTAGGAAGCTTATGGAGATTGTCAAAAGAGATTTTTAAAATAGATTGCATAGCTACTGTTGCTCCCAAACATTACGTGAAATATTTTGCTGCTTCAAGCACACAAAACTTTGAAAGTAAAAATGCTCTTTATGGAAGAAAGCGTAATAAATTCTGTAAAGACCTAAAGACCGTGGCACTTGGAGAGAAATTGAGTACAGAGGTTGCAGTTTTATTGTTCGTTTGCAGAGAACTGTGTTTTATTTAAGACAAAGTTCAACTGTGTAGTGAGGCAGAAATAAGCAAAAGCAACCCTTTTAACATGTATACATGTAAGAGAAAAGATGGAGGCCTAGGTTCAGCAAAGAGGACTGGTACTAGGTAGCAAGATGCACAGCACATGAGGAGACTGCGTTGTACCTAGGGAAGGGTTGTGTGACTCTGCCAGCTTTTGCTTCAAAGAGCTGGCTTAGACTGGTCTCTGTTAGGAATGAATCCCGGATTCCCCCTCAGAAACCTCTCCTTGCTTTGCCAGGGGGGCTCATGCCTCCCATGCTCTTTGGGTTAGCCTTCCCAACCCAGGGAAGAGGCGAATATGGTGGTGCCTACATTTCTCAGCTCAGCCACTTCTCTGGGCTGGAACTGTAATTTTTACCTCCTATTGGATCTCTAGCTATTCTGGGTGGAGGCTTAACATCCTCAGACAGTTCTCAGCCCCTCCAGCAAGCACCACCAGGACTCATAGGGACAGGGAGACATAAGGTAACCGTGCTTGGTAGGCTAGTGACCAAGATAGGAGTGGATTTTGTCCCAGCACATTTAACAATTCTCAGCAAAAAAAAAAACATGTGCAGAGAACAATGATCAATAAGTTCTTTATAAGCAGTAAAACAAACTATGAAGATGCATTTTTGGAAAATAAGAAGCATTGCTAATTTGTGAAAGCAGCATAAGCAGTGACAGGAAATAAATGCACACAAAATCTTCAGTTTTGGATAGCTGGGTGTCAGGAGCCAGAGATGACAGAAAACAGTTTAAACTCTAAAATAGTAATTTCTTCTCAGAAATAATATCTTTTGGGGGCCATAATTGGTTATCCTCCAAAGCAACAGTGGTGCTTATAATTTCCAAAGCAAAGAAACTACTTGCAGATCATCAGCATATGAGTAACCAATTGCTCCAATATAGGTATCACAGTTCCCAAAAATGACATTTGTACCATGAAACCAAAAAAAAATGATGAATTCAAACCCCCATTTTCTGGACCCACTTACAGGAATTCACTGAGAAAGTTGAAGACATGTACAACCTTTATTTCTCCATCAGAATTTGGGAAGGCTGGTAGAACCGGGGCTGGTGCCCTGCTTCATAACTGGAAATGTTCCCAAAGAACAGTGTCCACCAGGGAGTGTGGAATTCCCCAGGCAGAGCTGCTACCAGCCAGATTAACTGACCTGCGCTGTACAGGGAAATTTGAATCAGCTTTCCAGGATATCTAAGTTTATAAAGGAACTAGGAAATTACTGTAATTGACATGTGGCAAAATTGAAGCTCGAACTCAAAAAAAATACCAACCAGCCCAAGAAGCACCAAGGAAACGAACAGCAAAAAAAGCTATTACACAAGGCATAGAAGCAGTAATTTAAAATGCAAACTAACAAATCTGAGTTACTACAGCCAGATTCACCACCAGTAGTCAATATTGATATGTCGCAGCTCTTGACAGCATTGGGTATTTGGCTAAAACTATAATTGTTCTCAGATGAGGAAACCTAAAGTGAGGATGAATGAGACTATGAAATCTGCAGAATGCTTTTAAGAGATGCCAAACAGATCAATGTCATAAAGAGGGATTGATTTAGACAACAAGATTAACACCCAGAATTATGAAGCACTGTATCTCATATCCAAATAAAGAAATGAAAGATTTAGTAAAACAAATAACTGGAGAAATCGGCACTTACTGACCAAGTTAATGTATACAAGCAAAGATAATTGATATGAGCAAAGTTTTATACCAAGATTCAATTTACCAATTAAAGAAATGCAGCGCAGACCCTATTGTCAAACTAGGATGCCTTCTCTCATTGCTTTTGTTTGGCTTTGCCATCAATGTCACTATAAAGACAAAGTGCAGATGAACACAACACACGTGCCACACGATTTGACAATATTACACCTGAAGACACACAGAAGTAGTGAGTGTAATAATACATAACTCATGTACTTGACAACTTGGAGTACATGCATGTACAAAGATTCTGGACAGGGTTGCAAAAAAGAATCAAACGTATTTTTTGGAAAAGAAAGTATCTGCTATAATCTCCACACCCCCACACCAAAATAATCTAACAAGAACCTTAGCAGACCTCAACGCCAGCCTATGTGAGAATTTTGAATGGATGAATCTTGAAGTATGGAAGGTATCTCTATATGGAATGAAATTTAATTACACAAAAGGTTAACAACTCAGTAAACTAGATTTGTTCATCAAAAGTCTGTATCTTAAAAAATAAGCCAGATTTTCAACTTGGTTGTTATTTCTGTGTGATATATGGATGTGAAAGCTGGAAATGCAGAGAGAAAAAGAGGTGTACTATGCTTCTGGAAGCAAATAGTTAGGCATCTGATGGAACAAACCTCTGGCAAGTGTCAGGATGAATCCAATAGCTTCACAACCAAAAGCCATCCAGAAAAGCAGGAGGACATTTCTGGGGTATATGTTAAGAATGAAGACAGAGGATCTGCTGGGGTAGGGATATGCAGAGGAGCAAGGACAAACCCCACTACTGAGCACAGGAAAAATGCATGGGGTTTCTTAACACAGAGAACAAGCAGGGAGCATCCAGAAACAGATGGGAATGCCAGGGGGCTTGCTCAAGCCTGTAGCCCATCTAATAGAAATGGTTCACCTGTGATGTAGGCTGAGCTGAACTCTGACTGGACTGAACTCTAGAGCTCTTCTGGCACATTTGCTTCTAATGGAAGGAGAAGGTTAAAGGAAGATAATGAGGCTGTGTCTGTAATTGAGGCCCTTATGACTTTACTGACAAATGTTGCTAATTCCTTCTTCTACCTTAACTCATAACCAGGGGTAATTCTGGATTCCAGCATCTACATTCACTGAGAACTTCAGCTCTTGCGTATGTCCAGCCCTTCATCTGCAGCTCTTGCTGTTTCTACCTGAGTCACACATACACACACCTGGGAACAGGCAGTGGGAAAGTTCCTCTTCACTACCATCCTCAGAGGGAATAGGAGGACATGTGAATGAGTAATAAGCCAAACAGCTGTACCACTCATTAACTATACTGTTTGTTAGCAATAGCACCTCCCAGTGCATCATTTTACTTGCTTGGAAATTGTCACTGGCTAACAAAAGGACATTTCCAAGCAAAAATGATTAGTGCAATCTGACCACCCTTGGCAGCTATTCTTGCGGGACCTTTCTGGTGAAGCAGGAAGGAAAAGTGTGTTTGTTTGCAATCCTCTTTGGAAAAGCAGTTCCAGCTCTACTTCCTCATAGCATAACGGAAGGAGCAAACTCTCATAGACTTATTTGCCTCCCAGGCTGTGCTTCTTCATGCACTGACTACTGCTGCCCAGGAGCATCCTGCGTTTGTGACTCTTGACCTCAGCTTCATTCTAACCATCTATCATAATACAGTGGTGTGATTACATAAAACATACCCTGGAGTTCCCCAAGGCAACAGAGATGACAAACCTCTTCTATTCTACCCATCTGAAAGAGAGTGATTGCATTAGATGAAGCAATTAGATGTTTCAGCTAATCTCTAAAATTATGCCTAGAGATTGTATTTTTGTTTGAGTGACTACTCCCTCATTTACACGAAAATTCAGGACAACTAAAAGCAAATGAGATTTTAAAACATACTAACAGCTCATCGCTATGAGAGTACCTTGCCAATATCATTGCAAAAGAATAAGCTGCCATAATTTGTCCTTCAAGGATCTACACCCTTGTTATGGTTATGGTCTGAAAACTAAGACAACCAAGACAAAACTAATGCATGGATTGTCAGTTTGAAAGGATACCCTTCTCCCCTCAACATAACAGAGAAAAAGTCTCTCTCCATGGGCACTTTGTAGATTCCTACCCATGTTCTTTACATGTTAAACTGGGATTATTGCTTCCACACTCATATATTGAGGGACCAAGTATATCCCTCATGATCTTATTTTTACTGGGACTGACCTCCAAACAGAACAGGAAATCTCTTTGTAAGCAAATTCCCATAGCCAGTCCCCTTGCTGTTTAGTCTGCATTGGATTAAGCAGTGACTTGCTTGCTTCTTTGATTGGCAACTATAGTACTATAAAAACAAATGTACAGAGCAAGTCTCACCAGAAAAACCTCCCAATCTGCGGACTCTTTCAGCTTTATTTGGACTGAAACTTGATGATAGCTCCACTAGACAGGAAACACTCACCCCTCCTTTCTAATATGGCACTACCAGGAGGACACATTTTCTCACAGACCAAGTAGCAGAGCGGTGACAGGGAGGGAGAGAGCAGGAACACCGGAGACCTTCTATAATATATGTCTTGAATTCAAACTTTTGTAAGAGGCAGAAGCTGACAACACTGTTTATTTATTCTAAATTTAATTCTTTGATTGAGAAAAAACATGGCTTATACCATGCTTGAAACTGGGTGATATATAGAAAAAGCAAAGCATCCAAGATATTTTAAGCCCACTATACTATAGAATCTGGAAGGACTGGACACTTGAGCAGTGAAGTATTTTGCTTGTATTCTTACTGGATACAGCACACTATTTGTGAATGACCCTTTCCAATACTGTAGCACCAGGAAGCCCTCCAGGTGGTTAGTGCTCTGCCTTTGCAGGTGCTGTAGGAATTTGAGAAGGGGCTGTACTGCATCCACCACTAGCAGAAAATCTCAAGCTAAGCCTACAAGAGACAGAAAAGGAGTTGGATGCATTATCCTGCTGTTTAGTAGCACAACTCTTAAGAGGTGATAGTTATGTGAGGGAACCACAGCCTGAAAAGTTATAAAAATTAAATGTTTCTTTCTGAGGCCAAGTCAGAAATGTCACACAGTTGTGCCAGCATTAAACAAAGGAGCCACCAGCAGACGCCTTCCTTACACTTGCATCTTGTGCATTTGGCACTGTTGTCTAACTTAAACCTTGTTGGTGATGCCAGCCAATTGCCCGGGTTGCTTACCCAAACATCACCTCTGCTACATACTTGCTATTGGGCTACCTATTACTAAAAGATGGATTCATGTCCTATTGCTGTTGTGCAATTAGGGAACAGTAAACTATACAGGCAAGTACATGTATGCACACAATTCATCCAAGACTACTTGGAAACAGGCAATATTTCTCCCACTGTTTTGTCACCAAGATAAAAGATGGATCAGTAATAAGTTTGAAATTGTGCAGCCACCTACCTGTGCACAACCTGCCCCCAAATAGCCATTTGAGAGGGGCAAACATCAGCTCCATCTGTGAGTCAGCGTGGCATTTGCACTTCACCTGGGCATACTAAATGCTGGTGCCCAGGACAGGCAAGGTCCAGACTGAGATCTTCATCCTAAAAGTCCAATATGAGGGATATAGACAAAACTTCTGTGAGATCCTCAGGATTTTTTAACTAGGGAAGTGCAGGTGGCCACTTACTGCAAAGCAGTAGGGTGTTGAATCCAGGAAGCACCTGGAGGGCCATCTACTCCCCCTTCTCCCTCCCAGCCCTAGCTGTGCTCTGGCTCCATCTCACTTTCCTTCTCCTGGGTGTTTACCTATTGTTGATCTCCAAGATTTCATTTGACAAAGTGAAAGGCAAGAAGGGGAAAATCTCTTCATCACATTCACATGATTCATATTACTCTGAAGCACAATTGCAACACCAGCTTTCATACAAGTCACCTGGAGGCATTTAAAGATACTAGAAGAAGTATCTTGCTGGCAAATAGATTAGCTGTCTCATGTTGACCTACACCTCTCTTTAGTGCAGGGTACCTCTGTTAGCCCCTTCTCACAAACATCAGCTTTGGTGCAAGATGGTCACAGACTGGTTTTGCAGATCTGTTGAACTGCTTCTGTGAAAAATAAAGAAGTCAGATTTCTTACTTTCCTGGGATGTCTGAAGAAGACCTCTGCTGGAGCTGGCAGCAGCTGATTACCACTAGCAAGGCTGCTCACACCACTTTCTCCCAACAAGTTCTAAGGGTGGCTGGATCCGTTCACAGGATGACATAACTCATAAACCTGCAGAAAGATATACCTGCCAACAGTAGGAGGGGAAGGCTTTCTGGCATTTTAGGAAGTTCAGTTGCCTTGGCAGAGGCCAGCAATGCCAGAACTGCCACAGGAGTGGGCAGGGCTCATGACTGTGGGGTGAAGAAGCACAGCTTCCACTTTTTGGCAGCAGAGAGGGACTGTGCAGGTTTGGCTGCCGCTGGAAGCATAGCCTGAGCCTCATGCCAAATGCCTGGATCACCAAAGTTGGAGGCAGGCAGGGCTTCGTTGCTCCCAGGCCCTCCCTGCTGAAGCTGGCACTGTGCCTGGCACCCCCCGGTGTTCCCCAGGGCAGTGCATGGGGACGCTTGCCAACTGGGGCAGAGCTCCAGGCATGTCCCCTCACCCAGCTAAGAGAGGCAGGTCTACAATCTGCAGCAGAGCCTTGTCTGGGGAGCCCTCATGAAGCCCTAGACTAAATGATGATCCTTTCCTTCAGCTTGGAGCGCAGCAATGAGGAGGGATGTCCCTAGGAGGAAGTTCTTTACTGAGAGGGTGGTGAGGCACTGGAATGGGTTGCCCAAGGGAGTTGTGAATGCTCCATCCCTGGTGGTGTTCAAGGCCGGGCTGGACAGAGCCTTGAGTGACATGGTTTAGTGTGAGGTATCCCTGCCCAGGGCAGGATGGTTGGAACTAGATGATCTTAAGGTCCTTTCCAACCCTGACTATTCTATGATTTCTATGATTTCTCTGGCAGACAGAGCACCTGAAGTTGGGGCTTCTGAAAGGAAGTGCCTCATAGCTCCCATTCATGGATGCCATCAGGGGTTAAATATGAGCTGGGTGCCTACTTACTGAGGTCAGGAAGAGAAGGGAGTGAAAAAAAAAAAAAAGGCAGAAATCAAAACCAGAGGCAGTCCCAGGCATGCCCAGGAGCAGACCTTTGGGCACCTCAGGAATTTCACTGGCAGGAACGTAGGCATTTGCAGACTTCAGACGCCTCCAGGGTTAGGCAGTAGCTGAAGAGGGGTTTTGAGGATCTAAATATTGGCCGCAAATGCCTATGAGGCAGTTAGGCAGAGCTTACATGCCTAAACCCTTTTTGTGGCTCTAGCCCTAAACTAATATTATGGAAAATACCAGCAATTATTAGGGACTTCTTATCAGATTGGATACATATTCCCTTTGCATAACTTTACCATGGCCTCATTCATGTGGTGCTTAGAGAGGATGAATACCTGTTCTGCATGAGTAATTATGCCAAAGGCTCATGTGAGGGAGGTAGTTTATGACAGCTGAATAAGGCCAGCTATGTTTACCTACACAGCTTCATCGTTTAAACTAAAAATTGGTCTTGCTGCTAAATCTCCCTTGCCGCTTCGTTTGCCTGATTGCAAACAGATCCCAGAAAATGCAGTTGCACTAAGATGATTGATGCCAAGATGCTGCACTGAAAAGGAAATATTCTTTTAAGTGTTATCGCATCCACAAGCGTAAGCAAAGTCATGTCACGTGACGAAATGTAAATAGAGCATTTCTTAGAAAAGTCATTTATTTGCCTCCGTGATTTATTATTCAGTGACATGCTGGCTATTTTTTCTTTGTTACTGGCACTCATGTTCATAATAACAAGGTACTTGACTTGAAGGTATTTGGCCAATCTTTTCAAAGTGCTATGTAAGCAGTAATCAGAGAGAGCTGGGTTCGTGAGTCAACAAATTGCTCTCCCATGCTGATCAAACAGTCTTGGCATCTCTATAAAAAATACAAAACCAGATATTGGACTAGCCTACCCAGTTCTCTCTCTAAAATTATTTTTTATATTTGCATTTGGGAGAGTCCAGGCTTAAAATAACCAAAGGTGCCAGTTGTTTTATTAATAATATTTTACATGTGACTTTCATTTACGTTTATAAGGATAAATGAGATAGCCAGTTAGCCTCCAAAAGTTTTCTTGTCATAAACTGGGTTTCATTTGTTCAACCTAGGGACAAATGCTTCTCTCGTTTTACATCATACCTCCACAGCTTGCAGTAGAAAGCAGTCTAATACTTTGGTCAAAGCTCGCCAGGTCAGTAGAGCTGAGGTTTATTGTGGAAAGCTTTCATTGTAACCCACACCGGGTTGTTACTATTAAAGCAAGTAACAATCAGAAACACTGCACAAGCTGCTGGATTTACCAGTAGGAGGAAATCAAATCTAAATGGGATTTGTACTCAATTTCTATCGTCTATGCCCATCGTGTGTGCTCACAAATCCAGGCCCTGAATATGAAACATATATTCCCATGCTTAGTCTCGCTACTCCACTGTGTAAGTGAATGCCTTAGAGTGGAATATATGTAGTCGTGTATCATCTTACTGCTGCTGTGTGCAAAAGTGAGTAGGGCTGTATGAATAACTGCGTTTATTTTCAGCATGACTGCTAAATTGGAAATATTTTGGAAGCTTGGATTAAACTGATGTAACTCCCCCCCCCCTTTTTTTTTTGCATTAAATGAGAAAAGATAAAACCTCATTTTGCATTGAAAAGCTCCTTCTGACCCCCAAAATGAAATACTTAATTTCTGTACATGTAGTAAAAACATAGGAAATGAAAAGGCTAGATTTCACACAGCGAGGAGTGTTATTCTCCCCCTTTTTATTCCGTAGCCAGGATGCAAAAGATAAATCCTTTGTCTTCGAGAGGTGTTTGAAGCCACTATCTCCCCTCCCTGGGGATGCCACTCACCACCATCCCTTGTGTTAAGGGAGACAACCAGACGGTGGCTTTCCATGCAGCCCACCACCTGTGCAGCTTTCCTCCATGCTTCCTGTTTTGTGCTGTCCCAAACACGGTAGCGATGCATAAGAAAATGAGCTGAAGTGAGGGCCCAGAGCCTGAACCCGCTGCCTCCAAAGTAGCAGGTTATTATGCTGCGGGCGAGATGCTCTGCTGAGGTAACAGTGCTGGGTGTGGAAGTGCTTCCAAGCACCCTTCTGTTGGTCCTATTGTGGATTGTCTATATAATTAGATGTTCCCTGAACCTAGGGGTTGCTTATTCTTAGAGAGGGATCCTTCCCATCAGGCTACAAAGTTATGCTGCTTTTTAACCAAAGGGTTACTTCAGCATTTGGTTTCTACCAAGGGGCTGTTAAAATAGTTTCAGTTATTGCGGGACCACAAACATCTGTTAATTATGGGTCCACGGTTTATTTATTTATTTATATATTTTAATAGCTAGGTCTTATTGACCTTCACTTAAGCACTTTTGAATATTTTTACCCCACATAAAGACTGCTGTGTTGAAAAGTGCTAACAATTGCCATCATGGGAGTCTTGAATTCAAAGACAGTTTGCAGACCTCATTAAGCCCATGAGCTTGCCAAGTCCACTCTTTTCAGTTCAGTGGAAGCAACACTTCAGTTCCTTCATATAGCAAAATAGCTGCTAGTAATGGAAGCTGCCTTACATGGGCAGAGAGATCTAAACTCACCCAGAAGGACTTGTCTGTTACAGTACCAGAGGATAGTGGCTTGTACTGGAAACAAAGGGAGCTACGAGAAGACTCCCAAAAAGCACCAGGACAAGGGCTTTTTTTTGACATAGGACTGATCAGTGAACCAGAGTCAAGTTCTCCAAGCCAGAAAAAAGTCTCCTAATTGTCTTGTGTCCCAGGAAACATGACTTCTGTATAGCCTCTGTCAAGAAACATACTACAGTGATAAATTTTGACCCATGCAAAGCAAGACTGGCAAGGCCTTCCAAGTCAGTTACTGGTGGGCTAGCATACTAGAAGGTCTGCATTATACCATTGAGAAGCCTTGTCTTGTGTGTAGGGGAAAAGTGGATTTTGAGAAGTATCAAGATAGTAAGATAGCAGATCCAGCTCTTCAAAGAGTGGTAAGATGCTCTAGGCATTCAACAGATTCAAAAGTCAGACTATGTATTTGCAATCAAAATATCAAAATATGGAGGTAGGAAAATGCCTCAGGTTAGACAACAGTGTGTCTATGGATGTAATGCTTTTCAGCTGGTTGTGTGAAGGTTACACTACAGTCACCCAGCTACATTATTTTGAGCAGAGCAGATCAGTCTTACATTGTCACAGTGGTATGCCCAGGGCAAGAGTGGTTTAGAAGCTTTCAGTCTAAAACTGGACACATGGATCATAATGGTGGCATTGGTATTTTATCAGGGAACTCAAAAATAAGAAGGCATCGTACAGATTCACAAAACAGTTGAGGCTACTGAACTGAGCACTATTTAGGCACTCCTTATCTCTGAGGGAAAAAAAAAGCTGTGAAAATTCATGACAGGTATCCTAATTCCCAGGCCAGTGCTGTCCATAAAGTCCATCCTTCCTCTCAGTTGTGTTATCTTCAGCACAGGGTCTTTTCAAATGAGTATTTTCAACAGGCAAGTCCCCTTTCCACTCTACTTGCAGTACAGTTACAAAGGTGACCCTCATGTTAACTCAGGATTTGTTTGGCCAAAACCATTTTATTATATTTTGGATTCTCCCTACATTTGTATTCAATCATACAACCTTGCAAGCACTAATCCGGTATAAAACCCAGAAGCTGCCCAAACACAATTCCCAAGAAGTGCGACGTTAAGTGAATACCTCACTGTGGCATGGCCATTAATAATGGTCATAGAAAAAAAGAAAATAAAACAAGATTTGCTCTGGAACACAAATGCATGATATAATCCCTTAGTAAACACTTTTGGGACATTGTTTTTACATTTAATTTACAGTTTCCAAGTGTTTATCTCTTCAGGTGGGATTTTACATATTGACTATAGGTAGAACACACCCCATTTTATAATTCCCTTATCTTACTTAAATAGGAGACAGATAGTGACTTCTATACATGCTTACACCTTGCTAATAGGAAACAGTGATGTATTGAAAATTTCCTTATCACCTTCAGTTCCCACACAGGTGTTCTTGGTGATAAACCAGTGAATGATATAAACAGTGATTTCAGGTGAAAAAGTAACAATTGGTCATTAGGAAAGAAACAACAAGCACAAATTAAACCACATTTCCTGAGTAGGATTTGTAACTGAAAATACCTGAATATGAGAGCATAAGTGTGAATTTTGTCTCTGTGAAGTACAGAGTCACAAGGACTTCTCTTTAGTAATGCTGGCTCTCACCTCTCAGAACGTACAGGCATCTTCTCTTGCATTTTGAGATCTGGATCGTGATGGGAGACTCACAGATATGATGAGTAACTGTACGATATTCAGATATGATGAGTAACTGTATGATATTCCCTTTGGTTTTAGCCAACAATATGGAAATTGAAAAAAACCACTCATCTGTCCAGTGGCAGGTTTACCTCTAAAGGGGTATTATCTTAGTACAGCTGTTCTGCAACTATTCCTGAACAATTGTCCTGAACGAGTGGCAGGAGAGTGATTCTGGAATAAGAAAAGTTTGTTCTGAGTTACCTCTCTGCATTTCCAGGCAAACTGTTAGTTTGTCTGTGGTGGTTCTTTGAGATGTAATAGAGAGCTTTTAAATGTATTTAACCTGGCTTGCCTATGTTGCTGCCATTGTGTAATGAGTATATCAAATCACCTCAGAAATGCAGAAAATTGTAAGAATTTATGTTCTACATTGCCTTTGAGTATTTTGATTTGTGTATTTTGAGGAAATTTTGTATTCTTTAACCATTACTAATTTCTTCCAAACAGACCACTAGAGGTCTTAAAAAACCCCAAATGCACACCTGCTGTTGTAAAAGTACATGGCCAAGTCTCTGCTCCTGCAAAGGCGACAGCTTTCTGGCCAGTGTCATTAGGGACAAAACTGGAAACCCCAGCATGTGATGATGCTTGTGAAACTCAAGCCTCTGGCAATTTTCCACCATCTGCATTTGTTATCTAATAATGGGATCAACTAAGATTAGTAATACATAAAATCTTTCATGAAATGTAGGGAAATGGGTATCAGTTTAACAGTAGCAGGAATTCAAACATACATTCCATTTCACAAGAAACATTCCAAGATTGTCTCTAGAACTTTCTCTGAAAGAACACAGCCTTGTGCTCCCTACCGGGACAGGATTGTGGCTTTGAATTTATCCATGTGGCACTAAGAGGCTTCAGTGGCTGCACTCAGCCAGGCAGGCATTACCGTCACTGGACAAGAGTATCAAGTTCCTTAGTCTAAAGGACAGTACTGCCATTCTCTTATCAATTCCCTGTAAAGCTTCTGACAACTTATCAGTAATAAAAGGTACTTCCAAAAAATGGTCATTTTGCTTGGGGGAAAAAGGAATTTTTTTTGTTCCCTCAATGGTTTATAGGTTATTTCTCTAGAACTACCTGGTAATTGACTCCTATTGAGTAGGAAAATCCATCTTTCTTAAATTTTGGAGGATCTTTTTGTATTTAAAAACATTAACAATAGCCACCGTCTCATACAGGGTTCTTCACTCAAGATGGATGGGAATAGCAGTTTAGGGCAAGAGCACCCTTGGCAGAACAGCTATTCCAAGTGCAACTGTAGAGAGTACTAAATATCTTTCAATTATTCCCTAGCATTCTTTATAAACATCAGATATGCTTAACACTTCTCAGGAAATCTTTTCATAGGTACAGACCCCACATGTATAATTTAACATAGAACCATAGAATCATAGAATAGTTAGGGTTGGAAAGGACCTTAAGATCATCCAGTTCCAACCCCCCTGCCATGGGCAGAAACACCCCACACTAAACCATGTCACCCGAGGCTCTGTCCAACCTGGCCTGCATTTGCCAAAATGGAATCAAGCTCTTGAAGTGTCTTTGCATTCTTGAGATCAATTGCATTATTTTCCTTTGGCATAGCCACAAGCAATCATGCAAGTATTTTTATTCTTGCTGCAGTTCTTGTACCATGAGTGCTAGCTGTGGGTTATGCCTCACACTCCAGCAGCACCAGTACTGTATCACGTCATCGGCTCTTTGCTCAGTCAGGGTCCAGTTGGATGCCACCATCTGTCAGAGTCCACAAGGAGGCACAGGATCTCAGAGTGGATTCTCATGAGAAAGACAGCAATGTGAACAGGAAATGTCCCATCAGGAATCCTTTCTTTGGACAGGCTCCTGTGGAAAAGAACAAACCCTTATTGTCACTATTGCAGATTTAACTTTATATTCTTGTGCTCATCCTTTGATTCATTCTCTCTCCCCCCACTCTATTCCCATCCAACGGGTGGGAAACAGGATATTTTGTGAAATTCTTTCCTTCCTGTGTAGGTCTACATGACATCTTTAATTAGCAACTCTCTGCAATGGAAGTGAAGAAATAAAAAGCACAACTGTCCTGCTGAGGAGATCATAATAAAGTTGCTTTTTGAACAGGTATTTAAGGCATCACTTTCTGTCAGTTACAAAGATCATTGATGTTGATATTAAAAATAGCACACACATACAGAAATTTAGAACACTTCCCTGCAGAATGGGTGGTCAGGAAGAGCTTTACAAACATTGTCCCTCTTTGTACCCCACTGGAGAAGCTGGGATGCAAAAGAGTGACGGCAGGGAGACCTCTACCTGCTTCCTGGGGCACAGCTCCAGAGAGCTGGTACCTGCCACTTCACCTGGAATGAGTAGGAACACTTGTTTCGCTAATAACTTTTATCTGGGAACTGATCAGAGAGGGGTAGCCTTCTACAGACAACCACTGTGGTTGCAGGGACTTTTCTGAGGATGGGATTTGATACTATGGTGCTGCCTTGGAAGGAGATCAAAGAAGAGACAAGCCTGGCATGCTCAGAGGACCTGGACCTGATCCTGATCCCTGATTTGCTTTGTAGGATGGCAGGTGTAAAATGTTATTAAGTCTTATCTGGCAGGACTGTCCTTAAACACCAGCAGTCCAAGTGATAGCCCTTGACTTCTGGATGTCCTGTAGGCCAATCCTATTCTCCTCTCCCAGACCCACTGATCTGGAATTTCCTTTTCCTGCTGGTATGGCTGTACGTCCCCAGAGGACATTAAGATGATCCTCCTTTCTCATTTTCATTCTTCTTTTTTACTAGTTTGATTCTCTGATGTTTTACCCGGCACCTGGGAAAACTCATTTGCAGCACTACAGAGCAGCATGCACTCATTTTGTGAAAACAAACAGTAACCACACAAGAAGCTAGATAGCGCGAAAAACAGATTCCCTGTGCCTGTATGGCATTCCTTCAGTGCTGAAAATGTGGGGCTATGAAGTGAGAAAGCTACAGAACAAAGTACAGGGTTGTGCTGTTGACAAAATATGTCATTATCCAAAGGCGTCAGAAGGCTGGTGTGCAAAACCATATAGGATCTCACCAGGCTGTACGTCACGTCTGAGAAGAGTCTCACAGAAAGAAATAAGAGGGACTCTTCATCAGGGACTGTAGTGATAGGACAAGGGGTAATGGGTTCAAACTTAAACAGGGGAAGTTTAGATTGGATATAAGGAAGAAGTTCCTTACTGTGAGAGTGGTGAGGCACTGGAATGGGTTGCCCAAAAAGGTGGTAAATGCTCCATCCGTGGCAGTGTTCAATGCCAGCTTGGACAGAGCCTTGGGCCACATGGCCTAGGGCAAGGCATCCCTGCCTATGGCAGGGGGGTTGGAAATAGATGATCTTAAGGCCCTTTCCAACTCAAGCCATTCTATGATTCTATGACATTATTTTTCATACTGAGCTTGTGCACAAAATCTCTTAATTGCTATCTCACATTATTATAGCAACAGGTTTGTCCACAGCTACTTCATAATATAAAGCAACTGGAGGCACTGCCTCCTAATTTTCATACAGATCTAATCATGAAACAAGAATGTGCCTGGTCATAGTTGTACTGGGACTGCATGTCCAAAGTGAAGTTTGCACACCCCAATAAATCAGCTTAACAGCAGAAAATAGAAACTGCTGTTGGTAATGAGTGAACTTGTAACTCTGTGCAAAGATTACTACTACTGTGTGAATATCGCTAATGGTATCAATTGTCTTTATCACATCTTGTAAAGTGTTATCAATCAAACTACAGGTGTTAAGCAGGTAAAAGCTATACCTTGAGGCAATAGATAAGAACTTTTGCCTTGCATCTTAAGTGCTGTTCCCTACTAGAGCTTTCCTTAAAGAAAGTGTCAGGATATCAAAGGGGAAAAGAAAGATATTTTTCTTAGGCCTTGGGGCAGAAGAAGGAGGGGATTTTGTAGACAGTTTTAGGAGAAGCATTATAAACCTCTCAGAATGACTTCCAACACCAATCTCCTCCCCAATCACAACCAGATGTTGCTTATATTTACAAAAGAATCTGCCCATTTTTTTTTTTTTTTTAAGCAAGAATTTGCCGGTATTATTAAGAGTTATGGCTTGTGAACTTGTGAAATATATGTGGAAAGAGAGGCAAGCGTATCTGGGCCATTGGAGCTTCTCATATACCATAAGCACGCAAAATAAATGGGTGACAACATTACACTGAGACTTGTTCGCTGCACTGGGATCTAATGCACATCACTTGGCTTGCTCTAGCCCTGTACTGCAGCAAGCATTATGCATATTTAATATATAGAAGGTAAAGAAATTGCTTTCAAGGCTATAATTGAAAGCCACCATAAAATTCCACTGTTACTGCTATGCTGTAAATTACATATATTACTGATTCCTCTGTCATCTTTTACAAGTGGGGTGACTTGGTGGGTTGGGGCCTCAGCTGCATTCAGACCCCTCCTGAGGAATCTGGTGGCCTTACCCTAAGCCTCCATTTGGGGATGTTATAAACCCACGAGCATGCTCAGGGCTCCCGCAAAAGTGGGCTGTGCAGAGAGGGCTGAGGTACCTCCACAGAGCCACACTAAGAAATTCTCATAGTTGGGTCCATGTTCTCTTCTAAAATGCATATAGTGCTCTCTGAAGGGGCAGAAACAGCAAGGAAAAAAGAAGATACTTACTCCTGGCTCTAGTATGAACCATGACTTTGTATTTTGGAGAGCTGAAAATTTGTAATTCAGAGGATCCAGTTTGGTGTTTGTGGTTTTTTTTTTTTTAATTTATTTTTTTTCTTAAACAATTTGAAACTTGCTTTTTACTCCAAGAAAGAGAGGGAATTACCAAAAGGAAAGATTGGCGTAAGAAGTACAGGTCCTAAACAGCTTAAAAATGGGAAAAGTAAAAAGCCCTTTTCCCTTCTGTAGTCAGTCAAAAGCTTCAACTCATGTTTAAGACAGAAAAATGCTTTGACAGTTGTTTCACAGTCTGGGAAGAGAGGCAGGGACATACCCAGGGAACTTACTTGAGGCAGGCACCAGAAAGCAGAAGCCAGAAACTTGGCCCCACATTTCCAGTCTCGAGTTCCACCTACAGAACCTGAACTCTAAACCATGGGAACTGCAAGCTGAAACCAATCACGAAAAGGGGAAAAAAATGCTTTGCTAGGAAAAAGCTCTGTGTAATTCTGTACATACAAACTGGTATCAGAAGTATCCTCTTCGTAATACAAACCATTGCAGGTGAAACAAAGCCAATCTCCTCGTACACGGGTGCGTTTTTAAATGAGCTGATTTTGTCAGGATTTCAGTTAGCACCTGAGTGTACCGTAGATTCAGTTAAAACATTTTTAATAACTATCTCCTATCACAGTGAACATCTCCTGTGGTCCCTCAGCTATCACAATGACTGTTATGGTAATTCTTTATCTAAAGCATAACTCTACTCTCAAAGGCAATGCCCCTGGAAAGAATTTTTTTGTGCCCAGACTACAGTGGGTCAAAACTCCAATCCTGACCGTGATCGCTTTGGACACTGGAGATGATAGCACTGGACTTGTGAATCCAGACTATAGCTATGCTTGTTGTGGTCTAGAAATGGAGGTGCTAGCCTTCCAGCTGCTTAGCCACAGCATTAAGAAATACATGCCAGTTAATTTACCCCGTTTACTACCCTAATCTAATAGTAGTAGATCAACCCCTGATCTGAAAAGCCCAATCTCAGTTACCAAGATTGACTGATTGGAATAATCGAAGTGATCTTACTTAATGTTTGCCTTAAATGATCTGGCAGGCTGATTCAGATAAGATTTCAAACAGTCTCTATGCTTTTGATCTCAAATTAGCTTCAGGATTAACTCAAGCTTGGTGCAGACACAATGAAAAATCCCTCAAGTGTATCCTGTGCTGTAATCATGCTCAAGTCCTCTTCCTGATTCCACCAGTCTATTGAAATCTCATCTCAACCCAGTACATCTGTATTGCAAAGTTGTGGTGGGGGTGGTCTGAAACATAGGAAAGCGCTGGGAAGCTTTGGGGAGCAGCAAGACAGCTCTTTCAGAAACTCCTGTGTCAGAAAAGTGGAGGCAGGAAGGAGAGACCCCTCTTAGCCTCTTTCAAATGCTGCAATTTGATGGATGCTTTCTTGTCTGTCCGGTACCCAAAGTGCCTGTGAGCAGTTAGATCAAGAGCCAACATGTCCTTTCAGCTCAAGTGACACTAAATTAATTTACACAAGACACCAGTCAAAAAACATTTCTACGACTGAACGCTCAAAGAGAGCCTGAGCCTTTAAGGAGCTTTCCTTCTTGCCTCCTGTTCACTTCACAGGACTGCTTCAGACAGAAAAGCTTCTAACATTCTGAAGGCACACTAAACAAGACATACGATTTCTTTTAACATAAAAAGACTTGGTTTGTTATGAGTATTTGCTTTTAACAGCTCCATTCCTTTATGCGTTCCTTTCCCAGGTACAGTACAGGTGCTTCAGGGCAACTGTAAAGGCAATTTTCAACAGTGACTTAGGAGCCTAACTTCCAAGTGGGGAGTGCTTAGCACACTGGTTTTCTAAACAACATGCCAGCCAAGTAGACAGACAGATGCCTCTTAAGATAGTTCAAGTCACTTCTGTAACTAACCTCATATAAAAAACTCTTCCAGGCAGTTTATTTGCAACCCAAGGTAACAATATACTTTTGAAAATAGTTTTCTAAGGGTGTTCTGGCTCACATTGCTCTGTTCATGCTTAGGCTTTGTGGTGTTAATTCCCATTTTTAAAAGTGAGGGAGGTATTGAAGCTCAGGCTTTTAGAAGTACATAGGTGCAAATAGCTGCAGATGTGCGCTCGGGTACCACAGGCTTACCAAAATCCATCCAATAATCTCCAGCTCTTTTTATCATTTACCATTTGCTACTGTTGAAAGGAGCAACTCATAAACACTTTGAAAAAACTGGTCCAGCAAAGTACTTTAGAAGGTGGGTTTGAGGTTCTTAGTTCCCTTTAGAAATGCTCCACTTATTTTTACCTCAGGTCTACAGAAGTGTTTGTGTATCAGCTAAAACCACAAAGCCTGATTTTGATTAGGCTGTGGGTATCACTGGTAGTTATTACTCTAAGATAGCATTGTGGAAAAACTTCGGTTATAACTTAATTAATTTAAAAACTATCATTACTTTTGAATGGAAACATTTTATCCAAGCAAAGGATCACCCCTGAATCACTGTACTTGCACTGCAGAATAACTACAGCTCTAGGGTTCAGCTAAGGTCTGCAATCAAAGTTATTTTGTATTAATATATATATTATATATATATATTATATATATATATATATATTAATTATATTAATAATATAATATTAATAAGCATTATGCTATACTGCTGCCTACAGGTCCATATTTAAAATTAGGGTGTTATGCTAACTTATATTTAAACAAGACTCCTATCCCAAAGCTTAGAAAACAAGCAAGATGACAAAAGATATGGGAGAAGTTTAACTTTCCATGGTTATATTTGTGCATGTGATTGAATGCATTTCTTCTACTGCATTGAAGCCACTACAGAGGGCCTGGTTTTGCAGTAGAGCTACATATAGAAGAGTAACTTAAAAGGAAGAAAGGGATAACGGTGGTGCCTATGTTAAGGATAGTGTGGAGGAAAGCACAGCAGTGCCTTGAATGGCAGCCCTCCACACAATAGGCAGGTAAGTATCTGTTGATGCTTGCTATGCTGTTTTCATAAACTGTGATATCTACTTTCAGACAACTGCAAACAAAGATATATTTTGAGGTTCTGCACAGAATATATGGACTATCTTTTTCTAATTTGTAGTTTATAGGTCCCTTACAAGTAGCATATGAATCCCAAGGGCTTCTCATGTTGCATCTCTCTTATTATACTGGAAAAAACAGTGACACGTGACACATCACACACATTTCACCAAAATAGAAACATCATTCTTGCAGAGAATGGAGTGGAGAGGGGTAGTTTTCCTCTGCAGTTTATGTACCTAGTTTTTCTTGTGGTAACCAACTCTAATTGCTGCAAACATATTTTGGATTCAAAAGTATTTTCTGAATATGGGAAGAAGAGATTCCAACTTAGTGCCTCTAGAGGAGCCAGGCACTTCTGCAGGCTCTTCCTCTCCTCCACACAGAACTGATTGATTTTGGCAATCCAGGATGCTGCTGATTTCAGCTAAACCTAACAGCAGCTGAAATGGTGTTCTGCCATGCACCACAAACCAGTCTTTCTTCTTTCTTTTTTTTTTTTTTTCCAAAAAGAGACTTTTTTATTTAAACAATTAGCAAACTGCCATCCTCTAATATCATGTAAATGAATAGAAATGTTAGCATTTAGCACTCAACATCCTCTGCACCCCAAAGGCTGGATAAGGTATTGGTAATCTATAATTAAAGTTGTCTGAAGCTAGGCAGTCCCCAGTGACTGCCACAATACAGTTTTCTATGTAATAATTGGTCAATTTGTTGCAGGATTATTGAACTATTAGTTATAATTATAACTGCAGAGTCAATAGCAGTGTCACAGCAAGGGTAAGTAAACACTACAAAATTATGAGGGATGGGAATACCTTTCTAACAGTTACATCATATTAGTAATATAGAGACCACCCACTGTTAACAGCTAGGCACAATGATAAATTCTTACTTGGAGAAGGTGGAGTTGGATATTTTCTCATCAATGGACTGCTGTCACCTTGGCGACATCCCCTGTAAGCTGCTCTCTGGTTTCTGCCTACCAGCTCCAGAGCATGTGCGTTAGGTGGTTTAAACTAGGTAAAAACCATACAAACTGCCAGACTAAATTTTACAGCCACCACTGTCAAACCATTTGCACAGACCATTCCCAGGGATGCACCTTCCAGTGGTCTACAAGAGGAATCTCCCAAAGGTCTGCAGCACATTTTCTTATGGCAGTCAAGTCACCCCAGGTCCCATTTTCAGAAGTGGTCTGAGGGATCAGGAGCCCACTCTCTCACAGCCTGTCAGACAGACACTGATGCTTCATTCTCCAATTTTCATATCTCATATCTTCATATCTCCAATACCTCTTCAAGCAGTATTTATAGACATTTGATTCCTGATATGGTTGGAAGGTTATGCGCTCTTGGACAATTCAGCCCTTAAGTATTTCTGAGAATGTCAACACAAGGTCCTTTATGGAAAAAGAGTCTCCAGATCAAGCCTAGGACCTCCAGGGAATCCAAAGAAAAACACTTTCCTGAGAAGGCATTTCAGATTTTACTCTAAGTTCAAGGTGTATTGGGAAATGGCCTGAGTTCAGTGAGCAGAGACGTGACCAATAAAGTTCAGCATATACTGCAAGAAGCAAAGTCTAACTAGGGGAGTTGGTCAGGCTTTCAGCTTATCTACCTAATTTCCAATCATGGCCTCAAAGGTTGAAAATGTGACTCCATCTGTTTAAACCAAGAAAAAGATCATTAAAATTCAGGCTATACAACTAACATTGCACTCATTTAACAAAACAAGGGTTCAAAACAAAAGAAGTTTAGCTCCACATCAGAGACATTTCTAGGAACCGCAGACTTAATGACCTATCTTCCCTCCACAGGTTTCAAATGAAACAAGCACAGAGGCTTTCTTTGGCACAGCCTAACCCTGTTCAGCTGGGTGTGGGTTTCAATTAAGTCACCCTTGTGCAGGAATTTGAAGTCAAACGTTTATAAACTCTTTTGGTTGTGTTTTTGTGACAGCCGCAGTGGTCACACTGTCGAAACCAGCGAGCACAGCTGCAATAGAAACCCAGAGCTAACAAGCTGAGCCACAGCTCCGGCTGGGCGCATGCTTGTGGTCTGCTCTGAATGCCCATAGGTTGCTTCAGCGGAACACCGAAAGTGACAGGTGACTTCTGTACAGCTGTAGCCCTACACCCTTTTCTGGAAATCTGGCACAGCATTTGTGCGAGAGAAAGTCTCAATCAGAGCTGGCCGGGTGACAGAGAATAAAACCCTTCCAAAGCTGTGCAGGTTTTCCAAGGTTGGTGGGGTTTTTTTCTGTATGGTCTTGAAATGAAAACAAAAACTTTTCAAATGGAAGGGTGTGGAATTGTGTTGAAACATCTATTTCTGAGTTAGCGAGATCAAGTTTTCAATCAGGCTTTCAGATCAGACACAACCAAAGACCTCATCCTGGGATACAAAAAACTTCCCATTCATCAACACCAACTCCTCTGTAAAATGTTTTGGTGTCCAAGCAGCAGCATATTTTAGTTAGAATGTATTTCATCAAACATGTTCTGACCAATTCCAATCTCAAGATGACGTTATGTCACCAGTTCAGGGAAAGATCAGTATTCAAAAAAAATCCATAAAAATAGAGGACTGAAAAAGAAGCTGAGGAATAGCCAGTCATTCAAAAGACATTCGTCAGCAAAATTAAATATAAGTTCAGGCATATTCTGTTTCATCACATACTGTTCCTTTTAGGGGTGAGGCACTTACAGTCATTTCTCTATTTTGGAATGAGATTGCAAGACAAACTGTTTATCTTCAGCTTGGCAAAAGAAAGTGACATTAATATCTATCTAGGTGAAAATGGCGTGAAATGGAATATTTTACAATTTAAATAATGACTCTTTTCTTCAGCTGTGTGTAAACTATTCTTCTCACAGCATGCAATCGAATGTTGGTATCTTAATACAAAGGTTCCCAGTAATCTGGAAAACACAAATCCATGTACTTTATACACACACATATATACGTAATATGCAGTACCTATATATATGTTTACGTGTACACACACAGACACAAACCACATCTGGAGTTCCATTAAAATATTTCTCCTGCCTCCTCAATAACCACAGTTGCAGTAATCAGTTTCCCTAGAAGGAGCAGAGTGGGTCTAAGGTCAGCAGTCCTTGATCACCAGTGTTTGTACAAAGCAATCTTATGTTTCATTTGCACTAGAGGTGAATAGTGTTAGAATTTTTCCTCATGAGAATTTGTACCAAAAATAATGATTTGGAAGGTTGAAAAATTTTCCCAAAGGAACATTCAGGGAATAAATGGGAGCTTATTTATCTTTTTCAAGATTTTTGCAAGTTAGAAAGCAGGTAGAAAATTATTAACCTTGCTTCTCACATCATTGTGTAATCACATGCACAAGAAAGTCTGTATTGTATTCCTTCTGCTGAAGTTAAAACAGTAACAAAAAACATCTGAGAAAGCATAGTACGTAAAACCCCTTTTTCAGTGAAATCATTCTCATTTTTCATTTTAAGAGTCTTTCAACTTTTCATGAAGAAGATGAATTGAAACGTGATGTATATTTTCCATCAATTTTGAAACAATATTTTAAATGCATCTTCCTTTCCATGAGAGTTCATGGTTTGTTTGTTTGTTTGTTTGTTTTTTCACAACATGCTTTTATTGAAATAGATTTCAGCCTATTGTAGTTTGCATTTTGGATTCTCTCAAAACTCAAATTCAAAACTTCAAAGCAAGCCATCTCCACAACCATTACTTTTGTCGGATTTTGATCAAAGCCATGGAAATTCCTGGTTCCACCCTGGAATAATGAACTGGTCCAGGTTTTATTTGAAATCCAGCTCTGAGGAGCTGGCTTGTAAGAATCTCACTGTCTTCACCTGACCCAAGAGCATCCCCTCATAGCAAAGCTCTCCTCCAACTGGAACACATCCATGCAACAAAGTCCCCATCGCTTCTACGTGGGGGGGCACCAACACGTTGCTGTTGACCTCCAGTTTACCAACATTCTCCAAGTTCAGAAAGCTCCTTCTTTCTGTGTCTTGAAGATCAAGGTTTTTTAGCAACTCACTAGATAGCTGTGTTTGCCTAAAGAGACCCTCCCACTGCTCTTCTATCCTCTGAAGGCAGGCCAATTTTCAGCTACAGCCTGATGGTTGCCTGGGTTAACCTCTGCCTTGTTTCATGAGGCTTAGAAACCCCAATATGCCTTTCAAACAGCGTGTCTGATCACACTCCCTTGGCAGATAAGCAGAAAATTGGAATGAGCTTCTCCAGGTAAGTGCCAGCATGAAGCTGTTGTCATCTTCCAGGGGGGAATCCCCTGCAGGCAAGCAGGCGGGCAGGCAGGCAGGTTAGCATATAAGTACAATGGGGACACAGAAAAGGCAGCTCTGTAATAGCACAGTTTCAATGCATCTGCAAGGCAAGGCTGTGGCATTGCATAAATGCAATGTTTCCTTCTACAAGGACTTCGAGACAAACATTTTAACAGCCCTTTTAGCCTTTAAATACTGTAAGACATTCAGTTGGTTGTTCAAAATGAAGACACCCCTACCTTGCTCTGCATAGCTTATATTCAAGTGTTCTTGGTTTGAATCTTCATGTTTCAGTTCAAGCCCTTTTTTCCTGTAGGTTGTCCTTTCATTTGTAGTATCTTTTTCCACCATGCTGGTAGCCTTCTCCTCCTCTCTTAGCAACAGTGAGCACATGCTGAATCCCAGTGTAACATGAGCAACAAAACATGATTTAATTTAACTTATTTTTCAGTTTCCACCCTTCCTGTTTGTCCAGGTCCAAATGCAAACTTCACTGCACAGGACAATTCAGGTCTCACAGATTGTCCAGGCTGTAATCAACAGTTAGATTGTCCTTTTAGTGAGTGGTTGCAACCCAGAGCAACCATCTGAGGTCCTCAAGCTGACTGTGGGCCTAATCAGTCTTCTGGACACCCAGCATTCTTGAGGCACAAGTTATCCGTCCTAAACCTGGATGTGTCCAGAACGTCTGTCTCAGTGTTGTAAGTTGTCTCTTCTTTTAATTAGGAAAACACAGGAGCTCAGAGTTCAGCACCAAATCCCCACTCCTTAGGACTCCATTCTCTCCTGTGCTTTTCACCGCTTTCCCCCAAACCCCAAGCATACATTTAACCATCTCCTGCTGAGGTCAGTGAGATTCAGGCAGATTCATGCGCTCGCCACATGCAGAAACCCAGCTCCTCTGCACTGACAGCGCCTCAGCTGTTCGGATTTGTTCCACAGCGTGGCCTGCAAAAGAAATTGTTTCAAGGTGTGCAAAGCATTTGCTGCTTGCTGCTGTTGGCAGAGTAAAAGCACCGAGGAACTGTTGCCAGGACAAGGAAAAAACAAAATCTCCTCAGGGGGAAAAGGAACACACAGGAAGAGAAGGAGGAGCAGGGTGGGAGGTGCGCAGTCCCCCCTCTGACCCAGCCCTCATTTTGATATAAGCTGAGCTCGCTTTGGGCATGGGGTTTGGCGAAGATTGCTGATCCCTCTGTGTACACACGTACATCCCTCTACATGGACGGCTTTCACACTCCGAGGGTTGTTCCTTGCTGTTTTGAGCCTGTGGTGTGAGACATCGCAAAGATCTTTTAAGAGCAGTTGCTCTTACTCCCTGGCAACTAGTTGCCCGATGGCGTGTCAAGTGAGGGCACCCAAAACCCCTCACCGTTCGGAAACACATGCGCAGAAGCACAGCCCTCCTGCAGACACCTGTGTGTCTAGGGGAAGAGGCAGAGGTGTGCCTTCCATTCCTGACTTGAAACGCACTCAAGTGCTTTCTCACCCACACTGATTTGTTGATATCCATTTATGGTGCAAGAAATTGGACTACAGACCTTGAGGCAGTAATGTTAAAATCCCTAACAGCCCCCCCCCCATGCAGCCGAAGCTGCCTGGAGTGCACTGCAGCAGTTGTGAAAGGGAGCGAAGCCAGGCAGCGGTGGCAAGCTGTGAGATGGAGAGCGAAAGCCACTGGAAAGGCCTAGAGCCTGATATCCTTCCCTCGATCCTGAGTCTTAAATTTTCTGTTGTATTATACTGATTCCCCAGAGCAGTTTTCTCTGGTTGACACAGCAGGTATACTCATGCTGTCACATTATAGTAACAGGAATCAAATCACAATCCAAATACAAGAGCATTAAAAGCTAAAGCAATAAAATGGCTAGATACACAATCCTATTTATCTTCATTAATTTTGGGGTCATGCATATACGAAACTTCCCCTTCTATAACTTCTTTCATAGTCTCCAATGGAGCTGTCCTCCAGATAACCTCAGCAGTAACAAAACAATGTTGTCCTTGCTGAATGACAGCATCAAATTTTGTCACTCCTTGGAGTGGGGTGCCTATAACTGGCACTTTGTCTCTCAATTAATCTTTTTTTCATCACTCTCTGAAAACACATTGCACTTTCTGAAGAATGGGACTGAGTATCAAAAAGGGATATTCCCTAACAGAAGATTTTACAATTCACTTCATTATACCATGAATTAAAAAAAATACATAGTTTTTCTTATCCACCTTATCACACAGAATTTTTCAAACTATTTCAATGGAGCCTTTGCCCCAGAACAGCTGTTAGATCCAAATCTCAGTTTTATGCAATAAAGTTCACTAGAAGACAGGAAAACAAATTACATTAAGGGTTGGTTTGTTTACACACTAGGCATATTTTCCAACTAAGTTCTCCTTCATCCATTAATGTAATGGTTTGTTTCGAAGCAAGTCCTACTACTGCTCCTCAAAGTATGTTCCCCAATGTCACAGAAAGTGTATTTTTCAAATATTAATTCACAGCATTTATTTTACAGAGGTTGAAAGGAAGTTCAGATGAAGTTGCTGCATTGTGGCAATATACGAAATGAATTGTTTTAATAGGGAAGAGGTTTGAGATAATCTCTCAGCCTTGTTTCCTTTACTGGTCAAACCCCTTTGGTCACATCTGTGAGAGCAATGGGGCCACTTTTGTTTATTTTTCTTTAATCGAGAAATTTTAACCCTGGAAGTAAAGTTGAAAATGAAGAAGCTAGTCCAAGGGGCATCATGCTACACCAGCGTCTGTCCTTTTCCAATTGCAGGTGCCTCAGTAAGTAAGTGAAGTGATGATTTTTGCTTAACTCCCTGAATTTCTGTGTTCCATTTGTTGTAGCCACTATCTGCAAAGAACAGCTTGGCATTGCCATGTGTCAACTCCCAATACAATAGGGACCTGCATTACAAGCAGATCTAACTGTAGCAAACCAGGAAAATTGTAAAGGCGGTGGAACGAGGACAGGCTCTGACAAGCAAAGAGGAACTCCTCAGAGGTGTCTTATTGCCAGGTAGCAAACTAGATGTGAAGAAATACAGCACAAGTGCTATACTACCTTCTTATACCATGACATAAAGCTTAGGGTTTTGATGGTGAAGTCTGAGCAGAGATCTGTAATCCAGAGGCTGCTCTCAAGCAACATTTCTGTGGCCTATGATCTTATGTAGACAAGAAGAGATTTCCCATTCCTGGCTGACTGCCAAAGTTATCCTTCTGCTCTGGTTTCTTTTTTTCCAGCAGAGAGGGCTAGACAATTAGATATATAGCTACTTAGGAATTTTTTCAAATAGTTGAAATTATGAGGGGGCTAGCCAGATAAAACAAAGTCTCTATGGCTCCCTTATCTAACAGACCAGGGACTGGTAGAAACCAGGGACTTTTCCCAGCAATGTTGCATATGTTTGTTGAGATCTTACCTGTTTCAGGTCCAGTATAGAGGCCTTGACCAAAGGTCCTCTTGTACCACACAAGTGGTCTACAAAACAAGGCAGATGAGTCTAAGAGCAAGCCTTGCTAATGCAGAAGCACTGCATATAGGGTCTGAGGCAGCCAGATCAGCAGGCTTGGAGCTCACCCAGGTGCCTCTAGGTCACTGCTTGGTGCAGACATGTCACCAGTGTGCCCTACATCCACCCCTACAGAAAGGTTCTAGCAACATGTGCACGACTGTGCTCGGTTACAACGGGTGACCCACTGATTCATAAGAGACCCCTGCTTAGCAGAAGGACTTCCACAGGCACCAAGACTATGTATGGGCCAGCACCGCTCCTCAGAGACTGTTTATCTCAGACATAGCAAAACATTATTAGCTCAGCTGCAGGTAGACAAACCTGACCGAAAGGCTTTCTGCCAGCTTGCCTGCACTTGGCAGTCTCTGCCAGACCACTCACAAAGACATCCATCAACCACAAAGTGTACAAGTCATGCTGCACTTGAGCGTAGCAGAGGTGTTACAACATGGATTTAGTTATGTCCATCAGACTCTCAAGGAACACTCGCAGACTTCAATGGTCTCTTAAAGATTTACAGTAATACAAAGCAACAAACAAAAAAACCACAGCTCCATTTCCCAGTATCAAAGGGAGAACTTGCCAAGAGCACAGGAGCAAGCCACTCAACTGACGGCGAGGAAACAAGCTCATTTCTGCATTGCTTGTATCTTGGATGACTTTTGTGGAGGTGCCTAACTTTGATCATTGATAAATGAAAATGTTGGCTGGTAGTTTCTTTTCTATGCTGCTTCTGGAAATCCTGCACAATGAAAATTTCACGAGCTGGCCTGTTTTATAAATGTTGACATTTAGTTCACAGTTACTGTTCTGATATAACCCAAGTTATTTTTCTCAAGACCACAGTCATGTCCATCCAGTTCTGTAACAGAATTTACTTTAACATCAGACAAAAACATTGTGGTGTTAAGATACGACAGGGAATTTGTTTGCCAAACAAAAGGACACTTTATGTGTCCAAACCTGAGAGTGACTGTTCTGTGGTGCCTGTCCTCAAAATACCTAAGTGTGAAAGAAGACACCTCAATTCTGCTAGCCTGCACAAAAAGGCAGCTGCCAGGGATGTACAATACCTATGCTGCATTAGTTCATTCGTTAGCACCTTTCTAGCTCATTTCTGAAAGCACTGTAGAAACAAAGCAAGGCAGACAGACTTTCCATGCCAATGGACATTTTTGTGAAGGTACAACTTCCACAACTCCCTTGTTCAGATTATCTGAGCAGTGGTAGGCGGGTGGATCCCCTTAATAATTTGCTTTTCTCTTTTATTACTGAAATGAAATGTCTATAATATCTGGGGGTGTTGGAAGGGAGGTAGCTCTTATTGCATTCCTTTGCAGGCAGCATTGCTCTTGCAGGGACACCTGTCTGCACGAAACTCTGTAAACGCTTTTTAACAGGTCCCCAGGTAGCAGAACACAGCTGCTAAAGAGCGTTAATGGCAGGACAGCTGCTTGGCTGACAGAATTGGAACCAGCATGGTGCATGTGCTGGGACTGTAAACAGGAATGAATTTTCCTAAAAGCTTTATAAGTAAAAATGTTTATTTTTGGAATATTAGCAAAGTAAAAGGAGTTACAGTGTTCCTTTAATTTTAAGTCAAAACATAACGACATGCAGCTTTTAAGAAGGTTTATTTTATAGCAAAATCTCAAATTGAAACAAGGTGGCTTAGAAACAACTTCAGAAATATCAGGGATTTCTTCTAGATGTGTATATAAAACACACTTCGGCATTTTCTTGCCCTTAATGTGTAGTAAAATTGGTCATGAAATCCTTCTTTCCATAAACCACACATCAGGTATTGGGGAACGCTTTTCTCGCTGTCAAGCCTGCCATTGATGGCAAATGCTTGGTGTGTGGTGCACAGAAGTATTATGGGACAAGCAGAACAGGTTATTCACATGCTAAAAAAGATGAGACCTTATGCTTCAAGGACAGGCACTGGAATGAAGACACCCAATTCCTAGCCTTCCCTCGGCCACAGCCTTCCCTTCTAAATCAGAGAGAGTGACAAGAAAGTGCCCCGTGTTGGTGGGCACAACCCCAGCACAGGCTCACAACTAGAATTTTGAATCCGGATGAACACCAGCATTAGGCTGGTTGCAAACAACTGTCGTCTTTTTGGGACTATTGGTAAAGTACCATATTCTTTTTGAACAGTTCACCTCAGCATAGCAAAACACAAACCCCTTGCAGCTCTCCAGCGTGGATGATGTGAGCAGTACTTGCCTTATCCTCTTGAAATGCTATCACTACCTGTTTAGGATCTACAGAGACCTTTTAAAATCTACCTAAACTTCACTATGTTTCTCAAAGTCTCTCAAAGGTATTTTCCACCATCCTTACTACACCACCACGAAACAATCAGTATGCCGCATCAAGGGCTGAAAATAGCAGGCCTATTACCTGTACATAGCTCTTCACAGCTTCTCATCCTGAGCCTGAAGCTGGGCTCGGTTTAAAGATATTAATTGCCTTTTTCACAGCTGGCACCAGCAGCCTTGCATGTTGACTCAAAGTGTGATGTGATAATTAGGCAGGGTGAGGAATCTTTGCTAAGTTTTGTTCTTTGGCAGTATTTTGCCTTTGATCTTCTCTGCTCTCCTTTCCAGGAGAGTTACAGCATTCCAGCAGAAGCCAAGGGTGGGCCTTTCATCAACCTGGGGGGAAAGCTTCATCCTGTGCCCCACGGCACTCCACTCTCAGTCTTAAACTTCCCATGCAGATGACTGCTGTGTGCTAGCTGGAGTGCCTGTGAGGTTCCTATAGTCAGAAAAGCACACACAGTGCATCTTCCACCAAAACACATCAAATCAACACATTAAAAGAGAAGCAGGTACAAAGTTCAGCAACAAAATAAGCAAATAAGCAGGCTTCTAGTAGTGCCTTTTCTGCGTTCACTTGATTTAAACCTTGTATTTTGTGCTGCAGGTTAGGAAGACTGGTGGCACAATAAATACAACATCCTGCAGAAACCTACAGCCATTTCTCACTTGGGTTCCAAATCTGCCCATATTCCAGAGTCATGCAGGCAGTTAACTTACTCATTCTGCTGATTTTTATTGGCAAATTACAAACCACTTAACAGATGGTGTAGAAATAGTTTTATAAACTAAGGAATAAGTCCTAGAGCATTTATATTTTTATGAATGAATTGTTTTCCCAAAGTGTTCCTTCTTGGGCTTTTGTCACTTACCACTCTTTCCAGATCTGCCCTTTCTGTTTGTCACACTATCCAGACCTGGGCCAACATGAAATGCAGAGAGACAGCACGCAGGTCTGAATCTCATGAATTGTGTCCCTGCTGTATTGTTCACTACACTTGGCTTTTAGCAGCACGGCAATGCAAGCCAAAGAAAAGTATCTGCCCCAGGAGGCCTAATTGGTGGGAGTTTTGCAATATGACAGAGTAAATGAGCTAAAGAAGACTTTAAGTAGCTATTTTCTTTTTCCATCCTGGGAAGGAAATAGAGCTTTATGCTGATTAGGAAATAAAACATAAAGATCTGATTCCCTGTTACACTGTGATGTGTGTTGAACTAAGTCCCAGAGCTGCTTCAGTACTAGAAATTAGGCATGGAGGAGATGCCTGCAAGACTGGTATGTAACTATTCACATGACAATGAAGTTAATGTCAAAGTGTACCTATGGGAAGAAATGAACAACTGTAATGATGTGTCATACATAAGGAGTAAATCTTTAAAGCTGCTTTCCCCAAGCCATTGTCCTTACAATCTCTTGTCCTTCCAAACCAGGGAGACTGTGAATATGACAGCCTGTTAGCAGGTTTTGCTTGCTGCCACAGCTGTTTTAATTGTGGTAATCAACAGAGCTTGTGCACATCATCTTCAGTTTCTTCTATGCAAATGTGCAAAAATTCCAGTAGATTTCATGTGACTGCTCGAAGGCTGATGCTGGTGCAGGAGCAGATATCTGGCTGCTCCATCTCTTATCTGATGGCTAGCATGTTGCTGCTCTTACTTCAGAGGCAGCTAAAAAGAGTTATTGCATTTACAGTATGAGATATCCCTTTTGCACACAACAGGCTGAGCAATGGCACTTTCTGCCCTCTCGTACCAGTCTGCCTTCCATCACTTCCCACTTCCATGCTGTGCTCCTAGCTGTAGCCCGCCAGGGCTGAATCTCAGCAGCAGGGACTCAAAGAGGCATCTCAGCAGCAACTCACGGATTGTTGTTAAACAGCCACAGTTAACAGCAACATAGGTGGGAAAGAAGCAAAGAAAATCCCTTTCTTCTCCTCAGTGCCTAAGGATTATGAAGGATACACAATCTACAGGGTATTTATTTTGTAGATTGGATCAAAGAGGTAGCCCAGTCCCAAGATGCAGAGAAGGCAACACAGTGCTGCATCACAGAAATACTGGACTGTCCACAGACTGTAACAAGTCAGTCCTTCCTGTTCCTTCCTGGGTTAAACTTCTGCAGGAATTTTTAAATTTGACATACACATGTAAGGATGATTCTTACAGTGTCCCACACAGGGACAGGAAGCTGTCATGGAAGTGGGAGAGGCAAGAAACTGGGCTAGGTAAGACTCACCTCCACTCTGCGATGATCACATACATTGTTTCCCAATGAAGTTAAACACATTATCCTAAAGTGTGCCTCAGTTGTAACTGAAATAGCATATATCCTAGCTAACTGCACAGCTTGCTGGCTTATCACTGTCAGCTCTTTTTATAACATCTCCAAATTTCTTCTACTCCACAGGCACCATCAGTGGTTGGACTGATTTCCATGCCTTCAGTGAGTGGAGCTTAAATTAACCCTTTTGCTACTAGGGCTTTTATCTTCACGCTTTCAGTTTTCTGAGGGTTTGTGTAGGCTTCTCTCAAACTTCTGTTACGAGCAGCCAGAGGTGACCAGATATGGAATAAAGGGTTCATCTGTTCCTGTCCTAATTTAAGCACCTAATGTTCACTGGGCTTCAAGTGCTATACATACAAAAGAGATAAGACAATTGTGGGAACATAGCAAACCCAGGAGCTCCACTAGAGCTGAACCTCTCTGAGATTATGCTGGAAAAAGCATAAAATCTTGTTTCTGAGAACAGTGGGTTCTGAAGCAGCTGGTAGATTTTTACACTCTTTAATCAATCCAGACAGAAAGAAGAAAATGTGAAATCACATTATGAAAACATGAAGCCTGCTGTACTCCAGGGGAAAAATAAAATACGAGAGATGGAAGTTCTTGAATAAAGACGACAAATAGAAGAATAAAAAAGCATCTTGTCTGCAACTAACCCCAGGATCCAGAGCCTTACAATGTCTGAGAAAGTTAAAACTGGATGCTTCATGGGAGAGTCATATATGCCTGGAGCAAAGAGCTCCAAGGAGAACACATAAACAGACCCTGACAATATACTCGGATTTATCCAAATAAGGGAAACCAGTGGACCTATGTGAGAAAATCCAGAGATGACAAAGGACTGGGGATAGAAAGCAGTAAGGCAATTTAAGTTGGAACCCAGCAAGAGATGGCCTTGTAACTTGACATTGTGCTAGCTAACACTTACCGTACTCATGCTCAACAAGTCCAGGCAGATGCAGCACTTCAAATGACAGTATTTCCTGAAACTGCATTTGGGTTAATTTCAGGGCACTAGAGTTACATCAGGGCATGCAAGGGTTTAGATTGCCGAAATCTACAATAGGCATTAAATTCCACAGGGGCAACATTTTCTGACTATGGGAAAACCAGTGGAAGGGCATGATTAGAGCCTTGGGGAAACTCTAGAAGAAACAACAGAGCTGCTGTGTTAGCAACAGAGTGCTAACAGAGTGCTAGAAAACTAGGAAGAGTCTGCATAAGGGGGACAACTAGAAAACTGACAACTAGAAAAAGTCTGCATAAAGGGGAAAAAGCATCTCTGGGGGAAAAAAGACAACACAGCAAGGAATGTTTCAGTTGAGTTCTGACCCTCACAGACAAAGGAAACATGAAAATATTGCTCAGAATAACAAAATACATCTTGGGAAGTTTGTAGCTTATTGGTCTAGCGGAACAGGGACAGCGTAACAAGGTGGAGTACTGGAAGAATTAAAGATGTCCCAGAACTGCTTATATATCAGAAAGAATAACATTTAATTCATCCCCCCAAAAAAACAGTTCAGGTTCTGACAGCAAAACACACTCACAATTGACAGCTGATGGCTTGAGACATCAGGAGGTCTAGCAGTGAAAAAGGACAGCTGTAATTTTAAGCCATAGGTTGAAAAGGTTTGATATCTTTATTAATTTCACATTGACTGTAAACGCTTTACTGCGTTTGCTAGAAAGGGCCTGGCAAAAATTCTGAAAAAGCGCAATTGTAGCTATTTTCTCAGCTACCAAATATATGACCTGCAAGGCAAATTTAAGTGGGGCTCATGGTGCAGGCATATGCATTTCAGCCTTCGAGGAAAGTGTAGGATAACAAACTAAATTTGGTAGGAGCCAATCTAATTTGAAAGCCTTGACTAAATGAAATACTGACCATGAAATATGTTTTGCTGGAACAACTGCTCTGGATGTGACCCCACAGAGAGAGTGTAACAATCTGTAGTTTGTGTTATAGCTATTGGGTTGCTGGGTTTTTAAGTGCTATTTCTCCATTGCATAGAAATTATGGCACTGAGAGCTGTGCCTTAAAGGCTTAAGCTGCTCAGACAGACTCTGGGGCTGAGTCACTCTGAAGCTGAAGGTCAATGGCTTTGATTTTCCCAGGTGTGAAGTCCACTAAATGCAAAGAGTGGCTGACTACAGTAAGTTATAGAATCATAGAATAGTTAGGGTTGGAAAGGACCTTAAGATCATCTAGTTCCAACCCCCCTGCCGTGGGCAGGGACACCCCACACTAAACCATGTCACCCAAGGCCTCATCCAACCTGGCCTTGAACACCGCCAGGGATGCATTCATGGAGCATTCACAACCTCCCTGGGCAACCCATTCCAGTGTCTCATCACCTTATGGATCAGGCTTTAGATAAAACCTGTATTACTGAGTAGTGAAATAAAGTTTTTTAAACAGCTCTCTAATGTGTCACTATTCTAAATCGGGAAGCCTGTAGAAGAGCTACTTGGGAATTTCCTGATGCAACTTTCCCAGTCAGAAAACACCATTTGTCGAAACTAAATGAGTTTTTCTTTTTGCAGGGAACGATCACTTTAGATAAATTTCACAATCTGAAAAATATGAATGAAAAAGTTTCCAGAACAACACAATATTTCGTTTGCTTTTAAAAAAAGTTCACACAGGTACCGATTTCAGTTCAAAATTATTTTTGTTTGAAAAAATCTTCCTAGCTACCCAGTAGTTACAATGAAAAAGGAAGTCCACGGTCGAAGGGAAAGGTTTCCAACTAATTACAATTGGAATGAAAGCCACGATTTCAAAAACCAAACCATGGGACAGGAAAGCTGTTTCTTGTACAGTTCCAGGGATGGCAATATCAAGCACCTTGCTACTCAAGCACAGAAGCACCAATTTTGACAACCTGCTGTGATCTGAAATGAGAGGAGTATGCACGTTGGGAAACTGAAGACGTGTGTTGAGCACCTCTGGCATTGCACAGATAAGCCAGAGTAAGTGTTTATTTTCATAAAGAATCTGCTTGTGAGGTAAGGAAAAAGAAGGAAAGCAGAAAATTTAGAAATCATGAACTCATAATTGCTTTCTGAATTGACTCCTTTTTTAAGAGTTTGAATGGGACAAAGGAAGGAAAGTTACATACTGCTGTGGATAACAAAGCCAGCAGGAAACATGGCTTAACAGTCAAAAGAACACACACGATAACTGTTACTCAAGTTCACACACAAGAACAATGTTTATCTCCTCTTCCCACCACTGTCAGAAAAATGTAAGCCCAATAAAGAGTATCTGTATAACCAAAGTGCTCAGATAGGAAGGGATTAGAAAAAGTAGGGCAGGAAATAAAAACTTGAAGGAGCAGAGGCATGTGGTACCATGATTCAAGAAGAGAAGAAAGCAAACTTAAGATGAAAAAGAAAGGGAGATCTACCTTGTGGCAGTCAAATAGAGAGCGGTACGAGCCTCAACATCAAAATCCATGTTTCAGACACCTACAATGAACTACAGGCTCCATGAAGCAGTTATAAAGGCAGAGGTAATGTCTATATGCAGTGTGTTTGAGGGCAGCATGTCTGTATCTAAGTACAGGCAGCCTCTGAGCCCTGGTTTCAAGAAGATGCTCTCTTTTGTTATTTTTCTAAGGTACTACAATGCTTCAATTCTGCTATACTCTTAGATTTGACTTTAGATGACCTGTATACTCGCACTATATGGAAAATATATTGTAGATGTTGATTTCAAACAGCATCGAAGTTTAAAAATATTTAGGGGCAGAGATGTAATTTGGACCCATGTATATTAAATGAAGATGAGCCATGGGTTAAGAGGAGTGGCCTGCTTGAGTCATTATTTGTATCATAGATTGTCTGGAACCCCAAATACTCTTTTTTTTAATAAAAAATCTGCATATCATATTTCTATTGAGCCAGTCACTGTAAGTGTGCAATTAGGTTTCAGTCTCTTTCCCTTTTAAAATTATTGTCCTTGAACTTCCTGCCTATGACTGGATGAAGAAATGCTGAAATAGAATGAAAAATTACTTTTTCCAAAATATTTCCGACCAAGCCAAAAGCTGTCTGTATGAGAAATCTTGCAAGAAAATCTGTTCTCATCTTATTTCCAGCTGAGCTACATCCAGTACACACTTGCTGATAGTGTGAGAAAAGTGCTTGGATATGGACATTTATGCGATTTAAGCCTCTGAATGTTGGATTGTGAATACAACCAGCACTAGAAATACCCGACAGATGTGTTAAGAAGCCACACCGTGGGCAATATCAGAAAGGAGAATTGAATTGAGATAGCTTCCTCTCCTGAGGAAAGGCCATCCAGTCTCAGTGGTCCTGCTGTAACTGCCACTACCGCTTCACAGATGCTTCCATCCACTTCCCACCCTTGCTCTTCCCTCACCTCCATTCTTGTTTTAGCTATCAAAGGCAGCAGCTCGTAACACCAGCCTTTTCTACCAGCTTTCTAGGTGTTTCACACACCTGTCTTTTCCTCATCATGTTGAAAAAAATATCTGTCAGTGCCAGCGCAGATATCCTCTGTATTCTTCAAAATGTCTCCTAAAGCTCTCCTCTGCCATCACACCTAGAAAAACCTGAGAAGAAGCTCCTGCAGTGCCAACGCACAGCCTGATGGGCCAATCGGTGTAGCCCTAGTGTTTTCCCATGTTCCCTCATCTCTCAGCAAGCACTTACTTGGCAAGCCTGAAGGCGGCTATGTTTTCTTTCTGTTTATACAACACTGAGGTTCTTATCTGCGGCTAGGCCTCCTTGATCCTATCATCACATAAATAACAACAGGTAATGATTTAAAAGAAAAGCAAAGTGAAAGCTTAAAGCTCAGTTATTTGAATTACTTTCACACAGTGCTGAAAAAGTCATTATTTGATGGCAGCAGAAGTGACTGAATCATGGGGATTTTTGGGGGGGTTTATTTTGTTTTGGGGTTTTTTAATTGCTGTGTTGTTCCAGGGTTTTTGTCGACAATCATTGTCAGTGCTAATTCTCCAAACAGACAAAAATCTAGGTGGAAATCCTGGCTTCACTGAAGTCAAGTGCCAGATTTCCATCGGCTTCAATGGGCCTGGAATTCACCAGGTCACAACCTAGAGAAAGAGTATTTGTAGTAGCAAACCAAATAAATACATCCGTGTTTTTCTATGAAAGATCAATTTGAGACCCCTTTTTCCTGGCGAGAGTTACACACAGCGATATAATTTGAGATATGGCAGTACTTGGAACAGGAAATGACTACGGAGACATTATCAGAGCAGTGCTGTTATGCCAATGGCTGAAGCAGAGAAAATCCCCAAGAACTTGTTAAAATGCTGCAGGAAACAAAATAAAACAAAATAAAAAACAAATCCTGAAATAGGGTGCACAATGAAAATACCACAGTTTAAATTTCTGCGAGGTTGAGAGGAAAACAGAGGGCAAAACTGTACGGAAAGAAAAAATAGTACTGCATGTTGCTTGCCAATAAGGTGCCAGATGTTGCCCTTTGCAAGAAAGAGAAAGCATCTTGACAGAAATTTTCAAGAACTACAGTAGCAACACAGTAGTGTACCTTAAGGAACAACAACCCTTCAAAAGATCTCGACATGGAAATTGGGTATGAGGTGGAACAGTTTTGTTAGACATCCAAAGAGTGATTTTCCTATTCAATGGAATTAATATTAGCTGAAGCATATGCATGTGTACTCCACAGATCATGTGAAACAGAAAAGGACTCTTTCATGGATTATTAAATACACGTGTGTTGTTTAAACAGGAGAAAACAAGCCTTAAATGATAGGATGCCTGTGCCAGAAATGCTAGAAGCAGAACATCACTATGAATCAAAGAACATAAAAGATGTTCCCTACATCAGATATCAATAATACTTTCAGATATTCAATAATTTTGCTTAAAGTAACAATTACTCATTACATGAATTCAGAGCATTATACAGCAGTGGATACAGTTAATCTTGAAGTGAGAAATAGCCCAGGAATGTGAAATATCTGTGTACAAAACCAGTGACTTGGTGTCTGAGTATGACTACAGGCACAGAGCACATCTCAACAGACACACCAATTCCATGATTTTGGGGAAGTGGCCAGTCACTTTCTTTCCTGCTCACTGATCATTTCATTGAACTATTTCTCTCACTTTTTTTTTTTTTTTAATTAGAAGATTAATATGTTTTTCCCACTGAAAATGTAAACTTTTCTGCAGTTCTGGTGCCACACAGGCAAAAATATTTCAGGTGAATAATTTCATATTTACATCAGAGAATCACTATTGGAACATCAAGTTCCAAAGGAAATTGTGGATTCCCATGATGATTTAAGGTCATTGGAACATGGGATACATTTTTGGAACATGAATGACAGCAATGCATAGTTGATATCATATCATAGAGGATATTTTTATACACCATAAGAACATCATCAGAATCAAGTGCTTCATCTAAAGTGTAACTGGCAAAGCTCCAAATCACATCAAAACTGATGATCAGTTATGTCATATCAGTCACGTTCTGCTTGTAACATGCTTCTTCACTGCGGTTCATGTTGCACAACTGAAAATGTTCCTCATTCCAACATATTGTATAATGTACTTTCATTTTTTAAGATTCCCTTACTTCTTCTAGATGAGGTACCACTGAACAGTTTCTGTATATATACAGAATATATACATAATAATAATAGCTTCTAACTTTTAAGATTTTTTTTTTTTTTTTTGGTGCATTTGATATGAACACTCTAGCTAAGAGCTTTTGCTGGCAGAAACTGTATCTCTGGGAACAGAGTCAATGGGCACAGGTATATGCACACAGACCAGACCATCAGGGAAGCAAGCACTCCATGCACCCATAATAGTCCACAACATCAGCCCAAAATGGACTTGAAGGGCAAACGGATGTGCTGCATATAGGGACCAGAAGAATATATTTTTTAGCACAACTGCAATCCTTTCACTGAAGTTTTCCTCCATTTCTTAAGCTGTAGCTCGTACACCTAGATCTTTACAGCCCTTTGGACTCCAGGAGATGCAAGTTTTCTTGCTATCCAAGGAAGGGCTTTTATTTTCTTTAGGTTTTGAATTATAGTTTGATATAAGAATGTCTTTTATCACAACACGAAAGAGATCATGAAAGTGGGTCACTTCTGACTCACAGATCCAGGACAATAGCTGCAATGCACTATCATGGTATGAGACCTTGTCTTTGTCTCCTTTCTTATTCATGGGAACTCTCCTCTGCAGCTCCCTGTCAGTCCCCAGCTCTCCAAATTCTATAAGGAGATGGCTGGACCTTACAACAGCATACATACGTAACTTCCATACCATATATGGATCTGCGCTTCCAATTTCATCCCAGTTCTTTATACTTTAAGTAATATTTCTAATTTTATTTTCCAACTATGTTCTTTTTCTCCTCTCTTTAACCAGATCAAACGGGAAAAAAAAACAAAACAAAACAATGTTGACATATTTTATTTTAATATTAGGAAAAATAATTTAAAATTAAATAGAAGAATTAAACAAGAGTTTGTAGAAATCATTTCCCTTTCCTCCTTCCTTTCAGTTCTTTTTATCATCACACCATAATTTTCCTTGATTCAGACTAGCATGATATGACAAGCTTAGCTGATATCTTGGTAGCAGCAAGGTTTATGAAGAGGTACAACCAATGTCAAAGATAAATGTGCTATTGCCTTTGTGATACAGAGGCAGCTTTATTTGCAAACTGCGGGGGACTGCCTTCTTTTAATTTATGAAAGGAAGCAGGAACAAGAATAAATGATACAAATAAAAATGCCACTTTGCTACTATGTACCATAGTCATATCAGAAGGAAAAGCTCCTTTGTCAGAGAACTTTCCAGGGTTACTTCATGCCAATCAAGGCAGGAAGGTGACCTAAGACAGCAAACGTAATTTCTTTTTATTAAGTGCACCCATTGCTCATTTCCTATGTAAAAATTTAGAGCTATACATTAGTTACAGTGTTAGCAGTAAACGAGGGCTGTAATCAAGAATTAGTACCACATCCACAAATTTTAAACACGTGCCCCCATCTCCTAGATTATTATTACACCACACATGGAATGGGTGGTTACTTTATCATCTAAAGCAACAAAGCTGAAGTGTGCTGTAACAGCAATGATCTGTATGACATTCACTGAGCATGCAAGACCAGCACAGTTCTTATTAAAATGGAGACAGGCAGAAGAATACCTTTGAGCTGCAAGTCCAAACCAACATAGGCAGAAGTGAGCTAATTCCACAACAATAAACCTCATGATATTGATATACTTTATCACTTTCTGAATTTGGTGTAAAACTGGCAGAGGGCATGAGGAAGCTATTTAAGGAATTATGCCAGATATGTGATAGGAACAGGACATACGTCAAAATAGCAATGTTGGAGCAAACAATACACATTGTACAAGCATGCAAAGGCAGTTGGGACTGTGCAGGTCTATAACTCAACAAAGGAACCCACAATAGTAGATACAGGGATTAGAAACCAGACGTCTCACAGGCAAAAGCCTTTGTTTCAGTTGAAGGAAAGAGAAGTATGAAAGTATTTTCAGTTTGAAGGGCCCAAGTACACAACATCATGGACACTTAGCTACAGAAATAAACAATTTCAGTGAGCATAATAGGGGGGGCAAACATAAATGAAGTGTGAGCAAACGGGAAATAGCTGAATTCAAAAAACCAACAGTCTAAAAGAAAAAAAAGCCCCTGCAATATAATTTCTATCCCTTTCTCTTTCACTATTATTGTATTTTACCTTCAGTTTAGTTGTTTTCTTTTCCTCTATTATTCCTTAGGGAGCGATGAAAGCATATTGAGCTTTTTTTAAGGATAAATAGATGGGTAAAGCTGTTTCCTTAGGCAGTCCTAATCACCCTTTGTGTGGGCTTTCTCAGATACTGTTCATAAGAAATTGTATTTACAACAGAGGCAAATTCCCAACTGACAAGAAAATAAAGACTCTCCTATGCTATCAGTCTGTATGCTGAAGTCCCCCAGCCTTATGTACACCATCAAAACAATAATCATGCTAACTATGTGAATTTACATACTGGCTATTTAATCTTACATATCAGTGAAAGAGAAGAGAGGAAGAGAGTTGTAAAACACAGCAAATTGGCACCCCTTCCACATGGCAAGAGCAGTATCAGAGTAGGTCTAGTGAAGCCTGACCATGTATGAAGTCTATTCTACAGAGTGTGAAAGAAATTATCTCAAACTAACATGCTATTCTTGAATGGAGCTCAAAAAACGTTAAGAATATGCCCACCAGTTTTCTATGAGAAAAAAGGCCTCTGCAAATTCAGGAATGCTGAGTTGTTTTCAACAGTGACCATGCTGTGACTGCATGCAAAGAATAAAACAACAACATGAGTACATGAATCTGTAACATTCAAAAAAAACCACACACCCCCTAACAAAACTACAAAAAACCCAGAAGACCACAGACCAAACAATGTTTTAAGAACGTATTTTGATATCAGATACAATAATGACAGGCAAGCTGACAATATATGAAGAGAAGATCAGTAATGTCTTAGAAGCACCAATATTTTATTAAGCTCTAGATTAGATAAAGCTTGTTCTCAACTGGTTTGTTAGCAAAGCCTGTTTTGCCCCAGTATCACCACCTGCAAGCCACGTCAGAGGGAGCATGAAGACCTTGTAAAGAACTTGGTTACCCAAATATTCCATAGCTCCTCTCCAAGCAATACTTACTTGTCCTGGCATTTTGGTTTCTTTTTTTCCTCTTTTTTTTTTTTAATGGTTGATAAAATTACCACACAGCAACATGACTATGACAGTGCTTTTAAAAGAGACAGAAGACCTTTGTGCAAGGAGCTTAGCAGACAGGATTACCTGGTAACGCATTCCAATTTCTGGTCAGATTCAAGGTTATTCCTTACCTTTAGAATGCTGAGAAGATAAAGAAGACAAAAGAGAGTGAAAGTGGAAGTAGAAATAAAAGAAGACCTCTTATTGAATATGTTGAATGGGAATCCACCAGCTAGCACGCATCAATGCCTAAGTCCCAACTATAGCTGTTACTATTTTTCATAGGCACAATAGAAATCCACCTCATCCATAGACATGGAGAGAGAACAAATACTAGTTTTCTAAATAAAAGGGGGAAAGTAGCCTAGACCCCTCACTTTTCTCCTCATTCTACAGACTACAGAGCTACAAATGCCCCTGTGTCATCCTGTCAGTACTGCTGTCAGTGTGTACACAAACGCATCTGTCTATTTATTCAGTCATCAAAATTCCAAGTCTTCATGCTAGTCATAATTACACCTTCCAAAGAGGCAGGCACCTGCCATTTACTCTACCTTTTTCAATTATATCTAATTGAAGACTTGAGCTCAAATAGAGGAAGGGAGACAAGAGTTCTTCAAACTGTCTAAACACTTTCTGTTGAATAGAAAGAGAGGTTTTCTACCACAGCTCAAAAAAAGCCCTCTAGCATGACTGGCATAATAAAGAATTGGAACATGAGAGGCATTTCCTTCCTGTAAACTCACTACACCATGAGGATGTTTTTTAGATGGATGATGGCTCACAGCCTGAAGAAAACCCCTTCACCCCATCCTCCCCACTACTGCTGAAGCTAAGCGGAGTGCGTTTCTTGAGTATGAGAACTTGTCTAGGGTAACTTATGATAACTTCCTTCTTTCAAGAACACACAGGTGATGGAGGATATTATGTCAGAAATGGCAAAAAAAGCAATCCTCAATCAAACAAGTTGACCTGTGATCATATGATGAGATGACTGATAGTAGATTACCCTCTCCATGTACAGATGTAAACTCCATGGCAACAGTAACCTGATAGGCACTGAGCTAGAGTAACCTGCTAGGAATTTAAGAAGCTGGAAAAAAACCCAGCTGGCTCCACTTATATAAGGAATTAGTAATTAGGCCTGAAAGAGAGGGAGGTTTCAGTCTGTGTGATCTGCATTAAGAATAAGTCCCTGAAAGCATGTTTTGAGGAGCTACTTCTGGTACTTGTGTGAGTGTGCACATATGTGTTGGGATTTTCCCTGTTCCTTGGACAGTGTTGCAGAAGTTTTCATCAGGAGGTAGTAGGAGGGTATCATTTGGAGAGAAAATGGTAAGAGCTGAAGAAAGGAATCCTTCTATTAAGTCATGTGATGGGAGAAGTTGACCACATAGGTTGGTCTCTGAAATTCATGGGCAAGAAACAAAAGCCAACATATTGCTAGCAAATTAGACTAATTATGGTAAAACCAAAATGGCCAAATGGAAAATGCCTCACACTGGTTAAGGGAGAAGCAGTGATTAAGTTGTGTAACATATGCATAGGAAAAGCAGAGTAGTTAAAAATATAGAAAACCATCATCACATTAGTGATACATCTACAAAGATGCACAAGTGTAATCCTTCAGTTCCTTTATAATCAAAAGCTAAAATGATATTTGTAATCTTGATCAGAGGATATTACTACATCAGCACTTCTTAGCCCTATATTATCTTTCTAACAGCAGAGTAAACCTGTAATGATTATAGATCTAATTTTAAGATAATGGATGATGAGAGACATTAAACTACTGAGAACTTTGTACATAAAAATATAAGCTAGAGGAATGAAATGTAAATGCTATAATGGAGTTGTCCTGGCTATTTGAAAGCCTAAAGGATTTAATGTTTTTGAGTGAAAGCAATGAAAAACTCAGCTATTTTTCATCATCTATATTGTCAGCTGGAAAATGTAAACAATTGTACCAAAAGCAGAAGAATGTAAGGTTCCCTTTCACTGCCTTCCCACCCTTTTCTTGCTTTCTGCAGAGAAATGTAGGCTAACCATCAAACAGGTTCACAAAGCCAAGATGATTCTTACAGATTTCCCTGGACATTCCTCAATACCATTTGTCAGTGGTGTTTGTGGAGAATGCAATGGCATAGGTGAGAACCTTACTGGGGAACACACTGCACTACAAATACCAGAAACTAGCTAAGCTGTGTGCATCTGCTCTTTTTATCTTCTGTTTTGAGGGGCAAGAAACTAGAGAACAGTTCATTTTATTTCCTAGCTAGATGCTGTAGTAGAAGAGGTATCTGCCAGGACACAAGAGCATAGTAAAAAACCAAGAGATTCTGTGAATCGTAATAGATATATACTTTTTATGATATTACATATGCTTTTTTGTAATACATATATATGAAGACAATGAGAACTTTATTTTTCAGTCTCTATCACTTGAACAGCTCTCCTTATGTTCATCTGTTTATATCATTTTGTAGCACTATATGCTTTTGATTGTTGTTTATTCATTCCTATTCTCTCAATTTTTCAGTAGTATTTCTGATCAGTTCCAGAGAGGATGACATTGCCTCTCAGACAAGAAGGGCTGATACTCAACTCATTTTTTTTCATACATGGATACATGTTGGCAGTGATGAGGGGATGCCAGGTCTGATGATGTAAAAATTGCAGAAGTATGTGAAGAATCACATTGAATTCTTTAATTCAATTTAATTCTTTAAGCTTACATGCTTAACCAGAAGCAGAAGACCTGATCTTGGTTTTTATAAATACAATAGAAGGATGAAGTCATTTCAGAGATCATTTTACTGGCCAAAAAACTGCAGAAATGGTGACCTTGATGGAGTGACTTGAAAGATTTATTTGACTTAGTAGTTTCCTTTTTCTTCCTTCCTTTCTTTCTTTTTTCTCTTTTCTCTTTTCTCTTTGCTTTTCTTTTCTTTCTTTTCTGTTTTCCTTTCCTTTCCTTTCCTTTCCTTTCCTTTCCTTTCCTTTCCTTTCCTTTCCTTTCCTTTCCTTTCCTTTCCTTTCCTTTCCTTTCCTTTCCTTTCCTTTCCTTTCCTTTCCTTTCCTTTCCTCTCCTCTCCTCTCCTCTCCTCTCCTCTCCTCTCCTCTCCTCTCCTCTCCTCTCCTCTCCTCTCCTCTCCTCTCCTCTCCTCTCCTCTCCATTCCTCTCCTCTCTCCTCTCTCCTCTCCTCCCCTCTTTCTGCAATGTACCTGAGAAACTGCAGTATGATTTCACTAAATATGTGTCATGGTTTGTGTGCAGGTGTAAGGAGATATATGCACACAATACACATGCACATTATTGTTTCCTTCACCTTGGTAGCATCATCTTCCCTTTCCATTGCAGTTTATAAGCCTGACAGTAACAATAAAGGCACTTATTTAACTTCTCTTTCACTGACAGGAGCAGAAAAGCATGTTAGACAGTCCAGATTAACCGTATTCGCAACGATCTCTGAGACTGAGAAACTATACACAAGTCTTCCTCACTCCACCAAAGGTCTGAGCACCAACACAGTTTAAGAATAGAAGGGAGGAGAAGCAAAAAAACCCAAAAAGTGTGCTTAGGTAGATGACAAGTGATCCAGGTGAGGAAATCAAGACAAAGTGGCACATGACTAGCATACTGGCTGAGAAATACGAGATTACTGTAGCAGGTTCAGGGCTCTAAAGGAGTATTTCTCTCACGACAGTGAAAACACATTTCAGAACTGTATGCACAAATGCTTGTATTCATACAAATCAACTTCTTAGATTTACAAAGAGAAACACTGGATGTAATTTACCTGTTAGGATTATGTCTATTATTTCAGCCTGTTTAATCCATACACAGTTAATGTAATGGCCAACAACACACAGTGAGCAGTAATGCTAGAACTATCTTTATAACTTTTGTATTAATATATTGAACTCTGTTACTTACTATACCCTACCCTGAACTGGCATTCACTGCTTCACTTTTACTTTTATTTTATAGTCACTGTTATTTCAATGTCCAAGTTTCTTGTTCACGTGTTTCAAATAATTAGGATAATGAACAACATTTGTTATTTGCCTTCTATACCACTTAGCTTTTCCATTGCTTATTCCCAAAAGGGCTACACTGTTCATTCTTTTTATATCTATACGACTGATAGCTCCAATTTTCTTCAACATAAGAAAATTAACAGCTTATTTAAAAGGCCCAACAGCCTCATAGACTTTCTAAATGGAGAGGCTGTGAGTGAGACTACTTTTACTACACTGCAAGCAGAATAAATAAAAGGTAGCCAGGGTAGATTGAACTTTAGCCTCCAAAGCATGTTTTTACTCCCAGATCAGTACAATCCCCTTTCATACATACGAAAGGGGGAAAGGAAAACAGGATAAGTTCCTCAGTGCAGCAGGCTTCCTCAGAGCTTGGTGGGGACTCCTGCTAAGGACTGCCCCTGGAGTGAGCTGGGAGCCAGCAGGCACCTGCTTCCCCTGGACATGAAAGCCTGGTCTCACTGGCAGCCTGAATGTGTCCCTACCCATCAAAAATAACCATGAGGCATTGAAGCATCTAAAAGAAAGTTGTAGCAGGGTAACTGCAGTGCAAGGACCACAAGAGATAGAAAAGCTGCTCTGATGATGCTGAGCTGCACTGCCACCGAGCTCTGATAAGCAAGCACTAGTGGCACAGAGGCAGTTTAAGAAGTTACCTAATGTAGATTCATCCAACTGTACAGTGCTGCTTAGGAATACTAACGTGTTGGCTCTGTGCAGCATTGAACTATGCTGACATAACTTTAGTTTTCCCTTGCTAGATGGATTCTTTCTTCCCTCTTTAGCCCATCCTTGCATTGCTTCACACTTAGTTTGGTTCCTGAGCATTTAAGAGTTGCATGAAATGGGGTGGCACAAACTTTCCCAAGCCAGTATTGACATTCCAAGTATGGCGAAATGGAGCAATATGCAAGAGAAAAGACTGCAGATACTCACTACAGCAAAAGGCAGGTTTGTTTTTTCTAGAAATGTTTCATTTGTTCTAGCAGGTGTGTCTGATACCTTTTGCATAATGATAAACCCACACACATTCTTCATGCAAATAGTGACCCAACAGTTGCTCTTAGTTGCTTCAAGTAGTAAGTACATGTAACAACCTGCACTTACATACACACGTATGTTTACTGAACATTCATACAGTGCAAAGTAAACAGAGCCCATTGTGCCAAGGGAGGGACACACAGTGCTGCTGGTACAGAGGTGCTGTACCGTGGCCAACAGAGTCAGAATCACCCGAAATCATTCGAAGAGGTCTTCAGACATACTGGAAGCCTCTGATAAATTTTATCTTTCTTTTGTCTGGAACAAGATAATACTTTCTTTCAATTGTGCTATTTAAAATGTCTCACCTATCTCAACTATTCCTGTTCCACAACGGATTTGAGAGCAGTGTATGGGGGCAATCGCTGAGGCTCACAGATTCGGACCCTATGGGCTGTGACCCCTGCTCACTTGGGCACCTACATGTGCTCCATTTACCTGCCTTGGAAATTAAGGCTTGGCCAGCAGTTTCTCTCATCCTACATCACATCTTTTGCTAGATTTCTCTGTTGTTAAATCTTCCAAGCATTGTGCCTCAAAGGTCAGCAGAGCATTTCTTACATCAGCCCTCACTGTTAATCAGGTCAGAGCATTACTAAGAGCTTCTTTTTTCTTATTAGTGATTTCACTTCACATCCTAACCCAATCTTGAGATATTGATGAGGAGTTTCTTAATAGGAAAAATAAATATTTGTCAAAATTGTTGTTTTGGCAAACATGACTGTGAACTAACTTGTGCATTTCTGTGTCAAACACACCTAAATCTGCTTTATTAACATAGAATTACCACTCTAGGATATAACACGTTCATGTATCTGAACTTTCTACTTAGAGCCAGCAGGTCAAATCAGCACTCATGTTTGATGGACATTCACAATGTTGCAACACCTGCCTCTGAGCTTAGAGATTGTGCATTACAACAGGTGAGAGGAAGACATTTTCTTGTATCTCTGTTGTACCTGCTGGTGTGGGCACTCTCAGCTGTTAACAAACTGTGTTTGGCACTAAGTAGTTTAATTTCACCCATTTGATCTTGCACTGAAATGGACTAAAGTGCTGACACCATCCACCACTGAGCGTTAACGGGAGCTGTAACCACCTGAGGACCAAGAGTGTGATATGCTTTTCAGAACTCATGGCCCACCTGAGTGTTTTTAATGCTCTTAGTCAAACACATAGCTTTAAACAGCGAAAGCCACACACAGCAGCAGTTTAAGTTTCCAGGTTTGACTTTGCACAGGAATATAATGGGAGTGCTCATTTGGCAGAAATGTGCTTGCAGAGCCTGGCACCCCTGCACAAAAACACAGTGCCTGTGTGAGCACCCAGCCTCAGTAACAGCCCTGGTCCTCCCTGCCTATGGTATGCTCTGCTCCTGTGCTGCCAGGATCCAGGGAGAATATGGGGAACAGGCTATAACTGCAATATTTCAGCAGACTGTAAATGGAAGGTGTGGGATATTGTCCCTTGGAGTTTAACTTCAGCGGGGTCAAGATTTCATCTCATAATATATTTACCACTCTAAAACCTGCAAAGCTGCAGACATTGATGACCAGATGACTAATTCTGGTTCATGCAAAGAGTTCCTGTGCAACATTTGACTCCCTACAAGGCAGTAAATGTATTTTATGCCCACTCAGGTAAAACTACTACATGATATAGTAAGCATGATGAATAAAACAAGAAAATTCAGACAGGTTGCCTGGGATAGCTTCTCTCCTCCACATCTTAATCTCTCAAAAGTACCGTGAGTACAGTCTTCCCCTGTGAGTAGTTTCATTCATTTCATAGCATTCAGTTTTAGAAAAAGCACTCGAATCTCTCTCAATGTGACTAAGAAAATAGCTAATAATTGTCATCATGCTTATCTGATTGGCATTTTAGCTTGAGTTCCTACTAATAAAGAACTATTTGAGATTTTAACAGAAATGCAAATGTTGAAGTTTCACAGGTCATTGAGTTTTATAATATTGAGTCATTGGGCTATTATACATTGATCAAGCAAATAGCAAATGGTGTGACTTGCCAAAGAGCGTTACTCAAATATTGACCAGGAATTGATGACAGTCGGCTACTCTCCAAGGACTACAAAAGTTAACAGGAAATTTTCAGCCAGGGAAATTGCAGGCTTCTGCCTTAAGACAGACAGTTTTGTTGGTTCCTTTTCCTTACCATCTTTTTCAGTCTCTTCTGCTAAATCCAAGAAATCTTATCATAAACAGAAATGTATTTGGCGTAAATACTTCCATTTGTGTCAGTTTGCTAACTTATCTGTCAGTCATCTCTTAATTCCAACAATCTGTATTGCTCTCTTTAATTAACCATATATATTAAACAAACAGGAATGCAAATATATGGAGCGTACTGCTCCATTTTAAAATGTGATTTGTATACAGTACAATGTATTTTATCTTGAATAAAGACTGTTAAACTACAAGCTTCTAGCATGGCCCTTCTTGACTTTACTTCTCAAAGCCACAGATTTGATCCCAAACACAGGATCTATTTGTGAAGATAGGCTGAGAAAGTTGGGGCTGTTCAGCCTGGAGAAGAGAAGGCTACGTGGAGACCTCATAGCAGCCTTCCAGTATCTGAAGGGGGCCTACAAGGATGCTGGGGAGGGACTATTCATCAGGGACTGTAGTGACAGGACAAGGGGTAACGGGTTAAAACTTAAACAGGGGAAGTTTAGATTGGATATAAGGAAGAAATTCTTTACTGTGAGGGTGGTGAGGCACTGGAATGGGTTGCCCAGGGAGGCTGTGAATGCTCCATCCTTGGCAGTGTTCAAGGCCAGGTTGGATGAGGCCCTGGGTGACATGGTTTAGTGTGAGGTGTCCCTGCCCATGGCAGGGGGGTTGGAACTAGATGATCTTAAGGTCCTTTCCAACCCTAACTATTCTATGGTTCTATGATTTCAGCTCGGAAAGGAGAAAAAGGCATCTCTCTCACACTACCCTCTCAGAGCAATTCGTAGAGCAAAGGTCTTTTCTGATTTGAGATTGTCCAAACGTACTTTTATCACAGACTAGGGCTTTCACAGAATACAAACTGCTGTTGAGAAGACCTTGTCTTAAATCCTACCTTTTCCTAGAACACAGGGAACCCTGCAGAGGTTTCAAAACCCAGTGCTATAGTCAGACTCCAGCACAGTTGGAGGAAGGAGCATACAGTTTTTCTCAGTGCACTGCTGGAAGAAGCTATCCCTGGTTTGTTCACCTGGCTCAGAACCACACCCCTCACTCACATCCACAGAGGAATGGACTTCATTCCCCTCCTCACAACAGAAAAATTTGAACTAATTCTTCCAAGGAGCCTGTGAGGAAGTTTGGGATCAATGTCCTCCTTTTCTGTGAAAGCTATTCCACACTACTTGGAATAACCAGATATTTTCTTGGCCAGAGACAGTACGTAGGCTCTTGGACATTCAGCAGGATGGAGGAAAGCAGAGTGTCGGTCCTTTTTATACTGCTTATTTCATACTTTCGTGCTGTATTTTTAATAAAACAGTAACTCACATCAAATTATCTTCTCTCCCATGTGAGTGGTTAACATGAGGTCACAGAATCACACTCAATCTCCGTCTTCCTTTTAATCTCCTTCCTTTTTAATCTAACAGATGTTGAACTAGTCCCTAAAATTCAGCCCAATTTCAGCAGGAGAACAACAAATCAGGTCCTACCACTGTCAAATGAAGGACGTGCAACTTCAATGTCCCCTGTGGCAGTGGAGGAACCTGAGCCCAAGCATTCACTCTGTACCATGGATCCCTGCACTAAACACATCCATGTTAAATGACCCTGCCACACAAAGCTGTGTGCAAACCATGGCCAATTAGGCATTTTGATGGCAAGCCACAGGATTGAATCCTGCAGACAGTGAGATGCAGAGAGCAGCTTATTCAAGAAACCACAGACAGCTTAAGCATAAGCCAAGTACCAAGCTGCTAGCTACTCTGTCAAAGCCAGCCCAATCCACAGCTGCGTAGCTCCATTTTCATAGCCACATTATAGCTGAAGGTACCAGGGCAGCACAACATATCTACCCAGCCAGCTTTCAGCAAGCTTGCACAGGAACTGGCAGCAGTTGTGATGCAATAGCATGATCTTCAGCACAGCCTCGTAACTGAGCTAAGTCTCTGGACTTCCCATGAGACTAAAAGAGGGCAGCCCAGCCATGCTAGGGTCCATCCTGCCACTCTTCCCAGCTACAGTTACACCATCAGGTAAACAAAAGAAGCACCTCCAGAGCCAGCTTTGCCAACATACCTCGAGAGAAGCCTTCAGTCATCACCTAGCACACAGAGTCACAGAGCGATTGCAAATAAATACCTGTCAACACCAGAGCTGTGAATACTACACTGCTGTCCTTTGTGTAATATGCAAAAAGCTTTTCTTTGTACTTCTAGAGGTTTGCACTCACATTATTATTTTCCAACCTTCCTTACAGTTCTAAGTCACCAGACAGAAGGAGGATTATATTCCACTTCTGGTTTAGGAGCAGAAGCGTCTCAGGAACAGCTTTTGCAGTTTTCTGCCAGCAGAGGATACCCAGGACCAAACCTTCTCCTAGCCTTGAATGCAGAGTCTGCTTTAAGGCTACAAGCGCTCACTTCAACCGTCTGCGTACCAGGAGCAGACAAGATCTGACACCTCACTGCAATCACCTCTATGGTTTGGGGAAAACACATAAAGCTACTTTTGAAACTCTACCATTTCCATTCAGGCTTGCGATGTTTTCCAGCAGCAGGAAACTTTGCACTGCCAGTCTGTGAGCAGCAGTGGTTTTAAGAACTACTGCACCTTGCCAAGAACATTTCTCATGACAAAGGCTCCTGATGGATAGATCAATAGATTCTTGAATCCTCATATCCTTTTCAAATTACTACCCCAGATATATACCTGAGTAGGCACATCTTATCTGATAACTTAAGCAAGCAACCTGTCTACACTTTAATTGTTATTGAGGATTAATGTTGTTTATAAAATGAAATCAATACAATCTCTATTGCTTATTAACTGAAACATTCTAGGCTCTGCTCTGTTTGCTTTGCTTTTCAATTAGTTTCTATTATTTTCCCTATTAGCTTTTAACAAATAGCTGTAGAAATAAACTTAATGGTTGTGAAACTGTTATCAGAGTCAACAAAGCCCCTTAATGGAAAGTCTTGTATATTTAAATGTAAAAAAGAATCCACTGTTTAATCATTTGACATTATGAGATAAGTTTATTACTATACATCTGTTCAGTGCTGGGCCTTGGTTTGGTTTTTTTTAAGCTGAGCAATTGAGAGTTCTTAAGGGGTCCCTAAAGTTCAGATGTCAGAACTGTTAAGTTGTTCGCTACATTTAAGATGAACAAACACCATGGTCTAATACCCTTTGTTAAAAAAATAGCAAAACTGAGAATGGGCAGAAAACAATGGGATTGCTAAGAACCTAATAAATATCATTCAGTTACACTGTAAAAGTATTCTCAACACTATGCAGCAATTAAGTATCTGAAACATCGTACAGACACTGCCCATGCTTTCTCTGTGATCCCAACACACATCAGTCAGGTGAACCCCTGCAGTTGCAAGGGTTTCTTGCTCCCTACAGAAGAAGAAGTGTTAGAGGATGATTTCTCAAGTTGAGCTGTTCTCTTTTTTCTGGAGTAAGAATCAGGAGGTGAGCAGGTGATTGTCAAAGGGGGTGATCAGGCGGAATAGCTTGGAGGGTATCGAGAGGCAACTATGTAAATGACAAGTCTCAATATATAGTGTGGCAGTAGCATATCCCACCCCAGCCAGCATCAAGATGATACAAATCTGTTTTCTCAGTCGTTCTTGTTAGCTCTTTGAATGAGGAAAACTTTTCTTTCACATTACTTACTGTGTAGGTGAAAGAAGTGTGTGCGTTGACAGGCTTTTAAGCGAAAACTCTCTGTCTATGGGAATACAGCTCTACCATCCTCACTGCAAGCTGTACCTTTATGTACCTTTTCTGCACTGCATCTTTACACGTCACTACTCAAAGCCAGAGAGGCCTGCAACCCTAACTCTCTTGGCACACTGTTTGTGAGCTCTTAGTAATTTAGCTGGACTTGGTCATGAAGCAAGCAAATTTAGAATAGACAGTTATATAACGAAGTGACGAGTTCACACAGGCAAACAGCTTTGCCTGCTGCCGCTCAAACCACAGGCACCAAAACCAAGTCGCGCAATTCCTGCACTTCTGTACAAAACGATCCTGCTTTGGCAGCGTCACCTCCGCTTTGTGTCCACTGACCTATGCAGAGAACTTGTAAAAACGCAAGACACAGTTGAAGCAGGCCCAGGAAACAGAGAAACTTTTGGATGCAAGTGTATAATCCCCACACAGACTACCATTTTGCTTCTGTGAATGTATTCAGAACCTCTCACAAGGAAATAGTTCTAAAAGCCATTACAAACAGCATGTGAGCTAGCTGGTGCAGCCTATCTCGGGAAACCTCCGTACCCTCCTGGGTTCAAATAATTCTGTTTGCAATCGCCAGAACTGTTCCTAACCTTCACACAGCGCAGATGCATTCCAGGGTAGGGTGAGGCATAACCTTTTGGTTATGAAACTTACTCAGGTGTCATTTATTTCATGAAAGTTTGCTGGTTATTATAATCAAATGGCAATTGTCTGTAATTGCGGTATGCAATGGAAAATCCCTACTCAGGACATGTTCTGCCACTTGCTGGTGAAGTACACTAACCCTCAACAGTGAAGCAATGCTGTAAAAATAGTTTTGACATCTAAGCAGGTCCAAGAGTATAATTAACATGTTTATTTTGATTATTTTTCTTTCTTATGGCTTTGCTGTAAGGAAACCATCCTATATTTTGAAAGAAAGGTTTAATGCAAAATTAAAGAATTCTTCCTACTCAGTCCTTTTAAAAATCTAATTACTAATAACACTTCTTGCTTTGATGGCCTCTGTCTTGACTTACCTTCACAAGCAGAGATGAACCTTGCGGTATCTTGCAATACACAGATGTATTGGTGGCTTGCAGAGTAAGGCATAGATCATAGAGCACCACTTGAGTTCCCCCCAGCTGCTGTTTTAAGACAATATCCTCTTCATAGGGAGCTAGCATTCAGAATCTCAAAATTAGGTAATAACTACTGCAATCCAGAGGGAGTTATCGTTCTACTTAAGAAAACAGGAATAAAATTTGGTGTAAGAACTCTGACTGACTGGATGTTGGGCTGCATGGGGCAGGCAAGACCACTCAGTACTCTAATCTTTTCTTCTTTCTTTTTAAATGAAGCAAATTAATGGATTCAATATATATGTAATAACCATATTATTCAGGGGGGTGTGTGTGTGTGTGTTACAGAAGCGGCTTGACAATGCTAAAAATGATAAAAAAAGCTTGTAAAGAAAAAAATTCCAGTAGCAGACATTTTTTAGTGTAGCAAGCTGTGGAAAATAAAAGCATAATGACATCTTATATTCTGAAGCTGAGGATAAAGAAACTTAGATCAGAATCTAACCGCTGGGTCAGCTGCATGGATGCAGCAGACTTGCCTTCACTTGCAGATTAAAGTTGGATCTGACTTTCTCAAAAGATGATACAGTTCAAACGGTTACTCTGGGCTTGAGGCGGAGATCACACTGTGCGGTTCTATGGCATGTTCTATGCTTATGGAAAAACACATAGATATGACCGTATCTACCCTTAAAATCTTGGGATCTTGTGGAAAGAAAAGTTAATAGTAGTCAAGCAGTCACAGTAGTTTATGAGAAGATGTACCTGAAAAAGTAAGAGGGGAGAGGAAAACGAGGAATTTCAGGACGGATTTCATTAGCATGCCAAATTGATCGAATATTCCTCATTACTGTTTGTATTCTCTTTGTATTTTGGTTTGTTTTTTTGTTTTGGAGTTTGTTTCTTTTTTATATAGGTGGCCTTGTGTAGACAAATATATGCAAAGAAAATGTGCAAAGCTTCCTTGAGTCTGTGCCTGGAAAATTGTTACAACCAAAATTATCTGTACTGACTTTAACTGACACAAATATGATAAATACCCAGATTTTATACTGGTTTCTGGAAAAGACACATTAGGCTGATCTGTAACAGTCACTCCAGTGATCACATCACCACTTCTAAACACATACACTGCCACTTCCCATAAGAAGAAGAGACATGAATATAAGATCCAGTGGGACTTCTAATTTTTTCCAACCACTGACTGTATGCTTTCACAGGTATATACAGTGAAGAATGGAAATTATGGAACAAACCGCAATAAAGGCTCTCTTAAAGAAAACGTATATGAATATGCACCTATATAAAACTATAATTATACATGCTGGCCATTTTGAGAAACCACCTATTTTGCAAAATGACTTAATTCTGGGTAATCAGATTATTAGCAAAAAAAGGACTGAGTATTCTCTTTATTGGTATGATAATACATTTATTTGTATTTGCTTGTTGAACAACAATAATACAAACACTATTCCGAGAGTTAACATTTTCACAGCTTGAACTATCATGATTTTAGCTGTTATATTGCAACTTTCCCCTTTACCATCTGCATTTATTAACTTCTTTGGACTCCCATGACTTCATTTTAAATAATCCTGACCTTCATTAAATGACTCGATTAAGGCTGATTTAGGGGCACAACTTTATTCTTATTAATATGCATGCCTGTAGGAAAATTGGAGAAATGCTTTGCAAAACCAGCATTCAATTTAGTAGAAAGGAGAACAAAGTATTATGGTTTTGGCACAGATATACAACTCTACAGTCATAGGATGGAGAATAATTGGTTAGCAGCTCTTCAAAAAAGGGATCTCAGAGTTGTAAACTCCAAGCTGAACTTGAAATAACAGTGCTGGAGCTCTGAGCAAGATTAAACACAGGCTGCATTTTTCAAAGACATTTCAAGAAAGTGACTTGTTAACGAGACTTTTAATACACAGAACACAGAACTGGTTGAAGTTCAGCACCCAACTGGAAAAATGCAAATTGTTTTCAGAGGATATTAATGGCTACAATTAATAGTTAAATATATAGGAATAACCCTAAGAATATACCCCTAAGTAAATATACCCCTATAATATACCCTTAAGTAAAGAGAGAGAGACATTAAGTGACCAGAAATGTTTGGTACAGCACCAAACTTACAGGCAAAATTTATTCTGCTACAAAATGACCCAAGCTATTGAGATAGGAACATGTGTGTTCATGCGCACAGAACTATAAGGATTCAATCTTTGTTGGCACCCTTGCAGGGCAGACACCTACCTCTCTAATCAGCTTGCTTGGTCTTTGCAAACACTGAGAGCTCACTATAGTCATATAAACGGGGGAGAAGAGGTACAGACCACAGCTACTTTAGGGAACATAGAGATCAGAAAGTATCGAGATGTCTAGAGAAGATGCAGAGAGAAGCAAATATGAACATTATGGGTTTCTTTTCTTGAATGGTTTGTGTCTCTATGCTTAAAATAGGTTATGCTATTGCAATTATTTTTTCTATTATGTGAATAGTTGTATATTATATATATATTTAATGTAAAAAGAAGTCAAGAAAGTTTAGAAAAAGATCAGTTGGCCCATGTTTAGACTGACAACCCAAATTTCACATGCTCTATCTGTGTTCAAGTTTGCACCAAACAACATTGCCAGTATTATTTGTTTTTATTTGATTTCTATCCCATTCTCCTAAAGAAAAACAAGTGCGATGCCACAACACACGCACATAGACATCAAGATTAGTTGCATTAAGTCAGCATCCATCCCTTTGAAAATATCCAAAATGCCTGCTAATAGTTAACCAGAAAAGTCACATAAAATGCCAGTATGCATAATTAAAAGCTCTCCTTAATCTTGGCAAAACAGTGGCCATTTCTCACAAAAAGCTATAAATAGAAGCAATATTGGAAAAAAAAAAAAAACACCACCTACCCAGAGGGTCTTTTTAAATGCCTAATTTTTATATAAAGCTTTATTTATTTATTTGAAACAGTAGGACGCAAAATATACCTTACAAAGCTGATTAAACTTCACCTTGGTTCACATACCCAGCTGAAAGGGGGTTTTTTTGCCTCCCAGATCAGTTCATGTGAATATTACTTTGCAATAACAACTCTGGAAATGATCTAGCAATACCTGGGAGCCAAAGAGCCCTGAAGCAAGAATGGAAACAGTAATATCCTCTCCAAGCAGACCCAAGGATCGTCTGGCAAGATGCCAGTATACTGGTGGAAAGTACCCACATTTTTCTGGATTGGCCTGCATCTCCAACCCCTTCTCTCTTCCTGCCCTCTGGCTCAGCAACCCACCTTCTCCCTGGTCCTCCCTCCACAATACTGCCTGTGTCAACATGACTTCAGAGCCTCCTGAGGAGTATTTTGGCTGCGATCTCAGAGGCTCAGTGCTGAGCTGTGAAGAAAGCAGCATGGGAGCGACTTTTTGAGGAGTGACTATGCCATGCTCAGCGCTATCAGGGCACCTCAAGGTCTGCTCTGAAGGGGAAAACTGTCTACTGCGTGGGAACAGCACAGAGTCGGTGCCCTGCTCCCAACCCTCAAGCTCCATGATCACTGACTAGTCACGGCCAACCCTGACATACCAGACAGTGAAGGACCTGCACAGGTATTTGGTTTCACCATCTGAACAGCCCTGTAGAAACCAACACAACTTCTTCCTACAGCATGCTCCTTCCTCCCCAGCTTTGCCCTCCTGAATGCTGTTGAGTACATCACAGGACTGAATCCTAGAGAAGCATGAATGCAATTTATGACCTAGCAGAGGAAATAATCTATATATTATATGTATTTTTGGCACTAGTCTGGAATGAACATTTTAAGAGAGAAGACTCACTGAAGAAGACAGTGAGAGCACTGGGGAGCTACAAAATGCTTAAAGAAGAATGATGAGCAGCAACAGTAATAGAGAAAGTGAAAGAGGACAACAAACAACATGTGCGTTTGTGATGTGATGGGACTTGAAGGAAAAAAAAAAAACAACCAAAGATAGCCCAGTACAGTTTTATGATGTGCATATTGAGACATTACTTTACAGAAGAGACACCAAACAGTCTGGGCAAAAGGCAATATTGCCTGAGTATTGCATTTATCCGGGAATTACCACCTTGGAAAAAGTGTGGACAGACAGGGAGAAGTTAAAAGGACCCAAACTGATACGGGTTTGCCTGACACACAATTTAAAAACTGAATCCAAAGTCTGATATGAGGACCTGCCTTGCTCCAAACTCAGCCAAAGTACATACAATGTACGCTCACTTTCAAGTGCATGTCTCATCTCACTGAGACTTATCGTATCATTGAGGTCAAATATGCATTGCTGTGCTGTGGGACAGGGCCTGAAACACCAAGAAAAGGCAAGGAAGCTTTCTGAAGATATGTATGAAACCATTACTGTGACTGAAGAAATACTTTCCACCCCCTGGATTTCTTTTCCAATGCCTCCAGCTAAATTAGAAGCAGAAAGCAGATAAATTTTCATCAACTCTTTCAGCACATTATAATTAAAGCACATTTCGTCATGTTAAACATCCTTTAGTCAAATAAATGCTGATTTGATCTGCAGCATCAACAACAGCAATGAACTGAATTTATACAGCAATCCTCATGCACTTTGCTTCTAGTTAATACTGTGTGCATTTCCATGACCAGGGCCAAGGCTATGATCGAGAAGCTCAGACTGCCAACCCAGCACCTACAGTGCTGCTGGCTGGGTCACCATGCTGCCCACAGGTTTTGCTTATTCACATTCTCACACTTCTGTACCAAGTAAGTCCCACATAAGTTTCTGAGTGCTGAAAATGAATTACAATAACTCCTCCTTAACTACTTCTTTTTTTTTAACTTCTATTTGATACTCTTTAATAATATTTGCTTATTAAGCTACTAAAGGTACATTATTTCCAATTTGCTGACATAGTATGCAATCTACAGATACCAAGATCAGAGCTAATAACATTCCCCAACTTTCAGGTCCCTCCATATTGTATGCTTTTAAAATAAACTTGGATAGACAAACCCTTGCTGCCTTTGTGTAGAGAATCATTATTGCACTGAGGAACACACTGGTACAATTGCTAGCTTGGTAGACTATTTATGTCAAACCTGATAATGTAAAGGTTTTATACAACAAACTCTTCCTGAATACTTTGAAAGTTCATGTAAAGAACTCCTGTAGTATTGGAGCTATTCTAGATTTCCTCTCTTTATATACCTCTACCATACTCTGTGTCTATGAGAGGAACAAAATAGCACCATATGAGTGGAAAAGAGTAAACATTATTTAGATAGCTAAGAAAAGTAAAAGGAGGAATTTGATGGCTGTTACAGACCTGTAACTCTCACTGCTGTTGTATGCAAACACATAAAATGTAGGTAGAAAATAGCATAAATTGCAGGTTGGGTTGATTAAGAAAGAGGCCACAACAGACTGACTGCCAATCTTTCTCTGAAAACTGATTTTATTGACTTTGGAAATATGACAAATTTGTGTCAAGTCCTCTAAGGCATTTGATATAATGGCATATAGGAGCTTAATGTTTTAAACCAGAGAAGAAGAGGGGGTGGGAGGAGGGAAGAAAGCTGGATTTAGTTGCGTCTATACCTACACTGTGAGCCACGGGATTTGTTTGGAGCATCCCACAACTATAGTCCCTCATCGTCTGCTGCTCTCTTCTGGCCTATGCACCCAGATTTCCACCCCAAAGAAACAAGTAGAGGGCACTTTAGGTGTGAAAGGATGTGCATTTGGGTGTCTCTGGACATAGAAGCAGAGCTTGTGTTTGGATAAAACAGCTGAGAAGCATGTTGCTTCACTTTATATTTATGTATGCAGAACGGTGGTGAGCTGCCAGCATGAATGACCACATGTGCCACTGCCAGAATACGAATATATGAACTTCTGGTCAATCTGCTCCAAAACTGTTTATTGTCTTCACAGTAATTTGCATTTTTAATTCCAACTAGAAATAACATATGTGAAAGCCTGTTGTTTCAGACATCAAAGTTAATTGGAAACACCCTTGATTTTCAATTGTATGTTGTAAGGAATGGTCTTAGAACGGGTTCCAAAGATAGTGCTGGTTTTAAATTGCTGCTGCAGCAATCCGCCAGGCACCCCGCTCCAGGCAGACCCTACAGGGCTTCAGTCTGGCTCCTTGCAAACTGCTTACTGGGGCTCACTTGCCCATTTCAATGGACTTTTTGGGCCAGCAGTAACACTGAACTTCAGGATTCTCTACGTAAGTAGCTGTTGCACAAACAAACTGAGATTACTGGAGCATTTGCTGCCACATAGGTTACCTGTGCATACAGCGGTGAGTTGTTGTGCAAGTACTACTGGCATGTATAGTTGGCTATGTAAATGCAGAAATTTTATGGGTTTCATCTAAACATAGACATCTCTAACTGTTTGCCAAGTCCTAGAAAAGCCATACAGGTTAGTACAGTGCAACCCTTGATGGGAACAGGACTATTTGTTTCCATCCACTGATTGAACAACTGCATCTTCACTTAATATAGGGATAACTAAATACAGCAAGAAAAGAAAAATTACATAAACTAAGAGAAAATGTGAGACTTCATAAAATGCCCTAATCTATTTCTTCCCAAACTCATCTCTGATAGATATCTACACATTGGCCACGTACCAGAATGGGCTACATTGTGAAAGACATGCATACTTTACATTGCATTGCTACATACGGAAAACAAGTTTCCTGGCCTGACTGCTGGAGTCCAGGAAAAACATTTTCTTTTTCTTAAAAATTCATCAAAGTTAAGAAAAGTTATCCTGTTTCATAGTGTGAGAAAAAAGCCTCAACTATTTTCTAAATTGGTAAGCCAAAGAGAAAAAATAAGGAGGAAGAAGAAAAGAAAGCACATGCACAAGGAAAAAAAAAAAAAAACAAAGAAAAGCAAAGTTGAACACCAACATCTCCAATTCAAGTCAATCAAAATATTTGCAATTCCTCATTTCAGTTTTGAATTTTTTGGTTTGTTGTTGGTTTAGGTAGGAGGGAAGTCAATTTAAATTCACAATTAAATTATTTCCTGGATATATTCTAATGGGTCATTTTTAGAACCTCAGAACTTTTAAAAAACATTCTTTGAACAAGAAATAAATCAAACCTGAAGATTTCACAAATGTTGCTCTGTTTTTGACAAACCAGATCTTGTCTGCTCCCTCTTACCTCAGAGAAGAGGCAGCTTATTGAAGGAATTCCAGCCCACATTATCAATTATGTGCTTTTTTTTTTTTTATCCATCTCTATAGCCTGCATCTAGGTGGAGAATGACTAGTGACATGCAATCTTGACCTAATGATCTTGTCTCCATAGGAAACTTTACGTCCAACTACACGTGTAAACATCACTTTAGTCTATTAATACAATCTAAAACATTTCATTGGATAAATTAAATAAATTGCTGTCATTATCTTTTTGCCTGAAACCTTCTTCTAAAACCAAAATGAAATTACTGAATAAAACATATCCAATTACTTTTTTTTTCTCTGCTAATCTGTCTCTCCATGATTAAGCTAACGCTTGCCTACAAAGGTTAGCCTTGGGCTCTGTTGTACAGTCACTTCTTCTTTGTTTCAGCATGTTAAATTTTTTTTAAAACTGGGAAAAAAAATATTGAGGTAGATGAAGTTACTAGGGTTACAGTTTCCTGGCTACCATTGATATGAAAGAGAAAGATATATTGTAGATTGTTAGGGTAAAATTATTCAGAGTAATAGAGGGCAGAAGCTGTGGATGAGCCTAGCTAATCCTCCCTCTGTATGACAGTTAAACTTTATCACTGAGGTACAGTGCTGGGCTTACACTGAGTGTGTAATGGTAACTAATGGTTCCAACTAAAGTAAGAAAAGAAAGGTGAGTTAAGCATGCCAGAGCCAATTGCTACTAGGACTGTGCATACAATAAAACACATTTCTCAGAAAATGAAGGTGTAAAAAAAAATAAAAATAATAATAGTCTAGCTGATGGTCAGCACCAGAAAGCCTTTTTCGAAAATCAAAACTATAGAAGAACTTTTGGGTATCTTTGACCTTCACATTATTTTTCCATTTCCTCTTTTTCTTTTTCCTCCAGTCCTTTCTCTTTTACATCCTTTAATTCCTCTTCAGTCTCTTGCTCCTTCCTAGTTTTCTGTCTAATATAGTTCTTTCCTTTCCATGCCCTCTACAGTGAAAGCTTGATTTCTTTCAAAAATTAACAATTTGGTTATTTATGAATCCTGGAGCTTCAAAATTTCTTGAAATGGTGGCTGGGCAATACCTGAAGCAATATTCATTAGCAGGATATTATTCTGAACACTGAGAACTAGACATCCTTCTAGCATTTGGGGGGTTGCGGTTTTGGGTTTTTTTATGTTTGGGTTTGTTGGGTTTTTTTGTTTGGTTGGGTTTTTTGGGTTTTGCTAGTGTTGGCTTTTTTTTTTTTTTTTAGTTTGGTTTTCTGGGGTGACTTTTCAGAGTCATTTTTGAGAAAAGGCAGAAAGGATTAGGTCATATGGTCAAAACTATTAAATCACATAAAGTGGATGCATCACTTCATCCTAGCTTGCTATAAAGTGATGTCCTTGGTAATAATGCCAGGCCAGGAATTCACTAAAATTAGCTACTGACAGTAGCTTTTGAATGTTTTCCAATTATCTGTAGTAGTTTGGAACCACCTCTCTTAATACATTCAGTGGCCTGATGGGCTGAAACTAGCTATGCAAAAGTTTTCCCGGGAAGAAACCAAGTCAGTCTTCATCATTGAATGCAATGAAGCAGCAGTTTTCAAAGTGTGTTTTTTCATAGGTTTTAAGTGGCTGGGTTTAAGTCATGTTAATGAACATACAGGAAAAGAAGCCCAAGGCTAGCCTGGATTGGGGATATTTTATCTTTATCAGAATCAGGTGATGGAATTATAATCCTGTTCAGTGAGAGCCAAAAGCACAGCCCTGAGCCACTTCTGCCTATCTTAGTTGGCAACTTTAATCTGTCTTTTATCATCTACTTCAATCAGCTTCTGGAAAGCAGCATCTAACATGCATTCCAATCAATACAGATAGAGAAACTTGAATATTATGGGTACTTAAAAGTCCTTAAATAAATGGTGACCCCTTAAAGGTGCAGAGCAACACTAATGTAATTGATTGTATCAGGAGCAGTGGATTTTAAACTGCAGTTCTTGGGTTTTTATTTCTTTCCATTAACTAATCACAGTGTTCTCAGCACCGTGTTGTGCATCCTTTCTGCATTTAAAAAAGCTCCCTTAGCACTGTTCACATCTCTCATGCTTTTTAGAAAACCCTGTGCTGGGTACTGCTTCTTGTGTAGCTTTACTAAATCTAAAGTTTGGGAGCTTTGTGCGCCTCTGTGTTTATGGTGTCATTTATTAGCTCAGAATGAAGACTCCCATGGAAATGGAAATCAAACGCAGACCCTCCCATTTTCAGTGCGCTTCATGCTGACTCTTCCAAATATGATGATAGCCATGACTTCTTACTCCTTTAATAGCAGGAGTAAGAGACCATTCTCTATATGCATTCAATAGGAACTATTGCAAAGGTCGCATAGTAGAGGAGATTTTATATAGTCCAGGTCAATATTGGTTTTGTATTCACTTTTTGCATGCCTTTTCCACCACAGATGCAATGTGTAGTTGTTTGACTCCACTGTGTCTTGCAAAGGCCAAGAGTTAAGAAACTCTACCTTTGAGACTGTGCTGGAAGTCCTAAAGATTTGAAAACATGCTTTATGCTAAAATGACCAAATAAATGTACAAGTCAGACAGATTTGTTAAAAAGCAAAACCAGCTATGTCTGTCACTAGCAGCCTGGTACAATGCAAATGTTTTCAATGATATGATGCAGTAGCAGCTAGCAGCTGTGCATCCCTTCCCTCTACAACGTAGATGCTTAATGATGTAGACAAGAAAGCAAGCCTCCGTACCCAGGGAAGCAGTTGCATTTTTCCAGAAAGACACAACCTGCTTATATACATCCTACAGGAAAGGAGGAGTTTGCAGGCAAGGGGAAACACTGTAAAACTTAACCAGGTTTTGCCTATGAGAGTGCCCATTTCATGCCCAGTTCATGCATCCACTTGCAGAAAGCCAACAAATGTCAACATCTCAAGGAAAGAGTGAAGGGGTGCTTTTGCACCCTGGCTTGGAAGAATGACCAAGCAGTCCAAAGAAGTGAAATAATTGCTGGCTGCTTCCATATACCCAGGAGCACTCTGCAGAGGGAAGCATTTCTTCAGCTTTTATCATGGGTTTCAGTGGAAACTCATCTGATGTTGTCATTCACAGCTCCATAATGTATAAGAGACAGGATGAATGTGCTGAATATCCTGGCCACATTCATACTGATTCTGCTAGTTGCTGGTTAATACATAATCATATTTAGATGTGTACATGCAATAAGCAAGCATGCACCGTGGTCGGAAAAAGTGCTGACAAAATATCCTTACTCCAGACCAATCCACCAGACTTCCCTCTGTATCTGGTTCCTTGTGTGGTTACCTTTTTAGTAAAAGTACTCTGGGGAACTGGAACTTTCTTTAATTTTGGCAAATAATTTTATATTAATATTTCACTAATGTTAATAGTTTATTATTTAACTATAATAGCTGTAGCAGGTATTTTAACTAATTAAATCTGCTTTTAAATGTCAGCAGTGATCGCACATTTGGAGTTCTGTGAGGCAACTGATTCTATAACCCCCAGCAATAATTAACCTGCAGTCACAGTAAAACAAGTCAAGAAATCTACCAAGGTAGATTATAATATATTATTAGAAATGTAAAGCAAAAAACTAATGGTGGCTAGCAATGGCCACTCAAGACTTCAACACTAAAAACCCTGCAAAATGAATAGAAACCGACCAGTTCCACTACAACTTTGCTCGCTGATGTTTGGTTTTCACAAAGGAGAATATGTTGGAAGGGACACTTGGGCTCACCATGAGCTTAGAAGCAGGAGCCAGACCTCAGAATTTTGCTAGCAGGATTTTGAAACCAAAAGCAGCAACAGGCAGAAACCAAGAATTTCAACTCTGTTGCCCTCAATAGACAAAAATGTTCCTTTGTTGTTTATGTTTTTAAGCCAAGAGAAAAGAAAAAAAAAAGGTGGGAAGGGGGAAGGGGCAAAGCGAAAAAAAACAACTAACCAACCAGCCACAATGTTCTAGAGATAATCTTCAGTTTCTATTTGCAGTTTAGGAGGAGGCTGGAGGGAGGGAAAAGAGAAGCAGCAATTTTCACGTGACTTTTTCGGGTTCACTAAAGACCAATTAAACCAAAAAGGAAAGAAGCAGGGGGAGGAGAGGGAGGAAAACAAAAAGAATCACAGTTTATAATAAACACACACTTCTGCGTGCTTGGGAATAGCGTATCTGAACAATTTCAAATTCAGAAAGCAGAGAATGGGAACAAGAAATTTTCAAAGATGACATAAGGGTCTGGCAAGATTACCTGTGCTCAGCTCCCCCCAGAGATTAACATGTGGCATTTTTCCATCAGAGGGGAATTTTGTCTCTTTGAGTTCTCTCCCTCATATCCTGCTGCTGTAATGAAATGTCACACTTTCAAGCTCTATGAAATACCTGATAGTTCTTCCAGTTGTGAATGGGTAGCATTTTTATGGAATTTCAGCTGTCACAATACTTGATTAGTACAACACATATCTGTTGAAAGGAGCCAGCTGGAAAGCGTAGAAGTTTTCAGCTAAAATACAGAGCAAAAATCCTTCACCAAAACTGGCCTACGTTGGTGTCCATCTTTATTACAATGACGTATATTTATTCCATTTCATGTATCGAATTTCAGCTTCAACTAGAAAACTTCAAAAGAGATAATATTATTGTGCAAGTTTTTATTTATAAGTAATGCCCGATTTCACCGATTCAGAAAAGGGACAAAAATTTAGCAAGTGATTACACTAACTGTTAGAAAGTGCCAAACCCTGTGATAAAGCTATATAGGATCCTAAATTCTATTTAGACACCTCACGATCAATGCAATCTACAGGTATGAAGCCCTGTTACTCATGCCCTTCAGAAGAGCTGAATAATACAGGTTAGATTCCATGGTGTTTCCTTGGCCGCAATACAACCCTGCCAGTACACAAATGCCAAGAGGTTTTTTTACCTTTTCAGAGAACAGGGACTTGTGATTCCTACGGCTTCGTGAGTCAGAGACTAGAATGGAAGATCAAACTCAAATTTTACACCTAAAAGTTTAGCTAAACAGTAGTTCAGATTGTAAGGCTCTTATGGGACTGTAAATTATTGAACCACCTGCAGGAAATCCTCAGGTGACATTTTATTTTATGCTGGAGTTCAGATTAGAAAGTCACAAAGTTCCCTTCTGGCCTCCCTATATACAGTAATCTGTGAATCCAGGGCTGGCCCTATTCATTAAGCTTTGCTTATTATTTCCTGTTGAATCAGGCTTCCAAAGTTGGCTTGTAAACCACTACTGCTAGATCTTTTCCCTACACCTGCAGCAGACAGCCCAGATATAGAAATGAATGTTTTCACTTAGATTTCTTTCAAGGAGGATTAATTTACAAGAGCTGACTGTGAAAAAGACAGTTGCTGTTCTAGCTTATCGTAACAGTGTGTCACAAGGCTGTATGTTGTTGGGGCAGGGATTACCAATTTAAACTGAGATTACTTTTTCTAAAGGTTGGCCTTGGCATGATTACCTGCCTTGCAAGGTTCTAGTTTTGATAAGTGCCTTGTGATCATCACTGGCACAAGTTTCTCAGGGGATTGACATTTCAGCAATGTTGCATGGAGAACTCATACAAACACTTGATAAGCTAGAGAGGTATGTGGTAAGAAGGAGACAAAGGATGCAAAACAATCTGGAAATACAACATGATTTGGAAATGGAGGAGCAGGAAGAAAAAGAATGAAAAAGTCCATTTATCTAATCATGGTATGAGCCAACACACTCACTTGTTTTCTCTCTGCTTTCGTCCAACCTTTCACTTTCCTCTTATAAACAAGTAAACAGTACCATTATCATCTTCTCTAAAACACTTCATCATAGTCCAATATATTTTAATAGACACATAAATGCAGAAGGAATTGTCATTCTCATTTTGTAGGAAGAATCCATGTAATGTTTCCATACCTGCTTCTGCATGAGCTTTTTTTCTGCATGATGTCCTTCCTTCTGATATGAAGGTTTCTTGCACAGCAATGTCTTCCTTTAGAAATATAACCCTATTTGTAGGCATTCTTTGTCACTCATTTTCTAAAATTACCTCTCTCACAGTCAAGCTCTGCGAGACATTTCTTCCCTTTGGGCTTTGTATTTATTTATTCCTTCTCAGAGGTAGCAATTACTTCATCATTCCTGAACGTAAGACACAAGGCACACGTAGAATGAGAGCTATGCTATTTCTTATGAGAAAGTATTTCCAGCTTGCTGACTTCGTCTCATGGTCCTCTCTAATAGAGGTTCATGCAGCCAATAAGCTAAAATCATAGTGATTTTTCAACAGTTCTCATCTCATTTGAATTCTCTTGAAAGATATATACCTTATCTAAAGTAACAAAACAGTCCCAAAGATGAAGGACAGAATTTGCCTCAACCCCAGATTCCATCCTATCATTCAGAAGGAGCATTCCTGCTACTGCAGATGTTTCACATTTTAATATAAAATAACACTTCTTAAAATAAAGAACCTTCTCCTCATCCTTTCACATCTATGAACCTTGAACAAGATGCCTTCTATAAGAATCAGCTAAACTTTACAAGCCCCACTGTCTGGAAAGTAATGCAACATCGTGGGAAGATGGACTTAGATTTGCAAGACCAGCTCATGTCACTCAAGCAAGTCCAGCAGGGATCAGCCTTTGACTTTCGCTCTCTGCTGTCTGTAAATTTCCCAAGCCCAGTCATCAAGTCTGGTCTTATTTTCTTAACAATATGGAGCTGTTACAGAAGCCAAAAGGCTCTTCCCACATTGAGGTACTTATTTGTCTTTTACTGTATTTTAATAACAAGCCAAGAAAGGAAGGGAACTGAGAATCTAAATCTGAAACAAGCAAGCAAACAAACAAAACTATAGAAACCAGCTACCTCTATGATAAGGTGACAAAATACTCAGGACTGTACATCACACGTTTCTCACTTCTCTGTGCCTGCTCTTGAACTCTGAAATATCAATAAGATTAGATAAAACTGATTAAAAACCAAACAAAAATAACCAAACACTGCTTTGTATTCACAGTTTAACCAAAGTCGACCTTAAATCACTTTTTTTTTCTAGCCTGTACCAATCACATAGGAGAATAACTAATCTCCAGAGGGTTGGAAAAATGGCTCCTTAATTTTCAGCATGTTTTGATACTACTTTCATCTGAGGGGGAGCTGCTGGGGAATTAATTTTTCCAATATTGACCCATAGCAGGGTTGGGGGTATGGCTCAGGAAGGGAGGCCAGCAAGTGCAATCTGAAGAGTCTGATTTCACTTCACTGTCCAGATTATGGCTTCCATACACTGCTGGAAGACTATGCAGCTACAAAGGATAAACCCCACTATTCTAGAGTTCAGTTCACTGCTGCAGATCTCAGCCATGAACACTACATAAAAAGCAATGTTAAATGCAGTCAGGGTGCCATATGCCCACCCTCTTAATTGCAGCAAAAATCGGAGGATGCTCCACCCGCATGCTGTCAGAGATACTAACCAGATGTAACATGCTGAACTGCAAGTTTAAATTGGGATATCTGGAGAAAAGTCTGGATGGCTCTTCCATGTTGGCTAAATAGTTCAAGAATGAAGAGTTAGGCTACATTTCCTCTGGGAAATTATGCTTTGTGATACCCTCCTACACAGTAGCCTAACCTGATGTTGGTTACAGAAAGCCAGCCTTATGAAGCAGAATTTCAGAAGAGCTCATCAAATGCTTCTGGCAACTACTTGCCAATTATGTTGCACATGGAAAACCTCATTAAATGCTATCAAGCAGCCTTGCAGGTGCAACCAGGGCAGAGACCTCTTCTACTGGAATTCGTACTCCGTCTGCCTCCAGTCAAGCTCAGGATTTGGATTCAACAGCATTCATAAACTGCTTACACACACACCACAAGATGCAACAAACCAAGTCATGACTTCTATCACTTTTTGTTTTTTTAAGAAAGTTCATCTGATGGGCACTGCTTTTTCTAATAAAGTCACACCTTGAAGGTGTGCTGACTTTTGTAGGCCTAGAAAAGCAGAGTTGGGTGGAAACCCAAACCGAGCAGCAGAGAGGAACCGTTACTCAACATCCAATGGCAATGAATAGGCATAGCTACCTTTAAATGTGCTCACCTAGCCACATTAGCATTCTACAATTGCTTCTTAATGCAAAGGATAAAGCCTTTTACCTCCTTTTAGCCTTTTCCCATGGCCAACATTACTGTTGTGTAATAACTCATCTCTGAGTAACAAAGTAAACAACATTACAAAATAATTTCTGAAGCCAAATATCTGATAAAGATGATTAATGCCTCATGAAATACCCAAGTCGTATTTGCAATAATTGCAATATTTGAGATGGATAAGAGGAGAGAATTATAGGATTTGCTGTAAGCCTGAATTATCTACAGGAAGTTCATATGAATGTCACGTTACCATCTAACTCGCTGGTACCTGCCAGGCACACTCCTTAACAGCTGGTTTATTTGTTTTCTATATTTCAGAAGTAGAATATTTAGAGCTGAGATAGATTTTGTAAAGCTACCTTCAAAAATACCTTCATTCTTGAGAGAAACTATAGGAACTCAGAAACTACTGCACAAATATAGGAGTATCTCCCTTGCAAGCAGAGTTTTGGGGTATTCTTGAATTTTTGCCCAAACCAAAATTTCACAATGTTTTTCCAAGACAAGGTTTGCCAACAAGCAGAGCTTTCTTCCAAAGAAAAATGACACATTTTTTATTCCAAATAAGGTAAGTGGATATGCTCTGTATTTTCCCAACACAGAAAAACCTAAATGCTTAGCACATGGTTTGGGAGAAAGAAGACTGAAAGGCACCACCTTAGAAGGCTTCAACCATTTTCCATTATATAGTCTACTGACTACAAAGAGAATTATGGATTACTTCCTTTTTTCCTACAATAGGATAAAGAAGCCCTTCTGTTTACAGTCATAGACTGTCTTGGTAGTTAGCTAACACGCAATGCGATAACATTTGATGAAAAGAGAATAGGAAAGAAAAGTTATTATTGTTGGCAGCCACCTACTCCGGAGTTCTCATATTTATTCATGTAAAATTATCTATTACATCATTTTGTTAATAATGACTGAATGCTTTGTAAGGATTGTTAAGCGCTAAATTCACAACTGGAGTTGTTCTGACTGGACACAACTTAACTGTTTTGTTTTGCTTTCACAATGCCTTAAGGTTCTCTCTTATGATCAGACACTTCTCTGCTGCTAATGAAAAGTCTTGCTGCAAATACTCCAACTTAATTATTATTCTATGACCACTCCTATACCCCCCAGTCCCAAATTGCACCAACATGAACACTGGTGGCAAACAAGCACAAACAGGGCATGGAAAAGGTCAAAGAAAATTTGTTTTCAACTTTAAATGAGTATCCCTGTAAAACTCTTTCCAGCACCTGCGGAGTCCTTATAGCCCCTAGAGTTTTCTGTACTCCTGCAAACTGCTCATTCCACAAGGAGAGACAAGAAAGAAATATACAGAAAAGGAAAGCTGGCAACGAGGAAGATCCTTCTCTAGCCACTTGCACCCCTCACGAGAAACTCTAGGCTCCCCTGAATAGTCACAGTGTAATGGGGGAAAAATGTGGGCAGACTTTTCCCTCCACTTCTAGTGCAAACAAGCTGAAGCAGGGAAACGCCTCACAGGTCTCACAGAGCACTGATGGGTGGGTAGGGGATATGGCTGAGACACCAGACATCATTTTGCACAAGTTAGTCCTTTATAGCAGGCTGCACAGTTGCCTTTTTCCTAAGATGTGCTGCAACATCCAGAGTCACTCATAGCTATCACCAAGGATGCTGGTGTTTTAGCACATTCAGACTTTTATCCAGACTTTTCTTACCCACCAGAAGACTCAGTAACTAACAGAGACACTCCCACTTGAGTCCTTTCTCAGTGATTACAAAATCCTGGAGCAGGCGACGGAGCACGCCTTGCGCCAAAGGTTGAAGACTGAGGGCAAAACAGCTGCCAGTGCCAGTGCCCAGCCACCAAAGCAAATTCTGTGGCAGGGGACACTGATGGAAGTGGCATGACTTTCACCTGCTCCTCTGGTGTTCCTCTCTGATTCTCCGGAATGCCCTTGAATAAAGCCCCCTTCCTCCCTTGCTAGCGAAGAGGGAAGCTGGTCTGAAATCAGCTTAGTCATGATCACCAGTGCAATTACACAGTGCTTGTTGAGCTGAAGGGAATCCTTTGTTACCCACACCCAATCTGACATTATACTACCCTGCTCTATAACTACATATATTTTTGGAAGCACTTATCAATAGTGACAATTTTGCTAACAAACTCTAGGACACAACATCAGGAAACAAGCAAGCACAAAAAACTGTACTAAATGAAAGACTTTGGCAATTATCATCTTTCTTTTATTTCCAAGGAACAGAAACCTCATGTGTGTCAGGAATAAATGGAAATCAGACTCCAGCCTTCACAAATTCAAAGTCATGTGTAGAAAACAGTGGTTTTGTTAAAAATAAAGTTGTAATGTGCAGTCAACCAAGGAACAAGAACTATTTCTTCTACAGCTAATCTAATGAGGCTTTTTAAACTGGCATATTCTAATCTCATCTGTTTCCCTATGGGCAGAGAAGCAAATCTTGAGCTTTCCTGTTGCAGATCAAAGTGACAGCTACAAATGTTAGTAAAACAAAGTCTCCCCTAGTGTTAGGCAAAACAGGAGAAAAAGCAAACAAGCAAGAAATTCAGCACAAGAATATAGGACAAAATGGGAGAGTACTTCTGCTATCCCAAGAAAGCTGAACCTCTAAGATTTAGTAATCTTAGATTTCAATAAATACAACATTATTATGGTAGGAGACTGATTACCATATATACATCAACTCTCTGGGGAATCCAATTTTTATTTTCCTTCCTGTTCAAGGACAGTGTTCATATATTTATTTGCATTGCCATAACGTGGAGATGCAGGCTGTGATCTGAGGTCCATTGTGTAAGGTGCTGTACACACAGTTTATCAAAACAGCCTCCGCTTCAGAGAGCCTCCAGTCTAAACAGGGAAATTCTAGCAGTCCCAAGGGGAAACAAATGCTTGTACAGCTTCCAAGAGAGAACCAAAAAATCTTTGGAAAAGCATCTTTGGGTGGCATTTCAGACTAAACGGAAATCTTGATGTTCTCATTTCAGTGATACATTTCCTTGGGTTTGTGTCATTAGAAGTCTTCCCTGGATTTTCTCAGCAATTACATCGAAACAGTTTCAGATAATAAAACTTAGCTGAGGCTCAAAGTTGTGTCCATAGCAAAATTTAACCAGAGACCCTTTCTACCAGAGAATTTGTGGATTAATCCTCACAATTGCTCCTCAAACATCAGGTGCCAGAAATTCCTTGGTTACTTCTCATCTCCAAACACTACAAACTCTAACTCCTACCACTACTTCTTCCATCTTTCTTGAAGACTATTGGAACTTAGAAAAACAGAGACACCTTGTCGACATAAGCAACTGTCATATGGTAAAGAGAGCAATAAAACATTCAGAAGGCAAGGCCACTGGAGTATTTTCAAAATTAAGGCCTGAAATATCTTGAGAAGGACACCTTGAACAACCCTTTCAAGAAAATTATGCTCAGCTGTGTTCATGAAATAAAAATGAGCAAAATAACAAAACCAGGTGTATTTTTACACATATTATCTTGCATTCATTCAGACACAAAATGGCTACATACAAGGCACAATGAAATGTCACCATCTAAACACAAATATGCACTGGAGAGAGGGATGTGAGCATTTTAAGCAGAAAATAAGTAAATGGGGGACAAGATAAGGAGTACAAGAAGATTTGCATTACTAGAAGTGCCACTATATGAGGACATATTCCTCCTCTCTTCTAGAAAACATAAGAACCAAAAGGGAAACACAAAAACTCAGCAGTAGCACCAAGATGATGCTTACCTTTACCTTCATACAGAATCAACATCATCTTGAAGCCCTTTGTCTTTGAACATCTTAACTCTTTACTCAGCAGAGGGATGATCCCTTTGGTCTCTGCATAGACTTCAGGATTCTCCAGGAGTCTGTAAAAAAACCTGAAAACATGCTTATTCTTGAGCTGTGTGGTTGGAGTTTTGTCATTTAAATGTGATTTCTGCTAAAGTTACTGTAAATGTTGCCTTTCTGCATTACATATTAACAGATTGTTGAAGAATTCACGGGCAGTACTTCACTGATAGAACAAGTAAAGCAAATGCTAGCCATTTTAACGCTTATGTAATTGTTAGGTTCTGACTTCATATTCTAATTGTTCAGCATAGTTAAATTACTTCTCTGATGTCAGATTGCAAACGTGTTGTTTTTCTTTTAAATGAGTAATAGCACAATCTACTTTTGCATTGATAGCAGTTAATAACACCACAAAGAATTTCTTTTCTCAAACAACATCTTCCAAGGTGCAAGAAATGTTAATCCCTGCTAGAGCTTGACATGCTAATTTTGTAAAAAGCAGAACATGCCTCGTTTAGGAAAGGGATTTCTGTTCTGAATCAAGTCTCCTGTTCACCTTCCTGTCAATCACTAAAGTGAATCAACCTTTTAGCGGAAGCCACTTCATCTAGTTCAGCACTATGGCAGCCCAACATGATGTGTTGCAGACAGGAGATCCTAAAATCTTTACTTAGCAAATAACCATAAAAAAATGCATGTAAGTGAAGAGCAAGGGGAGAAAACTCCCCAAAGGTGTTTGAAGGAAACTACAAGTCAAGGACTGAATAACAGGGAGGCTGACAATGCAACCTGGCCAAATTCATCACTATCAGCTACCAGTAGCCTTCCATTTCTAAGAAATGAGAAGACTGCAAAGTTATTGGACAAAATCTGCTAAAGCATTGTCATGCAGGTGTTACTGTAAATTTTGCCAACAACAAAATCTTATGCTGTATAAGTTTTACCTGACATGGATGCAATATTCCTTCAAACCAGTTGCTGAGTTGGGTTGGGCTTTTTTTAACTTGAACTCTGAATAGCAAATTAACATCATGCTGAGTGCTTAAGCCATTTCCATTAAAGTGGGGGTAGATGTTTGTCTACAGATTTGATCTGGAGAAACCAATTACTGAAATTTTTTAAATCGTTGGAATACCAACTGACATTTCAACTGAAATTTTAACAAAGCACTGAAGAGATGGAAACTTGGAATTTCTTAGTTGCAGTCTCTACTGAAGTGGTACTTCACCCTTTTTCATCTGACCATGTTATTTCTCCCTGTAGCTTTAACTGGATCGACTGTAAAATCTATACGTTAGACAGAGAGGTTTCTATGCTTTGGATCAGGTATTTTAATCTAGGACATTTTTTTCTCTCTAGTGAAGTTTTAAGGCTTTGAGGAACAAAAATGACTCACACAGGAATAAACTTCAACTCTAAATGCACTAAATTAAACCTGTTGCTGCCAAGGACCACAATGAAGAGAGATATTTGTTCAATATGCTTTCCAACAAGGTCAAGGACTAAGGTCGTGGCTTATGGTTGTTTCTTATGTAATGAACATCAAAAGAAAGATGTAAAAGGATTCCATTTTAAGACAGTTAAAATGAGCTATTTAATATACTAAAAGCTAGTGTGTTCTATATTGCAAGTCCACAATATTCTACTATGTCAATTGCTGCCTATGCCATTAAAGAAATTACATGGATTGAGTTTCCAAAATAACCTGCAAGCTATTGAGAAATTATTTCTGCAGCCCCTCAAGATGAGCTGCCTGTTACAGCTGACTGGCAGATAAGGTTAGTGTGAAGTTCTCCCTTGGTTGCATGCTGTATGGGAATGAGCACCTCGAGCCTCCCAGCCTAGGTATGAGGTTCTCATGAGCTTGAGCCACTAAGTGAAGCTCTGCACTTCCTCCGGCTTCACACAAAGACCACATAATACCACAATTTTACATTCTCTGAGTACCCACAAGTCAGGTTGGCTGCAAAACTAGCCTAAGTTTATGCAAAAGATGCATGAATATTGCAGACAAGTTAAGACTGCTCACAGCTTTTAGTCTGCATAGAAATAAACCATTATCTGCCCAGCTATAGACGATGGTAAAAATTTCCCACCTGCACATTTCCTGCATATTTTCTTCTTGTTCTGGTATTTCTTAGCCTATTATGTGGTAATCAATTACCACTACCAGGGAGATAGAACAGCTCAGACAGCTCTTTCCTGGCACGTACAGGAGAATTGCAGGGATAATTAATTAATGTTATAATATGCAAATAGAAGATATTGCTTTACAGCTGGGATTTTTCATAGCATTGTATAATTATACAAAGACTTAATCTCTGGTTCAGGAAGTCTCACAACCACAAAACACAGGAGGCTGAGAGAGCATGACTACTTCCCCTTGCCCTATCCATACACTCTTTCCCAAGACACCCACATTTAATCCCTTTGGAGGCAGGTTTCAAAGCTAGAAGAACCTTTAGTCTGGCTTGGTACAGCAGGTCTTTTGTGTAAGAAATCATAACTTCAGAAGGACATTTTTACACTATTTATTTTCTTCAAATCTCCTGTTAGATTGCTCTTCCATTAGGTGTACAACATGAAAGTGGCATCAGGGCTAGAGGAAATGCATCTGAACAGGGAGCTCAATCCCATCAGGTGACATGCAGCCAAGATCTGTTACTCTAGTGACAGATTAATTCAGCTCCAGGAAAAAATGACAGCATGGATATTGAGACAAAAACCAGCCCTAAGATCTCATCATGAGGTCAAAAATGAAGAAACCCATAATAGTGTAGGTGATAAGGAAAAGTGCACACTGTCCTAGTCCTGAGATTTACTTTTTTTTAAAAAAATATATAATTACCTCCTCTACATGAAAGTTTCAGGCATTTTAGAATAACAACTGTGTCAGAGACAATAGATAAGGGTCTGTGATGAAACACACAAATATAGAAAAGTACTGTTTGTCTGCTTTGGCTCCTCCTCAGACAGTCCTGCTTTGGCTGCTCCCCGGAAAGTCCAGCTTTGGTTCCTACCCAGAAGTTCTGCTTTTAGAACTCCTCAGAAAAGTCTCAACCCTTGGAGACCTTTCTAGATACTGCTGGCCACTTCTTCCAACACATGCTGGCCCCCTGCATTGGAAGGAGTGTGCATTTTTGTCAGTATAAAAGCCCAAGCCTCATGCAATGGGGGGAGGCAGAACCTCATACCACCCAGGTCAGCATTGCCTCTGCGCGGATGCCCGCTAAGGTTGAGCCTGCCACCTCGCACTGCGATGATGATTCTCAGAGCAGGTTTCCTGATTGTCTTCACAGGGTCCTTGGGGTTGGTAAGATAACCAAACATCAGAGATATCCTTTACTGTATCCTTTACTCTCTCTATATTTTCCTATATTAATAAACTAGTTGAGAGTTTTCTGTTTGTCTCATTTGCTCTCACCTAGAATCCTCCAACTCTGGAACAACAACCCACCAAGAAATAAAGATGCTTGATAATCAATTTCTGGGTAAACTGTTCTCTTACAGGAGTCAGGTCTTTAAATAAATAACTAGTTCCTCTAGTGGGTCATTTTTCTTCTCCATCTGCTGCCAATTGGTGTCTGTATTTTTCTGTATCAGTTCCTGCAATTTCTACCATTTCACATCAGCAAGTCTTTGCCTAACATCTAGTTAAAGCAAACAAACAAACAAACAAACAAACATGCATCTGGAGAACTGGTAAAATATTCCTCCAGTTTTTAGACAAATAATGGTATCTTTCTAATCTTTTTTTCTTTGATAAAAATTTTAAATTTTTTCTCTATTAAATAGCAACAACAAAGCCAAAACAAAACAAAACCCCAAACAAAACAAAACCAACAACAATACCAAACCTAAATAAAGAACAGAAGTCTGGAAAACTAAACTACAGATTCTCTTCCATGTTTATTACAGGTACCTAACAAAAGAAGAGTTTGAGATAGAACCTTTCACTGCAACAAACTTATTTTCTCTTTTGTACATTTACCTTAGGAAAGCTGCGGGAACTGATCATCTTTGAAAACTCTGCTCCTTCACCAAATTCAGCTAAAATAAACCAATGAGTTTAAAAGTTCCCAGGAGAGTTGTTTAGATGGACAGGCACATGCAGATCTACAAATACACAGGCAGTAGTTTTGCCTCATTTCTCTAGGAAATCCAGAAAGAGAAGAAATCCATGCTCAAAGATGGTTTGAGAGTCCTCCGCTAAATTGAGCTCTCAACATTAAATGGTCAGGCCACTAGAGAAGAGGTGGCATGAGGTTTACGCAATCCAGCCATGTAATTGCATTTGACCTACTGCTTAGCTGAGCACCAGCTCTATTGCCAGCAGGAGGAACAACCAGGAAACAAGCAGGTGGGAGGAAACAAAAGGAAAGGGAAAAAAAAAAGGCTTTGCTAGCTGATCTGGCTGATTGATGTGATTAATTACCACCCACACAGGTAGGTGTTGCTACTGTTTATTTAGCACTCTGCCAGCAACAAATGGTTGGGATTCCTTCTGGTTGCTCCATAGACTTTTGTCTACCAGGAAGTCAAAACCAGTTGTATCTTATGCATCACCATTGACTAAACAAAGCATCAGAAGGGTAAGATAAACAATCCTAAACAGCTGGATGGTAGGGGCACTACATGCTCTCCCCACCTGCCAGGGAGCCATGGGTGGTGGGATCCAGAAAGCTACCCTTACGAAGCTGCTTGTCTTCTGCTATACCTCCTTCCTCAGAAAGATGCTAGTATAGCACGAAGAGACTCATAGCTCTTGAAATCTTGTGGCCTTGAAGATTTAAAAGCATCTGCTCCATGTGCTGTTATGGTTGACAAAGGCAAAGTGTGGTGGGGGGACAAACGGCAAAAAATTACATATCAGGACTGTTCTACTGGGGAAGGAAACTGAAATTCAAGAACATATAGATTGTGCAAAAGATGCTTGAAGCAGGAACTGCTTTGATTTTGTTTTTTGGTTCTGTACTTACACATCCTGCCTGTACTGAGTTTAATAGGAACTGCTGCATTTACAAAGAATAGTTAAAAAGGAAGACTAAAATATTCTAATTTAGAGTAAACACGCACATTTTCATTCCACAAATCTAGGTTTTGATAAACCTTTTCCAACTTTAGTCACATCTGAGAAATATATGTTGAATACATCTATGCAAGTGTGCAAAGGTTGAATGACTGTTCTCTTTTACCCACTGGCATGAGTAAAGATAATTTACTGTTCCTCTGTCAGTTACAGCAGTTAGCATTTCAAGTATGAGTAATCTTTCTAGCAATCTGATTTATTCTCACCAGTTTCCACATATTAAACATAGCAACAGTATGCACCAAGGAAACAATAATAGCTAGAGACGTGTCAAACATTTTTCTAAGGTTTCATTTTCAGTCTTGCTAGCAACATTTTTTCATCATGTCAGGACTTCTCAACTTCTCACTGAGTCTGTGAACACACACAGTTCCATGTCTGTTCTCAAGCAACACGCACATACATACTCGTCTGGTGCAAAAGAAAAATCTAGACTATAGGAAAACATACTTTCTTAGAACTCTTAGAAGAGAGAAGACATGGGAGAAAAAAGAGGTAAGTTGATCAGCAGATCTGTTAAAAAAGAAAAGCCATAGATGGAGCTTGAAGCACTTTGTGTCATGCTGCTTCAGTGCTTTATCTTGGCCAGGGAACATACTGAGTGTGGCTTTCCCAGCTGAAAATAGGTATCTATTGTTTTCACTTTTGGTAAGAAGCCAATTAGTTGTCAAACAGGGTCATCACAAAATCATTGCTGTGCATGGCAAAGCAAAAAATATTTTACTTACATGTTCACTTTGTCAGAAACAATTATAGTGCAAGAATTTCCAGCGAGGCTGGGGCAAGGGGTCTATCTTTGTTCACAGGGCAATGAAGATGTAAGCCTTCCTGTTAAGCTAGGCTTGAGGTGATGAGGAAAATCAGTGAGGGTTTATCGAAGACTAGTCTCTAACACCTAGAACAGGCATTACACAGAATGTTTAGAATACTACAGGACAACTCCTTTTGCATAATTACACCTCCTCTTGATAAGATGCATAGCACCTGGGATCCAGTATACACAGTCAGATGCTGAGATCTTTTTGTTGTCAGTGATATTTTCAGAGGACATGAAGAAAACTGCATTCTCAAAGATACTTGAAGCCAAAGCTGCACAGCACCAGAAAGGGTAAACCTGCATTAGCACTGACCAGCAACAACAGATTTGAGATATCTCACATGGCTGTTTCCATCTATTAGTATTGTGGCGCTCCTTTGGTATGCAATTAGCATTGCTTACCTGTCTTAGCCAATATCTCTCTGCTTAATATGTGGCATTAAAACTAATCACCCAGGCATCACAAATGCTACACTTCCAGTTCAGGGATACATACTGCCCAACCACCGCGTCCTTCATACCAACCAAAATGACCACCAGCAGAACAGTTTTCAGTAAGAGCACTCTCAGCACCTCCAAGCCTAATGAGAGTCTGTTTGGACAAGGGTTTCCAGGCTGCCCTTGCAGTCCAGCTGAGCAAGCTCAGGTGTGGTTGTGTCCAGCCTGCCAAGATCTATCATGCCTGGGGCCTCCAAGACTGGTCACTGCTTGTCTATGGTAAGGGATGATGAACAGCTGATGCATGACTGACCTTTCTTAATATTGCCTAAATTTTTAATCACTTGCTTTGCCTGGCCACAGCAAAGCTAACCATTAACACCAGAGACAATGGCTACTCCAGGCACAGGAGCTCTGGGCTACCTGTGTAAATAGATCTTCAAAGGTTAGGATTCGGCCAGTGAGCACAGTGGTCTACCAGCTTGTCATGGTTTAAGCCTGGTAGGCAGCTCAGCTCCACACAGCCACAGTGAAATGGTGAGGAGCATCGGAAGGGTAAAAGGGCAAGAACTCATGGGTTGAGATAGAGACAGATTAATAGGTAAAGAAAAAGCCGCATGCACAAGCAAAGCAAAATAAGGAGTTAATTCACTACTTCCCATCAGTCATCTCCAGAAAACAGGGTTCCATCAGTTATCTGGAAGACAAATGTCATAACTGACTATCCCCCCCTACCTTCCTCCTTTCCCACAGCTTTTACTGTTGGACATGGTGTCATATGGTATGGAGCATCCCTTTGGTCAGTTGGGGTTAGTTGTCCCAGCTGTGTCCCCTCCCGGCTTCTTGTGCACGCTCAGCCTCCTCACTTGGGGAGGCAGTATGCAAAGCAGAAAAGACCTTGATACTGTGTAAGCACTGCTCAGCAATAAATAAAGCATCTCTGTGTTATTGAGACTGTTTTCATCACAAACCCAAAATAGAACACCATGCAAGCTACTATGAGCAAAATTACCTCTATCCCAGCCAAAACCAGTAAGAACATAGCTAAAGAACAGAGTTCAGGAAGACTATGTAATTTGCGCGTGATGAACAGATAAACCCATTGCTACATCAAACTGAGATCTGATTCTTCCATATATATCGTATGTATCACACCGTGGATAAACAACTCTTACATTTACAGCATCAACTTTTGTTCCTAGCCAGACTTCCATTTCCTAAGACTGCCATGTCTGTACAAGGCTATACCTGCCCTACTAAACACTTGGTAGGCCCAAACTCCTTCCCTGTTCACTGAGCTGGTTTGCCTGCTGGTCAGGCAGCTTGCCTTGGATGAGAGAAACCTGCTTCAGGTTTTGGTATTCCACCACAAAACCCTGGGCACTGCTGAACGAGGCCCTTCCACCAAGCCAAAAACAAATCCCTATGAATGCTGATGGAAGGAAGAACTAGCACAGTAGGTGCTTGCTCTTACTACAGGTACCGTAATTGACATGGAGGGATACTCCGCCTCTTGGCCAGATTTGGCTGGAGATACCCAAACAGAATGATCTTTTCCTCATATACATCTCTTTTATGTTTACCACAATCATATGTGACACATATGTTTACATTCTCTTTACAGTGGTAGGTACCATGTCTAATGCTCCTTTCCCACCATGTGCACAGCTGAATGTGTATAATACACAGGGCATGCCATCCAAGTTTATTTTCAATTACTTAAGAGAATGTTTCTCCCTGAGGTGCAGTTTCTGTTTAGCTTGTTTAAATGCCACAAATCCAAATCCCTAGGGGGGAAAAAAAAAGAAGAAAAAAAAACAGATACAGTTGAGGAGCATAAAAAAAGTGCTGTGAAAGGCAGCCCCTGGGAGGGAGCAGATGCATCGCAACTTTAAAAATTAAAACTCCTGCAACCAGTTTGCCAGTTCCTTTGATGATGAAAGAAAATTTCATTAAAGTGACAGCAGTCGATTTCCTGCAACTGCACCAATGTCTTCCTGTAAAGCAAGGCTAATAAATAAGTATATATTTAAAGGCAAACAGAATTGACATTGCGATATGGCATTAAGAAAGGCACCAGGAGCCTCTGCCTCCCCTTCCACAAACATTCTTATGTCAAGGTTTCCTTCCTGCAGCAGGCTCACCTTCACTAATATCCTCCTGCCTTTGCTTTTCTCCCAACAGCAGGTCAGAGGAAGGGACAGTCTCCTCCAGTATGGTGGGTTACTTGCTCTCACGTACCAAAATAGTAACTTGTTCAATTGACACAAAAGAAAGAAAACATCCTTGCATCCTGTCCTGCTGCCAGCTTTCAAGAGGTAATTAAACATCCCCCTTTTTCAAAGAGCAGAGTTCTCCAGGATCATGGTGTTTGAGCTCTGATGTTGTCAAACAACAGGGGGTTGCTTAAGCTTTGACTGACCTTTCCAAAGACCTACAAGCAATTTAATGGGAGCCCTCCTCAGTGGTGACAGAAACGTCCCATTATCTGCTTCCTATTTTCTAGATTACTTGGAGTAACGGGGAACTTGTATTCCTGTGGTCATGAGGCAAAACCAGATTACTTTAGGTAACTCACAGATATTTACAGTACAAATAAAAGTTTTTCTCTGCAAAACTTAGCGGTCTTGATCAGGTAAATCTTATTTCCACCCATTCTGTTCTCTTTGCTGCTTTTTCTTTCTCATGCTCAAGAAATTGTAATAACTAAATGCTATAAACATCCACTCCCAAACTAGGAAGTCATGTTCTGCATGTTTCCCAAGGTTATCCATCCATCTCAGAGCTGCTGACAGGTAGGAATGGCTCTGAAAGACCTCCACGGCAGCCGAGATTTGTTGGTACCCAGCTCACAATGTACCAGTAGCACCTTTCTCTTCCCTGTGTTAGACACAAGATGCTGCAGAGGTGGAGGTAGATGGGGAGTCAGGTATGCTGGTTGAGAACTCCTTACACCAGGAGAATTTCCTTGTTCCTTTGCAACCCACTAGAAACATCAAAAAACGCTAGGGAGCAGAACTCAGCTCAAAATTCATTGTTTGTTTTCTTTTTCTTCCCATTTCTCCTTCAATATGAAACAAAAAATAAGAGTCAAAGACCAAGTGCTGGATCAAATTTCTGTGGGCTGCAAAGCAGTAAACAACTCACTCATTCCAGGGGAGATCTGCTCAATTAAGGACCATTAAGTCTAGCTCTGTTTCATGATTTTATTGTTTGCTGAAAAGTCCCTGGAAGGCAGCCTCTCAGAGAATCAAACCTCTGCAGCCAACACGAGATTAAGAAGTTATACTTCTGCTGTTCCTGGACTAACTCAGGCAGGACCCTTTAATCCATAAAGTGGAAACCAGGCCCTTGCCATACCATCCAAAGTGTAGCCACTTGCTTTGTCTCAAATGAAAGGGGAGAAGTTCAGCAGGCTGCTTTTCAGCTGGAGAGAGCCCTGTAGCAGGCCAGCTAAGGGGCCAGCTGGCTCCAAGCAAGGCTCTGGCTTCTGCATTTTGTCTTTTCCTCTGTGAGATCATTCTCTGTGCTGCCTTCCCTTTCCTCTACTTTTCCTCTGCTTTGCCTGTGTAAAATAAGTACTGGCAGGAAACCTGTCTCAGTTTTCTTCCCCTCTTCCCCAGATGTCTGAGAGGCAGCAAGGTTCTGGGGCAACCTAGGAGTCTGGGGAATTAAAAAATAAAAAGAAAGAAAAAAATCACTGTGTTTAGCTCCTTCCACATCACAGTCATTACACAAGCACCCCTCTTCGATCCTCCTGCAAGGTGAGATTGAAGACATGGGGATACAAAAGCTTCTGGGGCAGGATACAACCATACTAAGCAACATAAATTGTCTAAGCCTTTTCAAGATATCCATGGTGTGGTGAGTACTAGTGACTGTTTTGACTCAGCCCAAGTAATAAAGGGAGATGTTTAAGGCAGCAAAATCCCTGCTGCTGCCTATGCCAGAGCCTGGGAAAGTCAAGCTTACTGTTGTGGGCAGGAAGACAAGGTGCAAAGGGGTATGAACATCATGCAGGGCTGATGGAAGGAAAGAGCAGCCTTCCCAAAACAGCTGTTACTTTCCCCAGATTTCTCATCACACAAAAAGAATGGCAGCCAGCCCAGGTTTTCTTCAGGGCACTTCTCAGCTTGGTGGCAGGAGCGGACAGGCATTAGCTCTTTTACCTTGGGCCAGCCAGTTTAATTCTGCCAGACCTGCCAAAAAGACGCCTGAACTGGCCATGATCAAACACAGGTCAGGGTCATCCCTTGGGAGCTTTGACAATATCATAGCAACCATAATGGCCACAACAAATTAAAGCAATGCGTCAAACAGTTGCCAGCGTTTCTGGAAAGTACCTTTGGATTATGCTTCTAGCAAAATACATCCTCACCAAAAACACACAAGTTCTGCAGTTGCACAGGGTGAAGGGTGGTTGGGTCTGGTTTATTCATTTGAGTTTTTCGTTTGTGGTTTTTCATTTTACACCAGCTGTTGTAAATTTGGAAAGGAAAATGGTGAGATAATCTAAAAATTTGTGAAGTAAAGACATATTTTTTCTTATTACCAGTTCAGAGCACACAGTCAAGTAGAGGGCTGCTTCGTAAGTTACCTGAGTGCATCCAAATATAACACCAACTCTGAAAGTGATTTATGAACGTATCAATGATTTATTGATGTGGCCCCAAACTGGGCTGTCACCAGTGCTCACATCACGCTGAGGTAACTCCACCAAGCTTTGTATCAGCCCTGGGATAAAGAAAGAGCACTGGGCCAATCACATTCCCTGGAACCCCCTACTTACTTTTGATGACAACTGCAGGGTATGCATTTGTTTTCTACTTCTCTGGAAGAAAGAAGTGTTACCGGGATTCTCAATATGCCTTATGAACTCCTCCTTTTCACCTATCACTGTGGGCAATGCTATCCTTGCTGCCACAGAGCCCCAGGATAACACAGCTAAAGACATCCCAAGTTACGTGACCTCCTTTAGACCATGGTATGAACCTCTGCAGCATGTACTCATTTGCCTGGTTTCCTGCTTCCCTCTATTCCTGCATCCTTGATGATGAGAGATCCATTGTGAGAGATCACTCTCTCACAAGGAAGAGTTGTTGAGTCCTGTTAAGACAGCAAAGCTTTTCTGGTGCATTTTTTCTCTAATTAGCATGGGTAAACAACAACATGAAGAAAGAACCAATCTCTTCTACCACCTTAAAGCATCTTCCTCTGAAATAGGAAAAGAACTCAAAGTTTTCACAAGCCTCATAATGAAAATATCGAGATCTCACACTTAGAGGATTTCAAGCCTCTTACATTTTTTAAATGTGTCTGAAAAATTTGGCTTGTGCTTCCATGAAGATAGAGGCAATGCAGAACATAGAAACTGTGAGATACAACTCCCACAAATACAAATTAAATCAACTGAGCTGAGCTTATTTGGGTAACACTGATTCAGCACAGGGCGAAAGCACAACCCGACATAGAGAACTACTTTCTTGAGTGCAAGTCTCACAGAAGTTATCCATGCCTCATTTTGGTCAATCAATATCTTTAATATCATTCAGACAGTAGCTCTAAACAGCTGATTTCTCTGTCATCCAGTATTCATCATTTTCATGCATTGGCTTAGCTTATAATAATCCTCCTTTGTATCTCTGAAATCTCTGTTTACCCCCTCATCTTGATTTGTTATTGTGGGGTTTCTTTTTTAATTTATCATTGAGCAAAGTAATTCATTAAATAAAGCCAGAATCTGGCAGCCAAACTGTTGGGGTTTGGGGTTTTTTGTTTGGTTGGTTGTTTGGTTTTTGTTTTCTTTTCTTTTCTGTTTTTTTGGGGTGTGAGGAGGGGGAAGAGCTAAAAAAATGAATTAATTACAGGAAACATCAGATTTTTAACCCTTCTCACATGATGTATGATACGATTTTGTACATCCAACTGGTTTTGACTGAGTAAAATTGTTAATGTTCACAAGACAGGCTCTATCACTATTCTCGTGATCTACAGTCTACAATGCAAGATGGATTAGTTTAATATACTCTAGAAAACTAGACCTACTTTTCTCTACCCTGACCTATTTTTAATAGCTGTAGCAGGAGGAGTTCAAAGAAAAGTTGCTCTGCCTGGAGCTGCACCTTCCCAACATGATTGCATCACCAACAGCCACAAGAACTCAACAGTTAAAGTAGCGAAATCTCATATGAGCTGTGAAATATATTCTCACACTCGAATTCAAAAGCAACAACGTTAGCAGGCCAGACTTTGTAGATGGGGTGAAGTGATAAACAACCCCCTCCTTTCCCTATTGAGAAGAAGAGTCAGATTTCTTCACCACACCTACTGAAGGCAAAAAACCCTCTTACTTAGAGGTGTGAAAGTGGTACGACCAGAGGGGAAAAAAAGCCTCCACTTAAATGAATACGAACACTAAGCCAAGTTGGTCACTCAAACACATTGCACCTTTACATCCAAAATCTCTGTCATCTTTAATTTGCTCTTGTGGATGCCCTTCTGTTGGAAGTCAAAATCTGGAGCTGGTAAATACATGAAAATGGCATTACCCTGCAACAAGAAATGAAAATACGTGAAAATGGCATCAACAAGAACACTCTGTCTTGTTCAGATGGGAAAGGAGAGACTGTGGCAAGCACATGAGAGGAAAAGACAAGCACAATCAGCACAGCTAAGCAAAGGTAGGACTGAGATTTCCAAGAAGCTGACACAGGAGATGCCACAGACCAACTTTTCAGTCCATGCAAGTAAGACGAGCTCCAGCAAAATCAGTTGAGTGTCTGCATCAGATCACCTGGTGAAGAATGGCTGCACAATCTAACATGCACACTGCCACCCAGACTTGCCTCTGAAATAACTAGTTAATGTTACTATTGAAATTAATTGCTCCTGTGTTGCCACATCTTGTGTATTTTAATTTAAGCAGGCGGAGGATGCCTTTATTTCTAAAACATACAGTTCTCCCCATTCCAGTAAATCCACTCAAAGCACAGTAGTTTAAACTCCAAGCTCCAGAAAGACAGATTCAAAGGAACTTTCAAGTGTCTAGAGTAAAACCCACGGGCAAAAATCTCTACAGGGACAAACAGGTGAGATCCCATTAAAGTCCACACCATAAGTCAATTCAAGCAGAAGCACAGTGATGAGCATCCATGCAGTGACTGGGACACGTCTAAATGTAAAGCATGCTGCAAATACGTTTAGCAATGAAAACATGCTGCTGTAGGAAGATGCCAGATAGCGATATCCTGTTTGGGTCAAGGAGAGTCAATTTTGTCTTGTCAAGTGAGCTCCATTTTTTCAATTTCTGCTGATGTGCTTGCTTACTTCCAAAGGCTCAGCAATCTTTAATATATTCTTCCTTCAAGACGTATTTTTGTGAAAGTTATGCGAGTGTACAGTACCGCTCCCACTTTTTCCAAGATTGCTTTTGGTGTTATTTTGATGCCTCAGGAGTCTCATTTCAGCCTTATAATAACCCACTTACATATGAACAACTCGTAGTTGTCCCTGAGTGATGTTTCATATCTCCAGGCTTCCTATACCAAAAAAGCTTAAGGCTTATTCTCTGTTTATGTTTCTCTGATGTGGAGCAGTGGTGCTTTCCTGTACACTGCTTAAAACTTTCCTTCCTAGTAAATTGAATTTGACAGGTTTGCAGTTGTCTACATGTTGCATTATGGGAAAGATTAAGACTTTACTGAGGTGACTTAGTGATTTGAGAGGAGTGCTAGCTGGATCAAAGCCTACTGTACATACAAATCCTGTGACCCCAGAAGCCCCCTTGTGCAACAGATACTGCAGTGATGCTGTGGTATCAAGAGGCACAACTTGCAAGCACAAGCATGCCTGCATGGCATGGGAAGGAAAGGAGCTCTTGGTGGCAGTGGAGAGTCTCCAGGCCCTCTCACATGGTCCCCATCCATGCTGTGGGAGAAGGAGGTCATTGTCTGGATAACCAGAATGAGCTTAAGATCCCTGTTATCAGCCCTGGTTTTTGTAAGGAGTTGGGAGAGTCGATTTTGCCACTAACCATTCTTTGGACTGATACTAAATTAGAATACATCTGTCATTGCAAAGAATTCACCCTGCTGCTTGATAGATGGTATATATCTAATACTACACCTCTTCTTTCAAATTGCTTGAATAACTGGGAACTTACTAGACAGTACAAGACACTACAAGGAAAGATTTTTACTTATATTACCCCTTGGATCCAGTCAAACAACAAAGAAACTTCACAGATTTCAAGCAGGAATGTAGATAATACTACCTAATTTTTCACTTCCCAACCTGTATTCTGCCCAAGACCTACAAGATATTACTCACAGATGCACAGCCCTTATGTTTAAAAAAACCTCCAGATTACAACTTTTGACCTCCAGTATCTCATAGAATCACTATATTTCATACTATTATTAAATGAAAAATTTGCATTTGATGAAGTCGTTTGTTCTAGAAGGGCTTCTGTTTTAAATTCAAAGGAATCAAGAATTGACCAGTGTACCTCCAGTTTGTTCCAAGGTTCAGTCCACCACCTCAAACTGAAATATTTTCTCCTTTGTATATTAAAAGTACATGGATACAATTTTCAGACAGTAACAGCTGCTAGGCTACTGATTCTTCCAGAGAAAAACAAAACCTAATAAGCAAATTCTTGTTATTTAAAAGTCATTTATCCAGTGTATTATTACCTCCTACTCACTTAGTAGGATGTTACTAGAAGTTCTTCCAATTCTCCTCTCATTTACTTAGAAAATGAGGAATAGCTTGAAATCAGTGGCATTAAATTTGGCATGAAAAGAGGGATAACTGAGTTCCAGAAGTTTTGACTGTTCGATGTTTAGAAAGGATGCTGTGTGTTATTCAGACTGATTTATTCAGGTTATTCTTCTTCTTCACCACAGATGTTCTGCCAATAGAAAAACATTCAGGTTTTAAAGTAAACTGCTGTGGAGAAGTCTCACATACCAGCTGTTGTTTAACAAGCCCAGCTTTGCCAACACTCACAACTAACCTGAAAAATCAGAGAGGTTTTGGCAAATTCTTGCACAACTGATGTGAAAGAGATGCTCTCTTGCCTTCTCACCCAAGGGAGAACATAGCTTTCACAGGATCCGTTCTGCAGTGAAAGAAGGCAGGAGGAAGGCATCTCTTCTGGCTGACAGCAGCACCCATTGCAAGAAGGATTCTGGATCACACTGGAGGAGTGAGTAACACCAATTACAGGGTACAGAGCTGATAGAACATTTTTCCCTCATCTCCTTGGGGCCACACTAGGCCCAAATACAGTGAAGTGCTTGTGCACATGGGCATGCTGGGTGCAGAGCACACTGGCCTTTGGAAGGGCAGAAATAAGTTTCCCAGGTTCTCCCAATAACAAGTGAAATTGCAAGGGAGGAAAGAGGGTAGGGGGGACAAAAGACATCTAAGAGGAAATGGGATGCATGCACAAGCACAGGAGTGAGAATCTCTTGGGATTTTATTCTGAGCAGTTGAATTGGAGAACACAGCTTCTAGCAGCACTTCCCTGCTCCCCTCCTCATTCCCATCTCCTCAGTTCTTGTTTTGAACTTGCAACAATGAAATAAAATACATTGGCAAAGGAATCCTGCTGATGGAAAGAGGTGCACGCAGCTGATCACCTCCTTCATTCCCCTCTAATAATTCCTGATCAGTTGATACACCTCTGTTAACAGCAGCTGAGGTAAACCTTGCACTCAGCCATAGCTGTCCAGCTTTACCAGGTTTGATGAAATTCTGTAGGTATACCTGCTCATTATAGCCCTTCATATTAAGAAAAACACACAGATGCTTACAAGCTCATTACATGTTCCCCTCAGAATAGCAAAGAGTTCAGTAATTTACCATTCCTGCTTCCCTATCTTTCTATCTGACCCTGCTGTCCAAGTAACATCATATAAACTACAGATGTTATACAGGCTCCAGCAACCCACCCTCCACTCCCTTCAAGATTTCTAAACAACCTCCTGATGCACTGATTGGAGTGCACATACCGAAGTAGGGTTTGCTCACATGCCCAGTTCCCCAGCAAAATGCTTTGGCTCTCTCAGACAACTTGTATGGTAATAAATACTCCCTTATGTTTGCCGCAGCACTCACAGATGAGTGTCTGGGTCTCTCTGCTCAGAGACAAATGCAGCAGCTCTTGCTGTAATAATGAGGGCTTGATGTGCTCGTAGTTCATATGCCAATGTGCTCACACTGGCGTACTGAAATCTTCTGCCAGTGACACTGGGAAACGAAATGTTTTGGAGTAGCCCAATATACACAGATGTGAGATCCTGAAGAGGTATGAAGAGAAGCATATTCCAGAACCCAGCACCTGTCTGCTCAAAAAGAAAAAAACAATGCCCCCAATCACAGGCAGATCTCAAGGCCCTCAATCCTAATTCATGTTCTTTCAGGGACCTTTTCTACCAGTCACTTTGCCTTTCAAATGTGCCCCGCAGCTCTCCACCCTAGCAAAACTGAGCAGCAACCCAAGAACAAACAATAAACTGTGACCTCTTTTACTCCATCCACTTAATACATAACAGACCTTGCATTCTTGTAAGGCTGTCTGTGGAGTTATTTGATTTGGTTTGTGTCTACAAGGGACTGCATATAGCTTAGCTCAAAAAGTCATAGATATATGGCTTTCCTTACTTAGGCTGTGCACACATATATATGTTCATATAATATATAAGCTTGTATTCACAGATTTTTAGCTCTCAAATAAACTGGGCTATTTATATATGTGTGAATACGTAGGCAATTCTCACAAAGGAAATTTCCAACTGCAGGGTGGTGAATCTAACAAAGAACTGACCTTTTCGACCCCGGCATACCTGTCTTTTGTAGGAGGGGGCTGTTTATTTAAGGAGATGTGTTGCAGATGATTGTATCTTTGGGAAACAAAACTACACACACATGCAGGCTGCTAGCTTTGAGCAGGCTACGCTGCAAAAGCAAAGGGAGTTTGGGGAAGTTAAAAAGATACTTGTTCTAACAGAAAGCCAGTACACTTCATTATGCTTTACCAGCTTCACAGGTATACTTTCAAAGCACAGCTTTTCAAAGGAGCCGAGGAGGAGAAGGAAAAAAAAGTGTGCAGGCAACGTTTGTGTAAACTTCCTTTAAGAACCTCCTAAACCCTGTAAAGGAGTTTACAGATGTTGGAGGACACAGGAAAACACCTGTCCACCAGCACTCTCTCACCCAATTAGAGGCTTTGTTACCCCCTGGTCACCACAAAGCAGATGCTTTTTTGTTGCCAGAGATCTGATACAGTCTTTTGACCCAACCTGATGAACTACACAACCATCCAAGTGTTAACAAAAGGAGACCACCACTCCAAGGAAAAGCTGCCATGTGACTTCATATTCCTATCTGATTTGTCCCTCAGTAGATCATATATCACCTTTCAAAGAACCATCTATAAAAGAAAGATCATCGTTCTCCCTACTTGCCCAAGTTAGACAAACATATTGGAAGCCTTTCCATCCAAAAGCAGCAAATTAAGGGGAAGATTTCTCAGGCAATCCCTCAAAAAATTAAAAATAAGCCTTTTTCACTATGTCTTTATATATAGTCTTAAAAATCTCATTGAGGGAGTTTAGGTTTTGGATTTGTAACTTTATGAACATCAGTGCATTGGTGTGTTTAATGTGCTCACAGCAATCTTAAGTCACTTCGTAGAACCTAACAAATAACATTATTCCCTTCAGCAGACACAAGAACCAAGGTACACAAAATCTAGAGGTGCACTGAGAATGTAAGACGGTTCAACATCCTGCAGTGTGAATGTTAAATGCATTCAATATATTTTATAGCATTCCAAATTTTTTGACTGATAAACATCATGAAAAGCCTTTGCATGAAAATTTGCAAACCCACTGCTACTCTGAAAGAGATGTCCTTCGAAATGTGCTTTCTGCAGTAGTTTCATTCAGAAATCAGGCATTTATTCATAATGGGAACATTCAACAAGCTAAAAAATGCTGTAGCAGTTTATGGAAAACATAAAAAAGAAACAGGAAGAAAAGAACACAAGCACTCTTGTCTTGCCTTAGGGCTCATTGTTTATCCAACCTGAATTTAACTATCCCATGTAACAGTCAGCCCAGCCCAGACTATCTCTCTAAAGACAATACTCTTCAGCATTAATGCCAGTCAGCGTGATTGCAATCACTAACCTGGATTCAGACCCAGTTTATGGAAATGGCAAACTGAATTTTACCAGAAGCAGAATGAGCTAACACAAACACTATCGTGAAGCCCTGCCCTTTGTCAACACTTTACTCCTGTCTCCAATTCTGTGTATGGATTTGTTATACGTGTTCCCACATAAATTCTAACTGTGCTAAAGAAATTACCACTTTATTGCATCATAACAGCACTAAAATGCCAGAAAAAAGAACTGCAGTTTGACTGTTAGAATGGAAAAGAAAGACATTAGACTCTAGGTATTATACAGAAACCAAGACTTGGAAGATTCTGTGTGTGAATGTTGCATGTAACTGTGGCCAACTAACAGAAGGAGTTTGAATGAAAAGTCAGGCAACCTTGAAGGTAGTGATTGCAATAAGTAATAAAGGATACACTCAGTGTGCAATTAACACCGCAGTTTTTATGATTATTGATGGAGTTGTTAATTTGAAACATTAGTGAACTTGTTTTCTTTACATATTTGTATTAGCCCATTGTCTCAGGAAAATTAGTTTAAAAGAGCAGTTCTGCCATGAATACAAAAAAGCTAGCCACCTCTGTTCATTCGGTGCTGTTGAAAGAATAAACTGACTCACAGATAGAATTGCAATGAATAAAGGAAAATGAAACATTGGTTATATAATGATATTTGTCATTCCAGCCAAAGATCATTGAAGGTTTTCCGTCCAACCTTAACAAAAAGGTGGATTCCCCCCGCCCCCCCAAGCCTTTTCTGTATTTAAAAAGCTAAAGAAACAGTAGATAAGATAGAAGACTTATCTTCTGCCTTAAGGGAATTGTCACACACACACAAGCACAAAAAAAACCATCCTGGGTATTTTTTCTCTCTTGATGGAGAATGGTGTTGGAAAGTTTTAGGAAATTGTAAGAAATGTGGAAAAAAGTTTTTTCTCCTCTCAAATTCTTTTGCCACATTAAAACCAAAAAATCTTTACAAACATGTCTCAGAAAGGAGAAAAAACAAGTATTAAAGTCACAAATCTTTCCTTCCCCAGAAAAAAAAAAAACAAACAAACCCCAAAATGCCCCTTTTTCATATTTATTTTTTTTCATCAGAAATAAAATTTGACACTGTTGATTGGAGTTATATTTTTTTTCATTCTTTCTAAAAAATAAATGTTCCCTCACACCTAACCAACGCTTCTAAAATTTGCTGCTATGGCCTCAGTTTGCACACACTGATTCCCTCCTCCTCACCCCAGGGAGAGCAAAGTGATGGTTGCATACTTGACACCTCACGGTACTGTACATGAGGAGGAGGAGAGAAGATAGGGCCATCCACAGTAGCACCTTGGAAATCCTGCTTTAATCTCTCTTCCTATCAACTCCTGCTTGTCAAGCTCCTATCTGCACAGCTAACATCCCTACTTTTCAGATGGAGCAAACACTGGCCTGATTCTGCAACCAGGTCTCCACCAGACTGCAAGCTCACCTGCACGGATGATATGTCTTGCAGGATTTAGGGCCGCTAGTGCTGCTTTTTGTGGCTTTTGTTGGGCTACATGTTAGTACTATCTTTGAAAGCAGCAGCATTCAGAGGAGTGTGGCGCTATTCACTGGGATGAAAAGACCTAAAGACCAGCCTAGAGTTATATGGCAATTGGTACATCTGAGCTCCCAATTTATATACAGAGCACTGCTATATACTTCCCCCTTCCTATTCTTTTCTCTAATTTGACTAAGGCCCTGGTTCAAAGGCATTACAAATCTGATCTAATCCTGTCGACATCAACCCAAATTGACAGTAACACCTATTTCATAAAGGGGAAAAAGATCTGACCTGCGTTCTGCTGGAAAACTGGACGGAAATAAGATGGCGCCTCTGAAGCTGGCATACCTCCAAAGGGGCAATAACTGAGATTTACTCTTTCAGTTATTCCCATTAAAAAAATAATATTATCAGAAATGTTTATCCAAGAGTGAATAAAATGCTCGAATCAGATAGGCTTTATCTGATAGCAAGGTAATGACTGACTACCAAATCACGTGGCAGCGAAACATTTTTCATGGATGTGGTAATGTGCCCTTACCTGAAAACCTCAGATTGAACAACAGGGGGGTGTGGGGAGACCACAGATAAGAATAGAGAAGTCACGTAACATAGCAATAATTGCAACACGGAGCAAGTCTCTCAGGGAGGAAGGAAGCAGGGGGGAACTTTAGGCATCCACCTACAAACAGAATTCTGCCTCTGTTCTACCCTGCTGTCCTATTACCTTTCAGTGAATTGCCCCCTGGCTCTGTTAACCCGGATAGCTGAATATGATCAGGCATTTCTACATTTCATTTCTGTGGCTCCTACTGCAGGTAATGATAGCTTCTGCAAGACTTCTACTATTTACATAAAATTCATAAATAACAAACCTGTTTGTTGCTTTATATAACTAGTGTTGTGTAATTTATCTAGAATTTTCAGTTTAGCTCCCAGAAAAAGAAAACAAAATAAACAAAATAAACAAAACCCACTTCTAGGTTCTCAGGGGACATTCTTAAAAAAGTGTTCGACAATTACACAGCAGTAAAGTTTACGAGAAGCAATTTACTTTCTCTAAATTCAATATACACTAAGTTGCTGGCAATTTTCAATCCTATTGTATCGTAGCTGCCTTAATGCTCTGTGGAAGTAGCAATTTCATTGCTAACCATTAATCTTCAAACATTTTTAGAAGCTCATAAGAAAAAGCCTGGAAAGCCACAGTATCAGAGAGCACAGAGACGAAATAAACCCCAAAAGGTCATCTAAGCAGGATCATCCATGCCTAAACCATTCTTGGCAAATGTTTGTCTAACCTGTTCCTTAGAAGCTGCAGTAACGAAGGGAAAAACATATAGCAAATTACTAAGAGATCAAAGACCTCAAATTGAGAAATATTTCAAAACATACTTTTCTCATATGGATAAATTTCCCTGTTAACCTCACCGAAAGGGTGGTCAAGCACTGGAACAGGCTGCCTAGGGAAGTGGTTGGGTCACCATCCCTGGAGGTATTTAAAAGACTTGTAGACATGGGTTTAGGGACATGATTTAGTGGCAGACTTCGCAGTGTTAGGTTAATGGTTGGACTCGATGATCTTAAGGGTCTTTTCAGACTTCAATGATTCTATGATTAGGTAAATCATCAGTACTCCAATATAACTCAAATACATCTGAGGACATTGCTCACTTAAAGGCAATAGCTATGTCAAGATAAAGCATTTATATTAGGAAAAAAAAAAAAATCACTATGAGGGTGATGGGGCGCTGGCACAGGTTGCCCAGAGAAGCTGTGGATGCCCCATCCCTGGAAGTGTTCAAGGCCAGGTTGGATGGGGCTTGGAGCAACCTGGTCTAGTGGGAGGTGTCCCTGCCCATGGCAGGGGGTTGAAACTGGATGATCTTTAAGGTCCCTTCCAAACCAAATCATTCTGTGATATTCAACACCACATGTTGGTGACTTCTGGAGCACCTTAGTCACACATCATTCCTCATAATGCTTGGTCATATGGTATCCATATGGAAGAGACTGCTCTTTAACAGTGGTTTCAGGCAAGATACATTACTACTAGATGGAAAACACTAGCTCAACATCCAAATAAAGGTTGCCTTGTACAGTGTGCATACACCCTTGTTCCAGCCCCACCTTACCCATGCCCATCCTGCTTCTATATCCACAGGAAATACTGAAGGGCTCTTCAGGAAGATCCCTCTTCCCTAACTGCTGAGCACTTTACATGCTATCTGAGCTTGTGACCCTGAGGAAGGGCAGGCTGCATATCTCCCACTGCTTTGGAGCACAGAGCCAGCAAGAGCCCTGCAGCCTACAAGGCAGGTCCCCAAAATGGGGCGCTGGCCCATGTGGCTGCAGGGGCTGATGTAGCTTCTCCGAGACCTTCCACTTCAGGGCATCTTTTGCGAAGGCCATTGCAATGACCCAGAGATGCATCACATAGATCCAATTTTGCAATTGTCAGATTATTTCCACCCAATTAATAATAAATCTTAATGTTGTTGCTGTCATCTTCACCACCAGCCTCCTAATCCCTCAGATTCACTAAGGTGAAGCTGTGAAGAGGGATTCTATTTTACTGTTCAAATAACCAATCCGAAGAGAAGCTGGATATTATTACAGTTACACATTGAACAAATCTCTGCTCCAGTGCAAAATGCAATTCATGTTACATAAATGCATTAGCAGTATTGCAGTTATATAATATGGCAGCAAAGAAAATGAAGAGTGACCCTAGCAAGGAAAATATGAATCAGCTTGCCCTATCAAGCAAGTAAATTTAAAACACATTATAGCAGCCTACAGATGCCTTTTAGTCAACCAAGAACTGCTCATCAGAACACAAATAAGTGACATTTGAGTCAGAAATTTCAGTGATATGGACATTTTAATGAACATTTTAATATTGAGATTTAAAGAGGCTGAAGACATTTCTGTATTTTTAACAAGGAAAAATGAACAGTTGGGATTTGAGAAAGAAAATCCCAGCAATTAACTTGTCCTCTGCTTAAGTGAAAGATTTCTCTTTTGGAAGTACATTGTGTTCTCATCCCCAACTGGTTTCACACACTGCTCCAAATGCTAAATATCTATAGAACAGCTCCAGCTTTGAACTATGTTAATGACCAGACATCAAGCAATTTTCTCTGGGTATGAAAACAATTTCACTCTTGGATTGAGTTATCTAAAGGAGACATTTTGTATGCAAAAAAAGATTGCTGTGCTTGCTATCTGGAACAGTTCAATGCAGAGCTAGAGGAGTTCAATGAAAATCATTTTGGCAAAACCTACATGGCTTATGGAAGACTTTGCTTTCTCTTCGAGCTGGCCTTAGGTTCCAAACATTTACAGTAGAATGAAGTATGCCTGTTTGGTGCAGTGAGGATTAACCTCCTGCTTTGTATGCTCACCTGATGAAGTACACAATAAAAAGAAATCACTCTTATAAGTGACCCAGAAAAATCTGAGCACAATTTGAGAAAGTCAAGGATTGCAGCACACAAGGCTTACCTGCCTGTTATACTTAGTAACGCAAACACAGACAGCATGATGTCTGTTAGATATGCTAAATATATTCTCATAAGCACAGAAGAAAATGTAATGCCTTCAGTGGTTAAAATTGTTATTAGCTTGTAGTGGACACCAAATGCCTAAGGAAAGGAAGTCCAGTGATACTTTGGGGATTCTCCACACTAACACCATCAGGTTTCAATACCGCAGACTCTGTTTCATGGGTAGTTTCCCAGGCAATAGTGTTTCCTTATGGCATGTGGATTATTGTAACACTTCTAGCATAAACTCAGAGGGGGGAAAAGTGCTTTCCACAAAGCTTGATTCTATTCCAAAGCAGAGAGAAAGAAAAACACCCACTGGCCTACTTGAGTCTTGAAATAGGTTCTTAGCAACTGCAGCCAATGTGACCTGGAGTTTGTCAGTGCTGTACTCAAGCATGCAAGTGTCAGTGGGTTTATACGCTTGCTGTTCCTCTTGCACCTAGGAATAGATTTTGGCCTGCTCACTTAAATCCTTACCACATAGCTTGTCTATGGATTCCAGGCACTGAAACGTTGACGGCATTTTAGAAACAGAGGTTTAATCTGGTTTGACTTGGCCTGGCCTGAATTTTAGTTACTTGTCTGCCACGCTGTTTGATAACAGATCTCTGCTCAGCACTCAGCAGGAGCTCCTAGCCCCTAACACTTCTGGTACCGAGAATTCAGCTGAGTGCCCGGACCGATGATTACTGCCTGTGAGAAAATTTTTCAATATAGTAGATAAGCAGAATATTCAGATGGCTGATCTGCAAGGAAATGAAACACAGCTTCTCCAAATCAAATTATTAGCACAAACTGCTTACCCACAACATTAAACATGCTGACAAGGCATGGGCTGAAGTTAGGACCATTTATTTTTTGCACAGCTAGAATATAGGAGTGACCTGCCAAACCAGAGGATGGAATTAGCAATTACAGTGTCACTTGGCTTCACTGTTCAATACGCATGCATGAAGAGGCACGACAACAGATCCAGACGGATAAAATGAGGAAACAGTTGGTACATGGTAGGATCAGTATGTTGTGCAATTTAAACAAACATAGTGTCTAATATCAAGCAGGATGAGTCACAAGCGTGCATAAAAATCTCCAAGGTTTTTCAGTGAGCAGATACAGATCCCCCTGCTTCTTCCACAAGTGTGCAAATAATATCTCTAAATGGAAAATTCTTCCTTCTTTTTTTTTTTTGTCATGTTGAACACACCAAATAGTGATACAGTCTTTCATGGTATTAGGCACTCTGCAATAGCATTTTACTTTCTGCAGTGTTGTCAGAAACAGAGCAGATCTTGCATTGTGGCATTTTGCCAGAAAGTGCAACCACTCAGTATTGCAGAGCAGCAGTATTTCCATTGCTAGTTCAATGTGTGAAATTACTGGGTAGACAGAAACACAGGATAGATAGGAAACTAATGCAAATGACAGCTAATAACTCTTCCTTCCTATTGATTTAATCCTTACAAATTACATCTTTGTGGATGATGATATGCAATTCTCATTAACTTGAACCAGAGGGAAGACTTGTTAATGCTTACTATAGTGCAGAATGAGAGTCTGAATTCCCAGAAGATTTCAAACCTGTGAACAAAGAACAATCTGGTCCAATGGGAAGTGTCCCTGCTCAGAGCAGGGGGATTGGAACTAGGTGATTTTTAAGGTCCCTTCCAACCCAAACCTCTCTGTGATCCATTCTTTAATACACACATGTATGTGAACATGCACGTGGATTTACCCCTTAATGTGCAAAGACCCTGTGTTTGTACCCAAGTACCATGCAAGAGCTTAAAAAGAGAAAATCACATAATTGCAAAAGAGGGATAGACACCTAAATCCCAAAATTTTCTGCCTGAAACGTCCTTGCTTAACTATCTACTGTGTGCCCCATGTTGTATCAGTGTTTGAAAGTACACACCACAGGACAGTCTAGAGCAACTGCTTCTCTTCAGCCTAAGATTATGAACTGCTTCCATTCAATATTCAATATTTCATTCAAATTCTGTCCACAGAATACTTCGCCATTCATAGAAAGACAAATATTATCATTGGCTGCTCTAACAGAAAAGCCATCTTCTGATTTTCGGTAGCAGAGATTTTCAAGGCATTGTTAAAACTTAAAATCTTTATGCAAACTGATAGATTATTTCTAAATTCATCTAGGAGAGAACTGTTCATAATCTGCCTTAAAGAGCTGAAGAAATACAGTGGGTTTCTGTGTGGCATGAATTCTGTGCTTCATAGCTTTCCAAGCTCCACAACACAAGCTCCCAGGCTTTCACAGTCTGGCACTATTTTGTTTGGTCAGTTATGATATATGCAGGAGGATTAACATCAGCCTGTGCTACATGAATACCTAATAATCCATGGGCTACTTCAGAGATGTACCGCACCAGCTACCAAAAAGAAGAAAAATAACTGCTACAGCTGAACCCAGGACAACAGCTCATACAGGTGGCTGTTCTAGCTATGTACACCACAATTCTTTGTGAAAACAGAAAGACTGCTGGAAAACTGGGGTAAAGGCATTAGGCATGGCAGGCTAGTAGTTCAAACCTACAAATTCTGATGAAGATTTAGTCCAAAGACTGGATTTGCAATCTAGACACCATAGAGAAAGTAAGATTAGTAAGAAGGTAGAGAAGGTAAGAGAGAGGGAGAGGGAGGAAATAAACAAACAAGCATACATGCATAAATTATACATAAACATGCATTTATTCTATAACTGCCTAAAAGACCAACTGCCTAGAAGCAACATATGATGCTGCACTTCTTTCTAAGAGCAAGTGAGCAGGTGGTAGCTCGGGACTGGGCTCTGTCTCTGGTAGGAATCCCACTCTCCCAGACAGCACATCAAACACTGCATGTTCTGTGACCCTGAAACTTCACCATAACCTTTACCTTCCTAGCTCTGGACTTCCAAAACCACAAACCCTTCCTCAAGGGTTGCTCTGATACCATTACCAGAATCCTTGGGTTAAGCTCCGCCCAATGCCCCCAAAAATTCTACTATATTCCCCACTTTGGGAAACAGAAGACAAGTTGTGGTCTTGAAGGTTTTTAGCAGTTTCTTTGCTGCTTTTAGTACTACAAAGCCAGTAACAAGCGTCCATGGGTATCTGAAGCCTGGGCATTCTCCCTTTTTGATCTGTAATAAATGAATAATCACGTGATAAGAGAGGGAGAAATTCAGATTAGTTTTTACCTCCTATACTATAAGCCCTGTTCAGACAGGACGTGTGAACAGTTGCTGTGACTACCTGGTATCTGTAGTTTAAGCTACATATACAGGTCACCAGGATTACTATGCTTCTCTTTCCTGATGAATTAACTCCTAGAAGTTGGCTTCTGGTGGGAATACTCATGGTTCTGCTTTCGTCAACTGTGTTAAACACTCACAGCTTTCTTTCTTAAACATTCCTGCCAGTAAACACTCACTGGAGAGCTGGAACACAAAGAAAGAATTTGCTGAAATTTTTTAATGAGTCTTTGAAAGAGGGAAAGTCATTTGCTTCATGTTTACGATCAGCACACTGAGTTCCTGACCTGGTCAGATGTTAAGGTGATACCACAGAGTAGATGTTAATTTGCAACAAATAATACGTAAAAAAACAGGTCTAGTTTGACTCACTCAAATGCCACAAGAAAGGGCTGGGGCTGAGGCTCTTCCCCAAGGCAGCAAGCCAAGAAACCCAGTGCTGTGCCACTTTTATCCACATTTCCCTCTGCATCTTCAGTCTGGCTACAATCTTAATGAAGGCACTTCTCTATAAATCTTTGTGAAGATTTTTCAAATCTGTCTTCTGTAGTCCTGATCAATCTTGCCGATCAGACTAGGTCTTGGATGTGGAGGTAACACTCTGTGTAATGGCAAAAGTAGCCTAAATAAGTGCTTGATCCATTCAAGACAACAAGAACATGAATCTCCCACCTACAAATGGCCAATGGGCAATCATCTTCACAACAAGTACTAAAATAATCTTTTCAACGGTTCTAAAATAATTAAAAGAAACAGAGAATATCTTTCAGGGGATGGGAGGGAGGGGGGGAGGGTGATGACACCCAGCAGTTTTCTATAAGCTAACTCCTTCAAACAGAAAATCAGTCATCATACTACAGCAAGCGTAAGTGTGCTTTTTATCCAGCATTGCTATAGAGCGATAGCACTTTCAGCCTGCTTCTCCTTAGAGTCCCAGGAGGAGGAAAACAGAGATTTTTGCCAAGTCGCCTGTTTCTATTTTTTATCCTGAGTGTTGGCTTTCATCATTACAGAATGGGAATTCTGCCACTGATTTCAAAGACTCCATGATCATAATTGTAACTTTAACTTTATATTAATGTACATGTGTTTAATTTAATTGTTTTGTTTAAAGATAAAAGGAAAAATGGGTTTCAAATCTCTCATAGTCATAGTTCTGTAGCTAAAAACCCTATGCAGCTTTTTCCTCTCCCCACGGGGAAACAGCACCATAAGAACCACACCTATCGGTGTAATGACAGTAGCTAATAAATATTTATGTTTTCTCCATTGAAATAGAAATTTCACAGTGCTCTAGTATAAAACTTATTTCTCAAGTCCTTATAATCTAATATTTTAAGGGTAATTTTACATAAAGCTGTCTGAAGCATAGGCTAGAGGCTTAACCACCTGAAAAAAAGAGAAAAGAATTTTAAAAAAAGAATGCTTTAAGGCCATAGCACTGTAGGCATAAATCAGTGCAGTTCTGTTACTGAAGTTGCATTAATTTACACTTGCATAATTTGTTTCAGAGACTTAGTCATTCTGAGGCCATATGTGGCAATCTGTAATCAATTTTTATAAAAGAGAGAAGTGTGCTTCAGATTAACATAGGTTGAAAGTAGGTGAGCAGATCATGCTCATGTATGCAAAGCAACATTCGCCTCTGAACTCAGTCCATGTAGGGAAGATTTCTCTCAACAGCAGTCATCTTCAGATTAGGAGAGATGCACAGAAACCTTCACTCTAACTTCTTAAGGCAGCTGTTAACAAGAGGTGCTGTGCAGCAGTAAGCATGGTCCCCACCCTGGCTGGTGGCCAGGAGAACAAGGATCGATTTGGAAAAATTCACACCCAGCTTCCCCTACAAGAAAAAAAGGTAATTTTATTTCCTGTAGTTAGAGGACATTTGCAGTGGAGCTAGAGGAGAGGATAGGTTTTCTGGGTTTTTTTGTTTGGTTTGGTCTGGGTTTTTTCTTTTGTTTTTTAATCCCAATTCAGTGTTAAAGATTTGAGAACTTTGTCTAAAAAGCTGCAGTGATCTCCATGAGTTTATGCAGCCTAATGCCTTGTTTCTAAACCTCAAGACTGAGACCTAAAAGATGTTTAATAAATGTTGCTCTTTTAATCACTACACATCCATGCGGGTTTTCCTGGAGAGTTTGGGGGGTGGGTGGGTAGACAGTTTTTAGTGTGAATAGCTAGGGTTTTGGTTTACTTTGGGTTTAATTCATTTTTGTATTCAACAGAAGTCAGAGATAAATTCATGGCAGTTCCATTACTCTTACGTTGAGGCATCCTTTTTAACTTGTGTTTAATGGGTTGATCAACTGGAAAGATATGTATGTGAGAACAACTGCTCTGTACCTTAATGGTAGCAGCCATGAATGCTAACCTGGATCCAGATACAACAGGTGAAGTAAGTTTGACAAAGTTCACAACATCCACCTAACTGTAAGAGGGTTTCTGCATATGTGCTCCTGCATACATTTAAAAAAAAAACAACAAACCCAAAACAGATCTTGTGAGTTTGTTTCCACTCACATAGCATATTAACAGAGAAAGCATTATTTGGTATATGACAAAATACACTGCTAATGGAACAAATGCGGCCGAAAGATCAAGAGAAACTAATGATTCTAGTCACATCATTAACTGTGTATTAAAATAATTGTTGGTGTTTAATTTATTATGTATTTATTATTTTTAAAAGGCTTCTTATTGCCAGAGTGAGTCAGAATACAAACAGGCTGCTAACAGGACTTAATATAGTTACACCAGAAAAAGATGAAGTAGTTCCAAGAACAAAACTGCCTGTTTTCTATGTACTCTGTTCTCAGCAGTTCAAGGGTTATTGCAAACCATCATGACTGCATTTTCACATTATTTTAAGCAAGTATCAAGGTAGAGCAGGTTTATACAGTTGGAAGTCAAATGTTATGAGTTCATGTCAAAACTACCTTGAATCAACGCTGCTGTAAATGGTTACCCTCATGCTCAAGAATCAAAGGTAGCCTGAGCTGATCATGACCACAGCACTTCATTTGGCTCCTTTGTCTACTGAAAATCATAAACCCTACGTACCTGTGGACTGCTTAGACTCAGGTGAACCTGTGATTTTTTTCTCCCAGTCTCTGGTGACCTTCTGAGAAAATCTTCTGTCTGCAAACAGTGGAAATAAGACATCAACACCTCAGCCAGCAATTATCCAGAAATTGTTTTAAAAGCTAAAAGTTCCAGATATTTCTGAAAACAACTGTTCTTGTGCTAGCACACAGGTGCCCAGCATGTCATTACCTGGCGCAACACAAGAACATTTTTATGGATGGATGTGAAGCATTTCAGAGTGATAGAAGCGTGTTGCGGAGTCAGGAGACATTCAAAACCCATCTGGACATGTTCTTGTGTAACCTGCTCTAGGTGGCCCTGCCTTGGCAGGCAGGTTGAACTAGACGATCTCCAGAGGTCCCTTCCAACCCTAATGATTCTGTGAAGTGTCCCTACTGACCACCAACCAGCAAGTGAAATTACCTTTGGAATTATGTTATCTTTTGCCTCATCTCTGACCTAAATCATATTCAATCATCTGTTCTTCTGTGATATTTAAAAGAAGACTTACAGGAAATAGCTTTCTTTCTCCTTTCTTTTGAATTCAGTGGAAATCTTGGAGCAAATCACTACTCTGTTGGACAGACACTTTCTTTGAAAAGGGGGGAGAATACCATAATTTCCTGGCCACTCCACCTCCCTAGGTACACCCTGAATTTAAAAGTCACAAAGCCAAAAGTAACACTAGCTGTGTCCAAGTTTCCACAGTTAACTTTACCCAGACCTCTCACTCTTTATGGATGCCAATAAAAGTCTGGGTCAGCCGAGGGGAATCCCGTGCCAAGAGTCACACACAGGACTCCCTCCTGGACCAGCATGTACTAAGCAGGAGGAAAACATTCAGCACTATGCTGTTGTCTGGGCAGAAGATCCTTCTCCAAGGGTCATCCCTCCTGCTTTCTGACCTCATGCCAGACACAACCTAAAGGCAAAGAAAATGTAGGGCATTGGGCTGTTAATACACACTCTATGGGTGCTATAGACGGGCTGCAGGAGGTAGAGACAAACCGGGCACATCCTGTCATTAAGGCTGGGTTGGCAGCTCTGTTTACAGGGAAAATGACAGAAGAAAGTTATTAATACAATATAGCCTGAAGCTGTTCTGCACTGCAGAATCTTTTTCCTGTAAAACAGCGAATGATTTCAGGGCTGCTGTAGTCAGAAGCAGCAAGAACAGAAACCACTTGGAGGTTATTCTCACTTCATAGCAGATGCAAGAGTGCTTTTACATTGTCGTGACTGTAACTGACGTCTACTGTACTGATCACAAATCTCCACTCTTAACAGATCTAAACCTGCTTGGACTCAAAGCAAAAAAGGGAGTTAACATAGTGTGACTGACAAGCTAAGAAGTCAGAATACATTAGTCTAAGTGGTTGCACCTAATCACCTTCACTTATACATCCTCTTCCTGGTTATTCAGCAAGAGAGTTCTGTTGAGAGAGTTATTATCTATATCTGAATTCATAACATCTACTTACACATAAAGAGATTTTATTGTACCTGTCTCTTAACAATACGCTCTAAATTTTTCTTAATATTTATTTATTGAGGGCCATAAACTTCATTACCTGAGCAGTCTTCATAATTTAGCTAACAAAATTACTAGAGTTAAAATTATCACCGTGAGGAAGAGTCTTAAAGTGATAGACCCTGATAGATAGGATGATTTCTTGACCAAGCCCTGTTATGAGAACTTTATCTAATTGCATGGTGATATCTTTCAATGCAGTCATACAACAGGCAACACGTACAGATGCAAGGTCATACACTATCCAATGTTCAAATTCTGTTTGGTCATCAGGGCATGGGTAAGATGTAAGCTCGGTGATGCAGTTCACTTTGTGGTACTTGTGCTCAGGTAGTTAAGCACGCTATAAGACAACCCGCCTTCCTGCTAAACATCAGCACATTCTCAGACAACTCGTCATCCTGAAAAGCAGCTGAAACAAATAAACAGTCTGACCGAGAAGCAGAAAACTGTCTATGGGTCAAATAGCAATAGGTGTTTCCGTCTCTCTGCATACTGAAAGCTGTGGAGACTTCTGCTTACTAGGATTTTGCAAACTACTTTAAAGGAGAAACTGAGCTCTGTCAGTCATATGCTTTGTGCATTCATGTTAGCCATTTCAGTTCCACATGCCTATGCTTCTACACCTGTAGGGTGTGGCGGAAAATCCTTACCATTTTTCCTCATGAATTGTTAATGCATGCAATAGTGACCTATTACCAGTAACTAATCAGCCTCCACTTATGTGTCCCAGGGAGAGCTTCAGCCCAAACAGATTTCTCTATTATAAACTCAAAAGGGGACCTAAGAAACACTAACTGGATTCTCAAGCAATGCATAATACGGGACTGGATCAGACACTGTACCGTACCTTCATAGCCACTCAATTTCTTGTGGATTGCAGAAGGAAAGACAAAGGCTTCCCCAGTCTATCCATGCCACCCCTTCACATGCTGAAAGTCCACATGGAAAGTGTAGCCTTTCCTTCAGAAAGGTAACCTCCAGAAGGATTCAGCTCAGGGCATATGCGATGGAAGAATATTCCTTCCCTCTAAATAATTCTTCCATATGCATCTTATGTTGGTAGAATACTTACCTCTTAGGGTCTGGTAGCTCTTTCATATACATGGGTGTCCTGGTTTCAGGTGGGATAGAGTTAATTTTCTTCCTAGCAGCTGGTACAGTGCTGTGGTTTAGATTTAGTCTGAAAATAATGTTGATAACATACTGATGTTTTAGTTGTTAAGTAGGCTTACTCTAAATCAAGGACTTTTCAGTCTCTCATATTCTGCCAGTGAGAAGGCACAAGAAGCAAGGAGGGAGCACAGCCAGGACAACTGACCCAGACTAGTCAAAAGAGCATTCCATACCACAGCACGTCATGCTCAGTATATAAACTGGGAGGAGTTGGCCAGGAACAACCAATGGCTGCTCAGGTAGGGCTGGACATCGGTTAGCAGGTGGTGAGCAATTGTGTTGTGCATCACTTGTGTTTTCTGAATTTTTATTTCTCCTTTTTTTTTTGTTCCCTCTTATTATTATCATTATTTCTGTTATTATTTATATTATTATCATCATTTACTACATTTCAATTATTAATCTAATTCTTATCTCAACCTGCAGGTTTTACTTTCTTCCAATTCTCCTTCCCATCCCACCCAGGGGGAAGGGGTGGAGTGAGCAAGCAGCTGAGTGGTATTTAACTGCCAGCTGGGGTTAAACCACAACAATGGGACAAGGCCAAATTTCTTGTTCAGCCTGAACATACTGATGGTTTGTTAGCATCTATGGATTACAGGCCAGGTTTTGAACAGAATATTTTGGAAGTCTGCTCCTACTGAGTGTGCTTGTCTCATAGCACCTCATATTTAGTCTTACTTAACTCTTGTGGTAAGTGACCATGTCTTACAGTCATTGCTTCTAGTTTCAGTTTTCCAAAAGATCGCAAAGTCACATCCTGCCTCTTGTATAAGGTTTCAGCAGTGGTGGTACTTCCAGGATGTTACGTTAGGTACACACTTCCTCGCACGGATCACTTCCAGGAAACACTGGCTTCTTTATGTCGTCTGCTTGGTCAGCTACATGGCACCTATAAGCCTTGCTGAATGAGCTTGCCTTAGAGAGCACATTTTGTTGCACAGACTGTATATTTGGGAGGAAAAGCAGGCTAACTGCTAAGGCTGGATGGACTCAAAGCAATATCCACTACTACTCTTTCCCGATGATACTGAGAATTTAGGAAGAATTTTATGATTTCCTCAGTGCACTGACAGACAGCTCTGCAAAAACCTGTGATGTTACTGATACTTAATGTACTTCCCTGGTTAGGTGTGTTTGGATTTGTTGTACACAGAGAAAAGAAAAGCCTATGACATTCAGCTGCTATCTTCTATCTGATAGCATAGGATATCAGAGTGCTGCATCTCATAGCCAGTGGCAGTTATTTGTGAAAGTATGTAAGAATAAGGCAAACATACAGCAACACATACCCTACTTGTTATTCTTCTGGATTTTGGAAATCTGCAGTTCAGAAATTTTGTGAACCCAGGGGCTGCATGTTGTCTTTTGGGTAGAAGACCCTGACTACTTCTTCGAGATCTGAGATAAGAAATACAAAACAGGTAAACAAAGTAAAATCTTTCCAAATTCCATTGAAGTTCATAAGTGAAGCTAATTAGACATCAAACTTAAATCAGGAGTTCAGAAAAGTGGTACATTGTATACTGTACCTGGTTTTATTTTTCTAAGGCTAAATCCTCATTTCTGACCTCTTGCAAAAAGTAAACCAGTGCCAACACTGCTCCATGCGTCCAATTTCACTTTCTGACAGCTTTATTCCTTTTATTCAGAACACCATGCTGAAACTTTTGTGCTTCACAATTCAATCATGGCCACAGCACACCTAATTTTGTTTTACCTATACCCCTACAGCCTCCCAAGCCAAATCTTCATCACCTGCATTTTTTGTGGCCAAGCCTACCTTTGTTGCTATCTCAGTCTGTGCTCCACATAGTCAAAATAGTTGCCTAGGGCTGTTCCCCAGCTCTGCTTGTGCCATTCCTCTGCTCACCTAGCACTCTCAGTCTGTCACACACAACCTTCTTGCATTGGCTCCTAACTTGAAGAGTCCCTGACAAGTGAGCTTTATGCCGTCTGCTCTATAAAAACCTTTTTGTACGCTTCTAATAAGTATTCTTCTCCTACCTCCCCCTTGTCACTTTCTTCCAAGTACTGATATGCATAATGGCTCTATGCAACTCATTCTAGAAACTCCCCAAGTCTACTGCTTCCTCTTCCTTCAGAGCTTAGTCCACAACAAATGGATATGGCAGATGGTAAGCTAGGGTTTCAGCTAATAACCTGCTGTCATTTTTGTAAGTGCCTGCATGTATGTGATGTTCACATCACTAGTTCATTAGAATGTATTCCCATGTCACCATTGATGGATTAATTCCAAACACATCAAAGACCTTCTGTATCAGAATAACAGCAACTGAACTTCCCTGGGACAGCCAGGAACAAAAAGCCACGCATAAACTGTGCAAGAGCTGTACACAAATTTTCTTAAGGGGAATGTGAGCAATAGAGACAGTGTTCTAGAGACGATTAGACAGTTCTTGAGCCTAATAATTTCTAGAGATCCCCATAAAGCCACTGTTTTGAGAGATCCTGTTCATCTTACTCAATTCACTTTTTGGTCAGAACAGCTTAGGGCTAACAGGAATGATTAAACTATCTCAAACAGACCTCAGTGTAGACTGTGGCACTGCTATCAGTTATATATACAGCATATTGACATACAGTCTCCATGATCAGCAGAATAAAAATTGAAGAAAAATTGATAATAACTATGAGTAGCACCCTATTCTCTTCTGCACCCCAATTATTCTTGCTTCTTCATGTAAACCACCTATTACCTCCTGTGGCATGCTGAACTCAAGACTTCACAAAGAGAGGGCATGAATTTATCTTTAAATGTTTAGTTCTACCATCTGCCCCAAAATGACTCAAAGAGCAGAACTTTCACGCACTCCTGTAGGATATGAGCAGTAGGCCACAAGCAGTACAAGAAAGCATCTTCAAGTTTTGTCCTATAGAGTTTTTGGGATAAGGTTGTTCAGCTACTATAAATGCTCCTGTAAGCAAATAAATAGCAAGATCAATAATTCTTACAGCAAATAAACACCAAAATTCTGTCTGTAATTTGTAGGTTAACCCATGCAAGGTTTCTTGAAGTTCTGTGTAATGAGGGATTCCTAATACACACTTTTCAAGATACCATTTTAGAGAATCTCAGATCTAAACATCTCCCAGGCTTTGAAGCAAATCCAAATACGTATGATGCAGAAATGAATGGGATCACTGGAAACCATCACTGTATTACCTTTAAAGTGTCTTAAAAAGAACAAATACTATGTGATAGAGAAGTGTGATAATAGGTTAGTATAGGAGAAGAAATATACAAGGCTGCCCTGGAAGAGAGGACAAAGTTTGTATTGACATTACCTTCCAATAACACTTCTTGGCCTGCATACAATAAAACTAGGGCAGGGAGGAAGAGAGAACAGAAGCTAGGCAGAGAGATCTAAGAGCAGCTGAAAGTGGAAATAAGTCTTGATGTAGAGTTTGGTATTTCTAATTTTGTCAACAAAACTCCTGCCTCAGGAATCGGGAAAGTTTGATCTTGCTGGGTGTATGGGCAACACCTTTGTGCCCATAAAAAAAGGTCACCTGCACACAGTTGAGATGGACTTGTTTTGCAAATACAAAAACTGTCCACATTTTTTACATGTAATTTCATCTGAATTGCTTCAGCAACAAAAGACTTATTTTTTCCCCTTTTCCACACAGCGAAAATACCTTCCTCTGGACAGGATGAAATGCAAAGTGCTAAAAACAGACAGATAGATAGATAGATAGAAAGATAGGATACAGCTGTCCCCTTCTCCCACCACCCATCGATTCCTTCTTATGACTGGCCATTCAATCAGAAAACATGTGAACATGGAGCAGGGAGGGAGGAGAGGGACAACAAACAAGATCTCATAAGATTGCAAGCTTTTTCCAAAGGCTTAAATACCCTTCAGATAAGAATCTAAAGAGACAGGAGAGCTCCAGAGGTCTTTACCCTTCACTAGTTTCTGATTCAACTGTTTTAGGTGCTGCCTTCAAAAAGAGGAAGAGAATGCACTCAAGTGGACAACTCAATTCCATTATGTGCCATGTTTCAGCTTGGAAATTTCTTTTTCTTTCCTTGCTGCAGAACATCCCATTTGACATTTCCCTGCTTCACAAATCTAATTAAAACAACCTAAGCCAACTCAACTATGTGGGTTTAGGTTGGCTTTTTTTTAGCATTACTATTTTTCCTCTGAATTGACATTTACCCCTTTAATTATTCCATAGTAACAAAATCTTCTTCTAACTCTTTTTAATGAGTCAGATCCTTCTGCCCTTATTGCAGCAAAACTTTCTTTTATTCCATGGAGCCCTGGAAGAACATTGATAAAAACCTTTTCAGAAGCCATTAATTTAGATCTCTATCCAACCAGCTTGAGCTACACTTTTTATACTCACACCCCTTGAGTGTCATGTGTCTGAAAGTTATTAACACAATCCCCACACCAAACATATTGACATGTGTTAACATCTGATTCTCCCATTTGCCTCCCACCTGGCAATCCAAGTAACTCAGTATTAGTATCCTCCTTGCAGCATCAGGAAGAAGTAGTATTTATGGGCTACAATAGCCAAGTATACAAGAGTGGGTGCAAAGACACAGAACGAGAGAGATTTCCCGCAAGAGAATTTGCTGAGTAACAAATCAGCTTGAAAAGGAGCAAACCATTTGGAGGCCACGTGAGATGCATTACCCACCCCTTCTGCCTCATATTTCATGCTTGTACCGCCTGAGTAAGGTGCTTATTAATCCCAGGATCCTGAGTTTGGCAATTTTAGCTGATGGGTGAATTGTCATAAAGTCTCCTGTCAGCTACTATTTGTAGTGATTGCGCTATGAGCTTGACATGCATTGCATTGTTCAGGCTGGTTTTGTTCTTTTATTTTGCTTGGGCTGGCTGCCTCCTGGAACCTCTACTCTGCCTGCTTCCTGAGGATTAAAGCATGTCTTCTGGGCAAGGAGACGCAGGGACCACCTGCAGATTCTGTTTATACATCCAGCCTTGTAGCCTGATTGATCTCACAATAGGACTGCATAACGTAAACACTTCATTATTCCACTAAAGGATATGTGCTGTACCACCTAAGGTCCCCCCAACCAAGAGTCAGTTTTAGATGGTTAAAATCTGCTAAGCCACACTGAAAGAAGCTAAACAAAGGAAAATCTATCTTAGCGACATTTTAAAGTCTCTAAGTTAAACTAATTAAATGCTATTAAGTTGGAAACTTTACCCTACTCCTTTATTCCAGGATTTTGCCATCAAGCCTCAGCAGTGCTCAGGCCAATTGCTTCCGATGCACTGTTTCAGTGTGCCTAATGACAACCTAAATCCAGATTATCAATAGCATTTATTCCTGCTTTGGGACTAAGACACAAATTCAGCCTTCAGGGGAACTTCTTTCTTGATGGTGAGATACAAAAACCAGGTTTTGGCTCTGTTAGGATCAACCTAGAGAAACGGGAGCCAGAAGACAACCTGTCCGTAGCTGTTTTCAACATGGCACCTATTAACTGTGCTGCCTCCCAATCCTGCACAGCAGAGGAGCAAGGGAAGAAGAGATGGGGAGGGGGCAGGATGTGCACCTCTTTGTTCATCCCAAAACACAGAAGTGAAGAACAATGCTTCTAAGTATTTCCTACCAGAATTTTGTGTTGGTATTTATAGCATATATATATATGCTGAGAAAAGGAGGCCAATGCCCACCCCCAGATTTGGGAGGGCAGTTATGGTCTGTACCTGAACCAGCACTGAGCAGCTCTTGCTGCTTCCTTCAGTGAGCCTTTTATCACCTTTCCCCCTTCGCTCAGAAACAAACTCCTCCTCCTAGAGCAAAAGGACAAGTCAAGGGCAGAGTCATGTTCATAACACTGCATCTCCTGGGACTCAGAGAATAGCTCTTATGAATATTTCAACACCATTCTTGTGGTTTATTTCCCTTCAGGATTTGTTTGTTGGTTGTTTTGTTTATTTAACAGCATTAATTAAAAACTAAAGGCACACCCAGCTAAAGCGAGAAGCGTTAATCTGAGGAACTGCCTGAGTTCCTCAAGAGGGAGGAGAAGTTTACCCTGAATTTATCTAAGTAGCTATAAATAATAAAAGGACAGAAAAATATGGAGTATGTCAATTTCTGTAATGCACTCTGCACACACCTCAGACTGCTTCTGAAGGCATAAACCAAAACAATAGAATTTAATTCAGCTTTAAATAAAACAGCTCATTTTGATTAGTAAACAAGGCATGAACACGCACAGATTGTCAGTATATCTGTTGAACTGGGCATTCACAGCTTCAGTACAAAAAGCAACCATAAGGTCTTGATTGAATAAAAGGCATAAGCAAGGCATGTAAGCACTTACTAAGGTCAATGACACTTAAAACACATATGTACTTACATGCTTTACAGAATCTGAGCTTAATTGTTCAGCAAATTGCAATAGTTTGCTGTTTACACCAAGCAGATTATCAGATGAAATACATTAAGGAAAAAAAACCAAATACCAACACCCACAACTTTTCTGCTTTGGATCACACTGTAGGCCTTCAGCAAGATAATCTGTAAAAATTCACAGTGCTTGAGTCTGTCTGAAAAATGGATGTCATTACCCTGCTGACCTCCACATTTTATGATGAGCATCTAAATTTAATTCTCTAAATTTTCATATAGATTAGTAAATAGGAATAGTTTAAACTCTGAGAAGTCTCTGAATCTCTGCAATCACATGAAGATCATTCTAGTACTCCAAAGAGGTTCCAGTCTTTCCAATCTAGACTCCCAAGAATAAGACACTTTGGAATTGGGGTGAAAGACAAGCTCAGAATCTATGTAAAAAAACTATATACTAGGAAAAAAAAAAGTATTTACTTTTGACAGAGGACAAATACAGCCAAGACTTTACACATGGCAGCAGCATTGGCCTATGAAGGATTTCTACCTACAGGCTTTGACAGATAAAGCAGCTTTAAAAAACGCCCTGGGCTAGAATTTTCTCTGAATTTTAATTTGTAAACTTCATCCTTGGAGGTTTCTTTTTATATACAAAATTATACAGTTTATCCTGTCTTTACTAGCAACTTATTGGAAGAACAGTGTCTTACTGAGTAAATTGTTCCACGATTTTATTGAAAAGAAAGTTCTTATTCTAAGAGAGGAAATTGAAGCTGACTCTGAATTCGTATATGCATTGTTCTGCCTCTCCCTCATTTAAATCAATGGAAGTTAAAAACTGCTCAAATGAAGAGAAGGATCAATCCCCTGTTTTTAATAAAACTCACCAAATGTGAAATCCCAACTTCTTCATAGCTGAATTCCTCACTAGGCTGGGTCTGCTCCCATTACTGCATGTAACTACTAATGCACCCAGTTGTTACTTACCTCTATTGCTGTAGGAGCAAGGTGTTTTCCTGTGAACCCTGCTAGGAGTGTTCAAAATAGCGCCAAGACAGCAGCTCTCTTTGAAAACTTTGCTATCACCATCCCTAAACAACAGAACACACTTTACACTTGAAGAGGTACATGTGTTGCCTGCAAAGAGCAGCGCTGGTGCACAGAGACATGACAATAATCTGTAGGAATAGACTTTTCCTCCTGCACCAGGGCTCAGCAGGTGAACCTCATAAAGCCATTTTTGCTCTCCAGGCCTTGGCTTCTTCCTCTGACAGCCGATGGGCAAATACCTGAGCACCATAGAAGAGACTGACAAGACTATGCTTTATAGTACTCCTGAGACAAAATCAAAATCTCCTTCACAATAGAAACTCCTCTTAGGGAATAGATCTGTAGTGCTTAATAGAGATTTATTTATTTTTAAGAGTTGCATAGCTGTAATCCAATTCATTCTGACTAATGTGTCCAGACTTGTTCTTCATGGTCTTTTCTTATGCCCAATAGCTTTTATTTTAACCTGGTTTCCCTTTAAAAGCTTTCTCACCATTTTAGGGCCTGTCTTGCAATCCCAGTGCAGATAAATTTTGATTTATGATTTCTTCTAAGTTTGCAGAAGCATAGAGTAAAACGGATATTTTCTCTATCAGGCAAAGAAATCCTTACTTATCTCTTTCCCTCGACACAGAGTGCTGGTGGAGCCGGTCAGCAGAGCTGCTGTTCTCAGACCCAGAGCGACACACTGAAGAAGGAGCAGTACTGCCAGGTTGGCAGTCTCTGCTGGAACAGCATCCATCTTACAACACGCATCTGGAGGAACGGCTGGAAATGCAAATCTGTGGAACATCAGCATTATTAGAAATGAAGCTAAGCTACAGGTTTGGAATCCAAATCTCAATTTATTTCCAAACTGAAGAGCCAGGGACTTGTTTCAACACTTTATAGAAACAAAGAGCCATGAGGTTTTGATCTGAATCAGAAAACTCAGGCATGTTCAGAGCCTGGCTTTTGGTTTGGGCCCTGTGCCTAATCACAGCTGGTTATAAAGTGATTACTCAGCAGTGCTTGTCCAGTTCATTCATCTTGCTGCCTCTGTGCTACTTCTGTGCTGTTATGTATACTTGGCATTCTTTACCCGTTTATGTCCAAATTAAATGCAAAGGAGCTAAAATGTTGGATGGCAATTTGGAGGAACACCTCAAACACTTCAGTTTCTCATTTCTGACATCTACACAGAGCTACATAATGTAGGTGTTTTGTGCAAATGCAGAGTTCCTAAGTTACTTGAAATGAGCTGCTACTGGTATGAACCATGCAGAGCTTTTCTTTGTGGTACTACCACTTTATAGTGTTCAAAAATAACCCAAACAGGTTAGGTAGTAACGAAGATACTATCTGAGTAAATTTTACCTCAGGGGATTCCTTCACAGTCAAAAATGTTTTAGTCTGTCTGCACGAATGTGGCCCCAAGGAAGATTTTACAAGCAAACAAGTTGAATGGTACAAAAAAGCAGGCAAACATAGAAAGGGAGGGGGGAAGGAACAGAAAAAATTGCAACACAATTTAGTAGTTGTGTTTTTTAATACCTTAGTACTGATATTTGTCTGTCTTTGCAAAAAACCAAAAACACATCTGGGCTTTTGTAAAAATGACAGCTTGCTTGTTTTGGTTTTGTAAGAGGCACAGGCAGGTCCAAACAAAAATCCCAGAACCAAACATCACTTGTGGTAGGAAGACTCAAACTCCCAGAATACAAGCACTCCTTTAATTTGGGTACTTTACAATCCAAATCCTCTTGTGTCTCTGGATTACACTGCTGGGCATTGTCTGACCGTAAAGCTAATTTAATTTTCCAGGGCACGGATGATCTTTCAGTGCTTTCGAGTTGATCTAGAGAATTTTACACCACTTACTTCTTCCATTGCCAGTTTAATAAGGAAAATAACTTAAGCCAGAGGTGTCTATGTCCCTTGGTAACCTTGATCTGCATATATAGTCTCTTGTGTTCATGCCAGCCATGTTTAAGTCAGAAGAGAGAGCTCACTGTTTTTCTGTCTTTTGACCCACACATTTTTTTTCATATCTGCAGATCCCCCCTCCTTCCCCTGTCACAAGCAAGACCAAGATTTTAGGACAGTCATACACACGCAAACTATATAAGCGCTCATATACTTTGATATTTTAAATCCAGATATGAATTATACTGAATTACCCAGTCACATCTCTTTACAGTAGCAGAATTGAGCAAGAAACCTAGTTACGAACCCAGATCCAATATTACACCAGCAAACTTGGATTGTATTACATACAAACTAATATGTGCATTGTAGCCCCTATTTTCCCAGCAGCAGAAAATAAATAAATAGGGAATATATTTTGGCATGACTCCATTCATATCCTCATTTCACATGCATGCTGATATTGGGTTTTTTATATAAATAAGTATGTTTTTCTTCACCTGTATATTTTCACAGATGCTCATATATAGGCAGGTAGGCAAACAGGCAAATAAACAAGTGTGTGTATTTATCTATATGCAATTTATAATTACTATGTTATATTGTATATATATATTTTTAAAATACCTTCAATACTACATACATGTAACATATTTTTATATATTCATCCACAAAAGAATATATGTTGTACTATGTTTAAACATGTCTAAAAGTGTCATGCTAAAAATATTTTGCTCACCATCCTGCTGTCCCTTGTAGGTTTCAGAATGTAACAAATCAAAAGGGAAAATAAAAAGGAAAAGAGAATTTCAGCATAAATCCTCCAACACTTTAGTAGATGACCAGGGCAAATGAACAATGCCACATGATTAAGAAGACCAGCTATGCAGCTTTAGCTGCACTAATGTCTCTGCAAGCAGATGTTAGGCACAGTTTTGTAGCCAACTCATTTCCACACTCCCATTTAGTTTTGTATTGTGCATAGGGTACACCAGCTTTTGCAAAGAACTCCTGGACTAAATACATCACTGACTAATAGACAATGACTAGATAGACAGCAAGAGAAATTCAGTGTATAATACAGTTGGAATTACTTGTGGCTAGCCATTCACAGACAAAAAATGCTGAAAAATGTTTGTTCCTGAAAAGCACTGAGCAACATGATGAGCAAGCCTGTTAAAAATCTTGTTCTTTACTACATTTCTCCAAATCAGAGACTCCAGCAGGCCAGCACCAAAACTGAGCTGTATTAATGTACGTGAACTAAGCCCAAGATGAGTTCAGAGAGAGAGAGGTAAGCAGAGGCAATGAAGTTAGAACTGTATCCAAGGCCTTGACCCAGAGGGTCCTAGCTGGGTGGTGCAAGTCCAAACAAAGCCTCGAACAAGGTGAAGAGCAGAGCAGTGCAGATGATCGGCAGCCCAGCTCTCCCTCCCTGCTCCTGTTTTGGTTAGCAGCAGTCACAGCCTGTGAGCAAGACTCTAACAGTTGGGATATTGGCACTATTCTAGGACATTAGTGCAAGCTGTTTGGGGAAGTGCTGTGAATATCCCCATTGTATAGACGAGGACATAAATTGTACATGGACAAAATGCTTTACCATAAGGCCAGAAGATGTAAAGATTAAAAGAAAAAGGGTCACGTTACTACCTCAGGTTAAGACTTTCTGGTACTGAAAAGATAGTGGACTACTCTGCTATTAGCTAGAGAGGAACAGATCTTCAGGGGACCCCCAGAAATCATATGGGCCATTTCCTGCGTGTATTTCTTTATGCCTGTTCCTAAAGGCCTCCAAATACCCCAACTAGCCAAACCTGTTCCAGTGCATGAGTACACTTTATTCCTTATAGTAGGTACATTTGAAATTTTTTATTCACTTCAGTTTTCAGCTTTCTTTAAAAAATGTGTATCCTCCCAGGGGCTGGTTTTCTATCCTTTCAGAACATGACAAATCACAAACTGATGAGCAGAGATGAGCAGGACTAAAAAGAGGAAAAAACAGCTCTCTAGGAACTACACAAATTAACTTCTTCATTGTCTAAAAATGTTCTTGCCTTTTACACTTAAACTTCACCCATCAGTCATTCTTGTCCCTGAGGAATAATAAGTCTGAGAATTTCTGTATATCAAGCAGAGCACGCATTTGTTATTTTTAATGTTTCATGGTTACCTAGATGGATGGTGAATTCTTGGTTGCTTATCTGGGTTTCTTAATAGTAAGATCAGAGTAATAGGTGCAGAGAGCAATGCATATGGGCTACTGTCTATGTATTCATTATCCTGTCCTTTTAAGTACAAGCATACTTTTCAGAGGAAAGCATCCTGAGACAAATCTGTTACCTGGATATGAGATATAAACTGATTCCCCAGCAGCGCCAAAGCTACTTTAGATTTTCATCAAGGAAACAAGAGAGACTGGGCTCTAAGTTTGAGCTGGCATCTATCCTCATTCATAATGCTAACTGAAAGAGTAACAGTGCTAAAATACATTGATGCTTCCCAATGTGCAGGGAGTTCTTTGGTGTGAATTAAAGCTATGCACTAACCAGAGAAGCAGCCTTGCTTGAAGATTACAGCAATGCTAAGCTGCTGCAAAGCAAAATACCATTAGTCCTTCAGAGAGGGAAACTACAATGACAGCTCTATCCTATTCAGGGAGAACACTTACAGACATTGGGACCATGACAGGACTTCTCCATAGAGCTGAAGGGCCCATGAAGGACATCTTCATCCCTACTTTGTTCCTCTATGCTTCGTCTGTAATGGTGAAGCAATACTTAAAAGTAATACTAAACCTGTAAAGGCTTTGGGTCCCTCAAGCAGCCCTTGGAAGATCCTCAAACAGTTACACCTCCTTTCTTCTCACATAGACTATTCGTCTGGCAAAAACTTCCTACTTCTGACTCTAGATCCAATTAAAGCTTTCAGAGACCCTGATGAGAGCAGGGCTAGTGGTAGAGGTTCCTCCAGCACATAATCCACACTGGCTCCAGACCACAGGGCACAGAGGCAGTGGTGCTCTGAAAGCCTCACAACCAAGGCTCAACAACTACCTCCATGGAGGCAAAGCTTCCTGAACAGATTTGAAAAGCACAGGGTTGTTGTCAAGGACAGCTGTCAGGCAGAAGTTTGCAGGCAAATAACACTTTTTGTATTTGCAAAGCCTCACTTGTGAACCATTTCATTCATCTGGGATAAAGTTAAATAGGTGCTGGCTTATGTTTGACATACGTCCAAGGTGGTTTACCTGAATGGTATTCATGTCAACAGAGTTTTATCACCTTTAAATTGTTTTTGTTTCATTTGCCTACTCATAAACCATTCCAGGGAGTGTTTATGGTTTATTTAAAGCCCAGTGGTACTGGGACAAGTTGTATAGCATTGGTTTTTTTGTGTTTCCTTGATCAGCTTCATCTACTGCACAAAATCAGGAGGGTCTGCCTAGCTTTGACCAATAGCAACAGAAAAGTCTTGTCTTCAGTATCTGACTGGAATGACTACAAGACCACTAAATGCCTTATCATGCAGTTATTTGTAAGTACATCCAAGCTGCTTTTGCAAAAGATGAAGCCTGGCATAGCTAATATAAGTAATTTTACTAGCTTCATCTACAGATTTGATATATTCTTGAGCCAAAAATTGTAATTTCAAATAGCATTATGTAGAAAAGTCTGAGAAGTTTTGCTCTGTTGCTACTAAGCTAAGCTTAAAATGCTGTGTTCAACTACAGCACATCCCTGGGAAGGCCGCAAGTCTTATGGTCTTGATTTGGCCATCTCTGGAAATGAAAAGTTCAGCACTGTCCGGAAAATTTTTGGTCATCAGATGACCTCAGCCACAGAGGAATATGAAGAAAACTTCCCCACATATTTCCCACTTCCCCATCCCAGCAGGTACTTTTGTAGTCTTCTCTGCCCCCATCCTTGTTTTCAACTTTCTGTTGGATTGCAGAAGACACTCCCTCTACTCAGGTCTCATGAGACCCCACCTAGAGTGCTGTGTTCAGCTCTGGAGTCACAAACACAAGAGGGACGTGGACCTGCTCAAGCAAGTCCACAGGAGGCCATGAAGATGATCAGGGAGCTGGAGCACTGCTCCTGTGAGGACAAACTGAGAGACCTGCACTTTCTTCAGCCTAAAGAAGAGAAGGCTCAGGGGAGACCTTCTAGCAGCCTTCCAGTACCTAAAGAGGACCAACAAGAAGTCTGGAGAGGGACTTCTTACAATGGCATGTAATGATAGGACAAGGGGGAATGGTAAAAAGCTGAAAGAGGGTAGATTCTGATTACATACAAGGAAGAATTTCTTCACCATGAACGTGGTGAGACACTGACACAGGTTGGCCAGAGAAGCTGTAGATGCCCCATCCCTGGAAGTGTTCAAGGTCAGGTTGGATGGGGCTTTGAGCAACCTGGTCTAGTGGGAAGCGTCCCTGCCCAGGGTAGGGAGATTGGAACTAGATGATCTTTAAAGTCCTTTCCAACCTGAACCATTCTGTGATTCTATGATTCACCTGTAAAGTGCTCTTCACCCAGGTAAAAATAAGCCCTAGGCTCCTGTTTACTGCTCCTGCCTGGTTTTTTACACAAAGCCTTATTCAAACGCTGTCTTAATCCTTTTGGCCATAATACCAGAGCCTAGAAAGACCTTTGAAGCTAGCTGCCTGGTGAGTTGAAATCCTCTGCAGAATGGCTATCCTCCTGAACATCACTCCTTCTCATGAAACCAGACCCCTTTCAAAGGCATGGCATAGCACTTCTTGGTCCCAGGTGCATCCATTTGCCTTTGTTTGCAAGGCTGTTTCCCAAAAGATCTTGATTATTCTGTGTACCTTGTCCTCCCTAAAACAGAGCCACGGCTTCCTGTGTTACTCTATACACTCAGATTGCACAACAGCTGTCTCATCTTATTCAAAATGATTGGTTTATTTCTCATTCAGACTAAATATCTAAACCAGCACAGGCCTCCATTACAGTGGAATAACAGCTCTCATGTCCCAAAAAAATCAAGCTTCAGCCTACTCTTGTTCTCAGTGAGCAGTGAACATCAAAGCTAATGCTTGTGTGCAGAGGAAAGCATTTGCTAGAAACTAAGCCTCTTGTATACGTCATGCATCTTTTACTAACACATCACCATGGAACTTAACAGTCTCACCATCATTCCCAAAAAATGGTGCTCTTCTTTCACTTATTTGCATGGGCATCTTTGTTGTTTCAAATTTTCATTAGAAATGCAGAAGGGAGTTTTGAAACACTTCATGTCACTTGATGTCTGTGTTGAGCAGCAACTACTCTTGCTGATTTCAAAATGGAAAAGCTGCCAGCTGCTGACCACTGGTCTGTCCCTGCCAGCAGCAGCATGGATGTGACAGTGAGGCTAGGGCTGCAAGCTAATCGGCTGTTCCTGCACTCTGCTGTCTGGTCCTGGGCACATCGCAGATGGACACATTCATGGAAACATGATGGCAAAGAGAATTTGAAATTAAATTACCCAATCATGATCCAAAATTCTGGACATTTCCAGAATAGCTTAAATAAAGCACCCTTTCATTTTGATTAACTATTTTATCCTCTTAGAAAATTCCTTGAAAGTTATCCCAGTTTACAGGTTACCCAAAGCAATCAATTTCATTAAGTTTTCTAATATCTTCTTACTGAAGTAGAGGCCCCGCATACTCCAGTTATGGTTAGTGCTCCTCTGCGCCAACTGCTCTACACAACAGATCTCAACCAGTCCCTGCTATCCTTACAGAGCATCTATCCACATCCTTGGACATAAAAAAGCAAATTAAGAGGGATTAGAAAATGGTTACATGAAGACAACTTTTAAGGATCTCACAATATTTTTTTTTTTTTTAATAATAGTCCAAACTCCATTAAGAAAAAAAAAAATAATCCAGTTGTAAGTGGTTTTGTCAACAGTGGGAGTTGGCAGGGAAGACAAGGAGCTCAGCTTTAGCCAGGTTACACAATAACTTGCTACTATTTGTGGCTGGCTCCCAGAGGGCCAAAGAAATTAACTCGTGGTTAGTTAAATAACAGTTTTATTAAAACAATGATCAGATCAAATAACTGGCATGTATGTGCAGGAAGTCTTTCAAAATACTCAGGTCCTGCAAAAAAGTTAGATCAAGAAAACATCTTTTAAATGTCTGATCCCTGAAGTAACTGAAACCCGTAGAAACTGGACGCCTTAAAAAGCAAGATTTTTTTAAACCTTAATCCCAACATTCTCTCCTAAGAATAACACAGTTCTCTACTTTCAGTGTTTTCTCTTCATGCAGATGTTTTTGTTCCCTTGTTACAGTAGATAAATTATTTTTTTTCGTGACCACAGCTCTCTTTTAACCTTTTATTTCTAAAAAGAGAAATAAATGAAAGAGATCTAAAGCTGTGCATTTTCACATTCCCCAGTTGAGCTGTCCAATGAAAGGAGCAAGTAACTAGAGAAGAGGAACGCTGACTGAAGGATAAGCCTCCAGATACCCCACAAGTTGTGGACAACCACAGCTGTAGAAGTGTAGATGAGAGCCACCACAGGTACAGCTTATGCGGGTACCTAGTCTCTTTTTTGTGTCACTGGGGGTCATGAGCCACCTTTGCACATTCATATATTTGCAGGCGAGAAGAGCAAATTCAGCCCCAAGTTACTGTATTGCATCTGGATAATGAGACTAGACCGCGAGCACCACAGCTCCCTCAGTGCCCTGCCTGTCATGAGGAGCACTGACGTGGGCTTGGGGATTGCAGAGTCAGGTCTATGGTGAAATTGCTCTAAGCAAAGTTACCAGCTTCGGTATGAGAGGATCGCGGCATATGGAGCAGACTGAAAAGGGCCAAATTACCTCACAGGGTTCAACAAGAGTGCACAAAGGCAGGGCTCCTGCAGGCAGTCTCTGGCCCCTATTCTCTGTGCTTCTGATCCACGAGACTAATTGCCCAGTGGATGCTTTGTGACTTTCGGGGTTTGGGAGGGCAGCTTGAGGTACTGGGTGTTGTTTATACAACCCACAGAGCAAATGGACGCTGTCAGCAAAGAGACGCGTGTTCAAAGAGAACAGAAACATAAAGCGTGTCTGATTTCTTCAAAACAGAGAATGAGGTTTCGTAGGTGTAAACACATGCACACATTTGTGGCAGACATCCGTCTAAAGGTGAATTGCTGCCCCTAACCTGTGCTTGCATCTATCAGTTTGCATTATATTCAGGTAGTGGTGAAAACTGCCTTTTGGGTGGGTGTAGAGAACTTGGTGAGCTTTTTGGATGAAGGGCAGGTAAAAACTTGCTACGTCTTGTATCCAAGATTCGAGTATTTACCTGTTGGAACCCTGCATATTAAGGCCCACGCACTTACCCTGCAACACAACATGGAATTTTAATGAATTCACGGACTCTGAAGGCCCCCACCCACCTTTTCTCAAACAACTGAAATCCTTTGCATTCCTCTCAACTATACCTTCTCAGCATGCAACGGCAGCACATCAGACTGCAAACAACCAGACCTACTACTAAACATAGAGAAAGTGACAGACATTTCCAGATTCCATCTCAGTCAAAGCAGAAAATGTGCCTCCTCTCTCAAAGAACAAGAGGGTCAAAAATTAACTCCAAGTTCTCCCTCCCATGACAGGCCTATATGGCATTAAGGTATACAACATCACAAGCGAGGCTTGATCACTTTAATCTTCCTATTGAAGAAACCACTCTTGCTCTAACACAATGTTTGTGGTGGACAGCCAACTGCTTATCTAAAGGAAAAATCAGAAAACAGCAATGAGGTAGTCCTTTGTAGAGCTTTGACTGGATTTACCATGCTGCTTATCATCCCCATCCAAGGGAAAAAGGGGTGCAAATTTAAGTTAACTCCCAGTATGTGGTGTAATCTGTGTTTTTACAACTAATGTCGTAAACCTCCAGGTATAAAGCACTCTTAGCTGGGGGAGTGACTATGGGAGGGAATATGCTGCCCACCAGGCAGAGATAGAAGCAGAGACAGTTTCTATTCCAGTATCTCAGAATGTGGCAAAACACTGAAAAGATTAACTCCAGGTACCACCAATCTCGCATGTTTTCTTGAGAACTACTACTGGTGAAAAAAACGAACACCCACACAAAAAAAAAACACACAACATGTCCTATGAAGAAGACAACAGGACAGCAAAGAGGAATGGGTAGCTAGGATGGAGACAAAAGAGAGAAGATACAATGTTAAAGATGATCCATTCTTATCTACCTCTGTAGCTGGAGCCCAAGGGACTCCTCTCCACAGGCAACAGCAGTACCTCTTCTTATGCCAAGACATCCTGAGTGGATTGGTTTGACAAATCCCACAGCAGGTAAGAGGATTTCAATTAGGATAAGATTTGGCATTTCAAAGCAGGCTTCCTAAAAATACAACCTGCCAATGACAGTCAATACCAAATTTTGGATTAAGAAACTTTGGACAGCTCTGTGCTCTTCTAAACCCTAGGCTCAGGATCAAAGGAGAAAGAACAGGGTGAGTAATGCATGCAAATGGCTGTATTCATATTTGAACACAAATCAGAAATGCCTGTCATTAAAAGGAATCCCTCAGTTGGTATCCCACCCCAGAAGCCAGACTGTGTAACTGAGCACAGTAGCATTCATGCATGCATGTACTTCTTGCTACACTCCAGGACCTGGATGGCTGTTTCACTGACATACATACAGTGCCAGAGACAGTCAGCTGCAGGACATCTATCACACCAGCATTTCCTCCTCTTCAGCTACTCCTGACTGGTGAACCCCTCTCCACTTAGAGCAGAAATTCTTTTAGCAAGAGCCTTGCATTTACTTTTACTATAATTGATCTCACATCTATTTCTCTTTCTTTCATTCTGTGCCTTGACGTGTTCCCAGGCACTTAGTCCTTCTGACATTACCTCCCAACTCTGTTGCAGTTTCACTAGCACACATTTCCACGTTCTGGCTGATAGTCACTAGTAAAATTAGCACAGAAGAGTGGTTCCAAGATCAACCATTAAGACGTTTCAATAGCAACTTCCCTCCACTCTGAAAGGTCTCTTTTCACCGAAATCTACCCTTTAGTCACAATTTTTCTTCATTACCCAGCATGTGTCTTAGTTTCACATACTACACCGTACTAGAAGCTAAGCAAGAAGGACTGCATTACCATGTATAGAAATACCCAGTGCTTTTATCAGGAGCAGTGATCAGGTTAGATCATGATATATCTAGTCTACTGTGTTTTCTTTCCTTTTTCCATTACTCTATGCTCTATTCTTTCATTTAGAATAGTAGCACAGTTGCTACAAATAAGTATGCACTCCAACAGGGCTGTCCTTACCCTTTCACAGACAGACCTACATTCTCCATTAAATGATGTCTTCCTTCCTCTATCAAGTACAATTGAAAATCTTGTTCTTGGGCCTTCTATCTGGAAGCAATGTATATCAGTTACTTCCAGAGACCGATGTGACAATGATCCAGCCTTCCAATACTGAACTCCTGGAGTTTTCTCTACCACTTTAGTTTGCTATTTTGTCTTCCAGGTTTTTGTCTAAAAACTGCCTATGCCTGCATCCTCAGAATCAGCATCCTAACTGAAACAGAATATCTGATAAATTATTGGACTATGCCCAACTACTTTCTTTTTTGCTTTTAATTATGGGGCTGAAAGACCTTCTGCTATTTGTTTTAATTTTCCTTGAAGAGCCAAACTCAGCTTGTCTCCTGCCAATTCTCATTTTATCCATACATTCCCTGACCCCTCACATATGGCTTTCTTTGCTGACCTGTTCTTTTTTTCTACACCTTATTGAGCCATATTTGACAACTCTTCTTCCATGCTTTTCACTCTGGAAGATATGCCTATTCCAGACATTTTTTGCACCTTTGACTCAAAGAAGGGCCAGCCTTGCTTTACAATCCAGTCCTCTTGATCTCTCAGGGTTTAGCTAGTTCCCTAAATGTATCAAATGTCTCCTGTCTAGAACTGAGAAGCTTAGCTATAGATCTGCACTTGTTTATCCTTCATTTTAATTGAAACTGAAATCACTCAAACTAAGGTTTTGTTTTCTATTTTATTCTATATCTTAACAGTGTCAGATCTAAAATAAGTATTGCCTCTTGCTGGTTCAGTGACTGGCGAGAAACTCCATTGGTTATTGCATTCAGAAATGTCTGAATTTAGGTGTTTGCTGCCCTGTATAATCTGGGAAGTCAAAGCCTCCCATAATGACAAACCTCTAACAAGCAAGATCTGTATCTACCAAATCCAGTTCTCGAGGTCACTGGCAGATATACCACACTGCCTCAGTAATCAGACTTCCCCAGAAAGTCTTTGGCTCTATTAAGTTGGTTATTTAACTCATTATCTCTCCTTATTTATCTCATTAAAGGCTTACAGTAACATCACACTGTTTACCTTAACTTGTCTTTCACAAGTTAGGTATGCTTCAGTACCTGCAGTCCTGCTATTCCTCCACTTCAAGTAACTGTTTCCAGATCTACAAATATATATGTAGCCCCTTGCCCCATCATCTCCTTTGTCATATCCTTAAATATTCACTTAAACTCTTCCCAACATTTCCAGGTGCCTTCATTTAAGCATGATGCCCATAGATTGCTTTTGCCACTGCAAACTGCAATTTATTTTAGCCAGATTTTATTTCTATTTCATCTGTTTATTTTTAATATGCCTAATTAACTATTCATATTTTGATTTTCACCTTATGCTTTAATATCTTCCTCTCTTTCTCCACATTCTCAGGCACTACCATAATGAAATATAAACTGCCCAGAAAGAGGAGTCTTTTGTGTTATGATCTAATAGATACAGTCCAGGTTGCTCGGGATATCTTCACAGAGGGATAACATTTCTTGCATAATATCCTTAAGCTATACTCTTCCTCATTCCTACCTTAAATCAAACATAAAAGTACTCAAACTCTATCAACTTTCTCCCTTTAACACAAATAAAAATAAATGTGTTTGGCAAACAGGTTGTCTATTCTTATTCTCTTTGCTTGCTGGAATTTCACCTTGCGGGAGCTCATGCAAACCATTTTTTATTGGCTTTGGTTAACATAAGTTCAAATAAACTCAATACTCAAAGCCAAACTTTCAAAAGGTGTCATATATTTTGCCTGCTTTGAACTCAAGGATTTTGCAGGCTTTCCCTGTAGATCTGCCAAGGTTAGCAAAGTTCAGAGAACCCAGCCCAAATTGCAAGGCTACAATAAAACCTGAAATGGAGATTCATCTAGCTTGAATGTTTATGACAATTGCTTAACACAGCTACCTACTAGGTCCTTCTGACACCCCAAAGAACAGTGACAAGAGTGGGTTTTCCAATATTGTCACCTGGATAAACTGTTTTGGGATTTGTAACTGTTATTGTCATTGCCATCCCTGTTTCTGTTTTACAAGGAACTGATGCTGGTCTGAAATAAGCCACAACTCAGATTCTGAATTCCAGCTCTCTGAATTACTCGTGTGACTCAATTTTATACCTACTGTAATGACACGGTTTCCAGCATGGGTCCAACCGCTCCCTCTATTTCCAAAGCCATATTAAAACATGATATCTTGCTCATGTGGCTGGCCTTATGGCATACTGACATCATTCAGGAGATCAGTCACCTCATAAAAATCACACAATGATCAGATTTTTTCCCCACAACAAGTCTCAACCAATCACACTATTCCTGGACTGCCTGTGGGTTTAAAAATCAAGAATTGATTCTTACATGCATATATATAGATACACACACACACACAAAAAAACCAAACAGGTTCTTTCAAAGTTCTACACTGAAAAGATGCTGAAAAACAGACTTCATTTATAGGTTATGTCACACATCTTACTGAAAACAAAAAATAATTACAAACCATAACCAGAAGCATTGCTAAGGATGCATACATATTATAGGTATTTCTTCCTTATTCTCTCCTTCATGCATTCTATGCAGGCCATCTTTGCTGGCAGTAGACATACAATACTACATAGTGATCCATTCTATGGGTACATCTGGACTTGCCATATGATGTACTTCTATTAATAACATATTATGAAAGGGCTGCTGAAGAATAAAATTAATTTATCAGTTACTACAAAAATGTTACTACAGGAAATGTTAAAAAAATGTAAGCTGCCCGGGCCATAATATGTGAGTGCCCAGATGCTTTTACAATATACCCACAGGCATTTTCAGATGTGCTCTGTTACCAGCATTTAGTCAGAATCATACAGATCACATTTCACCCTGGGTCTGTTTCCATCAAGGACAGACACTACAGAATAATTCCATAAAGTAACAGCCCAGACCCTCAACGTATCCATTGTATCTTCGATAAAAATTAAGCCAGAGAGCCTCAAAAATCTCCATGCTGCTGCTGGGATCTCTATTTCCAGTTGGCATCTCTGCCACACTGAAGACTCACTTTGTCCTCTGTTCCATTTAACAAGAAAGAAGCAATTTAAAGAGGACAGAAAACCACCAAGATACCGGTTAATGAAATCTCAAGTCCACTGCCACCGATACATTTGCTAATCTCTTAAAAATTGAGGTGGGTGAGGAGCAAAACCAAACAAGGAGTGAACTCTCCTGTTTGAACATAGTCTCAGATCATAAGCTGCTGGCTGCTGTGTGCTCACAGGAGTTGAGGCCCTTAGCTATGTTCTTAAATATGCACATATGTGAATCAAGAATGTATGTAGAAATCCTCTGTTAAAGGTGCAGTGACTTTGCCGATCCATTGACCTCCAAATCCTTTCCATAAGACATACTTGCTCACTCTCGCTCTCTTCACAGATTATTTCTGTCTGCTCCTGGGCGCCTACTCTCTCTTTCTCTAAGGTGATTAAATAAGCTCCCTGTCTCTCCAGACTTGTGCAACTGCCTCTCGCTTAGTCACCTAAGCACTCTACAACACCCCAGAGGAGTGGAGTCAGCTGAAACAGGAGCGTTCCCAGCTCTGACATGTAAAGTACTTGCACTTGGTGCTAAATAAACTTGGAAAAATGTTCACAATGCAGCTGTGTGCACAAGATGCTGCAACCTCAGGGCAAGAATAATTATACACAAACAAGATACTTAGGATTTATGTTCCCCTCAAATAAAAATGTGCACTGCTCATGCCAATCTCAGCACTTCATGGTATGCCTGCAATCTGAGGCAGAGGAACAGATTCTGTTAGGAGCAACAGATTAGATATCATCGCTGCTTTATTTTCCAATAAACTTGACAGACATTCTAAGCATTGTGGGTATAACTTCATATGCTTTTCACCATAGGAGGCTGTGGATTCATGGGAGGTCTTTTAAATGCCCTGTTGTGTTTATGGTATTTATTTGGGCAATTTTCTATCGGCATATGTTGGGGATTCCTTTCCAGAAGTTACAGGGTTAAAGCTGAAGCCCACAGGAATGCCAGACCAAAAGAAAACCGAAAAAGTTTCAGGAAACTTGAACAAGTACCTCAAGCAAAGGTTTATCTAACTTGCTTCTAAAATTCTCATGAGTAAGAGCGCCAACAGCTTGTGCAAGTACCCTGTTGCAATGCTTAAGCATCTCTCAGATGATGACTATTTCTCCCAACAGCCAATGTCAATTAACTTCATTGCTAACAAAGTCAATCTTTTCTTAGTGAACATGGCTAAAGATTGATCACTGTCCTCTTCATAATGACTCTTTAATCATGGTCTTATTTATCTTCTCTTTCCCAGAAAAAAAAGTAAAGCTGATTCCCTGGCCCTTTGTGTTTTCAAAACCTCTCAACATTCTTGTGCATTGGATCTGTAAGCATTTGAATGTATCACATCAATGGGCAATGCCAAAATATCAAGGAAACATGTGGAAATAAGTCTTGACTGCAATGGGCCTGAGATCTCTCAGCAGCCATTCTCCTGGACAAGACTCAACTGCAAGCATATGCAGCAATACTCAGTTATACTGCCATGCTTTAACTAATCTCACTCTAAAAATCAAGGGAGACTCTCTTAAGGTTGCTTTTATCCCTATTTAGCTCTGTACACTGGAACTTGAAATTGTATGACTTACAGAGTTGGAAGGAGACTTTATAAGCTTTGTTAAAATTGCTGCAAACAAGGAAAACTCTACTATTTTAAAAAAAAAAAAGAAAAAAAAAAAGAAAAAACAACTTTCAGGAGTGCTTTCGTAAGCAATTGCTCACTAGCTGGGATGCAAGTTACGCCATGTTAGACCCGCTTCCTATTTTGCCCCAAGGAGCCAGTAAGCTGGGTGGGAGACCAACGGGCATTCCCAGCAGCCTGTCAGGCTGGACAAGCTGCAAGAACAAGCAGTCAGTCTGATATTTCTGCCTTCCCTTTCTTGACCACAACAACAGGGAGGAAAAAGTTAATTTGGCTTTCAACCTAAATATTTAGGTCAAGTTCAGTTAAAATTGTAAGACAAAAAGGTTCAAGAGTTCACCATTTTCTAAGCCAAATAACAATGAAAACAGAATTTGCATTCCTTTGTTTAGAAGACTTACCCAGGATGAACAGCAAGGCTATGAAAGCGATACGTGAGCAGTAGCTGGCTTTTCACAGGAGTCTTCTGGAATCAAAGAAGGGAGACATAGGAAATGCCCGCCACACTACCAACTCTAGATATGAGATAGTTCTCACTATCTCTTTTTCCATGTTCTGTCTGCAGGTGGCCACTATTTCCATGGTCTGGTCCTGATCATTGTCATACACTTTGCTACTTGAAAAAAAGAAATATATTCACCAGGCATGGGAAAAATATGCTAGTCCCAAAACCCATGGCATGGAGAAAAATATTCTTTTTCCTGCTGGCAATTTTGTTTGGGTTGGCAGAACATGTCATTTTGACTGTGAAAAGCAGCACATGTACTGAGCTCTGTGAGCTCATCTTGGTATCCCTGCCAGGGCCAACTAGTAGCAACTCAGAGCCCAGCTTGCTACTGAAGATGAATCCATTACAGCTGTCAGGTACCTGACAATTTAAACCTCAGTGAAAAATGGTCAAAAATTGAGTGACTTTAGAAACCAATACATTTTGCTTGTTTCAAATACTTAACTGGGCATATGCAAAAGAGACTATCTTCCAGTAGCCTATCTTGCAATCGATTAGGAATTAAATCCTTTGTGCTAGAATCAGGGTGGGGAAAATATTTTGAGACTGCAGTTTGATCTAGATGTTGCTTTTACTTGTGGTTTGGCAAAAGACTCTGAAATGCTGTTAAATCAAAAAGGCAAAAAAAACCTGCAATTGCCATGTCTCTGCTTATAAAAAAACATTTTAAAATAACCACATGCATCATTCAGTACACAGATGCCACATTCTTCCCTACCCTTATTTAATAGCTAGTTGTCAATCTGTGTTGAAGAGCAGTTACCTGACATTACCATAATAATGCTTCAAAGCTTCATATTAAAGATGGGTATCTTCCTAGGCAAGCCCATAGGGGATAAAAAAAAAAAAAAAAAAAAGAAAGAAAAGCAAGCCTTTTCTCTCTAGAATTGCACTTCTCTAAGAGATGAGAGAGTGTAAGCAGGCAGGAATGATGATCACAGATACTCTTGGCTTCTCTTTACTGTAATTAAGAAGAGAGAGATCAACAAATCTGGGTCTGCATAAGACAGGTTTCTCATCTCTGTTAGTTGTGGTAGAGAGGAACCTAAATCTGAACTGAGACCTCTGGCCACTAACATAACAAACACTTGTGACATCTTCCAGGATAAGCATTACGCTTCTCACAACAGCTCATGTACAACCACTTTGATGTTCACTCATTCTTGAAACACAGTCTTTTTTCATGCTCCTGCTGTGAGCAAACTCTGCGATGGAAATTTGTCTGTTGTCACAGTTTTGGGAGATGGTGCTATGTTTACAAGCCAAAAAAACCTCATCAAAATCTTAGATGGAAGAGAAATGCAACTAAGCAGTAGCTTATGAATATACATAGCACCTTTCATCTCCTCTGCAAGACAGTAGAAAAGCTCAGGACCAGAGGGCAGTTAGAAAGCAGAATGCAACAGGTGCTTCACAGGAGAATGTCCAGCACCAAACGCACAGAAAGCACCAAGGATTTCCTCTCTCTTTCCAGCATGTACTGAGACCACATCAGATGAGTCCAAGAGCAGAGATTTGTCTTGAGTTACTATCAAGAAAGCTATTGACACCAGCCTCCATGATCTGCAAAACCCTCTGCAACCTCCCATTGATCAATCCTTCCACATCTCAGCTTTGCACTGACCAGAAATTAAAAGTTGCAGGAATGTAGCTGTGCCAGTCTTCAGTGTTATGAGAAAAGATTACACAGACCTCAGACACATGAGATTACACAAAGTGATGCACGCCATTAGGAAACTGGATAAAAAAAACAAGAGTCTATGAGAAAAAATGGAAGGGAAAGAATTTCCTTCCAGAATTCACTGCCTCCGAAGAGAAGGAGAAACCTTGCCACTTTTACTATTTAGCATGAGAAGAATATACTCCTGGGAACTATCTTCCAATAGCCTACCATGGAAAGATTTGTCACTCTAGTGAATATCCCTGTACTCTTCTTTCTCTGAACACAGACACAGTATCAGCCACGGATGGACAAGAGTGACATCTCAGCACCTTCTCCCATGTTCCACAGCTGATAAAACTACCTATGTGAGAGCAGTGGCACCTACTCAGTACTCCAGGACACAGCAGCTATTCAAGGCAAGGAATTATTCAAGCATAGAACTGTTGTGGGCCAGGCAGAGTATTTATAAAGTTGTACGCAATATTGTTTACTCTGATACAATTGGATTGCTTCATACAAGCGTTTAGACTGAAACAAGATGAGATAATGGGAACCCTGACTGCTGGAAGCCAGCTCAGTTTCAGTGTGAATGTATTTATTTAAGCCTTTGCAAGGTTTCCCCGTTAACTCTGCACATGAGAGAAGGTAAGTCAATGAAGAAAGAGGAGCCTCAACCAATGAAGAAGAGAGCCTTCAATAGAGTGGTGTTTGTGAGCTCACACCATGACAGGAAGAAAAGCACAACAATTTTGGGTGTCATGAGCTTCTTTCATAGCAGTTCACTTTGCATCTGTGTATCCCTTTTAGTCTGAAAGGTTTTTTTCTGATGTAGAAGAATGAGGGGGAGGTGGGGGGGGGAACAGTTTAAGAATGTAAAAAAAATCTCTTTTACTTCTTCACACTGAGTTTTCTATTAGCATATTGGAAAAAATAGAAAATACAAAATATACAAAGTTTGCTGTGAACTGACACAAGCAATGTGTGTTCACATGCATGCATGCATGAACATGTACGCAAACACACATACTCGTTCACATATTCACACACCCAGAGGCAGCGACTACCACTCTTTCTAGGGGAGATTTGTCTGTGTTTTTGAGAACAACACTTTTCAGTAAGAACATCCATTTTTAATAGCTTTTCAAGTACTGGATCTGAATTAAGAGTGAGCCTAAGCAGCAAATATGAATTCAGGTTCAAACCTCTCCTGAGTTTGGCCACAAAAGATACTGTGTCTAGGTTTTCCATAGACCCGTCAGGAATCAAAACATGTCAATATTAACTCATCAAACTTGCGGACCCGAACAGTATTAACACAGTTATGAAGAACTAAGTTCTTTAGTCACAAAAAAAAAATAAGAACAAAAGTAGATATTCCATGTATTGCAACAGTGCTTTTTATTAAATGTTTGCACAAAGTATAGCAACCATGTCAAAATAATTTGTGGTTTATGCATGTATATAGCTACATTAGACTGTCCAGGCCATTTAAATAGTGCATTATATTAGCAATCATCCTTAGTAATCCTACGTTTAGAAGTGTAGGCAGACACTCCATTAATGCATACACAGTTTGCCAGGATATTGTGCTGTCTCCTTGCTGCAAAAATATAAAATACAGTAGCAAGACTGAGTGGGATGATGAAGTCATCTGGCAAATCTCCACCGGGTGATGCACCTAGGAGCAAATGACATAGCATATTCACACCACCCACTGGATACACCACTGGACTGGAATTCAGGTGCAGACAGACATTTCAGTGATCCCCATTGCCCAAGCACAGACAAGCCACAAATCAAACCTAACATGCTATGTCTTTGGAACACTATTGCTATCCTTCTTAACTTTAAATTCTGGCAGAGAAGAAGTGCTGGTAGAGCTACCAAAAGATAGGGATGCCCAGCATTTCCTATTCTGAGTACTTCATTTTCAGCAAACTATAAATTGGTTGAATTTCTGCTGTGAGGGGTGACATTTCTATTACAGGATCTGCTTCCAACTATTTTTTTTTTTTCCCTTTTGAAATTAAGATGGTATAAGCAAATCAGCTCCTAGTCTTGGGAAACAGAGATTCCCATTTTATGAGAGTCCTGCGTAAGCTAGTAAATACAGGCTGTGTTGGTTCTTAACCCCCAGTCTACAAGTATGAAAATGATAAATTCTGTGATAATTGAAGCACTCATGTTATACCAGAAAAATGAGAAGGCAAACACAAGAGCTCTACTTTTGGGCTTCTTGTTCAACAGCTATTACTGGAAAAGGTTAACAAAACACAGGCATCACAGAAACAACCCTAAAAATCATTTAAGGACACAGAGCTGAGCCTCAAGCTTCAATAAAAAGAACTAGTGGCAAGTAGAAATAAATAAAAGGTTAATAAGACTGCAACCTGCAATGCCTGCCCAGAAAGCTCTTTACTAAGAGGCAAGCATCAACAAAAGTAAACAGGAATTTCTCAGAGAGAAGTGTTTCTTGGCCCTTTTCTATTGCATTTATCAGATTGCAGAGGTCATCACGTGTTTAGCAAGAAGGTTAATCTAAATAGCTATATTTTGTGAGCAAAATAGAGCATTATGATGCACGGAGGACAAAAGAAGATACACCGTAACAAGCCAGAATGGAAAAGGAACAAACAAGTGATGTATTTATTTTACCAGCTACTCTTTTTTTTCCCCAATACAACTCTTCGTTTCTAAGAGAATGCAGGGTTTATGCCTTTTCTGTGATTGCTTTTTAGATCAACTCTTTCCTAGCCGTTCTTCCTCTCCCTCCTCCCCCAAATCTATCCCCCTTGCCATGAGGAGAAGCCAAGCCCTGCCACATTTGAGTGGAATGTTGACGCCCATGTGGGTGGGTGCAGAATTAGCCAAAACAAGTCTCTGCATTCCTTAGGATGTCAGCCCCCCTCTGCTGGCTCTTTTCTAATATCTTATTAATAGGTAAAATCTCTTTCCCAAATCAGCCTTCCCCATTCTTTCACAGTGGAAAAAAACAGAAACAAAAAACTTCCTTAAAAACAGAAACAGAAAAAAACTTCCTTAAGCAGGTGCCCAGGCATATTTATAGCAAAGTATTTTGCTAGTTGGACAATTACAGTTTTTCAGTTGCCCAATTTAAATTCCTATAGGTGCCTAATAAACCATCAAATGAAGAAGAATTACCAGTAAATAACAATTATCTTGAAAGAACAGTACTTTAAATATTAAAGTGACACTTCATTAGTTATGCTGGCAAACAGGTCAGTTTGAATCAAATGGCTATTTTAAATTAGTGGTCCTATTGCAGACATAGGGTGTAATTTTTATTACCAAATACCCAGCCAAGCTAGTGACCTTAAAAACATTACTCAAGAAATGGTTGAGACTTAATTAGAATACTGTGCCAGGGGAAAAAAAAGTATAGGCTTGAACATCTCAGAATTCTTTCCAGGAAGGTGTTTTTAATAATGACAGTAGTTTACTCCATTTAAAGGTCCATATCCTGAAGTCAAAACGTAGGCTTTCATGAAACCAGCAAAATATAAGACTAGAAAAATATTTCCACTCCTTTTCTCCTACTGCAGTGAAATATTTTCTTAAGAAAAAAAAATGAAGAGCCTCCAAAGCATCTAGGACTTTAGAACTGCATCTCTGCTACACAACATTGACTAGAAACTGACTCCCAACAGAAGCTCGTACTGATATTTCATTTTGCTGCACCATCTGAAGTGGAGGAAGCAGGGAAACCCACATATAAATGTAATTTGACATTTATCACTTTTCATTTTTAGCAACCTATGGTATTAGAACTCATCACAAAAATCAGGTGGCTAATGTACACTTTTTTAGTTGCAATCTGTCTTTTCTATGACTTAAACCAGAGCAAAGAGTTTTCAGAGTGATAATTCAAGTACCTTCTACCTGTAATGCCACTACAAGATTCTGATTACACAAACAAATTTATGTATTTTCATCATTCCTGAAAAATGTGTCTTTAAACTTTCTCAGTGGAAATAACAAATAAGCTGGCACAATGCAAAAATAAAAGATATCCCAGCATGGACTGTTTCTTTCAGGCTCCTGTACAGATATGCTCACTTCACATTTCTCCTTTTGTCCCTTCTATTCATCTACTTTCATCCCAATTTCTATCCAACATTGTCATCAGGTATTCTTCTTTAAACAGGGTACTCTGTGACGGCAGTAACCTCAGTCACAAGCAGCTGTGGTTCTTAACTTCTACTCAGTTTAAGTACAGCATTTAAGATTTTTTTATGCTATAGCTGGAGAGAATTTTCCAACTACTTACTAAAGACCGAACATGATACTATGAGTCATAATGGAGGACCCATGAGAACTGCTATAACTACACTAAAGTTCAACATAACAGTTAATTCCCTCTGAGGTAGAATGACTTCACATGGAACTCAAAGGAAGATTCAAAATGGAGGTTGAATTTGAGTAGAAAAAAAGTATGTAAACTTTCTGTCCAAAAGTGGAATCCATTCATTTCCAGGAAGTACACCTGACAGAGGTAAAGATCTATAGACTTGTGAAAAACTTTGAATTCCAAAACTGTTAGAGATCTGATACAGCATTAGGTATCAAAGGCGGGACTTGGAAGAAATTTACTTACCTGAGAAGGGGAGACCTGAGATCCAGCCTTTGCTCCTCTGAACTTTTACATCAAGCAATAAAATACATGGACAGTCCTAGAAACAGGGATAAAAGTCCTGGATTCCTCCTCCTTGGCTGTGTTCCCTAACCATGAGCCTACAAAGACAAACTTGACTACATGCCCTCTATGGCTCCCTTGAATTATTGCCTGACTAGTGGAACGGTTTTTGAGAGAGCAGTGGAAAATGTTCCCACACTTCCCTTGGAGATGGGAGACGATAGTAAGAACACTTCAAGTGAAGTGGGAAACTGGGCTTGGATCTGCCAGATCTTGGATGAGTTCCAGCCACTAAGGTGTTCTATAAAGGTGCGAAAAATTTGACTGAAAGAGCTGTATGAGAGAGAAATTAATCTTGTTCAGCAATTTGGAACCAAACCTGTGTATACCCAGCAGCAGGAGAGGCTTCAAGTCTCTGGATCTATTTCTTCAGGGTATCAGGTGGGTGCATGGAGTGATGTTTGACTGAAGTGTGTTTGGTGCCATAGCCCAAGACAGTGGTGAGATTTCAGACATATTCCCGCTTTCAGTTTGTCTTTTAGCTTGTAGCGGGCACTTCTTGAGCCTGCTGGCTGTTTTGGATCTCATTCTGAAGTGTCTAACTGTCCTTAATTGCCACAAAAGGCTCTAAAGGTTTAGACACCAAAGGTCTGGATTGTACTCAAGGTGTTTCAAAGCAGACAGCTGCAGAATATATAGGTCCTCTCTTGCATCCAGACCCATGTGCCTGATCATGTACTCAGTTGAGAACTTTGTCACAGATTTGAATGGGCATGGAATAAAACTCATTTCAGTCTCAGTGAAGCCCGGAGTGTGCACCACAGAGGTCAACACAACAGCCAAGTGAGGACCTACAACTGACTGTGCATGATCATTTTTCCTTGTATACATGTCCATTGAAAGCTGCTCAGTAGCAGCTGAGATTGGTGAAAACATATTATAGCCAAGCAGCAAACCTTGCAATGTTTCTGAGCACTCAGGTCTCAGCCACAGCCTTGTCCTGGCTCCATCTGGAAATGATATTGACCACCTAACACCATCTCGGTTGCTTCAAAGAAAACCAAATACTGAATGGTCAGAAGAACAAGGTACCAGAGCATATCAGGCTGTGCACTCAGCTTCATCTTATCCAGAAAGGGTAATATTATGAATCCAACCAACACCCCATTCCAAAAGGCTCTCTCCACACTCTGCGTGGACCCAGAGACTTAGATCCGTTTGCATGGCCCTCTACAAAAAACAGACCACAGAGTCAACAAGCAGTATTTCTCAGTTGTCCAACTACCCAGATCACTTGGGGGAAAAAAAAAAGTCAATTATTCCAGATTAACTGTGGACTTCACAGTCTAATTTAAGCATTCGCACTAGAAAATGAACTTCAAAGTACAGCTGTAGGAAACAAGGACCTTACAATCGAAGAAGTTAATTTGTTCATTTCAGCTGAGCAGTCATTGAAATGCCTATCTCGTACAAATATTTGTCTGATATATGGATATACAAATATAATTTCAGTATATTAGCTGAAACACTAATTAGATTAATAGCTATATTTGCTTTGAAAAGGTCTCCCTTGCTGAAATCAATTAAAAGTGCATAATGAAATTTCATTAAGCTCTACAATATGTTTTTCCATCAAGTGCAAAATTACTAACTTCCAGCTATCTTGTTACAACAGTGCATGATAGGACTCCCAAATAGATACAGAAATCATTGTTCAACACTGTTTTGTACTTCTTTATCAGTAAGCACAGATTTTTTTTCCCCCCACCTCTTGAGGGAACATATTTGCCTCACATGTAAAGAGTGCTGAACTCTTGAATGCAGCATTAAATTTACCGAGGGATAGACCTGTGGTAATCTCAGCCTCACACTGCCCAGGAGGGTTCCCTCGTACAAAGCAGCACACGTTCAATTCTGTGTGACTTGACTCACAGGCCACACCGTGATGGGCAATAACCATCATTCCATTTGCACCTGGCAGAGTACACTATAAACCATGAAACAGAGAAACTGGATCTTTTCAAATGTATATGTATTTACGTGTTGGTACTACAGGGCAAAGGAGCACCAGAAGCAACGGACAGAGGCCTGAGCTAACCTGAGCAGCTCAGAAGCCAAAGAAAATATTAATCTCCTTCCACAGAACAATCCTCAGATTCATGGCTGGGCAGAAGAGGGTTTTAAAAGAAAGCAAACAGAGGCACAAAGAGAGAAGAGATGGAAATGTCATTCTCAGAGCCAAGGATGATGGCAACAATTGCATCCAGGGAGACAATGATCTGTAGCTATTCATCTTCCAAGTGTTCTTTCCATTCTCACTTCCGCGAGCCTCAGTCTAAACAATCCAACTGGTTTGTCACAAACACATGATTTAGGAAACTACGTCAGTTCTTTGCTCCTGAGCTTCCTTCATGTCTTGTTTCTCTGTTTCTTCAGATTACTAACACACAAATATTGCAGTGATGAGCACAGAAGAAAACCTTTCATAAGCTATACCAGCCCTGCCACAAACCTAACAGGTCTTTTTCTAGGTTTATACACCTGGGGGAATGAAGTCCCAATCCCAGGTATCCTGCACCTCCATAATAAATTTTCCTGCTATTTCTCCAGCTGACTCCAACATCCAAGACCCAGAGGAAATAATAGGCTAGGAAAAGAAAGATGCAAAAGGAATGCCAGAAATTCATGTGTCCCAGAGATACTGAAAGAAGCTAGATCTGTGTTACAGATGTGCGCTCTTCCTGAGAATATTCCATTAGGAAACACCTGGATAAAGTAGGATCCTTACAAATATAAAGGGGACAAAAGGAGGTAAAACAGCTGAATAGTTCTGGAGTCAAGAGTGATCTTGCAACACCAAAATCTGAGGAGCTGCTCTGCATGGCAAAACTTCAGCAGATGCCTTAGTACCTACTCTGAAGAATTGACTTATGCTGTAATTTTGCAATTCTTAGCTTGTAAGAGGAACAGAACTACTTTCTTCAGAGAAGCCCTAAAAAGAAGCAAAAAATTACAAATTTTTCTAAGGGCGTAAAAATATATTTGAAATATTTTCTAACATAAACAAGAACTGGCACTTTTATAAAGCCAAACGAAAATATAAGTTAGGGTTTTCAGATATTATATTTAGGACCCAGTGAGAAAAACTTCAGCACTTGTGAGGAGTTTTATTCCATCAATGGCACTACCACCCACCTAAGTCTGTCCATGTGTTGGTGTGAAAGAGTGCCATGTCTTCCTGCAACACTCATGTCAGAATTAAAATACTTTGCATTGTAGACACATTAGGAGTGCTTTATCATGCTCAGCTGTCGAACACAGTACCTCATTATGATTGGGTAATTCAGTCATTAAGCTGTACAATAAGCCCACGCTGAATCCTAAAAAGGGAGCCATATATAGACTATGGAGGTGTTGAGTAAGAGAAGATTTACTGTGCTCTGCAAAATTAATTTCGTTTTCTATCTTTTCTGCATTTTTAGCAAAGCTGCTAGTTGAACACACTGAATAATTATCTCTCTAGTGCAACTTCACTGAGCATCTCACAATTCAATGCATCCCTATTGTTTTCAGACTGTTCATGCCCCTGCCCCAAAGAACAACTGAAATTATCTTTCAGCCAAGGTACAGGGGGAAAATCCAGATTTTTCTCCACAGCTGAGTCTCCAGGTTGCTCTGGATCAGCACTAGGCTTTGCATCAGATTGGCACCCTCTAACACTCATGTTAGCAATTGCCCACTTTCTCACTCCCAGGAAGTACAGAAGAAGCAGGTTTTTGACAACAACACAGAAAAGGTCAGGGGGAGTGGGGAAACTGAAGAAATCAAACTGAGTGGAGGAACAGAAATAGCAAATGAGTGAAAGAAAGGGACACTGAGACCATTCTCACAAAGACACTGGAGTTGCAAGCCAGTAAAGAAAAAGGTCTGATTAGAATCAGATTAGCTGATAGAAAGAATACGCTACACCAAACAGAAGGGAAGAAGACAGCTTGCAGCCAGCTGGTCAAAGGCCAGTATGAGGAGCCAGACATGGTGGAGAAAGTAAGATGTGGGATGCCACTAGCGCTACTGGGAGACAAGAACTCATGCAGGCTCCAGCAACAAAGGCCAGGATATGGAGCTGTCCTGTATTAGCTGCATGGGGGTATCTAATTCATTCTAATGACAAATTATGGCATTTTTTTAATCTATTTTACCTCAAAATACAAACCAACCTTTTTCTGTAATTCTTCATGCTAAAAAAAAAAAAAAAAAAAAAAAAATTATTTTCAGCTTGCAAAGTCAAGGTTTAAGACCTTAAAAAATAGCAGCGCAATGTATCCCTCTTGTACAGCAGCCATTCTAATACAGCCTCGATTAAGATGACTACGTGTTACTCTTTACTTATTTTTGCATGCGTTTTCTTTCATGGCTGTGGTACAAATCTTTCCAGCACATGTCTTTAATTCATAAATAGTAGGTAGGGCTGTTTCTTCCCCCACTCATTATGAGTGCAATTAAATGTGGGGTTTTTTCAAATGAAGTTGTTAATATTCATTACCAATGTCATTCAGAGCTCTAGACTGCAGCTCAGACTCATACGTTCACCTGCTACCTTTAGTTTATCAAATAACATTTTTTAATGGAATTCTCCCACTGTTTAAAGATTGACCAGCTATCCCAGCAAGCAAATCTGCTTAAACCTCATCATATTGAATGATATATTTAAAGACCCACCTGGAGACCTTGGAGCACCTCAAAGAAGTAGAGGACTGAAGAGCAGGTACTCATCCCAGGATAGCAGGGCTATTCCTATGCTTTTTTACAGTGTGCAGTGGGTGCTTACAGCTGTGGTTTTTCACAAAATCAAAAGCAAAACCAAAAATAGGTCTGTATAAACAAAGAATCTTATGAGTTCCATAGTTTTAAGCCTAACTAACCAAAAAACAAACAAGCTCATAGCTTCACTGAGAAGAACAGAGATGAGAATGCTAAGAAGTGAAGCATGAAGCCCAGTATAAATTGTGTGACTGCATACATTATATAAGCAAAAATGATACTCTATTAGCAAGAAGAAACGGTTTATGTAAGGAACAGGGGTTCTCTGACTAAACCAGCTACACACATTGGCAAGAGGGCTATGCAGAGAAATAGGACCCATAGACCTGAACAACTAAAAACAATGAAATGTAGTAATCTATACAATTGTCACTACCTACAACGTAGTGGGGGAACAAGTACTAAAAAAAAAATTAAAAAAAAAAAAAAAATCCACTGACTTTATCCACTGCTGAGGAGAAATTTTGATCACCACAAGCAATCCACCTGATAATGACCAAGCGAGACAGCTGGGGAAGCTTTGAATGAATTTATCACCAAAATACATCTTCCACATGGATTAGGCTAGTAAATAGATAAATCACGTCTTGAATAAATAAACACCACTTCATTTGTCATCTCTATTTGTCAGCAGTTTGCATTGTGTTTCTCTCACGCACTTTCACATAACTCAGATAACAGAAGCATATTAAGACGGTTGTATGTGTTCTAGACTCATGACCCATGTATTTCTTTTCTGGGCACCAATTTCCCTCAACTGTGCCTCAAACTGAACAGCTCCCCAGTGGCCTCTGTATGGATTTTTTTTTTTTAGCATCTGATTACAAAAGGACAAAGGGCAGAATGTGACTTGAGGAGGACCCAGGAAGATGAAATTCCCTTTACAAGATTATCTGGAATGAAGACGTACTTAAAATACTTACAGAGAGAACACAGGGGAAAAGAAATCCCCCAGGGTATGGCTTCCCAGAGCTTGGGATAGGTGCAATGAAAAAAAAAGGTTATAAATCAGTGACAGCTTTCATAGTCTATTACAAAATAGGAGTCCTCCAGTGCTTGGGAGGTTGAAGAGCCTTTATCCTTGTTTATGCTGCAGATCAGTCCTGATTTCAGCAACTGATAACCAGCGATTGGTTTGTTCCCATGTGACCTCAACTGCAAACAGGCAAAAACTCTGAGGAACTTTCAAGATAAGTTTTGTTGAACAGAAGGGGACAAGACCCTCCACTTCTACCAAAAGCAGAAAAACAGTGCTAGCATCCCACACAGTAAGGACAACAGCAGGGGACATGGCAGTCCTTCAGCAACCTGGTTTAACCCAGTGACAATAATGGGCAGTAAAAGGACCCTTAAGTGACATAGTGGAGAAACTGCCTAGGTCCATTCAGCCCAATGGACCATGTAAAATCTGATCACAGCAATGTTTCTCAGTGCTAATTGTCATCACAAGTTATCAGCAGTAGCTGCACTTTAGGAATTTTCTTCACAATCCTTTCCAAACACCTCCCAATCAGTTTTCCTGGCACATCCACAAATGTTCTTTTGGAAAGCACACCAGATGCTCAAAAAAAAAAATCATCTGGGCCAAGCAAAAAATCTTTCCAGACCAGTACCTTCTCATGGATGATGATCAACAGGTACAAGAAGAAGACAAACGCACAGTGATACAACTGGAGGACTGGCACTGCTGTTCTAATCCAGATAATGTGATCGAGCTAGCAGGGCTCTGTCTCATCGGGTGAAATGCCTGAAGCACAACAGGCAAGATGTGTTTCACCTTCAAATTCCAGGAAAGCATTGTGTAAATACTCTGCGTGGGAAGGCTGCCTTGACATGGCCCATGTGACTGAGTACAGGAAAAATGCCCCAAGTTTCTCCCTGGTGCAACTGCATTGCACCCAGTGGGGTTACACCAGAAACAAACTGGTTTACAGATCTGATCTCTCATGAAAAATGACCTCTCATTAAGAAATGGTCAGTGGGGCAAGAAAGAGATGAGAAGAGAGGAGTCATTCCTGAAACTGAAGTGATGCTTTTTGTTACCAGATCTGTGCTCTGGATACCTCAAGCCTGAATCAGCTATCATATCCATTTACCTCACAGCACTGTAACCCCACTGACATTAGTAAATTAATCGTGAGGAAGGCAAGTGTAAAACCTGTGACAGATGTGACTGACCACCCAAGGCTGGCAAATATCTGAACCTTTCATTTATGTCACATAAACCAACATGAAGAAGCTGGTCTAAAGCCCAGGCAGAATGAAAGGCACAGCTGCCAATGACTTGCAAAATGGCACTTCAAAGTAGCAGAGAGGTCTTACAACCTCCATCTTTTCATTAACCTGATGCATTATCTACTTTTAGATGATGTTGTTCCAAAATATGGCTTCAATACCACTCTGCCACTGATGGGGGGTGGGGTGTGTGTGAGAAAAATATATCTAACATATCTGTATTTCATATAGTACCCTCCTGGGCACATATTCACAGATGAGCAGTTAAGTCAGGTGTTCCATGTCTTTTCCCCTCCAACTGAAATAAATATATTCAGTTGCAAACTACCAACCATCAACATTTCTTACAAACCAGCATATAAATCTTCTCAGTTGACTTTCTCAATTGAAAATGGTGTTGAAAGCACTGTTAAACACAACTAATAATTCCAAGACTCACTTGGTTTTCATCCGTCTTGGAGCTCTTGCCACAGGACAGTCAGGATTCATTTATTAGCCTCTTACTGGATTTGGATGAGGTGCTGGCACTAGATGAACAACAAGGGAACAATACAAATAATCATAGAATCATAGAATAGTTAGAGTTGGAAAGGACCTTGAGATCATCTAGTTCCAACCCCCCTGCCATGGGCAGGGACACCCCACACTAAACCATGTCACCCAAGGCCCCATCCAACCTGGCCTTGAACACCGCCAAGGATGGAGCATTCACAACCTCCCTCGGCAACCCATTCCAGTGCCTCACCACCCTCTCAGTAAAGAATTTCTTCCTTAGATCCAATCTAAACTTCCCCTGTTTAAGTTTGAACCCGTTACCCCTTGTCCTGTCACTACAGTCCCTGATGAAGAGTCCCTCCCCAGCATCCTTCATATACTCACACAAACACAAACATGGACCATACAATTGGAGAGTTTTTTCAGTTTTGTTTTGGGTTGGGTTTTTTTTTATCTTTTTTTTTGAAAGTGTGTAGTAGAGCACACACACTAACAAGAACTGCTTTGTCTGATTTGACACTTGACTGTGTATTTCTGTTCTGTAGATTGGATATGCAAATAAAAATGACAAATTAAGAAAACTGCAGGCTTTAAGGCTCTTATGGTTGCTAGGTAAATCAAAAAGTAAAGAAAGGAATCCCAGCTTACTCAGTTCTTCAACTGGGAGAGCTGTCTGGCAAGACTGCATCACCTGACACAGGATTTTGTCCCAAACACATCAGTGAGAGAAGAAGCTTCATGGTACTTAAGAGAACAGTTGTACACAAAGGGCACCTCAAAGCTATAAATCCACAAGTAAACTGAAGCATGGATTATGCTTCTCTCTCTTTGGTGTGTTTGTGTGTATCTCAACCACATTCAGTAAATATCAGCAGATCTTGAAATCTCTAACCCTGCGCCAAATGCAGCCCCAAAGGGCTATAAGACATGGGTTAACGAACTGGCCAAGTGCAAGATTATATACTATATAATTTATAATCTAACTATAATTTCCCATCAGGCTAACATCTGCACATCTACTGGGCATGTTGATGGTAAACACAAACTTCTTAGCAGAAATACTGATGATTAATTCTTTATTCCCAGTAAATTAACAAAGATCCCTGACGTGGTTGAATAGTACACTCATTAGACGAGTATAATAGATATGCTGCAGGGTAAGATGAAGGACTCTAATTAGCCTAATTTGGTTAAGATCGTTTGAATATCTTGCCTTTAGAGAGTAAAGAAGCCTAAGGGAATTTGGTCCCAAATCCCACATCTAAATTCTTTAGGCTTATTTAAAAAATCTAGTTCATGAACCTTGGAGTAAGTCTCTTAAATGTTTCTTGAGACACCTGTCTGAGTGTCTGAGGGCTTAGTACCTAGCCACTCTGTGGATGTTCAGCATACCTGAGCAAAAATGGCTGCCCAAATAAGGAAAATGTGGAGGACATAGTCAACAGTGATTCACTAGGTTGACATTCTCCCTATTGTTCTTCAAGTCCTCACAGAAATGGGTGGAGAATTAGAGAACTAATAGGCATAAGGTCAATGAGCTGTTTTATGAGCAACACAATGGATGAAGCTGAGTTTCCTGCAGATGTATGCCCTACATCCCCCGATTACAACCACTTTCCTTTGTAATCACAATACCCCTCAATTCCTTTCCATTTGCTCATCTGTTAGCCTGCACAAGCAATAGTGCATGCTATATCTGATTTGGAGTTATATGTCCTCACCAGTCTGTGGGCTGTAGTCTCAGGCTAGGTATGGCATTGATCATTAATGTTAGTCCTTCAATTTAATACGAGGGAATAGAACATTCTAATAGGAATAAGGCATTAATAGGAATGCCTCTTTTGAACAAGCTATTGACAGTCTTTAAAACTGCAGACACCTAAAATCTTTTTGTCTTTTACCCCATGACTCTGTCCCCTATCTCATTGTACCAAGGAATTAAAAAATGATTAGAAGGAATAAAGAAATGCCTTGATTAAGTCTTGATTCCTAGGAAACAGGCGCTGTGTAAGCTGAAGAACTACTGTGGAATGGACAAATGGATGCCTTCACAGAAACAATGTCAAAGGGCCATTCAGAGAAGCCCATTTTCTGTTCTTAAAGCTCATATGATCAGTTGCCCTAAAGGCAGGGTTAGTTACTTACCATCAATAAAAATTATTATAAATACTTTTCATTTTTAAGTCTCCAAGTTAATTCAGTGCTGCCTGAGCCACCCCCACAGAGAACATGGGTTCTGCCAACGTAATTTCTTGTTGCCAGCCTCCTGCCAAGTGTTATAAAAAAAATGCACAGCACATTCCAGATGGCAAGGGAAGAAATGGAGGAGACCTAATCAGCAAGGATTTAACTGGGGAAGGTGTTTTGCACCCACAAATTTGACAGGATCCAACAGGAGCTGCAGCACCCATCAGAAACTCCACAGATCAAGTTTCTTTAAAAGAAACCTGTCTCTTACTAGAATGTCTCCTATGGAAAGTATAAAATTGGAAGGTGGTAAACCAGAACTCTAGGCAATCTATCAATCAGAGGCAGAAAGATACTTTAAGGTTTCATTTATTACCTTCTGAGGGTTTTTTGCAGTATCCAGCACAGTGCAATCCAGAATGCTATTCAGTGTTTCTAGGTACTACTATATTACATACAGCTTATACATCACCAGAGAAGGGCATAGAGCATATGGCCATCTTCACTGGAACAAGAGGTTCTCCTCTATTGGAATAAGAGGTTCAGTTTGTTGGATCAAAGATACTTGTGTTACACTCATGAATCTTCATGGCAATAAATATTTCTTACACCTGACGATGTTGTTGCAATGGCATATCCTGACTTAATCCTGTCCCTCATGCCCATAACCTCAGATAGAAGTTCTGAAGGCTGAAATAAGCCTAGCATGTTTTCAAACATCTAGTGCACCACAGTTTGGATGCCTTACTGATCTGCGTTACCTGCTGGTGGCTCCTAATTAACAATAATGCAGTGTTGGCTACATGATTTCCACAAATCCAAAGGGATTTAACTAAATGCCAGCAATGAAATGCAAGAACAACTTTAAGAAAAGTCATCACAAGAATTGTTTTGATTCTTAGCTGCAGAATATGGGTAAGAGGAGAGAAAGTCTTTATATTTTCATTGCAGCTACCCAATTTTGTGGCTTGACTCCCAAAACAGGATTAAGCCACTTGAACATATGGTAAAGTTACCAGTCCCCAGCATCTGATCATCATTAGAGTGTAAATGACATGACCATCTTCTCCATATTTCCTGAGATGGAATATATCTCTACATCCATACATCAGAAATAATTTTCATTAGCCAACTTTACGTTGTCTTTCACAGTGCCAAGAGGTGACAGAACTAGAAGACAGATCAGTGCCTAATGCTGTTAATCCCTAGCAAAACGACCAAGCAGCAAATCTGATCAGCCTGTTGTATTAAACCACGCAAGGATAAGACTAATATAGTGACATGGCTGGGAAACACAAGAAAGTAAAACGCAACTGGTAACTTACCCCAGGGTCTGTCAGGGTACTCACTACAATCATGGATGTGAAGACATATGCTATTGATGGATTTAAGAAAGGAAATAATCATTCTATAGATGGGACCTTCAGGAAGAATTTAAGATCTTTATCCCAGGGTATAAAGCAATCCCTCAAAAAAGCTTGGGAAGGGCTGATCCTCATGTCCACAGCCATAAGCAACTATATTGCATAGTCTTCCCCTTATATACAGCAACATTTGAACCAGCATTCTCTGCACATTCCGTGACCAGGGAGATGGGGAGAGCACAGGACAGAGCTCTGGCAAAGTTAACTACAGCAGAGGTAGAAATGTGGGGGATGGAATGAGTGGGACTTCAGATGTCTGTGAAGCATAGTGCCTTAAATTTAGCTACAGGCAGGATACCAGGCTTGAAATCTTAATAATCTGCATTGACGTGGCAAATCTCACATTTCTAGAGAAAACAAAAGAAGGGAAGAGCCCCTTGAGGCATAATGGGAATTCTCAACAGCAGCAAAGCCACTCTCATCCAAATGAAAGTTTCCTTGTTGTATGGAGCTCTCACCTTCCCCAGCAGTAGCTGGCCATTCAGCTGGGGACCTTAGAAGACAAGGACATTGCACATTGTGTAACTGTTGAAATTTCATTATACCATTACAGCTGATGACAGAATTCACAATTTATTACAGGGCTAGGAAACCAATACAAGCTTTCTGTTATGAGCAAAGCTAAAATCAGACTGGAACTTTTCCCAGAGTATGGGATGAACAAGAGGAGCCTGAAGCTGAGTTGTCACCACCTTCAAATACAGATGACTTAATTAAAATAAAAAGGAACATATCAGATTTGACTGTTTTCCCCCCTTACCCCAGAGTCAGCACATTAGAAAGTGAGCACCATTTATCTTACTGAAGAAGCACATGTCCAGGTGAATTCCAGGGAGGGGCTGGGGAGGATTGGTAATGGGCCCTTCTTTGCACAAGTTGGGAGCCTAGTTCCTCCTTAGGCTCTGTCTGCTCTCTGCCGCATTAGGATGAAATAGAAGCCTTCAGTTGGGTGTAAATACCATTTATTTCCCCACTGAGGTTTCTCTATGCTGCCACAGCAATGCAAGATGCTTTACTGTTGGTCCATATGAGTAAAACAGCAGCAGTAGAAGTACACCAGCCAGGGATGAGGATCAGTCCTAGTAAGGGTACTGTTACACCAGTATCAGGGCATCTCACACCAGCAGCATTTATTCCACTCCCTCAAACATAATAAGATATCCATGGAGAAGCACTTTCATCTCTGGACAGATCTGAGCACCCTGAATATACTATGCACCCCACAGAGGGCAACCTCAAAGCCCTCTTCAAAACCAGCTTCATGACCATACAAGCAGCAAACCAGTACACAGAGTGCTGACACAGCTGAAACATGCAGACCTGAGCATGCCTGGACACATAAAAGAGGTTAGCGGGCCGTCAAATATGTCTGACAGGCTGTCCACAAACCAGTCCTGTGGACACGAGATGAGCAGTAGATACATGCTGCTACAGTTAAGATGGTGTACAGGCAAACAGAGGCAAAACTGTAAAATTCAATTAGGATTATCCAATACATACATCGCGGATCAGCACTATAAATTAACTGCAACTGATTCTGCAAACAACCTTGAATTACACCTTCCTACAGGAAATACAATTACCCAATGCAGAGAACCTATTTCTTCAGAGACACTAAAATCACCAAGTCCCTCTTTGAGCCCTCAGCGTCATGGCTAAGAGACTTGCATTGGCCCTAGGCAGAGCAAAAGAGTCACACTATTACAAAAGATCCCCTTCATTTTCTCCTTAACATCCTACTCCTGGCTGAAGCACAAGCCAGTTTTGTAATAGACAAGTTAATGGACCTGTGCGAAGTGCAGTGACTCTTCACATAAAAAATAAATAAATAAAACCAAAACAACCCAACACACGTCTATTTATACTGTATAGAGTTACCATATGAACTGACAGTTAAGAAAAAAAAAAAACCACTCAGCAAGTTAATGATTTTCTTTCTTTTTGCTTTCTGTGAAGCATCTACAAAATGAAATCCCATCTGAATCTCAGTTTCACAGCCTTGCCTTATTTAAACAATTCAGCTCCTTTTGTCTCTCATTTGTACTGCACTTTGTGCGTCACTCTGGGTTGTTTCACTGCCTGTTGCACAATTACAAGTGTGTTCAAACATACAGAAGGCAAGAATAGCTTAGCTTGTTTCGGTTGCCTTACAATCAATACCTCTGCCTCAGGCACCAAAGAACGTATGAGAAAATGAGTTTTCTGTTTTTATAAACTTTGTCTATCTTCAAGCTCACTTTGATCCATTCTTCTACACAAATGAATAGGGTGGGGCCATTACAGAACAAGTAGAGACAACAACGTTCTGTTAGACTGAATCTCAACAGAGGTGACCACACCAAAGGCCACCTTCTTAATGATTGTGCTTTTATTCTCCAATTCATTTGGAATCTTTATTCTCCCTTCCTGAATTGAGAAAATGCAAGCTTTGTGATATCTGCTTCTTTTCATTTCGTACCAGCAATGTTGGGGTTTTTTTGCTTTAATCTGATCCAGTATATGCAATGTTGTGAATGTACTGTCTGCTAAAACAGGAAAAACTATGCAGTTTATGATTGCTGGAAGTGAAAGCTATTTGTGGGGGTGTTTTCTGATAACATGGTAATTTAGACCATATCCTTACTCATAACAACTGGGAGAGAAAGTGTATTACAATACTGAAAACTCTATTAGAGCAGTTTCACCACTAAAGATTGTGGTTTACATAAATGAGGATTTACAAAACGAAGGCAGAATCTCAGACTTCTAAAAAGCAGCAAAACTTTTTTTTGAGTGGTTTAGCTACCTTTCAATCCAACAAAAAAACCTCATTACACCTCCAAGGGTGTGCCAGCCCTTCTGGAAAACCAACATATTTATCAACTCCATCGATTTGAAAAGATCTCCCTTAAAAAGCAAAGCCTATTTTGATCACCTTTAGGCTGAGATAACAAGAGTTTGCCAGAATGCATACAAAGAGCAAAACATCAAGGAAAACCATAAAGAGGTGGTACAGAACTCCTTTACATCACAAGACATTTTAAATACAGATCTCAGTCTTCAGCCTAGGTCAACACAAAGGGCTCCCATCTCATCCAGCAAAAGGAAGTTTAAATTCTAAAAGGCAGCAACGTCATTAATCCAGTTACAGCTGGCTCCAAGAATTACATCTTTCAGTTTAACCTGCACAAGCACAGCTGTCCATATTCCCTCATCAGTACCTCTCCTACAGTTCACTTTGAGCTTGATCTTATTCCCATTGATGTCGTGAAAAATCTTCCTCTGATGTCAGTATGGCCAGGAGGCATTGGCATGCATAGAAATCTAGTGTATTGTGGGTGATTATCATTTGTGCTTTGTTAGATGTTTAGTAGGTATTTTTTGCTCTCCTGTCAGTTTCCAATTTCACTGGGATATGCTGCAGTTTTCAATGGAAAATAACTGTATATTTTAAATGCCCAAAGGCTTTCACATACAAGCATCCTATAAAAATGCATTCATGTTGTATTAACATTAATAATAATGCCACTGCATCAAGAGCAGTCTAGGCTCTACATATAGCCATGGCTAACATGAGCCACCCAGATTGGATGATTTTTGTCTATTTGTCTACAATGCCAGGAGGTGGTAGTCTCTTCACTGTTGAATTTTACAGGACATGTACTATATGCATTCCTGGTACATATGTCCTGTAGCCTGGGCAACAAGTATTGCTGCAATTGCCTGTATAATACCACTGTACAGGTAATTTAAAGACTTATTTTTAATCTAAGGTCTTAATTCAAGTGAATTGAAAGCTACCATTCCAAGGCTGTTAAGCATAATCAAGCCTGTTACTGTTCAGCATGTATTCACACCTAGCTACCTATAAGCTTACACACAGTATTGTATCAAAGAAGATCTAACCTTTAAAGCAACTCTTGGGTTAAAAGGAGCTAACAAAACTAGCAGGCTATTTGTTGATGAAGTTATGTTATATTTCAAATACAGTTGTTGATTATAGTTATCAAACACTCATGCAAACACACACGTGCTCTTGGCAGCTGTTTTCTAATTCAAAACCATAAGAATCACTAGAAAAAGGGAGTTTGAGCCTTTAACGCAAGGTAGTGTGGGTCAAAAATCAAATCAAGTTCAAAATGCTGAGTACACCTCATCAATGATTTGTGAGATCACATTACTCTTATTTTTTTCCCCTTCATGAGTATTTGGACAATTGCTGAGTATTTGTAAAAAGGCTTCATGAATTCTAGCATGAATGACAGTTTCTCAGAAAACTTCTGCCAAAGCTGTCTCATTTGCTATTCATTCTTATCCTGAAAAATAAAAATAAATGAATAATGAGCATCAAGACCACAGGAAAAATGGTGTGACCCAGCAGGTAATGCCAAGAGCACCAGTTTAAACAGGACCTTCATTAATGGTGTACAGTCTGACAGCTAGTACAGCAAGCTGGGGAGAAGGGGACAGGGATAGAGTGGCTTTAGGAGTGTTTTGCTGAGAGAAGATGACTTTGTACTTCACTATCTCAGCTGCAACTGATCTGGAATTTTGGTCAGATAATACTTCCAAAAAGGAAACATAGTCCCTCCTCCTGAGCTATTGGAGCCATAACAGCAGCTACACCACAGCAGAGGTACTTCTCCCTGACTATGGGACAAGACTGAATACATAGGAGGTAGGATTCATCTCAGATAACTTCAGACAACTACACTTCCAGTGTGTTGATTCATCTGACCTATTTAACAGTTTGCTTTAGCATGAAATGAATGTCATTCTAGAAATGTCTCTTTCCCTACAGTGACTAAAATGGATCCTAGAGAGACATACTCAGATGAGGATGTCTACATCATAAGATCTGACATTTGGTCAGTTGGATCCCAGACAGATGAATGTGCTACAACTTCCTGGTACCATTTCAGAATGCAAAAAAAATTATTTTTCTACCAGCAACATAAAATTTTGAACTATCCTTTCCTGGACCTTTTGTTCCTTGGGAATTTGTGACTATTTGTGATTTTGCCCCAGCTCAGAGTAAATGTAAATTTTTATAAAAAGAAAATACTCATACTTTTTCTCAGCCCTTCTTGTAAAGGATTGTTCAGCCAGCTGTGTTTTAAAGGCTCTTTAAAGGCTTCACTTGATAAAACCAGTACAAATTTCCAGTTGATGCAAATGAAGAAATATTTCTCCCAGACAGCACTGGTATTCGGAATATGATGTAAATCTCTCTTCTTTCCAATACCCCAGCATACTAGGAAATACCTGATGACATATTATCATATAATGGCATATGGACAGAGCCAAAGGTATGAAATATTCTTTGCTGTTTGGTTTTGTCTATAGCATGCTTCAACACTAAATCCAGTGGCTAGCCAATCCTCTTCTAAGATGACATTGCCTTCACTTTGGCTGCTTTCAGATACTGCTTTGAAAGAAGTGGCAGTGCCTTAACACAGCCAGATGACTAGAACAGAATGCTGAATTCATGGCACCAGTGCATACAATTTTCAGTGGACTCTGAGTTGAAAGTTACTGAACCAACTGAATTACAAACATAATCATGCTACTAAAATTGTCCAAAGACAAGATCATCTAGTAACCCTTGCTGTGTTCACATTTACTTTGTCAACACTTGCTGCTATGAGGACTCCAGTGTGTGTAGAAATGCGTCATAAGCAAATGTTAGTTTACACTGCTTTGTGTGGCCCAAATATTATGGTACAAATTTACTCATGGCATAACCATTTTGTTTACACAGTCCTAGTGTAATTATAATGATCTGATACAGGACAAGAATATAGATCCAAAAAGGACCAAAATACCTAAATTCCACCAAATCCAAGGCTGTGGATTCATAACACCAATTCAGTTGATACCTTTATTCTACACATGCCTCCATATATGAACTTCAAGTTGTCAGGACACCTGAAGTTATAAGTATGCATGTGCCACAAAGCACCCCAGCCTCAACAGCACTGAGTAACTCCCACTTAAGAAAATCCAAAGATTCATCATTCTTCTGCTCTTCTGTCCTCATTGTTCTGATCTGCCAAGAGTCTGCAGAGCACCCCTATACACTTGGTACCACGTAACATGCAGTAGCAGCTACCGTTTTCTTTCTAGTGCCATATCATTCTCAGTTCATTTGTCAGGCCACTCTGCTACCACCATGCTACAGCCAGCCACAGAGAGCTCAAATGCACGTTATTCATCTGCCATGCAAACCCCCCAGTCCCTGAAGTAAACCCTGTTCTTCTTTTCTCTCACTCAAATTGTTTCACTGGCCAGAATTGAAAGCCCTCACTTTCCTCTTACATGAAGAAGGAAATCTTGAAGACAAGTTCCTACACTATGCATGGCAAAGATGTTTTGAATGAAATGGCCCTTGAAGAGGGAAGTCACTGTGCTTCCTGGAAGCACTGTCTTACTCTTTGGTTTCCAGCCTAGTTCACTTTTAGTTCTCTTTAATTCCACAGCAGGGTCAGTATCTGCACTGCAGAGAGCAGATAGACACATTATTTAGGAAACTCTCTGGGAGGTGAGTTTGAGTTCCCTCAGGCAAAAGCAATAACTGAGCAAGATTTCCCACAACCTGGGGGAGTGCTTTAATCACTAGGCTCCTGTTCAAAAGGCCACCTCCACCTACACTTCTGCCATGTTTCAGAGAAGAAGAGACAAGCTCTGTTTTTGAAATAAAGGGTGTAACAGGTAGCTACGTGCTGGTAAAGATCCCACAGTATCCTCAGCATTTCCTAATAGAAAGCTGACTACCTGATCCTGATGTGCCTTGCTCTTCCCACATACTTATATGGGGCCAAGGCACTTGACAGAGGTGTCTGCTTACCTTGGACCAGCCACATGAAAGCTCGGCAATATAACACTCAATGTTGCAGCATCAAAGCCCCACTTTGGATCAAGCCTGAGGGTGCTACCAGGGGTAATTTACAATGTCAGGACTTAAAACTGTATGCGATGCTCATTACTGTAACAACTGACTCTAGTCTAACAAAAGCAGCAATGCCACAATAGTTACTGTTAAGCAATTTAATTGATCTAGACATTTATACAGAACCATTTACCTGCTGGGGCTCTAGGCAGAGACTAAGCTACCCTTTTTTTCATTCCCACATTAGATGACTTATAATTTCTTAACTCGGCCTGAAGGGATGTCCCAGGCTTTGAGGCCTTCAGTGGCTATTCTGGTTGCTCATGTCCAAAACTGACTCTGCATGTATATTGGTATATTGTGCTAGTCACCACAGATGACACCCTTTATTTTTGGATGCAAACACTTTACCTTAATTGTGTATGCAAGTAATTGGTCTCTGAGGTTCACCTTACTTCACCTCCAAAGATTTCATGAGGTAATATGGTTTAGCGAACTCCAAAAGTTTTTGTGAGGTACCTTGAAATAGTCTGGTCTTCTGCCCTTCCTGCCCCTCACCCCCCTTCCACTACTTCTATAAGCAAAGCCAGTGAATTCACAAGTCTAATAGGAAACACTAACAGTAATCCCAGTTGAAATTGTTTAACTTGCATTTTCCTCTGAAGAATCGAGATGACAAACAGTAGGCTGGTCTATGGGCTATTTGACTTTCTCAAATAAACACAATAAAATCTAGTTTTTACACATCACTCCAAACTACTAAATTTGTTCCCTAATACTAGTCCCCCAAACTATCTACCTGTAACCTACATTAGAGTTAATGGGAAGAGTGAGCATGCAGCATCAAGGAGGACTGCTGCATTTCCAGCTAGAAGTCTGAATGAGATAGAGAGGTCTTACTCTATTTAACACTGATTATGCGAACAGTCACCACTGCTGTACATAAAGGACAACAGCCAATCAATGAATTACTCCAGTGAGCCAACTAGGTGGATGAACGCATTTTCAAGAGTTAGGTACAAATTAAAAGCAAGCAACTTCAGATGAGACTTAAGGGATGAAACAAGTGTCTTGGTTACTTGACCTGTGCACTAACCAAATACTAGGAGAGCTTAGAGCTTACAGCACACCCTGACTATTCGTAGAGCTCATGCACCTGTTTGATTCCATTTATTTTCTCCTCCTGGCAGCATGAGATTCTACATGTGCACTTTATGTGTACATGGAAATAATAAAAGGAGAATATATATTGCAGTAATAATAACCAAATAATCTTGGACACTAAGTAGTATATCTGAAATATTCTAACATCAGTTAAAGTTTCTGTTGTGCAAGTTCCTAGCACCTTTGTGGGTAGAGATTAACATCTTTAGACCCATTCTTTGGATATAGGATATTAATGGTTTTGGAAGTCAAACATGAGCAACTTATGCTTCCTTCTGTCTAAAAATAAATATAACTTCTAGGTAGTCTTGTGGCTGGGGGGAAACTCATCTCTTTTCATGACATAGCTAAACTGGATTAGCACCTTTCCACATTCACACGTTCTTTCTTGCTTTTAATAGCTGCTTACACAGACATACTAATAAAAAATTACATATAGCTGAAAATCTGAAGTCACTTCCTCCCCTTGTCTGTTGATGTAGTGGCAGAACAACAGATGGTTGAAATTACAGAACTGCTTGAAGATGTAGGAGAGCAGGTTAGAGAAGGAAAACAGACAGCATTTCCTTTGGAGAAAAAAGAAAAACAAAACAACAACATTCCTCTCAGCAAACCAATGAACAAACCTAGGCTATTAAGGATTTTCTTCTGCTAAGAAATAAAACCCAAGTGATTATCCACTAAAACCAGATCAGGCATTTGACTTATGTGAGTAGAGATTCATGCTTTCCCTCCCCCTGCCAGGATCAGGTTGTCACATTTCTGTAGCACCTAAAAAATAAAAGTCTAAAATAAACAAATAATTTCCTTCCAGTAGCTATACTGACTCAAGCACACCCTTGCTGTAAATCACTTAACGTCAACCAAATTTATAGTTGGGGTGAATTAGATCCAGAATGTTTCATTCCCCATGTTCCTACCAAATAAGCTATATGCAAAGATGCGTTGGCACAAAGTATGGCAACTCTTCCAATCCTGTTGACTGATACCACATTCATCCTATTGTTAGCGATGACATATCTAAGGAGAAAAACAAAGACACATTACATGTATTATTAAAGTATGAGATCATCACTGTGAATAGACAAATTTGTGATTTCTCTGCCTTTTCTCTCTTCATCTTCACATAAGGTGCCTCCTTCCATCCTTCTACTTAGCTGTGCTCCCAGCTCTTGAACTTTCTTTTTAACTATAACTACTCCAGTGAATTCTTATTCAGTATAATAACCTGATTACACCTGTCATGACCATATGACATTTTTGGGGGAGGTTTTTTAATAACATTACACTTCATTTAAGAATTTAAGGCATTTAAAATTCTGATAAAAAATGAGTCCAAGTTTTAATTAAACCTCCCTCACTTCTTTAGCCCCTATTTCAGCCTCAAAATTTTTGAGACAGCTTATGAAACATTTCCTATATATCCTCAGTTTCCTTCTTTGAACTCCTAAGCACACACACACTTGGCTGAAACTTAAAGAGTTTTGGCACCTCTGGTAATTCTGAGAAGTAACTCCATAAGCAACTTCTCACACTCAGTAAGGGTGGTGTGAGAAGTCACCTGCAGCAGCTCTCATGCCTTCTTTGCTCTAGCCAGTATATGGGACACAAAAGCAAACCAAACACAAACTTGTGAGCATCTGAGTGCACAAAAGTCCAATGGAAATTGGCCACTGATTTCTGTGGAACAAGAACAGGGACAACTCAATTTAATATACAAATCATGAGCTACTGGTCAATCCCCCTGGGTGCAGAAAAAGCTGCTGACCTCTGAAGTGTAGGAGAAACTAAATCACTTTGATATTGATGAGTGCTGGTTGTCTAATAACCAACGAAATAAGCCTCATTCACTCACAAATACTCAAAATAGAGGAACAATAAAGGAACAGCTGGGGCTACTGAAAAAGATCTGAGGTTCCAAGTAACCCATGCTCAGGACTGACTGCTGAAGCTAACGCTCATTAAAACTATTTATACTACTTGCAACTGTTGCAGAGCAGACAGTGCAGGTGATTGCTTAAAAAAAATAAGTTTGTCATCACTTGAGACAGTGACCAAAGCTAATCTTCTGACTCCAGGATAATCATAGTAAAACTACACAGAGGATATGAAGTTTGTATTCAGAAGGCAAAAGAGATACTGCAAAAGTCTTGACTTAGAATGTATGAATCTTTCACAGTTCCAGATTTTGTAAGCTTCTGAGTAATGTTTGTGTCTACAAAACTTGTTTGACTACAATAGACCTTATTTTTGTAACTCAATCCTGTATTTTTTGCAGAGGTAGTTCAATTGAAATGGGAAGAGAAAAATCAACATTTTTCTACATGAATGAAAGACATCAAAGTAAATAAAATGAGATGATCTACATCACTTACCTCCAGAAGCTAATCTTCTACAATGCACGGTACTCTTTGAAGAGCTGTCTGGCACACTGCTTTTCCTCCTATTATCTTTTTTATGTTGATTCCTCACAATGACGAACATCTGTTCCATTTTTCACATTATTTTCTCTTTTTTTCGGCCTCCCACCTATTTGCAAGCACTTCCTCATTTCTCTTGGAACACAATTCAGTGGCAAATTGCCTCAAAACCAATAGTGTTCAAGGGCTGTCATATCATTGCTCCCAAAAAGTAGTGCCACCATTACAGGTTTCATTCCAGCAGAAGGATTTAGCCTGCTACAGTCAAGCTCAGCTAACTCCAAAAGGAAATGGAGAAGAAGCTGTTTCTCCCACAGACCCTTTCTTTTTCATAGAGCAAGCTACTAGGAGGCTGTGAAAACCTCATCACAGATTTCTCACCACCCTCATGCAGCATGCAGAGGGACTTTGCCTGCCATTAGTCCAGGAGACCTGATTCCATCTTTGTGCTTGGTAAGTTTTCAAAGCAGTAATTTTTGGCTTTCTCACATTGCCATGCTTTTCTAAGGGGTTCTCTCTAATGTCTGCAATGGCTACTTCACTGTATTTTTCCTTATCTGCCCTCTGCTCTTCACTCATTCATAAAACCTATCAAAACACTGACAACAGTGATGCTACCGAACTGTCTTAACTACCTACCATATCAGCCAATATTGCCTTACTTCCACTTATAATCCTCCCTTTTCATCATATCTTGCACAGATGGGAATCCACCAGTGAGCGCATTATAACTAAACATGCATTTAATACATGTTATAATGTAACACAAAGCTGTTACATGAAATATCTGGAATCAGTAAAGACACCCCAAAAGTCTGTCGCCCCCCTCCCCATCCCCCATCAAGTGCAATAGAAAGAGGAGTTTAACCATAGATGGATTACTTGCAGTCTGAAAAGCCACATTTAAGCTTTATTAATAATATTTTAATAATTCTAAACTTGAAGAGAACTTTTAGGTTTTTATTTTATTTTTATTCATGTACAGCTTTATGTTGAAAACTACACATAACCCCCCTACCATGAATGACAAAACGCATTTAAAAAAAAAAATCAGGGTGCAAAAATTAATAGGATTGAGAGCATCAGGCTTATGGTTGCTTGTGCAAATTCACGCAAGCCTTCCTTGCATGTATTCATTCTGCAACGACATGATGACAGGTGATTTTCTCCAGGACCTCTGCCTCTTTAACACACAACTCTTAAAACACAGGGTCTTACAACACTACTAAAACCAGCATTCATAAATGGGTTCACAGGCTTCTCTGTCGTATTTGTCATTAGAGTATCTAAGCGCTTTCAGGGCAGGGAGAGGGGAAACCCCAGGCAACAAAGAAATTCTCATTAATTCGTTATCATAAAATATCTTTGCTTTGAGAAAGGAAGAGCTACCTTATCCCTATCATATAGACCAGAGCTGAGACACTGGTATATCTCAAAGTTGCCCTGTAATTTTGCATTCCATGCTCATAATCTGTTTTTCTCATTTTTGCAAAGCTGTCAATGTTTAAAGCTTAACTCCTACTGACATACTGACTACTCCAACGCAGTATTCACTTGCATGGACCTCTAAACATCTTGTGCTATGGTCCATCTCTGCTCTAAATGTGATGGAAGCCCACTAGAAGAGTGGGCATGCAATCACGTGATTAGAAATTATTTCTGAATGAACACCATGGTCCTGCTGTAGCACTACACTGACAGCCCTTACTCAAACATGCTGTAAATTATCAACACTTAACTTTGCAACACTACATCTTTTTAATACATCTCAGATCAGCCCAGCTTCCCAAGTTAAGATTCAGCCTTTGCTCAATAGCAAAGGACTCAGTGAAAAAACAGTATATTTTCCTCCTTACGTCATTCTTAGAAGCGGTTGAACCATTTTTCACCAAGAGCTCCTCAAAAAATAACAACAATCTAATCTGCCAAATAGCTGGCATAGAAAATCCAAGCCCAAGTGGTTTAAACTTTGGCACTGTTATCAGCAATTGCAACAAAAGTCACATAATGAAAAAGTTAGTCAGTCTTAATTGTCTGTGTCATTACCAGGTCTGCCTGTAATAACATGGTAGCTCAGTCTCTTGGCCTCTTCTAGATGATGCTTGACTTACAGTTCTGTGGGAATTTTTAACGTGTTACTATATGTTTATGTATATCTGTCATCATTTCATTATGAGATAAAAATTATATCCCCATTTATACTCCCATCAAAAATAATGGCCTGAGAATACACATTGTTATTGCTGCAAATTGTAAATCATGCAATAAAAAGAAGGCCAATTATCAAACTAAAACTGCTCTAATAGAAGGATCCCATTTTGTCACACAGGCAATTACAGTCTTCAAATCTTTCAAGTGTTTAGACATCTACATGGAATGTGGCAATTTCAGGGGAACAAGTGGGATTTGCTAGTCAGCATCCCATAAAACATACAGGTAGTGATGACTGTGAGGCAACAAAAAGCTGTAATCCCAAATACAGATGGAGCACAGAGGCACACGAAAATTAAATTCTGTGACAAAGCTCACTGGTGAAGGTTGTGGCAAAGCAAAGAACAAAACCTGAGGTTCTTCAGTCCCACATTGGTTCCTTAAGCATCAGCCAGCCTTTACCCCCATAACATGTGTAGGTCTCAGATTTTATTGAAATGTATTTGATTTTCAAAAACTGTAGACAAAAGCTAAAATATATGCTATACCTTCATTGAAAAATTAGAAGAATTGAAAGAAAATAGCATTTGAAATCCTCTGATGTTTTACCTAAACCTGCCTCTTGGACAAAAGATGGCCATTTCTGCTGCGTTTTGGCACAATATGATAAATTGGTTAATCTCAGCCTAGTAGTCAAGTTGATTCAAAGAGGTCAAAACAGTAATTCCTTACATTTAGCACCATAACAACTTAATTATAGAGGCTAGCATTATGACGTTGCTGGTGTTTAAGTCTGAATGCACCTCCATCCTGTCACAGGAGTGGAAACATATACGCATTACCATTCCTGGAATGCTTTTGCTTCCTTTTGGATAATTGTCTTCCATCGTGTTCAGAACTCAAGCAATTTGAAAAGCCAGCAGTGTTGCTAGAGAAAACTGAAGTTAAAACTAAGCTCTCTTCTCCTTTTGCATGGTGGGAATAGCAAGACAAACAGTTGCATTGGATTTTTTTAACAATATCAAATCACTTCATTAAAAAGTTATGATAATCTCTAAACAAATTAAGAGTGTTTCAGTATCTGGCATTTCCCAATTGTTTATTTAAAGGGCAAGTCTGCAGCAGGTTGTTTTGATTTTGCTGGGTTTGGTTTTTTTGTCTCTGTCATTTCATCACATTTACAGCTTCCTGCAAATGTGTTTTGTACATGCAACTCTTAGTGTAGATTTTTAGCACACAAGGCCCCTCCACCCACAGCAAAAAGGTAGAAGTATGACATTGAAGAACTACAACACAGATACAAACACTGCAAAGAGCTGCATAGCCACAGGACCAGTATTCTTCTTGGGATTTGTACTGGGTCTGGCTAGGATGGAGTTAACTTCCTCCAAAGTGGCCCATGTTGTTCCATGCTTTTGCATCTGTGGCTAAAAGCATTGATGATGCATCAATGTTTTGGTTGCTAAACAGTGCTTACACAGCATCAAGTCTTTCTTTCATCCCCACAAAGCAAGTAAACTGGGGGTGGGCAAGACTTGGGAGGGCATATAGCCAGGAGAGCTGATGTCAGTTAACCAAAGGAATAGTCTCTACATCGTGTTCAGCAATAAAAGTTTAGGGAAAAGGAGAAGGACGTGGGCTGTTCATAATTATGGCACTTGCCTTCTCAAGCAACTGTTACTTGTGCTAAGGCCCTGCTTCCCAGGAAGACTGGACACCTGCCTGCTAATGGGAAGCAGCAAATGAATTCCCTTTTCCTTTGCTTTCACACTCAGTTTTTGCTTTCCTTATTAAGCTGTTATTCACTTGATGTGCAAGTCTTTTCACCTTCTTTCTTTTTTCTCCCCATCACAGAGGAGAGAGAGGGGTGCGCAAGAGGTTGGGTGGGTATTGAGCTGCTGGCCAGCGTCAACCCACCACAGGATCCCACGTAATAGTGTGACCCATCTGACATTTCACTTAGACTAGGCAAATGCATCTCTTCAGCACAGCAAAGTAGAGATCTAAAGAAGATACCCTGTCGTTTTCTGTTGTCCATGGCATGTGGTACAGAATTATTTTAAAAACAAAAAAGGAAAAAAAAAAAAAAAAAGAAAGAAAAATCAGACAGCTCACTCTCATCTCTGTAAGCTCTTCAAAAATGGACAAAAGTTGACAACTGTTGTGCAGTACTATGCACATTTTACTGTCTTCCAAAGAAAACTAGAGTTGTCAGATGTGCAGGAGCAGCCTTTTGCCCTACAAACTATCCACACCATCTGCACATTTTCTTCTCAAACAGAGAATTGTTTTCCTTACAGGAAATAACATCTTTCAAAAAACCTTCAACATATAGCCTAATGGCTATATTTCCCAGTAGCTATATGCATTTTCCTGTACTAAACAGACTGTCTCGCCAGGCTTCCTCTCTTTTAACACCTGATGGTTTCACTTTCTGCTAAGATACAGTAGTTCATCATAGGAGAGAAATATTTAGCCAGAAACCTCAACTCCAACATATAATAGGGCACATAAGATATGAGATACCTGCCCTCACATTCCCCACGGACTCACAACAGTCCTGACATAACATTTTCTAAGTGCAGTCAACTTGCTGTTATTATCTGAAAACCAAACTTCTCAGACTTCTAGCCATTTTTTTGGTGAAACATGAAAATACCCAGAAAAGCCAAGTCTCCATGTGTTTTAATTAAAACCTTTCATCACCACCTTTCTCCCATTCTTGCCCCCACTCTTAAAACAACAAAAAAAAAATGAAGATAATATTCCAACTCTCAGCTAAATGCCAACTAAAAAGCTTGCTTAGTTTCAGATTCTGCTTTTTCCCTTATTTGCTGACACTAAGGCTCAAACTGATGGCTTCTAGCACTTACCGCAAGTTCCAAGCAGCTTTTGCAAGTAACATCTTATGCATAGCATATAGCCTTTATCTAGCCAATCTGTTCTCTACCAGTTCCAATTAAATTCTTATCTATATTCTTACAAGGAAAAAGAAAATCCTGTGAGTTATACCACATGGAGATATGCTGTAGAAAAAACTGGCTGTGCTACAACATTCCAAGATTAACCCATGCCACATAGAATCATAGAATAGTTAGGGTTGGAAAAGACCTTAAAATCATTTAGTTCCAACCCCCCTGCCATGGGCAGGGACACCACACTCTAGATCATGTTGCCCAAGGCTCTGTCCAACCTGGCCTTGAACACTGCCAGGGATGGAGCATTCACAGCTTCTTTGGGCAACCCATTCCAGTGCCTCACCACCCTCACAGTATCTAACCTGAACTTCCCCTATGTAAGTTTAAACCCATTTCCCGTTGTCCTATCACTACAGTCCCTTATGAAGAGTCCCTCCCCAGCATCCTTGTACACCTCCTTCAGATAATGGAATGCTGCTATGACATCTTCTGTGCTGTGCAGGTACCGCCCTGTGGTACCTCTCTTTTAACAACTCATACAGACAGTTGGGTATACCGGTGAGACAGGCCTACGTGGATTGCCATCATGTTACATGATGAGGAAGCTATCTATGTACATGGCAACATGTTAGAATCGTATCTTAAAATTCAAAAGGCATCATAAGCCTTTGGCAGTCTTGTTGTCGTCTCTGTTGTTTCTTTTTCCCCATAAAAAAAAATAGAAAATAAAAAAAAGAAACCACCAAAAAGAGTCTACTAAACTTGTTCTTTTCGGTTCCTCAAGGCAAAATCATCTGCTCCTACATCATTCTTCACAGACATTTACCTACATTTTCTAAAAGATTTTCACTCACAGAAACTCCTCTACTTCTCCAGGCAATCACTATCCTTATCACTACAAATTATTCCTGAACATCCACCCTATTGTCTGACATACTGCAATTAGAGCCAGTTAGGATTATACTAGATACAATTATCTTTTGATTAGTTCTCTCTTTGCCAGAGCTTTTCATATATTTGAAGACCCTCATTAAATCTTTCTCCCTCTGAAATCTTACATTCTTCAGGAAAAAAAAAAAAAAAAAAAAAACCAACTCATTCAATCTCTCCTTGCCATTAGATTTTCCAGTCTTTTGACCATTCCCTTGTTCACTTTGGATTCTCTCCAATGAGCTCACATCCTATGAGAAAGGCACAGCCCAAAATCAGATCCAGTGCTCCAGCTGATGCCTTATCAGCATTGAGTGAAGTAGGATTACTTCATGTGTCTTGTCAGCTACACTCCTGTTGTATGTCCCAGGCTGGCAATTTTATTTATTTATTTATTTTAAACAGCATTCCCAAATCATGTTCACACTTGTGATCTACCACAACCTGACAGGCTTTTTCCTGAAGAAGTATTTCCCAGGTACTTACTCATGCAAACTGATGACTTGGTTATGTTCTTTGCTGAAGTAACACAACTAAAGGGCAAACTATCTCTGGTCAAAGCCTTGATGCAGAGGTACTGGAGAGATCCAACATGTTACTTCTGTGTGCCTTGAGTGGTTTTTGAGTGGGTTTGTTTTTCATTTTTTTTTTTGCTTTCGTTTGGCTCATTATTGTGGTTTTAGTTGTTTAGTTCTTGTTGTTTTGTTTTGAACAAAGCTGGTGGACAGGGAGAGGATACACACAGAAGACAGATCATCCCATCCAGTAAGTACTCTTGCTGTCTACAACATACTTTCATATCCGCCATGTGGTCAGTCACTAACATGAGGGCACGGGCACTGTCTCTCTCAGCTCATCTTTGGTGGCTACGTTCCATGTGCTCTGAGAGAGCTATTTTTTGCTGACCATCTGTATACAAATTGCTCCTCCTTTGTACAATCCTTTTACTTTCACTGTACATGAACATATGACCCAACAGAATTATCATACACGGTTTTAAAGTGCTGGTCCAGTGGTGCCAAGCTTCCTAGATCTGAAGAGATGGTCCTTTTTATTTAGACTGACCAACATAATTTAGACTGACCAACATGATCTAAAGTGATAGTCCTCTTCATTTATACTGACCAACATAGCTACTGTATATTTTTACTACCACTAATGGACTTTTATTATTTAAGAACTCCATGGGTTGACAACCTGGAGATCTAAGATAAAATTTGGTTTACATGGCCATTCATGAATTTCAACACACAGGACCACTGCAGAGGGGAGACAGAAGCCTAGGGAGAAAGCCCTTTTGTCTGTAAACACAGTCACAACTGCCTTACAGGCCCAATTGATGCTCACAACCAAAGCTGCTGGATTGTCTCAAGTTAATACAAGGTCATTCCACTCAACTCTGTAAGGTTTAGGCTGAGCCTGTGCTTACCAAATGCACCTCCAGGGCTCCACTTCCGCCTCTAGCTTTGATTCCTCTATAAGCTTTGCACCTCTATTACTGGACACTCTACACTCCTGCGTCTTAGGTGGAGCCTTCACAGCATTTTTCAGTTAGAGAAGTTTAACATCTCTAGGTATTATCAGGCTGGTCTTGCAAGGCAGAAGCTTTTGGACATCATTAAAGATGCTCAAGAAGAACAAATGGCTTCAAGAGATTTTTCAGACAGCCCTGCTCAATAGATTTGAGTTGCAGAAGATGACAGCATAGTTTACAAGCATGAAAATGAGGGGGGGGAAAAAGAACTTTTTTCATAACAGGAAAACTTGTTTGTTCTTAGGTGGCCTTCCTGTGTCAGAATGGATACCAGAAAGTCTTTTTCTTTTCAAGAGAGCTGTGCCATGAAACCAAAAGAATCCTCCCTGTTTATCAAGCAGCAGAAAATAACCAATGACTTCAAATACTTCTTTAATCTCTACCATACCTACAGAAGGCTTTTCTTTTTACACATTTCAGCTGGTTTATTGCATAAATATTATGTTAGTAGTCATTCTTCAGTGTGTAGGTGGGATCGCCAGTAGGCAGAGACAGTGATAAATGAGTCTCCAGGTGTTGCTGCTCTTTTTAGAAAATCCTTTAACAAGCAGTTATGAAGATCGAGGTCATTTTGCAAACTTATAAGAGTTACAGTAAGTTGTTTCGCAGACATTTCTTTTTTAAAGAGTTGCTATCAAAGTTGGTGATTCCAGACCGGGTTGTATCTTTCTACCTCACGCTGTTTACAAAACCTAGATAATTATTTGTATGCATTTAGTTTTAAGGATCCATTAAAGAGGTCAGGGCTGGGGATTACTGGAGCAATGTTTTCATTAATTTATTTTCTGGCTACAAGAAAGCAAATCTTGCAGTCTTGAACCCTCCAACAACCGTTTTGCACACCTGATGACTGCAAGCAGATGATAAGCTATTTTGTTAAGGTAATTATTGTAAACACCAAGAAGGCAGGAGAGAGGCTGCACAGCTCAAGAGATAAGAGTCTAAAGCTTTTCTCCTTCAGACTGAAGATCCTACCAACAACCAGGCTGAACAGGTTCATTCAAGTATCCAACCTACACGAAAGCGTCCTTACCACCATCAGCATCCATCAAACCTAGTAGTAACTGGCTTGCTGATTGACAAGGCTCCACTGGGAAAGAGAGGACTAAGCCAAATCACCTCGCAGGGAGGAGTGGCGGGCTTTGTCAGTCCCAACACAGGCACCACTGCTGAACTGAAGCTCTTCTCGCTGCAGTGGTTCTGAAGACAGAAGATTGCTGGCAGCTTTCCTGCATATCAAATGGATGCAAACTATTCCGTGAAGCACACCAAAGGAAAAGGAGGAAAAACAGTATTTCAAAGCTTGTTTAAAGCACTGTTCCACTGTCCTTATCAACACCATCCTTTGGCATGAGGAAAGGTGCTGAGAGTGGGTAATTCCAGGCAACCACCACCCAAACTACCATTCTGAATTCCAAATGCTCCTGTGACAGCACTTGGAATCAGGTAGTAAAGAGGAGAGGTGTTTCACAGTCAGGATTAGCACTGAAGGCCTCATTTCTCAGGGTGGAATAAAAGCCATATTGAGGGAGCAGAGCTGTGGAAAACCGTTTGGCATTTCATAACCAAGTCCCCCACCTTCACACTTAAGTAATATTTTATCGTCTAGCATCATGTCTTGGCACAGAATTCCACAGGCTGAGACTCTTTTGTAATTCTTATGCTCTACAATGTTTTTGACCCCCCCCAAAGACACCTCTGTCCAAAGGTGGAACACAAACAAGCCTCATTCTGAGTCATAAAAACATAACACATGCGTAAGTGCACGCAATAATCTTGGTATAATTTGCCCCTTAGTCATTGTCTAGTCCTATTATGTAAATCTGAAACATGCATTTTTGAAAATAAAGGGTTTCAGTAAAATAATTACTGTTGTAATCCTGGAACCACACCTAATAAACAGTTTAGCAATCAACTGGCTCCATATATTTGAAAGCTATAAACAGTAAGGGCCAAAATCTCAGCTGCTGGTGTAAATTAGTACAGTTTGACTAAATCAAATTAGCAGTTTGATTGACTTCAATTAAGCTACACTAATTTACAGTAGGCTGTCATCTTTTCTTTATGTGTATGCGTTTCAGAGCATGTGTATGTGCATATGATTTTTTTCTGTAATCTAGGGAGATGGTGATCTTTAGCACAATAATCTTATTCCTCTCTGCATACGTAGATTCGTGAAACCTAAGTGCGGCTTTGGCACTATGGGGAGGGGAACTGAAGGACTACCAGAAAAGAAAGAACTGATTACTACAATCCAATAATTTCAATAAACTCCCATTCATTTTCTTAATAAGAAATTTGCTTGACTATAGGAGACAGCCTGAGACTGCCCTTAGCAAGCTTCATTTCAAGCAATCCTAGAAATTATTATCCATTTACAGTTTTTGCACAATTTGGAATAATAGCTGATTTTTTAAAAAGCAATTTTGCTACCTTCACCATTTTCTAGGACAGAATCTCTACCTGACTTTTTATACATCTCCTTCATCCATGACATGACTTTATTTCTATTATAAGACCAAATCTTATTTCAACCATTTTTAACAGCATAACGTCTGGTCATTAGAAAGATCAGATGATTGAGACCTCCTCCTTTTCGAAAAGGAGCCACCTATCGCACTTTCATTCTAAGCTTTAGGAAACATGTAAATCCTTACCATTATTCTGAGGTTGCAGGCTGGATAACTGGGGCCCAGAGTTAAACGATGTGCTTAGGCCAAGGAGTGGGAGAACTAAGAATTCATATTCAGAAAAACTCTTGTGCCCCAGCCATGAACCAAAGCCACGATTTTCCCTCAGATCATACTTAGCCCATTACATTGACAAAATAAAAATGTAATTCCACTGTAATTGCTTGCTGGTATTCTGTCAGGACTTTTATCACAGGTACAGGAACCCAAGGAGGAAGTGAAAGTGGGGGAAAAAGATTGTGGTCTGAAACATACATTGTATCTAGGTGACATGTGGGACAGTCTCCTTCTAAATGTCCTTTAGTAGAAAAGCAACAATATTGCTAATGAAGAAAACACATAAGGAGATAAAACAAATCCCACATGACTAACAAAAGCAGAATCAGAGTGAGAAAACGAAACCTTGATCTAATTTTTTCCCAAGCCATTCAGAAAAATTGCTTGCATGGATATAATTCGGAAAGAGAGAATGTAAAAGTACCTAGAGGAATTTTGTTATTGAACAGAACTACAAGAATGAAGGCACACCTCCCCTTTGGGGCTTAGGACAAGGAGAACAGGGGTGGAAGTAGTAGAGCAATAAAACTGCTAGCATGGCCAGACCATTGCTGCCACTCTTCTAGCAGACACAAAGGAACACATCTGCCATCTTGGATTTCCACTGCACAAACACAACACCCTCCTGAATACCAACCAAGATGCACAAACACTGTAACTAGCAGTAAAGAAAATAGGGAAAGCAGCTGCCCTGGGGAGGAAGCAGGCATCTTGATGAGGAGAGCCAGGCTTCCCTCTGCTCACACACTGGAGGCTGGTGCCAGTGGCCATACGCATCCAGGATCTAATTCAGATTTCATTTTTTTGGAAGATGCAGCTAACCAGAGCTATGGCTCTTAACACGATTCACAAGGTCAGAAAGAAACAACCCCTTATATACTGAAGGGTAGCCGAAAACAGAGACTGAGTCCAGCAGCTGCCATTTGTTACTGCGTTACTATTGATCACATTGCTGAGTCTAAACAACATATGCCACTAATGTGCCAGCGGATAGAAAGAGCTTGGTTCAGCAGACTTCATTCCTCTGGTTCATTTCACCTCTTTGATCTGTTGTAAACACACTGGTTTGACTGCAATGCCCAAATAATATCTGACATCTTGAAGCATGTGGAGGAACATGTCTCTTTCTCATCACTTTTTCTTTACAGACATAAGCCTAAGGAGGGGTTTACCTTACAATGTCTGTCATTTCATGATTGCTGTTGAGTAACAAGGAACAAACATGAAAAGCTCTAGTTGTGAGCACAGCATACAGCTTTGACCCCAAAGAAAAGATTGTTCTGTATGTTCTTGCTACTGCAGTATTTCCATGCTTTTAAAAATATCTGGCAGGACAATGAGGAAAATTCCGTCTTCTGCTTGCTCACATTTAAGACTATCTTTCAAAGCTTGGGGCATACTGCATTATTGACTAATAGGATTAAAGCAAGCATTAACATTAAAAGAAAAAAAATCATTCATATATTTTGATAAAAGCCTGATTTCCATATGATCTTTCACTTGGTTTATGCTATCTGTCACAAATCCTAACAAGTTTAAGGGTGGGAATATTTGCAAAAACAGATAGTTCTTATGCAAAGCATAGTAACTGCTTAAGGAATGATACCTCTGAATAAATATACATGACAGCACATTCTTTAGTCTGTGAACACAGTTAAACCATAAGACTGCACATAAATGGTCAAAGTTTGACCAGGTATGTCACATTTAGTTGACACTACAAAGCAGTCTGCCACTTCATAGATAAAGGATTTCCAAGATCCTTTAGCACTACACTTGAGGCTAAGATTTCTTGTCTGTCTTCTCCTTTTTCTTCTCCACACAGCTTCAGGTTTTAAAAAGCGACATAAAAAAACATGTTGCTGAGTCTTGGATTTTTCAGGCAACTCTCTGTTGAGCTTTTCCTGAGTTTTAACTCCCACGTACCACTGAAGTGCAGGGCTAGGTTTTGAAACTCATGTGGATGCCTAAATAGACTGAAAAATATATGCTGGGACTGTCAAAATAGCTGGGTACTCCTTCCAAAAATCAACAGGTGATGCTTACCTAGGAAATTCTGGAAATCTCATCCTCAGATTAGCAATATTTTTAAGCTCTTAAATAACTTTTCTAGAAAACAGAGCACTCAAAAGTCCCAGAGCCTCACCTCAGGACCTCACTCACTGAGCAAACTTCATCATTTCTGAGTGCTTCCGTTCATCCTCTACAGCAACACTACAGGTGCTGACTGCAAGGGCAGATGTGCTTTTCATTGACTGGTCTCAAAGTGCACTATACTGACTAGGTAATATTAGGAAGCTGGCCTTTTCAGAATAATCCAATTTGGCAGCAAGGGGAACTTTTGAAGTTTCTAGAATGATTTCCATTGGCTTCAGTGGGCACTAACAAGACTTGTTAGACCTCAAAATGATAGGTACCTTTGAAATACCTATATATAAAGATACACAGAGATGTAACTGTGCCCATCTGTGTCTCAATTTCCTCATCTCTGAAATATGGATAAGAACAGCTACTTACCCATCTTTTTAAAAGGCCTGATAATATTTAAAGTAATTGACATGATGACTAATTAACTAATATTTGAATAGGGATTTGAAAAAGCACTACATAACTGCTAAGTACTATTATTAAATTAAGCCAACTGTCAGTAATGGCAGACAATCTGATCTTGTTGACACAAGGCCAATTACAAATAATGAGTTCTATAAAGTCTAGAATATGTCATACGTGGAGAAATTAATGAAAATTAAGAGAAATAAGATGGTACATCATCATTCAATATTAAATTTATTTATTGGATTTCAGAATTTTAATCAGCAATGCCTACAACAATTTCCCTTTCTCTGTATAGCACTTTATAGCTAAGTAAACCACACATGCCTCTTGCACTGGAAATAAGGTCTGGGTTGGCCTTGTGTCATTACACTCTTTCCTGATACTGTTAGCTCCTGCGTCAGAAGGACTCCCTGTTCATCAGTTCATGAAGCTTCAGTTAGGTTTGCTGCCTTTCCTACTCCACCTGGGAGATTATTAAGAATCCCATTTTTGGTAACCTCCTAATTACAAACCTTATCCATTAATGACCACTCTATTTCTATTTGGCTTTTCCCAGACTACACCAGCAGCTCTCAGTTATTCTGTAGTCAATTAGCATATCCAAACCTTTCTCTACCACATTCTTTCCCACCTCATGCTGCATGGGCTTGCAGGGACCAACAATTTCTACTAAAGGCAAAAGCCCTCAGCTATTAAACTTTCAGTTTGTTTCATCGTTCCTGCCCTCACACTCCCAGTATGGGAAGAACTGGACATTATCTCTACACTGACAATGACTCCTCTCCTTGTGTCAGCAGAGAATTTCATCAGCGGCTTCCAACCTACTACACCCAAGGCATTAATGAAAATGTTAAGTAAGATCAGTCCCAGGCTGGTTTGTGAGGATTTCCACTTAATAACCTTCCACTGAACTGGCAGAACGTGTGCCATCTCCCTGGTCTCTGCTCAACTTCTACCAGCTTCCTCAGTTTAAGAAGAAAGGTGTAGTCTATTTTTGCTATCCTAATGTTTCACTCCTGCCAGAGCAGTTTAGCAGATGAAATCTGAACATTTAAAGCTAGCCTACTTTATGCAGACATTTTTTGGCATGTTCAGGGAAAAAATCTAGTTTTCTCAGATTCCAGACTTACACAAAACAAGTATAGTACCCTACACTCAGCTTCAGAAACGTAGAGGTAAGTATAGGTCTCCATACACATTCAGTCAAATCATTACCTACGGTGTTTTCAGAAATTGTGGGGAATTGTTCCTTTTCAACTGTCTAAACAATTACTGGTGTTTTTCTGCTTTATTTTGACAGAACTGGTTTAACACATTCTTAAAAAAATACACAACTTACTCTTTTTGATCATCACAAGAGTGTCATCAGCCTACCACAAATATTGTAATAAATAACTCTGCACCACAAAGAAACATGATCCTCTAAACGTTGAATCAACGTATTTGCTAAGCAGGTGTGTATTGAGTCAAGTCATCTCAACATAAAACTGATCCCCCAGTGGGAAGTGAACAAACAAGAAAGCTGAATGTCTTACCTTTGAAAAGCCAGCTAATGCAGCTCCATAGGCCCAGCTTTTCTCTAGCATATATCCCCTGCAAGGCAACTGACGGAGTCACAGAGCTGCTCTAGCAAGTGGCCTGGTCTACAGCTCTTAGCAAGGATGTTCAGTAGTCACGCAGTGACAAGGGACCCTGCAACTCTTCCTGCCAAGCCAGGAACAACCAGGCACTTCCTCCTCTCTTTTTTTCTTCTTGTTTGCAAGGCCACACATAACCACTTTCTCTCCCTCTAGGAAGCTGGATGATTTTGTGATGGCAATTGGTCATTCAGTCCGAGATCCTCCATAATATCAACAGCACACAGGCTGTCTCAGGGAGAACGCAGATAAAACTGCTTTGTTAGTGGAAATTCCTTCTTTGGTAATAAAAATCTCCTCCCTCAATAAAAAGAATGTCCCCACACACACATTTTGCCTTAAGGCAAAAATCAGCATTCTATTTTTCTAAGAAGTCTTATCCTTTCCTTCCCAGAAAAACATTAAATCAGCCAAATGGCTCTTGCTGCCCCTCCACTGGAAAGATGGAAAGTAACAATCAGAGGAAAAAATACAGAAAGAAAAGCATGACTGGCAAAAAAGAAGTGGTAGCGCTGACCTTCTGGCTTGAGGGCAGCATGGAAAGAAAGGCAGCTCAGAGTGGGAGGGAAGCAACAGAGGAAAAATAGTATGCATATGTGCGGGCACACATGCAGATACAGATTTACCAAGGACAGCTGAGGAGGCGTCAGCCTCCCTGTTGGCACCAGTTCGTGTGGCATGCATTCCTGCATCTTGTGGCACAGCCATGGCAGCAGGGCTTAGCTGCCCCCCACCTTATTCAGGAAAAGGGCATTGCCTGCCCTGAACAAGTATGTCAGCATCTACATGTTCATGTGGGTATTATAGGAGAACATTATATTACATGTGCTATTTTCAGTTAACATGAAATACTATGTATAAGCTTACATAAGGAACACGATTTGATCTTGCATTTGTTCCATGTCTGCAGTTCCTAGAGACCCTTGCATGCAGACAGACTCTAAAGCTGTAAGCCTGATATATCTTGGCGGAGGAGGGGCGAAGGAGGAAGGGAACACTACAAAGGAAAAAAAAAGAAAAAAAGAAAAAAAAGAAAAGGAAAAAAGAAAAGTCATTAGAAAAACTTCGTATTCTTTGCATTTACAAGGGCAGACGCCCTTACACCAGATACTGCTCTTTCAGCAGATCTTTGTGGGTGGAGATTTCATATCAGCATGTCTGCCAGAGTTTCATCCAAGCCACAACATACAAAGACAACATTAATTAGCATTAATTATTATTTATAAGAAGTAATACTATCTGCATTGCTATCATTGACACTTATTTTTATGTCTTATATAGGGCTCATGTGCATGATACCTTACTGCCCAAACAGACAGAACAAGGTCCCATGGAATTTGCAGACTAACACACAATATTGTCATCCTTAAACGATTTTGAACAGATTTGTTGAAAGTTACGAGATCCCCTTTTCTGTGCTCCCATGAATTTGCCTTCTACTCTCTGTTTATAGACAGGTCAAGATTTCTCTTCTTTTATTCTTCCCCCGCCCCAGCCGTGAAGGAATAAAAAAAAATCTTGCCAGTAAATCAAAGTTTTTTCTTTCTAATCAGAAAACCAGAAAAGAATCAACATAAGAACATCACCTCCCAAACCATTTGGAACCATCAAAATACAGCATTTCCAGTACAAAACGCTCAAATAGCCTTTTGCACTCAACCAGAACATACTGGTTTCATACGAACAGGGAAAACATAATGGACACATTTATGTTGACTTCATTTCTCCATTCATTTTGCTGGCACAAGCAGAACCCTTCTCAGGCACCTCTTTATTCTGGTTCGGACCTTGTCTCCCAACTCGGAACCATATTCTATGAACAGAGTTTTTTGTCAGTCAATGGGGATGGTTTTGTTTAGTTCCCATAAAACTGAGAAAACTTGCAAATATTACAAAATCCAATTCCAAACAGTTAATTAGTCCAGATCGCTATTATTTCTAATATTGAAGTTACTAGTATTGTCAATAATAACTGCTTGTAAATAATCATTTGCATACCTTAAATTTAGCTGGAAGAACTTGTGAGCATTAGCAAATCCCATAATGAGCATGGTGCATATTCTCTTTTTAATGAATTCTGCCTCACTTCCAGTTTAAATAATATTTTTTACCACTTTGTTTCTTGCTTATTTTGTTGCTTGATGCAATGAACACTAGCACAGGCACCAAGATTAGTGCAGAGAATCCAATTTAGACAGACACTTTTGCACAGGCCACAGTTAATGAAACCACTTGAATATGTTAAAGTGAATTCACTTAGTCAATCCAGGCTTGTTGGAGAAGCTATTAATAATCAGCTGGAACTGCTGAGTCAAAATTATGAATGCGATGGAAACACTGAGCACATTTTATGTGCTCCCATTGCTTGTATCCTATTCGGGACTGTTGCAATCACAAATTATGCATAGCTCTGAAATACTACATACTTTGACCAATATGAATTGCAACATTTTGCTGGGGAGTCACAACAGGTTGCGTCATACTGCATACACCTTTCAGTGAGAAGCATGAACTGAATTGAGTAGGAAAATGGTGGATTACCATTCATTATTAAAAGCCAACTTCCATCTGAATACATTTGTGATACATTTATTCCTATTGATATGCACATTTTATTTGCTTTAAGAGATAGCACTAGATATACTTCAATTGTCAGATACATAGGAAAACCAGCTTTAAAACTAGATATTGTTGGCATATTTATCATTTTCCTTATTATTCACACATTCATCAGATTAATTTATTCCATGCAATATCTAATCAGAAAAGGACACCCATACCTTTTTCTTATACAACTAGCAAGCATAAGCATTATAGACATTTTAAAGGAGTTTTTGTTGTTGTTTTTTGGCCAAAATAAATCATAATTCATTTGTATAATACGTCACTTGAAACAATGTTCACAGCTCATGAGAAATGAATGCATACAAATTATTTTCAGAAGAAAGCATTATGATTTTTTTCACTCATGTTTCTGGCTCTGAAATATCATACTCTTGGTTAGCACTTTCACACAAAAAGACAAGAGGTATAAAAATATTCTGTACGGAAAAAAAATATAATAAAAAAGATAATGAAAGTATGCTCTATGGAGAAAAAGTTTGATCTTTATTGTATCCAGTCATGGTTTAAATCCAGCCAGTAACTAAGTAATTACCATGCCATTATATTTATACCAACAGTCAAGCACCTCACTGGCATAAACAGACACACCTCTTTCAGCAACAGAGTTACAATCATATACGCTGGCAGTTATCTTCATCCTAAATGCACAGAGACAGTTAAATACGAAGAACTTATAAATTATTGTCCAGATCTTTAGCTAGCTCATCACACAACACTTCACTAAAGTTAATAATGCCATGCAATCTGATAACACGTGCTATTATTCACAACCTAATTAAATTGTACACGGAAAGTTAACAGAAAGAGGTAACCAGCCAATGCAATGCAAACAATGCAAAACTCAGTGTGGCAAGATTAAGCCACCTCTATTAAGCAACATATCACTAACAGTGGAAAGAACACTTTGGGAAAGCTCTCAGTGTCAATAAAGACATCCTTTATACTATTGATTATGCATGGCAATCATCAGGGCACACAAAAACACATATCAACTCACCTTTTCCTGGAGCAAGCATTGACATTCTAGCATTACATGGAAAGATGTTACAAAACAGTCTAATGTGAAATGTCCTGCACAAGTCATATAAGAAAGGATAAGAGGGTCATTAGGGGCTGTCAACATGGCTTCACCAAGGGGAAGTCGTGCTTGACCAACCTCATAGCCTTTTATGAAGACATAACAAGGTGGTTGGGTTATGGCAGAGCAGTGGATGTGGTCTACCTTGACTTCAGTCAAGCGTTTGACACAGTCTCCCACAGCATCCTCACAGCTAAACTGAGGAAATGTGGACTGGACAGTTGGATGGTGAGGTGGACCGCGAACTGGCTGAAGGAGAGAACCCAGAGAGTTGTGGTCAATGGGGCGGAGTCTAGTTCGAGGCCTGTATCTAGTGGAGTGCCTCAAGGGTCAGTGCTGGGGCCAGTATTATTCAATATCTTCATCAATGATCTGGATGAGGGAATTGAGTGTACTATCAGCAAGTTTGCTGATGACACTAAGCTGGGAGGAGTGGCTGACACGCCAGAAGGCTGTGCTGCCATCCAGCGGGACCTGGACAGGCTGGAGAGTTGGGCAGGGAGAAACTTGATGAAATATAACAAGGGGAAGTGTAGAGTGTTACATCTGGATAGGAATAACCCCAGGTTCCAGTACAGGTTGGGGAATAACCCATTAGAGAGCAGTGTAGGGGAAAGGGACCTGGGGGTCCTAGTGGACAGCAGGATGACCATGAGCCAGCACTGTGCCCTTGTGGCCAAGAAGGCCAATGGCATCCTGGGGTGTATTAGAAGGGGGGTGGTCAGTAGGTCGAGAGAGGTCCTCCTTCCCCTCTACTCTGCCCTGGTGAGACCGCATCTGGAATATTGTGTCCAGTTCTGGGCCCCTCAGTTCAAGAAGGACAGGGACCTGCTGGAGAGAGTCCAGCGCAGGGTGACAAAGATGATTAAGGGAGTGGAGCATCTCCCTTATGAGGAAAGGCTGAGGGAGCTGGGTCTCTATAGTTTGGAGAAGAGGAGACTGAGGGGTGACCTCATTAATGTTTATAAATATATAAAGGGTGAGTGTCACGAGGATGGAGCCAGGCTCTTCTCAGTGGCAAACAATGATAGGACAAGGGGTAATGGGTACAAACTGGAACACAAGAGGTTCCACTTAAACTTGAGAAGAAACTTCTTCTCAGTGAGGGTGACAGAACACTGGAACAGGCTGCCCAGGGGGGTTGTGGAGTCTCCTTCTCTGGAGACATTCAAAACCTGCCTGGACACATTCCTGTGTAACCTTATTTAGGTGTTCCTGCTCCGGCAGGGGGATTAGACTAGATGATCTTTTGAGGTCCCTTCCAGTTCCTGATATTCTGTGATTCTGTGAGAAAGAACACTAAGCAATTGGTAGCCAGGCAAAAGAAGAGGATAACTTAATGCTTGAGGCGGAACGTAGTGTGCAGCTTCTAAGCAGTAAAGAGTGAGGGTCAATCCCTCTCACCTTATACAGTGGTTTGCTGCAGCCCACTTTATGAAATTTTGTGTTAACTTTGGGTGAAGATTAATGACAAAAGTAGCTTCTTTTTTACACAATTATCTTATGTAAGCAATCTCCATTAAGCAGAGTATCTTGAACATCAAAAACTGGGGTACCTCAACTTTAGGTGCTTCCTAAGAGAACATAAGCATGCTGGAATTCACCTTAAATACTTTTAGAGCTCTGTAATACATCCCAAGTGATCACCTGTAAGCCTTAGTCTTTCTTTCAGCTAACAGATATAGGCACTGCAAAATGCAGATCACTTCAGGTACTACAAGCACCTGCTTTGGGATGATGTGATGACAATTCCCTGGTGTGACAACATATGGAAGTATTTACAATTTCAGGCAGCAACCCTGAGAATTCACTATCCGCAAAGCAGAATCTACTTATTTAGGAATTGTTAAAGGTACAAATTTTCAGTTCAAACTCAGTACTATGACTCCAGTTCACAGGTTTTTTTCCTTCTTGCCTATGAATTTCTCTACCTTCTCAAAATAAAGCCATCCTCAGTGCTATAACTTTCCAACTTTTTAATACCTTAGCCAACAGTTTTCTTGTGTCAGACTGAAATGGTGTTTATTAATATATATATATATGTATGTATGTATACTTAGGCTGTCAACAGATCTTACATCTGGAAGGGAAAACTCACAACACACTGAGAAAGACAGCTTCCCTGCAGTGTTGTTGGGCAAAATTATTTAGCCTCACTGGAACAGAAACCCAGCCAACACATCCCAAAAAAGTATACTGCTGAAGATATCAACATACCAACAATGCTGCTGTTCCCTGTAAAGAACAGATGAGCACAATAGCACTTTATCAAAGCTTCAAGATGTGAAATGTTATATCTTGAATTTGCAAACTAAAAGGAGCCAGGACTTGGACTCAAGAAATGGCATGTTATTATCCACACTGTTTAACTAAGCAACAAGCTTCCCAACATGGGCTTTCCCCTATAACTTAGTACTTTCTCACACAGCACTTAGGCATGGTACAGGAAATAATATGGACAAAGGACAGCTCCCACTAGACAGTACAGATAAGGCCACTTCTTTGGAAGGAAGAGAATATAGCCATATGGACACAAGCCCACAGGGGTAAAGACTGGATGCTAGCTTGTTTTATTTACTAGTGCTAAGATAGCCATAAAGACCGGATGGGACATTGCGGGCATCTTTAAGTGTAAGATTAAGATTGTATCTGCAAGACTCACCATATTAAGACCATGATGTTTCAAATACTAATGAATACATTCATGCACAAGAGTAATTTTCTCAAATTAATTAGGATTACTCCTATGTATAAAAGTATGCCAGCGTAGGTGTTTGCAGAAGAGGTTTTGGAATGTCAGTCATCATATACCCATCAGTTAAAGTACACTCATAAATGCTTTCGCTTGGAAGATTGTATTAACCTTAATATAAAATACATGTTTTCTGGGTCTGATGACTCAGGAAGAACTTGCAAGTCTATACCTCAACCCATTAATCTTATATAAATAAACTTTCCCCTTGTGAAAGGGAGTCCCATAGCAATAATAAATAGGGATCTTTCTCAACCATAATCAGATTCTGTAAGAAACATTTAGAAACATTTAGATTAATTATTTGTTGCGAATTATTCACTTAGCTCTGTCTCTTCAATCAAGAAGCACAGCTCTATTTCTTTCGGCAGCATCAGCTAGTATAATAGAATACAGAGTTTCCACACTTAACTCTCATATCCAACACCATTTAATTAAAGTCTCAACTGTGAATAGTCATGAGTCTGGCCAAAGTTTTTAAGGCTTGAATTCAGGCCCACTGGAGTGAAAGCCTTACCTATTCAGTTTGCCTCTGCACTTGACTACGCCCAGCTTCATCAAGGAGCCAACTTTAAATGATAGTGCATGTAAAGGCGAAAGTGGGGATAAGAGGGCACAGGGTCTACTATTTCACATCCTACCTTCAAAATAAACTCTTTCCAAGTAACTAAGATTTACTTACAGAGAATTGATGCGTATTTGAAGTAGCATGGTGGGAGGGCATTTTTCCCACAACACTTTGATAACTCTTAGAAGTTTTAATATATGTTGCGCTTTGCTAAGTTTCTTGGCATTGACTCTGTCTCAACTGGAGAAAGTAAAAATGGACTGTCTTCCAAACCTGTATGGCTTAAATAAATCAAGTTATGAAGAAGGACTCTCATAAGTGATGAGTAACTATCTCCACAGTCCAATCTATCAATGTCAAGTGCCAGACACTTCTCTGACAGGAATCCTGAAGTCTGCAAATCTTTGAAATATTATTCTATCTTCTTGAAAACCCCTCTGTACATCATTCATGTTCCGTTTCTGCTTCAGAATCTCCTATTCTGCACAGCTGCTGGAGATTTTCATTGCGCAGGGGGAGTGCGAAGGAGGAGAGATTTTGTACAGAAATTGCAGTTAGAGACATACTCCAAGAGAGAAAGTGCAAATGAAAAAAGATTGCTTCCAAAAGGACCATGGCAAATTAAAACCCAGAGAACTCCCTAGCCTCAGGAAAGCTGTAGAAGTGAGCAGGCCAAAAAATTCCACCAGCAGAAGCAGCCAAATAAGAGGTCTTTGAGCATCCTGGAAATGTTCTAGAGTCTTAGTAGAACTGCTCTGCAATGTGCTCTCGGTTAGAGCTACCTACTCCAATTTTCTCCACATCTCCATCTCTTCATCTCAGCTTTGTTTCAATTCCCTTTTCCTTTTCCTCTGCTACATTTATCCTGCTTGCTCCCCTTCCCTATAGGCTTCCCTTTTTCTTTCTGTTTTTACAATGAAAAATAAAAAGGTTCAGAAAAGTCATTTCCATCATGAAAAAATGTCAAAAAAACCCAATGTTTTTACAAGAGAAAATGATCCATGTAAAAAGCAACCCAAACAAGCAGCTGTGTGTCACAGCAGTGATTACAAGCCCAGTGAAGTCAAGATGCTGTTTGTGCTAAGCTCTCCCGGCACATGCATGCTTATTCCCTCCTCATAGCCCTGAATGACTTACAGGTAAGTAGCCATTGCATTAAAGCAGATTCTGAGATGTTTAGTAAGACCTTATCTTAATCAAACAAATCAGGACTACTGACAGATTTACAGTGGAGAAGGTACTGGGTGTGACCCAGCAGAAAATCACTAACAGACATTTAACTGGCTCAAGTCTGTGGACTATGTTTTACTTACCAGTCTTGGGCTAACATCCAGGACTTCTTTCTTTGCAAAGGTATGATGTCAGGTACATGGCAGTTCTTGAGATTCTGTATAAGCCAGCATTGCCAGAGGCTCTATGCAGGTGTGGTTAACAGTTATTTAATGATTCTTCACAATTGCATGTATCTGTCTGAACATAAAAACAGTCTGATCGTAATCTTTCTTTTCACACCATGAATTTGTCCTAGGTTCTCAAATGCCCGATCACAGTTATTACAGACCTGAGATTCACAAGGTCATTTCAAACCATTCACAAGCATTTTACTGTTCTATTGGCTTGGTAAGGTGAAGAGACTGAAGGCAGTACATTTAATACAAATGCTGCAGCTCTTCGCTTAAATTCTGTAAGCTTGGCTCCCTGATGACTCACAGGACTCCCCTCCCTTCCCCGTATTTACACACTGATGAAAAGTACTGTTAAGTTTCTAAAAACAAAATTATTAAAAAAAAAAAAAAAAAAAGAAAAAAAGAAAATGAGAACACTGGCAATTCCTGGGAAAAGCTCTCAGTTTTGTTCCTTTCTCCAGCAGTGGCACGAGCCTTTATTCAGCATAAACACTGGTCCTGTTCAATTAGTTAAAATAATTTTGAGTGATAGTTTGACTGTTTCTTTTCCAAAAGGTAATAGTTTTCCTAATTAGTCACTTGCTTTGATAAGGCACTGACTTTTACTCTAATCTAAATTAACAAGACTTTATCTACCTGCATCATTTAAACACACCCTACTTGCAAATCTGGTATGACTAAAAACCAAGACAAGTGTTTGGTTTCATTTTACATTTGTTTCAAAGTGCCCCACTTGGAGGTTAATTATTAATCTACTCAAGTCTATGTAAAGGTTCAGGGAAACAACTAAGTTAGTAGGCAGAGCAATAGTGGAAGAATTGGGAAACCCATGTCCTGTTCCCAGCTTAGATCATTCAAGTTTGGCCAAGACATTTAAAACCTGCGAACCTTTACTTACAGAACAGAAATAGCAACACCCTCTGCACAAAGCACTTTGACATCTTTAGGGAAGAAACTTCACGTCTGTGAGGCAACAGTATGTTTGCACACACCTTCAAGAGACTGAAACTCAGCTAATCCCTTAAGAACTCATCCAGGAACAGGAGATGAGATACTCAACCCATGCAACTCAACAAAACTAATGATTTTGTCAGATCTGCAGCAGCTGAAGAACCAGCTCCTCAAGATTTTATTGCATTTCCCTGCCATCTGACAATGTTGAAAACACAGCTGATTTCCAGAACACAGTTTGGAGGCTACCCTGTAGTACTGTAGATGTACCCTCAGTGTAACTATGCTACCCGTCCCAGAAGTAGGCAAGCAGCAGCACATCCCAATGATGTTCTGGAGCTGTCCAGCGGGTAGAGGATTATATCAAAATGACTCAACAGCTGATGATTTAGATCTTGAAGCAGGGAAGGAAAAGGGAAAACAGAAAATGGAGGACAACACACACAAGAGACATAATCTGGGGAAGTTATTGCCAAATCCTCCCAATCACAGGAAGACCTGGCCATCAGGTGCCTGCACCTATTATAATGCAGTTGACTTGGTCTTTGGGAAAAAGCAGAAACCATCTTTTTTTTCACCATTATTTATTTATAGATGTGGCTAATGCTTATATAAATCATGGGATTCCAATCAGAAATAGCTTTTTGAAAACAAAGCAACAACAAAAAAAAAAAGTCAGCCCAGAAGAACATTGAATGCTTTCTGCTGTTCAACTGGAATATTGGCAAGGTAATTCACTTGTTAATCCACAATGCTATAAATAATACTTTAACTTGGTTGAATGGAAACATATCCTTCATATCTCTAGTCATTTGTTTACCCATGTAAAATATATGTGGTTTTGAGTTGGCTTAGGTGTACTCCAGGAAGGGCTAGCAAAGTTCAATGACTCCCCATCACACATTCAAAGCCCTTCAGCTCTCAGTTGATTTTGCTGTACTTCTCTTACAAAGTTGTCCACTCTGCTCCATCAATGCATGGACTTCAAGGTAGCAAGAGGCTACTGTAACAGCTCAGACAAAAGTTTCCTCATATCATGGGCCAGTGACAGCAAGCCTCTGGCATCACTACCAAGTTTGGCGCCAACAGATATTTGGTCTGGCACCAGCAATTACAAGCTATGATGGTTTCTTCTTAAGTTTGCTTGGCACCAGTAGCAAGAAACATTCCCTATTCCTGGCAGAGAGCCATAGAATTTCACCAAATGGCTTCTGCATCATAACTTCATAACAAACATAACACAACATAATTTCTAATTGCGGTGAAGCCTGTCTCTTAGCAAGCAATTCTGTCCTGACAATTACATCCAAACTTATCAATACCTGTGCTGCCTTCCAATACCAGTTTCTTTCTTCCTGTAAGAATAATCTCCTTGAAGATGGACCCATAAATCCATCATCATTTGAATTTTTCTCTCTCTTGGTGCATGAAACCAGGTAAACAGCTATGAGAAAAGCCTATGGGAATAGTTACTAAATTAAGTCATCACAAAATATGTTGTAAATACTGTGTTGACTTAACTTCACTCCTTACCCTGCACTCTTTTATGTTCTATACTTTCTCAGACTGCAGACCTGCAATATATTCCAGAGATGTTCATCTTATGATGGTATGGAGCTCCATTCAAGCCATTGAGGCTTAACATAGAGCTAGTAAAAAGAGAGAATTAGCTATAAATTATGTGAGTCTCAGGACAGAGCAATATCCATTTTGACAGCTCCTTTCTAAATGGCACAACCTGTCTCATAAGGCCTCATGGTGGATACCTCAATGGACACAGTACAGTACAAAGACTTTGAACAGCTCAGTTCTAGAGACAGGGTTGCAACCAACTTCCCAAATGATTGTCGGAAGGACTCCCTTTCACTCTCTTCTGCCTACAAAATCAGATTGCTCTGAGATTTCTGGGTGGAAAAGATGGTTTAGGAACCAGGAATTATTTCTCTGGTACTAAGAATTAGTAACAACAGCAATAATGTCATCTTCTTCACAGGAGAAAACTTGTCCCTGACAAAATCTGTTACAATGCAGTACACTGGAGGAAAGAAATTTGCTTATAGACTTTCTTTATGGGACATGAAGTGGGCACAGAGAAGCCATAGTAAGAACTCGGCATAGGAAAATTTCATTCTGAACTACAGCTCCCAAGAAAATAAAGACTGCATAAAATAAAGCTGAAATGGAACTCCTCATTGTAAATTCAGCTCTTAGTACCTGTCAAAAATATGAGAAAACCTCTGCCCAAAGGGAATGGCTGTCCTTGTGCAAAAGTGCAAATCTGTAGAGTTCCAATGTGGCAATTCACACAAACATGCATTCTGCTTCAGTGATCAAACACTTCTTCACAAGATTTAAATGAATTTCCACTAAGCTCCCTTCTTACAGCTCAGTCTCTAGCTGGATTTCCTTTAACTATAAAAATATACATAGTGCAGTTAGCCAACCTTCACAGAGTCTGTAGTTCATTTTATGCGTGCTAGGCACATCTCCTGCTGTGAGCAGCCCATCCAAGAGAACTCTTTGAACTGGTCTGCGGTTGCTCATGTAGTGTGTTGCATTGTCCAATTTCATCATTCCTGGCAAGGCAGCGCACTCCTGGAGCTTGCTACAGGAGGAGGAGAAGAGATGATGAAGCACTTTGTCCAGCTGGTGTGCCGGACATCTCAGATGTACAAATAAGCTCGCCTACCAGTAACTACAGAGCCTTCTCAATCACCACAGACAGACTTTCATTGACCAGTTGTGCTTATATGATCCTATGTGGAAGCCCTCTCTTATGTAGTTAGCAGTCTGGAAGGACAGAAGGCAGAAAAGACGGTAAGAAAGGACTGGATGAAAAATTAAAAAAAATAAAATAAAAGTAAGATCATAGCATGGCACACCTTTGCACAATGTTTGCTGAAATGTTAAAGCAAATCATGGTTTAAAATACCATGGAGACATTCTGTTAGAACTGGATCAACCAAAAATATACCCACAACCACCAGGCAGTGCAGCATTTTGCTACATTCAGTAAGGAATATTTTTAGAATTCGTAGCTTGAGCAAACCACAAAGGACTACACTGCTCTACCTCCAAATACCCGTTGGCACACTCTTACTATTTCTTAATTAAATGAGTCAAATACTACAGAAAATGGGCAGCAAAGTTGAGTGTGTGATTTTCAAGCAACCATTCACATTTCTCCCCTTTGTCTTTGACTAGGTACTGTTTTAGGTAGGAAAAGTGGGGGGTCATACATCAAAAAAGTCCTGCTCTGCTGCTTTAAAAAGGAAGAGACATTTCATTTCAGAACAAAGAATTAGGTTTTTTTCTTGACATTGCTTCACTAGAAGTTTTTGGAGGTTTTACTTGGGCGATGGGGGTGGAGTGTTTGGCTCTGCTATAATACAGCACATCAAAGTGCTTTTGATGTGAAGTTTACTTAACAGAATCAGTTTTTCCGATGATTGTGTTAATCTTTATAAACCTGAAGGCGATATTGTGCCTTTTAAAAAACTATAGCAGGAAAAGACTTGAGGTTACATATACTCTCAGTGGTGAGAGATGGGAGCAGTTGGACTATTTCGACACTTCTTACAACTTTGCTCGTTGTTTCATGGGCAGCAATAGCAACAGACTTGACACCGCTCTCACTCAGGCTCTATCTAAACCATGCACAGTCCTTCACATCAGCACCTTCATTTGTTTTCTCAGGTAAGAGCCACCACAGATTTCAAAGACCAGTTTACAACAGGCACTGGATCAGAGGCAGCAAAGGGGCCTTGAGCCACAACAAGAATCAGTGCTGATCTTAGAAAGGAACCCTGCTCACATCTGCTAATAGCTATCTGTATATTATTTTGAGCACAAGCTTCTGTCCCCTCTTAAATCTTGCAAAACCAGCTTTACCATCCACTCCTAGTCTTGAAGTATGGCTGTGAAAAAGCTTCTGTTATGTCTGACATGTTTACCTACAGCATTTGAATGACTTTTAAAGTTCTTTGAATAAAGATAAGAGACAATGTGTACATTTTCCACACAAATAGTGGAACGGTAATAAAATAAACATCAAAGGTAAGCTAGCAAATCATCACTACTTCACTGCTATTTACAACAAAAGCAGGAAGAGGAAAAAACCTACCCTCGCCATTGGCATCATCTTAGAAAATACAAGTTTTGGAAGGAATGATAGCTTTTTCCCATACCCTGAAACATAAACATTGGCACCTACAGCTAATGCAACCCTTTACTGAAAGATCTCAGTTTACATTACATGGAGACAACAACAACAAGGAACCAAGAGAGGTCTCCCTCCTCTTACTTTTGTCTTTCTGAATTGCCAGAGTTTCTGAACTGGTATAGCTTTAGTGAGAACAGGAAGACATCAAGCCTATTATCATTAAAGTTAGGAAGATTATGACCAGAAGGACAGAAGAGCCTCTCCTTGTTAAGTATTTACTATTTAAAACTCACACAGATGGAAGAAATGGCAAAGCATTGAAACAAAATGCAGGCTTGTGTGGGAAGGTATATTCTGTTCAAGAGAGATTGAGACAGAAACCAGTGCTCTTTGTTTCTTCTGTCGGTCCTTTAAACCTGTCTTTTTTCATGTTCCTCTCCAACACCTTTTAAGAGCCAGACCACAACAGTGTAGTCCTAACCAGTGCAACTCTGCATTAAGTATTTATCCTAAAATAAGGTCTGATTTAGAAAGACTGCTTTTGGAAAATATGGAGCAATCCAACTCTTACTCCAGGACACAAAATTCAAAGTGTATATATGAGAAATAAAATATAAGCACCACACTAGATTTCTGCTGATGTTTTTGTTTTGTTATTGTTTTGCAGACGCTAGCACTACTGGGGCATGAAGTCAAATGGTGCTTTGCAATTGACTTTGAACAGCGAGCAGCATAGGACTGAAGAGGGAGTTTTCAGAGAAGCTATTGCTGTATGGCTCTCTTTACTGAGTTGTTCTCACCAGCATACTGTGGAAGGATGCAAAACCTCTGGAGGGTAAGACCCTGACAATTTAAACCTCAAAAAACAACCCCCAAAATCATGACTAAAGAAAAGTGTCCAGGTGAACTTACATAATACTTTTGCCCCAGGTTTTATGGAAAATCTATAGATCCATAATGTGCAAAGAAACGTTAAAGCAGCATAACTATTAGATAAATAGATAAAAACAATCACAATAAAAGATTTTATTGGAGAGTGACAGTGTCAGAGAAGCTACAAACACACCATTCAAAAGAGATGAAGCAATGCTACTATATACACGTTAACACACTTAAAACTAAGGTTTCGACTAATTTTCTCCTAGCAAAGTTCATCATATCGCCTACCTGTTCCCATTTTTCCCCTGCGCCAGGTACGGTCATGACAGAAAGGAAGAGGGGCCAGGACTGAAACGACATTGTCAGGCTACATAAATCATTAGGAATTCACAACTGCGAAGCCGTGCATTATTTTCCAACAGGTTGTTGAGCTGTCACATTACAACTTGTTGCTATATACAGCGCTATTAAAATAAATCACTGCATGTAACAGGTTCTGCTCTGCCACCTATAAGTCATTCCGCAGTTTACACCTGGGAGGCGGGCCCGGCTCTGCGAAGTCTTGCCGAGCTGCGGCTTCATTCGAAATGCCCGGGAAGGGGAGGGACCTGGCAGGAGAAAATACAAACAAGTTTCGTAAAATAACTTTCCAACAAGACCACGCTGTCATCTCAGCTAATTACGGCTCTGATAGCGCTTATTAGCGCATACCCACCTTTGCTACCTTGCTTCTCCACCCACTACCCTTTCAGATCTTTGTCCTGGCTCCGCCTCTCGCCGGCGTTATAATGGGCTGGTCTGAAAGTGGTGGAGAGGCACAGAACCACAGGGGAAGAGAGAGATAATGACAATAACATTAATAACCCTAATAACCCTGCTGCTGCCCGTGCCGCAGCGAGAAGTCAGCCCAGCGTCCCGGCACTGACGGGGGCCGAAGCCGGAGAGATAGGACGTCCCCAGAGAGCTTCGCCCCGCGCCGGAGGAGCGCCGGACGGTAACATCGGCAGAGTCCTGAGGAGTACCAGGCTCAGGGGGACCCAGAGACGAACCGGCTTCAGCACCCGCCTGCTCGTTCCGGCTCCGCGAGGACCTCCTCGCCCCTCTCCTCCGACCCATGAAGCAGAGGGCGTAACGACCGAGAAGGACAAACAGGGGGGTGGAAAGAGAGCGAGCGCCCCGGTGGGGGAGAAAGAGGTGGAAGCCGGAGGAAGCGACCCGTTCTCCGCCTCGCCGCCGCAGGCGGCAGGGTACCTACGCCTGTCCTCGGCGTCCACCGAAGGGGAAAGGTCCAGTTGTCTGCCAGCTATCCCGGACGGCCGGGTGAGGCGGGCGCGGAGCCCCGCTGCCCTGTCCTACCTGCAGCCGCGGAGCTGTCCAAGCCGGGGCGGGTGCAAACTCCCTCCGGGTCGCCTAGCTGCTCCCCGCCGCCCCTTGAGGCCGCGCCGAGGGACGGGGGTCGCGCCCGCTCAGCGGAGCCGCCGGGTGCGGGGGAGCCGCCGGCACCGCCGCCATGAAGCTGGAGGTGTTCTCCCAGCACTACGAGGACAAGCTGAGCGCCAGCAGCGATCAGGAAGGTAGCGGCTCCCTCTCCCCGGCGCCGGCTGAGAGCGAGCTTGGCTCGGACGGTGACTGCGCCGCCAACAGCCCGGGTGGCGGGGCCGGGCGGCCGGGGCAACCCCCGCCACCACCCCCCGCCTCGCAGCCGCCGCAGCCGCCTCCGGCAGAGAGCGGCAAGGGGAAGCCCTACACCCGGCGGCCGAAGCCACCCTACTCCTATATCGCGCTGATCGCCATGGCCATTCGCGACTCGGCCGGCGGCCGCCTCACCCTAGCCGAGATCAACGACTACCTGATGAGCCGCTTCCCCTTCTTCCGCGGCGCCTACACCGGCTGGCGCAACTCGGTGCGCCATAACCTCTCCCTCAACGACTGCTTCGTCAAGGTGCTGCGCGACCCGGCGCGGCCCTGGGGCAAGGACAACTACTGGATGCTCAACCCCAGCAGCGAGTACACCTTCGCCGACGGCGTCTTCCGCCGCCGCCGCAAGCGCCTCAGCCGCGCCGCCCCGCCGCCGCAGCCCGCCCGCCCCGCCGCCGCCCCACCGCCGCCGCAGGAGGCGGCTGGAGCGAGCGCCGCGTCCCCCGGCGGATCCCCGCGGTGCTGCTGCGCCTCCTCGCCCTGCAACTGCGGGCCGGGCACCGCCGCCAAGGAGGCAGCAACGGCGGGCGGCGGGGCGGCGGCGGGCGGCAGCGGCACCAAGTTCTCCAGCTCCTTCGCCATCGAGAGTCTGCTCCGGCGGCCGGCGGGGCCCCGCGCCGCCCCGCAGCAGCCGCCTCCGAGGCCCACCCGCCTCCTCTGGCCGGCGCCGCACGCGGCCCCGCACCTGCTGCCCGGCCCCTACCCGCTGCTCCCCTACCCACCTGCCGCGCAGCCCCCGTCCGCCGCTGCTGCCCTGTACGGCGGCGGGCTCCTGCAGCTCTGCGCCTACGGGCTGGGCGAGCCGCCGCCGCCGCTGCTGCTGGGGGGCGGGCGGCAGGCGCTGTCCCAGGGCGAGCCAACGCCGGCGGAGCGGCCGCGGGCGCCGCTCTTCCCCGTCGGTCTCCCCAAGGGCGGGCGGGGGCCGCCGCCCGGCTCCCCGCTCTACGGGCCCCTCCGGCTCGCCGGGCCGCTGCAGCCGGCGGCGGCGGGGGGCTCGGCCCCGTTTCACCCGTACGCTGTAGAGACCCCCCTGGCTTGACGGAGCCCCCCTTCTCCCCTGCGAGGGGCCCGCCCGGGGGGGCGGGGAGGGGGGAAGGAGGAGGCTCTGGATCCCGCACTTTAACTCCAGAGGCGACCAAAGCCTCCAAGCAAAAGCCTCGGTGACTGTGCCTTAGTGACATGACAGTGGGGTTAACTTAAACCAAAAACAAGAGAGAAAAAAAAAAAAAAAGAAAGAAAAAATTTCAAAAAATCCCAAAACAGCTGTCGGTTTGGACATAGCCATGAGCCTCAAGTGCTTCTTACTGTTCGTTGAGACTACTTGACTTCGGCCACTCCCTCGCCACTTGCTCGCCATCCTCCCCCTTGCCCCTGCAGCTCCTGCCACCAAAGCCCTGGGCAGCCTTGCAGGGGTGCGCTGTGCGCCTGGGGGGGATGGCCGGAGGGGCCGGGGGCTCCTGCCGGGGCGAGAAAGGAAGGGGGCCGGGCGCTGCTGCGGAGCCGTAGGTCTGTACTGCAAAGCAATGCATCACTGTGCCAAAAGAAACCTTTTCTCCTGTCCGGCAACTAGCATTTCGTGGGAAGGGAGAACATTAAGTTATTTATAAAAGTAGTGTTTTTAACACAAAGAGAGTGCAGCTTTTTTAATTAATTATTGTTCTGGGGGGTTAGGGGGCGGAATGGGCAAGGGCTCAAGGAAATGTCAGGCGTTGTCTCCTGTGCTGGTTGGCGTTGTACATTTAAGGCCAAGACCACCGCTACTGGAAAGAGAAGAGTAATTTTGGTTTTTGTATTTTATTTTTGTGTTTGTATATAATGTATGTGCGTGTGCATTTTGTTGACACTCGGCCACATGGTTTTCTCACGCTCTTTCCCCCTTCGTTTTTTTTTTTCTTTCTCCTCTCCCCCGAATAAAAGCTGCCCCCCTAAATAAAGACAGTAATTAATAAGGAGCAGAGCGTGGTGTCTGTGCTGGCGTGGAGGGAGGGGAGCCTACCGATTGCCTTGCCCGGGGAGAGCTCGGGCTGCAGGACAGCCGGGCCGCCCTACCTCTCCTCCCCATCCATCCTGCATCCTCCTCATGCAGGCAGCTGAGCCATGAACGGGCCCACCTCGTTTTAACTGCGGGATGTGAGAGATGTCCTCCTGGGCTGCCTCCAGGTTTTGTGGAAGTCCTTTGCAATTCCTCAATTCCTCCTGAGCTCCCGCCGGTGCTCAGCCCCTCAGAAAAGGCTGGCGAGCCTCAGGCAGGCGGATTTGCAGGCAGGTTGCCCGACTTAGTGGTAGCCTGCGGAAGTCCTGAGCATCTGCCTGCCTTGTTTATTATTAGTAGTATTTTCTTCTTTTTCTTTTCTTTTCTTTTTTTTTTTTTTTTTTTTTTTTTTTTTTTTTTTTTTTCCAATTTTTTCCCCCGAAGGACAGCAGGCGAAATGTAATCCTGTTGTTACCTCTCGATCCAAAGAAAACTCGCTTCGGGAAGGTCCTTGGTACGACCGGGCTCCAACTGCTGCCAGCGGAGGCAGCCCCACTGGTCCCTACAGTGGGCGGAACTTCGGCAGGGTAATATGTTCTCGAATATCTGCTGGTCATAAGCAGCTTATACACGTGTTATGTTAAGGCTGATTCGTCCTGTCAGAAGTGATGAGGAAAGCCTCAGGAAGGCTGGGTCGGAAAAAGGAAAGGATGGGGTTTTAACTGCCGGTGGTACTGAATTACAATTCAGTAGCGTCCCAGAGCTCGAAGAGCTTTAAACAAACGCCGAAATGGTAACTCGGGGCTTGTTTGTTCGTTTGTTTGTTTTAATTAGAAAAAGATAGCAACAGGCGGGTTCTTTTCCCCTCCAAATCTTCTGTAAGCACAGATCACCTAAACAAACCGTGACAAAAAGAATTTGGGGCGCTGGTTGTCCTTTCTTTTCTATTTATTCTTGTTTCAGACCCTGGACTTTCTTCCCCACCTCCTTTTCCTTCAGTGCCGGGATTCAGCTGTTGAATCCCTTCTATCCTGCTCGCACAAGCTATGGCGAATAGCGAAGGTTTGTTGGGAAAAGAAAGCTTCAAAACGAAGAGTCTGCTGGTGAAAACACCGACTTGTTTCAATAAAGCTCAAGCAGATTTCACGGTGCGTTTAGCTCAGACCATAACATTCATCAGAACATTGCAAGAGATTAGTGACTAATGTATGAAGTAATCCAGCCCTTGAAGGAATTGTTTTTTATGTGCACACACGCATGAACACACACACACACACACACACAATTTCGACATCCTTCTGCCTTCAAGGTTCTGTGCAAATATTAATCTGCCCTTCTAGAATTTACCCTCTCCTCTAATTTGTATTTTAACGTCTTTCTTTCTAGGAGTCCACATGAGCCGTCAATATGCAACTGCTAATATTTTTCGGTTTGTCGTTTTGTAAATGGTCATATTTCAGGGTATGTTAAAAGCACCTTGACGGAAAGTGGAATTTATTACAGCCACAAGCGTGTATTTAATTGGATGTACGTAAGTGTGAACAGGGCTGAACGTGTGTATAAAAAGATGACATTCGGCTTTTTACTTGTAGAAAAGTCACTTTTTCATTAAAAAATAACTCAGCAATAATAATAATAATAATTAAAAAAAAGACAGCCTACAGATTTCGAGACATGCCTTTGTTAATAAGGATTTATCTTCTATGAATCTCAATTTTTTTTTTTATGTATTGGTAAACGTACGGCCAAACCCCAGTGTAAGGGATCTATACAGTGTCTATAAGGGATCTCTCTGTCCTAGCGGTCCTTTCCTAGTACTTGTTTGGGTTTCTCTAGCAGGTTGGGATCGGGAATTGAGGGGACCCAGGAGCACCCGGGCCGCCAGGCCAGGCTGTGGGAGGGCAAGTGAGCACCGTCGCTGTCCGGGGCCCTGCCGATGGCAGGGCTGGAGGAAGGGCCGGGTCTTCTCCTCCCCCTGCTTGAGCATCATCCTCTGAAAGGGAGGCAAGGGACAAATTTCTCACTGTTTACCTTCGGGTGGAAATAGCCCCATTGCGATACTGCTTAGACCATGCTTGCGCTTCTGAGCAGCAGAGCTGGGACAGTTTGTTCATATGCAAGTGAATATACGGGGCAAAAAATAATAGGGGGAAGGGGGAGCTGGGTCTCTACTCTTACCCTGCTCCGCGTATCGGGCAGGGATAACTGCATCTATGGCAGCTCCGCAGAGCAGACGGGGAGGCGGAGGGCCGGGACCCGGACCAGAGCCGGCAGAGGAGTCGAGGAGTGGGGGGAAGGCCAGCCCTAGTTGTATGGCCATAAATCCGGGCTGTCAGCTGAGACAGACGGCTGGTGAAACACAGCACCTGTCCAAACACTTTCCAGCAGCAGGTAATCAGAGAACCGACACTTTAAATTTTTGTGTGGAACAAGCGCATTAACCATTTCGCAGACCGTCCTGAAACAGCACTGTTTGTGTGTCTGGGTACTTTGTCTTTCTTAGTGTTTAATAAATCAAGATGACAGAAGAGAGTCAAAGCCTTTCTGCTTTTGATATTTGACACATCAGCAGTAAGACAATACTTTTTTTTCCCTGTTCTTTCAGCCCTCCTAGCGTCTACATCACCCAGGGTATCTGTTTGTTAAATGGGTGCAGTTTGGGATACCTGAGAGATTTTTACACACTGGACAGGCAAAAATGATGTCAGCGGCACAAAAAGCCCAGCTGGAACACGGAGCAGAGTAGTTTCTTCATCAGTATGTGAGGCTCTGCAAACATCGCATGCTGGCTGCTCCATCACCTCCACAGTTTCTTCATGCACTTGATAGGAATCCCAGCCCTAGTAGAATTACGCATGAATTCTGAATCGGACTAGGCTGTGGCTTTAACTGCACTTTTGAAAAGAGATTTGGCTTTCCAGATAAATATGTTTTGTTTGAGACTTTCTGTTCTGTAACTTTCATCTCTTGCAGGTTTTGGATGTCTTGTCATGCTTTAAAGAGGAAGAAAAAAACCTTAAAAATCTGGCAATCAAAATATTTTCATCCAATATTTGGGGAAAGCTTCTCTCCATCCTACCCCAACTCCATACTAGATAGTGGCAAAACTAGTTACCTGAAAAATGCTAGTCCTAGCCACTTTCTTAAGTCTTTTTAAATTTTAACCTACTGAGTAGCAGAACTGCATAAACTCCGCCTTTGTGGATTAGGACAAAATTAACACAAAGGAGAGGTTTAAGCAGAAGTTTACACACTTCAGGAACTGGTAACTGCTAAACATGCACTCACAGAATAAACAAGCTTGCAAAAGTGATCTGTGGATAACAGCCTATATAAATTACATATATTCCACACAGCAGGATACTAAAGTAATACTGTGCCTATTCTCCTTTACAGGAGGCAAAGAGTTTTACACTTTTACCTTAAGTGGAGACATGCCAGTAGGGCAGCATTTTGACTGTGTTATTTTCCCATTAAATTAATTAACCCCATTTTCCACCATCCAGACCCAATAAAGCCTGAAACTTGCTTTCAGCTCTTATACTCCCTATAATCTGTGAGATGGGATAAGTAGCCCTTCAAGCATCCCTGACCCTCACTCAGGAATAAATCTACTGAAATTGGTTATTTTATTCAAGAGGCATCTCAGCACAGCAGCACTAGCTACAAGAGCACAGTCCAACATAGATCTGTAGTGAAAGCTCCTAAGCAAAGTAAGTGCAGCCCTTGGTATCAGCTTAGTTTCACACTAGATGCTGAGAGGACTGAAACAGGATGGATGTAATTTTGTCTTGGGACCTTGTCCAGGATTTTTTTACCCCAAACCTTTTTCCAAAAAGTTTATTCTTAGGAACAGGATGTGTCAGGCACAGAAGACCCTATAACAAAAAGAAATTTCACCCCCAAAAAAACCACATACGAAGGACTCAGATTCATAGGCCCTTCATCTTTTGCACCATACCTTAAATAGCCCTCAGTGAAAAATCCTATACAAGAGCAAGAACAACTGCAGCCCCACATGGAAGTGTAGAGCTTCTTAATCAAAGTCCAGATTTTGCACAATTCTTCATTGAGATGGGAGAGGTGTTTCATTTAATAACAGACAAGAGAGTCCCTTTATTGTGCCAGGCTTTTTGCCTTTTAAGTCTGAAGTAGACATAAAAACAAAGTTGAAATCCACCTCCAGCCAAATTCAAGACACTAAGCTGTGATTCTGGCAAGGGTGCTTGTATTCTGTTGCAACTTTGCCGAGTGCTACAGTAGCTGTTTAATGAAGGGGTGAATAGGATTCCATCTTTCGTTTACAACCTGAAGAGGAAATATTTTCCTCTTGAATAAACTCTCGTCTTCATTGACACTCTCATAAGTCTCAAAACCAGCTCCAGAGAAGACATCTACAAAGCCCAAGTACCCCAGCACAAAATCAGACAGATGGCTAGAAAGAGCCTCGTCCTTTCTAAACATTCAAGCCTATATTAGTGCATCATTATTTAGGTTATATGGATTGCCAGCTCCAGAAAGCTAGTAATTTACGTAGTCTCCAGCCAGGCATAGCAGCTGAACATTGCTTATTGCCTTCAGGAAGTCTTACCTCTATACGTCTGGATTGAAGAAGCCTTTGTCCTCTTTTCCAAAGCCAGAGGGGGTGTGTATGAGGAAGGATTGAGAGAACACACTGTCATAATATTTGTGCTCTTGCATCACAGTATTGTTTTCTTTGTTATGGCCTGTTTCAAAATTTCAGAGTTCTTTCAAGCAGGATGGCATACTAATAACCTCCTTTGCTATGGGGAAAAGCAATGCTTCTGTGGGTTCTTTACTGTCTTTAATAGCAGAGCAGAGGATATTCAAGATGGAGCAATATGGCTGTACTCTGCAGTAAAATGTCATGAACAGAGCGTGCAGGACCTAAGACCAAAGACCATCAAGTAGAAAAATATGCAAGAGGAAAGAAAAAAAAAATACATTGACACATATTTTTCTAAATTCCACTTTAGTTTATTCCTTATTATTTATTATCAGTGTATTCCTCCTGATAATAGCTATTCATCAAGTATATGTTTATAAGCAGTATATAAGGGTTCATAAATGCTTTATTAAGTATAATTTAGCTGGTTTAGGGTCCAAAGGGTTTACTGTAGTTGTGTTTGAACTCCTGCTGTTATTTTAAGTAATAATTTGGTTACTGCTGCAGTAACATCTGACAGCCAGCTATAGCCCTTCACATAAATAGTGGTTTTCATGTTGTCTTTACTACTATTAAAGTATTTTTAGTCCACTGTGGAGAAGCAATGTTAATGAATATCACACCAGAGCCAAACTGGGCATAACTACAAGTATTCTGTGGCTCCATGAGGTATCCCAGGCTACTTCACTGAACCAGAAGAGACCTAAACAAGACTACTCTGTCAAATTCTTTTTACCTTGGTAGAATTTTTAGTTAGCTGACTTAGAGATCTTAAACTTTCAGGAGAAACCTGAGAGTCCAATTTCCTAACCTTCTAATTTTATCGGTAGCTGTTACGAATGGCCAGATAGACTTCAATATTCCAAGTAAAAGTTGTCAATCTTACTTCAAGATTTTCAAAAGGGTTTTCTGTAAGACCTCAGAAGTTACATATGGCCTTTCAAAATAAACATAAGACACCAAACTGTTTATTTCAATTCATTCCACAGCATTTACAATTGAAAACTGTGACATCTCACTACAGAAATAGTTTTCCCTAGATTTCTAACAAGAATCTATGGTAATATGGACATAAGAGCCCTGTGGAATTGCCCAATTCACTTTCCTTCCAGCACAGTTTCTTCCAGTTTATTTTTAATAGCTTGTGAAACAAGGTAATAGCTACTATCCTTGTTTAAAACATCCTAAGCTGTGAAGAAAAAAACCCACAAAAATATGTTTTTCTCTGTGAGAGAAGTGATGCTGCACTGCCAGGTAATAACAGAAGTTTAGTATTTGATGCTCCCAAACCAAGCAGCTAATGCAATTCTCTTTCACCATCAAGCAACTGCTGTTGCTCTTGGGTACTTCACACAGCCATCTTCAATGCCGTGGTATGTGCTCATTACTCATCCTCATCAAACAACACCAACGTAATTCCCCTCTCTTTGGCATATCCAAGCCTCAATTAGTTGTATGTTATCATCACATTCCCCATTAATCACTTAGCAGAACTGCACAGATGTACAGCAGCAACTTTCTCACTTTTTCCTCGTAAGTCAGTCCAGGAAGCCCCCTAGTCATTTCTGGGTTTCTCTGAACTTCTCTGAAGCATCTTTCTGACTAATCATAAGACACAGCAAAAGCATAGCTTTCTGTGTCACAATACCTGGAGTCGTGTCAGGTTCTCCCCACACCCCCTACCTCCAGAAGAAGCAGGTTAAAGAAGGACAAAGAAATTATGAGATATGTTTCAAGGAGCAAGGCTAACACATGACAACAGTGTACAGAGACTACAGTTACTCAGCCTTGTCAGCAAACACCACCAAAAAAACCCCTTCACCATAATGTTTCAACAGAAGTCTTGTTCAGAGAAACAACCTTCCCCTTTCACCTCTCTCTTCTCCCTTATCTTTCTTGCCCTTATACAACGCTATCCTTGAGGAAGCAGAAGCAATTTCTCCCTTGAGTCGAGTCTAGTCTACAAAACATTGAGCACAAGACAACAGTATTTGCCATAGACTCTTCTGATGCCTTAGCATCCTTTGCTAAGATGGCTTTGCTCCAAATCTCTTGCAGACAGCACCGCTCCATCCAAAAACTGAATTTGGAAGATAATGCACATAAGCTGCATTTTTCCTGGTCAGAGCCCCTAACTCAGGTCAACGCACCCATCCTGTGGCAAAGTCACTGCCGAGACCTCAGCCAAAGCAGAATAAACATACGTTTCTAGTGCCATTTCCCAAGGAATTGTGTGCAATCCCTGCATCTTCTAAAAGTGGCAGAAGAAAACAGTTGTCAGAGCTCCCTGGGAACGTTCAGGTTTGAATTTTCCTGTTTCCCTGGGACTAGGCATTGCTCCACATTTCTTTACTCTGTATAAAGGAGATTGGTTTTGCCCCTTGCTGTGAATAAGTTCCCCCACCCCACAACGTTCTCAGTGACTGCAAGGGAGAATTTCCTCTGCACATCATTTCTGTCACCACAGATGACAGGTTCAAATCTGACCAGTTGACTTGACAAGCTCAGCACATGATATCATCTTGTTATTATAATTTCTTCCTCTCCAGCACAAACAACCAGAGCAAGGCTTGTAAGGCTACCCAAATTACTTTTAATTAATATTTGCATCAATAAAACCTGCTAGACATTTTTTTGTTCCTTGTACACCTGAAACCTCAAGACCAAAAGATCCTGTAACTAGCTTGAAAAGATGGGAAAAGCATATATTGTCACAGTTTGATTTAAATGTTGGGGAATTTTGTTGGGTTTTCCTACAGGGTGGAGATGTCTCCTCAAACTGGGAAACAGCTGCAGCAGCTAGAAATTAGTCAGTTCACACACAGGCTTGTGAACCCTGGAATGGTGCCAAAACCCTGTTATCTGTTTAAGTTGATGTAACAAAGAAGAGCATGGGATAAAGAATTCTAGAGGTAGTGCTTGTGCACTTACATGTAACCTTAACAAAGGTTACAGTTTACTGTCTTACTCTGAGGTAGTATATAAGCCTTTCTATTTTCAGGTGATAGTGTGAAACAATTCCTACAATAAAACATCTAGAAGTTAATAATTCAAAACCTAGGGCCATTGTGTTCATACACCATTATTTTAGCCCTTTTTAATTCAGTGCACATACTATTGTAGTGCACTATTTAAATTACAGGATTACACTCTATTTCTTCCTATAGGATTCCTGCATCATCCAATAACTAGTTACTGTGGGGAGGAAACAGTCTTGTGCAATTAAAAGGAATATTGTTTCAGGGCCCTGACTCAGTGCAAGTCAGGAGGCTTATTCCAAGTGAGAAAGAGGACCTCTGGAGAAGAATGGATTTTTAAATATAGAAGTCATAGGATTCTAGATGTGTATGTACATAGGGGAACTAAAGTTATTAAATCTTTTCAGCTAGCTTAGTATCAAAATATACAGACACTTGTTGTAAACTAAGCCACATATTTTACATTTGGAGTATTTCTGGTAGTTAGCTTTATCAGGAACACAGGCAGTTGTTACTTTACGAGAATCTATTTTCTAGTAAAGGGGATACTGCAACTGAAAAGGCAGGCTCCTTGTGATGTCATACACACCCTGTTATAGTATCCTTTTAGAAATGAGGTTTTGCAATTTCTGAGCTGTCATATGCACCCAGACTTGAGTCTAACTCAGATAATAATCTAAGACATGGGACCCTTCCCTTTGGCACAGTTCTGCTCTTCCTCACCAGGACAAGAAGCCTGGCTTAGCATGCTGGTGCCTACAGGTCTCACAAATGTGATGAGGTCTGACGAAACTGTACCCTCATCCTCATATTCATTCTTATTTAATTGCTTGCAAAACAGGATTGAGCTCTGCTTGAGTTCAATTTACTTTGGTTGGTTGCTTTCATAAGCACCATCCATTCATCTCTGATGCAAGGGCAGCAAGCAGCATCTCCTACAGGGATCTACCAGCTATCACTATATGAAGTGCAGCACAGTTACATCCAAGTCCATGTGCACAAGCCATAAAAGCTGGCAACCAGTAAAACATACCACAAACCAATCATTATATTTCGCTACTTCATAACAGCTGTAAGACATCTGAGTTGTACGCATGACTTACACCTCTCCCCGGAAAAAGACCCATAGTAATGAATGCATGTAATGAGTTCTCTTCTATTTATTTGAAAATTTACCCATTCAGTGGCAAGAACTGACTGAGAAATACTGAAAGTATATTTCCATATATTGACTGGGAAGCATGTTCTGTTTAGCTTCAGCCTCAAAATTTCATTGCACAACAGAAAAAAAAAAAAAGAGTTATGATACCAAAAAAGAAAGATAAGACACATTTGCTTTCAAGGTACACATGTATCTACATGACAGATAGCTCCAGCTGATTTCAGCAGGAGTTCTCATGGACACTAAATATCTCAGTCATTCAGATCTTGTTGGGAGTGGCTCAAAAGCCAGCAGAGCCAGGAACTAAATGTGAGCAGCTATACATTAATCTTAATTGCTCTTCTATAAATAGGCTGTGAAACTCCAGCCAAATTGAGCAACAAGAATCATGAAGGGGTATTTTTTTGTCCCCTGCATTATTAAAAGGCCAAATAAGCGTTCAAATTAGAAGGTTCAAACACTAACATGAAACTTTGTTTTGAGCAATAGGCTCATTGTGGCAGAAAAAAAAAAAATTAATCATAAAACTGATTTTCATCTGTTAGTTTGATGAGTTTTAATGATGAGTTTCAGCATTAGTTTGTTACATGTTTTCATCTCTCTGCCCCATTTCTTGAAACTCTTCTATACAACGACCAAAGTGGAGATCTTAAGCTGCTGAACATGCTGATTACTTAAAAAGCAACTGTTTTCGTGGATCTTAAACTTATTGCAAAGAACCTTAAGGCCACAACCACAGCAGGCTGTGAGGGACTCATTGGATTGCAGGGTGCTGAGCTTACCACAGGCCAGGCTGCATCCAGTTCTTCTGAGGACTTCAGCATGCAGCAAAGAATATGTTAAGAAGCAATCATGCCTGCTTTTGTGCATTAACAGCCCATACCACGGACTCTGCAAGGCTCTGCCCCAGACGGACTGGAAAAGTTTGTCTCATGCAATGCCATCCTTACCATAAACAGAAGGAGCCTTTTGACTCCAGTGGGAGGTGAAATCAATGAGCAACTTGTCCTGGAAGACAACCAGACCAGGTCTTCCAACGCCCCATTTCCTTGATGAGCATAATACAAAAAAAACCCTGAAGACTTCAAAATGCATGCTTGTTCTTCAGGGAGAGTCACAATAGGCACAACTCATTCAGATACCCATGAACAGTAACTCATCATTCTCTAACAAAGTAGAGGAAAGTTGCTCCCTCACATACAAGGACTGGGACTTTGGAGACAATCTTGAGGTCCAAAGAATCATGGATTTATGTTCTTCCAACCAAAGCTGCTCCACAGGCTGTCTGCAAAGGCAGATGCTTTGCCCAAGCCCTGCCAACCACTGCTGACTCTCAGGATGAAAAACTAACATCCACAGCAGCAGCTGGAACGAGGTGGAGAAAGGAGAAGGGAACAACTTTGAGTGTCTCCCAAAGACCTTGCTGTACCTCTCTCTGACAGCACATCAGCAGCAAGTCAAGAGGTTTATAACATTCCAATTTAAACATTATCACTGTGTGCAGCTCTGAATGTACTGCCTTGGGGTTCTCTTCTGCTCATCAATGCATAGATGTGTCATCATCATTTTCTATCAAGTAAACTCAACTAGCGTTCAAGTTACACTGATACCTGATCTGTGTAGTGTTGATCATCCGTATCAGGTTAAAAACATACCTGAACAAGATGCTTATAGGTACAAGCTAGTAGAGAAGTTTGACTGGTACCATATTTGCATGAATACACAGAAAAACTTGATAATATTTAAATAGTATTTACATATTGTCATTAAAATAGAATTATAATGAGGGAGGGCAAAGCCAAAAGCGGTTTTTCTATTATGAGGTAAAAATCCTAGTTGAAATTATTCATGTCTCAATTTTCATTTATTTGGTTTATTTGTCAGAGACTTGATCAACACCGACAAACATACTGCTGCTTTTCATTTGCTGTATTTCCTCCTGTACCTGCTTTATTTAGTACCTTCCCACAAAATAAGGAGAACAACAACAAAAGCGTCTTAATTATTATGAATATAATCTGACAAAAACGTCGGCAAATGGGTTCATTCATTATAACAACACACATGATATAAACAATTGTATCAATATTTTAAGAAGAAGCCTCAGTTATTTGACGACTCACCACTTACCCTTACATGACAAAAACAGCTGAATATCCTAATTTCCTGGCTGTGCAAATACATACATGTTTGTATTCACTGAAATAAGTTTGTCTTGGTTAAAAGCTGTATAATGACAGAAGAAACATAAGGTAAAATTGGTCACATTCGAGCTATGAACACAGGGATCAGCTACAAAAAAGTTACAAATCTTAAACCTGCAAGTACTGTTTCACTGATATAAATGGGACCAGTAAGAATAGAGGTTCTGTATGAAAAAGAATTTGCAGAGCCAGTTTCATGCTTTGCAGTCAGAGAAAAGCCCACACACTACAAAAAGGAAGGAATCCAGCCTTTTGATGTGGGAAATCAAGGGAATGAGTCTCCTTTTTGGACATTAGCATGCACCTGCAGAGTGGCACAGAAGACTACACCGTTCATCGCCCCAGGGGCCCATACATTTCACTTGAACCTGGGAGCTCTGGCAACATCATCTCCCAGCCTGTACCTGTACAGGATGCTGAAAGACCCAAGCAGGGCAGACAGGCTTGCCAGACTACCTCCGTCATGCCTTGCCAGGAGAATTACCTCTTCCCTGGCTTTGTTCAAATGAACTCCAGCACACCCTGTGCAGCTCAAATACGTCTCACTTAAAGCCCAAGTTTACATCCAACCCATATAGCTATTTCAAATGGACCCATAATTGATGGAAAATGTCATAAGAAACATCAAGCTACATTGTGCTAATTGTTAGGCATCTTTTCATAAGAAGCCACACAATTCCAAAATCCCCTCATATGTAAAATTTAGAAAATCATCTGTCCTATGTCAAAGCAAGAATCGGCCTAGCCCAAGGTCCTGTCTCCAGCACACCTACTCCCTACAGCTTAGGGCATGTTCAACAGAAGGGAAACGTATTTCCAAAGTATTTCCTACACTTGCTTGGTGCTTAGGATATTCCTGAGCCAAAACAGGACCCTTGTGCTCAATAGCCCTGAAGAACTTTTCCTTCACAATTTTGTCCTGTCACTTTCTGAGCCCATGCCGTGTTCTTCAATTCAACTCCAGTTAGATTTGTGTCATGTAAAGAAATATCTCTTGCTATTTTACTCTGCATATGCACCCAATAACAGAACACAGGATCAATGAATGTCATCTGGGACAGTTTTGCAGCCTTTCCCCTAAGCACTTTTCTCTCACAGCTCAAGACCTGTATTATATCCCCTTCCAAGTCACGTGTTGAAGATGACTCAGAATCATTCCTCATCTTGATCATACTTATGAACCTCTTCCACCTTTACTGTACTTTGTTGTGATAGATAGAGGTGGTAGCAAATGTACAAGGGTGGAGGCCTGCAACTACATACAGGATTTGAGTGCTGAGTATACCACAGACACATATTATCCAAATAGAAATGAATTGGCAGTCATGAACAAATTATCTTTACCTGATGATATAAGTTTTTCCAACTGCAACTACCTTTGGATCTTTGGTTTTCATTAGAAAAATTAAAGGCTCACTCCTCTGTTGTGTTGTTTCAGAGCCTACCTGCAACTATTATTTCGAGTTTTTAACCATTTGTGTTACGTATCAAAAAGCCAGACATATCCCAACTTTAGCAGGTCAGCTTGGACCTATGTATGTCATCACTATTAGGTGTGTAGCTCTGTCCCTTTGTCTTTAAGTAAACAGTATGGGATTTTGCAGGTCATGCAGCACACTGACCTCAGCTCTCCTTGAAGACCACCATGCAAAGTGGTGGAAGCAGGGTGAGGTTAGCGAGTCATGCCTGAAGCCCTTCAGGTGATACTAGGATCATTTGTAGCTGCACATACCATTCTTGAAGCCTTGGCTACCAGGTGTGCAAGCAGAAGCACTAGCCCAGCTCAAGGCTAACTTCAATTTTACACAAAAATTTTCTGGTTCTTCTGACCCTGAAGAGAGACCACAGATGTCTTGAATAAGTAACTAGAAAATTCTTGGGTTTTAATTAGAGCAGACAGAGAAAGATTCTATGGCTCAGCAGGCTGGGACAACAGCAGGAGGAACAAGAGCTGTCTTTTCCACCTTGTTTTATAGCAAAGAGCAGCTGAACTCTTTGGGCCTTTTCTATAGGCCTGGATACTTTCAGTAGTCCGAAGACCTCCTCTGTTTTAATAGGGCTTTGGCTAGAGCTTTAGTTTAGTACCCAAAACCACCATCTTTAAGAGATATCTACACTTCGTACAAGAGCATTCTTCCTGGCAAACTTGCTTGTCCACCGTTGCCTGATCTGCTGAGAAGAGTGGTACTGGGCATTCCTGATTAGCCAGAGAAGCACACAAGGAAAGCTTTGGAAAAGCTTTCTATTTCATATTTGTATTTGCGAATCAGCCAAAAGCTATTAAAATTAGGAGAAGCACTTTCAGAAGAACAACTCATCCATCACACCTTTCTCTTTTCCGCCAACAGCTTTTGTTTAATATTAGCTTCAGTAACAAAAAAGTCATTACAAATTACCCAAGCTACAAGATAGCTCAAATATTAACAAGCATGTAAAGCCACTGGGGGTAAAACCTGGAGCTCTATAATAATAAAGCAAGACTCAGCGAGATTCCATAATTATTTGTTACACAACCCAAGAAACCAGCTAGAGCATTTCTAAGATTACGCACCTTTCATATATGAGGTCTAACCATGCCAGAAATTATATAAGGCTTTTTATAACAAAATCATTTGTCATTAAAAAGACAATAAAGGGCCATTATGACCAGAGGTGATAGTTCAAGAGTTAGTTTACTTAGGACCTGATCCAAAGCCCATCATAACGATTTGCATGCATTTCAACATGCTTTGTATCAGACATTTCGTATTTTCCATGTTGCAGAATTTCCTTTTGGATTTTTGTGGAACTGGGGTGGAGCTGTGGAGGAAATAAAAACAGGCATTTGTTCCTGTCAGACCTGAGAACTCAGAGCTAGCACTGATTTTGGTGGTAGTAACATCTCCCTTAGATCCTTTCAAAAAAGAAAAAAAAAAATACTAGCCACCAATTCAGATTCCCAGATATGAGTTCAAATGCTTCCTAGGTATATCAGTTCTGGAAAGGCTGATCTATGCAGCCTGCCCTAGCAGGAGTTGCAGGCAGTATTACAAGCAGTTCAGATTCAGGTGGATATATCTAGGCCTATGCATTTTTTTATGTGAAGAAAAATGCAAAACACATGACTCATAACAGGAAGATGACATCTGCAGCATGGAAATAAATTTCTCAGCTTTAAGCCTAGCCCTGTCCATCAGGAGGCCCCTTTGGATAAAAGTGGACACCCCAGTGAAACAGTTTATTTGTATGCTTGCAGATGAGGACTCTGTTGTTTTTTTTTTTCTCAGCCCTTCCTTTAGGTATGTTAAGGGCCATGGAGAAGACACAGCTCAGTGGCAAAATACTATGGTCAGAAAAAAAAAAGGCATTATCCTGTACATTTACTGGAAAACACAAGACTCCTGCAAAAGCAGCAAAACAAAGACTTCAAATTGACTTGGCAGGGATCACTTTTTTATCCAGGTCTTGCAAATTATCTCACTGTGGAAGCACTGCTCTGTAGTAGTTAACAATAATATACCAAAATCAACATACTTTATGGGCAGAGGAGGGGGAGGGAGGAAATCACCTCAGAATTCTACAGACTCATGAATATAGTGATGAATGTGGAAAGGGTCCAACTGTTAATTGCTTTTTCTAATAACACAAGGGCCATTAGATTAGGCTGGTAGGATACAGGTGCTTTGTTTTGCTCCCATCAGAAGTCTCCTTCCAACTGAGCAGGGATGCCCTACTGGGCAGACTCCCATAGGATTTTGCTTGTTTTCTAGACTTCTGATTTTGTTGCAACATTCAAATCTCCACCCCCAGATCTGACAGTCACACCACTCAAGACTAATAGAATATCCTTGAGCTCTCCAGATTCATAATTTCTCCTTCAGCCCACAATCCACAAATGTACTTCGTAAACCCTAAGCCTGGCTTCATCCAAGGACTAACTGCAGAGTGCTTCTCTAACACACACTCCAAATATAGAAACACTATCTGGCAAATTCATCAGGTCAGCTGTAACAGGGGGCACCTTTCAGTAAAGCATCATTTCTTCTTGTTCAACTGCTTTCTAGATAGTAGAATTCATAATAGCACTGAATAGCCTGGGGCTCCAGCAAAGCATTAAACTAATTCCTTTTGGTTCCCACTCAGCAGAGCAGAGACAGTGGCACAGCAAGGTGGGCTGCATGCCTTGATTTGTGCCTGCACAAGATCTGTGGACTGGATTTACCAAGAACCTGCCTAAACGCTCACCTCTATAGGGAACTGGGGATACCCCATCTTCTGATGCCATGACTTCCAAATCTGACCTAGCAAGTGTGATACTTTTGCCCTGAGCCAAGTAAACTCACACTGGCATTGAAGAAAGAAAAAAAAAAAACAACCCAAACCCAAAACCACAAACAAACAAACAAAAAACCCAACAACCACCCACACACCAGTTAAGAGGATATTCTTTTCTTCCTCCTATCCAAATGATTAGTGTGTCAATTTCCCTTTCTTGAGATACTCAGTTTTCCATGTTCTTCAGCAAGCAACATGTTTCTGGACATGCTAACCTTTTCCTACACAGACTGGGAAGCTCAGATTCAACACAACCTCTTCTCCATCATCCACCCTTACAAAAGTGGAAGCTATGCCTTCAGAAAACATCTGACCCTCATTCTGGTCTTAAGACACTACATAGCTTTCAAATGGAAGGAAAAGAATTCTATTCTACTTCAACACAAAGCTAAACACCTTTTGATCAGAGTGAATAGATTGATGCTTGTAGAAAAAGGCCATTTCTAAGCCAAGATGGGTTTACCTTCCAACAGGAACATCACCAGCCCTTATGCACTGTGTCTCATGGAGCTACATGGTAGGAACAAAAACACTCTTAGAACTGACAAAACACCCACGTTATTCTTCCCTCCCATTAGCCTGAACAACACTGACTCAAATATCTAACTAGTCTCTTCTTAGTCAGAAGCCAGTTTGCTGGCTTTCCCCCATCTCCAGTTTCTACAGCCAGTGATGGGCACACCCATTATGAGTAAAACTAAGCAGTGTCTGTACAGGTGTGCAGATAATCAAGGCAACACTGCAGCCTGCAGGTGCCTTTTAAGATAACACCAGGACACACCTGGGTACTGCTCATGTCTCCACTCCCAGAGGAGAGCACACTGGCAGTGACAGACTGGAGGATCTTTTGAAGTCACTTTTGTGAGCCAAGTGTTAAGTAGACCAAAATAAATGAATCAGGCTGGGTTCATGAGTAGAAGGAAATTATGACTTACCTTTCACAAACATCCCCATTCTCAATAATTGAATACCTTTGTGAAGGCAATTTGTAAAATTATTTCTTTAACCCTGGATGTTTATGTATTTTATGTATACGGAAAATGCTAAAAGCCTCAAGATGACAGACAAACGCAGTGGTATACAGAACCAGTGTCGTAAGAGGGGAAATAGATGCTTAGAACTGAAAAAGAGCAAAGAAGTGGGAAACAAATCAGTTTATACTCATTACCTTCTTTGATCTAGAAGACAGGTGTCTTCTCAAAGCAGTCCCACTAACTAGCCTATTGAGGACTAATTTTTTCAAGTCTATTGTCTCCCTCTATTGCTTTAACATATTCATCTCCTTGGAGGTCAGGTTCTCCACTACCACCATTTCAAGCTATTTCAGGTGATCCTCTTCATTTAAATTTCCTCAGAACTTCAGCTTCTTTGTGAGTTCCTCCAAACAATTAAAGCCAGAAATACAATGGCATCTTCTTTTACTGCCTTCTCCACATTCCTACTCAGTTAAATATTCTCTGCATTCTCCAACAATTTAATTAGTTTTGTTGTGTTATATTTTTTAATAAAACTCTTCCATAGCCCGCCTTTTAAATCCATCTAGTAGTAACTCAAAAGCAGATTGTTGTACCTCCTCCACTCAGTTTTCTGACCTCCAAGAGACTTCTGGATCTTTTATTACCCAGAAGCATTCAGTAAACTTGCCACTCATCCCTTCTCCTTTGGAGAAAGTAGTTGTATTCTTGGCATACAGTGCAACTCTTCCCTTACGTTTCCCCCATCTCTCTTCCAAAGTAATTCATTCTAATATAGCAGTTATATAACCCATCTGCCAGGCCTCTGTGATACCTCTTATATCATAGCTTTGGCTGTGGTCTAAAGCTTTGAATTCTTCTTTTGTATTGCCATACCCTTGGCATTAGTGTAGAGTGACGTCAAGTGCTCAGCTCACTGCCCTATTGCTCTCAGTCCTGTTTCTCTGATGACTTCCATACAGCTCCTCACTATCCCTTCCACAGGTGTCAGGATACTCATTTACCTGTGGACTCTTATGACTTGTCCCTTCAAGCCTAGATCAGAGCAACTCTGTTAGGCCCCTTTGCTCAGCATCATTCCCCTCTGGCATCTATCAGTCCCTGCCTGGCTCTCTGATTAAAGTAGCAACAGAAGTTGTGACTCCCCCAAGCCTCAGATTTATTTCTAGTCTAGGCAGAGTCACACCTGGTTGTGGGACCTCTGAACTGACCTAATTAAAAGCACTCAGAGGAACACCATTACAGCTCATCTTCCCATGATGCAAATGAAGGTATCTCCAATTGTGGTTTAAGCATCTGTCCTACTACCCCGAACAACAGGGAAGCAGTCTGAGGGCTGGTTCCCTTTAAAAGGCAGCCACAAATCACCAACAATCCCTCTATCCACCAACAACCCTTCCTTTCTCAGTATTTTAGCCAGTGCACTTGTGGCACCTCCTTCTCCTTATCTTCTGGGAAAAGTCCTTCAGAGGTTCCCTGAAAACCGCTACTTGTCTTACACCCTCTGCCTCAATTAGTTTTAATTAACAGCATATTAATAAAGAAACACTCAACTTTAACTTCAAAGATACCAAGAACTAAGCCATACGCTCCAAAACACAAACAACAATGACCTTCAGACATTCATCAGACTACTTTCTGCTAGAAATAACTCCTGTTTCTTCCTGGTTATCCAGAAGAGATAGGTACAACTCACACTACATCTACTCATTAGCCATTTAGTTCTAAAAACCACACACAAACACTACAGCAACCCCTCTGCTTGCAAGCCATAGAAAGCCCCCCAACACAGTCACAGCCTCAATCTTTGGCCCACCCTTGTTTTTATGGTTGCCTTAATCAGGAGTATATTGAAAATAACTGTGCTGTTCAGGCTCAGAGCATTTGCATCCACCCTCTTCATGTTTTCTTAGACCAGTCTCTTCAGCATAGCAGGCAGGTGGTGGTCCTTCAGTGGTTCCTTATGTTTATATAGTATATGTTTGGGGTGGATACTAGGTTCTTAGTCCCTACTGTAGTTCTTAATGTTATAGCACCTTTTCTGCACTCTTCTGATGCAGACACAACTAAAAGTGGACATGATAGGCATTAGCTATAAGGAATGGCTACTACTTTGCCACATAGTCTACTTCTTCAGAATGCAGATGGATTCCTTGAACTACTTGGAGCTCACCACAGTGATCCTGGGTGGTTCCCAGCTGGATACCAGACATGCACAGAAGAAGGGAAAGAGTATGAAGCCATAAGAAAAAGACAGAATGATGTGAACCTCATAAGCTTAATTTAGTACATATTTTTCAATATTGCAGTAAGAGTTCCTTGACTTTCTGTGCCCTTGAGGCAGACATAGAAATTTTGAAAATTCCTACGATATTTCAGCATCTCCAAAACTAACTGCTGACTTTTCTGCCCCAAAATTTCTGCACCATACACCTATTGTCTTTCTTACATATAATGCTTGGGTCACAATCCCAAGTAAGTGAACTTGTAATGTGAGATTTCTAAGGTTATCGCTATGGCAGAAAAGGAAACATACAAGGAGTATTATGTGTGCATGTTATATTTTCAAGATGGAACAGGAGCCAAAGTTAAGATTGAGGTTGAATGTTGAATTCAAGAAGAGCACAAAGCCATACAAATGTCACTTCCTGCAACTAGGGATTTTTTATCATTATTACTGCTTTAGAAGTTAAAAATTATTTTTGGTGTAGGTTCTTTCTTGTTTCTAGTAGTCAGTCCAAAGCTGTTGATATTAGTGGAAAGTTTCCAGTTTAAATATGAGTTGGGCCAGTCTTTGATGGGTATATTTTTAGTGAGAAAACACAGAAGAAAATAAAAAACTAAAACCTGTGAAATCACTGAAATTATTTCAGTGGAAGTACACTGGGGCAAATAAGAATAAAGTAGTTCTCAATCAAGCCCCAAAATTGCTCTCAGTGACTGAAGTGAGCTCTTACAAAGGGGCTTTTTTGCTGGCCTGTGAAGAAGAACAGAATCTAACACCCAGTCCTACACTTGATAATAAAACCCTCTTCAATCCCAGAGCAGCAGAAAAAGCAAAGATACTGCCTGGCTTCTGACAGTGTAACACTGGTACATTAAAACAAACATTCGAATGCATAGTGTTAGTTAAACCACAATAGTTAGCTAGTTAGAGACAAGCCCTGTGCAGAAGGACTCGCAGTCCAAATAGGTAAGATAAAAGACAATAAAAGAAAAGCAGTCTTATTATCCCCATTTTATGGGTAGGAAATGGACCTCTGAAGAAATTAAGTGCCTCGCTCAAAGCCATACAGGAAATCAGTGTCGGAGGAAACAAATGCAAACCTGAGTGTCACGGTAGTTCCTTCCTCTCGATACCATTTTGACCATCAGGGCTGTTTTCAATTAAGTCTTTTATTGAGGACATCTCTTTCTAGCTATGCTTTTATTTATTTATTTATTTACTGCATATCCCACATGGCGGACCTGTAGAATTACAAGTGTCTCCAGCCAGTTTCTTTACTGTGTTTTATGAACCTCTAATGAGCCGCCCCTGAAAGCTGAAATACCTACATCTAGGGGGAAGGGAGCACGGAAGCAGAAATAGCAGCATTGTGTGCAGCTTTTAGTGCGCAGTCCAGGTTCATGGAGTGATCTGTAAACAATCCACTTTGCCACGTTTAAGGACAGGCACAATTTTAGGAAATCCAAACACCCTGTTAGCCTACTGACCTCTAGATAACCTGCTTCAACAACAATGAAACGTACAGTATGCTGGAGAGGAGGAGGGGCAATGCTAGGAAGATGCTTTGCTGCCATAGGAAACGGGCCAAGCAAAACTGTCGTCATTTTTGACGTTTGCTTGATGATTCTGTAAAAGGAGAGGAATATCGGTTTGCTAGAAAATCGGTTTGACAGAGATTTGCAGTGAATTTTGCAGCTTCATAGGAGCCCAGGCGTTAGCTGTTGGACATGGTGCCGCCTACACTTGCCTTGATCCTCTCACCTGAGAATTCTGCTTTTCCACAGACCTGGGTAAAATGGAATCCAAAGAGAAAGTGGCTCTGCACCATCCACAGCTTCTCAACCCAAAGGCCCAAAGGGAGTGTTCAGATAGAGCCCTTTTGCCTTAGATACATAGCCTGTAGGTGAGACTCATGTATTTCATAGGCAAGAAATACAGTAACTCAGACTAGGGGAGACCCAGAAACATAGAAGCATATACAGAATGGAAAACTAAAGGGAAATTAGTGTTAAAAACAGCAGTGGGGGTGTTTGCATGGCTGCTTGACAGCATCACATTTTCAGTAAATAGATGTCTGTACAAAAACCTTCAAAGGCAAACTGCAAGAACAAACCCGTTCACCTTACCTAAGTTTCTTATTCTTATTCTTAATCTTAGTTTTAGTCTTAGTCTTATTTCTTATTCTTATCCTGGTGCACAGTGAAGTGTTGGTCATGCTGTCACTAAATCCTTTCTGAGCAGGAAGAGCTATGAGAAGTTATGCAGTAAGGACATGCCACCATTTGCATTTTTCACCTAGGCATGCAGTCTGCTTCAGAAAATACTTAAAGCCTATGGTTAGCAACCAGCATATATTGAAGTGCTTTCTTGACTAATTCAAGCATCCCCACCACCTGAGCTAGCCTAGTGTTCTGAAATCTATGCTGAAGTGACTTGCCCAGTGGCAATGCAGAGGACAAAAGGGATGTCTCTTCATTTTCTCTAATTGTGATCACTTCTAGCTGCCAGGAATGCACTAACATTCAAAAGGAAATCACATGTACAACAGTATTGTATCTAGTTTGATATGTACATATTCTGAAAGTCTGGCTTTGCTGTGCACCACACTGTGGAAATGCAGAGGACAAAGACCATTGTAGCTGCACCAGCTTTGTGGTGTTGCACATATGAACCAAGAATGGCACTGTTAGGTGGCCTACCCGCAACAGTGGATGAAAAGAAACACAGGCAGGGTACAAGGAACAGTTTCATTGCAAGATTATCGCTGCCTATATCTCTTCCATCTTCTGAAAAAATCATTTGACTCTTTCTCCTTCCAGTCCCCAGTTGTAACATACTGGAGCTTTGTTGCAACCAGCACTTGTACAAATAAAATCAGCGCACATGCATCATGCAGGAATAGCAATAGTCATGACTACAGTGTTGTAAGAGCAAGAAATCTTGTTCTTTATCACCTTGTTACACCGGTCCTGCAAGCCTAGCTGTAAAAAATGCCTTGTAACAATACCTAATATCCAATATGTCTGCAGCAAAACACATTTTCCATGTAATCTGACTGTATCAAATCCGTATACACTGCAGAAAGAATGACTTGGAATGGGAAGAAAGAAGGAACATTGAGCTCTAGGAAAACTCAAAGGAACATTTTATTGTAACATTTATAATAGAAAGTTGGGGGGTTTAGTTTCGCCTCAAGGTGTAACTTGCTAATAAAAGTTCTGGAAAACCTGCTGTGTATAAGAACCCTGGCCTATGATGTCAGAATTCATTATGCACACAGGGGCTATTTACAGCCTTGTAAAGTTGTAGACAAGGAAATTGTTGCTGAAATATAGTTTCAAAAGTTTAAAGGCAATCATTCAACTGATGTATACGCCTCAGCTATTGAACAGACCTTTTAAATGGTTCTGTCTAAACTGAAAAAAATCAAATGGCTTGAGTTGAAAACATCCACTCATGTTTCTTCATACGTGTTGGGTATAAAAGTATGCATATATATACATAGGTAACTGTGGAATCTTTATTTTTATTCAAGAGTTATCTGGGTAAACCTATAAATTAAGTATACGCATAAGGTGCTCAGAATTAAGACAAACTGGAAACAGTTTTCACCACTGTGTTTTCATTCTCCATTTATGCACTTGAAAAAGAAGAAAAAAAAAAAAAAGGGAGAAAAACAGGGAAAAAGTGGGAGAGCAAAGAACTACACATAGGAAAAAACAAACAAACAAACAAAAGTATTTTCAGTTTCTTAATTCTAAAGATATTTTATCAAAAATGCTGAAACATCAATCGAAATGTGTATTTTTCATCAGAACAACAGCTGTAGACGCATGAAGCTTCATATAGGTTCAATCAAACTCTGAGGCAAAAGCGCTGCTGAGTTTGATGGGTCAGGAGAGGCTGCAAGTACCTGCTGAGAAAGCACTTACTCTGGGTCACACAACTGAGACTGGCACGGCTGTATTTAAAACTGGAGAGGAAAAAACGTTGACGGTACAGTGTGCTCTGTTTCACTCGATTGCTGCATGCTGTTTTATTCTTTGGCTTTAAGCACTTTAATTGCTGCTATAGTGATTTTTCCATCACTCTGAAAAGGCTTTGTGACCAGATGTTGTTTGTCATTTGTCTCACAGTAGCTGGCAATATTATAATTACAGAAATATAGAAAAATGTGCTCAGCACTGGGGATTAATAGCCAATCCAAGCATTTTCCTACTGAATCACTTTTTCAAGTATTCCTTCTCACAGCAGTCCAAATGATTTTCTAGCTCTGGCTGAGCTAACTTCCCAAGCATTCCACTTATATTTATTTTTTCTAATGCACTTGTCAGCTACTTCAAACTCCACCCCAGCTCCTGACAGCAAGGCCAGTCGAACACCCTCTCATTGTGGTTTCATGGGGAACCAGCTCATGGCCGCAGAAATGGACTGCACCCAATGGCACGAGCCCAAAAATAACTGCACCACTTCCACTTTTTTCAATGCCTCTGCATTGTTCCAATAGCACTGAGATATTACTACTGATTAATGCTACTATATAAATAACATGCAAAATGGTGGAAAGCTTTAAGGGGGTTTTAATTCCTGCTTTTACTCATGTTAGCAGTAATTTTGCTATTTTTATTTTTATTTTTATTTTTATTTTTATTTTTATTTTTGCTATTGGTTTCAATAAGCTCTGTATACCAGACTAGCACTAATGCAATTTCATTAACTTAGCTGAATTGCTCCTTGTTTATAGCAGTGGAAGTGAGTGGAAAATCAAGGACAATAGAATAAGAAATAATTCTATTATCCTGCCCAGCAAGATTGTTCTGGGTTTAAAGCAGACGTTTAGTTTTAGCATTGGCTTCTCTGGTCACGTAAGCTTTTACACCTTTCCTTGCTCTAAACAGCTATTTTGGTGAGTTCACTTTTCGTTCAATCTTTCAACTCTACTCCCTCCTGCTGCTGGGCTTGCTTCCTCTGCCAATTTAGCTAGATTTGCTTGATCTAGCCTTACTAGATCAAGCAGACAACTTGTCAGCAATACAGGATGCCTAGTGGTCCACTCAAATGGCAACTGATAATGAATGTCAAGATTGCAAAAGTCCTTCAAATCTGAGTATTTCTCTGTGCCATCACGACATGCATTAAAAGCCCCAAAAGACAGCAGAGTGTGTGGGGAAGGTGAGCAACTGCACAAATCAGGCAAGTTTCTCTCACATCACACCAAAGACATCACCCATTCACCTATATAGAAAATACTTACTCTGACACATCTTTTTCACCTAAAGCAGAGATCACCAATGCATCCAGTCTGCCAGCACAAATTCGACCCACCTCATGCCATTATTAATGCCATTTTCAAAATGCGTTGGCTGAGACTTCACCTCTGTGTTGGTCACCCTGACATCATTCAGTGACCCACAGGATGCTGCAAATGCAACTCTACTGCCACTGAAGGAAAGACAACTTGTATGGACTCTAATGGAACTGGAGCAAGCTTCAGGTGAAGGAAACACCAGGGCAAGAAAAGTAATTGTACATGCCACTGATTCCTTTAACACATAGCTAGCCAGGCTAGACTGCACTTACTAGTAAGTTTATATAAATGTTTTAGGTACATTCTATATTTATGAATATATATGTTTTAGGTATATGCCGTATGTATGATTATACATACACAGGTAAAGACTGAACATATATGTAAACATGTGTATCTACATCAATATATATAAAACAGTTTACGGTTTTCCATCTAAGATCTATGTAATTGATAAAAAGCCTGTTGTTCCTAACTTTCATCTGGGAATGTGCCACTTTACAGGGCTAGATCCAGTCTCCGAGAAAAAATAACTTCAGAATAAAACTAGAGACAGATTGAAAACCAGCCATTGAGAAGTAAACTGGATGTGCACAAATATCACCACTAGTTATTTTTACAGCCAAATGTCCCAGTAAGATGTGCCGGCTGGAGTACTACAAGTGCTCAAACTTTTAAAGACAATGGCATGTCTCCACCCTCCTGATTCATATTTCTGCATGAAGCTCAGAGACTTGAACGTGCTACCTCCTCTGAGCCAAATTTCCCTCTGGATTCAAACTGCAGATATAGAGAGTTGGAATAAGTTATCCTTTGGAGAATAAATTAGTTACTGGCAGGACAACTTTGGCAGCAGCTTAATCTTCCAATCAGTTGCTCCACTAGCATTCTTTTAACCTGGAGAAAAGGGCACGTCCTCATGGGTCCAGCATTTCCCAGATTGAGTTTGTAATAAGATTCAGTTTGGAGGGCAGAAGATGTTGTATTTTCTGTTAAACAGATATGTTCCTTCTCCATTAAGGCCCACTGGGTTGGGGAGCTCTTTTGTTGTTGTTTTGTTTGGGTTGGGTTTTTTTTTTCTCTTCTTTGTGAGAACAGGAGGAGTACGAGAGGAAAAAGCCTAATTCAAATAACAACAGGATTTGAATAACTGCACATGGGACATTGTATCCGCTGTACCACATGGAGCAGCAGAGCTGCACTGCCTTACTTATGGGAAGTCACTGCCTCTCACCCACTCTATGGCTGCTGTTTCATTTCTTTCTCTGCTCTCTCTCATATGTCTTCAAAGCCTCCCAGCCACTGTGTCTCATTTGTTGAGGTAATCAGAGGCATGATTAGCCATAAGAGTTGTAGGCTACCCATTAGATGGGACTCTGACACTTCAGCTAATGTCTTACCAGAACGCAGGAAACAAAGCCCCTACCCCGTAAAGGTGCACACTATGATTCCCATAGCAGAGCCTCTGGTAAATGGCAGGCAGAACAGAGGTCTATTTTCATGTGCAGACTGGATCAGAGACACACAATGTCCCCCCCCGGGTATTGTTTGTTGTACTGCAAAAGCATCTGTAGATTCATGCTGCACACCCTAGCCTCACTGCCTGGTGAGTGGAGGTACATCTAGGAGAGGAATTCTTCTACAGTGAGATTACAGAGTGTATGTCCTTAGACACAGCTTGGGAAGTGCTGGGATCTGCTGACCAGGACTTCTTCCCACACCTCTGGCCAAACCCCTATGCCATGCCTAACATTCCCTTGGTCAGCATGTCTGTGGGTGCCCACCTTGCTTTTGTCTGACTCCACAGCAGTTCCCTTCTGATGCAGACCCTGCTTTACCTCTGGGAAGGTCTGCCTTCATCCTCTCAGTCTCCATCAGCAGTCTTCAACCAGTAATAAAGGGAGAAACACTTGCAGAGAGAAGCCCACATCTAGCCCAGCTCCACACACTAGGAACTCACCATTGCATACACACAGCATCATTTCCCAAACCAGGGGACTCCATGAGCCCCCTTCTAGCCCAGTGGCCTAAAAACCCAGACCACAGGCAGTGCCACTAAGGTGCCCACCTACACCAGCCTTGCTGCAGGCGGTGGGCAAGGACAGGACTCAGAAGGAGAGTGTTCAAGGCAGCCCACCTGCTAATAATGTGCTACTGTAGTGGTCAAGTACACCACATGTAGTGACTCAAGGAAACACAAGCATCCTCACATGCAATAGCAAAGAAAGGACAGTGTTCTCGAAGGGGAAGGAAAGTGGAAATCTTTTTTTTCATGCAGAATAACAGGACAAGGGGAAAAAAAGGAAAAGAAAGGAAAAATAATGCCTTAAGTCCGTTTTCTTCTGGGTTTGTTTCGTTTGTTTGTTGTCTGCTTGTTTGTTTTGGGGGTAATTTGCATTTATGTTTTTCTGGAGACTGATAATCAAGGAAGCAATAGAGATTTAACTATATCTGGCACTTGAAGAGACTCGTTGCTTTGCATGTACATACAGCTTTAAAGGCGGTTTGGTTGTGCAGAAGAGGTGTACAACACCTTCGTCACTGTTTTGATCTGGACATCTATTCTGCCTCTTCCCTTGTGCCATTCAGACAGCTTTTCGTACCCAAGCGGCCGCAAGTGTTTTCCCCTTCCAGGAAGTTCCGATGCGAGGCTGCACTGAGGAGGTCTCGGGGGAGAAGCAGCCTTCGCCTAGGAGTGCCTGGCACCCGGGAACCCCTTTTCGGCTGTGAGAGGAGCCTCTGACTCACAGAGACTCTATTCACCGCCCAGCCCCAGAGCAAGGGGTTTATGTCGGGCCATGTGACCTGAACCCTCCAACAAATCTCGCTCTTCCTCTCTCTTCGGTCCAAACAATAAAAACCCTCTCCTCGAAGTTTTAATAACTTGAGTGTGATGTCAGCCTCGCTTTTAAAAGGCATCGCAGGTCTTTATAAGCAGAGAATATTACCCTGCCCTGGGACAAATCCGAGGTGAGAGTTTTCGCTTCTGGAGCGATGGGGGACGTTTAAACCCCGGCCCCCGCACAGCAGCTTGCTGCCCCTTTCCGCCTGTCAGCCCGGGAATTTATTTTCGTGGTAAGAAGCAGGCATGGCTGGCGTTATCGGCAGGGATGACACAAGAGACAAACAAGAGGGCCTTTGAAATGGCCGGGGTTGGAGGGGTCCCCCTTCTTCCTCTCCAGGCAGTGACATAATTCATCTGGGGAGGGGAGGGAAAATACTCCCCGATATAGATGTATTGTTAAAATTGACCACCTCAGGAGCTACTAGGGAAAGGTGCGCGAGGGGGAGGAAGGTGGGTCAGGGGCTCGGGGGATGGGGGGCTCTCAGGGAGATGGGGGGTGCCCCTAACGTACCTCTGCCCCGGCAGGTGAGGCGGGGCCAGAGCCCCCATTTCCAGGAGCCCAGCGCCACCCAGCGGAAAGCCCGGGCCGGCGCCACGGTGGGCGGGGGTCTCCCCCGGGGCGCATCGAGGGGTCCGGGGGTCCCCGGTCGGCCCCCCGTCACGGGGACACTGCGGCTCCGACGAGAGCCATCCCGGTGCCCGAAGGGGTGAAGGGGGCAGGTTGCAAGGAGCATCGTTTTGAAACGTCACTTCTTCCCGTTTTTAGCTGTTTCCCCTCCTCTGTTGCGATGGAAGAAGTGGATCTGCTATGCCGCAGAGCCCTGATCAATCTAGGGAAGCAAGAAATGCTGGTGTATCTATTGTGGCAGTGAAAGTAAAAAAAAAAAAAAAAAAAAAGTGTATATATATATGTGTGTGTATATATATATATATATGTATGTATATATATAGATAGATATTTTTTTTAAAGAAGAAAAGTAAATCAAATGAAGGGCTTTTTGGCCCAGACTCTGTTTCCGAAAGGTCAGTGGTATCATTTTTGACGTTGATTATGTAGCTGTTCTGGTCTCAAGTATGCTCCCCCCCCCCCCCTTCTCCTAGCGTGGTGTGCGAGGATGGTATTTGAAAGGGAGGAAGTAGATACCGAAAGTGATGGCTGATGAATTGTCTAAACCCTTCAGGGACATTTCTTGCGGGGGCTCGGAGGCAGCTCATCAATAAAAGCCTCCCGGATGGAGGAGGGAAAGAGAGAAAGGGTGATGGGGGGGAGAACCCCGGAGGTGTTAGCACCCTCATCCTCCTCCTTTGACCATATGGGGGATCGTAGCAAACCCAGGGCTTTGGAGGGACTGATGTGAAAGGGGGGGGGGGGGCGGGGGGGGGGGGGGAAGAGGCGGAGAAGCAGCCTGTAAGAAAATACCTCCCCAGAGGATTTATAGATAGGTAGATAGGTAGACAGACAAGCAGATAGATAGGTGAATGTAAGCCCGGGGTTACGGTCTCCTGCCCCGGCATCACGATCCGGCCCTAACGGGGGTGGCCGAGGCGGGAGGTGGCGGGGCCTCGGCCGTGCCCGGCTTTTGGCAGGCCCCGCTCCTGAGGTGCGAGCTTGGATTATTACTTTTTTCCAAACTATGTTCGTAAATCATGCAATAATCCGGCACTCAGTAACTCGGCCCTACCTTTGAGTGGGTCGTTATGTTTTATGGGCTTTACTTAAAAATTAATGCAAACCTCTCACGAAAGGAGAAGGGGGTACTGGGGAGGGCGGGAAGGCGGGGAAAGGAAAGGAGAGAGTGAGGAAACCTGCTCCTGATTAGTGCCTTCCCCGTCAGCGGGGCAGGGGCTGCGGGCGAGTCCGGTTCCTCGGCCCGTGGGCACAGCTGCGACGTGGGTGAGGGGGGCGCAGGGCCGCCCGGAGGGACCGGGATGGTGACTGCGGACATCGCTCTAGGCCCTTCTTCCTCTGAACTTAAAACTAACCCGCACTCCCCTGGATGCTACCGAGACGCCTGTCACCCCAGCCAGCCCCCCCCCGGCTCTCCCCTCGCTGCCCACCCGCCGAGACCCCCTGCTTGGTGCCGCGGAGCTTTTCACGCGTGTTTCTGAGGGAAATGGATGCTGTTTGGAGCGGCGGAGGCCAGAGGGCGTGGGGAATGGAGGAGGTGTCCCCGGGAGTCGAGGCGAGAGGGAAGAAAAGCGCAGCCCTCCGCCAGAGCCGGGGGCACGGCTGTCTCCCTCACCCCACTGAAACTATTTGTCTGCCGCGAATGGTATGGAAAGTAATTAAGGTCGGCGCATGTATGAAAATTATTGACAATGTGTAAAGCCAGAAATCTCATTTGATCGGAATGTAAACTTGGGCGGGGGAGAAGCCAGTCAAAAACGTCCCGTGTGTTCAGATCTCGGGCCAACCCGTGTTTGCCCGTACTCGAGGCTGTCAGTGGGATATGCGGAGCGGTTCGGGAGGGGGGGCTCTCCTGACAGCCTTGCAGGGAAACGACGAACCCCAAGAGCCCAAAGGTCGCTGCTGGCTCTTGCGCGACCTTTACCACCGACACCCGACCTGGTTATGCTGGGTGGGGGATATCGGGTCCGACACCCATCTCTTTAGCACCGCCCGCCAGAGCCAGGAGCTGCCCCTAACCCTCCACCTGCCCGTAGCTGCCTGCTCCGCTGCCCGCGCTCTGCGGGCACATCGCCGCTCTGCTCTGATCTCGAAACATCCCGCTTCTTGTTTTATCCCGCGTCGGTCACGTTTTATTTACACCGACAAGAGGATGCTCGGAGACAAAAGAGTTTTGTTTTCGGTTGGGATTTTTTTTTTTTTTTTTACGTCAAAGATGTTTTATATTTTTGGAAGGGTTGTGTTTCCTTTTAGAGAGGTGACCTATATCCTGACCGCTGTAGGGGGTTTATTTTGATGCTCCGGGAAGTTCAGTCGGAGCTCTTTAGAGCCGGGAGGAGGTAAAATCTTTAACGTTGTCACCTGGCATAGGAAAAGCGAAGTCAACCCACACAAAACACTGGGTGGAAGTTCGGGGGGGCTGACACTTAACAAACCCGACGCTATTATTATATGCGGAGCCTATAATAGTTTTGATCGCCGCGATGTCCTCGCAGCTCCGAGGGGCTGTTCAACACCCGCAGTATCTGCCGGGGGGGCAGATCCCCTCCATCAGTCGGAGCCTCTGCGTTATGCCCCATCTGGGCCGCCTTCCTCCTGTGTCCCACCAGCCCAGGGGAAAGCATGGATAAGACAAGCGAACGGGCAGTTCGCTGAATCACGACAGACACCCCCGGCACTCCCAGCAGATCCCTGAGGCTGGGTGCAAAGCCCTACGGCTTTGTTAAACCCTAGTCTTAGCGAGCTCGGATGGAGAGTGGACACCTCGGGCTCGCAGCTCCAGCAGCTCCTTGGTCACAGCTCCAGTGCGGTGATGAGGGCGGGATTGGATGCAGGGGATTGCAGGTAGCCTTGGGGTGTTGGGGGGGATGGAGGGCCAATGTAGCAACAAAATCTTAGGCTGTAAGTGCCTCCCGAAAAGTTCAAAAGCTGAGAAACTCTTTTCAGCCAATTGAAGAGATCAAACGTCTGGTCTCTTCATCAGAACCTGTCTGGGAGGAAGATGTCTTCTCGCCTCCTTTGCCAGTGCTTGCACTTCCCCTCGGAGGGGTCCTGCGGCCCCGAGGCCAGCGGAATGCCGGCTCCCTGCCGGCACCCTCCCGGGATCCGTGGTCCTGCGTGTCCAAACACCCAGTTGGGTGTTGGCTCTTCTCCCACCTGCTGAGGCAAATTTCCCCCTGGAAAACACTTCCCTAAAGGCGAATAGATTCTTGTTTCTCGACTGCTTCTCTCCTACACTTTGTCTCTTGCCTGGTCTTTCCCTCCATCCTCGGGCGCTGAGCAAAGCTGCCCCGCACGGGAGAGCTATGCAGCAGGGAGGAAAAGGAAAGGTATGGCTCTACAATATTGGCGATCACGACCTTCATAGAGGCGTTCTGATCTCCACCAGGCTTAGCTTCCCCCACATCTAGGCTCTGCTGAACATTTTCCCAAGGTATCTTCACGGGAAGCCGGCCAAACCCACGTGGTGGTATTCCAGGTAATACTGTGGTAGCAAAACACTAGGAGATTGGTGCCGTCTCTGTGCAGGGGGCACGTCTGGTGATGCTTTTGGCGCTTTTTTTTTCCTTCAAGGTGAAGTAGGCCCTTGCGCTTGCACTGAATGTCCTTGTCTGCCCTTGAGATGAGAATGTCTCAACCCCTCGGATGCCATGATCATGTCCCCTTTTTCTCTGCCTCGAGAGCACAGAGAGAGACCGACCCTTCAACAGAAACTGAGAAGAAGGGTCCTGTTAGCAACCTTCAGAGAGACGCCTATAAAAAGAGTCACGCCTGTTGACCATTAAGTACGCAAAAAAAAAAAAAAAAAAAAAAAAAAAAAGAGAGAGAAGGGGGGCGGGGGGGCAAAAAAAGAAGCGGAAAAATCTCTCCAAACAAACATCGGGATCGCACGGCTACTGCCAGAGGTCCCGAGAAGTCAAGAGGTCCCGGGAGCAGCACAAAGGACGGGGCCAGACCTCTGCGAGTCCCTTCCCATTCCTGGCCTTTCTGCTCTCCCGGCTGCCCTCCTCCCCACCCCCGTTCCCCAGGCGGTCGCCCCGGGCTGCCAGGGCCGGGCTCTTCTCTGAGGCTGCTCTGCTCCTCCAGCTCCTTCAAATGCCCGCATGCCCCTCATGCGGAAAGGGGTCTCTGTTTGTCAGCCGCTGCAGATCGAGATCTAAATCCAGGCACCCTGAAATTGACAGTTGGAGGAAAATCCTCCAGGGCTTAAGGAAACGCACTTTTACAATACTGGAGGGATTTGTTTAAGTTTCAGTCTCGGCTTTAATTGAAAAAACGCTTCTCATCTGCAGGACCTCAGAGGAGAGGAAAGAGCCTGAAGTACGCAGTTAAAAAAGGGGAGGAAAAGAACAGAAAAAGAACAAAAACGGGGGAAAAATAGGGACTCAAAAATAACTGTAAACATTTATCTTTCATATTTGTCTCCCATTTTCTTAACTGGCTTAGTCTAACTTACTTCATTTAGCCCACGAAGCAAAGGGGTCTGTGTTATGAACATGAAACTGAAACCGCAATAATGAAGAGATTTCCTAGAATAAAAACGATGATTATAGAACAACATCTGAGTAACCAAATCTGCCAAAAAGTTTAATTTCCGTATACTTTGGTAAAACAAACCAGTTGTGCTCCAAAGCTGGGATCAGCTTAGAAATGGATACACCAACCAAAATAAACATCTCCACCAAACAGCAAATGCACTTCTGTTTAATCACAGGCATTTCAAACCACCTTTCAAAGTCTCAGGACTATGTCTTGGAGACTTTTTAATGCTGTTTCAAACAAGCGTCTGCTGCGAAGAAGAGGACGTTGCTAACAGGTAGAAAGTGGCTGACTGATAGTGTAACCCCCGATTCTCCTATCAGAGCTGCTGCAAGCCGCGACTGAAGCAGCCTGATGCTCCCAGATACAGGGCTGCCCTGCTCGGCTTTGCTCATCGTCTGCCCTGTTTCGCACGGTGGAGAAAGCAACGAATCCTTCGTGTATGGTGACATCTGTGTTGGCAACAAATGCCTCTTCCCTCTTGGCTAATGTTCATGATCAAAACTAACTGTCTGAAACGGGAGCAGGTTAGAGTGATGTCCAGGCAACATCTCTGTCCCTCTTTCCTTGCCTTTAATATGTTTAGCCTCCTGACGATCGCAGAAATTACTTGGACATGTCATCCAAAGGTGACATTCAGACAGACGTCTCTCCACGGAAGGAGAAAAAGCATGCTCGTTCGCCGATCTAGAGCGGGAAAGGATGTTTATGTATAAAAGCACGGATATTTAAAAAAAAAATATTCAGAATAGGTCGTTACAACGCGATCAGACACGTCGGCCTCCCTGACCCTCCAGGAAAAGAGATATGAAATAAATTAGAAAAAGATGAACAGATAGATAGATAGATAGATAGATAGGTAGATATTTCATTTTTACGATGGGAACAATTTAAATCGATGCCTCTGGAAAGGTAAACACGGTCTATCAACCGGGCGATTATTTTTTCTGTTAAAAAATGTGTAGTAAACATTGCCGGGCTTGGTAGTGTTTTTCTTAGCTGATCCTCAGATACAATCAAGCCATTTTCGGACACATTCCCATGTATGCAGCACTGGTGATCTGGAGGAAGCTGTCGACGCCTGTTCAGTTAATTTAGGTTTTCTTTGTCTAATTACTGTGGAGCTTAGGGAAAAGGAGCCGGGCTCAGGGCAGTAAACTGACACTTGGGCTCTGTGTGTGGTATCCAGGCAGTTTGATGGAAAAAGCCTGCTTCCACTCAACTGCAGGTCACTGTCTGGGACCAGCCCCACCCCCTCCCTGCCTGTACCCACCAGCGAGTTCTCAGCACGGAGCTGCACTGGAGACAGACGGACACAGAGACACATACACACAGCGCTGCAGGCACGCTGACAACGGCGTCCCGCTCTGCCCGCGTCCTTCCCACCCCTGTGCCTTTGGTCCAGCATCCCTGTCTGCTCTGCCCCTCTTCCTTCCGCCGTTCTCCCTGCGTCTCCAGTTTGATCCTGGAGCCTCCTCCATCATCTGGGAGCGGGCCTGTGCCTCCGCCAGCATCTCTCCTCCCTCCCCCTCCGGCACCCCCCTTCCTGTAGCAAAATGTGGGCCAGCACGCGTGACCAACGCTGTACGGGGTGGGGGGACACATCCCGGGGAAGCGGATGGGGCCGCATCCCTGGTTCTGGGACTCGACCTCTGCTGCCTATCAAATTAATTGCGTTTTATATAGGGGTGGGAAAAGCTAGCGAGAAATATTAAAAACTGGAGGTGTCGCAGGCTTGAGGAGCAGCAGGCACCCTGCCTGGGGCTCCGTAGGGAGGGCAACCCCCACCACGCATACATGTCCGCACCCGGCGGCATAAGTACCAGTGAGCCCCGGGGCGCACCGGCGGCGCTGCGGACTGGCAGCCGCTTCCCTTGGCTCGGGGCTATCCCTGAGAGCCCCGGGCAGACCGGTGCCTGTGGGAACGAGGGAACCCCAGGGAAGTGGTAAAGGGTGTCCCTGCGGGCTGCGGGGCCAGGGCTAGTGCCGCGGCAGCAGCAGCAGCGCCTCCTGCCCAGATGAGGGGTGGACAGAGGCCAGCTGGAAAGGGGTGGTCTCTCTCGTTCACCCTCTCACTCCCCCTTTCTCTGTGCTGATTTCTCGGCAGGATTCAGGGGGGTCTGCGAGGAAAGGGGTGGGGGCAAGAAACGGCAAGAATGAAGGAACTGATAGGCTGTCGTCTGTGCCTTTACACACACACAAAAAAAAGCATTTATGAAAGAATAACAGTGGGAAAGAAATTAGAGGGGGGGGCTCCTGCGCTTCCTCCCATTGACGGATTAGGCTGCTGGATGGTCCCCAGGTGGGGGGCAGAGGAGGAAGCGGAGCGGCGCTGAGCGGAGCCTCTGCGGGAGGCGCGGGGAGGGCGGGGGCCGTGCCGGGGCTGTGCTGGTCCATCCCGCCCAGTGCCTGTCTCCGGAGGAAAGCAGAGGAGCCATTGCGCAAGGGACCACGGGGACGGATGAGCAGGGCGCTGCCGCCGCCCCGCAGCCGCCCGCAGCTCTGAGGAGGTGCCCGGAGGACAGAGGCTCCCACCGCCCCCCTGCCTCTCCGCTCTTCCCCTGCGGGGCATCCCCCGCCCCGGTACCCACCCCGCCCGGCTCCCCCCCTTCCCTCCCAGCCTCACCCCACCCTGCCCCATTCCCCTCCCTCCGTCAGATGACCACCGAAAGCGGCCAGCAGCAGCTGGAGCCCCCCGTCCCTCTCCGCTCCTGCAGCCCGGCTCCCGGAGCTCTCCAGATGAGCCGGCCGCCCTCCTCCGCCCTGGAGACCTCCACCTCCTCTTCCTCCACCTCCACCTCCTCCTCCTCCTCCTCTTCGGCGGCGGCGGCGTCCTCCAAGAGTAAGAAGGCCAGCTCGGGTCTGCGGCGGCCCGAGAAGCCCCCTTATTCCTACATCGCTCTCATCGTCATGGCCATACAAAGCTCGCCCTCCAAGCGCCTGACCCTCAGCGAGATCTACCAGTTCCTGCAGGCCCGCTTCCCCTTCTTCCGCGGCTCCTACCAGGGCTGGAAGAACTCTGTGCGCCACAACCTTTCCCTCAATGAGTGCTTCATCAAGCTGCCCAAGGGCCTGGGCCGACCGGGCAAGGGCCACTACTGGACCATTGACCCGGCCAGCGAGTTCATGTTCGAAGAGGGCTCCTTCCGACGACGGCCCCGCGGCTTCAGGAGGAAATGCCAGGCGCTGAAGCCCATGTACCGCATGATGAACGGGCTGGGCTTCGGCGCTTCCATCCTCCCTCAGGGCTTCGATTTCCAGGCGCCCCCCGCCTCCCTCGCCTGTCACTCCAACGGCTACAACCTCGACATGATGCCCAACGCCATGGCCAGTGGCTATGAGGGACTCAGCGGTGGCCACCACGTCCCGCACATGTCTCCCAACCCTGGCTCAACCTACATGGCCAGCTGCCCTGTGACTGCCAACGGGGACTATGGCCCCGACAGCAGCAGCAGCCCAGTGCCCTCCTCGCCGGCCATGGCGAGTGCCATCGAGTGCCACTCGCCCTACACGAGCCCTTCGGCTCACTGGACAACCTCGGGGGCCTCGCCGTACATAAAGCAGCAGGGCCTTCCCGCCGCCAACGCCGCCTCCTCCGGCATCCACTCCAGCGTGCCCTCCTACTCTCTGGAGCAGGGTTACCTGCACCAGAGTCCCCGCGACGACCTCTCAGGTAGGTACCTGGGGGTTCTTGGGGGAGGCGGCGGAGAGCGCCGCGCCGGTGGGGGGTTTAACCTGCGGCGAGGGTTTGTCGTGGGGAACCCCCGACCTTCCGCGGCGTAAGAAAGAACAGGGGCATTGTCTGCGAGAGGGAGGAAAATACGCGTGGGTTGGAGCTGCTTTGTTTTAGGAAAGGGTGGCTGTCTGGGAGGGCTGTGGGTACGGCTGCGAGCATCCCTTCTTCTTGCCCAGAGCCACTGAGGAGGGCTCCGAGGAAAGCCCGGCTCCATCCCAGCACCGTCCCGGCTCCCTCGCTGCTGGCACGTCCCCCCCGGAGCCGGCGACATGTGCGCGGCAGCAGGACCGGGGCGGCCCAGCTAATCCGGGCTGCGGCTTCCCTTAACGTGGAGCGCCGGCAGGCATCGCCGCTGCCTCGGTAAATCGCGGTCCGCGGAGCCGCGGCTCGGCAGTAATCAAAAGAAGGCGTTAAATGTTATCCCCTAACCCTGAGGCGGACGGAAAAAGAAAAATAAAAGAAAAAAAAAAAAAAAAAAGAAAAAAAAGGGGGGGTGGGGTAAAAAAAAAAAAAGAAAACAAAACCCACCGCGTATCTTGAAAAATGCGAGAGAGATTAAAGCGGATCCAGCGTATTTCTGCAACTGGAGGCAAAGAGCTTTCTGGTCTCTGTCTCCCACCCCCCTACACCCCCCGGACGGTGATCACACACAATGTCTGCTCAGAAAAGTCCGAGCACAAAAATGGGTAAAAGATGTTGGGCTCTTAAGGGGAAATTTTCCAAATAGCCCTTTTAAACGTGGGTCCCGGAGGTTAAGCAAACAAAGACAGTCTGGGCTGGACCACACCGAAGAGGATTTTAGCCTGACTTAACCCCTATGAGAGCGGGGTCTTGTTCAATTTTATGGGAATTTCAACAAGTAACAAATACAGGCGACCTTCAGCTCTGGGTCCCTCCCGCCCCCTCCTCGGGTGCCTGTCAATCACTCTCCTGTCCTTCGGTGAGCCCTGCAGCCTGCCCCGGCCTCCCCACAGCCGGGGAAACCGCTCTGGCGTCGCAGCAGAAGGGACTCGGTGTTTTGGAGGAGAGCCAGCGGCTGCGAGAAATAACCCCAAACCCCAAATAGCCTGGTGTGGTCCAGGGGAGAGGTGGCTGCGAAGCGGTCGCCGCCTGACAAGCGTTTTGGCGCGGGGAGGTGGCGAGGACGCTGAGCGTCCCCAGCTGGGCTCCCCTGCGCCCGTGGGGCTCTGTTGCTGGGGTTTAAACCCACCTTTCGGAGATTTAGGTCGTGGTTTTGAGGGCCGGGGCGAGAGGCCGAGGGTTCACAGGGGCATCTGTGACCCAGTGAAATACCTGCCTTTACCGTTAGGAATTTCTGCTTTGGTTTGTTGTTGTTATTCGGTGGTTTTATGGGTTCGTTTTTGTTTGTTTATTTATTTATTTATTTATTGGTTATTATTTTTTAAATTTCCTTTTCCTTTCGTTCGGATTTTCTTCTTTCCCTGTTTTACCCAGTGCAGCCCCCATGGGGCCAAGCGTGGCGAGGGAGTGGGACTGGCCCGGGGATTGGGGCTGAAAGGTGCCTGAGCCATCCTCCTGCTAGGCGCCCGAGGTGGGAAAGGCCATTCCTGCAAGAGAAATTTTCAGCACAAGAGCACAGGGGGAGAGAGCAAGGGCTCTGATCCCCCTTAGCCTCCACCACGGCTTCCGAGGCTGGGGCTGTTTAAGTCCGAATTGTTTCTGTTCAAGGACGGGTAGACATGCAGACAGTTCGATGGACGCTTTCTTAATGCCCACGAAGAGTGTCCGTTTCCATCAGCCTAGATGTAATGCCACCACTTAGTAAAACGGCGTTTCTCCACTTATTTTCTACAGCTTCAGGATCTGGGCCCACGACTTTAGTGGAAGCCGTCCACATTCTTTGATTAACAGAAAGAAAAACCCGAACCCTTTATTCTTTTGCGTGGATCCAAACCTCATTCGTGTGTGCCATGTAAAATCTCTGTGGAGCAAACGTTTTAGAAGAGTGAAGGGAGATGGGGAAAACTGCTCCGAGCTCGTTCATTCGTATTTATTACCACCAATATTCTTTCTCCTCCTCTCCTCACGAAAGCGGTTGCTAGTGAATTTTGCCTTTCCCTTTCTCTTAGTTAATTGCAAGGTAAATTCGGTGGCAATCGCTGCTGATCGGTCAATAATCCTCCAGTCAAGACAGCGACAGGGCTGACTTCAAACCTTGAATTTGCATCAGACCCAAGAATAAGAGAGGAAAAAATTGGAAACAGGAGGCTCGGTTCTGCTAAAAGGATTTTGAAGCTGGGGGGTGGGGGGGAGAAGGATTTTTTTCGCACACTATTAAATCCTGCTAAATGATTGAATCAGGATTGTAATAAAGTGCCCCGGTTTATGGTGAGCATACCAGCAGGGTTATTAGAAAGCCGAGGAAATCCAGCGAAATAATCACTTTTATAAAGTGAGCTCTGCGGGGTGAAGGAAGGGACAGTGCCGGAGGAGACGGGCTCAGCGAGCCGCCGGCCGCCGCCGCCGAAGGGCTCCGCATGCCGGGAAAGGAAAACCGGGATGGCTCCTTCTTTTTATGTTTTCTTTTTCCTTTTCCCACTCTCCTGAGCTTTCTTTTGATCTTCCCACCACCCCCTTTTTCTCTTTCTTTCTTTCTTTTTTTTTTTTTTTTTTTTTTTCCCTTTGACCTTAGTCAGATCTGACAAGATCCCGCTAGCCGAGTTTGACATCCACACGCCAACCCAAATCCCTCTCTGGCCCTATCTGCTCCGCGGCCCTTGCTCAAGCGGCGCGCTCCTCCCGCCGAATTCAGTAGGAGACCTGCTAGACGACAGATCCCAGTACAGCCCTACAGCTCTGGCCGAGGAAAGGATCTCCCACGAGACCCGCGAACCTTGTTCCCTGAAGGGCAGCTTTAGGCTGTGGTGGGAAATGAAAATGGGGATGTGCAAGGTCGGTGCCAGGGGTGTACTTCGCTTGTTGATGACGAACTGTAGGGTGTCTTCGGTCTACATCTTATGTTTAAGACACTAGAATAGGCGTGCGCGCTCGTACACACACACACACAAATAAATACAGTCTCAACACATAGACGGATTGTGTTTAGAATTCAACCTGCAGCCATTCAAGTCAAAAGCAAAAACCTCCCAGGAACGGGATGGGGAGGGGGAAGAGTGAGCAAAGACAGGAACCAGGTTCCAATGGCTGCGGCGCATCCAGAAAACCATGCATTCGGCATCGCTTCCTCACACGCACACGCTCTCACACTTCACCCTACGCCGCGGCTGACCTAACTGTGCCCGCAGGCAGAGGAGTCGAGCGCCAGCCGTGCCTGTGCCCCCGTGGGAGGGAGGGACGGATGTATGGTGGGATGCTCCGAGACAGGGTGAGCCCGGGATGAGGCCGTGCATCCGGCGGCGGGCATCCACCTCCGCCGCCGCCCTTCGCTTCCCGGGCGACTGCCGCACGGTTGTGCTGCTCCGAACCTCTCCGTGGAGCGGGCACAAAGGGTCATATGGGCGGTGTGGGTCTTCGCGGGATCCACGTCCTCTCCCCGCACGGGAGGATGGGACCCGCCGCTCTTCCCTCCCGGCAAGCGTGGCAGGCTTTCCCCCGGGGAGCGCCCCGTCGGCTGCTAGAGAACCCAGAGAGGAGCTCCCAAACCTCACGGTGGGGAGCGTGGGCCAGGGGAAAGGAGGCAGTGTGTCAGCCCTGTTGCACGCACCCGCTGCTCCCTGCAGGTGAGGGAAAGGGCTGCTCCCTCCAAGTAGAGCCACCCGACTTCTGAGCATCTCTTCTTCTTTCTTTTTCTTGCAGTGGGATTGCCTCGCTACCAGCATCACCCTTCCCCGGTGTGTGACCGGAAAGATTTTGTTCTCAATTTTAATGGTATTTCTTCGTTTCACCCGTCCGCTAGTGGATCCTACTACCACCATCACCACCATCAAAGCGTCTGTCAGGACATCAAGCCCTGCGTGATGTGAAGACAGCGCCCCAACAGAGACAATCAGGTGGCATTGAACAGAGCCGAGGAATAGACGGACCCACGCAGATTAAATATAATGTGCACTCTGATAGCATTGATAGTACACGAGTCACTTAGCAGAATTACCTAAGGAAGTGGTGTTTTTGGTCCCCCTCTCTCCCTTGAAGGACACGTACAGCCGATATAATTCTCCAAAGCTCTTCCTAAAAGAAAAATGCCTTGTGTGATGTGTTGGGTATGGTGGGCCATAAGTGTCCTTATGCCAAGTCTGACCACCTTAATCAAAAACCACCTTTCTGTGACCTCCTAAAGAATCGAGCTTTGGGAAAGGGACAGTTCAATATATTTTTATAGGAGAAAGTGCCTTTGAATAGGAAAAATAAGTCTCCTAGCTCAGCGCCTGCGAGGACTCCCCCTTCCGTTGCTGCTTTAGCAGGAAATTTACTTCTTTATTTTTGTCTCTCCCTGAACCCCACCAAGGACACTTTGTGTGGACTTCAGCACCGACCGATCGATATTATTAAAACAGTATTGTTTAGCCCTTTCGCGCATAGACTTTAAGAAAAGTTCCTTTTTTTTTTTTTTTTTGTTTCCAGTATTGCAGCAATACAATGTGTTGTTTTTTATTTTTACAAAAATTGTTTTCTACCACAATATTTTTTAAAAAAGTATTTTAAATAAATCTCGTGTATACTCACACACTATTGCTTTAAAAGGAGAATATATTTGCACTTATGTATACTTTTTACAGTTTGCCAAAATATTTTGATGTATAAATTTTTTTTTTTTTCCAATAAAATGTATATAAACGACCATGCACCGGACAAGCACTTATTTTCTCTCTGCTCCTTCTGAGTAAAATCTTCCACCCCAGCATCTGAGATCGTTAAAGCTGCAACCTCAAATCCTCCAGCCGCTGGAAGCCGAAGAGGGGAGTGAGCGGTTGACCCAAGGAAGCCAGTGCAGTGGTCTCTGGGCTACACCTCCCGCTCTCACCCATTTCCCACCCTGCTTTCTCCCGCTGCTGGGGTAGGCTGAAATAACGGCGGCAGTGGCCGCAAAAGCAGCAGGGTCTAGATCGCCTGCTCCTCCTCCCTTCGGGGGTCCCCCGAGCCCGAAGCGCTCTCCCTGCTCTTTATGGCTGGCTCCCGGTGTCCCCATGCATCCGTGTCCCGCACCGTCGGATCCCTCTGTGCCCCGATGGGGCTTAGCCAGGTGCGGGGGGCAGGAGCCCCTGTGCAGCGCGCAGGGAGGACAGGTCATCGGTGAGGGGCGAGAGAGTTCAAAGACAAAACCGTGGCTTGATAAGGAGAACGGGGAAGCACCGGGAATGCCGTGGTCAGTGAAAGGCGCGGAGGAGGGGAAAAAGAGACGAATAAATAAGAAACAAAATAAAATAACAAAGGGCCCCAAAAGCAACCCAGGCAAAACAATCTCTGACCCCGAGATGCTGCCGGCGGTGCCCCGCGCTGCCGGGGGCCGGGAGCTTCTTCGCCGCGTATCCTGAAGAGTCCACGGGCGGGCCTGCTGCCCGCTGAACCCACCCGGCACGTCCCGCCTTGGCCAGGGGGTGGGCACTGCCAGGGCCTGAAAGCTGCCCTGCGTGGCCCCGTCGGCGGGCGCAGCTCTCCGCCACCCCCTCGCTGCTTGTCCCATCCCATGAAGGGGATGGAGGCTCCCGGGTATTCCAATGAGCCACTCAAGCTGGGGCTGCCCCGTCACACTGGCTTGACTGCCCTCGGGCCCGCGCCCGGGCCGTGGAAAGACAGAGAGTTTCATCAGAATGTTGTATGTGTACATAGATATATAGATGCAATCATACACACAGAGATATAAAATCATATCTATGTAATTATACGTAGAGCTAAAACTCTTCATCCTTTAAAATACATATTTATGCTCGAACATGCCCTTTTCTTCCCTGAGCTTCTCAGGGCCTGTGATAAATTATAAAGTCAGCCTCAGAGTTTGCTCCGACCACAGTGCTGTGTTTACATTCTTTCCAAGGCAAGCCTGCATGGTCGTAATTTATATCCTAAACACTTGAACGTAACTTGTTTACACAGGAATGACAGGACCTCAAAGAGAAAAAAACTGCCTCTGGCCTCCTCTCGCCCGGCCCGGCGGCGGCGGCGGGGCGCCAGTGCCCTCCAGCGGCCCCGGCCCGCCAGCGCCCGCCCCGGTGCTGGCACTTCTATTTGTGCCCCCCCGCTTCTGAATGCCGTTATACCCCAGAAAACGGGAGTAACGCTCACACTTGCCGATCTCCTGAGAAAGGGGAAGCATCTGCTAGGGCATCCTTCAGTTCTGGGTTTTGGTCTTCTCCCGTAACAATTTAAGACTATTAAGGTTTCCTTTCCCTCGTTAAAGCTTCCCGAACAAAGGGTGTTTCAGAAGCAGCGCTCTTTAGACACTGGTATGTTTCTGGGTGCTGTCAGTAAAATGAGCCCAGTTCTCCCTTTTGAATTTAAGGGTGACTTGCAAATGACAGGGAGGAAAAAAGTGGCCAGATTTTTAAGTTAATTTGATCTGATTTTGTTTTGATATTTTATTTTATTGCAGTACCTTCCACCCTAGGAATTCAGCTCTTGTTTAGTCTAAAGAACTCTAATGGCCGCAGAGCCAGTGGGAGTCAAGACCAAGAGCTATGCCCCTGCAAGGACAAGGTATTTATGTTTTAGCCATACAGTTAAAAGTTCTTTGCATCTCTTTACATTTGTTAACAATCAGTGAACATGCCCAAATACTTCACATTTTGGAAAAAGCCCCCAACCCTCTTTGTTAGAGATCCAGCACTTGAGACTTCTAATCAAAGCACTAGTGATGCAGTGCTCATCTCTGAGACTCTGAAAGACTTACAGCATCAGAGAAAGCTGAAATTTCTGGCGTTAAAACCAGAAATCTAGGTGTATATATTTAGTCAGATCATCGTGGACAAGGTAAGGGGGGTATACCTGAAGTTGTGCGTGTATTTGCTAGTCAAGCTGTAGGGAAACCTGTAGTTGCTGTGCTAAAATGAGCATCAGTTGGTATAAAACATGTGAAGGGCTGTGTCTCTGCAGATTTCTTAGTCATAGCTCTTTTCTATGAGAACAGTATCTTCTCTTCCTCTTTATCATTTGTTATCTTCTCTTTCCATTCCTTGCCTACAGACATGTCGTTGACTGCTTTGTCCTCTATGTGTGGATTGCAAGATGCTTAATTGATGCCTTTTTTTCTTTAGCAATGCTATAGCCCAAGTAGCACCCAACACCAGTCATGCAATTCCACTGAGTCTCAAAATCTCATCATCGCTGGCTTGCACCTCGGGCTTCAGCCTGTACAACCACTCTGTACTTAGAGGTGAGCACAAAAGAGGATAAGAGCAAATAGCTTCCAGGTACACTTCTGGTCTATTCCAGTGAAGAGCTTATGTATCAAAAAAGCTGCATGAGTTTTTCTGACAAAATCAGTTTTTCTAATGCATTACTAATGCATCTCCCGCAAACCTTGCCTCACTAATGACCTCAGACTGCCACAGCTACGAGGAATCTACAATTAAATTACAAATAATTAGTCATCTAGACTGATGGCGTAGCTCACATTTGGTGAGGCGCTAAGGCAAATGGATTGAATGTAGACTAATCCAAACATTTCCATTATTAGAGCACACTAGGCAGAGTTTCTGCAGGATGGGAATGAAATCATACTGGAGTGCCTCAAACAGTTTGCGTGTGATCCGCTATAATCTTACATATATATTTTCTCCATTCTCTAGTTTCATCACAGTCTTACTGCCTCAGTGGAGGGATTTTGCTTGTGAGGGTGTTTATATTACACAGAATAAAACCACTCAACCACTCCAAAACTGGGATCATTTGAACAATCAATTCAACATTGGCAAAATTAGCCCAATGCGGAGATATCTTATGTGGGATGTTGAATTTCTAGCTGGTAGCTGACCAAAGCATTCTTTAAAACAGTCAGTTTATCAACACCGTTAAATCCCCTTGCCCATTATTCTATTAAGACCAGCACCAGATTAATATCTTGCTGTGTTCTGGCTCAGCTGGCAAAGTACTTTAAGCCAACCCAGTATTTTCAGTTTACTGTGAGAGTTTTACCCTGCTTTGGAGGCAAAGAAAAGTAAAGATTTAAATAATTTTTGTTTACTCAATAAACTTGATTTTGTTGAACAAGAAAGTTTTGCTTATAACAAATGCATGAGGTAGTATTTAAATAAGCCTGTTCCATAAAATGCTAGGTATGTTGCTTAGGCCCTGAGAAAGCAAGGTGCTGGTTTCGATTATAATTTTAATATACCTGAGCTTGTCAGTGCTCCCATTAAAGTCAATGGGATTATGCACACGCTTAAGGTTAAAAGTGCTTTGCTGAAGAAGGGTGATGGGACTAAAATGAAACACTAGAGGTTCCTCCGATTTGCTGCAGCTGAGCTCTGTATAAGAACTGGAGTAGAATATACCTGATTCATATACAGGATGAAAATTAATTCAAAACACACTTCAGCTTTGAATAGAGATGCATTTTACAAAACCTGCTGGCATTAATCTGCATGAAATACTGCCTTAGCTAATAAGAACACCCGGGCTTTATTTATATATTGAGCCATTTGATAGATACAAATGAAGAAAGAGGTAAATACAAGCCAACATATTTTTGAATAAAAGCCCAGAGGTTCTCTCAGAGTTCAATGATCTTTGTGTCTAGATTATAAAGAATTCAGAGCAGCTTCGTGTGACTTGCCAACTACTGAATAGAGCTCCAAAACATCTGTAATATTAAACAACTTCAAGCCTCCTTTTTATGCTTGTTTTCATCCAATAATGATTTATAGAACTCTATTGGCTTCTTCATTGGTCATTTCTAAAAAGAGAGATGCTGGGAAGAGAAGAAGGTTTTAAAATTTTTTGGGATACCACTACCAAACTGCAGTTGGAATTAAAGGTATTTTAACAGTGGATTTAGATTTATTTAGGAGATTATGGAGAAATGTTAACTGCATTACATTGGTTATTTCAAACATCGCAAAATGAATTTGCAGCATTGTGCGAAGTACCATGAGGCTCACAGGCAATTTGATGTTTTCAGGGTAATTAAAAGAGACTGAGCTGCTTTTGAGGAACTGATAAAGGACAGATTTCCTGGACTAGATCCCCACTGGTAACATTTTATTTGCAGTAGAGTTGCAGCCCATTAATTCTCACTGTCCAAATATAGGTAGCATTAGTTTAAATTAGAAGTTTTATAACTGATCTAGCTGAGCTACTGAACTCCTTTATGTACACAAACTTATCTCATTTTCAGAGACCCTCTTTGGATTGGTTTATACCTGTCCTGATTAACATATACCAAACACATTTTACTCAATGAAAAATCTGTCCGTTTTATTTTTGTATCAGTTCAAACTAGTTTAAAATTACTCTCTGAGACTGGGTTTCATGCACAACAGTTTTCCGAAATGATGAAAGGTGTGATTTAGTTCAAACTGCATAACTGGTGTTTATGGACACTCCATCACTGTAATCCCTCGTTTATACACATACAGCTGCAAGCTGCACCAGTACGACTAACTTTAAAATGGTATCAGCTCCCCAAAGCTGACTGAAACTAAACAGGGCAGTGTCTGTGACTAGGCAATCCTTATGTTAAAGGCCTGGAGCTTTTCCCTGTGAGACAGCTGAATGTTAGAAACTGGATCCAAAGCATGATGGAAGGTCCCGGACAATTTTACTTGTGGAATCAAGGCTTTAAAGTCAGGCCTTGGGCCTTCTTGCATTCATGATTTTTCATCTGGAAGTTTCTCTGCCAGAGATTTGTTTACCACTGGTGGCTTGCAGAGCATTTTCTGGTGGCTTAGAGACAGCTATTTGGTTACAGGACAGTGCCTCTCATCCTTTGTGGTGGAGAGAATATGAACAAGCAGGATGGGGAAGATGCAGTGAAGATTACAGTCAGCACCATGATTCACTCTCTTAAAAAAGGAATAAAATGCCTTCATCATTAAAATTGCCAAAACACAGAAATGTTTCCAGCCTCTGCCACATCTCCTTCGACATGTGGTAGCCTCTCTTAGTGCTGATAAGGTTAGATGGTCGTTAATGAAGGGAGAGCAGAGTTGTTAACTTGGGAGGACAAGGAACACCAGAAAAGCATTGGAGGAAATATACTTTGATCTCAGGTGACTTAACAGGCAGAGCTGTAATAGAAAAGATACAGATACTGGGGAGTGATGTGAATACTATCAAGTCAGGGTAATCATTAATAGAAGAGGTGCACAAATAAGGTTAACTTCTGCAGCAACATGGGAAAGCTCCACTATGTAACTATGAAAGGCAGAATTACAAGGTCCTTTAAAAATAAGCATCCAGCTCTGCTCCTCATATAATGCACTAAATCCTGTTTTCACATATGAGAAGATCCCCTTACTGTAGTGCACCCCTTTTTCCCTTCTGAGGCAGAAACAGAGATGCTCTGCAATGATTTACAAATACCCATGCTGATATGCGAACTGGGACACTTGAATACATTAATATATTGGTTTTGCTTAGTGCGAAGCAGCAAGAAACGAACAGGAGAATAGCAATAGCTCAAGATAAGCGACCTCCAGTAAATCAAGCAGAGGCTTATCCCAGGACTGCAGAGGAGCAAGGGGTAGGAGGAATCGGCTTGGCTACCAATTGAAAGTGTCCAAAATAGTCTGAACAAGCACAACCAGGGTGCAGGACTGCCAAGTTTCTCAGCAGGCTCAGAAGGTCTGTCAAGAAAGCAGTAGGAGCTGTTTAGGGAAACCTGTCTGACACAGAGGCATGTGTGAAGCAGCCCAGCCTTGCTACAGCAGTAGGCAGTGTGGAGACATGTGCAGAGCTGTAATTTTTCAAATAGCTTTTATTTCTAGAAGCATTATTTTTTCAGTGAAAATCAATGAGCAGCCTGGATTCCAGAAGACTATGCTATCCCTGTTACTTGCAATTGAAGACTCCCCCAGAGATGGCAAATGCCCAGCCCTGCAGACACCCTGGGAAGTGCAGCTGGCCTACTACATGTCTCAGCAACCTCCAGCGAGAAAAGCCTTATCTTCCACCCAAGATAGAAAAGGGACCACAGCTCTGTGCTTGCCCTCAGTAAGACTGTAACTAGGACAAAGATGGACCTCAGCTGGAGCAGTTGGTGCCTGATGTCACTGTGTTTGTTAAGGTAACAACAGTGAATATTCTGGAAGGTGATGACAGCAGTCAAAGCCTAATCTGGCCAAGAGAGTGTGGAGTGATATTCTGCCACCATGTGTTAGCCTTAGACCTCTGATATTTTCAGTCTTCTTTTATTGTCCCCTCTCACCTTTCTGTGACTGTTGATTACCCCAGAAGATTTCTCTGCCAAGTGAGTTTTCTTTCCATCCTGGGCTACAAGCCTTACTCCCATACTACTTCAGACAATGGCCTTTGTTACCAAAATGATGAGGGCAAGGAATGGCTGTGAATGATTCATACATTACTGTTTCTGTTCTAATGTTACACCACCAGATATGCAGATCTCAGAAAGTCCTTGACATTTCCTCTACATTTTCTTATGATTTCCTCCTTATTGTTACAGATGAACTACTTGCACTGCAGAGCTACTATAGGACCAGGGTTTAAAGATATCTTTCAGTAAAAGAAAAGGCATCCACATGTGCTTGTTTCCCAAATCCAAATAAAAGAACTAGGATTCCTGAAGTTTTTTTCTTTTACTGTAGCCTGCTGATTCTCTCCTCCTATGTTCCTGCTCTCTAAAGGAAATACCAGGAACTCTCCAATTCAGTTTCTGAAGGAAGAGGTCAAAAGAGGAGACAGCTAGAATATATGAGGGCAGACTCATAGTAACTCACCAGATCAGACCCGAGGGAGGCATAGGGAAGAGCAAAAGAAGGACAAACCTGATATTTAGCCCAGCAGATATGGCCAAGTTTTTCTATCAGCCAGTAGTAGTATATTTGATTAGCTCCTACTTGGCCCTGTACTTCAGTCTCAAAGGGAAATGTGATAGAAAGGCCATGCTCTCATTGAGTAGAAAAGCATCTGCAGTGAGCAGCTGACATACTCCTGTACATCTCAGGAGTACCTTATCTTTCTATTCAGTCACCATTGCCCTTCACCTGGGGGCTGGCTGCCTCCCCAGGGATGGCTCAAAAAGCAGAAAAGAAGGGCATAAGATACCTGAGCAATTTCCACATAGCTGTTTCTGGATCTAGGTACCCCCAGGGCTCCCAGTCAGTAACCACACTCAATGGTGAAAACCAGAAAACAGATGCTCATATGAAACAGACCATCCCATCCAGGGGCATCTCAGGACATATTTATTACTCAGGAGCATGCACCACAGCAAATCATGGCTCTCCTTCTGTATGAAAAAGACTTTGATGGTTGGCTAGTAATGGCTAAAAATGAGGCAAATCCATAGTCCAGACAAGCTTAAAATATGCCAAAAATATCTGTGTGCTGGCAAACACACTATTCAGCTTGTTCATTTCCTGTACACTGATTGAAACAACCAGAGTGCTCTCTCAAAGTATAGTCTTTTGAATGCAGAGTAAAATAAAAACAGAAGAAACATGCAGCTAACAAAAGTCTCAAGCTCAGTACTTCAGGAGGGACTTGAGCACAAGGAAAGTAGAGAGAGAGGACCTCCCAGAGCTGGGAAAGCCTCCACTTAGAGCACATATTCTGCATAGCCTGGTCTGTGGAGATGGTAATAAATTCCTCTGTTGCCTGCACAGTTGTCATTCATAAAGTGTATTTCTTTCACCAGAAAGAGGACCTAACACAGCTCTTTCACACCCTTACAGACATAAGCAGTAGGTGGAAACCTAAAAGAACCCCATCTGCCCCGTAAAGTGCACATGCATTCATGCTCTTTCAGGTGGACTCATCATTAAGGAATTGTAGCAAGATCCTTATCAGTCCAGACTCAAAGCCCGCGTGGCCCACCATCCTATGTTTGAAGGGGAACAGAACACTGGTCAACTTAAAAAAAAACATTAAGGAGTCTAGCATCCCCTGCTTGCTCACAGTGAAGTATCTCTGGAGGCTGTAATCTACATCCCAAATGTCATTCCTTGTTTTAGGAAGATCAGTCGTAGCACCTAATTTTGCCAGGGCATCCATTTCCCAAGATTCCCACTAAAAATTGCTTGCCAAATTCAGCATCAATTTCTTTTCCAATCCTGTAGGTGAATGTTGCACTCATGTAAGATACTACTTCAGCCTCTTCAGCCCATTTCACCAGCACCAGCTGCTTCTGAAGATCAACAAATTTTGCAGCAGGCAAGTATGGGATAACCTGCATTCACACCAACCGCTCTTAAGGTGAAGACAGCACTCAGCTTTGAACTTAGCTCCTGGCCTCTCTGTCATCCTGTGCTGGGGCGTATCAGAGGCTGTTTAAGTGGTATCTAAAAGACTGGTTTCTTTCTGTGCATTTTGATTGTGTTTCTTTTAACTTTAGTGCCAAGACAGAAGCTCCTGATTCATCTTAATTAGGTTTTTATTAATTTTTAAGTGGTTTTACCACATCTGCTCTTGTCTCCCTCCTGAGGCAGCCAAACACCATCTTCAGACATTTTGGCCCCTAGCATCTTACTGTGTTTCTTTTATTCCCTGCCTCACAAGAAATGAAACCTGATTAGGCAGTAGACTGCAGGACTTTATAGCATTGAATTAGTTGTTTTTATAGCATTAAAACTAGTAGTCAAAACTCCTTCTACAGGAAAAGTCATCAACATAGGCATCAGAGGAAGAGAGATACAACCTCTTGGAGATCTCTGCTTTAGGACAATGTGAATCTTAACCTCAACACGCACAATTCTCTCTGTTGGCTGTGAAAGAGTTCAGCTGATGTGGTCAGGTGAAGATGTCTGTTCTGTAGTTATATGAGATGAATCCTGGCCAAGATGCCAGGTCCTGAACAACAAGTAACAGACAAAATTGCACTGCTGGCTTCTAGCATCATGCTGTATAGTCCCCATTGCTCTCCATGTACAGCTCACAGCTGCACAGGAAGCAAAAGTTTCTATTAAGCTGCCTTCAATAAGCCCCAAGTCTTTTTCCAGAGTTCATTTTGAGGGCTCCAAGTCACAGGAATATTTTGCCTTCCCCCCTAGTATGTGCTGTATCGCATGTGCCACCAATTTAGCTCTATCTGCCATTGTATTAGTTCTTCCCCAGCTTTGCTTAAGTTCCATCGACATGCATCCCCATTGAAGTGCCAGGCTTTGGCTAACATAAATAACTTTTAGACATTTCATGTCCTTACTCCCATTCGCCTTTCCAGGCTACCAATATCTATGTTAAACAATACCAGATCTTGGCACTTCTCTGCCAACCATTTTTCTGGGACAAAACTTTGCCATTTTTCTTGCTTATTGCCTCCAATCCCTTTCACTAGCTTTTGATTCATTATCATGTGACAGCTTTATTGTCTTTAGCAAACACTTAACCAAAATCTTATCAAAGACCTTTAATTGAAGGATGCTGGATGCTGGAGGTCCACTGCTGTTTGGTCTTTTTTTTTGGTACAGAAATCAGGTTGGAACTATTTAGATGCAATTGCACGATTAGTTCCCAGGGTGTATACTGTGCATTTCAAGCCCATGAATAAACCTCCTGTCTTAGTTATACTGATGCTAACCAAGCAAATAAGCAAAAACCTTGTGAGTTTTGGTCAATTATTTGAGCAGAGTTAGCATAACTGAAAAAAAAATCCTACTACAAAAGTTCTGAGAAGTTTACAGGCTGATCAGATACTATTTATATAATATGTAAGGATATTATTTATAAATATATATTATATTATAAATATAAAAGTTGTTGCTTTCAATAACTATTTATAAAATCACTTTGTCCAATGCACTGGGAATTCTATGTATTTGCAGATAACAGTATTTTGTGACTAAATGCTAATGTTAATAATAGATGCTAACAGTGATCAGTAAGAAGACATGAGAAAAGGAAGAAAAACAGTAAATATGAAGATCCAGCAGAAGATACAAAAAAAAACCCCCGTCTTTGGTATGAGATCTGTCACTGAACCTTTTCTTTTTGATATTCCCTGTACACAGCAAAACAAAGGAGGTAGGTAGGAGGAAATGTGCAGGAAATGAAATAAGGGTGGTTGTAAGATGTCCCCAGAAGTGGTGACCAATGCCCAGGGGACCTGGAAGTGTCTGGTCCTCCCGGCACTGTCCTGTTTGGTGAGTGAGCTGGTGTGTCACCAGTCCTATTTGGCCCCGAAGCTGACAGACATTCCCATCTAACACCATTTCCGACAGAGAAGGATGGCCTGCCTCTCCCAGCCCAAGCACTGAGGTGCCAAGACTAAGTGGAACTTGCCCAAAATTTATGAGGGAAGAATGAAACTAAAGTCATATTCATGCGCGCAGGCCTTCTTTTTTTACTTTAACCCAGTTATCGGAGCAATGTGCTCCTGTTGATTTTAAAGCCTTATTTTGTTTTTAAAAGGCCAAATTGCCTTGCTGGATGTATTTATTGTCTGGTTACAGAGCTCCCAAGACAGGGGACTTACAACTGAGATCCAAGTCAAACCAGTTTGGTAAAATGAGTCATGGGGTGGCATAGGGATTTGAAGACAGAGATCCAGTCCGAAAGAGGTGGTCCCTAGTCTGAAAAAATGGAGAGCACAGGGCAGGGGTTCCCATGGAGAGGCAAGGGAGGGCAGCAGGCACATTGGCCAAGGAGGGGTCATGCTGACATGAGCAGATAGATATAGGCTTTTCTCATAACTTGGTGTTGTGGCATGCTGATGTGACCGAGCCCATCACAGCTGTCAGGGATATTCACTTGTGGTTCTACAGCTTGCAGATCCAAAATCGCTTGGGGACCTGAAAAGCATGACACCCTCTTGCTTCTGTGAGGTAACACCTAGGGGTTGTATCACTGATAATGTGTCTGGAAAGCAGCAAAGTCCAGAGAAATGACTAGAGGAGGAGGCTGGCTTTACAAAAAGTGAACTTAAAAATAATGGCTTTTGACATGTAGGATGGGGAAACATATATGAGGTCAGAGTTAGGAAAGATATGAAATCAGCTGCACAAAAAGGAGATAAAAAAGGACAAAAGAGAGGTGACTGGAGTCACTCTGATGAGGAAAGAGAGTAGGAAATCCAAAGAAAGGAAAGCATTAGGTAAAGGGAAAGCTACAATAGAGGAAAGCCAAACAAGCTGAAAGAGGTAAATAAAATGATGATGCTGGGAAGACCTTTCTGAATAAAGAAGGGAGGCTGAGATAGCTGACCTTAGGGGGAAGTCCTTCCCATTTGGTACACTACACAAGAGGAAAAGCCATCAATCCCTGAAAGCTCAATCTGGAAAAGGAAATGTAGAAATGCACAAAATGGAAAGGTGGGAATGGATGGGAGAAAATTTAAATCTACATGGGGATGAAAATGATCTTTCATTTACCCTGGATAGGCCATTTGCTGTTTATCCCCTCAGGCCTTTTACATTACTTTCTCTAACGTACTTCTACATAGCTAAAATCATTACTACAAGCATATCAGATCCTTATTGAAATACACATGGTTTCCCTGCAAAGAGGGACATGGGGATGTCAATATACGGTATCTCCTATCCAAAACATTTTTAGCTACCACACAAAAATGCAGATTCCTTTAAAGATGAGCTTTAGATGTCCTAATGCCCTCAGTATTCCTGTTTCCCTTATATCTGCAGTCTGTCTGCAGAGATAAAGTCATGTAGAAAGAATATAGATTTGCTCCTTCAGAAAAGCCCTGTTATTGTCTTATCAGTGAAATAAGTACATCCTGTGAACAGAGGCTAAAAAAGAAATTAAAAATCAAAGTTCCCTGGGACCTCACCATTGGGCTAGACTGCCAGGGTATTATCAAATGGCTAAAGTAAATAAATAACATTGCATTGTCCAAAAACTTCTTTCTTGGAAAGCTTTATATCCAAGCTGTTTATGCAATAAAGGTAACAGTGACATATTTCTGGTCTTTTAAAATGTAGTCTATTACATTGCCATAAAAAATGTAGAGAAAAGATTCTCCAAAAATATTCCAAATAAGGAAAATATGAAGCATAAGTTATTACAGCCATAAATTCTTATGTAAATGTCAGAAGCCAGTGGATCCTGGACTTTGGTGATGGCAACTCTCCTAATAAGAAAGACACAGTGTTTAGTTTGAGGCTATAAAACTGCTCATCTGTAGCTTTTGGACAGCCAGTACCAAGAAATTATCTCCCAGCCATAGAAAGAGACTCAGATGTGACAGGTCCTCACTAAGATTTAGTGCCACAGCCACAGCATGAATAGCAACACAGCAGGGTGGTCAGAGTGGCACACTGCGTGTCGCCTATCAAGGCAAAACTTAGTTTCCATCTGGGAAACCCAAGACACCTTTGCTATGGGAACCACGTGCCACTTCATCAAGATAACTGATCTTTCAGGTCGGAAGCCTGCTGTCTAAAATTGAAGGTTGTTTGTCACCCATCACTCCCAGGGCTTTCAGGATACAGAGTATTCCATGGCACCCAGTTTGGAGAAGGCACCTAGTTTGAGCTCAAATTGGATGGTTGGAGTGGGGGCACAGGAGGAACACCAGGGCAAAGACAAGCAAGATTTTGAAGCAAGAAGCCAGTTTCTGCCATTGGGCTGACTCCTTGATGCTTTTTTATTTGGTCAGGCCAACATTTCCACCCATGCTCCCTCCAGCTCAGGGAAGCAGAGTCCTTGTGCCCAGGGTCCCTTACCTGTCTTTCTCCTTATCTCTGCTCTGCCCTTATCTCAGACTGTTCCCTGGCTTTTTACATTTCACTTTTTACATTTAAAAATAAAATCAGTCTATTTACAGGATGACCACATTATCAAGGTGAAAAACCAGAGCATGTATCTGGTGGGAGGAGAGCTGCTCAGCATGGGCTAGAGCAAGGAACAAGGATGGTATTCTCTTCTTCCTTTTCTCATTTCTCATCTCCTTTGCTTCAGGATTCTTCTCTTCCTCTCTTCACCTCACAGACAAATCTGAATCCCACCCCCCATGCCTGCCCTCTGTTCCGTCTCTCTGCAAGCCTCATACCCAATCCCAACATTACAGCTTCCCAGCAGTGGTGGGAAGGGGCAAACAGCAGGGCTGCCCCATACAGTCAGCCCACATCCCTTTGCCGGGGGTGATGCAGGCATTGGCTCTGCCATCCCTACTGGCCCAGCTCACAGGTTGTGCTAACCTGTGTTATAGATGAGATGGCATCTTTGGAGCATTTGTACTGGAGATGCTTTCCAGACACTTTACATCAGCAAGGCACAATCCCTCTGGCTCTACTCAGTCAGCATTGGAGAATGCAGCCTGACCACACACTATCATGCCATTGATTTTGAAGCCAAATTCCTTGCTGATTACTCTTTTTTCCCCCAAAGCTAAATGTTTACAGGCAGTAAGTCCGCAGTGCTCTGTTACTATTACAGTTCCTTCCACACACACACTGGAAATGACTGGGAATTTTTCAGCGGATACTCTTTCATTGTAATAGGTGCATAAGATCATCAGGGAGAATAGGCAGGTTGTACTGTTGTTTGGTGTGAAGATGCCCAAAACTAAAGCAAAAATCCAGGGAGGGTTAGGGACAAGAGGAGACAATGTGAAGGCAGGTGATGTAGGGAAAACCTTTTGAAAGGATCTCCTCAGGCTTTGATGGTGGTCAGATGATGTTTGGCACTCACTGAAAAAGGACTTGTATGAATCAGCCTATTACTCATTACTCATGTCAACAGCTTGCTCATCACGTCAGCCTCAGACCCTGCTGGGGCCCCAAGGTCATATAGGAAGATCTTCCTATTGGAAAGCAAACACAAAAGTGCAGTTTCAGGGAAGAACTGGTCCCTAAACTCTGGAGGAATGATCAGGTCTTGCCACTGTCTTTTCAGGAGCAGTCTTACAACATTTGGGACCAGTATTATTTAATATATTCATCAATGATTTAGATGAGGGAATTGAGTGTACTGTCAGCAAGTTTGCTGATGACACTAAGCTGGGAGGAGTGGCTGACACACCAGAAGGCTGTGCTGCCATCCAGCGTGACCTGGACAGGCTGGAGAGTTGGGCAGGGAGAAACTTGATGAAATATAACAAGGGAAAGTGTAGAGCCCTGCATCTGGGCAGGAACAACCCCAGGTTCCAATATAGGTTGGGGAACGACCTGTTAGAGAGCAGCGTAGGGGAGAGGGACCTGGGGGTCCTAGTGGACGGCAGGATGACCATGAGCCAGCACTGTGCCCTTGTGGCCAAGAAGGCCAATGGCATCCTGGGGTGTATTAGAAGGGGGGTGGTCAGTAGGTCGAGAGAGGTCCTCCTTCCCCTCTACTCTGCCCTGGTGAGACCGCATCTGGAATATTGTGTCCAGTTCTGGGCTCCTCAGTTCAAGAAGGACAGGGACCTGCTGGAGAGAGTCCAGCGCAGGGCGACAAAGATGATTAAGGGCGTGGAGCATCTCCCTTATGAGGAAAGGCTGAGGGAGCTGGGTCTCTATAGTTTGGAGAAGAGGAGACTGAGGGGTGACCTTATTAGTGTATATAAATATATAAAGGGGGAGTGTCATGAGGATGGAGCCAGGCTCTTCTCAGTGGCAAACAATGATAGGACAAGGGGTAATGGGTACAAACTGGAACACAAGAGGTTCCACTTAAACTTGAGAAGAAACTTCTTCTCAGTGAGGGTGACAGAACACTGGAACAGGCTGCCCAGGGGGGTTGTGGAGTCTCCTTCTCTGGAGACATTCAAAACCTGCCTGGACAGATTCCTGTGTAACCTTATCTAGGTGTTCCTGCTCTGGCAGGGGGATTGGACTAGATGATCTTTTGAGGTCCCTTCCAATCTCTAACATACTGTGATACTGTGATACATATAAAAGCTAAACACTTTGATGTGATACCTTAGAAAAGAAAGATGGTTTGTTTTAATGATTTTTCTAAATTTCATCCATCATATTTTAAACCCAGTCTCCTCAGAAAGTGAGGGCAGCCTGAGTTAAGGTATTAAATTTTTTCTCTTTTCTTTTCCACTTCCCCTTTCTGATCCTGTCTAGGGTGGCTCTGCCTGCTGCAGCCTTTCTTTTGATTGTTAAAAACACAGATGTAAGCAGATAATGAGGCCACAGGAGGAGAATCCTTCAGGATGTCATGTTTGGTTTGGAAATATTTAAATGTCTGCTGCATTTCCTTTGAGCACAAGGCAGGAGTCTGTGAAAGGGCACTGCTCCTTCTGCTACCCACAGTACTGCTAGGGGTGGGAGAGTGTGCGTGCATGTGAGCATATGTGTGCATGTGTGCAGGGGATGGTTTCTAATCTTTTCAGCATGGCTCTTTTTCCTAGGATAATGTGAAACACTTCTCAAGGTCGCATTTCCCTGGAGGAAAAGATTTTAACTCTAGTAATTCAGGTAAAGCTTGTTCTTCCTAAATAGCCTGCCAGCTTCACATCATTGCAGCAAATTCATAACTTTCTAAATAACAATTGTTTGAAGAGTGTTTTTTTTTTATGGCTTGGATAGGTGTAAAAGCTAGTGGCCATTATGGACGATGGCTGGTTAAATTAAGGGATCATAATCAAGATGAAAATTTTATTGTTGTGTCATATATAAAGCAGTGAATGGCTGTTGGCGAATTTCATGATGAATCTAAGGATTGGAGTCAATCAACCAGCTTTACTGCAAGGCAGGTATAAAGCAGTTGCACAAAAGACCTTAACACAAAACGAAAAACCTTCCTTATTTTGCTCCATGAAGTTAAAACTGCATGTCGCAGGCTACTGTCGACTTTCCACTGGCAGACACCTTGTGGCCTGGCTACTGTGACTGGAGGCTGAGCAGAGGTAGAATATAGCTCTGATTAAAAAGCAAGCATCAGAAAAGGACACTTTATGGCAGACAAATGTGCACAGAAGAACAATGTTTTATATCACAGAGGAATAAATAAAACTAATATCTGGTGTTTTCATAAGGCATTAAGTCAGTCACATACAGCCATGCTTTTCCTGGCCCCATCCAAAGGTAGCTGAGGTCTATAGAAGACATTAATCATAAAGAGCTGCACACACAAATGTTCAAAGAAAGTGGCAGTATTCATGTTAGAAAGAGCTGTGCCATTGCCAAATATGGAAAACCACTTGTTGGCTTCATTAGTCGCGTTTGATTCATTCACATTCCTGCAATTCAAATTTAGAATATATCTATCAATTCGAAGAACAATAGATTAAATTTGCAACAAATAAATAAGAGGAAATTACAATCTGATCCAAGAAATCTAATGAATATTAAAATACTATAACCAAGACAAATTATTGTGAAATTTCGAAGTGATTTGTTTGAACTTTCAGGAACAAGATTGTTTTGAAGAAGAATAAATAACAAATACTATTGCACACTGACATTGCTCCATATATGTTATCCCAAAATCGGCATTTAAGCCTCATCTTAACTATGATTTTTCCATATGTTCTTGAAAATAACTGTCTTTTATTGCCTATACTTCTGAATGTGATTTTAATCATTGCATACTGACGTATTCTATATCAGTGATTTTTGTACTCATCATAAAAAATTCTCAGCTCCCTTTTTTAGCTCACATAACAACCAGCTTTTCAAAACAAACTAGTGGAAGGATGAAAACCTTTTAAAAGTTTTAATTTCATTTCTAAAGAGACAATAAATGTGAGGAAATGTTTCCAACATAACTTATTGTGTCAGTGGAGACTGTAGTGTAAAAAGCATTTTTTTCTATTTCAGTTCATTGTGCCAACAGTTGAGTGATGCAGCTACTCTGCTGTTAAAAATAGTAGCACTAGTACAAGTTTAAAGCAGGATACCATGAAATGCACTCTACAACCACAAATGCATTCCAGAGTACTGTTTCTAATAAATATGTGTCCTGGGCTTGTCTTGTGGGCAAGTCAAAGAGTAGGATAAATCCATTTATTAAGGGTGGACATTAGATGTGAGTATAGTGAACACACATACATATGCAAGCACACACACACACATATAAAAGTAAATATTTATTAAGTGGATGTCTCCGTGTCAGCCCTGCTTTGTATGTTGACATGATCCAAGTCTAGAGGCTGCTGCTCAAAACAAAACAACCTATGAATGCTTGACCTGGAAACAGTGAGAAATTCTTCTGAGAGTCACAGATCTTTGAATGTTTAACCCTTACCAGTTCCATTTCTGGCTTCTGGGTGAATGTCTGAGACAGAGTTTGAGTGGCAGAAAGTGAGATGTGATATAATTATGTATCTCCAATAGGGTTGCTACCTTAGGGGAGCAGGGCCAGATGAAGTAGGATGTGTTCTGAATAAGTGAAGAAACTACTAACACAGCACATACTGCTCCCAGAAGGAGAAAAAGAAAGAAAATCTTTGAAATGGCAAAGATTCTCAAATTCAAATTACTCCCTTCCAAGTCTGTAATTTCTCAGCTAGGTCAAAACAGAAAATGAGTAATTACTGTTACAACTGGCATACACTCTGCTCTTTGGCTGCATTTAAGATACACAACATTTTCCAGAGAATCATGTCAGATAATTTGTCTTGTGTATTTTAAGCCTTTTTCACATGTCCTGAAAGGCATAAGCAGTAAAATACCTTAAGGAGTGCAGTGGCTGAAGAGGGGAGGCAGCATGGGCCCAGTGTCAGGGCACCCGGGTGCTTTTCCTGGCTGTGCTGCCCATCTATCATACAACTCCAGATGGGCTGCTGACACCCATACTCCCTAACTTGGCTGCCTAAAGTTCAAAATCTCTTTGGCAAGACTAATTTCCAATGTCAATAGTACTGTTTATCTTCGCACAGAAAAAAAGTAACTGCAGCTAGACACCTATGACCAGATTGACAGGCAGAAATAAGCATTGTGATTTGCGGAACTAAGCTCCCATAGGGTCAGTGTATGGCATTGTACCTGTTTGCATATTTGTGCTGCCTAATTTGCATGAGTTTAGAGGGTCAGTGTAAGGACAGAGGGTCCTTGAAGGAGTTTAACAGAAGGAACTGCACTTAGGTTCTCAGAGGACCCCATGCTCCCAGTGCCCTAGGTGTCTGCTTCTCCTTGTCCAGGCTACTTTCTTACAGAAAACAGGTCATGAGAAGGAAGTATTGAGAACTGAGGGGGGCTCTCACCTTGTGCTGAATCTCGGTGATCACACACACATACAGGAAACTGGATGGCACTATTGAGTTCTGCAGAGCAGACACAAACTTGGCTTCTCCAAGGGGAATCCCATCTCTCCCCACTGCCTCTACAAACAGTCTTGGGACACTGGGCTTCCATCTTAGGTGCCTACCCAACCTAGGCAATGCAAATACTTATTGTTTCCATGTACCTTACCTACATTCTAAAAAGCATACCAAATAGACCAATAGTTTCTTTACTCCCAAGTATGGGGTATATTCTACAGATTTCTTTGAACTCCATTCCCCCTGACTTCTGTTCTACCAAAATCCCCAAAATTGTTTTAGAGAACTCCTAATTTAATTTCTGTGATTACACTTTTAGAAGCAACCCTAAAAATAATACACCATTACAACAATAAAAATAATACAATAATACACCATTTGGCCTTCTTACAAAAGCATTTTTTTTTCACTTGCTAAACTTCAAATGTACACTCTGGTCTTATTAAGTTCAACATCCTTTCATTCCATCATAAATCATTTACTTTTCTCAAGAGAATTTCTCTTTAAATTCAGGGTCATAGATATTTAGTTCCTTGGCTCGAAGTTAGTTACTGCTATCGATACAGAAGAAGAAAGAAAATTTTAATTCTGCTTGTGAAACAGAATTGCTAAAGTGTGGTTCTAGCCAGGAGAATTGATGCATAAGTGAATTTCTGGAGTGTCATTGTTCTCTCTGGGAACTCTGATTCATTTACCAGCAGACATCTGTTTACCTATTGGTAGTATAGCAAATTCAGACCAATGCTGAAAATTGGAGTTTCCATGCTTAGGGAGTCGTGAATCGTTAAGGTCAGAAAGGACCTCCTGACACAAATGGTCAAGAAGCCAGTGATGGGTGATATTCTATTAGACCTGTTACTTACAAACAAGGAAGAATGGGTCATGGGTGTGAAAGCTGAGGGCAGCTTTGGCTCCATGAGATGATGGAGTCAGGATCCTGAAAGAAGGGAACAAGGCAAAAAGCAGCATCACATCCTTGGACTTCCGGAGAATAGACTCTGGTATATTCAGGGACTTGGCAACAAAAGTCATGGAAAATGTCAAGGCAGTGAGTGCCACCTTTGCCTAAGCCTTTACCAGTATGACTGGCCTTCAGTAATCCCAGGTCCCCAAGACTGATGGAAAAGTCTGCAGCAAGGAAAACTTACTCTAGTAAGTTTTAGTTACATTGTTAGTCAGCCTCACCTCAATCCCTGGGAACACGATGAAGCAAAATATCCTGGCAATCATTTCCAAATACATAAAAGACAAGAAGGTGACTGAGAGTATTCAGTGTGGATTTATGAAGGGGAAAATCATGCCTGATTGACCTGATCGCTTTCTCCAGCAAAGTGACTAACTCGATGGATGAGGGGAGAGCAGTGGATTTGGTTTATGTTGACTTTAGCAAGGCTTTTGGTACTGTGTCCTGTAACATCCTCATTGACAAACTGATGAAGTATGGGCTAGATAAGTGGGCAGTGGGCTGGAGTGAAAACTTGATGAACTAACAGGCTCAAAGGGCTGTAACCAGCAGCACAAAGTCCATCTGGAGTCCAGTGACTAGTGGCAAGCCCCAGGGGTAAATACTGCGCTCGATACCGTTAAGATCCTCATTAATAACCTTCACAATGGGAGACAGAGCATACCCTCAACACATCTGCAGATGATACAAGTGCAGATGAAAGCTGGGAGTGGTGGCCAATACACCAGGTGGGTCTGGTGTCATTTTGAGTGTAAAAGGACCAACAGGACCTTCATGAAGTTTAATAAAGGGAGGTGCAAGGTCCTGCATGTGGAGCAATAACCCCATGCATCAGTACAGGCTAGGGGCCAACCAGCCGGAGGTCAGCTTTGCAGAAAAGGATCCAGGGCATCCTAGTAGATGCCCAGTTGACCATGACCCAGCAATGAACCCATGTGGCAAAGAAGGTCAACAGTATCCTGGGTTACACTAGGAAGAGTGTTACTGGCAGGTAAAGGGATATGATCCTTCCCATCTATTCAACACTTACTATAAAGGTGGCCAGACATTGGCAGAGGCTGTTCAGAGAGGTGGTGGAATCTCTGTACTTGGAAGTACTAAAAACCCAACAGGACATTGCCCTGAGAATTTGCTGCCATAGCTGACTCTGCTTTGAACACATAGGGTTGGACTAGATGGACTCCAGAGCTGCCTTCCAACTTCAGCTGTTCTGTGATCCTATGACTGCCATGATCATTTTGTCTAATCTCCTCCACCACTCAGGCCACTGAATTTCATTCATGGCTTCTGCATACACAGAAGTCAGAACTGCTAACTGAACAAAGCATCACTTTAAAACAGGCCCCTGGACTGTGGTGCAAGATTTCAACTGATGATAAATCTGATATGCTCCTGGTGAAATTATCTCTCCAGTAATTACCTTTGATATTAAGAAACCACCCTTCCTCTTTTCTAATCACCATCTTCCACCATTAATAATTAACAGCTAATAATTGAAAGTTTCCATCAACCAAATTAAGCCTTTATTTCTACTTGAACGAAAATACTGCATTTACTTAGTTTATGTTCAGCTAAGTTTATGTTAAGTACAGCTGACAAGCCATTTTACTTGCTTCAAGAGCTATATATACTATATATAGTTTCCCACTCATTAGAAAGGAGAGCACCTCTGATATTTGGAAATAAGGTGTTTCAATGTATGTTTGTGACACAAAGGCACACCATAATACACTGTCGAAATCATTACAATAAAAGGTCACATTTTCACTTTTAATTTCACTTTAAAATCAGGATTTAATATTTCTAGCACTCTGCCATCCTGGTTTGGCTGGTCTCTAATCCCTACCACAATACTAATTTTAGCTAATCATTATCATAATTTTTCTTTAAATAAGCCCACAGTAACCGAAGGGGTGAGGGACTGAAGTGCATGATTTCTTTTGTAGCCCAATATCTCCATCTGATGGTCATAGCATGTATAAGTTCTAACTTTTTCAGTATTCATTTTACCATGATGTTTAATGGAGACTTCTGTGTAGCAGGTGAAACACTTCTTAGTATTTTATCTGAAACAGGTGGGATGCCATTCCAAAACTTTTAGGATTTTGAACAAGATACTATTGCTGAATCTTCTTCTGAGGGAAGGAGTAGTATAAATTACTGGTGATGGATACAGTCCCAGCCTATGCTCATCAGCACCAGTGCTGCACCACACAGCTGGATAGGACAATGCCTATCCAACTATGTGCCAGCAAATCACGGATTTCCACCACTGTGTTATTTTCCTCTCCCGTTTCTCTTTCCCCCACATTCCCAAGGGGAAATTCAGCCATGTAATATTGACAGCATATTTTCATTAATACTTGGAATCAAGGTCATAGGGGACCAGGCAAAGTCAGAAACAGATATATTACTAAACTCTGTATACTGAATGGTCTGTATGCTTTACAGCTGTCCCAGACTGGGTGCCCATGGTCTGCATAGCATAGAAAGACCTAGTTGAGAAGACAACAGTGGAGACCTGGAGGCAGTGCGCTTGGCAGGAAACAGCTGCTGGCAGAGAGACATGATAGACAACAGTACTGATTGCTCTTTCAGAAATGTGCTCCAGATGGTGATATGGCATGCTGTGGTTCACTGAGAGTAACTTTGTTTGTGTGGGGTTGGAATATCAACTCCTGCCTGCGCTGAAAAAGAGGGTATGAATATATTGAGGGCTCAAGATCTGATGAGAGTAACGAAATCAGACTAGCATGCTATCCAGGCTGTGTCCTGGGAGATATTCACTACACATCAAGCATACCTCTATTAATGACGCAATTGAGAGTACACCTCTTCTTTCACATGATATCCCTGTTCTGGCGCTGAATGGCAGCACCATTTAATTTACCACAGAGGAGAAAAGGAAACCCAGTGATGCTGAGCCTAGCTAGCCTCGAAACATCAACTGTTTTATTTACCCATCTATGTCAGTCTTGGCACAGAGTGGGTCAGAGAATGTGCAAGTAAATTATTATTTTAGGAATGTCAAAGAAAATCAATTCCTGCCTCAAAGTTTTCCTCTAATCAGAGAACCAGGCAAGCAGCAAATACTCCTTTGCTTACATTGTCTACTTTGGGCTGCTGCCTCTTCACAGAATTCTGAACAGCAAAACTTGCTAACCACACAGCATCTGTTCCCTTGACCAAAGATTTCCTCACAAAATAAAGAAATCAACTCAAATCTGTGTTTATCAATACCACCTGGAAAAAATCTGCAACAGCAGCATATTTTGATGTGAGAAAACTAATGATTTTGACAGATGTGTTAAGCATTTTTTGTCAGTCTTAATGCAGTCTAATAATAATGGCAAATAAACAATAGCCCATCCAGCTTGTCTACTCATCTCACCTCTTCTGTTTGGTCAAGCGAAAGTCTGTCACTAAGTATATTGATAGTATTGCTTCTAATAATTTAAGATGGATGTGATGGTGCCATAATACTCAGCTGTTATGCTTTGAAAGAAGGTCTATTTTTTTCCAGGCTGTTCTGGATAAATACAATCCAAGCACCGATGCAAAAGGAGCACTAAGGAAACTCGCGTCATAAGGAAGCTCACAGATTCCTGCTCTCATACAGTGACTGCAGGGGTCAGGAATAGGAAAGACTCTGTAAGTGAGATCTAAGACACGTGCTTGTTTATTTAAAATAGCACACGACTACTGAAAATCTACGCAGCATGGATCTCATTGAATTGAAACCTGCCCAATGCCACGTAAGCAGGAAAGACTCCGGAATGAACAGGTCTCATGATGCATACCATGGACTGACGGACCACAGCCGAAAGATGCAAATGGTGTATACCTGCTATCAGCAGTGCAGCTTTTCCTCTAGTATGAGACATCACTACCCAGGCTATATAAACAGAGTGATGGCAAAGTGGAGGAATGGGAAGCCGTTACTTCATACTTTGCTTTGTCCTGTATTTTTCAATTAAAATTAAATCCCAGTAGTCTTTCTTTAGTCCAGTATTTACCAAACAAACTGCTTTGGATTTGTCAACTACAGCAAATTCAAGTCATGTGCCAGAATTTGCTGCTTTCCCAGCTCTCTGCACAGCAGCTTGGGTTCCCACTGCTCTGAATGCTGGTGCAGGACCATGCCGCCAGGGTAGCATGGTAGCCTAAATGGGACCTTCTCACTCAAGTCACTCTTCCTCACATACTTGTGGTCAACAAATAATTTAATCAGTCTGTGAGTTATTTATGGTCATGGGACTTAGAGTGGTTCACACTGTGCCTAAAACCGCACTTTGTAACTGTCAGAAGTAGAGCTGAAACATCGTGGGACTCCTCCTTAAATGAAAACAAATCAAGAGACACAAATAACATCAAGTAGAACAGAAATACATAAAAATGGATTAAAAAAAAATAAAAAGAAATAAATAGGAGTGGTGTGAGATGAGGACAGTTGCCATTATTTGTGCTCCTCAGTTGTAACAGTGGTAAGTCATAACATGATGCTAAGTTCCAAAATCAACTCACCTCCTTGTATAATCCACACATGCACCACAATCACAAAATAAATCCTAGCTGCCACACCTACACAATTAAGCAAAATGCTTCTGCTTGTTTTCCAGTATATTAGTTACTGAAAGTAGGCATTGGCCACTTACCACTGGGAAGAAAGCTGAAGCACTAACTCTCTTCTGATAATGTACATGTTTTGAACCAAGACACCAGCCACCTTTCTTTGCATCAGTAAAAATAGGTAGCGGAACTTCCAAGGAGATGGTAATGATCATCTTCCTATTCCTAAATTAAATCTGATTTTCTTAATTCACTATCCAGAAGTGTCATCTGGATCCTATAATACACAGTCCTGCATTCTCTCTGTGAGGTCAGGAAAGATTTTGCAGAGTTTGTAAATGATGGATAATAGAGGTATACTGCACTGCAAGACAAAGCCCAGGAGAGTGAGTTTTAAGCTTGCAGAAGGATAATGCCTATATTTAATTGCATTTAATCACTGTGCTTTTCCTTCTGAGCCTAGGAAATTTGTTCATAGAGAGTCTGATCTGAATTGATGTGGCCTTCAGTAAAGGCCTCTTCCACTTTCTTTGTGGTTCTTTATTCTTGCTCTGCCTATAGCATCCCCACAAAAAAGCTTGTAAGTGCTACTTCACAACCTAAAGGAGATTAAGAATGCTGCTTCCCAGGAATATTGGACTATAACATATCGCTGTGGAGATAACAGAGCTGTGGAACTGCTGTTTCTACCAGTACTTGCAGTGTCATATTTCAGTCCTTTCCTAGCTTGTCAACAGATGAAGTTGCAGCCTGTGAATCTTTAATACAATTTGAATATCTATTCACACTGTCAGAACAGTACTGTCATGGCAGATACACACTCCACAGCAAAAATGGGTGTGTTATCACCTATTTATCCATGCGATATTCCAGTGAATCACAGAGAATAAATATCCCTGAACTTGCTCCATGGTCAGCGGCCACAGGATTCTGACAGATGCTGCTTTGCTCAAAAGAGTCATATGTGTTTAGGTGCTGCTTGTGATTTCAAAGTCTTTTAAGCTTACGTAACATTGAAGTTTCTGCACTTTTCATGAGTGATACTGAACTTGCAATATTAAAAAAAAAGGAAATAAATAACATAGAAAAAGTTCATTTTAAAGTAAGTGTGTAAAAAAGATTCCAAACACTCCTAAACTTGTTATTATAGAGAAGATACAACTTCTGTTCTACTGAGTAAACAAGGGGTCTAGGGAAAGTGCAGCAGAATTGTTGAGACAGCTTCCTTTGAAGAGACTTTACAAACCCAGTAAAACATGTCTGTGGAATGAGATTAAAACTGCTACTTCATCTCACTGTACATTTTAAAGAACGCTATGTGTGTGTCATACTTAAAGAAAATGTGAAAGATACAAACCACAAGTAAATCCAAGAAGCATGTCCATGTTCCAGGAGCAATCTCCATCGTATCTATGAATGCTAGCAGGCAGTGATATAACAACTAATGAAGCAGCATTTACATAGAAGTCTTCCCCCAGGAAAGTTTCTCAGCACCTTTGTTTACAATGATGAGGGTCAAGGGAGACTTGCCTTCCAAAAGGAGCTTTTCCTGAGCACTGTTATATATCTGGGTCTGCATCTGCTCAGCTTTTCACATGACGATTGCTTCCTAAGTCTCAGTATTGCCCTGGTTCTGGGGAAGAGGCTCCTGTCGATCACTCCCAGAGTTGCCAAGGCCAGCTTCCCAGCAGCACTACTGGGCTGCCCATGCAGTTTCAGCTCTCACGTAAGCCTTAGGGCATCGGGTCTGGTGAAGAGCAGCCTTTCTGAAGGGGCCTCAGGAGCAGCAGGAAAAAGACCCTGAAGAACTGGGATCCATAAGTCCTTGTCTTACCTTTGTCCAAAGCAGGGAAATGGGCTGCTTTATCCTGCTGCTTATTTGTGTGAATCCCCTTATGTTCCCTTGGCTGACTCAACTAGCAGTGAGCTGTGGGCAAGGCATAGACTTTTCTTTTTGCTCCTGCTGTCTCCATCTGCATGTTCACCTTCCCAAGGGTGACCCTGACTCAGATGCTGGAGAGTGGGCAGGAAGGCACAGTGCTTGACATCAGGAGACTTGGACCAAACAGGCAGCAAAGAAACACAAATACCTCAGGAGGTATACAAAGGATTTTTCAGGAATATCGCTGAATTTAGATTTTGAAGTTCTTTAATGGAACCTAAAGCAACTGGCATCCCATTTCCACACACCTCGTATGTGTTTTGCATTAAGCATTAATCATGATCCTTGAATATTTAGGTACAAAGAATTCGTGTGTTTTCTGACACACGTGTTAAAGTTGGATTTATAGTTAAGATACTCTAAAGATTAAGTGCTCCCCTTAGTGTCAGCAATTTAGAAGGCACATAGCTATTTCCTCTTTTCTAAATATGTGATGATGCAACAGCCAAAATAAATACCCCAAAACACAGTCAGGTTGAAGTGCTCATAATATCAACAAAACACAGCACTAATACAAGAAAAATACTGCTTATAAAGGTTTGGCTGGATTAGAGAAAAGAAAAAAATGTAAGAGTAGTTCCAATATACACTCATAATCCATCGCATAGGAAAACGGATAATTGCAATTTAATTTGAGGAATTTTGCAAAGAGATGTCTTTAAATTAGAATTATTAAATACAAGCAATTTAATTACACTCATAAAAATAAAGTAATGGCAAAAGCATTATTATTACTGGATTATTAGAGCTAATCATATTTATAGAGCACTGAAACTTTGTCTGCTGCACTCAGAAAAACACAATATCAAGCAAAAATGCCTTGGCCCAAAGACCCACTTCCCAGCCTGGACCTTCTGGGGCTTGTCCACATGAGGAAAATGCCTGCTTGGCACAAAGACTCTGCAATGGATAAAATTCACATCTTTTAAACTTATTTGCCATGGAGTGCAGCTGGCATGTCTGCAAGAGAAGTAGGGAGGATGGGAAGAGATTGCGGCATCAGGGGTGATGGCCCATGTGGTGTAAAACCCCACTGACCCCGCTGCAGCCATTCTTCCCTGTGCAAGCCCAGGGTGCAGAAGTCATGAAGCCATTTTTCTCTCCCTTGCTTCTCAGCATCTTAAGGGATGTCTATGGCACACGTGAAAATCAGCATCACAGAGTTAGGTATTGTAGAATAGAGGTAATGGTGGCTATACCAAGTGTGAAAGCAATGGCTGTGCTGGTTTTGTACTGGCTTCATGCCTTCAAATAAGGTGGAATTGCTCCTTGCCAGCTCCAAAGAGCAACTTTCAAATGGTTGCATTTTATAGAATAGGTGGGCTTTCAAGAAGTGATTTGGAGAAGGAAATGGAGGGCACTGACACACATTAATCAGAAGGCAGCATGGAAAGGGGCCCTGAGGCAGGAGTGGGGAAAGCAGACAAAAGGAACAGTCAAGGCGGATCACCAAGGGCAGGAAAGAACACAGGAGGAATAAAAGCACTATTTTAGGTAAAGTATGAAATGCAAAGGGCTTAAGGAGTTCAAACACCTCTGGAGGGAAAAGAAGAGATGAAGACAGCACAGAGACGCAGAGCCAAGGAGACAGGGAATGAATGGCACGAGGTGGAGAGCTTGCTGGAGGGATTTGGAATGGACAGGGGTACTGGTAGCAAAATGGGCTGAGCCCAGAAACTGGGATGTGATAACTGGAACAAGAAATTACCAGAGAAAGGCTTCAGTGTTGGCACAGGGGACAGTAGGAGACTATTCCTGTTGGAGCACTGGCGAGAGAAAGCAAACACAATTTAAAGCTGTCCAGGAGGAAGTGGAAAGAGAAAGCTCCCACTGAATAGTGTCACTTAACAATTTAGAAATGTTCCTACTAGCTTCAAAGGGAAGGAAAAATAAGAAAGCAGGAATGTCGAGGTAAAAAGAGAGACAAGGAAATAATTCAAGATTAGAAGAGCTCACATCAAATGCAGAAAGGGGATAAGGGAAGAAAAGTTACATATATATGTGGAAAAAGACTTAGAAAAGAGAAAGACCTATTGAATGGCAGGAATGGTTACTGGAGAAGGCTTATGGGACATGTAAGGTTCTTGCCTCCTCTCTGCCACTAGATGCAGCCCGTGCTCTTAGCTTCACAGGCATGGGGCAGTTGAATGACTGCACACACGTGCTTTCTCCTTCCTACTCTTCTTTCTGTACCTGGTGGCTGCACTCAGCTCCACTTAGGAGCTGAGCTGTGGCAGAGCTTGTGTGACCTAAATGTCCACCAAGGTTACCCAAGCATGTTACTAAGCGCTGGAAAAAACAAAAAACAACAAAAGGAGCAAACCATATGGATTCCAACACAGCCACTCAATTAGCTGGTAAAAAAAGTAACTCTAGGCCAGGTCTGCAGCTCAGATAAGCTGGCGTAGCTCCGCAGACATTGCTGGAGATGCTTTGACTTAAGGCAGTGCTGAGGGTCTGCCCCTGTGTTGCCATCATTCGCAGGGAAGTGTGTGTGTATTTGTTTTCTGTGAACAGACTCTGAGCCCAGACTGCCACTAAGAAGCAAACTAAGCACCGTATCAACAAAGAAACCTCCCACCAGCAATTCAATAATTTAAAATTCCATATATTTTCTTTTTAAGTCTTTAAAATAACTACTGGATGCTAGACTCCCTTCAAATCCTGCTGTATCTCCCTCCATCCCCACTTTGTATTTTCTCCCCCAGCCAGAGATGAGGTCTTAACAGTCTCAGTATTCCATTTTTCATTTTCTGTTTTCTGTTTTCAAGCCTTACTACTTATTTTAGAAGTAACCGTTTTGGCATCCTCCTACAGTCAAGTTTAATGGCCTGTTTACATTTCATTTAAAATGTTTCTCTACATTAAATGAGCAAGACAAATAGCTCTGTGAACAATGGCTTTCATTTTATAGTGGTTGTATGTCACTTTATATCAGTGGAAATGCAGACATGCTCCTTCTTCAGGAGTTTGAAACTAAATAGCTGGTGCACATCTGTTAAATTTAATTTGAACTTGTAGGTTCCAAATTTGAACCTGTAGGTTCCAAATTAAAAGTAAATTGGAAAAAAAATAAACTTTTTTTTTTATTTTTTAAAACAAATAAAACAGCAAAATTCTCTTCTGTTTGTTATTCCCTTATGTAACTATTAAATCCCCCAGACTTTCATGAAAGTCCTTCTGAAATCAGTTACTTTCATTCCAGTATTTCAGTTTCTTTTATCTTTCTCTCTATGGCTCCTTAGAGCTCTGTTAAACCATATATTCTTCTCCCAGTGTGCATTATATTAATCCCCGCATCAAATGAAACCTGTAAAACGTAATTCCTCCTTCCTCAGGGAAAAAAAGAAAAGTTTTGAATTTTGAAAGTCAAAACTCCAGCCCAGTAAACAGCAAAGCTGATTTTACAAATTGGTGACTTAGGAGCAGTCCAGTAACATTACAGGTAGTTCCTGCAGTCCCAGTCGTAACTGGGAGCTCCCCTGGGTTTGGGAGCAATGGGAAGACAAAATACCCTCTCAAGCCCTTGCAAAAGCCTCCTACTTGAGCAGAATCAGCACAACTGTGGACGCAGGCTCTATGGAGCCCCAGGAAAGTGGGAGGAAGAAATGCATAAGAAGCCTCAATTCCCATCCCTTACCAGGTAGGCAGCAAAGCGTTCTCTTCCCCTGTATCAGCAGTGGGCCAAAAGCATAGCTGCTGTACCCACAACAGATGTTTCCCCCTGCTGAATTGGGATAAATGAGCAACCTGAAACATGGTTAGGAATACTAATTAAGAACTAATAGTACCCTTGATTCAGCAGTCAACTTAGGAGCCAAAGCAACCCCAGGGTTTTTCTAGCATGGCACCTTCCAGCTGAGTTTCAGAGGTGCTGGTATCCCAGTTTGGGGCTGTTCAGCCGCGTGCAGATAAGACAAAGCAAGTCTTAGCCTAAATATTCTCCTAAAGAAATGCACACCCTACAGGGACAGACTGAACAAAGCTTTTGTGACCCTTTTCTAACAAACCCAGGCTCTGACTCAGTCTTTGGCAGGAGAGGGGGAAAGGAGGGATCCTTCTGAGACATGCTCAGTGGGAGGGCTTCAGAGAGGGAACATCAGAAGGACCCACCAGATGGACACTTGGACTACATCTAAAGGTTTCTCACATTTCTTTTCCTTCCTCTCCCTTGCTCCCCCCTCCTCCCTCCCTTCCACACACTCAGTTTACTTCTTCCTTACTCATCTACTTTGAACAGTGCCTGTTCAAAGCACCGGGGGTGGTGATGGATGCCTACACGTGCACACAAGAGCACACTGGCTGACACTCTGCACGTGCTGGCTGCTGCAGGAAAGGCCCTTTGAGCACGTGGCCCAGCTGCAAGGTACACCGGTAGGTATAGCATTCAGGGAGGAAGTCTTTCTCCTCCAGCCCAGGTCCATGCTGCCCTTTGGACCAGGCCCTCCTGGTATCCTCTAAAGCCTCTTCAGGCCCAATCCAGGTGGAATGGGACATTGCACAAATGTACATCTATGAACAGGCAAGACATCACACAGGCAAGACATGGAGCGTGCTGTTCTTATAGACCTCCCAATGCCACCCATTTACGCAGTGAAGGTAGTAGAGGGGAAGGACAGAGAAAGGAGGAGTGGAAGAAAGGCTCGGTACTGATTGCATTGGGATATGGAGCTGATTTAATGAGGAAAATTATTCCCAGCTCTTAAATTGCTATGGTTTCCTCTTTGATTGCATGTTGGTATTCTTTGAAGCTTCCAAAGGAACAAATATAATTACAAAATGCATTTGATAGGGAGTATTTCTACTTGTTTTCCATATAATTCACCTCATTCATCTTTATTCTTTCTCAAATCAAGAAATGATTTGACTCTTCCTACTATTAAGGACATTAATTTGCTAGCTGGCCAAAAAGCATCAGTTCAGCATTCTGAGCAGATCTATTTTCTTTAAGTTGTTGGCAAGAAAAAAACTCTTGCTTTAAAAGACAGCAAACTGTCCTGTCTTGTCTTGCTATTCCATTGGGAACAAATTATTCTTTTATGTATGCTTTGATGTTGAAATAAAAGGGTTTTGAAATACTATTTCACTGTACTGGTTATAAAAATGCTGTAATTTCCTTGTTGTTTGTCTTATTGGAAGTAAGTCAGCGACAAAAGTACAAATATCGTATACACAGAAACTTCCTAAATACCTCTTTTATCCACAATGCTCTGTTTTATTGAAAGGCTCTAAACCTATCGTCTGTGATTGGAACTCCATCGTTATTGCCTACGTGTTGCTATTCTCACTCCAAGCCTGAGCACAGATACATACATTACCTGGTCACTATGTAATAAATCACATACTCACTCAGGCATGGGTTGAACAGGAGTGGCTGAATGTGTTGTGGAGCACATGTTTCCAGCTGTATGTTGTACAAGAGGCTGCACAAGGCTTTTGTATTTAGCCTTGCTAACACTAATAGTCTTAGATAGCACCTTGATTCAGAGACATTAATGTCCTTTTGGTGACTCTGGTGGCAGTTATGCAGCATTGGTCAGTGGATACACATGTGAACATTTACAAGTTTTGCATTAAATCCCACCTGGATGAGACCTGCACACAGCATAAATTCAGCCCACCATGTACGTTTTGAGTCATGAATGTAGTTCATGCCAAGAAAACTGCAGGCTATTAAAAACACCTTTTATGCAAAATTCAAACCACCAAGTCTTATGATTCGCTTGCAGTCATATAGTTGCATTGACTCCAGCAAAGCTTCTCCCCACTTACTCCAGCAGAAGCAAGAGAAGGATCAGGCCTTTGCTTTTAATCTTCATTACAGAGTTGTTACAGAGATGTGTTCAGACCTGACTTTAAAAAATCCCAGTGCAACAGAAATCATGTTGTTCAATTACCTCTATGACACCATTCCCAGAATGTGTTAGCACTTCCTCTGCCAAAAGTCAGCATGCCTCCCCACTGAGCCATAAAGTACACGACATTATACAAAGAAAGGCAATCAGATTGCTAATTCTTAAATAGAACTTAATAAAAAGCAACAAAAAGTGTCAGGAAGAACAATATGTACCAAAGGAAGAGGAAGATACACCTTTTATTAACTTTTGCTCACAACCACAAAGAGCTTCTCTGATCCAGCCTGCTGCTATTCATGGCCAATGGGTTAACTCCTCAGACATTCATTAAACACCATGATATATTTGTACTGTTGACAGTACAAGGCAGTAAATGTTGGACAAGATGCATGGTGAAATCTCTTACAAATTATGGGTAAGGATGCATATTGACCATCGGCATGAAACTGTCATTGAAAAACAATGACTGCCTTAAAAAATGGAAACAGGCCTGCACATGCTGCTGCAAGACCAAGCTGTGAGAAATTCAAATAATTCTTTTGCTTTGTTTTATGGGTAAGCTTGTTTCAGAATAATCTTGAAATTGACTGAAATAATTAAGGTTGTGTCACATTCAGCTCCACAGAAAGGCCAGAAAGATATGGCTCTACGAATCCATGGAAGAGTAGTAGAAGAGGTAGAGTAACAGATTAAAAATATCTGTGAATGCTTTGCTTTGTTTTACCCTCGGAAATCACACCCTGCAAAGAAAACCTATAAGCAATTATGTACTACAGACTATAGGGGGCTGTCAAGAAGCGCACAGTATCAGCTTGGGTGGAGATTTTCTCTAATCTGCATTTGTGATCAGCAGACACAAGATCAGTGTATCAAGGAGGAAAGACGTTTTATTCTTGGCTTTTGAAACACTTCTGGATGAAAGATGAAATAATAAAAGCTTAGCTATATAACAAGTAACTCTGTATTTTACAGGTCTTTAAAAAACACTTCATAATGTTTAACTAGTAACCTAAGCCTGGTTTCAGTATTTTGAGTACAAGGCAGAAAATCTTTCCACAGCCAATTCTAAACACAAGAACCTGAAATACAAAAGAACTCCAATAAATTTCAAATTGAGAACAATGTTGCATTGTCAGGGACTAGATTTAAGAGGTGTATTTAATGTTCAGTATCCCAAGATCTACACGTCTCTCGGCTTCCTCAGAGTTTGGGCTGCATCTGAGCCATGTAGAGACTTCCAAGTTTGTGGTAGAGCATAAAAATTCTAGATTTCCAGGTGCTTCAGCTCACGGAACAATACTGCCTCTTCTAGCTCATGCAGTTCTTCTGTCCCTTGGGAGGGATCTTCAAATCTGAAAGCAGAAACAATTTGCCTGGTCTCTGGACTTTAGGTTGGCTTTGCCTCAGCCTTGCCCTCTGCTTTCTTCGTTTCCCACCTACAAAGAAAGAAAAGTACCATACTCTTGCAGGCAGTTACCATCATGCTTCAATTTTCAGGCAAATTTTGTACTTGGTAATGTGTAATGTCTGCTCGTTGCAGTTGCTAGCTCCATGGGATGGAGCTGGGTTAGCTTGCCTTCAGCATGGTCCTTTCTCTTTTTATGACTTTTATCTCAGTTGATTGACTCTTTCATATACCATAAAAGCCTTAGACAGATCTTATTCATATCATTATTACAGAAATAAATGTTCCCTTGGGCTGCTTGAGGTAACTTCTGATATCTCTGCAGGCTGCTAACTTCTTCCAGAACTGGTGTGGGTTTCAAGGTTGGGAAAAGCAGGACAGGATCTGCAGGTCGCATGAACTAATGTAACTTGCAGCAAAGTGAGGATCGGGCCCAGGAAAGCAGTGTGTTTCCTCTGGAAAGGAAAGCCCCCCACCTCTTTTGCTATAAATATACCAGACTCCTGTGCTTTGTTTTGAGCCCAGTTTCCTAAGGAAACAAGGTCCATGCAGTCATGCTGTGTCTGTCTGTTTCTGTTCCCCACTCCTAACTCATTAGTTGTCTTGACCAGATTTGGCAGTGGGGCCACAGTCTCCAGTACATTAAGCTTTTTTTACACCTCGGTGACCAAAAAGAGAAAAATGTTTGTTGTTTTTTATGTCTCCCCAAAGAGAAAAGCTTTATCATACACTTTATCTGTCTAGAACAGAGAATCTAGAGGGGAAGAGACTTTGTGAGACAGGTTAGCAGGAAACCAGGTTGTGTTAGTTCCTCTGCTCCAGGAACTACTTGTTTAGTTTGATCTAGTCAGGAAGTATCCAGCATGAGACACCATGCAGGCAGTGCCCCATAATACCTTTTTGAAACTGGACATACCAGTTTTCCAAAGTTAAGGATCTTTTTAGACCTCTGAGAGGATATTGTGTTAGTCTTTGAAGGCTGAAGAAATTCTGATGCTTCTCTGTCACCCATCTCCCTGTCTTCATGATATCTTTATCTTCCTGGAGCAAGAAGACTTGGGGTGCACTGGGGAAGCTCTCAGGTCCCCACCTGACGGTACCAACTAGGCTTGACTCCCACAGCCTTGCAGATCATGCAGTCATTTGCACTTCAGATTCAGTGGACAGCAGAAGTCTAGCAGTCTAGCCATGGTAGTGATTTGTATTCACCTGCTCAAGCGCATTTAGCAAAAGTTAGCGGAAAATCAAACTTTAAGGATCCAATAAGGGAGCATTTTATAGCCACTTCGTATAGCAGTGAAAAAACGCATATAGCATGAGGCAGAAAGCTTACTTTCCAGAGAATCTTATTTGTGTTACAACCCTCTATGTCATGATTATGACAATAGTATTCTCTTGCAATGTACACACATAAAATCATCACTCTTTGTTTTGGTGTAATGACACTGCTTTATATACTGCCTCTGCAGATACATACAACAAGCACAGAATCTGTGCTTAAAGAATGAAAAGTATTTTAACAAGGGAAAAATTACCATAATTCAGAGTTGCATTACAGGTTTTATACAGGAACTTATTTCCTTGTCTTTATTTAACAAACATATCATGTAGACATATCTGTCTTAAGGCAGACATGATTATTCATTGCAAAAACAAGGGCTATTTTTATGTAAAGCAGAAACTAATGAAGTAAGAAAATGTATTGAGAGATTTTTGGCTACTCATTTTTGGATTCTGAGAGTGGTGTTCACATGGCAGCTGCTTTGCTGGATACTGCCTCACTGATGGCTTGTGGCATTGATTTATTGACATGCTCGAACTAGAAATTAAGGCAGCCTCAGGGGAGGATATCAACTGACCTGTAAATTGGAACATGTGTTTTGGGTTTTTTTGTTGTGTCTTTTTTTTCTTTTCAACAAGACTTCTGCCACTGACTTCAACATTTTCCATTTAACATGAGAAAATTCTTCCACATCTCAGATGTATTCAGACCATAACAATAAATTAAGAGAATGGACTCATGCTGACTTCTGCCAGAGGAAGATCTAGCTCCTGTGGTTGAATTACTTTTTCCTATGCAGCATTAGAAAGAAGAGCTACCTTTACTTTTTCACCAACTTTGTCCAAAGCCAAGATTAATCTTAAATAATGAACTATGAGGTCAGTGAATACTGAGTTCTAGCCAGGGTATTAGCAAGTTGGTGAAAGAGCATTCTCATGAAGCTATCTGCCACATCTGCTGATGTTCAACAACAAAAGAGACTCCTGAAAGTCCCTGTCTTGAATTACCTCTACACTGGATTTCTACCAGTCAGTCAAATTTTATCTGAGTCACTTCACGCCCACTCTGACAGGAGCGTGGGAGCAGTGAACAAAGGGCAGGCACCCACTGGGAGCCCAGCGAGAGTGAAGACTGACAGGCCATGCTGGGCCCAGATGATTAGATACTACGTTTTCATAACCAAATTGTGAAGCAAAGATGCTGCCTGTCTCTACGCTGGCAGAGTTCCTCCCACGATGGAGCCTGATACTGCAGGGAAAGTAAATGATGATGATAATTCTGTCATCCAGGTTACTTATGAACCATCTGGTAGGCATTTTTGAGGCAGAAATTGTGTTTCTGGAGCAGCGGAAGCCCTAAGCCCGGAGAAAGTTCACATTTCACAGTTTGCATTTAGGAGCATTTCCAGTGGATGTCAGCGTGTGGCCACTGAAATCCAGCCACCCTTTGGTTAATGTTCATGACAGGTAGCACAGGCGCTTCATTGAGTGACCATCCCCAACCTTAGCACTGCCCAGCAGGCCCTCTATGGCTCAATTTCAGGCTCCGCACCTTCTCCAGCATGATTAGTGATGGTGGCTGATGTGGTGCCCTTGTACTAGGAACCATAGCACCATGGCTTTTGGCTTGCCAGCAGCTCATCGGCAAGATGGTGACTGGCATGAGGTGCCTGTGGTCTAAGCCAAGAAGAACGCATATTAGGTGGCAAAACAGAGTATTGTGCCAGTCATCATCCCAGGAAAGTGCTTCACTGTACCTGCACTCTGGTTTTTGTCCTTGCCTCTGCCCTCATCAGCTGCACCATTTCCTGTGTATTCATACCCACAGGACAACACACGAGTAAAACACCTTTTAGTTTTGTTTTTCCTTTAACAAAAGACTAGCCAAATCCTAACAACCATATTTTCCTTACAATTTTTCTCCTAAGCCATTTGCACACACTAGTACACTGCCTGACTACTCTCAATTACATTAATCTGATTTTCAATCTGTGTAAAACATAACTATGTTAGCAAGTGCTATTTTACAGAAAGGCCAAGTTCCCGTGTCAGTTTACCATTTCAGTGCTGGTAGACATGCTACTTATGCCTCATTCCTCCCCAGTACTTCAAAATCTGAAGGAAAATCTCTCCCTTTTGAGATCCATTGCTTTTGCACCAGTCACAGTTCAACACAGGGGGAGTATGAATTGCTCTGAGCAACTGCTTTGACATGTTGTGCAGTCTAGCTTTATGGTAAATACCTCACTGGCCTTGAGTTTCTCTTCTCAATGTAGATATACCTTGTATATTTAACAAGAAAATGACAATAGCTTTTCAGACCATGTTCTGTTAAAGGATTTCTTCTTTTTCCTTCAGCTTTATGGACGTTTACAACTGTGCCCATACCAGGTATTTTTCACCTCCACTGGTGTGGATTCTTCTAAAAAGCATCCATTTGAACAAGCACTGGAAACTAAAGCTTTTTGTTTACTCAGTAAGCTCTGGGTGCATTTGCACTGAAACTAGAGTGAAACGAAAATAATGGCCTTGATCTCTCCCTCAGTCACCAAGACCAGAAGGTGGAGGAAATCCAGGACCTGTCCCTAAATCTCCACCTCCAACATCAGACAGAAGAAAACAATTGCCTTCCTTCGAGACCTCACAAAGAATAAAGCTGTAAGTAAATAAAATTCTCATGCCAGCAACTTAGGGAATTAATCTGTTGTTATTGTTACAGCAAAACCTCCCTTAACTCCAAAGGACTTTCCTGTGAATAGAAAAGGATCTGGAAAAGAGGCTGAGATGACAGCAGGACACGATTCCTATGTCTCTTCCACTGATGTAGATCCAGAGCCTGGTGGTTCAACCAATGTTTCCTCCAGTCTGACAGCACTTGGGTTTTCCTCACCATTTGCTCTTGATTTTCACGACCGACTACAGCTCAGAGCCTACAAGGATGGGCATGTGTCGTGGTTTAAGCTCAGTTGTAAATCAGCCACGCGGTCCTTGCTCACTCTTCCCCACCTTTTCTCCCCCTGCTCCTGGAGGAATGGGGAGGAGAATTAAAAGAATGTAACTCCCACGGGTTGAGATAAGAACAGTCCTGTAACTAAGGTATAACACAAACCACTACTGCTGCCACCAATTATAATAATGATAAGGGAAATAACAAGGGAAGAGAATACAACCGCTCACCACTCGCCAACCGATACCCAGCCCGACCAAGCAGTGAACTAGCCCTTCCGGGTAACTCTCAGTTTACATCCTGGGCATGACGTGCTGTGGTATGGAATACCTCTTTGGCTAGTTTGGGTCAGGTGTCTTGTCTCTGCTTCCTCCCAGCTTCCCTTCCCTCCTGGCAGAGCATGAGACTCACAAAGTCCTTGGTCAGAGTAAACATTACTGAGCAGTACCTAAAAACATCGGTGTTATCAGCGCTGTTCCCAGGCTGAAAGTCAAAAACACAGCACTGCACCAGCTACTAAGAAGGAGAAAAAATTACTGCTACTGCTGAACCCAGGACAGCATGACACAAATGCTAGTAGCATAGTGCTCATGAGTGATGGAGGCAGGACATTCGGGTCTGAAGAAAAGCACGCGGTAAGCATCACATGTCAGCAGTTATTCAGTCATTATACACCACTAAAAAGCAGAAAAAAAGTAAATTTCACAACTATTCCGACATTATTTTAATAGCCAGCATCATTATTACTTAAATGATGGTTGTGCTCAAACAAAAGGCAGAGTTCTAAATTTGGACTCCACATACAGGGTTTCTAAATATCCAGAGTAAGTCTGAATGCTTACGCTTTCCAGTTCACAAAAGCAGCAGTCAGGCCTACTTGCAAAGACCTGTACCCTGTCCAGCTATCCTTAAGGTCAGCCAGGTTTTACAAGATCCAACCCAAGCTACCAACCTATCCAAGCATGCCTGGATACTGCCTGCTTTTAAGTGGCATGTGGATGGACCCAGACCAACTCATGGGGAGACCATGAGGGAAACAAGTGTAATTTCCTCCTTGTAAAAAAGAAACTGCAGAGATTTGATATAAGCTGATGTAAGAGAAAGTACTGGCATCACAGTGATGGTTGTGCTGCAGAGGTGGAAGGCAAAATGTGCTGAAGGGAGGTGAGGGGGACCACTTTAATTAAAATACTTATAATTTGTAGGTCAACAGTAAAGCATTTTTCTAGTTTAAAGCATCAGCAGGAGTCAACAGACTGAAGCTCTACCCATAATTTGCTATGTAACCTACAAACGTTTAACTTCTCCAACACTCAGCTTGCATACTTACAAAGAAAAAAGAAAGAATTAAGAGCAGTAGGAGAAACAATGCACTAATGCTTGTAAAGTTCCTTCAGATATTGGCTCTACAGTAAATTAAAATATAAATTTTAATGATCTCTTACTTATTGTGAGTGAGATAGATGGAAGCAAGGCCTCTTGGTAACCTTAAGGTATTGCTTTCATTGCATACTAACGATTTATTAACATTCTTTCATTTTCATTTCCCAAATCCATCGTAATTAATTCTTAAACTTTCCTGAGTATGCGCAGTCTTTCATTCAAAGAAAGGCGTTCTCTTCCCAGCAGGCCCAGAAACGCTGGCCTGTGATTAGAAGGGTAGGTTTTTAACAATTTATAAAACATTTGCCTACAGTTTTAAAGAGATTTCTCAGTCACCTCCACTTGGAAGTTTCTCCAGCCTTCAGCAGCGGAAGGTCCCTGGCTGTACCTCCCAGTACAAGCCTGGCAGGCGTGCGTTTATGTGCTTAGCCCTCACCGCTGAGGAGAGACTGCCAATTGTACTGTGCTGAACTTCATTAAGTAGTAGTTTTATGAGGTGGACTGCAGCACACAGGGGACAGGCACGAGACCACCAGATTTATGGCATTTTGGTGTCAAGCTGACAGCGTGGCACTATTCACACAACAAAAACTATATTACAAGAATATTAATGTCATGAGAGAGCCCTACCAAAAAAAAACACCAAACACAAAAGGGTAGGAAATTCAGAATTAGTCATTAAAACTCCAGTTCCCAACATGGCAAAGTTAAGATTCCCCACCCCCCTCACCTCTGCCTAGTTGTTGGGGTCTTTATCCCAGCTTCTAATCCTTGGCTGTGAGTAAAAAACCCTGGCTTTTAGGGAGGCAGAGGTGTTGGGCTCCACCACCCATGTGCAGGAGGCAGGTATCCGTCCTGCCGACACTGGCCCCTTGCCCTCACCTCTGGACCATCTGGACTGACTTCTTGGAGCAGCAGCTTGGAGAAGTTATGATGTATTTGGTAGCCAGATAGACATCTGTCAAAAGGGAAGGGAAATGTGGAGTGTCTTTAAATGCTTTAAATAATGCTTTTCTCTCTTACCTCTATCTCCCACCAATGAATGGGCTCATTTGTTTCAGTGGGAACTACCATTTCAGGGGTATTTTCAGAAAAAAAACCAGAATGATTAAGAAAAGTAGGAATGAAATGGCTGCAGCAGAAGTGAAGGGATAACAGATTTTTTTGTGAGTCTAACTTTAAAAGTCTGGATTGCCAAGAAACTCAGCCACCACCCCACTCCCCCCCCAGTAACTTTTTAGACTCGTTACAGGGAGTGTTTTCTTACTTTGGTCCAATATGAGATTAATCCTGGCAATTAAAAGCCAGTGGTGTCAGCTCCATGTATTTATAATTGCTTCTCAATCCCACAGAAGATAGGAAAGCAGGAACTGATATTTCAAGGGCCTTGTTGGGGAGGAATTGCTCAGAAATCCCCTTTGACAGTGGATTACACTAACCAGAACAAGGAACCTTCTCCCAGAATGAAAGTGCCCACATGTACAGTTAATAGATGTTGCCCTTTAACCTGACACCTTTACATTAATCTGTAAGGTAGATGAACTCAAAATCTGGGTGGACACTAACGGCTGAGTTGCTCAGGCTAGCCTCTGTGCATCCTCACTGGCCGGAAGTATGCATATACAATGTTTTCCTGGCTGCTATCTTCTGACACAAAACACAGCTGCCTATTGCCTAGACCATCCTACCACGTAGGGTTTCCTGAGGCCAAAGGGCACCTGGCCCCTGGCTTCCTGGGGCACCCTTTACTATAAGCATTTTGCCGCAGAAAGGTCCTCTGCAACATGGCAGAGTGGGGCAGTAAGAAACCCCCAACGCAGGCACCTTTACAAGGCAAAGTCTTTCTGCCCCTTTGACTTGATGTTGAGTTGCTCTGTGCTACCAAAAGGGACTGAAGACACCAAAAGGGGCCTTAGCTTTATCCCCAAATTGCAACAAAGCTGTGGCTTCAGACAGCAGGTAGCTTTTCTTCAGAAATCTGAGTTTGATTATCTCGACCCAAGAAGTGCAAAAATTCAGATTCATGCACCAGCGCTTGCTTTCAGCAAACCAAATCCAGGACTCTGGCTGTAAGTATTTCCATTCTGGCACCTCCTGCTAGACAAATTTAGCCCCACTGTCAGTCTTGCAAGATACTGTCACTTTGTCCATGTTTCTTGGCCATCCTCTCCTGACCTGAGAGCTCTACAAGGTGAGTAGCTTATGCCTGTCACAGATGTCTACAGCATACCCAGCTCCCTCACCAGACATACATTCTTAGTCATACCCGACATTTCATCCCTGTAAGATGCTACACAAAGAGATCACCCAGAGCACTTCAGAAGGCCACTTGACTCCAGCAAAGCACAGTGCTAAGAGGACTTGCCCTTCTAATTCCTGTTCTTGAATCTCTGTCACTCAGCTGTCTAAACCTACTGAAAGCCAACGCAGGTACCTCCAAATCACTCTATTCAGGTGCAGTTCCAGGGCTCATCCAAGCAAGCAGCTGTTTCAGGCTGAGATCAGGCTGCCATGAGTGCCAGAGCAGCCCCATCGCAAGGGGTAGTCATGGTGCTGCTTCCTACTGCACCTGTGTCAAGATGCAGCACCTCTGGCAGGAGAAGGTCGGGATGGTGCCAGAAAGTACTGTGAAGGAGCAAGGGCTGCTGACATAGGTTGGAGTCACTGTGGATGATGTTCATGCATGTGCAGTTCAACCCCTTCTGTTCCCACCATTCACTCAAAGCAGAGCTTGAAGCTGTTCTCCAGCTCACCAAAACACTTAGAAGACAAGGACCGTCTACAGAAAACTCACTACAATAATAATAGTGATGAGTGTTACAAATAAACAGCTCGTTGGCAGAATCCGGCTAAAGAACAGCCCGGGCAACTTGTCTTCTGCAAAACAAACTGACAGAAGAAGACTTCAGTGAGCATAACCGCTGAAATCAACCATTCGGCCATTCAAAATACTTTTCCCCAAGTACTAAAAGTGACTTTGACCAAAAAAAGTTCGCTTTCTGGAAAACAGGTCAGTAATTTTGGTTTCCTCCTTAAAATGTAGAGGATAAAAACATCCTGAAATAATTGGAAGGCCAATTTCCTGCCCTCAGTATGATACAATTTGGAGCTGAATGTCAGTGCAGATCTTGAACCTCTCAGCATTTGGGCTTTTTATATTTGAGGTGTGAGTCAGTCCTAGTGAAATGAAGTCCACCCATGAAATCTATGGAGTCATAGGTAGATCGGGTCAATCCAGCAGTATGATGAGCTTTTAGAGATAGATTTTATTATGGGTCATTTTTTTTTCACATCACAGAACTGAAAATTTACAGATCAAGCCCCTCCAAAGTGTTTTAGGAAGGGCCTGATCTCTTGACCTAACTGCGACCAGTGGCTCTTTCCATATGCTTCTTTCATGAAAAAGTCAGAGGTAATTATGTTTACCCTGGAGAAGAGCAGGCTCAGGGGAGATCTCATAAATGAATATGAATACCTGAAGGGAGGGTGTAAAGAGGATGGAGCTAGGCTCTTTTCAGGGGTGCCCAGTGACAGGACCAGAGGCAGTGAGCACAGATTGAAATACAAAAGATTCCCTCTGACCATCAGAAAGTACATTCTTACTGTGGGGGTGCTGGAGCACAGGAATGGCAAGATTGTGAAGTCTCCATCCTTGGAGATATTAAAAAGCTATCTGAACACAGTCCTGGGCAACTGCCTGTAGTTGGCCCTGCCTGAGCAGTGGAGTTGGACCAGGTGATCTCCAGAGGTCCCTTCCAATGTCAACCACTCTGATTATGTGAAAAGATATAGCCCGGGGCATAGGGTACAGCAGAATCAGCTAGTGACACAGTGCAAGGATGCAAAATAAAACCAGTCCTTCCCCAAAACAGACAATCTGTGTCATGCAGACACAGATATGGACAAAGTACACACCTTCACACCTCAGGCTGTGAAACGACAGAGAGAAAAAACAGCAGCACACAAACATGAATGAAAACCAAGGATTATTGGTATTCGTGGATTCCTCTTCTGCATTGCCTCTGCTGCCCCAAAGGAGATACAGCTCAAAAAATAATTTTCTCCCTTACAGGCAAATTTTGGGCAAAGCCCCGCAGTACCAACCGTGGTGGCTGCAGTCAGGAGGCTAGGCACTAGAGGGCACCAGCAGGATGCAGCCAGTATCCTTGGTGCTGGAGCTCATGTGCCTGACTAGCGATTAAACATGTCTTTTTCCTTTTCCAACCTATTTTTTATTTTAAAGGAGGTTTAACTCAAAAAAAAAAAATCACTTCCAAAAAATCAGGTTTCACTTCCAAAAATCAGGACATGCCTCTGTCCGGGACAGTCATGAGGGTCCTTCTGCTAAAGAAAAGAATTGGGTGATAAGCCCATAATAAGGAGATTCTGCAACTCCTCACGGCACAGGATACCCCAGGCACAGAGCGTGAGGAGGACTTCAGAGACTCTGACAGCACAGCTTCCCTCAAAATAAGGAAAAATGCTTATTTAGCAAAGTTTGAAGTTTGCAATATTCAGCACTTGATGGCAGGAAAGGCAACCAAGAAGATAAAAGGTGGAGCTCTGTTAGCCAGTCTCCCCAGTTCCTCCCCTCTGCTCCTGGAGGATGCTTCAACATCTGCAGCAGGTCCTACCCTGACACCCTCAAGACCCCAGGGCTGCCCCTCTTCTCTGGGGCAGTAGCAGCACTGGACATTCCACCATATCCACACTCAGGCAGTGGGACGTACCACTCCTGAAAGCTCTGTGCCAGCAACCCTCAGCTCTCTGCAGGGACCTCCTGAGCTGCTATTGCCTGCCTGAGGAGGCTGCTCACCACTCTTGGTTTGCCCCAGAGGGCTGTCTCAGCTAACATGAAGTAACCCCCCCTTTGTCATTGCCAGCTACAATATATCCTCAGCCAAGCCACCCTCATCAGACTGCTACTGTTCTTCTGCAGCCATCACTTGTGCTGCCAACTCTCATCTTTTCTTTCTTTAAATATTTGCATTCCCAGGGCACATCAGTACCAGGAATGGCAAGCTCCCCTCTCCTCACAGGAAGGCAGAAGGGCTGCGCTGGCAGCCCAAGTCGTCCCCCACCTCCCCATCACCTCCAGCCTCCACCTTCAGGGACCAGGAGCAGGTTTATATGCTCACTGCTAGTCCTGGGCTGAGCAGAGACTGCCAATTGTACTGTACTGCACTTAATTATGTAGTAGTTTTATGAGGTGGACTGCAGCACACAGGGGACCAACGTGAGACCACCAGATTTATTGCACTTTAACTTTGAGCTGACAGTATAACAGGCTCTAAGAGGTAAGTACTCAGTGCTTTATTCACTGATTTTTCGCCCTCTCCCTACATTTTTGTGCAAGGCTTCGGAGCCTGTCTGAGAGGATGGGAAGGATCTGGAACAGTGAATGAGAGCATGAAAAGGAGAGAAAGGCAGAAAAACAGATAGAGAAGGAGACCCAAAGAGTAGGAGAAGGAAGAGAGGCAACTTCTTGTACAAACCCACAGCCAGGTGCTCTACACCCCATGGCTGTGTTTTTTCATGTAATTTTATTTGACATAAAATCACAGACTGGTGCCTTGTCAGCAGAAGCAATTCCCCTGGAGATGCTAATGGCTTCATCCCTGTGAGATGCGTAGCTCAGCACCCGTTTCATAACAGCAACACTCATATTTTAACAAAATAGCAAGAGTAACAACTTGGGGGTTTTCACATTGGAACAAGGGACCATCATCCCCATCCCAATGAAAAGTGACTGAAGGAGTTACTTCAACAGGAGGTCTTCACCCACATCCTTTGATGACATGGACTGGATTTAGCCACATGTGCTCAGAGTCCGGGGGAAAGAAATACTGCCTGGTTTTGGAACGTGGTTGACTATATGCACCAGGAGGATGGAAAAACCATCACACACTTCTTTTTTTTTCTCTTTTTTTTTTTTTTTTTTTTTTTTATCTGCACTTGTGCGGTATTTAAAATATTGCTTTGAATCTATACAGATTTTCAGTTATTGGACCTCTTGGATTTTTAAACCTTACTGACTCCCAGCCAGACTGCCTCCGTCTGCATTGAAAGGAACCATTCTTCTTCTTCTTCTTCTTTTTTTTTTTTTCCCTTCAGTGAAACTGGAGCCTTTCCCTTCCCGTAACTTTCAGCTGGCTGAGCCATTCCTAGATCTCTGCATTTTTCACTTTGCAGCCTGACCCCCAGGACTTTGGTAGACCCATAAGAGAAGTTATGTGACACATTGGCTGCAGTGAAAAACTGTGTAGGTGAAGGGCAAATGCTACAGATGTCAAAATAGAACAAAATAAAATAAAATAAAAGAAACATAAATAAAAAAAAATAAAATAAAATAAAATAATAAATAAAATTTATATCCACAAGGACGAAGTAGAGTGCAATATTCCATGAGGAATGGTGTTGGCTACAAACTAGAGGAAAAGCATCAAAAATATAGCAAGGTTGTACAGTGTAAGACAACAAAGTAGTACCGTTTTTCATTATACTCACTTTTTCTAGAAGATTACTAGGAACAGTGCTTTAACTGTTTAAAATCTTTCATGTACAATTATCAAGGAATAATCACATTATAAGAAAATCATCTAATTGGGGTAAAACTGTAACTTTAAACTAGTTCAAATTAACAGATGTAAATTGTTACAGACACTTTATAGGTAACAGCACATTTCACTTGGAAAAGTAAATATATAACATTATTGAAATTGGGTTAAAATTATTAGACTGCTGTAGAGGGCTTAAAAAAGTCCCAGGGCATGCTATCAAATACGAGATCACACAATTCATTAAATTTTTCATGAGACTTAATGTTTGAGAAAGTTCAGTAAAATCACAGGATGTCTTTAGATTTTTAGTACTGATGCATAGCAAAAATGCTATCAAAAAAAAGAGCTTTTGGCTTCTATGTCACCATGCATAACAGATTCACAAAATGAATTTCTTAGCCAAAGACAGTGAATAAAGTCCTGAACCCTACACAGCTCAAATGTGGAAACACATTTTTCTCTATAGTTTTTAAAGGACAAATAGCTCTTAGATGTTATTCCATCTAGAAGAAAGATAAACCTCTTCATTGTACAGACTTGTAAAAGATATAAATAGCACTGGGATGCTTTTTAACTTGCAATTTTGAAACACTTCTCCCATAAAACACCAGTACACCAGTACTGTAATTTGACTTCTGGAATCAGGTGGGGAAGAGTCATCACTAACCCTACTACAAGAGCAAAAGATGAGATGCTTTTTTAAGGTTATAGAGAGATGATGTCCAACTATGGCCACGAAATTTGTACTGTAATGTGTTTGGGCCTGGAGCTGACTCTTTCTATGTGCTTATATCATTTGCAGCACAAAAGAACCCTGAACCATGGGGCACCTGGCTGGTATAGAAATATGAATCATTAATAGCAAAAATAGACTAAATGCCTTGACAGGTGATTCTATGTTACAATGAAGACTGATGGCAAAGCTACATATTGAATATTCTGTTGTCCTATCTGAAAGTATGTGTTTCCTTAACTCCACAGATTTGTTAATAATGAAATAAATAAAAATTTAAAAACCTATATTATTTACATTTGGTATATAAGAACTTGGCAAACAAAGTAACCTTCAGTCTTAGCAACTTTGCACAGATTAGTCACAGAAACAGTTTTAAAGGGTAAAAAAAGACCCAAAGAGAAGACAAAGATGATCGTAACAATTAACCAGGAAAAAGGGGTTTAGCTAAAGATCATTAACGGGAACTTATTTAACTATCAGTATGCAATAGATGAGAAGGAAAATCTTCTAAATGGCTGTGAAAAAAATCTTAAAACTTCCATTCAGCACCTCCACATGTGAAAAAGGTTGCACTGTAGCTTGTTGCTAGACCCTTCTGTCATTAATGCACATTAACGTCGCCGAAGCACACAGCTCATGTTATGTCAGTTCCGCATACCAACCCACGTACATAGCACTTCATACCATCACAACTGGCAGATTTTACCTATCCATCAATGGCTAGGAAACGTAAGATAAACGAACAAAGGAAAATGCCAAAGTACAATTAGGTAATCTCTTTCCTTTACGAAATGGTGTCTTGTGCTGGAAAGATGAATTAGACTCCAAAAAGCATGTGCCCTCTCCTGTCAGTAGCAAAACACTTTTTTTCTAAAAGAAGATATCCCACAGATCTCAAATTCCTGGACATAGACGATGCACTTCCCACTGAGAGAACCACATTTATGGCCATACCCATCATCCCACCACTACTTCATGCTCCTCCTACGCCTGTCTGCTACAGCGACGTGTTGTTTCTCATCTTCCACTTGTCCTGCTGGACTCACCGGGACATTTGTGGACTATTTGGATCTACACCTTAATGAGATCTTTCAGCACCACCTAAAATTTAATTGGATGAATCACGCACACAGGCTATATGCTTAAGTCATGGGCGCCTGTGTTTCCTTAGTAATTTTTCAATCTGTTTTCCAATTTCAACCAAGTTTGACAGAGGGGCAAACACCTCTTGAGACACAAAGTTCCCACAGTCTCTGTGAAAACAGACATCCAAATGGAGGGCATTGGCAACACCACTGTAGAAAAGGTAGCAGGATTGGCTCTTCTCTCACGAGACTGGAATAAACCCTACAGACATAAATCCACAGGAAACCACATTTCACTGGGAGATACTTGATTTAATGACAAAATAGGTCTGTGTGTGAGTGGTGGGGGATCCACACAGTGCTTCCCCTCCTATGGGTTTATGAACACCAAGGTCAGGCTCGTGCTTTTTGTTCGCAGAGGTACCCTGCACCCTTCAGTGCTGGAAAACATGAAAATATCTACTCGTGAAAAAGGGCAGTTAACACATAACTGTTGATGTGATTTGGAGAAGCCTCAGAGTGAAACTAAGATGTGCACCCCTTCCTATTCCCACTCACATGTGACCTGACTTGCACTGCTGCCCAGCTTAGCCCAGCAGGACTACAAGTTTGGGTTGCTCCTCCCTAAATCTCGCTCTCTCTGCACCATGACCAGGCCCCAAAGCTTCATCCTAACACAAAAGAAATCATTTTAAATGGGCTTAGAAATTCAAACTGCTCCTGTGAATATCTGTTAAATCCAGATCTGTCCTCAGGTATTCAGGAGACATCTCCAATAGGAAGAAAACAAAGCAGCCACCTAACAAAGGTCTCTGAAGGGATACACAGCTCCATGCAAGTGTCACATGGGCCAAGGCATCAACATACAAGTCTTTTGGCAGCATCCTGTAATTCTGCGTGTACATCAATACACCTACGATTCTCCCACTCCGGATATTAAACACAGGTATGTGGATCATCACTCGCAAATTCAAGCCCATTTCAGGTCAGACCTTTGTTCAGAGACTCTTCCTTCCCACTTCTTTTAGGACTATTTTAAACATTCATCATTTTCTAGAACCTTGTTTCTTTTGCCCATGCTCCTGAGGAGCTCTCTCCTGTTTCTCTGCCAGAGAAATACAAATCTTCATAAAGCATCCTTTAGCAAAACTCCTCTGCACATTGGAGCCAGCTCAGACTTTTATTTTGGACAATGCCTATTTTGGGGAAGGGGATGGCTATTATTTCAGTTGGCTTATTTTGTAATGGAGTCTAACTCATTTGGGTTTTCACTTTTTTAAATAGTTGTGGAGAAGAAATTATGCCTGAGCCACAAGACCACACTGTGTGTTTGCTTTGTATATACCCAGCTTCACAGCTGCCTAACTAATTGCATGTGCAGACCAAGATGCTTTCATTCACAGCCATAGTGAAAAGAGCTAATCAGCTACACATTTACATACATGTTTTTTCTTCTGCAAAACTGCCCTTTCTACCTCTGGGCCAATGGTTCTTGTGGTTGCACAGAAAGACAAGTACATGTAACAAAGCAAAATTCATGTGTTACTCAAATCTCATGACTAAGTATCACATCTACCATGCACCTGCACTGTAGGAAAAATAGATCTCTGGGTATTCACCTTCAAACCCACAATTTTTCCATCCCTTACCTAAAGGGGAATCCCTGCTAATGGTGCCAGTTGCATGGATAAGCAAGAGAGATGCAGACAGGAGCATGTCTGACATTCCACCAAGCAGGAGGCAGTGGTGACCTATATACCCTTGTCAATACATTTCACAAGAAGCTGCAAGTTGCTTCAGCAAAATATGACTCCTTTGATACCTTCATGTTTAATTTAGTACAGAGTTTTAGTATCCAAAGAACCCCACTGCTTTGAAATGAGGAAACTCGGTCAAAGACTTCGGCAGTCAGCCCACAGCTGGCAAGCATAGTTCAAGGACCTAAAATACAACTGCTCACTAGGCTTGCACTCAGAGACAATGGAGCTTTTAAAATTAAGGCTTGTATACACAGGCAAATTTATCAGCCTGATTACACTGGCATAATTAGGCCGATAAATTTCCCTGTGTAGACAAGTCCTGAGACTCTCAAACTCATAACTAGGCAGGTCTTTGAGAGAGAGAGAGGAAAAAGAAAGGAAAATAGCAACTCCTGGAATATCCAAACAGTATTTTTTTCTCTCTCTCGTTATTTTTTCTTTTTCTTTAAAAAAGAAAAAGATTTTTCTCCCCTCCAAGCAAAAGGTATATAGAGATCTGGATGAGCCGTTCATACACGTTTTTAGATACATTAGAAACAACAATCATCAACATTCCTTGACAGAGAGGGCTCTGTCTCCAGTGTCAGACAAACCCATGGGCATTGACAAAGCCCCATCAAGTCAAGCCATTCTCAGGATTCCAGCGTAGAGCATAGACTGAAGTGGGTTGCTCACTTTCGGAGAGCATGAGACTCTCAGACGCCCCTGTCTGTCCCTCCACACGTGTTGCGAGAAACCTGTGCTGTTGAGAACAGCGGTCCAGACACGCCGGGAGCAGCTCTATTGTTAATTCTCTTCTTTTCCATCCCTCCCTTGCCAATCTTTCCACACAAGAGTATCACGTAACTCACTTCCAAAGCTGCCAACTACACAACAGCATACATCAAACCCAATCTGGAAACACTATGAGATGTCTGACCAGGACAAGTCCTCTCTGGTCTATATGCGGATGGGAGAAGTCTCTCATCCCAGGCACATTCTGCACTTCACTCTGCCCCACTGTCCTGGTTCTGAAGCACTACTTCTGTCACAATAAGGGTCATACCAGCAGGAAGAGTAATGGCATGACAGCTGTGCTGAACCTAGTCCTAAGACCCTTCCTATCGGAAGACACTGCCTGCATTTTCCTTGCTTCCCACAATGCGTGATCCCATCCCACACAGCAATTACCAAGGTTCATCTGCAAGTGCTGACCAGATTCCCATAATCTCCCTCAGAACAAACCCTCAATGAGCTCAGAAGAACCAGCCTTCAACTTCAGCCACTTCCGCATCACTACCTTTTATCTTTTCCCTATCTTCAGCTTCCATCTTCTTCCATTCTTCTCCTGCTTTGCCAGTGGCAAAGTCTCTCTTGATAACCTAGCTTTCCTCCCAGTCTCTCCCTCCCCTTTTCAATTGGTATCAACATAGCACCTAGCACCTTGAAGGACAGTTAGGGCTTCCATCACTTTAGGCACTGCATATGCACACAGTGGAAGAGAGACCTGTCTTCTCAATCCTGCAACCAGAACAAATAAGGCCAAAAGAAATGTTATTCCCATTTTACAGATGGGAAATCAGGACCAAAGATATTAAATGTCTAGCCCTAGGAAGTCTGCAGGCAAGGCAGGAACTGTTTCCTGAGAGCCAGCGTTCAGTGTCTAATCGCACATGATCAGTTTTTCCTCTCTACCTCCCTGTAGGCACAAGGAATTTGTGTTCTACATCTCCACATGTTTCTCTTGCACTGTACAGCACAGCCATACACACCTAGATGGGACTTCTTAATAAATAACTGTATGCGGATTCCTGCACTCCTCTTATACTTGTCAATTCGTGCCTTTCTTACAGCACAGGAATTGGGCTTTCCTTCCTGTATTCCCAGTGTAACTATCAAACAAACTTTCCTTCTGGTGTAGTCTTCCCACACCATGGACACTTTAAATCTCATGCATAAATCTCTTTCATTTCAGCAGGTCTCTCTCCTGGAGAATGACATTTAATGGTGATCTTTTTTTAATCAGGCTCAGTCCCCTGTTTCCCACTCCCATCTGGTGGAAGCAACTTTCCACTTAGAGAGGAAGTCAGACTTTGATTTCATAAATGATTATAAGAAGATTTAACATCCTCAGGAGCACAACTATTTTGATTAGAACATTTTTATTCCAATTCCTTTTCCAGCTGTCCCACTTCTTGATACAAGCCCAAAGGTAGAGAAATCCTTCAAAATTCACCCACAAACTGCTCATCCTCTCATCATTTGGACTCTGGCTCCATTCAACGCAGTGGAATAAAGCATGGAATCATCAGCATGGTGTCCATCTGCTGATGTCTACCTCAAGCCTGGCAGGCAGTTTGCTGAGCATGAACGTGTGCAGGCTTGTTTGCTTTACTTCACTGACCTCTGCTTTGCTACTGTAGCCCTACAGCTTATGCTGAGACTGCCAGCAAGAAGAGCAAAGTGTCTTAAAACGGGAGGGAGCTAGTCAGCTGAAGACTTTCTTAGAAGTGTGCATCCCATCACTGTTGCAGGCAGGTTTGCATGTGTATAACTTTATAGGCAATGCCCACCTGTGTAAAACCTCTCCCTCTTCACACTGTGGTCAACTGAAGGAAAACATCAGATGCTGTTTGTACAGTGCCATAGCAGACTGGAGTTTTCCGATTTCAAAGGCAGATTTGAGCTGTAAGATACAACTTTTTCTGCTGCTTTGATTTCGAAGACTTTGTACAATTTTTCCTTTAAATACTACCCCTCTGAAGATATGTGTGTATGTAAAATGAGATGTTAACATGAGGGCCACAGTGCCAAGTCACCCTCTGGTGCTCTCAAAGGCTGTCAAAAGCTCAAAGGGCTCTCCTTTAGAAAGCCGTAAATGAGATTCTGGCTCAGAAAGACAAGCTATGCAGAAATTTGCTGCCTAGGCCTCTTCTGGAGTGTTTCTGACTCTGCTACCAAGTCTATAGTGGTGGGACCCAAACGTGAAATTGTTTTTTGCTCAAAGTCTTCAGAGTCTCACGCTGGCTGTCAGCAGCTGAGTAGCTTCATTTCAGCAGCACTAGCTGTGTGAAACAGAGCACAAACAGTGTGAAGCTGACTTCAGTTCTGAGGACCTCACTACTTTTTTAAACTATCTTCTGGACTAAACCCATTCTTCAAGGACCAAAGGCTTTTTTTCTGCAATTTGGTTTACCCGGCTCCAGTTTGCAGCCAGCACCCCCATCCAAGAGTAAGTTGATTTAATGCAGTCTGCCTGTATTTCAACACCACGTTTTTTACAGTCCCTCTCAGACTTGGTTAGCCTGTTTAGATATGAGCTGGTGTGCCTGGAGACTCAAAACTCTTACAAGTCTTCCTTTTCCATAATATCAGCAACAGCCACATCAATGCCTGTAGCTGTTTTGCTAGGATGCAGAAATAAACATCCCCATCCTACACAAATGCTTAGATGTTAAGGCCAGAGCAACTTACTGAGATCATTTTGTCTGATACCTAGAACAACGTGGACTATAAGATTATTCTAAGCAATTCATCCTTGAAGTTCCATAGCTGTGGTTGGATAACACCACAATAAATATACAATCGTGGAAAATCTACCACAATCCTTCGTAAGTTGTTCCAGTGGTTAATCACCCTCACTGTTAAAAATGTGCACCTGGTTTTCAGTCTGAAGGTGCTTAGCTTCAAATCCCAGCCAACACCATATTGTTGTTACACCTATGTCTACTCACACCCATGTCTACTTCCATTGTGTGGCTGATTCGACTTAGGTATCTTTCACCTGCGACAAGTGACTTGTTTGAAAGCTATATAAGTAGAACTCTCCTCACATATTTTGCTTTTTTTTTTGTTGCTTTGTTAGTTTCTTTTCTTTCTTATAACTCATTTGTTTGCTTTCGCAACTTTCTTTTGAACCTTCTCAGATTTTTAGTATCTCCTTTGAAACCAGCTGTGGAGCTTGCTGAACTGTAAGTGATTCTCTCAACTTTCACAGAGCTGGACTACCTCCATAGGCTTTGTTCCAGAAATTTCCAAATGCATTCATGAGGTCCTTCCAGGCCGCCCTGTATTTTGACCAACCCTAAAAGTTACAACAGCATTTCCAAATCTTTAAGGCCAAAATAATATTAAGTGACATTAAGCAACAAGCCCTTGAATCCCCACATCAAAAAATGTGCAGATTCACAGCAGGGTCAGTGAGTGAGAAGAACAATCTGTCAGCTGCCCCCATTCCTTCTTGTGGGCAAAGACCTTCATAGTAACTGGCTGCATATTCAAGCTGATGGCTGCCAGCTCACTTCAGGTTTGCTCTTCTTTCCAAGTTTTAGCTCATTCCTTTCTATCTGCCACTCAAAGGGCCTAACAAGTTCCAGTGTTCCAGACCAGCTTTCTTTTTTGATCAAAGGCAAGCAAGTATGCATACACATAGCTTGTTCATGCCCAAAACACTGACCCAGCCAAGCAGAGTCAGCAGAAATAGCAGCTGAATTTGCAGCTGCAATAGCCTTGTAATGGCACATTAGAGAAAGGCCAGCACCTTTCTAAAAGCATGCATCTCAAACCTACATTTTCCAGTGGAAGCAGACAATCCTGTCTCAGCTTATTTTGCAACAGAGCCTCATTGACTTACAACTAGCAATATAACCTATCCTTCTGCTTTGAATGCCATGATTGTGGTCTAGAGCTTAAGAGGATTTTTTTCTCTTTCCCCCTATTAAATCCTCCTGTGTTACAGCAGCAGTCCCATCTAACTCAGTCAATCTCTACAAACAATCTCATAGCCAACAATGGTGCAACCCCTGCCGTGGCTGCCTCTTAAGCAGAAGAGCTACCCTGGTCAGCCTTCATGGGACATCTTTGCTTAAGAATGGAAGAGTACCACCACACCCTAACCCCTTTTCCCCCAAACACAGTGCCATTACTCTCTGAGTATTAATAAAGCAGGTGTTGAAAGAGAGGCTCAGCCTGAGGCATGCTCAGTAGTACACTTGTCACTTGACCCACCTCCTCACCTTAGAGATTAATTAGGCCTAGCCCCTCCCTGCTAAATTGCCTCTCAGGCACATTGCTCAGTCTTCCTCCTCCTGCCTCTGGCAGATTCACTCACTAACTTTTTATTTTAATATTCATGTTTTCCAGTTTGTAAGGCCCTCCACTGATTTTCAGTAGACTGCCCCAAGGACCCTGCTCCAGTAACACGGGAAGGATGTCTGGAGCAAGAGAGGATAGGCACAGCTGTGTTGGGATTTGGAGCTGGAGCTTCTAGTCCTTTCTCTTGTTCTCTCTTCAAGTCTTCCCTGTGATACTGTCTTGGGTGAAATACACTAGTTGGTCTGAGAGATAATGTCACCAGGTCTCATCTCCTGAAGATGCTCTTTCACTGCCAGGTGCTCATTTGGGGGATGCAAGCTCAGAGGTCCTCAAGCAGTGGTAGGGTATGCACCTGGCTATCCCCTAGCCTCATCTGTGATGACATCTAGGGACAGGGTTGTCACTTTTGGCTCTAGAAAAGGACTCTGGTCTTTGAATCCTGCTTAGGGAAAGAGGATGTTCTGAAGAATCAACCTTTCCCATATTTACCAGCTAGCTGGCATGGTGTTTACTGTGTTAACTGATGCCATTCCTTGTCTTAAATGCCTTGTTCTTTCTGTGCATCATGAATGAGCTCAGGTGCCTCACTCAGAGCTGAGGATCCCACTTGCAGCTCAGCACACCCTTGGCTAAGTTTCAATTTTTGTTCCTGTCCCTGCTCATTCATGTCATCCAGATAGACTGGAAGCTCTCTGGGGCAATGCCTGCCTTTTGCTATACGTGTACAGCAATAAACTCAGCAGAGCCTTAATTAAGATCTCTAGATGCTGTTGTAATACAAGAAATAAATATTAATTAGTAGGATCAGCAGATTCCCATACCAGACATATTGCAAGACACACCCCCGCTATATTTATACATGCTGATATGTGAATGTGCCTGCAATGGTTAGTACCACTGTATATTTGGCTTGTCTGCACATTGTATGTTTTTCATGTAATATCCTTTCCTTTCATAATCATAGGTCACTTAATATCCTGACTAAGGCAGAACATTCTCTAACACGGTAGCACGTGTTTGGACAGAATAGTGAAATTATCTTTAAAATGCAGCACAGATGGAAAGATCAGATGACGAGCCTCTTTTCCGTTTCTCTAGCTTTCTACTGTAGCTACCCATGTTTTAACATTCTAACCCATCAACGGGTTCATTCTTCATGCTTGTGATGAACTAAGTCATACTCACAGCTATCTGATTTTTGTATGTGGGTTGCACATTCCAAAGAAAATCCATAATGGAAAACATAATTGCAGTAACAAGCACCCTACAGGGATGCAAAATTCCTTCCGAGGATTGTCAGGGGTTAATAGGGCTCTTCTTTGCCCAGTTCCACAGAGCCATTCCTATTCATATCAACTGAGCACTAGAGGGAAAGCAATAAAATTACCAGCAAAAGCCCAGGTTCCTGCCTATTCAGTATACCATGCTAACTTGTAAAGACAGAGCTCTGATTGTATGGCTGAGCAAAACAGGATGGCTGTTTTTAACGCTGGCTCTAACTTATGGTAACCATTAACTACAACCTGACTTCCCATTACAACATACCACTGTGAACACCTATTAGCAGCTAATTGAATCATCTAAAAATGGTCATAATTCAAACCTAAGTTTGCATTTTTGTAATGTTTCTTACAGCTTTTGCTGTAATACAGGAGAATATGCAAATCAAGGCTCTGTTTTAAAGCTCATGGTAGGATGGAAGTTTAAATGGATATCTAATGGAGTGACAAAGGGGAATAAAGCCATATTGTATTTTTGATGTTACCCGTGAGACATGATAGGAGAAACTAATAACAGGCTAACAAGGCTCCCTATCTCTAAACGTTTTCCAGCTGTGGGCCACTGAAGAGCCAAAAGACCTAAGTCAACACCAATAAATGCATATGCTCACATTATAATTTTCTGTAATTTCTATTCATAATTTCAAGCTGTACAGCATTTGTCATTCTCCTTTTTATTTAAAGAAATAAAAGTATTTCCTCTCAGAGGCATCAAGGATTGTTTTTCAGCCCACTATATCCTGAAGCCTTCAATTTTGTTGTAGTTCTTTAAACATGAGTATGCTTTTATTATATTATGAAAGGCAACAAAGTACTGTTTGCACAGCATTATTGACAGGTTTGTGCATATTTGCTGCCAGGGCTTTTAAATTTAACTTACAGCCCAATTTTGTAAAGAGTTTTCATTAAATCTACAGAAAAGCTGTTAGGTACTATTTTGGGTAGAAATAGGGTTACTTCAGGTTAGCAGAAATTTGTTTAAACAAGCAAATCAGTTTAAACCATCTACTCAAACTGAAAGAAGAATGTATTTCACTGATTGTAAGAGAACTGTCAAGAGCAGATAAAAAATATACCACACCTCCCGTGGAAGTTACTGTTTCTCCAGGGAAAACATCCTCTCTCTTCTGCTGAGTCACAGTAACGTGGTGTTTCCAGGCCATTGCAATGCACAGTAGGGTGCAATTGCTTAAAGCTCATGCAAGGTGCATTGAGATTTGCATCAGTTAAATAAATCTAAACAGGAGTGGGGAGAACAGAAGTTTAGATGAAACTTTTGCAGCTCCGTCCTGCAGTGAAGGACTTGGCTCCTGTAAAGCCTATCTGATGTAGGTATCTATTTGCACCAGGAGGTGTGAAGCACTAAACTGGTGCCCCTGCACCCCTTTCCCACAATTATCCACTACTCAGCCTAGAAAAGGGCTCTTCATATCTACAGACCTGGTTTCATCATGGGACCCAATGCGTGGCTGCCAAGGCTGGTTTGAGGTATGACCCACGAGCTGCTGTCATTCTGCTGGCTCACACACGATGTCAATCATACTGCCTGGCCTTCTCATATTTATAAGAGGGACCAAATGCTTCTGTCCTGCATCAGCAGCTGCTATAGACTGCTGCCTGGTTGGAATAGCCATCAGTTTTCAACTGGTGCCACATAAGTTTTAAGTCACCTGCCATTCATTAGACTGTTTTACACCACTTAGCACGAACATTTCGGTGGATAGGGAATGGTGGATTGTATCTGCTGCAAATGTATAATAAGAAGGATGTGTTTTACACAGGAGATGGGAATTCTTCCCTGCAGATACATATGTGCAGCCCTGCTGCCTTTCTTTAAAGCTGTATACATACTTCTGAACAAACAAACAACCACCACATCGCTTTTCCCAGGCTCAGAAATTTTGTTACCTTTCTCCAGCAGGCTTAATAACGTGCCAGAAATAAGCAAGTGAACCCTTTTTCAGGCAATCCCAATAACAGCATTTTTAATGTCCAGCCCCAACATCTTTGATTCAATCCTCACTTCAAACATTATGAAATCTGCATTTGCTAAAACCACCGGAATTTTCTGGAGCAGGTAGCATGGGGAAGGCAATAGCTGGGGCACGTATGTCAATTGCCCTCTGGCTCATACATGTGTGTGTGTTCCTCCCTGGTTTTGGAAAGCCCCTACTAACCTTGTTGCCACAGAAGTTCTTAAAGGTTCTTCCTCTGCTCAAGCTGTGGGAACTTTATCTGGGTTTAACGCAGAAGGCCTTGAGCAGTTGTCCTTCTGGTGCCAGCACAGCACAGTTAATAACTAAGGTACCTGTGCTGCACAGTGAAGACATGATAAAGTTGCCAGCACTGAGCTACCGAGGGGCACAGCAGCAGCTTAGAAGCATGTGTCAAGGAACAACCTGTTTGCCCTATAAAGACTCTTGACATCTGGAAAAATGTCCTCGTCTCATTTCCTAAACTGCAATGAGCTACCAGCATTCACATTTTTCATTTCAACATAGATGGCAAAAAAAGAAAATTCCTGAAGACAGGAAAATCAGGGGCAGCCAGCAGATTCCGTGCCTGTCACACTTTCTTTCTGTCCCTATCCTATGGAAGAAAGGAAATTCATTTTTTTCTCTCTTTTTTTTTTTTTTTTTTATAATCCTCAACTCTGACCTACTAAGCTTGTGGGTCATGACCCCCACTTGGGAAAAGCTGCACTTTCTCGTCCTCCTCCCCCTGGCTCACACACACACGGCATGAAAACATTACCCTAATGACCACCGACAAAACAACGCCTGAAGGAATGTGTAGAATATAAGCATCCAAATAACAGAGCCAACAAAACATGCAGTCTTTTAATTTCAATTTCAAGCACAGGTTAATGTTAAAAAAAGTCCCAACAAGCTACACATTTTCACTAGACAGCCAGTTCAGCATTAACTAAATTGACTGAAAATGAAATAAAATGACAGCACCTGAGGGTAACCATTAATTCTGGGTTCTTTCCCTTCCAGGTCTTCGTTCATTTTTCTTCCCTTGACTTAATACTTTTATTTTTCCCTCCCTCTTTCAGATACTATCTTTGGCTATTTCTTTACGTCTCCTTTTCATATTTGCTTGACTTCCCTCTCACTTTCTGTGAAGCCTAATTCTGGGTTCCCCATGGAGCTCATTCACAGTCAAATATTTCTTAGCCAGGGAAACCTTCCACATCATCACGTTTGTCAGTGTGGTTTCTCCAGCTTTCATTATACCCTTGGGCTAAGGACCATGTGAGCCCCAGGTCTAGGGAAAGGAAGTTGACTCTTCCTGCCGTCCATGACAGCTGCCTTCAAGCATCCCAGCTGGGTTTCTTGAACACAGAATAAGAAAACTCCCATTTAGGTTCAGTCTACGAGCAAATTTCTTTCACTTCTCAGATATGCCATGATCTTCAAAAATTCTGTTGCGGGTCCATTACTGAAGCCCTGGTCAATATTTGCAGAGAGGTGCTCTTTAATGGGAGGCAGCAACAAATAGAGATGTACTCAATGCTCAGCCCTGGCACCCTCAGGTGCACGAAAAATCTGATGTAGGGATCCTACTTGCTAATGTGCTTAACTCTTTTCTCTCTGCATTTGTATGTAGCTGCACTTCCTACTTTGAAAAGACGCAAAATATTAGATCATATCCCTGAAGAGCAATTCAAATTCCTGAACTGTACTTGAGAAAAAATGTTCCTCCTTGTCACATTACTGAAATCTTCTGGCTCTGTACAAATTTTCAGTTCACTAACACTGACTCCATAATATTTACTCTTTGGTCACATTCAGCTCTTGCTTGTTTCCATCACTGACAATAGTACAGAAGAAGTATTTTTCTAGCATGTAACTTGACTTTAGCATGCCCTATTCTCTTTTTATCTGCTAATGGAATGCCTTTTTCATTTAATGCAACGCAAGTTATTTATCACCCCCTCTACTCAAGAACACAAGTTTGCTAGCCTAGAAAGGATTCAGTGGCCTGTGAAAAGCCATGGCCATGTAGCATCACACATACTAAGAGTGTATTCATGCCAGTCCCAGCAGGGGCTCATGTGCAGGTGCAAGTTAAACTCTTGTTTCGGTCCTTTTCACCATAAAGCATTAAATCTCAAGATCCCTTAATACTCCCACCCACATGGCATGTCTGAAGAGACACAAATGTAAGCATCTTGTAGTGCTGGTAAGGTACTTAGTTAACCGTTCCCCTTTTGGGCCTCACTTTTGCTACTATGCACAGTAATGCTCAAGGCTATGCAGCTGCACTCCAGTTCATGCAGGATCAGGTTCCTCTGCCCTCTTTCTCCTGGCTTAGCACTTTCTTCTTATTTTATTTCTTTTTTACTCTATACTTATACATGAACACTTCAGAGTGCAGAGCACCATTAAGCTCAAAGCGAACATGCATGAGCATTTCACAGCTCTCCACAAGGCCTTTTTGCCAGCCTTTCCCTTCAAAGAGGCTGCTCCAAAAGCTGACTGGAGCCAGTGAAAGTCTCCCCGTTGGCCTTGGATCAGGCCCAAAGCAAGGGACAAGTTAGACGGGAATGGAGGCACTAACGAAAGGCAGCTTGCCTGCCAGCAGGCAAAACACAGGGAGACCTACAAAGAGAAAGCAGTATTTGAGGGCCAAACTTGCAGTCCTTCGAAAGACAAGCCCCTGTGCAATGGATGCCCTGCCAAGCAATCTGTGCACTTCGTGACTTCCACTCAAGGAGCATGCTGAGGCACTCAGCAGTGGCTTTGAACTGTGAGGTGAAGACAATGTGTGAGCACTGCCTCATTTTGTTTAATCCATCAGATTGATTTCCTTAATATATTTTTATTGTCTTGTTTATTCTTTATATGACTCTGATTATTACAAAGCAGTATTTTTAAATGGCAGTGGAAAATATGCCAACTGAAAATGTTTGGGAGAGAAAAAGAAACACAAATAAAAGCCTGTATCCAAATTTCATGACAGGGAAAATGGGTATTGTTCTTCTCACTTCCCTTTTTCCTCTGCACGTACCAGTTAGCCCAGGAAGAGACGTCTCAGAGCAATTCTCTATAGCCCTCTACCAATAAATAGGGCAATATGAGGCTCTTCACCATCCAACAGTTCGTACTGCCTGCTACTCAATAACTTGCAAACACATGCTGTGTTAGCACCACCCAGCACAAAATAAAGTCCACACTCAATGCAAATTGTCCGTAGGCCTCCATTTTTCATACTGCTCTTTCTTGAAAATAGCGTCATTGTAACGGCTTATCTACCTAATTTAGATCCCAGTGTTTTCTACTCACATTAACGCTGATTGCAATGAATACAAATGTACTATCTATCTCATCTGAAAGAAAATCCAACAGATCCTCTTATCAGAGTTGTAAGATGATATGTTTGGATGAAGCGTCTAGCGAGGTCCTGCCAGAGCTCTGGTTTGTTTAACATTTTCAACAGTTATCTGGAAGCAGAAGTAGAAAAAAACATTAATTATATTAACAGTTGACACCAAGACTGGGGGAGAAGAGGAAAAACAAGGAGTTCATAGGGAAAAAGGAAACCAATTTATAAGGATTCGAGAATTAGACAAGCATTATCCAAATGAAGCAAATTTATAATTACAATATGTGAGCAAGCAGACTGGCTTCTTATCATGTCTGGATAACCTAATGCTACCTTGGAATATACTTTGCACAGAAGGACAGTGGTAATATCTTGCACCCAAAAAATGGATTCTTTATACAGTATTTTAAACACTGCAGAAATTCATAGAGACATGGAGATTGCAGTAGGAGAAAAGTATCTACAACTGAACAGGAAAGCAGCACAGATGACGGAAAGACTGAAACCACTATTGCATGTGCAGTTTGCTCCTTTAGCCTAATGAGAAGGATTGAGTTCAACTACTTAATGACCACAAATCATGCGATCATGCTCTGTGCTGCTTTATTGTGTACATAAATTATGGTTTACTGCACTGTAGGTAAAGTACAGCTTATTGCAACCCAGATTTATTTACATGTGCAAAAGAAGAAGAGATAGCTAGACAATGGCAGCTGTCATGCATGATGAGATAGCTCAGAAGCATCAATTCATGATAGAGTCTGTGTGTGTTACAAACTGGGTTGTGTAGGTGTCGGATGCAGAATTAAGCCTCCCTGCTGGAAAAGTTTTCCTCAGCACTGTGAGCTCTTGCACTATGAGCTATCTCAAGGTCCCAGAGACCTGCAGATGTTGGGTAAGAGGCAGCAAGCATTGTAAGCCGTTGCCTAGCTAGGGAGAGCACAGCGGGTGTGCACAGGAAATGGACCCTGTCCCATGCCCCATTTGAAGGACACCAGACAGACATGAGATAAATGTCTGAGCCATAAATTCCCTCCAAAACTTCCTTACTCTGTCTGCAAATTAATATTTATCTCTGGCTCCCCACTACAAGTTCATAGCCCTTTTTTCATATTCAGCCTGGCTTCTCAGCCCTCCATTTCCAGTGACAATACTGCAGTGCCTCCTGTCCCATGCTCACTCCTTTTGATTCTTCTTCCAGCTTCACACAGGCTCCCTGCCTCTAGGAGAACCCCTGAGCACACCCTGATCTTTCCCCTTCTGCTGTCTTTGCAGTACAAAAATAACAATGATAATGTCTCCTTTCCTCCAAAACACTCTCAGATTCTTGTCTGACATTCATTTCATCCTCAGCTAAGCACTTCCTGGAAACCAACACACCTCTGAATGCTAGGGATTTTTATCTTCCAGCCCCAAAGATACTCTGTACAGTAAATATAGCAATTCAACTCTGGAGACATTAACGTGATGAAAGCACAAATAACACACCAAAACTTTTTTGTCAGAAGTCTTGAGCTTAGCCTGATTAGGTGGATATTCTCAACATTTTGTCCTGAGGTGCTTAAGGAGTGATGGCACTGTCAAGCTTCCATCTTGGTGTCATGGGCAAAGTATCACAGCTAGACTCACAGAGTCATGAGAAGAAAAAATCACCTAATGATGCTAAGATGCTTCATGCTGAATTGCAGTATGGCACATACACACCCCAGGCTGACTTGTAGTCAGGCTATATCCATACCAGTAAACGTAAACCATTCTTGCATTAGGACTAAACATCCAGGCCAGCTGGCTGAGAACTGTGCGCTAGTGAACGAATCTCCTAAATGAGATGGCAGCAAGCAAACACGGTATGGTCCCTGGCACACTCTAGTTGCCAAACCAGGACCAAAAACTGTTTAGAAAGAATGTCGGTTGCAATGGGCTATTTTCATACCAGAGGATGCACTAGGAGTTTACTTGCATACATAGTCATTTTCCAAAGCCAAAGAAGGCTGCCAGGCTTGCTTGGATTTACCAACATAGACTCAGTCTCAGCATCTGTCTTTTCCCCAAGTGACTAATGATACAACAAGCATCCCAGGATGTGGCAACCACAAATCTAAGAAAGGTTCATATTGCATCCTCTGGGAAGATGAAAAGGTACATACTGAATATTTCCTTCCCACTTGATCTTCCCAAGGTCAGTTGAGACCAATCAGCACAGCTGACTTTATCCAGTCTGCTTGGGATAAGTAGAAAAATTGTTAGTTTCTTCAGTAGAATTTCTTTGATCTTAAGGTTACTTCTGAAGGTTCCTCAAGACTGCTTCACCTATGGATCTTTCTCTGTGGAAACATACTGGTTTTAGTAACATTCAGAATTCACTTCACAACCCACACTGAAGTTTAGAAGCAGATGAATGGAGCTTTGGATGCGTATTTTAAGGACAAAAAGCTTCCATCTCAGGCCCACAGAGTTACACATGGAGCAAAATATATTGCAGATAAGAATGACTGCCCTCACCCTCACTTAATTGTAATTCAGGAGTGATTCTCTCAACTTCAGAGTTTACTACCAGCATAAGACTAGTATCACGAGAAGAACAATAGGCCCATAACTGAGTCTGACTTCACAGTCATTCAGGCTAAACAGCCTTTGCCAGCCCCAGCTGCGTCATCCACAAAAGGTGCAATCTCCAGTCCCTTTACCTACGTGTCACTGCAGCAGCTACTGTCCTTTCAAGAAGTCCTCAGCCATCCTTAGCACATTGCGCCTGAGTAGCTGAAATTATTTAAATTTCAGGACTTGGCTATTTTTACTGACATCGTTCAAGGAGCTTTTACTTAAGGTAATCTTCCAGGAGATTGAGAGGAACCTTTAGAAGGTAGACAGCGGTCTGTAGTTGAAAATGGAAACATCTTCCATAGATGCAGCTATTTGCAGAGCATTCTACTTATAAACACAGAGCAATAGCTTTAGGACAGATGCTAGCCAAAGAATAAAACACATGTGCCTTGTGTCAAATGCAGACTTTAGAAGACAAACCGGACTGAATTAGATGCATTCAAAAAAAAAAAAAAAAAAGAAGCCTCCTGTTACTTGCCAGCTTCAAACACAGATTCAGATTCAACCTCAGCATTTGATTTTCACAGTCAAAGATTAAGTGGAAAAGAAGACAAGTCACAGAAAAACTCCAGCTGGAAAGGACCTATGGAGATCTCTAGTCCAAGCTCATGCTCATGGCAGAGGTGCCTTCAGAATCAGATCCAGGTGCTCAGAGCCTTTATCTTTCATTGGGTACCACCTCCTGCACCTTTCTACCACCTGTAGCTGGAAGCTGCGAGGAGAGGAGGTGCAGGGCAGGTGGCCATGCTTGAACTCTGTCGCTCTCCCAACCCCCCCTTTGCTACTCTTCAGAGCCTGCTTTGGCTTTAAGAGGCACTGCTTAGCTCCCACTGTCTGAACCTCCTTAGGCCACTGCATCTGCTCCCAAGAGGAGCTGAGGCTGTGGGGGATGTGGGAAGGACAAAAGCAGGCCCCAGATAACCAGAGCTCAGCTTTTCCCTTCCTCTCCTCTCCTGCCTCAGGCAGCACAAATAGCTCAGCCATGATCTGCTCATTGCCCTGGTTGGAGTAGTGGCTCAAGGTGGTGGCAGTGGCTGAAGAAAAGGCTTTAAGGCAGGTGGGGGAGAAGGTGGATGCATCCAGGGACTGGCAGTGTCTATCTACAAACTCAGACTTTCTTCGGGTTGCCTACAGCATTCCTGGTATCTGCTAAGTCAAGCAACGAAAGCAAGGCACCTGGAGGAAGTGCAGTGCAGACAAGGGACGTAATCTCTTTTAAAAGACCCAGTAAAAGAGGGAAGGGGAAGATGACCAAGCCTGAGACCTCAGAACAGCATCTTTCACATCTGCCTTTCTCCTCCCAGATTTATTTCTAAACATTCTCCTTAAAGTGAACTCAACCCTCAGAGGGGAAAAGGCTTATAGAAGTATGAACTAAAGTGCCATGCTACAGGTGGGGTCTGCCACTTCTCCCCCCTTAAAATACACTACTCACTCACTGATACGCTATTTATCACTGTCGCTCCGTTTATAGTTCAGAATCTCTCCATCATTTAACCAGTTTATAAGCTCAGGAAAGCCATAACTATGGTGCCGGGATCTTATTTGCTTGCCTTTATCCCCCACTATTGCCATTATAACTGACTTAAAGGGAAATCACACAGTACTCTTAGCCACTGAAATCCTCCACTCCTACTGAAGATGAATGTTCATCTTCAGATGCTGGAAGACAGCCTCTTCTGAAACAGAGTCATATTCATCTGTATTTCAGACTAAGATGACATCAGTGAAATCACAGCCCAGACTGAAGGGTTTGGGTTTGTCTGCTAGCTGCTGGCAAAAGGATCGGTGAGTAGGCACCTTGCTACAGGCCAAATGTGTATTGCTGACTCAGGCACAGAATGGGATTTTCAAAGTGCTTGAGGAACTCACATCCCAGATGAAAATAGCACTCATACCCACAGCCTCACTCAGAGTTTTCTTTGGCATCAATAGCAGATATGGCAGAAGGTCTGAGTTCTCATGCTCGCATGTTTGTGTCCTGTCCCTAGACACTTACCTGAAGGAAAGAGTCACCTGTAGCCTTAGAACACAAGCAAAAGTAGGCAGTACTTCATAACCACAGATTAGCACTGTGACTTCAGAGCAGCTTACAAATGTGATTATATTTTGTCTTTACACTGGTCTAAGAGTAAGGAAGTATTATAAAAAGGTGGGTCACTGGAACACATACAAATACTTAATTTAAACTGAAGTCACGGGTCTCTGGCAGAGCTGGATCTTCTTAGATATTTGGCTGTGGTCTCCTGACTCCAGCCTTACCTGGACTCTGTTTCAGTCTTAGACACAGGGGAAGGCAAGTGTGAAGGTGAAAACCAGAGTACTGCAAGTTTGTACAATGAGTGCTATCAGCAACAAAACTGCTTTGAGAAGTCAATTGTGCTCTTTCATGGTGTCAAATCCCAACCCACTTAGCGGTTTATGGCTTAAAAACAGGCGAGAGGCAGGCACTGGGTCAGCAGGTATAAGCGAACATATAGCTCCATCAACTTTTTGATAGGTACATTATCTGTACCTAGTTGGAGATTGACCGAGTTAGGGAATGACTTACATGTGGCTATGAAGTTAACAAAAATCTTATACCATCAGTTTTGAGGAATGTAGCTGAAAATACTTTCCTCCTTTTCTTTAACTTATATTGTTTTTACCTCAAATTTGACGTATACTTTGAACTATTAATTGAACAGTGAATTCAAAGTTGACAAGAGTCAGAGCAAAAGCCAAAGAGGATAAGTCATGAAAGCAAGTCCCATGGGATTACTGAAGAGGACAGAACTGGAGGGTTGGCTTGTGCAAAGTGCCTTCAATCCTTTGAAGTCATTGACTTCCATCTTCCAAGGCAGTTCTTGTTCAAGCCTCTCATCAATTGTTCGGGACATACTGCCGGGATCACAAAAAGTCCCTCGGCTTAAGTAGAGCTCAAATGCAGCAAAAAAACCTCCAAAACAACAAAAACCAAAAGCTAGAGGAAACCTTCCCCATCCTGTGAAATGCAGAGAGGTCAGAGAAAGGGGGAATAAGAAACAGCCTATTTTTTCACCACCACCAAGGAAGGCTGAGAAGGGACCGCCGCTCCTATGAGAGCTGAAGCCTCTAAGAGATGCAAAATAGCTTGCAGCAATAGCCTGAAATTGTCTTGCAATATCGTTGTCCTCATATTGCCTGAATGGATGATGAAACCACATTGCATTAGCTCCATGGCTCACTGCAGGCATTGTGCTATAGCTCCACAGGCTGTCATTACATGTAGAGCTGCCTCCTGCCCATGCTGCCTACATCTTCAGGGCAGAGTATTGGAGATAGTTGAGGGCCAAACTTTTAGCTGGCATAAATTCACAGAGCCCCACCAGCTTCCTTGGGACTCCATTGATTTACAGCTGCTGAAACTCTGGCCCCCACTATGCTTAAAATCTGAGACAGGCTTTCATTGGACACAAAAGAATACTCTTTGGGACACTATGAAACCTGTGCTGTGTGCGAGTGAGGAGCTAAGCGATTCCCAAGATTTTCTGTGAGACATGTACAAGCACACATTGTGCACCGAGCGTGAGCAGGCTCCGCCAGACACACAGACACAGAATACGCTCCCTGGGAAGTGCCAGGGTGAAGAAGAGTTTTCTAAGTCACTTCGTTTTTACTGGAAACTCTGCACCAGTCCTCCCACATATAACGCACTTTGCACTCCTCGTAACCAGCATTGTCTGAACTTGTGGTATTTTAATAAACGCTCCTGGCAAGCCAAAGACGTTCTAAGACACATCACCTTGTCCAGAGGAGGATCCCAGCTGAAACGAAGTCCAGAGAGTGTGACCTCTGCTACAAACCGACACATAGGTATGTTAAATGAGTTCCTATTAGAAATAACTGCTCTTCATACTGCCTGGAGTAGAAGGGGGCACAGGCTGTTTAGAGAGTGCACATGAGGGTGACAGATCGCAACAAAAAGTCCTTTCACTGTATGCAGAGGAAAATGAGGCAGCACAAATGAATGCCTCTTTTTTATTTCATAGGGACAGGTTGGCAAAAGCAGATTATTGGGTTTGGGCTGCATGGAAAAGAAGAATTTCCTTTTTTTTTTTTTGGAATCCCGATTCATCTTCATTATTCAGTCACTCAAGCTTCCTTGGAAACAGAGTGCCACTGAGTTATTATGGCAGTCATAGATGAATTCAGCAGAAAAATATACGTATAATAACGAAAGAAAGTAAAACTGCTCTCCTTGTGCAGCCCTACTGAGAGACAGCCAGACAAAAGCATGAAAAAATTGACTGTCTGGCCAAGAATGAAATTGCTGGCAAGTCTGGTTTCAACCCTGCTATTAGCTTTCTTGCAGCTGCTTCGACTACCCAAGCAGTATTGAGATAAGTGCATTTTCTGAAGTCCTTTTTTTTTTTTTTTTTAATTGAGGGTAGTATATTTATTTGCATATTAGCTTATTTCTAATTAATACCTCATCTGAAAGAACTTAGGAGCTAACAGTCAGCCACTCTAAAAACAAACAAACAAACAAACAAACAGCAACAAAACGCCAAAACCTAACAAAACCCAAGGGAGAAGGCACTCAGAGATGTTCCTGCATTTAGGGATGAATGTCGTGCTTCCTCTCCAGGCAGAGCCCTCTCCAGCTGCATTGCACAGGGGGCAATTCTGCAGTGCCAAAGGGGCAGGATACAGGCAGCTGTGCAAGGGGGGAAGCTGGGGGAGGCAACATGCTCTTGCAAACTCCCTGCTTGATGCTGCACACTTGTGCAACAGGTGGATGGGCAGGAGAAAGCCACAGAGGTGCATTTGCATCCACTCAGCTCTCACCTTGACACTGCAGTCACCTCAATGGCACAAGGGGCTGCAAGTGCAAATGTTGTATACTTCTAGAAGGAAAGGAGGTGCCCTGGGTAAAGGCTCACATCTTGCTCCTGTCCCAGGAAGATCACTCCTGAGTGCTGATGGATCAGGTCAAGGGAGGTCACCCTCAGGGTCCAGACCTCGGGAGCATATTTTGAACCTTATGTAATGATAAGGCGTGACATTATGCTACCCTTCAGCTCACTCGCCTCACAGGCATGTCATTAAGGTTTCCTCTCTTCAGAGGTGTAAAGCACTTCTGTTGCAAGCCCAGTAAAAGAAGGTACTGTCTAAGGGTGGAACAGAAAAAGTTATGGAAGATTTGCCAAGAAAGTGCCTGCGCTCTTCTCGTTCCAAAACACGGCAGGCTGAGAAAAAAACTGAAAAGTTTCAAAAGGCATCCAGCGATTGTTTTTTAGGAAACAAAAGAAGCACTTACGGGTTAGCTTTTCCAAGTTGCTGCATTAGTAGATACACTAAACAGACAGCTTGATCCGGATGAGTCACACAGCAGAAGAGGAACAATGACCTGTGTGTTCCTCCAGTACAAATTATTCATTTTTCTCTGTCAATAAAGGCTTTTATTTTTTCTATATATAATTGCATTTGGGCAGCCGATCAGGAGGGTGTGGCTATCAGAAGATCAACCCCTCCCCCAGGGAGTCAAATATTTGGCGAGGTGTCAGAATTTCAGGATGCCCTAAGGCAGGCCACGGCATCTTAAAATAACTTAAACACACCTCATATCATGCCTGGATGTTGAATCAGCCCAGAGATGTCAATCACGTACTGCCGTTCCACAGCAGTATCACCTCAGTTGCTCTGATCCTCACTCTTGAACTTACAACTTCACTTCAAAAGAATCAGGGGGGAGCAGAGGTGTATGTGTGTGCCTATATGTGTGTATACGTATGTAATTCCCCAGTCTCCACAATAACAATTCCTCCCTTTGAGCCTCCTTGTTGGGAAACAGCCCTTGCAGAACACCAAGTTCCTCTTTTGCAACAGCTAGCTGCTGAAAGGAGGCGGCACAGCTTGGCACTGGCAGTAGGAGACAGCAAACCTGGGTCTTACTCTTAGCAGTTTATAGGGCTTCTTGCTACTGTCAGTACACCAATGTGATTTAACCCCACTGAGCTTGGCCCCTCTAACTTGTTCAGAAGTAACTGCTCACCTCAAAGGTGTCAGTTCTTTTAGGGCTTGGCTTGAGACATTAGGTCTGGTTTTCAGTGGGCCCAAAGGTTTCTCTGGTATTACATTATACTACAGTGTTGCTGTTGCTGTGATGGTTATTTTATCTGCCCTGGAATATTATTCTGCAGGCTGGGATCCTGCAGTGCTGGATCCGTATGCGCCCTCAATCCTTATCAACTTTAGTTAACTGCTCAGCTTCTCTGGAGAAACAGTATCTACACACAGCACACAGAAATAAGCATTCAGAACAGATGTTGTTTGTTAAATTATCTGCCATAATCCTTCATACTTTGTTTTTTCCACCTGTAAACTAAGGGTGAATACGGACCTGTATAGGATGCTGCAGGATGCATAGATGGGTGCAGAGCACTTTGTAAGTGTAACACAATACTGTGTTGCATTGCTGTTCAACTTAGGAACACATGATCTTGTCTGCTTCATCTTACAGTTATGGCACCCCTGAACTTGAGGTCTAGCAAACTGCATGGATTCCCACTGAACCAAGTCCAAGAACTGACTTGAAAACACACAAAAACCCCAACCCCAGATTATTTTGTTATCACTTCTAGGATATGAATAATCCATTGCTACATATTAGGGTAAGTTTTGGAAACTGGCTTCACGATTTTGTTGCGTGACCTGAAAGTTCCCAGGTTGTAGGACTTGCCTTATTTTTGCCGACCACTAGGTGGAAGTGCTGTTCCATCGCAGCCCTGCCATCCCGAAGCTCTCTAGAAGCGGCAGCCAGGGCTAGAGCAACCCTTGACAAAATCGTTTTCATGTGGAAGCGAAAGATGAGGAACCAGAAACCCTGGTGCCCTTTTTTCCAAAGTAGAGATTCGGTTCCCGTGCACACAATATCGCAGGAAACATATATCAAAATCAACATATAATGAAATCATAACAACAAGGCTTGTGACAGCAAGACATAAAACCTGGAATGTGCCTTCAAGAAGGAGAGACGGATGAATTTGTCAAGCATGCCATAACACAAGCCTTTTATGAATTATTAGTAATTTATAACGCATTTTCAGAGGAGTGGGAAGAACCTAGGGATACACACGGGCTTTCTTGGCTTTTCTCAAAAAGGACAAATATCTTTTTTACTCCATTTGCTCTCTCCCAATTCCCAGCTTCCAGCCTCTGCCCATAAGCCTACTTTAGCACAAGGTAACTCTATATCTCCTTCTTCTGCTCTTCCTGAAATGAATTATCTCTTCTAGCAGCTGTCCAACGCAGCGCCTGTCAGAAAGCAAGCTATGGAGCTGAAGTCCTTTCCTAATTTTGTCTGTCCAAAGCCATTTGCCCAACAGCCTCACTCAGAGCTGACCTGGTAAAACCAGACAAACAACTCGCAGCTATATCCCTTCTCCACGCCACCTTCTCCCCCTTCCTTATTTCTGCCTTCTGTGCTCTCAGTCTCTTCCCTCAGCAATTTCAGTTTGCTCACTCTGAAGTCCTGGCACCACCAGGCACCTCATATGTCCCACATGGACCAAATGTAGACCAGGGTAATCCTGAAGGGAGAGACAAGAAAAATGGCAGCACAGGAGGGTTAAAGGCAGGCTGAGCCTAGCAAGCATCGTCTAGACTTTCAGTCTCATGATTCAGCGTGTCTGATGTAAAACTATTTAAATAAGTTATGTAAATAGCATGCCAGACAAACAGATTATTTAATATAACCAAAGCAAGATAAGGCCCGAGCCCCAATCCTTCCCTGAAGTAAGGCTGCTTTGTGCCATCCTCACAATGCAAACAGCCCTGAGGCCAGAGGACCCAGCCAAGGGAGGATACTCCATACAAGGAGATAGCCTCCTGGCTTGCAGCCAGCACAGCAGCTCCTTCACTGCTCCTCCTCCATCTCCAAAGCCAAGCAAAGGGACATTAATGAGAAATGTCAGTATCCAACTGGTCTCTCCTACCATGTTAGCACCTGGATGACACTGTCATGTGGGATCATTTGGAGCAGCCTTCGTTTGAGCTACGCTGGAGGGTTTGCCTTCAACTGAGCCAGCTGGAGACTGTGACGAGGGACAGAAGTGGATGGATGATAAAGTGAACAAACTTCTTCCTCACCTCTTCGACTTCTGGTGGGGTTAGCCTCAAAAACAGAGTTGAAAATGGCCCATCGGGTAGGGAAACACTTCCTTCTCATTACCTTGTTACCACCTTTAGCATATTCATCTGAGTTTGTCCCACTTTTAAACTTCCCAAGGCATGTCTGCACCACAGCAATTGCATACAGAATAGGCCCAACTGAGCTAGCTTCAAATCACCTTACTTGGGGACTGATATCAATGTAAACACAGGAACGCAAGGTTTGCTACACGCTGCAAAACCTGCCGAAGAGGCCAGCCCTGTGCACAAGCAGTCAGTGCCCGCAGGACCACGGGCAAGTACAAGGCTGGTTTAAATTTGCTGACAGCAGCAGGAGTTGTTGCAGTGCAAATGTGCCCTTGTGTAACGTGATTTCCATCAGCTCCTCTAGGACACCAGGCTTCCCCCTAACTCTGTTTTTATTTTACAGTGAGGTAACACCACTTTCTTGACATTCTCCCTCTCTTTTCCTTTGAACATATAGGTCTGACCTGACTGTCCCTACTCTAAAATCAACATGCGGGCAAGTTTAAGTAAAGTTTAAGTAAGGACTGTGCTGCTGGCACTTTCTGCAGTACCACACCCTCTTTGCCTCTTCTTCCCATTCAGATCACTTGTAACTCTCCTGACTACACCTCTTTTATGTTTTTATTTTTTTTCTGCTTTTTCTTAAGTTACTTGGTATCTGCTCAATCTAATTTTCTCATCCATTTTGAATGGGACCAACCAGTTCTGCTTCCAGACATGGCCTGACCCACAGATTATCTTTGCAGTTGCGTGACCATGTCAATTAAGGACAGTTTACTTAGGTTTTTTTAAGCCAGGAGAGTTAAACCGTCCAGGGGCAGGTTTATTCAGGTATAAATATGCTTTGTACAAGTACAACATAGTCTCCCTCCCACATGGCAATACAACTGAAGCCAGCACCGGCCTTTTTTCTATACGTGCATCAAGCGTGCATGGCTTTTGTACACTCACAAGACCAAGGCAAGCACGCATGGGGCCTCTTCCTCTCAGTCACAGCCACTCAGTGGTGGGCAACAATTTAATGCATCGTCTCTCAGCTTGCAGATGACGGTAACCAGCTAAAGGCAACTTGAACATGGAACAGATTTACTCAGACTTCCTCCACTCCTACCTTCTACCCAAATTAATGTTGGAGTAGATAAGGCTGGAGAGCATTTCCCTTCACTTTTTTAAACCTTTCCTTAGCTTAAATGGTCTGACTCATCAGCAGCTAAAAGATGACAAAATGTCTATTCTCTTCACCTTTCCCCCCCCCCCCCCCGATATTTTGGCATGATTTTGCCATCAAATTAGGGTACTCAATCCATGCCAGTTGGAAAAAGAAAAATAAAATAAAATATGGGCTCCTAGCACACTCATTGTATATGATTAGGATTTGGGGAGGGTGCGGAGCATAACATCATCATAGGCAGAAAGTGAAAACAGCCAAAGGAAACGCCTACACTCTTCCTTTACAAAAGCTGCTTGTTGTGTCTGTCTGAACAATTGTTAAAAAACCTGGAGGGGAATTAGAAGGAAAAAGATAACTGACTTTATTAAGAGCAAAAGATTGATTGAGCAATTGATTGCACTTAATTGGAACTGTGCGATCAAGAGAGCGGATTTCAGGGTGCTTTTTTTTCTCCTAGTCTCAGAGACACTCCTACCATAGAACTGTACAGGCAGGAGACCGAGTTACTGAAATGAGAGCTTAGGTTTGCTTCTTTCTCCCAGGGCATTGCTTGCCTGGAAGCAGCTGTCTTGAACTGACAATCACAACATTTGAGGCCTCAAAAAGAAGGAGGAACTTGTGAGTCACAAGGTTACACTTTTGAGACAGGTTTGTGCATATGTTTCTTTCCAAAGCTTTTTTAATTCTTACATTCTGTTTACATTCATAGGATGCTTTCTGCTGTAACAACAAGAAACTTTTTAATTTATTTTTTGTTGTTTAAGAGAATGACAAGATTTGTATCTCATCCATTCATTTCAGCAGTGGAGCCCTTGACAGAAAAATATTGTCCAATTCATAATAATGAAATCTGGAAGAATTATATGACTAAACCTCACTAACCAAAGGGACAGGGACAGACACAATACTGTTATGGGGCATATTTTCATGAAATACAGACTTTATTTGCTGGAGTTATGCACATAATAATGAAGCCGCTGCACAAGAGAGAGCTAGCTCAGAGTTTCATAATCTTTCTCCCCAAAACAATCCTCAACAGGAAAGTGATAGTGTGCATGAACAGTTAAAAAAAAAAAAAAAAACCAACAAAACCCAAGCTAACCCCTTTGAATGAACCCATTCCTGTTAACGTATTGTTATTACCTTACAATATAGATTACCTTAATTTTCCTTTTAAGCAGCAGGAAGGACAGACGTTCACACTGCACAGATAAGAGTGTGATTTCCAGTGAAAACAAAGGTTCCAGCAGTTAGGTTTGGATTTGCTTTGTTTAAAATCAAATTGCAAGGTATGTGGGCCTCAAACTTATCTAAACAGTACAGTCAGTACACAGGCTCCCAGAGCCACTGCAGTTGGAAGGGACCAGGCCAACACAGCCTTTGTTTGCCTGTGCAATCACTTTAGATTAATGAATATAATGCCTTTTCAACTGTGAAGGCAAGGAGTGGGACTGGATGATCAGGATGTCGTGTGTACAGCTATGCTTTAGCTTCCTAGGTGCTAGCAGCTGGTACCTTGTAAAGCAGCATGCTCTGATGATGCATTTCACATCTACTAATCTCATTTGCCTACTCTAAGCAAGAACAGAGGCTTTATCTAAGTACTTTTGGATGAGCAAACTTGGTAAGACAGCAAAAGAGGAGAGAATGCATGAGTGATGTTGCAAGAGCAAATGGCCAGTTTTGCAGACTGAGGCAATAACGGATGGCCATAAAAATGGTAGGACTGAACAGATGTCTTGTGACCTTCCTCCTCACAAAAAGACTGTAGAGCTGCCTTTTATCCTTCCTCCCCACAAAATCATCTGAAATAAAAAAAAACAACAACCAAACAACCAAACAAACAAACAAAAAAAAACCCCACACACAACCAAACATTAGAAGCAGCACCAGTTTCTCCATTGCTCCTTATAGTTTTCCAGTGTGAGCCACATGGATACAGCAAGAAGGAAGGAAACAAATTTGTTTAAGGAAACAAATAATGCCTTTTACTGTGAGTCTTCCCGTATTAAGTTCCTTAGGACTCAGAGACAAACCAATGGAGGAGGAAGCAGCATGCCCTCATATTTCTGTCAGACACACACCTCCAGTGCCAGCTGCCACAGTTGGAAGCCTCCTACAAGCCTCTATACCGTCACCTTCTTTTCTGTCCATCTGCTAGGAGTTACTGCTTTCCCAGTTCTGCCAGCTGAGCTGCTTGTTCAAGCACTCCCTCATCCATCCCAGTCAAAACAAGCCAGGTCAGTGAACATGGCTTGTCATATAGGTCTTTCCTAACCAAGTTCATTTGGACTGAGATGGGTTGGGAAACAGTAAGGTGAGCAATTCCACAGACCAGAGAAGTCAGTAACCTCTGGCAGGAGGGCAGTGACCAGTGGTAGGAAAAATCAACCCTGGTAGCCAAGAAAGCCCATGTCACTGAGTCTTTACAGTACTGTTCGCACAGTGCATGGTGTGCCCACCCTGCACAGGACCCTGGAGCAGTCATTCACACAACTCTCCTCTTTATTGCAAACAGTCCCATCTCTCTGTAGCTACAATTGCCTGTAGCTAGTGCTTGTTAAGTGCTTTGAAGATTAAAAGCACAGATACAAGTGTTAAATATTGTAATTATTCTTACTATGTAACATTGCAGCACTGAAAGTAGGGAGGGGTTGTTTTTCCGTGTTTGTATGTGGGAATACCATGACAGCTGCTCCTTTCTGTAAGTGAATTGCTGCCAAGGACCTTGATAAGGGGTTGCGCTTGAAGGAAAAGGATGGAGTCTGGGAGTTTTCTTGGAGTGCTGCATACCACAGTGAAATTAAACTGTGCTATTACCAGGCTTCCCCTGTCAGAGCTTATTCCTAATACATGCTGATTACCCCGAGCTGCCTCTGGCTCCAGGAGCAGCAGCAGTGACTCTCAGCAGTTTACCAGGACTTGATCCTACAAGCAGCCCACAGAAGGAAACACTTACCAGAGAACACACCTCAAACAACTGGGGAGCAGCCCCACAAGCAGCAAATCTTGAAGTCCATGTTTCTGTTTTATTCAGCTAATACTTGGGGCTTAGGAGAGAGCTGTCCCTGAATAAGGCAAGGACAGCCACGAGTTTGGGCTTTTCTATCAAGGACACTTTCTGACTTTCCAGCACTGCAAAAAGGTGTAAGCCTGAATAGTTTCCCTGTACATTGTGCTGTTCCTCTGCAGTGTCTGCCTGGCACTGCCACCACAGACCCCACAGGGCCAGGGGGAATAGCTAGGGTAAAACACCCTATGTTTATTCCATTCTTCTTTATTCTCAGAAACAGGTGGAAGGAGGAGGAGGTTGAGAGAACAGCATCTAGCTCATTACCACCTTGTAACTACTCCAAATTATGCCAGGTGCTGGGCTGGCACCTCACTGGATTTCTGCAACCAAGCACAAACAAGGCTGTTTTGAATTTGGGTCATGTCTGAGGACAAAGCTGTGAGTGAACACTTCAGTTTGTCACTGCACGGAGTTAAGTGCATTTCTGTGCACCTCTGGGCTCTGCGACACAGTACATACAGCCAAGGGCTGTAGCGTTTAATGAGGCAGAGCTACTCTACATGCACTGGGAACTCACTTTAGCTAAGGTTGAAAAGAAATCCTGTGCCCTGCTGTTTCCTTGTTTCATACCTTCCCTCCCTCGTCCTGCAACAGCCCTGACCAGCTTCAAGCCTCTCTGCGTGAGGGTGCAAGTAGATCCCATACTCCAAGAAGAAATGATGCTGTAATCTATCTCCTTTACACTGTTAGGCAGCTTTTGGAAACAGATGTGAACTAAGGAAGCCTGAGGAACACAACTCTTGCAAGAGCAGCTAGCCATCACATAGAAGAACCCAGTTTGCCTTCCCTTTCTGTGCTCTCACACACAGAGGCAGTTCTGAAGAGGTGAAGCCACAAAAAGGATGGGCTGCTCCACATGAATAGAAAATATTGAACTAAATGTCTGAAAACTTACCCTCTCAAAGAGCTTAAGTACAAACAAGCAACAACTGCAGGTGATGGCATATGGAGGAGGCCTGGGCAGGCACCAAGCTGCCAGGACCCAGCTCAAGAGATGTTCAACTACCTATAGCTTCCCTGACTCCCATGGGGCTTGAAGGTGCCTGACACCTCTCTGGGAACACACACTGCAAACCCACAGTCATATTCCAGCCGCACAGAAGCCCTCATCTTATTCTGATACCTACCGACAGCAATAGCATCAAATTTTACATCAGAGAGGTCATTTGTAGAAGGAGGCATCCTCTTGTACCTCTGGTGTTTTGCACAGAAAGTAGATTTATCTGAAGTCTTTCTGAAGGGTGAGGAGGACAGTATTTAAAAATGTATGTTCATTTTAGAACATTTTTAAGCTCATGTGGTGGCATGGGAGAAAGTAGAAAGGTAGCAGACAATGAAGGACTAACAAGAAAGAAGCCCGGGTGTGTTATAGGGGAAGGGAAAAGTGGAAGTGTAGGAGGTGATGCAGAGAAGCTCACTAAATTGCAAGGCAAAACATGGATTTTGTCCCCAAGCAAAACACCTCTGTACTGCTGTCAGGTCAAGCTAATAAAGACAGCTCTTCAGAGACTCCACTGTATTTCCTCTCTCGCCAACAGAAAAAAGAATTAATAAGCAGCTTCTGTCTGGCAATCAGCAACTATTTGCATCATCATATAAGGAGATGGCAGCCTTCCTGATCATGAAAAATGCCTCCTCTTTAGCAGTCGAGCTTCTGGAGCAGTGGAGCAAAGAAGTGGCTGGTCTCTTCTCCCAGGTAGCTAGTGATAAGACAAGAAGTAATGGCTTCAAGGTGCACCGGGGGGTGGTTAGACTGGATATTAGGAAAAAGTTTTTCACAGAGAGGGTGGTCAGGCATTGCAACAGGCTGCCCAGGGCAGTGGTGGAGTCATCGTCCTTGGAAGTGTTAAAAAACATGTGTAGATGAGGCCCTCAGTGACATGGTTTAGTGATGGGCTTGGCAGCCCTGGACAGTCCTGGGCAGTCCTGGACCTGATGATCTTAAAGGTCTTTTCCAACCTAGTTGATTCTATGTTTCTGCTCATTCAGCCCTCGACGTAGCTGCTACCTACAATGCTGCACATGACTTTGAAGAAGCCCCTTTCAGAAGGGGCTGAAGGCAGGCAGCACCCACTGTACGGGTTGCGATGTGAAACTCACTGAGGTTTTTGAAGTCTCCGAAGGTTGGTTGCAGGCGCAAAAGCCAAGCTCCGGTATTTTCAGAGTCTTTACAACACAGGTTTTGCAGTAGAATATATGTTGCGGGTAAGATACAAATTCACAATGAATTCAGTAACTAATAGATCAACTTCCTTTGTTTACTATGCAGAGGACACAAGAAAATTAAGTGAGTCTGGTGCTAGTCCAAGTCACTGCTAAAAACACTTTTGACAAAAGCTGACCTCTTTGCTCCTGAATAAATATTAGCAATTTGTTTGCGCATTGTTCAGCCAGTTTTGTAGACAGGCAAGGAAAAATGAGCAAAGAACTTATTCACTCATTTTTTTCCCCACCAATTGTCAAATAAATTATTCACAAATACAAGCTTCCATCATTCATCTAGCACTAGACTAAACACTTTCGACTAAACTTAGTTTTCAGCATCGTGTTTCAGTTTATAGTTACATTTTTCCCTGGGCAAAGTGAGCGAGTCATTAGACAGCTCTCATAGGTTTCTACTAAATATGCTTGATTAAGTCTTTTAAGAAGGAGGAGGTGGAGGAAATTGTGCTTTAAAGTCAATGGGAACATTTCCATTCACTTCAATGGGAAGTGCACTGGAAGAGATAACATTATTTTGAAGAGTTAACAAGCATACTTAACTCTGGGGGATAGAAAAAAAAACCCAACCTATACTACCATTGCACACTGCCCTTTGCAATGGACAGTTTTCAAACTGAACAGAGTAAGAAACCATTTTAATGCTCAAGGGGCCCGAAGCAACAGTTTTCCCTACCACCACCCCATGGTGCTACTTGGCACATATAACACATACATGAAATCTAGCAAGAACATCCAAGCTCTAATCACACTCACTCTCCAGTGACTTAACTTCTGTGAGAGACTTGACCATGGTGGTGCTGAGCTGTCACAGGTGCTTGCCTTTAATTTCTCCAAGCCAGAGCCACAGCTGATGCAATTCAGCTTAATGACTTGAGGATCTGGCTTCATTTGAAAGGGAAAGCAGAATATGAAAAGAAAATAAAATTAAGAAAAAAAAAATCAAACATGAATTCAAATGTGAACTTCTGGACTGATTTCTTGCATGCCACACAGCCCTACAAGGTCAGGATGACACACACGCAAGAGACCTCTGACATGAAATAACTGCATGAAGCTACTACATTTGGAATTTCTATGGGTAGGCAAATTGAAAAACATGCACACCTCAAGAGCACACCTTTGCTGCAGGTCAGCAAGAAAGCTCCATGTCATCTTTCTTCAAAGAGGTTTAGACGGCTTCTGCCATTCCCCTAAATTCAGAAGAAACAGGGACACGACGTACTATTCAGTCTATGCAAATTCATGTTGAGCACCACTGAATGCAACACCTGTGTTCACCTCTACAACGAGTGATTGTTTTAATCGAGTGGTTACCATAAGTCCTTCTCTTCCAAATGAAATGGTCTGCTTTATCCCCAGTCAAATCAGTTCCACATGAATCCTTCAAGAGTACCCCCCATGATAATTATGCTTATTCACCATTAGCACATCAGCTTGAGATCCTGGGCACAGTCAGGAGCTAGACAGTGTACACATGTTAAACAGAAGGCAGTCTCTAACCTGTTGAGATTACAATCTCAGAAGTCATAGGGGGAAAAAAATAATAATAGACAAACAGGCTCAGCGAATGTTGAAAGCTAGAGGTGTGGTGGAGGGCTCATGTTCTTTCCCTTATTCAGTGGGTAGATGCAAGACAAGCCCAGCCTCTGGAGGGAAATAAATGCATGGAAAGACACAAAGCCATTCCCATGGCCCAGGAAAGCATGTCCACTGCAACCTCCTTTTGCAGAGCTCCCTCCTAACCAAAAGAGTTGTTTCAGTTGTTACTGTGCCCATGGTGAATATCAAGGACAGCACAGCTAGATGTAAATCTGATACGCTTTTCGCCTTCTTCACTCAGCACACTTGGCAGATTCAACTCAGGGCTTTCAGAAGGACTAGTGCTTGGAAGTCTTGCTGTCTGCATCTTTTTTTTCCTCCAAAAGCTATGCTGTAGACCTTCAAGCTCAAGGCCCGAGTAACAAGGAGAGGAGCTATGGTATAAAAAGCTATGTAACTAGTGCCAAAACTTGTCACCCTGAGTCACTCAGTCCAAAATACATGAGGCTCTGGCCTGAGTTGAGACCCATAAAATACAGATATGCACTGCAGAACTGATAAGGACCTTCTTTTCAAACTTATTCCAGAGCCCAAGACATTATCTATTGGATCAGCCCCTGTGGGTACTTAGACGCCACTCTGCCTACTTTTTGGATCCCATTGGGATTTAGGCTGAAAACAGGTGCCAAGATGCTCTGACTCAGGCAGTTGCAGGCATGCCCAGCAGCAGAGCTACCGGTGCCGAGGGAACACGCAAGTAACAGACGGAAGCACCGACCGTGGCTGTATGCCTTCAAGGTTAGATGGTTGCTCAGTGTGGGGCAAAGGGGCATTGCTGTGACTTCAGGCTAGGCAGTCTGAACTCCACTTGCACCCTGTTGTGAGTGACAAAGCCCCCTTCTGAAGCTGGCCTTTGTAAATGCCATCCACATTTCCCCCCTACTATTCTCTCCACTTAATTTAAGTGCACCTAATCAGGAAATCTACCTAATTGGAATATCTCTTTAAAAAATCAGGGATGCTTACTAACAATGACTGCATCTTGATCGGGATGGTAATATCACTTAATTGGGATGCCTTCAGGTATCTTAGTGGTTTGGGTTTTTTTATGTCTCAAGCTCAAGCTAGTCTTGTCTGTCTGCTCCTCATAAAACAGCTTTCAGTTCCTCCTTAGTAATGATACAGGCAAACGATGATGTAAGTTGCTTTAACATTTTTTGCTTCTGGCTGTTAGTTGGTGTGGGAGGGGCAAATTACCTGTTTCTGTGGGTGTTCTTGCCACAGGGACGGTTACAGTAGCTTCCATCCCATGTAAACCCTCCCCCTGCCTCCGTGGGCCTACTCATCATACAGGGAATGCATTGCAGCTCTCCAGAAGGCCTCAGTATTCAGTGAAATGCTGTTCTCTGCTATCTGGTGAGTCCATCTAAATTGGGGGAAAGCTACTGACCAGCATGTCCTACCACAAGTGTTCTGTTAGTAAGTCACTATTTCAATGTTTGCAGCATCCACAACTCAAGAGAGCAAAAAGTGTGCATTAAAAGAAAGCTACATATCTGCCTATCTACCCAAACAACCACACTTATACTCCACAGTTAGACACATGCAACTATTTTTAAATGTAAGCCTCAGTTAAGAATCTCTGGCTCTATTTTAGAGGTTTTCCAGTTAAATAATTAAAAACAAAACCAAAAAAAAGTCATCAAGTGTCTTTTCCTTCCTGCTACGCCATCTTAAACGACCTGTCTTTGTATTTATCAAGTGAAGCACCCCCAAATTGATCACCTAACACTGCATAGGGATTTGCAATTCCTTCTACTTTGCAAAATAGGGGAACTGACCTTGTTTGGCTTGGCTAATGCCATCCTCACACACAAACCTGAGCTGTGTTGCCATCACAGTTGGCCAGCCGGTCTTGCTGGGGCAGGATCTAGGGCATGAGCTGCAGTGTGCCAGAGCCGCACATCCAACATGCAACATGCTTCGATCGAGTGGTCGAGCGAATGAGGTTAAAGCCACCTGAACAAAAAAGAATGACTGAAAGCTCTGCTTTTACTTGGTCTTTGACAAACAAGGAAAGGATGCTGTTCGAGGGGATGCTGAAATACACACTGCCTAAGCTCTTTTCTGCTTCAGTGCAGATTTTCTGTTTCGAATCATGCCTACCAGCATGGTGACAGACTTGCAGAAATAGTACTGCATGTGGCCTTGTGGCAGCAGGAGAAAGAACTGGAAGCTGCAGAAATCACATACTGAGGAACTGAATGATAACTTGCTTTACTTAACAGCACACTGCATAGTTTTGATAACAGAGACCTCCTAGAAAGGGGGACTTGCCTGGGATCATAGCCCATAGGGCTCCTGCAGTCACAAGTCCCATGTCTTTGTTACACAGGGTGCATTTAAAACTGCATCTTTTGCGTGCATTCCCTGTGTTTTACGGAAAACAACTGATAGATCTTGAGAGCTCTACTTTTTAAGCTGTTCTTTCACTTTTTTATTATACTCTACTTTTTGCAGAGTGAGACATTGTTTTCTGTATGTAACCAACTCTAACGGGTTGCTTCCAGCAGTGTGCAAATAACTGTGCAAAGACAGCATTTGTGGCTTCATAAAAGGGCATATGCAGATACCCAGGTTTTACTACCTGTATTACCATAGCTCCTAGAAGCCTCAAAGGAGACTGGTTCTTTGGTGCGATTGTACTTAATACCCATAAATGCCTTGTAAAACTCTGAAAACCATGCATGCATTTAGCTGTTCGTATATATTAGCTTGTGTGCGTGCTCATGTGTGTATTAACACACCTCTGTAGCCGTACAACTCTGCGAAGGCATCTGCCTCCGGATTTGCCAGTTTTATGAAGCTGTTCTTCGGCGGTCGAACACATCAGTAATTAGACAGCAAGGGGGAGGTTAAAAAACAGAAGTGCTTTTCCTGGAAACCAACACTTTTTCGTTCGCAAGTTTTATTGGCAAACCTGGCAATCGGTAATGACATTCCTTGGCAGAGCGATGGAATTACTGGCCGGGACAGAGCCGGCATCGCCCCGGCGCTCACCTCTAGCAGCACCAAGCCGTGCTTCGTCAAGGCGGCACCGCCTGGCCGCGCCTCCTGCAGCGAAGAGGCGGCGGAACGAGCCTCGGTGGGTTTTAACCCCCTTTTTCCCTTCTTGGAAGACCACGGGGGCTCCGCCGGGGAGCAGCCATGCCCAGCTGCGGGGAGAGGCTACGGGCGGCGGAACCCGGGGAACGCAGGGAAGCGGAACGGCCGGCAGTGGCAAGGGCAGCCCGGGAGGGGGCGCCCGCAGCCCGCGCAGAGCACTGCTGCCTCGCAGGTGGCCGTCGAGCGCGGGTGCGGAGCGGTGCTGTGCGCGACGGTATCGCCGCCCTTTCCCCGGTGGTTGGGGCAAAAACGGATTTGTGGCTTCCCTTCCTTGTGTGCTGTCCCGCTCGGGCCCCGGAGGCTTGAGGGCCAGGAGGGGCTTCCTCCCTCCGCGCTGCTCTGCGCAGAGGGCGGGGGTCTTTCGATTCCCCTCCGCCAAGGGCCGTCCGCAGCGGGGCAGCGCTCAGGGGCAGCTCTCCGCAGGGCTGCGAGCCCTCACGGCCACCCCCTGCCCCGTACCCCCGCCTCTTCCGCACACCCTCCCGAAAAACCTCTCGGCCCTCAAAAACGAGTACACAAAAGACAGGGAATAATGTATCCAGAGGCTGATCTCTATCTGCTACCTAATGACTTGCCAAGTACTTATCACTTCCCAGACTAGGAACTGTCGCTTCATTCTAATGTAAATAAACCCTTTATACAAATAAGTCTCTCTCTCTCCTCCTTGTCTTCTAAGGCAAGAGGTGGAGATGGAGCAGGATAGGGCTGCAAAGGTTCATGCTCCCAGCTTCGTTGCTCCGTGTGTGTTTTCATTTACATGAATGCAGAGAATCCAGTGGATTCAGCCCCCCTCCGCCCTCGCTGCCCCTCCCAGAGAAAGGAAGGAAATCAGGAAGGAAAAGGAACACAAAAGGGACAAGGGACCTTGGAAAGTAAAATAAAAAGAAGAAAAAAAATTCACGTCTGGCTGTCTTCTTGTCGGTTTAGGAGTGAGTTTTTAACATCCCCAGCCCCCCAGATGTTAGTATTCTACTGCGAGATGCCAAAGCTAGAGGATCTGCCAAATTAAAGGTTTCTTACGCGCTTGCGGGATTTTTCTGTGTGCATGTGTGTGTGACAGTAGTCTACCTGAATAGCAGAAACAGCACAGTTTCCCATAGCCTGATTTTTGATTTTAATCTTGGTGCCGCGACATCTCTGAGACGCAACCTGTGTCACAGAGACGAACCGTAGGTACGATCGCAGTGATTATCACTGGAAGACGAAACGCTCAGGCTCCGACCTCTTTATGGTCTCGGTCATCCCTTGTAAATGAAATGCAAAATTCGCTTTTAGGTACCGAATGTGAAATTAAGGTCTTTCTCTTGCGAGTTAGACGAAGGCGGTGACCGCTGCCGTATTTACTGCAAAGGATAATTTCATTCCCATTCAAGACCTACAGCCTAAAAGATGCCAGAGGGAATGGACCTCTCATTTTTGTATTAAGTTGTGTTATTTGTGTCTTAAGATAAAGGACGTCCTAGATTGGAAAACTACCTCGGCTTATTTATGGAATTGTTAACCCACGTAAATAAATAGCAATCACGCCTGTTGGCTTAACTGAGTGCCACGCAAACAACCTTGCATTTCGAGCTCGGCTTAATTGTACAGGCTGTGATGGCAGAGGTGTTGGCAGAGAGTACGGGAGGGAGACAGGGAAGGAGGGAGGGCTGTCACCTATGTCCAGCGGCTGTAAACAGAGAGGGGACTTTCGGCACAATAGGTTTTTCTACTAGCGAAGCACAGATTTGATGCGAGCACTTCCCTCCCTGCCCCTCGAAAGGATATCAGCGGTTTTCTTCCGCGGTGTTGCCCGCTGTTTAAGGAACATGGAAAGCTGCATCCTGAGATGCAAGAGTCGGGCTGGGTAGCTGGTTTCAGAGTTACAGGGACACTGCTGTGATGTTGGAGCCAAAAGAGAGGGAGAGAAGCGAAGCTCTGACTACGTCTAAACATAAACAGCCCGGGGCTGGAAAGCAGTTCACCTCCAGGTCTTTGAGAGGAGAGAAGAAGACAACCCGCAGCGAATTGTTTGGGTTCACCTGGGCTTTGCCCAGGTCAAATGGTAGCCCCTGCGCCTACCGCTCCGCTGTCATCTTTCTTTCTGACATCTCCGTAAATAAGGTTGCAAATGACCACACACGCGAAGCCTCTGAGGGTTTCAAGGAAAGCGCGGCTTCCCTGGACCGGCGCTGCCGCCGAGGCTCCCACCCTGCCGCCAGCGCCCCTTGCTCGGCCTCGGGCCGTGGCCAGTGCCCGGGGGTCCGCAGGGAAGGGGTGGGGGGCCACGGTGCCCACGGCTTCTCCGTTCCGGCGGCAGACCCAATGGAATCAGCTCAAGGCGGCTCTCTCTTTCGGAGGCCGGGCTCAGGAATGGGGCAAAGGCGCGGAGTAACGGCGGCTCCGTCGAGCCACCGGGCGGGTAACACCCCGGAGCTAAGGGCCCTTTCTGGGTGGTATCCAAGCACACCGAGGGGGAAAACTTGATCTTCCCTCCCCCCTGAACCCGTTGTTTCCCCCCAACACGCACACACACAAACCCCAGATCATTCTGTGAACCTTCACAATGGTGACTTTTGTGCCTCGACGAGAGAAACCAGGGTCCTGCTGGTTTGAGGTATGTAACTCAACACACGTTAGTTGCGTCAGTTCGCAATTACAGCATCAGAGTGGCTATTACAAAATATATTAGATGCAGAACACAGCGGATTAATGCCCCCCTTCCTCCCCCTTCATTCTGCTGAAACTTCTCGGAGTGGCTCCAGCCTCTGCCCAAGAAACAGCTTCACTGTTGTCCAGATGAAATGAAAAAGTCGGTAAAGGCTCCGCGTCCCAGAGCGACCAGGCAGCCCACGGGAACTGGTTTTTACGGCAGGTAACACCGTGGGAAAACCGGATGACCTGGGCTGCATGGAAACGTGCTAAAATGCCTCCTTTCTTTTACATTTTCCTCCCTTCTTTTCAGCAAAGCAAGAAAGAGGTTTTTGAAAATATAAAGTGTTGGAATTGACATCTAGTCCAGTGCTTGCACATTGATTAATTCTGCCGTGGTGGAAGGAAAGGGAAAAAAGTGTAATTAGGCAGGAGCAGGTGAAAGATTCCAGACGATGAAATACAACGGGCTAAACGGGATAATGTATTCACCATTAAAGGATTGACATTTATTGCCAAAAAGAGACCAGTTATGTTTGGATATGAAAATGAGCAGATATGAGGCTATATAAATTACCTCCTTCGCATTACTCGCATCTCATTTAAATACTTTTTTCTTTTTCTTTCTTTTTTCTTTTTTTTTTTTTTTTTTAATAACCCACGGATTGATGTTGCAGAGCAAAAGCCATACCTGCTAAAGTACCACCAAGTAAAAGATGCGCCTTTAACACGTTTCAGTGACACGATCCCCAAAGCCATCGATCACAGTAAAAAGTGTGGAAAGAGGGTTTGAAATCAGTGAAGCCAAAAGGGTCTTTTGACGTACTTGTAGTGTCACAATATCAGGGTGGGCAATTCATTTCATAAACACACACACGTCTTTCCCGTGCAAATTCCACCCCTTAAAATAGCCTTTAGCATGTTCCTTTCAACCGGGATGTTATTAACGCTAATGGAGTTTCAGAGGTATCGGCTACGAGGTGAATGAGGAGCACTGGGTTGTATTTTGGATATCTGAAGTATTGGTCAAATACACTGCTGTGGAAACGTGTATCCCAATCCTCCCGTGTTTAAAGCATGAAAAAAACCCTTCTTTCTTAAAATATAACAGCAAATTTGAAGGAAAAAAATTAAAATAAATAACCAAACCCTCATTCTCTGCTACCTTTCAGCTCCCGTTAAAGCGTAATTCTGATTAGAGCTCAAATGTTCTTCCAGATGTTTAGGTAAAGGCAACAGCAACGCAAATAAATTCTTCATAGCGGAACCAGCCAGTTTAAGAAACATTCATTTCATTGGACATTTTCCTTCTTTTTTTTTTTTTTTTTTTTTTTTTTCTTAAATTGTGGCACACCTGACATACCACGGAGTCCACTGTGAGGCAGATTAAGAATAGAAGTATTTGTCCTTTCCATCTCAAATAAACAAATAAATGAATAAAGCAAGTACCCGCTTTTCCTTATCACATCTCACCAGGTCTAGCAGAGACTACCTGAAGGAGCGAGCTAAAGACCCCGCGCAAAGGACCGCGTCCGCGTTGACAAACAGCAGAGGCAGCGGTCGCCCGTTTTGCAGGCGCAGGGTGGGGGAAGCTCTCGCTGTGGCTTATTAATAAAAAGGAGCTTTGGAGGACTCGTCAAAACCTTGTCAACCGGAGGAATGCAATCTCTTCAGAGGCGTTTGGGCAGGCAGGCAGCTGGCTGCAGGCAGGGTGGTGCTGCTGGGGCAGGGGCATCCCACCCCGCACGCACACACACACACACATACACATACACGTTCCCTGGTTCGGGAAGGCGAGGACCGAGCCGGCACATCGGCGTGGAGCCTGCTCGCCGGCACTGGCGGCAGCCGGGAGGGGAGGGAAGGGAACAGAAAGGGAAGAAAGGAGAGAGCCCGGCCAGAGAAAACAGATCAACGATGGGGGGAAAGAGAACAAACATAAGTAAAAAGTGTGAGAGAAACACGAGTGGCAGAGCGATGCGTGGGCGCGTAGGTGGGAAGAGCTCCGGCAGAGCATATACATACATGTATATAAGTATGTACTTGTGTGTGTATATATATATATAAATATATACATGTGCATGTAGATACAGATAGATACACACACTGGTGCAGGCATGCATGTCGTGCGTGTGCCCGGGACGCGTGTGCAAGGGTGACCGCTCGCGTAAGGACACGAGTGGGCGGGCGGGAAGGCACGGGGCTGTAAGACTTGCGCGGGTCGGAGCGCACAATACGCGGGCACCCTCCTCTCAAGGCATCCGCGTGTGCCGGCGAGCGTGTGTGGCCGGTCCCTGAGAGCTGCAACTCCCAGGGCTGCGGCGGGGAATTTTTTTCCCCTCCTTCTTTTTTACTCTTTTTATTTTTTTCTCGCTCGCTCCTCTTTTTTTTCCCTCCTCATTCAGAGCCCCGGGTGTTTCCCGGCCCTCATTGGCCGCACGGCTCGATGGGGCGGAGCTGAGCCGCCTGCAAAAGGAGGAAAAGAAAAAAAAAGGGAGGAAAAAAAAAAAATAAAAAAAAGGAGACCGAGAGAGGAGAGGGAGGGAAAAAAAAAAAGGGAGAAAACTGTAAGTGCGTAAAAAAGTTCTCGCCGTGGTGACGGATGCTCAAAAGTTCAGGAGTTTTTCCGATGCTTCCCAAAGCAGCCTGCGACTGAAAAAGAGACTGAAAAAAGCGAGAGGGAGAGAGAGAGGGAGACTTTGCACTGAGAGACCGGGAAGGTGGATTTTTTTCTTCTTCTGCTCGCTTAAAAAAAGCCAACAAAACATATCCCTCTACTTTTGTCCCTCCTTTGCAGACAACTTGTTGCAGATCCCCGTGGAACAAGGAACTGGGAGCGTGGGAGCCTCTTTGCAAAGGTTTTATTTTCTTAATACTCTTTCTGCGTTTGGAAGTTGCTTTCTTCGCTGCGATTACTTTTTTTTTTTTTTTTACCCGATTTCTTTTAAAAAACATTTTTTTCCCTTTTCCTCCCTCCTCCTTTTTTCCCCCCTTTTTTGACTTTTTTCCCCCCTCCGCGCGGAGTGCGGGAGCTTGCCGGTGGGCTTTCCCGGGCGAAGAAGAGGAGACTTTCGGCGCTGCCGTCGTTATTCTTCCTCTCTTTTTCCGCGCTCCGCCGGGGGGGTGGGGGGGTGGGGGTTGCCCGGCCGCCCGGTCCAGCTCGGTCCGCGGAGCGGCGGAGGGGTGGAGGGGGAAGGGAAGCGCTGTTTGGTCCGGCGGGGAGGGTGGGGGAAAACTGACGGGAGGACATGCAGGCTCGCTACTCCGTGTCCAGCCCCAACTCCCTGGGAGTGGTGCCGTACCTCGGCGGAGAGCAGAGTTACTACCGCGCCGCCGCGGCGGCGGCCGGCGGGGGCTACACGGCCATGCCGGCCCCGATGAGCATGTACTCCCACCCGGCCCACGAGCAGTACCCGGCCGGCATGGCCCGCGCCTACGGGCCCTACACGCCTCCGCCGCAGCCCAAGGATATGGTGAAGCCGCCCTACAGCTACATCGCCCTCATCACCATGGCCATCCAGAACGCTCCCGATAAGAAGATCACCTTGAACGGGATCTACCAGTTCATCATGGAGCGGTTCCCTTTCTACCGGGACAACAAGCAGGGCTGGCAGAACAGCATCCGCCACAACCTCTCTCTCAATGAGTGCTTCGTGAAGGTGCCCCGAGACGACAAGAAGCCCGGTAAGGGCAGCTACTGGACCCTCGACCCCGACTCCTACAACATGTTCGAGAACGGCAGCTTCCTTCGCCGTCGCCGCCGTTTCAAGAAGAAGGACGCCGTCAAGGACAAGGAGGAGAAGGACCGCCTGCACCTCAAGGACCATGCCCCGCCGCGCCCGCAGCCGCCCGCTGCCGCCGAGCCCGAGGGCGGCCCCGCCGGAGGCAGCGCCGCGCCGCCGCCGCCGCCGCCCGTCCGCATCCAGGACATCAAGACGGAGAACGGTACGGCCTCCCCGCCGCAGGCCGTGTCCCCCTCCGGCGCCGCGCCGCCGCTCGGCGCCGTGCCCAAGATCGAGAGCCCCGACAGCAGCAGCAGCCTCTCCAGCGGCGGCAGCCCTCGCAGCACCCTCCCCTCTAGCCGCTCCCTCAGCCTTGAGGCCCCGGAGCCGCCGCCGCCGCCGCCTCCGCCGCCCCACCACCACGGCCCGGGCTTCAGCGTGGACAACATCATGACCTCGCTGCGGGGCTCGCCGCAGGCCTCCTCCGAGCTGGGCGCCGGCCTCCTGGCCCCCGCCGCAGCCGCTCCGCGCACCGGCATCCCGCCCGCCCTCTCCCTCGGCGGCTACTCGCCGGGACACAGCTCAGTCTACGGCTCGCCCTGCGGCCAGGCTGCCGCCGGCGCCTCCACCGGCACCTACCACTGCAACATGCAGGCCATGAGCCTCTACGCGGCGGCGGGAGCCTCCGACCGACCCGGCCACCTGCCCGCCTCCGCCGCCAGCCCCGCCGAGGACCCGCTGCCCGATTACACTATGCCCGCGGGCGGCGGCGGCGGCGGGGCGGGGGGCGGCGGCGGTGGTGGCGGGGCGCTGGGGCACGGCGGGCTGGGCGGCGCGGCGGGCGGCCACCAGGAGGGGCACCACCCGCACCCGCACCAGGGCCGCCTGGCCTCCTGGTACCTGAACCAGGCGGCGGCAGCGGCGGCGGCAGCGGCGGCGGCGGCGGGGGAGCTGGGCCCGCTGGCGGGCGCGACGGGCTACGCGGGGCCACAGCAGGGCTTCGCCGCCGCCCCGCGGGAGGTCTTCGAGGCGCCGCGGCTGGGCCTCAGCGCCTCGCCGGGCGGCGGCGGCGGCGGTGGCGGTGGGGCGGGGGGCGGCGGCGGCGGGGCGGGGGGCGGTGGCAGCTGTCAAATGGCCTTCCCCGGCAGCCAGCCGCTCTACCGCACCTCCGGGGCCTTCGTCTACGACTGCGGCAAGTTCTGAGCTGGCCCAGCCGCGGGAAGACCGCGTGGATAGCGCGCAGCACCGCGCCCCCGGGCCCCGCCGCGCCCGCAGAGGGATGCGGGCGCACCCGAAAAGCTTTTGTACAGAGACAGCCCCAAAGCATGTCTTGGTTTGTTAAAGGACAGTGTTACTCCAATAACACGTAAGTTTTGGGTTTTTTTAATTGCTTTGAGAAGTACTTTTTTCCCGCCCCCCTTCCTTTTCTCCATCTATTAAGGTATTGCCATGCCCCGTGTTTAAAAGGGGGCGAAAAGTCCAGCGTAGAGTACCATCTTCTTCCCCCCTTTTCCTTCCTCTTCTACAAGGACTTGTTTTAAAATGTAAATTGCGACATAGTAATTTATTTTTAATTTGTAGTTGGATGTTGCGGACCAAACGCCAGAAAGTGTTTCCCCCTGCCATGAAAAGTGACTTTAAAATTGACTGAAACGCTGATTTTTTTTTCACTATATATAAAAAGGGAAACTGTATTAATCTTATTCTATCAATATTTTTCCTTTTTTTTTTTTTTTTTTGTTGAAAATACTCTGAAGGTATTGCATTGTTTGTTTATTAATAAATTACCATTCAGTTGGAATGATCCTTTACACGTCTGTATATTTTAATAATTCCATTTAGACAGAGGCAGAGACAGAAAGAGAGGGAAAAGGGATTTTATAACTAACTTTGTCGCTGGAACAGCTCGTTCCCCTCCGCACAAATTCCAAAGACCATTTAGGAACTGCCAGGTCGAAAAATCCCTTTTCAGTCTCTTCTGCAATATGTTCCACTTAGTCAGCTCGCCTTATCCGCTAGGAAAAAAAGACTTTCCCATGGCAGCTCTGAGTTGGCAAATAAACAAACACGTTTTCTTAGCAATTAATGGGCAAGACCTGGAAACATTTGACCATGCACAGTAGTATGACAACATTACGGCTTTTTAAATAATATGCCTGTGTAAGGCTAGATGAAGCGGTAACTCCGAGGTAGAAGTACATGCACTAGATTCCTGCCCTTGTGTAACTGTGTATATATCGAGCTATCGATCTCTGTGTATTTCAAATGTGTTTATATGTAAGATTTACATATGTATCTATATTTAAAGAAAGATTACGTATTTATTTATAGCTACGTATAGGCGTTGCATATGTTTCTAAACTCCACAGTGTATAGTAGATGCCAGGTACTCTGTAGTACGTATATTCTTAAATGCAATGTAAGCGTATAAATCACTGCTTCGTAGAATCGATAGCAATGCGCAAAGTCACATCCGTGAAGCCGCTTCTGTAATAGATATTTTTAAAGTACTATTTTATTTCAGGGAAGGAAACTGCTCATACAGTCTACCCTCACACCATTATAGCTCTGCTTTACTCCTGTCCTATAAGGACATTACTGGTCTGTTGGAAGTGCCCTGATTGCTGGGGCTGAAATTATTTTAGAAAGAGGTTGTGTGGGAGAATTTTTCGTATTTCTCATATAGGTTTGTTCGTTCGTTTTGCCTTTTTTTTTTTTTTTTTTTTTATTACTATTATTATTATTTTGGTCTTAAGCCCTCACTCCTTTTTTTCTGAAATCGGGGAGAAAAAGAAAAATATTACCAGGCTAGCAGATGAGTGCTGCACAGACTGACCTCTTGTCAGATCAAGAATCTCACCTCCTGGACAATTTGCAATTAAGAACCTACGGGCAATGGGGATCACCTTCCCCCTTTGTAAATAACCACCAAAATGCAATAAATTCATTAACTTGAAAGAACCTGCCTTGTCAGTCAGACTTGGGAAGAAGATTATTTGATTACAGATATTTAAGGCCTAAAGTTTGCTTTCAAGATAATACAGTTTCCTATCAGTATCTCTTATCTAAAAGCAACACTTAGCGGTAATTGCTGTTGCATTGTTAAGGGTTACACTGTAAATAAATACAAAGGTATTTACAGTTAAACCTTATTACCTCGCTTTTGAGCTACTCTTCCCCTCCAAAGCAATAATCTAATATTCAGAAAACACTTTCAGCAGAACGAGTGAACCGGAGGGGTGTGGGAAGTTACTTTATTCTGTTGGCTTAAAATATGTTTATTTCAGTATCGCATAGTCTTTGCTCTGTTTTTGCGCTAGTACCTCTATAAAGATTATCGGCCTTATTTATATTTGTTTTCTAAGTTGGGTGAAGGGAACTCAAACTATCATCCGGTTACGGTGAGGCTGAAGTGAAGGACGACCGGAGCTGGTCTCCTTCGCTCCGGGGGCACGCTTTGATCGCGGCTCCCAGTTTCTCACCAGTAAGGGGAAATGCAGTGTTACCTATTCCCGTTCGGGCTCACCTTCTGTTCCAACCGCCCGTGTACCGGCACTGGGCGGGCCGGGCTCTCGGCTCCCGCCTCCCCTCTGCCTGTGGCCGGGACTGCCGGGCCCGGGGCCCGGCGGGCCTCTCGCCGCCTCCCTTCTTCGCTCCCCGTCCTCAGGAATGGGGGGGCTCGGCGGCTGCTCTTTCGGCCCCCGGCTCTGCCAGCGAGCTGCCTGCTAAGTGCTAACGCCATTCCCTCCTTCTCTTCGCCCGGTATTTAAAGTACAAATTAAAGAAGGGAGAGGGATTGCATGTGTTATTTGCCTATTATTTTTCGTTGCGATGAGGCGCCGGCTTTCTTGTCTTTATTTTTTTCTCAGAAAGTCAGTAGGAGGGAAAGAAGTTGTTCACTACCTCAGCTTGTTTAATCACTCGTTGCATTGGCAGTGGTGCTGCTCCCTTAGGGGACTTGGAGGGGCCATGTGGAGCTCCAGCAAGTGCCCTGGGTAATTATTGCCGATGTCCTGGCCGCACCGGAGCTGCCCGCTGCCCTCCGCAGCCTCGGCATGGCGGGGCGGCCTCGCAATTTGCGCTCCCTGCGGCCCTGGCTGCAAAAGGGGCACCCAGCTGGAGGGGGCTCGCAGCCAAGCAAAGGGCAAACGGAAATGCCCCGTTCGGCCGCAGGTAGGTCGTGGCGGGATCTTCTGCCTCCGGAGGAGATCCCTTTCCTGAAGTGACGTGCGTGGTGGTGGCTAGGTCACCTCCCGGTTCTCAGTGCGACGGGCTGGCTCACCACAACGCGTGCTTGGGTTTTAAGTAAATTACTGTATTATTACAAACTTTTTTCTCCCCATCCACACAGAAATTGCTCACAACGAAAACAAGCTTAGCGGTGCTGAGGGTCCCCCCGGTAGGCAGCGAATCGTGCGGGCTTGGCAGCGGGAGGCGGCCTGGTGAGCCCGGTGCTCCTGGCAATGCTGCGGGGTCCCTGCGCGGCGCTGCGTGGAGGGGCCCGGGCCCGGGCCCCGGCCTCCGACGTGAAGCTTTGCTGCTGCTGAATGTGGGGGGAAGGCCTGGCGGGCCGCGGGCTGCGGCAACACACCGGGACGGGTGCGAAGTGGGGCATCTGCCTGATATGCTCCTGTGTGTAAGGCACGAACTGCGGGCATCGGTCCCTTGTCCCCCTTGCGCTTCCCTCCCCTTAAGAGCAGGAGGCATATTCGAGTGTCCGTTCTGATCTGTGATTGTCTCCCAGCAGAACTGGGCCTGCCCCGAACGCCAAAGGAGACGCGGTCCGACCCTGTGCGGAGCCGGTGGGCGCAGGATGTGTCCCCGCAGCAGCTGGAAGGTGCCTCCATCAGGCCACGGCGTCTTTGGTGGCGGGGACGCCTGGCCGCAGCCTGGCCTGCGGAGCAGCCCAGTAGGTGCCAGGTTAGCACGGTGCTTTGTATTGTATTTTTAGCTCAAGCTGGTTTCCCACCCCCAAACTGTTGCTTTGCTTTTAGTCTGGGAAAAAAAACCAAACAAAACCACATCACTTTCTAAAAAATAATTAATTTGAAGGTCAGTTCCATTTAGCTGGTTCTGGTGGTTTCTTGTGTTTGCTCATCTCTCAAACTAAGGAAAACGTGAATAGTAGTATCCTCCCTTCTAAGTTTCCTCCTCAGAATTTCTTATTAAAGCAATTACAATTCATATTATGTTATGCAAAGGTCATAACCAAAAAGAGCAGAGAAGTGGATGCAAACAGTTGAGAGTTCATAGGTTAAACCCCATTCCCTACCTCCACAGGCCAGGTCTGATAGGGAACGTGGTGGGGCTGTGTGGTTCATGGAGACATTATGGGAATGTTACCGTATCGGCGCTTTACAATATTTGGGGCTCTTTCTGAAAGCCACGAAGTTCAGGAAAGGAGCTTCGAAGTTAACGTGAATATTTTCGTAGTCGGGCTTAATTTTGTAACGCTACTGGTAACCCTGGGGTTACACCTATTGACCAGCCGGCTGTGCTGCGGCAGCACGCTCACTTCCCCAAAAAGTAAGCTGCTGGAGCAAGTCGAGCTCAAAGCTTCGCTCTGCGCTCGAAGAGAAGAGTGAGGCTTTCCTTGCGCGGTGCGGGTGAACCGCAATCTGCGTACGCCAAGGCCGGTGTGGGATATTGCCCGCGCAGCAAGGAGCGGCTGCGCACGGCCGGGGCCTGAGCCCTCCTTGGCGCCCACGTGGAGGTGAGCGTGAGGTAACAATGCGCGCTCTGTATTATATCGTCTTGATTGCGTAGGCAAAAGCGTGCAGCGCCGAGGCACACACGTGGCTGCTCTGCGGACAGGCTGGTCCAGGAGCGCTGTGGCTCCTAGAAACGCTACCCCATCCTCTTCCCGACATTATCCATTTCAACAGCAACCGCTAATTGCACATTAGCTTTCAATTAATTTCGCTTGTAAAGTAATTCAAACCCCTCGGCGTGGTCAGCCCGCGTTCCCCCGGTTCCCAGTGTTGGGGCCGGGCACGTTGGCTAAATGCTTCCATCATTTTAAGATGTGCAAGTGTTTTTTGGGGGCAGAAGGGGTATGAGGAGTGCGGCGGGGGTGGGCTTCCACTGCGCGGAAGCGCAGGTGGCACGCCCAGGCGCGCAGCCGGGGCAGCGCGGAGGTCGCGCACAGGTTTACACGGCAAGCCGCGCAGGAGTCTGCGCTACCTCTACATAGCGGCCTTAAAGTAAGGGAGCTGCTCGGTGCTCCCCGGGGATATGCACGGGTTTCGATCCAGCGGCATCTCGCACACGAGCTCATGGGCTCGGAAGGTGCCACTTAAGCTTCCCGCGTGAGGTGTTTTTTCCTTTTTTTTTTTTTTCCCCCTCTTTCTTTTGGGCTTTTTTTTTTTTTTCATATCCTCATTTTCCTGCCTCACCTCCTCTGCGGCTTGTCTGTGTGGTGAATCCGCCCCGAAGGTGGTGGCGGTGCCGAGGTAAGCGTAGCCCTCCTGGTTTAATTACGCTGGGGCTCATAAAGCCATTCGCTTCTTTCCAAAGTAATAAACAAACGTCGCGTTAGGTCAAGATTGATGGTGCCCATGCAATAAAAACGGGCCAGGTCAGGAAGGAATAAAATTCAATCAGAGCTTGCAGAATCATTTTTCAGGGGACAGAAAGACAGAAAAGGGAGACTGAGGTCAAGGGAGACGATGTCGCCATTCACAGCACGCCAGCCGGGAGGGAGGAGGGCGAGGGTTAATGAGCGATTGTTTTTTATCAAGCGGAGCCTAATTGAACGAAACAATAGCCTCACCGGCGGAGTGGGGGTAGGCTCTGCGGGGCCGCGACGGGCACAGGAGACCCCTCGGCAGCAATGCTGTGTGTACTCCCTCTTAAAACTTTACACACGCACCTGTGGCCAACAGGCTGGTCCCCTTCTTCTATCTGATCTGGGGGCTGGCCGTGCGGACAGAGGTAGCAAACGGGACAGTGCTTAAGGAAGGAGGGTGGGATCCCCTCATTTCGCAAGAAGGGGTCCTGAAAAGCCAGCTCCGACTCTCCCGAGGGTCGCTTTCTCTGATCTGGCAGGAATAGGGGCCCTCGGTGTCACTTGCAGCTAACTAACGACTCTTCCCTTGTTTAGTTTGGTGGGAACGCTGCTGGCGTCCGGATATCTGGGCAGCGGCCTTGGAGGTGGTATTTGCCGGGTACCCTGCGGGGGGGTGGCCGGGTGCGGCCGAATGGGACCGTCGGGGTGCCGCGGTGTGAGGGGAGGCGGTGGCGCAGCCCCACGGGAAGCCCCTGCGGTCCCATGGGCTCGTTTTCATCCCAACCCGGCCTCGGCTTCTTCGCTAGCCCGCCGGTGTCCTGTGCTGCGCGGACTGGGGAGGCAATAGCAAAGGCTCCCTCCCTCTCTTGGGGCGGCAGGCTATTCAGGGAGTTCTCTCTCTCGCCCTCCAAGCAAACGCGTCTTATTCACGCGCCTCAGCGACCTTTTAGGCCCATAACTTGCGCCTTGCTTTGTATGCGTGTTTAACAGCAAAATAACGGCAATATTAAAATGATCTGGGGTGGTGGGGAAGCTGACCTGGGCTACGGTGAGAGCTCACAATCTCTCCGGCTGAATGGGAATGGGAATTGGGTGGTCGGCAATTCCTTTTTTTTTTTTTTTTTTTGCCCCCTAAATAAACACAGCTTGAGACGACTTGGGTGGGCAGAAGGTAACAATCTGTGAGCCAGAGAGCAAGTGAGCTGGGCAGGCAGCCGGCCCGCGACTTACCTGCTGGAGACTTTCACCTGACCTTTAGGTGTCAGGGGGCTTGGGTGTGCAGTGCCTTACCCCGCTTTCGGGTCAGCTGCTTTAGGCTGCTTTCAGGAGAATTAAAACAACAATGAACCCCCCAAACTGGAATCCCCCCTCCTTTCCAGCCCCCATCACCTCTGGGGAGAATGCAGGAAAACCAACACATTTAGAACCATTAACTCTTAAAATAGCTGAATTTCCTCCATTAGGAAAAACTCAAATTATTACACTCATGAGTTCAGGATATTTATATAGTATATGAATCGATGAATAAACAGGTCATATCGCTACAGCATTTGTCCCTCGGAAGGCAAGCACTCGGTTTAGAAAAAACATAGTAGCTGTTCCCCTTCACCACCACCCTCCTCCCCTCATTCCTGGAATTTATTTACTTGCCAGAACATTTAAGCGGCCGAGTATATTTTTTAATTTAAATAAATATTTGAAATAAGGAAAAAGGAGACTGTTTTCCGTTAAATGATAATGTTAAAGCACTGATAATATCTTCCAAAGCAGAAGAGAATTGTTTAAACAATGTCGGTGCTTGCAGGATTGCCCAGTATAAATACATTCGCACTGCCTTTTTGATGCGAGTTTCTACTGCAGCTCTTTTTTCAGTGTATGTGAGTGTATAGCTATCTATGTTCCCGCTGCGACTGTGTGAAACAGGCCTGCAGCTGCAGGCTGGCGGAAGGTCGTGTCACTTTGTCAAGCCCCGCCACCCTGGGACGAGGGTACCGAGGTGCCCGGCGCTCACACACCTCGCTTCTGCCAACTAGAAGCTGCTCGCTGCTTTCCCTTAGCTCTTCTAACTTCGCCTCTGAGGTATGGGATTGATTTAAAACCGAATAACGAACTGCATAAATATTACGGCTCTCTCTCGACGCCATTTGCCGCCCCCCAAGCGCTCTGCCGGGGAGGGAGGGGGAACGGGGACGGAGCGCGGAATGAACCGGTGCGAGTTCATTAGTAAAGCAAAGGTTGCAATTAGCGTCTGCTGCTGCGAACCGACCTCTCCCCCGCCCGCCTCCCCTAGCCCCCATCACAAAATAATTGCAAAGTATCTGTTGATGTTTTTCTTCCACCCGTCAAAACGTTGGAGCTCTGCCTGCTCTAGCGCTGCTTTCTGGGTTTGTTGTGTCTGGAGACAATGCTCCGCCAGTGAACGATCAGAGGTGAAGGGGGGTCACTAAGAGATGCAGGGAGCGCGGCTCTGCGAGCCGGCTAGGGGCTCCCCTTCGCCTCCCACCCCTGCAAACCTGTCGCCCACAGGCAACTGGGGGGGCAACCCCTGGTGCCCTTCTCCGCGCTCTGCCCCGGGGCAGCCCGATGCCTTCCCGGCCGGGCCGGGAGAGGGAAGAGGATGTGGCCTTCATGTCCGCCCAGGGGAACGCGACTGCTTTATGTGCAAGGGGCCGAGGAGGGGGAAGGCACGGGACTCCTCCGGATCCCAGCTTACACCTAAGTTTAATTTTTCTACATACACTCACAGCAGTCGGTGGGTCTCCGTGCTCCATTAGGGCTGCCTGCGGAGCATTTCTCTCTCCACCCACCCCGACGTGTACGTGCTCGAGTAGCGGGTCTTTTCGCCCCTCAGCCTCCTCTTTGCTTTTACCCTTCGGGCTGACACTACAAGCAGGAGGTGTATATTTTTAGATGGCGCTGGCGGTTTTACTCCGCGACCCCGAGGAAACCCCCGTCGCTTTGTCTCGCCGGCCTTCCGCGGCGGGGCCGGGCAGGAGGGCTCCTCCGTCACCGGGCCCTGGGGCAGAGTCGACCCCCCCTTCTACCCCCCGGCCCTCTGGCAGAGTTAGTGAGGGCTTGTGCTGCCGCGGGGTGACCCCACCGCAGGCCTCTGCCGAGCTCTTTGAGCCCTGCGGGGATTCTGCAGCCCGCGAGTGGCCGGTGGTCCCGAGCACCCCTGAAAAGGCCTCAGGAGAGTGAGATTTTTCTTTTTTCTTTTTTAAAAAACCGGCTTTCGTGGCAGTTCTACCTTTGGCAAGACAAGCTCCGGAGGAAGGGCAGAGGCCCGCACGGCGGAGGGGAGGGGCCGGGTTACGGTGCGAGGTGCGGGGCGGCCGGTGCAGGGAGCGAGCCCTGCTTAAGCTGCTTCTAACTCGTGCCGCTGCGGAGAGGGGGCTGCAGGCAGGGCCCAGGCCGGACGGGCCAGCTTTCCTTAGGGAGCCCCGGCCCTCCGCAATCCGCGGGGCAGGAGCTGGGTCCGCTCTTCTTTGCCTGTCCGCCTGAACCCCCCTCTCCCCACGGGGTGCACCCACGGGGAGCCCCCGCCACCCAGCTGCCCGGGCACTGCCGCTACTGTCCCGCTTTTCCCCGTAGTAGCGACGCAGGGTAACCCTCTCCGCTTCTCTGGCTGTCCGGGCCGCCCCTGGCCGAGACACCGGCCTTTCCCCACCGTTGCTGCGGCTCCACAGCTGCAAAGTCGGTCAGCAAATCAAAATCCACCGTGCTTTTTACTGTTGGAGCTGCCCTGTTAAAATAGGGAAGCTGCAATGACCCCAGAGAGATGAGACGGGCAGAGAGGGGGGTGCATTTTTCCGAGCCTACACGCACAAGCCGGTTGACATACAGGTGAAACGGAGGAACGGATGTACAGTTAAATAGTCTGCAACTGGTGTATTAGCTGCAGATACAGATATTATATGTGTAAACAGCATTATTATTGTTTTCAAGAAGTGACCCCACGGTCACTGCAAAGAGCAGTGCTTTCGGAAGAATTAAAAATCGCAAAATCAGGGAGGAAGGTGGTGGTAAGGAAACCGAAAAGTAGTTCACACCTCTGCCAGATTGTAAAAAGCAAAAAGCAGAGGGGCAGTGCTGGGACGCACATTTTGTCCTATCCCGACCAGTAGCAGTTTTAAATAATAATAATAATAATAATAAAGTAGCAAAAATACATCTAGCTCAAAGTCATCGCGGAGAGACAGCTTGCTCTAGAACCAAATTTTGCCTTCCCAGCCCTTTCCCCACACACTCCCCAATATAGAGGCCGAAACCGGAGAATAAGAATGCATCTCTTGAATGAGCTGCAGTTAGAGGCCAAAGCAAAAATAAAACCTGTGAGCTCGAAGGAGAACTGGCAGCTTATATAAAGGTTCCCAGCCCTTTGCAGAGATGTGTGAACTAATTTTCAGATGTACCAGCAAGCCTCCCAAGTGAATCAGTGTAAGCAAGAAATAGTTCCCAGCAATATAAAAATACCTTGTCATAAAAGCGCTTTAATATCTTTTTTTCTAAACTATTTTATTTATTTTGGTTACGTGCGCCACCAAGGATCCGCCGCCTGGGACCGTTTGCTAAGGGGACAGCCCTCGGTGAAACTGGGGAGGCGGACCTCGCCCTGTCCCCTCCGCCGACCACCGTGCCCGGGAATGGGGAGACCCCTCGGTCGTTGGTGTGTGCGGCGGCAGCCCGCAGGGCACAGCCACAACATGAACACTGCAGGGAGAACAGATAATGTAAAGGACACGGGGAGGAGGGGTTACTGGTATTTCACCCTTTAGGAAAAACAAAAAAGGACGCAGGCGCGGAGTCGTACCCATTCGGGGGAAAAGCACCCTCTGCGGCTTTGTATAAATATACCCACGCGGGGCGGTGTCCACGCCGGGAGTGAATAGCCATGTGTGCATGCCCTGGCTCCGCGGCCAGATCTAGGCCTCCCCATGGTCCGCGACCTACTCGGCGTGTAGGGAGCCCCGACGCGCCATGGAGACCATGCGTGGGGGCTGGAGATCCTCACACGCGTGGGGCGCTGCTTGGAGCGAGTGCAAGTGGGACACCTCTACCTCTTCGCTGCTACTGCTCTTCTGCACCCCGCGGGGGTGCGGGCTCCGTGCACCTGCGGGAAAGAATCCCAAGCAGCGGCCGGGCTCCCTCGTTGCCCTTTCCCCGTGTGCTGCGGTGGCCGTTCAGGTTCTTGCTCCTGCGGGGACAGCCCCGAAGGAAGCTGCCGGTCCGCCTGCCCGGGCCAGCACCGCTCTGCGCAACGTCCGCGCCGCACATTTCCCCCTCTTGTCCCTGGCAAATTCCGTCTTTCGGGCCACCGCAGAAGCAGCCCCCCGCTTCCTGCCGGCAGCCTCGGTCCTCACAGGGGGATCCTGAGCCCCGTCTTGTCCCCCCCCACAACTGCCATCACGAAACCGTTCCCGGCTCTGCACTTAGATCCCCACATCCCATTGCCTCCCTTCTAACAGGGATGCTCCCTCCCCCAGAGTCAAAAAGCAAGAGGTGCGCTCAGAGAAGGTGTGTCATCTCCTGTGTATCTACCTGCAGTATACCTCACCCTTTGCTCATTTCGAGGCATACAGCTAAAATGATGGGATTAATTGGTGGGTGGAAGATCCTAAACCAGTGGGAAATGTATGGGCTCGGCGACCTCTGGATAACCCAGGTACCTTGGCACGAAAAGTGCGAAAATATTTACTCACCTTGAAGCTTGGTTGTTTTTTTTTTTTTTTTTTTTTTTTTTTAAGCTTTTTTATTTATTTTGTTTTAATTCCTCAAGTCATCTTTTGAGATGATTCAAGCTCCCATCCAAAGACTAATTATAGTAAGCAGGAAGAGGATGGAAGAGGAATAGGTTGATTCTGGGGGGGCAAAACCCAAAACACCCTAAATCCCCAGATCAAGAAGGTGCTGAACAAAAAGACTTTCTGTGACTCATGCACACTCTGAAATGAAGATCTGAAAAATGCTTACAAGCCCTCTCTGACTGGTTTGAAAGCAATTCCAGCAATTAGGAATTAATTCGGCATTGTCAAGAGGCGATTTCACTGCGAGTTATATCAAGTTATCCAAACTTTTACAGAGTTCAAGTGGTGGAAATGGGCCGCTGGGGTGGAGGTAGGGCTGCAGGAAAGAAAAACAAGGAGTGTTCAGGAAAGGCAGAAGAGGGGAAGCCGTGGAGCAAGGGCTGGAGGGATGGCGAGCCCATGCTAGCGCCAGAGGTTTGCTTCTGTTGTTGCTGGAAGAGAGGGGAGGTTGCAGGGTGGAGAGCAGAAGATGCTTTTGTTTTTCAAATAGAAGAAAGTACTAAAAATACACTGAAAGTCCTAGCTAATTGATGAATTTTAATTAAAAAAGGAAATCAGTAGGCTTGTTGGCTGATCAGTACTTCATGTACAGTACCGGTAGGGGTAACCTTTCCCCAGTTAACGGCAAAACCCAGAGTTAGCCCAGGCAGGGCTGACCCTGGGATGATCTGTGGGGCGAGAGGCACAGGGAGTGTGTAGAGGATGGAGTGGGGGATAAAACTGGGCTTTCACGCACAGGCAGGCCAGCAGTAAAACCATCACAGGGAGAGGCAGATGGTCAGCCACCCACCCTGGTGGCTCATGGTGGTGCTGGTTGTGGGGTGCACCTCTGGTATGGGTCACCCCTGTGACGCCTGCTGGGCCCAGCCAGGGATCAGGCATTGGGGTTGTTCCTCATGAGCTCCACGTCGGCATCCACCATCTCCTTCACCAGCTCCTGCAAAGAGGGAGAGAGGCAGATGAGGGCTCCAGCACAGGGGATGAACAGCAGCAGTGCCCTGGAACATAATGAGCCCCTCTTGACCCCCTGCAGCAGGACAAGGAGGGGATGAGGGTTTGCTGGGCTCTTCCTATAGCAGCTCTGATCCCAGTGTGTGTGTTGGTATGCTGCTATGCACTGGGGGTGTCCATTGCTGCTGTTATGGCTGCTGTCTTCAAAGCAAGAACCTGGGCATGGTCACTTAAATGGGATTCCTCAGTGTGCCTGAGTCACCCCGCACAGAGGTCCCCCCCTCCCTTCCCTTCCCCATGGATTGCTTTTAGAAGACACCAACACCTGGCAGGTGCAAAGCATGCCAGAAAGGCCACTCACATCAAACGTGACTCTTGGCTTCCAGTTCAGCTTTTGTCTGGCTTTGGTACAGTCCCCTTGCAGAAAATCCTGCGGAAAAGAAGAAAGAGGCTCTGTGAGAAGCATACACCTTCTCCATCTCGATGGCTTCCCCATTGCCCGTGCTTTCCCTGTGAGCCGAGCACAGCCGGGATCACCACTGGACTCTTCTGAGAACAAAATATTTCTCTATAAGATGCCATTTTAGTTGAAGCTCATATGCCTATGAATCACCAGGAGGCAGCATCCTTTCACCAGCCTATTTCAGACCAAAAGAGTTATTCTCTGTTTTTGTGTGCGCTTGGGTTTTGAACTCCAGCCTTATGGCAGTATAATGGTGAACATTTTATAAGTTGTCATATGTCTTAGTCATGCCACTGAATGAGCTGTTTCAAATTCTTTTCCCCCCATTTGTTTAAATAATGTAAATCACAGAGCAAACATGGCAAGTAGTCTCTTTCAAATAAAAACGTGATCACAGACAGATGATGCTGAAAGTCTGTTATGAATATGGGTAACCATATGCAACAGTAGTAAACATCCAGCTTTTGAATGCCTACATCTTTTTCCTAGAGCATTTTTGAGCATCCATATGCAAAGAAAAGTCTAAACACCTCATAAATGAAATTATCTTCCATTACAGAAATGAAGACTTTGGTCATATTCACCTTACTGTTCAAGTATTTTAAAAGTGCTACCATATCAAAACAATCCCACAACCAGTCATCAAATATAACGAACAAAATGAATTAAAAAAAGAAGAAAACCTTCTTTGACTGTATTTCCAATTGAATGAAAAAAATGGCTGTTTAAGTTCCTTTAAACTTCGAATACTGTGTTTAAACAGTTAGCTTTTTTCCAACTGTATGTGTTGATTTAATAAAACATCATCTCTCCTCGCAAGCTTTGTTTCTGTGTATCAGTAAATACTAAAATTACATTTGTCTAGGTTTAAAGAAAGCCAAACAAACCCAACTTTTTCACTGAACAACAAGGCTGAGGCTGAATTCTGCTCTTGCGTTTGACTTTATGGTGGTAACAGAGCAGGCTTTCCAGAAAAATGCATGGACTTGCTTCTCCCTCTCCCTCTCTCTGGCCAGCGGTGGAGCCAACGAGTATTTTCTGGCTGTAGTTTTTTAACCATCTTGCTGCACACTACATTTTTCAGATGCTATCTTTTGGGCATCTGTAGTTCAGGTCATGTTAACTTGCAAAATCACCTCATCCTGTGCAGTAAAATGTAGGAAATTCTTCATAATTGTGCTCCAGAAAGCTAGACAGCTCGCTTCCAGGAGCAGAGGATATCCACCAAAGGAAATACTGCACCGAAGAAAGGGATGTGGAACAAACACGTCTGCCGAGACTATTCCAGGCAGCATTTTTACTAGTTCAGTCTTCAGGCTAAAAACATTTTAGCCTGCCTTCAGAAAAGAGTAAACAGATGGATCAGAACAAAATGATATGAAAATAAAAAATGCTGTGATTTCCTTAAATGAGACTAAATTATTTCCTACTGCAGCCCTGTAATGGGTTTTTAGAAACTGCAGCAGATAGTTGAGGCCAAGTCATGCAAAACCGCATCAACTTGAGGGATCCCCCGGAGGGTCGTGTGAATATGGATTGCAAAATCTGGTTTGAAACGGGAAAGACGCCCACTAACTTTGATAAAACTTGGATCAGACCCTAATGTGCTCATGGAGGTATGCCTTTTATCTGGAGTTTGGTTTAATTTACATTATATACGAGTGTATGTGTCTGGAAACAAGGAAATCCTTCTTAAAATAATAATTCCAGTATAAAAACAAGTGCCTTTTATTCAGTCCTCATTCAAACCATTAGTTAGAAGTGTTTTAATACCACATAGTTTTAAGTCATAAAAGACACAGCATAAGACTTGGAATTTCATTTTTTCTAAATGCTGTTTAATAATTTTAGACCCACAATCTTTTATCGAAAACATCATTTGAAGCTGAGCCTTATCTAGGATACTGGGTTTCCATTAAAAAAAAAATGGATGGGGAAGAACAGAATGAATTGTCATCACTTGCTGTATGTAGCTGCATTCTGCTTTTGAACAGCTTGGGAGCAGTCTTTTAGCTTTCTTGGACAAATGCTTTTTGTTAAAAGTTTATCTAAAAAAATACTTTACCTAATTCCAGCCCTTCATTCAAAAACATAAACACTCAGCTGCTGAACAGGCCAAAATAAGGTTGGAGGGAGGTTGCAAATCAGTAAAAGTGAAGTTATTTGCAGTGCTGGATTATACAGAGAGATAACACAAACAACTAGTGTATTAAATCCATTTAAGTATATAATAAAGAAGTATTTTTCCTTTAAAAGTTCACATGCTTTAACAATGATGCAGCAAAGGTATTATGGCGTAATCTCTGACCAAAAAACCAAAAAAAAAAAGAAAAAAAAAAAGAAAAAAAAAAGAGAAAAAAGAAGATTTAATATATATGATAATACAAATTCCCCAGCTGACTCAGGTTAAAAGATTTTAAATGGCTCTCCTGAAGAAATCTGTGTACTTCTGAGAAACACTACTTTGTAGATAGATTTATTTGAAAATAGCATTATGGACACAATGTCCCTTCAGCACTTTTAAAAAGGTTCTGTTACAGAAGTTACTAGGTGCAGAGATCAAATGAAACCGTAATATTAACACCATATTACATCTGGATTCAAGGTTTGATTGTATTCTTATTAGTGAAAGTTTCTACACTGAATGGAAATCATGACTGGAACAAAGCTATTCCTGATTAAAGGATTGTATTGCAGTCACGTTTCCTGTATTTTTCTACAAGTAGCTCATAATATGAAAACAATAAGGTAATTACAATAAAATAAGAATATTTAAAAAAGCTTCTCTTGGAACAGAATGACTGCTTGTTTATATTATTTAAGTCTTTCACTGAAACGAGAGATGCATCTGTCAGGCTTCCAAAAGGAAAAAATCCACACAAAAAAACCCACAGCCCCCTCGCCAGAATCCTCTGGCATGCTGATCATTAAAGCATATTGATTTTTCAGTGTCAGGGCTTCACTCTCTGGAGGTACAACCAGATCGGAAAGCAAAGAGAGAAGAGGTGAGGTTCCACTGGAGAAAACCAGTATTTTTTTTAGTGGAGGAGAAGGTGGGTTGGGTTGGGAGGAGGGTTCTCAAAAAACAGCTGCTGCTGCTGAATGTAAACTGCTCAGTATCCCTGTTCTTGATGGAAAAGCACCTGATGAAATGACAGTGCTTCATGTTTTGTATTCTTGTGGGATAACTTTTTCTGCGGCATTGTGCTTTACATACTGACAGGAACACAAAGCCCTTTGGCTCTGTGAAAACCCCGAGGATTTAGGTACTGAGCAAGTCTGCAAACCTGAAAACACTGATAAAGGCTTTCTGTTGTTTTTACAGTACTCAGATCATGAACATAAAATTAAGTCTGCTTTTAGTTATCTGTTCTGGGAGGAACAAGCCCTTACTTTCCATGCAAATGTAGTTAATATAAGTGAATAGTAATGACGAGTTTTACCTGCAAGCTAAGAGTTGGAAACAACATCCAGGTAAACATTTAAATGGAAGGAAGATGGAAAAGACAGCAATTAAATTCCCTGCTGCCACTTAATACAAGAGTAAACGCTCCTATGGCTTTATATGCACCTCACTGTCATATGACTACCTCTCAGAGAAAAGAACAAGTTTATCCAATGAGTTTTTCTAGTTTACTTTTTCTGTAAATGAGGCTGCATAACTGTGTAGAAAATACCCCTTTATTACTAAATCTGATTTTATGGTTATTCGGATATATTGTCCAAATGCTCACATATACAGATAAACAGAAAAATTTGTTATACAATGTGTTCAAGCCTTTTTAAATTTAGTTTTAAAACCATGAGACAAAAATGTAAAATATTTTAATGTAAATATCACATTTCCCAAGCTCTTGCTCTGAGTATCGTCACAATTCCTATTTTCACTTGTGCAGTGATTGATCTGGTTTCACTGTGCAATGTATCACTGTCTCATTCAATTAACCTTAACTGAAAATGTAAAGCCTCAAGACAATGTGAGAAAAAGGAGATAGCATGGCCTGAAAGAAGGCCAAGGCTTCCTTTATTACTACATCTCAGCTGATTCCCTTTAAAATTTGCCTTCACTGAAGCCAGAGCCCAGCGCCAGCTTTTGCTCTCTCTTACAGCAGAATAAAACTGAGATCAAGTCCTCAGTAAAACACCTGTGATGGAATTGTGCCCAGCTCCACTCACTGCAGCAGAGACAAGGCTTTACCTCTAAAAATAAACAGATTTGATCTCAGCACACAACAGTTTTACTGAATCTGAAAAGCAGCCAGGGTTACGTTTGCAATCAGCACGCCTGCTTGGAAGAAGATTTGTTACATCAGAGCTCCCATAAGCAAAGCGCACAGACCCAGCTCGGTGGAGGCTCTGGCTTGCATGTTTAGTCTTGCGCTCTTTTGCTTGAGAAGTTTTGTCAGGAAGGATTTCAAGAATCTAGGGGCCAAAGTTTCCTGCAAACCCTGTTGTGTTTTATTATCCTCATTTCCTTCTTAAAAACTGTTGCTTTTCAGCTTTAACTCATCCCATTAAAATAAAAACTAATAAACATAGCTACTTGATTAGGCAACATTAGCTTGCAGCTTGTGTTTTCACCATTATCACAGAGTAGTCTGGGTTGGATCTTTAAGGGTCAACTAGTCCAACACCCCTGCAATGAGCAGAGATATTCTCTACTATGTCAGTTTCTTCAGAGGCCTGTCCAAACTGCCTTCAAATGTTTCCAGGGATGGGGCAATCTACCACCTCTATGGGCAACCTGTTCCAGTGTTTCACCACCTACATTGTAAAAAAATTTTCTTTCTTATAGCTAGCCTAAATCTACCTTCTTTTAGTTTAAAACCATTACCCCTTGTCCTATTACAACAGGCCCAGCTAGAAAGTTGTATCTCAGTAATGTATATATCAAAGTTTATATTATGAAATAGTCTCCCCTTTTGCGGAGTTTTTGGGATGTTTTTCATAGCATTTTTTAATGAGGGTTAGTGTACTACATCTCAGCAGTAACATCAGCCCCACAGTACATATGGGTATCTGCTGCAGCTCATTGATCAGAGAATAGCCTTGTTGCAAATAGTCAGAAGACTGCATTCATTGTTCACTAGGCAGTTCTACCAACACCCTTATCCCCCACTTCCTAGCATTCTCCTGCATTTGCCACAAGGTCCTGTCTTAACCCAGATATAACATTGGAGAGCAGTTTGTGTGATTTCAGCTGTGCTGTTCTCTGGGCACTCTGTTAAGAAAAGTAGTAAGATCTCACTAAATCAGAGCTGCAGAAGCTGTAAATGTGCACCTTGCTGGTGCAAAATTTGGTGTACTGTTCAGCTAAGCTTGGATAGAACCCCAGAAGGAGTCACAGTAATAAGCACTGTGTCCTGTGGTGTGCTGCTCTGTAAGTACTTATAGAGATCCACAAGGCAGAGAGCACTGGCTTGATTTCTTTGTGAAGAGTAGTGTTTGCTGTAATATCTATAGTAACAGGGAAAGAAACTAATTAAAAAGCAAAAGGCTCCTATCTCCATAATAAATATAAGGAGACTGAGATAAAACATGTCAATGAGCAAAACCCAAGCCTAATGAGGCACACAGTAAACATCTTCAGGAATTTAAGACAAGCCAGTGTCGTCCCTCAGTTTTCATTTTTTCTTCCCAGTGTTCTTAGAAAAGCAAAGTTGCGGAGCACTTACGGTACCAAGGGAATAGAAGAATGCCAGTGAATTTGGTTCCTGATCTAAATTTGTTTTAATGCAGCATGAACAGACTGCTTTCCACTCTTGGGTCAGCAGTCTTTTGCAGAAAGACAGTATTGTTTGCAAAGAACCACAGGAAAAGGCAAAAGGCAAAAGTAACCAATAGGCTGAAGCTCACGTATAACTAAATGCCATTTAAAATAGGAGGCATAATGTTTTTTTCCCCTAGTGTGTTTTCCTATGCAAATCCCCTCCCTATTCAGAAAGCTCTGTTTTCACTAAAACCATGTCGAGGGGGAAGGAAAGGGGAAAGAATGACTTGAGGAAAGGGCTGGTTCTGCATGGCGCTGAGCCCCTGCACATCTGATAGACCTTGGCAGGCTGTGAGTGCTGGGCATCTTTAGGGTAAGGCTTTATCTCAGGACTCCACTGCACTGCAGCCATAAGGTGTCAACACACGCCACATGGTCAATAAAACGTGGGCAAAGCCTTCACTTTTCTTCCAGGAACCAGGGGCGCTAGAACAACAGCTTTATCTTATCCGTTTGATAATCTTTAATTTGACTAGCTTCCAAAGGGTTAAAGCAAATGAACTCAGAGCAGCAATAAACATTAGCGTGATAATAATGGTAGTAAAGCTCCTCTCCCTCCTCGTCGTCTTCCCCTGCGTCTTTTTCACTTTAGTGCTGCCTATCAGCTCAAACCGAGGCTGAAGCCAGACCTCTCTTTTCAATGACAGGGGGTGATAAGAGACATGAAGAAAACAGCACGCTGTCTGGTCTGCTCAGGAAGTCGGGGACGGGTGGTATTGTCCATCAGCGGGGCCACGCGGCGGCCGGAGGCCGTGAACAATGCTCCACTCCGGGGAAATGGGGTCGCTCAGCTCCAGCCCTGGCAGCCCCACCGACAGCGCAGATAAAACGGCAAAGCAGGGTGAGCTGGCCCCGGGTGCCTTGAATCCTAATCGCTGTGGCAGAGGCGGTGCCTCGGTTAATTGAGGAGTGCCCGCTGCCCGCACGTCCCTGGGACGACAGCATGTGCAGACCTCAGCCATGGTGCAAGTGTTAGTGGAGCTGCAGGCGCAAGAGCCCCTTGCAGGGCTGCGCATTACTCAGATCTGTCCATTTGCCAAGTGAAGCCTGAGAAAACGTCTTGGCCAGTGCTGTCCCTCGAGCCAGATGAAATTCCTCCCGAATTACAGCCCGATATCCCTGAAGCCAGTGCTGAATTTCACGTGCTTTGGATCTGGAGCTGAGCTCGCTCATCAGGAGCCATCCCACACAGGGATCTGTGTAGCTCTGTGCCAAGGCATCCTGCTGGAAGTTGGGCCACGGGTACTTTTCAGGATCCCATGCATGAGGCAGGCTGACTGGTGTTACCCCTGCAGCAGGGAAAGCCCCGCTGCTGCAAATGGCAAAATTCCCGCAGCTGGCTGAGGTGAGGTGGGTGCTTCCCTCCCTCTTAGATTGCCAGAAGGCTTAATTCTGTGCTCCTGGGAAGACCTGGAAAGTGTTCTCTAGATTGTTACAAGTGTAATTGTAACCTTAGTTCATGGCTCTCCAAAATTTCAAGCAGGCTGCTGAACGGCAAAATTGTTTCTAGAAAAAGCAGGGAACTTCTAGGGGAGAGGAAGAGATCACTCCATTCGCCATGTACAGGCCGTAATTATGACACAGTGCTGGTATTAGCACTAGACACATAAACACTTTCTTTCTGATATGGCATAGCCAGTCATCCAAACGTACGCATCACAGCTAAAAATCTTTACCATGTTTGTTAAAATGCAAACTCATACTTAAATGCTATTATGAACCAAACTAAGCTTTTTGCAACTCCTCTAACAAAATAGAATTGCTCCTTGCAAGTGCTGGTTAAAGGTGGTACCACTCCCAATGGCTGTCACTGCCCTGTAGCCTGGCTGCTGTTAGGAAATGATGAGTGGATGTTTGCATGCTTCAACCTAACCTGTGCATAAAGAGGTGTCTGAATAACCTGGATTTTGCATGACATGGGTTAGAAGCATTTGAGCACTTCCTCTTTAAAGCAGGAGTTCTGGAAAGGTTGTATGTGAGCACGTTTCTACAGGCTCCCTGGCCAGGTGGTAGAGAGAACACCCATGTGTCACCTTAACATCACTAAAAATCAAGTTCCTGCAAGGGATGAACCTTTTTCATATAGGTGGAGATCAGCTGCAGTATAGGGAAAGAACAGGTTCTTTCTCTTTTCACTGGTACCTCCAAGTCCTGCTTTTGTTCACTATTAAATGTGTTTGTTTCTTGCTTCACTGTGGCAAGTATTTTGGGGAGGAGAGTATGACAATCATGTCTTCATTGTGCATGGTTTTATTGCCACACACAGTGTGTATTAGTCAGGCAAGGACATGGTACCTTTTAAAATTATTAAATGTAATTATCACAATTTTTTGATCCACTCTCTTTTTCTCATCACTCCCTACTCTTCACATTTCCTACAGAGATCAGAAAACCACTCTGTGAAGCTGTTTGATTTCAGTGGGTCTTACCGTGCAGTAATGGCTGCATTTCTTGCAGGAAATGGAATATGGCCCCTAGGGTTAGCTGTCTTCACTGACTGACATGTCAAGGTGAATAGGAAAACTGATAACACCAGAAATCCATGCTGCAAGGCTACTTAGTTTCTTATCTTCTTCCACTGAAAAATGTTTAATTTATAACAATTTATATTGGAAATGTTAATAGGTTTAGTCAACATTGCTGGTCAAATACCAAATGCTAAGCAACAAAGCAATAAAGATTAGGACAGTGATCTTGTATTCTAGTTATAGATGTTTATCTACCCTTAGAGCACTAAACAGCAATTTAATGAAAGCAGGTCTGTGACTAGTGGGATACTACTAATGCCATAGGATAAATTCTTTATCTGCTACAGGATAGATTGTTTTGGTGATTTTACTAGCCCTGTGGATATTCACATCTCTGGAAAAATCAAGGCATTATGTTAACCTCAAAATTATATTAAAAGTTTTTTTGAATGGTGTGCTGTTATATTTGCCCTAATAAAAATATTAATTTACTCAAAATGTCATTTTTCATCTCAAGAAGATGATGTTGGAAAATTCTAACTCACCTATAGCAGCAATTTCTGTCTTTTTCCTGCATTCAGTGCTCATCTCACTACTCTGAAGGCTAGGCTGTGACTCATGTTGAGTGGAACCGACAACACTCCTTCCTTACCTGTATATTGATATATGAACCTCTTTCCCCCTGAAGCTTGTGGTAAGACTGAGGGAGGAAAGGACTGCCTTTCACTACTGGCTGCTTTTTAAAGCAGCTTCCCTCTACATGGTCTTAAACCTGGCCTAATTTATAGGACACATCACCTTCTGTCTCTGCCCCTGCCCCGCCCTGCATTCCAATTTCTGGCTAAAACCCACATCTAATTTGAAAACCCTTTTCAAGACAGAATATGTGGACAGAATTTAAGCTGTGAAAGACTTAAAGGGAGCTCATGAGCTGAGCTTTTGTTGCCCAAGGAAAAAAAAAATAATTTCTAACACAGTATATGGAGGAGACTCAGGAGGGAATACCACGGCGCTCCTGTTTGCAAAAGGGAAGCTATCTTTGCCTGGACACCTGTAGTTACAAAGCAAACAATGGTCCACAAAAGGGTTAAATTAAAACAAGGTAGGATAATTTCTGATTCTGAGTACGTCCCAAATGTATTCTCCAGCGCACTTGATAGAGAAGGAAGTCCAAGCAGTGGCCTTTCACATGACATCATAAAAGCCTAATTTATCACCAGCCACCAAACATCTAGAAAATCATAACATCCTTTCAGGAAAACCATGTGCAAAATAATCAGATTTACTTTGATGAAAGCTTTAGTGCTTGAGTCCAAGTAGGACACTACAAAGAATAACCCTTTGCAGGTACTGGCATATAACAAAGCAGGTCACATTTAATGCTTCAAACTCATGCTTTATCCATGAAAAGGCTTATGCATTTCCTGCCTATAAACAAATATATTTCTATTCTGCATGCGTGTTCAACCAAGACTGCTAAGATAAAACACTGGCCACTGATGAGTCTAGGCAAGGTAGCCAGCTAAATATTTCCTTTACACACGAAAAGTATACTATTGCTGCAAACACAAGCACTGTGCTCCACACTCCCTTGTCTCACAATCCCTTGCAAGTGCAGTAAGGATGTGGGCTGAGTACTGCCACAGCATCTCGCAGCTTTTGAAAGGATAAAGCTCTTCCAGTACATTCAGCATCATGACTATGCTGAACTGAGGGGTGCATTCCACCTGAAAACCTCCAAAACCACTTTGAAAAATACACTCCCTTGTGTCTATCCAAGGCTCTTCTGCATCATCATTTTTTTTGGTGGCTGGTATAACCTGACTGTCTTTATGGAAAAATACTGCTCAGCAAGCAGTTTATCTCCGTAAAATCAATTGGTTTCACATTTGTAAATGAAATCAAACAAGTCTGCTTTTTCTGTTGATTAGGTAGACAAAACAGACCATAAAGCAATTAATGAATGGCTACAAATATCTACATGGCATTAGAGGGGTTTTTTTTTGTGTCTGTTACGTAAGTTGGCTGGTGTGTATTTAAATGCGCAGATTCCAATAGCCATTCAGATCACTGAGTCCAATTCTTAATAATCTGACCCTTAGGCTCCTGCTGGTCAATGGCCACAGGTTCTTCTGGTTTGACTAGAAAAATAACCGGATTTTCCACACCATTCTTGGTAGTTTGTTGTTGCATGTTCTCTGATCTTGGTTAATAAAAATAACTTCCTATTACATTTCCTGGACAGGAAAGCCTGGGGGAAAAAAAAAAAAAAATCATAGTTTTTCCTATTCTATCTTTCACTTTCACTCAGAGCAGACATCCAGCCCACCACAGAATCTTCCAAGAAATCAAGAAAATAAATACAACTATTTTGTTTTGAAGATCAGTATTTTGTTCTCTTCCATCCTTCCCTTTCCTGGGTATTTAATTTCTCTCACTTTCCTTTTTATTTGAATCTTTCTCATGTTTTGTCTAACTTATTTTCCTCTAAAATCCCATTTATCCCTTTTTGTTGTAAGACATTTTTCTTCCCTAATATGATGGCTCTTCCAGTCGTTCACTCAAGCTTCTCCCATTTCTCTTTTGAGCATCATTCTCCTGTTTCTCATAAATATCTTCTTAAACCTTGCCTTATTTCCCCATCTTTCCTTCACCTTCAGATGTCACCTCACACTGAGATTTTGTTCTTTTTTTCTCATTTCTGCTATGGTGATCTTTTCACTTGAATATTTTTCCATTTTTTTTCTCCCAGGTATTCTCTACATATTCTCAAAGATTTGTTCCTTCTTCTTTTCTGGTGATAGTCCATCACATACTAGTGCCAGCTTCTCTTCACTCAGGTTCTGAATTTGGTGTAGAATATTGCAGGGTTTGAGAGACGATTTATATTACCACTAACCCAGAAGAGGTTTGCTGATAGGGCTGAAACTATGTTCAAATAAGTTTTAAAAAAGAAAAAAGATCTCCTAAAGCACTGTAAGTGCCAGTTTTAGTAGGGGAAAAAAGCAGATTCATTTACTGCTGTTACTGTTCACAGTAGCTGCCTATAAAATTCCACACATTTGGCACTGCGTTTGTCATATATACTTAAAAAGCGTGCATAATATGCTCTGTTTCTTTCCAAAGCATCACCAAATGCAAATACCACTTCTTGAAATCTGTCCTCTCAATGACCTTCTTCGCTTAAACACTTTCAATTAAACAAGAAAGGAATTTTTGATCTGTTACCAGAAAATTTTTCATTATTTCACCCTGCAGCAGTCAAATATGAAAGAACATTATAGAAGGAAAACAGTTAGCATTTTCTAATGGTCTTGCCCTACTTACCAATCTCCTTTAGTTCCACAATTAAAAAGCAAGCAAACTACTCAGACATACATAGCAGCAGGCATGAGCTCAGAATACTCCAATGCTTTCACCTGTGTAACATTTAAAATGCGAGATGCCTCATCCATCACTTGAATTCTTTACAAAGGAAAGTGTCTCTTGAGACTATTTACACAGCAATCATCTATCGCCAAATTTTGGTATGGAAGACAGAGCTGTTCCTCAGACAAGTAATCCTATTTTTCATTTGTATTATGGCAGGGTAGAGATGCCAGGTAAGGGTCTCATCACACATTGCACAAACACAGAAATGGCAGCCCTTTCTCTGAAAATCTATCAAAGTCAAATATCAACTCCTGGAATATTCTGTTAGAATTCATCTACAGCTTGCATCTCTTTTCCACTGCAGGTCACCAACAAGCATTAAAGCTTGGTTTACTTTGTTTGATGTATTCCAGCATATCAGGCAATAAGTAAGAACACATAAAGCCATGAATGACAGAATCATTGTGTATCTACTGAGAATCTAAAAAGCAGCTGAAGAAGCCTAGATAAACATCTTGGCAGCTTCATTTCACTTGTAACCTGAGCAAGACTTCAACTAGATGTAATACCATTTAGACAAAACAGAACTGCTTTACAGCAGCACTGCAATGACTATGAAGGACCACCAGAGGAGAAAGTTATAGATTTTATATCATTAAGCAATAGCAATAAAATCACAATGGCAAGAATGCAATGTCATCCCCATTTTACAAAGCAAAGTGAGGCAGGATGATTTAGGGACTTGACCAACAGCAGGAATCAAGAGGGAGAAGCAAGAAGAGAACCTAGGCTGTATCCCACCATTTCCTTCTGATATACAGCTTACTACACAGATAAAACAGCCAAAGCCTTCACATCAATAATCTAGCATAATTTGCCCTGAGTAGGTCCTTGATGTTGATTTGTAGTGAGCAGCCCACCAGCAGCAAACTGGTCCAAGGATGAATGGACATATAGCACCTTAATGCAGCAAGTGACTTATTTAACTACATATTGCTTGTTTTTCTGAAGTTTCACTTCTATTTCTACCCCTGGATTTTCTTTTATAGCTTCTTTCACATGAAAGTCAAATATTCACCCTAGTAATCCTAAAAAACTATCATTGTTTGCTCAACTTTTCCCCTCCAGCCCCCTATTATTGACTTGGGAGTAACAGTACTCATGAGTATATAGTTTTGTCTTCTGTGCTCTAAAGAGTTAATTTTCATCTCTTCAAAGATTTTCTCTACATATAAAAAATCAGAGCAAAAATCTAACATATCAAAGAGTTGTAATTCGTTGTAATCACAGGATCCCAGCACTTTCTGCTTTAAGAAAACAAGCTAACAAAAAAGGATAATATAATATTAATTACAGGACTACAAAGGTTGGCAATACAGAACAAACAGAAATTTATTTCACTTTACTGTTGTTTAGGCAGGGATTCACTCTCTCATTTCCAAGGAAGGAACCTGCTTGTTCCTGCAAGGAAGTCTTCCTGCAGAACCACTGGTGCTGCAGCCTACAGAAAGCAGAATGCTTTCCTTTCCCCCGATTTCATTTTCACTCCGAAAGACATCAGACTTCATCAAAACTTTTTAGGAGTGCATCATCCCATGAATTATTTTTTAAATTAAATATAAAAGCATTAAAACTTATCACAACAGCTGCTCAACACTTTATAAACTTTGGCGAATGTATCCACAAATTCATAATTAAATCTCCATTTACTATTAGAAAAAATATCAGAAAAGACTTCACATTCTGATAATGTACTATTACCTGTTCAACAGTGCTACTCACAATATCTCACTGCACTAGCACACAACTGAAGCATGAAACAACCAAAAGCTATTGTAACCAGAAAAACCCAAACCAAAATGATACTACAGCTTCTAAATGAGCTTCAAATACACTAGCACGTGGTATATGGCATAACTGGTAATTTCTGTGGTCTTGAGGTTTGATTTGAAAATGTAAAGACTAATTAGATTAAACTAGATGGACTGTCTGGCAGCTTATACTAATAAAGACCCAAATAAACTAATTGTACCTTTTTTAAAGTAACCTGGTATATATTATAACAGCATTACTGCAGTGAAGTCCCATGAACTTACTATTTCATTCAGGCAGTAAACTGAGAGAGCTCTGACTTTCCATAGCATCTTTTGGCATTGTTTGTATTTAAATAATAACAGTCAGGTTCATTTTCATCAACATGAAAAAGAAGTTCAGATCTAATCAAGAAACAGCACTGTCTCCTGACAGTGTCTGCTCTATGCTTCCTTGAGCACGTAGGCAGCACCTGGCACTTCCATGGCTTGATCATTACTATTGCTCTTCAAATTATGCCTGTCACACAGGTTAGGAAAACATGAGTAATTAAACATGAACAGCATCATAAAATAATAGTAAGAAAAAAATTAATAATCATCCAAAAGAGTGTTTGGGGCACCTCCCTAAACCACCTTGGATTTCTGCCCCTTCTGCTCAGGCAGTTTTCCTCTGTGCACTTTTTAATTATTTCCTTCATGAGTCCTTTAAGGCAAAGAAGTTTGTAGAGGTGGGAAAAAAACATGTACTAGAACTGATGAGAACAGTGATATGCAAAAAAAAGAAATGCCAATTAAGTCTTCTCTGAACTACTGCAGTCTGATTTTGAATTGCTTACGGCAAAGACTTACGCCTCATGATGACACTGCTAGTTCAAGATGTGTGGATTTTAAATACAAGATTTCAGAAGCTGCTTGTTCTTGTTTGAGCCATGAACTACAGCTGGTCGCTGGGTGCAGTATCTCTCTTCTGGTCCATCAGCTCATCATGCCAAGTTCAGTATTTGAACCATATGCAGGTGAATGCAGAATTCCACAGTTCTGCAGCCCCAGCAGTACCTGTAGATGTGTGCTTTCTTTTGCTCAAATAGTCAACAACCAAACTCATTTGAAGCTCAGTTCTCTTACAAAACCAGCATAAAAACCCACAGAAATAAAGACTGAGACTTTGGACCATGTTATTAACAATCCTAAGCAGACTGTTGCAGCCTATTTTTGTGCACATGGTTACTGGAATTGAGCACACAGTTCTGGTAATTGCATACAAAAATGACCAGCTACATGAGTAACGGGATATTGCCTTCTGCAATTATTATTGTGTAGGAAATGTGTGATCCTTCATGTTAGTAGACATGCAAATATTGGGTAAAAATAGCATTGTTTCCAGCTGCTTTACATCCAGAATAGTTATTCAAGTACATAACCAAAAGGTGCAAGCAACTCAATTCACTCCTACTTGGTCCATGTTTTGCATGAGTATGAATTAGACAAAGCACGGTGTAGGGGAGACTCGTGCCTGTCTACAAAAAAAGAAAAATCAGTGCAGCAACATGCATAATGTTTAACACATTCAAATCCACACGTTAAAAGCACATTTAGAGATGGTTTTTGTTCTCATTGAGTAATTTTTGCTGAAGTGTGTGCCCTAAGTCACGTATTTTCATACAAACTTCAGCACCTCTCTGAAATAAAGCATTTCTTCCCACCAGTCTAAGTGCTTCATTTTCCATATTCAAGATCAAAATTGTTTCATTTACCACATCAGAGGTGCTAACTCATGTACTGAAAGTGCACCAGCAATTCAAGACACCTGCTCAAGATATCTAACAAAGTATTTTGGCAGGGAATTCCCATTTCTGGGGAGGAGGGACTTGTATGTTCTCATGTAAACTCCTACTGAAATCCACAGGACCCTGGCCAAGCAGTCACTGAGTGGGTTAAATACAGCTGAACTTTGCAATGTTCATTATCACTATTGGTAGCATCCCACCAGGCTAAACGTACAAATTTGGCAGTTGGAAGAAATTAACTGTCTGCATCTGTCATTATACCTGCTCTTTATATGTCTCAGGGATTTAGGCCTCTGTCCACTAGCTTGGAGTAAAGACCACTAAACTTAAGTGCAAATTCTCTCTCGTTACTTCAGGGTTTAGTTTAAGCTCTTTTTTCTCAGTGTCAACAGATAAGATAGGATGCATACCCTGATTGGTTCGTTCTTGGACCAAGTGTCCTTGGACGTTCTTAGTATGTCCAATTTATAATTCTTTTTATCTTTCCTCTGTTGTTTTTCTACTACATTTTTTTCCTTTTTCACCATTAACTTCCCCCTTGTCTTCTTAAAGGCTTCACCCTTTGCCTTCCTGTTCCCCAGCTCAGTGCAATCCCTGTCTTCTGCTTTCCCAAGTCTTTCCTACCTTTCACACGTATCGATATATATACACTTCAATCTTTAATCACATCTCTGGAGAGGGTGTTTGGTTAAGTTGGCTCCCTCCACTAACCAGCTTTCCAGCAGAGTTTGCTTGCCAGGGCTGAGGCAAATTATACTCAGATTCATTAATTAAGATATAATAAACTCCACTTGCTCTTTACCAATGTGCCATATGTGGTGAAAAAAAAGGGTATATGAAACCAGGAGACCCTCTGGCTGGTTTATGGGCCCAAAATCTTTCTGGGAAGGTCACAAATATCCAGATATCTCCACACATTAAGTTTTGCACTTGGATTTCTAATTTAGCTGAAAGATGTGTAAAACCACATGCAGTCAGACAGCTCCTTGGCTATACATCTGAGGAAGCTCAAAGCATAAGTTATTACTTCCAAAGTCAATTGTAACTTATGCTCACTAAATTGGCTCCAGATCCACCCTTTTCAGACAGTAGTATTGGAATAATTTATTCTTTTGGTGAAAAGCACCCATTTTAACTAAACCACACCCCCAGCTGGGAGTCTCACCAGCAGAAGTGCCAAAGGCAGAGGGATTCAGAGGCGCACAGGGCTATTGGAGGCCAGCGGAACAGGGGTGAATAAAGCACAGTATGTAATAGTGTCTGTCAGCACGCTGAAACGTATAACCTCTCCCTAACATAGGGGGTCTGCAACAAAAATCCGAGAGGAAAATTTGTTCCTGCGGTTCAATCATCACGTTAGACAAAGAGGTTTCCTTGCTTTTAACATCCATGCAATTTATACCAGAAATCTTATGGATAGTGGTGAAACCATTGCAGCTTTCTGGGGACCTAATGTTTTGATCTAAGCTCTCAGTGTGTATCTTGTTTTCTCCCATCAAGAAAATGCTGTACATAAATATGGGACGAGGGGGACGAAAGCTGTAAGTTTAGACATCTAACCCAGATGCCAAGTTAAAAGCCTAGCCAATGAAGAGGTACAAAATCTACATAAACTAGGAGCTTTTCTTTCACTCATTACAGTGGCAACCTGAGTTAAATGGCTTACATGAATTCATCCCCTTCCAATGGCAGCAGTGATTTGAAGCAGTTTGCTTCACCAGAGAGTTAACTTCCCCATGAGAGTTTGCTTCACGAGCTACCTATGGAAACTCTGACTTACATATCTTGCAAAGACTTTTCTTTCCCCAGGTGAACTGCTGCATCACCAGATACCGAACAGGAACCTCCTCCTATAAGATCCTTAATAGTAGCAGCTGCTGAAGGAAAGAGAACTGCAGAGACACACTTGTTGCCAAACTGTGCATTTAGATGGAAGGAGGAGAAACAGATGGGGAAATCACTCTTCAGACAGTGTTTACTAGCACAATCAGCACCTGAGGCAGCACTTACTCAGGTGCTGAAATTACAGAGGTAAGTTTTATGATGAGAAATCTATCCCTCATGTGACAGCTATATTTTTCATCATGGATCATAAAAAGCAGATGATCCATCAGATAACTACTTGATTGTAATGTGCATCACAGTAAACCCGTCAACTTTCTGTTTAGTTTTACAACTCTGGTTACATCTGGAATGCTTTCAAGAAGGATGCTGTTGTTCACTTTGGGTACAAACTGACTGAGGGCACTTCTGGATTGCTACCTATGCAGTAGTAGGTAACAAGAATAATGAGAAATGATAGCAATATTACCTCCAATTTTGCTACTAGGAAGATCCCTATATTACCACCAATATAAATTTGTTCAATATTTTTCTTGGACTGGACCACAAAGAGGATTCTTAATTGTCTAACAACTTTGTCTTCCTTTTCAGTCAAACAAATTATTCCTTCCAGTCCTACATTTCCTTTTACATTTCAGATCTTTTCCACAACTACTAATTCAATAACAATAATGATAATAGTAAAACAAGTATTTGTAGTAACTAACATAGTTCCATATTTCTAGAATAACATCAGTAATTTCTTATCTTCACATAGTATTTGTTGTTAGGTCATTTCTAATTCTTGTCCTCTAAGAGGCAGACAAAAAGGTGAAACTACTATTTGAAGGTTGCAGAGCAAGCCTCAAGTAAAATTCCTGATTTATCTGAGAGTACAGAGTGGAAATGTGAGCTTTGCTGTAATTGGACACCCCAAAGAGACATGTTACCAAAAGCAATTTTAGAAAAGACTTAAAGATCTGCTCTTGAAGATTGTTATCTCAGCAGAGCACTAAAATTAGAAATAAGTTGTCCTTACTGATGTGCAGTCTGCCTCTTTGCTTGGCAAGGTTACAACCCCATTAAACAAACCAAACCAAACCAAGCCTCTGGTCTTGCACAGCTCTGCCAGGAGAGCTTGCAACTTCTCTGGACAATTGAGGTTGCTTTTAAATTGTGGGTTGATCCATCACATGTCGAAATCGACAACACTGAACCATAGCTCAATATTCAAATGAGTTCTGTAGGGAGGAACAGCATTTCTGTAACCAGCTAGGACATTGAGTCACTTCATTCTTGACCTTAACCAAACAGGTTAAAGCAATATATACTTCATATTGCCCTGCAAAGCTCAGCTGTGCTTGGTATTAGCAAAAACTTTCATTCTTTCCAAGTATGAGACTTCAGCCACTTTTGTTCTGACTGCATGATAAAATTCAGATGTTTTAAAAAGATCCTTCTCCTCTACAAGTGCCCACCCAAGCAGCACCAGCAGGGTTTCTGCTAAAACCTGACAATGAAATTTGCCTTTGGAGAAAGACTAAGCATGGAAAACTTTAGTGTAAACAACAGTTGTTTCAGAAAATTATGAGTGTACCAGCCTGAGGTAGAGAAGTTGTAAAGGAATGTATTTTGTCAGCTCAAATTCAACAGACCTTATCAAGCAGTTAAAAGTCCCTTATAGTCTCCTACTGTACAGTTCAGGCTTTCTCCACTGCACTGATGGTGGTCTGACCAGCCCTTCACCCCAGTCACACAAATGCAGTTTTCTTTTGCAATAGTAGAGATACAGCTAGCTCCTAAGGGGACTCTTTGAAGTGGAAGATATCTGTCCCCAAAGCCAACTGTGCCTATGTGTCTGCTAAATCACTAAACTACTTGAACTAGATGATCTTTAAGATCCCTTCCAAACCTAACTATTCTACGATTATATGATTCTATTGTGCTGAGTAGCTAGGAACTGATGGGACTGAGCCCGTCTTTTTCCTTGATACCTTACCAGACAGATATTGGGAAACAGCATGGCAGAAGAGAATCAAAGATTAAATGATGGAGAAAAGTGCCATGCTCTGGATCCATAAGGACAAAATGGGCAGAAATAGGGACTGCACTTGCCAAATAAATGGGATGTCTCTCTGTTGTGAGGTAGGTGTTCTCACTGAAGGTCCTAGAGATGTTTATGTGTCATGAAGATGATGAAAGGAGCTTTAACACCTGCCTGGTTGTAGGCAAACAATGCCTCATCAAGATCTAGATCATGCTACCTGTAATAAAGTACTTATGGGATGAAAAAAAATGTGCTGGGGTGTGTGTGGTGAAGTAGGACTCGAATTGCAGAATGGAAAAGAGACAGCAGGCAGTACATCTGTACATCTTCCCCCTTTTTTTTCTTTTTCATTTAAAATTACTGTATTTAAACTGAGGGGTGTAACTGGAAACTGGGAGTTTAAAAAAGCAACAAATACTTACCTGTATCCACAGAAGGTAAGCAAGACACATGCAAGTGTTGCTACTGTGTTTCCACGGTCTTCAGGTTATCTAACAAAACTATTATTTCATTTTGCAGATAAGGCATTGCTATTTCAAGTTAAATATTTCTATTTAAAAATTCATATTTCATTGTAAAAATAATCTCTGAAAAACAGGCCTATACTTACAAAATCAAGAAATACATTGGAATCGCATGTTTTTAGATGCTTCTGTTACTGCAAACATCAGATATCATAAAAAAAAGTAGCCACTCTTTTTTTTTTTAATATGGTTATCAATTTTTGTATTCCAGTAGTTTTCTAGAGTATGTCCTCACATATAGAAAGATAGAAGGTCCTGTGTTTTGTAAGCAGAAATTCCTTTTGCCAGAGAATCAAACTGGGATTTGATGGTTGTCCTACAACACTTTTAAGGAGTTAGCCTTTATTTATCTGCTTGTGTCTTTAATTGTTGATATGATAAAAGTTTGGATACTCTCTGAGGAAACACAAGAAAATGTAAAAGAAATCTGTATTTTATTTATTTTTTTAAATCATTATATTACCTGATAGTCCTTGCACCTGGGGAGGGTCCTACAACTTTCCTTCTAGTACAACATACAAAATCTCTTTCACGATAGTTAATTTCAATTGCAAGACATTCATGTCAGTATTGTGAGATTTCACACTAGGGTTTACTACTACACTTTCTCCTTGACGACCCTCTTCCCATCCTTGCAGCAATATCTCTCTGCCAAACCAGCCCAGTGTTCATATTTTAATTGAGGCTAATTGAATCCATCTGCTGCATGACTCAGGGGTTACTCTGAAGCGTAGAGAAAAGTCTATTCCTATGACAGATCTCAGAGATTTCAGCCCCGCTTTACGAGAATGCTGTTTTCTGTTAAAATTTTTTATAAAGGAAGTTTAGATTTTAGCACAGATGTTTGCACAGCAGTGAAGAGCTGAATGAGACACTTGACACATCTCTGCCAAGCAACCTAAAGTCAAAGGTAACAAATATAGGGCTACTACTCTCTTTGTCGTAGCTTGCGTGCTACTTACTCATGATGCTGAAAGGTCATTTTTACAACTTGCTATGCTTTTGCTATCACAGAGATTGTTGCTGTCCTTGAGTACAGAAATAGGAAATACTTATGCAAGAAAGCGCTTAAAATTGGCACTAATGTGGAATGTATTTCTACTTTTCTTTGCAACCAATAAGAAGGTAGTATTTAATAAGTAGGACCTGTGAGTGTGTTTGTGAACAATTCTCAAATAAATTGGAGTGTATGATTACTTTTTCATTGGCAACTGAAGAATCACAGTATTATTTTGACATAGTTTGGCCACTGACATTTTTAACCGAGGGATAAACACATCGTATCATATTACTTCAGCTGTTGTTATAACAGTTACTTGCATACAAGTAACTCCTGCTGATTTAACAGTGCTTGGAAAAAATAATATAGCAGTTGTCTCCATGGAACAAAATTCTTCAAGATCCTGGCAATTAGCTGAATGAAGTAACAGAAGCAACAAAAAGTACTAAAAGTTCTAAATAACTAATGGGAACCAAACTCAAGCAGCTTCCCCTATGCCAAGAACCATAGAGACCTGATCTTGACTTTTAGCAGTGCTGCGTTTAACAGAGCTCCTAGTGGTTTATATTGGTCTAAAAATTAGGATATGTTTCCATGAATTCAGTCTTGTCATTCTTCCTAAAATGTAGTTTGAAGAAGCCTTGAATCCAAATAAATCATATGTTGTGGGAGATACCACTGAATGATTTACTAAAAGTGTGAGAGGCATTTGGTATGTCCCACTAAATGTCTGGACAAATCATGGAGGAAAAATTTTCAACTCCTTGTCAAGTGCTGAACTGTTCCATTCAGCACTACAAATCTGTCTTCTATACTCTCTAAAGGGCTGAAGTGCAATGACAAAGCATGATGGGCCTCTCTAAATATTTAAGCAACAGAGAACAATAGTATGAGACAATACTGCAAGATAGTGTTGCGTGCAGGGAGTGCTGCTGGCCTTGAAGTCACCTCTTGAATGTGGCAACACCCTAGGGTGTCTTCTGCCATTGCATCATTCAAATATGAACTGGAAAAAAAAAGAAACCTCAGACCTTTAAAGAAACCTGTTTTCAGTGAGGAATTATTAGTAGATGGAAGCTGGTGGAGAAAGGACTTTGATTTCTGCAGCTTTATTTCCCACTTGAATTTCATGAGTGTTCAAAAAAGTAGCTTCTCCTGAAGGAATGGCAATATGTGAGGTCATTGCTCACCATACAGTCACTTCACCTTCCCAGTGAGCATGTCCCACTTTGGGTGCCATTCGCAGACAACTCCCTGAAGCAAAGTGGACTTCGGTCACTTTTCTTCTGTGCTGCTTGCATGGCCCTGTGGCTATCTATGGCTCTGATCCACCATGAAGTTTACATTAATACTAATATAAACTCTAAGGTGAATCTAGCCAAGTATTTCAAGTGTCTTAATTCCACTGAGCAAATATTTTCAGATATCATCCCAACTCAGAACTTTTCCATGTTTGATTCCAAATGAATCTTTTCTATAACAATGTTTATATTTGGCTACCTGCCGAACCAACCAACTGGTTTCTATGCAGCTACACTGGGAAGGAATTTGGCCTATTCTCTTTCAAACATATTGTGCCTGAAAAGATGTGACATGTGATGCCAACTGTCTGTATTTTATCTTAAGTTGTTTCAGATAAATAGTGCCTGTTTCCTAGTAGGCGGAAGTACATCCATGGGACCACTGCTTTGTGGGAAGTGGAAAAGAAATACTTCCCTTTCAACTGCAGCCACCTTGAAACCCAAATACTCTGAATGGCACTGTAATCAGAAGCAGTAGACACATAGGTTTAAATTATATGTCAGATTTTAAATGAATGTGCAGTGGATTGCTTTGATTAAGGGAGCCATATTTCACCTGCTAGTAACTGAGGATTGCAGTCCCATTCTTATGCAAATACACCTCTGACTGTGACTTTTGTTTGCCGATATCATTCCGAGAATGCCTACTCTGCTAGTGGAATATTGCATACAAACTGGGAAGTAAACTGCTTTCATTGTGGGTGTCCACTGCTATTCACTTGGAAAGGCATACAGCGTGAAGCCCCCATTGCTGTGAATAGCACTGTTATCTGATACAGCAAGATATGACACAACCAGTCATGGAAAGGGAATAAATGTTTCATCAAACACCATAAGTACACAAACAACATAAGTATATTTACATAAAAGTAAATGCTAGGGTGCCTGTTTTTAAATTAGGCTTTTAAGAATGTGATGAACTACGTTGTTTTTTTTTCTGATGTGACTTGCTTCCAAGAGATGCAGGTTGACACTTTTGTCTAAAGTCAAATGCCTATGGGACTGGTGGATTTTGCTTTGTCACCTTCGTGCAACCAGGTACATCTGGCATCGTGTGCCACAGAACCAGAGCTGAATGCCATGACTCTAACAAGTCAGGACTCTGGCTTGATTTAAAATACAAAGCTTGTTGGACTTTCAGGTATTTCAGGTATATTGTAGACTAATCTTACATGATATGCAACTTCATGAGCTCTAGCAGTTAACTGATGCACAAACTTCCTTCCCTAAAACTGATTCAAAATTGTATATACAAGTACTTCATGTTACAAATTGGCTTCTTGAAGTCCTCAAAGTGGTTTAAATTGATACAATTTCTGTTAGTTGTGTTTGTTATTTTTTTAAAAAACAAACAACCCACAAACTAATAGGTCTTCCATTTAGCTGGCAACATGTACATTAACATGAGTTAAAGAAGAAATACACCCTGTATCAGAGTCACATGAGGATACAGTCATGTACAGAAATATAATCAAAGTAGTAAAATGATACAAGAATGTTTCAGCATATTTCTGTTTCACTTTTCAGGTTTACTGAACATTAGCTGCATATATAATGAACAGAAATTGCTTGGTTTCAGTGTTCATTAGCTGATAAAGTAGGCTATAGTGATACAAAGCTGTTGAACTGTGTGTAATACTTATACTTTGTAGAGTATCAAGAAGCCAAAAAGCCACAACACCATGACAGAAAAAGAAAACTAGGCAATACTTACACACTAAGTGGTACCAAGAAAAGATATATTCTTGACCTGAATTTGTAATAGTTCAATGCTGTTCTTTACAAGTGGACCCTAGGCACAGCTGAAATGCAACTTATTATTTGCAAATGTATGTACAGTTGATAGAAAATAATTTCCCATAATAATTATTTTTATGATTCTTCAATTGTAATTTGTAAATAATAAACAAAAACTTGCAATATACAGTTGTCTGTGGACTCTCGTCTGTTAGCAGTTAACAGATACATAGAGGCATTTCTATTTACAGAGAAAGTGCTTGAAGAAAATGGACCTGGATCATTTAATCTTCTTTGGCATGAGAAAAAAAGATTGCCATGAATTCTAACATTTATTTGCAAACATGCAGGCAGTCCTGTGTGACTATTATGTGTATGATGTCAGTATGCTTTTAAATTGTAAAAGATATGAATGACTTAGCATATAAAATAACCTCAAGTTGTCATTAGGAAGCTATGACAGTCATTCTCTCTTTAATTTTCCACGTAAAGCACCACAGCTGAAATGGTTCTGGAGCAGACGGCTAAGAAAACAGAGCGGCAGTGGGAAAGCCCGCCTTCTGAACTCATGTGAGATAAAAGATAATTATACTGGCTGCACTGTTGGGTTATTTTAACTCCTTGCTTAGCATACAAATAGTGTAGTCAGAATGAGGCTTGCTGTCACCCTGGTAGGCAGACAGGTACATCGGCTGTGCAAAATACACAGTTCCTGGCCTGTCTGCTTGGATTAAGATGGCTCATTGCGAGTTGAGACCTGCACAGTCTTTGGGACACGCCTTTGTGTTAGTGCCAAGGGTGGCAATATGCTCCATTTCATGTAAATACGATACAGCCTGTGGGCTTCTGGCACGCTGCCAGGGCAGCTCATGGCTGTCTTATGAAGATAATACTACCGTGATATTCTACAGAAATAAATCAAAATGCTGCAGCCACTTGAGTATCATCTGCAGCACGTGAGCTCCCCTAAACTAGAATTCTTAAGTATGTTAAGATTTATATATTTATTGTAGCCACATGCACATATGCACAAAAGAGCTGGAATGGTGTCAGTAACTTCTCCTAACTGAAAGCTGAAAAAAATGAAAGGATTAATGCAAAGACTTGGAATTGGATTTTAAATACTTTTCACATAGTGGGACCACTATCCACCACTGACAAAAGAGTCCAGTCCTGGAAATCTGTCTTGTTCTCTACAGTTTTCTGGTAGTCCGTGTGTGATCTTGTCAGGTTAATAATTTCTTTTTGCTTTTTCTCCAGGCAAAGCCATAAGTTTCTCTAATATCACAATGGGCTGACATGGAAATTAGCATACTACAAAATAAGGGTGGCAAATAACTCCATTTTCAAATGCTGTGTTCAGCAGCCAGATATATTAGTGGATTTGGCAGTATTTGCCAACTCCTTTGCACATGAATAACTCTACTCATAGGGTTTAAACAAATGAAACTAGGATAAATGAGATTAATTTGACAATAGCAAATTACACTCTATTTAAAAATGCGAATAAGCCTGTACCAAATCCACATGCTTTTGTATGCTGCCTATATAACTTTCATGCACCCAAACACTACAGCAAACTATCCAAGAGCAGAGGCTGCAGTACACTCAAGTAGCTGAAAATGAGAAGAGTGTCCTAGAGCAGGGGTACCTTTCCAAGAGCCTGGAGACCACAAACAGGTATGTCACAGGGATCTAGCCCAAGGAGAGAAAGTAACCTTGAACCTCTTTGGAAAGAACTATGTGTTAGACTGGCCTTAGTCAATAAGCACAGCTCGTTGACTGAGGAGAACATAAAGCTAGATTAACCTGCTTTTCAGATTTTGTTACGTATCCAGCCATAGCTGGGGTTGCTGGCTATGCTGTCCAGTGAGGCAGAGTCTGCTGTAAACATGATGTGAAATGTAAACAGGCTGTGTCTCTTATTGTCTCCTTTGTTTGTCACATATTCAAACTGCTCCTCCAATCTCCATTTTGGCCTTAATTATTGCATTCCTCAATTTGCAATATAAAGTTAGTGTAAGCTCTTGCTAATGGACAGTGAAGATTTTTTGACTAATATAACTTTTTAATTCAGTGCCACAAATACTCTTTAAAAATGTTCAACAAATACTCTTTACAAATGTTCCTATTTCCTTCCCACAGATCTTCATGCATCTTCCCTTTTAAGAAGTCACAATCTTACATCTTCCCTTGTCTGTTTGCTTGCTTTGTTGCACACCTTTTTCCAAATTGCCATATTCCCCTTTAAATCTACCTTTATCTACCCCTGTCTATTTACCCCTCTTCCTCATATGCCTTTCTTTTGCCATCTATTCCATTCATCATATTTTTGCTGTTTCTTGCCCTCTCCATTTCTCTGAAGGGCTTTTTTTTCATGCCCACTTATCCACTGGGACTTTTCCCAACTCGATTTTTGCCCCATCACTCTTATATAGCAATAAGCAAGATTGTGTACCAGACACTCCCTCTCCCAAGTGCAAAGCCTTCAAGATGAGACCTAATAACAATAGAGACAGTGGGAGCACAACGGCTGCCTTCTCTCCTTGGTCCTTCACCAGGAAAGAGACACTTGGAGCACAAAACAAGAAAAGGGTCAACAAGGTCTCCTTACTTGGAGCTGACAGCATGAGTTAGACCATCCTTACTGCAGATAGCTGCATGTGACCATTCACCATGGGACCAGTTGCAAGACCATTTATCACAAGCTCTCTTACCCTCTTCTTACAGGGAAGGGTAACTGAGAACATGAGAACTCCCTCTAGTGATGAATCCTTCCACACTCTTAAGGACAGGCAAGACTTGGGGATGGATAACAGCTTCCCTTGATAAAGTCAACTAACTTGGAGGTGGGATGGGAGCATCCTTCTCTTAAAAGAAAAGTAGGCCTGCTTTAAAGGTTATCACTTATCACAGGAAAATTACATGCTGGCTATTTAAAGACTTCTTCTTGAAAAGCAATAAAAACAAATAGCATAAAAGTGATGTAATTTCTGACACTGTCAGTGTGGAAGACCCCAGTAGGAAGTATTGTAAACCATTTCGCAATCTGCTTTTATGCAGGCCTAGGAATTAAAAAGAAAACATTAGTGTTTAATGCTTAAACCAAATGTTTAATTTTGAACATCCCCATAGAGTCACAATGCAGTGTGGAGGTTGCAGTTAAAAGTTCATCTTCCTGACATTGAATCTACAGTATAACAAAAACATTTTGAAACTAATGTAGAAATAGTTCTAACTGGAGCATTAACATAATTTACTTCAGTCATGTTCATCAGGATCATTTATATTTTACACATGTGATATGTAAGTATTCACCCTCCCTATACATATACAGTTGGATTTTATGTATTATGTATAAAAACACTCCCTTACAAAGTATGATTCATTGGTTTAACAGTTGGTATTTTAGCTTTTCCAGTATGCTCAAAAGAAGTTTATACATTTATAAGTATGATGTATATAATCATTATTGCTTTAAGTAGGGTCTCATCCCATCTGTATGAGAAGACACATTACACGTGCTAAGCTAAGCACTGAAAACTACTGAGACAATTCAAATAGATGCAAGCCAAGCTTTGGCTGATTGTTTCCTGTGCCATTAGAAAGCGCTTTACTACCTAATTTGTAATTATCCACAGTAAAATACACATATCCAGACAAAGAATGTAAAATGCTACTTGTTACCGCATGCAAGAGCAAATCTTAGAACAGGGCATGCCTTGGCTGAGGAGCAGGGCTATGCTACCTCATGATTAGACAGCAGGTCTGGTAATCAGATCCCATGGTCTGTCCTACCACTGATCTATGGGCAAGCTGTCCAGTCTCCCTGGGTTTTGATTCCTCAAAAGAGTGGCAAACCGTACCAACCTAATTTGTATGTCTGAAATACAGAGAGATCTGCTGACTGCTAAGAATTATCCTATTTTCGTTTGACATGAATGAAAGGCATCCCCACCAAATACACACTGAATATCAGCAAACCCAATGTAAACACATTATAAAGAACATCCTTACACAAACATGGAAACAGTTCACATGCATGTGCAGAGAAAATGGAAAAAATGCATGCCCTCATCCAGAGTAAAGCTTGTGTCATATGTGATTACAAGGACTTGCAGGCTGAAATAAGGCTGGGTATGTTCAACATTTGGGGCCCACATTGGCTGTTATGGATCTTCTTCATGTTGTCACTGACGGACAGCCCACCCACACATGCTCTTTAAGACAATGGAGAGTATACTCCTTGTTTTGGTGACAGATGCAAATGAGAATCTGTTTTCCTGTTTTGCGTGCAACCAAAGAAAATTTCATAGGACCTCTGCTGAAAACCTTTAGGTCAGATAATCACTAACCTGCTGGGCTTTGAGGTCTATGCTGCTCCAATGTAAGCAACATACTTGGGAATAGAGACAATGTTGATCTTCTGTACCAAGTGGTTCCTCTAACCACAGAGAATGCCATGCGTTGGCTCAGATTCATTCCACTCAACTTGATGGTATTGGCAGGGTGCAGGGAGCATGCTTGATGATCCCCAGAAATACCACAACTCATTTAGCATCAACAGAAGCCTGAATATGTTTAACATGAATTAAATGTTCTGCTATTTTACCTGGAAAAACTAAAGACTTTTTGCTAAGTGTGTGTAAACTGTGATTTCCTTCTAAACCTCATAACATGATTTTTTACAGAACAAAAAAAAAGTATGTCAGTGACACACAAGCCACATCATTGCCATATTTCAAGCCCCCACCTCAAAGCAGAGTGGTACAGATGTCCGTTGGCAACCACCTATTTTTTTTATTTTTTCTCTGTAATGATTATTGGGAATTATTCTAGCTTAAATTTCTCAAATCCTTCCGCTTGGGATAGGCATTTAACATAGAAATTTCAGCCAGTGTGGATCAAAATCTAGAAAATTGTTCAGAAAAGAAATAAAAAATATAAAATAGGAAATTTTGCATTGTACAAATAAGGCAAAAAGGCAATACCTTTTTGTTGACTTATTTGGCTGGCAAACCTAGACATATTCTGTACGCAAAAACTCTTCTTGGGTCTGAATTAAGATCAGCAGACCAGACTTGCCTATGATTAAAATCCCTCAGGATGCTTTCTCCTAACAACTGTATATTCTGGGACCTGTGTAGCAGTAATCTCAAGTATTTAGGTTGCCACACAACAGCTTGGATAGTAGGAGACAGGAAATATATAATTGAACATTATGCTTTCTCACGTTAGAAGAGCAGCCCAGTTCATTATTCTGTCTAGCACATTTCCTCAGTGTTGTCCTGGGTCACTCAGCACTCGCTGAAAGAAATGCCTGACCAGCAATCAGCAGCACAAGTAATTTTGTCCTGGACCTGACATCCCCCAAAAGCCCTTGCAATGGACTACACAACTTCCCTTGAGGAAGACATCTCTGGCCAGGTTATGCTGGAGAAAGGGTCTTCATCAAGTGAATCAATAACAGGAGTGATCAAAGTCTGACAGTTGTACCTTATCTATTGGGGATCATAATTCAGGAATGAAGCTGCCCTTCAGTTTGCTCCTCCCCACCATTAAATTACATTCAATCACTGCACGGAGAATGCAGTCCATGCGCTTGCAGCCAGATGTTATCATTACAGGCCTTTTCTTATAAACTGATGCTGAAACCCGAGTGGTTGATGAGACTAGCTAAGCAGTTGTACCTTTGACCTGACTGCATTAAACTTGCCCTATCAATTTAAGCTTAGTATAAACACCATTTCCCAGAGTCCCTCATGACTTCAGTAGTGAGAAGAAGCTGACTAAGCCTAAACATTTTTTAACAGCAATCTTGTCTTACAACACCAAGGGGATTTGCCATGTATCTGGGGCTTTATAAAACCATATGAACATGCTGAAAGAATTAAAGTCCTTTAAAAAAGCAAAATTGATGGTGACAGTCCTTTTAGAAAACCAGTTTGTAGAATGTCAGCACAAGAGGAGCTGGAAACAGGACTAAAATAGTTTTAAAAAATAGAACAGATTTGTGTTTATTTTACACAGTTTTTCCTAAATACTGATATTTAGAGTTAAAAGACAAAACAAAGGAAAAAAATGTCCGAAACTATGAACTAAAAAGAGCCCCCCCCCAGAACTCTACAACTCAAAGCCCTTTCAGATGTATCATCCATTTGAAATCTCCCATAAAAGATAGAGCATCTTTACCCTGCCATTTCAGATTTCTTTTTTAATAAAGTTTGGTCTCTTTCACATTGACGATAATTCAGTTAATCCTCCCAAAAGTTTCTATGTAGCAACACATGAGCTATGTCATATGGTATAGCATATGGTCAACAAAGCTTGGCTAGATTGAATAAAGGGGCACATGCTTATAACTAAACATAAGAATGAAAGTAGCATCATGCGTAAGTCAGCTGTATTGCCTCCTGTGGAATGATCAAGCAGTCATTTGGTACTGCAAAGGTTAGCAAACAACAGGAGATAAACCAGCAGAATATGGATTTTCACCTCACCACGCTGCAAGTGCTCTGGACTTGATACAGAAAAACACAGTTGAAGTTGAACAGACAAGTCTTCCTGCTAATTTTAGCAGAAGTGCAGAAGTTGTCAATGCTCTGCAAGACTGAACTTCTGACCCAGAGTTAGAAAACAAGAAAAAACTAAAGAAATATCCAAGACTGTCACTCATTAAAAAAAAAAATAAAATAAAAAAAGAAGCTTTGTGCTGCCTGTTGGTTTTAGTAACATGACGAACCAGACAGTGGAACTGCTGCTAGAAGTGCAAAAAGGGAGTGCATTAAACAAAATGTAATGATTTAATGCTTATGGAGAACATAACTCAGAGCACTGAAATATAAAACACAGAAAGCCAACAAAAAATTACTAACTTGTTTTACTGTTCTGAAATTGAACAAAGCAAGAATATGCATGCAAAAAACAAACAACTCCCCCCAGACAAGCATAAAACCCCAATGTAACCAACAACTACTGCTACTTCAGTAATTATAGAGAAGTTTTTTCAAGAACTAATTTACCTGAGCTTCTACCTCAGTTACTTTTAGCAGCATCATCATCTGAATTTTGTTAAATTAACAAATGATAGTATTCCCTGTGGGAAGAAAATGCAGGTAAGGAAAAAAAATATCTGCTGCATAATTTTACATAATACAGAGGAAGAAAGTAATCTAGAACTTCATGCACAGTTGTTTTGTGATTCAAATTAAAGCAGGGTCCTCTTAATGCAAATAAGTAAAGTACACATTTAAATGACAAAACCTAAACCCATTGTTTAAAGACTTGCATAAATTGCTTGCCTTGCAGAAAGCATTTTTTTGGAATCAAATGAGACAGAACACAGAGATCTTGACTCTCAATCCAGAGTAGAAGAAAAACATAGAAAAAAGTATCAACACTTGCCTTTCTAAATTAATGTTGATCTACCTAGCCATGCCTTGCCACTACAAAACATACTTCTGTCTCATGACTTACAGCACAATGTGGAAGCATCTGGGTAGCTTTCACCCTACATTTGCTATTAAGAGTGATCAAGCTGTGACATGATAGGGCACAATACAGGCTAATGTATTCTTTGAGTAACTGGAGTAACAGGTAAGATGGAGAAGATGAGGTACAGCAGAACAATAATAAAATGTGTAATGGGGGATGACAACAGGTCAAAAAAGGGGAAGCGTTAGACCAGCATGAAGTTACTGGTAGGGTTTGTCATTATTGGTCTTAAGAATCAGTACAGGCACTTTCTATAATGTCAGATGTATTTCAAACAAGCTGAAGAAATTATGTGATGGCTTAAATTTGCGAAACATCAGTACACAGGAGGCTTGTGTTAGAAAGAAACGACTGGCTCAGCATGAAGGATGCCATCACAGAAAGGAGTTGAGAGTCGAGAGGAAAAAGCTTGAGATAATTCACTTAGAAACCCACAAGCATTATGAAATACTTGGTGTAAAGAAGAACTTGGAGGTACCAGTTCATCACAGGTGACTGTGAATCAGAAGCATGATGCAATCACGAAGGGGAAGACAATCTTAGTATGCATAGTATGGGGCGTTTCCAGCCACAGTAGGGAAGATCTACTGCTAGTGAACGAGACATTGATTTGTGTCGTTTATTTAAAATACTGTGTAGTATTTAAATACTACTCTTGGTAGTGTTGTTAAAAGAAAGCAAACTGGAATTGAAGCAGATAAGGAGAAAACTTCAAGGGATGGTCAAGGGGTGTAGAAATGTCTTAGAAGAACACAAGGATGAATTTTGTTTGTTTAGTCAACCATACTAAAACCTGGGAGGTAATATAACTGTATCCTGTACAGTCACTTGGGAGAAGATGTTACAGCATCACCAATGGAAAGAACTATTTAGGTGAAGGCCAGTGATATAAGAGCAAATTGATTTAAGCTTGCCAAAAATACCAATACAGTGTGATGTTAAAAGAAAATTTCTAACTATAGAGATCAGATAGATAGGTTCTGAACTGCTGTGCAGTTGGATTAGCTGGGACTAAACATCCTCCTGGCTTTTAATGTGCAATTAATAAAAAGGATTTTGTGATGTGAGACCTGCACCAGAGATGAAGTGTAATATCTTCCAACTTGCTGTTAACATCATGGTTATAACAAGAGCATCAGCATCTGGTAATGCTTTTATTCTTCTTAACAATTTAGTATCTTAAATTTATACTGTACTTTTCATCCCAAAGGATCCCAAAATACTTAAAAAATTGCAATTGATGTGTGTTCTGTGAAGAGAGGGCTTCATTCCCTGCAGAAATAGAGCTGCAGCACAGGTGAGAAGCAACAGCTGTTTAAAGTGTGGTTATACTCCAACTATAAAGAAGTGTTTACATTTTATAACAGGGAAGACCAAAGTGGTCTTCTGGGGGAGAAAGTATTTTCACTGGAAAAATGTAAGTACTCTGTATTTCCTATTTTCTTCTCCAGGCAGGATTTCTGCTGCTGATGTCATGGAAAGACCAAGATGCAGCAATCCTGGTAGAATGAAGGCAAAAAATATTTCCTCTGTTCATGCTTCTATTGCCCATGAAAATATTTTTACTATGTGCAATGTTGCAAACCCATCACTCTCCTCTCATTTTAAGGGACTTCCCTGCCTTCTTCAGGGCGTATTATCTCAGGAGATTCATTAAGACTTGATCACATTAATTCCTCTCAATCAAAGAGGATACAGAAGTATGTTTGTGCAGGACCCCCACTGTGGGTGAGACAACTGCAGGCTACCTTCCCTGAAATGCATGAAAACCCCCAAAAGTCAGAATGGATGTTTGCAGGCCACATATAAAGGCTCAGCCAGCTGTCAAACCCAAACATTAAAAAATCATGAGACTGCCTTACGAGTAGAATAATGCTATGCTCCTTCCACCTTGACTTTGGGATTGTTTTGATTTGACTGTGTTAATAAATACTGAGAATTCTGGGTTTTTTTCAATGAACACATATGATCACACTGGGTAGAATACAGACATGACTCTTAAGGACTGTCATGTGGCTATCTTTCACCAAAAATGGCTGCAAAGTAATGTGTGAGCTAATAAGAACAGTAGCTTAATAGTTAAAACTTAGCATAATCAGATTCTGTTTGGCTTTGGGAAACAGGACAGCATACTGGTCATCCCATTACCAGATACAAGTGAAAAAGACACGTTTAAGTCAGTGCTCTATAAAAAGAAATCCCAGAGCAATTGCGATTCTTTACAGCTACAAAATACAAGTAACATAGAAACTGGAGAGGACTATTGTTAGTGGTAATACCTGAAACAACAGGCAAATTACTAGCAATCATAGGCTCAAGGTCTATTGTTCTGGAAGTTGCAAAATAAGCAGCAAAAACAACAAAAAAGAAAAACTCTTCCTGAAGAGTTTACAGCAAAAGCTTAGCACACTTGAATATTCAGAACAATTTGAAACCCAGATAAAGAGAAATCAATGCCATGTCAAACTTGGAAATAACTGTCTAATAATAAGCCAAATAAGGAAATCTCCCTTTTAACTGTAAGGAATGAAAGTTTCTCTACAGAACAGCTGAAATAGTCATAGATGTGTCTCTTCCATGTCTTTCCCCCCCTTTATTGTGCATTCCATAGTTTCGAATGGAGAAGTCATCCGCAGGTCACGCTGCTGCCTCCGGTGCTACTTAAACAGTTTTTAAAAATGTATTTTCACACTGGCGATACACACAACCTGTGTAAGTTGGATTTCCATGAGCAGTTGTTACCTGAGCCCCCCGCTGCTGCCCCGACCCCCCATCCACTTCCTCCTCCTGGCTCCCGGGCTCCTGAGGCTGGCTCAGCTCAGCTGCCTAAATGTCACAGCCCTGCCGCGGGGCTTGGGGAACTTTAGACAAGCTCACTCATTTCCAGGAGGCTCTCCTCCCAGTGAACACATGCCCCTGAGATGACTCCAGGGCATCGGCTCACCTGAAGTATCTGACACGGGCTTCCTTGTAAGCAGCAGTAGTTGATAGGAGGCCCATAATGACAGTACTAACCACCGTGTCACTCAGCAGATTGCCAAGAAAGCTTCTTACAGGAAAAGTGCTTGCTTGTTTTGGACTGCTGGTGGGCTCACCTTTCTCCCATCACAGCACTACCGGGGCCTTGTCCAGCCTTTAATGAAGGCTGTCCAGTGGCATCCCTGCAGCCCTGGAGCGCATGTGCCCACCTGCACCTCCTTTTCTCTTCCTCTCAGGACACTGGGTGAAAAGATACCTCCCACGACCTACTGTATCGGAAAGGTCCCTCTTGCCCCCGGCCCCCTTTTGTCCCAGCCCGGGTGGAACAGAGGAAGAATGGGACCCGGCGGCTCGGTCCCCAGCTCCTGGGTGCCTCTCCTGGAATGTTATTTCTCCATAATGCCTCAGCTGCTGCCACATAAAAACTCTGGACTTTTTAGAAAGCTTTAGCCCTCTTGTGCTCACAATACTCTGGGTATTGGCTAGACAAATCAAGCAGCTAACACCTCTCTCAACATACGGAGAAGAGAGCCAAATTAAGATCCTGCAATACTTGCATTGCCTACCTTCAAGATATTTGACTTTGTAACTTTATAAATTTCTTTTAACTCACTTGCTATTTCATTTTTTTTTAATTTCTGTTTTTCTAGTGTATAATACTCTCTGTACACAGACAGATAAGACAGATATGCAGTTTCTGTTTCATAAAGCATGGGATTCTTGCATGCTCTGCTTGTGTTACCAAGAATCTATATTCAAGAATGAACTGGCAGACAATTCAGTTTCTTGGTTCATAATAGACCTGGATTGCAAAGGGAAGATAGGAAATCTGTGATTTTGCCTGAGGGAGCCATCTTAGGTACAGAAAGAAGAGAGAGAAAAGCAGACTAAAAACGTTTCATTTTGGAACTAGAAAAAGAAAAGTAATCCCAAACCATCAATTACTGAAGCATGTGAATACTATTTAGAACACATTTTAAAATTTAAAAAATTAAATACCTTGGACCTAATTTTAAACAGGTTTTGCATGGTGTAACATCGTTGATGTCAGCAGAATAATTTCCAAGTTATAAATTTGTTAACATGAGGTTAGTGCAAGGTTGCAGTACCGTGGATGAGAATTGCTTTGAAAGTACAGTACAAATGGAAGACTGTATGCTAATGTTGAATAATCGGCCAGGACATTATTTGCTTTCTGCCTACACAGCCAAGCTACATATTAATTAATGCTACCACAGAGACTGTCATCTCCTAAGGCATAAAGCAAAGCAGTAATATTCTAATGTTAATTATAATTAATATTCTCTCTTAGGAATATTGTTCAAATAAAAGGATGTTGTATTTTAATACACATTTACCAAGACCATCTAAAACACAAAGCTCCTATTTTACTTGTTGTTCTTCTGCCAAACACAGACAATAATTAATAAATACCTTTGAGCTGATGAACAAAGATAGGGGGTTACGTATTTAGAAAGCAATAGCAACCTCCTCAGAAATTACATTTGGCTGTAGTTCAAAAGCCAATGTAAACAGCCTGGACACCCATCTTAAACAAGGCTTATTCACACTTTCAGCCAACAAGAGTTGATGAAACAGTCTTTAACAGGCTGGTTTTGCCTTCTCAGGTAGACACACACATGCAGTGCCAATTGTTAAACATGCAGCAACAGCCTTGGATGAGGCATGGTCAGGAAGCAATTCTGTACCATAGGCATCAACTGGGCAGGTGTTTTACAGGCAGGTAGCCTGGTTGCCTAACTCTTTCATGGTTTTGGGTAGCTTCAGGTACACCTCCAGTTCTTGCAGACTTCTACATCGAACCAATGAAATAACATCCAAAATAAAACCTCAGCAGCAACACTAAACACTGGGAAAACTCCCAAGAGTTGAGCTGGACCATGACTCAGCTCCAGAGCCATGAGGTGATGGCTGAGCATGGGACAAATAAATACTAGGTCACAGAAACCAAATTAAAAATGGAAAGTGGAACAGAGTCTCAAAGCTCAGTTGTCACCTATGTAAACTAGGGCTACATTTATTACTTAGGAATGAGGAAGAAGGTGGAAGGACTATGTCTTCATCAGTGCAACAATAAGCAGAACTGGGAACAGCATATTGACCTTGCAGGGTAAAACATGCACAGGAGCATGGAGCAGAGGGTGTTCTAGTAGGCTGGGGTGCTCACAGAAATAATGAAGGAATTAAAAATAGATAGCAAAGAAATCACTAGCTTATGCAAAGTGAGAAAGCAAAGCAAAAGAATAATCACTGCCTGACAGTGATGCCATGGGAGTATAAACAGTAAACCCTAGATGAGTTGTATGGTAAGATAAACTGACATCTCCTCTCCCCCCCCCCGACTTGTATGGTATTTTCTATCATAATTTTTGCATAGTGACAATGACATTTAAAATAAAAGATGTATTCACAACAGTACATATAAATGTAGCACTTTGAGGACTTCTAAACAAAGGACATCTTCAGAACAACTGCAACTGCCACATCTGACACGCCAATAATGTTATAGAGGTCAGGGTGGTGGAATATGATGAACATGGAAAGACATTGCCAGCAAAAAGTCATTCAGAGGAATATAAAGGACTCAAAAATGCAGTAAAAAGAATTAACCAATAAAGGAAAGACTAGGAAAAAAATACCGATCTCATGGAATATTTGAAAAAGCGGATAGTGCTCTTGGATCAAGAATATTACAATACCCAGTGTGATACACTAGATCCTCAGGAATGAAAAATAAAGGGAGATTCAAGAAGTTGTGGAGAAATATGATGAAGAATGACATGCAATATAAAGGTACAGAGAGGAACAAAGCTCCAAATCTGATAGACAGCAGAAAGCAGTGGCATGATTTCATTTCCACCCACTGCTACCACAAACAGTAATTGAAATAAACAAACAAACAAACCCCTACTCAATTATTCAGGCCAGTTAAATTAGAGTTGTTTGTTTGTGGCAGAAAACCAAGATCTTTTGTTGATATAACTGAGATCATGCCAGTTAAAGGTTAAATCTGCCTTCTAGACATAACTTGGGGTATGGAGAATTACTTTACATGTCTCAGAGAAAACTCAAGCCTCCAAACAGCCTTCAGAGATCCCATGGCTGGTAAAGGCAACTCATACTCTCTGCTGCACTCTCCTAAACTCATGCTGCAGCTCCTGCGTCAAGAATGCCAGCTTGAACGCAGATCTTTCTGAAGCGTCAAGATCTCATGTCCCTGTACAGGGACTGTAGCTTCTCTTAGCACTTTGATGGGTAAAATAAATTTCATTTTGCATTTCCTCCATTGTATTTTAGTGTGGTCTGACTTTTTTTCCTTCTTCCTCATCTCTTCTATATGCTCATCTCTTCTATATGCATATGCTGCATGCTGGTTAAAATGTCAGGATTACATTGAATACTGACTTTGATTGAAGCACCATGCTCTGCCTTATCAATAACATCAAGTTCCTACTTCGTAATTTCCCATTTCTAGTTACAGACTTCTGATGCATATCTGCTTTTACACTGAGGTATAATTTGGCGAATACACCTCAGTATTCTTGCTAGTTGCTAAAAATAGTGAAGAGTATCTGACTGTCTAGCAGAGTCATCCCACACTGGTGAGTAGTCCATCTGAGAAACCTCCTTGAAGACAAAAGGACAACTCCTATATTTTCATGATGAACTAGTTTGTGGGTGTGATTCGCTATTTCCCCATTCCACCTTTACACCAGTGTAATTAAGTCAATGGAGGTTACATCAAGATAAAACTGAAGATCATAATGCAAAGGTGAGTCAGATTCCACATGCTACAAAATGTAAAAGGACCGTTTCATAGCAGGATGATGAGAATTTGAATATTGCTTATTAGAAAACAGTGTGATTCCTGATTATTTTGGAATCGCCATTACAAAATCAGCATAAGTTGATCCTGTTGCTAGTCAGATCACAGTTGGGCAGGAAACATGCCAGTGCAAACCTCTTGAAAGACACTTCATATTTACTCTTGAACAATGAATTGGTCTTCCAGAGGGGAGAAAAAAATACAAGATTGACAATGGACTACATTGTTCTTTGATGTTGCAGTACGGACAAATCACAGGTGTATTACGTAAATACCTGTCAAACTGACAATTAATATCAATTAGGCTTTAATCTGACATATTACATTGGGTGCAACAAATGCAAAATCTGTTCAAAGTAGATCATAGATATGTACCCTTCAATTAGACACGAGGGAGGAGGAAATTCTACTCTCTGGGAAAGCACAGCATTTAACTCCTGAACTGCTAGAGATCTCTATGGATTAAATTATTCCTTGTGAAGGTGGCCAGTCCAAAACCTTTCTGAGTTGTAGCAACTTCAAGTGACATTTAGGTAGTCAGAAGGAGCTGTTCCTCATCTTTCTACATACCGACATACTTAAGAGCACAGTGTTTATCAGCTTCTTTCTTTGACACATAAAAAGGACAGAGTAGAGGAAATAAGAGAGATCTCTCTGGATAAGACCTGCTGAAACAATCCCTTTGGAGTCAGAAAGTAAGAGTACTCACAAAGCTACAAAGGAGATGAAAACAGGCACTTTCATGATGTGTCTCAGATCCAGAAACTGGACTAGAAGAACATGTATCTCTTCATTTACATAGAGAAGACCTACAGACATAGCTTTCCCAGACTAGGTATGTATATGTGAAGAACTCCCTGTATGACCATGTTTGATACACCTCTGTGATTATTTTCAGGTTTTACAACATCAAACAGATCTGTAAAACACTACAATCTAAATGGCAATACAGTAATCTCTCCTCAAAGTTTGAAACTGAAAATACATCACCAAAATTGACCCAGAGGATTATGCTACAATGGATTGTTGTGGGGTTAATCAGGCACAGAAGTAAAACACAGTAGCTAGCTTCTCAGCAAGATTCTCAAGCAAGCCACAATTGCTGTCATGACTTAATACCTCAAAACCTCAAAAGAAAGCAGACATGAGTGCAATATGTTGTGGTATGTGAAGAATACATAATTGAAGCAAAAATCCCATTATTTATACTTCTTCTGGAGAAAGCATCTAACCTGTGCAGTACTATTTCTACTGTTTCACAGCATTCCTTCACATACGCTGCACCTGCTTTGCCATTTGGAATTAACCTTTTCATTTTATTTATTATCTCATGTATTGCCTCCAAAATACAATGCTGTCTCAAATTTTATACAGCATTATTTTTTTTATGCTGTTTAAAGCCTTTCTTATTTATGGACTTTCAAAGAGCTGGCTGAAAAAAAAATGCCTACATAACTTCTCACTAGTCCTCAAATATGAAGATAGAACTCTGTCTCTTGCCAGAGACCAACATAAGTTAAAAATTTGATTGATCTAACATCTTGCTAGCCACGCCTCAAATTCATACGAAGCATTCATCAGAATACTTTTAAATCAGCAGATATGCTCTGTAACAGATATTTGCAAAAGAATTACACTTTTAAATAACTCTACTCCCATTTAATAAGCATTAATCTAAATAATTTTAATGAGCGCTGAACAACGAATATTATTGAAAATTTCCCCTTGCATTTGAGACCATAAACACCGATACTCTATCCAGTGATTTCGTACTCTGAGATGATACTACATATTGCTTTCTGAACCCAAAGATGGGGATGACTTCGTACTTCTCATCTCAGAAGGAATGAAAGGGGAAATATCAGGGGAATATGTAAATAGTTTTATTTTCAATTTAAAAGAAGGAGGAAAAAAGAAATGTGACTCCTGGAAATTATTTCATAGTATTTATTGGATAAAAACTAGATTTTAAAAAGGAGTAAAATTAGAACTCCACACCTGAACCAGAAAGCCACTGCTATTCAAGAACATGGGCTCACATTTTCAGGTTTGTGTTTCCACAACAGAGGCTAATTTTTGCTCTCTTTGCTTGTGCAATGAAGTGCTGTTGACTTTGGTGATCTCCTACGTGAAGGAAGTAATGGAGAATTCAACAATTCCCATGGTTGTCTCTAGAGAGGTTCAAGTCATGTCATGGGTAACTCAGATAATCATTGTTCTGACATAACTCACGAATTCTTGTTGCACTGGTTTAGGTACACACAGGCTTTCATTCACCTTTACAATAGGCCTTCTACTGCTGCCATATGGTGTAATACCTTTGACAAAACATTCAGGAGCAAGAAAATCCCTCTCCCTTCTTCCAGTTGGCATTCCTAACTTCACGGTTGACTTTCAGTGAGGTAGAATACCTACTGAGATGTTAATTTTTTGCCTTTTAGGATGTGAAGCTCTGGGATATCCACACAGCTGCCAAGGTAGTGTGCCTGTGCTCCTTACATTTCTGAACATGAATAGCATTGGGATAATTTGTGGTACTTTCTTTAGGAGATTTTTCTACTGTAGCATTTGAAAAGCAGTGGGAGAATCTTTTCACTTCAGTTTGTATTTTCACAAAGCATTTCAAGCTGCTGTTCTGACATGTCTGAGTGAAGCAGGAGGAGGCCTCCTGCCAGACAGCCACTCCGTGGTATGCAGCCGCCCGCCGCTCCCTGCTCCCGGGCCACATTTACAGTCAGGTGGCCAGCTGCTGGCAATGGTGTGCACATCTCCTGAAGTGCAGAGATCAATGCGAGGACAAGGAAGGAGAAACAGGCCACCACTTAATTCTGTCATAAATTCGTTATGTACAAGGAAAAAGAAGACAAAAAGTAGAAGAAAAATGAGAAGAAAATGAAAAATATAAAGTAAAAAAGGAGAAGAAAAGAAAAATAAAAATGAAAAAGAAGAAGAAAAGAAGAAGGAAAATGAAAACAAAAAGGAAAAGGAAAAAAGGAGAAAAAAGAAAGAGAAAAAAGAGAAAGGAATTTAATAGGACCACACATGTCTTAGAGTCCCTTTTAAATAAAAATCCCATTCAACTAAACAATGAGCCACCTAACAAATATTTACATAAATAAAACCAGTTTCAGTTAACCTCAGGGCCCCAGTCCTGGCCAAAGAAAAGCTAATGATCATATTTTCAGTAAAAGTAGTAGCAGTTCTATCTTAGTATTCCCAAAATCCTTACTTTTGCAAAGCCATTATTATTTTTCTTTCTGTCCTTTGTCTGTTGGTATTATTTTCCAGTATAAAGACTACGCTGTTACTGAATTAAGTTACATAAAAAAAAAAAAAAGCTAAGCCATAGGTACTTTATGATCTTTAGATGTTAAATGAAGAGAAGTTACATGATACTGCACTGTGAAAGCAGTCTGACAGAAACAAAACTCCAAGTTTGGCTACGTTTGTTAGACTGATGTGCAGCATCAAATATATGTATTCTTACTGTCATTCCATGGCCAAAAAGTAACCTGAGGAGGATTCATACCACATACTTCACATGAAATATGAGCACAAGTCTAGGTAATATCCACCCTTCCACTTCATGAAGAATAGAAATTTTGAGAATCCCAAAGGCGTTTGAGCTTTGCTAGTGAGCCGAGAGTCCAAAGCTAATGGCATTCCCAGGAAACATCCACAACATTGGACATGCAGTCTGGCTTGATGCCATTTCTTCCCAGTTACAGATATATGGTAGTGTCAGGGTTGTGACTGAGGTGTATCATGCATTAGTGATTGATGGTAACAAGGAGTGAGCAGTGGGCAAGTCTGTCAGAAGGAGAAAAGAGAGGATATAGTAAGGATATATTTGGGGAGGAGAGGAAAGCAATTTTTCTAGGTAAAACAGATCAGGGTCCACCTATCATCAATCCACCAAAAATGCAGGCAGATCCTTGGATAAACACCGTGATACTGTGTGGCCATTCTCCATTGTTACATTATCAGTACATGACAAGACAATGCAAGGGCATGAAAAGCACAGTGCACCTGAGTGACTTCACCTTAGTGTGAATTATTCATTTATATAACTTTTTTATTTTTTCTTTCAGCTGTAGTGGTCATATTCTGAGTTCAACAGCTGCTGTATGTGTCAAGCATAAACTACAGTTCATGAAATAATGAAAAGATGAAATCAGTTCACCAAAACCATGAACAGTCTAGCATGGATTTTTTAATGTACTTTACCACAAACTATGATGTATATGTCAAGTAGGTTATTCCAGAGACCTCTGTTACATGGCTTATTTGAAACCTTGGTACACAAGCTACTCTAAACTAACCAAGCTATTATATAATTTCTGACTGTACAGATCATAGAATCATAGAATCATAGAATAGTTAGGGTTGGAAAGGACCTCAAGATCATCTAGTTCCAACCCCTCTGCCATGGGCAGGGACACCCCACACTAAACCATGTCACCCAAGTCTCTGTCCAACCTGACCTTGAACACCACCAGGGATGGAGCATTCACAACTTCCTTGGGCAACCCATTCCAGTGCCTCACCACCCTCTCAGTAAAGAATTTCTTCCTTATATCCAATCTAAACTTCCCCTGTTTAAGTTTTAACCTGTTACTCCTTGTCCTATCACTACAGTCCTTAATGAAGAGTCCCTCTCCAGCATCCTTATAAGCCCCCTTCAGATACTGGAAGGCTGCTATGAGGTCTCCATGCAGCCTTCTCTTCTCCAGGCTGAACAGCTCCAACTTTCTCAGCCTATCTTCATATGGGAGGTGCTCCAGTTCCCTGATCATCCTCGTGGCCCTCCTCTGGACTTGTTCCAACAGTTCTATGTCCTTTTTATGTTGAGGACACCAGAACCGCAAACAATACTCCAAGTGAGGTCTCACAAGAGCAGAGTAGTAGAGGGGCAGGATCACCTCCTTCCCCTCTACTAGATCTAAAGACATGATCCAAAATGATGAATTTAAAGTAGTCCATGGATTGCCATCCACTAAACTGGCTCCTAGTAGTAGGTCCTAGTGGTTACCAGTAGTAGATTCTAGCCCACATCAGTAGCTAACTGAAATACATTCACCTAAATCACTTTCACATCCTAAAAAGGAATTGGAAAGGAAACATGGTTAAAGTTGTTATAATTAAGTTCCCTTTTAACATTCAAAATACACTAGTAGGTAATCTTGAGCTACTTAACTGGTACCACCAGTTCAAACTATCACCTGTTCTGTGGTTTTGCGTACATATCCCACATCCCTCCAAAGCTTTTAACCTTTTACTAGTTATTATTTTAGAGGAATGGGATACATAAATTTAAACATGTCAGACACTGTGTTCAACACTTCTAATGATCTATTACCCTTATATTATTGAAGTCCCTGAGGAAGTTTGGCAGACGTCATTCAATCATCAAGCTATCATTACTATGTTTTAGCTTTAATCTAAAGCATCTAACAGCTTTGTGCTGCTGAATTCATATTCTATCATTGTTAGCGAAAACAAAGGGGAGGGGAAGTGGGTGGAAATATTTCACCTTAACTGGCCTACAGCTTGTCATATTTGGGGAACAGAGTCTGATTTTCCAAACTAGATTAGTTATTCTTGTTTTAGCTATAAACGTATTTCCTCAAAAGTTTTAGTGATATATTGGTAATTTACTTAATATACATCTGGATCATGACAAATATAACATACTACAGTAACAAAAAGGACTTCAAACCAAGAGAAGAGTTGTTGATCCAAATCTTCGCAATATATGAAGAGTGCAAAGTTAAAAGCTTATGCACATCGCATTATTACTTATGACTGTCTTGCAGTACTTCTGCATTATTAGTATCTCTGCTTCTGATTACCTCTCCCAGGCAATTCAGAAGCAGGACATTATTAAGTAACAGGATGGCTTTATGATTACCCCACTATTTGAGTACTTTGCTGCCTCTGCTGAAGACAATATTCAGGCTGTTTGTTGTAGGCAATAATACCTCAAGCAGTGATTCAGGATGCCTGTTTTCCAGAGATCTAATTCACCCAGGCCAGTGTGGGTGTGTATGAGCCCAGTTGCACTTCTGTGGGCTGGAACATATTGAATTCACAATGAAACTCCATCTTAAGATAGGTAAGTGCCTAAACACAAGGGCCTTCATGTCCTATGGCATATATGCACCGTGGGCATGTGTTGATCAGCATGAAAACAGCTCATAGCAGTTGCTGTGGCCACAAGAAATGATATTCAGATTTTGTGCAAGAGCTGAACAGTTACAACATATTAAGAGACATGAGAGGTCTGGGTTCAGTTCCCTTAACTTTCCAGAAAACCTTGCAGTGGGAAACATTTTTTTCATACCTAACTTATACCATTTTTGCTGCAATTTAGGCTGTTATTTTTTGTCCTGTTCAGTCAATCCAAAGAATAGCCTAGTCTCTTCGCTTTTATAGCATCCTTCTGCCTACTGAAAGACATACCGTGCCTCCTTTCTATACTAAACAAATCAATAACCTCATCTTTCTTTAAAATCGATGTTTTCTAAACTTTCAGTTGTTTTTGTTGCTTTACCCTGAGTCAATCAATCTACACCCTTCTGCAATGCAGTGTGGAAAGCCATCATGTGCCTTGCCAGCACCAAACAGAAGGATCACTTTATGTTTTAGACAGTGTTCCTGTTCATCAATTCCAGTAGGATGTCTGCTTTTCCACAACACTATGACAACACTGACAAGTTTTAGACAGAAATTCCCTATGATATCCCTAAACTCTTTTCTGGAAAATATCTTTTTAGCTTTTGGTTTTCATCCTATACTGGCAGATTTGGCATCTCCTCCTTAAGCACAGTACTCCGCATGCGTTCTCATTGAATCATACCCTATTCCTGTCATACCATTTCTCCAGTAGTCAAGATGACTTTGAACTCTGAGCCTTTCCTCCCAGATTGGTGTCAGGTAGTTTTCTGTCCACTAATCCCATCTAACACTCTTCAGATTCAGCAAATATGCTGCCTATCCCATCACTCTGAAAGTACTAGAGAGACTTTTGCAAAAGCCTATTTGAAACTTGTTTGTAGACTGAAACTCTATACAAAGGCAGAGTATTGCTTAAATATCTCTTTGTATAGATCTATTTTAAGATGATACAACTTCTTCAGTAAATCCTCTTCCAACCTACACCCTACCCTAATCACAAATGAGTCAGGATGCCACTTAATCAACCAAAAAAAGATTCTGGCAAAAAGAGACAGGATTTATTTTTTCTGGATGGAGAACATTCCTATGCAGGGTAGAAAGCTAAGTCAACAAAATAGTACAAAAGCCCAGTGCTTGCCCACAGCTATCCTTCATATGCAGACAACTGACACCAGGGTGTGATTCTTGGGAATGGCCCACTGGATTTGGCTCCCACCTGAGCCTAATGAGGTACAAACACCATTCACTCACCCCATCTTCCAGAGCAGGGTACAAACAAGCAAAGCTTCACAGATTCTCTCTTGCCACAATCACTTCCTTTCAAACAACTGTCTCACTTTGCTCTCATAACAGGTATACCATGCAGACCTGAGACACATACAATTCAAAGCCAAAAAGAAAGTAATGTGTTGAGCATTGAAGATCTCTTCCCCTGCTTATTGTGGATAATGACAAGGTACCCACTTACCTGACTGAGAAGTTCACAGGGCCCTGTAAAGCTAGATTTCATTTTAAAATTGCAATCTAAATGGAAAGAACAAAGCTGGTTGTGTGTTAAGAACAGCTTGAACTCCACCTGAAGCAATTAGAACTGATACGTTGCAAGAGAAAAAGCAAAATCCAAGCACAGGTTCTGTTCTAGCAGTAAACTGTATAAGTCATGAGGATCCTGAAAATCATAGAAAAGAAATTAAAAGAATGGGTTGAATTTTTTTCTTTAGATTGATCAGTCTGAGGCAGTCTTTTAAAGTTGCTTCCAACATTCAGCGCCTTTCAAGTCTTTTTTTTTTTTGTGTGTGTGTGTCTGTTAAAATAAGCATTTATTTTCAAACCAATTAAAATGTATTGTAGGATTAGATTATTGGGAGCTGAGGCCTATCTGGGGACACAGAGAATTTATTCACACTGAGTGTCATTTTACCATAAAGGAAAATAATTTACATTTAACTACAATACTTCCTGTATGTCCCTTCATATGTCACATTACCTTTGACTGCTTTCATACCAGGAGTTCTTTATGACGAAGACATTCTTTACTTTTGTTTTGTGTGAAGCCAAATACATTGCCAGTACTTAAAATAAATAGCAGTAATACAGGCTCATTATCATGCAATTTAAGCTCTGGCAATCTATACTTGATCCAGGAAAGCCAGTTTTTTTTCTGACACTATCTGTGCTATCTGGGGAGGGACTGTGCTAATACCTTCCATGTGTGTTAAAACAGCCCTTGCTAAGAAGGTTTTCATGCTGGCTCTGAATCTGATTTCACATACCCTGCTTCACACTGATGTAACTGTTTTCTTCAGTACAGTCGCACTTCATACAGGGCCTTCTCCCAGTGACCCTCCATGAGCCAGAGTGAAAATGTGAACCATTGTTTCTTGGGCCAAAGTGAACAAAAATTATATGACTTTAATTTTAAATATTTTTTTTAATAATAGATGCTGCAGTTTTGTGATTACTTTCCAAACACTGGTTTCATACTTCCCCTGAGGCCTCAAGAAGCTTGCCATTTTTCTATTATTCCACTTCCCACCCAGTACATTGGTAATTTAGGCAAATTTTGCCTTTGTGGTATTTAATTTAAACTGGAAAAGAGTCTGTGCTGTGTGGATTGCGCTGGTGCACAAACATGTTTGCAGGAGAACAGTCTTTACAGTGCTTTGGGTGCCCTGCAGCCACAGACTACTGAGACAGGAAATCACAAAATTAACTTGATGATCAAGCTAGAGACAGCAGCATCTGTGTGCCATGGGATTCATGGAATTCTAAGTAAAAGGCAAAAGCAATGAAAATGGATTAAAATACAAAAATCTGGCAAGTCAAAAGAAATCTGTCCCATGCCACTCTGTTCATGTGCACATATCAGACTTATACAGACAAACATATCCTCTTCTATATATAAACAAAAAGGGATGATATAAGTACAAGTAAGTTTTTAACTTCTCACGGAAAAAACTGCATTCTGAAATGGCTCATATTACCTTGTGGCATGACAAGGTATCATTTAATAGTAGTATAAAGTGATACATGCTATGAAGGGGCTATGCTCACAAGAAAAGCTTCTTTTGGAGTCAGTTGCATGTATTACATCACTCATGGCCACATGTGAATGTTATTTGTGTATGTACTCTGAAACAAAATAATGGGGGGTAGAAAAAGAGATATTCCTCCCACACCCTGCATGCCAGAATCTCGTTTCCTATCCTCAGCTGGTGCTCAAGAGTCTGACTCCAGCAATAACAGTCTCCCACTGAGATTAAAGCACTGGCAAACACAGCTTATCTTGGTTAATGTATACTTAAGTTTTGTGTGTATTATACATACATATATTTACATATATAGGCGCACACACACATATGTATATATTTATATCTCTTTCTCCCTCTACTGATACACATATTGTGTTTATACACGTTTATAAATATGATATGTAAGAAATCTTTTGCAGAGAGAAGAGTCCCGAGATGGAAAAAGCACTAGTAGATCTGAGCTCAAGCAGATATGAAATTTGACTTCAGCAGCTGCCTCCTGTTCCTGTGTAACTCTATGGACACAACTGCTCTCAAAGATCTCTGGTTCCCTTCCACAGGAAATGTTGGTCTCCACTCCTCTTGCAGACCTGTGGCTCCCACTTGGCTGATCCTGGCTGTTCTTGCCAGTACTGTTTGCTCCTCTGCCTCATGCAAACTGTGCTGAGGCTGTCATAAAGCCCAAAAGGCTCAGAGACATATGGCAGTCAAAGCAACAGAGAGCATTGCTGTGGGATCATCAAGAAACTTCACCTGAAGTACACAAGAGAAGCCCTGAAGATGCTGCTTGGGGATTAGTTTGTTCAGCATTTCTTGAGGCATTACAATATTTACCAAATTTCCCCATAGGGACAATCATGTTGGTAAACATGGTTCACTTGATGAGCCTCTTTAAGCTTAAATTAACCTGCCAGACTAGACAAGAGAAAGTGATCCAAATTTCGTGGATCATAAACTGTTTCATGAACTGTGACCAGTAGAAGATTTAGTGGGACATGATTAACTCTTACTTACTCCAGGGTAAAGCAATAATGCTCATGGAAAAAGAATAAAACACCTCTGCTAGCAAATGATAACTCATTAGGAGAATGAAGATATAGGCACATATGCTTATGCATGTATAGTGGCCAGCAGTGGTGGTTTTGTACTTCAGATTTATGTGGTATCTGTTGATTACCAAAGCAAATGAATTTCCCCTAAAACTAAATGGATCTGTACAATGTGTGCACACTGGTGTTTAGAAGATACAAACAAACCAGAAACCTTCATACAAGCGAAATGCAAAACCTGCCAATTCTTACTATTGCATCATTTTGGCACAGAAAAAGGTAAGGACAGGATGTCCATAAATAAAAGCTGTTATTTTAAGCCTACTGAAAAACTCAGGTATAAATATATATGAGTGAGTCAGAAAAGTGAGATGGAAGTAGGTAGAGTTTCATCATGCCCTGTTTTAGGTGGACACAAATCAGATGGAAGCAGGGAAGTTACAGCCTTTAAGTGCCTGAAATTCCAGACCAAATTGCAGACCTGTAAAGTAGTAAGCCAAAGAAACCACGCTAGTATACCTGCTGGAAAGAGAAATAGCATACAGCAAGAATACTTCTATGCTAGGATCAGCAAAGGCAGAAAAATGAAAAGTTGTGAAGGATGCACAAAAAGGGAAATACTATGGAAAGGTACAGAGAAATGGAGAAAGAGATTATGGCAAGCAATTGCTCTGTAACACCAACAAGTGCAATTCAGGTCAACGAAACAGCTGAGGTTCCTCTGATTTTATGCAATGCAACTAGAATACTTGGGGGTAAATATCTGTACATGAAGCACATCTGTGACAAAATATCAGCAAAATATTTTTGGTAGCTGAAATATCTACATATGCATAATATATTGCAGTAAGAAGCAGTCACATAGTCTGAGAACATTTAAAATGAACAGTATCAGATGCATTGGTATAAAACAAGAAAACCAAAGGAGGAAAACCTCAAGCCCAAGCCCATTAGTCTCTTGAAATGGTTTATTCTCAGCAGTGTGTCACTGTGCTCCTAGTTTCTTTAAATGTTTCCCTGAGCTCAGCCACTAAGGGAAGCATCATTCTACTCAAACAACCGCTTCATCCTGAGAACAGCATATTCACTTCAATGGACGTGTTGGCTTAAGCACAGACCAAAGTTTGCTTCTGGAAATGCATTTCTGAATGAAACCTGTGTTGCCACAATGATCCTCACTACTCATGAAAATTCCCAATTCCAACACCTCCTGCTAATTCACATTTTCAACAGAATTTATATGTCTATGAGCTCATTTTCTGTGGGGCTCTGAAATCTAAACTTGGCCTAACGTACATTACTTTTCTTCATTGAAAGGGCTGTCAAGCACTGGAACAGGCCGCCCAGGGAAGTGGTTGAGTCATGATTCCTGGAGGTATTTGAAAGATGCGTAGGTGTGTCACTTCAGGACATGGTTTAGTGGTGGATTTAATAGTGTTAGGTTAATGGTTGGACTCAATCATCTTAAGGGTCCCTTCCAACTAAACGAGTCTATGATTCTACTTCTTTGAGACATGTAGGGGCAGACTTTCTGAGGGTGTAACCTGAGTAGCTCCTTGACTAATACAGCTTTCTCTGATGAGCACCAGCAAAGATGCCCTCCTCACATCCACTGGCTGGATGTGTTCTCTTCCACCTTGTCATACAAAAGATTTTTTCCATCAGTATACAAAGATTAACAACTATGACAAAACTTTACTACTGATAATTTTTAAGTCTGTTCATGTTACCACCTCAATCCAGCTGCAAAAGGGGACCCTTAAGCTGTCAAGTCTCAGTTCTAATCAACCTTGCCCCTTACAAGCCTACAGTTCTTCCATCCTTTGGAATGCTCGCAACCTACTTTGAGCTCAGCAGAGATGCTCATGTAGAAGAGTACTGCCAAGTTAACCTATGAAGTAATTTCTTTACACAGCTTTCCATGGGGTTTCTTTAAGGTTCTTATTCTTCAAGTGATAAAGTGAAGCTGCCAATGGGAAAGGTCACACTGTATTGAAAATCCCAGCAAAGATACAGGAAAGCTTGCATACATGGAAACGGAATGGCAAGCTTGGCACTTACTCAGAAGCAGGCAGATTTGGTTGTGCCTTCTGAAGGCTGGAGGTGTATTAAATACAGTCTGCCTCAATCTGATCTGAATTTATCAGCACACTACAATTCAAGTAAAGGATAGCTTTAACTTTTATTTTTGAGATTTGTGTTACCCTTGAACAGCATTTCACTCCAGGCTGCAAATGTGGACAGATGCCCCTCAAACACTACCATTTTACATTGACGACTTTATTTCATTCTGAAAACTGGAAATCAGACTATTAGCACATTTAGAGAAATAATTGGATTAAAGCAGCAAGGGCCAGCAGGGATGAAAATTGTCTATTCTTTAAGTAAATCTTAGTGACAAAAGCAGAATGTGTGAAAGGCATTTAATGCTGCTCCTTCAGTGCAGCTGAGCCATATGAAAGGCAACTTTCAATTTTACTATGGGCTTTGTGCCACCAGAAGGGACTGAGAGATGAAGTTTAGCTAACTAATGGGTTAGGGCTCTCTACTGTTTTTGACGGAAAAGCTGCTGCTTAGTTAAAGATAGCAGTTATTCTCCCGTGAGTGCAGAGATGAACACCTCATGAAATGAATTAGTGACATTCTTATGGTTTGGTTTCTAATGATCTGTAAAATTTTAAACCTGATCCTAGTTCCTAGATCTTAGTTTTTGTGCCAGATTCACCAGACAGGAAAATATTAATCTGCTGGGATTTTTCAAGGAATTTTCTACATCTACAGATGCTGAGAACATGTTCCTTCAGGATCAAATAATAGCTATACTGCTCTCCTCCTTGCCCTCAAAACCACTTTTCACCTTTGCAAGTCTATAGTGCTGTACCACTCAGTATCCAATGGCTGTTGAAGGACAGGAGTAGAAGTAAAACTATTCCAGCTTTTTCCATTAACCCACCCATATAGAAACTCCATTTCTCTCTGCTCCTTCCTGTCTTGAGACCAACAACAACCTTCCCTTTTTGCTAGTTCTTCTCAGTGCACTGTCCATCATTGGAAAACATTGTCTCCCCAGAACAGGAGCAACTTAATTGAGATTCCATGTGATTCCTGCTTGGAACTTAGTGTCACTGCTTTGACTGCCACTTCCTTGGGATTGCTTTGCCCCAGAGACAAATAAGAACATGCAGTGGAAAGGTGCAGCTCAGCATCCATCTCTGCAGTCCAGAACTCAAAGACAAGAGACTGCTACAGAAAGTGTGAAAAGCAATGGCTAAGTCTCTGTAGCTGTGGCAATCTCTATCATCCCATGGCTACTTTGGATCCCAAATACTCTAGTCTGACTCCTGTGAATCATTCAAAAAGAGGAAAAAAATATTTGTAATAAATATGGAAGAAACTGATGTCTAAACTCTTGTAAGGAGAGAACATCCAATACACCCAAGTGACACTCTAACATTTGTGCAACTGGGAGGAGGCATAAAGCGTTTAATGACAAGGTTTACAAAGCTTGCTCAGCCTGTGGATATTTTCCAGGACGAGAAGCTCTGAATGGGCTGTGTCAACAAAACTGTCCCAAATCCTTATGCCTGCCTTTAAAACTGCACTGAAAAACAAGCCAGAGAAGGTACAACAATTAACACCAGCTAAAGATGCTCAGATTTCTTCAAAAATTGACTGCAGTTTACTTATTTGTACATAAGGTGATACTTAAATGCTGCTGTCCATATAATAGAGAGTTGCTACAGCGTGGTAGTCAGGCTGACTTTTGAGTCAAACATGGCCATTTGAAAATAATACAAAAAACTAGCTAAAGGTTAATCCTGATAACAACATTTTGCCTCCTCAAGGCAGACATGATGTTATAAATGTAATATTTCCAAGTTTTGTGGGGCGTGGGGGATTCCTTAAAACTGACGCATCCCTTCCCTTGGGCATTGTCAAATCTCAAACCGAACTGAGGAGCCAACACTACTCTTCCTACACTAGACAGACTCAAAAGAGAGAAGATTCTGCTGGAAATATCTATGTTAAGCTTTGCCAATAAACTGTGTTTTCTCAACAAGAAATGACACTATTTGATTCGTCTCAGACAAGTAAACAAATTATTAACCTATTATTTCAGATTTTGGACATGACAGCAATCACAGCTTTGATAATCAACCTCCTTTGCATTTTGGAGCTTTTAGCTTGGGGAGCCCCAAGAAATGCATAATAAAATATTCGGGAGCCCATAGAGGAAATTCAGTACAACAAATACCTGGAGCAAAGATTATAATCTATTTCCCCTCCACAGAGTCAACAAGACTAAAGACTGCCCACTTGATTGTGTCCCTTTCCTCAGGGCGAGCCATAGATGCAAGTCAAAGTTACTTGCTTGACAGAAAACACAGGAAGAAAGGAAAAAAAAAGCCTGAATTTACGGTCTGGATGGGTCACGCCTGGTGGCAGATGTGGTGGGCTGGTGGTATATGGCATTTCTTACTGTCTGACTTCACGTGTGTTGAGGCTAAGAGCGCAGAGCCTGGACCTCTTTCTCAGCAAGTCAAATTATGCTCAACCACATAGCCACACTGCCCCATCTGTGACCTCTTCTCAATCTGTAAGGACCCACCCTGTCAGTGAAAGACAGTTAATTGCATCTCCATGATAATTTATCCTGAAGACTGCTAGTAAGTAGAGGCTATCAATTGTGTTGAAGTATGACTGCTGCTTTTTGTGTTCCAGATTACTATCCACCAAGGATTTCCTAATGCTGTTGGATTCTAGCCCATATATGCAAAGACAATCTGAAGTGTTAAATGAGATGCTTGAATTGTAGCTCTTGCTATGGCCAATGCAGATTATTTCCACTGAGGAAACCACCTCCTTTCTTAATTACAGGGAGGTGTTTTACTTGCTCACTTTACCGCCAATGTTTGTATTGCACACGGAGATAGCTGTGAACTGGCAAATGTAAAGTAAGAACTAAAAAGCTTCCAAGGCTGCAAAGAGTACAGTAACTGAATAAAAACTTATTTAAGAAGCCAAGCATAATGTATGTTATGTTACACTAAACCTAGATAAAGCATTTAGGACTCAATACACAGAGAACTTTAAAGTCACAAAAAGGTTCTTAAGTTGAAAATCTTGCTAAAGCAATAATTATTGTTTTGCTTTCCCAAGGTACATTTTTATTTTGGGGAAACATTACCCTTTTTGTCTCAAAATGCAACTTGGACGCTGAAAAACTTCCCTCAATTTAACTCTGAAAATGTGCAATGACTCTTCTCACTTGTCTGCACAAATGCCACATTTCTCCAGGCCAAGGCCAGAATTGTTACTGAGTACAAGTATGACTTTTTACTTGTACAATTCTGTGTCACCAGAGTAGAATTTGTTATTCTCAGCTCAGAGCACTCCCAAATAAAACACCAGCATTTAATCTGAAGGAAACTAAATTAGGAAATCAGCAACAGTTAGTTGCCACCTTAGTCACTGTTCAAGGCAGTCATTCTTGGGCAAAGTTACTTGCAGTAAATACACTGTTTTTCTTTATCATGTCAACAGTGCCCATCAGTCAGTATTAGCTGATTTGGAAACCCAAGGTCAGTTCTGGCATGCTGATATTATGGACCTTTGAATCAGGTAAGACTAGTGAAATAAAATACTTGTTTTCCACAGATGAAAATTTACAGCTAAAGTAAGCTTTCACTCAGTGTCTCTGTCTTTCTGGCTGTGGGGGAGTATTTATACCACAACCTTGCTGAACTGCAGACCTTTTCATAGTGCTCCAGCTTTGCTGGCAAGCATTTCAACCCTAAGGGCCAACACACCAACCACCCCTTCCTTCCTCTGTGAGTAACCCTGGAGGGGATGCCTCGCTCATGAATTCCACCCTGAAGCAGAACTCAAGATCCCAGGGATCTGTCTGTAGCTCTGAGGTTCAGTGTCCCTCTAAGACTCTACTCTAAAATTGGGATGATCACTGTCAGCTATTATTGTGGAACTGGATCTGGGAGTGAATTAAGCATGGTATCACTTGCCTTTTTGCTTTAAAGCGGATTTTTTATTGGTCACCCCACTGAAAACCCTCACTAAGGGGCATAAAACATTTTGTTGAGGGCATTCACTCTCCAGGCAGTGGGATCCCTTTTGAGAAAATACACCATACAAATTAAACCTGGTCTCCACTGAAAGCTGTGGCCAGAATTTCAGCCTCCACCTGACTGTGATTATTTCCATACTTTACCTCTTTGGCCTCTGTATGCTGCAAGGTGGTCTACGTCAGAGCCAGCACCATAGTACATTAAAATCAATTTCACCTCAAGAACCAGTGGCTCCATTTGAAGTGTATGTCAAGAGATTTGTTTCACAGCCCACAACTTAAAACCATACCAATTCAACATATTTTCCTAAGAGGATGTACACCATTTGTAAGGCTAACTTCTTGTTCTCCACTAACAATAATTCCCAAGGCTCTTATTTCACTAACCTTTCAGTGCACTGACTTGGCAGATTACAAGTGGGAAGGGTAAATAATGGGATGTACTTAATTCAAAATCCCAAAGTCCAAATATCTTTGTATCCAGGTTATAACTCATGGAATCATCAAACATTCCCTAGATCTGCTCTACTACAGCACAGGTACCAACCACTTTGTCATTTTTGAGCATAAAACCAAAGAAACCAGGTAGGAAAAATTAGTAATAACAGCTATGATACATTCAACACTCACCATTATTTATTGTTGTTTATCTTTTCTATTGTTGAAGCTATTGCTGCTTAGCATGTTTTTCAGTGTTCTACTCATTAGCCTATACCCATAAACAGAGGTATTTATTTTTAATAGTGCTCCTTATTAAAATTCCCTTATAAAATTCTACAGTTTTCTACACTAACAGTCCCTAGCGCTTTGTTTTACAGAAGTGTTAGGATAGCGCTCTGGGAAATTACTCAATAGTATTGGAGTACAGGAGCTGTTAACCTATGGCTCTGAATCAGCAAAGCTATAAATATACCCTAACACGTTATTTAATTAAAAGAATGGTAAAGTTCCAAACATCTGTGCTCCTTGAGATAACCTTCTGCAAATACACCCAGACAGGAACTTTAGAGATGGGTAATGGAAATATATATCAGAAATAGAGAACCAAGTAGAAATATTCACATTGTTGGTAATTCTGGCAGGGGAAAAAAAAGTTTCCTTCAATAAAAAGCAAAAGATTTTGTTTTTCTTTCTGTGTAGTAAACAGCAGATTTTTATAGGTGCTTGCAGTCTACTTTGAAGCTGTGTGAAATACCTTGTCAAACAAATCTGAGAAAGTACCAATTTGGCTGTGAAGTTCCGTAATTTTCTGTTTGTAATCTTGTCTGTGGCTAAGCATAAGAAACTGTACAAGATACAGACTTTGTAGTTCTTAAGAGAGTGTAAGAAACACTTTCCAAAAGGCACTGACTGAGTTCTCACGAACCCCTTTTTCCTTTTTTATGACTCCTCAGCAACTCAACTGGTTGCAGACCGCTCTGTAGAGCCGTCCCTCCAGCTGGTGTTTGCCTCATGACAGAGTTACACATGGATTACAACTCCCAGCAGTCACTGAGCGCTGTTTAAATGGGGTTTAAACAGAGAAGAGAAAGAAAGAAAGCACACGTATGTGCACAGCACATGCATCTCATCAAAAATGAACACAAATTCAAGTTCTGTTTCACTTAACTAATATCTGAGAAAAAAAAAAAAAGATCAAAAAGTTGGCCTCTCTCACCTTTTTTTGCCTGCAGAGTACTTCCAGGCATGTGCTTTTTTTGCCTTTGTTTTGGATAAGCACAACCTGGGATTCTTGGGGATTTTTTTGAAAGGCATCTCCTAGAATAAAACCTAAAATTCTTTTTCTGTAAAAAGAACAAGAAGACACTTGCATGTTCAGCTAGCTGGGCAGCAAAAGCAGAGAGCAGCAGTAGATGCTAGGGAATGACAGGAGCAGGGAATTTGTCTTCTGGGGCAAGAGTCCCATATTTATTTTAGGAAAAAAAGAAGTGTTAAGTAATGCAGAAATATTTTAGCTCTGATGAGTTGTAACTGAATAAAAATGCAATGTCTAAATTTGAAAAGGTAGAACTGAGTGATAACAGACAGTTGTGGGGAAAGAGGAAGGAAAATACTAGAATGACTAATGATGATATAGGAAGATAGGTGATTAGACGATCACAGCACAGAATAATAACGTATGGTAACAATGTATCTCCATAAAGAGGTATAGTCACCTCCCACTCAAGGACATGGTAAGAAAAACCAGGACGGGAGAGAAGCCTCAACCCTGCGAAAATACAGTACACTCTCGATGTAACACGTGCCACTAGCAGAATTAAGATGATACCTGAGCCTTCCGTCAAGTTGTTTAATAATAATAATAATAATAAGCTTCTCTTGTAAAGCCCATTTTAATGTAGAACTTTAGGAAGGTCACAATGTAAATGAAAATGAGTTCCCAACCAACCTCTGTATACAAAACTTTGAGTCTTTAGCATCAGAAAGTGTATATAACTCCCCCAAGGGGACATAGCAAATATGTGACATAAAGCCATCTGATCCCTAACCTTGAATTTTCTGTTTTTAGTAGAAAAATTGCAGGATATGTCTATTTGGTTCTATTAGATACTTAACTGCATGTTTTTGAAAGAAGAAAAAGACAGGTGCCATACAATCCATATAAGGGCTAGATGAAACCACATCTCCTATATTTTAGCAATTGCAAATATAAAATACCTCTTTTTAAAGTCACCACCAGGAATGTTTGTGGATACTTTGCAACTGCTGAAAATGTGCACTGGTTTTAAATTCGTAGTAACGCAGTTACCAGTATAACACTTGTAAGATACAGCCAACAAACCACTATGTCATAACATTTTTTCCGCATGAAGATAAAACGTATAAAATTGGCTAATGAGCTGATAGTGGAGACCAGAGTGCCAGATATCCTCATTTTCTTTGGATCTTCCTTTAACTGCAGACACAGAAGAGCTTTATATTTAAAAAATGTGTCAGAACAAATATGAGAGTTTACAATTGCAGATCATTAATTTGAAACTCTAAAGCAAAGAAAAAGGGCCTAAAATTTCAGAACAGGCTTCCATTGATCCACTGAAGAGTGGTAAGTACTAAGAAAAATACTGTAAAACATTTAAAGATGGTATCCAAGGAGTTTCCAGTAAGAGGATGAGCTCCTTGGGTCTCAGGGCACTGAAAAGCTGTCTTGTTACCCAGCCAGTGCTAGGTTTGGTATGCTTGCTTCAGCTGTTGCATGCAGGCGGAAGTCTGCATTTATGGGTCAGAATCTTAACAGATGTAATAAATATTTTCCCACATATGTCTCTAAAATCTTTGCAAGGCTATAACAGGAATTATTACAGTAGAGTGTCTAATGTTGCCTTCGAATAGGCGTGGCGACCTGGTTCAGGAACAGCACGGCGACCAACTCCAGGCCGCTCGGGCCATCAGCTCACTGACACCTCTTCCATCATCAATGATCTTCCTGTTATAGCTGTGCTGCAAACCAGGACCAGAAGAAACTTTCCTGCACAAAATGCTCATAATCCAAGCCCATGCTGCACATTACTAGCTAACAGCATGAAGCCATACTGCTACCATGACAAACACAGGGTTTTATATGAACTAATTTTCCCTGCTTTTGCTGCACTGAAGCATTTCAAACTCTTGTGACTAGATTTTTTTCGTTTACTCAACCTAACTCATTAGGTCACGCTGCATGCACATGCCCTGAGTACATGAAGCAGAGCACAAATAAATAGAAATACAGGGCAATGTGAGAAGACAACAACAAACAGTGGTCATCAGGATCCATAAGAAGTTATAGCACACCACTCGTATAGTGATTTTTGAGGGCAACAAGAGTTTTCAGGAGGGATCTGAAATTACAAAAAGAGGAATCTGCTTTTGTTGCAGCAGCATCAATAGGATGCTTTGTGGAGGAGGCAAAAAACAAGCAACAAAACAGTACGCTCATAAGCTCCCTTTCTCCAAAGCATCACCTTATTAGGCAAAATAAAAATTAATTTGGGGGGATGAGAACAAACCAAAGCAAAACAATATCTGGGACATAAGCAGATGATTTTTCAGCATGCCTGGAACTTAGTTTTGGAGGGAGCCACCTCTATATCTATGCCTAAGGCCATGTGAATGTGCAAGGCCGCTTACCAACATGATTCTCACAATCATTTTAGTTCAGGTCCACATAAGGTCTATCAGGCTCAAAGCTTTATGTATTTTTTTTTTTTTAAGAAGCCGAAACTTGCAGCTGAAATGTACTTGAGTTGACACAAAAGCAACACAGGAACTGTTTATCAAAAAAGAATATTAGTCCTTTTCACAGTGCTAGGCCTAACTGTACAAGTGTTTCTGGAAATGTTTAATAGAACAAAACTATGTGGAAAAAGAAAAAACTTCAGTTACAGCTGATGTAATTATTTTATTTTTTTTTTTTAATAATCATTTTTATGCTGTCTAAATCCCTAAAGTCAGTGTCTGGACTCTGTCTGGAGACTTCCCAAAAATCACTGCTTGTCAACACCCTTTCCACAGAAACGAGTCCCTTTACCTCCACCAGTGCATTGTTGTCCTGGTTTAGCAGTAGCAGTCATTTTTTCTACTGGTGCAGTGCTGTGTTTTGACTTTCGACCTGGGAATAATACTGATAAAGCTGATGTTTTCAGTTGTGGGTCAGAATGTTTACCCTGACCAAGGACTTTGTGAGTCTCATGCTCTGCCAGGGAGGAGGAGAAGCTGGGAGGAAGCAGGGACAGGACACCTGACCCAAACTAGCCAAAGAGGTATTCCATACCATAGCACGTCATGCCCAGGATGTAGAATGGAGAGTTCCCGGAAGGGCTGGATCAAGGCAGGGTGGGGGTGAGGTACCGGTTGGTGAGCGGTTGTATTCTCTTCCTTGTTATTTCCTTTATCATTATTACTATAAGTGGTAGCAGTAGTGATTTGTGTTATACCTTAGTTATTAAACTGTTCTTATCTCAACCCATGGGAGTTGCATTCTTTTGATTCTCCTCCCCGTCCCTCCAGGAGCGGAGGGAAGAAAGGTGGGGGGGGAAGTGGACTGCGTGGTTCTGATTTACGGCCTGGGCTTAAACCACGACAGTTCTTTTTGGCGCCCAACGTGGGGCAGGAAGGGTTGAGATAACAACAGATCTGACTGAGGCACAATGCTGATTTATGGGCTCTCAAAGTTGTTCTTTTTGATACCACAGTTTCTGTATGTCGTAGCTTGCTTGGAGCCGGTATTTGCTGTGTTAGTGTTTATCAAGTGTGGGCCTTGGCCTAAGGTTCTTGTTTCATTGTACTTTATGGTAATGGCTTGCGATACGGGGGGGCTCCGGCAGCAGGGCGGGATGGACGTGGCCGTGGACTTGTACGTGGCCGTCCCGCTGCTCTTCACCGTCCTGGCCCTCGTCCTCGCGTCCGTCTTTGTGAGGCTGCGGGGAGCTGAGGGGGAGCGGCCCCGGGAGCCGGCGGCGGCCGAAGCGGCCCGGGAGAGCGGCCCCGGGGACCAAGCGGCGGCGGGAGCGGGGCCGGAGGCCGGGAAGGAGGCAGCTGCCGAGCAGCGGGAGGAGGCGGCGGAGGAGCCGAGCCCCACGGCCGAGCCCAGCCCCGCGGCGGCCGAGAGCATCCCCCAGCAGCCGCCCGCCGAGCCCCGTGAGCCTGAGCCGCAGGAGGATGCAGGAGACCCCGCAGCGCTTTCCAGCAAGGCAGAGGAGGAAGATCTGGACTCAGAAAAAGAGAAGCTGGTGGTGAGAAAGCCTTCAAGCACAACAGCTACACCAGCCCCAGTGACAAGTACAGCAGCATCATTTGAGAGTTTTGAAGGTTTTGAATGGCCTTTGGGTACCCTTGGAACCTGCCTGCTGATTGTGATGGGGATCACCATGTTGGCACACACACAAAGTGTGTTCTACCCACGACCATTTTGTCTGATCCCGAGAGTTAAGCAGAGTCAGGTTTGGGTCTTGTCTGGGTTTAGACAATACAGGGGGACCGAGAGGTTTTCCCCAAGGCTGGACAGCCATGAGTGTCATGGTGTGTGGGACAGTATGGGCGAGTATCTAATCCACTGGGCCCCTCCAGTGCTTTGGAAGCGTCGGAGATGGAAGGCAGCTGTGTGGAGTCCCCGACGACAAGTTGCAGAGACTGCTGCAGGGGAGGGTGAATTATTTTGAGCCTGATGGGCCCATGACACTTCAGGCCATCAGGGCAGAGAAGCAACATAGAGATGGACTCATGATCGAGGGGTGGACTTTGCAATGGGCCTCTCCTGCTCTGAAAGACTGTTACAAGTGATGGTATATTGAAAATGTGGGATCTGAGCATGACATGAATGGTATGGAATAAGGGGTGGATACTGTCCTGGTTTAGCAGTAGCAGTCATTTTTTCTACTGGTGCAGCGCTGTGTTTTGACTTTCGACCTGGGAATAATACTGATAAAGCTGATGTTTTCAGTTGTGGGTCAGAATGTTTACCCTGACCAAGGACTTTGTGAGTCTCATGCTCTGCCAGGGAGGAGGAGAAGCTGGGAGGAAGCAGGGACAGGACACCTGACCCAAACTAGCCAAAGAGGTATTCCATACCATAGCACGTCATGCCCAGGATGTAGAATGGAGAGTTCCCGGAAGGGCTGGATCAAGGCAGGGTGGGGGTGAGGTACCGGTTGGTGAGCGGTTGTATTCTCTTCCTTGTTATTTCCTTTATCATTATTACTATTAGTGGTAGCAGTAGTGATTTGTGTTATACCTTAGTTATTAAACTGTTCTTATCTCAACCCATGGGAGTTGCATTCTTTTGATTCTCCTCCCCGTCCCTCCAGGAGCGGAGGGAAGAAAGGTGGGGGGGGAAGTGGACTGCGTGGTTCTGATTTACGGCCTGGGCTTAAACCACGACAATTGTCAAGTCATCTCTTCCCATTTGCATTACAGTTTAAATTGGTATCCTTACAGAAAAGTCTAACCCTCCCTTTCCTTATCCAGGAATCTCTTTAATATATAAAGGCCATGCTAAAATAATTTATATCAACAGAATGTGTTTCCTCAAAGTGCATCTCTACATAGATCACTGTAAATGCTTAGGTAGTACTTAATATGAGAAGGCCAAAATTTGTCCAGTTGATAGCAATAAATGAAAGGGAAACTCAGGAAGTTCTAACTGGATATTCGTTCACTTTGAATCCTGGTCTAAAATGAACATCTTCCTGAAGAGGAACTTGATATAAAGTTTATTCTTCTGCCTCAACAATCTACTGATGGCTTTTGGAAGAGGGACAAAGGTGTGGTACATCTGATAAAGCATGTCAATCTCCTGAACAGTCTTTGACAGGTTACATAGAATCCCTTAGAAACCCTTAACCCAGTGTTTGACAGCATTCTTGACATATTATGTCTTCTGAAGTTTTGTTCATTGGCAACTGCAAACAGTATCAAGCTGGGTTCTCAGCAGTTAAAAAAGACACTGGAAGACCTGAGGGACAACACAACTTCTCTAGGCTTTACAGCAAAAAATGTGGTAACAAGGGGAAAGTTGATACACAAACCAAGGATGCCTTCACATCTAAGGCATTTAGCTCTTTCTGCCTCTAGCAGTCACTGCCATTCATTGGTGTGCAGATGAGTTATTAATAGCATCTCTCCAACCACTGTGCACATGCCTTCAGCATTTTCCTCTTATCACCACAAATGGGACAATTCTTGGCAGTCCCAACCAAAAGCAACAGTGACTCCAACCACTTGTCACATTTCTAAATGGTCCCTGGTAGCTCAAAGTCCTGGTAAGTCACAGAATCATAGAATGGGTTGGAAAGGACCTTAAGATCACCTAGTTCCAGTACCCCTGCCATGGGCCCGGACACCTCCCACTAGACCAGCTTGCCTAATGCCCTGACTAACCTGGCCTTGGACACTGCCAGGGATGGAGTCATACCCAGATACATGAATGTCAGCTGTCTATATTGTCCCAGTGCTGTAAACCTTCCAGTCAGCTGTATGTATGTCAATGTACAAAACACCCATTTGATGAAACCTGGCATATAATGCCGATACTCACAAAAACCATGGTAAGTACATCAACTTCTATGTACCTACACATAGTTTCTCCAAGTTTTCCCCATTCTTCCTCTGAAAGCAAATAATTTGCTGAAGTAGCTGCTTAGTGCAGATGTTTGCATCCAGGGTACTCTCAGCCATAGTAAGCTCTGCTATCAAGGGTATCAAAGATAATTGTTCCAGGCATTAGTCTGGAGTAGGAAATCCTTCACAAAGCCATATTCAAGAATTTAATTAAGTCAATCATGTTGTGTGGTTTGTTTTTTTTTTAAACTCCATTCAGCAGTAAAGCCAAAGTAGAACTAATTGCAGTCGCTAATACTAGAAGGCAAAAATAAGAATACTTCTTGTGAGCTTTCCAGCACACAAACTGCCTGTCATCCATCACAAACTCCCTTTGGCTGTTCTTCAAGTGCACATAAGTCTTTGCTGCTGTGAATCTTTACAGTTGTGAATAATGAACTTTCCTGTGTTTCTGTTTTTACTCCCGTGTCCACCTTCCCCTTGCATTCATTATGCCGCTCAGCTATTGAATTATTATAGAGGTGGGTGGTTTACCTTTGGGGCTAGTCAGATTTTAATCATGCCAACTTTTTGTTTACCGTGACTCAGCTGCCTGATTCTTTTTGGGATTCACTTCATCAGTCGAGATTAATTTTGGTCTTTATTTTAAGCCATCCAGAAGGCATCTAACAAACATGTGAAATACAGTGATAATACCAATAAGCAACTTGGGGAGAAGACAGAGAAAGAAAGGTCAGGAAAAATACTGAAATACTACCTTGGATACTCATCTGCAAGCCCTTTCAGCCAACTATGTGTAAGATAAAAGACTGTGGTAACCTTATAGGATTAGCACTACAGAAGAATTGTTTAGAGTGAGGAGCGAATGTCACAACATGTGATCAGTGGTGACATTGCAGTATAAGAAGAGGCCCCAGTCGGCTTTGTTTCATAGCTACGAAAACAGTGCACAGAGCAAACTTGGCCCTATCACTCACCTGAGCTCTTCCTAAAACCTTATATTTCCTCTGGTTCCAATTTCACCTTCATAACCTACTTTTTAATCTCCCCCAACACATGGAAACAGAAACTAAGATCAAGAGGGAAATGCTGCCAAAGATTAGAGGTTTGGAAATTTACAACTGTTATCTAAAGGAAAACTACAGTGGGAGCCAATTGCTTTAGTCAGAAGTCTTTGTTATTGTAAAGAAGCTTTAATATATGGGTTTGCTTTCTAAATCAGACGGTGGAAGTGTAGTATATTATCGGCCAAACAGAATTAAAAATAAAAACAAAAGCAATTCAACTCCTAGTCATCCAATCTGGAAATTTGTAAAACTAAGGTCTGCAGAGCACTAACGCGGTAACAGATGTAGTGAATTATAAACATGAACTTTACTTTCACAGATTACTGTAAAAAAACCCAGGCAAGCATCATATTTTAAAACACATCTTTTTGTTTTCATTATTGCTAATCCACCTTTCCCCTTACAGCTATTCAATACAAAGCATGACTGCAAAGTCATACCAGTTCAGCAATCTGGAGGAAGGAAAAAAAGGCAAGAGTGTTTTCAAGAACTAGAGAACAGTGTTCCAAAAGAAAACCTGATTTAAAAACTCATTCCTGTTCAGCAGTCAAGTGGTCTGTTTTGAATTTTAATGGCTATCTGTAGCACTGAGATTTCTGTGTCATTGCATACAGAAAAAGCTGACAAGGAATGGTGCCGTCTTACTCCACTCCTAACCACAACCCAGTAGATAAAGTCTGAAGCCACAAGTCAGCTGAGAGCTCTACTAAGACTATTAAAATGTACTGGCAAAGCTGGAAGGAAGAAATTTAAATGAGGCTAGGTTAGAGGTTTCAAAGGGATGAGTGACTGATGCTGTTTTATGTTATGCCAGACAATGCTAATAGTTTAAACACTAGCTCTGTCAAGTGCGAAATAGATGTATTATCGTCTGTGAATTATTAAAATTGACTTCACCTACTCACCTTTAGTCTTTTCTGGCTGAAAGGAAAAAAAAGAAAAGCAAGAAAAAAAAAAAGCCCTGCAAAGGAGGCATGCACTTAATCTATTACTAATGTCTTCTTGAGTCCTGTTAATATTTTTCATATTGTCTGCTTTAGTGAGCTCAGACACTATATGTGAGGAATGAGCAAAAATTCCAGCTTATCCTAGGTATAAAGTTTTTTAATGTTTAAGTCTCCTCTGCCCTGCAGATAATTACTGTCTCCTCTTTCACCCATCCAGCTGGGACACCAGACAATTTGGGGAGCATCCAAGATGGGCATGAAGATCCTTTTCCTGGTTCATGTGAAGAACTGTAGATGCTTATGCCACGAACATAATTTTCTAGGGTTTTATTCAGTAACAAAAAAAAACCAAAACCAAAACCCAACAAACCCAAGCAACTTCTAAAAGTTGTTTAGATCTAAAAGGCTCAGTTTTCCCTGCAACTGAACTGTAAAAGGTCTCCTTGAATACTACGCAAGTATTAAGGATATTAAAAATAATTAATAATATAAAATGCTTTTAAGTTCTGATAAGCTCAGAATTATCGCTACAAGTTTTTAGTGTCACACAAAAGTGAGATATGAAGATAAGGATGGTGGTTGAGCACTCATCAACATTATCATCCCAGGGAGTAACAATAACAAAGGTCCCACCTCTTCATGCCTCCATCATGAAGTTGTTAATTTACAAATGATGACTCTAAAGGTGATAGAGGGGAAAGGTGAAGGCTTATTTATTTTTTAAACAACCACTTCCAAACCTTCACTTCCTTTCAACCATTTGCCCCATTGAGAGAAATTGTAAATGGTGAAGGACAGAGATGTGAGTCTGAAAAAAACCTCTTGGGGATTTTATGGGGGAGGCAGAAGACCTCTAAGGTCAATCTAAGAGAAAGCCTGACTACCCCTGAAAAAAAATTAAAATTCATCTTTTTTTCATTTTTTCCCTTTTATTTTTTTTTTTTTAGTAGAATATTTTTGGACTTCTTTTGTTCATAGGTAAAGTTAAAGCATTCCACATTTTCTAGGAGAATAAATTTCAAATAACTAAAGAACTAAAAGAAGAAAGTGAAAGAAACCTACTGTCAATTTTGGACTGTGAAACACTTGAAAAACATGAAATGTAAGCTTTTGGAGACAAACCCCCAAACCCATCTGCTTCCTCAGAACTGGCTACCTTTGCATTTCTCCTAGCCTGGTCCATATGGTCCTTTCACACTGCCCTGGGGCGTCTCTCAGAGGGATAAATTCATTCACTCTGATAATGTCTCCAGCAGCACCAAAGTAACACTGATAAATACTTTGTAGGAGGTGGCACAGGATTTTGAGAATCAGTGGCTTGAAGTACCACCTTTCAAGCAGGAAAAAATATTAGGTGTCATGGCATATTCAGGCTCAAGATGGTTACGCCCCAGCATACCAGTGACTGGAAGACCTCATGCTGAAAAGGCTAATGTCAAGGCATCTGTTGATCCAAACTCAGCAGCACATGAACACACTGTGGCTGTAATCTTCCTTTGTGCACACACTCACCCATAAAATAAAACACAAACAGCTGAAGGCAGGCAAGCTCTTGCGAAGGCTGGAGAAATTAGACAGGAGTCTAGCCCTTAATGCCAGATTTGTTGAAGGAAATCTCACCTCTGTCTCATATCCTCTGTATTCAAAAGCCATTTTTATTTTCATATAAATCATGTCATTTAAGATTCTGTGCTGCCATTCTAAAACCATTGCAAGAGTTAAGTTGGCACAGCACACTTAAAAGAAAAGGTTACAACGAGGTGGGAAACAGTCAAAATGTGAACAATATTGTTAACGTATTCCTTGACTTTTAAAATCCCATTGTAAAATAAAATAAACAGCTTCTGAAAGGGAGACGGATCTTCAGACATGCTCCCACTTTTGAATGTGAACCAGCAATCAGGTCTGCAAGTGACCTCAGCCACCTCTGACTCCAAGGTCTTTAGAAATCCCTGGTGGGAACAGTTTTGTGCTGAGCCACTCTGTCACAATTCCAGTCTCACTGGGCACTCCAAAATGTGGTCTGAACCACAGATCAGCTCTTTTGAATGTCTGATCTTGTGTAGGAATGGAAAATAGACTGTAGACAGTGGAGACCCCTGGCAGGAGGGAAAACTTGGTAGTAGTGACAAATGTGTCTTTGGTGCTGCTTGAGCCTGGACTTCTGTCATCGCTTTTGCCCGCTCCGGGCTTTATCCCACCCCCATGACTTCTTTTCAGAGGCTTTGCATTTCCTACCACATCTGCTGGAGCACAGGGAGTGTTTGTATGGGACAGGCATAGGACAGGCAGTGATAAGAAAACAAGGGATGGCCCAGATGAGGGTGTGACAACAGAAAGAGATAACAAGGAGGAGGAGGAGGCCAAATGGCAGGCCAAGAGAAGGGGGAGGCAAGGGGATAAGAGGTGAGACGAAGAGAGACTTTCTGTGCATGAATAAACATGAATAAGTGAAGAGGGGCAGCAAGACCCCCCACTGGCAGGAAGGCAACAAAGAATTAAGGGCAGGAAACATCCCTGCAGGAGCAGTTGATTAAAACTACAAACTGCATGAACTTGGTTGAATCCCTTGCCTGCAGAGCCGCCCTAAAAGAACCTGGTTAAAGAAATTGTCTTGAGCTATTTCAGCATCTCTGCTCCTGAATACTGTGCCCATGTATGATGGGGCAGGCAAACAAGAATAATCAGCTGGCACAAATGTCTGGCCATCTCAGTTCCCATCACAGATGAATTGCTTTACTTCATATTAAGATGCCGCAATGCACGTAAGCACACTCTTAGCTCTGAGTATGGAAACTGTCCCTATTAACTATTCATGCCCTTGAAGTGAAGCACTTGCTTGGATGCTTGGCTGAATCAGGGCCTAATTAAGGAGGTAAACAGCCTCCTATCCTCATTCACCTCTGCCTCAGCCTTAATCCTCCAGTCACCTAAGTTTAATTTAAAAATCTGTTTTCAGGAGTTGAGCCTGGATCTGTCACATCCAAGATTGCCACTAATTGCTATGTGTCAACAGCATTTAGAAAAATGAGCAACGAATTAAATCCACCAAACTTTCTGCCTGGATGACAGCTTTATCTTTACACCTTAGCTTTTCAAGAGGGTTGCAATCTCTTTACCCACCCAGAGTGGAAAATTGCATTGCCCAAAGTCAGTAAGAGATTTCTTCAGCTAATCCCACCGTTTCTGAAGAAAAACTACTGATCTTGTAAATGAACATATGGTGCAACACCCAGGGTGCAAAAGCACTCCAACTCAGACCCCAGGAGGTGAGGACACCCTCTTCCTCTGGCTAGTCTTGTCAGATAGTTGTGGTATTAGGGGATTAGAAAGCAGGCTCAGAGAAACAGGCTGCTGTTCTCAGAAAGATCAATGAAGATGTGAAGGTCACAGATGACACATGGCTGGTTTCAAAACCTCAGGAATGACAGCAGCGAAAGAGGTGGTGAAGGAGGAAGGGGAACAGAGCCAGCTGTAGAAGTTGCCAGAGAAATATTTTGTTGGAGGCACAGCAGAGGAGGAGCAGGATGACGCAAAGAGAAGCAACTGAGTAAGGCACAGCATATTAGGACTGCGAACAGTGGTGTCCAGAGGGATTCCTTTACTGGATGAGGCTGTCTAATACTGATGTAATGAGCTAGTTATGAAGCAAAAAGTCAGAAATCTGTGTGGGAGTGTTGGAGGGGCACGTATTGAGTATCTGCTTCCACAAGAAAGGAGGTAAGCTAAGCCTCCTGCTAAGAGTCTGTTAAGAGGATTAAACAAGACAGTGAGCAAGACTGGACATAAGCCTGCTGAAGCTTCTCATGTTTAGTGACATATTGAGAGGAAAAACCTAATAGCAAAAATGATCATCCTATCTTCTAAGGAATACCTAAGATGAACAAAATGAGGATGAGATAAAAAAAGTAGAAAGCTATCTGTGGAGGGATGGTTGTGTCCACTAGGAATGGCAGCAGAGCACAATGCCATCAGGCTTTCCTCCTAACTTTGTCACTGCCTCATGATCTCACTCAAACACCGCATTCTCTCTGCTCTGCTCTGCCATATATGTGTTTCAGAAGCAGAAACACAGTAATACTGTTTCTTTAAAAAACCAAACATTTTTCACATGCTTGTTGAGAAACATTTAAAATATGTTAAGTGCTCAGTGCTTTGTCAATGCTATACAGAGACGAGTTACTACTAATCATTATTTTACTTGGCTGAATTTGCCATGTATGTTTTCAGAGATACCTCTGAAATGCCCGATACGTAAGGCCTTAACTAAAGCAAACAAACAAAATCTACAGCAGATTTTATTAGCAGGAGGGACAAATAAAAGGAAGAGGGTGGCAAAGCAATGCAGAGAGAATGTTGAGTTTGAAGAAAGGAAAGATATAAACATTTTGGCTGACACAGCAGCAAAGTCAGCTTGGAGGAGAATTAAGGACAACAGAGGTAATGATTTACCAAGGCAGTAGTTTTAAGATGTTGACATATATTTTCAGACCAAGGAGGAGAAAAAAAAACCCAGATAAGACTGTCAGAATTATGACAACTTCTTCTTCTGACTGCTAGTGAGAAAAGTAGACAGAAAAGGCATCTGAAGATTATTCTTCCTCGAATGCTCCCATTTAATTTTCAGGAGTATTAATACAGGCCACATATTGACATTGATGAGCAAAAAGGTTCTTGAGGAAGGGAAGCACATGTTTCCTCATGCAGACATCTGAACAGCTTACAGTCACAGGCAGCTCTGAACTTGAAAGTAGGAAATGAAGCTTGTATGAAACCTGAAGTGGAAGTGTGGGGCATTGAGGGTTTTGTGATCATGTTTTCATTAGACTCTAAATCCTCTTTAGGCCAGGAACACTTAGAGGAATTCAGAAATGTTTTCGACTTTAAGAAAGCTGACTTCGGGAGAACGTGATATGCCCCAAGGAATTTTAGCTGGAATCCTATGAAACATGGGAAACATAGAGCTGAATTTTCAAAAAACATCTGAAAAGACTGAAATTTAAAGCCATCCTTCTTAATTCCAAGGAGAAAAAGGGCAACTGAGGCAAATTCAGTTAAGTGCAGGATGTGAGGATATAAGGAGGAAGTTCTTTACTTTAAGGGTGGTGAGTCACTGGAATGGGTTGCCCAAGGAAGCTGTGAATGCTCCATCCCTGGTAGTGTTCAAGGCCAGGTTGGACAGAGCCTTGGGTGACATGGTTTAGTGTGAGGTGTCCCTGCCCATGGCAGGGGGGTTGGAACTAGATGATCTTAAGGTCCTTTCCAACCCTAACTATTCTATGATTCTATGATTCTATAAGTAAAGATGTAAAGTTTAGTGTAGGTGTCACACAGAAAATTTGGGAAATGTCATCTTCATCCATCTATCTATCTATCTATCTATCTATCTATCTACCTATCCATCTATCCATCCATCCAATCATCCATGTAGATAATTTCAATACAATTATCTGTAGATACAAATATCTGCAGATACTTTAGATACAATAAACAATAATTTGGGAGGGATACAGAACTTCTCAGGAGTTAGAAAGAGCACTTTTAAAGAAATAATTCCATGAGGAATGAGTAATTTTTTTACACTGTCATAAATTTTTCCTCCTAACCATTACATGGAGTTTAATTTATATCAGTGCTAGAAAGACCTGGGAGAAAAATGTTTAATTGCTTAAGGCATATAACAAAAGGAAGAAGTTAGCATGCCCTTTTTTCTTTGAAGAATAATAAGAGGCCAGATGAAGGCTTAAATATTAGCATCACATTCTGATAGAGTTTCCAGGGCTTGCTTAAAGGAAGGAAATTTGCATTGATATATGTACATCCTCAGAGCTACAGCCACACCAGCCCACAGCAAATGTGATGCATGAACACAACCCTCAGTTCCTATCCTAGGCTGTATGACAACTACAGAAACAGGTGGGAAGCAAGGGGAAGAATTCTCTGCAACACATGCAGAGCATTAGATTCAGAGAAAAAACAGTATTTAGGTATGGTTGAAAGATTTTTTTTGTTCCTTTTAAAAAGTAATATAAACTCCTAACTGAGAGATATATACATCTTAATTTCTTTGGTGATAGGACAGACCAGTGAGACCTGGAGTTAATCTTCATTGCTGCAGGAAAGGGCAATGAAATGAAGCAAGTTCCTGTAGAACTGTTAGCTTAATATCTACATGCAAAAATAATAGAGGTAATTTTACTCAAACACCTTAACAGGCAAAATTTGATTAGAAGCAATTGTGCAATTCTTAGAGGGAAATTTCTGCATACAAATGAATAGTAATTATCTTGTTGAAAGATAAGAAAATTAAAGATGGGCCCTAATTCTCCAAAAATTACCCAACTTCAGGGGTTGGGAGACCTGGTATTTCTGACATCCTGTGCTGCAGGGCTGCTTGTTTCCAACCAACTGAGGTGTTTCATTGAATTTCAGTTTTAACTTTTAAAAGAAATTTAAAATTAATTCTCATATAATTTATTGTGAATACCAAATAGATTATTTAAATCCAAGTATAGATAAGTAGCCTACCTACAACATGAATGTTCTGATTGCACCAAAAATAGAAAAGACTAGTGAGATGATTTCTGAAGTATCTACATTTTACAGCTGATTAAACTGTAGTAGAAACTTATCTTTCTATCCTGAGGGTAGCAAATGAGTATAAAGTATGACCTTACTAGCCATGTGCTAAAAAAGCGTGCACAATGTATGAAAGCATCTTTCACAATGTATCAAGTTCAGCAGTTTGCTTTTTAGCGAACTTGTCATGAAGCTCCTGTGCAAAACTGCTCATTTTAAGAAAGACAGAAGTAATGATTTCTCCCCAGTCCTTGCAGCAGGCTAGAGTCTCCAAGTACGATTAAAAAAGGGTCAGAAAAGATATTGATAGGAATTCAATAGAAGCTGAAAGAAATAGTACCGATTGGCTTGCGCTTGGCAAGATGCAGGGAGGGAAGAAGAGAGACATGCATTAGAAGCATTAGCAGGAACAATTCCCAAACCCAGTAACTATCAGGGGGCCCCAAAGCAGTCAAAAGTAGAGTGAAGAGATTTAGAGTCAAGGCATGCAAAGGGTCTACTTAGTTAGACCAGAAGACAGTCTCACATTTCAAGGTTTCTTCTTCAGTACAGCTAAGCTTTTCAATGGGAGGCCTTGACCCTAGGGATCACTAACTGAAGAAAACAAATGTGTTTTCAAATAAATGTATTGGCACTGTCAGAACTGACTGTAGACAAGATTAGATGATATTTATTTTCACTTTTCAGAATACCGTGTTTAATTTTAGACAAACAGACAGACAGAAACGTTTCCAAAGAAGACATGAGTATCTGAACATCAGATTTTCTGTGTTAGCCGAGATTCAACAGGCAGAATTCCTACTAACTGATCTGGCTAAGCCTCCTTCCAAAATGTCAGCCTGAGGTTTTCCTGCCTTCAGTGGTCTTAGTGAGGGTGGTGGGAGGGGACACATGCTGTGAGTCTGTTTCAGTTCTGTCATTGCTTTTCCTCGCTTTCTTGCAATAGATTGGATTTTGATCTGGTATTTTGGAATTGCACAGATGTGATTCCCTGACTGAAACACACTGAAGTTTGCCTGCCTTTGGAATTGAAGGAGGCAAGGAGTGAGGAAAAGGAATTAAAAACAGAATTAAAAAAAAAAATAAAAGTCATTCTGGTTACCCATCCCAAGATACTTTAAAAAGGAAACTCTCATTGCAGCAAGTAGGTGCCATATCTTTTCATAGAGGAATTTGCTCACAGTTCATCTGCATGTTTCTTAAGACAAAGGTACTTCTAACCCCATTTTGTGCTTCTACCTGGATCATGCTTGAGCAGCTTCATGGCCTTCTTGGGTTCCAAAGGATCCAAGTAGGGACTGTGTTAAACACAAAGCAAGATAGGGGCAATGGAAGACAGAGATGGAGCCCAAGGGAAGGTGGCCTATGACAGACCAGATCATTTCAGATAAACATCAGATTCACTATTTCAGCTGAAAATGTCTGAGCACATGAATAAGGTGGAACTACAATGAGGGTTTCAGAATAGCTACGTACTACCCACAAATTTTGAGGAGTGAATATGTACTTGTTAGTAAGAGGTATGACAAAGCAGGAAAGTGGGTCTCACAAAGCACAGACTTGTTGGGTCAAGTGTCCTTTTCCTGTTTGGCAAGTCCTTTTGTCTCTGTGTCCTCCTTATCATCTTGACACCTTACCAAAGCCAGAATGACGGACAGCTCTTAATGACTTCCTAGTGTTTGATTCTGATACAGGGCCCAGCCCTTTTATGCATAACATGAAAGTCTATTTCCCCCCTTGAATTTCCACTTTAGAACCCATGTCCACTTCCACACATGCAACTCCCTACTCCCACCCTGCAATCTGTGTCAAGACAAACATGTTCTTGTCACACCTTGCTTGAATCAGGCAGCTGAAGCCAGTGCTTCTGAATAGATGAACTGATAGCCAATGCTATGTCAGCAGCCAGTGGGACTGGTATCCCCCACCCCAGGAGATGAGAACATCCTTTCCTGAGCACACCCACTCCCACAACGTACAACTGGGGCTATTGTTCCCCGTGTCCAGAAACCAGGCTCTGTCCTGTGTCCTGCATCGTCTCTGTGTACTGCTACCATCCTGCCTGACTTGGGAATACTAGGGTATGTTTTATTTTGGTGGGTTTTATCGGGCTTTTTTGGTGTTTTTTTTTTTTTCCTCTCCCAGCACGCTCATTGACATTTGAGCACAGGGGTTAGTGGCTTGGTCCTGCGGGCAAAGCACCCAAGAAAACAAAGCACACATGCATTTCTAAAATGGGTAACCACAGCTACAAAGACCTAAGCTGAACAGTGGATGCTCATGGTCTGGAGTTGAAACACTGTCATGAAGACACAGACACTTTAAAAATCAAGCCTATTAGTACCCATCTTCCTCTGCTTTCCCTTTTTGCAGCTGGAGGAGAGATGACCACATATCCATTCGAGACCAGAAGGAACAAGAAGTTGTTTTACACTTTGTTTCCCAGAAGATGATGTTTCATCCCCTAAGAATCCCCTCTGCCGTTCAGAGAGGGTGACTGAGGCAGAGTCATGTCTCTGTGACAGGGCAAACCAGCTCTGCCTGGGCAGTGCTGCCTGCTTGCCTGCCTGCCTGCCTTCCTGCCTGCCTGCTTGCTTGCTTGCCTGCCTGCTTGCTTGCTCGCTTGCTTGCCTGCCTGCCTGCCTGCCTGCCTGCTTGTTCCCAGGGAGCTGGCTGTGAGGGGGCCAACAAGCAGGCTAATTTAAAGCTTTAAAAGCTGGCAGCAGGAGCGCAATTAAGCCGTTTTCACAGACTGCTGGCCAAATGCAGCAATTTATTGGCTGAGTGATTGGATTATTCATTTGCAAAGCTGAGAGAGGCATTTTCTTACCACTTCAGTTGGCCTGTAGTACTTGTGATTGACTGTCACATGGATCTTGCCAGTCTCTTTGCATCGTCCTACTTCATTTTCATTCTTCCCTTCCCACCTGTAAAGAAGATAAACATTTAATGAACCCATAATTACTTTAGTGCTCTGATCTTACCAACATTTGGCCTGCTTTCATTTACTTGAGGCTGGTGTCAATTCTCCCTGCAGGACAGTCTAAACTCATTAGCTATAGGAACAAAGGCAGAGTTTAGACTTGAATGGAGCAACAATGGCTTTTGAAGTCTCTTTGTTTTGGTTTTTGATTCAGTGGAAGGTCTCAAATGCAGGACTTCCAAATTAAATACATAATGCTAGGGGAAAATAAAATGTCCTGATTTCAAATGTCTCATGTATCTGCAAATAAATATGACAGTGAGGATTTTCATTTGTGGATTGGCTCAAAGTTGTTTTCTTAAAATATTTTTAATTCTTGTATTTTGGCCAATACTTTCAGGAACTCTTTAATCTGTTAATTTTATGGACATGAAGCTCTGTTTGAACAGCATTAAGCTGCATAATTTAATTTGTACTTAACTAGGAAAACCAAAACAAAATCAGTTCTTGAGTGTTCAGTTCTAGCTCAACATGGCACTTCACATACCTGTACTGTAAACAGTACTCACTACCTGTGAGCTGAAAGCCAGCTACTTTGTCCAAACTAGTTTAATATGTGTTGAATGGCCTGCAATTTGCTGTCATTTATGTGATCTATTTTGTTAGCAACTGTCCTGGTCTAAAATTTTGGGAGCAGCAGGAGAGGAACAGTTTGGTGGGTAACTAGCTCTGCCTTTGGAAAGGCCAGCCTAGTAGCCTGAGGACAACGCTTCCTTTTAAAACAAACAGTTCAGATGACACATGTAGGAATGTACATGTGTGCATCAAACGTAATCCATTGAATGCATAAAATCCAGAGTTATGATTGAAACTCTATCCTCTCTTTGCTTTTTACCTCTAAGTATATATCACAAGGCTCTGAAACAGCTTGCCACAAAAGCGTGTAGCGATGAAGTCCTTTACTTTTTTTGTGTTTAAGTAGAATCTACGTCATTTAAATCAGCACTGTGATTTAGGCTATTTAGCCTCAGTTGCCAGCGGTGAAAGAAAAGCACCCCTTGCCTCTCACTTACTAACTGTACTGCTAGCTCTTGAGATTTTGTCACAGGTTTGACTTCTTGCTCCCCTGCTCTCTCCACCCCCCAAAGATTCTAGAAGACTTTAATTCTTTGACAATCTCAGCCTTCATTTTTTGAGTTTCTAGCCCTGAGGGCTAAAGAGGAAAGTCTGAAAATGTGACCTCTGTGTACCAATGAAGGTTAAAACACTGAAAGGCAGAAGGAAATACCAAATATGCATTATTAGTAGGTTTTTAATCCCACCATTTTTTAAAGCACAACTCATGGCTTTTGGATGACTAGCAAGCCTTTAGGATGCTTGGTACTGGGAACACTTCACACTGAAATAATTTCCAACAGATAATAGCCACAGTGAAGTCAGCTGCTAACAGTCAAGCCATGATGCTAAAGATGATTTATAATTTAAATTTTCTTTCTTTCTTTTTGCAGTTGCTCTGTTTGAAGCCTGAACTGCAAAGTTTTCATTCAGAAGCCAAAACTAACATTAGTCCCTCCCTTTAAAGGGCAGAGGGTAAAAATGTGCAGGACTCAAATGAGCTTAATAGAAAACTAACCGTCACCAGTAAAACAACAGGAAGCGCTTAGATCAGGAGACGTCAGTTGTTGTTGGAGGTCACTGAGCAGAGAACCCCATTTAACACCCAACAGGCTCCAGAAGGCTTGGCTGAGCCAATAAAGACTCACTTAATGTTTCTATCAAGTTATATAACAATAGAAATAGCTTAAGAAGAAATCTCCACCCGTTCTGTTCAGCCCAGTAATGTGAAAAGTTCACAAGGAAAAAGAAGTACTTCACATTGTGAACAAAGTAGCATGTGATAGCCACACTTCTAATTACTCCTGGCACCTCGGCCCTCACAGCTGGGGACACCATACTGCTGATAAAAGGGATTGCATAGGGGCCAGCCTGACACCAGGAGCAAGACATCCATTTAGCGAACCAACTCCTCCTTCCCTCTTCCTCTAACCACAAGGAAGGGAAAAAAAACTACGAAACCCTCCTTAGTTTATAGTCAAGTTGCAATCAGAATTGTTAACTGCCAGGTTATCCTGGAGCATGAGCATGATGGAAGATGCATGAGGAATGCTCACATTGCTGTGGTTTTAGAGAGCTCAAGCCACAAGGACTATCCAGCTTTCTCTTCCTCAGGGTGGACACCCAAGTAGGCAAGAAAATAGCCTTGTGTCACTTGGGGGAAATGTGAAGGATCCTTGGCTAAAGAAAGTTTGGCTAATCAGGACTGGGCTAAATTTGTAGAGGTTGGGGAGTGGATCCCCGACTCCCACCTGTGTCAAAGCCCAGGGCTCCCAGGCAGGTGCCTGCTGGCCTTGTGTAGTCTTTTCACAAAAAACTGGTCCTACAGCCTGCAGGCAACAAGCTTCTACAGCAACACCATCGCTTGCCCCACTCTGGGAAGCTTCACACTGAGTAAAGGATGGGATGCCCTCATGGGCATAGCCAGAATGCTCTGCACTCAGAGAAGGATGTATGAGACCACAAGCCTGCTACTGACAAAGTGGGTTTGATGCCCTCTGCCTCTACGTTTACACAACAAGTGCCTCACTGTTGGAGATGGTTGCTTTCGAATTGCTTAGGACAGTAGTCATGGTCAGCTCCGGTGGATACCACTACTATTACCTACCTCAGAAATTTCCATAAACAAAATTAATCACATTTTAGATGCATGTGCAAGTTTACTTACTTAAAATGTTCTTCACTGCAAGAACTTTTACACTCTGGATTTGTAGAGGAATGGACTGCATTTAATTTAAGGCTAATTCCGTATCTGCAGATCACTACTGTTACAATGCTTATTATCAGCAGTGATGAATGCTCCTTTGCCTCTTCAAATCTGGAAATTCCAATTCTTTTTAATTTCCTATAACTAGTCAGTAACACAGTAAGCTTCCAGCTATAAAAACATCCACAGATACAGAGGATTTTCTGAGGGTGAAGAGCTGGGGTACCCATGCAGTGGGGTGAGGGATGGGCAGGGAAGGACACAGGGGAGCCAGAATAATTGAGAGGGGGTGGGAAAAGCACTGCAGTGGACCAAATGGTCTGAATAGCTGTAACTTAGAAGCAAACAAGGAAAAGTATATATATTTTTGATGTGAAGAAATCAACCAAAAAATGAAACCTTTCACAAAAGCACAGATAAACTGAACAAGTATATGCTTTTCTTCTCCTTGTTGATTTCTACACAGAAACAGAACTGATAGCATTTAAAAAAATACTCAAAACTCACCGGTAGCTACAGCTGCTCAGCCTCTTTATAGAAAATGAAACTATCATGTACACTTTTAAAATCAAATACATGTCAATTTAAAATGTTTTCACATTTGAAAATGAAAAATAAATGAATTAAAAATAAGATTTCATGAAAATTATGGTCTTCTTCCACAGCTAACACCAGATACCATTTGTGCAGATTTCTCAGATCTATGACCTGATTGCTGGTACACACACAATTAAGCCAAAGCACTTCATTCTGTCCTGGCCCTTTATAAACAGCAAAACTGACACTATGTAACAGGCCATTAATGTCTTTTGCAAGTGATATTTTGTAGGGAAGCTTTAAATAGGACTCTTCATTGGCCACCAGCTCAACCACCAAACTTGCCACCAGCTCTGATGCATCAAAGCAGTCAAGGATATAGGGATTGCTTAACCACAATCTTACGCTTAAATCTAAAGAACAAGTATGCTATCACAGAGGGATGTACTTAAAATTTTTTTCAAATGCTCTGATGAATAAGGTCTTCAGTGTTTGTTCACTTAAGGAACATGGTAAAAACAATGCTGCTGTTGTTCTTATATTCCCAGCACTGTCAACCTCAAGTTTCTAAAATTTAAATTGTTATTCCCCACATTATGACATTTTAAAAAAGAATACATGCTAGGCTCCTTTTTTCTTTTTCTTTTTTTTCAATTAATTTTAAATCTTCTGAAGCTCTTGTCCATTTACTCCAAACTGTAAGTTTCTGTTGAGAAGAAAATGTTTTCTCAAAGAATATTAATGCTTCTGTGAAAATCAAAACAATCTGGAAAGAAAAGTTCTAGTTTCAAGTGAGTTCCATTACTGTCAAGCTGAAACAGAATTCTATTAATAATATCTAAAAAAGATGCTTTGACATTTTCAGAGCTTTTTTCTTTTTTCCTCCGGAATGTGTTTAAAAATTCTTTTCAAGTTATTCTTTTTTAAAAACGAGGTTAGAAGACAGACAAACCAGTCCAGCTGACCTGAAATCAGATATCTTTCCAAATTGCATTTGTGAGAATTGTTTTCATTTCATTTGGGGGGGGTGGTGGTGTTGGAATTTGTAGAATTTCCAGTGAAACACCACATTTAATTCTCACTCAGTCTTCCTTAGAGAAACTCTCATACTTCTTATGATGTATGAAATCCGATAACTAAATTGTTACAGTCTTCAAACCTTAATTTGAATTCTGAAACAGTCATTAGCTCTGCCTACAGATAAAACCTTGTATCAATAAGAAAGTAATAAAGGAATGCTCAGCTGTAAGAGTTAATTCTGCAGCTGAGGTGGGTTAAATGCCTCCTAAAACATATGTTCTACAGTGAGAATGCTGAAAGAAGTGGTGCAGTCCTAGGTGAGGGCCCTCGCTCGTGTGGGTTCATCCAGGCCAGCATTCTTCACCGACCTGGCTGGGTTCCTTGCAACTATCACTCTTCAAAATGCCTCCTATTTCTGTATGAGATTCTGTTCCCTTCCTCCTCATCTGAAAGCTTCTGATTTTCTTAAGCTGTTAAATACAACACACAGCACTGGCCAGCCAGCAATTTTTTGGTGGGCAAAGGCCAGATCTGGAAACATCAGCTGTTTTGATGATGACTTTTGATGGCTCCCCTTCCACATTCCCCCAGCACCATTACTAATATATTGTTGGCTTTCCATTCTTAAGAGCAATGTTTCAAATTTCTTGTGTTTCTGTAACCCAACCTTACATTTTAAGGTAAAGGGAAAAAAACCCCCCGCAACAAACCAGTAAAGCCCTCCTTCCTCAATTCAATCTCAGTTCAGACTTCGCTGTCACTGAAGAGGCCACTTCTCCACTTCTGCTAGTAGTTCACCTCATTAGACCTTATACCTTATCTGTAAACTTCCCCTTTTTAGGGTGATCTTTTATAAGACCAACTGGCATGTCAGTTAAGATAAAATTTGTATGTAGAGCCAAATGACTAGAGTAAAATATTCATTTTTACTGAATTAATTCTGATCCTGGAAGCAATGAATATTTCTGTAACAAATGTGCATGTATTTTTAGATTAATAAAACCACAATAAATCTTTCCACTGCTTGAACTTTTTTATTCTTTTCGGTTTTTTTTTTTGGTTTTTTTTTTTTGTTTTTTTTTTTTTTTTCTCTTTTCTTTCCACATTTGCAGACAGCAGCCTTTGTAGCACTCTGCAAAGAACTCTGAGTGATGCAGTGGTTTCAGGCTATCTTTGCAATCCTGTTCTAATTTAATAAGATTAATGACAGAAAATTAGTCAAGACAAGCGTTCGCCTGTTTCGTTTACCCTGCTGTAGTTCAAATTATAGGTGGGAAGTGTTTCCCCCAAGTAGTACTTAATTAGCAATAAGTAGAAGGGAAAGTAAAAGAAAAAAGTGTAATCCTTACAGGGGGAAAATATTTGTAGCTCCGAGGCTTTCCTGTTAGCACAAAGAACTGAATTTGAGTGATTCAGAGGACTATATAAATACAATTTGAATTTTTTTCCTTGAAAAAGAAATATTAGAAGAAAAAACCCACACAAGGTAGATCAACTTCTGTGTACACTTTACAGTCAATTTCAGAGACAGAATCAGTCTTATTGCAGCTGTACATTTCATTAGTTTCAAAAATGCAGTAGAGTTTCTCTCTCTTATTTTGGCTAGAAGACATAGTCCTGACATGTGCTAATGACTGGCTATGATAGAGTATTATGTTATCTTCTTGGAAAGACTTTTTAGGCACTCCTGGATTTTCAGCTGTATAAGTTAATGTGAATTGCTAGGAAAACAAACAAACAAACAAATATATATATATATAGTTGTTCGATAGGGCAGCAGAACTGCTTTTCTTCCTGTTCTCTACTGCAATATCAAGATATGACAGCTAAGACTGTTAAATTTGCAACTTTTCCTGCCAAAAGAGAAAGCAGGGGTGGTTAAGAGCCCCTGCACATGTTTGCTGTATTCTCAGATGTGCTATGAGCTCTGCCAACTGCTCATTCTTCCTGGCCATTTACTCCATCATTCCACCAATTTTGAAATGTGCATTGTACAACAATACTGGGAAGCCATGCCATCACTTAAAATACTGGAAAGGGCTGCTGGAAATTTCCCAGGTAAGTTTTTCAGACTGCAAAATTTTGTAATACCTGCAACCCTGAAACCAAACCAAATGACCCCAAGCAACCAAACAAGCAAACCAAACTTTGAGGAAGGGACGTAGGCAGAAAGTAGCCAGACTCAGAGAAACTCATTTAGTAATTGCACTCTGGTGTGCTGGTTCTTAGGTGCCTCATAAATGGTGAAGAAACAGATCAATAGGACTCACCAGTGGGTTCCACAATGCTAAAAGGGAGGATTTTGCTGCCAGGCTACTCCCTGAAGAATATATATTCAAACTGAAAGAGGTGGGAATAGAAAATCCTTGGGGTTTTCGAAGAATGAGAGGTTACCAGCCAGACAGTCAAGAAAGCAATGAGGGTAAGAAGAGAGTGACTGTGAGCATGGGCCAGCTGACACCCAGAAAAATTATGGAGGCTCTCAACAAAACCTTCAAAATTCTGAGAAATATTTTATATCTAGTGCAGTTTGAAAGATGAATGATGGCTACGGGATGAGTAGTGGGTTTGTGGTGAGTATACCCCCACCCTGAGAGCAGGGGGAAACAAATGGCTGATTTATCTGGCTAAACTATACTCAAAATGATCAGAATTACACCACTGTCAAAAAGATCAGCAATACAATTATCATTAGTACCTAAATTGTCACCTCAGTTGCCATATGAATAGCTATTTATGTATCACCCGTGAATGGCTTAAGGAATTAATACCTTCTTGACAGTGAAGAAAAATTTCAGAAGAGCCATGGGGATTAGCAGCTCAAGCCCCGTTTCTAAAGTGATTTAGGTTCCTGAAAATTCATGTCATTAGATGTCATGTGGATTCTCATATTATTTTTGAAAATTACTTCTATTGATCAGTAAAAAAAAAAAAACCAAACAAATCTGCCTTTGTACACACAAAATACCTGCCCTATCTCATCACTTGGACTTATACTCCAAAGTTTCCCTGAGAGAGAAACTTGTGACTGATCGATTCAATTCAAACACTGTCTGCATTAATTGCCAACATGAATGATATGCAGTCCACCATATGGAGCCATATATGAGCAAAAAAATAAACAAATGGGACACAAAATTTTTTGTGTTAGGACCAACTAAATCTAAAGTAAACCTTTTAATATCCTCTTTATAACAGAAGCTATTCATAAAAGTACTTTTATTTTTATTTGTGTAGTAGTTGTTCTTTTCTTTAGGTTTTCTCAAGGGTTTAATCTGCCTTCTGAAAAGATACATGCTGATTTGTCAGTCTTGGGAAATGCTGAGACTTCTTAGGCCAGCACCAAAGCAGGGAGTTTAATTTTAAACTAATGGATAAATTTATTGACATAAAAAGAAACTACTATGTTTGGAACATCTCCAAATAGAGACATTCAGCTAGGTACTGAACTATAGGTTTCAGTTTCTAATATTAGGTAATCAAAATTAAAAAGAAAAAAAAGAAGTTGTTCTTGCTTTTGCAAACAATAGAGACAAAATAGTTCTCACATCACAAGAATTCTTAATTATATTGAGCAACTGAATTCACAGCATATTCATATCAATGCTTACTAAGGAGAATTAACTTATAAACACAAGAAGCAAAACTATAATAAAAGTTGGGAAAATAAGAAAGACAAAGCAATTACTAGAGCTCCTACTACCTCTCCTATACTCTGTCAAACCTCACTACTGCTAAGGCATATGGGACAATGTGTGACCATACAGAGACATCTCACTAACAAGAGATGCTAAAAATATGAAGAGAAACTTATTCCCAAAATTGAGCTTTTGGGCTAGAAATTCCATTTATACAGTCCCTTTCTCCCCCATCAGAATTTTTTCTGGAAGTTAATGCCAAAAATTGAAACCAGACTAAAAGCTCATTGAGGAGAAAGTATTATTACCTCCCCAGCCACCCACTGGCTGTTCAAATAATATTGTATATATCTGTGCACTTCTGCATATTTATTGAACTTGTCAAGTTTTTGTTCCCAACTAAAACTTACTGGCCCTGTCAAAAGTTCACCAGCTGCACAAGTGACTTTGATGGCCCGAGGAACAGCCCTGGCTCTAGCGTCATGGAAGAGCCTGTGGCTTTCCTCTCCCTTTTCCAGCTGAGATTGGTATGTTGATGCATGGGGCCCGGAGAAGATACAGAAGGAGGGAAATTGAAAAAAGAATAAACAATAAAAATATAAATTACAGAAAGTGCTCACCAAGCCATCCTGGTTTTATTATATGGCCTTTGTATTTTCAATCAAACTATGTGGAATATGTATTGTAAACATTCTGCACCCACTGCTCAACATTTTTATGGCTTAGTAGTAGAAGAGCTAATAGGAATGTAGAGTGGGTTGCTACATAATCCTTGTGGTGTGGCTGATGGGCTGTCATGTACAAAGAACAGGGTTGGCAGGTGTCACCTCTTGAGATTGCAGAGGATGGGAGCAGGACTGTGGGGATGTGAAGGCACAAAATAGAGAATCAGGCAGAAAACCCCTTTTTGCAGCAGTGCGATGAACAGCGTCATGGTACTAATATCCTTGGTGGGGCATTTGTTGCGCGAGATGGAAGATGAATGGGAGAACAGAGAATGAAGACTTGGAATAAAAAATTAAGATGTATACACCCACATGTTTTTTCTTATGATCTAGAGGACAACACTAGACATATCTGCTGGGGCAGTCATTCATGCCAGAAATTTTACAAATTAGAAAGTGAGGGGAAAAAAAGAATGTAAATAGACAATACTCTAACATAGCAAACAAAACAGGCTGGAACTGTTCAACCCATGGCTGCTATCTCACATTCATACTTACACAATGGTTTTCCCGATGTGCTTAAATGACTTCTCCACAAATTCACGGACACTATGGACCTCCCCAGTGGCTATGACAAAGTCCTCAGGCTCATCTGTTTGCAACATCAGCCACATGGCCTGCAGAAAGACAAAGTAAGTCAGATTCAGTGCATATGTATGCAGCCTCTTTTGTACATGATACTATATTACTGCATTTTTTATTTTGAAATAGCTACACATGCACACACATACCCCAAGATGGGGAAATTAACACTTTCTTAACATAGTGGCTATTAACCAATTCACTGCAACTCTAAAATGAGTTTAATTATTTCTTATTATAGAAAACAATGCTGTATTTGATTTTCAATTTGTTCCATAGCAGGGGTTTCTCCAGGGGAGACTTTAATATGTTTACTTTTAAACACTGAGACTTGGTTTAATGCTCTTGAGCATGGCTTCACTTGTTTAAAGCACTACATGAATTGACACAGATATGGGGAAAAGAACAAAATTTTGCAATGTTTCAGGCCAGAGTGCTGTTGTCTGTCTGTTATGGAATGATGTCAAATGCATTGAATCAGGAAAATATGGGTCCCTTTGGCTCTTTCTTCTGTCACATTTGTTTTGGCTAAGTTGAGATTTTAATTAAGAGTAAGCAATTAAAAAGGTAACTAAGAACAATCAACAGTATATTTGACAAAATTAATCTGCTTTTCCTGCTGAATACGTGCTGAATGTTACATATCAAAGCACCATAGCAGAAACTTTTGACACAGACACACAGAAAACACTGGTGGAAAAGCGAGACAACCATAAAGATCTCTTTCAGTGAACCATCTGCACAATGGTAAAAACTACACTAGGTTTGGAAGCCAAACTTCACATAATTGTCAACATATCTGCATTTCAGGGGGGCAAGTTTACTTCCCACAGTGATATCTTTCACAAAGTCCCCTCCCACAAACAAGTAATGATGGATGAGCATTTCAGAGGGCTGGTCAGCTAAGTCAGCATGAAAGCAGGAAAGCAGATGGAAAAAGAGGCATACAAAGATGTGTGACTTGTCTGAGGTATTATAGCAGGTACATTTCAGGGTTTTGATGTGCAAGCCACTGCTCTAGCAACTGGACTATTTGACTGCCTAGGAACTGTAGGCAGACAGAATAATTATTACTTTAGATCAATCAAAATTATGTAAACAATTCATTTCCTCTAGAGAGGAATAGGGAATACCTGTATGGCATGATCCTTATTTAATAAATAACCAGAAAAGGAAAACAAAATAATTCAACTTTTTCTCCATATGGTAAAAAAGACTGTCATCTTCTCACAGTGTAATCCACAATGCTATTTGCATTGACCTCTTCACATCAGCTTTAAAGAAAACAACTTTAGTAGGTCCCTTGATGGTAGTGGATACTCTGCAAATCAGATTAATAAAAGCTTTGGGACAGCTCAGTTTCTCTTGGTAAATACCACCTGAAATATTCAATTTTTCTCTCCATATTCTTAATAAATCAGTGTCCAGCATAGCACGGTGATACATTCCACTTAAATGGTTCTATTTGCAAGTAATTTTTCTTCCCAGGAATTATTTTATGCATCTTCCAAAGTTTTGACAAGATTTTATTAAGATGTTCCTTTTGAACCTTTTTGCTTCTTGAATGTGCATAGAAGCCTGGGTTTTGGGAAACTGCTGTGCAAGTCCTTGACATTAATTGTGCTTTAGGGATATGACCTGCTGGGCAGGACAATGGCAGCAACTTTATTTTTCCTTTCCAGAGTTGAACATCCTAGACAATGACGCAAAAATACCCAACTAGCTGATGAAACTCCTCTTGTGGGAAGGAGATGTCTTAACTCGTATCTCTCATATGAGCTTTCTTGGAACATTGGGGTTTCCCTGCTGATTTGAGAGGTTGCCATAAATCACCAACTCCTGTTTCTTCATGACCGGACAAGTCTGCAGGATTCAGAGTAGTAGCAGCTTCACAGAAGTGTAAAAGGAGTATCTAAAGTAATTGATAGTTCTGGTTCTCCTAGTCTAGTCCCCGATTTCACAGATCTTCAGCTTTCATTAAGCAGCCCAGCTGAAAGCAACAAACATTATTTGCGTAAATACAGATTTCCAGGATTAGATAGTCAGCGTCAGAATTTATAGCTGTTCCCCTCCTGACTACATTGGATGTTTGCTCTACATAAAGAATTCAAAGTCTCACCTCTGTTTGAAGTGTAGACAGCACTGAAGTGTCAGTTACATCTGACAGAGATGTAATGTCCTAACCTCACTGGTTGGTAAGAATCAGCCCCCACCACAAATGGCACGTAGGTTGACTGAATATGCAATATTAGCATGAGGACTTGCTATTTACTAAGCACATCTGTAAAGTAATACTAATATGTCCACGTAGAAATAGGATCAGACTTAAAATATTTTTTTGCCACCCCTCCACTTGTAAACACCTCAGTATTGTAATTTGTTGGATATGATTTAGCCCAAGTGCTTACGCTGAGCTGTTCACCAATCCAGTGAGAATTTAAAATATTTACACATTTTTGTGTATTGATACAAAATAGCATTGGAAGTTTCTCTTTAGTGTAAAACGTGCATTATATTGAAGGAGACAGCTTCAAAACACTAATAAAAACCCAACCTTTGACAACTGGTCACACCAAAGTGTTTGAATATATCAGCTGTTGCCTATCATTTTGAAGAACAAGGAATCACCATCCTAAAAGTCCAACTTAAACTGCAGTAGATTTCTACAGGAATAACTTAGAAACACTCAAAAAATGCAAATAGAGTTGCTAAAAGAAATTTTTGCTTCAACTTCTACCAGGAAAGAATGTTTAGATTAATGATTACTTGAGAATCTATCACTGCTGGTTCCTTTATTTTTTCTGGCATTTACAATTGTTGGCACTTAAAATTACCTTAATCAAATCAGGTGTGAAAAGAAAAGAATATACTAAAAATTATGAACAAATTCATTAATAGTTCTTTTTGCTTTGAGAAAAGTGACCAAGCATTGCTGCTTTGAACGGGTCTGCATAAACAGTCTAAAAAACCACAAAGGCAAGCCAGAAGATAGAAAAATCTTTGACCAAGCTCCACATTCAAATCTTTAATTCCACAAGTACAGCCCGTGACAATCAATGAGAAATCTGCGTACAAGCAGTAGCTATATAATTTCCCTACAGCAAGTGCCAGGAATTGATGTGCTTTCCCCCACATCAGACTAATAAGGGCCCTTGATCTATCAATTTCTAGGCATTTCCTTTAGGAGTTCATATTGTACCAGACTCCAGGCTGAGAATGAGAGGAAAGGGGGACATACAGCTCCAGGTTTATTTGTCATTACTGAATGGCTTACTGGTTTTAACAGAGGGGAAAAGCTTTGTTTAAATTTCCACTGAAAGTAATTAATGGTTATTGACTGGCAAATGAAGAACAGGTGACACTCTGAATTAGAAGATAAATGATCTCATGTTCTAGCGTGATAATGGGTTAGTAATTGCTACAAAGCCTCAGCCTAGTGCGTCCCATCATAATGCTAGATCATGTCCAGAACACAAAGGCCTCTGTGTGAGAGGTATTCAGCCATTCTCCTGATACAGCTGCAGAGTGATTTGCTCCATTTATTCTCTGATGGACTGCACAACTGAGGCAAAAGTTCACCCATTCTCACCTTCCTGTTCACATGCTGAACCACATGACCCATGACATGGCTGAACTGGGATAAAAACATCGCCCAGCTTTGGCTCTTGGCTATCTTTTAACCATCACAAGGTCATATATTTTAGGATTTTTTTCTGGTGCACAAATGGACAATCGTGGATTTTTCTTTATATCTTTGTAAAGGCTTTCTTGGCTAGGCTGACAGAAAGTCAAGAAATTATTTATGTTCAGTTCTGCAATCCCTTCCTAATTTCTTGCTTGGTGCAATTAACAGAATACAGGCAAGTACTGAAAAGAAGACAACTACTATGGAAACAATTCAGTCTATCTTAGAATAAGGCTGTTCCTTTAATGGCAAATGAAACAAAACATATTTTTCATATTTGAACTCTTTTTGGCTCTCCTCTAGTGACTCAAAGTCTAAAGGCAATACTATGTTATTTACATTTAAAGACAGAAACCTAACTGGAGAGAGATACGTAATAAGTCTAGCAAGCGGACACACTTTTATGATTATGTGGACTGGGATATCTGTTCTGCATGCCTGAACTACAGCCTCTGCCAAAATCTTTCCTCTTTCATCTTTGCCTTTTCCTTTTTCTGTTTATAAACCCCTGCCAGTAGTACACACCACTTTTAAGCAATATATCCAAAACATGAGCCAGTCTTCTCCCTGCCCAAATAATATAGTATTTGTACCTGGGCTAGTCTACTTTGGGTAGAACCCAACCAAGCTGGACTAACGCAACCCACATATAGATACATTGTGCGCATGTCACTTCAGTTATGGTTGTGATGTATCTGCTTGTCTTGAGCATCTGGAGTATGCTGTAGATGTGTTTCACCATTAACTTCCAGTCCAGTATCCCAGTGAGAAAACATTTATTAACTGGGCTGTCATCCATGGATAACAAAGACTCTGTAGTTGCGGTTATGTTTAACTCTATATATTTGATACTTCTCTTTCAGTGTCTGCTCTAGCACTGTATATTCTTAAAACGGGTTCATAATCACGTATTTGCCTATTAAATAGGGAAAGGAAACATAAATCCAACTTCTGAGACTTTAAAGTACAACTGATGATTTCTGCTGTAGAAATAAAAGATGATTTTTCAAGAGAATTAGTAAAGCCTTTTCTTATGTCTCATACAATGCAAGACCCAAATCAGCTATGACTGAACAGACACACAATGTGATAAATGGAAAGTGGTCCCATTGGTACTAATTGCTATTACCTTGCGTTGCTACTCAGCATTTTTTTCAAGCCTTATACTGTCAAAAAGATCTTTCACACATATTTCTAGGTATTATGCAGAGAACTTATGACTTTTTGTGTTTGTTACACAGACCAAAACAAAAAAAAATTGTATCAGTAATGTTTATTTTAGGAGATGGAATAGATAGTTGCAGCCTGATGCAGGGTGCATTGTCCATGCATTTCAGAGACAAAGAAGCAGAGACTGAGAGACTGGTGAATGTCTAGCTCTACTTACTTATCATTTGAAGAGGGCATGGGTTACCTCAAGGCTGTCAACAATTAGGGAGCAATTTCTGACTAAGTCAGAAAACATTACCACACAGAGAGACCCAAGAGTACATTATCACCATTTATAGAAATTACGTCTTTACAGTATTCCATACTCTATTGTCTAGAAGTGGGCAGAAGAATTCAGTGGGTTGGACATGCTACTCTCTAGTGATCCCAAACTTAGCTATCCTGCTGAGGTGACCACTGTGAAGGAGAATTGAGCATTTTGGGCCAAAGCATGATGAGTCTTTACAGAGATGCGGCAGCAAAGGAAAACCTTCTCCGCATATGGCAAGCACAAAGGCCTGTCATGACTGCTGTTCCTGCATGCATCATGAGGCAGTGTTCCCTTTGTGCCATAGCAGGCAGGGCTATTGTATCACCTCCCTCTCTGCATTGTCCCAACTCAATTGCACTGGAATGGAAAGAAATGACTTGGCATCTTCTGCACTGCGCGACATGGGGAAATGTCATGCCAACGCACTTCCTGCCTGCCTGGATGTGAAGTAGTTCCAGATGCCATCACCCAGCTTCTCCTGACACAACCCAGCTGACTGGCTGTGGTTTCTCAAGCTGCTACAGAAATGACCACAACCAATGATTGTGCATTACAAAAGTGAGACTGGGGACATCGACTCAGAACTCTGAACCCAAACTGACTTTCAGTTTATCTATTCACTTTTGGAGGGGCAGGGAAGGAAGAACAGGTGCTATGCTGGCTGAGTCACCTGCATCTGATTGACTTCTGTGACTGTTAAAAGTGTAGGTGTGTACTGGGTGTACCTGATAGGCATGAGAGTGTGTTACATAAAGAAGGAAATTATATAAAGAGACAGTGATACATACATATAATAAACAACAGAGGGGGAAAAAAAATCTGCTTTCACGTGTTCTGCACAAAATAGGGGCATAGCACACATGGCTGAAAAACACTACAAAGCTCAAGTACAGCAAAAACCTCTTGTGTTCAGAGTAAAGTATAAGCGACCTCTGCCTGAAAGCTAACACAAAAGTGCTGGGCATGATCCCATGCTCCCAGCCACAATGGGAGTTCAAAGTAATGACTATTGCTTTAGTATTTGTTTCTGATGATATTATAAGGCAAAGCAAACACGGCAGGTAGACTCTTGCCAAAGAAAACCACATGGATGTACTGCCAGGCATGCTGATACTCTCACGAAGCCAGTGACAACAGAAGTATGGGAGTATGAATAATCAATGTACTCCTATGTTGGTTTTTCATCCCCCTAATATACAACCCTTCTTGATCAGCAATGGTGCGTACCCAATAAAAAACAACCTTACTACGCTGCTACAGTTTGTATTTGAAAGGCAAACTGAAGTTCATGATAGAGGTCATTGTCTATCAGTAGTGGCACTTTCATAAACTCCCAAACCTCTCTCAAAATGTAAAGCAAACGAGGTACTGCCCAAGAAGCGCAGGACACATGCCTCTTCCTTTCTCCTGAAGACTCATCATGTTTTCTCAGATCAGCAAAATTCATAGTATTGGTACAAGATCTGTTGCTCAAGGAACCTCCATTTATGGAAAAACCCTTCTGAACACCATTTAATTATCTATCAGGTCTCATAAGTTTAAATACATTTTGATATGCTTCTTCCTTAACAGCATAATGCTGAACATAAGGACTCCAATGTCTGTGTACAAAGCTTTTCCTTTAGCTTTGTCCTTTCCGCTCAGGCAGAGGAAACATTGAGTACTTATGACATGGCAGCTGCTTCCATTCAGAAGGGTGATGTTTGCAAACCATAGACAGTTACATCATTGACAGAAAAGGTATAAAATGAGAACAGATTCAAGATGAAAACGTTTTCCTCCAAGAGGAAAACCACATCATTTGAAAAAAACAATGGAAAATTTAACTTAACAATCATAAGAAAGTAAACAAACAACAAAACCCACTTTTACTACTATACATATTACAAGTCATCTAGTTACAGAGATAGTATGTTGCAACTCATTTTATAAACTTTCTCCAAGTATTTTGAAGTTACAGTTGGTAAATTGCCACAGAAGTGATTTGAAGTATGCTTCTGATTTAGTCATATCCTATGGTTTGGCTGTAGATGTGAACTTGTTAAGAGCTGAGCTGTGCTCAGGTCCATGATTTTTTTCAAGTTAAATAGCTGATATATTTAAAGTAATAATTCAAAATTATAAAATTACTAAGATAATAAAATACCTGATAATCTTTGTGGAGCATCTTGAACAAGAACAGTATCAATGTCTTCTGAAACAAAAGCCCTCACATCTGTAGGAAATACTAGGAAATACTGCCTAACTTTTCTCTTGTAAGCAGATACACCAATTGTTTTACAGATCTCAGAGAGGACTTGTGAAACTTTAGTAGGCAGTGTCATTAATAAAAACCACAGGAATTATAATCCAGATAAAACTTAAAGGTCAACCTTCCCTGTTAACACAACACGATGTTTCTCATGCACCTCAACTGAATACAAAGTTCTCATTGTGTTATCAAAACCTAGATTACTGCTTTCTTTGTTTTTTCCCCTTTTTTCACTTGTGCCACTGAGTGTCAAAATATTGTTCTTTCAATACATAGAAGTATTTGTATACAGTTTTATAATTGATCTTTAGTTGCTAGCTGGAGGCAAAAAAGAAATAGTAAAGCTGCTTGTTGGGAAACCTCACCAACAATGAAAATTAATATAGTCCTTTTTTTTCTTGCAAAAAAAAAAAATCGAACAGATTTTTAGGTCCACAATGGTTTGTTTATTCTTCAAAAGGTTCAATTGGAAGTGACATGTGTGACACAAAGTAATTTAAATGAAAAGATACAGAAAGGATGCATATATGGTCTGTTTCTTTCATTTTATTTTTGGAGGATATTGTTGCAGTTGCTAACAAAGGGGTGCCTTAAATTCTGTTTAAGAAAAAAAGGAAAGACATTCAAAGCTAAACAGAGAAAAAAGAGAAAAATTTGAATTACAGAAAGTACGCGAGAGTTTTAACCATTCAGATTTGTATTACCTAGACAAGGCTATAGAACAACTACACGTTTCCCAGGCTCCACCTAGCAGACAATTCTGAAAGATATTTGACCCACTTCCCCCTCCCTTTTTTTCCCTTCCAGAATTAATTTTCCCTGCTATTTTTATATGAATGAAAGACAAAATACCTCTTCACAAAGAAGCAGGCTCCCATTTGACAGGATTACTCACCGCTAAAGTAAAGGGTTGTACTCAGGTTGTGGTGAGGGCAGAGAAGTCTTAGGGACCCATGCCAGGAAGGACTGGTTGGGGCCATGAGCTAACCACAAGAAAACAGGCTAGGCTTTCAAGTACTGGCATGTTTACTGGAGCAAAATGATCAGCCCTAAAATCATGATCATAATGTAGATATTGATCACAAAATGTTTACAGTTGAATATTTGACTATAAAAAGATCCTGACACCTTTGTGTTTCTGACACCTGTTTGCCTCCTATTTCTTTCCTGGATGGCTCAACCACTTACAACTAAGCACAAGCTAACATGCTTCTTTTGACGGGGGTCACAGTAGTAGTACAGACCAAAGTACTACTGATCTCCACACAATCAAAATGCTGTTATTTATACCATGATTCAGGTAGTTACTTTCTCTCTCCAAACCTTCCTTTCTTTTCCTCCCATTTGTGAACATTGCCTCTTCAGCTTGCTAGCTTCTCCACTGCAACTTTGAAGTTTTGCAGGGATCAGCCCAGTGCCTATTCAGAAAAGGGTCCTGACTCAGGTTAAACAACTAGTAATACTGTAAAAAAGTGCTAATAGTAGAAGAGAACTGCCAGAGCACGGGCAGATAGGCTCAGAGATAACAAATCAGTACTTCATAGTGTTTATACATGTTTGAGGGTATTGGAAGGAAGAAGAACAATCATTTGAGATAGTAAAAGTAACAAAGCAAGAGCATGGAGATAAAATATATGAACAGTGTTATTTTTATTTAAAGACATATGGGGAGACAGAGTAAGTTAATAACATAAAATTAACCATAATTCTATATTATAATTACGTTTGCCCCTAAATTTTCAGAATTCTAGCTTCATACTTTTGAACGCTAAGCCATTTTCTCCTCAGACTGCTACCAATTTCCAAATGATGTTGCAATCCTGAATAATAATTTAAAACGATTGACTGAAATATGAATTTACTCATCCTGAGGAAAACATTTACTAATCATTAGGTTCTTTTAAATTAGAGTTATTCTTGTCTAAATAATCTGTGTAAATAAAGATCGTGCTACCTTTATAACAACATTGATACTTCACCTTCTTTTATTACAGTTTTCAGTCCACTGGAATTCCTTTACCAGAACATTTCAGGTGATAATATTTTGGAATTTGATGCTTAATTTTCTCTGTTGAGTACAGACAGAGACAAGAGCAATGCCTTGGGGATACGGTAATGCAATACCGAGGGATTTATTTTCTTTTTTATTTTTACCTCATGTCACAAGTTCAATTTTAGGCCAACAGTACCCAAAACAGCTGTCATGTGATATAGCAGCTTATGCAAAGAATCTGGTGGTTTTAACCAGAACCCTGGGACAGAGGAATCCGCCTCACAGATTCGCTGCCACAGCATTAGTGTTACTGTTGCTTTGACCAAGTTGCTCTATGCTCTGGGTCAGACAGCAGCTCATGGTCTACGCCATCTCAAATCAGGGCATGAGAAATTCAGCTAGAAAAAGTCAATAGTAAAATGATTCCAGAAAGTAAAGGACACATTTTAGAAGTCTGTCTGTGCAGCACAGATGTGAAAAAGCAACAGGAAAATTTCTTCTGAGCATGCTCAAAAATACATTTGGAGGGCACTTCACACTGACCTTCCCTTGGCTTGTTCTACTCTTTCTGATTCCACCATCATTAGTTATTACTACTTCTGCAATGGCAGCTGCTCTGAATCCTGTCAGGGGAAGGGAAGAGGCTGCATTAAAACTATAGATATGGCTGCTCTCCGTGGGCTGGTGTCAAAATGGAACAGAAAATTTTATTCAGTTTGTTCCCAGCAATAAATACAGTCCTGGCATCCTGGATAAATCCTTCACATAACAGCATGTGTTCTTTTATGCACCCTGGGAGTGATTCTATTTAAAGCCATGGAATTGTGGGTGTGAGACTGTAAGCACATCCACTTACCCAAAACAAAATTAAAACCTGTCTTATATTAGAGTCAGGAGAGCTGTTACGAAAAATGCAAACCATATGAAGTTTTAAGTATACTTATGTTTTTTATCTGTCTCTGTGTAGCATATACAATTGACTTTCACTGCCTGAGATGAAGTGCTGACAAGTGTTTTACCATATTATTACAGAATACCCCAGTAGCATTATCACACTTCAACTTTTGCTTGCAATAAATCTCTGTTACATACATGTCAGAAGTCATCGCTTATATCACATCTGACAAAGCAAGGGCCCTCCCTCCCCAATGGACATGAACGCGACTCTACACACACTAGGTATTCTGCCATTAAGGCTGGAATAACCCCCACAGGCCAGACACCAGGAACAACATTCCCATAAGCATTATTTGGTGAGGGCCAGAGGTCTGTTCTCAGACAAATAACAGTGGCACAGGCATGAGTCACTGCAGAATGCAATGGATTTATCACCACAATGACATTATCATCCCTTATAGGCTGGTTTCCATATGCAAGTCTTTTTCCATCCTTCTTTTCTTTTCTTTTTCCAGAGATTATAACTCAACTGCTGAAACATATTTTCATGAAAAAAATTCTCTGCTCTAGGTATTTTTTTTTAAATAGCTATACCATAAACCACATTCTAATTGCATGTGTCCAGCTTTAGCTCGGTTTTTTTGTTTCAGTTTGGTGAAAGCAAACGATGAGCAGACGCAATCTCCAGTGTCCCAATCTCTGCAGTGATAATGACTCTTTTTGTGTCCTTGACTAAAGCACTCAATCTTCCTAAGTTTCACTGTCTGTGAAGCTGGAGTGATAATATTTATGCAACTAGAGTGCTGTAAGAAAGTTAAGGTTAGCACAGACACTAGTGAAGATGTGCATTATTTCTTAGAGGACTAGATGCTTTTGTATGCTCTTTTATAGTGAAAAAAAGCTATTTTCCCTCTAAAAGGCATGAATTCAAACATTCTTCCTTAATATTGACTGGACTAATAGAAGTATCAATATATTATATTAATAACTAATATTAATATATAATTTTAATATTAATATAGCTCTGAACTAATTAAAAAATGAATTAAAGGAGCAAGGAAATCCAAGGATGAGAGTGCACGGAAATGATTGTTACATTACACATTTCAAAACTCAATAAAATAGATATTTCTTGAGATGCTGCACATTTCCGTTGTGATGCAAGAGATAGGCAAGATAACTACTCAGGTAATCTAGATACTAATAAGCAAGCTACAGTGGTTTCTTGGTGTCTTTTGCCTCTCTTGCTTAACCTTCAGCATTTTTTTTTTCTCTTTTACATGATAATTAAGGGAATCCTGGAAATAAACTCTGAATCTTTTCCCATAGAAATGAGCTTCATCCTGCAAACCATGCCTGATTCTGACTTCACATGAGATTAATTTCATGAATTTTCACAGCCTGACTGTCAACATAAAAGAGAGGAAAGTGGGCCTGTAGTTCATGTTAGTGTAAGTAGCTCTCTGATGCTGCAGGATTTTCTGCATCAGACCCAAGAGGTGGCTGTAAACCCAGGTATGAAACAAATTGTTGCATCAAGTGGTGAAACAATAACTGAACTTACCATGAAACCTCTTCACTTAGTATTCTTCCCCTTCCCAGTACAAAGAAAAAGACCAAAGTTTGAGACCATGTGGGAAGGAAAGGGAACAAAACCATCTAGCTGCACATCCCAGAGAAACATCTAAAGCCTGAGACTGCTGCAGTCAGACCTCCCTTGAATCCTGCTCCTCTCTAGCTGCCACCTCTCCTCAGTCCCCATGCTGACCCCCTGAATCAAGCCAGATGGGACTGGCGGAGACATGTCAAGGAAGTGCTGAAAAGGTGACTTGGGTCTCTGGCAGCTAGTCTGGAGCTCGTTTCTATGCGAAATCTCTGGGGGCTGCTGCTTTGCAATTTCTCAGGAATGTTTAATTCTCCTCATCCCTTTGCTGAGTCTCTCTGGAGAGGTCACGGAGGCCTGTGACATCCCTGGAGGGCACTGCCTAACTAAATTAGCATGAGATAACTTTGGACTCTCTTCCAAACAAGAAAATACAAGGGAGAGAATTTCATTAAAAGCAGAAGACTAGGTGATCCAAGTTAATCCCAGCCCAGAGCTGCTGAAGAAATGTTCTCTGTTTATATTTTGACTTTACTCTCTGTTACAGAGTTCACTGACTATAATGGAAGCTGTGTTAAGTGCACAACTTGACCTCAGTTGACCAAATCTCGGTTTCATAATAAAGACAAAAAGTGGGTTTGGCGGCTCTAAAAGGTTTGATAAGTTGCTGCTTTGCCTGTTAGTGTGTGACTACCTATGGTGCTCAGTAAATGATAAAAGACAAACACCGATGTACTTCACTCTTTATTTGAACTTCTAAATCAGGAAACATGAATTCTCTAATAAGCGATAGTATGATAATATATCCATATAAGTGTGTAGGCTTAGCATTCGTTAGCAAAGGAAGCACGATGATGATGTACCAAACTTGCTTTTTTTTTTTTTAAGAGATCTGTGTACATGAGTTTTGTTTATGTTCCCTCAGTGGATGAAGGAAAAAATCTACCTCAGGAGGTAAAAAAAAAAAGAGACAACTTAGGGAATGCCAACATCTGCACATGCTTGCGCAATAGCATGCTCCCCATGCAACTCAAGGGCAGGGTAAGGCACAAAGGTAGCTCAACACGTGCAGCAATATCCCACTTCATCTTCCAGCAGTGAAAGAATCATAGCAAATGCTACACCAAATACCTCCAAAACAAGGATTTGATTCTCTGTATACAAACAGGATGGGGAGCAAACTTGAAGTTTTTCACTCAGTCTGAGGTTGTAATAACTGACTCAAGGAAAACAGGAGATGAAATAAAAATGTACTAGAAAAACTTCTTTGCCTGAGCTTGATTTATTGGAAAAACTGCCTTTGTAAGATCCAGGAATTCATGCTTCAAAGTATTATTAAATACATTGGTAGTAATAAACTAAGACCACCTAACAGTGCAATATGAACGAAAACCTATTCTTCTTACCAACCTGAGATTAGAAAGTGAAATCTTACTTTATTAAATGCTGTTTATAAGCCAGTTCTGGAAAACAGCATGTTTTGGACATACTGGGACAAATACTCCTCCTTCTGAGAAGACAAGAAGAAAAGCAAAGGTACAAAAGTTCATGCAGTTCATATTAAGGACAACCCAATGTGCTCTCTCCCTTCAGGAAGGAAATATTAGCATGGCCTTTTAGCTACAATCTGAGGGCAATGATCTGCTGGGAAACATGACTTCAAGTCAACAGATCTTTGGGCAATAAAAGGCTAAATTAGCTTTCTTACTCCTGTCATAGTTGTCTCCCTTTCACAGAAGGACTGCTGCTTCGCCATGGTTGCCACTGAGTTTGTACATGCACAGTTAAAAATCAAAGCAAATATTCCTGCTGAGCTTTTCCAGAAGAACTGAGTGTCTGGTTAGTAGGTGCTTTTCTAGTCTTCCTCAGAAAGATAAAGAGATACATCAAAGGAGAGAGTTATTCCAGCATGGGAGAGAGACTGTGAAAATCAACTCTTCCTTGCACAGTGAATACTCCTTCTCCCTCCCTACGGCTTGTTTCACCACCAAAATCATACCACAAAATCAGGCACGTGGGCCCAAATCCTTCCCCCCTGGAGTCAGTCAAATCTTTGCTATAGACTTCTGTAAGGATGGAATTACATTCCAAGTGCAGAAGCCTGTCACAGCCAAAGGCGAAAAAAAAAGGGTGTTTTCCACACAGGCTCTGCTTTTCTACTTCGGAGCCCCTTGGGAAACTGGTGCAATTAGATCCCTATTATTATATACTGGAAGGGCACATTTGGCAATGCATGTGAGTTTATGTACTTTAGAAAATTTATGTACTTAAAAAACAGAGAGAAATTTTAGATATAAGTTACTTTCTTTCAAACACCAGACTTTATATATAAACAGTTCAGAGCTGCTATAGTCTGGTAAGTGAATAATTACGAAGAAAAACGCATGTGAAATATATGATAAGCTGGCAGAAAAAGATTACTAAATAAGATTCTTCCCCCTTTCTAATGCCAAAACAAGAGATAACAATTCATATTTGAGTCCAAAAAAAGAATCAAACTAACTTCAAACATTTGAATGAGAACCACAAGGAAGGAGACCTACATTTATAGCTATAAGCTTTTGTCTTTATTGTAGGGCTTCCAGGAAAGGTGAAAATAGGAAAATTAATTCAAACAAACTAAAGGTGTGATCTCAACAAAACTACTTATAACTGCATTAAACGAATCCTTGGTCAGAATGAGAGTCCTCCCTTTTATCTCCCTAAATTCAGGACACTTTGGTCCTGAATGCAAGCCCATGTTGGGGTTTAATGCAACTGACATACTTTACAATTTCATCCAGGCTGATTTTCCTGGACCAGACTCATCAGTGTACTGCACTGCAAGGAACAACATGCATGATGAATGATAGACTCTTGGAGTTCTTACTATAAACACCGAATTTTCTTGCTTTTATTTTGATCTAAAGACGGCTAAGCTTATGCTCTGCTTCCTTAAAAACCTGCTTTCTCCTCCACAAATTTTAACTGGATACATTAGTTTGCATTGTCCTAAATTATCAGCAATCGGATTTTGAAGTATTTACCAAATAGCCTGGTTTGTCTCCTGAGGAAGCAGCAAGTCAATGGTGAAGAAAATCCTTGCATTTTCAAATACAGCATGCACAGAAAAACATGCATAGACACTACACACACATCCTTGTGTATCATATGCATATCTTGGTACGTTGATTAGTGTGAAATATGCTTTCAGCTTTTTCTGGGTAAAGGTACCACAGAAACCTAAATAATTTTCATCATACCTAAGCTTTTAGATGCCTTACCAGAACAGACCTAGATAGTGAGGAAGGATTTTGTCTTTATGTCTCAGGGCAAGAAAGGAAGATGCTTTTTTCCCAACTCCCCCAACAATGCCTGGAGGAGCAACAGGAAAGAAACCATGGTGACCTCTCTGAACTTACGGAAGCAGCTGCCAGCTCAGCAGGAGAAGCCTTGCTGATGGGCTGTAGTACCTATCGCCAGAAGAAGCCATTAAGCTAGATCTTTCTCTCTTTTACTTCCTCTACCCCTAAATTATACAAATGGAAGAGCAAGAGAGGACTTTCAGAAACCTCAGGAGTCAGCTTGTTATTAAACTGGATAAAGAAGTTGCCAAGATAAAGTTTCCAGTTATCCATACAAAATCAAAACAATGTAATTGCTATATTGAGCAAGCAAGGCATAGCTTTATTTAAGATATGATTTATGTATTACTTCAACCTTCTCAAACACTTCGACTTTTGACATATTAATGTTCTTGCTCTCTGAATTAAAACTTCTAAAAAAATACTGAAACATTTGAAAAAAAATTAAACTTGGCAGATGCGAAACAAACCTATGTCTCATGTGAAGAGAAAAATAACACACAAAAGGAAAATGCTGACTTTTCTAATTCTAGTTTTAAAGGTACCTTTGAAAATCTTCTAGCCAGTTATCACAATGGAGTTCAGCAACAACTCATTTCCTCTACTGTTGAGAAACTGAAGTTATTAAAAGAATAGGAAGCAAAAGAAGCAGAGATGGTGAGAGGAAATATTATTTTTAAGACTGAAAGTGTGAGAATGTCCGAGAAACCAGAACACATCTGACATCCTGACCCTGAAGAGTTTAATACACACGTTTAACCTTAGACACCAAAGAGGTCTCATGCACATATACATGGGAAAACAGATACATGTTCTTATTGTACCAACATCAAACAGAGATACCACATGGCACTGACAGCTGGTCTGTTAAAGTTTCTTTTTTCTTTCCCTGTTGTGAAGCTGATGTAAATGTATTGTCTTAAGATGCTATTAGAGTGCTTTAAGTGAAAGCACTTTTACTCATGATGGGTTAAGAGGACACAACAAATCTGCTATCCTGGCTCAGCAGCTACAGGAGGGAACTCACTAAGCTGCAATAACTTGTACATGTAATCACCCCTAAGTGCCTGTCCCTTTATTTTTACAGCCCAAAATCTAGGAGAGTCAAGCACAGGCCCTGGTTTTGCAAATACTTCAAAACACAGGGTGTATATACACCAAGAGTGGCTAGAAGTTTAGGCTCTGCAGTTAAACGAAAGAGTTGATATGGGGTTTAAAGCAAAAGGCGTAAGGGAGGGGGAGGAGAGAAGAACATTTTCTGGCATCTGACCCAGGTTTAAAACTGTACTTAATTTTCTTAAACAAAACCAAAACACTCCTCCAACTTTGGGAAATCCCTAGAAAAATAACAGAAAACATTGTTTCAGAAAGCAATTATGGTTGCTAAAATGACAGATCATTTATGAATGGAAGTACTTAGAAGAGAGTAAAGTAATTCTTAAGGACAATAGCAAACAGCATTGGACCTAAATTTGCTGTTTCCTTGGCACTCTTACATTGGCAATTCAGTTGCTCAAGATTTGCACTACTATAACAAAAAAGCAGAGCCAAGCCCATTATTTCCATCAGTGACAAAGAAATACTTATCTCCTAACTGTGCAAAAGTCTTAATAAAACCACCATTTAATCAGCAAATGAAAATACAGACTGATCAGAAAATTCCTAATAGTAAAAGCGGTAGTAGTATTAGTTACAATAATAGTAATTCTAGTGATGTGACCATGCACTACAGGCATACATAATCCAGCTTCAAAAGGATGATGCCTCTATCAGTTTTTTAAGTCAAGAATTTTATAGTTATCCTGTTAAATGGTATCTACAAAAGCATGGAGCTCAACAACTGAAGGTGTGCTAGGTAAAATTCCTGTTGTTAATTTGTAAATTTACAAAGGCTAATGTGTTCAGTTTAACAGCATCCCAACAGTACTGATATGGGAATTAAAACAGTATCCACTAAAAATCAACAAGTTCACAAGTCACACTGAAGACTGTAGGTAGTAAACCCCCATTCTTTAGTATCTTGTAAAAGTAACATGTTTGTTTACCATCAAGGTTGGATTTAAGGCTTTCCCTGCCATCACTTCTAAGCACTACAGTTTTGAATGCAAGAGGATAAATACTTCAAATTGCCTTTCTCCCCAGTCACCTCTGTGACTCAATCAAGTTCACAATAGAAAAGTTTTCCACCTCTCCTGTCATGTATTTAGTGTAAACCAGACACAAATCACTAGATTTTTAGTCTTGTTTACTGAAGAAACAAGGCTTATGCACTTTACATGTACTTGGTTGTGTGTCTAATAACTCTTGCCTTCCTACTGGCTTATTTCAATCAAAATTTGGCAAAGGGACAGAAGCACCAAATTAATAACTGACTGCATGTCTTACATGTCTAGGAGTTGTCAATGGGAGAGATACCCTGTCAGATCACTGAGGGAATGGCCAAGCCTGAACGTAAATCCTGCTGGATACCAGGGAAGGCACACAGAAAGGAGCAGGCTCAGAATGCATGGGAAACTTCAAGAAGAGGTTGCAGCTGTAGATACTAGAGACCCAACCATGTGTTACAAAACAAATGGCTGGTTTACAGAACTACATCTTCAAAAAATGAAGTTCAGACTTGCCAGCTTTGGAGAAAGCTTTACTGTACAGGAACACAGCCTTCATTGGTTGTTTTTTTGTTTCATTTTAAATGTTGTTGGCTTGCATAACAACTAACACATAATAATTACAAACAGACAGGCTGAGGTTTGCTCAACACACCTGAGCAGCAGAGCGAAACTTTTTGTGACCTTCCCCACCAGCTGCTCCCATCCTACCAAGGCAAGTGCATGGGATGCTGGCAGGGAAATCCTCTCTCCTAGTCAGCTGGATACTGCAGCACCAGCATCCCAAAGAGCAGATTAACCTGGCAGAGGCTGAGACTACGGTTGTTCTGGATGGCCTCAACAATAGCAAATTTCTTCCTGCCAGGAGCAAGGGCTAAACCAGGAAACATGCTGTTGTCTTACCACTGCAGTGCATGCCCAGATCTGTTGATGGCATCTGCCTGCTTGCCCCTAATTCCAGGTAGCACAGCCCCAAATTTGACACCAGAAGTGCACCCAGTTCTCTGCTTTTCTAAGTGGATTGACATCTAGATGTTAGTTTGATCAAGATGAGAAAATGTAAACAAAATGTAGCCAGTTCAAAATGCTTTTAATTTCCTAGCATTCATCGATGAAATCTGTTCCGAGACACTACTTCTTCTGTACTCCTCAGATGTACAGAAAACTCTCAGTCGCAACAGTCTTACATGTCATACCACGGCTCTGACTTGGGGGGACAACAGGGGCCTATAACATCCTTCAACCACAAGGGGAGAACAAATATCTGCCAAAGTCCCAAATAAGGTGTCATCAAGTCACTTGTCTTCGATCGGCCCTGATCTCACCAGCAGGCATTGCTGCTCAACTGGAACACAAACTCTTTGTACATGTGCCAAGACATTTCATCTCTTAATTGAAGTAAAAACGTCCATCTGTATGGGTCTCTAAAGGAAGCCATTCTTTCATTGTGCAATCTCAACATATTTCTTTCCAAACACATCTTCAGTCATGACTCAGACTCAGGAATGCCACTGAGAAAAGATGTACTGCAGCACAAACACTTGCTAATCCAGCCAGATTACTGTGGCCTACTGGGCAGGTGGTTAGAGACAAGAGAAACAGCTGAGAGTATATCCTGTTTTTGAGGTAACAGAAAGCTAGTGAATCTTTAGTATCACATTACGGTATCTGCCAAGATCCCTTTGAAAATTTTTACAATTAGGTACTATATAATATTTTACCATACATCAACAATGAGAACAGAAAAGTATTTATAGCTGCTTGGAAGTGTAAACTATATTAGTCCTATGAAAGGCATTAAGCAGTCATCTTTCCATAATCATTTCACAAGTAGAATTGTAAGTATTTTTTTTTCAGATGTCTCTTTGTGTTCAGTTTGCTGCTCCATGCCATTAAAAGCATACAGATGTTCCTGCCTCTTGGTAAACACTATGTAAATTTGTTCCTATGATTACAGTACTTGCTAAAATGAGCATAATAATTAGGAGCCAATCTTTACTTTATGAATTTTCCATAGTAGGTTTGATGCTGCAAGATAAATCTCCAGTTCATCAAAATAGCTATGCATGAGCTTAATTTTAAACATACTCCTACTCCACCACAATTAAGAAGACTTAAGTAAATGCTTGTTGCTTGAAGGGGTTTAAAGTTGACTTTAATTAGATTTATGTCCAGACTGAAGTTCTTTCCTGAATTAAGGCCTGTGAAGTACAGTGCTTTGAAAGAGGAAGTACTGAATGGAAACCAAGAGAGCCTATTCCAATTGTCATTTTAATATAATACTTACTATTTTTACATGCTCCATATGCATTAGCTATCTAACACCTACATCATCATCCATAAAGAAGATAGTAAATGCTTTTACTTTATTTTATATTATCCAACTCGTTGTAAAAAATCTCACACTTATATCAAGCCTCATAAATAGCAACTCAAACTACAAAAAGAAACTCCTTGTTTCCTTGTGAATTATTCCTAGGAGAAGAGACAGAAAGATTGTTACAGATAAAATAATCATATGCTTCTTATGCAATTACTTGTGGCATTTCAGGAAAATGTCTTTATGGACACTTGCATATATTTTTAATGGTTTGGTGGTAACTTTTCTAAATACATACTGCATTAAGTCTTCTTAAGAATTTTCTTTAAAAAATACCCTCTAAATAATGACTAGTGAAGCAACCTTCATAAGAAAACCAGATACTAATCATAATTTGAAATCAGACAGACAGGAAATTGCCACACCCAACATTAGTGAATGCATCCAGGTCCCATTGTAGTCTTTATAGTGAGTTTAGATTGTCTATGGGAAATGAAATCATGTGCCAAAGGCCAAGTAAACCCAAAATTAAAATTCACAGTAACGTCTCCCAGTTGCATTCATAATCCTGCTTATTACCTCTTACATCATTATAAAGTGTTCTCCAGAATAAAACAACCCACTGCTGTGCTATGTATATCACTGATACCCTATAGGCTGTCCAAGTTCTGCTCCAAAGGCCAAATATCACCCACTTAGATTTAAAACTTGTGTTCAGGGTCATCACTCATGTCTATGTGGTGGTCAAACTGTGGGATACTTTGTGCCTTGGAATTATTTGCTGCTAATTCCCAGGCTTGTTTTATCACAAGCCCTCTAATTCATTTTACATATTACATTCTGCACGATGACGACAAGAACTACAATCTACATGCTATTTGCAATAAAGAGTGGCTCTTCAATTCCCAGAAAGTTATCACAGTAATTACTTATTGTGGTGTTTCTGGACAGTGTCTTTGTGGACACATGCATATGTTTTAAATGGTTTGGTGCTAACTTTTCTCTCATATGGATTTGTACTATCTACAATCTCTCCAAAGTTCATATTCAGTGGTCTCAATTCCCTTCACCGTTACTTGCAAGAATGGGAATTAGAAACTTTGATGACCTGGTGAAGCCACTCACTCAAGAAATTAAACCAAACAATAAAACTAAGTAGCCTAAATATTGTTTAGCAGAAACATGGCACCTGCAATCCATTACTGAAAGAAGAACTCAGTACAGTGAAATACAGTGATCAAGTTTTCAGATAGTGCAAAAGATGTTAGTGGAGAATGAAAATAGAGTAAGTTTATTTTCTTCTGGCTTCTAACTTCATTTAGATTTAATAGTTGGCAGCATGTCAGGACCAACAGGCTTCCGGCAGGAGATCATTATTTTAAAACATTAACTCCCATGTTAATGTTTGATTTTGCTAATGTTTAAAATGGGATATATTTCTGAGCAGGAGAATGGAGGGAAAAAAGGATCACACACAACGTTTATTCTCCAGTAAAAGTAAGTAAAACTAACAGAGATGGGTTACAGGGGGTGGGAGGAAATAAAAAAAAAATAAAATAAAAAAGGATAAAAAAAAAAATCACTCAAACCCAATTTCTTCCTTCCTTTGTAAGACACATTGTCTGCTTAAAATTAATTGCTGAGTTTACACTTAACCCCACTTTTAAAACACACTTAAAACATACCTACTTAAGCTAATAGAATGCAACAGATAATACAATTCACACAGGCAACTGCTAAATACAATGTGCAGGAAACACAGGAAAACAGAAAGAAAGAGTTTAGTGTGAACAGAAGCAATTTATTGGGCACAGCAGCCTTTGCCAGATTTCTGCTATCGTGTTATTTGAGGGAGCCTCCTGCAGAACATCAGCCTTGAAGCCGTGTGTCATCAGAGGTGCAGTGTTCTGGAAAAGACTTAAATCTCTGATGACTATGGGAAGTCATCAGATATCCCATCATACTTTTTCTGATAAAAGAGGTATCAGCTCCTGGTCAAGTAGTACCTGGGTTAAATAGTTGGCAAACTAGCATAGGGAGTGTGGGAGTGCAAAGACAGAGGTAAATCACAAATAAAAGGAAGATTGTACAAAAAGAATTTCTTGACTCTTGGGTTGCCCTCAAACTTAGTTCCATAAAATAGATGATGATCTCACATAAGCTCACTAATGCATTCTTCAAAATAAGACATAAAGTTTTTAATGAACCTCCACTGATTTTAGTGATAACAAGGCACCAAGGGACTCTGAAGTATCTGAGCGGAGTTGGCTATCTCAGGCACCAGAGTACACAGGATCCACTGTGTGTAGTTCCCTACTGTGTCATCCACTCCTGCAGTCACATTTATTCCCATCCTCCTTGCAGTTCCGACTGCATCAACAGAGAGTGCATATTTCACATTCTGTTGAGGGCCTTGTGTAATACTACTGTCATGCCTTAAAACTCATCTCACACCTCATCTACTTTCCACATTTTTTCATAATAGAAAATGTGATTCATACATATCTGTAATTACATGTATCAATGTAAACCACCAAGCTGTTGCAATAGCAAAGCCTGAGTACCAAAACTTTTCCAAAAATTCAGGGTGGTTTTACAGAAGAAAGGATTTCAGGCCATGATCTTCCAGTGACACTTCATGGGCTTTTCAAGGAGACCAGGTCTTCAATATTGACATCCAGCTACCAGTAGCTGTGAACTTTTGTCCTCTGCAAGCAGAACTTTATTTAGAATTTCATACTTCTCTTTTAGTAACAAAGCACCCTGTGGAGAGGCACTAAATTTATATACAAATGAGGCTTCATCCAGATATAAGAAGACCTTAAGATTTTGCTGAAGCACCCTTACAAGCAATCTAACAAATAAAAGACTGTACAAAAGAGCAAATTAGAACAACTACTTCTGAGATTACATGGGTTATTCCCATTAGTTTAGTCAGCATGATGAAAAACACGAAAAACTTATGTTGCACTGAGAGGAAGAAGAGTAAATATTATCATTTTCTTTCTTAGCATCTAAAAGCAACAATGCAGATTTTCATTCCAGTTGTGCACTTAAAAAATGAGATGACTGATTTTTCACTGTATAAACCAGCAGGAAATCATAAAATTAAAAGTTAAAAAATTAGGGATCAGATAAATACAGAATACTGTCATTTTTGAGGATTTTAATTGCCATTACAGGCCATCTCTACTGTAAAATAATTGATTTGCATAAATGTATTTTGTTAACTAGTCAGTAGCTCAATTATTACTTTGTTGTCTTGGGTCTAAATAATGGAAGTAGAAGTGTAACTTGAAACAAGAAATATCTGTCAAGCAGGAAAGCTCAAGATACCTTTTAATAACATACCAGAGAGCTGCTTTACTGTGCTGCTGCTTCTTTTGAACTCATAGATAATATCATCTGAGGAACATTATACTGTTCTATGTACATTTCCCTCATCACCACAGTATCTGAAAAACTTCCAGTAGTTCATTAAGCAACATGACTAACCTCTCTCATTTGTGGTTTCTCCATTCTCTTTCTCATCCTCTCCCCAAGGGAAGAAGAGCTTTCTATGTGTGTGTATGCAGTGTTTTGGTTTATTGTGTTGGTTTGATTTTTTTTTTTTTTTTTTAATTTTAAATTTTATTATGTGCCTGCTACTTTGCATTTATAACAAAGAGATACGTGGTTTTATCTCACTTAATTTCTGGCTTTGGTACTTCCATATTACCAAACGTAACCTGCACTCCTTGCCCCACCTCTTTGTTTCACTACTTGCTACCTTCCTACTCTTCCATACACCTAAAGGACACACAGCAAGTTGATGCAAAGTACAAAAAAGATCAACTAAGTCAGACAAAAAGAGTGGAAGGGTGGAAGAAAGGTCTCATAAATTATGCAGGCCATGACTTCAGGCTGCTGAAAGGTCTTGTGTTTTGTAAGATGAACTACTGCAAAAAATGCTTGTTTGTGCTATTAAAGTGGATACTGAGCATATGAGAGCCCCCAGTAAGGGTGCACAGGGAGCTGCAGAATTTGTCTACTATGTATGAGGTGCATTGTATAGGTTTTTTGTTGCTGTTACACAACTGCATGAATGGAGATGGCTTTTCACATATAAAATACAGATATGAAAAACTTCAAAAAATTAAGCCTGTTTCTCCTCTATTAAGCTAGCAAATATGGACCATAACTTCACTAGATCAGCATATCCCTCTGCAAGAAGAGACTACATCTTGGTAGCATATGTGTCACTGTTTTTTTAAAGTCCAGACTGAAAGACATTATGATAAGTATTCAAGTTAGAAAAAGACAGCCATAAGTATTGTGGAAAACTGTTTCAATTTTTATGCATTCACCAATTTTGTATCAAAACACCAGGCACGGTCTCAGTTCTCCTAGTTAACATTTTTGGTATCATCACCTCTCTCATTAAAATTCATACGAAAGTCTAGCTCTAAAGAGCAATATAAAAATGCATATAAACCCTATTTCAGCAATGCTTTTCCCCAGTATATTTTGAAACAGCTCAAGAAAAAGCAATGCTGTTGTTATTTTATTGATGGGGAAAGTGATAGAAAGAAAAGCAATGGGACTTGTTCAAAGTTCATCAATAGATCAGGGCTGAGACCAGAGTAAAACTTCAGGGCTTGTACATCCTAATACACCAGTTTGTTCCCAAAGCAACATAGTCACACAAAGGTCTACTAACCCAGCAGAATCTGCTTTTCAAGGAAAGCAAAAATTACTGGTGTGTATACAAAATTAGCTTAATTTCATTTTTTACTTTTTTTTTCCCCTAAAGGTATATTTCTGTGCAAGTTGTCAGAGATCTGCCCCAGCACTATCTGCTATTTGATTTCTGTCATTCAGAATAGTTGCAGGTGAGTTGAGACCCTATCATCTTGGATAGAAGACAGCTAACAAGGGACTGAATCTGTAGTCGTTTATAGAGGACATTTCTGGAAGGTTTTACTAACCCAACACTTAAAAACCAGGAAAGCCAGAGTAAAGGCTAATGCGCCTTAATACAAAAAAGACTGGGAACAGAGCTAAGCTGTCTGGCTGACGAGCATGAGCGTTATGTCCTGTGAGACTCTGAATAAAATCTTCAGGGTTTGCCTGCTGCCTTCAGACAGCAATGCATCCAGAAACGACAGAGAGAGCTGGGCGTCAGCTGTCATTGCAAGGGTCTTGCTGAACATTAAAATACTCCCTGCATCAAGCAAATGCAATTTCTGGCATAAAACCAGCCACTCAAGAGCCAGCTCAATTCCCTCTCAGAGTACCGCTGCCAGTTAGAGCAGACGGAGAGGAAAAGTAGGAGCCAATTTTTTCCCCTCATGGTGGCTTTCCTGCTTGGGATTCAGCAAACTGCAGTACTGATGTCAACAAGTTCCACAATAAACTCAAGCTTGCTCTTTCCCAAAAGCTAACAACATCATTCTGACATCGCCTACTTCAGAAGAACATGCATAAACGGCTGGTTTCTAGACAGGTTTCTTAATTGCTCAGGGATTTTTGGCTAAGCCACCTGATAATTTGGCTTGCTTTTCACCTTGGAACAGTTCTGCCTTTCAGATACTCTCCTGGTCATAATTTGCTTTATCAAGTTGGGTTGTTTTTTTTCTTTTTATTTATTTTTTTGTTTTCAAAGAAGTTTTATTGGCAGAACCCTTTTTTTAATGGTTTTAAGCTGCTGCCAATTACCTGAGAATGTAAGCATGGGTAAAATTTCAGATAGCTGCTTCTCAGGACAAATATGGAGTTTGATATGCGCAAATATGATGCAGAATTTCACAGCTTTTTCACAGACTTTTTTGGGTCCTGATAAAGTTGTCTATTTTCTTTTTTAATGTTTTCAAAACTATAATTTTTCCCACAACAAGTATAACATCTCAGCCACTAACACCTTCTTTTGGTCTACACACACAGGAGAAGGTAGGCTAATCCTGCCCTCTCATTCATGAATCAGACTTCTGCACCTAATGGACGATAAAGAACTGCCTTCACCGAAGGTATCAGAAAAGGAAGTTACAAAGGTGATGAAGAAAGTACAAGACAAATGACTGAGTGGAAAACATGTGTTGCTTTAAAGCAATACAATAACTGATGCAAGAGCAATTGTTTTCATAAATAATTGGCAGAGAAAGGCACAAAGTTTCCTGACTAGCATTCTAGTATTTTTTGTGTGTGTCGGTTTGTTGTTGGTTTACTATTTTTTTAAAAGAAATAGCAAGTTAAATGTTGTCCAGCCATTTGCTGGCTTAAGCTTTAGAGCCTGTGTGCAGAGTATTCACACTGGGACACCACTCTTCTCTCTCAATAACATTATTTCAACTATTGCGTTGTGCTGCCACTGGGAAAATAGGAACATTTCAACAAAGAAAAATAAATTGCATTTGTGTTCTCACTTCAACTCCCGGCTTCTCACTGGAGTGGTGCCAGGCCAGTGTTTCAAGGTGCTGACTATCTCCTTCTAGCAAAACAGAACAGATGGAACAGGGGAGCAAGGCTGGGACTTGGAGCTAGATGAAAACATATTTAAGTCCCATATCAGAGCAAAGCTCTTTTCTCCCTTTACCCTCTCCACTTTGAGTACCTTGGATTTCAGAATACATACATCTAAACACAGCAGCTAGGAGGGAACCATGACACATTTGGTTCATGCGTTGCACCATGTGCTGCTGCAGTTGGGGCACAGCTGGGAAAACCAAGGTTTGCTTCCCTCCTTTGCCACCTGCAACCTTGGGAAAATCTATTCACCACTCTCAGATGTACTTTCCCACCAATGCAAAAGGAATAATCCCCTCTTCCTGGATACAGTTGTATACCAAAGGCTTCGAGATGGCCTGACACTAATACTTCTAGGTCATGTAAATGAAGCAGGCTCTACAATTTGTGCCTCTGTGTGTGCACTTCATGTCAGTGGACCATGCTACTCTTCCAGCTTTTACGAGATGAGCACAACAAGCACATTTGTAAAAATAACCCTAGTCGCATCCATGCAAACTACTCACAGAAGCTAGTTAAATAAAACATGGCATTTGGTGGCCATAAGCAGCAGGGGGGGGCGGGCATGAAACATGAGCCTAACCGGAACTGGGGAGTTGGGGCGAAGAGGGCTACAACTCACATTTGCAGAACACTTTTTGAATACCAAAGCTTTCCTCTTTATAAAACAAAAACTTCGTTCAGTTCACTCACCATGAATAATGAACTGGGGAATTAAAAGCTTTAAACCTGTTAAAGAAGTAATATTAACTTAGGTATAAATATAGCTGAAATAATCCAGACAGTTTTATGACCTTACACCCCCAAATGAAGGTGAAACGCAGAACTCTTTCCCCAGGAATAGTGGTAAACACAGCTAACAGATGGAAGAGCTGAATGGAAATTTCAATAAAGCAGGCCACAAAGAAGCATTTGTATGTGCAGGGGTGTTCACTTAAAAAAAGGGGGGGAAAAAAGGGAGGCTAAAAAATGGAACTTTGTTTTATTTTGATAGAGTGCCAAAACAGTACTGCATTCCTTAAAGAGCAGAATAAAGGATCGAGTTAGACTGGCCTTCTCAACACCTCAGCAAAAGCCCCCATGGGTCTCATTTTCCTAGGATGACTATTTATATGACAGGTAAGGGAATAATTCTGTTGGATTCAGTTACACTAGGCCTCCATGACCTCTGGGTCAAAAGAGCAAATGCAAAAGTGACAATGTGGATAATTGCCTGTTTAGGATAATGGAATACTGATTGAGGGTCAATTATTATAACACCTGAAAGATAAATGAGCTGATTTGAAAGGTTCAGCAGAGATAGCAAACAAGGAGAACTGTCTGTGTGCACCATGCCATGGCTAATAATACAGAGTACAGACTGCTGCGTTTGATAGAAGAGAAGCATATTTCCTGAGCTGAATTACTAAAGCCGAGCAGTTTCCAACTCCTAAAATATTTTAGTTTGTAAAACATGCCATAAAACAGAAATTCAGCTCAACTGCCCAAAGCTGCAGGATTAAAGTAATATTATTTAACATGCTACACAATTAATTTCCATTATAGCCCTTGTCTGTGCCTCACGTCCCAGACTCATTCTTTCTTCTGTCTCCTGAGTGAACTTTCTTCCATTGCTACACAAATAAAGAAAACCAGCTTTGACGTTTGTGTTTCTAAATCCAAGCAAAGGGGAAACACCATTCAGGCTGCTACTGCAGAGGAGCATTGTGGTTTATGGGATTTTTGAAGAACTAAATTTTGCCCATTAAGATATTTTGAAACCTCTGTGTATGTGGCTAGCCTGATTATCTTGCTCTGCATTGCTCTTGGGTGGTGTGATTCTTAAAATGCTCATTTGTCACCTCGGTTTTCTTTCTATTTCTTGTGCCCCACAAAAGACGAAGATCCTTCTTTCCTACTCTACACATCATGATGGTTTTGGTTTGGGAAAAGGCATTTTCAAGGGGAAAGCAGAACTGACCCTTCTTCAGGTTTACAGTCCAACAAGAGGTCAGTTGCCATTCTCTCCACCGCGTGAAGGCACATCAACATGTGCAGTGCTTTGAGGGAGCAATATGCTTAGAACCTGTCTTTCACAGAAGGGTACTGGAGTAAGAAAATGGCTAGTGTTCAGACACCTAGAAAGCCCACTCCTGAAGTGCAAAAAGTATTTCCAGATCATTTGACATGTCCATCTTCTTGTAGCATCAAATGAAGGGGCAATAGGAAACACATCTTCCTGAACAGCAGAGCTGTGATAAACAGCTCTCAAGATGAATATTCATATCTCAAAGGTATGCAACAGCAAAGGATGTTATTTAGAAGATATCCCGTGCAAGTGAGATGAAAAGGTCTCAGGGAATCTTCTGCAATAAACTCACAACTCAATCTGAGTCTCTCCCAGTGCTCTTTCACAGTGGCATGTGAGGAGCTTGCCTGCTTTTTCTCTGCAGCCTTTGTGAGAACATGGACCTTGGAAAGTGCAGAATAAGGCATGCCTGGATCTCTGTGACAATGTCAACAGAATACATTAGACTACGACAAGCTGCCGATGCAAGGAAAATATGAAACTGTACAGCCTTCAAGAAACCATACCATCTTCAACTTAAGAGCCCAAGTGTCCCACTAGAAACACCCTTCATAGGAACAACAAGGATGGAGAGTAAGTCACATGATTTCGGGTAAGAAAACAAACCAAAAAATCCCAACCCTGGGCCACCGATCAAACACTGTCTCACAGTGACTAATTTCTGACTAGAACCCTACTGCTTTGGTTTTCCTTTCCCTCAGACAAGATGAATCACTGTGTGCAGGCTGACAGAAAGAGAAGGCATCCTTTTCCTTCAGCTGCCAAACCCCTCATGATTTTCCTGTATGACAAAAGTCCATCCAGCAGTGATGAGAGATTTCTGAAACCAACTGAAGTTTTCAAGGCTTAAAAGATTATTGAAATCTCTTTCAGTGTAGGGATAAGTTAGCTCTTACTTCAAATACAGTGTATTTTTTTTCCTCACTGCATTTAGCTTCTGCAGCGAGCACACCTCTCAAATGTTCCACATTTCAGGAATGGCTCTCATTTCAGTCTCAAAGCTATTTATCTTCCTTACAAATTTGCTACCTCTGTACTTTTGTTATTTAAAACTCCTTGTAGCAGTAAAAACAAACAGAAAAAACTTCTGCAAGCTCAACTTATAGAAAAAAGACACTCAAAGGAATAAATCCCAAGATGTTTTCAGTTCCCATGCAAATGTGTGCCTCCTATCTCTTTTCTGCTCATTTGGGTACTGGCACTCTGAGAGGTACTCACAAAAGTTTCTAGCACAGAGATCCAGTGCAAGTTTCATGAAGACCCAAAAACTCAAGGCAGGCTCCTCTCTTCCTTCCCACTTATGTCTGAGGACCCACACTGCTACCGAGGCTATCCTAACAAAACATCTCCAAGCAACTCTAGCTCCTGAAACCGGCTGTGATGATTGAAGCTCAATATTTCAAATTTGCATAACCTGTGCTACTTCTTAAACATGGGCCCGATTTCTCAGAAATCACAGGAACTGATTACTATTGTAATACAGCACAGAGCCTTCTGGAAAGCACCATGCAGTTTCAGTCTATAAAAGTCCCACAGGGGATTCTTGCTCTGAGGCTGCTTGTACAATATAACCAAGCCTTCAAGAACAGCTCTGTGCATGACTACTGTGTATCATCTATCAGGTAAGAGAGGGAAAGTGACAGTTACAATTACATATATATCTTGAACAGAAGCGCTGCTGCTGAATGAATAGAAAACCAAGTGTGAAGGCACCTTCAAAAACTGCAAACCAAATTTTCCTGCAACGAGACGAATACCTTAACACCAAAAGAGACAAACAGCAGTTTTGCAAAAGATGAGAGATTTGATGGTGCTCTGATTTGGTGCAAAAGGGATCTGAGGCCATAGGAGCTGCCTCTGAGCTTTGACATTTTGGCTGGTGCTGATTCCTGGCTTGACAGTTCCTCTGCATGATACAGATGTTGCAAAGAAGCCACTGGCTAATGTCAGCCTGCTTGCACATCACAAGCTCCATCAATTTGAGCAAAACTAACCTATGGGCTGTTTGCTTCTTCTCAGAAGATGCCCACAATATCCCTTCCACAGGAGAAAATCTCATGAAGTCCAAATGACTAAAACTCTTATTATTCCATCAGAAAAAAAACGTGAAGTTGTCTTTAAAAAGATTCAATAGAGACTGTGTGGAAAAAAATCCCTGCAGAGTAATGGAAAGAGAATCTGGAGTGACAGTGAACTAGAAATCTAGTATATGGATGGGTAAGGAAGCAAATGAACCCTTGAGTGTTTTAAATCGAGAAGAATATATGCCATTTAATTAAGAATGAAAGAAGAACATGATCTGCTGTATAAAACATCCCACTCAAATGAGTAACTTTGGAAGAGGTTGGCAGCAAACATATCTGCAGTAACAGTGGATATAACTAAGGCAGACCAAGTGCTGAAAAGCCAGCAGGAAGAAAGAGGAGACTTTCTGCATAATAGAAATAAATTTCTAATGTTATCCCATCTTCAGCTAACTTACATAGCTTGAAAGATGTGAATAAATCAAAATTGAACTGATCTTTATCAGCAAAGAAGTTGATAAGTCTACTCTGTAAGTTGGCAAAGTTTCTGAAGATCACTCATGAGGACTTAGCTCACCAAACATCAAGTTAAAATAACCTCATATTTAAGGGTTTGCTGAGTATGTGGCAAACCACAACTGCTTAGTGTATTTTTGGAAGAGACTTTGCAGAACGATGGAAAGGTAAAAGGGGCTTTTTCCTTAGGTTCCCATGGCAGGCTGCAAAAATTCCTTACCAATGATTAGTTTAATGCAGTTGGGCTTCATTGTAATGCTAATTGTCATGGGGTGTGAAATTTGGTGTTTTTTTTGGTTTGCTTTGGTTTTGTTTGTTTGTGGTTTTTTTATCATTTTTTAAGTGCATCTTCTCATTTACATTTCAGTAAAAGCAAACATCCTGGGATGTTAAAGCTGAGATGTAAAAAGCATATTACAGTAATTTAGGTGGTAAATAACTGAACTCAAAAGAAAACTTACTGGAAGGAACCTACAAGAAGGCACTAAGAGCTGATCAGATGTACGTACAAGAAAATGAGAAATCATTTTTGAAAAACATGTTTGTTTTCTTGTAGCTTTTGTCATAGATGTTTTTTTCTTGTGGAATAATTTTACAAGCAGCAGCAATGCTACTGAAGACATAACTGAAGCTTCACAGTCTGTGTGGTAAAAGCAAATTTAAAAGCATTTTAACAACAATTTAAAAACATGCTGCATTCATTAAAAAATTTAAAAAGACTGGAGTCAAAGCAGCATTCAGATTGCTTTTAGATAGGCTACCAATACTCCACACTTTTCCCCTTTTCTTTAGTGAACAGTTCATACGCTGCTGTGCGTATGCTAAACTACTAACGTAACCATGATGCAATGACAGAGAAAAGATGCATACCTGACTCAAATGACTCTTAAAGACATCCTCACACCCCTTATGTGAAACCAAAAAGTAAACTGCAACCTGTAGTCAGCCGTGGGAATTCTCAGTCAACACCACCATAAACAGCAAATGCTCACTGACAGCTCTCTGAAGCTTCACCATACGAAGCACAGATACATGAATAAAGAGGGGTCATCCTGAGCAGCATCCCAATTCAGCTTAATACTTGGCATCACTGCTGGCCCCAGGTTCATGTGACATGATAGGTTTCCCTTCTCATTCTGATCCTTATAATCATGCACCCTATACCCATATACCTCACCTGCTTCTTCAGCCTGCCTCCCATGACCCTTGCATGAATGAGGAACCCAGAAGCCAGGATAGACAAGTGTGACTGAAAAAGGAGGATTTGACTTGCCAAGGTTTGGAGAATCAGGACACTAAACTTAAACGTGACACACATGACACCTGAAACCAAGTTTTCTATTAAGTTATTTTGTGGCATCTTATGGGTTTGGGGGCTGTGATGACTGGGATAGGGAGATGGAAGGAGCGTGAAACATCACATTTCAGAGGAAGAATTAAAATTAATATTAATAGCTAAACTCTATGATTAAAGGGAGACTTGCAAGGAGAAACATTAATCAGCGGTTTAAGCAAGCACCTGAGACTTTCAAGTTTTTAATATACAGATGAATGATACATCGGAGTCACCTTTCTTGCTGTTCTCCATGAGGTTAATATTCACACAGCTTAAAAAACTGGTGACCTACTCCTGTTTGGATGTGCCACACAAATGCTGAGAACATGCAGGATAGGGAAAAAAATAGCAGTGGACAGCACTGTCAGCACTGTATTACTAACAGTGACAGCAACAGAAAAATCTACTGAAGCATACGTTTAAGTTTTCACTGAGAAAAAGCTTATGGATGTTTTCCCTTTTCTTTATCAAACTAGTATCTTCCAATGGGTCAGAGCAATCCCAGGCACAGCTACAGGATGGGCAGAGAAGAGATTCAGAGCACCCCTGAGGAGAAGGACTTGGGGGTGTTGGTCGATGAGAAAATGAACATGAGCCGGCTTCGGTGTGCGCTCGCAGCCCAGAAAGCCAACCGTATCCTGAGCTGCATCAAAAGGAGCGTGACCAGCAGGTCGAAGGAGGTGATCCTGCCCCTCTACTCTGCTCTCATGAGACCTCACTTGGAGTATTGTGTGCAGTTCTGGTGTCCTCAACATAAAAAGGACATGGAACTGTTGGAACAAGTCCAGAGGAGGGCCACGAGGATGATCAGGGGACTGGAGCACCTCCCATATGGAGACAGGCTGAGAAAGTTGGGGCTGTTCAGCCTGGAGAAGAGAAAGCTGCGTGGAGACCTCCTAGCAGCCTTCCAGTATCTGAAGGGGGCCTACAAGGATGCTGGGGAGGGACTCTTCACTAGGGACTATAGTGATAGGACGAGGGGTAACAGGTTAAAACTTAAACAGGGGAAGTTTTAGATTGAATATAAGGAAGAAGTTCTTTACTGTAAAGGTGGTGAGGCACTGGAATGGGTTGCCCAGGGAAGCTGTGAATGCTCCATCCCTGGCGGTGTTCAAGGCCAGGATGGACAGAGACTTGGGTGACATGGTTTAGTGTGAGGTGTCCCTGCCCATGACAGGCGGGTTGGAACTAGATGATCTTAAGGTCCTTTCCAACCATAACTATTCTATGATTCTGTGAATTGTTTCTGAAATAAATAGGAGACTGTAATATACAAGATGTAGCTAGTACATGGCCTTCATTGAAAAGTCTGAAATGGACAGGAACTTGAAAATGGAAGGCATGGGTTCACAAACCATGCCATGTACCATTTTAATGACCCAGGCATGCCATACTGAAGTGACATAGGCAACGACATACTAATACTTCACACAGAGTTTAATCTGCCGTATCAGAAAATGGATGACCAGTTTTCCCCTAAAGGAGAAAACATTTATTTTAACAATAGTAATTTACTTCAACAGGTCTGTATCAATTCCTTTCCTTATTTACAGAGAAATAAACTGCTTGCTGTTTAGGTAACATTCTCCTCAGGGCAGGTGTAGCTTATCGGAGCTGCCTGCTGTGAGCCAACTGCAAGTTGCAAACAATACGCTTTTACCAACTCTATTGCCTTGAAGTCTGACATAGTAAAGCAAAGCACAAATTGCTTTCTGAGCCTTTCTTCAGCTTTCCTCAGCATAGCTGGGAGAGACTTGGCCCATTTATACTAAAAGTGAGAGAGAATGAGAGTAGGAGAGTGTCAACTGGCTCCTCCAGGAAAAACCCTGGCCATGGGCTGGGCATCCTGTATAGGAATTTAACCACTCTTTTACCATGTGTGACATGCTCTTCCAATGGACTTTTAATCCATTCACTCAATAGGATGCACAGAGATAAAACCAGCAGAAACCAGGAGCAAGAAAGTAGACTTTGTGCCACTCTGCTCTTTCATCATTTTCTATTCACTCATCTGTAACTTATCCTCTTCCACAGATTTAACTCAATTACTTGAAGTTCAATGCATGCTGAAGGCAGATGAAACAGCTTTCCTCAGTTGCTCTGTATTTGCATGCACATGATACTATGCCAGTGTGGTCAGTCACCTGCCCCAGCGGAACTGCCCTCCCAACCTGCCCCTGAATGGAAGGCAGGCAGGCAGTAGTGAGGCAGCAGCAGACTCCATCTGCCACCAGCACTTCCTTTGCCACAGAGCCACTGTAAATATGTTATGGACAAACTCCATGCAAGTAAATGACACTATGTGAACTGTCTGATGTGCCTGTCTTGTTTCCATACCATGATCCAAGACAGGTTGGCAGCTTTAATTATAATTTTCCCTTTGCGTTGGCCTACATATACTCAGGTTTGAGGCTTTGTTCTGGAGCAGTCTCGAAGTTTTGAGAAGCCCATCTCTCCACAGCTGACACCTCTGCAACGTGTCTCGAAAAAACCTCCAAAACTTGGTTGAAATTCTGGCAGGGCAATGAAAGAGGGGTTGGCCAGGAGATTTCTAGTTCCACTGACATTAAACTGAAAACATATCACCTTTTCTGTGAGAGAAGTCCAGCTGTAAAGCCCCTGGAAGTCCCGCAGTAAAAGGCATTGTTTCAGGGCAAGGCGCAGTGAGTGAGGACGGCCACTCTGTAGAGTTGTCCTCCCTTTGACAAACAGTCCAGTCTTTGCACCTCCTGTACAAGACTAATAAACTCTATAAAATATCAAAATTACCATTACCAGGGGATACATCTATAATCCAGGGATTTCTCTGCTGGCTGTGTACTGGCTTGGAGCACTGTGACCCACCGCCTTCAAAATTATAATCCCTTCACTGAATGTGACACAATTAAAAATAATAGAATATTTCAAAGGACTAAGTGCTCCCATATGGAGATCAGTTCTTTAAGTGTTGTAATTTGCCAACTATAAATATGCTGGAATTGTTTTAATGAAATATCCTGTGCTATTATGTAAGTACAGTATTGTTTCCATTCACACTTCTGTTCTACACAACTATTCCAGATGTTCTACTCACAATCTTGAGATGTTCTTTAGGCAAAAAAATGTATATACACATGCTTACACATTTAAATATCTATGTCTATAAACAGATATACGTGTGCATAAAAATCAACTTAATAAAATAAAACCTAACATTAATTGTTTTTACATTTAAAAGAGGTTCTCTGGGCATGCCTTAATCTTCTTTTAACAAATCTGCCATCATGTAACTCAAACCCTTAAATTATCATGTTCCTAAGTTGCAATAAAAACAAGAATAAAAGTTTACTACAAGGTCAAAACCTGTCAAGTATAAGCAAGAGAAAATGCAGAGATGCAGGAGAAGCAGTGAGGTCAAGTGCTTCTGAAAAAATTCAGGTACTGTACCTTCAAGTATATTGCAGCAGTAGGTGACTGGTTACTGCTGTTTTATTTAATAAGACTTCACATAAATTCCAGCTGCTAACCATGTGATAAGTCCACCTCAGAACAGAAGGGCTTCTATTCTCCTGCCACGCTACGATCCAGACTTCCACCCACTTCACTGGGAGTTACAGCCGTACTGAGGCTGATCCCATAGACCGTTTTTCTGCATTCACATTTGATTATAATGCGTGAGCTGTGTGAATGAACAATCTTCGGATTTAAGGAAAAAAACACCTCATTTTATGTAACCCTATATGTGGTATGGTAATAATCCTGGAGCTTGACTGCACAGCAATTTTCTCAATGCTTCAGTGCAGTGATAGCACTTTTCCAAAACAAGAAGGGAAAGAAAGAAATGAAAGGAAAATGCACAAAGGACAAAGAATAAGATTAAAAGATTAGCATCACTGACTTTTTCTCCCCTTGTGCCTTCTCCCATTCTTTTTTTCCCTATATTCCAGCTATCCTGCTTTTTATAACATAACTTTTGCATCTGTAGAAAGGGTCCAATCCTTTGCAAAAAGCTGAGGGCCCTAAACTCTCATCTTTTCCCCAGCAGTTTTACACAGGGAAAATACTTTATTTCTGGGCAGTCTGTGAAGCTGCTATATTATTCCTACTGCAGCCTCAGGTGGTGGTAGGTTGTGCCATACAAACAAGTATTTCCCCATGTGAGGGGGAGGAGGTGGTGACCTGGAAGATCCACATGGCAAACTGCTGTCCAGCCCTGGCACTATGTGACTGATACATACCACAACTGAACAGGAACGGGTGGAAATAAACAATGCAGATTGTGCTTGATTAGCAAAAAGTTACTACTTCTTTCCCCCTAAAAAAAAGGAACTTTTGTTGCTGTCTCTTCAGCAGTTTGTTTCCCTTCCTCCATGTTTCCCTTCTTCCATGTGTAGCTTTTGTACTCTTGGGTGGGAAATAAAATATTTACAACTGGGGAAATAAGGAGATTCTTTCTCCCAGGTTTATAATTGAGGTTTTTGAAAATAAAAGTAATAGCAATTTGGGTGATGTTTTTCCTCATAAAAATCTTGTTGAAAAAAATGAAAATCCTGATGACAAAAAAACTATTCTATATAATGTTTAGTTGCAAAAAGAAAAAAAAAAAGGAATATTTACTATTAGTGGATGCTTACTTCAGAACAAAATAAAGGTATAAAATAAATACAGCATTTATTTTTTCTCTTAATTTATACAGACAGCCCTTTATATTAAAGCAGTATGCACTGGTTTTTCATTTTAACATTTTTAATCTCTTTGCAATGTAATTATTTCTCATCTAGTCTGTCAGCCTTTCTCTGGAGACCTACATGAAGTATCTGTAACACAAGCTGAAACTACATTTAATAATGTCCACTTCACTCTTTAAAAAGCAAAAGTTTTAAAGTCATTAGAGCGTAAGTGTTTAAAAAACACATGCGTACAAATGGCAGGCTTTTAAAAATGCTGGACATTGCCCATGTAACTCATCAAGAAAGAGTATGACAGCCTGGGATGTTGGTGAGGATACCCATTACCAGGGACCATACGGTCACAAAGAAATCCAGACCTGGAGACTTATCTGAAGCCAGCTAGATGAAGCACACCAAACGTGTAGGGGTGAACTAAACACTAGTCCCAACTATTTGTAGAAACAAGCAAAAATCCCAAAACAAAACAAAAAATCCAGGTGCTGTTCCAAATTCGTATTGCTCTGCTGCAAGCTGAGTTAAGCTACAGCTGCCGCCCTTTTGCCTGTGGAGTCAGCACCCAGGCAGCCCAGCTTCAACTCAGGTGCCGCTTCAGCTAGATGCTCTCAGCATCTCAGAGCATGAAACCGACATTTTTGCCAGGCGTGATGCTCTTTTTGCATTTTTTCCAGGGTCTGCACAGTAAGCAACTGCAGTCCATGCGGTGGCCTGGTGTGGAGACACACAGGGAAGGGGTGGGAAAACCGAAGGAGGCTTGCTGAAAGGGTGACCACAGTAGCTTGGGATGATTATACAAACAGCTCTGCATCTTTTGATGTTTCCTCTTTTCTAATAATAAGATGGTCATCTGCACGCTTTGCTTTCTGAGAAATGCTGCTTCATCTCTCTCCCATAAAAATGGCCTGTTTCCTCTCAGCAAACAGTTTAGAGGAAGAGACCTACAATAATTTACTGTATATTAGACAGTTATTACTGTGCAATGATATAAAATGCTGATTATACTAAGTGAGAACTTTGGTAAAATTCATATACTGGAAACAGAAGAGTAAATTCAGGTTTGGTACTGCACGCCTGAAGTCAAACCATCCGGGGCAAGATATAAATTCCAAATCCCAATCACCTTACTCATTCATGTAGTTTCATCATGATTATTCAGGCACTGATGGTGCGTTCATGCCATAATAAATAAAGATGATGAGAAATTACAAGGCTGATTTGTATGAATAGAGCAGGCAGCATTTGGCCTCCCATGCCAATGCATCATAGCGAGACTGTGGGTCCTGCTATTGCAACCTTTGTTCGTACTGAGCGTTTGTTAGTATAGCTTAGAACAGCAAACTGAGGAGAGATAACTTGTTAGTTCCTGCTTACCACTCAAACCATGAGAGGCAGAGCACTGTTAAACAGGACCTATTTCACAGAGCTGATAAAATTCAAGAGTTCAACAGTGTCACAGCCTGGCATCCGCATTAAACTTTATTTTTTATTAGCTAATGCGTGTGTTACATTTTAATGGATGCTAATGTAAATAGATGTGCTTATTATGACCTTAGTGCGCTCACAACAGCACAATAAAGCATTTTTATTGTCATCATTTATTGCCACATTCTTTTCACACTTAGAGTGGTGTAAGTCCAAAAAAGCCCCCTAGAAGTCATAGGTTTACCTAGGTGTAAATCTGTGGTTACTTTAGATGTTTATTGGCCTGAAAGGAGACTCTGGCTCATAGAATCTAAATATCACTTTGATTTAAGCGCTGCTGAGTTTAAGCAGACTGTAACCAGATCCCGAAGAATCACTCTAGCTCAGGAGGAGTGGAGTAGTAATTTTAAGTAGGGGAGAACTCTATTCCTTTTTACAGCTTTTTTAACAATTATTTTAAAATAAGATGTCTTGCTTTCCCTATCAAATAACTATGAAAGAAAATTAACTTTCAGAAGGTCATCAAATCATTTGGCATCAGCTTGCAGCTCCTCAGTGCCTTTTACTTTACTCTTGAGAAAGCATAGCTTGCTACAGTCCCTTTTCTCTTCCTCGTTTTTCAGCTTGACTATCAAAGTCATTAATTGTCCAGCACATTGAAACACTGAGAATTTTCATCCCGCGAAGGGTTTGTTCACAAGAATACATAACGAGGGACGTGAGGACTACACAAAGCACTGCTGAAATGCAACTGTGCCTTATGTGAGCACAGCCAGGTTTAAGGCAGCAAAGTGATGCCAGAGAGCACGTTATGGCCAGAAGAGAGAAATAAGGGGACCTCTCAGAGGCATGGGGAAGACCAGCAGAAGAACGTAAATCATAGACCATACACATCTACAGCTGCAGCTGCGGAAACAAAACTGGCCTGACATTTTACAAAAGGTCATCGGACTGTGAGCACTCAAAAAATGCTATTTACACATCGGAGAAACAAACAAAAAAAAAAAAAAAAAGGCAATTCTAGGAGTTGTTCCCTTGAGCCAGAGCTGGTATGCTGATCAAGACACCTCAAAACCAGAAGATCAGATGCTACAAAAGGTGCCACCTGACTAAAAGCACAGCTCAACTACCACAGTACATGGTTCTTGTAGGACACAATCAACCACAGCTGAGCACGAGAGACCTAAGGGGAGATAAGCTCAGATGGTCAGATTGGCAAAGTCCTTAATAGTATACAGGGACATTGTATACATGGCATGGCTCTAAGGCACACCGGAGGTACCCTGGCAACAGCAAGCACAAGAAAACCACACAGAAACCTCTATATTTGGTTTATCACAGCAAAAAAAAGCAACTCTACATGGAGGCATTTATCTTCAGTAGAGCAGCTGAAATGCCGTAGGTATCTTCTGGTAACGTATTATATATCCGAGACTGGTGCTTTCCCCAAACAGTTTTTCCATGTGTCAGCAAGCTCAGACAGGAGAGCATGCTTTTGCTCTAACCAGTGAGGGGTGCTTCTTGCCTTTTTTTCCACCCAAGCTTGCTTGACTTAATAACTCTCCCTAATAAGACTTCACCATGACTCAAAATTTAAGAGGGAAGTTTTCTAAGGTAAAAGGGTAAGCAGGTCCCTGGTTTCCACTGACTACCAGCACCTTGCTCCTACATGTGCTGTTGAACATCTCCCCAAACTGGCTCTGTAAGGGACTGTGAAAAGGAGGCTGAAGAACAGGCAATCCAGCTGGCACCTGCTGCAACCAATATGCCCACAGAGACGTGAAAAACTTTTGCAGTGAACTCCCAAATGTCCTCTGGATTTCAGCTTCATTACAAATACGAATTTCAAGCCAAGTTTGCCAAAAGGTTTGCAAAGATCTCTGTATCTTTCTGCACACCTAGTCCAAATTATGACTTCAGGTAAAAGCCATGAGAAAAAGCTGTGGTTGTTATTTCTTCCAGAAGCCAGCCAACTGCTGGCAGTTTGGCACCAAACTCACACGTCAAACACAAAATGTGAGACAGGAACAGTAAATGAAAGAATACTTCCTATCAGCCTCTGCAGGCTAGAGCTGCATATTGTTACATGCCTAGGAACACCAATTTGGAAGGTGGGGATAATAACGAAATACAAAAGAAAGACAGGAAGCTGGGGTGAGAATCTCCTGATGTGCTAATTAATTCTTGATTCATTCTTCTGCTGTAGGCGAGTAAGAAACTATTAGGGAATTGCACAAATGTCTGTGCAAGCTGTGGGCCCAAGTTCTGGTTTCTGTTAATCTGGCAGAAACCTTTTACGCTGACTATGGCAGAAATGAATTATTTAAAGTGACGTCAGCCTGTGAGGTGTGAACATGCCTTACTTTTGACAGAAAAGAACCTACCAATCTTTGACTATTTTTTAAGTCCAGAATCTCAAATAAAAAGTAACATAAAACAATGGGAATAGAAAGCATGCTCCCAAAACCACCCTCAGTTTACTGAGCTCAGATGAATCTTTTAAGGAAGTTAACACTGAAACCAGGCTGAACTTAACTTTCCTTCTCATTTTTTCTTTTCAAAGGTAATGCAAAAATAATGGAAAAGTAGAAAATGTAGCAAATCCTCAAACAGTCTGAGTTCAGCAGCCTGGGGAGCTATACTCAGACCCTTTGCTTCTTGGTGGACTCAGGCTGCCCATCTCATCAAAGCACTCACACTGATTACCGGGTCTTATCATCCCACTGCAGTCAGTTGTCTGTCAACAATGCAGAAGGTCACACCTCTCATCTGTCATTAAGTGATGAGTCTGAGGATTTCTCTAAATGAACAATCTCCAGTCCCAAATGGAAGCAGCCACCAAGCACTGCTTTGAACAGGCTGTTTTCCTTGCATTCTCCGTGCCGCCCCATCATATTCTTGTCCCTGGAGTGCTGCAGCACCCCAATTTGAAAGCAGTTCTGAATTCAAGTCTTAGACCTACCACTGACAGCATGACTTGGAGGCCGCCCTAGCTTCAATGTGTGTTGCATCTACACATGCAAATAGTCCCTTTGGCAGAATACCTAAATGCCACTATCCCACAGCACAATTAACAAATCTGAGGTGAAAAATGTATTGATTCTCTGCTCTCACACCTACACAGGCTTTCTGTGGCCACAGCTACTAAAGGTCTGCATCTTAAGGAAATACTCTGTGCCCGAAACCAGTGCTGCCTCAGAGGCACATTTCACTTCCTCAAAGACCTATCGAAAAGCCAACTTAGTTACACCCACACAAAGCTACAATTGCTTCCTAACACTCTGGGAATCCTGGCTTTGGCTTGGTTTTGCTGGAAGTTCTTGAGAAGGTTGCCATTAAAATGAGCATCCACTTTGCAGAGACCCAATCTGGGGCCTGAAGAAAAAAATCTATTTCACTATTCTGTGCCCAGGCAGAGCCTTGCGCATGACCACTCTGTTTCACAGTACATCAGCACAGCTCTTGCTCCACAGTACCATTTTGCTCACAATTCAAGAGAAAACATGTCATTTTTTTCACAGATTTTGCAATAATAGTTTCCCAGAAGCATACTTTATTGAGCACAATGCAATACCTCTTTCCTGCAAAGAGTCACCTATGAGCTGAATCACTGGAAATGTTTTCTGAAATGCCTACTTTAAAAAATACTTCCACTGGATGACTACTGTTCAAATAATGTAAACAAAGATTATAAAAGGCATCTTCATAACATGGGGTATCCTTTAACACAGTCGCTTGTTTTCAAGCCTGATTTTAGGGATGCTTCCTGAGATTAATTTTAACAGCAAAAGCAGGTGGTGTGATGTCTTTCATTTTTTAAAATAAAAAAGGGATGGCCACACAGGGAGCTGTTGCAACATAGAAGTCTCTTGCATTTTATAATTCTACAAGCATTCATGTAAACTGAATCACATCTCCATAAAATTAGGCTGCAGAAAAAAAAAAAAGAAAAAAAAGAAAAAAAGAAAAAGAGGGTCTTTTTCACTTCCCATCTATCCTATAAATAGGAAAAAAACCCAACAAACCCACCAAAGCCACAACCAAAAAATCTAAAACCACCGAAGCCAACACCCCCCAAAACACTGCAACCCATGGATAGCAAAAAGAAGAAACTACCTTCCAGTACTTGACCTCAGAGTTCAGCAGTAAGAATTCAACCAACCATTCTGTTTTTCTCCCATGTCTGGGCAATTTTCTAGAACTAACCTCAACAGGCGACTTTCAGTCCTATCTAGGTTGCATTCCTTTGTGCTACTTGCCTGTTTCCTCTCTGTTGACATTTGCACAAGCTACAAAAGCAGTTACAGGGAGAGATTTGTTCACAAAAATGATGCTGCTGTGCTACCTTTAAAAGACACTTAAACACTTCGCAAGAACCTAAGAAAGAAGGACAATACTCCAGGAATCTAGAAAATAGATACACATTTGCACCCTGAGTATAGACATATCTTTATTTAACCAACTGATCCCTCATTTCAAATAATTTCTTCTAGTCAAACAGTTCCAGTACCTCCACACTTGGCCAGAGGGAAGGATGCAAAACACCATTATACCAAGTTTTACCTCCTTGTCATTTGATTTTTCTAGGGTCTAATTAGTCCTTGTGTGGATATAAAAAGGGTAGCATGCACACAAGCTGACAAAAGACAGAAAAAAAGGAATGATTTTATTTTTAGAAGAGGGAACAAAAAAGTAAAATCAATTCTTTATTTTGAACACTTTTAAAATTTTTGAAACAACCAAAATCTGCACAGAACCATAACACAGCTAAGAAATTTACTTCATCTCATGGTTCATCTAGTTTTCCCCTCTTCTTCTACTCCAGCTTCTTTATCAGGTTTGCATCTGGCTATTTCACATTTTAAAACTCTTGTTGTTCCAATAAATATCTTTTTGTTTACACACCATACACCTAAAACCTATTTTTCTTATCACATAAAAATGCCCCCCACCAACAGAAGTTTCTCTATATCCATTTGCTTCTAAGGTAATTCTTAGTCTTTGCAATAGTTCTTTTCTAATTCAAAACCCTTGAGGCATTTTAGAAGGTAAATGAGTGATTAGAGGCATTCCTACTGCAATTTATACACTTTGTAAACCCTAATTGTTCTGAGTCAAAGATTTCATTTTTCCTAAAATGCCAAGTTTAGTAGGCTTCAAAGTGCACAGCAAGATGTATCCAACTGGTCAGAGTTTAATAGATTCAGTACCACCTCGGTGTGTGATTTGCTCCATACTTTAAAATACAGAGATTTCAGTTGTCGGGGAAAAAAAAATATTTCAGGATTAGTAACTGAAAAATACTTTTCATCTAAATGAAAATTACATTTGAATTTACAAGACTCTTGATCAGCTCTAATGTTGTGTAATTTCCTGAGGTTCTTTTTAGATGCTTCTAAAACTTGATGTATCTCATAGCAAAGATGAAAGAACACAAACACTAGCTTCAGTAATGTGCTATTAAATTGTAAAACAAACAAAACCATTTGCACACATAAAATATATGTTGCATTAATTAATTGGACAATGGTGCAGCATAGGGGTTTCAGTGGCATTTGCTTGGAACGCTCCATAAGAGTTCACATAGCTACTGAGACATAACACGGCCATTTTAAACTCTGAGCTAATAAAATCTTCATGCTTTGTCATCATGCACTATACATACTTCATGCACAAATGACTAAGGAGAAAATTCTACAGGCACGATAAAACCATGCAAGTCAGCAGCATTGTCAGCTGTACAGCAAGAAGGAACTAGTTTGAATGGAAGAAATGTACATATAATTTATGTATGCAAGCATACACTATGCATAGAGAGGTGAAATAGGCATATCTCAAACTAACATGCAGGAAATGCATATGATTTAAGCTTTTGCTATATGTACAATACACTTTTCTTTCAAACTACTGAACAGCTAAAATCTCATTTCTTCAGCCCAATGTAATTTCATGCGTAATTTACAGAAAAAGAATACCCAAGGACTGTCTGAAGGGGAAAAAAACATGGATAGTACAACTTCAGTACAGGGACCTGCTACTCTGTTGTATGGCAAGCAGAGATGCCTGTGCAGTTTCTGCCCTTCAGTGCATCTGACTGAGATTCCAGCAAAAACACATGTTAAGGGGGGAAAGAAGGGTGGGCTGGGTGTTCAGCTGAATGAACTTACTGTTACCTTTTTTTTTCTAACATAAGTCTTCTTTTTCCTGATACTGTCTGAATTTGAAACATCTAATTTAATCCACTGAAGGGCCCCGTCTTCCTTTTATTTCCTGTCTGTACTGGAGCAGTTGCCTGTTTCAATTATGACTTTCTCCAGCTCCTACATTTTTCGTGCTCCAGCTGGCTCAAAGTGCACTTCCTTGGAAGGTAAAATGCACTAACTGTGCTGATCGGAGACTGATAGCTGGAAAGTCACAATATTTAATAGCTGAGCTGATAAGAGGAGGGGTTAACAAAAAAAAACACCCACCCCAAAGTGCTCCCGAAAAACCCCAACAAAAAACCCTCACCCCTCCCCAAACACAATTTTGAGTCTAAACAAAAGCATATTATATAGCTGCATGTTCAGTTAAGGCCCCATTTAAAATATATATACATAGAACTGCAGACTGCTTACATAAATTCATACTTTTATGGTAAATTTCATCCACTTCTAGACACGCGTGTTAAATGTTTCTTTCCTGCTTTTCAGTCAGTTAGTGCTGACTGGGGACTAACGCGGTGCAATTATTTCAAAGAACAGGATTGTGGGATTGATATGGCACTACTGCAAAACCCTGTCCAGCTAAAAATAAGATTGTTTTGTAGTCAAGATGCAAAAAAAAAAAAAAAAAAAAAAAGAAAAAAAAAAAAAAGAAAAAGGTCTCTGGGCTGTAAACACCAGTGAATGTATTTTTTTCTGCTTTATGAAAACCACAAATCTTATTTTTTTCCCCTTTCCTTCTTACTCATGGGCAGTTTAATTACAGTTTAATCTCTTTCAGTAAGCACCCCTTGAGACCTTATTGTCCAAGTACTGTATTATCAAGGCTACAGCTACAATTTACTGCAGTAGGTGGGGGCTCCCCTTAGGAAGTCCAGAAGGTACCAAAGAAGTCAAAAGAAAAAAGAAAGGAATAAAATAGAAAAGGAATAAAGAAAAAGTAGTGCAATTACTTTATTACTAACTAACAGTGCAAATCTTTACTGGACCCCAGAGGTACTAGGTCAATAATTAAGGGAAACACTCTAAAGACAATTGATGACCAACACTCCCCCTCTCTGCCACAGTTGGGTCAGTAAATCTGACCGAAAATTGAAATCCGAAAAAAGCCGAAGTTATTCAATGCTAACAGCTGCTGGGGCAGCTTACATACACGGGGACGGGGGAGGCAAGGGAAGAAGTTAATGAAGAAAATCAGGTTGTCACATGTGAAACACAAAGCATAGCTATTTTGGTTTATAGGGCAGTATTGGAAATAAGCAGGAACTAGTAATTTAAATAAAAACCAAACAAAACTCCACCTTTGCCAGATTCATTGTCAAATGAATTTGAAAGTATTTCCCTGAGATGTGAGAATGACTTTGGGTGTAGAAAACCAAACTTAACACAAGCTAGCAATGTGGAGGGCATCATAACAGCTAGTTTGCCGAGCTATATATAACACTATAAACAAGTGGTAGAGGCACTGTGAAATGAATGAAACTGAGAAGAGAACTAGTCCAGTATATGGAATTACTAATGCTACTGAGAAGAGCATAACTACCTGATCTTTCAGGTAAGCTTTTAACTTGTAGGCAATCAAATTATACCCCAAGCACACAGCTCATAAATATGGTGTAGTGAAATCTAAGTGATGCATTACTAATATCCAGGAATGATATTTTTACAATTATTTTTTGTTAAAAACCCCATCTCTACTGTCCCCTATCTGTTCTCTCACAACTGTTTACTGCACATGGCAGGAACTTGTTGCCAAGCGCACAGATACAATACAGTATGTAGACAGTGACCTAAAGGGAATATTTATTTCTGCGCAGTGCAGTAGGTTATGGTTACAGCTATCAAACTGTTTCAGTCACTGATTTATTCACCCAGAAGGACAGATGCGATATTTTTCTAAATCTGTTTCCTATTAACATTTCCTCCCCCCTGCCATGACCACCCCCCTTCCAGATTCCTAAAATGGATGAAGTCTCTTCTTTTCTCAGCCACAAACCAAGGTACACTGTATATAAAAACTCCCTCATCCTTGAGGCGATGATCAAGCAACAGGATATCCTGGGTAATACTAATGCAGGAAGAAGGCTTGCTCATTCTCACGGACTTTTCAACCCACTGGTGCCTTCTGAACCAGGCTAAGGCATGCTTTCCTTTTCTTCTTAGAATCATAGAATAGTTAGGGTTGGAAAGGACCCCAAGATCATCTAGTTCCAACCCCCCTGCCATGGGCAGGGACACCTCACACTAAACCATGTCACCCAAGGCCTCATCCAGCCTGGCCTTGAACACCGCAAGGGATGGAGCATTCACAACCTCCCTGGGCAACCCATTCCAGTACCTTCTTGGGGGGAGTGTGGTGAAGTGAGCGGTTAGGGCAGGGATTATGTTAAAAGCTAAATCTGCCAAGGGATAAGGCAGCATGGCACTATGAACGTGTGCTTCATAACAGGCAGCACCACGTTGGGTGGCAGTGAGGAGCCACATGGCAAGTGCCACCAGTTTCCAAAGAGCCATGCTCCCTGAGCCTGCACGACTTCTGGGCAGAACTATGTTTTGAAGCAAATGTTACTAAAAGAAATAACCACAGCCATGACAACAGAAGATATTAAAAAATCTGGATGTGGAATGTAGAGAGGCTCCCAAACAACCTGCAATTGCGGGTGACAAAAAACTCCCACAAAAACAATCCACAGAAAAGGTAAGTGATCTTCTAGCCTCTGTTATTTCTCACACACAGAACTGACTTCTCAAGAACGGAAAAGCAATCTGTGTAAAGAAAAGTCAGAAGAACGCACCAGTGCAAGCCATCCATTTTTACACATACAAACACATTCCTCGCCATTTCAATATCAACTGTCTTCTTGCCTCCTGGCTTCTTTTAAAATACCATCAATTAAGACGGGACATTGAGGAGATAAGGTTTTTAATAACTGCTTTTATTTCCCAGAGCCAGTGTTTATGCAACCAGTGCAACACTTTGTTATTTCAATTTATTTTAAGGCATTATGCAAATAGCAAGATCTAATCAAATAAAAAATGCTAGCCACATGAATAACAGAGCAGCCTTTGGTCTTACTCCTTTTTAACACGTATGATACAGGTGGGTTTTGGTTATGCTTGTTTTATATTGGTATAATCTCACTAACTGAACCAGAAATAATCTTGATTTATATCCATATGAGTCAGGAGGGCAGCAAGAACCACAATCATTTAAGCATTGATAAAAAGCAACAAACAGAAAAGCTTTTTCTGTTAGATACAAATCACTTGAAAGAAATAAAGCCAAACTTATTTACCTACACATACAACTATGAACAAATGCAATGAGAGAATATTAATTCCCAACAATGTTACAAGACTTTCTTTTAGTGAGCCAAACAACTCTATTAGGAGTATTTGGTTGGGAAAATAAGGGAATTAATCTTCCACAATCAGTTTTGTAACAGTGCTGAATTAATTCTCACTTACCACAGGGTGATTTTGCACTAGTAATTTTTTTGCCTTCAATGCTATTTTCAGAGATTATTTTTATGCCAGCACAAACCACTAATATTTCAGCCTTTCTCTTCACTGCCTGGACTTACTAAATATCATGTCTCATAAAATAAGGATTTAAATCTTCCCAGAATAAATGCATTTTATTTCTTGCACTGCCCCCTCCTTCCCCACCCAAGGTTTCTACTATAAATGGCTGGTTACAGCCCAATCAAGAGCATAAAAGCAATTGAATAAATAAAACTATGAAGTAAGTGTAAAATATTAGTGTCCAGACATGCAAGATGTATGCAGGTACTATGAAACTTCCACAGCTGTATGTGCCTGGAATTCATGCGGTGCCACAGGTTTAACAGGACCAATAAGAGTTTTATTTGCTTAATAAATTACATTCAAAAGCACAATAGTCCGGGCTCTTAGCTGTAAAATTGCCAAATATTGTCAATGACTGCTCTCTGGTTATAAATAGGAAAATAATGTACAACTCATTAGATTTTTGATTCCCTATGCAATTCTTTGTAACCATTACTCAGAAACATAAAAAGTGACTCTACATGACATTTTATAGAGGTTATAAATTGCTATGAGGAGATGACATGGGATAAATTTGTAGGCAGGGTGAAAGGGACTCAGCCAAGCCAAATGTGTAAATTAAGAGTTTGGGCAAAGTGTGGGACTACATGGAACAATACTGAAATCATAAAGATAGATGGATAAGGATTAACTGCAGCAAAAAGAGGTTTACACTGATGGAAAAAACAGTAATAGACCTCTCCACTGACGAGAGATGTTAGCTCTGCCTGGTAGTATACAAAAATCTTAAAATCAAATCCATTTCAAGTAACTTTAATATCCAAAGTAAGATTCATTAAACCTGAAGAAACACTGTACAATAGTAATTCAATTTAGATGAGCCAAAGTTGCAGGATTTTCTATTTGTTTTTCAAGATGACTTTTGGCAGCTTTACAATACTTTTAGTGGACCATGGGGAAGATAAATGTTCCACTGGACAATATTCCCAGAAAATGAAACAAAACAAGTTCCTTATTTCTTTTTAAGTCAGGGAGCTGTTTTCTGTGGTGAGTTTTTTTGTTATTGTTGTTTTGGTTGGTTGTTGTTTTCTTTGTTTTTTAAGACACACAGAATGATGCTTTTGTATTATTAATTTACATCCTTAATCAATATAGGACAAAATACTTTACTTAAAAATCGCCTAGCATAGGCATGCAGGACTCATCACAGTATCTCTTTTTATCATTAGGCAGAGAAACCTTTCCTTCATCACGTATCTCAGTTTTCTTAAGAGACACTAACATTCAAGAGGATACTGCATAGCAATTCATGCAATCTTGTGAAATTCAGGGTGCTTTTCACAGGCTAGAATTGCTTCAGCTCCCAGGATGTCCATGATCATTCTCTTACACCCTAATGGTGTTCAAAGCCAGCAGTGCAGATCCATGAGGTTCAACAGGAGTAGGATTTCACCTCACAGTTGAGGCACTCAAGTCACTTGCAGTGTCAAGTGCTGAGGCTGGTTTATTTGGTTCTTATTAGATATTAAATCGACTTAATGAAATGTGAGCTTCCCAGAACAGTAGCTATACTGTCTCCCATGCTTCTCACAGAGGCTTTCAAAAAGAAGTTTTGCTTGCTCCATCTGTACAGTACTAAAGACCCCTTCGCTAGGGTCGAAGTTGGCACCTCCTGTCCAAATGACCCCACATCCCTAGTGCTGTGCAATAAGTGTGCACCTGAACATCTCGATAGATATAGATATATATATATAGATATATATATATATATGTCACTGCTGGGACAATATCTAATAAAGAACTCTCCACTAAGAAAGGTGCCAATTCTCTTGGACAAAAACCATGGAAGAAAACTGGAAGATATTTTGACAACCTCTGTCACAACAAAAGCCTTCATCAACTAATACCACTACAGATGTAATGGTGTAAGAATAAAGCAAGCCAAAGTTTTTAGGGAGAAGCAATGGATTTTATGAAGCCAAATTATACAATCTTGACACCCCCATCCCCAATATTTTTACACATATAAGCCTTTTTTCAGGTCTTGATCCACTTCAGTTAGTGCAATAAATGGTACTATCCCCTCACTATGAACTATCTCTCATCTGCAGCTTCCAAATACATTTTCTCATGCATTCTCCCCCTTACATAGAGGTAAATTACCTTGCAACACAGAACATTTCTCTTTGATAAATTAACACAGCACAGGAAAAGTGCTCCAATGCAATCACAGCAGCAGGGTAGTCCAGTGCCAGAATATCAGGCTCAACGTCCTGTGTGTAGCCCTGCCATGATTTGACCTTTGGCAACTTTCTAACCATTCCTTCTTTCATCCTTTATCTGGCCTGTCTATAACAGATTGACAGCCCTTTGGGGCAGAGTCCACTCTCTTCCTACATACTTGTGTAGCGCCTAACACAAAGGAATCCCAATCTGCTTTTAGCACTGTGCAAACACACGTCTAAAAATGCAGTTTCTTCCCCTGGGACTTTGCAATCTCGGGCAAGAGACAACACAGAGATACAACAAACAGATGAAAAACACCAGTTAACTCAGATCTCCTGTCTGCTTTTCAGACAGAGCGGTCTGTCTGAAAAACAGAAGCTGGTTTGCTTTGCAAAACACAGCTTTTACCTCATTCTGAAAGCCCCCATTAAAACTCTCTGAACTTTCCATCAGTGGTAATTTTTCTATGCTCTTTAACTGAAGATAAATCAACTTTACAGTTGAATAAATGGAATCCCTTCTCTGTAAAGTTCTATTGCTTTTAAATACGCATATTAGAACTCCAAAACTGAAAATGGGTTATGGCCAGTCTTTTTTCTATTTGAGCAATTGTGTTCCAGTGTTACTTTGTTGAGTGGTTGTTTTCATCTGTTGTTTCTTAAATCTAATCTTCTGAGAAAAGACTATCCCTCTGTTGTACACATATTGTGCACATAGACCAGACATCCTGGACTAGGAGCCAGGTCCCAAAGCCCTACCTCAACATAAAATGAAAAAGGCAACTGTTTATAAACAAGATCAGCGAAATATCAACCACTGTTCTTGTTCATATGTATGTTACAAGAGAACTGGATCAGCTCTGTGAAAGCTAGCACAAGAGCATTTGAATTGCCTGTGAGGTACAATGGTTATCTAAAGTTTAGAAACCAACAAGATACCTGACAAAGGAGCTCATGGGGAATGTGTGGCAGATTTATTCTAAGAAAAAAAAGGAAAAATACCTGGTGTGAGCTGGGACATTTCCTATGCTTACACACATGCCATGAATCCCAACTGAGTCAAGGGCAGCAGTATGGCATTTCTGAGGAAAGAATTTTGCAGCCTCCTAGTCAGCTAATGTTTTTTTTTTCATGTCTGAATGAATTGGGTCCTGTCACTTAAGACCTCTAAAAATCAGGACCTTGTAGAGCTTGCTAACTGATGTCTCTCTCATTCATGAAAAGTGTAATCTGCTGGGCCAGTAAAGAGCTATAAATATAATTTTTACCCTGCTTCTTTTTCATATTCCTGGCTCCTGGCCACTTGGATTTGAATAAATCCATCACCGGAAGATTCCACATGTTTGCTATTTGAGCAAACATCTGTTGGTTAAGCTGCTGCTCCCTTGGGAGTATGGCCTGGCTGCTCCACCAGTCGGTTTGGTGGCTTGGTTTCCCTTGTATGCAAATGCACATTGTTTTTATTAGCTTGTTTTCTCTCCAGCTATGGCAGAATCCACATTGCACTCTGACGTAAGCTTAAATGCTTGGTGCCCTTTTGTTGCTCTGCTTAGCTCAGTTCTACTATTCTTTCTGGAAGATTGCTAGCTTGCTGATTGCCCTGCTGAGGACTTCATCGGAAATCATTTATCCATCAAGTATTTTGTGAAGGGTTTTTTTTTAATGTCAGGGAACAGTCTAGATCAGAAGTCTTTCTGTCACATGGGATTTCTCTTCTCCTCTCTTATCTTCTCTTCTTTCCTTTTTCTCTTTTCTTTTCTTTTCTTTTCTTTTCTTTTCTTTTCTTTTCTTTTCTTTTCTTTTCTTTTCTTTTCTTTTCTTTTCTTTTTTCTTTTCAACTCAGGTGGACCTGAGTACCACCCTCAGTATACTTTCATAGAATCATAGAACAGTTAGGGTTGGAAAGGACCTTAAGATCATCTAGTTCCAGCCCCCCTGTCATGGGCAGGGACACCTCACACTAAACCATGTCACCCAAGGCTCTGTCCAACCTGGCCTTGAACACCGTCAAGGATGGAGCATTCACAACCTCCCTGGGCAACCCATTCCAGTGCCTCACCACCCTCACAGTTAAGAACTTCTTCCTTATATCCAATCTAAACTTCCCCTGTTTAAGTTTTAACCTGTTACCCCTCGTCCTATCACTATAGTCCCTAGTGAAGAGTCCCTCTTCAGCATCCTTTTAGCCCCCTTCAGACACTGGAAGGCTGCTATGAGGTCTCCACGCAGCCTTCTCTTCTCCAGGCTGAACAGCCCCAACTTTCTCAGCCTATCTTCATACGGGAGGTGCTCCAGTCCCCTGATCACCCTCGTGGCCCTCCTCTGGACTTGTTCCAACAGTTCCATGTCCTTTTTATGTTGAGGACACCAGAACTGCACACAATACTCCAAGTGAGGTCTCACGAGAGCAGAGTAGAGGGGCAGGATCACCTCCTTCGACCTCCTGGTCATGCTCCTTTCGATGCAGCCCAGGATACGGTTGGCTTTCTGGGCTGCGAGCACACACTGAAGCCAGCTCATGTTCATTTTCTCATCGACCAACACCCCCAAGTCCTTCTCCACAGGGCTGCTCTGAATCTCTTCTCTGCCCATAACTGCTCCCAAGATCTTTCTGCCCTCTTTCACCTTTCCACCTTCCTTTTTGTTTCACTTGAAGCTTTTCCACCTTATTATCTATCTGCTTCTTCCTTTACTTTCCTCATAGCCTAGCCTCTCACTAATCCTCTCCCACCATCTAAAATAATCGGTAATAAAATAATCCTAAATGAAACACACACACAAGAGTCGTCTTGAGGTATAGCTTCAGGTCATCTGCAGACCCAGGAAGACAGTGTAGAATTGGTTATAAGCTCTGCATTCATGACTCATATCACTGGTCTAGACACCACTGCTTTAAATTTTCCTCTGAGGATTCAGCTGTCTATGAATGAAGTTAGTCTCTGTGTAGGAAGACAGCACAAAGTTTTGTACTGGTTTTCTGGTAAAAGAGGTAGGGTCTAGTGAGAAAAAAAAAAAACAAAACAAACTAATTTCATTCTTCGGACTGATTCTGTCCTATCTTTTATTGAATAATCTATATTTACTGCCCACATGCAATTTCTTCCCCTGCTCATTCTATCTTTTCATATATGCTTGCCCATTTCAGAAAGCTCTTCTGAAGAGGATTATGACCGTTTCTAAGGATGAAATACTTAGAAGACCCTGTTTCAGACAATGCATCTTCCATCTCCAGTTACCCAACATGATTTGCAGGTTTATAAACCTGTTGGAATATTTGCAGATTAGAACCGGTTTGGACATACTGAGACTGTCCAGAGTGAAATTTTTTAAAGATATTATTTTTCTCTTAATGAGGCAATGCTGGTTATCATAATTCAAGGCAAAAAAATTATTAGATCATCTCAAAGCGGCTTCTATTTAAAAAAGGAGCTATGGTCCCCTTCTGATGACATCTGGAAGGGAAGAATCCTCACAACAGGAGTCCCTGAGGGTCCTCAGATCAGCCTGCATGGGAGCAGTTGCAAGATAAGGACCAGAAGTACTGACTGTAGAATTTGTTTCATCAATCAGTTTATCAAAACAAACTCTTATTTGGGCTTGAGGAGACCAAAGAGCAGGATTTGATCTCTGTCAAAGAACTACTTTTCTGTTTGTAAATTTTTTGTAGTAGAGGAAAATCTGAAGGAAAGCAGATCAATTAAGTTTACCTTCCCTTTTATTTTTCCTTCTACCTTCAAAACCCTAGCTTCTGGATTTTTCAGGGGGGAGAAGTGAACCAGGGAAAAAATTACACCAAGTATTGACTCAGGGTTCACATTTCCTCTAGCTATCAGAATACATCTGGCAGTAGCCTGGAAAAGAAGGCTTGTACATCTGTGTGAAGACTGAATCAAGCATCTCTGAGACATGTGTCCCCTGTTGAGAAGGATGTTTCCCTGCTTGATTCCTTAGATTCATGGCCTAATCTGCTGTTCAGCGGGGAGGGATCTGTATCCAACTTCAGCTAATCTTTGCTTGTCACAGTTTTCATGTAAGAAGCCAACAGCTTTGGATTTCTGGAGGCACCCCACATTTCCTCTTCTTCATGTTAAGTTGCTTTTTGGCAAAAGGTCTTATGACATAGCAGAAGACACTGCATTAACCAGATAATTAGCTGAATTCCAAAACTGACCGAGCAGGCAAAAATGAAATGAGAAGCCCTCACCACCAGCAATGCATTTTGTGAGCTGAGTTGTCCATTAAGCACTGTGGCCACCTGGGCTAAACTGCAAACAGTGCTTACTGCCAGCTGGCCTTGTCATCACTTTCCCTCTGTGGGCCATGGTCCATGCAGCCAGAGGAACAAACAGATGATAAATTGCAAAAAGAATTAGAGGACCTGTTGTCTCAGCAATTGAATTTTTTCAGACCAAATAAATGGACATTTTTCTCTTTCAAGGAAACAAGGCAGCACATCTGCTTCAACCTAAGAGCAAGAATAACTGGGGAAATCTCACACCCTCAGCCTGCATGCATGGTGTGAATGGAAGGGGGTGCACCTATCAATCAAATACAGCTGTCTTTGCCACGGGTGAGAAGCTGTAATGGCTGGCTCAAGGAGTCTTTTTCTAAATTTGTGCTAGATCTTATACTATTTTAAATAAGACCACTGTGGCCTTGTGAGCTGAGCAGCTTTAAACCTGTTTGGCAACATCTTCCCCCTCCACCCACATAGGGCCAGACCCAACAAACTATTTCTGCTTGCCCTTCTCTTTAAAGGTCTCGCATGAGTCCTTTGAACTCAGCAGACTATTGTGCTTAAATGCTTTGCTGAACACCAACTGGAACAGCACCAGCCCAGCACCAATACAAGCCTCCAAGGGCTGCATGGGGTGTAAGCATACCTTGCTTGCTGACATTATGTTGGATGGACTCCTGGTCATCCCTACCACGAGAAGACATAGGGAAGTCAGAAGATGAGCACCTAATTTTAAAGGCTACATTTTTACGTGCTTAATTGGTCACTACTCACGCTACAACTTACACTGCTGTCAGACTGCTGGTTTTTTTCCCCAGACTTCTTTCTTCAAAAATACTTTGGCAGAAAAGCTCGCAGAATGGAAAGAGACACAGAGCCAAACTCCTAGAATCCAAATTCCTAAAAGGTGTGTTATGGAATGAAATCTTAGAATAACAAATGAGTGTGGCTGCTTTGGAGATACTTCCCCACAGCTTGAAACAGAGTTGTGGGAATGTCTATGCTTGTACTCAAGCTGTTTGCATGTACATTTAGTAGAACTCTAATATTCATCACTCAGCAGAAATTGGGCTGATATTAAAGCAAATATTTCAAGAGAAGATTTATGCCCAAATCTGCTTCTACTTAAATTGTTTCTAAAATATGAGTTCATTCACCACGTGCCTTAGGCAAGAACCAAAATGAAACAGCTGGCGCACGGACCAGAGAAGAGAAATCATATGCTCGATGGGATGTGTTACATCAGTACTCTTACATATGACTCTTCACTAGTGAGTGTTTTGCCACAGACCTGACACCAGTGGTGTAAAATCAGGTTGCTTCTGCTCCTCTGATTTTATTAGAAGGTGAGAAGGGAGGCCAGAGAGCACATGAGGAAGGTGCCACCTTCTGATGCCCCTCCTGCCGCTGGAGCATAGCAGAGAATTCAAGCCAGAAAGATCCATGCACATTGCGAAATGACGGACTTGCTCATGCTTCCAGCTGAAATTGATGTGAATGATTTCATCCCCAACAAGGCTTGTTCACTCAAAACGAGAAGAAATCACCTCATAACTCCCTTGCAGTGGTGAGATTTACAAAAGAGACATAAAACATGCATATGGTGCCAGGTTCTTATTCATTTAAGTAGGACTTAAGCCCTGCAAATGGTCTCAGTAAGTTCATGGGGCCGCTCACAGAGCAAGGCACACCGCAGAATAAGGAACTTGTGTTACTTCTTGCCTTAAATTATCTTGCACTGTTTAATAATGCACAGCACTGGTAAATTACTGGCCAATTCATCAGATGTGCATGCCTTTCTAGTATCTTTTATAATTATTCTCCTCATAACATCCACCACCAACAAAGTTTTTCCAGGTTACAAGTTAACCACCTGCTGAGTGACCAAAATGCTGGCCCAAAACTTCAAACACATTCCATTACTTTCATATGTGAGTAATTTTGTGCTCAGGAATAGTGTCACATGAGTCATAATACCCTTTGAATTCACTGTCTGAAGGATCAGAGCCCAGAAGTATCCTCAAGTTCAACAGTTGCCATGTTTTCCTCTCAAAGAGAAAAAGAAAGAATGGACTGCCTGTTTGCCTTTTTAATGAAAATGGCCAGAAATACTGTTTTTTTATATATTTGACATGTAAGTCATAGCTAGAAAAATTAACCTTGTACTTGGAAAAAATCCCTCTTGTTTATATGGATAAAAAGTCTCCACAAAGAGCAAATTTGATTGCTTTCCTTTAGCAACATAAAACTCAACTCAGTTTCACATATTAACACGGAAACAATTTTTCAAAGTAATTCAGGCAAGCATTTAACTTATAATTTATAAGTTATTTTGGCATTCTAATGGGGAAACTTTAATACAGTCATGATATAAAATACTGGAAAATCCGCACTATGCATGCCTGTAACAATATTTATTTATTTATTTCCTGTAACTTATTTGAAAAATTGGAATAGATTTTACCTTAGCTAAAGGATTACTCTGCCAGTAAGTATCTTCTCTAAACACATAAATATTTGGTGTTATTTCCAGACGCTTACTGATACAAGTTGTACTGCAAATTTCAGAGCAGAAGTGAGAAACAGCAATTAATGTGAAGAAAAAAATAAATAAATTAGTATTGTTCCTGTGAGAAACCCATTCCAGCATGACCTGCCCTGGCTCTGATTCAAGTAAGTCTTCAAACATGCAGTTAACTACAAGCACAGATGTTGTAGATAGGAGAAGAGTAGGCTACCCCATGAGAAATGAGTAAACTTCACATTGCACAAAATTAGAAGCGCATGGACTCCCTTCACCTGCATTTGCCCTGATCTACACCATGGCAAATACAGAAGCTGGCTCCCTGGGCCTCTAAGCCAGCTTCATCTCCATAAACTAGATGGCCAAGTGGGCCAGGAGACCATCTTAAGAAAGCTTCAAGGTTTAGTGACGCAGTCATAAGGACAGCCTGTGCTACAGAAACCACATGCTATTTTAGCCAAAATGACTACACAGCAGCCATCCCTTGCAAAGATTATGCAGTTACCTAGAACAAAGTTGACTTAGAAGTTCATTAGCCACAAATTCTTTTTAATAGCTCCTTAACAGGTAGCAATGACAGTATTAACAGTTATAATTAACTTAAGTTACAGGAGCAAAGCAGTCTCCTAAATCAATCATCTGGAATCTCACTGCTTAGTTAAAATAGATCTGGACTTCTTCAAATAGAGAGGGGTTGAAAAAATTCTGGTCCTCTGTAATGTAAAAACAGCTTTCCTTAAAAAAAACCCAGCTTTCTTTAAAGATCCATTTTCCTCTCTTTCACCACAAACTGCACAACACAGCTTGGCAAAAGGAAGATTTCCCTGCCTGAGATAATGACTTGTTATTCAGATAATCTGAGCTAAGTTGCAAGTGGGCCTGCCAGGGATGAGAAAACAAATTGCTAATCCTAATGCCTTTGAAACAATTATTTTTTCTCATTTCCTTTCCAAACTTCAGTTAATTTAATATTTCAAGAGATACACTCTTCCAAATTCAACACAAAATAAATGCATTAGAGTAATGGTCCCTGCATACTGGCTGAAGTTCCTGCAAGAGGCAATGTGCTTCAGAGAGAAGCTATGGTTTATTCTGACACTTGCAATTGAAACAATATCCAAACCCCATGATAACTACAGATGAAAATTCATTACAGACATTTTATTTGTAGTATAAGTGCATAACTTTTTCTGCCCATTTTGGGGCAGAAAATGTTCTTACAAGCCAACATTTACCAATAGCCCCAGGAGGCACATGTAATCAACACTAACACGCAGCTGTGACATCAGCTTCATGTCAGAAGTGGGTGACATTACCACACAGTGGATGCTTCCACAGCAGGCCAGAGGTTCAAATTGGACACTGGCTGATAGCTAGACAGTTGTATGAGACAGACACACTAGACATTGTTTACGATGATGCTGGCAAACACCGACTGGAATGTACCCCGGGTTCTAGAGGAGGCACAAGCAAGGAGCTTTGAAGTCATGCTTGTGGTAAAGCTGGAAAAAAGGAAGCATACCAAATGCTTCCTGTTTCTCAGAGCATTTGTTTCCGAGGCAGAATTCACCTTCATGTTAACCAGTGTACCCTTAACAGGGTAAATGAAAATGTTGCTATCACACATTCTGGATGTAAAATGCCAATTCTGTGATGCAAGCTCAACTGACCTTTTATGAAATGCCTATCTAGCATTCTTTCCCTTAAAGCTCTTCCAGTAGAGAAAAACTTCTGATCAAATGTAACAATCAGCTGTAGATACTCTTTACCTAAGAGAGAAACTAAGAAGTGCTTGGAAATAACACTTTTTTTTTTCCTTTGTCTAGGCGTAGCATTTTAATGCTGCCAGTTCCAAGGGTTTTCCTAAATAAAACGATGGCTCTACACAGCCTTCCTGAATGGGACAGCCTTTGAAGTTTGTACACATGTCTGGTTTTTAATCAGTGCATTGCTGGATCAATTCTATGTGTTTAATGCTGGTTACATTCAATGCTACTTTTTCCTGTCTTCTAAGGCAGATTACAGGTCTATATTTTGCAAATAGAGACAAGAGCATGACTTCATAGGTGACTAGCAGGCTAAATTAAGAGATGAGAGATGACAGCAGAATTTACTATCAATTGATTATCAAATTAATTCAAGCTGTCCTGCTTGTTCCAAAATTCAGACTTTGAAAGGCTTAGAATTAGCCTTTACATTAAAATGTATCTTCAAATAAATAGCTATAGTACCCTAATACCCCTCCAACTACCTCCAGTCCAGGCACTGTACCCTATACAACCTTTCTGGTTATGAGCTGCACCATTAATACCCAAGTTAAAGCTTTATCAGTTGTTTCCAGCAAACGTCCTACGCATAACACCTACATGCAATTTTAATTCCCTCAAAACTATTTACAAACTGTTGTTATTAACAACATTTTAGGTGGAATGACAGAGCCCCCCATTGTGCTCCAGACCCCAGGCTGAATGCTCTCATGTTACATGATCCATTAACACTTGTAGCAGATAATAACGACTTTAAAAGAAAAATAGTTCACCCATATATACTAGCATGCAACTGTTCTATGCAAAATGCAACAGTGCAAAGTACCTGTGATTAAAGACTCTTGATTTTCATCTTAGCAACAAGCAGTGGAAGAAGAAAGCATGTTCAGATCAAGCTGCACAAGAACTTTTCTTTTTTTCCCACTTTGGTCTCAGTGGATGAAGAGAGCTTTTTGTGCCCATCTAGGAAACTTCCTTCTTTGCAGACAGGTGCAAATACTTTTGATGATTGTCCTGTAGCTGCTACTCTGTCATTGTCTTCTTCATCTATTGTTTGTCTGCACCTATTTATGTTTTTGTTTCTTGCTGTCAACTTTCTGGACTGTGTTTGTCCTTTTGTACTGAGTTTAATACTGCAAATAATGTAATTCTGGTCCAGGAACAGGTTCTCAAAACAATTGCAAAACAAATAATAAATTAGGCCAACTAACTAGAATAGTGATCTGAACACAGTTACATTCATGTCCAGGATGTAGGGCCCGTGATACATACTGCAAAATGAGATAGGATGTGTTACTTGACCATTCCTCACAGTAAATAATTTCTCTAACCTCCACAAAAAATGACTTAACTTGATGTCTCAGAAATTCGGGAGATTATCCAGATTATGCAGGAAAAATCCAGATTAAATACTTTGAAGGCAAAAAATCTTGCCGTTGACAGAAAAATAAAAAAATCTGAATGGAAGGGGCCTTTTGACTTACAACCATGTTTTTAAAAAATGCATGTCCCTGGGGATGACCAATATTACGATGTTCCCAATAATGCCAAACTTTACACGTAGTCAGAATGCAGTGGATCAGACATAATGGTGATAAGGCTGGTAATAGCCCTAGTGGGAACTTGATGATCAGACTAGAAAAATAGATGTGGCAGTAGGGAGGACAGGGGGGATGTGGAGAAGGTGCAGCAGGAAAAGAACTACATATTTTTGATAAAAACAACAAAAGTCAGACTTCATAGGCTATGAAAGACTTCGTGAGAAAGTAAAAGAGGTAATTGTTCACATTCCAAACATTTTGATATATAAACTGCACAACCATTGCCCGTGAATAGCCCAGCTGTTAACAATTTTTTTTCAAAGATAATAATCAAGCTTCATGCCAAGCAACTTTTCTCCAAGTGAATGATATTTTGAAAGTCTGGTCAAAACATAGCTGTGACATAATAAGTTTTTAAAGAGAGCAAGTGACTGAAAAGATCCTGGTCTGGGTTTAAAAAAAGACTCAGTTTATAACCCAATTAGGAAGAAAGCACTTTCAGGCTTTCACGCTAGTGGAATTCTCAGAGAGTCTCCCAAAAAAGCCAGTCCTGCACGCACATCTGTTTCCAGTGCGATGCTGGTATGCAAACTATTGTCTATTGGAAGTGTGTTGTGGTAACGTTTGCCAGGGTTAAAGACTGGGTCAATTTGATCAAGAAGCTAAAATTAGCTTCTGTGTGTTTTCCTGAAAAGGAAGAAAAAAAAAAAAAAAAAAAAGAAAAGAAATACTGTAAAGCTCTTTGTTTTCCTTTAAGTCTTGTTCTCAGATTTCTGTTTGGCTATGTGAACTACCATAAAGCAGACAGTTCCAAAACCTACTTCTTCCTTACTTGTTCTTTTTAATTGATGTAACAACAGCAGTAGCCATTAGCTTCTACAGAACTGAACAGTCTGATTCCATATTTCATTCATCTCAAGAGTTTAAAACTCACTAAAGCACTCAAAATCCCTACAGTAAGATGGAGTCAAGGAAAAAATTTGTCTAGTGAAACCAAATCAGAATAATTTTAGCTACAAACAGAATTCTGAAAAGAAAACCTTTTACATTTCTTACAATGATAAAATAGAATGTCTCTGGAAATGTTTAAGTGTTTTGCCTTTTAGTTACATGCACCTTTAACTATCCATCACTATCTGCTGTATTACATAGGAATATTTTTAGGTCTATTTTCATAAGAAACAACAGCTAATTTATTCTTAAAGCACTTAATTAAAGGAAACTTCTTTATATGGAAATATTTACTAAATTAAATGCTGGTAATATCATGTCTGCTTATGAAAGGTTTTAATTAAAAGTATTTAAATTACTTAAAGATGGAAAAAATTACATTAAAAGAAAAAAAACCCCATACTAAAACTGTACCTGTCAAAGATCATCGGGCTCAACTTTTACTGACCTCAGAATAGCAGGTTTAGTTTGAGAAGAAGATCCTCTGTTTCTTCACCTCACCCTCTCATCCCCCCGCTTCAGGAAAAAAAAAAAAAGAACGAAAAATAATCTTCACACATTTTACTTACACACACTGTCTAAGTGAGACTGCTACAACGAAGGCAATTGAAATGTTCATTTTAAAGCATTATAAAGGCAAAGATGTAAGGATGAGAACATAGAATAGACTAAAAAGAACCCAGTGAAAAAGTCAGTAAAGACTCTGATCCTGCAAATGTCATCACATGAATACTTAAATAACTGAATAAACCCAGGAACTCTAGTGGGAACTACTTTAACTATGTAAATGTTCGGTGCATCAATGCACAGAGCATGAGAGTTAAAAGTTACTGTAAATACTTGTTTATTGGTTGGAATTTCTGTAAATTAGGATACAAAAAACCTTGATTCTCTAGAACTTGCCATTTTAAAGCAATTGCTCTTTAAACTGGCTCGAATTTCTTCAATGTTCACGGCCAAACCCACCAAGGATATCAGATTTACACCATCAGAAAAATCAGTGTTATTACACTTGCCCTGGGAAGTAAAGGAATTACTGGAAATGTCTTTAATTTTAGCCACATTGTACAAAGCAGCCTGAGACCAATATGGTTTCCTTGCTGTGGAGTCTCTTCTATCCCCAGACATTTCCCTTCTTTCACTAAAGACTAGCTAATCTTTTAACATTTAAAAACTCAGAGGTTCTCATAAGGTAGCATGGAATAACATATTTCTGATAAGTAGCAATTTTAGAACTCATTTGCTTACTTAGCATGAAAATGGCAAAATTCTAAAAACACTATCTTGACCTATTGTCAGTGTTAACAGACCACCTTGAATTTAGTGAATATGTCTTCAGTTTAATCAGCAATAGAGGCAGGACCAAACTGAAGTCAGCTGAGCAGGAGAGAGGTCTTTTTGAAGATTGTATGCTTATTAACAAGCCTGTGATTGTCTTTGGTTTTGCATTAACTGTGCATGGGGGGCTACCTCTGTTCCCAGTACAAACTTACCCTCACCCTCCAAAATAAATTTCTATAAAATTTCTGATAGCCCTTCAAAATTTGCAGGAAGTCTGCCTTTTAAAGACAGAGAAAGCTTAATAGGCAAGAAGTTAAGATCTGTATTTTCTGGCTTTTCAAACTGTATTCACTACATTTTCCTGATTTTTAATTTTTTACTCTACTGATACCTAAATCTAGTGTAGGGATGTGATACACTATGTTAGCTTCATCATCCTTGAAAAGAGAATTAAAAAAAAACCCACCAAAACCACATTGGAATATATCAGTATGTGTATTCCAATAAACTGGACTGAGAAAAGTTTACTGGTATCAAAGATAAGGATTTTACATCTGATATCACATTTCCATTTCTCCCTCCACCTCCCAAGTATAAACAATAGTTTAATTTTCTGCACAAGTCTTTTTGTGGTGAGTATTTTATAGCATACATCCCTCTTAGACACCAGTTACACTCTCTGGAGGTGATCACATAAAGTCACAATACTCTTAGTAAAATCAAAGGCCACTTGCTTAAGGGCTTGAAGCATCTGGCTCTACATAAAACGTTTTCATGCGGAGTTTTCCCATGGGTTCTCTGGGCCACAGATCGTAGCTGAGGGGAGCTTCTGCTTGGGAAACAGAAATACAGGCAGCTTTCTGCTTTCCTGGGAATGTTCACCATGTCCCTGGTTTTATTGGAGATGAGCATATGAATGTTAAGAGAGGCTGAGGAATTCTGCACTACAGCAAGTTCAACTACATTCAAATGTCTATCCAGAAATACAGCAACATCTTTCAATTCCCTCAGTCAAGATACATTTCAAGCAAGAGATGAACTTTATTTGTCCTTTCTATGCCTGGGCCTGGCTCAGGAAAAAAATCCTGAGAAATACTATGTGTAAAACCAGTGACCTTTAGAGCTGCTTTTAGGAAGAGTCCATCTTTATTGAGATGAAAACAAGGTATAGCACTGATGGGAAACAAGAAATCAAATGCACTCCTTCACATTTGGGAATGAGTTTGTGTACATGAGTGATGTATATCCCCATTTTCCAACAGAGTCTCACTTTATCTATCTACCTTCAACTGGGGTAAGGAAGTAAAGGGACTCTCCTGTTTCTTCCACTGATGTCATCACTTCAGGTAATCTCAAGACCTTTACTAGTTTCCTCCATGGACTGAAATCACCCTCTGGGAAAGGTACCAGAGACAGCCACGGACAGCCAGAGCACTCCCCAGTTGCTTGGACAGAGCATCATCCAGGTGCTGCAATCGCACAGCCAAAACAACACGGTGGGCTTCATCGGTTTAAATCATAGAATGGTTTGGATTGGAAGGGACCTTAAGATCATCTAGTTTCAACCTCCCCTCCATGGGCAGGGACACCTCAAACTAGCCCATGTGACTCAAGGCTCTGTCCAGCCCAGCCTTGAACACTGCCAGGGATGGAGCATTTACCACTTCTTTGGGCAAACTGTTCCAGTGCCTCACCACGCTCACAGTAAAGAACTCCGTAAAGAACTTCTTCCTGATATCTAACTTGAACTTTTTCTGTTTGAGTATAAACCCATTACCTCTGTTCTATTGCTACAGTTCCTGACGAAGAGTCTCTCTCCAACATCCTTGTAGGTCCCCTTTAGATACTGGAAAGCTGCTATGAAGTCTCTATGCAGCCTTCTCTTCTCCAGGCTGAACAACCCCAACTTTCTCAGCCTGCCGCCATACAGGCGGTGCTCCAGCCCCTTGATCATCCTCTGGCACTTGTTCTAACAGCTCCATGTCCTTCTTATGCTGAAGACACCAGAACTGTACACAGTACTTCAAGCAGGGTTTCATAAGAGCAGAGTAGAGGGAAGGATCACCTCCTTCGACCTGCTGGTCCTGCTTCTTTTGATGCGGTCAAGGATAAGGTTGGCTTTCTGGGCTGCGAGCACACACTGCCGGCTCATGTTCGATTTCTCATCAACCAACACCCTCAAGTCCTCCTTTGCAGCAGAAATTCATGGAGCTGGCTCTCAGGTGCTTTCTGTCTGTATACTCTGCAGTTCATCTGTCTTGAGAAGTATACTACCCAATGAGTTTCCAAGATTAACCATGATCTTTATGAAACTTTTTCAGGACCAGCTTTTCTTCTAGATGCCACAGACAAGGTAGTTGGACAGTCAAGGCTTAATTACCATTTGCGACTACCATTTTTGTAGGGAAGTAAAAAGAAACTTTAAAACAAGACCAAAACCTTTGCTACTGCTTCCAACTGTATTAGGTTGCCTCAGAAAAGCTTATCTATACATATATACAGACTTTGTCTAAGGTTAAGGTAGTGTTTTAGCTAATGAGACATGCCCTTTATGCTTTGTCCTGTGTTTCATTATACATTTCCCTCTTTTTCAGCTACTGAAGAGAGTGCAGCCATTATTTGCTTTGGATAAGATACCTTCTTATTATGCATTTCTCATTGTGTGCATTGCCCTGTTATTAAAGCAATTTGAAACATCCACATGCAGAGTAACAGGGGAAATCTCTCTCAGTCAGTTGCCTCATCCTATGGGTACAATTGTGTTCTCATTATTCAAGATGACTATTATGTTAATACAGAAATATTCTTGTTCAAGTGAAACTCAGTATTTTTTCTTTAAACAGGCAGGTTATTAAGATACAACATTTTAAGAGCAGTATATGTATAAATACTAAAAGGAAGGGGGGAAGGGAAGTTTGTTAAATTAGGTTTTGTTATATTTAGCTGAAGTAAATCTCAGTGGAGCACCAAAGGGAAAGCTAATGTGAAACTTGCTAAGGAAGAAGAGTTAACATTTTCTGTCTCCACAGCCACAATACAGATCACCCATTTATACAGTAAGGTGTGTGCAGGCCACACAAAGAAGGAAGCCTTCAACTACTGAAGATCATTAGCAGCAATGAGGGAGGCTGCTGTCAGTTGCTTTGGACTCATTTCTCTGGACACCCATACAAAGGACGGAAAATTATTGGCGCCGCTGGGCCTCTGCCCAGGTCATCCTACAGCTGAACACATGAAATGTTATGCCATGAGAATGAATGCCCTGGAAGAAGCTGAGGGGTGGTTTGAGCCCCTGCATACATTAATCACCCTGAATGTGGCCTCATGCTGGGATTCACAGCCAAGGCAGCCAGCAAGGTTGACTCCTCTGAGAAGGGGAGGCGTCAGAATAATATTAGAAGCATCATATGTCCTCCCTTTCCCTGGTATGGAAAGCTCATCTAGGAGGTGTCAGGATAAAACATGAGAGCTGCAGTTGTACTTAGGGACATGAAGGAGTGATTCACTGTTTCATGGCACAAGTGGAGGAGGAGGCTGCAATAAAAACTTTTACAAGGCGAGATCTAAACCCTGAAAGCAGCACAGGATTACAAAGCCTTTTTTGTCTTCTCTCAGGTTTTTTTTTTCTCTCTCCCTGAGAGCTGAGTGTGTTGTAATTAAACTGTAAATTTCTTGAAATGAAAGCACAAAATATTAGGGTCCTGACACACCTGCTTTATGAAAGTTACTGACATGCATTTTTGTTGACCTATACTCTTTAAGAAGGAATCCAAACGACTTAAACAGGAAAAGTATGCTGCAGACTACTATCCATGAATGACCACTTTTTAATAATTAAGAAGATAATACAAAAGATGGAATGAAGTAGACAAGACATAGTAGCATCTCCTTCATGTTTCCTGGGGGGAAAACAGCCAACAACCAAACCCTTGGTAAATATGCACTCCTGAGGAAAAAGTACTCAGTTAAATTCTATAAATATTAAAGTATAACTGTGCTGATAGATCAACTCTTTACAAATATATGCTAATTAGCATTTCCTGTCTGATTTAGTTTTTTGGAAGGTACTAATAATGGCAAGATCTCTGATAAGATTGCTCAAAATTTAATGGGTCAAGGCAGAAATATATCTGCCTGACAAGACCTGATGAGCCAATAATAACATGTTAATATTTCACATAAACATTCTATTCATTCAGGAATTAAGTCATTTAATGACAGCTAAAAATCAGAGAAAATCATCACAAAATGACAAATTACACAATTAAAGCACTAAATTTTCTACAGAAAAACAGAAGAACCAGAAAAGAAAAAAATCCTACTCCTGTGACCTGGACATGCTCACTCCTCCAGTGACAAATTCAGGATTATTTCTTATTCCTGCTGTTAAAGCAATACCAAATTTCAAACAATTCTCTGTCTTGCCCAAATCTAATAGAAATTTAACATGAAGCCTGATCTAACCCATTTAAAACCCAAAGCTAAAATGTACCAAGATTCTACTTAGAACACTCTAAGTGGGAATATTTTTTATTGTAAAAGAATACTGCTTTTAGGACTGGTGAGAGTTAGAACCAAATCATACCATTCTGTACTTCACTGAGCTGCAGAATAGTTTAGGATGTTCTACAGTGTTCATTATGGTTAAAAGAAAAAAGTTCATATTCAGCATTTGCTGCATGTGTACCATGCTCTCCAAGATATGTACTGCATCTACTTTATCTACTTCTGGCTTTACTGCCATGTCACTCAGACAAATAGAACATCTTCTTTTGTATAAGATGCTCCTACATCTGTTTTCTCTGCTCAGATAATATTCCAACATCTTGGCTACAAACAATTATGTCTTTTTTTTTTTTTGCTTCACATAATCTCACAGAGATTTTGAAATATAATTCTATACCTAAGTGCTGAAACAAAGTCAGGCCCTTGAAAAATACACTTGCTCATTGTGGAAGTTGGGAAACTTATAAGCTTGCCTTGTTCCTCTGTTTTTTTCCCAACCTTTCATTATTGGCCAGTGACAGGGTGTTTAGCAAGATGAAATTCTGGTTTGAGACAGCATGGCAGTTCCCATGAGTAGTTAATACACTGTTGAAAGTTCAGTATTTTCATACTAGTTACTCTCAAGATTTCCTTGCAATCCTCTGTGATGGCACATTTCTCTAATCCCTCTCATTTCATCTGTAGACCAGATGGAGTCTTAAACTGATATATCCCTGGTCTGATGTTTCTTTAGCATATATATAAACTGACTCGCACACAAGACTTTGGCTATTTTAGTCCACCTCTCTGTATTTTCCCTCTGGGTAGGAAAGCATTGGCACTTCACGTCTGTCACTCTGCTGGTCTTTGTTCAAGCAGGTTTCCAGAAGAATGCTCTGGAAGCCAACTAACTTTCTTTGACTAGTGGGTCTTGTTCCTACCTCCCAGTAGAAAACAAACTCTCTTTTTGTATTTCCTTCCTGTTTCCACTTAATGTTTTTAGTAAGAACATTCCAACCTTTTCAAGCTGTCACTTGCTGTGGTGCCAGGACCAAGAAGAGCAAAGCACAGAAACCTGGTTGATGAGTAAAGATTAATGAGTCCCAGCTGAACTCCCCTAGAAAGAGAACATTGCTTTGGGTGATTTAGGACACCTGCTGTCCCAAAGTCCAAAATCTGTTTCCAGCAACTGTATAAGGACCCAGACTCATCTGGGTCACCCAGACTCAGAGTCTTCATCTCACATCTAAACAGGAATTAATCACCCTGCAACAACAAAGAGGAACAGAGCACAAAGAAAGCCTGAGACAAATAAGACTTTTAACAAAAGTGAGAAAATTCAGAAGGAGAGATTGAAGTGGTATGGATTTCAGGATTGACATCCTGACAGAAAGGAACAAGCAATTCTAAAATCACTTTGTTCTTTTAAAGATAGGACAGATGCACTGAAACATTTTCAGATTTTCGAGTCTCTCTTTGGGTGTGATTTCTCTTTCCCAACTTTCTTTACTTTGTCCCTGAGGACTTTTAAAGGCTGAAGAACTGTCCTTGAATATATGACTGAGCTTGAAATGACAAAGAGTTTCAGAAGAGGGTCTTGGCCTCAAGAAGTTTGCAGCTGGAGTTTGGCATCCATCAGACCATAACATGCTACATCTGTTGAGGAAAGTTTTCAAATGAATAGATACAGAAATGGTAGTGTGGGGAAAAAAAAAAAAAGCAAAGTTAACGTATTATTGATCATCTGGCCTCTACATGACGACAGTATTATGTATTTTACGTTTACGAGCCATACAGATACTATTACCTATTTTAAAACATGCTAAAAAATAAAAGTAATTACAGTATGATGGTGACAGTTATTGTTTGCAGGTGCACAGTGCTGGAGGGTCTGGCTCTCTGGATTAACAAATGACAGCATCGGCAGACAAAGGCAGCTGTCAGTCATCTTGCCTAAACTAGAGAAGTACCTGGGAAATGATGCAACAACCAGAACTCAAATGCACAGGTGCAAACTGAAGAGTAGATGCACAGGAATCCAAAACTCTAGGAAAAGTCTTAAAAATAAATATTTTTTTGGCCATCCTTGAAAGGATTTTAGCCATAGGAAATGCAACCGCTCAGCCTGGTATTGTCCAAATCTTGTGTAAGCTATCAGGTTACAGTCAGAAATTACTAGGCAAGCGGCAAGTACAGGCTGCGCTGTCACAGCCTGGAAAGGTGTGATTGTCCCACAGCTGATGGAACTTCCATGAAGTATGGAGACTAGCAATTCTCCCTGTGAAACCCACTTTTGCAACAATTCATTCCGTGAGCAACAGAATTAATAATGCCTATCTTGTCACAGACGTTTATTTTTTAATTTCCTTCCCTATCTCAGCTGCTCCCTCACTCCTCCAAGAGCTCCTGCTCATTTTATATTCCCTATAGCACCTCCCCAAGCATAAGGCAGCCTCTGCTAGAGCCAGGTAAGAGCATAGCTGTATGGTGCCCAACCAGGCAACTCCTGTTAAACAGAATGGACAATAGCAAACTTGTACTTGCCATTCCCTTAGTGGGGCATTAATTTCAGTTCCTCTCCCTTTCCCAGAGATGGATTTTCAGACTTAAAGAAAATTAATTACCTTTGAGACTCTCATTTGAAATTGTCTATCAGGTTCAAAAACCCTGGGGAAGAGGAAGGTACAGAAAAAGTGCGACTGCCTAAATGCTGTTTCCTTAGAAAACCAGTCTAAACAGACATTCAAATGAGAAACACCAACTGTAGGCTTCTTCTGGTCTGGTCCCTTAATCAGCAAACATTAATACTTGTGTGGAAACAGAGGGGAGTATAAAGAAGTTAATTTCCAGGGAAGTTTTTTCCCCTTAAGGTATGACTACTGTTCTCTGTTTCTTTGATGAACATCAGCATCACCACGTGCTGCAAAAAGGTCTCTCTTGGAGCACATTTACAGTAAGAAAACACACTCAAAACAGCTGCGGGGGCAAATCAGGGTGAGAAATTACTTTCTTGTTCCTTTCTGTTACACTAAGGCTTTCCCACTTTACACAAGTACGAACATAAGCCTCTTGAACTTGGGAGAGGGAAGGCAGAACAAAAGAGTGCCCCCAGGAAAAGCCTATCTTAGAACCACCTCTTGCCCAATGTGTAGGGAGCCCTCATCTATCTCTTAAATCCCTAGTCCACTGAAAACACATCAGGGTTTGAAACCTAGCTCTTCAGATGTGTCCTTTTAATATCTTAGTGGTTATTCTCAGGCTGTCCCATGTATATTTTTTGTTGGAGTTGTGACACTTTTATATAAATATTTTCCTACCTTTTGGACCAAAGAGCATACAGCTCTACAGACCACAGACCAGAAGTTTCAGGTGACATATGAGAAAACAGGGTTAAGTCATTGCTTGCAAAATGATTCCTGTGGAAGAGAACTGTAAATACCCATTTTAGAATATCCAGCAATATGGTAAAATACACTGCTGTAACGTGGGACTGAACTTTGATTAGTCATTGATCTAAAACTGGCAGTGCTGGTGGAGGTAATGACGTGAACCTGTTTTTTTGATCACCACTGAAATTTGTATGCTCCTCCAAGCATACCATTTAAACAAAGCAATATTTTTTTTTAATTTATTTATTTTTCTGGGATAAAATATTTAATCAGAAAAAATCCCAAACCAATCTAGTCATTGGGAAGTGGAACACAAACCAATGCCTTCTCACCCTAGGGAATATGGGTAACACTTGTCCAGCTCTCCCATGATCCTTAGGGCAGTGTTAGAGGAAAAAGTGAATGATTCAGTTTGCTTCCTCTGGCGTTGAGTGCTGTACTAGTAGTGCACTAGTATTCCGGCTCCAAATTTAAATTGCTATTTAAATAAATTAGAGACATTAAAAACAAACATTAGAAGTTGGAGATTAACCACATCAGTTTATCAGGTAATGAACAAGAGCATGTGCCATTTTTGCTCTAACAGGAATGCACCCATCAGATTATTTAGTTTTAATGCACACAGAAACCACAAACAGATTTGCCATCAAACACCCTCTCTGAACGAAAAAAATAATAGTCTTCTTTCACTGACATGAAATAATGGGAGGAGAGATGATTCAAGGCAGAGCCAGGGAAAGGGGAGTCATTAAAATCTTTGTATAAATGCCTGCCTTTCACTAAACTTTGTACATTTCATCTTTTTTTCTCCCATATATTTCTATTGATGTTACTTGTAAACTCCCTCATTTCCACTCATTCCACTGCAGCCATGCTTTAGTTCAGAATGGAAGACACCTAAATTCCATAAATCTCCAATACAAAGTAACGTTTTTTGTGCAAAGTAAGAGCTGTCATGAAAAAGGTAATGAAGAAGAATAGCTCATACAGAGGCCTCTAATGCTATCCAGCTGCTGCTATATGGGACTTGCTGATAAGACTTTGTTTTAACTTTACAATAGAGAAAGTTTGGGAAAGGTTAAAAATCAAAATACAGGAAGTAAAACTCTTTATACTTCATCTGTTACATTTCCTCTTCAGTAGCATTTATTTTCTTACATAATTTAGTTTTCCACACAGAACATGTATGTGTGCCTTTTTTTTTTTCTTTTTTTTAATAAAAAGAGAAGCAGCATTTTAAGTTGTGCTTTTTAGGTACACATTTTTAGGCAGCACTCCTGGCTTTTTTTGGGAGGCTTAAAGGCAAGGATTGTGGAAGAATGGAGTAACCAAAAACGCCATCAGAGTTACAAAAAGCACAGTACGGTTCAGAATTATGTGTTCGGGATACTCTAATCATGGTGTCACCGCTAACAACCTATACCTTCCATTACATTTTTAAAAGCAGCTAGTTCATTCTAAAATGCAAAAAAAAAAAAAAAAAAGAAAAAAGAAAAAAAGCTAGGAATGTGCAAGTAAAGCGCTATTAAAATGTTTATTACTTTTTAATGTTCAGGCACCAACCACTGAAAACGTACTGTTAAAAGACATTTTACCAATAACCATGTTGACAGTTACATTCACAAATCAATTCTTCTGCAGATCTATTTATAAAATAAGTTTTAAAAACAGGTCTGAAAAATAAGCAGAGATGTTAAAACAGGATAAGAAGGATAAACCAAGCCTTCCAGTTTTACAAATGAAAAGCTTTCTTTTCATGTTAAGATGCAAACACAGTTATAATGGTGCCCCGCCCCAAAAACTAGGATGACCTCAGTTAGAATCAGACTCTAAACAAAAGTGAAACCGAGTATATTATTTTTGTTTCCAAGAGGGTGAAAAAAATCAGCAAAAACTGAAAGCAAAAAAAAAAAAATGCCCCTAGAGAGAACTTGTAGTGTTAACATTTCAGTGACTATATCATGAATGGTTGGCATACTGTAATGAGTCTAAAATTAACCACCACTTCAAGTGGCTCACCCTATGTAGCAGTGATAAATATATATATTTTTTTTTTATTTTTATTTAGAGCTCGTATAAGAGAGGCCAGAAGAGGCAGTTCTATCCTACTTGTCAAACATGAAGCAGGCTGACAGCAATTACCGTAGAGCAATGAGAAGCTCCATTCTTCCCTTGCAGTGCACGTGTGGCATCTCATTAAGTTAAATATGTAGGTTGAAGGAGGGCAAATCCTCAAGGAACAGAGCAAACGACACTCCAAAAAGTTTGGCATGCAAACCCCTTTGCACATTGTGACCATTTACTAGTAGGCCAAACTAACCTGTTGATATTATCCTTTAAAGTGTTTTTATTAACCTTGATGACAGTCAAGACATATTTCCAAATACTGAAGTCGACATCAGTAATCTCCGAATCAAGCACTACTAACATCTCCCTGGGGAGAAGTGGGAAAAATGCTGTTGTAAATGCTCCTAATGGTAAACCTCTGCTAGCAATTATTTCAAGAGACAATGAACGTTTGGCCAAAAAAAAAAATAAAGGCCAAGGCAGCTTTGCTGATGCAGCTTAATGATGCAGGAGCCAAAGCGTTAAAGAGAAGCCGCGAAGCTGTGCAGACCGATGAAACCTTCCTGTTGGGAGTTCCTTTCAGAAGGAGTGGGAAATGAACAGTATTAATAGCTATTGCTGGGCTGCACTTTCCCACAGGTCTGGACAGGATCTCCACATTGGCTTTTGCTTTTCTGAAAGGAAGACCTGAAACGACTGCAGACGTTGGAACCCTCTGGGCCTCACAAGGAGGAAACAGGAGGACCTGAAAGACAAACCAAGGGCTGTGCCATGCATTACAACTGCCCACAGCTGAACGGCTGCAGAGGAGAGGAGGTGTGGGGGTGTGTGTGTGTGTGTGTGTGTGTGTGTGTGTGTGTGTGTGTGTGTGTGTGAGTGAGTAGAACAAGCAAGAGGAACAGAAAGGAAGAGGACGAGAAGAAGGCAGCAAGCAAGCAACAGCAGTGCTGATGTCAGTGACAGGTCGCTGTCACTTGAAGGCCACAAACACAAACCCACTCTTTCCCCAAGGAACATGGAGAAACTTTCTGTCCCAGCAGGAAGTCTGCTGGTACAGGAAAGGATTAAAAAAACCAAGAACCCTCAAAACAAGCAACCTCCCCCTAAGCAAATAAATAAAATTGCTCAAGTTTGTTACAAATCACCTAATTTTGCACGCTTGAGTCAAGGTTGTTCTCAAAGAGTTGTACCTCTGGGAGGCAAGAAAATACGAACTGTGTCCTCTATTACCGTAAGTAGGGGGATTCTGCCAAAAATGTAGAAAGACCTGCAAGCATACGGGGATTTACTTCAATTTATTCATGCTGTTGACAGTAAGTTGCTTTGTCTTTACTGCCACTTACATGACTACCACTCCAGTTAACTTAGTCCAAATTATGCTGTCAACCTGCAACACAGCACAAACTGCCAGAAGGAACTGAATTATTGAAGACCAACACATACCGCTTCATTACAAGCAGCAGTCAAGCTTTAAAGTCACTCCCCTATCTCTGTCATTGCTGGTCAAACTAGGTATAAAGACTTATGCTTAAGACTTCGTGAAAAGGGCTAGGAATTTTTTCAACACTACACTTGAATAAAAAGCTGACTGAAAGTATACATGTCACTTTCATGATACATAAATTTGGCTTAGTTTGCATTCTTCCTCTCAAATCCTGCTTGGTATACACGTGAAAAATTATGCTTCTTGTACATGTGAAAAGGCATTTGCTTTTTCACCAAAATAGATCATTCTCTGCAAGTTGAACATGATTGCAACAAGCCTTTCGTGGTTCAAAATGCTAAAGGGACAACAGGTCAGATTGGAGTAGAGAAGCTTTTCTTCCTAGCTTCTCAAAACAATGGGGTCTTCGTTACAGAAATTACTTGCTTTAAGAACGGGATGTGAGAGAGTTTTTGGGGCTGCCATATCACTTGACTAAGCATTTTGAAATCTCTTTAAGTATTAAATAATGTTCCCACCTCTGTCTTCAAACATTGCAAATGTATCTTTTATCCAGTCAGACCTTGTTAAGCACTTCCTTCTGCAGACAAATATAAAACCTACTGAACAGTGGGTCCTGCTGAGAAGAAACTGGTATCCAGTTTAGGTTATCACCTAAAATACAACACAGGAAACTTTACAATAAAACCAGCATCAGATTTGTATTGTATTGTGTGTATTGTAGGCACAATACACACCTGTACTGTGCATCAGTTTCCAGTATGTAAAACCACATCAATTATCAACCATGTTTAAATGTATATTGAAAATTTTAACTAAAACATTCCATACATGCAAGGTCTTAGATTACCAAAGAGAAATTATTCAAAAGAGGTTTATCCAGCAGTAAAAGCCTGCTTGGGAGCAGAGGCAGGGAAAGAACGAACTTGTCAAAATCATTAAATGCAGACATATCTATTTGTGTTGCTTTCTAGATGCAAAACAACTCAGAAAAATAAATTACAAAGCCACTTTTCTATTACAACTTTAACTTTTCTTTACATTTGACTCCAGGAAAGAGTTGAAGACATTGTATCATGATTACACTGACTTTCAGGATTCAAGCAGGAACAGCCTAAGGATGTTTATTTTAAACAGTAAAATGCTGAGTGAAGTAAAATGAAGTCACTGTAATGATTAGCGGACTTCTTTTTAACAGACAGAAGATTTAGTTTTGCTTGGTATTGTGATGTCTATGAGTAAGCAATCATTCTACCTATTACTATTATGTTAACAACTGTAAACCACCTACAATTACTAGCATGATCTCTAACCTCTGAGAGGTGGTAATCCAGTATTGGTTGTTAGCTGTCAAATTTATTTCCCTTTGGTGAAATATACCCTGGATTTAACTACCAGTCATTCTTGATACTTTATGGAGTTGAGCTCAAGTACTGTGGCTCTGACATTTAACCCATGACCCTTAAATATTTACCAGCTTTACTGGTTGTGTACAATTATCCCTTCAAGTATATCTCAGATCCATCATTCTGCCCATGACTTACTACTTCAGTCATTCTAAATCAGATACATCTTCTCCCTCCCATGAAAGGCGAATGTTTAATTTCCACTTTAAAACATAATCTTAAAAAAAAATAAAATAATATATTGTTGTACTGAACTGTGCGGTGTGGTCAGTATCTGCTAACTGCACTTTTACTGTGTTAGAGGATGACTTGCATCAGAGGGACAATAAACTCCATTATGTGCAATGTTTATTAACAGGAGCATCAAGCAAGATTTCTGTTACCGATTATGGGTTCAGTGTTCCTCTCTGGTAATAAGAGTGGAGTGCAGGATGAAGAACAACAATTCTCTGACATGTTTAAATGATGACACTGAGCCCACACAAGCTTTTCCATGAGGTCAAGTTCCCATGGGTGAGAAGATGACAGTACCAGGGAGTAGCCATACTTCAAAGGACACAACTTCTCAGAGTTAATGTTTCTTCAAGTTGCAAGAAATCCTCCAGATGCTTCTCTCTATCAGGTAATGGCCCTAGAAAAGCCACCCATGCAGGGGGAGAAAGGGTAATGTGTATCCTCCCAGAGGCAAGTCTGCCTGCAAGGATTCCAGGTTTGGCAGCAGGATTTGAAGCGTATACCTAGGGCCTCTGCATGGCCACCAAAACTTCCTGATTCTGCACAGAGCTGGAGAATTCAGAGAAGTAAAATCTTGTTCAATGGTCTGGGTCTGCTGTGCTTCCCCCAAAATGCTTTTGAGAGTTAGTACAACATGATCTTTACATTAGATGATATCAGATTACCAGATAACCTAAAATTTTCCTTCATGAAAGCAGCCTACCTAGTTTAAGATACATAAAGTTTCCGCTGCCAGTGCTGCTATAGCCCACGCTAAATATAAAGAACCTGGTGAACAGCAAAGGAAAACACCACTCAGCTGTAAACAGGCATTTAAAAAGCATAGCACATGGCAATTTACAGTGTTTGCGTATGTTCATGCACATACATGAACCTCAAAAGACTTACAGTTACCCTTGATTTTACTCAGCATGAGTTGTCACCTTGAGGGGAATGCTCACACGGAGCAACATTAGACATATATGCAAATCTTTGTAGGAGCACAGTCACTGACATACATAAGGCAATTTATAAGTAGTGCTCAGCAGATGTATCAGCTTCAGAATACTCCTTGAAGACAGTTAATCAGCAACCGGGCTCAAGACTGTGCAACCTAACCTCTCTGCTTCTCCTCCAAAATCCAAGCCCCTGCACAAAGCATTTATTAAGAAGTTTGCAAGTTAAACATTTATTTGCACATAATCATCTTCCAAAAGTGTATAATTTGCAGGTAATTAGCACTCGCTACTATGTGTTTTTAAAAAGCACTAGAGTCTAGACACTGCTTTTAAAATTGCATATTAATTGTATGCATTATCTCTAAATTAAAGGTATTTTAATATAATTTTTCTTTTCTTTCATAAATAAATACATAAAGCTTCCTTCCAATAGGTAAATGAAATGCCTTATGGCCCTCAAAAAAACCCACACAAAGGAAGATGAAATGATTATTCAACATCACTGGAATGTATCAGGGAATTCAAACTCTGATATTCTCTGCTGAGAGTGACTATTCATTCCTCCCTTCAGCTATTTCTAAAAACCACAGTAAAGTTTAAAAAAAACTGTAGAACAAGATGACTCTTACCATACTGAATTAATATAATTTCCCTTCTTAAGATACAGCTTCAAAGAACTACACTCTATTCGATAGTATGTTTTTAACACACAAGACAGGAATATTAGGACTCTGATAAAATGTACGCTGTGTGGATACTTTTTCAGAGGTATTTTAATGTATTGTTCTGGGATTTGATCCTGTATTCAATAGTTTGCAAGGCAGGAAAGGACACAGTGGTTCCATATACATAGTTAAGAAACTGCTAGTGTTCATAGGATCAAGTCCTTCAGTTAAATCAGTCTTCATGCAAACGCTAATATAAGCCTCACTCTGAGAGCAAGAAGTTGTAGGTTGGAAGCCCAGACAAGCCCATGAGAATGCTAAAAAAAATTACTGTATTTTATTTCCCCAAGCAATTTCCTTTCATTCATCAAGTTTTAAAAAAACATCTGGATTACAAAATTATCAGAGAATTATAGATAATTCCAATTCTAATGTACCGCTGGAGCTCATTTAATCCTAACTGATCTGGTGATTAAATCCTAACTGATCATATTTGCTATTCAGACATTTTTTCCTACATCTTCCTTGCTTCTGGTTTCTCTTGGTTCTCTTGAAAGTATCTATGCTACATGAATCTTCTGGCTTATATTCCATTCTTAGCAGGATAATTTACAGTGTGATGATGTCTTTCTGGAAATCCAAGACATGCTTCAGACACAGGAACACAGACAACGTATACTCTGTTTGTTCTGCAAATTCTGAATTCTATATGTAAATTTATTAATGGAACTATTCATATTCAGAAACACATTTGATTGTTCCCCCTGCCTTCTAACATGGGCACAAATTTATTACTGTAGAAGAATGAATTATTGGCAACTATGCTGCACAAGGATAGCTCCCAGAATACATGGCTTTCATTTGCCAAGATTATAGTGGCTCTCAACATGCTACAGCACAGACATTTCTGAGGTAATTTAGCTGTTCAGTCAGTAGCCTCCATCCCAGTATTGCTCTGCAGGAGACTTACACATCAATTTGAGCGGAAAAAAACTGAAGACCTGCAGAGTATTTGCAACATTTAAGTGATCCACTACTGAAAGCACACACAAAATCAAGTCCCTTATTAAAGGCAGCAAAACCTGCTATCAGCTTTTATTTGCTTTGGTTCACCACCCTTGCATAAAACACAGTTAAAAATCACCAGCTTTGCAAAGCATTTAGCATTTCTACAGCAAATGAGTGCATAAATAGGACTAACATACGTAATTGTCAAGGCTTTGAGAAGTGTTTTGATGAGTTAAAATAATAATAACAAAAAATCACTCAAATACATATCAGTTTGGCCATAAATTTCTGTAAATGATGTTCCTATATCTATAGTTGTGTGTTCAATCTTTAATTATAAAAATGTAAACCATACCATGTTTCGTTCTTTACAGCTGGAAGAAATTCTTGACTGAGAGGAAAAAGTAAACATTATAGCAAGGCTTGAGTCTGGATAGTACACAGGGCAATAGCTCTGCAACTGAACAGTGTCCATGTCAATTTCAGTGATATATTAATTGACCTTTCTGACATCTAAATGAATTACTTCATGGTGATCAAAAGCATGAAGGAAAGCATGAGGACTCCAACAGAGATACGCTTTAAAGAGCATTTAATTCTAACATTAAGGAGATTGGCAATTGAGATGCTCTTACCTCTCTTTACTTATCTCAAGATGAAGCCAACTCTGAAGCAATCACGGTCCTAAACAGCAGCTTGAGTAACACAGGGATGCCAAGAGAACCATGTAGATCTACTCAAACTTCACTAACAGTAAGAGCATTAAAGGCAAACCAGTATCAGTGAACCTGGCGGAACACACAGCCATGCTATAAAGACTACAGAACTTTTTAACTTGAAGACAGAAGCAACCTCTTATTCCAGCATTACAAACATCTGTGAAATTGGAAGCATGCTTAATCCCTCCCCACCTCCAGTCTGACCTGGTCTGTAAGGAAAACTACTGTCCTAACTTTTGCAGGTATACCTGACTCCCTCAGCTGTTGCTTTTGTATTTTAACTAGCTTATCAAGTCCAAACAACCATCTGCTCCTTTCTGGTGACCCTGATCACCCAGGCTACAAAATCAGAACAGAGGCAACCCTTCTTTTATGTCCTTTCTCTTTTCTTCTTCTTTCAGTAGGAATACTCAGGTAATCTCTGGAACAACCTAAACAGGAGTTAAACCAATAGCAGTTTTAAAGATTATAAACACAAGAAATGAAGTAACAGAAAAGATAAAATTACACAAGAAATCTGTCAATGTAGGTATAAGGAGTGGAGAAATCATAAGTGAGGAAACATCCTATTTATCTTCGGCTAACTTAAACCGATTTGTTCTTCCACAACTTTCAGTGCAACCTATGCTGCCACAGGAACCTGCAGGGAAGCACAGATATCAAAATCATTTCAGACTTGCATTGATCAGCATTAACAGAGAAATGCAGGAGAGGAGAGAGTATCCTCAGCTGCTCCAGAGTGCAGTTTGTCTTGATCATCACAACTACTTATACTGTCTATTGGCCAAGAAAATTGAAATGTGTGTTCTCCCTGCTTAGCTTCCAAAGTCAACTGAAACTACAGAAGGGGAGACCATCTATAGCCACATCTTCTAAGGATTAGTTTTACAAACCTGTGCTAGCATCTGGAATTCTTAACCACACTTTGGAAGAGGTTATCAGGCAAAGTCCGGGTCTGGAGACCCAGGCTGCATGCTAAAGGCAATGTATTATACCACCATGAAGACATTACTGTCATCTTGATGTTTCAGTCCTGCTCCATTCTCCACACTGCAAATAACTCCAGAGTTTTAGATACTGGAGGGCAGCTCTACCTATTCCCCCCCAAAGCAATAAGCCAGTCAATGAACACTTACAAGTAGAGCACAGAGAAATGTTTTTTTGGAACTGATGCTGCTGCTGCTACCTACTGACCATTTTATAATCCATTGCAAAATCTGTTGACTCTAAAACATCATAAGGAAATACCCAAAGAATTCTTGCATCTTCCAGAATATCCTTATCAGCCAAACAGAACAGTAATTATTTTCCGGTCTTACTGAATTCAGTTTTCTAAATGACCATTAAAAGGCTCTGATGCCACAGAATCTGACTGAAATGACATATTATTACAAGGTCACTAAACAGCTCGTCATGAACTTCCTGATATTTTATAAACTAGACTGCCTTCAAGTATTGTGACACATGAACGATTACAAAACTTTCAACAAAGAACTTTTCAAGGCCTTTTTTCTTTAATACTAGAAGTGCTTGGAGGGAGACAGTGTTCTCTGAAAAATACGGGGTTTAGGTTTTCACAAGGAGGAAGCTGAATCTTAAAGACTTTTTGTCCTACAAAAAAGCCTTTGAATATAAAGTGGAACTGGCTAGAATCTCCTGTAAGTGACCCCTGGATGAAGACATAACACAAATCATGATACATTTCTTCTTAACCTTTTCACCCTCTGCTCTCTGCTTGCTAAATTCTTCCAGATTAAATCAGGCAAATGACAGCAAATGCACCTTCATGCACATTCGACTGTATCATAAATGATGAATGTCTGTCAAAAATCAGTATATACAGTGGTAAGGATATTTCTGTGTTAAGCATTCTTCATTTTAAATGAAAGAGGAACCACTCTAAAGCTGAAAAGCCCTCTATGAGTGTCATATTGTCAGATAGGCTGACAATGGCTCAAAATGCTATGAGTCACTAAAAAGTTATGCTGGTTGTTTTGTTTTTTTTTGGGGGGGGTGGGAATTTTTTGTTTGCTTGTTGGTTTTTGAATTTTTTTTGTACTACCTCCTCAACAAATCTGGATCATTAGTGTTTTCTGTCTGCATCATAGCTAACAAGATCCTGACATGGAGAAATGCCCTTTTTAAAATACCCCTCTGTCGCTATGAAAATAAAAAAAAATAAAATTTCAAAACTATACCTGTGCGTTAAATGATAGTTTCATCTTGGTCAGTTACCAATTAATTTACAATACTGTTTTGTTTATCACAGTGGGAGCTGAGCCAAGCCCTCAGCACATCTGATGAGCCTCACAATAACCCCAAATGCACCTGTTAATTTTGCCTCTGGGTAAACAGTCGAAAACTCCTCAGCTATTTCCTCAAGTTAGGTGGAAACAAAGAAACATGAGATTAAAAAAAAAAAAAAAGGCTAGATTAGGGAACTAGAGATGCATTAATTTAAGAAAGGAATAGGGTCAAACTAGGGGCTAGGAGGCTAATAAGCACAGAGCACACAGCAAGAAAGCTCACAGCAGGGTAAGAGTTCACTTAATTTATTCAAGCGATCTATTCCAGACACAGTAAATGATACATTATTGGATCCAGACCTGCAACTGCTTACTAAGACCAACCTCACTTAAGTGTCATTACCCTCCCCTTTAGAAATATTGCTATTACCCAAACCTGTTCACAGTACAGGCTTTACTCAGCTGGCAATCCACTAACTTTTGTTCTTTATGATGCTCCCTTTAATTCCCCCTCTCTGCTGTGGGAATTAGGCATAACAACCACCATGCTAACCGCAGAACACCCAAGTTGATCCAACTCTATGAGATTTTTAGTACTTTACTGCACCGAAAACCAATCCCATGGATAGCAGACTATAAACAACAGCAAATGCTATATCAAGCAAGCAGTAAGTGGTTAAGGGCTTAGAGATTTACTAGGCGGTTTCAATCAATCAAAGTCTCTTTCATACAAATTAGAGAAACCTGAAAAAGAAAGCAGAGAAACACTTATCATGGAAAATTTTAAAGGAACTTCAATTTTATGTCTTTTTTTTTGCACAAAAGAAATAAAGGGCAGATGGTTTTACTATAACAGAGTGGTTTTTTTTTTTTTTTTCCCTGCTGAATTATGATTAATGCATTTATTAAGCAAGAACAAAAAGGAGCACTTTTATGACGGCAACCTTTTCAGTAGCTGGCTGTTGATATTCTTAAGAATATAATCTCATCCAGTGGTCAGGTTACGCAAGATTTCAGAGTACATTAAAACTGGACGGTGCAGACAGAAAGTATAGGGACTGTGAAGCACATGGAAGGCATAAACCTTTGCTTTCCTCAGTTCTGGTAAAGTCACACATTAAAGACTGCTTCTAACTGACTAAGAAGCTTAACTTAACTAAAAGACTAACTTCTAACCTGACTTTCCATCCCAAAGCGACAACCAAACCTTCTGGTCACACTGTGAGGGGTTCCCAGATGAAAAGAACCACAAGCCCCTGCAGCTCTTGCTTTGTGCTTGGGCAGTCTCTGAAGATAGACAGAGAGAAGATGATAACCTACTGCTGCATCACTGAGGGAGACCATGGTGCATGTTGGGCTGAGCTTTCAGATTACACCACAGGTTTCCCTGCTCTTGCTTCTGCACTGTATGTAAGCGATGGCACCCGTAGTGAGATTTCACAGTGTAGAGAAGTCTCTTTTTTAGATGCCTGCTTTAATTTGTATTTTCCACATGGCTGGGGCAATAACATTCTTATGCTGATAGAAAATGAGAGGCTAATCAGCCAAGAAACAGATAACTGCTGCAAAACCTACAAAGTTCCTCCTATTCTCCCTGGGCCAAAATTAAGTAACACTCAGCTTGACACCAAACACAGAACAGCTGGAATAGTGGGGAACTACTGAAGGTTTTGTTTGTTAAAAAGTTAATTGACTGAAACTCATATATTCAGCCATTTGCTTCCCATGTTTGTTAATTTCCCACACTTAATAGCTTTTGCAAGGTCCTTTGCATTTCTCACTGGGAGCAATCAGTTCTTTATCTCTGGAAATTAGCACCTCTGGAAAGAAAACAATAGTAACAGGCTGCTCAACAGAAGCCTTTAGCATGAGAGTGTTATGTATCTTTCAGATTCAGTGTCCATTTGCAGAACTGATTGCAAGACTAATGGTGTCAGCCACTATGTTACTTTATCTGTAACAGAAGCGCAATGGCTCTTCATAATGCTCTAAAGGACGTACTAAAAAATCCCAACACTTTTTGGTCATCTTTCTCTATTATAAAGTGTTACAGATTACCCTAGATGCTTTTGTAACAAGTTAACAAAAACAAACCTTGGCTCACAGTATGAACTTTCAAGATGGTCCAGCTCTGGGACAAAGACAACTCCCAAAACAGAAATCGTATCAGTCTCTGAATGTAAGAATCAGAAACAGCTAGCACTAGGACTTTGCTTTTTACACCTCTAGGTGATAGAATTAATAACTGGACTGCTAGTGGCAATTTGCATTCCAAGGAGTTCTATTGAAATTGATTATATACAAAGTATTGCCACTACAAGCCTTTAGATGTCTCTGCAAAACCCACAAAACCATTCAGAATTGAAGTTTCTAGGGTTTTTGTTGTTGTTGTTTATTATTATTTTTTATCTTTTAGCATTCAGATTTTAAGCCTTTTCTTGGAAATCTCAAGGGCTGCAAAGCAAAAGAAGCTGAGATTTTGACGTAATCATCTAGCTCCAGAAGCTGGAGTTTTAAGAAAACATTAGATATTGCAAGGCCACACTAAATTCATGAGAGCTGGAAACGCTGTGTGAGGCTTGGGTTTCTCTTTCAATAAAGTACTGAGGAAAAACAGCATGTTAAAAAGGTGATTAGATCCACCAGTCAGATTTATAAATGTAAGGGGGCTTAAAATACTCAAAATATATTAGATTGATAAAGAATATTTACTACATCTGATATATCTGTAAAGTAAAAATAAAAAAATAAAATTGAGTATCATATACATAGACCCAAAGTAAAGCCATTCATTTAAAAATCCCCCAAGTTTCTATGACTCACATAAGGGGAATTTTTAATTTTAAATTATTTTTCCCTTCTGATATCAGTGCCAATTCTCCCTGACCCCTTAACATGATTAGCAGCAGACAATGCCACCACTGTTTCCAGAGCGAGGACATAAGCTAGGAACAAGTAATATAACAAAGCTGTTTGTGGCTCTACAGTTAAAGGTTATGTCAGCATTTTCATGACAGAAACCCTGTTTCAGAGGTCAGTAACTCTTCTGGAAAAGCTCACTCCATTTAGAAACTTGGTGCAGAGAGTTCCCGCCATAAGACATGCTCTGTCAGGAAAACTTTAACTACATGCATGTATCTCTGTGTGTATATATATAATAATACATATTATGGGTAGCTACAAAGAGACCATAATTGAGGGTGCAGAATGGTCTCAGCTTAAAGTGGAATTCTGTTTCTTCTCTAACATTCAGACACATAGTGTGATTTGAAAATTGTTAGGTCACGTCGAGGCCTGGGACAGTTCATGGCAATGTGACAGTTCATTGCAATTACTTGGTCAAAGGGTTCCTACTACATACCTTTGATTTTTGCTTCCCATGATCTGGGTTTTTAAAATGCAACATTTGTGGAACTTTATAAAATTTACAAACAAGGCTATGGAAATCAGCCAACATGACATTAAACTCCCAACACTGAAATCCTGGGCTAGTATCTTTATCAGTGACCTGGAGGAGGAGATGGGGTGCTCCCTCATCAAATTTGCAGATGGCACCAACGTGGGGTAAATAGTTGATATTTGTTTGCTATTCAGAGGGATCTTGACAGGCAGAAGGAATGGGCCAAGAAGAATCTTGTAAAGTTCAATAAAGTCAGATGCAAATGGGACAAATTAATCAACTGTTGAAATGTAGCAAGACTAGCTAGTATCTCTGCTGAAACAGACCCCAGGTCCTGGTGGCCAGTAGGCTGAACACTGTGCCCTGGCAGTGTTGAAGGCTAACAGCATCCAGCATTATATTGAAAGTCCTATAGCCGGTAGATGAAAGGAAGTGATAATTCCCCTTTACTCAGTACTTGTTATGCTGCATCTGTAATGCTATGTCCAGTCCTGGGTCCAACAGCACAAGAAAGATGTTGAAAACTGGAGTGAGTCCAATGTTGGTCAGCTGGAGCTGAGAAAAGTTTTTGTGATGAGGCGAGACAAGCAGTAGAAGAGGTTACATGGGGAGGTTTCACAATCTCTGTTCTTGCAGATTTTCAAAACCCAACTGGACAAAGCCCTGAGCAACTGGAGCTGTGGTCAGCATCGACCCTGCCCTCAGATGGAGGTTGGATTAAGACTCCCTAAGATCCCCTTCAACCTGAATGATCCCTTGACTCCACTTTGAAATGCACTGTTGAGACTGGGACTTCACCATCCTGACCCAGACAATGGAGAGTCATGCCAAATCCAAGTTGGGAGTCTGGTTCATGAACACATTGGTGGCAATTACAGAGACGTGGTGGGACAGCTCACATGACTGGAATATACTCATGGAGGGCTATGTCCTTTTCAGGAAAGACAGGCCAGCCAGGCGGGGTGGTGGGGTTGCTCTTTATGTGCGAGAGCAGCTGCAATGTCCTGAGTTCTGTCCAGGGGCAGAGGACGAGCGAGTTGAGAGTCTGTGGGTGAGAATTAAGGGGCAGGCTGGCAGGGGTGATACTGTTGTGGGTGTCTGTTACAGGCCACCAGATCAGGGTGAGGAAGTTGACGAGGCCTTCTACGGGCAGCTGAGAGCGGCCTCACAGTCACAGGCCGTGGTTGTCGTGGGGGATTTTAATTTCCCTGATGTTTGCTGGAAGGACTACTCAGCAACCCAGCCACAGTCCAGGAGGTTCCTCCAGTGTATGGGTGATAACTTCCTCATGCAAATGGTGGATGAGCCAACCAGGAGAGGAGCGCTGCTGGATCTCATCCTCACTAACAAGGAGGGTCTGGTCGAAGCAGTAAAGGTTGAGGGCTGTCTTGGTTGCAGTGACCACGAGATGGTGGAATTCAGGATCTCGTGTGGTAGGACCAGTACAATAGCAAGTAGAATTGCAACCCTGGACTTTAGCAGGGCAAACTTTGGCCTTTTCAAGCAATTGCTAGGGGAAATCCCATGGGCAAGGCTGCTTGAAGGTAAAGGGGTCCAAGATAGTTGGTTGACATTCAAGAATTGCTTATTCCAAGCTCAAGAGCAGAGCATCCCGACACGTAGGAAGTCAAGGAAGAGGGCCAGGAGACCTGCGTGGCTAAATAAGGAACTGCTGGGTATGCTCAAGTGGAAGAGGAGAGTTTACAGGTCATGGAAGGAGGGGCTGGCCACTCGGGAGGAATATAAGGCTGCTGCTAGAGGATGTAGGAAGGCAGCTAGGATGGCTAAGGCCTCCTTAGAATTAAATCTGGCCAGAGGGGTCAAGGACAGCAGAAAGAGCTTTTTCAAATACATAGCTGATAAAACTAACACCAGAGGCAAGGTAGGCCCACTGGTGAATGGGATGGGTGCCCTGGTGACAGAAGATACAGAGATGGCAGAGTTATTGAATGCCTTCTTTGTCTCAGTCTACTCTGCCGGAGGCAGTCCTGAAGAGCCCTGTACTCCTGAGACCTCAGATGAAGTCAGGTCACTGGAGCAGTTTGCCTTAGTCCATGAGGAATGGGTTAGGGACCAGTTGAGCAATCTGGACATCCATAAATCCATGGGTCCAGATGCGATGCACCCGTGGGTGCTGAGGGAACTGGCGGAAGTCATTGCTAGACCACTCTCCATCATCTTCATCAAGTCTTGGGAAACGGGAGAGGTGCCTGAGGACTGGAGGAAAGCAAATGTCACTCCAGTCTTCAAAAAGGGCAAGAAGGAGGACCCGGGTAACTATAGACCGGTCAGCCTCACCTCCATCCCTGGGAAAGTGATGGAGCACCTTATCCTTGATGCCATCTTAAGGCATGTCAAGGATAAGAGGGTTATGAGGGGCAGTCAACATGGCTTTACCAAGGGGAAGTCATGCTTGACCAACCTCATAGCCTTTTATGAGGAAATAACATTGTGGATGGATGATGGCAGAGCGGTGGATGTGGTCTACCTTGACTTCAGCAAAGCATTTGACACAGTCTCCCACAGCATCCTCATAGCTAAATTGAGGAAGTGTGGCCTGGATGATCAGGTAGTGAGGTGGACTGCAAACTGGCTGAAGGACAGAAGCCAGAGAGTTGTGGTCTATGGGGCGGAGTCCGGTTGGAGGCCTGTATCTAGTGGAGTGCCTCAAGGGTCAGTACTGGGACCAGTATTATTTAATATATTCATCAATGATTTAGATGAGGGAATTGAGTGTACTGTCAGCAAGTTTGCTGATGACACTAAGCTGGGAGGAGTGGCTGACACGCCAGAAGGCTGTGCTGCCATCCAGCGGGACCTGGACAGGCTGGAGAGTTGGGCAAGGAGAAACTTGATGAAATATAACAAGGGAAAGTGTAGAGTCCTGCATCTGGGCAGGAACAACCCCAGGTTCCAATATAGGTTGGGGAACGACCTGTTAGAGAGTAGTGTAGGGGAGAGGGACCTGGGGGTCCTAGTGGACGGCAGGATGACCATGAGCCAACACTGTGCCCTTGTGGCCAAGAAGGCCAATGGCATCCTGGGGTGTATTAGAAGGGGGGTGGTCAGTAGGTCGAGAGAGGTCCTCCTTCCCCTCTACTCTGCCCTGGTGAGACCGCATCTGGAATATTGTGTCCAGTTCTGGGCCCCTCAGTTCAAGAAGGACAGGGACCTGCTGGAGAGAGTCCAGTGCAGGGCGACAAAGATGATTAAGGGAGTGGAGCATCTCCCTTATGAGGAAAGGCTGAGGGAGCTGGGTCTCTATAGTTTGGAGAAGAGGAGACTGCGGGGGGACCTTATTAGTGTATATAAATATATAAAGGGGGAGTGTCATGAGGATGGAGCCAGGCTCTTCTCAATGGCAAACAATGATAGGACAAGGGGTAATGGGTATAAACTGGAACACAAGAGGTTCTACTTAAACTTGAGAAGAAACTTCTTCTCAGTGAGGGTGACAGAACACTGGAACAGGCTGCCCAGGCGGGTTGTGGAGTCTCCTTCTCTGGAGACATTCAAAACCCGCCTGGACACATTCCTATGTAACCTTATCTAGGTGTTCCTGCTCTGGCAGGGGGATTGGACTAGATGATCTTTTGAGGTCCCTTCCAATCTCTAACATACTGTGATACTGTGATACATTTTCCTCATTCTCCTTTTACCCTTCTCTGATCATGCTCGCTAGTGTGCTGCAAGGTGGTGGATGAACTAGTGCACAAGCGTTAGAGCTATCATGGCATGTCTATTGCTTTATTAATACAGGCTCTTGGCATGGAAATACCACACTCAGTAATAAGGAGGAAAGGTTATCCGTACCTCCAAACTTTAAACATTGCAGCTTCATCTCTCCAGCTTGCCTCTACAGTCAAGAGGGTGAATCATACCAGGTGCCTGACTCAGTGTTTTTAAAAAATTTTGTGGATAATCTCTGTATCAACCCGGGAGGGGAAAAGAGGGAGAACAACTGATGCACACTGCCAGTTACGCTGGGTGTTGTGAACATCGTACAGGTCTTTATCCTCATTATCCCACAAATCAGCACTTACACAGATAGCAGTTTCACACTTCAGTATGTGTCTTGCCTCCTATCTGCTCTATAGCCAAGTAGGGATATATGTGTGAGGCTCTTAACTCTAAGAGCCCCGCAGGCAGTGTTGACATGCAGATAGTTTCACAAGGAACCTTTGGCCTGGCATAAGGCAATGGGCAATGAGGCAACAGGCACATTTGCCAAGAGAGCACCTGGCTGTTAGGAGTATTTGGTGCAGCACTTCCTGAGATTGAGAATGAACTGACACAACCACAGAATTACTTATTTGTATTACTGTGGCATGACCTGGCCTGGGTAGGCTACAGCACTTGCCATAGGAGTTCATGTAGCAGTGGTACACACATGAAACCAAAGGTCTCAGAGAGATGAAACCAATACAGACAAGAATTTTTCTTCAGGTGACAGTGCTGGAAGAAAGATGAAGCAAACCAAGCTTGACTGTCTTGTCAGGCAACGGTTGCAGTACATCACTCGTGAAGATTCCTGTTGGCATCACAGGCTGAGATTTGAAGCACAGCAGTGTTGAAATAGCTTTGAGAGTGTTTATAGTGGGTGCCTCCCAAGCTTGACCAGCAGCACGGGAGAGAGAGGTGCTTGTCTGAAAATTTAAGAAGTGGGTGTTGAATGTGGGTGTTGGAAGCTGGCTGCAGGCAGGAGCCGGACAGCTGATAGTGAAGGAGAGATGACAGACAGGGTGAATACAAGACATGAAAGGCCTGTGAAGACAAGTAACACTGGTCTGACATGATAGAGGAAAAGGAGCTAGCAAAGACACGTGACATGCTCCATCCCTGGCGATGTTCAAGGCCAGGTTGGACAGAGCCTTGGGTGACATGGTTTAGTGTGAGGTGGACCTGCTTATGGCAGGGGGGTTGGAACTAGATGATCTTAAGGTCGTTTCCAACCCTAACTATTCCATGATTCTATGATTCTATGCTGAAAGCAGCAGAGGGAAATGATCTTTCCAGAAACATTCTGAGTGGATATACACAATTCTGTATGTTCCATTCATCAAACCTACAGAAAAATATGTTGCCCCACTTAAGATATGAAATCGTGATAGTCTGAATGTGCTAAGTAGATAGAAATGAGCATTTCTTAAAGATATGGTGCACAGAGACTCAGCAAAATGCAGACTTAATCTGATCCATCTCACTTTGTCCACCTCTTTGGCTGGAGAGCTTCTTATAAGCTCATCTAAAGACTGATTTTTTTCTCTCCTCTGCCAGGGAAAGAATTGTAGCCTGGCCTGTCTTCTTCACATAAACCTACACAACATAATTGCTTCAGAAACCCCTATGACAGGTCCAAGTAATTAGGTGTGACAAAGACTTGAAATTCACATTTATTTCCTTGACAGATTTGCTGTTTCCTCCTCAACGTGTGGACACTAATTTATTATTGATGAGTTGACAGTACATTCTGTCCACTGCCATTTGTGCTTGTGTGCATGTGTATATTTTAATTTTATCTCACCACTGAAAAGCATCATATGCATTTAGTCTGTGTCTACCTCATTGTCTCTAAATTTGGAGCAAATTATATTAGAATCTGCCGAGATACAACTATAGACTGTAAATCTCGAACATATGTCAGAGGCTACAGTTGGACAAACTGCTCTGGCTATTGCTGATCTGATTGCTCAATGCATTCCTACTCCTATTCTGCCTAGGATAAAAGTTTCCCTCAGACCTACTGGTTAAATTGTTCATTTACTAAACAGGATTCTGTTGCATTTTGAGATTTCAAAAGAAAAAGAGAAAGGGGGTTCCAGTTATTCCAACAGAACTACTCAGAAGAGTTAAGATTAGTATGAGTCTAACACAGTTTAGGCCAAATATGATAAGAGACAAGGAAAACCTCAGTTTGAATTGAAATTAGCCAGAGATGTCAAAAAACTACAAGAATGGGTTCTTCAGGTACGTAAACAACAAGCTGAAACAGAAGGAAAACATTATCCCACAGGAGAGGTGAATTAGTCACTACCAATTCAGAAAAGGCAGAGGTTCTCAACACTTCCTTTACCTCTGTCTTTACCAGCACTGTTGGGCCCCATGCCTCGGGGACAAAAATCCAGGTTGATGCAAACACAGAGCCACCATCAGTGAAGGAAGAGTTTGTATGTGAACTATTACAGGAGCTTGACCCCTACAAATCAATGTAACCTGACAATATCCACCCAAGGGTGTTAAGAGAGATGGCTGCTGCTGTTGCAAGGCTGCTCTCTATAGTCTTGGAGAAGTTGCAGAGATCGGGGGAAGTTCCAGAAGACTGGCAGAAGGCAAACGTCACCCCCATCTACAATAAGGGCTTAAAAGATGACCCAGGAAATTATAGGCTCATCACTCTTACTTCAGTCCCCAAAAAGATTATGGAGCAAATCCTCCTGGGGCTCTCACAACTCAAATGAAGCACACTACTGGGAAAATCCAGCATGGATTCACCTGGGGCAAATTTTTTTTTTTTTTTAATTTATTTGTCCCTTGAAATGGCAAAAATAGTACAGCATGGAACCAAAACTGAAATAGTGACTGTACTATGGAAGGAGTACCTGCTGATAGCGAGCACCAGCAACCACCCATACAGTGTCCTGTGACTGTTCGCTATTGATGGACATAGTCTCAGGAGAGGAGCACTGTGCTTGACAAACCTCATTGCATTCTACAACAAAGTAATCTGCTTGGTTGATGTGGGGTGAGCAGTGGACACAGTCTACCTCAATTTCTCCAAGGCTTTCAGTACAGCTTCCCACAGTGTCCTCCTAGAGAAACTGATTCACTGCAGTCTAGACAAATGGTCTGTGCAATGACTGGGGAACTGTCTGACCAGCCGCACCCAGAGGTGGTGGTAAATAGCTCCTTTTCCAGCTGGTGACCTGTCACTAGTGGGTTCCCCCACGGGTTAAGATACTGATATGCATGTAGAATATTTTTTTCTTTTCTTACCATCCACAGGGGTATAACATAGAACAGAATGTTCTTTTTATGCAGGCAGCTTTAGGAAATGACATCCCAATCCTCAGGCAGTCAAAAACAAAGTCCAAGATTGTTACTTTGAGAAACTACACACTATTCATTCAAACTAGCTCGGAACTGCAAACATAAATTACACACAATAACATGTGTGTATGTATATACACACACCTATATATATGTGCGTATATGTATATATATATGCACACCCAAAAATTCACTATTTCTATTTTGAAGCCTTTGTAAGTTCTAAGGACTAGAGTTTTCATGCAGCAGGTGTGGAATATCTGTATTGCTGGGTTTTGATAGATTGAGGATGGATTGCAAGCAAGTTCCAAGACAGCAGTGTGGGTGGGTTAACCCTGTTACTATTGCATCACTTAAATGCTTAGCAGTCAGAATTACATGTTAGGTCCCCATGGTAAGTGAGGCCACAGGGCCTAACAAGAGACCCTCTCCTTCCACACTATAAAGTGGGTGAGAAGCTAAGAAAACAGGCAGTGGTCTCCCACCAGGGGAGAAGGGTGAGAAGATGCCCTTGAAGACAGCCGCAGTAGTAGCAGAAAGCCAGCCAGTGAATTTGTGACTAATCTGGGACAAACTGGCAAAGAACTTTTCAGCAGAGGGTGTTGCAGGCCCTGCGGGACAGTGGAAACAGCTGTGGCATGCCCTGAGCAATGCCTCCAAGTGGGTGTTCTGCTCCTTTCTGGCCTCACACAGGTACCCTGGGCTAAACTATTTTCATTAGGCTTTACACAGAGATGTGAGTTCCACCTTCAGTGCCAGCATATGGAAGCTACGTTAATCCAGTAAAAAGAGAATGGGCTTTCCAGGAGCCACTGTATTCTGAAGAGTGCAGGCTCCCTTAGTGTTGCTTAACACAGTAAGTAGTGACACAGCAGGCTACTATATGAGAGCACCAGAAGACAGGGTTTGTGAACAGCAAGTAGTGGCTTCAGAAGCCTTGAAGGTTTAAACGGCCCTCAAACCCATCCTCAAGTCACCCCTGCATGATTTCTCTTTGACCCAGTAGAGGGCAAAGGAAACTTATGAAGCAGGAGGAAAGAATTAATTCATAGTCTTTTTTTTTTTTTTTTTAAACTCATTTGTTCCTTGACATGGCAAAAATGACACCAAAACTGGAACAGTGACGGTACTATGGAAGGAGTACCTGCTGATAGCGAGCACTAGCAACCACCCATATGGTGTCCCGTGGCTGTTTGCTATTGATGGACACAGTCTCAGGAGAGGAGCACTGGTGGAGAAGGACTGTTTCTGCCAGCACTACACGGAAGCATGCAATGTGACACGAGAGTCAGACTGGTTCCTGCACCTCCACAACACTGCTGATTTCTAGCAATAATTGCAGTATTTGGGGGACATTTTCATCCAAAGTCCAATTCCAGGAACAAGTACACAGGAAACTCAGTTTTCAAAGACAAATACGTAATCTTTCAGGCTTAGTATTGCAGAATACTAACAATATAACAATATAACTAATACTGACAGTACAAACCCTAGAGGCTTATGAAGCAGCAAGAAGTAAGAAGACTCTAAGCAATATTATTTTAAAAATCTTTTCATCTTTAAGCCAGCATAATGTTTTTTTCATTCTGACCGATGGATTTGCAAACATGGGTGTTTCCAGTTGCATATGTACCTGAATTTTGCCTTGAAAGACAGTGTGACATACATACAGAAATACGCTTTTCTAAATGGAACATCATTTTAATACCTTGTCATCTACTTCATCCTATGAGGCAATAGTAATTGTTTTCAGCACAATATTTTGCTTGCCTTTCACTATTTGTTGGTGATTTTTTGGCTGCCAGTCTGAGACACTAATATTTTAAAAAGAGTTTTTGCTGCTTGTGAAAATCTTTAGTCACCAGAGAGATAACACACAGGTAATGGACTTAACTGCTAATGTCAAGACATATACAACTGCCGTTTTATCATACACTGTTTTGGTTTTTTTAAATATGTGTGTATAACTATAAACCCCCCCGTATTTCTAATCCAGACTGGGATTGCCATCCTTACTGAGACCATGGATTTGAATATCCCTGTTGAGCACAAAATGCAAAAACAGACAAAATGCAGCTATAAAGCAATGTAAGCCCTTAAGCAATAATAAAACACAAAGAAAAGTACTTGAGACGTTACCCCTCATTTCTTGCAAAGTAAGCTCATATTTAAGTTCAGATGGACCAGGTTAACAATCACTATTTTTAATGTTAAAATGCCCTGGGGAAGTTATAAACTCACCAAATATGCTGTTAAACTTACTTTATATTGTGTGCAGCTGTATGGCTTCATACCAGTGACCAAACTTCCTAAATGGGCCAGTGAAGTAAAAGACACTTTCCCTTCCCCCCTCACACCCTCCCTCCCTAACAATGACTTACTTGTCACAGGAATTTAATTTATTTTGGTAGCATGTCAGGCTACTATTCAGTTTGGATTTTCCCTACCTCTCTTACCCTATGTTTTTGCATCTGGTAAGATCAGGATGAAGGCAGATAAGGCAGGAAAAGTATTAAACATGAATGCCTCCCTCATAGCAGTCATTGCTATGAAACATAAAGGTCAGATCCAACTAATTTTTAATTATGCTATATGTACTGCTTAATACAGATTTATTTTATATTCACATTAGGAGCCTTTCTCTTGAACTATCCAGCATAATCAATTTCACTGAACCAGTTATCAAGCTAAACCCCACATTTTTCATTTGTTCTTTTTTTTTTTCTTTCTCTATAGATCAACCCTATAAGCCCACAACATTTATTTCTTGCTGTAAATGTGTTTTCCTGCAAATGTTTCTGTAGCCTGTACTGGAGGTCTTAAAGGAGGAGGTCTAGCTTGCGGATTTGGATTTTGTGAACATAACAAGGAGGCCGTTATGAAATGGAACTTTGGCAGGCCATGGATCATTGGCATTGATTAATTGACTGACATAGTTTCACATGATCCATTCTGACATCTAGACACAGACCTTGCCTAAGAAATCGCAAGTGAATATCAATACTGCATCACCAAACTCAGCATCACAAACTCTTTAAGGCTATTTTAGGCTTTGCTGGCAGAAGCTCCTTCTCCTGGAGCCTCAGCTAGGATAAATTGTCATCAATGAAATAATTACTTAAAAATGGATTTCAAGCTGGATAATAAACAATAAGTTTGTGGAGTCAGGGCAATAAGGAAAAAACTGCCAGGCTGAAATGCCTTTAAGAAAACCAGGCTCTTCAGTAAAAAATCAGACTAAATACAAATTAGCAAGATAACTACTATCAAAAGCACAGCAAAGGGAAAATGCTCTCCCCAGTGTGGTTTGAAAATCTGTATTACTTTTGGCCACAAAATATTACAAAGTATAATTATTTTTGCCTTTTTTTTTTTTTTTTTTTTTTTTTACTGAATTCATATAATACACTTTCAAAGCTCTCAAAGAGACATCTGAAGCACAAAGATAAATGTAGCTAACCAACTTCTAGCTAGGTCCAAAAGAGATGGTTTTTAGATCACTGGTCAACTGCTGTACTTCAGTTAAAGCATAGAAGAAACAATTTATTTTGCTACATTATAGTATAACCATTTTTCATTGTAAAGAGATAGCTGTCTTATTCAAGAAGAAACCTGATTAAAACCAGATGGTTTTTTTTTTAAAAAAAGTCAACATGTTTAAATATTCTATTAGTGCTTTAACTTGCCTGGATTAGAAGCCTATAAAAATCTTCCCATAATATATACACATTTGTTTTAAAAGTAATTCCCTGGATTTCAAGTATGAGGTCAATCAGCTGTCCTGTCCGTTTGGTGACCAGATCTGCTCCACAGCATGCTGTGAAGTGAAGGAGCTGGGCAACTTTAAGTCACAACACAACATCCTGCCACTAAGTAAACAGTGTTGCATGATGACATCAGAGGAAATGAAGGGATGATAAAATAAAAACAAGGCAAAAAATTGCCACTATTCCAAGTTTGCCTATCATAGAATCATAGAATAGTTAGGGTTGGAAAGGACCTCAAGATCGTCTAGTTCCAACCCCCAAAACAAGCAGTGGGGTCAGCTACCTTAATGTCCAGTGCCTGGGGTTGAGGCAGGATCAGATTTTTGGGCAAATTATCCCAGGGGCACTAGTGCAAAGGGGATACTTCTCAGAGCCACATTGACTTGATTAGCAGTTTACAGGTAAATAAGGAGGGCAACATTTGCATTAGCATTAATAGTGAATATATAGTTTAGCTCAGGACTGCTAGTAATACAAACCACAAAGGTCAATGTGTTGATTCTTTTACACTGTAAGTATTCCATGATGGGCTCTGTGACATATGTAGTATTTATTTTTTTATCTATTTTTATGATTAGCAAAGCTTACATAGCAACAAGCATCCCAAAGACCTCAGGTATTACTAAGAATCACTTTTGGGAATACTGATCATCTTTGTTTTGGGTCTCAACTGAATCAGCATTGCTGGAAATGGGCTCCCTCATCCCCACTCTGTTCAGTGCTGTAGTCATACAAAAATGTATTCCTATGGTCCAGAAACCATTTTCACCCTGTACTATTTGCTGAATATAAGATAGAGGGAACTTATTTGCTTTAGAATACCTTTTATTTTAAAGAGCAATATTTCATGCAAATGTATCTGTTTCAGTGAAAATATTCGGGATGGAATTTCCAGTGGGTGTGAGAAAGAGTTCGGCATCAAAATGAACACGAGTCCCTAAGCTCCTCTCCCCTCCCTTAAAATTAAATTGTTGCGCTCTGACTAGCCTTGACTCTGGTGGAGTTCTAATGGGATAATTGCACATTTGGGAAGCTAAAACACAAAAACCAGGCCATTAAATTAGATTTAAGGTATCTCTCAGAAGAAAAGATACGGCTATCCCAAAGTCCGGTCACCATTTCCATGAACTAAAACCAAAACCTCCATATAACACACACAAATGATGCAAACCCTAATTGTCTCAAACCAGAAACTAGTGATAAAAAGATGAGAGCCGGCTTATAGTCAGCCATGCCTTACTTATAAGTGAACTGTGTCTCTCACAGAAAATCTGAATCTGCAACCAGGCATTCAGGTCAGTGGACTGGGAGCTTATGGAGCCCAGGTTCAGGCACAAGACAAAGTTGAGGACTCACAGTTCTCTAAAAGAAGAATATTACAGGCACTGCTTCTAACATTATACCATTACTGTATTACACATAGATGTGAAAGTACCTGCGCGATGTATGGAGGAAGGAGATTGATCTGGAGTGTAAACAACTATGGAAGAAAGCCAAACAAACAACTTATTCTATGAAGTCTGCAAAGCTCATAATAATTTGTTTAGTTTTATGATGCAAATTCTTCCTCTAATAAAAAACCCCAACATTGTGTCTTTTGCAGCTCTTGGAACTTTATAATGACTAGAAATCAAATTGGGATTAGAAGATATTGAACAAATTTAAGCATGAAGGGCAATACTCCCTAGCCAGTGGAAACCCTGCTGAGGGCTACTGTGCAGGCACACGAATGCATGAGAACTCTGTAATGTGCTCAAGCAGTAGCTAATAAAAAAAATAAATCATTTATGGAAATTTCTTACATGTTGTAAATAGCTCTTGCATGTTGCAACTTGTTATAATTTGGGGGTTTCACTGGCTATTCCCCAGTTTATTCAGGCAGAGTGTGAAAAGCAGTGTGCAGGAGAAAGTTACAAGGTCCTTTAGAAAGTAATGGGCATTTTTTCCATTTTCCAATGCATAACAAGAAAATAGTCTCACTTTGTTAGTACTGAACGTAGTGAGCAGTAATGAACACCCCAGGCTGTTTTTGGTTTGACTGCTATTGCTCTCGCCTGCCTCCCTGGTATTAGGCCACCCCTGCACGTCACTGTTAAGACAAAATGACAAAGGAAGATCACAGAATCATAGAATGGTCTACCATAGAAGGATCTTAGTGAGGACTGTGCAGTTCTGGTGGGGATGGATCCTGCCATCTCCACAATAAAAGTAGTCCTCAAATCCAACCTAATCAAGATAGATAAATGGGGATAGAGGACAGGGATGTTCCGAGTCTCTAGTACAAAGGGTTTATTTTGCTGATGTGTTCCCTACTCTCAGCCAGGCATAGGGCAGGCTCCTTCTGCCATATACTTGCAGGTGCATGAGCACAGTGAAGTACAAGATATTTTTCAAACTATCTTCCTCTGCCTACCTGTTCCTAGAGGCAGCATTTCTTTACAGAGGATAAAAATGTTGTTACATTTGGAAACATTAAACAAATTTGAACATAGACAAGGGCAACAGAAAATTTTCCATATACAGCAGATGATTTCCAACTGATTTCGGCAGGAGCTGGATCAGTACTTCAAAAAGTGACTGATGAGTAGGGAGACAGTGATGACAAGATGAAAGAGTGGCAATCGTATAGAATGCTCATTCTTTGTAAGTCAAACCAGTGAAAACTGTTCCATCTGATGGTTGAAAATACGTCCATTCATTAAGCAAGCTCCAGCTTATACAACAGTATTGCTGTAACTATAAAGTGTTAGAGTGTGAAAAAAGAAATTCTCAGTCCAGTGGCTCCTTCACTATGTAAAATAACCATGAGCAAAAAAGTAATGGAAAGAGATATGCCACACAACTTCAGTACACACTTTAGACCTGCATAATGGTTTTGAAAGCTTGGTCCATGTTATCACTGAAATCAGTCTGACAAGCACTGAATCTAGTTCAAACAGTTTGAACCTAGTTACAAAAGGAATAACAACCAAAATATACTAGCATAATTCTTTTTTAATATTTGTACAGAAGTATCATATATGCAGTTGCATGTATTTAGGAATTATCTGTTCCAAAAGCTTGATCCAAGAACATTTTTCTACAGCTAGTTAGATATAAAAGCTTTTATTTTACAATACCTCCCCCAGTTTCTCCTGGGACTCAGTAAAAGTAACTGTATAATTAGCAGAGCTCAAAACACTACTTCTGCTTGCGTAACATTAGAAAAGTTAATCTGTTGAGGGTTCATGTCTAATGTGTATGTTTTAAACAGAAAAGTTGAGTCGGACAGGTTCTGATGGAGTAGCATTTGCCTATAGCAGAAACACAATGGCTGTAGCAAACAGAAATGTCAGCCCATAAACCATTACAATTTGAATTCTTCTTTGCTAGAGAGACTCATAAAAAAAAATTTGAAACAGTTACCATCTACAAATAAAGGTTTCCCCTAAATTTTAAAATTCATCAAGATGGTAGAGGAGATATTTACATACAGTTCTGCAAAAATACAAACATGCACGCACAGTATCCAGATGGATAATAATAAAAATACTCCTAGATGAACCAAGTTAATTAAATATCTATTCCTTGAATAAGATAAATCACAATATAGTATTGATAGTGTGATTAGTGTAAATCCAAGGAATTACTGTTTCATATAGTAGAAAGAAAAATGAAGAAACTCTGATTTTAGGCACTAAACTCAACAACTTCTAATTCTTATCTCTAGGTCTTGATAACCTTTGTTACCTTTATAGCTTTCAACTACATGTACCTAGGACCTGGAAAATGAATTAGAGTTGCTCATTAGTCATTTTCTGGTCTCTGAACGTTAAATCATACTTTTGTTTATTCTAACCTTCACATGAAAACCCTCTGTTAGAAATGTACAGCCCAGTGTTTCACACTTAACAGTGAAAATGAAAAAAAGTGACAGGTAAAATTAAATGTTTCAGATGTTTTCCTTGGAAAGTTACATCTCAACTATTTTGTGGGGGAGGATAAATGAGGCGAGATCATTTTAACATACCTCAATAACATGCAGAGTGCCTCAGGAAATGTAAGAACTGTTGGCCCTATAAATGAAAAATTAAGAGGAAGACAACTATTTATTTCATTAGTCATCTATATTTCTACTTAGGAATTGTTGAATAACCTGAAGGCTCCAGCTGGCTAAAGATTCCTTGTGATCTCAGAAATCAGGAATACTTAACCTATTTTTAAGATAACATTCACTTTATTTTTCCCTCAAGTCACAGTTGTATAAGTTTTCTGGAATTTGAGAATATGTGAAGATATGTCTGAATTGCCGTTATTTTCATTTGCAAAAATACATAGTAGCTTGATCGGCTAGAAAACTGTATTCCCACCCCTGTTTCCAGCATCCAGCCATATCACAGTATCACACAGTATCACAGTATGTTAGAGATTGGAAGGGACCTCAAAAGATCATCTAGTCCAATCCCCCTGCCAGAGCAGGAACACCTAGATAAGGTTACATAGGAATGTGTCCAGGCGGATTTTGAATGTCTCCAGAGAAGGAGACTCCACAACCTCCCTGGGCAGCCTGTTCCAGTGTTCTGTCACCCTCACTGAGAAGAAGTTTCTTCTCAAGTTTAAGTGGAACCTCTTGTGTTCCAGTTTATACCCATTACCCCTTGTCCTATCATTGTTTGCCATTGAGAAGAGCCTGGCTATCTACTGTGTATTTCCAACTGTAATTCAGGAAAGTCTCTTTTTTTCTAATTCTAATACTTGTTCATTTCCCACTTCCATTTTTTTGGTATATTTATCAGTATAAAACACAGTATCTTAAGCACACACATCCACTATTGAAATCTGATGGGCTCCTTTGCAGTAAGAACTGTGACTGCAATCTCCATTCACACTGGAGTGACTACTGAGATGGGCAAACACTTTCAACATCTGTTCATGTCTTTAGTTCGATACTTTATGAAATTACTTGTCAAAATACAGTTCATCTTTTCTAAATATCAAAGAAGCGGGCTGTGATAATTGGTTTTGCAATCAGGTATTTCAAATGATCATTGCAGGCTTTTTGTTTTTAAGGAGATATATTTAGGTCTGTCTGAAAACACAGACCAAATGTTGCCATATCTCTTTCAATTTTTGGTCACTAGAACATTCTAGTCAGTAATGAAACTATCTGAATTAAGCCATACTTGGTGGAGTCCAACATTCTGATGAGCCTTCAAAAGGGAAAAACGATACCTTCCAGAGCTTTTAACACAATAATAATGATTAAAAAAAATCTATAAACCTATTTGGAATAGCCAAACCTTGTAAGAAAAGCATGATCCACTTAGAAATCAAAAAGCAAAATAAAATCTTATCACCACACTGACTGAGCTTTGTCTTTACTTGTGTTTTTTAAAGGTATGCTTATTGCAAATTACTATTTGAAAATAATTTAGGAATGGGTGTCAACAATCACAACTCATATGCAGAATATTTTTCATAGTTATAAAAAATTAAAGATGGATTATACTATATTTAGTTGTGGTGGGAGTCATACAGATTTCCTTTTTAACAGCTATATTCTGCACCACAGAGAGGCTCATAGCTCTTGGCCTTACGGTCAAGAGATACATGTGCATCCATAAGAGGTGAAACTTGGCACTAAGTGCCTTGTGTAAAAAATATTAACATGACTTTGAAGCAAAAAAGGAAAACATATTGTCCTGGGTTCAGCAGCAGCAGACATTTTTCTCCTTAGTAGCTGGTGCAGTGCTGTGTTTTTGACTCTCAGCCTGAGAACAACGCTGATAACACTGATATTTTTAATTGTTGCTCATTAATGTTTACCCTGACCAAGGACTTTGTGAGTCTCATGCTCTGCCAGGGAGGAGGGGAAGCTGGGAGGAAGCAGAGACAGGATACCTGACCCAAACTAGCCAAACAGGTATTCCATACCACAGCACGTCATGGTCACTATATAAACTGGGGGCAGTTACCCGGAAGGGCTAGATCACTGCTCGGGTCAGGCTGGGTGTTGGTCCGTGGGTGGTTAGCAGTTGTATTCTCCTCCCTTGTTATTTCCCTTATCATTATTATTATTGGTGGCAGCAGTAGTGATTTGTGTTATACCTTAGTTACTGGACTGTTCTTATCTCAACCTGTGGGAGTTACATTCTTTCGATTCTCCTCCCCATCCCTCTGGGAGCAGGGGGAGGAAAGGGGGGGGGAGTGAGTGGTGGCTGCGTGGTTCTGGGTTGCTGGCTGAGCTTAAACCACGACACATATCCAATGTTGTGTTACAAACAATAAACTCAATATGCTGTGGTATACTCAGAACAAATCATACAGACTTGCAGGATCAGGCCCAGCAAATCTCTATCAGGCATTTTCACCCATAGTCCCACTGAAGTTATGGGGCCTGTTCTTGAGCACAGAGTTACAGGCACACAAACACTTCAGTATCTTTTTTTCACAGCATCTCAGGTTTAAAGGTGTCTGCTTCTAAGAGCTCACAGGTGTTGGACACATTGCTCCTTATGAGCCCCTACCAACTTGAGATATTCTACAATTCTATGATTTTAATCTTTTTACAATACACAAGACTAGAAAGAGAGAAAAAAATAAGTCTAAACCAACTAAACATCACAGTCCATTACACAATCATAATCATACAAAATGTATCCAAATGAGGGAAAGTCAACAAAAAACTGGTGATGATCTCACTATGAAAAAAGAGCAACCACTTTTAAAATGAAAAAGACTTGTCAGCCGGTACTCCTTGGATACGCGCTAACCTAACAAATTGGAAATGTGATCTCCACCTTGGCCTCTACTCTATTGCCTGTAAAAGAAATTCTTGTCAAGATCCAGGTAGTGAATCGCTTTTTGTCATATCCAGCATGATGGTTTTTGACTAGATAAAGAACACAGTGATATTCTACACACTGCACATTCAGATGATCTTTCTTCTACCTTCCCTCTCCCTATTTTGAAACAGGGTTGTTCATGTACAATTTCTTTAGTTTCTAACATAATTTTGATTTGAGTCTTTGATACCAGAAAAGTGTTTGTTTGCTCCTATTTCAGATATGCTTGTACTAATTTTGCATTATGGAGGAATGGGAAAGTTAAGTTTGAAAAATTTATCTTTTAGAAACTCAAGATCAGCTGCTACATACTTTTTCACAGCTTTAATACTAAGCATTTGTTTTAACAAACTTTTGGGTGATTATTATCTGAATAATGCCTATGTTTGGGATTGTGTTTTTATGTTTTAAAGCTAGAAGCAAATCGTGCAGCACTTGTTACGTTTATTAATGCACAGCCCTCTTTTAGCTGCAGTTCTGCGCAGCTGCTTGCCCCCTTACTCTATATTTGTGTCTTTTTCCACTATATTTGTATCCCTTTTGCACTTTTTGCGTGATTCTTTTGCATTCTCTTTTATTTTCGCACCGGTCAGCCTTGGGAACACTGACAGTGAAAGAATGGAAGTGTTGTGAATCATACCTAAAAACACCTGGTAAAGTTTTATTTTATGGCATCAAATAAAAATGCTGAAAAATACCTGTCAAATTATATATATATATTTTTTTAAGCAAAAAAACTAGAAGTTTGAAATACAGTGAAGCAAAAAAAGAGGTGCAAATTTACAGGAAGTTAGGCAACAGTGTTAAAAAGAAATTTTGCAAATGGTGAAAAGAAAGAAAACTAAAAAAGATAAAATGACATTAAAAAATATCCAAGTCTTCATTTGATTATCTTTAATCTAATTATAAAAGGGAGCTGCTTAGTTCCCTGCAAAACAAGGAGACCTTAGATGGTTTAAGCAGAAAAAACAGAGGCTAGAGCAGCAAAAATAGTGCTAAATTAAAGCACTTGGAGGCCAAGGGCTTTGAACCTGGGTTTAAGCAGTCATTCCAACCTTGTGAGGCAGGGACTACAGAAATTTGGGCTTCTGCTAACAGAGCCCTCATTGTTCCACCAGGCAGCTAGAAAAATGCTGCTTTATATCTCCTCACACCACAAGCCTAGCACATACAGCCTAGGAGGAGAAGGAGTCCGAGGGTGTGCTATCCATTGAAAAGCCATTTTTCCGCTATAAACTACCCCATGCTCCAGCCCTGGCTCGCCAACTGCGCTAACAGGATGTTATGATGGTGCATAATTTATGGCTGGAAATTTCTGATTTATGTGGGATTTGGGGCATTTGTGTGCCTGCCCTCCCAACCTTCCCTTCTTCACTCAACCCTGGGCACAGCAAGGTGAAACCTTTCAAACTGCAGAGCCAAGGTATCCACTGCGCTAGTAGATAAACATTGCACAGTTGAAAGTTCAGGTATTCCACACCTGTTTAATATGTTTATCCAGTAATTAAAGATTAATGCTTATTCCAGACCAGATAAATATATACTGTACACATACATGCATTCTGTAAGGAACAAAGATTTTACTGTATTGGGCTACCTAAGGGTACTGAAACATAGAGTTTAAAAAAGCCTTAGCCATGTCACATTTAGGCCATGTTATAAATTACATGACACACATTGGTAAAAGATGCTAACAGTATGTCAGTCAGAAGAATTACCGAAGACAATTTAGAGACAGCTCACTATTTATTCGTATGGCTCATAATTATAGCTGTTTGCAGAGACAGCTATGGTTCATTGCTATTCTGCAACAAGCTCAATAGAAGGCATGTGTGATGATGTTCGAACTAGATGATCTTAAGGTCTTTTCCAACCCTAACTATTCTATGATTCTATGATTTAGACTTTAATAAAATGTATTAGACTGAACTGCTCAAAAATGTTTTATTTATGTATATACATATACATAGATAATATGTGTATATTTACATAGCTACACACAAAAATATTCTTCATATGTCTATACACAGAGAGAATTTATATACATGTACACACAAATGCACACAAATAAATGAACTCTTTTGTAAGATTTCCTTATGCAAAAATATTAAAAAAATAAAAATAAAAAGGCCAGATCCACTGAGATAACACGATAATATGAAACTCTGTTAGGGTATGTCATCAAAGCAGTATTTTCAGAAAGGTCTTTTCCTTAACAAATGTCCAGTTTAAAAATGTCATGTTTGACATTGACATTTTTATTTAATAAATATTACATAATGAATCTCATCTAATTTCTTTCTTTTCTTTTCTTTTTTTTTTTTTTTTTTTAATGCATAGGCAAGGAGATGCTCTACTTGCGTACTCCTGCATTCTAAAGTAAGTTGTACGTGTACCTCTCATAAGCCTCTTTTGAAAAAGATCTGTTTTCCAACTCACTGTGCAGTGTACCATGGAGGCTGGAAACAACATCTTTACACTCATAAATGGCCACAGGAGTAGCTTTATGGCTGTCTGCTGAATTCACACAAATTATGCTAATTCTATAATTTCAATTATTTGAAGTAATCAAATAAAATTCAGTTAACTCTGTTTCTTAGAAAGTTCATAGGTTTATAATCAGAAGCATCTGAATAATAAAATATTTTCTAATATTTTCTAATTATATAATTTGGGATATTATTTTGTGCTCAATTAAACTTACAAATCTGTTAAACTTGCCATGCTGGAACTAAACTGCTAAGAAACACATCCTTGAAATATATTTTAGGTGGTTTTATTATTTGTAGCTTCAGCTCAAATCAGCAGCTAATGATGTTCTTAAGGTTAAATCAATAGTTCTTATGGAAGACTGAAACGATATACTTCAGTGGACTTAATTATCAGCCTGTTTCCCATGCTGTATACTGGACTCTGTTTTGCATCGGTAACATTCCCTGTCTCTTTTAAGGAGGACGGCTCACCCAGCACTGACTTTTTTGAAGCTTCTATCCACTGCATGACTTGACCTTGCTCCCATTTAGTAAGGGCAGAAAGCTCCGTATACCTGAATGGAAAGCAGGGCAAGCCCTACACAGGATAAAGAGCAATCTCCAGTGAGGTGCTCTCAGCTCATTCACCAGCTAGCAGGATAGGAAAAGGTCAGGACAATTCGCATGCAGCAAAAGTCTTCAAGTTTGTTTTTTAATTATTTTCGGATATACCTCCTGATGCTGCTGAACACACTAAGTGCCTCTCACAGAAGCAGTATACATCTTGCTTTGTCTAGTGTTTTCCAGAAGGCATGTTAAAAACTCAGAGAGGACAGCATGTATGAGTGCACATGTTCAAAAAGAACAGGTTTGCTAAAGCATTACTCTAACTTCCCAGACTGAGTCCTGTGTGCAGTGGCACAGATTTCTGACTAGTCATGCTGCATCCTTTCTCAGAGAAACTGAAGAACTGCTCTCAGTTTTAAGACAACCCACCCCAAATGGCAGTGGCATACACTTTGGACGCATGTGAAGTATATATGCATTTGTAGTAGTGGGTACATAACTGAGTATAGTTATATACCATATATGAGTATATGGTCCTTATCATGGCCATAAAAATAAATGTAAGAATAAAAATCATTAAATCAAACCCACAAAATCACAAACAGAAGAATTACTTCATGTTCCAAATTTTGGAAACAACAAGCTTCCTTCCATCACTTCCACAATGTGGTGGGCAGGAAGGGAGTCAAACAGAAAGGAATTGCAGATCACATAGTCCTGACCTATTCCTGGCTTTCACAATGCCCTTAGAACTGCACAGAACATCAGTAACTAGATGCGAAGTAAACGTGTTGCAGATCGAAGTCTGAAATCAAGATTTTGGGGCACAGAAGCCCAGGCTGGATTAGAAGGGATCTCTTGAGGTCATCAGATCCAGCATCTTGCTCAAATAAGAATAACTTCAAAGTTAATCCAATGTCTTGGTTAAAGCATGCAATCTAGAATAAAACAGCTTTACCATTCTGGTCAAGCAGCAATGTGTATCTTTGCAGAGAACAAAACTACTTGAGGTAGGGTATGTGACAGTCATTGCCAATTTATAAGCCTTGTGTAAACGCAAAATATTTAGTTGTAGAACACATAGTTCAGAACTGTAATGTATTATTTATTATTAATTAATTGAATACCATGAAAACATCTCTACCTATCAAACTACAGAGACTTAATTATAAAGGGAACACAATGAGGCACAGCTTAAAAGGACACTGAGATCAGCCCCATGCTAAATTCCCCACAAAAGCACCTGGTATTGTTTTCCATGTCAGAGAGGGCAGGAAAGGACAAACAGAGTCCTGCTAAGCTAACAAATATGAAGAAAACATTAAAGCAAATAGAGATCTCTAGATGAATGGGTATACTCCTCTTCTCCACCTTAGGCAAATGCCTGCTATCTTTCTTCATCTGCAGTCAGCTACACTGGATTAAGCAGAATCCTGAGGTTTAAACAGAGAACTCACTCTTCACACAAGAGAGGTAATTTGAACAGGCATTTAATTACTGCAGCCATCTAAACTGTAGTGAGGTAAAAGTGCAGTCTTAATGGGAAGAAAAAAACCCTCACCAAACTAAAAACTCTAACACACGAACCAGTCAAACCTATAGCAGCTGGGAGCTGTTTGTGACTTCTCTGTTTCACTCCTTTAGACTTTCTGGCATTTTTATTGCCTGTTATCCCAGTGATAATATGTAAGCATGCAGATATATTAAATTGAGAAGGGGGAAAAATAGGGGCTACATAGAAAGCAGCAGACTTGCAGTAACTGATAAACATCAGTCATTTTCCAATAAACTAAAAGTTTCTAGAAGTTTGGAAGTTAGCAAATAAACTGTTAAGACAATATTCTGATGGAAAGTCTAAAGGGAAGTTTAATATTTGTAAGAGAAAGCATTCAAAAACCACTGCTTTAAGCTTCCTTACCCCACCATGATCATTTGAAAAAAATAGTGTACATTAGGTTCGATTTTTTTTTGCTCTTCTTCTTGTTTTTGTGCTTTCAGGCTTCACCCTATAACCCTGAGTGCCATAATCCTGTCTTTTTTATTTTTTCTTCCAAATTGCAACTGGGATTTTCATGGAATCATTTGACTTCTGTGCTGAGGTTTTAAGAAAAGCAAAAAAAGCACACACTTTCTGAACTAATGAGAAAAATTAAAAAAGCTGGAAATGCCAAGGTTTGGCTAAAAATATTTCTCTCATTTAGAACCAGATGTTACCATAGATTTCACAGAAGTCTATGAAAGAAGGATGGACCAGATTTCAGTCAAATTACAGGATTTAGACAGCTTTGCAAAGGTGAACCAGCTAGAAAATTCACTATGGTTGTATTTGCGTACATGTTCAGCTAATGAAATTACGGAAAATTCTTTCATAAACATAAACAAGTTTCGAATGCCTGAAAGTTGGCTTTTTGCCAAACTAAAAAGAAGATCAAATAAAAGCAAAGCCTTAAATAAATCCAGGCCACATGGGAAGAAATTTTGACCTCACTGACTTCACGGGTCCCACCATTTCACTCCTATATAATGAGTCCATTAATGATGAGGAGAAAGCTATTTTCATCATTCTCCTCAATTCAAAATCAGTAATGGAGTGTCAGTTTCTTGGTTCAAGAAAAGCATCTTTAAAGAGAAAAAGTCATGTATCTCTCATTCAAACAGTGTAAGGCCAAAGGTAAAAACACTGCTAAGGTGGTCACTGGAAAGTAAGTATCCATCAGCTGTCATCAGGGCTGCCTGGATCCTTATCTGAAAACAACACTAAGCTTCCAAAGCCCTCTAAAATTAGATAAAATCCTGGGCTAGCAGAAAGGATCCCACGAAAAATTTTCAGTTAAATTCTGCAAGCTCTTGTGCATCAAAACAAACAAAACACCTTTCCCAATTTTCCAGGGGAAACAGACAAAAGATGCAGTGAAATAGCCAGGGCTCAGCAGCCTCTCTGGGAATGCCAAAGACAGAGGCACAAGTCTCTCTGGCATTCCATTGTGACCAGAAGCTTGAACTTCTCTCTGTGTCCTGCAGCAAGTAGCACAAACATCAGTTCATTAATTAAGGCTGAGGCTGATAGGCACTGGCCTTTTTTGTATATTGACCATAACACTTATCCTTGTCAAAACTGATATGACCAATCCACCAACAGCTTTCCCTTTTGATGAAACAACACATCAGAGTAATTTCTCCTCGTCCAATCAGCCAGAACACACCTATGTGGTGAGAGATGCAAGAGAATAAAGAACTGTAGGGAAACCCCTAGCCTGGAAGTGTTTTGTTGGTTGGCTTTGGGGAAAAGTACAACACGTTTAGAAAAAGCCACGGGGACCACTGGGATGTTTAGCAGAGAAAGCTGAACGGGTGTCTTCCCTCACGTAAAGCAATTGCAGTGGGCTCTGCTGAATTAACGTGACTGAAAACAAAGTGATTGCCAAGTTGGGAACCAGTTTAACAGCATGAGCACCTCAAAGTTCAAATAAGAGGAATGCAATACCAGGGGTCACTGCAGGAACAGGCTTGTAAGGGACTGGTAAGGTTTATTAAACACCACTCATCACTCTTTGTTTAGCACAATTGTGGGAAAATGAAGATTTTCTAGCCCAGTGATCCAGTCTAAAACAGGAGTCAAATGTGCAAGACAAGTCCTGTCTCTTTGGAAGAAATCACCCTTTAGCTGTGAGAGAAACCACATTTGCTTCTTTGGCAAAACGCTGGGGACTCTCCTCCCACGTAAAAATCAGACAAGACTCCTATTTAACTGAGGATGCCAAGAACATATTAGTATATATATATGTCACCATTCTACCACATTCTTTCTAAAGGCATCTCTAGTATTACATGTGCACAACCACTTACAACAGTACCATATTTATGCTTGCAAATTAAGTAGCCCAGCTCCTGACAAGCATGCTTATGGAAATGTGGCACCGGAAACTCACAACCAGAACTGAGAGTGAGGCTCAGAAAATTATGTCCTACATATCCAGATAAGCTGTAGAGAAAGAAATCAGATTTATTAACCCACTCCAACCATATTTCTGAAGCTACTTACAGTTTACCAAGAGGATACCCCAGACTTCATCAAAGCATGCAGGATATTTTCAGTAAGGAGGGAAGAGTTACCTCTTTTTTTCTTTCACAACTATTCCTACATAAATTGAAGTAAAGATATTCTGGTACAAAATTACCCTCACTTTTAATTAGCTAGTAAAGAAGAAAATTACAATCATGTTTTATTGAAAAAATGAAGAAATTACTGCTATTTTCATTATATCTCTGGAGGTGGTTTTTTTTTGTCTTTTTTTGTTTTTAACCTGCTGCCCTGTCAGGCCTTATTATTTTCACAAAGATCTGACAATTGTGGGGTCATATTTGTTAGCTGCTTGTGACAACATTCAAAAGGGGCACTATATATCACCAAAACAGCTCACAAACTGGCTAGTCACATTATTTATTATGAGCCACACATGTGACAAATTATTTAACTCAGTGACTCCTAATAAGTCAAAGAGCAAGCAATTAGCTAACGCAGTATGAGGGCTGTTTGTGGCAATTTATAGATGCTCTCAAGCTGTCACAGCACTTCAAAGTACCATTAGGGGGGGAACCTCTTAATGACTCACTTGAGATGACAAGCATTACACAGCACACATGGCAGCGATGTATTTGGCAGCCGATCCTGTTACTTGAAGCTTCCTCCCCTTCCCCCAACAGCTGTTTACATGTTTGCAGTTCGCATTTCTCTCTTGCAAGTTGTTTGTCGCTGGAAATGGGTAGAGGGAGGCACTGTGTTCCTTTGCAACAGAGCAAGTGCTGTTCAAGGACACTCTGTGGCCAAGTCCTTGAGACTGCAAAAATTCAGAGGGCTGTACGACTGTTAACTAGGAGAGATGCCGCAGGTAAAATCTGCTGGTTGCATGATTTTTCTAGCTTACAAATGGAATGGACGAAAACTCATGGAAGCTGGGGTGCTTTTCCAGTTAGCTGGGATTATTCTTTGTAATAATTATTCTTTAAAGTAACCAAACCAGGGACATTTTTTTAGGACATTTGGACGAGATGACCTCCAGATCTTCCAACCTCAACCAGTCTGTGAAACCAAAGATTATCACTTTGCATTCACACAGGTTCTGAGAAAGATCCATGCTTTGGAGCTCAGACCAGATTCTAAAGCTTAGTCCCTGGCTTACCGTAAGAAATTGCAGCAATTGGTGACTATCTTGCATTTTCGTCTTTGCACCCCATTGAAAAAGTAAGCATATCCCTTCGTCCTGAGTCCCTTCTTGTATTTCTAGTTTCAAGCAGTTTAACAACTCCCCCACTGTATCAAACCTAGGCATCCCGGTGAATTATGGACTAATGCTGATTGCCTGGGATAAATCTAGTCTGGGTGTTCCTATTCATATGCAGTGACAGTGTACAACAAGTGTAGGAATTAAAAATAATCTGGCAGCATCAGGTTAAAAAGCCTGGTGACAATTAGCAGAGACTCTGTTGGAGAGGTGAAGGAGGGAACTCAGGGAGGGAGCAATTAAATGATTACTTTGCAGAAACTCTAGGAGATAAAACAAAGGTCAAAGAGAAGAGGAGGAAGATACAGCTTGAAGCCACCATTACCCTAAGGTTGTACCTTTAGCTGTAAGTGCATGACATAGCTATGCCTGGTGAAGGACAAAAATTAATCAATGGAATGAATGGGTGACACTGAGAAAGCAGAATGTGCTGGCACAACTGGATGTGACTGTACTATTTCAGGAGGGGAGGAGAGGGTAAAAAAAGCAGATGTCAGACCCACATTCAAAAGGAGTCATTCCAAGTCATCCAAGCAAAGGCTCCCCCACACTATAAGACATGTAGCAGGAGCAATTAAACCTCTCTCTGCCACACATATTCCTTTTTAAAATGCAACGAATCATTGACTGTGCTTTAGCATTCCTCAGCAGCCACAGCCGTATTACAGCAACTCTGTTATTCCAGATAGCTTGAGGGGAAATTACCTGCATAGAAGAGCGTTAACCTCTGCCTTTAATTGCACAGTGACATCATCCATGAGATTTAACTTATGCTTTTGACACAACATCAGATTTTCAATGAAAAAGCTTAATCTAGCACACCATGCAAAAGGGTTGAAATCCTCTTCAGTACAGAAATCAATAGTTTCTATCGGGGACAACAGAAGTCTAAAAATGTAATAAAATGTTTTGTCTATCAGAAAAGGTTTCTATTTCCAAGCCTGATTTTGCATATTGAGATTGTTTTAAAATGTGGAAAGTAGAAGTTAGAAATTATGTTCAGGTGTGGAGGTTGAGTGACAGCAATGCCTTTATGAATAGCTGTAGCATAAGAGTGTATTTTCCAAAAGTACTTTATAAGCACTTCCCAGTTACTTGGGAAAGAAAAAGAGACACATTCAAATCTTTATATAATATTATAACAAGCCTCAAATAATACGTTTGGTGTTCTCCTCCCAGTGCTCAATGCAGTCCTTAACTACTTGGCATTTCATCAGTCTTCTGGCACCTCGTCTTTGCTTTTTTTTCTTTTTTTTCTGGTATCACTTCATCTTTGTCAACTTTTGCTTTTCTTCCCATGCATTTCTGCCATGCTGGTGAGCTTTTCAGAAGTTACAAAGTAGAAGTATCTGAACACCATGCCGGAGATCATTTTACTGCATTAATGTAATAACTCATCAATCAAATTTTGGATATCCAGGTATTACTTATTCTGTTGTTCTAACTTATAAAAACTTGTATACTCTGAGGGAAAAGTATTTCTAGACAAGCCAGGTTTGGGTAGGGGGGGAAATTGCATTAGTGTGCACTAGCAGAAGAGTGGCTAAGTAGAAAACAGAAGAGGTAAGAGAGTGTTTCCTGAAGTGGCACTTTTAAAACTGACGGGTTATCAGTTCAACTGTTTGACTAGAAACCACAAGTGGCAGAATGCAGATTTTATGTGTTGCCAGTCTCAGGATCTTTGGTGCTTTCCTTAGAGCTCTTCCTCACAGAGCCATGAGAATGCAGAGGCCTCCCAGCTTTCTTTTTAAAAGAAATAAAAATAAAACAAGAAAAAAATTAAAGCCTCTCTAGTTCCAAGGGAAAATTTAAAAGCAAAACTTGAGTATTCCCTGAAAGCTCAAAAACCCAAAAAGGCAAATAAATCAACACTTACTCTTTTCAGGTTAAATAAATTGTGAGGGTTTTTTTTTTTTTTAATCCCATTCTGAAGGTCTGCTTCACTTTCCATTTATTTATTTATTTAAACACCGTGAAGAATCCACAGTGAATATAACTAATCATAATATCATGGGTAACCTCATACTCCTTATAGGTAATTTCATCAGGATAACAATTTCCAGTGAGAATCACAAAATTTAGTCATATTTTTAAATACCTTCTTTTGAATCATCATGACTGCTTTTTCCCAACATCTGATCTCCTAGTAATCAAGGAAAACAAACAGCTTTCTTTAGCAATCCTTTTCTAATCTGTGGAGGAAAGGACTAATAGTACAATGGCGCCTATTCAGTAACAGTCAAAATATTATTCGAACACTAAGCACTAGGGCAGAAATCTTTCAGGCTTTCCTGTTTTCTGACACAGAGCCACAACTTTAGCAAATGTATATGAAAATGCATTTCTGAAGTAAGCAAAGCTAGCCTCTGAACCTTGGTTTTGAGGTGCTTATAGTTTAAAAGCAGAAGATATCAAGCATGTATAGAAGAGTAAGCTGAAAACCCCAGGATTTGGGGAAGGGTAGATGGCCATGCCCAGGTTGAAGGGATGATATTTTTACATAGATAATCATCACTCCATTCTTAATTTACACTTTAGATTTTGCCACTTCTACTCTACAGGTATGTGATTGCATCCGTGGTGATTTATTAGCAATTTCAAGACTCAGTAACCCAGGCTTATCCTCTGAACTAAGATTTAGTGCATGGATTAAAACCTGTCACGATATAAGACTGCAGCGGAAGCCTTTTAGGCAAGTTACAGGGGGCAGGTTTTCAGTGATGACAGCTCTGGATGTGGGATTTACAGCTGGCAACAGAAAACAATTAGAAATCTACAAAACTGTGCCTTAAGTTTGTCGGAGTCTTAATCTTCTCCAATGAGCTGAAATGAAATTACAGGGTCACATTTCCCAATTAATACATGAACAGATTAAGGTCTCCTCCCTGCAATTAAGGTGTCTAATCTTGCCAATAGTTCTCTAAGGAAAATGACTTGCTGTAGTCAGTGATCTATTCCTCAAGGCTCCAACTGCCTATATCTTCTGCCTTTGGAGTGGAGAAAAGAACAAGCTGCTCACAGATCAGACACATCTATAGCCTTTTCCCATTGTATCAAAACTAGTTACCCTCATTTGAATGCAACAAGATTTCCATCACTTCTATCATGCTATTTCTTTCCTTCATCAGGATTTTTTTTAAGTAAACTTCTTCCTTTTCCCACTCCTCCATCTCCTTTATCCCATTTCTCCTTGAGCACATTTTAAAAAATGGCCAGTCCTGAATGTTAAGAGCATCTCATACATCTGTTTGTTCCTTCCCAGCTCCATTACTCTGACCAAATTAAGTCTTCATCTTTCGGTAACTCTCTGGATATTTTTTACTCCATTCGTTCCTGAAGTGCAATGTCTTTATCTGATATCTACTGAACTCCCTTCCATGCTGCTGACTGTCTCAAATTACCGGACTGGTATGTTCACTGGGTATTTGTCATACCAAGATATTATGTGCATATAGAAAACACATACCTTGAAGATCAGGGTAAGGAGACACAGAAGATACATGGAAAGCATTTTAAATGATGTTAAGAAAAGTATCTGGTCAAATTCATGCCACTATGAATGAATCCTGAGAACCTCAAAATCCTTAGCACCGTGTGAGAAGCAATTCTCCCACATTGCTGTGATAGACAGCAATTCAGCAAATTGAAAGAGCAAAATATTAGTCACTGCTCAACACAGATGGCATTTAGACCAAACAAGGTCTCTGCTTAGCCAGCCGGCCTACATTTGAATGGGTCAGCCAGCTTCTTAGCTGGATGCGTCATAGAGCCATGTTCCCTTCTCTTTCCCATCAGATATGGTTGCTCTGCTACCTTCTTGCAAATATTCAGGACAGTCAGCCACAGAAAACATTAGCTTTGATACCTCAGTGCCGTGCAGAAACCCGTCAGGCTGCTAAACTACGGTAATAAAATGTAGAGTGCCTGCACAGGAGTTTATTTCCTGCCTTTATTGGCCCAGCTAGGGCAGAGTCTGCACCTCATTTGTGAGAAGATGTCTTGCTGAATGCAGCTGTCAGTCCTCAGAAGGACACCCTGCTTACAAGAAGTCATTGCTGAAATGAAATGCTGTGTGCAGTAATTTGGTGCTAAAATGGGTGTTGCAGAAAGCTTGCAGAGAACATTGCAAAAGCCACTGTAGAAACTTCCACGGGTTTTGAGTGCTGCTCAGCAGTCAGCACTTCAGCACACAGCCATGGTTTAGGGTATAACTAGGTGAAGCATCCTAGCTAGAACAATGACTGCCTGAAGTCAAAACACAGAAATCACTCACAAACTTAAGAAGCTAACAGAAGCCCATATGCAACACTTCGGAGTTGTTAGTATTTCTCCTTCTTCAACAGCTTTGGGTAAAAGAGAGACTATCTTCATAAGAAATTCTGTCAGGTCAAACTGAAATTTGAGGATTCAGATTACACCATATGATCAAAAGCATCTGCTTTCATCTCAGGCACAGCAGGGACAAAGCAAGAGACATTATTCAAGATCTGAAAAATGAATCAGCAGCAAGTGTGGTGCAGCGAACACTCTAGTGGGAATGGAGACTGAACAGAATCAGCAAATTCTGTTTTGCCTGTTTGCTTTCCTGCTTGCTTTTTAAATAAAAGAATCTGCAGTATTTATGTGTATGTGTGTTTAAGCGTGCTCACACAAAATTACACAAAGCATGTTCCAGCTCGATACATGGAAGAAAATATAAGAGTAAAAAAGTCAAATCAGTGTCAATTTATAGTAATTGTAAAAAGCTCATGTCACAGAAAACGTACATCCTCAAGCACTGCAGAATTCTTTGCAACCTGGAATTCTTTGCAATATGGAAGAACTGCTTCACAAAAAAAATTGCTTTGGAAGGGACCGCATGGTTTGAGAGTACATTGTGCACAGACACAGCTACTTTCTTAACTACACAACTACCCAGTAAATTTCAGAGTTATTAGATTTTCTTTCAAGGAGATTTTCATACATTTACTTATTTTTTAAAGTAAGGAGGTCCATTGATAGGTAAAAATCATAAATGTAACAAACAGCCAGCCCCCCAAGAAACAGAAGAAAGTGATTTCAGCTACTGATCTGTACTACTTGAAAACAGAAATTTGAAAGATTTCTATTTTCCAGAGATTCTTTTTGCTCTATATGACAAAATACCCTTTCTTTTTCAACGCATTTATGCTGATATTGCCTTGCCGCTTTGAAGGTTAATGGTAGCCTTTATGATCTCGTTATGAATATTAAGGTATACCTTGTACACTGATCCAACAAATGGCTCCAACAAGGGCACATGACATCTTTTAGGCGATGAGAGTTGTGACATTCGTGCAAGATCTTTGCAGTAGCAGCAGGGAGTCTGAGACACCATTTGTGTGGGGATTCAATTCCACCTGAAGTGCTGCGATAAGGGACTACGTTTTCAAATCTTAAATATTGGAGTTCTAGTTCCGCTTGTACATATAAACCTCAATTCCTCATACTTTCTAAAGAAAGAGAGATGTTATTTATAGAGAGGTTATTTAGCTCTATCAGATCAACAGTATTCAAACCTAGACTTTCTATAATGAATTTTTAACGTATGGTAAATGTGTGAACACAGAACAGCTGATTTCCCTTATAATGCCTGACCAGCATTAGCTGTGTTTAAAAAACATGTAATTTAAAAAAAACACCCCCCCACAAAAGCTTGGCTTTGAGCCTTTGTGCTTCAGGGCATAAATGAAACTCTAAAAGAGGGAAAAGGAAGACATTTCCCCCATGACGCATTTATTCCACAACTGCCCACTCCAAGTTTCTTGTCCTTTCTCGGTAGGCAGAGTGAGCTGGCAGCTGTGAGAGACGCTGGACAGAATGATGGCTGTGCTGGTCAGCTATAGAAAATCCGATATTTAAATGTACAAGAATTTGTCCCTTCAACGGCCTGAGTCAGAGCTGCTGTACTCAGTGCAAAGAAACTTTCAATTTTGCTCTATTTTTAAAGAACGTGAGCACACACATGTAGGTCAGAAGGATTTGTACAACAATTTGCAACAGTTTGTGGAGCAGATTAACTAGATTCTTGCCCATTGAAAGGATTATATGAAGATTAAAACATTCAAAGTAGAGAAAACCATGTAATAGATGAGGGCAATTTACGCTAAACCCATTATTAAAAAGATGAACACATTTAATGAAATTAAAAAAAAAAAAGACAAAACCCGAGTCATGAAGCAGTGAGGTGATACCCCTTTAAATGAGAATAGCCTTCAAATAAAGCTGTGGTAGAAGTTATGTCTTCACCAAAGTGGCATTTTCGCCAGCAAGACTCTTGGCAGCCTTCAAGGGTCGACACTAGCACAATTGACCAAATATGGTTGGGAATTTGAAAACATTGAAGATATTAGCATTTGTTCCTGAGTCTAACATAACACAGTCCAGTCTTGCCACCAGAGCCTATAACTATTAAGTGATAACTTAAGCACTGGAATGCAAATAATCCATTGGTTCACATTAGTGTCATTTCCATTTGTTGATGTTCCCAGTCCCCTTCAAATCCTGGCAGTACCTTACTTGACTTCTGAGGGGAACAATCTACAGGAAATGTACTAAAAAAACTTAGATGACGAGAGCAGAAGTCGGTAGTGGCTCACTTGCAGAGAAAGGAAAAAAGATGATACATTAAACTACACTGTGCAGAGTAACTTGACCTCAAACTGATTGCTGTTACGTTGCTTGAATTGAAGTTAGTCATTTACCTACTGGCAGATACTCAAGATTTATCTTTACAAGCTACAAGGTTTTATCATTCGTCCATAAACTCACCGCCAAATGTTAACTTTCAAAATACTGGTTTAACTGTGAAGTGTGTGGAAGTTTTGCCGAAGTCAATGAAAAATTAACATAAGCGAGTGATAAAACACTAAATAAATAATTTGGCACCTCTCCTCGGAGAAGTTAAAAGGATGCTCTGAATTCTCAAGGCTAAAATAGAGCAGCATACTAATTTTTAAGGAAGAGTCTTCAATCTGAAGTCATCAGACCCAGAAATGTTATAATGGGCATCTGTGTTGTAAAAATAAAAAGGGTCTATAATTCATTAGAACATACTAGACAAAAATAAATTATGGGGGAGATGAGATAAGCTTTATGTTACAGAGATAAGTATAATTACTACTCATTTTAAAGAGAAATAAGAAAAGTTACCCTGGGAAAAATGAAGTCCTCCCACACTTTTAACTACACCTTTATCTAGCACATATATCAGTTTAATGTGTCTAAGCATCCCAGCAAAGAATTGCAATGTTTAATTTAAACCTATATTCAAACAGATACAAGAAACAGAAAGATAAGCAGTAAACTTCCAAGCAAAACCCCAAACTCAGATTTCAACAAACTTGGTAGTTATCATCAGGGTGAGAAAAAAAAAAAAAAAGAAAAAAGACAATGAAAGAATCTAAAAAATTACAGTGACCTTACACAAAACCTATTGTGCTTTCTTAAACACTGTATTTCTATGGAGAGTGAGCAGCTGCAGGAGGACTCTAGCACTTTGCTGGACTGGATCCTGAAGCTATGCCCCCAAGACCATCAAATTATTCCCCTGTACTCTTTGCAGCTGACTTCGTTCTTTTCTTATTGAGGCTGATCAGTGATGTAGGCAAGGGTAAAATGTAAGTAAAATGAAAGACACTGAACTCTAAACAGCCAACCTCCACACCAGCCCAAGCTCTTCCTCCCATAATTCAGCCAAATGAAGCATTAACCAGAGGGAGGGCATTACAGTCCAGCCCATGGCAGGGCACCTTAGCGGAACTATGCTTGAAGAACTCAAATTTACAAATATCTTCACAGTTTGATATATTTCCCTAGCCAGTGCTCCCTCTGGAGCCGAACAGGTCTGACAGACCACCATACCTGAAAGGGGTACAAGCGCACACTTTCCAGGCCCAACACAAAATGTCCTCAGAAATAGGCAAAATTCAGTTTTTCCCAGGAATTAAGTCATCAGCCTCTTCAAAGATGTTCCACTGCATGTTAGAAAACCAGTGTTTACCTGGATTTTTATTTTATTTTATTTTATTTATTTAAAAGCAGTAGGGTAAAGAAACAAGCATTAGTGCATTTTCAAATGTTTCTTCATTTTCAAAACCAGCCTGTTTTTCTGGGCACCTCAGCTCCTAAATGCTCAACTTCAGATACCAAAAAAAGACTCGATTTCCTGAATTGAATGGACCTCACTTTTTCAACAGGCAGACTGAATCTGCACATCAAAATGGAAGCATTCAAGATCTAGAGCACTAATCTCTTTTAAAAAAGAAAAGAAAATGTAGAAGACAGATTTTTATATTTATGTTCTGAAAAAATGTAACTAAACATATTTCATCTGCCCCTTCATAAGACCACTGAAAGTCAGGATCTGCACTTCCAAGACGCATTCCATTCCAAGCTCAGGAAAGGGATTTCACAATTTCTGTGGACATCCAATGACTGTCATGCTCAGCCTGGAGAAGAGAAGGCTCTGGGGAGACACTTGAGCAGCTTCCACTACCTAAATGGCGCCTAAAAGAAATCTGGAGAGGGACCTTTTACAAGGGCATGTAGAGACAGGACAAGGGGGAATGGCTTTAAACAGAAAAAACCCATACTTTTAGTTCCCTCTTTAACTGAAATATGTTAGATTTAGAATAGATATAGGGAAGAAGCTCTTTACTGTGAGGGTAGTGAGGTGCTGACACTGGCTGTTCAGAGAAGCTGTGGCTGCCCCATCCCTGGAAATGCTTGAGGCCACGTTGGGTGGAGTTTAGAGCAGCCTAGTCTAGTGGAAAGTGGCTCTGCCCATGGCAGGGGGGCTGGAATCAGATGATCTCTAAGGTTCCTTCTAACCCAAACTGTTCTATGATTCTATGATGACTAAAAAAACCGAAAAAAATACTTGCAGTTGTGTCTGGATGTCTGTAAAGACAACACAGCTCTTCATGGCTCAACTATTGATGTAAAAACTCAAACATGAAAGGTACCTTGAAATTACTGCTACCATACTTTCCTGCAAGCAACATTTCATCTAATTTCAGCAGAGTTTACAAATAAGCTGTGAATGCCAGCAAGGACCTGGATTCATCGATATCAGATACTTCCATCAGATGGCACTATGCAGATGAAACAGTAACTTTTGATACAGAAATTTTTGCAACGTGAAGTCTATGTATTTCAGGAGGCATTAAAAATGATCTGTTAACAAAGTGAGCTTTGTTAACAGATCACACTCACTAAATAATGTCTTAATAAAAATGAAAAACAGAGATTGTTGTAAAACTAGAATTTTAGATAAAAATCTGTGTATCCTCAGATCAGGTCAATAGTTTATTTGATCTAATAAGAGAAAAATACTTCTGTTATACAAGTGCAGTTTTAGTCAAGCTACTCAAGAAGTACTTACTGAAGAGTTACTACTTGAGTAGTAACTCAGCCTTTCTCTCCTTCCCTCCCCGAATTCCTAGAAATTATTTCACCATGATATCAGCACATTCACTACAAAGCAGAAAATAACATTCCCATGGAAAAGGTAACTCTGCTTGATTTCTTAACCGAGATACAAGATTTGAATGCCTCAATAGTCTATGTAAACTTAGTTGTGACAGTCAAAACCAGGATTTAATTTAAGTAAATGATTATTTGCATAAAATCCCCCTTTCTCTTTGGCATAAAAAAGAAGTATATTAATTGGTTTCCCATCAAATATGCAAATTGGCTTTGTCATAGTTATCTTCCTAATCTTTTAGCAATTATTTTTAAGTAACCTTGCTCAATGCATAAGAAATGAGTTAAAGTGATCACATACATTTTGTATACAGACTTGTAAATTGCTTTTCTAATTTCTTTTTGGCTCCAAGACACTATTCAAAACATTTCTAGAATAACGTAACCATATTTCATAGATAAGTAAAAAGGGTATGTGTGCCTGAGTAGAGAGAGAGGAAAAAAAAAAGCATAGCAGTGTTTTAATGCCAATGTTTTGACATTCTCCAAGGAAGATAGGAAAGAGTATTTGCCCACAAAATTCAATGATTCTTGCATTTCCACTTCCCCCATTTTCCTGTCACATATCACAGCTAGAAAAAAAAATGTTAACTTGCAAGAAAGAAGGCAAATGGGAAAACAGACATGAACTCCACAGGAAATCCAAATTCTCTTTCATTTTGGTATGCTTCTCGAAACAAAGTCTGAAGTTTTATGCAGTTTAAGAAGCAGATCTTAATAAAAGAAAAGAAACATAAGCAATATTCGGCATAGAGTTTCTGAAACACATTTGTGGCCAGTGCCTTTTGTCACAGGCAATTTAAGGAACTTGCAATAGAATCTACATAGTATTCAATGGCAAAAACATTATGAATAATGACTTATTAACAAAACCAAAAGAACATTCAAAGGCAACCAGGTCTGTGGCAAGTCATGTAAAGCCACGAACTCACAATTCTGAAATAAAATATATAGCCACACCTTTGCTCTGAACAGAGTTTTCAGAGAAACAATAAAGAATCCTATTCTTGAACCTATGTTTTAAAATTGAGACTGTAGTTGAACATTATTTTATCCTGTCTTCACGCTGCTTTTTTCAGAATAATGTTTTGCACTATGCAACTACCTATCTTTAATTAAAAAGCAAATAATACCCAACGATGGCTTGTTGCTGCTTTGTTGTTTCTGGATCAAAACATCACTAGAATTTAAAGAAACATTATACAACGCATCTTCTACTGAGAAAAATTCATTGGCGATCCCATTTCAGAATCACCAGAGGTGAAGCAGCCTTCTCATTTCCTTTGGCCATGTGAAAATGAGGAAAAAAAACTGCTGAGAGAAAGCCAAAATCTGAGCTGGCAAGATCCATGACAAGCAGCTGAAAGAGGGACCTTGGGACCACAATGCCATCATCACTGTCCAACTTCTTTTTTTTTTCCTTTTTTTTTTTTTTTAACCAGGTCTCGCATTTTTTCGCCATGACAAATAGCTGTTTCCAGAGGTCCCCTCCCACTCCTCCCTCAGTCTATACACATCAGTCCTATTCCACATATCTGCTATGTTCTACTTTTTCATGTAGTATTTTCTTACGCTATTCCCTTTCCAGTCCCTCCCATTTCCCATGTCTATTTAAATATCTCATAATGTTCAAGCTGCTCAGTCTGGCTGCATGAAAGTCTAAACTCCTTCAAGAAAGAACTTGCCATGATCTCCTTGAGGAGTTCCTGCAGAATTTGGGCTCTGATCTTGGTCTGGGTCCCACGAGAATGGGCAACGCATAAAATAAACAATCTATGTCATGATCTAAAATGTTTGCACAATCAGTAATTGCTTCCCACACAGATTCATACATCAGAAACCACTCGGTAGTAGGTAGCCTGTACTGAGAGCTTGCTGAGTGACGGGGAGATCTTTAGAACATCTGGGGACATAATTGGATGATGAGCACTTTTGAAAACCTGTCTTCAGTGCTTTTCCCTCCCTGAAAAAGTGCAGACTATCTGAAAATATTTTTAAAGACGCTGATTCCCACAGTGTACACAGTTGCACGGGCCAGCTTCTCAAAGACGACACTGAAGTTAACAACTAGAATGAGTCAGCTGTTCCTAAGTGTCAATCGCCCCGGCACTTTTGCAGCAATATACTAGATGTCCATATAATTGAGATTACATGGAAAAAACTCAGAGATCATCATACTAGGCATTTTTGCAAAACTACATTTCTTCACTGGTGGGGGGAGTTATCAAAATCCTTTAAACTATAATAAAAATAATGCACACAGCACAATAACCAAAGTCTCTTTTCCTCAAGTGCAATAGCCAGAATTAACATCGTTTACCTACATAAATTTTATACAAAATTCTAAAGAAATAAACCTGCAGTAGTATTTAAGGCTGTCTTATTTTAGCATATCATACATTCCTAGATAGTTTGTTTAAAACTAAACAAATCTAGTTTAGTTTAAATTTAGTTTTAGGGGACAAGGAACTTTATTTTAAATCCTGCTTTATTTTATATATATATATATATATTATTTATAGTGATTTAAGTTACCATATCATCTTTTACAATGAGGTTGTACACTTGAGGCAAACAAGGGTTTTTTAAATTTGATTAAGGAAAAAAATATCTTGAGCAAGTGCTTACGATTAGGCAAAGGCATAAATTCACTTCATTAGAAATGCTCATCTACTTAACATGACCAGATGGTCATATTTTTATAATGCTTATTTTATCCATATACAGATGCTGACATGTAATTGTCATGACCCTGAACTTCAGTTTTTGCAGCTGAGACCTTCTAAACTGATGGCAACCAAGATTTTACAGGGAATGCAAGTTTTAGAAGGCAAAGAAGGACATAAATGTGTATGTGGTGAAGGTAATGATGCATATAGGCATATACTTGAAGCTATTAGTTAAATTGTCAGTAGCAGGCAGCAAGAATTCTCTTTCCTTTCCTTTGGAAGTCAAATAACACTTCTTAACTAAAAATATCCAATGGACCAGATTTTCCTTTCAGAGCTGCATTATAATCCTACTAATATTTGCAAAGTGTTGGGGAAAAAATTCCACCCACCCACACAAAAATGTATGAATGTAGCTAAGGATGCTCGTACAAAAAACTGTGCTTTCCTTCCTCTCCCTCCTGATGGTATCTTTGTGACTTCCATTAGCCTCAAAAAGATATATGCTTCTCCTTACTTTCATTAAGTTGCAAATGAGTTATTTACAACTAATAATAAGTTTTTTAAGACTGTGATATTTATTTTTTTTTTTAAAAAGGATTCTACTACAAACACTAGGAAATAATCCCTTTCTGTTAAATGCAAATATGGTCTACTGGACAAAAGTGTTATGTAGGCAAATAAGTCTCACGCTCTGCTCCCTAATTATTGTGATCTATATACAGGATCAAAAAGTATTTATATAATCACAGTGTATATGTATACTTTTCTTCTTAGCTGCAAGACCAGACTGAGTGTTGCCTATTTTGGAATTCAAGGTTTGCCAAAGGGCTTTCATGAACATGTCTGTCTCTATAAACTGCAAGAAATGCTAGGTTTTCTATAAAAGTGCAACAATAAATCCATGCTTAATCAACTCTTTGTTGAGCTGCACACATGGACACTGTAAAATACAACTCGGATCTAATGGCAGGACCTCTGTTCATAGCTTCAAGTTCAATGGCGTTTAAGACATGGACATGTTACTATTTTTTACCCTTAGCCATGTAAACATGAACATTTGATGCCTTAGACTTCTTTGATTAGACATGCATTCTCACCACACAGCTGCAAACCTTTTTTTCCTTCCTACTATTGCTCCCAGATAAAACCAAACTATTTTGCCTCAATACTAAACTCAATCCTGGTCTTCACTGCCAGTTCACCTCCAGCTGCCTGTACAGAGTTTCACACTAAGCCCCTTGTTTATATCAGTGCTGCAATTAAGCCCAGGCCAAGAAGAGAAGTCCCTCAGAGGGTAGCAGAAGTGCAAGGCTAAGAATTGATTTTCAACTTCTGCAACGTAGCCCATAGACATCCTTTGCCCTAGGAAAAAAAAATCCCCAGTGAGATTGCCTCACGCCCTACCTTTCTTTGTGTGTGGGTTTTTTTGGTTTTATTTTGATTTCAGTGGCCATTTTGGGACACTTTTTCACAAATTGAATCCTGTTTCCAAATTGGCCAGTGAAAAGTTTTAGCCATGCTGAAATCGTTTCCAGGGCTAAATTGGGAAACCTGAGGCAGCTGGGCAATCTTACAGCTGGCTGAACTGCGGCTTGCAATAAAAGGCAGTGTGAATAAGGTATATTGAAGCTAAATTGGATTCGTGTGAAGGGACATTTATTCTAAAGGGGGGTGTGGGGGGAGGAATTAATGAACAGAAATTGAATTAGCTCAACCAAGCTTTTAAAAATATACTGAAAAGTACCTGACCTGCTATGAACCTTTTAACAAAGCAGGAACTTGGGCTAGCAGGACCAGCTCAGCTCAGTTTCATTTCCCTGCCAAAGGTACAGATTTCAGAGGATGTACAATACTACTCAGCCTGATAAGAAAGCAGGTTTACAACGGATGTGGTAGGCTTTATTTCTGTAATCTGAAGTTAATGCAGCACAAAGTTTCTGCTATGGGAAATCCAGGGTAAACCAATACGTGGCCCAAATACAGAATTCATTGTGGTTGATGAAAATATTTAATTAACTAATCAGCAGATACCTACAGAAAAAATAAACACGGACTTTCATCCTTGTAGCCAAAATTCTCTTTACTGAAATAAAAAGAAATTGCAGACTATCCTGTTTTGGAAAGATTAATGATTGAACTTACAAGTATTAATATAATAATTAACTAAAATAATATTTTACTCACACTCTGTAATCTAACATAGGACCTCTTGCCATGAAAGAAATGCTATATGGCTGTACAAAGTGCCTGATTTCAGAACTGGAATACAAAATTTCTTTGTCAGGATTTGTTTTGAGTTTTTTGTGGGGCTTTTTTTGTGGTTGTTGGGTTGATTTTTTGGTTTGGTTTTTTTTAGTTGTGTTTTTTTTTGTTTGTTTGTTTTTGTTTTGTTTTTATTTTGTTTTGGTTTGGGTTTGGGTTTTGTTTTTTTTTTTCATAGCACAGTGAAATAGTCAAACTTCAAATTCCTGAAAAGCTGAAGCCACTTCACAGATGTAGTTAAATCCACCATAAAAGCCATTTGGCTTTCACAGTTTCCCTTTGAATTGTAACCCATATTACATCTAACTTTCATATCTATGACAAGGGCTACTAGTTTTTCTGAAATCATGCAAATACGTACATGTAACTCCAGAACAACAGTATTTGTAATTAGGTATAATTATACCTACTGATGTGACAATTTACAGCTTAACTACCATTCTTAACGAGCTTGGATTTGTAACCATCTCTCTGAGGCACACAGACTGTGTTGATTTTACAGATGTAAAAACAGAGAATGAAGACTTAAGAAAATCTTGCTTGGGCATTTCTGACCTTTTATCTGCAGCACTCCCTTTGGTGGCCATAGCATCTTAAAATAGAAAAAAAAAAAAAATCTCCTAAAAAACATGCTTAGGGATCAGATGTTCGCAGACACATTTGTTGAGGCAATACTCCAGACACACCGGTATTTTGTGCCATTTTTTTCCCAAGTGTGAGAACTTTTTAGGGTGGAGCGATGGTTTGCCTGTTTCTTCTCTCTTCTTGCCAAGACATGCCACCTTCCTCCTCCCCTCACCCCCTCCCCGCTTTTTTTTTCCAACTCTGAGTCATAATGTTATGAACTCGATGATGGGAGAAATCATATTTTCCATCACTCCACTGTAATCTTGACCTTGGTATTATTCATCATCCTCCCAGCCCCAATTCTAGACACAGGAAAGTCAGTTCCTCCAAAGTCAGTCACAATAGAGGTACCTACAGTCTCTCTGGAAATAAAAATATAATTTATGTGTCTGTGAAGTGACATCTTTCCTGGTATACTAGTTAAAGATCTGCTGGCAGCATGGGCACTGAGTTGCAGGCATCACAAGCCAGATCAGCAGCCCAACAGCCTCTTTGCAAGTTACGGTCACATCATATCTTAAAAATGTTTAAAGTACTTTACTGTAGAGATGTTGCTACAGGCTGAAATCTGGAATCATAATTTAATCAAATAAATTGGGTCATTCTGCACATGGAAAACACATTGCAAGTGAGAATAAGTAAAACTTAAACTGCCTTAATTTTATTTTGTTTCTCAATGGAAATGTATCATTTGTGCATTAAGTTATTGCTTGGGTTTTAACAGCGGGCAGGAAGGAAAAAAATGCTTTCTAAAGGGCTTCACTGTAACTTGCATTTATTATATTGATCGGTTCCTATGGTCACTGTTACCTGGCTTACCCCTTTCACTGCCTCAAACTCAGTTTTAAAGGTTTTGCACAACTTTTTTTAGAAAACCAGAGCATTTCAGGCACGCTTTTAGTGTGTTTGAGGATCCTTTGATTTAAATTCTTCTATATCTGGTGCTTAATCCAGTATGTCTAGGAAGAGGCTAACATATTAGGCATTCTATGCTGTGTTCTGGAGGCTATAGATCCCTATTTTGAGATGAGAAGGAAGCAGCAGAGAACAAAGCCTTGTTGCCAGTTCACCTCTGTGTGATGCTTCAGAATTTGTGACTGGTACCCTAAGTGAACTCCTAGTCACTTTAAATGCAGCAAAATGCAAGAAGTCCAAATTAACCAACCGCACATTTCTTCCAAATAGGTTTTCAGTATAGATCCTGTGGTGTGGGGGCTGTGAGACTGAAATCAGTCAAGCCTTCTTGCAGGACTGTATAAATTCACACTGGGAGGTTGCAATAACCTCTGCTGAAGTTTCTCCATGTTTCATGTGAATTTCAAATTTCCTTCCCTTGAGTAAATTCCATTTAAAAGAAATGGAATTCATAACAACCTGAGCCAAATGCAAATTTGTCCAAAACTGGAACCACCATATGCAAAACCCATGATGTGTGCACCAGCACATGTGCCATAGCCTAACGAACAGTGAAGAAACGTTCAGTCTGGCCTGCCTCTCTGGTTTTTGGAAGGAGCTGCAATACTTTCCAAGACAGATCAGTTGAGCCAATAGATTTTATCCAGCAAGGAACCCCTATCTGGTGGCTTATTGACTGAGCTGACTGCCAGATCTTCTGTGCCAACAGTAAATTGGTATTTAATTCAAATGACTTTTTTATCCGTTTATTAACAAAAAAAAAAAAGTCACTACACAACAAGCATAGGGGGGTCAACTTCCACAGCACTGCAAACTGGACAGAAAATCTGCTGAGCTGACGTGAAAATAGAAAAAGTGGAGTCTCCTGGCATCACAGACACCTCCAAGCAGCATCATTGTCCTTGAGGAGCCATGGTGCCTGGAGGGAGGGCAAGAGGTAGAAGTAAGCCATACTTGATACCCCATATCATCTAGCTACTGGAACAAATACAAGGGCTCCAAGCAACTTGGGAGTGGTGCAGTCTGTAGCCAGCCTGAAAGTACTGCTGCAAATAGAAAGATGCTATTGCCTCTTCCTTGTGACACAGCTGAACAAATTCTGGGCACAGCCAATGATCCTGACTGTATGTTGTACACTAACTATTCATAATAATCACTTAAATGCTGAAAAATTACATTACACGTTGCAAACAGAATATGAATGCAGGCTGAATTCAGTATAAAACTTTACACCTGGACTCTGAAGTTGCGTGTCAAAAAATGAGCTGGCCTTTTTTTCTTTTTCCCCTGTTTTCAATGTTTGGTTAAAAACAGAAGAAAACATTCTCTGGTAATGGAAATACCAACAGACCCCTAATTATAGTGACAAGAACAGGCAGCACGATGTAAAATTTCTGAAACACATTTAAAAAGCCATGTTACTAAATCTAAACAAAGTTAACAGATCTACTTGTATATTTTTCCTAATCCCTACGTATTTCATTATTTCACGCAGGATAATTTTCATCAGTTATTCTCTGCTCTGAAAGGGATTTTTTTTTTTTTTTTTAATAAAACGCATTACAATCAAATGAAATGCACTGATGTGTTCCTCTTTTTTCATCTGAGTTACCTGCTTTTAACTGTTGCAAAGTTTCTATTTGTAAAGACATTATAACAAGGAAGGGAGTCCTTACCACCCACTCGGCTCCCAGAAGCTAAGAGAACAAACCCAAAGACATTGTTTTTCTAATTTTACACTGATACTCTTTGGCCCTAAAAAAATTTTCCAAGTCTACTGAGCATTTTAAAGGGATTTATAAAGAATTAGCTCAAGCAAAGTCAAGAGCTAACTTCAAGCTTATATTAATTTTTTAAAACGTGGCATATAGGACAAATGATTCACTAACTGCTTTTTCCTCTCTTCCCAACTTTCACATTTAAAATGCTCTGTGTCTTTTCTTTAGGACAGAAACATTCAAGGGTTGTGGAATAAACTGATTTTTACAGCTTTTAACACATATCATCCATACTACAGAATTCCAATGCTAGAAATATTAACAATCAACCGAAAGATCTTGGTCAACTTGATTTCAAGCAGGAACATATGGGTTGTTTTCCTTTTTCTTCTTCTTTCTTCCCTCTAGCTAATGATGAATTATTGTATTAAAAATATATATTCCAACTTCAAAGAAAAGCTAGGTTGTTATAAAACACAGGCATTCAGAATTAAGTTTGAAAAGACTTGACCTTTTGCACACAAAAACTAACACCTACATGAATGAAGTACTGTAGTAAGTGATGATATATGATGGATCATTTAAAATGTGTGTATGGAACCATGCACATTTTTTAAGGCAGGAGCAGATGGTGGTTACAGCACATCCAACATTTTCCAGCTACTTTGGTTTTTGAAAAATATATCCATCCCATAAAAATATTAGCAGAATCCTTGTACTTTCATAGAAGTAACACTTTCAAATATAAAGCTTTAAAATATATTTAAGATAAAATTTAAGTTCAAAAAAGTATCTTCGGACAATCCACTTCTCCCTCTCTTCCACAGTTTAATAAGTAGCAAACGAAGAGAAAATTATGAGTTGCTAGACCCGGAGTTTTATCCTAAGATGTTAACTAGAAATTTATCCCACCTTCTTAAATGGGAGATAGGAACTAAATCCAGCCTGATCTGCTTTGAAGACAGGGCTGGTCAGATGCAGGGCTTTGGTTTTGTCCAAATGTGAACAAAAAGACAAGCAATTTGAGACTGAAGATAACATGAAATCTTCTACCTGCATTAAGAGATTAAAAGCAAATGGGGAAGAACAAACACAACACTTATTAACAGTTTTATATAACGAAATGAATATTTCTTCCAATCTTTACCCAGTTAGATAAAACTCTAGGATAAGATTTCAACAAACGAAACATTGGGCTGACAATTGAGCACAAATATTTTCAAAACAAAAATCAAATAAGAAATGGAATTGGACCCCAGTGTGAAGGGAAACAAAAGTTCACAAACACAGCTTCCTTCCAAGTTAGGCTGTAAACCAGGAACACATGGAGAGAAGAAAAGGCTATTTGTATTGTTCCAGGAAACTGGACCAAGGATTATTCCATAACTGCATTAAGCAAATACAGTATAATATCTTACATAGTGAAAAATTCAGAGACTTCACAGGCTAAGCGATTGGCTGATCACAGTACACTGAAATTCTGTAAGCCGTTAATTCCTTAACAAGCTTTTTACACTGTATTATTGTGCTCTATAGCAAGGAAATAGGGAAATAGTATTCTGAGTCATTTTACTTTAAGTACCACTTTTTTTTATACATTCATTTTCAGTTTAAGGTCTCATCATGTCTGTGTTGAGGATGTTCATGAATTGATTGGCTACACATAATCAAGTTCTTAAGCAAAGATAGAAAATAGTCTTTAAAAACTGTCACTGAACTGATGGAGTTGAGACTCACACTGTTGTTTCAAGATGAATATAAGTTACTGCACTGAGCAATTTCTATAATCTAGGCATTATTTAAGCCTTCCAAAACCTCACATTATTACTGTCCTTACTGACAAGAAAACTCAGGCAATGCCTTTCTGGAGGTTTTCAAGTCAAGAGGAACTGCTGTGCACAATGTCATCAAGATCCTGAAGAGAGACTGAGGAGAATTTCTTTCTGCTTTCAGAACTGCGAAATATTTCTTTGGTGACTATAACAATTACAAATATCCCAAGATATTTGGCCTGTGTATATCCAGGACAAGATCTGCTACCATACCTTGACACAGACCTAACCACCTCCAGGCTGCAGGGAAGAAGGGATGAAGTACTGCAGTACTATAATTATTCTGATTTGAGTGAGGCAGATCTCTACAGATCTGTAGAGATCAGTAGATACAGCTTGACTTAATGCTGCAGTTGCTTTCAGTGACCCACCATGAAGACAAACCTGCCACACATTACACATAACTTCCTTGTCTGCCTGTCTCATAGACACACACTGTTCAAGCTAATAAACTTTCTACCATTCAAAAAGGATACAGAAAAAAGTCCACCTATAGGTCAGTGATCTTGCCTCTACCTTACTCTAGAGAGCTATGCAGCCATCGTAAATTAGCACAATATTGTTTTGAATGGGATCCACTGACTTGCATCAGCTGAATAATCAGTTCTCTAAGGAAGGGAAGAAAGGTTTGCTTCCAAGACTGCTAAGGACAAATCACCCAGCATCCCCAACAGCCAGGACACACTACTTGCACTGTTCATCTAGGCTCAGCGTTGGGAGGTTCAAGATTCAGCATTATTTCCCACACTAGAAAGCTATCGTCTTATCTTTTGTACTACTCATCTCTCTTCGGTTCTGCAAGTATAAAATAAAGAACATCACTGGCTGGCTCCCAAAGGGGTCTCAGCCTTCTCAGCAGGAAGGATGGTGACTGGGATGAGAGGGCCTCCTTTACAGGGAGGGCAAAGATGGGGAAAGGGGGGGATGGCGTCTTAGAAGAACGGTAGGGATGGTCGGGACCACCCAGGAGATAAAGAAAACATGGTTTGAGGGGAAAGCTCGGGAAGCTCCTGAGCATGTACAGTAGCTAATTGTCAAATTTTAACCACTTAGCCTTTCAAATATATTTTTTTTCCCTTTCCTTTACACACAAACAGAGCAAAGGCACAGTTCATGTTCAGAAGTAACAGCTTGCAAAGGCATTTAAAACTAAAGCAGATATTTAAATTTAGCACAGCCTTCTCTGTGTTTTCTAATCCTGGCTCAAAGGCTGAACTTTGTTAAAATTTGTTACAAACAAAAATGTTAAGAAGTTCCCAGACTTTGATGGGCTTTTCTAAATTTAAACCCATGGTGAAAGTTTTATAGGAAATTACAGACTGAAAATGATATAGCCATAAGGAAAGACCACAGCAGAGCTTCTTGTACATGCTTTTCCCTTGTAAAGCTCTGCAGTACTGGTGTCGCAAAACCTAGTTCCTTCTGTAAGCAGTCAGTTTCTCTCCTCTGGTGCCTTCCAGTCCAGGCTCTCCCTCACACAGTAGTGCATTCCCAAACGTGACTCTACACTGGCCCCAGAAAGGAGAGGGTAGTTGGAGCACGGGGGCCATGCTGGCCACCTGAAAGCCACCCACTGTTTCCAGAGGCAGGCAGCCCTGCAAGGCACACTGACTCCCTGTCTCCAGAAGGAACGCTTGCATGGGGCTTCTCCCCACTGCCCAGTATTCTGGGGCACAGTAACAGTCTATTTCAATCCAGGCCCAGACACTCGAATCTTGTCTGAGCTGTTCTATAGGCACACCTTGGCCCTGTCCTGGCTCATTCACTGGTTCTCCCGGATAGTCTCCAGACCCTTCTGTTGCTCCTGACTGGACATCCTGGAGAGACACTGGCCCTAACTCATCACATCACCTTGGTTGGAGCTGCTGACGGGACCTTGTTACTTGCGCCCAGCCCTCCCCACCCAGCTCAGATGGTGCAGAACTGTGCCCTGGTTGGTGAGGTCACTGCCTGTGCTGGGGTGTTTGTCAGCACACAGCCTGTCCCCCTCATGGTGTAATTCTGCTCCTGCTGCTCCCTGACACTAACAACTACTGCAACATAACAGGTACCTTCTCCTCCACTCTCCCTGGCAACAGAGAAGCCACCAGTTAAGAGTCCTGGCATGTTTACTTTTTTAGCACCTATAACTAGCAGCAGTAGTATCAGCAATAGCAGTGATACCCATGAAGGGTCTGCCATGTCTGCCAGATCTGCCATCTGTATGATAGATATGGTGAACACATAGAAGACCTGAAGCAACATTCATCTGGGAGCATGAGACCAGTATTAAAAAGGAACTGCTATTGGAAGAAGGAGGGTATGAGGAGGACAGCATAGGTGAAGTCTGATGAAGAAAATGGAGACCATTTCAAAATCATGACTCTGCAGAAAACACAGATGGGCTGCACAAAAAGACTTAAGGTATGAACAGGGAGCTTGAAGGTTGCTAGAATAATGCTGGGGGCTCCTTTAGAGACAGCACCATGCATGAGGCAATCTAAATCCTTTGGTGAGCTCTCGAAGAGAGTATACACAACCAGCATTGCAAGTTTCTCTGAGGCACAATGACTCTGCAGAGGAAAGGTATCAGGATCACCGAGTTTCTCCTCACTGTGCAGGAGGAAAGACTGAGGAAGACTGCTATTACTCGCTAACCATCTGACGTATTTGTTAAAGTCAGGGCTCATCATGGTTCTGCTTTGCTAAGGTGGTACAAATGTGCATCTGCCACATGCAACAAGGACAAGCCACAGAGGCAGCAGGACTGTGAAGCCTGCCACTCAACTTCCCTCAAACCCTGGCTTTCATCAGACCTTCTTCGGGCCTTAACAAAGAACTATTATACTCTTGGCTCTTAATTTGCACAAATAAGACTTTAATCTGCTCTTGTCCATCCAGCTCCTTATCTCCCCCTTTTCTGCCTGTTTTGCAAAGTGGCACTCATTTATTCTGGGCAGAGGAGAGACTAGAAAGGGTATCACATCTCCAAAAAGACAAGCAAGTAAATGAATATGGAAGTATATACATATGTAGGCATAGGAACATCCCATGCCTAAGAATATACAGAGCATCAGAACTAACTGCTGTATAAGTAGTGTAGATTCAGTGCATGTATATCACTACAGCAGGCTGAAAAGCATAGGACAGCCCTGTGCTGCTCAGCAGATCTCTCCTGCCATCCCAGAACCACTTGTTCAGGTCTATGAAATTTTAACACTGCATCTCATCAGGCATGTATGCATGCTTATTATTTACATTATGAACAAATTCGAAGAAACTGAAACCAATTCTGACAGTAAACGTTGGACTAATCCTATTCAGGCAAATTATTTAATTATAATATAAACAATCAGATACTATTATTTTGATTTTTCCCCCAAGAAATTGTATTTCTATGCCTGTAAAAGAAAGTGAGCATAGCCATATAGTGTGTCCCAAAAACATGCTGCAACAGTCTTTCAGTGCTTGTCACTTTTTTAAAAGGGGTCATTCAATTTAAAAGGGGTGAATTCCTTTCAATTAAATTGATGTATCTCAGTAAGTGAAGTTGGAGTTTTACAAAGACCATAACACAAGCAGCATGCAATTTAAGTGTACTTTACATTTTTATATTCAAATACACTGAAGTCAGATACATGCACATTTCCATATCTGTCTCTATCAGAGCCTTAGGAATCTTCAGCTAAACTATTTTAGTCTAGATGACTTTCAGGAATTTAACGTAAAACAGGCACTGAGCAAACTCAGTCACTGGGCATGCCATATATATTCTTTTTTTTCACCATAAAAAGTGCAAAAGTTCACTCACTGTGTTAGTTTTATCCCACTCTCGATTACTGTTGAACATTTTAACAATTATTTTCTCTGCCGCTGTTAGAAATACACACATGCATGCTTTGTATTTTTTTCAGAGGTGCTCTAGCATAGAGCTTGTCTTGTTTTCTGCCAACATAGATGCTATAAAATCATGCTTGATTCAGTTTACTTCTTTCCTCCCCTCCCCTCCCCTCCTTTCTTCCCTTTTTTTCAGCCTTATCCTCCTCCATGTTCTTGGGTGGGCAGATTCATGGGGAGACTTGGGTTTTAGTATAGCCACCACCAGGCAGTTTGCTACTCTCTTGAAGCACATCTGGGCTTTATATCAGGCCTTTAATTAATCCTCAGTGAAAGCCAAGCTATGACATTTTGACTGGGCAGGCTCCAGTTTTGGACAGGTCTTGATTTATTGCGACTGAGTCTCAACCTACTTTGATTTATTTCAGCTTTGGGGAGGAGGGCAAGCACTGAACAGAAAAAGCACTGTTGGATGCAGAACATGTGATGCACGTAAAGGACCTCCAGAGTACTGCGGCCCAAATGACAAACAGCTCAGACAATTTGCAATAAAAATAAAATAAAAAAAGCCCAAGTGATGAAAAGATTTTGGTAAAAGAAATCACTTCAAGCAACCACCACCACCATCACCAAAAAAAGCAACAACAAATAATAAAAGGCTTAGTGAACTAGGTTCAAACTATTTGGCAGAAAGTGCCAACGAAGGAAGCCCATGCCTTATCTCTAAGTAAACAATAAATCCCTAGTCACTCATTAGTGTTAATCATGCTTCTCATCTGCATTCAGCTAAATACAGAGAGGCAGGACCAGTGCTTTCCTGATGAGTTGCTTTCAAAGAAAAGGATGTTCTGCTATTGTCTGCCAACTTGCTCTGGGGTGGATGTCCTTTTGCAGGTCCCCCTCTCTAACCCTAAGGTGCACGGCATGGAACATGCCAAATCTTCTGGACAGTGGGAACAAAGGCAACCAGAGCCAAACTGTTCGTCTAAATAAAGCAACAAACATCACAATAATAGGAGCCACTGAATAACAAATCCAATCTGCTCAAAATATAAAGTTTCATCATTTGTGAGCAGGCTTACTCTCTTCTTTAGACCCTTTTCTTGTCCTATTTTAATTCACATTCTGGACAACAGATAACTGGGCACATTCACTCTGAACACTGCTCTGTGTGTGTGTACATGCAGAGAAACTCAGCATCTTGAAAATTCCATGGAAAACTAGTACTTTTATTATTTTCCTTTAAGATTTTTTTTTTTGTTAAAAATCCAAATACCTTTATTTCTCCTTCCCTTGTACTTCTTTTTTATCAAGTGAAATTCATTTTTTGTTTGCTTCCCCCCCTCCCCAACTATACAAACTAGGGGATTTATGGCCCAACTAAAGAGAAGAGTTAATTTCTAGCAACTGAAAAGCAGATTTTTAATCTAAACAAACTGGCAACTTTTACTTGTTGACACCCATCAGGCTCTGGTTCCTAGTGAACCTCTAACAGAAATGATGTTTTTGTTAAATACTTGGTACCTGCTGCTATTAAAATTTCAGTAACACCTCAACAGTCCTCATACAAAGCCCTGGGAGGACAAATCTTTGCACTCCTGTTATTCCCTGCAAAACCAGACAGAAGGACCAGCAACCCATACATGCACATGCAGGCTTGCTCCAAGATAGCTGTAAATATTACAAAGCAGAAAATTACACAAATCAGGTATGAAAATATTACATGGGTCATCTTTAAAAACATTAAATCAAATGATTGAACACATTAGCAAAAAGATACCTATGCGTTAATTTTTAAATTTCAGGGTAAAATCTGGCAGAAAGGTCTACCATACTTGGCTGATCAAATGCCTGTGCAAGTTAAGGTCACAGTCTGGCTGTGCACTTTGCCACCAAGCAGGTAAGCAGTAGGATGGAAATGACCACCTAGCTGAAGATGACTAGGGTCTTTTGCTAATTGAGAAGCGACTACAACTGTGCTCTTACACCATTACAATGTGATCTGTGTCACATTGACTAATTTTATCATCTGTAAAGAAGATGCATTTGTTGTAGCAGTGGTAGGCCGGTAGGCTCCACAGGGAACCTGAGGTTGTCTTGCCCCTAACTGGGGTGGAAAGGCTGAGCTGGATTTCTGTGCCCACTACAAAATTACTAATTCTGTGGAAATGCAGGATATTCACATGCCAGTAAATGGGATCCTACAGAGACAATCCCTTTTAGTTTCAGGAAGAGAAGTCTAATTAGTGTTAAGGACAATTCTCAAGTCAAACTGTTGCATTAACACATAGTTTCCTCACCTCTCTTTACTCTGTAAGAAAACAAATCAACATCTAATGGAAACGTTTGCTGTTTTCTATGTATGTTTTTGTTTGGTGCCCTACTAGAGAATTTCAGGCTCCTTTCACAGGCAGAATCGAGCACAGTGGCAGCTGGTGGCTCACTTTGGCCAAAGAGCAGGTGATGAGAACACAGCATTCTCCTATCAACTGAGGGCTTGTTTTGTTCCCCATATGAAGATGCAGTATCTCGTCATTAGCTGAGCTCCTCCTGAGTATATATTTCTTTTTCTCTGCCAGACAGTGCTCCTTCTAGCTGCTGGTTCTGGGTTGGATTCCAGATGCTAGCTTTCATCCAGAGCATGAACACCACCATTTTATTCTGGTTACAGGCAGTTTTATTTTCTAGGTTTTATCAGCCTTCATGAAATATAAAAGTTTGTGTGATTTTTTCCCTCCAAGAAAGTGTAGTAACAGTGTAAGATCCAGCAGTACCCTTCAATACAACACAGCCAGAATTTGCAGTAACAAGTTAGTAGGCTGTTTCAATGAAAGACTTTATATAAATCAGCATCCCAGTGAAACTCCATATCTAGGCAAAAAGGATCACTTTAAGATACTACTAATAAAACTAGCTTAGTTAGGAGTCAACTGTTTTACAAGCAACTCCAGAACATGAACAACTATTTGAGACATTGCTAAGATTGTGTTTTCAGAATTTGGATTATTTTTATCCCCAACTTGAAATATATATGTCACATTGTATTTAAATTATCAGACTGCTACAAATCAGTGCAACTAAATGTCTATCATCAGCATGTGATTTCATTACACGGTTTGTTTACAAACCTCATATGAATAAATTAAACCAAGGGAACTGAAGCTTATTTTTGTTTACCACATAGTGTATTTTAAAAGTAAAAGTCAAATGTGCATGATTCTGCTATTATTTAAGACTATTTTCTGTAATCACTCCAAATGAATGTGGTAACAATTAATTTATTAATTTACTTTTGTTTTGGGTGGACTTTTAACTAAAATTTGTTTTTTGCCAGCTACACTTCTACACATGTGCCTGTTGGTTTTACACTGCCCCCTCTTTAGATGTGACCTTATGAAAATCAGCAACAAAAAAGACTTCTTTGAGGAAAGACTAATTTACTTAATTACAAGGAGTGGGCAGTTGTGCACCAATTTCATCATTCTGTCATACTTGAGGCTGAAAACAGGCACAGTGGGCCAGGTGAAAAACTTTATTATGCTTCCTGTTTATATTGGTAATGCGTTAAATGGAATTTTAATGTCTCCTGAGGTCATTTTTAGAGGCAAATAGGCAAATTGTGGCTGTCCCTATCACAGGTGTATTGAGTAACTCTGTGTGGGCACAGAGCCTCTTTCTCTTCTGCTAACCTTTGCCCCCCCCAAGCAGAAATGTGAGATGCAACAGACAAAGTCAAGTCCCACTGAAATCAGTAATCGTATTATTAGAACAAGATTCCTCTCTAAACCAATTCCTGCAGTTGGTTTGTAGCATGCTTGGTCCTCAGGTTTGCTTGGAAGGTAGGGAGGAAAAAGCCCTACAGTCTTCTTGGAGCTTGTGCACTTCATGCATGTGCTCTCACCTTTTCTTGTTATCCAGTGATAGCAAGAAACATTATAACATTTCTAAAATGTTTTCTCAGCACCCATATTTGTAAGAGTCTGTCAAAATGCTGTACATTATATGAAGTGTAACATTAGTGTGCTTGGACCACAAGTACTTGTACAACCTCCAGTGAACACCAGCTGTAAATTGTTACTCACCTACTCCTGAGTTACTGTGTAAAAAAAAAAGAAAAAAAAGATTCTTCTAGAGATGGGGCGCCAGATATCACAGTTAGCTGGGAAAAGCTCCGTGGAAGGCAAGCTCCTTCATGCTCGATGTTGTCATTCCCGGAAAGCAAAGCACAGTCGGGCCCTGCCCCATGTCAGGCTCCTCGCTGCAAACCAGTATAATTTCTGCTACCAGTACTACCAATCCAGAAAGTCATATTCCAGCAGTGATGGCTATGGCACGCCATGGCTATGGTACACAAGTCACTGGAAAAGGTTTATGAGGTATCATGGGCTGAAATAATATATCAAATGAACAACAAATACATGGAACATGCATAAATAGGAGCAGTGGTGATTACCCAGCTGCAGCCTGAATATGGCACTTAAAATAAAAACTTTTCTTGGCGTGGCGGTTCAACAGCAAGGCTGCCAGCAGCCAGGAGATGATAGTGGAGGTACAGTGCCCAGCAACAGCCACACACGTCTTGGGCTTTCCCTTGTTGAGAGACAGACCTATCATGTCTTGGTCTGTCACATAGCCTAAAGACCATCCTATCTTACGTGTCCTGACACCTTCCCAATAACTTGTAGTCTGGAACATGAACAGTTTTAAATCAGCAGTATTTTTAATATATATCTATCTTGGATATCAATAATAATACTGGCAATAAAATGAAAAGGGTATACTTAAAATATTTTTCCCTTGTCAATTATTTCCCCTTAAAATGAGTATGATATATTAAAAACCTGATGCTTGTCGAATTTAAAACACCTCAGAGGAAGAGAAAAATTCCCACCAGATATGGAAAAGTAGGGCTTGTCTGGAAATAAATGCAGCATAATAAATTAATGGTGAGGGGGAAAGTATGCCTGTATTGCATAAGTAAAAAATACTGCTTTAGCAATACAAAGCATTACTTTTTCTTGTAAAATAATGCACAGTACAGTGAAATTGTATGATTTGTACCAACTTTTCATTATGTCAAAAGCAACATGTGTGCCTGGTATTATAGCATTTGGCTTGCCTTGATAAACTGTTACTGCATAGAGTAACATCTCACTTGATAGAGGTTAAGGCAGAAACAGGAGTTAATGCTCTACTAATACAATTTACTGCTCCTTAAAGAACTCTGTAAAATGCACTTGGAAGATACTAAAAAAAAAAAAAATCAAATCCATTTGCAGATCAAGAAATAATGACACACAACTTACACTAGAAATACCAGCTTCTAAGAAGTACAAAGCTTGTTATTAAAAGCAAATTTAGAGAGTAAGCATATTTCCATTACGGTGCTTGTTTTAATAGAAGCTTTTAATAGAAGCACAAATGTAAGTAAGATGAAGTCAGTTCAACACCTGACACACCTATGGACGCAGAATTTAGGCAACGGTTCACAGTAGGGGCTTCTAGCTGGGGATCACAGTTCTTTGAGGTTTCAGATGGTTGAGTTTACCCTGCTTTCCTCATGCTATTGACCAAAAGAAACAAAGCTGGGCAAAATGTGCCTAGGCTGCACTCAAGACTATAAAAACCCCTAATAATTTGTCCTTGCAGACAGACAACGTTCCATAATAATAGTTAGGGATCCCTTAATTTTGCTTCCTCAAATCCAGCACCAGATCCTTTAATCCCACTGTACATGAGCCTACTCACTCAAGAAACCACCAAAATCCTTATTTCACTAGAAGCAATGAAATGGCCAACAAGGTTTCTAGTGCCAGGAGCTGCCCTGTGCATCAGCAAGACATATGGTGACCGACAGCATCTGGGCTCCCCTGCACCAGTCAGCCTCAATCTGCACAAAGGAGGAAGTGTTAGGAGGGCTTGCGAGAACTGCCAGCCCTTATATAAGCTGCAGACACAGGGTGATGTCAGGGGCCCAATATTTAATTCATTCTCCTCTTCCATGGCTGCAGGCAAATCCAACCCAGCCACACTGCTAAGCTGACTGGGGATAAGGGCTAAGAAAATGCCAGTGTTGCTCACCTACCTTGTAAGTGTAATGCTCCTCACCCTCCTGAGGAAACAAACAGTTGCTCTTGTTGCAGAAATCACATGGATTTTGAAGGGAAGAGAGAGAGAAATCAAGCACATGACAGCAATAAACTTTCCTCAAGTACTTAACCTGGTAACCAAGCCAACTGTCCCCAGGGGAAGCTTAATGTCAGCCAAAGAAGGCTAACTGGAAAGTTCAGCTGCTCTATCTTTGGACTATTAATGCTGATTGTTAGGTCAAGGCTTCATCCGAAAACACCTACAGCTAAAATTCAAGTATTTCTGCTAAAACTAAAAGTGGCATATTAAGTGCACCCTGTGGGTTTAGGGAATGTTTCCCACTCAAACAAACAAAAAAAAAGGTATTTTTTCTCCATATCCAGATCAGGAAAGAACAGTCACTCTGCTGATAACCAGTCTTAATAATACGCAGAATATTAACAGCTAGAGTACAACAAAAGTGAGCCCTGACATTTTAATTTATGCTATGAAATATTTCTTCTTTCAGTGGAATGACCTGAAATTGTTGGAGGGCTAAAAACTTTGGCTCTGGGAATGCACTGCCCATGATGTTTTACTGGCTTCGTTTCAAATTAAAACAATTACTGTATAGTGAGGATGTTACCACACAGACATAACAACGCTATTAACTATTTTTGACTTCCAGTGTAAATTGAACCATTATGGGGTTTTAAAAATGTCCTCATTAAATTTTAATGATCTGTTTTAAGGGATTTTTCCCCCTTATTAAAATTAAAACCTACTATGCTATACAGCTTTCTCAGAATGTGGTGCATTACTTTAGGATTCAAATAAATCTGTAAATCATAGATCAGTTAATAAAGAGAAACTATCTGGGTTATTACAGGTGGGGCTGGTAGCAGTACCTGTTATTAATGTTGCCTAGCATTTACCAATAAAAGACGCTTCTTCCTGTTCTTTAAAATGCTGCCAAATACCATCTGACTGGATAAAAAATTTCTGAGTTCAAAGGTAGACACACCTGGTTGTGGGGTTTTGGTTTTTGTTGGGGTTTATTTGTTTGGGGGGTTTCTTGTCCTTCTCTTTTTTGTCCCCCCAACTCATGACAGGAAAAAGAGCAAGGAAAGGAAAAAGAAAAGTCAACTGAAGGGACACAGATGATTAAAAAATATGTTTAATTTGTATTAACTTCCCCATAAACCTCAACTTTTTTTCCATAAACTCAGGGTTTCCTTGTTGTACAGTAAGTGCAATTTGAAATTTTGCATATAGAGGGCTAAAGAATGTTTATGAGATTTCCATCAGATTTGCCCCAAACTTGCACAATTCATAAACTTTGTGTGGAAAATTAATTGGAAAATTAATTAATTGAAAAAAAAATAAATAATTGTGGTTACATATGCTCTAGAGGCTTGTGGAATCTTTGCTGCTAAATCTGGTGACAATCCACTTTATGGTGAACACACTCCATCCCATGATGAGGCAGTGGTTGCCCTCCAGGCACAGCTGCAGCCTGCAGCAGGATGTCTGGTGTACTTGCTCCCTGGCAATCCCATCTACCTCGTGAGAGTCACCTCTTTCCCACAGTCTCATCTGAAGTCGTCATAAGTTAAAACCACCATGAGATCAACTGGAAGGTGGAACAGACCTTTTTAAAAAAAGTCTGTGTTTTTTTTCACCCTGTGTGGGGTCACAGTGGTGTTACATTGCCACCTGCTAATGAGTAAACACTGTACTGCAGCATGCACTGGCATAGACTGCAATAATGGTATATCCATTGCATTATACTGTCTTTCTGCTGGCATCCAATCTTATCTCAAGTATAAGGATAGCTCCTATACATGGACTGTCACCATCATACTTGTTTTTCCACACATTGCCAGACAGAGCAGAAAAATAAAATCATAGGAACATAGCATGCACATAAAGTTACTTCCGAAAAGTGCCTTAATTTGGTAGTCCACAAAAAGAAAGTGCTGCAAAAGCTGAATTTGTCAGGACTCTTGTAGTTGTATTATTTGAAGAGATACTGCATTCAAGCTACAATGGCATAATAGGTCAGTCTCAGAAATATGACAACAATACATAATTTATCAATCTGGAAAACTTATACTTGAAAAAAAGCCTTAGTCTAACCTTTCCATCATTCCAATTGAATTGTAAGACCACCGCTGTAACAAGACCACTTAGAAAACCACCGGGGTGGCCTTGATAATAATACACATATCATTGTTGAGGCACAGGAAACTAAACCAGATGATTTTGCCGAGGGAAGCAGTTTTTTGGCTTTGTAAAGCCTAAAAACACTAATAGGTCAAACACGAAAGTGGTGAAAAAGAAAGCTAAAGGAAAATTTATGTAAATAAGAAAAAATCTTTTTACAATTATATTCCCTCACATAAAAATGGCTACAAAAAATAAACAGGGGGAAATGGTGCTGTAGTTCTGAAATAGATCAGGATAGTTTTCCTGAAAGGGAAAGATCTAGCAGCAGCCCTTACAGTAGGTACTGCTGCTGGAAATCAATACCATATGATGTGCATTAGAAGGAACACCTACATATTGTAAATAAACTCCTTTCTTTCCTCATTTTTATGCTTTGAGTATGGAGACCATTCATGTCCATTGTAATAAACTACTTTCTTGTTCAATCTTTTACTAGCACTCATACCAAACTGAAAGAGAAAACAACACATGCGTGCACCTCTTAAAATATGTGAAATTGAAAACAATTTCAAAAAAACCATCCATGCATAAACAGAAACATGCATACATTCAAATTAACATAGAAACACATATATACACATGGTATGAGTACACACGCAAACGTGTATAAAGCATGTTTGAATTTTCTCACTTATACTGTAGCTATTTAGAATCACATTATTTATGGACTCAAGCATTTCAAACACCATGAAAGAGTTGTTTTGTTTTGTTTTTCTTTAATGCAGACACCATCTTCATGAGTAGAATTAAGATGATAGTATGTTACTCTGCTGGGAATTGCAACTATTTCTAATAGTCAAGAAGTCTAATCTAAACTATACACACTGAAAGAAAAGTATTATAAACTCCTTTATTGTGTGTGCAGCCTTATTTACCAAAATGTAAGCTTTTATTTGGCATTAAAAAGTAAAACTTTTACTTTCACAGTTGTTCAAAACCATGTTCTCTCTTCGTTAAGTTAAGGTTTGCCCCTAGTTTCAAAATCTGAAAGATGGTATTTGAGAATTATACCTACTTTTTGCTGGCATCAAGTCATGCTCTAACTGAAAATAAAACATAATTATTTAAATATCAAGTTTTTCTCTGCTTCCATGGGACAATGGAGAAGAAATGAGGAGAGTTTCACCATATGCTTACTGTTTATGACAGTTCATTTTGGTACTGCACAGAAATAATCTTCAAGAAAATGTTCAGAATCTTCAATCCAAAGTTCTTAACTAGAACCATACAGTTAAAAGAGTGGTTTCTGATGCAAGAAGTCAGGTGGGATCACAGGTGCCTTACTGAGCCCAGTGTGATTGATGGAGTCTACCTGGACAGCAATAAAGAGTGAGAAATGCCAGTGGGGTCACAGGATCCTATTTTGAGCCTGCATGAGAGACATGCCAGGGAGACGCCTGTTTTGTGGCCTGTGATGCCCTCTACCACCTCCTATCAAGCCTTGAACTCTTCTGTAGGTTAGAACATTTCAGCTGAGGTGCAATGCATGCGAAGAATTTACTGAAATAACATCATCTTTAGTCAACTCTGGTAGTCCACTTATCTATGTCTTTCCCCTATAGACTCAACCAGAAAGAAGAAAATAATCTTTACTTCTTCCTGGACCTGCTGTTCCAGCAGTCTTGTGTCAATCTATTGCAAATGCCAGTGCCTGTGGGTCAGTACTGGATGCAATTCACAGAACAATTTTGCATCTTTCATTTGAGTCTAGTTACTTGCTCTGTGGCCACTTACATTTGCTGTACCGTATCCTGAGAACTGGATCATTATTTGCATAGATGATTGACTATACTACCATAGTCAAATGTGACTTCCTCTATCCTGGACACATTATACCTCCACATGTCCTAAATATTTATATGAGGAAATCAAAGAATATTCCTCTATCGGTAAGCCTGTACTTTCTTTGGGAAGATGTTGCTTTCTCAAAAAGCATTTCAGCATGAGGCTTAGTTCTATATCTTATAAAAAGGACAACAGATTTTTAAACTATTAGAAGGAAACTAAGGTGGAATTGTCATTGTCTCTGACACAGGTCATTCTAGAAAAGATACTGCTCCAGCAAGTACCTGTCAAGGGCTTTATGAACGTTCAGTAGCTGTTCCAAAGGAGCACAGTCCAACAAACTTTTCTCCTAACGGTTCATACAAGCCCTGCTGCTCTCACAGTTACTTCACCTAGATGGCAGCAATAAGATAATCAGTTCAGTGGATTATCACATGAATCAGAGTAGATTTGATATAAGTTTATGATTGATTTGCCTTAATAGAGTCATTAATTTTCCCAGCTCAAGCAAGCTGATGGAATGGAAAAGTTCTCATTCGGAAATACACAAAACATACTTGAGTACCTGGATGGCTCAAAAATCTCTACACTCATACTCAAAGAAGTCCAGCATTGAGGACTTAAAATTGTATCTTAATTTTTATTAGAAGTGATTACCATTGAGCATAGAAACTAAGCAGGAAGAAGATAAAAAGAGTTTTCACTTCAGTCCACAACAAAAGATAATCCTTATTTAAAAGCATGCCTTTAAGTTCACAAGCCAATTTCATAATTATATGAGGTATTGCTAGTTACAAAGACGGATAAAACTGACTTTGCTTTTATAAGCAACAATCCTCAACAAAGGAAAACTTTCACAAGGAGCTGCTGCACTGATGAAAAGATGTGTCAGAAAAAATTTCATGTCTTATCAGACTAAGGTAAAACTTATCTCAAAAGACAACATATTCTCAACACTCCAGGAAAACAAAAAATGGAACTAGAAATGCCTTGGCCAACAGTCTTGCTGGCTGAATCAATTTCTTATGCACAAGAGGAAAGTAAAAGTTTAAATAATGCTTTTTGGCAAGAGTTTTTATATTTAAACATGCACACAAACATATGACAAGGGATTTCCCACAACAGAAATGGTAGCAGCTGTCTCTAAGGGTGAGACTCTACCTATTAGAGTAGTGAAGAGAAAAATCATGAATAAAAGACCCACTGATGCTGAATGGACATTTAAATGCAGACTGCATCACTACAGATTAGATTTTACTATCTCAATTTCAACAACCACAAAAGGATTAAAGACAATAAAAATGACTGTGCATTTTCTTGTGTATTTTAATTACAAAGTAAAGTACATGCCATCATCAGTAGCAATTTTTAAAAAAAAAAGTAAGATGGAAAGTCCTTCTTGAAGCAGTTTCTTAATGTGCTTGGTTGGACTGTACAATAACTTACTATATTACTTATTTATAAACTGTTCTTTTTAGCTTTTTTTTTAACATTATTTAAATACAAATTAATGGAAGCTGATTGCCATACGTTTAGAGTATCAAATGGCCCCTGATTTCACCATGAATTTCTGTACATACTTATTTTTCAGCATTTGTCTAGACCTGTAATTAATAGGAGTCAGTTATGAACCAATTATGAGTCCTCTGTAATTATTGCCTGAAATACTGCTGGATTTCTATTGAAGGCAAAAGAAAATATTTTTGATCTGTACAAATACTTAAAGACTATAACAACTGTTACCTTTGACTTGTTTTTTTTTACTTTTATAAGATATACATTGACAGGTTTTTCCAAAGCATTCATCAGTGCATTCATTTCTGCTCTCCACACAACACTGAGGTGTGTGCAGTCCAAGTGCAGAAGGCAACCTGAGCAGCAGCATGTGATAAAGAGGAAAGTAAAAGAAAGGAAGAAAAAATTGCAGCTGAACTTGTTCTTTTCCCAGAGCCACTTTGCAACACGACTATGCTCTATTTGTTGGCTTTCCCTTTATATCTTTACATGTAAATGTGTCTATTATGTCCCCAAGAACAATACTTCGAGGTTTCTGATGCAGGTATATGTCTTCATGACTTCATTTACAGTACTTAGCATCTAGGAAATTAAAAACCACCAACCAACCAGTAGTTGATGTGATTTTTTTTAATGGACCAGGTCAAATGTTTCCTGGTATCTATATTTATTTGAATTAAGACTCTTGGGTGAGTGTCTGAGGAAATTTGTATGATGCCTTGTGTTTTATAAATGACATAGAAATGAGTCAGGCTGTTAAAGCTTGCTATTGTATTAATACTTGAAAATACCTAGCGGACGGTTTACTAGAACTTTCTGCAACAAACAAAACGTATGAGTTACCCTCACAAACCAAAATAGCACACAGAAGATTCATATATCAATAGCGTTGATATATTATTTTTCCACTTCCAACTCAGCAGCATTGATCATCATCTCTAATCATCTTCCCGTGAGACTTGTGCTCAATCACAGTAAGGTAAAACTGAAGAAAGGACGAATGAGAGGCAGCAGCAATTACTGCAAAAATGCTAAGAGCTACTTATTTTAGGATGAAATAATAATCCCTCGCCCCCCATTTTTGATGCCTACTTACTTATTTTTATTTTGTTGTCTTCAAACGCTGAAAGAAAACATTCCTAGTGAGTTAGACTTCCTAGTCTTCATTCACTAGCACAATGCCACTGTTCCTGCAGGTGGCAGTTCAAGTCCCAGCTCAAAAATCTAATTGAACACGTATTCCAACTATTTTCCTCTGCTACAAATCTATGTTTAAACATCATGTATACTGTGATTAAATCCCAAAAGTCCTGACTTCTGCTTTTGCTTTGTAACCACTATATGTTCTCTACTCCAATACATACAGGATACAGTCTTTCCACAAAGTCAATGGGAGTTCGGTCGTCAACTTTCATGAGATCAGGAATTGACCCATAACGTTTTATAAAACAACAAAAAGGAATGTATTTATGGTCTTATTATTATCCCTAATAAGGAAACAAGGAGAAAGAAAACACAGTACGTGGTCTCGTCTACATGCACATGTGTTACTTGTATTAATATCAATGGGATTTAAAAGTGCATATGGAGAGGATAAGCTATATCCCTACGTGTTCAGCCATATGCTTAAGGAAGCTCCCCAAATGCTTGTAAATATGATCATGCTTTCTAACATAGTATGTATTTATTTGAACAATGTTAAATCTCTAAGCCCTACTTTCCAGTCCATTAAAGCCTCAAATAATTGTTTATTTCCAGCTTAAAGTTACTCTCTTTTTTACCCATTAAAATGCTGCCTGTAACCACATTTCCACAACATTCAGGGAATTAGAGAATTGATAATAACTTTCCCATTATCTGAAGGGGTACCTCTCCAGGAAGAGAAATACTCAAGATGAACTATATTTTAGCAAGGAATTCTTTCCAGAAGATTTTGGTACAGGCCCAAATTGTGTAGTTGAAAGGTCTGGAATGCTACTTACACAACAAATGTGTTTGTGCTGTAGACCTTGGACAACTAAATTCCTTCTGGAGGCCAAAGGCCTTGAAAGCTAGTCATTATTCTGGATAGACTTGTTCTCATTTCCTTTTTGCTTTTAAAGGTCTGAACATAGGACAAGCGCCTGACCCACTAGGCACAAGAACATTATTCTGGATTACCCTTACAGAAGAAGACATCAGAATTCATCCCATGATTCGTGATTTGGTGCAAGTTGTCTTGGAATGAGACAGCCAAAGCATTTATGAAATATCCAATGCCTGTTAGCAAATTACGCTCATTATCTTCCTGCAACCGATCAGTTTATTTGCCTTATCTTCTACTTCCTTTCAGTTGAGACTTGGTAGCTGCCTTTATGAATACTCTTGACTATAGTTTTATCCATTAAAAAGATGATTTGGATGTTTTACTGCATTAAATGCTTCAACCAATGTTATAGCCACAAATATAAACCAATATTCATGGAGGCATAGTCATGACATTCATGGTGCCCATATCACATTACATACAAATGCAGCACAGAACCAAAAGCCAACTTTATTGTAGCCAGCTGCCAAAACTCACCTTCTTCGCTTACTTGATGGAACTCTTTTGATGCCAAGGCAATATGGCTGTTTACCCTATTTTAATATAATCCAGAGCGAAAGTTTACATTCTGGTACTACAATTTTGTTTTCTTGCTGTTTCTTTTTGACTGTAAACAACACTTGAAGGCTCAGCTTTTATTTTGCCTTTTAAATCTCAATTTACAATAAAAATTCCAAATCGGACTTTCCCTAATGAAATACTTGCTTTGTAATACAGAAAAACAAAACAAGCAGTCATCATCTTTTTAAACTACATCAATGACTGCTGAAGCCAAATCCGGTTTCCCAGCAAGGAATTATTAAAAGACAGAAATAGTCCAATGACCACAGGAAATCTTTAAGCACCAAAATGGGGACAAAAGTCTCCTGGGGAAAAGACAATATTTCCTACATGGTCATTCATGTCTCCTTGTAATACAATACAGGGGTATTGTTTATTTGTCCACTTAAGTAGATGCATAGAATAAAATTAGAAACAAATCCTGAGTACAAAAAACATTTCAAACACTAGATGCAGGCACATGTGTTGCAGTACCTGCTGTCACAACTATGTTGTGATGCTTTTTTGTAATGTATAACCAGCTAGACCTGTGATCATTAATATACACATCATTCTTGCCTTGTTATAATAAAGGCCACCAACCTCCAGCAGGATCTTTGACTTCAGGTCATACTGCAACTTGCTGCAATCTTAATACTGGTCATAAAATTTGTCAAAACAATAGAAGAAAAACTCTAAAATAGATTCACTTTATTAGTCAGCCACCTCCTCCAAGGAATTCAGTTCAAGGAATGTAAACCCAAAGGTTTGTTTTTCTGTTCAGGTCATGCCTGGGGTAGACTGCTGTGTTACTAAATTCTCTAGTCTGAAATCAAGAGCAAGAAAACTTAACAGGCCTCAATAACCAAAATCATGTTGAGATAGCCCTCTGTGGACCATGACCTGATGTTACAGCAACAAGCATTATCCCCACCACGAAGATAGTTCAGAAAAAGGCACATGGTCCACAGCTTACCTCAACGTAGTCCCTGGCATGGCCCCAGTCTCTCTTAGCGTCCAGATTGCCCAGGCTGAAACAATCCAGCTGTCCAAGGTGAATTTTTGCTACCGATCGGCTAATTTTTCGAGTAACAAAGTTAGCCCCTGGAATAGAAATAAAAGGTAGTATCAGCATAGTCACAATGGCAGATAACCAGACAGAAAAAATGCCTTGTATAGCTCAGCTTATGGTACTTTCAGTCTTCATTCACTCTTCTTACATCACCTAGACGCATGCCATCTTTTATCATTTGAGTAGGCTAAGAAGCTTCCAGTGCAAGTGTCACATTAGCTGCATTCTCACAGCAAACATCTTTCTTTGTGGGACTTCTTAAGCATTCCTAATTTGCTGCCTCAGTATTCAGTCCAGGCATAAAGCCAAAGAAAATCATTTGGAATGTCAGTTCTTAAACACAAAATGCAAAAGGTTACATAAAGAAGACAGGCATCTTAGACCACCCTCAAGTTTTTTGTTGCTAATTCTTTTTCCTTTTTTTCCTTTTTTTTTTTTTTTTTTTTTTTTTTTTTTAGGAATTCATGTATCAAAATAAATAAGTTTATTAACAAAAAATTTTGAGCCTATATATTCTCCAAAGGACTGTAATGGTTAAATTCATTTCACTTTTTAGTTAGTTGGGATTCTTTGTCCCCCAGGTTCAGTGAGATCATGAAAATGTAATTTCAACTTCATCAGTTGAAGGCCACACATTATTTTATCGTATTTCTGTATTTTGTTCACTGCATTGCTGCAGCAATTTTGTTTACCCATTTCTTCTCCCTGGAGAGTTGCTTTAAATAATGCTTTTTTTCTAGTTATTTTCATATCTTGATTTTTAGATTATGATGGCTATGATTCTAAAATATGCTCAACAGTCTCCTCAAAAGCAGAGGGATTTGAATTTAGACCATGATTCCAGGCTAAACAAGCCTAATGGCATTCGCCCACTAATGGGCCACAAAAAATTAAAATTTCATGCCTTTTAAATAGCTAAAAAAAAATAATAAATAAATAAATTATTGACTGGTGGCAGATGATACCTCATCCAAATGGAAAGCAGGACAGTTAGTGAAAACAACTGCAGTTGTAAAATGCGCTTAGCAAGTTTCAAAATTCCTAAGTAATGCAGCTTGTAAATTCAATGCATGTATGTAGTCTTTTCATTATGGAACTCTGCTTTTGGGATATGCATCTAATTTTTCTCAGTTTCCTGTCAAACTAATGATAAGCTGCTGAAAAATTATTAAATAATATGAAGTGTCTTTTTTTTAGAGTACTATTTTTTCCTGTAAAGTCAATAGCAGCACAGCATCTTTTAGTATCATCTGACTTTGCCAAAAGTAAAAAAAAAACCAACCAACAGATTTCACCTATAAGATCCATGTGGAATGAAGCAATGAAATAATTCAGACCTTATCACAGGATTAACATACAATTTTAACTTTCTATCAGCTGCTGAGCTAATTGGAATTCCAGTTATTAGCCATTTAAAATACATCCATAGTATGTGCTTGTTTTTAAAGTATGAAAATCATGATTTCTGTATTTCCTGAAAGAGTGTAGATATGTAAAGGAAGCTTACACAAGAGTGTGATTTGCAAAATTTCAGAAACAAAATATATTGGGGAATCTTTTTTTATAGCAATATTCCTCAAAAATTGAACAAATGAGTCTGCAGGATGAAAGCCCAAGCCTTTCTTTCAGACTGCACCCTGCATACTCAACAGGAGAGTTATGATTATAGAATCATAGAATAGTTAGGGTTGGAAAGGACGAAGATAAACCAGCACAAACCCCAGGACTGACGCCGTGACTCTGCTATTGCAGTTTCTGAAAGCAAAGTACTGTGGTTCCCCTGGTCCTGTCTGGATGGGGTTGCAGAGGGAGTGGAGTTCTGGCTTAACAGAAACCAGTGACAGAGTCTCTTCGGCTTAGTCAGACTGGCACTTCTCCAAAGTTTGTTTTCATTTCTTGTGTTATCAAAGCGCTTTGAGTTCTTTATACAGATTATTACTAATTAATTAAAAATAGATTCAAACCATTACAGAAACTTATTAGGAATACCTCTGAAACTTCCTAATCTTCTGCACTCAAATAATTTCAGTTAGCATTATTATGCAGTAAATAATAGCTGAAGGAGAAGCTTTGTTTTCTAGGATAAAGTATACGGCTTTATGTTCCACACTGCAACTGATAATAAGCAAAACTGGCCACTTTCAACACTACATTCCCATTTGCATTAAAAGCAGTGAGAGTTCTAGCCGTCATCTGCAGTTTCGCTGTCAACCTTCACGATGAATGAACATCACCTTTCATTTTGGAGTAACCATTTTCTTAGCATAAAAAGAAGAAAAAGCTATTAGGTTCTGTGTGAGAGAGAAAGAACATTTATGCTATCCACTTAACTTGAAATGTGTGAAAGATACTACAGAAGAAAAAGCAGATTTGTCTAGCACAACACAGCATATTCTCATAACTGCAATCTTCTTGCAGAGTCACTGATAACTGGAGAGAAATGATCTTCAAAGATCTTCTCCAAGCAAAATCCAAATATTCCTCAAAAGGATGAATTGAAGAATTAGAGAGCATAACAGTGAAAACCAAAAACCTTTATTTTCCAGAAATATTCCACTAAGGGTTCAACAACATTATACCAATCCTCTTCTCGGAAATGCCTCAGCATTAAAGTGGTGGAAGAAAACCCTGCTACTGTTCATCCTGAAAAATGTGATTCGAATTTTTTTTTTCATGTAACCAAGGACTGAATGGCACATTTTAAAAGCATTTAAATAATATGGTTCATAAATAATGCTAGAATACTGATTCTCTTCAAATACAGTATCTTAAAATATCCCATTATGCTATACGTTTGATCCATGTCAGCATTTCTATTATAACGCCCTGTCCTAGGGGTTTGCAATTAGGCTATAAAATCTTGCTTTGGTGTGAAACTTGGCAGACATAATGTCTCTTTCCTCAGGAATGATTCTATCTAAAAGGCCTACGCATAGTGCTACAGATACCCTTATATAACTGAATACAAAGTACCTTTTGAAACACAGAACTGGGTAGCTTCCTTCTTCCTCAGCAGGTATTGAGGACTTACTAATGTTGAACTTGCAAGAGCATTTTCCTCATAGAGTAGCCAGTTAGTGCCAGCAAGAGTAAAACAGAGCTGGTGTGTTAACCGCTTCGACTTTCATGTTGATTTTCATCAGATCAGGATGATGCAACAGCTAAAATGCCATCAGCTACCAGAGCTGACCAAGACCTACCTTATTATGCTACTAATATTAATAATTCACATGGAAATGTGTTGGTGGTAGCAAGAGAAACTAGCTTAGATTGGTGGAGAAGAGAGATGTTGAGTCCCACGCTTGTCGCCTGCCTTTGTACCGTTTCCATGGTTTAGACAGGCTTTGCAAAACACACCTCACTGCTCACACCTAGTACAAATGAACATGTAGTGTTCAAAACTCTATTAAATGTGTGATGTATTTGTTACTTATTCAAACACTTTTTCAAAATGTGTGATGATGGCACTGTTCTGGAGCTCACTATCCTACAGCAATCAATAGAAGAGTTATTCCTGCTCCCTCTATAGGGCCAAGCATGCTGGGCTAACAGCTTTGCATAGTTATCTATATAGCAAATACATCCAAATCATGATGGGCCACGTTATGCTCTGGTTTGCATTGCTACTGACAGCGCTGGTATTGCTGTACAGCAACAGCAGAGATCTGGCCAGATGTTGCAAAGGATGCTTTGGTGTGTCCACACATTTCAGCAGTTCCATACAGCCTTGTTTCAGCAGTGCCTGACAAGTTTTTACATTTTAAAAGAGGCCTTAAACATGAGTTTTCATTATATTAATAGCTCATTCAGGAAGCCTGTGCATTAGCTTAGATTTGTTTTCAAAACCCAAGCCCTCCCTCTGAGATCATTAGCATTCCAATAGGAACGATAAGGTCTGATTTACAAACCCGATTTATCCTAGATAGGATTTTAAGCAAGGATTCCTCATCAAGAAGACCTAATCTGTAAAACATATAACTTGTCAGCAAACCACTATAGGAACAATACTACAGTGAAAAGAAATAGCAGAGGTATAATGCAATAGCTTCAGCTCTCCAGCCCAGGCCTGTTGCCTGCTGCACTGTCTGGCTCAGGGTGGAAAATAGCTTACACAGCTCATCCCTCCAAGAGGGACACTGCCAATATCTGGCAAAGATACAGTTTTGAAAGCTGGACACATCTCTCAATAGCACATATTTAAAACTATTGCTTTAGGAAGCATGCTCTTAATGCACCTATAGTTTGAAAGCTAGATGCCCTGAGACAAAAAAATCCAGGTCTCCTCATAGGTACCCCAGTCTTTTATCAGCACTGAGATTTCACCCTTTATGCATCATTAGAAAACTGGCTGTTTGAAGTAAGTGCTATCTCTAGAATCTGCGGTGTGTAAGAGACAGCCAAATGGATGAAGCAGCTTTAAAAGGCACTGGTATGGTAACTATTTTCAAGAACTCTCATTTTCCAAGCTCTCAAGGCTACATACAAAACTCAACAGATGACAAAACTGTGGTCTTAGGAAGTCTGCTATCCCTGTATAACACTAGTTGTTTCATGCATAAGAAAATCCATCATTAATCCTAGTCATATCATGGAGTAACAATCAGTCTGACAGCATTTAATGGTAATACTTACGCATCAGCTGAAATGCAGTCCTACGGTCTATCAGGTTGCCATAACATCTTTGTCTTTGTTTTGCATAAAATATGATAAAAAGGTTTCTGTTTCTAAAGGTGCTGGCACAAGAAAAAGGGTACTTTTCTTGTTTAGTTTCTTTTTTTTTCTTCAAGTTTCTACGGTTCTGGCACAGATTCTAGTGGAAGCCTAACATGTTCAAACACATTGTGTACCCTGTGCTTCTACTAAACCAAAGGAACATTTCTTTTAACATACATATGTTGTAAATGACACATTTAATGAGATCATTAAAATGTTTTGATTGCCTGAAAGTCCACACTGCTCATAATTTCCATTCTATGAGAAGCTTTTCCATTTTTGTAACAAGTTGAAATTAAAAAACAAAGCAACATCCAATTTTTCTAAGAAAAGAAGTCCAGTCTCCTTTACCTTATACTGCTGAAAGTCAATATCAACTATTCTGAAGTCAACGGAGTTATGTTAATGCAAACCAGATAAAAATCAAGTTACAGATCTTTAAATTACCTTTCCATATTTTGGGTTTACATGCAATTTTCAACTGTATTTTGATCAAGACAACTGACAGTGTACTGCATTTTGGTAAAACTACTAAAGCAGATAGTATATGCTAAACAGTCATATAATTTGTGACTCCATTCTCAATTTTAAATAACAAGTTGTTCTCACACAACAATTACAACAACAACAACAATCACACAAAGTAGAAACATCACCGGAAACAAACGAAAAAATTACTGTTAAAGGTGTTTTTTTTCTTTCCCAGCTCTTCACAATATCCTGCAAATTTTACAAAGCAAGTACAGCTACGTTTGGATGAGTTTGCCAAGAAGTCCACAATCAGATTTTTTTCAAAATGAAATATATATATGAAATAAGGGTGATATAATTCATAAGCAACTCATTGTAAAGTCATGCATTGTATGGGAAACATCTTCCTGACCTGAGCAATAAATCATTTTATTTCCTGAAACATGACATATAGTCAGCTTTAATCCTTACATTTTAATCCTGTATAGCATAGCTGGAAATACTTTTCTTCATCATAATATTTCCATCTCTTTCTCTTTCTTTTAAAACAGCAATAGTACCTTGTATGATAGCAGGTTTCTCAGATTTTTAATACATTTGCAATGTTTTTCAGATGTTTTCAGTGTATGTACCCCCAACTATTTTCCATGGAAACATGAGATATCTAAACAGGAAAGATAAAACTACTGATAATAGGCTTGTTTCTAAAGATTATTCTTTATCAACTCTGTGGGAAATAATCATATAACAATAAAATCCACAGATCATGGATTGAAAGCAACAGTCCAATAATATGAGGATAAAATTGTCCCTTCTTACAAAGTAATCTTCATTTGATATTACTTTAAAATGTGTGATATCAATAAAATGAAGTGCTACTATTTCCTTTAAATATTGCTAACAAAGACATTAATTGTCATATCAATGATATTATTTCTTTTTATAAAATATTGACACACAATGCAAAAATTAAAATGCATTAAATCTGCTTGGCCTCATTTTCCATTTGCGCCACACTTTTCAATGGAATTCCTTGGGTAATGGAAAATATACTACTACCTGTATTTTAAAAATGAGGAGATTGAGGCAGAAAGGTAAAGGCATGCAGAAGCAGGAAGCATGAGCAGCAGGAGGGCAGCACACTGAAGTGGGTTGAGTATCTTCAGCCCAAGAGCACCTCTGCACCCTATATCCACTTGCATGCTGAGAACATTTGGAGAGCTGAAGGCAGCAGGAGGTTGCATGAACTAGGCATGGAGGGAGCAAAAATAATGATTTCTATATTCTGAGGGGAATATATGAGTGAGGAATGGCAGAGTACAGAGACTGGAAGGGAACACAGCAAACGGAGACTTTTCTTTTCCTGCATGGTCAGAAAGATAGCATGAAGCTTACCTGGAGGAACAACTAATAAGCCCTGTAAAAGAAAGTCATGCAAATAGGATGAGAGAGTAGGTGGCATTTGTCACAGCACAGCAGAGCCATGCTTCCCTGTGATTCAGTGGAGCTAACTGCTACACTGGGGATCTGTCATTGGGGCTTTAAACCCTTCATGACTGTTCTGCACCTCCCAAAGAACAATGACAGGATGATTTCTATGACTACACACCAGCAGTTCTCTAAGGTGACTGAAAAAATGACGTTTAATTAGCAGACAATCTGCATGTGTAACATGTAAGACAAAGCTATTCAATTTCACACTCAAAACACCCTTACTTGGGACTAATTATACACCTCAGATCTATTACATGGGCCTTTTTAAAAGGACAGGGTGGCATACCAGCAATAACTGCTGGGCAAAAGGTGCTATTTTAGAATATTTCCTCCACATAATTTTTCTTAAAGTATTTTCCCCTCAGGAACTGTACACTGAACAGGAAAAGGTGAGGCATCAAAGATTCTTATAAAGGAAAAACCAAACATGAATACCAAAAACAATATGTAAAAGTGTTATTCCTGTTCCCAAGTTTATGATGTTAATGGCACTTACATAAACAGAGCTGCGTTTCGCTTACAGAAAACTTAACCTTTTGTTCCAAACTATTCAAACTTTGATTTCATAATCGCAGTTTATATACACTACATTGTAAAACAAAGGTGAATGTCTTTAGCCCTTTAGCCACTCTGATTTGTTAACGCTCTTTTAAGCTGTGTTTTTTAAATTGTACAACTACTTCTCATTTAAGCTGTCACAGAACTAGACAAGCCCAAGCATGTGTGAGCTATGGGTAAGCATGAATGTCCTTGCCCATCAGCACAGACTCTTTATATTCCTAAGCATGTGTAAACAATTGGAGTTAAGTACATGCTTTGCTGAATTGGTGCTACAATAGCTAGAAGCAAAAAAAAAAAAAAAAAAAAAAAGGAAAATGTAGCAGTTGTACAAAATGGAAATATCATGCAGTATAAGGCAACTTGCAGAAAAACAAATTTCAAATTACCTTGTTAAATACCTATCAAAGTTCAGACATCTGTGCCCTTAAATTTAGAACCCTTTCCTTTTCTCGCTGTCTTTCCCCTCCTCCATCCCCTCAGCAACCAGTAGCACAACAAAAAAGGTGCTGTTTGATGGTACAAGCTGAGACATTCAGATTTTACCCTAGCACTCCCTTGAGATGAAGCAGGCAAGGCTTTTAATCTTACCTGGTGATACATGACTGACTAATACAGTTTCTTGGACCTTCTGACCTCTGAGGGACTAAGTCTGGCTGGCCTCTCCACCCCTCCAGGTGGCTGGGGCATCAGCCTGTGGTAAGTCACAGTATAATCAAAGTCTTGCATGGATCTGTGCCTTTCTGCGCACCCATCTTAGTGCTAACTTTTAATGTGCACATTTCTGAGTATAAAATGTGCAATTTCACTTCAAGTCACGGGTAAAAGAACTTTCTTTTACTTCTGCTGAAGGCAAAAGACTGTAATAAGACCTAGCCTTAAAACCAGTCACAGTGGCATACAACTTTGCTGAATCAGTGCTGATGTATTTTCTTGGAGAGAGAAAAATTGTCTAGCTACAGCCAAATAACTTACTTGAAACTTTGCCTCCCACACAAACTAATAAGCAGTCCTAGATGAGTTTGACACTTATACACTATAACTCAAGATGTTCGTAAATCCATGTACCTCCCTTTGGAGCTTTGTTGCTCAACTGTTTTTCTCTTAGGACTTCAGGTTAGCTTTGCGACAGTGGTAGTCCTCCAGGCACCCTTTAGTCCCTCAGTACATCATTTGGTAAATGCATTTAAATTTTCATAAACTGCCTTTGCTACAGGAATCCTGGAGCCACTAAGAGGGGTCCTGAAACACAGTTGAACTGTATTTCCAGAGAGCTGGAAAGAGCCATTGGCGAAGAGCTCATTGAGAAGTAGCAAGGTGGAGACTAGTGAGAGCTGGAGGGAAAGAGAAAAAGAAATCTCAGCTTCTGCAAACACAGGCAGCATATTTTCTTCTAGTACTTCAACAGGGCACATAAAATGCAAAGTGCTACATTTCTTTCCATCTTCTGTTACGAATAATTAGATTCTCAGCTAGGATGTGGTGAGAAGTTCATCTCCAACACCAGTGACGATCCCAACAATTAAATGCTCAAATTAATTGTGATGTACTGTCAGTACAAAGATGAATTGTTCCCGCTACAGAACCCCTTCAGAATCATAACAGACTTGATTACTAATCAAGTAAACGCACAGCTCTGACAGAAGAGTCAATAAAAATCTTCACACTTGTGTGCTGTTGTGTGCAGTCAAGCTGGTGCGTGACCAGGGGTATGAAATCAGCTCACGGTGCTTTCAGCCCCATCTGTCCGCATTTCCTGAACTCTGCTTTTGAACAGGGACAACAGGGGCTGCTGGTGACAGAACAGGACAACACTGGAAGTCATTATCTTGGACAAAACAAAAAAAACACCCCTCAAATGTAGATTTTAACAACAAAACCCCTAAAACCAGGCTTCAAAGTGATTGGAGGGGATGGGACACAACACACAGACAGACCCAACCCTACAGTTTAAGAAGAGAATAAGAGGGAAAGGCTGTAAATACGCCAGGAAGACTGCAAGTCAACAAAGACAGTATGTTCATTTTGCTCCTGAAAGACTTGGATATGTTTGGCCTTGCTTTGTTGACCTCCTGTATTCAAAGAGCCCACAAAAACATTATTTCACCTAGCTGAGGTTACTGCTGGTTGCTTAAACTTCCCATAAAAAGTAATGTCCTTATTTCAGAGCAGGCCACAGTCACTCTCGAGGGACCCTGAAGTTAAGCAAGGGTGCTCTGGCTTCCACACCCAGACCCTGAACTGGAAATGCCACCAGGCAGAGGAGCAGCTCTCCCACAGGCAGAAGATACGTCAGGAGGTTGCACAAAAGCCATTGCTGCGATCAAACCTCCCTCTGGGACAAACCCTGGGTATGCTGCTAATTTTCATTTTAAAATGAAAAAGGCACCAAGGCAAAGAAATGGGCACTGTTATTTACTGACAAAATCACTTGAACACAGGAAAACAGTAAAATTACAGCAGTATTCTGAAATGTACATACATTTCAATGAATATTTCATTTTCCTAACATTGCCACTGAAAATGAATCCCACTCCTGCATTTTTTCCATGTGGGAATAGTGTTTCTGTAGTGTAATTAATAAATTAAATAAAAATAAATATGCAGCTATAAACCCAGAGAACTCAGTTTTCTGGAAAGATAAATCAGTGCCGTTTCACTGAAGTCAGATGATTTAAATTTATAAAGAAGAATCCAAAATTAAACATTTCACCAGTAACGCGTTCAATTGCCACAAAAACTCTGCGTAAGAAAATATGAAACAAAACATTTGGGAAGTGATTAAATGGCAAAACCCAGAGTGTCTAACTAAAATGTCCATTTAATGCTGTTCAACCTGTCATGCTCACTGCTGTTTTAATAGCAATATTTTTAAGAACACTCCTTCCTTTGCGGACTCCTGAAATTCATTGTTATCCTGTTTTTGTGATATTTCCCATTTAAGTTAGTTTACACTTCCTCTAGGAACAGAAGAGGCAGTCAGATCACCTGCTGTTCTGAGATGCCTACAATGCTTCAGCACAATGGGGTGAAACCAGGACATAAAGTTAGCCGAATTTTGAATTTCCTGGCTTTGTATTTTTAGTGGGACCTTTCACATAATTTTAATATCCCCATAGGTAGCTGTGCATGCTCTCAGTAAAAACATACATGAACATGTACTCTGTACATGTCCAGGAGCAAAGCTATAAATTCTAGCACTAGAAGTTAGGATTATGTGTGCCAGTGTTGTTTCGAATGTACCATGATACAGTTTCACGAAACATCTCTAGATTAATCACATACTGCAATTTTTTTCCTTATAGGATTTTCCTCTGTGCAGAGAATAGACTTTCTCTGAGAGTAGAGACTACTGTCCTGTTAGAAACAGAATGCAGGGGTCCGATGGAGTCTGAAGCTAAGCAAAGATAAAGAGATGTAGAAAAAGAAATTATGGATTCACAGTTCAGTCTGATTAATGGTGCTATGGAAAATATGAATAACAGCCAGTTTCCTTCTGCAAATCTGAGAAGGTGCTTAGAAAGTCACTTAAATCAAGGTTCTCATTTAGTCACTGCTGCATATTCCTTTGTGTGCTTGACTACAAAGCCCTCAGATGCAAACAGATGGGAATTTTATTCTGAACATCAACCTATCAATCAATCAATGTAGACTTCCTTTTTTTTTTCCCCCCCCCATGCCTTAGTTTCTCCCTCCAAAATTGGGGATAAAATGCAATGTTTTACAGGAATTTGAGAAAGTTAAGTATTTGTGAAACCGTGAGAGGGAAGCACCCTGGAAGAGTCAAAATGGGACGAAACCACTCTCAGTGCAGGCATTCAAGAGCGGCCATAAAAAAGGCACAGAGTAAATCTGCTGCCAAAGAGCTCCTTTCTTGCTCTCTGTCCCCGAGAGACTGAACAGCTAGTCATTTAAGTGAGAACCTTCCATCCTGTGCAAGGAATAAGGAAGAGCTTTATCAGAACATACAGGCACAAGTCTGACTTAAGTTTGTGGGAGCATCCCTCATTCAATCATTACACAATTTTTGAGCTAATAAAGTTTGCAATGTTTCTTTTTCACTCCTTTCAGAGTTTCCAGGATGTACTCATATTTACCACACTTCTTATGCCCAAATGTCTTTGGATGGTGAGGAAGACTAACTGCTGTGGCCACAGAATTCTTAAATTTCCTGCTGCAGTCTAGAACACACTTCCAGAACTGGACAAAACCGAATTTTAAATAGCTTCCCAATGCACACTGATAAGTTCGTCTCTCAAAGGGCAGTTTATTACGGAGCTCGAGGAGCAGGGAGGAAAATTGCTGAAATTTAACCCTGAACCCCGTGTGAACCCAGGGATTGGGACTGCATATTTTCCACTGTCCTGCCATCTGCTGCTTCACTGCACATGGTAATCTTTGGCAACCCCACTGAGAGCTGCCTGGGCTTATGGCTCTGTTCAGACAGGGTGTAGAAAGAAAAGACACTGAGAATGTCATGGCTGGCTGACCAGACTACTGAGATCAGAGAGATTATGCCTCATTTGCTCACCAAGCCCTGCCAAAAGCAACACCATTTAACTGCAGGTACTCAAAACCCAACAGGCATGTTTAAAGGAATTCTAGGCTTAAAAAAGGACCATTCATAATGTGAGTTTGTTGGGGATACTGCAGCTACCACCTTTAGGCAATTATTCACAAGAGTTTTAAAAGAAAGTTTACAGTCCCCAGCATCTCAGGTACAAGCAGAAAATATCATACCTAATTTACAGGACACATGGACCTGGAAGATGACTCAATGCAGGAATAAACTAAAGGGACCTAATAGCTCATCAAACAGAGATAAACAGATCAAAACCATAGCTGTTGTTTTAAAACAGCTACAGTCTGTTTATCTCCCAGCTGTGAAATGCTGCACAGTATGGGAGCATGAAGGCTTGGTACTTATATGCATAACTTTCATATGTCATCTCATGACAAGGACCTCCCTTGAGCTGCAGCCAAATCTACATTTGTTCCCCAGAGTACCCCCATAGGATTCAAATGCAGCAGGAGAAAAATCAGCTCTCAAAGTCTGATTTCCCTTTACCACACTCTTCTGAATAAGGGCCCTAACCCTTTCAGTGATGAAGTACCAAATGATTGCCCACAGAATTTAGTATTTCAAAATGATGACTGTAAAAGCTAAGCAATATTTCAGAAGTGTCTTAGAGCTGCTAAGGGATACCATCTAAGGGTGTTAGATCTGCAAGGAAATTATGGTACAATACAGAGTGACTGTAGGATTTTAAATCATACCATGCTGACACTCACTACCTGTTACTAATATATCTTCCTCATCCTCCCTGCTTCCGCCAGAAGTACTACAAATGAAGATGTAATTGTATATGTGTCTACAACAACATCCTGCCCTATTTCTTCACTCAAATACTGATCTTGGAAATGACAGTGCCTTCTCTTATCTGCTTGGGAAAATAAAGGCACTTCAGTAAGATAAGCTTCTCCAGGGGCTGCAGAACTATGTTTGGCAGATGTCAGGGTTGACAAATGTTCTTCTAATTGCAAAGGGACACTACAAAATTGTCCTCTGATGTGGAATAGACAGTTGCTGTCACCCTTTCTTCTTCCCTGCTGCTCTACTGCCTCCACTCTGTCTGCCTCACAGGGAGATCGGAAAAGAGAAAGAAAATGCAATGTAGGAGAGAAGGAACAGGCATCTTTTTCCTAGCTCCAGCTGTGTTGGAGCCAAGAGGCTCCATTGTTTTGACGATTCCCCGATCCTTGCATCTCATTTCATCCCTGCTTGACAGAAGTGCACAGCAGAGGTGGGAATGGCCTGCAGACATACACAGGGAGCTTCTGAAATCCTTACACTGTTCCCTCCTAGAAAGGACCCTTCTCTCTGAGAGCTGGAGCCAAATAATCTTGACCCAACCTCTCATTAGTAGATTCTGCACACAGGTAACCCTCACAGCTCACAAGGGAATTTTGCTAGTACTGAGCTTTGTAAACAAAAGGCAAGGCAGGAGCAACGTATTAAAATCAGTATGGCAAAGACATCAAACATGATTTCCATGGATTTTTCTTTTGATACAAATATATAACTTAAAAAAGAGTAGATCTGAAGTAAAAAGCTAGCCATTAACACTCTCAGTTTAAACTACTGCTTTGTTGCTAAACTCCACTGAATCAGTTCCCCATTCCCGCTCTCCTTCTTGACTCATGACCTCGGTGAAAGCCACGAAGCCAGGCAGAGCCACTTCATAAAATGTACTAAATGAAGCAACTTTTAATAACAACAAGGACTGGCAGATAGCCATGGTAGAGGAGGAAAGACCTAGTAGGAATGTCCTGCAGCATAAAAGTCTCTGTTGTTCTCATTACTGCAAAGGAAGAAAATCTCTTTAAATGCTTTTGATTCAAATGATCATTTGACAGGAACGATGGACAAGACAAATGGCTGTAAAACAAGGCAATTGGATTTCCTACCGCTACAATATCTTACTTGGCTCCCATGACACAATTTCTCTGTTATTCTGCCTTGCCATGGTAAAGTAAACTTACAGGCTACCCAGAAAACAGATGAGTGTAATCAGTCCTTTATAAATTATATCCCTTCACTCAAGGAAAGCAAATAACTTTGCCTGCTCTATAATAACTGTTTCTAATACTTCATTTATTCTTTAAATTGTTTATAAAACACTTCAAGAGAGGTCAAGGCAAGAGGGCAACAATAATTGGAGATTAAGGAGACTCTCTAAGTATTTTGTGCCTGTGAATAAATACTTTGGCAATTACTATGTTACAAGATAGATCTACTAAAAAAAAATCACCTTATTTATGATTTTCTTGAACACACATATTATTTCATCTAAGAAAGAGTTCTCATTTTTCCACAGTTGTTTCAATTCAAATTTAAGCAGCTGCAGAATTGGCTGATGTCATATGATGGGCAAACAACAACAGATTTAACCTGGTTTTGTATGGAAGAAGCATAAAGGAACAACGAGATGAGCATAACCGGTCTTCTTGCAAAGCTTTCCCCAAGTGTCCTGAGGAAGCAGGGGCTTTCCTCCTCAGAGACAGATGTGTTAAAGCCCACAGAGTCAGGAATGGGCAGAACTGAGCCCAAAGGACAGGGACATGAATTCACATGCAGGACTGGTGTCTTTGGGTGAGGTTTTACAAAAAGCTTTCAAACAAAAGGGACAATCATGTCTTTCTGCAGCCCCTGTGGCATGGCTCTGCAACATCATCTCTTGAGCTTCTGAGCGTCACAACTATACAGATGCCTAATGAAGCTGAACTGTGACACATCAATTAACACCAGTCAATATCATTCACGCTGGAGGTACATATGGATAAAATTATATTAAATCTTTAAACTGTCAACCCACTGGTTTCTTTTAAAATAGTTAAAATGCATCGCATTGGAAAAATATGCTTCATAGTCATGTTTCTACATAGCTTGGAAGATGTTGCTAAAGAAACCACTCCTATCCCCTGACATCTCACCTGCCAGTTTAAAAGGAAATGTAAACCAGGTTGCTGAAAAAGAAGAAACAATCAAATTCTGGGTAATTATACAGAAATACTAAACTTAAACACGACAAAAATATTTGATAAGGGATCTAAAGGAAGACAACACTATAGGCATGCCAGCTTCCTAACATGGAATTCTTCTGATGGGTTTCAATGGAATTTAGTGAACAGTATTTTATTCATTACAAAGGAACCCTTTTAACTATTTTATATGAAAAGGTTATAAAAACGCAGGTTCGAGATTCAGATTTTATATTGCCCCTCTTCCCCCACCCCTTTTCTTTAAATACCCATGTTTTCTCGATGTTCTCAAAAGCACAGCGTCATGTGGGTCTACACACAAACACAAGCTCTCTCCAAATTACTTCAGTCTAATACCAAATTATACAGATTGCTTCCACAATTTATTTTAACCCCATTAAAATCTTTCTCCTTGAACCTACACATTCCTTGGCACTACAAGACAGTCAAACACTGCAGCACTGTACAGCGCACGTGTCAGCCAGGGACATACTACAACCAAATAAAGCAGCTTACCCAAGCAGAGTGAAGGGCACAATGTAGCTACTCTATGCCGAATTGTGAAAAAGCTGTATATTTTTAATTTCCCCAGAGTTAAACTGAAATGAAAATTGTTTTAACTGCTTTTTTTTTTTTTTTTTTTTTTCAATTCTAAAATGGGAACTGAACCACAACTGTTACCTGAACCAAAATCTTTGTGGAACCTAATCCAGAACTGATCCAAGAAGAAGATACCTGATTATCTGATCAGAATAATTCTTTAACAGAGAATTTCCCAGAAGAAATTCCTTTATCATATTTCAAAATTTTGTATTTTTCAGCTTGAACTGATTCAGAAATACTAAGGCAGATAAATAATTATTGATGAAACTGAACAACCTTGAGTAAAAAAAAAAAAAAAATCAGATCTGAGCCAAACAATTTACTACTACTTCATGCTGGTTTACTTGGTATAAAATTATTGGTATTTTTCAAGTGTCATATGCCCATGTTCTTATATTACAGGAGTCATAATTTTTCTATAATTTTTAAATGAATTATATTAAACTTAGAAGTTTTTCCCACAAGTATTGGTTTAGAGTAAAAGGGAAAGGTGGCTAAACAAACATTTCCAGGTAGCTTCCGTCATCATTACATACGTGACTACCTCTGCTTTTAGAAGTAGAGAATTATCAGGTCCTCTTAAAACTATTAACATTATGCTTCTGTCTTAAAAGCCTTCCATAAAATGCTCACTTTTTCAATATGTAAGCCTCCCAGTGCTCTGAAAAATTTGAATGCTCTTGTCATTTATTTCATTTCAAACAGCAGGTTTGAAAATCTGATCAAGACAACTGAGCTATTATTTACCTACCAGTAATAACTTCCTTTTCAAAATCAATACAATCAGACTTCGAGTCAGAGCCTGTAAGCATCAAGATGCCTCTTTAAATATTTGTAGGATTATGGCTATAATACTGTGTGTAATAAAAGGCAGAAACATTCAAAAAGAACATACCGTATCATGTAGCTGCATAAGCATTTCTTTTGAGGTAGGCTACAGAATAAGAAGAGGCATTTCTTTTAATCCCTTGAGGATTAATGTTCTATTTTTCCCCTCAGTACTCTAGAGGAAAAGCATATTTTAAAAGTGTTAAATCTTTCAGGATTTTTTATTCAATACCAAGACTTTGTATTAAATATTAAACTACCTGATTGTAACCAGTAGAGACAACATTAAGTTCAAATGAACCCTCACGTATATTACCAATTTGGGTAATTTTAATTTATTCTGCCTTTACAGCAAATTTTACTGAACATACTAATTCATCAAACTTGCATGTACAGCCAGCCATCTTCAAGCACCATCCACATACTCACACACATGCACACTTCTGGAAAAAATTAACATTCCCTGGTGACTCTGTGGGTTTCTTCATGGGTGTTGATGCCTGGTTATCACTGTCTATAAACGTGACGGTAAAGCAGATGATATCACCACACCACCAAACCCACAAGCAACCTGTAGAAGCAAAGTGACAGGAGACACTTAACTTACTTGCTAGTAGACCAAAGTTGTGCAATAACTGGAGCACTCTAATGAACTCAAACCCAGAATTGCTTAATCCCATGATTTCAAAACAAAGAGCTTATTTTTCCTTTAAGTGCTGCTCAAGATTATGATACTTTTCTTAAGAAAAGCGTCACTATGAGACACAAGTAAAATTTAATGAAAACCTGTTATTTATCGGTTACTTTTCTGATGCTATTTTGGCAATAGAACTTGGATTCACAAGCATGAAAAAAACTGCTGCCAGTTCTTTAGTAACACCAGCACTTTCAGAACTAGGCAGCAAAGGTAGCATTTGCCTACGGTTGTTACATGAAATCAAGCTTTAAATTTCCCAGCTTGAGTTACTGTTACATCAATCTTGTTTTTCTTAAATATTGCATGGTCTGTGGGGACCATTAAATATGCTAAAAATAAAAGAACTGTATATGTGTTACGCTTTTTGTTTGAAACTTGAACAGGTTTAAAGAAAAATGCCTATTATCTGTACTACGTGCTCAGTTTGCCAGTTAATGACTCGTTCAAATTAGCATCCTCACCTGAAGATGCAAACAGAACACAAGCTACCTGGTGTCTATTGCATATCATTTAAAGAAATGGGCTTGAGACTATGAGAAAATTAAAACTGTGTTAAAGAACAGAGTATCTGAAACTTGAGGAACATTGCAAAAAGAAACCGTGAACTAGAACACAGAAAAGACTGTGATGCTAGACCACACTGAGCTGAAGGCAGAGACACTCTCCCAAATGCATGAACACCATCATTTCTACAAGGACATACCAAATATAAAGGAGACTCATAGAGCTACTATCGAGCCCAGATGCATGACAAGCACATACAATTTTCATCAATGCCCAAATGATTCAAATCACTACCTGCAAATCATAGTATACGTGGACAGGTTATGGCTCAGAAGACACAGCAGTGCTCCATTCTGCTACTCAGAAAAGGAGAAGCACATACACTGCCTAGTTTTAGACCTCACAGAAGGCAGTTTGTTCATGATACCTAATGACTACCCCGAAAGAGCATGACAGCAAGTCACTCTACTACTGCCAGTCATCCCATTCCGCTATTAAAGAAGGGGCAGACCACTTCTGCCACCTCCTGCTTTCCTTACAACATACCTAGAGGATGTAAAAAAATATATGCAAGGATTTGAGACAAGGAGGTCACATTCCTGCTGAAAAACACGTATTAAAATTAGCAGTTACTGGCCTGATTTTCAATGACAGATACATGTGATACTAATGCAAGCAAAGACCACGGAAAAAAGGAACATTTGCAAACTCAAATGCCTGATATGATCACAAGATTGGCACTTCAGCATAAATGTTTAAAATAAAGTTTATCGGTGGTACCATCCCTAACCAATAAATCATCGAAGTCCAAACTTTTCAGCTTTCTTAATTTTCCAGAATTATGTAAAATTCAGGAAGTTTAAGGACTGTTTCTGATATTTGAAGGTTCTCCATATATCTTGAAGAAGTATAATAATGGCAACAAAAGAGCTTGTCATTTTTTTAGTCTGCAGCAAATAGAAACTCAATATAAGTGAAAGCACATAGCATATCAGGCAACTCAAGTAGCCCTAATAGATTCACACATGCCTACCAGTGACTCAGAATATGGGCATGAGGTGGGGCTGAGAAAATAAAGCTGTCGGCAAGAAAGCACAAAGATTTATAACTTAAAAGCAACTGTTTCAAAAATTTATAAAAAGAAATGCAAAGTAAAATGTTTCTGTGTGTTACCGATGTTTTGCACACGACATCTGGATTTGTTTTAAATCCAGAATGAGCTCTGATTTTTCCAGATTTGCACCGCCTAGACTTGGGATTACTATAGGATTTTATTTTAAAGTTTCTGGCAAATATTCTCAGTCCATCGATTGATTGATATTGATGCAATGAATAAACACCTTAAACCTTTCTTAATACAAGGTTTTTAATATAAATGAGAAAATCCTTTCTTATGTTCCTTAAAAGTAAACTAGAGGTCTGAGTTGCTTTGTCGGACAACTCTTTCACTACTTGTAAATTTATTCCCATTTAATGTAATGAAATCAAGCTCTCACCATCAAAACCACAAATCCATCAGCATTCCTGCAGCATTTCTATAAAAGTGGTTCTCAAACTCACATGTCCTAGGGTGTAAATTAAGAGCAAGTAGAGAAAACATGATATTGTATTCTGTCTGTTGGCTTGGTTTTAATTTGTTTTCCCATGCCGAAGAGCAACCCTGAAATGTTTCATGTGAAACCTGCAAACTGTGACCTACAACCCTTTGTTTTAACAGCTATCATTCTGTATGGGTGAGATATGATACAGATCAAAATATGCAAAGGATATTGCAACAATCTATACAGGTATCAGGTTTAATTACAATAAATACTTGCAAGCTGCTTGAGAATACTCATGCTTTTGGACATAACTTTCATTTGCCAATTGATGCCTAACAATTACGTAGAACATATAATTAAATTTTAAGTGCCTATGAAAGGCAAATCCTTGAAAAGGAAATATTTCAGCATGGTTGGCAAGGTGTGCACACATGAAGAGTGTGGGAAACACATAAATCTGACAGTATATACTGCTATAAGTCCTTGTAACAGAGGTTAAGATCTGCTCAAAAAACACCTGCAGTTAGATGAACAAGACTGACACAATCAGCAGTCTGTCCCACTGTTACGATTTTTAGCTGTTTCAAAGTGACATTGGTTATGTTTGTAAATGTAAAGCTTTCACGCACCGCCCAAGAAGTACGTAGTGCATATAATGGTCTGAAATGAAGCTACCTATACATACAGTGTTTCTCTGTGTGTTTTGTTTCCTATTTTTAAGCACATCTTTCTGGGAACTTTCAGTGAAGACTTGGTACAATTGAGGCAGAACCCCCTCGCCATGTTCCTAAGTTCAAACCAAGCTTTGATCACAAGCGCTAACCTTCTCTCTGACCTTACAACTGATAAAAAACTGATATAAAATCCCACCATATGATGAATCTTCTAAGAGGTGACATCTGAATATATTGCGTTTCCCATTAATTTATTTTTAATGAATCCTGAAGACTTTATTGAGGAACAATCAGTTATTTTCTTCTGCAATGTTTTTTGAACCACTAACATTGCAACTGTTTTATTGCAAATTAGAGTCTTTATTGTTAAGTTTCCCAGATATTAAATGACCGAGTAGGTTAATTTCAAATAACTGTCTCTGAACAACATGCATTTTTAATGGATCTACCTGTAAATTTTTTTTTTTTTTTTTTAATATAGAAGACAATGTAAGCAGAGTTCTAATAAGAGGGACCTGTTAACTTTTAGGAGAGCTATTTTAAGGAAAATGGGATGCACACTGCTGAGAAAATGTTTCAGATACTAAGGTGGGCCTGGTAAGTGTGGCAATCAGCATATATGTACAGCTGCATGTATAAACCTGCTTTTAGTTTCTGCTCCTGACAGATGATACCCAAAATCTGCAGTGATACCCAGCACTCTGAAGATGAGCCATAACCAATTTCTAATGGCTGTTACTTCATACTCCCAGGGGAATACTGGCATCACTGATGTTGGGTTACATACTAGGAAGCAGACAAAGCAGAATTATACTAGTATATTGCAGAAGAAATGTATATATTCCAGAGAATTTATGCGAACAATCATATTTAGACACAAGACTTCAAAAGTTTAGGAAATAATTCGTATGTTAACAATGAATAAAATAATAAACATTCATCACTTACAGAATATTGACAATGTAAGCTAGATTCATTATACAATATACCTCTTGCAATAATAATGTGATATCTGTTCTGTGTGTGATTTTTTTCCTCTCTTGCCTCTGACTATTTCAGAAAGACGATGACATTATTTAAATTTGAGAGAAAAATGCAGAAGGAAATCTTAGTGAATCTCAACAGAATGAAATAATAATTTTGTAGATTATTATCTATGACTGCAAGAAAAGCAACTGCAAGAATAAACATTTCAAAGGACAAACCCAAGAAATACAGAAGTGGTTGAGTGTCACTGAGTTTCCACATCTGGAGAAACAGTATCCTGCACTGTGTTCTGCTGTCCTAGGCTCTAGGTTCACCTGAGCTATGACTTAATGGCAAATTCAAAGGAGGTGTTACTCCCTAGCCAAAGTGGTTTCCTTTAGAAAGGATCTCACATGCAGCAGCTTGGACTTAAGTCTAAGATCTCTGGCCTGAGGGAGCAGTGGACTGTAATGCGTCTCTCATGTATGGTCCCTTACCCATCAGCTACTAGGGTCTGAGATGACCACTCTGTAACTATACTATGTCCTATACTCTCCTCCAATATTCCATCAAGGACAATGGAATACTTAGGTTAAATGGACTTACGGGTGAAACTGCTATGGCATTTCTGTTTTGACCTTCTGGAAAATCCACATACAAGCTATTTTGTAACATGCAACATATAAAACTCCCAATTCTTGCCTGTATTTCAAGGTCTCGTTTATACATATGCAAAAAAGCAGAACGGTAACATTTTCCACTGCATTTTACCCAGGGGTAGATAATGTAACAAAGGGAAAAAACAGGGAAATAGGCACCTAAACCACATTATTTCTAAAAATCTTGCTACAAGTTTGTGCTTTAATGAAGCCGTAAGTACATTACAGGTAAGATACATGCTCTGACCACTCTGTTTACCATTACTGACTTCCTTATCTTCCACAGCATTTTATTTCAAAATTCTGGGCTGATATTTTATTGGAGAAAAAAATGTCTGCAAATTCATAGTTTAAGAAACTAACACTGATATAGAATCATAGAATCATAGAATAGTTAGGGTTGGAAAGGACCTTCAGATCATCTAGTTCCAACCCCCCTGCCATGGGCAGGAACACCTCACACTAAACCTGCTAATATAACCCGAGATATGTTAAGAATTGCACATGAAAGTTTTCTAAATTTAGTACTTTTGACATTTTGTAAATTGTGTGGATGATTTGCCTTTTTTTTTTTTTTTTAGATTAAAATACAGTTGAAATCAATCATGGAAAATAGCAAAAACTGTAATCTACTTTCTTCTCAACACAGTATAAGCCACAAGGGAGCACATGATTTAATGACAAAAAGATGTATCTGATAAGATAATAATTTGCTCAAAGAGAGATCTGGGTTGTGAACGCAGCTGTTTCAAAAATCTAAAGCCACAGGCAAGAAATTACTTAGTTTTTGTACTTAGATAAACTGGTGATAGACCCCAGAAAAGTGCATCAGAGAAAGAAGTATAGAATCAGGGCTACTTCAAGACTGAAAAGAAAAAACGCCCCACATTACGAGATGGTAAGGATTCCCACAACCTATTGTTGCAAAGACTGAATCAAAAAGATTTTAGTAATTAGACTGTTTAACACAGCACCCTTCTTTATCAGTGACTCACTTGAGAAAAATATCTTTTTATAACCTGGTTCACATTCATGATTGTTTTGTTCCCGTATGTGACAAATTCCATGGCACTGACCTGGACTATCTGAATGCCCAAAGCTACGGGCATGCTGCCTTCAGTTATTTCCAAAGTCTGGTACTGCTTTTAAAGCACAAGTTGACAGGGGGAAGCCTACTTGTATTTTAGTGTGATTGCACTGCCTTTGTATATCAGTATTGGCTAGTTTGAGGAAAGTGACGTGAGGAGTTTTAAGATTACATAAACCATAAAAATTAGAAAAAAGTTCCAATATATTGTGATGTGCTCAGATTGGCACTAGTTAGTCAATATGAGGTTCAACATTAGCAAAATTAGCTAAATTCACTTATTCCCCTTTTTCAAGGGGAAACACATGCTCAGACAAAAGAGCAGAGAAGTATTGCCTAGCATTTGCATATTATTACAGTTAATATTACTGCAAATCCATCTGTACAAGTAGACCCTAACACCCACATTTATCCCCACTGATGTTAAACTGCATGTGTAGATAACAAAACACCTGCATGGATCACTTAGCAGCATCAGTCTCACAGCAGGGAGAAAAAGACAGTAAGAATGCATGTCTTCAGGACACTGCATGCTTTCTCTGTTGAAACACGCAAACTAAAAAGCATGAAATGATCTTGGCTGCTCTATAGCACATAACTGTCTGAGTAACTCCTTTTACATTGGCCATGGTACCTTGCCATCAAGTTTTCAATATGCTAGGCAGACGATCCCCGATGATACTAGCCAACCTGCATTCTTCTCATCCAGCAAGAGGTCAGCAAGACACAAGCAGCACGCTGCTGAGTTTCCTTATTCAGATATACTTGTGGGCTTGGAAATTTTGCATTAAATCGAAGAGACATAGACCTGCAATGAAAATTCTACACACGTCTTTCACAGGCCTAAACTTAAAAAAAGATAACCAGCAAAAGCCCTTAATATTTCCAATGGGACCAGGTTGACCAAGCTCCTCCTGCACAAAAGTGTGTAAAGAAGACTAGCAATTAGTCCCCTCAACAAAAGAAATAAGAAACGGAAATCAGGCAGATGTTGGCCACATCTCTTTACAGGAGATGCAGAAGAGCAGCTGTTACAGTAGGGATTGTTGAGATTTCTTGTGAAAGTCAGTAGCAGATGTCACCATCTGCTTCTGCCTTCTCTGTGCCATAGGGGCAAAAGGGCGACTGAAAGCTTATTAAAACGTAGCAACAACAACAACAAAAATTCAAAAGATACCCAAACATATTTACAGTGCGTAGGGGAACTTCTTACCCCTTTACCCCTGGCAAACCTGTGATGCAGATGCACAATAAAAGCAAAGAACACTCCCCATTCTCTTTAAATCATGATTTTTTTTTTCATTTTAATCTTACTACATGTACATTGACAACATTCAGCCTGCAATCTAACACCTAGCCATTTCCGCCTTGGCTGAAAGAGATCACAGAAATGAGCAGTTGTATCCTTTCCCTCTGGCTATACAGCAATGGTCTGATGACAACTGCTTTACCAGGGTTGGTATCAGACAAACAAAAATTCCCTGCTGAATGATCTACACAATGATGTCATGTGTGGAGGCAAAGTATTTATTACTTAGAGAAAAAAAATAAAAAAAACCCAACAAAAACCAAACAGAACTTCTGCTGAATTGTGTCGGGAAACATGCTGTACATGTTTGTACATCTTGGCAGATAAAGATCAGATGAGGCAAGCAATGAAGTGGTTAACCAAATCAGAAAGTTATCTCAGACATCCAAAGGCACATCTTGTAAACCTCACAAAACTTCTTACACAGAACTAAGGAGAAAAAAAAGTAAGGGCTTGTCTGGGAGGAAACAAATGACACTGTCAACAAAGAGTTTGCTTTCTCAGACAGAAAAAGAAGGTATTAATGAGATCCAGAGCCCAAGAAAAGAAAGGGAATCTGTTCCAATGGTGTATAAAAAGTTTGGATTGAGCCCCAGCTTTCCTGAAAACTAGACTTGCTAATTGCCTCACTCTTCCACTGTCAAAACCACCATCCCACTGAACAGAAATACGTTTCCAATATTGCCAAAGGGCAGACATTTCCACACTGGTAATACTGGGAGCCATGTTCAACCACCACCAGCAACCTGATGGCCATCACCTCCCCCATTTGGTATCTCATGGAGGAAAAAAAAAAAAAAAAAAAAGAAACCACCATTTTGGGAAAGGTTTTTAGATTTTCTTTTGTTTGCTCATTTTTGGAAGCCGAAGCCACCTTGTAGCTTACTACCATAGTACAGAGCATTTTGCTTTTCATCTAATGTCATATTTAGATACTAAGTAAGATTTAGAAATGGAAGATCCCATTATCCTTTGGCATTGCCAGAAATCAGCAAGTGCTTGAACTATACCTGGATAAATTGATGGAAGTAACTGAAGAGAGCAGCTTTAGCAAGGTATTTTCTTGAGACCATTACTGGAAGTATTATGCCAGATCCTCAGCTGGCATAAATCAACATGACCCTATTTACTTCGCTGCAGCTGTGTTGATTTATGTGAGCTGAAAAGCATGTATTGGTCAAAAAGTGACTATTTTGTCTTTCAAAACTATAAAATTGAGAAATGAAAGGTAGTACATATAATATAAAGAAAAAATAGAAAGTGCTACAGAAAGGCTCAAAGTAGATGTATATTTTATTATGATTAGTCTAACATAGCCACTTGTTTTACTCCATGTGAAATTTTAGATAATATTACCTGTTACATATCTATGTATCTCTTGAGTATGGACCCAAGTATTCATGTGATTTAATAATGCTGTACCTTTACTGAACTAAGACGTAAGGTGCAACCAACTTGGAATTTATCACTGGTGTTTTTTGTAAAGTCACTGTGGCTGTCAGAACATGAAACATCAAACTTAAAAGCAGGTTCACACAAAACTGAAGTGCTCAGATTTGAAGTATGGTGTCATATCTCAAGAACTACTCCTGTTACGGTCTTTTTCTTAGAGAGCAAGATAAAAGTGGAAAATCAAACAAACTTCTCAAAGCCAGCACTTCTCTCAAGCCTTGGTAATTTTGAGAAATTGGAAACCTCTCATATTAGACTTAAGCACTCTTTACCCTTATGAACTCTGTCGACATCCCTATTATTGTACAGGCTACACGAGATTAACTATTGGTGCTCCCTTCTGAGTTAAAACTGAGAAGGCTAAGGAGAAGAATTGGTATTCTGAAATAAGAGGTGGATATTCCTAAATTCCTTTGTTAGGGAAGCAGCTCTTGAGATTAGACAGTTCTTACTTTCACTAGGCTTGTATATTGCTGTCCCAGCAGCACAATATCTGAACATTATATGAAGAGAGATCATGAAGCAAACTCTTTACAACTGTCTGTTCGACTCAACCTCAATGACCAGCTGCTAACAGCCACTTGGCAGGCAACTGAAATTCATCATTCTTCACCAAGAGTACTGGTATGACAAATGCAAATACTTCTGTATTTGATCACAGTCCACAACACAGGCTGCCAGGTACCAAAAATGCATTCTGTTCATCCTTATCACTGCCTTAGAGTGTAACACACCTCGCAGGTCCCTGCCTACAGGGAATACTAGGATTTGTCTCTTCACAGTCTTTTCCTATAGATACGTTCACTGTAGGAAGCTTACATGAATTTTCAGAAGTATGATTAACACTTAAGATATGGGGAAAAAATATGCACTATCTGCTGGGACAGATCAACTGCACCTCATCAAGTGGCACTGCCACACACAGCCTTTTGCTCTCTGCTGATTCCCAGGCATTATGTTTCTTGTGGACAAGATGCGCTTAGTATCACCATCAATTGGACATTGCATCTCATCAATTCATTGTAACACTAAAACAACTTGAACAATAGTATGTAATAGTAATATTGGAATTAAATATGTATTGGTTTATTTAAGTATTCCCAATCTTTGAAATCAGTGGGTGGGGGTGGGGGAGAAGGAGGTCAAGCCATAAGGCATTTTAAAACTTTCATGTGGATTACCAGCTCTGCATAGGAATTAGAAATCCCAGTTAAACTCTCTTTTCCTCCCAAAGTACCTTTGCAGCCTTCAGAAACATTACAGAAGTGATGAATGCCTGAATGGCTTTTAGGAAACAACCTCAAAACTACTTTTCTTCCGTTTATTTCTCTGTATAAATTTTCAGAGTTTCTCCCAAAAAAACACCACAAAAATGGCACTGGGCTGTGGTTACAGTTGCTTTCATGGCATGTATGCCTGCTAAGCACCCAGAGCCAACCAAAATCATTTCTAAGACTCATGGCACGAGAGGCTTAAAACTGCACCCAGCACATACACACAACCAAAAGTACAGCCTGAGACTTCAAAGCACAGGCTTGTGTTCTCCATGGGGACATTAAATGTGTTGAAAAGAGACTTCAGATTGGAAGCTCCATTGCAGCAGTGTCAAAGCTGGAACAAATGTGAGAGGGCTCAAAGTAGCAACGAGCACTGAAGTTTTCCTCCTCCAAAATTTCACAAGGCTATAGAGAAGCAGCAGCAATGGTAAATGTGTTCCTGCAGTTTCCATCTCATCGCTCCTTAGTGTTACTAGAAATCATGCCAGGCTACTATTTGTCATTTCATATTCCTTCATTCTTTATGTTGGTCAGAATGTTTTAACTGCACAATGATAATTCAGAGCAATTTGGACATGAGTTTACAGCTCCCCAAGAATATCTCTCTAAAAGAAAGCAAAGTACTAGGGCTTCTAAATGAAACAATCATCTAGTGAATTTGATTCCTTTTTCTAATTTTGAACTTGTACTGTCATCTGCCCCAGTGAAGTGATGTACCAACTTCTACCACCAAGTGTTTGGTGCACCACCTACTGTAAATGCTGCCTAGTCAGTGTACTATGAGGTTTCGCAGCTATGACTCCCAAAGACTGAAATCAATATTTAAATCCTTCTGACACTGACTCCTTTTTCCTTCCCCATCTTTTCCTTTCTTTTTTTTTTCAGCAGAATTGCAATTATGGTCAATTTTATATTTGTCAGTATGATTAGAACTATTATATTTTTTTGACAGACTATAATTTATACAATTGCATTCCTGCAAAACTTGAAGTTATTTTTCATTTAGAAATAGACCACAATATCAGTTTTCTGTGTTAATTTAAAGTTTAATTTTAGAGTGTTATCTAAAGTCACAGTACTTTAAGGGCAGAGGAAAACTGTCATTTTATAAAAGACTTTTAATCAACCATGGACTCTTAATCAAACTAAATAACAGTATTAATTGTTCCTAAAGTACTGCAAGAGGAAAAGGGATGATTAAGTGGAATTTAAGCTGCATTGCTATTAAGGATTAAACAGCCATTTTAAAGCCATGTGTTAAAAGCCATCTTGTCACAAGTTAGGGGCCAGAATTCACAATTTTTTCAAAGTATACCAGGCTGTACTCATTAGCCTTATGAATTTAGAGGGTCTATTATTTCTGCCTCTTAACGTGACATTTATACACAAATAAAAATCTCGAGTACAAGTCACACCTGAAATTGAGTCTGTTATGCAGTTGTCCTCCTAAGTGTTCAGAAAACCTGCCTTTTAAGGTGTAATTTTAACATTTTAGCCATAACTTATTATCAAGAGGAAAAGAAAACTCAGGGATGTTACGATATTGTTGCAGTCTCTTGAGAGCACTGATACACAAACTCAGATACACAAGCATCTTTCCACCATCAGAGGGTTACAAAATGATGGTTGAAAGGGAAAGGTGCTGTTCTGCAGGCTCTGAGACTGCCAGAAGGGCTATATTAAACACTGTGAGCAGGCTACAAATCATGACACCCTCCCTACAGAATTTTGGCAGTTTAAATGAAACCTGTGGATGCATTGTTTCATTTTTCCGGTCAGATGCACACAAAGTTGGGAACAGTTTCACATGGATTTTCTAACCTCTCCTGGGGCTTTCGTGATTGAAGAGGATGCCATTCACAGCAAAGAGATTGTAGGCCTCTCTGAAGTTCACCACAATCCAGTAGGCATAGAGTTTTGCTGCTCCTACAAAAATAATTTTGAAGTGTTACATATATCCACTGTGCTTGTACACAGCTCAGACAGGCATACACATCTCTCTCACACACAAGTCCACATTTCAACAGCCGAATGCATTAGGATTTGATTTATTCCCTACGTGCATCACATTTCATATAGAAAGCAGCATCTGAATGGGAAAATATTCCTATTCTGTGCAGCCCCTGAACTGGTCAGGAAGCACTAGGCATTTTCTCACTGTTTTCTTATGCACACTCAAGCACAGCACTTTTTTCTTTTATGATATAATTAACACAGCCAGAGCGTGTGAAATACGCCACAGTGGTGACCTCTGCTAATAAAAAACAACAATAAAAAAAATTGCTTTGGAGGACTAAAAGCGAAAATCTTGTGCCTTAACACTCAAATTGATTTGAAACTTTATCACCAAAGTCCTCCATGCACATTGCTTTAATAAGTGTTTCAAATTTCATGTGAGTTCATGAAGGAAGATGTGAGCTCCTGGGAGTTTCTCATTTAGGCAACAAAAAATATGAAACCTTATCACTTCAAGGGTATCTCACTACCCTTTGTGACGGAAGACCTGCCCTTCCCCCTGTTTCTACAGCAGCTCCCTACCTCTGAGCTGAATGAACACGGTCTTATGAAGTGAGATGCTAATTTCCAACCCACGGGCAATGGCAGCAAATACTTTTTATATAGTAATTCATAAAGGCATGCCTCTCGACATGTCTAGTCACTTTAGCTCTATCGTCATTCTAATCTCACACCCAAATGACTTCAGCTCTGAGACATGAGCAGGGAGAGTAGACAGACAGACACTACACACACACCGTCAGTGATCCTCACCGTAAGGCGATCTTGGGTAGAAAGGGGTGGTCTCCTTTTGCGGGATTTCTTGCACTTTTCCAAAAAGTTCACTGGTGGAGGCTTGGTAGAACTTCACAGAGTTGATAAGGCCACAGGTCTTAATGGCATCGAGGAGCCGTAAAGTGCCAACCCCATCAACATCAGCAGTATATTCTGCTAGGTCGAAAGAAATCTTGGGGAGAGAAAGAAATAAGGAACCACCAATTTTACTAGGGAACCAGAACATGCTGTGATCATGTGCAACCAAACAAAGTAATACATCACTTGTAACAACACTTTAGTACAGAGTAGATGCTCAGTTTACAAAAGTACCCTCAAAGGATTTCTAAGAATAAACAAGAATTCCATGAATAGCAGAACCAAAAGGCTGGTGTTCCCTGATCTCTCTCTCTCTCAGGATTATTTTCCCATGTGAAGTAAGGGGTAAGCCTTCTCACAGTGGAAGCATTATCAGGCACTGCCTCATTTCCACAGCTGCGAATTTTCACAATATTCACTCGGGCTTAATATCTTTGACACACTTGAATTTGGTTAAAATTGTCAAAAATACATTAAAAAAATAGACAGCACAACAGCACAAACATGTATTAAAAAAACTCACAAACTTGAACAAGGTCCAAAGTTTTGGATTTTAAACACACATCAAAATGGAAAGAAGACTGGAAGTATCTGCTGTCAAATGACACACCACCTAAGGTGTGCAAGAGCTGTGGCTTTTCCACAGAGGTTAGAGGGATGATGAAGTGGGAGAGCAAAGGGTGGAAATATCCAAAAGAAACCTGATATCTTCTCCAGCTGACATATGATAATAAACAGTATGAACTCATGCACGCTGCTGGGCCAAAACTCTTCTTTCTCTCCTTGCTCCAGTAGTTCTCAGTCATCTTTATAAGGAGCTTAATTGTGGCAAAGGCCACAAGAGAATGATTGTGTCTAAGTTTTTGGAGTGTTTCAAAAATATATTAGTTCTATTCCTGACAGTTACAGAAGAAAACAAAAAATTAGAAAAGGAAGCTGAAAATAAGAGATGTGTTGTGTTCATCCTAATCTGTAGGCAGGAGTGAAAAATGCTCGGAAGGGAGTTCACTCTCCCTGTTTGACGGGTACAGGCTGGCTGTTTGGACATGCTGGCAATGCTCTTGGACTCTAAAGGATTTTCTCCCACCAGCGCCCATCCCAGAGACATTTTCCTTCTTCCTTCTACATCCTCTCTCTAATCCAGAGATTTTGCTTATGCCAGTTCTTGGAAAAAAGCTCCCTGTTTATATTGCCAACGTTATAAACAAGTAACAGAATGGACCTTTAAGGCAATCTCCATTGCCACAACCTAAGCAAGAATTAATCTACCTATGTCCTCTCTGGCTTATGACTGACTTTCACGAATGAGACCTAGAGTGAAGGCAACATTACAGTTTGTTAATATGATCTAGGCCAAAGGTTAGTGAGACACTACCAAAGGCAGAGAGTACAAACCCATGATCCCCCCTTCATTAGTCTTCAGTAATAGGGTAACTACCATTACAATAGAGAGTAAATGACCATAGCTGGACAAGCTGAGCTAGAACTGTAAAAAGTAACCTGTCACTTACCAGTTATTTTTTCAGGCTCCCTGCAGATTCAGATAGATAGCTCTGTATTAATTTCTCCTGTTAAGCCACTTCCCTATTCAGCAATCGCTACAGGCTTAAGGCTTATTTACACAGCAGATGACATAAAAATAATAAGATTAATTTGAATTTACACTTTTGGTTAATTTAATACAGGTATGAAATAATCTAAATTGTGTTACTGAGCACCAAAATCAAAAAGGTTCTCCCACAGTTTTTATCTGAAACTGCGAAATGGTATGACTGAAAACAAACTTCACTTTTTTGTTTTTTACTAAAATTAAAAAAAAAAAATAAATCTGACATTTTGGTTAGTTAACCTGGTATGACCCAGCTGAAACTGAGAACTAATCTATTGAGAAATGCTGAGCATTTCTTGTTTTAATTGATAGAACATAGAGATGACAGACAAAGTCTTTCAGCTTCACTCTCAAAGTCTTGCGAAAACATCTTAATAGGTGATGCAAGTCAATAATGCACTAATGAATACAAATTGTATATTTACCATATAGCTAACAGCTTCACATATTTCACAGTAACATCCCACCTCTCTAACTAAAGGCAAAACACTAATCGTAGCAGAACCAGGAATTTACCTATATTAAGGTATTCTTTCCAACAAACAACCTGCTAAAAACATCAACCCAAAATGCAAATTCTTGTTTACATGTTCTACTACAAAGTATATGACACATATAACTAAGGTGGTCTTAAGTCAGAGATCCCAGATTACAAAACCTCCTAACCAGAGCAAGCAATAAGCCTGCAGTAGCAGCACTGGGAACTGCTCTCCTTAGCTGATGCAGAGGCCAGTTTCACAAGAGGTGCTTTCCCCTTTTGCCTTATGAATGACCTCAGTCTTCACCTAGAAAAATCACTCTCTGGGATGTGAGGTAATTGTGCCTCCACACTGGCTGGGTCTGCGTCTCCCTGAGAAAAAAAACACCAGCTCTGTGCCTGTTTGATGGTTTTGTAAAGTGGGCTGTTGATTATGAGGGACAGGGCTCAGACCACTAAACTCATTTCATTTTGGAGTGCAGGTTAGACTAGAATGGCATTCATGAAAATAAAAGATGGTTTTATCCACTGAAACCTCCAACACCAAAAACGCTGGACTGTTAAGACACTCTGTGTAGTGTAGGGGTAGTAACATGGCAAATACAGATCAGTGCACACTGGACTTTAATTTGATTCTAATTCAAAGTTAACAATATAAAAGAGTTTTATAAAATACTGGATTAAGTAGTCACAAATGAAGCAGGGTAGGAAAAGGTGCTGAGTTATCCATTACCACAGTTTTTGCCTCTCCTTCTAAACATCATTTTGTGCAGGACCAGCAGGAAGATCGAAATGAAAAAATAATAACGTAGGGACCTCGTTAAGAGGGATGTGCAAAAGAGACTTGATATGTATGCACAACACACACACACAAAAGGCCATGGTCTGAGCTACAGAAACCAAATACAGAATCATATCCCATAGATGTCACTCATAGAAATAACCTTTGCTGGTGCACTGATCTCAGTGGGACTGCCTGTATGAAGGCTAAAAACAAGTCACTTTCAGGAAGAGTAAACATATATTCAGTGGGGGGAAAAAAAAAAAAAGTTAGGTAATACCTGCAGATGAGAGTTTTCAAACAGCCTAATTTGTGACATCTTAAGTGCCTGAATTAGGAAGATCGTCTCCCTGTACAGCGGTGCGTCGGAGCAGAAAGCCTAACAGAGATGCTTTTGCTCATGCTTTGGAGAAACCATATATACACTAGTTTTTTAATTTAGCTACCTAAGATAGATGCTTCATTTTAACCTCAGAATCCAAAACTATCAGTTACTGTCAACTGCATAAAGCAAGGCATGCAACTAACAACTTTTTTTGAAGACACCACCAGGAGTTTTTGTAATGACTGAAGCAGGGAAAAGAAGCTTCTTTGTCTGGCAGAAACTTTAAGCCTGAAAGTTTTCTCAAAGAGTATTGAGGGCATGGATCCACTACTTCTTTGCCCTCTTTGGACAGACTTTGTGACAAAGGGAAAGCATGACATACCAAAATAGAAACTGTCTACTTGGAACACATTAGCCTGGATGACCTTGGTCCTCCCTTCCCATGTACAATGGAAACACTCTGCTTTTGCGGTTATCATTACCATTATTCTTTATAATCACCAGATTCAATCTCTACAAGAGATTTGAATTTAATAGAGCAATGTTTTAAATATGTTTCCCAACTGATCATTCAAAACCAAGCTTAGCAAGGTCTTTAACAAGATTTAAAAGCTTACTGAAAACTGTTTAAATGAAAACATATGGGTCTTACCCTCCACAAGAACACATTCCTATCATGTCTATGAGTACTATAGACAAGACTGCAGACTTAATAATACTTGCATCTGACCAACAAGTTGTCAACAGTGGTGATATTCTGAAAATTATCAATTTAGCACACACACAGGTTTGGCTTTGTGAGATACTTCATCTCTGTTTTGTCATTTGGAACAATCCAACAGATGGGCTGCAATCATATTAACTGCTAGCTTTCAGGCAAAAATAGCGTGTGCTAGCAGAATATGCTTCAGCGCTCTAACTAAGGAATATAAATAACAATTTGAAGGTTCATCTACTTCTTACAGCCTTCTCAGTTTCAGAAGATGGGATTTCTGGAAAGCTGGTGTTACAAGAGGGAAGCTTATGTGAAGCCCCAGGAGGATATAGGATAACATAAACGTAAATTATTGTTCTTTAACTGTAAAAGCAAAGGTGGCTAACCTAACTATAACATTAAAACAAGCATCTTTGCTTTCTTGAAAAAAATCACCCAAAAAACAACCTAGTGTAGATTCTTTTGATTTATCAGAGTAGAAGATGCATCAGGTCTTTTTAAGCATTAAGAAAGGTTTACACTCAGAAGCAAATCACAAAGCAGAAAAACTGCTCAGAAATGTTTCAAATCTCACAAGTTTCCAGCGGTTACTTTTCTGTATTGTTTAAGATCAGTTCTGTTTGCTTTGAATATTTAGTGTGCCTTCCACTGCCAATAAAAACCACTGGGATCACTTATATCATCTCAGTAAACAAACTGCTCAACCCATAGGAACAGGCATGTAAAGCATAACATTCCAGTTACTAGATCCAATAAAGACTATGGGCCAAGCATTCCTATCAAGTCCTAACACACTGGAAATAAATAAATAAAAACCCCCTATGAATTCTAGGAAATCTTAAGAATTTTGGGGGAGCTGGGCACTGTCAAGGGTAACCTACTAGGAGTATAAAGACATTTTTCTTTGCCCCAACCCTTAACTCATAATGAATGCTTAACTCATTCTCCTCCTCTCACCCAATAAAGGTAATTAAAAGATACCAAAATCCCCCAAACAACTACATCTTTTTCATTATATAGAAAAATAATCAATTCAATATCTCTGAACTGATTATTATTAAGCAACACCATTGATATGTTAAAGACCTATTTGACTTCTTAGCTAAATAGAAAATGACTGAAAAATAATGACTGAAATTCTGGATAGAAGAAATGTGTGTTTTGTAAATTTATCTTCTTTCCTATTTCTTTCCCTGTTCTCTCATTAATAAAGCAGAAAAAAAAAAAATAAAGTGATCTGTATAAAATTAGAGTAATTTGAGAACATGATTATAAACAGAGAATTAGAAAGGAAAAAGTTGCATAAGTGGAAGCAGAAGTCAACAATTTTCCTAAAATTCATGTTAGCCCAAGCTATTCACAATATTGCTGCAGCACAAGAGCTTGGATAACTTGCATTTTGAAGTCATTCACGATGCAGAAGAATAAGCTGTGCAGCTGATAAAAGATGTGCTTCTCTGCCAGTGTTTACGTTGAGGTCCCGGTGGGTGAGTTCCACTGCAACTCTATTCAAGTCCATGGACCACAGACTGAGTGACTGGAGAGACTTCTTGACATAGTTAAAAGTTTGTTTTTGACATCAGTGGGCTAGTACTTCACTTTCCCCTCTAAGTGTAAAAACACAAACTAAAGCGCAAAAATAAGCTATTTGCTGTTTAGGGATCTTAAATGACTCTTCATGATCTTCATGTTCAAGCAGTCTGCCATAAACCACAACAAACTGCTTTAGGGACCAGCTCAGTCTTCCACAAGTAAGCCCAAAGTAGTTTTCATTACACACAAGCAAGAGGAGCTTGAAAGTAAACCTGTGCGTTGCCCCAAACACGTCTTTGCACCTTCAAAATGAGCAGAAATGAGGGGTGAAGCACAGTTGAGTTCATTCATGGCTCCCCACCATCCATTTCTCCATGTATACTGAGATCTGGGAAACGCATGTCGCGAAAAAAAGGGGTGATATGAAGCAGAAGCATCACAACAGAAGTGTACTTTTCAGTCTGAAAAAATTACTTAGGATAAAAAAAGCAGCAAAGACATATGCCACCTTCCACTACATCCCCAAGCATCAGGCCCTGCAGAATCCAAAAGCAGCTATTATCTTTCAGCTCCACAAGCACTAAAAAATTAATGAACAGCTAAGTTATACTGCTATTGCCCACACAAGGTAAAACCAGAATGTGACTAGTCTGAAGCAGCCTGAAGTCCCCAGCTGTCTTGCAGTTGAACTACCCTGCCGGAGAATCTTTCTTAAGCAGCAGCAGCTTTCTTTGTGCAGCTGAAATACGATTAGGAAAAAGGGCCCCCTAATATACTCCACAGTATGTATTCATATGGCTGCTTCTCATGATTTGGCTTGGGTAAGTTTTTCTTACAACTGTCCTCCTGATTAGTTTCAAGTTCTTGACGAAAAGGGCCTGAAATGCTCTTTAAAGAAAAATAGCTTGGCATTATTAAAAGAGGATTCTTTTTCCCTTCATTTTGGGAAAAATACTAGTTTTTGTGGGGGGGAGGAACTAAAAGAAAAAAAAAATCAACCCAAAACAGTGTATAAGCATGAAGAAATACTCCTTGAGTAACTAAAGTTTTGTATTTGTTAAACCAGTAGGAGTTGATAGCTGGATTCATTATTTGGTATCTTTAAAAAGTGACTCCTCCATGGCAAACTGCAGGTGCTGTTGTAAATCCAGCTCGCAAGGTCATCATGTTCACCTTTGCTTCTAAAGCATCCCATTCGTATATGCCTGAGCAGTTAAGAGGTATAGAAAAGCCACCAGTTGCCTTATATTTTCAAAATATCAAAGCCACAATTCTTAAATTGAAATATCCATGCTCCATTTTAATAAAGCAAAGTCTCGTACATCCTGTACAGTTGCCTTGGCTATTGACTAAAAGGTGTGGGTTTGAAGCAGATCTCCAAATAAAGGTAATTTGTAAACTGTTTAGTCTTCTGTTTATTAACCAGCTAACCTAGCGGATTAAGAGAATTTAAAAGAGCTAATTTAAAGAGTTGCCCAGAGGCAGGTCTGAAGGAAATGGACACAAGTTGAAACATGAAAAATTGCAATTAGATATTAGGAAAAAATAGTTCTCAACATGGGTACTGTAACACTGAATCAGGTTGTGCAGAGAGGCTGTGGCCTTGGAGGTACTCAAAACTCAATCAATCAGACATAGCCCTAAGTCACCTGCTGTAAGTTGCCCCCGCTTTATGGAAAGAGGTGGTCCAAATGGCATTCAGAAATTGCTCCCAAACCAAATTATTGCACAATTTTAAGACAACAGGGGATTACAGCAGTGTTTTTTGATGCTTAGACATGTAGCACCATCCAATGAGTAGAAAGTGGTTGTACAATGTGCACGGTTTTGTAGGACTGTTTTTGTAGAAAATCAGTGATTTTTTTCTACTGGGGGAGTGAAGAGTTGTTCACAGCAACTTTTCAGAGGCACACAGGCCAACTTGCTGTTCATCGTATCTCCTCCACGGAAGAGCTTCAGATAGAGGAATGCTCAGATCTGATAGTAAAAAAATACCACAGTGGAGGAGGAGAAGGAGGGGGGATATCACAGAACATGAGATTCAGTATGGCCATAAACCTTTGTCACAAAAATGTAACCTCCCCATTAGCTTTGCTTATCTTCTTATCCATTTGTTATTAATTTGATGGAACTGGGGAGTTGTCAGGGTTATGTGATGCAAGGGATTTATCTTGCAAAACAATCTCCAACCCACTGTTCAAAGTCTTTAGTTTCAAATTACAGAGATTAGAAAAGAAGCTTTAGAAAAAGAACCGTTGATTCTTTATTCCTTTTCTGCATGATATTGTTCAGAGTTAGTTTGACAATATACATATTTACTCAAGTTTTTAAGCATAATGCATACACAGCAAAGTCAGCATGGCTTTTGTTGCTTCAAATTTTGTAGCTTCAATGGCTAGTGACACTGTGATACCCTAAAAGCTTTCTTACGTGCTGAAGTCCAGCTGTGCCAGAAGCTTTAAATGCTATTTAGTAGAAAGACAAAAAAGGGCAACTCATAGAGTCACTAGAGAACATTCAAAGGGAGATGTAAAAAGATAGCCAATCCATTTTGTTTTATATGTACCAGGGGAATAGAGAGCTATGAATAAAATGCATGCACGGAATGCAGTCACTTTGAAAGACAGCATAATTTTTACTCACTTTCACATATGTAGAAATTAATTTAAAACATACAGGTTATTTAAAATTCTAGCATGACAACCGGTTTATGGTATTATTTTTTCTAACTTCTGATGCCATTTAAAAAACTTTCATCTTTGCTTCCTTGATGCTTTCAGAACATGTAGAAAGATGCTGTGCATAGTGATAAAAACATCATCACAAGAAAAAAGAAAGAAAAAAAAAACCCTCAAAAAACTCAACAAACCTTCACCACCTGTTTGCTTTATGATTTTGATGGACTTTCAATGGATGGCAAGATAGATACTGAACTAAAGCAATAATCTACTATGGCACAGCTTTGTTGACAGTAGTCTCTCCTCTCTTTGCCTTCCTAGCCAAAAAGATTGCAAAAAATGACTTAACGCAGTGGACTCTCCCAAATGTTGATACAGCTCCCACGTTGCCTAGAAGTTAGCATTACCCCAATGTTTTGCAAATTAGTACCTTTCTTGACTGTCGTGTAGGTTGTACTCATGCACAAGGTAAAGTCTCTCCCTGTTTACGGGCCATGCCAGAAGCCTTGCTTTTCCAGCCAGATAGAAATTGTATGTTTTCAGCATTTATTATTTCTCACTTAAGAAGATTACTTCCCAGACTGCAACTTCTCATGCCAAATGCATTGCTTTAGAAAGCTTAGAAGCAGTTCAAACAACTGTGTTTGAGGTAGCCCTGAAGCACCAGAAATGTCCCTCCCTCCATGAGGAAATAAAATAATTTTTCACATATGTTTTTTTTGACAGATTTGAATATGGACTAGGGTCTTTTTTTACTTAAGGGCATTTAAACTGGAAATAAAATGTACTGAAGAAACGCAGAACCTTTGTAGAATAATTTCTCAATTTTTTCAAGTTCAAGTAAGTAAAAATTTAAAACTTGGTATAAAATTAAAATCTTTTTAACCGATTTCTTTTTGTTGTTACTTTTCCCCTCCTGCCCACACATTACCTAGTGAACATTGTCTGACCAGTTCTACAAGTCATATTTGTCATTATTTTGGGTTAGCTTTCTGGGATATATCCACCTAATAACTGATGTAGCACAGCTCATGATAAAAAGATGAGAAAAACCACTGACTGCTGGTAGTCCTATAACTCATTTAATTCATTCTGACCAAGCTGCACACACTCTGAATGAAGCATCTATTAGAGATATGACACACACTTCATAAAAAACCACTTTCTATAACGTTTAACAAAAGCTTTCACCTCTTACTCTAAGGAAATCTGTAAATTTTAGCTTTCTAAAATTAAAAGCATTTTCTCCTCCTCCTAACAAGAATTGCTATCTCCTTCCCTACAGTTAACCAGGGGTTGAAAGAGCTTCCCTACTTCACAAAGATATTGCAAGAAAAAAATTAACTAGATGAATGTGCATGTATTACTTGTTAATGGGACCATAAACCCTATTAGCTGGACTGCCTGTAAATATGCCTGACTTGGCCATTCAATTTGAAAGCTAATGGTGCAGACACAGTCAAGTCGCTGCAAGAAAACAAATTACTATTTCTCTGTGGAGCCGAGGTAACTTTACCTGGACACACTTTTAAACCACAGCAAATGCAAGATAGAGCAACCTTAGTTGTCTCTTACTGTCAGCTACTCTAGAATCAAATCACTTCATTCATCACAGCCTAAGAGTGGACAGGTACCTCAGCTCTGACCACACACACACTGCAGCTTGTTACATTGTGGTGCTTCGGTTGTAGCTGAGCTTTCAAAACAGGTAGGACTTCATGGAGACAGAGGAGAACATGAAGTTTTGACAAAATAAGTAAGTATGTGCATACACATGGAAAAAAAATCATGTCTTCTGCCTTGGGCTCAAGTATCTAGGAAACATGATCTGCCCTGAGATACCTGGAATGGAGGAGGATGGGGGGTTTCAGAGCTCAGAATCCAACACCTGCATCCATGTGGAAGATGCGCACACCATGTCAGCAAGCAAACAATGTCTGCCCCCATTTGTGCACTCAGTCTATTCTTCAGATAGTAAAGTAACAAATATACCACTGTTAAAGTATCATAAAGCCACATCTAAACAAACTTCAGACCTGTTCCTGTTCCGCTCACTCTCCCCAGTAAGTCCATATCTTCCTTGTTCACCATGGGGACTAATTACTTACAATTCTTCCTAATGTTACTTTCTGGTTTGCCATAAAGAAACCGAAAACTACACCAACTCCTCGTTAGCTAGAATGATTTCAGCATAACCCAGACTTCTATATAATTAACTTCTGAGGCTTTTGTTCATTTTTATTGCAAGTGTGTTAAGAATTAAATTGGGATGGCTAACTGCATGGGGCAAATTTGGACAGATATGTATGTACTGACAAAAGACATGCTCCCACAGTTGCCACATTCCCAGTCCCTGCTCTAGTACTCCAGCAGGAATGACTGGGAAAATGAGTAAACATGCAACAGCATGTCAAGAAATAAGTCATCAGGGTTTGGTGGGGGGTTTTGGTTTGGTTTTGGTTTTTTTTTTTTCACAGTTTTCTTTTTTGAAGAGGGTAAAAAATTGCCTTTTCTTCCAATGAAGGTTATTTGTGACATTTTACTTCAAAATCTTACTCAAAGGAAGGATGGCAATTCCAAAACCAATCCTTTTTCTCCACAAACCCAGCAGCATTCTTTTCCTTCTATTTGTTCTTGAGAGCAGCTGACATTCGAAAATGTTATTTAAGTAAATAAAATAGTCTGAGGTTTGCACTTCCCCTGAAAGAAAATCACTGAATCCTTTAAATTTATTAAAATTACAACCAACAAACCAAAAGAACCCACCACACCTTGAAATGCTAAAGTTGGTGAATCCTAGTAGATGAGCATTACACCCTCACCTGTAGTGCATGTATAGACACTTCATATGATTAATTTTAAAATCAAGGTATTAATAGCATCCACAAATACAGTAGCTGATGATGGCTTTGTTGGGAATGACGTAATGAACCTGCAGAAACAGCTTTCAGTAAACTCACTGTAGTAATATTCCATTTCAGGCAAGATGGGGATAACAATAATTACGTACCTCAAAGTGGACTGTGATAGTTCATCCTATGTAGGAAGCTATAGGAATGAAATACACTTTTATCACTGGTAGCACTCAGATTTTAATGTAGTTATAATACTTAAGAAACCATATGCCTTACATATTCTCTAGTTGAATCCTTTCAGGGAGAACACTGCTCTTTCCTATGTGACAGCGAGCACTTTCAACTCAAAGGTGATCCCTGCATAAAACATCCTACTTAATCAACTCAGCTGCCTAAGAAGGATGTGGGTGGCTAGCTAGAAAAAAACATGTGTCTTGACAGGTATATGGGGGTAAGGGGGAAAAGGCCAAGGGGCAGAAAGCTGAAAGGGATGAGACCCTCTGGTTAAACTTCATTATTTTTCCTCTTTTTGAACAAGAAGGATGTTACTCTCAGAAAATAAATCAGTCTGTTAGATCTTCTGCTGGCACCACCTTCACCTTTATTCTTATATTTATTATTGACTATTAAAGCCTCTCCACTACAATTCTTAGAAAGCAATGAATAAGCATTAATTTTAAAAGGCAGCCTTGGCACTCATGGGGCATGGTGATCATAAAGTAGAACACTACAATTGATTTGGGTATTGTAATCTACAACACTAACCTCAGCACTGTTTTTCAATTATCTCTTGGGTTCTGACAGAGACAAAAGGACTAGGAAAAATAGCTGCTTTTCACTCAAACATTAAGGCATATCATTGAGGAAATGGAGACCTGGTATTGCATAAAATCAACAAGTTTAGGAGTTTCTACTCTCGCCCCCACAAACAAATACCATATTACTTTAATCCATCTGACTGTGCCCTAAGACAGCATTGAACTTTTTGGGTCTTCTAGTGTTAGAAGTTACAAGAAACCATATTGACACCTAAAAGGCAGTGCTCCTCTAGTGTAGTCCTCTATAATTGAGCGTGGCATTCAATGTGCCAGTAAACCTCACCCTCAAAGCAGCTTTGAGTAAGACTTAACTGGCTTATAAAAAGCTCCATCAGCTTTCAAAGTGAATTTTGCAGCATCAGAATGAGGCATGTTGGAAAAGCAATGTGGAAAACAAACCTAAGTTGCCAATACATAGCCAACAAGATCAGTGGGAACATGGAATTTCACAAATAAGGTGAAGTCTGTAAAATTGTTTACGGCTGCATTTTAATTTGAAAAGAATGCATAGCTCAGGCAGATGCCATGTCTCTATTGTATGCAAATATTTTATTTCAATTAGCACTTTTCAATCATGCTTTTTCTTTTCTGAGTGACTCAGATATCTCAGTCAAGAAATGGCAGGATCATAAAACACATGCCAACAGGGTGCATTTATCTTACAGAGAGATAAATGTGGAAGGAAACATGTAAATCTATCTTGGGATTTTTCTAACCTGTCTTCCCCTTCAAATATGTTTTCTCTACATGCCTGAAAGCCTCTATAACACAGCACACTCAGTTTTCATATCCTTCCAAGCAAGAAGTATTCACAAGAATTTAATTGAAACTAAGGAAATTGTGTTTCCAGAGCTTGTCAGTCAGGCAGTGAAGTGAGCAGAAATCAAGTTCAGCCTACAAGTTTTATCACATCGTATTAAGCCAAAGAAGAGGTCGTAATACTAAGCTGCCCACAAATGCACATAAGAAAAGGGGGAATCCTTAGAACTTCTATGAGCCACTGAGAGAGTCCTGCTGCACAGGTCATTATGAGTGGTGATTGTCCATGAGGGAGATGTGCTGAATAGCTGTGAAGTACGGCTGGATGAAAAAATACCGCAAGCTAAGATCCATGATTGCACACAACACTGACATAAGCTAAGAATGCTACGTCTCATGGCTGCAGTAGGAGTTTAGCTAATTTCCAGAGTGCTGACCCCAAGCTGCTTTGGGGCTCTGAGCATCCTCACCTGGGATACAGGAAGTTCTGTCAAGAAACCGCAAGAACAGGGGGAGAAACATACTCGTTGCTGCCTGTTAGCTAGAGAAGCAGAGGAAACTGCTCAAATATCTTATGGGAGTTGGAACATTAGTTAATTTTTGACCCTGCATCACTAGTATATACGAAAGAAGCTGTGCTGGGAAGTAGGAGAAATATAAATAGTCAATGTTGATGAAGAATTCTATAATTGGTAAAAAATTAAAAAGTTTTGGCATGAAATCAAAACATCAGCAAGTGTTTCACTTTCCTCTCCTATAGATTTTAACACCTCTCATGTTGTAGGAGTGCTCTCTCCACACACAAATTTAAGCTGATGTTAACTGCAGTTGCATCTGAAAATATGTATTTTAAATACTGGTTGGGTTCTAGGAAGTAATCCCTTTCTCAGAAACTGAAAGATTTAAATGAAGTCATGTTGCTAAGTGCACTATTCAGCCATATATCATGTTCTCAGAAGTACAAAGAGTACTCAAGGGTGAAGGGGTTTTAGGATCATGTACGATTTCTGCATTAAATACAGAACCACCATTATAGAATTTTAGCATCTTGCCAACTTTTTTTTTTTTTTTTTTTGAGCTGGAGAAGTAGGAAAAGGCTCAATGAAACTAGGACAGAACTGTTTGTACCCTGGTGAATATTAGGGAAATGATAAATGATCCCTAAGCACACAGACTGATTTATGCAATAAAAAATAAAATATGATGGGGTGGAGCCTTCTTTTGAAAATCTCGTCCTTGGACAGCTACAAGGTATGAAATGCACCCAAGTGTCTCAAATCCCTCAGGGTTGCAATTATCTCATGATAACCACACCCTCGAGAACTGTCTCCTTTTGCTCCTCTGTTGGGTGGGAGGAAAAGGGAAGGGAAAGAGGTGTATTTCTGACTATGAAAAACAGAAGATTGATAGTTTACATTAGTGAACCCTTTAAGATCAAACTGTTAAGAGTTCCTATTTTTTCCTAATTAACCGAATGAATAAAAAAAGTCATGTCTCACGTCAGTATAATAAAGGAAAAAACAGAGATAAAGAAAAGCCATTAAGACAAATACAAGTGAAAAAAAGGCCACATATAAACATAAATCAAACTTGTCAGTAGCTCTCAGTTAATATGTAATAGGATTAATAAAAACAACAAAATGTGATTAAACCTGCAAAGGCTGTTACTCGGAAAATTGAAATAAATTGTGCTAACCTTAAAACTGCAACATCATTTGTCAGTCCCACCTGCATATAACTGCACCTTTTTTTTCCGCTTGTAGTGCTAGAAGATATCATTAGAGAGCACTGAATTGTATGCACTATCTATTCGATTGTACAAGTCTGGACTCCTCTTAAGAAACTGAGTGGATAATGATAGGATGTGTTTTATCTTAAAAAGTGAGAGTCAAACCATTTTAAATTACTGAGCTATGCAGATAACCCTCAGTTTCAGTTAAATAGACTTAGCTAACACATAGCCCAATTCAAACCAATTCGTACCTACTTACATATTCAGTGTACAGAAATACAGATGAAGACACATCTTTTCCTGCTATAATCTTGCCAAAGTTATGGAGAAAACAAGTACTATACTTGCAAAATATAGTGATGTATCAGCCTAAGAGCACATCTACAGGGGAGTTTTAATCCTGTAGAATGAGGAAATAATCAATGTGTTTTCTTTCTCAGATGAGAGGACGCATACATACTTGATTCACTTTACTGCACTGATAATATTCACTCTCTGCCAGCAGACAGTAACACAACATCTTATCACAGGAACTTATCATATGTAGGTATGAGATCTAATTAGATTCCACATCAAAATATATAGCAATCTGATCCTAGGAGTATTGTGCATCCCCAGTGCTACCCCAAGACTTTAGTTCTCATTAACATTTAACAGCCACTAACTCTTTTGAAACTTTAGTTTCCCACAAAATTCTACAGGCAAAGCCCATTCAGTTAGCGCATCTGCATGATATACAGTATCATCTGGAAAAAATGGTATGCTTATAAAATTGTATGTAAAGACATTCCAGCACACAGTGAAGCCAAATATACACTGCATCTCAGAAGTCTGCTAAAAATATTTGTTATTTTCTTCAGATCCACTAGAAATGGCAAAACTGAAGTATTTTAAGAACAGATGAGATGCAACAGTTGCTCTAAAATGCACAGTACAAGCAGTTTTACACAGCACAAGCTTTAGTTCAGATTAATTCTTTGTCTCTTTAAAATCTGCAAGTTCCTCCTTGAAATCTCTCTCAGCTGAAAATTACGCTGCTTTCTCTGGGAATTCTCACCTAACCTTAAATATATAGAAAAAAAATTACAGTTCAAGGCAGTGAAGGAAGGGATGACAAAATGTTTTTAGCTGTCACACTCCTTTTCTCACATTTCCCTTTGCTATTTATCAAATCCTTGAATGAAGTCTTTCACTGGAGCTGAACTATGACTCCGCAATGTTATTTCTATTGTTACAAAAGAGGATGACTGCCTTGCCAAGGAGGGCTGGGCTTTTAAAATGAAATAGATATTTTGAACACAATGAGTCTACAGTTCATCCATCATCTGTTCACAGCTCTGTCTAAAAGAGGGAAAAAATGCGATGTGCTCCATGGTAAAGATGAATTAAAAATTTCACAGCTGGCAAGTATGAGGTACTGTTTTCCCTATAAAGAGTAAGGCCACGTACAGAGAAATTGACTTACTGCTTGCAAGGTTTCTCCCCTCTTCTCACTTTGCTGCTTTGGTCTTGAACTTGATAGAAACGTGTTAAGTACAGGAATTTTAATTTTTATTATTTGGTTTCTTTTTTTCTTCAAAATTATCAAAATATTCATACATACAAAATTGAGTTTGGAATTATGATATTCCAGTATATTTTGACAAAAGTATTTCACTGAACTTATTGAAAATTCCATTTATGTTGTATAGGAACATATTTCAGCTCCCTTTCCTTGCAATCTGAAGTAACGTTTTTATTTCTGGAACAAAAGACTGTAGATATTATCTCTGATAACTAGCTCCAGATCTGTTCAGCATGTTGTCCAGACCGCAAGTCTTCTTTAAAAGTTTACATTCATATGTAATATGCTAAAGAATGATAGATCAACAGGCTCAAGATCCTCTAAAATTTCTGTCTTATTCTTTATATGCCTGTATCAGCACTCTTTTACTGAAAAATGAATAAATGATGTAAATATAAATAGCCTCATCTTAACCAGAGCTAATTTTAAACCTCAAGTGTATACACAGATTCAGCAAAGTTGAGAAGCTACCCATAGAGACAGGGTCTCATCCTGATGGAGCTACTGCTTGGGTCAGGAACTAAGTTTATGAGCCTTCACCTTTTTAAAGAAGAGGAATGTGATCACCAAAACCATGGTATGTTTACATGTGCTATGGTGATACCACATATGATCAAAAAAGCTTGGAGTGGCTCTATACGTTTAAACTACCATTGTAATCTGCCCTCCCAAACCCATTACCATTCCCCATACCCCTCTCTCCTCCGTAAGAGAAATTAGTAAATCTGAATCCAAAGCCTGGAGCCATTAGATCATGTTTTGGCAGACCTTGATGTTCACAAAGCTGGTTGGGCACACAACCAGCACTATGCATTGACAGGATACTGCCAACCACATTTCAGAAACACAGAGCTTCACATAAGAGCTGTATATAAATAAGTGTACTATGGAAAACACATACAGCTACGTGAGCAGCAGGAGTACTTTCTGGAATGTGTGTAACCTCACCGTATCAATGCACGCACTGAAAAAAACCTTAATTGCATGCTGATTAAGTAACTCCCCAACACTAGGCTAAGGAGAACCATCAGTTGCTCAAAACTCCAGAGAGGTTGGAAATAGGACTATAGCAAAGGTCTTAATAACAGGCACGAAAGAGTCAAACTCTACATGACTTTACCCATCCATGCCTCACAAAATGGTCTTTCCTGTTGCTTTGTTAAAGTCCTGAGAATTAAGAAAAAATAACACTGCATTGTTTCACATTAGTCTGTCTTGGCAGCCTATTGCATTCTGTCTGTAGAAGTGTCTGCTTTCGAATTTTAAGCCCTCATAGCAATTATCCTGTTCTCAGACTAAACCTACAGAACATATTTCAAAAGAAGTTACATCTAAACAGAGGGAATTCAGCAGTGATCAATGTTCAACGGACCTCAGTGGCAATAAACTATTTACTGTCTTAACCTTTTAAGTTTGCACAACTGAAGCACTCAAGAGCCCTGTGATGAATTAGCTGAAGTGTTTGGTTGTGAGTCAAGCAGGCGCTGGTTCAAATCATCTGTCCAGCAACACCACTCACCGAATAGCCCCTGCAAGCAACAGCTGGGTGCCAAAGTGAGTGTCTTCTCATCCCTTCTGGAGTTCCATTGCCCGGCTGTAGTTTCTGCCAACTTTTACTATGTCCACCATCCCTAATGAAGTCATTTTGGAAAACAAAGTACATCAAAAGCTGGGCACGATCTTAATCATCTTTTAATTATCCACCTGATTATTACCTTACAGAAGACATAACAGAGAGAGAACATCAAACAGCATTCAGCGCACTCACTGCTACGGTAGCTGATTTAGATCTTCTACCCTCCTCTTGCAAGATTGCCAAAATAAATTGAAAGGGAAGAAAGAATCACGCCTATTGCATAAGCATCATCACCAAGGCTCTCCCATCACCACACTTCTGAAATTCAGTAAGAGGAAGTAATCCACTACAGATAGGTGAGGACACCTAAGGCTTGGCAATGTACTGTTGGAAGACCCGTCTTCAGAGAAGTTAGTTTCTATAAATTTTGAACAGAATTACTTTGCCTATCGAAAATGATCGGGTAGCTCTCTTAAAGTTGTAGTTGTAATTCTGGAATTATTAGAATAGGTTTTTAAAACCAGAGAGACCTCTGTAGGCCTTCTGTTTTTCAGTTTCAGAAGAATTCGATTTCTATCACCATTACTTGGAAAAAAACCAGGTGATCTCTACCTTGTCTTCTCAGTTGAAATATCTTTAGATGTGTTCTTCTCGTTATGTAGATGTATTCATGTGAAATCTGTAGACTAAGATTCTACATATACACACTACAAATAGCTCAGGTTTTCTAAATAATCTAAGGAAATACAGAATCAGTTTGATGTTTTGATTTTCCACATAAAATGTGGAGATATTATTTACACTTTTATTTTCATTTCAAAAGGAGACGGTATTTTATTCTTTTTTTTTTTTTTTTGTGGGTTTATTTGTTTGTAGTTTTTTGTTAAACACTACTTCAGTGTTTATAATTCACACACTTGAGTATGAAGCATGCTAGTATAAGAAACTGGAAGCAAAACCAGAAACATTCATAACTGCTTAATTTCACACCGAGTAAACCGTAAAAAAACATAGTTGGTATTATTTAAGTCTGCAGGTTAGATAACTGAAAGAAGCATCAGCTATTCTGACTGATACATACAGAAATCCAAGGAAAACGATTACTAAAGGAGAAGGAACATATTTTTTCTGTTCCAATTACTATCTTCTTAAGTTGCGATTAAAGACATATAGCTAATACTACTTACAATTCTCCTTTTCTAGCATAAAAAAGTCCTTCATAACACAGGCCATATGATTTCACTCAATGATTCTTTTATCAAGCTGCATAAATAGCTAGTAGTTATTTATATCTCTTAGGCAAGCATCCAATCTTGATTTAAGGATTGCAAGTAATGGAGAATCTTTCACATCTTTTGGTAAGCCGCTCAAATGCTAATTGTCCTCACTTTTAAAAATTTGCACCTCTTCTCTATTTTGAATTTGTTTAACTTTAGTTTTCAGCACTGGATCTCCACATAATTGCCTGTGAGGTTAAGCACCCTGTAATACCAAACATCTTATTCCCTGTGTGAACATGATCAAATAGCTCCATCACGTTCACTTTAATGAGGTAATTCTAGCAGTCTCCTAATGTCATTTACTGGGAAGGCTGGTTTCCAGTCCTAAAAATCACTTTTATCTTTCCTCTGAGTCGTTTCTTATTCTCAACATATTCTGAAAAAGGGAAGACCTGAGGTGTTCTCATATTAGTTTATACAAGCAATATTGACTCCTTATTTCTACTGAGTAGTTTCCTGTCAGGCTATAACCCTCACTGTTTTCCTGCCATGTCACTGCTCTGTGCTCAGCACCTACTGCAACCTGTAAATTCTTCCACAGTTCTTACAGTTCAGCATACAAACCTTTCACATCCCAACCCCTCCTTTTAAGTGACTGGCTTTCAGAGACAGAAATGCACAATTCTGCAGAGAATGGAGCCCTCTCAAAGCCACCTTGGACATCCTTACTCAATACTCCCCACACCAGGTGCACTGGGCATTGCCAAGCCCTAGACAAAGTTAGCCTGTCACCAACCATACTCACCATCTTGAGCAGAGCGCACAACCCTGCTGTGGGTGCTGTACCCACTGGCACTCCCAGGCCAAGTACAGCTGTTATGGAAGAGGTGAGGTTTGCAGTGGGAGGAGAAGGAGAAGAAGTAGCAGGAGTCATTGCACCACACTCTACAGTGTTCCAGGAAGCTGCATGAGGGCCTGTTGTGCTGCAGAAGCAACGCAGACCATACTCCACAGGACAGCTAAGGTGCTGCTGAGCTTCTCAGGGACCCAGAGCAAATGCTCATCAGCTTCGCAGCACTGATCCCATCTTGAAGGTCTCTGTATTGTGCTCCCCTCTGTGCCTCACATCAGAGTGCCCCACTGCCTTTTCCTAGACTACAGACTGTATCTTACCCCAGGACATTTACCTTCATCAACCAAGGTGAAATACAGTTAAAAGGAGGTATTAAACTAGTTTGGTTAAACCTTTTTGTAGCTTAAGAAGTTGGAAACTGCAACCAATTCTATTTGGAAACTGTAAAGCACCTCAAAGCTCATAGCAAGTTTCTACGGAAAAAACACTAGATTTATGAGTGACCCATTCTGGAAGCACAAAAACATGATTATGAAGAAAGAGATAAAAACAGAGGATGTGAGAAGGAAGAAACAGGAAATGTCTCATTATTATAATTGTCTGATTTCCAATAAGTAGTAGTTTTGATGACAGCAGGAAACCATCAGACAGATAGTTAATGATTTCTTAGCACTCACTTTAAAAAAAAAATAGTAAATTTATAAGGCTTTCTGGTTGTGGGTATGAGGAGCGGGAAAGTATGGTTAAAGAAATTACTAGTGTTGTTTCTCTGGGGTTTCCAAAAGGGAAACTAGCCAAATGGAAGTAGTGTTTTCTTGTGTTTTATAAATTAAATGTTATGTTGGAAAACTTAGTGCCTTTTAGATTTGTGTACGAAGCAGATCCATTTAAAAGGCAGTTCCTACACTGTATCTCTGCATTAAAGACAGGGGTTTACACTAGTACCTGGAAAATCTCAGAAAATGGGCCTTAAGCTGAGGACTGAAGGCATGTGTGACACAGCAGCAGTGACTTACACAGCTGTGGACAGGAAGACCAATTTCCCAGTGGTCATGACCCCTCTCATGGCGTACGCCTTAAGCAGAAGTCAAAGGCACATTACTGTAGGCGCTGGAGCTTTCCTTGCTGCTGTACCACACAAAAGCTGTGAGACACAGATAAGCCCTTGTTGTGCCTCCCAAAAATGCAAAGTGGACAGGAATAAGACCCCAGCAAAGACAGCTGCATCACACTAACCTCTCTTTCTGGCTCTGCTGGCATCAACTAATTACGCATTCACAAGCAGATGCACTTTCAAGCCTCTGGAGCTGATTTGCCAGATTAAGCTGCAGTGACGAAGACAGTTTACCTTCGTCAGCATCTTTATTGAATTAGGGACCTCACTTGGACTGATCCAAAATGAAAGGAGGGGAAAAAGACATTTCCTAGATCAAGCAGAGAAGATGACCCTCTGTCCCAGGCTTGTGTTGCAATTATGCTCCTGCATTTATCTCCTGAGTCCCATCTCAAAACCCTTCACCTAATGACAGAAAGAAGTAGCAGATGAACAGGACAGAACTCCTGAAATTCATTAAATTTGTCACAATGCTTTACAAGACCAAAATGTTCAATAAATCTACCCCAAATCCTGTTTAAGCAAGTAAAGTTTTACTACAGTTCAGGTCAATTCCGCTGTATCTGTTCCAATTTAATTTACAGAGACAAACACAGTGGAAATAGCTTTTTTTACACTGTAAAAACACTTCATTAGAGAGTTAACAGTAATTTGAAAGCAAATTAAAGGTTTTTCCAAGCACAAGACACCTTTCACTTTTACTGGCGTGTTCCTCCTTTCATTTACATTAGTTTTACTGCAACCATGTCTTTGCCAACATCACAAAAAAAATACTTCATTATGACAGTTTAGTGATTTACTACCCCACCAATAGACAAAAAGAAAAGAAAAAAGATAAAGAAAAGGTGTTTGGTAGTATCCGGAGATGCATTTATTTTATTTTCTGAATTAATGGGAGGAAAAAGCTCCCCAAAACAGAGACAGCCATGTGGGTTTGTTGGGAAAAGGAAAATAAGTCATACGAAAACATAAGAAACACTCCTCTGGCTTATTTGGGGGCCAAGCATTGTAGGAGTGAAATAATAAGAAAATTGTTTTCTCCTTGTTGGCTTTATGTGTCTGGCATGAAGGAATCTGGAGAACACAAATGAAGTAAACTCTGGAATGTCTGTAGTTTGGCCAAAAAGCATTAAAGTTATTGGTTTATATATACGACTATACATAGAGGGCCTTGATTCTAATTTACTGAGAGCAACAGCACACCACCTTTGGGGTACAAGCTAGAATAAACCCCAGGGAGAATGTACAAACCCATACATACTTATATTTGCATATACATGTGTGCACACTAGCACCCCTCAAATATCTTTGCTTGTCATAATCTGACACCTGCACAGGTCAAAGAGTTAATCTGCGTGAATCTGTTAAAAATTATTTTGAAGGTTTTTGAATAGTATCATCCGTTGATTTTTCAAGATCTTTTCCCAGGTTAAATATGAAAATAAATTTGTTGATAACAATACTGTTTCCAAACCATAATATGCATTGAAAAACAGAATATCTACTGAATCCCTTAAACTACATCATCTAATGTGAAACTTATTCAGATTTTGCATATCCTTCTTCAAAAATACAGTTTCAATGAAGGGCAATTAACCTCTAACTATTTGTGTGTTTTCTTCTGAAAGCAATTTTTTTCCACAAATGAACCAAAGGGAGACGTGGAAATCAGTCTTGACATACAAGTTTCCACAAGTTGTCTCAACATCCAACATCTGCTTTGGGCTTTAAATATAGATACATCTAAGAATACATAATGATTTTGTGTTCCAAAATAGCAGCAGGCAAGTTCCATTAGCTCAGAGAAAACGAGTGCATCTCTTGATACTTTGGAGCACCTTTTTTTGGCACTACAAGACAGGAAAAACACATTATGTGATGAGTAGGAGTTTAATTGCTCCAGTGTTTCATCTTTGCTTATATAAATACAACCTGTCACATTGTCATATATACTGTGAACAATAATTTATGAAGAGCTTCCTAAACTATATTAGAAAAGCACATTACGAATTAATAGGCAAGCTAGGCTATACACTGTCAAAGGAAAAAGAGAGTCATTTGTTGCTTTCTAACAGGTGCTAAAGGCCATAAACAACAGAATGATACTGCGAAACACTGAAATGTGACCATTTTCCTTAAGCAATGCCTGCTTGCTCGAAGTGCCCATTTCACCTCTTCCAAGGGGCAAAGCCTTCTGGTTGCGCAGATGGAGCAGTGGGCCAAGACAGACACCTACTCACTGTTCTTCCCTTGAAACCCATGTGAACGTCATCCTAGCCATCCTAAATCCTGAATCTCCCAGAAAAGTCAAGAGAGGAACATGGAGTACCTAAGGTTTCTATTTTATAGCACAAGTTTTATGGAGGAGTCCTTTTGTTCTCAACATCCACAGAGCTCTTGGCTTTCCAACTGTTTATACTAAAGTATCACTTTTCTTTGCTTGATGTAAAAAGACACTGTTTTGGTTGACATATACTAAGATCTTAAATACACAGCCCTGGAGGTCATAAAATTTGGCTGCAGCTATTCTCACAGTGCCACGGTAAGCTGGTGACGGCCCCGGTACTCATATGTCAGGCACACTGTTAACACTAATTCTGACAAAATGGTACCAACACTAACCTGGAAATTTGAAGAAAAAACAGGCAAAGAAATGGAGTCTGGCAAGCTTCAGTAAAGAGAGGAGAGAGCAAAGTGGATGCAGATTGAGACTTCTTCAGGCACATTTTCCTTTATTTTAAGATGCAAGAAAAGTATTTCAGAGACATTTTTAAGAAGAAAAGGCTTGGGTTTTTTTCGAATTGCCTGATTTTCTGAAGCATTAAAACTATGGTCATTTCTGTGATCCCCTGGCAGCACTGATGCAGAGAGAGAATGGAGCTGAGTGGTGGATGCCACGACACTAAGTGCTATAAGTAGGAGGCCTGATCCAAAGTTTAGGGAAGCCAAGAGGAGTCTTGCTCCCGACCCCATTGCTTGTTGGATCAGACCCAGGGACTGCACGAGCAAACAGTCTGTGCTATTGACACAAGGTACAAAAAGGAAGCTGAGCATGCATAAAGTAGCTTTGTGATAGGAGTGCAAAAAACCCAGGAGTAATCACATAAGAAGTTACTTGAAGAAATATTAAAGAAGGAGCTTTGTTATAAGGTTCTTGGAAGATTTCTGACACTGAAGTAATTCCTGTATTTTAAGCAGTAAACCACTGTATAACTTACTGTATCTATAGCATATGCTACAAGACGCTTATTTTTTTGTGCTTGGCTGTAATCTGCAACACATTCTACAACTGCATGGGGAAAAATAACTGCTTAACACTTATTTGAGGGCATGTGTATACTCCAAAGCTTCAAAAAGCTGTGTTTTTTTATGGTTTCTCAAACACAGGAAGAAAGCATTGACATAGGTTTTACTTTTTTTTTTCTGTTTCCAAAAAAAAAAAAAAAAAAGAAAAAAAAAGAAAAAAAAGGAAAGAGAAGCACAAAAGAGAAGCACATTCATGGAGGGGCTCTATGTGAGCATGCAGCAGTGAAAACTACCACGATGATCCAGATGGAAAACGCATCTCTGTCCCCATGCTGCTTCTATAGCTTTTGACTTGCTGAAGGTGGGTGGGCAGAACTTGGAGAATTTGGCACCTGCATGATCAGAGTCTGTAAAGTTAGCAATTTGGCCATACTATGGCAATGAGGAATGTTGAATAACATTGTGACCGAAATTGACTCTGCCTAGGCCAGGCGCAGACACATGTAGCTTTTTCCTACGTTCTGTACATTGTACGTGGATTCTAAAGGGTCCAAATACCAGAGGAAATAAGTGCTTATCTGTCAAAGAGTCAGGAAAACAGAACAACAAAGGTGGAAGGGATTTAAAAAAATTCTTTTGCTGTCCTACCCCCAACTGAGAAGAGCTTGGCGCTTCCTCTTATTCCCAGCTGTTCCTAGTGCATTTGGCTTTAATCAGGTGCAGGGCAGGAACTCAACATCCTGTTGCCTTGCTCTGATTAGGAGGAGTCAAATTCTACAAATTGGCAGATTTCTTCTTTTAGTGTTCCTTATTTGATGAATCATTTGTTTTAAAGTATTTGGAAAGGGCCATTACAGAGGCAGTGGACCCAGCTTGTTGCTGTTTCCAAGTCTATTTATAACTGCTGCTCTAAAGAGTTTCAGCAGAATGCAGTTTCTTCTCCTTTAGCACACAGAAAGAATTGTCCTGCTAAAGCAGTGGCACAAAGGAACAGTGATAAAAGGCCTGAAGCATCTATAACCAGCAGCATGTTAATAAAAACATACAGAAATGTGATGTAGAAGCTGTATCTGTGAAGTTAATGATCTCTCTAATGTCCATTCTAAATAATTTCAGTTTAAATGTTTAAGTAATCTATGCTATTTCTACTACCAACCTTGCAAACTCCACTTCAAATCTTAAATTCATGGTCTCTATCTTTCATTTTACTCCTTTCTCATAAAGATTTTGCAGTCATAATTAAACTGACTGGGCACAGACTGCTTTCCCACGCTGTTACCAGTGGCAAACCTATAACTCTAAACATTTATCTTTTGGGGTTAGTTACTAAATCAGTTGATAAAGATAGTACACAAGCCATTAAAAAAAAAAAAAAAGAGTATCTATCTTTTTGTACAGGGCAAGATAACTGTTTCTTTAAATGAAAGTACAGTAAAAAATACACTTAGAAAAGGTGCATAGAAAATAAATATTACGACTGTCTAAAATATTTTCCCTCCTTCAGCACTGAAAATAACAAGAAAGACAAAGGAATAAATGTTTTACTACTACTCCTTTTCACTTTTTCCTCCTGGTTTAACTTGAGAGAGCCAGTCAAAGAAGGGATCACACTCCACGTTACCCATGCACAGGATTTCCTCTTCCTTCTTTCTTTCTGCTTTGCATTTGCTCATTTTAAAAACATAAAAATGTAAGATGCTGACCAGACCAGAAGTGTATTAGATTTAGGAATAAACTTTCAAAATTACCCTTATCACTTACAGAATAGTCTTTCTCCTCAGGGAGGATTCACATTCATTAAGGGAAGTCTAGAAACTACGTATGTCCGAGTTCGATTCAGATACTAATCAGTTTGGGTTCACTACAAAGCAAGAAGTTGCTGGAAAGATCTACTTTATATGTCACTCAAATTCATTGGAGCGTTAAAAATCAACTATACCGTACTTCGTTTTCAGTTTTTATCCACTCCCAGTTACAAGCTGCTGCCCAATTTTATCATAAATCATGTTTTACGATTTATGATTCAGACCATCACCTGGCACAGAGAAGTCTAACTCTTATGTTTGCTAAGGAGATCTCAACCATGAAATGCAAGTCTGTACAATAAAAAGTAGACAAAACGATTATATCTATCCTCCAACAAACCAACAATAGCTCATAAGAAGCCAGCTCCCAAGAAGTAAATATGCTTGGTGTCACTTAGTGGCCAACACCTGCTAACCAAAAACCCCTTGGAAGAAAACTGAGATTTAGACCTCTTAGCAGCATCCCTCTTCTGATGAAAACCAGCTGCAACACAGAGACAACTACACCCAGTAGAAGGAAAGCTTTCTAGCTCCTGACCTGCACTCTCAGCTGGGTCCTTCATGTTTAGAGAGGCTCAAAGTATGCTGTGGGGCAAAAAGGAAATCAGCATGGTGCAGTCTTTCAAAGAGAAGCTCAAGTAACTTTCAATACCTGGATCACGTCTGTCTCCCCAGTTTCACACGCTGGAAAAAAGTACAGGAAGATCTCCCAGTACTTCATCCACAACTTACTGATCATACAGGGTTGGAGAAAACAGACTTTAGAAGCTAGGAACTTAGCACAAGTAACTACATGAGAAAGACAAAGATAACTGGTAGGCGATGCTTCCAACCCCTCCCCTCTTTTATTTAAGGAACAACTATAAGAAAAAAGGTTGGTTGCTAGTGCTGACAGTCTTCAATCAAGAATGACATTAAAAAAAAGCTATTTGATCAAACCCCAGTACAGACCACCTGTATGTAAACTTTAAAAAGCGTCAAAAAACTGAGTAACATAATTTCAGAATAAAATATCAAGTTCCCTCCCCTTTTCCTCCTCCAGCCTCTATGTCAGTGAAAGCCAAATAGCTGCTCACTGCCATTTAAAACATCCTATTTATTCAGCTCAAATACAGGGCTGGTCAGGAGTATAATACCAGAATAATTTTATTTGCTTCATATTTGAGCTCACGTGTTTATGCTACATTTTCATTACAAAAAGTTGGTATTTAATTTTGGTATTTTTCTCTATTTCCAAGAGTAACATTTCCTCATTTGAAAGCCCACAACTAATTTCAGTCAACTGATAGATAAATAATATCTAGACTATATTTAAAAGCTGTTTGTCTCAGGAATTACTTCATCCTGTTGCATGTATCAAAATCAAGCCCAATTACAAGTTATATCACCAGTCACTCTCAAAATGTGCCTGATGATTTTTTTCATTCTGAAGCTCCCAGTAAAAATAGGGGGGTGGGGGTGTGGAAATCACAGGAGAGGAGGGAAGAGGTGCAGGAGCTTGGGCTTTTCCACCTGGGATAGGGCCTTGAGAACGGGAGGGAAGCACTGATGGCTTTAATGTTTCCAAGAAGGTTGAAATGTGAGAGATTTCGGAAGCCTTTGCTACTTTGTGTTCTTTTTAACATGGCAATAGAAATTACAATTAAAATGTATTCTCAGCCTTATTATTCAAATTTTTATTTTTTAATTAAAGGTTTCTTTCCTGTCCTAAAAGGTATATTTAAAGAGGTTTGGAGGGCTTTAATTTGTTCGAATTTTTTCAAAACTGCATAATTTAACCATCAGAGCAGGTATGTATTTCTTCACAAAAAACTGTGCTGAGCCTGTACATGATCAAATGAAGCATTAAAATATTTACTGACACATATCAAAAGGAATGTATTCCCCAAAGCCAGCACAATGTACTTGGTAAACAAATATATTATTTCATAAATGTACCTTTTTTTTTTATAAATCTATTTCACCAACAGTCTCTGAGCCAAGACATTCAGTTGGATACATTTTTACACCACTGAGCACTAAGCTATTTTTTCACAAGGACTGAAAAAGCATTTAATCCTAAAACTATTTATTTTTATCAGTCTAGGTCAAGTCCAGTGTATGGGTGCAACACCCTATATACTACAGCAGAGCTCCTATTCTTCAAACAGCAGCAAGAACAACTAATTGCCATCCTGATCAACATGGGGAAAGCTTTCTTGTTTTCTGATTCATTGAAGTGACAGCTCTCCCACTCATAGAACAAGCCTCTGAAAACTGAAGCTTATGTTGCAAGCGCTGGTAATCTTAGTTACATAAGCTCAACTATCTTGGTTGTTTTTTTTTTTTTAAGGATATATATTCTGAAAACACAAATTTTCTTGTCTTTAAATCTCTGGGTAGTCCCTCTGAAATCTACATATGCTCACAGCTAAGTGCATATGGTAATGATGCATTGCTGCACAAATCTGTATTACTTTTACACATACATACACCATAATATACAAATATAGTATAATTCCATGTTTTAATTTTTTCTGTACTGCATAAACTGCTTACAATAAGTAAAGCACTAAGTTAAATTGAGCAGTCTTTACTCATGCAAGCTAGCAGTTGCTCTGAGTTGGTTCTTTCCTTCAAGAATCAGAAAACAAAAAACCCCAATGTTTTCTACATGAAATTACTGCAATACGGCTTCAGAAATTGTAGCCATTTTTTTGATTAAAACATTCAGAAGTTTTTTCCCCTTAAACATATGATGGAAGATGAATTCCCCCTTATAGAAATTCTAAAGAATATTTTCTTTAAGGACCTCATGTCACAGTCTTAAAAATTGGAAAAAAAAAAAAATGTTCCATTACCCTTTTTTCAAACTCTCCTTTTCCACTACAGCAAAGGACACCAGAAGTTTTAAGGTCATTAGCCAGTTGGTTTTTGCCTTGTACACGTACACTCATTAGTCAAACAGGATCTAATAAGATAGCTGTCTCAACATCTTACTTAGAGGTGAAGAAAGGACAGAATGGCAAATGAATTTCCTTTGCTGCTAGCATCTTAATTAACTCCAGAACAAATACTCAAACTTGTTAAAGAAACATCCCTGCTTCTGCAAACAGCAAATGTGAACTACCTGCAATTAAGTAAGGCTCTCGCCCACAACTTAATCACACCAATCACCTGGTCATAAAGGTCCCCTCCAAACTGCATGCAGAAGGCAGCTGTTCTAAAAGGTGCATCACTGCCATTCAAGAAGTCTGCCATATATTTTGTCGCACTTTCATGGAGGCATACATGTGTTTTACCATTCTCATTTTTCACTTTTTTTAAACATAGCTCTGGAAGACTGGCACCAGGACTCAGCCTTCCCTTGCAGATTTGGGAAAGTCACTATAAAAAACAGATAAAGGGTTTTGCATTCAACGACCACATTCCAGTTGGCTGCAACTGAGATATTTTACCTTCCATCACACTGGGTTCTCAATATTCCCTGAAGAATATAAAAAATTAATTTTCTTCCAGCTTCTATTTCCACTGCAGTTTGAAACCACCTTAAGCCATCCTGTAATTTCATTTTCTTTTTTTGTACCTTGCCTAACCTAACTCACTCATAGTGTCTTTTTCCTTGTAACAAACATCCTGAATTCTTGGCTGTATTCACTGGAAAGCAGATCCCACCTTGATGTATCCTCAGAGATAAGTGCATTTCCTGTGAAGTACAGGCAATGGCAGGGTTTGAAGTCCTCTTGGATGAGGAAGATTTACCAAGCAGGTTTCCCACTTATGGGCAAGTAACTTGAGCACTAGGCTTTATACAGAAGAGTAGGAGACTATTTCATCCAGGATTCTGAATAAAAGTGGGTATGACTATGTAGTCAATGAAAAAATCAGGAGGGGGGTAACGTATTTACCAATTCATGTTACCACCCTCTAAATGTTTCACAGGTGTGAACAGTCCCCTAGAAGTCAACAGCATCACTCACACTAAGCACATGTAAGCATTTGTATCCCAAAAATTCGGGAAAGAAAGGATCATCATTTCTCAGAGGAAAGCTCTGGGAGTCCCAGTCAACTCCACAGGACCTGACCTGAGTACAGACACCAATGTTGGGTGGCTCAGTTCAGTAGAGACCCTTTTAGAACCTTTTAAAGAAAGCATTTACCTACAGATATAAAGAAAGCATTTGCCTACAGATATATTTGATAGGATCAACAGGATGAAAATCTTAAAAAAAAAAAAAAAAAAAAAAAAGCCAACTCCACAACAAATTGAAAACCTGAAACGTCAGTAGTAATCTGCCAAATTTATGGCAAATGACCAAATGAAGTTAACAAGTTTTCATTTAATTATCCTTCATCTCTGATTAGTGAAATACTGCATCTGTCACTAAAGAGAAACTACCTACGACCTAACTTCTATGCAATTCATTTAATAGTGCTATAAATCCAGTGCCTGTGAAATTAATATCTTTTCCACAGCAATTGATCTGTGACACTGTTAGGAAAATCAAACACAAGTAGTTCACAGAAAAAATAACTTTCTGTTAAACTTAAATCCAATAAAAAGTAATAAATAAACAAAAAGTAAACGCAAATAAACATGCAAAAAGTATGCAAATAAGCTCATGTACTGGAAAATGCATTTGAACTTTCAATAGAAGTGTTGTAGTAGTACCTGTCTATACCCTGGTGCTTACGCACAGAAAATGTATAGACCTATAATTTTGTATGCAGTTAAAGATATTTGGACAATTTCTGGTCGTATGGCTCAAAGGAAAATAAATACAGCATTTTATTTGTATGAAGGATTTAGAAATCTAAAGGGCAAAGTTCTGTCCAAATGTAGTGATCATTCATTGAGAACCGCATGAATAAACCCTACTTTAGTTTCTCAACAGGTTACCAAAAGGCACAACGCACTTGACTGAGCTTTCGTTTATGCTTTACAATCGGAAAATATTACATGTCATATTTCCCAGCTTAATTAGCAAAGAATAAAAATTTTTGTTCATTTCCAAAGACATCTCATGTAGCTGCACTGACCAGGGAGTCGACTAAACAATGCAACTCACTAGCAGAGGACAAAAGGTCATTTGGAAGGGATGTGCCTTTAAGGACTTACAAAGGCTTCATCCTCACTCCTGTATTAAAAGAGGAAACATATCTCAGTAAAGGAAGGATGCCCACTTTAAATAAGGAAATGAGTTTGCAGGATGTACACATGCTGCTTTCTATTAATGATAAGCAAAGTCTACTGCAAAAGCAATAGACTTCTTCAGCTTTGGCAGAAGTTGTCTTCTTGTGGATTACCTGTAAAGAACTTTAAAATAAACAGACTGCAAATAAATGTCCTCTCCCCTTTTTTTAAAAACTGATTTATGTATGTATAATGGTGATTAACAAACACTGATTACTGTACTCGGCAGCAAGAGATGTAATTACTGTCTGCCAATTTTATATGTAGGCCAGAGACAACAGCAGTGGTTTAGGGCAGCAACAATGACTGCTTGCAATACTTGACATTTTCTTCTTCAAGCTAAACTTTCCAACTACAGAGACTAGCCAGGTTTAAGGTCTTCTAAGGATTTGCAATTTTCTCTCTTTAAGCTTAATAAACCCTCACAAAGTGATTATTATTTTCCATTAAAAATCTATCATTTGTTTAAACATGTAATAAAAACCAGATTCTACTTTGCAGCAAGGATTGAATATCTGACCACAAATTTCAAATAAAAATAGAAGGTATAGACTGTTTTGTTATACTCTCATTTCACTCCTCTGTGAGCACATATTATTTGACCACTGAAGCTCAAGAGAATGCATATCATGCACATAAATCCTAGACAAACTGCTTCAAGACTGCAAAAGGCAGATAAGTAATAATGTACAGAAATCCTAATGTAATTTAAAATATACATTCACACATATGTTTGTTAGATAAACATGTAAATCTATTTACATGTATATTCAGATTCAAGTACAAGCGTAAACTCAAAAGGAGCTTATTGCCTTAAAAAAATTTCCCAGTTAATGCACACAACCAAGTTTCCCACTGCAACTTCAACAATTTCAGGATTCAGTGTTCCCATACATTATTATTATTACTTCATAAAACATTTTGGGTTTCAAAGGAGGATTTTTTTTTCCTGCCCCCTAGAGTCTTTAAGACGACCACAAATTCTGGCTGGCTTAAAACACTGAGCAGACATTGCACAGTATTAGCTTACAACTGATTGAGAGAAGCAGGCACACTCATTTGCCTCAGCTTGGACCATCACATCCATCTGGGCCCCATTCTTGGTGGTACTCATTTTATTGTCTGCAAGGTACTCAGCACATCTAAGCTCAGAGCCAGATAAGCTCCTTCGCAAATGTTACACACTGTTTCCACGCTGGACATCAATGGACATAGTTAAAACAGAAATTCATCTACGTATAATTGGCGAGAACAAGGCTTACACTTCATACTTGACAAAAATCAGGCTTTTTCTGACAAATCCCCCAGCCAGTCTTCCAAACAATAATAAACTGCACAGGGAAATTGTTGTGGCATAGCAACGCAGTTAGGAATAACTGCATACCAAAGTGGCTGTAATCCTTATTTATCCTCTTCCACCATGCTGCGGAAACAAGTGGAACAAACTCAGGCATGAAGACCGAAACACACAACAAGTACTAATACTGCTAGCTTTTTCTTGGGTGCCAGAGCCTGACAGTTCTGGTGACGGCCACATGTTTTTTTGGATCACATGAGACGCTCCTATGCTATCCAAAGAGGTTTGGTTTTAAAGAAATAGTTTGAATAAAACTTCAAGCGCTAAAAAGCAAAAGTCTCATTAAACAAAAATTATTTCTTCTACTAGCCTTGGAGGTGTCAACATTTCCATCATACACTCATGTGTTTAGTGTTCATTATTCAGCTGTAAAAATTCGCTGTTAGCCTGAAACTTGGCATAAAAACATTTTTTAAAAATGTGTCGAAAGTCAGACTGTGCATTATATTACATAAGTGGATTTTTTAAAAAAAAGAATTAATTACCAGGATAAAGCTCTTCTGGGTGCTTGTTTAATTCCAAAGCAAACAATTTTGCTTAAAAGTGTCTCTAGGTATTTATGGGGGAGAAGGAAAGAGGGAAATTAAAACTGACCAAGCAATTTCAGTTATAAATATAACTTTCTGTATATATTTTTTTTCAATCAAGCATTTGTAAGGATTTTCAGCAAGCAGACTTTACACACATGTATGGCAACCAAATGAATATGGATAGACCACAACAGGTCCCAAGAGTTGTTACTTGTCTATTGGGTCAATAATACGCAAACTGAGAAGGATTTACAAGCTGGACCATAATGGCTCCTCAGGACCCATTACTTTCTGATGGGTAAATAATACATGTTTTCAAAACTATTGCCATGCCAAAATATGTGTTTGCCCTTAAAGCTGTAAAGGTTCCAAATAAACCAATAGGATTTATCAGATAAATAATATATTTACAGAATACATGTTTAACTAAACAAATAATGCACTTAGATGCTGACTGAAAGACGAATAGAGAAGCTCCTAAATGTTATACATATTTAGAAGATTATTGGAAACCAATGAGCAAGAAAAAAAGGACTTACAGTAGCTAAAACCAAAACAGGCAGGGATGAAGGGGATTTTCCCCCTTTCTACATATATTTGCAGACAGTTGTCTGAAATATCTGTCAAAAATCAAACCTGTATTCAGACAAAGTAAAAGATACTGAAACTGTGTGCATACAAGAAGCAGCTACAGAAGTTCAACCTCATGGGGCTCTAAAGGCTGTCACACTTCCCAAGTGGTTTGCGTTTCATGGGACATCCTGTTATTAAGCCATTTTCCTGACCACGTCCCAGGACAATGCTCTAACATCATGCTTGTTGTCTCTGGACTGTCTGATCTCCTCACACTTTCCTCCCAGCTTTGGCTGAAGCATGTGAGCAAACCTAGGAGGGAAGCGCTGATCAAAAGCAAGAGAATTAACCTAATGATGCTGGGAAACACTAAACAGCAATACCAATGCTTGGGAAGAGGAGATAACACACAGGGATGGTATAGACAGCACCAAGGAGGAAGGAACAATGACAAAATCTGAAAGAAGCTGATGGCAAAGACAAAGGCAAAGGAGGAAAGGAAAGATGAAAGGACCACAAACAGAAATAAAAAAAAAAAGAAGTGGAACGAGATTCCCTGCATTTTGCTTTTCAGATTTTGAGATTCTGCAGAGAAAGCCTCGGGAACTGTGATGCATTTGTTAGTATCTATCTGATGACAGGAATGAAAGAAGCTGCAACACTCCATCTCACATGGGTCAACAGAGTCTAGTCATGATATTACTGGCAAATCTCAATTAAAATTGATCAAGTTACAAAACAGTAGCTTTGAGACTGACAGCAAAAATCAATCAACCACTAAATTTAAATAGCAGCAAAGACCAAAAGATGGACTGTAGCAGGGAAAGGTGCTGTGCTTGAAGAATATGTGAAAGGAGCACAGGTGATTGAGCCTCAGAACCTCCACTTCCAGGAGAGCTAACTTTAAGCAGCAGCAGGCATCTAAAAGAAAGGTTGCAGTGGTTGGCAAGGGATTCAGTGTTATTTTTGTCCTGCAGCCCAGGTAAACCTTAGGTGAGGAAGGGTTAGATACTGAAGCAAGCCAAATACTTGAACAAGACCTACATTTAGTCACAGCAGCAAAAATGTTCTTTTATTTCCCTTGGACTGTTTGGAGAGCACTTCCTAAAGGGAAGGTGGCAAAGCTTGTATCGTTACCCTTTTCAAACAGGATTCTGCTGAACAAAGAATTTCTTCCATATCTGCAGGAATGACAAAATGAATGAGATTCTCCAAAGGGCACTTCACAATCTTTTGTTTCTTAACAATAATTCTTGAAACAATAGGCCTGGACAAATCATTGCTTGTTCATTGCTCCAGATACAGAGGAAATTCTGTACTCAATCTCAACTTCCTTTAGCAACATTCAAATCTCACTTTTGACATTCAATGGAATGAAAGAGAATTTTGCCTCTTTTTTAATTTCAAAAAACTTGTAACAGTTCTTTACACTGGAAGGCAATGTTTTAGCAGCTAAAATAATCAATATTTTAGAACAAATTGCAAGTGGAGATGCACTGGAGAATATACTGCTTTATTGATGCATTTGTCCTGCAAGACACTTGTGTTTTGACAAACTTCTTAAAAAGAAATGTAGCAAGCCTGCCCTGGAGTGTAAGAAGTTTCAGTTCAACCTCCATCTCCCACAAGCAGTCAATAACAAAAATCAACAGGGAAAAATCAAATTATAAAATAAAGTTTCCTTTCTGAAAAAAATATTAATCTTTTCTGGACAGCTCTTAAGAAGTTGTTAATAAAAATCCAGGGGTACGTTAGCATGTCTCTCCAAAGGAATCTACCACCATTCGCAGCCATCTTTATACAGCATGCAGGATCATGAACAATTAACCCTGTTGAAGACTAGTATCATTCTATAAATACTCTTCAGAACAGCCTCCTGCATGCTTTGGATAGCTCACAAACAGTGTTCGAAGATGCAGGAATTAACACATTAGTTTGAAAGAAATTAATCTACCGGGAAGAAAATTTACAAGATTTACTCTCAGATTTAATCCTTCCCAATGATTAGCTCACCCATCATAAAGATGACATGGTAACTTAATGTGGGACTAAAAGAATTATGATTTTATTTATAATATCTACCTATTAGAAGGCATAAATGGCCTACTTACATCTATATCCTACAATCAGCAAACAAATCCTCTATTTACAATCTGCTGGGCAGGGAGGTATAAGCGATGATTTCCCGGATCCAAAGGTCACTTACCTAAAACTCAGGGTTCACCAAGTTGCACTGCTGTATTTTTTTGCAGTAGCCACGGCTCAGGGTGCACCAACCTGCTACCATAAAACTTGCCTCCCAGGGTTGTCACCTGACCATCTAAATACTCAAGACTCCTGATCACTAGGACTTGCCCTCACCCTTTAAAGTACAGCTACTTAAAAGCACACTTGCTTTCCCAACACAGTCTCTATTGCTCTGAAATTTCTCACGGGCCTAAGCAAGTCTGACTCTCAGAAGGAAAGTCCTGCTCAATCTCTACTGCTGCAGAGACAGCCACATGGGATGCAAGGTGAAGCATTACGCTGTAGCCTGCCAAAAAACACTGTCTCATGACATCATTAAAAAATTAGTTGTTGGTCAAACAACTAACTTAAAAACCAAGTTTCACTGCTGAGGTGAGTCCTGGCCTTAGAATGTCCCTCTTACTTCTGATTCCCTGACTGGGACTCACTGCAGGGAGGAAAAACTGACTCACCTGAAGATGGTCACGTCTTAATGCTCTCTATCTGGGCCACCTAGACTCGCCATTTGGTGACCAACTGGGATGGGGGTTGGAACTAGATGATCTTAAGGTCCTTTCCAACCCTAACTATTACATGATTCTATGATTCTATCTGTCAGTTTTAATTGTGTTATATGTATATCTAGCCTAAACTATTTTTTATTAAAATCAGTATCTAGCTAGTTATATGTGTAAACTCATCAAATACGTGGACTACTGAACTGGACAAATTTTTGAGCACAATGGTGAAAGGAAATCCCCAAATTCAAACAGCCACACCTGCCTTGAACGTTGAACCCTACTGAGGTAAAAAAAAAAAAAGGAAAATAATTCTTCCTCCTGGTTTCCCTAATGCTTGAATTTTGGTAACACTGTTCCTAAGAACTGACAATACTCACCTGCCTCATGTTTACATCCTCCTGTGTTTGGGGTATGATTCAAACCTGTAAAATGCATTTGAGAATCTGAAACAAAGAGCACTAGAATGATCCACGGAAAGTGACATCATCTCGGCATGAGGCCCGCTAACAACTCTCCCATGGCAACTGTTTCTCTTGGATGAAAAAGAAGGCCCATACAATTTATAAGAATTAAGTTGAACACCTCCATCGGAAATATAAAAGCCTACTAAACTAATGAATGTTGTTGATAGCCAGGTGAAGTCCTTTAAATCTATGAGAGAACACAAAAATTTCCATAGCACAACTGCTTTCCAGTATTCTGAGACCACTTCCTCGCAAAGGCTTCTAATCACATGTACTGTGGTAGTTATTCCACACTAGTAACTGGATGTGCGACATCAGTAGGATATATTCCACAAACACTTTGAGAAGTTACACTGGGCAAAATAATCTGTATGAAGCAATGTTTCAGGAAGTCTCTAGTTAGTAATTCACCAGCAAAAATAACATCTTACTCAGGTAAGAGGTGTTACAACAGTTAGAGATGCTTGAGCTCTTTTTTGAGTACAGGTTGTACAGTCCTTTATCTCAAGTAATACTTTAGAAAAGTATTTCCATTGATTGTAGCTGTGTAAATTCATCCTGTCCAGATTTAGCCACTGGTAACCTCAATTACAGTTTCAAGCTGTTGTAAGCATATTTGCACAGACGTCCACATCTTGCAGAATACAAGGTTCATAGAGAATCAGATCAAATAGTTCTTATAAGTTCTTTGAAGAAATATAAAATAAGCATTTTAGACGGTTTTTTGAGTCTTCTGGATCCAAGACATTAAATAATGTTATTTGTTACACTTATGAGGAAATGGATCAAATAATCAGTGCAATTAGAGTGCGCTTCTTCACTCTTCCACATTTCTTATTAATTTGCTATGTTTAAGAAAAGGAATGAAAACAGGGTCTGGTAACAGAACCCATTTGCACAAGTTCAAAGCGTGATATATAACTCATTAACAGGATTTGTCATACTTCTGTCAAAGTAACCATAGTAAATTGTTTCTAGACTCCACTTGTATCCCATGCAAATGCTGGAATTCTGAACAAGTTGAATATTTAACACTCCTTCTGCCTACACTGTCCCCAGGAAAAGCCTTCTAATGACAAACTTTCCTCACATACAAAGGCAGTTTTGGTAAGTCATCATGAAACTGTTCTAGCAGGAACTGTGAACTACAGCCTTAGACTTAGCTGTGCCATCAAGATGACCGAATAGAAGGTGCTCAGAAGACTACAGCATCGTGAGATTCAAGCACTCACAGTGGTGCAGGGATAATCTCCTGGGATGCCTGTGGTCTGCAAGGTGAAGCCTTATGCTGTAGCCTGCCAAAACCCAGCAGTTTTTCAGTGTACTTCACCCAGCTGAGAGACATAGAAGCCTGACAAGCTTCAGAGAGACACTGGAGCCAAACCTGGCTTCAACACTGCCCCGGTGGGATTTGTCCTGGCAGAACGGCATTCCACTCCTGCTGCTTTCCTTCAGCAATTATTAATCTCCAGAGGACTCGTGCAGCTTGGAAATTTTACAATGCGTTTATGAGCTCAATGCCAGTGTACCAGGTAAGGAGGAGGAACAGGGAGCAGAGAAGCAGCGGTCAGGGCTACACTCCCGTCCTTGCTCTAGTGAAGACCTCAAGTGCTGTGAGCACCCGCTGAGAATGAAGAAGGTATTTTCAGCAAGTTACATGAACTTTGCTTGGAAGTAATCCTTCTGTATTAACCTCTGGCTAATACAGGAGGTGATTAATAAATACCCAATACCCAGTTCCATGCTGTATACCTCCCTTCAGTGTAGAACTAAAAAAACCTCCTTGCTGTTCCTCTGTTTTTTAAGCCACCCTGGACTCTCTTAACTACTAGGTGGTCTGTTAGTCTACCCTGCCACCCCACAGGTTCCCAGCTGCTTGTGTTTGGCTTTGCTTTGCTGATCTCCTGCTTCCCCCACACTGGACTTCTGTTTTCTAGGGTCTCCAGGCCCAGGAGCAGTGGGAAGCTCAGCAGTTTCACCATTGCACTTGGATTATGAAAAGCAGGCATGATCCTAACCTTTCTTCTATGCTCCTCCCAAACCTGCACTAAACCTATTTTTTAGAGGGTTATGTTCAGCCCCATGAAGGCTAGATATTTAACTTGTGTTTAAGTAAGAAGGAAAGCACTAAAGGAAACAGAGAACTAGTTTTCTCACTCTAAATGTGCTGCCTCTCAAAAATTGTTCAAACTCAGTCTACCTTTGAATCTATTTTTATTTTCCATATACAAACAGAGAAAAAATAGAATGCAAATAAATAGAAATATAGGCTGAAAATAAACAGAAATATAGACACAGATATTCACACCCTGTATCTATATTAAGGATATACCACTCTCAGAATTACTGATTGATCTGGTTTGCTATATTAGCACTTGAAACAGATATACTGACACTTTCCAGGAAGGGGAGATGGCAAGGGCTAGTTTACCAGCAAGCAAAAAGCCTCTGGTGCTCTGAAATCCACATTTTGGCCGCTGCACATTTTGAATGTATACACATAAGCATATGCTTAACTGTGATGGGGAAAATACCTTTCAAAAAAAGAAAAAGCAGAAGCTTGAAGCCGCATTTGGATTCTTTTCCCTTAAAGCTTATTGGAAACTAACCCCAAACTCGAACAAGCCCCATAATACAATGCTGTTCTTGTCACGAGCTCTGAATCAGCTCCACAGCACATAGTGTATGTACTGAAAAACAGCTGTTGGGTGACAGACCACTAGCTGGGAAGTTTGAGTTGAGTGAAGTGGTTAACCCACATCCCTTCCCCACTGATAAAGTGCTTTGATAAGCAGGCCATACTGGTGAAAGCCAGCAAAAGGGCCAGGGCTGAGACTTTCAGGAATGAATGTAAGACTTGTTTGGTGGAAGCAACCTGAATCTCTTGCACAGCCTCCTCCAGTTTTTTACCCACCCATCCCCAGTTACTTTTAGTACACCTCCTTCCTTCTGTTTGCAGCAGAACCAATGCTTTGATATGTCAAAGCAATATCCCGTACACATGGGAAATAAAACCAGAAAATTCTGTTAAAAAGTCTCCCTTACTGCAATGTTTTACAAAGTGTTTTCTGCAATTCACAATGTTCCTAGTGCAGCAGCACTAAAAAGAGGTCTGTATTGGAAAAAGCATGTCTGGACTAACCACAAGCACAAAACACATGGGCTTTTTTTTTTTTTTTTTTTGCTTTTTTATTAACAAAAAGTAATTCAAAGAAAATAAAAGGTTTATTTGGATTAATTTCTGAGCTTCAGCTAAGCACTTTTAGAAATAAGCTTGTTAATTAAGTACAGATGTCATGCAGGCATGTTCAAAATCCCCATTCCTCTTTACACAAATCTTACATTCTAGAAATATGTCCACAAGCTGTACTTATTATAAAAAAAAATCATACTAACAGAAAAATATTTTTCTCTTAGTATGTCACTTAAGTTGTTAAAACAGTCTCACACAAACAAATTTATATAAGGGGTTTTATCCTTCCAATGCAATAAAGTAAAATTCCAGTTCAGTTGGAAGTATGCGTATTCCAATCTCTCTCAAATAAATCATGTAATGAGGCTGAAAGTTTGCTGCACTGGAGATGTACACTGGCACCCTTGGAAGTACACTGATATGCACATTTTGAATATTTTTCTTCCAAAAATGTTCTGGCCTTGGTGTCTTTACAGTTCTGGCACTCAACCCCTTTGAAAACCAAAGGAATAAATTACCTAGCAATAGTTTCTTGACCCCGAAAGAACCACAGTATTACTGTAACTTAACATACAGTTATTCAGCTGGCTTTGCATCAATATGCATGTTAGCCTACAGGTGGAGTAAGGCATGTTCCTAGATTAAAAAAAAAAAAAAGTTAAAAGCTTCTCCAGATGTAAGCTTCTACAAAACCTTCTAAATTAACATTAGATTTTCTGTGCTAACTACAGAGGTGACACTAAGGCAAAATCAGCAGGAACTATTTCAGAAAATTTTAATAGTTCTGCGGATGCAAGAAATACTTTTCCAAAGTATTTATTTGTTCTTAGCATTCTGACATACCGCTGCCTGATCAAATTGATCAGAAGTATTTTTTCTGCCTGCGTTTATTCAAACAAAGAAGTAATTCCTAAGTATCTCCACTTAGAACATTTTCAAAGGGTCAAAAGATTATTAAACAGGGAATACCGCAATACAAGTGGAATTCCGAAAAGCCAATTAGGAATTGTTTAAAAGAAAAATCCTTCTAAGTGATAGAATACTACCCTCTTCACAACAAGTAGCTAACCAGAATTGTTTGTTAGCATAAAGTGTGTTAATTTTCCAGGAATGTTAAATAGAAGTGTAAATGAAGAGTAATAACAACCCTCCCTCTACTTTAATTACAATCATATTGATCTAACATTCAGAACCTTTACAGTATTTGTTTTATTTTGTTCTCAGCAAGAAAAGGGAGTGGTCAATGTTTTTACTTTCTAAACCTTTTTAACTACCTTTATTAAAAACACAGTGCAGCAAAACCAGAAAATGTTCTGTTTTGCAACAGAACAAAAATCTGAAGAGACTGGGCTGTGTGCAAGCCTAATTTGAAACCACTTGCTTTATTTAGGCAAAATAAATCCCTACTAAATTGATTATTATTGCTATTATTAAAGCCAGAAAATTAATTGAATCAATTTTATATTGCACAGAGTAACAGAGGACTCACTGGACAGCCAGAAAAACTGCAAGGGTCTGAATACTCCCATCATCTACAGATGCGAAAAGGACATAAAGAAAAAACAACAGTCCCACACAAAGTATTGGCAAATTAAGGTCTACTGGGGGAAAAAACCCACTAAAAACCAAAACCAAACAAACAAAAACCCACACAAAAAACAACCACCCCAAAAAAACAGCACTCCAAAATCCCACAACCAAACCTCAAACCAAATTGAAACAACAAACAAACACCACCACTCTTAAAACCTCATCCAAAAGTCTTATTCACCAATACATTAAATAATTTACTGTTAAAACTCATGGTTTAAATGAAGGACTTGAAAATGGAGGAGGACTTGAAACTTGCATTCAGCTAGGAAAGTGAGGGATCCTAGAGAAGAAGGGAACAGGCTAGGCACAATCACAGAGCTGGTGAACTTTCTCCTGTGTTATCCACACATAGATATAGCCAACACAGCTGCTGAAAAGCTAGGGTTGGTGACCTTTTCATTGATTTAGCCTTTTAGAAGCTGTTTTTACACAGAATCTCCTTACTGGAGTACATATGTGAAAGCTACAGCATGCACAACATCCAGTGAAATCCAGTACCTCTATTTTTCCAGTACGTTATCTTGTTTTGGAAGAATGTTATCTATTTCAGAGATATACAGTGAAAAATCAGCATGTGTTTATAGGGCTACAGCACAAATCTGAGACACATGTGCTTCTGGTTCCTGAGTGCTTCAGGGTCCAGAGAAACTTCTCATTTCAAAAGAAGCTTAGAAAAGCCCTGAAAACATGTCCCCAGACCAAAACTGAAGTACCTCTGTAGCCTGGATTCACAAGCTCAATTTGAGCTGGTATGGATAAAAATGAAGGCCTGAATGTAAGTTACAAACTAATATTTGCACCAAAAATACTTGGGCAAACCACAGTGATAGCAGACTTTGATAGACAGAAAGCTTGCAGGCCCAAAGCATAAGTCCATGACATCAAATCTCTCTTCTTACCTGTGCTTGTGTTCATTAGGTCAGCCCTTAAAACCCTGCAATACCTTTGTTTTGCATGTGTTTTGTAAACCAGGAACAAGACTAACAAGATATTCCTCCTATATTTTACTATATGACAAATAACAAAGGGCCTTATCAACTGCTTATAGGACAGCTTATATTAGCAGACAGGATGCTGTGCTGCTCTTGAAACTGAAGTGGGATGACCAGCTGGGAAGGACAACCATCAAACTCTGCTACTCAGTGAAGAAAATTATTGCTTTCTCATGAGATTTCTTTTTTGACAGCTGGTCATTTTGCTGTCAAACTGATTCGGCTCCTTCCACAGAATAGGGAGTTTATTGTGCTGCACTAAAAAAGTTACTCAACATACACCTATCTTTCTTAAACAGGAGATGCAAATGTTTTCTTTATTAAAAAAAAAAAAAGAAAAGGAAAAAACTCAGAACTAGAAAACAACAGATAATTCTGCAACTGCTGTGCCAGCAGAGATTTTTAAAAAGAAAGAAAAAAGAAAACAACAAAACCCCTCCTAAATAACCAACCAAAACACCCCAAAAAGCAACAACAACAAAAAACTAAACCAAAACATACAACCCACACAACTACAATGTGAGTCACCTTCTCAACGTAACTTCTCCTAACACAAATGTAAACTGCATAGGAAAATGTTAAAGGGAAATTGGATCTTTAAATATTTTGTCATCTCAGCATTTAACAAATTTTTAGGGATAAACCAAGCAAGCAAACAATATTTCAGCTCTCAAAGAGGCAGTGTAATTTTGTAAAACATATTCTGATAGCTATATCAGCCCGTATTGTCTTACAAAAAAATAAGGCATACTAAGCAGGTTTTCTGTTACACTAGTGGAGTGCACATCTTTCAGCTGCTAGCTTTGAATTTCCAAGACAAGTTTGCATTGACGAGAATATTACTTTTGGGTGTGAAACCTGCTCTCTACACATCATCTTGCAAAAAAAGCCTTCCACCACCAATCCCACCTTTCTTCTCTGGCAGCCAAAGAAAAGCTACTTGCCCTCTTACTCTGACAAGAGTAGGTTTCAGTACTGCAGTAGTTACAGAAGAAATATGTAGCAAGCAAGGTCCAAACATGATAGAATACGGATTTCAGTCCATTTTCTTACAGTACCTTTTTAACATGAAACTATGTTGCAGCTTTACGCATATTCAGAAGGAATTAGAAACCATTTCTTTTAGGAATAGTGTGCAGAGATTGAGCAAAAGCTATAAATACCTACCAGACAGAAACACCTTTAACAAATTATGTGCCAGGATTGTGACATAACTGTTGGGGTGTCCACAGGGATTTCTGGAATTAAGACTTGGAGGAAGAAATATCATATGCTCTTAATGAACACACAAAATCAGCCAGGTTATGTGAAAAAAGTGATTTCAAAGATACAATTACATATAATTAAAATCTCAGTAAAATGAAACAACTCGAAATCTCACTGAAAAATTAGCACCTCTAGTTGTCTCTTTCTGATCTTGTGCAAATGGAGCAAAAGAAAGCCCATTCAGTCCACAAAACAGACACAAACTAAACTGCTGAATACATACTAAACGGAATACTACATTCTATCATCTAGTGAACTGCATTCATAGCATTCCCTGTCAAAGTATTATTATTATACAGAATATTCTAACTTCACACTTAATTTCTGATTTTATTGTTATGTAATTTTATGCACTGAACTTTATGAAAAATTGTCCTTTCTGGCCAAATTAGAAAAAAATTAGGGCACCAGCAGAACCAAGATCTCCTCTCTTCAAGCGTGTTTGATTCATGTACCCCGTGTAAAGTAAACCCACTACCCATGCTCTTGCTATTTCTTAAGCCAAGCAATTAATGATTAAGCTCTTTGTTAAATTCTTAATCCTTCATGTAGAACTAAGGGCATGTGCATGTTCATGTATAAAATCTCCACTGCACCAATATTTTGCAATGGTAGAATAAAACGGATTGGGAAGGACCTCTAATACTATGAAAGCAGGACCAACTTCTATCGGGTCAACCACAGCTTTTTCCAGGTACATTCTGAGTATCTCCAAGGACAGAGTATCTGTGTAACGGAGCTAAATCCTATTTTGTGTCTTTGAAAGAACTGGAGAAAGATGCAAGTCAGCCACATAGAAAAGGAGGAATATGCACCTACAAAACACAGAAGCAATGCTACCTGGCAGTGATGTCAGATGAGTTCCAAGATAATGACTATTGACTTTGCCATCTAATGAGCATCAATGCTTCTGGTCCTCTGAAAACATGTGCCTACCAAATTTATCTGAAACTTCAGAACTCTAAGTCTAATAAACATTATGTCCCACACACTGAACTCAATCGGAGCTGAAAATGTTTGTTTTAAGAATTTAGGCATTTTCCCCTGGAATAAATGGGTGCCAAGAAGCAAGGGGGGGGGAGGGGAATTAAACCTAGTAACTTACTTTAATTACTCATCAGAAAAAAGACTGAAAATTAATAACTGTGTTACAGCCTATTGTAATTATCTACTTCGTTATTCAAGTCTAGATCCTAGATTCTCCAGGGTGCTCACACACCTAACTTCTACGGAGATATGATTATTTTTACAAATCTGGCTCTAGGGAAACACACTTCCTCCTGAAACTGAAACTTAGCTGCTAAAACTCATAAACTCATTTGAAATCACACCTTCTCTTACCACACCACCAATGAGAGCACAGCATGCTCTCATTCATACAAAGTTACAGGCTTGCCCTGTCTCAAGCTTGTCTTGTATACTCCACTGTAAGGTTTTGTTTTCAGCTGTTCTTTGTCAGACACTAACCCCTTATGAAGCCAGTATTTTCCATATTTGCATTCTGCCTAAGCCTGGGGTTTTGTTTGTTTTGTTTTTCTCAACTTCACCCTAAGATACAGTTCACGATTTTTTCAAAATTAAAGCTAGGAAAACCACGGGGTTTCGCCAATGTTTTTAAAATCCAAAACTACAGCCATTTTAGAAGAGCTACACTGCCTACAGTATTTCAAGTAGCAGCAACAAGATATGACTAGGTGGTGTGGATTTGCTGATCCTATGGAAATCTATTCTTGCTGACTTTTAAAACTTCCTGAATACTAGCACTTACAATTAACAAGCTTGAGTACTTCATTGCTCCAGAAAAACCCGGTTTCCAAAAATCTCATCAAATCAAGCATGAACTCGAGCATTAGACCTAACTAGCAGGTGACAGTATACCCCTACCAATGTGTCTGTTGAAGCCTGCAAAGTGATCAGATTAAAGGAGGAAGATCTGGTGGTGGTCTAATTTATTCGAAACAGATTAGCTTCTGTGTACCTCTCACACTTGGAAGATGATTGCTACCCCACTCTTCCTGTTCCTAATTCAAAGTATTTGAAGCACTGTCCCTGGATCATTCAAACCTTAAAGAGATGTGAAGTCTTCATTAGGATCAATGGAAAACCAAATTTTATTACTAGAAGTGATTTCTCTTCACAGGACCTTAACATCACACCATGCCATCACACCTTGACATGATTATGAGGAATCAATAGATGAGGTGGAGATAACCAGAACACTGTGCACAACATCACCACCTCTCCGCACATATATTTTTCTCTTCCCCTCATCCCTGCTGCTGATCAACTGACTTACACAGAGGTGGTCTTTAGAGCATGGCATGCCTGCACAGTTTCTACTGTCCCCATGTCATGAAGCAGGCAGTTTCTTCTTGCACTCCATTAAAATTCACACCAACCTTCAGTTTTCCAAAATCTGATTGCCACTGTTCTACAGGAATTCCAGCATCCCTACCATCTCCTGAGCTCCCACCTCCCACAGATCACCGGAGGACAATGCACGATATAGACAGAGGAGAGAAATGTAGTGAACTTAATTGGATTGGCAGTCAGGAACATAGTAGGAATGCAGATGCCACATGGAATGGGATTAGTGCTGCTAGGAAAGGAGTTTGGTCTGCTTGGCTCATTTGCATCTTCCTTTTGTCATCCATACAGCAGTTGATTTAAACTTCCCCAAACAATTACTATTACATGGAAAGCAGTAGCATGGAGAAGAATGGAACATCTTTCACAAAGTTTAAAATTAGTGAAAAGACAAGAATTTCCCTGCTTGCATTCTACTACTTAATCTTCTCCAGTAATTAAAATCCTGAAAATTTTATTAAATGCCTGTAAAAACTGGAATCCTGTTATTCCAAAAAAAAAAAAAAAAAAAAAAAAAAAGGAAGAGTAATTATCTCAATTAAGATAGCAGAATTACAGGTTGGGAAAAAAACACGCAAGTAAACAAGCCACAGTCCCCAAATTAACATTTTTGGTCACAAAATGAAAACATTTGCTGGATACAGCATTATTAGGCTGCCACTTTACAGTGACCCTTAATTCCTGTGCAGTTTAAAACTACATTTACTTCACTGCAGGGAGATGTTTTTCCAGCAGACACTAACATGAGTTGTCAGTACTCCATCCAAAGCATGAAAGACATTTCTCCTCCCTTTCCAAGGGAAATCGCAGACAGAATCCTTTTACTGGGGGAAAGGGGTGGGGGGATAGAATCAGCCTTATACGAGCCTTTTAATTCTGATACATGCCTCAGTTACTGGCAAGGCAAGCCACAGAGAGTATGAATTGCCTGTTTTTGTTACATTTGGAAAACATCCAAGGATTAAAAAATAATAATAATTCAGAAGTAGTTTGAATGTATAACAAAAACGATACCCAAGTCACACCCCAGATTACTGCCCTTATGCAATTGAGATTGGCCAGAATCCACATAAAAACATACATCTCCTGGCTCCATGCTCTAAAATGTGCTTGATTCAGTTTGAAATCTGTGTATTTATTCTCATAGCCAGAGCAACATTATCATATCACTGTGAGACTACCTCTGCAGAAACTCAATATAGCATATTTGCAAAACTATCCTTCCTTTTTCACACCCAAAAAGACATTATTAAATTATATATCTCCAGTAGGACTAGGGAAATAGTTGTAAAATACAAATAAAAAAGGTAGGGAGAAGAACACAAACAGATTTTTTCTTTTATGGAACACTTGCAAAAAAAGCAGTACTGGTTGTCTGGCAGCTATGTTTACGATGCAGCTCTAAAAATCACACTTACTTTTAAAATACGGAATTTTTTTTACAAGTGTAAACTAACAAATCTTTCTAATCAAATGCAGAACAGTAAATAGAAGATTCATTCTGCACATTTGTTTACTTATTTTGAGTGAGAGAGTTAAGTATTACCAAAACTGGAGTATACAATTCATGCTGATATTAATGCATGAAATTTTTGTACTGTCTCATGGACTTCTTAATTATTGACAGCTGAGGAAAGGTTTTGCAAGATATCAGTCCTATTGTTTTAAATACATACCTATAACATAAGAAAAAAAATTAACTACCAACAACATATTCAATTTGTCATATAAATCCATCAATTTTGCATTGATGCAAAATTGATCAAAAAATGCATCAATTGTGCATTACAGTTTATATGATTTCTAAATCATTTTACAGTATGTGAAATTTCTTTGTTGTGAACAGTAGTGGGTATGATTAATAACCATTCATTCAGAGTATTCCGTGCATCTTACTCTTTTCAAAATTATTGCATGTAACACTGAAAAAAATCAGGCATTTCCACAGAAGAAAGCAACTTGACCTAACAAGCAAGCTGCACATTAAAGGCATCATCCAACAACATTTCTAGTCTTCCCTAAAATCACACTAAAGGAAACCATGATTTTTCTTGGAAAGTAAGAAAATTTCTTCATATTATTTTCCTTGGAGAAATAAACAGGTATTTGTAAGCTTTCTCGGGAAACGTAAAATACATAAAGGCCCAGACTTTTAAATGTGTGGATGCCCAGTGCCAGGCTTGAAAGAGTCATTTTTAGCACTTCTCTTTCTTCTCTTCCAGTATTGAGAAGATCAGGGAAAGAGAACTATGTTTCTATAAGCATGTGATTTGAGATATTTATGGTGACATTCATATTTACATATTTATGATTCTACTCAGTTGACAAAAACCATGGCAGTCATATGATAAAACATTGACAAAGGCACATAAAAAAAAAAAAAAAGGAAAAGAAAAATAAAAAAATGGGCAAACCCAAAACAAACAATATGAGGTCATCAGCTGATGGCAGAAGACCAGCTGTATTTTCTTCTTAACATAAATAAATAAACAAACCCTAAATTTTAACATCAAGCAGATATCCAATTTCCAAGTTATAGAGCAGAGCATCTTCTATGCAGAGGCAAACAAAAAATATTCTTTGAAAGTTTTTTTTCAAGCCACATAATATTTAAAAGTAATCCTTTGGAAGAAAAGGTCCTAATAAGCTGAAGCAACTCCACTTTGCCTTCAACACACTTTTAGAGAGGGCAAGAAATACAAAGGGAAAGAAATAACAAAGTGTTATTGGGTATTTTTTTGGCTGGTGAATTGAAATATGAGAAGGGCTCATTTCAGCTAACATTGTATCACATCTCTACAGCTCAGAAATCACAGCATGGCTTTTCAAACATATAACAAACTAGATAACCCTGAGCACAAATTAGAGTGGAAAAAAATAGCTAAAGTTAATAATAGATTTCTAGCATTAATGGTTCATAGCATAGTAATGCACTTAAAGAGAAGAAAACATTTTTGACACATTGGTACTGCTATTTCTTGAGCTTCTTCAGACAAATGTTAAACAAAAAATAAAATAGTATAGAAGATGCAGTACCAGTAAATTAATGTAATTTCACAGAAAAAATTATTTAATTTGGTCATTCTGGAATTGTGCTGAAGTAGGTGAAATCGGAAAGACACCCCATGCACAATAATGATACACAGGCCTACTAAAATCAATAAACTATCCTCTCTCAAGCCATTTATGATCTTTGCTACCAAATCCATGTGAAGGATAGGAAGGCTACAACTAACGTGCAAAGAATAACTTTGCTCATAAAATGTCTTAACAAATATTAAATAGGTATATTTTATTTCCTATGTCATCCTTCAATGTGTATTCTGTTATTTAATAATCATTGTGTTCTGCACTTTCAATATGGCATATCGAAGACTTAACTAGTTTGTGTAAGGCTTGGAAAACCATTTTTGAGGTTATGGCTTCAGTGATATCACAAAGTAGTACCAGTTTGAATTAAATTATTAACTAATCTAGTTAAGCTATTTAACAAATCTAAGGCAAAATATATTTTGAGTTTCAGAACATACGCATGCATGATTAGTTCAAAGTGTGCACTTATTATGTACCTCCATACCACCAAAGTTGTGTGTTTGTTACATACATACTTGTTACAACAACTCAAAGTTGTTGAGTTTGTTACACAGTTCATAAGCATGACTTACACGATTTAGAATTTAACCAGGTAGAGCAAATGGCTTTCTTCTAGGACAACCAACAGATAGTCTTTATTATTATTATTAATATGTATTGTATCATATGTGTAATATCTACATTACAAAAACATACTCCCAAGTGTCATAAAATATGGAGAAAACCCAGATCAATGAAACATGTTTTCTGTTTTCTCTGCATATCATGAAGAACATTAACATCCAATAATTACTTGACAACTTCTTGCCCTTCCCAATCTACCTTCTTTAAAGGTCAAGATTAAGGTCTGTCACCTTAATCTATGAAAGCCTCCACCTATAGACACATACAGAGTAGCAGCAAATCCATGTTGCACATCATACCAGAGAAGGACATCCAATTCATAGTCAGTAGCTGCAAAACTAAAAATCAGCTCTAGTCAGAATTTGGGATGAAGGTTACCAAAGGGCTAGCAAGGAAATTCATGTGACAGAGAGTGCCAAAAAGGATGTGGAAAGCACAACAAGCATCCATTCTGACATGTTGGCAAACAAATATTTCACAGCGCTTACAGTGTAATAACCTATAACTAGTACATAATGTAGCCTTTATGCATGCCTCTCTCACAGGGAGTTTTTGTAGGTATTAAGTGTAAGAAGTTTATTTCTTACTCTCCCAGTGTACAACAATTACCTTATTGTCACTCAGTCCACTGTGCATTGTAAGTCTCATTTCAGGTAACAACCTTGCTGCGTGCTGTCGTGTCTGGGTATGAGGACTGTGGTATTTTCACTGTTCAAAATCCTACCTCAGGATGACAGATTCACCTCTGCTCCCTTTTGCCTTCCTCTTTCCTTGTTTCCCCCTCCCTTGATGGCAGGACGTTTTAATCCAGGAACCGTCACAGCAGAGTGATGACATCATGACCTTTACTTACATTCTCTGCCTGAGATGCAGGACCTGGCCAGTGGTTTAAGGTGTTGAAATGTATCAGTGGTTCACTTCAATGCAGGTGTTTCAGAACTGATCTATCACATTTACAGGGCCAGACTCAGTGAAAAACCAGTCACTTAAAATATTACATTAAAATGTGCTTCTAGTCATCATTTCTAAAACGTTTTCCTCAAATTCTATTGGGAATAATTTGAAAGGTATGTTTTATGCTCAGAAGCAATAGGCCACCAGGTGGTTTTAACTTTTCCTGAATGGTTTGGTTTCTATTCAGACTTTGTTTCTGCATTGGTTTATGCTCCACAGTTTAATGACAAAGCAAACCAGCCAAGGAAAAATAAACACAACAGTAATTTTTTTCTCCTCTTTTTAAGAAAAATATAGACAAATAGCTAACATTTCAAGGGTTTACTATGAAACAAGATTCCTTTTAAAGTTAGCATTATCAAAGCATATATATTTTTTTATCCAATAGCAACAGAATATAGGATATTCAAGCAGGTAATAATCTTGCCAAAAAAACATGCTGGAAAACTCAAGAAGTTTTTATGAGAAAGTTCATGGTCTCAATTAACATTTGGCCAAAATCCTGCTGTAGAAGCAGCAGTGTAGACTAGACTAGTAGTAGACTAGGATTACTAGACTAATACACAAGGAAAACTATAATTTTATCTAATTTTCAGATTATAAAGATTCTTACTAAATATGAACATTTAATGAGGTCATTTTGAAGAACAAGTCAGCCTCCAATAATTTCCTTTAAAAGATTTCATGAAAACCAGTGATAAAGAATGAATCAAGCACCCAAAGCAATTCCTGTATTGTTCTGTCCTACAGGCCTATAGACTGCAAATCATGCACAGTAGTAAGAAGTTGCCTCTCTCTGTTCATAATTGGACTGCTCTAATCAGAAAAAACAAACACAACAGAACAACACAACAACAACAACAAAAAAAAAATCCCAAAACCACCCGACAAAACAAAAAAAACCAAAAATCCAACCAAAAAAACCACATACCTCCCCCACACACTAGAAAACCCCAAATAACAAAATCGGAGTTAACTTCAAATACTGATTTCTAACATAAAAAACGTATTTGAGTCTGAAATTCCACAGTCTTGAAAGCATACATCTCTCTCTGACTTTTGCCTGAACAAAGTAACTCTGGAGATTTACCATGCAGATTACTGTATTTTATCACAGAACATTGTCTTTTTTCCTTTTTTTTCTTTTTTCCTTTTTTTTTTTTTTCTATTTCCTATAAACAAGGGGCAAAAAGACTAGGCAAGAAAATATGACAACTGCCTTTTCAGGCAAGTGACAAGAAAAAAGATCGGTTTGACAAAAAAGTTAGCGTATTCTGAATCCTTGCATATTCCTCATCAGTATTAGAATGTTCTTTTCTTTCAGTGAGGAAGTCTATTCATAGTCAAGATTTCCAAAGTTATATCTTTCGCACTTGATGATCACAGTATCACAGTATGTTAGAGATTGGAAGGGACCTCAAAAGATCATCTAGTCCAATCCCCCTGCCAGAGCAGGAACACCTAGATAAGGTTACATAGGAATGTGTCCAGGCGGGTTTTGAATGTCTCCAGAGAAGGAGACTCCACAACCTCCCTGGGCAGCCTGTTCCAGTGTTCTGTCACCCTCACTGAGAAGAAGTTTCTTCTCAAGTTTAAGTGGAACCTCTTGTGTTCCAGTTTGTACCCATTACCCCTTGTCCTATCATTGTTTGCCATTGAGAAGAGCCTGGCTCCATCCTCATGACACTCCCCCTTTATATATTTATAGACACTAATAAGGTCCCCCCGCAGTCTCCTCCAAACTATAGAGACCCAGCTCCCTCAGCCTTTCCTCATAAGGGAGATGCTCCACTCCCTTAATCATCTTTGTTGCCCTGCACTGGACTCTCTCCAGCAGGTCCCTGTCCTTCTTGAACTGAGGGGCCCAGAACTGGACACAATATTCCAGATGCGGTCTCACCAGGGCAGAGTAGAGGGGAAGGAGGACCTCTCTCGACCTACTGACCACCCCCCTTCTAATACACCCCAGGATGCCATTGGCCTTCTTGGCCACAAGGGCACAGTGTTGACCCATGGTCATCCTGCCATCCACTAGGACCCCCAGGTCCCTCTCCCAATGATGATCTTAAAGGTCTTTTCCCATCTAGTTGATTCTATGATTCCATGAACTTCTTTTGGAAATCTACTTATTTATTAGATAAATGAGATAAATTGAGAGCTCCAAAGAAAGTATAATCCACAGCTAAACACAGTTAAAACCATGCCTCATAACAATGTAGGATTCATTCCTCCTAAGACAAAAATTAAGGGAAAGGTGTCAGCAGGGGTAGGCTGAAGCTTTCCAGTGAGATGGCAGTTCTACTGTCTAGATGGCACTGCCTCCAGATGGCACTTAGTCTTCTAAGTCTGTGCACCCCAAATTCTCTCTAGTTTCCAAGCAAGTATTTTACCCTCTTCACTGAATATATGTGGAGCTTGGGTACTTGATGTGCATCTTTTGATTCACTCTCAAGTTAGATGACCAGAACAAAGCAACAGGGCTGCCCCCCACTCCACAAAATTCTCAAGCTATGGTTGCAATGCAACTGAAAAAAAAGACACTTAAGACAGGTTTTCTAAAGAGTTTAACCATCTGAAAGATTTAAAGCTAATTTTGGAAATAATCATGCCCCTACTAGAGCTCCTCTATTTAACTGAGTGCGATTTTTCCATTTTTACTCAAATTTGTATGAGTAGGAACATTTCATTTCAAATGCCCAAAGAGATTTCAGTTTGGTTTTTAAACAGGACATATTACTCGGTGCTTACCGCTTGCCGTTATTACTGCTGAAGTTCATTTCAGGCTACTTAAATCAAAAAAGTTGTAATACAGATTATGTTACAATCCAGTGATTCTGTTGTCCAGGATTTAGAATTGCAATTGTTTTCTTAAGTCACATAGTGGTCTTACTCAATATTGTAAATGTCGATATGGCTGAATGTCTCTAAAATATGGCCCCAAAGTTTTAAAATGTCAGGCTTTTAAACCTCCTGATTTTGACATTCTGCTTTGATCTGGAAGCTGCATTTTTCATAGCTGTCTCATGAAAATATCATGAAAATAAATCTCAGTCTCACTCCTGCACTGACATTTTTGGGAAGTACAGATGCGATGTTAGATATGCTTTAGGAAGTCCTCTGCTGAGAAGAGAATCAGGTTAAATATCAAAAGTGCTACATACATATTAAATAATGTCTGGGATCTTATCTTGGAGAAATTTACCAACTTAAAATTAACAAGAAACTTGCCATCGGACATGATGCACCAAGAAATTTTGGTTTTGTTGCTCTCTTACCTCAGAGTAATCATAGAATCATAGACTCATAGAATCAACTACGTTGGAAAAGACCTTTAAGATCATCAAGTCCAACCATTATCCCAGGACTGCCAAGACCACCACTAAACCACAATAATAATACCTCATGGTATATGCAATTAATTATGCTCTTTCACAAAACACTTTTATATTATCTCAAAATAAGTATAAAAGAAACACTGACATTTTAATGACTTGTATTTTTTCTTGTTTTAAATATGACTATTAAAATAATATACAAAAGATGCTTCTCAACAGGTAGCTTTACCCACTCCAGACCGCCTTTCCAAGCCAACTTTCCTGCTCAAAACACACTTCTGTAAATTAAATATATACATAGTCCTTATTGAAATAATTTGTAAAACAAATGTTAGAAGACATATCCTAACTGTTTCCATGGAAAGCTTTCTGATCTTGTTTTAAGATGTTACTCTAGCTTTAAGTCAGTATCTTTTCCTCTATTCAACAGTAATGTGAAGCTTTGTATGTTTGCAAACATAAGAAAATACATACATAAATTTCTATTTCTCGTGCTTTTTAGCTCCATCTTATTATTTATTGGCATTGTACGCATTATGTGGAATCATTTAGGCATATTTACTGACACAGGGAAAGAATTTATTTTTTCAGACATATATATCATCTTGTATGTTTTTCTTTTCATGTTACTGTGGCAACTTCAAATGTTCTTTTGATTGCTAACATATATCCCACATATATAACTATATAGCACATGTACCATATATCCTTAACATAGGTCACATGGAATAGCAAACAGACATTCCAACTGCTCCATTTCACTACTTTTTTTGTAAGTGTAACAATTTTGTTTTAAATGCAGTGGCCAATTTTTCCCCACTTGATTCTATTTTTTACTGCATATTATAATGAGCTGTTTTGTCTATTAAATTTATTTCAGTGAAAGCCAGAAAAGATTTCTCTACCAACTGAAAGGCCAGAAACATGCTGAGATACTTGCCCAGCTTACACAGCACATGGATAAAAAAACCAAAAGTAGCAAGTTAAAATGGCATAAAGCAAGTACAAACTTCTGCTACATCAGGTCTTTTCACAGCTTGCCATATGCATCAACTCCTTATTTCCCACTCATTCCATGCCACGCCAGTTCAGACAACTTAAAATCATACAAGGCAGCAAGCAGCAGTTGAGAAATGCATCTTAAGCTCAAGCACCGGCTTATTATGTTAATTCACTCATCTGCCTACATCTTTGTAAGGAAGACTTACAAAACAAAATATGTAAGGGTGAAAGTAATAAACAGAGACAACCATCAGATGTACTTATTTGTGGTATTCATCCTGAAGAGCATTTAGACCACCCTAAAATAAAGTATCAGAAAGCCAATGCAAGACACATCCCAGGCAGCAACTACTGAAAACAAGATACACAACAGATAAAAGACAACAGTAAAACTGTATTATAAAATGACTAGACAATTACAGAGAAGCCAGATTTGCCAACAGCAATTCAAATAAAAAGAGTCTGCACAACACATTAGGTTTGGGAAATCACCAATTCTCTCTTTGCCAGTTTCTTTTTAATTCAGTGACTTGCCTGGCCTGGGACCTCCTTCCAATTCCTTACTAACTCAGTTATGTATTAATATATTTCATGCTGCAGATACAGCAATTAATTACAAACCCTGGATTAAGTCCACAGTATCAACATTGCACAGTGTTTGGTCTTGACATTCACAGATCCAGGACAGACTGTGTTTCCTGTTTCTGCATTAGTGTCTGCTTCCTGTATTGCAAATCAAGAAGTTTCTGGTTTGCCTTATCTACTCAGGATTTTTATTTAACTCACAGAAAAATGGGTTCTTACTGTCAACTTTTAAGCTTTACCTTCTTCCTGTTCATATGTTGAGAAACTGAAGAAGATAACTTTATTCCGAAGTCTCCTATAGTCTAGGTGTTCAACATCCACCCAACTCCTCAAGGCTGCCCCTCACTGCCTATTCTGCTGTAGCATTTCAGCACTTTTTTTTCCTTTAAATCTACTTCTCATGTTTATATCATTACAATATAGCCTAACATAACCTGAACACAAGGCATCCTGAGTAGGTCATTAACATCTCGCTAACATCACTGAAATAAAACTTCATGGTTTGTTTGTTTTAACAAAAACAAAGATTCTAATTTTTAACATTCTACCCCCGATTACCTTAAAGGTTTCAAGATACCCAGAATTATTCAGGTAATCCTTCACTTTATGTCATGTATTTTACCTGTCTGAAAACCTGAAGTTATTAAAAAACAAACCAAACCAAACAAACAAAACCCCAAGAGGACAGTGCTTAATGTAATGCTAAAACAAGGAATGCAAGAGCCCAGCCTTAGGAAGGGCATACAAATTTTTTTCACATGAAACTGAGGTTCACCAGAACCTCCTAGAGTACTTTTAGACAGACTTGCTATAGTCCCATGGCTGCAGTCCACAACATACACTGGGTGCCTATGCTTTAGGCAAGCCTAAAGGTACCATAATTGGTGCAGAAGCAGTATTTTTGGCAGTACTGGGGGCTAGTGGAGAAGCAGCTGTCTCAGTGCTCAGGGAAAACTAAGTAAACTGGTCCCTTACCTTCGGCAGAAGACTTTCTCTTTAACATGTCTTCAATCATAATATGCAACAAAGAACTCAATATGGGAACACCAACAGTCTAAGAAACCACATAATGCATAAAAATGACAGTATTTGCTTAATCTCCTGGTGGCCAACAATTCTTTTCTACTTACACTGTTATAAACGTGACATCATCGCTTGTTTCTTGCTGTGATACTCTTGCAAAGAGGTAACAAATGTGCCCTCTGCCAGTGCCAAAACCAAAGTCAACTGCCAGACCCCCCTCAAAAGAAAACTCCAAATACTTAGTAAACAGATGTTAAAGTTGTAATAAATTTAAATTCCTTCCATTTTTAGAGGCACTGTTGTAATAAACATTGTTGAAGAAAACACAATTTCAATATTTTATTTATGGCTGTATATTCCAAACTAAGGGTGAAAGGGGAAGAAAGCATTCACACCTAAATATAACAGGTAAACTACTGTGGAAAAATATATAAAAGGAAAACTTTTTAACTTCTATTGTAGGATTCGTTTCAGAAACATCAGTCTAAGGAAAAAAAACCCACCTCAATGCCATTTTTAAGGCTAACTCTCGCAGGCATGTTCCAAGTCCAATAAAGAAGGTTAATGGTACAATGGCAGTCAGAAACATGTAAGTCAAAACACAATTTAGGAGGAACAAAGCAGCCCATACAGCCCAAATTTCAGCAGCACTAAATAATATCCCACCTGTCAGTATGTCAAACAGCTTGGCGTGTTTCCATTACAAGACAAAAGTCACTTTTGTTTGTGTGTCAAATGGGCTCTGACCAGAAGGGGAAAAAAACCAACCAAAACCAAAAAGCCAGGAAGAAAAGCTTTTGGAGATTAGAGACACTTCTGAGAGGTTAAAAACCCCTAACTGATAAATAACCATCATGCTTACCACCTTTGTGTTTATGTTCAAAAATAGAATTTTGGTTAGCCAGATGTTACAAATATAGCTACAAACACACACACACTGAACAAATTTAGACATCACTGATGCACAGAAGATAACACAGGGTGGAACATGCCCTGCAACTTAAAAAATTATCTGCCATTTACAAATGGGATCCAAAGAGAAATGTTTGTACGTTGGTACCTCAGTTTCCATTTCTTTAGGATTGTGTGTGTGTGTGCAATTATATTTTTCCTATGATCAGGTAAATGCGGGAAGGGCTGAAAGCGGATGAACAAAATGATTCGCCATATTTTTATTTTTTTTAAATAATCCCTTTCATTTATTTTAAACACAAGCATTGAACTTGGTTTGAACAAGGTGCCTTACTAAGGAAGCTGGCAATCTGTCACTGCCTTTAAACCTCCTGGTTTATTATAGACTTTAGCAATTGCAATAATTACTTTATTCCAGAGCATAGGCTCTTGGACTACTTGGATCAGGGGACAAGAAAAGAGTTCCAAGAGTTGGAAAATGTAAATGGAGAGATAGGTGGCAATACTTTACTATTCTGCCCTTGATGTCAAAGTACTTTACAGCTTTGAATTACAAGCCTCATCATGGTTAAGAAGCAATACTTAATTATTAAGGTCATTCCTAGTAAGAAAACAAAAGCAGCCCCTGTCCCAATAAGGAAAAAAAAAAATAATTACCACACAAGAAAACAAAAGAATTTTTAGAATTACGAGAAAGCATTTTAAGCTACCTAAAATTTACTACACTTGGCTTATCCTGAATAACCAAGAATCCTGTGGTTGCTCTGTCTCCTTTATCACAGCCATAAGTTTCCACATGAGCCTTGGGGAGTGTTCAGCTTCAGCTGAGCCTGGACTTCTTTGTCAAAGGAGTGGGCAGAAGGTCCAGTAGCTCCCTGTTCAAGAAGCCTCTGCAAGACCCAGTAGAGAAGCCACCTGCACAAGTACAGAGGTCCTGATGCATGTAAGGCTGTAAAACTGTGCAATGTAAGCTGGCATGTAGAGCAGTTTATGTTAGAAGAGGAACCTCTCTTGTCTTTGAAGCAGCTATCTCAAGTTGTCCTTAATCTGGTTTACTTTTTCTGTAAATTTATCATGGAAATGTAATCCAGAATCCTACTCTGCAAGACCTGTAGGCATTAAGCAGATTCGTAAATGTACTAACTGGCATAATCAAATCCAAAACTTTCCCAGACGCTTACTTTAATTTTCAGATTGACTTTCCTCTCTAAAAGGCTACTCTTAAGAATTTAATATTTCCTACTGCTCTTTTAATTACTTTTGGTGGTTTTCAATAATGGGATTAAGAGTTAGAATGTGAGATTTACAGAAAAATGCATTTTTTTATTTGTGGAAATATAAAAAAAAAATCCAAAAATACCTAATCAAATGTACAGTTCAGTAGTGACTTCATTCAACAGAAAAATGAAAGCTAAACAAACCTGAGATAGCATTGACTATTACCTCAAATAGTCTGCTTGAAGTGTGTTAAAGATAAAAACGCAGAAAAAAAAAAAAAAAAAGAAGACAGAATCCTAGAACCTGTAAATAAGACAACCAGCCACAGAAAAACGCAACTTAACCTTGCAAAATAACTGGACACAGCTTAGGCAAGCCCTTAAAGCAGCTAGACACCTGGACACTAGAGAGTGTAAAATACGTTTCATAATATATTATGCAATGTTACGCAAGAAAGCATGGGTTCAATAATAGTGCTCAGTAATGAACTAAATCCTTTCACCTTTTTAGCTGGATATTTTGCCTAGAATACTTTCAAAGCACTGGCAATCAAAGGAATGCTTCTGGAAAGAGCTCAGCAACAAATGACTGATCTGATGACTTTATCTCCTGTGAAAAGGTGGCATGGGGGAAGTTAACAGAACAGCTACATCCAGTGGCAGCCACTAAATGGCTAATCAAGCTGCTTTCACCTACTTAAAATAAAAGCTAAGAAAAAAAAAAAAGCTCTACATATATTAATGTAGAAGTCAGGCTCTAAAGCAAAGGCAAAACTCTTTGATCATGTAGTTGCTGCATAGGAGCTAAACTTGTGGCTGCTTTATTTATTTATTATTATTATTATTACTATCATTATTGTTATTTATGATTAACAGGCAATTCACATCACTAAACTAGATGAAATGGAATAGGAATGAATGAGATCATCAACTATCTCACAATGGAAGTCAAAGCATTTACTCCATTCAAAAAGAAAAGTGCAAAGATCAAGAAGATCTTGACAGAGTGATTAAAGTATAAAATAAAATCCCAAAACATTCTTGTCCAGCGTAGGGGAGCCTTTTTGGAATAACCTCATCTTACAGGGGTCTCAGCCAGAAGGAAAGTTTGTCTTTTTGAATTCAGACTTCAAATCAGAAAAAGACCTCTATAGTAAGACAATTAAATTGTGCTTAAATATTTTATTTTATTTTTTTAATAAACTGTCACATATTTATTTGCACACTCTGGTACCCTGGCTGAGTCAGGAGGCAAGCTACTTGGTACTATAGCGTAAACATACTTTGAAATTGCTATTTTGAATCACATTAGTCTCTCTGCATCTATATGGAGCCGTATATTCACTGCATGTTAAAAAAGTGAGGAAGTGAAATCCTTGGCCCTACAAAGGTCATTGCAAAGGAGAATTGTGGGAGGGAGGGGAAGGAAATCAGAGGAAAAAGGGGAGAGCTAATAAAATCTAAGGTTTAAGGAATGACACTGGAGCACATCCAAGATCAATCTCCATTCGATTTCATAACTTTTGGGACAAGCAGCAGGTCCTTCGCACTGCATGGAGTAAGATCACAAAATGCCAAGAACAACATGCATAATTCTTTCAAGATCATTCCATCAGGATTTTCCAAACGAAAACCAGATTGAAATATCTGAACAAAAGGAGTTGCTGAAGAGAACAAAATTTTCACTTTGCTCCTCTCTCACCACCAAGTTGAATCTACTTTCCTCCATCTCAAAGACCTTTTAAAAAGCAAGGAGAGAAGCTGGCAAGTGAACACCCAACTACCTCAGCCAGGTGAAAAACAGAACAATTCATTGGTCATCTTTTTAATGTTTTATGTGAGCCTTCCCAAGATTTTATTGGTTCTTTTTATGTACTTTTACTATCAGAGGCTCCCTGATCCTGCAAGACTGGCTAACAGTTGTGGTATTACACTGCAATGTTTATATTAGGCTGTCAGTGCACAGAGTAAATGAATACAACTGCCACCTGCAGCCACTGCTGTTAAATTATGCACATGGCACGAGTGCAGGATTCACAAGAACACCTCTGCTGCAGCTCTGGGTTCCCCAGGAGGCCTCTCTCCAAACATCTCCACCTACATTCAGTCTTTGTGGTAGCCCAGTGGGGCAGAACCATGGCTGGCTTTAGTCTAGAGTTGCAGATTGCTGGGGAGCAGCAAAAAAAGCCCAAGCGAGGGTATGCATGCCCATATATTGCATTATGTCAGGCAGCTGGAGAGCCAAGCGGGCTGCTACAGCCCCAAAGGGAGAGGTCTGGACGAGGCAGCAGCCTTTCCTGGCTCCAGCAAGAGATGCAGCCATCTCCCACTCCCATCTGTGGCGACAAAATTAATTTCTGCCTACACCACACAGAAATTTTGCACCATCTCTGGTAAAGCAATATACCTGCAAGTCCTCAAAGAAAGAATCAAAGGACAACAGGACCCAAAAACATTAAGTAACGTATATCAGAACAGGCACAGATGATACTGCTCTTACCTAGTTTCAGAATGCCCTTCTGTTTACTTCCAGAAAAAGTTATATACTAACAGATCCCCCTGGGTTTTATGCCTTTTCTTGAAATTCCAGAAAGATGTTACTAATGAAAGTCTTCAAAGTTTTATTCAGTTATACTTATGGTTTTCTTCCTTTCCCCAATTTTATATTCTTGTAATTTTCAAAGTTTCTCTTTCTTTAACCAGATTCATGATGCTCAACCGCATGAGGTGATCCTGCCCCTCTACTCTGCTCTCGTGGGACCTCACTTGGAGTATTGTGTGCAGTTCTGGTGTCCTCAACATAAAAAGGACATGGAACTGACAGAACAAGTCCAGAGGAGGGCCACGAGGATGATCAGGGGACTGGAGCACCTCCCGTATGAAGATAGGCTGAGAAAGTTGGGGCTGTTCAGCCTGGAGAAGAGAAGGCTGCGTGGAGACCTCAGAGCAGCCTTCCAGTATCTGAAGGGGGCTTATAAGTATGCTGGGGATGGACTATTCATCAGGGACTGTAGTGACAGGACAAGGGGTAACGGGTTCAAACTTAAACAGGGGAAGTTTAGATTGGATCTAAGGAAGAAATTCTTTACTGAGAGGGTGGTGAGGCACTGGAATGGGTTGCCAGGGAGGTTGTGAATGCTCCATCCTTGGCAGTGTTCAAGGCCAGGTTGGATGAGGCCTTGGGTGACATGGTTTAGTGTGAGGTGTCCCTGCCCATGGCAGGGGAGTTGGAACTTGATGATCTTAAGGTCCTTTCCAACCCTAACTATTCTACGATTCTATGATACTGTCCATACTATAACAGTTGTTCAAGGCTATCTTTTATAAGTGATAAGAAAACAGAAGCAACTAACCAGTCTATATAAGTTTTAATGTAAGTTTTCTATTCAATTCTATTGCTTTCTTCCTTGAAAGTGAACTAGGAAAAATGAAACATAGTTTTTAGTCAGAGACCTATTCTAATGTTGAAGTTGTCAAGAAAAGAACTTTCATTAAAGAATTTAATGACTTACCAGCTGTGACTGTCAAAATAAGTACATGTCTGTCTTCATTATTTCTTGGTCTAGAGAGGTTAATCCTTCCTTTGTCAGGATTCTTACAGTTCATACACTATCTTATGGTATGCTTTTAAGAGTAAGTTTATGACCAGAGAACACAAATAACAACCCCAGCAAGCTAATGGAAGTCAGTTGAAAGATATGATATGCTAAGACAGCCAAATGAACATTTTGAGTTTTTAAAAATTATTTTACTTGTTATACAAGTGGCTTCATAAAGTTCAATTAGGACCAGAGCTGTGACCACAGCAATAGTTTTCATCTCAATACAGACCTCAAATTTTTTCAATCAAGGATACATCTTTTCATGACAGGTCTCAGCTGGTTTTGAGATTCAGAAGAAAGCTAAAAGGTGTTTTTTGCATAGAAGAGTGAGGAAAAATGTATTTCAGCAGATAAAAATTTAATTCTTAGCATTTTTTCAACAAGCAAAACATAATCACCATATATCTGTGAAAACAGTCATAGGAGCTACAATATACGGAAAAAAAAGGAGTCCCAGTAGGAGAGAACTGAGTTAGAGTGTGCACAGAGCATCTGTTAAGAGTTTAGCAGATCTTTATAAAACATTAATCCTTCCTAACATTACATTGAGTAGAATATCACCTTTATCTGACAAAAAATAGGGTGTTCATCTATGACAGTCTGCAAAAAAGCATTATTTAAACACCTCAAAAACAGAAGATGATTAATACTTACCCAATTTTAGTGCAAAACTCCATCATCAAACTCTCTTGAGTAAATAAGGGGGTAAATGCAAGAGAATGGGGAGACAGATTATTGCATTTTAAACATCATGTTCCTGAGAGTCATAGAATCATAGAATAGTCAGGGTTGGAAAGGACCTTCAGATACAGAACAGATACCACAGTGCGAAATCCATGTCGCCCTACACATTTTACTGCCAGCTAAATATGTGTTCCAATATTCCCATTTTGTCTCAGTGAGGCATGAACTTTAGTGATGGACTAAGACCATATAAAAGCTATAAAACCACTGTTCATCCTATCCTTTCCCCTTTTGCACACCTCCATCCTTTGAAAACAAAAGGAATGGAAGGCGAACAAAACTATTGCTAGCGTAAGCTACTGTTTAAGGAAAAACCAAGAAAAACAAGGGAATGCAAAACTCGGTCATTCATACAGTGCACTGATAATATCAGGTAGAACACAGTATTTACCTAATCAGATGAGCATTAATTGCACTTCTATGACTGACTCAGAATGACATTTGCTTACAAGCAGCATCAAGAAACACACTTTATCATACAACAAATTTACTCTTGCAGATGTTAAACTGGAAACTTCTTTACAGTAACTCTGAACATCTATAACTTTTACTTTGCACTTTAAAGGCAGTTTTAAGGCAGCATTCCATCTGGTGTATTAATAGTAAAATCATACTTGTCTAAACACAACAGTTTTGGCTGACGCCTCAGTATCATTTTATCCTTTTAAGAAGCTGATATGTTTTTCTTCATTTGCCATGATGCAAAATACCTGCCAGACACTCTCCTAGTTCTCTTGGCCGTATTTTTTTCATGAATGAACTCAACAGTACATTTCAAGTTGATGTTTTGTTTTTAAATCACAAGCATAAAATTGTTTTAAATTTCCCACATCTCCCTTTACATACATAGAGGCTCTCTTTACTCCCTCTTCCCATATATGTAATTTGGCAGGAGAGGGAGAGGAGTTTGGGATTTTTTTTTGGTTGGCTGGTTGGCTTTTACTTTTCCCGTGCATCTGTTGCGGTTTTACTCAAAGTGCCAAACATTTAAGTAAACTGTGGATCTGATCATTAGTAGCATTACAAGCTTACTGCTTACTTACAGAGAAAAAAAAAAACATGTAACCTGACAAACTGAGTAATATCAGGAGACCTAAAAATGCATTTTTCTAATGAAAGGAAGGTGTATGAACTCATCTACTCCCTGAGAAGTATTTTCTTCATACTAGCTTGCTCCTTGAACAGCAAGCAGTGCTTTGTTTTGATTTTTGCAGCTGAGTGAACTGTACTAATGCTTTCTGCCAATACAGAAAGCTCAGGGGAGGAACTGCAGTCTTAATTAATATCATCATAATTAATTGGTACTCTAAGTCACATCTTAAGGGATTATAACAGGTCATTATAATTGATTAAAGACAAAGGAAAATATTTACAACATTTTTAATGAAGCTTTCACATTTACTGGTGAAAACTAAGTATTAACACTTTACAGTTTAGGATAACCATTTAACATCTGTGTGTTACAGTCAGAAGAGGGATCAGCAGTGGGGTGGAAAAAGCTCTTAATTACATCTTCAAGAAATGAAGCCAAGAGACAAAACAGTTGCTGCTGCTTATTAAATATAGTGGCTCAGCTATATGAAATTAATTCCTTAGCTCACTGCTTTCCACACCCCAGTTTATAGGTCTCTGATGATCCCCAAGCTCAAAGCTAATGGTCTACAGGAAGAGATTTTGTTTAAGTGTTTTTAATGAAAAACTCCGCAGAAATACACACAGTCCTCCATGAAAAAGGCAAAGGGCAAACAGTGGCTCATTGGTACAGAAACCATGGGAAACAGTATCCAAGAATAATGCCAAAGAGTACCGTGAAAAAATAAATACCAGTACAAATTTCACCTGGTAGACTGATGTCAAGATCTTAGTCACTTCAATTTTAAGAAAAGATGGGCTTTATATCAAATACCCACAACTAGCTTTTCCAAACCACTTCAGTAATCGCAAGACACAATTGTTTCTTGTACTAATGGTTGGATACTGTCACAACCTCTTCAGGTCCAGTGGAACTTGTCATCAGTAACAAGCCACATACACATGAAAAGTTGTGCTGCTTGTTATTGGCCACCAGAAAAAAACCCTCATGAGATTAATGATGCCCACTCATAAAAAGCTTTCTCTCCTCCAGGTAGCTTTGAAGCAATTGAATCAAGCATGCTAGCTTTCAGAGATTCATTAATCAACATCCAGCAAACCACAGCTGTCAGTTCATCACAAAATTTAAAAAGCAATCGGATTATAGCCAAGAGATTTAGGGCATTATTTTTAAAACGCCCTGTAGTTCACACACCCAGGTATAACCAGAAAAATGCTTGCTCATCCATTTATTAAATCCATCTCAGCTGCCTTACTAAAAGAACATTTTGTCTGCTACATTCATAGAGCTTTACCTCAGTGTCATAGCCAGGGAAAATCTATAATCTATAATAAACTGCTCATTCATGGAGACATGTATCAGCAGCTCTTTATAAGTTCACAAAAGGCCAGAATTGTCACTGGAACAATTGTCACTAGAAGTGACCATACAGTCCACTTTACTAAGAATAGCTAGAACAACAGTAAATTGAGTAAATCAGGAGCTGTGACTTTTTGCAGTAGTTTTCAAGTGGGTTTTGCCACTTAAAAAAAATGTAACCCACTTCCCCTTCCCCCCGCAAGCCCACAAAAAGAAATGTACTCTCTAAAAAGTACTTAACTTTGCAAGTCCTGCAATTCAGCTCCCTATTGCTTAATTAAAATCTGTCTTTAGATTTGGAAACTTTGAGTTTTCTTCCTTAAAGCTCCAGGCAATGAGCCACCAAGTGCCAGACTGCTCTAGTGATCCTCTCAGCAATGAGTGTCTTATTACTATCCAAAACAAGGACACAAATTCTACCAAGGGTATGTATAGCTCCAGGCTTTCCAATTAGCTACTGCTCTTCCCAAAGAATTAATAAAAATGTGTGAATTCATCTGTGGAAGCTCTTCTGCAGGTTAGGAGAATGGAAACCACAGTCCCTTACCCTCCTTAGTTAGTTTTTTGCAGGATTTGTGAATCTGTTCTTGTGTTGATTTGTTGAATCCAATCATGGTATTAGGCAGCTACCTACTCCAAAGCTCAGGCTGCAGTCACACTGTTATCTACATTCTCATCCCAAAGCAGTAACAACATTAGAAGCAACAGGAGGCAGTACCATCTCAGGTAAATACTGGGGCTAAGTCCCAGATGGGCTGAAAGAAGGTTCCTAACAAATTTTTGCTCTAGTGGCTTTAGAGCTTCCAAGAGGAGAACAAAGGGTGTCCTGCTAGCAGTGTCACACCAGGAAACCACACTGGGTCTTGTTAAAGACAAGTTTGTTCTTTGCTATAGTATGTGCAGAGGTAGGGAAATGTTGGCACAGCTTCCACCTCAACTATGTTTTCCCACACCTGCCCCGAATGAGGAGGAACTTTAGAATCACTCCTTGTACCTCAATATGACACAGACTGGACTTGTGAGATTGGAAAAAGCAGGGTCCTTTAAACTTGATTTTTGGAGCATGAAGCAGCTGCTTGTAGATGTGTGCACACAACACATGCAAAATTTTTATCTGTGAGTCCATATCTTCCATAAATATCAATTTTTCCAACTCTAGGGAGTTTTTCCTCTTCTAGTTACTCAGGATACCAAGATTCCCCATTATTCATGAAAAAGGTTTTTTTTTTGGTTTTTTTTTTTGTTTTGTTTTTTTTTTTTTGTTTTGTTTTTTTTTTTTTTTTCTGATGATCCATTGACCTCCACTACATTTTGAAGTTTAAGTAAACACCATAGCATTAAGGTAAGACCAGCATACTATATCAGGTTCTTATAACACGAGGGCTGTCTACACACTGTTTGAGTGTAGAATTTTGGTAACAGCTTGACATCTGTACTTTACCATGCCCATTGCTGGTGATAAACAAGGAAAGGAACACTAAACGATTCTCCAAGACAAATTGAGAGAAACAACAGAACAGAGGCTTCTACGATGATATTATGATCTCTTCTTCAAAGTCTGAATCAACTTTTGTAGAATAATTGCAATTGCTTGCATACTGCAAACAGAAGAACCAATGAAAATAATTCTCAGTCTATTCATGCACATAAATCAGCTAAATAGATCATAAGGACAAGATTTTCTATCATGAATTGCAAAAATTTTAACAAGCGAACATTGTACCACCCCGAGTATAAGAACCTTAGCTTGTTCTCACTTCCCAACAGTCAATGTAAAGGAAAGAGTTAAAAGCCAGCACTGCCACTTTCAGCCTTGTATTTTAGCCATTAGAATGTGTTCCCTACTAATCTCCTTTTTGCTCCTAAATATTTTTTTCAATAGTGTTGATTGCTCCAAGGCTCCTATCTGCAGAACTATAATGAAACTACAAGAAGTATTTAAGCTTAAGGTTGAATTATCAAGAATTTTCAGGATATAGAAAGCAGGAAACATCAACACATTATGTAATACAGAGATTATATACTGTCATAATAAATATTTAGAAATTCCAAGACTCTCTAAAGAAGCCTTTCGTGCACAGTATCAGCATTTATCCCTTCGGGGTGTAACATGCAGACTACATCTCCACAGGGAGTTTTATCTTATTTCATTTTTGTACTGCATTCCACCTCTGTGTCGCCAGCCAAATTGTTTCCTGTTTTTTTGTAGAGAAGACCAAGAAATGTTTAGGAGTCACTGTCTACTTTTAATGCATACTGATGAAATTACCTAGGGCATCTAATATATCTACTGTTATTTAACAATAGGAAGTCAGCAGGGTCACAGAAGCCCCAAAATACCATATTTTTACACCTAATATGTAGAAATATTTTAGCATGCATTATTTTTTTAAAAATAAAGTTATACCAAAATAATGATTTTGTTTCAAAAGATTTTCTATTGCCACTTACAAAACATGGCAGTGTAAGTTGTGGGGTTTATATGTATGATTCACAAATAGCCAATAATTAAAACATGAATCAGTAACTCCTTTCAAGCAGCACATCACTAGAAGGTGTAATGGAAATAACAGCCCTCGATGCAGAAAAGAATTAAACAAGCTTATGCCTACTCTACATAAGAGATGTTTACAGCTGAAAACATTTTTATGCCTATGCTTCTGAGAAAGGTTATTATCATCTTGACTGCTTGAATTCGAAAATTGCTATTGGTACACTAAAAAAAAACAATGTCACCGCCCAATAAAACAACTAGTGTTTTGTTTTCTATGCAAGAGACATATGCCAGTTCTCCTGCAGACACTACAGCAAAAAGTTCTCCCTCCTCCTGCCTAAGGATCAGGCTCTGGCTATGACCAGAAACCCACCAAGAGGAGCACCAGTCTAACCAGATACACCAAGTGCTATATGCACCTGTAACATAAATGGAGATATACACTATTGTCCAGGATGGGGGGCAGGACAGTAGGAGGAGGAACAACAAAAAGACAACATAGTGGTTGGAACAATTAAAAAATCCAATTACTTTTTTGAAAAACAAACCCCAAAAAAACAGCAATCCCCATGAGCTTGGGGTACAGCCACATCATGACTGGAGTGTGCTAATAATAGCGCCTGACACAGTAAAAACAGTTATCACATTGCAAAGACTGAATTATTCCCACAGAACACACTTGAAAAAATTCTAAAGGATTTCTTTTTCCAGAGCAGTTTTATAAACAACTCAGTCATTAGAATATGCAAGTATACTTTATAAAGTAACCCATGTAATACCTATTACAACTAAATGGCTGTAACACATACATTCTGGCGGGAAGCATATGCACTTCTGAGACCGATGCAACTGAACCTTTACACTGCAGCTCATGCTTTGAAGTAGGAAACCATAAATGGAAGTTATTGCTTTCTTCACTTCACATACAAGGTGAAAAGTCCTTACAAAATGCCCACAGAATGCCACAACGACAGATCTTATTAGAAAGGCAGTAACACAGAAGAGCTACAGTCCTTGCTATGTGGAACTAATGTCATATCTATATTAGCAGCAGAGTCTAAAGGGACATCCAACACACCATCCTACCTTGTCGATGCTGTTAAACTCTGCTGCTTGTCACTGTGAAATAAAGCCATTTCTTTAGAAGCAGATGGATACTGTACCCTTTAGAAGCTTGTTTTAAATGAGCTAGGTCAGGGAACAGCAGTCTCTTAGGTACAGATGAGCAGGAACATGGCTCAAAAGTACTGGTCTGTAGAGGAAGGCTCTGAAAAAGGTTAGCCATATAGGTTAGAAGAGAGGAGGTTCTGGTTTAAAAGTTTATTACGCATGAAGGCACTCCTGGTTTGGGGGTAAAAGAGTGGAAAGGTAGTTTGCATCCACTGTCAGCTGCTAAGTAAGGATCTTAAGTCATTGCAGGTGAAGTGGATGCCAGCTGTTGGTGGTAAAACAGCCTGAAGGCAAGCAAACAATTTAAACTCAACTGTTTTCAGCTTTCTGAGAGACATACTGTAACAATTTTTTTATATATATTTTTATTTTTTTATTAAAAATTTTACAAATCTTTTCCAAGGTAGAGAATGAAAAACCCTGACTTATGGGATAAAACTACTCTAAATCCAGTGGTATTCAACCAGGAATTATGCAGGAGACCTTCCCACTTACAAACTTTAAATTCAAATTATTTGAAGACAAAACACCCAGAAATGAAAACATATAACTTTACATGTAGCTTCTTATTAAAAAAACCCTAACAAAACAATACTTCCCATCCCCTCGAACACCACTAAAAAATCACAAAATAAAACACAAGCAAAAAAACAACAAAAAAAAACCAAACCCACGCAAAAAAAAAAAAAAAACACCCACAAAAAAAAAAAAAAAAACCACAAAAAAAAACCCACAAAAAAAAAATCAAGAGAAAAATATTATTTTTGTATCATTCCACAGGAAGTTGTTGCTTCTGTTTTGGTCTGTTTTAAATATAAATCCAAAATCAAAGTGAAAGTAGTATTACAGTAAACAGGCTGTGCTACAAGCTGAAAAAGGGACTGAAACAACAGTTTACACAGGTAACAACAGAAGTTGCATAGCACACAAGTTTCTGCATGCTTGGGATCTTCCAAACAGGTGTGCAAGCACAAATATCATGTAGTTCAGCAAGGCCAAGTGCAAGGTCCTGCAGCTGGGTTGGGGCAATCCCAGGCACAGCTACAGACTGGGTGGAGAATGGATTGAGAAAAGCCCTGAGGAGAAGGACTTGGAGATGCTGGTTGACAGTAAGCTCAACATGATCCAGCAATGTGCGCTTGCAGCCTAGAAAGCCAACTGTATGCTGGGCTGCATCAAAGGGAGTGTGGCCAGCCAGCTGAGGGAGGTGATCCTCACCCTCTACTCTGCTCTCATGAGACCTCACCTGCAGCTCTGCATTCAGCTTTGGGGCCCACAACACAAGAGGGTCATGGACCTGCTTGAGTCAGTCCAGAGGAAGTCACAAAGATGACGAAGGGCTGGAGTACCTCTCCTATGAAGACACGCTGAGAGAGTTGGGCTTGTTCAGCCTGGAGAAAAGAAGGGAGACCTTATAGCAGCATTCCAGTACCTAAAGGGGGCCTACAAGAAACCTGGAGAGGTACTTTATATGAGGGCATGTAGTGATAGGAAAAGGGGGAATGGTTTTAAACTAAAAGAGGGCAGACTTAGATTTCTTCCTTTGCTTTTGTTTTCATATGGGCTAGTGTTTCTACCTGGATTATCTCACTGGCCCCTACAACTAACTCAGATGGATGCCAAATGGCAAAGACAGAAATCTAAGCTGTGGACATTACACACACACACACATATATATATCTCAGTAAAACAGATTTTTTTTGATTCAAAAAGACTGACACAAGACAATAGCTCCAAAGAGTCCATTTACCTTTACCGTCACCTTGTCAGCAAAAGAATTATTCAGTGTTCAGCCATATCAAGGAAAAGGTATAGCAGGACGTTGATGGTGGTTTTGTTCATGAAACCACTACTCAAAAAGCATCATCCCTACACTGAGCCTTGTTTTGATGGTTGCATGGCATTTATCTTTTTATTATTTTTTAAGAAGGTGATGTTCAGACACCCAACTTCTAGTCTTAATGTGACATAATGGAACATTTTCCTGACTTGGTCTGAGAAGAGGGAATGTGTGGAATATCAGTTTCTCTGCGAAAGTGGAAACACGTGCAAGTGGCAGATGACAACGTTCTATTCCAAACTTCATCAAACCAGTGTCATACTGTTTAACATGCAGACAAATAGGTAGCTTCCCTCCCATGTGTATCCTATATTCTTCCCACTAAGGAAGTCAAGCCTGCAAAACTATCCAGAAGCAAGAGTAGGCTGCTACAGATCACTGAGCTTTCAGTATCTGTATATTTTGTATTTTTACATCTTATTATTGTTGTAGATAGTTGTATTGACTAGTCCCCCTGGGATAAGGTTTGGCCTATTTTTCAAGAGCAACTTGAAGATTAGGAGGTGGGAACAGATGGTTCTAGTCATAGCCTTTTAAATCAGTTCCAAAGCGTAATATTTTCACATACTCCCCATGCTTACCAGTCATCCAAAAAAAAAAAAAAAAAAAAAAAAAAAAAAGTTTTAATCAAAAAATGAAAGAAAAGGAGAAAAAAAAAGATGAAACTAATTTATTAAGTCTTGCTTTTGTACTTTGACTGGTATGTTTTAATAAGTAATGAAACACCCAATCTACTATACTTGTACTATTATCATTACATTTAGCACACGATGTGACAAATACTTGAAATCTTTAGCGTTATTAATATATGGAAAATAGCTTTGATGGCATTCCAAGTAATTAAGCTGTGGACACAATGCAACTAACTTATAACAGTGCAGCTCAACATGCATAAAATGTGATATCTAATAATAACAATCTAATAAAAAGTTAACAGAATATTCTTTTCTGTTATCCTATCTCTTAATAATTTCATGTGTCTTTTGTATTACTGTTTCCCACGTACTGCTATAGAGAAACAAATCAGGGAAAAGAAAGAACATAAAAGTTAGGAGATAAAATACATCTGATTAATAGTCAAAAACAACAGTACAGATAATATAGCCTCCAGATTTCATTGCTTGTCAGACAAGCAATTTCTCACTTTGAACACAGCATTTTAAAAATAACTACAATATGTTTCCATGTTCAGAGAAAAACAGCAATTAGAGAGAACTACCAATTTATGAAGATCCTTTAAATCACAATAACTGACAAAAATAACTATTGCCCTATTACCCTCTCATTTTCAATCAAAATTTCTAAAGCTTTTTTTTTTTTTTTTTTAAGTAGTTCTAAATGTTATGTGACCGAATGGGCAAAACCAGTAATACGTGCACTAATAACAATTTCAGTAACGAAAACAAAGTGTGGACAGGCTACCATGGACTGTTAGAAAAAAAACCAAGCAATATAGACACATAAGTTTGCCCTTATTTATAGGTTATGCTTACAAATAACCACACCTGTGCTTAAATTTTTAAAATGCATCTGCCCACATTTATAGCAAACGTTTTTAACTACAATTTTATAACATATCGACAAAAATGATATCTTAAATGAGCAGATTTAATTTAGCAAGTATAGTTTCTGATTTTATGCAAATATAATCAGGTTGTACAAATTGGTTTATGTAGGCTGAGAGCTAAAGAAAGCAAAAAATTCCTGAAGATCAAGAATCCACCACAACCATCAGCGGTGCTGGGCAAACACCATTTCAGTTGAAGCCAAGAAAAAACACATTAGAAAGCTTAGTCTGAAGTAAGGTGTCTAACTGTGTTAGTGGAAGGGAATCAAAGATACATTTCTATTCGATTGCTTCATTTAAAGTATGTTTTAATATTACAGCATGACAGTGCCACCCAGAAGTGATGCTAAAACAGCAGAGCCTATTTAGGGCTTAGAAGATGCATGAAGAAGTAGCCTCCATGCTGGAGGTCCTGCAGCATATTCAATACAGCAGATAGAGTTTAACACACAAATTGACTGAATGGCACCTAAGTAAAGGTCTAGTGAAAGCCAAGTTTCCACACACCTATGTGCACCTTGGGATGCTCTTTTCAAACTCATAGGCATACTGCATGAAAGCCACTTCAAAAAGTTTAAAAGTTATTTGTGAAGTTTTATTCTTAACATATATTAAATAACATCTAATTACATTATGGAAAAAGTTCCTCCTCAAATATTAAAGATAAAACATTCATCTTCCCACACCCCATAAAACCAAAAGTGCCTGCCTACTTAAAAAAAACCAAACCCAACCATAAATTAAAATTTAAGCTACATCTAATTAAGGTTCAACTGCTTCCTTGCCTTGAAACACAATTACGTTTTCAATACATTGTTCTTATAACCTTTAAATTCCAAATTATTTACACTCCATGGCGCTAGAAAGCCACATGTTTCACTTCGTTAACAGTGAAGTTTGTGAACATGTTAAAATCTCCCAGTAAATATGCATATGTAACATGTCATTAAGAAGGATACCCCTCCTATAAAAATGTTAACATTTGCTTACAGAAGTAAAGTCAACTTTAATCTATACTTGCTGACAGAGAGGATAATATATTACAGACAATTCTGTTTTATCCATGGGTCTTGCTATATTAAATGTTCTTCTGCTTTTTGTTTTGTTTTAAAGCAAACCTTTCTTGGCTTAAAAATATTTCAGCTGTATTAAGGAACCCACAGAATCAATGGAAAATCTGCCTTGTGAATGAGGACAGGTTTTCGTGTTAGATAGTGTTACACATATTTTTCAACCATTAAATTACAACAATATTACTGCTCTTAGATTACTAAATCTACACTGACAGTATCATAAATTACTGCTATTGATCAGTTGCATGTCATTATTGTAAAATTTTGACTTCAATATGACTCGATGCTAATCATCAGATTTCCAATTATTTATTTTAAGTTGAAGCACTGGAGAGAAAGTTCAAGTCATTTGCTTTGATTTATTTAGTATAAATAAAGAATACCCTACACTAATATTTATAGAGGAATTCTAGTTCAGTACCTTAACCACAAATGTAAGGCAACGAATTATAAGTAATAAACTACTTACACAATTTAAACAATGTTAACAGTACGCAATTCTCCAAAACCTACCCAAAGGTTTGGTCTTCAACTGCCTTGTATAACATTTTTTTAAATCTTAATTAGCATCCAGTGTTTACATTTCAACTTTCTAAGGCATATTTTTCATCACTGTAAGCTCTTTAACAAAAATAATGCAGTGGTGAATATAGTAACACTATAAAATGCAATTACGCACTGGAATCTGCAACACTCAGTAATGATACTCATACATCTACATGTGATCTGTCAAAGAATGTACAACACCTAGAAATACTGATGCCTGAAAAAAGCTGAAGTATTAAACACCGAACAGTAACAAAAATCTGCAAGCATGAAATACTCCCAGGCACTGTAGAGAATCCCTTCCAGTGACTTGAGTTGCCTTGGGATCAGACCTCATGCCAAATCAATCATTTTCTTTCATTAAAATTATTGCTACCAGCTTCAGGAAAATCTAGTACATGAAAAACTAAACAAAGCAAAACAAAAACCCTGAGAGATTTTACAGAATTTCTTGTTTGAAAAGAATTCTCATTTATCAGTTATTTACATACCATACTGTTTCAATTAAGTTGTACCATTTGAAATCTACAGGAAGAATTATATACCATTTTATTTCAGATAAAACTTGCAAGGACTGCTAATATAATTAAAGTTGATACATGGAAAAGATTACAGTATAAACAGATCAGCATATAAATAATTAGCATCTTACATTATCCTCTACTCAACACAAATTTTTAGTTTATTTTTTCAGTGGAATTGGCATTTTAGATAATGTGGTTTTAGTAAACTAACTGAATCTTTTACTAGCTCCATAGAGTCAGGTGTGCTGAATGTACACACTGTTTTCAGGAGCATTTTTTAGAGCTTTGCAATTAAGTTTTACTGCCCAGCTAACTAAATACATAGGTTGCGTACGCCTTGTAATTAAAATACATCATTTCTGGAGGATGTTCTTTGCCACAATGGAGTTTTAGAGACAAGTCAAAGGAAAAATATTACACCAATATAAGATTAGAAAAGCTCCACAGAACTCACAGCTTGTTACACACATACAGGTTTAAAAAAAATCAAGAGTATTATGCATATTAAAATCTTTAAAGCAATACTTCAAACTTCTAGCATCCTTTAATTTGTTTTTACATCTTTGTTTGATGCTGTATCCTTTGTTCTGATGCTATGCCAGTGAAATTGCATCACCATGAAGCAACATTATGCAAGAACGTCTGGCTAAAATTAAAATACGATTTCTCAGCATCACATAGTTACAGGAAAAATGCAGTTCAGGCATTCACAATGCAATTATGCAAGCCAGTATATTCAGTAAATACTTAATGAAAAAGTAAAGTAATGGAAAGCTAGTATGGATAGCTGTGTAGGCAGATAAACCACCAGTCTGCTCCTCCTGTTGCTGTAACTACACTTCCGGAGTCTCAGTGTATTGCCGAAGATGCTCAACATAGCTCCACTTCAAAAAAGTCAGATTGGTAAAAACTAATAGTAGTTGAGGAGTTCCTCATGCCACGGCAGACAGTACTGAACTTAAAAAAAAAAAAATGGGGGGGGAGAGGGGGGAAGGGAAAAAGGAAAGCATTTCCAAACAATCTGCTGTTATGAAAAAAATACCCAACTTCTCCGCAAAACAAGTTCCATGTTAAGGCACAAACACTGATAAAGATGTCCTCACTCTTCAGACCCAAGTGTTTCATACAAGCAAGTAAAATGCTCAGTTGTTGCTAAGTTAAAGCTCTTCATTATCTCTGACGAGAACTGAGAAATTTCCTGAATAACTTTTCTGCCTGCTAAAGTAAAACACAGCAGCATCAAAATATGATTAAACTGCGCCAACACTATTTAAACCAGTATGATTCCTAATTTGGATGGATTAGCAATAAATACCAGATGCAGACTCTCCACAAAGTAAACAACTGAGTGTCATCTGTGAATGAGATGATCAAGATACAATATTCTATACAGATTCCCTCAAGATCATTGCTATAAACAGAAAAGACAACAAGTGATCTTAAACATCTGAGAATTACAACTTTTTTTTCCCTGATATATTTTTCAACATGGCTAAACTGAACAACTATGTCTATTCCCAACACCCACAAAATTTATTAACTCTAATGAAGTAGCTGGAACTCAAATTATGTTTCACCTTCAGTTTCTAAAAAGTTCAAGGAAAAATAGAAATTTGTGTCCAGACTATTGTAACAGTGGAATTAATCCCTGCTGACATAAATGTGCTTTGTCACTCATGACCACACAGCCTTTCTAAATCATAGGTTCTGTGAGCCTAAACGTGCACGTCTCACTGCAACAGTTCTTTGACAGAAATGTTTTGCGTGCTTTAAGTTATCTCTATGCTGTTTTACACTCTAAGAAAATAAGCAAAACCATTTTTACCGCAGAAAATATTTTACTTCTCTTGTTTCGCATGCCTGTAAAACATACCAAGTAGCTTTGAGACGCACAGTGCATTTCTTCCACAGATGAAGGAAGTCGAGAGGATACACATACATTTTTAAAGCTGCATAAACCACAAAGCCAAACTTACACAGAACAAAGAACAAATGTAGTGTTACTCAGCAAGAAGACCAGAAACATGCACACACACATAAACCCCAACAGTCCTAATAAACCTAAAGGAAAAAAGAAATACTGCTTTGTTATGCAAATACACCATTTCAAAATTGAGAAAATTAAATGATGTCATTCAAGCTAATATCCTTACCTCAATGGAAAAGAGGCAAGAGACAACAACAACCCTCCCTCCCCACCAACCCCCTCGCAAACACTTATTTCACTGAGGTTTGGCTTAAATAGGAGTCTGTAGCACTTAGCCCCAAGAAGAATTACAAAGAGAGTTTTGAAACTGCTTATTTTAAGAAGTTTGTTTTGCCAACCTAATTTATCTGAATAATCAATGCAATGCATGCGTAACTGCTTATTCAGATTTTTCATAGATTCCATTTCTAATGTTTAGAACAGCAATTTAATAAATTATTTCTAAAAGTATAAAAGCACAACCACATTGTTTCTTCCAAGAGTTTAATATGCCTCCGCAAAAGGATGTTCAGAAGCACAATAAAAGTCTAAAAACATGATATACCAAATTAAGTCCATACTTAGCAACAGAAAAAAAATGGATTAAGACAGCTTCATATTATTACTCATCCAACAAATCACATGTATTTCCTCCATTTAATAGCAGTGCTTTACCAGTGTTTGAATAGCAGATATTGCATATAACTGTTACATCAACATTCTCCTTTAAATTGTCACTTTCATTTTAAAACATTAAAAACCAATAAAATACAAAAAAACCCAAACCAAAACACATGCAGACCCACTCATACAGCTGCACGAACAGTAATTTAGCCATAAAGAGAAAGCTCCAGAAGTTAGTTATTATATTAGCACTTTCTATAGTATACAATGAACGATACTGAAAATCACCTACTCTTCTGTAGTGCTGCATTACCCTCAGATCTCAGTAAACTGTAGCAGCTAGCATGAGCTACAACACTTCAAATAAATCAAATACGCTTTTCTTTAAACCTGTAAGAAATAAATTACATGGTGGGTTGGTTTTCAAATAGCCTGCTGAAGGGGGTGGATGGATCACTAAAATATCAAATTTCTGAAAACGAAACATTGTATGAGCAAAATAGAAACCTGCCAGGTATCACCAAGTTATTGTAACAATTTTTCAGGCAACTGGGTTAAAAAGCATTTGTTTACAGAAAGTAAAACCCTAATGAGGTCCATCAGAAATGTAAACCGTAAGGCTAATGCTCAGCCAGGATGGTTGCCCTCAGAGCTGTAACAGAAAGAAAATGTCTTGTAGCTCTAAGATAGCATCCCACATCAACAATTACAGCCTTGACATAATTTCTAGACTACTCTAGTCACACTAGAATAATAATTCCTCAACTTCTTTTCTATCATCCTACTATGATATCTTTAAATCCCGGTCCTGAGCAACCATTGACATCAAAGCTTCAATTCCACCTTTTATTTTGGGATCATCCTACTACAAAATTTTAGATGCAGATGAGCATACAACAATATATGTTAATGCCTAGATGACTGCAGCTATTTTGCAGCCATTAATTTTCTACTTAATAAATACCAAGTCAAACACTGTGCTACTTTTATTAATCAAACACTTCTAGAGACGAATCTGCAGTTTGACCCATTTTATTAGCAAACCTAATTTTGGGGATCAGAGCAGAACAGACTGCAGCTCTTTTTCTAAAAACACTGACATTTGAGCAAACTTTACCAAAGAATGCTTGCCTGAATGAGGACTGACATTTCCTTTCTCTAACTCGCTTAACTAAGAAATAGGCATTCTGGCCAACTCCTACAGTACCCCAAGGCAGCTGTATATCACTTTCAGTTGCAACTTGTGAATACTTTCTTTTTCCTTCTGTCTCTTTATTTTGACATGCATATTATGTTAGCTGATTTCAATCATGTTGCATGAGTGGATGACATACCTTAAAAGATTAAGTTTTGCCACCTGGGACTATTCCAGAAATTCAGTACTTTATAGCATCTCATACCCTTCTTCATCCTTTATGCGCCTGCATTATCAATAGTAGCTTTCTTTCCTATTTTATGCCTAACAAGACGTTCAAGGCTGAAGTTGATACAAGTCAGATTGAAGTGTCATTCCCCTCTCATTCCCATTTCAGGATGGAGCTGCTTCATTGTGTACAACGCTCTGCTGCCATCTATTTGACATAAAAAATACAACGCTGTGAATGCCGCAACTGGTTCTGCCGTCCCTTTTCCCCAGCTTTCTCTTCCCCTGCAGCAGCTGTTGGAAAAATACTACTAGGGAAGTTTTTGATCCTTCCTCCCCACTCCCGCCTCGATGTAGAAATCACTTCAGCATTTACTTTTGCACTTCAAAATAGCTACAACTACAGCAGAGATTTGGTTCTTGGCAATAAAACCATAATTAGAGAATAAACCACCCTTCTCTAAAAGGGAATCCAATTTAACAACCTTCTTCCATTCATAACCTCAAACGAGAGGCCAGTTCTAAAGTTTGTTTTAAAGCAACTATTTTAATATTTGTAATGCAATTATGTAGCAAAAGAGCTCATCAAGGGCATGACTTCAACAGCTATCCAGACCTATCTGGGGCCATGGCATTGAATGAACATGGATTCACCAGCTGCCTGCCTTCCCTGCATTGCAGCAGACTTAAAATCCAGGAGTCAGTTAGGAAGTCAAATTACTGAGCCTTAAAGCAGAAACCACACACAAAGCATGAGATGAAGGAGGTGGTACTTTATCCGTCAGCAGGGTCACGAAGATAAACGCCACTTCATTTATCACAGTGTTCAGCCTGCTTTGTACATAACTGCACAACACAGGAACAGCAGCTAAAAAAAGTCCCTAAGTTGCATTTGTAAAACTTCATGCAAGAGACACCCACCAAAGCTGCAAAAAAGATCTAAAGGAATCTGTAACCTTCAGTTACAGATTCACAAGAGCCTATATTCTGCTCTTTAATTACCAAGCCATATGAAACAGTCCTGTTTCAGGGCTTAGCTGGGTCCTTTTCACATCCCTGATTAAGTAGTCATATACTTTCATTTTTTTACATGGTTGCCTTCGTAATTCACTTAAGTAACACACTGGTAGAAATGTGCTTCAGTATTTACCCTGGAAATGATCCATATGAAAAAATAACAAAAGGAAAGATTAAAAAAGAAAAGCAAAAACATCGCAAGTTAGTCACACAAACTATAAGTAAGGTCACTGTGATCCAAAAAGCATATAAACTCGTGTGTATTTTTCCGGGGGGGGGGGATACCCTACATCAGAGAAGAAAAGGAGTGGGGTTGTTGAGGGAGGGAAAGGGCAGGTAAGGAGAAAATGAGAAAGGTGGAATAGGAGGACACAGACGCAATGTCAGCCCGAAGCAGAAGTCATGTGCTATCTTCTGTGGTATTAAAAGATAACCATAAACAGAATACCTTAATTTTCTTGTTGGTTTTGGGGAGCAATTTGTTAATGCTTGTATTTGCTAATAGATACTAGTACCACTGAGTGTGTTATTCCATTGTTCTTTTTATGTATTCAGAGCATTTGCAGCCACAATATATGTATTTAACTATTAAAGCTAATCTGCCTTATAAAATTAAAAGTTGCATTAAGTTCCTTAGGAACAATTGGGTTTAAATCTATTTAGCCTGACAATACAAGCTGCATTTACAAAGATTGTGTAAAGTTGCCATAAGCATTTAGTGAGAAGAGACATACAAGTTCCAATTGCAAGCCATTACTGGAATTACCTTTCTTCTTAGGCCACTCACAAAATCTGTTTGAACAGGTACTGCAAGTATTATATTTAAAACATTGCTCTGGATAATTGAAGTGTAAAAGTACCTTAAACTTGATTGCTTAAAAGGAATTATATTACTGAAAGTGTTTAAACTACACACAGCAGAACACCACATACAACAATTTGAAAGAAATGCTCAAGAGGCTTATTCTGCCCTCTGGTGCACTCCATCCCAAAAGGACACAGCATCCTGAACAAACCCCAGGAAAGCACACAAGCAACTCCAACAGTGTGAAGTAAAAGGGGTTTGCTGAGCTACATACAGTAAGGCTGTTCAGCACCTTTCAGGATCATAGCCTGGATGATACCAGCAAAAGCAATAGCAGTAAAGTATTCTGCAGGACAGAAGATAGATCAGCTAATTTTTATTCTTTAATAATTAGAGCAGTGCGCCTAATTGCACTGGCTAAGGACCAAGACACCATCATGTGAAGCACTGTGCAAATACAGAATTTCCTGGTTTGCATAAAAATTTTTTAGTGATATTATGTTCATGAGGCTGATGTTGCAAGCTGCCACCACCAGTAAACAGATGATGAGAAATGAACAGGTATCCAAGCACGTCATAGAACACAGTACCACAGGCCCATACAGGGATCATACACTAATCAGATGTATGCTAGGGCAGCAGGTTCTACACTTATAGTCTTTTATAGCACAAATCAGGTTTGGAAACTCACTGTTTGGCTAATAAAATGAACTACCCTATATGCTAAATTAGAGGTAATTTGATATCATCTTGAGACAATAAAATATTCTATAAAGCATAACAATAAAATTCTCTAACTCCATAAAATTAAGGTTTGTTAAGCTTATTTTTGCCTATGAGTAAGTCTTACTGCATCTCAGAGTGCTGCTAATATTCTTTACACTGCTATACTGAAAAGCCAAACCGCTTGTTTTATAAAACACACACACACAAAAAATCCATCAATTTTTTCAGAAGCTGCAGGATTCTGCGCTATTCATAGAATCATAGAATAGTTAGGGTTGGAAAGGACCTTAAGATCATCTAGTTCCAACCCCCCTGCCATGGGCAGGGACACCCCACACTAAACCATGTCACCCAAGGCCTCATCCAACCTGGCCTTGAACACCGCCAAGGATGGAGCATTCACAACCTCCCTGGGCAACCCATTCCAGTGCCTCACCACCCTCTCAGTAAAGAATTTCTTCCTTAGATCCAATCTAAACTTCCCCTGTTGAAGTTTTAACCCATTACCCCTTGTCCTGTCACTACAGTCCCTGATGAATAGTCCCTCCCCAGCATCCTTGTAGGCCCCCTTCAGGTACTGGAAGGCTGCTCTGAGGTCTCCACGCAGCCTTCTCTTCTCCAGCCTGAACAGCCCCAACTTTCTCAGCCTGTCTCCATACGGGAGGTGCTCCAGTCCCCTGATCATCCTCGTGGCCCTCCTCTGGACTTGTTCCAACAGTTCCATGTCCTTTTTATGTTGAGGACACCAGAACCGCAAACAATACTCCAAGTAAGGTCTCACAAGAGCAGAGTAGTAGAGGGGCAGGATCACCTCCTTCGACCTGCTGGTCACGCTCCTCTTGAGGCAGCCCAGGATACAGTTGGCTTTCTGGGCTGCGAGCGCACACTGAAGCCGGCTCATGTTCATTTTCTCATTGACCAACACCCCCAAGTCCTTCTCTTCAGGGCTGCTCTGAATCTCTTCTCTGCCCAACCTGTAGCTGTGCCTGGGATTGCTCCCACCCAGGTGTAGGACCTTGCACTTGGCATGGTTAAACTTCATAAGGTTGGCATCAGCCCACCTCACAAGCGTGTCAAGGTCCCTCTGGATGGCATCCCTTCCCTCCGTTGTATCAACCGAACCACACAGCTTGGTGTCATCAGCAAACTTGCTGAGGGCGCACTCCGTCCCACTGTCCATGTCATCGACAAAGATGTTGAACAAGACCGGTCCCAACACCGATCCCTGAGGGACACCACTCGTTACCGGTCTCCAGCCGGACATCGAGCCATTGACCACAACTCTTTGCGTGCGGCCATCCAGCCAGTTCTTTATTCATAATAATCTTAAAACCCGTGCAATAATGTAACAGTACAACAATGTATACTGAGTGATAGTAACCATGAGGTACAGTATATAAAACATTTGTTATGCAAGTTGTAATACACAATTCTAAGCCTTGCTACTAATGCAATAGTAGAAAAGTTTTACAATTAATTCCTTGAATTATTTAACCTGCAGTTTTATATAAGCAAGATTGTACAAAATTAAAAAACCCAAAAAAACAAAAACAAATGAAAAAACCCAAACAACCTCCCCCCCCAAAAAAAAAACCAAACCAAAACAAAAAAAACCCTTTTCCCAGAAGGAAGTATTGGAGAATCAGAACCAAACTAGTTAAGTACAGTTACCATGTAAGCAAGTAAGCAGCATCATTATGATTACAAATAGGTATCTACCATGATAAAAAAAAAAATCCACGCTACAAACTTCTTGTGAAGATCCCTGTTTAATGTATGGACTTTATGGCAATAACAAAACACATCTCCAACACAAGGAACAATGTTCAGAGCTAATCAACCAAATAGACAATGGCAGCAATCACTAGAAGCTATTTTACTTCAGTGTTACTGAAATGATTAAAGCTAAACCAAACCAAATTGAAGGGTTTTCAAAGAAAGGACCCTAATAGAAAGCTCTTCTGTAAGGAGGGCACATTGCCCAATCTGGCTATTGAATGGCTCAAGGACAGACCTCGAAAGGAAGGATTCCAGAACTCAACAACCAGAAGACTTCCGTTCTCAGGTCTGGCTTCATTTTGGAATGAGTTATTTAAGCTTGTGCCTTGGCTTTCTTCATAGATAAGCACTCACTGGATACAGGCAGTGGAAGTACCTTCTCCACATGAGACTGCCTGAGAGTGACTCAGTTCTCTCCTAAACAGACTTTCTCATAGATGATTTTCAACTATCCTAACTGCACGGGTAGAAAGGGGATGAGGAAAGGAGACTGCAGGAAAAAGTCAGCAACAGATATTTTTAATTATCTGAACTGTGTCCTAAACAGAAGGATGCCAGCTTCCATGCCGTGTCCCGGACACTGCTTCCGCACCTTCCAGTTGCACAGCACCATCTCCCGCCCCCCACAATGGTTCAAAACCATAGTTACAACTGCAGGAAGAAGCATCCCATAAAAGAATACACTGGGAAATGAAAAAGACCACTTGTTTACCATAGCATTCATGCTCTTTGGACCAGGAGGAGTCCAGGGAAGCAAACAGGTTTTGCAACATGATGATGAAGCACTAAAGGCTTTCCTCAGATATTGGGAAAAAAACCCTCATATTCATAGAACCTAGTCCTCATGAGGGACTTAAACCATCCCAATATCTGCTACAGGGACAACGCAGCAGGCTACGCACAATCCAGGAGGTTTCTGGAATGCATTGATAACCTCCAAATACAGGTGACTAAACAGCTTACAAGGCAAAATGCTATGAATATTCAACTCTTACAGTCATGGCAGCCTTAGCTGCAGTGATTATGAGCTTGGCAGGAAAGGGCATGGGGTTCACACATGACACCAAGTTGGCCACAAGCTAGCAAAGGCCAACTGCATCTTCAGCTGCATTAAGTGTCACCAGAAGAGCAAGGAGGTGTTCTTTTGCCTCTACAGTGCTGAGTGGTGACCGCACTGTGAATTCTAGGGTGCCAGAATTATGTACTGACATAACAGACCCACAATGGGCTGAAGGATTTGACCATCTGGCATGTGAAGAGCGGTTTAGAGCTGTGCTTGTTTGCCTGGAGAAGGCTCAGATGGGGCTCTGACTGATGTGTGTAAAAATACCTGATGGGTGTTGGGAAGAATATAGATGACCCAGGCAAACTCTTCTCAGTGGCAACCAGTGATAGGAGGTGAGGCAAAGGGCAAAAAGTGAAATACAGGAAATGCCATTGAAAAATATGAAAAACTTTGTGGTGGTAGGTGTTGTGTTTTTGTTTTTTTTTTTACTGTGAGGGTGATGGAACTGCAAAGATGAAGGAACAGGTTGTTCAGGGGGGCTATGGAGTCTCTATCCTACTTAAAATTTCAATGGACAAAGTCCTTTGCAACCTGCTCTAGCTGACTCTTCTTTGCGTAAGGAGCTAGGACTACACAGTCTCCAGAGGTCCCTTCCAACCTTCAGCCATTCTGTGATTCTTATAAGTTTATATGATAACTCTTGCTTGTGTACTTCAATTTTCTTCTCACCGCAGCAATCCCACTTTCCTACCGCCCAGCATGCAATGTGTAACTTTAGGATGCAGCACAGCCACAGGTGAGCACAGGTTTTTACATAAGGTGGAATTTTAGTCCATGGGCTCTGAAGATGTTGTTGCTATTTCTTTTATTTATTCCTCTCCCCTACTGCCACTTCACTCTCCATGCAGTGTGAAAACAGACAGTCACATTAACAGGTACAGTGTTGAAATGAAGTAGTAGTTCATAATATGTTTGGTTCACAGCAATTAGGGATCAGTATTTGATGCAGATAAAACCACAAAATAATCAGAAATTAGTAAGGTCTTTCACTTTGCCAGCATTAGGAAAGAGGAGTCTAAAGGCCTCCAAGACTGAGGGCCTTCTCTTTGGAGAGCACAGAAATACATAAGGAGAAATAGAGAAGATAAAAGCTGAGTTCAGTAGACAAGTGTAAAGGGATCTTTAGTCAAATGAGGGGTTATATGAAAAGAGCCCCTTGATTTTTACATTTCACCTTTCAGGTAGGCTTTGCTTCTTAAACTTAATTCCCATGAGATTCTAGGCACCCACATGTCCGCAAGAACTTAAAACTAAATAGAACTTTAATATCCCTAAACTAAAGAAGAACTCATAAAATACATGTGCTATAAAATTTCTGGCAACAAATGCCAGCAGTAAGTAGGCAAAATAACTTTCTACTACACAATAAGATTTAAAGAAGTAAACTAGGCAATTGTGGCTATCTGCACTACACCCAAATTTATTAGGCTATTTACATGATGGCTAGGACAGCAATAGCCATAAAACTGGAGCTGTTTCTTCAGTCCTATTATGTTTAACTGCTAAGTGCAATAACTTTCAAGTGCTGAAAGCAAGTAATCTTTTATTAAGGTTGCACTGCCTTTTTGCTTCAGAAATTTATAAAAAAAAATATTTACCAACTTCACCAGTTCAACAGAACTCAAAAAAAATCTTACAGGTCAGTCAAATACTGATGAAATCACTTTTCCTTCAGAAAAAAAAAAGTTACAAGTTCACATCTGTGTGTGTGTGTGCGCACATCTACTGAAATACTGTGCAAGAAGAGACTTTAATATATTTTAGCCTACCTAACATTTGGATAATTGTTTTTCAAGACATTCAACAGATAGAAGTATATGAGTATAGAGTTACGTACCACAATTTAGACTAAGCAATCTGCATGCTGCTGATACACAGTAATGGCAAATCATAGTCAATGCACTGGATTCCCAAAGAACCAAAAGCCAAAGCAGCAGAACATGTAAAGACTGGAGAGAAAAAACGAGGCTAAACTGTTTACTTAGTAACTCTGAAGTGAATGTGCTACTGTTTTCTGAACATCCAATAGAGAAGCTACAGTGCAAAGAGCTAATCCCTATTTCCTACCAAAACAGACAGGAACACACACTGGATAATTTGTTCCTACTGATGATATCATTCTGTTAAGTTTACTGTTTTTAATAAGGAGCAAGTTTAAGTCTTCTCTCACTTTCTCCCATGAACAAGATCAGATCAGCCTCTCAGTGACCTACTTCATGAGTCATAGTCCTCACTATTTATGATTCAGAAAAACGTCTTCTCTGACAGTATTTCCCAGACTACTGTGGGCTCATTCCAAGAACCAATTTCATCTTCATTGGTTTCCTACAGGAAACCAGACCAACTTCCTATTATTTTATTTTCCTTCATTTCAGCACAGCTCATATAAACTAACTGGAAGTGAGAGTGATAGAAAACTTTATTCTGCATAAACACAAGCCAACACAAACACCACCAAAAAATACTGAACACGTCACTGGTTCAAAGTCACCAGAATGCGAAGCAAGCTAAGATCAGAAGTTCTTTTCCCTCCTTCCCTAAACACAATGCACAAAGGCAAAACCAGTAAGTTTACATACCAAAGTGGTAAGAGCTGTTCAGGTATCTGCTGAAGACATTTACCCCTAACAGATCACCAAGTTCTAATTCCCTCTTCTAACATTGGGAATTGTTTCAAAATGCACTTTTGAACTGCTTTTAAGTCCAACTTAAAGTACTATAGTCAAGTTCCCTAACTACCTCAAGTCAACAGACTTGGGGTGCCTAGGTTCTCTCCTCAACTGTAAGAACAGAAGGATTACTGGAGATGATAGGAAGCATAATAAGCACACCCTGCAGTCCGTCTAGACTTCCAGTAGGACTCCAAACATTGCTTAACTATTGGACTGCCACATTCAAGCTAGCTTCTAAGACAGCCATTTTGATGGCTCCTCACTGTGCTCGTTGTATCCCTAAGGCACACGAGATGTCCAAAAGCCAAGACTAAGTGTCTGATCTGCATTGGTTCAAAATGTTCATGCAGTGAGATACTTGAGGAATAAACTTTCCCAGAGCTCATGGCAATGTCATGCAAGAACCTATAGCAGCATCCCCCCCACCACCCCTTTATGCCCTCCCACTGGAGCACTGTGATTTGAGCTGTTAGCAGCTGCAGCAGCCACATGGAGATAGGTCAGGACTAGAATATTAGTAACATCCTAACACCACCTAAGGGACACAAGTATTTTCCCTGTAGATTGTTATCCAATGCACTTGTTCAAGAAAAGAAATGATGGAACATTTAGCTGTGGACTGCAAATACCCAGCAACGTTTGCTGGCTCAGGTTTCACCCTGCAAAGCAGCACTTAAATTGCATCTGGACCAAAGCTGCCCTTGGACTCATGCAGCCTTGTTCTTATACTGCTGCTCCTCAGCTAAAAAAACAAACCAGAGACTAATGTTTAGCAGGGAGAAATCGGATAATTACCAGTTAAGAATACATTCACATCACACACAATAAGGACAGGAGATAACACTGACACACAATTTATTTTAAAGAGAATTTGCTGCCTGGCCATCAGTTTCAGCTTGCAATCATGAATCGGGGCATGAACAACATTTTCACAAGTAAATAGAGATCACCTGTTAATAGACCAAGCTTTTCCATGAGACAGCAATATGGCTTAACATATGTAAAATACAAATTAAAGTTACCCTCTCTATTATTGTTCATTTTTTCCTTATGATGAAACAGGCTTGCAGGGTCATGTTACCCATCTTCAGCAAGTCCTTTTGTTTCAGTTTCTGTAACTTTTTGCCAACCAAAAATCCAGAAATTTTATAATACCACTAGTAGGAGCAAAGCTGTTTTCTCTATTTGTTGGTCAATCTTTCAAAGAATACCACCTGAATGAAAACTGGTATAGTGATAGACTAGAAGTGATACGCTCTGATAACATCTACTGATTTTAATGCAAACAGAATAATGTGTTTCTAAGAACCATTTGACCTAACAACACTAAAAAACTTCTCCACTAGGACTGATCAGCAGCAAACTCCACAACAGAAGTTGTTTCAAATGGTAGAAAAAAAATCACATTTTTAAACCTGTAGGTTTTGTTGATAATGACAACTTAGCCTTACTTAATCCAACATCTTAATATATTTTTAGTAGCAAGACTCATACAGTAATACAGCACTGCAGCAAACAACTATCTGGATTTAAGGCAGTGTTTACCTGCTAAAGTTAGCAGTTGTTAAAACAGCTACAAATGCTGCAGTCTAAAATAATTAAAGCAGTATGCCACTGCCAATGCATATTCATAATTCTCAGTGCTAGAAGCTACTCACCTTGACATGGCTCTGAGCTCCCAGGTTGTATATCTCAGTGGGTTTGACTTCATTAATGATCTTCACCAGGCAGGTGCTGTCTGTGAGATCACCATAGTGCAGCTTCATGTCTTCAGAGTTTAAGAACACAGAGTTAATACACTTTAGTCCCAGAACAGTACAGCAATTTTTGGTCCAAATGCTATTCCAGGTTTAAAATCCAAGTAAACATTTACTGGAAAAAGTTAAAAGATCACCAGCTGAACAAAGTTTTGCTTGTTGTTTTTCTGTGCTTTAAGCACAAAATATATTTCCTTGCAGAAGTAATAACTACCACTTCAAATTCTCTTTTCAATAATCTGATTTATCTAGCAGCACTTATATCATTTGTTTAATAGTTTACACTTCATTAACTCAGGTAGTATAAATTAGAACAATGTCATATATAGAATTTCAGTCACAAACCCTCACATTATTTTAATTAAGGTTTCTAATATCACTCACAAAGACTTTTAATTACTTAAGCATGCTCCAATAGCTTTTTCCTCCTTCCCAAAATGTCATACATGTTTATGTTCCTTACTGTAAATAATTTCACAACACAACAAAAATGTCTGATACAACTACAAGATGAACATTAAAGTAACATTACAGTACTACGTGCTGCATATATTACTATTGTTTTCCCATTTAAAACTATCAATAAACACCAAAAAGGAATTTCAGAGAACATTGTAACTGTCAATGAAACATACTTCATGATACTACACAGGAAAATGTCAAATGTGGTTAGCTAAGTCAGTCATAGAATCATAGAATAGTTAGGGTTGGAAAGGACCTTAAGATCATCTAGAACTGTTATTTTTTCTTTCCTGATTGAGTTACTTTCCAATCTGAGTGTGAGAAAGTAGGTAAGAGCATGAGACCAGCTTTTCTTATGGTATGCTTTTTTTGTTGTCGTTTTTAACAGTTTAAGGCAGCAAGGAAGTACAGATCACACAGTTCTCAGGTGTTCAGCTCTGCACATTCCTATCTAACATGTGCTTGAGGCCTTCCAGGTTGATGAAGTGATACAGAACAGCAGGTCACAGTGTATTCTTCAAATTTGCTTTTACATCTGCATTGCTTGAAAAAGGACAGTTCTGAAAGGTCTTCAAGACCCATATGAAGTTGTGACTAATAAATAAGGGAATGGTAGTGCAACTCTTTCAAAAGAGAGATAACTGTGATTAAGTATGTATGCTGGCAAGCAGGTTATGACCCCTTTTGTGTATACACATTGATTATCCATGGTGGGGGCTGCCTTATTGCCATCAGTCCTATACAAACTGCTGGTATAACACTTCATTTCCACTTGTATGGAATGCAACTTTCCTGCTTTCCAAATGAAATTCAATGCATGAAACCAGTTCTGCCTGTGGGCCACAGCATGCACAAGATCCCAAATGGTTACAGGATAAAACTACTCTGATATTGATTTTAACCTGCAATCTTCAATACTGTTGGTGTCCAGACCACCTTAACTGCTGCATTTTTCTTGCAATGCTAAATAGACACCCAGAGTAAGCACTAACTAACCTATATCTCTGACAGCAGTTAACACCTTTTTTAAGAACTCTCTGGGCTGGTGGGAACAGGGAAGAGGCCAAATCCACTACCCTTTCTTTACCAGAAAAGAAAGCTTCCCCTAGGCAACAGGAGACCCTCTTCTGCTGCTGCTAACCTTGGCTGGGAGTTAAATAAAATCACCTTGCCAGCTTAGCCATCCTTTCAGAGAGAATGGAGCAGATGACATTGTTATAAGAGGTCCAGGGAGCAGCAGCAGCTCTCTGGAAGCCTTAGGGTCTGAAAGAACAACTGGTTCCTCTCCAGCCTAAGCAGCAGCTGAGCAGGAAAGACAGTCAGGCTCTCTCTTCCTACACCAGACACATTCAGTTCTGACACCATTCCCAGGCCAGAGAGCAGTCTCAGAGCTTCCCAGGGAAGGTGGGCTGCCAGCCACGATAAGCCAAGCATCAGAAATCCCCTTTGAGAGCTTTAAATTTAAGGTAGTCATGGGAGGGTAATACCCATTTTGGTCTACAATCAAGTCTTTAAAGGTTCTTGTCCAAAACGGCTTTTCTGAATGGGAACATGATGCTTCATTCATTTTCTGACTGATGAAAAAGAGGTCCTTCAGGAGTAATAGGCTAAGTGGAAAGGCTTACTAGAAATGGAGTTTATTTGGTACAAAGATTTATAAACACAGGTTAAATGTCAAAACCTTTGGGGTTTAGCAGTATTATCCAATCTATAAACCTTAGCAAGCAATAGCTGAAGGGCTTGCTTCAGGAACCAGCTTGTTTTCCTTCTTGTTCTCCCTATTATTTTTTTATATAAAGAGGTTCACTGTCTAGGAAGATCATCATCATGCACTGTGTAATCAATTCCTCATGGGAAGAACACATACAGCAAAGACAAAATTAGGGTTTGCTCACATCAACCACTATTGCTTCTTCGCTTCCTCCAGCACTGCCTGGAAACCCATTGTTTCCAAACAGTTTCCATGGAGCAGCTTTTCCTGAGATTCCAAGTCCAATTCCTTCTCCTCCTCCCATTCATATGGCTGCATTCCTCAGTTAAACGAAAATTAGATAAAAAGTGAGGAAAAACATTTAAGGTCCGCTTTCTTTTCTTTTATTCCATGCCTTTCCTTAAACGCTCATTTACATATTGATCATGATCTGCATTGCCTTTTCAAATCACTTTTCATAGTCACACGATGGTCCTCACAATGCACAGGTTCCTATTTGATTTGTCTTGCTTCATTTTACCTTGTAAGCCCTGAATATAATTCACAGGAAACACAGCCCTTGCACTGTCCTTGACAGAAGCACAGGTTTCAGTATTCTTCACGAAGATACTTTATTCAATTTTACCCTTCTCTCAACCAGCTATTTTAAGGAGCAATGTACAGTAAGTAGTAACTATCCACAGGTTTAGGATGTGTTTTTTTCTTTTTTTAAATTACAAGTAATGATCAAGTGAACTCTAAAAGTTGCATTATATCTTACAATTTGATAAAATTAGGCTCTCTTCAACCATGGGGGAAGCAGACTTAAAAATACATGAGACGGCATAGAGATATTTAGTGTTAATAATAACTTAAATTGGACTATTTAGGACACTGTCATTCTGTACAAGTCTACAAAATATGAATAGTTTAGAGAACTATATGCTTGTTAAAATGCTCAATCCTGCTGAACTGGAGCCATCCAACATTTGAGCTTCTCATTAAGTGACCAGTTAACCTTCTTAAAGTACTCAAAACAATTTTTGCAAAGCGTACACTGAAGGCAATAATTTTAGCTTCCAAAATTATCGTCGTAACAGAATAGAATCATAGAATACAGTAAGTTGTTAGCTAATTTCCAAAAACAAGGCCTTTCCTTTAGAAAAAAAAAATGGTATTCATTTCCTTGGGTGCAGAAATTCAGAAGATTCATTCCTCCTGTCATCAGTAGGAACTGACCATGTCTTATTCATGCTGTCATGCAGGCCGTCCCCAAGCCTTCACCTCCATCAGGCACTAAGAAACTCATGAGGATACAGAAGCGGAGTACTTAAGATAACTGCCTCAAAACCTCCCACATTTTACTATTCTGATAGCTCAGTGTTTTTAAACTCCTTTAGCTTTTTGCAGACTCAGCAATTTTCTAATTGCTACTGCCTAGGTACGTGTGAACTGTCACAGCATTTCCACACAATTCCTTATAGAATCATAGAATAGTTAGGGTTGGAATGGACCTTAAGATCATCAAGTTCCAATCCCCCTACTATGGGCAGGGGCACCTCACACTAAACCATGTCACCCAAGGCTCTGTCCAACCCAGCCTTGCACACCACCAGGGATGGAGCATTCACAACTTCTCTGGGCAACCCATTCCAGTGCCTCACCACCCTTACAGTCAAGAACTTCCTCCTTATATCCAATCTAAATTTCCCCTGTTTACATTTTAACCCATTACCCCTTGTCCTATCACTACAGTCCCTAAATGAAGAGTCCTTCCCCAGCATCCTTATAGGCCCCTTTCATATTTTCCCCTCTTGGTAACTCACACACACAAGAATATCTATGTTTTGTGTCACATTTTTATCAGAGAAAGTCATCACTTTCCTTCTGAGATAGAGCAGCTAGCTAACACAAGCAGAGAAAAGGGAAGCTTAGGTATCAAGTGGCTTTTTTACTTGTTCGTTTGTTTTAAATAACCAACCCTAAATCAAGCACAGCTTAAAAATAACTATTTGTTACTAACACTTACATAGAGGAAACTGGGATTCCCTTCCTGCTCCAGCGGATCTTTCTCCACCAACACACACCACAGACTAAAACCCAAACCCCTCGCCCAAAAAAAAAAAAAACAAAACCAAAACCCAAAGTCACCTTAAATATAAAAACAAAGTCTTACTTCCTTCAATGTGAGCCTGTGGGTTCTTATAGAGATGTTCAATCCGGCCTGTATTAAAAGAACTAGACCGACGAACGATGCCATGCACCTGAGGGGTTGAACAAGGAGAAATACAAAAGGTAAGCGTTAAGTGTTCATTATCATCACCTCTCTTTTCACATACATAGGCCTAACCCTTCCATAAGGTAATCAGAGCTTGTCTCTATTTCTAAAGACAGACAATTATCCAAATCATAACTAAATAGTTGGAGGTGAGCTCTGATGCTGTCATTTACTTTCATACCTCTGAGTGGTTTCACCTTCTCCCTTGTTGACACCACTAGCAGCCCAAGCATCACAAACAGTACAGGAAACACTGAACTGCCCTAAAGCACCATCTCCTAGTGAGTAAGACTTGTCAGCACTATTGGAGTTGGAGAAGCAATATGTGAATCCTGAGATAACCACTTCTCCCTGGCTGCAGAGAAGTCTTTCTGGAGCCAGAGATGATGGGCATGGAAAAAGCAGCAGCAGGAGATCGGGCTAAGGAAAGGAGAGTGAGGGCAGAGAAGAGAGAAGTGGAGAAGAAAAAGACAAGGGGAAAGAACACGCAGCAGCTGCAATGCCCCAAAATATTTTAGAAAACAGCTGTTATTCACTTTCTGGGGTGGTGGAAGAACAGCCAGAACAGTCAGTGCTTTTTTATGGACCTCATGAGTCAGTGTTCTCCAGTGGGTTACAAGACACACAGGCAAGCTTAAGGCTGAAACGCAGGTTGGGTATTTCCTTTAACCAGCCATGATAAATAAGACTAAAAAAACCCACTGGTTCTGACTAACATTAATGAAAAGCTCATTTGTGTCTAATACATTAGAGAAATTGTTCAAACACTGACCCTGTTTCTTCCTTATGTAAGATAGCCCCCTGCCTGCTGACAAAATTCATGTTAGCTTGGGTTACCAGCTGCACAAGTTGTGCTTGCACAAGTGAAATCAAGCTTCAGCATCTGACTGTCCTCCATTTCTCCCTGCCCGTTATTTCTGAGAGTGATCCTTTACACTTTGATGCATCCTACATTCGGCTGAGTTGGGCCATTGCTTTACTCTCTTACTTCAATGTTAACTTGTACCTGTGAGAATATACCAGCAGGAACAGAGAGGTTTTGGGGGTTTGGTGTGGTTTTGTTTTATTTGGGGATTTTTGTTTTACACATAACACAAGCTATGGTTATTGACACTTCTTACTCCATCTTGAGTCTGAAACTTGACTGAATAAAAAGGTATGCACAACCACAGACTGAGACCAGTCGACTGTTGTAAGGATGACATTCTGTGGCAAGATCCCTAATAATAGCTGAATAGCTTCATCTTCACAACTTGCAAGTCAAATTTATGATGTAATTTTCTTTGCATAAAATCTTGTGTGCCCAGCCACACAACAGGCTTACATCATGCCCTGTTCTACAATTCATGTGCTAAACTTTCCACAACTAAAGTATTTCCATTTTGAGAATCAATGGGAAAGTGAGAAACATGGCCTGCCAAAAGAAATTTCCTTAAAATAATGAATTTATAAAGATAAATTTTCATAGTTATGTGGTTAAAGTTATGTGGATAATTTATAGCAACATAAGGTTTACGGAGAAACACTTTCAAAAAAAGTAACTTCTATAACAACTTCACTTTCACACAAGATGCTGGAAATACTTTGATTACTCAGATGCACATCTGTTTTGCTGAGTAAAAAAGCAGACTGCAGTTTTAAAGCATCAAATTATTCTAAAGGAAGCTAACTGAAGTGAAGTCCTCTACAACTCTTCTAGCAAAATTAAATGTTTTGGCTTAAAGTCCTGATGAGAGTCTTCCTGAGCTCTCAATTATCTATCTCTGAACGAAGTCACCCTAAAATTCAAGTTCACACAAACAATTGACCAATAAGTCAAATCTTGCCAGCTCAAACCTTGATGAAAGACGGTGCTTGCAAGAGCTTTGTGTCAGCTGAATGACGGTGATACCGACATTTAACCAATGAGATGTGCTAAATACAATCACCCCAGGACTGCAAAAAGTTTCAGCAGACAAACAGACCCAGAGAATCTGTTGCATCCAGAGATAACAAGAAAACATGCAAACCTAGCTTCTTTTTTCTATTCTTTTTTTCCTCCCACTCCTTTTTCTGGTATGCACACACAAGAGAAAGAAAACCTGCCAAATGCTTAATCCATGACAGCGATATAACCGTAAAAAACCTGATGAAAGACACCTTTGTCTGCGTGGGACAGGTGAAATGCAAACTTTATGACAAACAAAAATGCGTGCAAACTGGTTAATCTAGTTAAGAATGTAAGAGCAGTGGGGTTTTCTCAACACGGACTGATCTTTTTAAAAATTCAAATTATTTAAAGAAGTCAAACGGATCATCTTTGTTAGGGAGGCGATCACTTATCACATGTATTCTTGTGTTAAGCTCATCAGGAACGGAGCTCTTTAACTGGGAACACAGGAAAGAATTCCAGCAAATAAAAAGAGTTGAGGAACAGAAAAAAAAAAAAATCTCCACACAATTATTATAACCTTTCTACTGTGGAAAGGGTTATATTTCATTTTAGCTGCAGTTAGCAGTTCCCAATTTCATTGTGGACTAGGAGAGAGCATGTGGTTTTGCCTTTAAAGAAGCAGAAGCAATCACAATGACATCTCTCTTCCTCAAATGGAATGGAGAAATAGTAAAAATAATCAATTTACAGCACACACATCAATAAGCAGATCAATCAACAAACCAGAAGAAAGGATGGAATGAACAAGGTAAGATTAACCATGCTCAAAAGCACAGAAAGAACACACTGGCTGAGAAGAGACCTCTTACTAAACTCCAAAGCACTATTAGAATAGGAGTAATAAAATACAATATTAGAACAAGCATTAACTCACTAAAACCCCAGAAAATACTGCATTGTAGACAGATCAATCTGACCAGCCCTTTCCTTTCATTATCATGCATTTTGGAAGAGTCTTTCATGACTAAGAAGGCAAACCTTCTTATATATATGCCCACAACAATTCAAAATCATCAAATCATACTATAATAATGTGATTGTTGCTTTGCTGGGTCACCAAAAACATGATCTTGCCAGGGAAATTTTTGCAGCAAGTAGTTAGGAATCAGACTCCCTTCATTTTAAGGAAAAGGTAAATGAAAATAATAATATTAATCAAGGATACAATTAATCTAAGAAAAGGGGTGGAAAATAATACTATGTAACCATATTTTGATGGTTGGTTTGGGGTTTTTTTTTTCTTTTTCCCCTTTTTTAAACAGAGAAAGCAAAATGCAAGGTTTTCATCGCCGAAGTGTAACTGCCAAAATAAAAGGGCCTTTAGAGTGGAGAGAGAAGGGGGGAAAAGAGAACAAACAAGAGATTCTTATTCCTTTATGTGATACATTGCATCATAAATTATTGCCTAATTCCTTACAGTTTTGGCTCACACAGGTCGCTGCTTATCTGAGTTGGCGGGAAACATGCAAAGCAGCTATACCCTGAGGAGAAGAGGGAATCCACCAGTGGACATTAGATGATAAATAGTACAATAAGCTGGCATGATTACAGGCCGTGTTGCACATTCCTCTCCGGAGTTTTGATTTGTTATCTAGGGCTGGAGTGGAAAACATACACAGGGAAGGACAGAAGCAGAGGAAGCTGGAGCTGCAGCATCCAGTCAACTCCATCAGCCTGCAGCCGGTCACCGAGTCACTCACCTCGTAGCCTTTTTCCAGCAGGAACTCAGCCAAGTATGAGCCATCCTGGGAAGAGTAAGATATAAGAAAAATGTTAGAAACACAGTGAATAGGCCTGAGAGATTTGGGCTGGTTAAAGTCTCAAAAAAGGGGGAAAAAAAAAAAATATTGCAGTGAGCTGTATTGGTAACAAGCATATACTTTGATTTCTCCAGATTTATATACCAACCTAAATATCCCACAGACACTTTTTGGTTCATTTTATATTAAGAAGCAGTATATTTTAAAATAAGTTGCTTACAAATAATGTTTGAGAACTCCCGTCTCTTGAATCTCTTCCCAAGTTCCATTATGAAGTGCCTGGGGACATCTTTCCAAAATATCCTAACCACAGTTATTGAATTTGAACTATTTTGGACATAGAGAAGGAAAAACATTCTAAAAAAAAAAATTGGTCAAGCTATGCATACTCTGCAAGCCAACGTGCCTCTGTAACACTCGGTCTCTCTCACATTTCCCTTGCACACGCACTGCTTCCACAAGCCCTCTGGAAGCAGCAATTATTCTGCCTGACCAATTGAGTTTTCAAAAACATCTCTAGCACACTGTATATTTATACTACAGAACACAAGCCACTTTCACATTTTATATATCATTGAGGGTTGAGAGTTTGGGTTGTTCTGGTTTTGGGTGGTTTATGTTGGGGTTTTTTGCACCCCCCCCCCCTTTTTTTTTTTTTCCTTTCTTTTAAATCCTTGTCAAACTTAAATTATTAAACTCGCAAAATTCAGAGACTTCAAAACTCATGGTTTTCTGAAATAAGATGATTTTCCTGGCATCACTATTGCCAGGACTATTAAATAAAATATAATAAGGAATCAGACATATTTGGTGTGTATACATATTATGCTTATGAATGTGTACACACCATCACAAACCCAGCAAAGCTTACCCCTCCAGAAGAGTGATCACTAACCAATTCAGTCAATATTACCCATGCCCAAAGAGTCTGCATCTTTTTCACTGATTTTTTGAACTTGTTCCTTTAACACCTGAGAGTATTCCTGAGTCAATTGACTTGCTACAGAAAGACCATAAAAAACATAGCATACCACCTATGCTTACATGCTTAAACTCTGTTTAATGGATCTGCTCTGCTGTGATCATAGTCAGAGACATTTAAGTGCAAAACTAAACAGACGTCTCTCTGGTTCTTTTTTTTACAAGCATGTTTCTCAAAGAAAAATCTCTCACACCTCAGATTAAATGAGCTTTTCTCATCTCATAGACAGCCTAAGGAGAGTAACATACTGAAGGAAGAAATATGAGATGCACTAGGAGGCCCTAGACCAGCAGGACTGCCAGCAGAGACTGCTTACTACATTGATGGGAAAATCATGCACAAGTCTATCCAAAATGGCACAGTGCAGTGTACAAGGTGCATGTTGCTATATGTTTAAAATTGCAACATTATTAAAACTATATGACTTTATGGTACGTTTCATAAACTCTTAGTCCAGAAAAGCTTGAAACCAAGAAAGCGACTCTCAGCTTACATACTTCCTCACTACATCTATACGTGTGTGTTCACACAGTTTTACCGTTCCATAACCCAATAACCGTCAGTCTATCACACTGGTTGGTCTGGAACACAACCAACCATGTGTGCCATGCAATCACTGGAACAGTCTATTTTCTGTATATCAACTGAAAGGAGAAATTCAAAGAATATGCAAACTCCAAAAATGGAAACTCTGGAGGCAAAGCAGCTGATGACAACTACCTTTACTTTTTTATTAGTAATTCCTCCAGTATTCATCACAGGTGGAACAGAGGGAAGAAAACTTCCCAATTCTCCTTAGTTGTTCAGTTCACTAAAGTAAATAAATACATAAAATAAAAACAAGGTGAAAGTGGGAGACCCAGAGAGTACAAATGAGATGAAAAAAGAAAGACTATGATTACTTCGGAAGTTGATGGGAAACAGGCTTGACTAGGACTGAACCCTGTCAATAAGGTCTTGTTCTTCTCACCCAGGCCATTGCTCAAACTTTCCAGTCGTCCTGGAACATTTTGAACCAGCAGTGGCACTCACTTCCTCTCCACTTCCTTTCCAGGTCTATCAAGTGATAGGGCAGGGCTTTACAATGAGTGGGAAACAGGCAGCAAGTGTGAAAGCTACTGGTTTCTGGCTCTGGCACAGCACAGCTGATTTACTGTCTGGTAATCACACACAATGCAGATTCATGCTGTCCTGCACTGTGATACCATATCGCACACAGCTCCCAGGCTTCATGTTTCCCTTCCTTTTCAGTAGAGCAGCTGTCGATACGAATGGCAATCAGAACAGTGATCAAAGTGTCGAAGCGTTTGTGGCTTGTGAGGATAGTACAGTTTCCATTTTTTCCTAATGAGGTCAAGGAGTAAACAATATTAAGCTCTATTAAGTGATTTAATCTTTTATCCATAGGAGACTGCATTACGCATATAAATTCTATTATCAAACCTACTGATTTTCATTTATACTAAAAACAGAGCTTTCAAGATTCAGGAACCACTGGACCATGGAACAAATATTAGAGGAGCTTGGCATTTAGAAACAAATCTCAATTTTTTTAGGGTTAGCACATTTTGCTTTGAGCCACATGCTGCCAACCATATCCATTCCTGAGTAGGAACGGACCAGCATGAAGTGCATGACTTGGTCTGATCTGTGAAGTTGGGGACTGGGGAAAGGGTCTTCTTCCCTTTCATAAGGGATGGTTATAGTCCTTGATCCTTTCTTGCTGAGTGTTTTACCCCAAGACTATGGTCTAAATCATCTCCTCAATACTGAGCTTAGGTGGCAGTGAGCACATGCAACCAGGAAGGTATTAGTATACCCAGAGGCCAATCTGCTCATTAAGGTAGCTATAGGTACCCTACTCCCCAAAGTCAGCCAAAAATCAAGGTGAAAAAGCAGTCTACACAGATTAGAGTGCTTAGTTACTGTGCTCCCTCCACTGAGCAATATGCAGTTCTACTTTAGAAATGCTGTCACATTTGAGAGTTTACCTCTGCTAATGTAAAGTACCCAGCTATTGCTATTCAGTTTGCAACAAATCAGCAAACTGAGGTTTTGCTAAACCCAAGACACCTCAGACAAAAGTAGGTACTTCTGTCTATGGCCAAAACATCAGTCTTAAAATAAAATAGCATACAAACTGCCTTTAAGTAGGATTGCAAGGAGACCTGGCTCTGCACAGATATGTCAGATCAGCTTGAACAGTCAAAACAGTTTAACAAGACCGACTAAACAAATCACCTCAGTTAAAATAGTTCCTCATCAGCACACTCTGACATATTAAACTTGACGAATCACTATGCTGTCTTTAGCCAAATAGCAGTTTGAAAGCACATACAAAGACTGATACTCCAACTGGCTTCCAAGACACAGCAGCAGGTTTCCAACTGCAGCTGCTTTACAGCATGTCTGTAAAATTCCCAGACAAAAGAGAACAGTCACATAAACTAGAGAGAGATAACTTAGGATGCAATATTTCATATTTAATACAGTAGTTAATGTCAAGAACTTCAATAAGCTTTGACACACTATCAAAGAAAACCTCTTCCAACAGAGTGAAGAAATTGAAACATAAACAAGAGTTAGTGCTTTGCCACAAACATCTCGAATTAAAGAGAGTATCAAGTTTGACTTGATCTGTGAGCAAAGAACAGGATCATTTAGACAGACAACTGAAAACAAGTGGAATTAAACAGACGATCCAAAATCTCCTTTATTTTGTACTGTTCTACATAAGGAAATTCCATTTGCAATGGATTTGTTCTGGACTTTGCAGAAGGCTGCAAAAGGAATCCCAATTACAAGACATCTTCTTCCTCTTCCTTTGATATTGACAGTTCCAACATCCTCCTGCTGACTCCTGGATTCAAGAACTAGGTTACATCCTACCTGAGTGTTCATAATCTATAGAACGTGACTCCCTCTTCCCGCCATAGCTCCTCTCTGCTAATAAAGAGGAGTGGAAAAAGTACTAGATGGCTGAACAAAGGAAAAGAGACCAAGAGGAGGAGGAATAGGATTCTTTTATGACTATTCCTAGAAATCCAGCAGAACTATTTGGACTATTTTTTTCATGGTGAGAAGAAGGAATTAAAATCCTAACACGAGTGATGCAAGTGTATTAAGACTGTAACTCAGAGAAGAAAGGGCTCCCACTGCAGGGGGATAGTATAAACATTTGAGAAGAAACATCCCACAGTATGGTGGTAAAAAGGGCATTCCCTACAAACATGTAATAGTAGTAAATCCCAAAGCCAAGCAAAAGATAGCAATAAATCCTACTGCAAGATCCCTAAAGAAACTCTCCACTGACAGCCCAGCTCTCTATTTTCTGAAACAACAGACCTGATTATATCAACCAGACTCCCAAACCTGACTCCCAGCCACAAAAGATAGTCATTCAAAAAGCACCACTTCATTGGATAGCACAGCAGAGAAAACAGCCCGACTACTGTGTCATCTCCCATACTCTTCATATCTTTGCAAATGGATTAGCAATAAAACCTGAAAATATAAAAACACAACACACCCACTGTCAGCTACACTGTTTGAAAGAGGTGTTGGGGTTTGATATTTCCATGATGGGCATGTATGACAAAGTATCTATCCATTTGCTAAATGCTTTACTTCTGTGCCACCAACATTAAGTTTTCAGACTCAACTGTTCCTTGGAAAAAAGTGACATAATTTTCCACATCACACAAAAGACCAAAGTTGGTTTTACTTATAAAATTCAAAATCACGTTAAGGTTCATGCCATGCCCTTAGGAATAACACTACAAAGGTGAGTTCATGGAAGTTCGAATTATAGATGGCGTCAATTATCAAGGTCATTCATAGCGATTCTAAATTCCTTTTGAACTACAAACTACATCCATGCTTTGCTGAAGTTAAATTTGGATAGGTTCAATTAATCTGTTTGGGGGACTGTGCATGAAAAGAAGGTGCACACATTCAGCTACAGGACATGGGGTTTATTTCTTACAGGGAACTTTCTGCAGTAACATCGCCAATAGTGCACTGTCACCATTTTCATTTAGTCTTGTTTCAATGAATAACCTATACCTCCATTAAAAATGTAGAGCTATGCCAGTGTGCTATGCCTTGCACAATTAATTGTTGCTTCATGAAATTTAAAGCTTTTGCACAGCTATCAGCTAACACTACTTTAGTGACTTACTAAGCTGGAGTATGGTGACAAATCCTTTGAAGCAGGGAACTCACACCACACTAAAGCAACACCTGAATGATTTTAATTACAATCCATAATAACAACTATTCATTTGTTTGTAGCACTCTGAAACAGGCTTCCTTAAAAAAAAATAAAAAAAAAATCCCTGAGTACTACAGTGTAATGTTATTTTTGCTGAAACGTGCATACTTCTAATGATTTCCAGTGATTTACAGAGGAAATCGGTAATTTTTTGCAGCTACTATAAACAGAACAGTGCTTCACTTTGTCTCAAATCTTCAAGGCAATACTCAAGGTAAAGCATTAAAGCATTCATAAAAAAATTCTCTATACTGAAAAAAGGAAGAATTATGAACTCTGAAGTATTCAACTGATTTATTAAAGCTGCCACCCTCCAAATGCAGTAGTTATTTTGCTATTTTGATTTGTATTCTGGCCAAGTAAGAATAGGAAAACAACTGTCCTTTTGTTCCTGCAGTCAAAAAGTCAAAAGGCAATAGATGTTTTTTAATAAATAAATAAATAAATCTTTCTTTGTTTAAAAACATTCTTCACTTAATTGAAAGGGTTTTGTAATGCATTAACTGCAGGACAACAAAAAAAAAAAAGTAATCATTAGCAATAACAACAGAAACATTCTAATTATATTACTCTGATCTTTTTCAATTAAGAGTTGTTTAAATAGTAAAAGAAAAGTAAAGCTGCTTTGGAAGAGTGAATCACCTTGTTATTTCCTAGTCTGAGCTCCATCTGACCTCACACACTATTCCACTGGTAAACTGTTAAGTTATATTAAGAGCTGCAAATTCAGTTACGAACAACAGCAACAAGTTTTTCTTCCTTCCTCCCTCCAGTTACCTTTATCCAAAACAACATTATTCACATCATCAATATCTATAACTATTCCTACTCTGAACCTCACCGCAGACACTTAATCTAAAGAACAAACCTCTGAACCACTCTGAAGCCAACTTGAACAGAATAAACTTGTGCAATTCAAATTTGCTCCTTAATATTAGGAGCATCAACTAGTTATTAATTTTGGATTAACTTAAGCCAACAATGGTAAGTTATGTCAGTGCAATACTGCTGTTTGGGGTTTTTTAAGTGTTGATATTTAAAAAAACTATAAAACCTTCAGGCTAAAACACATATGAAATTCTACAATAAGCAAATAGTTTGCATCTATCACACAACTCTCACAACATTTCAGCTTAGGAAAAACAAGTTACACCATCAAACTGAGTATGCAAAGAGTTTTTTCCTTATTGAAGGAACCTGTGACACTTAATGTGTTACTTCCAAATACACTTTTGTCATGGTTTCCCAGTGACAACAATCAGGTGCTTGATAGATTTTTATGGAAAACTAAAAAATTATGCCCCTAAACTCTCAGGCTGTGTGCTCTAACATTCAGAAATTCAAAATAACTACTCATTTTTTCAGATACATTCAAAGAATTATTTTTATAAAGAGGAAAAGCACCAGTAGAGAGCCTTTCTGAGATTCTGAAGAACAATGAATGCATATTAAAATCCATAATACATACTTTTTTCTTCAAATTTGAAAGTGTGTAGTACTAATATAAAAGAAACCAGTTATGAACTCTAAATTTGAGAGAAACCTAGCTATACTTTTCTGTCTTACTAATGAAACCACAGGGACTGGAGGAATGCAACTCATATGGACAGCAGTCCACACAAAAATTAAAACCTCTACTTATAGTGTTTGTAATGGGAAATCCATAACAGTTTTAAAACCCACAAGATGATTGTTTTGCCCATCCCTATTTCCTCCTATTTTCAAAAAGCTACTGGCATCAGATGGTCTTTCACTTTTCCAAAATAGTAACAACAGCTATGAACATTTTGGACATGCCCATGGTCAAGTACTCAGACTAACACTGTTGCAGCCAACTCAGGGAGAAGCCCTTCAATCTGCAACGAACGCAAGCTAACCCCAAATGCTACCCAGTGTAAACTCAAACATGCAGAACCTAGCTGGGAAGAGCAGAGAAACCAGGAACTCAGGACTAAGCCGCAGCACATGCTCTCAAAAGAGTATTTTGCACCTCAGACTTTGAAAGTTGAGAGTTGTCACAGTTACAAATCAGAAAGCCCAGAAATATTTTTTGGAGAAACAGAGTCTGTTGTGTTTAAGATGTGAATAACTTTGTGAAGTGACACCAGGAGCAAAGCAGGAAACCTTAGCATGCCATCTTTACCTTTAATTTCCTACAGTGGAAAACCGAAACAAAAGCAGTAAACTGGCTATTACTATAACTGGGGAGGCCACCTGAACTTGTGACCATACACACATCCTACTAGAAATTGTGGATCCACCTCACTCCCAGACAGAGCTTAATGGGGTTTTGTCATTTGTTTGTTATGGGTTTTGTTTGTTTGTGGTTGTGTGTGTGTGTTTGTGTGTTCTGGCTTAGTGGGGTTTTGTGGTTGTTTGATTTTTTTGGTCTTTTTTTGGTTGAGTTTGTTTGTTTGTTTGCTTTTCCCTCCAGCAGCCTAGTACAGCTGCTGAGGTTAAAGCTGCTTGCACCACTTTTACAGTCCAGGATTTATATATTTATTTTTTTTTTAATACACCATATATGTTCTATAATATAATTGTAAATAAATATGGCCTCTGTGGTAACATCTGATTGAATGAACAGAACTATTAATTAGACAGCACCTACCTTCCTCTCCAAGCAAAACCAACAGTTGGTGGAGATGCTTAATTGTATAATAAATGAACTTGCATTCAAAACATTACAGTATAGATTGAAAGTGGACATTAGATCTGATACCTCTTTTCCACATGCTAACCAAGCACCCCAATGACACATGGACTGAGCTTCCTGGTGGAAAGAAGCCAAGCAGGATAAGGATTATCTAGGTGATAGCAAAAGGATGCAATGTTTTTCCAGAGAAGGTTGCAGAAGGTCATCCTTATATTTACAGATACTGCACAAATGCCTTGTGTACCCAACTTCACAGCTTTCCCTTGTCAGCTTTGAAAGGGGAAAAAACTCACACAGCTTCATTAATTGCCAAGGTTCTTGTCTAAAGGGAATTAGAAAGGGAAAGCAAGCAGTGACGTTTGCTTATCCTATCTGTCAGGAACAGGATTTTGAACAGACAGCTACCACAAAACCACCAGCAAAATACCTTTTCCTTCAATTCATACAGTAATAAAATCACCTGCAGTTTGAGTTAGCAATAACGAGTTGTGTCATCTTCAAATGCAGTTATCAAAAGAATCCTTCCAGCTAGCTAGCTGTCATGAACAGCTTCCTATTTAAGATTAGGACAGAGATATGTCAAGATAAAGCAACTATATAGTTTAAATATTTCCACATCAGTTTTGATCCAATGAGTTACGCAGTTTTGCACAGATCTCTGAAAACAGAGCAACTATTTAAAACTTTCACAAAGCAGCCTTTGAAAAAGCATCAAAACAAATTACTCCAAAAAGTTGTTACAAACATGTCTTACTTTTAACTTCTTTCATTTGCTGTTCCACAAAACCTGAAACTAGTTAAATTTAACTGACTTTACAAGCTGCGGAGAGACTTAGTACATAGGAAACATTTTAGTCATTTTTGTCTGTATTCATAGTAACTTCCTCTAATCTCAAGGTTTCTTTGCCGTTTTTTTGAACAGCTTTGTGCCCTAGGAACTACAGGAAATATTAGGGAAACCTCCCTGTCTCTCTCACTTTGCAAACGGTTCTGTTACATTTATTCCTGGTTACAGCTTACCAAAGCCAAGCATCACAGTATCACAATGCTACTTCTTTAAAATTCATAAATTCTTTAATTGCCAAGGGACATGACAGTACACTGTAACTGAACTGCAACGAGGCAGGTTTTGTAAAAAGGCAAATGCAAAGACAATCACATCTAGTCTTTAATACAGTCATCCCTGGCACTTAGAAATGGCAACATCCTATCTTTAAGAAACACTTTAAACTTCCACAGCAAGCACAGGAAGAGAACTCCGAGTTTTCTTAATCATCAAATGTAAACATAAGAGCAAAGCGCAAAACAACCTCACTTTCAGAAACATAGGGACTCAAAATGGCCCTTTCCTTTGAACACAAAGCCCCCTGTGAGAAGATTCTCAGATATGCACATACATAAGCAGTTCCTAAAATGAAGTACGCAGGTCCTCCTTTTAATACTGTTACGAATTACAGATTAACACCTCCATGCGGCTGACTATTTGGAATAGTCTTCATGCTTCCTATTTGTGGGTTCACTTGCTTTCACCTGTGCTGAGCCAATGCCTCCAGCAAATAAAGACAAGAAGTAAGACAAGAAAAAATTTAATTGACAAGAAATCGCACCTCATAGCTCATGAATTTTCTTAAATGCTTATGCACTGAATCACTACAATATCCTCAAAGTACACAGAAAAAGGAAGCTTGCATACTGAACTGCATCACACATGGAAAACTAATTTGGGCAGCCCTTAAGGAGTTCTTCATTGCCACATCAACTAAGGTACTCCTCATCAAACCATCTGTCTTCTCTCTCTGCGTCATTCAAGAGAAGCAGCATCATCCATTTTCCTCCTATCCCTCCCCTTGAAATCTTTTTTAGAAAGCATTTAGAGGCATACAAACAGGACTGCTATATACGCACCTTATTATATGACCTATGCCCTGACCAAACTATACCATACAGTACCCTTTTGATGACCATCCTTACTCCTTAGGGATTGATTGCATTTATTTGGGGCATCTGGAAATACACTGAACAAGGTTGCAAGAGTACTACTGAGTCATTTTGTACTAGTGAACATGCTGACAACCAGTAGGTGTGCATAACCAGTCAGCTAGCTTAACTACTCTACCTCACAGAAGACTGCTTAAATGACCCCTCACCTACAGACCTTTTGGAGGAAGGTATTTATTGCAACCCAGAAAGAAGTCTACAACAGCTCTGAGATGATGGTAAAACTCCACCATCGGGATATAAAGCATCACAGCTACCCCTTCCCTCTCTCTGAGGACAGTCATGCTGCCTGATTCACAGCACTAAATCTCATTCATTCGGAGCTGCAATTAGCACTGCAGCCATCTGCTATGCACAGACTATCCATAGACGCAAATCACAGGCATCCTGCTCCTCTGGCAGAACTCCAAACAACTGTGGCTACATGTTTGCACATCTTGTTTGTTAATATTGCTTTGGCAAACTGACTGGCTAGAAGGATGCTAGCTGGTGCAAAGCTACTGCTTTCGGCTGGATGCCTACAGAGCAGTCAGCCACCTGTTGCAATTCAAGCACTCTGTGTGTATTTGGATGACCTGTGATGGGAATACCAACTTTTCTAGATCTTTCATAAAATTAGCTTGTTTCTAAACACGACAACAGTCCAAGATCCATAAGGACAATATTCGTGGGTTTTTTTTCTAGATACTTCTATTTCACTCGAGACAGTGGTTTACCTGAAGAGAGGTACAAACTTGAAAGAAAATGTTCCCAGGTATTCTCATGTACTTTTGTAGGGCAATCTCAACCTGAAAAACTAATTTAGCAATCAAGTGACTAAAATCTGCATCTGAAAGTAAACGGCAGGGGTCTTAGGGAGGGGGCAAACAACTCTAAGCACAGGCAGACAAGGAGGGGTGCTCATCCTGCTGAAGTGTGACATAAGAATTCCTCCAAAATTACTGGGATGGGACAAGGAAACATTGAGCTTGCTATTCTCCTGCTGACATGCAGGAAGGTAAAACTGTGAGATGCAAGTAAAAGTTTTTCTGCAGATCTATTCAGTGAATGCTATGTTTTCCCACAACTATTGTCATATTTTGATTTTGTTCTGCAACTTTCCTTAAAACAAAAATTTTACCCAAAAATGTTGGGGACAGATATCTATTTACTCATTCTTAATGCATTTCATGCCAAGCTATGGATGCCAAGCTGTGGTTTTCTCTGTCTACCCATGCTTACATAAATGTGACATGCAAGAAGCTCATATCTAATCAGTAAAAAGCATTTAATGTTATCTTTCATAAGAACAGTTTTCCAAGTGGCTCATTTACATAAAAGCAGGAGCTAGGCACACTTCTTGAACAGGAATCATTTATGCACAAACATTTAACGCACAAGTCAAACTTTTGTGATCTATGAGAATTCAGTTTCCATTCAAAGACACACAGAAACAAGTGGATGTATTCCTCATTGGATCACCCCATACTCTTGACAGCTTAGTTGTTTTATACTTCACTGATGCAGAATCCTAATGATTCCTTAGCATCATGCTGCTGCCTTCCCCCTTTCATGAAAGCTAGCAAACTGTAAACACTCAATTTATATTTAACTTTCACATCAAATGGGGAAAAATTCACCATGTTGAAACTCAGTGGTCCTAATGATGTTTTGTGGAAAGTGGTCAGGAGGCAGCCAGCAGCACCGGTATTGGCAGTCCCAGATGCTCACAGGAAAACCAACATAAACCAGTATCTTACACACTCTATTTTACAGCCTTCTCCATCCTCAAGTACTTATGCCTAGCAGTTAATAACAAGGTTAATGACATCTTTGCGAGATAGCTCTTGACTCTGCGCCTATGTTTGTTTACAGCTTGAGGAAAATCCTGATAGAAATGCATCCTCCAGTGCAACTGGCTAGACTAGTAGGGCAACACACTAGAAAGAATGCTCTTTCTTCCCTTTTTAATGCATAGCAAGGCTGAGTAAAACAAATTACTCTTGCTGATGCCATCCAGTTCAAGTGCAAATTGCAAAGTTGTTTCCACAATTTTTGTGTCGTTCTCCTGAGAACTAAAGCACTAAAGATGCTGTTGTAACAAGAGGTAAAGATTTAAATGCACTGTCCCTGGTAGTTTAAAGCATGCAAAGAACACTTCTGTGAGGCCTCGACTTTTGTCTCTGGCGTGATTTGTGTTTGAGCTCACCCAGCAACTTAGATTTGGTTTTAAGCCTTTTTTTGCCCTAAGCATAAGATTAATGATTATGCATGGCACTGCTTATAAAACACCCTCAAATGCTACAGCAATCTATGCACATAGTCCTGAAAACAGGTATCAGGAATGAAAACTGGTTAAAACGTGTATACAAGCACATGTTTCAGCAGAAATTCGTAAGCACATGTAACCTGTTAGAAGGTGGAAAGAAGCAAAGGATTTTTAACTGCAGAAATATTAATCAGTGGCACATTCATATGTTTTTTACAGAACAGGAATGAGCAAACTGATGTTAAGATTTCTGGAAACAGTATAGTAACTGCACCAGCACATTTTGAGTTTAACAGATTTGCTGAAATCCAGAAGAAAAGCTTGACTGAAAAATGAAAAGGCTATTAAAGTAATGTTAACCTCACAAGTCTCTATTGGATCCACTATTCGTAGCTCATTCAAGGATTACTCAGCTAACTGACCCTTGACAGTGTTTTGTGGGACCTTTCTTAATCAATTCACAATTTTAATGGATGGTTATACTGACACTAATAATATTTTATAAATAGAGCATGGAAACAAAGACAGACCTATGGGGTAACCAAGTCAGGGAGCAGTACTAAATCAAATGCAAGGCTCCGAAAGAAACATTCAGCTTCCCTGTCAGCAATCATTGAGTACATTGTAGAGCAGCTGGCAAGATCTTCTATTGCTTCTCATCACTTCTTTCTCTGGCCTTCTCCTTTATAAAATTATTTCCCCTTGATATCACCAGACACACAATAACTGGGCTAAAAAATTAAGCTTGCTGTCTAAAGCAATCCTCCCACCTCTTCTCTCCATCTGGAGTTCAAGCCTATACAGGACTATTGCAACATTTCTGGAGGGTTTTTCTTATTATTTCTTCAGAGAATAAGCTTCTTTTTAACTCTTATGAGCAAATTGTCAATACCCATGAATTGGGAATACTTTATTAAAATAAACCAACTGGAATTTATATAGCTCTACTGCTACATATGCTATTGTACACTACATATATTATGCCAATAAAAATAAACTTGTTAAGGGCCAAGCTTGTGACAGAAATGCTACAAGTTATTACGAAAAGGGAAGAGGGAATAGAGAGAAGTCTAAGCATGCGAGATACTACACAGGAATGCCTTATTCTTAGAATTGTTCTGATTCTCTAAGCTTCAGAGTGTCATATTTTGTGTTCAGGGAAAGAGTTGTGTAATACTTTATAGTGATTTATGTGGAAAAAATGTTATGGTACAAGCTATTCAGCTTCATTTTACTTTCTACACATTGCATAATTTACAAGAAAAAGACAACACAGATGTGAGAAGAAAGTTTAGCATGCATTTAAACCGAACAGTTCTCTTTTCCATAACTACCCAGAACTGTTCTTAAAATTTCAGACCCATGGACATTCTTTGCAGGGCTTTAATAAGAGAAAGACTTATATATAAGCCTAGCCACACATTTCCAGGTTTGGGAAAGAAAATGATCCAAGGTACTTTAATTCAGTTATGCCTCCCAAAGATAGGATCTGCTGAACATTAGAAAACAGCTCAAGAATCCTAGAATCCTTCAGAATTACCAAATTCTAGCACCATAACCAAGTTTTTACTGATCCATGAACTGCAGATACACAAACATGATTTCTACTACAAAAAATTATATATGTGAGATAACTATATTAAATACGTTTTTAATATTTACTGCAACTCTCAAAGTTAATTGAAGCTGGGGGTTTGTACTTTACTATTAGTCTTTGAATGATTATTTCATTTCAACAACCTAAATGTAAGTGCAAGAAAAGTATTTTAACCTTCCAAGTTGCTGTTAAACAAATGTGAACAGTTTTAAGCATTACAGTATTCCAAAATATTCCAAATTTCTACAGTCTCAAAGATACTAGCCTTCATACTTATGAAATGTGCAACCTGAAGAGAAACTGATGGAAGGGAAAAGGAAGGGATCCTTCACTTTGTTTTCTGAATAGTACACAAAAAGGCTTTTATCCCCAAACCCCATGAACTAATTAAGAACCACACAGCATAGCACAAACACAATCCTTAAGACTGAAAAATCAGTAACTTTTCAACGTTTACCTGCAGCATTAGCTAACACAAGGACATTAATTACTTTGTACTTCCCCAGAAATTTTTCAGTCCAGGATAATTAAAATGTGGCTGTCTACTTCTAGCTCAGAGAGAATGTACTCCATCAAGTTAAAGCCAGTCTTAAGCAGGCAAACCAAAGACTAAGATCAAAATTTAGTCACATTAGGTTAATACTCCAAGCAGAACAAATAACTTCATCTGAAAGCAATAAAATCTTTCCTTTGATTTTCAAAGTATAATATGATGTTGCATAACACTGGATTCTTCAGTACCATGGTAGGTTGAAATTTTTATACAGAGGAAGAGTTCCACCTCTGAAATAATCTAGAATTAAAATATCAACACTTATTGAAGCTTGCAATTGAATGACAGAGCACAGCCTGAGGTATCACGGACATCACTAAGATCCAGCGATGGAAATGCATAGCATTTCCCAGTTTAACAGGTCTGCAGCAGAGGCTGCAAGTACCTTCCTGCAAGGCATTCATTGAGACATCTGAAGTCATTAGTCTATTTTAAAACTTGAATAGACTTGACAAAAGATTATCCCGCATACCACAGAGTAAGACAGACTTCAGAACCAATGTCAGATCACAGACCCCTAAAAATGGTTCCTAAATAATACACAAAAAAAGGTGTTCTCATTTGAAAGATGCATATGAAGGCCACATTACCCCATTTTGAAAGCTTTCTTCAAGATGCCAATTTAACCAGTGACCTTCAAACTGTACTACAGTTAGTTCCTACTTTATAATCAGGATTAATGGAATAATGTACCAACAGGATGATTCATGTGCAGTTAATCAAGTAGCTGTAGCTTCCAAGCATTTGTTTTGTTATTTGGGGGGGGGCTTTCACACACCCCACCCACCCTTTTAATTTTAAGCCTCTTTCCTTCACTAGCTTTAGAGCCCAGGTTGGAAAAGGTATCAGTAGGCCATGAAAAAATAGTAATTCTTCACTGATACGTCCCCCGAGCAGAAAGTGTTTGGCTGCAACTGGATGTGACACCTTTGGTTTTGGCACGATATAACAGTCTTTCAGTCACTGTTTGAAGTTACAGAAAAAAAATGTGCAAGCCGAAATTTAGCTGTAAATTAACACTCCTTTAATAAAAAAGAATAGTAAAATAATGCCATCAGCTGGCTACTCTTCTGTAGCCATCTTCTTACAGCTGCAAATATAAAATACACAACAGATGCTGGAGAAAAAGGACTAACTCCATCCCCTCCCACCCCAACTGAAATATTGAGTCTGTATAGGAAAACTTACATGCTGTCACTGTACATACTTGCATACATACTTGTATACTTCCATACCGTAAGTACATACTTACATACTGATTACACTCATCTTTTCAAAATGTTTGGTTGTGTTGGCATGTATATCTCAATATAACAAATCGATCTTGCACATCAAAACAGGTCTGAAAACCTTGGTATGGTTCTGGCTCCACTTATAGTATGAGACAGAAAAACTGGAGAATTCTTCTTTGCTAGAAGAATGTGTTTGCAAAAGCTTCTTAAAATCTTTGAATCTAGGACTTAAGGAAGATTAATTCTAAAGGAAACAAGTCATTTGTAAAAGACAGAGGAAGGTTCACAGGCTCTAAGTCTCTAGTATCTTCCTTTTCTTTCTGTTATATCATTTTACATGTCATGGTTCCCAGGTTTCAAACTCTGACCCCTTAAACTAAGGGCTAAACCACAAGTAAATGCTGACATTTTCAACTTCCACTCTTTGAAGCACACATAGCACAGAAGAACAAGGTATTAGTCTGAAGTCATTAATTCCAAATTAATCATCCAAATGGGGAAAAAGCATCAAGCAGATACTAAACCCATTTCTAGTTACTTCTTTTTAATTCCAAAAGTACCAGAAGTATTTGAAAACTGCAAGCTTTCCCTAGAAGAGGGTCCCAACAATGAAGCAGGGGATTTATGCATTTCCACATTTTGTTTTGAATGCTATTCCCCAATCTAAAAGCTTGGGTACATGTTTCTGTTCACTTCCACAAGTAGGAACATCAGAAGCAGTTTAATCAGGTTCAGTACTGCCCTGGTAAGCCCATCCTAGGCACCTAGGACCCTACTACTCACAAAACTGGCAGCTGTCAGTTCCACAGTGCTTTCATGCTTTGGAAAGCCAAAAAGCAGCAGCAGAATAAAAAAGGTCTCCATCCATAGACTTCAGATGTCATTATAATAACCTTCTGCACTTGGGGATTTAATTTCCAAGAAAAAGTAAAAATTATAACTGCATTTAACATCACTGCAAATGAGATTAAAATGTTAACACAGAGAAGCTGCCAAACATACCACCTCTTGGCAACAGTTGTTGGAAATCTGCAAACTAGGGATGCCAGGGTTTGTTTATTTTAAGCATTCAAATTAGATTACTGATTAGGATCACCTGAGGATAATACCTTATTATAGTTTCTGTAAGAAAATTTACAGTTCTTTCAACCATCTGCACAATCATCTTTGGAATATAGTCTACATCTATGGCATTTAGTGTATATATATACCATATATATAGTGTATATATGGCATAGGCATTAGTATTTTAAAGTAAATCTCAATTTATTTTTTTTTTTTTTTTTCAGAATACAGGATATCTAATATTCTCACAATGCATTTAAACCCTGTAAATTTTAAAAGTAACTGAAGCACAAGAAAATACATAGACCTGATATCCAGTTGCACCACAGAATTAAAAGGCAGACACAAATGGAAAGACAGGAAGACGGCAGAAAAATACAGTTGAAGCAAGGCTAACGGAAGCATTGCAGCAAAGATGCCAAACTAATCCTCTTCATTGTTTGATATCTTATTATTAGGGAGCAAAGAATTCTCATAAAAAGGGCCTCTAAAAGCAACTGTTTTGTTACAAGCAAATAAGCTAATGGCTTTATTAGAAATGTATGCTAAAAGGTGTATCTGTTAGGCAAGAGTTGCTTTTTTATGCAACGTTTTAAAAAAATATGATTGACTCGCTTCACTACTTAGCCACATGCCATGCATAGTACTCTGAGACAGCAATTATTTCTATGATATTACACCTGTTTTCTTATCCCTGATCCTCCTTTGTGCTTGAAGGTTGCAAAAAAAGGAAGCCAATACGCAGTCTGATTTTTAGTAAGTTAAGATGAAAACGCCAAGCAGAAGGTAAAAATAAGAAAAAGCCAGCTACACTGGGGAGGAGGCTAAAACTTTCTAAATCCCAGGTTTAGTTCCTTCAAAGGCAGCTAGCAATTCCTGAGAATAAGCCAAAACCCCATATACACTAGATTTCAGCTTTCGTATCTGTCTGGATGGGAAGGACATGGTTACATTTAAATGTAAAGCCACCACAGTAGAAACAAATGCTAGAAGGAACTGCTTTTTCAATAAAGAAGTGCTCATAAGATTCCCTTGAAAATAAATTTGAAAATTAAAGGCACTTGCTAATTGTTCAAAGAGTGAATTGCCTGAACTGGCCAAATGAGTGTAGCAGCAACATTAGAAATAGAGTACGTTTTTATTCTACAACATGAGCTTCTAGTGCTTTGGTGGTGAAGGGGTTGCCACTTTTGTTTTTACCACTACACAAGGCCTGCCATAAGTTATTATAGAAATTGAATATAAAGCTGTTGTATTAAGCTACCTAACATGCACACACAAAGCGATGTTCAAAGAAGCTTCAGCTTTCACCAGGGAGGAAGCTGATTCCTCCGTATTCTTCCCTGGACTCCCTAAAATACCAATGTCCACTGAAGGTGCTCAAACCATCCAACTTTCTTCCCCCAGGTTGTTCTTCCCTTCAGATAAAGCATGGTATGTCTTGAAAAAACTGATGTTCAGAAAAGCTGATTAGTTTAAGAATTAGCATAATTATTTATTAGCAATTCATTAGGAATTAACAGTACCTGTTTACCTTAAGGAAGGAGACTATAATTTATTGCCTGTTTCCATACAAAAAGTTTCACAAAACTGATACTTTTCCTTTCAAGCTTGCTTCACAGCCAGCTTCAGAACTTTATTATCAGAGCAAAACTTTCAGCATCTAAAAGTTAATGGAAGCACATTAAACATTAAAACATTCAGTAGCTGAAATAAGCCTGGCTATTTTGTGAAGAAGGTGAAGTGAAAACAATTTTCTTCCAATGAGTTTACTATCGAACCGTTTGAGAACATAAGCTTGCAAATTACTTCCATGTTGCTAATCCTGAGCAAGTATTTTAACTATTCTACGAATGGTATAAAGCGTATCTCCCCACTGGAACTGGAATAAAAAGAGAGGAGAAAAAAACCCCACAGCTCGCACACTAGCCATTGTGTGAATATTGGAAGGGGAAGCCAGCACTGGCATAACTCTTGATCTCCTGAACTACCAGTTTATCTTGATGAAATTAACTAAACTATCAGACTGCTCTGAAGGTGTATGCTAAGAAAGTATTAAAAAATAATAATAATAATCAGCAGCAGCTTCCAGAAAATAGCCTCCAGAAGACTAAATGCAGACCACAGACACAGCTTGAGATGGAAATTCAAATGCACCTACACCTTGCAAGGCCAAAAAAAGAAAAAATATTTATAAGGAAACTTAAGTCTTACTAAAGAAACATATGTACCTTTTTTTTTTTTTAATATATCTGCAAAAAAGAGCATGTTTTATAAAGACAGGGATTGTTTCTGCAGCTACTGATTCCACATCTTGATAGAAGTCTAATACAAATATTATCAGTTAAACTGTCACCAAGGTGGAGATGCTGGAGAGAAGGAAGCACACCCATTTAATCAAGCAAAATAAGATTAATAGTCAACATAAGTCATCACAGAACAGTACTGTCTGAACCACTATTCTCAAGCACATCAGCAAATGATTAACTTCTTTTAAAAGAAATATTTATTTGTAGAAGACTATTATATTCAGTAAGATCGACAAACGGTTGACCAGAGTTTAAGTTACAGTGCAATATCAAGAACCTACACATATGCTCCAAAACAGGAACAACCAAATCTTCAGTGACTCATAGTCATTAGTATCAGATTTTGTAGTTCAGTACAGACTTTAATGAGACAGCAAATCCTTAAAAAATTGCCAGCTAAAAAGACTTCATAAAAGGATCTGCAGCATTTTCAGCCTTAATTATTAGGTTTACAATAATTACAATAGAAAAAAGACAACTAGTACTGTTACTTAACAGCATTTAATTCTACTGTATCTTAATGCTTTAAAGCTCATCTTTTCAGGGGGCAGATTCAAGTATGGCACACTCCAAGATGATGATGCTTATGAATGAGTCAGTTCAGGAGGAAGGGAGGAGAATCATGGCCCAAAACCACCAGAGAAGAGGGAGCCAAAGCAGGGTTGTTGGGTTTGTAACCACAAATATTTTGCTTTTCATTCTCTCCCACCTCACCTCAATTCAGTAATCAGACACATTGGTCAACTCAAAGTAGGAAACAAGATACGGGCCCCCCTTCCCACCCTAACAACAGGTCTACTCAAGGTATAAGTAAAGAAGTTGTTAATTCTTATCCAGCACAAATGGGCAAAGACAGCCATCATGGTAAGGATAGTCACTTTAAAGTCTGCCTGGGTACTTGGGAGGAATGGAAGTACATAAACCTCCATGCAACTCTTTCGCCTTGCAGCTTCAGTTGGGTGCCTACAAGGTTTATCAACAGCAGCAAGAAATCTCAACCCAACATTATACCATTCTCTAGTGCTGCAGTAGAAAATAAATCCTTTCCCCATAGCTTCAGCTAAAGAAAAGAAGACTGTTTCTGGTTCCTAAAGGAATGCCAGAAGTGATACCACCAGACAAACTAGTCTATTACAGTTCAACCCATCATTTTTTACTGGTGGTATAAAGTAAGCCTGTAGTCCTCTGGTGCTTGTACTAGAATCATTCTTCTGATAAGCAGGCTGGTCTACACAAGTCAGAACAGTGTATGTAACAAAGAAATCATTATTCTGGTTAACTAAAGTGTTAGAAGGATCAAGTGTAAGCCACAATCATTATTTAGCATCATTGCTCTTATTAACTGACTTGATTGACAGAAATTTGAGATTGCTTTTTTGTTAAAACAATATTGAGGTATCAATCTTGCACAAAATCACTGTTAGAGAAGGTTGCAGGCATCACTTTGTTAGTGATGCAAATACCATCTATCAAGCTTATCTGTTAATCTTTTATCTAGTATACATGAAGATTCATACCTTTTTAAGTAGGTAAAAATCAGAATCTATCTTCTTCCTTTTTCTTCCCCATTATCCACATTATTGTCAACATAATTTGCAAGTCACATCACCTTAACTAGTTATTGGATTAGAGGAAACAAGGAAAAGAAATCCTTCTACGGAAAGTTTCTTATAGTGTCTTCTATAGAAGCCTTCAGCACTTCAGTTTTCTTAACACAGATTAAAAAGAGATTAAGAGCCATAAACTGTAGGCAGCTAGTTGATGTTCTTTCAATAGTGTCAGGATGACTAAGACCTTTATATATTCAACCTACACAGATCTATCAAGGATTATTTTTCTCTTCCTCTGCTGTTCAAGAAGCCAGATGAAAGAGAATAACTTAGACTTAAATTCCAGCATTAGCTATAGTAATCCTATTTTGCTATATTAACCAGCCTTTTGATAAAACTTAAACTTGAGAATTAGAGAACAAGTCACAATCCCCATTAAAGACCTTTTGATATTACCTCTTTTTGAGTTACATATGAGAATTCTTTCATCAAAATATAAAATACACCATCAGAATAGACACCCACTTGATCTTGTTTCATGTCCCAAGCACACAAAAACCCCCAACATCCTAACAAAAATTCCACACTGACACAAAAAACTGGTACTCATGCATGGAGTAGTACTTGCAAGATGTGTCAGGGCCCCAGCTGATGTCCAGAGCCTGACTCAATGCTTAATGAAATTAGTGACTACAGGGTATGATTTTTCCATAAGAGAAAAATTGATAGAAGTTATTTTAAACACTTCATTATAAAACAAACCAACCAACCCAACAACCAAAAAAACAAAACCAAACCCAAAACAAGACAAAATCAACCAACTTACCCTTGTCAAAACTGGGGGGGACACCTTACAAGCAGGAGCAGTAAAGCAAAACATCTTTGCTTGTGAGGTTAACTGCTTCACATCTATACCATCATTATTTTGAAATATGTTTAATTTATCTTCAGAGAGTAGACAGAACCACATGATCCTGCAGACACTTTTTTGTATCTTAAACATACACAAGTAGAACAGCACTACTGCAAAGTACTACCCTTTTAACCAGAAAAAGATGATGTAACACAACATATCTTTGCTGTATTGATCATACATCATAAGTACATACCCAGCGGTAAATACATTTCAGGGAACATAGAAACAACCTACTTTATACGGAGGCATTGTACTCCAGGTGACGCACCTGATATTTTAGTTTTTCCTCCTCACCTCCCTCAGGAAAGCACAGTTACTACAGATATCTACTGTTTGACTGCAGACACATCATAGTGGTGAACCAAGTTAATATTGAACAAAACAACAGCAACACACATGAGTCAGCTAGGTTTGCCTACCAGGAGACTACTGTTAACCTGCTTATCCAAGATGAGAAACCTGTTTGCTACCAAATAAACAGAGAACATTTCCTTGTAGGAGGAGAAGGGGAATCCCCATTCCCTCCCTCACTTCAGCTTTTCCTATAGCATCCTTTCAAGTCTCATCATTTTAATACTGGCTCTCTTCAATGCCAGTTTTTCCTTTCTTTTTTCGCCAAGAACTTGTTCTCATTTAGCAGACAGAATAGAGGCTGGGAAAATATTCCTTTCCACATACCTGCAACAGAATACGATTACCACACTTATAAAAGCTTTGGACCTGTCAAAACTGTTTAGGAGCTACAAAATGCAGTCAAATCTAACATTGAGTAATCGAAAACCCAGATAGGGCAATTTCAATTTCAGAAGAAAGAAGATTCCAACCATTTCTGCCACCTTTTTCAGACTTCAATCTAAGAAAAGACAAAAAAAGAGATTTCACCAGAGGTGAAAGATTTCAGGTTTCCATAACATGGTAGAGAGGTATGATTAAGCAGTCACCTATGCATGAGATGCATTTTCTATTTTCTCTTAGAAAATAGAGAAATAAAAAGGCAATTATTCTATTATGCCACAGAACACAAGTATGAGGCTCTGTGGTTAAGAAAAGAGTTGAAGTAATTTCAAAATGCCTTTGCCAAAAGATTTCAAGCATTTCCTTTCAGGAGCCATTGTACAAACCAGGCACACCTTATAAACCCCGCCACCATCCTGGCCCTAATACATTCAAGTTTTTGCTTCATGAAAGAAAAATAGCTGAATATGTATATATATGCCCGAGCATTTACATACATTTGTATCTTATCACAAAAAAGCCTGATAGTACTACTAAAAATAGATGTTCACTGTGCTTAAATGCGAGCATAAAAGCATGTTTTCACTCGCAATTAAAACGCAGTAAATGAAGGCACCAAAGGAGACAGGCCCTGGATCAGTGAGTACAGAGTATCTCCTTAAAAGGCATGAAAATTTTCAGTCATAATTTGTTTCATAGAATCATAGAATAGTCTGGGTTACAAAGGACCTTAAGATCATCTAGTTCCAACCCCCTTACCATGGGCAGGGATTGGAAAATGATGTTCCCTCTATTCCAGGTACAAGTTAATAAGAGGTAGTATCTGGCTCCAGTTCTAGGTCACTCCATCTGCAACACTGGAGCAGATATTTGCATATTACTTGATAAAGGGAGGGGTGCAGGGACAATATAAAATGCCACCACAACAATATTGCCTTTTGCCTGGAGATACCAGTGGCCTCCAGGGGAATATTCTGGTGTGCTTACAAGTTTGGGATCTTGAAACTGTTTGTTGTTCCAAATTTTAGGTTTTAATTCTGCCAGTTCCTTAGAAAAACTGGTTCACTTAAAGCAAATAAGTCTCCTTATTGGTATCAAACCCCCAAATCTGTTATGAATGCAAAACCTCCAAGCAATGATTAAGGAGTATATATTGATACACTGCAAACCAATGAATTAAAGTGATACATTGACATGATTAGCATTTTCATCTAACCCTGTGATGAATTTCAAGTAGCCCAACCAGCAGGAGTCTGTTCAAGGATTGTAAGTGGCCTTAGTGGCCACTAACGAAGAGGAAATAAATGGAGGGGAGGGAGCAGAAGTGAAGGATGACTTTTTATTTTAAATTTCATGGAGTAAAGCTGTATTAAAATTTGCTGTTATGCATTGTAATAGGAAGAAACAGCAATTTGTGGCTTTTACAGATATGTAACTGTTAGTATTGCCAAGAAACTTCCAGCAAGAGTGTTCACATTGGAGGGGTGGGGAAGGAAACACTTTCTACCACATCAGACTCAAATATATAACCATTTACTTTTCGTAAATTTCAGCTGAAGCTTCTTGCCAAGTTTGTAAACTTATGTTGAGAGATGACTTCCTTTTACCCCCATCAGAATCTGTATTTTGCTCTTGCCTGGGCAAGTAAGATGAGACCCACTCATTTTTGGGACAAACGTGGCTACATGGCAGCAAGTACAAGACTTGACTTTCTTTGCCTGCATCCTGAATGAGCATCTAAAATAACCTAAGCTTTTAACCACCTCACCAGTCCCTCCATTTCAGGCTTGGGTTGGGTAGAACTGGCCACGTCAGAAGTGGTTTAGTCTAGACACTGCATTTCCCCTTTGCTTTACCATGGTCCTGCTTCCAGCAAAGTTCCCTTAGTCAATATGATGTATGCAGAAGAGACTGAAGAGCACAGGGCTATGAAAAGGACAAAAGCCAACATACAAACAACAAAACAAAACAAATCCAATCAAACAACCTGCTACTTCAAAGAGGAAGAACAAAGCCATGAGAAAAGCAGCTGTAGTATGGTTTGGTATTCTCCAAATTTCCCATCTTGAGGTTTTGTCTATTCTTAGAAAGACAGCACTAAGCACCCTGGATCCTCCCCTTACAAAGATCTGCTTTTTCTTAACTAGTCCATTACACATGGCAGACAAGCATGCACATTTAACCAAACACGTTCCACCGCAAGGGCTCCAGTTCTACAAAACTGCTCTCAGCCTCCAGTTCCTTTAAGACCCACCCCTGTTTCTTGGCCATTCAAACATCATGGATGCCAAAGCAATTTGTAGAGCCTGCATTCAGATGAGGCACCACAACCATTCTTTAAACGAAGGCACTATCCTGAACAAAGCCTTACTCATGGGAGGACAGACTACCACAACATTCTGCAAGGAACTGCTGTCCTGTTCTGCCAGGGTGCACATACTGCTGCTACCTGCCTGCAAACTAGTACTGGGCTATGTGAGCTCTGCTGCCTTCTGTACAATCCTCTTGGGTTGTTTTTTGTTGGGTTTGTGGGGGGTTTTTTTAATCTTTCCATAGTTCAAAATGCAAAATTGACCTAGAAGAATGGGGTAAACTTCATCTTAAGCTCTGACTACAGCAGAAAGGCTTCTTAGAAAAAATACTTCTCACTACTGCTGGATGAACTCCAGATACACCCTACATGTGCATTCAGCACCAGAATTTAAAAAAGGTTACTAATCACTTGTTTCTGACTGTACTTCTAAGCATCCCACATCAATGTGATTAGTGAAACATGTCCATCATCATCCTGTATTAGAAAAACAGCACGGCACTTTCAGAACACAAGATGCCTTTGCTGTTCCTTTCCTCCTCTTCATTTTAGTCACATGGGCTTTAGCTCCTAATATGGCAGTCTGTATAAGATATAATCACTTCATTACACTGGTCACTTTCCACAGCCATAGGAAAAATATTAATTTCATTTTCTACAAGCTATGAAGCCTAAACAACCAACTATATATCAAAATATAGTTCAAGATTTAAGGGGTAACTGTATAATACACACCTCTTTCAGCCAGACTTGTTCCGGCCTGCATTCCCCGTCCCAGAAAGATCAACAGTTGGCCACAGGCAGATCACCATCTACTTAGTAACGTGCTGACAAGATGTAGTCACAACATGGAGAAAGAAAGGTAATGGAACCCAGGACTCCCCAGCATAAGTCTGTATTTTCACAAGATCCATAAGATCTGCATCTTAATACTGGAAATATTGAATTTTTTCCTGAATCTTCAGCATCCTCTCTTCCCTACCTCAGTGGCAAACCTACCTCCCTCTGCCTCACACCAGCAGCATTAGGAAGCATTAGCTGCTGTCAAGATGAATCTGCATCCATTCTAGCTCAGGCACCACTGCCATTTCTGTTTTAGCATTGGTATCCAAGCCAGAATTAAAAAGAATTTTTGCTAGGTCAAATGGGAAATTGTGTGGGCTGAAAGATCATCTTGTTCTCCCAGAACTTCCCATTTTCATTTCAAAACAAGGCGACATTTTTATAGTTACTTTTTGGTCCTAGGCATATTAAAAAGATAAGGATTCCAAGTATCATGTTTCTTTCTGCAGCTGCATGGTCATTTGTATTTTAACATTTTTGGAAAGAGTTCACATTTCAGCGTCATGAAAATACTACTATCTCCATTTTCTCTCCCTACAAACAGTAAGCCAACTTTGACAGGCTTAAAAACAAAGTTTCACTTAAAGCTTCAAAAGTGACTAACAAATTCCCTTCAGATGAACCAATTCCAAAAAGCTGCCTGAAATACAAATCTGATGTAATACCATGCTAAAAGAGCACATAAAGGTCACCATGCTGTCTCTACACTTGTGCAATATAGACCATTCAGTGATACGCTAAAGAAATTATGTATTCCTCTAACTTGATAGCAGGTTGCAGCACTATGCATAACAAGTGTTTTCACGTTAGCGCTAAACTGCAGTGAAATACTGCGTTGCGAAGCGTAACAAAAACTTCAGAAACGCTTGAGGTGCTATATTGTTGAGCCACCTTGTGGCATATTTGCTTCATTACAAGTCCTACACACTAGAGGACAACGGGGCTGTGATTTGCTGGGTCTGTTCAAACTCAGACAAGAAAACAGAAAGCATGTTAAGTTCAACTACAGCATGCTCATGAAGCAACACTTCCTTAGCAAGAAAAACTTCAATTTTGGAAGTTAAGCTATGTAAGACCAGCCAAATGCTACTGCAATCAAATGTTTTAAAGTACTTGGTTATTTCATCCAATAGCTCCTTAGAAAGGAACCTGCTATGCAAGTTCTTTAAAGCCACATTCAAGCTCTGCATATAGAACTCCTCATGGATGAGACAATGTTTGTCTATGACATCAGCTGGAAAAATACTCAGCAAAATTAATAAAATTCTCCCCAAAAGACATTCAAGAAGAAGCATTCTTATATTTTCTGAAGACTAACTGTAAAATATTTTCACATGCAGTAGTTTTTATACACTTTCACACTTTAAAAGAAAGCCCTACAATCCAAGGTTGGCTGCGAAATTGTTGGGTTAACGTAATTTTACAGGAAGTGAAGCAAAGCCAGAAAATAATAACTGTGGGTGTTCTGAGGCCTCAGATAAAAAGAAAAACACTGCTTCTTCAGAAGATCGCTAGGCATTAGCAAACCCACGGAACACATACATATGATCTCTCCAAACTCTCTGCACACATGGGATAACTGGGTTACTGCCAGGCCAGGCACAGCATTGGCTACTGCAGGTCAGCCCTTATGTAACAACCTATTTGATTCTACAGTGATCCATTTCCTTCTAAACCTTAAGACAGTACCAACACACAAAGCTGGTTTCTATACAAAGTGAGCATTGTGTGACCAGTAGCAATGTAATCTTCTCACCACTCCACTATAACTGTTACTTGAAGAGAGTCTTTTTGGAATAACTATAGTTTCCCATTGTTGCCCCTGCTGACACCACAGAAAGCCAGCAGCTTTGAAGAGCTAAAAAACCCACAACAAACCCAACACCTTCTGTGTATACATTACATACAAGATTTGAAGAAATACCAACATACTAACTACAAACACTTTAAAATGAGTTCCAAGCCTCAAAATGCAGGAAAACCCAGACTACAAGATCGTGGTAGAACACAACACACACACCACTTCCGGACAAACAGATAATATAGACAATATCAACACAGTACAAACAAGTCATATTCTTTCCATCATCCCCAAAAGTTTCAAAGTAACAGAGAGGATTTACAAGGCCTTAACTAGTTTTATAGTCTTTTCACAGATATTAGTAAAGTACTAAGTAGCACTGTTGGCATAAGGCACACCAGGTACTTCACTGCAACACACATACTACAGTTGACAGAACAGTAAACCCAAGATTTATTTATTGCCTTAATTGTTTCCCACTCTTACCCTTTACTGAAGTCATGAAACCACTAGTCCTAGCCTTCACTCTTAGCTCCTTAACAGTCTTGAGAAAGACAGGACATAGATCGTTTCCTACAACTGTTTTCATTTTGTCCATTTCCTTCCTTACCTTACCTGAAAACTACCTACAACCTTTAAAGTTTTACGCTTCCCTACTTAAGCAGCAAAAGGAAATTATGGTTGGTACTGGCGAGAAGATTGGAAGCTGCAATACAGATTGGCTTAAAGCACACAACTGAAGAGAACAGAATAACTAGGAGCTCAATCTCAGAAAGCTTTTCTCTCAAGTGATGGCTTGAAAGCTGTTGAGTGAACAATAGTTATTAATAAAAAAATAGGGACAGGTCTTTGGGTGGGCTTGAGGGCAGCCCCAGACTTGCCTCAGCCTCAAAACTTCAGCCCCATTCACAGTAATTTCAAAAGCTTTTCATGTAAACTCGACTTACAGCAGCAAAATTCTTCAAAATGTCTCTATTTGCGTCATAAATTCAGTTCAGATAACATATCTGGAAAATCCACAATAGCGATATCTAAATCTGGGATGAAGCCACTCTGGACAAAACCCACTGAAAGCTATATAATCACTTTATGGCATGTTTCAGTAGGAGGAAGGAATCCATAGTATGTTTCTGGATTAAGGCTTTAACTAAAATATTATCAAAAAAATCACTTTTTTCCTAAGGCTATAAAGTAGATGCTTCTACATTTTCAACTGGACTATGCCAATGATCTAGATCCTGGATCAATGAGGTTTTAAAGATATATGCCATGAACATTGCCATTCACATATTCAGTAACTGATGCACCATTTTCTCATGCCAAGTATCCACAGCAATATCCACACAATTACAACTTTTTCAAAAAATACAGTTTTCTTAAGATCAACTTTGCACTTTATCTCCCCTTAAGAGTTTGAGTGAGGGAGGTTGTGACGAAATCTTATGTCTTCATAACCACTTGGCTTGGAAGACCGGATGCCCTGTGGGAACTTGGCAAATGCAAACTAGTTAAAGGGCAAAGAAAATAACAGCGCATCTTTATTTGGCTTTTTATTTACTTAACATGATAGACAAAGGACTAAAGCAAAGGAGTTTGAGTAGTCATGTTGCTGTATAAGTTAAAGATGCAAAGAAGAAGAACTAATTGCAACAATAACAATAAATCTTACGAATGGATAGCTGTCTGCTGCATTACGTGAAACAGCTCTACCCTCTTATAAAGATTCAGGGTAAAGACTACAGCCAATACTAATGCAGTCATTTCATATTCAATAAAAGTTAGATAGCCTTAATACCAACAACCAAAGATTTTTATAAACAGGATCACATATGCGTTAAGCAGTGAACAAGTTGAGAAGTTTCCAAAGATCCAAATTTTGCAAAGCTGAGAATGGCATTACAGCAATTAGTCAAGTTTGGATTTTAATATTTGAGCTAAACCTGAATCTGGTAACTTTCCTCATGTGAGCAGTAAAGTTTTAAGAGCTTTAATATGATATGTAAGACAATCTAAATAACCCAAGAATATTTTAAGAATGGCAATGCATGTTAATTTAAGTCAACACTGTATAATGTATCAGCATGGGATTCTGCACTGGTCTTGTTCCTAAAATAATAGAAACCATGAATACTGATAGAAGACATGTTTAGAAAAAGTAGTATTAAAGTGTTACAACATTAGACTATCACTCACTATCTTCAAAACACTCCTCTGTCCTTCAATTAACTATTGAAATAATGTTATGAAATGCACTGAACAAGGTCTGTGTAAAAAGAAGCAAAGAATGTTCAATAATAGTACAGAAAAAGAAAATCCTGAAACATCACTAGGCTGACCCCAATTTAAAACCCTTCAGCAGACAGATTTTGAATTCCAGAGAAGGATTAAATCAACATAAAATATACTCATCCATCTACATAACCATCACCAAAAAACAAGATTAGGTTTAACCAGCTTCTTGCAAAACATATCCACATTTCTCATAAGCAAGCCACAGGCAGGCATTGTGAGGGCTGCTTCCAGGCAAAACAAGAAGTTTGTTTTTAAATCTGTAACTTGGATAGTATTATTGCTCAGGAAGGAAAGGGCTCCTAAACTCAGGGCCTCTGCACACAAGTAATTATGCCTGCACACAGATAATTATGCCTGTTAACTTCTCTAAAACAGCTGATTCGCATCTCATCTGCCTGTAGTCTCTAATCTAGATTTAGAGAGTATTCAGCTCTCTTCAGTAAAGGAAATGTATCTCCCCTGTCTAGACATCCAATTTAAAAAGAGAGCAGTGCTTTTTCAATTTCAATTAAATAACACATATGCCAGAAACTTTTTATCTAACATTTTTGAATCTCATACAGTAGTTTCATTCATGAAGCCAAACCTGTAAATACAAACCAACTATTTATTTCCCCCTCAACTGCAACAGTACAGTAAATTTAATGATGCATTTCATGTAAAAATACCACATAATCCTATATTGTAGGCTTTTGCTGTTCACGGTTGTATAAATATTTATCTTGATTAATTTACTGTGTGTTGTTAACTTTCTACTTTTTTGTCCACATTACTTAAAATTATTACTTTTATTTCAGAACTGAGATATTCCTAGAACTCATTTGATGAAAAGTCCTAATTTGACAAAGAGTATTTCAAATGAACAATTCTTTCTAATGCTACTTGTGTACAACTGTTCTGGACTTAACCTTCCTCTGGCAGCAGTATGAGTTTCCTCAAGGCTGAAGTGTTAATACCAGCATGCATTTGCACTTTGCGTCAGGAAATATGAACACTCAGCTCTGAAGGGTTAAATATGGAAAGAAGCAGGCATTGTGAAGGGGCTACCTGAACACCAGTGATTCCTACTGCCATGCTTTTAACCATGACTTTGCTGTAGCTGTGGAGGGGCACAAGCAACACAAAGTTAACAAATCCAAGCTATTCACCTTATCAAAAGAATCTAGGTTGGGCATTTATTATTTTTTTTTAGCAGAAACAAACCAACCAGAAGACCAATAGTCTGAAACTATCCTGAAGTGTAAATCACCATAGCAGTGAAAATCTAGTTGATAATGGTATTCACTAAATTAAGCAATCTGATCAAGATTATGATCAATCAATTCACCTAACTCAGGGGAGCAGGAAGAAGACACACATTTGGGCATTTAGCGTGGGTTTGGGGCTTTTTGGTTTTGGTTTGGTTTTTTTGTTTGTTTGTTTTTTGGTTTGTTTTTTTAAAGCACAGAAGTAGGAATGTGACGTATCAGCACTGTTTCTTCACATGTGTGCTTCAGAAAAGCAACACTGATAATTGGTTCAAAGTAATATACCAATTTCTCTATCAACAGGAAGATATCCAACAATGCTACATTGTGACATGACCACAGATCAACTTTCAGAGAAAATTTTCTTTGTTATTTGGTTTTTGAGCAGCACCCTTAGGGTTTTAATAATGCACTGTTATTTTCCATTTTAACGTATCTACTGAACTGATGTGAAGGTCAAGGAAAAAAAAAAAGTATTTTTAATTTCTATTTTCCATGTGTAATCTGAGAGAAGCCAGCTAGGCTGGCATACATATTTATTTTCAACTGAAGAGTATTAACACTGAAAAGTAGTTTTATTCCATTGTGAGGAATAAAAGGAATCTAGAAACAGGTTTTCCCTTTAGCAGATTATCCAAATACAACTGATGTGTAAGTGCTCAGCAAGGGAACTGTGGTATAGTCCCAGATCAATGCATTTAAGAACAACTCATTGAGCACACTTATTACAATAGTTCTGTCTTCATAAAAATGTTTTGCTAATGAATCTGCTATAACAAAGCTCAAGCTAGAGACAAGTGTTTTATAAAATATGAATGGTAGGATACATTTTAGCAAAGTGAAATCTGCCCACAAGTGACCTGTCAAACATGCAATTACTTTCAAGGCACCTTAACTGTTTCTAGAACTATATACACCATTAAAACTAGCTATTTTATTAAGACTATGCTTGGGTTCAACATTATGTAGCATGTGTTACACTGCTAGAGTACTGAAACAGTATGTTTACCAGATCAGTATTTTTTAGGCACAGCACTACTATCATGCTAAGAACTCACAGACTGCTAAAAACGGCAATTGAGGAGGGTTTTTGTGGCAAGAATAAAAAACACCGCTCAAAGACTAATGTAATTCTGCCCACAGATATGGATCTTGTTTGCGGAATTGCATAAGGTCTAAGGTATTCTTTGCTGCTAGAAACACAGGCAATAAATCAGAGGAGAAACCCAAACACAAGCCCTCACAACCACCACCTCTCCCAATACAGAATGCATGTTAGAATTATCTGGTTTATCCTCGTAATTGCTAAAGCTTATATTCTCACTCATGTATCAAATATTAAACAAAAACAGCTCGTAACACGGCCATTTTGAGAGTCCAACTTCAGAATAGTTTACCTGTAAAAAAACGCACCCAACCAACCAAACAAGAAAAATCCCGAAAACACAATCACAGGAAAAAAAGTCTAAAAACAAATGGTTTCAAAAATCTGGACAAAAGGGTTGTCCAGCATCTTCCTATATTTAATAGGCACCATATAAGGTAAGAATACTGGGCAATTACACACTTACTGGTAGGGATAACTGCATTGGAAAAAAGGTTTCTTTTAATTGAAGTTGTCCATAGCTTCCAGCCTTGAGACAGCTTAAGTGACTACTGTTTTTGTTTTGGGTGTCCAGCCCTTCCAAGTCTCTTGGATAGCATTTCTTAAAGAGCAATATCCCTTGACTGACAGCTAACAGCATCTTTCAAATCAAAGCAGTCTTCAATCTGGATCTGAACCTCACAGGTGACAACCAAATCCACAAGTTACCTGCTATTCCAGAGTGAGCATTATAGCTTCTGTGCAAGTGGTGGAATTATGGAAGTGTACATACATGATCTGAACTAAGAATACAAATTAATCACCTGTAACAGCTCGAGTGCATACCTTAAACAGTGGGCAGCAACATTATTTTTCACTGTCTAGGAATATACAGATAACCTAAGTTTACTTTACTCCTAGAGAAGCTTAATAATGAATAACTTCCTAAAAAGAAATATTCCCTTAAAGGACTAAGCTTCAAAGCTATAGAATCCACTAGGGCAATAACAATACTTGTATATGGCCTTTACAGAGAGCCACTAAACAAAGTATTTATGTGTTTAACCAGAGCAACCAGCACAAGAAAAATAACTTGGATTATTATGTGAAAGCTTGTTTCAGAGATGCTTTGGTGAGAGATGAGGATCAAGCTGCAAGTTTCACTGAGCAGACAAGTAGTAAGTAGCCAGATATATTTTACAATTTTAGATGCCTGCAAGGAAAAGAAGAAAACAAAAGAACTAATGGTTATCAAAATGATTACCGTATCCCTTAAAGCAGGTTGCCTCCACTCCAACAGCCAGGAGTCACCAAATTCCAGTTTGCAGACTCCATAAAAGTTATATCATAACACAATTTAAAAAAAAATCATCATAAAAATGGAGCTGACACTACCACCCACATAATTCTTCGTGGTTTAATCAAGTTCAGTTCATGGTTACTCTCCAGTTTTAACCTGAGTCCTACCATATATGTAATCACAGACTAATGAGATACTATACCAGATGTTTCTGTGATTTAAAGTGGGCATTCCTTAGATGAACTATCTCAGATGAACACACTGTGATAGCTTTTAAAGGCTAAATGGAGCAACTAGCCTCAAGCATGCCTAGAAACTTGTCTTTTTAGATTACCAGATAGAGATCTCTAACCACAAAGTATTCTTACTGCAGTGCTGCATCTGTAATATAATTACACATTCCTTCTGTATAGAACTTTGTAATATACAATCATAAACTTCCTTTGTATAGACCTGTGAGCAAACTGACTTTGCGGACTATGCAGACTGCTAAAGTCCTATCCTACCTGATGACACTCTGCTAATTCAATCTTCCTGAAGCCTTAACATTTCCTGCTGTAGCAGGGGCTACATTCCCATAGTTTGCAGGCATTTCTCAGGCATATAGGAAGAGGCATACTAAATTGGATGTGCTGTCAATCAAATAAAGGGTGCCGGGTATACATTTTAAACATAACAGGTACAATATGGACCGCAATCTTAAAGACATTCATATCCACCACTGAGCTCAAATTCAGAAGCTAAGGTTTTTATTTAACAGCCTGCAAGCATATGGAAGTCGACTGCAACAGCACTGAAGATCAAGATCTATAAAAAAAAAAAATTAAAAAAAAAATAATTCTTCTATACAAGAAAAGTAAAAAGTTATTTTGTTTGCTTTCCCAGCACAGAGAATATTTGACTATGATGAAATTATCCTAAGTATTTTCATTTAAAGACCACAAATCTCTAAAAATACTTGAAAGAGAAAACATCGCTTCTACTGATTTAACTTCAGATTACTTGTTACCTCAGAATCTTAGTTACCTCTTAGTTAAAAAGAGGAAGTATCTGTTAACCAGTCGGTAACTGTTCAGAGCCAAAGAGATTTCCCATCTTTGTGTGGGTTTGGAGCAGGGAAGGCATTCCCCCATAGAAGAAAGGAACAAATTAATGAGTTCAGCAAGATGAACTTGAAGATGCTCACAATGTCCAATTTTTCCTGGACTGAAGGAGTGAAAGAAGGTGAAACTTCTGTGACAGATCTTTACTAATAATAACTTCACATTATCTGAACTACAACTGTGACAAAATTACAGAGTCCAGTGTATTACACATATATGCATGAACCAAAGTGATTATGCATAGCGCTACAATAACCAAAGTAAAGAAGTGTGGATAAACCTATGGAGCAGTTCATGCTGATCACTGCTTTTAGTAGTTCCAGTGCTTGAAGGACTCACACCCAAGAGTAAGCGACAGAGTTCTTTTTCCATAATTCTTCTGCATACACACACAGGCAACAGAAGAGACAGATACTAAAGAGCAAAAATACTAGACTTGTGATGCTCTAGGCTTTCTGACGGTGGTCTCAATCCCCCATCAATTTTTCTCCTTAACTGGAATCTTTCAACATCTGTGAAACCAAAAATAGTACCTTCACTATGCCCTCAATTTAATATGAAGTGTTTCCAATTTGAAAATGTTCTTCTGGGATAAAGTAAACTGAAAAATGATGTGAGAATCTGAATAATGCCACATCACTCCATTTCTCATCCCATTATGCACAACTTGTTAAAAACATTAAGGGACAAACACAAAGAAATTGTGCTTATAAAAAATTGTAAGAAAATGTAAGCCTGTAGAAACCCATTTCATATTTCATTCTGCAAGTTTGCTCTCCTTTAACATACACAAGGGAGTCTTACCATGAAACTATCATGCTTTACAAAACTCTTTGCCCTCCAGTGCTGTCTTTCATAAGATGCTGTCGATAAATCCTTTCAAGACATGATTTCAACACAAGAGTTTAGTATTACTGAATAAACCCAAAACTTATGCAACAAGGTTCAAGTTTTAATATTGTACAAGACTAAGCAGTAATGAAGGATGAAGGTATCAGCTGAATTCTTGAATTATAGGATCAAATTTCAGTGGGAACAAAATTTTAAGGTTACATGATTTGAGTCAGTTTTTAAGTATTGGACTAGCTCATTAGGATCCTGTCCCACGCTTTGCCTGATCAGGAGCTTGCAATTTAAAATACTGCAAGGCTTCTAGATTAAATAAATTTATCAGCTACAGCCTGTGTTGTCTTGCCCTATCCATACCATACCAATTGAGAGCAAAAATAATGGAAACCAATCAGGCAACAGTAACCAGCACAGCAGGACATTCATTCCCAGGCAAGACTGGAGAAAATGACCATTAATAGTGGCACAGCAATGAACATAGACTGTTTATCTGGTGCTTGATCAAACTGTAAAAATCCAACGTGTTATATTCTTAAGTTGTTATAAAGTATGCTTGCACCCACAAGTTAACTAGAAGTTCCTGTATGAACACCTGCCTGTATCTTCTTGTCTCTTCTGTTTCTGTAAAGAAGTTTTGATTGAAATCATATTCCTTGTGCCATACTGGCATCTACTTAAGTAGCCCATGGTTCTGGTAACAAACCAACAGAAAAATCACACAACTGCACTTCCAAAGTATACAAGCTAAACCTCTTTTTTCCCCACAGTAAGTTTTTCTGCTTTTATCAAAACTACAACATTACAAAAACTGTTACAATTTTCAGCTCATTATAACTATTTAACAGAATTACTTAACAACCCTCCTCTTTTTTGAGGAAGGTGTTACCCAGCCCCCTAAACCTACAGCCTTCCAGTAAGACTGAACAGGTGGTTGAACCCCTAATTTTGTTTCCCTTTGCTGTATATTTGGAAACCATTAAAGTAGACTGTGTGCAAGGCTATCAGTAAGAGTACCAAACACCTGCAATTAAAAAACCCAAACATATCTTCAGTTACAGATAAGCCAGCTAAGATTGAAGAGCTCAGGGTGACATTTTGAACAGTAAGCTGTTTGCCTTTATGGAGGGTAGGGTTCCAAACTGAGTATTTGCAAGAGAATAAAATAAAGGTGAGGGGGGAGATGTTTACTGTCTGTAGAGATATTCTTAACAGCGCTGGTGTGAGGATCCAACTTCAGCAATGAATCTGAATAACTAATTTGCTTGAATAGATGCAGGATGTTGGCTGTAGGATACCCTTCACCTCTCATTAGAGTGGAAGCAGTGGACAGCAGGAAAACAAAGTGCAGAGTCTGGTTGTTTAGGTGAATAGACCTGTACAGCAGAGGGTAAAGCTAACTATTTACCACCTTAATTCCTCTCCCTCAAATGCACACACCTTTACCTAATTAAAAACCACCAAACCCAACCAACCAAAAAGAAAAGAAAAAAAAAAAAAAACCAACAAAAAACCCCAATCAAAACAACACGCCATGTGCTAGATTTCACACTTAATGGAAGACAGAAGGACTTCTCGTTATTTTTAAGCTGGATTTTAATATAATTTAAAAATCCATACCAAAGCATTTACACAAAAAGTAAAGCAGTACATGACTGCTACATACTTGAAAGACTAAGAAATCCCCAAAACAGAAGAAGCTGCTGGCTAAACACCTAGCATGGCTTTATTGAAATCTCCAACAACAGCTTCTTTGGCAGGTGCACAGAGAGTACTTTCTTCACTTGAATTTATTCAACTTGTTAAATCAGTTCTGTCAAAGTTGAGAGCAACTTTCAATAAAATATCTGGAAGAACAACAAGCTTTCCAATTTATAAAATATAACTAAAGAAATGATCTTTTACTTGATGGCAGGAAGATTTCCACTCCCACCACCTTTAAAAGGAGTAGAGAAGGAAACAAGCCATGGAAGAAGCTCCTGCTCATTGCACTTAAAACCACTGGTGATTACCTAATAGGTGGTACCTTTCCTTTCTGTTGTTTTTGGTTGTAGCCCAGCTTCCAGGCTGGAAATGGTATCTTCACTCCTCTCCCTCAAGAGAGTTAAAACTGCTCTAAGTAAAAGGGTTTCCAACTATGCTTCATTCATTTAAACTAACTCCAGCTTGGCCCCAGTCACAGGAAAATATTATCATGTGGTAAACAAGCAAAATACTATTAATTCATAATACTAAAAAGAATAAAACCTAGTATATATATATTTACATTGGTCAAAAAAGGTAACACATGTTCCTGGTTAGTCTCCTAGCCATATTTAATAGCCAGCATGTTTCCTGGTGTGCAGGCTTTGAAATTTATTTTCTAGCTTATTTTCTAACTAACTGAGTACAGAAATACCAACAAAAGCAAACAAGATTTAGTATCCAACTGAAAAATCAAGGCCCTTTAACTGCATGATTGCAACTGTGATTCAGGTCAACACACACTGGTTTTCTAGGAACACATATTCCAATTCAACTCCCAAACACCCACTGTGTGGATAAGGAGAAAAGTAAGGTACAGACAGCACAGAAGGATCTGTTGTCATTTGTATTTGGAAGAAAGCATATCCATAAACAGATGCACTTTTGCCCATAATAGGACACCTAGCTCACCAAAACTACAATTTTTTCTAACACGGAGAAGCTTTGAATCAAACATTTAGATCATTCAGGAACAATTCCAGCTCTAAGAGGTTTTAAAGTAGTACTCAAAGAAAAATTAAACACTTTCTGCATGGCGAGCTACATAGCACCTAATACAGGAAAAACTACAGTAAAGTCTTATAGTACTATATTGTGGGAAAGTATTCAAGTGAAGGAAGCCTTCAACACTTTTTGAGAAGCCAGAGATTTCATCTTTGAAGTTAAAATAAATGTGTCTCTACCCATCCATGAATTAGCGCTTAAATGATTCTTATAAACTGTGGCAAATAGTGTCAATGCTGCAGCAAGCGTACTTTGCTTTTCTATTGCATTTTGATTATGCCATAGATCACCTTTTTTAAACTGCACCAGTATTGCCAAAACCAAGCCTAAACAACTAAGCCACTCATCTGACACACACCTTCAGTGTATTAACAACAAAAAAAAAAAAAATAAAAGAGAGCTCATCTCTCTCATAGTAGAATTGCAAAAAGATTTGCAAGTGTTCTTTTTGTAACAGCCTGGGAAAAAAAATGTCAAGAAAATAACCTAGAAATAAGGGAAAAAAAATAAATCCTAGTTTAAAAACGTCAAACCAGCATTCGTACAAGTCTCCCACAGTGGACCTACTGTATTATGTCTGGTGGAATTTGGCATTTTTCTCTAGAGCCAGTCAACAACAGGAACTTGGTCATAAATGTCCTGCTTTCCGGCAAGCACAGCAGCCTCAGCTGCGCAGCCTAATGAGCCAGGGGCACACCAGTTTCAATAACAGCCGGTAGAAAAGTCCACCAAGGAAGGCTAAAACTTTTGTTTGTTTTTAATAAAGTCAGACTTATTTCTGTGTTTCTCTCAATATTAACTTATTGAAGATGCAGCTCGTCTGCTAAGAATCCTCGTACTTCGAGCACCACAGATCTGGTGCAAGTTATCATGCTAACATGAACACATCTGATTTTGGAAGTTACCAGCCTTTCAAATTAGAAAGATACACAAAACAACCAGTTTTCCATTAGCCTAAAGATATTTACTACTGTGAAAAAGTAACCTTCTCTTAAAATTTTCTCTAATATTCTTATTCCTTTTTAACTCTTAACTGTTTTCACGTTTCATAAAGCAGATTCATCTGTTCATTGTTTTTTGAGAGGAATCCTATAATATTCATGGGGGAAAAAGAAAATGTATCATTGAGGAAGCATTAATACATAGCTCGCTTTGTACACAATATGTTTTAAGACTTGAGACCTGAATTAAGAAAGCCTTTATATGAAGCTCTCTTCCTACCAAAAGGCTTGCCATAAATCTAAGTATCTAGAATTTTTATTCCTACTAAAAGTGAAAAATAATTGGTAATTTAATGCATACATAAGTTTTGGATTTAAAGATGTCATCTTAATTACAATTAAAGCACTGAGATCATTTTCTATAAAAAAAAGCTGTTCAAGTTTATTAGTTTAGTGGGGAGTTTTCAGTCTCATTCTTAAATGGAGAATCAAGATTGAGAGCAAAGTAATTTTCTGTGGTTAAACAAAGTCTTACGCACATTCAACATACTGCAGTCACTTGATTCAACACTATAAATCTACAAGAAGTTTCTGAACAGTATCAAAACCGATTAGACACCTGTACACACACCTCATTTAATTTAGGTTAGAAACGCCTGTAGCAGTCCAGAGCCCTCAAATATTTGTGTGGCTAGAGCCTGCATCCAGTTAAAACAAGATAGTTTTTGACTGACACCTTTTTGATTAGCATATGAATTCTCTTGTTCACATTTGTCAGCTTGCAGTGATTGCTGAGAGATGTTCAAATCCCAGCCTCCATCTGCACAGTTACAGGGAAATAACCAATGGTCACCACATATGCCAAATTTAACCTAGAAAAGTAAGGTTTTACATTGTTACTGAGCTGACAGCTCAACGCTTCCACTGGAAGCTGGCATCACCCGCAAGTATGCCTAAGTCATAGAACCAGAATCGTCCCTACCTCATGCTTCATTGAGGCTGATCCCTATGGACTCCTTCCAACCTTCCCATTTGCACTGGCTCAGTAGCCAAAATAGAGCAACACAGCTTTGTCCACTTTTGGCAGGGAAAGTTTCAGACAAACTTTTGCAGTGGTCATTTGTCTTATAGTGCTCTGGAGCAGAGCATTGTATTCGCTGTATTGAAACCTAAATAACGCTGTGGGAATACAAGCTCTGGAAAACAGATACCAAAAGATGACATGCAATGAAGACAGACCCTGCAGATCACTGCCCCAAGACCAGGATTCTCTCCCTGACCAAGGCTCTTCAAACACCTTAGAGAAAAGCTTGATAGAGACTACAATTTCTTTTCCCAGAAAATGAAAGAAGTGCATGCACCAAGATGCATTTCATGCTTCCCTCATTGCTGAGAGGATGAGAGAATAAAGGAACAGGCAAGTTGAGGGAGAGAGCCTCAGCTGGATTCAATATCCATCTTATTGAGGAAGAAGTCCTTCCTCTCTCCCTTTCTTTTCTTTCCACCTTAGTTGGAGGCTGAAAGAAAAAAGGGTCCTTAACTTCTGGAGACAGATGGGGAAAAGTAATTACAGCGTCTTTATGTTCTTTTCACATTTATTTCCAAAGGGCCCCTGCTCAGCTCCCCATCTATACATTTATTACATTTGGGAGAAATCCAACATTTCCAACACTGTTCAAAACTGAAAAGGTTACTAAGAACCCCAATGCATAAGATGACAGTCATTGTACTACAGCACAAAGACTGTATTTGGCCTAATACATAAACACAGAACACAAGGAAGGTTATCACTGTAGCACATGTGGTACTTGCAGGAGTTCTGTACTTGGATTGTGACAATCAACATCTGTTTCACTTTCTAAATAGTTCAGAAATAGTAAGCAAGTCATTGTTTTTTAGCAATAAAAAAAAAAATGTCACAAGCAGTTGTACAGAAATCAACAAGTCTATTCCAGGCAGCTCTCTGATGGAAAGACTGCTGTTCCATTTTAAACTTCAGTCAAAACAGAGCATTACATAATATCAAGTCAGTTGTCACATATAAAAAAAAGTTTTAAGTGATGAATTTAACATTTAGGCCATACACTTGATAGAGACATGTCTCTGCAATGATAAACCATATAGAATGAGGCTTTTGGCTTTCAGATTAATAATAATAAGATGTCCTTATACTGTCAAATTCAAATAGCAACAAAACATTAAGTATAAACTCCCACTCTTTCAGTGTAAGAATTAGCATTCTGCAGGCTAATTATCTCTAAAAGACCAAAATTTTATGTCTTTCACATGCAGAAAAAGGAAGAAAATCACCTCCGTAATTTACTAGAACAGTAAGGGTGAGGACATTTCTCTACAGACAAGAATTTGAGTCTAATTCCATGAAGAAAGTTGCCTGCAATTAAGGTTATGAAAAGGATTAAGGCTCTGGGAAGACCTTCTAGCAGCCTTCCAGTACCTAAAGGAGGCATACAAGAAATATGGAAAGGGACTTTTTACAAGGCATGCAGTGACAGCAGAAGAGATAATGGCTTTAAACTGAAGGAGGGTAGATTTGGACTAGATATTAAGAAGTTCATTACTGTGAGGGTGGTCAGACACTGGAACAGGTTGCCCAGAGAAGTTGTGGCTGCCCCATCCCTGAAAGTGTTCAAGACTTTGGAACCAGATGATCTTTAATGCCCCTTCCAACACAAACCATTCTAAAATTACTTCTACATAAGTTTTGCAGAAATAAAGCTTGTGCCTAAGTTGCTTAAAAATAAATTAGCATTGGAATAAAGAATGGCTGGAATTTTGCTTAACTAAGTTTTTCCTTCCAGAAAAGTGCAAGCTCTGAAAGAAAGTGATAGCTATGGAAGATCTGGGTGTGAAATGCCCAGAAAGGTACTCCTCTCCAACAGATAGTCCTTATTTCTGCCACCAAACTCCTATATTGTGCAAATCACATGCAAGACTGATGTGGTCATTCTCCAAGGGCATTGAGGTGATATCATCAGGGCCATCAAGTGGGAGAAGTTCTGAAGATGCCAAAGCAACAGCTAAAGGAATCTTCCTTTCCATGTACCAAAAATCTTTGAAACACCCATAAGGAAGCCATTAACTTCTGGTGAGTGAGGTTCAAAAAACTCAGTATGGAACCACTTTCAACACAGAGAAGGGCTGTCCTCTGCTCTTCATCCCATACAAGAAGACATGTAGCTACAAGGCAAGTCAGATGCCCAGTGAAAACCTTTTTCCCCTTACCTTAGGTCAGCTTGTTGATCTGACTTCTCTCTAAAGAATTCTCTTCTCTTACACTATATCTGCAGCAGAAGCCAAGTGTCTGGACAAGGGTGGTTTTTTGCCACCCAATGATTGAACAATTTCACTAGCACCACAAAAAGAGTCCTGAATTCTTGGTCCAGTTTCATCACTCAAACTCAGCTGTACTGCCCTTCACTACAGCTATTATCTGAGCTTTCTCCTTGACTACTATCTCCATAACCAGCACCAACCTTCTTGTGCAGCCTCTTCTTCAGCTAGGTCCTCAGTGGTCACTTCAGATAACCTGTCTCAGTTTTAAAAGAAAGCTTCCAGTGCCATTTCTCTTCTAAATGATGCTGATCCACTTCTAACAGCCCTCATTTAGATTATAGCACAGTTGTTCTGTCTTCTGATCCAAACTACCTAGAACACCTAAATCAGAGAGATGCTCTCAGATTTCACTTATCTTACCCAGTCACATCCTAGCTCACTGAAAAGTCTTGTCAAGCCTCAGCTATAAGAGTCTGGAAAATACTTCACAGGCCCGCAGAGATGCCTAGTGTAGAAAAAAAGCTGTAAGGACATAGTCAAGCACAGAGAAAACCTCAGAAGTCAGACAGGCAACACCACAAGTCCCTATTTAACTCCAAGGACAAGACTTTTTCAAGAGTTTATGAATATAGCCCAATCCAAAACAAAATCCCTTGTCCCAGAAAAGATCTTGAGACCATCTCAGCCCATTCCAAAGTCATACAAAGATTATTCAACACTGTGAAACATCCTCTCCCTCACACTTTGTCTTTCTCTTAATAGTTGGCTCATTTGGCTCAAAATATTATGAAACAGACAGCAGCATCAGAATGCTACAGAAGGTCCCCACTGCTCTGCATCACACTGCATTGTGTTGTCAGACATAACCTGTGTTAACTCACCTGCGGTTTTCTTCCCTGAAGGATTAATTCAGACACCAGCAATTCAAGCAGATTTAGTGAAAAACTGTAAGAAACAATTACTATTCCCAATAGCAGCAGCAAACTTTAAGCAGTAACTCCTGTCAACAAATACCCCATATACTTCAGCAGTTCCCTCTAGATCTGCCATATTGTAAAGTAACACTTCATTTTGTTTTCCCTATCCTTGATTGTCATGCCAGTTATCTGTAAGCAAACTCTTCTCACTTAGGCTGGAACAGAAAAATAGCTCAGTTCATACAAGAAGTCTGAAAGTCCATATGTCAGTGCTGCAAAACTAGAAGAAATTGAACACATCAGAAAACAAAAGATACTTCAGGCATATGTAAGAACACAAGGATTTCATCCTATTCATATTAAAGTTAGTTTCCACTTTGGGGGAAAAAAAAAATAAAATAGAGAGCAGGAAGTTTTCTCTCTTTGTCAAGACAACATAGCTATAATCTTTATAACACGTATTTTCCACAAGAACTAAAGAGAATATATTTTTTTGCCAAAACCCAGAAACATGTACCTGCATTCTTCATCAGGGTCCAAAATGCTTAAAAAAGGCTGCCACTACGCCAAAGCAATACCTTCTGCAATAACTGATTTTGTATCCAGATGAACAAGATATACATAAAATCTTCAAAAGGTAACATTCAGCAAGTGACTTGAAAAAAAAAAAAAAACTTTTCAAGAAGGTAAGAACAATTTTCTGCTTGAACAGAAACCTTATCAGCTCCTGAAACTACCCTTAGATGCAGCAGTTCCACAGCTCCTCATGTATGGAGGAAGTATGTAAATCTCAGCACATCTGGACAACACTAAATCGTTAACAGAAAAGAACAAAACTGTTGTTGGCTAACTTTGTGGCTTTTTTGAAGCATGTGAAAAACTCAAGTCTGGGAATAAACTGGCAATTTCTCAAGTCCCAGAATGGGACAGATAGAAGTATCATGCACTACTTTGCTCATTACCCGGCACTACATCACCACACAGCACGCCAGCTGTGACACAGTGAAAATGTTTAGAAAGACACATAACTCCAAATCTGGACAGAAGACTGCTCATTGAGGAGTTTTTCTCCCTTCCCACTCAAATTGGGAAGCTGAGGGACTGACATCAGCCCTAAAGTTAGCCATCAGCTTCTCTGAAAGCTTGGAAAGGGAGGGAAGAAATGGTGGCAGCTACAGCTGCTTAATGACAGTGATTCTGGCGGCCGTTTTCCTAATAACCAAAACCCAACAGCACAGGAGGTGGGCAGCTAATTGTCACATAAAAAATAAAGCCCAAAACAGAAAAGCCCCAGTGGTAGAGGAGATCCAACGAAGAGGTGCAGAAAACTAATATACTGGAGGGACACAATGTCTTACTGCTTACAAATAAATCCTTTCACTTGTGATACAAAGTTCAGGTTTAGGCACAACCAGGTCTGTCCTGCAAGCACAGCCATATATTCAGAATGTGCAGAGAAACACATTTCCTCAAGTATTGTCTTCAGCCGTAGTAAGATGTATAGCTGCTCTTTAATGCCTGTTTTCAAAACAAGGAAAGGTCAAAGCAAGGACAATAGCTCTAAGCAAGTGATGCCTTTCAAAACATGAGGACTGTTATGATCAAGTTTGTATATATTGTATCCTCTCTTACTGACTAGAAGTCTCGGGGTTTTACTGGATACAAAATACTAACCAAGTTATCAGTTACTTTATTTATCCCTTTATCTAGAAGCCTTCACATCAGTATCTCCTTGCAAAGTGCTGACCTTCCAAGCCAAGGCACCCCAGCCAGCCTTGCTCCAGTAGTTGCCTGCAGCCCTTCTGCCTCCTCCTTCCAGGTGGAGGGCTTTACTGTGCCACCACTGCACAGCCCCTTCCTGCTGGGGAAGAGGGAGTGTGTACTGCTACCACATCATCAGCCTGTCAGAGTGTCGTGGTTTAAGCCCAGGCCGTAAATCAGAACCACGCAGTCTACTTCCCCCCCCGCCCCCCAACACCTTTCTTCCCTCCGCTCCTGGAGGGACGGGAAGGAGAATCAAAAGAATGCAACTCCCATGGGTTGAGATAAGAACAGTTTAATAACTAAGGTATAACACAAATCACTACTGCTACCACTAATAGTAATAATGATAAAGGAAATAACAAGGAAGAGAATACAACCGCTCACCAACCGGTACCTCACCCCCACCCTGCCATGATCCAGCCCTTCCGGGAACTCTCAGTTCTACATCCTGGGCATGACGTGCTGTGGTATGGAATACCTCTTTGGCTAGTTTGGGTCAGGTGTCCTGTCTCTGTTTCCTCCCGGCTTCCCCTCCTCCCTGGCAGAGCATGAGACTCACAAAGTCCTTGGTCAGTCTAAACATCGCTGTTATCAGCTCTGTTCCCAGGCCGAAAGTCAAAACCACAGTGCTGCAAAAGCTACTAAGAAGGAGAAAAAAATGACTGCTGCTGTTGAACCCAGGACACAGAGAACAAGGGTATAACCTCCACTGAGTATCTCTGAGGGTCCATGCTGCGAGAGGTAGGGATCAAGACAAAGGAATGGTGGGTGCTCTCTGCTGATCTTCACACCAACATGAAATAATGTTCTTAAAACAACCACCATTATGGGACTTGAGGGTCAGGAGGCTCATGACACTGAAAGTTAAAAAACATAAACACAAAGCTTCCCCCCATCATAAAGATAGGACAGAAACTTGACAGAAGTTTTCACACACATCTCAAGTTTCACTACATTTAATGTGTTTCAAATAATAGAGGAAGTAGTAGGGAGCTGACTTACTCCTGTTCAAACTCCACTCAGAAGAGGCCTGGGCACTCAAAAGGTCCTCTCACAGCTGTCCAGAACAATAGCACTCCTTTAAAGTGTTTAAGGAAGAGACCCAAAGCACCTTCTCTATATATAAAAGTCTCATTACTTACTAAAAATGCATTAATTACTACAAAGTTCAACCAATGTTCATATCTTGTTACAAGGAATTCACAGGAAATAGTTTAGGAGTAGGAGCCTAAGAAGAGTCAGGTACAGCTGAGGTACTGAGAACAATGACCAAGTCATGGTAACAAAGCAATCAAGGAATCAGGTGAAAATTTTATTTAATAACCCTATATAGAACTGATGATGCGTAGTCATAATATTTAACTTCAAGCAGCTTGTCACCTTTCAGCATTACTTCAGGAGTATCAAGTTTATTCACAGTACACCACAATACCTAGATAAAGCAATTTCTTTAAATCCATAAACAAGCTTTCTTGAAAAATACTTATTCTGTTCCTGACCAGCATGCAGTTTCACTCCTGCATGCTTCCACTGAAAGGGGCCATCCTACCTATATCCTCCATTCCCACTGCCGGCTATATATTCCTGCCATTTTCTCAGCATTAGTCCCTGCGTGGCCAACCAAGGTCAGCCATTTCTGAAGACCAACCAACCAACAAAAAAAAAAAACCAACCTGAAAGAAGGCTTTCAGCCAGAGCAGATTTTAAGAGTCCTCATCTTTTCCTAGCAGTTACTTTAATAGCAACCTCCTGCATTAAGCACATGTAATCTTCCATTCCCTGCCCTAGACGTACTCCTGCATCATCTGTCTCTCATCAGCTGAGGATTTTGATCTGGCTGGGCTGGAGAGCAGCAATGCTGATAGAGTCATTGGAACAACCTGAAGCAAAAGGCAGCAAAACCAGGAATTTTGCTTTTGTTTTCTTCTCCTCACTCTGTAGTTCCCGGCACCTCCCCAACATTTCCACTGGATTAGTCAGCTTTTTTCCATGTAATTAATGAATTAAGTGTGGCTAAATGCATTACCAAAGATAACAATATGTTAGGAGTGTTAGTTCTGCGAGGCTGGTTTCCATGCTAATTAAGCCCTTCCTCCTATGAAATTGTTTAAAAGCCTAATAACTTTCAGCTAAATCCTGATCAAATACTGCTTAAAAGGTACAGCTATATACATATGGCTACTACAGTATCTGATACATCTTTGAAATCCATATTAAAGCATTATCATTTGCAAATAAGCCTTATATCCATTTTGCAGATGACAAGCTCGGGTACAGGCCAGGGAGAAAGACAATTATATCAGTACCATTACACGTCTGCTAGCCATGTTTCAACAGCAGTCCCAGAGAGGTTATAACTGGAGTTGCACAAAGACTTTTTTGCTTTACAGATGCCAGGAGTCACACACTGAAAACTGCTCACTTCTGAAACAAATTACTCTCAGTTCAGCCTCTCCAGAGGCTGAGATAATTATGTCCTGGTGTATTACTGCATTAACTGGCACTACCTGGTAGAGGCAATGCGCCAGTCCTCAGCTGCTTTAAAATGGGGCTCAATGATAACTGTACAAGAGAACAACAGGTTTTATAGTTCATTCCATAGAGGGTGTTTCTCCAAGCTGTCTGGAGTAGTGACTTGCCACCTAAGTTGTTCCAGATTCATGTTGTGCACATAGTCGCTCCTTTGTCTTCCTAACCCCACCACGTACACCAGACCCACAGGGGAACAACTGAAAACCCTGCAAGGGGAACTCTGCCTTCTGTCATCTGCTTTGCTAAAAGCATGAGATATCCATATACACATCCAGCAACAGCTGAGGAAAGCCTTTATTACCATATTTTGTTTTCCTTGCTGGTTCCTGAAACAGAAGCATGCAGGCTTTTCTTCAGTTTTGCCACACACAGTATTCCCTCCTAAAGGGTAATGCTGCAGCTACAATTCCTTTACAATTCCTACCCTGCCCTGCCAGCTGAGCCGCAATGGCAGACCAGTAACAGAGAGAGCAGTATGTTTCCCAAGAAGACTGACAATAGAAACATCAGATCAAGTGAGGCTGCCCACTATCACAGGCAAGTCAGTTTCTCTTTCTGCTTTCCCGCTTAACACAAAGCTGCACTTGACGAATTCAAAGTAATGAACATTTTCAACATATGTATTTTTATCACCAAAAACCTCAAAAGGAAAAAGAAAAAGTCAAAAGGTCTCCCTGCAAAACTTCATCCTGGAATTAATGTGATTAATTTGAAAGCTTACCAAGTGTTGTCTTATACAAGTTATTATACACAAACACCTGTAAGGAGCCAGCTATTCATAATACCAATGAAACTGTCGTACAAAAATAAAGAAGTGCTACTTGTGGCACTATGATTAAGGCTGTGTCAGCAGTTTGATTTTCATGACTTTAACACCCAGCTGTAAAAACGGCCTTCAGTAGAAGCAAGCATATTGCGCCAGTATCCATAGGGAACATGGTCTCTGTTTTCACTGGGTAAAATGCAAGAGTCAAATATATTTTAATACACAATCTCCAAATAGTAAGATACAGAATTTTCAAGTCGTTTTTGGATATAATCACTGCCAAATAGGACTATAATTTAAAAGACAGTTTGGTAAATACTACAAGACAGAAACTTGGTACAGTGCACGAAACTGAGAAATAGAGTGTGTGATTTTCTATTTTGGCATACGTCCTTCAAGAATTAGTGGTACACCAAAGAAACTGTGTGCTAATACATAGTTCACAGCTTTAGATCTTTGTAACTAGGCCACCATTTGCTTAAACATAGAACAGCATTAACAGATTTACATTTGAAAAGGCACCTTGAAATTCTTGAAGCAAGGAAATCTGTAACTGAATAATAAGCAGTAAGTGACTACCTCTGTGTATGTACAAAATTAAAAGCCCCTCCTACACTGACACAAGACCTACATCTGTCCCAAACAAACATGAAAAATGCAGCATTTCAGACATATTTTAGGGATATACTATTGAAGAACTACAATAGAAGACCATCTTCTTTTAAAGAAAAGACAGAGTCAAACCACAAACAGAATGTGACCAGAATCCAGAAGAACTTCTTCGCAGTGTGTTCTGATGTGTCAGGCATACTGCAGGGGTCCTGCATTTTATTTAGCTATTAAGTTTAATTGTGATAAACATTACAGGCTAGCTTAGAAGGCTTGCATCCTTGACTGCCTCAGTGTGGAAAAGCTGTAATGTCCACATTGTAATATTTAGTAAGACTGATTCCCTCCTCCACACTAATATATAAACAGTTATGTGCCTTCCACATACATAATGTCAAAGGCAGCACGGTCCTAATATAAATAATAGAAACAAGAGTAGTTTTTCCTCCTGCCCTTTCCTGTATCTTTTCCCCTTATCCCACATTAAAACAAAGCCTCTTCATGAAGATAATCAGAGGTACATGTAGAACTAGGAAGACCTAAAGGTAACACACCTAACAAATTCTGCAGACTTATAAACCCTCTCTTCTTCCATCTTCCCCTCAGGCCCAAACATGTTAGGGGGAAAGTTGAATACACACACACAAAATGTTAAACTAAAGAGAAAAACCCTTATGTTCAGATAAGGGTTAAGCGCAATCTTTTAAACCTTGTTGAGAGGTATTTGGGTTCGGGGGTTTGCAGGGGGGTTTTTTGTTTTTAAAAAAAGAGATTTGACTTGATACGTAGCCAATCCCATTCCCATAACTTCAGATTATTTCTTAGTGAAAACAGTTAAAAAACCAAACCAAAACAAGCCAGCCACCCATACTGAGAGCCAAGAACTGGTCAGGATCAAACTGGTGACATTATTTCACTCAGCATATTGAGCTGCTCACAAGATTTCAGACCTTCATTAGGAATGTAGGCTTGTACTTCCTTCAAAAGAATCTTTCCCCAATTGATTTTTGGCCACCCTCTCCCTTTTCCTGCCATCCAGGGCTATAAACTGGCCCTATCCTGTCCTTCAACACACAGGCCATACAGTAGGTGCCAACATTTGTAAGTAATTATAGGAAGGTTTTACAAGGGGAACATGGACAGTCATTAGCTTACACCAAAATGCCACAGTCTTACTGAACCAATAGACAAAAATACCTGAACTCTCCAGAGAGTTTTGGAAGCAAAATCATTACATTTTTGGCTGGAAATACAGTTTAACAAAGTTACAGTACATACACAATAGAGAGCAATATAAGACACATCACTGAGGCCAGGAAAGGTTGAAATCAAACATGCCAGTCAGTCCCTCAAAGAGAAAGACTAGAGGGTCATGGATGGATAGAAGCAGCAGTGACAACGTAGCTGCAGTGGTGTGCAGAGGGTGTTCAGGAGACTGGTAGAGATTTGGGCGCACCGTTCTTCTTCAGATCATCTCCAAAGCAGCAGATTCACAGGAACAGTACCAGTAAAAGCACTCAGTCCCCATTTCTTTAATTGCATATACACACACGTTTACTGCACAATATACCCTTCTTGCTAGAAGAAACAACACAAGTAATCAAATTCTGTCACCTTTAGAGCACCCCTATAGAGTGCTCCAGATAATATAAACACTTCCTCATTGCAAGATGAAGTGCTAGTCAGGACAACACAAGCATGAGCCCCATCAGGCAAGCACCACAGGCACTCTTCACAATCAGCAGAGCATATATGCATATAGCCAATACAATTGACAGCACCAGTCTTCTTATCTCAAGGTAGACACCTGCATTTGGTCAAACAAGCCTACACTCTCAACCAGCTAGAAGGTTCTTACCAAAACAGCTGTCTAGACAACTTGTTCAGGTACAGAAACAGTTAAGCAAGAAGGTTCCTGCTCAAGATGACAGAATTCACCACCAGTAACACCCATTCGTACAAAGGAAATGAAATGGTTTTAATTGATTAGTGAAAGTTCACCATCATATTTTGAAATCACAGTAATTCCCAGAGAAGCTGAACCTATTTACCCAGTGTCAAGACTAAACTGCTTATCCACCATAGCAAGTACTAGTTGTATTATTTCAAATGCACATGTGCAGGCATTTCCTGCTTGACACACCTTCATGTTAAATAAAAATAACTTAAACCATCCTGTTATAGTTCATTCAATTTATCAAAATTGATAACAGCATCATTGCTTCAGGATTTTTAGCAGTCTTAAGGTTCTGTTTGTTTTCAGTTTGCCAAGTCTGTTACACTTCCCTTTAATTGATCAAAACAGATGATGCGAGATCCCAGGATATAATTAAAACTGACAGTTTGTGTGTGACAGATGAAGAGCACTGTAAAAGGAATCAGCAGTACTTCCCAAAATGAGTTACTTTCCAATTTTAAGTAAATCTGGTCTCTCATACTGTTTAAACAAGAAAAGCAACAGACAACGTAATTATTTGAAATTCTACCTACACTTCTCACATAAAAAAACCAACCAACCAAACAAACACCAAAACAGCATAAAAATGCATTTCCACACAGGCGTTTTTTATAAAGATGACTAAATAGTGATCCAACATAACTGTGTATGTCTGAAAGTACAAAAATATTACCAACAGAAATGCAACAACTGTCATTTCGGAGACACAGTCAGTATTAAGACCCCTTTTTCATTCTTGAACAATGAAGAGCTCAAATCAGAGAAAAAATCTTCCAATTTTAAAAAAGGACTGAAACAATCATACATATATTCAACTATAAACGGCTGCAATAAGAACACAAACATTTAATGCATATCATGTGACTTTCAGAATTTTAAGAAATCAAATACACGAAGCAAAACCACACAGTTGTAGGAGTTATTTCCCTAAAATGGGCGGGGGGCAAAGGCATAAACTGAAGTTTAACTCCTAGTCTTCATGACTTCTTTGCCATCACATCTTCAAGAACAGTTATACAACTTTATTCCACCTTCAAAAATAAAATGATGTATGCTACTGAGCCTGCAGTCCTACAACCACAGACCCCCCCCACTGCTGTTCAAAGGCCAGCCAGATTCTGAAATGGCTTCCAGCATCACCGCAAACACTGAGGGGAAAAAAGAACAACAACTTGTAAGCAAAGAGGATGTGAAGTTGTGCTGGTATAGACCAGGCTTAGGCTTCAGCAGAGCAGCACTTGATCAGTAAGACAAACCAGCACCAGCAGAGCAGCTTCTGGGAGGTGTCTTCTGAAGTATTATGTCTTCTTAAGTATATTCCTTCTCCTCTATGATTCTTTCATTCCCATGCAACACAAATACCTCACAAAGATGGAAGAATATAATGTTTTGCATGCAGGTCTGAAGAACCAAGTATGCCTTTTATACTGTATTGTACAATTTTAATAGTATTTTAATTTCAGAGGCAAACGGCATGCTAAATTTTGGCAGGAATATGTTGACAGACTACTACTGTGTAATCATGGAAAAGTTACACTGACATCAAAACCACAATTACTTAGTTGTATGAAATCCAGAAAACACAGCCAGAAATTTCAGCATTTCAAAACCAAACCTGCTCCACAGTAATGCTTATGCTTCCAGAGAGCAGTATCAGAGCTAAGGGAGGCAAAGACACTGAACAGCAGCCAAAGATAGTGGCTGTTCCTCATCTTTCTAAAAAAGAAATCACCATCAAGAGGAAACTATGGGTCACCACCAGCATCACTGATGAAGCCAGCCATTGCTATGGTAGCTAAAAAGATACTGCATGCATGAAATAAATGTTAGGGAAAAAAAAAAAACCACCCAAAAAACCCCACAAAAACACACAAAATAACCACATCCCATGACAGCATGCTTGCAATTTAGTAAGTAGCAGCCTAAACAGTCAGATGTTGTTTCCTAGTTCCAGAATAGCACCAACATAGTTAAGTTTACAGGTAGTGGACTACACTAGTAGTCAGAAGGGACTGCAGCATATCAAATGAGAAGCATAAAAATCAGAAACAGGATATGTACAGGAGTAGACAGGAGTGTTCCCTGCCTAATTTCAGGTTTTATTTCCTTCTACACATATATACCATTCTATGTGCATTGAAAAAGGCTTATTTCCATTCATAAAACGGTAAATAATGTTCAAGCTACTTCTGGCATGGGTTCAGACATTACAGGTTAAAAAATAAGAGAACTGTCTACTCTTTTCAGAGGAGGTAAGAGTGGTTTAAGGCTTCCATTGCAGTATGGTGACATGCTACCTCAAAGTGCCTATGAATACACAAGAACCAGTTACAGTTGACCTGACAGCATATCTATTTACCACATGCTTCAGCACCATCCTGGAAGGTGAAGCTTTAGAGATTTGTATATGATATACATAACACAAAGAACATCACCTCCTTAGGAACTTGGAAGAGGAAAAAAAGCCAACAGGCACATAATTAATAGCTATGCAAGTGTCAGATATGTAGCAGGGTCAAGGTATCTTCTTATTACAGCGAAAACGCTCATCTAGACATCCAACACTGCAAATTTTTTCCTTCTGCATTAGATTTTGCCACAGGCTGCAGGAATTCTCCTTTGAGAAGAATTTCGAAGCAGCAATAAATGTGCCAAATGACAGCTAAAGCAAAGCCCTGCAGAAATCTTTCATAAAATTTGACTGTATCTTACAATATTAATAGTCAGATTTTTCCAGAGCAAGCATATTTTCTTCCTGTTCTGTCAAAGGTACTTAAGCACAGCAAATGCAGCACAAGCTGGTTTATCCACTTGAAAGGTTCTTGCAAAAAGCCAATATCCATGGCATCTTACACCTAAGGCAATTACGTTTTCGTGGATAACACACCTGCTGGATCACCAGACTTGACAATATCACAACTTTCTGATGCTTAGCTAACTTCTAACTAACCAATTTGACTGCACGATGCAAGCTGTACCATATTCAATGCAACAGAGTTGTCTCAGGGTACAGCAGCAAATGCTCTTCAATGGTACTTGACGGTGAACTAACCGCAACCAAATCATAAAGTCAATTGACTTAAGTCCTTAGACTTAATTTGCTTGCCATCAAATAACATTTGAGTTACAAAGCAAAATTCATTTCTCATCTGAAAAAAAAACCCACAAAAAAACCCCACAAAAACCAAACAACCCCCCCAAAGCCCCCAAACCTTTATAAGAAGAAATACTCCCAAAGAAGGAAGCCTGCCTTAAGGATACTACTTTGTGTATATATATTTGTGAATAAATGTAAAGAAAAAATGTTGCAACATTTACATTGCTTGTGAAGAAGTTCAGTTGCTTAACACATGTAAAAAGCACAGGTGACAACAGATAAGCTGGTTTACATCAACTTGTTTGACAGGCTTACAAAAGCTTCATTATGAATTTACATTGTGAAGTCTGTGCACACCCTAGAAACGGAACAAGCTTTAGGGACTTCCCAGTCCCTATAGCTTTGTTAGAGCAGACTAGAGAGAATTACGTTCTTTTCATCTCACCTCCTGTAACAGCTTTGCTTAGCTGAAAATTTTGGACATAACTGAATCCCTCAGTTCATATACATATGACCCAAAGGAATTCCTTAGCCAAGGTCCTAAAAAAACAATTAGTGAATTCATGCAAAAGAAGCAGGAGGCAACAAAAATATTGAGGGAAAAAAAAAGAAAAAAAGAAAAACAAACTTTTATTTTGCTTATCTGGCTAAAAAGCAACCAAAGTAGCAAGAAGAGATTTAAAGAGAGAACACACACCTGTGAGAAAATTAGACTTTTAGCACACTGCTGACTCACTCTTGTGTCACTGTTCACCTAGTGCTTCAAGGAAACCATGCTTTCCAAACTGCGCCCAAGCTGTGCTGCAACAGTGTAGGAGAAGCAAACCCAGCAAGCTCAAAAGAACAGATACTTAGTCAGGACTCTACTCTAGAACCAAAAGTCTGAAGAAGCTGGGATAGAAATTTCTTGCTAGAAATTGTCAAGAGATAGAAAGCAACCACCTTCTGCCTCCTAGACTGAAAAAAAAGCATATTTAAGTACAAAAGAAACTTGGTCTCAATACTCCTCAAAGAAAACTGTGGTCAACAGCAAGCATCACTAGGATGAATACCAGTATCACAACTGCACTGAAAAACCTTTTATTCAGCTGCCTTGGATTACAGGGATCAGAGTGGTAACCTTTGGCCTGTGTGAAGAACATCTCATCAGCAGGTTTAAGTACTCCATCTTCCTTGTCCTTCTGCATAAGCTATCTATTTTCTAAGAAACTGACTGCCCTGTGCAGAAAGCTCAACAGCAAAAAGGATCTGAAAGAGAATCAGAGAAAAAGACCATAACTTCGTAGGAGAGGATGAAGTCACAGGAGAGATTTTCACAGGAGTTCTCACTTCAGTTTTGATTGGCTGTAGGTATATAAAGAAGAGGATGCTTCAGTTCTTTAAAAATCTTAGGAAATAGAGAAATACAGATTCTGTCTAGACTGACAGTCACCACTCTTCATTAAATTAATAAAACACAAAACCCCCAAGACTAAGCAAGTAGCATGCTGCTGGCAATGGGATATATTCTGCTCTCGTCAGTCTGGGAAGCAGTGGCAATAGCCCCCTCTGCCTATCCACATCATTAGAAAATTTAATGAGAAATGTTGCCTGGAGGAAGTCAACTTCCCAAACCAAAACTGGGTACCATGCTTCTGTTTCATATCTTAGTACTGTTAACATGAACTTTATAGTGTTATTTTTCCTGGAACATTCAGAACCTTATCTATTTTCAAAGCAGGTACAAATCACCATATATAGTACCTTAGAATTACCTGCTGTTCACAATGCTTTCAATCCACATCCTGTACATATCCTGTTCAAACACAAGGAATCAGATTGCCTGCACCGGTCCTTTTGTTAATAACTGCTAGCTGAGCCAGGCTACCAGAACTTCTCTCTCCGGTAAGCAACTAGAGAATAGACTTCACTGGCAGTCACAAACACTGAGCAAAGCTGTACAAAGATGGAAAGAAAAAAGGGAAGTTAATACATCGAGCCACATATGAACTAATCTTGCATCTGCCATACCTTTTATCATTAATATCTTCCAGCTCACTTACAATTGAACACCACCACTAATTGCACTATTTTGAAAGGCAGTGGAATACAGCTGAGCTTCTCCAGGCAGGCACAGAGAACAGCCAATATCCTGGGCTCTCAGTTCTTCCAAGAACCCAAAAGCCCTACCAGTCTGCACATATTGTTGTAGAGTATGAAACACAGAAAGAAAGAGTAAAACAATGGATCACATATTTATAGGTTGCTTTTGTAGAAGGTCCATGCACTAGCTGAATTAGACTTCCTGGTAACCCTCCTCCCTTCAACTGGGGAGCCGAATCAAAATTCAGGCATCTTTCTGAAAAATATGACCTCTGTTTTTCAGATAACATTCTAATATCTCATTTCAGTATTTGTTCTACTACTTTTGAATAAAATACCTTTTTCTCAAGGGTTTTGGATGAAACTCAATAGCAACACTTCTTATTTATATCCTGTAAGGGGAAAGACCTGGAATTATATTTTAGGCAAGCTTGGGTTTCATGCCACAGCCTCTATTCATTTATTGCAGAGTTTTCAACAAGCCCCTTATGCTATCTTGTCACAAACTGCAGGTGTTCAACTTCTGATATTGTGGAGGACTCAGAATCATTGAAGTTTACGTTGGAAGGGAACTCTGTGGATCACCCTGTCCAAGATCACTGCTCAAGCCAGGGTCAACTAGAGCAGGTTGCTCAAGGACATGTCTAGATTGGTTTTAAATATGTCCAGGGACAGACACTCAACTTATCTGGGCAGTCTGTTCCAGTGCTTGATGACATTCATCATGTAAAACAAAACAACCCCCCCAAAAAAAATCACAAACAACACACACCCTCTCAAGTGAAGTTTCTTGTATTTCATTTTGTACCCAAATAAGGATTCCTGCATCTCCATGTCCTCAAACTAAGATAAGAACCTTCAAGGCATGTGAAATTCTCACTCAAGACAACTCTTTGCTACTCAGCAACTGAAGTAAAAATGGTTTCAACCAATACAATATTTGTTTAAATGAAAATGCAGCTATACTAACACTTAGCTTTAGCCAGAAACCAAGACAATATTTATTTTAATAAAAAGGCAGCAGTGCTAATATTTAACTGTAGCCAGTTTCAGCAAAAGCTATCCTCTTACGTCTATGCAGAAAAGCAATCCCTTGGATTTTATCCTTCACCTGGCAAACCAACATCCTGTTTCTGGTGCAACAGACTGTACTGTTTCTCTATATCCACCTTCCATGTGTACATAAAGTCCTCAGTGACAAAGATTCTCTCCTCACCACTTGATCACAATACCTGAAAAGTTTTTCTAAAAAGTTGTTTAACTGTTTGCTTTACAACTCTTCTCCAAGAAATTAAGTTTTCAGACACAGAGTATCAAGGAGTTTTATAGTCACTCTCCCTACCAGCTATTCATTACTTTTCTTCGTATTAAGCAATGCGTCATGTTCTCTTACTCATGGTAGTTTGCCCCACAAAGTCTGTCTTGCTTGGTTTCATTCTCAACAGCCACATTTACATAAAGAACATCAATTCACAACAGCAAGTCTTGCTTTCTCAGTTACCTTTCTGCACCCTTGATACAACTAACCCTTTTCAAACTATGAACTGTAACACCTGCATAAAACTTGCAGTGTTACAGGAATAGCACAAGCTGTAAGCAACTGACTGAACTTCTGATACCAGAAAGCCAGAGGCAGATCCCATATTCTACCTACACCAATTAGAGAGTGTTCTTGCATTTCTGCATGCACTTACTTGACAGTCATACTTACACTATCTTGGGGCTTGGCTGAAACTTCTACAGTCGCTACCTGAAGTTTTGCAAATGGCAGTCGAGTCTGACAGTCCCTGCAGGCAAGGGAGTAGAAGCTGCTGCTAGTACTGCTGCTGTTAAGAGCTCTCAAGGCAGAAACACAATTGCTTTCTTCACCTAAAACTTCCAATAGCCTCTGGCCACGTATTGACAGTCAAGTTCTAGTGCATCGCTTCATTCAAAACTGAGCTTGGTAAGTTCCTCTTGAATGAGCTTGGTCTACGAACTCTTACCTTACTGTCTCTCCAAGCAGGACAGCATCAGACAAAATGGACATTATTCATTGCTTATAATCCAGTGACTGAAGGGGAAAAGTAGAAATGTCAACATATAAACTCTTAGACTCACCCAGAGTATTTCTTGGTATTTCTCAAGGAAGTCAAATATCTAAATACTCTTACAAGCATCAGCATTCAGAAAGACAATCAGGCTGATTTCAGTGCAATCAAACTTTCCAGAAAGATATTTAAGTGCAATTTTAACAGACTTTTAGTCATAGTGCCTAGAAAACAATACTGTCAAAAAGTACTGATTTAGTAGCTTCCTCAAATAACAGACAAGACATATCTCCATATATAGAATTGTTATATTGCTATTTGATTCAAACCTCCCATTTTTACAGAGTAATTCTTCAAGGTTGCAAAGTTTGAAAAGTCCAGCACATCTATTTTGCATTGTGAAAACACTCTTCCAATAAAAGTCATGTTCTAGTTTTGTAAAAATTTCATTTTCATTTATTTTTTATATATTATTTTTTCATATTTTCATTTTAAAACACACAATAGGCCTGTTTAATTTTAAATACTTTTCCTTAAAGAAAAAAGTGCTATGCATTACTCATAAGTACCAGCTATACCTACACAACACTTACATGTTTTATCCATCCAACTACAGCAATTGCCCTGCTCTGGAAGCAGTTTAGTAAAACAGTGACATGTGGTACCTCCCACTGCTGTGGTGGGAACAAGGGAAATTTCAATACTGCACAAGCAGTATACATGTCCATTGACTACACGCTTAATCTCTTATCAGTAATGCAAGTTGTACAATGATACTGATTTCACTCTAACCCCACGGGTAAATTCAGAATCTGTAGAGGCTCATTTATCTGTTTTGATTTCATAAAGACCTAGGTCCAGCCCTTGCAGTCAGAATGCCTTTGAGTCTTGACAATACAGTTATTGAATTTGTTTTCCTTTGTGACTTCACCATGCATATTGCAAATCCTTCTGCTACTTGGCCAAAGGTCACAAAATCACCCTCCTATCAGTAACACATTCACCCTTGCAGAGAATCTTCCTTTTAACACCTTGTTAAAAGGTCTATCTGGAAGAGAAACAAGCCATCTCAACCGGTTTCGTTAACTGGTGCAGTAAGCTGGCACAAAGCAGGAGCCTCCAGTTACGCACTCTACTTGCGCAGATAGCCCATCCTCTTCTGGCATCCTGTAAAGTCTTATGAATCCCATTAGAAGTCTATAAATCAGAAGTTACAGCTGTGCACATCTCTGTGGTATAGTACAGGGAAAAGCTGAATCATCAGTCAGTTGCCCCATTGTTAAAATAAAGCCCTACCTGAGCTCAATTTTCTCCACCATAGCAGAAACAAAATCCCATCTTTTGTCACTGGAAAAGATGGACAATCCAGATGTTCACAGCTATACAGAAGTTCTGAAAAATAAAGAGTTGTCTGATTTCAACACTACGATTGAGCACACTTCTTGTGGCATCATCTCAACTTAGGAAGGGCTGCTACAGTTCAAGCAGCACTTTGCTTGGCCCAAGTACTCTGACGACAAAAGCACAACTCTGCACTTGCCTAAAACTGCCACAGTCCAGTTAGCTTAATACTTCTCTCTCATCTATCCTAGTTCAGCAAATGCTCTCAGAGTACACTGGCCACACAAAACCAAAAGCAGGTTCTTTACACAATGCAAATGTGCCAGCTCATTTTTAAAAGAAATCTGCTGTATCAGAAGTGGCCCACTTTAATAAAGGGAGTTTACCACCTGATTCTGTTCTGTGCTTTCCTCAGCCTGAAGGAATCAATGCTTTTACTTCCCACCTTGAAAGAGCACAGGTTCCACGGAAGAATGTGAAACACACCAACTCTCTCTAGCCCAGTAATTAAAGTAACTACCTGGGAAAGACAAGCCCAAGCTCTAGCTTCCACTTCAGCCTATTTGTACATTTTACACATGGTAATTAAGTTTAAAACAGATGGCACTTAGACATTCTCAGAAGAGGTGGGACATGAAAATCTCAGATAAGGAACAGAATCCAGACCTCCCATTTCTGGGCTAGGCCTTTCCAAATAAAACAAAAGTTATTATGTAGAATAAAGAAAAGGAGTGAAAGAGGGGAAAGAATGAACACTACAATGACTTTCTTTAAAGTTAACCTAAGAAAAGAGGAACAAGGATTCCCAGTGGCAGATCTCAAAATGATAGAGGAGTACAGGACCCCAGAAGAGGTCATCCCTAACAGAAAAGCTTCCATCCTACCACAAGATTTGCTACAGTCTTGTCACTAAGGCACCCAGCCTCACTGGCTAATTTTCAGATATCCCAGGCCTTTACTAGCTCAGGTTCTCCTCGCCTTCCAATGCTAATTAATATGCCTGACACAGGTTAAATTAAGATGGAAAAGCTGCTTTGAAAAGACAGTTAAATAACAAAGAACACAGTACTGAAAGAATCAGGAGGCTGTAGCTATAGGCCTACTAACTTACTATCTCTAACGAGAAACATACTTCTGTTAACAAACTGGAAGACTGATCACACAGCAACCAAAGTAGCCCTTGGGAAAGCTCTGACTGTCCTCCTGCTAAAAATACGAGCATCAAGCAAAAATGTTAATATACACAGATTATTGGTTCTTCTCTTCTCAGACATAGTTATATCACCCTGTCAGACAGCTGCTTGGAGGGGTTTCCTCAGCCCACTATTGGCAGACAGTTGCTAACTCACAGGAAGAGTGCGCACCAAGAAGTGTTGTAAGAACACATGAGAACAGACATAATGGGATAAAACACAAACAGCAGGTGAACATTCAAAGCACAGCAGAGGTTCTCTTGGATAAGAGATGAAATCTGCTATGAGTCTATGTTGTCTCTGGATTTACCCCCTCACAAAAGGTCAGGTGACTCTGCCACAAAAGAGAGCATTGACTAACACTGTCTCAGCATGAAAGAGCAGCATGTTTTAATATGTACTTTTCCACAATGCTCATGGTCTTCCAAACAATCTACACCTGCCTCACGAGTTGATCTGTAAGTATAACAGGACAAATCACAGTTGAAGGGAAAGGTGCAAACATCATGAAGTTCAACAAAGCAAAGTGCAAGGTCCTACTTGCAACTTGGGGTTGGGGCAATCCCAGGAACAGTTACAGGATGGGTGGAGAAGTGATTCAGAGCCGCCCTGCAGAGAAGGGCTTGGGGGTGTGGGTTGATGAGAAAATGAACATGAGCCAGGTTCAGTGTGCACTTGCAGCCCAGAAAGCCAACCGTATCCTGGGCTGCATCAAAAGGAGCGTGACCAGCAGGTCGAAGGAGGTGATCCTGCCCCTCTACTCTGCTCTCGTGAGATCTCGCTTGGAGTATTGTGTGCAGTTCTGGTGTCCTCAACATAAAAAGGACATGGAACTGTTGGAACAAGTCCAGAGGAGGGCCACAAGGATGATCAGGGGACTGGAGCACCTCCCATATGAAGGCAGGCTGAGAGTTCGGGCTGTTCAGTCTGAAGAAGAGAAGTCTGTACGGAGACCTCATAGCAGTCTTCCAGTACCTGAAGGGGGCCTATAAGGATGCTGGGGAGGGACTCTTCATCAGGAACTGTAGTGACAGAACAAGGGGAAATGGGTTCAAACTTAAACAGGGGAAGTTCAGGTTAGATATAAGGAAGAAGTTCTTTACTATGAGGGTGGTGAGGCACAGGAACAGGTTGCTTGAAGTCGTAAATGCTCCATCCCTGGCAGTGTTCAAGGCCAGGCTGGACAGGGCCTTGGGCAAATTGGTTAAGTGCGAGGTGTCCCTGCCCATGGCAGGGGTTTGGAACTAGATGATCTTAAGGTCCTTTCCAACCCAAACCATTCTATGATCCTAAGATTCTTTCCAACCATAACCATGCTATGGTTCTATGTATGAAGCTGCCACTGATTGAATACAAGCCATAAAGGAAAACAGCTCTTCAAGCTGGATTGTAAAATAAGCAATAATGCTTACTATACATTACCTACTTAATAGGTTACACTAATCACAGTCCATACACCCAGCACACGCCAAGTGATAAGCAACGTGCAGCAGAGCATTTTTTTCCAGGAAATGGGCAACACTTACATTGCAAATAAGGTGTTTGTCAAATACAACTAAGCATGCCCAGGACAGCTTATATTTAGCACCCACTTGCCAGCAAAGACACAACAATGCAAACCTCTTCGTGGGCAAACAATCCAACCAAATATCCAAGCTGCCTATTGGCAGCACACCACAAACTGCATACATAAAAACCCTGCAGGTCTCACCAGGTTAAAACTCACCACTGGCACACCTTTTTTGTCATAGTGCAGAAGTTGCTCCAAGGGAAACGGACTGTTTGTTTGCGGGTTTTTTTTTTCCTTTCCATGCCACCTTTCTCCTGCACCTTCTGCTCAAAGCACCAGGACTGTGAGAGCATCATTATCCCTATGAGTAACACAGCCAAAGAGAGTGAAGACTGCAATGAACGCACATGAATACAAAACAAGCAGCCTGGAGAGATGTTTTTGTCTGGTTATAAAGCAAGTACTGATGGTGAAAGTAAATGAATGGCTGATCAGTATGTCAGAGAGACAGATGACAAAGAGCACCTCTTGAGTGAGGAGCCCGCTCAGATCAAACCCAGCTTCAGGCTGCCCCACACCTGAGCTGGTACTACTGCACTGCTCTCCTTTGTCACTTCAGACCATCAGGATGAAGGATCCCAGCACCAGCTCCTTGTATTGCCTTTTCTACGTTCGGCTCCTCTCTCAGGGATGCTTACTTCATACCTCATCACTGCACAGCTTTAGCTGACCTCGTGGGAACTCCTGGTAAAGGGTACTATAGGACAGTCCAAAGACGAAATATGAAAGTGATACACCCCCCCATCATACACAGACCTAGTGGAAAACACCTCAAAACCCGGGGCAAACAAGCCTAAGCCACGCGTGTGTGATGCCAGGAAAGCCTCTTCCCACAGGGCAGCCTGTCCGCCTGTGCGGGCTGTCAGCGAGAGCTCCGGCAACCCGCACATCACGAACTGCTAGGGAAGGCGGGTAGCCGCCTCGCTAAGAGGTGCTTGAGGTGCTGGGAACGCACCCGCAGGGATGTGTCCGCCGGGGCCCGGGAAGGACGGACAGAAAAACGAAGGCAGGGTGGTCGCTGCCTGCGAAAGCGCCCGGCAGCCCCACACCAAACCCTCCGCCGCTGCCCGCACGGCTTCAGCCACGGCTCCCTACGAGCGCCTCACGGTGGGTCTCACCACTCCACAGCGCGGGGAAAGCCTGGGGCCGAGGGGAATCCCCACCGTTACCTGCCCGGTGATGCCGGTGATCAGAGCCACCTTCCTGCCGTTCAGCTCCTCGCCGTCACCTCCGGCTGCCGCGGCGCAGGCACGCGTCTCCCTCGCCGGCTGTGCCATCCTCCCGGCGGCAGCAGGCGTAGCCCAGGTGCAGAGATTTCCCCGGGTGGATGCTCACGGTGGCAAGGACAAGCAAGGCGAGCAGGATGCCGGCTCGCACACGGGCTGCCGCCACCCAGAGGCTACCTCCGCTGTCCCGGGCACCGCGGCATTTCCGCGCTCCCGCCCCGCCCGCAGGTGTAGTCCACCGCCACCGCCCCCCAGCCCCCGCGCAGGCGCGCACCCGGCGGCGGCCCGCGCTCCGCTTCAGCCACCCCGACCCTCCCCTTGCCTGGTCTCGCCCGGCCCCGCTCGGCCCCGCAACCAATCCAGAGCCCCGGCGCTTCCTTAAAGGGGCCGCAGACCCGACTCGCCGCCGGGCAGCGCCGGCGCGCTAGGGCTGAAGGTGAGAGCGGTGATTGGTTGAAAGCAGGGGGGTGTGGCCTGTGCGGCTGCCGCCGCGGAGGCGCGGAGCCGCTGACTTCCTGGTCGCGTGTCGGAGAGGAGGATGCGCCGCTCCCACGTGAGAAGAGCGGGCCGTGGCCCCGCCCCCCCAGCTTAGAGCGCCCCCTGCGGCGTGGAGGAGCGGGACCGCGGCGTGAGAGGCACCGAGAGGTGCAGGTTAATGCAGGGGCGGGTACTGCGAGTTCCTGCAGCCTCTGCGCTCGCTACCTGGTCGCCGAGGTCTGCCGGCTGGTTTAGGTGGTTCCAGATCGAAACTGCAGTGGGTTCAAGCTTAAATAGGGGAAGTTCAGGTTAGACATAAGGAAGAAGTTCTCTGTGAGGGTGGTGAGGCACTGGCACAGGTTGCTCAGAGAAGCTGTGCCTACCCCACCCGTGGCAGTGTTCAAGGCCAAGTTGGACGGGGCTTGGAACAACCTGGTCTGGTGGAAGGTGTCCTTGCCCGTAGCAGGAGCTTCGAACTAGATGATCTTTAAGATCCCTTTCAACCCAAACTATTCTATGATTCTATGACTCCCCATGAAGCGCAGAATCCTCGGGGGGGGGGGGGGAGGGCGGGGCTAAGCTGGTCCTCCTCAGCTTTCCCACCTGTGGGAATACTTGTTAATAAATGATCCAAAGGCTTCTGGAAAAGGGATTATTAATAAATAACTCTTCTCCTGATTGAACACCAATCAGCAGCTTCTTTTACTGAGGCATCATGTTGCTGTGTCTACAAAGAAAGAAGGGGCCTGCCTTTATTTTGCTGTTAATCATACAATCATAGAATAGTATGCTTGAATGGTGGGACCTCTGCATGTGCAGACAATTGTATTACTATGATTTTACTATTATTATGGGTTATTACAGCATGTGGTCAAAAATTACTTAGGTTCATCGAAAGCCCAGACTACATTTAAAAAATATTAAAAAAAGATGTGGAGCACACTGCTTTTCAAGTGGAAATGTACTCTGGAATCCTGATTGCTTTTTTGCACACTGCTCCTCATGGTCTCAGTTTAAATCCCCTTGTTGCAGCCTCCTTGTCAGTGATAGAATGGAAAAACTGTATTACATCACAGTTACTCAGTTACAAGATGTCATCCCAGTCGTACCATTTCTGCACCTTGTTTCCGAAGCTTTTTCCTGGATGCATGCAGATTATTATAGAGTCAGCAACACTGGCTACTTCTGTAAATTAATTTCATTCCACTAGTGATTTTTAATGGGTGTATAGAGGAGGAAAACCACAATTAATATGAATGCCACCCTCTCAGTTTTGAAATGACACCAGAGACATAAACATATATGAAATTCTGAGAGTTTCAGGACTCTGTGCACCAGAAATAAGGCACAAAAATTATTTTTATTTTAAAACTCAGAATTTGAGATTAGAGGGAGTTTATTTACTTATATAGATCATTCTTTCTTCTGCTAGATCAGAGCCGCATAAAGCAATGCATGACCTACAATATTAAAATTGTCCTTTATGTGGCCAGATAAACTTGTAATTTCTAGCTTTTGCTGGTAGTCTATTAAATGTACTGCAAAGTAAAGCTTGCCTTATTTCTCTATTCTGCTCATTAAAGTGATGAGTAGGGGTGACAATGCAAGCCCTGAAGCTGGGCTAGAAGAGCCCAAATCACTGGAGCCTCCATATCCAACTTACTTAGAGGAATTTTTTGATCACTTTCTCTAACAGAGTTTTTCCTACCCCAGTTATCCAACATCCCACAAGAACTGTTTTTCAGATGTAGCATTTTCCTTCACTGTTATTCCCAAAAGCACTCCATCCAATGGGATAAGCCAGTTCACACCTTTCATAACTCACCTGATTAATCTAGTACATCAGTTCAATGACCACCTTTTCTTATGACCTTATTCTCAGGTGACAGGCACCTTCACCTTGGGTTTTTCTCCTATTCAGAGCAATAGCTTTCCTTCATATTCAGCATGTGCATTCCTGAGTGATTCAGAACAGAAGACTGCGATCTCTGTCGCTTTTGCAAGGGGAGTGTCTCAGCCAGTCTGAACTCAGAACACTTTAGCAGGGTTCATACTTGTATTTTTAGTCAATGCTAATACTAGAAACAGGCAGATGAAGCCAGACAGGATGTAGCCCAGTTCAGGTTCCAGCTGACTGAAGCAGAAAAAAAAAAGAAAAAAAAAAAGGAAAAAAAAAAAAGCCTTTAACTTGTTTAAATTTCTATTCCATTTATAAGTCTGGCAGTGGTAGTTGCAGACACCGTTAGCCAGCTACCATAATCCTGCTAGTTCTGTCCCTGGTGGGCACATTCCAGATTTAATGCACAAAGACTGTTCTGTCACCAAAGACTTCCAAGGTACATGTACAGAAGAAACTGAAGGCTCAATTGTGGCACAGGTACTAGATTTTACCTAAGTTGCTCTGGTGTTGACAGCAATTTAAGACAGACTGCAGCTGAAAACTAGACCAGCAGCCCCTAGGGACCCCAGGATTAATATTCACTCTGAGCACTAGCCTGCGCTGATGTCTTCCTGCCTCCAGCACCTGTACTATTGCATGTGCTACCTAACTTAAAGTCTGCCCACACCATAACCACTTTTTCATGCATCTGTGTGGACCTGGCTATAGCCTGTACAACTGGCAAGGCCCTCATATGGAGAGGAGATGGCAGACTGACACACATCTGCATCTCCAGCCCCCTTGAATCCTTGTAAGAGTAGATACTTGTGTGAGCATGGGTGTCCAGTAAAAGTTTTATGCTCAGCAAGTGAACAGACCAGCAAGTTCTGAGGAAACGCAAAGAATAGCATGTGTGGCATTAACTTTAAAGCTGCTACCCCATGAACTGAGGAGAAAAAGATAGGACAGATGTCAAGAAATTTGCTTGGTGGTGGTGAATACAAACACAGAAAGAAGGGTAGAGAGCACAGCTGATGGAAGTCAAACTGGTTAAACTAGGAAATAATGGAAAATGAGCAAGGAGGAAGCAGACAACAAAAAATAGAGAGAAAAAATGTTGCTGAGAGTAAGGAAGAAGGGAATAATAGGAGGAAAAGACTGAAGTGTATTAGATTGCAAAAAAATACCATCTTAAATATTAAGGGAAAGGGAAAAGGAGGGAGAACATCCACACACAGAAATTTTGTTACACTTGAATACCATACGCATTACAAACCTCATGTCAATGTCTGAATGGGGATGCGGCCACACTGCTGATTTGGATCTGGATAAGTAACTCTGTGAGGTTTAATAATCTCATGTGAATCCATTGTAAGTGCCAGCAGGAAAAATGTAACCTTACTTTAACTTCACAAGTAGAAATTACTGATTTATTCACTGTGGGACAAAGGTATCCCTAGTATTATTTCATTAATATTGTTACCCGTACTAGGACTTTGGTAAAAGTGATGTGACACCACTGTATCCTGTTCTGTATAGGAGTTAGAAGTTATCACTGGACCAAGTGGAGCTCTCTTTCTCTGAATCGCTCAGTGCAAAAAAAGGGAAAACTGGTTGTCTTTTGGCAACTGAGGCTCTTCTCAATGCTCCATATCCAATAGTTTAAGCAACTTCTGCATCATGCTGACATGAACTCTATCAAATCTGTGTCCAGTGATCAAAGAACCCTGGCCAGAATACATTGCAATTTGCTTACCTTCAGCTACCAAATGCTTTTGATCCTGTCCCTGGCTGCAAAGACCATGGTGACCTCTATGGATTGTTCAAAACCCCCACCAGGTCTGGTTTGGAAGCTGCAGAAAGGGAGCCAGTGGAGGATGGATAGTGAACCTAAGGGCACTTTCCTTCCTGAGGACCTCTTAGTTTATACATGCAGACAAGTGAGGCAACTGTAGTAGGCCAAGAAGAAGGTACTCCAGAAAGAGTTTCTTTTTCTACTTTAATGTTTTAAAGTAATGGCAGAAAATTACAGTATTTGTTGACCTCACAGAGCTAGAGAGCTGTGGAAAGGGATGTGGAAGAGGAGGGAAGGGGGAGTCAACGGGAGATCCATCACAATATGAAAGAAGGTGCAGATGTTGGAGTGAGAGTAAACAGTGACAGAGAGGAAGAGCACCAAATTTTGTGAGGAAACAAAGTGAAGAGTGTGCAGAGACAAGTGGATGAATGGAGGGGAAGTCTCATAATTGTTTTTCTACCCATTGGCCTGAATATTGGAGGGTGTGGGGAGTGACCTACAACCTCAATGCCCTGACATGGTAATTGGCAGGTGGAGCAGAAACAGGAGGATTCAGGGTATGGTTCTGGACAGTAAGCCTTGAGGCCAGAGCCTGGAGATAAGCAGCACTCTGGCACTCCTTGCCTTTAAGGTGACTCTTGTGCATCTGACAAATCTTGCATTTCATACCTCTCCCTACAAGCTGTCATATATCTTTCCACTAGGACCTTCCCAGTGGCAAACACAGTCCCAGACATGAGAAGCTGAGACATCAGTGCTGCGACTCAGCATTACAAAGCAGGGGGGAAATAAATTCCTGGCAGTACTGGCTCCCTGCTGGAGCTCTTTGTGTTTAACATTCATGGCCTGTGCCCAGCCCACAAAGTATTTGCAGCCTCCTTTTCCTCTTTGAAAACACTCCCCTGCTTGGTTTTGGAGGGGTGGGTAAGATTGGCCAGATTTACTAACTTCTTGGCAAAGATGTATCCTTTGAAAGGCAGAGACCCAGTTCCTGCTGGTGCACGTCAGGATGTGATTTCTACAGCACTTTGCGCTGCATGGTTTTTCGAAGGCGAAGGCAGTGCCAGTGCCACATTCCTCTCTCACATGTATCTGTAACACTAGAGTGAACTGATGCTACCCTGCAGTAAAACTGTGGAAGAGCAGAATCCAGGCTGAGCTTTGTACTGTTTGTTTTGTGCTGTTTGTTTCCAGCCTAAAGGTTTGCATCTGGAACTTTTACTCAAGTCTGGAACAGCATCATGACTGGGCACACAAATCTTGATCCTTCCTGTGCTTGGTGCAGGAACAGCATGTGCTTGAAGAAGAGGGGATGTTGGCAGAGCTTTGTGTAGGCTTTGCACTTCTGGACCACTGAAAAGGCTGCTCTCCAGCCTAGCAGAAGGGAAGGAGCCTGCCCGTGTTCACCATTCCATAAAAGAAGGTTGGGACAGGCCTTCTCCTCTCAGCCTTGATTACATTTTCTGTGTGGTCAAGAGTAGTCTTGCAGCAGTGGTGAGCTATGTTTGGTAGCCCCGGGCAAGTGGGCAGGGTTGTGAGGAACTGGAGTCTGACCCTTCTGCAGTGTCACAGGGGCAGGGGCTGACATGGGGTCCTGGGCCATGAGCAGGGTGGCAGGGACAGCCAGGCCTATGGGTGCCCTGCCTATGGGCAGGGCAGCCAGGGCCCCAAGCCAAGCCTTGGCTCAAAAAGAAACACTGTTTTGTTAAAAAAAACCAGCATGGCAGTGACAGTCCAGTACCTCTCTGCTTGTGGCCTACAAGCAAGCCAGCCCTTGGTGCAATGTGTTTCTCCAGCACACGGAAATAATTAACAATTGTTCCTTTGTATCTTGGCCAGCACTGGAGGTACCTAATTTTGGGCATTGTTTCTGTAAGAAACACCAAATAAATGTTCCTTTTCATTCCCAGAAGAGGGCAAAGAGCCATGGGTACAAAAAGCATCAGGCCCAGCGATATGTTAGTGTGTGCAGTTGTCTCTTACAGCTTTGTAAGCCAGTGCTAACTGGCCTGGGGCCAATGGAGTTAAAACACCTGAGAGAAGAAACAGGTTCCTAAGGCGAGGGAGAAGGAGAATTCTCCATGCATGACTGATTAGAAACATTTTTACCCAACATGATTATTTTGCTATGTACAGGGAGCCACGAGACTTTTAAGAGAGATGTTGGCAGCTCGTTGAGAATTCTAATGGTTGAAGTTTGGAAAACTATAAAACCGTAATTTTGGTTGAGCGGTCTAGCACCTTTGCATATTTTAGGGAAGGTCCCAAAGAGGGAAGCTGAATCCCAAACATCCCACTTCCTATGAAGGTCTTCGCGTCTAGTGCTTCCAGCAGGATAGCAGATAACGTACCTTACAGAGTGAATGCTTTCAACATGTAACTAACAGGTTTGAAAAACAACAACAAGAAATCACTGACTTGACTGGAAAGAGAAACCTCAGTATACCAGCATGGCTGGTTAAAATCTTATTTGTTGGTTTCAGTTTCTTCTTCGCTGAAGGAGGTATCAGAGAATGAACTAAAAGTTATGGGATAAACTTTAAAAGTCTACCTAGAGAAAGAGAAAAGATTAATTACTGGAAGGCCAGGTTTTTCACAAATGCCACTACTTATATTACACATACACAGTCACACTTGTGTATCTCCATCTGTGTCCCTGACACGTGTGCCAAAATACATTTTTTTTATTACTGGCATTTTGGTTTTGGGAGTATGTTTGAACAAAGTAGAGTTTGTACCCCTGTTGAAACTATTTAGTCTGCTCACTAACACAAAGGAAGACATCAAAAACTACTTCTCTGGAAAACCATCAGAATATAGGACAGGGCTTCTCTTCTTTCTTCTGGCGTTATACAAATATGGTCTAATATACACCCAAATCCTTATGTAAATGTTGTCTGTAAGACTTCTAATCAGAAAAGAAAACAACAACCCTGTATTTCTCACACTATAAAAAGACCAACTTGGGAAAAGAACAATGCAGTCACAGAGTGGTGTGGTGTCTGTTAAGAGAGTTCATGTTAAGCAAGCATTAGCTATTCAAAGAATTAACTGAAACAGGGCAGTAAGTGAGCATCTGTTCCTTGTCACTGAACTCAGGGCTATAGCAGAGAGAAGAGAAAAAGGTAAGTTAACAAATTTTTTTAGCATAGAAATTAAAAAATATCCCTTCACTGTCCCCTAGTCTGGATTATTCTTTTAGAAGGTAGATCAAAATATCAGTGGTTGCTTTTCGAAGTTGTCTCTCCAGTCACAGAACTTATCAGTAGCAGAACATAAGAGACCCAAGATATGGACCAGAGGGGACTTCCAACATTGCTGGATCTATATCTTTTGTAACAGCATATGTATTTGGCTAGATGTATTCCTTTGCATTTTATTTGTGGCTAAGAGGTAAGGTAAGAATGCTATAATTTTTAATGCACATATTTCAAGCAGGTAAAAGCTGTCTCATAGTCTTGTGTGCCTGAGATAAATCATTCTGTGACCAGTTGCGACCAAACCCAGAAGAATGATACATAAAATTATTTCTTTATTACCCCTATTACAATGCATTAACTGTTTGCTAGGTGCTGACAGAGTCAGACCTCCATGGCCCTTCTGTTGGTTTGTCAAAAAGACTGCTGGCTTCAAACCTACAGAGTAACGTAATGGAGCTGGTCAAAGAGGAACTTGGGTGCCAGTGACGGGGGAATGACAGAATTCACATTTCCTTCAGACTGGAAAGAGGCAACACTACAGTAAAAGCAGACAGGACTTCAGGAGGACAGATTTCAGTTAGCCGAAGGGTCACTAGGTAACATTTTTTGGAAGGCTGATCCAAGGAAAATGGGGAATTTGAGAAAGAAATTATGTAACATGAAAGAGATGGTATTAAAGGTGTAACTGCAAACTTTCAAGGTACAGAAGATGGTCAGGAAGCAGAGTAAGTGATCAACTTGGTTAGGTCTCTTTCATCCCAAACATACAAGGAGGTTATACTGGAGGTACAAACTATGTCTGAGTATGAAAGACAGATTTTCAACAGCACACAAGAACAACATCAGAAAGGCCAAAGAGATGTTAGTCCTAGTGACCATTGCTTGTGAGATCATTCTATCAGTGCATTAATAATAGGAAAAACAGGATTAGTGAACTAGTCAATGGAAGAGTAAGTCTATTAACAGATGACATTGAAAGACAACTTATTTAATGTTTTTTGCTAAAAGTGACTAACAGTTAAGATCATTAGCAAAGGAATGAGTCTGTAGGAGGTGGTGTTTACTTTAACAGTCTAGAAGATGGAATAGAGAGATTTTCATGAAGCTGAGGGGGAATGAAAATAAATTAGATTAGAAATCAAAATTATCTCCAAAGATGGTCTTGAGAAAATAAATGGTCTGTAGGAAAAATCAGATTAATTGAACAGGGATGTTCAAAGTCTGCATTTGTGGGGGACTCAGTTTCAAAAATACAGGACATAGAAAGAAGTATAAAGTTTGTAATGGAATCAATATTTGCTGGAATAGGTGAACACAGTTTAGAGGCAGATAAATAATCCTTAATACATGAAGTAATCCTGGTATGTTACTTAATGTTAAGGTCTCAACTTGGGCACTGTGTTTGGTGCTGGATGTCAAGAGGCTGGAGAACCATGAATATTATCAGAATTCTAGAAAACAGGACATGGAAACACAGATAGGAAAAAGGTAGCCTCTTTTAGCATATGAGAGGATGATATTGTTCAGGAAGGAAGGACAATGACCATCTTCAAGTGCATAAAGGGCTGCTACAAGGGGTTAGAGAGAAATCTATCATTTGTACTCCTCATGGGTAGGGCAAGATATAGTAGTTTTAAGCATGGAAAAAGTCATTTTAATGTTAAGGATCAACAGTACTGGAACAGATTTGCATAGGCAGGTTATGGTGGCTCCATAATTGAGTTCTCAGATAACAGGCTAAATAAACATTCATCAGGAATGACCTACCACAGTTGACTCTGCCCTTCGTAAGTGTCATTCTACTTGATACTCAAGGTTGCCTTTAGCCTTACAGTATTATGATTGGAGTAGGATCTTGACCTCCCCAGAGTCAATACCAAAGAGTCCCATGGACTTCCCACAACTCTTCAAGAGCCAGATAAGCTCTTGTAACAGGCACTAGCTAATCCTACTGCAGCCAAAGGTTTATTCTGCTCTTTGAGGACTTTTCTGTTCAGGAAGGTAGGGTTGCATATAGGTAGCAGAGCTGCAATCAGAGAGTAGGAGACTGAGTCCCATAGATTATTCTTGCCTCACCCATTTTTCCATTTTCCTATTGCTTGACACCACACTGTTTTTTCAGCAGTCAGTTTTATGGCTGAACAAACAGTTGTGACAATCCCAGTTTCAGGGAGTAGCATGGGTGAGGCTGGGAGCTGAGGGAGACAGCCTCATTGACAAGAGGTGCAGTACTACAGCACACAAAAACAAAGAGCAAAGCAGGTCCTGTGGCAGTAACCAGGGTTAGCCAAGTCTAGTTCACCAGACAAGTCTGTAGTGGTAAGGCAGAGCTGAGGTGAAGCCTGCAAGTCAGAGCCCATATTCAGATCAACTAGACATGTGGCCAGGCACAGGAGCCAAGAGTGAGTGCCTTAGCTTGAACAGAGCTTCTGAACAAAGGAGACCAGACCCCCACTTCCCACAGCTTTTTCTCACTCATCTCTTTCCCCATCAGTGATCCAAAGTCCTGCAATGGCACCAGATTCGAGCTGGCCTGGAGGACCAGCTGCCAAGTGGCTGGGAAGGGCAGCGCCATTACAATCCATATAAAAGCATCTGTTGCTCATTTGCCACAGCACCAAAAGAGCAAATTCCCCAACACTCCCCCAGAATGACAGGCCCATATTGCATTTTAAAGGACAGCCATGAGCTGAGGAAGGAAAGGACAAATACATATTTTCAGCCTCAGTGGCTTGTTTTAACAAAACTCATACTCTCAAGGCTATTGCCATGAGAATTATGAGTATGTTGGTTTGGGGGTTTTTGCTTTGTTTTAAAGGGCAGATTAGCAGTGACATTTCTGATACCCTCATTTCTGGCTTCCATAGGCTCCAGAAACCAGATCTGCTAACCACAACTGTCTTTTCGACACATATTCTGTATTGTAGGCCACTGCTTCACCTATAACCTCTCCACGTATAACTGAGGTTGTTAGCACTTTTTATTGCTGCAACCTCCTGCCCCCATTAGGCTCTCCAGCAGTAAAGGATCACCAAAGAATCTGGCCCAAAATTTTCAGTATTTTTATTTGTGTATTACAGTCTCTACACGATTATTCAAACAAAAAAAAATTTCTTGGTTAACTGTGAGGAAAGATTTGCTTGGCAATGATTGAGCCATCATGCTGAAGTGTTTGACTATAGCCTTGGTGACACAACTGGCCCATGTGTGCAAGGAAGTGACAGCATCACCTAAGCCTGTCCCACCACTGACCATACCAACAAGTCTGACAATTTTGGAGACTATAATTACTTGATCATCTTTGTCAGATGCTCTCACTGACTCATGGGTTATAGACTATGAGGTAGTGTCTCTGCTTTCTGGATCAAATTAGCCATTGGGGCGGTTGAGCCAGATGGTTAGCAGAAGCATCTGCTTAATTCTGGTGGTTAATCTTTCTGAATCCCACCCTGCTCATCATCCAGCCTGTTTTCCTTTCCTTCAAGGATGTTTCTGAAGAGCTGTCTCTTCTGGCCAGGCAAACTGCAGTTGTACGGAAATCCCTTTAGCTTGGGTAGAAGGGCATGCTTTTGTAATCATGCCTTTCACACCAGGATATTAAACTCACTGAGTCAAACAGGGAAAGATATTTCATCAGACTTAGAGAAAGTTCCTGTAACCACTTCATGATGAGCACTGTTTTGGCTATTGGGAGAACAACTAAGGGACAGAAAGGAGAAGGAAGCAGATACACAGAAGAAAACCAATGCTTTTCTGTGTCACATGTGCAGGAACTTATCCAAGACAATACATACGCTTTATTCTCCCTGATGGCAACTGAACCAACATTCATTTAAATGCAAAGCTGTCTCAGTTTAGACGCTGGTTTTCTGCAGAATCGGGCAGAGACTTCCAGGGCAGTGTGTCTGGAGTGGCCTCAAACTACTTGGGATAAAGTTTGCTTTTTTCCATTCCCAACATCACCTCTGCTTTGAATACCTAGGGATGTTTCTGGTTGCCTGCTGGCAAAATGGCCCTGGAAAGAAATTTGTTAAATTAGCACTTCTTGCCGCCAGAAAACTTTCTGACTGCAAGGTGGGAATGTGAGAAACCTCCCACTCTGCACACGGGGCTAGCACATTCGGCAGCTATGCTCCACTGGAAAAAATCTGCTGTAATTTTAAACAGAAACCACAGAGGTCTGACAAAGCCTGTAGGAGACTCCTGGAACTTTAAACCAAATTGTTATTATATTTCTAAGATGTTGGAATTTTACTGCTAGCCTGCAGTATTCTTCTAGTAAAGGCCTTATCATGTTATCCAGCCAAACTTCCCATTGACTAGGATGAGGTGGCCAGCAATGCACATTGTAAAGGACAGGATCTGTACAGAAAAGGGTATTCAGATATTTTTGGGGTCCTCATTTTTTAAACCAGGATTTTACACCCACATTTTTATGATGTTTTTCTTTTGGCAGATTTCTGGGAGGTGCAAACTCCACCCATGGAAACAGAGGCCTCCTTTAAAAATTAGGAATTAAATTATTTGCCATAAATAATGAGGTTATGTGCATCACCTTTTTCATTATAAGAGAGCAAGGTGTCTTCATTTATATTCATTCTCCATGTATCTCAGTGCTTAGCACAGCAAGCATAGTCAGGCTTGCTCTTTAGGTCATGGTGGCTTTACAGGCTTAGGGACGAATTGCAAGCCCAGACTCCATATCACACACTGGTCTAGATTTATCACTTCCTGAGCTCCAGGAGCTTTGAATCAGATTTTCTCTCAAGTTCACCAGAGAAGTGATCAACGAAAACTACAGTAACCAAAACACTGGTTGGCAGGCTGAATAAAAAGGAATAAATAACATAGTCACCTCATTTCATCAACCCAAACTTCAGTGCAGTCATTTAAGCAGTAAGCCTCTGAACCATGAGGTTGGAAGCAAACTACTCCAGTCAATGGAAAGACATTCATTAAGCTAAATGGCTTTGTATCAAGCTTTTACTGGATAGAGCTCTAAAATATTTCCTCCCAAAGTTCTGCAGGCTATTTTGGTCTGTCCAAGCTGTAGGGAAGGAAACTAGAAAACAATAGCTGGCCAGACCAGCAGAATATACATAAATATGGGTAATTGAAATACAGTGTGAGTTAAAATCTCATTGGTATATAGCTGAAGTATGATCAGCACGCGTAACTGTAGCTTGAAGACTGCTCTCCAGTGGCTGTTCAGCTGTACTGATTCATAACTCTCTGCATGGAAGTTCTGCAGGGTTCATACTGTTTTCTGAAAATAGCGTTAAATGAATCCTAGGTGGGGTATTGGTGAAACAGCAAACTAGAGCTGGAGTTATAAGAAGGCTTAAAATAGAAAGTAGGAAGCATAAGGCATCCCGTTTTGTAAAAAGGAGGGCCTTTAATTTTTTCTATTTTTTTTTTTCTTTTTTTAAAAGAGCAGTCAGTCAGCCTGTGCAAAAGACATTGGTTGTACTTTTGAATCTGGATATCAGCACATATAATTTATTTTTAGTTAGTCAATTATATAACACAATTAATTTATTGTGTTAGTAAAACACAAAGTGTTCAAATCAACTTATACAATGTGTAAGTGCGAGCGATTCACTCTTTCAGTCTGCTGGGTTTGACTCTTGTTTTAACAAAACACCAGCCACATCTTTTTTTTTAGCTAGAACGGCTGTGGTTTATATTGCTGTGGTAATTATGTGAGCCTTTAAAATGTGGTTTGGAAAACATTACACATCTGAGGTATTTGTGCAAATTAGGGGATTAATAACAAGACCTGTTTTCTTTTTCTTTAATGGAAACCTTGAAGGGAGTGTGCATGCGTGAGACAGAGCTGAACCACGACTGGTGTGTGTTTGTGTGCATTTCATTTCCCTCCTCTTTTCCCTGCTCTTCTCCTCAGCAAGATACTTACCAAATCATGAGTCTTGTCAGCCGGGTGACAGGTTACATTCTCACTTGCTTGTGGGATCATATCCTCCAAGCTAAAACCTAGTCCTCAGAGGCTAAAAAAGAACATATATGTACCAACATATGCATTCAATCACGTAAACAAAAATAATAGTTTTCTGCCTCTTTATCATTCAAATGCCTTACTGGAAGCCAGAACACAAACTGTGCTTTAGTCAAATAAAAGTTATTGAGCTCAACAGGGAAACTGAGTAAAATTTAATGGCCTGTGACTTACAGGCTACACCATATCATCTAGTCCCTTTTGGACTCCAATTCTACAAGCATAAATGGAATTTAAGCCCTAGTTATTTTTTTTTTAATTAGAACATTAGTGAGACTGGAGGGGCCTATCTGAGGAAGGCTTCAGCCATGTGTAGGTGTGGATGGATAGATGGCTGTATTTTTGTTGGGTAAAAAACTGCCCTTCTGCATTGTATTTGGCTTCATTTTTGAGGTGGCTGAATATCCAGTCCAAATACAAATTGGCCCAGAATTAGTTTCCACTTCCTATCCTTCCTTTTGCTGAAACAAATAAAAACTGGGATTCAGTTTGTAGAACTCCTGGCTTTGTGGTCAGGGTCTGCAGGCCATTTGCTACCCAAAGAGTACAGTACATAGGAAGCGTTCAAGATGCATCAAAAAATTCTTTGGGATGTTAATCTGACTCAATACCTCCAGTCAAGAATGTAAATAATTATTTCCAAGTAGCTTTTGCCAGACAGCTCTGCAGTTGCTTAATTGCTTATTATGCTGACTAAGGAATGAGACCTGAAAGGCATTTCAGAGAAGAACCCCATGAAGAAGAACATGAAAATAGATCAAAGCAGATACTGAAATACACACTGTGCTAGTTCCAAATATAGCTTCCAGCTTAAACTGACAGCAGAAACCCTGGCAGTAATGAACTTCGTTTTTTAAGTAGACATGAGAATTCAGCTCCTTACCTGGGTCTAGTCAGCTCTTGAAATCTTATTTCCAATTACTTTGCTCCAAGACTGAGAAGGACTTTTTATGTGACAGTCATTAAGCATCTAACTTGGACATAAGGCAGAATTTGCCTGATACAAATCCTGCTCGAAAGTTAATGAGATACTTTATTCATGGAGCAGTTTATTCATGACAGCTCCACCTGCTTACCAAAAAGCAAGTGAAGAAAATGTTTGAAGACTTGTCATCTGCTGCTCATACCAATACATGTTCTCTACAAAATACTCTTCTCTGAAAACTTCTGTGTCAAAACTACTACCATACCATATTGAGGATGCGTAAGCACCTAATTCTTCCTTCAGCGTGGACTTCATTCTAAAATCAGTGTCAGGTCATATTTTAAAAATTGCCCCTGGACTTACCAGGATTCCTTGCACAACTGAGCCCTGTGATTCAAACAGAATACCTTGCATTTGCTCTTTGCTTTTTTCCAGGTGGAAACTAAAAGCAATTGGAAAACATACAAAACCTGCCAGAGAGATAAGGCAGCTGCAATCTTTAGCAGTAAGAGCCTGCTAAAACTTTCAGTGTTCTAAGAAGTACTATAAAGTCATAGAGGAAAAGAGCTCAAAGCCGTGGTATAGCAAAGCTAAGGTTGTGGAAGCTTAGAAATTCCTACTACTTATGAAAATCAGTAGACTGGATGTGTTTGCATCCTGACTGCAGCATATCAATTGGTGAATTAGCTGGGTGTAAAGCTGGGTGCAAGCCAGTTCAGTAGCTCCTTTGCTGCTAACATTGAGTAGCAGCAATTAGGAAATATCCTTACATTCCCTGATTTTCATCTCCAGGCTATCTTCACTTCCTTCTTGCACTGATAACTCCTTCTGTGCAAGCAACTGGCTCATCCTCATGCCCACGCTCTTCCTTCCATGTCATGAATGAGTTACCTAACTTTGTTCTGCAGCCTGCTCACTATTGCCCACAAATATGGGATCCCCATATTTGCATTTCCCCTTTTAAGTGACTACAAAACCCTATTACTGAGAAAATCTGTCTTAACAGTACTGCTTTTATTGTTCAATAGATCCATCTTCCTCACCCAGGGCAGATGCATCATTCTTGCTGTAACTACTTCACCTGTTTATAGATAGATTTCCATCTTGTTCACTGCTGTGCTCTCCAGTACTACTCTGTTCTTCTCTGACAGAAGAGAAGCTTTTCCTGATGCCCAACCCAGATGCTCCTTTCTGCTGTTTAAGCTCTGTGTTTCCCTTTCTAATCACCATGGATGAAGGGAAGAGATTATTCCTTTCATCACTGCAACGAAATGTTGTACCCTCAGATTCTTATCATGTTCCCTCCCAGCCTTTTCTCTTTTAGGCTGAAGAGGCTCAGTTCTTTCAAGTTTTGCTTACAGGTCATGTTTTGTAGAGTCCTGAATATTTTCACTGGAGGTAGTTCAGGGAACAACAATCTGTGTGAACCACATTTTAGTAGTATCCAAAACTAAACTCACACCAGGCTTTCTTAACACTTTGTAGAGCAAAGGATTACTCTATGTACCTTACAAGTTGTACCTGTATTTCTGCAACCCAGCACCACACTTTCCTGCTTTGCAATGGCATGAAATGTTAATTGTTGCTTGATTTATCATTCATATGTACTCTCCATCCCTTTTCTAGAGTAATAGCACTTGTCAGTTGCTCTTTATCCTGCATGTGTCTGATGAATCCTGCATAACATCCTATCTTGCACATGCCCCACTGAATGTCATCCCTTTTTTTACAAACCATGTCTACAATTTGTTGAATTGTTTTCATTTATTATCCCCCCCAGCAGCATACATCCTCTGTCCCCACCTCCCATCCTGCTTTACTTTTAGTAAAACTGCTTAGGACTGTCTTGAATAGGTCTGGTTCAAGGGCTGACCTCTGTGAAAGCCCGTTCAGTACATCTTTCTAGTTTTTACGGTCAAACACTGAAAACTACTCTCCAATTATAGTTTGCTATTAGTGAATCTTCTGTGCTAAGCCACTGATCTTCACAGGTCATTTTGACAGATATTTGAGACAACTATAGTTGCACTTTTACTCCAAAAGCAAGACTTGTCTTTAATTTTAATTAACTGCCAAGAATGCCCAGTTTTCAGAGCTTACTGATAATACATTGAGTGCTTAAATGAATACCATTTTAACTTCAGTAGCTATTTGGTGTGTTGTGGAGCCTCAGAGGATCACTGATGCTTTGTGGGTTACTGATCTACAAGAAATGACATATCTGTGATTTGCAATATGGGTAAATAACATGTGACTAATTATTTCGTTTTTAAGAATGCTCAGAGGATAAGCTAGAGACCTGATTTTCAAGATTACAAACAAGACTAAAAAAAAACCCAAAAGTAAAAAGCCCCATATTCTGTTAAAAATTAAACTCACTGTGTTGTTAGACATTAACAGACTGCTACCCATAAAATTTGGAAGAGATATGTAGCAGCTTCTATGTATGTTACAAAATAACTCCTGATAAATGTGCAGAAAGATCTTTTATCCTTAATTTAAAAAACACGTTATTTTGCATAGCCCTTTCTGTTCACACTTGTGAATATTACTGAGACAATTACTCTGTTTGAATTGGATTTCATTACAAAGCAATGTGTTAAACTTAAAGCCTTTGTAAACAGATTCCACCCCAATATACATTGCCTATTAAGAACCATTTTTCCAGCAGTATCAGCACTTACGATTTTCTGATTTTTCATCTAGTTTGAAAACATTGAAGTGAATAGTGTAGCAAAGTGAAATAATGCTGCAGATGCAAGCATGAAAAATAGGATTAAAAACTTTTTTAGGAGTCAAAGTAAACTGCACTGGAAAGAAGACTGGGAAAAAATAGATGGTCCAGCTGAACTGAATAGGTGATCTTCATCTGAAGACTCCAGCAGTCCTTTTTCTGTGAAGCAGGTTAGCTGGGAAGTACTGAGATGCGATGGTGACCAACATGGCATAAAGCCTTGCCCTAGTAAAAATCTCTCAGAGGGATTTTCTATAAGCCTCTCCTGAATGGTGTAAATGAATTAGGAGCATATATTCAATGTTCTTCAGCAAAATAGCTCCTTGTGAGGCCAGCAGCTCTAAGGTTAGTGGTCTTGAAGTACTAAATGACTTTTGGAACTGGAAATCACGTAGATACTTTCTACTGCACACTTATTTAAATCATAAATAGACTTGGGCCTAAACAAATCCTTAAATATAGTCATGAAGAAGTACCAGCTCCATTTCCTTTTCAAGAGTGACAGTCTTTCCTGCATACTGAAATGCTTTTACTTTTTGTTTTATCTAAAAGGCTGACCGTGCAATATATAATTTCTCTCAGGTGATTCGTTGCAAAGGTTTGAACTGTTTTATACAGAGGATAGGGGTTGATTTCTGCTCCTGTAACTTCCTTCTCAAGGCTTTAAGGAATAAAACTTAGCTTTTTAATGGTGTGCAGAGATGTTACTAGACCCCAGCTTCCTTGGAATTGCAGTAGGTGATGGGCATCCAATGCACAGGCTCTTCAGGAATGCTGGCACCGGTGAAAGCTAGTGGAAATGCTGAAGTCTGCTTCTTTGAAGGGATAGAGGGGTTAGATTTCAAAAAGAAGCTTCATTGTCCTTACTAGTGGGAGGCTTCCAGAGGAAAAAGGTAGTCCTTTGAAGACTTTTCTTGTTTATTGTACAAAACTGCCACCATGGTTCATTGCTAACAGAACTTCTCACTTGGGCTCTCTGTTCTCCTCCTCTTCCTGCCCCACAAATCTTGGTATTTATTTCTTTTTATGCCTTTAGTGCAAATGGAAACATTATGCCCTGAATCTTATTATTTCAAGATTTCCGGTAAAGCAACATAAAAAAATGAGTCTGAAATTGCAAAGCAGCCAGGATATGCCTCTTTCTGCTCTTTAGAACTTATGATTTCTCTCTGCTCCCTGCAAGCACTGCACCCATTGGACACCCCAGAGTAAGATATGACTGCAAAGCACAATTGCAAATGAAAAGCTTGTCCCACTCAACAAATAGGAGACATACGAAGTTTACAGGTTCATTATTGCCATCATGCCAAACTGTAGATCCTTCACTCTCAGGAGGAAACCCATTACTGAGGTTACCTGAACCACTTTCATGGCAGGAAAAAAGAGTTCTCTCATACTTTGGTGTGACATCTGTATCCCTCTTGGTCTAAAGATGCAGGGTTGGTAAGATATGTTTTTTGAAGGTATTAGAAGAAGTTCTTCTCTTTTTCCAGGGGGAAACATTGTTTTGTTGTTCACCTTCAAGGGATGCCACAACATGTGATAGATTTGTGCAGACCTCTCTTGTCAGGTCTGGAAGTAATGGGAATTTAGCTAGTATGGAAGAGAGGACCTCTATTGACAAAATTGTGGTAGAGTTCTACACTCTCTCAGCAGTGTAAGTTACCACCTTATATTTTGTTTCAGTTCTTACTGATGGTGGCATTAATACCATGAGTAGGTCTCCTCTGTACAGTAACCTCAAAGAAACTTTAAACTAAAAAAATAATACATAAAATCAGAGCCATCCACATCTCTACTAATGTGGTGTTATTTGAGGTGTTGTTTCAAGTTTTAGTTTATATTTCCTCTCTGTGTTTTGTATACTGATGTAATGATTTGCTTTCATTAGCTATATCCTTTCATCTTATGCCATCTGAATACAAGTTTGAGTGTGCATACATTCCCACGTTCCCTTCTTGCAGTCCTTCATGAACACCTAGATATATTCCTGCACCTTGCCTTCCCAGAAAACAGTTTGGTCTTCTAACACAGTTTAACTTTGGGTGGACAAGGACTCGGACAGTGCTAAAATCTGTAGACAAGCAGGAGCCCAGTGGTTAAAGGAGGGACTGTAACCACAGTTTTTCACCAGCCAGCCACCCCTGGGGCAGCGTACACTGCAAAAGGTATAATGGGTTGTGGATGTGCACACTACCTCAGTGGGCAGTTATGGATCATCCATCCTGCATCCATCCATCCAGAGGCCCAGTCGAAAGCAGTAGAAGACAGGACCAGAGACAGAGATGTAGACAAGATACAACGTGGGTCTAAGAAGTCCATCCAGAAGACAAGATTTGCCTACTGCAAAGGTCCAAGGGTCCAGCCAAGAGACATCCAGAGGCAGGACGGGAGCCACAATGGCAAACCTTTGTGCTAGATGTCTTCTCAGCTAAAGAAAGCGTAAACTAGAGACACTGGCATTACAGATTACTAAACCCCACTTACCCATTCTGGCATAGAAATAGCTCTCCTTCCTACTTTTCACTCTTTCTTTCCCGTTTTCATTCTATTACCCTATTTGAAATGGGCCTGAGCTTCCAAAAATATACAGAAGTCTCAAAACCAATATGAACATACTTCTAAAGCTCCCATTTTTCCAACCCAGCTTCCTCTGTGTAAATACAGGTTTTTTCATGTGTTTTTCCTTTCTGCCACCATTCTGATTTCTTGTAAAGAAGGGGCATTTGCCAGGGTGAACAGTAGTTTCCTCATTACCCATGGGAATGGTGAGTATCTAAGTTGGCTTAACGAAACCCTGACAAATCAGAGAATTTCCTTTTATCTCCCAAACAAGACATGCTGCCAAAAGCAATATATGGACAATGCAGTACTTCTGAAAGAGGGCTTACTTTGGTATGTGACATAAAGGACAGTATCTTTAAAAGTAGCAAAACACAGATAAGATTGATTTACTCATTTCTAGGGAAGTACACTTTCACAGAAAAGGAAAGTTCATCTTGAAGTTTGTGAGCGCTCTGGGATAAAGTCAACACTCCCCCTACTGGTCTTATGTAAGAAAGTTTTGTCTCCATCTCTGTTTTTCCCTTTTTAACCTTTTTTCCTCTTTTTATTTTTTCTTTTCATTTTTTCTTCTTTTCTTTTTGTATTTCTTTCTCACTTCTTTTCTTTTCTACCTTTCTTTTTTCCCTTTTTACTTTATGTTTTCCTATTTTTTCTTTCCTTTACCAGATTGAAGTTCCCATTTTCTATCAAAGGTTCTACAGATTCACACAACTAGAAATAACTGCCCCAGCAAAGGCATGGTATTGGAAAATGCACATCCTCAGAATGATATATTTGTTCTTTTTGACACTTGTGAAGTAACTGACAGGTGTCTTGCTGTTGTGATTGGAGCAACTTTTATCCAATCTCTGCATTCTGATAGAACAAGTAATAATACAGAATAGACAATGTCTTTAAAATAAGACAAATCACCCTTTGGCTCATTTTTTCAAAATCAGGCTTGCCACTCTAAGTAAGATAAATGATATAAGTTTGGGTATTTATTTATTGTTAATCAGTGATGGTCAGCATCTCCAGTGTTTCCTAGTTCATGATTCCACAGTGGTTCTCGTTTGTTCATAAGGACCATTTACAACTAAGTAACACACCCTGCCTGAGGATGCATGGCAGAATGTCAACTTCAACCAATTTTATTTACTTAATTGACCACTTAACTGACCTTTTTTTTCTTTTGCATGTAGACACATCTCTTCTAAGTGTGGGCTATAAAAACTGCAAGGCCCCACAGTCACATCAGAATCATCTGTTATACATACTTGCATGTTCATAATGGTGCTAGTTGTCCCAGCTGCAAGACAATGAGTAATTCTTACTAAGAAGCTCAGCTCAGCAGAAAAACATTTTGTCAAGTAATCATTACATATGCAGGATATCTCCCACACACCTTCCTATGTCCTGTTCTTATTTTTTGCATAATTCTTCTGTGTTTTGATTTTCTTCACTTTTGGTCCAAAAGCCAGTAAAAACACTGAGATACTCTATACAGGAGGGAAACACAGTATTTTACCTCAAAGCACTTTGACTATTTTCACTCTTTATTTCCTCATTTTTGCAACTCTTACAAGATTACAGTAATTTTTAGAAATGCGAGAAGAGAAACAGAAACACTGTTTTAAAAAAAAAACTCCTAATCACTTGTTTATAATTTAATAGTAACTACTATAAATGACTCTCTATTATTATTTGTGTTACATTAGTGCCTATGGGTTCCAACCAAGAAGCACATGGGGATGAAATGACTTGCCCAGATTTGCACTGCAACCAGAGCCAAACCAGTGACCGAAGCCACAACTCAGCCTCAGACTTAGGGCCGAACCTTTGGACTCTGCCTCTCCCCTCCCAGCCAAGAAGCACATTTCCATAGGCCTTAATAGCCGGTTGTGTGAAACCAGCCATGCTTTGGTTAATGAACATGAACTCAGAGCACAGTGCTGATGCCTAATAAACTGTTTCATTTAGAATACTTAACTGCCTGTAGAAGGTGGCTTAATCACCCAAGAGCCAGATTTCCAAAGTTATTTAAGCATCTAAGTGCACAAAAGACCATTGACCGGGATTTTCAGTAGTGCCTCCCTGTTTCACTCCTCTGGGATATTCCTTCAGCAGGTTTGGGCAGCTCAGTGCTTTTCATAGCCTGACTGGAGTTTTTACTGGGGAGAGAGTGAAAAGGAGGCCTCCATATCACAAGTATGGTTTTCACCCTGTGCCAAGGGATACTGAGGCTTCTGCATACCTCCCCATCTACTTTACCTTGTGGCTGTCCTAAATGCTAGCTTTGCCTCTGCTAGAATTGTGAAGATCCGTATTTTGACCACGTTATGCTCTCTACAATTCACTATGTGAATTTTCTGATGTACTTTGAAATTTGCAATGCCCATTTTCTAACCTGCTGTTTTCCATGGAACAGCACTGACCTCTTGGGTGGAATAGGCAGGCTGCTTTGCTTCCATCTCCTCCAAAGTCTTGGTTTGGTTTTTAATGGCTCAAATAAACACTAAAAGCAGAATGTGATGTCCATCCAATCTTGCTTCCTGCTACCAGCTGGAACTGAAGACACACATGCGCTACAGGAGATGCTCAGGGATGCAAAGGCTCCCGCACTTACCGAAATGCAAGTGCCTCTGGTGACAATGCTCGTGCAGGTGTGATGTCAGAGTCACACGGACTTACTATTTTGACAAGAAAAGAGATATCAGCCCACCATTGTCTATGCAGTCATATTATGGCTTCTTGCTGCACTATTAGTTTTGTTTAATGCAACAGTCATATGAACTGTTTTTTCGTATATTGCTGCCTTTAGTAACGGTTTGGGCACGCACCAGTCTTTCAGTGACCTAACACAAGCGGTCCAATTGTCCCATCAAAAATCTCTACCCTGCTTGAACATTAAAAATATCAGTAAAATAAGAATTTTCAATCTTCTTAACAAGCAAGACTTTCCTTACCTCTCTTGGTGTCAGTAAGTATGCTGGTATGTGTGAAGTGCGTATAACTCTGCATCCCTACTGGGTGCTGTGGGTTCAGTCTGCTGAGCACGCCCAAGAGCAGGGAGGTTGTAGAAATAGCATATGGGTTGTAAAGTGCTCCAGGATGAAAAGTATCTTGAAGGCAAAATATTTTGTTTTATTGGATAGTCCTCCAGCTGTATTAATAAAATATTGGTTAGCAATGTTTATACTTAAAGATTTATCATGGTGAGATTAATTCCAATCTTAGATTTATTGTGCAAGAAAATGAAGAGAAATCAGTCATGCTGTCAATCCAAATACATTTCCTAGCACTTTTTCTTCTGAACCAGACCGATCCCTGGAAATACACATTTCTTAACCAAAAATGTCCTTCAGACTTAGCCCTGACACCAATTTGAGGCTCAGCTTCATCAACTATTTTTTTTTTTCTGTGTCTGTACTGTTTAAAACTCTAGTGTTTATGGACCAATCGAAAGAGAATCCCTGGCCCTTTTCAAAAGAAAGAAGTTTGCCCAGCAATGTTCTCTTGTTCAAAGAAACACATTAAAAGCCCTAAGCATGGACTACTGGTGTACAGTTCACTTCCCTCCTCTCCTGCTATACAACAAGCTTTTAGCTCGGTACTTTGAGAAAGAAACATATATTGAGATGTGCGTATTCTACCACAAACCTTTCTTTGTGAAACCACAATTTTTTTTGTATTTAACTGCCAAAACACAGGAAAAAGTTTCCTGGTTCAAGGAAATCCAGACTTTATAGTACAAGTATGCACAGATATGGGTCACAAACAACTTTTACTTAGGTATTTATTGATATTTTGAAATAATTGATGCACTGCCATACTTGTGGTTCTAAATGAAATATAGCAACTTTTAAAGCCTTTTTTTTACATATATATATATTCATCTTGGTTTCATGAACCTAAATTACTATATTTTTATTTCTGGATTTCAAGTATAAATAGTGGGCTACCTTGAGGTGGAAAGTCAGTTGCCATTGAAATGCTAAAGCATCGTATAGGTAAAAAAACCCCCCACATTTAATTTTTTATTATTCTTTATTCTGCCCAGTTCTAAAACCAGCAACTTTGCCTATATTCTTTTAGAAATGTTGAATTAAATAAAAAAGACTAGAGACAGTGAAGTTAATTGCTAGAACTGACACGTTATGGAATTGTTTAGTCTTGAATCTGACAAGGATGTCCATCAGTTTTCAGTAAACAAATATGGTGGATATTATTTCTAGGCAGGGTATGTCAAGTTTTATGAGTGCGGGCATCTGTGAGGGCTCATTCATCAAATTGGTGAAGGTGTAAAAGGTTTTAATGACCTCCTAAATCTCCTTTTCTGGCTGTCATGGGAGGATGCCTTCCAAGGTCAGTCACCCACATAAGCAGGTTCACTTGTTTTGTAAACTATCATAGATCAGACTGAATGATAATTGCTGGTGGACCCTGGAGCAGAGAGAGCTATATATATATATCACAACACTTTCTTGTCAGGGCAGTACAGGTCAGTTGTGTTTGTTCATGGACATACTAGACTTTGATATTCCTGAGCCTCTGCATCTTTTACAGTGGTCTCATTTTCCCATTGTGTTTGCTGTCTGGACAGGATGTTCTACCAGAGGAAGTGCTCCCTGTGGAAAAGGCAGCAATCAGTTGTCTAACTGACCTTCATTGCTACTAACTACCTCACAGACACAAATTGATTTATTTATTTAGGTATGAGCTTACGTTTGTTTTATTGTTTTGCCATACGAGTAAAGCACTAAGGCTTAAAACTTGCTGACTAAAGTAAGCATTAGTGCAACTTTCCATTTCCATAATAAATCATCAGCTATTTATTTTATATATAAGATAGTTTGGATGGAAGGAACATTTAAAATGGCATGGCTGGTCAACAAGGTTAATTAATTGTTGTGTTGGCAGGCAGCTTTGTTTGAGAAGGCCAGGATGCTGTAATCATATGAGACTTTCAAGGTTTTGTGGAGGAAATGGGTCATTGAAAAAATACAGGATTTTAAATAAAGTGTCTGATAAATAAAAGAGGGGGGAGAATCTTTTTCATGATCTAGTGAAAATACTAGTTATCAGGAACGTGATACATTAAAACACATACATGTTTTGGGTTCATTTCCTCAGAATAATCTATTCTGATGCAGAGGAAAGCAAACATTAGAATACCACAGGCAGTTTTTAAAAGACCTCTTGGTCCCTGGGCAGAGTTCTGGCAGGCGAGGGGAAGCTCTGCTTGATCACACAGCATGCGTTATGAACTGCATTTGATTTTATAGCTTTCCAAAAAGCTGTCCAAAAAGGAGGTTGGTTGTTTTTTTGGGTTTCCCCCCCTTCTTTTTGAAAGGGGTCTCAGCCATCTTAGCGTGTGTTTTTCCTCACCCTGTTGACCCAGGCCAGGGAGGTACTTGCCAAGAGGGTAAGCAGCTCCCAAAGGTAGTGACTAGCGTACAGAGCTCGCTGGTCCAAATTGGAATACTTGGGCTTTTGCTCACCCCTGTCTTCTGGGCTCCTCATTTCTTCCCCCTCTGCCTTTTAAAATTCTCTTCCACTCTTCTTTGTTTCTTTACTACTGCAGCAGCTGAATTTGCAACTATACTGTGGTAATGGCAATTCAAAATATCTTCGAGGATGGCAGCTCTACAGACATTCCTCAAGTGTTTCAGAAAATAAGCAAGTGAAAACCTGATATACAGGCAATGCCATTTGAAACCCCACACCTATTGCGACTGCTTGGAAAAAAAAGATCCTTTGTGAGATAATCAAGATCCATGAAAATGAAGCAGGATATTCCACCTGAGTGAGTCTCTGTGGAGGGGTGTCATTAACTTGTCCCTACAAAATTCGCCTATGCCTTTGACAGTGTAGAGGGATTTCGTCTGCTAAATAAAACCCAATTGCAGCACCAGCTTAAATGGAAACTGCTGAAATACTCAGTGACATCAACAGCAGTGTTTGTCCATAGTTGCCTAAATGACATCTGTCATTACCACATCTGAGGAATGCCGGTGGATTTTTATCCTCACAACACCTTCCTCACATCAGAAGGTTCCGTTTTACAGACAAGACATCAAGGTGCTAGCCAAAGCATGTGCATATGTGTCCCATCACCGCCGTGCCTGTGGTCACACAGCAATGAACACAGACTGCTTAGTCCTAGTAAAGCTGCATATGGATCAGATCTTCTCCTCTGGTGTAACATGAGTGTAGTAAGGCAAATTCAGGCATCATTTATGGTATGTGTGGAAAAACCAGGCCCAAATAAGAATGATTTTGCTTTTAGGAGGACTGCCAAATGGAAATCTTTTAGAGGATAACTCTTTGATATGGCTTCTGTAACTCAGGTTTTGTTTGCCTTTTTTTTAAGCAGAGTGTATTTAAGAGCTTTTGAAAATAACAATGTGGAAGAAATTAGGAAAATAAAATGCAATTATTTGTTGTTTGGGTTTGCATCTCGTGTTTCAATTGAAATGTTATCAATGCCCAGGCTCATTAGAGAACTCCAAATGGAACAAAACCGCTGAGAGTTTCATTTTAGGCTGCAAGGCTGCCCTTACCAAAGGCAGCAAAGTGTGTACAGTTTTGTAAATACTTGGAAGACACAGCAATTCCTGCAACATGGTGTGTCTACTAGGAATTTATAACACCTCAATGCTTGTCTCCTAAGGCATTTTTTTAAAAGCTCTGGTGTTTACTAGGTTCTGCTATGTTTATGAAAGTTACATGGTTTAAAAAACGGGAACCAAAAGGACCTTCTTCTCACAAAGCTCCACTTGCAAAAACCAACAGAAAAAAAAGGGTGCCAAAAGGACGGAATGAAGCTGTTCATTGCCACAGAATGTCCGCTTCATCAGCACAAACTGTCAAATCCCTTTATTATAGTTCTACAGCGTGTGTTGTTTGCCATTTTGTTGTTGTTTTATTGCAAAGCCTTTTCCCTCAAGTCCCATTTGCGCCATCAGTGGTTTCTGTGCATTCTGGACAATCTAGCACAAGAGTTTGTATTTTTACCAAGATTTAATTGAAAGTAATTAATTCTATTTGTTTTGCACTGTTACCACACAAATGTTTTCAGATGTCTCATGTAATTATATGAATTGTTTAAAAGCAGTACAGGTTGCTTCCCAAAGATCTGTAATGCCTTCAGAAATTAGGCCATTCTGGTGTTTATAATTTTTAGTTAAAGTACCCTTCACGCAGCTTTTAAAGAGTACCAGTTTTCAGGTAACTGACCAGACAATGTAACAAGGCTCAATTTTAAGAGCGCGCTGTGAAGGTCGAATTGTTTGGGGGACACACAAATTCATTAGTTATTGCCCTCTATAGCACATTTATAGTGCAAAATTTAAATAAGAAAGATTTGTAAATCTGGGTTATTTCTTCAGACTCTTACCAGATTCTTTATGACCTCTCTAATTGCAAATCATAATAAGGTAAAACCTATTTTCAGAACGTGATGGATCCCCTTGCTGTTAAAGCCACTTTAAAAAAAAATCCACTGGTGTTCATGGTGGGAATTTAGATTCTCAAACCCTCTTCAGAGTCACCTGAAAGAGCTCACTCAAGCTATTGAGAATGACACCATTTATAGAAATAGTCCAAAACCGCCTACACAGAATGTCATGGCTTAGGAATGAAAGCTGAGTAAGTCAAGCTCAACTAGGCAGGTTTCTCTTGGAACTTGGAAGCTCGGGCATCCAATGAAGCCAGTCATGGAAAAAAAAATTAATTAAAAATTAAAAATTGATGGATCTTGCTTTAGCTAGGTGTACAGACTGTACAAAACTGCAGGATGTGTCTCCTGGATACCTATGGTTTTGGCCTCTAAGTGTACAGGCACAGGGAGACAAATACAGAATGCTCATCTTTCACTTCTGTATCTATCATACTTGTGCACTACTATTTTCTCAGTTATCCTCTCTTGATATTAATTTCTTTACATTACTTAAAAAGAACAGGAATAAGATGATTTCCTAAAGGCTTTCTCTGCACTTATTTTGGAAAGTGAGAAAACAGATCTGCCACCAGTGCCTGCCAAGCTGAAGTTTGGTTCTGGAACTATTTATTGAGTAGACAATGTTCTAAAAATATAATTTTTCATAGCAAGAAATCTAATACATATGCACTGTACTCTGTCCGCACTTCTTCTCAAACACAACAACTAACACATAACACACTGCTCTCTGGAGGCTTGATAACAGCTATTGGATATTGGGCTCTTTTGAAAGCTTGACATGACCCTGTGTGTGTTCATACATGCATGCAAACACATAAGATGTGAAAGGATGTCAACTTCTATTGATTGCTTACGCTTGCTTCATTATATACCTTTGCATTTCTGTCTAGTTGCATTTTCTACACATGCTTTGTACCTGCTCTGTGCTCAAGTAAAGGGTGCAGACAAATGGTGTGGACAGTGCAGTGGGGAATGATGCCTAGAGTAGTGAAAAATAGCAAAGTTACATTTCAATATTTAGGACTTCTGTCCCATGTCTTCTTAGGTAGTTCCCCAAAAATAGGGAACTATGAACCATTACAAAATACTGGAAAAAAAAATTTACATAGCTGCTTGTGGTGCCAACAAAACTGAAAGCGTGTCATCAGTATACACTTAGAAGATATTTATAAAATCTGGGAAATTCCACTTTCCTTTTTTCATAACATATTGGTCTTCCTGTGCATCTCATGACTGAACATTAAACACTACAGCTTGCTGAAGTGTATTTAGTGAAAGAAAGTTCAGCCTACTGCTGCTTAACAGTGATAATAAACTCAGTGCATGATGTGGAAATCTATGGAGTGTACCTGAAGCCCTCTACTACAGGCCGTACTCCCCTCTTTCATGGATGTATAGGTCCTTTTTATCTTTCTTTCTAGTTGCAGCCTGCTGGTAGGCGGAAGCAATTACGGGTATAAAAATTTGCAGGGTAGGGGGAAATAATATTACTCTAATGAACGGTCAATTGAAATTTCCCCAGTCATTGGTCAGTATATTTAAAGAATTACTACAGAAATTATATTTCATGAGCATGAGTCATTTTTCTGTTTTTAAAAGAGTACTTCACTTTACCCATCTCTTTTAGTACATTTCCATTTGGTGTGGTTTGGCTGCATGGAGAAATGTGGCAGCTGGTTACTTGAAAATGTTTAACAAAGCACCAGATTCCTTCAGCTCTGGCATACCTGTGGACCACATATATGGATATAATTGCAAACATCTGTCCACCCACCCATGTAACAGTTAAGAGGAGTCATTTAAGAAAAAGAAGGCTAAAATAGTCAACTTTGAGGGTGAGGAAATGCAGAACTACATATTTGTATGTTTATTTATTCATCACATATTGCCAGCTAATGATCTTCAGAGACAATTTCCTCTGCCATTTTCACAGGAGGGCCGTGACAATGCAATATATTGCAGTACCGCAATATATACTCACTAAACCAAGCAATGATAGGTTACAACAAAAGCATGAAAATTTTAAGAGCCTTCTTACCAGTTAAAGGACTTTCTATGGTATGTGTGAAACGAGGAAAATTAAAAAGCCCTGAGGATGCAGTAGGAAATGCATGTTGGAGCTAGCTGTGTAAAGAATAACACAACTTAGATTTTGTGAACCAATGAAATTATTTTAGCAGGCAAAACTGAGACTCCAGATCCAAACAGACCTTCTCACCTGCAGTGAATCGTGTACCAGGGAGCATTGATGAGTCCTTGCTAGGCCTGGTTTAAGCTGAATCTCTAAAAAAGCTCATCCTGACCCAGGCATCCTGAATTCAGTGGTTGCCATCAAATTCAACAATAACTAGAATCACCTCGGTGTATTTGCTATCCTCTGAAAAGGATTATATTTATGATCTATATTCAGATCCCCTTCTGGAAATGAGTCTTCCACAACAGTGTGAGTGATCGGAACTTAAGTCCTTGGCTAATATTCTTCAAGCTCAGAATGCTCAGATGCCCAGAATCTAGATCCACAGTAAATTTTGCTAGTTTATATTATGCTCATATCAGTTATACACACTTGCTGCCACACTGAAACCATCCCTTTTCTCTAATCCACCTTCCCTCTGCTAGCTATTCAAACAGCATAATGTCGAACTGTTGAGATCCGGGAACACCTCAGAGCTGGTAGAGATGACAATGGCAGCACCATCAATCCTTGAACTGTATGAATGGAATATTTGGAAGTAAGATAATTCTGGGAAGCTGGTATGCTTATGCAAGAGCAGAGAGGAAGGTGTTGCTTCTCGTAGACTCTCAGCTTCTAGGTCTGTAAACAGTGTGCAGATGGGTAGCTTATAAGGTAGCTGCTTTGTGTATCCTGTATTAGGATACACAGTGAACATAGGGCACATTCTATCATTGGAGCAAAAGTGATTTGCAACCATCTTCCTCCTTGCTCAGTTAATTTTATATATATTACATATAGTCATTGTACAAGTTAAGCTCACATTTATTTCTTTCAGTGGAAGACTCTTCCTTGCACAGCAGTGCTGCCCTATGGATCAGACAAGAGCTCTTGTTAATGCACCTGAGGCAACTTAAGACCCTGCAATGTCCAGCTGTCCACACTGCCCCACTGCCAGGGTCTTCCGCCACTGCCAAGGGGGCAGTGGAGTGGAACACCCCAGCAAGAATATTCAACCCCCTTCATGCTGAGACTTCATCCATATGCAAATATTTTAAAGCTAAAACTGAGTGCTCAGTTTACTACATATGCAACCAATCCACAATGAATTACAAAACTAAATGCTCATTTTTTCCTGCCCATTTGTTTTCTTCTTCTGTTCTTGTTAGACTCCAGGTCCTCCTGAAAGGGAAAGGACATCTGTCTGAAGAAATTTACCCTGGGCAGAAAAGAGGTTGAGCACATGGCTTTCCCTGCTATGTCTCAGGGCTCCGTGAAAAAACGTACAGGTGAAAAAAGATCTGTCAGTGCAGTGTTACAAGAAGCAGAACATGCATTCACAGCCTGAACAAAAGTAAAATTGAGGATGTGGTGTGGTATGGTATTTGCTTGGACTGATAATTTCTGGCTGGTCAAGGTCCGAATGCTTTGAATGGACTTCATTTGCCATTTGGATGTGCCTCATGGTGATTTACAATTGATATGATACTGTGATACCATTACTCACTGTAAAGCTCCACAGGCGCATAATATGTAAAATCTGCACCATGTTAAAAGGCAAGCTGAAAATCAGCTCCAAGCATTTATTTTGTGGCACAAATTCTGACTTTTTACCAAAGCCAATATGCTGTCTCCCGTCATAAATGCTACACATAAATACTGTATAATGGGAACAAGGTGTCAGCTAGAGACTTACAGGCTCTGCTTAGTTCTTCATCTTTTTTCCCAGTTTCTTGACATATAGCACCACGGTTGTGCTACTATTAGGCTGACTAAAATGTTATTTTCAAGACAGATGCTGTGAGACCTAGATCTCTATCAGACAGAGGCATAAGATCTGAGGAAGGGCATTAAAGCCAGGCACAGATCGTTACTGATCCAGTGATTGCAAGTTTCTTTGTAGAACTGAGCTTCCATCATTGTGATTTCTGTTTATATAGAACAGCAAGACAATCACCATCTGACTCATTTATAATTATTGCTAGAACAACTCCTGGCGAACAATAATTACAACTCTGGATAGATATTGAAGCCTCTATGACAGATCATGTCCTAAGTACAAACTGGAGCTGGCATTTTTTCCCCTTTGCTTTGGTTTAGTTAATTAAAGAAGCAATGAAATCACTGGTCAGTAATATGATTTAATTGTTAGTGACCATTTCATTAATAGATAGATAGGCATAGAGCCTGGATAATTAACTGTAAACTCCAACATCCACCTATTGTCTGAAATCTGGGGGTTTGTGCCAATTCTCCTAGCATGTGTTGCCCTTTGGAAGCTAAACTAAAATGTCATGGCACGAGAAAATAACTGGGCATGAAAAAGTCTGCATACAGTTAGAAACTCCTAACTTTTCACTGCAGATGTATTGTGAAGAAAGCATCTTGCCACCCAGAAATCCATACACACACACTACTGAAAAAACTTTCTTCAGTAGGTGAAGGATAGTCCTGTGGGAGCTGTGAGCACAGGGCATGGGTTCAACACCCTGCTCTTCAGGGACTGCATAAATGGGCTGGGCCCAAAGGTTTAATTATTCTTGACATTTATCGGTAAAATAACTGTTTTTTCTTTGGTATAAGGTATTTTCCATCTCTCACTGGCATGTGGGTAAGAATCTTGAAGTCTCTGAGGTCCTCTGATGCTATTTCCAGAATCGCAGGAGACACTGCTTTGGACATTTCTCTTGAAGTCCTATCTCTTCTTTATTAAAATAAATATATAAAATAATAAATAAATAAATAATAAAATATAAAGCCCCATTATAGGGCTTTGGGCTGCATTTTGGTTGTGTGGTGAGAGAGGCCCCTCAGATGCCTTGGGAAAGGGGCTCATCCTGAGGGCTCCTCTCCAGTGTGACTCATTCCTTGGCTATCTTAGAGGACTCTTCCAGAAGGAAAGTTTCTGATGCATTATGCTACATCAGCTGGGTTTATCATTTGTTGCTTGGCCTAGTATACTTGTCTGAGTAAGGGCTGAATACCTCTCCTCACAATTCTTGCTCTTTTCTGTTTGGGAGGCTTTATTCCATGATTAGGTTTGTTCACCTGCTAGTGGCACTATTGGTCCACTTGGCTGGATACTTAGTCACTTTGGAAATAAGGTGCATAAAGGACCAGACAACAAATCCTACATAATCATGAAAAGAAAGAAGCAAATTCTTAGCTGCTGTACAGCAGATTGGATCCACTGGCTTCAAATGAATTGTGCTAAATGACGTTCTGGTCTGAGCTATTTTGTATAGGGGTTGGGACTGAGAAAAACCTCATAGGTAGATGAGTCCAGTCCCCTGCCACTACATCAAACATTGTCTTTTGCAGTCTCACCAACTCACCAAGCAACCTGAACATCTAGGTACAGTTTTTCTGTCCCTTCTGTTACTCCAATTTCTGACTGTCCTGATTATTAGAAATATTGCTTCCAACCTATATTGATGGATATTATATCAATGTTATCTCCACAGTCTCTTGTGGCAAGTCTCTTTATCCTAATTAGTTTTCTACTAGCTGGTGCACATGGAGAAGTAACATAACTGCTTATAGTACTTGAGCTACTGGATTGAATAAATCAACTTCATTTAGGTTGTGTGGCCTCTAGACAGCAAAGCCCCACTATGCCACCACTAGCTGGAGCCCTGGAAGAAATGTAGCTGCATTTGGCTCTGGCAATTTAGTCCAGCAGCTGGAGCATGCTGTTGATGTGACTGCAAGCCTTTTAGTGCTCAAACTAGGTCACCCTGAACGTTTATGCCACAATTTTTTTCTGTGTCCACAATCCTCCTTTTGAAATAGGTTCTCTACCTCCTTGTCCATCTTCACAACACTGTTCCAGCTTAAATACTTTTTTCTTGAACACAAGTAATGAGATATTGCATTTCAGGTGAAACCTTAAAGTTGGTTTACACCTACCATGGAAATATTCCACCTGCTGCATCCTAAGATCACAGTCACACCCAACCTGGGGATCAGTCATTCTACATTCAACTGGTATATTCAGGTTTGCTTCCCTCTCCTCCATTGTTTCCAGCTGTGTTTCTTAAACAGAAATTATTGTTATTCATCCCGAAGGGCTGGATTTTGCAGTTTGTGCTTTTCACTTTCATTCCATTTCCATTACTTCTGTCCTCAAGCTCATCCAGTTCTCTCTGCATGGTATTCTAGTCCTCTGAATTGACAGTGCCTTCCAAATTTGTGTCATCAACATGTTTAATAAGCCCATTCCTACTTTTTGAGCCAAAACCAGTCCTTGAGGGACTCCATTAATAGCCTATCTTCAGCCCAATACTTCCTTTCTTGACACAGTCTGCTGTCATCCCTGCTTTAACCAGTTTTCTAGCCATCTTACAGTTTCTCTACTAATCCCCCTTTTCCTTACCTACGCAGACACTTTCTCACATGGCACCAAACCAGCCGTTTTGCTGAAAGCCAGAACACTGTATTTCTTTTGTCTAGAGAGAACAGTCATCTTAAAGAAAGCTATTATGTTAGTCCGGCATAACCAGACTATGACCAAACAAGAATAAAAATGGTGGTTTTCCATTTTGCTGCTTATCTTCATTGTTTCCTGCAAAACCTGTCTACAGACTTGAATGCTGTTGCAAACTAAATGACCCCAAGATAACCAGACCACCTTCTCACCCCATTTTGAAAGATGGGTATGGTGTTTTCAGTTCTTTAGTCATCTCCTCTGTCTCAAGTGTCTGTGAGAGGAACTTTCTAATGAGTTGATGCTCTCACATGATGCTTCCACAGAATTCTGGAGGTTAACCTGTGCCCTCCAAAACAAGTTTGATGTGGCACTTTGAGTTCTGTTTCTATTCATCTAATTCGTTTTGGCCATACTGTGTCTCTCTGTGTTGTCAGTGTCATTGTGTATAAAGAGAAACAAAAGGCATGGTGTGTCGGTTTTAGGAAAAATCATTATTAATCTCCACCCTGGCCTACTGCATGGCTGTTCCCTTGCTTCTTTTGTGCTCAATTCCTAGTTACATGGCTGAATGATCTTTTGGTATTTGTTTTATTTCCTTTCTAAGGTCTAAAGCAGTTTGACTTTTGGCAATTCATACTTTGTTTCTGCACTTTGACCTCTTAAGATGCTGCTTTCTCAGCTGATTAGTCTTTCTTCTTGTTCCTTTTAGGCTTTCTGTTATTGTCCATGTGATTTTTAAGGTGGGTTTTTATTCAGTTCCTTCCTACAAAGTCCCCTCCTATTTTTACTCTTACTTAGGAAACAAGTTCCAGATATTTTTTGGACCTCTGACTCAAAGCAATTCCTATTTTAAGTAGCTGCTGTTTTTCAGCCTGTATCGAGAAGTGAATAACTACTTTGTGAGGTAATCCATCTCCATCTCTTTCATTAATCTATCACTATCACTCCCAGTCTTATTTTATTCCTGACTTTTCCTGATCAGTGCAGAGGTTGAAATACCTTTGGTCCAGTCAAGCCTCTCTTCTATGCCTTTACAGAATGAGACTCCAGAGACTTGGAACAATGCCACAGGTAGTAAAAATCCTGATAATAATCTTATAAAAACATATTCCTCTTTTTGTCAAGATATACATATTGAGAGTCAGAGAGAGAATGTTAATACAAGACTATCAAGCTTAATTATTTAAATCACATTAACAGTACGAAAGTACGTTAATGGACCTTAGCAAGCCATTGTACCAATAGAAACTTGAAAGGAAATGAGAAAGGGATCCACTTCTCCACTGGTCACAGAAAAAAACCGCTTTTTTTCTTAGAATTACAAAGTTGGCCAGGTGTGACTGCAAACGTGCCTTGAGCAAACCACTGGGCACATAGCTATGTTTGAGGAAAAGACCATACTTAAAGGATACTTAATACTTATACATACTTAAACCTCTGATAGCATTACCCAAAACCCATTCTCAATGTTTAGCTTCTACTTTGCCAAAAAGCAAAAAAGTGATTGAAAGAGTTATTTCTTCTGCTTGACTTGCTGCTGTTCAGAAGTTGGAATAAATATTGAACATCACCAAAAAGGAAACTGCCTGGGTACTTAACAAGGGCCCCTATTATGAGACATAACTAATGATAGTAATAAGAACAGTTAAGCTTAATCTTTGCTGTTTACATCTAGACTTGATCCAAATTAGAGCAATGGAGAAAGTCTGAACTGCTCTCCATCTGAAGAGAATTAGCCCAGGCTGGGACACAGAATGCCAAAGCCCTAACAAATGTGTGCTATTTTAAGTATAAATTTTTAAGTAGAAGTGTCTGAGGTGAAACACTGAGCCTTGTCATATGAGACTAAAATCTGCTTGGCCCATGGCCAGTGGGAGTGAGGTGTAGGGAGACAACCTTTAGCGCAGCTGATGTCAGGTGGGGCAGAACTGCATTTCTGATGTTCATAAGAATGCATGGGCTACACCCCTTGAGCTGTACAACAGAGGGGAAGGAGGAACATAGTGTTGCTTCCTTCCAGGCACACTGTCCAGCTGACCTGCTTGAGGCTTTTCCAAGGAGTATACACAAGGGAACACTGGGAGACATCCTGCCTCTCTGAGGCATTACAACTGAAGAAGTTCACATGCACAGCATGAAACACAAGGGTCAGGACAAGGTTGTGCATAAAATGAGATGTCTAGCCCCAGAAGAATACCCGCAATTAACCTGTGCATTTATGTGAATCATTGCTCCTTATTACATGTCAGGTCTTTGGGAAGATCATTATGAGTCATTAGGTTATGGGTTCCAGACTCCTATCAATAACTGCATTATAGCACCCCATGTTATCATGGCAGTGTTATTTAAAACAATTCCCCCTTAATTAAGCAAAACATTATCTTATCTAAAAGAATGCAAGGCAGTCTCTACTAAAATGGATACTTACAACAGGGCAGGTTTTTTTCAGGCATTTTTTAAAAGCACAAATCAAGATTCAAATCTTAAACCTCCAGCAAACCGATGCTTCTACCCTTACTGCTTTTTGTTTCCTGAATGTAGGATTTTTTCCTTCACTAAATGTGGAGAGAGAAACAGCACAGAAAAGACAGTAAATTTTGCCCTTTTACATAGACACCCATTTTTCATTTGCACCCACAATATGCAAAAAAAAATCTTGCTGGTCTGACACAGGCAGCCACATAAACTTCAGACAGGCTCCTGCTCTGGATCACTCTATGGTGAAGTGGGCTTGAGTGTGGGCAGTAAATTTTCCCTTCTTTATTATCGTCTCTGCCAGTGGAGGCAGATGCCAAATTCAGGATACCAAAAATTTTTATGTGTGTGCCCGCCACCCACTGAAATTAATGGAAGAAGTTTGAGTCCCTCCCTGGTTAGAGATAGATTAAGTGTGCTTTTAATCGTGCTTTTGATTTGTGTTAATTCAGACCTATGGCAAGAATAGATTGTGTTGATTCTGATCCCAGGCAGCCTCCTACAAAAACGGAAACCAGCTACTTTGCCTGGAACCCGGGATAATGATTTGCACTTGGGAAGTTAGTTTTGTGGTAAAGGAAAACATTAGGTTCTGCACAGTTTGAATCTTTCTGCATGTATCTGACCAACCTGCATGTTATTCACGTGTTCTGGCTGTGGAAAGCCAGTGCTGAGCTGCCACGCAGTACCAATGACATAGGGCACTTCAGTGACGGGTGCCTCCTATGTCTGACCTGAGTGAAGGAGATATACTGCACCAATATTCTCACTCAAATGATGTCTGAAAGCAGGGCAAAGAAGCCTGACCATTATTCGTCTATCTGTATTTCTGATTTATTCATCTAAGCTTTTGATCACTTTGAAGGCTGCTGGCTTCAAAACAGTGCCAACTATAACTCCTTTAAATTTTAGGAAGCATGCTGAGCGAAGAGAATGACTTCCAAATATGTTTTATTTGTTAGGGATCACCTTAACTCCATGCCATGTGGAGTGCAGTCATTTTCATTCAGAACTTGACCCTGGCTGAACATGAGCATGTGCGAATACACTGTATGTACTAAACCTTCAGCATTCTCCCAAGTGCCTCTGAAGCCTGAAAGGTTTAAACACCCATTTTTTTCTCACCTGAAGGGCGCAAAAATATTTGCATCTCATCTGGCTTTGATTTCAGGCAGTGTTAGTAGAATCTCCAGCACTGTAGTGAGGAATTGGCTGGAAACATCCCCATCATGGCCAAGGACACTACCCTCCCGGAGATCGGTTTGACACAGCACAGACTTTGTGTGCAGCTGATGCAAAACACTATTTGAAATATGGAAACATCCAGCATTTTTGCACTGTGGCCAAGATAAGCCTTCATTTCTGCCACTTTGCTGGGACCCACCCTGTGGAACTGATGTGAACGTTTAGCTCAAGTCGTGGAGTGTTGGACGAGTCCAAATTCTGGGTCTGGGATGTACCCACGTAAGTCTGCTGAGGCAACGCAGCTGAACAGGTGTAAGTCAGCGAAGAATCAAAACCCAGCCTTAAGTCAGTGTTTCAAATCCAAGGCTTTATTTTACCCTCAGTTTTCCTTTTGTGGACCCATTTTGCAAGACACCGAATGACTGCAGTACTGCTCAGGTTCAGTCACTGTGCATGGAGCTCAGTGTAGCATGAGAACTGCAGTTAGGACCTCATGTACTCCTGTGCCCTAAGCCTGACCAAAAAAAATCCTCAGGGACAACTTTTAAATGCTTAGTATTCAGCCCAGGTGCCAGAGTCTTATAAAGTGCTTATTATAAATCTTGTGGAAAGTCTGACAGCATAGAGAAATGACAGAACTGGAGCAGATCTTTTCTAGAAGTTGGATTTTAAGTCTGCCATGAACTGCTCTATTTTCAAATCATTATTTTAGGATACTGGATTTTTATCCCTTATTTGGGGGCTAATTAACAGATTTTTTTTTTATTATTATTTTTTTTTTTTTTTTTAAAAAAGAACATAACCTCCACCCCGTCAAACTCATCATCTGAGGGAGGAGCAGCATCAAATTATTTTCCTTCATATGACATGTCAAGTGGCCGGTATCTTTGCAAGCCAAAGACATAAACACTAACTCACCCACATAATTTTATTACTGACTAAAATAAAACCATATGATATTTCTGTATCAGTGCCTGAAAGATTAGTTCACTAGATTCTGGCAATATTAAGTGTCCCTAACACTTTTGTTCACACACAATATAAAGTCCAATGAAAAAAGGGTGATAGTTATTTTCACGAAATAGCTGGAAAGCAGCTCCCCCAGAACAGAAGTTGCCTCAGCTGTTTGCCATTACTGCCATTGATGATAACTCAGAAAATGTTCAAATTACAGTGTATACAATAAACTAAATTTTATAGGTCTTATTCAAAAGGCAGTGAAGCAAATGAAAGGACTCAGATTAAGTTCAGTGGATTTTGGAGCTGTCACTGTGCTTCACACCTAACATTACAGCTACCTGCTCAAGCACTACCAACACAGTGTATTTACCAACACAGTGTATTACTCACAAAACTCAGAAATGGTGCTACCTAGTTTTAGGATAACATCTCATAGAATGGTTAAGGTCGGAAAGGACCTTAAGATCATCTAGTTCCAATTCACCTGCCACGTGCAGGGACACCTTGCACTAGACCATGTTACCCAAGACTCTGTCCGACCTGGCCTTGAACACCGCCAGGGACGGGGCATTCACAACTTCCATGGGCAACCTATTCCAGTGCCTCACCAGCCTCACAGTAAAGAACTTCTTCCTTATACCTACCCAAAGACAATTTCTTCCATCTGTTTAAAAGAATTACATTGTTTAGTTATATGTACATACTTTTATAAAAGGAATGGCAGCAGAAATATATGAATTCTGGCTACAGTGCTCTTTTACAAAACTACTGTTATTTAGCATAGTTTGATTTTTCCAGGCAACGGAGCAAAATACAAATTACCTACAAAACCTGCTATCCCAACTAGTGTATTTGAAAATAAAATATCATGATTTATGTAATATTTGTCATCTAGGGATCTTGAAAAATTTTACAAGTAAGAATGACCTTGAAATATCCTCTCTTATTACCTCCACTCCACAGAGTGAAAGTGCAGCGCTTACTCTGTTGAGCGACTTGCCACGTTTGACAAGCTGAGCCAGGAACGGGGTCTGTAATGGAGTTGTCTTATTGCCTTTTCCTTTCGTGGTATTGCCTATTGCTTTCAGCTGGATTGGTTAATGCTCAGAGGCCAGCAGACAACATTTCTTGCTATAGATCATATCTACAATAGTTAGAAACATCTGTTTGTGCACAACACCTTAAAATTAAAATGATCAGAAAAGTCAGTGGGACTGACAGACCTGGAACAAAAGCCTTCAGTGCCCAAGCTGAGGAAATGTGTTGTAACTGTCAGGTCCTATATCCTGTAGGTGAAGCACTGGAGAGCAGTATCACAAACAACTGCAGGGCAAAATGATGAAGTCAGAGTAAGTTTTCAAGCTGCAAGTCTTGGCACCTGAGGAAGGGGTTGGGATAAATCAGTTATATGACATATGCGTGTAAAAGTTGAGCACCTCTGCTCTTATGCTTGCGTGGTTGCGACATCCGTTGTATGTCCCCACAGCATCCACTGAGTCTCCTCAACTCTGCCTTTGGCAAACCTCTTGCTCCTCATTCCTCAGCGGCCTGGGCCCCTCAAACCAACACTCACACATGCACACAGACAGCCTGCTGCTTGCCTGTGTTCTTTACTTATGTTCTCATGAGCTTGAATCAAGCATCAAGAAGCCAATCTGTAATGAGTCCATAGATTACAGCAAATTGTTTCTTTTCATGGCTTCTCCGAGACTTCTAGTACTCTGAGCCTTGAACCTCTGGTTGAACTATTTCTCAGCCATGACAAGATGCTGTCTACTGCCTCCTGTGATTAATGGTGGTGGCCCTCCATGGCTATGTAGTAGAAAGGATAAGAGATGTCCTGTTGCTTTCACCCTAGGCACATGTGGCCATGCTATCAAGTGGAAAATCCGTATGTTTCTTAAAGCTAAAGTCTATTCACAACTCTATATATTTAGGTCATTGAATGCCTGTGGGGTTTTTTAGAGAATAATTTTTATTGCAGCATGTTGATTTGCTGGCCATTTGCAGCTAGGAAAATGTGGGTGTGATCTGCACCCACTGCTCCACACAGGCTCTGATGACATCTCTGTGCATCTGGTTTGCCTACTCATTCTCAGATGTCACTGGCCTCCACATGAAATGAGAGATGTGATGTTTAAGTATGTATGAGAAAACCATCAGTTTCAAAATGCAAATAAGATGCCCAAGAATTCAGAAGAATTTATAGGATATAAAATCAAACAAATGTGGACATTTTTTGAGCCAAGAAGGTACAAGACAGATGCTATTGACATGAAACAACAGGTTTTTCATTCATAATAGAATACTCAGTAATATAATTATAGCCAAAAGAAACCTACACATATTTCAATGCAATTATTTAAAAGAAAGTATGCAATTTTTTTCCCACCTGATCTTTGGCCCCAAGATATAATTGTACTTGAAATGAAGCGGTAAAACACAATTAGCCATTTTATGTAGCAATGGTTGTTTCAAATCCATTCGGCTCTAATAAAAAAACGTGGAGTTCTTGAATCAACAATAAATCACAGAATGAGATTCCTACCAGAAACAAATACCAGTTCTATATTTTTAGAAGTAACACTTGATCTTGTAGCCTCTCTGCCTGCTCTTTGTTCTCCTTAACCTTTCACTCCATCAAGAGAGTTGATTTATGCCACCATGGTCAAAATTTCATTACCTGCTATTTAACCCAGTGGAAATAAACCCTGTCTTGAGCAATGTGGAAGATGTGAAAAATCAGAGTTTGCTTTTCGATCTTTTACTTTAGGATATTGAACAGAAACCCATTTATTTTCCCTCAGAAGCAACTACCTTGATTTTTTTATTTCTTTCAGCAACAAGGAATGGAAGATTAAAGAGACGGGATATGCTTTATAACACTTTTTTTTTTGCACGGGCGTGCCCTGTATGACACTCCGTGTCCCTGGAACACCTTGGCTTAAATGTGGTAGCTGTGGGTGTGGTGATTATTTCCTGGCACAAGGAGGGATTTCAGGAAAGCACTGACTCTGCCTTCTCCACCCAGGCAGGTTCCTGACCTCTACTTACAAGTGACAAGAGCCCTCGTGTGCATAAATCCTACAAGATCCTTTAGGCAAAACCACTCACAGTGTTTGCATTGTGGGACTGTTCTCTTAAAAATATAAATGTACGCATAGCATGCCTGAGGGTACCCGGTTTTGAATTACAGAGTGCCTTGTGAGCAGTCATGGCATTTGGTTTGAAGATACTCCCCCTGCCTCCATCCCCATCTCCCACTTCTTATTTTAATATCAGGTTTTCAAAAGCTTGTTACCGAAAATGTTCTGATAGATCTGTGGTGGTGCTGACTAGCAATAGCTTTGCAAAAGAGAGTGAAAGATCACTTTATAGACTTCAGCTTCTTCCTGGAATTGCAGGTTTTTTCGTTTTACTATTTTTTTCCCCCCTTTCTTGGCAGATATATTTTAAAAAGGAAAAAAAGTAAAAAAAAAGTGTGTGAATTTATTGCTGTATGGGGCTGTTAGATGGGTAGCCACAAAGATCAAAGCGCTCTCTCCGCTGAACAGGTGTGGCATGGAAAGTGCCAGTTCTCTGCATGTCTAAGCCCTGTGCTGAGGGAATATATTTGGGCAAGACCTTACAGAGCCAAGCCGCTGAGAGAGCCTCGACTAGAAAAAGTTACACTGAATAGGGAGAATGGACACAGGAGCTGTGTATCCAGACCAGGCTTAGATAATTGATCTGATAGAGTTTAGAAGTGATAATAAGCTAATTCTAGCCCTATTCTTTTCCACACATCTGGCTTCTCCTGGGAGCTTTACAAGGCAGCCGTGATGGTGGTAAGTAGATCATGATCGGGCTAGTGATCTGACCTGTGTGGTATGTCAGCAGTGGGTTGGCCCAGGAACTCTTTTTGCTTTATACATGGACCTTTTTTTTTCTTTGTTTTCTAGAAAAGAACAACAGAACACCAACTGTAATTAATGCCAAAGAGCAAAGCACTGTATCTATTTAACAAATGACCCTTACCTCTTCGTTGTAGAGAAAGACCCAAGCATTCTAATTAATCTTGGTAAGAAGACTGGGGGGGAGAAGGAGAGCCAAGGACCAAGAGCAGCATGAACTGAAAAAGAAAAGACCCTGGTTTAGGCACCTACCAGACTAAACCTACGTACGTCTACTTGTCTACTGGTACCAAGGGACTCGTGGTTTAACCCTTGGCAGTGGAGCTGTTGCTGAGAGTTTTGAAGTTTTAGGAGGAGATTGTGAGACATCTTCACCAAGCAGAACATGGTGTATAACAGCAAGAGGATTCATCAAGAAGTGAAAGCAGTCAGCCGGTGAGCATCGTCTTTGGAAGCCTCTAAGTTTAAATGAGCCCTGCCTCTGTTTAACCAGGTCTTGGAAAAGGAAAAACCTGGAAAGATCAGGGCAGAAGTAACTGAATCTGGGAAAATGAGGTTAGGGGAAGAGAAATATATGTGAAGCCCAAAGGAAAAATCTGGTTGATTTTCTTTGGGTGCAGATCCGCATCATTGTCCCTGCCACACATCACACTAACTCACATCCCTGCTGTAGTGATACTATTTACCATTACCACAGTTTACCATTATGGACAGGAAAACTTACACAAAAGTACCCCATCAATTAAAAGAACATTGTTGAGTTTTGAAGTCAAGTGTTCAAAAGCAAGGAAATTGCTGTGCAGACTACACTCACACCCTTCCTCACATGGACAGATTATGGTAGGGCCTTTAACTGCATCATTGAAAGCTATCTTTTCCTTCTTGAGGCCGAACTCATTCAGGCAGAGGGTGGTGGCAATAGTAAGGATCAACAAACTTGACTGGCAAACAGGTATTTGATTTCCCCCCCTCACTGTAAAATGTCTATCCTTAGGTCTTGTTTGCTTGCAAGTGATTCACACTCAAAATTATGAATATTTCTGTGTCAGCCTTACCCTTACACAGCCTGTAGTTTGATGGCAATGGAAGTCTCTGGACAAATCTCTGATGTTGGCTTCTTGCTCTGAACATTTGAAAGGTGAGATGATTATAGCATCTTCTGTTGCACTTAGTCCAGTCCTGCAGGTAAAAGCAATCACCCTCAATTTACAGAGGCAAACAGAAACACAGAAAATGGATCAACAATAGGTAATGTAGCACTGTGTGTGGATATCCGCAACAAGAAGCAATATAGTTTCATTGAAAAATTACCGCACAAGGGCTATCTAGTTCTAGTAAGGCAGTCCTCTTCCTTTATCCCCTTTCTTCTCATATAAAGGTATAAACCCTTTATCTTCTTCAGAAAACAAAGTCATTCCAGAGTTTCATTTACTGCACAATATTTATTTATGGGTAGGTGTCACCTTGTGCAATGAAGGAGGGAGGAATCCAGTGAGGAAAAAAACCTGCATGCAGATGCCTCATTTAAGAACTTCTTTGTTGATGTGCATGTGCTTGATGAAGACCGCTCAGAACTAATTTAATGTACCTTGAAGTCTCTTCAGAACAGAAAACACAGGCCAGCAAGGCAGGTTTTCTGAAACGACGCATCAGAGACAGCTGAATGCACAAAAGTCCTGTCTTCTTCAGTGGCAAGAGCATCGGAGCTCTGATCTCCTTCACTAAAAGGGATTGGGAATATATGTCAAGCATTCTTCTTTACCATCTTTGTCTTGATCTAACAAAAAATTTAGAAAATATGTTTATTTTCCTCAGGCATTTTAGCTTAGATGGGAAATTCTTTTTTTTTCCCCCACTACTTTTGGACATTTTTGTTATGGAGTGTAAACAGAATGCACCCAGCACAGCACCTAAGACCATACTTAACTTCAGGCTTCAGTGGAGCTACTCATGTGTTTACGATTAATGGTACTCACATTAGGTGGGTGGAGTTGTCAAAGGTGCCTAATGGAGAAGGGCCAAAAAACTCTACTGAAAGGCAAAGGGAGTTGGGCATCTGACTCCCAAAACTCTCTTCTAAGCAATTTTAAAGTCCTCCGCAATGCTGGGTTGCAGCCCAAGAGAGAATTTTCAATTCCATGCCAGTAACCTATGAGTCAGTGGTCAGATATGATGTTGTTAAGTGACTGAGGCAGCTGTGACATGTTTATTTGCCACGACTTACAAGAAAAGAAGAAAAAAAACCACTACATGCAAATGCTTTCAGCATTCACTTGGTTGAAACTGGCTGTTCATTAAGTGTGCATCTGTGTTTATTGCACAATTACTCTGTTTACATACAGACTGCACATACAGGTTTGTACCACCACTTTGACTCTCTTCTTTGCACGACATTTTCTGCACAAGGAATGCATGCCACTGTCATTGAAAACATTTAATTTCTAATTAAAGTAGAAATGAATGGAAAGAAAACCAAGAAAAGATAGGAAACTAGGTCCAGTCATTGGTCCCGTGTTTCAGTTTCTTCATTTGAAAAAATGGGAGTGATGATTCCAATTGCCTCTGAGTATTTGTGAAAAATCAAGCAAGCAAATACCAAAAATTAGAAGAGTACAGATGAGTTCTTATTACAAAACAATTGCATGTAAGTGGAAATTAGTTTTTGAATACATATGATTTGGGTAAATCTTAGTCTGCTTTCAGAAGGATGTTGGAAGGTATCTTTTGGTTTTATAGACAGTCTTCTGCCAAATATCAGATTTTTGTCTAAATAGATTTGGCCATTATACCTCTTCCAAAGAAACTGCAAGATTCGGGGGAAATGATGGGAAAAGTGTATTTTTTGTTAAGTTCTGTTTTTGCTTGATTCATGCTCAAACTTTCCCAAAATAGTCACTCTTGGAAAGAGAACAACCCTGGAAAAAGTTCAGCCAAAAAGGCTAAAGTTTATGAAAATAATAAATAACTGAAACTGGGCCTTTAGAATGGAAATGTTTAGATGAATTTAATATTAGTGCTTTCAGATATAGGTGCTTCACTGGATTTTTGAGTCAGATATATAGAATGCAGGAAATGAGTGGGAGAAAATAGTTGGGTTTTTTTATCCTTGTGTGTTTTAATGAAAACAAGGAAAAATAGAAGAAAATGTCATCTACAGTATGTGACACTTGTAGAGTTGGCTTAGACCGGTGATACATCTTTGTGCTCCCAGTGACTCATCTTTGGTGGATTAAGTGAATTATGGCTGAAAGTGGACATGTTTTGTACAATTTATACCAAATGTTACAAAAATCTAGTGCTCCACAGTCAATGTATCAGTTAGATTCAAATCAGATTAGGTGCCATTGAAAGCAGTAGCATTTAACATTGTTCTTTCGTACATTAGTACATGGTAACCGCTCAATCAAGTACCTTCTGCAGTTATGCAATGGGGGAGATGAAAACAAAGAATGAAATCATTTAAGTATTTTAGCATTTAAGGGTTGTAGACTGACAATATTGGCAATATTGATGACATAGGCATCAGTAAAATTTGGAGAAAAGTGAGGGATAATAGAACTAGAGCTCACAAACTTTTTGAGATATTGTTTGATATGTTGCTACTCTATTTTAAAGCAAGTTCTTGCTTACTTGTGTTGAATGCTGCTTGGAAATACCTGTTTTTACAGTTTAGTTGGTTACTTAATTTTCACAGAGATGCTCAGGTCCTCAGTAAAGCAACTCATAACAAACCCGGAGCTTTCAAAATGGCCATCCAAAGCACTTGATGTACATATACTATGCTCAGAAAACTTGTGTAAGCTTTCTCCTCCTATTAATTTTCTACTGACAAACATGTTCACAAACATTAATTGTAAAGCAAATAGAAAAGAAGGACCTTCCTGAGGTACTTATCTTCCTGAGTTTTACTGATATGAATGCATATGCATATTATTTGTAGTATTTGTCTTCGCTCTGGCAATGCTGTTTTGTGTTCCACAGATCAGCTTGAATAATCCTTCAAAAAGGAAAGATTTTGGGGTTAATAATGGATAAAAATGGCTGAACTTTGTGTTCCTCTGTGTCTATATTAGTGTCTTGAATTGAATAAAGCATGGCCAAAAAAACCCTGAAAGATTGCATGCTTTTTGGTTTGTAGCCAGCAGCCAACCTCTCCCTTTTGCCTCTCACTCCCAGATGAAGGAGAGAAGTCTGCATGGCACTCCACACAAACTCAGGAGCTGCCAGGGGAAAACAGGTTATAATATGAAATCTCAGTCACCAATAAACACTGCCTTGCCTCTGGAGACACAACAGATGTATGCAATAAGGTTATGGCAATTACCTATCTTCAGTTCAGGACTGTGCAGTATTATTAACTCATCTTGCTCTTTCACAGGTTTTGGAAACAATTATCACCTGTCTGCACAGAAACCACATATTTCTCATGAGTCACTACTTTGGTTTCCATAGTGATAATCTTCTCAGAAATTAATACTTTTACTGAATCATTCTTGTCACCTTTGGCAAGGAGTGGAACTCCTGTCTTCCCTAGGTGGCCATCAACCTGGACTCTGATCTTCCCTTTGCTCCTTTTGTATGGACTGCAGCAAGAAACAATCTGACTTGCAAAACATGAGATCAAAATCTGCTCTTACCATTAGCGTTGTCAGTGGTCTAAACCAAGAATAACCTGCCAGAAGCATCTGAAGGCCTTTGAACCTGGGGCCAAAATGGCAGGGTTGGAGGTCTGGCAGGATTCATACACCCACGCATAACCAGGGAACAGACTGAAAACCCTGGCAGCTGTCAGGAATGCTCCCAGGCTCCAATAGCCATAAGTGACTGATGAGTTATCAGCTGTCATGGAGGTCCAATTAACATGCTCAGATTAATTGGTCAGATTGCTCAGATTTTACTGGCTCCACTCTGAGGGTTCTGGGTTTTCCTAATAGATTTAATGCAAAATTTTTCAACATTTAAGATACATTTCCTCTGAAGCAGAGATAACTGTTTCTATTCGTTACTAAATTGTTAGTGACGCAGATGAGAGTGCAATTCATGACAAGGGGTGTGAGTATGAAACGTTCAGGTCACTCATCCTTCCTCAATAAGGAGGAGGTGGAATCAAAGCAACAGAAGCCAAATATTGCAGCAGGGAAAGTAACATGGCATTGGGAAGAGAATAAGCCCTCAAGAGAGTGTAAGAGAAAAGAAAGAAAATAAAGAGAAATAAGAGAGCAAAATTAGGAAATTTCGATCTAGTAAACTAAGTTAGTGAGGCCAGGAGAGGGGAAAATTTGAATCCAAGTCCAGTACTGGCATTCGTTCATCTAATCCTTATGCTGCCGAGCATCGCACAAGAAAACTGATTTTTTAAGCTTCTGAAGGGATGTGCATGCACATTCCTGTGACTTTTATTTGGAGTTCAGTGTCTGAATTTCCTGCAGTGGAACTGAAAATGCTGCTCAAAGTACTCAGCTATCCTGAAGGCCAGGCAGCTTGCATGGCAGTGTAATGCTATGCAAATACAGTCAGTAAGAAAGACGAGTAGCAGAAACAGTAATTTTTGTGGGGTGGTGTCTTTCTGAATTTCATAGAAATGCAAATTCTTCTTTCACCTCAAATACTATACTGTCCAGTCCAGACTTTGTGGACTGGCCAGTATGGTGTCAGAGGTTAAATGTCTATACGTGCACACAGAGCTGCCTTTTTTTTTTTTTTTCTTATTTATCATTTCTTTCCTGTTGAGTAGACCAAGATGTCAATGAAAATGTCACTTTTAATCTAATTTTAAGGAACATCAGACTACCGGGGTAAGTAAAAAGGCAAGATATTTCTGTGCTAAAATTTTTGAGGTCATGTTGTAAGCTTTCTCCATGTGGTTGCACACAGTGCAGGGCACAGAAACTTCTGCCACAAAGCAGAACACTGCTAAGACTGCCCACATGGATGTCTGAGTGATTCTAACTTTTGTCCAGATTAATAACCTTTTCTACATTTGCCTGTGAAAATCCTTTGCCTGTGCACTCTGCATGTAGTACATAGGTTGCAAATCACTGCATTTACATGCATGTTTATGCCTGAATTGACCATTTGTGATTGTGCAACTACTGCCCAGGAGAAGGAAGAAGCTGAAAAATGTTCCAAATGAGTAACAGCACACTCTTTTCCATACCACCGTTGAGATTTTATAAGGTCCAATCCCATCCCTTGTAATTTTTCTTCCAAAAGATATAGCTCAGCAGGGACTGATTGCTTTCCCATTAGCTGTTCTGCATTTACAAAACATAAATTAATACAGACCGCATTAGCACACAGTTCTGTTAGATCCATTACAAAACCTGGAATTCATTCCAAGGCAAGCACGAGTACTTTATTTCAGATTACTTTAAATCAAGACTGGCCCATTTTGCCTTTTGATTGAGGGGATGTGATACAGGAGATGGCCTTTGATTGCATGTGTTCAGATCTTTATTTTGACTTTGGCTACTGTTGGGTCTCTTTGCAGCAAGAACCAACAATGCTGCTAACTTCTGCAGAAATTGCTCTCCTCTCTGATTCTCTCGTGGTGCTCAAAAGCTGCAAAGAGATGAGACCATGCCAAAGGGTATGCTTTCAAATGGTGGAAGTACAAAGCTCTCGGACAACAAGAAATAAAGCTGATACACAAGACTCAAAACCAACAATGTAAATGCTTTATTTTCAACTGTGTCTTGTTTCCAGCTTCCAGAAGCCCCACACATTCTACTGATACTACTCAGTCTTCAAGATCTCTGGAAATAACCACAACATTTCAGTTTTCTTCTGCAGGGGCATAGTTTGTTTGCTTTACTATGGGGCAAGTCCAAGATCACTCCTTAAAAATGCAGTCTATAGTCCGACGCAGATGTCTTAGATAATCCTGAGTCCAAGAAGTACCATAAGACTGAGGAGACAAGTCTTCACGTTCACTATGTGTTAAAGCCTCTAAGGGTTGTTTTGTATTCATGAATGTCACAAGTCGTGACAGCATGGAAAAGAGATGGAATGTTTATGAACTCTAATATGGATTTTGGTAGTGATAAGAACACAGAGCCATTTTTATTAGTGCACAGATTAAACAGAATGATTGTGTGTGAGTGCAAGGTCCATGTTTACCCCTAAAGTGTGACTCATGCACAGCTACACAGAGCGAAACACTGACATTTTTCTGTGTTTGAGGGTTTGTTGTTTTTTCCTAATTCTATTGAATATTTGTGTAATCATAACCTAATGAAATTGGTTTCAAAAAAGTTACTTACAGTACTTCTAACAATCTTAGAAGCTGTGGAGGTTGTGTTTAATAAAGAGTGAATCCCAGGTTATTTCATATAGTACATCAAATAAGCAAGGGCTTTCTGAATGAAACAACAAAACTATTTGTGTATTTCAAGCCGTCTCTGACTTTACATCCTGGAGTTGCACAAACCTGGCTCAAGGCTTTTCTGAAGCTAAGCAAAATTCAGCCATCCAAGGGCAAGTCCTCAGGACTCACCTGGCTCCAGGCTGCTCCTTCCATGGGAAAAAGGAGAAAAGCAGGGCTGGGAAGGGGGAGTACTCCTAGGAGACATGCTTGTCTCTCCTCCTGCCACCTGGGGGAGGCTGGAATAACCCAGCACCACCTAAACCTTGCCTCTCCCACATCTGTAAGCATCACTGTCCAAAGATTTAGCATAAACAAGCCACTAGAAACAGCTGTTTTACTGCCCTGATAGGACACTGTGCTAGACAGCTGCCAATTGCCAATTCCTGAAGCTGATATTGGGAATGTTTGGTCAAAAGTAAATGACATTTACTTCCCATTACTTTATTCTCACATACACAAGACTAGATATGTGGTATCCTGGGAGGTAAATCACCTTCTGTTTGCTTTGTCATAGCCTTTGAAGGTACAATTTCTCAGACATCTGTGAATGGGTAGACTCAATGCCCTAAAGAAATTCCAACACAAGACATTACCTTGTGTTTTTCCTATGTAACTCTCAAGCCATTTTAGTTGGCCATATTACCCTTTGCTTCCCCTGCTGAAAACAGTTTTGCTGCTAGTGCTGCTTTTCCTGAGTGGAAGTAGCCCCATTTCAATGATGGGTGATGTGTGCTCTGCAAACACAGAGCCAAATTCCACAGTAATGCAAGAGTATATATTTATGACAGCAATGGATTTGTGCGTGGTCACACTATGGTTGTATGAGGTAGACAAATGATAAAATCATCTGGGGTGAAAAGCATTATACAGTATTGCTAACATACCTGTGTCAGGTAAGTTCCACCATGAATCTGTTTGTCTCGTGCTAAGTCTTGCAAAATACCAGGTATTTACACAAATTTATTTCAGAGTTGATCAATAAGTTATTTGCCTTTCATCCTTCATTAGTTCCATTCTTAGTTCATTATTTTTAAAGCACTGCTTCCTTTATTAAGAGCTACGGACAACTGGTCACCAGTGAAACACTTCAAAACACAGCATATTGTTTGGAAACAAAAGGGCCATACCTGCAGCATCAGCAGCCCTGACTTGAAGCTACACTGATATAAAGTGTGTCCTCAAAAGCGTGTGTGTATGTGTGTGCAATGACCCAAGTGGAAAAGGAATTTTTGACATGTAAACAACAATTTGTCTTCTGCACTCTCGAACATAGACCCATTATCTTATCGTTCATTAGCAGACTATTGAATTCACATAATCAGTAATAGTTTCTGGAAGCTGTTTGGCAAGCAGATATGGAAATTACTAACTCACAGCTGGGTAAGAAAAAATGGCAAATACACATGCTGTGCTTGCTCTCTTCCCCCTCCTCCCTCCGCCCCTCTCTTCCTTGGACACTGTAGATTTATTACCTCACAGTATTCACAGATGATGTTTTCATAGTCACTAATGAGGTCCCAGCAGCTTTTTAACAATAACAGGACATTACTACTCCTAAGATATATTATGTGTTTTCCCCATTTTTCTCCATTTCGGTTGAATACTCAGAAGTGCGCTAGCTTAAAAATCTCCTGGTTTATTATTATTATTATGATTGATAGCACAGTCACGTGACACAAATGACTGCTGAGGTGTAACTTTTAGATTGTTAATTTGTATACAAGTTCAAAATATAACCTTTTAACATGCTGTTCATGGATTTCTACATTAAAATGCCAAAATCCTTGTTTGACTGTTTTTGTTTCTACAGGCAAAAAGGCAACACAGCAGAGATCACTCTTCAGTACTGTTGTGCATTCATTTTTCCTCCCTGCAAGAATCTGGCTTCAACCCATCGCTGTTTGCAGTGATACAAAAGATAAGGTAAGCTGAAAATATGTACTGCTAATAGTTAAAATTTATTTGTTTGGAGACCTATAGTCCTTCTGTGTTTATTCAGCAATACCAACTCATTCAGACCCTAATTCAGGAAAGCATTTAAACATTTGTTTTATTTTATGTGTGTGTTTAAGTTACACTAACTTTGAGATTATTCTGAGTATAAGGGGTTTCTTTTTCTTGAATTTGAGCTTTCATACATAACTCTTCTACAATAAAAAAGTAATTTTAATTTAGGATAGTTGTAACATTCTGCTTTCTGAATTCAGAATTCTAGAAGTTGCTTTCATTTAAGATCATAATGTTTAGAAGCTGTTAAAGGTAAAGTCATGTTCAATGTGTGAGTATTTAATAATCTATAGTATGTAAATGTAAGCAAAGCAGAATTTTTAGAGATGAGCCTCTTGTTCACCTAGTTCTTTGAAGTACAAATTTGCTATCTTCTTTGCCTATGATTTAAATCTTTGCTCTAAAGACTTGTAAGGAGTCTTCTGTTAGATACTTGCAAGGAGCACCATTCATAATACTGAAACTGTCCAAGGTCCCAGCCAATATCTACACACCTTTAGCCTCAAATAAATCTTCACAGTGACTTCATGGATACAGGACCATACACACACCCCCCAAAAGTTAACCTTGCTTGTAGCCTCTTTCAGGTTTGGGACCAAAGAAGCTATTTGGTGGGAAAGAGTAAAGCTGTGGTCAGGAAAACTCCCACAGCTGCAATTTTTGTAATTAGCTCACACACCTTTCTTAACACTTTCCAAGCCCCTGAAGTCTGCATGTGCACTTGCTACGCTCTACAAAGAGTATCTAAACCAGAGGGCAAAGTCCACATCCACTGAAATAGACAAGAGCTTTGCCAACAGAGTTCATGTGACCAGAATGCCTCCCCAAGGAATACACATCATCACTTCTTCAGGTTTCATTGTTTATGAAATCTGGGCATTCACCTTGTTTTTTTTTAAACAAACAAACAAAAACACCCCAAAAACTATTTTCCTTAGGCTACATTCATCTTCCCTTTTCTCTTCCCTGTGCAGATGCTTTGGCAGCAAAGACTGTAGGCACAATGGATAAAAGAGGTTGTGGGATAGAGGAGAAATTCCCATAAGCTGAGAAGCAAAACAAGGATTGTATTTGGTCTAATTTTTGTTCCTTTTGGTGCCAACTGGGCTTTGCCAGGAATTTTAGTTAATTCAGAATACTTTATGCTATAATTTTGTTCCTGAGAAATACAGGGATGAGAGACTGTAGCTTTTGTTTAGCAAGCATTGATCCTGAGTCTGTAAGGGAACCCTCCTGGCTGGGCACTGTCTTCTATTGGATTGAGTGACAGTTAGTTAGATTTTAATGCTGTAATCTGTAAGTATGGACTCTTCAGTCCTGCACTCTTTTTTAACCAGTTGCCAGATTCACTCAACACAGGGTTCAAATTTTGCCCCACCTCAAATTCTTATGATATAAATTTTAATGGAAAAGTGTCACTTTGAAAACCAAAAAGCTCTGTCATGGAACTTAGTATTTCATCAGCAGATACGCTTGCAGCCATTATCAGCAACTGGCTCCTGGTGATGCCCCAGGGCACTCTCTTGGGTACAGTGGATGTCTGCCCCTTGTTAGATGTTAAAGCTGTAATATTTTCCTTGAAGACTTGCAAGAGCCTTATCCCCAAGTCTTTAGTACCTCCTGTCTTTGAGCTGGTTAGGCATTTCTAGCCACTGAAAAGGAGCCAGTCCTTTAGAGTAGATGATGGAAAAGAGTGTAAAAGGGGGAAGAAAATCACAGAAACAAGGTGGAAATTTTTTTTTTTTTTTTGAATGATAATGTCTCCATCTAAGTTCTTCTGTTTTCCCTGGACATTACATTCTCACAGCTCGTGATTGTCTAACCTGCCTGACAGTGTTCAAACACACAGCAGATGGACCAAGGTTTCCATTCCCATTTTGGAATCACTTTTCTTTTCCATGAGACTCAGCTACAAAAGAGAAAAGAAAAACAGAGCATCTGCGATGCTCAAAATGAAGAAAATAACAAGTTGTCCCATGAGTGGCAGAATTAGTGAAGCCTTGACTCCTACAGGACTGTCCTTGTTCTGACTATCATCCTCAAAACTTATTCATATTCACTATGACAGCTATACCAGAAATAAGCAGCATTTACTGTGACTAGTTCATGTTAATGCATGAGTAGACTGGAATAGAAGAAAATGTATAATGGCTATATAGCAAATGCTTTCCCTTGTAGTGTCAGGGGTGGGAGCAGAGAGGGGACTCTTTTCCATCCAGCTGCCATATTTCTACCTCTCTTCTACACTGGTTAGGAAATGTACAATGGATTTAAAAACTGTTTAGATTGGGAAAAACTGGCAAATACTGTGGTTACAAAATCCTCATCTTTGTACAAAGCCATGAAGAAAAAAGTGGGTATACAGTTCTAAGTGCATCATGTGGCCCTGTCCTTTGCAGACAGTTGAGGATATCTTGTTTCCAGGAGAGGCAGAAACTGGTTCCTGCTGAAGTCTCAGCTCTGAGGTGGAGAGGAGATGCTGCTGCCGCCTCCTTCCAAAACTGGTCACCCCCCAGGGGCCGGGGCTTCCTCTGGTTATGAGCTTGTTTGAGAGAAGTGGCAACATGCTGATGTTTCAAACACAAAGTTGTAGTGTGGCAGTCATCCCACATAGCTTCTGTCTTGGAGCACAGAACAGAGCACCAGGGAAAGCAAGGCAACATAAAAACATGGGTCCCTTTTCCTGTCCCTTATTCATATGTGCCATAAAAAGAAAATCACTAGCTGCTTTTTCTCCTAAAGCAAGCTCCACATCTCTCGGAGAAAGGCTTTGAAGGGCTACTTTGGAAGGCTGGATGAATTGTGGTGGGCTGGGCACTTGCAGAAACTCAGAAGAACAAGGGCTTGAGGCAAATGTTTTGCTGGAAACAAAACCCTCTAGAGCCATGGGGCTGGGAAGCTTTTGCCACAGAAGGATGTTCTAATGAACAGAACCTGCCCAGATCACATATGGAGGAAACTTGATGTATCACTACTCTGCATTTTAAATATGAAGGGTGTTTGGAGCCACCTCTGGATTCTATGGCAAAGATATTCAAGGGAGGAGTTCTTACTGGTGAGGTCTCTCTGGGTGGCATGGGAGGTGCTGTCTCCCCTTGCTGGTACTTTGCTAATTACATGAGCACAGATGATACATTGCATGAAGGCCACAGGACTGGATATAGTCCTTCCTCAAAAAGCCCTGTTCCTGTACAGCCTGGCACATTGGCTACCTCCTGCCACTTGCCTGTCTCATTCCCAATGCACAAAGGCAGAAGTTGCCATCCCATTTTAAAAAGCAGGCTTAATTAGCCTTCACAGCTTATGAATGCACAGCTGCCTCAGCATGCTCGTGGGTAGAGTCCATGGTGGGGCAGCCATGGACGTGGAGCTTCATCCTACCTCATGTTATTCTCCTTTCTGTCCTGCCCTCCAGGGCTTATCAGCCTTATCCAGAGGCAGAGTAGTGACAACAACCCCAGGTTTGCTGCAGTAACTGCATGCCATTACCTACTACGCACCACATTCAGCTGCTTTTACTGATTTCTTAATGCAGTCACAAGTGCTGCCTTTCCAAAATCCTGCTGCAAAACCTGCCAGTGGCCTCTGAGCAAATTACTCTTGCCTCGAGATTTTTCAGCTGTGAAAGTGGTGTCTTGCTAGGCAGAAGTAATATTTCAATTGAAGTCAAGTAGGCTTTTCCCTAAAAGCAAAGAAATGATCGTTTTTCATGTAAAGGCCTAAAAATGTATTCCCTTGGTCCAGGCGCCTATGCCTTGTCCTGACAGAGGGCTCATTTAATTCTCATGGGTCCCTGGAAGTCTCAGCAGAAGCATGGGGACCCTCACGAGCAGATTCCAGTGAAGGGCTGAGACCCAGATCTGATAGACAGAGCTCACTCCTCATTGGGTCATTTGCGAGCAAGTGCTTCTGTCAGCCCCATCTGTCCCGTGGGGAACTGATGTCAAGAAGTAAAGGCTGGATGCTCAGAATGTACTTTAAACTTAAATGCCCTAATTTGGAGAGGCACAAGGCATCAGCTCTTCCAACCGACTGCGGTTGGTAGTATAAGGCCCTTCACATGTCAGATTGCTTATTTAGAGCCCTAAATTTAGAATGTGAACTCCCAACAAGATGGGAAATATTAGCCATGGGTTGTAACTGCTATGTGCATGGTGAAAGCGTCCAACCCAGCCACTGCTTGCCTTCAGGCAGTTTGGCCTTCTTTGTCCTTTCAGGAAAATTTAATCCTTTCAGAACATTTATTGTCTTTGATTAATACCATTTGATGCCTATAATATGATTTCTGCTGTTCACTACCATCTCTGCTGTCAGACACCTGGTGTTATAAAAACTGTCCTAAATGAAACTACATTTTTAATTTCAGAATCTTGTTTTTATCTTCAGAGTGCAACTTCCTTGTGCTGAAAGCTAGGAATACTATCTTAATTTTAGAGCTACAGGGCAGGCAAAGCACGGTCTTAGACTCAAAGATTCTCTAAACTATGCTTTTCCTATTACAGAGTCAATCTGTCTCCAAAGCTTTCGCTTTTGTTTTAACTGGAACAGAGGAGAAAAGATTAATAAGATTAGAAGGATAATTTTCTCAGTTCGTTTACATCCTCTCTTTAGTTTTCTGTAATGATGGTGAACAAGGCAGTTAACTTGTTCTTACCACCACAGGAGTACTCAGTACAATAAAGTATTACCCAAGGTAAAATCTTTCATTTCAACTACTCAATTATTTTCTAGTTACGTCCAGTTTAAAAGAAAAGGCGAGAATGACTTGGCTCGGTTTGAAGTACTGAACGTGAATTGACTATTTGCAGTTTTGGACACAGCCTCCCCTGCCATGCACAAATTCATAAATATAGGGATAATATAATAAATATATCCACCGATCATTGGGAATTCCACATAAATTCTACTGGTAGACCTCTGGTTGGGGATTTTCTTTCCCCAGCTGATTCAATACGTGCTGTTACCTAAAATCAAAATCAGCCTCATACAAAGCCGCTGAAAGCTTTATGTGCTCTGAGAACACACCACACCTAAACACAGTAGGACATTGTTTCCTCACCGTAAGAGAGATTGCAGAGAGTTACAAATAATAGTTCAGTTGCCCAATGTATTTTTAATGGATTAGCAAAGTTAACAAATGGTATCTTATTTCTGGCTCCTTCTGATGTAATGCAATTCTTTCAAAAGCATACTAGATGTTCCAGTTTAATGACCCTTCCTCTTTGCATGAAACAAATATACACGTCCCCGTTGCTCAGTCTTCCACACTAACATTCCAAAAAACAGCTGGAGACAGGACAGCTTTTGTCCTAACGGGACGAGAAATACACGGTTCTAGCTTTCATTTCTGATGAGAGGAATTTTGACAGCTAGGGGATAGCTTTAAGTAAACTGAATTAGGCAGGGAAGATGTCAGGCTGCCTTCCCAGAGCAAACCACAAGCCTGTCAGGGACTATAGCTTCTCTTATGGTGGTGCCAGTTTAGCATTGCCATCGTATGTGTTTCTGGCAAGGATTACTGGTGTCTGTGTGTAGGTTACACCCAGACACAACAATCCTAGCAGGGTGAGGGGAAGGAACACCTTTTGTCTTCTCCCTCCCTCTTTTAAAGCTGACCTTCTTCCATTTGAGTGACCGCTTTAGGCTCCCACTTCTGGTTCTTTAGGCTCCCGCTTTTGGTTGGAAGGGTGGGGTGAATGTTTTCCTCTTCCTCCTCCCTTCCTGTCCCATTCCTTCCCTGCTCCCAGCTCTGCTGCACAGATCACTTGGCTGGGAGAGGCAGAGGGGAAGGGTGTTTCTAATGCCAAGACTGTGAGGATATTTTGCATGATTCCTGTTTCAGGCAGGAATATATGCAGAAGCAAAGCACAAGGCAGAAGAGAACAAAATGAAAAATCTCCAAGCCCCAATGAGGTACTGAGACCACAAACAAGTCCAGCAAACAACAAAGACATCCAGAACAGCCTGAACGGCAGTGGGGCTCATCCCTCCCATCAGCTGTCCCAGTATGAAATCTAGGTCCTGTTTCCCAGATAGAGTGCTACCAAATCCTTTCCAGGCTTGCTGGTGGGCTGTCCTCACCATCTTTCAAACCAGTGAGAACTAATTCCCTCATAGCCCACAGTCCAAAATTTATATGAGAGCTGATGAGTCCAAAAGGAATCGGAGCTGAGATGCAAGCACTGCATGCAGCATGAAGTATTTTAAGGGCAAAGGGCAGTAAGAACACCCTCATTAGAAGAAGGCAGAAGAGCGCCCTTATTTTCTCAGCAAATGAACCTGAGGGGACCCTGTTGACTGCTTTCGCTGGTGGTTTGAATGCTGTATGGCAGCGGAGAAGTCTGCTGAATCTCACCTTCACCATTCCTGGGCGGCTAAGGTGGTGACTTCCCTACACAGTCAAATAAAAATAGCTTTGTCTTAGACCTAAATCACAGTTCTCCACTCGTTTTCAGGTCAGCCTCTTACAGTCTGATGCAATCGTGGCAAAACTTACTGGCTGCTTCATTCCAAAGAAGGCTGTTTTGAACCTCCTGGATCAAAAATACCATGCTTTTGAACACGCACTACTTGTTCCCATCCAGGAACCCCACCAAGTCCTATGCACCGCAGGGGATGATATGATCACATCTGACATGAGAAACAAGGAGCGACTACTAGAGGCTATTCAGCTATTTCTGAATTGCTGACACAGTACCACTGTCCCCTCAGACACCTTTTGGGAATGCTACTACACATTAGAAACGTGGTCCTTGTCTCAGTCCCAGTCCCAGAGGCTGTTGGAGGGTTGTGCCAAGGGGAAATCTGCTCTCACAGCGAAGCCAGCACAGCCTGCTCTCTTTCAGAACATGATGGAAAATGCACTTCTTTGTTCAGCAGTTTTACTAAGTGTCAAAGTGTAAAACCCTTGATGGTTTGCCATCTGAATGGAAACTGCTCCCCGTTCAGGGGAAGGCAGGTAAAACATAGAGCATGCGGGTACAGCGTTTTCTGCTCTAGGTTTTGATGTGGAAAACATTTCGTCTCTCAGGTGATTACTGCCATATTTATGTGTAATAACAGTAAATAATATTAAAAGAACAACAGTAATCTGAGAAGCACCACCACTGAGCAGTGTTCTGAAACCAAAGCAAATTGGTGGCTCTGTGAAAGAAGAGGCTGAAAAGGCAGCACACGTTAGGTGCAAAGCGACTTTGGAAACGCATGTCTCCAGCGGAAAGTCAAAAAAAGAAGGTAGAAAAAAACCCCTTTGTTTGTTTGGAGACTGGGTAGGGGGCAGGACAGAGGGGTGGTGTGAGAGACCTTGTAGGGGGGAGGGCAAGGAGAACGGGAGGATGTAAAAAAGAGCAAAGGACTTTTGTGAGCTTTTTGGCAGATGCTGGAGCAGGTGGAATGCAGAGTGTTTACACAGTTCATATTTCAATATACTAAGAAAACATGGGGAGTCAGGCTCTAAGCTGTTATTAAGCTTCCCTCCCCTCCTTCTCCAACCAATTCTTTAAGATCTGCCTTCAGATCTCGAATGAAACTGCTCTCTGCTGGACTGATGGCGCTGAGGCAGTGACTGTGCCACCAGCTGAGAAAACAAATTTGAGAAAGAGAGTGTGCGCTCAGGTTAACAAGCCTTGGGCAAGCGAGTTTACCCCCCTTTCCCTGTTCTCACCTCCTATTCCCCAAAGCCCCTGTAAATAGTGCGCTTTGGTAGGAGAAGCTGTTAGGCATCGAATGGTGGACGAGCTTCAGAGCAGCAAGCAGAGAGGAGAGGGGAGATTTACAATGTTTCAGTTTTGACTTTTTGCATAATGAAAACCAGAGGTCTAATAAAATACAGCAGCAGTGACACTGCAAGGAGGGGGGGAAGGAAAACAAACTTTTAGGATAAAATAAACACTGTGTACTCAAGTAAGGACTCTATCTCCATTTCCATCTGTGAATAAAGACATAAACATGCTCTCCTCTACTAATTCAAACTAAGAAGATTAAATCCAGGCAAACTGAACACAAGATAGATAGAAACATTTCTTGTTATCAAATCAGTCCTCAGCAAACTAGCCCAGGAAGGAACATTGGTGACAGGACTGTACGAGTGGCCCAAAGTTGTTTTCATACCTATTTGCCGTTCATCCGTGTTCTGAATCTGGTTATTCAGAAAGGGGCCAGAACTATAGTTTTGAAAAGTTTTTGATTCATTCAGAATGATATGGAAGGGGAGAGAAGTGGGATATTGCATTTACACTTTTGTTACTTTTTAGGGAGAACTTCCTTCTTTGCAGGGCTGGAGCAAAAGTGAATACCTCAGGGGGCTGGTTTACATCCTGTGGAATGAAAATTACATTGTACAATCATTTATGTCACTGATATACAAAGTGCTTCTCATCTTTAAAGCAATGTGGAAACATTATGATCAGGATATATCAGCCAGTTAGAGGAGCTGGCAGACCTGCACAGAGCAAATTGCATCCTTCAGAGCTCCTGCATAGTGCATTTACTTCAGGATGCAAAGCTAAAATTTCTCCATGGTTCTGAGTGTGGAGCAAAGATGAGGGTGGAAAAGGGGTCATGGGCTGCACCCTCTGCCTCTTCCAGCTGATCTGGGAAGTTCAGTTTCTGAGTTTAATTCACAGGTTGGTTTCATTCTCAGTCTGTGATCCTGGGAAAATCATTTAGCTTCTGTGACTTCTCCAGTTTCTCATCCGTAAATCAGATAGTTTTACTTAAGACGAGAAGCTCAAGTAGAATTTCTACTTAAATTTTTCACAGGAGAAGTAGTTTAAAGAGAAAACAATTGCCTGAACAGCAGTAGCTGCAAGTCATATTTGCAAATCACAGAGGGCTTCTTTGATATGCATTTGTTAATTCTATGCTATTTATTTGGGTTTTGAAATGACACATCCTTTTACCACATGTCATATTATTAATGATATATTCACTAATAAAGTCACAGAGCCCTGATGACAATGAAATACAGCACTGGAAATTCAATAACTGTATCCTGCATCCTACACAAGGACTGTGAGCAGACAGGCTGACTGGCTTGCTGAGCTCCTGCTCTTAGGTCACATTTGACTACTGCAAGCTCAGCTGAAGAGCACTAGTGCTGGCTTTGAGTGTCCTAATACAGTCTCCCAAATTTGAGAGCAAGGCTTGCCATCCATGGATTTATCATGGCTTCATGACTTCTGGCCAGCACATTGAAGAAGATGTACCGCACTCTGCTTAATTCAGAACATACTTTGGAAAAGCAGAGAGCACTTAATGGACAGACTCTGAACTCCTCTAGCCAAAACCCAGATTCCCCCGATTCCTTCTCTCCCTCCTCCCCCTTCTCTCTGTGAGGAATTCAGTACAAAATATCAGCTGCGGACAAACTGTTAGGGTCAGGGAATACACAGCTGTAGAGTCAAAATCCAAACCTGCATTATTACATACTGTTCTTCGTTCAGTGCCTGTACAACTAGCTGAGCTGACACCTCATTGTCCTGAGCTGTGTATGAGTCCTGGTCCTGTCACCCCAGTAAAGACAGAACTGGAAGTCTGTGTCTGCGAGCTCTAAGGAGCTGTGAAAGCAGCCAAGTGAGCTGATCCCGGCTCCCTTCGTGTGACCACCTTAAATACAACAGCACCCTCCACTGTCTGCTCGCGGTAAGGAGAAGTCTGCCCGGGTAATTCCCTCTGACAAGATGATAAAACCCAGCCAGCAGAGATCATTCTAATTACGACAGATTATCCAGCTGTTTGAAGAACACAAATTAATATAGATGATGGTAAGTTAAGTGATTGGAATGCAGCCATTCTTTAGAAAAAAATATGAAAGGGAATGACACTTTCAAAAAATGCAACCCACTTTAGAGCAAAATTAAAGATGAAATTGTAATTAGTCTACTGTGTATATTCTTCTATGATATCATTCCAAAGAATGTAAAATTCTTTATGGTTAGTATTTTTCCCTTACAGTGTTATTGGATGATACTTTTTCAGTCTCAAGGAAATACAAGTCAGATGTGCTTTCTCACAGTAAACCTCAGCCATTTTAAGTTAGAGTGGCTTATAGCCAGAGAGCTATACACATTTATGAGTAACAGCTCTTTTCAGTCACAAATGTAGGACACTAAACATGACCACCAGCTACTACTTCTAGGTTGGGAGGCCTTTCTGGAACAACAGTGGCAGGAATATTTGGTGAGTAAAAATAGACTGGTTCACTCAATTTTTTCTTTCCCTTCCCTACATTTTTTTTCCCCTTACTTCTTGTTGTTTCATCTACATTTCTTCTTCTTAAAGCACTTATGATTGAGCTAAGTTTGCCATTAATGTTCACTGGTGTAAATGAATGGGACAGAATTCCCGCTGTGAGAGAGTCACCTTGTAAGCAGGGAATGAGGTGCATGTACCAAACATGTTTGTGGAAGGGATGAGAGGTCAGGAGAGTGACAGGCAACCAGTGCAGTTAGAAGAAGAGGGAAATGATGGAGACAGAGCAAAAAAAGCAGGTTCCTCCTCCATCTCTGTGGACAGCCTCACAGCTCCTCCTGCCAGACCTGGAAGCTTTCATTTTGGTTGTGATTTCTGCTGCACTGCAACCATACACTCTAAGTCTTGTGCCACACATGCTGCAAACCCCCAATACCTCAGCAGCTTCTCAGTTCATATGACCAAGGAGTGGGATCATAACACAGATACTGCAGATGGGCCTGAACACTCAGAGATTGCCTGACTTCCAGCACAGAGCACCAGTTCCCAGCAAGGCAGATGTATCTCACTGGGGAGGCTTCCCATTACCAGTAGCAGGGAAATGCAGGGAAAAGTCTCTGTACTGCCACATGTGGAAAATTGGTGCAATGCCCAAATTAAAGATTTTCCTGACTTAATAGGGTGGTTTTTGTTTGTTTTCTTTTTTCCCTTTATAGCACTTCTGGAGCTGGTGACAGGAGTGTGAAGAAGTAAAATCAGGGATTTTAGGTGTAGGTGGCAGATGGGAAAAAAATTAAGGGTTCAGTGGCCACAAGGAGAAGGAGAAGGAAGATGAAGCAGCAGTAGGGAGGCTTATTAGGAGAGTCTTGGGGGATCTGAATCAGCCCTTCCCAAAAGCAGAAAGCAGTGAGCTTCTCTGTAGAGTGGATGCTTTCTTTGGGGTCTGTTGGCTCCAGAAGGGTCATACAATCAGCTTCTGACAACTCAGCTATTGCTTTGGTCTCAATGACCTTGGGAAGGACTCTAGGAACAGTTTAAGCTCTTTGCAAAGCAGAGCAAAAAGCAAGGTATGGTTAGGTTGTATGCGATGGTAACAGCTTTTGACAGCCTTCTGCGTAATGACCTGCTGCAGGTGTAGCAAATGCATGAAAGAAAGTCTGCTGCCACAGCTAGATGATCACTCATCTTAGTCCAAGGGGCTGGTGAATAAGGTCTAGGGCAGCAGCAGCATAACTGTGACAGTATCTAAGTAGGTAGGGGTATGCAGCTGTAGGGGCAGACAGTGGGGCTCCTTTAGGGACTGATAGCTATTTAGCTGCAGAAATGTATGGCTTGGTACGGTTGCTTTGTACCAGTGTAGTCAGAAGAGAGGAACTCAGTTCATGTCTCTCTGGTGACAGAGCTAGATTACTACTGATACCAAAGAGAAATAGGGCATCTTTACACCAAACCACAGTTTGCTCTTTCTTTAGATTTCTGGACTGTTACTTAAATGCTTATTATATACCCTATTTGGATTGGAATTATCGTAAGGATCCCAACTTCCATGGAAAGCAGAAGAGAACTGGGAATACAGCTCCCCTAAGCAGAGTCCAAAATTGTCAGCAAAAAAATAGTATCCCATTATTATTCCAGAAGCTTTTAACATATACATAGTGCATCCAAAACTTACTTCCTGCTACACAAAAATCAAAATACAGAACCAAAATCCCAGGCTCAGCCTGAATTTTCAAAATGCCATTGCACAAGTCTTTGGCAAGATTTTATCCAGCTCAGGTCACCCACACTCAAGAACTAATTTATTTGGACTGGGACAGTTATGGAAGACTTCAGGCTTAGGGTAAGAAAAGCCTGTCTTTCTGGATGAGACTAAAAGAGCCTGTCTTGTTTAGTCTAGCAAAAAGAAGGTTGAAATGTGTTCACTTTTTATAAATATATCAAAGGGAGTAGACACCAGGAGGACCGATGAGCTATTTAAGCTAAAGACTGATGCTGTCAGCAGAACAGATGGCAATAGACTGGCCCTGAATACATTCCCATTGGAAATGATGACAAGTTTTCTAGTAGAAAGGGCAGAAAATTTCTGGTAAAACATCAGTAGTAGTTGCAATGTGAAGCTCGATCAGTTTATGAGAGGGATTATATGACATAATTGCCTGCACTAACAGGGGACTACTCAGGAGGTCCGTCCCAACCCAGGCTCCTCAGCTGGCTGGTGATTTGGATGCCTTCCTTCTTGAGTTCCCACACACAGATTCACTGGAAGAACATGATTTCCAGAAAGTGTGAAGCTTTTCTGAGTATTTTGCCTCTGTCAGCCTTGAAACACACCAAAAAAACAGTCAACACTGACTTAGAAATACCTAATTTTTTACACAAACAGAGCAGAAAAAATCTTTTCTTGAGAGCTATTCTTTGATCGTAGACTTAGGGCAAATATTTTCAGAGAGACTCTGACTTGAAAGGAGAGTACCAGATACACTATTAGGTAGATGTTGACTTGTTAAAAGCAATGTGTTCTGATATAATACTGAATTATGTATAGCAGCTTTGAAACAGTTTCATTATAAACTGCATGCATACAGAACTGCCTCCAAGCCACCTCATTCTTCTGGCTTTTATGTGATTCCTTGCATGCTTCTGTCAATAATTTGAGTTACAGAATGATGGAATAAATATCTGGGCAAGGTTGAAGAAAGGTATAGCTATGAGTCCCAGCTTGGAAACATAGTGCCTGTATCACGAGACTACTGTTTGTACCAATACAAGAAAGCAGACAGAATAATGCAGTAACCATCCCTGGCATTCAGACATTAAGGTGATGAAGACTGCATTTATGCAAAAAACCACACATACACAATAATTGAACAGATAGGTCAACGTGAGACAAAATGACTACTGCTCATGTCCTTGATAATCTATGTAGAAACTGGTTACGAAAGCAGGAGAAAAGGAATACATTTATAAAAGCTGAGATTACCATTGCGGAAAGATCACTATTTACTGATTCATTTATTCTGTAAAACTAAGGCTATTCATAGTTGCTGAAGAAATGTCAATGAAACATCGGCTGACTGTAGCTCTCATTTTTCAATTATTGGCAAAAGCACGCTGTTGGACGTGCTGCAACATGACAGTCCTACTTTATGCTCAGGTCAGATCTTAACAACAGTAATATATCTTCAAGCTAATCAAACAAAAGGGAGAAGTACATAAAGGAGGTTTATTTCTTTCAGACAGCATTGCAGCTACTGCTTGTTTTGTCTACTCTCAGGTTAACTAGCATGGATTAACATTGAGTACTATTTACTGGAATGCCTGACCTGGATAAAAAGCTCCAAGCCTGTCATTTCTACATATTGAATTAATGGGATTTCAGAGAGAACATGGCAACTGGTGCCATCCATTGGTAGGAAGATACTTCATTGTCTTGAAAAGATGAGAAGTTTGACATAGCTTTCTGAACATCACATGTATTGTTAGATTTTCTCCTCAAACCAGCACTATTGAAATATGATTTACAATGTGAGGGGTCTGTGGTTGAATCAATGAATAACCCAGCTGTTTGCAAGAACTGTATCTGTCTGAACAAATTACTTATATTGGAGAGATCTTTACATTCTGGAAAGAAGTTCCCTCGTTGTGAACATTCATCTTTTAACAGGTTGCAGCATTTATTCAGACAGGAAAGCAGCTGGTGAAGGTTGCATATTAACTACAGGCAGTCTGGTAGATGCAAGGCACTGGAAATTTTTGGTAGGTTATAAGGCTCTGCAGTCAACTGTTGAAGTATAAATGTGTTTTTAACCAGCACTATGCAGATGATTTGCTCACTAAGAAGCACACATGCAAAAGTAGCATTAATTTTCAGCTACCACTTGTCAGCTTTGTCTGGAGCAAAGCAAAGAATAAAAGCATTTTCCCCTGGAACATGTAAATATTTGAGGGCTTTTTTTTCTTTTTATAATATTGCTTTTGAAATTTAATTAGGATCCAACCTAAGTTCAAAAAGGATGGGGTAATTTAATGAATATGTTGGTACCAGCCTGCAAATTCCTTAGGCAGGTAATATTCCTAGGGGATCTGTTTAGATGGGGTTTTTTTTAACTTCCAGAAAAACAAACAGCTATCGCTCAAATGATAGCTACATTGTTTCATCGGGTTTCTGCCTTAGTGGTGGTCACTGTTGCTCTGCCTTTTGGAAACACTATGTTATCATCTTCTCTGTTGTTTTCATTTTTCTTCACAAATTAAGAGTGAATCCAAGCAGAAAGTGGGGTTGTTGTTTTTCCTATGTGTGGGTAAAAAAACAAACAAACAACCAAACAAAAAAAAAAACCCACCAAAAACCCCACAACAAAATAAATTATGTGCAGAATAAGGAAAAAAAAAATAAGATAAAAACCAAACAACCCACAAAATGTATGCAGCATGTGTAAATCAGAGACATCAATTTGATGGGTGGACCACTCGGTGGATAAAGAACTGGCTGGATGGCCGCACGCAAAGAGTTGTGGTCAATGGCTCAATGTCCGGCTGGAGACGGGTAACGAGTGGTGTCCCTCAGGGATCGGTGTTGGGACCGGTCTTGTTCAACATCTTTGTCGGTGACATGGACAGTGGGACTGAGTGCGCCCTCAGCAAGTCTGCCGATGACACCAAGCTGTGTGGTTCGATTGATACGCCGGAGGGAAGGGATGCCATCCAGAGGGACCTTGACACACTTGTGAGGTGGGCTGATGCCAACCTGATGAAGTTTAACCATGCCAAGTGCAAGGTCCTACACCTGGGTGGGAGGAATCCCAGGCACGGCTACAGGTAGGGCAGAGAAGAGATTCAGAGCAGCCCTGCGGAGAAGGACTTGGGGGTGTTGGTCAATGAGAAAATGAACATGAGCCGGCTTCAGTGTGCGCTCGCAGCCCAGAAAGCCAACTGTATCCTGGGCTGCATCAAGAGGAGTGTGACCAGGAGGTCGAAGGAGGTGATCCTGCCCCTCTACTCTGCTCTCGTGAGACCTCACTTGCAGTATTGTGTGCAGTTCTGGTGTCCTCAGCATAAAAAGGACATGGAACTGTTGGAACAAGTCCAGAGGAGGGCCACGAGGATGATCAGGGGACTGGAGCACCTCCCGTATGAAGACAGGCTGAGAAAGTTGGGGCTGTTCAGCCTGGAGAAGAGAAGGCTGCATGGAGACCTCATAGCAGCCTTCCAGTACCTGAAGGGGGCCTACAAGGATGCTGGGGAGGGACTATTCATCAGGGACTGTAGTGATAGGACAAGGGGTAACGGGTTCAAACTTAAACAGGCGAAGTTTAGACTGGATCTAAGGAAGAAATTCTTTACTGAGAGGGTGGTGAGGCACTGGAATGGGTTGCCCAGGGAGGTTGTGAATGCTCCATCCTTGGTGGTGTTCAAGGCCAGGTTGGATGAGGCCTTGGGTGTCATGGTTTAGTGTGAGGTGTCCCTGCCCATGGCAGGGGGGTTGGAACTAGATGATCTTAAGGTCCTTTCCAACCCTAACTATTCTATGATTCTATGATTCTATGAAATGAGCCATAACTTCAACTGGTCGTTTCAAAGGCCTTCTGCCATGGTTTGTATTTAAAAATACAATCCAGTGAAGATCGTTGAATCAGGTGAGCTGCTAAAATGCAACTCATCTAGGCCCTGAGGCATGTATGTTCATTACATTGTGAAGGCAAGATGAAATGTCCCGTCTTTCTAAAGGATTTGTCTTGCTTTCTAGTCGTCATTTTTGCACATGGGAGGACTGATTGAATGCTCTTAGCTGAAGCCCTATGCACTGCCAATGGATCTGAAGGACTTGTGTTTATATTAACTCTGTCCTTTTCAACCTCCCATTTACCAAGTCCCTTCTCCTCTGCCAAAATATGCACACATTCAACTGCACAATAAATTCTCACTTTTCAGTCTTGAGAAATATTCTGTAAGTCAAACACTGTAACATTCAGTTGGAAAAATGCAACCAGAGAATGTTTGCATCCAGAAACAAAAAAATCAGATCACTGTAAAACTAAACTATGTCTGAATTTTTATGAACAGAGAGATTGGATTTGCTGGTTCATTCCAGGCTTGTTTAAGACAGTGAAACTTCACTTCCATGTAAAAAAAGTGATTTGGCAAGTTTCTGCTAAAACTGACTTCTTTTTGCATGTATTTTTCTAGTTTCCTCAGAATGATGGCTCAAACCAGATCAAAGCACAAAACAAGGTAGTCAGCAACCTAGGCTACGCTCCAGATACAATTCTCTTGACTGTTTTGTCCAACCATGTACTTGTCCCTTCATTAGGCTCTTAGAACATCTCAGAGTTAAACATGAACAGGCAGTGGGATCATGTTCTCTGCTGTCTGTGGACCTAAAATCAGGCATCAGCTCCATTTCTTCACATTTCATTTATTGCTTTCTTTGGTTATGGCTTCAATAACATTTAGAAAAAAATAGGTTTAAGAGTATGTTAAAAAGGGGCATCTTGATTTCAGCTTCTCCCCCCAGGTGTGGATATGTGGAATCAAAACACCCAGAGCTTCCCAGAGTGCAAGACCCAAGGCCATTCTTCCTTTATGATGCTGGCTTTTGTTCCTTCACTTTAGTAAAAGATACTGACTAAACAACAATCATAATCCTCTGCTTGTGCAATCTGAGGAAGTGTATGCTCTTTCCAGCCTCTCTTGTGGAAAACGTGGGACCACACACTCAATTTTACCTTTTTTTACGAAGTCATTTCATTCCCCTACAGTCTTTTATAACCCTTTTATCTGACCACTAAAGACAAGGAGATGTGGCAGAGCTCTCATAATTGAAAGTACTGTGGAACTGATTTAAAGCTGCATTAGGGATGGAAAGGGCACAGTATCACAACTGAAGGCCAAGTTCAGAGCCAGTATTGGCATATGGATTTGCACTGACTGCTTGCTCTGAAGTATGCTCTCTTTCTGAATTTGGCCCACAGTCTGCTTGGCTAGAGAGTCAAACAACAAGCAAAAACCCAGTGTTTCTGAAACTGCACAGTTATTACAGCCTCTAAGAACTCAGTTTGTAACATATTCTAGTTGTAACAACAAAAAAATATTGCAATCTTTGGCTAAGTTACTTCACGTGTTTGACAGCTGATTCCCATTAAGGGTTTGTATGGATCATACCAGTAATCTTGATAAACCTCTGATAGGGTGTCCAGATGTCCTGGTTTTGCCAGTTTCTAATTAGCAGTCCTGGGGTCCTGTCAATTTAAGTTGGTGTTTGCTGCCCAGGGCCATGGAGTGAAAAGTTCTCTGCATCTGATGTCAATTCTTCAAAGAAGGACCCCCTCCTTACCATTGGATATTGAGTCCCAGTTGGAGAGACAGCACATTTGATCAGCCTAACAGAAACTACAGGCAAGCCTGGAAACAATATTCTCATGTGTATGTCCGAAGAAAGTACCATTCTTCATCCATATTTTGCCTGCACCTCTGGACAGATGTGCCGTAATCTTCCTAGGGAGAGACGGGGCTTCGTCTTATCCTGCTTATCAAAACCCCACACCGCTTCTCCCTACATGCTGCCAAGTTCTGTCTCTCAAATGTGGCTGAAGGGGAAAAAATAATACCAAATCCTGGCTAGGTAGGGCTTATTTTCTCACAGGAATTCATGGGGAGCCAGAAACAAATGTGAATGGAGAGGAAAACATATACATGAGGCTCCTCTTAAAGCCTGGCGTCCAGAATGTCCAGTGGCTTGGCTCTGAACTGCTACTCCAAGGATGGTGTTTTCTAGTCTAGGACAGGAAGCACAAGTCATCTCCCAAGGAGCTCATGCTTTAGGGAAACTTGAGGCTCTATAATTAGGCATGCCGCTGCCTCCTGTTTTTTTTTTTTTTTTAAGCAATATAACAAGTTATGGAAACATGCAGCTGGAGAGAACTCCACCAGAGGAGAAAATGTCCTCAGGTACTTCAAGTGAAAGAAACTGGTAGCTGGATTTTTGTCCCTTCCCTAGCACTGTTTCAGTAGTGATGCACATTGCATACTGCTAAGAACATACACCACAGGGACAAAAGCCTCCTCACTTTGTCGTGCTGAAAGGCAGCCACTGGGAGGAGGTAGATGTTGACAGGGAGACAAACAACGAAAAAGGGAAGACCTGAAGGTGTGCAGATACTCTGATTAGTCCTTCAGCAATGCGAGCTACAGCATTTCGTTCCCTAACTAAAAACATCATTCATTTATGTCAAGCAATTTGAGGAAACACCAGCTACTTCCCTGCATACAGTGATTTCCAGATGACACACCCTAAAAAGTGGGACCATGTAAATTTAAAAATCCCAGGCCAGTAAACTACAGTTTAAAGACTGAGATGAAAAGTGCAGGTTGCTTACCACCTTTCAGACCAGCACTGGAAAAGGGAATTACATGGGACAGTTCTGGCAGCAAGTTCAGCCAGACCTTTCTTTGCTCTAAAAGCCCCTTAGATCCTGTAAAACCCTCATCCTTTTCTTCCATAACTGCAAAGGATAACATTTCAAGAACAAGGAAACTATGAGTTACTGAGGTGGGAGGCAATCTGAATGTTGCCGTAGTGGTTAAAACAGAGTTTAGCTTAACACATGGAGATTTCTCAGTTTCTGTAATAAGACTGGCAGAAAGCAGTAGATATAATCTTTTTCACAACAACAACAGAAGTGTAACACCTCTGTTTTAGTGTCACCATTTGCTCATCTTACAGTGCCTTCAGATTTTTATGTCTTTTCTCCTGCCACTATATGTGTATGCACATCAGAGTTGCGAATTACAGGGCTGCTAGAGTCTTCAGAAAATAAAAAAACAGCTACAGAATCATAAAAATATCAGCTCAGGCACTGCCTTTTCATCCATATTCAGGAGGAGAGAGCTTTTGCTGAAAATTCCCCTGTGTTTTCTATGTTAGGGGAAGGCATGATCCCAGGAATCTGCCAGAGCAACTCCACTGCCACCTTCTCCACCCTCTTTCCATTCTCCTTATGTCTGCAGAAGAAAAGCAGAGATATACAAGAGTGCAGAGTCACCACTAAGATTATTAAGGGTCAACCCGCAGAAGATTTCTTAACCAAGATCTTAACAAGGGTATTAAATTGTCACGGTGAGAGGTAAATCTGGGTGCAATGAAAGATGTGCTGTGAGTCTGGACACGCAGCAAAACGAAAGCTGCCTCGGTGGCTTCCTGCAGGCATCAGCTGCCATCAAAAGCACAGGCGCAGGGCTAGATACAGATCCGCTCAGCTCAGGGGTTTGGTATGCTTCCCCACAGACCGGAGCTGTCCCTGTTTAGTTTCAGTGAAAACTTGCCCAGCCGACTCCACAGAGGAGAGCCTTCAATACAGAATACAGTTTGCCAGGAAAGTTAAGCGGTCATGTGAAATCTCAGACGGAAAATGAGGAACCCCGTTTGTCTGAATTATAAACTGATAAAACTGGAACCTTGCCTCTCAAATAATATTAATGGTAAATAAAATGCAGCTTTTCACAAAGCAGGCAAGTTAAGCAAAAAATAAAACAATGGAAGTAAAACTTCTGTGTGTCTATCCCATTATTGGCTCTATGAGACGTGTTGATGCGGGAATCAGAAGCCCTCCTTTGCAAAGATGCACTTTTTCACTCAGTGCCCACTAGATTGTATTATGCCCTTTATGTACACTTTATGCAGTGCAGGGATGTCACTAAGCAATTTCCACTCATGCTGCTCCTGACTGGTATCAACCTTGCACCAAGATTTGCATTATTGGTTTCTTTAAGTGCAGTGACCTATGATAGTTCCGGCCACAAAAGACTATTGTTGGATGTGTCAGAAAAAGAAGGATTTAAAGGATTTATAGGCTGTGCCTTTTTTTTTTTTTCCCCTTTTTTTTTAATAGATAAACGCTGACACCAAAATTGTAGCACGAGCTCTTAAAGTCCAATAATTAAAAACAAAGGTTAATCCCTAGGCAAGCAATACTGAGGTCTGCAAGATGTCCTTCAAATTGAAACCGACCATGTAGCTCACAAATAATGTGGATACAAATTAGCTTTATGTGATCATCCAATTCTGTTTATCCAAAGCATATTCTTTCCTTGTGTTTTTTGCACACATTGCATTGACAATGTGAATGACCCTTATTTACCTACTGTTTACCATACAGTATCTCACATAAGGAAAATGGCAATGAATATTTTGGTTTAAATTCAAGAAAATATTCCCTCCTCTCTGTACCCCAATGCCTGATTTCACTCTGAAGAGAGCTGCAACTGCTTACCTTAGAGCAAGAAGGAAAGAAACATCTCTAAACCACAGTACTTCTCTCAAAAATATAATACCCACGAAAGAGGAGCTGCAAAAATTCATTAATGCAGCGCTGGAAAAAAAATAAATCATGGAAAGACTAAAACCTGTACTTCAAAGTTTGTCCACTGAACCAACTCCTTTTGATGTACAAATTAGGCTACACATCAAACAAGACCCTGAGAAAATTTCTTGTGTTTCCTGATTTCAATGGCATGTGAAATAAAATTTCTCTGGCTGTTTGCAAAGACATAATTTGTAATTTGAACAAAATGCTAAAGACCAGACCTGGATAGACTTACTCTTACTATGCTTTTCACTTTCAATAAACAAAAGACAAATTGCTTTTATGCTATGTTAGTATTCGTACTACGTCAGACCCTTGATGGAGTCAGGGAGCAGAGAGTTACTGAGAAAAGCTAAACAAAACCCAAGCAGAATCAAGAAGCTTTTTGCAGAGATCATGAGCATCTGAGTTTGGACTGGGCTGCATTCATGGGGGAAGATTCTTGCTGATTTGTGCATTGGCTGAACGCCCTCCCTAGTGTCTCCAGTCTGCAGCACACTGTGGCGCACATACCAGGACAGTCCACTGCCTTGGCAGAGATTTCCACCTCTGGCGGCTGGAGCTCAAACCCTGGCCAAGGTCAAAAGGAAGAGTGACGGTGGTGGTCTAGACCTATCCCCTGGAGGAACTTTGTCCACGTCATTCACACACACGCAAATATAGCCCACAGCACACGTATGTGGAAGTCAGAGCTTCGGAGAGTCCCCAACCACTCCCTGCCACACTGAAGCAGCAGGGCTGCTGCCGGTCAAGACGGCGTCATGTTAGCAGAGCTGTGTGGGAGGCTGGCACAGTCCCCGCTGATGCTCTGCCTGGTTTCGAGCAAGCCTGTGAGCCCCTCCTTTTCACTAGCATTACTCTGCCACAGCAGATTTCACCATAACAAAGTATTTTGGCAACGCCCGGTCGAAAAGTCCCCAGTCCTTTAGCGATGACAAGCAAATTGTGCAGAGGAGGTTCTCACCCAAGCACTGGGAGCTAGCTGCACAGCGCAGGGGGATAGCCACTAACAGCTAGTGCTGGGCAGTGAAAGCCCTCCCATCCATTAGCACTTCTGACTGATCCAACGCATTCCCAAGGAGCTTTTCCTGGGGAAACACACTTAACACACTCGTACATACACACACTGGCGCTTCACGAATCCCTGTCTGCTAACAGCAAAATAAACGTGGCTGGTCTGCAAGGCCAACAGGGACAAACCGAGAGTTGCAGTCACGTAGCTCCTGCAGAAGCACATGTCCCACTGCTGGTGGAATCAGACATCCCAGCTAACATCCTTAACTTCCCCTCACCCCCTTCTTTCCCACCCCTTTCTTTTCCCCCTCCCTCACATTTTATTTTTTTATTGACACTTCTCCTTAAACACCCAGGGCTCCTTCTTCAGCCTGACTTCCCTCAGGAGCACCACCAGCCCCATCTCCTTTATGAGCTACTGGACCTTGGCATTCCTCCAGCAGTACAGAGTTAAGTAAGACATTTTCTATTCAGCGGTTCTGACTCCATCCCATATGTCTCCACAGAGTAGGTCAGAAGGCAAAGCCTGCAGAGTGCAATAATATTTGTACTGCTGTCTAATCCTAGAGGGAAATTCGTAGGAGGGAAGCAGAACCAGTTAAGAGAATGCCAAGTACCTCCAAACGGCAGGGCTCTGCAATAAAAAGGGGAACAAAGAAAGATGGCTCTAACAATAGCCACAGTGTTTCTTAATCTAATTATATTTTTACTCTCAAGTTTGCCATCATAAGAAATTCCCTCATCGGCTTTTGTTATCTTTTCCTTTTCAAAGGTGAAGTTGCTCACCTGGCTAAATAGAAAGCTGCTAGTAAAGCAGTCCAAATATATAGCAGATGCATAATCATACCTTGAGATATGATTGCTGGGGACATAAAATCTGACACAGGCCCTCCCCACCCACCCAGTTCTTCTCTTCCTCCTGTGGTGAAAATGTACCTTTCTCAGAAATGTCTCTGTTTTGTCTTGGACTGAGGGGTGGTGATCCTTGAATTAGAGCTTCACAGAAAGTATTTAAACTTATATTTTTATGAGACAAGTATACTATAAAGGAGAGCTTTTCCTTGCTTCATGGAAGAAACTTTACCCTTTCCAACCCCCACAGTGAGGAGACTTAACAGCACAGCTTACTTGTCCATTAGAAATATCTCAGTTGACAAATGGTACTCTATTAAAGGCTCAAAGTAAAGGAATGAGCCCCAACCAACGACAACAGCTCTACTACTACCTGTTGTTTTCTGTTCTTCCACATCAAACTTAAAAAAAAAAATAATCCTACCTAATGCTTTCTAGGACAAAACTTTCACCTCTAAGTAACAAGGGTCCTGAGTTAAAACCATCCCTTTAATTATGTTGGCTTAAGAGAAAAGAATCCTGCAAAAAACAAATAATGCAAAACAATTTAGATCATAAGAAATTTCCATAATTACTGTGAAAATGCTTGCAAAAAGGTATTAGAAGGTAATAACACCTCAATTTAGAATCAGTAAGCATATGTGACCTTGACTTGATCTTAGATCACCCTTCCTTGGAGAAAACAGAAATGTTGAAATGACACCTCCTATTTCTTCTCATTTCCTCTGTAGATTTATTCTTTCAGTTGATCTCAGTAAGTCTTTTCTTTCTAGAAAGAGCAGAGAAAGACAGTTACCTTTCTTCCCTCAAAATCAGTGTATCATCTCCCATTTTCACTTGTTCTGATTAAGAGAAATACCCTGGGATCAGCTCAGCTGCCCAAATGTCTGCCATTCGAGATGCCATTAAGCATCCTGCTCAGCCTCTTGCTGCTGGAGATCTCAGCCACACTTTGGACCTGTGTAGTTGTATAAATTCTCTAATCTGCTCAGCAAGTCAAAACCACTTGGGAGAGAGCACCAGTTCTGAACTACTGAAAATAGATCCTGTCCCCCCCCCAGCTACTAATGGCTCCAGAATCACACCCTACTTTTCAAGAAAGGAAGGCCATGACATGTTTGCAGATCTCTCAGGCTTTAGAGACAAAATGACCTAAATACTTGTGTACTTCGTCTCTGCTTTTAATAATGGCAGCAGAGCTACTCTTGGGTTACCTTTCAGGTGGTTTTCAATATACATAGCATTATAGAACAACACAAGAGATCAGTTTTCAAGGTGTATACTGAAAATTTGTTGCAGAAATAGTGAGAATCATTAATGCAATATGGGAAGGAACAGTTTGGTCTGAAGATAATATGTGAAATAAAGCTGTGGTGAAAATAGATTAACGGGTTGGGTTTGGGTTTTTTGGAGGATGGTGGTGAAAAGTAATCCCATCATAAAAGAAATAAAACATTGTAACTAATTAATGTGCTTCCTTTTGCAAATGGATATATGAAAACTAGGCGTAAACTGTACTGCCAGTTCTAAGAAAGGTTGGTTTCCAAGAAAAAGAAAAAAACAAGGAAAATAACACAGTACACATCGTTATTCAAGAAAGATGGGGATTGAGATGCCGCATCTGAACACCCATTTATAATATTATTCGTATCCAAATGCCGGTTCATTTTTTATAAAGCCTGTTCTACTTTCATTGATGCTGGTAGATTTTATGATACAAGCTTTGCTGCCCCAACGTGAAAAAGCTTTCTACTGCATGAAAATAGATCAAAATAATAACAGTAAAACTTTTGTTGGACAGAAAAAAAGATTTGCTTGTGGCTAGATACCAATCCAAGGCAGGTATCATACCGTCCTACTGCAGAGCTTGCTCCTCAGCAGCATTCATAGGAATCCAGGGATTGCCTTTCCTTTTTGCTTGTTGACAATTTGAGTAGAGACCTTTGACTACCTGCCAGGGGAAAACTGACAGCTCTGAGCTGTCTTGGTCTTGGCCAGGTCCCCCCCATTAAGAGGAAAACTCTGCTGTTCTTCTCAACCTAGATGAAGAAGGCTGCTCCCTGCTGTCTTCCTGACCTGGACCAGGAAAGCCCTGTTGCAGACGCCTTCTCTGAAACAGCGTGCTACACAGCTCACAGGATGCCAGCACAGCCAAAATAGCACACAGAATTTATCACAAACCAGAAATATACATGAGGTTGGAGGGAAGCTGCTGTAGTGCTGTAACCCAGGTAAAAGAGCACTGCCCACCTGTGCCTTGGATCAACCCAGACTTTGAGGGGTGCAGTCCTCTCTGTTATGACAGCATAGAGAATTTCAACTTGAGTTTTGACCTGGTTCCAGGCAAGATGAGAGACTAATTATTGATGGATTTTTGCAATACTTCTAAGATTCAAGTATACATTTATGTCATCTGTGTCGTCTCGAACGATTTGATTTCCATGATGTCCTGATAAAACATTAAGAAGGCCTGGTGGATATACACAGTTTGAGTTTTTGAAGGTGCTCCGTTTCTCACAAAAGAATTGCCCATAAAGCTAGAATAAACACAGAAGGAAGCAGGCAAGAGAAAAGAGTCAGCTCTGAGCTGGGAGTTACAATACACAACAATCAAACACAGCATAGGACGATTTAATGTGGTTTTCAGATGTGCTAGAGTGGTTGCGCATTGGAAAGTCCTCACTATTTTTGGTGACCTGCTAGAGCATCGGTATCACCACATAGGCTAGCACACTTCTTTTTTCTAAGAATAAACTTGTTTCCTACAGGTCTCAAGAAGGTCTTTTCCTCCTGAGTGCTGCATCACATGCGGGCTGGGGGGTATTTACCAGCTGTGTAATGGGATGCCATGTAATGTTTCTTTGCTGAGTCACCTCCAGAGGGTCACACAAGAGTGTTTCGTTCTGCTCTGCTAATTTCTGTGATCTCATTAGCGCTTCCCCTTCACAGGCATCTCGTTCACCCACAGAAAATGTAGATGCAGTCTAGTCATTATCCTATTTCGGTTGCCTGGATTTTAAGTACTGCTCTATTCCTACTTGTTCTGTGATGGGATCAGGCATAAAACAAATCTGCTTCTGATTCTTCCTGTCAACAAATGAACTAAAGGCTATAAACTATCCTCTTTCTAATCTACTATTTCAGCATATTAGCTAGCATAAACCTGTTCCAGTGACCCATGTAATAGCCACACTGACATTTTCTGTTTGGTTTCTCAGTTCCATATGTTTATGATTAAAAACTACAAGGGATTTCTTTATACAAATCTATTAATAGCTTGGGGATTTTTTTGTTTACTTTTTAGGGTAACATATTTTGAGCTTGAAGTGCAGCGTGCATAGCAGTGGCTGGCTTCAGAAGCCACTGCAATATACATTTCAGTTTCCTTCAGCCAGCCACAGCAAGAAAATTGATGGCCTGTTCTCTGGGGCTCATGTGTTCTTCCCTGGCTGCTGTCTCCCACGCTGCTGGTGTATTACTCTGTTTTCACTTGAAAAGAATGCAGGACATTCAAGCTATTCCAAGCAGCATCCTTGATGTCTGGATTTCATGGGAATGTTTCACACCACAGTTATTGCTAACTGTTAACTTTCATACCTCGAACTGGTTTTTTTGGCAGCTCCCTCTGTTTTGCTAGCCGGACAGATGTAAGCCAAAGCGGCCTCTGCTGCAAACATGAGATGCATCGCCATCTATCATATCACTGCCAGCAGGGAGACCCAGCTGATGGCACCCTGCTATGTGGAAAAAAAGGAAGGAAAGAAAAAGAAATAGAAAAGGACTTTTAAAAAAACCATCTTTGCTCTGATCTCCAGGAAGGGCTTTCAACTCCTTCCATGAATAACTTGGAATTTCAGCATCTTAGTGCAGTTAACAGGTATTTAGGCAAATGTGTGTGCATGTACAGGAGCATGGAGACAGCGGCTGTGTCTGAGAAATTTTGGATCTCTTCATGATTTTCTACATGTTACCAAAAAGATATTAAAGCAATTACCCTCTGAGGAGTGACTGGAAAGGCTTGGAAGAGGTAAGGGGCTCATAATGCATACCCTGCCATCCTTACCACTTGCATATCTCTTCTGTCACTAGTACTCTCTGCTGTTAGTATCAGGTCACAAGGCAGGCTGGGTTAACCATCCCTTATGGTCTTAGAGCTGGCAGCATGTCAAAATATCCTCAACACTGGCTTGACATTGCAAGAATGAAGAAGGGGCATGGGAAGAGAGGGATTATCTTTGAAGTTGTTCCTGTAGTTGATTTGATTGATACCAGAGAGATAATACAAAGCTTGGACTCAGACCCAGAGTTTGTCAGAGTTCATGGATTTTCAGATGGAGAGCTTGGTTCAACTCCTCAAATTAGGGGCTAAAAAAAGTTCAGACACTGATCTTGTTTGCAATTTCTCTCATGTAGGGTCTGAAAAATTAGGGCTTTGGACTGAGCTCACATACTGCACAGAGAATTAATGGTTGTTTATGTCACAATGAAAAAACAGGATAATTATTATTAGGAACCTGGGTCTATGTTCTGTTCAAAAACTCTGAAAATCACACAGACTGTGGTGAATCGAAAAACAGAGCAAGGCAGGACTCTTCAGGCAAATTATTTAGCAGGCGTTTTATGCTGTTTTTACTTGAAGTGCTTCTATATAGAGAGCTGGTTGCAAAGAGTCATAGAAAAATCTGCTGAGCACAAAGTGTTTCCTTGAAGCATCTCAAGCTTGACAGCAGCACTCCTAGAGGTGCCTGCCTCCAGCCCTGGCAGGTCCACTGCAACCACAAGCCAGGCGCCTGCATTCCCCCTATCAAAATTTGGAGAGCTGTCATCCTGATCTTCCCCTGCAGTCACTGGAGGGAGAGGTGCACACTTTCAGAAGGCAAGATAGACGTTTGGCTCTGTTGGAGAGTAGTTAAGCACACAGTACTAACTGTTGAATTCAGAGGGTGTTTGGGTTAAAAGCATTCCTCAGAAAGTCAATAGAGGTTCCCCAAATGAAATGCCATCGGTGCTCTGTAAATACTGAATTGATCAGGCATCTTTGTCAGCCAGCAATCAGTGTAAAACCAAAGAATATCGAGCTATAAGGAAGCTACAGATTTGAGAAGGGAAATAAGACAGGAAAAAAAAAAAAGTTGGGTTCAGTCCAGTTCTGCTAGTATAATCATCATCTTACTGACAGAGAAGAAAAACACAAAGGCATTAATGGCTTGTTTGAGGCCACACAGGAAGCCTGTGAGAAGGCTGGAAACTGAGACTGTATCTTCAGCATCCAAATCCTTAACCACAAGGCCATCCTCCTTTTCATAGCTGTCTGTCTTGGGGAAGAGAAATAGAGTAATTCTGAATCCCGGAGGCCAATAAATTATATTACCATGACATGCAGAATCAGTGCTTTGTGCTGGCATATTCTCTGCTGCTTGCAATTACCTTACCAGAGATCACTGGACTGCATTTATTGGAAGACCAGTACATAATCTGGTGAGGATAATATGTCTTACTGTTTTGTTAGACCTATAAATGAGCTCGGTGGCCTCTAAATCTATTGTCCAGTGAGTAATGGCCATATTGCAAAATCCCTCCACAATTTATCATCATCTGCAACGTATTTTGAATTGACTTCTGACTGGAAAAGCAAAGGCTGCTGCAGATGAGGATGAATGACACAGCTGGCTAAAGGAAGCTTGGACATACTGCCAATATGTCTATCTGGTAATGGTTCCTCATGTTTCTTATCACTTCTTGTGCTTTTAAAGATTGTATTGGGGAAGAAAGGAATGAGGGTTTAGTATTGTTTTGTTTTGCCTTTTTTTTAACAGAACAGTCTAAGGATCAAAGAAGATATAAGACGAGGCTGGTAGAGAGACTTAATGCCTTACTTTGAGCACATAAAATAAAAACATCTGGCCTAATAAAAGATACTAGCTCTGCCCTGTAGTCTGGCTGGAGGTCAGTAACAGAGTGCTGCTCTGGTGTGGTGTATAGCCTTAGCTGGCTGGTGTTGCAGTCATGCACACACCAGTTCTTCACAACACCGGCCCTTGCAGAGCTCAGAGATGAAAATAAATAGCTTACTGTTTCCTTCACCTCTTAACAGAAAATATTGAGCATTACTGTGTAAGATGTCTGAAATGCTAAAGTCAGTCAATGTGCCGTGAATGGAGGATATGGAACAAAGAAGTCATGGGTCTTACTTTGGACTTTTAAATGGTGGAGATCTGAGAACTGCTTTTCACGGCAGAGGACACGAATGACCATTTAAAAAACGCTCCAGGAGAATGTAAGAGGAGATGGGAGGGAAAGAGCACAGTAACTCATTATTATGAGTGAGATCCATGGTGTGTTTTAGTATGGGTGATCTTCCTTTCATTTCCAGAGGACAAGTGATGAGGTTGTCTGCACTCTTCTGAAGGGGTTGCAGTGGGAGGACAATGATGTTCACTCACTTGAGGCATGCCCCTTGTACTTTTCCCACAGGTGCAGGATGAGCCAGGCGAGACAGCTGCAACTGGACTCCTCATGCTGATGGTACTACAAGAGCTGCTCACAAAGTCTGAGCCTATTCCTTTCCACAGGTTCTAATACCACCAAGACCTTGTTGGCTAAGCTTGGGTATAGTCATCCTGCCAAGCTGTTCTATGCAACCCAACAGGCCATACTACAACTAATAAAGGAAGGAAGTCAACCTCAGGAGCAATTCAGGATACCAGAAAAGGTTAATTACCTTGCTACCCTCAGTCAGCCTTCCCTGTGGCTCCCATTTTAGAGCATTTTGGAAAGCAGTGCTGTGGCTAAATGGATATTCTCAGCAGAGGCAGGGTGAAGCCCTGTTACAGACATTTCAACACGTGGATCTAGAGGTACAATTTCAGCAGTCCACGTTGTAAACTAAGCATGTCAACACTGCACATGAGAATGATGTCTCTTCTTCAATGCTCAACTGTAGAGTTAGAGGTCTTGTCAAGCATTTTCCCTGAATTTTAGACAGAGACATGCATTGATGAGGTGCTGTCTGGACACCCTTCCTGTTAGGTGTCCTGTGTCCTTGTCCTGCAGTAATTAATAGGTATTTCAGGACCTTCTGAAAATTGTAGAGATGCAGTGACTAAATGTCATTAACTTTATGTAAATATGTGTGACTGTGAAGGTCACTTGTGATATTGGGCTAGCTGACAGTGTGTGATTGTGTCCACTTACCAGTGAGAGAGACTAAGCAGTTTAACTCTGCCATAAACCATTCCTGTATGTTGGAAGTACTAAGGGAAATGATGTGAAATGCAATGAGAGAGATGGCGTCAAACTTTGTGCACAATGAAGCATTTTAGAGTGAAAGAGCTGACCTTCATGTTTTCTGAGGCATGCAGGTGGTGTACTTTACTTTTGAAGCCTTCATCTCTCTAGTCTTGTGCCTGTTTCAAGCTTCAAAGCTGCTCAAGAAGGACCTGCCCAGATGCAGAGGTTATTTGCTAAACATCCTGAAAACATGCAGGTTTGTGAAAGTTGTGCCTGGCAGCTACATCCACACTGCCTTGCCAATGGAAAGCAAATCTAAGTGCCAGAGGCTGTTCAGTAAAAGTTCGCTAATAAACTTTGAACTGTGTGTTACAGGTATTCTTGTTAGCCAGTGTGTGTTATGTTTGGCTGTAGACTTTCGGCTTTCATTTTATGCAAATGAACCAGAGACATCTGACAAAATCTTGGTTTGGCTTGGTAGTATGGCTTTCTGGTCCCAGCTGCACCTCAGAGAGAGGGAGCATGCGTATACATCAAAACAAAATTTATCAGAGGCTGGTTTCTCTGTTGACATGAGCTTTGTGGAAATGGAAGGCTCTTCCACGTAGGTTTCTAGAAATGTGACACACTGACACCTGCTCTGATCTCAGGTTAAGAATATTTAATGTTGAAGAGAAGCCATCTCACTGCCAAACTACTGCAAGTTTAATGTCTGTGTTTCCCACTAACTGTATGATATTGAGTAAAGCCTTATAAATTTGAAGCAATCTGTAAAGGGACAGTGCCTTAAATAGTTGTAAAATTTACATCAACATAAAAAAACTTAATCCAGATGTTTGTGACTGGATTAATTACTTGTAAGTGTTCAGGTAGTGCAAGTCAACAATTTCTTGCTTGTAAGTTGTTCACAAGGGAGCTACTTTCTCCACGCACCATTTCTGCTGTGTAATTCATCACTTAGACTCCATAATCATGTTTCTGATTCCTGGCTGAGTAACTAAACACTTCTAATCCTGTGGACACATTTAAAACATGAGCATAAGGAAGAAACAAATGAAAAAATAATGAACAGACAAAAAGCATTTTTCAAACACACTAACATCCCAAATTAAAACAGTCATGGCCCAAATATTTAATGCTAATAAAGTCTTTGTGCAATCACTGACATCTGTATTATCAGTTAATCAGAAGTTTCGTGCAGCTAGACAAGAACACAAAGAATTTGGTTACAAATGCCACTTTTACTAAAATCAATATGCCCTGATGTCAATCCTATTATGCTTCAGCACTGGATGGTCAGTATAGATACCTTTAGGCAAAAACAGAGAAGAAAATCGTTACCTTTCTTCTGTGTAATTCTCTCTCTCATTAGACTTAAGTGGTTTTTGTTAAGTTGATTGAAAGGTGCATTTGAGAAAGGTATTGCTTAGGTCTTGTTTCACTATAAAAAGTCTCTGGCATAAGGTTAGCTATAACTCTTCTAAACTATCCATTTTGAATGACTGTCATTAGGAAAGAATTTAGTGGCTTTGCATTTCATATAAGGTAATAGTTTCTAGAGGATTTGGGGGCAGCAAATAATAACTTTAAACAGTCTCAGGAGAAGTCTGGATCATGTACAACATTTGAAGCATCTGAGAGAGCGTCTTTTACCACCAAGTTAAAGCATCTATTACTTACCTTCTTGTTCTTGTCTAAACCAGTTCCTCTGACACAGATAGGAACAATTCACCCAGTATTGCCCTACCATTGTCCTCTCACTTACAGTCCACACTAATCCTACCCAAGTTACTACTTAAGACATGTATGAGCTGCTAAACATTATGGTGGACACTCCTAGGGCCATTTTGAAAGAAACCAAATTTTCTTTATAGTATTACATTTTCAGTGGACATTTCACAGTCCAATGGCTGTGTAGTGAACAGAAGCAACATTGTCAAAAGATCTGAACCCAGCTCTTGTGATGATGTAAATCAGGATAGATCCAATGACTGCCGGTTTACACAGCCTGCAGACCTGCCCAATAGTCTCCATTGAGGAGAAAAAGTACTTCATGCCGTATGCTGCCAATGGAAGGGTTGTGTAGCTTTATTGCATGCTAATATTAGCATTCATAGAGAGATTACAGAAGGATCCAGTGCTCTGCCTGTGTGGGCACATGTGGCTTTCTTTGTATCGACAGAAATCACATACAGGTGAAAGTTACTGGGAATAAAATCTCATCAACTCAAAGAGAGTCGAGTTTTCCAGCTGAGTTCAGTTCTTTCCTTTGAGGCAGAAGGAAAGTCAAAGGGAAGCAGGAAGGTTTAAGGGACCAAGTTCTGTAGTATTCAACTCCAGAAAGTTTGCATGGGTTGAAAGTGAGGGCAGAATTTGTCACATGGATGAAATCCTGGTAGTGTTTCCATCACCTTACAGATCTGGCCACAATGAAACCAGCAGTAATCACTGAGGAGCCTTCTTCACTTTGCATTGTTTAAATTGCTGTTAGTACAGAAAACTCATGATAAGATAGCAGATTTTTAGTGTTTCCAGGATGCTAAGCAGGTTTCTCCTTTGAGACAGACAGAGAGATGAGGAGTGGAGGAAAAAAAAAAAAAAAAAAAAAAGGCTTATGTTCAAAATCTCTCTACTCAAAACCACTTACTCTTAGTTGTACTCGGAAGATGGATAAAAATAAGGAAGAAAATAACTGGTTTTGGAAGTGCCAACATGTTATTTTACTAGTTTTCAAATACTTTAACTAACATAGCTGGATTCCAAGAGCACTCTAGCACAGTCCACAAAACCAGAATAGGTTACACACAATTTCTAAGTAGAGCCAGATAAATAGATCCCACTATAGTACACACTAGAATTAGGATGAAAACTGTATCTCCTCCTCACTCCATTGTTAGAGTCATAGCCAGAATATCTGTCTTCTCATTCTGTCTTTTTATGATTTAGTCATTTTAATCCTCATATAATGTGGCGTAGCTTCAAGAGGACAAGACGAGGAAAAGCAGACTGGAATTCAATATAACATTTCTCAAGGAAGAATGTCTGCTCTGAATCAGGTAAAGATGTGATATGAACTTTGTTCCTCTCAATTCCCTGATGAGTAACCATGGCCCACTCTGTAGGACATAGATTACAACTCAAGATTCTACTTTCTGTTTTGCCAACAATTCAAAAAATGCACATTCATTTTTAGGTCAGCCCAAGATCATTTATTTCTTTTTCTCCAGTTGGCCAGCACACCAAACCATCCAAACCTCTAATTATTTATGTTTTCCTGTCTCCAACACTGTATCCCACCAGAGTGAGCAATACATCTCTTGGGATTACAGTGTTGCAGTGACCCAGTCTTCCTCTATGCTTTATCTACCAGAGTTCAGGAGAACAACTTCTAGGAGAAATGAATGTCAGATTCTACCAAATTATTTTAAAAGAAAACTTGAATGCAGAATGAAAGTATTTATCATACCCAAGAACCTCCAAAATAACCAGAATAACTTGTAATATGGCTATTTAATCTATTGTGGTTTTTATTAAGCTGTATCATGAAAGTGGAACAAAAGAAATAAACAGTGAAGTCATCACCAGGGGTGCAAAGGAAACTTTTCACTAATGCTAATATGTGTTTATGAACTGTCTACAAAGAAGGCTTTCAAGAAGAAGGAAGATGCATCGGGGAAGAGGAGAGGAGCAGACTACATGAACAGGCAGTTGTGGATAGTAAAATGCTTTTGCCATGTTTTTCTTCTCTGGTCACAGACCTCTCAGGTGATTTAAGATGGCTCTAGAGTTCCAAGAGGTAGTATGCTCTTGTACTAGGAATAACACAGTTATGGTTGAACAAGTAATTTTCTGTCTTTGGAGATGCTCTCTATATGACCCCTTGAGTAAAGTTTTCTATGTCTTGACATTAAGGCACTTAAGGGCTTTATTATTTGAAGCCATAAACATATACGATTAACAAAACACTGCCATGTGCACAGCTGAAGAAGGAACAAGAAAGTTTGAAATAAAATATCGTTGTTAATAAAGAAAAAAAGAGAAGCTGTACTTATTCACATGACTGTACTTCAGAACAAAAGGGTGCACTTATAGTGGCATTGCAGGACAGATTTGCATACCAATGCTGTGCCTGAAGTTCTCTATCAGTAGATGAGCGTTCAACCTCCAGAGGAGATTCCTTTCCAAAGTATCCTTCAGTTCCGCCTTGAAAAGTCTCACACAAGAAAGGGACATTATTCTTAACTCATAACAGAGGATTTTTCACACTTTAGGTTGTATCCCTATAATTGTACCAGTGCTGCATTGCTCCCTGGGTTCATGGACCATCTTTGCAGCAATTTTTCAACCAGATGGCTGTCCTCAAATGTGGTTACTGAACAGCACATTAAAGAGTTCACAACAGAATATGAACTGCGCGTATGAACATGACATGAAGAATAGCTAGGGATGAAGCCAGAAGGAAGTAATACTGCAGCTGAAAGGGATGGTCCCATTTCAAACCTCACTTCTCTCCCCCTCCCTCCATTTCAAGGAGTGAGAAACAACCTTAAATATCAAGACAGAATGTTAATCTTTATGTGAGGCCTTTATTATTTTTTATTAGTATTTTAAAGTTGAAACCTCCAGACTGTAGCCAACTCTTGTTAATTTTTATTTGTAACAAAATTCATACATGACAAAGTAAATAAAAAAAAAAAAAGGAAAGCTATGAAGATGTGGATAATTACAGCCGAGTCTTACTGACATCATAAATCACAAAAGACCCTAGAAGTACTTGTAACTATGTCACTCTAAATTTCCCTTTGGGCATTCTGTGCATTATTACACACGCTCTTTCTATAAATGCAGATTTAAAAACCCCATGAGCTTCAAATGGCACTTTATTATGGAGCATTTAAATCATTTCTGAGAGCAAGATCAATTTAAGCATGCAGAATTTTTATTAGTAGCACAAAAGAGGAGTCCAGCTGTTCCTGTGGAGCAAACGTGTGCGAACCAGGCTTCAGAGCAATTTCTGCTGTGCCAGCCACAGTGTTAAATGTTGGCCTAGAGGGACTTTTGCAGAACAGAGTGAACTGAGTCTGCAGCACAGCTGAGGAAACACTGCCCTACATTTTGCATTTCTTATTAGAATGACCTAGTCCTTGAATCACCCAAACAAGCCTGTCAGAGATCTTGATCTCATGGCAGAAGGCACTGTGAAAAACACAATGCTAAGAAGTTTCTCAGGCTCTCAGTATATGAGAGAAAAAGGGTGGGGGGGTAGGAGGTGTCAAGTCTAAAATATTTGTCCATCTAAGAGCATCCATGTTCTGGGAACCAGTGAGTTTGGCCATTGCCACTGTATTATAGACTGGCATATTATCCGGTTAAACCAAATCTCTTATCATTGGATTCGGTTGATTTTCTCAGTCAAACTCATGAGCTCACTCTTCACCACCAGGAATATACCTCCTAATTTGGGAATCACTGTTACAGTGCAGGTAGCTAAGTCACCATGGGGCATCCACTGGAGCAACTAAAATTTACACCAGTTATGAATTTATCTACCTCTGGAGCCATTATTTTTTTCCAACAGAGCACTCTTCTCTCAGTGAAATATCAGCCTTTTAACACTCAGAAGGAACATTTACCAGAATAATTGATCTTTTTCTCTGAATGCTACAAAAAAAAAAAAAAAATAATCAGACAGAAAAATGAACTAGGTCTGCCCTGGTTGGCCCCTGATGGAAATTACAGACAGAAATGTTTTAATTGCCAAAAAAAGTTCCTTTTGCCAAAAATCACGTCTTTATGGAGCTTGTCAGAAGTTTTCAGTTTCTGTCCAAAAAGCTGCCAGAGTGAAATCCAATCACTAATGAAAGCAGGATTAGAAGTGCACAGACGGGCTGTCTGAATAGCAGTTTATAGTATAATGAAAATGTTGTGGATTTTACATAGTTGATTCCTTACAAACTTTTTTATAGGACATAGATTTTGATATCAAATGCCCATCATTTTATCCCGTGGCATTTCCTGAATACATGGAAAATGTTGGACTGGAATACTGAAAACCTGAAGTATTATTTAGAGTACATTTCCTTTTCTCTAGGAACAATTGAACAGTTAATAAAATTAGTTAGATATGGGTGTTATTTGAAATACAACAATGTTTGATTCCTTCCCAGTGTGGAACACTGACCTGGTCTCATACATTTACCCAGGCATCTTTACACTCCTTTCTCTACAACAGGGGACAATGCAAAAGGACTATAGCAGTGCCCTGCCATGTGCTAGCCCATGTCTCTAACCCTTGAAAGGTTTTTAATGGATTTTAAGTGCAACTCAAAGTAATTAGCTAAGCATTGTATTATATTAGTTTGCAGCATATAAAAGTGGAATACACTTTATGAAGACTTCATAAATATAATTTATAGAAGCAAGTAGTATGGGAGTTCTGTTTTCTGCATCTTTAAACACAGGAACAATTGAAAGCAATTGAAAGAAGTCTACACCTCAACAGAGTATTAAACCTTCTTCCTCTCTTTGATGATTAGATTACCTTAAGTTAGCTAGACTGAGGTTACAGGTACACCTGTCTGTGCAGCATTTATACTCATTCAGCTGCACACGTATGCACATGCATGCACGCACACAAACACTCAGAGCAGCTCTTAGCTCCCCAGCCCATCGGCACAAACACCTGGGGCCAAGAAGATCCGCATGCAAACCTTGGAAAAGACATGTCAACCCTTCACTACTGTTAGAAGCTGATCTGTTAAAAAAAGCACTGTTTGAGAATCTGGGTCAGAGCTGTCAGGATAAATTCCAACATGAACCACTGTAATAGAGCTGCCCTAGCATAAATCAGCCAGTCAGGTATATTTTGACATTTTATAAATTCACAGCTTAATACAAGAATCTAAATCGCACATCTCCTTCACTCATCTTTGGAGCAGCAATTTCACTGCATATTTACCTGCATGTAGAATCGTAGAATCATAGAATAGTTAGGGTTGGAAAGGACCTTAAGATCATCTAGTTCCAGCTCCCCTGCCATGGGCAGGGACACCTCACACTAAACCATGCCACCCAAGGCTTTGTCCAACCTGGCCTGTACACTGAAGTCAACTATTTGGCTTAAATACAAGATCAATTTTACCCATAATTTTTATTCATATTGTAATAGATACCTCAAGTATGAGACCCTCCTGAAGAGAGAAAGCTATACTTTGTGACAGTAGTACATCAAACAGTTTGGAAACGAAAGCATGCGCTTTTTGTCTGTTTTACTGAAAACATTTGACACTTTTCTTGTCCCTGTCAAATCAGAGTTAATGCCTGTGGATTTTATTAAATATGTTCCTTTCATGTGAATGCTCACATCACATCTTTGGGATGTCTCATTGTATGTATTATATATATATATAATACAATAAGGCCCAGGGACTATTATTTTGCATTTACAACAGAACAATGTGAAAAAGTTCCTGATGCAGTTATACCGTCACTTAATACTCTCTGAGGCACCATTGTCCTTAGTGACAATGTATTCATGTTCATTATACACCTAGATTAAAGAAAAGCACTGTTTGGATAGAACACAGTGGTGGTTTTGAAACAGAAGTATTACAACTAGGAACCAAAATGAAAAATAGTGCAATTAGTACCTTTAGACCTCATTGCATCTGCATTTATAAAGCATTCTACTGTTGATGAAAAGTTAACATAGAAGATTGGCAAGCTTTTCTCCCCCCATGATATGGATAGTAAAATGATGAAGATCAGAAATATATCAGTGCTGAACAGCAAGACATCCACTAAACCCAAGCATATTAATAAAGACTTGTCTCTTCATCTTCAAAAGTATACAAACACCTCTCTCTCTCCCCCACAAAACCCTATAACCAAGAGCTCCTTTTCCTCAGAAGCAGATTTTGGAGAGATAACATTGATTAGTGTGAGAAATTATTGCACAGGTTGATGAAAGCTCTATATAAACATAAAAGGTCCTTTGGGCTCCATTAAGAAGAATTTCAGCTGTTCTGGAAAGTTGAAAAGAAATAAAAAGACAAAGCCCTGGCTCCCTTCATGTCAATTGGCCTGGACTCATGGCATAAAAAGCTATGATGTGCTAAACTCTGGGGACACAAAAGTTTTGGGCCCTAGATTTCAAAGCACTGAAGAAAACAAGATACAATAGTGTTCATGAAGGCTGACAGAATTTATTCCTTAAAAACCATGAAGAGATGGAAGGTAACTTTAAAGTTTCTCCAAGGATGATAAGTAAGTACCAAACAAAAACCAAACAACAACAACAAAAACCTTTATGATACTTTCACTGTTTTGGAAATTCTTATTCAGCAGCTGAGCTGTTTTCAACCCAGTAGGCGGTTTCATCTTCTCTCTGTGTTTATTACTGTGATTACCACAAAAGAAAGACAGAGGTTCCTTATTTCTGTTTTTAAATGGGAAAAATGAGTCGCAGAAACTGCATGTAAGAATCTGCAGAACTGGGGTGGCTTTAAATAAACAATTGGTATTAAATATACCAATACATCCAGTAATTTCAGTTTAGAAGTGCTATACAAATCCCTTTTTTAGATTCATCTACTCTAAACTAGCACCATATGTTTTCAATAAGGGACTTTGATTTTTCCCCTCACTCTTCTATATGCTTTAATTATTTTAATGGCAGTAACACACCTTTCACCTCAGAGCAAATTTTGGCAAATGATGATTTTGCTGAGCAGTGCCATAATGCCAGTCTACTATGCCATTTATAAGTAATAGTTGCTGTTACTTCTTGTTATTTTACATTACACTTCTCAAAATAATTTAGCCAATCATACACACCTTCTTGTTCAGGCTTGTTCAATCTTATAATACTAGGAGAATAACAGCTGTCAAGAGATTTTTTCTTTTTCTAGGCCTGTCAAACTAATCAGTTGACTACTGTTAGGTGCTGTCAAATGCAGCTTTTGGAAAAGTGAGTAAAAAAAATACAAGCGACAAAGTGACCCAGGTACTTTGCTATTGTAAACAAACAAGTAATAATTATCCTTAACAGAACTTGTCCTCAGCTATCCTGTTCAAACAAAGCTTTTTCTATTTATCGCTTTGTTGCAATACCATGAAAGACAAGTCTGACACATGAAAACCATCACAGCTAAACAGTACTGCTCTTCTGCTTGTCTTTTAGATTGTTGATATCTCAACTGTATTAGTTGTTCCATGGAAAACACTGTCCTTCTCTCATCTTCCTTGCAAGAGTGTGTACTAGAAATGAAGACCAAAGAGTGATAATTGTTTTTAAAATAAAAAATAAAGCCAATATTTTAAGCATTTGCCAAAGACTGATCTTGTCAAAACCAAATATGTAGGGCAATGCAAAAGATATTGCCTTGATTCAGCAAAGAATTGTTTTTCTACATTGAAGTGGCTGGCTGTCATTACTGAATGATTAGCCATTAGCTTAGCCATTACTGGATGACTAGCATCTTGCAGCTCCTCTCTTTCAAAACTATTCAGAGCTGTTGAAGTAAAAAATCTTAATTTATACATCTGAACTGCCCTAAAATTGCTCATACATATAGGAAAATCTTTTTTCTCAAAGTGTTTTGTCGAAATATCTCTCTTCCCCTGCCCCTTATCCCACCTCCTTTTCTTGAGGGAATTCAAGTCCCACTTCAGTCAATATAAGCTTTGGCATTGACCTTGGTGGAGCCAGGATTTCAACCCTAAAGCGTCAGAAAAGGAAACTAAAGAAGTATTAACCTCATAATTCTCAGTCTGAAAGACAGACAGGAAAATAAATTAATGGAGTCCCAGCTTGACATTAACCAAGATAACGTATTAAGCAGAGAAAGAGACAATTCCATGCATAGTACTTTCCATTATTAATCAAAAGATGGACCACCATAGGTCTATTCCTTGGCCTTTCAGTTTTTCTTAACACAGTGCTCATCCTGACAGTTACAACTTGTACACAAGACAAAAACAATTCATACTGATCTTACTGAATCTTATTGCCACATTTTTTCACATGTGATTCAATTCTCTTGTCCATTTGCTCTCAGTGTATACTACGCTTTGGTGTTATTCATCCCTGCACATTTGAAAATTAAAGTAACTGGAAAGGTCACATTCTTTTTTCTATGAAAAGCCATTTTTGCTAGCTACAAATTGCTGTTTCCCTATCTAGGGAAAATCCCAAAGCAAATTCTCAGAACATTTCTAAAGGGATTTAGAAATAATCATAATTAACTCTCTAATTGCCATTTCACTTGCAGAATTAGTAATGTGCTATAGACTTAATTTTGCCAAACCCTCATTGACTAAAAATAATACTGCTCATTCAAACTAGCAGAGAAAGCACTTGGAACAGTGTACCCTTTGCTAGTGCATCAAAGAAGCGGGTCAGTTTTCAGGCTCTGTTGTACTTACTTAATGACAATTAAAAGGACCTATCAGTCTCTTGTCGTTCAATGATTGATCATTTGCAGGCACAACACATTATTTAGCTATTTGCAACTCTTTCAGGGACTCATCAAGGTAAAGAGAGATGACTGTTTATAAAAGGCTTCTGCTCTGTAATATAGCTCTAGAGGATACACAAATACACTAAAGAAAAATGGTAGTAGAAACAATGGGCATTTTAGATGTGAACGTTTCAGTCTCCATTTGTTTTCCACTACAGTGCAAACATTATCAGAGATATGCAGTCATACCTGCCACATCATTTTATCAGGGCCAAATAATCGTATTTTCTAAGGACATAAATGCAGCTCCTCTGAGTACTCAGTCAAACACAAGTCATGCAGTTCATCACAAGTAAGAAGTTTCCTCTACCACAGTCAGAACACACCTTCCAGCAGACTCCACCACAGATCTATACATTTACACATATCTCTTTCCAATGGCAACGATCTCTGTACCTCATATATACACTTTCAGTCTTACTACAGCTGAGGAACAGATGGGGTGTCTACTTATTTATTTTTTAAAGATGTGATATAGCCTTTTTAAATCCAAGGCACTTCAAATGAACTAAGATTGTACTGAAGCACAGAGTGGATAACACTTTTATTAAGGCCTTTCAGCATGAAGAATATAATCAACAGAGCCACAAGAGTTCTTCAGGTAGAAAGTAGGTATCTCTGGTAAACCAGTTCTTTTGTTATACTCCACTGATTGTATTGATGAGTTCTCCATTAACTGTAACAGGAGCTTAGATATTAGCTCACATTTACATAGCTACATGCAGAAACCTTAATTTGTGTTTTAACATGGAGCTGTTTCCATCTTGTGACAGCTGATCACCACTTTGGTTGTGCCCTGCAGTAACTGAGTCCCTCTCCTGCCTCCTCACACTTCCTTCCCAGACCTTCCCAGGAAAGGGCTGGTGCCTGGCCTGAGAGTTTATCAAACCCAAGCTCTTGTTGGGCAATTGTCACATCCAAGCCTCAGGGGCTCTAATAGTACTGCAGCAGTTATTTACTGTTGCAGCAGCATTGCACAAGGGTAAGGATAATTACCCGCAGGCAGTCTAGTTGCAAAACAGGCATACCTGCCTCCTGCAAACACTTGAGCAGCCTCTAAGGCACTGAACAGTGTTTCAGTAGGCCTTCAAAATGATCTAATGCTCAGTAAACATGTTAGTGCCTTTTTTTCCCAATGATCTCAACACTGTGAAAAGCCAGTTCTTTCTATAAAGCTCAAGCTAGATTCTTCCAGAGTCACCATCATCACTGTATCCAAGAACAAGATATTTCAGGAGAACTTTTGAGATGGCAAACGCTTTGAGCACTTGTCCCAAAGTGGTACTTAGTTGCCGGCTGGGGTTAAACCACGACACCATTTGTACTACCATTTGGCATAACAGGACTGTTTAAGTGATAGACAAGTCAGCACAACCTGGAGACAAGACTTTGGACTTCATGATAAATAGCATCACAATGCCAAGCGAATAAAGATGACTATGCTAAGATTTAGTAGACCTAAGCACCAATATGCAACAGCTTAAGGGACTGATCAGTCTGAATAGGCCAAGACTTACAATGAGCAAGGGCCTGCTGTCAGTGATGGAGCCCACATGGAGCAATGGATCTGAAATCACCTGGTTTGTATTTCATTGCTTTTGGTGCAATATACAGTCATCTAGCTTGCTCTGTCACACCACTCATCATACCCAGAAATAGGGTCCTTGTTGAGCTATTTTCATTTTCAGCTGTTTCACTGCAATAATACGATCTTATGAGACATTTTTAAATAATGTTTTCATATAATAACCATAGTTTTTAATTTCTGCTTTTAGTCTCCAAACAAAGAATGGTTATTCTGTAGCATAATAAGAGCTATTTACTGGTATCGAAACACAGACTTACTGTAAGTTATACAGCATTCAAAATGCGATGTAGTTCTTATCTTTTTTTTTTTTAAGCCCAATATAATTTGTCATAATCACATCAGCACTGACAGACTGTCAAAAAAAAAGAAAAAAGAAAAAATTGTTGAAAAGCAGACTGTGAAATACTTGTATGTTACTATTTAAATTGCTGTTTAATAGATCAACAACAAGCTAATGGCTAAATGCAATTGAAGTCTGACTGGCAGTTTAATTGTCCTTTTCTTTTTTACTGTTCTCTACCTTCTCTCTTCTGACACAGGTTCCCCAACCACACACATAAACACTCTCACTAGTTCACATAATGATACTGACTGCTGAAGATCAGAGTTTCAGCTCTGTGTCTTCACTGCAGCAAGAGACAGAGTCTTTCTTCCATGTCTGTTTAGAGAATCTATCCACCTGGCTTTTTGTTGTGCAGCAATGTAAGGTTTGGGAGGTAAGCCACCTCACCCCCCAACAAAAACACAGGAAAAACCCAAATCCCACCCCCTAAAGAAACCCAAGAAAACTCAGATCTCAACATCCAAACTCTTTAATTTCTAAGCACATAAGAGGCATGCTTATTGTCTGGGCAAGTAATTTTCTAGTTCAGACTAAATGAGACTAACTTTATTTAGAGTACATACCTGAAGTCTGATCCAAAGCTTTTTAATATCTATGGATTCACTCCCACTGCCACCCCCACCAGGATCTGAATCAAAGCTTTTCTGTGGCCCTCAAGCCAGTCTTGTACAAGTCTTGCCAGCTCTGTCTGGACCCAAACCTTTATAGATTAATCCAACCTCTTCAACTCTGTAGATGTCACTGGGGAAGCTTGACTCCTCCTAACCAAATCTGTTTAACCTCTTGAAACACTTAATCTGGGCTCGTAATTTCATGTGACTGACACACCTCCAAACTGTCAATTTCCAGTAGGATCCCCCCCCCCCCCCTTTGCTCCATATGCCACCTTGTCAGGGGGTATAGAAGTTTAAGGAGACCTCTTTATACCATGCAAATTACACACCGCACCCACCCCAAAGTCCCTGTAATAAGCAAGAAATAATATACAGAAAAGCTTATTGATTTTAGAAGCCCTCCTGTCTGGCACAAATTATTCTCCTTTAATTATGATGCAGAAGGTGTGCTTTTGCTTATCAATTTACTCATCGCAGAAGTCAGCATTGGCCATAAAAGCAGTTAGCAATTTATATGGGTATAATGCTGAAACAACATGACAGAGAAAATAACATTGAATGGCACTGTATACAATTTATTTAGTTTTAAATTTAACTGGCCTTACTGCTGAGGGAGTGCTCACACTGTGTCACAGGATCAGAGAAGAGACATGGATTCCTATTTGTTTCACCCTACAAAATGAATACTTTTCATATATTCATCAGAACAACCTCTTTCAACATATTTCACACAGGAACATCCTAAGGAAAATGAGATTTTCAGAAGTGAGTAGGAACTCCTAAAACAGACTTACTGACAGAAAATACTTCCGGTCAGTTCCTCATGTATTTTAAAGTTTCTTTTCCTCCAAACATTTATTTCAGCTTCTTTTCTCCCTTCTTATCTTACTCCTTTTTACGCTCTCCAAAAGTTCCCATCCTCCCAGTTGCAGCAAGTGTTAAGCCAGTTGTTTGAGTGATTGCATGGAGAAGAAAGAGTCTTGAAAGTTTGATACAAGGGATAAGGGATGCTGTCAGAAGGAAGAAAAAGAAATAGGAACTTCTAAATGTGATTCTAAAGGGTTACAGTTACTGTCTGCAAAGTTAATCTTCGATGTTTAATTTTTTTTTTACAGATCCAATAACATGATCAAACAGACTGCATTTATACTAATTGTAACCAGTCAGATTTTGTTCACTTTACATGGCTTTTTCTGGTTACAGCGTGTACGCATAAGAGCATACTTGCATTTTTTACACTTGAATTTTCAATAAATATCTTTGTTCTGTCCCTAAACTTGCTACATTCTGATGGCATACTAGGGACTGTCTCTTATAGCCTGTTGTTGTGCGATCAAAAAAGTTTCCAGTAATCCTTCAGGTTTACACTGTAGCATGTAAAGTCCCTTTATGATCCTTGATTTTTCTACCACCTAATACCTTGGCAAGCATTACACATTTTCTTGAAAGCTATTTCCTTTCTTAAGCAGTCAACCTAAATTTAGTAAATCTGGGATGCTGATGACCTCTACTCCTATTTATCCACAATTAGGTAATTCCACAATCACTTTCAGGGCTCTTTCACCAAGTTATTTGTCTTTGTGTCACTGTGTTATACACTCAGAATGAGCTGTTGTCTGCTTGACTATCCAGATCTTGTCTGGAAGAACAGACCTATCAGACCTTTTAACATCAACATTATTCAATCCTAAGTCAGACACATTGGCTATTAGGAAGAGGCCTTAAACATTTTAACCTTATAACATGTGAGCACAATTTGATACTGAGGTGGTTCAACCTTTTTTTCCCACCCAACTCTCTCTTTCCTCAATGTATAAAACCAGATCCCAGATTTGCAGTGCTCAGCCAAAAGCCAGAAAGATTTTGCTAAACCTATATATATATATATATAGTCACATCATAACAAACATAGTGAGTGAGGGGAGAAAAAGAGAAAAAAACAAGAAAAAATACAAGAAAACAAAGAAAAATAGAAATTAAAACAGGAGCAAGTATTTTCTTTTTTTATAACCATATACCTTTCTTATTTAATTCCTATCCTCAGTAGCCATCTACATAGGGCAGGTGGAGGCAGAGAAACATATTTCAAAGCCTCAGCCCTATCCCAAACTGAATTAATGAACCTCAACAGTTTTGTCTCAGTCCACACATAACATGTCACCTAAGTCCTAATAGCACTGCGTATCTGTTGCTGTAGGAGCCACGTAACAGGGTTCCTAAACTCTCTCCCTCAAACTAAAGGCTCCTCTTTGTCATCTCCCCTGGGGTAGGATCACCAGGGTGGCAGCTGAGAAAGTCACAGATGAAAAAGTGGCACAGAATAAGAGAAAACCACATAGAAGCAAAGACATAGAAGAAGTGCCTGCTCTCAGGACAGGATGGGCAGAATCACTACAAACTCAACTGTCAGTCAGAAAGGAAAGAACACCACGGAAAGCTGAAGAAAGAAAGAGAGGGGAAAATGGAAAGGGGCCTTTCTTTCCTGAAACAGGATTTCTTTGTAAAGGACTCAATCTTTCACATGTGCAGGCTTAAAATCATTTGACTATATTGCAGTTCTGTCCAAGAGGACTTCAGGACTTGACTCCACAGCCTGAGAGCAGAGTTGTTGTCTAAAGAACAGCTTGTAAACTACATTCAAGTCAAGACACAGAAATACAATGGAGATGCACTTAGTATCTGTAACATTATGGATAACAGCTCCCAAATATGCATCTAGGCCATTTTCTAGACCAGTGATTTTCAGTGGTTTAGTAATACAAGGCAGCCAAAATGCACCAATTACTTGACTGATGATTTCCAGCAAGGATTTCTGTCACTCCTGGAGATTATACTCCTGACAAGTTCTTTAGAGCCAGAAGTGGGTATTTTAATTTCACAGTGCTCCCAGAATTTATCAACCAGTATCATCATATAGGTTATATCAAACGGACAGCAGAAAATACTTGTGATTACAATCAATTGATCTCAACGCCTAGAAAGATGACAAAAAATGTGTGGAAATCTCATTCTGTGACAAGCAAAGAGAAGAGCTCCCATTTAGATTTTATGACTGAAAACACAGGAATGGAAAAGTAGTCATATTTATTGTACTGATGTTTTAGTGGAGTTGCTAATTTTCCTCTTTAGCTGAGAAATAACTTTCAGTCTACCTAGATACACACAATATTCTCTTTTGGGAAGGACTCCAGCTTCTGAATGAATTCAAATGTAAGTTTTATTTACCCTGCAGGACATGTAAACAGTAAAGTAAATTACATTAATCCTTCATTTCCAAAGCCAACTGAAGCCAGTGGAGTCCTTGACTTCATATCAACAGCTTCTGCTCTTCTTCCCCTGTGTTTTTCCAGCTCAAAAGGGGGTTATATGCTATCCTCAATAGGGCCTTTAGGGATCCTAGTCTTCACCAGAGTCTCATAACTCCATCACGTAGCAAGTGACACAGGTGAAAACTTTTTCCCAGTGTAATGACATGTGACAACAGAAGGGTGGCTTCAGAAGAAAATGGAATCTTTTCAGCCGTAGAAGGTGATTAATGAAAGTAAAAAGTCTTAAAGAGCTGCCAAGGTGGGGAAACACCCAAACACTGAGCCTTTCTTCTGAACCAGTCATATTGCCAAGCAACAAGGACATGCCCACACGAGCTGCTTTAAGTCGGTGTGTCAAATATTGACAGCTAAATTAACCTTTGCTCCTCTGGAGTGGAGGCACAAGGAGATCAGCAGCAGACGCTTCTACCCAATGCCCTGTTGCAGTGACCACAAGAAAAATGCTAACATCTCTCTCCTAAGCCCCAGCACACAAAGCCCTGGACAATGGACCAGGGTAGGGGTACCACAGACCCCTCAAACCCACTTGTGCCAAATACAGCTTGGCTGCCCCTGTGCCGCAGCTGCTCTTTGAAGGACTCTGGTTCCACAGGAGACCCAAAGACCCCTTATGCTAGGTAAGAAAAAAAGCCAAAACCAAAACAGGCTCTGATTCCCAGCTCTGCAGGATGTACAGAAGTCATTCCTTGGCAAGAGTTGCTTCTAACAGGGAGCTTGCTGAGAAATAACACCTGGGTGCACTTTTACTCAGTTCCTGGAGCTAGGCTCCCTTTGAAAGCTATAGCTATTGACCCCACACTTTAAATGTCCAAAGCTTTGAATCTGTTGCTAGTGTAAAGCTCACCGTAAGTTGTATAAGCACAACAGATGTTTGGAGAGGTCTGTGATGTCTTATGAACAGTATCTTATGTCTACATGTATGAAACTGCATTTCCAAAGCAGTCAACACTCAAAGCTCTCATGCAATCCCTCCTCAACAGCTTGTTCTCCTTAAAAAGAGAAATGCTTGTATAAAATCTCCACATGCTATTGATGAGTGGCAAGGAGAAACACGGAGAGATTAAGGACAAAATCCAGAAACGGGGCAGTGGAGGGAAGTTTCACCATGTAAGAACATAAAACAAGCTTGCTTGTAAAGAAATGCTGATCATGCCTCAGGAGAAAGCTCCAGTCTGCAGCTCCAAAGGAGGTTAAGGCACCTCCAGCACCCAAGAGAAAGGAGCAGGGTTGAATGCTGACCCCACTCCATCCCAGATCCTACTAGCCAAGTTCAGGCATTTCCCTGTTCATCAGGGGGCAGAAGAAAGGGGGAATAAACTCCTTTTGGAAGGGCTATACTGTTCCCATACACCAAATTGGGAGCACTGGTTCTTAACATATCGTTTTGGACTTCACTTCTGCCAAAAGCTAAGCTTTTCAGCACCTGACTTTCAGACACTTAGGTAGTTTTTTTGGATCTATCTTTACAAGGTTTGCCAAAGATTGCATAGGAGGGCTCCAGCAGTCCAAGGACTTCAACCTCTGATCTCCTGTAGTCCATACTTAAGCTTTAATCACTGCATCATTCTTCCTCCCCAACAGGTCCTTTTTAAGAGTTACAGTCACTGAAAGAGAGGAGAGTTATATCCCATTATAAAATACATGACCTACCATATAGCCCAAATTTAATATGTAGAAGCCACTTACATCAGCCTGTCAAGTGAGCTTGTGACAAAGAATTATTCACAAAAATGGCAACTGGCCCAAACTGGCAAATGCCTTTGAAAGCAGAAGCTGTAATTACATGTAGCTTGGTTTGGGATAATTAGCTAAATACTGGTCTCTTCTTGGAGAGGTACTTTCCAGCAAACAGTGTATTTGACCTAAACAACAACTATGAAACACAGTAGAGTGCAGAAAAACTGTGATCTCTCCCCTCTTCTTCCTGCTTCTAGCTTTCAACTTCAGCCCTCATCCTGCACCACGGAGCAGGACAGCAGCACCTCTGTCTGGCTCCATACATGCATTGCCATCCTGTGGCCAGATTCTGTCAGCACAAGTGACTGAAGGCGAAGGAGGCGAAAATAACTCCTGTAAAACAAGTGCTATTTCTAGAAAAGTAAGGTACCACATGGCACAAGCAAAATAGGGTTTTATTAGTAGACATAGGCTTGAGCTAGAAAATATAAATCCAACTACATTTTTTCAGTTCAAAGTGCAGCTGGATTTATGATTCAGCAGGCTGTTGAAAAATATCTGAATTATATTGAGATGCAGGTAAGGATGAAGGGAGCTTGAGGGAGAGGGCAATGGAATGTCAGGCTTTAAAATCTTCAGCAAAACCAGAAGTGGCTACCATTGACTTGAACCCCACATGGAGCATCCGGGAACAAACACCAACCAGACAGTATAAACACAAAGGAAAAGCCTCAACATGACAGATGACCCAAAAGCCTCTGGAAACCTGACCCCCTACCAAGAGGCAGCCGGAAGGAGGGCATGATTTGATTAGGGTGAGTGGTAGGAGAAAGAAAGCAGAAGTTGGGTGGGAGCCTGAGGGTTGGTGGCCCATTTCAGAAAGTTATGCTGAGTGTTGTATTCGGCCCTCTACGGCCAGGGGAAGGGGGACGTGCAGTTCTAGTAAAGCTGTGTTTTGGTTGCCCAATTCTTTTGGCCTCCGTGGAGGAGGCAATATTCCCTTTGCAACTGCTTAGGAAGGCAAAAGGAAAATGTTGATTAGCACTTAGGAGAGGAAGTGGCTTATTTGGCCTGATTATAATCATGGGAATTCTGTTCTCTCTGCTCCAGTGACCACATTGGTAGTGTTAACTGGAAAACCAAGTAACTGGTAAAGAAACTGCTGAATCAAACTTAGTCTCATACTTCTTGTGTAATTTTCCTTGAACAGGCATACAAGGAACCTTAACTTTCTTCTTACATTGGGCCTTTGGTGGCTTTCTCTGAAAAAAGTCATTTCAGAGCTCCTTACTGAGTCAAAACCCACCTCTCTTTCCCCTGGGTGGCTGCTTGGTTTCAACAGGGTTGAATAAGGTTTCAACAGGGGTGCCTGAGAGTAAATTCTGGCCTGGGATGTACCATAGCTATCAGTTTATCGTTGTTAAATATGTTGAACTTGAGAATTATGTCTTGAGAGTCCTTTCTAGGCCAGGGGTTTCGTGTGTATGTTTAAAACAAAAATTTACAGTGCCATAGACATTCATTTTGGTTCAGGGTCATGCAGGCCAGAAGCAATAATGAAATGGTATTTGTATGATTGACATATTTTATGGCTGTATTATTAAATGCTGGAAAGACAAAATGAGATTTTCCTTAGTTCTGTTAAATTAACAGCTTAAGTCAATGTACTTATCAATTAATAGGCATTCATCTCAGCACGGGCTGGAAATCCTTCAACGCAGGCAGCTAGAGCTTTTCCAGGGCCTGCTTACACGTCAGTAGAGCAGCCCAAGGACTGATTAAGACCATATACTTTACACTTCATTTTGGTGGTGTATTTTAGCTACACCATCTCCCTGCCTTAACATGTTGCATGTCCCCCAAGCTAACACATGCTCTGTGAGATCCTTCAGGCTGGGTCTCTGTGGGCTGTGGATGATGTCTGGTGTGGGCATTTCCACACTTTCTGAGATCTTGTTGGTTTTCGGATTATTACCATAGCTGAAAATCAGACCCACTGGATCTAAGTGCAGCAAGCAAAACACAGGAGCAAGATTTGTAACAGAATAGCAGTGTTATCCTGCAGGACTGCAGAATAGGTTTCTTGTTTTCCCTGTTGTTCTCAAAGGCAAAACAAGAAGAAAAAAGGTAGCGATTTGGCAATTTCCTGTGAACAGAACAGTTTACAAAAATAGAAGAAACCTTGCTATATAGTTTTCAAGCCTGGTTTTGCACAGTGCAGACTACTGAAGCTTATTAGAACACCATGTGGGAAAATGATTTTGTTTGGAAGATGGAAATAGAAAAGAATAATTAAAAGGTAACAGAAGACCAGTCTGCTTAGTGCTGAAACAGACACCCTGGGCTTAGAAGCACCAAATAAAATTACCCTGAAAAATATCCACATAATCCTCCCGTCTTCTCTTTCTCTTTAGATAAGAGTGGGGCAGAATATTCCGGGGATTTAAAGCATCATTTGTTTACATGGTCATATTTTAATAATCTGCAAGAAGCTAGGGTTACACAACCCCAGTGTTCAACCCCAGAGATCCCCTACCTTGCTGTTTATAAGAAGTGGGGCCTGACATTCATAACGTTCCCGGACTGCTCCAAGGGGACAGGAGGAGAGGGATGGGGAGGGAGGAGGAGGAGGGAAGAGAGGAGAGAAAGGTCAGCTCCCTTTCTGAGCTTGCTGGAAGCTTTCAGTGTGTGGGTGGTAGGTGTATCGGCTGACACAGGGAAGTGTAAGCGTGAAGCTGGCCACCCAAGACCTCAGGGTCACTGCTGACTCTCCAGATCTCTGAGCTGGGGAAGGCACCTGCTCCCTTGCCAAAACAAACCATCTCCTGCTATGGACATACTTGAAAAGACCTGCTTTTGTCAGACTGGGGGAAGAGGCAAAGGGAGGGGGGAAACGAGGAGGAATTAGAGGGATGTGGGGGGCTTTTGGTTTTACTTAAACAGTCTCAAATAACCAGTTTACAATGCAGCGATGTTCTTCAGAATTTATTAAAGGGAGGAAAAAAAAAAAAAAGGAGCTGAGGAGACTTGACTCCAGATCTGGTGAGCATTAATATGCATCGTGCTAGAATTTCATGAGACAAGCGAGTTTTCTAGCCCTTGCTCTGGTGGTCCTCTGCTGACAGGATCTCAAGCCGCTATTTGTTATCTTTAGGCCTGATAAGTACATCTGGTTTTGATTCAGGTGGCCGCAAGCTTGTCTCAGAGTTGAAAAGGGTGCTTTGCTCAAATTGAATTTTCTCACAAATTTCAAACTGGGATGAGAATCAGAAGAAGCTGGGCCCTGTCACACAAAACTCCCGTTTTGCTAGATTGGCCCTTGGGCTCGTAAAAACCTGGCACAAATCAGTTTCACCTGTTTGGCTAAGTGAGTACATGCTAAAAGTAATAAAGCTATTAGTGCAATCAGATATTTCTCCGCATGTGTTCTGATGTAAAACGAAAAAAAAAGAGAATTAAAAAGAGAGAAAGAAAGCAGGGAAGTGAACTCTTCTCAACCCTGCCTGTCACAGATCTTCCTGTGCCCCTGTAAATCAGTTGCAGAGAGGTTGCTGCTGGTTCTCCACCCCTTTCTGCCTGGGCATCTTAGGCTGGCAAGAAGACCTGGCTGCAAAGAGCTGTTCAACTCTATCATTCTCCTTTGAAAAGTGATTTAAGTCTCTGTCTGAGGTGAAGAGGTGGATGGGACTATTTTTGTCATTCACCATGTGGTACTTTTCAGCTCTCTTTATACCAACACCAGACATGCCCTCACTTTTAGACAGCAAAGCCCCACCTGGCTCTCCAGTGAGGACGGCTTCAGTCTCACTGAAGGTTGCTCGACTTCAGTGTCAATTCAGGTTTCCTGAGCAGCCAAAGTGTTCCCGCCCCCAGATAGTCACTTCCAGTGGCAGACCAGGATCTGGGTGATTAGCTCCTGGGATGCTGTAAAGTTTGAAACAACACAATTCTGACACCATTTCCCGATACAGTTATCATCATGTCCTCACAGCTGGTGTCTTTCATGGCTTATGGGAAAGATTCTTGGGCAAACTTAGAAATGAAAGAATTTATGAGGCTTCTGGCCCTAAAGACCAGCGACATCTCTAATTAACTGCATTCTGGCAACACATCACTTTATTATCTGTAAACTTGTGGCATTCCAGTGGTGTCTCTTCCTCATGCGAGATGCTCTGTAAAATGCTCTGGGAGCCTGCTGGACAGAAAATACCATAAAGTCATACTTTATAGCTCTTCACCCCTTGTTTGTCTATGCTCTGCCTGAGGAACCTTCAGGACAAATGATGGGGCATTTCTTGTTTGATCTATTTTCTATTTTTCATGTCTGTTCTTTTCACTGTGTTATACTCTGTTTTATTGCACATTTTATCTCGTACTGGCTTCTCTTATGTCTCATTTTATAAAAAGCTTCACCTGCCATGGAGATTAAGAGATTACATCTGTGATACATATTTGTCATGCCATCTAAATGTAGATAGTCTTACCGTAACAAAATGAATAAAACAAGCCCCTTTGTATAAAATAATAATCTTCACAGAGGTATTTAAAAACTGCTTTAAAGCAGCTCCTTAGCCTAGATCCAACTGAAGGAATAAAAAGAATGATACTGTTGGCATTTTTCATAAGTATTTCTCCATATTTTCCAACACTAAAATGCATTAAAAATATAAAACATCTGTATAGCTTCTTGCAGAGAAGGGTGTCATTCTTGAGGAAAAAATTTCCCTTAGAATGTTTTATATGTTAACATCTTCTTTAAAAAAAAGTTGACTGGCTGTACCAGGTCCCTCTCTTAAACCTCCAGTGCAAGAAAACTGGTTGCTTTCTGACATGAATCACCACGAAAGTGCAAAAAGCCATGTGATACCCATTTCCTCCAATATTTAATAGCCAATATTTAACAGCCAGTATTTAACATGCTAATTCATGTAGTCTTTGGGGTCCTCAAAAAAGGTACTCAATTTGCATGCCTCATCTGTGTAACTCAACGCCTGAAAGGAATTCACTTTTGCAAAGTGTTTTCATAATTTATCATGGTCCCTTTTATTCAGCGTTATGTAATAAAATATTATACCTTGCTACTGTGGGTGTTCCCCTGGAGAAAGCATTTCTGCATAGCATATAAATGGCATAGATCCCAATTGCATGGTTGAGTTTTGAACAATGGAAGAGATGTGAAGGATGCTGAGAAGACCACTGGCCATAAACTGAATGCTAGAGCCGAAGTATTTCTGCACATTGAGACCGGTCTTGTTTCAGGATGATTTTTGTGAGTGTCATATTATTAGGCAGGCTGGTGAAGTCTGAAAATCACAGGCTATTTGGGTGTCTCCTTCAGCTAATTCTCACCCCCTCAGGTGCTTGAGAATATCTGAGGGACCTCTTCTCATTGTCTTCATGGCTGTATGAGTTTTCCTATGGCAGCTTTCTACTAGGTGGAGACTCTGCCATTTATAGGGGATCCCCAGCTTCATAAATTCAATACAATGAGACATGTCTGCTGGCATTTGGAGAGCACTGTGGAAATACATTTCTGTGACTGTTCTGATACCACCAGGAAGGTCACCAACCCAACTTCATCAGACAAGCACACAGATGGAGTTTGCAGCTTCTGCCCCACCTCATCAGGCTGTAGCTTTCCTTTTAAAAAACACTGAAACTGCTCTTAGCCATATATCTGTGTTGTTGGGGCTGTCACTTTGAGCCTGTCGTCAGGCTGACTGAGCCCACGACATTATGTAGGTCATGGTCCTCCACTCACCTTCATTTACTTTGTTGGGTGTCACCCAGGTCTGGGACACATTAGTAAGATGTAGATGACCACATCATAACCATTTAGGACGTGGTTCTTGCATCCCTATTCACACCAGTCTGCTCTTCTAGCATTTAATGACTTGCATTTTCTACAGATAGGAGTAAGGCACTGGTCATCATAATTGCAAGAGTCACAACAGCAGCCTTTGTGACTGGTTGATACAATATTGATTGCTGATTTCCACACTTGCTGACCTGAATACCTCCACCTAGTTGTTCCTCAAACTGACAGTCTGACTTTCCCAGACTGTAAGCGAATGCAACTTCTTATCTTTCGTCCGTTTCTGACATCCTGCCTTGCCTTTGCACTCGAGCTACCGAAATTCTCCTCATTCTTGCAGTGTTTCTCTAGGCTGCAAATCATAGAAAAGAATGGGAACAATCAAAAAAGAAAACATGCTTGATTTCTACCAGTGGGATGCTTCCCTCCACCCACACCGGCCCTGTTTAGGTGGCCGTGCACATAGCATGGCCCTGTCTAAGCTGACAAAGTTCATGCAGGGGCAGCAAAGCCAGCTCACCACAAGATCACCATCAAATTAACATTTGCAGTGTTTCTTGGCCCCTATGTGTGATCTTCAGGGAGGAGACAGATCAAAAGGAAAGTCACCAAGTTTGAGGATTTTTGCCTTCAAGTCACAGGGACAAAGTGTCACTGGCTGAAGAACAGGAGCAAAAATGTTCACAGTGGGCAGACTGAGGAGAGAAGGAAAGGGAAAGGCCCTGTCGGCAAGTTGATGCCCCTGTCCCTGCAGGAGCAGGGGATCACAAGAGCAGAGTAACGTGGAGTGGCTCATTTGGTTTTGTGTTGCAGCTGACACAACTCCACCAACCACAATTTGTCACCCGCAGTCTCTCAAAACCCACACTAATGCTCACAGCAGTTCAGAACAATTTTTCCTAACTTCTTTCAATTCTCTCAGTTAAAATATAAGAAGGTAGAATTCATTTAAAAACCAAAATCTCAGTACTTCATTGTATTTTCAGTAAGCTATTTTACAATGATGTATGCTTTTCCTCTTTACCTTTCTCATCTTTCTTTCCACCAAATATTTTCCGACAGCCACAGTCTAACAATAAAAGCAAAATATTTCAAGTACCAAGGAAAAAAACCCTGATTTAAACTGGTTGAAATATATCACAGGCACAGAAAGCACATAGAAGCAGCAAGAATGTCAAACCCTCAGAAGAAACATACTTTAAAAATGAAGGAGTTTAACAGAACTGATTAGAATAAGTCTTTTTTTTTTTAAGAGGTTCTGGTTTCTAGGTTTTCTCTTTACAAAATCTTGTGCTGTTTGCCTTTTGTTCTTTACATAACACACAATTCTTATGTGAAATTCTGCAAATTTTGAACTATAAATGTATATTTTCTATTTTGCATATTTTTGTTTAATAAAATAAAAAAGAGATAAAGAAAAAGTACCTTTTTTAATTCAGTATGTAAGAAAGATGCTGGAAATGGCAAGACACAGGATTAAAGCAGAAAGACAAACACATTTACTTGTTCTGTAGAGTGATATATACAGTCAGTAGCATTATACTGATGTTTTTTAAATAATTTTAATTCCAGGAAGTGCTTAGAAAATTTAATTTTATTTTATTTCCCTAGAAATCCACAGAGATTTTACTTTTCTCCATTTTTTTAAATAGATCTTTAAAGTTAACCACAAACATAATTACTTTTTAAAATAGGATTAGTATTCAAGTGATTTACAATATTTAGAAGGTGTGAAGTAAATAAGAAGTGAGCTTCTGGAAAAAAAGGTCCACTTGTACAAGACTAGATATCCAGAAAGTCAGAATATAATCAACCTTTGTTCTCCATATATCTATTTCTGTAGGAAAAGGGCAATGGATAACTTAATATTTCTAAGAGAACAATATTACAAGAGAAGGCGCTCTATTGCAAAGTAAACAAATTTTAAGTCATGAAAAAAAGAGAAAGTAGAAAGAAATGGGTTTCAAAATGTATTTTGTTTCTTTAAGCACGTGTATTCTTGGTGCAGTCTTGTGGTCATAGAAATTTTAGGATCTTTCGGTTAAATTTTCTATTTCTTTTTGTCAGCCAGCCCACAAATAATCGATACAAAGACAGTGATTCAGTATATTTTTTGTTTACTGATTGCAGTAGAAAATATCCTGTCACTTCTAGAGACATTTATTATAGTGTAGATCATTCTTTCCTCAAAAAAAGTTGATTTTCGCAAATGTTTGTTTTCTCCCATTGACTTGGATATGCTGCACAACCAAACAGCGACCTTGGTCTCTTGGTTATGTGGGAGCATGCTCAGAAACAGCTATTATGCTGTTTCACAGAGCTCTGTGAAACAATTGTGCAGACTAGCCAAGAATTTACCTGATGTATCGATATGAACAAAGTGAATCAGACTATGTTTGGGTGAAATACTTAGCTATTTATTTCCATTTTGCAGGAGAGGAAATAGCCTCATCTACACCACCTGAGATGCACAGGTGGGAGTGGAACCAGAGCATCCCAACCTCACCTATGTTCTTTGCGAAAAGCATGGAAAAGATGTGCAATGGATGCACAAATTTTATTGAGTTTTTAACCCCTACCCATACTTTAATACATTCTTCTTGTTGCTTTGACTTAAAAAACATATATGTATGTATTTTTTGCTTCCTAGTGCTTTCCTTTGCACTCCCCATGTTCTGAAAGCACCAACCAAACACATAGACTTTCTCTATAAGGATTCCCAGCTTACCCGGAGTTATCTAGTACTGGGTATTGGGTAAGAGATTCTTTTCCACACTCGGGGACATCTATTATTCAGAGAAACTGTAAAGGAACACCTATTTTACCCTGTAAGCCACACCTGAAAGTCTCATTATTTAGCCTTGGAGCTTCAACTCATGAAGGGCTGGCATGGTTGCTGCAGTTGAGAAGAAAATAGTCCCTGCCTGTATTCACATCCTATCTGTGGGGATGGTTCATCTTCCCATGACCAGACCCCCGACTTGCTGCAATTTCTAGGGAGGTATTGGAAAGCAAAGTGAGATGTGTTAGGTTTTACCTTAAAATACCATGTAGCAAAGCACAGCTGTTCAGCAGCTCCTCCGCAAGCACATTAGCTATCTGCACAGTAAATGGAAGTGGTAAAGAGCTGCAGCCTCTGCTAGTACAACAAATGCCATCTCCATGTTGTCAATTGGGGCATAGGCACAGATTTTAAAGCCAGGAGGGAATACCATTGCCATTCTAGCCTGACCTACTATGTGTACTATAAGCCAATCTGACTTAGCAGTCTTGTTGCAATCAAGCAATGGCTTTTTTCCATTACATCTTGAACACTTTCCCCCTCAGAAGAAACTTAAGTATGTTGGAAAAGCTGCTGTTCCTACAAGTGTGAAATGTGGTGCAGGATGGAGCAGGTAATAGACACAGGAGTTTCTTACCGTTCCTGTATTCAAAATGCCCCACTTTCGCTGATTCTTTTTTTATGTCACTGAGCTGTTTCTACTGTCATTTTTTGCAATTTCAAAATGCTAGAAAAAATAAGTGTAGACAGACCGACAGTAAAAATGGTCCATAAGGTACGTAATATGAAGCAATAAAGAGCCCCTTTAAGTCAGTGCCCATTGTGGCCTGAGTATTCTCAAAGGCATGGCATTTGTGGGGGCTAAGGTTGAAAACTAGGGTCCTATGAGAGTCTGGAAGATTTTGAATCCAAACCAGTTCCATCCAGATACCCACTAACCAGCTTCTACAAGAGGTGTACAAGAACCTGACGATCACGTTGGGGGAGCCGAAAGAGAAGTAGTGGAATAGAATAACTTGTGCACTATAAACCTGTCTGGATATTTCTGGCATTATTGTGAAATTAAAGTTATATTAAAATGAAACACTTCAGTATTTAGCTTTCTGTCTGCCTGGAAGGTTTTTCTACATAAATCTAGCTGGAGAAAATTGGCCCATTTGAATTGGACATTGGATATGGCATTTCTGCGCCATCAAAAAAGTGGCTTCGTATATTTTTAATTGTTTCCCTTGCATATAATTTTTAAGCAGCCTTATAAAAATGTTTTCCTTGTTTCACTCCCCACTGAATTAAGAATGCACATGAATAGTTGCCAGTTGGCCTATGTGATAGTCGTTCCAGCAGGCAGCAATGAGAATGTATGAAGTGGTATTTGGAAGAACTACTTTTCTTTGCAAAATGCACTAGGCTTTGCATAGTTTGAAAGACATGCCTTTTGTTCCCTGCAGACCACTTCAGCTCGAGAAGAAAGAAGAATTTTTTAACCATTGAACATAAAGGATAAACAGAAATTTTGCATGGAGTACTTGCGATCTGCTTCGCAAGTAAACAAACTTTTGCTATTTCATTGAAATTCAAGTGACTTATAGTCTCCAAAGATCTTGACTATGCATGGATAGAAATCTCTTGTTGCTATGAGGCACGTGTGGTATTTAATTCTCTCTCTGTCCCCTCTAAATTCTGCCTTCCTCACCAACACACAAGTGCATACAGATATCCATCAACAAACTGGTGACTGCCATGTAGTTGTTCAGTTATAGTTGGTTTTTAGGAGGTTAGGGGGGAGTCACATCATCATGCTGACAAAAAAAATGTTTGAGATGAGATGGAAAGAAGGACAATGACCAAAATATTTTGTGCTGCCAGGTTATCAGAAAAAAGCCATATGAAAAGATGCAAGTGCTGCTTCCATCCTGTCACAGGAGGAGAAAGAGAAGAAGTAAATTCCTGCTAGAGCTGCACTCACTGTTGATGTACCTAAACCTGTTCAAAGTGAGCAGATAAGGAGACAGCTATTACATTTCATTGTATTAAAAACAAAAGTAAAGCAGTTTTCAAACAGGAGGTTTGTCAGATGAGGTTAAAAAGAAAAAACAAGGAGAATGACTAGATGACTAGAAGCGAGTGCGGGCAGGACGGTTGCATGGTGTGATCGAAGGCACCAGCATTAGACTGGGCTGCAGGAGCTGCCTGCCCTGCCCCACCGACCCCCTGCCTGGGGGGTACAGAGGCTCCCCGGGGCCTCAAGGCCACCAAACAATCGCTGGTTTGTTGCAGGGACCGGCTGCCTGGGGCCGCCAAGCCCAGCTGGAACAACACTCCCCGCTCCCAGACTGGCCTGGGGAGCTCCTCTGCTGGGTAACGCCAGGCAAGCCTACAGGAAGCGTGAATAATTGAAGGGGTTTAGCAAAAAAATAAAAGGAAAGAAAAGGCTCACAACTAATTTTCCACTCTGGTGCTTGCTTGATGCTTTCAGATCTTGGGTCGCCTCGAAAGGCATCCACACCCCAGGACCAAAGCCCGGCCCTGGCCCCAGCAGAAGAGCAGGGACCTCAAACTGATTTTTAGGAGCCCCTGCCACATAGGATCACCTCCCTGCTCTGCCCAGCTCCTCACCCGGTGAAGCCGATGTATTTGTAAGCACAAGAGGGAGAGTGCAGTGCCCACAGGGGCCACACACATCTGTTCCAGGGCTCTGTCTTGAGCAAATCAAGGGTGTCCTCAAGACTTCCCGGGCTGCAGATACAGGCACCATCGGTTTCTTCCATCTTTTATGAAGCTCCACATGGTGGTTGCAAAAGCTCCAAAAGAAATGCCAGGGAAACCTGGAAAAGACACCTTTTATAACGATCTTTCCTCATTTCTGCTTTTGAGGATTTGGTTTCTTTCAGTGTGCTCTGGATTGTGTCATCTGGCAAGAGCTGGCTTTGTCTAGATCTAATTGTTTTCTCAATTAAGCCTAGAGAGAGAAACATTTTCCCTCTTGGATTACTAGGCTCATTTTAAGAAGATAATTTAGTGGCTTAATTTAGTGACATTAAAATTAAATTTTAACTTCAGTTTTTTTCCCCCATGCCGAGGTGTGTAATGAATAATTTCCCTCCTGGGAGGAGTGAATTTCTCTCCTGTTTTACCTTAGTGGAGAAGACACTGGGGCAGAAGGGAGCAAGAGGTGAGTTGAAAAAATTGATCTTTAAATATTTGGATCCTGATTCATAGAATTACAACTAGGCTAAGAAAAATACAGGTTAATCTTGACACCCTAACATGTAATCAAGAGCGGCCACCAGGCTTCTTGTACATAGATCAAGCTGTGAGGAAAAAACAAACAGTGAAGGTATTTTTTATCATGTTTGGAAACACAGCACCCTGTGACCCTTTCTAATGGTAGAGTGGGTAGACCAAGGCACAGGTAGCACATTCCTGTCTTTCCTAGCTTCGCCTGTGAAGGTGGTAGAGCTGTGAAGGGCTGGGTGGAAAGGCAGATCTCACAGTTCTGTCACACCAAAGGCTTCCGAATGAAGAAGAATAACATTGTTTAGCTGACTCAGACTATTTAGTTTTACCTCTCCCCTCTTTAGGTCCTGTCCCCTATTCCCTTCACACTGAACCCTTCCTCCCTCCCTTTCCACCATCCTCAGCACTGCCAGCTCCCCAGCAGGACTCTGCACAGCAGCCAACAGAGAGGTCCTGGCCCCACCAGAACAGATAAATCCCATGGGTAACTGGTCATCCTTGCATAAATTCTACTCCTCCAGACAAGCTTGGTTAGTAGTCATTTGAAATTAATAATTTTGCTGGGATTTGCACAATGTCCTGGAAGTTTCCAGTCTGGAGATGCTGCTGATCACCCAGACCTAGTGCTAATCCCTGCTGCGATTGATGGTTTTTAATGATTCTGAAAACCAGGGGAGAAGGGCACCAGCCTGGAGAAGCAAGCAAAGAGAGCAGCAGAGCCATTCATCCCCTGCTTCTTCACAGAAGGACTGGAGTTTTCAGGGGATTTATACAGTTATAAATTACTTTTCTGGATCTTATTCAGATCCCCTTTCTTGTGCTTTGCACAGACAAATCTATTGAGTGCAGCTGAGGTCAGTGTGACCTTTGTCTCACAAGTATGTCAGGAACACTGAGTAGGGCCTTTCTTTTGTTCCGATATTCATTTTTATTTTTCAAAACATAAAGTTTTTTGCTTCATAAGCAAATGAAAAAACAGCTTTAGAAAAAGCTGGTGAAGGATTAACGTGTCAAAAAGTCTTTTAAAACCTATAAAAGAATGGCAATTACATAAGAAAACTAGCACCTGAGAGTTGAAATCAAGTGATGCAATTCCACTAGTACTGCTATCAAAGGACTGTAAAACACTGAAGTGACAGCTATGTCATAAGGCACATACATTGATCACCAAATTTGTGAACTAGAAGATTTAAGTTGGGCAATTATATTTTTTTTAGTAATGCAATTATGGAAATGTAGATGATGTATTTTCTGCTTTACCTGAGTCTTTACACGTATTTTTAAAACATTAAGACTACTACTACAGAATTATTAGCAATTTCATCTAAGAAACTTTACCTCTTAAACATGTGCCTCATCATATATCAGTTTATTTCCCTCTCCTCACCATACGCAAAAGTTTCTTTTCACACCTCATGTCTCTCACACACAACCCCTCATGTATACCTCACATGCTGATGTGAAGAACAGCAGATAAATGGCAAAGCAGGATTTTTCTTGATGTCAAGAGTAAAAAGCATTTTAAAAATTCCCACTAAGGAATGTGATAAATTTGATCATTTTGATGCCCTAATATTTTAGAAATAAAGGCATTTAAATTGCATTTTAAAACCTTATTTTACATTTTACTAACTGAAGTTACTGCTTTCTAGAGAAGTTTTCCTCAAAAGCTGGATAATTCACAATGAATCCATTCGGTAGTTAATAGATTTTTTTTTTAACTAAGAAAAAAAAGTAATTGCCTCAAGAAAATTCTGTAAGGCTATTCCTTCATAATTCTGTTTGTCAGTCTTGCGTGATCCTGCTTAGGGCCAGTTGTTCTTTATTTCTAGGTGCAATTCTAGAAATGATACCCATAAACATTCAAAATTGAAAGTCTAATGCTCTCTGCTGCTTTCAGACTTCACTGCATAGCCTGAGCCCGTTTCGTGTTGAGTGCTGCACAGAGAAAAGGAGGCAAGAAATTCATCTCCAGTGCGGCCCTTCAAAGGAGCCCCCGAGATGGTTGTGCTCCGTACATACGGCCGTTGAGTCAGTAGTGAAGGATTCAGAGCTGCAGTGAGGCCTCTGAAATGCTTTTCAAATATTTTTACAAGAAATGGAGAGATTTTGTCTTTGAGAATTCCATGTGCCTTGCGGAGGGCTCATAAATAAACAGCTTTCAGGATAATGTTTCACACTTCAGCAAACTCAAGAACGGAGAATATGTTACTCCAACGATTTCTAAGGAAAAGAGTTCCTTACAGAACCTCATAAAATACAGAAGTGCTTTCTATCAGGCTTTGCCTCCATATGACTGTGTTTCCTTTGGTGTGAATTAATTACCTGTATTCTTCAGTCACTTCAATCACCCTAGTCATATATGTACCTATGACTTTATTACTGAGTTTTCAGTGTTTGCTGGTTCCACCCTCACCCCTTTCCTAAAGTGTTTCTCAAACCCCTCAACACTTCTTTTCTGGGTTTTGCTTGGTTTGGGGTTCTGTTGTTTTTCTGGATTTGTGTGGGTTTTTAAACATTTCCTTTTTCTCTCGATTTTGAATTCACAGCTCCATCAGAATAGCAGAAAATGCACCGTAGTCACAGATCAGACAAACATCTGTTCCCACTGGGCATGCACAACAATATACTGATCAAAAAGATCCCTTCTCATGAACTTATAGTTTAAGCAGCAGTTTCAGGGAACACTACAAAAAATCCCTACTGCAAAAACTGCTGATTGCCAGCTTAAGCTTTAATTTTGTCCAAGCTATTCGATCTCTACTGTTATAACAGAAAAAAGGGTTTATGCCTCACCTTGCTACATAATTAAAGAAACCTCTATGCCACGCTTGACGATCCCTTTCAGTGTACTGTGGTCTCTGCTCAGGGGTCCAAGCTACAACTTCTGAGTGACTTCTATCCACTTTTTATCAGATTCTAAATCAGGTTGAAGTTATGAGCACTGTGTTTTTCTTTGCTGCATACCGCTGCTTCTAGCGGGGTTTCCTGACAGCTTCTCAGCTCCTAATTCAGGCTACCTACAAAATGCGCAGAAGTGTGCTGTGGGGATCAGCTGGCCGCTTTTTTCTCTAGGATGAAAATTAACAAAAACCATGAATTATTTCTGACCAAACCCAAATGTTTAATCTAACCATGAGGAAAGTCTATGGCGAATAAATATGACAACATATTGCTTTGTCTTGTTCCTTTCTTTTCTGCTCTTTCCAGTTTTACCTTCTGGAATTTAAAATCTATTCAAACTATGTTGTCCCATTACTGCGGGCTGATATTTGCATATTACAAGCAGCTGCCCACTTCTTTACATTAAGGTATAACTTTGTTGGTTCATACCTACGTCACTGCAGATATAGCAATCCTAATTAACAAGTAACCATAAAGCTATTTGATTTTTCAGGGTATAGGTAAAAACTACAATATTTCTTCCACCATTTTAATCTTGTTCTGCAAATAATATTTTTCCACCCTATTGAGATAAAAATTTAATTGTGAACCAAATATTTTGTTCAAGTCATCTAGTATCCTGGATTGTCTTGTTAATTAAAAATTCATTTCAGTAAATTATATCTTGAAATATTTTTATTTTGGGAAGAAAAACTGGGTGGTTTTAGTTTGTCAAATCAGTATTGTGAAGCTTTCTCACATTCTTTGGAGTTTTTCTTTTCCTATTCAGGATCCTTCACAAAATTCAGGGCAAAGACCGAACACCAAGGACGTGGCCCATGGTCACAGCACATACTTTTAAGCTGTGGCTAAACCTTTCTGCAGGTATTTTCACACTATCCCCCATCCATGGGTGAGCTATAAGAGGGGTATTTGATGGAAAATAATAGTTTAAATTGAAGAACAGAATTGTTGAAACCAGTGGCATCTCACAGGAACAGAGCAAGGCTTCACAGGGATGACTTGATGACAGTGAAATTTAAAAGAGAAATGGGGGTGAAAACTTGGCAGCTTGCCTGTCTGTTTTCTAAAGAACTGCTATATCCATATCCTGTTTTAGAGGGGCGATAGGGCTGCTTACGGCCCCGAACCTGCAGGAGAATTTGGAAAACCTGCCTGAAGCTCCTTTTCTCCCTTAACCCAAAGCCGGGATGCAGAAGCGGGAGAGGGGCAATGGGGGCTGCTGCAGTGGCGGTTGTCACCATCCTTCCACGCAAGGTAGGGTGAAGGACCGCCGGTGCGGTGGTGGCTTTGGCTGGCTGGCTGACCTCCCCCTGACTCAGGGCAGGCAGAAACAGAGAGATTTTGTGCTCCGGCAGAGCTGGGCCTTCCCGTGACCCGGGCGAAACCCTCCAGCCGCTTTCCCACAACGCCGCGCCAAAGCCTGGCTGCAGCTCTCCGTTTATTTTTTCAGGTGAGTAGAGGCTGTATCAAGTACTGGTTTCTCAGTTGCTTTTAATTAGGCTTCTGGAAGCCGCCCTTTCATCTCGGGTGAAGCCTGCGTCACTTTGCTCCAGCTATTTTCGGTCCTAAAGCCGCGGGTTCGCTTTCATGCGGCTAATTGAAGGCACACGGGAAAGCAGAAAAGAGCTAATCCCAACGATCTGAGATGTTTTACGGTTAGGGTAAAACCACACGTTTTTCAGCTGCAGAGAACCACTTTCTAAATTTTAACTTCACAACCGCTTCCCTGAGGGGAATCGGAATGGCTCATGGGAGAAACCGGCTGCAATGACATGAGAAACCCATGGGGTCCTGCATGCTGTATGGGAAGGTTGGGCAGGTGATGGAGAGCTGATGTGATATAGTAGACTGTCTTTGCTTTTAAACTGCTGCCCTTCTGGTCAATTCCTCCTTACCTCCCAGGTAAGCAGGCGAAGAAAGCTGAGGGAATATCCAACAAATTGCCAGCCAAACTTTTAAGGTGCAGTGCAGGGACAATCAAGGCATGTGACTGCCATTAACATCACCTGGACTCCTGTGGATGGGAATTGCCTTCATGTTTGAAAATTAAGTGATAAAAAGTATTTCACCAGCTTACAGGAGATATTCATAGTTACTGTCCAAGTTTTTGGCTATAACAGCCGTGCCACGTGTGGCCTTGGCATTCATCACTGTCCTGCTCACATCTGGTGCATGACCATGACACCTTAGTGCACAGAAGGACATCAGTACTTTGCAGCTGCTGCATGTTGTGGTGTGTTGCTGCATGTGTTGCCATGTGTTGCTGTGTGTTGTGTGTTGCTGGTCCTCCCACATGCACATCTACCTGCTCCCTCAGGCAGAAACGCACATCCATGAGACAGCTCCTGAAGACTCCTCTGCTGCTGAAGTACTGAATGCAGCACACCTTATGGACAGTCATCACTAACAAGATGTCTTACCATCTCTATGTTTCTCAACACATGAAAAAATAGCTGTAATGACAGGTTTGGAGCTATGCTCACAGACACATAGACTTTAGAGGCAACTAGGTGAAAGCTGGTGCAAATGTTCTTAAAATACATGTACTGGGTATGAGTTTTTAGCTCAGTCTGATACATCAGAAACACCTTCTCACACCAACAACTGTTTGCAATCAGAGTCTGTCACACCATGATGTAATCACTCATTTTCTCAGTAAAGTCACTGAAGTGCATAAGGTCTTTTAACAAGTTCTTCTCCCATAACATCAGTGTCTGATACTTAGTAACCAGCATTTCTCACTAAATTTTGAGGCAGATAACACAGAGCAATGCTCTTGTATTGATTTTTGAGCACACACATATATATAAGAATATATATACAAGTATATATGCCAGTATATATACACATATATACATATATACACATATATATACCAATTAGCAATCAAGAAAACATACTGCTACTGAACATGTAAGTGGTTGTATGTTTCGTGTAACAGTTGAATGAACAGCACAAGCAGTTAGGAGCAGAAATCCCTCCACCCCAAAAAGTGACAGTACTACGAACTGCCAGAGAAGGCCCACAAAAAGTTGAAGAAACAGTCACTTTCTGCCCTGGTTGTTTCACAGGCTTTTGATATCTTTTGTCTTTCATGCTGGATTCATGTTTTGTTTTTCTGTTTAGCAGGTGTAGTGCACAACACATTAAGCAGTGATGAAGTGTGATGAACGAGAGAAATCAGGGATGCTACTTGTTTCCTGGGCTGTGAGAAGGGCTCCAAGTTTGGGCACTTTCCTTCCTTTGGCAGTTCAGAGACCTGTAGGAATTCAGGAAAGAACCAAGTTTATGTTCACTGCACCTTGACTAAGTTACCTAAATGAATGGATGAAGTTTTGCTGCTGTTTAAGTCATCGCCACACTCCATACATACCATGGGACAAACTTTTCCTCTTTAGAACATGGGTGCAACCTCTTGAATCATGGTGCTGCATGGAATCATAGAATGGTTTGGGTTGGAAGAAACCTTAAAGATCACCCAGTTCCAACCTCCTGCCATGAGCAGGGACACCTTCCACTGGAGCAGGTTGCTCCAAGCCCCATCCAACCTGGCCTTGAACACTGCCAGGGATGAGGCATCCACAGCTTCTCTGGGCAACCTGTGCCAGCGCCTCACCACCCTCACAGTGAATTTTTTTTCCTAATACCTGTATGCCTGTGTGTAGGGGGAAAACAATTCTCTGCTCAGGCATTGGTGGCAGGGATACCCACAGAGTGATAACTGTGCTTCCGTCTAACATAACCAGCACAACCCCAAAGGCTTGCAATCAAAAGGATGCAAATAGTGGATGGTGCAGGGTAGAAAGATAGTAGGGAGAGAGAGGTGTCAAAGTGCTGTTAAGTCAGCAGCAAAGATGGTGCTCTATTTTTGTTCTTTTCTTTCTTATTTTGAACATTAAATTGACTAAAAAATGGATTTCTGGACAAGGCTTTTTGCAAATATGGAGCAAAAAATAATGTTCATATGCAAAGATTTTAAATTGTTAAAGGAGTTTGTCCTCGCAGTCTTGTAATGCAGTAAGTTTTAGAAAGCCAAACTTTTCTGAAGGCTGGAGTGACACCATGACTTTTCACTGTGAAACGACATTCTTCACTTCACAGGCAATCCACCCCTTCTAAAGCATTTTAAAAGGATTAAGTAATTTGAAACAGAAAATAAATAATTCTTGTCTTTTACATTTCAAGAAAATCTGAAAAATTTTGCTTTGGTTTAAAGCAAATGTTTTTTCCTCTGATATTCCTCTTTCCTCAGCAACTGAACTGAAACCCCACTATTCATTCAGTCCCTACAAAGGTAATTGCAGTTTGAAAATGGGAAATGTTATATAAATTATGCTCAGTAGTCCTTATACTTAATTATTTGCTGGCTATTTTCTTGTAGCTTCAAAGCACGAGTGGCTCTCAGAAAAGGATTTGAACGATGTGAAGGCACAGGGCTAGCTTACAGTGGTTATGGGTTCATATTTTGCATATGGAGCCATTATTCCAACTAATAGATCACCACCAAGAGAAGCCATTTAAAATATCTTTATGGCCTATATCCTGACAGGGAAGGAGTTGTAAAAAGGTCATAAACTGTGCCAAGAACCATAAAAAGAAGTTGGTGTTCTGCATTACAAGAAATGCAAGATAAGGTACTTGCACGTTCCAGGCATGGTGGGTGGGAGGGCAGGGGGCCTAACAATATCCAGATGGGCCCCAGAGCACGGCCCGGAGGTAGGGTCTGCAGAGCCAGCCCTTTCCATCTGCCGGTTCTTCTACACGTCACTGCCGTCTCGTCCCTGAGTTTCAGCCCTTGCCTTGCATAGCATGCCCCCTTCTTAGCTCTTGCTGGGCTTGCTGCCTTGTGTCTGTGCTACCTTCTGCCTTCGGGCTTTTCCTTTGCCATTCCCAACTTGCTAGTAGGCTGTATCCTGCAGGACTTTGCTTCTCCGGCCATGTTATGCTACGAAAGAGACCACAAACCCTCACCTCAGCCCCCATCAGAGCAGGTGCCTGCTACCTCAGGAATTGCTTCAAGGGTGTCATAGGGGCAGAGGAAGCCAAATGGGTGGGCTGGTTCTGCAAGAGTTCACAGTTGCTGGTCTCATCCCCTGACAGCAGTGAGGTTGGGGATTCGGTAACTCTGTCTAAATCCCGCTCTTATGTACTCTCCCAGTTTCCCCAGGGAGCTTTTAATGAAAACACTGTGGCAGCTGGTGGTTGAGTGGGGTTTGTCTGCTTTTGCACCACCACAGATTTCCAGGCAGGACTCACTTATGTCCCCACAGGATTTAGCCCTTATGCATTCCTGCTTTGAATTTTTTCTCTCTCTTTCAAGCAGAATCTTAATTTTGAATTTCTGAGCTGACTAATATATGGATATTTTGAGAAAGCTTCAATGCCCTTAAAATTATTTGGGTTTTGGGTTTTGGTGGGGGTTTTTTTTGTTTGTTTGGTTGGTTTTTGTTTGTTTGTTTGTTTGTTTCCTGAAGGAATATGCTTTTTCCAGTCTTTTTAATGAAATCTATCAACAGAAACTGCAAAGAGACAGATCCTCATTTATGTTGTGACTTAATGTGATTTTACCTTATGCTGCCAGTTTAGACGGCCTATGCGCTGAGTAAGCTGGGTCCCAGGCTCTTTGAGGTATCACAACTGCGCAAAGGAACATTAGTGTAAATAAGAAACAGGCTGTAATGACTAAATGTTTGGGTATTAATTCAGTCTTTACTTTGGCAAAAATCTCCCTGTGTCTTTAATGAGAATTTCCTTACATGAGAACAGAGCAAATGGTACGTGCTAGTTTTCATAACCTTTGTACATGCTTGTGAGCACTTAGGCAGATGCTTAGTCACACGAGGATGAATTTGGTGAGTAACTGCTCACCTGTCCTGCTGTAGGTTTCACAGGCCGCCTCTGAGTAAAACTATGAAGACCTTTGACTCAGAAGGAACAATATTTCAATGTTTGGGACGCTCAGGGCTTCCCTGTCAAATTTGGTTTTCTATAGATAGTAACAGCAGAGCTCTGATTATAGCTGTGCTTGCATAACCTCCGCAACTGAGATTCACTGAATCCAAAGTGGCAAAGTCAGCATAATGCCATGATTTGTTGGTATATTGTATGTTAACCCTCTGCTACGGAAACTCACAAACCCACTGGTGCTAAATAATCGCTGCCTTTTAGTCTCTTCACTTGCACTGCTCCTTGCCAGACTACAGTAGAGATGACTTAGCCAGCGCCGAACTCTGCAGGACAGCATGAGTCTCAGTATCTACATTTGTTTCTAACAGACCTCAGCCAATGTGTCTCTCTTTTTCCAGCAAAAGGGAAAACCATTTCTAGCTCTACTCCCTGCTATGCTGTCTTATGGGCTCTTTGTCTGACCTGTAATATATAGCTATCATACTTATATAATGTTTCTACTGAAGCCAGGGCCAGAGGAAGTTAATCCAGGGATTTAGGTTCGTTATGGTATGAGATCGCCTGGAAGCTCCCCTTCCACTTGCAGTAGAGATGATCAGAAAGCTCCCTCACTCCAGCGAAGGTGGGCTTTGTAGCCAGTAACACTTCTTCTCCAAATGCACACCAAGCACCAACGGAGTGTTTGTGGGACTGGAGACAAGGATGGGCTCATTTTGGGTACGACTGGATTTGTATCTGGTGCTAAATATTTAGCTTTTCACAATAAGGCCCCTGGTGAAAACCTGGGACTCAATTTCTGAAGGCTCTGCCTGAGGAAAACACACCGGTCTCAATTTCAAAAGGCCCCAGAGGTTTAAATAACCCAAGAGCGCCTGAAGCACTTGCTCAGCTACCCCCTAATTCTAGAGGTCTGTGAAGTCCCTTGCCACATGTGTTTACACTGCCATCTTCTAGCCACCTAAAGCTCAAGTGGCTGAGTTTTAGACTTTAGATAGTCTCAGCATTTTTTACCTCTGTCATTAACCATTCTGGGTTGCAAAGCAAGTCCTCCACACCTGGGGTTTGCCATGATTCACAAAAAGCCTTGTCCCTTTCCCATTTCACTTGTGAAGTTGATCTTGGACACTCCAACAGGATTGGTGCCAACAGAAAACACAGCCAGAGAATGTGGTCCACCTCACCAGCTTCCCTCAAGGGATGAAAGGTTAAAGCACTCACCGAGGATCTGGGAGACCCTGGTTCAGATCTTTCCTCTGTCTGCAGTAATTTGAACCTGCATAAATAGCCAGTGTGCCAGAGAGAAAGTGAGTGATAATGTCACAGGCCACACACAGAGCCTTCCCTTGGGATGAATGACACAGATCTCTGTAGTCCCACATAAATGCCCTGACCTCTAGACCTCACCTTCTCCAGTCTGGTGAAGAGTTATTACCAACAAAGTGAAACAGCTTCAGTGGTGGGAAAGGCCAGGCCTAGAATACCGTATACACCTTGGTCATGGCTCACATACCCCTTCACTGGAAGCAGAAGATGTGCATTCAGATCCCTTCAAACAAAATCAAGAATTAAGCTAAAGATCTGACACATCCCAGAGTATTTCTCAGTGATCCCATCTGTGCCTCAAGGCCATGGCTGGGAGACTCCTCACAACTCTGAGTGTTAAGGCTGTCCATAAGGGCCCTGTAGCAAATGCCCTAGCATCTTACAGACAAATGCACTTACCAGCCGTTGACTACCGAACAAGTGAGTAAGCCATTGACTACCCAAATGCTGCCACCCTTACCAGCTGTAAGGAAGGCCCGGCTTAGATGGATATGGTCAGAGCGGCAAACGTCAAACACCTGGTTTTCCAAAAATGCATGAAATACAGATGTCCGTATCCTGAACACTACACAAGGAAATCTTTTTGGGGATCATTTGGATGTGCTGGGATAAGACAGGCAGAAACTATTTCTGCAATGTCCTCTTATAGGACAGGAATGATGAAGCAGAGAAGTGGAGCCATGCACATTTCTAATCCTCTTCAAATTTTCCTCTTTTTCATGTGTGTCCTGGATTTAGCAGTAGCAGTGATTTCTTTCTCCTTCTTGGTAGCTGGTGCAGAGCTGTGTTTTTGACTTTCGGCCTGGGAACAGAGCTGATAACACCGATGTTCGGTCTGACCAAGGACTTTGTGAGTCTCATGCTCTGCCAGGGAGGAGGAGAAGCCGGGAGGAAGCAGAGACAGGACACCTGACCCAAACTAGCCAAAGAAGTATTCCATACCACAACACGTCATGCCGGGGGATGTAACTGGGAGTTACCCAGAAGGGCTAGATCACGGCTGGGTCGGGCTAGTTATTGGTCGGCGGGTGGTATTGTATTCTCTTCCCTTGTTATTTCCTTTGTCATTATTATTATTGGTGGTAGCAGTAGTGATTTGTGTTATACCTTAGTTATTAAACTGTTCTTATCTCAATCTTTGAGAGTTGCATTCTTTTGATTCTCCCTCCCATCCCTTCAGGAGCAGGGGAAGGAAAAACAGGGGAGTGAGTGAACGAGCTGCCTGGCTGGGTTTAAACCACAACAACTTGTAAGCGCAAAATCACTGTTGCCACAGCCTGAGTCTGCTGAGCATGCCTACGCAGCGGTACATTGTGTCCCATCTAGCTGTATCCATTTTATATGAACATCCAGCACCTCCTGGTGAGGGGCAGATATAAATACAGGTATAATCTTTCTTGATTATGAGGAAAATCCTGTAGCTCAAGGGGTTTTGTGAGGAAGTGAAGAGTATTTATGTGTATATACACACGCTCTTTTAAAAGTATAATCCTTCTGCAGATGGCCGTTTTCCTACTGACCAGTGTGTTGTGACGACATACAATGCTCAAGTGATATTAAAGGGGACAATCCCACTTTTATTTCTGGACCATGGTGAGCAATAGATTTCAACCTCCTTAATGCCTGGAATTCAGACTGTTGCTTATCTGTATGACATCATTTCACAGATTAATGCAAAATGACAACCCATGAGAGAAAAGCTAACTGGGGGTGAACTTCATCAAGCTGAAATGCAAAGGCTTGAGCTTTACACGTAAAGTTGCTCCTAAAGAGCTTTTGCATTTTCTGTGTTCACTGCCTTTGGTAAAGTAGTTAGCTCACAGCGAAAAAGAAAGGCTTTTCTGGAATAACCACCATCTGTGAGTTTTAACACAAGAATCTTTTATTTTCTTCTAATTTAACATATAACCTTCACAGCAAGAAGACTGCCTCAGCAAGAGAACTGAGACTTCATTTTTTACCCCTCATCTACTTACCCAACCTTCCTGGCTTTTAGGCAAGACTTCCTGGAACATGGCTCCAGAAACTGCAGTCAGTGAAAAGGAATCAAACAAATGCTGAGAGCGACCTTCGGGACCAGTCCATAGAATCACAAGACACAGCTGTATCAGTGACTCTATTTGTACCTTTCAGATGGAAGTACATTCTACTGCAGTAAGGTGTGGGAGGGAACAAAGGAACCAGGTCTTTGACCCTGCCTTCATACATGCACATGATACTTGAAGAGGGTACATTGTCAAATATATATGTAAAACAGCACCGTAATGCACAGGGTTGCCAAGACAATACAGTCATAGCCCTGGGAATTTAGATTGGGGATGAGCAGTAACAGCATGTTAAACTGCTTAGACATCTAATGTCTCATCAATACTTTGTGACTACTCTCTATTTCTGATAATATTTCTGAGACATCATGCACCTTCACATAAACTCTCATTACCAACAGAATTCCTAAGTTTAGGCAAAAAGACCAAACTGCTCTTTCAATTCTATATGGAACTGGAAGATGTGACAGAAAACAGAGTACAGAATTTGATTTTCATAATCTTTATTATTAATAATGTCTCAGAAGCCAGCAAAAGCTTAGTTTGACTTTCTTTTTAGACCCAATAGTGAGGCTAGAGCAAATGAGTTGTTTATTTGTTAATCAATACGTTTAATTCCGTATTTATTTAAGTTTTCAGAGTACAAAGGCATGTCTTACATTTCAGAGTAGAATTGTGCTGTTAAAATTCTAAGAAACATGCCTTTTCTTTTACTGTCACCCCAGTCCATTAAGTAATAGTTTTCAGGCAGAGAACTTGCCATAAAATATAACATTCTTTTCTGCTAAATACATTGGTAGTTGTCTCAGATCTAAAAGCAGCATTGGCTCTGACCTTTGGTTATAGACTGCTCTCTATTGTTTCTGTGCTATAGAAACATGATTTGCCCTGTTCCATCAATAAATAGGGTTGGTGTTTTGTTTTTTTTTCTTGTAGTTCTGTCCCCTTGCATTTTAACCTTTTCTAACAGACTTAGCAGAAATGACTGAGGTAGGAACATTTCTGAAGAGCTTCTTATGTGATAGACCAGGAAAATAAGCATTCACACACTGCCAAGATTGGAAGGTGAGAAAAGAAAGGGCATGTTTTGGGCAAGCTCCTTTGGCAGGATGGGGATATTTTGTGGTAAACAGTCATTCTAATCTGAGGTATTTTAGACCAGACAACTACAGCTGCTGTCAGAGGGAAAAGCACCTCATTTCTGCTAATCTTGCAACTTTGGGTAATGTGTGTATCTGCCACTGCCAGTAAAGCAAAGGGTTCTTCCAGAGGGCACTGCTGATCTGGAGGGCAAAGCTATATATAATAGCCTTTGGTATACCATGATATGTTGGTCCTCAGGGAGCTCAAGCATCCAGGAAAGACTGAAGTTGGAAATGTGGGTGGAAGCTTTGCAACCCACAGATATTTCTAAATCCAAACGACATCCTGAGGAAGTGAGTCTGGAAAGGGACTTTCTCATGCTGTATTCTTTCCCAGCTATTAACAACATTATGTGCTTCACAGCACCATTCATGTACCAGAAATGCAATCACTTACCAGACATGAAGACTATTTAATCTATTAAGGAATTCAGCCTTCGAATTAGTGTATGGCATGCTGCTGATACTTCCTCTCCAAACACAATGTATTGCAGCCATAAATGGTGAAATTAGGCATGACAGATTGAGACTTGCAGTTGAACTGCCTGCCAGACGGGTTTGAGTTTTGTGTAGCCACCCACACTGGAAAGAGCGTCCTTGGCCCCTCAGCTGTTTTAGGTACAGTCGGAGCAGTCAAATCTTTAAAGAAGTCATCCATTTGCAAGAGGTACCAGTCAAATCTGGGCACTGGTAATGAGATATGTAAATGTAGAAGGAAGATGTTTCTGTGGTATCCCATGCATGCGTTTTATGCACTTTTTCTAAATTCTGAGCCAAGCCTATGTTGCTAGCAATTGAGAAGACCAAACTACATGATAATGAGCTATTTGGAGTAATAACATTTCCTTCATTTGACGCTTAGTTGAAAATTTCCTTGGAAATCTCTTTCTTTAGACCACCTCAGCCTGTCCAAATGACGACGTCTCTGTCATTGTTCCAGATATCCTAAAAGTGAGGCTGTTTAGTTTCCCTACATTATTGTCTCATCTCTTTTCTCACCAGGGAGACAAATGGATAGTTGAGAGAAACAAAATGAGGGAAAAGGCAAAAATAGCAGCTGCAGCAGAATGAGTGATGAAACATACATACTGGTTTTTGAAAATGCTTTGTCAGGAAGCACTTTATAGCAATGCAGTTCGAGTCTGCAAAGGACTGGACTGCTGGGGAGGTCCCATGACAGTATTTCTGTCATGGGAGGCCTCCTAGCGAAGACATATCAGCACCATACAGACACATAGCCATGCACACATACATACTCACATAACCTGCAACATGTCCGGCATTACCTGCACTGTAGGAACACCGTGGCTAACACGAATTTAACCTGGAAGTCTTGGAATTATGTCATATTATCGTTTCTTGAATTTATGGCACACTATAGGCACACAATTAGTTCTATTCTGGAGATTAAGAGATTCGGAGCCAGTAAACCTCCTGAATTAGGGGCAGATTAGAAGAAAAGAGTTAGGCTGATACGGATAAACATAGAAAAATACTCGGGAAACTACAGAGAAGCTGAGTCTTTTTGGAACCTATATAACATCAAACTGCCATAATTCACTGTCACAGCCTCATCAAAAAGGCTGAGAAATGTGGAAAATAAACTGTTCTTACACCAGTTTAGAAATCTCCGAAGTTGAGATGAAGCCCCTTGGAAAGGCAGATGTTTATATTGCTATGTGTGCTTTATTAAGATTTTTTCAGTACTTATATTTTTCACAACAGGGATTTATCTTCAAAGGAAGGACCACCAACTATCTGGAAATGATTCAGTGGCCTGTGAAAAATACATATATATATTTGAGAAACTCTTTAATATTATACAGATCTTTTGATATTGCAAAGAGAAACTTTGTCTTGTCATTACAGACCCTATATGACGTGCTGCTCACATGGCTGCTACAGATTTCAAAGTGTTCTGAGCTTTTATCATGTATCTTTTCAAAAGCTGTCTATCTGGTGCATTAACCCTTTACATTCCTTTAGTTGTGTTAATATCCTGCCTGTTGTGGTCCTTCTCCATGTTCCTATGGTAACATCTGCTGGTGGAAAAGTCTCTACTATGGTAAGTGACCCTCACATACCCAACAATCATTAAGCAACTTCTAGAATCAGTTTAGCAAGCTGCTTTAAAAAAATAGTTCTAGGAAATGCTTTTAGATGGTGTAGATTTCAAATAAGAAATTAGTTCAGATCATACAAATAAACAAGAGGGGAGGAAGGTCAGTATGTTCCAACAGAGAAGCAGGATATTTTTCCCCAGCCTCAAAGTTACAATAATATTCAGAATCGCAGAGATTTTTCTGCAATCACATATTAAAACTGTGCTTTCTGCAAATGTTTGCATTTTGTACAGGAGCAAGGCCACAGAGCCGGGACAAAGGAGAGCGCCATAGTAGTGCTGGAGTTTGGTAGTGGAGAAAGTGAATTAATTAATATTGGGACACCTGATTTTCTGGGTTTTAATAAATGTGCTGTGTTAGAAAAGGACACTCACAGACACCAGTCTGTGGATGCAGGTGCATCAGTATCACATCCAGATTTCTTACATTTAAAATTCAGTGGTACGTCTGCCTGACTTAGGATATGAAGGGCTGTGTTTAGGTCAGGCACCTATGGGCAAGCTGAACATCCATGGATACATTAAACTATGTAAAAACGGAGGTGTCATGAAGCTTCCTTCACCAGACCTTATACTGAGCAAATGAGTGTGCCGAGGAAAGAACCCATATGGAGGAGAAATTATTTCTGGCCATGATGCAGAATGGGGTGGCTGGGCTAGAGACCTGTCTCTCCCATTTGTCTTTGCTCAGGCTTTTCTGGCAGCAAGACTGATATGATGTCAAAAGGGCTCCTTCATACATCAGCACCGTCAACTCTTAATGTGATGAAGATTATTTCTTTTCTTCCCCTTTTCAGGTCCTCCATGCCTCTGGTGCATCCCAAAGTCCCCAGCGGATTATTTCCCGCTGTCTCTCCGCAAGTTTTGAATGAGATGGAAAAAGAAGGAAAACAGTTTTCTATGTTGCAGAAATGACAAAGGAAACAGTTTTCATATGTGCCCAGGGACTCAGATTGTAAAGACTGATTTTGTGCTATCTCCCAGCCACAGGTGTGGGTGTTTTTTTAGCAGAGAGGTGAGGCAAAGGGAACTCAACAAACTCATCTGAGTTTCTTTAGATCAAGCATTTCTTGTCAGGACTTACTGAGGGGAAAAATAATATTAAAAGAGCGAAAGCAGGAAAGGGCCATTTGGCTTATCTTGTTCACTTCCTGAAATCCAAACAAACTTTCAAAAAAATCCGTATCACACCCTATCCATTCACCCTGTTTCCCTGCACCGAGGATGGGAGAGTCTAGACAAATCTGGGCTTTGGGAAACCTTTGGAACTTTTTCTGAAAATAGGTTCCAAATATTTTGTTAAAAGCTCCGAACACACTGGAAAGCACTAGCTAGGGGCTTGAAGGAGGGGTTTTGGTTTTATTTATTTGTTTTCACTCTAAGCACCATTGCCAAGAGCACAGGACAGACAGGCTGGGAGGTCTGTGCCAGTGAGCAATTACTCACACGAGGCAGTCTCAGTGACTTCCTTGGGACACCATTTGCCAGCAGTGACTCAGCCAGCATCACCAAAAGTCAAGAGCCAGCCCTTGCTGGATGTGACAGCTCATTCCGCACCAGGTGCTTCGGGAGAGATCTTGCCTATATACCTCTTACTCAGGTGAAGGTTTTCCAGGGTTTACCCACTTGGCTTTCCTCTGACTGTGCCCTGTGGCTCCTTGTTCTCTGTGAAGTTCAGCAGTGTGGCTCTTCTTTTTGGCAGTAGATTTCTGGCCCCTGGGGTGAGAAGCAGCAGCCCATCCCCAGCTCCCATGCCTGGGTTGCAGTGCCTGGAAGCCAGATACTTCTTTTCAAATGAGGTGCCTAAAAGCCTGTGTGCAACTGTGCTTTGCTCTCTGTTGACCCAGGGTATATTTTAACTAGCAGCTGGCAGTTTCTAGGCTAGTGAAAATACAATTCTTCTTTAAAAGTCAGATTAAACAACAACAAAAAAACAGAAAGAAGAACAGCGTCGGAGATATCCACCACAATACTGGAAAGGGGATTTTCCTCAGAGCATACATCCACCTCCTTTCCCTGCTCACTCCTCTGGCCTTCTGCTATGGTTGCCAGCTAATAAATATAGTCCCCTTTTCTTGAATGTCACCCTTCACAAATATTCTGTTCTTTCTCATGTCCTGATGGAGGAAATGCTCCAGAAATGAGCCAGTCTTGCTGGGTGTCCTGGAAAATGTATGGCTGCTAACTTTATGCCATAAAAGAGAACCAAGCAGGGCAGTCTCTTTAGTCCATGGAGATTTAATTGACTATTCACTGAGCTAACTGGTGAAAGTTGGGAGCCTTCATCATAGATTTGACTTCTTAATGTCTTACGTCTTTCTTGCAAGAACCAGGGAATGGGCTTGTTCAATCCTACCTTGTTTAAGTGCTTTATCTAATCAGCCTATTTGCTTAAATGCAACAAAAATACATAGAACAGAACACTTTTACTGCTTGTGTCGGCTTTTTAGTTTTGTTTTAAACAATCTGCAAATCCTGATGATACAGAACATTATTGACCAGCTCCATAAGGCAATTAGTAAACAACCTTAGAAAAGCTGTCAGGAAAAAGTCATGGGACAATGCTTCTTGGAGACAACTAAGGATTTAAAGGGAAGTATCATCAGAGAGGTAACATGAAGGAAGCTTTTACCAGTTTCCAGCAAATATGGAAATCAACAATCATAATGCCACGTTGTGAGATCCTGAAGTAGCCCGACTCCTTCTTTTATGTTATTTAGTGGAGGCTGGATGGCTTTGGGAAAAAGTTAGCTCACATGTTCCCCTGGAATACCGTCTGGGCTTTGGGAAAGTGTGGGAAATGCATGCAAATGTTTTTCACACACTTCAGCATATCTTACATTTAGAAGTGGAAGAAGAGAGAGTGAAACCAGGAGGGGTGAATAGTTTTGGTGGTTCTGCACTTCTCAGATATCTGAAACCAAGACATCCTGGGGAACTTACACAGAATCTCTTTCTCCAATGAAACAAGGACCAATTTCTAGTTTGGCCATGCAAAGTAACAAGTTTGGCTAATAGCCTGAAAATTTGGATTAAACTGATAATAATTTAAGCCTAACAAGCAGCCAAAAACCACATCTTGCTGCTAAAATCTGTATTTGATCGAAAAAATCCTGTGGTTCGAAAGAGAAAGGAATTTTGTGCCAGTTTTATGTTGTTCTTTGGATCAGCACTTAATTACCTCTTCAGAAGAGGCTCTTCTGTAACCTGCTCTGTGCTGGGGCAGCGTGAGGGGGGAGCACAGAGATCCCTGTCATCCCCCCCAACCCCTCACCTGGTTCATGCCTTACCACTTCTTTCATTAGCAAACTACAGGGCCCGAGTGGGCCATGACTCATTTCAGAATGAGGAAGACAACTCCAAGGCTCTCAGCCAGTTTCTAGGGATTAACAGGCATAAATAGTCATGGAAATACCTGGAACTCAACTGACTCCTAAGAAGAAACAAGAAAATAGCAACAACAAAAGTCAAAGCCCCAGCCTATCCTGTAAGTTGCAGCACTAGCACAGAGTTTACTTAAAATTTCAAATGTGTGGTCCTCTTGTTTAAAAAGAGGTCTTTTGCTGAGTGAAAAACGTAGGAGATGTTTTTCACATCTTGTAATGTATTCTTGACAGGAACAGAGATAGGATTATAAAACAGGAATCCAATACAAACTGTGGTCTCCAAAAAATCGAATCCCCATATACTGCACCATAGGCCTTTCCATTTTCCTGGCCAACAATCCCTTTAGATGGATTAGCTTCTGAATGCCCTTCATCTGGTAACAGAGATTCTGTTGGGTAAATCCCACTGAATAGCACAAACAGAGGCGCTTTTGACAGTTAAAAAAAGTGAGGTGTGGGGAAAATGGAGAAAACCGGTTTTTTGAAGGTTGGCAATCTGCTCCCTTCTGTAGACTACCGCTTTTCACCTCCGAGCCAGTACTGTTGCACAAATATGACCAAGCAAGAAAGGTCAGGTTGGCAGAGCCTTAATTTTGGGATAAAGTGAGACACTGGTGTTTTTTGCTGTTCTCTTTGGTTTCTTTGTTGAGAGGATGGGGATATTTTTGTTGCTCCTAGTCTGAGCTCCAGTGATCCATCCATCCCTAAATGTTGACACTTTAACCCTATACAAATCCCCCTACCTAGCTTTCTGTCTTTTCCATTTTCAATTCAGATTTCCCTTGTGGACTTGCAATTCACTCTCAGATCATTAATAACCTTTACTGGCAAATCCCTCTCAATGTATGGAGCAAGAGCGCATGCCGCCAACTGATCTTCCTTCACCTCTTGCTTCCAACGAGGAATGTAACCTCAGCTGCCTTTCAACATTTCCGGCTCCTATTTTTCTACCCGTATCATTCATAGTTGCATAATGGCCACTTTACCTCAGTTATCAAGGCTCTTTATTTCTGCTCTTTGTTTGCTGATGTTTGCCTGTAACCTCACTTTTCTAGAGGGCTGGCAGGACAGGAGGCAAGGCAGACTCAGGCAACCGAGCACGGGCTTTTCTGACTATCCAGGGTGTGGCATAAGCCAAGAAAGTTCCCCCTCCTTCTGAAGAAATAAGGATAGGGGGGAAAGGAAGAAAAAAAAGAGAAGCAGCAATCAAGTCTCAAGACCAATTTAAGCAGAATGAATGGGTCTTTGTTCTCCAGGGCAGGGTTTGCATTTATATTTGCTGTGTTAGCCACGGTTGTGATTTAATTGCACATCTTAATGACTTTTGGTGTTTCCCTTAAAGACCCAGAAGCTGGAATCAAGGGAGTCCATAAGGCTCCGTGCATTCATTCAGAGTAAAAGGTAAACCTTTACTTTTGCAACAGAGGAAGTAAATTCTCCCCGAAAGGCTCCAAACCCCAAAGGAAAATAAAAGGAAATTGACATTTGTTGGTTTTAAGAAGTCTCAGGATCTTTAAGCCACTCTCAGGATTTTGGAAGGCGTGATGCTTTGATGCTCAAAATTGACAATGCTGCCTTTATGCTGAGTGTGCTACCACGTATGAGTTTGCTCAAAAAACTGAGAGTAAGGACTTCCTCCCTCTGCTTGGTCAGCCCTCTCAGCTTCTTTTTCTCTTGGTTCTAGTGGAGTCAAAGAGAGAAGACACTGTTTGTCTCACCTTCACTGCCTTTTGAGATTGCTCATCTCTCATGCCTTGACCAGTTAAATACTCATCACATCTCAGCATTTACAAGAAAGCTGGTGTAAGCACACGCTGTACAACGGTAGAACTTTTTTTGTTATTTAAATGGGAACACGTGAACACAGGGTTGGGATTCACAGGAGAATGAGGCCAATGGCTGATGTCTCATAGTCCTGGGGTGTGATCCTTCCCCACAAAAGAGCACAACCAAAGGCCCTGCCCCTGTCTAGCAAAATCACCAGTAACATTGCCCTAACTTCCATGATGATCACCATGGCAGGAAGCAGTGTGAATGGGATGATCTGTGTCTTCCACCTTCTGCTATCTGGTTTTGCACGTTTGTAGCAAATTACTTTCTGCAGCCTTTTGCCCTCCTTTACCCATTTTATCCTCTATTAGATTCACCACTGACTGACTGGGTTGCTGGGGCTTCACACTCACTTTTTTCTAGGGAGCAAGCCCCATTCCCTGTCTCTGCCAGGGATTTGTGCAGGCAGCACAAGTTGCAGCTGGGATAAGCACCAGAGACTCAAGTTAAAGCTCTTCCATGGAACGTGTTGACTGGTCCACTGGGCTGCAGCCGAGCTAGCTGCAGACATAAGGAGCTTCACCCCATCCCTGGCTGTTCATTATCTTCCGTCTGCCAGAGCTGCTGCCAGAGTTACTTTTTGAGTGTTTATTAGTTGCTCTCTGTCAGCATGACTGGGGTTAGCAGTGATTGACTGCCCAAGCTCAGTTTTTCTTGGGAAAGGCTGGGGAACACTCACATTAACAGTGAAGCAGCACACCAGGGCGGCAAGGTTTTGTGGTGGCCAGCAGCTGCAGACGTAGCTTGTTTAGTCAGGACTTGAGAGGAGACTGTGATCAAGCCTGGAATAAGAGTGAACCCCGATAAAGCCACTTAGCACCTCTGCTCTCCTTGCTGCCTTTGGCCTGCCTGTCTGCTTCTATTGTAAGCTGTGCAGGCAAAGGACTCACTCTTAGCTATGGCCTGGAAGACCAAAATGAATGGTAGCGAATTAATTTTGTCTCCGTTCTTTTAGGCCTTACTTTAAAACATTCTGCTAAACCCTCAAGAGTATTTTTTTACTCAGTGGCAAATATGATACTTCTGAAGTTCCTCACTCCTACCCCCGTTCACCATCATGTGCTGACAAAGACCCAGATTTCAGACTTTTCTTAAAATTGGATTATTTCTACATTGCTCCCTTACTACCTGTGGATACCTTCCTTCCCTTGGCTGTCACAAACATGCCCTTCCCTGATTTATACCATATTTCCATAACAAGTCTCCTCTGTTGACCCTACTGGTTTCTTTAGAATTTAAGCTTTGATTGGACAAATATGTAGCTCCAGCCATTGGTGGCTGGGTTGAAACCTTTGGGCTGACTTGAGACACTGTTGTCACGCAGGGTCCTCTGCTGATAGAAAGCTAGAGAAAGCGAAGCCACTCAGGGCAAAATGACATCATTTCTGGAGTTCAGTGACTGCCACCTGCATTATCAATGCTGTTAACCAGATGCCAAAATGAGCACAGGGCCTGCTTATTGACTGGGAACTTCTGTCCTGGCCAGCAGTAAAAGCCAGGCACCTGGAACCTGCAGGTCATAGCTGAAATTAGGTGACCAGTGGGGCTAAAAGGGATCAAGAGCATGGAAAGAGGCAACTGGGAAATGAATAGGAAGGACCCCATGTTCCTGTTACACCTGACAGCTACTGTTGTGCTGTGTTGCATTACAGTGCCTACAGTAATAAGAATGGCCACAGAAATCCAACATATACATACAAAAGAGACTCATGAGAATGATTCAGACCTTCTGTGGTAAAAGAAATCAAAGAGCTACCCTGCTTATCGTAAAAAGAAGGTAGTTAGGGGGGTTGGACAGACAGTTTAGAAGCACTTATGTGAGGAGATTTTGCTGGTAGAGGTTTGTTCAGCCTGGCAAATGTAAAGCAAGAGCCAATGGCGAGAAGGTGAATAACATCAGACATGAGGTAAGATATTTTTTTTTAATGTGTTATAGTTCAAAATGAAATTAACTGGATGAAGTCTTATGTCATCTAAATACTGCAGATGAGGCAAGGCCATCACAGAGGTCTCCTTTGACCATATAATTTCTGGTTCTATTTAATGACTAATCATTCAGATCCCATATGAACAGAGAAGATACATAAAACTTCAGACCTCCATTCTTGTGCTTTCCCTCAGGACACCAACAGGACTTCCGTGCACAAAGCAAAGACAGAATAGGTATTTTAGTACACAAAGAACCAACCCTAGTAGTCACTCAATGCTCTCACACCCCATTCAAGAGAGTAGAAGAGTACTCATGACCTCACTTGACGGGTTTACCTTCTTACAGAATGTTTTTCTCAACACACAAACCATATGGTGTGGAGATTTCTATTTACAACAGGAGTGTGCAAGTTTCTTCTATGCATGCCAGCAGATCCACATGCAAATCCCAAATCACATTTGTTTTCTGTGTTCTGCAGAGGTCCTAAAGTACCGCTATAGCTAAAGTGAAAATGGCATAAAACAGCAGTAAGAAGCACCCCCAGCTCCATTTCCCCACATTCACCTTGGCCAATCCCACATTGCACAAGCTTTCTGATCCTTTTCCGATATTATACTACAGGCATTTCTCTGGGTCCTTCTACTTGGCATGCTAAGAACAGGCTTGGGGTGGGAGAGGTTAAAAGCTGGTTTTAGTGCAGTTTGTGCCTGGAAATTAACAGTGTTATATTAGCCAGAGATACTTTAAAGGCCACTTGTCTCCACATGCATAGACTGGCAAGGTGGTCTCTAACCGGCTTTTGGGAGTACCACAGCACTACATATCCCAGCTATCACTGGCAGTTCTGCATGTAACTTGGCTTTCCAAAGCGGCTCCTCGACAGGGGTGGAAGCGACCATTTTATTAAGTGAGAAACAACAATGCTGACCTCTCGTGGCCATACTAGCCGTTTGCAGCAAGGTATCAGGAGAGTCATCTTCGCACATCAGCTGTGCACAGCTGCCGGGCTCTGTGGGTACCAGCAGAACTGGGGCTCCCTGGCCCTGGGGAGGAGGTGCAAAGGGAGCTGGCACCTGACCCACACACCGTCTCCTGAGATGCTTCTCGTAATGGAGGAATCACCTTCCCACTGCTATCAGGTCCGCCACAGTGGTATTGACTGACTGAATGAATGAATGACTGACTGCAAATTTTGGCCCCAGCTGAGGAGAGCACCCATCCTGAGGCCAGCACCCAACTTGCTGCTATGGCACAGAAGTCAAACTGGCTGCCCACATTTGCTTACCTGCTGAACAGTGACATATCTGGAGGAGAGCAATTAGGGAGCGCTGAGCATGGCCAAGTGCTGCTGAAGCTGAACGTACCATTGCAATGCAACATTTGCTTTTAAACTTTGCCTTATTCTCTACATACTAACGGCTGTGGGACTAAGACATTTCAGACCCTCTGAATAGCTCTTAGACAGCACTTCCACCTTCTCTCCGCCAGAAAAAAATCTCTTACAATTAGAAAGCTTCTTCCAGTCACTGAAACATGGACATCTGCAGAGATTAAGAACAGCGTATATGAGAGCTCCTCACAATGGGTATTTGTACAAGTTTGTACAAGTGAGCCATAGCAAAATTTAAAGCTAAAAACAAAATGAAGGAACTTAGCAATTGCCAGTGCCAGTTAAACAGCTCCTTTCACCACTCTGGTGGTTTGGCTTGCTCAAGTGTTACCCATGAAGTGAGCTTTGTCAGTGAGGGATCAGAAACCTGTTATTAATCATCTGACAAAGCAGAGGGGTACCAAGTGGCAGGTAACATGGCACTGCAGCAGGGATGCTCAGTTGCCACATTGAGGCCACCACATTTTAATGAGGCAAGGCTTTGTCACCTAAATCCTCTCTGACCCCTGAGATCACACAGCCTGAGCTGGGGTTGATCCACTGAAGGCCCAGAGCAGGGGGTTTTGGTACCCTGTCTGTAAGAGTGCTCATGTTTCTGGAGGACTGAGCTCACCTTGAAGGTCACTTGTTTTCAGTGACCTGTTTTCAGTGGTCAGACATCACACCTACATGTGCTATGGAGATAGCCAAAGAGAAGAGCTTATGAAACAGTGACTGGACACCTAAAGCAGAGAGAGGACGTGCTTTTAAATTAGCCAGTGAGGAGCAGGCAGCTCTGGAAAAAGGTGACTTTCCCTTTCTCTGCCTCTTCCTTATGTCTGCCATGGGCACAGACCTGTGTTCACAATAGACAACAGTATGTTGTGCCCTAGAGACAGTTTCACATCTGATTTGTTGGCGGCAGCAGTGAAGCTGTGACTTAACTAAAGAAGAATCTGAGGGTGGTGAGGCACTGGAACAGGCTGCCCAAAGAAGCTGTGGCTACCCCATCCCTGGCAGTGTTCAAGGCCAGGTTGGACGGGGCTTTGAGCAACCTGGTCTAGTGGAAGGGGTCCCTGCCCATGGCAGGGGGTTGGAACCGGGTGAGCTTTAAGATCCCTTCCAACCCAAACCATTCTGTGATTCTATGATTCTACATTTGTTGTTCACCCACTGCTGATGGGTGCAAGCTGTGAGCCTGAGGGTGGATGAGGCCAGCTCAGCACAGGAGCAGCACTGCTGGGGGTGATGGCCCTGCTCCTGCACCCAGTAGAGCCTGAAAAGCGTGACTCATGGAGCAAACCCTCCAGCACTGTTTCCCTCTGCAGTTAGCCCCATCACCAGCGGTGGGGGCTGACCCCTACACACTGCACTCCCTGCCAAGGCGTTCATTGATTTAGGACACAGTCCAAAGAGGGTAAAGGTGCTCCTCGCTTTCTGGAAGCTTTATAGCAGGCCTTCAAATGGCATAGCCTGGAGCTGCAAATGTGTTTCTACCTGTGGCCAGACACCCTCCGTCTCCCTACATTCACCCAGAGCCAAGGGGGGTCTGGCCCCTCTCCCACTTATACCACACCAACCAGTACTCTGAGTACAAGACGGCTTAGCTCCCCGGTGAAACGCTGCTGTACGCAGGGGATGTGAGTCACCCTTGATGAAGTGATTTTTTCTTTTTCACCCTTTTTTTTGGATGAGGAGGCTTCAAGAAAGGAATTTGGAAATCTCCAGCCCCTTTCCAAAAGCTTTCATTAAAACAGCCCATAAAAGCAGCCTCTGGAAACTTTAGGAGGCCTTTAAGAAAAAAAAAAAAAAAATTGAAATTCAGTTTTATTGAACAAATGGGCAGCACTGAAAATATTCAGAAAATTAAAATTAATTTGAAAATAATTAAAAATCAGAGAAGCTGAGTGTATGTTTCCAAGTTCTGGGTAATATTAAAGTAACATTAAAAAATCGCAAAGGAAATTTACTGTGAGCAGGTGTTTGAAATAATTGGGGGAGAAAAAGGCTTGACTATTAATTAATGGAGAATTATGAACGTCCCTTGTTGGGATTTTTTCTTGTAGTCAACATATTTTTAACCACATGAACTTAGCGAACACATTTTAAAAGTGTGGAGTTCTTTACAGACACATACAGGGAGCTGAGTGTTATTTTATCCCCATTTATTTTGTTTTCACCAGTGGCATGCATTTAGCAGGAGCTGTTGAGAGGACTGAGGTACTATGGCAAAGTCTTCCCCACCAGCTATAAAGCACAAAGGCTAATATTTTCAGGACAAAAACCCTTACGCTAGGGTCAGAAGCACTGAAAACTAGAACACAGCAACTGGCTTCAAGAAAGGCAGATGGAGAGCAAATGTGTAAGGCCTGGTTATGCATAGGAATTCACCCTGGAGTTTCAGCTGAACAGATTTTTGGATACCTACAGAACTCATTAGGGCCCTGTACAGACATGGACTGGAGCCTGATTACAGGCTTAAGATGTGGTCACAGTACCACAGTGTTCCCAGCAGAGCAGCGTTGCTACCAACACTGATCACATTAGGCACCGCACTAGAAGGCATTTTTCAGAAGAAAGGAGAACCAAAGCCTTTGCGCAAAGGCGATACAGCCCTGTAATTTGGAAGGCAAGTCTCTTGCCTACTTGCATAGGAAGGACACCAAGAAAGTGGCTTTGCCTCAGCTAACTGGCACAACGCTGTTGAAATGATTTGTAGTCTCGGAGCTGTCTTGAGCGGGCACAAAGGAGCAGCAACTGCATGCCCTGTGCTTGGCTGTTGTAAAATTGTTCTCTGGCCTCTTAACTTCCTCCCAGCTGGATTGCAATGGCTTTGCTCTATGCTGGCCAGGAGCACAGGGCTGCCTGGGGGGTGAGTGCAACTCTTTGGTCAATACAACTTACGGCTTAATCGGAGGGTGTCTTGTTGTGTACTTAGATCTTACACCTGCAAAGCTCAGGCTCACCAAATACAGGCTGATATAAATGGGAGCCTTCCAGTTTAAGAAGCTGTTCAAGCATGGTGAATGTCTCAAGTGCTGCAACCAGAGTTGTGGATAATCACGCAGAAAATGCGCTACTTACTGAATACAGGCCAGTGCCAGTCAGATTCTTTCCTGCTTTCTCACCCTGTAACTTTTTTTCTCAGTTTTTTCCTTTGCTCTTCATTTTTTCACTAGCCAGCCCAATATAAGGTTGATTTAAAACTCTGCAGGAAACATTCCTTCTGATTTCAGGCTGTTTTATTAGTATGAACTCCTAGATGGGCTAAGGTTAAAGTATATTCCCCAGACAGCAATACTGAGTAACAAGCCAATGTTCCAAGTGTGACAATTTAGGAAGAAGAGTGACACCAGGTTCCTTGAGTGACCGAGTACCAGAAATTTCAGTAATCTCTTCTTTCCTCCCAAGTGACCTGGCCTAAGGACTTGCAGCACAATTGCAGCTGAGAGCACCTCAAGTCCTACTTATTTACAGAGCAAGCTGCTTTCTTACAACATGTGAATGCAAGCTGTGAGTCTGAGCAAACCTTCGACTTAAGTATATTTGTTTCAGTGTAAATAACTTTTATCTTCATGTATCTGGAGACAGCAGTTGGAGAAAAGGCCATGTTTCTTTCTATTACTTACTGAATATGATACTATTTATAATTTATACTATAAATGACAGGCACATTAAATACAACAAACAAAAACCCTGGAGTAAACAAAATCAGCATTTATTCCTCAGTCATCTTTTTACAAGGTTGCTTCACGTTTTTCACAGAAGAATTCATACTAGAGATACGTGAGTTAATCTACAAAACCAAGCCAAAGTGATATGGTACATGAATATTCACATGCTTCATAATTCTGTCCTCACATGCCTGTCATCTAAATTTAAGATGCTGTGGGGTACCCAAACCTTAGTTGTGCCACACCAAAATGTGATCACTAACTCTAAGCAAAAAGCTAAACAACATATGTACAAAGCATTATCTCTACCAGTCTTCCTCTAAGATTTGAAACAGGTAGGTAATTGTTCAGCTACCAAGCCTTCATGGAAGGTGACATAGTCTAATGTCCCTAAATGGATTCATGCGGTGTTTAGTTTGATTCACACGAGACACAAGAACAAGTATCTATCGGTGATGACATAACTAGTATGTGAAGATGCAGCATCCTACTGGAAGGAGTTTAGAGCATCGGTGCTCATTCATTCACCACTACTCTAGGTTTGACACTAAGCAAAAGTTCAATTGTTAACACATATTCAGAGTTCACAAGCTAGGAATTTCCCTGCTCATCAGTGGGGCCAAAGGAAGGGGATGGGATGCTTTCAGGTCACCCTCAGCAGAGAAGAGCTGACAAACACCTACTTTTCTCACAACTCCAGCTGAAAGAGGCTGTCAGTGATTTGTAATATCAGCATTAAATTTAAGATGCTAAAATACCCTGATTCCTATTGAAGCAGTTTAACCACTGCAAAAAAACTGTCCGTTGATCGAGATTCCTTAGCTGCTAAAAAAATTCAGGTTCTTTTTATTTTTACTGATCAGGAATGGTGTAAAGTAGATTTTTTTGACAGGGAGAGTGGATTAAGCTGAGCTTTTGTACTACTCATGTCACAAAAGCTAAACCAAGCACTTCAGTTATTCAGTTCTCTGGAGCTACACTGCTATTTCTGCTTGGAATCAAGTTATAGCAGAATTTAGCTTAGGCTTTAAATTTATTCAGCTTCTGACATTAGAAGGAATATGAAAAAGAAATTAAGAAGCAGTTTCTGTTGTAGGATGCAGAGTGGATTACCACACACTGCCAACTGCTTATGCTGTGAGGGTACTCAGGGAAGCAACTGGCTGCAGGTGCTCACAAACATGGACATGATAGTACGGACATCTTTCGACAGTAAAGGTTTTTACCCATTTCAGAGCATCCGGTATATTCAATATGTAAAAAGAGTTGAAAAGCCATGAGTGTCCCACCCTGAGCCAAATAAATTTGCTTCTAATCCAGATGCTAAAGTCAGACTACTGTAGCATACCTTGGGCAAAATTCTCTGAGGTTTCCTCTAGCTGAATCTCTCTGCTGCATCTGTAGAAATGGGAATAACAGCATCCCAATCCTTATGAGCACCATGTGACACCTGTCTTCCAGTGCCTGACAAGCTTTCCTGAGTACAGTTACATCTGCGACTGGGAAAATCTGTCAGTCACAGGGTGCCTTCAACTTCCGGTGACTTCCTGCAGGTTTTGCCTACAGAACATCCCCTTTGTAACATTACTGCTAAAACTGCCTTTTCAAACAGAAAGCCCTCTCTTTTTTGCAGTCCAGCAGGGAGTCTGTATGGAAACCTGGAAGTCAAATCACCACCTAATATAAATCACTATGTTCCCATGATATGGCTTTTAACTTTTACATGTCAGGAAAAATACAGTGGTGTACACAGACCCAGTACCGCATCTTGACACTTTATCCCTTTCACAAGTGATATCTCTGTATCACTCTTGTACATGCAGCCATCTCTAACTGCATGTAGGTATACAGGTAAATGGAGTAATGAGAGCTAGTACAGTGCTGTTCACACCCAAATCTGCTCTCAAGCACAGTAATTCACAGTTTCCAAATGCAGTTGCTAAACTGATACACAGCAAAATGATAATAAGCAAACTCACATAGATGCATAGACTTATTAGAACCTAGGCAATTTATCGTTATTACTTAGTAGAAAATAAATAATTAGTGTCAAAACAATAATTTAATATAGCAATCTCTAGCTATTAGTCATTATAGAACATATTTAAATCATAGAATCACTGACTGGTTTGGACTGGAAGGGACCTTAAAGATCATTGAGTTCCAAACCCTGTGCCATGGACAGGGACATCTTACATTAGATCAGGCTGCTTAGAACCAGCAGCCTGGCCTTGAACACTTCCAGAAGTGGGACAAAGTAAAACAGAACCAAAAGCAAACTTCCACATGCCAACAGACACACAAAACAGCATGCTGCTCAAAGTGCAATGAGACAGAATTAGAAGGCCACTAAAAAGAAGCTGTGTCCAGTTATTATTTAGCTAAAATTACAACAGCCAGAAAAGATACAAACAAACATTTCTGGAAACATTTTTCTCAGGCACATTGCTTTACATAGCAGTGATAATTACACAGCAGTATATTTTTTTTTCCTTAGGGTGATAATGATATTGGTAATGCGCCTCCCTTTTGACTCAGTGCCACAAATCTAGTCTATGGGGCAGTAACAAGAAGTGTGCTAGGGATTTTTAGCTCCTCTGCTGGACACCTGAAGGCCTATGCTTATGCTTAACACCGGGCAACAAATGGCACCTTCAGTCACTGTAGAGACTCGTTCAGTCCAACCTCCTCCTACTGTCCCCACCTCAACTTCATCCCCCACTCACAGGAGCTGTTCCAAGGATGAAACAGTGGGACAATTTACAGATAAGACTCAAGAGTGTGAGCATCATTATCCATGTTAGTACGAAAGTTAAATCCCTTCAGTACATTAGCACAGTGCCCTGTTACACAAGCAAGAGGCTAGAGGGGTGCCTTCTCCTCAACTCATGCCTTATAAAGGGACTAACCTCTCAAGGTGTGTGAAGTATGCCAAGCTCTTCCACCCTCCCTAGTAATTCACGTGTGTGTATTTCTGACAGAGCATTTTATGGATGAGCTCTGAATGTGCATAACAAGACCACATTCTCCTACAGTTCCTGGAAGATTTGTGCCTGACTCAGAATAACACACTCTAGCACAGGGCTGATCTTTATAGCACTAAGATCTTAATTACTACTCAGATGTATATATCCATAAATTAAAAATCCTCTTAATTCAACTGTGCAACAAAGCAGATAAGACTGTAGTCACACTGCTATTTTAGTATAGTTAATAAGATTCAAAATTACATGCAATTTATTCATACCCATGTAAAATCTACCACAGGAAAAACAAAACCCCCAACCCAATCCTACAATACTGCCACTAAAGTGCATAATGAGATCTTGTCATTCCAAAGTGGTTTGCTGCATTTCAATAGGATCATTGAATTGTTTACTGTGCAAAAAGCTACAGTATCTTGAGGGCAGTCAGAACACGAGTGGCAATTCCAGCCCTCACAGAAAAGTAGCTTTTTTTTTATTTTGCATAGGCAAATATAAATGGTGGCTAACAATAAGCAGCCCTGTTTCTATCTAAAAGTCATATGTTCATTTTCTTCCTTTCAGACTGGTTAGTCTTTTCCCAAAGAAACTTCCTGCTAGTCAAAGTTTACTTTATTTAAGACTAAAGATAAGCACTTGAAGGTGACAGTGCTCTACATGGTATCAAAGTTACATGGTGAGTCATTGTGTGATAATAGTAATGGGTCTCATATATTTGCAACCACTAGTACAACATATCAGTATTTCTTAGATTCCACAGCTGTAAGAAGCCCTATTCATTTACAGGAGCAGTCTTAAGAGATCTACCACGAAGGCTTTAAAACACTGGATCAAACTGGCTGTAGAGAATGTCATGGTCAATATGTCCCATTAATGGGCCCCTTTTATTTCAACATGAATACTGTCCAGAAAGGACAAAGGTATGGAAAACAATTCATTGGGTGATTATGAATAATACTGGTTTGTCTTTATGTTGATCCCCTTTAAAAAAAAACCAGACATAATTTAAATATAAACACATATGAAATGCATAGATAAATATATAGAGATAGCTATGTTAATATGTAGTCTGATCAGAACTGGATTAATCAAAGAAAATCTAAAGGCACCACAATACATCAGCATCACTGAATAGAATACTCACTATACTTTGCATTTATGTAGTTCTGAAACCAAGCAGTCAGAAAGCCATATACAGCAGGGAACAAGTCTCATTATTTTAATCTCACAGCCTAGGCAACTAAGACTCAGATTCACCTAACGATGAGCCATACGCAGACAATCTCAGGTAAAGAATTCAGCTGTTTTGACTCCCATTTCTTTATCTAGCTAATAATCAGAAAGTTTGGGAGCAAAATAAGAAAACTTTAGAAAAACAGAAGATTTTCATTTGGAGTTGTGTCCAGAGGTTATAATGAGCAGAGCACTGAATCTTCTCTTTGCCAATAGTCTTAATCAGTCCTATTAGCATTAAACAAATTAGCTGTTATAAAATCACCTTCTGTTAAAATAACTCTGAATTATACTTGCACATTGGAGAAGACAGTCTGAACAGGTACAAGTGAATAGTGCCTTGTTCTCTTTCCCGTTTAATTAATCAAAATGTATTTAAAGGAACAGTAATTCATCAGGCTAAAAAATCCTGAAGTGTATCATATCACGGCTGCAGCAAACTCGCCTATGTGCAAGGAAAGCCTCATTTCTCACTTCCACTGGTGTTACATTAACACAGCTTTAACTTTGGTTGAGCTAATCCTTAGCTCATTTTAGTGTGACAGGAAAAACAAACTTCAAATCCTCTACATAAGGCAGCTTTAAATTGGCTGCAATTGCTTTTTTTTCCTTTTTTTGAATTATTTGACTCCAGTGTCAAATCAACCTTGGATACAGATATAACACAGTGACAGACTGCCTTCTGGGCTGACATGAGAAACAGTCAATTTAACCTTATAATTTGAACCTTAAGGAGCCTTCAATGAGTAAATGAGGATGTAAGGTAAGATAAAGAAAGGCTCATGAATTCAAGCTAATGTAGTGCTCCCAGACATGAAGAGCATGGTGCTCCATAAGAAACACCTTCCTGCGACCTGGAGAAATACTTTCCTTCTTTCAACAGCTGAATAGAGAAGAAGCAGCTCAGCAATGTTCTGCGGCTAAAGTGCTGTTGGTCCATTTAGAAGTCTCAGTCACGGCAGTGGGGTAAAGCACCAAGACTGCTGATATTTTCAAATCTCCTAGCAGCAGTAACCACACAGCAGCTTTTCTGCAAAATAAACAAAACATGAATCCAGTTAATTCAGCAGTATACTTTTTCTATTTGGTTAAGCGTTCTAGGACAACCACATGGTGGTTTCTTCATGCATAAGAAAAAAAAGCAGTGCTGAAGCTTCTTGCTTACAAAGGGTTCTTGCAGCCACCTATTTGTGAGATGTTTTATACAATATTAAAAAGACAAGGCCTCTTTGTTAAGTGGAGGAATGGTCCTGGAGGTCTCTCTTGAAATGCAGCTACTCTGCTTTTTTGCCTCTCTTGTCACACAGATCACAGCATGAAAAGGCATGCTGCAAACCTCTCCCTTTATTTGTGTTACCACTGCAAGCATTTATAATGCCAGGTCTAAATCAACTGGCACTTGAGTGTATTATTTTGGGTTGAATGTGGTAACCATACTACTTGCCTGATAAAAATAGCTAAAGGGATTCTTTAAAAATAAAGCACTGCTATGACTTTAGATCCACTCATTAAGTAAACTCAAATAAACTCCAAAAAGAAAAACACATGCAGAGGAAATAACACTGGAAAAGCCAAAACCAGGTTTTCCTGCAAGTTAGATCATGGGTAGGTTACTATGTTACAAAGCTATAAAAAGCTTATTTAAAAATAATTTTGACTGCTGTTGGACCGTTAATTTATCTCAAAGTTGATTTTGGTTGTAATAGAAAATTGTGTAATAAGGTGCTTCCTGCATTAGAGAGGGAGAATTTTCACCATTTGGTTGCTGTGCAGTTCGTGGTTGAAATGGGAAATACAGATAAAAGCACTAGCCCTGTAACAGTCAGGAAAACCTGTTTAGAAAACTACTATGCAGAAGCACACAGGTGAGCGGACCAAAGCTTCATCTAACCTGTCCCAGCACCAGTGAAGTGGGGATGAATGCTGAGCACCACAAAAAAGTATTCATTCCCACTGGGTTCCCACTACAGAGGTTGATGCTCAGACAATACCATATCAGGAATGTATGTGGCTTCAGAGAGCAAGCAGGATATAATAATGGCACCTTAATCCTCACTGACCTCCAGTGTACCACAGAAATGCAGTTTCAGTCCCTGAGATAGCTCATTGAAAGATCAGTAACTTCTGTGTAACTATATTGCACTGTATAAAATCTGTTCTAATCTTACTTACTCAAAACAGAACTGAAATTTCAACCTCTCACAATACTTTCTTACATTTCTGGACAAACCCTGTTGCAAACAAAACCCAGTACACCACTTGCCCAACCAAGCAGATGATGGATGATGGCAGCATTAAAATCTTGCTTGTGGTGTAAAGTGGACTACTTTTATTTTGGCATCCTGTTTGTTACTCATGACGCACAACAAAAAGGAAATGGTTTTACAGTATGTGTGTTCTCAGCCTAATTCACAACTTGACCCTCCACTGAGTTTTGGCCAGAGATGCCTCCAGAACATTTGAGAGGTTCCCATGGTCCTTCAACAGAAGCACCAATTTCTGTGGTAGCTGGTAAAAGTGGCTGTGGGAATTAGCATACTTGTTTATGGAGATACTGTACTGCCTGAGGCAGCCTGATTTCAAAGCGGCTGAGTGAGTATGCTTTGGTCAAAGACCAGAGTCAGAACATGAGAGCAGACTTGAGTGTCCCTGATCCCCAGGGGAGGCAACCAAGCCAGCCTGAGAACCACTAATGAAGTGTTTGTTAATGAAAGGGCAAAGACAGCGAGCCAGAAAAAAAGGACAGAGTGAGAGATGCTCTGTCAAAATTGTTTGGGTTGCTACAGGCTCAAAGGACAGAGAAGTGCCCTGTTAGAACTGGGTCCTCAGAACTGTGGAGCAGCTTCTTTACACCTTGCTTTCATTTTGCTACAGTTAGTGGAGCTGCCCTGAGGGTCTGGCTCGTGTCCCTGCTAAAAAGTAATTACTTTTCATATTTCTACCTTTTTTAAACCATACACCTAACCACAGCATGAAAACCTGAAAGCTTTCAGCACTGAAAAATTATTGGGTGAAATCCTGCCTCGTGAGAGCCAGTGGGAGCATAACCATTCCCTCTAAAATGACCAGGGTCTGCAGCACATATGGCTTCATACAGATGAAGTTTTTTGCACATTGCTGTAACTTGGTTTAAGTGATAGGGCCAGTTTACATTTTGAATACTTTCCAGACAACAGCAGGGATGGTGGTGGTGAATATAGTTTGGACCGTGACTTTGTTTCCAGGTTTTCAGCTGCCCACTGATCCCTTCTGCAGAGGATGCAGTATTTATGTCTGAAGAAACATTTGAGACCTGAAACAAACCTTCTGTTTGGCAGCTCTTTCAGAAAGGTTATTGAGCCGGAGGTGGTTGGGACACAGAGTCACCTTTAGCCGTCTTCTAGGAGGTAAAAATAAGAAAGATGCCATTGCTGCAGTATTAATTGAAGATCTATCACATTAAAGGTAATATTGGAACACTGCAAAATCAGCAAGTTTAGCAAAGCTATTTTTCAAGATGCACAAGAAATATGAGCAAAACATACGAAGGGGGGAGCTACAAAGAACACATGAGTTGTAAGGTTTCTATTAGGGTAGGGTTTCCCCGAGAAGAAAATTGGTGATGGGAAGAAGCACAGCAGGTAAGCAGCCTGTGTTCTTGCAGCATTTGGAAAAGATAGCTTCTTCCCCAGGTGGCAGGAATTAGAGCTTCACTGGAGTCCAACTAAAGGATTTGAATTGTACCCTATGAAACCCCCTGAAGAGATACGTAACCGTGACAAGCTCTCTGATTTTTACTGTGCATGCACACTTATAGATCTTCTAATAATCTTACGGGCATAGCTGTTCTGGGAGATTTTAATGAAAACTAAATTTTAGTGAAAACTGTGATAACTCATTTGATTGTTATTTTTTCCCATTTTATACTACTTTTTGTTATCCTTACTCTGTATAACAGGAACATCTTGCAAGGGCAGAGCTGTCAGGGCACTACTCAGTCCATCCTGCCCAGAACCCACACCACCTCATCAGTAGAGGTACTACTGCTTTATTATCATCATAAACTTTGCTCTTATTTTTTTAATTAAAAATATGGTATCTAAATTCTTAATGATGGCTGCAGCTCAAAAGGCACCTTGATATATATATATATATCAGCAGCCTTCCAGTATCTGAAGGGGGCCTACAAGGATGCTGGGGAGGGACTCTTCATCAGGGACTGTAGTGGTAGGACAAGGGGTAATGGGTTCAAACTTAAACAGGGGAAGTTTAGATTAGACATAAGGAAGAAGTTCTTTACTGTGAGGGTGGTGAGGCACTGGAATGGGTTGCCCAAGGAAGCTGTGAATGCTCCATCCCTGGCAGTGTTCAAGACTGGGTTGGACAGAGCCTTGTGTGACATGGTTTAGTGTGGGGTGTCCCTGCCCATGGCAGGGGGGTTGGAACTAGATGATCTTAAGGTCCTTTCCAACCCTAACTATTCTATGATTCTATGATTCTATAGATGTCCTAAGCAATACAGCAGTCATTTTATTTAATATAGATGTGCTTTGTCTGCGACAAAGGAGGAAGTGAATATTGCACTCCAAATGCTGTGAAGATTCTGACACCTGGCTTAAACTGGGCTTACACCACGACACCTGTTTAAAATTATCTCCTCACGAACCATCAAACCAGAGTGGACTCAAAATCAGCCAACAGGAAGCTCATCGACAGTGTGGCTCTCCTGAACTCACTGACTACTTTTACAGAGGAATAATCAAAACAACTTAAAATCTTGTTAATCCTTCAGCTCAGCCCAACTGAATTGTTTGTGTGAACAAACAACTGCTTCTTTTGTGTTGGCCACTACGCTGGCTACACAAAGATATGTACAGGGTGAGGTCCCAAGCTCTGTTGGATAGGTATCCCTTGGGAAGAGGTAGGATGAAATCTAACAGCACTCACAGGGAACTTGAGGACAGTCTGAAAGGCTTTTCAAAACAGGAACCAGAATCATCCCCAGCTGGAAAACTCTTTTCATATGGTAATGCAGTGCTTATTTTGTAAAAGGTCTAATTTTGCTAAGAAATGGATCCACTTAGTAATTGCATGATCTTATATTTCTTATCAGATGTGCAAGAACTGATGAGCAAGTATGAGCATGCAAATCGTAACAAAAAATAAAGCAAAGGGACACACATGGCTCACAGTGGCAAGAAATGCAGCAGCAAGGAAGATTCAAAAATAGTTAAGAGAAATGTTAAAGCAAAGAGTGATGTGGCAACACAAGAAGGCAACAGCAGATCTACGATACACAAGGATATTTAAATTTAGAGACCTGGAGTCTGCAGTGGAGCTTGTGGTCTGATAACCATGGGTGTTTTAAGGCAGCAGTTGCACTTAATCTCCAGCTAAAGGAAAACCAGAGTTCTATTAAGAGTTTTTCCCAGAATCTTACAATTCAATTATCTCCTACAGGTCGTATGTTCTGCCATCATGCAATGCTGTCATTTCAGGATACTATGCCAGATGGCAGCTAATCCATGAAGTAAGTAAATTTTGCTTTGCAGCAAAAATGCATTCAGATAACTTCAGAGCATTTTATGGACACAATGGACAACATGAATGAAGTGGCATTGTAATATTCTATGTGGACATAAAAAAATAGTTAAGTCATGATAGTTCTGCAATACAGCAGCGCAAGTGACACAACCGTGACATGATGGCATGGAACACACATTTCAAAGATATAGGGATTATATACCATTTATCCTTGATGAGAAGCTTTGAGATGAAATCTTTGGCCTGATCAGAAACACCTCGAAATTCCTCATCTTCAAAATCCCAGCTACAGGACAGGATGTTGTTGAGGGTCTCATTATCATCATCACCCAAAAATGGAGACAATCCACTGAGGCTAAAGTAAAAAGAAGTATGTTCAATCCTCCTATCATTTCCCCTTCCTGTACACGACCTCCAATGTGTCACTTACGACTGTTCTGCCATTCCTGGTCTATCTTGCAACATGTCATTGTCTAAAAAACTCTCCAGATCATGCACATTCTCTGCTCTATTTACTTGTTTAAATAGCCACCCTTCTTTCCTAATAAACCAAGCATTACTGTCTTTCATGGTGGATCGTATTTTCTGGCCACTCTTGCACATACCTATTGGGAACTTACCAAGCAGTCTATGTTATTCTGGAAGTGTGAAGCTCAAATCGTCATGAGAGATGTGCAACGAAACAAAGAAGAAAACTTAATGGTGATTAAAAAAGAGGAGAGAATACTGAATACAGAATTAGGAAAGAAGCCTACATTTTCTATTTTGGGTACAGATTTTGTCCATCTTCCAGTATAACAACAAATTTGGACTACTGACTCAGTTAAACCTAGAAACAGCTTACAAAGCAAATACTGAATCCTACTCACAGCATATAAGCAATGACTCCTAAACTCCACATGTCCGTAGGAAAGGAGACGCACTCATAATTCACAACTTCAGGAGCAAGAAATTCTGGAGTCCCAAAGTTAACTCGAAGTTTTTCCCTGGGTTGATATCTAGGAAATGGAAACATTAACACAGGACATCAATTACAGATCTAATTAAAGTTGCATCTAGTAAGTTGCCTAGTACTTGGAGGGATTTCAGAAGCATACAGGAAATTCAGTAGGAAAACAAGGACAGACAGAGGTACAAATTAAAAATAAATATACCCATATATAGAATGAAAAATATTTGCAAGCTTCATATCATCCTTTAGGGCAAACCCAAACTACTATAACAAAGGAAGAAATTCAGATTTCAAGGATTCCTCAGAACAGCTGTCATCATCCTTTTGGGACTTCTCTATATCATAGGCATGGAATTTTTAACCAGTAAATCCTTCACTGAAGTTATGGTACCTAATTAAACTAGAAAGTGATATAGCATGGGATATGTTGTAACAGTCCTTCATGGTGTCTTACACTCTTTTTTGAAGAATCTCAAAACATTGGAGACAGAAGACCAGATAAGATGTACCACTGATTTTGCCCATTTTAGCGGTTCCAAGATACTTATGTGCATGCTTAAGTCAGAATCAGCCCTCTTTCAACCTTCTACCTGAAAAAAAAGGCTTCAAACAAATCTTTCTTACTCCAAAAAGTCCTTATTAAAAGATAACCCTGGTTAAAAGAGACATGCTAAATCTGTCCTAAGAGCAGTAGGAGATCATTATGTATCACATTTCATTGCAGAGATGCATGGCTTTTTTCATTGTTTCCTAATTCACTTATGATTAGCAAGAACACATGCACGTACCTTCTTGCCAATCCAAAATCAATAATTTTTATTTGGTTTGCTGCTCTGTTCACACACAGGATATTCTCAGGCTGCCAAGAGAAAGCAAAAAATACTTTTAAGGAGAAACAAGTATCAAAAAATGGGATTCTAGAAAACTGTAGGGAGAAAAATACTAAAAACACAGCAAACATAAGCACTTTTTGCTTTCCTTCTTGTTCAGATTTTTCTGCATAGGTACTCCCCCTGCTATCACATAACAGTTGAGGTAGTGTGTTCTCTGCCTTGCAACTGCTTTTTCTTCCCCTTGTCTTTTGAATTTGACATAAGGCAGCAGTTCAGATAAAGAACTAAATAGGGGGAGGGAGATAGAGCCTGCAGACTTCCAAAGTGGGGTATCAGGATGCTGGCACTGTGATTTTACAGACCTTAATAAGCTGACACTGATTAAAAAAAAATATAATAATTTCTTGGGCTTTGAAGTTTATCTTACAGCTTGAAGTTTCTGAGTTCACAAATGTTCTGGCAGTAATTGATTGAACACTGATATATTAAGCTAGTCACGTCAACTTTATGCTTTTCTCAGATATTTTAGAAAAAGGTAGGATTCACAGGTTAAATCCCTCTGGGGATTTGCATAGGGTCAAATGTTGTTCTTCACTTCCCTGGCAGGAATCCATTAACTTCCTAGAATTACGCCAAATTCATACAGAAGGGACTGAGAACAGAATTTAGCCAATTGTCTTTGAAATGTAAATACCTAAAATACAGTCTCATATTCACTGCCAGCAGTTTTATAGCTACTCTGTCTTGTTGCTCACTGAATCCTCTTTGAAACAAAACAGGCCTCAACACTTAAAACATTAGTTAACCTTTGTCACCATTGCTAATTCATTTTACATGTAGGACTTTTAAACACCATAGGACTTTTAAACACCAGATGTCCATAGTTTCTAAGGTCTGGATGATTATGGTCAGGATGATTTTCTTTCAATTTCAAGCTTTCTTTCCCAAACTCATTTGTTACTGACAGCAATCTATGAACAAGCAAAACAGAAGGGAGAAGCCATAGCTGGTAAGCACACGAAAAGAGGTCGCTGGGAAGAATTTCTTGGATTGTATATGTATCTTTCTGTCAGTAGTTTGACCTCATATTAAAACTGTGCCGTCTCCAAGATCATACTTAATGTGTCCCAAAGAACCATGCGAACTTCTGCTTGGCGGGTTTCTAGGTAACTGGATGTTTATAAAAAAAGAGAAAAGTGAGTCTGGTCATTGAACAGCAACTGAAGCAGGTCCCAGCAACCATCTGCTCATTTGCTTAACCACTGCAATAATATATACGCTAATAACATTAAAGATGTACTATATTAACCCAGTAACTACAAGCCAAAGCCAGCAGCCGTAATAAAAATCTCACCAAAGAGAAAACCTTCTAGTGCACTTTTTGTTTCTTTTTGCTTTGTTGCAAAGCTCAGGGATCACTAGGAAGCTTTACAGCCAGTCATAAAACTAAAGACATCATCCCATTTTATTCCTGCACTGAACAGAGGTAAGAAATGAGCCTATTATTTGGTAAAAATTTGGGTTAAGGAAGAAAGAGACAACTTAAATATACAACCTAATGAAAAATACCTTTACAACAAATGTTTTCTAAGGGGGGGCAGTTAACCATTAGCAGTCAAAGTAAGAATTTGCAATTGGTGGATTGGTTTTCAAAAATAAGTGAGGGGACCTTTTCGTGTATACAGTTGAACAGTTCTGATAACTAAGCAAGTACATGGCAACCTGCCACCCTTCTCTGGGCTTTCAGATACAGTAGCAATTATTTCCTAACCCAACATAGATGTTCTGCATTTGTTACATCAGCCACTGACTATTTTTATTTATTTCTTTCATTTCAGCAAGTACATTTTAATGTATTTTCTCTTAAGCTGGCTATCTATTGCTGCCTTTTCATGACTACAACAGAATAGTGTAGTCCTCAGAAACATGTGAGGACTTCTACTGATCCTGAATGACCCTTGAATTCAGTTCCACTCACTCATGCCTTGGTTTCTGCATGGTAAAAAATGGGGATAATTGCAACCCTATGGCCTATGTGTAAAACAGAGATCTTGTGCAGTTGAATTAAATAAGATTTGCACGCTATTTTGAGATCCAAATATCAAAATTGAAAATAGCAAGATACTTGTAGTCAGCTGCTGGCTTTCCATAAAATCAGTCTGTGGAAAATTCAAGCGCTATGAGGCTTGATGACGTATGACCACAATTCTTGTCTAATTTACTTACTCCTGTAGTAATTTAACTGATCTCGATGTGGTTAAAGTAAATACACATTGGTCTAAGGAAAGCAGAATAAGGCCCTTTGTAGTTTCTGCCACGGGAATCTAAGCTCTATGGCTTACCATTAAGAATAAGAATTTCCACAGCTGTCATTGCACAAAACATACATCTCAATTCTCTACCTTGAGATCCAAATGAAGAATGTACATTTGGTGCATGTACTGAATTCCCTCGCAGATGTGTTTTATGAACAAGATAGTATCCATCTCTGTCAAATTGCAGTTTTCATCAATAATTCGGTCAAATAACTCTCCTCCTTCCACACTGATGAGAGAAAGACAGTAACTTGGTAACCAAGTCCAAATCCAATCCCATACAGTTACAGTAATACAGAATTTATGCTACTGACTATTTTAATAATTTACAGTCAAATTTAGTAAGGCAGGTATATAACATGAGCTTGTACTCTGACCTGAACTTTTCAAGAACTGGGTTCTGCTGCATACTGGCCTGAACTTCTTAAAGGTCTGAGAGTCCAATCTCCCATCCATTGATACCCATGAATGTCTGGAAATTTGAACCTTATGCTATCTTGTGTCATCATTTATACCAGTAAAATTAATGAAGTCACATGGAAAACCAAGATAATATGCTGGAGAATCTGCATTTAAAGAATTGTCAAAAATATATTTAATTTAGCTTTAAATCCATCACAGCGTAAGAGGGACATGGTCCAAAATTTCAATTTGAAACTATCTAAAGTCAACAAAAAGTTACTTCTAATTTCTCATCACATTTCAGAATGCCTCCAGCTTACCCATTCACAGCTATACAGGCATTTCCCTTTTGTGATGTGTTAATCATTTAGACTAAATTCAGAGGACTATCTGAATGTCCCAAAGAGCCACATTCACAGAATTTTGAACCTTCTGCCATGCCTTTAAATGTTTTAGTTATGTCTTTTTTGGCTTCCTTATGACAACATCTGCCTAACTTGACTTTAAGGCAGCTATTTTGCGCCTAATTAGCTTGATAACCCAACATGAAAAACAGGTTTATCCATTCTGGCACCCAGTATAAGGATTAAGCACAACTCCTACAGCTGGCTCTTCTTCAGTGGAAGACATCTTCTAGTTTGCTTCACAGAACTGGAGATATTCTGACAAGACCTTTTCTTAGCTGACTAAAGTTAAAATTTGAAACTGAAGAGAAAATACATAACACAGCTCTATCTTCAAATGGAGCAGTGGTTTTACAGCACCAGGAATGTAGCACATCACTGGAAAAAATGCATAAATGGCTGCTTCAGGAAAATTTTCCTTTTAATTTTTTTGTTGTCCCTGAGAACATTTTTCTTCCACCTATAAGAAGCTCTAATTTCTGGAGAAAGTAAGAAGCAAATTGACAACTGTAGTAAAAATGGTAAAGACAGAATGGGAAAGAAAAGAACACACTTACTATTCCATGACTAGTACAATGTCATTATTAGATTCAAAGGCATCATATAGCTGGATGAGGTTCACATGATTCAGCTGATTCATGACATTGATTTCATTCTTTACTTCATCCTGTAAAGAGTCATGAGTATTGTTTCAGAAAGCTTTTCTCTAAGAAAGCTACATGAAACAGGACATAGTTTGAACCAGACATCTACATTATATTCATGTTTTCACTCATGGCAACCAAACACATGGTTTTGCTTTGATTATTCCTGCAGTGGTAGATGTCAAGGCTATAGGAGCTACTAGACTGAACTCAGAGCTCAAGTGGGGGACTGCTTCAGTAATAAGTTATCTGGGGGGAAAAGGAAGGGAAAGCCCACATGGACAAGTGGTGGGTTCTCAGAGACGTGAAGAAAAGAGAAAAGCAGAATAGGACTTGGTTCAACCAGCTGTAGGAATACAAAATCAAGCTGCATAGGAAAAGTCCAGAACAGTCCTCAAAACATCCCTTTGCAGTCAGAGGAGAGAGACTGCTACCTCCATTCAGCTTAACTATTTTAGATGTGCAGCTTAGGATGGGCTGAATCATTCTCTGGTGTGTCAATCTCATTCCATTGACTAGAAGGCGATTCTTGGTGATCAGCTTTGCCCTTGGCAACCCCACTTAGCTGAGACAAATCTCACCCTTGAGTGCCATTAGTGTCACTGCTGTCACACGAAGGATGCTATGAATGTTTTTCCTGTGAAAACAAGCCCCAGATGGCTATGCAGTTTGCAAAACAGGCCAGATGAATTCTTCTCATCTGTATTTGTGTTGATGCGAGGAACCCAGATCATGCCTGTTATCAGCATTTCTCACAGTGACATCAAGTCTTTGCAGCAAAGGCTACAGTCTGCTTGGGAGGGAATAACACTATGTCACAGACCTGACAGATGTTTTCGTCATTAAGGAAAACTAATAGAATTAACAGCAGAAGGTGAAAAAAGAAAGCCAAAATGACACAAAATGCTGAAAAGAAAGTTGGAATATGTAAGAGAGAAAATCCAAAAAGAGGACTTTGATGAGTTACTAGAAGTTCTGGAGAAGGGAAATAGAACTAGAGCCAATGGTAATCCAGCAGCTCCTATGAGTGTGATGGCTTGTGAGCCACTTGTCCATGATCTGTTGTGTAGACCACATGCACTGAAGATGTGGGATCCACTGGGGAAGAAAAGACTAAAGTCACATTCTACCAACCTTCTGTTTAGGACCTTTTGCTTTTATAATTTTGGCTGCTAGCTTGAGACCTGTTGCTTTCTCTTCACATTTGTGCACTTGACCAAATCGTCCTCTGGGGGGGGGGAAGAGGGAAAAAAAAATAAATCAGCCACTGAATGTAAACTAGGTTATAACCATCAGAAATTATCCTCTTCCTACTAGGTCCCATTTCAATTGCTCTATTGCTATTTTGTTGTGTAGATTAGATTTGCTACTGCTCAGTTACGCACACCAAAATCACCCATTGTTCTAGCTGATATTATCCCACTTCTATGATCGCCTCATAACATGCAATGACTAATCCTGGAGAAGTCAACATAATGTCAGGATAACAACTTGCTTACGTGCGCAATCTGTGATCTTCTGATGAAACAAAGCTTTACCCAAGACCATACTGCCATCAGAAATGTCAATATTACTCTTTCCTAAACAATGTCAGCATGAGAGATAATGCAACTACATGGCCTGTCAGCTTAGCCTGCTGATCTATCTGAAAACATGCATGTGTTTTCAGGGATGGGACCTACTGAGAGAAAGAAGACTACAACATGTCTCTACGTCCTGCTGGCTGCAATGTGAGGTAAAGCATTACAGCATCCTAGGAGCACCGTCATAAAGCCTGAGGGCAGCTGGCTGACCTAGAACAATACCCAATATAAACCAAGTCTGCTGATGCCAAAGCTTAAGCCAAAATTCACCCACACAGTAAAATCAGCCTGCTGTTTTCACCCCTTTCTAAAGCACTGTTAGAGCTTAGACTTTAATGACTTTGGCTCTAGTTAGGCATGTTGTTTCCATTTACCTTCCTGCATGCTTGTATGTAAATTTGTGCCCTGTTTTCCGTATTGATTGGTTTCACCTGACTTACCCTCCCAGGATTTCATTCTTGCTGACGTTATAATAACTGCTGATCCCCACCCTTTTGGCTGAGACAATCCGGTGATCAAATGGTGCTGGTGGAGTAGGACTATTATCTACAAAAGAAAAAACAGACATCATAATAGTGGTCACATGCACTACTTGTCTATCTCATATTTTAGTCCCTCTTCTCCCCAGCTAAGCTCATTTAAGAACTGAATACACCTCCTGTAAATTTTATAGACAAGTCTTTTTCTGTTATTGAAGAAAAGGCTTGATCCAAGAGCTCTGGCTCAGAAGGCAGGGTGTTGTTGGGGACCTACACTACTAAGACAAGGACTTTCTTAAGTTACCATCTTCTGCATAACAGTAGCAAGAGGCAAAATGTAGACTGCTAGACTAAGCCAATGTAATTTCATGCCCACAAATGGCCTTAGCAATTTGTTTGGAAGGAATTCAGCTTTTTCTCTGATTACCCCTCCATCCCTCCTCAGGGACTGTTAGTAGTTGACTGTGTACTGTAATTCTCCAGTCAGGTAGGAAGAGACCTGCCCTAGGCCAGCTAAAAGAGGCTACTTTCCAGGTTTTGCTTTTCATAGAATCATAGAATAGTTAGGGTTGGAAAGGACCTTACGATCATCTAGTTCCAACCCCCCTGCCATGGGCAGGGATACCTCACACTAAACCATGCCACCCAAGGCTCTGTCCAACCTGGCCTTGAACACCGCCAAGGATGGAGCATTCACAACCTCCCTGGGCAACCCATTCCAGTGCCTCACCACCCTCACAGTAAAGAATTTCTTCCTTAGATCCAATCTAAACTTCCCCTGTTTAAGTTTTAACCTGTTACGCCTTGTCCTGTCACTACAGTCCCTGATGAAGAGTCCCTCCCCAGCATCCTTGTAGGCCCCCTTCAGATACTGGAAGGCTGCTCTGAGGTCTCCACGCAGCCTTCTCTTCTCCAGGCTGAACAGCCCCAACTTTCTCAGCCTGTCTCCATACGGGAGGTGCTCCAGTCCCCTGATCATCCTCGTGGCCCTCCTCTGGACTTGTTCCAACAGTTCCATGTCCTTTTTATGTTGAGGACACCAGAACTGCACACAATACTGCAAGTGAGGTCTCACGAGAGCAGAGTAGGGGGGCAGGATCACCTCCTTTGACCATGGTCACGCTCCTTTTGATGCAGCCCAGGATACAGTTGGCTTTCTGGGCTGCGAGCACACACTGAAGCCGGCTCATGTTCATTTTCTCATCGACCAACACCCCCAAGTCCTTCTCTGCAGGGCTGCTCTGAATCTCTTCTCTGCCCTACCTGTAGCCATGTCTGGCATTGCTCCCACCGAGGTGTAGGACCTTGCACTTGGCATGGTAAAACTTCATCAGGTTGGCATCAGCCCACCTCACAAGTGTGTCGAGGTCCCTCTGGATGGCATCCCTTCCCTCTGGTGTATCAACCGAACCACACAGCTTGGTGTCATCAGCAAACTTGCTGAGGGCGCACTCAATCCCACTGTCCATGTCATCGACAAAGATGTTGAACAAGACCGGTCCCAACACCGATCCCTGAGGGACACCACTTGTTACCGGTCTCCAGTCGGACATCGAGCCATTGACCACAACTCTTTGCGTGCGGCCATCCAGCCAGTTCTTTATCCACCGAGTGGTCCACCCATCAAATTGATGTCTCTCTAATTTAGAGACAAGGATGTCGTGTGGGACAGTGTGAAGAATCCCCTCCTCTACTGATTGACACAACTGGTCATTTTCCACAGCATAGTCAAAACCTTTAAAAAAACACATTTATTGCTTGTGAACAGGAGGGAGTTTCACCCTGGCAGGCAGCACTTGGGATTTCCAGTATGGCTCAGGACCCGGTACGGTAGGACACATGGTAACTGTCACATGCTGCTCTGAAGACTTTCTGTCGTTAAAAAAAGATGGCAGGTAAAAAGGTAAAGAGGGGCACAGAGAAGGGACAGGTTCCCAAGAACACATTGCCGCAGCTATGGAGTTTCGGCACAAATGCAGGTCTCTGGTATTATTGTCTGGACCTTCACATGCTGGACCATTCTGACTTCCTGATGTCAAAATCCCTGCTGGACACCAGCCCTCCACGCCTAATTTCTCTTTGGATTTTTTGCAGGGTGTTGTGACTTCGATTTCATACCCACGTTGTTTGCATTTGATTGATATCCCCGAAAGTGACCTCTGGCTGACCAAGGTGACAAATACTTCTTCAACTGGTTGGGAGGGCTAGAGCCCCAGTGTTTCAACATGAGCTCTCTGGTTTGGAATGCCGGCTCCCTTTTGTGCGAGGCTTGTTGAGCAATTTTAAAACCATTCATTACTCCAGTGAAAATGATTAAAAACACAAACAAATATAACCCATGACAGCATGTAGCTGGCAGGAACACTTTGGTCATTAATGTAGCAGTAGATTGTCCTTATTCACAGTGGATGTCCATTTTTCAGGACACCAGCTGTGTACCTAGAATTTTTTTTTTGACAGTGTTAATAACTTACATGGTCAGGAAGTTAGTTCATGGTCAAGGAATTGTGAAAAGCTGGGGCTTCTGGAAGTTTGCCACTTACTTGGGATTCTGCAGAATTTGAACTGCACAACCTTAAATATGTGCCTTTGTGTATTACTGAGACCCACAAAATGCCAAGGAAACTTCTACCCTAAAGGCAGAATTTCACTCTAGTAACACACACTCCAAGGGCCCTTGTAAGGGCATGTAAGTGACAGAAGAAAATGTCTCTCTGAAAGCTCGGCTCCCAAATGTTCCTAAAATCTGAGCAAGGATGAGTTCTAAAGAGGCCAGAGTGCCTCTTCGAAACTATGCCTAAGTTTTAAGCTTCAAGATTTTCCCATTGACAGACCCTCTACTTTTTTTTCCTGCACACCAGAGGGGATTTCTCTCTATTCAAGTATGACTTCCTATTACAGATTAAAGATGCTCCAAGAGAGACACTCTTAACCTTCACGTCATCCTTAATAATGTGCCAGAGCTCAGGACAGGTTACGGAGTCTAAATTTTAAGTTTAAATTTTAACTACTGTTTCCTGCTACAAGAGCCTAGCACGAACATTTAAGAAATGTTTCCATTTCCTACTCTCCCCCCATTCCCAAAGCAAAGCAATTAATTTTCAGTCCTATGCATGCACATGCACACACATACAACTTCAAATCCTTCACGCCATCCTCTTATGTATCATCATTTCATATACAAGGATAGGCAGTGAAATTCTCAAGCTGGAGGTCTAATAATAGAAATCTCTGCCTTACGCTGGTGAGCACTGCTTCAGAGTTTGGTGCACAAGCAACATTTCTCTGACTGTTCAACAGCTTCAGTCAGGCTTCCACACGAAAATATATTTTTTTATTTTATAGGCTGCAGTTGTTCTCACTTCGGATTGCAATAGTATGAATATGAGCAAGCTGCTTTGCAGGCTACACCCAGAGCATTGCAGATTCTGTTTTAACACATGTTCTCAGCACTTCCACGGGTCAGCCAATTTTGCCACAGATGACAAAATTTCTCCCACCAGTTTAAACTTAGGACTTTTAGCCCTATTGTTAAAAGAAGAGGGAAAGCGGACAGTATTTGTGGAGTAGTTGTGGCAGAAGCACATCAGTCATGACTAGTTTGTGCCAGAACTGAAGCCTCTAAGACGGCAGCAAACAGAACCCTGTTATTTCCCATCACCTTAGGATATGGCCCATGAACAATTGCTTCCTGCCAGAGCTACCATGCACACCTTTTCCCCCTACTAATTACAATCATGAAATCATTCTCTTCTACAGATGTCTCTCTGATCATTACAGTGGAATCAAATGCTTTGCCTTTAGGAATACTTCCTATAAGAGCTTTTTTTTCTTTTTTAGTTTTACATGTGCCATCAGCACTTTCTGCATCTATCCTGCTCTTTTTGTGATCATCTTTGATTAGGCCTCCATCATTCAATCCATGCTTACTGCTGCCACTATTATTCAAATTGGAAGGTCTGCTCAGTGACTCAACTATAATTTCCTGTACCTTTTTCGCAGCCTTTACACCTGCAAGGACAAAACACGGCATTAGTGCAGGGTACATTTAAATCAGAGCAAATTTAGAAACATAGGTAAAAAATGCCTACAGTATATTGCATTCAAATAACATTAGGTTATTTTCCTTCATGGTGTAAAATACATTGTTTTAATACTCACTTTGAGTAATAAAAATTACCCCTAAGTTAATCATGACAGCAAAGTGTTTCTCCACTACTGAAATCCTCACCTAAGCTCTTCTCAATTTAACATTTCGCTATCAATCTCATCTTTAAAGCAATGGGAGAACATTGGAATTTCACTGTGTTCATATAGGTTTGTGAGAGCTTGAACTGGTTCATCACTGAAGGACTATATATCAATGCAGCAAAGAATTACAGTTTAATTGCCTGAGCAAAGTTTTATGGTTTTATGTTATCATTTAAGTAACTGCATTTTGCAGTAACTTAATTCCCAATTGATACACAGCTTGATCATAGGTTATATGATGCTGCAGTATACAAATACAACAATGGAGAATTCTCAGAAATGAAGGCTAGTCCAACACAATTCTCATGTTCCTAACCTTTTTCAAGCAAACAACCAAAGCACACTGTTAGCACCATGTATGGTAGATTGTTTTAATTTCAGCTTAGAGCTCAGACCAGAGAGATAAACTCATTTTACTCTTTTGTATTTGGCTGGATTTTCACTAGTATTTATATTAACCAGACATTTTGACTTGAACTTCACCTTCTAAAGCATGGGTCTCTTAAGAATGTGCAGCCTGAGCTTCAGACCTTACCTTCCCTCTGGTACCTCTTCATCATCGCTTTGTCCTGCCTTATATTCATTTTGGGAAGGAGCTGGTGGTTCCTCAGCATCTTTTTCACTCTTATCAGCATTTTTCTCCCCTTCTTTTTCCTTCTTCTCTTGTTTTTCAGCTCCAGACACCTGATGCTCCTCCGTCCTCTCCCCATCTGCTGGGGACTCACACTCTACCTCCTGCTCAGTTATCCTTTCACAAGCATCAACATCTTCTTCTTGCTGCTTTTCTGTAGTGAAGGATTTCTGAACAGAGCTTCTCCTACATTTGGAATAGCTTTCAAAAGCCAAACTTTCTCCTTTCTCCTCTGGCCCTTCATTATGACATTTGGAAGGATCCATTCGAAGCAGAACAGAACTTTCCCTCTTGGCATTTTCCTTGTTGAGCTTACAAACTTCTTCCTGAGAGCAGGACTGACTCTTCTGGATGGCCCCTTCTGTAAGCAAACAGATTACAAAGGAATCTGTCAGTAATTCTCCGATAGTAACAAAGTAGGGTTCCATACTTCGTGTAACTTCTGTTGCATTTTGAACCAGGCACACTTGCTTTTCTCTCCCACTTTCAAGGTCAGTGTAAGTTCTCCTAAGCAAGAATAGACTACATCTTTAAAACGGGGATATCATGGGTCACAAAGTCTTCCTTTTATACACAGCATTGGAAAACATTTTTCTCACTCAAATTTATTGTCAGCCAAGTGAAAGTTGATAAACTCCTAAGGCAAAGCATTTTTTGAGCAGTTTACCACTGTGCATAGGCATGTGAAAAGTAGGTTGATACTGCTTGAACAATTCTCACTCATGCTGATGGGCACACACATAACCCAAAGAACATCACTGGAGCTGTTCAGAAGAGTAATGGCTATTTCTGTGCAGTTGTACCCTTAGGAACTAGAAACTGATCAGAAACAAAAGATATTCTAACCTGTTGAATCTGGTGGCTTCTTCTCTTTTGTTCCCGTTTCATTAACATGTGACTTTTCTTTGATGACCTGTGGAGAAGGCAATTGATGTTAGTCCCAGTATACAGCGTTCACGTTGCACTGTTCCTCATGAAATTGCAGACTGATTTATTTTTTGTCAAATCCAAGCACTCTGTGTTATAATTCATGTTCTTTTAATAAATTATGGTCTTTATTTTAATCACTACCAAGCTGATCAGATTGGTACCAGTGTAAAGCAAGAGAAATTATCTCAACTGTAATTGACATCAGTGTTGGCATAAACACAGAAAAGATCAGGATTGAGCCTCAGAGACTTAAAGCAAAAAGCATCCAGAAATGAGCTTTTGCCCTGCACTACTTTTGCTGTTGAAAATTAGGTTAATTAAGCCAAAGCTAGGACTATTTAGTGTTGTAGTAAAATGCCCAGTAACAGTCTTACTGACAGATTTCAAAAAGTTTTGGTGTTAATCAACGTCTGGTTACAGCAATTTTAATGATCCAATAATTTCTTACAGGCTGACCAAATCAGTTACCAGTAACTGGAGCATATAAACCAGGATGTCAGTGTTGTAGGGCTCTCTTACCTACATTTTACAATGCTACAGTGACATCTAGAGGTGCTTTATACCAAGCCAGCTCCTCATAAAAACTGCTATTAGTGTTAACTTTATGGCTATTTACTCATATTCCTATGCTGTTTGCTCAGTGTGTTTTTAAATTGGCTGCTCCTAAACTTGTAGTAGGATGGTGACCACAGTAAACCGTGGTGTCTTGCTAATGCTCGGTGCTCCTTTTCCACCTGCCTTCTTCCTCTCACAGTACTATGAAACTGGCACTATCATTATTAGTAACAGATCCACATGGTGTGAAAAGTGCAGATACCTCCAAATATTTTCCAGAGAGACTCCTTTTGGTCTTCGAGCTACCAGCTGAAGCAGTGTAATACATATTTCAACAAAATATACAGGACCAAGCACTTAATTTTGAGTGTTTTAATCATGCAAGCAGTCCCACAGCTTATTCATATTGTATTCTGAGCATGAAACAGTCCTATTACTAAACATTTGTTCTGGAAAGCTTTCTGCATTTTTTATGACTTTTTTCTTTTTTGTTTCAATTTCATCAGGCTATACGGAAAATAAGCATGAAATTAAAGCAATGTGTGTCAGCTACAAATAGTTCAAGGGAAAGAAAGCAAAGAAGCAAAAAAGAGTTGAGGAAAATTGGATGAAGCAGCATGAAAGGATTTCAGCAGGACTTCTTAGAAAACCTTGATCTGCAAGGGAAAAAGAAAACTGTAATATGAGCATCAGAACTGCGACTGACAACTATTTAGGATGCAGTTGGTCCCAGGAAGTTGCAAGCCACAAAATGAAGAAGGCCTAAATACAACTTCGTAAGTACCCTTGAAATATAAATTGGAGCCCTGCTCACAAGGAACTTAAATATAAATGTAACGGTTCCAGATAGATCACAGAGAATCAAATAATGCTCATTCTGGTTTTTTTAATAGCGAAAAGCACTAAAAGTAGTAGGAAAAAGCCTCAGACTTATACATTCTGCAGTGTGACCTCAATTAGTCATGCACTCAGATTCCTGTAAGTATGTCAGCCTCACCATACCACTGAGGACATCAGCTCAGATCAAATACAGTCAGCTGAGCAAATAACCAGAAAGAGAGAAATGGCCTCCAGACTCTTTGATGAACGGGGCCAGATTTCACTTCTGCATTCAGAATTGATTGCAGGCACACAGCACTTCCTACTAAATATTGCTGTATTTTGCAGGTGTGAAATACAGAAGCCAGCTTTTGAAAATCTAAGGGAAGGAACACTGGATGATGCTGAAAAACTGAAATTGCCCTAGTGTTACGTAAATTACTACAGCATTCATTAAAGCATCATTTCTGATCTCTTACTTTTTAACAGCAGCAAGAGCTCATACTAATTTAAATGAAAAAAAAAAAAAAAAGACTACAAATAAAACGTTTACTGGTATCCTTCAGAATCAATAAATGTAGCTATCTGCAAAAAAATATACTGTCAACAGTGCATTAGAATAAGAACTACAGTATATGGACTAGACATTGGACTATTTGTAGAAACATGTAGTCTACATATGAGCATCCCAGTTTTCTCCATGTTTTGCTATTTGTAGCAACATGTGACTTCAGCCTGTCAAACCTCGACCCAGCAATAAAAAAAGTGAAGTTTTGCTCATTATTTCTTCCCCATGAAGGGTGGGATTGAACCAGGTTGTCTGGAGCAGACAGAAATCAACATGTCCCTCCCAGCCAGGCAACAGGAGGCACAAAGCCCTCCTGTCGTCTTTCAGGGTCATGTGCTCCTGTGGCGTCTGATCCTATGCAGTTGGGCCAACTGCAATTACAGCCCACAGGTTACAAGCACCCAAGGCCACAAGGCTCTTCTGAAAATCTCATCCGACAGGTGTAGTGGTTTGTTAAGGACATCCATCCCACCTGACTACTCATTACAACACCCCTCTTCTTCAGTCTGATAGCAGTGCCTTCTTAAGGGTCTTTTTGATTTAATCCCTATCAGGATTTTATTTATGTATCATTCTCCCTGAATTTTGGTGATGTGACTTTTTCTAGTCTGTAATTTCTAAAATTATGGAAATCAGTATTTCTTAATGGAAATTATGCCTCCACCTTATTTTTCCCTTTTCTTGAATGACTTGAATATGCACAATAAGGTTAATGGCACTGCTGTCATTTTCTCTATTTGTAGAAGCCAAAAGCTTTCAATCAAGTTTCATTTTAATTCCACAAAAGGTTAAATATGAACGGTTGCATTGTGACCCTGCAAAATATACCAAAGCAAAAAGGTGTCTGTACCAGCTGGTATTGTGTCTTCGAAAATACATTTTCCAGACTTAAACATATTCTTTCAGATGGAGCATTGCTAGACCCTAAGTAATAAAGACAGAATAAAAGCCCACTTGATGATAGCAGAATAATGAGAGATTCTCCAGAGATTGAAACTTCAGTATAGACAAATTGAAAAAAAAAAAAGAAAATAAAACCTTTCAGAAATTATTTACATTGACTTTAGAAACCTGCAGAAATTAAGCAATAAGCAATTATATATAAAAATATAATATATTTTTACAGACATTTCAAATGCAGCATGAAATTAATGTTTTTCATAGACATCTGACTCCTTTTTAACGACCTGTACTTAGTTAAATTCCTTCTTTATACTGTAGCAGTCCTACCCTTGGAATGTTTTCCTAGCTAACTTTCAAATTTTTTTTATTCACCTAATAAAACTCTTTGATTTTCTTTTTCTACTGCAAAAATTTTTGTAATGAATGGCCTCACAAAGCAGTCCCAGCCTTGTAGTTAGAGGTCCTTTATCACCCCATCGCATTTTATTTGTTGTCAAGGCATTATTCTCAACTTCAACCAGACAATACCGAGACACAAAACTTTGCATATGCCTAAATCCCATTTCTTACTTGGTGTCTTTTTCTCATGTTCTTTGAAGATACTTTGAAGAGCTTTGTTATGGCAGGATATCCTGGTTTTGTGTAAGACCTGATCACCATCCATTTATCCAGATGATTAAGTTACTTGCGCTTTGCAATGAATTCATTTCACTAACAGACAGAAATTAGCCATGTGCCTTACCACCTGAGCATGGTGCTGTGATTGCTCCTAGTTATCTCCACATTGGTACACAGGAAAATGCATCACATACAACAGAGACCTGGGGACAACAGTATGCATGGTGGTGCCTCCTGTGCTATCCCTCAAAGCTGGAATCCACTCCCTGCCTTCCCTTTTGTGTTCCTCCTCAATATACACCCTTTTTTCCCACTAGCTGTGTAAAATATTCATTGAATGTATTTTTGATTCAAACCTGTAAATGGTACAGAACGTACACATGGGAATTCTGTTTTCATACTGTCAGGCAGTTCATCTGCTTCTGTATCACTGGTTTTTCCTACATTACACAAACTGCTGGCATCTTCAGGCAAAGATTTTGACTCTTCCATAATGTTTATATAGCTTCTTGAACTAAATAAATCATTCTTCTGCATTAATCAAGTTACTTCTGCAAACTTGAGTCACAAGTATCTTTTGAACACACACACACACACACACACACACAAATAACATCTGAGATGAGAATTGTGATTCCCCCAATAGGAAATACAAGAGAATTTTTATGTGACCTGCTGCCTTGAAAATACATTGGTAATGAGGTAACAACCTCTGCATGAAGACACATACTAAAGACTGAAAAATCCCTCTGAATAACACCATCCTAGGTAAGAAACTGAAGATCAATGAAGCCAAAAGCCTTGTTCATTCCCCATTTCACTTTGCCAGCTTCTCACCTGCTTCACTGGAGAAGCATTGCCTGTCATGTTTTGAATGGATGGTTGCTCCTGCCAGACTATTCTTCTCAAAACAGGGAATCTTACACTGAAGAGTCGAAAAGGCTTTCATGCAACCAGGCTTATGATGGAGCCCATGGCCTTGAGCATGCCATCTACTACGGTGAAGACACAGCATATTGCGCTAACAGGTTGCTTTTTAACATCTTTACTTTTGCCTTGAGGTCTAGTCAGTGCCTTTTAACAGAATCAGCAGCAGGCATAAGAAGAGCTTTGCAGGTAGATATTTTTTAACTCAAATCAATTGGTATAATTTTAATGTTTCTGGAATACACAGAGGCCTGTAATAATGACCAACAAATCTGAGGCTATCAATCTACCTCCTAAGACCAAAGCATTCAGCATTACCTGGCTTTGATACATGTCCTTTCACTGCGTCGGGGAAATGAAATCAACCTGTTACTATCAATTTTGGGTTTCTCACCTGAACAAATCAGGGGCAATGTCAGGCAAGCACAACCTCTGGAGACTCCGGCTGCTTGTCTTATTGTCAATATTGGACAGCCTCATATCTACCCCTTCTCTATACTGCCCAATGTACTCATATGTGTGATGCCTGCGCATGCGCTTCACAGGTGCACGTGCCTCATATGCACCTGTACCATAACTCTAAAATTTTCTGTGTGCAATTCTCCACATTTTCCCTATTGCCAATAAATGTCTCATCCTCTAAAGTGGGTTCCACTATTATGACAGTTTGAGAAAGGAAGAAAAAAGTCCAGCTTGAAAGCCAAACCAATGGCAGATCTTTTTAACCATAGGCATAAACCATGTGGTGGGACTCCTCCCAGGCTCTGCTGGGGCTGCTGCCCAGCCTCCCATCACTGTTCCTCCTCACTGGTGCACATGTGCAGAAAATCCAGAGTGATGCCAGAGGATGGCACTAAATTAATTGTGATCCAGAGCAGCCACTCTTGCCATCAAAAGTAAGCATGTCAGACACCCCTCATTTAGTTGTAATGACACTCTCCTACCAGAGGAGACATTCAAGCATGGCACCCTTAATACTGCCAGACATAGCTGACTTCTGATAGGCGCTGACTGGAGTTCTCACCTGAAAACTGACTAGATGGCTAGGATATCTGATGTCAAATGGTGGATTTTAGATGCCTGCAGTGGGCAAAGACCTCTTGGCTGGGCAAATCCTTCCTGCCACTGTCTCACCTCTTCAAGGAACCATCTGCTTTTTTCAGGGCTGCTGCCTGATGACCTGCCCTGTTGTGCTCTCCTGCATTTGCCAGTTATCATCTTCATCATGAGGTCTCCCTAGTTTTGTAAAGGAATTGTAATGAATTCTTAAACACACAGGCATTAATGTCATACCCATAACCCATTCAAGGTGGCGTGCAGGTATTTAGAAATCAGATGTGCCTGCTTTGATTCCACATGTTTCTCAGAGTTGTAAAGACAGCAAAACCATAACAACAGTGCCCAGGGCAGGATCCTCCCCTGTGAACACTGTAGAGAAGACACCAAATTCTGAGGGAAAGTGAAAGCAAAATTAAACAGCATTATGAATTGGAAGGGCATGAAAAACCTCCTATGGCTGTCAGTTCCCTTACACTGAGAACAGGGCAAAATGTGATGAAAATCTCATCTGGAGAAAACATACTGGTTTTATAGACAGAGAAAGCCAGAGAGAGAATTATAACTCTAACATACCATAGCTCACTCAAAACTGGAATAATTCTACCAAGAAAATATTTAGGTAAAGGCATCAGTTCTGAGGGGAAGAAGATCATTTCCAGGAATAACGGCAGCTGAAGATGCTGACTGCATGCTTTGCCCAAGCAGCAGAGAACCCATCTGCTGAGATTCTGCAGGAAGCCCCTACCCTCAAAAACCACCGAGGACAGCAGCAACTCTTGCAGACAGATAAAAACAGAAAATGAAAATCATTGACTATTTGTCTGGAATATGAAAAATACACAGAACACAGCCAATCTAGAGAATCTGAAGAACGCATATGCGACCCTTTAGTATTTGCAAGCAAAGTGAAAGAATCGGAAGAACAGTTGTGAGCCAACGCTGAATGGATCTTAAAATACAGGTGGCAAACAGCAGTTGCATTGCAGACTCCTGCTAAAGCAGATAGTGAGCTGCAATTCAAGCGTGATACCTACACAGGAGGAACAGAGGATTCAAGCAGAAAACACAGCTCCTGCTGCTGGTGTAGTTTTAGTGTGGGAAACAGCCTCAAACCTCTAACAGTTACTTAGTTCTATGGCAAAGCCTGTAGAAATGGCAAGAGACCAAAGTTACAGCAACACGCAGGCAATTACAGAAAGTTCAACAGAAATTTATGATGGCAAAAAAGGGACTTTCTGACCCTCCAGGTGAGTATTTGCAGGTTAATAGTGTAGAATCTCTAAATTATTTAATTTGGAGGAAATAAGTAAAGTATTATTATTTTACTCCCTTTCTTTGTAAGTGGAAGAAATAAGGTTGAAAATGGAGTTACAGAGTTATTTTGCAACAGGATTATCACAGACTACTTAAAAAGGTGAATTTGAGGAAAACCTCAAGACTTTTAAAGACCCGTACTGTAGAACTGCTGATTTCCCTGGGTGGTAGTAGTGAGAAAATAACTTAAAATGACAAATAATTCATGCTACTTCTCTCAGCCATGTGGTGATAGGGTCACGCTGCACTCAGTGGAAAACGGCGTGGAGACATTTGGCAGCACTGACAAAGCATGAAGTGTCTGCAGGCTACACAATATTATAACTCTAACCCAAGACAGAAATTAACTAACCTCCTGTACAAGGCAGTGGAGGTATTTCAGGATGGCAGTAAAAGGCAGGAAAGCAGAAATTTTGCTTCAGAGGAGAGTGATCCCTGTATGTTACAAGAGCACAAAAAGTCCATGTGGAGCGTATGATTGGAAAACTGTCCCACTGCTGCTGAAGCCAGTAGAGACGTTACACACCCCAGCTGCTTATCACCCCTTCTTTATCTCTCTCCCATTCCTCTTCTTCCCTCCCTGCTATTCTGCCTTTTCCACTGCTCTCTACTTAATTCAGCTCTGTAAAACAAGTCAGATAGATAGGAAAAATTTAAAAAGAATCCTGCAATTAATAAAGCAAAAAGCAGCACCTCTCTAGAGAGGAAAGGATGGGAAGGCAGATCATTAAACAGTATGTAAGCACAATCCGCTTCCTTATTCAGATGTATCCATAGCCATCTATTGCGCTATCCACTAGTAATTAAGAATTATTGGATTATTTTGCAGAACTGGGCTGGGACAGCCACGTTTTTGTCAGACATCTTAGTCACTAGGACTGAGAGATGCAATTTGCTTGTAGCTGGGGCAGGGTAGATGACAAATAGACACATCATCCAAAACATCTAACCATCTCCAGCAATGCACTGAAGTGAGTACTGTCCTTCCAAATTAACTGTAGTGAATGGATCACCTTGTTCAGGGCTGCAAGGAAACAGAATAGGACTGTGCATGTTTAAAGTCATTGAAGGGTTGCTCAGGGTTGTCATGCGGAGTTCACCTAGGATAAAAGAGACACTGGTCTTATTGCCAGGCAGCCTGCATTTCTCCAGGGTCAAAGTTGCCATCAGGTGGGGACTGGAAACGGTGATAAGGATTGTGTTAACAGAAGCAAGGAATGATTTCTGCATAATCAGATAGATTTGTTCATTGCTATGCCACCAGGTATCAGTGGAACATTTCAGGTGTAAAACTCTGCAAGGGTGACATCCTTATTTCTCTATTCCTTTGCTTTTCTTTCTGCTTTTCTCACAATTTAACATTTTGTTTGTAAATCCAGTTTGAATATGTGGCAGGCAGAGGCACACACAACCAACTTCACGGTGTCTGATGGACCAGTTTTTTCACTAATGTGCTCAGAAATGCTGTTACTACTCCTTCACACAAAGGAGACTTTCTTTGCCCTGAACACCAGTAAATATGGGCTCCTACTAAGCTGGCAGCCAAGCTCAGCAGTCTCTGCTGAAGAATATCATACCATGCTGCATTATTCTTATTGCAGGGCCGACTTCAAGTCTGTTTTTATTTAAATCCAAGATGACTAAGCGTTTACTAAAGCCAGCTGTTGTTCACAAGATAGCTTGGTAATTTTATGATGGTCCTTTCCTAATAAATCAAACACACAGAGAGGAAGGTAATGACAAGCTAACATATGTATGCTATCTCATAAAACAAACAAAATATTAACAACTTAATAATATCACCAGCGTGATTCCAGACATGCTTGTGCCGCCTTTGCTAAGCCCACATGCTAGACAAGCTTCTACGAAGTCCACTCAACATCACCAAGAGTCTGTCTAAACAAAAATGAATCAGTGAAGGGATTACAAACAGAGCTGCTGTTGGAAAAACCAGAGACTCTGCTCGTCCCTCTCCTTGTTGGGTCCTTGTAAGTAGGCTGCCTCTGTTTCCATCATGTTCCACTTCCAGTCCCTTTGTAGCTCTGAACTCTCCACTTGGCACTGCATCTCTGCCATCCTGGCTCCTCTCTGGCCTGCCAGGAGCATGGCCTCCTCCTCTGACCTGCCTCTTCCACTACACCCACTGGCTCACACAAACTCACTGACAAATCCTGCACAGTCCCATCCTTTCTCTTACACTGAATTTCTAGCAAGCAGAGCCTTACACCTACTCAGGCCACCAGGAGCTGCCGGTTCATTAGCATTCCAGGACTGCTTCAGTTTATATTTATAAATAGTTTAGATGAACATGAAATTCCACTGAGACTGATGGAGCTCTACCACAAACTGCAGTGATCACAGCACTACAGAGATGACCTGTGGGTCTCATTATGATGGGGGTTTTGTGGAAGATGTTTTTATTGACGTTTTGAAAAGTAAAAGAAGCCCTAAACTCAGATGCTTACAGTACGTAATTTTTCTCATCAAAGTAATGGTACAAACCAAGAAAACTTCTCTTTATTGAAACCAGTCCAATCTGATGTTCAAGAAGGGCCTGTAGAAACCACTTTTGTTGTTAGTCTTCTTTGGCAGAGAAGCAGCTTTCCCCTTCAGTTAATGATGCTCTGGAAATAAGGCTGCACATTTTATATGTTTACATAGTGGTAGATCGGCCAGTTCAGCTGACAGAGCTTTACAAGATGCTCCTCTGCTTCTACTCAGCACTGACTTCTGTTTTTGTAGCGCCTACAATGGTTCAAATTATTCTGGTCTACCTGAGAAGTGGGCTGACTCAGAGTAACCAAGAAGAAAAGCACCTGGCTTGATGACCTGAGCAGTCTAAGTAATATTGGGTGCTTCTTTGTTCAAGAAATGCCATTTCCAATAATACCTTCACATGATGTTTTCCTAATCAAAAACTTTAGAAAAACAAACTCAACAATTATTCTTTAAATTAATCAAAGAGTAAAGCCTGTTTGTGACTACTTTTTGGGGGGAAGGGGGAAATGGAGGTAAAGCAAAGTGCAAGAAAATATGAAAGATAACCTTTTTGGCTCACTGTAGGTTAATTAAATATTAAAATACTTTGTCAGAAGAAATCCCTTAAATTTCAAATGCTATCCGGCTTCTTTACAAAACAAAGAATAGTCGAACTATCTTATAAGAGCCTATTGCAATCAATGGAGCCTTTCAAGGGATTTTTGTGGACTTTTAATCTGACCTGTAAAGAACACGATGAAATTTCTGTTATGGTGACACAGGCATTTTTTCCCCTGAGGAAGTTTACACAAGCTGCAGCTCCAGTTACGGTAACCCTACCTCAGATCCTAGTTTAGAAGTCCTCCCCCCCCTGCTGATGGCCACAGAAATACCAGATCAGAACAGCACACTTAAGATGTTCTTTGAGATAAACAACATTCATATGTACATGCTCTGACCCAAGAAAGATTTTTAGTAGCTTTACAACGCTCTAGACCTCACTGCAAATAACATGCTGCAACTTGATTCTCTCAGATAATTATAAATCCAGAGAGGATTATAGTAAAATGTATGGTAAGAACCCCAGCCTCCTGAGGTGTGTGTCAATCTTTGTTACCCATGTCAGTGACCCATAGTTACGTTTGACAACTCTAAAGAATTAATTAGAAAAAAATGAAAGTATTTATCACTCAGCAGATTTTCTATATCTTTTCCAGTGAAGCTTCCTCAGTTTTTTCCAGTACTTTTCATTTTTAGAGGTTATTGGTTGCTTCCTCTTATGTGCTAGTGAAACAAAAAAACTAAGCATATAGCAGAACATACCTGTAGCTTGCAATAATTCCTAACAGGACGAAACACAAACCTGGGCTCACCTTTTCACTTTTCTTCTTGAGCAGGGCATCAGCTGTTGTCTCTGAGAAAATGTGCATCCTAAAAACATGTCCAGCTCCTTTTGTATAATCACCTGCCTTGCAAAGTTTACGTTTTGGAACATGGTGTTTTACACTTGAATTACGAATTACTAATGTTTTAACCTTCTCCACCAGAGGCCCTACAAGCTTCTGTAATCCAGAAACACTTTGCTCCAGTCCGTCTAGTCTTTTAACCTGCTGCTCTGCATTCCTGTTCATATCAGAAAGAGATTTTTTCATTTTAAGGCAAAGCCTCTTCATGTCATTACTTCTCAGACTTTCATTTCTTTCCACCCTTGATCCAGGTTCAGTTGTTTCCGCCTTTACAATCTCAATGTCTTTTTCAATGCAACAGATTTCTTGGGAAACGCTGTTAAGCTTCTTAAGAACATTGTCTTGCAGAATCAACAGCTTATCTATTTTCTGTTCAAGGGAGGCAAACTTCATATCCATGATGTTAAAACTTCCAGATGTGCTGACATCACCGCTTTCAACATGAAGAATCTGGGGGGGTTCCATTCCATTATCAGGCCCTTGGTTTTGCAAAGCATTTGGATCAAATATTTTGGCCAAGTTGTTGACCATAGACGTAGAAGAGCTCTGCCTGCTGGATGTGCTCATTTTGCTGGATTGGGTAGGGAAAGGAAATGCTCTGACGATCAGCTGCTTGAGGACAATATCAGTTGCAAAGGCTTCCCATTCAGACTGCTCAGATATACAGCCAAGTTTGGCAACTCCAGCTAAACCAATTTATAAACTACTCTCAAATATTTGACTAAAACAGAGGAAAAAGACACCCAAATTATTTAGGAAGAAAAATGCCTTTGATCCTTCTTTTTTTTTTTTTTTTTTTTTTACATATATGTATCTATATATAATTTTAAATATATATATGTCAGTTTCCAAATAAAGTGAATATAGAGATGCATATCCTAAATGCACGCAGTTCAGTGCCATCAGCCCTAGCAGGGACTGAACTATTTGCACTCCAATGGAATTTGATAGCAAAAAGGCTACACGATACATGAGAAGTCTCTAAGGGTAGATGCTTTGGCAGTGGTGTTGTTGGTTTTCAAAAGTATTATGAGTATGTAATGTGATCCCTGCTCTGAAGAGAATAAGGGTCCTTACAAGGACCTTAAATGCAACTGCTCGAAATTATTATGTCTTAAGGTGAGCTTTTCAGATTAAAATCTTTTTTTGTTAGAAAAGCCTCTTATGTTAGGAAAGAAGTCAATAGAGTTGTTAAAAAACAAATACAGTAAAGAAAGTAAAAGAAGAAGAAACTGGAATGAAGATATTTGAAAAACTCAGAGCCCCTTTCTCTACCCTGTATTTCAATGACCACACAGCCAGCTCTTCATATACAAGCAATTCTCTTCATAGCATATATCTTAATTTATCTCTGTATTTATTGAGACTGTACTAATTTGCCACAAATGAAGAAGCTCTATGTTTTACTATTATCTGTATGTGTCTGGTCATACAAATTCACAAATACAAAGTTTGATAGACAGACTCAGTTCTTTGCTTTGTTTGCCTGCAGTAAACATCTCAAAAACAGTGATTAGTATTCATCACTCAGACAGTCAGTTTAGGCTTTGCTTTTGCAAAAGACTTTAATTTCTCTCAAAAACACAACATTGGACAAAGAACAAATGTCATGACTGGGAACAGGATTCTCTCAGGCATAAATCTGAATTGTTGAACATTTTTCATGTTGGTTAGAAAAATAAAAACAGAATTAAAGAAAGAATAAAATCAGAACTTCTCATCTCAAGTCAACTATAGTCTACAAATGAACAAAAAGTAAATTGGTATGGATCATCTTGATGGAGAAATACAAAGAAAAGGCTGCCTTAGACAAATGACTGTCATAGATGACCGATCACAGATAGGTCAGCCTGCACTTGTGCTGTACTTCTTACAGAAATCAACATGTAGTCAGCCAGCTGGTTGGCAAACAGCCAGACTACTACTCTACTCAAAGGATCAAGAGCTTCTTTTGTGATCCCAGTGTATTTTTTTGTGGTCCCAGTTGTCTTTTGCCAACCCCAGCTTCGCCATCCTTTAAATGCGGAGCACGAGGGATAATTAAGTAAAGCACATAGTGAGTTCTGAATATCTAACGCACAAAATAGCCTTTCAAAATTTCATCTGTTCACTAAATGAAGAATATGAAAGGTCTTCTCTTTATTTTTAGGTGCCGAAGATGTCTTTTGGGGTCAATCACATCTGAAGTTTTCGAGTTTCCAAAAACATTCTCCCACAGTCATTTATGGCTCAGCATGTGGTCAGTGTTGATAAGGTAATTCAGGAGCTTGTTCTCCAGTTACCACAAGTTAATATAGGAAAAAAGTTCCTAGGTACATTTGTCACCTTATGAGAGCAGCGTGTTACTCTGAGTGAAAGGTGAACCACGTCCATGCATGACCATAAAACATGGATTGAAATCTCTTCTTTATATAACAGACATTACCAAGAGGTGACCACCATATGTTATTGTGCACAGCTTATTCACTGAGTGGATTGAAGATTAATGATTTTTAAATAGGAAACAGGATTGGGTGTTGGGGGGGAAATTAAAAATGGGGATTTTAGGGATCCCTATTTCATGGGTAGAATAATATACAAGATAGCAGTTAAAAAAAAGAAAAGAATCCCAAAGCAAAGATTATCATGACAGTTCTAGCAGAGAGCAGTTATGTTTGAACCCCTTTGCCTTCTTCTGTTCATCTCTGTTAGAAGCAAAAACTAAACCCTCATGACAGCTTCACATCTGCAGAAGCCCGTTAGACATAAATTTCCAGGAGAGGTGTTTGCATCTCTGTAAAATGGCCAGATTTGAACAACCATTTATTTTTGATGAAACATCCCTGTAAGAGTTCACAGTGAGCTTCCCCCCTGTCCCTCACACTCCTTACACAAAAAAAAGAGGTTAGTTAGACCTTGCCACCCATCCAGCTAAGATTCTTGCTCTGGGGGTTTTCATAGGTGAAACCTGTCAGCCACAAGGATTCTTTCCAAAAGGAGCACTATTTTGTAAAAATAAGAAAGGGGAGGGAATGTGACGGGACATACAGATAGCAATGGCAAAATCATTTGTTATATTAGTGAACAGTCACATATGTTAAACATTTAGATCTCTCCTAACAGTTGTTCAGGGAAACATTATGTGAAATACCTCAAACCGATACTATAAACACTAATAAAAGTTTTAAGCTCTGTGAGTTAAGATCCTATTATCAAGCATCATCTGTAAAGTCCTACTGATTTAGTATTATGCCATGACGCACAAAAATGCCAGACACTTTAAAATGTAGAAAGCAAACTGTAAAAATGCTTCATTAAAAACTCATCAGTATGTATTAGTAGTTCTGTCTGAAGCGGAAGTGAACTGGAAGAACGAACTACTGGTTAGGGGCTAGAAAAGAGGAATAAATGAAAGAAAGTTAACATCAGCTTTCTGTCTGGGCTCAGAAAGCTCTTGCCAGTAACTTCTTCACAGCTCGGAATCTGTGAATCCTGCCTCTTGCTCTGGAAACTGGAAATAATCTTTAATATTCAGATAACTTTAAAAAGTTCAAGAAGAATAAATTCAGGGATAGTATTCCGTAAAAAATAGTATTATTTTAAGCATTGAACATTTCTTTCTTTAGGCAGTGGATTATTACCACAGCCACTTTATTAAATTAAATAATACTATATGAAAATAATCTGAAATATTTTTAATAACCAAACACCTGGATGGACTTTTTCTAGTAACTGAATCTCATAGCAACTGTAGCTATCAGTAATGAAAAAAATAAGCCAGTATAACAACTTTCTTATTTTCATCTCATAGATTCCTATCATGATCATTGGATTTGCCCAGCACCGAAGTTGCTAAAAAGTCTGTTGAAAAATAAGGGTAGTTAACCTTCATGAATTGAAAACAAAGAAACACAAATGATCAAAATACTGTAGAAATTCCCCATATGCCTAGCATTGCTTAATATTACATTTCAGAATATTAACACTAAACCACTCCACCATGTCAGTGACAATATCAGCCCAAAGGCTGACACTGAACCCTGGCAATTTTTGTACAAAGGTGTAACAAACACTTGCACTACATAGTATAGTGTTAACCAACTGTGAAATTGGATGGCATTTAATTACCTGCCGAAAGAGTTTTATTTCTTCCATACAATTGCTGTTTTTTTTGCTGCTGAATTCTTCTAAGAACTACTGGTTTATATTTTAATGACTAAAGATCACTTTAAGAGCACCCTTATATACCACTCACTCACTTTTCTGCTGACTTTTCACTTCTTTTTATTCCTTTCAGTGTCTATTTTGTGTTTTATATATCCCTGCCCCGTATACCTGCAACTTCCATGTTCCTCTTCCTTCCTTAAAAAATAATCCTCTCCAGCAATCTTGACCATCTTCGTGTCTTCAGCATTTATCCTATGGTTTGTCTGTATTTATTTTCTTAATGAAAACTCCAGCATAAACTAAGAAATGGCAGGGAATAGCCTACTTTAATGAAGTTCTAGTTCAAATTCATCATTCTAATACTGCATTTTTCACAAATAAGCAGAAATAAACGCCACCTTTTTCTGAAAATCTGATCAAGAGAGATGCAGATTTTGTTCTCAGATTAGCCATAGAGATGCACATTTTGTGGGTGGACTGGCCATAAGACCCAGCAGAAAAGTTCCAATAATATCTTTCATACCTGAATGATCAATTATGCTTTACAGATAAACCATGTCTTTATGTATTTCCCCATTGTGATAGTGGTCATAAACTGTAGACATCCCTAGCAAAGGCTGTCCCCTTTAATTATTTACAAGTAAACTGTTTTTAGGAAGACCCTTATATCATTTATAGAATATTTCCATAGAAATCTCAGTAAGATTCAAATCTCAATAAGCCTCAAACAAGAAACAATTTTAGACTTTCAGAACAGGAAAGCCACTATCTAAAATATTCAAGGATTGCTATATGCTAGTCACAGAGCAGAGAAATTACTGTACACAGTAGTGCACAAGTGAAAGTTAAAGCATGTCTGCTCTTTCTCTAGTACAAAACAACAGCTCCCTAAGAAACAATATAAGCTTACAGCTGCTCGGTTCTGAAACAGATTAGAAAGCAAGCATGAAAGCTATGAACCAGATTCAGAAAGTCATGCTGTTTACTGAAAGTTCACAGACGTCCATGATGGTAAAACAGATGAAACCGTTGTCTTCCCTCTCCTCTAATCCCTCCCACCCTTCCCAACCAAAAAGCATCAACTTGGATCAGGGAATTTATCCAGAATGATGCATTTATACAATCAGCAGTTATGTTGGACTGTCACTGTGGGGGCTGAAATAACTGTATGCCTAAGATTAAGTAACAACCTGTGTCATAAGTGATACAACTTTATGGCACCCCTGGGGTCTGCCCAAAATGCTAGTCTGGAACTCTGCTTAAGGTCAGAAAAGGAAACAGTTTTATACAGGACAGGAGGATACAGCAAGAAAAGTCTGGCACCGAACTTCATGAGGTAGGGCTAGGGAATTTACTGCTCCACAAGGCTCTCTGCATGCAACTACTCTACAACCTGTTAATTAATTATGAATTCTGACTTCCTTTACTATAATGTCCCTGGTAGCTAAGTATCCTGGAGATACCCTAGTGATAAATAATGAGAGCAAGTCCCTGAAACAAACTGCAGAGAGATCCCAGTTACAGTTCAGCAATCAATCTGCAGATGCCATGTACTGACCTTTTAGATATATTGTCCCCTTCAAATTTTGAGCCTCTCTGCATGCATTCATATGACCACTTTTTTCAGGAAAAAAATAAAAGTTAATTTATCTGTATATGTCTCTGTAGAAATTATCTAGATCTTTGAAGATGAAAATTACAGTGGAAAACACTACCCATGTTCTGGGGGCTAATACTGCTCATACTCTGGAGCTCTGCAGATCTCTTTCATGTGGAAAAGAATTTGCAAAGGAGAGGTAATCCACTGCAAGCGGCATGGTGCAGCATTTAGCCAGGCCAAGCCCAACTCACTCACACATGGCTTCCCACTATTAATGGGTTTCTTTGGGTGAATAAGAACTGCACAGCCACCATAGTCAGCATCTGTCTGCTTAACAGCTGAAGTTCAAAGCACTTCACCATCAAAGTACACAATGTTCTTTCACTGTGGGTTGGTCCCCACTATCATCATTTCCTGTGGTCAAGATATCACATCAAGAGTATCACCTCTGCTTAGCTGTCCCAAATTTACTATACGAAAAACAAAACAAACCTCAAAGCCCAGAGTTTCTTACGGCTGAAAAATACTGTGTGATAAATTACCCATTAATAGCCTAAAACTCTATTTCCAGGAAGCCTGTTTAAAGGAAAATTCCTGACTTTCTGAGGCTAAAGCAGAGGTGTCATAACTCTGAAACAGAGCAATGAAAGAAGTACTGTCTCCAGGTGCAGCAGGAGCTGTACCTCATTTCATCTGCTGGGTAGACTGGTTAAAATCTTTGGTTGCAATCCAAAACTTTCTGGCAGCTAGCATCCTGTATTAAAATTTATAAACCACGAAAGGCCTTTTCTTATAAAAAAGTTAATTCAGGATGGATAGGCTGAAAAGACTTGAAAGAGACAGTCATCAGAAGTGGTTATATGGAAAATTGGATGTAAGTAACACCTTTCGCTCCATCAGGACATACTAAAAATACAGTAAATGTAATTTCAGTGAAAAAGGGAAACTGTATTGGTTAAAAGATCTTTAAAAGAGCTGTGGAGAAGAGCCCCAAAGCTGCCTACCCTGTTGGGAGGTAGAAGTTTTACAAAGGCTGTATTATCTTTTCCAGAAGAAACATACTGATAGCTCAGCTTCCTTCAAGCTGCAAATCTTACCTGCCCATAATATCAGAGCCCTGGTCAGATACAGTGGACATCCTCAGGGGTGGCTGCCTACTCGACAGGCAGTACCAATAGAAAGAGCAGCTGAAATCCATGTGTGTCTTGGGCTGTCAGTCTGTGATCACCCAGCTTTATGAAACTAACGTTTAAAAAGAAAAGGTAATTATCTTTGAGTTTATTATGAGTTAACCTATTTTCTTTGCTGTAAGAATACTGCAAAGATAACACTGAGGCTAGTGAAAGCCCAGTATGGCAGCCAGGGGAATGTAGTGCTCTTCTGCAGAATTACTGCTGATTCATTTTCAGTTGTGGTGGGTTTGTTCCTGCTGCCGTCTACAATAAGACCGGCTACAAGAGTGCAGAAGTAGGAAGGAAGGTTTGGGGTTTTCTGTTTGTTTGGGGTTTTTTTAAATACCAGTAAACACTCTCTGTGACTACTATTAGCCTATTTCTCCATCATATCCTCACTACAAAATTATTTTACCCTGCTCCATTGTTAAGGCACTGCACCAAAACCAGGAACCCACTCATTCTGTAGGTGAGCCAGGACATTGGTTATTTATCCAGGCAGGCTTCGCTGAAGCAAGCTTTTTTTTTACCAGTATGACTGCAACCAGAGTTGGAATTAAGCAGACTAAGTAAGTAAACCAGCAGAAAATCTGAATGCAGAAAATACCCTGATCCATCTCTTCTTCTTGAAAGTCTAGTGTCAAAAAAATTAAATAATTGGCACATTCACATTCAGCATGAATGTCAGAATCCAGGACTGCTTAAAAGAAGGAAAAGCACCACAAGACGCATATACTGGAGACCAGTGTTTTTAGGGAAGAGGTAATTTGAGCTGGTTTTGTTTGTAGTGTTGGCTAATTCTGGTGGATACTTGTTGATACTTCAAAAGATTGTATCTTTTGCCTGGCAAATTTCCATAGCATACATTTATGCTTTAGGGATGAAGAATTCAAAGGAAGCTTGTTACATAAAATTTAACTTCTATATCAAAAAGCCCTAAAATCCAGGAAGTTAAGTATTACATTTTTTTCCACTTTGATCTGCTTGTTTTATATCAATACAAATAATTCATTCTACGCAATTTCATATGACTGAATGAACAGATATGAAGTAAATAAAGGTCACAGAAATATCCCTCCCTGTTTTCCTGTCCTGCCCAGGGTGCACATGCTAATAGCATGGCACTGGTGGATATTCTTAGAGCAGAAATGCCTTTTAGCTATGTGTCTTCTTTTGTAGCTGTTTTCTTCCTCCTAGAATGTTCATTCCAAAATGAAACACAGCAAGGTCTCAGCCTTCTAGCTGAACTTTGAAAGCCATCACAATTGCCATCTATTTTTGTCTCCTTTAACTCCCACATATTTCAACTAAATGATCATTCCAGATGCCCAGGCACCGAGCTGTAAAGATTAGCTGTATTCAGTGCAATCATCCTCTGGCAATTTTTCAATTTTCAATTACCTGATGAGATGTAAAAAGCACTATGGTACCTGGCAGGACACCACTATATAAAACAAGCTGAGATTCACCCAATATCGTCTTTAATAAAGCCTTTTTGTTTTAATTTATCAAACTTTAATAACTCATCTTGAAAATTCTGAAAACATCAGTCTTGGCTTTAATGTTGTGAGAAATTTCAAATTAATCTATTTACAGGGGAAAAAAAAAAAAAGAAAGAAACTCAAAAATATGTTTTGTGTGTGCTAAATATATTTATATCACCACTTACACAAAAGCTGGGGAGAGAACTCTTGCTGACAATTACCTGCCTTTGCTAATTGAATAAAAGTCACTCAGAAGTCATCAACTTCTAAGGAAGGTTCTTATACCAGAGATTTCATAGAGTCTTTTTGTAGCGACATGCAAGCCTTTGAGTCAAGTGAGGACTTCCCTTGCAGATGCAGGGAGTCTGGGCAGAATTTACCTTGCAGATGCTTCTCTCATCTTCAAGAGCCTGCCATGGCACTGGATGCACTCCTCCACACTTACATCTTTTCTCCTGTGCTTTCCCTTCAGTCTATGACACCCTTCAGGCAGTCTAGAATCAGCGAACATGCTTAAATGGAGCTGAGTGAGTAATACAAGGTAGAATGCACTCAATGGGAAGAATCAGAAGTCCCAAGAAATTGAGTTGTTGTGAATGAGCTCCTGTTTAATATCCAGGAGGGTCCTCAAAAAAGTAGTATGTGAGCAGATACTGTGGGGGAGAAACTCTGATACTGCACATTTTTCATCTTCTCAGTGCTCTTCTTGGGAAGCAGTGCTCCTTAAGGCAGGCCAAGAGTAAAATAACAGCTGCATCGTTCCGTAAAGAAGATGAGCTAAGTTTTTATTTCATAGAAATGCTTCAGGGAAACTGCTTTCAGAGGTCAGTTTGGGCATCTGATGAGCACAATGACTCGAAAGACACACAGCTGAATTACAGCACTTATAACTGAAACACTATTTCCCTACCTTAATGTGCAACCTAAGTAAAATCATGTAAGATTTAAAGTTCTCAGCCTTCGGGCCAACTGGCTAAGCAAAAAGAGAGCTTCCTTTGGCCAGCCATAGCTTCTCCCAGACAGAAGTTTCTTTTCATAGAAATTTTATCAACATGTAGCGCTGGATAAGGCTGCAGTTTGAATAAACAATAAAGTACACCAGTGTTACAGAAGTTGGCTAAATAAAACAGAGTCTGGCATTACTGACACATTAATATTCCACTGCTGAAACAGTGTGCTTCAGCCTGTAAATGCTGAAGAATCTTTTTTATTAGTAGTACTTTTTTTTTTTTGGAAAAAATATTTTATTAGCGCTACACTGCCTGCCAAGAAGCCTCATCTCCCTACCACATTGTATCACTTACACAATCACTTATACCTCTTAAACCCCTGATTTCATGCAACTACCAAAGTCGTCTCTTTTTTTAACTTCCAGGAAGTGTGATGCAGCCTTTCATCAGACTTTGAAGAACCCCAGTAGTCAGCCTTTTTAGAGTCCAGAATGAAAGCCTTGTGTTAACAGAATGGCTTGCTAATAGCTTTAACTAGCTCACAAGTGTCAAAAGCCAGGTATTTTTTCTCAGAAAGCACAGAAGAACCAAACCAATGGACTCCATCTGCCTACTCCAGCTCAGCAGTTGTATCACTTCTTTGCTCACATTGTGCTTTCCTGTTGTCAACTGCTCCAAATTAAACTTCAGCTACAGTGCACACCTGCAGGCTACTGAAGTGGAGGCTTTAATTCTTCTAAGTCCACGCCGTGGGATTCAGCACTATTTTTATGAGGAAGATTTTAAGCTAAAGACACCAGAACTGAAGTATGATCCACTTAGGAAGGAACTTTCACACAGGCGGCCAGAGCAGGTGCAAGGCAACCTTTCCTGACAGCAGTCATGTTTCGGTACGCTTCAACATCTGATATCATTATGTGCATCCAGAAGTGTTTCTGACCACTCTTTCAAAGGTCTTTGGGGAAAAGTTTTGCCTGCTGTTCATACTTGTGAATTTCTGAACTGCCTACTTGAACATTCAGGTGAAAACAACTGCTGCTATGTTGTAGGAGTGGGAACCTTTCAGAAGCTGAAGAGAAGAGATCATCCTCTAAACAACTCATGCAGGACACCAGCAGCATGCACTGGTAAACAAACCTAGTTTCTTAGAGAATCAGGTGGTCAGAGCAAGCACTTCCCTCAGGAGAGCCTCAGTGCTCTCCTAGAAACTTGTCCAGCAAAAAGGAAGAGAGGCAAGAGTTTGTACCCTTACCTTTTCCACTTGCCCCATGTAGTTGGCCCAATCATTAATTGGATTTCTTATCTGAGAACAGAAAATAGGGTGTCAGCATGGTCTGCTTGCACCTGTAACTTCCCTCTGCTTCTGCTATAGGTTACCTCTAACTTTGCATTGTTAAAATTCAAAGAAAAAGGGAACAGAAATGTAAGGCCTTGTACAGGTGACCACAGTGAACATCCTGTGTTAGGCAGTGGTATAACATTTAATAAAACCCCATAAAGAGGAAAATCTGATTAGAAAAAACAGCAGGATTAATAAACATTATAGCTATGCAATGTAAGAAAATTTGCATTCCCTAGGAGCCAGGTCTTTTGCATTTCTTGATGTGTTTTCAGACTAAATTGTTACTTATTTTTTGTATTTAAAAAAAACCCAACAAACAAAGCAACATAATAATGCTTAGAATAAGTTTGTTGTATTTATGTTAATGAAAGATCAGATCTGGATTCCTGAGTGTCTAGTGACTCTGCTTCTAGGACACGGAAACACGAGAAGAGCAGTCCTGTTATGAAACAAACTCTCCTCTTACCTCAAAGGCCTTCTCCTCTCTTCCCCTGACCTGTCCTCATCTGCTCACTTCTTCTATTTACAGAACTCCATTAACGTTACTCGCTCTAATTTGATCACAAGATTTTGGGCTCCATGCAGAAGCCACCTGGCCAATGTCCAATGCCTTGTGGAAGGGCAGAGCGGAGGATCAAAATAGTCCCTTCTCACTTCACACAGCTGGTGGAAGCTTATTTTATAGGCACTTTTTTACCCTTTTAAATTCTGTCATATCTTTGGGATTACAGATACAAGTCACACCCTATCACCTATCTGAAGGGAACATACAGGTAGATAAAGCCCTATTGATATTCCTGTCCAGACTTCCACTCCTCCTCAGCAGGGCAGCCAGCTATTAGTACTATTACAGTAGTTAAAGCTGGACATAAACACAAGGAAAATGAAGCTACAGAACATCTAAACCACATAAATCTCAACTCTAGTAATCTAAAAGATGTTCAGTTCAAGGTAAGCATCCTCTATAGTCAAGGAAGAGAAAAAGTGAGCAATATCTACAGGGCAGTTCAACCCCACATTATAATAGATGACAAATGGGAGGAAGCATCTCTGGTGGTACTTCTCTCCCTCCTGACTAAAGGAGGACACCAGCTTCAATTAGATACCTAGGTTTACAAGGTTTACAAGGAAGAGAAGGCTAATCTCACCTTTTGCCCTCACTTAGAAAACGGTTAGAACTGTGTGTAGACAACAGTCCATCATCATCACAGAAACCTGAATTACAACTTTCAGCATTGTTTAAATTATGTCTGCCCTTGTCGTGGGCAAGAGCCAGTCCCGTAACCCTGCTCCTTCTGAACTGTTGGGGTAGGTTCCAATTAAGAGAGAACAATAACACATTCTACTCTCGTCTCAAAATATCAAGTCTTTGATTTTGTGAGTAGATGTGGCGGGTGGTATTTCTGTCATGACTCCTATCAATGTATCTCTTCTGAATGTTGCCTGGAGAACAGGCATCAGCAGGAATCATGAATTAGACCTTACCCTAAGGGTATGAAATGCTTGAGGGCTGACCAGAAATCACACATTATTACCTCACTCTGCCTACACAACATGAGCGTTGCAAAAGGATTATTTCTTTCAAAATACCTGATTTTCACTGTTTGGAAAGGCAATTTTCATGAGCTGGAAAAAATCCATGTTCTTTGGAAAGGTAGGGCAATTTCACACAGCACTCTCACTTTGCAATCAGGCCAGGCTGTCCAGTTTCTTGTTAGTTTGTTCAGCTGGTTTTATGGCCTCATAAACCAGTTAATTCCTCTCTCTCTCACTTGCTCTCTTTTTTCTTTTTGTATTTTTTAAAGAAATATGCTGTTTCTAACTAATGATTTTGCCTTAATCTCAGTACTCACTGAAAAGTTGTACATATGCCTGAAAGCAGTATCATGGCTCTGGAAAATTGTGATTGCTGCGACAAGATGAATGGGGAATGACTGACTGCCATTTCTCCCGGTGCAGTAGAATGCAGACACTCAACACAGGTATTTCACACCAGTTTCAAATGAGAAAGAGCAGATTCTCACACTAATTACTTGTTGTGGAGCTTACTGTCACAGGATATTGTGAGGACAGTGGGGTAAATGGAGAGGTAAAAAGGCACTGGAGAAAATTACAAAGGATAACTTCATTGGCAGCAACAGTGAAGATGTAACTACTGGCCATAGGCTGCTGTACTACTATCTGAAGCTAAGAGGGTGTCACCAGGAAAGAATCTCACCTCATGTTTCCCAATTTTAGATACTGCTACTAGTCACCTGCAGCTGGGATGCTGGCTGACTTCTAAACACATAAAATTCATGTAAATGCCCCTGATTAATTGCTCATAACCCTTTCTTTCTGCCATTAGAACACAGTGGTGATATTCATTACTTTTAGGTCTGTCCTACCTCAGAGCATGGAAGATTTCAGGCTCTTTGGCTTCTCTCCCATCCTTGCACCTGGGAACATTTGGAAGTCTTGTCATGACCTCATTCACCTTTCTGCCTGTGAGATTTGATTTTCTGACTGCTGCATTTTTTTTTTTACCTAGATTTTTCATGTGGTACTATGGAGAAGGAACTGTGATTACCAGGAACACAAGACTCTAGTCCCTGACCAACTCATGATCCAGTGTAAGAATTAAAAATAGTTGTCACTGGAGCTAACCAGAGAGTTTTGAAACAAAATACCGGAATGTGCTGGAAAATGATGGCTCACGAAAACAGAAGACTGATGGACACATAAAGATGTGCTACTTCCAACTAAAATTAACTGGGGAAGAAGGAAAGGCAATGCTTGCAACCTTGGAATAAAGCATTTCTACTTTTCATTTCAGTGCAGATTTTTATATTGCAGCCCTCTCTTCAGGACCACAGAATGATTACAATGAAACTGAAAACCTTATGAAATTAGGTAGATTATGAATTTCTTCGCAAATTAATTTCAACCAGCTTGCCTAGTCAAAGGCTTTGTTAGCTTCTGGAACCTAGTGACTGAACTGAATACGTGAAACAGAATCATCTAAATTTGACATAAAAAGACTATTTTACGTGCAGCTGGAGGTTTTCGTTTTAAATGCTAGTCTGTGTTGAACAAAGCACACTGAGTTAAGGCAGACCATGATGCTCTGACAACAGAGGTAATTATTGTGATCTGCACAGCTTTTTTTTTAATATTTCTTTTTTTTCTTCTGTTACCCCTGTACTACTATTTCTTGCCATTTTCCTTAAAGGGTATGGTTTCCTAACATCATGTTTCGGTCACAGTATCTGCAGAGTACAGCCAAATCCTTGAATTCTTTGGTTTTGCTGTACTAGCTGTTTTGAATTTACTGGAGTGGTAAACATGCCACAATAGGGGACATCACCATATATCAAGTAGCTGTGATCAGGCAGATCAGGTACCAGTAATTTTCCTAACAGAGTTCCAGTGTCAGAGATCAAGCACAGGGGATCAGATATCTGCATTACCACCATCCAGAATCAAGTGTCATGGATCAGGACTATAACTGCAAGGAATGAAGTGTCATGTGTGGCAGAGCAGGAAGCAGTTACCACCCTGGACCTTAATGGTAGGGACTGTGTCTCTGTAGCTTCACCACTGGGCGTTGAGGATTAACACAGCAAAAGCAAAGGTGGTTAAATGATTTTTCTCTTGGGGGACCTTAATGCCACTTTGCCAAATATTGATTTGATCATCTAGGGGTGTCTCTGGGCAAGCAATACCTGCAATACTGTGTGTGCAGTTAATCTTTTCGGACACTGCTAGCCATGTGTTTGACTTATTGTTCAATATACAATTTCTTATGTATTTTTTAAGGAAAACATTCTTAATGCATGTAGAGACAAGGGAAAATCCAGGTATATTCCTTCATCCAAGGTGGGATAGACGACAGTCTCTAAGGTAGTCATCAGAAGTGCCTCGTACAGTATCATTCACTCCTCACCTTGACAATGATCACCTGGAGGCACAAACCTTGTTTCTGCCCAGCTTCATCTTGAGCTGGGAAATAAGGCTGGTGAATGCAAGCAGCTTTAATGTTTTTTTTATGCTGATATACAGTCACAAATCATTAGATTTTAGGGTAGGATGAGAAGCTTATAATCATGCATCCTAATTATCTTGCATTAGTTCCTAAAGATTATGTTGTGATTATCAAGAATCTCTCAGAAAACGGCTTGTTGTCAAGATGCTGACCACTGCTGAACTAAAAAAGGAAACACCATTGTCCTCAGGAGGCACTCGTGGAAAGACCTGACACGAGTAGGTTCACAGAGAACATCCAAAACTCTGGTTTGAAGCTATGACACATTTTGATAGTGCTTGGTATTAAGTCCTTGGTATATGAGCCATCTGTAAATCCCATCTATTATTAGCAGGGATAAAGGAATATGTCTGGAGCCATTTAAGGAGCAGGAACAATTGTAGAGGAGTGGACTTGTTATAGTTAGCATTCATATCACTGAACACCATGTTTAAAAGGTTTCCTAAGCTCACAAGACTCATCACCATCTGCAGGTACTTCAATTTCCAGCTAGCTTTGGTATAAGTGGTTTATAAACCAGAACAGAGAAGCCAGCTACAGCCGTTGCATCATTACATCTTGTGTCACAGGTCTGAACCTTTGTCATTCCAACACCTGCTGTGCTGCTGTCAACTGGTCTTCTTTGAAGCTGCTCTGACACCATCAGCATCTCTTCAGAGGTTAACAGCCTCTGAGAGAGGCATGAAACCTGATGTCTGTGCTCCACTGCACAGAGATTACCAGAGAAGCCTTACACAGTAGGCAGCACATGCCTGTCACTGCAAAACCAACCATAGGTGTGCCTATCGTCAGTTCTTCACCTCAAATCCAATGTGAGTCCTGTGCTAGCCTGGAAAGTCAAACCACAGCTATTAGATATATGCATTCAAGTTCCAGGAATTTGCAGGGTTCACAAGGAGCAGCCTACTGAGAGATTCCTGGGATGTTAACTGGCTCCTTGCCAGCATAGCACCCAAACTCCCTGTCTTTTAGGACTTGAATATTCCCATTTACAAGCATAGTTGCCCTCTTGCAGCCCAGAGTAAGGAAAACAGAAATGTGGTCAAGAAGGGTGACACCCCCCATTCTTTTACAAGGACATCAGGATCTTTCACTCCCAGGTACTGTGGTTGTGGAAAAGGTATGAAAAGCCTCTTCAAAGGAAATGCAACAGTACTCAACTGATCCCTTTGGGAAGGATTAATGACAAAGCCAGCCCGAGCACAGTTTGCAGAAAACTGTTTCATGCTTTATCTTTCAGTGGGCTCCTCTGCTGTGTTAGCTTGTTTCCAAATTTTAGCCCAAGTTACCCCATTCTGACAATCTCTCAAATACCATCCCAAAGAAAGTCTCTGAGAATTAAAGGCCGATTATAATCAGCAAAACCTGGTTCAGAAAGTCAGCAAACATGAATTCTTTTGCAAATCCTGCACCTGATCTTCATACCTGTTTTTTCTGTTTCTCTATCTAGATATTCCCAGGAAAAGACAACTCCCATTACAAGCTTGTTGGCAACTCAGAATACATACACTCAACTCACGCACATGTGAATTTGCATTCACAGCAGCTGTCTGAAGCCTGATGATTTCTGATCCCTTGCGTGTCTACCACAGAGCACATTTACTTGGTACATGAAGCGTAAAAGAATGAAAATCATCTGGGAAAGGCGATTCCTGTATCATATTAACCCCAAAAAATTTCCTCCCCACCTCTATAAAACCACAGAATCCAGCTCAATTTTCATTCCTGAAGATAGCTTTCTATTTTCTACAGGGAAAGGTCAGTAATGCTAAGAAACAGAATTAAAGAATGCCAGTCAGTCGACAGCAATCAGGCTAATCTGTGCTGCCCACAATACAGAAGTCAGCGTAGGCAAAGATGACTTCTATCAAAATTGCTATGAAGGACTCTAAGGCATGAAGGAATATTCTGCCTTGCAGAACATGGAATATCTTCTCTTCAACCCCAGTGCCATATTCCAGCATCACCAATTCCAAAAATGCTCTTTTTCATGCTATTTATGGGTCTGGACTAACCAGATGGCTAATTCATTTCAGAATCAACCCTTAACACAGAACACTGAAGAAGTCAGCTTAAGTGAAACAAAAAAAGTCCTCAATGAACAAGAGACAAAAGACTTTGTAAATATATGGGACAGCCAGGCAGGCAGATGTGAAAGGAGCTGAAAGAAATTGTGAGCATTGAGGAGGCTACAGAAAATAAGATTTCTGAGGGGAGGAAGACAGGAACTGATCTAACACTATTATACCAGGAAACACATACTCAGCAAAGTCTCATATACATTATGGCTTCAGTATGATTATTGTCAACTATTGCCAATCCATAAAGCAAGAAGATCCTGAGAGGAGAAAGAGCAGAAAGAATTAAAATCCAAGACTTTCAAAAAAATAAACAATAGAAGCAAGGTACTAAACATGATAAAGAAATCTGAGTGTAATAAGCTTTATAGGACTGGAACCTGCAGCACCTAAACCCCCTGAGGAACGACTTTCAGACAAAATCGGGAGCTAGGATATTCTTCCAAAAAGGTTTTTCACCACTGGAGGTCACTGTAAACTGTAGTTGCTCTTTATGAGCCACTCAAAAGAAAAAAATAAACTGAACTCAAGTTATCTGGCATCCACGTTTTGAGGTGAGACAGAACCGAAACATCACTTGCAGGGTATTTGGAAAATACATCTAGCTAACCAGTGAGGACTTCTTTTTGCTGGAGACATACTTCTTGTTTCAACTTATTCCAAGCAAAGCATTTGCAGACTGCTAAGAGTTTAGATGTGTGCCTGCATATACACAGGGACCAGTTTTGCATCTGTAAGCCTGCCTCTCTCACTGGTCTTGCAGATAAACAGTCTTCCTGAACACTGGCAGGCTAACAAGAGGTAAGGTGATGGGGACACAATGGGAGACCTGCTACTGAAGCTCATAAAAATCATGGGTTTGGAGTTTTGGTTGTTTTTTTTTTTTTTTTTCCCTTAGCAAACGAACATAGGATTATCTGCATTAGGATCTCTAAAAGAAGATAAATGTTTGGCAACACTGCCTAGTAAAAACATAAGCCTGCTAGGCTTAAGGGTTTACATCCTGTGTAATCCATAGATCACAGTTTGTCTGAATGAGATTTTCTTTTCTCTTTTCATTGAATTCAGATAACTGTTATCTTTCAAATAATTCCTAGCCCACCCCACTCAATCAGATAGCAATGAATATACAGTATATGCATTACAGATATTAAACGTGTTCAGACAGTAAAGGAATGTTAGTCCAACTTCCTGCCTCTCCTATTGTAGGAGGCCTACTGATATGAATATCAAAAGAAACAGATGATGTTCACAAAATGGAGGCACTGGGTCACTTACAAGGAAAATAAGCATGAAACCACTGGAAAAGAATAAAGAAATGAGCCCAGCTAGTTCTCAGCAGGTTAAGTAAAAAATAAAAATCCAGCTTCATAAACCAAAGAATTTACATTTCAGGGATAAAACTGAAACTCCTATTTGACCACAATTCTGACAATGAATTAGTGGCAGCTGGAGTAGTTTTATCTGAGAAGCACATTTTATTTACTGAAATTCCACTTTATGGTGGGGAAAAGGAATCATCCTAAAGCAGGTTTCTTTATTTTCTGCTCAGTGAAACACCACAGACCAATTCTTGGCTTGTGTCAACTAGAATAACTCCAAAGGAGTTTGGCCTGGTTTGATCTAAATGGAGAACTTCTGTAAAAAGAGAAGCAATCTGCATCTGTGACAAATTAAGAAGAAATTAAAATGGGGCCAACCTTTTTTCGCTCCTCTGGTTTATCTTTTACCTTTCCCTTTATTCTTTTGCACTTTAACCTATTTCAAGGAATCAGCAACAGAAGCCTTATTGATGGTACAGCAAAATCCTAACAAAAAAACAAACCCTGCACATTAAAGCATTATACTGGTTAGGCAAAAACTAGCTACAAAGACAGGTTGACTGAACAGCAACTTCATTGCTTTGTTGTCCCATTCTCCTTTTGGTTTTATTTACACATAGAATATGAACTTTTAGAAAGAATTTTTTACTGGATGTATGCTCAGACAACCTCAACACATAATACCTAAGAACCCTGATTTAACAAAGCATTTCAGCACATGCTTAACTTAAAGCATGTGAATAGATTTACTGTAAGTAATGTGTAATCCACATAGTGAAGCATCTCCAGCCATATTCTCTAGCATGTCATTTTAGCTCACTGGAAGGTAGGAAATCCCAGCTTTCCACTGGAACAAGCAGTACTTGCTTATTTATAATTGCAGTTGACCAACTCATAGCAGTACTTTAAATGTCTTATGCAGTTCAGAAAGGTACACTTTAGTTTCATCTAGTTCTTACTAACACTGAACGACTCTTGTGGACTACAGTGGAGTACCACAAAGAGCAAAGGAAACATGCCCTTAGAGGCTGAGAAGGAAAAAAAAATATAGATAGTGAAAAATGGCTAAACAGATGCTCCAAAGCAATGTTTCGGGCTGTTTTTTCTGTAAAATGCTTATTTAGCATAAACCTCAGTGTTTCATTTGATATTCAAATTAATTCCTATTCCAAACTCATGCTGATAAAGCTTGTAGATAACACTACAAGCATGCACTTTTCTTCTTGACCTTCTTTGCATTGATGGAGCCCTATAAATTGTTATGATTTCCAAGCTAAAACACAAAATGCAGTTTCTAAAGTCAAATGTAAGTGAAAGATTTTTACTATTTTTAAGAGTCTATTTTTTTTCCTTGGTGTCTGCTAAAGATTTTGGAAAACCATTCAAAGTTCCAGATACCGCATATATTAAGAGTATGATTCCAGATGCAAGAGATCCTGGGAACTATGGTAGACTTGCAGATCTGGAAATAGAGATTAAATCATTATTGCCAACTCATGTTCTTTCAGTTAAGCTTTCCACTGATTTTGGAGCCCAGAGAAAGCTAAGTAGCCAATTTTCTCTGCCACAGTCACATGATGCTGAAATGGAGATGACTGAAGAATTTGTGGGGAGGAAAAATAAGATCTCCCACATTCTTGGCAAATGTTAGCTAATAACATAAAGGTTTTCATACAGCGTATGTCAGAGAACACAATTCCAGATATAAGTAACTGGTCTGATAAGGAAGACATTTCTTTCATTGCAAGGGGGTCACACTGCAGTTCACAGTATGCCTCAGGCCCTGGCCTGGAAGCTAGAAAGTCTGGCTTACAGCCCCGCTTCTGTCATAGATCCGCTGGGTGACCTTGGATGCTTCTATCCCTCTGAGACCCTGCTTCTCTATCTAGCTCTGTAACAGCCTGCCTGCTTAGACCATCAGGTCTGACACGACAAATGTCACTCACAGCGTCCATAAATAATCACTAATACAGTGAAATTTTGTATTGCCTAAGGACATAAGGAGCAAATGCTCATTCTGAGATGGCCTCCTGAGATATCTAACCATGCATGAAGTCACTACTAATGAAGCAGAGGAACAGCACAGACACAAGCGGGGAATAGTGCAAAGCGGTGTCACACAAGCTTTCTTTACAAGTCCCACACTAGCCCTTACAAACATTTTGAATCAATCTGCTGGCAATTGGGGGCAGCTAGAAAATATTTCAGAGGGATTCTTTGAGAAGATCATTAAATAAAATTTGCTTGACTTGTTAAGAGTTGTGACCATGAATTCCTAGTTAATGAGTTTTATGCTTGTTCTCTGGAGTAGCTGCCTGATAAACATAAACATCTTTTAGTAAATGACTTACATTTGAACTTAAAACTTGTATTTGTTGAATAACTTTATTTGAAGATTTCTAATACAGATTTTATTATGTAGCATTACGTGTACAAGGTGTTGTCCTTAACAGCGAGGAAAGAAAGTGCTGCAAATACTGTGTTTAACAAACCCAGTAATAAACATGACAGAAGAGGTAGTAGTTGTATGTGAAACCAGGGCAATGAAGGAATATGCCTTCAGAAACATGGGAAATTTAAATATTTGGATAAATCCATACCTTTGCATGTGTCTCTATTTTAACAGACAGTGAGTTATATAAAACTAAAACTGAAGCATGTACACAACAGAATTTAAAGATACAGATCTTCGATGTAGTGCTGGAAAGCCACAACAGGGAGACAGATTTGCCTTTTAATGGCTAGAATATTGTCTTGAAAGGACAGCTTAGAGGATTAGAAGAGACTGAAATAAAAAATACCTCTTTATAGAAACAGAAGTTAATGGATTAAGTCAATTTGTCTGTCTTAATCTTCTTAATATCTGAAGGGGGGCTACAGGAATGCTGGGGAGGGACTCTTCATTAGGGACTGTAGTGATAGGACAAGGGGTAATGGGTTAAAACTTAAACAGGGGAAGTTTAGACTGGTTATAAGGAGGAAGTTCTTTACTGTAAGGGTGGTTAGGCACTGGAATGTGTTGCCCAGGGAAGTTGTGAATGCTCCATCCCTGGCGGTGTTCAAGACTGGGCTGGACAGAGCCTTGTGTAACATGGTTTAGTGGAAGATGTCCCTGTGCATGGCAGGGGCTTGGAACTAGATGATCCTAAGGTCCTTTCCAACTCTAATTATTCTACGATTCTATGATTCTATAATATTGTTAGCTTATCCATTGTAGCGGTATTATACGGACATATGTTTAGACTCTTCTACTCTTTAGATCCCCTCACAAGCAAGCTACATTTCCATACCATACATTTTTATTCTTACAGAATAGGTTTCTTATGTAACCATAATAAAGTCCTGTTATGAGCTGGAAGAAATACATAGGGTAAGTATACACCAAGAGATTTAGGAAACCTCTGCGATGGTCTCAAACCAGGACCAAGAGTCTTTAGGCAATTTCTCCAGATTTAGAACTACTAAACAAGAGACTACTACTAATTTCAGAAAGACAGTAAAAAGTGTTTGGTTTGGCAAAAGCAACAAATCTCATGGTGAACAAGTCCTTCAAAATGTAATGATGATATTAAGGGCTGTGGCATCATCAAAGGTCACCATAAAATAATCCTGTGCCTTGTTGTCTTACTGACAGTAGTTAAAAGGCTGTAATTTTCTCCTACCATCTTCAACTACAGTCACTGTTGAAGATACAAGATCAACTGGACAGGCTCATAACTAGATAGGGTCACAGCTGAAATTAAACCTATCTGCCCACATATCAGCTCCATCACTGCTTAGTCCAGGCATGGAGTTAGGGAGATCTTGTGCTCTAGTATATCTGCTCAGTTAACCTTGAAGACAGGCAAATGTGGAAAAATACTTTCTCTTCTCTTTTTAGTATCAATAACAAATTCCTTTGCGTGTATTATAACAACATCCCATGTCTTTCTTTAGCACAAGGTCATATTATAGAACTCCATTTTAATTTCTCTCAGGAATTTCATTTGTAAATGTCAATCAAGCACTTAAAGTACATGAGTGCATAGTATTAAAAAAAAAATCTCCACTTACATACTATACAATGCATGCCTAACAAACAGTTATGTTTCAAAATCGGCAATTAAGGGATTTGTTTAACTCAGGAGTGAACAACAATTTCCAGCAAACACAGATGGACCAAACACCAGGAATTACATTGGATTGTCCATATAAAGGGAGAAATGAAGATCCTCAGCCCCTCAAAATATTTATTATATGTGAGGCTTCCATTCAAGGTGAGACAAATGTGACCTCTCCTATGCAATTGCCCTTGTTTGGAATGCTCATGCTGCACTCAGCACTGGAAAGTCACTTTTACTGCACTGTGACTTCTGCTAAACATGTCCACTAGACATTTCACAAGGGTGCCAGAAAAGAAAGGTCACAGAGTCAGTCTGGATGTATCTCCCTGCACCTCCGTGTGTATTACAAATTGGCTGGGTAGGTAAGCTGTAACAAGACACCTCTGAATGGTCATGAGAAAAAGAATTCCTTGTTAAGCTGTGCATCTAAGGTCAGAGAGGAGCTTTTAAGGGAAGACAGAAAAGGTTCAATATTTTTTACACTGAAATAAATATCTATGCCTTTGTTGTATGAAAACTGATGTGATTATCATATGTTTCAACAGTCACATATTCCAAAGGTTATGCTTAACCCCTCACCACAGTATTCATAGGATCTAAATGAAAACCAAAAAGAATGAACTGGGGGAGGAAGGAGTGAATTTGTGTAAATGACACCAGAAAAATAAAGAAAACATCAAGAAGCTGCTAGAGATTTTTGAAATTTTAGAACCTGGACCAAATGCTGTGTAGGACCTTTGTAAAGTAATCAGCATTCATGAAATGACTGAGATCCACCAGTCTGAGGATTTGAAGGCATGCCTTCGCTCAGATCTCAGCATATAGCTATGTAAAGAGGATACTAGGCAGAGAGTCAGCAATTTCATTTCCATATTACAGATGTCTTTGTACAGATGTCACCAACTGAGAGCATGACCTGAGGAGACCCTTCATCCATCTCTATACCCTTTTTTCATTTTACTTCTCCCTTATCACTCCAGCCATGTGTCCAAACCTTCAGAGGTCTGAGAGGCACAGGACACACACATATCAGCATGCAGAGAAACAAGGGAGCTCTATGAACAGTTTGCAGCTGACAACAATACTTTTCTAGAAAGAGAGGGGGAAGGATGTGTCTGAAGTGGACATGCCATGGGGTCCTGAGATGACACAGCAGTCTTGGTCTCAGGCATTGGCTCACTTCCTCCCAAAGATAAGGATTCATATTATCCAGGAGTCCAGGCACAAGCACAGCCCTACTGCCAGTCCCTGGCAAGGACACTTGTCCTGCTCTTGAAATACTTTTGAGTCCATGACAGCTTTCAATGTATGAGGATTTATGAGCTAGCCTGGGAAACTTGCACTTCATGAGAGACCTTTTAACTCAAAAGAATGAACGTAACTTATATGCAGAGCAATAAAAACCCAAATGTCTGACAGATGTTACCACTTCACATTTCCAAAGTGGGTTCATGATGAGTGCAAGAAAACTGGCAAAGAGCTCTGACAGCCACTGACCTATGAAAAGTTCAGGAAAATAAATACTTTAGTGCAGATAAGGACTAGAAGGCAATCTCTGGTAGTCTCAACACAGGGTATTTTAAAATCTGTTTTCTTTGCAATGCAATGGTTATAGTTCTCTTGCTAACAAAATTTAATACACTGGCCTTAGGTCTTAAAAACTGGAAAATAAATTGACAGTAGCAAAATAGTATAAGTGCAAAATAAAAATAGGATATTGGAATGAAAAAACTTTTTTGCCTTAAAAACTACAATTCACCCAAGAAAGAAAAAAAAGCAAAACGTTAGGGAGCTAGGCATAAATTAAAAATGGACCTTTTTTCCATCTTGTCTGTGAGTGCAGTAACAGCTTCAGACTGTGTTAGAGACAAAATGCAAACCACCAAACATAGAGCTGATTGTTTTTTTTATTTGTCAGTGAAACTACAGACATCACCTTCTATAAAGCACAGAGTGCTAGGATGTTTTTTACATGTGTATTGCTTATATTCTCTTTACCACTCTTTGACTCTCTTGCATGAAACGCACACTTCTACACTGTTAGCAGTTTCAGTAGTTGAATGTGACTGAAGTTCGGATTCAACACAGCTGCATATCAGGGATGACATTCTCCTTGACAGAATGGTAGTGAACAGTCAGTTCTTCATCTTCAAGCTGGCTAAAGAATGTGCTTAACTGACACTACCAAATGAATTAAGAACATGTATAAAGACATTTTAACATGTTTTTACTTTCTGAGTGTCCCTTTGTTTTTTTCTTTCTTTATAAATATCCACGCATATATGTCATAGAAGCAGAATCAGTATGAATGGAAACAGCATCAAAAACCTTAATAAAATCTGGCTGGTTTGCTTTTATTGAAAAAAAAATAAAATATTAGAACAGATTTCTGAAAGAACAATTTTTCTGATCGATTAAAGGATATTCATATAGTGAGCTTCTTAGGTCATCATGTAAGAGTATTCAAAGAATTCTATACTGTTTTATTTCTTTATGAATCTTATTAATCTTGAGTTCTGCAAGTTCCTCACAATGTGTGAAAAAATCTAATTCGCACACTAGGTCATGGCTCTTTTGGCTAATAGAACTAGAACAATATGCAAGTGTAACGTTGCAGATTTTTCAGATCTCAAACCTTTGACATGAAATCAGTTTTGAGATTCTGTCAGTGGATCTCTTCATAGAAAGAAAGAAAAATCTCATTTTCAGCAAAAATTAAAATCCTAAGCATTCTGGGAATCTACATCCTTGGAGTTACTTTACAACAAGTGTCTTCCTTTCTGCCTTTCTAAACTCACATATTTCTTTTGTTTAAGCAATGTTTCCAGTTGAGAACTCTCCTAAAAGCTCTTCAGTTAAAACATGATGGGTAATCACTGCACTGTGACTACCTTCTGGAAAATTACAGCAAGCATATATACTATTTTTGGCTGCAACATCCAGTGATGTAATAACTAGTGACAGGACTTCTTCGGAGAGATAATGCTACATTCACTTGATGACAGCAGGAAAATAACAGGCCTTACTGGGGATTTCCTAGTCCCACAACAAGAATGACTGGCAACCTTGCTTCCACTGTGGCCAAAGAGGGTAACCTTGACGGAATTCCTTGTACATCACCCAGCAGAGGTCACTAGAGGATGCAACATCATGTTTTTAGGCAAGACAAAGCACTCCAACAGCAAGAGGAGATATGCACCACCCTGAAAATCACATCAGCTGACTCGGATTTACTGCCAGACAGGTTCTTGTAAAAGAGAGGAATATGTGCCGCTCCGTGAAAGAACATATATGTTTAACTGGCTACATTCTACTACAAGCAGCATTCATCCAGTTAAACAATATCGATACTGACCTTTGAAATATATCTATCAAAAGAATATCTACTACCTGTGCATTTCCAGATGCAGGGATCTCTTTCTTTCTTCCACTGCTTAACACAGTCCAAAAGGTGTGCCAGAGATACGAAGCCAAAAAGCAGAAACTACCTGAAATCCAGGCAGCATTTCTTTGCAGGGCTAGATCCGTCCTTTTATTTTTAATCAACTGGTTAACTCGGTTCTCCCGCTCTAGCAGATGCAATTTGGCAGGCATCCTCAAAACCCTCCCCAACTCTGTAAGTACCCCCTAACTAGACAAGGCTTGAACACCCAGCGGGCTCCCTTCTCATACTTCAACACATTCCCTGAACCTATAAGGAAAAGAAGTGATGGCCTTCTGACAAACATGAAACAGGTGCAAGGATCTACAGGAGATATGTACTGCAAGGACTTGAAAGGCAATTACTCTGACATACCAGAACTACTCAAATGAAAGCAAACTGTTAGCTCAGTCCCTCTGCTACCAGCTGAGGCCACTGGTCATCTTTTTTCTTTCCATTTAATAGACAAGAAATGGGAAAACAAAAATTACCCAAAGAGTAAAATTCAAGACAATCACTTAAAATGTGTCATGGTGCACATAGAGAGAAAGGTTGGTTTGAAATGCCATGGCTTTACTGTCTACGGTCCCTTCTGTTCCTGTGCCTGCACTCTACATTGCTCCCATACCCAAACCACCACAATGCAGAAAGCAAGTCCTAGCTTTCCCCCATCTCATATCCAGGCTCACCTGTCAACTATTAAGCCCTTGATTGGAAGGATGGAAGTACCACATAGATGTGAGACTTTCAATATCATCAGTATATCTTTCTTCCCCTAGAATTTCCAGAAACAGATAGACTGCTCCTGCTGAATTTTTCCAAGCAATTCAATGTTATGCAAATTCTGCATGGAAAATTTCAGCTTAAGCAGCCAAAACCTGGAAAATATTTAAATAGCTGAAAACAGGGCCTTTAAATTAGAAATGGCAAGCAACTTTAATAAAAAAATCCTTCTACCAGCTCCACTATAAGTAAAGGAAAGCTCTTTTGCTTCTAGAGTTAGAAAACTAAAAATTTGAGGAACAAAGTGTATCATGGTATATTGTCTAATATACAGAGATGTATGTATGAGGATTGTGAAGGACCACTATGTAAGGTTGTAGGTCTACATATAAAGAAGGAATCCTTATATATAAGGGTTATACATATTCTGTGCACCAGCCATTGTAGAAGAGGAAGCAGTAAAAAGAAATTGTGCCATTTCTTCTCTGCTTGCATATTTATCTGATCAGAGGTGAATAAGAAAAGAACTTAAAACATTCCCTCTGGCTCTGGAGAAATGTAAGTATCAGAAATCTTAAGAACTAAAAATTCACAAATTAAACTATAAAAATCATGGCATCATTTGAAACAAAATCAATCTCAAGTCACATTTTAAGTTATTAAGTTATTATGCAATTGTTACGTTAGAAAGGGTGGGCTTATTGTGGGTTTTTTTCAGTCAGGAAACCTTTATACTTCTCTTTTTCTTTCTGAGAAAGACAGATATATATTCCAAGCATGGGAACTGGGAGTATCAAGTAAAACAAAGCTGCCTGAAATCATGCCACATGACAACAGAGTGCCATGAACTTGGAACCTGAAGAATGCACCGCAGAAAGGATATTCTGCAAAGCTACAACAGGCTGAGGTTGGCAACACGATGCCTGATGAAAACATTTCAAGCGAGCCGAAAAAGAGGTTGGTTAAAAAAAAACTGGGCCCAAACCTGGCTGAAGTCCACTCGTACTTTTCTGCCTATAACAAGGCAACCTTTAGACATGGTGCTTCGACTTCAAGGCTGAAGAAAGCCTTGAGGGTTTTGATCATTCATTTTGAAGTCTTCATTAGTTAAGGAGTCTCACTGCGAACACAGAGAATCCCTTGCAGGATTTTGTTAAACAGTTGTTTTTGATTAAATTTTTAGAAGAAGAAATAGGTTTCTGTCAAAATACTTAGCACTATCTTGAACATTGTTAGGGAGAATAGGAAAGTTGTTTTTGGTTAATTATGCAACCGTGATAATTTTTTAACCTGTTGAAAATACTGCCATGACTCTGGCCTCCCCTTGAAAAAGGAACTTGCAAAGGTATTTTTACCACCACGATCATTATCAACACAGGCTGCAGAGAAAGTAACTGCTAGAGGAATTGTGCTCAAAAGAGACAAGGCTGATCCCATTCGAACTGGAGACAAGGAAATAGTGGACAATTACCTATCCCCAGGCCTAGCTTAACTGAACACCAAATACTGAGTATACCCAATAGTTGCAGATGGGCTATGTATTTTATAATTGATCCTTAAACTGCTTTCAGAATATCACCAAAGGGATACTTCTGCATGGAAAATTTTATTTCCAACTCAAGAAACAAAATACCAATAAGAAATATTTTTTCACCTTAAAAAACAAAAATAAATAAATTAGGGAAACTAATACCTGTGCTGAACTAAATTGTCTCCAGCTGTCTCCAGAACTTAAAAATGAACTGGCATACCAAATATCTATTCAAATAAAACTAGCTAGTGAGAGGTTTAATCCTCATTAAAAGAGCAGGACAGAAGCCTTGAAACACAGCAGTAAGGGAAGAGTAGCTCTGCTTCTTGCCATTTCTGTCCTTTCAAGGAGGGCTGCAAGGGCAGTAGAGCTACTGGAGGTTATTGCTTATAAAATAGTGAACTGCAAATGACAAAGTCATATTTTTAGCAAATATTAGGATTTGCATTTATGTTTTCTAATAATGGGAAAAACTCAATTCTGGTATATAAGACTGTGATTTAACTAATTTAATACATCTCAGCTTATGAACTGAACTGCATTAAATTAGCAGAGTACAACTCTGCAAATGTATGCTAAAATCATAGTAAAAGAAGCATTTAAAGCAGTGAGCTTTACCAGTGGTTTTTCTTTCCATTTTGCAGCAGACTGTAAGTGTGCAAACAATCAGTCGACTCCACTCTGTGGACAGCAGGTAATGCATTGCCCCCAATAGCTCAGCTGAATCTGAGCTCTATCTAAAGGTCCTTTGCAACACTTACTCCTCCAAAGGAAAGCTTGCTCATGTACAGGGACAGCAAGTAGCTCTACTGTCACAGCATATTGCCCAAAGGAACGTACTGGCACCACACAGCAAATAAGGAAAAAAGACGGATAGTAAGCCAAGGTAATTGTAATTTGCCTTGTAGATGCAAAATGGTAAGATCCAGAAACCCTATGGTTACGCTATCAACTAGTAATAGCTTCAACCACAGGAACTACAGTTGTAGCTGTAGCTCACTAGGTTGTGAGAACTTTAAGAACAGTGGCATTATGTTTACAGAAAGACCATGAATTTCAAATCTGTTTCCCTGGGTGGTCTTCCAGAGTTCAGAAAGCTTTGAAACTTCTCTTAGGACAAAATTTGTCAAATGTTTATTTAATTTTGATCTCCTGAAAAAGTGGTTGTGTAATTATTATCCAACATGAGCGCGTTACTTTTGTTATTAACTAAGTAAACAGGAGCCCAGGAGCTTCTATAGTTCTGAACATTGCTAACAGAAAAAAATCAAGCTGCACACATCTGAATCATGGAACCAGGGTTTAAAAACAAGTCATTGACTGTGAGGAAGATAACTTCACAGCATTTAAAACTGAACAGTCATGTAGGGGAGGGATTTTGTGTTCTAATTTCAACAGCAATTCAAAATTGAACAATCTGAATTGCATTCTCACACCCATCATTAACCAGGTAAGAGCCAGAAGGAAAAGACTGCGGGTGTGCTGACTAACATCATGCAGCTTTGGCTGAGCCATCAGAAGCAGTCTAGGTGGGGAACGTGAAGCTCAGTGGGAGGTAATACAGCTGCGCAAATTGTGTGGAGTTTCACTATCAATTCACCTTTGCATAAACTGGTGCTGTTGTCAGAAGAGGTGGTTTCACCTTCTCATACCTGCTTGTTCCTACCCTGTGCCATCCCCTCCCTTGGACCAGCACAGCGCAACAGGTCAGGACAGAGCTGGATTTTGATTCCTTTTTTGTTTCTCACACATGAAAACCATTCTTATAAAACAGAACATCTTTCACTTGTTCTTGTATAATCTGAAGCAGAACTTCATGTCTATTCCTGAAGGCAGAACTTAGCCGAGATACAAAGGCACGTGCTGCCAACTATACAAAAGAGAGGCAAGAGGACATTCTGAACAAAACACATGTAACACAGGGAAAGAGCAGCTCTGTCACGAGTTATACCGACACGCTGTCTCCAAGGGCAAAGCGGTCGTGGTGGAGAGCTGGTGTGGCAAAGAGCGCCATCTAGAGGACACAGGAACCCCAGCTTCTTGACAGCACCAAGACGTACATTAATTACACTGTAAAGTCATTATGCGTCATTGATTGTCAACAATTGCTGGGTTTGCTTTCCGTAGTTGTATTTTAATGGCTCTGAAAGACTTTTTTTGTTGTCGTTTAGATTAGATTTTTGGGGTTTTACAGAGTATACTGTGCTGAAAAATGAAAAATGTTTTACTTATTTTATAAAAAAATGTATCTAGAAAACTTTTTTGAGGAAGGGGATAATATTCTTCTTTAATCATAATAAGTTAGTTTCAGACAGCATTATTTCTTCCAGCAAGTACACACTTCGACTGCTCTCTTTTAGTCCCTTCAGTTGTAGCCCACTCTCACTGAAGTAAATAGAACTTTTGTTACTGCTTTCAAAGGGAGCAGGACTTCATCCACAGAAATTACATACGCATGCCCACAAACATACACATGTAAACACTTACACCTAAGCAAAGTTTACTGCATTTTCTGCCAGCACAATTTCCTTTCCTTCCTTTCCTGATCGCACAATAAAACTGCTTGTCAGGGAAGCAGACCAAGCCGAGGCTTTTCAAATGAAGGTCTTGGTTTTCCTTTCATAAACATTAACAGCACAGTTAGGGCCCAATTCTGTATCCCACTGAGCAATTGCTAAAAACTTTGTGTGAAAGTTAAGTTCCAAAAAACTTAGTAGAAATGTAACTGATGTTTAAATATCTGGAAACTTCATTCCAGTGAGGTATGTTACCAGAGTTCAATGGGACTGCCTTTCACCTCTGAGTCTTGCCCCCAGGAAACTGATGAGCTAAAATGGGAATACAGAGCTATTTCTCCAGCTTGCAACTAGCCACCAGCTGTCTGTCTTCCAAGTGTATTCCTTTCTCTCCTACTGTACCTCCAGATTCTCCCTGGCTTTTCTTACCACACTCTTTAACAAAGAGCCAGTTCCAATCATTAGACTGAAGAAACAAACATCAAGACAATGGGTTAGAGATTTTGCAGCAAAAGTGGGGGGAATCCCACCACCTCAGCTACTACCTGCAATTCATCACCAAACTGATACACATTAACACAAAAGCAAAGCAGCTCTCATAGCCTTTTCCCTCACCCTAAAGAGACAAAATTCAGAGGAAGATTGCTACTTGACAGCAACAACAGTTTTTACTTTCTTACCTGTGCAAGTTGTGATTTTCACACTGGAAGAAAACTATCTTAAAAGAGCCAGTAATGCCCTCCAAACCTCAACCACCCAGATTTACCTGGTTTTAATTCTCATTTTCACTCTAACACTAAATTAAACTCTCTAAACTTAACATGTCCGATTTAGATGAGACATGCTATGCTCAGTTTGTTTTAATATAAAGATGGTTTTCTTTACACTGTAAATGTTGTAGTAGCTTGCTGGAATAATTTTGTACAAAAGTGACCCAGCAGTTGAAGAAATACCAAAAGTTCAACTTCCTGAGTTGTAAATAGAAATGAAAACATAAAATTTACTTTATACCAATGCTCCATGGTATCATCTGAACACAAATATATTCAGAATACTTGAAGAACTGCTCTACTATATCAGTACAAACAGCTACAGCACCAATTTTTCAAGTCTTTCATTGAATTGCTGTCCAAAGTTAATTTACAATTGCCTTATTGCAAGCAGATTTTCTCAGTTCTTACCCAAATGATGTGTCAATAAAAATACTGGATCCTCTAGACTCTCCCATAGAAAAAGCATAATACAAGAAGATGTGTTGCTATTTCTAAACATATTTTGGCTGATGACAGGGTCATTTCCCTGACAGAGATGCCATACTGTGGTGCCCAGCACTGTTCTTACTGGACACAGGTGTAGCACAGACAACACTTGGCCCTGCAAGCATGGCACACTGCACATAACCATGCCCTTCTCCCCGGTTAAGGGGGAGCAAAAGACAAAGCTGCCTGGCTTCCCCTGGGAAATATGCTCTTTCCATGGGATTCATTCAGTCCCCACTAACTCCAGAACTGTTAGATAGGACTAATGTTTTCAAAACATGAATCCAACAAAATTCATAGTTACCTTCTGATTTTGAAGAGCTGCAGAACCACACAACTTCTTCAAAATTTCTGAATATATGTCCAGCTATAAATAAAACCCCAGAACAAAAGCACATGTGCTTGTTTTTATGAATCCAAAAGATTAAAAGATGCTGACCAGTCTCTCACAGCTGCAACACATTTTCACAAATGATAATGAAAAAATTAGCTCTATTGGGAAACACACACAGTAAGCTCTTTAAGTAGCATAAAGAAGAAAGGGACAGTGTTTTGGGAAGACAAAATTAGTCATGCAATTAGTTAGTTACCTTTTCATCTTCTGTTCCAGGATGTGATCCACTGACTTTTTCTTCCTGGAAGCTAGTTCTCTCCATTTTTTCCATGCTCTGAAAAAAGGCTGTTTTTTCCATTCGGTTTCTGTTGTATCGTGTATTGATCTCTTCCAGCCTGTTGATCTTAAGTAGCTTCATACTATGCCCAGTTAATGTACTTTCTGTTTTCCTCTCCACCTTAGATGCGTAAACCAGTGAACACTCATAACTTCTGATTTCTCCTCCTTCTTGGCTGTACAAAAGAAAGACAAATAAGAGGTACCAGTGTTATTCATGCATTTTAGCTTAGAAAACCGCTGCGGTTGCTCTAATTTGTATTTCAACTGTCCTTCCTTATACTTTCTGAACCAATACCCAAATACAGAGTTAACAGTGCCAGCTGTTCACAGATGCTGTTCTAACTACTCACCTACATTCAACACTAGATAATTCTAGCGGGCTACAAGACAAATTTAATTTAATTCATTCACTTTTTCACTTTTAGCTCTATCAAATCAATATGTATTGCTGTAGCTTGCAGGCCTTGCTCATGGATCAAGCCCCTCCTTTTAACCACTTCAGTGGTTCTCTGTTGCTCAATGTATTCTCCTTCCCTGTGATGCAGTTCTAGCAAGCTGACATGTAAGGACCCCTTTATTAAGTCCACTAAGACTTTTCATATTAAACGAAGTGGTTTAGGCCTGAACACAGTCCTTCCCTCTCTTCCCACTATCCTATACCACGGGTATAGGTAATTGCCAAAACGGTGGTCATTTTGGGTCCTCTGTCAAAGGCTGCAAAAGACTGAAGCCTCCAGCTGGGTTCTTTCCTACTGTAGGCCTTCACTATATGCCTACTACTTTTATGATGTAGAATTATCAAGGCTTGTCTAATGGTAATATTGTCTAGAAAGTTATTGCAAGTCAAGCTGTTAGTTTTGATCAATTCTCTGTAGAAGGGCTTTTATTCCACAGCAAGGTGGATTCCCCTGCCCAAGTAACCATTTGGTTACACTTGGAAAATATGTCCTTTTGCACAACTAATTTTAAAAGAGAAACTACTCTAAAATTTCACTTAACAACTCTGTGTAGACCCAGGAAATAGAGGACAAAAATATTTTTGTTGTTACTGCAACCCTTCCTTCACAGTACTGGAAACCCAGCTACAAAAGCATGGTGCTAATGGTTTAGCTGTATAAAGCTGAATCTGGTCAATTTCATTACACAGCTCTTGTTTTTCATTTTAACTTGCATAAATACCATAAACTATATGGTGTAATTAAGAATGTATATACAGCCTTACAGTCATTAGCAGCACAGAGAAACAGCTTTAAGTGTACAACCAAAGACCCAATTAAATCAGTTATTTTTACCTGAACACCTTCCAACAGAAAATGCTCCTGTGTTTTGACCCCACATCTGTGTGCACATGTAACAGATTAGATGTATACCTACGTCAGCTAACTGTACTGCCCATAGTTAGCCATCCAAACTCTTCCCACATGCCATCACATGTGATATAGGAGGTGGCTCGCTAGTGGTGATGTTTATAGATGATGGACAGCAAAACAGTGCAACCCTGCAGCTTGCAAATGAGCCTTCCAGAAGGATTTCTGATACCATGTTATTTCAGCCCTACAGCATGCTTTTTATATGAAATGCAGGGACACCAGCATGGGACCAAAGACATTCATCATGTGGATAAGTCATGCACCTGGTATGTAAAAATACCAGGTTTGCTGCTTCCATCCTCCATCACCAGCTTTCGTGCTCTGGCATCCCTTTCCATCCTCTTCAGGTGAAAAGACACTTTACAAGACTTTCTTCCCATTTCTCAAGAGCAGGTTCTTGAGTTTTCCTAAATGTACTGACAATTGCAGGTGACATACCACAAGAGCTCAGTCTAACTTTCAGCCATTATTCTACAGATCCTTTGACCTATTCCACACCAAGGGGTGACTCCAAAGCTGTCAGAAAAAACAGGTGATGTTTCCAGATGCCTGCCCACTGCCTCCATGACTCCAGCTACCCAAATCTCACAGGGTTTTAGAGCAACCTGGCTCTGAAAGCTACTTCTGGCCTGGCACAACTGCAACCAAGGAAAGTTGATTCAGGCTTTCCATAACTCTTCAAAGAGCACTTCATCCTCTAGGTTATGATCACCAAATGCGGCCATCCATCTAAGGAGAATGACATGTCCTACTAAAAGGACACGTTATTCCTTCAAGCCGACCAATGGGTCAGTTATCTGGGAAAATATTAATGGGATGGAAAGCCTGAAGGTATTACTGGGCTCTGTTACTAAGCAGAGACAAGGACTGAGTCCAAACATGACTGCCCTCTCCCCCATCATTACTTTAATATATCCCTGAAACAATAAGCTAAACAACAGAAACTTTCTGAGGTACACACAGCAAAATCTGTTTGCAAGTGCCTCCTCCACAGTCATAGAGAAGTAAACCCACCTTGGTCATGTGTCACTGAGTAATGGGAAGCTATGGCCTTCTATCATATTAAAAGGAAAAAGGAAAAAAAAAGTTCAAATGGGTGTTGAGCTCTGTTTCCCCCAAGGGTGGGTGAAAACCTTTCCCCGTCATTTAGGTTCCCCCGCTCTGGCCTCGGACATGCTTTCTTCTGGGCCATCTTTAGCAAGCCAATCTCTCTCTTTAAGCAAAATAGCTTGCTTCATGAAGTACATCCGCACTTACATGCTCAGAAACCAGAGACACATCGTAAAAACACAGAAACTTGCCCAGCTATGCACAAGGGGTATATACCTACAGTCCTACTGCTTTTGCTACCCAAGAGCAGGAAAAATAAATATTTTTGCACAATAAAAATACAAAGTAACAAGATTTGTACAATAAAAAATAAACAATGCAGTAAATGTTTATAAAACTGGTCAGAAATGGCAGGCAAATAGTTATCAGCCAAAAAGAAGAACCTACATATAACCCCTTTTTCTTTCATCACCTGTTTTTCAATCATAACCCCTTCACAGCCAGGACTAGGTTTACATGACAGGCTGTACAGCTCTTCACACAAAGCTTGGTCCTTTGGACCCCATCTTCACTTCAAATAAAAACTTTCTTTCTGATCCGTTGGCCATTCACAAAACAGCCATTTTCAAAATTCAAGCCTGGGGACAAGTACTGTTAGCCAGTAGCCAGACTTGTTTACCTCCTAATACATCTTGACATTAGTCTGACCTGAATTTTACAAGCTGGAAACAATGATGTCATAGTATATAATTAAAACTAAATATACAGTTTAAGAAAGAAAACAAGTTGTAATGTGGAAAGAATTGCCAGTGGGTCATGTTCAGGTGGTAAATAAGGATGCAAATGGTACCACTTACTATGCTTTTCTTTCAAATACAACCTGCCCCGTATTCTGTGTAAGACAAGACATGTATTTTCTTTATTAAAACAAAACAATTTAATGGTAGGTCTTCAACTGAGAATGAAGCTTTCACATATTTCAATGAACAAATGACCTGGTGGACCCCTAAATACACAGACCTTAATAATATCGATCAGCGTGACCCTGAAGTAGCTGCACCACGCTTCAGGCCATTTGAACCAGGCCAGTGTGGCCATGCTCTTCTCCCACCCCTTCCCCAGGCTTGCCTGCACAACCCCACTGAGACACCACGTTGCCTGGAAACTTGCACACCAGAAAGCCACAGTGACAACCTCCACTGACCTAGAATCACAGACCACAGAGACACTGAATATCCCAAATAGATTTTTCAACGTCTTATGTCCAGGTGGAAAACCAGTAGCACGGGCTACATATGGGCTAAAAGGCATCTGCCTCTGAGGAACTGGCATAGGAACGCCCTGGGAATACATGGGCAGAGGGTGGCCTCCTTTCAGAACGCCATGTCGGTGGGAACACTACCCCCTTCCTCCCCTCGAAGCCTGCGGAGTGGGAAAACTGCACCCGCCTCTCCACGCGGCTAGGGGCGGGAGCGGGGCCGGGCGGACTACAGCTCCCGAAGGGCTGCGGGAGCTGAGGGCCGGCGGCCTCGCTTCCTGCTCCGGCCCTGCGGCACATCGGCTCCCGATGGAGGTTGCGGAGGATGAGCAGTTGGTGCGGTGCCCCGTGTGCCTCCGGGAGCTGCCCGGCGCGCACATTAACTCGCACCTGGACTCGTGCTTGCAGGGCGGGGAGGATGAGGTGGAGCCGGGCCCGTCGACAACCTGCAAGCGGCAGCGTTTCACCGCTGCCCCGTCGGTCAGCCAGGTGGAGGGGGAGTCGGAGGAGGCCGGCCAGGCCACCATCTCGTCCTTTTTTCACAAGGGCCGCGGCGGCGGGCAAAGCCCCGGAGCTCCTAGCAGGAAGAGCTGGGCGGGGCGGGAGGAGGCCGCCGCAGTGAAGCCGGAGGATGGAGGCTCGGCGGGTAGCGGGTCGGCGCCGCGCAGAAGCTTGGCGCAGAAGCTGGAGGAGAAACCTCTGGCCGAGCGGCTGCGGCCGAGCGCGCTGGGGGATTACGTCGGGCAGGAGCGAGTGCTGGGAGCGCAGACCCTGCTGAGGAGCCTGCTGGAGTCACATGAAATCCCCTCCCTCATCCTCTGGGGACCACCGGGCTGCGGCAAGGTGAGTGGCGCCGCCGGGCCCTGCTGCCGCTGCTGCTTCTGCCCGGGCGGGCGGCGACTGGCGACCTGCCACGAACGCACCCCGTGCAGTGGGGTTGGATTCTGCATTCCTTCTCTATTCCATGTGGCTCTCGAGGCTGATGGACTTAAAAAGTGGGACCTGTTTATCTTCGAGCTCACCCTTTTTTTCCTTTGGCTTCTTGGTTTCATCTGTAATGGCTTAACTGATGCCCACTAGGTTTCACTTAGATTACAAATTACACAACCTACTTCCTAAATTAAATAGAAGTGGCTCACCCCCACTTCAGCCCCACTCCCTATAGCTTGGACTTCAGTTGCACAGGCCGCTGTTGGTTTCAGATAATTGAGCTTTTGTAAACTCCAAAACTGTTACCTAAAACGCAGGCTGTGTTTAGGTAATTTAAAAACAGCATCAAACAGGATCTGTAAAACGTCTAGGAAATGGGATGAGATACCAGCAGATTACTACAGCACAGTTTGCAAGAGCAGGCTTTGGTTTAGCCGCACATTCTGGCCCCTGACAAAAGGCAGTGGTATGGAAGGGAGCTAGTGCTGTGGCCAGGCATGCAGTACCAGGTACACATTTATCTTCAAGCATACACTCTGAAACTGACGGGTCTTTGCAGGATCTGACTTGATGTACTGTCTTGTTCTGCCTCTTTTAAGATGGCAGGAGCAGAATGGTGAACCCCAAAAGGCAGTGTAATTACAGCACAGCAATGAAGGCATCCACAGCTGTGGTGAAGAAAGGACCAAACAAATGCCTCAGGTGTGGTCAGGAGGGAGCACTCAAAGATCTTGCCTTCATATTGTCTCTTTTCTCTGTATTTCAGATTGGAGGTGATGGGGGAAGCTAAGCAAGCAAAATACATGGTTATCTCTGCCAGTCTAATGTGTGCACAGTGCCGAGTTTTTCATACAGTATATATGTATATATATATGCTATATGTGAGAGCATGTGTGGGATATCTGGGATGGGGAAGAGAATAACTAGCAAATTAACTATAGCAGAAAACTTGAGGACAGCAACACCTTGTATTTCTCTTACTTGAAGATAAAAAGAGACTATATATGGTATTTAATAATAATGCCAGTTTATCACAATTGATAAGGACCAGGTATGAGAATAATTGATAAATGAGTACTGTTAGCAATGATGCAATGGGTTGTTTGGGCTAGATAACATACACCTGAAAAGAAACAGCTGATGAACTTAAATAATTGCTACTTCCTTTAGAATAATAAGGTAATATTAGAAAGAAAGGTATCAGAAGAGGTAAGGGCTATTCTTAAAAACTCTATGAAGGGGAGGTGGATTGACAGAAGATAGATGGCTAGAGAGAGAAGTATAATTGAATTCTTTAGTAAATTGGAATATACCTTATTGAATGAATAACATGTTCAGGGGCCTGCTACTATATTTATTCATATTCTTCTGCCTTTGCTTTCATTTTATCTATGTCAGCAGTGTGTGCTTGCTCTTTCTTGAAGACCCTTTTCCTTAGGAAAAAATGCTGTTACAGTGGTAACAAAACTGAATTTGGTGGTCTTTGGGTTATGATCTGATGAACTCATTTCTTGGCTATGGAAATGCTTTTTCATGAGTTTGTGCCAGCTTATGATTGTGGTTTAGATCTTCTTTAGTTCTTCTTTTGTGACTTTGGATAAGAGGTGATCTGTTCTATGCCTGTGATAACACAGGTTTCATTTTCTTGTGACCTGTCTTCCTCACCCATATGCCTTATACAGAGTTGTATTTAGTAAGCTTGCTTCTCACAGAATTTAAATGTTGCTGCTCATCAGTCATCTGATTTGCATCAAGACTGTGCCTTTTGCCCCATCAAGGAACACTTCCACAATTTATCGGTTACATTTTCTCTCTCTGAGTACTTAAGTGTTGGGTAACTCATCTCCATTCGAGGTTACTCCTTCTCAGCGAACAGTCTTGAAGTTACTTGCTTTCAGCTAGCTCTTGACAAGACTTCCATTACTGTCTGAACCAGCAATTCCTACTGCAAAAGTTGAATTTTCCCTTTCACCTATACTTACCGGTATTTCTAGGATGGTGCTGGAGCAGTGTTTCATCTCAGGCCTTCTATCCTGTAAATCATATTGTCTGTCTTGAGTACATATCTGAAAGTTCTATCTTTTACTTGGGTGTTATTTGTTAAATTTCTGTCCTTACAGATTTAACATGCAAGGCAACATAGTTCCCCTAAAGATGGAAGAAGTCTGTGGTTGCCTGCCTGCATCATTCACTTACTGTTATGTATATAAGGTGTCTAAGAAAGCATTTCATGAGGAAGTAACCTGTGAGGATGGACAGATGAAAAGCCTATTTCTCTTAGGATGTGAACATTCACAAAACTTAGTGCTTGAAAGTTGGAAGATCTTGTGAAAGAGAAATATTCTCACCTCCTCAGGACCTATGGCTAGACTGATAATCAGAAACTACTTCTGTTAAGTGCAGTCTTTTTCAATGGGAGAAACACTAAGAAATAATTGCATTTTACATAGCTTCAAATGTAAAAAGCTCACATGTTAAGTTCTGCCCATCAAAGAAAATAGTCTTGTATTACAGGGTAGGTGCTAAAATAGGAATATAAGTAAGTATGTTGGTCTAAATTCAGAAGTGCTGTATAAGATAGTCATAGACTCCTTAAGCCTCCTCACAGTCTTGCTACCCATGGAATCAGGTTATTGCAGCCTATCTATCTCTTCTTCCATTTTTACAGCCAAGTGCCATCCATGCTAACCAATCCTTCCTTTGAAAAAGGTAGAGAAGGGTTAAATAAAAAAGAGATAATAGCTGGAGATGGAATTAATTCTTCAGGCTAAATTTCAGATTAATTGATGTATTACTTATCAATCTGAACCTTTATGAAAAATAATAGTTCAGCAGGTGTTTTCTAAAGAAGAGATTAATCGTGGGCATTAAACTGCTATAAATGCAGGATTTCATATTGTAGGTCAGGAGTACTTTTGGAGAATTTTTGTCATGAAAGCAATAAAGCAGAAGTACCTGAGTAAAAATACATGTGCTTTGTACTGTTCTGCCCAAACTGATTTCAGTCTCAGCTGCACTTGAATATTCAAGAAGCACAAAATTTTGAAGACAAAATCAGGGTACTTCTGTTGCAGGTTTATTTTCTTCTAAGTTTCCATCCGTATTGAGTCTTCTTATTTTAAGGGAGCATGATCTTTACTTTTAATTTGTTATTCTGATTTCTTAGGAACCCAAAGTGTTCTAGGTGAAAACGTTTTGACTCTGGTTTTGTTTTTCACTTTTATCACTATTAAGTGTTGAGCACAAGAACATATTTTCTGCTTTTAAGAAGCTGACTAGACACAGGCCAGAAGAAACGCTGCCTCAAAGAGATGCCGTGGTTATTAGCTTAGGAACATTTACCTTGTTCATTTTGACTATACAGGTTTTTAAAAGCCTGTATGAATCCTAGTGTAATCTGAGTAAGCCATACTGTGATTTATGATGCCTTAATACAGGGATTTAGATTTTTGCTTGTCTGTTGTGGGGCACCAATTTTAGTAAAGAGTTAGTAGATGGGACACAGTGGAACTTGAGCACTGAATAATTTTGCTGACACAGATGTTGTTTAAGACTTATAAACCTGAACATTCTGTATTTAAAGACTGTAAACATTCCCTTTAACGTTTGCTGTTTATCAAGAAAAACATGTAGGCAGCAACCTACGAAACCCTACAAAAGATAAGTCAAAGAATATTCATGCATACTTTCCTGGGGTCCACTCTGCAGTCTAGTACTAAGGTAAAATATGCCATGGTTGATACGAGTGTACAATATTAAAACACCCAGTAGGTGGTCTGCAGTTGCTGTGAAGTCTCCACTGAGTTTATATTTTATTTCTAGGACGCCCTTGTATTTCTTTTCTTTGTTTTTTATTGAAGACTTGTTATATGACACATTGAAACACAGCAAGTCCAACTTTTTTTTTTCTTGCATATTTGTCATCTATTCCCTCCAGATTTTTCCATTTTGCTGGTTCAAGAGATAACCTAAATAGCTATTTGATAGTATGTTTCATCTGCTCTTACCCATATAGCTTGGGGCCTGACTTGAACTGTTTGAAATAATGAGTTCCTCTGATTACCATGAGATTTTTAACTGAGAATGCATAAAGTCTTTTACAGTAGTATAGAGTGAAAGTCCAGAACAACTCTGAAAAATGGGATTGTCTTTGCAGTTGCCTGGGAGCAGTTTTCTAGTACAGTATGCTTGATTTTGTTTATGCCAATCTAAATCAAGAATAACTTATGGTAGCTCTGTAGGAAGAGAAAACTGTGAGAGCAGCTACAGTTGTACTTACAAAGCAGTTAGAATAAAAAGAGGCAAATCTAGATGCAGCAAACAGAAGTACTGCTCCCTTTCAGTAAATGTTATGTAATGACCTTGCATCTGTTTATGCTTGGTCGGACTTGGATTCTGCAAGTGCAGTAAACCACATGCTGTTGCTGTTGTTCAGTGACACCTTATTCCTCTAGTAGTCTCCCAGTGGGCTATTTGGGGTGTGAGGAACCAAACAGAATGGGTAAGAATAGCATCTGCCCTTATATAAATGCCAACTGCTGCCACATTTGATTGTGTTTATAGACAGTGTCCCTGGGCCTCCTCCATCAGCTATCCTGACAGTTTCCTTTAGACACAGTGTGTCTCATCTCCTGTGGTGCAGTGTGGTAGCTTGAAGTCAGCTCAGCAGTGTTGGGTAGAACAGACCCCAGCTTTTTAAGCTGCATCCGGGGAGCTGCTCCCCTGGCTGGCATCTAAGGATGATGGCGCTGTTGGTGTCTCACTGAAGGAGAGTGGCCTTTCCTGACTGCTTGTCAGCCACAGTATGGCCCTTAATACCCTCAGAGGGAGGATTGAGCTTGAGAAGAAGCAACACCATGTAACTAAAGATACAGAAATCCTGGCCAGAATAAAGGAAGAGGGAAAAACACAGGGAAGGTCATGGTCAGAGGGCAGCAGAAGAAAGCAGGATGCCAGTTCACAAGTCTGATAATGTAATTTAGATGCTACAAGTCTTTAGGTATAGCTAGCTTATTGAGCTTGTGTTTTGCACTAGGCTATTTTTTTTATCAACCTTGCCACAAACATAATTCACACTGTGGCTTGCTCTGGAACAAACCAGCAAAGTTGCTTGCTAGGGAAGCATAGATGCCAACTATATTATCCTGCTCAGGACTAAACCATGTTGAGCTGCAGTCTATGCACTAGTGCAGATCTGTGTAAGTTCCAGTTTGGTCACCTAAATGTAGCAGACCATACAACCTTCTAGACTTGTTGGGAGAAGCATGTATGTTGGAAGGGCCCATCCAGGTGCCAGGACAGCTTTTACACCACTGTGTTCCTGTGAAGTGTGGTATGAACATCAACTCCTCATGAAAAGGCTGTGAGAGGGGAAAAGGGTTGTGAGGCTGGACCAGAAGGACTGTGAGCTGTCCTGTGCACATTGCGGGAGCTCTCTGACATGACTGCTGAGCACAGCATAGATGTAAGCTAAGAGACCATGCATTTTCTGTGACTGATATCTACAACAGCAATTTTGCTAAATTTATTTTAAGAATGAATAAGGAAAGTCTCCATGAACAGGCAACCACAGATAGATAACTAAACCTAGTCTACCTGATCTTCCTCCAGAGTGAGGTAAGAAGGACCTCAGGTTTCACAGTCAGCTTCCTGACTGCGATCTGACCATATGCGCTAGTGTCTTCCTAATTTTTTCAGTTCCACTTTTTGAAGACAGCTAGGCAATACAGCTCTTTATTCCTGGAAAGGGCTTTGGTGAGCTGATTCAGTTTAATTGCCTGGTAAAGAGGTGCAAAAATGAAAAGACCACCTTACAGTTAATGTTAGTCATTGAACATCAGCATCAGAAGGACAGGCTTAGTTTATACTTGCTTTTTACTGTTTTCTTCCAGCTGTTGGTGTGAGGTTGCACTGACGAGTGGTAACACAGAGAATAGGGAAATATGTTACACTCAAAGAAAGTTGCTCAATCAGAGGAACTTGTGGATATACAGAAAATTCTTGTCTCCTAGCACAAACATCCAACTAAACACAACAACAAATTGATTGATTTACTGCTCTGACAGCAGGAGGTGTGTGGAGCCAAGCACACTTTGTGAGTTACTGTTATTTCATCCACAACTGGTATCAAAGCCTGGAAGAACTGGGAGCATAGTTGCTGGGAGTGGGCTCATTTTTTGTTTGGCTGTTTTTCATTTGGCAGGTTTTTGTACATCGTGGACAGTTGCAGCCTTTGGGAAAGAATATTCTTATTCAGGCTGACGTGAAGAAGTTTGCAGGATGGTGGAGGAAAGTATTGGTAGTTAAGTGTTTGTGTAATGAAACTGAAAATAAGTGACTATAGGCTCAGTTCATTGGTGAGTTCAATGGTTCATGAGTTTCTTGGTGGGTATGTTTCCACATTTCAGAACACCCTTATTCCATACCAGATTTTTGATTTTCTTCATATCCCTCAAATACAATGCCCTGAATTTAGGGAGAGAAACTAGGGCTTTAGCATACAGGTTGTGGTTCTTTGTGCTAAGTGCTTCCCTGCTTAGGCTACCCTGCTTAAGTCTCCAGTGGGTTATATGTTCCCTAGGTTGTAACCTGATAGTAACAAAAAAGAAGAAAACAGTGTACCATGTTACTGAATTTTGCTTAAGGTGGTAGGAGAAAAAACAGCGTAAAAGAAATGGAGTGTATGAAAAATAAAAGGCTTTCAGAGGAATAGAGAAAGTTCAGCCTCTATGTGATGGGCAGTTTGACTTGCTAAATGACTGATTGATTGTGCAGAACAGAAGATAGAGGTCATGAACATGCCTGTCTGTGTTGAGCACTGCTTTTGAAAGGCGATGTATGTTATTCTTATTACAACCTTTGTTGACCCAGAAGTTGGCAGAGTGGGAGAGGTACATGCTGGTTGGGAGCTATGCAGCAGTTTTCAAGTAGGTTTTTGGTCTAATAGTAACTTTCAAACAAACCTCTTTGCATTTTTTTTTTCCTAAATTAGGAGTAGAAATACAGACTTCTGTGCATATGTTTAAAAACAATTCCTGGCTGCCTTTTTTGAAACAAATCTATCTGTGACCTGGTGAATGAGGGCCAGGATGCAAGATAAGCTACCAGTTTGGGTGGAGCTACAAGAATAATCACTTCATTATTCACCACCACTTTTAGAGAAGTAAGAAGTACATTTTTCATTTTTCATCTTCAGATTTGATGTATTGGGGGTTTCCATGCTTTCAATGATTTTTAAGGCATGGGTGCATTCTGAATCAAGGCCCTTTTGTAAGGAAACACCAACTTTGGTTTTATTTTGATAGTTTAGTTTCAAAAATAATTTCACTTCTGGTTTTCACTTTCCCAGGTCTTCCTGATTTCTGTAGGCTTTGCTGCAAATGCTTCCTAACATGTCTTTCCAGTCGTGTCTTCCTAGCAATATATGGAGGGGAAGGACTGGTGCTTTGAGCTCCGGGGGATGAAAGAGGATCTAACACAGGATGTGAATCTTGTATTTGGATGTGAAATGGCACCTGTTCTGAACACAGTCAGCAAGCCCTTGCTAAAACTAAAGCAAGAATAAATAGTGACACATCCTCCTCCTTAGCCTCCGTTTTCCCATCTTGGGCTGGTTGCCATTCCAGGGGTGAGGAGATACATTAAAGAGACAGCAGTGCTGCAAACACCACTGGCAGCTATGTAGTAGGTGGTTGCTTCTGCAGCCTCCCTGCAAGAGGATCAGGTTAGCAGCACCTGCTTCTTTAACTGCAGTACTTGGAATATCTTCTGAAGTGGTTTGTCAGCACCTGTCCCTTTCCTCATCTTCTGAGGAGCTCCTGTCTTCAGTCTTCCAGGGCGGCTCCTTTAGAGTGAGCTCAGTGGCAAAATGGCCTGTATTTCTCTAGCAGTGCTTTCCAGTGGAGATGTGCTCTGCTTGGGACATGCAGATAAGCCTGCCTTTACTCAGGTTGTGAAGGAAAGTCTAAAAATTACAGCTGTGAAGTGTTTGGGTATAGTAAACCTGCCTGGGAGGTAGGTACGTAAGGTTGCTTCTGTGCTTTGGTGGGCTTAGTGAAATTCTCTACAAATAAATTCTGATTTGCAAAAGTTATTTTTAAGGAAAGAAAACCAACACAGCTGCTCACTAAAACCTGCCAGTGGTTTGTTAAGTCAGCTGCCTTTTACTTCCCTAGGCCAACATTTGATTACGGTTGATACTTCAGAGAGTTATATTTTCTTAAGTATACATATAATTTTTCAGTACTAACATTCTCATGCTTTGGTAGAGAACAGGTGTTTGATTAATATAATTTTTATCTGCAGTGGAAATGAGAGAGGCTTTAGTTAACAACACTGTGGCTTTTTATTTCTTAAATGTGGTTGCACTGTAAACTCTTCTACAGGTGTCTTCGGGTAGTCCAGCTCTTTATCTGTTAACATATTCTGTAGACAGAATATCTGCACAGTGAATTACAGTCAGCCTATCTTCTGTGACAGAAATGTATTTGGCAAAGATTTCTTCTTCCATGGTAAAGGAGACAGCTGTCATTGCTGGCCTTTTCAGTATTGAAACTGAATAGGTTTGGTACGTAAAAGTGCAGGCATTAGAAATGCAGCAGTGGAATTGGCAGCTACGTCTAGCAGGAAGTTTTTAAGTCTTCTGTGTTCTAGAATGGTATGAACTAAAATACTTTATAAACTGTCAATGCTATCCCTTACGTCCAGGATATATAGCTTTGTTCTTCAAGTACTTCCTTCAAATGAGTACTTTCTGTGTCCAAAAACATTTTTACAGAGCTTTGTCCTGTTGCTGTTTCAGACTACACTGGCACACATCATAGCCAACAGCAGCAGAAAGAACGGCACGTGGTTTGTGACACTGTCGGCCACCAGTGCCAGGACAACTGATATTCGAGATGTCATCAGCCAAGCTCAGAATGAAAAAAAACTCTTCAAAAGAAAAACCATCCTCTTTATTGATGAGATCCATCGTTTCAATAAATCTCAGCAGGTATTGTACTACACTGCTTTTTGAAAAAAGCCTTTGCCAACACTGCTGTAAAATTTTCTCCCTTTACCTTAATATGAAAGCTTACTTCGGGCTTTTGATTTTAATGTTAAGTATTTTAGTAGATGAATTGGGGAGAAACATAAAAATTGAGTTCTGTAACTAACTCCCAATCTGTGTTTAATTATTGTGGTTCAAAGGTTTACATGAAAGGCTGAGCTGTTCTTATAGTTGACTTATGTGCCAGGCTTTACATGAAGTTTTTCTGAAATTTTATTTCTGCAAAGTCATGTTAGTAATGTGTTCTGCGCACGTCTTCATTTCAGCCTCCACTGTGGGGGTAGCACTTTGCATTACTTTTAAAAAGGTCTGGAATGTGAATGTGCTGGAGTGGGTATGTGTTTTAATGTTGTCCCCTCTTCTCTGTGAGAAAAATAAGGCATGGCGTGGTACTTCAGGATAACCCATTGCTGCAGCCATCACTTGGGTGTTTGTTTTTTTCCTTTTTCCTTTCCTAAGTACAAGTTTTCTTTAGTCATACCATGGAAAGCTTGAATTCTGTATTACAAGTTACAGTTATTGAACTATACTGCAATCTTCCTATAGTTTTCTGAGCCATGCTGTAGATTTATGTAGGGAAATGTAGCCCTAAAGGTGAAGTAGCCCTATTATTTGTTATATTTGATAATTTCACGATATCTTGTTTGTCAAGCGATAAACCTAAGTCACAAAAATAAACTAAAAATTTGCAGATTTTTCTGCTGTTTCTGGTAGAGTCATTCTCAGTACAAGTGGGAGTTATTAAGGTGAACAGCCCGTAATGTGCTGTGTGTATGAAATTAAATCATTTAGATAGCTGAGCTGATGAGCTGCCTTGTCAGTGAGGTTATTTGTCATACCAGCAGGGAGCCCAAAGACTCAAGACACAAAAAATGCAGCCTACTCACATGGTATGTTTCAGATTGTCATTGATGGAGATCAGCTTTTTCTGCTTCCCTCCCATCCTCAGGACACTTTCCTTCCTCACGTTGAGCGTGGGACGTTGACTCTGATAGGAGCGACCACTGAAAACCCTTCTTTCCAAGTCAACGCAGCTCTTCTGAGTCGATGCCGGGTGATTGTCCTGGAGAAGCTCTCAGTTGAAGCGATTGAGGCGATTCTGATGCGGGCTGTCAGGTCCTTAGGGGTCCAGATTTTGGGCCAGGGTGATCAGCACAGCAGCTCTGCGACTGGCAGCAGCAGTGAGAGCTCAGAGTGAGTACTTTATGGGCTGCAGGGTGTTAATGCACACAGCCTGAGGAATTGACTGCCTGCCAGGGAGAGAATGAAGCAGTTGGGGGTGGGAAGAGAAACCCTAGCCACTTCTGATAGTAAAGAAAAAAAGTGGCAGCATATGGCAGGGGCAGGGGGTGACAGGAGAGAGAGAATTCAAAGCACTGGCTCTCTCCATCCAAAACATAATCTCACCGTCTGGATTAGGAGACAGTTGTATACTTGGATCTGTAGCCCCTGACTCACCCTCCTAGGATATTTAAGTCTGTTCTGCTGCTGAGGATTTGCTGAGGAAGCCTCTAACTATTTATTTTTCATGTTCTAATGTGTGCTACTTCTTGCTACTGGTTGTGAAAGCATCACGTTACTATTAAGTGGTGGATGGGGCATCCCCTTTTAATTTAATTTGGAAGTGCCTGACAAAAGTTTGTTGTTTCCTGAGAATGCTTTTTTTTTTCAATAAGATCAAGAAGGATTCTACTGTTCTTTAGCTGCAGGAGAAGTCCTGTGGTATGTTTCACGGTATGCTGTGGGGAGAAGGGGCTGTTGCTGTGAGGTGTTAGTAGACTGTTTTAAGAGAGACTTTGTTTTTCTCAGTTCCTTGTTGCCCAAGCCAGATAAAGTAATGTTAAACATTTGGGAGAGTTCTAGAAAAGGAAGGTCTAGATTTGTCTGTAAAGGATGTTATCTTCCTTCTGAAATGGCTAGCTGCCAAATAAGAATAACGCTTAGTACTGTGCTACTTTCATGCAAGTTACTACACTTCCTTGATGTTGTTGCTTGCCTCTACTCCTGGTAATTTAATGTATTGACATGGCGGTAATTGACTGGGTGCTCCGTATGAAATAAGTGAGAGGAAATCAACTTTATCACAGAATAGAAGCCCTAAGAATTGCTAACCTGAACGCTGAGGTCAGGGCAGGGAAGGAAAGCTATTCCATTTTTATTTTTAGGGTACACTGCCTCATGGTTTACTCATTTGTAGCTTTTACATATTGCATTAATGTGAATTTTAGAAGAGAGGCCAGTACTGCATGTCAGCCTTAATGTAATGGCACAGCTGTGGTTGTGGCTACACCCTAAATGGGGTTCGGAGACTTTCCTTTCTGTACAGGATTAGAGTACAAGGCATAGTTTCAGCTGCAGTTGTTTGGGTTTGGGTTTCGCTAGACTCTTAGTATCTTTAACCTTCCGTTAGCTATGGATGATTTAAACAGCCCAGTGTGGTGCTTGATCAAACTGAAAGAAATATGGCAGTCACACTGTCAGACTAGCACAGTTTCAGAAATCTATCCATGGAGAGAGAGGGCCGCACTCCAATGGATAACATGGGAGCCAATCATTTAAAAATAAATACGTGGTTGTTCAGAATTTGGAGTGGTTGTTGCTGTTGTGTGTTAAGTCTTTCTTGTCTTTCCTGCCCCTGATTCTGGTCTGTAGTTGATCTGTATTGTTGCTGGTAAGTTTGTCTTTTTATAAGCCATCCTGTCCCTTGCTGTGGTTCTGGTTTCGAGCTCTTTATTAATTCCTTGCTTCGCTGTACATACCATTTCTGTTCCTTCATTTCACTTCCACCTACTACTCTGCAGGAGCAGCTGTGTCTTGTTTTTTACCTCTTTACCTCTATGAAGTGGTGCTTTCATTACCTGCAGACAGGTAACAGTGTTTATGTTGTCCTGAGGAACGAAAGTCACCAATTACAGTTGAACTGGTTGTTCACTGTGCTTACCTTTGTTCCAGAGTTGTAAGTGGCATGTCCACTTTAAAAATGCTGCATAGATATAACCAAAAGGCACAAGAGATGTGTACATTGAATTTTGTGTTTCATTTCACATGAGTCTCCCATCCCAAATCATGGAAGTGTCTCATGAAGTTGTGAATGTGCTGCTTGGCTTCAGTTTATCACTGAAGTATCACATCACTTGTCTGATGTGATGGCTGATCTAGATGAGATTTTGAAAAGGATAATTCTTTGTGGTCTCTTCTGGTACCTTGAGGAATAGGTGGGGGTGAATCTTCTGTAGTCTCTACAGGCATCTTCTGTGCTCGAAGAGAACGCAGCTATCACTGAATGACTCAATAGATTTCGTCGTCTCTGCACTCCATGCACACGCAGCAGTTATCAAAAGGAAAGTGTACTCTACCCAAATCTCTTTCCTTACATTTTCTTGGTGGCTTTTTCTTATCCAGATTTTCCACCATTGCTGCAGGTCTCTGATAAGGTTAGGTCACCTGGCTTCTGTTTCATCCTGCTGTGGCCTTTTCTTGCTGAAAAGCTAAAATAGAACTAGCAGGTGGTATCTACTTTGTATGTTGTGTCTTTGTATGTCATCATCATGCTCCTAAAGCTTCTTTGACAGTTTTTGTATTAGTTACTTATTTCTTTAGCATAAGATACACTTTTTGTTGTATTTTCATCAACTTTACTGCCAGCAAATTGTGCTTTTTAAAGCCTGCAGCAAATTACTCTGAAAGATGGGGGAATGTGAAAGGAAGAAACATACTTGTGAAGAAGAAAAGTTAGGAAAAGTCAATGTTAAATACACTATATATTGCTGAAACTTTGCTTGTGCTTTCTGAAGTTTTACATTCAGTAATAGCACAGACTGTATCACTGTACACTGATACACTACATACGCTTGTACTGTGGTAGTGATGGAGGAAATAAAATTCTTCTTTTCTTGGCTGTTTATTTTTATCATTCAAGTGCTGCCCTCAAGAATGGTATCTCTAATTCAAGTTGGACAGTAAACTGTATGGTGGATTAAAATATTTGAAGTTAGGCAGCACAGAAGGTGCACAACTGAGGGAAATGAAAGGATCCCTAGTTTCCTGTTGGCAAGCCCAAATATCATGCAGTTCACCTTGTTAGTGGCTGTATTACAAGTACTTGACAGGTTTTGAATTCACTATTTTGTAAATCACAATGTTGAAGGTGGGCTTCCTTTGGGTGTTGACTGTTCAATACCTTTCTGAAAATTATTCCGTTTTTAGAACATCCATCCAATTTCCTTGCAGGAAATGGAGTTGCTGAGATGGGAGGCAACATTCAAAAACAGTGCTGTAAGGTAGTGAACAGTGCATATCATACTGCAGTGTTTCAGGTGTAGAACTGTATTTGCCTGTAAAAGTGTTGCAGTCTGTTAAGTGAATGGGTGAGAATAATTGTACTGCGAAAGTAAGAAAGTACTGATTTATATGTGAAAAAGAAACGATGGGTACTTTATCTCATGTTCTGCTCTTTATTCTTAAATCTTTCATCATACAGGTTCTCCTTTCTTGGACTTCCTTCTATGTACTCTCTGATATTGCTTACACTTTCTTGTCACTGGTTCAAATACTGCAGTGTTATACAGGTTTTCTGGGTACATCATAGATTTCGTGTTGGTTCTTGGCACATAACTCTCTTGAGGGTTTGGAGATAAGAAGGAACTGGAAGAAGGATTTATTATCCTGTAGTGGTTGTTTTCCATTCCTTAAGCTCAAGTGAGTGATGGATCTCATGACATCCCTTGTGGCTTGTTTATGTTTTTGTCTCCAAGTATCACCAGTTACAAGTACCAGCATTGAACACTGGCATCCAGTGGGTGTTCAGTGTTAATTTTGGAGAGTCCTAGATTGAAACTGAAGAGACAGGAATACAACTGAACTTTCTTGCCCAGCTTCTAATTGTCGAATAAATGGTAAAAGTGCTCTGAGGCCTCAACTTTGGGACAGAAGACTGTTCTTAGTTTCTTGGAAGCACAGTACCTGACTTTTAGTGCTCTCAGCTCTTCCCCTTCACTTGCAGTTGCTGAGTGCAGTTGTGGGTATCAGTGTATGGAAGCCTCAAGCCCGTGGTGTTCCGCAAAAAGCAAGCAAAGAGCATAGTCCTTGCAGGTGAAGCCTTCACTTCACTCTGTCCTGCTGCTGTATGCAGAGCGTTTGGTCGTTGTGCAGCGTTACTTGGTTTTGTTCCCTGCTGATGGAGGTATTAGTAGCAGGATGTCTGTGTGTAGTGCCTGCCAGGTTTTTAAAAACAGCCTTTGCTTTCTTTGTTGTCTTCTTTCATTGCATATAGAGAAATCTTGTTCTTGTCTGTAGTGCTGAGGTGTGAATGTTGCTCCCTGATTTTCAAAGAATGTAATAACAGTATATGGTTATTTTGTTGCAGACTCCCAGTGTACATAGAGGAGAAAGCTCTAAAAACCCTACCCTACCTGTGTGACGGTGATGCAAGGACTGGACTGAATGGACTCCAGTTAGCAGTTCAGGCCAGATTAGCAATGGGGAAGACCACTCCTTTGAATATTCCCAAAGGTGGTTCTACAGATGGCATTCTGATAACAGAAGAGGATGTAAAGGAAGGGCTACAGCAATCTCACATCCTGTATGACCGAGCAGGTGAGTACCTGATACAGTTTCTGATGTGCAACGTTCTCAAGAACTGATAACCTCTATAATTCCTGTTTCTTCCCCCCCTTTCATACTAGCTCCTCTGATGAAACAGTGGTTGTACTGAAATTTGGACTAAAAATTACTTTTTCCTTTATGGTGTAGCAGGTTCACCCAGAAATTCCTACAGGGTTTCCTCTCACTGTTTAGGAAGTGGGGTTGGTTGAAAGACCTTTGCTGCCCAGCAAACGATTGCATGTGAAATTATTTGTTCTTCAAGGTTATTAGAATATTATCTTCAAGGGTTGCAGTGCAAAGAATAAGAAGTAATTGGATGAGGTGATTTGTTCTTGGAGGGTCGGAAATCTTCCATTGCACTTTGAAAGTCTTGGAAGTACTTATATTTGCAACAATGCTATGTAAAAACCTGAGCAGTTTGCTTTGTTTTTAGAGTTGCTTTTTAAGGTAGTGAATTTTGTAGCTTGCTTAGGGAAGGTCACATAAATGTAGTTGCATTTAAGGCTTCCTAATGTGATAACCACTCTTGCTAAATAGTGACTCAGCAATGTTAGGCATCAAAATAGTTGACTGCTATGCCATTTTGTGTGAGAGTGTTAAGAATTGGAGAGTGAATTTTAGACAGTAGGTGAATCCGCTTGAATGCATATGCTAGTTCTTCAGCAATATGTGAATCACCGTGCAGTGTAGTATCAAATGATTATGCCAAGCAGTATTTGGAGAACTGATGGACTTCTGTTCTGCCACTGTATCTGATACGCTTAGTTAACTGTCACTACTCAAAATCTGTGCTGAGACATTTCTCAAGATTGGTTGTAACACATATGCCTGCTTGCAGCCTTCTTGCTACAAAGAGGAAATGATGGCTCGTTGTCAGGAAAGTCAGTTGGGCAAATACTGGTATGATGGCAGCTGAGAAGCTGAGAGTAGGCAGAGGGAGGGAGAAGAATAATTTTATGGGGTCTGTGGCAGGAAGAATTCTGATCAGGAGGAAGCAGAAAATCTGACCAGTTTATTGGTGCGAGTCCCATCATGCTCAGTGTATGTCCCTTGTGTGCTTGCTGTCGCCTTGTGGCCACTTTTACACAGAATTCTTGGCTGTCTGTTGCTTCCAGCCCTCCTACAACTGTTTGCTATGCTAGAGATAGGACAGAGTGCCTCTTCCTGAGGCTTATATCAAATGTAGGTAGTATGCATCAGTTCTTTCTCCACAACAGAAATCCTTCAAGTTCTGTGTAGTGTGTTTTGGTTTGGGGTATTTTTGTCAAAGATTTTCAGAAAGGGGTGAGAATAGTGACAATTCTATTTTTCTTGATTTTATGAATGCCAGAGAGCCTGCCACAGATATTGGCACAATAACAGGTTGCCCAAGTACATACCTTTACAAAATTTCTCTCTTCCCTGAGGTAGTCATGTCTTGGATGACAGATTTTTTGTCCATAGCTGAAATAGCTATTTGTCCTTTTATGTACAGAGGTCTTCTGGATAGAGGCTACTATATAAATAAAGAGATCTTTGTAGCATGTTTTAGCTAATACTTTTTGAATTACTGTTGTGGTGGTGGAGTCTACAATCCTCTAATATAAAGTGCTTCAACCTTAAAAAACAGAGGAACGTGATGCTGTCTAATCGTTATAGCAGCAGCATACATTTGAGTGTAGTGTGTTCACGTAGAAAGCACCAAATGATTGCTTAGTGTTCAGTCAGAGTTGTGTAAATACGGAATTTTGATTTCTATATAATTGATTATTTTTTGTAACATTCTTTCAAAGTTGTCAGGTAAGCGTAGCTGGGCATTGTTTTATGTACTTTCACCAAGTAGTCTGGGAAGGAAATTATTTGTAACCCAGTCAATAGGCTGTTGTTCTGATCTGCGTGCAAACACCTAAAGACAAGATCTTTCTGCAGATAATTTTAGCTAAAAGGACAAAGAAACAGCTCTACTCAAATTTCACTGCCAGCAACAGCCTGCAGCCCTTGCAGTGTGAGAGGAAACAAATTCTTCATGTTCTAGCTTTTAATTGCAGGTTTTTAAATTTTAATTTTTGGAGAAAGTTATGCAGCAAACAAATTAAAGTTTAACTGCAAATGGACATCAGATAGTTTTTTAAGATAAAGCTATGTTGTCTCTTCTTCCTCTTATGTATAAAATCAGCTAACACTGACTTTATAAAAAATATCAAAGATAAATATCAAAATAACTGTAGGATTTTGTCTTGCTGTCTGTGTAGTAACATAACTTCAGTTATGGTAAACATATGTTACCACTTATGGTAAAGACTGGGAATATGTTAAGGTGAGGTTAATTTGTTCTGTAATTTGGAACATGGTTGTTGCTTCAACTTCTATGGAGGAGGAAAGGGAAGGTGTCTCATGGCATGATATTTTTTGCCAGCTTTACTGTTTTCTGCAGAAGTCTTTTTATCCATGTCATTGCTCTAGTCTTCCTTCCAAGGCTTTCTTCTGTCTTTTATTGATGAGCAGTTGATGTTTATTTTTGGCTAAGACAGAAATAATGAGATGGGGATGTGATTTTACTTTTGCCCGCTACCTGATAAATACAGATTGCTTAAGGAGTCCAGATCTTAATTATGGTCAGTGAATGAGGCCTTTTCCCTATTTTGTACCAATAAGACTTCAGAGAAATCAGTATCTTAAATTAACTGGAAAATCTTTTGTGAGCGCATAAAGCAGTTTAGGGGAATAACTCAACAAGATTTGTGCAGTACACACAAGAAAATCGTGTCCTCCACAAAGCCTCTTGTGTACTATCTTGTTTCTCTTCAGAAAGGTATTTGCCTTTGTGGGAGCTGCATAGAGTAAATGTATTTCGAGTCCAAAAATTTGTTAGAGTTTTGATTTCAAGAGGCATCTGGGATGCAGAACAGCAATTATAGACAAGTTTGCATGTGTCTTTCTCTCCACTGAATCAGTAAGGCCAAAATCTCTGTGTTGGCTAACCAGCGTGAGAGACAGAGCTAGTAAGTAAAGGTCTCTAAAAAGTTCTACTTTTTCTTCACTGCTTCTGGTATCTCACATTGAATATATGTAAACTGTACTTTAAAAAAAAAAAAAAAGAAACAACATAAAACATCTTTCTCCAATGCATGTAACTATTTTGCCTTTAATTAAAATTGCATTTAAGGTAAAATTGCAGTTTTGTTGAAGTCCTACTCTAGTGTGTAAGTATTGTCATTATGTCGATGACTTGGTCACCAATGTTAGGTTTGTGAGAAAAGGAGATAAAGGGAGAAAGTTGTCCCTTTTCTCAGCTTACATATTCTGAAGTCCCTTGCAGGTTTATATCCCTAGACCCAACCTATCTGCTGGATTTCTTAAGCCTCTTCAGCCGGTTTCCCCAAATATGACACTTTACAGTAGCCCAAACAGTGTATAAAAGCACTCCAGAAAAAAAAAAAAACTCTAGGTGAGTGCAACCTCTGGAGATACTTAAAGGCCATCTTCCTTACTTTTAAGAGACCAAGAGACGCCTCTTCCAAGAGGACGGTGTGAGTTCAGCTGCTTGGGTTTATTGCTACTAACTCAAGTGTTATGATGGAGCACAGACACGCTGTTTGTGTTGGCACGAGTAATGACTGCATACCACACGGCTCTTTGTGTGGAGTCCTAGCAAAAATAGCTGTCTGCCAGCCTGCATACACCAGCAGTGCGTGTGTTGAATTCCCAACAGAACCACATTGCAGCGTGAACAGTGATGCAGCAAGATGGACCCAGTTTCTGACCTGGGAAGCGGAGGTCCTACTGGCTATCAAAGGAGCAGTTGCAGCGGTATCTGGGCTTTGGTTTTCAGACTCATGCATGCAGCCTTTTATTCTGCAGGGTTTACAAGTGACAGTGATGTATTCTGTTTCGGCCCTCAGGCTGTAAATCCTTTTAGCCATAGGAAAAAGAGAAATATTAACAGATGGCTGTGCATGCAGCCAGTTGCCTTTATAAGACATGCTTAGCTGTGAGCCAAGGAATGCCAGGCACTTTAAAAAATAAAAAGGGCAGAATATGTGGAAAGTTTAACAATATTGCAGCAAAATACTCTTAGAAGTTTGATTAAGAGAAATGCATAAGCATCAAAACCAGCTGAAGAGAGAAAAATTGCAAGCAGGAAAGGTCTCATTCAGTATTTGTAATGTTGACCTTCTATTGACTATAGCCCTAAAAGATCTGTGGAATGGCTGTGTTTCTCCTTGGAGTCCATATCAGATTTTACATTAAACTTTAATGTAAAAAAAAAATATATTCCTTGTAATCTGTTCAGTCTTTCCACTCCTTATTAGCAGTTTGGCATTTTAGGCTTTGTTTGTTTCAGCTGCTTACAGTTTCCAGGACCCTTCCAGTAGGACAGGTGCCCACAATTGAACTCGATGTTTCTTAGGGGTTTGCCAGGGCTATGGGCTGCAGTGCTGTTCCTTCAAATTGTGTAATGTGCTGTCATTGTATATCCACAGCAACATTTCATGTTTTCCCTTTATAATACAGCAAACTCATGTTTGATTTACTGCACTCTTTATTTTTGAGTTTTAGTTGATGTGAAATTAATTTTTCTGAAATACCACTGGTGTATAGTACCGGATTTCTGTGATTCTTCTGTTGTCTTCTTAGAGCTGTGTGCTGTGTCCAAAAGCAACGTTCAGTGGTTTGTATGTGCTCATACTTTACTCTTTGTCAGTTAGGAGATGTTTATACAGTCATCTTCCTAACTGCTTAAAATACCTGTATTTTTTTTTTCTTTTGAAGGAGGGGTATCAGGGTACTAAAAAGAAATTGTTTTCCTTGCAGTGTTTAAAAAAACCCTCCTTTTCATCTGCAGTTGCTTTGTTATGCTTATGTGGTTAGTGGAATGATCCATGTGGGCAAAGCATGAAGGTGTTGAAAACATTAAATGAACACTAAAATCATGTATTCACAAAAAGAACTTGAAAAAGGAGGTTATGTTTTCCTGTTGTGATCCAGTAAAATATATTCTGTTCCCTTAAATGCATTTCACTTAACTTCCTACTAATGGTTTTCTGCATCTCTTCTCTCCCATTCTAAATAGGAGAAGAACAGTACAATTGCATCTCTGCCCTGCATCATTCTCTGAGAGGCTCAGATGAAAATGCTTCCCTTTACTGGCTTGGTCGAATGCTTGAAGGTGGTGAGGATCCACTCTATGTGGCAAGGAGGCTGGTGAGATTTGCAAGTGAAGATATAGGTCAGTATTCACAGTATTTCATGTTGGAATATTATGTTGAGTGAAGATCTTTCTGGCTTCTGGTTTTCAAAAACTGGCTTTTGAAAATAATATCTAACAAAAACTTTGTATGTACAGAGACCCTACGTGTGAAAAAAATACTTTTGAGGTCGGGTTTTGGCAATGTATTAATATGGATTCTTCTAAGCTCTGGTGTTTGTTACTCTGGTCACCAGTAAACTTGTGTCATAGAGTATGTGTATTTCAGGGATGTCTGGGGTTTTTTAATGACTCTGGAGGGTGAATGCCTACCCTGAATTGCAAACCTCAGATTTGATAACTGGCTCCCTAGTTGTAAAGGCTTCTTGACACCAACTTACCCAAATTAACAGATGCAGCAACACTTTTAGCATATATGTCATGGGTGAAGAGTTATGAGGTCTGGGGAAGTTGCATCTAGTTGTGTAATAAAATATAGCAATATTTCCCCATTTCTTTCTCAGTTCCAAAAAGTGAATCACACACGGGCAACTACTGCTCAGGCTGCCACCATGTGGCGACAGATTCAGTCTGCAAATCATACCCATGACTTAGACCTTTCTTTTTTGGAGGAGGAGGGAGAGGGTGGAAAGAAAAAGGAAGGCTGTGGATGGAGTGAGTATATCTTACGTACTACAAAGTATTGTAGAGAAGTTCCAGCATCTGAGAAACAAACTTTGGAATGTGCATGAATAACTTTCCATCTTACAGAAGTCAAAAAAAAGGAGAGACTTTTAAACTGACTTTAAGGCACTTTTGTCTGGTCCCTTTTTGTAGGGCTGGCGGATCCCCTGGCTTTAACACAAGCAGTTGCTGCTTATCAAGGTTGTCACTTTATTGGAATGCCAGAATGTGAGGTAAAGGCTTCATTAATTCACTGATTTGAAAGTACTGCAAACTGTAAAACTTATCTGTAATTATAAAAAGAAACAGAGATTGTAAGGACAAGGTGAATTTAATTACTTGATCATTCAGCATGCCCCTTTTTTGACGAGAACGTTGTAGCTCTTAAAATAGACGTTGTAGTTTGAAATAAAATTCACTGCATATTTATTGTTAAAATGTTAACTAATGTTATTTTACTCTGTCCATTTTTTCTTTTTTATAAATAATATATTCTGATATTCTGAAGTTGCTGTTATTTTCTAGTAGTGAAAATCATTAAAAGCTGTGTTGTTAAATAATAATAATTAAACTGCAGTGGCAGGCAGAGATCAGTTTGAACACATAATCCCTGTCATGCTACACAAACAACCTAAATAACAAATCTTTTCCCAAGCAGCTTAAAAAAAGACATTCAACAATTTCTCTTTTCTTGTTTCCAGGTGATTCTAGCACAATGTGTAGTGTACTTTGCCAGAGCACCCAAGTCTATAGAGGTGTACAGGGCATATAACAAAGTCAAAGAACATCTGAGAATGCACACGGGACCTCTGCCACCTGTTCCACTGCATCTGAGAAATGCCCCAACAACGCTCATGGAGAACTTGGGCTGTGGCAAAGGCTGTAAATACAACGCCGCATACAAGGAACCTGTAGAGCAAGACTATCTACCAGAAGAGTTGAAAGGAACAGACTTCTTCAAGGAATGAAAAACATGACCAGCTTGCTCAGAATGGGTTTTGATTTTATGACTCATACATTTGTATTGGGATGGAAATTCCCCGTACAGTCTCAGCCATCTATTACTGTGGTTGAAAGTATTAAGCCACTAAGCCTTTCAGATACTTTCTTATCCTTCTGTTTTTACTGCTGTTATTCTTTAGGTGTTTTGTAAAGAATTGCAGTTAGGCAACAGAGAATACAAAAATAAGCTTTATCGGTACAGTGCTGTCACCCTCTGGTTCAAAGAAAATGGAGAAAAAGAAAGGCTTGTGGCTTTGGCTCTTGCTGTTAGACGAGGGGTATCATTGTGCTGCTTTTTAAAGTCATTATCTGCTTCAGATTTTGTGAATGTTTATTTTCTTGAAAAGTAGTGGATTGTATCCCCTCTGCTAAGATACAGCAAACAAAATATAATTACAGTGTAATTCTTGTTCTTGTGATGTTCCAGAGATAAGTTTTGTACAAAATTGATTAAACCAGTAAAGTTGTTAAACATAGTGTCTATGCATTTGTTTAAATATTTGTATGACAGTGTTGTGATTTTGAAAGTTTAATGTTCCTTTATCATCCCTACTTTCCAGAGCAATTTTAAATTATTTTGGAAGTAGAATAGTCATGAAAGTAGCTGAATTATGTTAGGGTTTGAGCTTACACTTTTTATTGTGTGCTGACATTTTAGGAAGTGCTTTCACAAAGGGAATTCTTGTTAGTGAAATACACATTTTCAGTTATGCATTGGGAATTCTATTAACTTTGAATTGGAAGGCTGAGAAACAAATTGATGTGTTGCTATAATGGAGAGTTTGGCTTCCTCTTCCTACTGAAAATGTATCCCCATCCAAGATAGCTGCTGACTGAACATTTCACCAAGCAGAGTGTACAGTCATGGCACTGTCCCTGATGTTGACAACATTCCTTCACTTAAGTGGCGATTATTTTTCTTCTCCTCAGTCCTCCTTAAGTGTGCTGTGGTCCAGTGTGCTGAAAAGCCAGTAACTGCTAAAACTGCCTGTGACTGTGCTAACTAGCAGTTGAGAAGCAGAAGAGGACTATGTTTGGCTAGAATTACAGCAGATAATTAGTGGAGAAGATATTTGTTAATGACATGCTGAACAGCCACTGGGGCAACTGTCCACACTTGTCATAGTGGCCACTAGTGATAAGGATGTGTGTCTTGGCTGAAAATTGCCACCTACACAGTAGAGCAGTGCAGTTACGGCTGGATTTGCTTGGTAACTACTCAGGATTTGCTAGTTTCGTGTCTTACACACATTTTTACTGGGTCTATACCGGTTAGCTGATGGACTGCGAGGATTCCTGTCCTGATCCTGCTTAGTTTATGAAAAGTGATGGGGCCAAAAGTTACAATGCTTTATGTATAGCATCTGATCTTTTGCTGATCAGCTGAGAATGCCACATACCTGCTAAAAGAAGGAGGTGGCTGTGCTGACTTCCCTGAGAAGTGTTAGAAGGTTACTAACTCTCCTCCAAAAGGACTGCACATCACAGGTTTTTTTTTTTAGTTGCAGTATTGAATCGTTTGGGTTTTTTCTCATCTGTTATATTTGCTGAACTGGTGCTTCATTTCACATTTACAGTATTGCATTTAACAGCTTTTAAAAATTTCAGCTACCTAATTTAATTTGTAAATAAATATTTAATTTTTTGGCAAAAGAAAACTGCTTTGCTTTGGAGCTATATGGGGCTTTTTGCACCTCCCTGGAGCTATACCTGTGATATGATCCAGCCAGCTACCTGGTACGCACAAATTGCAGGCAGGTACCTCTTGACAGCAGAGGTATTTGGTGCTGTGTGGAGCTTAGAGGGGTTGCCACAGTCCACACATCTGGAGTTCATTCAAAGCAACTTTCGCAGAGCAGGAGGTCTGTGGTCTGGGAATGTGGTTCCAAGTCCAGAAGCCAACTTTTAACTTTCCTGCAGCAGGAAGTTCAGCTGATGACTTATGTTTCAAGATAGATTGCTGGACCTTGGCCTTGATCAAAGGTTTTCAATATACAACCTGCAAAGCATTCTGATTACTGTCTTCTCTTGACCAAAGGGTAATTGTATTAGAGATTCATTTTGTTGTGAGGCTTCCTGCTTGGTAGTGATCATATTAAGTTCTTCTGCATGACAAAAATGTAGGACTTAAACCAAAGACTATGGTATAACTGAAATGTTTCAGAAATTAAACCAATTGCATGGCTGTGTACTGTTACAGGGTTTGAGTCAAATTCTTTAAACTTTTCTACGTGTTCTCCTTCCTCAAATAAGTGCCCCTATTCTTCACAGCAGGATGGTTTTGTAGGCTAGGAACTATTCCTCTGAGTTTGTGTCTGCTCTGTCAAGATATGTAGAAAGATGGGAACAGAGATGAAAACAGGTGTTATATTAATCCATAATCTCTTGGCAAAATTACTTGTGCTATCAATCAATGTTCATTCTAATTCTTAAGACACAGAGAACTGATGTAAATGTTAAGTGGCCCATGATTTGTAAGCTGACCCTAGCTTGAAAAACAAATCAAATCAATGGATTGGTAAATTTAAAGATGGTTTTTTGTCTTACGGGTGTACTACAGGTTGTTGTGCTTCCCTGCAATGTGCTTCCCTGTGCAAATGATAGTTAGAAATGTTGGGCCAATGAAGTCTGAGGTATTTTTCTATTCTTATTTTCTTCTATTAGTTAAAAGAATGGGATAACCTCACCAGCTGTTCTTAACTTTGCAAGTACCTACTGATGCCTAAATCCAATTCACTCTAAAGTTTTACCCAAGGGAAACCCCAGATGGTAGTTTCTTGCCTTCAGGTGACAGAAATCTTCACTCAAAGCCTTAAGTTTCTGTTTACAGCTCTTTAATTACCTAAGACCTGATCAAACTTCCCTTGTTGCAACAAATTGTATCCCAGCTGTTACAGCAAAAGTTGCACAGAAGTTTTACAGAACAGCAATCGTGTTTTGACCCATTCGCTTGTTTAGTGCCCCCTGTTCTGGAGCAGCTTGGAGTATTCAAAGTGGACCTGATGAAAATCCTGTGTGGTGGTCTGCAATTAGCAAAGACTTGGAGTTCAGATGGTAGAACTAAGGTTTTCCAAATCTGCAAGGGCCTAGATACTACCATTTACATTCTGTGGCATGCCTATGAAAAGTCATTGTCTAGAAGAGAGGCCACATTGGTTAGTTATAGCCCACTAGTGGGCTGTGATAGTTTTTTCAAGACCGGTTTACCTCAGGATTTATTTACTAACAAGCACTGAAGACAGTCATCAAAAACATGGGTTTATTTTGCTTTGCTGAGCTGGTATTTGAAGGCATAAAATGTTGCTATTTGGGTCCTGTATTAGAGGACATTCTTGGTGCACATTTATGGAGGATGCTAGGCAGGGGATCTAGTGATGACGAATAGCCGCGAAGTGTGAAGACAGGTTTAGAATTACTAGCAAGACATTTCAGACTCTTATTCTTGGTAATGTTAGCTTTTATATATTGCAAGAAGTTGCAATTACCAAGATAATTCAGCTGTAAAATATGTCACAACTATTCTATTCTGGGGTTGGACACATGTTGTCAAAGGCTTTGGTCAACAGCTGCCCTGTCTCGTCTAAGCAGAGGGTTATGAAACTGGCAGTAGGCTTGGTATGTCTCCGCAGCATCTGATGAGGCCCAGAAGCTGGTAGTACTGATAGCTTTTGAAAGCTGTGAGCAAAGTGTCTTTATAAAATTGAGTACATTTTTTATAAGCTTCATTTATGTATATTTGCATGTTTTTCTTTTTAACCCATAGTTCACTTCTTTTTGCTCTTTGTTTGGAACTTCCTTGTTGTCTGAATTAATGCAGTAATTAATTAGATTAGTATTTTTATCCTGGTAGTCTTTTGAAAGGCATATGGAGAAATAAGGCAGGATGTGGTCATAATAGGGTCACCTTGAAAAGTTAGTGGGCTTTGACTCCATACAAGTCCAGGTTAGGGAAAGTTTTGATAACCTGTAGATTTGTGCTAGGGATCTTATCTAGAGCTTACCTGGGAGCTTTTGAGCACTGTGTGGAGGAATACGTGGGTTGAGGCAGAAGTGTAGGGGTAGACGACTCCTGATTGCAGAGTTGTAGCTGAAATTACATGGAGGAGTAATAGCATGAGAAGGCACCTCTGAAACACTGGTCCAGAATAATCCAAGCAGCCAGGACTGTGATCAGCACTGACCATGACACTGAAATCACAGAATTGGGATGGGAGCTGTTGGACAGGTCTCCACAAAGCCTCCACTCAGGACTAGGGCAGAACAGCAGTGCTGATCCCTGTGCCTACTGCTGAGATGAGCTCAGCCTGCAAGAAGGGAGCTGAGAAGGCATAGCATGGGGTGAGACTGAGTCCTAGGTTTCCATAAACTTGTCTGTTGTGTATTTCATGTGGAAGAGGGGAGGGAGGTTTCATCAAGCGCCTCTTGCATTGGTCATCATTGCTTTTTCCATGTATACGGTGTTTCCCATGGTTCTTTGTACGGTTTCCCATTTTTTTTAACCCACAGGAAGAAAATAAAAAAAAAAAATAAATAGAACCTGCTGGCCTTACTATGGAGACTTCATTAATAATTTTCCAGTAGCAGAAATAGTCTGGCTAGGAACCTAAGTCAGTTGTATTCATTGTGCCAGTAGACTCCCCAGTGGGCCCTGGCCTCTCCCATCACCAGAAGCATGGCTGGGGCTCTGCAGGTTTTCCGCCACGTTACAGGAGCCAAAGCGTTAAAGAGATCTCACCAAGTGCTCTGGGGTGGCTAACACACAGGACACATGAGCCTGCATGCGTCTTAGGCCACAGGCAGTTGCCAACAGGTAAGCCAATAGCTCACCTGTTTCATGAGGTGGATGCAGGCTAATACTTTCCCTTGTGACTAAGTTTACTGCATATGCTGGGTAGTTTGCCTTGTACTCATCTCCTTCCCCTACTCCTCCTGTTCCTTGGAAACTTTCAGTTGTCTCCTCTCATGCCCCAGTTTCAGAGCAGGATTAGTCAGGATATCTTTTCCACTGCTGAAGTAAATGAAAGCAGTGTGTGCTCACCCTCAGAGGGCAGCACAGCTTGGCAACATGTTCAGAGGTGCTGTTTCATTCCTTGGCCCCCGGTTGTTTTTTTCTCAGTGCTGAATGAAAAGATTGTGCCCCTCAGGACAGCTCCATCAGACAGTCCAGCCTAATGGGCTACTAAAATGTTGGCAACAAGAAGATAAAGTTTCAAACCCATCATGCTTTATGGCCTCTTTCAAAGCACAGTAATATTTTCCATTTTCTGCTCTCTTTCTCCCACTGATGTGCATCTCTTTCATACTTCCTCTAAAGAGGGTCACCTCCACTGTTTGAGGAATTCCATGCCCCATTAAAAAGTCTATCGGCACCAGATGCACTCACAAATGGACATTTCAACCTGTACCATTTCCAGTCTCTCTGAAACAGTCCCAAAGCAAAACTGTCCATTTCTTCTCAGGATGAGGTATAAAGTCTCCATAAATAATGAAGTATATTTGTTCATTTTCTAGCTTTTGAGTCATAGAATCATAGAATAGTTAGGGTTGGAAAGGACCTTAAGATCATCTAGTTCCAACCCCCCTGCCGTGGGCAGAGACACCTCACACTAAACCATGTCACTCAAGGCCTCATCCAACCTGGCCTTGAACACCTACAAGGGTGGAGCATTCACAACCTCCCTGGGCAACCCATTCCAGTGCCTCACCACCCTCTCAGTAAAGAATTTCTTCCTTATATCCAATCTAAACTTCCCCTGTTTAAGTTTGAACCCGTTACCCCTTGTCCTGTCACTACAGTCCCTGATGAAGAGTCCCTCCCCAGCATCCTTGTAGGCCCCCTTCAGATACTGGAAGGCTGCTATGAGGTCTCCATGCAGCCTTCTCTTCTCCAGGCTGAACAGCCCCAACTTTCTCAGCCTATGTCCCTGGCACTTACCTTTTGAAGTTCACTTCAGGGCAAGAATGGTCGCTTCTGAAGAGTCATAATACCAGTGTGTTTATTCATCTTCAGCTTGTAGAGCTTTAAAGAAATAATATTGCAGTGCCACCCAAACTTGGGGATGAGATTTGGATCCCATCAGGTGACAGTTGCTTCCAATGTAAGAAGCACCACCAAAATCTGCAGTACCACAATCTAAGAAATTACATTTCTCTAATACAAGACATTCCACCAAGGAATAATGCAGACCATGAGAAAGGCCATACCATAGTCCACGTTGGGTAATTCAATACACGTGAGAAACAGCCTGAAATTCTAATGAATATTGCTTCCATTATTTAGCCAGTTTGACTCTCACAGATAAAAAAGTGGATGATATGGCTGGTATGGAGTTGTCCAGGCCTTTATACTAAATATTTATATGAAATCATGACTTCTGTTCTAAGTTTCTTGTACTGTTTTCTCATGTACAAAGAGTTTAAATCATTGTTAAACTCTGGGTTGCATTTATTTCTGTGAGCCTCTTCTCTCGTGTTGAGAAAGAATTAGCCTAAATGATTGTCTATTGTCTCCCATGACGAGTTAAAAATAAAAGTGATTGTACAAGCTGGTTGTTTAGAGTTTCATTTAACCTGAAGGTACAGCATTCTCTGGCTGATGTGATGAATTCATCATCTGAATTGCCAGCAGCCACTGTGCATGTTCAGCATGTTTCCAGACAGGCTGAGCTCTCCAGGATTTGGCTGGTTTTTGACTTCCATTGTTATTAAGTAGTCAGGGATTGCATATGCCCCTGAATGAATATGGATAAGAATATGTATTTAGTTGGTACCATAAGGTGACATGACAGAGCTGGACAGATTCACTACAGTAAAAAAACCAACCAATCAAACAACCCAAAAGCCTGTTTATAATTTCAACAGTACCTTTTTTCCCTCAGTAGGCTCAAGTGAATTACACTGGTCTTATCCTTTCTAATGAAAACATATTAAAAAATCAAGACAAATATCTGTCTCTAAGACACCTGGGCACTTGTTCAGGTTTATGTACTTTATCAGGATTTTGGTCATATATAAATACATAAAGCCATTTAACAGCGAAAGTATTACCAAACATCCTCTGAGTTTACTCATCTATGTAAATTTTTCTCTAGGACAAGCAATATCTGTCCTCCTTATCCGCACTATGGTATTTACTATCTAGAAAGAGCAAGTTAAACTGCATGAATCAGACAGAAAGCAGCCAAGTGGTGGCGGGTGGCGGCTTTTTTTGTTTTAAATTACTGAAATCAAAGGGCTATGGTAGAGAGTCTATGTAAGCAGCTGTACAAAGTCTGGCTTACTCATCACACCACAGTGAGCAAATACTGCTCTGAGGTTTGGATTGTTATAAAGCCTGTTGTAAAGTCCTTCACATGAGCTAGCTGAAGCAGCATTTTATTTTTTAGAAATGTGAGTACATTTGACATTCCAGTTTTCCCTGTTGGAGTCAGCCTTTGTCAGTCACTTCTTCTGACAGAAGCGCAGGAAAAGAAAGAAGTATTAAGGAAAACACTCACAACTGTCTTATTGTGGGACATGAATTATAGGAGAGTAATATTTGCCAGTAGGTTTGTTGTTTGGGTTGGTTTTTTTTAATGGTTGAATGTGAAGCTGACTTTATTGAGAGTCTTAATTGCTGATATTTTACTTTGTGCATCCTGTCTGTAGAAAGCCAAATTTGACTTAGTATAATAGTTCAGGTACTGAATAATGAGATCAATGCAATAAAGAAATACATGAGTATATAAAGCTACTGTGATTTGTACTATTATGCAAGGTTTTATCTTTCTTCTGATCTCCTGGTAATCACAGCCCTAAAAGCTTTCAGACATCATATATCTTGCATGCATTAATTGAGTTTAAGCACAGAAAGATAAGGATGTAATTACAATAGAGCTTTTGAGCCTTAAGTAAAAAAATCCATCTATGGCAGCAGAAGCCTTATTTGCTAAAAGGCTGAAGACAAATGCCCAGAAACCCTATACTAATGCAAATGTCAAAGCATTCCACATTTTTACATGGGTTTTGTGCTAATATTTTTCTGACTTATTTGCAAAGCACTGGGGTTTCAGAGCATTCAACACAAAAACGGTTACATTCGCATCTGCACCTTGCAATACACACTCTCCTTTACATCTTCACCAGGACCTTTGCAACTGAAGTATTGCCAACACTTGGGAACATGTTTACTAATGTACAGACAAAGTGCCTGTGTCATTTCATAAACTGTTGCTCTCTTCCTGTTCCCTGTCGGTGCTAGCAGCTGTGGTCATTACACTTACTTACAGGGGAAGCTAATGGTTCACGCAATCATCTCTTCTACCAAGTAGTTTGTTGTTCAGCATTTTCACCTACTCTGAACAGTCCAAGGACTTCTACAGATGATCTTACCTGATGCACCAGTGGTTTTCTTTAGCCTTCAGGGGACAGTTACTTTTGTACCCTGAAATGCTAAATGGTATGCAGAAGTTTCCATTTTGAACTGAAGTGTAAGAAGAAGACTTTTATTTGTTCCTTAAAGACAAAATTAATATACAGTTTGCAATTACAGACCCACTTAGACCTATGGCTTACAAGTAAACATTACAGTACCCAAGATATACATTATATAAGCAAATACCCTCCAGAAGTAAACACGGAATGCGGCTGTTGAACAGTACAGAAGGTTTGTACGTAGAGAGGTAGTGGAAGTCAGTGGAGTAAATGTTGAATCCTTGTACATACAGAGACACATTAGACTTTTACTGCAGATTATATACAGTCATCCCCTGGGAAGCTAAAGTATTTTTTGAGGATCACATAGGTTCTGGCCAGAAATAAATGTCATATTGAAAGCTTCTGAACTTGCACAAAAGAAAGACACCCATTAGCTTCAAGCACCTAAAACCTCTAAGCCCTGAGACATTTTCACATTTTCAATAACTAACATGGCACCAGACTATAAATTTTTAAGGTCCTCTTTAAAAATGTCACCTAAAGTTATTATTAATTTCTCCTCCTCATTCAAGAGCTGTATTGCAAGTTTTCTGGGTAATGACTAGAAAGGGCTACTTTTGTTTAGATAGCTTAATCCTTTCTCTATTAATAGATGTCTCTAAACAAATGTTATCTGACCTTCTATTTCACGACAGAACTGGGTAAACTCAGCCACTCAGGAACATGCCTTTTGGTGCCTAGAAATATTTTATTAAAGTGCTTTTGAAAAGCAGGACTTTAGGGAAGGAGTAGCTTTGCACAAACATCTTAATACACGTGCTTAAGGAATGACTGAACTATTGTTATTACAACAGGGAGCTGTCAACACAGATAAACCCATGGAAGGATGCATAGAGGGTAATTCTGTGCTTTAAAACGCAAAAGTTTCTTCCAAGAGTATTTCTAGTCCAACTTCAAAAGATTTCTTCTGCCTACAGTTAAGATTTTCCTCATTATTAAAGATGATGTCTTTAAGAAAAATAGACTACTCCTCAGTTCTTTTGGGACTGTTTTTATGGGAAAGGCAGAATCTCAGTCAAAGTTACTAGGAACTCAAGACAAGAGCATTAACTTTCTACATCAAAAATCCAACTCATTCAGGAGCTAAGCTTTCACTGACTACAGCAGGAACTAGTCTGTAAATGCCAAGTTCTCTTTTATGGAGAAGTGTATCTGCCGAAGAAAAGTATGCTTTGTGTGGGGTTGTGGCGAATAAAGAAAAGGAAAGGATGGTCTGCATTAAAATCCTCTTCGATAGCCATGCAGAGCACAGCAATGCCAGCAGTAGCAGCTGCAGCTTCCGTGCCTTCCTCATTCACTTCCACAAAAGCTTTGTGGACAATTTTAGAGAGAAAGAGGTCACGTGCCCCTGACATTCCCGACAAGTCAGCCTTACCACTGTCAAATACATCCACCAAGCCCATAGCAGCTAAAGCTGATTTAAGGTCATAGCTTTCTTCTAGCCTAAACTTTGGCAAATGCACACGAACATCAGTGGAATACAGATGCTCTGGACATGTCCATTCCTGAAGCTTCTCTAAGGTAAGCTGCTTTTCCAGCTACAATTAAAGATAGAGATCATTACATATCACCTGTGTAGAAACGTTTCATTTTCAGTAACATTTACAAGGCTTTATAGAGCACTAAATAAGTATAAAGCAACTATACAAAAATGACAATACCCATATCTTTGATGGCTCCATATAGATCCTACAAATGCTATTAAAATTAAACAGAGGAGTGCAGTTTTTACTTTACAAAGTAATGCAGACATTTTCTTGCTGCAATGTACAGAAAGGAGAAACATACACTGATAGCAACTAAACCCAGTAATTCTTACTGTTTAATCTAACTAAATGGAATTACACAATTAACAACAAGTAACTAAACCAATCATCAGAGAGCTCAAAGCAGCTGATGAGTTCCTGGTCATTTAATGGAAAACAGTCTCATTACATCAAGGCTAAGAAAATGAGGACTTTCAAAGGTAATGAAAGAAAAGTTCTGTCATTAAAAATAAATATGCAAGGCAAGTTAATTCTCATAGTTAACTTTGGTTTTGCAGTCTTCCTCATGGTTCAGTTCAGCAAGCCAAAGGATACAAAGAAAAGCTATGAAACCAGAACACAACTTCTATTCCTGATGCAGCACATACACGTATTCTTTACTGCAGTGCTAGCAGAGCATTGTCTAAAGACATGCTCCATAGATATGGGGCTCTGAGAACATGGGTTCATTAAGGCTTTAGTTTTGAATGGCTGAAATTAATGTTAAATAACTATATTAGCTTAGATAGCTCACTTTCTGCAGACCAGTGGAGTTATCTTCAATGTCATCAGGTAACAGGATGATCATACTAAGTTCTTCTCCATCATAAAGCAGCTCTAAAACACGGATCTTCTCTTCAGGGATGTACCCAAAATGAAATTTATTTTTCTGATACATCATTTTCACTGTCTTTCTTTCATTCTGGATAGACAAAAGTTATCAAAAGTAACAGTTAAGAATAGGAAACAAGCAAGTTAAAAACTGTATTCTTGCAAAACTTTTCCTGCATTATATCAGTTGACTATAAAACTGTCTTTGTCGGACTCCTGACTGCCCATTTAATAACAATTTCTTCTCCAGACATGAGCTTTTATTAAATTTGGTTCTCCTTTGGCTTTTCTAGCATAGTCCTCAAAGAAATTATTTCTTTGAGTTGCCATATATTTATATTACTCTGGCCTCAAAAAGGACATTAAAAGTCAATACATATCAACTTTGGTCAGAATAAAGCAGATGACTGTATATAGTATCTTGTAAAGCTGTTAACATAAGCAGAATACAGAACAAGAAAATGGGGCTTAACCAAAATGAGCTATCATTTTAATACTGTTTACCTAACATCACAAACAGGCACACTTCACGGCAGCTGAAACTCTGTTAGTCACAGGCAGGGTCCTCCTAATCTATATGTGACAATTGTCTCAAATACTATTCTGGTAAGTGAGGTAAGAAATAGCTTCCTGAATACAGAAAAAAATACTAAAATCCATAAAAAACTCCTTGGGGTGAACTGAAAACATTCATTATAGACTTTCTGTTTACATTCCCTGGCAACGTTCAAAGCCAGGTTTGATGGGGCTTTGAGCAATCTGGTCTGATGGAAGGTGTCCATGCCCATGGCAGGGGGTTGGAACTGGATGATCTTTAAGGTCCCTTCCAATCCAAACCATTCTATGATTCTGTGATTTTTTAATTATTTTACCTGTAAGCAAAGCTTCACTTTAGCACCTGAATGATTTGACCTTTTTGTTAGATATACACTACCAAGACGTATCTGTATTACCTTATTTAACCGAAATGGCATGTCAGTGGTGTCAGCTTCTTTAAATTTCTCTGCCCAGTTCCCTTTGAAATAAATAGCATTCACCAGTACCAGCCTGGTCATGTTGTCAACAGAGCCTTCAGACAGCAGATTAAGGATTTTACCTTCAGAGGGGGCAGAAAAAAAGAGTCACAACAAAATCTTTTGACAAGGTGATGGCACATGAAACACACATGAAGCCATGTAAAACATACATGAAGAAACTAATACCTTGAAAATACTACAAACATAAAACTCTAGTTCATTCCTGTAATAAGGTATGTTTCAGTACCTGTCTCTTTACCTTTTCACAATACTTTTTAATAGTAAACACTGTCACTTTTGTTAGAATTAGATGAATATGTAATATTTTTAGCTTGAACTGCCACATATGACTCATCATACAAAAACTAGATAACACCCACAGTTAGGATTACTGGATTTAGAAATATATATATACAATATATACAGTATGCACCAGGACTGTCTAAAAAAGAGTCTCCAATTCAATGGTATAAATCCATGTTTAGGCATCTCTCCTGCACTCACTGGCCTCAACATAAACAATGAAAAAGTATCAGGACTTATGGAACTGTTTAAAAGTCTCATTTAGATATAACTGGGTTCTGTTAATACATCAAGTGAATATCCCAGGGCAAAATTAAACTGTTCTCAAGGTTGCAGAGAATAAAGCCTACTCCTGCTCCCAATGTATGAAACACTGCTGGTTACTTTATTAACCAAAGTCATTTACCTTCAGTTTTCTCTTCTACCCACTGGTTAATTTCTTTCCTGGCTTCATCATTAGCCTGAAGAAAATCAACTGTAGCCAAATCAGCTCCATAGAAGTTCTGAGTATTAGTCAGGAAATCCTAGATTTTGGAACGATAAGAATAGCTTTCACTGCATGCAGATAAGAAAACATCTCTTTATGCTGTAGATAAGGTGCATCTCAAACAGCTTATCACCTGCTCTGAGGTGGGGCTCTAATAGTATACTGCCTGGGGTGGGTCTGAGGTTTGGTTGGTTTTATTCCCCTCTCCGAGTAAGCCTCATAGTACATTTGCCACATATCATATACAGCTGATGGGGTGCTTACTGCAGGTGTTGCAACATTTACCTGTCATTCTCCTGAAACAGGCTCAAGCACAGCTATGATAAAACAAAGCATTCTGAAAGAGCTAAAGAGGGATAAAAATAGCAACCTAGGTTCAGACAAAGGTATAATTCACTGGTGAAGAGGCATCTTGGGCATCCCCTCCCTGATAAATGCAGTGTTTTAAAAACATTTAAGTAATGTTATACTAGACCAATGAAAATCCTAAAAAACTGATTGCAACAGAGACAGGGCTGGTTGCATCCAAAAAAGTTGATTGCAACAGACCCAAGAGCTTGTTGCATTCTAAAAAGCTGGTTGCAAGAGTAGGATGTTGTGATAGTTACTGTAAACTAAGAACCTAGACAAGTGGTATTTCTCTTGAGCCCAAGAGCAGCTGAACCAAACAAGCAATAAAAAGGGTTTGCTATGTAACATCCTTTAGGTGAGATGCACAGATGCCTACAGACATGGAAATGCATATGCATGTATGTAACACACTTGTCAACTGCCCAGCAACATTTAGAAATATACCTAGAAATATTTGTACTGCATAAACACTCAAATAGCTGCATTTTCCCACCAGCTTCCACCATGCCACCATGATCTGCACCAACATACCGGCAAAAAGGTGTAGGACTTCTCTCCAAAAAGCCGACTGGCAAGCCGTAGGAGATAGGGAGCATTGCTTCTGTTTATATCCATAGTCAGAGTCTGAAATCTTGAGTGAATATCTTCAACTTTGTCAAAATAAAGTGTCTGAAATAAAATAAGTGAACTAGCTGCTGCTAATACTGTCTTAAAAGAACAATACAGTATATTTATATTTGATCCAGAAGACAGGTAGATTGAAGAAAGGCAAAAGGCTGAAAGCTGCTTAGCGACTTCTGTAAACCTTGAAAAAAATTAATGAAACAGTTTCTTGGTGCTACTCACTCATCAGCCACTTGTATTAGGCTCCTGGTTTACAGACAGTGACAGCTGAAGCTGTTGATCGTAACCCCCAGTCCCATCCATGTAATACCTGCATGCCTCCCCTCCATGGACCATGGGGCACAATGACATTCTCAAGTGTGGTATTGAAGAGAGATGATGCCAATAGAGGCACTTTGGTTTTCTTGCTTCCCCCTTTGGCCCAACAGAACCTGAGGTTTTGCTTTACAGAACATACAGTCAAAAACAGCACAGGTGACGTCTCAAGAAAACTTAGAACAATTATCTTTCATGGTTTTATGAAAATATAACTGATATAAATCTATGAAACTGTATCATCTTAAAAATCAAATTCATTACTGCAGTTTCTTTTCACCAATACCTCCTTTCCCACAGGCAAGCTGGCTGGCCAGGGCTCACAGATATGACAGCAGTAGCTGCAAGACCTCACTGACAGGGAAGGCTACCCCAAAGCAGGGATGTTCACATTCAAACTTACACCACCTATTCCTCAGTAGGGACAATTGCTGTGATACAGCCATCGGACTCAAAGGAAAACCCTTCTTTTATCTCACTGGGTTTTCACTCAGGCCTTGCTGTCCACCCTTATGCAAGCTGTGTTGTACAAATGAATAACTAAGCAAAAACATCGTGGGGTCACAATAGGATTATGATCATGGAAACAAATTCGTATATGCTTGAGAATGGCCCTTGACAGTTACCAATCGCTACCTCCTTAATTAGCTATGTTCTCATAAGCAATGCTTTATGGTACAGGAACATGCATTACTAAAGGTAACTATGTTGAAATATATTTTTCCCTCAAGTTCCTTTTGCATGACTTCTGCTGTCAGTAAGTTTATCGTAGGTGGGGCTGTCAGTTTGATTACATGAAATATATGTTCAAAGTCTGTTTGTACAAGTAGTGAGACTTTTATTGTCTTATTCAGTAGGCATCAACTCAACAGTACTAAACAGGTCCTCCTCAAGTCCAGAATACAAAGGTGAAATTGTTCATAGGCAAACACATGACGGTGACTGCAATGAGAAGCCTCATACGCCCTTCTTTGTGCTAGCAGGCATTAGCCTAATCAGGAGGGAAAATAACAGTGACTAAGTCGCTTCCATGCAGGAGGGCCCATGGGAAGCTGGTGCACTCCTATGTACACCATTTTTGCAATTTGTAATCATATTTTTTAAACTATACTACCTAACCTAAGGCTGTGGTGAGAATAAGCATGAGGGCTCAGCTAACCCAAGATACTGGAGTGCTTAACTGTTTACTGAGATACTACTAGCATCACAGTGTATCATCATACTTGTAACACTTTACATATAAAACTATGTATTACTATTGTGCTTCTTACAAAATACACATTGGTACTATTAGCAATAAGCATACTGTTGGTGACCTTGTACTACAAAGCAGGAGTTCTGTGTCAAAATGCCTCATGAAAACTAAGCTGCTGGAAACTCCAATCAATTTAAATGGAGACTGATTAATTAGTGAAATTAGTTTCCTACTTCAAGAATTAATAAGTGAAATTAAATGAGAAACAAGGGTCATAGAAAACACGGAAAGCAGGCTCTGGAGCAGGGCAGGAAGAAGGCAACTGCAGAAAAGAGCCCAAGGAATACTCAGTGAGCATGACAGAAACCTTGTCCTGAGCATGTAAAAACACCACAAACCTTTCATCTTCTTTCTGCTAAACCACAACAATCTTTAATGGAAATAAAATATAAAGCCAAAGGGAATATTTATTTCTTACTAACCTTCAGCACCTGTGCCTCTGTATTACCTTTGGACCCTAAAAGGACCATGGCCAGAGCAGCAGAGATGCTGAGGGGAGAGAAGAAAATGTTGCCTGTTGGGTTGGTCTCATTAAACCTTCTGAGTAGATCAAGTGCAAATCTGCTGTTGGCATTACACAGAGTCTCCATGGTTACAGCTGAAAACAAAAAACATCGGTGAGGACACTGGGAAACATTTGTCAAAAACCAAACCTAACCTTGTGTGACTCACAGAGTAAAGGCTGGATTAATCTGGTTGCAGCTGGGTACAAAAACAGCAAGAATTTCACTGTCAATGCATCTTCTTCAAAAACAAGCATTATATATATATTTATTTTTTCCCACATGTATCATATATCCCAACCTTCCCTATCATGCTAACTTTAAAGACATTATTTAAAAAGATTCCTTGCCTTCTAAATTGAAACTGGAAGTATGTGTGCTGGCAGGATTGCAAATGAAATTCCTTCAGCCTCACAGACTCCACATACCCCGGAGAGCTCACTCATGCTGTTTCCCCCCGACTCTTCTACTCAAATCCTGCAGAGCGGACATTCACAATAACTGCTCAGGGTCACTTTTCAGCAAGCTGACCCTCTTCATGCCACAAAAAGGTGTCAATGCTGCCAAAGGCTTAGGCACACACTTACCTTTAGCAGTGTAAAGCGCTGCTATCTCCACCAGCCTGCTCTGCCCCGAACAAATGAACTACCTGCGTGCCTCAGCCAGCCAGATACAAACCTGAGCCCCAGCAGGCCTGGGCAGCCCCTGACGCACAGGCAGAGCCCCGGGGTGTTGTGAGCTGAAGGTGACATACCGGTTATCAAAGGCAGAAGTGAAGCACAGAACTGACAGAGCTTCAGGCCTCACACTGCCCAGCCAGATCAGGGATTAATTTTGGTGAGATGCTCCCTAGGATGCCCTTGGAGCAGGATGGAAGGCACGAGGGCTGGGTCAGGAGCGAAAACCTACACACAGGCTAGCGGCAGCACTGCTTGAGGTTGGAAAACCTTCCTGCTTCTCTCTGCTTGCTTGCAGCAGGACTTTTGCATTTGGCGGTTCCTAGCTTGTTTCCTCAAGGAGTTCCATTTTGCATCTGCCGCAGCAACCAGGGCAGCTGCCCAACGATATTGTCACTGATACTGTCCAACTACATGGAGGAGTCTGCACAGTCTTTCTACAGGAACTGCAAAATAACACTGCTTGCACCACCAGACGGACAAATGCCCTGCATCTTTGCAACGTTCTTTTATCTAGCTTTATGATAAATAGCCCAATACAAAACAAAAAAATCCAAACACAAATCCAAAAGCACATATACTTTTAGTTCCACTTACTGACATCGCCGCACCGTGCGGCCGGTTTCACTGAAGCCATCCGATTTACAGCCCCCCTCCCGCCCCGACCGAGGCTGCCCGAGAAGTGCACACCGCCCAGCGCAGACCCCACCGCCGCGGAAGGGAGACACGGGGCGTCCCGTTATCGCCCCATTCACGTCAAAACACCCGGAGGGGGGGGCTGAGGCGAAGCCTGCCCTGACCCCCTCTCGCCCCGCAGAGCCCCAGCACAGCCCAAGACAACTCGCCTATCTGCCTGCCCGTGCCGGCGCGGAAGGAAGCGTGGGGACCCGCCGGGCGCGGCGAAGGCAGGAGAGAGGCCGCGAGGGGCGGGAGCGCGGCCCCGGAGCAGGGCTGGGTGTTCTCACCCAGGAGGGAGGGAGCTTGGTTGAAACCCGACTCTCCCCACTCGGTCAGTGCAGGATCGGAGGGCTCTACCTCATGGGACAAGCGCCGAGAGCCCGCCCAGGGTATGTGTCTGGGAGTCCTAGTGTTGCCTGGTAATAACAGTAATAAAGCTTTCTGGTGAATGAAGTGCAGGGCTGTTGTGAATCCTTATATTACTTGGTACAAAACTGCTTAATCAGAAATTGCCTCGCACACTAAGCTCTGTGCACCAGTCCTCACTGACACATACGTGCAGTAGTTACTAGAAATGGGTAAGTCAGGGCCGTTACTTAATGCCACACTTTAGTTCCACTAGCTGCTGTTTCCAAATCAAATCAGTTATACCCTTTGCCTAGAGACCACCTTACCCAGGTGTCCTCCCTCCACACTGCCCTGCTGATGCTCAACATCTCAGTCAGAGATTTTTAATGCAAGGAACATAACAGCATGGAAGGGCCTCCTGGGCTTAACCTGATTGTTTTCTCCATCAGGCCACCAGGAACCCACCCCACTGTGGCTTTGGGAGAAGAACACTAGCCCTGTATTAAAGTTCAGACATATTCCACCCCTCAAATCACATAGCACTTTCATTTCCCTCACCCCAGACAGCCCAGTTACAGTGCACTGAAATAAGCAGTGCAATCTAGCACCATTTGGATGACAATCAAATGCCTTGGAGTTGTGCATAAAAAGGTAACAGTGCAGTCTTGCGCAGAAACAGCCTTTGATGGAAAGGCTGTCTACTATAAAAATCTTCACAATGCCAACACCAAATGCCATGGCAATCTAAATAAGCACCGCCGGACCGCAGTACTTGGAGAACATTTGGAATTCATTGTCAAACCCAGCAAGTACCCAGAAGCTCGTTGTACCCTATCAAGAGGTAACTGGGTTTCTTCATACTACAGATTCAAGAAATAAAAGCATAATTTACGGTTAAAGTCTCACAGCACTTCTTTTATTATTTTAGAAACAGAAACAGCAAAACAAAACAGTAACTATATTAGGAAAGCTATTTCAGCTGTATCTTTGGTATTATACAGTTGCATTAAAATGTTTACGAAATAACGAACAGGAAAGATCTATCACAACAGCAGAAAGTCTTTGTTATTTAAATATTGCATAGGGACCATATGCTTTTTCATTACATTCTTTAAAGCACTAGGAACAGCTGATAGGTTATAAACTCAGGTGTCCTGTGCTGATAAAACACTTCTCACTCCATGATTACCCTACAAGGACACCTGGTACAAAGCCATATTTTTATTCCCATTCTTGCCTAAGTGCTTGTCCAGTTATTATCCAAAAACCCTATTTCATTAGGTTACTTAGCAACACTTGGAACAGGCTGCTAAAGGCTCCTTTCATCTCTAGGGAATGTATCAAGAGATTAAGTGGATGAGTCTGGAAGGAAAAGAAATAAAAAATAAGACAGGATGGGAGAAAAAAGAGGGAGGGGAGCTGAAGACATGCTCCAGCCTTGTCAGAACCAAATTAACACCTTCTTTGCCAGTGGGAAGTCACCGCCCAACTCTACCAGGTGGCCACAGAAAGTAAAGCCGAAATGGGAACTGCAAGGAGGGAGGAAGCACTGGCTGAGCCAGTGGGATGTTTCTTGTGTCAGCAAGAAGTTAAGGCATCTCTGTACTGAGGTGCACAGGCTAAGAGTTGATTCAGATGGCACTGGCTCCGTGTATCTAAGTAGCTCTCTCATACTATCAAGCCTGAGATGAAGACCACAGAACTAGACTCAGGCAGAGCTGAAAGAGACAGCGCAAAAACAGTAGCCCTATTCCAAAGAAAGTTACTGTGCAATGGCAGCCAAGACATCTCCTTTCTAGGGAGAACAAAATCTCCCACAGAACAAAATGGTGGAAGTTTTGTTGTGCCGGATGAAGAAAAGGAAGGGATGATCTGCAGTGAAGTCTTCAACAATCATCGCGCAGCGCATAATCATCACTCCTGCTGTAGCAGCTGCTGCTTCAGTGCCTTCTTCATTGACTTCCACAAAGGACTTGTGAACCACTTCTGAAAGCACCAGCTCATTGCCAGCTGAAATCCCTGAGAAGTCTGCCTTCCCTAAGTCAAACGCATCAGGCATTCCCATGCTGCTCAGGAGGGGTTTCAGATCATAATTTTCTTCCAGTTTAAATCTGGGTAAAGACACCTTCACCTCTGTGCATTCCATCGCTTGTGGATTGAGCCAATCTATCACCTTCTCATACGTGAGTTCTCTTTCCAGCTAAAGAAAACCCAGATATTTACATAATTAGACAGTTTTACTCAGCCATATGTAGTAATTACTGTGTTTGTTTATACAGTGCATAACATGCATCTTTTTTCCAGGGTTTAGAGCATCTCAAGCTAGAAATACAAGTTCTACTTCTCATTAGAGAACTACAGCTTGAGCGAAGATCAATCCCACATGCTTTTTGGTAGATACAATAAGGATCAGTCCCTTCCATGTAAAGCTTACTTTTATAAAATGTTAGATTGGGCACTTTGTACATTTTGCATATGGGAAAGCAAAGGCAGAGAAGAACTAATGACAAGTTCCCAAAGAAACCAAACCCAGTTCCTCTATTTCTTAACCAGAAGATCCTCCTTTGGGTTGACAGGCTGATGAAAAAGTCTGCTCACAATGCCCCTTGCAGTCAGTGTTAGAAAACCTTATTAATAAATTCTTGTCGAGGGCATGAAATAGCCAAAAAAAAAAAAAAAAAAAAGAGTCGTATCTCCACAACAGAAGAGATCCTACATTTTCCTGTGAGCTTGTATCTCCGGAAGTAGGCAGGGACAACCTGCCAGCTGTTCAGAAAAGAAGATCTATGGGACAAGCTATAGGACTTCCTAAGAGCTTCCCCAACACCCCTCTCACCACATATGCTCCTCAGCCCACCATGCCCTCACCATAACCACAGCTAACATCTGTTGCTGAGGAGGGTCAGGTCTTCAGCTGGTGCTGAGCACCAGTGACATAACAGCTCTGGAACTGAACTGCAGTTCTATATGCAATATCAAACTTTCTTCCCCAGAAGGACACAGACTTGCATTTATCTCAACAACTTACACTTTCCAAGCCAGTGGATCCATCCTGAATTGCATCAGGGAGCAGGATAATCATGCTGAGCTCATTACCGACATAAGGGAGCTCAAGGATTTTGGTCTGCAAGTCCCAAATATAGGCCATGTTAAACTTATCCTTCCTGCACATCATCTGCACGGGTCTGGTCTCTTCCTAAAAGTAAAGAGATGTCAACAAGTAGTACTGAGTGAGTATACTGGTCTCAAAATACAAAGCAGGCATCCAGTTACTCAGGGCTTTTAATAATTTGACTAAAGAGAACCAAACACACCACAGAGCTCAGCCTCAGCACTGCCTTTTGTGAAGAAGTAAGGATCCCCAAGACTTAATTTTTAGTTACCAATGTGGAAATTTCTGTCAAGTTTCCTTTAAGGCAAAAAGGCAAAGACATGTTTGTTCTCTTAACAACTAGTGACAAGCACTAAACAGAGCTGGTAAGAAACAGAACCCATGTTCCTTGCTTTAAATGAATGCAGAGCTGTTTCAATGTAGGTATTTTCATTTTTAGTCTATGTGGCTCCCAGTGCTGTAACAAAGAGAAATTAAAATATTTTAAAATTACATTAAAAATACTGGGAAATGGAGAACATTATTTTGAATTCTTAAGTCACATGGATAGTAAGAAGGGGTAAGATTTTTCTCCTAAATTTCATTCTCCAGTATCTCCTTCCATTTTCACATGGTACATCAGCTACTATAATTCAATTAATTATTTAATATCTTTTCCATTCAGAGCTTCATTACTTTCTCCTTTACTTTCAAGAAATAACCATGTAAGTAGTTGGGGTTTTTTGTTGTTTGTTTGTTTTTTTTTTTTTAAGTAAAGGCCATTGAAACAATGCTCACACAGAATATGGCAGAAATTATCTTGCAGCAGCAACACATGAAAAAGATAGCAACCTTTTAGTATCTGAAGGGGGCCTATAAGGACGCTGGAGAGGGACTCTTCATTAGGGACTGTACTGACAGGACAAGGGGTAACGGGTTAAAACTTAAACAGGGGAAGTTTAGATTAGATATAAAGAAGAAGTTCTTTACTGTGAGGGTGGTGAGGCACTGGCACAGACTGCTCAAGGAAGTTGTGAATGCTCCATCCCTGGCAATGCTCAAGGCCAGGCTGGACAGAGCCTTGGGTGACATGGTTTAGTGCGAGGTGTCCCTGCCCATGGCAGGGGGGTTGGAACTACATGATCCTTTCCAATCCTAACTATACTATGATTCAATGATTCTATGAATAAGCAAAGAAAAGGCCACACAGCACATGAAAATCATTTTGTTGCAAGAGGTGCAAACATCAGAGAAGTAATGTCACAGGATGCTGGATGTTAATGTAACTCCTTCCCACTGGGCACATTGTAAGACAGCTATCTTAAAACTTCTGGTTACACCTCAGACTGCCAATTGCTCATTTGAGTCTACTCAACACAGTTCTGCAGGTCATCAGTGGCTAGTCATTAGCAGGATGAAAATACAAACTTTATCCATTAAGTTTTACGATGAAAGAGACTTGCAGTTCTCTATGTGTCTAAAAGCAAGTACCTTGGGTAAGCCAAGGCAGCATTCCCAAATCCTACATCTTAACTTTCTCCAATAGTTCTCTGGATCCCTTTCCTAGTTTCAGGACATCCTAAGTCTGTACTAGTCCAAGGAAAAGAAAATTGAATAGTATGCCTGGATACCATGCTAGCTTTTTCCACATGCTTCAACAGTGAGAGAGCAAGGCAGCAGGAACCAGGCCAGTCCAGTGGTTTCTGAAATGCTGCAGTAGGGAGTATGAGGCGAGCAGCAACATTCCCTAATTGAGAAGTGGTATTAGCAGTTCAAGCTAGTATGTTTCATCACTGGGGAAGGGATGGTTTGAAGTCAGGCAGCAGGGCTTTACTTTTGAATAGTGTTTATTTTAAGCAGGGCAGTTAAGGAAGTCATGTTACCAGTTCTTGCTAGTGACATCTGGAGGCAGACCCAGAGTTTGAGGTGACCCTGAGGGGCAGTCATGGCCTGCTAATGATAGCAGCCAAGGCTTCTTCAATAGCACTGATATACTTCTAAAAGCAAGTATAGCATAGAGATCTTCAAAGAAGACTTATTTTTAAGTTTACATTTGTTCTGGATCAGTTCAGTGGTAGAAATGCAGGGCGGAAGGGAAGGGAGGGAAAGCAAGCAGTGACTGAAGACTTACAAGTTTTGCACACACGTAACTGCAGCTTTCTACCTACAACCTAAAGGAAAATTTCTTTTCTTATCCTCACCAGTTTTATCATGAAATAATGAAGTTCACAAACTTCCGTGAAACTGTTCACAACCCGCAAATAGCATGGCAGCTTTACCCAACTGTTCTCTTCAGTTCTGAGTTCTGTAACTACGTAGAGAGCTATTTCTCTCAAACAAACAAGGGCAAAAGAAGAGACAGAATGAAAGAAATACTTCATTGTTATATTAAAGTTTCTAGTAATTATGTGAAACAACAGAAACTAAACAAAGAGTGCTCATATTCAAGTGAGAGGATATAAGGCATTTCATACAGCCTACACAAAGTAACCCTGCTTGCATGAATTTTTTTTCCTGTCTTCAAATTTAAATGTATTCATTTCGGAGTGCTTCAGAGTAACAGTGCATTTTAGCACATCATACCTTGTTTATCTGAAATGGCACTTCTGCTGTCCTCTCTTTGTCAAACTGCTTTGCCCAGTTGCCTTTGAAATAGATGGCATTCACCAACACAAGTCTGGTCAGTGAATCGAGAATACCCTCTGCCAACAGGTTCTGAATTTTACCTTTACGATACATAGGGGGAAAAAAAAAAAAAAAGGAATTTTTTTAACAGTTTGACATGTATCTAATTATCTAATATAGTACCTAGTCTGTAATTAATATAGATGAGAGAATTATGTACCAAACAGAGCATGAGCTCAATGTTACTGTATCTTGAAACAGCTCTTTACTCAAGCCAGGGCTGACATTAAATAAAACACAGCATCTTGCAAAACACTCACCTTCAGTCCTTTCCTCTACCCAGCCATTTATTTGTTTTCTGGAATCCTCCCAAGCACGCATGAAGTCAGTCTTTTCTAGTCCAGCATGGTAGGATTTCTGACTCAACTCTACAAATGACTAACATGGACATTCAGAATAGCTTTTCAACAACATTTTACTCTCATTCAGCTGCAGATGATTCCTAAACACACCAAGAAAATCTGCCCACTCTTCTCCCCCAGCTTCATATTGAGCCATTGAAGTTTTGCTTTCACATTCCTATTAGGTTTTATACCACCTATTTGAACTCCACTGTATGTTAAGTCACATGCTAAAGTTCTACGTAACTTAACTGAAAACTGATGTAGCTAGGATTTTTGGTTGGCTGGTGTTTGTTTTTTATTTCAGTGAGAGAGCATATAATTTCGTAAGCTGCTCTCGACATAAATTTCATTGTTAAACCTCCCAAGCTAATAGAAAACTCTTCAGAAGGTAAACTGATTTTTCTTAGGAAAAAACCCATACCTTCTGTCTGATTTAATATACCGAGATCTTTATTACACAGATGCAAAGTTTTAAACTACAACCCATGTAAGTTTTATCTATTAGACAGATGAAACACTACCGTTCTTTATTCTTCATAATCATCATAAATTATTCCCCAGCGGGGAGGCTAGGGAGGGAAAGGGAAAGAGAGAAGGAAAGTAGAGCCTTTTATCTTCTTGCTCTTAGGGAATCATCTAAAGGAACTCATGTAACACAGTACCTACTATCCTTAGTTAGATCTTCTGATAAGGAAAATCTTTTTGGTCATTTATTCCTCTCAGTAAGATCTTTGGATGGCTTATGTAACAGAGGAACTACAAAATACTGCCCATGCTGAATAGGAATGACAATTCTTTTGTATATTTACACACTATCAAGGGAAAAGAGGTATGTCAACTATTTGTCCCACAGCCAAAAATATGAAGATCATGGAATCATGAAGAATTAGGAGTCTGAAGGATTTCATAGTGCTTTGCACAAGTTGTGCACTTGGGTCACAGGTTACGCAAAAGGAGCTTCTCCACCAAGTTCAGACACCAGGCTCTGGCATAACCTACTGCATTAGTATGTGTCAGCCCAGAAAAACTGGAAAGTAAAATCCAAAGCCTGCCTTAGACCTCTGAAGGAAATAGGAAGCCAATACATTATACTAAAAAATTACACAAATTTAATGGTTACTTACTGAGAGAAACTCAAATGTCTTTTCTCCATAAAGTCGGTTAGCAGTTCTCAGTATATATTTGGTGTTTGGATCATTAATTTCAGAGAGAAGTGACTGATACCCATTGTGAGCATCCTCAGCTTTTTTCAGAGAAAGCACCTGTAGAAAGACAAACATCCTCAGCAAGAGTCCATGCCCTCCCTAAACACGCTTGCTTCAACACGATTTTTTTCTTAATGACTTTTGGGGTTAAAAACTGACTTGGAGACAAAAGATTTTTCATCAAGCCTCCCATCTGGAGCTTATCATGCAAGTCACACATGATGCACCCAGACAAGTGTTGTACAAGTATTGAATTAAGGAGCAGAAGAGTCAGTACTATTTAGTTTCCTTCACTCAAGCCAAGCACTACAGGGTTGCAAAATCATCAAGGTTGGAAGGGACTTCTGAAGATCACCTAATACAACCCCCCTGCTTAAGCAGGGCCACCTACAGCCAGTAGCCCAGGACCACATCCAGATGGCTCCAAGAATGGCAACAATACTATTTGAAAGGAATTTCCACACATTTAAAAAAAACCCCAAACCCTATGTGTTTATACTCCTTTTCCACTTCCCAAAATAGGCATACATAGGAACAAAAATGACTGATTATACTTCCAATAGTCAGTTGCATATGTAAAAAATACACCAAGTGGTATTTGCCACCTGAGCAAATTTAAAAAAATGTTAAGCCTGGCTACATTTTCAAAACATGTACAGTGTGATATTAAGCAAAAAGAACATCCTGGAAGAAAGTATTTCATGTAGCTAGATTCATCAAACCTATACAAAAAATCCCAGGTAACTCTTAATGACAGACTGAAGGAAGATCTGTCTCAGAAGACCAAACATAAAAAAACCACACACAAAACTAAACAGGAACCTCTGAATTTCATACCAAAGAAAGGCCCTCCTATAAAACCAATAAAACCAGGTACTGTTTACATACATACCAAATAAAGACCTCTGCGCTCTGAGACCAGAATGACAATAATAGTTTAGCAGAAGTTCATGTCACAGTCTGTAATACTGATCTGCTGCTCATATAGTCCCATCAAATTCAATACACTAGGTTTATTGAGACATACCTTTACTATTTGGGCTCCAGTGTTACCTTTTGAACCCAGCAAAACCATAGACAATGCAGAAGAAATACTAAAAGGAGAAAAGAACAGATTCTGCCCACTTCTGTTCTCACACAGCTTTCTTAAGAGGTCGAGCGCAAAAGCGGTATTTGCTGCACAGAGGCTATCCATGGTTCAGAGCCTGGGAGATAAAATATAAAACAAGAATGGCTCAAATTTATTCTAATATAAACTGACAATTTAGTCTTTTACATTTCCCAGAATAAACTACGCAGAAAATGTCACAATTAGATTGGAAAATTATCAACTCACTGAAAAACTGATTTGGTGGAACAAGCACCTTAAATGCTATAGTAGGCACTTAAGTTATTTTGGTGATTTATTGTTTGCTTTTGTATTTAAATCCTATACCTATAAGAGAGATAGCAATTCCCACCTGTGTCATTAGACTCTTCACTATGTAAATAATACTACATCTTTTGAGACAATCAGATACAACAGTATTTTGTTTAGGATTTATCGAAACAAGTCTCTTTTGACCTCACACAAAGACAGTTATCTGCCTTTACAAGAAAACCAGAGCAAAAGACTAGGTATCACAACAGCAGAATTATAAACTCTTACCTTGTCTAAGTCTATGTATCTTCAGTATTACCTTCAGCTTACTGATACATGTGCATGCTGTGTTTCATACCTAACAGCCACTCTGGCAGATGTCTGCAGAATTACTTGACCTACAAGATTAAAAAGAAAAAAAAAAAAAAGTTACTTGGTCAGCATGACGGTTACTGTAATTTCCTCCTGTAGTACAAAGAAAAATCAAAGTCCATTTCAGTTCATTTTATTGCCTGCAACACAAAAACACACATACACACACACACACAAAAACCCCAACCCTGCTTATAGATAACTTTATGGGACACACACAGTGCAACATATGTAACTTGTATATACATAGTGTATATCAGGCATGTGTATGCCCGATATACATTACATACAGCAGATGTGCAGGCAGCTAACCTGAGACTAAACCACACACCTACAAACTGAGCAATAAATACTAGAATTCTGACTGAACTGTAGCATCACCAGACATTGTAAACTATCAGTTGGTAGTAATCTGCATTTTTTTCCTTCCGTTAAGGCAGAGCCTACTGTTGATACGTTGCTACAAAATAAAAAGCCAACACTTAATTCATATCACTGACTCATTATCTTAAAACATTAGGTGGAAAAGTCAAGTTTCTACACGTATGATTTTCCAAATAAGAAAATTTTCTGCTAGTAGCTCCACTATAAACAGTAGTAACTTTTCTCCTGTTTCTCTTCTCCCATAACTGAAAAGGAGGGTGGAGGTGGGGTGCAAGACTGGGTGGAAATAATTCTCCAGTTCTGTGTGAAATGAGCAATTTAACTACATGTACTTTAAAGCATAACTAAGAGGCACTTTGCATTTTCAGTTTGTGGTGGTTACAGCAACCCCCCAAATTTTCCTACTGTCCTAATACCTGCAGATTACTAGCAAAAAGATTTTTTTGACCTGTAGGCAAAACTGCACAGGAATAGTGACACCTACAAGCAGTTATTATCTAGAAAGTTTTTGTAGGGCTGCCACACCAAGCAAGATCTAATAGACAAAGGGATGTAACTCATGCTATTTGCCTATCTGAAAATCAGTGCATTTAATCAAATTATAAGTAACATTTCAACAGCTGTTATCAGCTATTGTTCCCAGGCTTAAAGCCAAAACCACAGCACTGTGCCAGCTACTAAGGAGAAAAATGGCTGCTACAGCTGAACCCAGGACATACACAATGGCTGCACTTTAAGGAACAAAAATGTATGACACAAGCATATATTTGTCACTCAGTTGTAAACTGTATGCTGCAAAACCCTCAGTGATCACAGGGGTTGCTGACAGCAACTCATTCCTCACTCTGGTCTCCCTGAGGAAGTTCCTGGGTGCCCTGACCCTGTGCTTTCCTACCAGTATGAATTTGAAGCATATCTTCTCAGCAGTAGACCTATGCTTTAGGAAAGTCTTTAGGGACAGGCTGTATCTACCTTCAACAGCAGATATACACTACAGTGTCTCTCCCAGCTACTGCTTTTGCTATGGGGGAACCTGGCCAGAGCAGGGTACAGGGAACTCCAGCCTGTGACCCGAGACATATGCCACTAAGAGTACTACACAGATTAGTGCCCACTATATGCAGATGCCTCCCTATCCAACATCAGCTGCCTCAGAGGAATCACAAAACAACTGTTTTAAACACAGTCAGAGGGGGAACTCAGAGTGAGGAGCATCAGATGGTGTCCATCTCCACAGAGGAAGTAGCATATGTGGCACAGACATCTCTTTTTCTACCCTATGAACCAAAGAAACCCTTCTAGAGGAGAAAAAGGCTTCACTTAGGTTTAGGAGAGTCAGGACAGATGTTCAGACATCTGAAAGGCAAGACTGTTAACAGCTCCAGATAGCTGCTCTTCATATCACACCTCTCTGGGGCAAGCAGCATGATACTGGGAATGGCACAGCTGCATGAGCACTCAACACCACCGGCCCTCAGCTCCGGGAGGGCCTCAGCAGTAGCAGACAGGAGCAAGAGGTCCCCAAGGTCTGACCCCATCCCAGCAAGCTCAGGCACAAAAAGACAAAGGCTTGGCACTCCCAAGGGCCAGAAGACCCCCCTCTGGGCCCATGCTGGACTTGTCACCACAAAAGACATCAAAACTCAACATTTCTGCGTGCCCACATCACTCCTACATATGAAATACGCCCTCTACACACCACTGCGACTCCAGCTGGCAAGAAGCAGAAACCACGAGAGATAAAAAAAGTCACAAAAGCAACGCCACACAGCTTCTACAGCACAGGCTCCCCGTAAGAAATGCCATCCCCAGGTCAGCGGCACACTCACCCTACCGGCCGCCGCGCTTCCCTCCTCCCGGAAGCGCCGCGGAACCGGGGCAAAGGCCGGCAGCTCGGCCCCTCCTCAGCCGCGCCCCAGGATTGAGCCGGAGGCTGCGGCGCTTCCTTGTTCACACCGGCCAAAATGGCGGCCCAACACCGCCCGCTCCCACCAAGAGCCATCACCCTCTCACCGTCATCCTCCTCCCACCCCGCTTTAGTATCTCCCGGAGCACAGCCGGTGATTTTCCAGCTCTGCCTCCCTCTCGTGGCAGAGCTGTAAGGAAACACCCCCAGCCCATGACAGGTTATAATTGATATTGATTAGTTTTGAAGCAGGGCTTGTTTTAAACGAAAATGAGCTGGTGCTGTAGAGGCTTGGACCCTCCTCGTATACCCGAGGGTCTGAGTGAGACAAATAGTCCCTGTAGAGGTGTATTTTTAATTTATTTTTTTAAAGGATATCTGTGGAGTGACATGTGAAGCTAATTTGAGGTTAAATTTGGAGCTGCTGAAGGTTTACACCGGGGATGTGGAAGGAAGACAAGGGGATGGCCACAGGCCTTGGGTGTGGAGGGTCTGCCTCTAGCTGCAATGCAAGGACAGAAACGATGGCTAAGCAGGGTGTAACTGCTGCAGGCTGGGAGTAAGTGCTGACACCACATTTGAGTCAGGGGCTGTAGTCATGGGGGTGAGGAGAGGGACTGTGTTAGCATGTGTTTGTATACACTGCTCAGAGGGGAAGGGATAGAAATGCCACAGCTAATAACAGTTAGGACAGAGCTATCCTTGATGGCCTGGTCTGAATGACAACCGGGATTGCTCTATGGATGCAAGCCATTGTGCCCTCCTCTTGGCCCTGGCATGGTTGTCCCTTCAGGGTAAGAGGGAGGACACAGGAGGAGCTGTGCCTCTGGCCCTGGGGTGTGCAGCCTGATGGAGAAAGGGACAAGGTCCTTCTCCACCTAGTTGCAGCAGGAGTTTCAGGTTTTGGGATTTGCCTCTGTGCTGGCAAGCAAGAATCTCTGGCGCGGCAGGGCAAGGAGTAGCTGACTAGGGTGAGCAGAGTCTGCCATAGAAGAGAATGGTTTGTGATTTGTTGTGTCTGATGAAGAAGAGAAAAGGGTGGTCAGCTTTAAAAGTCATTGTTGGTGGTTTTGATCTCAGCACCAGACCACCTGTGGCAGCTGCTGCCTCAGTACCTTCTTCGTTGACCTCCACAAAAGCTTTGTGAATAACTTTTGAGATGAAAAGATCCTTCTTCACTGACATCCCCGTGAAATCAGCCTGAGCAGGGTCAAAAGCATTTTGTATTCCCATGCTGCTCAAAGTGGATTTAAGGTCATAATTCTCTTCCACCTTCAACTTGGGCAGGTACAGATCCACTTCAGCTTTCATCATATTGGCTGATTTGGTCCATTCAGCCAGTTTCTCATAGGTCAGCTCTCTTTCCACCTGCAATGAGTCAAGATAGAAAATAGTCGGAATATGAAGGACAGAGACAAGACATGTGCATACCAGTGTCACAACACTCATGATATAAGGAAAGCAAGTGCCTGTAAAACATAGAGTTAAAATACTTTTAACTTAACTTAGGTCTAAGAGAACAATGTGTTGTAAGTCTGTGGTGTGATAACAGAATTTAGTAGTCTTACTCACATGAGTGAATTATATTTATTACCATCCTTCTAATGAGTGAATTATTTCTTACCATCCTTCTAATTATCAGTTAGTTTGGAGACAGTGACTCCTGTACATCTGCTAGCTTAGGATACTCCTTGTCTGCCCATCCTGTTTTGCTTGCAATAAATTTTGCACGAAGGTCACACTGTTCTAAATCTTTGCCAGATATCAGAAACTTACAGATACGGCTGGTTTCAGCTGGTTTTGTGATTACTGGGGCATCCAACTGTGCCAGAGGTGAAAAGTACACTGTGAGGAAGACTACTTACTTCATCTTAAAGACCCTTGCCCACGACTGTAGGAGGGCAGTGCACAAGCGCCAAAAGGGAGGAGACTTATGATAATGAGTTCCTAAACTAATTGTAATAGCCCCAATGATCTCTCTGGAACCTAATGAATATGCATGTTTGCGTGTAATAAATATCTGCTCACTTAACCCCTCGGTGTGCAAGTTAGGAGGAGCGATTCCCCTTGCACTCGGGCCCGTAATAAACATAGAATCATAGAATCATAGAATAGTTAGGGTTGGAAAGGACCTTAAGATCATCTAGTTCCAACCCCCCTGCCGTGGGCAGGGACACCCCACACTAAACCATGTCACCCAAGGCCTCATCCAGCCTGGCCTTGAACACCGCCAAGGATGGAGCATTCACAGCCTCCCTGGGCAACCCATTCCAGTGCCTCACCACCCTCTCAGTAAAGAATTTCTTCCTTAGATCCAATCTAAACTTCCCCTGTTTAAGTTTGAACCCGTTACCCCTTGTCCTGTCACTACAGGCCCTGATGAAGAGTCCCTCCCCAGCATCCTTGTAGGCCCCCTTCAGATACTGGAAGGCTGCTATGAGGTCTCCACGCAGCCTTCTCTTCTCCAGGCTGAACAGCCCCAACTTTCTCAGCCTGTCTTCATACGGGAGGTGCTCCAGTCCCCTGATCATCCTCGTGGCCCTCCTCTGGACTTGTTCCAACAGTTCCATGTCCTTTTTATGTTGAGGACACCAGAATTGCACACAATACTCCAAGTGAGGTCTCACGAGAGCAGAGTAGAGGGGCAGGATCACCTCCTTCGACCTGCTGGTCACGCTCCTCTTGAGGCAGCCAAGGATACGGTTGGCTTTCTGGGCTGCGAGCGCACACTGCTGGCTCATGTTCATTTTTTCATCGACCAACACCCCCAAGTCCTTCTCTGCAGGGCTGCTCTGAATCTCTTCTCTGCCCAACCTGTAGCCGTGCCTGGGATTGCTCCCACCCAGGTGTAGGACCTTGCACTTGGCATGGTTAAACTTCATCAGGTTGGCATCAGCCCACCTCACAAGTGTGTCGAGGTCCCTCTGGATGGCATCCCTTCCCTCCGGCGTCTCAACCGAACCACATAACTTGGTGTCATCGGCAGACTTGCTGAGGGTGCACTCAATCCCACTGTCCATGTCACCAACAAAGATGTTGAACAAGACCTGTCCCAACACCGATCCCTGAGGGACACCACTTGTTACCGGTCTCCAGCCGGACATCGAGCCATTGACCACAACTCTTTGCGTGCGGCCATCCAGCCAGTTCTTTATCCACCGAGTGATCCACCCATCAGATTGATGTCTCTCCAATTTAGAGACAAGGATGTCGTGTGGGACAGCGTCGAATGCTTTGCACAAGTTCAGGTAGATGACATCAACTGCTCTGCCCCTGTCTGTCAGTTCTGTAGCCCCATCATAGAAGGCCACCAAATTGGTCAGGCAGGATTTCCCCTTAGTGAAGCCATGCTGGCTGTCACCAAGCATCTCCTTGTTTTTCATGTGCCTTAGCATGCCTTCCAGGAGAATCTGCTCCAAGAGTTTGCCAGGCACAGAGGTGAAACTGACTGGTCTGTAATTCCCCGGGTCATCCATTTTCCCCTTCTTGAAAATGGGGGTTTTATTTCCCTTCTTCCAGTCGTCAGGAACTTCACCTGACTGCCATGATTTTTCAAATATGTTGGCCAGTGGCTTAGCAACTTCATTTGCCAGCTCCTTCAGGACCCGCGGATGGATTTCATCAGGTCCCATGGACTTGTGTACGTTTAGGTTTTTAAGATGGTCTCGAAAACATACCTGCTTTATAACTCTCCCTAAGTTGTAGAGTCTGGTTTCGTGCTTCACTCATCAAGAACATGTAAAACAAAACCCAGCCACCAGCAGTGGCTACAGCTGGAACTTTATTCATTATGAACCATATTCATAAGGCATGATCCTGCAAAGTTCTGCATGACTTATACTCCTATTTATTTTCTTAATGGTGGTGAGGTTTAGGCCTGAAACCTCAGAGTAGTTATGTTTTTTTTCCTGGTGTAAAGAATATTGCTTTTTCGCAATGTGTGACTTATAATGATATTAATAAGCTCTTGCTTTGTGTGTATATGGATAACTTTTCTCCTAGTAGTGGGAAATAAGTGAAGTGCATGAGACCTGAGGTACAAATAAGAAGGTGTTTGTCCTGATCTGTTTAGAATCTGAAACTTATCCTGGCATGGTCATGAGTGGCTGTTGATACCTTCTGGGTCGTGATAGTCAACACTTAGTTTCAGAAACCACCACAAAATACCAGGTGCAAATCTGGACTGCAAATGATATAAAAACTAATTAATACAGCTCTTAGGAGAAGATAACTTTAGAGCGCAGTGATTCAGAATTGGTCCTTCCTTTGTTTGTGCTATTCTTGTAATAGAAAAGAGGATGCAAAACAGCCTAAGCTGTTGTGCAGACATAGTTTTTAGATGCATCTGTAAGTAAAATACTATGTGTGCAATACTATCAGATGCCCTCAGCTTAGGAGCTGGGAAATTATGGTGTTAATGAAAGCAAGTATGCACACATCAAAACCTATTCTACCATGATTTTGAAGCTCGTTCTTCCTCACTTTTTTAATCTATTTTTGTTACTGTATCATAGCGTATGTGACACAACAGCAGGTCAGTTTTACCAGCTCTAGACCAGTAGTGTTATCAGTGATGTCATCTGGTAGGAGGACAAACATGCTCAGTTCATTTCCCGCATACGGCAGCTCAATGATTTTGAATTTCATGGTCGTTTCATGGAATATCAAAAATGTATCTCTCAGAAACATCATCTGTGCCAGTTTAGTCTCGGTCTGTGAAAAAAATCAGATGTGCAAAAAATCAGACATGAAAAAATTAGTTATTTCCTTCCTTAAAATGGAAGTTTACTTGCTTAGTTGCACTGAAAGCAAAAATTTGCAAACAAATACAAGACAGAGCAGCATGTGGATGCACAGTACCTTTTTCTTTGTACGGTATCACATACACTCCTCTTTTCAAAGTCATTGGGATCCTTACAAAAAAATCAGCATAGACATATGCATACCTGCTAACTGAGTCACATGTCATATATTTCTTGTTTTAAAATAAAGGCGTTAGCTTTGATAAGCAAGTAACTGCTGTGAGTGTTTCATGTTTTCTCCCAAAGTTACATTTTTGCAGTAGGGGTCTCGATTGGGGGAAAAAAATGTTCACTTTCTTCCTGGGGATGCCATCAACCGTTTTTCCTGTTTTATCCTTCCAGGCAATACTGATCATTTCACTTTGCTTCTGAACCATATTTTCTGTGACTTGCGCTGGCTTTTCCTCTTCCCCAAACCACAGAGTACTGGATTACCAAATGGAACTGCATTACCCTGTAGTCTTTTGAACTCCGATGCCGTGCTTTGTTCACAGAGCTTTTACTAATATATCCACTCTCAGCTTCATTGTTACATTTGAGTGCAAAAGTTTATCTGTTCACAGGCTTTGCTATGATGTATCCTGTGCATTGAACTGTCTCTGTGCACAATGTATTTGGTTTACATAGCAAGGTTTTTGTAGCAAGGGGGTGCAGGGGTGACTTCTATGTGAAGACATAAGAAGTTGCCTCCGTGTCAGGCAGAGCCATTTCCAAACCCACCACTGGTCGAAGCTGAGCCAGTCAGTGATGTTGGTAACATCTTTGTGGTAACATAGTTAAGAAAGGGTAAAAACTGCTGTGCAACAGCAGCTGGGATAAAGGAGTGAGAATATGTGAGTGAAACAGCTCTGCAGACACCAAGGTCAGTGCGGAAGCTGCTCCAGGCATCAGAGCAGATATTCCCCTGCAGCCCATGGTAAAGACCACGGTGGTGCAGATAACCACCCTGCAGCATGTGGAGAACCCCACACTGGAGCAGGGGGATGCCTGAAGGATGCTGTGACCCTGTGGGAAGCCTGCACTGGAGCAGGCTCCTGGCAGGACCTGTGGCTCCATGGAAAGAGGAGCCCATGCTGGAGCAGGTTTGCTGGCAGGATTTCTGACCCCGCAGGGGGACCCATGCTGGAGCAGCCCGTTCCTGAAGGACAGCACCCCGTGGAAGGAACCCACACTGGAGCAGTTCATGAAGAACTGCAGCCTATGGGAAGGACTCATGTTGGACATGAATGGCTATATCCCATGGGAGGGTCTCCACATGAGCAAAAAAACGAGAGGAGAAAGGAGCAGCAGAGACCACGTGTGATGAACTGACTGCAATCTCCATTCCCCATCATTCTGCACTGCCTTTGGGGGATAGATAGAAGAGTTTGAAGTTTAGCCTGGAAGAAGGAAGGAGCCAGGGAAGGTGTTTTATATTTGGTCTTATTACTTATTAACCTACTCTGATTAATTTATAATAAATTAATTTCCTTAAGCCAAGGCTTTTTTTCCCAGGATGGTAATTGGTACATTCTCCCTGTCTTTCTCTTGGCCCAGGAGCTTTTCATCTTGTTTTTCTTTCTCTGTCCCATTGAGAGGTGGAGTGATAGAGAGGCTTGTTGGGCAGCTGATGGCCAGCCAAGGTCAGCCCACTACAACCATGTATCATGATGGATCCTAAAACAACACATGTAGCATAGTAGGTACACAGTAGGTTTTAGGTAGAGAGTCACATCATTGACATAATTGCTTCACCTTGCCTGGCACACAAAAGGTGTTTGCACTCATAATCTATGTCAAACAAGATACTTCCCGTTGACAAATAATTTTGCTTGCCTGTAGCACGGTCCAAAAATCTGCATGTAGTCAGCTACTGTGAATCATCAGTATGCTAAATACTGTCAGCTCAATAACATGCCCTCCATGTATGCTGAATACGTCATCCTCATGCACTCAGCTAAAATGACAGCCCCATGAAAATTCCCTCTGAGGTTTTATGCAACACCCAGGGGACGAACAGCTTGTTCAGTTTCCTTGAACTCAGAGTATAGACTGTGTCTCAAAAACAGAAGAGAGCTGTAGGTGTGTAAACAGTGCTCTCAAAAGCAACACAGTCTCTTTTAAAAGTGGGACCTTGGTACTTATTTCCTCTTGTCCTTCAGCTACTTAACCGTGGTGTTCTCAAGTGTTTTGATACTGAAGAGCTATTAATTAAAAATCTTATTCTCATGAATATGCGTGGATAAGATAATGCTGAGTTATTTTCACAGTTGCTGTTCTTACTGAGTTTATACCATGTGTCCAGCTACAAGGAGCATTTCAGTGGCATAAGAAGTGCGGGTGAAGTATTTAGAGGTTTCTTGCTCCTCAGTAGTAGACATATTGACATATGATAACAGGCATATAGACAAGGAATTTACCTTGCTCACTTTGAAGGGTGTCTCAGAAGTATTTTTCTCCAGAAATTTCTTTTCCCAATTTCCTCTGAAATAAATGGCATTTACTAAGACCAACACGGTGTGAGAATTGAGAGATCCTGCAGGCAGCAAACCCTGTATTTTCCCTTCAAAATCAGACAAATAGAACTGTTATTTCAGTGGAACTATTGTCCTGAGTTCAGCAGTAGCAGTCATTTTTTCTCCTTCTTAGTAGCTGGTGCAGTGCTGTGTTTTTGACTTTCGGCCTGGGAACAGAGCTGATAACACCGATGTTTTTAGTTACCGCTCAAATGTCTGGCCTGACCAAGGACTTTGTGAGTCTCATGCTCTGCCAGGGAGGAGGGGAAGCCGGGAGGAAGCAGAGACAGGACACCTGACCCAAACTAGCCAAAGAGGTATTCCATACCAAAGCACGTCACGCCCAGGGTAGAACTGAGAGTTCCCGGAAGGGCTAGAACGCTGCTGGGTGGGGGGCGAGGCATCGGTATCAGTTTGTGGGGTGGGGGTGAGGTACCAGTCGGTGAGAGGTTGTATTCTCTTCCCTTGTTATTTCCTTTATCATTATTATTATTGGTGGTAGCAGTAGTGATTTGTGTTATACCTTAGTTACTAAACTGTTCTTATCTCAACCCGTGGGAGTTGCATTCTTTTGATTCTCCTCCCCATCCCTCCAGAAGCAGAGGGAAGAAAGGTGGGGGAGGAAGTAGACTGCGTGGTTCTAATTTACGACCTGGGCTTAAACCACGACAACTATATAACTCACCAATTTTAATTGTGCCTTCTCTATGCCTACCTCTCTAGCAAAAATGTTTGCATTTGGGAGGAGTTTTTACTGTACGTTTTTCGTGGTGTACATATGGCTTTTGAAGTATATCAATATTTATTGCAATTGCAACAGTAAATGTCATTGGAAAGTGGGTAAAGTGGAATAGCTTGGCTATTCTGTGAGGATGGTTGCAGGCAGATGAAGAAAGCAGAAGTAAAAACCTCACTAATCAGAATGAAGCCAATCAATGTGCCTTCCTCTGAACAGAAATAATTCAGAAGAGGCTATGGCATGAAGAATCAAGGGAAGGACCTTGTAAGGAGCATCAGTTTGGAGAGAGACATTCTTTATGCTTTTTAACTGTGCTTTGCTCATTACCTCCCCTTAATTTTCAAGACTACAAGAGCAATAAATGTGGAAATACAAATTATTTGAAAGCTAGACAAGAAAAAAGCCACCAGAGTGGTGCTTACTCTCAGTTTCATTTTCAACCCAAGAATTGATTTGTGCTCTGGCTTGTTCTGCAGCTGTCTTAAAGTTTACAGCTTGTGGCTTTGCATTGTAATAGCTTGTAATGAGCTGTAAGAATTTCTGAAAGATAAAATTGGAAAATATATGCTTATTTAGTTAAATTTGAATTATAAAAGTGTTAGAAATAATCACTTCAACAGATTATACAATCAGCTGATACTTAACTGAAGAAAACATACTTTGTTTTAAATGGGATAACCCTTAAAAATAAAGTCTAATACATCCTGTACTAAATATGAACTAAAGACTGATCAAACTTCAGTCTCAAAGAATCTGATGCTTCAAATTTTTGTGTTTGAAATCCAAGATGCAACTTGTAATTTTGATATGCCCCGTAAAACATTCTTCTTTTGGGTTTTTGTTGTTTTGGATTTTGTTGGTTTGATTTTTTATTTTTTTTTGTTGTTGTTGTTGGGGTTTTTTTAACTTCTGAAAATTACCTTTTTATATAATTAAAATACTACTTTCCTGCTTTATGAAGTAGATTTCAGTACAAGAGGGAAGAATAGTTTGATATGAAGTTGAAACAAGGCTTTTAGTTTGCTACAGAGGTGAGGAATCTGCCAAGAGTTTGTGAGGACAATAAAGGATCAGGCATAAAGGGAACATTATGGTAGAATAAAGTCATGGGGAAAAAAAGCAGAATTAATGTTTACATTGCTGTCTGCTGTGAAACAGTTCATGGAGATTCCCAGCAGAAAATTCTTCAGATTTCCTGTAAAGCATGAGATTATGGAGAAAATGAGCAATAAACTTCAGAAGGACGAATTACTAATTACTTAGGAGACCAAACAAACTCTAAGATCAAAGAACAGTAATCTCATTTGAAACCACCTTCCAGGAAACTGGAAGATGATTAATACAACATCAGTTTTTAAAAAGATATCAAAAATACAGGTGATTACAAACTCATGAGTCTGTACAGGGCAAGTGAGTAGAATAGGTGTAGTGGGTGTAGGAGTAAACATGATGTGTTGAAGGAATGTCAACAGCATTTTGTAATAGGAAATCCTAAATCACAAATCTGCTGGCTTTTTTTGAAGGTGTTGGGAAGGGTATGGGTAACAAAGTTGAGCCATTACAGTCTATCTATTTGGATTCCAAAAGACATTTCAAAGACATTTCATAAGACTTCTCACCAAAGGCTGAGCATCCATGGGAGTACAGAGATAGATCCTGTTTGTTTGAAAGACTGGAAACCAAGCATAGGAGGAAACTCTTCACAGTGAATGGTTATTACTACTGGAGTACCAAAGGGATATCTGATGAAGTCTGTGCTAAAGTATTTATTCTATAAAACCAAGGTCTAAATGTTTACATCGACATATAAATGTTAAAATATTTATAAATGATCCAGTGAAGTGTAAGGTACAGAAAATTATCATTACTGTTTAGAAATGAGGTATTGAAGCTATAATGGACAGTTGATAGGAAAAGAATCTGATCAATAGCCATCAAAAGGCAAATACAAATTCAAGAGTTACAAAGAAAGGAGTAGGGAACAAAAGATAGAATATAGAATGGCACTGTATATGGCTATAGCAAGCCCCTTGTCTGAGTTCTGTATGCAGCCCTGGCCTCCTCTGTCTCAGAAATGCTAGAGTATAAAAGATGCAGAGACAGGGGAGGAGGATGACCAGGGATATGGAGAAGCATCCTTTAGAGGAAAAATAAACCAATAACGATGCCAACAGACAGCACTCTCAAAAGACACAGCCACTGATGAGGGTTCCCTAGATGAGGGTTGCAGTAGATTCAAAAGGCAAGCCTGCAAATTCATGAAGTCCCTGAGCTGCAGATCACTTGGTGACTGCAGCAGATTCCGGAGAAACACCACTGCACAGCATGCCTTGTTCTCATGCATTTCCTAAACTGCTGCCCACTGTTATAGACATATGGACCTCTTGTCTGTCCAAGGCTGCTCCACATGGCTGTCCTGGTGTGCTCCCTGAAACCACAGTGGTATCATCTGGAGATCATAGAATCGTAGAATAGTTAGGGTTGGAAAGGACCTTAAGATCATCTAGTTCCAACCCCCCTGCCATGGGCAGGGACACCTCACACTAAACCATGTCACCCAAGGCCTCATCCAACCTGGCCTTGAACACCTACAAGGATGGAGCATTCACAACCTCCCTGGGCAACCCATTCCAGTGCCTCACCACCCTCACAGTAAAGAATTTCTTCCTTAGATCCAATCTAAACTTCCCCTGTTGAAGTTTGAACCCATTACCCCTTGTCCTGTCACTACAGTCCCTGATGAAGAGTCCATCCCCAGCATCCTTGTAGGCCCCCTTCAGATACTGGAAGACTGCTCTGAGGTCTCCATGCAGCCTTCTCTTCTCCAGGCTGAACAACCCCAACTTTCTCAGCCTCTCTTCATATAATCTCTGTTGATAATCCCTCTTAATGTCAAAGTATTCTCAAGTAAAGATGTAAACTCACGGGCAGTAATGGGTAGGTCTTTTCCTCAAACAGTCGGTTCGCACTCTTAAGCAAGTAGGTACTTCTGGGTTTGTTCATGGCAGACAGAAGCTCTTTGAAGCCAGAGTGGATGTTTTCAGCTTGCTTGCACTGAGGATCCTTGGGAAGAGACACCAATTAGTATGGATTCTTTTTTAATTAAAAAGGAGTTTTGGGGGATGGAGCTCTCTTTTTGGTATGTTACACATTTGCTGTACTGTGTATAACTGGACAAATTGTTTTCTGTCTGTAGGGTGATGATCTGTTTCTGTTTTGCTGTGCAGGCCTTTGGGGACATCAAGACCCATGAAGTTGACTCTCTTCATTTCAGTCATGGTCAGGCCTACTTTTCAGTTTCACAAGGCCCGGTCAGTGCAGCCTGGCAGCTTCTGAGGAGGTGCTCTGTTCTGGCAGACACTAATGTCAGGTCGTGAACTTATCAACTCTTCAGATTTTCTATTTCACATGAATTTTGTTGTTACTATTTGGATTTTGGAGGGAGCTTGTCCTGGATGTCAATGTTGATGGTCTCAGGGAGCATGCGAGCTGTTGCCAGCTGTTGTTTTGCTGATGGAGGAATAAACTGCTACCTGTTAGCTACTCCCCTCCCACTGCTTGGGTGCGGTCTCCTCATTCATGGTGTATACTGTGCTGTGCATATGAGACACCGAGAGTGTGTGCCACTGACTCATGGTGATTTGTCATAAGGTTGGTCAGGTGGCATTCCTTGCTCTAGTGTTTTCTCACTCATGCTGAGACGTGGGCTGCTAGGAAGTACTCCTAGGAAAGAATTTAGTAGCCAGAGGGCACGGAATAGGAGAGGCTGGATTTTGCAATGGGATGGGAACAGACTTGAAGAGGTAATAGAGGGAAATATCTGAAGGACCAGGTTAGGCAGACTTTGCTACAACTTCAGAATGTCAGTGAGTTGCTAAAATGAACATGGATGTAATGATTCAGCTTGAAGATCAGTCCCTCTCCATCTAGGAAGAGAATTATATAATTCCCTTCCCCCTTTTATTTCCAGTTTGTCTAATCTAGTTTCTTTGAGCGTTATTTTTTGTTTCTGTGCCAAAGAAACATGGCTTGTTTGAGTTTACAAGCCTTTCTGTGCTTAGGGATTTCATTTGATGAAAAACTACTTCTCCCTTGTGACAAGTCTCTGGCGAGCTGATGAACATTATGAACATACATTAGCTTAAACGGGAATTTTGTTTGCCTGATGTGTCCATGCATAAGAAAAGTGAAAGGGAGTTTATTGTGAATGCAGTAATTGTTTTCCACTACAGCAAAAAAAAACAAACCACCAAAACAAACTGAAGCTGCTAAGAGATAGAATTTTCTTAAGCATATTAGGACAATTGATTGTTGATGCTTCCATAGACCCACTAAAACCAAGTAAGATGGTATTAGGGAAATTTAAATTGCCATTAGTGTCTCAGTTCTGCTTTTGAAGGCCCAAGTTCGTGAGTTTTACAATATCTTTGCCTGCTTCTTTGCATTTGCTCTTTCTATATATATTTCTTACTGAAGTGCTATAGTAGATACAGACTGAAGACAAGCAGATGTTAAAAGGCTAACAGTAAACTAAACAGTAAACTAACTAAAGCAGTAGTTGTGTTTAACTATCTCCTTCTCAGAGATTTTTTTCTATGAGTCTTTTTTTTATAACAAATACCATCTTTCTTCTCTTTGGGCTCCCCAGAGAAGGCTTTGTTGTCTCAGATGAGCTTTCTTCTCTTGCAGCCTGGTTAAAATGAAGAACCTGTGATGATGACAAATTCAAATAAAAACAGCTCTTTATTTGAAGATAAATGTGCTCAAGAGTTATATGTTAGTTTTCTGTGGTAATTCACCAGTCATGCCCAAGGAAGTTTAGTCTATTCAAGTTGTTAAGGACAAGGCCTTACTCTCAATTTAGTCTCTATAAACTGTATCATTACTGTATAGAATTCAATCATATGTACTGCTTAATAATAGATCAATATTACAGCTGAAACATTAATTTATTTAGGTAAACGTCAATTTATTTGGGTGAATGTTTATTTTGTGCTTAGATGCATGGAATTTATTTTCAGATCATGACCAAACACAACAAAGAGCATAGTGCACTTCAGAATCTTACTGCTGCGACACAAATGGAAAACTCTGCATTTAATGTGTTGAAGTAAATGTGTATAACCTAGAAGAATACAAAGATTGAATAATTCTGCAAAAGTGGGCACAAGTGAAGTTATATTTTCAGTAGTATTATGTCTTCATTATTTGTGGGAAGATTACTTCATTTACGGACTATGTCACAAGCAAAGGTATTTGTACTGCTTCTGTGCAGGAGAGCTTACTAACTTTGGTATGCAGTATGAGAAAGCAGATATACTGTTTCTGGAACCACCTGGGGGTCTAAAAGCAGTGATACCATCTCCAGCTTTTCTTTTCTGTAGCATGTCTTAGCTCCATATTAATTTTTTTTAATAAAGTTGTCTTTTTATTACTATTTGAGCACCATATCAGGTGGATTATTCTGTTCAAAGGACAATTACAATGGAAGGTAGTGATCCAAGTAAGACCAGCGGCAGCCTTTAGTGTCAGTAACTTCCCTCTAGCACACCACTTGCAATGCTCTAGGAGCTGTAAGTATAAGCTAAATGTTGGGGTGTTGCAGAGCAGGGTGATCTTGGAAATAAAGCAGAACAGTGACCTGCAGGATTGCTGGCAGCACAAGCAGGGTTATTTCCTGTACCAACATTATGTTCTACTGTGTTGTTCCTTTCTGTTCCACACAGGCTGAAGAATAATGCAAGTTATGTGGCAACAACCTGTGAAGTGATATCCTGCTGATTTCAGAGCTTACCTCAGCCATCTGGGTTGCAGTGTCACCTTTTGCACCCAGGTAGACCATGGCGAGAGCAGTTGCAATACTCCAAGGAGAAAAGAAAATGTTTTGGCCTCTGGAAGTTTCATTCAGCTTTTTGTAAAGGTCCAGAGTGAAGCTGTTGGTTGACACCGAGAGAGACTCCATTGATACAGCCTGAGACAAATGAGTGTCAGAGAGAGGTGGTGACTGCTTCTTCACTTCTTTTAACAAATACAAAGCTGCTAGTGGGAGATAGCCTGCACCTTCTCAAATACAATGTGAGGGTGTCCCTCTAATGGGTAAAATACTGCACAGAGACCAAGTACAGTCAGCTAGCTAGAAGGTCTCTTTAAGATCTGCACTATATTTCCCTTCCCCATCACTCCTCCATGTCCTCAGCTTTTTATTTATGCTTCATCAGATGAGCACAATTTTAGCTAGAAATGTTTTCACAGACCCAACTTGTTTCAAAACTCCATTTGCTTAAGTTTCAGAATTCTGCAATTGTGAGGGAGTGAAACACAATCATTTGTCACTGTGCTGCTTTGAACTTTTTTCTATTTCTTTAAACCTCCTGTGCTATTATTTTCTGCTGGAAAATCATAGTGAATTCATGTGATTCAGTACATGTACCTTGAAGGCTACTTGAGATCTATAGATTTCTATATGTTCTTGGTGTAGGTAAACCCACATTTAGAAGCTGCTTACTGTTTTTCGAGTAAACTCTTGTATCTTACATACAACCCCATATAGTTTGTGTTCTAAACAACTATTTTTCCCTTTTTTTTTCTGCTTTCCGTTCAGAACCTTTTCCATCCTTGTTTTACTTCTTTTTCTAAACATGATTTTGCAGGACAAAACTAAAGCAAATGAAAACAAACCAACCACAGGACTAAACTGATTTTCCATATGTGGATCAAGGTCTTATTAGCATATTTTATATCAGTGTAATAATGTTGACAAATATTAGGATAAATTAAGACATTTCTGGTATCTTCACCAGTGAAAGGACTACTAAAGCATGTATTGAAGTCAGTGTAAGATGGCATCAGGTGAAAGGTTAAGCATTAGAACAACAACAGCAACTGGACATTTTAATCTGTCTTCACCCACAATTTACATGCTTAAATCAAAACATGCTGTCCTCAAAGCCAGCTGCCATGCAGTGTTAGAGATGTCCAAAGACTCTGAGATCCTTAAGGGCTCCACAACTGCACTGAAACATTCTCAGGGGTGCCTGAGGTGCATGCCCTGCAGCCTAGCTTACACCTAAGCACTTCTTGGACCTTCAAATCAGATCTCTCTTACTGCTGTGCCTGGAGAAGCTGATACGCCCAGAGCATATCTAGGGAGCAGGGCTGAACATTTTTGCCTGAAGAATTTCAAACTGACTTCTCCATCTCCTGTTCCCAGAGAATACCTGAACTGAATCTGCATGGAGCAATCAAGCTTTTCTCAGACTTGAGAGAGAGAGAATGTGTGTGTTTCTTTGAGGTTCACTGGTTCTATTAGCCATTTCAGTCATCTGGGAAAGGAAATGTCTGGATGCCTGTTCCGGTAGTTATTTGATACTAGTGAAGTAGAGGCTTGAACCAATGCACACGATGCTGAGCATCCAAAACACTGTGCTACTGAGTCATGTTGTCTTGTGTGCTCAGTTCCAGGATCAGTAGAAGGGTATTCTCTCCTTCAGCTTGTTCTCAGTCCTCTGACCCTAAATTGACTGGTAATCTTCTGACAGGTGAGGAAAATCTCTGCCCTCTCAGGCTATGTAGGTTTTGTCTAAGCTGAGCTTGTATTCTGCCCACTGTGCCCTGACAGAGGGTTTTCCTAAGGGCTACAGTTTGTGTTAAAAAATGAGCACTCCCTTCCTCTGACTTTTACACCACCATTTAACCACTTAGTTCCAAAGAATTTAACATGAATTTGCGAAACTTTAAAAGTAAAGCTAGTTATTTTGATATGAATATTTACACTACCTGAAATCTTGAAGGAGAGAAGAGTTAGGATCTGTCTTCAGTCAGGATCTGTGGTGGTCTGTGAAGCAATGAATAGTTTTGGAAATGTAGAAGTGTTTGCACCTCCCTTTTCTTCTCTACATCCTATCCTTGTACTAATGTACATGTTCCCTCATTTATTCCTTTAAACAAGTTTGATTAGCAATTCTCCAGGTTTACTCTGCTCTTATCTGTGTGACTTCATTAAAACTGCATTGATGAATTTCCTTTGCAGTCATTACGTCTTTTCTGCTACATTTATGTTTAGTTAGGAATGGCCTCTGCCCACTAGTATGACACATACAGAGTAAACCAATTACTAGCATGCAGTCATGTGTAAAAAGCATTATTATAAAGTGTACAAGTCCATATTTTGAACTAGAATTACAATTTTGTGCTTATATGCACTTCAAATCTGACTGGTAAGTATGCCATACAAGAGTTCAGGAGGCATGATACACATGCCTCCTTTTTTATGTGTTTTGTTTTTAACTGTGTGCAGGTTTTGTTCCTGGAATATCCATCTTATTTTCTTGCTTTTTAAATGTATTAGACACTATTATGTTTAGTTATGTGTTTAAGAAATGTTTCTGCTATGTATTTGAAACTGCTGTTGTCTATTTTTTAACTAAATGAGTAAGAGAAGTAAAAACCCTGAACATCAGTTAGTGGTACTACAAGCTACAGAGATTGGCCAAAAATACAGGAAAATGAAGAAAGGGTACCCAAACTGTGTAGACACTCTTTGTGGTATATTCCAGCTGCTGCAAGATCCTGTTTAGCAAGAGAGAGAGAAGTTTCAAAGGGGAGCAAACTGGCTGAATAAGAGGTGCTCTTGATTTTGCTGTGCCAAATGGAAATAGCCAGAGGAAATAGGTGAATTTCTGCAACCAGAATGGTAGAAACAAAGTTTCACAGCATCACAGCACCTGACCTGTTGACCTCAAGTGATTGACCTCTGACAAATGGTCATAAAAAGTCTTTTGATAAAATTAGAATACTGATGAAGTAATTATTTTGGCCTTTTTCGAAGCCATCTTTTGTCCCCATCTTGCACAGCATGGGTGTGAGGTCTTTCTGTCTGTTTGATGACACTCCCTGACACTCCCGTAACTGTACTCTGTAAATGGTCCACTCTGAGTGGGCCATTTTGGCATTTATTGAAGATCAATTCTTTTCCAGTTGCATGCAGTAAAAAGGAGCACAGTTTAAAATCAGTTCTAGACTAAGTCCACTTATGGATTTTTACTCTGCAGGAAGTCCTGTTCAGCTATGTTCTACAGAACATAAGTGTGGAAGGTGTGCTCTTTGGCATCATCTTTCAAGCAAAGCTGAAACTGGGAGTAGCTTGGTGCCAAAACCAGCCTGTTTGACCCTTTGCACTTCTCAGCAGCTGGCAGACACCGTTCTGTAGTTCCTCAGAGACCCTTCAGAGGTATTGCTTTGCAGAGCCTTACAGTGTGGTGTAAGTGAGGGAACGTACACAAATTAGCATGGAAAGACCTTTCAATCAGTTTGGCATGGAACTCTTCTCACCTCTTTGAGCAACTTTTGCTCTTACATGAAGTGTCTGTTCAAACTGGTTATACCCAATTTAGGAGTTCCCCGTTATTACTTATTGTTGAATACACACAGCAGAGAGATAGGTTTAACGTGATATAAGGCTAAGAATTAACATGCTTACCACCCTGGTGAGTCTTTGCTGCCCAGGCGTTACTCAAGTGGAAGAGGGCTGGTCTTTGCTGCTCCCTAGAAGAAGCTATGTTGCTAGTTGTTACCTTTCAATTTTTAATTTTTTTAAAAATTGAGATTTTATACCTCCTTATGCAAGTATTTCATTTCCTGAAGCCTTACTATGCTGCTATTCTATCCTGACAATAACTTCGGTGTGTTTTTACTTTTCTATTTTACATAGCCTTCACTTGTGTGCTTTTCGATACTTAAACAACAAACTTCTTAGTAAAGCTGAGTCAATAACACAAAACTGGGCTGCATCAAGTTAGGTCCTTGGTGACAGACAGCTGAACCCTGACCTGAGGGTTGCAGACAAGGGAGGCCACTGACTGTAGAAGCAGCACTTTGTACAGGGAAGAAGATACAGGTATATTTTGTTGGGTGGAGATGTATTTCAAGTAGAATACCTTTAGTGGAGGTGAAGTGAGTTGTAATTATAGGTGGAATTTTGCTGAGAGTAAATGTTTTCACAGAAACTCCCTCCTATATTCACATCTTGCCTTAGATAATGTTATCTGATGTGTGGTTAGCGTCCCACAATGGCTACAGAACTTTTTGCTATTCCTTATGGACACAGGAAGGCACAACTGCTGCCCTCTTAAGCCAGTGGAAGGAACCAGTGTTGCCAGTACAGCATTGCTTGTTCACTGTTATACATGGATGAAAGGGATGTTTGGAAGGTGCTCTTCTAGGCTATAGGCTCTAGTCATGCTTTTTATTAATAGTGTGTTGTGACAGATATGTTTAGTAAATGCCTAGAATAACATCTTGAATAACTGTTTTGGGGGCTGTTTGAAGCCTAGTGGAAGTAAGACACTACTGTATTAAAGTGCCTCAGTTTTGTCAATTGGGATGATGTGGTGGTTGACTTGGAATGGCAAGAGTGGAAACATGCTCTAGCCATGCTCCTTACAGGATGCTTTAAAAGAACCAGATAAGTCAGTGTCCTGAATAACACAAACACAACTCCGGGTTAATTTATTGTATTAAATGCAGGTCATGGTAAAATTATGAAATAAAGCATCAATCAAAATCTCACTGGTGTTTCTATCAATACTATGACTATCTTTGCTAAGATGCACTCATAAGTTACTAATCATATACTGGTCAAAAATACAGATAGCAAGGAAACCGTGCAGATATTAACCAGGAAACAGGTATAATTAGGTAAAATTAAAAAGAGGGAGGAGGTTTGAATTCTGATGTTTTGGATTGCGTATCAATAAGAAGTAGCAAAAAAGCATGTTGCTCATAGTTTCCTTAGCATTTTTCTGGTTGGAACTCTCAGCAACCTTAAACTACAAAGTTGAGAAAAATGAGGAAAAATGCAAGAAGATTAGAAGTTAACAATTAAATGTTAAGGGCTGGACTATTTGCCTTCACTGCCTTGTTTTTTCATGAAGCTTCAGGGGCAGGAGAGGAGGAATGTAATGTTTCTATATATGTGTTGTAAGACAGGAGAAGATAAGGGGTATTTTGAGATTATTCTGGGTTTGTATTTTTTTGTTTGTTTGTTTTGATTTCCAACAATCTGATTTTCCTCTCTGGGACATTCAAGAGGGTGAACTGCATTTCCCTTGAAGTCAGATTTGGCATAAGGCTGGGTGAAAGCCTGTGTGCAGAGAGCTTTTATGGCTCCACCTTACTCTCAAATAACAAAGAAAGAAGAGCAGATTTGATGTAAGGGAGCAAAACTCTGCACTTTGTTTTCTGTGGAGGGCTGTCAGATTAGGACAATTAGGAGCAGTAGAAGGGTGGTCTTTGAGGCACAGGGTGGTTTCTGGGTTCCTCCTTACTTGGGAAGGAAGAAAAAGAGCATACACTTTCAGTACATATGGCTACATGGCTTAAGGTTGAGCTTTTAACAAGGCAGTTCATATTTTTCCATTGAACAGTGGAATGCAGGGTGCTGTCTAGGAGCAAGTAATAACTCATTCTAGGGGAGAGCAGAATCTGCCAAAGAAGAGGATGCTCTTGGATTTGTTGTGTCTGATGAAGAAGTGGAAAGGGTGGTCAGCCTTAAATTTCAGAACATGGCCAAACGGTGGACTTGATACTGTTACAGTTACAGTAGCAGCAGCTGCCTCAGTGCCTTTCTCATCAACTGCAACAAAAGACTTGTGAAGAATTTTGGAGATGAACACATCACCCTTCTCAGCCATTCCACTGAAATCAGCATTGCTGCTTAAGGCACTGTGCATTCCCATGCTGCCCAGACTATCACCGAGGTCGTATTTCTCCTCCAGTGTGAACTTAGGTAGGTACAGATCCACGAGAGTTTCAGTCATCTTCTTGGAATCAGTCCATTCGGACAGCTTCTCATACGTCAGTTCTCTCTCCAGCTATCATTTAAGAAAGAGAAGGAATTTGATGTTTACAAGGGAAAAAAAATTTCTAACAATGAATTAGTCCATTTCATGACAATTTAGTGAATGTAACAATCTTTAAATGGCAAATATAGCATTTAGCTGAAAGCATGAAATATAGATTGGTTTCTCTGATTATCAGAGGCAAGGTGTGCAACAAATACCTGAGACTTAATGCTGTAAAGTTTTGAGAACCACTTCTCCAAAATTCCTTGCAAAAGAAAAGACAGGGCACTCAACAGCTGGCATCCCCTAAGGCAGTTCTTTCATAGAATCAGCTAGGTTGCAAAAGACCTTTAAGATCATCAAGTCCAACATTTACCACAAGACTGCCAAGTCCACCACTAAACCATGTCACTGTCTTTAAATTCAGTGCAGGTGTGAAGAAAATTGCTAGGATATTGCCAGCGGTGTAGCAAATGGTTTGGTCCAGTTCCATAGAAACAAGTGTTAATATTGCAACTATTTCCTTGGCAATTTTAAAGCAGACTGATCCCAGCGAAATCTTTCACTGCCACTCTCTGTCCTCAGCCTTACGTTACCAGGGTTCAGCTCAGATCAAAAGAAGGAGAGCAATGGCCAAGAATTTTAATGTCTTGCAATTGTAATAACTACAGTGGGAGATCTTATTATCATAGCAAATCAGTCACATCAAAATCCTAGTTTTTCAGGCAGCAAACAAATGTGTGTGTGGCAAACAGAATGAGAACAAGATGGGTAGTAAACTTCCAGGTCATGGAGGACAGGTGTCTGTTATCTCAGGAGGAAGCTATGACTACTTGTACAGTACTGTCGCTTCTGAATGTGCACTGAAAGGAGATTTAACCCTTACAGATCATGTGGGATTGGGTGTCAGTCATGGGACTGTAAAGAGCTAAGCATCTGATTGTGCACAGTGTCAACTGCTTTCAGTTATTACCAAACTAAGTGCACTCACTGTGGAGGACCTTCTTGGCATTAGATAAGTATTAAAAGAAATTCATTCAGCTATTGAGGAGATCAAAGAGCATTTCCTCAGAGGGCAAAGTACAGCTGCCAGCCTGTCTTTTTTTTATTTTATGGCTGAGTGGTGATACAAAATGGATGTAGCATACTTTTTTACCTGTTCAAGACCAGTAGTGGCGTCTTTGATGTCATCAGGAAGGAGGATGAACATACTGAGTTCATGTTTCAGGTATGGCAACTCAATCATTTTGAAGTTCAGTGTTTCCATGATGAGAACTGGAAATGTATTTCTTGTGCACATCATCTTCACAGGCTTGGTCTTGTTCTGTGAAGTATTTATTTATAAGTAAGAAATAATTTCTTGAAAGGAAGGATGATGGTGACTCAGTGCAGTGGAGGGAGAAGACACTTTTGTAAGCAGCTTTTACAACAGTGATTTGTTATTAATTTCCAAAGCCTTTCTTGACTAGACAATATTTCTTGTCTTGGTGTTTGTCCTAGAATATTTTGCTGGGGGCTGAACTGACTGATTTTTCTTTTCTTCTCAAAACATGCACAGCAGCCCACACAAGAGAGTTAGAAATGTCTGCAGTGATTAGGGGGATGGAGCAGCTATGGGATATGGTCTTTCAACACTGCAACAGGGAAACAGCTATGGTTTAAGAGGATGAGTTTTGTGCACTTCTTCTGTAGCCCCCTCTCTGGCAATAAAAAGAGCTGTTTGCTCTTTATGTCACAGCCCTTAATAGGAGGTGACACTATTATCTGAGCAAAGGGGCTCATAGAAAGGAATATTCCTGGAAAGCAGTTACCTTCGCAGGAGTATGTAACCTCTCTTAACATCTGCAGCCCTTCGTTCAGGGTAGCAGGGTTTTTACAATCTAGCCCTTTTAGCACTGCTTTAAAAAAAGTCTTAAGTGACTCTAGTGCTTCTGGAAATGGTAGCTGTTACCTGGACCTCGTTAACATTTACCTGAGCAGCATCTTGATGTTGCAGTGAGCTGAGCACTCACACATTTTGCTGTAACCAGCTTTTTACAGGCAGCCTAGTTACTACAGGGATACCTAAAAGACTTATGAAATCGAAAGATTTCAGCAGTAGCTGTTGTCACCAGGCTGTTTACAGTAAGAAGGTTACTGAAGAAGCTTACCTTGCTCAGTCGGAAGGGTTGCAAAACTGTATTCCCTTCCGGAAATTTCACTTCCCATTCTGCCTTGAAGTAAACAGCATTTACTAGGATCAGCTTTGTGGACACTGCCACATCTCGTGGACTCAGCAAATTCTTGATTTTGCCTTTTGAAATTGGAAGAGTCAGTTTTATTCTAGTGTAACACAGTGAGGATATGTTTTACTGGCTTTTCTCTCAATTCAGCTCCTTAGTGAAAAAGTCCATGCCTCGTACTCCTTAAAATACTCCCCTGACATCAATCAATTAGCGTGTTTAAGTTTCTAAAGCTGTTTGCTGCTTGATTCTCCTGGCTAGCTGACAGAGATTGACTCCTTCCCCAGAAAAGCTTCATGGCAAGCAGCTAGAAGCAGGAAGCCATATACTGTCTCACCAGCTTGTTACACCAGGTAAAAGAAGGCCAGCACCTCTAGCTGGTGCAGAATGGTACAGCTGAGTAGGCATTCCCACCTGCCTTGGAGTACACTGGCAGGCAGAGGTGTTTCTCTCCTCTTCCTTCTCTGCCTGTGATGCATGGGTGCAGCATCAGGGCAGCAGCTGTGCTTGAGGACCAGCTGATGAACAGCACAGCAGAACTCACGGGAGTCTCCTCAGGGAGCTCACTGAGGTCTGGATCGGGTATCTGAAGCTGCTTAAATGTGCTGCTCTTTCTCTGTCCTCCCACTGCGTCTCTGCTCACTGTCCACATTGCAAGGCGTGACCTGGCTGCTGCTGCAGCAGAAGCATGTGGAGAAGCAAGGGCACCTGCCCAAAGCAAATGGCAGGCTGACTTAATAAGAGAGGAAAAATGTTGGGTTGGGTTCAGCTTACCTTCAGTTTGTTTTTCAACCCAAGTGTTAATTTCCTTTCTGGATTGTTCCAGTGCTGTCTTAAAGCTAACCTTGTGTGGCTCTGCTTTGTAGTAGGTCTTACTGAGTTGTATGTATACCTGAAAAATAAAACACACACACGTAAAAAGAAGCAAGTTCTATACTGTACTGGATTTTTCAGTCCCAAAGTGAATTTTTTCGCTCTTGGACTTCTTGATAGATTCTGAGCCGAGAATACTGCAGGCTTTTATTTGTTACTCTCTGTTAGACTACAAGTTAACAGTTAAGGAATAACCAAAGGAGAGAATATTCTCTTCTTTTGTTCCCACTTTCATTTGGAAAAAGAAGGAAGACTGTGCACATCCCATGGATATGCTTATTTTAATGCCTCGTTTATAATTGTATATGTTGGGGGTTCCAGTGATAAAAACATGTTGCATGAAAAGGCATCCCTACCCTATAGCCAAAGGGCGGTGCATCCTTAAATACTATGAGCTAACCAACTGGTATTTTCCAGATAAGTGTATCACTGGATTCCAGGGCTCTTAGTTACAGTACTCAGGGACAGCTTCAAACCTGATCTATTAATGGCAGACAATTAAAATGAGAAATATTTTTTGCACTTTTTCTTGCTCCTGTCTGAGAGTTAACTTACAGGCAATAACGTAAAAGTTTTTTCCACATAAATGCGGTTGGCAGTTTTCAGTGAGTAAGCGCTTCTGGGTTTGTTGATGGCAGTCAGGAGCTCTTTGAAGCCAGAGTGGATATCTTCAGCTTGCTTGTGCTCAGGATCCTTGGAAAGAGAAACCATACATTGAGAAATTGCATTTTTTAATGAAGTTTTCAAAACACACTAAGTGATGTATGTGGGAGAGGGATTTGGGTTTCACTCTCTTTATTTTTCTAAGTTTACCATCACTGCTATTTGCAGGGCTTTCTTTATGGCTGGATTAACTGATTTGTCATATAGCAAACCTTCCAGATTATCCCAATGACTTGCCTTTCCATGCTTCTCAGAATCTGAGTGCTTGAAAGGAACTGAACCTGAATCTGTTGTGAAGTATGTTGGGGTTTGTAATTTTAAGAGGGGGACAGTCAAGAAACATGAGACTTCCAAAGCTGTGTTTGGATATTTTGATGCTCAAGTTTCTTTATCTTGGGATTTCAGTTATGATAGATACCATTTTTCTTCTCTTTGGTCTCCCCCGAGAAGGTCTGGCCACAGAAGAAGAGCCTTCAGATCTTGCTGCTTGAGTGAAATGAAGAACCTGCAAGCAGAGTTTCCGAAGGTGAGAAACAGGCAGAAGGAACTGGTGTGACTTAAAGCCAAATGGGGATCAAATGGTTGTCTTCTTTTGCTCCCTATGATAACTCATTGTGCTACCTGGTGCTTAGGTGACTAATCAAAGGGATGCTGAAGCTGTAGTACACATAAATCCCACAGAGTAAGAATGGGTAGCACAGCTCCCCTCCCACAGCATCGACACAGTGCTTCTGTCTGCACACTGCAAGGCTGAATTCCCTTCCACAGCTGTTGCTCTCAGCAATAGCAGTGTGTTTGTGCAAACCCAAAATGGTTCTACTCAAGATAATGGTATTAAGGCATTGGAATGAGAATGTGCTGACACAGAGGAGAGTCCTGGGCAGTGCTGAACATCCCCTTTGAGCCAGCAATATGCCAGATAGTAAGAAGGATTGGGTCAGAGAATGTGGAGATACCAAAGCCCTTCTTGTTTTCCTGCTGGATTGTCAGGCAGTTGTTTAGGAAAGCATAAATCAAGATAGAATATCTTGAAAATCATCCTGGACAGGAGAGAGAGGGAGGGTGCTGGGATCTGCAACCTCCTGGCAGTTAGGAGCTACTGGAACCACCTCTTTGCTTCTTAAAGGGAATATCCCATCTGTGACAGAATCATAGAATCACAGGATGAATTAGAGAACCCCTGTGCTCAGTGTGTGATACCCACAGGACGCTTTCTCTTAGTGGAGAAGTGGGGGATCTGCTATGAAATTAGTAAAATTTATCGTTCACTTGATTCATTCTCTGGGCTGCTTTGGTTCCTTGTCATTGTGGTGGCAATTTTTTCTATGTAGCGCTAAATTTTGCAAGCCATTGTAGGAGCCAGGTATCATGTGGGATGTATGCTTCATAGAGCAACCTACCTCTGCCATCTCTTTTGCTGTATTGCCTTTTGCACCCAGGTACATCAGAGCCAGAGCAGATGATATGCTCCAGGGGGAAAAGAAAATGTTTTTGCCCTTGTTGGCCTCATTCAGCTTGTTGAAAAGATCAACTGTAAGCTTGCCAACTGATGTTGAGACCAGTTCCATTGCTGCAACCTGGAAAGAGGCAAGAGACAGAATTGTACTATTTGAATGTTTAAAATTACATACACAGTGCATATTAGTGAGAAATGTTATATGTGCAACACAATGCCTTGGCACCCACTAAAATTAATAGCCTAGTTGTATGGGAAAGAATTTAGGCATAACTCTTAGGCTCATGTGCTTTTCCTGCCCAGCTACCTATTCGGGTATTTGCTTTTAGATTGATGGAGTTTTACTCATGATGTTTACCTACCACCCCTCCTGTACGTTCCAGCGATTTTATTTTTCCCAGAAACTGTCAGATTCCTTGAGGTTATGAGTATTTCAGACTTCAAACTATCTGCTCAATAGTGCCTGCCTTATGTTTTCCAGTTAAGAGATCAGAAATGTTGTCATTGTTGTTATTGTTGTTGTTACTATTATTATTATTATTAAGATTTATATCTATGGAATGGAACAACAGAAATTATGGGACAATCTCTGAAGTCTGCAGGTATTTATCAAGTGTTTGGTTGCAAACCATTGCAAACTGAAGGTTTTAATTAGTAGGACAGTTACTGCCCTAAGAAAACTTCCCTTCTTGTGATGTTATGCCCCAAATTAGCATTTTTCCTTAGCCTCAGAGATCTATATTCTCTAAGGGATGACATCTAGAAAAATGTTAGTATAGAATAATGCACTATAGCAGTGGTACATTTTAAATTACTTATACAGCCATACAAGCCACAGATTGTTTCTTAAAAGTATCAGAAAAGTTACTTAAATTGGTCTAAATATTTACCTCTGATCCTGTGAGAAAGAAGACTTATGTCTTGTCCTCAGTCAGGTTCCGTGTTTGTGTGTTAAGCAAGTAATGCACTTAGAAATATAGTACCGCTTGCACCTCCCTTTCCTTCTCCCCTCCATCCAGGTTGTTTCCGCCTACGCAAAGCTCCTTTTTACCACATCCCCAAAAGACCTTACGTAATTTTGTCCTCTTTGTTGGCCTTGTCACTTTTCATGTTTAGACATTTCAAAAGGACAATGGAATTAAGATCTCACCTCTGTTATTACACCATGATAGTCTACTGACAGGATAGCAGAACAGTTCGACTGTTCGAATGGTCTTCTGGTGTTGTGGACATAACTGAAGGTAGCTGGTCTGTTGTTTAAAATAAACAACTAGTAAAAAGGTTGCACAACTAGAATGCTTGCTTTTTAATTTTGAATATAAGCAGGTATTGTAGGCCTGATTCTCCTCTGCAGCTTTGTGCAGCTGTGACTCCTGGGTTTCAGATGTGGTACGTCAGCATAAAATGTCAAGCTTAATGATTGGTTTAGACACAGGGAATCCAAATTCAGACTGGAGATAATTAAGAACATAGAGGCAAGGCCATGAAGGACCATTCAGGTAAGGGATGGACATCCCACTGGTTATGAGCTGAAGAAATCTCATTGCAGCCATGGCTGGGAATCATTTGAGAGAAAAGCTACAAAGCACTGAGTTAGTGCACAGTACTTGCAGGTAGTGAAGGAGGGCAAGGACTAAAATAACCCCACTGGGAGGGCTTGAGCAAGGTTGGAGTGCAAAAATACAATGAGGGCAAACATGGCACAGTAGTTGTCACTCTGCAGGCCCAGAAAAGAGACAGGATGCTGTTGGGTGGTGGAAGAAGGAGAAGGTGATGGCAACAAGTGTAAGACCCTGAGTGACAGGGGAAGGGAAATGGAGGAAGGGAAGGAAACTGTACTGTGTGCTAAGCATTTTACTGTAAGCCTGATTACAGGAACAGAGTGGGTCAAGTCTTGTAAAAAGTGGCAGAAATCAGTGTTGTGCAAGACAATGAAGAAATGACAGAAATTAAACAAATGTTTAATATGATGAGTAAGTCCTCAAGAAATCAGGATAACAGAAAGGTCAGCTGAATGGTTAGGTAGTGGGAAAGGCCAAGCCCCAAACTGGGAGGCTCCAAGTCCCAAAAATGTATGCTGAGGATGAGCAAGCTAGCTCTCTTTGCTAGTCAAGGTGCAAGAATGCCAGGCAGGATGAAAAAGGGAGGTGGCAAGGCAGAATGGCTGTTGACAAGATAGAGGAAATCACACGTTAATTGAAAGGGACATCCAGAGGCCAACTTCCTGCTTGGAGCCTTTCTAGGCAACCTTCTCTAGTGCTGTGCTGCTCACTTGGGGAAAAAGTTTTCCCTAACGTGCAGCTCACATTGTTGTGCTGCTCAAGTGTTGTGGCCATTGCCATAAGTAATGATCTAGCACTGCCAAGAGGACATTAGCTGTCATCTTTGCAACCAGGCTTAAAATAGTTGAAGGAGAGAAAAAGGTTGACTCATGTTTCCATTGTTTTTAATAGCCTATGATTTGGTTTGGGTGATTGTTGTCATGGTTATGCTCCTCCTTGGCCTCCCAGCTGTGGCTTTCCTGTCTTTATTCCTGAGGCACATCAGGAAGTGCTTAAGAGGCTTGGCCATGGTAATGTGAAGCACTTGCACTAGGTGAAGCACGGCATGGCAGAATAGCATCTGAACGCAAAGGGGTCCTGTATCATGTTTCACAGCTGAGACAGAGGTAGTGCTATTGAGGTGGTATGGGGATAGAATTAAGCACTTGATTCACAACACTTCTCCTATGCTGTTTCCTATTTGGGAAGCAGAGCTAGAAGGAGCCCTGGAAGCAGCTAGCCTCATGAAGAAAATAAAAAGGACTCAGTGACAGTCAGCAGTCTGCTCTCTGTCAGGAAAAGGGAGTCCTGCCATCCCAAGAAGAGATGTTTCTAATAAGATGCTGTTGCAGTATGCAAGTCCTGTAAAAGACGCAGTCCTTTGCTCTCTGTTGTGAATTCAGAGAGTTAAGAGCATCCCCTACATACATGCATGACTGATTAAGACACTGTCTTAGGAGAAAGGGCTGTGATGGGATTAAATATGTTCTGAAATGTGTTGCGGTTTAAGCCCAATTGGTAACCCAGAGCCATGCACCCGCTTGCTCACTTGCCCACCCTTCCTCCCCCCGCTCCCGGAGGGATGGGGAGGAGAATCGAAAAAATGTAACTCCCACAGGTTGAGATAAGAACAGTCCAGTAACTAAGGTATAACACAAATCACTACTGCTGCCACCAATAATAATAATGATAAGAGAAATAACGAGGGAAGAGAATACAACCGCTCACCACCCACTGATCGATACTCAGCCAGATCCGAGCAGCGATCTAGCCCTTCCAGGTAACTGCCCCCAGTTATTATACTGGGCATGGAATGCTGTGGTATGGAATACCCCTTTGTTTAGTTTGGGTCAGGTGTCCTGCCTCTGCTTCCTCCCAGCTTCCAGTGCCCCTCCTCACTGGCAGAGCATGAGCCTTGTCTTCGATCGGGACAAGTGTTACTTAGCAACAACTAAAAGCATCGGTGTTATCAGCACTGTTCTCAGACTGAAAAGTAAAAGACACAGCACTGCACCAGCTACTAAGAAGGAGAAAAATACATGTTATAGCTGAACCCAGGACAGCATGTAATCTTCCAGAAAGCTCTTAGGGAGTCAGTATTAAAGGCTTGATTGTCTAATTCGATCTTACCTGAAACTGGTGAAATAAGTGGCAAAGCAAAATGATGGTAAAGCAGTGGGGTGCTGGGCTGGCAACAGCATTAAATGCATAAAAGGTTACAAAGCAGAAGGTTTCAAGACACGTGTTTTATTTTGTTCCAGTTCTACAGTGTTGTTAAATATTTTCCAGTTGCTGTGGGGCAGAGATTAGAAAGCACATGTGTTAGCCCCTTTGTGTGCAAGAAAGAAGCACCATCAGAATACAGGATTTTGCAGGTTTATTTCATTGTCAACTGTGCCAGGCTGCAAAGCGGGTATAAAACTGGCAAGAATGTGGTAAGGTAGCTGTCATGGGATGATCAGCTCAGTGAGCTGAAACTAATAGAGATGCAACAGCCTTTCGCAGCAATGAGTTTTTCCTGGTTATTTTCTTCTTAGGTACCAAAGCAAGTGTGTTTGGAATTACTGGTTTAGATCAGAACTTGGTATGTTCTGCATTGTGGCAGTTCTGGTTCAGAAAGTGCGCTGTTCTGTGCACGGTTTGGAGCTTATAGTGTAGTGCTAGCATTTTGAGATTCTTTGGCTAGGAAAATGAGCAAGAGGCATGAATTCCAGATTATTTTCCATATGTGCTCTCTTCTAACATTGGGAGATTTGTCAACAGTACAGGAAAATTAAGAAGTGCACAGACTACAGAGATGCTCTTCATGTTGTGCAGGTTGTTCATTGTTGTTGTAAGAGTCTGTTTAACAAACGTTGAGTTTCTATGGGGAAAAGAATCTTCCCAAGAAGAGGATACTTTTGGTCTTGTTGTGCCTAATAAAGAAGAGGAAAGGGTGATCTGCCACAAAAATAACAGTAGCACCAAGACTTCGTGATGCCAGTGTTGCTGAACTGGCAGCTGCTGCCTCTGTGCCTTCTTCGTTGACTTCCAGATAACACTTGTGTAAAACTTGTGACAAAAACAGATCACCATTTTCTGACATTCCTGTAAAATCAGCTTGACCTTCAATGAAGGCGTCTTGTAGCCCCATCCTGCTCAAAGTAGATTTGAGGTCATATTTCTCCTCTAACGTGAACCTGGGCAAATAAACTTCCATTTTCATTTTCTCCATCAGTTCAGGGCTCGTCCACGCAGACAAGTTTTCAAAAGTCAATTCTCTTTCTAGCTGCAGTTAATAAAAAGAGAATCAGACAATTAAAATGTATTCGAACACTTGTGCTCTAAGGGCTATTTCTTCTCTTAAAGGGAGACCTTTACAAGCTTTTGTAAGAGTGTAAGAAAAAAAGTAGGGAAAGACCAATCTGGAGATCTTTCTGGCTGAAGGAATATGTTGTTCTACAGCAGGTCAATGCAGTAGTTTAACTGGTTTCAGTAATTGTCAGGGAATATGACAGGGTTAAATAGTTCTAAAACAAAAACATCAGTGTCAAGTAACAGTAGGCTGGTTGATTTGTAGCAGTTTCTCAGTAGTCTGTTTACATTTCTGTATTCCCTACATTTTAGAATTTACTAAAAAGTGCTTTTCATCTGCAGAACAGCCACTAATGTGAATGAGAATTTAGTTAGTTTGTTATCAAAAGGCAGCATCTGTCTCCTTACAGAAGGTGGCAGTGTCCATATGTATTAGCTCTGGACACCCTGGAAAGTAATGAAGGCTGCCCAGTTTGTGGTTTAATTGGGATTTTTTTGGAGTGAAAACATATCTGTTTGAATGAATACAGACAGTGGATCTCAGCAGGGCTGACTAGATGTCCTCAGTTTTGTTCAGCTGAAAGAGGAGACAGTCTGGTGGAGTTTGGGTTACTTGTTTCTAAGACTGGTCAACATTAGGAACCACAGAAGTGCCAGCTATCAAGAGTAAGAAATCCAATCTGCGCTCCAAGATGTTCAAGTTCACAGTGCTAGACCACGTCTGGCATTTGCTTTTCCTTGAGCCTGATCAGTACCCTTCTTCCTAGAAACATGACTGCATCCTCGTCTTTTACCTTGCACATTCATAAATTAAATAATAACGTTCTTGATTTTTCACATTACTTATGTTCTCAGTTGCTTTACCTGTTGTAGGCCAGTGATGTCACTTGGTAGAAGGATAAACATGCTGAGGTCATTGTTGACATATGGAAGCTCAAGAATATCAGTCTGGACTGATTCTACGTAGGTCCAGTTAAACTTATCACTCAGGTACATCATGGGCACTGGTTTAGTTGTATGCTGCAACAGATCAAATTAAATGTTTGCCATTTGTACTCTGACTAAACAGTAACGGACTGAGTTAAAGTAGCACAGTGGAGGTTTGTTATATTTACTGTACAAGCTGCCAGTGTGCTGAGACATCCTTATGGCTCCAAATGGTAGGACACAGGATCTGCAGAGGACCCCTGGCCATGGAAGCTAGGCAGTCAGTCCATCTAAACTGTCTCAGCTCACACCCATTACAGGAATCTGTATTCCACTCTGATTTTTTTGTACTGTTAAAAATGAAAATGTAAAGAACAAACCCATGCAGTTTTGTTCACCTCTTTGTCTTCTCTGCCTTTGGAGAAGGGAAGCTTATTTCAAGTCAGTATCTGACAATTTTACTTGTGGCTCAGGTGCCAGTATGTGTGTGCAGTCTTTGTGCTGATGTGTGGTGAGGAAAATAAACTGTATGCTTTAAATGAAATAATTTTAATGCTGCATGGTTTTAAAGATTGACAGAAATCCTCTTCCCCATCTTTTTGTTTTTTCCACCTGCAGTGTAGGGTATAGGGCAGTATATTCCCTTACCATGTTTATTTTGAAAGGCCTTTGCCTGGTGGCTTCAGCTTCGAACTTTGTTGCCCAGTTTCCTTTGAAGTAGAGTGCATTTATCAGGACTAGCCTGGTGAGTGAATCTATGGATCCAGGAGGCAGCAGATTTTGAATTTTACCTAGAGAAAACAGGACATTAACACATCAGTGCAGTTTTACTGTTTCAGTGTGAGTGTTGGCAAAGTTTTTATGGATATAAGCCGGGGAAATTCTAAGGGTTGATATGGCATGCATCCAGCTTGAGATTATTCACAAATATGTGATTACGGGGATAATCTTGATTTGTAAAGAAGAGTAAGCCACATTGCTCCCATATTGAGATGGAGGACACTGATTTTTGTAAGGGCTTGTCAGTGGATGACTACTTTAGGAAAACTGATCTGATTTACCTTTCTGAGGTGAATGGTTTACCTGCTTTAGGCCCCTTGGATACAGAAACTTTGCTCAATGCCAAAGTAGCATTTTAACTGTGAGGAGAGAGGCTGGAGCTTACCTTCAGTCTGGTGTTTGACTTTGGAGTTGATCTCTCTTCTGATTTCATCTGCTGCTCCCACAAAGTCAACTGATTGTGGCTCTGCATTGTAGTATTTCTTGGCTAACTGTAAATATTCCTGCAGTGCAAGACAGAAACCTGTCTTATCTGTCTTGCCTGCCAATATGAATGCTAATAAATAGCTACAACCAAACAGGGAGAAAACATTTAAAAATTACCTAGATTACAAGCACAGCATTTTGTCAAAGGGAAAAATTATTTTTTAGTTTAAATACACAATTTATGTTCTAAACCACTCTTACCTAACTACATCTGAAAATTATTCTGAAATCAGATACACATCCGATAAAACTAAAATTTTAGTGTCCAGTGTCTTGGGAAAACTCTCATAGAAAACATTTATGTTAAGGACAACAACATGACTTGCAGATGTAATGAAAACATTTTAGATCGTATGGTTTATGGCATCTATTCACAGATAGATCATAAAGGTTAAATGACACAGCATAATCTGAATAAATGGGCTACTTACTTTACTGAAAGGCAACGATTTTTCTCCATATAGCTGGTTCACACTTTTAAGGAGATGATTTTTAGTGGGTTGGTTGATTTCAAAGTTGAGTGCTTTAAACCCAGTATGGATATTATCCGATTTGCCAATTTCTGTCTTGAAGAAAAGGAAAAAAAAAAAAAAAACATTATCCATCTGTTGTGTAAAATAGTTCAAAATTTCTAACTTTTTCCTTCACACAGCTCCAGGTATTTCTATTCAGGTGATCTGTTACCTGTACTGTAACGCAAGAGGTGGTCTAAACTGAACAGCTATTAAAAGAATCATTTGAAAGTATTAAAAGTTGCAGAGGTGGTACTAACACTGTAAATATCTAGATACAAGCATTAAGAGCCTGAACTATGTAAAACATTTAAGGGTTTGTAAGTGGAATTGTGAAACTAAGTATATCCAGTGAATGAGACAGACTGTAATTGTTAAATGATGCATGAAGATGTGGCTGTGTGACTCCTTTCATTTATGAAAGTCAAGTGTATTACATGGAAAGTTTGCCCCTAAATTTCTTAATCTTGCTCTTAATGTTAATATTTTGTGATTTTTTTGTTTGTTTGGGTTTTTTTGGGGTTTTGTTTTATGTTGCAGTAAATTCTTTATATTGAATAACAGGATTAAATGAATGGGGCACAGACTCTCAAATGAGCTCAAGGAAGTTAAGCTGTGAATTAGTAAACTAAAAATCTGTACCCGTGCTGTATTCTTCTTGTCATTACATTAGAATCAGAGGCATTAACAGACACTTGCATTTCTAAACTGTTAGAACAGTTCCTTTGCCCTACTGACAGCACTCTGTAATTCTTACAATTCGGATGCGTTACTCATGAGGAACAATCCCTCTCCTGTTCATGCAGTGTTGACATAGCCCCTAAAATAAATCTTCCCACCTCAGGGTTTGGCTGTGGGATGCAGATCCAAGTGCCCATTCATCAGAACTTGCCATCACTGAGGCTTTGTGGGCAGATTGCAGGGAAATGGCTTACTCCCACAAAGAAAGATGACAGGAAAAAGCAGGGAGAAGAGCTTGACACCACCTTGGCTGAATTGTCAATGAGGAAAAACAGCTTTTACTAACTCAGGATTGCACTTGCTTTTCCATATTTTTCTGCTATGTTAAATTGTGTATACTTTGGTACAAGATGCCTGCCAGTATGTCAAAGAAATATCTCAGGAATATGATTTGCATTACACTAAGGCTTATTACAGACAACTGTTCTATCTTGGGAAATTCCATGTTAATTTATTTTGTTAACTATTCAACTGAAATGGAGACTTAATTTCTGAAACATATCAAGCACAGGTAGCCTGGAAAAGTTAATGTTCTGGTTTCTGTTGTCTTGATGCTGCCATCAAATGTGTGGAATGGCAGCTCTGTTCTTGTGATTAGCTCTCTGAGATAGGAACCATGCCTGTTCATGTTGTTGCTAAATAGCTAGCTTTTGAACAGTAATAATTTGAGAAAGAGATCTCTTCTCAGGGCTAAAGGAAAAAGATCAGATCTATTGACAGAGAATGGCAACATTAAATTTTAAATTTTGCAAATTTGAGGTTACTTTTTGCAATTCTGCCTAAAAAGAGGAAGTGTGTAGTAAGTATTGCATTAGGTGAAGGTATCACAGGATGCTGTACCAATTAATTGTGCACACTACGTCTGAGGAAGGCAAACATATGCAAATGCAAATGTGGAAGAAAAATACAAGCAAGAGAAGATGTGACCATGCCCATAGTTTGATCACTAGACTTGATGAGATACCTTCTGGAAACAGGTACATCGGTTTGCTAGACGTTCTTCCATTCTGGAAAAGACTTGCATTTTTATGGTTGTGGTGACATTCTTGGCTCCTTCAGCTTTGTTAAAGTGAAGTACCTATAGTGGAAAAAGCAATAATACATGCAACGATAGAAAATCTGTGATTGAAGTAAAATCTTTCAGTGATGTCATGGGAGTGGTGATGAAGAAAACCAATTCATATTGGCAACCAATTCCTGACTGAATATGAAATCTTTGGTTAGGCCTCAAGGTCCATGTGTACAAAACAGCCTGTGCACACTAAAGCACACTAAGGCTGCAGGGCAAAACTTTCATGTACCTGGCATATATAGAAGAATCTACCTGCTTTGAGTTAGATTCCTCTAGATAGGAATGCACTGGGCTGACCAGTAAATACCTGGGAAGAGCCAATTATCTCCCGGTGGAGGCTACCAAAGCACAAGTTTAAATGTAGTGCTGCTATGTGTCAGAAGGCATGAAAAACAGTGCAGGCAATTTCATGCCTTAAATACCTTGTTCTGAGCATGTACACTTTACCCAGGCTACAAAAGGGTGCATCCGGCCTTGGAACATTTTTTTGGAAGAGTTATGCCCCCTTTTTTGTTTGTTTTCCCTTCTTCTTAACAGAAGATTGCCCCTTTCCCTGTTACGCTATCGGCCATCTTCTGTCCTATAAATCAGAAGTTAGATCTGCCTTAGCAGGTTGGACAACTTCTGCTTTAGCAGATCGCAACTCACAAGCCTCACCTCCTACGATAGGAGCTAGATAACTGTGCACTGAGGTTGTTCCCACGGCCACCTGCTGAAGCTATGAAATTTGCACAAATATGACTTAGGGATTTCAGCAGATTACAGATTTTGCCTGTAAAATACATACCCCAAAGTAAGGCTTGTAGTCTCACCACGTTTGTTCTGTGATCTGGTGGAAGTGGATTTATGTTTTATGTTTTGCAAAGTGGATTTATTATTTATGTTTTACAAAGTGCAAAACTTACAATAGCTATAGGAGAGAGTCTTTTTGTGGGGAGTCATTTCCAAAGAGGTGAGACATGAGATGGAAATTGTCTGTGGCAAAGTAGGAGAGTCCAGGTCTCCTGCTCCCTGCTGAGTGCTCAAGTTATTGATCTTTGGGATAAAAATCCCTTTTTCCTACTGGTGAGATCTGAAAGGAAACAATGTCATCAGTGCCACTTCTTTCATTTGTAGGAGGCCTGTTTCCAGAGGCTAGAGTAGACTATTTTTTTGACCTGCGTAAGTAGAGAACTGGTCTATTCATTGCAGTGCACATCATGGGTGAAATGGGAGCTAGCATATATGTGTGTAGAGTTTTGATTCATTTTTCTGCTTGTGGCTTTCCTCTGTTTCATCACAATAAATTTCTTCCATACAGAAAGTTACTCCAAGAGATAACCCCTTCAGACAGCTACCTTTTGAAGCTCAGACTCACCTTTGCCATCTGATCTGCTGTGTTACCTTTGGCTCCCAAATAAACAGTAGCCAGGGCTGATGAAATACCCAAAGGGGAGAACAAAATATTCTTGTCACCATCTTCCTCACACTCATGTTTGAAAAAGTCAAGAGCAAAGCTTGTGTTTGCTTTATTCAAAGCTTCCATTGTTCCGAACCTGCACAGAAAGGGAGAAAAGATGCAATTAGCAAACCACTAAGTATGACTGACATGTGCCTGCAAGTTTCTCTTTGGTTTTTGAATGTTCTTTTGTGATTTAAAGGATTTCTAAAAGTATTTATCTGTACTAGGAATGAGGAGGATTAACCATTGTAAAGTCAGACAAGGTTTAGCATGTCCTGTTTCACTGATGGCACTCATCAGCTATCATTTAGGTTAGGGGAAAATCAGCCTCCAAGCTTGTTTTGTATTTGTTCACCAGGACAGTTATTGTACTGTCCTTTACAGCATCTTGGAGCCACAGTTGGTAATGCTACTCTCCACTGCCTGGGCTAGTAGATACTGAGAGACTGTCTTTTATGGTAATTTTTGTGCTTCAGTTTCTGCAAGAGCCTTTTGATGCTCGTAACTGTAGTGAACAAATGTTCTGTTAACAGTAACAGTCAAACTATTCCTTTAGGATATTCCTTAGGAAAAAATATTCCTGCCAATGCTTGGGCAAGCATTGCCTTGACTTTTGCATGATAAGCATTCCCATTTTGACTTTCAAAAATGTCCTGAAACTCTGTCTTACAGTGCTATCCCAGATCCTAGCTTCCCAGTTCTTCTGCAGGACAGTTTCAATATTTGGTAGGTCACAAACATTGCTATTTGTCATTTGCATTGCAGGCTCAGCTGAGAGCATTAGGCCGGGACTAGACGGCCTTAGATTAAAGACAGTTTGTGTCCTGAGTAACTTGCAAACTAAGAGCTGACCTGATGTTCACAAGAACTACAGAGCCCAAGAACAAATTAGCTGACTTAAGCAAACACAGTGGTTCTTACTTTGCTATGATAGATACGCTAGCCAGTGAGCTCTAGAAATCATAGAACTCTGTACAATAAATTGCTCTTCCTGTATAAGACTTCCACCTTCTAGACAATGCTTGTGCAAGTAAATCACTTTCCCAAGCATTTTCAATTTCCAGTTCAGATCTCTGGTTCCTTTCTTTTCTATGCATTTGTCAGCAAAGCAACACTATCCAAGAGTATATGAAATAAATAATCTCCAGAAATCATTACAGTACCTTATTTTGTTCAGGGAAGAATGCTGCTCTTCTGGTTGTCTCTAAGGTTTCTGTAATTCACATGAAGGGTAGGGAAAATTTATAGTGGACAGTTCTTATGACTCATGACTGTATGCCCTGTAAGCCACATCCCACATTCAGAAGAACTGAATCATCTCAGAGTAGGATGTGAAGTGATGGTGAGAATGATACCACACAAGAAACTTACAAAACTGACTGCACAAGTATTTCTATAAACATCTTTCAGGCAACAGGCTAGTAACAACTTGAACCCACACTACTTTAAACAACTTTTTTTTTGTGTGGTTTGGAGGGTTTTAAAATTGCAGTTGCTGACATACTTCTTTAATGATTCGTCTCATTGAAATTAGACACATTAACTGAACAGGCAGAGAGAAGACAGTGACTTCTTATGTCTGAGTTTTTCTATTGTCTGTTTCGTATTGACAAGGTATTTGTCACTTCTGGTCGGTTTCTATTTTAGAAAAATGCATTTTGCTAACCTCAGAGGATTCTAAGACTGTACAACTGGGGAAATGTTGTCACTGTGGGATAGTGCAGGTTGAGAAACAGGCATAGGACCTTTCCTTTTTTAATCACTGGTGACTAGAACCTGATGTGGGTCTTAGGTTTGACTTCATTTCTCTTCTGCTTCTATTTCCCCACCTTAATCTGAAAGCTGCTGTTTGACCAGTGTAACACCTCAGAGAGCTATTCCTTATTTTCCATTCCATAAATGGATATTCTGTCAAATTATTTTTTTTTCCTTGTCCTGGCTACTAAAACAGCTCCTTTCCTGATTCTCCTTGCAGTCATGCTGTTTTCTCTTCTGTTGTCTTTTTTGTAGCTGTCCATCCCCTCTCTAACCCCTAACTTAGAAAACCCCTGTGTATTCCTACCCTTGCCCTTTGTTTCATTCCTTACCTCTCTGCACTGTTGATAATACCACCTTGAAGACCTCATTAGGAGGTACTTGTCCCTCCACAGCTGCTTCCTCGACACTGAGCAAGACTCACTCATGAACTCTATCTTCTTGGCATAAACTGCTTTCTGAGACCTTTCTTCTGCCTATAAGCATACATTTAACATGGACTAAAACTATAATCTCAGTGGCTAGCACAGAGGACCCTGTAATAAGGAATGAGTCATGGGAGTACCTGCAAAATTTGGTGTAGGACATAGGAAGGTGCAACTGCAAAGAGTCCCTTGCCAATGGTGACCCTTCTGCATCAATATAATTTAGGAACAAAAGGCTTTGTTAAAGTTGCTTTTCTACCTATGAGGAACTGCATGACTTTAATCAGATGGTGTTTTCCTGCCCCTTAGGTCTTTTAAAATTGTAGATACACAAAACCAGCAGGTTTCAGTGTGAGCTATAATTAGATGCATCTGTCTGTTAGGTTTTTTTGAGAGAAGCATAGTGTAGGAGAGGTGTTCACTGCATAATTAGTTGCTTCCATTGTGCCTGGGAAAGTTGTAATCTGTTTACGTTGGCCTTACGTGATTCCCAAAGCCTAAATGATTTGAGTAATCTTTGCATATTTAGCCACATTGTTGAATGAGTGATAGATAAGTATAGATTTTATCCCTTAGAGCAATTACTGCGGATTTTCTGGTTTTAAAATGGGTGAATTTAATTTGCAAACTTATAATATTGCTTACTGCTTTACAAGAAGTGGCTGAGGTGTTCTGCTTATGCAGAAATGCTGGGTTAGAGGGAATGAGCGGCTTGTGCCTTTGTACAGGATTTTAAAGCTTCCTTTTTAAAACACCTTTTGAATTGCATGGCTGGTTATTAGCAGAAAACAAAAAAGCATACTGTGTAACTAAAATTGTACCAGTCTCAAAGGACATCATATTCTAAATCAACGTGATGAATTGATAACATTTTCCAATGTCCTTTTAAAGTAACACTACCAGAGGACTCAATTCAACGGGTGGTGCTGCTTCTGACTCAGGAGCAGCGGTACTCTCACTCCCACTCCATACTAAGTCAACACATCAGCACACTAGAAGACTTACAGTTGTATTAATAGTACCCTTTCTGAGGGAAGTAAACCTGTGGGCTCTCTTACTGTAGCCATTCATGTTTATATTTGGTCAGGACAAATACTGGCAGGATATCAGTGCCCTGGCCATATCCCAGCTATATAAATGCATTTTGTTTTCCTCCAGTTTCAGTATAACTTAGCACAAATCATTGTGACTTTCTTACAGTGTGTTGTCCTGTACATTGGCACCTAGATTCAGGAGTAAATGAAATGCTTGATGTCTGATAATCAAGTGCTCTATAAAGGCTCTTGAGGGTCTTGAGAGAAAGGCTTTCTGTCACAGAAAAATAATAGGTTCTGCTTTCACACACTATTTTAGGGTACAACTTTCCATGGCTGGTTTTCATGTTCATTGGTAGCATATTTTAGCTATCAATTCTGTATAGCTTTTGAAAATCTGATTTAAATCAAAACTAGCATGTTCTATATTTAGGTAGATCAAAAGAAGAAGTGATGTTTGAAGAAACAGTTGAATCTTCAGTTTCCTGACATCTTCAAATATTTTTTTTTACCAGTATAAGCACTGTTTATTTACCCAGGAGGGAAGAATTCCTGGTTCTGTAAGCAGAGCACTCTATTCAGGTTTTTGGCTCAGTCAGAACAGGCCAGTAGTTTATAAACATGAAAGGATTTTAAATGTCCCAAAACCCTTAAAAGGACTTCAGAGATATACTAAAAATTGGGAGGAGAAAGGCTTTGAAATCTGAGAATATTTTAGTCCCCAATTAAATTAATACCTGATGTATTTTTCTCTAAATTTCTGTGTGATTTAAAGTTAAAAACTGTAAGGGGCACAGCAGCTGAGAAACTAGTAAGGTTATTGAGTGACTAGATACTTTCCTGTGCTGAGGAGGACCCTCTTCTGGGTGATGCCTCTGTCATAATGTAATCAAGAGCACGGCATGAGCTTTTCCTAACCTTGTCAACTAAAGAAAGAGAACATTAATAAGTTCTATGCATCACCTTGACTGGTTATAACAGATTTCGGTTTGTGCTATAACAGACGTTTATTTAGGATAAGTTTGTACCACCCTGAAATCTCAAATAGTTTTTGAGAGATTAGTTATTTGGATATCTTTTTTTCCTTTTAAGGCTTTGGTTGAGAATACACGTGTCTTTATTTTGAAACAGAGTAGATATCTATCTGTTGTGTACCTCCTACGAGTAAGTTTGCAAGCATTCCCTTGCCAAGCAATCCTTGCTGACATATTCTAACAGTATTTAAAACCATATGAGTTTCCAGAGGGTGTGGTGAGGTTCCTGTATAAATATTATTGAGGCATTTGGCTCCACACCTGCAGAAAAAAAAGGTGTGGTGAAATTTGACAGTACTGGCTCAATTCATCATACTTTACTATTATTTCTACATTCTTTGCCTTAGACACTGTAATTAATAAAGGTAGTGCTTGTTCTGCCTCTGTTAAGAAGTGCAACACTTCTGAGAAAGGACTGATCTCTATATCTGAAAAGAGATAGTTTATCTGTTAATGAATACGCACACGGTTTTCACATGCACAAGGGTGCAGCTTTCCTTTCGATGACGCAGGTAGTGTGCATTTATAAAGAATCCCAGGCTAAGATCAAAAACATGAAAAGTGGCCAGAATTTCTCAATCGTGATGCACAGCACTGCATTGTGAGTAATGATATGGGGCTTGTACGCACTTTAGCTGAAACTTGTGATTTTTCTAAAGAAATCATGCAAAGGGTGTAACTGTATGTCAGCTATGCAACTACTGAATCAGAAAGCTGATTCTTGCTTTGTGTTAATGGGAGCTTCCCAGGCTGCAGTGCTATAGTGCAAGATGTGCTGTGTTGTGGGATAAACAATGTGAATATCAAGTCAATGTATCTTCAAACCAGATTTCTAAACAAGAGTGCGTCCTAAGCAGGAGACTTGTGCTGATGTGCAAGAGCAGGGTATAGAGGAAGTGCTCTCTTTTAAGAAACCCATTTAAACATTTGCTATTTTTTCGTACAGCTCCACTGCAAATATTCTTGCCTGGTGGAATGATCACGGATTTCACAGGGCAGTTGGTATTTTCAGAAGTTTCATCAGGAGAATTTCCCCAATACTTGCTTGTGGGAGTGTACTGGATATCTTATCTGTTCAATGAGCTGCTTGGCACCTGCTGGCTCTTTGTAATTTTATGCTTTTTAGGCTATCCTTGAGACTGATCTGAACTTCCTAGTTAAGTGCACATACAAAGGCAGTAAGCCATTGTCCTGGAAGAGAGTAACTCCCAAACAGGGGCTTGGAATGGAATTTTCCCCTCAGACTGACAAGGGCCCTGTGTGAGTTGGGGTGTCATTAGCATTATTTGAACATGTCTTATCAATATCTTTGCCACTGCAAGATTCGTACATCTTGCCATTTCTCATGTTCTCTGTCTGATGTACGAAGAAGCTCAGTCTCTTGAGACCTGACATCCTTTTACATGGTTCAAGTTAGCAAGTGAGGTCATAACAGTGACCAAGTAGAAATTAATGACGTGACACATGACAGGTAAGACAAGATGATATCATGTTCCTTTCTGCTCTCAGACAGAATGAGATGGAAAGTTTTGATTTTGTTCCTCAGGCTTTTGTGAGAGATACAGTAGTGTGAACCTGCATGGTATTGAACTGACTTTGTTTTAAAATACCCTGATGATCATCTGCTGTTCTTTACCACAGCATTTCCAAGCTCTTTGGAGCTGCCCTTTTCAGTTATGTTTCAGCTGTATGCAGATCTTCATAGCTCCATTATCTTCTGGACTGGTATTTGTGGCTCTTTTAGCTCTTTCAAAGCTAAAAGCAGAACTCTGTTTGTGTAGTTTAAAACTAGTGCAATTGTCCTTTTCAGCTGCTTTAGACTTTTCTTTCTTCTTCTTGATTTGTCTCCCTTCATATTCTGAAGCTTTGGCTTTATCTTTCACTTCTTTCTTTATAACTTTTGCTTCTGTGGTTACCAATTCCTTGTCTGGGAACACGTACAGACCAAGCCATAGACTAAGACTAATTTGAATTCAGTGGTACAGAAGCAACATCAGGCTAAGGAAACCTAGCGGAGTATGTGTAAGAAGAGGCAGAGCAGTTACTCTCTGTGGCTGGAAGAACGGGCCTTCACCCCATCTCCTGCAGGTGCATCTGAGATTCAGCTTGGACTCTGAAGCTGACGCAGCCTTACTGCATGGCAGATAGATCCCTCTATGCAGTAGGAGTGGCAACACTCCTCCCACTTTCTTCCTTAGTCCTAAACCTTCCTCTCCCTGACATTTCTCCTCTTAAAAACAAGGCTTGACTCCAGCCCTACCCCCTTCCCTCACTCCAAGGAGCAGATAGAGATTGCTGAAGGGCAAGGAAGATACAGGAGGATATGGTGAGGGTGAGGATAGTCAGTGTCTTGGGGGAAGTGAGCTACTGAATACCAATGAAACTGTCTCAGACAGAATTCTGTTTGACAGCAGAAAGGAACATGATATCATCTTGTCTTACCTGTGATGTATCATGTCATTAATTTCTACTTGGTCACTGTTACAAAAAGCTTGCTAACTTGAACCAAGTAAAAGGATGTCAGGTCTCAAGGTGCCCAAGGGAGATGGGGCAGAATGAAAAAGAAAAGAGGAAAGAGGAACTGCTCTTACACACAGCCTTATGAAGTTTAATGATTCCTCCTCCTCCCCCTTTATTCACCTTTAGTTCCTATATCTATGCCTTTTTCACAGGGATGAATTTGACACCTTAGGACCTCTTATCAGATCCACAGCGCTGGAATTTCACCTGTGTGACTAAGAAGTCAGCCTTCCACTGTAAGGATTTCCTTGTCTCTAAGGTGCCACTAATAGAAGTCCATTGTTTGCCTGCTCTGATTTTAGACTGTGGGTTGCTATTGCTGGCATTTAGAAAAATTCGGAAAATGCTGTCTGAGTTGAAAAAATCAAAGCTCATAATTAGTTTGGAATCTCTTTTTTTCCAGGAGTAGCCTGCAATTGTGAGTACTTAGGTCACAGGATGGTTAAGACTGCATAGTATTAATGTCTTTATCTTGTGATGTGTAAGAGTATAAAGTGAAGAAAGGGAGGCCAGGTACAAATGATAGCCCATTGATAACCACATATAATAAAATGGAGACAAAGTATAAATTACGGGACTGGGACTGAAAACATGTATCATGAAGCTACCTATGTATTATCTCACCATTGTTCCTAAGCATTGACCATCCTAGAAATTTGCTGTTCACAAAGTGACTAAGCAGTGCTTGAGATTTAAAGAGATAAATCTTTGGCTCCAAGAGCACGAAAAGTGATGAAAGACACTGAGAGCTTTGTTGGCTAACCATGGGAGAACCAAGGTTGAAGAAACCTGTGGGACTCATTCTCACATGTGGCCAACTCTCATTGAGTAAGAGAAAAGCTAAGCTGGCTGAATGACTTATACAACTTCTACATTAGCGAGGTTTGGATTCATGTTTAAAATTAAATTAATCAGAACCCTGTGGATTCTCCACCCTTCCAGATATGCAACATCTGACTGGGAAAGGCCCTGAGCAACCTGGTATATATCAGAAGCTAGAACCCGATGACTATCAACTGCCCGTTCCAACCGAAGTTACTCTCTGACTCTGTGAACTTCAGGAGTTTTGCAAGTAACTGACTTTTTCAACTGAACACTATTACTTACATTTTTATGTAAGTAATTAGAAGAATTAGGACTGGAATAAATAGTAGGGCCCTAGGGTCAAATTCTGTCATCTCTATGGAAATTCATTACTTGAATTACCTTCCCATTGTAAGGCTGCAGGCAAGCAAACAAGTGTGGTCTTGTGTCTGCAAAACTTACTGATCCTTTGAATTAGTTGTGTCTCTACACGTGTGAAATTACAAACGTGCATGGAGTGTGGTGGTAAAGCAGTAAAAGCCTCTTATGACAGGTCCTAAAGGTGTAAGCCTGAGCCTTCTTCCATGCTTCTGCTGAAAGACATACTGAGGGTAAAAGAAAGGGTAATCCACCTGTACTTCATGAGACAGCAGAGCGCCAAAGTCTCTGGGACATGGTGCCAACTACTTTGCTTGTTTAGGGATGGAGAGAAAAAGTTGTAGCCTTCTCTGTTGGCACAAAGGAAAGGACTTCTTCCATGTGGGGTGATGGAGGTCTGATATCTGCTACCCAACTTGGGGCCACATCCAGACTTGTCCTTAAAAAGCCTGTTCTTTAGGTCAGACCTGCTGTTAGAGAAGCTACAGTGCCTCAGGTGTGGAAGGCTCATGTAGGTTTTAGCTGTTAGACAAATATTTATCTGCCTGAGATTTGAGGACTCCAGCATCCATTCACTAGTGAGTTGGTGATTTGCCAAGTCCCAGAACAGTTTCAAAGCTTTCAGTCTCTGAAAACAAAGGACTGAGAAAGCATGGGGCTGTTTTGATTTGGTTTTGTATTTTTCATTTTTGTACTAGAGATGGATGGACTGCACAACTGGTTAAGCAAGTGAGTGCTGAGGAGAAGATAGGACTATTCATTTTGTGCTGACTGGAGAAGTCAGCAGAAATCAGGAAGCAGCACTGAATCTATCTGTCTGCATACAGGAGCAGATGTATTTCTTTGTATCTTCCATTTGTGAAGAAGTAGATTTTAATTGATAAGAACTACAACAACCAAGAAATAGTGCAGTTTTACAACAAAGCTACTGAAAATTAAGTGTTCTGATGATTTTAGGTGCCATATTTCCATGACCACATCAACAGAAACTCCAGAACAAAAGTAAACACGTTAGCTCTCTTATGATAAATTTCCCCATTTGACATCTCACCAGCAATCAACAAATATACAGGAAAGTGAAGGAAATTATTTGAACTATTTGTACACCAATGAAGATAGTATCATGTTATTTTCCTTCTTTTGCAAGATCATATTTGCTACCAGCAAGCTATGCTCCCTAGGTCCTGCCAAAATATGTTATCTTGGAGCTAAAGTAGAACATTCCACCACAGACCACGTAGCACTGGTGCCATGCTGTGCATGCTGGAGTCAGGAAATAACACAGCTTTCTTACAGTAACTTAATCCCTAAAAACCTTTCACTCTTCTGGTACTTCTCTGTGACAGTTCTCACAGATCTCTTTCCTTCCTTGCTTCAGTGACAAAGGGAAGAATAATTTGTTAGAGAGAAACTACAACTTGCCATAACCATTGCTTCTCTTAGCATAATTATTCTCTTCAGTTACAAAGTAAGAGCCTATAAATCTTTATAAACACCACAAAGATAGTTAGAAAATTCCTTCCCATTTCCCATTCACATATGTTCCCTAAGGCAGTGCTGTGTCTCAGAAGGATGTAGATTCTGCATGTATGCAGCTGCCTTCCAAGGTGCTTATCAGCTCTTGTTTCAGAGAGACCGAATGAATCATGGTTTGTGCTGGAAGTGTTATAACTGACTAGTTTGAATTGCATGCATGAGGTTATATGGGTCCTGATATGGTCCTGTTATATGGATCCCTTCCTGGCAGAAAAATTGATCTCAACATTGTATCTTCACCAAGATTTAGGACAGATTCTCATTCCTCATCTCTCTGTAAGCAATGAACCAACTCTGACAAAAGTCATAGAATATGTCAAGTTGGAAGGGACCCATATGGATTATCAAGTCCAACTCCCCGATCCTCACAGGACTATCTAAAATTAAACCATATGATTAAGAGCATTGTCCAGACATCCCTTGAACTCTGACAGGCTTGGTGCCATGACCCCTTCCCCGGGGACCCTGTTCCAGTGACTCACCACTGTCTCAGGGCAGAACCTTTTCCTAATGTCCAATCTGAGCTTTCCCTGACTCAGTTTCATTCCGGAACAATCAGCACTGGAACAACCTCCCCAGGGAAGTGGTGAATTCCCCAGCAATGGACACTTTGAAGGTTCAGCTGGGCAGCGTGCTGGGACATTTTGTCTAGACTTTGCTTTTGCCAAGAAAGGTTGGACCAGAGGATCCTTGAGATTCCTTCCAAACTGCTATTCTATGATCCTGTGCCTTCCTTGTGTCCTACCGGTGGTCACCAGAGAGAGGTGATCAGCACCTCCCCTTTTACTTCCCCCTTTGGAGAAGTTGTAGACTGTGATGTGGTCACCCCTTGGCCTTCTCTTCTCCCACCTGAACAAACCAAGAAACCTCAGATGCTCTTTCTTATACTGAGGCACTCAAAACTACACAAGGTAATTTGAGGGGGGTAACACTAGTGCAGTGTAGAGTGTGACAGTTACCTCCCTTGACTGACTGGCTATGCTGTACTTAATTCACCCCAGAGCATGGTTGGCCATTTTGGCTGCCAGGGCACACTGTTGGCTCATATTGAACTTGCTACCAACCCACTCCTCCAGATTTATTTTTGTAGGACTGCTCTCCAGCCTCTTTTCCCTCAGCTTGTATGTTTAACCAGGATTGCCCCATCCTGAGTGCACTTGAAATACTTCAAATGAAATGCATGTGCTTAAACATGTTTTTATTATGATCAAAGGAACAACAAAGTCAATCTGCAAGGCCCTTTACATATGGATACTTGGAACACAATTTGAATAGGAACATGCCATATTTGGTCATGATGATTGAGCCAAAAAGATTTAAGGAGAAATATGGATTACATGATTTATATAATGCATCTTTAGAAAGGGAGGAAGAGCCTTGCAGTATCAGGAGCATGAAGAGAAAGCAATTGCTGTGTCAGAGTAGGAATGGAGTAGGAATGCTTGGTGCCAGTTTAGAGTTTAATCTGGGTGCTTTTGAGTGACTAGTTCTGGAGGAGTCACGATGAAGCCTGGCCATAGAGAAACCTGGCTCAGTTAGAATGCTGGATTTTTTTTTTTCTCCATAAAACTTCTGCTGACAAATTGTGGCTGTGTTGTTTCAGTGTGATGATTTGGCACTACTACTGTTAACTTGCATCACAAACTTGCATCACAAGCATCTCTGTTCATGCTCATTCTTTCTTTGGGTCCAAATTTCATTCCCTTAACTCTTCATCTATGAGTAGATAATATTACTTGCAGAAAGGAAAGGCAAAGGGCCTCTGTTTTCTTGACTTAATTTCTCTGATTTAGCTTTTTTCTTTTTTCTTAATAGAGAAAAGCTTCTGGTTTCAGAAAATGTGAATGAAAGAGAGAGTATGCATTTCTTTTTACCCTTGATACTGCAGTGCTTTGGGTCTTGCTGTGAGGGACAGAAATTCTTTCAGCTTTCTTTGCTTTAAGGGGAAAAGCATCTGCCAAAGAAGAGGATGCTGTTTGTTGGGTTGTGTTTGATCAAGAAGAGGAAAGGGTGGTCAGCCTTAAACTCTTCAGAGTCACTTGCAACCTCTATCCCAGCTCCTGATGAGCCTACCACCTCACTTCCTCCTTCATAGATTTCTACAAATGCCTCATGGACAGCTTCAGATATCTTCAGGTTCTCTGCTGCAGAGATGCCAGAGAGATTGGCTGATGAGCTGAACAGGTCAGTTATGCCCAAGGCAGCTAAGACAGCTGTGAGATTATATTTTTCCTCAATCTTCACGCGTGGGAGGAACACTTTTATTTTCCTCTCTTCCATTAAATCAGAACTGGTCCACTCCGTAAGTTTTTCAAAGCTGATTGCATTCTCAAGCTGCAAGGAGACAAGGAAATGAGGTCTCTGGGATGAGAGCACAACTTCCTTCGTGACAACTCAGTACCAATGGTGGGTTTTTTCTTTTTAAACTGACTGTTCTTAGCATGGCATATATCTAGATATATACAGATTAATGTATCTAAGAGAGAAAAGCAAACTACGACTTTTTGTTCTCTGTCCTGCTTTCCTGCTTTCTATTTTTAATAGTCTCACTGTCAATTAATTTTATTAATGAGATGGCTACTCAGCAAATTTCACCTAAAGCTCTTCCCTGCTTAGCTTCTTTTCTTGTGAAACATATTCCAAAGATCATACTGTGACTTTGAATTGTAAGCTCTAGCTACATTTAAGGCCTTCAAGTAACCAGGTATTAATAGCAACCAATCACTAATACGTGAACTATAATTTATTACTGAGGGCATTTAGCTTTGCTCAAAGGCCTCTTCATTTTTATAATTTAACCTCTTTGAATTACTGTACAAACGTTTCAATGCACTCTCATTTATTGCATAACTTTTCATACTCAGACTAACTATGGCCCTGCTAATGACAATATCCTGTGCCCGTATTCTGTTCATATCAACAATAGTATGTCATATACATTTTACTTTCTGAAATTGCTTTAATCATTTGAGTACCTCTCATGTTCAGTATTTAGATAGTTTAATTTTTGAAGGTATGAAGGAAGCATGTTGAGCACTGCCAAACCAAACAGTAATTGCAACTTGTAAAGCTAACACGAACCTTGCAGGATGCTCCACAGCATGCAGGAATGCAGATATTAAAACTTTTGGAGTTCAAGCTGCTGGAGTAACAGCTGCTTAGCTGAGAAGAATCTGTTCTGCAGTGGCCAATAATTAACCCACTAAAGTAATTCCTTAAGCACTCCATGCTCAGCACAAACTATTGCAGGACCATTGAGACAACTGCATGCTTCTGTGCAACAATCCCATGCTGCTAGTGTTCAGAAATGTGCTGGTGAAGTGTTTTAGTATAGCTTTATTGTGAAGGACCTAAATTTCACTGTGTTTAAGGTTTTATGGCACTCAACTGCCAGGGCCATACCTGCTCCAAGCCAGAGACTTCATCAGGCAACAGAACCAGCATGCTCAACTGCCCACTGGCGTATGGAAGCTCCAGGATCTTAATTTTCTCAGAAGCCACCACTGCCACTTTAAATGAACCAAACTGATACATCATCTGCACAGGTCTGTTTTCTTGCTGCAAAACGAAACAAGATAATACAGTTTTCACAGAGATTATTCTTACAGTGTAGAAATGGCCACTTATAATTAAAGCTACTGATTGCTCTTGTTCAGGAAGATTGTATAACAACTTGTCTACTCTCTTAATAAATTCTAGAAGACATCTCTAAGGTGATATATGACAATGTACCTCAGTAATTCTGAAAGGCACTGCCTGAGTTTCTTCATCCTTAAATGCTTTCTCCCACCATCCTTTGAAGTAAATGGCATTGACAAGGACCATTTCAGTCTGGGGATCCACAGAACTCGGTTGAACGATATTTTTGATCACTCCTTTAAGAAGGCATGGGAAAAGAGACATGTATATGACACATCTATATAATACATCTTACTCGACAATCACAATGTTAAATTAAGGGTAACAAATTTGTAGGGAGGAAGGTATAGGGCAGCTGTAATTTTGTACTTCTGAGGTTGATTTGTTCCCTGCTGTTGGCAATAGCTGTTGTTTCCTCTCTCTGTAAAGAATTATAATAGAAGATATAACACTCAGAGATTTACTTGTTAGAAAATGAGTGAAACTGTATATTTTGTGACAATGGGAAGAACCATTGGGATTGCTTATCCCAGGATGGTCTCCAACCCAAACAGTAAACATAAATACTTCTTGTTTCAAACCAAGTTGAAAGGACGTGACTATATAAAGAAGGTAGCAGGAAAGGAAGAAACCAGAATTTCGTTCTACTTTCTTCTTATACTTGCTCTTTTTTATTCTGCTGTCCTCATGCACACAGCAAGCTCTTCCCTCAGTCCTTTCCCACTACTAGCTTAATCATGGCCTGGTTTTTTGCTTCAAGGTGTGACACCATACCAGAGGTTGTGTGATTGTGAATATTATCTTTTCAGCTGAAATTCAGCATCTTTTATCTGTATTTGCTGACATAAAAGTCCTCTAAAAGAGATGTTTCTGAGGGGAAAAAAAAACGCCAAAACGTTAAAGGATAGTTCCTTATCTGGGAACTGAGCTATTATCCAGGAGGAGGACAGAGGGAGATGTTTGGGGGGTTTTGTCTCCTGACAAAGCATTCTCATATGCTGCTCAAACGTGGTGATAGAAGGGAAAATACCTATGCTGATACTTGGCTTGCTCTTACCATTTGTCTGGCTTTCAACCCAGGAATTGATGAGCTCCCTGGCTTGATCTGCAGCTGTTTGAAAGCTGACAGTTTCCAAGCCTCCATTATATAGTTCCTTCACACATTGTAAGTATTCCTTCAAAGGAAGAGTAAGCAGGTTTCAGATCAGAATGTCAAAGCATTTTGCAAAAGTGAAATACAAGACTGAAATTAAGAGATATGAATAATGTGCTTATTAAGGCTAATCAGTAAGACATGATTCTAGTTCTAAAGCCTCTTAAGATCTGATCTTCATTGCTTCAAGCGAGAGTATATGCTCACATGTTTAAAAATGTTCTCCAGAACTGAGCTCGATCAAAGATGGAATTAATTTCAGCTAAAATATGGAGGTTTATTCGTTTTGCCAGCTTTTTAACTTATTTTGCAATGGTATTTTCCTCTAATTTCAAATTAAATGTTCTTTTCAAAGGGAAAACTTGAAATATTTTTGAGAACATGAAGTTATTTTTCAGGTTTGTTGAGAAAAAGGTTGGAGTTAACTCTTTCCAACCAAAGTTACCTTTATTAATAATAACTTGACAGGACTGGATCATGATTGCACTTTGCACAAACATCTTTTTAGTGAAGCATGTGTTTTCTTATAACTGTAGAGGGTTAGGGCTGTGATAGAGAGAAGTCGTGAATCCTGCCTTCCATACGGAAGAAAATTTCTTTAGCAGAACCTAAACTTCTGACAGTGCTTTTGTGTTACAGAATGGTACAGCTTTGACATGGAAATAAATACACTCAGATCAGATCTTAGAATAACTCACCGGTAGGATTGGGTATGACTCTTCAGCATAAAGTCTACTGGCAAGGTTGAGTGAATAATTGGCTTTTGGTTGGGTGATTTGAGCGAACACGTTTTTAAGTGAATTGTGGACACTTAGAGATGAGCCGCACTGAAAGGATACATGAATACAAATAAAAAGGTTATGTTATTCTAGTTGTAGTACTTAGAATATTTTTATACTATATGAGAAAAGTAGAGTAGTTCAGACACTTCTGCTTACAAAACTGCTGTTCATCCTGTACACCTTGTTGCTATAACTGATGTATTTTTCCAATGTATAAAATTCTGTGCTGTTTTTATACTGTAATTTCTTCATACCTGTCTCAGGGGAACTTTAAATTACCTGCTACATTATCTAGCTCCAGCAGATCAGATAGACTTTCCTTCATTCCCAGCCAGTCCCATTTAACCAGTAACATCCAGCTACCTTGTCTACACATGCAAATATCTATAATTTTACTTATATGCTCAATATTATGGTGCTGGGTTTCATCCTATGCCTGTCCTGAATCCTCTCTTACCTCCTTTCTCTCTCTATTCGTATGAAAAAAGTGTTCTCCCAAACTGGGGGATGCAGAACTCTAGCTGCTCATCAAAGAGGTATTGGAACTGCAAGAGACTGGTTTTTTCTGCTAGATTTTGCTCACAGGAGAAAGTGACATAAAGAAGGAGATGAAATTATTTCTGTACCTGAGATTCAACAGTGTCTCCAAACTCTGTGATTTTATCAAAGTGAACAACCTGTAATTGAAAATAACAGTAGTTGAAATAACAGATATGACAAAAACAAAGTTATGCAGCTAAGATGAATACATGATTCTTGAAGGAAACCTCTTAGCTAACTGTGAATCTGGATGACTCAAAAGGTGCAATCCATCTGCAACCTCTGTGAATAGCTGGGCCTACTGTTCCCTGCTTAGATGATCTCTTTTTCTGTTGAACATCTATAAATCACTTTCAGTGTGTGCCATTAATAATACTAACTTTCTTCCAGGTAACAAGCCAGGCAACCTCTGTGAAGAAAGTGAGAGCTGTAGGAAACTCATGTGAAATATTTTGCAGTTTGAACACATGTTCTGGATCTTCCCTGGAGATTTTATCTGCTCTTCTTACTCTATACAAAGGACACTAGAACGTGTTGCTCTCTTTGAGAATCCTACAGCTAACAATGATAAAATTTAAATCCAGTTTCAAGATTTCTGGCTAATGTATTTGTTTAACACTATGGGAGTTAGAGGTGGCTGCAGCTTTTGATAAATCTGGATCCAAATTTTTTAGTCTCTGGGCTATACAAGGGACATTGTCATATAATTTATTGGTATGGCTCTACTGAGCTGCAAGAAGGTTTAAGTCTTTCACTGAGGCCTCACCTGGTCTATCTGAGCCCTGGTGTTTTCTTTTGCACCTAGGTAGACCATGGACAGAGCTGAAATGATGCTCAGGGGGGAGTAGAAGATGTTCTCGTTGACATGCTGGACTCTCAGCTCCCTGAATACATCAATACAAAATTCTGTGCTTGCTACACCAATGGACCCCATTGCGAAATCAGTATTGCCTAAAGCAAACAGCAGAAGTATAATGACAATGTAAGGACAGAATACTGTACAAACACAGCACAATGCACTTTAATAATAGCTTTTAGTCAATGAAATATAAACAAGTAGTTTTGAAGTCATTCAGTGGTAACATGCCTATTGCTATGCTCATTTCTCATACATCTTAAAAAATCCATACTCATAAATCTGTTTCTGTCACATTTGTATTCAGTTGCCTTTTTGGCAGTGCAATTTCTCAGCAGTCTAAAATTTGTATGTGATTTATGTTTACCATTTTAAAGCAGTCAAACAACAATTGCCTGTTCTTATTTTCATTCAGTGAAGGCTAGAATTCCTTGGTACTCTGTAGTACCTTGATGAAAACAAGAAAATATGATCTGTTTTTGATGCATTTGCAACGCTGTAAACTTAAAGTGCAAATTTCAGTAGGTTTACTCTAGGTTTAGACAGTTACAAGTAAAAGCAGAGGCTAGTTGATGTTTTTATTTTCTAAAAATACACAAGTGCAGTAAAATATCTATTTTTTGCACAGTACTTCCTGTCAGTAGATCTTCAAAGGATTGTATCTTTACCCTTGTTTTAATAAAGGAAGCATGGACCGGCAATATGATTTGTCTAAGGTCACCTAACCTAGGAGTGAGATTGATGCACATAATTAATATTCCACCATATAGTGCTTTCAGATATAGCTTGCTTTGCCTGAATACATTTATATATACTACAGTATGAACTTTCTGAGAAATTAAATTTTCTTAGTGACATTCAGATAGAATAGAAATGCAAACATGATAAAATAGCAATGCCTACCATAATACAGCACTGTTAAATGAATGCTTGTTTGTGCATAGACCAGCAAAAGTTTTGTATTTGTTTCTATCTGAGGTTTCTAGAAGTACTAGACAGTGTAAGTCCTCTGTGACAACTGTGCTTATATAAAGGTCTAGGTCAGCATAAATCTAGGTTCCTTCCTCTGATTTATGGAAAATGTGAAATTTTGTTGTCCTTCAAATTCAGCCCTTTATGGGGATGGATTCTCAATGTTTGTCTTTGGAGCATTAAACTCTAAGAAGGTTATCAGTGACCATGTTCATGGGTATAAACGTACACTCTCACAGACATTTCTCTTATTTTCCTTTCTGTATATAAGTTCACATTTATAGATTATGCTAGAAACATAAGTCTGTACACCCACAAGCATTTTATCTTGCTTAGTGTTCATCAGCTGTATTTTTCAGGGATGCAATTGTTAGAGAAATTTCACACTAAACTAAACTTAGTATATTTACTAAATGCCACGGTTTTGCTCTCAGTGCAGTCTGTTGAACCAGAGGCCGACCAAGCAAATTTCTTCTTTGGCTGTCAAAAATCAAACTTAAAAGATACTGAACGAGTGGGTAAGCTGCTCTGAAATAAAGTATTTTAAGCATAAAATAATAAGCACAATGAATAAAATTGTAAAAAGTTGTCTGAAAACAAATACTCAGGTTTTACACATAATAAAATTGCATAAACACAGGTGAGAAGATTTTTAGAGAATATCATGTAAATATTCGATCCTTGCAGATATCAAAGATAGCACAATAATTGCTCTCTTTTCAAGTTTAGGCATAAAAAAAGGAATAATATAGTGAGAAAGTAAATTTTCCTGGAGAAATGCTTACCTTTCAAGCTTCTGCACCAAAAGCAATACAGCTTTCCAGCTGTATGTGTAGAGACTGGCTGAGCCCTTGGGAATTTATTCAATTCTGAATTGTGACCTACCTCCTGCTGCTCTTCAGAAGTTTGAACTTTGACACCATGCAAATAATTTAATGGGATTAGGTCAGATTCGAGTTTCAATGGGCCTTTTTTGATTGAAAGGATAGCAAATATTAGGTTTTTATTCCATATAACAACTTGTTCTCCAAGAGTACATCAGGATTTGTGTATTGAAGAGCAGGAAACAACGCTCATGTTCCTTTAAGCTTCACTTGCAACTAGGTACTGGGATGTTAGTGAAAACAAAAAAGGGGGAAAAAAAAAAGTGAAAACCTTGGTGATAGAAAATATAATCAGTAGTTATTAGTCAGTCAATAACTAGTCAAATTGTTATTATGGTTGTATTAACTTATCAAAACTCTCTTTCAACTGATCCTTTTTGAATGAAAGAAATGCAGCTGAGCCATGTTAGACAGAAGGTAAGAGCAGGACTTGGCCTATTATTCTACTGACAAATAAAGAAGGGTGCCTGTAAGAAAACCAGTTGAGATGAAAGTCAAAAGCAGGCAAATTTCTTTGAAAAGCTGGGATATTTAAGAAAGATCTTTTGATGAGTGTGAAGGTTTCATAGCAAACTATTTTGTTCTCAGGGAATAATAGCAAAACAAAGCCTCAGACAAATGAAAAAAATAATCACTTCCAAATGTGTTTGTGGTGTGCACTTGCAATGTATCTCTCTGATCTTCCATGGGTTACTTAATAGCCTGGCAAATGACAGAGGAATTGTGAAATCCAGATAAAAGAGTGTTCATGGTCTGTGGGACAATCATAATATACAATAGCAAATATATTTGAGTTATAAAAGCATTTGTTCTGTATAAAAGCTATTGTGCTGTGCTGAAATAATAGAATGAACAAACAGTGAAGAATCCATTCTGACCTCTGCAAAGTACTATGTGATTTAAAATAAGGCAGGGGGATACTAAAGTTAGTACAACATAATTCTTCAGAACATAGGGACATGACTGTGATCTCTGTCAAGGAGAAGAGGTAGGCTCCTGTACTACTGTCAAAAGCTTAAACACTGCAATTTTCTTTGCCACAGTCTGATTCCTTTTGTGAAAATAAAAGTACCATAGAAACCTACATTCTCTTTGATGAGTTGTTGACTCCAAGGCAGTCTGAGGACTTAAGCAAGACAAGATTGTACTGGAAGTGTTAGTTTTTTGTTAGGTCTCTACTCCACAGATGTCAGCCAAGTGTTTTGGTTTGATTTTGTTTGGGGTTTTTTGTTTTCCCACAGATAGTCTGACAGATACGTATCTATACTTAAGCACAGAATAATACTTCTCTTTTTTTCATTTTTCTTAAAGTCAAGCCTACTGCTTGTACTGTTTCAGCCTTTAACAAAGCTTAAAAATCTTGTCTGCTTTTTCTGATAATAGAAGTGCTTCTCAGAAAACTTTATCCCTACATATAAAACAAATGTTCATATGCTGATGGAGAAAGGGCATAGAGAATGAGTCTCCCAGGTATGTTGTTAATCAAAAATCTCCGCCATCTGGTCAAACACTGATAATGAGTTGTGTACATGTATTCTACTCAGCTTTTCATATCTGTTTGCTAATATAGAAACCAATGTAGACCACTTGGTCCTGCCACTTTGAAACATCCTGGTGTTAAGGCAATGAACTGTTTATTAATCAGCCATCTAGGCACTGGAGAAGACATTCAGCCTCAAAGGAATGCTTCCAGACACTTTAAAGCATTAAGACAGTGCTACCATAGCTGAGAATAATGATGTCTTCAAAGATCAGTGTTGGGACCGCTCTTGTTCAACATCTTTGTCGGTGACATGGACAGTGGGATTGAGTGCGCCCTCAGCAAGTTTGCCGATGACACCAAGCTGTGTGGTTCGGTTGATACGCCGGAGGGAAGGGATGCCATCCAGAGGGACCTCGACACACTTGTGAGGTGGGCTGATGCCAACCTTATGAAGTTTAACCATGCCAAGTGCAAGGTCCTACACCTGGGTGGGAGCAATCCCAGGCACAGCTACAGGCTGGGCAAAGAAGAGATTCAGAGCAGCCCTGCGGAGAAGGACTTGGGGGTGTTGGTCGAAGAGAAAATGAACATGAGCCGGCTGCAGTGTGCACTCGTAGCCCAGAAAGCCAACTGTATCCTGGGCTGCATCAAAAGGAGCATGACCAGCAGCTCGAAGGAGGTGATCCTGCCCCTCTACTGTGCTCTCGTGAGACCTCACTTGGAGTATTGTGTGCAGTTCTGGTGTCCTCAACATAAAAAGGACATGGAACTGTTGGAACAAGTCCAGAGGAGGGCCACGAGGATGATCAGGGGACTGGAGCACCTCCCGTATGAAGACAGGCTGAGAAAGTTGGGGCTGTTCAGCCTGGAGAAGAGAAGGCTGCGTGCAGACCTCATAGCAGCCTTCCAGTATCTGAAGGGGGCCTACAAGGATACTGGGGATGGACTATTCATCAGGGACTGTAGTGACAGGACAAGGGGTAACGGGTTCAAACTTAAACAGGGGAAGTTTAGATTGGATCTAAGGAAGAAATTCTTTACTGTGAGGGTGGTGAGGCACTGGAAGGGGTTGCCCAGGGAGGTTGTGAGTGCTCCATCCCTGTAGGTGTTCAAGGCCAGGTTGGATGAGGCCTTGGGTGGCATGGTTTAGTGTGGGGTGTCCCTGCCCATGGCAGGGGGGTTGGAACTAGATTATCTTAAGGTCCTTTCCAACCCTAACTATTCTATGATTCTATGTCCTTGAGAGGGAGGCAGTAAAGAGGAGTTTTAGCCTATCCATGTCACATGGATACAGCTAGGGGGACTCAGCAGTTCAGCTCAACTCCTTTTTCACCTACTGTACTTTCAAAGGGAGAGTAGCTGTAAGGGTGAGCAAGCCTTGTGAAACTGGGATAATATATGGTGCTTTTCTTAATGAAAATTCTCTGAGAGAAGCTCTATCCTTGGCTGAGTTCCCAGATAGATGATCCTGAATAATTTCTGTCTCCTGAGAGTCTTCACTAAGGAGAAAGAGGGAGTTATCCAGTATGGCCAAAACTGTCAGCCATTTCTTCTGAGCGGACACAAGGTCAGGTCAGTAAAGACAAGGTGTTTCCGCAGTAACCCTGGCATATATAATCAAGCTTTATTTTATTTTATTTTATTTTATTTTATTTTATTTTATTTTATTTTTTTCATTTTATTATTATTTGTTCAGTGTGTTGCCTCCTTTGGGTATTATGAATAAATGCTTTTTATTAACACATCACATTACCGTATCTGAAGAGTGGTGAATAAAAACAGGCTGTTTCTCATCCAACGGTTCATCGTACCAGAGTGCCAAGGCACTGAACACTGAAGCACCCACATTCCTTCTTTTGTATCTACTGGCAGAGTGGGTACCCATTTCATTTGTGTAGCTCAGGAGGTTTAGTGGTACCACAGATGAGGCAGAAGTGCTTCCTAGTGCTATGTGGCCAGAATAATATCTTGCATACAATAAAATACTGGGAAGTGTGCCTGGACCCTGAGAGTCATGGGCAGCGTATCACAGCTTCCTTTGCTTTTAAGCTTCATGTACAAAAATACTAGTTATCAGGAGTCCTTCAAAGCTCAATGCAAAAAGGCTGAAGAGAAAAAGCAAAAGTGGGCACAAGGTGGCAATACTAAACTAAGAGGAGTTGTGGACTCCTCCAGCATAGAGAGAGCTTACAGAGAAATCTGGATAGACTAGATTGCTGTGCAATCACAACTGTATGAAATTTAACAGAGCAAGCACTGGATTCTCCGTGTGGGATAAGGTAATTCTGGCAATACATACAAATTAGGAGACAAGGGGCTGGAGAGCAGCCCTGCAGAAAAAGATCTGGAAGTTTGGGTTAGTGGCGAGTTAGTGTAGGGCGCAAAAGTTGGTGTATGGCAACCAAAAGCATAGCCAGCTGGTTGAGGGACGTGACTGTCACACGCTACACTGCACTGGTGTTACCCCCACCTAAACTACCATGTGTAGTTTTGAGTGCCTCAATATAAGAAGGACATCAAACTACTGGAGTGTGTTCAGAGGACTGTGACCAAGATAGAGAAAGGCCTCAGGAACAGGACTTACAAGGAGTGGCTGAAGTCTCTTATTTTGTTCAGGTTGAAGAAGAGAAGGCCAAGGGGTGACCACATCACAGTCTACAACTTCTCCAAGGGGGGAAGTAAAAGGGGAGGTGCTGAACACCTCTCTCTGGTGACCACCGATAGGACACAAGGAAGTCACAGGATCATAGAATAGCAGTTTGGAAGGAATCTCAAGGATCCTCTGGTCCAACCTTTCTTGGCAAAAGCAAAGTCTAGACAAAATGTCCCAGCACGCTGCCCAGCTGAACCTTCAAAGTGTCCGTTGCTGGGGAATTCACCACTTCCCTGGGGAGGCTGTTCCAGTGCTGATTGTTCCGGAATGAAACTGAGTCAGGGAAAGCTCAGATTGGACATTAGGAAAAGGTTCTGCCCTGAGACAGTGGTGAGTCACTGGAACAGGGTCCCCGGGGAAGGGGTCATGGCACCAAGCCTGTCAGAGTTCAAGGGATGTCTGGACAATGCTCTTAATCATATGGTTTAATTTTAGATAGTCCTGTGAGGATCGGGGAGTTGGACTTGATAATCCCTTCCAACTTGACGTATTCTATGATTCTATGAATCTATGTGTCTACATCTAATGAGCTGTTTTCTCACACTGTTTATAGTGAACCTGAGATCCGTGCCGTAATTTTCACTCTTAATCCCTTTTTTGCTAAGGGTCAGTTTGTGTTCACAGGGGTTTGTTTCTATTTCCACCACACTGGTGTTCCATATAAGATTTGGCTAGTACATTTAACTCAGATCTGCCTTCCAAGTGTCCCTCAAGCCCTTCTCCTGAGGAGCTGTGATTTTCCTTCCTTTTATTTAGCTTATTGTATATGAATTACATCAGTGTCTAGATCTGTGTCGCAGGCCCTGATCATCATGATTGGCCTGTATTTTAGGACCTACAAACATATTCAGTTTTGTCAGTGATCATTTTTTTCACATAGGAAGTATAGAATAAAAATCATGCCAGAGGTGTTTTTCATACATGGTGAATTTGACTTCTGTGTAGTGTCCTGGTTCCAAACTTGCACAACAGTTTAGTATGTGTTTGACGCAGAACTTTGTTTCATGTTTTTCTTACAAAAAGCATGTTTTGTCTCAAAGAACTGGAGTTTCAGAACACACCCACAATAAGCAGAGACATGGAAGGATAAGAAGCTCTGTTTTGATAGTGTATGAGAAAGATATGCTGCACTCCTTCCCAGAGGAAGGAAGTTCTAGTTTTCTGTGCTCAAACGGATAGTTCATGCAAGGCCAGTTGTAAGCAAAAGAATCTACCCATGAGCAGGTAAAGAACTGGATCAGAACAGGCTGTCAGCATAGAATCAGCACACTGAAGGTCTTGTATAGTCTGCTTGCCATGGGGTCTAGAGAAAGTAAGCAAACCTTCCCTGCAGTTGGAAGGCTATCAGGGACAGCTATCAATTGTTGCTTTCCGGTGCAGCTGTGCAAAGCAGTACAGTTCTGTCACACATCCGTGTTTGACGATGCTTGTCTTAAGAAAGAGGTCAGCTAAAGCTCTGCTGCCCTTTCTTCTGCTGAGCGATTCATTGTAGAGCTGTTCCTAAACCAACAGACTGCTGACTGCCTGAACTTTGGGCACCTGAGAGTATAAAAGGCACTTTTTTATCCAACAGGATATGAAGTCAAGGTCAGCTCACTGACCAAAGCCTCTCATCCAATCACAATCCTACACAGAACTTGAGATTTTTCTCCTCCTCCTTGTTCCTGGTCTTTTGCCAGCAGGAATAAGCACATTAATTGTTTTGTGTTTGTCTTCATTCCACATTGTGATTCTGGAAGCTGTCATTCCATGAGGGACAGAAACAATTGTTCAAAGAAAGAGAAATCATTTTAGACTGAGTGATTGCAGCTGACTGTAACTGGTTGTCCTTGCAGACTGTTGTGCTGTAGCTATCAGTGATGGTTTCTCTCTCAGTTGTTATGTGGGACTGTGTTTTTCCCCCAGTACAAAGAAAAATGAGGTGTTTGGTCAAGCTCTTTCAGACAGGAGCTTGTAGCCCACCTGGCACTTTTCTACAGCAGCGCTGTGCCATTCTGAAGAGATGGATGTTGTTGCCTGCAGTGCTGCCTTGATCTCTCACAGGGGCATTTGTCATTGCTCTTAATTATCATCGTGATATCCCATATTAGGTCTTAAGTTCATTTAAACTTGATATGGTCTCAGCCTTCATTGTACAGCCGATGACTGCTTAATGCTCCCCCATGGATATTTGATCTGGCATAGGTTCATGAGTCCTTCATGGTATATCTTTCAGTGATCACATCCCACAAGTCAGCAACAGGTTTGATGAGAGTGTTTGACCCTCAACCTGAAGATCATCTTCACTGTAGTTGAAGGAGTTTTAGCCTCACCCAAATGCAAAGCCTTTTACTTGCTCCCATACATATCACATATCTTGCTGCTGAAACAATATAAAGGCTATCTCTAAAATGACGAAAGTGACTTTGTTCTGACTGAGCTCAAATGTAAAAGAAAGTGTGCAATAGTTAGAAGCAAGGAAAATCTACCAGGCAGGAGCATAGAAGCTTTCCCCATGCATGCAAGGATGGAATTTGAAAAGCAAAATTTCTGATGGAGGGAAAACTGACAAGGGATGTGAAGAGCAGTAAGAAAAGCTTCTTTGAGAACACCAAAAAGGAGACTAAGGAAAAGTCAGGATGATTAGGGAAGGTTCTTGATGAATTGGAAAAGTGACTAACTTTCAGAAAGGGAAAGGAGGAGAATTCAGGAGACTATGGAGGTTTGCAGTCATTGAAAAGGTGTAGTGCACTGCTGCAAAGCGCTAGGGCTAGTGTTCATTACAACCTACATTAAGAAAGGCACTACAACTCTATAAGATGCTGCTTAAAATACCATTTATTGCAGCAAACGTTAAAAAGAAAAAGAGGATAGTATAGATAATCTTACGCTTCCTCAGATGCAGGGAACCCCAAGTTGTGCTGAATTGGACAGAGCACCAGTGAAGGTGCAGGTCCCATTCATGGATAGATGTTGACTGACATTTTGAGTTTTGGAGCTCCTGTAGGATTTTCTAAAGAAGAAAAGAACTGAATTAATTTCTACTGTGAAACAAAAGGATATTCGCAGGAAAACATGCTGCTTCACTTAATGATAAACACAAGGACACAGGTGGTGCACTCGCACATGCCAAGCAGGATCTACCTACAGGTTCCTTTCTTCTGGCATGCAAAGTTTACCCTGCAGCCCAGGGGTACGTTCAGCAGAGCACAGGATGTGAAGCCAACCTGTACACTCGGTACAACACAGGCCTGTGCCTTCTTATGTCAACTGTTATGTGGATCACTAACTCCTTGATGTACAATTGTATTCGAGTTCACATCACTACAGAAGGCTCCAAACCAAACCCTCCTGTGAGTATTTCAAGATACATGAAGGAATAATACATAATGTGAAAAGCCAGCACAGATGTATTGAGGGTAAGTATCTCCTCACCAACCACATTGTTTTGTAGGATGGGATGGCTTGTTCTATAAACAAGGGAAGAGCAGAGGATATTGCACACCCTGGCTTTAGAAAAGTCCTCAGAATGATCTCCCAGGATATCCTTGTGGTCAGATTGGAGTTATAGACTGAGTGAACAGACAGTACTGTGGAAAATTAGCTGAACTTCTAAAAGCAGCAGTAGCAGGGCTACTGTGGGGACAGTAAGCCAGGCCAAGGGTCCCCCTGATGTGTGGGCACTGCTCTCACCAGCCAGTGCCACACCACAAGATCTGACCATAAGGAGGCAGAACAGAATGCCAGTAACAGATTTCATCAACAGCCATTGAATCATAGAACCACAGAATGGTTACGGTTGGAAAGGACCTTAAAATCATCTAGTTCCAAGCCCCTTGTGATGGGTAGGGATTCCTCACACTAGACCAGGCTGCTTAAAGTCCAATCCAACCTGGCCTTGAACACTCCCAGGATGGAGCATTCACAACTTTCTTGGGGACATTGCAAGAGAAGAACCAGGGCCAGGGTCCATCTACAGAGCCCAGGGAACAGTGAGAGCTGGCTGCTCCCTGTGGCATGAGAGATCCACCGATCAGGGCCCAGCCCCACGGCAAGACAAGAAGGACAAGACCCTGAAATGGTGACAGGTCCAACCGAGTCTTCAGGTCATAAGGCAATATAGTGACAGGGCAGGTCCAAAATCAGTCTGGGAAGTCAATCCACATGTGAGGGTGGGGATGAGGCTTGGTGACCACCAGACAGGTCCACAGTGACAGAGCAGGGCTAAGATCAAGCCAGGAAATCAGTCCTCAAGTTTCTGTGATCAATGGAGTCAAGAGGCCCATGGCTGGGCAGAGTAGGTCTGTGGGGAGATAGAGATTGGCCCTGATTCAATGTCACTGGGGCAGGGGCTGATGGCCGGGGGGGTAATATGGGGGTCTGGGCTGTGAGTAGGTGAGGAAAGCCTCATGGGACGTCAGGGCCAACAAGGGCTGTTTAGCACCCTCAGGGTTCAGACACAGCAGCCTCCCCTCTGAGGCAAGTGTATCCTAACTCCTTAGAGAGACCTGGGCACAGGAGGGACTTGCTTTAGAGTCACTCAGTGGCTGTGGGTTGTTAGTGGGCTGTTTCAGAGGACATAGAGCCAGGGCAGGGGCAGTATACTGGAAAGGGACGTGGCATGAGAGCTTGGGGGCTGAGTGAGGGGGTTAGACCACCCCAACGGGCACAAGCCAGGGAGCAATGGAGTCTGGCTGGGTGGAAGGAGGCTCACTTAGGAGCCTGGGTCTGAGTAGTGGCAAGTGCTGTGGGGAGATCAGGAACTTCTGTAAGGACAAGGCCCTGCGTGATCAGAGACCAGGTTCCCTGGTGCTCAGCAGAGGGTTCAAGGAGGCCTGAGCTTCTTCTCCAAAGAAAGACAAAGCAGGAGGCAAGGGTGTCCCACCACCAGCAGGGCAGGAGTCTCACCAGCCAGGGTTCGGTCCCACAAGATCTGGGTAAAGCAGACCCAGAGATCACAGACAGCTCCAGCCAAGAGCCCAGGTCATAAGGCAATGTCACAGCTATGAGGCAGGTTCAAAGACAAATATCAAAGTCAATTCATATGTCAGAGCTAGCCTCAGGTCCAGTGATCACAAGGTAGGGCCGAGGTCGCATTAGGAGTCCTTGACTAGGCATGGACACAGCTGTGTTTGAGCTGGAAACTGAAACACCTCTGATGCAGCGCAGAGAGGGACTGAAGGTCCATGTCAGCTTAGAGCTCCTGCATCCATAGGTATGGGTAGAGGCTCCATGTGCAGCTGATCAGGACCATTAAAGGCTTCTGGATGCACCCAGAGCCTTGTACCCATTCACTTATGAGGAAAAGAGGTGGACCTGGAGAATAAGGCTACTAGGCTTTGATCTGAAGTCCATCAGGAAGCAGGTCTGGAGACAGGCACCTACTGCATACTCCAGGCAGAGACTGAAATGCCAAGTCTCAGCTGACATGGGCTTCTGCTGTGGGCAACAGTCTTGACTTGGGGAGTTTCACATAATTTCTTGCTGATCAACATAAAATTGCTGTTGTTGATTCAGGTATTGAAAAAACCAACGTGACAAACTATGAAACAGACCTTTCATCCCACTTCCCCACACTCAACTTCAGTCCAAAACCCCTTTTTCTCTGCTTCCTAGTTTTCAGCTTTCTTGTGACACTCAGTGCTTCCCAGTCCCCTTGGTGAAGAAGCAGCAGGCAGGGCAGGAGGTAGGGTTGGTGTATAACTGTGCTTTCTCAGATATCATTTGGTAGCCCAGACTAACTTTCCCCCCAGAGTCCAGGACATCCTGTGAGTGCTCTTCCTCTGGTGCCCATGATCAGAGCATACTGCCTGCAAACACTCGTGCCTTCAGCCATGGCTTTGGTTTGCTTAGGAGAAAGTAGGCCTTTTGTGCAAGTCAAATGTACAGAGAAGTGTGGAGTAGTCTCAGACAATTATATTCCCCAAAGGACAGAGAAGATACGTCAGCTCCGAACCTTCCCCCAATGACATGACAAGGAAAAACACGCTTAGTCCACAAAGCACTTCTGATGCTGTCCTATGCAGCATTAAAAGGAGTGTGATTGCTTTGAGGCTGCTTTTTTTTCCCAGACCCCTAGCAGTGCTGTGTATCTAAAACAATGCAGCACACCATGGAGTGGCATGCAGTGGAGAGACAGACAGCACTTTATTGACATACCGACTTCGGTCGTGCTGCCAGGGAACAAAAAGGATTACTGGACAATACCTGGACTTCATGGGAACTGGGATTCATGTTTTTAAATTGCTCATGGACTTCAAAGCTCAGAAGCAGCAGGCAGTGTTTCCCCTCATGGCTGCTATTCCCTCATCATGTGTAACACCCTCCATCCTGTCATTTGCAGAGTTGCTCCCCATGAGGGCTGCAGCAGCCACACTCATCATGGCACAGCCTTTACAGCAAGTCCTGCTGGCCTAGACCAGCAATGCACAGGCACAGTTCTGAGCCCAGCCATTGATGCAGGGGTGTAGATTTTATTCAACTTTGCTGAATCTGAGCTTGTACATCTCATTTTAGACCCTACAGAAGAAGTTTTCTCTTTAATAAACCAAATAACTATCCCTTCTACAGTATTTGACTGTGATATTATTTTTCCATTCAGGACACAGACATCTTAAAATTACTCTAGACTTTCACCAAACAACTTTTCTTTTCCTTAAAAATTACTGGGTTCCAAGCATAACACTACTGCTTTATATTTTCAGTATATCAACCAGAATCATCTGCTTGCAGGAAGAATAAAATAAGGACAAAATTAGAACCTACATTGAGCTCCCAAACCTAGTTTTCAACAGATGCCAGTCTTTCAGAAGACTGATAGACATCAATTCGTACCCATAGTGACACCTAATGGCCCAAATTAAAGCGAGTCAAATAGTTCTATAGCACAACACGAACACTAGGTGTACTGTGTGCCTTGAAAAACTCTCTCGTGTATCGTTTTAGGAAGCCACCATTTCAGCCTCAATTTTCTCTATTTCTTTGCTTTAAAATAATCATTGAGCAGAAGAATGATTGAACAATAGAATAGCTGGGTTTTTTTCTTCATGTTATATTATAAATACTTCCATAATAAATGTTAACAGTTTTATTGTCATTGTACTTAAAAAGTGTAGAGTGACAGATATGCTGATTTCAGTTTAAGAACAATTTTATGAACTTACGCAGTCTGCTGCAATACTTTACAAGTCCTGCCCTTTTTCTTTTCTTTTCAGTTGTTGCAAAATTCTGTTGACTGCTTTTGGCTATGAGGGAAGCAGAATATAATGTACACAGTAAACCTTGAAATGCCATATCTCTTGAAAACCCTTTTTGCTTCAATACTTGTGTTAACTGTAGCTAATACTTTATGACTGTCTTGAGAAGACCAGTATTTGCAATTGTTCAATAAACTAGACTTCATAGGAGCTATGACAATGTGTGTCCCTGCTGCAAGCATGATTTCAAGTTATATTTAATGCTGACTTTGCAAACGGTTGAAGCAGCTCCAAAATCTGCCATGAATGTGTCTTCTTCTTTTAAGAGCTTTTCAAGTACTGATACTGTAAACTGCAGTTCTGCATGTGAATCCCAGCAGAAGGAAGGTTGCTTAACTCAGCAATTAACACTAATAATCTTTTCAATTGGATAAACTGTAACCTGAAAAACCATGACATAGGAAATAACATGTCCTAGAGGATTATTACTTCAAAAAGCAATAAGAAATATTTCCTGTATTGATTCTTGTGGGTAATAGCTTAAGCAGTCCACCTTTTAAGACACTCTCCTCATGTTTTTGAAGTTATATCTCTTAGGCATCACCTTGATATATTTACAGAGGAAATCTTTTAAAGCTGTCTGGGAATACAATAGCAAAATTAGTTGTATATGTGCCCTATGGACATAAGGTGAAGGTAAGAAAAGGAGCTATATGGTTTACATTGCTTAAGCTCAAAAGCTCTTTAGTGGCTATATGGGTACATCCCGGTTTTGAAAATAAGATCCGAATCCTATTCTAACCCACTTCTGTCCCACTACCCACTATATCATATGTTTCAGGTTGTGCGGTGCAGTAACCCAGAACAGGTAATGACAATGACATGTTTATTTTGCAATGCTTTTATTAGAATAAATAGAAGGACCACCAATTAACATTCGCAAAATCAATAGTATGTCACTGCAAAGAAGTTGGGAAATTATGTCAGTCAGGAAGATGTTGTATTTGGAGATGATAATCTATGAAGAAATGGTGAACTTTCTAAATGCTTCCTCAGAACAAGAGAGACAGACACAGCCTTCTACTAACATGCAGCACAAAGAAGCCCACATGCATTCCTGAAAGAAGAATGCTCTGCTAAAGCACACAATTATGTCTGCAAGTTGCTCAGGCATCAATTCAATGGTGGCCGTCCAGAAAGGAATTGGGTTATTCTGAAAGCTGTGTTTCTTTCACTAACCTCCTATAGAGAAACCAGATTGTCAAAGTGGGAGTATTTCACACAAAAATCAAAACACTGGCCTGTCTCTCAAGTTATTCAATGGTGATGGGAGATATTCCTAAGCTACCTCCTGAAATTCCCATTCAATCTTGGATATAAGTCCTGAATACAAGTGGTGTGAGCAGAAATACCTGCACCTAAACATCTGAAAAGTCATACACTTCTTCAAGGACATCTCACTAGATAGTGAAGGCTCTCCACTTGAAGAAAATATTGAAGAGATGAGATTATACTACAATCCTACAGTAAAGGGGATCTGTTTCTGAGGAGAAGACAAGCTTTATTTCCAGCTCTTTTTCTTCTTAGGGAGAACAATATTTACCAACAAAGAGGATGCTGTTGGTTGGATTATGTTTGATCAAGAAAAGGAAAGGGTGGTCAGCCTTAAACTCTTCAATCTCAGAAGATTGTTTGATATCTCCAATCACATCTGCTGAGCCAGCCGTCTCAGTGCCCTCTTCATTGACTTCCATGTATGCCTTGTGGACGGCCTTTGATATCTTCAGGTTCTTTGCTGAAGAGATGCCAGACAGATCGGCTGAAGAGCTGAACAGGTCGGTCATACCCAAGGCCTTTAAGACAGCTATGAGGTTGTATTTTTCTTCAATCTTCATGCGCGGGAGGTACACTTTCACTCTCTTCTTTTCCATCACACTGGGACTGGTCCACTCCGTGAGTTTTTCAAAGTTTATTTTTTTCTCAAGCTGCAAAGGGAGGCAGGAATAAAATGCCTGAGACGAAAGTGCAAGGGCCTTAACAGCTGTGTCTATACCACTTGCTACTATGTTTTTCATTTACTTTGTGTACACAATAGAACTGATACTTATCTTAAATATATTTGCTTATATCTCATGCTTCCTCCTGACTATGGCCTATATATCATCTGTCTTAATGAAGTTCTCCAAAACATTGTCATCTGAAAATTTCTTCATCAGATCAAAAAAACTGTTCCTCCTGGAATATATTTTATTGATCACTTCCCTCACCTTAGTTCCTTTCTAGTACTGCTTTTCCCACATTCCTTTTAGTCAGCTCCTACATGGTCTTCCTCACCACTTCCATTTTTTAGCTCCCCTCAGATAAGCTTTTCTTGCTTAGCAAACCCTTGAGTGCCCTCCTGGAAGACTGAACTCACTCAAGATTTTAAAAAAATCTTACTAGCATGTCTGTTTCTGGTACCTGATGGAGACCAATGCATACAAAAACTGATTCAGGGCTATAATAGCACTACTCTCCTTTTGTTTTATTAGACTGAGCCCAGTGCTCTCCTAAGAGGCCGGTCTCAGCCTGAGCACTTGGTAACAACTGGGGGGCTTTTGTGCTCCCCTGCCTGCTCAGCAGAGCCATGGGGTAGGCAGCTGGGATGTAAATGGACAGCAAAAGATCTGATGGCAGCCAGGTCCCACTGAACTGGTACCTCTTCTGTTTCCCCTGCCAGGACCATACCTGCTCCAGATCAGAGACATCATCAGGCAACAGCACCAGCATGCTCAGCTTTCCACTGGCATACGGCAGCTCCAGGATCTTAATTTTCTCTGAAGGCACAGTTCCCATTTTGAAGGTACTGTTCTGACACATCATTTGCACAGGTCTGCTTTCTTGCTGCAGAAACACAAACGTGAGATAATGTGACTGGGGAGTGATCTTTTTCTTTAAGCAGGCAAAAGTACGAACTCTTTGAAAGGGTCAGGACTCGCTCTTGGAGCATGCTGCCTTTGAAAAAGAACTGTGTCTCCATTTTCCTCTCTTATAAGCTGGTGTGCCGTGGAAGCCTGGTCATACACAGCTCATGCAAACACTCCACGGGCTTAGACCCACGCTCTGGCAGAGAGGGACCTAGCTAAATCACCCAACCTGTAACAGCAACAGCCTGTATGTGTAACAGGTTGGCTGTGCAAGCCAACAGCTGCCCTGCCAGAAGATGAGTCCATGTCCTCTTACCTCTGTCACATTGAAGGGCGCTTCCCGAGTGTCTTCTTCTTTAAATGCTGTCTTCCATATCCCTTTGAAGTAAATGGCATTCACAAGGACCAGTGCAGTATCTGAATCAACAGAGCCTGCCACAAGGAAATCTTGGATCTGTCCTTTAAGAAAAAGTCAGGGCAGAGAGTGGTAAGTTACATCTGGTGTGCACAAATACCTGCAATGAAGGGCATGGGGATGGAGGGGTGCCACTTTGTGGAGTTTTGTTTTCATAGCAATAAGCAACCTGTTTTTGCTTGACGTTTTTTTCCTAGACATTATGAGGAGAGGAAGACAAGAGTATAGATTACAGTAGGTGGGGGAAAATATCTGCTACCCATTTTTTGGTCCTTACCATTTGTCTCTTTCTCCACCCAGGAATTAATGAGCTGTCTTGCTTCCTCCGCAGCTGTTTTGAAGTCAACTTCTTCCATCCCTGCTTTGTAGAGTTTCTTTGCACACTTTAAGTATTCCTGTAAGCAGAAGGATTGCTGTTGTCAGACAGATGAGTACTTGAAAATGTATAAATGTGAAATGCAAGACTGAAATGAAGCAGAATGGTTAAAAGAACAGTGAACCTATGCCCCTATGTTTGAACATGTCAGTCACTGCTGTCTTCCTGTAACTGAATCTTAAAGCTGGAGAAGAAAGACTACTTCAAATACTTAGATCAGCACTTTTTTTTAAGGTAGGATTTTAAATTTAAATTTTTAAATATTTTCATAATTTTGCTAAAACATGTTCAGTTTAATAAACATTTTTAAGGACAAACAATGTTTGTTTCCTTTTCTTTGTGACTGCTTTTTATTGTTAATACTGTGTTCTTACATTCTTAGATTCCAAAACCAAAGTTTCCTTTCACTGGGAAGATTTAATATTTGGCCTTGAAAAAAGAGTGCAAATATGACAATTTCAGTCTTCATGCTTTCAAGTCATAAAATATTTTTCATTTCCCTTAAAAGTTACATTTTTCATTAAAAGACATATTCTAGCAAATGAACAGCTATCTTGATTACTCCCTATGACTGTTGCAACATGGGCATATTTTACGCCATTATGCTTTTGCCCGGCCTCTGTATAGCAGCCACAGGAAGGTTCAAACTCATGGCTCACAACCACTTCTTCATCAACAACAGCAAGTTGGTGATGGTGGTGCTTCTGTAGGGTGGAGTCACAGGGCCTTTATGGGGAATCCTGCAGAAATCAGGTCCCAGTACAACTCACCGGAAGAATAGGGTATGTTTTTTCAATATAGAGTTTGTCAGCAATCTTCAGTAAGTATGTAGCATTCGGCAAGGTGAGGTCTGAGAGAAGATCCTTGAATGCATTGTGGATGTATTCAGAAGTGCCACACTGAGGTGATGACATGAAAATAAGAAGACACATTGCATTAGTTTCTTCTTATAGTATCATAGAATCATAGAACGGTTAGAGTTGGAAAGGACCTTAAGATCATCTCATTCCAACCGCCCTTGCTATGACATAAGACCTTAAAGTGTTGTCCCTATAAGTTAAGAGTCACTCTGCAATGGAATCCTCCCCCATAGATATAGGACTGTCACCTTGGGACAGCAGGTGCTGTGCTGGTGGTGCATTGTTCATCCTTCTCAAGGTAAGTCCCCAGAAATGTGCGTTTTGTAAGAGTGCAGTTGTGTTCCTGTCACTGACACTCTTGGTCTGAGACTATTACCATAGTTTTTGGGATCTGAAACTGTTTTGTTTTGAGGAGAAAATCAGACAGAAGGCATATCAGGCTATTTCTCTACCTCAGAGTCAATAGTGTCTCCAACTCCTGTAACATTATCAAAGTGAAGAACCTGCAAGAGAAAATGCCAGTGGTAGAAATAATAAGCATGACCAAGAATTGTGTGAATTTGAGATTTACACATGATGCTTAACATAAAGTTGTTGTCTCAGAAAAAAATTGCTAACTGAAAACGTAGATGAACTAAAAATTCACAATTAAGCTTGCAATTGGTTTATACCCTCTGTGGCCTTCTTGGAAACTGTAAATACTACTGTTTTCTTAGATGATAGTTTTTCTTTGGATGTCTAGAAATTAAATGAGTTACATAGGTACTGCTAATTTCATTCCTTTCTTCCTGGGGTTTGTGGTTTTTATACATATATAAAAAAAAAAAAAAAAAAAGACCCTGAACACATTATCTGGAAGATATCAGAATTTAGAAAAAAAATCATACCATAAAATTTCATGACTGCTAATCTATTTTGTTATTGTTCTTGAAATTTTTTTCCTAAGTCAAAACTAGCTGCCCCTTATAGTGACAATATTCAACTTTCCTTAGTATTTTCTTTAGATAACTCTCAATCCAATTCTCCATTTTATGACTATGGCTTACTCTTATATATTAAAACAGGTGAGAAGCTCATCAGTGGTTAGTATATTTCAGTGATATTACTTAGAAGGAACAACAAGCACAAGCAGAGGTCGCTTTACACCCACGTTAAGTAACTTACCTTCTCCATCTGAGATTGAGTGTTACCTCTTGCTCCCAGATAGACTATGACCAGGGCTGAAAGGATGCTCAGGGGGGAGTAGAAGATGTTGTCATTAACATAGTGGACCTTCAGCTCTTTGAATACATCAAAAGCAAATTCTGCGTTTGCTTCACTGATGGACCCCATTGTGAAATCAGTGTTGTCTAAAGCAAACAGAAAGAGTAAGACTTATTATGTTGAAATACATTAATAGTAATGCAAAGAAAGTCAGTACACTTGAAAGCCTGAACTCAGTGCACAAGGTTTTTCTTTGCAACAAACAGAATCCAGTGGTGTGGATTTAAAAGGCAGGCGTACTTTTGGATTCGTGAGCAATGAGAGTCCTGGGTAGGTGTTGGTTATGCATAGGCTGGTGATTCTCTTATTTGAAACTTGATTTCTACCTCTCTGTATATATACACCGTATTGTTGAAAATGTTGCAAAGAATATTAGTTACCTTGAAAGAAGCATATTAACAGTCTTTTCTTGTCTCTTAAGAAAAAAGAATCAACATAGATTTTTTTGAGACTCCAAATCAGGCTCTTCACTATCATTCTTAGCATCACTTCCAAGATCAATAAAGAGATTAACAGGTCAGCCCTCTATGATCCAAACTGCTGTTAATTTCAGTATACGATGTACATGTCTGAAACAACAGCATAAGTTTTCCTAGATTTATTCTAATTTCAGCCTAGTGTAAAGAGAAGCTAGATTCTTACACCACCTGCTTTATCAGAGGCCCCCAAAATTAACAACATTACTTTTCTTTCTTTAAACAGAATTATAAAAGCATATTGTTAACTGCATCTCAGTGTTTTAAAAAAGTGTTCTTTAATTTTTTATCACCTTTTCGATAAAACACACCCTTTAATAAGACAGTGTTTGTTCAGCCTTTTGTTTGATTTGAAGAGATCTTCATATCTTATGTATTTAAATATCTTTCTGCCCTTTTCCGCACATCCTTGTAAAATTTTCCCTGCAGTTTCAGCACCTTGCATTTTGTATAACGCTGAAGGAAACTGTTTTTTAATAAAAGAGACAACACAGAATAGAAAATAAAATACTATAAAGTCTAATACAACAGTATAGCATCTACACCACTTACAATTTCCCACATGTTCACACAAACAGAGAGAACCTTGCTAGGGTGGTGGGTTTTTTCTTTAATCTTCGAAAATGTGACTAAAAGATAATACAGAGCTGCAGTATGCTGGGATCACCAGAGCACACTGCATTCCTTAATTTAATTCAGAGAATATCTTCCGTAAAACCTGCAGGTGAGCTTTAGTTGCACCCTTTGGAATTTAAGAGAATTCAGTTTTGTCTTTTAATCCTTAATGAAAAAGGGATAGAGGAAAAAGGAAGAAAGGCTGTCACAGCATATCACCAGCTTTCAATGTGAAACAGCTATTAAACAAAACTTTAGTTCATACAAACAAATACTTCGACTTTTATACATGGTAGAATATGAAACAGTAAAGTAATGCAGAACGCATGTGAAAGTGAGGTGAGGTTTCGGCAGAAGGCATCCTTTAATCATTTGTTTCTTCAACTAACTCTGAAAGTCATAATAAACATGAGGTTACATCAATCTTTTTGCAAGTTCTGTTGCAGACAATTTTTCTTAAATTACAGAAGAGAACTTCAAACATCATCAAAAGAGATGCTTACCTTTTCAGCTTCACCTGCAAAGGCAATAGTACAGCTTCTCAGCTGTACTTGGGAAAGACTTGCCGAACTCCTGGGAATATATGTGAAATTTTGTGACACGCCCCTCGCTGCCTGTTCTGCGAATAACAAATAAAATGATGGATGGAGCTCAATGTCAGGTGTGTACTTTTACTTGGAATAAGTCCATTCTTTAGGAAAAAAAAGCCTGAATGCCTGAATGAAAGGATTTTCCACTAAAATCCCTAACATGTCCAGAATGGGAGATTTATTCATATAGCACATGAAACCTTGCAGAAAAGGAAGCATTATATTGAAACAGCTGAAGCAAAGGTAGTGTAAAAGCTATTCATTGGAACTTGAATTGTAAGTATGATTTGATAATGGCAGCAAATAGTGTGGCATAGATCATGAAAATAAAACAAAAAAAAAAAAAGAGAAATTGAGCCTTGCAGAATGTCTCTAAGGAATTTTGAGTTTATTTCTCAGTTATTCCTCTGTAACGAGTACTGGCAGGACAGTTCCCTCTCAGAGTCTTTGTTCTATTAACTCAAAAAATTTATTAAGATCAACATCTGCAGGACTGCTTGCTGTGGTATGCCCACACTATACTTATTGCAACTTTTCTCTCTCCAGTTGCTGGCTGGACTACCAACATCACTAGTCTTTCTTTCAACCAGAATACATTGCTCTTGCTGAAGAATGGAGAAACTTCTGCTATCAAGGAACTTGAGAAAGAGCACATCCTTCAAATGTTAGTTGCCAAATTTAATAATATTGAAAAAGATTATTCTGCAAAAACATGTATGTAATTGCCCAGTGCCACTTACAGCCTGAGTTGTAAAAGACCTCAGTTTCACAGCTTTTCATCCTACAGCAATCTAACTCAGGGAACTCAGACATAGTCACAGTGTGTACAACATATTAGTAGAACAAAAGCTTCAGTGAGCGTATTGTGGGAATAAAAATTAATTTCAAAAGTAATATTCAGCACATCTGTAGAGAGAAGTATTACAGAGCTGAGGAAAGATATATTGGGGAAACAAGGGTTGAGGTTGCTTTTCAAATTTGGGCATCGGGATATTTAGATCCCAGTCAGATGGTACCACAGAATCATAGAATGATTAGGATAGGAAGCGACCTTAAAGCTCATCTAGTTCCAAACGCCCTGTCATGGGCAGGGACCCCTTCCACCAGACCAGATTGCTCAAAGCCCTGTCCAACCTGTCCTTGAACACTGCCAGGGATGGGGCATCCACAATTGCTCTGTGCAGCCTGTGGCAGCGCCTCACCACCCTCACCGTAAAGAATGTCTTCTGAAATCCATCTAATCTAAATATCCCCCTTTTCAGCTTAAAGCCATTCCCCCTTGTCCTGTCACTACATGCCCTTGTAAAAAGTCCCTCTCCATCATTCTTGCCAGCCCCTTTAGGTATTGGAAGGCTGCTTTAAGGTCTCCCTGGAGTCTTCTCCAGGCTGAACAGCCAGAAAAGGATTCAAACTCACTGCTAAAATTTTGAGGAATAGTTTAAGGTGAGTTTGTTCTTTTCTTTTTCCACAGGTCACAGCACCAGATGTTAGGTTCAAAATGTGCTTTTTGTGCATAAAAAAGACCATTCTTCAGATCTTTCGTAAGTAACTTCATGGCACATCAGGTGAACGAAACAGCTGAAAAAACATTCATGGTCTGCAGGACAGTCATAATATACAATAGCAAGCAGAAAAGTCACATAATTCCTTTGAAATGAAAGAATGAACAGACAACAAAAGAAACTGCTTTGACCTCTCTGAATGCCATGTGATTTTAAAACAGAAATCCAAAGTCAATACACAAAATGCCTTCGAAATTGTTTAGAACAAATCATGCTCCTGGAAAAAAAAGAGGTGGACTCTTTAACCCTTTTAGTTGTCTGTACAAGCGGAAAGCCTCTGAACTGTCCATGCCTTTCCTCCTAAGGCAGTCCTTGTTAATCCTGTTAAGCTGAAGATGCTAGTGCGATAACAGTGAAGAGCTCAGTCTGGACTGGTGCACTTACATACCACTAGTATTTTACATGGCACAACCACACACACACAGGCTTGTCTGCTACAGCCATTGTTACACAGCAAGAGTGCTTTGGAGGAAAGATGTTTAGCCCATGCCTCACATTGTTCACCCATCACTGCAAATCTGTTGTAAAGACAGTAAGCTATTCCCTCATGGGAGTGGTGCATAAATGGTACACCACCACTGTTTAAACTCCCATTTATCTGAAAATGGTATCACCATGATGGCAGAAAGACAGATCAAATAGGCGAATGTGTCTGTACAACGCTGAATACTTTTAATAACACGACTGGGAGAACTCTCTGAAATGCAAGCTGTTCATGTGGCCGCTGCCCCTTCTGCCTTTTCTGCTTAAGACTGCTTTGATTCTGTTCAAACAGGCTTTAACACTCATGGCTATAGTCCATTGTTATATACTTTACAGCTCAGAAGTCAGAGGATGTTGTTCTACATCCTCTGTAGATGTAGATTTGTATGTTCTACCCTGCCAGATATAACTTTCCAGAATGACTTGAATCTTTTTTCTTGACAACCAAATTGTCTAGCAGTACAGTCTGTCACTTTGGCATTTATGCACCATCTGCCTGAATCACATTTGGATCATCCTAGTCAGCTTGTAACTTAGAAGTTACAAAGATATCCAGCAAGCCAGTACAGTTGTTTCACAGCAGCCAATTTGTAGCATTAATATTGTTGGCAAAGGCATGGTTTTTTAAAATAATTCCTAGTTGAATATATCCATTAATGAGAGCTGGAGCACTGCAACATCTTTCTTAAGGATCAAAGAGGGAGGCAGAGCACCTTGGGAGAAAAGGTGATGCAGGAATCATAGGAAGATTGAAGGAAGAGTGCACATTAGTTATAACCATCCTGACTTTGATGCTAAAATCTTCATTCCTTCTAGGCTGGGTTGGATGGGGCTTTGAGCAATCTGGTCTACTGGAAGGTGTCTCTGACCTGAACAGGGGTTTTGGAACTAGATGATACTTAAGGTTCCTTCCAACCCAAACCATTGTGTGATTCTATGATTCTGCGAAAGGAATTTTTTTGTTTCACTGTACAGAAGGGGCAGTACAGTCCTCTAGAAGCATGCCAATACACAAGCCAGGTTACAGGTTTTGTTAGCATTTCTATTTTTTATTGAGCAAATCAATAGACTGCTCTTTCCAGCACAGCTGTGTAATGCACACAAAAACAAAAGGACGTGTTTTGCCACATGTCATTTTAACAATGCTTGTCCCAAGAAAGAGGTCAGCTAAGGCTCTGCTGTCCTTTACTCTGACAGGCATTTCATTGTGATGCTGTCTCTAAACCAACAGACTTTTGGGCATTTGAGCCTTTCCAAAAGGATATGAAGTTCGGACCAGCTCACAGACCAAAGCACAATGCAATCACAAGAACCCACACAGAACTCAAGAGTTGAGTTCCCCTCCACTCTGTTGCTTTTTTGCCAGTACGAAGGAGCATTTTGGTTGTTTCATGTTTATCTGGCTCAGAGTGACTGCCGGTGATTGTTTAGTTAGTTGCCACTGCAGACCTTGTTGCTGTAGCTATCAGTGATAGTTTCTATCTCAATTGTCCTGTAGGACTGTGCTCTTTCCCCAGTCTGAAGAAAATGAGGTGTCTGGTCAAGCTTCTTCAGACAGGAGCTTGTAGCCTACATGGCACTTGTTACCCTGGAGAGGAGAAAGTGCAGGGTGGTCTTATCCAAGTGCATAACTTATTTGATGGGAGGGTGAAAAGAAGATGGAGCTAGACTTTCTCTAGTGCTTTAGGCAAGAAAGAATGGACACAACTTGAAGTAGCATAAATTCTATTTAAACATAAGAAAACACATTTGTTTATGGGGAGGGAGATAAAGCCAGGTTGCCCAAAGAGTCTGTGGAGTCTCCATCCTTGGAAATATTTAAAACCCAGCAGGGTTGCTGTAGCTGACCTTGCTTGAAGAGGGGATCTTGGTGTAGACAATTGGTAGAGGTAACTTCCAGTCTCAGGTGTTCTGTGATTTTGTGTTATATGTAGAGGAAGATCTCCAGGGAGATGGAGACAGCAGGGTTATTGTCCAATACTCTGCAAAGTGCTGTGGTACAGATAAGGCACTTACTATAGGAACGTATGGCAAGTCCCAGAGTACTGTTTCCATGTTGTATGGGGAGCAACATCATGTCATACTGGGGAGCCCCGGGCCTCTCTTTGTGCTTTCTAAAGGTGTGTTAGTTGTAGCAAGAGGTGCAGAAGGTTTCAGACTTTTTCTTGCCTCCATGTGTTACCTGCCAAGCCTTCCCTCTGGTGCTGCACAGTAGTCTGTCAGAGTAAAAGGGTCTCAATTCTTCAGAAAACAAAAAAACCAGAAGCCTTTGGAAGGCCAGTAGCAACAAGGAGGTTTTAGAGGTTTATGTATTTTTGTCTGTTTTCAACAAATACATTTTGGAGCAGTTTAATATTGTTAAAATTTTATTAAATTGCTAAAATAAAATATTGTTAAAATGGGAACCAGAACCATGCCTGGGAAATGAAACCTGCCAGGTGAAAGCACAGAGGTTCTCATGCAAAGCATTGGGTCCAGCCATGCTCCTGAAGCATCTGAACCTTTCCACTGCGTGGTTGGTTAGTGGTTGAGAGCACAGGATCTGAATCACAAACACCATCTCTCTGGGACAGAAGAAAGACTGCTTGCCCCAAATGTCCCTAGGGTTTTGGAATGCTCATAGGCCACACCAGGCATTCATCATCCTGCTGGCCAGGTCTGACACCCCTTTCCTGGGGAATACTTTTCTACTGCTCTTTAAATAGTGTGCCTCCTGCCTGGTTTGTAGTGACCAGGTCCAGGTCGTAGCCATTGGCACTTTGTTGCAGGTTTGGTACAGTATTGCTGAATTTGCAATTTTTGCTGCATTCCGTTTCCCCTTTTGAGAAAGAGGAAACCTTGTACTTGCTTGTAAGCCTTGTGGCTCCTTTGCTTTTTTTCCCTTCCTTCATTTTGACATTTGTTGTTCAGGAAACAACATTGGTCACTGAGGCATATCTTTGTACTTTAAGCACTTTCCAGTTTAATAATCATAGGAAGGCTAGTTTGCAAATGTAACCCTTTTCAAATCTTCTTATTGTTTAAGTGTACAGGCTTTTAAAATTAAGGGACTGGATTAACCGCTTCTGGCTACAAGAGATGCAAGGGGTGAATAAACTGCTTATGATGAACCTTAAGATGTTGAAATCTTGCATCTCTTGGAACTGTTCATATCATTGCTTTAGTTTTCAAAGAACAAAAATTAAAGTATGCTTGGTAAAATAGCTGGTTTTACCACTGAAAAACAGCTGATTCTGTATCACAAATATCCTGATGATATTCAAATAATGTGGATGTCTGACCCGTACCAACAGCTGCTGCCCTTTACAGATCTGCTTTTGTCGCATCACACTATGTTAATGTGGAAATAGCAGATGTTAACAACAGAGTTCCTCCTCTCAAGACTCTCAAGGGCAAAATACTTTGCCTTATAGTTGTCAATCTACTTTTTCTTATACCTTTCAGTTATGTGATTTTAAGATAACTTCATCATCTAAAATGGCAGAGCTGCTGGTATAGTTGTTCCTTGAAATATTTACCAGTGTGATTGTCAGTGCATTTTTAATACCCATTGGACTTGTATTGAAAAATACATAAAAATAAATTAGTATTCCATTGGGATATTTCTTGGTAATTTGTAATACAGAGACGAATCAAACTTCAGATGTGTGAATTTATGCATTTCATAAATGGTTAGGAAGCTTCATATTTACATGCTTTATTCATTCTAAAAATAGGATTTTTTACTAAACCCCATTTTACTCCCAACAGTTACTGATGCAATTACATTTTTAAGGATTTGTGGACGAGAAAATTACTACAATTCTCATGACAAGCATTTGTGATTTTATTTTATTATGTTAACAAAAAAAAAAAATCCAATTTATGCATCAAAACCAGTAATGTATGATTAGAATGAAAACAGGACATAGCATTGAGGCAATATACCCATATTTGCAGATGGCAATGGACACATAGAAAGAAAAAGGCAGAGAATATTAGGATTCTCATGTATTTCTTAAAAACAAGAGATGTAGCCTTGAACCATCACAGGAACAAAGAAGCCCAGCTGCATTCATAGAAGAATTATGTACCTGACATTTGAACTCCACCTGAGGGCTTTCCAGTGACTAACTGAAGTTTACTTGCTAGGCAAGCTCAGCAGAGACAGGGATGATTTTGAAAGCTGTGTTTTTTCACAGAACTCCCATGGAGAAATCAGATTTTTTAATATCACTTGCAGGATTTTTTACAAAAATCAAAATGTGCTCAAATTTGACATGTCTTCCAATGTTTTCAACAAGAATTCGGACAGCTCTTTGGTCTGATAGTTCTCACTGAGTTCTGGATCATATGGATCATCCATATATCCATGTTTCAGGCTTTGAATCTACACTCTGTGAGAAGGCATAATTGCACCTAAGATCTTCTTTTTCCACTCCCTGAAGTTGAAAGGAGACTCTCCATGACTTTGGAGAACCTCTGAAATTCAGAGTTAGGCGAGTAAGTCACGGTGAGAGGACAACTCTGGTGAGCGAACATGTACACCATTTCCCAACAGCTAAGCAAAAAACAATTGATATGTACACAGGGACCAGTCAACAACATGCATAGCAGAATCTTAATCGCAAACATCTACACCAGACTGGAGATCTCAAAGCCCATGTTTCAGGAACAACAAGGGTTTGTCAACAGAATGTACTGGGGAATGGGATGAGTACAACAACTTGTTCCCTTAATGAAAATCACTTGGCCCCTTCTCAGCTAATGGGAGAATGTAGTCTCTGTTGGCTCAGTCTCTGTTCAGCTCAAGCAATCTTGGAACTAGTATGAGAAGGGAAAGGAGTAAACATACTTGCTGTTGTTTCCTCACCTGCAGGTATGTCTTTGCTATGGAAGTTTCCCAAATAGGTATTTCTTAGATTAGGCTTTCCATTTGGAGAAAATATTGAAGAGATGAGATTATACTACAATCCTACAGTAAAGGGGATCTGTTTCTGAGGGGAAGACAAGCTTTATTTCCAGCTCTTTCTTTCTTTAGGGGGAACAATATCTACCAACAAAGAGGATGCTGTTGGTTGGATTATGTTTGATCAAGAAAAGGAAAGGGTGGTCAGCCTTAAACTCTTCAGACTCAGGGGAATGTTTGACGACTCCAATCACACCTGCTGAGCCAGCCATCTCAGTGCCCTCTTCATTGACTTCCATGTATGCCTTATGGACGGCCTCTGATATTTTCAGGTTCTTTGCTGAAGAGATGCCAGACAGATCGGCTGAAGAGCTGAACAGGTCAATCATACCCAAGGCCTTTAAGACAGCTGTGAGGTTGTATTTTTCTTCAATCTTCATGCGCGGGAGGTACACTTTCACTCTCTTCTTTTCCATCACACTGGGACTGGTCCACTCTGTGAGTTTTTCAAAGTTGATTTTTTTCTCAAGCTGTGAAAAGAAGTAGGAAATTATACACCTGGGATGTGAATAGAACTTCTTCTTACCATTCATTTTAATCAAGGCTATCATACAGAAGACAAGCCAGACTGTTTCCTAAAGTGCATCCTATCAACATCCTTTTTGTAGTTTATTATTTGCTTCTTCAATACTGCCTGTGTCACTGTCCTTTTATTCAGTTTCTTACTCACTTGACACATCCCCTTTTGTCCAACTTATCTTATATCTCATGAGACACAACCCAACAGTTACACAGCCTAACAAATTTTTTTTTACTAGTTTTCATGCATACGGCTGACTCAACCTGACTTAAAGCAGTTTGATGTTTTCTTTTACTAATTGTTCTGTTCTCATTTTCTGTTCTTGTATGATCATGAATTCTTTCTGATGTTGATGTTAGATTCAAGTCTCTTCTGTTTTCATAGAATAATAGAATAGTTAAGGTTGGAAGGAACCTTAAGATCATCAAGTTCCAAACCCTCTGCCATGGGCAGGGATGCCTCCTGCTAGTCCATGTCACCCAAGGCTCTGTCCAACCTGGCCTTGAACCCTGTCAGGGGTGGAGCAATTACCACTTCTTTGGGCAACCCGTTCAAGTGCCTCACTGCCCTCACAGTAAAGAACTTCTTCACTATATACAGTATATAATATATCTTATATCCTTATATCTATTTTCTTTGTTTGGTGTGTAGTTTGCAGCTGTATTTTATGTCTTTCCTTTCCATCTCCATATTCACAACTCTCTGAAGTCTTAATTGATGAAGTGTTATTGATCAGTTAGTTTAGCTTGGTTTCACCATTTCATAATCAAGAATATTTTATTTAGATCATGCTTTATCTGTTTTTTCATTCCATGATGACATAATCATAGCAATTTTTGAAAGCAGCCCTATTTATGATGTTTAACGAGGATTTTGTTAAATAATAAAGAAATAAATAAATATTTAAAATTTGGGATTCCTGCAAAGAATGCCTGGTTCTCATCAGTTTTAACAACATTTCCTCAACAGTTTCTTTGGGGGTGGAGGTGAAATTCCTCTCAATGGAAAAAAAATATCTGCCCATACACGCATCCTATTTTGCAGGGCTACAGCAGCACTACTTTTCTTTACTTTTGTGTTATTAGACTGAATCCAGGGTTCTTTTAAGAGGCCAATCTCTTTCTGAGCACTTGGTAGCACTTGGGGGGCTTTTGCACACAGCCATGGGGTAGGCAGCTGGGATGTAAATGGACAGCAAAAGATCTGGTGGCAGCCAGGTCCCACTGAACTGGTACCTCTTCTGTTTCCCCTGCCAGGACCATACCTGCTCCAGATCAGAGACATCATCAGGCAACAGCACCAGCATGCTCAGTTCTCCACTGGCATACGGCAGCTCCAGGATCTTAATTTTCTCTGAAGGCACAGTTCCCATTTTGAAGGTACTGTTCTGACACATCATTTGCACAGGTCTGCTTTCTTGCTGCAGAAACACAAACGTGAGATAATGTGACTGGGGAGTGATCTTTTTCTTTAAGCAGGCAAAAGTACAAACTCTTTGAAAGGGTCAGGAATTGATCTTGAAGCATGCTGCCTTTGAAAAAGAGCTGTGCCTCCATTTTCCTCTCTTACCTGCTGGTGTGCTCAGTTCAGACACATATCTCGCAAACCTGACAGCAAGGAGACTAGTTAAATCACCTGGCCAATGACCACATCATGTTCTATGTGTAACACCCAGACTGCTGCCGGTGCAAGCCCCCGGTTTGGTTTCTTGGCCAGAAACTATGTCCCCCTACCTTTGTCATGCTGAAGGGAAATTCCCGAGTGTCTTCTTCTTTAAATGCTGTCTTCCATATCCCTTTGAAGTAAATGGCATTCACAAGGACCAACAGAGTATCCAGATCAACAGAGCGTGGCTCAAGAAAATCTTGTATCTGTCCTTTAAGGAAGAAGCAAAGCAGAAAGTGGTAAGTTTCATAGCAGTAGTCTTGCATTTTAGAAGTCAATTAACATGCTGCTTCTTGGTTTGACTTCCTTTTCTTAAAAGGTCTGTACATGGAATTTCTTTTCATAAGGATGATTTAATACAGAACAACTGGCACCTGGCCAGACATTTCTGCAGACAGACAGGTGGGATCAGGAGTGGTATATGTCTCCAGTGCTTAGAAAAAGATGTATATATAAAAGAAGGAAAAGGAGAGGGAAGCAGCAATACAGATTTTGTTTCTTACGGTGCTTCTTTCTCACATTGTTTTTCCTCCCACCTCAGCCCAATAAATGCACATAGCTCATGAGTCATTCCTTTCCCACAATCAGCCTAGTGAGTGCGTTACTTCATTTCAGGAAATCCACTTGTTACCTACCTATCCAGCACATCCTTGTAAAATTATGCCAATGTTGGGACTAACCTTGCATGAGTTAAGCTCTCCAGATACAGAAAGTGTGCATACAAAGTGTGCACATCCTGGCATCTCTGCCTCTGCCAGATATGTTTAAAACACACTGTCACTGCCACAGATGCAATAGAGTCATCCCTTTCCACACGAAATATCTACAAATGAGGATGGGATTGGAGGGTAAATCTCTCTTCTAATGTTCAGCCTTCCCAGAAGTTGTTCAAATACAGCTGTGAGAGGAAAGTATACTTTGAAATCTTGTCTGACCTTACCATTTGTCTGATTTTCCACCCAGGAATTAATGAGCTGTCTGGCTTGTTCTGATGCTGTTTTGAAGTTAACCATTTCCAGACCTGTTCTGTACAGTTTCTTCACACATTTTAAGTAAATCTGTAAAGACAGCAATTGTAGACACCAAACTAGTCATTCTTTTAAAAACAGTATGAAAGTGATATAAAACATGGCTAAAAAGATTTTTATAGTGATACCATGGTTAGGCTGTTCTCATTGCTTACTTTCTGGAAGAACCTGCTGAAACTGAGCCAGAAAAATTATTCTGATCCGTGACATTTTCAGATCTGGCAATTTTACTGCTATATTAGAAAGGTTTAAATGTTTTCTTGAAGAAAACCTGATCCAAACCCACTGTTTCAGGTTAATCTCAGAGTGTTTTATTATCACTATGTCCACTCCTTTTACTTTAAAATGTTTTTCTTTATTTTTAAAATAAGAAGTTTCTTTGATCTGGAGTATTTGTATCCTTTGTTTTGAAAATGTCAAATGAAAGATTTTGACACTTCCAAAAGCTGGTTTCGAGGTGAGGTTTTCAACTGAAGAAATGTGCTGAAATCAAATTATTTCCTGGAAAAAACAAATGAACTATTAAAATAGGAGCAAGCGGGGAGAGAAGAATTACATTACCAGATAGTTTCGGCTTTTACTCCATTCATTTTTTACTAGGATCATCTTTTTGCCTGGAATTGCTACTGTCAATGCTGTGGCAAAGGGAAAAGCCATGGAGGTCCACACCCGTGGATTAACAGATCACCTACTCTGGCCATTCCTGCTGGTTTACAGAGTTTAGCAAAAAATCACCATGATGTACAACTTACCGGCAGGATCGAAGATGTCTTTTCAGCATAGAGTCTATTGGCAATGTGGAGTGAATAATTGGCTTTTGGTGCAGTGATATCAGAAAGAAGTTCTTTAAAAAGTATGTGGATATTCACAGACTTGCCACACTGAAAGTTGTTGGTAAGAAAATAAAAAGTTACAGCTGTTAGCTTATTTTACAAGGAAGAGAATCATTATAAGGTACAAGTAGCATAGAAAAATGCACAGTATTTGGACGCCTGCAAATGAACATCTACTACAGTCTAAGATCTCCATGGGAGGGATGTTCAATATAAGCAATTAATGATGTACAATTAATTCACAGTATATGATGACACCCATTCTAGGTGATAACAAGCAGAAAACTTCAGTAATGAACATGAAATTGTAGAAGCGAGGTGAGAAAAACAAAAAATTCAGGTGTCAGCGACTGCATTTGGCAAGTTGTCATAGATATAGAGCCTTTAGCTTCACGTTTCTGCTTGCATTTTCACAGCAGCTTTCTGCTGAAGCTGCAGATAGGATAAGAGTGCTAGATGACTAGGAAGTGTTTTGTAATATAATGAAAAAGTGGGTCAACTGTCTAATGCCCCAGGAATAGCTTTCCATGTGACTGAGGCTGAGTGTGTAAGAAAAATGCACAATGATAGAAGTGGCTGAAACTTCCTTTGATGAGGAAAATGGTGTTGAGCTGCTCTTTTCCAAATGCTTCACCAGTCGCTAAACGCTTCAGCTGGTGTTACCTTTATTTTTTTTTTTATTATGAAAAAAAATAGTGATACAGTTCTTTGCAAGTCCCACTTTGTGCTTGTGGATCTCAAGTGCATGGGGACAGGCCAGGGAGCATGGCTGGAGTTAACTTTAAGGAGGCAGCAGATTGAGGAAAGCACATAGGTGATATCAAGGTACCGGCCCCTCTCATGGTGCTCTTGGGGTAGCAGTGAGAATTGGAGGCTGGAAAAGTCCCTGCAGCTTTTGAAGAATGGAGTTACTCTCCAGCTGTTGACGCTTCTGGGCTTTTTTCTGACAAAGCATCTTCCTGCCCTACTTTGGGGTCTGACTGCTGTAACCTGGTTCTAGGTACTGAGCCCCTTTCAAATGCTCCTTGCAGATGTGCATACGCTCATCTCCACAAGAAAGTGGAGATCCTGTTCTATCACTTGTTCTAGTGCTACATGTGCATCATGTTTTCTTTTCCTGTTTTTTTTTATTTGTTGGTTGGTTTTGTTTTTAACCTCAGTCATGAATCTGAAACTGTAGCATGTTAGCAAAGGTTTGGGAAGGTATTGAACCTACTAGAAGCACCATCAGAACAGTCTATTCTCAGGAGAAAAATGTGAAAGAGAAGGAAATTTACCTTAGATTTCTGTACCTTGGTCTGAGCAGCTCCTCCAAGTCCTGCAATTTTGTCAAAGTGAAGAGCCTGCAATTGGAAGTAGCAATAGAAGAAATTAAGTATGTGAAGTCTACTGAGAGTCACTGGTGTTTGTGTTGAAACTACAGGTTTGGACTAAACAGGTCTGATTAACACATGGATGAATTGAGAAATTCCATGTGAGGTTTAAATCTTTTTCTTTTTTCTTTTACTGCATGTGCCACACTGAAAATTTGTGACTATGATGATTAGCTTAGATCCCTTCTTTTCCGGTTAATCATGTTCAGTCTATAAACCAGTTACAGCCTTATTGTATTGTATTTATAACTGTGATTTATAACTATTCTGTGATTCCATGGTTTTGTTCTCTGAATGCTTCCTCTTTTGCATATTACAAGTTGTCCTTTCCACCTGGAAGGAATCAGGTCTGTGAAATAATAGAAGCTGAAGTAAGAGATTCTGTCTTAACAGTTCTTCAAGACTGTTCTTTCTTAGTGGAAACCAAAGACTATTTTTGCTCTTCATTGAAAAGAGCAATGATGGTAGGTGAAAACTCAGCTCAAGATCCAAACCTCACAGTTTGGAATGCCATTCTTTTTCTAGGCAGGTTTGAATCCATTTATGTAACTTACCTTCTCCATCTGATATTCAGTGTTACCCCTTGCTCCCAGGTAAACCATGGCCAGGGCTGCAATTACGCTCAGGGGGGAGTAGAAGATGTTGTCGTTGGCATGGTAGACTTTAAGCTCTTTGAATACATCAAAAGCAAATTCTGCATTTGCTGCACTGATGGAGCCCATTGTTAAATTTAATGCTGTCTAAAATAAACAGAAATATGATTGTCTAGTGGTCATACGTAGCACTTGCTTTGAAAAGTACTGTCAATAGCCCAGAAACTGCTAGTTCTTTGCAGTTTTTGTGATGCTGAAATGAATGGTATGAAGCTTGCAAATTTTGCGATCATTAGAAATATTGTAACTCCTGACCCATTTATCTCTGAATGCATTTTTGTTTTATTTCAGCAAGATACTACCTCATCATCAAGATAATATCTTATACTTGACTTTTAGGAAATAGATAGTCTCATCCCTGCTTCAATATGATAAATGTAACACTGAATGGATGAATGTCCCTATGGCCATCCAGAGTACTCTGAATGATGTTTGAGATCTTTAAATCAAAGGTAGTCGACTCACTATACTTTAACTTCTCACTGTTGCTTAGTACAATATGCCAGAAATTTGGAGGTTGCTTGTCTGTTGTTTATAGGAATAACACGAATAAGTTTCTCTGTAAACCCAGCCACTTGCTTAGATGCTGAACTATAGATTTTAGAGGGCATCCTTTCCTGTAGTCCCATTGTGGATATTTAATCTCTGCTGATGCTTTTTTGTTGAGAAAAAGCATAAGTGTGTACAACATAAATACATGTTTCGGCAATACAGCTTGAAAGAGCATAGAGCTGCATTTGTTCAGTTAGGTGAAGGTCCTGGACATGCAAAGGAATGTGACTTGCTAAGGATACTCATTGAAACCTGCAGTGATTCTGTTTTTGGAATCTGACAAAGTTGCATACTGTTCTTATATCTCTAAAATAGTTAAAGTTGGAGGAATAGCAGCATATATCCGTAGTTTGTAGCAGATGTGTTTGATTGATGCAACCTGAGAAGCATCAGGCGCTAATGACTGGAACCACAGACTCTGGGAATCATCATACTGTGCCTCACCTGTGTTATCCAGAGAGTGAGACTGAGAAAAAAAAAAAAAAAAACAGCTTTTATTCCCAAATTAATTATTAAAATTAAAAAATAACAGTTTTAATGTGACACCAGATTTTCAATGAAAAAGTAGTATTTCTACTCAAAGCTATGCACTCATATTTTGCACACCAGAAGTATTTGACAGTCAAACAGCATAAGATATATTGATAAGGCAAGGTAAAATTATTGTATATGCTGTCTTTTTACGTATCTGTCATATACTTACCTTCAAGTTCTTAGACATAATATCACCTTTTTCCTATATTGAAGAATACAAATTAGAAATTATATTTTACTTGGAGAAATACTTACCCACAAACTTCAGAGGCATGTAAAAATCCGGCTTGTCAGCTGAACCTAAACAGATTCTTTGAGCTCTTAGTGTTATATATTGTACCATTTGAGACACTCCCACTCTTAGCCTTGAAGGAGTCATCTTTTGAGTTACTGCCTTTCGTCAGGATCTTTTGATTCATTGCACTTTGAAACACTGAGTAGATCAATGTTAGGCTTATCCTCTATCTACAGCAGGTCAACCTTTATTTATTGAAGCAAGACTCAATTTAAAAAATTACTTATTTAAGCTTTGTTGTAACTCATAAGGCTGTACAAAAGCAACTGGAATTCAAATCCTAAACTGTCTTATGCAGTTCTTTTGAATTTACACATTACTGTGATTGTGCCATATTAGGTATCTAGAGTCAGATGAGAAATGAACAAAACTGAGGAAAAACAGTGTTACAAGTATATCCAGCAAACCATAGTACGTTTTTAATACACCTATCTGCAACATCAGATCAGGTGAATCTCATAGTCAAGTGAAGCTAAAGATCCCAAAATGTTATACGAATATAAGACCTAGTGCCGTGAGCTGGGAGCAAGGAAACAGTTCCCACCACAGTCCATCATTAGTGATCATCCATGGATACAGCTCAGGAAAGAGACTTGCATTACCAGGGAGTGCAAAAAACTGCTGAAGCTCTGTATACATACCACAACTCATCACAGATTCTATGCAGTGGAATAGAGGGAAATTCCTCATGGACGGTGACCGTCTGATGTTGCAAAAATAAAGCAATTCCAAGCAGAGCCAGCAGTGGGATGGTCCTTCTATTCAGAGGGGTTTGAAATGGACTTTTTCCATGTTAGAACAAACCCAAAACTTTCTGTTTATTTTCCAGACCAAAATAGTACTGAAAGGTGCTCTGATCTGCTAAAATGCAGAAGTACATACCTGGAGTCCAAGGGTTGGTGTGGTTTATAGCTTGTACTTGCTGAAAGCACAGGCACATCTCTTTCTATAATTAGGTGAGGCCAAAGTTTTTTACCTGAGGTCAAACTATACGGTCTATGGCATACATGTGGAGGAGGGGAGAAGGGCTCTGAGGAGAAAGCACGTCTTGCTACAACTTTTTGTTTCATTTTGACAAAAATACTCAGAGCAGCAGTATTGAGATGAGTTATAGGTCTGAGGGTGGGCATGGCAGAAGAAGAGATTTGAGAAACTACTTAATTACATATTTTATGGGCTTTAAGTTGGACCCCAGAGTATTCAAATATCCAGAAATGGTTTCAACAAGCCAGTAGGATTTAAAGAATGATTGAGGGTCAGCTTTTCAGGTCATGGCAACAAGGCCATGGTACCTGCACAGGCCATTCTCATAGATCTTCCATACCTACTTTTTACTATGGCAGGTGAATAAACTACAGAATCTGTCTGTCAGGATATTCATGGTCTGTTAGATAATTATAATGCACAATAGCAGATATAATTCAATTGAAAACCACCTATTACTCTCTATTGAATAATAGATTAAATGAGCAGTAAAGAAACAAATCTCGCATATGTAAAGGCCATATGAGTGGGCAACAGAATCCCAGATTTTTATATCTTTCACCACCGGAATCGCCACACTCAAATGACTGTACATGGTATAAACACCTTTATTGATACAGTCTGAACACAAGGATTAATTTCCAGGGACACCCACCAGCGGTGTACCCAGTCTGTGGCCACCAAGGGCAGGGACATCCCCCTGGGCGTCTGGGCACAGGCGCTTCCTCAGAGACAGTACCCCAAAGGCCTTTCTCCAAGGCATGCTGGGCGAAGCGGCAGCAGCAGCAGCAGGGCTGCAGGGGCCCCATCACCCCCGTGTCATAGTGCCAGCACGCACCAACACAGCATCACAATGCCCCGGGGCAGTATAAAGCCAGTGCCCGCCAGCAGTGCTTTGGAGCTGCAGTGCCAGGCACTGGAAGGATGCTTGCTCCCAGGGTAGATCAGGCCAGCGGCATTTTGCTGTTGTGGGAAGCCCCTGAGGCAGCTCCCGGTGGAGGCAGAAAAGGCAGGTGCAGTGTCCCCTTAGAGGCATAACCGGCCCGTGGACCAGGAGCAGGTCTTGCTGACGTGCTCAGGGAGTAGCCGATCGCCAGCACTGGGGTCAGGAAGGAATTTTCCCCCGGGGCAGACTGGCACCGGCCCCGGGGGTTTTTTGCCTTCCTCTGAGCACTGAGCATGACCACTTGTCAGGGCTCCTCTGGTCCTGGTGCCCTGGGTTATCGCCTGGTGCTCATGCACCACGAAGGTGGCCCTCGTGTCCTGCAGCTGGGGGGGGAAGGCTTTTTTGCCCCCAGGCTGGAGTCGCAAGTGTCCCCGGGGTTTTTTTGCCTCCTCCGCAGCCGAGCACAGCCCCTTCATGGGGCTCCTTTGGGTCACGGTGGCCCAAAGGCAGCGGCTCGTGCTCCACGCAGCTGGCCCTCGTGCCCCGCATCCGGGGGGAGGCAGCGTTCAGCACTCCCAGGCTGGCCCCAGCGTGGCCCCGGGACTTGCTGCTGTCCTCTGTCGCATTGAGCACCACCCCGAGTCAGGTCTTCCCTGGCCCTTTCTGGCTGGGTTCTTCCACTGCTCTCGCCCCACCACGGCATCGCTCCTGCCCCGGCTTTCCTCTCTCAGGCTGCAAGGGAGGCCTTTTTCCACATAAACTGAAGCATGCGTCAGCCTGCTGCTGCCTGCGCATGTGCATCGGGTTAAGGCTTGCGAGCATCAGCTCTGACAGATTTAGGAAGAGGAAACAGAATCTAAGCTAAACTAGACTAAAATTAACTCAACTCAACTGAGATGAATAAAACAACTTGATTTATAAATAAATAAAATACTCTTTCCACCTGCAGCCTGTTTTGTGTCTGCTTTGTGACTTTGAAAGCGTTTCTGGTGCTGAAAACCCCTTGGCATTTCGGGTAAATAACGGTCACATCGTTGTACAACCATCGTGAGTGCAGGAATGGAACGGAATGGAACAGCTATGCTACGTCATGCCTATAGTTCTGCATGACAAGCCCTGACCTACGCCTGAGGGGCTACCTGCAGTGCAGGTCCCAAAGCGGGGCCAGTCCCAGGCATCGAGGCCCATGAACACCCTCTTGACCCTGATAGAAGTGAAAAAAAACAACCCACGCTACAAACTTCTTGTGAAGATCCCTGTTTAATGTATGGACTTTATGGCAATAACAAAACACATCTCCAACACAAGGAACAATGTTCAGAGCTAATCAACCAAATAGACAATGGCAGCAATCACTAGAAGCTATTTTACTTCAGTGTTACTGAAATGATTAAAGCTAAACCAAACCAAATTGAAGGGTTTTCAAAGAAAGGACCCTAATAGAAAGCTCTTCTGTAAGGAGGGCACATTGCCCAATCTGGCTATTGAATGGCTCAAGGACAGACCTCGAAAGGAAGGATTCCAGAACTCAACAACCAGAAGACTTCCGTTCTCAGGTCTGGCTTCATTTTGGAATGAGTTATTTAAGCTTGTGCCTTGGCTTTCTTCATAGATAAGCACTCACTGGATACAGGCAGTGGAAGTACCTTCTCCACATGAGACTGCCTGAGAGTGACTCAGCTCTCTCCTAAACAGACTTTCTCATAGATGATTTTCAACTATCCTAACTGCACGGGTAGAAAGGGGATGAGGAAAGGAGACTGCAGGAAAAAGTCAGCAACAGATATTTTTAATTATCTGAACTGTGTCCTAAACAGAAGGATGCCAGCTTCCATGCCCTGTCCCGGACACTGCTTCCGCACCTTCCAGTTGCGCAGCACCATCTCCCGCCCCCCACAATGGTTCAAAACCGTAGTAACAACTGCAGGAAGAAGCATCCCATAAAAGAATACACTGGGAAATGAAAAAGACCACTTGTTTACCATAGCATTCATGCTCTTTGGACCAGGAGGAGTCCAGGGAAGCAAACAGGCTTTGCAACAGGATGATGAAGCACTAAAGGCTTTCTTCAGATAATGGGAAAAAAAAACCCCTCATATTCATAGAACCTAGTCCTCATGAGGGACTTAAACCATCCCAATATCTGCTACAGGGACAACGCAGCAGGCTGCGCACAATCCAGGAGGTTTCTGGAGTGCATTGATACGAGGAGGTGAAGCAAAGGGCAAAAAGTGAAATACAGGAAATGCCATTGAAAAATATGAAAAACTTTGCGGTGGTAGGCGTTGTGGTTTTTCTTACTGTGAGGGTGATGGAACTGCGAAGATGAAGGAACAGGTTGTTCAGGGAGGCTATGGAGTCTCTATCCTACTTAAAACTTCAATGGACAAGGTCCTTTGCAACCTGCTCTAGCTGACTCTTCTTTGCGTAAGGAGCTAGGACTACACAGTCTCCAGAGGTCCCTTCCAAACTTCAGCCATTCTGTGAAGCTCATAAATTTATATGACAACTCTTCATTGTGTACTTCAAATCTTTTCTCCCTGCCACAATCCCACTTTCCTACTGCCAAGCGACAGAGCCACAGGTGAGCACAGGTTTTTACACAAGGTGGAATTTTAGACCATGGGCTCTGAAGACCTTGTTGAAATTTCTCTTATTTATTCATCCTCCCTGCTCTGGTGGGCAGGGCTGCAGGGGCCCCATCACCCCCGTGTCATAGTGCCAGCACGCACCAACACAGCATCACAATGCCCCGGGGCAGTATAAAGCCAGTGCCCGCCAGCAGTGCTTTGGAGCTGCAGTGCCAGGCACTGGAAGGATGCTTGCTCCCAGGGTAGATCAGGCCAGCGGCATTTTGCTGTTGTGGGAAGCCCCTGAGGCAGCTCCCGGTGGAGGCAGAAAAGGCAGGTGCAGTGTCCCCTTAGAGGCATAACCGGCCCGTGGACCAGGAGCAGGTCTTGCTGACGTGCTCAGGGAGTAGCCGATCGCCAGCACTGGGGTCAGGAAGGAATTTTCCCCCGGGGCAGACTGGCACCGGCCCCGGGGGTTTTTTGCCTTCCTCTGAGCACTGAGCATGACCACTTGTCAGGGCTCCTCTGGTCCTGGTGCCCTGGGTTATCGCCTGGTGCTCATGCACCACGAAGGTGGCCCTCGTGTCCTGCAGCTGGGGGGGGAAGGCTTTTTTGCCCCCAGGCTGGACTCGCAAGTGTCCCCGGGGTTTTTTTGCCTCCTCCGCAGCCGAGCACAGCCCCTTCATGGGGCTCCTTTGGGTCACGGTGGCCCAAAGGCAGCGGCTCGTGCTCCACGCAGCTGGCCCTCGTGCCCCGCATCCGGGGGGAGGCAGCGTTCAGCACTCCCAGGCTGGCCCCAGCGTGGCCCCGGGACTTGCTGCTGTCCTCTGTCGCATTGAGCACCACCCCGAGTCAGGTCTTCCCTGGCCCTTTCTGGCTGGGTTCTTCCACTGCTCTCGCCCCACCACGGCATCGCTCCTGCCCCGGCTTTCCTCTCTCAGGCTGCAAGGGAGGCCTTTTTCCACATAAACTGAAGCATGCGTCAGCCTGCTGCTGCCTGCGCATGTGCATCGGGTTAAGGCTTGCGAGCATCAGCTCTGACAGATTTAGGAAGAGGAAACAGAATCTAAGCTAAACTAGACTAAAATTAACTCAACTCAACTGAGATGAATAAAACAACTTGATTTATAAATAAATAAAATACTCTTTCCACCTGCAGCCTGTTTTGTGTCTGCTTTGTGACTTTGAAAGCGTTTCTGGTGCTGAAAACCCCTTGGCATTTCGGGTAAATAACGGTCACATCGTTGTACAACCATCGTGAGTGCAGGAATGGAACGGAATGGAACAGCTATGCTACGTCATGCCTATAGTTCTGCATGACAAGCCCTGACCTACGCCTGAGGGGCTACCTGCAGTGCAGGTCCCAAAGCGGGGCCAGTCCCAGGCATCGAGGCCCATGAACACCCTCTTGACCCTGATAGAAGTGAAAAAAAACAACCCACGCTACAAACTTCTTGTGAAGATCCCTGTTTAATGTATGGACTTTATGGCAATAACAAAACACATCTCCAACACAAGGAACAATGTTCAGAGCTAATCAACCAAATAGACAATGGCAGCAATCACTAGAAGCTATTTTACTTCAGTGTTACTGAAATGATTAAAGCTAAACCAAACCAAATTGAAGGGTTTTCAAAGAAAGGACCCTAATAGAAAGCTCTTCTGTAAGGAGGGCACATTGCCCAATCTGGCTATTGAATGGCTCAAGGACAGACCTCGAAAGGAAGGATTCCAGAACTCAACAACCAGAAGACTTCCGTTCTCAGGTCTGGCTTCATTTTGGAATGAGTTATTTAAGCTTGTGCCTTGGCTTTCTTCATAGATAAGCACTCACTGGATACAGGCAGTGGAAGTACCTTCTCCACATGAGACTGCCTGAGAGTGACTCAGCTCTCTCCTAAACAGACTTTCTCATAGATGATTTTCAACTATCCTAACTGCACGGGTAGAAAGGGGATGAGGAAAGGAGACTGCAGGAAAAAGTCAGCAACAGATATTTTTAATTATCTGAACTGTGTCCTAAACAGAAGGATGCCAGCTTCCATGCCCTGTCCCGGACACTGCTTCCGCACCTTCCAGTTGCGCAGCACCATCTCCCGCCCCCCACAATGGTTCAAAACCGTAGTTACAACTGCAGGAAGAAGCATCCCATAAAAGAATACACTGGGAAATGAAAAAGACCACTTGTTTACCATAGCATTCATGCTCTTTGGACCAGGAGGAGTCCAGGGAAGCAAACAGGCTTTGCAACAGGATGATGAAGCACTAAAGGCTTTCTTCAGATAATGGGAAAAAAAAACCCCTCATATTCATAGAACCTAGTCCTCATGAGGGACTTAAACCATCCCAATATCTGCTACAGGGACAACGCAGCAGGCTACGCACAATCCAGGAGGTTTCTGGAGTGCATTGATACGAGGAGGTGAAGCAAAGGGCAAAAAGTGAAATACAGGAAATGCCATTGAAAAATATGAAAAACTTTGCGGTGGTAGGCGTTGTGGTTTTTCTTACTGTGAGGGTGATGGAACTGCGAAGATGAAGGAACAGGTTGTTCAGGGAGGCTATGGAGTCTCTATCCTACTTAAAACTTCAATGGACAAGGTCCTTTGCAACCTGCTCTAGCTGACTCTTCTTTGCGTAAGGAGCTAGGACTACACAGTCTCCAGAGGTCCCTTCCAAACTTCAGCCATTCTGTGAAGCTCATAAATTTATATGACAACTCTTCATTGTGTACTTCAAATCTTTTCTCCCTGCCACAATCCCACTTTCCTACTGCCAAGCGACAGAGCCACAGGTGAGCACAGGTTTTTACACAAGGTGGAATTTTAGACCATGGGCTCTGAAGACCTTGTTGAAATTTCTCTTATTTATTCATCCTCCCTGCTCTGGTGGGCAGGGCTGCAGGGGCCCCATCACCCCCGTGTCATAGTGCCAGCACGCACCAACACAGCATCACAATGCCCCGGGGCAGTATAAAGCCAGTGCCCGCCAGCAGTGCTTTGGAGCTGCAGTGCCAGGCACTGGAAGGATGCTTGCTCCCAGGGTAGATCAGGCCAGCGGCATTTTGCTGTTGTGGGAAGCCCCTGAGGCAGCTCCCGGTGGAGGCAGAAAAGGCAGGTGCAGTGTCCCCTTAGAGGCATAACCGGCCCGTGGACCAGGAGCAGGTCTTGCTGACGTGCTCAGGGAGTAGCCGATCGCCAGCACTGGGGTCAGGAAGGAATTTTCCCCCGGGGCAGACTGGCACCGGCCCCGGGGGTTTTTTGCCTTCCTCTGAGCACTGAGCATGACCACTTGTCAGGGCTCCTCTGGTCCTGGTGCCCTGGGTTATCGCCTGGTGCTCATGCACCACGAAGGTGGCCCTCGTGTCCTGCAGCTGGGGGGGGAAGGCTTTTTTGCCCCCAGGCTGGACTCGCAAGTGTCCCCGGGGTTTTTTTGCCTCCTCCGCAGCCGAGCACAGCCCCTTCATGGGGCTCCTTTGGGTCACGGTGGCCCAAAGGCAGCGGCTCGTGCTCCACGCAGCTGGCCCTCGTGCCCCGCATCCGGGGGGAGGCAGCGTTCAGCACTCCCAGGCTGGCCCCAGCGTGGCCCCCGGACTTGCTGCTGTCCTCTGTCGCATTGAGCACCACCCCGAGTCAGGTCTTCCCTGGCCCTTTCTGGCTGGGTTCTTCCACTGCTCTCGCCCCACCACGGCATCGCTCCTGCCCCGGCTTTCCTCTCTCAGGCTGCAAGGGAGGCCTTTTTCCACATAAACTGAAGCATGCGTCAGCCTGCTGCTGCCTGCGCATGTGCATCGGGTTAAGGCTTGCGAGCATCAGCTCTGACAGATTTAGGAAGAGGAAACAGAATCTAAGCTAAACTAGACTAAAATTAACTCAACTCAACTGAGATGAATAAAACAACTTGATTTATAAATAAATAAAATACTCTTTCCACCTGCAGCCTGTTTTGTGTCTGCTTTGTGACTTTGAAAGCGTTTCTGGTGCTGAAAACCCCTTGGCATTTCGGGTAAATAACGGTCACATCGTTGTACAACCATCGTGAGTGCAGGAATGGAACGGAATGGAACAGCTATGCTACGTCATGCCTATAGTTCTGCATGACAAGCCCTGACCTACGCCTGAGGGGCTACCTGCAGTGCAGGTCCCAAAGCGGGGCCAGTCCCAGGCATCGAGGCCCATGAACACCCTCTTGACCCTGATAGAAGTGAAAAAAAACAACCCACGCTACAAACTTCTTGTGAAGATCCCTGTTTAATGTATGGACTTTATGGCAATAACAAAACACATCTCCAACACAAGGAACAATGTTCAGAGCTAATCAACCAAATAGACAATGGCAGCAATCACTAGAAGCTATTTTACTTCAGTGTTACTGAAATGATTAAAGCTAAACCAAACCAAATTGAAGGGTTTTCAAAGAAAGGACCCTAATAGAAAGCTCTTCTGTAAGGAGGGCACATTGCCCAATCTGGCTATTGAATGGCTCAAGGACAGACCTCGAAAGGAAGGATTCCAGAACTCAACAACCAGAAGACTTCCGTTCTCAGGTCTGGCTTCATTTTGGAATGAGTTATTTAAGCTTGTGCCTTGGCTTTCTTCATAGATAAGCACTCACTGGATACAGGCAGTGGAAGTACCTTCTCCACATGAGACTGCCTGAGAGTGACTCAGCTCTCTCCTAAACAGACTTTCTCATAGATGATTTTCAACTATCCTAACTGCACGGGTAGAAAGGGGATGAGGAAAGGAGACTGCAGGAAAAAGTCAGCAACAGATATTTTTAATTATCTGAACTGTGTCCTAAACAGAAGGATGCCAGCTTCCATGCCCTGTCCCGGACACTGCTTCCGCACCTTCCAGTTGCGCAGCACCATCTCCCGCCCCCCACAATGGTTCAAAACCGTAGTTACAACTGCAGGAAGAAGCATCCCATAAAAGAATACACTGGGAAATGAAAAAGACCACTTGTTTACCATAGCATTCATGCTCTTTGGACCAGGAGGAGTCCAGGGAAGCAAACAGGCTTTGCAACAGGATGATGAAGCACTAAAGGCTTTCTTCAGATAATGGGAAAAAAAAACCCCTCATATTCATAGAACCTAGTCCTCATGAGGGACTTAAACCATCCCAATATCTGCTACAGGGACAACGCAGCAGGCTACGCACAATCCAGGAGGTTTCTGGAGTGCATTGATACGAGGAGGTGAAGCAAAGGGCAAAAAGTGAAATACAGGAAATGCCATTGAAAAATATGAAAAACTTTGCGGTGGTAGGCGTTGTGGTTTTTCTTACTGTGAGGGTGATGGAACTGCGAAGATGAAGGAACAGGTTGTTCAGGGAGGCTATGGAGTCTCTATCCTACTTAAAACTTCAATGGACAAGGTCCTTTGCAACCTGCTCTAGCTGACTCTTCTTTGCGTAAGGAGCTAGGACTACACAGTCTCCAGAGGTCCCTTCCAAACTTCAGCCATTCTGTGAAGCTCATAAATTTATATGACAACTCTTCATTGTGTACTTCAAATCTTTTCTCCCTGCCACAATCCCACTTTCCTACTGCCAAGCGACAGAGCCACAGGTGAGCACAGGTTTTTACACAAGGTGGAATTTTAGACCATGGGCTCTGAAGACCTTGTTGAAATTTCTCTTATTTATTCATCCTCCCTGCTCTGGTGGGCAGGGCTGCAGGGGCCCCATCACCCCCGTGTCATAGTGCCAGCACGCACCAACACAGCATCACAATGCCCCGGGGCAGTATAAAGCCAGTGCCCGCCAGCAGTGCTTTGGAGCTGCAGTGCCAGGCACTGGAAGGATGCTTGCTCCCAGGGTAGATCAGGCCAGCGGCATTTTGCTGTTGTGGGAAGCCCCTGAGGCAGCTCCCGGTGGAGGCAGAAAAGGCAGGTGCAGTGTCCCCTTAGAGGCATAACCGGCCCGTGGACCAGGAGCAGGTCTTGCTGACGTGCTCAGGGAGTAGCCGATCGCCAGCACTGGGGTCAGGAAGGAATTTTCCCCCGGGGCAGACTGGCACCAGCCCCGGGGGTTTTTTGCCTTCCTCTGAGCACTGAGCATGACCACTTGTCAGGGCTCCTCTGGTCCTGGTGCCCTGGGTTATCGCCTGGTGCTCATGCACCACGAAGGTGGCCCTCGTGTCCTGCAGCTGGGGGGGGAAGGCTTTTTTGCCCCCAGGCTGGACTCGCAAGTGTCCCCGGGGTTTTTTTGCCTCCTCCGCAGCCGAGCACAGCCCCTTCATGGGGCTCCTTTGGGTCACGGTGGCCCAAAGGCAGCGGCTCGTGCTCCACGCAGCTGGCCCTCGTGCCCCGCATCCGGGGGGAGGCAGCGTTCAGCACTCCCAGGCTGGCCCCAGCGTGGCCCCGGGACTTGCTGCTGTCCTCTGTCGCATTGAGCACCACCCCGAGTCAGGTCTTCCCTGGCCCTTTCTGGCTGGGTTCTTCCACTGCTCTCGCCCCACCACGGCATCGCTCCTGCCCCGGCTTTCCTCTCTCAGGCTGCAAGGGAGGCCTTTTTCCACATAAACTGAAGCATGCGTCAGCCTGCTGCTGCCTGCGCATGTGCATCGGGTTAAGGCTTGCGAGCATCAGCTCTGACAGATTTAGGAAGAGGAAACAGAATCTAAGCTAAACTAGACTAAAATTAACTCAACTCAACTGAGATGAATAAAACAACTTGATTTATAAATAAATAAAATACTCTTTCCACCTGCAGCCTGTTTTGTGTCTGCTTTGTGACTTTGAAAGCGTTTCTGGTGCTGAAAACCCCTTGGCATTTCGGGTAAATAACGGTCACATCGTTGTACAACCATCGTGAGTGCAGGAATGGAACGGAATGGAACAGCTATGCTACGTCATGCCTATAGTTCTGCATGACAAGCCCTGACCTACGCCTGAGGGGCTACCTGCAGTGCAGGTCCCAAAGCGGGGCCAGTCCCAGGCATCGAGGCCCATGAACACCCTCTTGACCCTGATAGAAGTGAAAAAAAACAACCCACGCTACAAACTTCTTGTGAAGATCCCTGTTTAATGTATGGACTTTATGGCAATAACAAAACACATCTCCAACACAAGGAACAATGTTCAGAGCTAATCAACCAAATAGACAATGGCAGCAATCACTAGAAGCTATTTTACTTCAGTGTTACTGAAATGATTAAAGCTAAACCAAACCAAATTGAAGGGTTTTCAAAGAAAGGACCCTAATAGAAAGCTCTTCTGTAAGGAGGGCACATTGCCCAATCTGGCTATTGAATGGCTCAAGGACAGACCTCGAAAGGAAGGATTCCAGAACTCAACAACCAGAAGACTTCCGTTCTCAGGTCTGGCTTCATTTTGGAATGAGTTATTTAAGCTTGTGCCTTGGCTTTCTTCATAGATAAGCACTCACTGGATACAGGCAGTGGAAGTACCTTCTCCACATGAGACTGCCTGAGAGTGACTCAGCTCTCTCCTAAACAGACTTTCTCATAGATGATTTTCAACTATCCTAACTGCACGGGTAGAAAGGGGATGAGGAAAGGAGACTGCAGGAAAAAGTCAGCAACAGATATTTTTAATTATCTGAACTGTGTCCTAAACAGAAGGATGCCAGCTTCCATGCCGTGTCCCGGACACTGCTTCCGCACCTTCCAGTTGCGCAGCACCATCTCCCGCCCCCCACAATGGTTCAAAACCGTAGTTACAACTGCAGGAAGAAGCATCCCATAAAAGAATACACTGGGAAATGAAAAAGACCACTTGTTTACCATAGCATTCATGCTCTTTGGACCAGGAGGAGTCCAGGGAAGCAAACAGGCTTTGCAACAGGATGATGAAGCACTAAAGGCTTTCTTCAGATAATGGGAAAAAAAAACCCCTCATATTCATAGAACCTAGTCCTCATGAGGGACTTAAACCATCCCAATATCTGCTACAGGGACAACGCAGCAGGCTACGCACAATCCAGGAGGTTTCTGGAGTGCATTGATACGAGGAGGTGAAGCAAAGGGCAAAAAGTGAAATACAGGAAATGCCATTGAAAAATATGAAAAACTTTGCGGTGGTAGGCGTTGTGGTTTTTCTTACTGTGAGGGTGATGGAACTGCGAAGATGAAGGAACAGGTTGTTCAGGGAGGCTATGGAGTCTCTATCCTACTTAAAACTTCAATGGACAAGGTCCTTTGCAACCTGCTCTAGCTGACTCTTCTTTGCGTAAGGAGCTAGGACTACACAGTCTCCAGAGGTCCCTTCCAAACTTCAGCCATTCTGTGAAGCTCATAAATTTATATGACAACTCTTCATTGTGTACTTCAAATCTTTTCTCCCTGCCACAATCCCACTTTCCTACTGCCAAGCGACAGAGCCACAGGTGAGCACAGGTTTTTACACAAGGTGGAATTTTAGACCATGGGCTCTGAAGACCTTGTTGAAATTTCTCTTATTTATTCATCCTCCCTGCTCTGGTGGGCAGGGCTGCAGGGGCCCCATCACCCCCGTGTCATAGTGCCAGCACGCACCAACACAGCATCACAATGCCCCGGGGCAGTATAAAGCCAGTGCCCGCCAGCAGTGCTTTGGAGCTGCAGTGCCAGGCACTGAAAGGATGCTTGCTCCCAGGGTAGATCAGGCCAGCGGCATTTTGCTGTTGTGGGAAGCCCCTGAGGCAGCTCCCGGTGGAGGCAGAAAAGGCAGGTGCAGTGTCCCCTTAGAGGCATAACCGGCCCGTGGACCAGGAGCAGGTCTTGCTGACGTGCTCAGGGAGTAGCCGATCGCCAGCACTGGGGTCAGGAAGGAATTTTCCCCCGGGGCAGACTGGCACCGGCCCCGGGGGTTTTTTGCCTTCCTCTGAGCACTGAGCATGACCACTTGTCAGGGCTCCTCTGGTCCTGGTGCCCTGGGTTATCGCCTGGTGCTCATGCACCACGAAGGTGGCCCTCGTGTCCTGCAGCTGGGGGGGGAAGGCTTTTTTGCCCCCAGGCTGGACTCGCAAGTGTCCCCGGGGTTTTTTTGCCTCCTCCGCAGCCGAGCACAGCCCCTTCATGGGGCTCCTTTGGGTCACGGTGGCCCAAAGGCAGCGGCTCGTGCTCCACGCAGCTGGCCCTCGTGCCCCGCATCCGGGGGGAGGCAGCGTTCAGCACTCCCAGGCTGGCCCCAGCGTGGCCCCGGGACTTGCTGCTGTCCTCTGTCGCATTGAGCACCACCCCGAGTCAGGTCTTCCCTGGCCCTTTCTGGCTGGGTTCTTCCACTGCTCTCGCCCCACCACGGCATCGCTCCTGCCCCGGCTTTCCTCTCTCAGGCTGCAAGGGAGGCCTTTTTCCACATAAACTGAAGCATGCGTCAGCCTGCTGCTGCCTGCGCATGTGCATCGGGTTAAGGCTTGCGAGCATCAGCTCTGACAGATTTAGGAAGAGGAAACAGAATCTAAGCTAAACTAGACTAAAATTAACTCAACTCAACTGAGATGAATAAAACAACTTGATTTATAAATAAATAAAATACTCTTTCCACCTGCAGCCTGTTTTGTGTCTGCTTTGTGACTTTGAAAGCGTTTCTGGTGCTGAAAACCCCTTGGCATTTCGGGTAAATAACGGTCACATCGTTGTACAACCATCGTGAGTGCAGGAATGGAACGGAACGGAACAGCTATGCTACGTCATGCCTATAGTTCTGCATGACAAGCCCTGACCTACGCCTGAGGGGCTACCTGCAGTGCAGGTCCCAAAGCGGGGCCAGTCCCAGGCATCGAGGCCCATGAACACCCTCTTGACCCTGATAGAAGTGAAAAAAAACAACCCACGCTACAAACTTCTTGTGAAGATCCCTGTTTAATGTATGGACTTTATGGCAATAACAAAACACATCTCCAACACAAGGAACAATGTTCAGAGCTAATCAACCAAATAGACAATGGCAGCAATCACTAGAAGCTATTTTACTTCAGTGTTACTGAAATGATTAAAGCTAAACCAAACCAAATTGAAGGGTTTTCAAAGAAAGGACCCTAATAGAAAGCTCTTCTGTAAGGAGGGCACATTGCCCAATCTGGCTATTGAATGGCTCAAGGACAGACCTCGAAAGGAAGGATTCCAGAACTCAACAACCAGAAGACTTCCGTTCTCAGGTCTGGCTTCATTTTGGAATGAGTTATTTAAGCTTGTGCCTTGGCTTTCTTCATAGATAAGCACTCACTGGATACAGGCAGTGGAAGTACCTTCTCCACATGAGACTGCCTGAGAGTGACTCAGCTCTCTCCTAAACAGACTTTCTCATAGATGATTTTCAACTATCCTAACTGCACGGGTAGAAAGGGGATGAGGAAAGGAGACTGCAGGAAAAAGTCAGCAACAGATATTTTTAATTATCTGAACTGTGTCCTAAACAGAAGGATGCCAGCTTCCATGCCGTGTCCCGGACACTGCTTCCGCACCTTCCAGTTGCGCAGCACCATCTCCCGCCCCCCACAATGGTTCAAAACCGTAGTTACAACTGCAGGAAGAAGCATCCCATAAAAGAATACACTGGGAAATGAAAAAGACCACTTGTTTACCATAGCATTCATGCTCTTTGGACCAGGAGGAGTCCAGGGAAGCAAACAGGCTTTGCAACAGGATGATGAAGCACTAAAGGCTTTCTTCAGATAATGGGAAAAAAAAACCCCTCATATTCATAGAACCTAGTCCTCATGAGGGACTTAAACCATCCCAATATCTGCTACAGGGACAACGCAGCAGGCTACGCACAATCCAGGAGGTTTCTGGAGTGCATTGATACGAGGAGGTGAAGCAAAGGGCAAAAAGTGAAATACAGGAAATGCCATTGAAAAATATGAAAAACTTTGCGGTGGTAGGCGTTGTGGTTTTTCTTACTGTGAGGGTGATGGAACTGCGAAGATGAAGGAACAGGTTGTTCAGGGAGGCTATGGAGTCTCTATCCTACTTAAAACTTCAATGGACAAGGTCCTTTGCAACCTGCTCTAGCTGACTCTTCTTTGCGTAAGGAGCTAGGACTACACAGTCTCCAGAGGTCCCTTCCAAACTTCAGCCATTCTGTGAAGCTCATAAATTTATATGACAACTCTTCATTGTGTACTTCAAATCTTTTCTCCCTGCCACAATCCCACTTTCCTACTGCCAAGCGACAGAGCCACAGGTGAGCACAGGTTTTTACACAAGGTGGAATTTTAGACCATGGGCTCTGAAGACCTTGTTGAAATTTCTCTTATTTATTCATCCTCCCTGCTCTGGTGGGCAGGGCTGCAGGGGCCCCATCACCCCCGTGTCATAGTGCCAGCACGCACCAACACAGCATCACAATGCCCCGGGGCAGTATAAAGCCAGTGCCCGCCAGCAGTGCTTTGGAGCTGCAGTGCCAGGCACTGGAAGGATGCTTGCTCCCAGGGTAGATCAGGCCAGCGGCATTTTGCTGTTGTGGGAAGCCCCTGAGGCAGCTCCCGGTGGAGGCAGAAAAGGCAGGTGCAGTGTCCCCTTAGAGGCATAACCGGCCCGTGGACCAGGAGCAGGTCTTGCTGACGTGCTCAGGGAGTAGCCGATCGCCAGCACTGGGGTCAGGAAGGAATTTTCCCCCGGGGCAGACTGGCACCGGCCCCGGGGGTTTTTTGCCTTCCTCTGAGCACTGAGCATGACCACTTGTCAGGGCTCCTCTGGTCCTGGTGCCCTGGGTTATCGCCTGGTGCTCATGCACCACGAAGGTGGCCCTCGTGTCCTGCAGCTGGGGGGGGAAGGCTTTTTTGCCCCCAGGCTGGACTCGCAAGTGTCCCCGGGGTTTTTTTGCCTCCTCCGCAGCCGAGCACAGCCCCTTCATGGGGCTCCTTTGGGTCACGGTGGCCCAAAGGCAGCGGCTCGTGCTCCACGCAGCTGGCCCTCGTGCCCCGCATCCGGGGGGAGGCAGCGTTCAGCACTCCCAGGCTGGCCCCAGCGTGGCCCCGGGACTTGCTGCTGTCCTCTGTCGCATTGAGCACCACCCCGAGTCAGGTCTTCCCTGGCCCTTTCTGGCTGGGTTCTTCCACTGCTCTCGCCCCACCACGGCATCGCTCCTGCCCCGGCTTTCCTCTCTCAGGCTGCAAGGGAGGCCTTTTTCCACATAAACTGAAGCATGCGTCAGCCTGCTGCTGCCTGCGCATGTGCATCGGGTTAAGGCTTGCGAGCATCAGCTCTGACAGATTTAGGAAGAGGAAACAGAATCTAAGCTAAACTAGACTAAAATTAACTCAACTCAACTGAGATGAATAAAACAACTTGATTTATAAATAAATAAAATACTCTTTCCACCTGCAGCCTGTTTTGTGTCTGCTTTGTGACTTTGAAAGCGTTTCTGGTGCTGAAAACCCCTTGGCATTTCGGGTAAATAACGGTCACATCGTTGTACAACCATCGTGAGTGCAGGAATGGAACGGAATGGAACAGCTATGCTACGTCATGCCTATAGTTCTGCATGACAAGCCCTGACCTACGCCTGAGGGGCTACCTGCAGTGCAGGTCCCAAAGCGGGGCCAGTCCCAGGCATCGAGGCCCATGAACACCCTCTTGACCCTGATAGAAGTGAAAAAAAACAACCCACGCTACAAACTTCTTGTGAAGATCCCTGTTTAATGTATGGACTTTATGGCAATAACAAAACACATCTCCAACACAAGGAACAATGTTCAGAGCTAATCAACCAAATAGACAATGGCAGCAATCACTAGAAGCTATTTTACTTCAGTGTTACTGAAATGATTAAAGCTAAACCAAACCAAATTGAAGGGTTTTCAAAGAAAGGACCCTAATAGAAAGCTCTTCTGTAAGGAGGGCACATTGCCCAATCTGGCTATTGAATGGCTCAAGGACAGACCTCGAAAGGAAGGATTCCAGAACTCAACAACCAGAAGACTTCCGTTCTCAGGTCTGGCTTCATTTTGGAATGAGTTATTTAAGCTTGTGCCTTGGCTTTCTTCATAGATAAGCACTCACTGGATACAGGCAGTGGAAGTACCTTCTCCACATGAGACTGCCTGAGAGTGACTCAGCTCTCTCCTAAACAGACTTTCTCATAGATGATTTTCAACTATCCTAACTGCACGGGTAGAAAGGGGATGAGGAAAGGAGACTGCAGGAAAAAGTCAGCAACAGATATTTTTAATTATCTGAACTGTGTCCTAAACAGAAGGATGCCAGCTTCCATGCCCTGTCCCGGACACTGCTTCCGCACCTTCCAGTTGCGCAGCACCATCTCCCGCCCCCCACAATGGTTCAAAACCGTAGTTACAACTGCAGGAAGAAGCATCCCATAAAAGAATACACTGGGAAATGAAAAAGACCACTTGTTTACCATAGCATTCATGCTCTTTGGACCAGGAGGAGTCCAGGGAAGCAAACAGGCTTTGCAACAGGATGATGAAGCACTAAAGGCTTTCTTCAGATAATGGGAAAAAAAAACCCCTCATATTCATAGAACCTAGTCCTCATGAGGGACTTAAACCATCCCAATATCTGCTACAGGGACAACGCAGCAGGCTACGCACAATCCAGGAGGTTTCTGGAGTGCATTGATACGAGGAGGTGAAGCAAAGGGCAAAAAGTGAAATACAGGAAATGCCATTGAAAAATATGAAAAACTTTGCGGTGGTAGGCGTTGTGGTTTTTCTTACTGTGAGGGTGATGGAACTGCGAAGATGAAGGAACAGGTTGTTCAGGGAGGCTATGGAGTCTCTATCCTACTTAAAACTTCAATGGACAAGGTCCTTTGCAACCTGCTCTAGCTGACTCTTCTTTGCGTAAGGAGCTAGGACTACACAGTCTCCAGAGGTCCCTTCCAAACTTCAGCCATTCTGTGAAGCTCATAAATTTATATGACAACTCTTCATTGTGTACTTCAAATCTTTTCTCCCTGCCACAATCCCACTTTCCTACTGCCAAGCGACAGAGCCACAGGTGAGCACAGGTTTTTACACAAGGTGGAATTTTAGACCATGGGCTCTGAAGACCTTGTTGAAATTTCTCTTATTTATTCATCCTCCCTGCTCTGGTGGGCAGGGCTGCAGGGGCCCCATCACCCCCGTGTCATAGTGCCAGCACGCACCAACACAGCATCACAATGCCCCGGGGCAGTATAAAGCCAGTGCCCGCCAGCAGTGCTTTGGAGCTGCAGTGCCAGGCACTGGAAGGATGCTTGCTCCCAGGGTAGATCAGGCCAGCGGCATTTTGCTGTTGTGGGAAGCCCCTGAGGCAGCTCCCGGTGGAGGCAGAAAAGGCAGGTGCAGTGTCCCCTTAGAGGCATAACCGGCCCGTGGACCAGGAGCAGGTCTTGCTGACGTGCTCAGGGAGTAGCCGATCGCCAGCACTGGGGTCAGGAAGGAATTTTCCCCCGGGGCAGACTGGCACCGGCCCCGGGGGTTTTTTGCCTTCCTCTGAGCACTGAGCATGACCACTTGTCAGGGCTCCTCTGGTCCTGGTGCCCTGGGTTATCGCCTGGTGCTCATGCACCACGAAGGTGGCCCTCGTGTCCTGCAGCTGGGGGGGGAAGGCTTTTTTGCCCCCAGGCTGGACTCGCAAGTGTCCCCGGGGTTTTTTTGCCTCCTCCGCAGCCGAGCACAGCCCCTTCATGGGGCTCCTTTGGGTCACGGTGGCCCAAAGGCAGCGGCTCGTGCTCCACGCAGCTGGCCCTCGTGCCCCGCATCCGGGGGGAGGCAGCGTTCAGCACTCCCAGGCTGGCCCCAGCGTGGCCCCGGGACTTGCTGCTGTCCTCTGTCGCATTGAGCACCACCCCGAGTCAGGTCTTCCCTGGCCCTTTCTGGCTGGGTTCTTCCACTGCTCTCGCCCCACCACGGCATCGCTCCTGCCCCGGCTTTCCTCTCTCAGGCTGCAAGGGAGGCCTTTTTCCACATAAACTGAAGCATGCGTCAGCCTGCTGCTGCCTGCGCATGTGCATCGGGTTAAGGCTTGCGAGCATCAGCTCTGACAGATTTAGGAAGAGGAAACAGAATCTAAGCTAAACTAGACTAAAATTAACTCAACTCAACTGAGATGAATAAAACAACTTGATTTATAAATAAATAAAATACTCTTTCCACCTGCAGCCTGTTTTGTGTCTGCTTTGTGACTTTGAAAGCGTTTCTGGTGCTGAAAACCCCTTGGCATTTCGGGTAAATAACGGTCACATCGTTGTACAACCATCGTGAGTGCAGGAATGGAACGGAACGGAACAGCTATGCTACGTCATGCCTATAGTTCTGCATGACAAGCCCTGACCTACGCCTGAGGGGCTACCTGCAGTGCAGGTCCCAAAGCGGGGCCAGCCCCAGGCATCGAGGCCCATGAACACCCTCTTGACCCTGATAGAAGTGAAAAAAAACAACCCACGCTACAAACTTCTTGTGAAGATCCCTGTTTAATGTATGGACTTTATGGCAATAACAAAACACATCTCCAACACAAGGAACAATGTTCAGAGCTAATCAACCAAATAGACAATGGCAGCAATCACTAGAAGCTATTTTACTTCAGTGTTACTGAAATGATTAAAGCTAAACCAAACCAAATTGAAGGGTTTTCAAAGAAAGGACCCTAATAGAAAGCTCTTCTGTAAGGAGGGCACATTGCCCAATCTGGCTATTGAATGGCTCAAGGACAGACCTCGAAAGGAAGGATTCCAGAACTCAACAACCAGAAGACTTCCGTTCTCAGGTCTGGCTTCATTTTGGAATGAGTTATTTAAGCTTGTGCCTTGGCTTTCTTCATAGATAAGCACTCACTGGATACAGGCAGTGGAAGTACCTTCTCCACATGAGACTGCCTGAGAGTGACTCAGCTCTCTCCTAAACAGACTTTCTCATAGATGATTTTCAACTATCCTAACTGCACGGGTAGAAAGGGGATGAGGAAAGGAGACTGCAGGAAAAAGTCAGCAACAGATATTTTTAATTATCTGAACTGTGTCCTAAACAGAAGGATGCCAGCTTCCATGCCGTGTCCCGGACACTGCTTCCGCACCTTCCAGTTGCGCAGCACCATCTCCCGCCCCCCACAATGGTTCAAAACCGTAGTTACAACTGCAGGAAGAAGCATCCCATAAAAGAATACACTGGGAAATGAAAAAGACCACTTGTTTACCATAGCATTCATGCTCTTTGGACCAGGAGGAGTCCAGGGAAGCAAACAGGCTTTGCAACAGGATGATGAAGCACTAAAGGCTTTCTTCAGATAATGGGAAAAAAAAACCCCTCATATTCATAGAACCTAGTCCTCATGAGGGACTTAAACCATCCCAATATCTGCTACAGGGACAACGCAGCAGGCTACGCACAATCCAGGAGGTTTCTGGAGTGCATTGATACGAGGAGGTGAAGCAAAGGGCAAAAAGTGAAATACAGGAAATGCCATTGAAAAATATGAAAAACTTTGCGGTGGTAGGCGTTGTGGTTTTTCTTACTGTGAGGGTGATGGAACTGCGAAGATGAAGGAACAGGTTGTTCAGGGAGGCTATGGAGTCTCTATCCTACTTAAAACTTCAATGGACAAGGTCCTTTGCAACCTGCTCTAGCTGACTCTTCTTTGCGTAAGGAGCTAGGACTACACAGTCTCCAGAGGTCCCTTCCAAACTTCAGCCATTCTGTGAAGCTCATAAATTTATATGACAACTCTTCATTGTGTACTTCAAATCTTTTCTCCCTGCCACAATCCCACTTTCCTACTGCCAAGCGACAGAGCCACAGGTGAGCACAGGTTTTTACACAAGGTGGAATTTTAGACCATGGGCTCTGAAGACCTTGTTGAAATTTCTCTTATTTATTCATCCTCCCTGCTCTGGTGGGCAGGGCTGCAGGGGCCCCATCACCCCCGTGTCATGGTGCCAGCACGCACCAACACAGCATCACAATGCCCCGGGGCAGTATAAAGCCAGTGCCCGCCAGCAGTGCTTTGGAGCTGCAGTGCCAGGCACTGGAAGGATGCTTGCTCCCAGGGTAGATCAGGCCAGCGGCATTTTGCTGTTGTGGGAAGCCCCTGAGGCAGCTCCCGGTGGAGGCAGAAAAGGCAGGTGCAGTGTCCCCTTAGAGGCATAACCGGCCCGTGGACCAGGAGCAGGTCTTGCTGACGTGCTCAGGGAGTAGCCGATCGCCAGCACTGGGGTCAGGAAGGAATTTTCCCCCGGGGCAGACTGGCACCGGCCCCGGGGGTTTTTTGCCTTCCTCTGAGCACTGAGCATGACCACTTGTCAGGGCTCCTCTGGTCCTGGTGCCCTGGGTTATCGCCTGGTGCTCATGCACCACGAAGGTGGCCCTCGTGTCCTGCAGCTGGGGGGGGAAGGCTTTTTTGCCCCCAGGCTGGACTCGCAAGTGTCCCCGGGGTTTTTTTGCCTCCTCCGCAGCCGAGCACAGCCCCTTCATGGGGCTCCTTTGGGTCACGGTGGCCCAAAGGCAGCGGCTCGTGCTCCACGCAGCTGGCCCTCGTGCCCCGCATCCGGGGGGAGGCAGCGTTCAGCACTCCCAGGCTGGCCCCAGCGTGGCCCCGGGACTTGCTGCTGTCCTCTGTCGCATTGAGCACCACCCCGAGTCAGGTCTTCCCTGGCCCTTTCTGGCTGGGTTCTTCCACTGCTCTCGCCCCACCACGGCATCGCTCCTGCCCCGGCTTTCCTCTCTCAGGCTGCAAGGGAGGCCTTTTTCCGCATAAACTGAAGCATGCGTCAGCCTGCTGCTGCCTGCGCATGTGCATCGGGTTAAGGCTTGCGAGCATCAGCTCTGACAGATTTAGGAAGAGGAAACAGAATCTAAGCTAAACTAGACTAAAATTAACTCAACTCAACTGAGATGAATAAAACAACTTGATTTATAAATAAATAAAATACTCTTTCCACCTGCAGCCTGTTTTGTGTCTGCTTTGTGACTTTGAAAGCGTTTCTGGTGCTGAAAACCCCTTGGCATTTCGGGTAAATAACGGTCACATCGTTGTACAACCATCGTGAGTGCAGGAATGGAACGGAACGGAACAGCTATGCTACGTCATGCCTATAGTTCTGCATGACAAGCCCTGACCTACGCCTGAGGGGCTACCTGCAGTGCAGGTCCCAAAGCGGGGCCAGCCCCAGGCATCGAGGCCCATGAACACCCTCTTGACCCTGATAGAAGTGAAAAAAAACAACCCACGCTACAAACTTCTTGTGAAGATCCCTGTTTAATGTATGGACTTTATGGCAATAACAAAACACATCTCCAACACAAGGAACAATGTTCAGAGCTAATCAACCAAATAGACAATGGCAGCAATCACTAGAAGCTATTTTACTTCAGTGTTACTGAAATGATTAAAGCTAAACCAAACCAAATTGAAGGGTTTTCAAAGAAAGGACCCTAATAGAAAGCTCTTCTGTAAGGAGGGCACATTGCCCAATCTGGCTATTGAATGGCTCAAGGACAGACCTCGAAAGGAAGGATTCCAGAACTCAACAACCAGAAGACTTCCGTTCTCAGGTCTGGCTTCATTTTGGAATGAGTTATTTAAGCTTGTGCCTTGGCTTTCTTCATAGATAAGCACTCACTGGATACAGGCAGTGGAAGTACCTTCTCCACATGAGACTGCCTGAGAGTGACTCAGCTCTCTCCTAAACAGACTTTCTCATAGATGATTTTCAACTATCCTAACTGCACGGGTAGAAAGGGGATGAGGAAAGGAGACTGCAGGAAAAAGTCAGCAACAGATATTTTTAATTATCTGAACTGTGTCCTAAACAGAAGGATGCCAGCTTCCATGCCCTGTCCCGGACACTGCTTCCGCACCTTCCAGTTGCGCAGCACCATCTCCCGCCCCCCACAATGGTTCAAAACCGTAGTTACAACTGCAGGAAGAAGCATCCCATAAAAGAATACACTGGGAAATGAAAAAGACCACTTGTTTACCATAGCATTCATGCTCTTTGGACCAGGAGGAGTCCAGGGAAGCAAACAGGCTTTGCAACAGGATGATGAAGCACTAAAGGCTTTCTTCAGATAATGGGAAAAAAAAACCCCTCATATTCATAGAACCTAGTCCTCATGAGGGACTTAAACCATCCCAATATCTGCTACAGGGACAACGCAGCAGGCTACGCACAATCCAGGAGGTTTCTGGAGTGCATTGATACGAGGAGGTGAAGCAAAGGGCAAAAAGTGAAATACAGGAAATGCCATTGAAAAATATGAAAAACTTTGCGGTGGTAGGCGTTGTGGTTTTTCTTACTGTGAGGGTGATGGAACTGCGAAGATGAAGGAACAGGTTGTTCAGGGAGGCTATGGAGTCTCTATCCTACTTAAAACTTCAATGGACAAGGTCCTTTGCAACCTGCTCTAGCTGACTCTTCTTTGCGTAAGGAGCTAGGACTACACAGTCTCCAGAGGTCCCTTCCAAACTTCAGCCATTCTGTGAAGCTCATAAATTTATATGACAACTCTTCATTGTGTACTTCAAATCTTTTCTCCCTGCCACAATCCCACTTTCCTACTGCCAAGCGACAGAGCCACAGGTGAGCACAGGTTTTTACACAAGGTGGAATTTTAGACCATGGGCTCTGAAGACCTTGTTGAAATTTCTCTTATTTATTCATCCTCCCTGCTCTGGTGGGCAGGGCTGCAGGGGCCCCATCACCCCCGTGTCATAGTGCCAGCACGCACCAACACAGCATCACAATGCCCCGGGGCAGTATAAAGCCAGTGCCCGCCAGCAGTGCTTTGGAGCTGCAGTGCCAGGCACTGGAAGGATGCTTGCTCCCAGGGTAGATCAGGCCAGCGGCATTTTGCTGTTGTGGGAAGCCCCTGAGGCAGCTCCCGGTGGAGGCAGAAAAGGCAGGTGCAGTGTCCCCTTAGAGGCATAACCGGCCCGTGGACCAGGAGCAGGTCTTGCTGATGTGCTCAGGGAGTAGCCGATCGCCAGCACTGGGGTCAGGAAGGAATTTTCCCCCGGGGCAGACTGGCACCAGCCCCGGGGGTTTTTTGCCTTCCTCTGAGCACTGAGCATGACCACTTGTCAGGGCTCCTCTGGTCCTGGTGCCCTGGGTTATCGCCTGGTGCTCATGCACCACGAAGGTGGCCCTCGTGTCCTGCAGCTGGGGGGGGAAGGCTTTTTTGCCCCCAGGCTGGACTCGCAAGTGTCCCCGGGGTTTTTTTGCCTCCTCCGCAGCCGAGCACAGCCCCTTCATGGGGCTCCTTTGGGTCACGGTGGCCCAAAGGCAGCGGCTCGTGCTCCACGCAGCTGGCCCTCGTGCCCCGCATCCGGGGGGAGGCAGCGTTCAGCACTCCCAGGCTGGCCCCAGCGTGGCCCCGGGACTTGCTGCTGTCCTCTGTCGCATTGAGCACCACCCCGAGTCAGGTCTTCCCTGGCCCTTTCTGGCTGGGTTCTTCCACTGCTCTCGCCCCACCACGGCATCGCTCCTGCCCCGGCTTTCCTCTCTCAGGCTGCAAGGGAGGCCTTTTTCCGCATAAACTGAAGCATGCGTCAGCCTGCTGCTGCCTGCGCATGTGCATCGGGTTAAGGCTTGCGAGCATCAGCTCTGACAGATTTAGGAAGAGGAAACAGAATCTAAGCTAAACTAGACTAAAATTAACTCAACTCAACTGAGATGAATAAAACAACTTGATTTATAAATAAATAAAATACTCTTTCCACCTGCAGCCTGTTTTGTGTCTGCTTTGTGACTTTGAAAGCGTTTCTGGTGCTGAAAACCCCTTGGCATTTCGGGTAAATAACGGTCACATCGTTGTACAACCATCGTGAGTGCAGGAATGGAACGGAATGGAACAGCTATGCTACGTCATGCCTATAGTTCTGCATGACAAGCCCTGACCTACGCCTGAGGGGCTACCTGCAGTGCAGGTCCCAAAGCGGGGCCAGTCCCAGGCATCGAGGCCCATGAACACCCTCTTGACCCTGATAGAAGTGAAAAAAAACAACCCACGCTACAAACTTCTTGTGAAGATCCCTGTTTAATGTATGGACTTTATGGCAATAACAAAACACATCTCCAACACAAGGAACAATGTTCAGAGCTAATCAACCAAATAGACAATGGCAGCAATCACTAGAAGCTATTTTACTTCAGTGTTACTGAAATGATTAAAGCTAAACCAAACCAAATTGAAGGGTTTTCAAAGAAAGGACCCTAATAGAAAGCTCTTCTGTAAGGAGGGCACATTGCCCAATCTGGCTATTGAATGGCTCAAGGACAGACCTCGAAAGGAAGGATTCCAGAACTCAACAACCAGAAGACTTCCGTTCTCAGGTCTGGCTTCATTTTGGAATGAGTTATTTAAGCTTGTGCCTTGGCTTTCTTCATAGATAAGCACTCACTGGATACAGGCAGTGGAAGTACCTTCTCCACATGAGACTGCCTGAGAGTGACTCAGCTCTCTCCTAAACAGACTTTCTCATAGATGATTTTCAACTATCCTAACTGCACGGGTAGAAAGGGGATGAGGAAAGGAGACTGCAGGAAAAAGTCAGCAACAGATATTTTTAATTATCTGAACTGTGTCCTAAACAGAAGGATGCCAGCTTCCATGCCCTGTCCCGGACACTGCTTCCGCACCTTCCAGTTGCGCAGCACCATCTCCCGCCCCCCACAATGGTTCAAAACCGTAGTTACAACTGCAGGAAGAAGCATCCCATAAAAGAATACACTGGGAAATGAAAAAGACCACTTGTTTACCATAGCATTCATGCTCTTTGGACCAGGAGGAGTCCAGGGAAGCAAACAGGCTTTGCAACAGGATGATGAAGCACTAAAGGCTTTCTTCAGATAATGGGAAAAAAAAACCCCTCATATTCATAGAACCTAGTCCTCATGAGGGACTTAAACCATCCCAATATCTGCTACAGGGACAACGCAGCAGGCTACGCACAATCCAGGAGGTTTCTGGAGTGCATTGATACGAGGAGGTGAAGCAAAGGGCAAAAAGTGAAATACAGGAAATGCCATTGAAAAATATGAAAAACTTTGCGGTGGTAGGCGTTGTGGTTTTTCTTACTGTGAGGGTGATGGAACTGCGAAGATGAAGGAACAGGTTGTTCAGGGAGGCTATGGAGTCTCTATCCTACTTAAAACTTCAATGGACAAGGTCCTTTGCAACCTGCTCTAGCTGACTCTTCTTTGCGTAAGGAGCTAGGACTACACAGTCTCCAGAGGTCCCTTCCAAACTTCAGCCATTCTGTGAAGCTCATAAATTTATATGACAACTCTTCATTGTGTACTTCAAATCTTTTCTCCCTGCCACAATCCCACTTTCCTACTGCCAAGCGACAGAGCCACAGGTGAGCACAGGTTTTTACACAAGGTGGAATTTTAGACCATGGGCTCTGAAGACCTTGTTGAAATTTCTCTTATTTATTCATCCTCCCTGCTCTGGTGGGCAGGGCTGCAGGGGCCCCATCACCCCCGTGTCATAGTGCCAGCACGCACCAACACAGCATCACAATGCCCCGGGGCAGTATAAAGCCAGTGCCCGCCAGCAGTGCTTTGGAGCTGCAGTGCCAGGCACTGGAAGGATGCTTGCTCCCAGGGTAGATCAGGCCAGCGGCATTTTGCTGTTGTGGGAAGCCCCTGAGGCAGCTCCCGGTGGAGGCAGAAAAGGCAGGTGCAGTGTCCCCTTAGAGGCATAACCGGCCCGTGGACCAGGAGCAGGTCTTGCTGACGTGCTCAGGGAGTAGCCGATCGCCAGCACTGGGGTCAGGAAGGAATTTTCCCCCGGGGCAGACTGGCACCAGCCCCGGGGGTTTTTTGCCTTCCTCTGAGCACTGAGCATGACCACTTGTCAGGGCTCCTCTGGTCCTGGTGCCCTGGGTTATCGCCTGGTGCTCATGCACCACGAAGGTGGCCCTCGTGTCCTGCAGCTGGGGGGGGAAGGCTTTTTTGCCCCCAGGCTGGACTCGCAAGTGTCCCCGGGGTTTTTTTGCCTCCTCCGCAGCCGAGCACAGCCCCTTCATGGGGCTCCTTTGGGTCACGGTGGCCCAAAGGCAGCGGCTCGTGCTCCACGCAGCTGGCCCTCGTGCCCCGCATCCGGGGGGAGGCAGCGTTCAGCACTCCCAGGCTGGCCCCAGCGTGGCCCCGGGACTTGCTGCTGTCCTCTGTCGCATTGAGCACCACCCCGAGTCAGGTCTTCCCTGGCCCTTTCTGGCTGGGTTCTTCCACTGCTCTCGCCCCACCACGGCATCGCTCCTGCCCCGGCTTTCCTCTCTCAGGCTGCAAGGGAGGCCTTTTTCCACATAAACTGAAGCATGCGTCAGCCTGCTGCTGCCTGCGCATGTGCATCGGGTTAAGGCTTGCGAGCATCAGCTCTGACAGATTTAGGAAGAGGAAACAGAATCTAAGCTAAACTAGACTAAAATTAACTCAACTCAACTGAGATGAATAAAACAACTTGATTTATAAATAAATAAAATACTCTTTCCACCTGCAGCCAGTTTTGTGTCTGCTTTGTGACTTTGAAAGCGTTTCTGGTGCTGAAAACCCCTTGGCATTTCGGGTAAATAACGGTCACGTCGTTGTACAACCATCGTGAGTGCAGGGAATGGGCTGGGCTGGACTGAGCTGGACTGGAATGGAATGGAATGGAATGGAACAGAAGGGAATGGAATGGAATAGAACAGAACAGCTATGCTGTGTCACGCATACAGTTCTGCATGACAAGCTCTGATGTAGGCCTGAGGGGCTATCTGCAGTGCAGGTCCCAAGGAGGCCAGTCCCAGGCATCGAAGCCTATGAACACCTTCTGGACCCTGACACAAGTAGTCCTGCACTCCCTATCTACTGTCCTTTAGACACGTATGGAGAGAGAGCATTGGGCCAGATGGACTCCTGATGGAGCGTTGTTCCCAGGCTCTTGTGTTTTGTTCTGTTTCTCCAAAAGAAACAACGCAGGCATTTTTAAACACTAGTATGTGGGGGAGGAGTGGGGTTGGGAGTGGGGGGAATCACAAGGACATGAACAGGTATTGCCCACATAAACAGTATTTGCAACCATGCAGTTCAGAAGCACATCCTGCTTCAGGCTGAGGGCTTGACCTTTGAGCCTCTCTGGTGTCACAGACGTGGTCTTCCTGTGGAAACTCAAAGAAACTGGAGGAACATAGAAGAGTTTCAGAAACCAGTTCACAAGTGTTTTTCACAAACCTGTTCACATGCTCAAATCATCCAGAGACAATCAACATCTCTCACCCTCATCAGAAGGCAGAGGCCTCCTTCCCACAGTGACAGAACCCGTGCCTGTGGTGGGACACAATTACCTATTCAATCCCTTGCGCTAGTACAGGGCTGGGAAAAAATGGCAACCAAGATTTCCTCAGCATGTACGGTTTGGGAAAGAAGGGAGTAGGGAGAAAAAAACTGGAAGTTCGAAGAGACCTGCAACGATCATCAACTCCAGCCGCTCGACCACTTTGGGGCTGGCCAAAAGTTAAAGCATGTTCGTAAGGGTGTTGTGCACATGCCTCTGAAACACTGAGGGGAACAGGGCATTGGTCACCTCTCTAGGAAGCCTCTTCCAGGTGCTGGCCACCATCCAGGTAAAGAAATGCTTCCTAATGTCCACTCTAAACCTCCCCAGCTGCAGCTCTGAACCATTCCCTTACGTCCCATCAATGGATGTCAGCGAGGAGAATTCAGCACCTCCCTCTCCATTTCCCCTCCTTGAGAAGAGCTATAGAGGGCAACGAGGTCACCTCTCAGCCTCCTTTTCTCCAAACTATACAAACACAGTGTCCTCAGCCGCTCCTTACAGCACAGGCCTTCCAGCCCTGTCATCAGCTTTGTTGACCTCCTCTGGATGCATTCAAAGACCTTCATGTTCTTCTTAAATGGTGCTGATCCCTTCTTTTCCAGTTAGTCATGTTCAGTCTATAAACCAGTTGCAACCTTCGTGTATTGTATTTAAAACTGTGATTTTGTTCTCTGAATGCTTCCTCTTTTGGATATCTCTTAAGTAATGGGGCCAAGAACTGCACTCAGTACTCAAGGTGAGCCTGCACCAGCGCTGATTCCAGCAGGAAAATCACCTCTTCTAAGCGGCAGGTTATGCTGGGTGTGATGCACCCCAGGACATGGTTTGCCCTCTTGGCTGCCAGGGCACATTGCTGGCTCACACTGAGCCTGCTGCCAAGCAGCACATCCAGATCCCTTCCTGCAGGCCTGCTCTCCAGCCACCTCTCTCCCAATTTACATTTATGGCTGGCATTCTTCCATCCCACATCCAGAATTCAGCATCTGCTTTTGTTCAGTTTCATGCCATTGATGATTGCCCAATGCTCCAGTCTGCCCAGATCCTTCTGCAAGACCTCTTGTCTGTCAAGAGAGTCAACAGCACCTCTCAGCTTAACATCATCAGCAAACTCGCCAATGACGCAATCAACTCCTGTATCCAGATCATTGATAAGAAGATTGAACAGAACTAGACCTAGAATTGATCCCTGAGGAACACCACTTATGAGCAGTTACCAGCCAGATGTAGCCCCAGTCACTACAATCCTCTGAGCCCTGCCATTCAGCCAGTTCTTCAGTCAGTGCATCATGTGTCTGTTCATCTCACAATTGGACAATGTGTCCAGAAGGATTCCCTAAGGACAGTACCAAAAGCCTTACTGAAACCTGGAAAACCTAGATCCACCACCATGTCTTCACTCACCAGGCAGGTGACCTTATCACAGAAGGATCTCAAATTAGCTACACAAGACTTTTCCTTGGTGAACCCTTGTTGACTGTGCCTGATGGTTGCATTGAGTTGCATGTCAGAGAATAGTCTGCCACTTCACACTCATGGCTTTGTTTTGTATTTTTTTCTACATGGAATATTAGTGCAAAAGTGGTTGCAGAAGCAGCCTGTGAGTTGATGAAAATTGTGATCAGAATGGGCTGTCCATTTGCAGCCATCAGCAGACAAGTGCTTTTTTGTAACTCTACCTAATTAGGGCACAGGGTTTGGGGAACTCAGATGCTTCTCCTGAAATTCAAAAGCTAAGAGCATAGTACTGTAAAGCAAGAAAAACAGATTAAAATCAGCTCCATATCCACGTTTGGCCCAAGAAAGAGGGCAGCAAGACACTGCTGCCCTTTGTGCCTAAGCCACTTAATGGTGTTTGCCTCTCTTCCACAGTGTTAGCATAATTGAGGAAATATTGAGACACAGAAAAAGCATCTCTTTCCAACATTTCTCTGTTCAGATTTTCACATATAATTTCTTACGGTTGTGCGGCAACTACTGTGCAGCATTTGGGGATAACATTTTCTTCTGTTTTGGATGTTCTTTCCGTCTGTAAATAATACTGCAAATAGTATTTTACTTCTTTTGGTTTTTTTTTTGTTTTTGGAAGTGTACATATTTGTAGGCTGTGAGGTTTCCTGGTATAGGCCAACAGGCTGTTCAGCAACTCTTGGCATCTAGCCTGTCCCAGGAGAAGAGGTAGTGGCAACCCCTTCGGAGTCGTGTCTCCTCCAAGCACTTTTCAGAGTCCCTGGCTTTATTCTGCTCTGCAAGCTCTATTGTTTGGCAGTGCACATTTAAAAGCTACAGTTCCTCACAGGAGAAGCACTTGCTGACAGAGTAAAGGGCTTACCTTCTATTTTTAAGTAAACATCAATATGTGGGAGTACTAGCCTCTACACTCGGAGCTGCTACCACTACACTAGCAACAGGAGGTTGCTTTCCAGCCCCTGCTTGTTTTCACTACATTTTTCAATGGTTTATAAATGAAGATGGCAATGAGAAAAAAGATTATGTGAGGAGAAAATATTTTTTTCTATTTATACTCTATTTTGTTCCTCTTTTGAAATTATTCAGATATCCAAGGAGTAAGTTAAAAAAAATATAAATACAAAGATGAGAAGTGATTATTTCTACTGTAGTAAGCTAAGTGACAATCCTTGTTTCAGTCATTTCAGCCTTCTCCTTTGCTCACACTCAGGATTCCTTTTCCTTTTGTGAGACTCATGCTGCTTAAGATAGTATTTTTACAGCACTTGCCTTTATCATATACACCATTAATTGTTTTTTCTTTTATATTATATCTGAAAATATGTTTGTCTGATTATGCAAGCTAATACATTCTAACACTGTTCAGTGTTCAAGACCAGGTTAGGCAGAGCCTTGGGTGACATGGTCTAGTGTGAGGCATCCCTGCCCATGACAGAGGGGTTGGAACTAGATAATCTTAAGCTCCTTTCCAACTCAAACCAGTCTGTGATTCTATGATTTCACTCTTCTTTTTTTTTTTTTTTTTTTATGTAAGTAATTTATATTTGAAACAAATGAGGTATATGCAAAATACCAATGTTGGTCTTTGAAAAACAGATGTGGTTATTTTTTGCATACCCTATTAATCAGAAAAGCCCACAGCCTGTGTTTGGTGTTCTCATCTTTTAGCAGCTAATTGATGTGAAAATTGTACCTGTACTGGTAATTTTACTATTTCAGGTTGCATTTCATGCTGAAATTGCAACAATCTGAGACAGCTCCACAGACTATCATGAGTCTGCTTTACTTAACAACTGAATTTGTGTTGAATACTCTAATTTACTGTGATTTTTCCTGCAGACCTCAGCATTTAAAAGAGCCCTTTGAATCTGCAGTTCTGAAATAGCACTAGTATGCTCGCAGTGCTTACTTTCTTCCCCATCAGCAAACAACAGGAAAAAGGAAGTGTGTCATCAGAGGTGGAATATTTTTTCCTTTAAAAGCAAGTATTTTTCGTGTATCTGTGGTTTTGGACACTGTCTACCGCCAAACTGGGCAGGCTGCTCTCTTCTCTGTAACGCTTTGCTATGCCTTCCCACCACCCACTCCACAACATCCAAGAGGTGGTTTAGAGAACTGGGTCATCAGCAAGGAAATCCACTTTGCCAAAAATTTTCCTCTTGGTTTATGTCCCAGAGAACTGGTCATCAGCCAGTAAGGCAAGCAATAGTGGTGGCGTAGGGGAGGGAACAGAACCACACGAAAGGAAGAAGACAAGGGGAGCAGCATCCTCTTCCTCAGTGGTGTTAGGCTGGCTCAGCCATGTCTTAAAACTGCACTCTTAATTCCCTGGTAAAATCAAATGCAAGATAGAAGCAGTAAGTGAGGTTCAGGGTTTACCTATCCTAATGTTAAGTTGTCCAGTGCCTAAACTTAGCGTTAATAGGTATTTTAAAATAGGAGTTCGACTTCAGTGTCACATTTATTAAAGTATTACCCTTATTTTCACTTGCTATATTTGACTATTCCTCCACCTACTTAATACTGCACACTACTACATTTACTATTGTTTGCAGTGGTTTTAGTGTGATAAATGGAACAAATACAGGCTGCCCATCTGAATACCACTGCTATAGATTTTTTTACTGTTTTTGATGAAAAATAGATGGAACAAGATTCTCATGGTACCTGAGGCACAAAGACATCTGGTTCTTAGAAGTGAGAATGGCTGATCACTGCTTAAAGTTTCATGCAAGCGTTCAATTCCCAGCCATTGCAGAGTAGCCCTTGTCACAAAAGGTCTTCCATTTTTCTGAAAACCTGTTTTTGTTCAGTGGAAGTTTATGAAGAAGTTGGAGAATTTCCTAGCACATACAGGGTTTCCAACAGGAAAAAAATAAGCAATGGGTCTGCCCTGCTTGAGAACGAGCAAAGTTACACCAGAAAAATTTTTCATTTTCTCTGCTTTCAGAGTACAAATACTGAGAGCTCCAGCTTGAACCATTACCCTCAATGAATATTTAAAGGATGTGTCCCACAGGAATACCTTTTTACTCTGATACAATGTGGCATTTCCCTTGGGACCTATAACAAGCATGGATGGGTAAATCTAAAAGAGAATGAGGACCCAAGTTTATCATTTTAATGCAGATCCTTACCCTCCTGTCTCCTTCATGTAGAAGAATGTATCACTCATTCTTAAGGCACTAAAATCATGGGTTTGTTGGAGACATACTACATTAAGACTCAAAACAAGATTTTACATGCAGATGTCTTCAGAGGCCTATAGCGTTTTGGCAAGTATCACATAGTGTATTTTAGGGTAGATGTCATTTTAACGAGGCCTCCTAAAAGTAAAACACACCTGAATATAACACTTTAGGATAAAGCCTAGTGAAAATGTGCTCATCTTGCCAATGGGGATCTTAGTGGGGAGAAAGATCTAATCTCCAAAATAAACTCCACTTAAGGAGAGGAATACCTTCCAAAGAAGAGAATGGTATTGGTTGGATTGTGTCTGATGAAGAAGAGGAATGGATGGTCAGCTTTGAACTCGTAAGAAATTGGGAGACACAGAGGCACTGCAACAAGCCCCATGGCACCAGCTGCTTCAGTGCCCTCTTCGTTGACTTCCACAAATGACTTCTGGATGACCTTGGACACAACCAAACCATCTTTCCTAGAGATTCCTGACAAATCAGCTTTTCCCCAGTCAAAAACATTAATCGCTCCCATCTCCTGGAGAATTTTGTTGAGGACATAACTTTCCTCCATCTTGAACTGAGGCAGGTACACCTTCACTTTCAGCTGCTGCATCCTATCTGGGCTGGTCCATTCTGCTAGTTTTTCATATGTCAGGGTGTGTTCAAGCTGTAAGGTGGTATTGACCATGACAAATAGAAAGAAAAGATAATAAGGTTCAGTTTTTCATTCTTATCTTCTGACCACACTGGAACAATGTTAAAGTATTGCCCTGTTTGCAGCCCATTATGTATGCTACTAAAGAGAAAAGGGAGTATTACCTGTTCCAGACCAGTAAAATCCTCACAGACAACTTCAGGAAGAAGAATGAACATGCTCATTTCACTATCAAAATATAGGAGCTCTATCACTTTCATTTTGAGCTCCTCTATGATGGCCATGTTAAAATAACCTTCTTGAAACATCATCTGCACTCTCCTCTTCTCATTCTGGAACATATGAAACATACTAAGAGAAAATACAGAAGTTATCACCCTGGGTTTAATTGGTTTCAGTATTGAGATAAGATTTTAGTCCAGAAACAGTATTTACACTGGTCATGGGTTTCATGTACTTGTAGCATTAACAAGTTCCTCTCTCTTAACTGTAGTTCCAATGAAGTTATCTATTTTAGGAGCATAAAACCTACTTTTCCATTTCTACTGGTGCCAGATTACTTTATTCACAACTCCCTTCTTACATCCTTCTTTACTCTGGCATGTCAGATGAGGAAACTGATGCATCTGATGCAACCATTAATCTGAATTATTCATGAGTAATGTATACATTATCATAAATCAAAGAATTATAGAATGGTTAGGGTTGGAAAAGATCTACTTCCAACCTTGTGCCATGGACAGGGACACCTCCCACTAGACCAGGTCACATTCTCCTGAGATAATTTGTCTTTAGCTCATTTTTCTTGAAAACAAACACTATTCTGTTGGTAAATAGTAACAGAGGAACAGAATCATCAAACTCAGCCCCAAAAGCAGACTATTTTCAGAACAGCATCCTTAGTTGCAAAATCCCCAAGCTAGTGCATGTGCTCAGTGACTTTGACTGGGTTCTCAGCTGCATGAGATCCACTTCTGATGTGAATTGGTAGAAGTTATGTGTCTGGTTATAAAACCGGAGAGAAGATGTAGCTTTCTATTGTTCTAGCTGAAGACCAGGTTTTTGTCTTGGGATAACAGAGAGCAGGATAGCTCCCTCTGTTGCTGCAGGAGACAGACATCTGTTTTCCATCCCCCAGCTGTCTCAGTTCCTGCACATACTGCACCTTGTTCAGATGGAAATATGTTTCCTTAGTGTCTTCTTTCTTAAATTCCACTGCCCATTTTCCTTTAAAATATATAGCACTGACCAGGACAAGTACAGTAGAGGGATCAATAAACCCAGCAGAAAATAGGTCTTTGATTTTACCTTTAAAAATAATGAATTAAGAAGAATTATTGCGTTGTTCAGGCAAACAGCTGCACTAGACTGTTAATAATTATTTCTGTAAATCTGGAAAGTAGTATAATGCTGTCAGACAAATAACAAAACATTTATGTACAGCTTTTGAAGCCAGGAACTCAGGGCATTTTTGTGCTTCTTCCTACTTTTATTTCCTATTCAGCAAAAATCTGCAGTAAGTGTTTAATATATAACAATCTTGCTACTGTTGGAAAAATAGGTGGAAACTGAAATTTAGTCATAATACTGCTACTGGTTCGATTGTAAGCCAAACAACTCACACATATTCTTCTTTACCTTTTGTCTCATTTTCCACCCAAAAGTTAATTTTATCTGTGGCTTCTTCTTCAGGGTATTTAAAATTGACTGGTTCCAGTTCTGATCGGTAGAATTTCTTTGTGGAATCCAAGTATTGCTGGGAAGTACAAACGGCAGAAGTTTATCACAACATGATGACTTTTATAAGGTAGATCATTTCATGGCTTCAGGACAATTCCATGTAGTAGATCAGCAAGAAACAAATGAGTAAAAAAGGCATATATAATAAATTCATTTGAATAACTCAAGCTTTCAGTTTATAATGAGATGTTATTTATTAAAAAAAATAGTTGCAGACCTGTTTTTCTGTATTTTCAAGCTGTCCTGAGCAGCAGAAATGTCTCAACACAGACAAAAAAGAGATATCTATCAAAACCCGGTACCTTTCTTTAAGCTTACATATAATTTTTATACTGCCTGTATTCCCCCAACTACCAAATGAAGAAGGTTACCTTATTTTGAATGAATGACTGGTATTGATAATAACACAATGAGATATATGTGTGTTTGTATATATATATTATTCTGTATAGATATGCGTAGCAAAACATATCACTTCTATTAAGTACAAAACTTTTTCAAACTGCTGGTCACCTTTTTCTGTCTCTGAAAATTTCTCTTTACCCAGAGTGCAAAGTTTTTGATGCAAGATGAAATCAGGACTTGCAAAGAGAAAGGTGGTTACAGGGATAAAACAGCACTGTTTCTAGCAACACTCTTATAAACACCTTAAGCCTGTTTTCTTAAGAAAATTATCTGTATGCACTTGCACTGCCTGGGTTGTCAGGAATGTTCTGAAATGGTGTTGAGACTAGTTGACAAATATCTCAAAGGCTTTCTTCTAAGCCTTGTTTGAAAAAGCAGCAGGTATCAGAGTCCCATATTCACATAGACTCTGAAGGGAAGGTGGAAGAGTGAATAAAATCATCTTATTACAAACAGACAAGATACTGGGGGAAGAAAAAGGTCTGCCTTTGGTCGCAGACCTTTGGTTCTTGGATAGAAATGACACAGCAAGTGTCAGCTCTGTTAGACACCAGCTGTGCGTGTCAAGGATACCTTGTGTTTCATTTCCCTTTGTACTTTATGATGGAAGAAATCCTGCAGAGCTTGCAACACCCAGGAGCTGTCAAAACGGACACCATGGCCACTTACCTGGAAGAACGGGTAGGTAATTTCTCCAAAGAGCCTGTTGGCAATGGTGAGAGAGCAGCCTGGTCTGGGTTCACTCACTGCAGCCAACAGAGCCTGGAACTGGGAATGGACTCCTCCATCTTCTTCACACTTCAAACATGAAGACAGAAGTTTCATGGTAGGCTTGAGCTTTCACCATGCAAAACTGGACCTGAGGGTGAATTGCAGCTCTCCCTGTATGAGAAGCCTGACTCCGCCCAGATGCGTTGGATTAAATGCGTCAGGACACAACGTCCAGGTACCCCTGTACCAGATGTACAGAATGACAAAACAATTCCCCTTCAGGCACACACTAGTCCAGAAGTCTACTGGATTAGAGCCTTGGAGGAGTAAGTTCCTAGGTGCCTTTCGCATGCCCTGTAGACAAACCTTTGCAGGTATCAAATCTTACCATGTTTTAGATTGGTACTGCTGTTTTGGTTAGAAACCTGTAATGAGAAAGCTTAGCTGTTGGAATGTGTGATCTCACCAGGCCCGTAAAGAGGTAATAGGCAGGTCTGCAAATCTAGACAGAGAGGGTGCTCAGCCCTGCTGTGCTTTCTGATTAAGTGGTCGTCTGCAAGAAAAAGGGCTGACAAACCTGCAGTTCTGGCTTCATCTCAGAACTGCAACTGTGTCTTACCTTCTCGGAAGGGTATGTGTTTCCTTGGCTTGCACTGCTCAAAACTTCACTGAAATGAAACACCTGCAATGTAAATATTGGGTGAACACAATTGAGTGACAGTACCTCCAAGCTTAACCAGTGTTGCAAGCCTACCCCAAAACACAGTCAGGCACAGTCAGTCCCATTTGTTCTTGCGAGTAAACACGAAGGTTTGTAGAGGATGAGTTCATGAAATCTTTGAAATCTTTCTCCTTAAGAAAGAAGACTTTGGGTATCCAGAGAAGACAGAAGACTGTGTGAAAGGGAATCACCACTTCTGAGCCCTGGAGAGTGGAAAGACACCTCCAAAACACTTTCTTTAGCACTGATATATTCATTGCATGATCAATTACTGTAATCGTGTTTAGTCTGAAAAAGTTTGGTGTTAGAAATAGCGTAAGAGAAGGTATTTTTGAAGGGCCCACTGTGTGCATCACTCCTTTGGATGCTTAGGAACTGTATCAGATGGTATTATTGGCCACTTGGTTCGTATCTTGCCAGCATCCCCTTTTCAGAGCAAATGAAACCCACCTTCTCAATCTGTTCAAGTGTGTTGCCCCTGGCTCCAAGGACAACCATCCCAAAGGCAGCCGAGAGACTTAGTGGAGAGAAGAAGATGTTTTTGTTTCTTTTTCCTTTGCTCAGCTCTCTGAAAAAGTACAGACAGAACTTGGCATTGGCTGTGCTGAGAGAGCACATTGTGGCACTGCGCTTGCCTGCAACAAGGGAAACAAAGATTTAGGCTCCTTATCCTTACACCTGCTAAGCTTAGACACCTTGGTAGAGCACAGAAAAGTTTTCTGCAGTAAATTGTTCAGCACTGTCTGGAATATTCCTGATTCACCATGTCTGGGATTTCACAGTGAGTCTGAAAACCAGCACCCTGAATGGCAGGAAAAACAGATTTTCAGAAACTGTTCTGAGCTCAGCTGTTTCTCCAGCTCAAGCAATAGCTATGGCTTTGTCACTTAGCCCTAACTTTGCTGTAACCACAGTTCCAGCTCACTTTATCTTTCTTGCCTCAAGTCCTCAATGGGGCACAGTACTTATTAATTACAGCCCTTGATCATACCTCACTCTCTGTCTCTCTCTCTAAAACCTTTGTGTGTATTAATCAGCTCAGTGTGTATCAATATGTCTCACATACTGTGTCCTTCTAAGGCTGGTGTGTCCTTCTAAGGCTGGTTCCTTAACAAATGTTTGACAGAAAATTGATCTACAGATAGGTTCACTTAGTAAGATTTTCAGCAAAGGCACATTGTTATTAGCGGAAAGCTATAGTTATATTTTTTATTTTATCTGCAGCTTTAATATTTTTCCCAGATATACTTCAGTTACAATCAAAAGTATTACTAGCAGATGATCTTGAATGTTCTGCAAAACTCCTCACATCTTGCATCTACAACAGAGCTCCTTTCTTATGAAAGCCTTTTCCCAGTCTTTCCATCCAGTAACGATGTAGAATAATCTGATTCATTAGAAAGTCAATTCAGTGTTTTAGAGTTTCCACTATTCTAAGTCACTCTTGTTTTGATTCTTACTGCGCCTGAATAACTTTCTGCACAGGTAGGGAAGATACCTTTCCCCCATTACACAAGAAGAATTAAATTATCTGTGCAAATACTTAAGAGAAGGAGTGGTGTAGAAAGACTGTGCTCTCACAAATTACCACTCTGTGTCGTGCAGAAAAAGTGGGAAAAGGTTTGGGTTTGATCTTTAGAAACACACCTGGTAAAGCCATTGTACAAATTAAGCTCAGCTCATTCACACAGCCCATACATTTCAGTGTAATCCAAAACATTGCACAGCATCTTGACAACATTCGCATGTCCTCAGAAAGTTATGTACTGCGTATATGTGCTAAGCAGATGTGTACATCACTAATGCACATATCAATCTTTAGACATTTCATACATATGCCATTTGAAACATAAAGGTTAGAATTAAAGGTCAGGGAGATATTTACCTTCTCCTCAGGACTGACGGTGTCAACTTGACTGTTGAGATTGATGACAGGGCTTCTGGAGCAATGAGATATAAAGCCATTGCCACTCCCAGTGGCAGCATAATTTTTGCTTACAATGAATCACATTCTTGTCTGTTGCAACCAGTTATTATAATTATGGTACCTTTTGTGGAATCTTTAATTTTTCCTTATCCCTAGGAGATCAGGAAGAAGACACAATTTTAATGCATAACAAGAGGAAAAAAAAAATAAATCTACCTAAACATCAGAAAGAATGCAAACTCCTAGAAATAAAAGAGATTTCAGGGGGGTTACATGTGCAAAAATAAAACCTACAAAATTAGATGTGTGTTGCTGTCTGAAGTGTCACCATTGAATGCAAACATATGTTTTTGCAATAGAAATTAATTATTAACACCTCTGCAGATGGCACAGTAGCAAGGGAAAGAAAAATATAGAAGTATCTGTTTGGCCAATTGTGACATAAGGCAGGGGTCCCAGAATTGAAGGTAGGGCAATTTCTTCTGCCTACTCCAGTTCTGTGCTTCTGAAGACTTCTCTCTTAAAGATCCCTTTTGGAGAGCTTTCCTTACCTGTTTTCTTCCCCAATTGAAAATGTTGTCCTTAATGGAGAAGAGAAATTCAGCCATTTGTTGCAGAGTTTGTTGTATATCCAACAGCTTGCACAAACAGCAGCTTGCTTTCGTTTGTGTGACATCCTAGAAGAGTGAGCACGTTGCACACAGGACACGTCTGTGCCAAGTGTGTATGTGCGGTATGCTGAAGCTGAACATGCTGCAGCTGTTGCAGTGATGTGGCACAGATTGTATGCATTTGTCTCAACCACATTCATGGGCGGACTAACTCTGGTAGACCTGGGATGCTATGCTTCCTGCAGAGACGCTGCAGTTCAGGGCTCCCCATGCATCATCTGCGTTTCCTTACATTTTCCTGATGAAAATATGAGGGTCTGGGTCCTCTCCTGGGGATTCCTGATATTTCTTCTGTAAGTGGGAAGACACATGTGGCACAAGGGGTAAAACACAGAGAAATTATCCCTGTCCGCATAACCTTCTTTCAAAACCAAAATCTATTCCCACTAACAGATCTCTTAATGACTTTGAACAGATAGATACATTGAGCAAATCTTTGTTCTTTTGCAATTCCATGTAACCATTAATTAGTTCTGTTTGGAAATGACAGAAACATGTGGCTGGAAGGAGCCTTGAGACTGTCTATTGCATATACTGCCCTAAGGCAGGATCAAAGATGTCTCCATTACAGTTGATAGGTGTTTGTTGAACCTGATTTTGGAAGCTTCAAGACAAGGAGTTTCCAAATCTCTGTTAAGTGTTGTTGCTTCCTTATCCCTGGAGTTTTAACACATCTCTGTCCTAAATATTTCTACTGTAAGTGGGAAGACATATGTGGCATAAGGGGAAAAACGTAGAGAAATTATCCCTGCCCACATTGCCTTCTTTCAAAACCTTGCGTTCTGCAGGTGTGTTTACAGGAAAGCTGTACAAGTTTTGTCCACACAGGCTTTCCTCAAGACACTGATGTGTCAGCTAAGTTTAGCCCAAAACTTCTCATTACTTTTTATTTTTATCAGTGACCCTGAGAAAACCTGGTCCTTTCCTTATATTGCTTCAGCAAAGCGGGGGCAGCAAAGACAGAGAAACCTAGTTATAAGAGGTACAATGTTTCTTGGGTTATTTTCCTAAAAACCAAAATCTTCCTTCACATTTAGGTTGATACGGTGTGTGGGTGGGAAAGTATTTGCATGAGTGTATGCAAGCACAAACACTTAGAACACTGTTTTGTAAGTACTCTAGTTATTACGACTAACATATACTTAGGTATCAGCCCCACCAGATACAAGGCTTCTCTGGCATTTAGGAAGCTCTGAAGGCAGTTTCATATCAGTCATAAGATATTCATGAGTTTTTTTTCTTTTCCAGTTTGAATTTTCTCTTATCTTTTTTCTTGGAGCTCTTCTTCTTGCTCTTGGAATAATACAAAGGTTCATTGCTGGCCAGAGGAAAATTAAAAGGATTGAAGATGATCATGGTAGTCTCAGAATCAGGAGAATGTCTTTATTCCTTTCCAAAAATTAGCCTCCTAACAGGAACAGATCAATAACAGGAGGAGTTTTTTGGGGGTTTTTGGAAGGTTACAGAGAAGTAGCTGCTGAGATGCGTTGCATGGAAAGGAAGATGAAGATGTAAAAGCACTGCAAGCACAAAAGAAGTGACAGATTTTGTTTTACATAGATAGGCTGCTCTGGAGAGAGCGCAAATTTCAAAGACAGACCTCTTGGGTGGTGGCCTGGTGCTTGTCATGGTAAAGTTGTTTTCAGGCACAGAAGAGTGGATCCAGACTGAACTGCTTCCTACCACTAAAATTCCACACAGTTAGCTAGGACTGTAAATAGTGTCACATCCTTAAAGACAAGTTTCATCCAGCACTGCTTATTTGCACTGTTTACCTGTTTGCAGTCATAGCAAAACACAATTTTACAGCAAAAAGCAATGACTTCCTCTGTACAAAACAGACCATCAGCACATCCTTTGTGATTATTCTTTGCTGCAAGTGGAATAACCTGCAGTAAGCCTGGATGAGTATAGATCTCCCTTGGCTTTGTTTTCACCATTTTCAGTCATATGCTTCCGTTGCTGTCAGTGTCTGCCACAGAGCCAGGGAAGCAGGTTCTTGTTGAGGAGCCAGAGGCTGATTTCAAGCTTGACGCCAAAGGCTCTTCCTAGCCCTTTCATCTGACAAAATGCATATTCTAACACTCTGAGGCTGCTCAGGTGGTAATTACAGAGTACCTGATGTGTCTGAGGTTGCCTGTGAGTAAAGGTATGATTGGATAAGTAGGGTTACTGAGTAGCAAGAACGAAACAAGGACTCCTGTGATTTTCACTGGGCCAAGGACCAAGAGGGCCCACCCTGTTCGCCTATTTAAATCTGCTGTGTAAGCATCACAAAAAATAACAAGCCTTATATATCATATCAGAACAATCAGAGTGATAAAGCATCTGTGGTGATCCACAGCAACTTTAGCATGACAGAAAAGTATCTCTTGAAGTTGATGAAGATGTGGGAGAGACTTCAGATGTTGCTGATGGTCTCAGCTCATTTGAGAAGCCTCACATGAGCAAAGTCTGGCATTACTTCCTGTGATTTTCAGGCTGTACAAGTGAAAAACCTAGTGAAAAGCACGTACCACCTTCTAAATTGCACTGCTGTTTGATGACTGTCCAGTACTGAAGTGACTGTCAACAGAATGCAAGAATTGATGAGTGTCAATTTTGCAGAGACTTGGGCCACCTCATCCTGATCATTCAGCTTGCTGGGGAAACAGTGAGCACTGTTTTCTTCTACCTGAACTTCTTTCAGCACCAGAACTCTTTCCATAATTTCAATGGACCGCTTTACTCCCCAGAGACATTTAGACATGATACAAAACAGCATTCCAAAATTCTTCACTTTTGGTTCACTTATTGGCATCCAAAAAAAAGCTCTAGCAATGCAATCAGTTCTTCCTGCTGTACCTTCTCTGCTCACACCCTTTCTCACCTGCTCACGAGCCACGACTAACAAGAAATTACATTTGTAAGCAAGGATGTCTACATTTATCTTCTCATCTAGTTTCCACAGAGTAAGGGGTTATGGCTAGACAGATAGACATTTCTGCATGATGTTATTTTATAATGCCACCTAACCCAGGCTGTGTGACTGATCTCATCTATGGTGTGTCTGGATATCGTTTCTTTGTGGCAGTTTAAAACATTTTATAAGCCGGGTTTTTTTACTTAAATAACAAATATAGCATTTTGTAAAGCTGTGAAATATAGATTATCTATAAATATTCCTCTCCTAGAGGTACCTCAAGTAGTTAAAATTCTGTTGATCTCAATGCATAGCTTTTCTTGTGAGCCAGCATTGTGGGGTGCAGTGATGAAGACAGTAGAAAATCTTGTTTGCCTCTTAAAATGGGGATGGTTTTTCTACAGTGATTAATCACTGAAAGAGATAATAGATATTTTTATGCAATGGAACTGTTGTCTGGGGTTTTTGAAAGTGCAAAAGACATTGATTTACATTTTGAAATTCATTCCTACAAAGATAGCAACTGGCTTTGGGGATGCTTTTTTAGCAATAAAATACATGCATGAATGACAATTCTGCTGACATAGAACATCAGAATTTCAATCAAGACAATGGTCAGTCGATGATATTGCAATGGTCTGTCAAGACATCACTTCTTACTACTTAATTGCTGAGCCCCTGATAATCCTCCAAACCAGTCATTTTGCAGCCCAGAAAATGATGAAAACCCAGAGCACAAATTCAAAGAGAAAATTGCCTATCATAATTCTGGTGGACTTTGCGGGCTTTAAGTGACAGAAATGAGAGTTAGGCATGTTTATGCACTTGTGAAAAGGAAATCCCTTGGGTTTTATCACTTAGGTATTTCTCCTTAGGATACTCAAGATTTTTTCAATGTTACTGGGGATATTGAAGAGCGATAAACTCTCATCACAGACATTTGTTGTTTCATCTCTAACAGAGCTAATATACAATTAGGCAGGTTAATAAATCATAGAACACAGTGTTTCTTTAGGGAATTGGGGATTACCACATGAATTTATGCAGAGCTAATTTAAATTAAATTTGGTGAGAGATTCCCAAGCACTTTGGAGAGCACAACACATCCAACACAGATTGGGGTTCATTTTTACGTTGTTCTTGGAGCTGAGTTGTAAAGAACAAAGGACTGCTTGGAAGCATTTCACACCAGAAGAAATGGTAGAGATTTACTGCAGAATATGCATCCAATCACTAGCCACAATCTACATGGTGTACAGGCTACTTCTTCTGTGCCTCTGGTACCCAACCATGGAAAACACAACAGTTGGGCAGTGGTTTTAGTGTAGAATAAGCCAATAATAAAATCTGTTTTCTATATGGAAAAGAAGTTTCTAAGAATAATATGTATAAAAAAGGAATGAAAAATCTATTCCCGTGAACAGATCTCTTAATAACTTTGAACAGATACATTGAGCAAATCTTTGTTCTTTTGCAATTCCATGTAACCATTAATTAGTTCTGTTTGGAAATGACAGAAACGTGTGGCTGGAAGGAGCCTCGAGACTGTCTATTGCATCTGCTGCCCTAAGACAGGATCAAAGATGTCTCCATTACAGTTGATAGGTGTTTATTGAACCTGATTTTGGAAGCTTCAAGACAAGGAGTTTCCAAATCTCTGTTTTGTTGCTTCCTTATCCCTGGAGTTTTAACTCTTCTCTGTCTTAAATCATCCTGACTGTAAATTAGAACAGCAACATCTAGGTATTTTCAAACTTTGACATATATTAACTGGCCAAGTCATGCAAATACTTATTAGACAATTTATTCTTTGCACAAGATGTAGTGTTTGGGAGTGTTTCTCTGGTTGTAAAATGTAATTATTGTAGACGTACACATGACCAAGAACTTCTTGCTACACTAATCACACTACCCAAAACACTGTGGGTATTGTTAGTTACAGAGTTACTTCAACAAGTTATGGACTTGGAAACCTGAAATGCCCTTTGGGGCTGCTCAGCCCTGTAGAACATTGCATAATTTTCACAATTCTGAGGAGAAAGATATTGCTTTTGACTATCAGACTGGCCATTAAAAGTAATTGTTCTTCCCGTGACAATCCTTGCGGTCTGATTTCCATAGCTAGTCATATTATGCAGTTGCTTCGTAGTCTAATATATTATTAGCATAAAAGCTTCTGGATGTCCTTGCCAGTCCTTGCAGCTAGTGAAATCAGATGTATTGTGGTCCAGAAGTGGAGCGTGATGACCAATATTGTTCACATATGGTCAGTGACCAACTTTTGAAAACAAAATAAAATTGGGAAATACCCTTCCCAAGGAGCCCAGCCCTGTGAAGAACTGGCAGGTGTATAATTTGAAAACACAGGGTCAAATTCTCAGCCAGTGTAAACTGGTTCATCTCCGGAGAAGGTGTGAAAAGAGAATTTGTTCCCATGGAAAAAGGCTCTTCTTCAGGCCATGGAATAATGTGGATGTGCAAATGGTATGTTTTCCCCATCCTGACATGGAATTTGCATAATCATAGAATCATAGAATCGTAGAATAGTTAGGGTTGGAAAGGACCTTAAGATCATCTAGTTCCAACCCCCCTGCCATGGGCACGGACACCTCACACTAAACCATGACACCCAAGGCTCTGTCCAGCCTGGCCTTGAACACTGCCAAGGATGGAGCATTCACAACCTCCCTGGGCAACCCATTCCAGTGCCTCACCACCCTCCCAGTAAGGAATTTCTTCCTTATATCCAATCTAAACTTCCCCTGTTTAAGTTTGAACCCGTTACTCCTTGTCCTATCACTACAGTCCCTGATGAAGAGTCCATCCCCAGCATCCTTGTAGGCCCCCTTCAGATACTGGAAGGCTGCTATGAGGTCTCCATGCAGCCTTCTCTTCTCCAGGCTGAACAGCCCCAACTTTCTCAAGCCTGTCTTCATATCATTTCATCATTCTGCAATTTAAATTCCCTATCTACATGCCTGGGGTGACCAAGGACTACTGAACTGTCCTGAAAATAAAGTTCTCTACATCTCTCTCCACTTCTGCTTTCTCTCAGTTGCACTGACTTCTACCACTGATAAAGCTGTTGCTCTCACTTTATCCGAGATAAAATTTGACAGTTTGACAGCCTCTTCATTTCTGGCTGGCTGTAAACCAGATACATCACCTTGTGAATATCAGATACTTGTATCCCAGCTGGTTGTAAACATTTATGTGTAATCTAATGCAGAACCTGTGACCAGTATTACTTACTAACAGCCTTCATAGAACAAGATACTTTTACTACACAGAATAAAACATTAGAAAAAAGTGGACTTTAAAGCAATATGCTTCCATGAGCCATTATTTTATGCAGAATATGCAAAGTAGTCCCTGCTATTTTGGTCTTGCATGCTTGTTGGATGTGAACAAGAATGCCTTGGCAGATGTCCAGTAGTATTTAACCTGGGACACCCATGTGAAATCTATTCACTCAGAGAAGCATCTCACACTGTTCCAGATGAAAGCAGGTATCTAACAACATAATGCTGATGAAAGGACATTGAGGATGTTTGGGAGATCATGATGCAACACTTCCTGTGCAACTGTGGGCCAGTGGAACAGTGTCCCTGTGGTATAGCAGCAGACACAACCACTGCTACTGCTGGTTAAAAGTACCATTTGACTGTTTTCCTAAACCTCCATCCTGTGCAAAGTAAGCTTTACCTCAAGCCACAGGAGGTAAACAGGAGCTGGAACAGTATCAAATGCTTGTGGAGTGACCTCAAAGCTCTGATCCTGACAGCAAGCTTTCTCATTTAAGACTGGGGAAAGCCTGTAACTACATCTCTTCATTTGCAGAGCTGAAGTTTACTACATATTTGAGATATGGCTCATTTTTTTCTCCCTGTATTTGGAAACCAGCTACAGGATGTATTCATAAATGCATTCTCCTTTTGTCTGCCTAGGTGCTGCATGGAGAGATACAACAGTGTGAGTTCACTTCATGAGATGGCTCTTCATGATGTCTGTTATTTCTTTCTGGTATGCTTGGGTGTCTGACAGACTCAGCTGGAGACTTGGGGCTGAATTATGCTCTCAGGCATGGGTGTAAAACTATCATAACTCCCCCAACATCAGATGACCAATATTTAATAGCTTATAAATGGATAGTGTATAAGTGCAGAAAATAGTATAGGCAGAAGAGACCAGAATTAGACCCAATTTAATTTTGTGATACAGCTCCATTCCCTCTGTCCCACCTGTGAATCTCAACCATCAGGAATGCTTCAAAACTCTGGAGTTACTAACATTCACTAAAACCTACGTGTACTGCAGTACTTCACTCACTCTTGCATAGACAGAAAATGAGCTTTGCTATGAAGAAGCAAACTGCACAAATACACTTAGAAAACAAGCATTAGATTACCACTGAAAATCAGTAAAGACAAATTTAATGATTCACAGCCATACCTGAAGGGGGTTTGGGCACAGAAAAACACTCAGCTCACTATTTCATGTTATATTGTAAAGTGTTACTTGTTCAGTAGGCTCATCACAGATGTCTTCTGGCAGAAGAATGAACATGTTGAGCTCTTTCACAGTGTATGGGAGCTCCAGCGCTGTCACTTGCTCTTCTTACCTCGTGGCTAGTTTTTGTTCTCCTGTATGACACATCATTGGTGCATTCTTGTGTTCTCTCTAAAATACGTTGTCAATCAATAGTCAGAAAAAAACAGGCAAAATAAAGCAGGTAATAAACCCTATGGGATCAACCTGCTTGAAATGTCCACATTGCACACAGCGTGGAGATAGTTGGAAACACAGAGCCTTTCTCAGGAAACTCAGCACCCCAAGCACTGAGTTGCTCCCAGGAGCAGGTTTCAGACCATGCTTAGCACTTTATCGCAAAGTGCACCCCACACTCTGACCTGAACAACCACCTCTGGGGTGAATCACGCCTTTACTCATACTCTTGCTCTTCCGCTCTCTGCTCCAGTGAGCTCCATGCTCACTTTCATGCCCCCAGTTTATTCTCTAAAGGCTGTTCACTCCCTAAATACAGTCACATAGTCACAACATCCTATTTTTCTTGCAAGAGCTGCTACATGATTTAGAAGTATTGGTTAACCTTCAGACACTGTGCTTCATTGAAGTACATTGTATAAAACCCTTTCTTGTTGTTTGGGTATTGTGTAAAACATGAAGCACACTGTATGAAAACAACAGAGACCAATGAACTGGACTGCCGAGACACAGCCAAATAACAATTTGGAAAGGCCTTCCTCTACCTCCTGAATTAAAGGTAGCAAGTTCATAGAACCATAGAATCACAGAATCACACAATGGTTAGGGCAGCAAAGGACCTTAAGATCGTCTGGTTCCAACCCCCCTGCCATGGACAGGGATGCCTCACACTAGACCATGCTGCCCAAAGCTCTGTCCAACCTGGCCTTGAACACTGCCAGGGACGGAGCATGTCCCAGCACTTCTAAGATAACTGGCTTGCCATTTATATTCTTTCGTATTTTTCAGGAGCTACCAAATTCCATCCTGCTGTTGAGCAAGCTTGTTCACTTGAGCAAAGAATTTGGCTACATCGTACAGCCTGGGATTGTCACACCCATGACATGTGGAAGTCAGCCCCACAGGCAGAAACACTGCTGCCTGTAACATTCTTTGCTCCCGTCCAGCTTCTGTTTCCAGTACTACTGCTGCCCTGGGGAAAGCTAAAGCTGAGAAAATTACCTTCTCCTAGGAAAAGCTGACTCCAGCAGCTTCTTCATTGATGGAGGGTGGTGTCCTGCCCTGTCTTAAACCAAAATTTACCACTGCGTAGTCTTGCTCCCTTCCCAATTAACTTCTGAAGAAGGAGCATGGCTGGGAAATCAAAGGCAACAGAGTACCAGGAGAATGGCTTTCTACATCCTGCCGCAAAGTGGGAGATACAATCCAGTCTCTTCCAGTTTTCTCTCTCTGAAACAAGTAGTGAAAGAAGGAAATACATCTTTTTCCCTCCCAGAGAGGAGGGAGGCACCCTGCTGATGCTGCTGCTTCTCATGATCTTGCCCTGCTGCATAATCGCAAAGACGTGGCAAGCATCTGCAGAAAGCATACAAGAACAGCAAGAGGGAAACAGAAACAAATCAGAAAATAAGTCTGATACACAATGTTCAGAGAAGCACCTCTCCCTGTAGGACCTACGTGCATCTGATAAGCTATGTCTCAAGGGGAGCCCTAACAACCTTGCAGCAAATGACAAGAGCTGGGCCCATAACCACAACATGTTATTTCTTTTTTAACCCAGGTGTTTCTGCAGAGATGCAATCATCCAGCCTGTGCCCCAGCAGCTTCTCTGCCTGAGGGCTACACTTAGCTAAGGCTGCCTCAGCATGGGCACTTTATCTCAGGGGTCTCAGCATGTTTTTCTTCTTGTGTTAGCAAGAGCCAGGGAGTGGAGGGAGAACATGGTGGTCTTTAGCATCACATCCTGAGTTTTGAGCATCTACCAGACTATAGGTCAGGAGGTGGGAGGTCTAACCAGATGGTATGAGACCCGATTTGGGGGGCAGGAAGAATCTGTTACACAGCTTTGGGAACAGATCCTGGCAGCAGGATGATCCTGTATGGTAAGAATTTTAGGGCTTTTTCCATTGGCCTCATGCAGAAAATGGTCAAGAGGAAGTGAAGTGAAGGCACCACCAGCCCAGCTCAGTGTGGTCAGCACTGCTGGTCATGTGCAGGGAAAAGCACTGAGTCAGCGCAGCTCCTTTGTCCAGGCTGGTGCTCCTTGTCCCTCCACAAGGCTGGATGTGGAATTTACCCATGACACCACAGAGAGTTAGACGCTGCTACGGTAGCACTTTCAGCTGAGGTCCTCAGCTCTGAATACGTGCTACTGTACTCCAGCTATGGATCTGGTTTCTTAACCCTTAGGTCTAGTCCACGTATTTCACCAGAACTATGTGGAATCTTGAAGCATCGATTGTTTTGGCTTGAAATGAATGTGAGGCTCATAAGGCTTTTGTTGAGCTCCACAGCCACTGTCAGCTGACACCTCTGGACAGCTTGCACAAAACAAGCAAAATAGGCAATACAGTGGAGTAGCCCGTGTCTGGGGGCATGGGAGATACGCCAAATGTCCCTGGGTATGTCTGCCAGGATCCTTCATATTCATCAACGTTCATGAGCAAGGAAATGGGCACTACGCTGCCAAGGATTTTTTTTTTTTTTTTTTTTACTTTGGAGGCTGTTCTGCTTCACAAGCAGCAGTCAGGTTTTTCACAGTGTTTCCCCTGTGAAACAAAGGGACATTCATTGTCTCGTGGCAGGTCGTGGGCTGAGCACTGTGTTTATTATAAGCCAACAGGGAGCTGGCTCCATCAACCAAAATGCAGCCGAACCCCATATAGATATCACAGGTTGATTGCATTAATATAATCTGATAATATGATTTGGTGGACTTTCCCCTATTATGAAACTCTGGATTGAGGAAGCCTTCCCCATCAGTGGTCGCCCCTCTACTGTTTAGTAAGATAATTTCTCACTCAGCAGACTGACAGCTGTGGAAAAGGCAGGACTCGTCATTGCTGGCCTGTGTTTGGGACTGCTTTGTGATGACAGATTGCAGGGAAGAGAACAGATAGGGTTGTGGTGGGGGCCTCTTGGAAAAGGAGCTGACAGCGGTGTGAGTGGAGGCAGAGCTGTCTGCTGCGAGGTTGCAGGCTACACTGAGAGCTTTGCCAAAAGCTAGATGCCTCAGGAGGCATTGCGCACGGAAGGAAGACATCCGTCAGGATATGCAGTAGAGCTCCTTCAGCAGTGACCTTCCAGTGTTTTTGAAATCGACAGTACATGTATGGAAAAGCTGGACCCTGTTTCCAAACTGCAGCAGTCAAATGAGGGAATAATGTGAAACGATCTTGGAGCTGTGCAGGTGATAGTGCTCTTATACAAAAGCTGTGACACACCATCTCATAATTAAGAATATATAATTTCGTGCCTGAGGGTTCAGATGAAAAAGCTGCATTGTCACATCCTCTAAAGAGCTGAAAAGAAGCTCACAATTGAAGTACTTCATTCAGTGTTTCCTTTTCAAGGCAGATACTAAGAAAGTGGGGGGAAATTCATGCTATCAGAAAGCTACAGACAAAAATAGTTCAATATCATTGTTAGAATACTTGCCCACTTTATTTGGGATTTTTCTGTGTTACTAGATTAAAACAAAAATAGTGCTGGGAGCAGAGACTGGAAACCAGAATGCATCTACAATAGTTATTGAACTGCAAAGTTATCAGTCCTTGAGTTCTCTTCTTGTGCCATTAGGCTGTGTTCATTTGTGTAAGGGATTCAAGAGGAAGTTGGGCAGTTCTCTCACCCAGCCTGTGTTAAAACCTAGTGCGTGATAGTGTTTGGTGCATTCTCCTATGAGACATAGGCTTGAATTCCAGCAAGTGAATGTGATACACTGAAAACCAGCCCTTCACATCCCAAGCCACATGAATTTCCCCAGTACAGAAGTTATGTACTATTTTCACTTTAAAAAAAATGAAGTCACTCGAACGGCAGTTTCAGGGAGCTCTATTTGAATACCTGCACAAGGTCTGCTTTGAATGCACTCAATGAATGTTCTCTAGGGACTTGCATCTCAATGCACCTCATTCCTGAATTTCAGCATGGGCAAAGCACCTTCTTGCTAACGTCAAGGCAGTCCAGAGTAAGCAAACAAAAACAGTAGCTGCTCAGAATTTACACAAGGTGAAAATGAAATGTCTACAAATTTTGGATACTTCCACATGCATAAGAAGATAAATTTTTTCTTTCAGGTGGCTTTTTGCATGTACAGGCTTAAAGCCAGGCTATGTTCTCTTCAGGAGAGCCACAGTGTTATTCTAGTGTTGCTTCTCCTTTCTGTAGCCACCTACAATTCTGTGCATTTAACATGTTATTCACTGATTCCCCATTACAGACACAATAAAAGTACAGTTAGGAAGTGTGACTTCTGAATCTGGTTTTCATAAAGCCTATGAATACTGTGATGTAGAAGTGCTTATAAATCCATTTAGAAAATGAGCATACTTTACCAAAAAAATAGAATCAAGGATCTACTAAAAGACGATTTTTTAATAAATGTGGAAATGAGAAGTCTAGATTACCCTGCTGCCATTGCTGTGTGACTGACTGTGCTGCTGGAGTAGATTAGCGCGTTGCACAGTACAGAAGGCATGAAAATACTTACATTACCATCAGTCAAGCCCAGGGTACTGACTGATTTTGTGATTTAAGGGCCAAACTGTGGCCCTTCCCTCAGCTGATACCAGGGAAGAAGCGAATACCTAACTCACTGAGATGGTAAGCACCACTTGACCGAACATCCGCAGCTGCTAATGAATTCTTAAGAAGGGCTGTGGCCATGCAACTTGGAGAAGCTGAGATGCTGCAACCCAAATGCATCATCCCAAATTTCAAGGAGTGGTGGGGACTTGCTGTGCAAATTTCTACCACCACCCCTTGGGAGGAAACCGCATGCAAAGTTAGCTCAGACTGAACACAAACATAAGGAGTGATACTGTAAAAGTGAAACTTTCAACACGGATCATGTCTGTAAATACAGTCTCAGGACACGAGCACTGGAAAATAGTATTTCTTCACCTTATAGGTCAAAAGATCTATATTTTGCCAATAACCATTACTCCAATCACAGCTGAGTTTTTCTCAGTTACCTCCAGTTCCAGACAGGAATAGGAAAACAAGGCAGATCCTACACAGTTCAGTAAGTATAACACGCGATATTAAAGTCAGGAGAACCTGAGATTTTGCAATGTGCATGTACGTTTGGGTCTAAGACACAATACCTAATAACTCTACTGGGTTTATACCAGCTCAGATATTTTATGATACAATGTGGTTACCGTAAACTTGTTTGACCAGCTGTAAATCAGTAACTGATCAAAGTTTGGTCGAGTTAGCCAAATCCAGCTAACTGATGTGCAAGATGCAGAACCATAGAATGGGGTTTGTGTAAGAAAGGACCTTTAAAGATCATCTAGTCCAACCCCAGGGGCTCAGGGCAGAGCAGCAAACACGTCTGAACCTTGATATTTGTAAAGATGATGTGTGTTCCGTTGGCGAGCTGTGAACTGCAGGGAGAGAAGAGGCATTGGACATAGTTTGCACAGATGGTGATTGGCAGAGAGAGGCACGACCTTTGGTAGAGTTTGCACCGAGGAGGAAAAAAAAAAACCAAAAGAAATATGTCACACAGACATTTGGGTTTTCCCCTTCACAATGTTAATTTTCTTTGCATAGTACATGAGATCGTGGCAGTCATAAAACCGCTGCTATTGCATGTACCAGAAATCTCCCAGATGCATCCTTTACACCAAACAGGGCTCACCACATGTCTTCACTTTCCCATGCTCTGGCAGCACAGGAATGGCCCTGCTTAGCCAGCATTAAATGGAGATTTTTACTGCAAACCTTCCCCTCTATTTCTTTCACTTCCAGAACTAACCTCCCTCATTCTGCACTGATATCAAGTGCAGATCCATCCCCCTGCTAACTCACAGTGTCATCAGACACTCAAGATGCCAAAATCAGATATACTGAGGGTTGGGGGGCGTATACTCATTTCTGAGAAAAGACAGGAATAAAGGGAAAGTTTTTTCCATTGTGGCATTTGCCACTTCATCAGTGAAATACCCATCTCTGCATTTTCAGAAGCAGTGTTCATTTTTGAGATTGCAGTGTTCAAAACTTCCCCAGAGAATGTAAACACCGTATGATGATAACTTTAGTTAACAAAAGCATCATCTAATAGGTAAATTGGGCTGCCTGCAACTCCAAATTAGACAGTCAAGAGTAGGTTGTTTATTTGACTCTTTTATTGTCCTGCTCCTGTCTGTTCTTGCTCAATCAGGTCACCTAGAGCACATTAGTCAGTATTGCCCAGATGGCTCTTGAATTCATCCAGGGAAAGAGACTCCACAACCTCTACAGGCAACCTATTTCAAACCCTTTCTTCATTTCTCAGAGCATGGAGAGAGCCCTTTCATGTCTGCATCTCAGATTGCTAAAATTCACCAACAGCAACATGTAAAGAAGAAAAACATTTATTGGAAGTTCATGGCTACAGTTCACACATCAGTAACTTCAATGGGGTGCTTTAGAACATTTTCCTCCTATTCTTTGAGACTGAAAACATTTGGTTTATCCCCATGTAAAGACAGCCTTCTTTACTATGTAAATAATCAACCATCCTTAGAAATGTGTGGGTTTGTATCCTGTTAAGGCAGACAGCATGCATACAGAATTCTCTTTGAAGACATTTGAGACCTTAGGGAGCACACAGGAAGGATAGTCCAGAGAGGTGGTGAAGTCTCAATCCTTAGAGATATCCAAAAGCCATCTGGACATGGTCCTGGGCAACCAGCTGTACATGGCCCTGCTTGAGCAGGGGAGGTGGACCAGATGATCTCCAGAGGTCCGTTCTAACCTCAACCCTTTCGTCACCATCATTAATATGCAGGAATGCATATTAATGCAGGAATACAGGAGCATATGTGGTCATTGAGAAAACAAAATGTTATTCATATCCAATGAGGTTAAGGCAAAATTTACTCTTATTCTGGATTCAGATCAATATTTGCAATTCAAGGAGCCTAGTGGCAGAGCATTCAATTGATTGGTTCTAAGCTAAACTGGTTGTAGAGATCACTTTGAAATACAAACTAGACATCAAAGGATTAAGAATGCATGGGGAAAAAACCAAAATTTCTCATTTTGACCCAGCTGTTTCTCACAATGTTAGAAAATGGCCCTGATTTTAAGGTGAGCAGAGTTTGCCAAAGAAAAGAATGGCATTAGTAGGATTATGTCTAATAAAGAGTAAGAAAGGATGGTCAGCCATAAAGACCTCCTTTAGAGGAAGAGACCTCCTCACAATGGCAGCTGCTGTACCAGCTGCTGCTACAGTGCCTTCCTCATTGACTTCCACGTATGCCTTATGGACAACATTTGACAGTACCAGAGACTTCGCAAATGACATTGCAGAAAGGTCAGCTTTTGATTCATTGAAGACGTCGGTCATCCCCATCTCTTGCAATACCTCATTGAGATTAAAGGTGCCTTCAAGCTTGAATCGGGGGAGGTATACCTCTACTGTTGTCTCAAACATGTGCTCTGAAGAGGCCCACAGCATTAAATTTTCATAAGTCATTGTGCTTTCAATCTAGAAGATGGGAGGGAAAAGAGCTTAAAATAGTGAGCAGCTTTGAAAAACTTAGATCTTTATCCAGACATAATTCAGACAAAGAACTTCCAGCCACAGTACATGATATATACTGCCTTACCTGCTCCAGCCCACTGGCAGATCCATCAGCCACATCACCTGGCAGCAGGATGATCATGCTCAATGACTTCTGAGCATAAGGGAGTTCAAGGACTTGAGCACCCATCTCCTCAATGTAGCCTAATTTAAATGTTCCTTTCTGATACATCATCTGTACAGGTTTTTTCTCATTCTATTTAAAAGAATTATACAGTCAGTACTGCTCTTAACATTTAAACTTATTATAGGTATAATATCAGCAGTCAGGGTTTCAGCAGTAATTGCTGTTAGGCTAAATATTTTTCTTCATTTTGTTGCAACTACACTGGCACACAAAACATCAGCTTTGCCACGTGTAAATAAAGGGGATAATTCTCTAAGGAAAACAAACATCAAACCAACCAACCAACCATTTCCTTGCAACTGATCAGATAATGAAGTTGCTTAATAGTGTTACACTTCCAAACAGGCTGATGCTGGTTGGATTTGCAAGTCCTAACTCGGACTGGGCTAAAGAAGAAATAGCACTGAAAGAATCAGGCTGTCATTTGTGTAGACAGGAAGCAATAAATAGGTTAAAAGCAAAACCATAGCCTTTCTCAAGTATCCTCTTCTAAGTTTTATTATCTTGCCTCTCTTTGTGATTGAGTTGATTGAAAGCTTTATGAAAGCTCAAATTGCCTTTTACAGTTAGCTCACATAGATAACTTCTAAAGTAGTGAAAGAAGACTTTTTCTAATGATGTTTTCAGCAAAAATCCTGCTAGTATTGATTAGTATGTGAAGAAAAATATGTTTTTCTATGAAAAAACCTCCTGCCACCTCTACCCAACAGGAAGGGCAGGTTGAATTCCCAGCTCACCCACACCTTGCTCACAGGCAGCTGAGCCCTGGGCATTGTGCTTCTTTGTTATGCTTGCTGCAGTGCTTACAGTATCTAGGGTAAATAATGTTAAGATTTATAGAATGCAGATCCACCTGATTCAGTTTGAAGTCTCTCTGTACTGTTTTTTGTTCCTCAAACTTGTGCTCCCAGGATGCTTTGAAGTAGATTACATTCACCAGCACCAGCAATGCATGTACATCAATCACACCAGGAGCAAAGAGTTCCTTGATTTTACCTAAAGGAAATTTCAGAATACACAGTATTTGTTAGTTGCCATTAAGACTCTGAACTGAGATAATTTTCTGTGAACTTAGTTTTGGAGAAACTTAGAAATCCAGTTCTTGGTTTATTCAAAGGGGCAACATAGGAAAACAAGTGGTAGATTCCTCTGCACTGTTACCAGTCAGGGAGGGCCATCAAATTAGCCAGCTGTCAGTGTCAGTGACCATATATATGTGCCAGGTGACATTAACCATAAGGACAGAGGCAGCACCATTAGTCACCTATTTTGGGTTACATGAGGGAATCTTTCCTTTTGCACCAAGCGCAGCAGTTAATCAGCTGTGGAGCTTCCAACTTTATACACAGAAGCTGAAGTAGGAGTTAGCAGGTTCACAGGCTTCATATGAGCACCCAGAGCAATGATGGCTCCTAACCCTGGGCACAGAGACTGGTGAACCTTCAGCCCTCTTACTGAGAGCCAACTGGAGTGAACAGCTCTTTCCCACAACAGTCACAGGCCGCTCTGCCAGTACAAGGACAGGGTTGGTCAGGAGACTGGCAACTGATAAATTACAGAAGCCTTCAAATCTATTTGCCTGTCCCCCACTAAGTTCTGGTTTATGTTCAGCCACAAGATTTAGAAAACTTTCATCCTGCTGCTACTGCAGCTCTGGCAAAACTAAAGGAAAATGCCACCTATCATGTTTAGTCTAATCAACAAGAGCAAATGGCCTCTGCTAACCTGTCAAGGGCAAGAGCTGGTTGATTGTCAGTTGTGATAGTGAGTCTTGCTTGTGGTAACATCTCTGATTTCTGCAGGCATAGCTCTACATATAATCAGGTCTTCAGTCATCCTCCTCTTTTCCCCCCACCCACTCCAGGCTGTTCCCAGTCTCACCATGAAGCTCATAGCTTCCATCCCCTGCTGTCCTGTCTCTGCATTTGTGGCTGTGCACAGGAGCAATTTCTCTGGTTGAGCCTTACAGGTTCTATTGCAATTATCATGCCAGGTATAAGGGCAGGAGTACAAAAGTATCTGGCAACAAACACACATTTAATTCAGAAATAATTTAGCTGATAACTTACTCTAGTATTTCAAGAGTAGATGGGAAGACATAATGTCTTTAAACAGCATAAGGTTGAACACCCAGAAACATGAGCAAGTCTGCTTTTCATACCCTGGAATTTCTTTTGTTGAAGCAGTGTAAGAAGGCAGTGATAGTATGGCTACAGATTTACTTTGGTTTACCTTGTGTCTCACTTTCAACCCAACTGTTGATTTTTATTCTGGCAGCTTCAACAGCACCATGAAAGTCTACTGTTTCTAGCATTGCTCCATATAGTTCCTTAGAGCATGTTAGAAATTGCTGTAAAGCAAAATAAAGATTATGAATTGATCAAATCTGTTAAGCACTTATTCCCTTTTGAAAGAAATCAATGGTTCAGAACTATTTTAGAAATGATGAGGGACCTGTTGACTACATAAGGCAAAATTTTATTCTGGAAACATCAACTATCTGAAGTTTATTCAGAGAATCTTTGAAAGAGATACTTATTCTATTGCACAGGCAAAAGAAGTAAATAAGTAGGAAGAAAGCCAGAAGAAAGAGTCTTCCCATGGAGAACTGCATAGCTGAGGTACAGATAAAAAACTAGAGAAGATGCAAGGCGTGTTGTTTAATGCTTAAGTATCCAAATCATTCCACAGAAATAACGAACAGAAAAGCAAAGATGTAACTAGCAAGTTATCCATACTAGGTAGTTGGAGACTGCTCTGTCATTCAGTAAGAAAGGAGTAAGAAGTTCAGCACAGCAGCCGTCCTCATGGAAGTGTATAAAATCTCAGGTGATAAACCCTCTCCAAGCTTCCTGCTGTCCCAGCATCCAACTTGCAAGCTCAGAAGTAGATTATGGACAGCTCTAACAGGCATATTTAGCTGTAGTCATACTCTGACTGAGTGTAGACTTACACCAAAAATGAACAGCTCTATTTTCACTCTCTGTCCATTGACATCAACAGGATGGCTTTTTTAAACAAAATAACTAAAAGCTGTCACTTTTGTCTCTTTCCCAGCAGCCCCAAAAGATACACCAAGTGCTCAATTTGACACACGAGGGGGACATCAGCAAGGCTCACAGTTACAGAGAAGCTTGAGGTCACAGCCACAGCAGTTAGCAGATGCAGGTAACTTACCTGCTGGAATTCAAATCCTTGTTGTATAAAGAGATTGTTGGCAAGGGTTAAAATATATCTTTCACCAAGGTTTTGTAGTTGTAAAAGCAGTGCCTGGAACTCTTTATGGTTGAGGTCTCCACCCTTGTTACACTGGGAATATTACAAACACAGCAACTATAACAATTCCTCCATATAGCTTTGGTTGTTAATTTACATCCTAATTAAGATTACACTATAGCGCTAACTCCTGCTGTACTGATTTTTAAATCCAGTTAGTCTAAGCTCTGTAGCCTGATCTTCCTTCAGCTGAGAAGACTCAAAGCTTTGGTATTCACTTCATGGAAGACTTGGCCCTTAATATAGTATCACTCTGTATCAGACATTTCCTACCGGAGTAGGCAGTCTGTGAGTGTGATCTTGACTCCCTCCAGTGGCAGACTCTAGTGCTTTATACCTAAAAACCTCCCGTGCAGTGAAGATAAGGCTCCAGTGCTCTCCACCCAAGGAAGTACCTGTGAGGGAGAAAGCTGTCTCTCCTGGCTTCCTTCTGGCTCTGTTTCTGCGCTTTCAGGATCAGATCCAAGGCTCATTCTTCCTGTAGCTTTCCTGGCATGGAGCACCTGCAGTTGAAGATACCAAATTATGGCAACTGTAACTGGGATAAAAGCATTTTCCTTGGTTAAAAGATTTGCTATTCTGCCCTGCATAAACGGTGTAGATTTGTGAAAGATGTTTTCTCAACTTCTGCCAGGCTAAAATGGCAGACTTGGAATTGTTCATATATTGATGTTGAAATTCACATTTTTATTTCAGCTAACCAGGAAGAACTTGCACTTATTCCCTCAACTTGTTACTCTCCACTACCTCAAAATGTTTACATGTGATTTCTATTTTTATTGTTACAGTTACCTTAAATTTCAAAACAAAAAGTTGCCTCAGGCAAAGAGATGAAAATAGTTTTCTTGGAAAACATCAAAACTGGCTTTTTGCAATCATTCTTAATCTTTGCATCAGTTTAGGAGATATACTAAAACCACGCTGCTCTTAGTGGAAACTATTCCTTGTTTCTAATGTGAAGTATCTCATTGAAAAATGTCCAGCAGCTTCTCCATCATAATATGACATCACGCATAGACAATCTTTATATTGAAGATACTGGACTTTTCCTAAAATAAGCAAGGGTTCCTGTGTATTTGGTTTATGTGGCAAGGTAGTCATGTAGCCATGGGCCTGCAGGGTTGGCCTCTGTAGGAAGAGATTGAGGACTGACCCTGTGTTAGAGCTGGTTTCAGCTGGCTCAAAAATGAGTCAAGTCTGTTTTGACATGACAGTAATTGGAGTGAGATGTCCCTGTCCTTATCTCGACCTACAAGCTCTTTCATCTTATTTTATCTCTTGTTTCTTGTTGAAGAAAGGGAGTGAAAGCGTGGCCATGTGGACACCCAGCAGCCAACAGCTAGGTCAACCACCCACACCCTTGAAACCTCATCAGAAGGGCACTTCTACCTTGGCTGTGGGTGACCCAGCAGCCAGACTGTGCACATGACAGCGTTGGGGCATGATGGATGAAGATCTACCAGTGTAGAGCCAGCTACTGGCAAGAACCTGTGCCTTAGGATTATTGTTCTCTTACCACCCATGAGCATAAATGAGAGAAGAGGATTGTAGAAAGCAGAACTTGTGCCACAGGGAGTAAAGGCACAGCAGTTGACGAGGTGGCCTTCACCTCCTTCCTGACCACCTGGGTCCCTGTGAGCTCTCTAAGTGAGACGTTTTGACTCTTGAATGTTGTGGTAAGTGAGCTGATGCTTCCAGCCACCCAGCTGCTATCACTTCAGGTTTCTGCAACTCTCCCCATTACCCACAGGGATTCACATTTTCAGTATTCTCATAGCAACCACGAGAGGAAGCACCTGTCTGTAATTCTGAAACAAAGCCTGACGTTCTGACTGCAGGAAAAGCAAGAGTGCCCCATTGTGGTGTATCACCTCCTCCTATTTGGCTCTTGCTCCCTGCTCCGGGATCTGCATGGGGGCATGGTGCAACTCACACATGCAGATGGCAACGATCATAGTGCACCAAGCACGACTGTGAAAGCAGCACCTGTGTTTGTATTCATTGCTTGTTTCCTATGAGACCCTCACGCACATGTTATGCTAGGATGCCCAACATTTCCGTTAGAGGAAGAGCAAACAATGTGGAAGCATCTCAGCATGTTTCATTAATACTTACTTCTTCTATCTGAGCAGCAGTGTTGTTTCTTGCACCTAGATGGACAAGGGCCAGGGCAATAGAGATGCTCATTGGAGAAAAGACGATATTTGTGTTCTCTGCATTTCTGTTGAGCTTATTGTAGAGATCAAGGCAAAACTCAGTAACTGGTCTAGAAACGGAGCCCATTGTGAAGCAGTTCTTGGCTGAGAGCACAAAATAAAGAAGACATTTGATGCATTTTTTGCCTAGTTAGACCACACTGTGAAGCATTTGCTTGCCCTGAGATTGTCCCATAGCTGCTAAATAAAAGAAGTTTTCTAAATTCCAACAAGTTTGAAACAACCATCCCTTGCACACATTTGGTGGTCCATGCTACACAGCAGGAGCAAGGGCACAGAAGGTTTGGAAAAGGGATACATGCTCACAACATGTGTGAATTCCTGAGAAAGGACCATTTTTCTGTCTCATCCCATGGTGCATCTTCTTTCAGGTCATGGTGTTGAAATTAGTCAACTGTGGATTAACATTTTACTTCTCCAAACTGTTTTCATGTATACAGTTACATCAACTCTTTCTTCTTCTAACAACTCAAGATTAGTGACAGAAACTTGATGACAGAAACTGCTCCTGCATATAACCATGTCTGGTAACCAGACATATGAGGGTTTCAAACAACAGGTTTATGAAAATAAAATCATTATTAATTAAATGTTTTCTTATATGAAAAAGAGTCATGAACAGCTATGGAAGCTGAACTACATATGGAAACATGAACAATTTGAAATACACTTTTTCACTCCTCTTGAGATTGGACTCGGTGATTTTAAAGGTCTTTTCCAATCTAAGATATTGAGTTGCCTAAGAAACACAGATTCAGGCAGGATACACAATTAAAATTTCCAAACAAAGCAATAGTTCAACAGCCCTGAAAAGAAGTCTGTAAGTTCCTGCTCAAGGATATGACAAGACCTCTGTCACTGTTTTGTTTTGTACAGAAACCTTACAGTCTGATACCTTTTCTGTGGGTTATTTACATTAAATCCACTCTGCTAAGAACAAGGAGGCCATCTGAAACAAAGGGGGCTTGAAACTCCATTCCTGCCCTGTAGGAGAGAATCGTAAAGCTGTTGTGTGGATATGAGTAGGATCACATGAGCTTTTCTGGAATCATTATACCCCGAAAAAGCCCACATCACTTTCAGTGTCAAACAAATGATATTTTGGACAGTGCACCAGAAAAAATGTGTGAAAAAGCAAAGCAATACACTCCTGCCTGCTTGCAGCACAGAGCAGCTATGGCCTGTGTTCCAGAAAGATATTTTATTTAGGGAAAATACTCAGCCACAGCATGGAGAGAAGGCTCTCGTGTCTCCCGCGGCACAGATCTGGCTGGCTCCAGCTTTCAGCCTGCACTGGGACAAGCACAGGTTGGGTCCACAACAAGCTGCCAGAGCTCCTCTCCATTGACAAGATGGGCAAGTGCACAGCTGGGTGGTCATTCCCACTGCCCACAAAAGGCAAAGCAGACACTCTCAACCCTATGCTGCCCAGCTGCTGCTGCCTGCAAGGCCAATTTATGTGAGGAGCACAAGCCTGTGTCATCAAAAGGCCAAGTAAGGGTGAGGAGAAGCTGGTGCAAAGCTGAACTTCAGGATCTTTCATTAGCAGAGCCCTTGTAAAACCTGTTCTGGGCTATTGGTGTCCTGACCCCCTTTGCTAGGGGTCTACAGTCTTCTTGGGAAAGGCCTGTCTGGTGCTGAGGACCTCCATTCCCTTCCAACCAATGCTCTTCTGCTACTCTGCTCTCCCACTAAGGCCTCAGCTCTTCTACCACAGCCACAGTCCCTCTCCTCACAGACAGCCTGCCCTTCAAAGTTTTCTTTACTCAAAGAGCTATACAAAACTTCTTGTGTTGTCCTCAAGACGCAGAATGCTCACTACCACTCACTCAGCCATGGGCCAGGCACAGACTTTGCATGAGAAGCTGGGGCTCAGGTGCCAGAAGAGTTACCAGGGTGGTGAGAGTTGATGTGGCTCGGCTGAGGTGCACATCTGTCTGCACAAACTGCCTTAGCCCACAGCAAGTGCCATACAATGGGAATGAACTCAGCCCAGAGGAAAACAGACTTAGCCTAAGAGGATTGCTGCAGTGGATTGGAAGAGCTGAAAAGTCAAGTTGCTGAATATATGAAAGTGCCACATGTAGCAAATGCAGACGTTTCTTGCCTTTTGGCTAGCTTGAAAAGCACAGCAATAATCAGTACTTCATCATGTTTCTGACTGATGCTCTGTGGAGAACTTGCAATGTTGAAAGAAAAAGTTTATATATGTTTCATACTGAGACATTTATTATCCCCTGAAGTCCAGAAGTGCTTCACATACAGACCATACTAATGGGCAAAACAGAGGAGCAACACCCAAAAGGATCCCTGAACAAACAAATTAAAGGTGAGTTGTATCTCATTAATTCTGAAAACAGCTGTTTTAGCTCTGGTATTTGTGTCTTTATATGAAACATCGTTTTCCTTTTAATAACACAGTCACCTTACCACAAGAAAAAGACCTTGCACTGCATAGTCATTCCTCTTTCCTGCCACATTCATTACCTACTATCCAGAACCTTCTGAAAACAAAACTCAGTGCTTCTTCAGTTTGTAGTTTGTATTGCTCTACTTCCACACCTCTCGGAAGATCTGGAATGGAGCTGTGAAATTGTTCACGTCAAATGTAGGTCATGAGGCGTGTTGCAGGTGTGCCCAAACCTCAGGACAAGCCAAGGAGAAGAGAAGAGTTAATAAACTTCCTTGTCAGGAAGGAGGCACCTCTGCCCCACCTTGCAGGGAGAGGACTGACTGCTAAGCAGAGAGGGAAAGCCCAGGAGCTGGGAACAGGTTTTGAAAGCAAGTGTTTGGTACACCAAGGTGGCCACTCCTTTAGAAAAAGGAGCAGGCTCCTCAGGGAGATGTCCAGGTGCAAACACTGTGGCCAACTCCATGGTATTGTGAGTGGGAACCGTGTAGGGAACTGCCCTGGAAACCCAAAACAAGGGAGGAAAGGTGTGGGCTGGAGGAGGAACTTGGTTACTGCAGAATGAAAAAATGTAATGAACTTTCTGAATCCAAATTTGGGTGGGCACAAGTGTATGAATGATTCCACGCGATAAAGCCATGTGTGTAATCTGTGTAATCACTCAATCAGTGAGAGTTTTGGAGTTACTGCAAGGACAGTGAAGTTTGGAGAACACCTACATGGTGGGCAATAAATGGTAACATTACTTTTAAAAGATTTTGGAGTGGTAAAGAGAGAAGATATAAAATCAAAAGAAGTGTTCCAGGAAGATCCTAGCTGCCGTTCTGCACTAGCCAAAGTATCTGCGCTGAATGTCAGCAATAGTGCGAGCAGGGCTGGGGTTTTACAGCTGATGAAGGGAGATGCTTTGCATGATGGTTCAGTAATTTCTAACGTAGTACAGCAGATGGAAATCACTGGTGCAGTTACAAAGGAGCAAGCAGCTACCCAGAAAAAGAACCTTGTTCACAAAAAACCACTGCATACCAGAGACCTGGTAAAGATTTGTATTCTTCCATGGCTGTGTGAAATGATAAATACTCCTTTTCTATAACTATTAATGTTTTGTTCCTTATTTGCCATTTGCTTTTGGCTAAGGGTAGATGAAATCAAGACAAAAACTCTCAAATAAAAAGCTGTGCTCACAGCTGTCATAATTAATAAGTGTATTAGACTATATTAAGCAGTTAACAGGAGAAGGTAGTAAATAAAGTGTGGAGGGTAAGGGAGCTGTAGCCTTGTTTCTAAAGTAATTGTGTATTTAATATAAGGTAAGTAAGCAGGAACCTGTTTTCCCTGATGTCATATGATAATTCCCATTACACATTTTACTTATTCAATCTGCATCCCATTAAGGTGCTTTAATGCACATTCATTTTCCACACACAAAGGCAGAAATGATGTGTGTCTACCCTAGAAAAGGAGCACATGCCAGATAGTACTGTCTCTCCACATGAAAAATCTATGATCAGTAGAAGCAACTTTCTTCTTTTTCATGACTTCATACAAAAAGACGTTTATAAGTGTTTCAGTGCTGATTTGGAGTGAGAGGAGCAGCATATAAGAAAAATTATGTCTCCTACAATACAGAAATTCTAAACACCCCTAAGTGACACACAGAATTTCCAAAGTAACATGATTTAAATTAAAAACCAACACATTTCAATACAAAATAACTTTTCAAGGGTAATGTTACCAAGTTCATTTTCCAACCAACTTAGCCTCTCAGGCAGTTACTTCTATGCCAGAAAGGCCTTTTTCTGACTGCTTTTATTATTTTGCATCAGTACCTTCAGTGTATTTTCTACCTCCTTCTAGGCCAATTATTCCTGCATAAACAGACATGGATATACATTGCCCTGTTACGGGCTGCACAGTGGCAAGTTATTTGCTATGTCAATGTGCACCTGCACAGGTTTCTTGGCAAGCTCCTAAACATCACTGCCAAACCCAAGAGCTAATATGTTGATAGAAAAGACTAGCATCCCCACTAACAACAACAACAACAACAATCTGAATACCACTCCACATTTCCTATTTTATATAGTAATTGTTTAAGAACATAAACAATCCCCCAGCAGGGAGGATCAGGGTACAGGGGAAACTGTAAGCACTCAGCCAAAGAATTGCATGCTCTCCCCCTCATCTAGTGAACTTTTCAAGACTCTTGCTTGTACCATGGAAACCTGGGTAAAGAAGGGAAGTTAGCTGGTATCTCCCACTTTGTGGGTCTGTTTCCTCAGGTCATCAGTACCATTACTTTATGTAAAGCCCATTTCCACCTGTGAGTGTAGAGTGGATCTGAAAAAGCATACCCTTCAGCCCTTCTTGACATACAGGTGGAAAAGCCTCTACTTTCTTGGTAGATCAGCTACTGAACTGATCAGTCCTGTGGCAGTTATAGCTTCTGGATGGGCAGAGAGGTCCTAGTGAAATTTCAGATTCAAAAGCCTCTGAAATTTCAGCAAGAATCTTTATATTCCAAGCTTTGGCCACGTGTTCCTAAATTCCCCATCTATGTCCCACTGAAGATCAGTCCCTTCGTGTGAGCTCTTGAGCTGCCTGGATTTTAGCAGTGGTTTTTGCTGCTAAAGTGGGTTTTGACTGTAAAGGTATCCCCACTCTATCCCATCTGTAAGCATGATGTTTACTTTAGCAACCTGCAGACTACTTTAGATCTGCCAAAAAAGAAAAACAAGAAAAGTTATTAAAAAATAAAATAAAGAAAGAATTGTTAGAATCGTTTACCTTCTTGCCCGAAGAGGTTAAATGAAGAGCACAACAGCTGAGCTCTGGAGCACGTTCTTGTGAACACTGCATTGCAAAAATCTCCCACTCTCGTGTGGGAAAGTTCAGCCTCTAACCAATTGCTGATGATAGCAGCATGTTGCAATTTAATGCAAATGCCATCAACACGAAGTTCCCTGCAGAAGACTGGGAAACCTGTATCTAGCAATATGCTAATAGTATTTTTTTCAAAGCTGCCCAACACGTTTGTCAGGCAATATCTGCTGGCAACATCTCCTGATTGCAATGCCAAGTCACCCTCAGCCGGAAAACCAGCATTAACCCTGAATATCCGTGGCTGTACTGCTGTGCAGTACATGGGGCCTGGCCTGGACACAGGGATGTGCAGGGCTCATCCCAGGATTCAGAGAAGTCTTGTTTGGAGCTGAGCTTGCTTGCAGAGATAGAGCAAATGAATGGGAAATGCATGAGCTTTATGTTGCCTACAGCCATCTATCTCAGGTAAGGAGTCAGCTTTATGTGTACGGAAAAAGCTCAGTTAGAGAGGGGAAGAAGCATTTCCTTGAACTGTAGCAGGAATCCCCAGCCAGCGGGTATTCTTTTAAATCATTGGACTTAAGAATAAAAGGCTAGGAATGCTTTATCACATAAGTCATGTCTCCAGCATAAATTGAGATGGAAATAAAGAGGTGGGAAGCATGGGGGTGCACCAGCACAGGTTGCTCAGGTGTAACACTGGCTTTTGGCAGCTGAACTCAGAGGTCAGTCTTCAGTCCTCTAGGGTTGTATGTGGCTTTGCAACCTGGCAAAATTTCAGTCTTTCCGTTCTCACCTCTTCTGTCTTCCTACAAAGCATGAAACTGACTTTGGATTCATAGGATATAGTGAGGGGAGAAAGCAGGAAAGAGGAAGGTCTCCCAGCACCACCTTCACCTTCCCAAACTTCCCTTTTAGTGTGAAGCTGGGCGACCCTCTTCCTCAGGCTCAGCTACCACCAGCTTTGCTCTCTCCTGCTCCACTGCCATGGTCTCAGCCCAGCTGGCCTGGCTCCAGTGCTCCAGTGCCCATCTGAAAAGAGGGGTTTGTAAACAATGCAAGATACAATGATGAAATGAGTGCTCTTGTTACCCCTGTTCTTTTCCTTGCTTTTGTGCTTCTATTTGCAGTTCACTTCTATGTTTCTGGTTTTCCTTCCTGCATGTTTCTGTAGTGTTCCTTAGACTTCCTCCTCAGTTCTTTCTGTCTCTTTATCTGTTGGGTTGTCTTTTTAATTTATTTCTGCACATTGCCTTACCAAATATCTTTTCTTCTGCTGCTTCCATGAGTCCTAGCCTCTTTTCAGTCTAAGCATTTTTTAGTAGCTTTCAAGACTTTCCTTCTTCCAGATTTCGTGCTTTCTGCCTCCTTCTTATATTAACATCATTCCTCCAATGATTTATTTCCTCTGTACATATATTCCCTCAGAACTTCCTTGACATCAGTTTAACTGCTTTGCCTCAGGAAATGTCAATGTATGTGTAAATTCTGTCTTTTCTAGGCCCTTAGGACAGTATATTCAGGGTTCAAATCTGCGCTGCTTTTCCAGTGGGGTAAATTTGCTCTATGGAGCACTTCTCAAGTTTCAAAACCAAAGTGCTCCTCCCCACAAATAACTTTTGTAGCCAGAAGACATTAAGATGTATCCCTTCTCTTCTAAAAAATGCTGGGAGCAGGAAGCGGGCAATGACTGTGCAGCTGAGCAAGTGATGAGATGACTAGGCACATAACACTGCAGTTTGCAACTGCCTGCAAAAGCCAGCCACAGCTTGCTTTTTTTCCATTGGGGCCATCACCCATCACTGGATAGTAATGCTCTATTGAAAGGTGAGGTGGAGCAGCTTGGCAACCTGAGCAAGTCCTCAGCTATGTTCACTTTCTCCATTGAAACCAACACCTTTCAGCACGTCACTGTTCCTATACACAAGCTCCCACACACGTTTTCCCATGTCCTCCCATGCAGTTCCTTGCCCAAGGCCCAGGGGCCAGCAAGGGTGGGACTGAACAATAGACTGTAACAGCGTTTCTCTCACCAGCAGGAGCCTTATTGATGCTTCTCCCTCACATGCTGCGAGACAAATGGGTGTCATAGTTGGACTGGTAAGGACAAGAGGCAGAAGTGAAAAATGAGCCTGAGCTTTCATGGGCAAGATACCCTGTTTATAAATCACCAATAAATGGGTTTGCCTTCTGCTGACTATAACAGCTTTGTATCTCTGACATCTGCTTGCCTTGCATAGGCTGGAATACCTTGGCATTAGTCAGGAGGTGGAGAAAGATGGGCCCCACCCTGAGGCAGTGTTTGTCTCTGCTTTCATGGGGTAACCCTTCCTAGCAAAGCCATCACAGGGAACTCTCTGAGAAGACACGCTTACATAAATTTGTGTGCATGTGCTAGATGCTCTCATCAGCATTTTAGCAGAGTATGATATCCATTGAATGAAGACTGGCTCCTGGACTGGAATGTTTTTAGAAAGTGAAAAAAGAGGCTGACAGAGTGGTGTCTGAGCTTTTCTCCTTCAGGAAATCTCATCCAGGCAGAAAAAGAGGGATGGGACAATCTGCCAGAGGTTTTCATCAGTCTAGCAGGCTTATGAAAGATGTAGCAATAATTGTAATATGCTCTGCTGGACAACTGGAACTACCTGACAAAGAGTCAGTGCCCAAACACAAACTGTACTGCCTATAAGTAACTACCCATCTTGCCTATGTATGGACTGCCTGTGCAGCTGCTGAGTCAGTCATCAACCCCCTATGCAGTATCATATGCTGACCAGCATCCTACAGGAGAACCAGTAGAAACCACAGTGACAACAGCCCTGCGATAAGTCCGACCCCAGCCTCCAAAAGAGATCAGACAATGATGGGGTGTTTAAGACAGTTCCTAGACATTCAGCTATCACTGAAGGTATTGAGTTGGTAAAGATCTTCGCAGGCAATTCCTGCAAGCCCTGCAGGATGGGCTGCAAAGTAACCGTTGTATTTTGCATTCTTCTGACTATTATCTATGTATTGGAACACATGTATCCATGTATCTTGTGGGTTGGCCATGAATCAAAACAGAACTCCTGTCTCCAAATTCACAATAACCACTGTGTTGTTCTCCGGTGTTAGAAGCATACAAATTAGGGGTTGCATGTTCCTGTTTAGAAATCTCCTTCCAGTTTCCTTCAGACCTGAAGTACCAAGAGGAATTCTCAAGCAAAATGTTCCCACTTTTTGAGGATACATAACTGAACTACTTGTAGAGTGGGACCAGCTAGTAACATATTCCTTACTGGGAACTATCATTACGTGGTCCAGAAGGGCAATCCAGACATTGATTTAGTTTTCTATTTTGACTTTGTGGGCTAAGTAAATGGGTTCGTTTTTATTCCTATCATTTATTGTCTAGGAGTGAACACTGACAGTGAACACACAAGACTGAACACACCAACCGATGAAGGAGGTATTGCAGACATTTGACACGGATTTTATAGTGCTTTATTCTGAACAGTAATTAGGTAAACCAGTACTGGACATATGCAGCAGGCAGTCTTTAGACACAAATGAAATCTGATTACCATGACTTCATATGGAATTTGGAGACTGGTAATTACAATGTTAATCACACTCAAGCTGAAGTCCTTATTTCTTTCTCATGCCTCAGACATCAAGTAATTGTATGGAGTCTCCTTAATGCTGAATCCAGAACTAGAAATTGCAGACAATCTGTGCATGAAAAATGTGGCACTTCCAGTATTAATCCAACTGGTTTGTATCCTAGAATTGCATAATTGTTGTTTTTCTCAGGATATATATAACAGGACTCCTTGTAGCTGCAATGAATTGGTCCCATCTTGTCTAAAGGGCAAAGAGTCAAAAAAATTCCACACAGCAGAGTCCAATTTACAAACCAACGTAGTTCACACTGAAGAGTCTTCTGGGTAAACATTTTGTCACCATGCTTATTGCCTCTTGCATCCATAGGTCTCAGTGCCGCTGCTGTTTCACATATGCAAACTCTGATGCTAGCCTGAATTGTCTAGCTAGGCTGCCAAACTTGGGCAGTGTTTCACTGAGCACTGGCAGGGTCCAGCAGGGCACCCTGGAACACCAGGGTGTAGCCGGGTACAAGGAGAGGGCTGTCACACCATATGTCCACATTTTCCCCTTCTAGGCAGTAGGAATCCACAGAGCATGGGTCACAAGGAAGAGCAGTTTGGCTAGCGAGCAGGAATGTAGCCCTTCCTCCCAGAGCCCTTTCCAATTCCTGGTCTATTTAAAACAGGCTCTCAGTTCACTTCATTTGGGGAAAAAGATGTCACAGAAGAACAAAATATATTCATTACCGAGGCTGGCATACTTCTCAGTAAAATATGATGTGCTCTTCACAGTGAGAATCCTTCAGCTTAAGGGATGAAACATAGGAAGATAAACTAGTCCTGCTGCATATGTAGAGTACATTGTATTACCCTGCTGATATACGAAACTCCCAGACTTCCTTTTAGAGGTGGTAGTCAGGATGCCAAGCTTTATAGGAAAATGCACCACCATAAATGTAATCGTGCTTTTTCGTAATGAATACACCCTGATTAAGGAGAACAGAACCGGCCTGAAAGAATCACATTACGGGTTTTGTTGTGCCTAAACAAAAAGATAAATGGATGGTCAGCTTTAAATTCATCTTTGTGTTGCAGAATCCGATATCCTGGTACCTCTAGTGACTCGCCACCTTGTTCATTTACTTCCAAAGAGACTTTATGGATGATTTTTGACATAATCACACCTTTGGTCTCACACATCTCGGAGAAATCAGATGCATTCTCATTGAAGACATTTGTCATTCCCAGGCTTTCCAGAAGTGGCTTCAGATCATAATCACCTTCCACGCTAAACTTTGGAAGAAATACATTCACTTTGGTGTTAGCCATCATGCTGGGATTGGTCCACTGCAGTAAGGTCTCTGGGGTGAGTGCCTTTTCCAGCTGAAGACATAAAGGAACAATGGAAGTTACTGAGCAGTCCAACGAAAGAGAAAAAAAAGATCATTCCTGAACTTCCCAGTCCTATCAAGCCCCCAAAAAGTGAAGTCCAAAAGATGACCTTTGCTTTTGAATTCACAACTGTAGCATTCAGGGTTAAGCTACTCTCAGGTGTATTGATGCAAATATGACTTAATCCATAGAACATGCTGCTGCAGCAAGTCCATTTTACGTGCATGCTGTGACTCTTACCCCCTTTACAAGCCTTTGACAGGCAATCACTTCAACCACCATGTGAAGGAACCTGAGAAAGACAATCTGTACTCAGGTTACACCCAGCCAAGTGACAGATCCAAAGGTTCTGACCCTACAGAGTAATGAAATTCTTATGAAAAGACTCCAAATCCAGAGCCTGATCTCAGTCAAACATGAAGCTGTTTGAGCAATTTTTTGAAAACTGGGAAGTGATGAGGCAGAATTTGGGCCCGTAACAAACTGCTATCAGGAGAGGCCTCTCTTGCATTTTAAGAGATGAGTTCTGTAATTTACTCTTACATACAAAAGTACCTTACAACTGCAAAGGCAGACTCCTCCTGCCTTTACAATTTATGGCCAGTTGTAGCAAATTACAAAGGAGACTTGCACGATCATCTATCTCTTATCTCTTAATCCTTAAACTTTGAATAGAGGTGAAAATATGTTCTAAAATTTTCATAGAGAAATGACATAAGAAATAGTTGTTCTTCAGGAAAGGCCTTATTCATTTCCAAATTTATGTGCAATTGTAATAAAAAATGGCTCATTTTCAGGCACCTCTGCTCAAAATTAAAATTAAGTGTAAGACCTCAGTAAAACAAATCACGGATACATGTCAACTGAAAAAAATGAGGACACCAGAGTAAGTAATGTCAGCAGTACTGAGTACCCAGCAAGCATGACTTTAAGCACTTTACTATGGAAAGAATAAAAATCTTAAGATGAAAATTATTTTGGGAGTCCACATTTTCAAATTGAAGCAGATTCCTAAAGTGTATCACAAGCACCTTCTGCACTTTACACTGTCCTCTGTGCGCACCCTACCTAAAACTCTTGTTCGCAACCTCATGCTTGGCCACAGTGGAAACAACATCACAGATAGGAGATCAGGAACAGAGAAGCAGAATAAGAAGGTAAATTCATGGGAAAAATACTTTTTGTTTCCTTTTATATAGCATCTAAATAAGAAAAACCTTCCCTAAGTATATGCCATTATAAGTAAGCTGTTTCCAGGGGAAGCATCATACCAATTATATTTTTTCATCTCACCTTCTCCAAGCCAGTGGTCTCATCTTCAATCTCTTTGGGCAGCATAATGAGCATGCTTATATGTTTGTTAAGGCATGGCAACTCAAGGATGGCAACATTTAATTCTTTTACATAGCCCAGGCAAAAAGTAGCTTCCAGATTCATCATTTGCACTGGTTTAGTTTCAGTCTGCAAAACACAGAGAAAACAATCGAGCATTTCTTTCAATTCACAAATAAGTTGGTGAGAGTTGGAAAATTTGTAAGCTTGCATGGAATTGGTATGTTGAGTTACCATCAGAGGATTTGTTGGCTTTCATAGGTAATTAAACCAGCTGTAAGAGACCCTGTTGCCTTTTTACAGTAGGCAGCTTTACAAAGAAAAGTGGAATAGAATTCTACTTAATACAACAGCAATATATGGGGGATGTGCCTTAAAAGAGAAATTTACCTAATATCAGTGGCCCTTTATGTTTACTTCACTGAGTGCTACAAACTATACTGTCTATACAATTATACATTTTAATGACAGTAAGTATCAAGTACTTGAACACATCTCAACAGTGAAGGTCAACCTGTTCACATAAATATTTTCTTCAGGAGCTGAAATAGAATAAGAAGAAATTTCAGGCTTACCTAAAGCCCTATGTCTTTGCCTTTCATGAAGGAAACAAACCAAACCAAAACTATTTTATAAGGAAGATTTACAAACTGTACTGTTCATCTGGAAACATTTAAAATTCAAATGCTAAAATTTGAAATGTTACTTTTGAAAAATAGAAAAAGGAACTTGAGATATTTCCTTAATTTTGGTTTTGACTGTATAATTTTAAAACTTTTTTAGCCGAAACTGTTGCTGATGTGGTAATTTATGAATATTTTCAACGAACCTGAAACTCCAACTTTTCTCATGCACGTATATACATATGTATATGTTTGGAGTATAATCTCTTTATCTCACAAATGTTGCCCAGCTTTATATCTTGGTTTAAAGCGAAATGTATGATTGCAACATTCATCTCTGGTTACAGATTCCTGAAGGCAATGGCCATAGGCGCCGCACACACTTGGACCTCATGGCTAAGCACAGCAGATACCCCAAAGGCTGTAGTCCTCAACCTGACAGGAAAGAGGGGGATTGATGGGGCACCATCCCTGAAGTGGAAAGCACAGGGCCAGGCACATAAGGAGTATCCTTAAAGAGACCCCTCAGGTGTAGACGTTTCACTAGTCCTGTGACCATAAGAAATGCAATGTTTTGTGCCTCGCCCCTACTGGGTTTGGGATGCAGCCTCTGGTACAGGCTGCAAGCTCTTGGAAGAAGCTACCCATGAGAATGTGTATCTCCTTATAGGCAATGTCTGCTTCTGATCACTTGTACGCAGCTCCTGTTGTCTAAATATACTAACAGGACAGTCTGTTTTCACATTGGGCCTTTGAAAGACAGATGTGAATGCACCAGCAAAGTTTTAAAACAACACAACAAGCAAACTGTTTTAGGGACCCTTGCAACAGCATATAGATAGCATTAGATAGAGTGTAAGAATCCTATAACAATAAATATTTCTCATTGTCTATTGTTGGGTTTCCTTAGCTCAAAGTTTGCATTTTCTTCAGTGAAAACAGTACTCTTTAGTTTAATTTTTATTTTTTTCAGAACATAACATACCTTGTTGACTTTAAAAGGACATTCTTTGATCTCTGCCTCTGGAAACTTCTTCATCCAATTTGTGATGAAATAAGCTGCGTTAACGAGGAGGATCTGAGTCTGGTCACTTACACTATCCTCATTCAAAATATTCTCCATTTTGCCTGTGAACAGGTTTAAGATGGTTGTTAATACAACAATACATTATCAGTATATATGGTAACATTTCACTGAATTAAAAAATCTGCGTCCTGCACCTCACAAATAAAATATTTTAATTCTACTAGAAAATGCCAAAAAGAAGCCCTGACTTAAAATTGCAGCTTAATGTTTGAAAGTGGATTTAGGATCAAGGCAGATCTTCCAAATGACAGGTTTTCTTGGCTTATATAGCTTGTTATCAAAACTACATTTACTGCTTTTGTTCAATACCTTAAAGAAGGTACTGAATATTTTCAGTGAAATTCCCCAGGTTTAAGCAAAAAAGTATTTGTCATTTGGAGGGCAAGACTTGAAGGAAAGTTCCATATTAGCAGCCTCTCACTTCTAGAGTGATACATGAGAATAAAATAACCAGAATAGCAAAAAATGCTGCTTTGGTTACAGGTCATAACCAAATACTGCTACAGACTTCAAAAAGAACATGGAAATGTTGTGTGCTTTACTCTGTTTTAGACCTGTGCAAGCAGTGCCATAAAAGACACTGAATTCAGAGCACAGTAGAGGCAAGTCCTGCCTTCATGCATGAATTGCACAGGGCAAGATAATTTCACATGGGCACCTGTGCCATCCCGGGAAAAATCAGCCATGGACCCATGTTTTCATATTTGCACCACACGAGGACAACAGGCAGCAACAGACCCCAAAGATACCTGTGCCCAGGCTGCGAACAGCCTGGGCGTGGGCCCTGGATGATCTCCTGGGCCAGGGCCAGACCTCTGTCCCCAACAGATCGGGCAGGTTCTGCCCCAGGGATCCTCATGGTCACTGAGTGGCATCTCCCGTAACTCAGCCCCGTGGTTAGTGGCTCAGCAGCACTACAGGAAAAGTTCCTGCTGCTCCATTCCCACAGGAAGGCAAATAAGAGATGCACATCTGCTTGTGGCTTCCTTGCTGGCAAATGCAGCCAAGCTGAACTAAGCCACACTGTTAATTAACAGCCTGAAATTCAGAGTTCAGCAAGTACTTCCCATCACAGTAAAACGTTTGAAGTAAACCAGGGCCCGGGTGTTTGGTGTATCTATGTCAGAAGTTTGTGAAGCAACACAGCCAGGAGCTGTCATCCTCCCAAACTGTCTTGCTGCAGTCAAGTGTGAGCAGCTTTGCTCAAGGCTAATGCAAGGTCAGTCTCACATTTCCACCTTCAGAAGTGTTGCAGTATGATTCCAAAATAGGCTGATATTGCTAATCCTCATGAATCTAAATAGTAGCTCTAGTCTCCTTGCTTTCTCTATGTGTTTATTTCTAAAAGCATTTATAAAGAGTGTCACAAGGACAAAGATCTCTTTTTCCAAAGGGGCAAACAGCACCCCCAAGGTTAAGCTGTACTCACCATCAGTTAGCTCAGAAAGAGATTTGTTGATCTTCTGACGGGTTTCCTCAGGTTTTTCTTTGAACTCCACTAATTCCAGTTCAGATGGAAAAGGCCTCTTTGTAGAGTTGATAAAGTCCTGAAAGACACAAGGTACTAAAGTCATCCTAGCTTAAATGCCATCCCTTCAATGGCTCTTTACAGAGTCTGCAACATCAGCATCCCAAGCCTCACAGCAGGGTAGCTGGGGAGTTTATTATGAGTGACAGTGGATGACAACCAGAATGCACAGCTACATTCAGCACATTGTTCCTAAGGTTGTCTTCAGTCCAGTGGTGTTACATCAGCAGCTAAAGTAACTTTAGTATTGCAGGAGTGACTACATTTTCAGAGTCTGAAAGGATAAAACAACCCTCAATCCAGACCTGGGTAATAGAGAAGACTGAGATAAAGGCCGTAGACTGCTCACATCATGTCTGTCATCACCTGATGAGATGTTTATTGCTGTGGATAGGTACTGGCCTTTGCTGTAGCAGAGGCTGAACAGCAGGCAATCTGATTCATAGAACCACAGAATGGTTTGGGTTGGAAGGGACCTTAAAGCTCATCCAGTTCCAACCCCTGCCACAGGCAGGGACACCTCACACTAGACCAGGTTGCTCCAAGCCCAGTCCAGCCTGGCCTTGAACACTGCCAGGGATGCAGCAGCCACAGCGTCTCAGGGCAACCTCTGCCAGTGCCTTACCGCCCTCATAGTGAAGAATTTTTTCCTAATGTCTGATCTAAATCTACCCTCTTTCAGTTCAAAAACATTCCTATCAATATGATTATAAAATTATTAAATTATTATAGCACCATTTAAACATGTTGAATTTTCTGAAACACTACTTTTAGGCTGATGTTGTCTTTGCTTGGGGCCCTATTCAAAAGCAACTTAGGGGGAAAGAAAACAAAGCAAAACAGAACAAACCAACCAAACAAAACCCCCAAGCAAACAAAACCCCCAAACAAACAAACAAAAAACCACCAATGTTTTTCCCAGGTATTTGCAAGGTCCATAAGTTATAAGGCCAAACACCACCTTCTCCATTTGTGGTGTTTCCATAGCCAGGCTCCTGCCTCCTCTACAGCTTAAGTAGTAATTACTTGGGTGTGTGAACTGGACACACACTTGGCCCACCAACTTTTTTAACACTCCTTTTCGCTCATACTCACAAGGCAAAGACCTTGATGTGGCATAGAAGTTAGGTCACATTGAAAACCTACTGAGCTACTGACATAAAGCATATTAATGAAAGAATTAGAAGTGTTGCAATAGTTGCATAAGCTTGGGGTCAGGCAGAACACTCATCCATCCTCCTACAAACTTTCATGGCATCAGAGCATATTACATTGTTCATCATCTGAGTCTACCCAATTAACAGCCAAAAGTGGGAGAATTTATTTTAAATAACATTGCAGTCTGACACCATAACCCATCAACATGCTGGCCAAGCAATTCCTAGCACCAGGCTTTTCTGCAGTACTTACTGTGGTAGGATTAAGAGACTTGTCTACAAAGAGTCGCTTGACCATTTTCAGTGCAAAGAAAGAGCTGAGTTTGGAAACGTCTGAAGTTATTGTTTGAAACCCAAAAGAAACATCTTTGACATCTTTTAAATGGAGTACCTGTAAAATGAATATAATAAAACACTAAACATCTTTATTATTATATTATCTAAATATTTCTAACAGCTTTGCAAAAAGTAGTGCTCGTTTGTGACCAGAATTGTGGCTTTTTGTATTTAAGCTAACAACACAACCTCTCACTGTTCTTACTCAAAAATCATTTATTTATTTGACATCCTCACATAAATCTAAAAATCTGATCCTAACAGAACTTTAGCCAATCGCATTTCTTTCCTGTGAGCAGTCTAAGAAATCAATAGAGCTGTTCATGCTGGTGATGTGGCTTTCTCAATTAAAGTGCTGTAGTATACAGTCATGTTTCCACCTAACTTATATTCCTGTCCAAAAACCAGGAGCTTTTAAGCCAGATAAATGAGGGTCCCAGTTAGTCTCCTTTCTAGAAGTGGGCTACACCTTTAAAAATGATTAACAGATCACAAAGTTTTCTGATTGCTGTGACTGATACATGACAGGGACTGTAGCAATAGGACAAGGGGTAATGGGTTCAAACTTAAACAGGGGAAGCTTAGATTAGACATAAGGAAGACGTTCCTTACTGTGAGGGTGGTGAGGCTCTTGAACAGGTTGCCCAAAGAAGTGGTAAATGCTCCATCCCTGGCAGTGTTCAAGGCCAGGTTGGACAGAATCTTGGGCAACATAGTCTAGTGTGAGGCATCCCCGCCTGTGGCAGGGGGGGTTGGAACTAGATGATCTTAAGATCCTTTCCAACCCAAACCAGTCTGTGACTCTATGATCCTATGACATCATGTGATATTTCAGCAAAAAATGATCAGATAAGTGCACCTGTTTTGGTAGACGAAGTGTGAGCTGGAGGTAGAGCTACTGACCCACACGTGGCCACCTTCCAGCTCTTGGGAATGACAAGTCCAGTTCTAGGACGTGCTGGGGTGACCTAAAACTTACTGCTTTCAGGCACCAGAGGTGAGAGGTTTCTGCTGGTCTTGTTTGAAAATAACTCTGTAAATATGAATTGAATTCCTAATGTCTGCTTATTACAGGATCTTTGATGGTGGCTGTTTCATTACAGGCAGCCTGCCCAGCCCTCCTCACGTCTCAAACTCCCACATGAGGCATAGCAGGCACTAGCAACCTCCTTTTCCCTTTGTCCTTCACTGCTGCTCTTTCTCCCTGAACACATCATATTTTCACAGACACAGCAAATTGCTGTTCTGCCTTAGCCACCCCTCTGTGTCCTTCCCTTTCCTTGCTCAGCAGCAGCAGAAGGAAATAAGCTCCCAAGTGTACAGCACCAGCACAGGTCTCATAGCTGAACTCCATAGTCATTTCCTCAGAAACAACTTTCTCCACTTGTTTCCTTTTCCTCCAACAGTTTTATTTCTTAGCATGTTACGCACAGAAAGCTTCTGTGCCTCAAAATTATTTGGGGAGAAAGCTACACTACTGCTATTTCTTTACCTGGGAGAGCTTTTGGCACGAGTTTGTTAACTGATATTCCAGAGTAAGACTGCCAGTTTGGCTCCCTTTGTATCTAGTATTTAAAAACCAAGCATGAACTCAGGGGCAGGCAGAAGCTAGAACAGACATGGGAAACAGGAGATGTTACATTTAAAAACATACTAAGCTCTCCTGAATATTTGCAGTCAGCACTTTCTATACAGCACTTGAGAAATATGAAATACAAACGCATTTGTGTAACAAAGCTCCATTTGAGACGTGTACGCTAACATTATGGGATGGTTCAAAGCAAATTACAGACATAAGTGAAAACAAAATTAAGAGCAGGTTAATATTTTGAAATCTCCCATTAAGAAGAAAATGCTTGAATTCTGAAATGGTGAGGAAGCTGCAGGGGGCATCTAAATAAAAAAAAAAAAAAAAAAAAAAAAGTAAAATCAGAATTAATTTAATTAAAAAGAAAAAAAACCCCACAATGCTGTGTGGAAAAATCTGCAATGCCTAGAAGATCTTCATGGATATATTGCTGTACAGCTCTGTGAATAGCACAAAACTCATTGTAAACCTGTGGCACGAGTGAGAGCACAGGGAGCTGCAAGTGGGGCTCCCTTCAAGGAATGACAAGGTACAGAGAGGAATTCCCCACGCAGGAAAAATATATTCAAATATGTAGAACATCCACCCAAGCCAGGTGATAGGTATCACACAAATGCATACAGAATTTGCTTCTGATCCACCTTTAAGAACTGCAGAAACCGTGAGCGCTGTCATCAGGATTAAAAGGAGCTACACAAATCTCTGCTTACAGAGGGGCAGCAGAAGAGGCTGCAAGGCTGTCTCCCTACACCGTAGAGAGACCCTGATAAACTGCCATACTGCATCATGGTGTTGGAAACCCCTTGAACACAAGTTGCTTGTAAGGAGAAACATGGCTGAAGTTGTGCTGCCTTCTACTGCATCTGCCTCCTCTTAGTGGTATTGTGGAAGAAAGGGGAAATGTCAGTGACAGAGCTGCTAAGCACACTTTGTGCTGACAGACAATGGCAAAATTCTTCCCAATTCTATAAAGCTTAGTCATTATTGAAAAATGAAAAAAAGAAAAAAACAATTATCCAGAAAATTGAGTGATCTTGACTGTGACTTGCAGCCACAATCAACACCATGCTAAAAGGAGACAAAGCTTCAATGCAACTGTTGAGGATTCTGCCATGTCCACCTTGTACACAATTGAGAAAGCTTTTTCTTTATGCCAGATTTTCAACCTCTTTTTCTGTGTGGGTTTATGGAGTGGGGAAACTTCCTGGAATTTTAGAGGGATGTCTCTATAATATATATTATGTCTATATATATAATGTCTATATATGTCTATATTATAACTGTCTACATATAATAATAAATAAGAAAGCACCTCCAACTGCTACATAATTTTGCAGACACAGAACAAAATGCTGACACCTTACCTGTTTCATTTGGTCTGCAGTATCACCTTTCGTAGCTTTATATGCCAGAGCCAGAGACGTTGAGGTACACAGTGGGGAAAATATAATATTGCCTGTTTTGTCTTTCTCACATAGTTTTTTGAACATATCAACTGCAAAGGCAGTGTTCGCTAGTTGCAGAGCATCCATTGTCATCCTGAAACAGAAAAGAGAAAAGAAAGATGACTCAGTGTAATTCTAGCTCCTGCAGTGGTGAGGCTGCGTCGGACCACTGAAAGAGGCTGGACACCAGCATAGGACTGAGCAGCTTGAACCTTCAGGGAGAGAAGGGCCTGACTGAGCCCACTCAGCTGTTGCCAGCACACTGGCAGCTCCCAAGGTCTCATCCATCATCCATATCCAACCAAAGAAATGAGAGTGGTTCATTAACAGCCATCATCTTCAAGTGACAGATGGCAATCCCACATATTACATGAGCCAGTATTGCCAGAAGCACTTTGGGAAATCTGGGTAGGTCAGGGTGACCCACGCACATGAGTCAAATTGGATCACATATGAATTTAATCTGTTTTTAATTGATACTCTTAGAATGTGTCAACTTATAATGTACTTTGCCTATGCTCTGGGCTCTCCTGGCTCTCAGACAGGCCTTTAATAGTCTCATAATCGCTCCTGTCTCTTGCTTCATGGCTAATTGATCATCAAGGCTTTAGTTTTGGTACATATCCTTCCTCTGAGGGATGACTCCCCATTCTCCCTAGCCTTGCTCGAAGTCTTCAGAAAGCTGTCTGGTCCTGTAGGTTGAGATTGTCCTAGAAGCTTAAAGGAGGCCTCCTAAATAAATACTGCTGTGTGCTCACTCACCAATTACACTGCTTTAACTGCAAATATTTTCCTAGTTGTCCCTAATAACTACAGTTGCCACAGGGCTGTTAGCTGATCTGTGCAGTCAGGAATGGGAAGGGTAGTGCCCAAGGGACAGCTGCCATAGCCCATGATCTGGGAAAGCCTGAGAGTATTACACAGTATCACAGTATCACAGTATGTTAGAGATTGGAAGGGACCTCAAAAGATCATCTAGTCCAATCCCCCTGCCAGAGCAGGAACACCTAGATAAGGTTACACAGGAATGTGTCCAGGCAGGTTTTGAATGTCTCCAGAGAAGGAGACTCCACAACCCCCCTGGGCAGCCTGTTCCAGTGTTCCGTCACCCTCACTGAGAAGAAGTTTCTTCTCAAGTTTAAGTGGAACCTCTTGTGTTCCAGTTTGTACCCATTACCCCTTGTCCTATCATTGTTTGCCATTGAGAAGAGCCTGGCTCCATCCTCGTGACACTCCCCCTTTATATATTTATATACACTAATAAGGTCACCCCTCAGTCTCCTCTTCTCCAAACTATAGAGACCCAGCTCCCTCAGCCTTTCCTCATGAGGGAGATGCTCCACTCCCTTAATCATCTTTGTCGCCCTGCGCTGGACTCTCTCCAGCAGGTCCCTGTCCTTCTTGAACTGAGGGGCCCAGAACTGGACACAATATTCCAGATGCGGTCTCACCAGGGCAGAGTAGAGGGGAAGGAGGACCTCTCTCGACCTACTGACCACCCCCCTTCTAATACACCCCAGGATGCCATTGGCCTTCTTGGCCACAAGGGCACAGTGTTGGCTCATGGTCATCCTGCCATCCACTAGGACCCCCAGGGCCCTCTCCCCTACACTACTCTCTAACAGGTCGTTCCCCAACCTATACTGGAACCTGGGGTTGTTCCTGCCCAGATGCAGGGCTCTACACTTCCCCTTGTTACGTTTCATCAAGTTATTCCCTGCCCAACTCTCCAGCCTGTCCAGGTCTCGCTGGATGGCAGCACAGCCTTCTGGCGTGTCAGCCACTCCTCCCAGCTTAGTGTCATCAGCAAACTTGCTGATAGTACACTCAATTCCCTCATCTAAATCGTTGATGAATATATTAAATAATACTGGTCCCAGTACTGACCCTTGAGGCACTCCACTAGATACAGGCCTCCAACCAGACTCCGCCCCATAGACTACAACTCTCTGGCTTCTGTCCTTCAGCCAGTTCACAGTCCATCTCACTACCTGATCATCCAGGCCACACTTCCTCAGTTTAGCTATGAGGATGCTGTGGGAGACTGTGTCAAATGCTTTGCTGAAGTCAAGGTAGACCACATCCACCGCTCTGCCATCATCCATCTACTGTGTTATTTCCTCATAAAAGGCTATGAGGTTGGTCAAGCATGACTTCCCCTTGGTAAAGCCATGTTGACTGCCCCTCATAACCCTCTTATCCTTGACATGACTTAAGATGGCATCAAGGATAAGGTGCTCCATCACTTTCCCAGGGATGGAGGTGAGGCTGACCGGTCTATAGTTACCCGGGTCCTCCTTCTTGCCCTTTTTGAAGACTGGAGTGACATTTGCTTTCCTCCAGTCCTCAGGCACCTCTCCCGTTTCCCAAGACTTGGTGAAGATGATGGAGAGTGGTCTAGCAATGACTTCCGCCAGTTCCCTCAGCACCCGCGGGTGCATCCCATCTGGACCCATGGATTTATGGATGTCCAGATTGCTCAACTGGTCCCTAACCCATTCCTCATCGACTAAGGCAAACTGCTCCAGTGACCTGACTTCATTTGAGGTCTCAGGAGTACAGGGCTCTTCAGGACTGCCTCCGGCAGAGTAGACAGAGACAAAGAAGGCATTCAATAACTCTGCCATCTCAGTATCTTCTGTCACCAGGGCACCCATCCCATTCACCAGTGGGCCAACCTTGCCTCTGGTGTTAGTTTTATCAGCGATGTATTTGAAAAAGCTCTTTCTGCTGTCCTTGACCCCTCTTGCCAGATTTAATTCTAAGGAGGCCTTAGCCATCCTAGCTGCCTTCCCATCTTCTAGACTGCTTTCACTGAAATCGCACTTTAGTCTAAGCATGTTTGTGTAGGTTCAAGCTGACAAGGGTGAACCCCAAAATTTCAGTCAATAGCACAAGTCTGGCTTTAGACCAGCAAGCACAAAAAAGACAACTCCTTTTGTCATAGTGAATTTGACACTACTCTGCCCTCAGTGTCATCTATCCCTAAAAAAAATGCAATCTGTTAAAACTGGTGTTAAACAGCTCCATCAAAGCTACTGACAGAGACAGAAAGGAAATGGAAAAGATAAATATTGAGCATAAGATTTCACACAGAACCTAAAGCATATCTCCAGCATTTGCTCTCTCCAGAAAAAATGGCAAAATAATGGAATAATTATGGAGGGGTGATTTTAAAAGCTGTATTCTTATCCAGATGCATACCTATCTACACTTGCATGTCAGGCTCTGACACTGAAGATCTAGGGGCCCTATTTTATCTTATCATGAAAAGGAAAGTCAGTTATTTCTTACATTGGTAGAAGGTTTGCTAATCTTTCGAGAAACACCTTAAGGACAGGGATTTCTCTCCAATAACTACTTAATACTGCAGTCTCACTTACTTACCTAGTTCATACAATATACACCTTAGCCCAGGAAAGACCTCACTTTCCTGGGAGAAAGCAGAAAGGTATGAGAAGACACAAAGGGGAAGAGGGAACATATGGGCAGGCAACTGTCTCCAGCAAGGTACCTTTTTTTGACTGCTCCCGCTCCTCCCAGTTTGGAAAGGCATTCTGAATTAGAACTGTCTTCTATTTGAGTGCATGTGTCATACTGCCCAAACGCAGCTGAACATCTGACACTACTGTACAGAGACACTGTTGTGGTACTTGACAGTAGTGAATGACTTCCAAATAATCTGTAGTATTTAACATTTTTATGGGAGTAATAGAACTGGTGCACAATTTCCCTGTGACACAGTAGGGGGAAACACTTTTGATTTACTTGTAAGGCCTGTTTGATTAGAAAAAGCTTCTTATAAAATAAATGTCTTTATTTTTATTTTTATTTCAATTAACTTACAAACGTTCTTGCATCTATTTGGTAAGGCAACTGTCCTACTTGGCAACTGGCTTGTTTCGGGCTAAAAGATGCAGTATAAAAGGCTACTGAAATGCATTGCACAATCTAATTAAGTAAAAAACCACAAAGGTACTGGCATAAAACCAAGGCTCTTTAAATCCACGTTTGAAAAGCACACCTAACCGGCACTGCATTCTTGCAGAATGTTCTGACTGTTGGTATTAGCGACAAACTGTTTGCTAACAAATTTCCTTCCACTGGGAAAACAAAAATAAATGGGAATTTGTCTTGAAGAGGGGAAACATTAAATACATATATATCACTGAAGAAAGTTATCCTTACATAAAAATATAGAAGAGTATGCTTTGCAACATCTAGGGGCCAGTAGCCTGGAGCTAGCAGCCAGCAGCTGCTAGGTAAAGAGACATTATCCATGTGAGATCCCATTTTACAGTGTCAGCAGGTAGTCACGCTGATATCAGAGTGAGGCTTAGGAAACATATCTCAGAGATCTTATGTGTCTAAAGCACCAGCGCAGCACTGCAACCATCTATCTCATTTACGTAGTTACAACTTATCATGCACGAAAGCAACTAATTACCGGAAGTGGGCTCAGCGTGCACCTTAAAGGACAACAGCTTTGGGCAGACCAGTGGCAAGCCAGTTAAAACAAATTTGAAGGACTGAGACTGCTGATGACGGAGTAACTTGGAACAAGAGGCAAAGCAGCAATGTAACATCATCCTTTAAAGTGCCTATCTGTAGTTGCTCATCCCAGACGTGCACTTTTGTGCCTGTGCATGTCTTAAATAAACTGCCTTGCACAGGCTACCTATCTTATCTTCCCCATTAACTCAACCATTCACAATGAACACAGAATACATAATCCTTAACTCCATTTCTCTTTCTCTGTCCCCCTCCCCAGCCCCCTAAAATTTGAGATTTGTGGCAAGTAGCAGCTTCCCAGGTATTTCTTACTGAGAACCTGGTGGGAAATTACCCACATAACAAAGAACGTGTCATTCGACATCTACCACCTTCAAGAAGTCAAACAGTACAAAGAACATCACAATGCAGAATGAGGCATGTAGCTCATCTGAAAGAAATCTGACTTAAAGAATATCATTCTTTAGTGCTGGATGGCCTCATATTATTCTATTCAGGCCTCTGGATCTTCCTTACAGGCTAAAAATCAACATGCAATCATAACCACTTAAAAATACTTCTTGTCCCTTTCTAGCTTAATATTGCAAATCCTATGCTGTCATTCTAGCATTGGTATTTTCAGTTATATTGGCAAACCTAGGGTGATTTAAGATGTGTATGTGCTGCCTGTGTTTTGCTTCCTTGAGTTGCAAGAGAGTCAGAGTAAGAAAATAAAATAGGAAATTTTGCAAAATTGAATGAAGCTCTTCTTCCTTATGCCAGTGAAAAGCTGTACCATAGCTTAAAAACTCTTCTGACCTCATTAGTAACGCTGATACTGCTCATGTTGGTTCATTTTCTACAAAGTTTCAGTGTTCCTTTTTCAGCGAGGAAAGCAGGAGGTACTTCGTGGTGAACCTTTTGTTTACCTTTTGTTCATATATTACCTGCTGATACTCTCAAAGCTTCTTTTGTTTGGAGTGCAACTATTCCTGGTAGCGGTAAAGCTCTCCATTCTCACAATTTCTGTCAGTGCTACTATTCAAATAATGCCTATTCATGGCATTTTGTTGGAAGAAAAGCTCAGTCCTACCCTTGACCTTGAACAACAGGCTGGATAGAGAAGAATAACCTCTATATCACTTTTTCAATTCACCTGGTCAGCCAGTTTTTTATGCTTCATTTATTTATGATGTATGATATTTAGGAGCTTATGACATTCATATTATTGAAAAAAAATTTACCGTAGTAAACATTTCAGAATGTTAAATCTCACTAAAGACTTGAGCATCCCAAGCCTTGAGAGTCCAGTAAAGCCAGTTCCAGTCAAGTGAGAAGGGCTGAAGCTCCCATCTAGTGGAAAGCCCATTAGCTGCCCATTAACAGTCTTAGAAATTAGACCCAGCTCCTGAGTCAGTAATCACGGGGAACCCTCAAACAGGGAGGAGTAAAAAAACCTGAAAACGAAATGTCAGAAAGGCCTGCTGCATTGATTCTTGCTGAGTCCCTCCTTCCCCGGGAAAGCAGTATGTCAGCATTTCCAGAGAGGCCTGCGGCACTGGGGCATCTTCTAAGCACAGGTAGCCTGTGATCCACCCAGCTTTTCTTAAAACTGTCACAGAGTTACAGAAGCACTTTCAGGTACAGAAGGGAGCCGAACGGCTACTGAACCAGTTTGGAAAGACCTGATGTAAACATGTTTAAGACACCATTTTTGCTTAGTCACTCTTGAATGCAACAACAACAACAAACACTCCCCCCTCTCAAACCAAGAGAGAGGCTTTGTTTACTACCTACTTACTAAGAGAAAAGCTTAATATAGCTTATCTTTTAAAAATATAACCAGGAGAATAGGAATGTCTGTGTGGGAATGTCTGTGTGGAAATGTCTGACAAGTCATTTTATCTTTATGGTAGGGATAATCTGATAAAGCAGAACAAGTATTTATTTTATTCTTGTCCTGGTTAAGCAGTCCTTTCAGGAGAAGTCACTTGTGACAGATATAGCATGGCCAGTGCTCACCATTCAGTGCTGGGGGAGTGTATTTGGTTTATAACTCAGGAGCTGTGAGTGCCAGTGCTGTAGTCTCTCCAGTTCAAACAAACTTCCACTGTGTGAAACCATATGAAACAAGATACATGCATGTTTCACAAGTGAGGCATTAATCTGAAATTACCTCAAGCACTGAACATGACCCACTTTAGTTTTTACTCGGCAAACAGAAAATATAAGGAAATAAGAGACTTCTGTGAGCCTTTTCTTCTTACTTCTACACAAGTGAGACAACTCACTACCTGGCAGAATACCTGGCTATGCAACAAGGACACAATTTCCTCTGAACAGACATTTGTTTGAGGAACTCAAGACTGCAGACTGATGTGGGACCAGAACATCTTGTATGGCTGGGAAAAAGCACTGTCAGCAACATAGCAGGGAAAGTCACTCCAGGAAGGAAATCGGGATGAGCCACCACAATATGCTTTGTTGTACCTCAATAGCCAGTGAATTCTTCAAACTAAATTGTCACACTGAAAATAAATTGGTAATTACTGGACCAAAGTTCCTGCCCTTCACTTTAAACAAGTGTGGATTAATCACTCAAGTAATAAAGCAAACAGAGTGCAGTGTACACACCTCCGCAGAAAATGAAAAGAACACTCCTCTATAACAGAGACTTATAAGACAGTCCAAATGCTATTTTAACACAAGGAGCATGTTTCATGGTATCATACACAACCTGTTTTTTCTGATAGAGGGAAAGCCATTTGCAATAAACCACCATATTTTAATAATTCATAATGCCCTTCACTGTCTTACCTGCCAGATCCTATTCACCGCTTCCAATAAATCTTTTCAGAGGGAAGAAATATAGCATAGCAATGCAGCAATTTTGGGATGAAAACAAAACATTGCAGTTTAGGGAGGATCTTTGCTCCTTTCATTTCAGATAGTATTTTTTGAACAAATTTCCTTATCCCACTCCCTCTACAACAAAATATTTCATTGTGGAGGTATTTTTAACTATTAGTTAGGCGTTAACTAAAGTATCAGAAGAGGAAAAAAAGCTGTACTTACTTTGCAAAGCTATAATCCTGGTAAACAAGTCAATGGAATGGGTACAGCACGAAGAACTAGCTACCCGTGGTGAAACCTTGCTGAGCAGAAGACTCTTACCTTGGCTGCTCATTGACACCACTCCCACTTTACCAACCTTAATTTGTGCAGACACACACTCCCTCTCACTCTCTCTTTCTTCCCTCCCCCAGCCTTAATCATGCTTCATAGCAACTCCTTCATTGCAGGCGCACAGCTACTGAAGACAACAACAAGCTCTGGCAGGAAAGAGCAGCCTTTGTGCATTGCCTTCAGCAAGCACAGTACAAAAGGCACCAGACAAGAATGAAGGAAGACTATGAAGGAGAGAATACAGGAATGGATGAGCAATTAAAAGGCCTTCTGAGCAAAACAGTACTCCAAATTACTTCGGATTTCCGCTATTTGCAGAAAAAATTGCAGTTGTGAAAAAGACACTCAGGATAACAAACAAAACATGTAGGTTTGTGTGGCTGAGCACCTAGCATCTGTATATGCATTAAGACAGTGTCTTAACTGTCTTTGTAAGAGGCACAGGTCTGTATTTGGTTGCCTTAAAAGCCCAAGGCCAGACTGGAGTTAACACTCCAGGAAAAATACCTGCCCTCCTTATTGCTGCAAAGCAAGAGCTTCCTCCCACAGGCAGCCAGGTCTTCTGCAAGAGAGCAGCCTTCTCTGCTGTCCCCAGAGGTGTAAGGGGAGCAGAAAGTCCCATCCCTTCACCTCCGGGATGGGGACTCCTGGGCTCATGTTGTAAAGTTTCTTTTAAAGGCTGGACAGTGGAAAAGAGAAAGGACTCTACACTGCCAAGCTGGAGGTGTATAAACATCACCCACTGTTAGATAACTGCTCTGTGATGGCTGAGGTCAGGCACTATGTAGCTGTACTGAATCCTTCAGCCTGACCTAGTTACTGCTGAGAAATTAATTCTTTCTGGTCATGGTGCTACAAAACTAATAATCACTGCTGCAATTGTGATGCTTCAGAAGAAGGAGTCCACACTGACACTGGTAACTGAGCAGCTCAGAGGGAAGTCTTGCTTCCCCTGAGAATGGGTATTTTGGGCTTATTTTCTGTTGGAGGTAATGTTAAAATAACTGTGACTTCCTGGCAGCTTCTTACTCATATTTATGAGAACTCCTGACATATGACTGTGTCTTACTTACAGCCCAGCCAGGAAGATGTGGAAAAGTAGAAGATGCTGACTTGAAAATTACAACATGCTTAACCTCAGGTAGTTGAGGTTTGCAAGGGACAAGAAATGAAGTCACTCTCTCCCAGTCCAGGAACACTCTCTCTTGGTCTGACTGAATAACAACTACTTGCATCAGCTTCCCCGTGTCCTGCATTTACCTTCCACTAAATTAGTCTTGTTCAGTTTAATCACAAAGCATTTTCAATACACAGCTATTATGGCCTGTATTTCTGTCACCAAGTTAAAAAAAAAAAAAAAAAAAAAGAGAGAATAAAACAAATAACAGGATTTTTCCTTATAAAAAAATAAAAACTATTTTTAAGCCCGCTGTTAGTTGCACACCTTCTATTGTGATGTCAGAAAATAAGTTAAATAAATCAGGGGAAAACAACGGGTGTGTGACGTGGAACACTTTGAATATTAAAGCCTTGTAACGCAGACAAGTCACAGGCTACTGACAAAGTAATAACTCAGCTCTTGTCCTTTCTCTTGCACCTCTTTCAGGTCTTCAACAGCCCAAGGAAAAACATGAAGACACTGCTGGATGCTGGGATCCAGCAGTTACATACATGCGTCTTCATCTATGAACTGGCAGGCTAGATGCACTTCATTGCAGATGGGATACAACCTGCCAGGTGACTCTCCTGTTACTCAGCCTGCTTTCAGCCCCTGCTCCCTCAGCTCTCCCTGCCACTCCCTCTGAACACCTCCTAGGAATGTTGTCCCTACATGCTGCTGGAAGGGAACAAAAAACAGCCACCTTCTCTCCACTCTTAGGGCAAGCTCATTTGGGAAGAGGGAAACTCCTGCTGCTCAACACCACATGGAGAACTATACTAGAGAGCAGACTTTGGCCTCTTCAGGAGCCTGCTTAGTAAGGTTCCATGGGATACAGCCCTAGAGGGCAGGGGGGCCCAAGACTGTTGGTTGTTATTCAAGGATCACCTGCTTCAAGCTCAGGAGTGTTGCATCCCAACTAGAAGGAAGTGCAGCAAGAGGGCCAGGAGACCTCCTTGGATGGATAGGGAGCTGCTGAGGAAACTTCGAAGGAAAAAAGAGGCTTATAGAAGGTGGAAGCAGGGACAGGTGGCCTGGGAAAAATACAGGGATGTTGTCCGGGAAGCTAGGGACCAGGTGAGGAAGGCTAAGGCCCAGTTAGAATTAAACTTGGCTAGGGATGTTAAGGATAACAGGAAGGGATTCTATAGGTATGTAGCAAGTAAAAGACAGACTAGGGACAATGTAGGCCCCCTCCAGAAGATATCGAGAGAACTGGCTACCCTGGATTTGGAGAAGGCTGAGGTTCTTAATGACTTCTTTGCCTCGGTCTTCACTGGCAAAGGCTCTGACCGCACCACCCAAGTCTTGGAAGGCGAACGCAGGGACTGTGAGAATGAAGACCCTAGGCCCACTGTAGGAGAGGATCTGGTTTGAGACCATCTTAAAAACCTGAACGTACACAAGTCCATGGGACTTGACAACATCCATCCGTGGGTCCTGAAGGAGCTGGCAAATGGAGTTGCTAAGCCCCTGTCCATCAGATTTGAAAAATCACGGCAGTCAGGTGAAGTTCCCAACGGCTGGAAAAAGGGAAATATAACCCCCATTTTCAAGAAGGAGAAAATGGATGACCCGGGGAATTACAGACCAGTCAGTCTCACCTCTGTGCCTGGCAAACTCTTGGAGCAGATTCTCCTGGAAGGCATGCTAAGGCACATGAAAAACAAGGAGGTGGTTGGTGACAGCCAGCATGGCTTCACTAAGGGGAAATCCTGCCTGACCAATTTGGTGGCCTTCTATGATGGGGCTACGGAACTGATGAACAGGGGTAGAGCAGTTGACATCATCTACCTGAACTTGTGCAAAGCGTTCGACACTGTCCCACATGACATCCTTGTCTCTAAATTGGAGAGACATCAATTTGATGGGTGGACCACTCGGTGGATAAAGAACTGGCTGGATGGCCGCACACAAAGAGTTGTGGTCAATGGCTCGATGTCCGGCTGGAGACCAGTAACGAGTGGTGTCCCTCAGGGATCGGTGTTGGGACCGGTCTTGTTCAACATCTTTGTCGGTGACATGGACAGTGGGATTGAGTGCGCCCTCAGCAAGTTTGCCGATGACACCAAGCTGTGTGGTTCAGTTGATACGCCGGAGGGAAAGGATGCCATCCAGAGGGACCTTGACACGCTTGTGAGGTGGGCTGATGCCAACCTTGTGAAGCTTAACCATGCCAAGTGCAAGGTCCTACACCTGGGTGGGAGCAATCCCAGGCACGGCTACAGGTTGGGCAGAGAAGAGATTCAGAGCAGCCCTGCAGAGAGGGACTTGGGGGTGTTGGTCGAAGACAAAATGAACATGAGCCGGCTTCAGTGTGCACTCGCAGCCCAGAAAGCCAACCGTATCCTGGGCTGCATCAAGAGGAGCGTGACCAGCAGGTCGAAGGAGGTGATCCTGCCCCTCTACTCTGCTCTCGTGAGACCTCACTTGGAGTATTGTGAGCAGTTCTGGTGTCCTCAACATAAAAAGGACATAGAACTGTTGGAACAAGTCCAGAGGAGGGCCACGAGGATGATCAGGGGATTGGAGCACCTCCCGTATGGAGACAGGCTGAGAAAGCTGGGGCTGTTCAGCCTGGAGAAGAGAAGGCTGCGTGGAGACCTCAGAGCAGCCTTCCAGTATCTGAAGGGGGCCTACAAGGATGCTGGGGAGGGACTATTCATCAGGGACTGTAGTGAGAGGACAAGGGGTAACGGGTTCAAACTTAAACAGGGGAAGTTTAGATTGGACATAAGGAAGAAATTCTTTACTGTGAGGGTGGTGAGGCACTGGAATGGGTTGCCCAGGGAGGTTGTGAATGCTCCACCCTTGGCAGTGTTCAAGGCCAGGTTGGATGACGCCTTGGGTGGCATGGTTTAGTGTGAGGTGTCCCTGCCCATGGCAGGGGGGTTGGAACTAGATGATCTTAAGGTCTTTTCCAACCCTAACTATTCTATGGTTCTATTCTATGATTCTATGATCATCTAGTTCGAACCCCCATATAACTTTATACTAGATACTATAACTTTATACTATATACTATACTATATACTTTGTACTATACTATATACTTTATACTATATACTATACACTTTAACACAATTAGAAAAATTCAAAAGGTAAGATTGCAGAGTCTGTAAACAGGTACACACAAAAGCATTTTTAATATTACCCACATAACATGATTTCAGATTTCTTTTTAGCAACAGGAATAAGCAATAACGCAAATATTTTTAATTTTCATAAGAAATGCTATCAAAGATCAGACTGACAGTTACAAACCACAAGGTAATTTGAAATTAGAATAACCTTTGCAATAATAAAGTGTTATTCTCTGGTTCCATTGAGAAAGACAACTGAACAGCAACAAGCTGTCTCTCTCTATTTTCTCTTTCTTCCCAAGGTGTATGCCCTGTTACACATAAATGATGGTGTCACATAGCAACACACTGATTCAACATGTATGGTAGCAACACAGTTTTCTTCAGGCATGTCTGCTGACGTAGAAGTATTACTCACCGGTGATTACTTCTAACAACAGACTGGAAATTAATTTCTCATACCTACCTACTTACTTTTGGGTTTTTTTAGTGAGGCTGTTCTGGACTGGGGGCGTACATTTCACTGGGAAAAAACTGAAATAGGCAACCAAATACATGACAGCTTTCAGTGAGAACAAAGCCTTTAATCTGGTGATGAGAAATTAATGATCCCATGTCCTGGAATCAGGCTGTTGAGAATTTGACTACTTTCCCTAAAGGCATTGCTCCCAACACTTAGCACCAGGCATAATGCTTGGTGCAATACAAATAAATCAGCTTAACAGAGATAGATAGATTTGACTGACTACTTGGAAGAGCCTGTGAAAGAGCCTCCTAATATGACTAGGAAATCAAAGTATAAGGGGAAATGCATATATGTAAAAGAGACAAAAAACATGGCACATTATTCTGAAACTTCATCTTTTTTCCACTACAAAGACTACGATCAACTTCTGTGAAACAAAAGTAGAGAGACAACGCTTTGGATTAATCACTTCTCACTAAAACATCTGTGATCCACTCTGCTCAGGACGATGAAATTTCGAACCCATCCCTGTGTGCGCTGCTGGTTCAGGGTGCCATCTCATGGGGACACAGATAACATTCTTTTTCCCTTGTCACCAATGCCGGCAGTTACTGCACCATCTTCCTTTGCCAGGCTGGAACTATGAGTCAACATCACCTGTCTTAATGACTGTTCCAGAAAAAATGCAAACATTCTCACATTTGTCATGTTTCCTCAGTCTTCTCTTTTTCTTCCCATTTAGTGATATTTTCAAATCTTTGAAGTGACACTCCCTAGTATTCATAGAATCATAGAATGGTTTGGGTTGGAAGGACCTTAAAGCTCATTCAGTTCCAATCCTCTGCCACAGGCAGGGACATCTTCCACTAGACCAGGTTGCTTCAAGCCCAGTCCAACCTGGCCTTGAACACTGCCAGGGATGGGGCAGCTACAGTTTCTCAGGGCAACCTCTGCCAGTGCCTCATCACCATCACAGGAAAGAATTTCTTTCTAATATCTAATCTAAATCTGCCATCTTTCAGTTGAAAGCTTGTCCTACCCCTTGTCCTATGTCTACATGCTCTTGTAAATAGTCTCTCCAAATTTCTTGTAGGCCCCCTTCAGGTACTGGAAGGCTGCTATAAGGTCTCCCATGAGCCTTCTCCTTCTCCAGGCTGAACAGCCACAACTCTCTCAGCCTGTCTTCATAGGAGAGATGGATTGTTTAGGTGATTGGATTCACCTGATTGAAACCACCGTACCATGGGAGTACTGCTACTGAGGATGCTTCCTCTACATATCCAGTCTGTTGTGCTCAAGTATAGATCTGTGGAGGACCTCAACTACTGAATTACTGTCAGCATAATAATCCATCAGTAAGTTCCTAACTGAGCATTGGAGCAATTTTAGAATTGTCATCCTTCACCTAACAAAATAATCTGTATTGGGATAGGACTGCCCCTGTGACTAGATCAAGGTAGGAACTCTAATGAGAGAGGAGATCATATTGACATAAACTAAATTAGCAGACATACCTTTCCCAAGAGGAGTAAAGGGACCAAGCAGCCCTCTCCCTCAGACACCAGACTAGTTTTAACTCAGGGCTTCAGCAGTTTCTGGAAGGGGTTACATGACCTTCACTGCCCTCTGTAGTAGACCTGAACTCTTGACAGACAGCTTCCCTTCCAGCTTTGTGTTTGTATTATTCCTTTAAGTGGGTATGAGAACTAGGGATACCCCCACACCCCCACCGCCCTTTCTTTTACCTACCGTCATCAGTAGATGAGTCACTCTCTTCTGTAATCCCAGTAGTTGTGTGACTGTGTGATTAATGCAAGCCAAGGCACACACTTTCCCAGAGTTGCCCAGTGCAGTTTCATAGCCTGAATATACGTGTATTACAGGAAAATAAAGGCTTAGAAACAATATTTGCTAAAGATTTCATTGGAAATGGAAACAGAAATTCAGCCTTCACAGGCTGAATTTTCTCCTGTTGTCTGTTTTCAGTGGAGGATGGAGTGAAAGACTTTGTTTATCCCTGAATGCAGCTAAAATGAGGTGTGAACATGTTAATTCTTGCTTCTCCTGTTGGTATTTGGCAGATCTATTAAAGGCAACCAAATCGTAGTCTGCATTCTTTTGCACTACTTGAAGGAACACACCCTGCAAGTTTACTGTATGATCATGAAACTATAGAAGTTATAGCTGCAAACCATCTTGACTTCCAGATGTAAAATTTAGAAATAATAGGCTAAAACCCCAGCTAATGTAAACTGATTAACGCCCATGATAGCAAGGGAGCTATTCCCATGCTGAGCAGTAGCAGGACTACTACCAGTAATGCAGGACTACTAGATTGACATCACAAAACACATAGAAAAGAATATTATATTAACCTATAATGGGAAAAATATAAAAAAGTTATAAATCATAAAAATATATTCTATATTTCACAAAACAAAGTGTTAGGACTTGATAATAGAATGCTTCCTTTTCACTTTCCTAGTGACATTTACCCAGACAACAGGCAATCTACAGAGAAGTAGCTTTCTTTAGTCATTTTGAGATCTAATGCTCCCATTAAGCTCTACGGGGAAATTTCAGAGGATACTGCATGTATATCCCAGCAAGCTAATAAACTTATTAGCACAATAACATTAACATTTATATAATAGCAGTAGGATGTAAAGATGTAATTAGGTCTACAGAAATTTGTGGTAATGCAAATACCTATCCATCTGTCTATCTAAGGTCAGGATTCAAAGCCCACTGTGAATGTGGCTATTGACTTCAGTGGATTTTGAGTAAAACAGGGCAACAGACTTGTTAGCAAGAATCATATTGAAAGGTGTGGAGAAGGTGTTGTGCATGTGGAAGGATCACAGACAGCTCATGACAGAGTAATAGCCTGGTTCAAAGAACTTCCTGCTTAAGATGAAAATTATTCTGCTAAGAGTGGCTTGGATGAAGAGAAAGTTAAATGACTTCTCTATCCTGCTTCTGCTCCTTTCCATACAAGACCTAATTAAAAGGCTTAGCAATTAAAAGAGGGATTAAAATTTAGAGGAATCCAGGAAGGAAATGCTAGCCCAGAAATGTAGTGCAGGCTAGATTGCAGTAGCTACATAGCCTGTTACTCCTAGTACAGCTGCTGGCCTTTGGTAGTTGTGGGACTTCTTGTGCTCCCCTGAGCCTGCATAAGTGAGAGATGCAACAGCAAGTGTCTTATCACTGTGATGCTCACCCCCCGGTACATCACCATTGCATCTCCCATACTGTGGAAAGGGGGAACATATTGGTTGGAAGACACGTTGGATGGCCCAAGTTCTTCCTACCCTCCTGTGAATTAAAGAACTGTGAGACTTCAGATCTGAAGCAGAGGGGATGTTTAGACTCTCACTTCTTAAACACTATTTTGAAGAAAATTACAAGACAAACCACCATTCAGAAGAAAACTATTTGAAGGAGCTGCAGTATGGTCTACTCCCAGAACAGGTCTCTTATCCTTTATTTCCTCATTCATCCAGACTACAAGTCATTCAGTAATGTTGCAAACACTGCTCTCTACAGTCACACAGGAAAAAAACACTTTGAATTTAGCATGAGAATGAAGTCTGCTGGAAACATCAGAAGTAGCACATCAGTTTTAAAACGTATTAATGCAGTGTGACTCTCTGCTTTGCAACGGCCAAGTTCAGTTATTCTGCTACATATTAGAACTGCAAAAGTTATTCCCTCATCATCTGTGTAGAGGAGTCTGGTAATACTTTTAAAAGTACCTACTTGAGCAGAACTGCTTTTCTGCTTCTCACTGCCTAACAATTTAGATTCCTGGAAGCCTGGCAACAGTAAACACTACAGGCTTCCTATTGCACAGGAGAGCAAATTCCCAGAAAGAAAAATTGGGTCAACTCAGAGATTTGTGTCTTTTTAAGACAGTGAGACACAAGCTGTGACAAGCAGCTGGCTTGAACCTTTGCATAACATGGGCTGTAGAACCTGATCTACCGACTTAATGAGACCCATGATTTCTCTTTGGATTATAGCATATATTTTTAAAAAATATGGCAGTGATTAAAAAGAGACCCCAGATGATGAGAGCGTCTACACTATCCTTAGGAGCTGTTCCAGAGATTCTACAGGTCATCAAAGTATTAAATGAAGGCAACGTGAAGTAATTCAAAGTGCACAATCCAAACCTGAAGCTTTCTAAACTCAAAGAAGCATTGGCTGCAGGACATCTTTCAATGTTTTTAATGATAAAATCTCTGAAGTGACTCGGACTGTAAGCCTGCTAAATGCTGTGACTGTGGAAACATTTCAAAGAAAAATGCAGCAACACCAAACTCAACAAACAATGCACAGCACAAAATCATATATGGGTGGCTAGGAGTTGGCAGCTCCAGCTGGCAAAAATTGGGTATCTTAAACAAACATGAGTCAAAGAATATAGCCCTGAAGCCACATCTGCTCAATAGTGCGTGAAGTCATCACTGAAGAGATTTTACTCCATTTAATTCATTTAATCTCAATGAGTTAGCAAGACCTAACATACAAAGTGCTATGCAGAGAAGACCTAGGTGAAATGTTTGTCCTTGGCCTGTACACAGAACGCCACACAGTTCCTGTGTGGTGAGTTCATGATGAGGAAATCATCCAGAAATCACCAGACTTATGCTGTATAGGGAAAATATAACCCTTGAAGATAACACAGGCAAAGCTAAGAAAAATAATCAAGCCATGGGATGAGATACAGATTCTGAAGACCACTTACTCCTCAAAAAAACAGCCCTTCAAGATCTGCACCAAAGCTCATCCTTGCTTTGAGTACCATAGATGTAACGTGGCTTTATTTTGGCTTCAGTCCTTCTGGTCCTGAGTACAGCTTTAACTCTTTTCCTTCTGGGCACCATAGCTATACAACACCCTCTCTGAGCCCCAAGTCCTGAGTGCATTAAAAATAAGGGCTCTTAGGATACAGCTCTCTTCCATCATGCTGGTGTGGTTTCAGTGCTACTGAAAGTGGTTATGGATGGCAGCCATCCACCCAGGAATATCATAGCAGCAGTACTCCCAAAGGCACTATGTTAGAGGCAGACACATTCCCAATGACAGCTGGTGGCTTGGATCTCTTAGAACAGCAGTGCTCCTGCTTTTTAGCCCCTCGTGTTTCCTGGTGCAGAGGGGGAGGCTTCAAACTGTGCAGGCCACACAGCCAGACTGACAGTCTGTGCTCAGCACAGCTTCACCACACATCCATTGGAGGTCCAATCTCAGGTGCGTGGGCTCACTGTGTTTACACCAAACTAGATCAAGGTAACATAATGGGATTTGGACAACCTGAATTTTACTTGCTAGCTTTGTTACTGATAGACTCTGTTGCCTAGGTCACAGTGATCTTTCTGCATAGTTTCACCAGGTAGAAAAATACAGAAAAACAGAGGTTATATTTTCTTACCTTTCCTCTCTGCCTTGCCTGTTTTCATTTAAGTTCTCTGAGACAGTGATTTCTCTTAACTGCACAGCTCTCATGTCATCTAGTTAATACGGAAGTCTCACTCTGATACTAATATTAGTCATCTCTAGCTACCTCTCAGCTGCCATAATGGAGGAAAATCACAGCTATGAGGCCTGGCTGTGCTGTAGACATGACTTGGTTTATATACCCATCTATCCTTGGCCCAAGGTGTTCACGCAGCATGTAGTGTGGACGCCTTCCTTCCATACCGAGAGATGGCAGCAGGGAGTGTTCTCCACAGTAGCTTACTCAGCCTTAACATAGAGGATCATAAATGCCTGTGCCACCCACCTGAAGTCACAGCAATGTGAGTAACAGCGCCCCAGGGAATTAAGAGACGGACTTAGCTGAGGCCAACAGGTACCTATATTAACATCTTTAAAACATTTTATTTTCATTAGACTTTGTTGTACACAATCATTGTGATACGGATTCTTAGCATATGGTAACAGAGGAACTTCTGTACTGGGAAGTATTAGATAACGTGACTGTACTTGTTCCTAAAATTGAAGTAATACCCTTTATGTGACACTTTATTAGCTTCTCAGGAATTAATTTTGATGTCATTACTCAGCATTCAGCCAGTCTTTCCTCAGGCAAAACTAGCTGCAAAGTGCAATTATAGTAGGAATACTGTATGAGTAAGAGTTAAGCAAGGACTGCAAGATTTAGCCTGTTATCTGTATACATAGGTGCCTTCTCTTTTTTATTTTCTTTCTTTTAAATTTTATTCACATTTGCAGAAACCAGTTGGTTTTTGTGGAGTTTCAGAAGCTAGTTCAGTGCTATTGGGGTGGCATTTACTACTTACACGCTTGTGACATACTTACTGTTTTAGACCTTTAGATCTAAAAGCTAAATACAACATTACAGATTTGAAAATCATAGGTACAGATGACACAGCCAGGAATATTAGTGACAGGAACATATCTGAGAATATGCCGTTACACAAATCAGAATGAGAAGGTAAAGACAGAAGGGAAACTGAATCCCCAAGGAAGTAGTGTGTTTTTTTAAAAAAAGGAGGTTAAAAGTAGACCAAAGGCTCCAAGATGGCATAATCAATAGTAAAAGTGTAAAAAGGATGGGTTTGCCTCACTCTTTGAAGCTGTAATAAGAAAGAAGCAGTTACGCGTGATTTAAGCCACAGAGCTTCTTGAGCACTTCAGACCATGGATGCTCTGCTTAAATCCTGCTGTCAATGCAGCTATAAGTTTCCTTTAGACATCATCAGCTGTCCCATCACTTGGCCAATTTCAGTTGTCTTTTGTGACAAATGCAATAAACCATACTTTCTGAACAATCTCTCTTTACCATCTCACTTCCCAAAGCCCGATTATGTGACTTTATCTTTGGTAAATCACATCTTCTCACATTTGCAATCGAGCCAAGAAAAACAGCTGTTTCCGACCATGCCTAAAAATCAACCAAACCATCCTCCAGTATGTGGGTATATGAAGTCACTTACCAAAATAATCTGCCAACCAGATGACTTGAGGAAAAGATTGCCACAACCTTCCCAGATATGGGGGTCACTGTGGGGGTGCTTTTTATACTCTGCCCAGAACAGGCAGCGTACCGCAGTATCAAAAAGGTTCACTGAACTACCATACTAGAAAACAAAATCAAGAAGTGACACTGAAATTAGTACGTGTACTTACTAATCTATAACTGTCTCTACAAGCAAATATCTAATTTACAACTACCTCTAACTCTAGCTCTTTACAAGTACCTGAAAGGAGGATGCAGCAAGGAGGTGTCTGGTCTCTTTTCCCAAGTAACAAGCCATAGGACACGAGGTAATGGCCTCAAGCTGCACCAGGGGAGGTTTAGATTGGATATTAGGAAAAAATTCTCCACCGAAAGGGTGATCAGGCATTGGAACAGGCTGCCCAGGGATCACTGTTCCTGAAAGTGTTCAAAAAACATGTAGATGAGGCCCTTAGTGACATGGTTTAGTGGTGGTCTTGGCAGTCCTGGGGTAATGGTTAGACTTTATGATCTTAAAGGTCTTTTCCAACCTAGCTGATTCCATGAGTCTACGATGCCCAGTCAAACTTGCATTGTAGTCACTTGGAGGCAGTTGGAAGAATGAGGATTATTAATCTGGTGAAGTTTCCCAGATATTATTTTTTTGCCCTAAAGGAATGACAGCAGCACAGGGAAGCATACAGCACTCACTTAGGAGAGGTTCACACATCCACACAGCAAGGGAACTTCACAAACTGGTTTATCATTTGCTACATGTTCTGCATCACTTCCTCCTTCATATTCTGTGGGCATCGCACCTTACCCGAGTGTTATTACTAACACACGGGTGCGCAACACCCGAGTGCTCATCACCGTTCCCATTAAGAGCTGGTTCTGCCACTAAAAGCATTCAGAACTTGGGCTGTGCAAAAGACAGAACCATTGACGGCACCAAACCGCGGGAGAAGCACGGCAGAGGGGCCAAACACTTCCCTAAACAAAGCGGAATTAATTCTACGCCCCGCCACCAGCAATAGCCTTTTAACGCTTTACTGAACCATAGCAAACAGCAACGCACCCTTACACCGCTGGGCAAAGGATACGCATGCGCGCAACGCTCCCCGCGGCGGGGCACAACTACCCGGACGCGCGGTACGGCGCGGCGCGTGTCATGACGCTCGGGGAGGTGCCCGGAAGCGGAAGCGGGTCTGTCGGTGGGTGTTGGGGTGAGGAAGTGTCTGGTGGGGGAGGCCGCGGTTTCGGCGGTGTGGGCGGAGGGGAGCTTCCCTACCGGCAGCCGCGGGCCTGCGCTCTCTTCTCCAGTGATCTCCCGCCGCTGCGCTATGGCGAGCGCCAACATGCAGGTAGAGCGACGCGCCTGCCTGGGGCGGACCCAGCACGGGCGGCGGTCCTGAGGTGGCTGGGGGTGGCTCTGCGCCGAGCCTGCGGGCGGGGTGGGGGGATAGGGAGCGCAGACGGCTCCGCTGGCGGGGTCGGGATCGACAGCCGCGGGAGGTGTCGAGGGGACTCGGCTTGGGGCTCGCAAGTATAGAGGCTGCGGATCAGTCCTCTGGTCAGTACCGGCCTCCGCTGACAGCGAGCAATGGGCCTCGCTGGAGCGGCGGGGCCTGGTGTCCACCTGGGAAACGCGGTTGCCTTTTGTGAGCTAGGTGCGTAGTTTGGCTTAGGGTTCTTCTAAGGCTACCGACTGTAGGAAGTTTTTGCCTGCTCTGTTTACTGTTTGTGCCAGCCCTCGGTTGGGGCTGTATAATTTGTTCTGTAGCTGTTTGGCAAGACAGTAATGACCTGTGTTAGAAATAGTCATTGTCTCTTCAGCTGTTTTGAACCATGATCATTTCCTTAAGCTCATTACGGCCATGTAGTGCTTACTCTGGCAAAGCTAGGGGAGGTACTGCATGGTCTAGAATAAACAAAAGAAGGATGAAACCTGTTTAAGATCGTGTTCTTTCTGAGGACGATGTTCATTAAGCTATCAAACCACAGCCTGATAAATAGAGTTTGTGCTTCATGGATAGCTAGAGCTGGACATCTATGCTGTGGTTCATAGAACTTTCTAATAAACTGTTTCCTGTTTGATAGCAGTGTTGAGCTTCCCAGTTGCAGGCTAAGATGCCAGCTGATGTAATCAAGTACTAGAACAGAGAATCTAATGCCCAATTAATAGTCTTTGGTATTTACAAAAGCAGAGTATACCAAAAACAGCCCTTACATCATGTAGACTTTTTTCTATTTCAGAGGGCTGCAACATGCTCTGTTTTCTCACACTTCCATTTTAGCAGGTGGTCTTTGCCATTTATTCTTTGGATTTAGTGTCATGTGCATCACTTTGTTGTACTGTAGCCAGGAACTGTTGGACTGTTCTGTGGTAGTCAAAGGTACTTAAGAACTTTAAGAAAGTATCTTCTGTTTTTGGAATAAATTTTGCTCTTTTCCTGATTTGAATGATGTGTAGAGGGGCCAAACGGAGCCAGCACAGTGTGAACAGCAAGGAAGGGATTGCCCAGTTGATGTGGTAAGCTGCTTATCAACGCATGGTTTCCCCAAAAAGGGAAGACTGAAGTTCTGTTCCAAAGAAACAGATGCTTACAGTGTTCCAGCACTTACCACAACAGAGCTGTATAGTCTGCTTTACTGGATCATTGTTTTTAGATAACTTGCACTATGATTTCAGGTAGATCTATTGAGATGATCTTTGCCTCCAAGACACAACATGGAACAATAGAATAAGAGATTTTGCTGTTTCTTTTTTCATGGCCACTGTTTACTAGTTTTGTTTTGCCTGAAACATGTCCGAGTGTCCAGATAGCTGCAAGAGTTCCTCTACTGAAATGTCTAATGAATACTCCTTGCTGTAGTTTGAAGCTCTTCACTTTGCTCCCAGACATTGCCATAATCATACTGAGCATACTAAAATGCTTAGGAAAATAAATTGACCCAATGTGGAAAAATACTTGTGGGACTATAGAAAATTTAGTTAGTGTTGGTTAACTTTGGCTAAATGACTGCCTATTTTAAACTTACATGAACTAGTCATTCACACCGACAGTTTTAATTGTCCTGAAGTGGTATAGGCATTCCAAGGAGGAAAGTGTAATAAAAGGTAATAAGCACTTAAGAGCAAAAGAGTAACGGTGATACCAACATATCCACAGGTCAGTGTATGCAATACACTGAATGGATTAGATCACAGTTTTATTCGAAACTAGCCTAACAAATAAATTAAAAATCCATTCGTAACTTCTAGAACTTTTCTTGATGCTCATGATTTGAGCACGTCCTCTGTCTGGTGGGCTTTTTTTTTCTCCCCTCCCTCTGTAGTGTTAATTAGTATCTCTCACTTGGGTATCAAGAACCTAAGTCCTTCTAGAGAAGCCAAACAAATGTATTTGAAGATGTCTCCCAGTATAGGACTGGAAGTGTGATAGTGCATTGTAATCATGTACTTCCTGTATTGACTCTGTTGACAGAGTTTGCTGATGTCGTCAGTCATAGTTCAAAGTGTCTGGGTCTGTGATTTAAAAAAAGCCCCTTAGAATGGATTTCCAAATCTTTCCATAATAAATGCAAGAGATCGGTAAGGTAAATTGCATAGACAAACCAGTACTAGTTCCAACTTAGTACACAGTTCTTCTCACACTTTTTCATGTGCTAGTAAATTTCAGCAGTTTGTTAATCAGTGTTATAAACGGATAGAAACATTGTGTCACATACAAAGCACATGTAAGACTTGCAGTCATTTGCCTTCAAGTCTTTTGGGGTAAATGTTGAAAAGCGGAAAAGCTGGCTGTCAAAAAACAGAGCAACAGCTTAAAATGTCTCTTTGGTCATGCAGTGTGCTCTCATGCAACGTTTAATTATTTGCTTGTATTACAGAAAGCAATAGACCTTGCTAGCAAGGCAGCGCAAGAAGATAAAGCAGGAAATTATGAGGAAGCCCTCCTCTTGTACCAACATGCTGTGCAGTATTTTCTCCATATTATTAAATGTAAGTGTAATAGATGATTAAGTAGAGTTTAGTACTCTCATTGTACAGCGTAATCTCGTATGTTGACATAATTACTTAAATTTTTACTATCATCATCAGTTGGTAATTGTAGTTTGACTGAGGTCATATATTTTGCAGCTTTTGCTTTTACCATGTTGTGTGCTTGCTCCATTCTTGTGAGAAATTGGATTATTTTTACTTGTGTTTTGGTTTAGATAGGGAGGCAGGGGGTTGCTGTGTCTCCTCTGGACTTCTATAGCAGTGTGTCAGGCTGGCCACTGCACAGGGAAATGTAATAAGTACAGGGATCCCTGAATTTCTGTTGTGCTGAAAAAACACGTGTTACACAAGAAGTCTTTGTATCGACAGAGTGGTTTTTTGTTCCCTAATTCATACTGGTTGCTTTTCTACAACCTCTCTGCTGGCATTTTCCTTAATGTTGTAGTCTGCTGTTCATCTTGGCCAGCAAAATGTATGAGATGGATTTGTATGTTGTATTTTTTCTTCAGTTTCCATATTCTCATTATTTTATGCCTTTTCATGCTTCTCTGTATCTTTTGTGTCATGTCCAGTATTTGTATGCAAGGAGTAAACTTTCTTAATGTAGATATAGCCCTAATCTAAGTGGGCTAGGGTAACTCTCCTGACATAAGTGCGCTTGCAGATCTCCATGATTTAGAAAGCAAAAACCCACCACTATTTTCTTTATAATCACTTAGGTAATTTGTGTTTATCAGTTCCTATCCAGTTATATCTTACAGACTTTTATCGGAATGTCACTTGCTGTGCTTTTGACAATACTGATGTATTTTTTGAAACTTAACACAAACCTAACATGTTAAATTTTGATTGCTGATTTGAAATACTGTAATAATGACTAAGAGAAAAGTGTGGCTGTTGAACTTAACTCCTTCAGATGTTTTATGTAATTTTTTTCTTTGACATGAACATCTTTTAAAATTAGCAGGCTATGGAAAAATGAAGTGTAATTCTAAAGAAAAATTGCTTAGTACATGCAGCTTCTTAATGAGGTATTTTAAGAAATGAGTTAAGGCAATGTATAGCTTCAAAGATTGACAGTAAAGCTTCCAGTGCCATTATCTGTAATCCTTTACAGTCAAATTTTAATGTTCAGGTGTATATTTGTTTTCTGGTAGGTGATGACTTCCTGTCATTTCTTTCTATGGTATAGTGGCAAAATAAGTAGTTGAGATGTTCAATTATGTGGTGAGCCCTGAGAGAGGTATCACAGTATCACAGTATATTGATAACACAATTGATATCAATTTGACACAATATTGACACAATATTGATATCACAGGTATATTGATAAGACATAAAGACAGCAGAGGTTGTCTTGTTTTCTGATTGATATACATGTGTTTTGCTGTTAACAAGGCGTTGTTTCTCTTTAAACTCTTAGATGAAGCACAGGGTGATAAAGCAAAACAGAGCATTAGAATGAAATGTAGAGAATACTTGGACAGAGCAGAACAGCTGAAAGAATATCTGAAAAAGAGAGAAAAAGCTGCACCAAAACCAGTTAAAGAGTCTGGTCCTGCTGATGGAAAAGGGTATGTTTTTGCAGAAGGTAAAGCAAAATACTTCCTGAACTCAGCTTATGCTAAAATTCAACTCTTCAAAGATAATAATAATTAGTATTTTTGAAATGCTTCGGATGACTACTAAGCAGGCTAATGGAAGAAAAATAACATGAATTAGCATCACTCGAATTTCTGTGCTTGTTTACTAAACTGTTTGATCATTTGCATAGGAAATTCAGTGAAGAATAAGAGCTGTTTTAGACTAACACATAATTATTAGATTTAAAGGCAAAGAGTCTGATGTCTCTTAAAATTTTTCTACATTTAAATACTTGATAGGAAATAAATTCAGACTCATGATTACTGGGGCCTGAGTTTGATGTGTCTCACAGTTGATAACAGGTGCAAAGCTCTATGTAGGGTGAAGTTCTGTGAGATGGGCTGAATCACCGTAATGCGTTGCTGCTGCCCAGGCTTTCTGCTGCTTTCCTTGTATTAGATTTGTTTTTCATTTTGCATATCAGAGCTGGACAAGCAGAGCCACCTGAACAAGCAGAGCCTCTTCTGCATTTGCAAATAGGGATAGGAGAGAGAAAGGGTTCAGGATGATGCCTTCTAGCAGATTGCCCTTTTTAGCAGTGCTGAACAGCTACAGTTACTAAGTTGTCTCTTTGAAACTTCACCTGATTTTCAGTCTCCTTCATTGTCTACTTGTCTCATCAGTTTTATTTTTTGAGCTGTACTGTGTTCTGCTGGTTTATAATTGAAGGAGCTGGTAACATCACAGAGGCTACATGTATTTCATGACCTCCTCTCCAGTTGTTCACTATCTAGTCTCCTTTTATCCTTTTTTAACTTTCCTTTCCTCTGAAAAGATGAGGGTGTAATAGTACTAGATGGAATTGACCAAGTCCTGTTGCAATTCCAGATAGGGGACAAGAGCCAATGTCTAAAATTAAAGCATTTTAGCACTCTCGTATTGCTTTCTACAAGGGCTTTTGTTTTCTAACGGCTGGCTCAAAGCATGTAGAGGTATGTTAGGAGGGCTCAGACTGGTAAGAGGAAGTTGAAATGGTGAGGAGGGTGAATTAGGAAGAACGTGGTGTAGAAAACCGGTAGTACAATGATGTAAACTTGTAGAGATCTGAAGGCTTCTCAAGGTTTCTTTCATTCCTTAGCATGGTGGTTTTCCTGCTATTTGCATTCTGATTTTTATCCAAAGACAGCAGTCTCTTTTATTGTGTTTCAACGTTTTTTCTTGTTTCAAATCAGGAATGACAGTGATGGGGAAGGGGAGTCAGAGGATCCTGAAAAAAAGAAGCTACAGAATCAACTTCAAGGTAATTTTGAAGTATTCTTTTCTTCAAATAGCGGGGACTTCAGTCAAACAAGTTCTGATATTTTTGTCACCTAAATGTTATGGATTAACTAACTGTCTGTAAGTGGCTCAACTAGTATACGCTTTTCACATACAAAAGCATAATATTTCTGGAAGTATGGGTTTGCATGCTATGAAGTCATAAAGTGACTATGTTGAAATGTATCTTCTGTACCCTGTACTTCATGTTAAAATTGCACCATTGATCAGGATAGCATTTTCCAATGGGAGAAGTTGCAAAATTCCATGTAGCTGTTGGCTAAACTGAATCAGTATTTTTTACTCTTAAGTGCATTAGAGTATTGCCTAGAGGCTAAGGTAACAGACATACAAACAGTATAAGCAGGAACATTTTCACAAAAGCTTATGCTCAAGTTTAGGAGTTGAGAATATGGATTCTTGCCTATTTATAGTAATGGGCAGCATTTTCTCATATGCAGTGATGATGTTCTCCCAGTTGAGTAAATAATAGTTTAGTGTTTCTGTATCACTGACTGTATGCAGCATTTGAGTTCAATGTATAGCAGCTACCAGTTGTTTTGTACACAGTAAAAAAAGAGGCTTTATTTGGTATTTATTACCCTTTAATGGTGAAGAACTGTTCAGAGCTTCCCTGCCAGAAAGTGCTTATGGATCTGAAGAAACTTCATTGTTCTCCACTCTGTTTCTCAGTGTAACAAAGATCAAATGCATTTACCAGATCTCTCTGCCTGTGTATTTTCAGGAACTATTGTATCATATTTGATACAATATTTGTAATAGCCTTCAGGAGCTATTGTATCATATTCGGAAACTGCAGCATGCTTTTTATGCTTCTCTGTATGTTTACTTAATCCTATGCATAGTTATATGGGACAGTTTCCTATGCTTTAAAATGACAGTAAAATGATGAGCTGCCTCTCACTATAAAGGGTTTGTTTCTTCGCACATGAATCTGACCTTCAGTTCTTACTTCAAGAAACAGTTTCTTGCATCCACCACTTTTTTGATACCTCCTATAAAATGACAATTTTCTTGCTTATACATTTGGTTGCTTGAAAGGCTGAGGTGTGAGATCCTTGGTACCTTGAATCTTAACACAAGAGTCTGTTACTTGGGTAATACAAGCTCTGGGAAGCCTTCAAATTACTCGGTTTTATTTTGCTTCCCACAACAGCTACAGAACTTTCCTGTACTTAATATTGCTGCCTTGTCCCATCTTCCCATCTAAAAGTAATCAAGACAAAATAATTTTTAGTATGTCAGGCTAACCAATGTGAAATCTGAAGAGAAGGCTAAATTACAGTTCAGTTGGCTAAAGTCAAACTGACCTTGTTGATTAAGCAAGACAGGACTTGGTGATAAACTTTGAGAGAATGTAGCTAGACTACCATACTCTGCAGCTAAGCAGGCTGCATATAACCTTTCTGATGCTTTCAGACCTAGCTCTTGAAGCTTTTTACCATTAGATGATCCAGTTGTTTGCTGCATATCTGGAGATACCCAACAAGTTACTTTATCTGCTGGAGAGTCTTATAAATCCTGGGCTAGTGCAGCTACATTGCTTCCCTTGTTTAAAATGAAATTTCAAATTTTTTGGGAAGTACAATGGTGGTTTAGTGAGGAGATGGTGCCTGTGTACCTATTGGAGAAGGTACTCCTCTGTGACTACTAAATGCGCATTTCCTGGTCAGTTACAGACTAGCTTTAGCCATTGCAGGACCTCTACTAACTCTTGAGTATTCTGGTTATCCATGGCTTAATGTGGTAAAACAACATTATAGATTTCTGTAGAAATAACATCTATTTGTCTTACAGTATTCAGTGTTTATATCTACTTTGATGTGCTTTGTTTTTATTCAGTATGGACATGGGCATATATTTCTTAAATTTTTTATCTTTTTTTTTCTCTTTTCCCAAAATGGAATTTCTTGAAGTTGTAAAATGGTATGTGCATCCCTAATTTATACAATCTTTTCTTATAGGAGCAATTGTTATGGAGCGACCAAATGTCAAATGGAGTGATGTTGCTGGCCTCGAAGGTGCCAAAGAAGCACTTAAAGAAGCAGTGATCTTGCCCATTAAATTTCCACACCTATTTACAGGTCAGAATAACAGCATTTATTTGCTGTTGGCCAGTCAGGAATAGCACTGGGATCTGAGAAGAGTGTTGTACCAATGTATCAGAGACTCAAGCTGAGTTCTTAACAAAGGGATTGTCATCAATCTGACAGAAGTTTCATGGGTAGATATGGAAAACCTCTTCAGTAAATTAAAAGGACTTCATCGGAAAAATAGTTTCAGTCTTTCTACAGTATTTTGAAGGCTGATGTTTTCTCTTTTCCAGGAAAAAGAACACCCTGGAGAGGGATTCTACTGTTTGGACCACCAGGAACAGGAAAGTCTTATTTAGCAAAAGCTGTGGCAACAGAAGCAAACAACTCTACCTTCTTCTCAGTATCTTCCTCTGACCTTGTATCAAAGTGGTTAGGTGAAAGTGAAAAGTAAGTTGGAGTTGCCAGAGGTCCAGGAAATCGCTGGCAAGAAGAAATTAACATAAAGCTAGATAAATTGCTATGAAGAAATTGAGTTTGAGTGGAGGGCGATGGCTTTAAAAACAAACTTCAGGTGTTTCTGTGTTTCATGGTGAAGTGCCATGGAAAGACATCATTATGTGCTGTGTTTTGTACTGCTGCAGCTGGACCTCTCTTCAGTGCCCTAGGTAGTTTTTTAAAACTAGCTGAGAAAGGTTTCAGGAGCACTGTGGAGCTCATTCTCCTGTGCTTGGCTCTGATGCACACTACATCAGTCTGGAGTGTTGGGGTACTCTACCTCTTGGCATCTCCCCACTCATCTGTCCGAGCAGCTGTGCTGTTAACACGACATCTTTTTGTCCATATGGAGGAGTTTTTCTTTATTCTGATTTCAAACAGTATCAGGACTCTAAGAGACTTGCAAAAATAGGTTGGAAAAGAGGAGCAGCCATGAAAGAAAATTTCATGGTTTCCCATGCTAACTCTTCACTTGTTACTATGTATTACGTTAAGACCATCAGGAAGCCTTAAGTGACATGTTGGCTCTGGTCTAGAAGTCCAGGCTTCCAGTGAAGACTTACCAAATTAGGAAAGAAGTCTGGGATTGTTGTAAAAAAAGGACTTCCATGTGATGATAAGAATACTTGTCAAAACCATGCTTTGATAGTTTGAAGTGTGGACAACTGAGCAACATTGAAGTTGATAGAATGAGGAAGAAAGGCCGTTAGATTAAGTGTTTGAACTGGTTTTTTCCGACAAAGCTGGAAAGCTTAAGCTGCTTTTCTCCTCCTGCTAAAGGAATACAGAACTTGAATCCAGCTTGGCATTTTTTTCTGTTTAACTTCATTTGAGACTACTGCCTGACATTTAGTGTTGGTAATGTGAAGGGTTTCCCAGCATGTTCTTATTTATTTTCCTTTTTAACTTGGCAAGATATGTTCATAACATTAGGTTATGATCATAGAATAGTTAGGGTTGGAAAGGACCTTAAGATCATCTAGTTCCAGCCCCCGACGCTAAATAAAAGAAAGCCATGTTCTTTTCAATCTGCCTGGAGTGGTGGTTTTGTATAGTCCAGGCTGTCTTGTACAAATGTAAACTGAAAAAGGGCTTTTTTTTTGCAAAACCTTTATGCTCAGCTATTCACTCAGTAAAATGCTGAGACTTGGAGCTGGAAGAATATTATATAGTTTGAGTAGCTTTATATTAATACTTGGGGTTTTTTTCAGCTTTCTCTAAAGGAAGTGACTGTATCATAATCTCAAGTTATGTGTTTTCACTGGTGTAATCATTGAGATAACTGAAGCTGTTTCCTTTTTTAAGATTAGTGAAAAACTTGTTCCAGCTTGCCAGAGAAAACAAACCTTCTATTATCTTCATTGATGAGATAGATTCCCTCTGCGGGTCAAGAAGTGAAAATGAAAGTGAGGCTGCCAGACGGATAAAAACAGAATTCCTAGTCCAGATGCAAGGTAAGTTTACTTGGTTTTCAGAATCAGTCAGAGGAATTAAGATACGTATGGTGAGGGTAGCTTGCATGAAAACATGAAAAAGATCTGCAGTTGCACCCTGTTAAGTTTTCATGACATTTTAAACCAGTCTGTCTTTATTATCTAACCTGTAAAATGGTTTTTGCCCTGATACAGGGGTTGGTATTAACAATGACGGAATCTTGGTCTTAGGAGCAACAAACATACCCTGGGTTTTGGATTCTGCTATCAGGAGAAGGTATGATGGCATTTTTTTATGGTATGAAATTTGCAACTTTTGTGAGGGTTCAGTCTGAGACTACTTCAGGTAGTAATCCAGCTCATGTTTGCAGACATGGCTAATGTTCTACACCTCACTGAGCCAAACTAATAGCCCCTCTCCCCTTTAAAGAGGTAGGTTGTTCACTCTTATATTGGCCCAATAGTTTATTTGGTTTTCTTTGTTTAGATGATTGTGCTTGAGCAAGCAGAAAACTATTCTGTTTCCTTGTTGGCTAGTTTTCTGGTGGGCTTGGGGGACAGGTTACAAAAAACGCACTTCAGAAGGGCTAGAGTGAGTAAAGCTTTCCTTTCCAGCTGTTAAACTGTTGTGTAGCTTGAGTTCTTTCATGGAAATGTAGCTTTATGTTACACAGAAACACCATGGTTTTCTACTGGTCAGACATAATTTGCGATGTTTCAGTGCATGTTTTAACTGTTGTTCTGTAGATAAAGGGCTTCCATACTTGTATTTGACTAGCTGGATCTTTCTTTGAGCTGCAGAGCAGCACAGGAAAAATTACAGCTATGTGACAAATACGACTATGTTGTGATGAGGACACAGCTTGGATAATGATAATTTTTGTGGGCTAAAGAAATACTACCTTTTTTTTATGACTGTCACTGACTTTATTTGTATAACTTCATTGAAGCTGATCACACATTGATTAGAGGTTGAACCAGGTGTGACCCCCAGAGGTTGCTTTCAACTTGTATGACTATAGTTTTGTGTGAGACAGATTTAGAGGTGAATATGTTGCTTAAAATTTCAAGTCATTCTTGAAGTTCCAGCACTGGGGCCACAGTGGAAGACAGACAGATAGTACACCATGGAGATAATCAGAGAGGGCTGAGCACCTTTCCTGTGAAGAAAGGCTGAGAGAGTTGGGCTTTGTTCAGCCTGGAGAAGACAAGAGAGGGAGACAGTAGAGCAGCCTTTCCATATATAAAAGGGGCTTTTAAGAAAGATGGAGAGATGGTTTGGGGAGGGTGGGTGGGGGGGCTGTTGTTTGATTTTTGGTTTGTTTTTTACCAAGATCTATAATGACAGGGAGAAGGGACAACGGTTTTAAAATGAAAAAGCATAGATCTACATTGGAGGAAGAAATCTTTATGATGAGGGTGGCAAGGCACTGGCGCAGGTGGTCCAGAGAATCTGCATCTGCCCCATCCCTGCAGTGTTAAAGGCCAAGTTGGGGCTTGGAGCAGCCTGATCTAGGGGAAGGTGTCCCTGCCTATGGCAGGGGAGTTGGAAGCAGATGTTCCTTAAGGTCCCTTCCAACCCAAGTCATTCTAGGATAATCTGCAGTCTGAAAGAGTAGCTCTCTAACTCATGTCCATAAGACTTAAAGGAACTTGTGCAGCAATGGCAATAATCAAATTAATTTTTCATGAATTTCACCTATTTTGTCATGTATATCAAGTTAACTGTATTCTAGACTTTGGAATCACTCTTACTTCGTTGGTGGGAGGTAATCTCCATAAGTGAGAACAAAAGCTGTTTCAAAGGAAGAACTGCAGTTACCAAGATTTTGTACTGACAACTGCATTCAGAATATGACTTCAAATTTGCTTCCAACTATAAGCTTTCCTTTAATTGGAGACTGTAGAAAGTGGTTGTGCCAGCTTGCTATCAGACAGTTCTTTGAGTGTGAAAATGCTCGAATGTACTTCAACACTTGAAGACTTTTTCCCCTCTTTTTTTTTCTTTTAAAACAAACTACTGGAGAGAATCTGGAAAAACTTCAGTCTGAAGAGGTCTTTGTCATGGAAAGGAAGCTCTGGATGTTACCTTATGCTAGCTATGGATTTATTTATGAGAACACATTGTTGAATATTGGCCTTAAGCGTGTGGTTTTTTAAAGGTTTATAATATTGAAACTGCTTCTTTCTAATACTCTTAGGACCAAACTATATTTATTTGCATAAGCTTCTTTCCACCATGCACCTGCATGGGCTTGCATCTGTAGAACATTTTGGGTTTTCTTTTTAAACCAGGTTTGAGAAGCGTATTTATATTCCTTTACCTGAAGACCATGCCAGGGCTGCAATGTTCAAACTTCACCTTGGGTCCACTCCAAATGGCCTAACAGAAGCAGATTATCGAAAGCTTGGAGAAAAAACTGAGGGCTATTCTGGTGCAGATATAAGCATCATTGTACGCGATGCACTGATGCAGCCTGTTAGAAAAGTGCAATCAGCTACTCACTTTAAAAAAGTAAGTAGGAATTTTTTTTTTTTTTTTTTTTTTTTTTTCTAGTTATTTCATCTCAGAGCTATCTTAATTTGAAAGTTCCTTGCAAGTAAACTGAATTTGGTTTTGGGTAATACTGCATGCTTATGAGTGTCCTTTTTATCAACTGTGGGAAAACTTGAGTATTTCTCTTCTTTTCCTTTCTCTGTACCTCCCCCAGTCCTGCCATATATCTGGTGGAGCTAGTTTCTGGGTATTCACGACTCTTCATGTCTCTAGGTAGTGTTAAAAGTATTCAGTTTGAAGTTTGACTTAAATGGGAATGTCAGAGGTACTTTATTTCTAGATCAAGTTACATGGTTCTTCATGATTTTCTAGCATGTTTAAAATTAAATGTATTCCTCATCCACATGGGAACAGATGGATTATAATTATCCACATTCTGCTTGCTTGGCATATTTTTCAAATTGACAAATTAAGGGTCTTGTAAAGTTCTGGTAAAAACATTGATTCATTGTTACTTGTTACAGTATTAAAGATACATGAGAACTAAGCAAACAGATTTTACAGGGCTTTTGAGGAGCTTTTCCCAGCTTAAAAACGAAATAAGTATTTTGAAACACTTGATTTGATAAGTTTATTCTGAGTGCAACTCAGCAGTAACACTGATTTAAACTGTATTTGTTTAAAAATAAGCAGCTGTTTTGATCTCTCAAGGGTTTTCTAGATGCTTCCTTCTCGTAAGCAGCGATACCTGAAGCATTTATCCACTGCTGACTGTAAGTGACAGTGACATTTCAGGCTAAAGGGCTATTACTTTTTAGCATTTTCTTCAAATTTTGAAGAATCTGAGGCACATCTTGGATTACCATGGAACAATGAAATAACTTTGGTTATCACAGTTTGTGGAGCAAACCAAAAGGAATTCTGGCCTCCTTTTGCCCCTAAAAAGGAAGGGAAAAAGCACACAACTAGAGTACTTTGAGTGTTCTTGCATAAGCTAAGTGTGTGGTTAGTACTTCAATTTCATTCAATTTCCTATTTTTAGAAGCAGACTCTTAGGTTTATTAATTATTTGCATCAAAATGGACAACTTGGCCCAGTTAAACAGTGCTTTCCTCAATTATTACTGATTCATTGTAAACCATTCCTTGCTCCACATGACGATAGAGGTTTGTCAGAGTGCATTTTGAATATTACAATATGTGCTCTCCAGCATTGTGCTCTAAATGCAGTTTGGGGTAGCAAATCCAGTTCTCTGCTATTAAAAATAGCCAGCGAGTGTTGTATCCTTCAGTCTTTGCATGTTTTGCTTTCCTGTGGATGTATGATGCTTCAGGTGATGATGAAGGAAAATAAAACAGTGGGTCCCAGATAACGTGTTGCAGAAAGGTAACAGATTCCTGGTGCTGCTTTTCTGAAGCTGCACATCAGACCTTTTCCCCCAGGTCGATCGGCGGGGGGGGGGGGGGAGGGAAGGATGGTTTCTGTTCTCCCACTAGATGGTGCTGTTCTCTCTCGAGTGCTGCTGAGGTGGTGTCAGAAGTGCTCGGAGCTTTGTGGTGAATTATGTCAAAGATTGACTAGCTGTCTCTGGCTTCCTCACTTGAGGGACACTCGAGGGTAATTATTGAGCAGAAAGCTGTTAACCAGCAATGAATGAACTCCCAGAGTGACTGGGGATTCAGAAGAGTGGTCTTCTCCAACTAGATTTCCTGGCATGTTAGTTTTCCGCAGAAATCCTCAACCTTAGCAGGAAGCTTCTTCTGGGATTTGACCTGTTGTGAATTTAAGTGTCTGGCTGCAGCTGCACGTTATCAAAGGGAATGATGTCAGGACATTCATACCATTTATTTTTTACAGGGTAGGTCTTCCCAGTGGTTGGGGTATCTGCATAAAGTCGAGGAATATTTTTGCTCTAAAGATGCTGTTCAGCTTCTGGTTTTTATCTTTAAAATTTTAATTCCTATGAACTGATTATCTTCTTATTTTTAGGTAAAAGGACCATCAGTGTCTAATCCAAATACAATGGTAGATTTGTTCACCCCTTGCTCCCCAGGTGATCCTGGAGCCATAGAAATGACATGGATGGAGGTTCCTGGTGATAAATTACTGGAGCCTCAAGTTTCCATGGTAGGTATTCTTTTGTACCATTTTCTTCTTGCTTTGCAGAACCCTGAAAAGACTGCAAAGCCTTTTCAAATGGTTGTGCAAGGCAGTTGGAGTTGTTTGTTTTCACAGATGCTGGACATACCAGATAACATCTGAATTCCCAACACGCAGTGCTATAGTATGGCAAGACTGTGGAAAAGCCAGCTCTCTATCCCTGATAAGCATTTCTTTCTTTCTTATTGTTCTTGTCTGCTGGCATGCAACTGCCGTCTTTTTATCCATAGACAGCATCTGGCTCTTCCACTGTTCTTTCACTTGTCTTTTATTCATAAAATCATAGAATGGTTCTGGTTGGAAAGGACCTTAAGATCATCTAGTTCCAACCCCTAATTTTTTTTTTTTTTTTTCATGTAAAGCATTTGGGAACTTAGCCCCAAGACATGCTTCCTTCCCATCGCTCTAGCGTTAATATCGATAGTGGGAAATGCAAAATTATATTCAGTGTAAACTGGGAGGTGATGTGCTGTAGGTAAATATTGCCCGTGAAATAAATGCAAGCATAAACAATAAAATATAAAGGGATTGTGGATATAATAGTAGTTCTGGTTAAATTTCATCAGAGGTGATACAGCTCTTTTAGGTGTTTTCTTTCTGCACCTTAAAATCCTTGCTTTGGTCTAGGGAATGAAATATGTCATTTTTAGACAAATAGAAATTGTAGTTCACTGCTTAAAAAAAAAAAAATAAGAATTGCTGGACACTTATTCTCTATTTTTTCCCTAAGAGGGGAAAAAAAGAAGCTTCTGAATTTGTCTTACATTTGAGGGAAGGACTTCATAAACAGATCTGTGCTGCTGCCATTCCTTGTGTGCAAAGTTCTGTGATGAATGAAAGAAATGAGTTTATTTAATGGAGATCACAAACCTCTAAAGCAGTAGGCACTACTTTGTAAATATAACTATCACTATATTTCAGCAAATCATTTTCTGTGCATATTTGCATACTGAGGAAGTACAAAAGGAAGTATGCAGGTGCAGGCCTGCCCTGGAACTTCTGCCTGCATAGTCTATGTGGATTTCTTTAATCAGTCTTTCCTGGAATTCAACGTAATACGTTGTGTGCTCCTAATGGTACCAGGGCTCTGACTGATGCACTATAATTGCACAGGTATTTAAGTGTTCTTAAAAAGATCAGGCTTAAATTCTTTTTAAGCAGGGTATCTCTAGTCATGATATTAACTTTTGCTTTTACCCATAATTTTATAGTAATATGAGGTGTCAGGCATTACTTTTTTTCAGTTGCCCTTGGCTAGGACTTGATTAGTATTGTTGTCTAACTGCTGCTTTCAACTTTATAGATCTGTGATTTTTCTGAACTCCATTTTCTAGTATCTATTTATCTAGGAAATTGACTTAATTGAAGAGACAAATTACTGGTTATGAACAGTAAAACTTTGCTAGAAATGAATCACAAACTGATATTCTATATGCTTGTACTGTAAAGAGCACATGGGAACATCTGATTATTTTCCACTTTTAAACTCCTGAATGGATGAATGGCATAAACCTAAACCTGAGGTTTCATTATTAGAAAACTCAATGATGGTGTCTGTCTTCGCAGAGCTAAATGTTGCCTCTGTGCAGGAGTGTTTAGGCTTACTTAAAGCCTTGTGTAAATAGGAGCTCCTATGGCCATATTGTTTTAATGGGCTTTTTAATGCGTATTTGTCTTAGCAACCAGATTGTTAGCAGTGGTACTGTACTTGTTTCTGAAAACACTTGTTTTCTTTTTTGTTTGTTTTTTGACAGGCTGATATGCTCAGGTCGCTAGCTAGCACAAAACCAACAGTTAATGAACAGGACCTGGAGAAGTTAAAGAAGTTTACAGAAGACTTTGGTCAGGAAGGCTAAACCAAAGATATATGTGGAGCATTAGAACTTTTTTTTCCCTTTCTTAAGTATTCTTGTGTCTTTACTGATGGCACTTCAAATAAATGCCAATAAAATCACTCCTTTCTGACTTTGCAGAAGGAATAGAAGGTACCTTTGCAAAGACCCTTAAGCTTTTGTATTGTATTGTTTTCCTCAGATGTCTATTAAATGTCTTCTATTGAAAAATAATATGAAAATACAATTCTAGGGTGAGACAGCAAAGTGATGTGGTTATGTCTATTAAATGCTAGAAAACTTTAAATCATTAGTTCAATTTTAGGTATTATATTAAACCTGGGTACAAGTGAGTTTTAAACTCCCAGTAGGCTAAAAAACCCCTTTTTTTGCAGGTGGAAGAGAACATATTTGGGTGTTTTCAGTATCAGTCAATCAATCTCCATATTAATTGCTCTCATTTCGTATAGAAAAATGTATCAAAATTTGCTAATCAAGCATACGGCAAGTGTGGGTTTGCTATTAAAGTAAGGAGAAAACACTGTGAGGGTAAGACTACATAGGCCAGTACTTTGTTTAAATACTGATGGAACTGGTATTTGGCTTTTTCTGCTATACTGTGTCAGAATTTTGCCTTAAACAGGAAGGTTTTGTTTTTAACTCTTTACTAGCTGATGCGCACTGTCACTATGCAATTTAGCAAAAGTTTGTTAAATGCAAACATGTGGGAAGGTGTTTACTGGCTGTTCTTGCTTTGGAGTTTTGTTGGTTTTTTGGGTTTTTTTTATTGTTGTCTCTAAATCTCGATTTACTTTCTGCAGGAGTTTGACTGAAGTTAGAAAAAAGCATTAGTAATATCCTGTAAGATTCCACATGTCAAAGCTGGCAAGGTGTAGATAGTCTTTGGAGAATGTATGGGAGGTATTCTGGGAAGTAGCATGCTTTCACGTGCAAGGAGAGTATAACAGATGTTTTAGCCACAGACTTTCTGGTGATAAATTAACCCAGAACTCTACTGATAACTGTTGCGTATGTTACATCAATTTAGTGCTTAAACTTGGAGAGAAAGCTGTCAGTTTAGTACAGTAGTAGCACTTCCACTGGTCTCTTTCTGAAGAAATACAAATTGAGATGTGCCTGAATGTGACTTACAACACTACCGTGTCAGCATTGAGTTTGTGCCTTGTAAGTTTGCACTGGCTGTAGATACAAAACATCCTTAGGATACTCTGTTCCAGGATCATCGTACAACTCCATCTTGCATAAGCTTTGTTTAACTTGCATTAAAAGAAATTTGCACATTTTCTGTGTGTATGTTATAGGTACATATACACATATATGATCATCTTTCGATGGGGTTTCGTTCCCTTTATGTACATATTTTATGTACTTTATAAATCATAGGATGGGTGAAATTTGCTGTACTTCATTTAAGTAAAATGTTAAGAGTACAACACCAGCTATGTTATTTGAGTATTTCTTCAATGTTCAAGTGTTATCTGCTTGGGTTTGGTTTGGTGGTATTTTTTTAGGCTTTGGTTTCTATGTTTAACAGCTAAACAAAATATTTAGTTAAAAATTCTTTGATCTGCAAGGTGCTGAGCTTTTATTTACTAACATGATGAAACATTCTTTCCAAAATCATTCAATTATACACAGCTTTACCTTTGTCTTATGTTGGAATGTGTAAATGTGAATCAGTGGACTACAAATCTTTTTACAGATCTCTCTGGGGGCAAAGGGGCAGGAATTCCAGTGTAGGTGCAGGCAACTATGGTGAGTAAAATCCTACAGCTTTGCAATAGGATTGCTTTTTCATAGTTGCCTCTTGCGAGTACTTTAGAAATATTCACAAGTGTATGAGCCATATACTGTCAGGGCTTTCACTCAGAGGTTCGACACTACTATCTGAAGTACTTGTCTCTTCACCTTTTTTAAAATGAGAGTCCTTATTGCAATCCTAAAATTCTCAGGAACCTTTTTTTTTTGTTTGTGGTAGGCTGATTTGTCCTATGAGTTTCCACAAGCTGAACTGTGTAATCTCTTATCTTTAATGTAGAAGGCAAGTATACTGTATGTTTTAAATTTACATCTTGCTGCTTGCTCAGTTGTGGGATGACATCTGTAACAGAAGCACTAATGTTTGACGTTTAAAGTTGCTTTTAGAAATATATTCCAAATAAACATTGCTGCTTAGAATTGCAGCTACAATGTCAAATTTATGGTTTGCTGTCTTTTTAAGGTAGAAATAATTAATATATATTGCAGAGCTACCTAGCTATATTATCCCAGAATAGATGATAGCCTAATGGGGAGTGAGGGCTTCAAAATCACTTCTTAGTTTTCAGGGTTAATTGAAAATACTCCAAATAATTTATGAAAGGTTGTATTTGCTTTACATAATCAAACCCTCTTTAAATACTGGATAAATCAGTTGTACATTTTTCATATGGTCTGAGGTATGACTCACCCTTGGCTAGTTAGCTCACATTTTTTTTCCTGACTTCTGATGTTACTGCTTACCCTGACTGTAATATGAAAAAATGCCAGTTTCCTTCCTGTGGGTAAACTAGTTGGTCAATTAAATCAGTTATATGTGTGCTGCTGGTGTTCTTTACAGATGGTTTCTTCACATTGACATTAAACTTCTTGGATTTCCTGGCACTTGTGGCACACATCTCAATGCATACACTCAAAGGGTTACAAAAGCTCAGTAAATTAACTTGGTGTGTTTTTTCCCATGTTGCCTGATTGACCTTAAATTCCAGAGTCTTGTTTCTTCGCTAATTTACCTGTCAGTTTTGTTTTGTCATTCTTTAGCACAACCAAACCACACAAATTTCTTTCAAGGTTTTTGTTTAATTTGTTTTGGTTTTGAATTATCTGCTGGTCTTCAAATACGCTTTTGTTTTAGTTACCGGAGCACAACATGTATCTGAGGGAGATACTCTTGAATCAGCTGTTGTTCATGCTCGTGTCTGTCAGGGAAGTCTGATCAGTTGCTCTTTCTGTCAACTGAAGCAAAGAAGCTGCTGGATGTTCCCTGTTCAGGCATTTTGATTTACTTTTTGTGTTTATTTAGCCGCCTTCCTAATAAGAATATTCTAAACTTTTTTCATGTTACTTCTGAGGATTATCTTGACAGGAAGCTTTCTAATAGTTCTGAATTTGTTGAAATATGCAGGAACATCTTTATTGTGCTGTTTACTGTTTCCTTCCTCCAGAATTACAAGCTTGTTTCATGATTGGCTTCCATACACGTTTTTGGTCTTAACCAGATCCATCCTAGTAATCATGGTTGACTTAAAGCCATTCCTGTAACTTACGTAAACTGTTGCAAGAACATGGTGGACTTTGTTTCCTACTGTGCTGCTTTTCCAACAGATACTTAATTCTTATCAGAATGCTGTTCCCTTTATTCTTGAACAGGTAGGTTTTGTTGTAGCTCTTGTGTCATAGTGCCAGTGCCTTCCCCTTTTTCTTTAGCTTTTTATTAACAGCATTTTAATCTAGAGATTTTATTCCACAAATCCTCTGTCGTCATAATTAGGTGTGTAAAAACTATTAATTGTTCATTCATCCTCTGTCCTGGCATTTGTGTAATGGCAGCCCAGGTATTAGATAAGCATGTCCTGTTATTTGTCTTTTGGTTGCTGTGACCCAATTACAATTCTTCCTCTCCCTCCCCCTCCTCTACATAGACAGATGCACACACACGCCCTTCTGCTGGTAGCTTTTTGACTAGGCCACATTTTTTTATGCCATTCTCTGTTTACTCACATTTGCATCCTCTGTCCTACATAGGAGGCTCCAACTTGATGAATAATTGCTCAGGCATACTTCTTCCCTTCATCACATAGACTTGGCATTTGGGGATGTCAGAGTCCATCTGTGTGTACCAGTTGTGCCAGACTACCTACCACATGTTGGTCTGCTGGTCTTTTGCAGGAATACTTGATATTATAGGGCTTATTTATTTGGACTTGGTCATGAAATCAAAATATGATGCCCTATCTGCATCATAGCAGGAGCTAAATTCTCTTCTAAAAAGGCTCTGGTCATGTTTTGAGACATCTTCAGGAAATAAGTCACTGACACCTGAGTGCAGGGCTGATGCTGATAATAAAGCCAGGGTTTTCTTTCCTGCTTGGTGACCTATTAGCAGGCACTGTGCCATGAATTGGCAAGACTTACTTTTGCTTGCCTTCCCTCTTCTGCTGCCTCAGCTAATTTAAATCAAAGCTATTGAAGGCAGGGACTTTGCTTTCAAACATGCTGAGTGTCACATGTGTTCTGTAAACTATAAACAGTAATTTCCTCTGACTCATTTGTGTCGTCGGCCGATAACCATCCACAGGTAATTTGTCACAAAAATCTCAGCTGGAGCAATGGCCCTTATGCTGCTTCTCTGTCAATGTCTCAACAATAACAAGTCAGCTAGACGAGGGACTGAGAAAGTTGCTATAAATATTGCCATCTCATATGAGAAATACAATGGCAAATGAGGACTGTTACTTACAGCTGTGACCAGGGCTCTGGAAGAGTTAAGTGAATTGTATGCCCAATAGAAAGCTAGGAAAAAATGAAATTAAAACTGTATGAATTCAAATGATCGCTTTTCCTCCCTCCTCTCCTTAAAGGCTGGAGCTTGGGCTGTGGTGGGGAGGCTCTGACCTGTCAAGGCCTTATTTTTAGGTAAGATTTTAGAAAATCAGGAAAATTAGCTGAGTACTGTTTTCAAATGTGCCATTTAAAATGCCAGCTGAAATGCTCATGCTCTTGCCTTGCTGAGTCTGAGCTCACTTGGAGTTTTAATGTTTTAATTAATTAATCACAGCCATTAATTGCTCTGTACGCAACCAAACAGCAAAGCAATTACTGATTTTTTTTTTTTAACCTTTACACCTGCTCTCGTTTTGTTGTGCGCTTGTGCATTCATGTCTAGCCTTGTTCTCTGTCTGTAATTTAAGGTTTTCTTTTATGGTTTGTTGTTACGTGCCCCAAAAACCTCATGCACGTGTCCACTGTCAGTATGGAAACAAGCAGGTAGTTTGCCTGCCTGACAACAAACCTTGCTAGTTGCAGCACAGCGATAGTTTCTGTAGGAGCCTCAGGGCCTTCTGACAGAGCCTAAAATCTTCCCACTGCACTTCAGCTTCTCTGTTCCTCCACCAGCTTCAGGACACAGAAGGGACGCCTGTGTAAATAGATACCATCATTGCCTAAAGGCACATGGAGGGCTGTGGTAGATGTGCATATCCATATGTGCAAATACTGGTTACAAACCCCTCGGGAAGGACCCACCAAAGGTACAACAGGTAGTCACTGCAAAGTCACCTTCAACTTCACTTACAGCACTACATGGTGCCTGCTTGTTCTGGGTTTAGGTAGGCTCAGTCCAGCAGAGAATGAATGTGTTCGAGGCATAGTGGTGTGTTCTTCCTGGGCAGCTGGAGGTTGTACATGGGGTAAATGCATCTTACAGAGACACAGGCGGGGTGAGAGACACTGGTCTTTGGGCCTCCTGGGGCTGGCACAGGGTAGAAATCAACAAGTGACCAGGGGCAGCGATGCTGATGCTCTGAGCTCATGTGGGGTTTTGTCCTATCTTTGTCCTAGTTGTCAGCTGTGTAAAATGGTTTCCACAAGCTTTGTAAGCCATCAGACTTACTCTCTTGGGCTGCTTTTTGTGTAAAGCGTGCTCACTTCACCACAGTAGATAATGGAAATGCCTGATGCTGCGGCTTAGAAGAAAAAGGTTTTGATCAGAATTTTCTTTTGATGTGAAATGTTAATTGGCAATCTATGCCTGCCTTTTCCCTGTTGCTTTTGAGTTGTATTCTGGTTTTTTGCAGTGCTCTCTAATACCAGGTTTTCTTGGTTTTTTGTCTGACTTACTCTCTGTCCTTCACACCATTTTTTTTTCCTTAGAAGATGAGGCACTGATTCCTTTTTAAAGTCTTAATTCAAAGCTCTTTATGTCCCTGTATTTCTTCAGTGTTTATACCAAAGCAAGCTTATATGCAGCAAACAACCTGGCAGAATGTCTGCTATTTCCCTTTTTCCCTTCAAAGCAATAGGGCCCATCTGTGCATGCTGTCCTTTCCCTGGCTGACAGCAGGATGGCAATGGGATGGGCTGTTTGAGGACAGAGACAGATTCGGAGAAGTACAAGCAACACGGTGTATTTCGTATCAGTGCAAGGGGGAGAAATGGTTGAATGCTTGCTTTTAGACAGCTACTTTGTAGTAATTTGTCCCCTGAGAAGAGACCTGAGCTACATACAAGACATCTAAATTTCAATTGCGTAACAGTAGCTTCTCTGCAGTATGTGCCAAAGATAATTTATCAGGCACTGATATAAGGGCAGATGTTGCGTAATAGCAGCCAAGAAATAAACACCAGCCTCTTGCCAGTGCTGTGGATCATAGAATCATAGAATAGTTAGGGTTGGAAAGGACCTTAAGATCATCTAGTTCCAACCCCCCTGCCATGGGCAGGGACACCCCACACTAAACCATGCCACCCAAGGCCTCATCCAACCTGGCCTTGAACACCGCCAAGGATGGAGCATTCACCACCTCCCTGGGCAACCCATTCCAGTGCCTCACCACCCTCACAGTAAGGAATTTCTTCCTTATATCCAATCTAAACTTCCCCTGTTTAAGTTTTAACCCGTTACCCCTTGTCCTGTCACTACAGTCCCTGATGAATAGTCCCTCCCCAGCATCCTTGTAGGCCCCCTTCAGATACTGGAAGGCTGCTCTGAGGTCTCCACGCAGCCTTCTCTTCTCCAGGCTGAACAGCCCCAACTTTCTCAGCCTGTCTCCATACGGGAGGTGCTCCAGTCCCCTGATCATCCTCGTGGCCCTCCTCTGGACTTGTTCCAACAGTTCCATGTCCTTTTTATGCTGAGGACACCAGAACTGCACACAATACTCCAAGTGAGGTCTCACAAGAGCAGAGTAGAGGGGCAGGATCACCTCCTTTGACCTGCTGGTCACGCTCCTCTTGAGGCAGCCCAGGATACGGTTGGCTTTCTGGGCTGCGAGTGCACACTGAAGCCGGCTCATGTTCGTTTTCTCTTCGACCAACACCCCCAAGTCCTTCTCTGCAGGGCTGCTCTGAATCTCTTCTCTGCCCAACCTGTAGCTGTGCCTGGGATTGCTCCCACCCAGGTGTAGGACCTTGCACTTGGCATGGTTAAACTTCATAAGGTTGGCATCAGCCCACCTCACAAGCGTGTCAAGGTCCCTCTGGATGGCATCCCTTCCCTCCGGCGTATCAACCGAACCACACAGCTTGGTGTCATCGGCAAACTTGCTGAGGGCGCACTCAATCCCACTGTCCATGTCACCGACAAAGATGTTGAACAAGACCGGTCCCAACACCGATCCCTGAGGGACACCGCTCGTTACTGGTCTCCAGCCGGACATCGAGCCATTGACCACAACTCTTTGCATGCGGCCATCCAGCCAGTTCTTTATCCATCGAGTGGTCCACCCATCAAATTGATGTCTTGCCAATTTAGAGACAAGGATGTCATGTGGGACAGTGTCGAACGCTTTGCACAAGTCCAGGTAGATGACGTCAACTGCTCTGCCCCTGTCCATCAGTTCCGTAGCCCCATCATGGAAGGCCACCAAATTGGTCAGGCAGGATTTCCCCTTAGTGAAGCCATGCTGGCTGTCACCAACCACCTCCTTGTTTTTCATGTTCCTTAGCATTTCTTCCAGAATCTGCTCCAAGAGTCTGCCAGGCACAGAGGTGAGACTGACTGGTCTGTAATTCCCCGGGTCATCCATTTTCCCCTTCTTGAAAATGGGGGTTATATTTCCCTTCTTCCAGTCGTCGGGAACTTCACCTGACTGCCGTGATTTTTCAAATATGTTGGCCAGTGGCTCAGCAACTTCATTCGCCAGCTCCTTCAGGACCCGCGGAGGGATTTCATCAGGTCCCATGGACTTGTGCACGTTTAGGTTTTTAAGATGGTCTCAAACCAGATCCTCTCCTACAGTGGGCCTAGGGTCTTCATTCTTACAGTCCCTCCGTCCACCTTCCAAGACTTGGGTGGTGCAGTCAGAGCCTTTGCCAGTGAAGACTGAGGAAAAGAAGTCATTAAGAACCTCAGCCTTTTCCACATCCAGGGTAGCCAGTTCTGCTGATAGCTTTCAGAGAGGGCTCACGTTGTCCCTAGTCTGTCTTTTATTTGCAATGTACCTATGGAATCCCTTCCTGTTATCTTTCACATCCCTAGCCAAGTTTAATTCTAACTGGGCCTTAGCTTTCCTAACCTGGTCCCTAGCTTCCCAGACAACATTCCTGTATTCTTCCCAGGCTGCCTGTCCCTGCTTCCACCTTCTATAAGCCTTTTTTTTCCCCTCTTATTTTCCTCAGCAGCTCCTTATCCATCCAAGGAGGTCTCTTGGCCTTTCACCTGCACTTCCTTCTAGTTGGGATGCAACACTCCTGAGGTTGTAGCAGGTGATCCTTGAATAACAACCAACAGTCTTGGGCCCCCCTGCCCTCTAGGGCTGTATCCCATGAAACCTTACTGAGCAGGTTCCTGAAGAGGCCAAAGTCTGCTCTCTTGAAGTCCAGGGCAGTGAGCTTGCTGCACGCTCCTCTCACTGTCCCGAGGATCTCGAATTCGACCGTCTCATGATTGCTGCAACCAAGGCTGCCCTGGAGCGTCACATTTCCAACGAGCCCTTCCCTGTTGGTGAGCACGAGGTCAAGCATGGCACCTCTCCTTGTCGGCTCCTCTATTACTTGCAGAAGAAAGTTGTCTTCCACACAATTGAGGAACCTCCTGGATTGCTTGTGCTGGGCTGTACCGTCCCTCTAACAGATATCAGGATGGTTGAAGTCCCCCATGAGAACAAGGATCTGCGAGTGTGAGGCTTTTCCTATCTGTCTATAGAGCACTTCATCCACAGAGTCCTCTTGATCAGGTGATCTCTAACAGATCCCCACAATAATGTCCCCCATCGCTGTTCTCCCTTTAACCCTGATCCACAAACTCTCTGTCGACTGCTCACCCATCCTCAGACAGAGTTCCATACTCTCCAGCCTATCCCTAACATAAACAGCGACTCCCCCTCCCCGACTGCCAGGCCTGTTTTTTCTAAAGAGCCTGTAACCTTCCATTCCAACACTCCAGTCATAGGAGCCATCCCACCATGTTTCTGTGATGCCTGTTATATCATACCCCCATAGACGTACACGCATCTCTAATTCCTCTTGTTTGTTCCCCATGCTACGGGCGTTTGTGCAGAGGCATCTAAGCCGAGCTCCAAATGAAGCTGGCTCATTGGCTGGAGCAGCTGGAATATCTCTGCATTGCTCCGAGCATTTATTATAGGTGCTGGCAACTGACTGGGTGTGTTGGGATGAAATGATGCCCCCCTCCCCCAACACATCTAGTTTAAAGCAACCTTGACCAGCCTGGCAAGCCTCCTACCAAAACCACTCTTCCCCTTCTTTATCAGAGCAGTTCCACCAGCCCCCAGGAGACCTGGCCTACTAACTTGGGTCCCGTGTTCAAGACACCCAAACCTCTTACTATGGTACCACTGCTCTAACCGTTGATTAACCTGGCCAATCCTCCTAGCTTTTTTAAGGTCCCCCCCTGTATCCTGGAGAATTGATGAAAAGACAATCTGAGCTCCAGAGCCCCTAACTGCCTCTCCCAGGGCTCTGTAGTCCTTCTTTATGTTCTCCAGGCTACTGCTATCAACATCACTAGCACTGTGGGTATCCAGTGTTACCTGGAACTGGAAACAGATTTAATTGCTGTTAAAAGACTGAGCAAACAAAGTTCTCTGAATTGCTTTGAAAGAGAAAGTGGCATGAACCTGGAAGTTTCAGTTCTTCCAGTATTTTTAAGAGTGCAACTACAAAGCAAAGGGCAATGCAAGAGTACACGCAGAGCTCTTCCACGCAGCGACATGGGGTAAGGCAAGTGGCTCTAGAAACATGAAACATTGTCATTGAGAGGCACAAAGAATATCTGGAGAGTAACGCAGTAGCTTTACAAGCACAGAAACTACCTAAGATCACCTCCAAAAGGTAAGTTTTTGATAAACCAGAGGCCTACCAACACTGCAAATAATTAACCTTTTGTAATAAGATTGAGCAATATGAACATGCGAATAACAGACATGGCTTGACTGAACAACTTGGGGTGGTATAACTAGTATTGTAATCCTGAAGCAGAGTGAAGTTGTGGAAGTTTAGGACCTGTCATGTTAAAGATTATCTAGAAGTACGTGTTTCCAAAGGCATGATATAAAGCACAAAATGATGCCTATAACAGAGGCTTGTCTGGGAACAACTTCACCACCAAGCTGCTGAGCAGAAATCAGGTAATTCTGGCCCAAAAAAAATAGGCCAGAAGTTGCTGGAAGTATAATTACAAAAATGTTCCCTATCTGGTTAAAAAATGAAAACATTCATGAAAATATACATCCAGGAAGGTTGTAATGACAGTAATAGGTGAAAGACTGCCTCTAAGGAAAGGCAAAACATGATATAAATATTGCTGAAGTGATGTGATGGCTTCAAGGGTAATTCCTGAAGGACTTAATTGAAAACAGCCAGGAAAGACTTTTTCCTGCAGCTGTCCACTTAGAATTACTATCTGGAAACCTAAAAACATACAGTGACTTAGAAGTTAACTTCTCCACAGATGAAATTCTGTATTAAAGCTCACTCTGACACAGTATGACAACATGAGCTTAGAGATGGTAACTGCAGGCTGCAGCAGCTGTGGATTTCCTAGACAGGTAGGGAGCAAGGGCAGGTGTGGTAATCCTCACATGGCTGTTCTTGAGGTTTGTTACGCAAGGGATCGGGGGCTTTACTAAGCCTCTGAGGCTCTTCCCTGGCTCTCATTATCCAGTTTTCCCTTGGGAGGTAGGCACCACACCACTGTAAGCACAGGAGTCATATCTTCTTTCCTCCCCCTGAAGCATAGATTCCCCAACAAAGCATAACTTCTTTGCTCCCTTTGGCATGGCAGATCCTTGCTTTATGCACTTGGCAGATCCTTGCTTTATGCACTTGGCAGTTCAGCCCTTTCCTAGGACATCAGGGAAAGGGGGCAGCTACCACCAGAGTGGAGAACTGTAAGCCAGGACACGAGCTGCGTCATCTCATTTTACTGGGAAAGGAGGAAGGGCTCTGCGGCAGCGCTGATAAGTGGAATGTTGCAGGGGAAAAGAATGGAAAGCCAGAGCAACTCCAGAAAACCTTGATGTGTCGTATCTTAAATTACTGTTACTGTGAGAATGGCTCTACAGACCAAAAGTAGGATGGAGACCTACAAGTTACAAGGACTATGCTTTCTGCAGCAAAGGCGACAGCACATTTGCTACCAGTGAAGCAGTCACTTTTCATTAGGAACAAAAAAAAATCCTTTTACCTAGCATTGAAGGTGGCATAAGTAGTGGGGAAAATTTTTCTTACTACACCTGGCAGGAAGGCAATTGTGGTAGAACTACATTTTCAAACTTCCCAGCAGGTTGCTTCTACTTGAATAGCACATTTTCCTGTACATGTTCAGTTATGGTGGCCCAATAGTGAGTTCCTGGGGCCTGGGTGCAAAATGGTGTGACAGGCAGCATGGCAATGTGGATATTGTGCAGTCTGTCATGGCTTCTGGGTCAAACAAACACACTGTGTATCTCTGACTTCTGCTCAGACAACATCCATAATGTTACATGTGTGATCTTGGACTATTAACTTTAATTGTATTTATCTGCTTAAATATAATTTTTAAGGCCATTAGAACAATTGAGAATGGGTGCTCTTATGTCAAGAGCCAAAGTGGGTGTCCCCATGTGAAACACCTGTGTTCACTGCTTACAGGTATTTAAAAGTTATAGCACTGAGCCTTCCAATACAAAGGACTGGCATAGCCTGGTTCCTTCCTATGCCTGTTCCCACCTGCTTTCAGCAGTGCTTGCTCCAGCACACTTTCCATGCCATTCGAGGAGAAGCAGTCCACTAGGCATTCTCCTCCAACCTGCAACATCCCTAGGAATATTCAGCAAGCTAACAGAGTCTCTTATGCTCAAGTGTGAACAGCAAATTGTTCCAGTGTGAAGTCTGACATAAGCAGGTGTACCAAAGGAGAAGAAATATGGATAAGTGAAATTCACAGAATCACAGAATCCCAAGGGTTGGAACGGACCTCAAAAGATCATCTAGTCCAACCCCCCTGCAAGAGCAGGGTAACCTAGAGTACATCACACAGGAACTTGTCCAGCCGAGCCTTGAATATCTCCAACGTAGGAGACTCCACAACCCCCCTGAGCAACCTGTTCCAGTGCTCTGTCACTCTCACAGTAAAGAAGTTTTTCCTGATGTTCACATGGAACCTCTTATGCTCCAGTTTACACCCATTACCCCTTGTCCTATCACTGGACATCACTGAGAAAAGCCTAGCTCCATCATCCTGACACTCACCCTTTATATATTTATATACACTAATAAGGTCCCCCCGCAGTCTCCTCTTCTCCAAACTATAGAGACCCAGCTCCCTCAGCCTCTCCTCATAAGGGAGATGCTCCACTCCCTTAATCATCTTTGTGGCTCTGCGCTGGACTCTTTCAAGCAATTCCCTGTCCTTCTTGAACTGAGGGGCCCAGAACTGGACACAATATTCCAGATACGGCTCACCAAGGCAGAGTAGAGGGGCAGGAGGACCTCTCTTGACCTACTAACCACACCCTTTCTAATGCACCCTAGGATGCCATTGGCCTTCTTGGCCACAAGGGCACATTGCTTGCTCATGGTCATCCTGCCGTCCACTAGGACCCCCAGGTCCCTTTCCCCTTCACTACTTTCCAGCAGGTCAACCCCCAACCTGTACTGGTACATGGGGTTGTTCCTGCCCAGATGCAAGACTCTACACTTGCCCTTGTTGAATTCCATCAAGTTTCTCCCCGCCCAACTCTCCAGCCTGTCCAGGTCTCGCTGAATGGCAGCACAGCCTTCTGGTGTGTCAGCCACTCCTCCCACTTTAGTGTCATCAGCGAACTTGCGGAGGGTACATTCAGTTCCCTCATCCAGGTCGTTGATGAAAATATTAAACAGCACTGGTCCCAGCACTGACCCCTGAGGGACTCCACTAGTCACAGACCTCCAGCTAGATTCTGCCCCATTGACCACAACTCTCTGCCTTCTTCCTTTCAAACAGTTCTTGATCCACCTCACTACCTGATCATCAAGCCCACACTTCCTTAGCTTATCTATGAGGATGCTGTGGGAGACAGTATCAAATGCCTTACTGAAATCAAGAAAAACCACATCTACCGCTCTACCATCATCCATCCACCTAGTTACTTCCTCATAGAAGGCTATAAGGTTGGTCAAAGATGACTTCCCCTTGGTAAAACCATGTTGGCTACTCTTAATGACCCCCTCATCCTTCATATGTCTAGAGATGGTGTCAAGAACGAGTTGTTCCATCACCTTTCCAGGGATGGAGGTAAGGCGGACCGGTCTATAATTGCCGGGGTCCTCCTTCTTGCCCTTCTTATAGACTGGCGTGACATTTGCCATCCTCCAATCCTCAGGCACCTCTCCTGTTTCCCAGGACTTACCAAAGATGATGGAGAGTGGCCTAGCAATGACCTCCGCCAGCTCCCTCAGAACCCGTGGGTGTATTCCATCCGGACCCATCGATTTATAGATGTCCAGATTGCTTAACTGATCCCTAACCCAATCCTCATCTACCAAAGCAAACTCCTCCTTTATCCTGACTCCTTCTGGGGCTATAGGAATCTGGGGCCCACGGGGAGAGGCTGCAGGAGTAAAGACAGAGGCAAAGAAGGCATTCAGCACCTCTGCCTTCTTTATATCCTCTGTCTCCAGGGCACCCACCTCGTTCAGCAGTGGGCCTATGTTGCCTCTGGTGTTAGTTTTATCCGCTATGTATTTGAAGAAGCCCTTTCTATTGTCCTTAACCCGACTTGCAAGATTAAGTTCTAAGGAGGCCTTAGCTGTCCTAATTGCCTCCCTACATCCTCTAACAACTGTCCTATATTCCTCCCAAGTGGCCAGCCCCTCCTTCCATAATCCATAGATTCTCTTTTTCCACATGAGTTTGCCCAGCAGTTCCTTGTTTAACCATGCTGGTCTCCTGGCTCCCTTACTTGATTTCCTACCCATTGGGACGCTCTGATCCTGAGCTTGGAAGAAGTGGTCCTTGAATGCTGACCAGCATTCAAGATCATCTTGGTCCCATGTTTGATTTATGTGTTTTTAAGTTATAGACAGTAAAGATTTCCTTTTGCTACTGGTTGTTATTAATTTTATTTCAATAGATCTATTGTTCAATATGCAAAATAGCAACACAGTTACTTCTTCAGCATAAAATTAAAAATACTTATAACAGATAATGATTCACAATTAGAGTTACTAATGAAGAAAGTTGGTTGACAGGAACAACTCATCTAGGCTGCCATTATTCTAAAACCTGGAGCTTCACAGGACTCACAAAATTATTGATATGGCTCTAAGCTCTTGTAACCATTAATGCTCACTTCTTAAAGAGTGCTGTTGGATGCCATACAATGCTTGCTACAGAAAAAAAAAAAGGCAGAAAGCTAGAGAAGAAAGCAAGTTAATTTGGAAGGATTTGTTCTGGTGTCCTCAACATAAAAAGGACATGGAACTGTTGGAACAAGTCCAGAGGAGGGCCACGAGGATGATCAGGGGACTGGAGCACCTCCCGTATGAAGACAGGCTGAGAAAGTTGGGGCTGTTCAGCCTGGAGAAGAGAAGGCTGCATGGAGACCTCCTAGCAGCCTTCCAGTATCTGAAGGGGGCCTACAAGGATGCTGGGGAGGGACTATTCATCAGGGACTGTAGTGACAAGACAAGGGGTAACGGGTTAAAACTTACACAGGGGAAGTTTAGATTGGATATAAGGAAGAAATTCTTTACTGAGAGGGTGGTGAGGCACTGGAATGGGTTGCCCAGGGAGGTTGTGAATGCTCCATCCTTGGCAGTGTTCAAGGCCAGGCTGGACAGAGCCTTGGGTGACATGGTTTAGTGTGGGGTGTCCCTGCCCATGGCAGGGGGGTTGGAACTAGATGATCTTAAGGTCCTTTCCAACCTTAACTATTCTATGATTCTATGATAAAAGGAAAAAGTTGTTTCCCTTGGCCATGAAACTTACTCTTTCATGACACTTTCTTTTTCTAAATGCAGTAGGACAGGCTGGATGGAAATCACATCAAGAAGTCCCCAGGTTTATCACAGTATAGCCTATAGCTCCTGGTCTCTTCTCCCCTTTCAAAATACGCAGAAAAAACAACCAGAATATTCAGCAGATGAATAGCTGGGGACAATACAAGTGACTTCAGTGGCTGGAGGTTGCAACCTTGCTACCTGCTCTTCTGAAACTTCTCCCTTCTTCTCATTTCTCCCAAAGGAGTCTTAAAACAAGACATATTTCTTTTATGTGTACCTGGTATGTTTTGGGAGCATTTAAGAAGAAGATCAAAAGGACATTTCTAGTATCAGTCCTTTGTGCTGCAATATTACCAATTCGCAAACTTGTTTCCACGTTCAAATGACAACTTTGATTCTTTAGTTGCCATGCTTTGATTGATACGGAATATCTCAACCCACAATATTGTTGTTACAAAAGTCTGTTGAAAGATTAAATTAACAAAACCGAGGAAGCAGAAAACCACAGCTGCAACAGTTCTTATAGTCTGGCTGCTTTCACCTACTTGTATTGTATTCCCTCTCCTTCTCTAAACACATCACTGTTGTACTGAAGCTTCTTCAAAAGATTGATTATCAAAGCAATAAGCATGTTTTACCCATTCTTTTTCCCTCCCCATCCTCAGGGTGTGCACAGACATTGGTCCACTTGTTCTTAAATAACATTCACAAAGTGTGTAATTTTAATGAAGGTCAGATTAATTAAGCACTGCTTTATGTACAACCTCAGTTTGGAATGGAGAGCAATGATGTTTATGTTAGCATTCAACTTCTAGTCCCACTGTCATTGAGAAAACAGTTCTATAGTAAACAATTCCCGTGTGCCAGGAATGCATTTCCTCCGTGAATGAGGTCACATGAGAGGAATACAAAACAGGCAACTTAGGGCAAACTGTAGTTTCTGTTGGTGTACTTTAAAAGAATCAAAAAAAAAAATCTGCTGGGGAATTCACCAGTGAATTATATGCAGTTCACCTTTGATTATATTTTCTTCCTTCACCTTTGATTATATTTTTCACACAGAAATACATAACACTTTACAATCCAGAGAACAAAACAAGAGCAGACATTATCAGAGCTGCACACTCACCCCCAAGGTTCTAAGGTGGCCTCTTCACCAAAAAAACCCCCACCAGTATGGATTTCACCATAAAATCCACTATTAGGGAACTCCACATTAGTCTAGAAGGGCTTTTAAAGTGTGGTTTGTAAGATGTCACTGATTTTAACTGTGACCGATCAGGACTACATCATGCATTCAAGGCTTTTAAAGGCCCCCTACCAATTCATTTTAACTATTGTTTTACTAGGAGTTTATTACAGATGATTTCTTGCACCTGTGCCCTCACCTCACCTTGATGTTGCGAGTGATACTATATTGTGAAAGACGGATTTATCTCTGCCTGCTCTGCTTTATTTTCATACTGCTGACATTTGAGCTTTGAAAGCCTTGCTGCCTTCCATGGTGGAAGTCTATATATAGTCCATAGTTATTACCTGATTAATCTCCTCTTTTTATGTTAATTCAATATTGTTGGAAAGATAACACATATAGCCTGTCCTATGTGTAAAAGAGGAAATGAACATATTTTATTGTTGTTTTTTCCCCGTCCACATCTTATTTGGTTTATGCTAACAATATAATTAACATCCTGTCTTTCCTTAGAGGGCCTGCTAATCGATTTCCATTGTTGGCACTGCAGCAGCTAGCATCTTATTAGGCACAGTTTTTTCCTCTCAGCTTCCTCATACCTCCGCCTTTGCAGTGCTGAACTCAAAATGCCACCAAAGACATATTCCAGGTGAATCCCATTTTGGGATTAATTCTTGGGTTTGCATACTTTTACTGCATCAAGTTCAAGTTCTTTGTTCTCACCCTGAAAACTGCATAATCCCTGCCTACACATCTGTTCCCATTTCCACCTACTCACTACTTCTAATCTCTTCACTATTATTTTCACACCCTTCTGCACACCCTCTTGCCTAGGGGGTTTTGGTTTGGTTGTGGGGTTTTTCTGTGAACTATTTTGTGCAAGTCAACGTCTGCATAGTAACTAGTGAGAAAAAGTATTCTGAGAGAGCTTTAAAGTTACACATAATTATAGCCTAATTTAAAAAAAAAAAATCAAATTCAAACATTCATACTAAATAAATATGTAAATATCTAAGTCAAATATATGGAATTATTTTATTTGGACTGCTCTGGAAGGGGTTTGTTTTGTTTTGTTTTAATCTTTGTTCTGTGATTGCACCTAACAGCTTAAAAACATGCTTTTGTTCTTTTCTCATGCAACTAACACAAAAACCCTGTCGTTTTCCCAGCAGTGAACAGCATGCTGAAAAAATATCGGATTTTCAGATTTTAGAAGGTAGCAGGGTTGAAGTCCAACCGCAGCCAGCAGAAAACGGTGGAGCTCAACCGCTCCAGGAAGCCGAGTCTGGCAGAATCCACATCGTTTTACTGGAGGCGATGATGTAAATCAGGCTTTAAAAGCCGCCTGTGATGAAGTCAGTTAATTATCTTTCATAAAAGGTTTCTGTTTTCCCACAGAAGAGAGTACCCCCTGCTCTCGTCCCTCTTCCCAGGGCATGCCTGTCGCAGGAACAGCCTGACACACCTCCACCGTTTTGAGTTGCGTCAATTGGTAACCTCGGGCAACGTATTACAAAGTCCACGCACAAAGAGGTGATTATTATCCAGGACATTTTTGTAAGCACATGAGGAAGCCAAGATAAGTGCTTAATATTGCCATACTTAACCATCACTATTTGTTTTCCCCTTCCCCCTCCAAACTGGCGTTTAGTGCCTGGTGAAAGGGGCACTCGGGGTCCACATTGAGCATGTATCTACAGCAGCAAGTGAACGCCCCGACCTAGGCCTCTCGCTAAAAGGGCCCAGTTCTGCATCGGCCACCTCCGGAAAAGCCCTCCCTAGGTCCCGGCAGCCACCTCCCAGAAGGCAGGGAGCTAGCCCAGTACCCCTCAGCTGATCTCACAGCGCCTCAGGCCCGGCCAGGCCCGGCCTGGCTTGGCCCCGCCCCTCCCTTTCGGCGGGAAGCGGCCGCCCGCCCCACGTGACAGGGCAAGGTCCCCGCCTCCCCGCGCAAACCCGCCCGGCCCGAGCAAAGACCCCGCGGGGCGCAAGCGCGGCGCTGCCGCTCGGCCGGCAGGGGGAGCCCGACCGATCTTGCCTCCTCAAGAGGGATCCCCTCCCCGCCGCTCTTTGCCTCAGATGCTGACCCCCACAAACCCCCGCGGGCTCCAATCTCCGAGTCCGGTTCTGCCCCTCGGCCAATCCACGGGCACCTTCCCGTGCCTCGCCTCAATCCGACCAATCCGAGTGCGCAGGTCCGCACTCGCCTCAGCAGCCAATCAGGTCGCGGAACGGCGACCGGACCCTCCTCCGCCTCGCTCGCCCCGTAGCAGTGTCTTCTCTCCTTTTCCTCCACCCCTCTCCCCCCGCCCCTCCGTTCCTGCCGCGGCGCAGGCTGGCGGCTCCTCCTGGCGCCCCGCGGTTGGCGTCCACCTCACCGCAGCACCTGCCGTCACCGCCGCCACCGCCGCCTGAGGGGCTCGGGTCCCCCGCTGGCCCCAGCCCTTCCGCGAGCGTAGCCCGAGCCATGCTGCTCCTGGCGGCCGCTTTCATCGTGGCCTTCGTCCTCCTCCTTTACATGGTGTCGCCGCTCATCAGCCCCAAGCCTCTCAAGCTGCCCGGCGCTCACGTCGTGGTGAGTGGGGCGCGCTGCGTGAGGAACGGGTCCCTCTCCGCCCCGCGCTGAGGGAGCGGGCCGTTGGCTCCGCTCTTCCCCGCCGCGGCGGGGGGGAGGGGGGCTGACGGCTTCCGTGCCGTTTTGTCCGTTGGGCTGGGGGGAGGAGGGGGGCCGCTTCCTCTGAGGTGGGCGCGCAGCTCTGTGGGAAGGGGTGTCCCGCTGTCGGTGGGGTGTATGGCGGTGTTAGGGAATACTCGCGCTGGGGGGTGAGCGGAGGAAGGCGGCCAGTCGTAGGAATGACGGGGACTCTCGGGGAGCGAGCGAGCGGGCGGTCAGTCCCTGCAGGCTGGTGGTGGCGAAGTCCCGTGCAGGGGGTGGGAGGGTGTCGGTGCTGGGGGCGCCCGCTGCTTGGTGCACCCCAAGCTACCAAAACATGGGAGCCGCGAGTCCCAGGTGACAAGGAAATGACCTGTACTGATGAGCCTGACAACCGCTGTCTATCTCGGTTGGCTTAAGGTTATCTTCTGAGTCACTAGAAGTACGAACCGTCTTCAGTCTTCATGTTTACTTTTTGAGACATCCCTTTTGTACTCTGGAAGTTACCAGATATCTCGAGTTTTTGTTTTCTTATAGCATCTCCCACGGTATTTTAGTGGGGTGTGTGCTTATAAACGAAGGCAAAAGCTGTTGTTTCCTTGGTCTAAAAAACCAAGTCAGATGTGAGGAAATTGAAAGACTAATACAAAGGAAGTGGTTAGATGACATTCATGCACCTCTTCATCCTTAAGCACATAGATACTGATGTCTATGAGCAATATTTTGACTAGTCAAGATGGTAGATGTAAGACTTTAGGAAGAAGTCTTCAGAAAGACGTATTGTTAAAAGAGTTTATGAATAGGGCACCACTAGAAATTGTATGGGTTTGTAGCTTGGGGGTGCAATAGGGAAGGAAACTATACCCACCATGTGCGTTCAGGTGGATCACAAAGTAGTGGATTTGGACACATGACAGCTGTTGAAGGAATCAGGGTCCTAGAATCAGCTTATTAAACTTTCATTAAATCCTTAATGTATGTTCTGTGCAGAGACGCTGTGGTCTACTGTGCAATTAAATATGCTTTTAAGGGGCGGAGTAACACTTGCAGATGTCCTTTATTACAGTGGGAGTTTGTGACGATCCACAAGATAGACATTTTAGGTGCAGGTGAATTTACAGCTATTCCAAGTAGTTTGGGGTATTTTTCTTTTGATCCGTGTGTGGTGCCTTGTTTTGTTGGTATGTGGTATTGGGGTTGTTTTTTGTTTGTTTGTTGGTTTGGTTGGAGGTTTTTAGTTGTTATTTTTGGAGCTCCCGTTTGGAGGATGGAGCTGTCCCCAGAATAATTTAGACCTGTCCAAGTTGCAACAGTATTCCCAAATTGCTTTATGCAGTAGGTGTTACTTGGATGCTGCAACTGGCTTTACAGCATCATATAGTGTATGAGGTGTGTCCGAGCTTGCATTGAAGTTCTCTGGTTATGGCTCTTCCCACAGATGTAATGCTTGTTAAGGAGGAACCCTTCAATACTGTGTAAAAGCAAAGGTGAAGCAGATGTAAGGTCTGTAACACTATCTAAGGACTTCTTTGAAGTCTTCTCACAGAAAAATATCAAAATCTGTTTGTGTTCTCCATATGTAAATTCTTTTTAGTTTATTACTTGATTCAGATTAACATAATATCTTTGTTAGGCCTCAGTTAAATCCAGTCTTGCAATAAAGAATAAAGATCTGCAAATTGTGTATTTAACTGGTTAAGCCTTCTCAAGAGTGCAGTGATTACCATTGCACAATAAATACAGCTTTTCAAGATATACTAGAATAAATTGGTGGGATTTTTAAGCAGAAAAAAATCAATCTTATCTAGAAACTCTCCTGGGTCTTGTTGAAAGTATCTTGAAAATGTATCTGCTACATTTCTGGAAAAAGATCATTGGACAGCTTCAGAGGCTATTACATCCCAGTTTTTGAATTTTCAACTCAAGTCAGCGTTCTTTTCTCTGTTAATCATTATAGAGTGGTTCAGGTTGAAGGGGACCTTAAAGATCATCTAATTCCACCACCGATACCTTCCACTAGACAGGTTGCTCCAAGCCCCGTCCAATCTGGCCTTGAACACTGACAGAGATGGGGCAGCCACAGCTTTGAGCAGCCTGTTCCAGTGCCTCACCACCCTCACAGTAAGGAACTTCTTCCCTATATCTGATCTAAATCTATCCTCTTTCAGTTAAAGACGGAACTGAAAGTACGCTCTTTCAGTTTAAAGCCCCTTGTAAAAAGTCTCTCTCCAGCTTTCTTGTAGGCCCCCTTTAGGTACTGGAAAGCTGCTATAAGGTCTCCCAGAGCCGCCTTTTCTACAGGCTGAACAACTCCAACTCTTTCAATCTGCCTTCACAGGAGAGGTGCTGCAGCCCTCTGATTATCTTCATGGCCTCCTCTGGACTCACTTGAGCAGGTCCATGTCCCTCTTGTGTTGAGGGCCCCAGAGCTGAATGCAGAACTTCAAGAGGGGTTTCACCAGAGCAGACTGAGTCAGCTCCCTCAGCCTCCTGGCCATGCTTCCTTTCTCCCTCAGCCTGCTGGCCACTCTCCCTTTAATGCAGCCCAGGGTACGGTTGGCTTTCTGGGCTGCAGTCACACACTGCTGGCTCATGTTGAGCTTCTTGTTGACCAGTACCCTGAAGTCATTCTTCCCAGGGCTGCTCTTAATCCCTTCTCCATCCAGCCTGTGTTTGTGCTTGAGATTGCCCCAACCCAGCTTCAAGACCTTGAACTTTGTCTTGTTGAACTAAGTGAGGTTTTCCTGGGCCCATCTCTCAAGCCTGTCAAGGATATCATTTCTTTCCTCCAGCATACCAGTCCTCCATAAAAAGTATTTCTCTTAACTCCTAACAGTTATGATTAATAGATGTTAGAGTTATGGCTAAGTAACTGACTCTGGCTGCCTTTAGGGATAGAAATTTGAAGCAGAAAACTTGTGGGTTTTTGTTCTCTGTCCTCTCCCAGAGTCATTTGTGTGATGGAAGCATTTGCTGATGTGATATAAGGCAAGATATGCTTTCTGGAGGTATCTCAATCATAGGAGTCTCTTTTTCTTAGAAAATAATAGGACTGTTAGAGTGAAAGTCTACAGAAGTCCAAATTACTAATGGTCTGATCTTGTGCGTTTCCCCTCCCCCTTATATGCTATGTATTTTGGTGACCCCAGTGAGCACCATTAAAAAGGACTTCTGCTACCAAATTGGGTCAAGCATCAGGTTTAGCTTGCGTTAAACAAAATGCTTTGCTTCTAACATGGGTAAGGAAGTGTTCTTAAATAACGGGTATAAGCATTATTTTTGTGCTGTAGAGCTGATCGTTCTTGTACTAAACTTCTCTGTGCTCTAAATTTGGAAGACTATATTATATAGCTTTTATTTTGCCGTTAACACTCCCTCTTTGGGTCTCAGGCTGTGTACTAGCACATGTCACCTATTGTCTCTCACCTATGTGAGAATAAGCTTTTCTTTTGGAAACTGGTTGTAATTTTAGACAGGAAAATGAAACCAGGATAAGGCAGTCATCACTCTTTCATGTTCATTGTGTTCACTTGCATCACATTTAACTGCCCTTTGTCAGGTATGTTCTGCCTGCCTTACACACATGTTCTCTCTGCTCTTGCTTTTCATTTGTCTACAAAAGTACTTTGCTTGATGGAGTAGAACGCAATAAAAACGGAGTAGAATGCAATAAAAACTTACTATGTTACGGCAAAAGCAGCCTTCTGTAAATTTCATGAGCGATGTTTAGAAACTGTCTTTGATGATATAGTAATGCTGAGCTCTTCCCCTCTTCCCCCTTGTTTCAGGCTTAATCTTTCTAAAACCAACTTGAAATTTTCAGGGAGAAAGCATGGGGTCAAAATGTGTGAAGAGATCTTAGTGATATGAATGCAGTTTATAAAAGTTTGTGGACTGAAAATGGTAGGAAATGTAAAGATCTCCCATTCAGATTGAAATCTATTGTTTGGACATAGTTCAGGGTGGTCGTGACAAATGCACATACATAAGGGTCATCTCTAGCCTAGAAATAGTTTCACAACTTCTGCACAGAGCCCAGCTTGGCAACTGTGGCCAACTTTAAGGATGGCCAATCTTAGTGTCTCAGCATTGTAGCTGTCGTGTCGGGAGTGACATGATCTATGGTTTGGATGCATCTGAGAGTTTCAATAAGAGATCATTTTGAGTCTAGTCAGGCACACTAACCGCTTTGAGCAGATTACAGGGATGTTCAGTTCCAATGGAACTAAATACCTTCTGTCAGAGCACTGACTAAAAGCATGAAGCCAGCTTGCACCCACTGGTAAGTGAAAGTTGATAAGCTCTGTTGGAGATACCATAATAAGTCTTGAGTTTGATCATTCCTGATGACAGTTCTGTTAATTTGGAATTGGACTGTCCCATCAATTGAAGTGAATTTCAATTCAAGCACACAGCAATTCTCTGTACCTCACCCCAACATTTGCATTTATCGGGCGGAAATAAGTCCTATGATCCTTAGAAGCTGAACTCTGTTTTTAAGGATCACAGCTAGAGAAGTTGGAGCCAGCCTTTTTGGAAGAGCTAATTTGGTACTTGTTCTTCTCAAACACAGAAACAGCTCAATAATGCTGCTCAAGGGCTGGTAGTATTGCATTCTGACCATCTGAATTGATATCGGATTTAATTCGCCCTTCCTGCTCAGAAATTAGTCTGTGTATTGAGTTCCCTATGACCAGATATGATTTTTGTTAACTCCTGAGGCTGGGTTACAGTGAAATTGAATTGCTACTGATCCCGTTTTTCCAGTGTCTGAACCTAATGAAATGCAGTAGCACTGTAGAACTATTGGCCACCAAAGGTGAGATAACTATAATAATGTCTTGTTTAATGTAGTGGATGGGTGGTGGTCTTTTAATTCTGAGCATCTGCATTAGGAAGTTACATACCTAACAGACTTCATAGCTTTGCTTAGGCTATGAAGCTTTGCTTCATTGTAGCACAAAGCAGTTTTCACTAGTGTTACGGATTTTTTTTGCTGTTTCAGGAGCATTCACCATGAATGCTAACCTCCCACATATTAATAACTGCTTCCCATCTAAATGCTAAAGTTCTCAGCTGGTTGATATTGCCTTTTGTCATTGACCTATCTGACACGAACCCTATCCAGTGTTCTTGGGTGTGACTATGAATAAAAACTTTCTTTTTCCATTTCTTGCATGACTTCAGACCTTGTCTTTCTGAAATGAAATTAGCATTGTTTGAGAAACCAGGGGCTTGGTGCCAGTACCTTCACCTTCAAATAAGTCCTCTAGTTGCTGTACAGTTCTTAGTATAGTTGACCTGTTCATGATACTCAGCAGTATGTGCAGCTAGTAAGCAGCTGTCTCTCAGTGTTATATGCCAAAAATTGAAATTGGAGCAGTATTCCATGCACATTGATTAGTTTATGTGCTGATGTACCTGCTACTGTCGAAACTCAGTAGAAGCAGTTCACGAGTACTGTGGAACTGCTATCTGCCTGAATATATCAAACTGAGTCTTTTAATCTTTTCAGAGACTTACTGAAATCTTGCGATCTATTTTGCAAATACCTTAAAATGCTTAACTTCTTTCTATCATAAAACATTAAATGGGGTTCTGCCAAAGTCCCAAATCATTAACCTAACACTCTCACTCTTACTGACATCAGTTACTTTGAAAGCAGTCATCCTTGGTTCAGAACACCACAGACCAGGTTTCACATTTCTAGGCACGCGTCTTGGAATCATCCTCAAAGGTTTGTGCAGTGTGAAGCTAATCTGAAGCAGCTATCTCTAATAATAGAGAAAGCCTTAAGAGTTGAAATTAATCTTTTTGAGTGCTTTTTACCCATTCTCGGCCAATTTGTGACGTAGGCAAGCCAGTCAGAAGCCCTGGTCCATGTTATAAACCTTTGCTGGGAGTATTTGATATACAGTAAACTATTTTTGAAGGTTAATGATAAAATACTCATATGAAAGAATTTAGTGACTCATGGGAATGTACTTTGGACTCTTCTGCCTTTCCTGCCTCCAGGAGTGGAAAGAATTTTAAGGATAATGCATCTCTGAAACCAGAGGCATGGGCAGATGAAGAGCAAACACAAGGCTTTTGATAGGGCATGTAGTTAAGAGATTGAGGATCTTTGCTTTGATACTAATTAACTCAATGCCTTCATTTTCTCATACTTAAAATGGAGGTGATACTTTACTTTCTCTGAAGTATTTTGAAATGTGATAAAGAACGAAAAAATTGTAATTTCCAGAGCAATCCAAATATTTTTCTGTGTGTTAGGAAATCTGTATTTCAGAACTCACTTCAACAGATTTTTTTCACAGTAAGTGCTTCTAGGCATTTTCTTCCAGTATCTTGCTGATTATAGTCTCTTAATATGCTGTTAAAGGAAAATTCAAATGATTTGGGTATATAAGGAAAATACCTGTGTTTACTTAAGGACCAAACGTACATGTAGACTGAGGCTGAGCTTTAAATGAACAAATCGTATAAAGGCAGTGTCAGACAGGCAGACATTTTTATTTTCCTCAAAGAGAGGTGTCAGGATTGTCATTTACACCTTGTTCCCCATGGAGTTTATAAGTAGGTTTATTGAGAGTAGTGAGAAAGGTGTTAAGGTGACTTTAGCCTGTATATTAGTAACATTTGGCAGTGTATCCTCCTGCAACATGTGATGCATCACCCTGCATTTTTCTATAAACAAACTATTAATTTTCTGTTTGTGTAGAGGTTTACTCAGTGTTACAGTTTAGAGGAAGAAGAAAAGGTAATGGAAGTTTAGGTGCTGGCATCCTCACAAAACTGGAATTGTGGGATGGCATGAACAATTCAAAGTCCAGACTGGGGGACTCAGAAATACTTTATAGAGGACCAAGTGTTGAATTAATGGATTTTATTTTCTTTTAATAGGAAAGAAGCTATTTTCTGTTTCTGTTTATGTGATGATATCTCAAACAGGCATGATATCTTAAGCAGACAATCTGTAATTGTTAATTTTACAAATAATTTCTACAGTGACCAGGTATGGAGGCGCAGTATGTAATTGTATCATTGTGACTAACATGAATAGTGATTTAAAACTTTTAACTACTGCTTTTAAAAATAACATTTAGAACTTAGTCAAAAGCATGTGAGAGAGCCCATATGGGTGCCGGTCTAAATGTGCTTGAGGTAAGAAATGAGCAAAAAATGCCACTGAAGTAAAACTGGTTTTAGGGTAGAAGCAAATGCTCATTGATCTGCTCAGATCTAATTTTTCATTCATACTCAATCAGTAAACTAACTTTAGTGTATCTTCTGTACTCACACCTCATTGAGTGATATTTTAATCTCAGTATATTTTTAGAATTTTCATTTGATTTGACTCATATGGGGGAAGGCGTGAGGGTAGTGGACTAACAGTGCCATTTTCAAATAACTTTTAGGTAACTGGAGGCTCCAGCGGAATTGGAAAATGTATTGCTATTGAATGTTATAAGCAAGGTGCTTTCATAACACTGATTGCAAGGGATGAGGTAAGTGTATGTTTATTTTTACTGGCTAAACTCTCTTCACAAAATCCATGCAGGTGGAGAATAATTTTAGCATGTATAATTATTCATACCTTCTTCAGTGTATATTTTAAGGAGATCTTAAGCATTTCAAATTAATGAATTTGAATAGCAGAGGTGGCTGCCTTTTTAAGGAGTATAGCTCAACACAGGATTAGCTTGTCTTAGAACTCTGCCAGTGTTACCACTTCTGTTAATGGTATTCATTATTTTACTGTCTAGATCTATGGCAGAGGACAAAAGCAGGAAAACCCCTATGTTCTTTAAAACCATAGAATTACCCTACAGTAAGTGACAACTGGGGGATTAAATACAATTCTTAGAATTCACTGAATATTTTGGTGTCTAATCAGCATTATATCCTTTTAACTAGTGGAAAACTGTTCATCAAGACAGTGCTGGAAGAAAAAGGGTTGTTTTGTATTTGTTTGTTTGGGGTTTTTTTACTAATAAGTATTCTAAATTTAGTTGGAATGACTGTTTTCATAATGGGTTTTTATTTTATTTGTAGAGAAAAACACAATTATTCAGGAAATAAAAGCACTTAACTTTGGGGGGCTTAGTCCTAGCTGTCTTTGACAATTTTCTTTCATTTTAGAACTTACTTTCCTTACTCTTGAATGCATCCAGAGTGAACACAATTTTTTTTGAAAGGAGTATGACAGTTTGAATTTACCAAGTTTTAGTTTATTTTTACTATCGTAATTCTGTGACAGTGATTATACTTCAAAATAGCTTATATAATATTACATAAATATAAAATAGAACCGAAATACAGACGAAGAATTAGTACCTGCAGTGTTAGGTGCTTTGTGTAGTTGTATGAAACAAAAGCATTATATCTGTTATAGGCATCGTTACTGGCATTAGAAGAAGTGAAAATCAGAAAAGTGAGTTCTGGTAGTTATATTGATTTTGTGTATTCATAATATATTTATAAATCTGTAAAATTACAATATTGAGGTGTTACAACTAGTTACAGATAACTCTTCGGGGCTTAGGGTTTATTTCTAGGCCTTATTCAGATACCAGAGACTAATACTGCTCTCAGAACTGCAATGTTCTTGTGTCCATTTCAGAACAAGCTGCTGCAGACAAAGAAGGAAATAGAAAAGTATTCTGTTAATGACAAGCAGGTAAGATCGCTGTTAATAGTGAGTGTTGCGTGTTTTGTTTAATTCAGTTACTACAACATAGTTTAGTAGTCCTGTCTTTAAAACAAAGCTGTTTGACAAACACGAGCGAGGACTCAGTATTTGAATTGAAAAATATGCTTACTTGAGATATTCTGAACTCTGCTGCGTTTGATGTTGCCTCGCTAGTGCATTAGCCTGATTTTTGTAGAGAAAGATTGATGTCTTTAGCGGTAGGTGTAGTTTGCTTTTTTGGATAGTTGCAATTTACTGTCACTCAATAAGTGCTTGTATGCTTCAAGATGAAGTGGAAGAACCAATTTTTTTTTAATTTTTTTTTTTTCCTCTCCAGATCTCTTGCTTTTTGCAATTCAAAAATAAAGCAATTGTCTTGGAAAGAATTTAAGGTACTTGATTCCAGGTTTAGTTCACTTCATCATACATTGTTTTTCCTGGCAAAGAATTGTAACAGATACACAAGTTAAATCTGTGAAGTTCTGAGACTTCTGAACACTGAAGCTGCCTTAGTGAATAGGTAGTGCATTCATCCATGAAGGCACTGTTATAGAGCTTGCAGAGGTACTAGCTTAGAATAGGTAAGCTTGCTACCTTCAAAATGTGTGACTTCAAGATGACATGCTAAAATTATTTTTTTGCAGTACTAACAACCAAGGGGAGAGGTGAAACAGCATTGAGACTGTTAATGTATTTGACTTCTCCTTTCTCATGTTTCAGAACCTTTTTGTTACTTTCATGGTTACAAATATGAACAATTTATGTGTTTGCAGAAAGGGATTTGAATTGATAAGCTGCATGTTTTGGTGAAAAGCAGCAATGGAAAAAGCCAGATATTTGGAGGCAATAATGCTAGTACTAGCTGATACAAAATTTTTTGTAGTACCTCAGTTTAGAATATAAGATTTTTTTTTTTTTTTTTTTTTTTTGTCAAATGGCCCAAGCTGGTTTTTTTTTTAATGTGCATGCTGCCTTACTCAGATCAGCTATTTGAAAAACTGAGCCATTTGAGGTGAGGAGAAGCTATGTTTTGCCCAATTATGAAAATAAATAAATAAATCCTAGTAACTGCTTTCTTGTAGCTGCTCTAGCAGTTTCCCAAGTGTAGCATTAAAGTTAATCCCTTCCCTTGTCAAACACTGTGTGAGAATGTTCTTGTTGAAATCTGGCCAAGCTTGATAGATGCAGACTTTTTAAAAGAGTATTACTTGGTGCATGTTCCTAAGAGGTTCAGTTGAAATCTCCAAAAATGTACCTTCAAAGTTGAGCAAGCTGCAGTGTGGACTGAGCAGGACTGCTTTTGCAGGGGCAGCTTTAGACTTGTAGCCAGGTTAAGTAAGCATAGGCAATGGGACTGATAGGTGGGCTGGCTCTTCTGTAGTTACTGTTGGATTGTAGAAAAGGTCACAGGGGAGCCTGCCTGGTCTAAATGCGAAGAACAGAACTGGAAAAAGCAAGGAGTCTGAGGCAGAGCTCACACTGGTACAGCAGATCAGAAGCTGGGAAGCAAGGGTAGCTGAAGTGAGAGAAGCTGTACAAAAGGATTGCTGAAAGAGAATAGAGAAAGGTGTCTGATACACATCATGCACACAGAGACTGTTGTTTACTAAATGTCAAACTAAGAGGCAGAGATCCTCAGGAAAGATTACTTTTTCATGAGCATATGCTGTCACCGTTCAGCTCAGATGTAAGCGTGAAACCAGGTTGCACTGACAACCAGGGTCTGACATCTACATATATTTTAATGTTTGACGTTTTCATGCAATTTATTTAGAGTACTGACAGTGCAGCCATTATGGGTATAGGTGTGCAATGCAACAAAATCCTTGCCCTTCGGTATTTTTGCAATGTTTTTTTTTAATCCCATTCCTAATATAGAATAGTCACTTTGCTGGGAGCTGAATTGATCTTCTATTGTGAAAGCTTTCGTAATGACCCACCTCCATGCAATATTTGGAATAAAAGTTGGGGAACAGGGATGGGGATATTAGACTATTTCTGGCAACATATTCCGTGTCCTAGGCATGGATCTATAGTGCATGCTTTGCAGTGAAGATAATCAGTGTATTGTAGCAAAAGAAAGAATGTAAAATAATACAAGCCGAGAGGTAAATTGTAAAATGTGGTAGTAGTAAATAAAAGCTGTGATAGTTCCCAAGTGTGGTGTTCACAGTGTGAATAACTAATCTGTGCAATCTGATATATTAACCAACTGCTCCAATTTTGATACAGAACTGTGATTTTTAACCCTCCTCACTGATCTTGCAAAGATATCCAGATAATAAATCAATGTAATTTCTGTTCAACTGGTATTATGTTCTTAAACTTCTGTAAAAGATAATGTTTCCAAAATGGAATAAATGCCCTAAGGGGAGATGCATGCAGACCACGCAATAACTCATACCGTGAACTTACTCTGATGTCCTGCTACACACGGTGCTGGGGGGCAGGAATAGCCAACCTGCTATGCAGGAATGGCAAGCAAATTCTGTTTATGTAGCTAAGAAGTGTTGCAGTCTGACCAGAGGCGGGTCTGACAAATGACTAGCTGCCAAAGCAGTTAGTTATACTGTGGTAAGCTGCTTTTTTGGTGTGTGTGTGTCCACGTGCTCCACGCAAGTGGTCATGGTGATACTTGTTACAAACTGGTGATGATTTTGTTTTATTTCACCTCAAACTGAGTTTAAATGAATTGACCAAAGTGACAGAAAGGATAGAAATCGGATTAAAAATACAGGAGTACCTCCTTTTAATTGAGATTGCTTTCCCTTTGAAGATGATGAATTCCTCCGAAGCTCTGCTGATTGCTCAGCAGAAAGCATAGCTTATTTGTCAATACCTGGCCAAGCTGGAGTTTATATCTTGCGGTTTGTAAGTGGTAACCCAAAGGCAATGCTTCCTTTGGCCAGAAGAAGTTGTGTGAAGAAGTTACAGGTTGCCCAGAGAAGTTGTGGCTGCCCCATCGCTGGAAGTATTCAAAGCCAAGTTGAACAGGATCTTGAGCAACCTCATCTAGTGGAAGGTGGCCCTGCACATGGCAGGGCTGATGGAACTACATGATCTTTAAGGTCCCTTCCAACTCTAACCATTATATGATTCTATGAAGTTAATGTGAAGGTGTTTCTGAATGTGGATTCTGAGATCATCTTGCTGAAAGTAATCAGTGACTTTAAGAAAAACGGGACCCAACAAAATTTAGCTGCCATAGAATTTAGTCATTTGGTCTTTGTTGGCCTGTCCTGCCTGGCCCACCCTGCTCCTCAGGTCAATGCTTATTTTCAGGCTTCTATAGCTTCCAAACTAAACCCCATAGTCTCTGGTTTCCAGACAAAGAGTAAATATATACATGTTATTTCACTTTTTAGATATTTATAACACTGCAACTAGTCAGTTTCTCATAGAATTTTATTTTAGTTTGTCCTTGATATGTCCCAATTAAACAGTGTGCAGCTAAGTTTACTGCTATAAAAATAAAGACATGATGAAAAAAATGGGTAGTGTGCGTTGCCAGTACTGAAGTTACCAGGCTTTTAACACTTGTTTTATAAATTCTGGAAAAGTTTGTTGTTGTTTTGGTTTGGTTTGGGTTTTTTTGGGTTTTTGGCTTTTGGGGTTTTGGTTTTTTGAGTTTTTGGGGTTTTTTTTTGGGGGGGGGGGTGTTTTTTTGGGTTTTTTGATTTTTTTTTTTTTTTCCTAGTGTTGATGCTGTAGTATTCAGAGTAACACTGCAGCCGTGTCTTTCTAGGATGTGGAAAAAAGAGTTTGTTCTTAAAGGTAGACTAGGGCACACAAATGGTTTGACTTGTGTTTACCCTGGATTTGGAGAAGACTGAGGTTCTTAATGACTTCTTTGCCTCGGTCTTCACTGGCAAAGGCTCTGACTGCACCACCCAAGTCTTGGAAGGTGGACGGAGGGACTGTAAGAATGAAGACCCTAGGCCCACTGTAGGAGAGGATCTGGTTTGAGACCATCTTAAAAACCTAAACGTACACAAGTCTGTGGGACCTGACGAAATCCATCCACAGGTCCTGAAGGAGCTGGCGAATGAAGCTGCTAAGTGACTAGCCATCATATTTGAAAAATCACGGCAGTCAGGTGAAGTTCCTGACGACTGGAAGAAGGGAAATATAACCCCCATTTTCAAGAAGGGGAAAATGGATGACCCAGGGAATTACAGACCAGTCAGTCTCACCTCTGTGCCTGGCAGACTCTTGGAGCAGATTCTGGAAGAAATGCTAAGGAACATGAAAAATAAGGAGGTGGTTGGTGACAGCCAGCATGGCTTCACTAAGGGGAAATCCTGCCTGACCAATTTGGTGGCCTTCCATGATGGGGCTACGGAACTGATGGACAGGGGCAGAGCAGTTGACGTCATCTACCTGGACTTGTGCAAAGCGTTCGACACTGTCCCACATGACATCCGTGTCTCTAAATTGGCAAGACATCAATTTGATGGGTGGACCACTCGATGGATAAAGAACTGGCTGGATGGCCGCATGCAAAGAGTTGTGGTCAATGGCTCAATGTCCGGCTGGAGACCGGTAACGAGTGGTGTCCCTCAGGGATCGGTGTTGGGACCGGTCTTGTTCAACATCTTTGTCGGTGACATGGACAGTGGGACTGAGTGCGCCCTCAGCAAGTTTGCCGATGACACCAAGCTGTGTGGTTTGGTTGATACACCAGAGGGAAGGGATGCCATCCAGAGGGACCTTGACATGCTTGTGAGGTGGGCTGATGCCAACCTTATGAAGTTTAACCATGCCAAGTGCAAGGTCCTACACCTGGGTGGGAGCAATCCCAGGCACAGCTACAGGTTGGGCAGAGAAGAGATTCGGAGCAGCCCTGAGGAGAAGGACTTAGGGGTGTTGGTTAATGAGAAAATGAACATGAGCCGGCTTCAGTGTGCACTCGCAGCCCAGAAAGCCAACTGTATCCTGGGCTGCCTCAAGAGGAGCGTGACCAGCAGGTCGAAGGAGGTGATCCTGCCCCTCTACTCTGCTCTCATGAGACCTCACTTGGAGTATTGTGTGCAGTTCTGGTGTCCTCAACATAAAAAGGACATGGAACTGTTGGAACAAGTCCAGAGGAGGGCCACGAGGATGATCAGGGGACTGGAGCACCTCCCGTATGAAGAGAGGCTGAGAAAGTTGGGGCTGTTCAGCCTGGAGAAGAGAAGGCTGCATGGAGACCTCAGAGCAGCCTTCCAGTATCTGAAGGGAGCCTACAAGGATGCTGGGGATGGACTATTCATCAGGGCCTGTAGTGATAGAACAAGGGGTAACGGGTTAAAACTTAAACAGGGGAAGTTTAGATTGGATATAAGGAAGAAATTCCTTACTGTGAGGGTGGTGAGGCACTGGAATGGGTTGCCCAGGGAGGCTGTGAGTGCTCCATCCTTGTAGGTGTTCAAGGCCAGGTTGGATGAGGCCTTGGGTGGCATGGTTTAGTGTGGTGTGTCCCTGCCCATGGCAGGGGGGTTGGAACTAGATGATCTTAAGGTCCTTTCCAACCCTAACTATTCTATGATTCTACAATGCTGATGAAAGTTAAATGTAGCACTGTGAAATTTTGTCTGCCTTGGTTCGAATAGTTTTTACTAAGCTTCATGTAAATAAGTCATAGTGTGTTTTAATACAGTAAATTAGAAATGATACCTTGTGCATGTGTAGCTGCTTTGAAGATCCTGAAGTGCTTTTATATTCTTAATGTAATATTTATTGTACTAGAATGTGTGTGTATGAGGGGGAGGGGCTTGGAGGGGGCAGGGATTGTGTTCTCCAGTGTGGGAGAAGTATAAACTGTCCTGTCAAAAAGACTTCTTGGTTTTTTGTTTTGTTTTTATCTGGAAAAGATATGTCATTGGGTTTTGTTTCATTTTGAAAGGCTTGGAGTCAACAGTTTCTGGACTTACTGTGCTGTTGAAATATTCTTTCGCTTTCTTTTTCCAGGTCGTACTCTGTATTTCTGTTGATGTATCTAAAGACTATGAACAGGTGGAGAATGTTCTAAAACAGGTGAGGAAGTACCTGATTCACTTATGTATCTTAAGAAGCTTATCTCTGTGTAATGTGTTTCTATTGGAAATAGTTTCTTACAATGATACTGCACTAAAGGAAAGATTTTCCTCCGAAAGATCTTAACCTCTTTCCCTTCTTTCAGGCTCAGGAGAAACTTGGACCAGTTGACATGCTTGTAAACTGTGCAGGAACATCAGTTACAGGAAAATTTGAGGATATTGAAGTGAATTGTTTTGAAGTGAGTGAGCATGCTTTTTTTTTTAAATTTTATCATATGATTTTTTTTAAAATTTTATCATATGATTTTTTTTTTTCAACCATTCTAACAATTAGCTTGCATTCCTGTGACTTTGCAGGCTTTTTAAGAATAGTGATACACTTGATCTGTGGTAGCTGCCAGAATTAGGTCTGTGAGGATTGCATCTAATTTGTGAGGATTGCCTCCAATTTCTCACCTAACTGTTGGTCCATTGGTAGGGCAGAACAGTGAATTTTCTCTCCAGGGTAGTGTCAGACCTCAAGATGGCACAAGGCCTGGCATGTATTTTATAGTTTAATGTACTGTGAATGGCACTGAATTTTATACGGTCTCACTTTTTTTTCTGATGAAAATTTTTTTTTTTTTTTTTACATATTTTTAACATGTTTAAGAAAAATTCAGCTGTTCAGTTCTGAGGTGCACAATTTGTTTGCAGATTAAAAAGCTGCTGCTCTGATTAGAAGACCAAAAAAAAACCTCACCTCAAATCCCTGCATGTTGGTTACTTTATGCTCACAGCCCTCAGGCCCTGGATCATCTACAAATAATGCTGAATAATCTGAAAATACTAAATAGGCATAATTTTACAATAAATTTGAATAATCCATTCTATTGTTTGTATAGGCTATCAGTTATGGTTTAGGTCTTCTAAGAGTGAAAATTAAATACTTCCACTTATCCTGCCAAAGATTAAAATCTCTGAAATGCATAAATACGTAGAATTTTTCTTGTTTTAGAAAGCTCTTTTTCATATATTGTTTTCATATATTATATGTAAGTGGGTTGTTTCCTGGACATTGTTTAGGTTAGATTTTCCCTCAAATACTCTTTTTTCCTTGAAGGCCATATGGTTCAGAGTATTATCAGTATCCTGGATGCTATTAAGACTTGTTGATAGACTGGGTTTCTTTTGGCTTGAAGTAAGATTTTAGCTATAAAACAGTTTCTTTTGGTAGCTGATAGAACAACAGATCTAGTGAACCTCATTATTAAAGCCAACTGAAATAAGGAGTTTTGATAAATAATACCAAACAGCTGAAGAATTCCGAATCTGTGGCTCAAATACCATATTAATATCGTTTGTACAGAGATTAATGGCAGTCAATTATCTGGGTAGCGTTTACCCGAGTCGAGCAGTAATTGCTACCATGAAGGAACGAAGAATGGGGAGGATTGTGTTTGTATCATCTCAGGCTGGGCAATTAGGCCTCTTTGGTTATACAGCTTATTCTTCAACAAAGTTTGCTCTTCGAGGGTTGGCTGAAGCCCTGCAAATGGAGGTATGTGTGAAATAATTTCAGTATTTTAAATTGTAAACAATTTATTTTTCTTTCAACTAGCAGCACAGCACGTTTTCATCTAAATAGGGCTCTTTGTCTTGTGCAGCTCTGTCTGTCTGCTATGTTGGCCCCTTTTTTTGGCAGCAGTACAGTCCTATTGCTCTGCATGGGGTTGCAGAAGCTAAGCTGATTTCAGTTGCATAAGAGGGAACAGATTGAATCCATTCCTAGAACTGAAGGTGACCACATGTGCAGGCATTTTTTTTTAATTTTTTATTTTAACTAAAAAGACTTGGTTTTTCAGTCTTTTGAGTAAAAGTCTTTTTCAAGGCTCTAAGTGCAAAATGATACTGAAGATTGCATGGATGCATGAGGGGCAGGCCAGTGATTCCCAGCTTGTTTATGAGGCCACGGTAAGTGGTATGTGAACCCTATGAAGCAGTAGAACTTGCAAGCTAGAATTTGTGGGTTATCCACCAAAAAAACCAAAAAACAAACAGTATTGACAGTGGTTCACCCTTCTCAATTTTGGTATGTGTGAGCTTTTTATAGTGCAGTAATCTAAGTTTATGTGTAAGTCAAGACCAAACACTGACCAAACACTGTTTTCATTATTCTGTGGAAGAAGGTTGGTAAGTACACAGTAGTAAGACAGGTAAAATTAATTTGAAAATTGCTTCCCTTATTCTTCTGTTATGAAGATATATTTTTTTGGTTGTTAATTGTTCAGATATTAAGTGCTGGTGTTTGGTTCTAGACCCTTGCATAGTCCCTGTTGTTACGCTGTTCTGTTCAATATAGCTGTATTCCTTGATCCTGAATGTGGGGTGAAACTGCCTCTAATCACTGCTGGGCTGCCAATTAGAACAATGTGACTGCAGGGTCCTTCGGACTGGTGACAGATATTTTTGTGAATACTGACTTACATAAAACTAAAATTAGGATGTTTATGGACCTGTGATGTGGTATTTCAGTAAGTGTTTTCGATATAGAATGTTTCATAATATAAATAAAAATGCTTAGCTCTGTACAGTGTTTTGCTTTATCTTAGCCCTCTGAATATAAAAGCGTCTTTATTTGTATTGGAATACAGATTTGCATTGTTGCAGTTTCTGAATAGTAGCACAGTAACTGATGTAATTCTATGACACATACATATAAATACATAACTAAATGCAGTCCTTGACATGAGACCTTACATTTTTTTCCTCTCATTTTCTGCATTTTTTTTCCTTTTGTATCCTTAGACTTTGAGCCCTTGCAAGTTTATACCATGGGTTGAAAAGCCTTTGACTTGAGTATACATCCTAAAGATACCAAATTTTCCTTTTACATTTTTGTTGGTTTGCCCTCATCCAGCCAGCAGTGAAAATTCATTGACATCAACAACAGCAAAAAAGCATGCTAATAAGCCTCAGTGAAAGCCTTTTTGGCCTTGTGGTTATGAATGTTGGGTATTGGTTTTGGCAAAGTTTTAGTCTCATTTTAAAATTGAAATTGGTAAAATTGCAGAACTAAACTACTTTCATATTCCTCCTAAATGTCTTAAACACCACTCAGATTTGCCAAATGATTTAAATCAACTGCAAAGCACTTAAGTATTTTTATTGAACAACACAACCATCTTTTAAAAATCTTTGCTGGTTTGCATTTTCATTTGTCAAAGCTGAATCTTGCAAGTGCTGAATACATAACCCTAGAAGCAATTTAAATTAATGCTTGCTGTATTTCTGTACGAGAGAAATTAATGAAGTAGAGGGACATGTAAGGGCTGTAAGTACTAAAATAACATTTACTTTGTAACATTCAGGTAAAACCGTATAATATCTATGTAACGGTGGCCTATCCTCCAGATACTGACACACCTGGCTTTGCAGAAGAAAGTAAAACAAAGGTAAATTGTCCTTCAGTAATACTATAATGTTTTTAAAGCTTCACTTTGTAGTAAGTAATGCATTTCAGATTTCATTTACTTCCATAGTACTTTTGAAATCAGTGCATATTGACATTTTAAGAAGTACTTTTAAAGACTTAAATTTTATCAGCTTAACTACTCAGAATTAAGTAGCTTGTAGGATAATATTGCATATTGTTCTGGCTTTAAGGGGAAGAACTACCTACTTTTAATAGCTGAAACACTGCAAAATCTTTCTATACACAATGAAATTATTTTTGTGGAATGGCAAACTGTGAAACCACTATTTGTTTTGATATCATAGCTAATAAGCCAAAAATAATATCCCTATGTTGTGTCTTTGATAATACGCAGTTGTTCTGGTAGATGTGACGGATCAAAATAAACCTCAGTTCCTTCAGTAAAGTCTACAAACTGTCCATGCTTTATGAATATATGCAATGACACAATTCAGTAGTGACTGTTGACTAGCATTAAAGTAGGAAGTAAACTTTTTGTGTTTGTAGTGCAAATGACATTTTCACTTTCCAGAAGAGTGTGTCAGCAGTAAGGCCTTTTCCATTGGGCTTACCTTGAAAGTTTTGACTTCCGCAAATTTAGTTGCTTCTCATCATTTGGCATGTCCCTGCACATGACCCACAATTCCAAAAACTACATTCAGGCCTCCTGTTCAGACTGAAGTATCAGGTAACCAGAGAAAAATGTGTCTTATTTTTTATTTGCATACTGTGAACCAGAAACCTGATATTTAAGGAGATCAGACCTTTTCAAGATGCCTCTTCATGTATAATAGGAAATTGGAGTTGAATCCCATTTTGTCTTTTGCCCTTTGTGTAGGAGTCAGTAGGGATGGTATAACACTCTTCTTACTTCTTCATTCTTGATACAGGTATTCTGTGTTATGGATCAAAAAGTGCCAGAATTAGATATCTGCAAATACTTGCATAGCTTGCATATTCTCTGAGGTTTTGTTTTCCTTCGTAATAGCCTATTTCAGGAAAATATAATCACCAGCAAAATGCACTGTTCATCCAAGATTTTTCTTTACAAGAGATTCAATGAGATTTATCTCATTAGTCAAAAAGATGTTGTCTTTCAATCAGACTTTCGTATGTTTTAGCATACATGAAGTCTTCAGGTGACATGCTCCTGTTGTGACAGTGCATCTTAAATCTGTGCAGTACTGCATTGCTCTGACAGTTCAGATACTTGTTTATTATTGTTGCATTTAGTTAACACTACTTAGTTTGCAACATTTCCGCAGTTAGCATCTCTTTAGGACTATTTTTCTCTGTACTCACTGAATATAGTAAAAGGAACTGGTAAGATGTTAGGAACTGAGGTACAGTTTTCCTGTGTTTGATACTGGCCAGTAAGCTCAAAGGTACATAGGGGTTATGAAATGAAGATCTGATGGCATAAGCCATATCACTATAGGACAGTGTGTGAAAAGTGTGATTTCTGCTGGCAAAAAAACTGATTCTCCTCTCTGCCCCCTCTTAAAATACACACACTGGAAAAAAAAAGTTTTTAGTGAGCTTGGTGTGTGAAATCAGAATTTATAATTGTACAGGTATTTGGAAATAGGCCTGCTTCTGTGAAATTTAATTTCTGTAGTAATTTGGATTGATGATGAGAGAGGAACCAGTAGCTGCTCAGCTCTTCCCTAGAAGTGCTATTTTTAAAGTATTGATATCAGGATTAAACTAGTCACAGCATTTGACTAGGCTTGAGTGCTTCAATTGAATTTTGTTACTAGATGTAACAGAATTAACCATTACAAGTCAACTTGTGTTGACCAAGTACTCCTTTCTCCCTAACTTGGTGCTGTTTTTTTCTTCATCAACAGAACCATCTATCTCAACATACTGAGCATAACTGCTATGCAGTTAGCTCCACTGTTGTTTGGTTTGTTAAAAGGACATGAATGACAAACATGCTTCTAAATGCTTGAAAACATGTTTTTGCATTTCTCTCCATAAAAATAAACTAATACTTATAAAGGTAATAATTAAGTGAATGTTTTAGGTGACAGTATGATACCACTTGCTAACAGTGATGTCCTCCATGACAAAAGACCCCAAACCAAAATTTGACCTTCATATTTTTCTATCCTGTATGTTGTTACTCAAACTTATACTGGTGTTTTTCTACTAAAGCCCTTAGAGACGAAGCTGATTTCTGAAACCTCATCTGTTTGTCAAGCAGAACAAGTCGCCAGAGTTATAGTCAAAGATGCCATAGTAAGTAAATTATCTTTTTAAAGTAAAATTACCTTTTTAAAGTCTCTTGTTGGAGAGACAAGGATTGCATGTAATACTTGTTCAAGGCTGTGAGACAATTGCTAAGCTAAATGCAAAATCACTTTACACAAAACTATACTCTTCAGTTAGCTTGAATAGCAAGTATACTTTTTTTATTTTTGCTATTGTGCCCACAAATGACTTTATACGATCTCTTGGAACTAAAAAGTATCTGAAGTTGTACATCAGACAGAACAAAACAATGCATGAGTATGATGCAATGTCTCAAAGGCAGATTATGACTGACTTTAAAGCACTAAACTCTATTAGTTTTTATGCGTGAAATACCATTTGTCTAACCTCAAAAGCTGGTTGGACTATCTTATTTTTCTTGAAGATGAGTTCATATAAAAATAATTTTACAAAAATGAAGGCAGTCTAGCCTTTTTGGCTTTTAATGTCTTAAGTATATGATTTATGGGTGATTAAAATACATAAAATGCTGCTCTTAGTGGTTAAAAGTGTATTGTCTTTCTGAGGATTTCTTTTTTAATGTTTTGTTCTATGGAATCTCTGTATGCTTAATAAACAGTATGGAATGGAAACAAACATGAAATTTCATGTTCATAAACCACCAAGATTTAAGCCTAAAATTTGTAATTACTTTGCAGTTCAAAATACTCTTGATCTTCAGCATGATTTACATCTACAGCAGGTGTTCAGTTGTGAAGATTTTACAATATTTTCACAAATACAGCACAAGAACAAAATTTTGTCTCGTTTGGGGGGATGAGTTTTAAAAGCAAGCAGTACCTCTCATAGCATTCTGCTTTGGTGCTTAAGGAAAACTAATCTCCCCTCTAATCTTAAGCATCTGGTATTTCTACACCATGCTTTCCAGCACTTTGGGTGAAATATTAGCTCAGGCATGGTCTTTATGCACTCAGGCTATCAGCGGCAGAGTCTGTATTGTAGAAGCTGATGGTCGTCTCAGTTGTGTGTTGGGAAATAACCAGATCTCTAGCATAGATTCACTCCTAACCCTGATTCAGGAGCACTACCACCTACTTTCACTTCTGCATTCCATAGACTTAGTCCTGCAGTGTTTCAGAAAGTCTGTTTTCCAGCATAAAGTCTGCTTGGGAAAAAAAAGGGGAGAAGCCAGGCAGTCAGAGCTGCAATTTTCCTTATGAGTAGTCAAAACCCAACCAACTAAACAACTTGGTGTCTATCTCCCATCTTCTGCCTGCTGAATTGCTTATCAGGCTGTATATCTTATGGTTTTGAGGAGGGCAAGGTAAAAATCCTTGACATAGATGGAGGACTGTTACCTAGCATCTGAAATGCACCACCCTGACAAATTTCATGTGAAAGTGAACTAATTTTAACAAAAGGCAGGCAGTGATTTATTCTACAGTTGCTGTGGTGATTGGTGATCTGGTGACCTGACAGAGTTAGGATGTAATTCTGCCTCTGAAATACATTTACCACCAGGGAGTCTGTTGTGCGTTTTCTCAATCAGTAAGCATGCTTCAAGAAGAAATTTAGTGCCTTTCTATCTTGTAAAGAAATCTGCAGTAATGTAGCACACCTCTCTATAAAGAGATGTTAGCTTCCTTGGCCATTTTCAAGTGAATGCCTTTTGGAATGTTGCTGTATAGCACAAAATATTTTTTAATATTAATTGTGTTAATAGTTTTTTACAAAAAATATTTGTTATTAGCGACATCGGTCAGCTGTGTTCATCAAGAATAGCGGTTGAAATATGGCAAATCACAATTGCTACAACTGGGTAAACTGTTTTTTTCCTAATTGCTATTTTCCTTCCATCCAGCAAGGGAACTTTAACAGCTCGGTTGGATCAGATGGTTACATGCTATCTATATTGACAAGTGGAATGTCACCAGTCACTTCTATTACCGAAGGTCTTCAGCAGGTAAGATTTGGGAAGGCCCCATAGTCGTAATTTCTTATAGTTTAAAATCCTTTAATTTGTAGAACAATATGCAAACATTGATTATTTTTTTTCATCAAATGGCTGCTAATACCATGGAGACTTGCATTTAGGAAACTGAAGTAGTATTTTCAAGCGGAAGCAGGAGGTTGTTGGGAAAGCTAAGATCGCTACCTGCTACTTCAGTCCTGAAGTGTTACATAGTTATGATGGTTTTCATGAGTTTGTTTTCTTGAGATTGTATAATGTTCTTGCCTGGAACTTTTTTATTTCATGAGTAAATAATATGCTGTAATCTGGGATTTTAAATGAATTAAAAGATGTTTCTCTCTGTTTCCAGATTGTTTGCATGGGCATTTTTCGCATCGTTGGCTTATTTTACCTAGGAAGTTTTGACAGCATAGTGCGTCGCTGCATGATGCAAAGGGAAAAATCTGAAAGTGCAGATAAAACTGAGTAATCTTTACTTTGAATTGAACGAAGAATGTCAAACAGTCCTGGACAGCTTGCTGCTTAAGTGGGACTCAGTTTTTCTCCTGAAGGATTTAGACTGGAAGTAATTGCGTATGTGACAGATGAGTATCCTCAAAAGCTATGAAAGAAAACAGAAGTACAACTCCAGAAAATGCCAAACTATGCAAAAGTGTGAATGAGGATTAGATTATTTTTTTTGGGTGATCTGAGATGGAGAGAATCTGGGAAACTTGTAAGTGATTCTGCAGAGTAGAATTTCAGAATGTACTATGTGCGGTAATTCTGGACAGATTGCTTAAGTTTTCTCACTTTGGTGCTTATGGACAAAATAAGTACCATGACAGACTGGGCTGAAGTTAGATTGAAGTCCCCTGAGCAAGTTGGTACCTTTTGCTAACGTTCTGGGACTGTTTTTAATTTAGAATGTTAACTTTTCCTTTGGCCAGTCTACAGATCCTTCTGTCAATGACAACTTTCCTTATTCTATTCAACATGCAACTGTGGAAACCTTAAAATGGCAGAAACATTTGTATGATCCAAGCTTTCTCAGTCTGGGAGTAATTAAAAAGTGTGGTTTAATATATGCATACTTTCTAAAGGGAGATGAAGAACCCGTTCCCACAGAGAAATGCTAGGAGATGTGGTTGGGTCTGTAACTATTCTGGCCTTTGATGTATGTTGTGAACAAAAAAAAAATCAAACCAGTATCAAGTGTGTTGATTATGACTTTCAGCATTTTAAGCCATTGAAATAATGTGCAATTTTTACAGATATTTATCTGTACTTTCTATCTGCCAGTTTTTGCTCTGGAGAGGAAAGTAGCGTAGTGCTACTGTTATGCACATTATCTTTCAAAGCTGCAAATGATGAGCCAAACTAGTAGTTGATGATAGATTCAATTGTAATTAAAATGCCAGGCTCTTCCAGTAGCAGGAATGTAGCTTTTTGGGGCGGAGGGGGAGGGCTGTGTATCAGAACGGCATTCCACATTAATTTTGTCATTGCACGGAAAAACTTCTGCATGGCAAGAAATCATATAAAATACTCTCCTTCTATGCCTCAGTTCTAGTTTGTTTCATTTACAGTATATGAAACAAGGCTGCTCAGTAACTGCTTCAGAATACACAGAACCCCGTGGTTGTTTCTAATAAATCTTAACACTGAAAAAACTTAATGCATAACAATGATGTTTTAAGGGTGCAGTATATATACTGTTTATTTAATGGACCACTGTAGCAAGTGCCTTGTGAACTGCTTTTCTTTCAAAAGCTGCATATTTTGTATTTGTTAGCATTGCTGTGCTTTCAGTGTCGTATTTTTCATTTTCAGTCAGTACTCTGAATCTAAAATTACTCATAAAACTGGGCACTTTCACTTACTTGAAAGTAGTATTTAACAACCAAATGGGAAAAATTGTTTGCTTTCGTTAAGACATTCTCTACATCTTCAGAAGAGTTACTCAAGCTGAGATGAAAAATAATAGTTGGTTAACTGGAAAACCTTTAATATGTAATTTATTGAGGCTGTTTATTTTCTGTCTTTGAATTTGGTTGATCACTTTTCAGTTTTACTTCACATAGACCAAACTTGCTTTAATACCTGGTTTACAAATGTGTTTTTGGGGGAGGGTCACATTGGCACTCTCATTTTAAGTGGTTAGACTTTAGTTGAGGCATTGTTGAATTCATCACAAAAACGATGCTTTAGGTCCTGCCTTTTGATTTTGTTCAGATACATGAAGCTGTGCATGCCTGTGTTATACTCATTCTGAGAATAGGGCATATTCCTGCATTTTTAAACAGCTGGGCTTCAATGCAAAGAAATCTAGTGTGCGTATGTTTCTTGTGCTGCTTAATGTGAATGACATAATGGAGCATTTATCGCACATCCATTGTCAACATTGCTATGTTTCTTAAAGCAACAGACCAATGCTATCTGGACCCTATTAACTGTGTTAATTCTTATTTTGATGAAAATCAAATATTCTTTTACCACCTGCATGAGATACCAAGATGTGTAAATCAGTTGTGCTGTAATTTGAAAGAAATGGTTACGTAATTTACTTGACAGCAACACAAGCTTGAAGATCAGGACTTATAACCAGTAAGACTTTGGATACTTGAATTTTTGGATCTTCAGCTTGGAGTGTTAAAGTGTTTGCATTTAAGAAACATAATCCAGAAGGTCAGAGCACACACATGACACTATGGCAGCTGGGCCTCTCTGAAGTATTTCAGGTTGGATATCAGTAGTCACTCTTCCTTGACTAGAGAGTCCTCCAAGTCATGACTGATAAAATTTCAGCTCAAGTCTCTGTGAAGGAGGAATAAGAATTCTGTGTGAAAATTATGGCCCTGATCTAGAGACACTTCAGATCACATCTGATCTTGCATAGTGTAAGTGGTTGTATTGACAGTAAAACTGCAGGTTGAACCCTTCAGCGACTGCGCAGATTGGAACAAGGCAAGTTTTTGAAGGAACAAGTGAAGAATAATCTTTTAAAATGTTCTAGTTTCTGCTGTTGCAAGTTAAAGCAGTTAATTGTAACTGATAAACTTTTCAACTGTTTTATTGTCAAAACATAGAATTGTCAACAACAACCTTTGGTGTAAATTTTGTTTTCTTATGCACATTCTTTATCAATATACTCATTTTAAGGTCCAATATTAAGTGAAGGAGATGCCTTGTAACCTTGTGGAAAAATGTTTAGCAGCTGAAAGACTATTTTGCCAGTTTAAATGTTATGAAACCTCTGCATTGAAATGTCTTAGCAATGTGTTAGATCCGTGAAGAACTTCAAATAGACTTTATTACTCTTTGTCAGATTGTCAGTAATTTAATCACTTGTGCCATATCAGTCACTGTCTTGTCTCTTGTTTTCTTGGTCAATCTCTAAGATTCAATTTAGGCTTTTTGACAGTCTTTTCCATTCCATGTAGTTTCTAATGACTGTCTGCTTTAAAATACAGATTCATTGTAACTTTACATATAGTTTATTTCACCAAGGTGTTCTTGTGCAATTTGAATAGATCTAATATTTTACTAAGAAATAAAGATATGGGTCAATAAACTTCATTTGCTGTGAAGAACTCTAGGCACTTTTAAATGGTAAAAATATATAGCATTATTTGTAAAAAGAAACTTTGTGATTATTGCTTCATCATTTTGGTGCCAGAACTGTAAACTAGTTTTCATATTTTATATTTCTCAAAATAAATGGAGAATCAACAAAGCCTGTAACTTCTAAGTTCTTTGAGGGGATGAAGAGTGATGGATAAATTCATTTGCAGGGTTTGGTGCAGGTTTTTTTGTTGGTTTTGGTTTGGGCTCAGTTTTTGGTTTTGTTTTTGGTTTGGTTTTTTGTTTTGGGTTTTTTTTTTAATTTAAATCTGGAATTAGTTCATCAGGATCTGCTTGATTTTTGTGGGACAGCAGAGGGGGCAATATATCCCTTCATTTTAGCAGTTCAGGACAGAGGTGTACAGCAGATGAAAGAACATAAGGAGTTCAACTGAATTTTGTCAGCAGACCCTGTGTCATCAAACCATGATAAAAGTGGGATTAAATTGACAAAATTTGCCATTATTGTAGGGGGTGCTGCCAGCACGTAACTAGTGATTGTGCTCTCTGGACGTGCTTGTGGATCCTGGTGAGCCAAGCGATGCTCATTCTTTGTAGCAGAAAACACTAGAAATAGTTATGGGTAACTGTCTTTCTGTACCAGCACTGAGCATGCAGCTGTCTAGAAAATTACTGTATTATGTTTCAGCTCTGTGGCAGGGGAGGGCTCAAGTAGATAGCTAGCTCCAGGGTAATAGTAGGGGAAAGATAGCCTTAAGATATTTCTTCTCAGAGTAAATCCAAAATCACAAAAGTTCAGTCTCTTAGACATTCTTGTTGACTTGTCAGAGAGACAGATTCAAAGATGGATTGAGGAAAGTATGTGCTATCTAAAATGTGTTTTAAAGCTGAGGGGCTGATGTTAATCTTGGAATGCTGAAGAAGAAATGTTTTGAAATAGAAGAAAGCTATGTTGCAACTGGAGCTGCTGATTTTTCCTTTTCAGTAGAAGCAGCAGGCTAGAGTAGATTGCTCTTGATTCCTCTTTGAAATCTGATTTCGGCTACAATGCTAAATTACCTGGGAGCTCCTTTTTTTCTCTTTTCTTTTTTCCCCCTGCCTAGCCAGTACCAAGCATGCTGAAGAGTAGGGGTTTGTATGACTGTCAAAGCTGGCAGTAAAACCTCATGAAGTCATTTCCTTTCCTCTGTCACTGGGGGGAGACTCTCAGGAGAGTCAGAGGCCTTTAAGTGAAGTGTCTGCCTTGCCACACCTCACATCCCCTTTTTTTCCTTTCCTTCAACCTAGCTGCACCAAATTGGTGAAAGAGGTGACCAGACTAATCTTCTGGTCGTGGTGGTGGTGGTCTGCAGTGGGTGGAAGTAATGCTGTTAAGCTTTTGGACAGAAACTTGCACTGAAGGAAGTAGAAAGTGCAAATACTTTTATTATTAAAAACCCCCAAAGATGCACATCTAATTTGAAGGGGGGAAGCATTTCATAAAGCTGATTGGGAAGGTTTGCTGTTTGGGGAAGCCATGATGAAGGAATATAATCCCAAACTTCCTCTGTGGTAGAATACCACCAAGCCAGTCTGAAATTTTGTATTTTCTAAGTTGAAAACAAGTTTGTTTTCAGCTTGGAGGGGAATCCCCGTGTTAATTTTAAACCTTTCGAGTTCTAACTATGATGTTTGTTCTGTAGTAGTGCTGCTAGAGCAATGCAAATGAACAAAGGGGCAAAAGCAATGTATACATGACTAATACTAAATCATGCTACCAAGCACTGAGAATCAACTGCCTTGGCCAAAATAAGGTGTTAGATCTGTAACAATACCAGCTGCCAATAATGTATATAAGTCTAAAACCAAATTTTAAATGTTCTAGGTAACTTGCAGCAGAGGGGAATATCCTTTTCAAAGCTAACAGGTGTGTCAAAGAATGCAGTTAGAATGAGGTGCGTTGGTCTTTATTTCAAAGCATTTACTCAAAAAAATGCTTTTCCCTTTTTAGTCTGAGAAATTTTAACAGGTGTAATAAGAGGGGATGGATCAGAGACAGACGTTCATACTTGTCCAGCAGACTCTTCTTGTGTCCTGTTCCTCCAGGTCGAAACTGTCTCCTTCACTCATCTCCTGTTTCAACTTGGAAGTTTTTCCATAGCAGAAAGAAGAGCAAGCATAGGCAGCATTGCCCAGACTCCAAGAATAGGCTGGTAGCTTGTAAAAGGTGGAGAAGACAGCTCAGGTACCATAAAGATAAGATCCTGTTGCCACATAGCAAAGCAGAGATGTCGAAGAGAAGGATTTCCAGAGCTGGATGCTGTTGTTTCATTTTCGTCCAATGCAAACCACAGATTTTCTCTATCTCAACAAGAAGTGAAGGTAGTTGAGGAACAAGTACAGTAAAAGGCATCTGAAAGTCAGGAACTGTTTGCTGTGTTGAACCCTAAGGATATTATCTGAGTATCTTGCCCAACTGCCTTTCCTGATGAGCACAATTAAGCTCCATGAAATAAGCCATAATTGCAGGTTGAGCACGCTTTAAGCATTTTACAGTAGCATTCTCTGCTCTGTAAGTGCTTCCAGCCAAAAAGGATCCACTCCATACCTGCAGCATTTGCAACACCGGCAGGATGAAAGGCAGTCTCCTGTTTCAGGAATGCACTCTGAAGAAGTGGAAAAGTTCTTTCAGGTTAAGCTGCCACCATCCTGGTTAAAAATGAGGAAAATAATTGTCCAGGCTTCATGGGTGTTGCTTTTTCCTATGCTTTTTACATGCAGAACACTGTTTTTAAGGCATTGTATGTGACAGATGCTAGCTGCTGCTAAGGTAACAATGTTGAGCAACAAGTTGAGAAAAACAGATGAGACAGCAATAAATGGTGGTGTGCAGTTGGTAGCAGAGAATTACATGCACAGTGCAAGTCCCTAGAAGACCGTTGTTTTCAAGGCATTTTGTGTATCTTGGGAGAGGTCTGTGGGTGTCTTGCATGGTCTCTCAGACAGAACATGAAAGATCACAGTTGGTGGTCAGTTTTAGTCATTTTGATTAGGGCAAGTCAGAAAGCTATTGCAGGCACAAAGGCACGCAAAGCAAAGACATGCTGGCCTGGAAGGATGAAAGCACTGAATGCCTTGAACACAGGGAAGCACAGCTGTGGGTGGTGCAGGCAAATGTCGCACTGGGCCAGGGCACCAGTGAGCATTTACAGAAGCACTGGCACTTACAGGCATTTACGGAACCTTTGGCTGTACAAGGAGCAGCCTGCTAATCTACATCAGTGCAAATTCCGCACCCATGGGCACCATCTTAGCGAGCTCTTTCAATAAAACCAGTCTTTAAGCTGTGCCAGAACATTGTAAGGCAAAGGACCTCCTTAGTTGTCATAACTGTATTTGCCTATGGCACTCAAAATATTAATTTGGGGTTACTTAAATTTAGATTTTTGTTGTATTTTATTTATTTTTTTTCCTTTGGAGGATATGATTGTTCTGGAATAGAAAATGTCTGCAGATTTTCACTGTGAGGGTGGTGAGACACTGGAACGTCCACAGAGCAGCTGTGGATGCCCCATCCCTGGTAGTGTTCAAGGTCAGGTTGGATGGGGCTTTGAGCAACCTGGTCTAGTGGAAGGTGTCCCTGTCTGGGGCAGAGGGGTTGGAACTAGATGATCTTTAAGGTCCCTTCCAACTCAAACCATTCTATGATGCTCAGCAAAAAATGCAGCAATGCCCTTTTTCTCTTTGCGTGCCATCACACAGCACAACATATACCCCGCTTGTCCATGCGTGCTCAAGCAAGGCTCTGAACAATTGCTTGCTTCTCTCCAACTTCCCTGCTCCTGAGCCAAGGAAATAAAAGGGTGGGCAGGTCACCAAGAGCCAGGCTTTCTATTGAAAGCCTGTTGATGTTAATACAAAGGTACAGAGAAAAGGTGTCCACTTTCAAATTGTCAGGAAGTTCAGCGTTGCCAGGCATTGCGAACTTTCCTGGATTATGTGTTCATAATGCACCTACTGCACCTTGGGCAGCTGGGAAGCCATCAAAGAAACAGCAAGCTGTGCAGGATCCTGCCTGTTTGGCCAGTTGCCCAAGCACGGATGAGAAAGCCATCTCCAGAAAATAATCTGTCCTTTACACTGCCAGACCCGACTGATGCTCCTGCTTCTGTAAGGCAGGATCATATCTTGAGTAATCAGCATGTTATTCTGCTGCCTGAAAGCACTGTAATGATTTCTTAGCTGACTCCATGCCCTTATTCCATATTCCTTGATATGCCCTGAGCCTTTCTTGCTAGTTCCTTCTATCTGCCACCCCAAACATATTGCCTTTATTTTGGATGTCTTTTTAACTGTTGTTTTATCACACTGAGCTTGAACAAAAAGCAAGGTAAAAAGCAGTACCATGATGGAAATGTGTGGACACTTTAATCACCTGCTCAGGTGGTGTTATAATTGGCTTAAAGATGCCGCTCCCTTCAATTACAGCCATAAATGTAGGTCAGATGCAATGCATTTGACACATTAAGTTAAGAACAAGACAGACTGTTTAATGCACGTAATTTTGTTTTGCTTTTTCCCAGAGTCACAATTTGTCATTCTTCAAGGCACAGTTTTTGTATCCCATGACTCATCCCTCATACCCGTGCTTAAAGCAAACAGTGCCTAGGATTTTGTCTTGTGTTTTTAATTTTTTTGGGTACAGCCTCAGCTGTGTTTGGTATTAGCAAGCTTTCTTGTGAACATGACCACTATTTTCCTATTAAACTTTTACAAAGGCTGGGATCTATCATTCCTATAGCAAAGTGCTGAATGTAAAGGTGCTGGGGGAAAAGCATCATTACTAAATCCATTCCAAACAGAAAACCTCATAAAGTTTTGCTGTACTCCTTACTATCAGAAATCAGTTATGAATTTTGAAGCTATTTTATTTTACTATGTGCTCTCAGTGCACTCTGTTTATTTAGTTGGTCTTACTTCCATTTCTGCATACAACCCTACACAAATTCAATGGTATTTTCAATTTCTCCTTACAAAAGCCCACTGATTTTATGTGCATCTTTGTTTCCTGCACCAGACCCGCACTGGTTTATCCTCTGGGCTTTAAAATCGATCCTGCCATGCCATTGCTGTGCAGCCTGCCCAGATAATTTTCCTGTGTTAGTTAATGTTGGTGTCTGATGTATTTTCAGTTGTGGGACCAGCTGCATTGGATTCAGTTGCTAGCACAGTGACAGAATTTCACAGCCGCCTAGTTGGTTATGGCTGTTCCAATTTTCTGTATCACTTGTTCCAGTTAAACCATAGCATATTAATGGAAATGCCAGGTTACTTTCTGTATGCAGAAGACACTTTTTTCTTCATTCACTTTTGGTGCAAGACTGAAGGCAGTGATTTTACTTGGTGGGCAGATCCCTCGTGTACCTTCCTGCCATCAGAAGCGACCCCTCAGCTCATGGCAAACACCATACTTTGTCAAGTCTTTTGTACAGGCAGAGACGAGGTGTGTTTGCGCTCCAGCATTTCACCATGCTGTGAGTTACACGCATCTCCGGTGGGGTGCAGCCTTTAGCCCATGGCATCCTCCGTCTTCTTTTGATCTCACTTCACCTGCCGTTCTGCAGCCTCTGCTCCTCCTAATCCCCGAGAGCACAATCGGCCCCGTTTTAAACACCCGCAGTACGGGTCAGAGGCTACTCCCCGAGCTCCCCGGCTTGTGTGTGGCGGGTGAGCGCCCGGTTCCTGCCAGCCCGCTCTTAGGAATGCGGACCCTGCGGCCCGCCGCCGAGCCCGAGGCCAGCGGTGGCCGCTGGGGGGCGACAGCAGCCCGCCGGGGAGGCGCGGCGCGGCAGCGGGGAGAGGCCCTGCCGGCACTGACCCGCACTGCACCGTCGGCCGACACCTGAGCATCGCTCCTTGAGGGGCCTGCATGGACACCCCGGAGGCGAGAGGAGGGGAGGACACGAAGGAGAAGGAGAAGGAGAAGGAGAAGGAGAAGGAGAAGGAGAAGGAGAAGGAGAAGGAGAAGGAGAAGGAGAAGGGAGGTGGAAATTGCTAGCACTATGTATGGTGCCAAACACCTTCCGATGCCCACCTAAATTAAGAGATGCCAGAACAATTAAGCATCCTGAATGCCTCTTCAAGTACCTGGAATCATAGAAACATAGACTGGTTTGGGTTAGAAAAGACCTTAAGGTCAACTAGTTCCAACCCACCTGCCGTGGGCAGGGACATCTTCCACTAGACTGGTTGCTCCAAGCCCCATCCAACCTGGCCTTGAATGGGATGGGGCAGCCACAACTTCTCTGTGCAACCTGTTCCAGTGCCTCACCACCCTCACAGTAAAGAACTTTTTCCTTATATCTACTCTAAATCTACCTTTTTCAGTTTAAAGCCATTCCCCCTTGTCCCATCCCTACATGCCCTTGTGAGAAGTCCCTCTCTAGCTTTCTTGTAGGCCCTGCTAGGTACTGGAAGGCTGCTATAAGGTCTCCCCAAAGCCATCTCTTCTCCAGGGTGAACAACCCCAACTCTCTCAGCCTGTCTTCACAGGAGAGGTGCTCCAGCTCCCTGATCATTTTCGTGGCCTCCTCTGGGCTTGCTGCAAAGGTGCTGGTTTGTACAGGTTAGAGACAAATTCCTCAGTGTGGCCTCAAAGCAAATCCCTGGATCACCCAGAGCACAAGCGAGCTCTGTGCATGGGGAATCCTTCCAGCTTGGATGCCAGGACTTTCTCTTCCTCCCCACTCCAGTGTGTGCTTCCGTCAAGCAAGTGAGCTGCCACCTGCAAACCACTCATGATGGGAGAGTCTGTGAAGGAAAAGGACACTTGGAGGGCAGCACGCTTTCATTCCCTATATCCCCTGCTAAAAAAAAAATCAAGTTCACAGCTTCATTTACGCATTTTATTCCTTTTAGGTTCAGGGTAGTTTACACACAAGATTATCATCCCAGTCACCCTCATATGGACAAAAAATGGCAGAATTTATCAAACATCTTTTTTCCCCTCTCATATAAGGCAGGGAAAGGTGCCAAGTATGTCCCCCTGCTCCTGTTTCACCTGGCTTTCCCTGGGGTGGCTGCCTGCATCTGGGGCTGTTCCAGTATCACTCATCCGTGCCCTGATGCCGCTTGTCAAGATAACAGGGCGGCCAAGACATCACTACCTCCCAGCACTGTGGGTTTAACCTACTTTGAAGGTGAACTCTTCTTTGGTCAAGCTCCAGATTAATCTAATCCCTAAACAGTGTTGTTCCTGCTCTTGAATTTAAAAAAGAAAGAATCTCTGGGCTGGGTGCAGGGACAAATCTTGTGTCTTGTTTCATAGAATCACAGACTGGTTTGGGTTGGAAAGGACCTTAAGGCTCACCCAGTTCCAACCCCCTGACATGGGCAGGGACATTTTCCACTAGACCAGGTTGCTCCAAGCCACATTCAGCCTGGCCTTGAACACTGTCAGGGATGGGGCAGCCACAGCTTCTCTGCACAACCTGTGCCGGTGCCTCACCACCATCGTAGTGAAGAATCTCGTCTTTATATCTCATCTAAATCTGCCTTTTGTCAGCTTAAAGACATTCCCCCTTGTCCTACTCCTACACGCCTTTGTAAAAAGTCTCTCTCTTCTCCAGGCTGAACAAGCCCACCTTTCTCAACCTCCCTTCACAGGAGAGGTGCTCCGGCCCTTGGAGCATCATTGTGGCCTCCTTGTGCTGGGGGCCCCAGAGCTGAACACAGCACTGCAGGCGGGATCCAACTCCCCTCCTGCCCCACAGGCACGGCCTGTGCCTGGAGCAGGTGTGCGGGACACCGCGAGCCGGGAGGTCACCCGCGGGGCCCGGCCTGTCCCTGGTTCCCAGCCCCGCACTGTCTCCGCTGCCGCGCAGCGGCTGCTGCCAGGGCAGCCCGCCCCGCCTGCGACCCCTGCCCGCCTACAGCGGGCCACTCTTCTTTGTAAAAAGGCCGATTCGGCTTTTTTCCTCCTCTCCATCCCCCATTTTATATTTTACTTTTATTTTATTATTATTATTAATTATTTTTATTATTTATTTATTTATGTATGTGAACCCGCGCAGCTGCAGCAGCTCTCCCGCGAGGGGCGGCAGAAGCGCGGAGAGGGTCGCGCTCCCCCCGCCGAGGGCCGGCTTCCTCCGCGCCGGCGGTGGCCCGGTCCGCCCGCTGCCGCCCCTCCGCGCCGCGCCGCCCCGCTGCCGGCCCCAGGCCCGCGCCGCGCTGGAGGGCGGTCCCGGTGTGCGCGGGGCTGCTCGCAGCCACCCCCTCCCCATTTCCCCCTTTTCTTGAATGAAGCGTGAGGCGGAGCTCTAGCGAACCACCGCGCCCGGCTGCGCTGCGCGGGGCCGGCGCCGGAGCCGCAGCCGGAGCCTCCCCCTCGGGCTCCGCTCCTCCCCGCCTCTCCCCGCCCCCGCCGCTCCGCTGCGCTCCCCGCCGCCGCCGGGAGAGCTCCCCGCCCGCGCCCGCCGCCGCCGCTCGGAGACGCCGCCGCCCGGAGCCGCCCGGAGCCGCCGCCGCCGCCGGCAGCAGCAGCGCGGAGCGCCCGGAGGAGCCGCCCGGAGCCGGCGGGGTGCGCGGGCGGGCGGGCGGGCGGGCAGCGGCGCCGCGGCCGCGGTCCCCATCGGCACCGGTCACACCGCACACGCGGCCCGTCCGCGCCCCTCCTCGGCAGCGCCAGGGGCTCTTCCTCCTCCGGTACAAAGCTGCTCGCTCGGCAAATGGCACTTCGCCCCGGAGCCACAGTCAAAAGCAATTTTTCTCCTTCATTTTTATTTTCGTTTTTCATTATTTTTTTTGCGCTCTTTCTTGTGAAAAAGAATTAATTTCCTAAATATATAATTTTTTTTTTTTATTATTTTTATTTTTCTCGGTGCGTGCGTGCGTGTGTGTGGAAGCACCGGGCTCTCCTGCGATCGGTGTCTGAATGAAACTACGTAAATGCGTATGTCTGTACGTTGCACTGGAGGGAAAAACGGAGCACTTCTTCTGCACGAACTTGGATTCAAATGCGATTCATCTGGTCTCCAGGATTTTCCGTCTCTTTGGGGTTGTTCGCCTTCCCGGGCTGCGAGGCGGGATTTTCTGAGCCTTGACACATCTTTGGAGATGGCTGTTAAACAGGAGTCTGGGAAAAAACATTTGAAATCCTAGAGAGAGATACCTTTTTGTGTCCCTTTCCCATCCCCTTGGTGACTTGAAGCATCAGAGCAGCCAGAACTTAACGTTTCTGAACACTTGCGATGTTTGGGTTCTGTTGTTGCTATTTTTTTTTCTAGAGGAAACATGACAGAGGAACATATTTATAGTCCAAGTAAGTACTTTACAGAGGAAATTTAGTTTGTGTAACTTAGCAAAAAGCAGTGTTGAGGTTTGTAGCCTAAAGTGCGTTGGATTAACGTACATCCGAGGCTGTTTAGCAAATCGCATTGAATTGCAGCTTTTACGGTGCGTGTTTGTCCGCTCGTTCGTGTCCATGGTAGTTCAGCACCTAGGGGAGAATGCACCTGATCTTGAGTCCGTATAATACTTTTTAAGGTGTATTTCAACACCGAGGAGGAGATGGTCCTAAAGTAAATTTATAATAAGTAGTAAATGTGCACCTGGAAGTAAAGTACTTACAGCATTTTAATCCCTATTTATACCGTGCATCTCAAACCGAGGAGGAAACACTGAGAAGACAAAAGTACCTCCAAGAACTCCCCCACATCACCATGAATGAAACCGTGCCCGATACAGTAACTGGATTATAATTTTTTTTGTGTGTGTTATTAATTTTATTATTACTGGCTTTTTTACTTTTTTGGGTTCATCCTGCTCCTCTTCTTCCTCTCTCCCTCCCTCTTGCTGCTTCCTCTTGGGAATTATGGCTCATCCGGGGAGAAGAGGCTACGATAACCGGGAGATAGTGCTGAAGTACATCCACTATAAACTCTCGCAGAGGGGATACGACTGGGCACTACTGGGTGAGGACAGGGCACCCCTGCCTCCGGGTCTCTCTCCTCCTGCTGCTGCTGCTCCTGCGGTTGCTGCTGCTGCTGGGACTTCCTCTGATCACACTGGGCTGGTCTCTCCGCACCCCGAGCCCCCCGGCTCGGCTGCTGCTAGCCACGCGCCCCTGGCCGAGGGGCTGAGCCCCGTGCCCCAGGTCGTCCACCTCGCCCTGCGCCAGGCAGGGGATGAGTTTTCCCGCCGCTACCAGAGGGACTTTGCCCAAATGTCCGGCCAGCTGCACCTGACGCCCTTCACGGCCAGGGGCCGCTTCGTGGCGGTGGTGGAGGAGCTGTTCCGAGACGGGGTTAACTGGGGCAGGATCGTGGCCTTCTTCGAGTTCGGCGGCGTCATGTGCGTGGAGAGCGTCAACCGGGAGATGTCTACCCTGGTAGGCAGCATCGCCGCCTGGATGACCGAGTACCTGAACCGGCACCTGCACAACTGGATCCAGGACAACGGAGGCTGGGTACGTCCCCCAGTTGCTTGTTCTTGCTCTCAGCTCGGGCCTGTGGCCGGTGGGCTCCAGGGTGGGCAGTGCCCCGGGGGTTGCACTTGTGTTGGGGTGACCAAAAGGTTTCCCTGGGGAGCATCTGGACTGTTGCGTGCCAAAGCAGCATAGGCCTTTTGCCAGCTGTCGAGTTTCACCTCGCCGTGGGGTTACAGTGGTTTGGGATGGGGGAAGCAGCTGCAGCTCGGGAGATTGAAAAGGATGAGAGGCACTCTCTTCATCAAGCTCCACTCTCCTACGTCTGTCCACCCTCGCCTGGCCAAGGCAGGGCCCTGCAGCAGGGTGGGAAGGTGCAGGAGAGGTGCCTCTCCAGCTGTTGAGTGCAGGCACATCGTGTCAGGTCCCAGGCATGGGGCAGTGGGGACCACGTGTGTGTGTGTGTGTGTGTGCCGGCATCCCTGCCCATTACGGGTGACATGCCAGGCGGCAAACACAGGATCTCAGTGCTACAGGCGGGCAGGTGGCCATCGGTGCTGGTGTCTGCAGCTGCGGTTGCAACTGGAGTGGGGTTTCATGCTGTAGGATATGTGTAGTGTAAAAATCTGCCTTTGTCTTGAGATGAAACAAAGGTGCCGGGAGCTGTGTCCATGGGATTCTTCTGGAAAACGGGCATTTGTGATCCGATGGGTGACTGTGTTTCTGGGGTAGAGATCACCCCTGGCAAGGGCTAGCTTCAGCATCGTCCAGAAAGGGAGGATTTCCGTGTGTGGAAAACGGACAGCTTTTACACTGGTAGTCAATCAAAAGCCTCTCCTTTCACTCTCTCTCTTTACTAGATAAATAACCACACTGAAATTGGAAGGGTTATTTCTTTCCTTTTTTTAGCTTGTACTAATTGATACACTGTAACAAAATGTGGCCCAGCTGCTCTCCAGCAAACCAAACGTGTTGTACCTGTAAAGTTTATGATATTAAGGCATTGGAGGAAGAAATGGCAAAATGTTATACTGAAGAAGAAACTTAATGTATATTCTGAGAGCTGGCATAAGTCACTTGGAAATGGAGGTTGGCTAGGTAGGACACCGGCAATTCCAGCTCCGGTCCCCTGTGAAATATGGAGGGCTGCCTCAATTACACAACACACCTTTAAGAGCCGTGTGTAAAGGAATGTATGTGTTTCCCAGTTAACATAGTTTGAAAGCCTGGTGTTAGTGATGCATTAATTCAATTTTTAGCCTTGGGTCCCTTGTGAAGGCACTGTCAGGCCAAGTAGCATGCCGCCTGCATTGACCACCTCTGTTAAAAAACGATGATGCTGCTACCTGCTGCTGAATGTGCCTGACTAACTAGTTATATGTGTCTGGGGATCCAGAGGACATCTGCTTGCTGCTGTAATGAAGGGAGTAAGGCTCCCCATTGAATGGGAATCCCAGGAATCCCCATTGAAAACCCTCCCCAGGAAACCCCCTGAGGAGTGCTGCAGACCCCTGGTTGCTTGTCATGTTGGAGGCAGGAGTGTTCTCCTGCTTTCCCCTGCTCCCCCATCAAGGAGAACAAAATTCAAGGTTCAGGGGCCAGAAGGGGGAGCAAAAAATGTGTGTGCGTGTGTGTGTGTGTGTGTGTATTTATATACGGATATACAAATATGTATATACAAATATGCATATATATACAGACACACACACAGAGTGACTCCAAGTGCTTAATGTCACTTGGGAGAGGGAGACCTGTCTCCTGATCCCCTATTTCATGGATCAGTGCAGAGGGTTTGTCAGTGTTTTGTTGGGGTTTTTCTTCACGAAACAGATAACTGGGGGGAAAAAAATCTGCAAACAGTTGAGGCTTTTGGAGACCTTGGCTGGTTAAAAGCTGAGCAGCTACAGGGTTAGGGATTTTGTGATTGCACTTCTGGGCCGGGATGCCTAACTTGTGCGTAAGTCCCTCCTCAGGCTGGGAGCTCATTTGTGGAGCTGGGGCCCTTGGTTCGCTCCAGAGCCAGTGAAGTCATTCTGTTGACTCCAGTGAGCTTTGGATGAAATCCGTAAGCATGCTGGAGATGTATTGTCCTGCGGGTGTATTGTGTAAAGGGAAACATAAATAATGAATAAACCCGAGAATGTGAAAAGACAGGTGTTACCAGGCGTGATTGGCCAGATGAGGCGAGTGCTGGAGCTGTTTCTCGACGGTTAGAAATGCAAGAAACTTGGACTATAAGCACTGACTGCCTTTAAAAGGAAAAGATGCTTCTTATCGATAGCAGTTTAGCTGTTTATTGAGGTTTCCTATAAACAAAAGCTCCCGAGTTTGGATGCATGTGATGCCATTTACTGCCACGTGTTATTTGTAATGTACACATGGAAGAAGATGTTCAAAATACTACCCCAAGGTGGCTTTTGCCTGTCTGTCTGGGAGCTGTCTGGTACCTTTGAGCCATGGGATTATTAAACATAGGCAAAATTCTAGCTGGTTACAAAGAGCAAAAGACTAACATGAAGTTGCAAACACAGCTTTTAGGATCATCTTCCATCTTCAGATGGAAGAAATAGAATGGCATTGGGGTAGTAAATTTAGATTTTTCTTCCTTTTTCTAGCTTTCGGGATCTGTCAGTGGGAAAGGATGCTTTAATATATGCACTCGATCTTCAGCTTGGCACTTGCACCATTCCCCGTGTATGAACCTTACTGAAGCATTATAAGTGGTTCTTTCAAAGTAACTGATCACCTTGTAGGAGGTGAGGCTTTGTAGGACTTCAGTACAGCTGCCTGTGAGATCTCCCTATCACACAGGCTGCCATAACAAGCAGGAGCACCAGCTATTGTAGTCTCCTCCTTTACGTTGTGGCTCCCTCGTATCTTGTGGAGTGGAAAGTTTATTAGAAGCTGTGTAGTAGTAGAGAAGAGAGAATCGGAGTTAGTCCCAAGCATGTGTTACACAGTGAGTAAGTTGGACAGCGTGTGCTTTGGGTCTCTTGTATGGGCCTATATCTTATACTCAGGCCTGAAGTTTGATCAGCATGTCTTTCTTATTTGTTTGGTTTGAATTGATTCTGTAAGTTGGCAGTGTATTTCCAGGACGTGAATTCTTTCCAAGGAAATTTGGATTCCAAGGAAAACGAAGAAGGAAAGAAGCATATCCAGGAGCAGGTTGGAAGGGGATATAGCTGCTGGAGTATAACTTTTGGGCACTAGACATCACTGTTAATGGTGTCTGGGAGCTGTTAATACCCTTGCGATACACAGCGTCATGGGTTTGTTAGAAACTCAGAAAAAGCAACATATGGGGACTACCTGCGCTGAGCCTGTATTATTAACTTGCGGTTCTGGTAGCAAATAAATGCAGCTTTCAAAGATTTTCATGTAGGCCAGGATACCGCAATATTGTACTTTGGCCTGATAACATCTTAATTGTGTTACAAAAGAAATAAGAGGAGAACCAGCTCATCTCTGCAATTTCATGGTACTTGGTATAATGTATGCTTTCTGACTGACAACTTAATGGCTTCATTTCATGTTTTAGAGCCTGGTGTTTGAGCTGCAGAAGGACAGGCTTGGCAGCAGGCTGTTGCACTTGGCAACTTTTGACTTTGACATAGGGAACAGTGAAGTGATGCAGCCGGAGCAGGGGAAATAACCAGGTTGGTCTTGCAGTGATGGCTTCCCTCTTTGGATACACAACCTAACGTATGTGGCTGTTACGCTCAGCTCTGGATGCTTCTAGTCCAACATATGGCTTCCTCCCTGAGCTGTTCGAGAAAAAGCAAGAGCATGAGAGCCATAGGAGACACAGGCACTGTAATGTATGTGTAGACAAGTACATTTTTGATGTAAAGAATGTGAAGAAGCCCAGGTGAGAGAAGCAGCATTGTGTTGAAAATTCAGCCAAAAAGGCATTATTTAAAATTACAATATTTACATTTGAACCAGGAATGTGCTGTTTTCATCCAGTTCTGTTCTTTTATTGTGGCTCTTTGTTGTGTTTGAGAGTTATGGCCAGATATGGGGAAGGATTTAAATGTCTGAAGTGGACCATAGGTGAAAGACAAGTGCTTGCATCCTCTGAGTGCCTGCCTAGCCAGAATGGTGGCAGAAGTCCCTGGCTTCTCTTTGCTTCTTGCCCAAAGCAGCTGGAAGCTGCTCCTGCCTTGAGAGAGGGGAGCCACTCGGCACACTGTAAGGGACACTGTTCCCAAGAACCTCCATGTCCCAGAGCTGGTAGGCATCCTCCGGCCTGGCTGCTGTCGCTCACGTACCATCCTCATGCACGAACACAGTGAGGGAGAAAGAAGCCCCTGCTTTTCCTGGTGACTCCTTGGTCAAGGCCTTTCCTGAGGTAATGGGAGGTTTGCCTATGAGACCTTCTCCACCCTGGCAGGGGTGTATGCACCCTCATCTCTGACATCTCAGGAGGCTTCACCTGCCGGATGGCTGCTGGTGTTGCAGAGGTGTTCTCCCCTTTGGCAACAGGGCTCTTCCTCCTTTTGCAGGGGTGAGATTTCATTTGGTGAAGGAAGAACCAGGGGTGCCTAATTCCCACTGTCCGTTTTCTCAGGTGGCTGCCTACAGCCAAATGAATAAATGCTTCTTGGATCAGCCACTAGACCCCAGGTTTGCCTTCTCCTGGGTTGGCTGCCCTAATCACTGTTTCCTCTTTTCTTTTTTTTTCTTTTCCTAGTAAATCATTAATTCTCTTTGCTCGGTAGCATGCCTTGGAAAGGAAGTGTGGAGAGTCACTGTGCCCCGCAACGGTCCAGAGGCCCTGCGTGAAGGTTAGGGATGGCAAATGCTTCTGCCTCCAGGACAGTGCTGGAGGTCATGGATATCAGTGTGATGCTAGGGCCTCCCTGTGCTTGTGTGTGGGACACTGACCTCACCCTTTTCAGGCTCTGGAACTACTCTCCCAGCAGCTCAGCCAGGCACCCACCTGCACAGGACGTTGCTTCTCTTGCAAGCCCTGAGCAAAAGCCTCTCACTTGTGTGGGATGGGACGGTGTCTTGGTTGGAGCCGGATGCCCCATGCTGGAGCAGAAGCGCTTTGAGTTTTTACCGGTGACATGTGGCCTTGTAACGACTCAATCCCCAGTGGGGCTAACCCCAAGTCCCTGTTTGACTAGTAAAAGGAAACTATCTGAAATCTACTCAGTTAAATAAATGAATTGGTAGTTTCAAGTGTTACACCTTCTGGGTCCTTTGCCAGCTTTTGTGGCTTTGTGGGTTTATAATCAAATTCTCAAAATATTATCAAAATATTTTTCTTCTTGCTGTTGCTGGAGAGCAAAAAATCAATTCTGTAGAGGACCTGTGCTGAAGCAAGGAGAAGAGCTAGGGCAGAAAGAGAAAATGATTGTGGTTCTCTAGTCCCTTTCATTTGTAATAGCTTTCTCTGTGACGTGCAGCAACTTTGGGTTGTGTATTTTCTCAGAAATCTCATCTTTTTTTTTCACTTGAAAAAACCAGAGGAAAAACAGGAGTATTGACCGTGACCTTTAAAATTTCAGAACCAGGGGTCTTGGTTATAGAGATGATGTCATTTGCCTTGATCTTGCAAAGAACTGTAAAGTTCAAACATCAATCCTATTAAAAAGTTTTACTTTACTTTCAGTATTGAGAAAGAAGTTAGTTCTGTGCCTGCATTAACACGGGCCTCTCCCCAGCAGCTGCATTAGCTCTGCTGGGCAGTAAGTAGCTTAGTTTTTTGAGTATGTAGCTTGAAATTTGGAGTTGGTAATCCACGAAGAAAATCCAGTTGAATTTTTCTGCTGAGGCACAAGTGTTTCTCTGATGGCAGAGCACGGCTCTAGCTGGGGAATCACAAGACCTATGCAGTGATGTGTGAAATTGCATGCGGAGCAGAAGCATTTTCTCAGCAGCCAGATACCAGGGCCTGGGCTTCCTAAGGCAGCATGGGAACTTTGTCCTGCAGCACCAGCAAACATTAAGCCCTCATGCCCGATACAGGTGTCCTTGATGACAGGGCCATCTTTCAGTGGGTTGGACCTGGGATGGTGGAGGGAGGTGGATGGTGGCTCTCCGTATGCCGCTCTGCTCACTAACATGAGCTGCCAGCAATCTGGCTGCGTCCTTGTCACTCTTCTCACTCTACAGCCACCTCACTGGGCTAGCCCGCAGTGTTTTAGCACCCTGGGGCTGCCAGCGAGGCTGCGAGTGCTGGCTCCTGGCCTGGGGTCTGGGCAGCCCCAAAGCAGGTCAGCAGTTTTGGCAGTTGAGCAGCTGTAGCTAAAAACCAGCATGATAGATCAATTAAATAACAACTCTCTAGTGGCAAAGTGAATTTCTATGTTTTGGCGGTTGCATTTCCATCCCTGTTGTCTGTTGGGGTTATGGTGAAGGCTGTGGCTGGGCAGGGGTAAGCACATGGCCATGCACCCCATGGCACGATGGTGAGGCATGCTTCCCCCCTCCATTGCCAAATACGATTGTATTTGGTGGGTGCTTTGTTCTTTGCCTGTTTTGTCTTTCTGCTTCATGGAGGGCTGGTGATCCCCAGCTTTCTGCAGGCCTTTCCTTCCCATCACCACTGCTGGCACCAGGCACTGAGTGCCGGATGTGGCCCTGGGTGCTGCTGCCCGGCCATCAGCTGTGGTGTGTGCCAGGTCTGGCCCTTCCCACCTTCCTCCCTGGCCTGTTCTATTTTCCTTCGTGTTCTTGGTAGGATGGAGCCCAACCTGTTTGGTTTGTTGGGTTTTTTAAAATAATTTATTTATGAGCACCTCGTGGCTGCTCTCCTGCTGGTTTAGTGATAATAATAACAACACTTGTTACCCGGTGGCAGCAAAATACTGGTTATTTCTGAGGGCAGTACTGGCCTGTTTTATTTTCCATTTCATATATAATAATAATAGGATGGATGAAGGTGTGCAGTGCCATAAATCTTCTCTTCCCCAGCAGGATAACATCCAGGCCTTCTTGGCAAACATGAATGCCGATGACAGATCTGAGGGATTTTTATTTTACTCTGGCATTCAGTCTCATTAACAATCTGATGGTTTGTTGGTTGTTTTTTTTTCTTTTTTTATCTTTATTTTTTGGCTCCTAAAAGACTATGAAACCGGATAACTTTTCCAAGTATATCTAGAAGTCTGGAATTTATTTTCTGTTATTTTATCCTAATGGTAGTTTGCTGTCGTAATTATTGTATATTGATAGATTTTGCTAAATCGCCCTCGCTGGAAAGTTCCTTTCAGGTTTCTGGATTTCACGGTTAATGAATAAGAAAACAAATCTGATTTTAGAAAGTGTTTCCACTGATTTCAATAGGAACAGCAAGAGGCACTTAATGGGACAATTGTAGTTATGTTTACTTTGTGCATGTGGCAAGAAAAATAAAATCAAATGGAAAAGCTACAGGTTTTCAATTAATAGAGAAACACAGCCTTTTCTGCAATGTGTGATTAACCTTTGGGAGCTGTTTTCATGGGAGAGCTGTGAGTGGAAGTACCAAGCTGCATTCAGAAAAGGTTTAGGGGTTTATAAATGTACAAAAACCATCTATACTTATGTTTGAATGAAGTTGCTTGAAAGAGCATACATACACACCTTGGGGTAAATTTAACATCAGCTGCTGAAATGAGATCACCAGGTGCTGAGAGTAGACCTTTCTCCAAGGAATGCAATTCTCTTTTACATTGCTTCTCCCCTAGAGCACCTGGTGCCGTATGAAGACAGGCTGAGAAAGTTGGGGCTGTTCAGCCTGGAGAAGAGAAGGCTGCGTGGAGACCTCATAGCAGCCTTCCAGTGTCTGAAGGGGGCCTACAAGGATGCTGGGGATGGACTCTTCATCAGGGACTGTAGTGACAGGACAAGGGGTAACAGGTTAAAACTTAAACAGGGGAAGTTTAGATTGGATATAAGGAAGAAATTCTTTACTGTGAGGGTGGTGAGGCACTGGAATGGGTTGCCCAGGGAGGTTGTGAATGCTCCATCCTTGGCGGTGTTCAAGGCCAGGTTGGATGAGGCCTTGGGTGGCATAGTTTAGTGTGGGGTGTCCCTGCCCATGGCAGGGGGGTTGGAACTAGATGATCTTAAGGTCCTTTCCAACCCTAACTATTCTATGATTCTATGATTGGTGACTGGGGATACCAGGATGGATCTGCCTTTCTCATCCATCTGGAGAAAACTCCTTGTTTCTGCATATGTTTTGTAAAGGTAATTGTAAATATGCTTGTTGTGTTGCTAAGAGCACCCACGTCACTGAATTTACTCCTGTGCTTCTTGAACATCTGTTATGAGCTGCCACATTTAAAGAAACAGGCAGCATCCTTCACCACATACACCATTTTACTGCTATTTTATTTTGTTGAAGCATAAAAACGATGACTCCATTTTGTTGACTGACAAGGCAACTCAGTGGGTTTTGGGGTACTTCAGTGAGTAATTTATGTACGTGAGCCAAAATCAAAAAGCAAAGGCCCCATTTTTCCCACATAGTGCTTGAAAGAGGCTGTCAAACAGTTGTTCGAGAAAGCAACTGAGAGTCAAAACTTAACTTCCTCTTCTTGGCTCTAGTACTGGGTACATAGTAGGATGTGGGACAAATCATTAATATCTCTCTTTTTCAGTTAACCAGATATGAAATCGGTATTCCTGTTAGTATCATTGCCCACCATGCTAGCATGAGTTGGGCTGATGTTTTTTGGTAAGAAAAAAGAAGTCATACAGGGTCCAGTATTGAACAAAATGTCTGTCATTGTAATTTGGGGCTTAGAATAAAATTCAGTTCTGCAGCATTACATTCTGTTGTTGCTGGAGCTTGCTAGCCTGGGGAAAAACAAAGTGAGTCAGATTGTGAAACTACCTGGGGGTGAGACCTGAGTGGAGAGAGGAGGAAGAAAGAAAAAGTTAGGATTAAACTTTTTCAGCTCCACTGTTTAGATGTGTTAAGCAAGGCTTGTGATAGAAACAGATCAGTTTCAGGAGCTGATTTCTAGTTTTTATTTAGGAAAAGGGTTAACAGTCTGAGAAATGGCAAATGGCAATGCTAGTGTTTTCCTTTATGTGCCAGCACAGTTCATCGGGGGTTTCAAGAAGGAAATTGTCCTTCCTTTTCCATTCCCACCGTATGTAAAAGCTGTCTGTGGCACTTTAGGAGGAGCAATAAGCTGTATTACGTGCACCTGTAAGAAGCATCTTCGTGCACATGTATTCATTTGCTTCCATTCGCAAACTTCATTGAGTGTTCAGATACAGGCAGAAAAAGCAAATTTAAAGCTTTTTCTTTTTTAGGAAAAGGAATTAGTAATCAAGTCTTTGGGCTTGACCATGAGGTTTAAGTTACTTTTAGCTATCTTGCTGAACTGAAGCTTAAGAGATGAAATTCCTGTTGTGTACTCTGGAGGGACTTGTAAGAGTCACTGGAAAGTCAGGATAAGGCCTTGGATGGGAGGCTGCTGAAATGCCTCCCTCTGTGGTTTGGGACGATCCTCTAGCATGTCTTCATGATGGAATAACTATTGCCAGCTTTGTCTCTAAAGGAAAGAACTCCTTTCTTAAGAATATTTATCACATGTTCAAACCATGTATTATAAAATGAGGACCCTATTTCTAATCTTTTTTTTAGAGAAAGAAGAATGAAAAACAATTCAAAGACAAATTTGAATACAGCAGTAAATGAGCTGGCATTTCCATTAGCAGAATAAGATGATCAGTGTTGTACATTAGCAAAATCTGTTAACTTCTCAAGAATGTATGCATAGCTCAAGTAAAAATGACATTAAAAAACCTAAAAACTCCTTGTTCATAACAGAAGTAAGTCCTACATCATGCTCCAAATATCTGCAGATTTTAGTTCAAGTAGACATATCCAAAGCCCCTCTCCTGAAATCATCTGGCAAATCACAGTAAATCACGCTGTCTAAATATCAAATCCGTGATCTGCTGCAAAAGGTCTCGAATATAACCAAAGAGGAGGCCTTACACCTGTGTTATTTTCAGGTTCCAGCTTGACCTGTTCCATTGCCAAGATCTGCCATAAAGAGTGCTGCCATGAAGCCTAGGCAGGGGAAAGGCTTTCCTGCTAGTGGGGCTGGAACATGACAGCGGAGCACACCGGCAAGGGAGGAAATAAAACCGGTCACTCAAAATGTCAGGTGGCAATCAAGGCTGCAAGTAAATGAGCTGGCCTGGAGTCTGTTCAAGCTTCTGCAGTAGCTCATGGCTGTCTGCAGTAGAAAATTCCTGCAGTAGAAAATTCACGTATTTGGCTCGGGACTGAATGTGTGAAATCCTTGCCCAGTTATCGTCAGTAGCTATTTTTTTTCCAGTATGGACATTAAAACCAGCGGTATCCGGACTTATATAGAGTGAGCATGTGGGCAGACCCGAAAAGGGATCTATAAAGTGCTATACAAAGCCTTGGTTGTAGTGGATGATTGGGCATGTCTGTGCAGTGATGGAAAACTGGAGCGAGGCTGCCTTGAGTTTTGCCTTGAGGATGCTCCTCAGCTTCTCTAGCTGTCCTTGCTGTAAGGGGAACCTGGCCCGGGATGCGCTACAAACATCCCTCTGACGGTGCCTGTGTGGGCCAGGGATGGTGTTGTGTCCCACCAGGACCACAGTGGCTTTCTAGATGCTGGTCCTGGTGGGACACCAGGCTTCAGGTTTGTCCGGTAAAGCCGTGCCTCAGCCCCAGGGGTGACACCATGAGTGGGGCAGCTCCTCACTCTGCTCTCCAGCCTGGGTGACATGAGTGGTGGAGAAGCCTGTCAAGGCATCTCTTTGTACCTGTTTTTGCATCTGTTGAAGCTGACTGTTTCACAGCAGAGAAGTGTATTTATTTTGCAAGCAGTTGGAATTTTTTGCCTTTCAAATTTTATTATTTTATTTTATTTTCCCAACCCAGCAAGAAGGATGCTTGGGACATGGCAGTACATCTTGCAAGCAGGGACCTCTGTGTCAGTTTAATGGGCTGACGGAAGAGGCAGCATTGGCATGCTGTTAGGCTGTGTAAATGGACTTAGGGTTTGTTTCAGAAAACCTGCTCTCTTTTTTCTCCCTCTCTGCCTCCTTTCTTTCCCCCCCTGCAGACAAAAATACATCATTCTCACAAACGAAACTGTTTAATTTTAATAACTGGCCTAGAGCTAAAACTGACAGTGAGAGAGGAGCTGTTTGGTTTGCAGTCGCTGACAGCTGGAATAAACTACCTGTTCTCTTGGAAGGAATGGACAGCCAGCTTGTTTGGTTTTGAGGACACTTTGATCCCTGTAGAAACTTCTCTCTCAAAAAGAAGGAAAAAAAAAAAGACTGGAATTGTGGCAGCTTGGTGTTACTGACTGTTCTTTATATGTAAGGCTCCAAGTATGATGGAGAAAGGTGGTGTGTAGACATCCCTTGTCTCTGTAGTTCAGACCCTTTTGTTGAGAGCAGCTCCTCATCATGAAAGGCTGCTGTCACCAGCGCCTTGGGAGAGACTTGGGGTGCTGCTAAAATAAGCATCCCTACCAGGCTAGTTGACAAGACCTCTTCAGCGTAGCCAAAATGGCCCAGGTTCTCAAACCCGTGCCCTGAAGTGATGAAGGCTGGGTGATTAAGTTAGATATTAAATAATTTTGCAATGACTAGTTTTACCTCTGGCTCTGTCAGAAACTCAGCCTTCTTATTTTGCCAGTTTTCAAAAGAAAATGGCAGCACTCCCATTTCCTCTTCTCCTCCCTCAGGGCCTGCCACCCGTTTTATTTCTACTTTTTTCCTCCCAGGGCCATTAGACAACATGTAAATTATTGTTAATAGGGCCAGAACAATACTGCGTTCCCAGTGGGATCATTAGAGTCAAAGACATCGCGTGCCAGCCCTCAGTGTGATACTAATTTTGTCTGTATCTGCCCCAGGGTTTGGAGGTCAGGCGGAAGGGGGCCAGGAAGCATGGACCCAAGCAGGACCTGTCCCTGCAGCCCCCCTGCCCCACAGCAGGCTCTTGGCCAGGCTGTGTCAGGTGGCCCTTGTGACCCCCCAGCAAGGCTGGTGGGCTACAAGGCACTGGCTCCTTGCTCTACCTCTCCTGCAGCCTTACCAGATGTCTCTCAAAGGAGACAAATCCTCCTCTGGACAGAGACCTTGCAGACCACTTCGTTCCCTCCCTCTGCCCTCTGCTGCTCCAGAGAGGCATCTTTGTGCCTGAGAAATAAGAAAGCATCACATGGCTCATTTTGACATGAGCTCCCACTTGAAATATGGGAATGCTCCGTGGCAAAAGGATGGCCAAAGGGCAGCTGGCAACTGTTATTCTCCTGAGCTTTGATGTGGAGTCTCCAGAAAGCAAAGATAGGCTGGGGGAGCTATGGAGAGGATAGCTCCTTCCTCCTGGAAACCCTGAAAGTCCTCCTGCAGAGTGACGTGCTGGCAATGCATGTTTTAACATCAGCTCTATAAACTGCATGGGCTGTCTGCTACAGCTCAGGGGGAAAGGTAGGGCAGCTGCCTTCAGACCTTGGCCTTGGGCTAGTTTCTGTCTCTGCCTTTGCGTTGAAGTCACGGCATTTTGTCAGTGGGGCTGTTGAGAAGGGGGATTAGGGCATTTGCAAGGCTCCTTTTGTAACCTTTTGCTGGGAGATGGCTGCAACTCTATTAAAGTGAATATGGGAGAGGAAAGAGAAATGTACCTCCGACATCACTGACTGAAGTAAAACTAGAGTACATGGGATGACTCTGTCAAGGCTGGGGTTGTGAGTTCTCTGTTTCTCCTGCAACACTTTGCTGAGGGGTGTGTTAGCCCAGTGCGGGGCAAGGGCTGAAATCCCCACCTTGGTTACACTTTTGGAAATGGCAAATCCCCAGCATTATATCTTCACCTTAGGTTTTAGTGGGTGAACAAAATGAAAAAGGAATGCTTTGAATCTTATGAAGTACTTCAAAGTAGTGGTTTGGGGTTTTTTTCCTCTTGCTGTTGATTCTGCTAGCTCCCCAGTGCTGTGAACCCAGATGTGCTTACCTTTAAGAGGTAATGAGCCTCACTGAAGTCTCTGACTTCCAGGGAAGCAGGATGAGAGGGTTGAAGCAGAAAGTGAAACTCTCTAAAACCCAAGATGCAACAGAGCAGCCTTCTTTCATTTTCCCAACTGAGCATAATGCAAAAAGTAAGCAGTTGGCACAAATGACTAATGCAGGTTTGCTAGGGGGATGATCAAAAGCATGCTGAATTCAGCAGTATGTTTTGCATGAAGTTAACAGGGTTTTGCATCAGACACATTGCAAGGGAGGCAAGAATGTCTTTTTGAAAAAAAAAAAAAAAAAAGTCTTTTAAAAAAATGTGGAAAATTCTCCTGTTCTACCTCCTACATGTTTCTATTGTCAAACAGTCACTGATCTTATTTTAGACTTGACCTTCATGTTCTTTCCACAGCACGCAGGCTGAATGACATGTTATTCAAGTTCTCGGACAATATTATGATATATCTGCTTTTATATTTAGCTTTAACTTTTATTCTCCTTATAAACAAATCCACCTAATGCAACTACCACCTATCCAGGGAAAGTATTTCCATTCCCCTCGGTTTAATTTGGACAAATTTGGCATGAAAACATTCAATAGTTCCATAATAACCTTTGCAACAGGATGCCTGTTGTGCTGACATGCAGGTCTAGAGCAACTTGTACCATGTGCCAGGAAATTGCATTCTTAAGAAAAATCTAGGCATAAATTCTGAACAATCAACACTTAAATTTTGAAAAGTCTGGCAGCAAGCTGTTATCTGCCTCATGGGTTTTCGCTTTAATAGCTTTTTGCTTTTTGAGCTCTCTCTCTCGATCTTTAATGCAGGCTGTATGCCTCTGGCCCAAGTAAGCTGAGCTATGTAAAGTGGAGAGAGGGGCAATTAGTTGTTTTGCTCTTGCTGTTTCTTGCATGCCTGTGCGCTCCAGCACTGCACCTTGATGCAGCAGGGGGTGATTTCTTTCCAGAAGAAAGCAGAGCTTAGCTGGAAGTCACACAAATGGGCATTTAGCTCTCAGTGGGCATTCACACAGCAGGAGCTTGCTGGATTTCAGTGCAGTTCAGCCTTGTCTCCTAGTCCAGAGGACAGGAAAGGGGATGGGAAGAGATGAAGTATCACCACACCCAAGTGTCCTATATCAGCCTGGGGTATCCTTCACCCTGGGACAAGCCAGTTTGCTGAAATAGAAGGGGACTGAAGAGTACACTGACTCCAGGGTGAGAAAAGGTTTTCCCTGCCTTGAGATCTCTGAGCACTTCAGTCTTGTTGCTCATCTCACTGGAATTGGAGCAAACAAAGAGCATTGTGTGGATGCCCACCTTCTAGAGCTGCTGCCAGCTTGGCTGGAAGGCTCCGTGACTCTCACATATTCCCAAAACCTTCATTGCTCCTATTTAAGGGAGCAACAGCATGGCTGTAAGACCTTTATGTGGCACTCTGCCAAGACCCTGTAGATGTGTGTCAAATGTTACATGAGCAAAAAAAGGGTGGTTGTAGATGGATGCAACTGCATCCATGAGCTTTGGTGCTAGGAGATCGCAAGAAAAACTGACAGAACACTTGTGGCTCGTTGGGAAAAAATAAACCCAATGGTTTCTGTGATGAGTTCAATAAAGCAGCTGTCCAATTTAATCGGCAAAACATTAAATGGTATTCTAGGAGGAGGTGGGGATGGGGCAAGGGTGTTCCATGGATATGAGCTCTAAGTAAAATGAAGGGCTGCAAAACTGTGTGAACTGAACCCCATCAGGGAAGGCTTACTAAAAATTGAACCTGGAAAAATTATAGAGCCCTATAAATAGCTAAATTGAAAATTGAAAGCATTTGCGTGTGTGTGTGTGTGTATGCACACGTCTATCTACGAGGTCATGTGTGTAAAAGAAATACAGTAGTGCTTCATGTGTTGGGTTTTTTTTAAGTAGTGGAAAATGTTTTAATGATTTTCTTTATTTTTTTATTTTTTTTTTCCTAGAGACAGTACATTATGTTCTGTCCTTAGGGCCAAAAATACAAAGTGCCTATTTTCATGAGGAATCCTACAGAAGGAGGAAGGGAAAGTATTATGCAGTGTAGCAAGGGTATAGTAGCCATTCCACAGTGATTACACATCCAAGCAAAGCATGTACTAGAAAACTCAAAAATATATTAGAAACGGAAAACAAGACGTGTGAAGTGTTTCCTATTCCCTCCCCACACTTAATGGCAACCGAGTGAGCAGGGAGGCGGTCATGGAGTTTGAATTTAACCCCTTGTATTTGAGAGTAAGACTGTATTTCAGTGGCAGGCAGCAAGCATGTTATGTACACATGGGATTGAAGATTTCCTCTGCTTATTAATTTTGCTCCCTCAAAACTTTTAGTTATTTTTGGTATGTTAAAATAGTCCAGACACCAACCAGAAGGGACTAGAAGCACTAAATAATGCAGTAGACATTCAGGAATTAAGACAGCTGAAATGAGCCCCATCCTGAATGGCTCCTTAATTAATGTACAAAAGTGTTTTTAGTTTTATACCAATAATTTGTGATTCAGTGTCTGTCCCATCCCGTCCCCCCCCCCCCCCATTATCTTTTCATACCTTTCATTCATCCTGCAGTGGTCAAATGATGAATGAAATCAGTCTTCTGGGAAAAAAAGGAAAAACAGTAAAGCAAAAATGCTCTTTTTCATACAGAATTCAATGAATTAAAGAATCTGTACAGTTGTTCAATTTGATTTAAGAGCAGGACACAGTCTGGAGTGTAATGCCCTCATATCACAAGGGAATTAAATTCGTATTCAAGTCTCCTTTGCCGGCTTGTTTAGTCGTTTATGATAGCATCAGTAGCTTGGTAAATGATGTAATGGGAGTTAAATCAGGATGACCAACATAAACATCTGTCAGTGCATGTGAACATTTGATGTATGACCCCAGGGCCCAGTGCAGCAGTCAGTATCTTGGCAAGCAGTCCTCGGACGTCAGCGTCACTCGAGGTTGCAGGATCGCACGCTGGAAAAGATACACGCTGTCTACTCTGTGCTGTTAGCCGGTAACTGGGTACGTGATCTGGCTGGTTGGTATCGGGTATATCCCTTGGCAGCGCGTCCCCTCCTTAACTCACTGTGGGCAGAACTCACCTCGGTGCTGGGGGTCAGGGCAAGGCACTGGCATCACAGTGCTTCTCGTGGTGAGCCTCAGCTGGCACTGGGTGATGGATAGGCTCGTGCAGGTTCTCTTGAGTGCAGGAGAGGTTTACAGAGATAACTGTTATCCTTCTGTGTAGCTGTATAGATTGAGATTCACAGTCCGATTTTGTACCAAAGGAATCAGCCTTAGTGTTTTGTGATGGTAATATCAGAGGAATCACTTCCTAGGCTTGGATTACACGAGTGTTATTTTCATTCAGATAATCTTGTCATCATGTTCTTGCATGGATTTGTAATTTTCTGAAAGCATACTGGCTGGTATGTTCATGTTCCTCATTAATATTTTTTTATTATTATTTTTAATGAGATTCATATAGGAAACTGATAGTAGCTAATACAGACAAATGTGTAAGTTATTGAATCTGTATGCCTGCCACAGAAATGGACAGAAAGGATCTGAAAAATTGTCTTACAGAAAGCAGCACAGAGCTAAGGGAACTCTGCCAGCTATGTTTTGGATTAAATTGTTCTTTGAAGGCAAAGTCTTTGGTGCAAAGGTAACACAGGTGAGAAACACTCCAATGAGGGGCACTGAGAGCAGATGGCTCTGGCTCCCCTGTCATCAATGGGAGCCTCAGCGTATGCAGTGGCTGGACATGAAAACCGTGATTGGTCCCATGTCCCCACCCCCTCAAGAGCAGCTTTGCTTTAATGCATGGAGATACTTGAATACTGTTCCCATTCATGGTACATTCTTGCTGTTATAAACATGGTTGCTTTCACACAAAAAATAGGCATTTTTAGCTGTTTTACTTCTTTTTAATAACTTCAAGGTACTGCATGCTTGTAATTTACTTCAAAAGAAGTCTTTTATCAGTCTTGAATAAATACATGAAGTTGCAAAATGCAGACATCTTATTGCCATGACTTTTCAAAACAGAGCTGGCAGCGTCCCTCAGTTTTTATTATGAATATAATCTAGAGTCTTTTTGCAACAAGAAGGAGTAAGTTATATGTTCCAGAGTTATTAGGATTTTGGAGATAAAATGCAAGCCATTCAAGAATGCAACTGAAGCCCCATTACTTCAAAATAAGTTTATAGAAATAAATAATAAATGCAAGCTAAAATATTTTATCTCTTTAAAGAGGAGATACCAACTATAAAAAAAATCATAGTTAGCTGGATATGTTAAAATTAAAAGTGCCAGAACAGCACACTGTTATTCTAAATGAGAAGAAAGACTGAAGAAAGAAACCACCCCTCCTCGCCCGCAGATGTGCACACGTGCACCACACATGCCCAATTTGGCTTTTACAAAGTATGCTGTCAAGTGAATACTGTCATGTTCCCTGTTTAATCAGTTTCCTCTTTTATTTGTGCGCTGTTGTGTATGAAAGGAAATCTGCTTGTAAAGTCAGGCTTTTTAATAATTCATTCACAAATGATTAGAGTTCAAGGAGAAAGTTGTTCCTTTAAATGACTGAGCCAAACAGGAAAAAAAACACGGGTATCAGAGGATGAAAATCACTTCTGCCTGCATTATGTATTGTATATTTAAATTCCATGTTCAGGCTTAAAAATTAGGTAAGGCAGGACCAGCTGCAGCAGGGCATCCATTCCAGGAGATCGGAGATGCTGATCAGCACCCGCACAACCACCGTTTACACAAATGAAGTGGTGCTGACCGATTTGGTGGTGTGGCATTTGGAGGCAGGCGGAAGGATGGTGAGAGCAACTCGGCGGGTGGGCAGGGCACGGGACTGGCTGGATTTCAGCTCTTTGGGTGATAGTGCCTGTGCCCTGGGAAAGGGCTTGCAGTGGGGTTTTTATTTCATCTTTTCCCTCCTTTCTCTTGTGCAAGGAAACAACTACCAAGGGCCTGGATTCAGGAGTGTGTTTAGACTTGAAACTTCCCTTTGAAATCCCTGTCAACGCTTTCCCAGCATTCAGCTAAACAGTGAAACAACAGCATGAGGACGCTGAAGCAGAGATGAGAGCCTGTGCATTGTACTCATTCTGATCTCCAGAACAGTCCACGTGGCCCGAGAAAGCCTCTTTCTATTAATGAGAGCATTCTCTTCAACTGCTTTGCTTTCCAGAAGCAGCCTAACCAGCTGCAACCCATGTTTCCTGTATTTGCAGGGAGCTGGTTGTACAAGTGCTGCTCAGACCCTGCATGGTGAGACACAAACACCTTTCCGTTTTGGGGGAGGCTCAGCAGGGATGGTCTGCACTTCTCCCATGCAAAGCCAGTATGTTTGCCTGTGGTTAGTGTATATACCATCCTTAGGGATGCTGCTGTGCCTTGCACTTTGTCTCTCATCCTCCTGAAGCCACACTTGAATGAGTGAAGGGGTGTTGTCTGAGTCACTCAAGTGTGATGATGCCATTTAGATGTGACTGAAGCCCAAAAGATGATAAAGGCGTGAAGAGGAAGAAAGATAGCACTTGTCAGAAAGAACCCTGTGGTCAGCAGATGCAAGGATATTTATAGGTCAATATTGCATGTATGGTCAAGAACATGGCCATGGAAATGCATCATCTCATTTATTCAGCTGGAACAGCATCAGCCCAAACCCCCAGTATCATATGAGCTGGTTCAAGTCTAAGCTGCAGGTGTCTCAGCATGGGACAGAGGTTGGTAATTCCCAGAGGTGTCGTTGGGGTCTATCTGCCATGTGGGAAAGGCCGTTGGTAGTGATACAGTGACCCTGGATGTGATGGGGTCAATGGCTTTCTTGAAAGAATGAGCAAGTGACAGTTGGCCATGGCCCGCAGGCAAATAAGCAGTTTGATGCTAGGTGCGGTGCCAGTAGATGGTGCTGAAGAATGGATAGCACACATCCCGGGTTTCGCGAGGACCCAGTAAGAATTCTTGTTTGGTGGCATTTTACTAGCTCCTTGCGTGCCAGTCCATGTGTGAACGTTGAATCATCAGTTGAGTGCAACCTGGGCCCTGAGGTCTGAGCCAAACAGGCTACTGAGTGTATCGTAACTTCAGTTTCTCATGCTAAACTGAAGATGCTTCATGTTTCAAAATTGGGCGTGTTGCTAGTATAACATTCCCTCTACTAAGCATGCTCTGAAACTGCTTACTCACTGGCAGTAGAGAGCATTACTTTAGTGGCTTATCATAACACCCAACAGCTGCTCATTTTCAGTAAAAGGCCAATGTTTATTGGCCTCCTGCTGTTGCCTCTGTGCTCTTCTGTCATGTACTGCTTTTGTCTCAGAAGGTCTGCAGTACTCGCAGGTGTGACTGAGTCCCAGCAGACTCTCACTTGACCTTGGTACACTTTGGGTAATACCCAAAGCTGTCTTTTTCACCTCGGGTTGTATCCTACTTGCTACAGGTCAGAACTGCTTGAGTTCGTAACTGAGTAGGTCATTACTATAGTGTTTTCCATTTGAAGTAGGAAACCGCCTATGTGAGAAAAAAGAAGTAGAATTTGAGATTGTTTAGTGAAAAATAGTTTCAATACTTTACAAGTTCAATTATGAGTGATTTTCCATTATTAGCTTTACATGCTTTTAATGTGGAGTCTAAATTAGGCCACAGGAAAAGGATGATCTGGCTTCAAAGAAACAATTAGGCTGATTGTGTTCTTCAGATTCGTGGAAAACAGCTGTGGGTGTAGTGGTAGCTCCCAAGCTTTCTTCCATGCTAGCATACAAGATGCGGGTGCAAGCTGAATACTTCTGCTGAGTGGGAGTTTGGAGGAGAGGCTTGGTAAAACTGGTTGGTGAAATTACCAACAGACCTGTAGACCTGCAACAGTAGGATCTTTTAGAGGTGTGTGAGCTAGGGGAGGGGGACAGGAGAAAAGGCATCTCACATCCTCCTCATGCAACTGCTAAGCCTCATGGACAGAGACCACATTGCATAGATGCATGAATACATTCTTTTTCACTGCTGCTTGCCCATTAAGAAAAGCTTCTATAAGAAGGTAATTATCATTCCTTTGATTGAAATGCAACCCTACCCTTATTAATGCAGCCTATGAGAGGCATGTCTTGTGCATTTATTACACATTCACAAACCTTTGCGGGATGCTTTGAAGGCAAGTGGGTATGTAGCTAACTGCTGAATCAAGAAAGGTCTTCAGAGAGGCAAGAGTAGGAAAAGAAAGCATTATCTTAATACTTAATGACTTGTATTTAGCTGATCAGTATGTCTTCTTGCTATTCCTTGTGCAGTGTACTCTTGGAATTAAATTCAGAAAACATGACCCTAATTTTCATGTACTTGTTTGCATGTTAACTTTTGTACATGAAGACTGAACTTATATTCAGAATAAATTGCTTATTTTCCATGTGAGAATACCATTTTGTGCATGAAAAGGCATGTTCGTGGGGGATCACATGTATGCAGAGCAATAGGCCGTGAAAATCACCAGGGATTTGGTTGTATCCAAGCTGGAAGGTGGTACCACAGGGAATGCTCCACAGAAATCCTTTGGGAAGCCGATGGTTCTGCCAGGAGAGACTCTTCTCTTTGACTTTTAAGGTTTTGTAGTGATTGTTCTTCAGATTTCCCTACAGCTTTTCATAGAGCTTATCTAGGTCAGTTTGTTAACCTCCACTGCTCATATCTGAGCAGTGTATGTCCAAAGCTTGACATTTTTGGTGAGAGATTTCCCAGGATTTCTCTATGCACCTGTTATTCAGAAACAGGTATGGAGGAGCAGCTGTTCCTGAACAAGTCCATGAACCAGTAGTCTTTTTTTAGGAAAGAGGCCACATTTCTTCTGGGCAGTCTTTGGGGTATTGCAGTATTTGGTTTTGGCGAAAGAGGAACAAAGCACTCTTATTGCAGAAGAAGAGTGGCAACCCATGGAAGACTTCAGAAATAGCTGCTGTTTAGTAATCCCACATAAAGGCAAGCTCTATTCTTGCACTGTGGATGTGCTGCAGGGCTTGGTTTTGGGCTTCTGAAGACCCGTCTTCACAGTTTATGTTACTTAGTGGTTGTCTGAATTGTGACTTCAGAAACATTTAACTTGGCAGGCAAACTGAAGAAGCATTGTTTAAATAACCAAACAGGTACAGGAGGCTATTTGATGTTTGGAATCATCAACAAGTTATGTTGGATATCTATTTTCAGCAAAATCTTTGTAAGTTTCCTGCTGCTTCAATGTAGAAATTCTGAGATCAGGTTTTGTTTGAGAATATTAAATTCACAGGGGTACAAGTGCTTGTGTGTGAGCTTCTGCAGTTTGGTTTGGGCCAGCAACTATTTGCTGGCTTGCCAGTAGTAACGGAAGCAATAGCTGTGCCTTGAAAAAGTACATGTTTCTCCCAAGAAGTTCCAGCCCTTTCAGCAAATGCAAAAGAATTTGCAAAGATCTTCATTGTTTGATGTTACGGATTTCATCAGCACCTGGAAGAGGAATGCAGTTCATAACATAAAACCCTTCCAGCCTCCCTTCCAGCACAGGCCAGTTGATGTTTCTGGAAGAGACTCTTTTCATACGTGTGTCTGAATAGGTCCTGTAGCCCAGCTTCTGTTTTAAAGGTGAGAAATACAGGAAGTCCTTTTGAGTGGTATTCATTCTACCTAATTTTCGTTACACCTTCCTTCTGGCCAGGCTGTGATGCCTTTGCAGATGCCGAGGACTGCTGGGAGTATCAGAGAGCAGCCGCTGAGCCTCTCCAAAGCTACTCACTCTAGCCCCTGGCTGCAGCAATGGTCAGACCCGGCAGGCTGCATTTGTGCCCAAAAACCATGAGAGAGTATCCATCTGACTGTTTTTTCTCAGCAAATGTCCGTATTTCAGTGCAGTACTTTGCATGGCTCTTTGTCTTTTTGGGTTTACAAGTTACTGAGACTTAGAAACCTTGTTTATTGTTCACTCTCTCACTTTCACATGACTTTTTATTGAAGGCCCGAGCGCTTCATAGGCAGAGTGTTAGATTCAACATTCTTTTTAAATTAAATGTACTGGGGTGACCTAATCAGATGCTAGCTGGTTGACCACAGGAATGGGAACCACGACACTCTGTAATCTAGTTTAATGTTAATTCACTCTTTGACCTTAGGCAAACAGCTTAGTTGCTGCAAAATGGGGATGATAATTCCTTTGAAATGTTGACAGAAAATTGAATAAATAAGCAAGTTTTACTCTCTGTGGATCAGGCAGTCTTCTTTTCAAAGGGACGTCAGGGCTTCCATTCTTTCAAATGACTTGGGAATCAAGGGATGTAGCACAGGCTTGTGGATCATCAAGCACTTACCGTGTTTTCTAGTACTGAGCCCTGTACCTCAGCTTTCTGTTACATGTGTGGGGTTTTTTTCAGGGTGGAATGAGGGATTCATGCCTTGCCTCCAATGACCATGCCATTCACCATTTTACACCTTGTGGTGTGGAGAAACGAGACGGATGGACGTCCCCTTCAGGCAGAAATGTAATACTCGATTCCATGATGGTTTTAGTTTTGAAGTAATGTGCCTGTATACTAAATAATTACACTAATGAACCTTGCTCCATAAGGTTAAGTGCAGCAGTGGCTCCATTTGCTGTCAGTGAGTTTGCTTCTCTGGCTTTGCCTGAAATTTCCCGTGAAACCCAAAGTGGTCCGCTTGGTGTTTAATATCCCGGTGACAAAACAGCTCGTGACAGCAGAGCAACCTTTCCAGTTTTTAATTTCTCAATTGTGTTTTTTAAGTTTTGACATGCCATTTATTTTGATACCTGGTATTTTTCAGGCCACGCTTTTATTTGGTGGGAATAGCATTAACGTGTATTAAAAGCAGAAAAGCCTGAGGAAATGGTTAGAAGTTATTCCCAGAATGTAAATAATTTCCTAAATTTTGGGCTCTACAAGTCTGATGTGTTTTAAATGGCCTTCCCGAGTGCAAAATGAAACTCAGTGTGGCATTTAACCAACAGTTTACAGAGGTGCTAGTTATTCCACTTGGCTATATTTAGGAGTCCAGGAAACAACAATGACCAAAAAAAAGTGAAACATTCTTGCAAAAAAATTAAAGGAACAGTTTCAGCTATAAAACTGATGTCTACAGCAAAAAACCACAGCTGCTAAATGTTACCAAATCATAATAATTGTGACAGAGTTACATCCCGATCTTTCTTTAAGACATCTTCACCCATGTGAAGGCCTCTTGATTTAAACAGGGCTCCGCAGCAGCAGGGGAGATCCTGGTAAAACTGGACTGCTCATGTAAATCAAGGCTTATTTTTGCATTCCAAAGGAGAATGAGATACAAGCCATGTGAAGCAACCTTTATACAGAGGCTCTGCACTAGTGAAGTCTCAGCTGGATGCTGTGCCCAGCTTCCAACAAAAAGCAGTTGACCAGTCTGAGAGAGAGTCCAGAGGACTGCCTTGTGGTGTGGAAACATCTCCCACAAGGAAAATCAGAGCAAACACTTTGTGTTTGGTCTGTGAAAGAGCATAGAAGGCAATGGGATGGCAAGATAAATCCTCACATGAGCAAGAAGCAGCCACAGATCCCGAAGGGGGTAGGACAAGAGCAGAAGTATAAAAAATATATATAGGCATAGTTGAGGGACCACCTCTAGCTTAGTGAAACCTCACTTAATATAAGACAAGACAGTACAATTAATATAGGTAAGCGGACATAATTAGTCCCTCTCCAGCAAATAAAGTAGGTAAAGTAACTTAAGTTGGTATTTTGCACTCTGCCTTATGAAGTGATGTAACTTTTACCAACCTTTAAAATAGTGACTGTGAATGAGTCAGTGTTTCTCAAGGGCTTTGGTCAGCTGTTCCCATTTACTGGTCTGGAATCTCACTTTTATAATGCAATCTCTCTGAGCTTCTCATATGTTTAAAACCAAAATTACTGTCATTATACTGGGATACTGTCATAGTCAAGGTTGGAAATTCACTGTGATAGATGCTACTTAAATACACAGGGAGGCAGTTACCTGCTTTTGCAGGTCTGTGATTGAATTGCTTTCCTGCTATAGTACGGTTCATTCAGGCTGTGATTTCTCATCACTGCACTTTTATAACCTTAGCATCAATGCAGATTTATCTTCAAAAGGGTGGTTTTTGCTGCAAGAAAGTGCTAGAGAGCATATTTATGCAAGTTTCCTTCCTTAATCCCCACCCTCCCCGAGGATAAACGGCATTTGCACTGGCTGAGCATGCCTGTGTGATTACGCTGCCGTAGTTCCACTGGACAGCTATTCCTCGTGCCGACCTGGCCTCAGCCCAGGCTGCTGTAAACACAAGATGCATTACAGATTAGAGGGCATCCTCCTGAATAGGAGCATCAGCCGGCCCGGCCCAGGCGCAGACGTCGTGTTGTTATGAAGGGGAGGGAGCTTGTCTCACAGTGCTAGTCTCAACATCCTCCAGCCGTGCCAAAGGGAGAGCCTGGGAATGACTGTGTTAAAGGGTGGATTGACATTTACCTCTTGTGTCTCTCCTCCAAGAGTTTTGCTGCTATTTAACAGTGATTAGTTGGTGGTAATCACCTCCTTTGCCCTCTTTGCCTTCCTCTCAGGCAGGTAGGAAAGTAATTTTATAGCCAAGCACCCTCTTTGCCTGTCCTCCCTACCACCCCAGCCCCTTGCTATGAGCAGGTCGGCAGCAGTGCTCAGAGGTATCCCTAATGAGGTCCCTAGCTGCTCACTGGGCTGATTTGGTTGTAGATTTTAATAATGCGAGGTTATTTTGTTAGCGGCTTTACTTTCCAAGTCTTTTCCCCCTTCCAGCACCCCTAGGTACAGCTCTACTGGATCAGTTACCATCTGCTCCAGTGTTTGCATTTAGCCTGCAGGGCCTGTGATCTCAGAAATATTTCCTGTAAATGGGATCGCTCATGCCAGGCCTGTCACACAATAGATATATAATTGGATAAAACCTAAACTGAAAACAACAAACAAAAAGAAGAAAACTACTTGTTGTGCCATACACAGCGCATGAGGATGTCCAAAATGGGATACAGTCCTTGTTTATGTCTGAAGCTGCTCTCTTATATCTTTTTTATTCCTCTTTGCTGTTTAACAAAGTCAAATTAATGTATTAACTAAATTCCATGGTGCATTTTTTCCTCACTTAATATCCGACTCGAACAGCTTGCAGTGCACAAGCAGAACAGCACTAGCACCACGACAAATGCATTTGTTGCATTTTAAGTCTTGATCCTCATCTTGGATACCAGCAGAAGCCCACGTGGAGGTTGGAAATCTTTCTCCTTCTCCAAGGGTTGGCTGCGCACAGTATTTCTTGTTCAATGGCAAGCAGGATGATGCATGGCCTGGGAGCAAGGCTGGGACTTGGGGGAAACAGCAGGCAAAGCACAGGCAGCCAGTCCCCTGGTCAACAAGAGCAACGGTGAGCATGGCAAATAATGCATCACTGATCCTTGCAATGGAAAAAGAAATGCAAAATGTCTTTAAACCTAGTTTGAAGGCCTCCTGAGCAGGGGTGAGGGTTTGTGTAAGACACATACTGTCCCCTTTAGGACAGCTCGCCTTTGGGACCTGCCAACCTTTCTGAAAGATGGTGAAGTTGGTGAAAAACATCTGATGTGATGAATCCATACAGAAATGTAAAAAACCCCAAATCTGATTAAATAAATCAGAAATTGATCACTGTGGTTTTCCCCTTGTTCATAATGTAAATTTTCTTCGTCATTGCTGCAAGAACAAACTGTGAGTCGTGCCTGTGCTGTTATTCTAGTAGTAATGAGCTTACAAATACATTTTCTGTTTTGTTGGAGGGACTGCAAATGCTGTGTGCTAGTCAGAGCTTGCAAAAGCTGCTCGGAAGTGTACTGCACAACATCAAGAAAGGAATTGAATTCAGCTTCAGTCAAGACCAGTAATTGGTTTTTATACTTAAACAAAAAAAAAAAAAGAAAAATCCCCAACCAAAAGCTGTTCATTTGTCTCTGGAAGATAAAAACAAAAAAAAAAGCCCAGAGTTTGGATTTGATTGCCTTCCCTTAAAGTAATAACAGTAATCCTAATAAAGGGGCTGATTTGCAAATTTCTCCCAACAGACAGCGCCACAATGTTATACTAACTTTCTTATTTATGATAAATGTACTCTAAAGCACTAGAAATACAACCCTTGAATCCTTTCTAATTGCAACGTAAACAGATTATGTTTTATCAGTATAGCTTATCTCCTAAAACTCTGCCTTTTTTCTTGCATCCTTTTTTACGAGCCCACAAAACATCTTTTAGTCTTTTTGTTTGGCCATGACCAGCAATTTCTAAATCAGGAATAAAATCCTAGTGCCATTTTTGGCAATGGGCTATGTTATTGGTTTCTGCAATACCAGCACGTCATCAATAATGGTTAAATATAGCCCTGTAAATTCACCGTTCCTAAAAGAAAGTGTCCTGATATATTACAGCAGCTTCCATTTGCTGTTTGAACTGTAGGTTTAGTGGTTCAGAATAAAATCAGGTTTGATGAGCCTTAAAGAAACAAATAAACCAAGCCAGAAGCAATCAAAAATACATGGGAGTTCATAAAAAGTGAGCCTTGGTTTCTTTGTCTAGAAGATTAACACTTCCTCAGGAGGGTTGTAATAGGATTGAGCCTTCCCTCTTGTATTTCAAAGACGTGCTCCTGAAGACTTTTGCTGAGAAACTTGCAGTATCGCTTGCTTTGCCTTTGCTTCCCGGTTTCTTTCAGAACTTTAGGGAAGATCTGAACTGAGGATCGTGTTGCTCCTCCTCCTTATTTTTATCCCCCAAATATTTTCACTGTTTTCTATGCAAATTTTTATCCTTAAAGGAAAAAAATAATAATCGGAGTTGCGTTACAGTTGGAGGTTTTTTAACATAAATATCTCTCTCATGTGACTACTTCAGTACTTTCACATGCCGTATTCTTGTGTTTAATGATGTAAAGTAAAACACTTTTCTTTTTAATTCAAAGTGAGCCATAACATGTAGTTTTATTACATCTGCAGTGCTGTTCTTCTTTTTTTTCTGGGAGAACACACTGTAAGCTTTGATGTCCCAGGCACTGTGTACCATGTAATGAATTTAGCTCTCAGTGTTCGTGTGTGGTTGTCTCCTTTTTTCCATACTTGGGCTATTTCCCCACCCCTGTTCAGATGATTAGGCTGCTTTCCTTGGTGGTGGAAACCTTGAAAGCCTTCTGACTGAAGGCAAAGCAAACCATTCCCTAGGTACGTGTTAACTACTGGCCTGGCGACAGCTACTGCTATGTGTTTAGAGAAAAGAAAGCAGATGTATTACATGGGAGAAGCTGGTCCTGTGCATGAGCTAAGCATGCTCTACTGGTTTGGCTCAATAGGTAATAGTTCCTATCTGTTTGAGTTGGGCAGATTAGAAAAATAAAGTTGTGGTGGCCCAACAAGTTCCCCTGGCTCCAGGACTACATGGTGCCATGCTGGGCTCTCTTGTTCTTGCTGTAGGTCTTACAGAGACGTGTCCTGCTTAAATGCCTGCAATTGCCATTTCTGGATCTGTCCATAAGTTCATGTGCCTGGAGTCAGGTAGGGAGCAGAGAATCAGACCCAGATACATGCAATCTTTGGCCAGGTGGCTGAATCACAGAATGAAGCTCCCTCTATATGCCCCTAGGAGACATCAAGGAAAGAACCAGAAAGTCCCCAAGCATCTTGTTCAGTTAGTTCTTGTTCTTTCTATGACAAGTTTTGCTCTTGTACTGATTGAAATGAGTGGGATTAGACAGGGCACACCAGTTATGATTTAATTTTTCACTTCAAATGTGCTGTCAAGCTTTGTAATTCTATTGCCAGGATTTCTCATAAAGCATTTTTGTATGTTAGTTAATACATTCAAATCTACTTAAAAAGCCTCTCTCTCTCTAGAATAAATGGAGCCCTGCTTAACATTCCTTATTAGCTTACTTAGGGGGAAAAAAAACCGGTTGTCTCTGCCATACTGGCTGACAAAGGGAGTTGCATTCTTACTCCATGTACTTTACTAATTTGTAATCTTTCACTCTAAGTAGCTTGTTTCCATCTTCTAGCGATTTGGTCATTTAGTATCTGCCTTGACTAATAGTGCGGTGTAGCAGCACAATTTCAATGACCACAAATAAGCAAGCAAAAGTTGCAGACTAATTCTGGTAGCTGGACGGACCCAAACAGAAACTTCCAGCCTGCTACATAATGTTCACCTAAGCCGCAGGGAAGCAGACTCCTCTGACCAGCCTCTGGGCCTGCTTGTTGATTACCAGGAAACATTAACCAAGCTATGGAAAGTACCCATCGCTGGCACTTTTCTCATTACTAAGCAGCGCACAGGGGCTCCAGCTGTGTGGCGAGTAATCCCAGAGTTTCCCAGTATGGCTGCAGGGTGGTGGGACTTGGCACTGGGACGGTGTTGAGGGCTTTTTGGAGCAGCTGGGACCCTCTTCTTTTCTCCCCACCTGAGGGAAAAGGGATAGCGGGTACTTGGGGTGGCCCTGCTCTGGTCAGTACCCAAGGCTGGTGACATTGTCCAGGTGTGACCCAGCATGCAGCTATGGTCTGTGTGATGGAGGGTTGTGTGTCATTGACTTCTTTTGTATCGGGTTTGGGCTCCTGGTTTATTGCAATCCTGTAAATTATGCCTTTGCTTGCTATAAATTAACCACTGTATGAAGTGCTAAGTCCAGAAATAAAAAGACATAAATAGTTGGGTTTGAAAGCTGTATCATCATCTGTAGATGTTTAAGTGGGGATTTTATCCATTAGATTAGAAATGCCACTTATCTCATCCTTCTGGTTATTTTCACTACCCTTCTAACTTGGAGATAAATATCCCTTAATGGTTTTTTTATGTGTTTTATTTCTTTTTCCATGATGATCAGATCAGTTCTGACTGAAAATGAAGCCAATTATCAAGAACAATAAATAAAAAAGAGCCGCGCGTTGCTCCTTCTGCACTGGAAGAAAGAACAGTAAGTTGAGACAAAACAAATTTGGTTGCCAAGTCCAAGTACCAAAGGCAGCAAGGAGAACTCGGGCCCCATCCTAATTAAAGAGATCTAAACACAATGAAAACATATTGTACTGATGTCATATGTTAAAATATTTATAATTGCACAAAAAGGAATTGCAGCCTATTGAAAACATTTACAGAGCTCGCCATTTCTGCTAGCTAAAGAGAATAGTGACTGAAAAGGACTGGTTTTGCTCAACTGTGAAAGTTTTCCTCTTCATGTTTCTCCTGTGAGGTCCAACATTACCTTGCCACTTTGTCTTATCACTCGCTAAGATAAACGAAGTGCGCTGCTGACGTTGTATCTGAAGACAGAAGATGATATCTGTCAGGAATTGCCATTTCCCCAGGCATTGTGTTGCGATTGGCTCTGCTGGAATAATTTCAGCTGCCAGAAAGCCGTTTGCAACACAAGGGCCCTTCATATTGATCCGGCGTGCCAGGTTGCTTGCAGGAGGGCCGAGGGCTCCTGAAAGGAGAGGGAGGAGAGCAAGGACACTCGGTTTGGCAAAAACAAATACTTTTGCCTGTGTTCTGCAGAGGAATAGCAAGGCAAAAATGATGTGTCAGAAGTCACAGTCCCTTTCAGCAAAACCAAAGAGGCAATAGGAAAGTCTACAGCTGTATGTATAGAGATCTTGAAAATGCTGAGAAGTCAGGCTGAACTACTTTTCCATAGCTGTGTGTAATGGGGATGGTGAGCAGAAGGCATGGGTGGCTTACGATGCTCCAGAGTCCACTGTCTCTGGTGGATTGCACTACCTGGTACACACTGGTGTGTCAATCCACCTGTGTACATTGTGTGAACCAGATCAACGATATATGTTCCCAGAGAAGCTTATTGCAGATGTGCTCACTTCAACACTCTGCAGTATAAAAATAGGTTTTTGGCTGCACATCATGTACTCAATGGAGTAGGAACTTTTCAACTGTGGCTTAATTTAATATTTTCCTTGTTGGTGTTTATGTTTCTTGACATTCATTTACATGTTTTTCTTCCTCAAATGCTGTTGAGATTCTTTTGTAAGTAAAACATACAAGCACCTTTTACGTTTCTCTAGTATTGAAGAGCTCTATGCTAATGTATGGACATACTGAGGCTTCTTACTAACATATTTGCTTACTAACATAATTGCTGAGGTAAATAGCTTGAGAGAGGCTGCCTTCAACACCTGAGTGGGGGGAAGCACAGCGTCCAGGAGCCTCAACTCAGAGCGGCCAGAGCCACCGACAGAGCCTCAAGTCCTCGACAGGACTTGCCCAGGAGCCGGTGGCTCAGCTGACGCGAGCAGGGACTCACAGGGGGCGGAGCCACGAGGAGCGGCACCAGCCCTGACTGGTTAAAAACCTGCCCCTGGGAACACGAGTGACCAGGGTGGGTTGAGACAGTTTGCATGGGCAGGTGAGTGGGACGGTGAGCCCTCGCCGTATGACCAGGGCCTGGTCTGGGAGCTCTGCTCTGGCTGCCCCAGCAGTGGCCAGCTTAGGCACCCAGACTGAGCCGATGAGAGGGGAGGCTGCAGTGCAATGTTCAGTGTAGAGAGTGCCTGCACTGGTCTTGTGAGGGGAGGGTGCCCAAAGGGCAGGGCTGCACTTCGTGCTCTGTGGTGGAGGTCCTCCTGCAGCAGGTGGCTGAGCTGCGGGATGCTGTTAATAGGCTGCAAGACGTTAAGACTGCTTGCTCCAGGCCCAAACTGTGCAGGGGCCTCAAGCGTCCATCATAGCTCTTGCAAGCAAGGAAGGAAGCTGTTAGCCCAGGAAGCTGGGAAATAATAACAAAAAAAAAAAAAACCAACAAAAAAAGGAGGAAGAGGACAATTAAAAGCATGAGGCTTTCTCTTAAACCTGTTGTCCCCACCCAGAACTGCTTTGCTGTCCTGCAGGGGGCTAACGAGGAAATACCCTCGCACCAGAAACAACCAGCTGATGCACTGCTAAAGAAATTCTCTACTGGTGCCACTAGGAAAAAGCGGCGGGTCATCGCAGTAGGGGACTCTACTATGAAAGGCACAGAGGCACCCATCTGTCAGCCTGAACCAGTCTCAAGGGAGATGTGTTGCCTACCAGTGGCATGGATCAGGGATGTTGCAGAGAAGGTGCCTGCTCTAGTAAATTCCACTGACTATTACCCGCTTCTAGTGATCCATGCATGTGGGTGCTAGTGATACAGACAGCAGTAGCCCGGAGAACATAAAGAAGGACTACAGAGCCCTGGGAGAGGCAGTTAGGGGCTCTGGAGCTCAGATTGTCTTTTTGTCAATTCTCCAGGATAAAAGGGAGGACCCTAAAAAGGCTGGGAGGATTGGCCAGGTTAATCAATGGTTAGAACAGTGGTATCATAGTAAGGGGTTTGGGTATTTAGAACATGGGACTGGTGGGCTGGTGGAACTGCTCTGATAAAGAAGGGGAAGAGTGGTTTTGGTAGGAGGCTTGCCAGGCTGGTCAAGGATGCTTTAAACTAGATGTGTTGGGGGAGGGGGGCATCATTTCATCCCAACACACCCAGTCAGTTGCCAGCACCTATAATAAATGCTCGGAGCGATGCAGAGATATTCCAGCCACTCCGCCAATGAGCCGGCTTCATTTGGAGCTCGGCTCAGATGCCTCTGCACAAACGCCCGTAGCATGGGGAACAAACAAGAGGAATTAGAGATGCGTGCACGTCTATGGGGGTATGATATAACAGGCATCACAGAAACATGGTGGGATGGCTCCTATGACTGGAGTGTTGGAATGGAAGGTTACAGGCTCTTTAGAAAAGACAGGCCTGGCAGTCGGGGAGGGGGAGTCGCTGTTTATGTTAGGGATAGGCTGGAGAGTATGGAACTCTGTCTGGGGATGGGTGAGCAGTCGACAGAGAGTTTGTGGGTCAGGGTTAAAGGGAAAGCAGCGATGGGGGACATTATTGTGGGGATCTGTTAGAGATCACCTGATCAAGAGGACTCTGTGGATGAAGTGCTCTATAGACAGGTAGGAAAAGCCTCACACTCGCAGATCCTTGTTCTCATGGGGGACTTCAACCATCCTGATATCTGTTAGAGGGACGGTACAGCCCAGCACAAGCAACCCAGGAAGTTCCTTGTTTGTGTGGAAGACAACTTCCTTCTGTAAGTAATAGAGGAGCCGACAAGGAGAGGTGCCATGCTTGACCTCGTGCTCACCAACAGGGAAGGGCTCGTTGGAGATGTGACGCTCCAGGGCAGCCTTGGTTGCAGCGATCATGAGATGGTTGAATTCGAGATCCTCAGGACAGTGAGAAGAGCGTGCAGCAAGCTCACTGCCCTGGACTTCAAGAGAGCAGACTTTGGCCTCTTCAGGAACCTGCTCAGTAAGGTTCCATGGGATATAGCCCTAGAGGGCAGGGGGGCCCAAGACTGTTGGTTGTTATTCAAGGATCACCTGCTACAACCTCAGGAGTGTTGCATCCCAACTAGAAGGAAGTGCAGGCGAAGGGCCAAGAGACCTCCTTGGATGGATAGGGAGCTGCTGAGGAAAATAAGAGGGGAAAAAAAAGGCTTATAGAAGGTGGAAGCAAGGACAGGCAGCCTGGGAAGAATACAGGAATGTTGTCTGGGAAGCTAGGGACCAGGTTAGGAAAGCTAAGGCCCAGTTAGAATTAAACTTGGCTAGGGATGTGAAAGATAACAGGAAGGGATTCCATAGGTACATTGCAAATAAAAGACAGACTAGGGACAACGTGAGCCCTCTCTGAAAGCTATCAGCAGAACTGGCTACCCTGGATTTGGAGAAGGCTGAAGATCTCAATGACTCTTTGGCTCAGTCTTCACTGGCAAAGGCTCTGACCACATCACTCAAGTCTTGGAAGGCAGATGCAGGGACTGTGAGAATGAAGACCTTAGGCCCACTGTGGGAGAGGATCTGGTTTGAAACTATCTTAAGAACCTGAATGTGCACAAGTCCATGGGACCTGATGAAATCCATCCATGGGTCCTGAAGGAGCTGGCGAATGAAGTTGCTAAGCCACTGTCCATCAGATTTGAAAAATCACGGCAGTCGGGTGAAGTTCCCGACGGCTGGAAAAAGGGAAATATAACCCCCATTTTCAAGAAGGAGAAAATGGATGACCCGGGGAATTACAGGCCAGTCAGTCTCACCTCTGTGCCTGGCAAACTCTTGGAGCAGATTCTCCTGGAAGGCATGCTAAGGCACATGAAAAACAAGGAGGTGGTTGGTGACAGCCAGCATGGCTTCACTAAGGGGAAATCCTGCCTGACCAATTTGGTGGCCTTCTATGATGGGGCTACGGAACTGATGGACAGGGACAGAGCAGTTGACATCATCTACCTGGACTTGGGCAAAGCGTTCAACACTGTCCCACATGACATCCTTGTCTCTAAATTAGACAGACATCAATTTGATGGGTGGACCACTCAGTGGATAAAGAACTGGCTGGATGGCCGCACGCAAAGAGTTGTGGTCAATGGCTCGATGTCCGGCTGGAGACCAGTAACGAGCGGTGTCCCTCAGGGATCGGTGTTGGGACCGGTCTTGTTCAACATCTTTGTCGGTGACATGGACAGTGGGACTGAGTGCGCCCTCAGCAAGTTTGCCGATGACACCAAGCTGTGTGGTTCGGTTGATACGCCGGAGGGAAGGGATGCCATCCAGAGGGACCTTGACACACTTGTGAGGTGGGCTGATGCCAACCTTATGAAGTTTAACCATGCCAAGTGCAAGGTCCTACACCTGGGTGGGAGCAATCCCAGGCACAGCTACAGGTTGGGCAGAGAAGAGATTCAGAGCAGCCCTGCGGAGAAGGACTTGGGGGTGTTGTTTAATGAGAAAATGAACATGAGCCGGCTTCAGTGTGCACGAGGATGATCAGGGGACTGGGGCACCTCCCATATGAAGACAGGCTGAGAAAGTTGGGGCTGTTCAGCCTGGAGAAGAGAAGGCTGCGTGGAGACCTCATAGCAGCCTTCCAGTATCTGAGGGGGGCTTACGGGGATGCTGGGGAGGGACTCTTCATCAGGGACTGTAGTGACAGGACAAGGGGTAACGGGTTCAAACTTAAACAGGGGAAGTTTAGATTGGATCTAAGGAAGAAATTCTTTACTGAGAGGGTGGTGAGGCACTGGAATGGGTTGCCCAGGGAAGCTGTGAATGCTCCATCCCTGGTGGTGTTCAAGGCCAGGTTGGATGAGGCCTTGGGTGGCATGGTTTAATGTGAGGTGTCCCTGCCCATGGCAGGGGGGTTGGAACTAGATGATCTTAAGGTCCTTTCCAACCCTAACTATTCTATGATTCTGTGATATCAAAGAAGAGCATTTATTAATTACTGTCTTTATCAGGAAGTGGCAGCAGAAAGGTGATTGAAACTTGAAATATCTAAATCATCAGTTTAGGGAAATAAGAGTATCTCTGTTTAGCTATTTAATGTCTACCCATGATATCTAATATGAGATGAAAAACCAACTTGTAAATCATACAATAGAGAGAAAATGGTGTTACATCTCTGAAATTATTAATGAGCCAAGGAAAGCTATTGCATTTCTTCATGGCTTTGCTGTAGTTGGAAAAATTGACACTTTTGTCAGAAAGAGATTGATAGCTCTGCAGGGGTTTGGGAAAGAACAAAAGCAGGTTAGTGGGGAAGTGTTAGAAAGGGGTGTATGAGGAAAGATGCCTATTGTTTTTCTAACTAGTTACGGGTCATGTTAGGGGAATGCAGACAATCCCCACTTACCTACCAAAGGCAGTTTGAAGGTCAAGAGAATTCCAGTCAAAATCTATATACATGGGTGAGCGTGAGGCTGTCCCCAAGGTAACACACTTGCTAGGAAGCTGGAGACAGTGAGTAGAGTATGGTGCCATGCCTATGCAACTGCATGGCTTTCCAGCAGCCTGGAGGCAGTTCACAGCCCTTGGGCAGCCAGAGTGTCTGACTGTTGGCAAACACAACCAGTGTAATGAGGGCTGATGGCAAGAGCTCAGCAGGGGCAGAAGGCCATTAAAAAAGCAAAAAATTATCTTAAGTACCGAGGAAATCTTTCTCTGTTGTATTAAGAGCTTTTAGGGTTTGCGTTGTCTCCTCAGGGAAGTGAAAGGTTGCAAACCTTTTGCAAATCATGAACATGGATTGCTCTCCTAAAGCCAGGCGAAAGTGATACCCAGGTGAAAAACCTTCAGAGGCAGGGAGGCACTGGACATGGCAATGTTACCCCAGTCTGCACCAAGTAGTGTATGACTCTCTGATGGACAGAAGCAGCCACCAGATGTGGGGATACCTAATGGCTTTTGTCTTTTTCTCTTGATCACCATCAATGGCACACGGCAAGAACCCTTCAGTGGCCTGTTTCTTAGTGATTCCCAACATGGATTTTCTAGTCATGCTTGTAGCAGGGTGGGGCTGGTGTTTGCTTTCCAAGAGGCCTGTCTATCACCCATGCAGAGCTCTTTGCTAGAGCAGCATGGCTGCTTGCCTCACCCATTGAAGCAGACATTAGCTTGCCCTTCTGCTACAGAATTCTCCATCTCTGTCCTCTATTTAGTCCTACAACAACTCAATTAGTCTGATGGAAATGAGATGTCAAAATGCCCCAGGCTTCAGTGACTTACCCAATGTTGCTCAGAAAGCTTTGGCAGAGCCCTGCTTCCTGAATCTGCATGTAATCTAGCAATGGGCTGTTTGTCCTCCTTACCTTCAGAGACAGCCAGGGTGAAAGTCTGAGGCATTCAAAACACAGTTAAAAAAAAAATCTTTTGTTTATTTAACTTTCTAACAATTTAATCAACATCCTATTATTCTTAGGAAGTTTAGATATGGCTCTGCTTTTGGTTTTGTTTTGTTTTTTTCTTCTTTACCTTAATTCAGCTTGACATATGCACTCCTGGGGTCACTCCTTTTACACATGGCTACAGCCTTGGCAAGATAAATCTAGACTATCAGAGAAGAAACATGTTCATATAATAAAGTATGGACATATTCCCCCAAATCTGTATTTAGCAATTGAAGCTTATTATGAATGTAATTTGACTAAGGGGAAGAAAACCCTCACTTATCTTCAAATACTGCGTATGAGACCTGCCTAGCTGACAGATTGCAGAGCAGGTTTTAAAGTGGACATGAAAAGAATGGCAAATTCTGCTTTCCTGGCAATAATTGCCATAGAAAGAAGTTGGACTAGAGTAGCTGGAATAAAAAGTCAAGCTCTAAAAGAAAAATGCTAATTATTGGTTTCTCTAATCATGCAAAATGAATGTTTTATGACATTTTAATATGATGCTTTTAGCCTTTCTCACTTTGTCAGTGCCAGCATCCTCTGAGCAGCTCATGGATGCTATAATTATGTGCTCCAAGCGATCAGCTGCATTGTGCCTTACCTGCCTGATTCCAGCTGAACTGGAGACATGATATTCTGACTCAGTGCTGTGCAAACCACTGCTCATTGGGAGGCAGAAATGAGGATGCCAAAACAGAAACTTCTAGCACTTGCTGTAAGCTTTGGAAGGGTATTTCTCATAGAAACTGAGGCTTGGGATCTAGAGAAGAACTTTGCATCTGAGGTGTCTCAAGATGATAAGGTTCTTCATATAGCTTATTAAAAATATGTGGGCTAGTTACAATATCTGAATATAAATTTAGACCTGCATAAAATTTAGAAGCATTTGGATCTCAGCTTTGAGGCCAACGTTGCCCCTTCAGTGGTATGAAAATCCTTTACATATTTATTAAAATGAATTTGCCAGCTATCAGCCCCTAACCATCTTTGCTTTTGAGGGGGTTGATTATAGATTCATATTTGAAAGGGGAACATTCATCTACCCTTTTCTGAAAGCTTAAAATTTTCCTGAGGTTAAATTAATTCTCTGTTGATGCCTGATTTAGATGGTGAGATTGGCTTATTTACAGGCTTATTTACAGGGTGTACTACTAGTGAAAGAAATCTGCAGTTTAATTTCCCTTTTAATTTGTTTCTTCATTGGAAAAGCATCATTATTTCTTGGGAATGCTCTATAGGAGGAGGAGGCTGCTGTTTCTACTTCATCATTTCAGAGGTATACCACAGGATTTGGACTTAATGCATCTCTGTGGAGTTGCTAATTTCCTATATTTATTCAGGTATATGATTTTTAAATAGTATGGGAAAGTAAGGAGAAAATATTATCATTTCAAGTGAATGGTGCAGACTGTATAAAACTGTTTTCCACCCTACCCCCATAAGGACGTGAAACAGCTGGTATGTCTCTCCAGAGACTAATGTGCTGTCTCTAGCTCCATTTTGCCTTTAAGCCTCAGGCATTACTCTGTAAGTGCACTCCAGGAATTAAATTAATTTACAAGCTGAGGAATATGCTGTTTCTCCTTATTTACAGGTCTCAGATAGGACTGCTACTGTATGGTTGGGAGGATAATGCGCACATTGCTGTCGAGACTAACTAGCATCTTCCCAGGGCAGTCAGCACATTGGCCAGGGCAAGAGTAGCCTTGCAGCCTGCACCACTGTCTGCCAACATCGTTTCAGGTCCCAGTCATGTCAGCTCACTAGTGAGGTTATTAGGAGATAGTTCAGATAAGCTATGCCTCCCCGTATCTTAACCTTTATCCCTGCCATGCACGCATTTCTTAATACATCAGTTTGGTTCTTCCAAATCATGTCCATCTGTACTTAAAATCAGACCGCTTTAAACTGTCTCCCTGAAAAATGACAGCTTCTGGAACCTAGCTCATGTTTTCCTGCGTAGAAAATGCAGACAGCATCTGTCTTTGAATCAGGTCACGCTCCAACCCCAGATACACACTGGCTTCCTTCTCCAGCTAATGAGAGCAATCCAAAGTGGACTGTGATTTTTTTGTTCATGTCAGTAATAGCCATCTCAGTTGTAGTCACTTAAAGAGCTCAGTTGTTCCTCCTATCTACCGCCTTTGCCTAAACTCCCTCCCTGGCAGGGTGTATGTTTAGGTGTGCTGCTGCAGTGCTTCATCCCTGACGGCCCTGGCACCCTTGTCTGCCTTCCGGCATGGAGGTTCATAAACATATGTATTTAGTGCCCACCTTTGTTAGCCCTGAAATAAACCAGAACTTTCCTCCTGCCCTCAACCAGAACAGGATTTGTCTCTGTAGTGAGACCGTGATAAGATCTGGTCTTGAAAGCCCTACGTTTGTTGCTGAGGAGATTGGCTATACCTTGCCTTACATCTCTTCCAGTGAAATGCCACTCACAGACAGGTTATGTGTTATAAACAAAAGCTGTACCCCCACACAGAGAGGAAGGGCACCAGCCCTGCTGTACACCGGTGCTGGAAACCCAGTGGTTGAACAGCAGCATTTGAATTAGATGAGCAATTTTTAAACAGCTCCAAAGCATAATTCGTGTCGCAGTGCAGGAATGCTGAAGCTTTTTGATCTTCATCATCATGGACCTAAAGGTGAAGGGCTTTTTTCTGGGGGGCTAGTTTCTTAAATCCCCTGAGAAAAGGTAACTATAACAATAAGGGAGCAGATGTGTGGGAGTAAATGCAGCTGTAACTGAATCCAGACGCTCTTCTGTATGTAGGGACATGAAGGGAATGTTCCAATAAAATTCACGTAATAAAAATCTGAGCCCTTTTTTCTTTTTTTTTTTTTTTTTCCTTGCTTAAACTTGGATTCACATGTGTAGAATTCCTGTGGACTTTGATGTGGATTGACATTAGCACCATACAAAACCAGGCTGGGAGAAAGATTTTTAACAGGCGTGGGGTACTGGAAGGTAAATGATCTATGGAGACCTGCAAATTTGAATAGAAAAACACTTGCCCAATTAAAGAGCTTAGCAAACCAGATATTTAAGCCATGCGATCACCCTAGTAGGATGAACTAGATGGTCTAGTAAAGAGTCTCTCAAACTTCTGGGAACTGGGACTCCTTTTTGGCTCACCAGTTTCCACGGCACCCTGAAAGGCATGCAGAAGCAGCTCAGCCCCGGGGGGAGATGAGAGCAGAGGGTGGGTGAGCTGTAGTCATTGGCTGGAGGTGCCCACGCCACACCCTGTCCAGAGAACAGAGCTGCTGCCAGTGACTAGAGGAAGTGAATGGTGCCCTTCCAAAGGTAAAGGCTCCCCATTTATAGCTGCTCCCTGTTCACTCTCCTCTGAAAAAGAAGTTTCTTGTGGTTGTTGCTGCTCTCTGAGACTTGCTGTGCCCTCACGCTTCCTTTGAGCTGCCTGGGTTCATGACCAACAGTGTGAGCAGTTCTCTTTCTTCTAGGAGAAAGGAAAGAGCAGAATGGCAGGGTAAGTTTTTTCCTGTAGTTTGTTTTCCTGTAGTTCAGATAGCTCTTTGCTGAATTAATTTTTACCAGACAACTTATGTTGCACAGTAGTGTATTTTGTTCATGCCCCACGCATGCTTCCGAACGCAGGCAGTACCAGACATTTCAGCACAACCAAAAGCGCCTTCCATCTGCCTCACAGCAGCTGAAATCCTCTTTGTATACAAAAACAATTTCATTGAATGCACACAAACCCCATTTGCGCTCGTGCTTGTGTTCCTCTTTGCTGGGATGTAGCAGGACAACTGCAGCATTGTCCTGGCGGGACATCTGTAGTGCTTCGCTTCTTCCTTCACATGGCGTTCCATCTCCATGCCCTCTGCACCCATCTCCCTCCCGCACCAGGGAGGACAGCAGCCTTTCACCACAAAACATCACTGGCTGTTCCTAATCATCCCGGTTGGTCATCATGAAGTGTGGGCTTGGTATGGCACCAGTGACCACAAATTGTCTGCAGGGCACAGCATCAGTGGTTGAATAGGCAGAACTGGCACATTTGCAGAGATGCTGGGTACCCATATAAGGCTCTTCTATGAGTCTGTCTCTGACATACGACTATTTAATTAGTCCAAACTCCATCAAGCATCAGTTTGCAGAATGGTTTATTGGAGAAGTGTTTGGTGATTGGTACATGAAAAAACGGTGAGCTCTCTAAAGCACTGCCTTTGGCTTTTTGTAGATTTTCCAAGGGAGGTATACATATTTCTACTCCATATAGCTGTTTATTAGTTGTTGTTATTATTATGATGCTGCTGCTCAGTTTTAAGGACTAATTTTGGGCTTACTTGGGCCCTGTTTTAGAGCTATTCTTAGTGGGTGATATCAGGAACTGAGAGAAATATGGCTGTTACTGACTTGTTTGCAATCATTTGGCCTTCTAACCATTTAAATATTTAGTTGTTATGCTACTTGCAGGGGAAAATTCCAGTTCTTGTCCAAGCGTACTTTGGAAGTATGTGTACATAGATTATCTCCCTGGTGTCTTAACTGTAAATATGTAGTTTTATGTATCTCACTGTAGCTGGAAAAACTTTACTGAAAGACCTTTTCACGTAGCAGACTGCAAGTTATTTTCTTCTCTTTCTCTGGAAGATGTATACTGGAATTACTACTGTGTCGTAAGGCTTCTCTGCTTCTGTTTTGCCATGGAATGTGCGAACGGTGCCACTCTCAGCTCTGTGACAGGGAGATGTGTATGACCGATGGAAACAGACACAGCGAAGACTGTTTTGCATAGAGCTGCTATGTTCAAAACTGTCTGACTGCCCAGCTCATCCCCCTTGAGTTTCCTCTGGGTGATGTCCTGCAACACAGAGCATCCTTCACACCCACCCTGGTGCCTTTCCGTAGGTGCTGGGTCCTGCAGCTGAGGATGCTCTAAATCTCTGCATTCAAGGATGCTCTGAAAGCTTTGCCCTCTCTGCTGTTTGCCAAGGCTGGGAAATCCAGGTCTTTCTGTTATGTTTTGATTGTAGGCTTTCCTGCTTTTATGAAGTTTGGACTCATTCATTTTACTATGTACAGCCTGAATATACCATTGAAAATTTACTCAGCATGCTTGGTAGAAATGTCGATGCTTCATTAGGCAGACAATGCCAGCTCTTACCCAGTGAGGCTGGCACATGCTCACAATCAGGCTCCGTTTCCTCTGCACCCAGCACACAAAGGCTGTGATTCAGCTGCCTCCTGAAGCGCAGACGCGGCTGCTTTTACGTACCTAAGGGACTGAGAACAATTGAAATCCCATAGTTTAATATCTGGCTGGCAATGGGTTAAGTTGTTTTACATGCACTTTGCACAGATGGAAATGAGTATGGAAGCCATAGGAGAGTGCCAATGGGGAAGCAGTAGACACAGTGTGTATATCTCGCTTATCTCAATGACCTTAGTATGGTTACAGCTTGAATGCAGGGGGCAAATGGAGAGATGTTAGGACCTGCTTTTTCAAACCTGGGACTGAGTTTCAAAACCCTCTCCACCCACACAGCTCCCACTAAGGTCTGGGATATTTAGGTCTGAGTTATTTGCTGAATGTCCCAGGGAAGCGTGGTAACCCCCATCTCTCTCTACCTCCTGGGGTCAGGACATCACTGCCCTCCTTTCAAGTGCAGAAGCACACTGCTGGAAGCAAAGCTGGGTTCCCACTCCCCCCATGGGTACAGAGGGAGGCAGTCCATCATCTCAAGTATCTTCAGGAAGCAACCACTCACCTCAATGGCCAGTGTCCCACCAGAGGGGACAGTGCCAATGGGGCACAGAAGGGTGGTGGGCTGCCCCACTGGTGTACCCCACAGCATCCTATGCCTCCGAGGTGACCTCTTGGGGTGCCACTGTTGCAGCCTGAGCAGTGCCAAAAAAAAAGAGGATGTCCAGAGATCGGCTGTAGATATTCTTGTGCCCTCTGTGTGCTGTACCGAAAAAAGGAAGTGTTGTTTTAAAAATGAAACAAAAGGGGAAGAAATTATTTAGTAATAATGATATCATTCATTATGGTTCTGTATCCTTAGTGAGCAGTGAAGGGTGGCAGGGAAGCATCACGATTGCATCAGGATTTCCTTGCTAACTGACCTTGCTCTACCTGAGACAGAAAGAAACTGAGCACTGAGGGGGTCAGAAGGAGAGGGAGAAAAGGAAAAAGGGGGAAAAAGTAGAAAGCAAAGAGAAGATAAAGCATGAGATAAAGTAACTGAGAGACAAGATTAGTACCATGGTGTGTACCAAGAAAACTTTAGCAGTGTTTCCCCAGCTCTGTGTTTTATCGATATAAAGCCAGACAGTTTAGTTTTTTGGTTTAGTGTTTGTAGCCACAAAAATGTGTATTATTTCCTTCGTACCCGCAGTGTACTCAGAGTCATCCATCCAATACAGAAGTTAATCCCAAATAATCTTGTCACCCAGAATAGGGAAAGTGCCTTCAGTTTTACCACGCTTTATTCACTTTTTACTTACATACGTATCTTGGTAGAGTTTGTGCTACAATATTTTTGAGTTTATAACACTGTCCTTGCCGTTCGGGTTTTTTTTTAGATAAAGAACTTCTTTAGCAATAACTTGTGCTTACTGCCAGTTTTTCTAACTGTTGTGGCATAGTTCACGAACCTGGCATTGGAATGGACATGCTGAGAAGAAGTTAGTTCATTGTAAGGTAAAATGTAATATAATCTCTTTCCTCAGTTTCAGTGCTTAAGTAGAGGAAGATTGAAGAGCCTCTGTATTTTTGTCGGCTATTTATATAGAGAAGATATTATAAGGTTAGAGGTTGGTGGAAAGAAGAACAGCTGTATTCAGGCTCACCTATAACCGATGGCTCTGCCCTTATACCTGAGGAGGGAGTTGTTTGGTTAATATTATCAGCAATGCAATAATTTGATGCTGTTAGTATTTAAGTTGTCCATATAGCTCTATGGGAGCATCTCCCAGAGCTTTGATCTTTCTCAACCGGTATGCTGGTAGGCTCATGGATATTAGCGTCACATCAGGTCACATACTGAAGCTTTGCTTTGCAATTGAACAATGTAAGAGGTGACTGCATAAAGCAGGGAAACCACACTTTGGCACTGTGGGAGAAGTCCTGTGATCTCTGTGCATCTACTAAATCCAATTCTGCTGAGAGGCTTTGAAAGATACTTTTTAGGGATATAGGTTTAAGAAAAAAGACCTCAAACCTCTGTTCCTTCTGCCTATGAAATCAAAGAACTAATGGTGTGGTAGTGGGAGAGTGCTAAATGCAACTTCATGGCCAGGAGGTCATCATTTCCCAGTTGCTAACCCTAAAACCCTGAAGTTTTCTATGGCAAAGCAGCACATATGGTGCAGAATGCCCAGGCTTTCAGTTTTAGTCACCATTTTTTCATCAGGTAGGCTTTAAAACACTTGAAGAAAAATCCCCAAGCTCCACAGAACCTCCCTAAAACCCGTTGGTAGCGGTTTGGCATGAAACAGGGAGAAGCTTTTACCCCGGGGATTACCCATAAGGGTGAAATCAGTCATGAAATACTCATGAGTTTGAATTCAAGGCAGTCTATCTGTTGACTTGCTTTTGTAAGTGCTGTTTGCTATCTTGAAGTCACTTGTCACTGTGGGAGAGTAGATGCCTTTTGCCTGTCTGTAGCTCTGCTCACATGGGCCTCTTGGGTTTTGGAGGCCTTTTGGGCTGCCACGTATACTGGCAGCATTGCCAAGTCTTATGGGGCTGAGTCTTACTCTGATGTTCTTAAGGCCTCCGCTTCTGGAGTTGGTTGCAGAGAAGTTTCTCCATTGTGGAGAAGTCCTCTGAAAACCCAACACCAGTGCAACCTTAAAGGGTCAGAAACAGAGGCTACACAAAGCCCCCAGAATTACATTTTTTCCGAAACCCAACGTGTTATTTTTAAGCTGGTGGCTTGGATGGGGTTTGGCTCTCACGTGGGAATTCACTGGGGAGTTTTCCCAAGAGGGGAAACTCTCTGTCATCTCTGTCATCCTAACACAATTAATTTCTGTAGCTAGATCTGTACTGAGCTCCACCATCTTCTTTGGGACTGGAAGCCAAAAGCAGAATGAGCAACAGACGCAGGTTTATTTGGGCAGCAGAGATTTGTGTCCAGCTGTAACATCAAAGTGAGGTTGAGCCAGGAGCTCTCTGTTGTTTGAGGCAAAATTGGGTCTCATGACAGCACATATTCAAGGAGGAACCATCTAGCAGCTGGCTGGAGAGAAAACACAAATGTAAACTTAGCCTCTCCTCAATCATATGTATAACGCTAGAACTACAGAAAAAGGCATGTTTGCTGCAAAGTTTGAGTAAGTGTATGTATTCTCTTCCTCACCATCCTGACTTTATTTCAATTGTGTAGTGTGCCTGACAAAGTAATAATTTCATCAAGTGTTTTCTGAAACGTAGTAGCTGTTTTGTTTGTTTTTTATGTGAAGAGAAATGGTTGAGTTTATGAAAATTAAGAATCCAGTATTTTTGTAATTACTGTCAAAGAAAACTATATAAAACACTTAGGTTACTAGCCCTAGATAGATTCATCATAGAGTTTATTAACTGTTTAGTAGTTGGAGATGATTGTGTTTTTCTGCCTGGGCTGGAGTTGAGATAACTTGAAAATTAGGTATCCAGCAGACAGATACTTTCAGAAGGTGATTCATTTTGTCCTAAAATAGGTAAGGTGAAGTGACATGATTCATCCAGGGAAAAAATCGACACGATCAACTCTGTCTAGACTTGCAGTTTTAAGACAAATCAAGCTAGGTAAAATACATCTCACCCTACATTTCTTCACTTCTCTGAGTGGCTTGATAGTTCAAGCAGGGAACAGACAATGAAGGCTTAGCCAGAGGTTGTGCTTTGTCACTGATACCGTGGTGTTTATCCTCATCTGCAAAATGGCCCAATGCTATTTCCATACCCAGCAGATGACAGATGAGTGACAGAATTCACAAACACCTAAAAAAATATCTTTAGATTCTATGGCTAAATAGGTTATATAAAAAGCAAAGGATTAACATGACCCACAAGACTACCCATCTATCTAAAGGTAATAAAAATTATAATGATGGTGGTTTTTGACTCTTTCTCCATTGTGAGAGAAAAGGGCTGTAAGATTTTCCTATTTCTCATTCCTGCTATATTTAAGACTAATTAAAGCCATTCTGGCTAAGGGTGATATAATGCATATATTCAGAAGCAGGCTTTCAGTTTAATTTTTCCAGCTGGTGGGCCTGTTAGCCCATTTATTTGACTAATCTTCACACATTGACTGAAATAGGTAATTGCTCTGTTTCCCCTGAGATTTCTCTTCCATTTTTTTTTTCAGGCATGAAAGATATTAGGCTGTGTGTATTTTAAATTCAAATACACTGTAGGATAGATTTATGTCCTTAAATGCTATGCAGATCTAGCCATAATTCATTTCATATAGAACTGGAAAATGGATTAAAACAAGAGTGCTAGACAAGAAAATCCAGCGTCTTATCTGATGAGGCTGCAGCCCTTTAATCCTCACTCCTTGAAGTGACAGCAGTATCTCCCTTCATTTTATGTTCATTTCACATTTTTGTCTTAATGGAAACGTGGGGTAGATTTGTTTGTTTGCTTTTAAATCTTCATCCATGATCCCCATTGATGTAGGATCATGGATGAGGTACTGAAAGTGTGTAAGCAGGACGGTGCTGCTGAACCTGGTGAGGTTGTACCAGACCTCGCAAATCCCGCAGTTGGCCTTGCAGAGAGGGTTGTGCGGACTCTCACCTTGAAATGAACAGGCACCACATATTCTTAGTAGTCAAAGGCTGTGGACTGGCTATATTCAGAACTGGACCCATGCCAGTGAAACGTTGCTAGAGGAAAGAAGCAGCAAGAGTTTTAAGGTCCAATAGCTCATAAATCACCAGGGATAGAAACACATGCCATATCCCACTGGAATGCCGGGATTATACTGTTGCAACAGTATCCAAACCATATTCTAGCTCTATACTATCTGAGGTTACTAAGCTTATATAAATAAGTCTTTATATAGATAATACTTGTCATCTTAATTCAAATTTCAACATGCGTTTGCTGTCCATTGTGTCAGGAACTATTCAGACATAACAACCCCCTTCTTCATAAAGTCCAGCGATGCAGCATTCAGATGGTGCAACACAGGGGTTGCTAGTCCCACGAAATTTTAACTAGTGGGCTGCTAAACTCATTTTGGATTTAAACAGCAGACAGGAGATGGGAGGATAGGATTTAAGGTGCTATTTAGTATCAAACATGACTGAAGTACATGATTTTTACAGATAAAACTCCTGCTTCCAGTATGCATTAGGTTTCCTGAAATAAAAATTGAAGAAGGGGAGTGATGTGGCAAGAATTTCTGAACCAATATGCAGATGGTTTCCTAAGCTGATTTGGTTTTACCAGCTGTTCTTGGGTTACTAGTGTTGTATTTTTCAGGTCCTAGAAAAAGAGAATGGCATTTTCAGGTAAGAGGAAGTCTTAACACCTAGGTTTTGTATACTATATAATATATATGTGTATTTTCCCTAAGGCAATTTTAATGTCTTCTCTGTTTTTGACAAGCTACAATACCCATGAATTCTCTCTCAGTTTATTCTGGTAGAGCATAGTTTTCTGGGTAGTAAAATAGGGTTTCATTTACATTAAGTCCTTTGTTACAGATTATTTATCGTGAACTTTGGAAATGATTAAACTAAACCCAAGTCTTCGTGGTACCTTTAAACATGTGGGTGTTGCTCAGAAGCCTATTTCTTATTATTAGTGCTTAGGTATTTTGCTCTGTTACTAGCAAAAATACAATCCAGAAGGATGATATGTCACTGTGTATCACAGTTTTCTTTCGAAAGTACCTTAAAATTACTTGATATTTTGTAGCTTTCTGAGAAACTGGGTTAGACTTCTCTTACCTATTTGCAGCTGCAGAAACCTCATTTTAGCTTCTTGCTGTTTGAGAAAACATTCCAATATGTCACCATCTATGAAAAGCATGAAATGCTGGCTGAGATCTGGAACCCATTGATTTCATAGATATCTTGTCCTCTGAATATTTTTCCCATAAACATGAAGTTGCATCACACTCTTCCATCCCCCTCCCCTCCAACCCAAACACTTGCAACTGGGCAAAGGAAAGCAAAAAATAATTAAACCCCCTTCTCCTGCATGCGCTTTGATTTGGTTGGAGTTTGATTGGTGTTTTTTGTTAAAAGATTTTATTATCTTTGATAATAAGTAGATAAAAATAGATATGAGAAATTATGAACTACATCTTTTCCAGTGCACTTAATAGTATAGGTTGTCTTAATCCCTTACCCTCCTGGGTTAAGACTTTAGAACTTAATACCAAGAGAAATCATAATCCACAATTTAATATGGCTATTATCTGGTTTTATCTGTCTGTGAAGAAGATTAAATTCCAGATGGTAGAAGTTATAATCCAAGCCTGTTATGATCACCAAAATGAACCAAATAGCCAAATGAAAAATGGTCTCACCAGAATTATTTGTTCAGGAGCTTATCTGCTGTAGCTGCCATCAGAAATGCAAAATTTCAGAAGTATATTGGAAAGGATTTGGACAACAGTGCCCCCCAGCAAACTGAGAGCTGCTGTCAGGCAACGTGGATGTGATGAAAGCCCATTTCCTAGGTCATCACTTCAGACCAGCTTTCCAATCACCTTGTTACTGTCTACGAGCACTATGTTCCCTCCTCATGTACATCAACCTTTGGAGAGGAGGAAGGAAGGAGTGGAGACAGCAGTATGGGAGAGGATGGGAAATAAATGCCTATGAAGAAGTGCCCTGTGATGGTGCTTGTGTGGTCACACTTCATGGACACGGTCAGGCTTTGCTTCACCAGAAGTAGGGTGAGCTATATGGCAGTGCTTCAAGCCCTGGTGAGATACAGGACTCATCTGCCTGCATCACCCTGAGGCCAGACCGGGCATCTTCAAAATGCCATCCATGCTCATGGGCAGCCTTGGTCTCTGTCCCAGAGGCCTCGCAGTCCAACAGAGATTTGGCAGATACACTTTCAACTTGTGCGAAGATTTAAGGCTTAACGAAAGTTGCCATCTGATTAGTGGTTCATGCATCACTTCCCTAGAAAATCGGGCTCTTGACAACCCTCTGAAATTGCATAGGTCAATTGTGAAAAGTACGCAAGGGGAGCAGTTTATATTTTAATGGGCATTACCAGCAGAATTCATGATGATTTTATTCATCTGGTAACAGCGTATGAAATGGGCAGCACACCACGGTTCTTTGAGGTCATTCAGGGAAAGATTTCCTGTATGGCTGAGAAGCTGCATTTTAGAGAGATGTTAAAAACGATGCAGCATGAGTACTCACGTATGTGTCAAACCTGATAATTCCTCCAGTTAGCAGTGGCCTCCCTGCCTAGAAAAAGCTTCACGTGTCTGCATATAGATAAGCAGACCTATTTCCATTTTTATTGAGGAATAAATTGAGTTGCACAGTGGCAAAGCGACTTATCTATGGTCACCGTTAATGGGAACTGGACAGGGCACAAAACCAGGTTCCCTACTTCCCAGCTTATCTCCTACGTGTTCCAGTTTCTCCAGTCCTTCCGAAACATTGACTCCCAGTCAGCTGCAGAGATTTCCCAGTAAACAAAGTTACTTCATGTAGTCACGTGCAGGATCCCTAAAGGATTTATTTTTTTAAAGGCTATGATTTATAATAGCCCCTTTTCAAGGACTACCCTTGCTTAGGTGAGGTTAAACCAGCGATTATTCCGAAGTCCTGTTTTCAGTGCAGGCTCTCTGGATGGTTGCTGATTTTGTTCCATTTAAAGCATTTTGTGGCATGAACTCACTTTGTTTCTGCCCACATCACTGCATTCCTGGGATGTTTTTCACAGGCCTTAGCAAGATCATCTGACAGCAACTAGTGAGGTCAATGAACTTTATACACAATTAAACACTTGAAGCTAGGAGAATTAATTGTTATTTTTTTCCCCTCCAAAGTTAGGGAAGGATACACGGTACGTTATAGTCTGTAACAGAGTCAGTGTTATGTGTGGTAATCAAGCTAGTTTCACATGATTTAATGCTGAACAGAGTCAGAAAATGATTGCATCCTTTACATGGGCCTCACAGTGCAGTCACCACCCACACTGTTTATTCAGACTCGGAGCTCTGCCATTCACTGTTTAAGCCAGAGGAGGAAAAAAATCCCTTCATGAATGCTGTTGAAGCCATGTATTCTCTGTGCAAAGTGGAGCTGGGGGGAGGAATCCAAATAAGGTCCTTTTGATTACCGCAGTTGCAAGGAGGTGCGATTTTCCCCAAACCTCCAGTGGCACAGTAAAGGAAGGATTATTTGGAGCTGGGGATATCAGGGGGAATCAAACCAAACATAAGCTGATGCCACTAAAATTTCCTGAGACAGCTGGGCAGCTTTTCTCCTCCCAGCCTTCCCATCTGTTAGTACCTGAACAAAGAGGTAAAATTACCCTCACCGCTCCACGCAAAACAGGTATGGTTTGCCGAAAAGGCATGTGATATTGCAGATTTTGTTCAGTACGCTTCTTTCAAGAGTGAAAAGCTTTACTGCTGTCTTACACCTTAACTTTTTTGGTAATACAAGTGTTTGGGAGCCAACTCGTTGCTCCCTCATGCCTACCCATCTGTTACAAAGGAAGCTCTAACCCAAAAAGATTATAAGCAAGGATGCAAGACATCTAAGGTACCCTAGTAAAAATTTATGTGCATCCAGTGATAGTGTTTTTACTCCTTCTATAGCTAAACTGATCTCATCAGGAAGGCTTTCACTACGCTTCCATTGATGTTTTCCCTTTTACAGTTCTTCACATTTCTTCTGCCTAATCTCTTTACTTTAAAAAGGGATTCCTCACTTCCCTAGGCACTCATAATTTAAAGTTTCTGCAGATCTAAGCCACTCTTTTAAATTTATATCTGCAGGTTTCTGAGGTTGTAGAAATGCCAAGAGTACATCATCAGCTACTCTAGAGACATAAACTAGAACACACCCCCACCCCCACCACCTAAATTTTATTCATCAATTAAACTTTTCATCCTAGGTGTCAGATAATCCCAGTAGCAAGCACCAACTGGTTGGTCCCTCATCTGGGACTGCTCATATGCCTTGCTCTATCCAACACATTATTTTGCATCCATGAGTGGGAGATTCTGTTCTTCCTCTCCCCACCTCTTAATTGCTGGTCTCTTTTGTGGGGATTTTTTTCCCCTTCTGATTTGTTTTAAATGAATGAAACAAGGATTCCCTTGCTCAGTAGATTCATAGCCCCCCCAAAAAATAAAAAAAAGAGGAGACTATTTTCCTTCTTACAGTTATGGTTCTGTAATACATAGTGATGTAGTGTTAGAGTGGTACTTTCATGTTATCTTATTGCCTTGAAGTATTTCAAGACCTGCTCAGTTCTTCTCGGCAGACTCTTCCTTCATAAGTTAGACCTGAGCCATGGTAAACCCAGGGATCTGCAGTGTCCTTCAGGTTGCTGTCTCAAAATACTTAAGGCAATTTTCCAGCCACCCAATATCTAATAAGATGGATTTGTTTCATGCTCATAGTAGTTAAATGTTATGAGTGAAATTCTTCTTGGAGAAGCATAAACAGGACTCACTGACTTCAGCGGGAGATGCATGGGCAGATCAGGGCATAAAACTTGTCCAAAGTGTCTCCCATTAGAAGGTAATGGGGCAGGTGAGCTTACAGAGCACAGTGACTACTTCAGTCATTGTTTTCCTTGTTATTCAAAGCACTTACATAAGGCAGTGCCTGGAGGGACAGAAAGTTAATTATCCCCAAAAGGAAACCCCTTTAGATATAGTAAAGGTTATTGAAGCAGTATTTATATTTCCAGCATTTTCAGTGCTGCTTTCCCACTTGCCTTTGAGATGTGACAGAAATGTTCCTCTCCTCCTGCCAGTGAATGTGTTGTTAGTACAGAATTCATTGGTACCAGAACTGTATTTGTATTTCCACAGTGGATCATTTGCGTACTTCTAACCCTCCTTTCTCAGCAGCCTGGAAATTGCAGTACGTAGTGTTCTGGCTTGGTCAACCTTGTTTGACCAAGCCACAGCCTTTGTTGTTTGTACCTTCAAACCAGCTTCATGTGTTTTGACTCTCCTCAATAACAGGTGCCCCACCAAATCAGCTGTCTTAAGAGAAGGAAAACCACTATTTGCCTTGTGAAATGAGTGAGCTTGATGTAGGAGTCTCTGTGGGATTAAGTATCTTTACAGATACAAAATAATCGTATTTGATAAGGAAAAGTGAGTCACTCAATGGTTTTGGTTTTTTCCTAGGCATCACTAGAGTCTTTCCACTTCCCTTCCAGAGCTGTCAGCCTTATGGGGTCACAGGGGTGTGCATGAAATCTTTGCCCAATTCAAGCCAAAGAGGGCAGTAACTGGTAACCTTCTGGTTCCACGGTGCCCAGATTATGGTATGAACTACATAGCAGAGCTCTTCAGTGCTGTGCTTTGAGCCAGCTCTACTCATGGCCAGGCACTGGCAGGCTGAGCTGGCACATCCTGCTTTTACACAGCCCCTGTCCTGCCTATAGCCACATTTTAATTTCTGTCATAGAATCATAGAATCAACTAGGTTGGAAAAGACTTTAACATCATCAAGTCCAGCAGTTACCCCAGGACTGTCCTTTGTGATCGTGGTTCTGTTAGCTCTCTTTAGGGCTCAGGGAGCTGGAAAACTAATTTTTCTCTTGCTTACTGCTTTTCAAAGGCCCTACTCCACTGATATTTGGATGTGCTGCATTAGTCTGTACCAGTATGATGCAGGCAGTTGTCATTTTACAGCAAATTCTGCCCAAAATAGCAAATATATTCAGGGAAAATCTCATCAATCGCTCTAAGGCTTTGGTACAACCATGGCTATCTTACTGTGTGAAGACCATCTTGTTTTTGACTGTTGAAGTACTGAGACAGCTTTCAGTTCTGCTGGATTTATTACTGAATCCTGATGCACCTAACAGTGAAGGCCAGAAACTGTCTGGCTGTGGTCACCTTGAGCTTCTTCTGACAGATAGGTTTTGTTAGACTTCCCTTTGTCATCTGGAAAACAAAGTCCTTGTAAGCTTGGATTGACAGTGGGGCTTGTTCATGGTAACATACAGCCCCTGAACTCCTGAGAAGCCCTGCCAATAAATGCTTCATTGAAAGGTGCTCTTTCCTTTCAGTTACCTATCCTGCGTAACAGTGGGATTACACCAAGACTGAATAGAAGGCTTTCAAGTTACCTAGGAAGTTGAATGTTGCTCTTATAATGCTATATTATACTAACAGTGCCTCAGGTGAGTCCCTCTACCTTCTGACTCCTACCTTCAAGCAGATGCTTCAGCAATGGCTGAAGGCTGTGCTGTCAACAAGACCCATGTGCCCTTTTCCTCCTGCGCCCTGGATTCCTTGGAAAGGGGACAGGCATGCATAAGCCCAGAGGAGTTCAGGATGTGCCCTGCAAGTCTTTTCTGAGGACAGTCTGCATCTTTGGAGTGCAAATTCGGGTTGCACTGTGCAGATGCAGCACTATTAATTTCTGTTTCTTCTTGTCTATCTGAAATAGTGGAAGAGAAGCCCGCTAAAGTAATATTGCTGGCAGTTTGTTGCATTAAGCATAGGAAACATCTCCATGGGTTGTTTTGCTGTCCCGTTCCGCTAGCCTTGCCCTCCTCTGCCCCTGGGACGGAAGCTGCTTTGCCAAATTCTTTTTGTTACCTCAGAGCTCACGTGGACCTAACTGCAGATACCAGCATGCTGTAAGGGTTCTTCATGCTTCTCCACTGGAAAAACCAAGTGAGCCTGAGGTGGCCCTGCCAACCCGGCGGTGCCGGTAGCAGCGCTTCCTGAGGCTGGGCCATAGTGTATAGCCCAGGAGAGCAGGAGCTGGAGGAGTTCACAAAGGGTTAAGCATGGGTGGTTTTAAAGTGTTTCTGAATCAGGATGCTTGCTTGTTTTGGAGACTGATTTATTTCCTCCTGTACGTGTTTGGGATCAGAGCACTTGCTTCCTCTGACTCCTGGTGTCTCTGTGGTCTCTCTTTGGACTGCAGCTCTGCGAGGGAGAGACTATTACTCTCTTACTTTGCTATGAAGCTGGCATGGTAAGGCCTCTCGTCAACACTGTAACCCAGAAGATCAATAATAATAAGTGGTGGAGACGTTTCAGATGCCTTAAATTAAACAGTCATATGGAAAAAGAGTTTGTATTCCCTGTGGCTGTAACGTGGATGCCTAATAGAGTGGGTCAGGAGGTTGTGCTGGGGGTCAAAATGCTAGATGTGCATCTGAAAATCCTTGGTTTTGGATGACAGAAGCTAGGGGGTGGGGTGGAGGTGGGATTTGAGACCCTTAATTCTATATAAATATAGCTTTGTGGTTTAATGTGCACAGCTCTGTGGTTTATCATTTACTGAGAACTATGCTTTTCTAAGAAAATGCTCTCTTCCTGGTGCATATATAAGCCAAAGCCTCTGCTGTCAATTCGTTAACCGTAAGGATTACTCTTTAAAATAACTGTTTGGTAGTAATAAGGCCACACAATTGCCCGATTCACACTGCAGGTGAGTTTAAATCGTGTTGACTAAAGCTACCCTGAGCAAGACATCAATGTTGCATTTGAGTATTTGCCAGGAAAAATGTGAAAGTTCCTAGAACTGGCTACAGGGACAAGGGATTAGCCTGTCCTTCCAAGCCTGTAAATAAGGTCCTCAGACACTTCTTGCACTTGGGAACACGAACACTGACTGTTTATGTTTTTTAAAGAAAAAATTGAAAGATCCTGTGATTTTGCTGATTGCAAAGAGTCAGCTTTGCTGTTGCTCAGCTACCAGCATGTGGGTCATTTGATGTTCTTTTCTAATCAGGAATGCATCATGAAACCACTGTTCCTTGCAGTGAAAGGTCACTGGATTTTTCATTTCTATTTGCCGTTTGTATTTTTCTAATAAATCACACCCTCTGATAAACTGTATGAGTGAAACCATGGAGCAAATGAAACTTCAAAACAAAACCTTTCCTTTGGCACACATATAGGTCCTAGAGTTTGCCTGAATTTCCAAACAAGGTACCTTTTTAATGAAGTAGTTGGTTATTGGGTGGCAGGCTAGATTAAGAAAATAAAGGGTGTGCATCCTGTATAGCTGCATGAATTTGGTCTGCCAGAATATTCTAATTTGTCTGTAAGGACGGATATTTAGTTTCAGAATTAGTATAGGGGCTGAATAGTTAACAACCCAAGCTGTTATGACTACCTTAACAGCGCAGAAATGTATCCAAGTGCAAGTTCCAAAAAACATAGCTTGGTACTTGTGATGCTGGTAAAAGGTATCTTACGTTGTATCTGTTCAGGAAAGACCAAAACCATTGCTTTGTTGCAGAGTTTCATGCAATGCAACTCCCGTGAAATGCCTCCATATTATTATGGGTAGGGAGTCTTTTATTCTTTTCTCTTCCCTCTTTTCCTTCCTTAAAAAGAAAAAATAAATCTGATTTTTATAGCTAAGGGCTTGCTTGTTTTCAAATAATGGGAACTGAACTGTAAAACTGGAACAGGGCAATATTAAATCAGACTCAGAGCTTCATTTTTTCTCCGCTGCGACCTGTGCTGGGACAGAGCTTGGGTGCAGGAGGGATTGTGGCCAGGCTAGAGCTCCCTGGCTCAGAGCTGTTTGGCTTCGCCTCTCCCTGTCACTCCCCTGCCGCTGAAGGAAATATTTCCATTTGTTCTCTCCAGGTACTTTATGGCAGTGCGACGCGGCCAGAGAATGCAGTCCTCCCTCCGCGAGGGGGGCAGGACATAACATCCTTTATTTCACTTGCCCACTGCTTCTTGTGCTGAGCAGGCAGTCTCAGTTCTGGCATCTCCAATCTTTCAAGTACTTGCCTTTGCAAATTTAGGGTTCTTTTGATTGGAGAGAGTCTTTTTGATGTCCTGTCCCTATAACTTATGGATGCTTTTTCCCCTTAATGAAAAGAAGAGGAAAAGAGAAGACATACACTTTGTTTTGCAGATTCAACAGAGACACAAAGGGTGCATTGTTCTTGCCCTCCCAGCATGCCGGTACATTTTTTATGTTGGCAAAAAGGACCTGGACCTCAGAAGTCCTGAGCGCTTCTGGTTTCCCGTGCAGGAGCTGGGGTCTGCAGCATGAGCCAGCGCAAAGTCTGGGAGCTGTATCTGCAGAGCAAGAGGGAGCCAGCGGCCTGCAGGACAGAGCATTTCTTGGGATGGCAGTGGAGCTTCCCAGCATCGCTTCCTCGCTTGGCTGAATGCTGCTGCCTGTTAGGCACCGGACAGAGCTCTATAGGAAATATTTGAGGCTGTGCAGGTGGCATTTGCAGTCATCTGACTTTCCTTGCAGTACCCTGTGTACCCGCAGCAAGCCACCCGATTCACCTTTGTGCTGCCAAGGTCTGGCCCTAAAGCTGTTAGGGAGATGACCAGCCCTGGTCTAGTGTTCCGGACCCCATGCACATTTCACAAGCAAGTCTGGTGCAGCAGAGAGCTGTCTCTGTGAGACAGTGGGAAACTTGTCCCAGGGCCAGAAATCCCAGCAGCTGGGGGGGATCCCAGCAACCATATGCAGTGCACTCAGCGCAGCAGGGGCTGAGCTCCCTTACAATGCTGACCCTCAGCGAGTAAGGCCTTAAGACAGGAGGTAGGCCGAATACCATGTCTGTTTTCTCCTTGCAGTTGTTTTCTGGTAGCCAATATGATTCCCTGGAGCAAGACAGGGCAGTGGTGAGCGCACAGATGCCTCACTTGCATTCAGGGGCAGCCTCCTACTTCTGATATGCAGAAGAGATTGTAACTCCTGTTCACTCACACAAAGGAAGCACCCCATCCTTGCTAATAGAGTTTGCTTCCTTGCTGGGGAAGTGTCAGTTTAAGCTGATGCCTTGCTCTTTACCTATTCTTCAAGGTTTCGGAGGGAAGAAAACCTTTCTGCAGGAGACGCGTGGCAGAGCTCACTAGCATTTAATCCCATGTGTGAGCCAGGTATTGCAAGAGAAGAGCAAAGGATATACTTCCTCTCATGGGGTGTTTTTGTACACCATGTGCTTGTTCAGAGGAACAGTTTGCTTTTTAGTTTTCTGTGGAACTGGACCTCTTACCATGAAGTGCTTTGCCTGCATCCCCCCTCCCTCCCTCCCTCCCACCGATATACACCTCTGCACACCCGGGATTAGGGTTTTGGCAGCAGCAGCGGGGATTTTACAGGCTTGCCCCAGGACCTGTCCTCTCTCTGCTTCCTGCAGGTGCCTCTGTGAGGACAGCTCCACTTTAGCCTCCTATAGGAAATGCCGGAGGGGGTGTTGCAGCTAGAGAGGCTAGGGGTATTCCTGCCTGCCTCCCTGGCCCCTGGGGCCACTGCCATTTCTGGTCCCCTCCTGCCCGGTCTCGGTGAGCAGAGTGTGAGCCCAACCGGAGATATCTCCATCAAGGTGTGGGTAAGGACCGGGGCGGAGGTAACCATAGATGTTTCTGATTCATTTGACTTCCTGCCTCTCTCTAAGAAAAGGATGTAAATAGACAAAAGCCTGGGATTCCAGTGAAAAGAGCAGGCGGTTGTCATGTGCTGCCGTGCCGTGCCAGCTGCGGCACCCAGCCTCGCGGAAGGCCGGTAGTGGTGAGAGCTGGGGATTCTCAGAAGCAGGGGAGGCGCGGGCTGGCCCTGCGCTGCATCACTCCACCACATCGGAGAGGCTTCCTGCAGGCGGAGGAGAGCGTGGAAGGAAAAACCTCCGCAGTGATGGTGACCTTGCCCCTGACTGCAGAAAGGGTGCACCCTCACTTCTGCACCCCAGGCAGTGGCAGTGATGCCAGTGCCCTTGGAGAAAGGTAAGCCCCCCTGTGCCGTGGCCAGCCCCCAGAGCACGGAAGGTCCCAGAGGGCTGACAGCTGGAGCTGCAGAGACATCTTTTCATGGGAGCTTCATGGCTCAAAGCCACTGGCAGAGTAACATGGGCAAGCTTTATGTCCATACTGTGTGGTCATACTTAGGCCCATGGGTGTTGAACAACTCCCTTCTTATAGAAATACAGCGTCACATCACCCTTGTTTTCCATGTTCCAAACACAACAGCTAATGAAAATGACCATACAGAGGCTCAGACACTAGTGTCCCGCTACCATAAGAGGGATGATGTTGCTCTGGCCTCCACCTCTCTCAAGGGCATAGACTGGGCGATCTCCTGCAACACTTGGCAGTGAGGTGGTGAGCTCCCTCCCCCAGCTCATCTCATGCATCACCTTTGCAGCCATCAGCCAGCAAAAGACATGCCAACAGTAGAGCCTTCACCTTGCTGACCCCAGGCCCCTCTACTTCTTGCTGCTTCCTTACACTCAAAAGGAGAGCGCTAAGGAGGCAATCCAAGTAAAGGGGGTTAAGTTCTGTAGCACAGGCAAGTATGAGACTGCAATTGATGTAACACTGATAAGGGATTTGGGTGTTAGGCACCCACTGCTAGCCAATAGACATAGGCATTCACCTGTCTTGCTTACCTGTGATGGTAATCTGTATAAATCCAGCACTCTGGTATCTTTTTGATGAGGAAGCAGGGAGGATGGCTCACAATGCAGTACTGGAATTGTTCATTTGGTGTCCATCTCCATGCTCCGGCAGCAGGAAAGCATCACATCTTTAATCAATTGTCTTTAAGGCTGTTACAGACCTAAAAAATGCAAGAGCTGGGTCAGAACTGAGGCCCGAGGCATCAATCTGCAGCAGTTTGAGATCTTTTTTGGAGTGCAGCTTTCTGTAACACTTTTTACTGGGAGCAGTAACCTAATACAAAATACATTCAAGGTTCAGAAAATAAACAGATATAGGTGAGGATTGGCTAGCTATATCTTATGAGTGAGGGCTGTATGGATGCCTCCAGGTTGCAGATAAAGCTGATTACTAGCAAAACTCCCACAAAATTTCACATACAGCGTGGTTTAATTTTTTTTTATTATTATAATATAATTTTTATTATTTATTAATGTTGCTAGTAGAAGACAAAGTCAATCTACCTGATACCACTGCAGAAGATGATAAAACCACTGTTACTGACTTTAATGGAAAGGCGATCTGCTTTCCCCACCATCTTATCTTTACTTGCCTGCCAGTGCTCTTTTCCCTTTCAGACAGCTCAAAATGGTTTCTGCTGTCTTCCTGTGGGAAATTCAAGCTCCACCTGTGTTTAATTAGATATTGGATAACCTGGGTTGTTGTATTACGAACATCTAGGGCAACAGTCTAGAAAAACTAATCAGTACTAGGTCAAAGAGCAATAGTTCCAATTTTAAGCCAAGTGAAGCAATAGGAGACATAGAGCATGAGACCTAACAAATCCAGAACAATTGTTAAATAGAAAACTAAGCCAACCCTGTTGCTTGACTGTACTGGCTTGTAACATGTTTGTGATTGCATAAAGAAACAAACACATAAAATGATCTTTTTCAAAGACACATGAAAATTACTAATTTTTGCCCTTTAGTTCCTTTACATGCCTTGCTTGCTTCACAGCTTTAGGAATCGGTACTTACGTTTGTTCTACAGGAAATTTTAGATACACAAGGTAAATCCTACTTGCTAAAGCAAAGGATAAAGGAATTATTTTCTTTTAAATCCTCCTGTTGTCTTTCAAAGAAAGGAAGGAAAGCACAGTGCTCATGCCTCTAAAGGAACTGGTCCAGTGATAATACAGCACTTTTATGGCCTATGGTACCATCGGGGAGTGTGGGGATCTGCAGTTTGCTGCCTACCCCAATGAATACTAATGCTAGAGGGAGGCAGGGCGGGTGGAATCTTTATAACTTTCCCGATCTAATGGGTGGTGGTGAGGAACAGATGCACTTTTGGGCACACAGCCCTTTGGTGCCATACATGCTGGATCTAGTGATTGTGCCTGGGTGAAGGCATCTGCTGCTCCATCACAGGGCTTGTTCCTCCCCCTGTCTCAATAAATTAGGGTGAGCTGTGGAAACCCTACAGCAGGAGGGACGTGCTGCATTTTCGCCTCAGGATAACCCACAATGTTGAGCTTGAAACAAAGTGAAACAGTGGGCTGCAATCCCTTCGGGCTGGGAGAGGAATGATCATGGGTCTTCCCATATCCCTGCAGAGTAGGGTGAGCCCAGATCCGCTGGGTTAGATCAGAGAAGTAATTTTGGAAGGAAGCAGAATGTACAGGCCTTTGGGTTATTTTTTAATTTGAAGGAAAGTAAGTGCTTCCAAATGTAAGTGTCTATAAACTGCCTGAGGATAGAGGCATTGCCCTGCAATCCCGACTGAATACCACACTCTGGCCTTGGGGTGAGGTCATGGTTTGTCTACCACATTTTCTCTGGGCTAGCTCCTTTCTCAGACAGCTGATTTCCACTAAGGCCTTTCTTAAATGTTTAAAACTCCCTCTGCTCTGAGCAGGAAAGCCCTGGTGTCATACATGGGGTTGGCCAGACCCAACCCTAACAGCAAGGTGCTTGCAAGGCTTGGGGCTATCATGGGTTAAGCCTCTCCCAGGGCAAGGCAGGGAGGCACTTGTAAGCTGATTAGAAAGCTCTGCTTGTATATGTGAAGATATCCTTAGTTATAAGAAGTCTTTCTCAAGATCTCCATGCCACAGGATTTCATTTACCTAGCTGCAGGCCCAGTGCAGGCTGTGCCATGTCTACAGCTGGTGAACCTTCAAGTTCATTGCAAAATCTTCCAGCCTTCATATGCTAAAATATGACTCTTTCCCCCTTCCCACCCTAAAATTTCAGCAGCCCAGCAGCAGTACCCTTCCAACAGCACCCAGAAGGCTCTCCCTCCTCACATAAATGTCACTCTTGATGGTCAGTGATGACACTCTCTTGCCCTTGACTTTTTTGCTGTGGGTGAAAAAGGGCTCAGCTCTAATGACAGCAGCTCTGATAGTTATAAAAATCCTCATCTGCTCTCCCAAGAGCTCTCCTTCCACACATGCACCTCTCCTTAGGAACTTGAGGTCTCCTTTCATTGCAAAGGTTCTGTGAGTCAGCAAAGCTCCTGGAGTGCCCATGTAAGTTCACAAAGAGCTTTGTAAATACTGGACTTTATTTTCGCAAAACAGCCACGTAAAAGTCATCTATTTATGATATGATACCTGGAGATGTATCTAAATACTACCAGGTTGCATTCATTGGGGAATGTTGCTGTTCCTCTGATGCACCATTTGGCTGGTGCAGTTCCTCTGCTACTGGACCAAACATCAATGCAGCCTTGCACGCTTTATGCCTTGAGATGAAGAGCAGGTCTTGCATTGCCACCTGCAAACTGGCTAGGAGAGACCTTGCTGGAACGTAGTTAAAGGTGTATCTGATCTGTGGGGAAGAGTAAGATTCTCCTCAGATTTGTAGAGATTAGGGCATAGTGACTATTGACTTGTCTAGCCTACTTGCTATGTAGCATGTGTGTCATGCAAAAGTCTCACTCAACCTGAAAGATTTTATATTGTAGTGTTTTGAGCCAAAATGAAGTGTCACCAAGTGACTCCAGAAATATAGGTCAGATGATCATATCAGGTAGATGGATTACAGTGGTAGACTTGTCTCCTGGCCCTGAATCGTTTTTGTGATTCTCGAGTTTTCCAACGTGTCTCTGAGCTGTGGGACTTTTCCCAACCATGCTGTGCCACTACTGTGGCTCCAAGCTAGCTACGGGTCCACAAACACAAGAGCAAATCAGGACAGAGACAGATAAGATACTGACCAAGCCATGTTACCCCCGACAGTCTCACATGTGGCTCCGAAATGTGGTGCTTCCCTGTTGGATAAGCCTCATACTTGTTTCACTGAGTTGGTAACACAGAAAAAGGCATTAGGCTTTTCGCACCAGGCTCCTATGCTCATTTCTAAATCCTTTACTAACCGAATTTATGTCCTTTTGGCTCTCCCCCATCTTTTATACTCGGTATGTTTCATCACTGCTTCTGTATTTCCTTCTTTAGTAGAAATATCCTTCTATCTAGACTTAGTTTTAGGCTTCTTCTGTTTTGAACTTGCCTATGGAACTGTGGGCGTCTTTTTATAAAACCATGTTTTTGTCAATTCTTTCTATTGCGTTTAAATTTCTGTCGTACATTTCCTTGGTTGATGCTTTATTCCACTTGATCCTAATATGGTCATCATTATGCACAGCCACCTGCTAATTCTTCAATCTGTAAATCTGTAAGAACTTTTTCTTTTTCTTTTTTTTTCCCCTATCTGAATGAGGTCAGTGCTCATCTCAAGTATGCTGGGTGCATGACCGTCTAAGGTATTTTTTGAATGACCACATGAGTTCCCCGGCAAATATCTCCGAGGCTGAAGTCACCAGCGATGGTAATTCCTCTTTCTACACATTACAGACAGATGGCTGAGGAGATGTTCCATTCACTGGTAAAATTTGTTCTGTAACAGATGCCTGCCAGCTGCCATTCCCTGCCCTGCTGCATGATTTTATAGAGCTAATGAGATTAAGAAACTGTTGAAATTGATTTTTGCTTCTAAATACAGCAAATCTGATTCTGAGAACGCAGGGAGGGCTCTCTCTCAGGTGGTACAAGCTGGTGCAACTCCAGTGAAAAGTCAGTGGAGCTGAACCACTTCACATCAGCCTCGGTGCTGCCTTGAAGGGCAGCTCCCTTAAATGAAAGTGTAAGCATTGAGAAATCAACACCAAAAAGAAGTTTCCAGAGTAGAACAGCAGCGCAAAAGTGGGAAGAAGGGAGAGTCTGGGGCAGTTTAAAAAACTACACTTCACTCATACCAGCAGCTCAAAACTGCTTATACTTCTTGAAAATGCCTTGCATTGGAAACTCCAGTACATCAGATAGATAGCTCATTGCTCAGCCTCGGTGCCATGGCAGAAGGTTGTTTTGCAGCCTTAAGAACATGCTCGCTAATGAATCAACACTTCCCACCTGTAGCCACTGAGGCTGAAGCCTCAAAACCTCCCAGGCTGAAATCCTTCTGCTGATAAAAATCTAGAATGAGCTCGGCATGAAGCTGTGGAAAAACACAGATGTATATTTTGAGAGTCCATGGTCGGGCTTTGAACAATCAGATGAGTATTAAGAGAAAAAAAATGCGGTAGTTTAAAAATAACAGATCTACTGCGTGGCAGCCATAAAAGGAGATTTTAAGGAAAGGAACAGAAAATCATGCCAGACGAATGCATTAGGAACAGCAGTTGATACGGCATGTACAAATGGCAACATATATATCCCCCTTCTCTCCAAAATACATGTGAGAATCTCACAGGAGCAGCCAGAGCACACTGTGGGAATTCTATTAGTACAACGTTCACTATGTCTTGTTATCACCATAGGCTTTTGTTGAATGCTACTATTGTTGCTTTATGTCTCTGGCCAAAATTTAAACTCGCTTAAAGCTTTAAGCAGTGCTTAATTGGACAAACCAACTTAAAGCTTTACAGGCAGTTCAAAAGCATCTGTGACCTGACAGATTTGAATAGTGAAAAACATGACATTCAGCGTGACCTTTCCTTCTCTGCTCTCACAGCTCCTTTCTTCTCAGTAGATGTTTGAATCTATACCATCTTCCCACTCTTAGTTGCCTGCATCCATCTCACCACAACCACTATTTGCAGGGTCATTTATTCCGTCACTTCTGTAGAGGGATGAGAAGGCAGCGCTGGGCCTCAGCAGCATCCCCCAGCTGGCCAGGCACTGTCATGGGTTTCCCAAATGCCCTCATCCCCAGAGAGCAGGACTCTGAGGTCTGTCCTGGTTTGAGCTAATCGGCAAAAGAGTTCAGGCCTGCCGCAAATGAACCCAGCCATCACCACCCCGCAAGCCCAGCCTATCTGAAAGCACTGTTTGCTTGCTGTCTACATCAGAAGTCCTTTGTGAAGAGTACAGTTGCTCCTCTGTAACTGACCTACATGGAGCAGGTCATCAGCTGCTTATGAGCTTTCCTTTTTTTGTTTTTCAGTTTTTTTCCTCAAAAAAAATAACCGCAGTGTGAAGTCATGTTAGAAATAAATAGGCTTGTACTTCTCCCCTAATAATAGAAAGAGGAGCCTTGCTAGGCTACACGTGATTTTCAGTCAGCTCCTCACCTGGGAGGGTGAGTGGGTTTCCATACCGCAGAATAGGTGTCTATACAAGTTACAGCAATTTGGCTCGGCAAAGCCTGAAACAAAATGCTTTATTTTCTGCAAGTCCAAAGAGTGATCTTTGAATTCCTGAGTCTTTTCTCAGGGTGACTTTACAAGCCATCTCCCTCACCCTAAGCAACGAGATCTCTGTGCGTGGCATACAGCTGTGATGGCCCCTGGAGAGTTTTGTCCAAGCCAAGAAATTAAGAGCCCTGTCTAATGGCGTCACCGGCTGCTAATGAAGTTGCACGTTCATAAACTACAGCTACAGCCCTCAAGGGAAACTCCCCGTCATCCCTGCTTTGGGAGGCACAGTTTGTTTGTGTCGTAAGAGCTCATAGGACCCGTGAGAGCTGATGGAGGCAATCTATTCTGTGGGCTTTAATTTTTAACCCTCATCCCCCCGCCCCGATCATGTTCTTCTTTCATTCTCAAATTGAATTGAGCAGAGTTTTAATTTCGGTGCCTATGTCTATTTGTCTATTTGACAGTAGCCAAAAGAGATGGGAGTTATTCGTCTTTTTTCCTCCTGTGGAGGATCAAACAACAAATCTGTATGAGGAATTCCTGATGGAGAAGCCTAAAAGGAAGATTATGAATTTTCAAAGCTGTGGCCTTGTAAGCCAAGCGTCTCTGCAGACATCGTGGAGCAAGAGCTCATTAGGAATAATCATTTAAAACCTGACTGAAATCTCCATAGCTTTTGTGACTTACACCAGATGAAGATGTGATCCATTTACCTAGTTTTAAGCCCAGACACACACTCTTGCGGTGTAGACATAATTTCCTCTGCATGCATAACCATTGCTTTGCGCTGTGACAAGCAAATGTTTATTGGCCGTTGTATGGCTCAGCATGAGCTTATAAGACATTTTTTAAATGGTATTCGTTTTGCTATACATGGTATATATTTTGGTGCTTTTGCTGGTACTTTGCCTCTCAAGATCACTCATTTCTGAAGCACAAGTGTGACATCTTGAGAAAAATAACTTCCACTCACTCAGTACCAATCTATCATGTTGGCTTTATTTCCGTCATAGCATATTGAGAGCAAACAACTTACTACTACTCCGTGCTTCTCAGCTAAATGCCTTTTCCAAAAGGTTAGGGAAATGCTTGTGTCATGGAAAAAACAAAATCCAGCTATGCAGAAAATAAAGAGGTGCAGTGGATCGGGCTTAATTGAGCACTTAACAGGTTCAGACTAGTCTGAGCTTATGTTAACTGAACCACTGAACCCATCCAAGCTGAACAGATGTAGAGCATTTTGGATATGCAGTTAAAATACACTTTAGCATAGTATTCTTTATCTGCAGGTAGTAACACATAACCACCTGGGTAGCCACGCTGAAAATTATTCTCCAGCATGTGCAGGACAGAGGGGCATTTTGTATTTGCACAAGGGTGTCTGAGTACAATATGCCCCTTTGCCTCTGAAGATACAGCCAAGAATGCTCCCAGGCTCTTGTTCTTTTTCTTTTTTCCTCAAGTGTTTGCCCTGGGAAACAGGCACTGGGCATATTCTCAGGATTTCAGGTGGCTCAGAGGCAGAGGGGCTAGTGGATGACTTTGTCCTCTCCGCAAGACCTTTGCTCTTGCATGCCCCTGATGACTCGCTAGTGTGATGCTACTTTCAACCTTCTAAACAGCCAGTATCTCGAAGTCAGTGTGGGAATTGCCCCAGAAATCTCCACCTCACTGGAAATAATGCTTCTAAAGCTGAGTGATAGTCTTTACTAACTAAACGGTGTTGCTACCACCCTGTCACAGCTGTTGGTCATTCCACTGTACTTTTTGCTGTGGAACAGATTTTCTTTTTCACCTGGGGAAAAAAAACCCTATGCACACTGTTAGATAGGTGATAATGTGCCTGTCCTAGGAGATCACAAGACAGTTTGTGTCATTGTTATGTCTGCAGTTAATTTAGGATTCTTTAAAACAAATGTTCAAGGGAAAAAAGTGCGTGGTTGCAGCTTAAGGTCATGGTTATTACAGCATCCCTGGCTCTAGCAGGCAGATCAGGAATATTGTAGCTCAGCATTTTCTGGATTGTAGAAATCTATCTGTTGGCTTAGGCTTTGCTAAAATGTAAGTGGTATTTACAATTGCACTTGGCCATGAACTGCTTCTTTCTGATATGAATCCAAATGCTAGGGTTATAATTACTGTGAATCCTGCAATCTGAAAGCATAAGCTTAACATGCATTGGGCTGGTCTTCACAAAGAACTCGCTGAGGGCTGCAGTGGCCGTCTCTGAGGAATCTTCCCACCGCACTGAGTTATGTAGCCAGCCTTCATCTCTGTGGTCTCCTCTTGATACTGTTTCATTTTGCCTGCAATAACTGTGTTAGACACCATTGCGGACTGACTCCACAGCCTGATGCTGGCCCAGACATAAGATGTGGGATACATGCTCTTCCAGGGACTAATTTTAAGTACTTAAAACAGAATGGAAGAGCTTCAAAAGGGGAGAGACCCACTTTAAAAGGGATACGCTCTTATAGTCTTGTAGGTCATCTTCTAGTCCTTATAATCAGCAAGGGAGGGAACAAACCTTGAATCTCCCAAAAAGGGGAGTAGTAGCAGGAGGATAATACAAGTCCTCTTTTTGTAAGGCCTGATCTTGACAGCGATCTGTGTAGGCGCATACCAGATCAAGCCAGAGCAAAGCCAAATAGGCAGCCAGCATCCAGAGACCTAGGAAAATATTACTGGTGCAAAATTAGAACATCAGTACTTGCAGAACCGAGAGGGGTTGCCTAAATTTGGGACAGGCATGCTTAAAATGACAGCTAAAGGTATGAATCCTTTTGTGGGCCCGCCTGTATGCTGCTAGTGTTGAAGGGTTCAGCATTGCCAGCTGCCAAGCTGTAAGCCTTCCTAAGGGCTGGGTGATCAACACCTCTCAGGCCAAAACAACACTTGAAATCGACTGGATTCAGTGAATGAAAACTGAAGCTAAAACCACAGCTGGAAGTTTGAGCCAGGCTATAAATAAAGTACCCAAGTAAACTGAGAAGAAAATGTTTCTAAAGAAACCTGTCCACACACCTTGCACTTTAGTGATGGGAGGCAGCTTGGTTGAATTTTTTCCCAGTGGGTAATACAGTGTGTGCTTACGACGAATACATTTGGACAAACGTGGATGCTACACAGTGTTAATGTTGGGTTTTTTGAGGGTTTTTTCCCCATAAGCAATTTGGTAAGTTTTTCTGTAAAATTTGATTAGCAACGGATCATTTATAATGTGTAATTGGTGAATTTCCTATGCTAAACACTTTGTCTTACAAACATGTAGTCAAAGAAGGGTAAGAGATTCTTACATAAGACACAGGTATGCTCATAGTCTTAATTTTATCAATAAGGAAAAAATCCCCTGAAAACTGAACAGGTCTCAGAATACTCTTCTCTAGATTCTGGTTTTGCACTGTGTTCTGAATTTGACACATTAGAAAAATTTTCAGCTAAAGATAGAAGGGATTTTATACAGACAGACTTGTTCTTTCTGACCTGTGTGTGCCTACATATATATTTATATAGTTTAAGAAGAAAAAGATTAAGTATGCCCTCTTTAGCTTTGTAATAAACTCAAACTTAAGTGAAGCCAGAGGAAGACTTTGGCTGTGTACTCAGCCTCTGCAGGTAGAGTCTCATTTCCAGTTTGTTCTATAAACAGGCTCTTTTCTTCCATTATTTAAAACTGCTCAGCTGCTTCTCTGCAAGAAAACAGCAAAGGCAATTGAATACAGCCTTGATCACGTAAGTGGCTCTTGTCTCAAAACCTAGTTCATATTCAATGTTGTCCTAGTTTTTCTCAAGCCCATAAAGGTCCTTTTCAGAGTTGAAGAAATTCCAGTTATTGAGTGCTGGAATCACTGTGCGCGAGCAAAAAAAGTACAGTGTATAGCATACTACTATAAAATTACATATAAATATTTACATACCCTTTAATGTCACCTCATGTTCAGTTAAGTTGCTGGGGTTTTTTTGCAGCTTTTCTGTAACCTTCATTTGGCCATTTCAAGCATGACTAACATATTTCGAATTATTTTTAAACTTACAACATCTTCTCTTTAAAACAGTGTGCATGAAAGTGCAGGTGGCTGAGCTGAGTTCAAAAGATTCATTTGCCAAGGAGACCTAGGACTTTCCAACTGTATTTCAGTGCTTGTTTCATAATAAAGCCACTGCGTTATCCTGAATTTAGACTAACTCTGTGGTTATGGTGGTGTCGATTAACCGTAGTGTCAAAGAGAAGAATTCAGCCTGAAACAGGCAATACAGGGATTTTTATTTTCCTCTCAACTTCTCTTTACCAAGCACGGACAAAGAGGCAGGTTGCTACGTATTGTTGTTACACCTTATCTAAATATATTGATCAGTTCCTCCGGACTCTTATCTGTTTGCTCAGCAATGACTCTGGTTCATTCACACTGGAATTGCAGGGGAGCTGAATGGATACAGCCACGTGAAACGTACCAGTAGGCTAATTCAAGCTGGGTGACACCGTACCTGGCTTCTCTTTTGTTTCTTCTTCCTGGTTGTTTGACATCCGCCAGCCTTTCTGTTCATTAAGTCCATGTGATGAATAGAAGGCAGCAACTGTAATTTGGGCAGTAAAGGCCACCTGGTCGATAAATATAATAAAGATCCACTAGTGCATCTCTTTCAGCGCTGAGTGCGTCAGTGAAGTGCAAACTGGAAAATTTATGATAGTGAATGGAAATCTTAAATCGATGTGGAGATTCTAGCAGTTTCCAGTGTCCCACCGGCATCTCTTGCTCCCAGCCTTTTCAAGCCCAATAAAAGAACATTTTCAAAGGTGAGGTTCCCCCAGTAACAGAGAGATTACATTCGTGTCGTATTGTTTTTCGAGTAGCAGGCATCTGGTTCTGCTAGTTTTCACACTGGGATAACTTTATTGGAGTGGATCCTGCACTGCTGCAAGGGGAGGTGTACCCAGCCGTGCGGGATCAGACTGGTGCATAGAGTCAGCACAGCGGTTTCCGTGCCATCCATGCACTGCCTGTGTGGCACAGGCGGTGTGCTGGGGAAAGCAGGAGAAGAGGTGTCTTGCAGCACCAGTAGTCCTTATGCAGACATAGGAGGAAGCTCAGCCCACAAGAGCCCCAACACCAGCTGATTATAAACACCAGCTTTGCACTTATCACTCCCAGCCTGTGCCTTTGCCTGAGCTGAGCTCTGTCAGTCCTGACTTCATCAGCATTACTGTAAGAATGTGGCATGGGCTCGAGTCAGAACCAGGGACTCAACATTTGTGCTCATGACTTGGTAATATTGACACGTAGATGCGATCTTGGCCTTGATGCTGATCAGTGAAGGCAACGCTACAGCATGTGGGAACAGCCTCACACTGGCCAGTGAGTGTAATGTCTTTAGCAGACTTTACATCATGAAGCGGTTAATGAATTCTTTTGTACTGAATGGCTGGATTCAATAAAAAGTTTCTGGGGCAAGTTACCATAGCCTGCCATACTGCAGTGCATCAGGCAGACCTTTTTTCTTTTTCCTTTTCATTTATTTTTTCTTACCCTTTTAATTTTAAATTGAGTGCAGCTGACTGCCTCCAATGCTGTTGTTAACAATGGCTCTTCTTTCCCTGGGACAATGTAACATTTAAAACAGATAAAAGCCCATGTGGGGCTAATAAAAGTTTGTCCCCATCCTCATTCCTGTAGGGCAAGTTTTCCCATCGTTAACATTTTAAGTAGCAGCCAGCTATGAATATGAATGTAATTGAGTTTTACATATTACTTATCAGCGGGTAACTCCGAACAGGCGTCACTGGAGGGATGTGCTGAATCTCAGAGAAACTTCACAGCGTCGGGGGAGCCATGTGGAGCTGCATGAGCTGCAGCCTTAGTGGGGACTGGGGGGTCAACAGGCAACAACTATGAGGACCATGTTCCTATAGGGCATGGCAGCCCAGCTGCCCCAGTCCAACAGGAGTAGGAAAACAGGAAGGATCCACAGATGACACTCAGGGTTTGCCCCAGCAAGACTGCTGTGCTTTCCTTCTGGTGGCTAATGGAGAGAGGGATCAAGTCAGGAGGTTCCCATTCCAAATTTTCCATCTCGTTTGCTTGTGTAGATTGTGTTAGGGTTCTAAATGAAACCCTCTGAGCACTGGTCTTTCTGTCCATATCAAGGAGAAGGTGTAAGTGGCTGTCTACAGACATGCATACCTTCTTGGATGGAGCATGTTCATTGAACCCTTACAAAAATCATTGCAAACAACATTATGGTTCCAGGGCACTATAAAAGCATTAGGTTTTATAAATGCACTTTGAGGTGACTTCTGTCCTGAGCAGTTTCTGCGTGGTATATATGCAGTGAGCAAACCAACTAGATTTAAAATAAAAGTGTGTGTGTGTGTGTGTGTGTGTGTGTGTGTGTGGCAAGGGCATGTGTTTTGACTACCCTCCAAGCAGAGCTCAATCCAGAACATCCATGACTGGAGTCTTCCTTTGCCTTTGATGGTCTTTGGACTGGGCTCCATGTTGCTTTGCATGTCCATGCATGTCTGTGGGGTTTATTTTTTTAATCTTTAACTGTTATTTTCAAAAATGGTTTGAAAGCCTCTATCAGTGCTATGATGGAAAGGTGCCTCTCTTCCTTTCCTCCACATCTTCCTGGTGTCTCTGTTGCTGGACAGCTCTTGGTTCCTACATCAGCTTCTGTAGTACCAGGCCTGTCCAGCAGTGTGAGCTGAGCGCCTGCCCTGCCCTTCCCACCAACAGCTCACATCAGTAACAGGACCCAAGAGTCTGTACGGTATGGACTGTTTGGATTTACAAAGCTAGAAATGTGATTGCTCCCCCCCAGTGTTTATCAACTATACATTCCAGCTGAAGCACAAATGAGTCATTTTTACATTGCTCATAGAAAATAAGAAAAGGTTTAAATACCCACAAAATTTGCTTACTCTTTAGATGTAGCCCCCGGAAGGGTGAGGACAGCTTCCGCCACTTTCTGGTTGGATACGTCACTCACATGACTATTGGAGAGTCAAACAGTCCCTACTAGTGATAAGTGATGTACAAAAAATAGGGAAAAGGCCATGAGGTCAAATCCCAAGGACAGTTTTGAAAAAGGCTGGAATGCAAAAGGTGCGCTTAGCTTCGGTAAGGCCTTTTCATGACACGCAGCCCGGTGATGCTACATGGTGTTTATAGAATTAAGCCGGTCTTTGCCCACACAAATATGAAGTTAGATCTTTATGCACTAGTGTCAGTCTGCAGACTGATACAGATGGTCGTTTTGTTCAGAGCAACATGCATGAATGTATCCCAGAGGTGAAGCTCAAAATACCCGCATTGCTCTAGTGTGCCGCTCCCTCTCTTTCCATTAATGTGAAATGACTCACAGGCTTGAAAGGACAAACACTGATCAAAAGACCAAAGAGTGATTTACTGCGGCAGGATGGGACAAGATGTTTTAGCCCAACAAATAGTAACTGCATTTAGAGGTGAGTATTGCCAAGGGAGCCCAAGGCGGTGCTTGCTTACTAAATTGAGTAAAATGCAGGGATTTCACCAAATGCAAATGACAATGAACAATATGTATGACTCAATATATCCGCTATGCTTTCAATGTGGAGTCAGAGGGTGGTATAGCTGACCTTCTAAAGTGATGCTTTTCAAACCACATTGTTATGATTATCAAAGTGTTCGTTTTAGAATGCAGTATTTGGACCCACTCCTGCTAATATTCTCATGTATCATTTGAAGGCTGTTTTCGCTGCTGTTTAAAGAAAGTACTTCCCGGCAGCCCCTAGAGTGCCATACTTTTAGTTCTATGTCTAACCAGGGAATGAAATTTGCCATCAGCTCTCTGAGGCTTGATGCACACCTCTGGGATACTTCAAGTCGTGTATGGAATTGGCTAAAATAAGTTCGATGGTGATTTTGCGAGTCCTTCCTGTGTGCCAGAAATAGTCTCTGAGAACAATGTGGGGTGAGAAATATTCTCTGCTCTTTAGCCTCAGCTTCCTTCTATCTAAAAGTTGTCGGTGGTATCACTGGCAGTGCAGAGCAGATCCCAACACAGCTGTGGTGTGACTGCAGTTTTGCAGTACTGTAAGAGAAAGAAAAAAAATCTGGCATCAAATTTGCAAATTTAAGTGTAGGAAAAAAAAAAAAAAAAAAGAAGAAAAAGTATTAAAATAATGCCAGTACAGTGTCTGTAACATGGTCAGCCCAAGGCCAGCACACAGACTGGAATGAGGCCCCCGCAAGTCCAAAGAGAGGCAGTTTTGCTGAGATGCATTTCCTCCCTGTCCTCCATCAGCCAAGCCAAAAACTTAACAGGAAAAAAAATTAAAAGGAAGCCGTACACAGCAATTTGGCTGCACAACGATACTCATTACAAGTAAATAGCCCAGGCCTGGCTCCTCCATGGTACTGGGGCTCAGGGCAGTGCTCAGGGGCCAGGCGAGACGCTGCCGCTGGTCCCCCTTAGCCCTGCTTATCCCCAAGCAGTCACCCTGCAGGTCTGTGAGGGGTCTGGCACAGGCTAGGCCAGCCATGGTTAAAGTGCAGTTTTCCTGAAGCAGGAGCTATGATGGTCACAAACCCAACTGGTATCTGACTAAGTACTAAAAATTTAGCAGAATCTTTTATTGGGTTGAGGATGCCTTATTTTGATCGTGGAGGTCAGACACAGGCGTGGGAATTCCCCCAAGTTGGTTTATTTGCAGATTTGTTCAGACAGTTTCTTTCTTCTTTTTTTTTCTTTTCTTTTTTTTTTTTTTTTTTTTTTTTTTTTTGGCAAATCAGCCTTTTTTATAATAATCTCATCTTGAAACTTGAGAGGAAGGGAATGTATGGGTGAGCAGCTAATATCAGTGAGTTCTGGAAACTCCCTTTTCATGATCTCCTTTAGCAGCTGTACTGTTTTGATGCTTTCATTGCACTAAAAACATATTTGACAATAAAGTAACTTCATCTGTTCCAGTAAAATTAGCTTCAGCTCACAGTAAGTTTGATAAAAGGACTACTAAATAATATGAATATACAGAGAACTTGATCTAATGTTTTGACCTAATATAGCATAAAGAAGAAAAACATCAGAGGTTTTAGGATCAGAGAAGGGGAGGCTATTTTTCTTTACTGATTATAGTCCTGATTCAAATATTAAGAGTGTATATGTAGCATCTAGTGACTGGCAGATGTAAATATTGGTTTAAAATTAATTTTAAAGTATCTCTTTATACAAAGCAATATATTTACTTATTTAAATCATACCCATCTGGACATGTTATCAAAATCAGTCCTGGTCTACTATAAGCCATTTGCTGCCATTGCCACCCACTGGCCAGGGACAAATAACTATCCTGTTCCTGACCCAGATCAACAAATATCCTGATTAAACAGGCACATCTTGCTGCATATCCAATTGCTTTCTATACAGCATCTTGCCGTTAATACAAAACCTGGCCAGCTTTGTACAAAATTTATTTACTGATTTTATCTTCAAAACATAAGTCATAGTCTGGGAGAAGGGCAGGGGGAGGGAACATGTTTTGCAGACCGTGAACTCTGATCTAGTAGTTTCATCCTTCTGTCGTCTCTTTAAATGTACTATTTAAAACCCAAAGGATCTCATCCTTTTATGTGTCTGTAATACAAGACACAGGTTTGGCAATATGTAGTAAAATAATGAAACTGAATTACAAATGGTAGGGAGCTGTTTTTCTCACATGGGGTCAGCATACATGGTAGTACTTTGGCTTAAGGATGAAATTACTATAGTACCATAATAACTAACCTTATTAATCTCTTCCCATTTTCTTAAGTGTATCACAAAAAGAAATATTACAGCAATTGCAGCTGAACACAGGAATCCTTCTCTACTATAAGCACAGTCCTTTATGTACTGTGGTTTTGTGTGTTATTTTGTTCTAATCATGCTAACAAGTAATCTTATTAATCATATCTGTTGATGCTGGTTTACCGCTTTCCTTCAGAAATGATTTTAGGGCCCAATATTTGGGCCTTTGTAACAAATCTGAAAAACTGATATAAAAATGATTCTTCTTACGGAAGCTGTTCTTCACTTAGATACCCCTTAAAAAAAGGTAAACCAGGCCCTTACATTTCTCTTTCATGTGTCCTTTGGTACCATACCAGCTACATAGGAGCAGTGCTGGGATAGCCTTCTCTACAAATGGTTAATCAGAGGCAAAGAAAGGCAATAATGTTTTGTTCTCTGCATCATTAGTAAGGGGGAAGGACGTAGCAGAACAACCGCATCTTTTGTTTTTAAGTTCTTTGGAACAATTCTGCCAGGCAGCGCGTTTTCCCTCTGTTTCATTTGTCTTTGTTATTTTCCTATCTAATTAAAATTCTGCAATTCTGTCATGAAATTGTTGTCTGGTTAAGGTCACAAACAGCTTCTGTCCTAATGAAATATGAATTGCATTAGTTAATTGAATTGCGCACTTATTGTGTGTTGTGAATGAACTGAGCATACTTATATTCTTAATATATACTGAGCATTTTATCAGTCTAGGGAACATGTGGACACAGAAAATGCCGTTATCATTATTTGCTTCACAATAAGGAGATTTATTTGTCAATAGGGCTACAAAGTATCTGTGAAGGACGAGAACTGTAAGATCTCACACAGGCATCTGCTAGCTGGGATAAGATCGTCAGCGATCTGGGGTCAGGTCACAGTTCCGAGCAGAAAGCTCGAATAAACCCGTATTATGCACGGTGTCTCTGTGATGTCTGTAAAGATAGGAAGAAGCAAGGAAGAGTAACAAAACATCTGTGGCCTTCTGCAGCAGCAAGCTTTTTGCATTAAGTGAACCTCGTAATTGAAACCCTAAGTGCATGGCCCAGGTCATTCTTTTCCAGGATCTGCCCGGTCTCTGTGTGGACACTACCCTCATACCTCTGGTAACACAACCAGCTTTGCTCTGAGATCATTTTTGTAGATGGGAGATTCTTCTCTGAACTGTGGGAGAGTTCAGTTTAGCACGTCAAGTACCTGCCCAAAGTCAAGGCTGTGGATGAAACAGGTGCTTAAGGGAAGTAAGTGCAGGCTCTAGTGCTCAGCCTTTACAATGTCTAAGATGGATCTTTTGCATCTGTAACCACTCAATGGGGGACTCTGCTAATGAATCAAACTGTTTCAGAGGACAGGCGTTAGCTGGGAAAACAGCAATGGAATGTGGTATTTAATTTCTTTACATGAGTCTTGATTTTCACTTAGTTGTTCAAACCATTCAGTATTATACATGTACTGATGTATATATATGCATATATATAATATACATATGTACATGATATGCATATGCATATATATATCGCCAATGTTTACGCTTTAGATTTATTTATAGAGAAAAGTATGTTTAGATTCTGTATAATACTTACATAAGGTAATAGATCTGTATATAGTATCTTCTAGTAGCTCTTTAACTTGACAGGTGTGGAGAGATATCTATTGTTCTGTCAAATAGTGCCTCCCTTAGCTTGAAATGATATTTCATTCAACAGTAGGCTGAAAGAAAAGATAAGCTATGTTCAGGTTGAAAAGTTGTTGAGAAATTTCTTCTTGTAATCATTTTCCACTCAAAAACTGAGGAGATATGCAAATGCTAATGGCAGTCTTTCTTTTACTACGGCAAGCTCATGCAGGAATATAAAACCACTTAAGATAAACACAGCTAAAACTGACTTGCCATGTTACACAATTCCCAAAGGGAAATACCATGACCCTTTCTACAAGAGTAGCAGAGAGAAGAGAATCTATCCTTGATCTTAGCCGGCATGAGCAACTGCTTTGTGGGGGACTCCCAGCTCCGTGCACATGCAAAGCTACTCATAATTTCCCACTGTGGGCAATTCTCCACAGCTGCTGTTGCACTTACCTTCCAGGAACACTCCTCCACGTGCTCCAGTCAAGCACTTCATTACCACCATCCGCAGATGATGCATCAAGATACAGAGATTAAATGAGGTATTCTTGCTCGGGTGTGTAGGCAAGGACTTTCCCTATATGCTCAACAGAGTGGGGAGAGAGGTTTCTCCAGAGGGCAGCTTGGGAATAGCCACATTACCCTGCTTCTTCTCTGAATCACCTTCTGGAAGAGTTTCTCTCTCTTGAGATCATTGTATTTACTGAACCTAAGGGGACCTGCCTCTGGGTGTAGTTGTTTCATTGCAGAAGTGCTTCAAGCAGACCAGTGTCCTGCACTCCCCAGTCCCACCGAGACAGTCATACCTGCTAAATCTTCTAAGGAACTTCCCACCTAGTGCCTGTATCACTCAGTTACCTCCTCTCTCTCTCGCTTTGAATTTTCTGCATTTACTGCAGTACTAACAGCTCTAGCTGAGCTACTGTTGAATATCCCTGCCCGCATGAAAGGGTTCAGGAGGTGAGTAAGAAAGGGTGGGCGTCTGCAATGGTTTGGTGAGGTGCTTCCTGACAGAGTCATGGCAGTGGGCAAATGACTGAGAGCGAAAGTGGTGGGACGAGGCGTGAAGGGTGATTGACAGTGGTTGCTTAGTGGTCTGAAAAGAGATGAGTGAAAGTACTTGGGGGGTGGGGAAGTGAGTTTGGGAAGCACGGCTGACTGTGAGAAAGACACCACTACATTACCCGTGGCGCACTGCAGGTGTGTATGCCGTATTCTCTTCCATGAATGCAGCTTTAAAAGGCTTGATGTCATTAAAAATATTCACGTACTTCTGTCCAAAAATACATGATATAATGATGTATAATTATGGAGGGGAGGAAATGAAAGAGATTCAAGGAAGGCTGAAAAATAAAAATAAACTGAGGGGTCCTCTAGGGAGAGTAGAGAAGAAGTGAAGACCAATATAGCCTTGCAGACTGTAATGTGGCTTTGTTGTCTTCTGCAGCGCCATCGTGTGCAGGCAGGCAGTCTGGGGCCCTGCTCCTGTGGGTAACCCTCCATGGGGACACCTGCGCTACAACTGCCCTTGTGCTCCTGGGCGCAGCCGCAGGACAAGTTGCCTGTCTGATGTTTGGTGCAGCCTTATCTGCCCAGTGCCATCAGCCCTATTACCTCTGTGGCCTCTGCCAGCATCCACCTCAGCCCTACATGGTGCAAGGATGTCTCTCTAGGTGGCAACGGATGATCCTCAGTACAGCCTGGGAGAGCCTGCTCCCCTGCTGCAATTAATTCAATTAAAAAACCAAAACTAACTGTCCCATTATCTATACCTGAACAAAGAAGTGAAGGCAGCTGTACATGAACAGTAGCATTCTGTACCCTGACACAGCTTAAAATTCAGCATCATTAGCAGGTTATTTAGCTTTATATTTAGTTAAATAGGAAACAGTTACCTTTTTTTTATTTCTATACAAATCTTACTTTAGGAATCCGTGGGGTTTTTTCAGTCAAAGTCTTTCTTAGTTAGATGAACACTAGAAACTTTAGAAAAAATCTTTGTAAAACACTGAAGGGCAATGAAAAAAACTCCCCTGTTCAGCTAATATGCATGTATTAAAAACTGCCTGTCTTCACCAAAATAATGATCCACCCAGCACAGACTGTGCCTGTGCTCAGCACCACCTGCTTCAGATGAAGGCAAAGGAATGCCACTAATGACAGATATAAGATAATGTCTTCTCTCTCCCATCCTTGACCCTGTCCTGCATAGTCCTGTTGAAGACCTCACACTAATCCCATGAGTTCAGAGACTGATTTAATCCTTCAAGCGTAAGGCTTCCATTGTTATTATTGTTATTGTTATTATTATTGTTGCTGTTACCACCGTTACTCCTACTCTTATTACTATTACTATTATTTTGGAATAACTGTTAGCAGCTTTTGTTTACTATAGAAATATTTAATAATTCTTTGAAGCTTGGTGAACTGCCTTCTCAGCATCCTGTAGCAATCTAATTTAAATTATTTATATAATAAAATGGTCTAATTGTGGATCCCATGCAAAACTATGTCCTCTTACCAGCTTTAAATTTCCTGTCTTTCCTTATGTAATTGAAATCCTTCTATTTCTTTCACGTTGAGGACCGGGAGTGCTGAATTTCCATCCCTACATTCTCTCTCCCTGTCAGTCACTCACTCCTTGTTCAGTTAGTTGCTTACTTACTAATATGGCTAGTTCCAGTGCCCTCCCTGTTGAAAAGTTTTTTCTGTTCTTATAGTCTTGTTGCTCCACTCTGATCGCTGTCAAATAGTGCAGAAAATTCAAATACAACTTTCTGGAAAGATTTTTTAATTCTCATCAATTTTAATTAAATTATTATCAATGCAATAATGATTAATGAATAATATTAAAATTTTAGAAAAGGGATCAGGAATTTAACTTCCTCTGTCTCCATTCAGACTTTAGCTTTGTAATGTATTACTTGGCCCAAGGCTTTCAATGCTTGGTACCTACTTAACTTCAGACTACAGGAGGTTCCCCCTGTGAAACTCAGTCTATTTATTTAGGTGTCTACTCATGTGTTTAAGAATCTAACTTGAAAGCATATTTTTTGAAGATTCAGGGAAATGTGATACATTACAGTGAGAATGAGAAAGAACTTTCTTGGGCAGTACAGTTCTGACAGTTATTTGCCCGACCAAAAGCCCACCATTTTTATTAAAACTTAAGCAAGTAGATACAAAGATAGTAACTCTTATTCTGACTGCTGAAAGTATCTTACCTTCTGTTAAGGACCCTCAATCTTACAGAGTTTCTGCTTCTTTACTTTCAAATGTTCTGAAATTCTGCAGATGTCTGTAGGAAATTGAGGAAGCTCAGAAGCTGAAAGGTCAGATGGGAGGGGAATGGTGGCTTTTAGGCACACGCTGGCCAATGCTTAGTTTTAAGAAGCCAGGCTTCTGGTGAAAGAGAAGCTTGGTTACAGAATGGAGGGTCAGATCACACTTCTCTGGCAGAAAATGCGATTCTTTGCAACTGAAGATGGCTTTTGCTACCGGTCAGAATGAGACTGGGGAGATAAATAACCCTGTTATCTCCAGGAATGCAGTTGTGAGGAACATGAACTCAGCAAACTTCTTAGTTGCAGCCAAAACAATGGATGTCATGAGACACGGGATGAGCTTTTCTTACCAGTAAGTAAGAGAGACTGTCTGGGAACTAACATCATTTGGCTAGATAGAAAACTTTGGGTCTGAGACAAGGCTAATGGTTTTGACTCAGTTATTCCCTGCTTCATATGCAAGCCTGATGAGGCAGTGAGATCTATGCCAGTTCTGAGTGTCGCCAGAAAAGACTGTTCAAGAAGGCGTTTTAGTTTGTTAGATAGAGAGTGAAGAAACCTTCAGGGGAAATGAGAGGCTAGAAAATGGAGAGGACCAGAACAGAAGTAGATCCTGCAAATAAGCCAGAAGTTATGAGGATCTGGGGAACATATTAGTCAGATATGTCTATTAAAGACATCTGTATATATGGCAGCATCTTGTGAATTCAGAGAACATGATGCCAATTACGACCATCAGAGAGTCATAATTTTGGTAAATGCGTAAAAGGGAACTCAGTAAAACTGGGAAGGTATCAGGAAAAGGAGTTGAATAAGTGTAAGTATTTAGACAAATGTAACAAGCTTAAAAGCAAGAGAAAAACAGAGTATTTTGCTGTGCAGGATGATTTCGATAATAATAGGTGGTAGGGAAATGTAATGAAACAACAGAAACTATTCAGCAAAGAAAGATTGGCCACAGAGGCAGGGGAGATACCACTGTGTAGAATAATGACATGAACATTATTTAGCTGAACTTTTAAGTGGGAAGGACTATGAAACTGAATCTCTGAAGACAAATAAATAAATGCTAAAGTAGAAATTCTAAAGCATTTTAACAACTTTTGGAAAATAAAGACATTAGCAGATCTTTGGTGCTAATATCCAGGTTAAGAAATGGAAATGGAGTGAGCAGTGTCGAACTCAAAAAAACTATTAACAAAATAGTCGCAATAGGGACTTTGGATACTCCCCTATGCTTGGCCAAATAGATCAGGAGGTGCACAGATTAGAGGAGAGATTTCTTGACAGTTGATGTGACAGCATCTTGGAAAAGTGACACACAAAAGGAAGAAACTAGTCTTAACTCAGGTATTAATCACAAACTGATTGTAGCTGATTCGCTAACTCTCAACGTCTAGGTGGGTAGGCCACAAGGCTAATTCAGTACAACAGCTCCTGTGTTCACGGGTCATACCTTTTATCTTTTCAAGGGGATGCTGTTTCATTTTTTTAAAAACTGTAACATAAGTACGTATTTTAATATCTAAGAAATTCAACAAAGAGCAAGTTCATGTTTCTCTTCCTAAATCTACCCTTAAAATTTGGCCAGAGGTGAAGTACTAAACACAACTTTATGAGCTGCTTTTCCTCCCGGGAATGTGAAAGCTTTCAGAGAGCTTCTCATGTGGCTCACCAGCTACCACCTTCTTGATAAAGCACATAGACACCATGCACTTTCCACATATTAGGATTCATTGAGCAGGATTCATTGATACATTGATTCATTGATACATTGCCCAGGTATCTCCACTTTCCAAGCATGGTTTTGTGTTGGCTCCACAGCAAAACAGACACAACTGGTGTTTGTACTAAGTTTGTACTAAGTCTTGTTTCAAATGCTCCTACCTAACCCTGCTTGCTTCTAGAGGAACACCACCTCATCTTAGGTTTATTTGAGACACAAACTGGGTATTATAGTCTCATCGAATGCTAGGCAGGCCTGGTCTTCACTGCAAGCTACCACTGTGTCACAACACAACCTTGAAGAGTCCCCTTGGCAGAATGCCCACAGTGACTTGGCAATTACATCCACCTAGGCTGCACTCAGCATTGTGGCAGCCAGCTGCAGTTAAAACCTGCTGGGACCACAGCTCAAGAACGATTAGCTGGCACGATGACAATCACGTATTTGTCTCCACTAACTTCAACTTAATAGACAGGAATAAGCAATATGCTGGCAAGGAAAGGCATAACTTGTGTACACACTGTGCAAGGTAGTACTGAATGTGTGAATAGTGATAACAAAAGTAATGAATGAAAGAAGGTTGCACACCCATAGAGAGAAGGAATCACAGCAAGGAATAGCTGGAGAACAGGGTCAGGCAGGCACGAGAAGAGACTCATTAACCCTCCCATGGTTGTTACCTTACATAGGAAGGCCATTTGGATGGGACAGAAAAAGGATGCAAAGGAGCAGTGTATTTTTTCCAATCAAAAGCCATCTGTCACCTATGCTGAAAATTTACTTCTTTTTTCACTTCAAGCATATTAACAGTTGAATATATGATGGTATTACTGTTGACACTGAGGACATAGGGCTTTAATGAATCAATAGATTTGTTTCATCTTTAATTTGAACCTTTAATCCTCTTGCTTGTGCAAATTCTTCTTCCTTCAGGTCAAAGCATTAAATAAGCTCAAGAAGTAAATAAGGAAATAAATACCAGAATCCCCTTGGGGAACATTTAAATTAAAGTTTTCTAATAGTCAAATCAACTTAATGCTGTGATCACAGACTTCAACTTCTTCCCCTTCCTTCCAGCTCTATGATCGAAGCTTTGGAAATAAATAGCCAAAAAAAGAGATGGCCTTTAGTTTTCTTTTAGTGTCTTGATGCTTGTGTCGCTCTAGATTGTTTTTTGTTTGGTTTGGTTTAACTGCTGTCTATATAGACATGCAGGAACTTTTAAAACACAATTTTGTAAAAATCAAACACATTTTAGCCCAAAACATCAGACTGAGAATTTCCCCCCATGTTTTATGCCTGGTTTACATTCCACTATACACCCGTGTTGGCTGTGCATTTGACTTTTTCAATGGATATAAATTATACTGCTACAAACCCTTCTGTAGACAAAATCTTGCTGATATAACTGTCTTCCACCAGCACAACGTATTTCAGTTAATGAGTCAGAATACACTTTGATATGATACCAAAAGATGGTATAAATGGTTCCTCCTGGGGGGAGGATTGCCACTTTACTGTTAAAGCGTAGATAAGTTCTGATCTTTTTCTTTTCTCTTTCTTGGGCTTTAATCAGTCAAGCCCATATCTAGTATTTCTCATTCAGAAATAATACAGCTTCTTTTCAACACCTTTTTGACTTCTGTTCCCTGTCTGTGGCCTTGCTTTGATTGTATGGTCATCAGAAAAGAGTGTATCTACAATCTTCTTGAAAGCAGAAGTTCTGTTTCAAGCAACAGCAACTGCAAGATCAAATGCCTCAAATCTTAAAGAAAACTGACTTGAAAGTTTGAAACTAACAAATGGTTTCTAGTTGGCTAAGACACTTGTATTTAATATTGAGGAAGCAATGACTTTCTGGCCTCCAGTGAAGCATCTTCTAGACAGACAGGCACACAACAAAATGAAGTCTTAATGCCGTGAGCTTCTTGAGAATGCTACAATAACATTCTGGCAGGCTGGGCTCCCTTGGCTCTTGTACTCACTGCAATTTGAATGTCTCTTTTGGTTTAGTGTGATGCTTGGCAGGTTTCCCAACTTTACATTATCTGGGAAAATAAGACAAGAGAAGCTGGTACATTCAGGGAGCCTTTGAAGAAGCTTCTTCACAGTTTGCTCATAGCAAAACAGTTGGCTGCATGTAGGAGAAGTGTTAGGACTGCAGCTTAGACTGCTAGCTTGAAAAGGGTTTAACTGAATTGCATCCAGGCACCAAGATGCTCAGATACCACAGCAATGTGTGTGGTATAAGAACCTAGATAGAAGAAGATTAGATACCAAAACAGACAGAATTTTGCATGTGATTTCCTGGATTTGTTTAAACTTATAGCAGCAACAGTTGATTATAGGAGGTTCTGAAGGCTGCTTTCATGGGTGGGTTATGTCACTTATGCATTAGGTTCCAGCCATAAATTGCTGGAAGAGAGAATTGCTGGAAAGAATTCCCTGTGGCAGGAAGCCCCTGTTCATAAAACGCTGATGGAAACCATCCCTGTGCCTTCCCACTCAGGGGTAGAAGCAGCAGATATTGATGAAGAAAGACCTGGGGATGAATGCTTGTATCATGATGACAGCAATGGCAAAATTCCCATGAAAAGTGCATCAAAATGGGCACAGGTCATCACCCAAAGAGAGACCCAGGAAGTCATTGCACACAGGAGTTATTTGTGGTCATCCTCTAGATGATTGCTGTACCTACTTCCAGATTTAGTCATTCTCCTTCTACAACATGTGAATCCCTTAGCTCTTCTAATCACATCCTCTGGATTTTAAGCAAGGGTAGGTCTTTAATTGCAGAGTAATGCTTTAATGAAATTCTTGAGACTACTTTGAAGTGACTGGGCAAGAGAGACTGGCCTTTCAGCAGCAGCTGCTGGCACAAGAGTCACAGCACACATTGCTGTACAGGGAAGGCAGTGCTGTAAGACTCCGTGCACAGCCAGATCCATAATTTTTTCTCCAGTAGTGCCACAGGGCACATCTACAAGGCACAGCACAGCACTGCACAGAGATATTTGAAGTGTCCTTTAACAGTGGTTGCGCTGTTTTCACAGCAGGAATAATTAGCCCACCTGGAGTAGGATTCTAATATACCTACAAGTGGTTGCAGCCCTATACCTGCCCCTGAACTGGCTTGTTCGGTGCAAGGTCAACTCTCTCTTCCTGTCCATAGAACTGCATTCTGCTGTGTGGACCCACCTGCACTGAGAAGTATTGAAAATAGTAAATTATGAAGTTTAGGAACTTATATATAAATTTTGATCTGCAGTTTCCAATCTGCAGGGTCTTATTTATTTTAGAAAGTGGGAAAGCTTTCAAAACTGATTTCATAGGTAATGCATTTATTTTTTTTCTTGGCTGATATTCCAAATTTTGTTTTTATTGTTTCCTTTGAATATCTGAAATTTTGCATGAATTCCTACTCACTTGGAAACACCAACACATGAAGTAATTACCAATCTCTCCTGCCTAAGTTAACAGCCTTATCCTTCCTCATGCTGTTAGTTCAAGGTCACAATGATAGATTTAAATCCTTCGTGTATTTTCATCTGACTTGCTGCCCACAGAAAGCGTTCATTAAAAGATCCAATTTCCATTGGCATTCTCCCTTTCAAAGGATGTCAACAGGAAACAGAAATGCTCAGGCCTTTGTGAATGATCTGCAAGGACATGCAGGCTTATGAAAAAAAAAAAAGAAAAAGCAGCAGTTAACCAAATCCTTCAGTTTCTGCTTTGAATGACTGGCCATAGGAATGCAGGCTAAGCTGTATTTCAGCTGCTCCCAAAACTGTGTACGTGTAACTTGTTGACAGTGATAGGTACATCAGGCTCCAGTGACAGCTATGTGACCACTCTGCTGATCATTCTGCTGTAGCAGAACCAGCCTCTGCATCATCTGAAGAACACCAGACACATCTGGTTTTTTCACTGATAGCTTCTGCTCTTTACTGAAAAAAATAAAGAGAGATCCTGCTCACCCCAGCTCTCACCCTGAGCTCCCAGCAGCCAATGGGTTGTAAGGAACTGCACGACTTGCTCCAGCAACTGATGTGAACATCTGATAGCTGGGAGAGCTGAGACAGGACATGTAGGAGATCCGATCGATGGGAGCAAAACTCAGTACCCAGAACACCAGCTTACTTCATTGGGAATTACCCATCACCACCAAAAGGAAAGAAAAGCCCACCACAGCCTTTAAGTTTCAGTGCTATATTTTTAACATCTTACCGGTGTCCAAGGTATATGTCTTCCACAGTAAAAATTACTTGGAGTGCACTGTGAATGCACAGACACAGATCAGTGCTGAACATCTGGTTAAAATAAATTACAGTCTTATTTTGCAAATAAAAGTTCCTAGGGTCTACATGACAAAAGTCTGGCCAGCATAACTATCTCATGGGGAAAAAATCACATCCCTAGTCTACAAAGATAACTATTTTGGCATTATTCCCTTCCCCACTATGTAGACTTACGTAGACTTACACCAAAGAGGAGACCTTTTGCCAGTATAACTCACATTGTTTGGGAGGTACTTCAACCATGCTGGCACACTCCTGAAGCTGGTATAAGCCATATGTCCGTCGAGAGATTTGGCTAGAACAGTGACACCAGCAAAGCTCCTGAACAACAGAATAACCCTTTTTCTCCTGCTTACTAGTCTGTAACATTTTTCAGTTTAAAGCTTCCTGCTAAAAGGAAACACAGAATTTGTGCTGTGTCTTGTATAATTTCTTTTTACAGGGGAATTAAATTATACATAAGGGTAGGAGGTATGTTGCTTTCAGACATCCCGGTGGTACTTGCTTTTGGATGGGAGAAGATCCCACTTCTGTAGGATGCCTGTTGTTTCTTTTGGTATTGGTTTTGAAGGTGGAGGGGCAGAAGTGGCTTGCATTTTACGAAGTCTTCATCCTTTGGGTTTGTGTGGTGGCATTTGAATAAATCTAAGGTCATAGTTAATGGATTACAACTGTGTATGCAAATGAATTTGAGCTGTTTTGAATAACAAAACAAAGTCCTTCCAAATCTTTATGAATTGTATTCTTTGTATTCTTACATTATGACTGTTCCTTGTTTTTTCATATGGTCTCTGTTAGTTTTACCTGATAACATTTGCCAAAGGACTTTCTGGATGAACCCAGAAATTCAAGATTTACCAGCCAACCTTAACCTATGAGCCCCCAGAAGGCAAGGCTACTCATAAAGCTATCCTGGCTTTGCAGTAGGATTCAGCTTATGTGGCAACAGGCAATTTTTGCATGTCCTATTTAGACAATTCCTTTTGTCTAAATTCCCACTTGCCTCAGTCTGTGCAGACTCTCATCATTCCTCTTCCCACTCCTTCACCGTCCATTTGTCTCCTGGTTCTTGCGCTTTTGTGCAAGTGTTGAACAGGACAGAAAGGACAAGAAGGAGGAGTGGAGGGGAGGCGTCCGAACCACAACCAATCTCTTCTGAACAGATGCAGACCAGGAACTTCCTCTTATTTTAATTTCCCATTATCACTTAGCTGTGAAATGATGAAAACAGGGAGCAAGCCACTGAGAGGCCACCTCTTGTGTGTCCACTGTGTTGGAAGAGGGGCACATGCAGCTTGCTCTGTCAGGCTGCTTGACTGCCAGGACATGTCTGCCTCCCCTACAGCTAATCATAAAATCATAGAATGGTTTGAGTTGGAAAGGACCTTAAGATCATCTATTTCCAATCCCCTGCCACGGGCAGGCACTCCTCACACTAGATCATATCGCCCAAAACTCTGTCAACCTGGTCTTGAACGCTACTGACACCATTCCCAGTGGATTACACCACCCAAGGGCTGATTTGGGAAATGGCAAGAGAAAGCAATGACCAAAAAATGCTGCCTCTTCTCTGCCTCAAATAAGGCTTTTACAGGTGAGCAGAAGTGGTTTGGGCTGCTAATGAGGTGTAGGCTGCCAAAGAAAACACATGCGCAAATTCATATTTTCCAGGTGGCTGCTGGTAGAAGTGTAACTGTCCATTGAAGTTACAGCACAAGCTTTTTTTGCACTTACTCGTTAAATTGCAGATTTATCATGAGGTTACTTTATCATAGTGTTAGCTGTGTCATCCCATCGGCCCTGTAAATCAGTTGATTGTCACGAGATATAGAAATAAACGAGAGCCTGCTTCAAGCCACGTGAGGAGTGGGTGGCACATCAGCAGAAGGTGCTGGTGGCTCTGTGTGACCTGCACCAAGGACCGCCAAGACAGCCGCCCCAGCTTTGTGTTACTCTTGCTCAATGCTGAGCACGAGTTAGTCAAGCCAAAGGGATTTGGATCAGAATGGAGTGTTGAGACAACAAACACGGGATCGAGTGTTTCCCTGAGGGATGTTAAAACAAGAAGCAGAAAAATGCATGACTGCTCCCTCGTGGCTCAGCCAATGGGCCAACCTGCTCAGACTGGTTTGATTTTACCCTTTTTGTTTGCATGCACACTCTGGCTTTTCTGGCTGGGGCCACCCCAAGCCAGGCCCTCCTCACCAGACTGACAGCCTTGCTGTCTTGCTTTCCTCTCACTACCTTTGCTGATACCTGTGCCTCCAGCACAGCACAGCTGGACACACTTGTTAAATAAAACCCTCCATGGCCTCGATGACAAACACTGCCACAGCACTTTGAGCATTTCTACAAGCAGCTACTTTCGGTTCCCATTTCTGAGGCGGTTACGTGATTTAACTCTTTTTGCAGCAGCCCAAGAACAGCATGGGCAGCTGGAGCAGGCAGGGAACATAACGGGGGATGTGTTCACATTTCCCTCTACTACCAATGTATCTGCTGCAGCCACATCTTCACATTTGGACTTTTAAATTAGGTAGGCTGTTTCCAGTATAAGAGGACTCATATTGGAAGTAAGTTATGAGTAAGATGAAGAGTTTAGACAAGATTTTGAGAGGAACATGTATCTGTTGTCATGAAGACCCTTTTTGTCATTGTTTTCATGCTGAAGTCATTCTGAAGGTTTGGCAAGGGTCCTAATGCATCTAGCTTCTTTTCAGGATGCAGGTGTAAGAGTGATGTTACAGCATGAGATGAGTCCCCACGGCAACTCATCGACACTTGTTCTGTCCTCCAAAGTGATCCACAAATCGGTGTTTCCCAAGTTTACTGTTGCATGTGAACGAAAACTCTCTAGAACAGGTTTGATAAATCTGAGTAGAACAAGAAGAAGGTAGTCTCAAACTGAATAGTTCTCAGTGCAACTGAGAGTCATGCAAATATGTGCAGGGACACATTTGTTTTCTAGGTAGGAGTTACACACAGCTTCTGGCACTCTACCCAAGTAGGGTACCTTCGGCAAATAAAACTAAGACTGCTAAATATTGGTGCAAACAAATAGCAAATTAATTGAATAGGATTTTCAACCCACAAAAGATCTGAAAAGAAAATTGTGAAGGATCAAGTAGAGCAGCTTGGACCACATTGTTTGAACATCAAGGATTTTGTCCAGAAGGCTTTCCCACCTTCTTTTTCTCATTAATGCTAATACCGCTTCCTCAAAAGCGGCACCCCTTAAATACCACCAGCTAGCTGCTGTAGTGACATTACAGGCATTATGCTGATGCCAGAAATACCTCATTTTAGTGTGGGCCTTTCCAGGAATAAGAAAACAGGTCAGCCTCCACTCGATCTGGTCTTTTGCATATTGCAGAGCCATGTCTAACTGAATTAAGTAGAGACGCCAAGACTAAATTGCTGAAACATTTCTCAGGCTGACTTGGTTTAACAAGAATGTAGCCTAGTCTGAACACGGCATGGGTCTCTATGCAAGCTGAATGATCAACACCTTACAAATCATGTGTTTATGGAGACAGGCTGAGAAAGTTGGGGCTGTTCAGCCTGGAGAAGAGAAGGCTGCGTGGAGACCTCATAGCAGCCTTCCAGTGTCTGAAGGGGGCCTACAAGGATGCTGGGGAGGGACTATTCATCAGGGACTGTAGTGACAGGACAAGGGGTAACGGGTTCAAACTTAAACAGGGGAAGTTTAGATTGGATATAAGGAAGAAATTCTTTACTGAGAGGGTGGTGAGGCACTGGAATGGGTTGCCCAGGGAGGCTGTGAATGCTCCATCCTTGGCGGTGTTCAAGGCCAGGTTGGATGAGGCCTTGGGTGATATGGTTTAGTGTGGGGTGTCCCTGCCCATGGCAGGGGGGTTGGAACTAGATGATCTTAAGGTCCTTTCCAACCCTAACTCTTCTATGATTCTATGATTCTATGTCGTGACCATTACCCAAACCCTGGGTTTGTGCTTCATGGCACAGAGGTCTGGAAGAAATCTGCTTTCCAGCAGGTTCACTCTTCTAGGAGCGTGGACAAGAGGAATAGTTACTATAACCACTCACATTTATGTATTGCTAAGCATATGCATCAGTTTTCACGAACAAACCTAACCATGATTAGTCCTTGATCCTTAGATGTCTCCATCTGAGTGCCATGTTTAGTCAGCCTTATGCAAATAATATTTCCACTGATTTCAATGCACACAGACTTCAGTGTGAGCCTGGCAAGACTAGGTTCTGCAGGATATGCCCCCAAGATTACAGGCTCACCCATGCAAGAGTTTATACAAATAGACAGCAAGGACAAGGAACAGAGAAGTTTGGTAAGACCACTGTGGTGAAAACTGATCTTGTCTGAAGTCAGAAGCCATTTCTACCGCAGGCAAAAGAGAAGGAGGAAAAGAAATATTTGGGATGGGGATTTGATGAGGGGTGTGCATGCTGAAGCCACTCCCTGGGCAGGTTCTCTGCCCATGGTCAGCAGGGTTTGTGTGGTGACACCTTCTTTTCCTTCCCATTATAATTCGATAACGTGCACCTGGCAGGACTGCCAGCATGTTGGCACTCCCCAGTGTAAAGTGATATCGGCCTCTCTAAAGATACCGACCTCGTGAAACACCACACCTTGGCACACCACAGTCAAGGCCTGAGCTATCCTGATTTGCATGTACTCATGACTTAGACTTGTGTGAAAGACCCATAAACTCTTTGGGAAAAGAACAGCTACAGATTGCCTACATTTTATGTTCCAAGAACTTTTCTCTTTAGCTTCATAATGACATTTTAATGAGGTTTCGCTGCATAGAAAACATGGGATTACTTAACCAGCTCTGTCTTCTCCCTCCTTCCCTCCCCAAGCTCTTTCTGAAATGAGTTACCATTCAGGAACGAAAGCTTTTATGAGGATTTATGTCATTTGTATGCAGGCAAGAGTTTTGGAAGTCATTCAGCTGCTAAACCTTGGCATTGGCACAAATGCCATTCCCACTCCGGGTAGCAAAGGTGCCTTGTTCAGACCTGTGCAAGTTTCTTCAAAAGCCGAGAGCTAGTGTGTGTTTGTTTGTTTGTTTTGGAGTCACAGAGAAAGCAGCGTAAAATAGCTGCAAGGCAATTGCCGTTCAGTAAAATGGAAGTCTCACTGGCTCTTCATTCAATACAATGTGGCTCAAGAGGATATCCTGCCAACCCAATGATAACGAGGGAAATAAAGTCACTTCCTCACCAGCTGTTTGATTCAGGTAGAAAAAGGAAGCCTTTACTTCCTCATGTTTGCTCTCCCCACTGCCCCCCTCAGTCAGAAGAGCCAGGCTGAAACTGCCTTCTCCCTCTGTATCTTCAGTAAGGAGACATAAGATCCGTAATGCTTCACTGGGCTCAGCCTATGGGAAGTACGTACTTCTCTGTGGACGAGAAGCTATGCCTTGCCTCTCGAGCAGGGGTGAAGGCTGAGCTGGAAAATGACTGAGACGGAACAAACTCGGCTGAGAGCACAAGCAAATAATGTCCATGTAATTAAAAATGACATTTGTTTCTTGGATCAGAGCTGCCAAATTTGGGCCAGTGAAAGACCAGGATAGTGTGATGTGGATGCTTTTTTTTTTTTTTGAGACTGCCCCATTACTCCTCCAAGGGTAATTTTTGCTCTGGGCTTCCTGCAAGTCCCAGGAACTCTGGCCAGGAAAATGCTATGTCCTCCCTGCATATAGTTCAAACAGGCAAGAGGACAGCAAAGAGTGACCTCGGGGCAATCTTCCTGGCCTGACGATCAAGCCTAGGTAGGCAAAGACAGGCATCTCAGGTGCTTTGGTGCTAAAAGGAGCTTAGGCAGAGCGTCTTTCCCTTCCCTGCTGCCACTTTCCTTGCTTCTCAGAAACAGTCAGTGTAAAGTTGTATAGTAAACCAGCAATGGACTGATTTGACTTAATAAAAGCTTCTTAAGAAATGACTTTTTAAAAACTGACAGAGCTGAATGACGAGTTCTTTTCCATATAATTTTAACTGCCCTGATAGAATTTTATATCCAGGATATAACTTTCCATTAAATTTTGAAGGTCTTAAAAGCAAGGCCTGCAACCATTTTCTTTCCAGTTATGTAAGACTTATGTAAGAAAGGTTGACTAAGCCAGAACCTGCCTCGGTCTATTTGCCAAGGGGACCCTTGCTTTCATTATAAAGAGTGCTCTTCAGAGGACATCAAGTGTTTCAAGCAATTTTCCTAATCTTATTTATTTTAGCGGAGATTCTCTTATTTAAAACAGACCATTTCAGGCGACAAAAATCCAGTGACAAATACATGGGTTTACAGAAGGAGAGAAACCTTATGAAACAGTTGAGATTCTGTTTAGGGTTCTCTTTGTGCTAAAATAGTTTTCAGCAAGGGGTCATACTTCCCTCCCCCCTCTCCTTGTTTTAGTACATAAAATGGACATGTGTTTATTTAAAACAGGTTTGAAACTTAAACAAATAGTGACAGGCTGTTCAAACAAGCTTCGGAAATAGGCCTAATCAGGATGTTTGAGAAGGGGAGGGGGAACGATCATAAAGAGCTACTTGTAATATATAGTGCAGACACCATTAGGTTGGGTTCATGTTATTGTTGTAATACTCTCATGCAGAAAAGTACTGCATGCTGCACAGTTTTTGTTAACATTCCTCTTTTGAGCCGTAGGTTATACCGTACTTTTGCCTTGTCTTCGACTTTTACTATAACCCTCTGTCCATTTTCATACCCATACCAGGAGCTCTACCAGATCATTAGAAATAGCCTCCCAGACAGACTGGGAGGAATGCTCCTAAACTGGGATAGAAGGGAAGCACAAAATGTGCTCATTTTGGTATTGATACTGTGTATGCGTCAGCTTTCCTGAATATACAGAAGTGAGACCTTCCCACAGAAAGAAACCATGAAAATCGTAATGTTAAAATGTATTCACATGACTTGCATTTCCATGGTTTTGGGCTTGTTTTTTTTCATTTCCTCTCTTTTCTCCCCATAATAATATGACCAACTGTTGAACTTTACCCCTGTTGTATTTTCATAAGGCCTGATCTTGAACTCCCTATACAGACAAAGCTCCTGTGGAAGGCAGTGAGTCTGCACTGGCGACAACAGGATTTAGCCCAGTCTGTAACATTTTAGGATATTGTGTTACATCATAGCCTTAAGGAGAAATAAAAGCAGCTTTACAAAGAGCCGCACAGCAAACTGTGGATGCTTTTTCAGCTCTGCAACAGCACAGCAGAATATTAAGGCCAGAGTTTGCAAATGTCTATTTGAAAGATTAGGCAGCTAAGCAAAAGTTGCCAAATTTCCTCCGGAATGAAGAGTTTGTATTAAAACGTTCCCCCACAAAGGTTAAGCTGCTTTCACTTAAGAATATATCTTTGGAAACCCAAGTTTGAAAATTATTGCCTTGAGGAAGAAGCATTGAGAAATAGCAGGAGGCAGATGTATTTTCAGGTCAATCTGTTGGCCAAAGCCTATAGCAGTACTGTTACCGAGTCTTACCTACTGCTGTCCACTCTTGCCTACGATGTGCAGCAATATTACGTAATGCAATAACATATTCTGGAAGCAAATGCCTCTTATTTTTTTGACTCTCACTCAGTGCCTTAGTGGAGTCAAAATGGCAAAACATTAAAAAACCTTACACGCCCTCTCGTGGTAAAACCACAAACGCTCCTATTCTGACAGTAACTGGAGATGGCAGATGATGGAGGCTAGTTCAGCTACACAATTTATGGCAAATTAACTTGGCTGGAAGGTTTGTATTAATAATAGAGACCTTTCTCTCCTTAATTCATGGTGGAAAGCATAACATGTATGCATTTTTAGAAGGCAGGTTACCTCCTAGCATAGTAACATTACAAAACAAGGTCATAAAGGTAGAGAAGGAAACCCCCACATTAGATAGCTCTTTAACGGGCTTATCTCGGTAGTTTCGGAGCACAACAAAAGAGTTGCCTTAAACGATGCTATCAGTTCTGTCACATTTTAAAAGCCATTCAGCTTTGCTATTTACTGCTTTCATGCCACTCAGTATGATTTATCTATGCCTCAGGAATGCTCTGAAGCTTCATGTTAGTTAGGAATTACAGCCTGAAAGAAAGGCATTACGTGCAGAATATCACCAGTCTCATCATTAGTCCGGTCAAATCCCACTGTATTTGTGCGTCACAAAAACTTTATCTTTGCTACTTAAACGGCATTTCCATTTGGTGCCTGCACGCACCTCCAGGCTTTCCCAGAGCAGCTTTACAAAACTGCTGTCCATACATGGAGGACTGCAGCTCAAAGAAGAAATCCAGGGTGGTTGGGGCTGGGCTGAGGGAGATGACTTCCCCTGCACCTCACACCATGTGATTTGTGGTCAGCCATGAGACATGGCGTCACTGTATGCTTCTCCTCCTCTTCCTCTAGCTGAGTGTCTTGGCTGGAGGGCAAGTCAGACTGACAAGACAATCCCATGGCAAGACAATTCTTGCTCAGGACTGCCGTATCAGCTGGTTGGCCCAATGGACCCTACAGCCAGACCACTGCCACATCCAAGGCATGATTAGCAGAAGCATGGGACCTTTAGGTGACACCTGTGAAAGACCATGAGGGGTGTAACACAAGCCTAACAGCTTTATTTCGTATGGAAGAAACATCTGTGGGTGCTACATGCAGTCTTCTGAGCGCATCGCAAGGAAACCAAATAAATGCTGCCTTATTTTCAGCAAAGCCAACCAGCAATATAGATGCCCCATGTTCAGTGGAAATGAAAGGTTTGGAGAATGAAGGTCTATTTACCTCCTTTGTGTACGCTTGTATACACAACATTCAGGAACCAAAATAGTGGCACTTGTATTGAAAAATGGTGCCTCTATATTTTCTATTAGACTAGGCATGTCTAAAGCAGAAGTCACAACCATAAGTACAGCAATATTTGCAAAGAAATAAGCAGAACTTTGTGACAAGCGCTGCACAAAACCATAGCTCTCAAATCACTATTTTAATAGGTTTGGGAGAGGGTGGGGGGTTGCTGGGCGGCATGATTACTGGGTGACCACTGAGCTTGAAGAAGTTGTTTTCCCTCTCTGGAAAAGTTACTGCAATTCTGATATTCTGTTATTTCCCTTTCTAGGATGCCTTCGTGGAGTTGTATGGCAACAATATGAGGCCTTTGTTCGATTTCTCCTGGATCTCTCTGAAGACTATCCTGAGTCTGGTTCTGGTGGGAGCTTGCATCACTCTTGGCGCTTATCTTGGACATAAGTAGAGTCATCCAGTTTATCGTGGATTACAAAAGTCTTTCAGAATAACAAAATAATATTTTTTTTTTTTCTGTAGCACAATGATATTTTATGAGCAAAACAACTTCCCAGCTAAAGATTAAATCAGCTATTACTGCCAAAGGAAATACCATTTATTTTTACATTGCAGGAAAATTATTTATTAAAAGATATTTACATTTTAACCTGCTATTTTCAGAAACTCTGCAAGTTGTATCTGTCATCACATCATGTTGTTATTCTTAACTTTAATGAGCCCCAAAGTCTGTTAGGTTCTCGTTCAATTAATGCAGCTGGATTATTTTATCTTTGAAGAGCAAATATACTGACAAAGACCTACCTGCTTACACTTACGAGGGCAGTTACTTGAGCTGCTAAAGCCTGCGTAATTGTGTTGATTTTCCTTGCATTTTTTGGGTGGCTGGGAGGGATCTGAAAGACAAGGTCAGCGTGAACAAAGCTCTCACCCTGTCCTGCTGGCAAGAACTGACGAAGTAATCGATTCAAAATGGTACATATGTGAAGTCAGGATGGCAACTTCTTGAAGGACACCTGGCTATCCCTACAGGAGAGCAGTTGGAAATACAATTGCCTATGCCTTGTAAACATGCGTTTTCAAGTTACCAGTTGCACCATCGCGTCATAATCACAGTACCCTGATACATGTCGACTCAAATACTTTTTTTTTAACGGAAGTGTGAAGTTAAATCTTTGGGGCTTGTGAAAAATTGTGTTCCAGTGATTTTCTCAGCAGTAAACATTTTTTGTGGCTACTGACAGAGAAACATCAGGAGACCTTAAGTGCCTGCTTCAACAGAGCAGAGCTGGAGTCTGAAGACCTGACCTGTGTCCCACTTTAGTGGGCTCATATCTGCAACTAATCCTGTTTACTTACTGAGTTCCTCCAGGGGTTTGAAACCAATTAGATGTGGTCTCTAAATCCCTGAAAGTTGAAAAAGATCTTAATTTTATTTGGCAAGAAGCAGACCTCAGCTGAGTTACAGATTAGCTCTGACTATCCTTGTTTATCAAACTGGACACCAAAATCATTTTCATAACAGGAAAAGAAAGTGAGCTTTATCCTCCTGCCCCTCGCCCTCAAAACTATTTCATGCTAATCATTTCCTAAGACTGTCTGCAGAAAAGATGATGAAACTCAAAATCCTCTCTCTGGACAGAGAGCCTTTGACACCTCGATCACGCAGGTGCCTACTGTCGTTTCAAGCGAAAATAGGGTGGAGGAAAAGAGGGGCAGTGAAGTCATCTGCTCATGTTACAAAATGCAACTCGAGTAAAATTAATGCAGAGTACTCAGTAAACAGTTTTATAAACAGATCTGTGTTCTGAAACCAGATGTGTCAATGCATTTTAAAGCGGGGCTTTCTGTGCGCTCAAAGGGGGCCAGGAGTCCTGACAAAGCCGAAGGAAGAGTCTGAAGCATGTCCCAGGGGCTGCTCCGAGGCATGGAAACGTCCAGCTTCAAATGTTTGTCAAGCACGCCTATTTTTTCTATGAAACTTTTGAAATCTGGGATTTGGGGGTAAATGGATATCCAGACATGAAAGGCTGCAAAGCTCTGGATAAAATGTACTATACAATACGTAAGTGCTCTAAGGGTGAAAAAATACAGTGAGTAAACTGTAGATTCAACCTCAAGATTTCAGCCGAATAACTTTGTGGCATTATATGCAAAATATCTCCATTAACTTGGGAATGTAATATGTTCAATGTTAAGGCTGTAGTTGATGTTGTGTCTTCAAAGCTGCTTTTTTGTTTGTTTGTTTTTTTAAGAGTTGTACATCTCAGCATTTTTACTGCTATTTAGTTGGGGCACCTACACTTTGTATGAGCAAAGATGGAGCGAGCTTGTATTTCAAATTTGAAATGACTTTTGATTTTACAGAAACATAGAAAAGAAATGTTTCTAAGAACACAAAAATGTGAACTATGCTTGATTACAGAAAAATGAAAAATCTCAACCAAACAAAAAGCACCTGCAATGTTTTCAGAGTGCTTCTGTCAGAAGTGGGCATGCTCATGTAGGGTTCATGTGAAAAATATTTGAAATGGGAGCAACTGAATATTGTGAATTGAGTGTGGGCTTTGGTTTTTTTCAGCTTCCAAGCCGAATTTGTCTGCAGCCAGTTTCACAACTGGAATTGGCTGGTATTGAGCTAATGTTTCATTTCACAACCTAGTCTTCGTTTCAGTTTGTGCCCATATGCCCGTTAAAGTTCATGAACTATTAGACCTCAAATTTTTTCAATATTGTTTATTTTATTAAAGGTTTACATTGTCAAAAGTAGTAAAAGAGTAACTATCAATTCCAGTGCTGCTATACTACCAGGATAATTTGAATGGGTTTTATTTTTTAATACCTTCCAATGGCAAAAGTTTTTTAAAGCTGCTTTAGAAATAATATGAAGAAGACACATGATACACATTGAAATAAATACTGAGGATTTTGTGTTCTGTTGTGTCTACTCACTGGACTTCCCAGTGTCTTAGTTAATACCCAGCAAAAAGAAAAGTCGTGATGACTGTTGATGATTTTATTTTATTAAAGAGCTAATGGAGTTTTCCCATTCTGACTGCAGAATAGTACAGTATTGTGGCTGCATTAGGTATAATGATAGTTGATAATACATTTATTAAGAAACATATTAGAAACATTGAATGTATATAAAAGCTTGAACTTCTTTAATAAAATCCTCTCCTCTCACTCCTGCATTTCTTTTGCAATAATTCCTTTTTTATTCTCCATCACACTTCCAGATAAGATTTTTTTCCCACAAAATGCCTTATAGATTTCCGTGCTCCAAGACTATGCTTCAGTCAAAGTCCATTCTCTGCCACTATGTATGCACACAGAGCTGACCACTCCCAGCATATCCAGGTTGTGAAAGTAAAAAATAAAAAAGAGGGACACTTCTGAGGCTGGTTTGGTGTAGAAGATCAGAGGACAACAAAGGAAGAGGTCAGAAAGTGTCGGGAAGCAAAGGCATGACTGAAATATCTCCTTGGTTAAAGAGGACTGCTACCTGGAATTCATTCATGTTTCATTCTTTCCCTTGAAAAAGGATGGTATAAGGGCAGAATAAAAAATTACAGAGACTCCACAATTTTTCTTTACTATAAAACTTTGTTAATTCTGAAAGCAGTCTCTTGCAGAATAGGAAATCCATAGGAATTTAAGATAAATACTTTATTTTTCTGTATTCAATTTATTTGTCATTAATTATTTTTCACTCCATTTATTAAGAAAATAATGAAGGAAAATATATTGCTTCTGAAAAAAATAATCTGTAAGATCACCTAAGATCTGTTATAGATCAGTAACTTAGGAACAGATGGAAAACAAGGGAAAAAAATTGTGAGTTAAGTATTCTGAAATCGGAGCTGACACAGAGGACATTTCTTGACAGAACAAGCACTGGATCCACCAAAGGAGTAATGGGGCTGTCAAGGTGACAGAGAATATACAGATAAAGAAGGATAAAGGGGCTGGAAGATGTGGAGGATGACATTGGTATGTAAGAAAATCTAGAGTTTCTTGTGATGCAGGAGTTATTCAAGATAGTCTGAAAATAACTTCTAACTAAAACCAGCTACAAATGTGTGCACTACACAACCGCAATTACTAAAAAATTTCAATTACAAAATTACATGTGAACTATTATAAAATTATCCAGTTGCTATAAAAGTTTGTTGATTTGCTGTTGTGACTGGGGATTACACAGCCTCAGTAGGGTTGCACTAAAAAGGAACAATTATGGGGAAAAATAAATGTTTGTCTGAAACCAGATGTGCAAGGAAACATGAAGGTGATGCAGTTCAAAGAGTACAGACCTGGTACCCCAGTCCTTGCATGCATGCGTTCTCCTCATCTGAAGCAGTGGGAGTCAGCTATACATAACAACTGCATGCTTTGACCCTCAAGCATGACACTCTGCTTAGCTGTGCACCTGCACTCCGCTCCACAAACCTACACGTCCTATTGATTAAAAGTATAGTGAAATAGCATGTTTAAAGCCTACTGGTTTTCTTCCTCTCTCTACTTTTAAACAAGCTAGCAAAATGATTCGTTTGTATTATGAGTTTATGGCTCAATACTATATGAAAAAATAAACATCTTTTGATTTATGAGTATAAAAAATCTGTCTCATTGTGAAAGCCTAGCTTTGTTTTTCATTCCTGTCTCTCTTTCAAACAAGGTTAAATACAAGGAAGACAAAAGAGCTAATTTAATCTGTATTTGGTTTAAATCACACTCTTATACTAAGTTAATGCAGCTTCATCACACAATGAAATCTGTTTCAAAAAGTCATACAGCATTAAAAGTTCCACAAAAACCCTATATATTTTTATAATTTAAATAGCATATTTTTTTCTTTTTCTTCTGAATATTTGAATTTTAATTATCACCAGCATAAATGTACATAAGCAGATATCGTTTATCCAGTACCTTTGAATGATGTATGTATGGTAATGTAGTCAGTTTATCATCATTTAATATGATTATGTTGTTCTTTGTCTTTAAAATGTTATAAGAACATGCTGCCATAAAACTTTCCATGTCTGTCTAGTTAATATTGTGAAAAAGTAATAAAGCACACTGTGAGTTACTTGGTTTGCATTTGCATTGCTTAGGATTTGTTGATAAAAAACTACTCAAAACATTTTGTTTGTAATCCCATAAATGAAACATATTTCCTTCCTGATAGTTCTATTGACATGTTCTACTCAACATTGGCCAGTATTCACCAGCCATCCTCAAAGGCCTCTGTGCATGGAGATTCAAGAACCCAGGTTTGATAAGCTGCTGCTGTGTGAAATGCACTCCACGGATCTACCATGTGCCCAAAGGACCCAAGGACAGCGTCACTCATTCTGCTTTCCCATACATCTGATGTATGGAAGATGTCTGATGTGGAAGGTGCAGCAAGACTCTTAATTGCCTAAACTAGTTTTGTCCTTGTAGAAAGGAGGTGGAAAAGCATATTAGCAAATTTCAACAGGAACACAGAAGTATTTTTGTTCCTGCTGAAGGTTTGTCACAGTTACAATTTTGCTTCTTGAAGGCTCATATTAACTGGCCCTCAAATCACAGTTGTTGCTGCATAACTTCTGTGGCTTTAGTTCATGTAGAATGTAGCTAAATGTGTTCAGATAATGAGTATTTAACTGCCTTAGGAAACTACCCAGCTTCTTGAGTGGGTTCTGCAGCCTAGCGTGTGCACTGTGCTGTCATGGATGGACTTGCGAGTACCCAAAGTTAGTAGTTTAATGCCTTTCAAGGACAATTTAAACACGTGCAAAACATCTACCCCTCTATGTCCCTAAAGACAGAGAAGGTGGAGGAAGTCAGCCTGAAACCAAAAGAAGAAGCCACAGCAGTGGAACACAGCTAACAGACTCTGGGCTATAGGATCAAACGCTCCAGCAGAGAGCAAGGTTACTAAATCCTTTGCAAGGCAGAAGGTAAGCAAATTTGCAGTTCTGCAAGTCCTGCCATTTCCTCACCCTTACTCTGTAAGACTTGAAAAAAAAGGAAGAAACAACTTGCAGGAAAGTAGCCTCAGCACTGTCTTTTTCTAGCTAAAACCTAACAAAGGAAGATGGGATTGAGTTTCCCTAGGGAGGCAAACCAAGTTCAGCAAACCCAGGTAAATTAGTTCAGTGATTCTCCTCTTTCTGCCCAGTCAGATAACTCCAGTTTTTCTAAAAAGCTAACAGATCAGCACCCATGATTAAATGCCTACCTTACCACTGGGACCCAGCACAGTGAACAGATGGGGAGAACAGAAGAGGTCTAGATAAAGACAAACTGAATAACTGATAACTAAGGTGGAGTCTGGCTATCTGAAAATAAGGCAGGAGCACCTTTAAAACTATTTTTTCTGGGGCAAAACCAGAAAGCTCCCTTCTCAAAATATACTTGAATAGTTTCAAGCACTTTAAGTCTCCATAGAAGCTGCACTGCTGGCAGCGCGTTGCAGTCCCTCTGCAGCAGCAGGCTCTAGGTCCCATAGTACCCATAGCTCCTGCTTTTGTCCCCAGTGCTCATGAAATATTTAATGGGAGACTGCAAGTGATTCAAATGAATATTTACTCCACTATGGTTGGCCAGATAACCATATGCTGTTTAAGTTCCGCCTAACACCTGACCCTAAGAGGAGTTAGCCTTCTGCTGGTAACTGTTTGGTACCAAGAACTGCCTCTGAGGACAGTTTACTCAGGGCAAAAGATCAAGTAGTCAAGATCTGTGCACTGCAAGAAACTGGCTTGTGCAGATGGACAAACAACAAAGCAGCTCCTGAAGCGTCCATCCCACAATAGCCTGCAGTTCACATTTCTTCACGACTTCTCTAGGTGCAGGCACATTCCTTACTATCCTGCCATATACTGAAAAGTGTTTCTGGATTAGTTCAGCCAGAAGATGCTTCTTCCTGTCTGATGGGGATACCTACTCTGGTACTGACCAGTGCAAATCTTTTAAAATATGTACTGAGTTGCTTCTTGGATATCCCAGAGAAATGTATGCCCTTTTCTGCCTGTGTCCTCCAGAATTCCCAATTACAAGCACAGCCACAAAGGTAGGAATGCAATGCCTTGATTATAGTGAGAAGCTCTGAAATCTGTACTCAAACAAGTGCCTGGTCATGCAGATAAAAATGTGCATCTGGATCAGACAGGACTGGTGCAAAGCTTTGTGAAGCCACAGGTAACAAGAATGAAAGCCACGCAATCTATTTATTTGGAGATGAAATGGGAAAGGAACCTCCATCCCTTTCTTTGTTCAGCTGATAAGCTACAGACTGCCAATGTGGTCAGATATGTCCCAATGGCATAGTTGGTAATATTCTTAAGGTCACCTGGAGTTTTATGCAGCTTTAAACGTCTCCCCACCTGTACATTCCCACTCTAAAAAGATTACTGATCCTCAACATATCCAGTAAGTAATTTTTTTCCTTTTCTACCTCTGCCTTCTGGAATATTACTATTCTCACCTATCTGAGAACTTGAAAGACCCTTTGGCAGACAAAGTGCAATATATGTGGATGATACTATCAGTGGATTATTAACAATAATGCCCAGTGTGCATATCTCAGGCTGTGCTACTGCAATCATAAGCACCATGGTGGTTTCTGCATTGCTAGACCACTGAGCTGAGATAGTTTGATCCAGATTATGAAAAGACACCTGATGCTATTCTGTAAAAACAGCCATGGCCCATGCTAAGGTGTTTACTCAGGCTGTAGGGGAATGAATGACATCTGATCCAGCATAATTGGCTTGAATGGCACAAACACACTTTATCCTGTTGTTTTGGGTTTGCATAGCAAGATTTTGGTGGCTGGGGGGGGTAACAGGATGGCTTCTGTGAGAAGCTGCTAGAAACTTCCCCCATGTAAAATACGGCCAATGCCAGCCGGCTCCAAGATGGAACTGCTGCAGCCCATCAGTACCCACAGCTTCTCTGGGCAGCCTGTTCCAGTGTCTCACCACCTTCATCATAAAAAATTTCTTTGTTATGTCCAATCTAAACCTACCCTCCTTCAGTCTTAACCACTGCCCTTGTCCTGTCACAGTCTTACACATCTCAGATCTTAACAGCACCTCAGAACTCTAAAAAATAGAATTAAAAAATAGAAAAAAAGAAGAGAAAAGACACTGCAACTCCTGGATAGTTCAGAAAGAAAACAGCAAGAAATCGGAACATTATCCCATGTGCCACATGAGGAACCCTAACAGGTGCCAAGGCAGTCTTGAAGGCAATATAACTGGCATATGTGGAGAGGCATCACACCTCCATACCTGTTACTGTGTGATCTCACAACACTGCAAACAGCAAATCAAAGTGACTTTGGCTAAACAGCCCCGCTTCCCGATCTGCACCACCTCCACTGCCCCCCTCCCACCAAATAACCGAGGAGCCCACCAGTGGGAACCAGCAACACAAAACACATCAACCATCCTCAAGCACAAGTTTTGGCAAGCCCCTTTCCTAGCATAAAGATGCCAGCACCCTATAGTACACCTGGCAGGCGGGGGAGAACCCACGGCGCTGTGGTATAATTAATGTTGCTTTTCAGCACTGAGCCAGAGCACAGACTTACCCCATAATGCTCTCAGCAGAGCCGACCCAGCAGGCTGTGCCGCCTGAAAGGGACCGCTGCCTGCACTGCTCTGTCCTCCGATAATTTTGCTTGAAGGCAAAACTGGCAGCAAACCAAGGTGTTCTCTCATGAGACTGTAAATTAATGTTGCTGAAGGAAACTGGCTAGTAGTTCATGTGGCTCTGGGTTTGCTTTCCATCTGGCACTGGACTTTGAATTCCCTCTACATCTAGGAATAAAACAGGTGAGGTGCCTGGGCCATTCAGCACCCCCTACACATTACTAATTTCCTTTCATCCAGGCCTTTAAAAAAAAATCCCTGATCTTGCTACAGTTCTGAAATGTTATAGGGGGGTTTTTTGCACTTAAAAAAGCAGCTGTTATTTCTCTCCAGGCTTTGCAAACATTCTTCCCATTAAGTAACTCATTTACTGCTAGCAGCAGGCACAGCTTCCTCCAACACACAGCTCTAAAAGAAGTTGAAGCATTTTACACTTTAGAAATGTGGCTGTGGAAAAGAAACAGATGTATTTTAAACAAAGGTGCTCATTTTCAGCTCCTCCTCATTCCTCTGCCTTACAGACAAGGTATCTAATAAGCCCTTCACTCTCGCTGCTGACCAGCTAAATCAGCACAATGAATTGTCCTGGTGTTTTCATTAGGGACATAAAATCAATCTTTAACCAAGGACAAATAGCACTGCTTCCACTTACATCCAAGTCACAGCTTCCAGTTCTGGAATTAGCCGTCAAGCCTGTTACTTTATGGCTGCTTCCTTCCTTGTTTTCTGCCAAAATGGAGGCGGAAAGGAAGGTCAGCCCAGAGATCGTACAAGACGATATTCAAGAAGTGGAAAAGGAAAAAAAACCTATACAGCTACCTCCAACAAGGGATAAGATAGCATCCCAAGTTGATGGGTCTAGGCTCCTCTTCACATCACACACTTAAACTAAGAGAGGGGAGATTCAAGCTGAATGTGGGGGAAAATTCTGTACAATGAGGGTGGTAAGATACTGGCACAGATTACCCAGAGAGGCAGTAGATGCACCATGCCTGGAAACATTCAAGGCCAGGCTGGATGTGGTTTGGGGCAACCTTATCTAGTTGATATTGCATTGCAGGAGGGTTGGACTAGATGACCTTTGAAGGTCACTTCTAACCCAAACTATTCTATGATTCATGCTACCAACTTGAGAACTACTCGCATCACCATCTACTGGGAAAATCCCATTAATGTCAACTGGAGCTAAGAGGAGATATTTTAGTACTTTCACTGGAAATGGAGCCATTGGTAGCTGCACAACAGCTTTAACTCCTCTACAAGGTTATTCAACTACCTGAGAAAAGGATGGATCTTTCTCCAAATATCTTAATTTCTTCTAAGTTTAAGTTGATTGTGGTGGGAAGCTCTGTGGCTGGAAAAAATCAGGCAGCCATCCCAAGTACTGCTCATCCCTTATGAGGACAAAACCCCAGCTGTCCCTTTCCAATACTTGCAAGCCCCTTTGAAAGCAACACCAAAATCTGTGATACAGTTAGAAAGGTATTAGGAAAATGGAACATGACACACAGCTGTGACATGCATCACGAGTGAGCACAACACATGCAAACACAGATGTACTCTGATCTAAGTGGTATCCATTTCTTTCTTTGCTTATTTTGCATGCTTGACAAGTGACATTTTACCTCATGCTTTCCCAAGTCTTCCTGGAAGTAATCTCTCTATGCATCTCCAGAATGCCACCAACAAAGACATGATCAAAAAGTCTTCATTTGCCTGCTCCAAAATGTTCAAGTTCTCTCCTTTAGGAGAAAAATTATTAAAACAAAGCAAAACAAAACCAAACAAACAAAAAAAAAACCAACACAAATTAATTTTTTTGATGTAGTAGTTACTTGGAAAAAAATAGCTAGTCAAAAAACATGTTACTTTTGGCAAACGCAAGTATACACACCCACGTAAAAAAACCAAACTGTCCTTCATTTTCAACTGTATGCCCACCACCGAATCATCCTTTTCTTTAATTACAGCTGACAATATCAGAGATGTCTCCAATGCAGTTTGCTCATAAAGACACATTCATTGCAATGAGATACATGACAGACTTTACACATAACAGTTGTCAACATAACTTCATTAATGTGCCTTGAGTATCCATTTGCCCACTCCCGCCCATTTCAAAACCAAAATTAAACCCCGCTTTTATTCTGTCATCACATCTTCCAACAACTACCACCACTCACTCAAGCGTTAAGGAAATAAGTCACCGCTTTTTCCGTAGTCTCCATCAACTAACGCTACTTCCAACACAAGCAGTGTACAAACAAACTCAAAGTCACAAATTAAAGAAGCCATTTTCATTTCCCAAGACCACATGTATTTATCTTGTTGACCCATGCAATTAAGCAGTATGATTCACCAATGACTAGTAGCACAAACAAACATTCATGTCTTAAATTCCGTCAAAACATTGCCAAATTAGACAGCACAGAGCAGCCACTGTTGTCGTTTTAGTGATGTGCCCATGATGACTGTAGCTGACAAAACAAACGTTCCGGCATTATATGAGCTCTTTTAATACATAAAGTATTTCCTATGAAAATCAGCTTATATACTTAGAAGACAGAGTTCCATTGTAAGAATTATCCTTATTGGGTAGAAGAGACCTAACTGTTCTCGCTTATGAACATCAGGCAAAGCTTACCTTATGCAGAGGTGGGGCAGCAGCCCCAAATGGGAAAAACAAAACTATGGGACTCTAAACAGGAATACCCATATTATTTGTTTAAGCAGGAGCTGAGTACATGATGAAAGATGTATACAGATGGAGCCAAGCATCTGAAAACAAGAGATTTTAGCAAATTTCATCTTTTGAGTAAAGACTCATGTGGAAATTAAGTTTTATATTAGAACAATGAATTAAACCACCTGTTTGTGTCATCATTGAGAAGACTGATAATCCACCTGCACAGATGAACTTTGCTGTAAAGCTCTACTGACAGCAGTAACCAAAGACTTGGTTACAACACTGCCCATTTTTCATACTTTCACAGGAACAGAAACCAAATGTTCAACTCTGGCACCTCTTTATGATTATTTGAACTGAGGGAGAACTATAAGGTAGACCAAGTTCAAGAAGGATTCAGTAGGACCTCCCTGCTCGTATCAGGCTTCGTATATCGCAAGACCACAAATCCTAGATGAAGGTAAGGGAGTTGTGAATGTTGTAAGAGTCAAGCCTTTGGTGACCTTCAGAGTCAGGAGCGCACTACAACCTGAAAGGAATATTGATGTAGGAGGTGGGACATCAGCAGAAGAAAATTCCCCTTCTATTGGAATTTGACTCAGGAGGAAGTCCCTTTGAATCTCTCTGATGGTGTCTCACTCGTTTGCTGTCTCCCCTCTTTTGCACTACAGATGTGTGCACATACATAGCTGTAACTTAAGACCCCCATCCTCCTTATTGTCAGGCAGGTCTGTCCGCCACTGGGCTGTAAAAAGAGCATTTACCACCACAGGTATGTGTCCTCATGAAACAACCGTTGTTATACAGCTTTTTCCCAGAGTTTCCCTCTCTCCTCCAGCCTCCCCTACCTTGTTTGATGGGAAGATGCTACATGGGAAGGAAATTTTACAGCTGGAAGTTCCCCCAGAAACTTTGGAATAGTTCTCCAGTGGAAAAAAACCCAAACAAACCAAACAACATCCATGGAAGTTCTAAAATCACTTCTAATACTGATATATCTGATACATTGCAGGAAGCATGTGGTGAATCTTTCTTTGTAAATGTGATTTGAATATATGTAGGCAATAACAGTAGACAAATTCAAGTTCTGGCAAATGAAGACTTTCTATTACTATGTATGCTTTACTCAGTAGAAATTCAGAATTACACACAAGAACATGAGAAAAAAAGCAGTCATACTGACAAAAGTTGGGGGGATGTTTTTAAATGTATTTGTTTTGCCAAAAATTCCATCCAAATAATGTTAACTATGGTGCTGCAATTCTACTTGAATAATCAGCCTAATGCCTCTGAAGATTTAAAGAATAGTGTAGCAATTATGGTATTACACTTTAATGCCAGCTTTAAAATTAAGGGAAAAATTACTTCTATATGCCTCACAGAAACAAGCAATTGCTTTATATCCATCATCCTTGAAAGCAAGCTGTAAACTGTCCAGTTTCAAAACAGACAGATGAATTTTATGCAATTTGTCTGGTTTCTAGTTATTAAGATGATTTATAATAAAAAGCTGGAGGGGGAGAATTAGGTGCTAGGGAAAGATGTTTGGGCACATATCAACCACCAAAATGGATTAAGATCAGATGAAAAAGAGAGAACAGAACAGCTATTAAACTCCTGCCTAGTCTTCACTGGGACTGTTGTTATAAAATTTGAGTACAGCTGCACTTAATGAGTTTGTGTAAAAGCAGACATCATACAAATGGGAGAAAGCAGGAACTTCATCCAATTAGATAAGAGAATTGGCCAGCAGCCTCCAATGAACTGAAAAGCTCTTCCAACTTTAGGGATGAGAGCTAATTATAACTCTATTTTTGTGCGTGTGTGATGCTAGTAAATTACTAAGCAATGTTGTCCTGTCAAAAAACTATGCCATATGCACTGACTTGATTATTACAGATTAGCCATGTGCCAGAGATGGGGCCGGATAGTGGTTAGCTTTGATAACAAAAGAAGCAATTCTTCCTCAAACTTCAGGTGCAAATGCCTTTCCTTCTTTAGTTTCTCCCAAAATGGGTGGAGTGACAAGAACTTCTATTTCTTCTTCATAGTGAGGAAGACATGTTGACATAGATCATTTTGTGCCTGTTGAAGAAAGGTATCTCAAGAGACGTTTGCTGTTGAAACTAACACACAGTAAGATGAAGAATCAGGCAGAAAGGTTCTCACTTTTGCTTTATAACAGTCAGTACTGCTTCTTTCATCACCCCCAAGCATGCGTCTTTAACACAGTATGCTACAACTACTTAGGGTGTGCAACTCCCAGCAGCCATGTCACAAACATCCTTCTTGGCTCCGTGGCCAAGTAAGTCTCCCAGACACCTCAAGGCAATTTACAAGAAACAAAAGACATTTTATGTAAGGGGAAAAGTGTGAGAAGGCATGTTCTCACTTTGTGGAAGTGCTTGCTGAGGGCAGCAGGGAGGGCAAGTGAAATTAGAGAATGTATTCACTGAATATTAGAAAACAGGTTCAGATTCTGGACCCTGCTATTTTACTTCACTCGTGTTTCCTCTGGAGTAAGTGCGTACAACCACTGCCAAGCAACGTCACTCCTTATAGCCTAACTCCAGGGTTCCATGCTCACTGGCAAAACCTGAGCAGACCATCATTACGAGTATGAAGTGTAGCTTGGTTTTCCTTTCAGGACAATGTAGAGCCACTGGGACTTTCTGAAAGAAACCAGAAAAACAAGACAAACTCCAGAGCTGACACAGCACATTGGAAGGCTGGGACTGCTAATGGGACAGCTGTAAACAAGGACGAAAGACTCAAATATGGGATTAAAAAGGGCAGCGGAAAGAGTCAAGAAGAGCTGTTTTTGAATCTATTCAAGCCATATTTCCAAATTAATATATTTTAATTCAATTATCCTATAAGCTATTTGCTTAGATTAACTAATTAACTTAGATTTATATCATCAGTAAGACAACAGAGCCAGCAACATCTCAAAGAGACTTACAGCAATCTTTTGAACTTTGAATGAAGGCTACCAGTGCAGCTCCTAAAACTAACACAGGCAAGAAAGAGGTTTAAGGCTTCTAAACACAGATTCAGCATGGCCATTTAGAAATGCTAAATAAAAACTGTGGTGCCTTATGAAATGAAAAGCAAATCACCAAGAAATCAGTTTTCAGGGATCAGCTGAACAGCCACATTGTACTCTCACGGAAAATTACCCAGCAGCTTTTTCTGAGCGAAGAAACACAAATCAGTTTTGCTTAGCAAATGCAGGAGCCAAACTCTTCTATTGTGAGGGTTTCAATAGACGCTCAAATAACTTTGACAGCGTGGAGGGGGAAGGGTGTCTCTGACCCAGTTTCTATATTACAGCGTTGCTTGGGTGATGGTGGTGCTAGTGTTCACAGCAGAACCTCTTTTCTTTGATTTTCTTCTCCTGCTTGCTCACCATCTCTTTGTTTAAATAATCCACAGATGTTATCATGGGCTTAAGAATAAGATTAATTGAGCTTAACGATTGCCTGTGACTTCTTACATGCATTCAGCTGATGGTGTCTTCAGCACAGAGGCCCTTTACACAGTGCAACAGGACAATTCTCTTTTTTGTTTGGCCTTCTCCTTTCATAGCCATTTTGAAAGTAGTGTTCTCATTTCATCCTGACACCTTTGCTCAATCACTCCTAACATGCCATGAGAAATTTTGACAGTCAGACCCTCCTCACCTGGTGGAACCAAAATGATTTTTTTTCTAGGTTCTCTGCCAAGAAGTTTCTTGATTCTTCTCATGCCACTGATCCAGAAGAAGATGCAATCGCCTCTGTTTGTAGAGCAACAAAAAACTACAGAGGCAGGGAACTGGACTACTGAGAAAGGGGACAAATGCCTAAAAGAAAAGCTCCACGTGCAGAGGTGGCAGAGAAATTGAGATTCCATGTGTGCAGGCATGTAAGGGCTGTGTCCCGACCAAGCAGCCGGGCAAGAGATGTGACAGATGGACTGGTCTGAAAACATTGAACATCTGAGTAATAGAGGCAAAATCCAAAGGATGCGTATGAAGCTGGAATGACAGGTTTTTTCCCACAGCAAGGTCTGAAATACACTTATGAGTCTGAATATCCACAATAATAATTTTGTCTCTATAAAGCCCTCACTGCTAGCCATGTTTCAATCTGGTTTTCAACAGAACTTGAATTCTTATGAACTCTCACTTGTCTGCTTTGATATGTCACAAACCATCACTAAACTGACAGCTCTCTGGCAGACTTTCAAGCATCTTTAAAAATACAAAACCAGCCTCGCTTCTAGTGTTTTCCCCACTTCTAGCTCCTAAACCAAAATCTAATTCAGGGGCTTGAAAACAGCAGAGTCAGAATTAGAGCTCACCAACGTCCTGATAAAGAAAGCTGAAACTAAAAAGTTACGATGTCAAAAGCAATGGAATAAAGGGGAAAAGCAAAGCAGGAACGGTTTTGTCAGCCGCAGGCTGCACAGTGGTATAGGACCCAGCAGGGGAACCAGCCCTTGAGAAGCACACAAATAATTCTGCTGTGCATAGGCTGGGATTACACCAGATGTCTCCCAGCACAGACGCATGAATGTGGGGCTACTGTGCAGTCCAAACCCAAGCAATGGAAGGAGGTGAGCCAGCAGAACTGCAAAGGAGATCCCTGTTCAATCCTATCAGAGAATAAAGCAGCCAAAGACATAAGAAGCCGCTGTTGTCAGCCACAAAACCTCTTCCCAGCTCTCTCACTCTAACTTTTCTTCACTAAGGAATTTTGATCGAAGTGCTGGTACACTTTTTTTAAGGTTAAGGAGAATGGTCACTCTTGCACTAGTCAGTTATACTCATGAGATAAAAAAACCCTAAGACTGGAGAGGGGAAATCCTGAAGAAAAGGTGCAATGTAGTTTTTATATTTCAATCAACAATACATTTGTATTCTCACTCCATTTGAGAAACCAGGAAATCCCTTTTAGGTTTTCCTCCCCAGAAGGTTTTCTTCCTTTTTTTTTTCCCCCACTGAGGAAGAAGAGATCGATTGGAATATTTACCTTGTAAGCCTAGCTCATTTTGGTTTGAATACAACAAATTTTACTTCACTCTCTCAAAATACATGCATTTCCTGCAAACTTTTGTATCATCTGAAAACTCATTTTTGCTAGGAAATCTTGACCATTTCTAGCGATTCCTTCTTCATGACAATTGTGCCACTTCCCTGGAAATCATTAGCTAGTGCACTAACCCCAGGACTGTTACTTTCACTCAGGTGACAGAGGCATAATTCCCTCTGCTGCCAGAAACTTCCCTCTTGACTTTGGACTACTCTGTCTCTGTGCTCTCTAAATCCAGTTATAAAATGGACATTATAGCAACTTGTACCTCACAGAAGCACCATGGGCATAAAACCACCCATTGTGAAGCTTTTGCATACTGTGGAGGAAGACGGTATAGAATATATAACAACCCATGTGAATTAGGCTTTATAAAGATGCTGCAGAGGATGATGGACTGGACTGAACCACTATGTGCAGCTGAGCAAAGCAGTGTTATTTCTTGAGCTACCAAAGCCTTAAGACATTCCTAGACTTGCAAATAGCAGCACAAAATCTCTGATGGATTACAGATAGGCAGGAATTCTGGTTTATATCTCAGCCAGAAGACAAGAATCACTCTGCTGCTCAAGGGGCTAAAAACATGCAGTGGGTCAAATAGACCAAAAGGGAAGGCAGCCACTACCACAAAGTCAAGACCTATGGAATAAACATCATCATTTCTAGAGCACTTTCATTTTATCTCCAGTGGAAAAGCCAGGCTCAGACTTGCTAATGGCATAGGAAGAGTTTGCTGCCTGATCCCGTATGCCTGTGATGTTGCTTCGGCGGTGGACACTTGTAGCTCCCCTCCTGCAACTTAAAGCATGTTTTCTTAACTCAGCCTTAGCAAAAACGCTTGCCTGACAAGAACTGATCTCATTCACTTGTTGGTCTTTGACATCCTTCATCTAGATTCAGGGTGGTCTATTTGCCTTTCTCTGAAGGCTCCGTTCCTTCACACACCAGAGCTGAGCTGGACATGGTGAGGCTGGTGGCATCCTGGTGCAGATACTTGCTATCAGGGCCCGGTGCCCTTCTCCACAGATTATCAGCAGTACCTGGTACCAGAGCTGGTGGGAAACGGGAAAAAAAGAGAGAAAAACTGAGAAAAATGAACCAGATGATTAAGGAGTAAAGAATGGCAGATGAAACTAAAAATAGTCCCCTCGGCAGTTGTAAAGGAAATTCGTTTGACAGGAGGCTGCTTCTTCTGTCAAGAGTGGTTTGTTTTGCAAGAGACTATACCAACACCGGCTCTTCTTATCTTGGTTGTCAGTTTAACTGACAAAAAGGAGCAGGGGTTAACATCACTGGAGCCACAGCCAGTCTTAACATTTGTTTGTTTTCATGCATGTGTGTGTTTTAAGAGGCAGCCCAGGGATTAATACTGGCAAGAAACTGTGGTGCAAGCTCAGTTAAGCAATTTCACAAAAATCGTAAGAGTACTCACTCGTTATTAAAGGCAACAATTAAGCCCCTGCCTGCTGCTGGTTTTGTTCCCATGCCTCCTGCTTCAGCCATCCCAAGAAGGGATCATGATGACTTTCCTGCAAAACAGAAAACTTAGCGACCACAAGTTCTTCCACGCACAGGCAGCAGTGGACAACCTTGTCCATAACTGCTTTTCCAGTTCTCAAGGTAAATAACCCAAAACATGCAGAGCCTTCTGCATATAAAAAAATAAAAAATTAAAATGAACAAAGTTGGTTTATTTCCCCCCACACTCCTTCCTGATGCTTGAGTGTGCAATAACATTTACATTTCCACATATGAAGGCAAGAAGTAGGAAGGAAGAGGTTTTAAAAGAGACCACCTTAACATCTCCTTTCATACAGAAGAGAAGACAATGGAAAACACAAGAAAGGCAAAAAAATGAGGCCATCAACAGCTTCCCTGACAACTGCTCATAAGATTGCAGGTAAGCCTGTATGTTCCTCATTAACATGCCTTCTGGCATTCCTGCAAGCTTTTAGAGAGCCTGGTGGTCACGCCTGCCAATATCTGTTGGTGAGGAGGTAAGCAAACCACAGCCTGTCCAAGTTAAACAAGTAAAGGCCAGGATTTTGAGAAACTCAAGAGACACACACACATGGTGTGTGGGAGTGAGCACTCAGGTATGATGTAGGCACAAGGGAAAACAGCTCTTACTAGCCTTCTTTTCATTGGACTTTCCTGAAATATTCATTTTTAAACTAAGTATGCAGCACTAAAGCCTGGGATAGCTGAAAACAGGACACTCGCAGTCTCTGCTCCATTCCTTTTTTTCTGAGGGAATGTTCAGCAGCACAAAGACAGCAACACAGAAGTTCTCTCTCCTCGGTGATAACTGAAGTCATCTTCTCTTTCCCAAACACTGACATGTTTGGTACAAAAATAAGCAGCAGAATGTAAGATAAGTTGGTGGAGAGAACCTGTGGAAAATTAGACAGCAGCTTTGTACTTCAGGCAGAAGATGCTCACCGGGTTGAAATACTGTGGACTTCTTTTGTAAACTAACTTAGAAATAACTTGATGTGTTTCCCACCCGTGCAGGAAGACCTCGGCAGTGGATTCTGCCCTACACCAGCCCCACCTGCCATGAACTGCTCAGGCCACAGGATGCCACTGTTGCATTTCTTTTCAGAAGGTCAAAAGAAACTGCGACAAACCATTTCCATGAACTGGACACCTAAATTTAATGCCTCTCTTCCCTTCTTGATGCATGCAATTGCCAACGTTACGGCCCAGACAGACCAGATGTAAACAGCTCAGAGCTGCCCAGGGTTATGTGTTTTGATCTGTAACAAAATGCTTGGATACCTTTTAAGGATAGATTACTGAACCCAGCATCTCCGTGCTTTCATAAATTTTCTATGCACAAGAAATCTGCCAGGAGTGTTGACTCCAACCCCGATAGTTCTGACCGCAAAACAATATCCTTTGTTACTGGATTTTATCTACGTCCAGATGAGAAAAGAAAAACACTAGATGGAAGAGTAGATTAACTGAGAGAGAAGGCAGACTACTCGTAATTCCTACCTCTTGTAAAAGAGGCAAGAGCGCCTACCATGTTAATAAAACTTCATAAATATTTTACTAACATAAAATGGAATGTAATGCATTCATGCCAGGAGACAGAGAAGTGGTGAGAGCTCCTAGATAGCTCCTCTTGCTGCAACTTTTCACATTTTGCAAGCAGGCACTCAGAAGCATAAGCTCCACCAGTGCGAATTTTAGAGCAGTAAGACTGCAAAGATTTGCACAGGGTCTAAATGCCCTCTGAAAGCAAATTTCAGTCCTGAATACATTTACATTTAAGTGGTAAATTATTATAGAAAACCAAGTACAGGATTGCAGATGGTCTCCAAGATCTATTCAGACAGGGGTTTACCCAAGTTCAGCATGACACAGATGGAATTTGGGAGAAAGGACTGTTAAGAACTGAGGGAGAAATTTTAATGCTAACACTTTCTCAGATTTTTAAAGGCCGTTTTGGTTTTGCTCATCATGTTACGGAAAAATGGCTTCAGCCTACTACAACTCTGCTTAAGAACAAGGAGAAAGAAAATGAACGATAAGGTTTCAGATACAGCTTGGGTGGCCAGCAACAGCAGAACTTGAGGAAAGTCAGCATGGAAGTGACAGCTGTGGTGATTCAGAGCATTAGCGAGGCTGGTGTTACCGCTCCATACTTCAAGCTGATATAAATACGAAGGGGCCCACAGATAATACTCTTTCGGGATTCAAGGCTTTGATAGAAACATCCTCTCTGCCTTCAGCCTGTTTTGGAAATGTTCCAGAAGCTGGCCATTCCCCAGCCAGAGTCTAGATCCAGTGTGACAAAATTCCACTCTTCAGAAATCCATGTTGTAAGATTTTAAAATCAGAACTAGGCAACTGCTCGGAAGATGCTGGGAAGGACTCAGCCTTGGAAAAGAAACAACTACCAAACAAACAATTTACATGTTACCAAAGACAACAATAAAAGAAGCCTTAGGATGGTTTCCATTGCTTTTAAAAATAAATATTTGTTGTATCACACACCAAGGATACAACATTAATAGTAAATCAATTAAGATTGTTTACATTTCTTTTGCTGAAGCAGTATTTGGTGTTGCGATGGGGTTTTTTTCCACTAGGACAGAAAAAAACTGACCAACACATAACCAGCTACTTCGTTCCCAGACTCAATTTACTTTCCCTTCCAAAGACCAGGGATTTCAAAATCTCTTTAAGAAAAAAAAAAAAAATAAAAATAAAAGGAAACCTTCAACCCAAATTCTTTTATTGCTGTTCATAACAATAAACAACAGATTTGATGTAAAAGCAACACTAAGAGGGTAGAAAAAAATGTGCCAAAGCTAATTTTAGTCCTGCTGATCTCAGGAGCTTTGTGTTCCTGTCAGACTCAACAGACTCCAGTGGTGCCCTGACTGCCTGGCTGGCTGGCGAAATCTGTCCCTGGAGGTCTATTTATGGCACCTTGTACCCTATACCTAGATGGGGGTACTGCATTGATCCAAGACGCAGATGTGACCTACTCAAGTAAATTACCAGGAAAAAAAAAAAAAATCTAAATGGTTCACACTTTGTTTTCTGCAAATCAGTCCCTCTGGACTTCAGTAGCTAGCCAAAATCCAGTCTCCAAAGTTATTTCTATTAAAAGGAGAAACTGACGACAGAATCATGTGTATCTTTGATACAAACCCATCTGCTTACATACAACACAGAATCCTCTTACCTGCAACAAGGTAAGAACAAATGATGGTTCTCATCCAAAATTAGCCTGTACCACATCCAGTCCATTCATGAGCTTCTACTTTTTTCTCCTTTGAGACACATTCCTACTGCTACCTCTGGCTGTTTCTCCATAATCAACACAATTTTCTGTGGCTTGTTTCACTGATTCTTATGTCATACATAGGCAACTCCAGCAATCACCAGCTCAGTGCCTTGTGGTTGCTTTATGAGTTCCCAGAGAAAATCCCTTTGGTCACCTAGTTAAGTTTTTAATGTAGATCTCACCATGTAATTCTGGATTGGTTGCAACCCCATTATTTCAACTACCAGGTTCCATAATGACTTGAACCACTTTTTAAACACTTACCTTGTCTGCCAGCTTCAATGAATTTTACCCAGTCCAAATTGCATCCCTTCCATTCCACCCAGTCTTCCACCAAACCAAAATGGCAACACCCCAACCTTTCCCCAGCCCAGCAAGAGAAATGGTTTAACAAAACGACTAGTTATACTGTAGACAGCTGCTGTCAAGGTACTTCCATACTTCAGCTACATCCTCTGCCCTCCCAAATTCTGTTTCCAGCTGTGTCTCCTTGTGATTTTTCTACTGGTTTTATGAAACCTGCCTACCTGAAGGAAGCTGTAATTCCTTCTCCCCCCATCAAGAGCAACATCCTCTGCTGGATGCGAGTGAAGAATGCATTTCCCAAATGTTTATCATCTAGACAGGAGAACAGAATTCATGCAGGCACCTGATCTTCCTCAGGGTAAAATCTGCACAACCAGCCTAAACTACCTTTAAATAGAAACAGTAAGAATTAGGAACAGAACTACAAAGCAGTAAAACACTCCTGCTGTTAGACTGCCTTTGCTAGCAGGATGACAGCCCCAAACTGAGAAGACGTAGCGATTAACTGATGGGTAGTAATGTCTCAAGCTGTAACTTCACATTAAAGCTTCAGTTACATTCACCACTTGCTGCTGCCAAGAGAGGTAGCCCTCTCCCCCCATCCCTCCCCCAGTTTCTTCCTGCTGGGACACACGCTTCTGCCAAGTCCTTGCTCCAGCACACATTTGCTTACAGTGCGAAGCCAATTCAACTCACTAAACCAGCAGAAAGTAAATTGGTTTTGGCTAGAAAGCAAGCTGAATTGGCTTACTACATGATCAAGCAAGCACTAAGGTTGGTGCAAGACAGAAAGAAGATGAACTGTACAGCTGAAGGCGGGAACTGCAGAAAAGGTCTAGGTGAGGTGGGAATGGTAAAAAGCAAAAGAAGCTGTTAACACAGCTCGACCGCAGCAGGGAATCACAGCCTTACCACAGTACAGCAATTTACAAAACATGTCTTGAGCACGCAGTTCCCATAGATATCTCATTTCAGGGACAGCAATTCCTCTGATACCTGCATGTTATTAAAGGGGATTTTGTATCTAGCCTTAGCATGGAACTGAACTAACAATTACAAATCTTAAACCCAAATTCAAGAGGCACAGGTACCCCAAGTGTGTTGCCTGGGAAGGAAAGGGATTTTCTGGTCCCAGCTCTTCTGCAAGGTAGTGCCAGAGACTAGGGAAGCTTCACAAGGCTTCGCATTAACCCCACTGTTCTGCTTCTCAGGCACTGACTGCTTTTGTGTATAGGACTGCACAAGGAACAAGTCCCTCCTTGCAATGCTGCTTCATGGATCTGCCACAAGCTCTCTACAGAAATAGATACATAGAATCATAGGATGGTTTGGGTTGGAAAGGACCTTAAAGGTCATCCAGTTCCACCCCTCCTGCCATGGGCAGGGACACCTTCCACCAGACCAGGTTGCTCCAAACCCTGTCCAACCTGGCCTTGAACACGGCCAGGGAAGCAGCATTTGCTACTTCCTTGGGAAACCCATTCCAGTCCCTCACCACCCTTACAGTAAAGAACTTCTTTATATCTAACTTAAATCTCCCCTGTTTAAGTTTAAACCCATTACCCCTTGTCCTATCACTACAGTCCCTAATGAAGAGTCTCTCCCCAGCATCCTTGTAGGCCCCCTTCAGATACTGGAAGGCTGCTATGAGGTCTCCACGCAGCCTTCTCTTTCCCCCAGCAAAAAGCATCCTGTGGGGACCAACACATTTCTCTGTAGGAGAAACAGTAAAGGCTGGCAGCGAGAAGGCAAAGCCCCTGGAGATCCACCACAGTGGGGGGTTTCCACAGAGTACCAAGCACTGAGACTGCATCCATTCAAACAATCAGTTACCTAAAACGTGGCTTTACACCAGAGGGGAGTTTAGTCACTTACCTCCCTTTCCCATCCGTCTAGCATAGCACAGCCTGTTCCTACCCACCTGCTCCTAAGGTTGGACAAGTTTCCCCCATTTTTCTCTACCTTCTATCCTCTGTACATCTTGTCCTGCCCTGAGCACTGCAAGTCAGTGATGTTGGCTTTAATAAACAAAAAACCCAACCATTAGAGACTTTGAATTTTAACTTTATTAACCTACAAGTTTTATATCCTCTCAGGGCCTCTCCAGATTCTGCCTCAGCACCGCCGTGCTCGGGGACCTCAGTTTATTAAACTAAACCTCAGCCCAGCCTGGCCCACACCGGCTCTCCCCCACGGCCGGGCGGGAAGGAGCACCCATCCCTGCTCCTCCTCGCGGCGATGGTCTCATGGAGGCGCACAGGTTCCGCAGCGGGACGATCCAAAGGGCACGGCAGCACCTGCGCAGGGGGCTGGCCCGCCGCAGGCCCGGGGCGCGGTGGAGAAAGGGAGGACGGGCCCAGCCGTTGCCAGAGCTGCTGCTGCTGGGTGGTCTGGAGCTCAGGTGAGGGACGGCGGAGGCGGGGGGGCAGCTGGCCTTCGGCCTCGGGGTGCTGTGCCACGGAGCGGCAGAGTGGGTCCTGGGGCCGTTGCTGGTCTGTGGGTGGGTAGCGAGAGGCCCGGCTCCTTCTCTAGGGGTGTGGAAGGGGTGGCCGCTGTGCGGTCTCAGCTCCGGAGCTCCGCGGCGGGGGGGGAGAAGAGGGGTTTCCGTTTGGTGTCCTGGTGCTGAGGCAACGGGACCAGCACCGTGAGGAAAGGTGCGCGCGTTGCGCTTTGGTTAATGGCTTCTGCCGGAGCAGAGGAGCTGAGCTCCCCCGGAGGAAGGCCCGGCCTCTTTGTTAGCTGTAAACAAATGGAAACCTAATTTATTTCTGTAGTGACACCCTAAGGAGGTGGAAGTCAGGAAGAGAGTTCTCGGTTTGATCAGTCAAAATTAAGTGGACTGCAGGCATTTCTGTGGTAATGCTGAAAGGCTGCGTTGAAGGCAAATAAGGATAAAGATTGCTTATGTCCTTAAACTCTGTGTTTCTGTATTTTACAGGTCTGGGCTTAAGAGTACTGCACTTGAAAGGGTAAAGACACTTTCAGGAAATAACATCCCTGTAATATTTAATACCAGCTACTCAAGGGTGTGTCTTCTCAACAACTGATTTTATTCCCAGCATGGCTTTGCCCATACCTAACGTTTATCCAGATCACAGGTGACACGGGGGACACTAAGGGTGCCCTCCTTTTAGAAACTTCCAGGACAAAGGTCACAGCCTGCACTTTCAGGTTTGCCCTGCCGTCAGTGGCAGTTGTGTGTCTGCTCATGAAACATACCGGTGTTTTTTGGGTTTAATGCTTTATTAAGACTTTGCTAGATAAGCCAAGATTCATGTTCTTAGTGGACACCATGCCTTGTCCTTGCAGCAAAGGTAGGCGAATCAGGGCAGGCCTAGTAAGTAAGCTAAGCTCAATAAATGTTGAATATAAAAACATCACAATTACTTGATGAATAGGAAAATGTAAAGAAAAACTTTCTTCTTTAATGAAGTTACTTCACGTATAGTTTAAAGGGTATTACTTCCTTTGCTTCATAAGGAAGTTACCACTAAGTCTTGAAACTGCATGAAATGGATGTAAGTGCTGGTCAATGAATAACTAAGTAAAGCTATAAAATGAACCAGTTTTATTTCTCTGGCTCAGGAAGTTATTTTAGGAAGAAAGAATACATGTAAGAAACAAGATGCCTCATGCTGGGAGACGATACCAAGATAAGCAGTACAGGCACCATGAGAACCATGGATCTGATAGATATGAGGAAGACAGAAGAGTGAGAAAACCATACCCATACAATACAAGGTACGTCTCTATCACCTTAAAGAAATACATCACAGCAGGTCTTTAAACGTGCCTTTTAACTTTGTTTGCTTTTCTGTACCTTCATGTTAAAATATTAAAGAAAGCATTTACTCAGCCTTGAAATTGTGAAGCATGAGCACGCCACATTTGGAATCAGAGAGCGATTTTACACTTTGAAATTTAACCCTTTTCTTTGTAAAGAGAGGGGACAGAAAGATAGCCTGTGTGACACAGGCAGAGATGTGCATTTCCTGGGTTATCTGGATCAAGTTGGGTCACAAGCAGGTGAAGTGTGGCCATGTGTTTTAGTACTGTTCCTTAGGAGGCTGGTCAGCAAGTAACAACAAGCCATGGCTTGCCAAGTATGCATTGCTTAAATGAGAATGTTACATGACTGAGACAAGCACAGGGACCTTCTGTAGTCTCAGATTGCTCTATTTCAGCTGTGAACAAGTTAATATTAATCTAAACCAAAATTACTTTCAGTACTTGCAGTCAATAAATGAGTATTTGTTTAAGTGTCTAAGGCTGTTTACAGCACTTGATAGTGGGTCAGCCTGTCATTGCAATAAGCAGATCAACTAATGGGTTTGGAGTCACAAATAAGCTCTTCTGCTTCCAGCCTGGCCAGCCTACAGAATATTATGCATGAGCTTAGGCTGTTTCCTTTAAGGCATGACAGTACCTGCATTGTAGGAGAGAGGTCTGTAGCTCTAAATGGCACTGGCAAATTAGCCATGGCATTAACGTGTTCATCATGCCTGTGTAGTCTCTGGGGGCGTGATTGTAGGGCAATTTAAGAATAGAGACAAAGAGGGAGAGGAGATAAAAATAATTAAGATTATTGAAAAGCTGAAATAAAGAACTACACCCTAATAATATGCATGTTAGCAAGAAAAACAGGATGAGAATAAAAGCAGCAGTGAAGAGCACTGTGTAGACTAGGAGTACTTATGGCTAAGTATAAAACATTTGGATGGTGGTATCCTATTGTGTTATGGAAATAGTTGATGAATTTTTCTTCTGTCTCTCCTAAATCATGAAAAAATTGAGAGAAATGAGAACAAAGGTCAGCCTAAGAATCATCCTTAGAGGCTGAATGACTGTCCTTGGCAAAAGGAAAGATCAGGAGGGGATATAGTTAAATTATTTTGAGCGTATTAGAAGTGAAAGCAGCAGATGCCAGGAAGGTATTCATTGAACTGTGGAGAGAAGGAAAAAAAAAAAGGATGAGTTTTTGGGCATGGTTTGTTTGGGATTGGGGTTGGGATTTTTTCTTTTTTTTTTTTTTTTCATATATAGTGTAATATAAGCAATATGTGAAAGGATAGCTATATATTAAACCAGTGCTTCTTAATAAAGCCCTTCTCTGGACTTCTTGGTTTTGCTGTTGGTTTGAAATGACTGGACATGTAGACTGAAAATTGATGGATGGACTATAAAGGCCCAGGACAACAGACCATCCCTATATCATGGAGGATTAGAGGAAGCTGCAGCTAAAGTCTGTAAAAGCTATGGAGATACTAAGAGTAAAGCTGAGAATCTGGGGTCACCAGCCCTCACTACAACTAATCAAAAACTTTTCCATCAGTTGTTTTGATGCAGTTTAGCTTAACCTATCAGCATTTCCCCTACTTAGCTCTCATGACAAAACCAGCTGCTCTTGTAAGGACGTTTCAGTATTTTGGTGAAGACTGATTGACCGAAAGACCTCCTCTGTAACGAAATAGATAGGAAGAGTTTTGTGGAAGCTGTAATTTGGGTGCCTAATGCTTTTATCCCTTACAAGCAAGACTTTCTAGCCAGAGTATTTCTGTTAACAAATGTATTTCTTTCTGAAGCTCTTATAGCAACCTTCATCTCATTGCTGAGGTGAAAGAGTTGTATTACCCAGAACTGGAAAGTCCTGAAGGAAAACAGAAGCAAAGGTGGCCAAAATAGGCCATTGTGAGAGGAGAAAAACAAAAAGCATCTAAAACAAAGAATTTTTTTTTCCCCCTAATTGTACTCTGTTGCTGAACATTAAGGGTTTTTTTGGTTTGGTTTTTGCTTTGTTTTGTTTTCTGGCAAGTAGCAGAATACAATAGAAAGAAGCAGCTGCATCAGAAGTACCAGAGGGATTGCTTTCAAGTTAACTGGAAGTCTTATAAATCACACAGCTTATTTAATTTATGTGACACAGCTGCGCAGGATGCTTTGGTGGTTGCACAAGACACAGGACAAAGGTCAGAAAAATCAGAAATGTTTCAGCCAAACAGAGCTGTTGGCAACTACACACAGAGATGCTAGCATTGGTCTTGTTATTGAATGCCTTAATTAAAATGTAAAAACTACAAAGAACATGATTTAAGGTGGATGAATGAGATAGTATTTCTAAGTTGAATCTGGAATTGGATGAAGATAAACCCTAGTGAAGTGCAGCGATACTAGGACACAAAACTACAGTTGAAAATGCTGATCTGTGGATAAGAAAGTCAAGATAAAAACTGAATAAGAAGACGACTTTTAAAAATAATAGTGCTGAATGAGACTTAAAATACCCTTTAATGACAAGATTGTCCAGCTGTACCTTGAAAAAGACAAACTCCAGTTCTCCTTCAAATGAGGGAGGACATTTAGACTAGACCAGACACAAAACAATTTACAGCTGATGTTTCTTTTAACCTGAGTGTTACCTCGTTTTAAAACCGGCAAATTGCACTTTTCCCATAGAATAATCTAAATCTCACCAACCTTAAAAATCATCAGGCTTCAGATGTGGAGTTGTGTATCATTGCAGCAAAGTGGACAATTCCATTTTGAGGTATACGAATGAAGAGTCTATCGGAGACATGAGAAAATGATTTTATTGAGTCAGTTTTAGATTCCTTTTCAAATATCAGCAAATACCTCAAAAAAAAAAAAAACAACTTCAATAGGCAGGGTTTTTTTTCCCCACTTTAAAATCTTTATGTGCTTTTTTTCTTTTTTAATAGCTTTCATTCTTTTAAAAGGCATCGTTCTGAGACATGGTAATTGGAAGTGAAACTTTGACAAAATGCTTACCCATGAAATAGGTGTGCTATTTTACACCTGTATAGTGTGAAAATATTTTTCTTTTTTATTCTCTGGGCTGCTATGGAGTAGCTAAACTGCTTTTCATAAAAAAGCTGTTACTTGTTTTTATAGGAGAAAGAACATCCCCCCCTTCCTCCTTGCTACTGTTTGCAAGTAGCCTAAACAATTCAGCCAGCCTACTCAGTAAGTCCACAGTTTTCTCAAATAAGAATGATCAAGTGCAAATGTCCGTGTGAACAGGGATTTGTGCAAGTATTTGGGATATTTCCTTTCAAAACACGCAAGCAAAAAAAAGATAAGATACCTGTAAAGCAGGCTAGCTGGTTCCACTAACAGGGGCAGCTGCCAATTTCTTATGTTCTAATGTTCAGGAGAGAGCATCATCTCATTATATTAGTCATTTACTTTATTGTAGATCAACAGAAGACATCCAAGATGTCCAGCACTCAAGAACTTCTACTGTTTGCTCAGAGCCTTACTCTAAAACCTCAGGAGCAGCACTGGAATACTTTGGCCCACCACCAGACTATTACCCTCCCAAGGAAACCTTCTCAATGAAGTGTTCAAAGGTATGCACAACAAGAGGTATGTGAGATTCTTATTGCCTGCCATCCATCCCTGTCCTTCCAAGACCTAGTCTTGATTTTGGTTTCTGTCTTTAGAAGCACAACAAAGTAAAGCTAAAGAATTATTAAAAAAGCCTCCAAACAAACTGGGAGAGTTAATGAATGGAATAACTGAGGGTTACTAGCATGTTTTAGGCATCTAAATGTAAGATTTATAGAGGCACTTAGATCCTTGAAAATGCATTTCCAGAATAGCATTCAGAGGATCAGTGGGTCATGTATGTAATCACCCAGGTTGTGCAGCAAGAGTTAACCTTTGGGATTTAGGAATACAATAGATATTTGCATCTGTAGGCACTTTAAAGATGGCTGTTGAAGCTTTGGTGCTACTTTATTTCTGACACATTCTTCTCAGACTTTTTATCAGCTCTGGATTTAATCCAGTGATCACTTAAACGTCTTTATAAATCAGCATTGTGGGAGACAAACCTATTTTATGGACATGAATCCCGTAAAACAGCTCTTGAGAAATAACCGGTTTTTTCATACCTGAAAAATGACTACAACAAGCAGAGAAACAGGTATTAATGTGAGAGGAAATCAGCCTTAACACTTAGTAAACTTGTTCCTGTAAATGGGGGGGAGGGGAAGAAAGTCACTAAAATACCTATTACTCCTTTAAAGTTTTCCCTCTTCCAGGACAATGACCATTCTCACCTTGTTTGTAGGAAAGGCCTACTGCAGTCTGAGTTGAAATGTGCAATTAGGTGCAAAGTCTTTGGCTGAAGTCTATAAACAGCCTTTCAGTGTTCAGTAGAGAGACAAATGAAGAGTTTAGTTGAAAGCAAATTAAAATACATAATGTTAGATTATTTCTTCACTCCATGAATGAAAGTTGAATAATACACTTGCTTTGCTCTAAATATTTCTCTGAATGTGAATATGTGAACAATTTGAAGAGTGAGCTGAACCATTGTCCTTTATAAGTACATTCTGTGTATTTGTCTGCAGTTTTTCATCTAGATTTAACTCCAATAGTTAGTAGAGCATATTTAAACATCCAGCGCCAGCCGCAGTGATATTTATCCCTGATAAAATTTTATCAGCAGTTTCTTCTTCAACAATACTAATTTATTTAAACTTGTTTGAGAAACTCTAGAAAACTCCATGCCTTATTTTATCACAGCTTTAGAAAAATGAAGTGGCAAGTTATATTTAGTTTACAGTTTCGCTGGTTGTTTAGACTTATGGATAGCTTAATGTGACTTGCTGTTTTGGTTTGGGTTTTTTTTCCCCTGCATTTGCTTCTCATTATTTCAGTGCATCATTAGCATTTTCAAAATGTCCTAGTTTTGGATGCATCAGTTGACGATGATGATTTCACTGATTTCACTCCCACCCTTCCCCCAAGTATTGCTCAGAATTTTCCAAAAATTTAATGTTTTGAGTTTGCAGTGGAGGAGGGAAAAGAGATCATGTAGAAGAAAAACCCAAAACCTTTCATTAGCAGTTTTATTTCAAAAAATGAAAATATATTGGAGGTTGTTAAGATTATGAGAACTTTACTTCCCTGTTTAATTTTTTAAAGTACCAAGACTTGGCAGAATTTTCTAGAGCCGTTCTGCAGAATTCAGTATTCCCTGCAGTTATAGTAAATGTTATAGAGAAAAAAAGCTACATGAATTGTTTACTAAAAAGTCAGTATATGTGAGCTGCAACTTCTTATAGCAAGAAAAGTTCTTGTAAATACTTTTTAACCATCTCTGCCTTTTGCCAGTGATTTATCAGCACTCCAGTGAAATTCCCCTTTCCCAATCACCATAATTCTAAAATAAACATCAAACAAGGCCAGGAAATCAAGTGATGTACCACAGTCTTTTCCAAAGCAACAACTGAGATGTTTAATGATCCTTAGTTTCTGACTGTACATCACTCTACTTTCACTACGGGTTTGTTTTGTTGTTTCTTTTTTTCTTCTGCCCAGCAAATACATTTATGCTGTTCGTGCATGTTGACCAGTTTGGCATACTAGAGAGGAGTTCTAAACAACCAGAGCTCTGAAAAGTATTTGCTTCACCTAAATATAGCCCTTCTCATACATACTTTCCACCAGCAACAGCCCAAAAAAGCTAAAGCTGAGTTTCAGAAACAGGCAGTTATTTTTGCAGGGATCCTTCAAACACCTTAGCTGCAAGCAGCAGCAGAAAAAAGGATGTTCTCCTACCTTTGTTATTCCCACCTTCCTGCCTAATCACCACCTTTTTTATTTTTCCTACAACCACATTAACAAAATAAACCCAACCCAAATATAATGGAGAAATCAACTGATACTGACCCCTTTTGCTTGTAGGAACATTTGATACCATCTAGGAAACGTCAAAACATTCATCTCCTTTTTAATCCTTTCCTCTTGAAAACAGAAGGAAAAAAGTCTGTTAAAATGTTTTATGAGCAATACCTATGCAAAGCCATTCCGGTAGGATCATGTGGCTGGATCATATAAGGCACCTAATTATGCATCCTCTCAAATAATGTACAAATTTAGGAGGACTACTAGAGTTTGGACCCGTAGAGAGTGAGCTGTCCTCTGGAATCTGAGTCAACAGAAGAGTGGATGGTTGATCTTAAATTGGTCACAGATACTTGGTCACTTGACCTTGAAAACTTTTCATTTTCTTTTTATTGTGTATGTTGGTGTGAAAGAGGTGGGACAATGCAATTCCAGGATAATGCTTCCTCTAGTTTTGCTCAAACAGTAAAGGTAAACTAGGTTTCTCTCCTCTTCAATCAGTATGCGACTCAGGAAATGCCTGCACTTTTGCCTTGTGTAGAACTGTACTGTGCTGGTCATCATTTCTGAGCTAATAACTTTTTATTTTTTAGAAATTCTTCAACCCACTTGGCATTTAAGGGAGACAGCACTAAAAAGGTTAGAAAACAGTTTGTGGGAGAGCAAGTATAATTGAATCCCTGTTCTTTGCTGCCATGAATACAGCTCTGCACCATGAATAGCGTCAGATTTCTTAAGCATATTGTAGGCACTTCCAAACAATCAGGCCTTTAGCCTACATTCTAACATACACAATTGTTAAAACCTTCAGACCAATTTCCTCTGAGAAACAGACGGCATTACGGTTTGTAACAAGATAGAGCAATCTCCAATTTCAAGCATAGCCGGGAGGAGATATCAAACTGAATTTATTTAGAGGAGGAAATAGAATTAGGGAGTAACAATTACTTTCTCCAGGATATATTCATGCATTAACAAGCCACCATTAATTGAAATGTAAACATCTACAAGCTTTTGTTTTTACAAAACACAGTCAAATATTTTTCCTGTAGCTATGAAAGCTGGCAAATACTCATAGACTGGAAAAAATACTGAGATGAAAAGTCACCCTGAATACAGGGTTAACACTAGTAGACACTTGGTTTGAATTATACCGTTGTTCATAACTGTTATACTGCTGCTATGTCGCTCTGTGATGTCCTGATACTGTTCTTCTTGGACTCAGACATGGGAGCAGAGGGGAAAAATATTTTGCAGAGCTGAGTGCTGAGGAGATGTTGGGGGAAAATAGTGGTCTGCAGGAGGCATTGGACTGGAGTAGAAGACCTTCTGTAGCTTCAGTTACATATGTTCAAAACCACTGAAGGGTCATTAAATGTGTATAATTCAGGTAACCTGTTTTGTGTATGAAAAAAAGCGTTTGACAAGCACATTCAACAGTTAGGTCTTTCCAGGAGTGGTCATTAGGATACTTATGTTTTGGTGGAGGCACCCATAGAATTAGAAACTGGTGTATTTTGTAGCCCATTATGTTCACATTTTGCCCCTGCAATCTGCCATGCTTAGCTCCTTTACACTGGGCTCAAAGCTGTCATGCACTGTTCCTCCAGCAGTTAATTTGAATGTATTTCTCTGTAAGAAGGGAACACTAAGGTCCCCTGTAGTCTCATTGTAATTAGATGGCTTCCCTTTCCTATCTGTTGCAAAGTAGTTTTAAATACAGTGTGACTAACAGACTGAATCTGCCAATAAGTTTTTAATCTTGTAATTGTGAAGACAGAGGATATTAGTAGTGGGAATTAGATGGAACTGTACAGACTGAAATTATCCCAGTTATACAAAATGGTCAATTAAAATTGTGCAGTAACAAGATGCAGTGGTGAAGCTGCAGGTATCCTTCCTGTTCTGAAGTTGAAGTATTTCACTTGAAGGAAAGTCCTGTTTGTTGTGAAATACAAATGGCCATGAGCAGTTAGCTATATAAAAACGTGTAGGGGAGCTAAGCGAGCTGCAGATGCCAAATGTTACCTTTAGCAAACTGTTGTTCTGCCAACATATGGGACTTCTCTAGGCCCACATCTTTATATCAAGGGGTTTTTTTCTTCCGAGTTCTGTCATTGTGCTAACATGTATACTGTTGTTTTTAGAGAAGGGAGAACTATAACTGAGAAGACTCACTTAAGTTGGCAGGGGAAGATACTGTCAACATTGATGATAGCTTTTGGATATGTGTTAGATTCTAGCCTGTGCTTCCCTACTGGGAAATCTTAGGTCTCTATCAGCATTGAACCTGAAGTTGCATCATCTTTCCTATAAGACCACTGGGTTTGTCTTTCCCACATCTGACCCAAATTCTGGGAACCAAGAAAAACTCTTTGTGGCTCTCAAGCCTAATTGATACAGCACACTGACTACCTATTGCATGTAGCTCTCTTCCTTGAGCAGTTGCTCTTGGCTCACTTAAAAGACAAAAATCCACCCCATCAGGAATGTTGCTCACCAAGTGTGACAACCCACAACTGTTACAGTGAATGAGAAGCTCAGATTCACAGGTGCCTCCAACCTGACCTACCTTAAGACAGACTATGATTGCTTAAAGAGCAATAACACCCCAATCTTTGTGCTTTCTAAAGGCAGCTCAGTTTCAGTTCAAACGGAGGGAGTGGCTATGGAAAGTTGGCATAAGGAACAAGAGTGTTTCATTGTTTTCTGAACTCTTAAGAAAAAAAAAACAAACCTCCCTCAAGTTTGTTTCAATACCAAGGTATTTGTTTACTGCTTGAAAGAACTACGGGTACATTAGGAAGAAGAAAGGCCATTTTCTGAAAGGCAGAACATGAGGTGACTCTGTAGAAACCTACCAGTGCTACAGATACATGCACAGCTTTTTAGAGCCATTGTATTTAAATCAGTATTGCCACATGTTACAGTTTAATGCAAGACTTTTTGCTTCCCACCCTCTCCAAAATTATGGAAGATGACTCATGCTCTGTTAACAGGAGAGAGATCAAGAACACGCTAGAAGTGATGCTTTAAAGAACTACTGGGAACAAGTAAACCAAAGCTGTTTTTTCCCAGGCAGGGGCTGAGTTGTACTGAAACTGTGCCTTGATGGCAAGTAAATATTAATGTCATACAGTGGTGGGAAGCCATGGGGATAGAGGCTGATGCAGTAGTTCTGCAAATGAAGTCCACCCTTTCCTGTGGAAATTGGAACAGCACTATTTAGAGGATGGGAGGGAATTAAGCAGAAGGAATAGATCAGGTGGGACAGTAGGTCTTTAAGGGAAGATGATACACAGAAAAAAACAGGACAATGTTTGGATTTCAGCACTCTGATTGTGAATGTACGGCTCTTCTGAATCATTAAAACCAAGGCGGGTCATCCTTTGAGATTTCCTAATGAAGTGGTTATCTTGACTAAAGAGGGGTAACTTGTTAAATGATAATAAAAATGTTTCTTTCTCAGGCCCATAAATCATTTAATTTTCCTAGTTTTAACTATTTTTCCAGCAATTTCCAGTAAGATCGATATCTCAAATGCGCATAAATGCGTTGGGCATTTTCTTGCCATTTAAATTCAGTTGGCTCTGAGTATGTAGTTCCCTTGGGTCCTTTGCAAAGCCAAGATTCCTCTGGTGTTACATTGCCTAACTCTTGTGTTTTAGGGCTGGGTTGTGGGTTTTTCCTGCCTTTGAACATTACTCTATTAGGGTGATTTTAACATAACTCAGTGAAAGCTGAATCCACCACTGGCTGAAGAACACAGATACCTACAAAAACAATGGTGGGGTAGGAGTTTGGGTGGGGAGATTTGTTTGTTTACGACAAAACTGTATATTGCCCTGATTCTGCATGGGTGAAGGTGGTTGAATGTTGAGTTCTTGTAACTGGTTTCAGTAAGATCTTTATTTGTACTGGTATACATAAGGGGAATAATACTGTTAGCAAGGTGTTTTAATGCCTTGCATCCAGGTTTAATATTTTTAATCTATTGCAACTGTTGTCTCCATTTCATACCCCTTGTTCAGTTCTCCTGCATTGTTTTGGTTCCTCCCCACTTCTGTCACATTTTGTCCCCTTCCTAAAGCAGAACAAAACCTCTTTCCTTTGGTATTTTCTCCCCCTTCCTCCTTATCCTCCCACCACTGACTCAGTTCAGCAGAGAGGTGACCAAAGCTGTACATTGAGCTGTGCCTTTACTCTCTGGGGAATGCCAAACCTGCACTGCCAAGAGAAGTTCAGCATTTGAGATCCTTTTCAGAACTGCCTGATGCTTTTGTAAGTCACTATATATGGTCAGAATACTTGTCTGTTCCTTTGGGGGTAAAAAAAAGAAATACCTCTGAAAAGAAGAAAGTTACCCAAACTGATAAATAAACCAAATGACAATTTTCAGTGAGGAAGGCCGGGAGGATGAGTTTTATTGTGTGTGTTTAGCCTCTAACTCCCCTCATCCCCTCTCCTGGAGCGACCCCTAATGGGATGTGGCACGGGCACCACTGAGCAGCGCTGCTGCACTACCACTGCTGTCGAGGTGGCAAAAGGGCACCCCTTGGGGCTGCCGGCTGGGTACTGCTGGTCCCAGTGTTACTGCAAAGGAAGCAGAGGGAGAAAGCAAACTAGAATGGAGAATAAAAGACATTAATTATCTTAGAAGGACACAGGAGTGTTAACTGACGAGGGGGAATGAGACCAAAAGAGGCAGGAGAAAGAGCCCATGTGCAGTCAACAAAGGAAAAGAGTGACTGCTGTGCCAAGACACAGTGGAGGGAGAGGCTTTAAAGGCCTTTATTAGTCAGGTCCTTGTGGGAGGGGAGCTTGACACAAACAGCCAGAAATTTGACAGTTGCAGAAATACAGGAACAAACATGAATAGGCTGTTTTACTTCATGTCCACATGCTGTGATCCTGACACCTGAACACTGGCACCATCCTGCCACAGTGCCTGGATAAAAATCGCATGAGACCTGAGCACACAGTTGAGTTACTGGATACCACACAGTCAGCCACAGTGTAGTTTTATGAGGCAGAGCATAGGAATTTAACAGCTCACCTTACCTGTAGAGTTTCAGGTGTTTCTCTGGTTCTGGCTTTGTTATTTCCCCTGCTAAACCCATGCCAGCACGATTGCTCATAGCAGGAAACCTACTCAATGAAAAAAAGACTGGATTCAAGCAAAGTTAACAAATATGATACGTTGAAGTTACTATCCATCACTATCCATAAGACTGAGATTTTTATGGAATGAATAAAACAATTATTTGGAAAGTTCTGGCAACAACCACTGTCTTTTAAATTGCAGCCATTCTCACTTTCAGTGCTGAAAGTCAGTGCATTAAAGAAGCATGGGAAAAGAAACAGAAATCCAGGAGCCCAGACTTGAGGCTCGTTACTTGCGTAGTAATCTTCTCCTATCGCTACAGTCCCTGATGAAGAGTCTCTCTCCACCATCCTTCTAGGCCCCAAAGCGAGTAACTTCCCTGCAGGAAGACCTATTGGCAGTTTAGTTTCTGCAGCTGTAACTCTTAAGATGACATAGCTAACTGGCATGTGAAAGCAGGAATGGCAACACAGACTTAGAAGTATGGCTTTTAACTCAGCCCTTTCTGCCAGCAGTTCACTGCTTGACATAGGTCACTGCCAATAAATGTGCATTAGCATAGCCTGACAGAGCTAAGATCTAAAACTTCACTGTCTTTTTATTCCTTATTTCTCAAGTCCATCTATCCTGTTTATACTAGTATAGTAGGATTAAGTACCAGCTTGTAACTATCACAGATCAAGGTTGCGCAAGGCTTTTGGGATGGCCGGGTGAAGATCTGAACATTAATATTTCCGTCAAAGCCCTGACAGTTGTACAAGGGTTTAGGGATTTCCACTAATTGTCTGCTACTTTTGCAAGCCCTGGTGGCTCTCTTTGTAGACCTGTAATTCACAGCTTCATTCTACATACTGCTTACCATGATAGGATATTCTTTAATACAGGAGTCTTTGTTACTGCCCTTTTTTTGTTGTGGTGGTGATGTTGACATTTTTTAAAGTTGATACATGCAATGTAAATAACTGGTGGAGTAACTGCTAATGAACCTCTCTCCATTGCTTAGTTACTCTAAATCAATTCTGTAGCAGGCATGTGTGAAAACTGTTCAAGTACATGCAAAACCTGCCCAACCTGAACGTCCTGTCTAAGGGAATTTTTCAAGCATGCCATTAAAGCATCTACTGCTGCAGTTACAAATACAGTGGACCTACACCGATCATATGTTATCGCATGAGAAGAGACACAGCCCTACTGTGGTACCAGCAGTCAGCTCAGTGAAATGAAGGGGTTGCATGCAGAATTTGTGTGAACACATAGGAAGTTTTGGAACAGCATCATTGAGGATTAGGGACAGTTATAAATGTGGGGAGGTTAGCAGCAGGTGCTGACTGCTTTGACAAGAGAAAATTGCCTTTTCTAAAGCTCAGCAAGGTGATGTACAGGAAAAGTTGATGCTCAGTGAGTCAGAGTGCCTCACCAGTCATAGAGGAAAAGGAAATTCTGAAGACAGTGGTAGAAGAAAGCTGGACTGGTCATGAATTCCCTACTTCCCAAACATATTTAAAATTTATGTTTCCCTTAATCAAAGAGTCTTTCCTCCCTGTAGACTTGTAAGAACTGCTTCCTGATGGAGCAGTTTCTATGAAATCAGTAGTCAGCCCTTACAAAGGGAAGTGGCCTTCTGGGTGCAACGCTGTCCAAGGGCCCTGAGGGCTTGCGTTGACTCCCTGTATTTGGAAGGCATATTACACAGCTCAAATGAGTAAACAAAAAATATTTGATCCAGTTCCAGTGGATGTCCTGTGCAGCTATTACTCTTTCAAAATATTTTGAACAGTCCTGGTAAAGTGATGATTCTGTACCCGTGAAAAACGTTGAGTCATTTGGCTGCATTGTTTGAATTTGGTACAAGGAGTTCCAAATCCTGCCTCATGGACTGAGATTTAAATTTCTCTTTACATTTAGCTTCACAAACATTTCCTTTGAAACATTTGAAGCCACCTGAACAGATTTGGTAGCCAGCATTGTCATTGATCTGCTTCACAGAAATAGTTGTGTGGAATGGTCAAGGAAAAGGCATGTTGTCATGCAAAAGTCAGCATCACCTCTGAAGAACACATATGCAGAACTGCACATTTAGTTCCTTCTCAACAAGAGCATTTTGTCTTCTCTGCCTGCTCTACCTAATTCCTTCTAGGATATGAAGTGTATAATGTATGCACTTGTCTGTATACACACACACACAAACTGAAACATGCTGAGTGAGCCCCAGATATGCTGTTCCCAGGTATTACCACTGTTATCACTGCTCCCCTCTGTGCTTCTGGGGTGGTTTGCCAGGCCCCAATGTGAATGGGCTCAGTACCGACCTACTTAGGGGGTACCTACCTGTTGTATTAGGAGAAATAAGGGCACTAGTCTGGGTACAGGGGAAAGCAAGAACTCCTGAAGTGGCCAAAGACCCTTGGCAAACCAGTGCAAGCATCTTCCTGTGAAGAGCAAACGGCAGCAGGAAGGTGGTCATTACCTCAGCCCTCTGTGGGGGAAATAAGAAGCGGCAGAATGGGAATATCTAATAATCCTTCATAGTGGCTTTCACTAGCTAGCGTGGTTAGAAGCATCTGGCAAGGCAAGAGAGGAATTTGTCTAACTGTCTTGTGTGCTGCTTCATCCCTTTGTTTTCAAGCCTATTACAGCCTTGACAGCAACTGAGCCATTGCTCAAGAGGAAAATGCCATGCTGATCAATGTTAGCAGCATAAAATGAAAGTCTGTATGCAAACTGTAGATCCAGCCCCACTTTAAAGGCAACTTAAAAGACACTGTGTTGAGCATCTTATGTTCTTGGCTGTCAGACTGCAGTGAAAGAATAAAGATTTACAATCCTGTAATTAATTTCAGAACCTGAGGAGTAGCACACATGATACACTAGGGGTTTTCAGTTCCCAAATAGGGAACTCTAGCTATGCTACACTTCAACATCTGTCATGTTTACTAATCTTAGTCTGACCCCTAGTGAGCTGTCACAGAATAATCAGATTTATCTAACAGATGCTGTGCCTTCCTGACAGACCGGTGGCTACCACAAAAAGAAGTCCTCTATCTATTTTCCAACCCCATCTTAGAAAACCTTGGTTACCTTTATCAGTAGGATAAGATAAGAAAAAGAATCAGCTGAGAAGTCATAAGCCTTTCTTCTGAGTGTGTGGGTGAGGAAGAGAACAAATGACCCAGTAGCAAATTCACTTAGCTTACCTTTGCATATAAAGTGGGTTTTGCCTCCTTCCCTCCTCATTTTCTGGGCAATTTCTAGCTGCTTCTCAAGATTTATGAAGAGATTTTTCTCTCTTAAGGAGACGAAGTGGAAGCTGCATCTGGTTAGATATGTTTAAATAAACAAACAATAAGACAAAAAAAAACGGTGTAAGTTAAAGCAGTAATGGCATTTTAAAGGACCTGAATAACTTGCCTAATTTTTTAAGCTATTAGAAGCTTCTACGTTTTGGTCAGCTTTAACCTCAGCATTTTGTTCATACTGGATATATCTTGCTCAGTGTGTTTATGCCAAGTAGTTACAGGCCAAAATACAATCACTGTGTGCTTGCCTTGGCAATAACACAAGCACAGTAAATTTTTTATGGATTTCTTTTCCCATGTGAAGATCCATTTATCAACACACTGACAAATTAAAAAAAGTAATTTGCCCAACCTCTGAAATGTACCCATGACAGCTTGTGCTTGTTCGGGGTTTTATAAAGCAGCTGTAGCCAAGGGGACTATCTCAGTAGTAGTGCTCTCTGTCTATGGGTTTGGGGTATTTGTGTCATAACCAGTTTGCACAAGATGTGGTTTTGACACATATTTCCATCCTTCTGCTCCTTACAGGCATTTTGAAGTTTGTGGAAATCATGGTCAACCTCCTGGTTCTGATTTGTGTGGGTGCTGCCCAAGCCTCTGTTGCAGGCTTCACATCCCTTGGTGGCTTTGGCACCAGCTCCTTTAGCCTGAATTCAGCCTATAGCCCCTTTGAGGGCACAGAGCTCCAGGAGGTGAGGGAGCTAGACATGCAGTTCACCCAGATGCGAGCCCCATGCGTGTATGGCGGGGTAGCCTTCAGCTTAACAGCAGCAGCACTTACCCTTGTCTTCCTTGTCGTGGGAGCAAAACCCATCCAGCAGCTCAGGATAGGGCTGCTGGCAGGCGAATGTGCCTTCAACCTGCTGGCTGGCGTGGCGTACGTCGCAGCGGTTGGCCTCTACCTGCATTTTGTCAGCCAGGTGAACTCCACAGAGGTTTGCAAGAGGCGCGAGAGGCTGTATGCACGCCGCGGTTACACCTCCATGAACTGTGTGGTCCAGGGTGGTGATGCAGCCGTTGGCCTTTTTGGTGTCGTTGCTGCCTGTTTGTACTTTGCCAGCTTTGTGGTCTGCATCCTTGCTATCCGAACTGTCCGTGCCTTCCAGAGCCACATGGCCAAGATTCAGCACAGCCCCAAAAGTGGCATTAGAGACAGGAGTGTCAGAAACCACCATGTCGCCCACAGGACCTCAGAAAGGTCTCACAGCGTCCAGGCTCTTGCTACGTTAGTGTGAAGTCAGCTCTGGGGCTGTGCCAGAGAGCTGGAGCTTCAGGAAGGGACAGACACTGGGTGTCATGTGCCGAACTGGTGACCAGGCCACAATGTCTTGTTCTACAAGTTGCTGAAGTGTGTATCAAATCACCAAATATAACAATACTGCTATCACATGATGTAATAAAGTTGATGTTCAGCAGATGTTTTAACAAGGGGTTTTACATCAGTCTCTCAGGCTGGACTCCTGTGTTTTAAATGTGTTTGGTTGTAATGTCTTCATCGTGCACTGCGCAATCCAAACAGCAATGGGCTGTTAACAGGTTGCAACCATAGCACTGCCAAACCTGTGCTAACAACCACTTCCTTTCCTCTCCCATGACATAAGGAATTGAGTACACAGCTAGGATGGGCAGCCTTCAACAGATCTTGTGCCTGTCAATTCATCCAATTGCCTTATGCCACACTGCTCAGAAAGCAAAGGACACTCAAGTGCTTCTCTGAATCACAGCCGAAGGTACCTTTGTAACCTTTTGCCCTTGAGCTAGTGAAGCTTTCTATCTTTTGAGTCACAGGGGTTGGCACATGTCGATCATGTGCTCTCTGGGGAATGCTGCTGAGAGGAACTATCTGCAGTTTCAAAGGCAGCATTTGGTCCTCCAGTTCCCTATTATGGTTTTTCCACCTCATTGAGCACAGATGAGAACCTGGCAGGCAGTGCATTGGTCAGCTATCAGCTTAGTAAAGCTACCACTTGCTTCTGTAACCACATAGACAAGGTTGGGCTTGCTGACTCCACAGCTGGTGGTGGGCAGAGACTGAATTGGGGACACACATGTCTTTTCCACGGGAATGCTGTAACAATGACAGAAAGTACACGCGTCCTTCCAATACCTAAACACGCAAAGCATGAGTGAACAGCAGTAATTGTGTGCCCCCAGGGTTGAGAAAATAGATTTAAGAGAACATCTTTCAAGAGTCCTTTGTTTGAGGCAGATGAAATAGATCAGTGGACTTCATAGATGAGGGAGTGAGGAAAAAAGCTGCTCAAAGTACTTAAGATTTGTCAGCTTGAGAGGAGGGAAGAGGCAATTTTGATTCTGGCTGTGCTCACTCCATTTAGTATTATCTGGCTCAGAGTCGTTGCCCAGATGAGGCTTTTTTGAAAATATATATATGTATACACACAAGGATCTCAAAGGATTATGTTTAAGGTAATATAAAGACAAACAAAAAGCATAGTTCTATTCAAAGTGATTACATGAGCCTTTACAATAAGTATTTACCATTTACATAATACCTTAAGCATCTTTTTAACACTTTGAACACCAACAAGCTTCACAGCATTGTTATGCTTACAGAGTGAAGAGTTTTTCCAAACATGCCATGGCTCACAGTACTGATCCAGTTAAGGAATTAAGATTTCCAGCTTTCTGCCCAAACCTAGACCTTCACTGGTATGCTGTAACCAGCTGGAGGGTCTGCTACAGTGATGTCTGTCACACAGGTACAGCTGCAGCTAACCACTCGCTAGGCATTTCTGCCTGAGCACTTCTTCCTGCGCTACTTCTAGAGCTTGCACATTTTGAATGCAGGCTTGGTTACATGGTGACACACTGTTATTAACTTATACAAACAACAAAAAGCAGCTCCTTGAAGTGAAACACTCGAAAGGTAAGCAGAGGCTGTGGGTAATGTATAAATCTTAACTCAGTCCTTAAATAGATGTGAAATATGAATTTAAACCTCAAGGCTTCTTACTCTGCTCCATTCATTCTTAAATGCTTGCCTGCTATCACTATGCAATAGCAATAGTCCTCTGCGAGTGTTGTTTCTGTCTCTTTTTTCCTTGTGTGTGTGGTAAAGGCCTCGTTTGCTGCAAGGTAATTCAGTCTTTAGAAAAAGGTGCACAAAGTTTCCCTGTGGACTGTTGCTATAGTGCTCCTTCCCTGGACACTTGGCTTCCTCACAGTCAATCCATTTTGGGTCCCTTTCTGTTAACAAAAGCACAGAATTAACAGAATTTTACACATTATATGGAGAGAGTCAAAAAGTAGCTGCACTTAAAAGGAGCCCAGTTGGAGAGTCTGGAACCCAATCACTGCCTTGAGCATCCTATCAGGCCCCAATTACATTCTTTCAGCTCCTCACCCAGCTGCTTCCCTGCACTCACCATCCCCTCATGTTTCTAACGTCCACAGCCTCACATTTATTCCTTATATCCCATATAAATTTACCCTCTTTTAGTTTAAAACTGCTGCCCCCTGTCCTGTCACTACAGGCTCTAGTAAAAAGTTTCTCTCCTTACTTCCTATTGGCCCCCTTTATATATTAAAGGATATTAATGGACCACAGTAAAGTCTCTCTGGAGCCTTCTGTTCTCCAGGCTGAATAACCCCAGCTCTCTCAGCCTGTCTTCATAGGATAAGTGCTCCATCTCTCTGATAATTTTAGTGAGCCTCCTCTGGACCTTCTCCAGCAGGACCACATATTTCCTGTAAGGAGGACTCCAGAGTTGGACACAGTACTGCAGGTGAGGTTCCATGAGAGTGGAGCAGAGGGGGAGAATTGCCTCCCTCAGCCTGTTGGCCACACTTCTTTTTATGTGGCCCAGGGTACAGTTGGCTTTCTGGGCTGCGAGCGCACACTGCTGGATCATGTCCAGCTTTCCATCCATCAGTACCCTGAGTCCTTCTCTGCAGGGCTGCTCTCAATCCCTTCATCTCCCAGCCTGTATTGATACTGGTGATTGCCAGTGCAGGACCCTGCACTTCGCCTTGCTGGGACTTTGTGAGGTCCACACTGGCCCCCTCCTCAAGTCCTGAGACACAGGTTCCTCTGGGTAGCATCCCTTTCCTTGAGCTTGCCAACTGCACCACTCAGCTTGGTGTCATCCACATGCTGAGGCCCAGAAGCTCTGCAGGGACCACAAAGAAAGCCAAAGCCCAGTGATTGCCAAGCTTTGTGCCTTAAATTTGTTTCCTTCCCTGCCACCATGAAGAAAGATCACCAGAAAAGAATTGCAAAGAGGAAATACACATCAGTGCTGTTTCCTCCAGTCACCTTCTTGGAGGGAAGTGTAGGAGAGGAGAAAGGAAAATCCAAGAAATATTCTTCACAAGAGTAGGGCAGGGAAGAAGTAGATTTTTCTTCCCCTTAGGATGAAGGGCAAGCCATATACCATCAAAGCAATCCAAACAACCCTGCTTTCCAACTGTAACAAGACCATGCCTGGTAGCTGACTTGAAAACCTTTACCATGCAAGCTGCAAAGGTGTAACACAAAAGCAGGGATTTTCTGGTGCACACGTAATGACTAAGGCTGTAACAGGCAGCTGCCACTGCAGGTGGTCCTACCCTCCAGAGCAGATTAGCCTTCCCACCTTCTGCTGCAGATGGCTCTGCCCCACGGATACCTCTGCACAGTGACTGCCACTTAGTACGGGACAATAATCCACAGTGGGATCAGCAAACAAAGGCAGGACAAATGGCTCTATCAGCCCTGCCATTTCTTTAAGCCTTTCCCTGCTGCCTTCCCTGTGCAAGTATGTCCTGCTTCAGGTCAGCACTGAACATAAACTCACCTTTTTCTTTGAAGCAGCCCCTGCAACCAAAGCACTTCACACAGTCATCATTACCCTCAGTCCCTCTTTGGTAAGGGGGATCCTCAGGGTGTATCCAGCTTTCCCGCTACGACCACCATCAATTTATCACCCACCGCAAGGAAAATGGTGATAGCAAATGTCAAATCTGTGCTTCCCTGAGAGGTTGTCTTGTGGGTAGACAGCATGGCCTTTCTCAACATAAAAGCCTCAGGGGCCCCACCACTGGTGCAGTGGGAAACCCTCTGGCACACCAAGCCTATTCTGAACCTTCAAAAAGAAGATAAAATGGCCACCATCCCTGGAGATGGTAGGAAATGGATGGGGGCGGCAGGGTGAACTGGAGCTGCCCAACAGGAGAAAAGCCCCACTGCAGATGGTGGGGTCTCCAGTGCAAGGTGCTGGGGTGAGCTGAGACACTCATTTATCTCAGAGTTACCTGTGAGATGCTCAGCCAGCCCCTCTGGATTTAAACCATCCATTTGCACCTGTCTCCTCAACACAGGAACAAATAGCTTTAGTCTGAGAGCAAACCCTCCAGCTGAGCTCCCTGGCCATTAATTGTCCACAGAGAGACCCCTCCGCACAGAAGAGCCTTGGAGAAAAACAATCTCTCTTTGAAAAATCACATCTCCATGCCCTGGTCTGGAGGGGGAACGGGGCGCAAGACAGTTACGGTGACACAATTAACAATCACCTGATTCTGCATCCCACCGCTGAGTAAACTTCATTCAAACAGGAGTTCATAAAGGCAGTTCTGAGGGAATCATGTCCAGAACGGAGCAAATCAGCATCTAAAGGCACAGGTGTCTTGTTTCAGTGTAAAAGGCAAAATTGAGGGGGATGATGCTGGAGAGGAGAGAGGATGTTCACTGCTCCAAACAGGCTTAATGCAACCTTTACATTTATCAACAATTCAGGTGTCTGGCACTGTATATCTGGCGCTGCTGGAAGACCTGCATGTGTCAGGGCATTGCCCTCCTGCTGCTGAGCACCCTCGTACCATCCACCAAAAGGAAGTTTTCAGATAAGCACAAACAAGTTTTCCAATTTTATTAATGAGTTTAAGAAAACATTCCTGGTCAGTATTAATTTTTATCACAGTTTAAGCTTTTCCCATTAGCTCTTCAGGAGAGTTTGAGTATATCTGATGTTGAGAAACAACGAGGATCACAAACCGGCTGTGCAACAGCAGAAACTGAATTAAAGGCTTAGCGCTGAGAAAAACTGGGATCGCAGTTTACAGGACAAACTGCTTTAAAGTGATGAGAGTACATACAGGGATTACAGTGCCAAAGAACAGCCTGAATGGAAATTGCTCTTTCATAATCCATGTATTTTAGTCCCAGTTCAGATTTATCTTCACTGAAGTTACTCTTCTGGTAGGTTTTCTTCACAACTTACATTCACCATAACTTAAATAAAGCTACAGATACACAGCAGGCCTTTGGTAACCCCGATCTCTGAATTACATTTGCAGAATCGGGCGTCTCCTTTTCTTTTCCAAGACTCAAGTACGTTATTGAAGGGGGCTGTGACAGCATTGCTTATGACAGCCATGGCATTCGTCATTACTCACCCAGGAAAAGGTGGCGCTCAGTGTATCGCAGCAGCTTAATGCCAGCACAGCACAAGAAATGTCACAGATGCTCACCATCACCTGTCATAAATAAAACATGAGGCTCCTTGCAAGGTCTGCGGGTTGTCAGCACGTTTGATGTAAATGGTTTTGGTGTGTGACAGAGCAAAATGGGCAGATCGCAGGGTGCCCTTCATTGCTGCAAATGGGCTATGCATTTCCAGTGATGCTGTTTGCACACAAACCTGCACCTGCTACTGGATTCCCAAAGCTCTCGGGCCATGTTGAAGAGGTCAAGTGAGGGAAAGGCATGCACGCCTTTAACAGGTAATTGGTTTCTCAGAAGGATGTAGAAAGGTTTGAGAGATGCACACAGATAAAGACTGTGTGTTTTAAACAGGCTTCAGAAAAGCTTGGGTATATTACTTTCATTACTACAAGAGAAACCGTATAACGGAGGTGTTTAGGCATTTACAGCTATATGAAAACCTTGATTTTTTGCTACCCTGTACTGACTTCCCAGGATAAATCCAGATAATGGAAGTGCAGGAGGAAAAAAAGAGGCTTGAATTTGTCAAGGTGTTTAGTATAAATCGGCATTTCTCAGCTGTGCATTACATACACATTGCTCATAGGCCTCCCACCATACCCAGATTTATAGATATAAGCAGAGCTTTGTACTATCATCTGCACATCCATGCCACTTCTCACTCACACCACAGCAACCTGAAAGCTGCAAGCATGAAAGACCACAGTGACTTCCAAACACTCAGTATTTGAGTGCAGGATCCTCAGCACAGAACAACAGAAGCCACTGGAAGTGGGTGAAAGAAGACACTGGAAGAGCTGGTGGCAGGAGATTAGTGAGTATAAGGTTCTGTAGGTGGAGGTTGGTTAGCATTCCTGGTCACCATGGGGAGATGGGATAGAGAGCACAAACAGGAAAAAGGGGGTTTGCCCTCTTTCAGACTGCAGAAACAGCTCCCTAACAAGATGCCCCTGTGTCCCTGAGCAGCTTGAAGGAGATTCAGGTTTTTACACTGTGGTGGCTCAGCTCAGATGGCAAAGATTAGGCAATTTACTGGTCCAAATAAATAAGGCATGGTCTGATCGAGACCTCATTGCCCAGTCACTAAGATTACTTGAGAGCTCGCCAAGACCATCTCCTCACCTGCCAGCACCGCAGATGCTCTATGAGCAGTAGCAGATGTAACTCCTATGGCTCCCTCTGCCTTCCTTTCCTGGTTTAGATTTGTTGCAATCGCTTCTAAGGCTCAGGAGGCTGTGGTGTGCATGAAGGTCCTCGGCCTGTATGAAGCAGATACCTGCCATGTCATGGCTGCTGCTGTTTGTTCAGCTGAAGGAAGGCTTCTCCAGCCCGCTGCTGTTCCTGCCTGATTCGCACGATGGGGTGCGCGAAGGCGTCAGACGCCCTCCTTTAACTCCAAGGATGAAGATGCAGCAGTGCTGGTCCCGTCCTGCGGTAACACGAGGGGGAGCCCTTGCAGCTTTCAGTTAGCGCAGGCAGCAGCAATACGCCCTTTTCTACCCCAAACGCAAAGGCTCGGCTCTTAGTCGGAAAAAAGAGGAGGCCTGAAAGCCATTTCTTGTCTTCACAAGGAGACTGCTCCTGGTTCAAACCAGTGGAAGCCGCGGATCACCAGGAGGGGGAAGGCTGGCTGCTGCAGATGCCCTCCCCACACATCCCCATTCCCGAAGAGGGGCCAGAGAGCAGGATAGGCCATGGACACATTTTCATGGAATCACAGAATGTTGAACCCTGGCACTGCTCTAAGGCCAGGCTGGACGGGGCTAGTGGAAGGTGTCCCTATTCATGGCAGGGGGTTGGAACTGGGGGAGCTTTGAGGGCCCTTCCAGCCCAAACCATTCTGTGATTCTATTTTATCTATTCAATGCACTATTTTATGCACAATATGTTACTATATATTCTATAATTCTACTGGTATATTCTGTTTCTCAGGATCAAGGTAAGTCTGAACTGCACATGCACCTACTGCAACATTTCTTAATATTTAATTATTTTTAAGGTTCTTTGTTTTCAAGATGCTGGCGTCTCTCTCCTTAGAAGGGATTACAATGAGAAAGCATCTTATTCACAAGTCACCGAGTCGCACACTTCTGCTACATCAGCCTTCCTTCCTAGCTCTGCATCCCAAGTTTCTTTAAAACATTCAACAGCATACATTTAATTAGCAAACCAATTCCATCTGTTCTGTGAGTCAATACTGACAACTTTACTGTTAAAATACACATATTTCTCTTGGTGCAGCTGTGCTTAAGCTGACAGGGGAGAGAAGAGCCTGCTGTGCATCATGTCTAGTGCCCAGTTTCCATGGTAGGGCTGCATCCCAGCTGACACCGGAGGCACCAAAAGGCCTCCACAGCCCCATTCCTGTGGTCTCTGGGACCCCCAAGTCACCTATATACCCTGAACACAGGCCTCCAAAGGCAATCCCACAGAACCACTGGTAGGAGATCTCTTTTTGGCTGTTTGCTTGTGTTTTGACAAGTTGACATGGAAGAACAAGCTCAGATGAAAATATGAGAGACACTGGGGCTGTAACAAGCAACAGGACATTGGAATTGAACTTATGGGGCAGTAAGAGGCAGCTAAACCTCATCCATGGGCAAGCACTACCTCCCAGCCTTGGTACTGTCGAATTCATCCTCTCTCCTCAACCTGAGGTGCAGGCTCTGTGGCTGGAAACCCAGCTGCCCGGTTCTCCTACAGCAGAAAGCCTCAGGGGCTCATCCAGTGCCAGGTCTCCCTGCTGGGGAGCAAACCAGCCCTGCCCATCCCAGTCTCTGTCACCTTGCAGTTATATGACACCTTCCTCAGTGCCGCAGTGCTGTCATGCTCCTGATGAGCTCCTGTGGATTAAGCATCTCCCTTCAGCTCACAATATTAAGGAAATATGGAAAAAGGTGAGAGAGCATCTGCCCCATTCAGATCCTGCCTTAGTCATAACCTAGGGGGCAAGCCTCGCTCGCTGCAGGAGATAAACGGTAGGATAAAGCAGCCAAGTGAACCGCAGGTGAATCCCAACTTGTCAGCCTGGGAAGGGATGGCCTAAAGGATGAACTGTTGAACTCGACAGGAATGGACGTATAAATCAAAGGTTTGGGGTAAAGAAGGGGCCAATCATTTAAACCAGGGACTTGAAGCTAACAAGGAGCCTTTTCCCTGCTAGTGTCCTAGATAAATGGTATCCTGATTCTGCCCTGGGTCTGCTGTTAGTCTATGAGATATTTAGAGTTTTTCCACCCCGATCTTTTGATTTGAATGGGTGCAAAAGGTTTTACTTGTTCTTAAGCAGCAGATGGTTTTTAGCTTTCATCTTTGCACAGAAGCAGCAGCCTTGTTAGGTATAGGTCATCTGACTACTTACATCTTCAGTGCAGGGGACAGTGCTCCCCTCACCACAATGCAAGCAATCAAAAGGAACAGCTTGGTTCATGCAGCACTCCATGAAATCCTCACTGCAAGGAGTGCAAGCATGCATGTTAAAAAAATCAGTAAGAAACAAATCGATTAATCCAACAATAGTGCATTGAATTGGATTGAACTGGCTCTGAAGCAAGTCAATTGAATTAACAAAGCAGGCCGCTAAAGCAGAAAAAGCAAAGCACAGTCATTTAACAGACATCAAGACATCCTGGCTCCAGCTGAGCCCAAAAGGTACCGTGTTTTATCAACTTCTGTCCTCACAGCTCCCCCTGCAGCCAGAGCACTGAGGGACCCAACCCTACAGCACTGCTGAGAACTGCTTGAGGACTTGAGTGCCTTCTCTCTCCTCTTAGAAAAGCTCATCTCCATTGACAACAGGCGGTGTCCAGGGAAATCAGGCTGTCCAGGCTAAAGCTGCTGTTCTGTTTATCCCTTTGAATCCTACTGCTCTGCCTGAATCAATTCAAGCCCTTCTACGCCCCCACGCAGCAGTGGGTGCTACATGGAAGAGAATGGCCTTTTTTTTCCCTTTTAAGGTACAGAGAATTTTCCATCTTCCTCAGGAAACTCTGAACATGGACTCACTTGCCTAGGCCATGGCAGTGTCCTTGCAAGTTATCACCTTCACCCTGAAGCAACATCTGAACAGAACTTAAAAACAGGTCACAATCTTCAAGGACACCAAGGGAAACGAATCATTCAACAAAATCTGAAATACACAAACCATTTACCCAGGAACACCTAAGAATTACTAGCCCGCAAGCCATGAACTTTTTGTTTAAATGCATTATTTAATGTTTCTTTAAGAAAAGAGATATTTTGAACCTCAAATTACAATAAAGTACAATCTTGTAGATCTGCAGTAGACAGCACTACAAATGTTTACCAAACCAGGTATTTTCATGTTTGCTCCTCTGCTGTTATTATTTAAGGAAAGGAAGCTCCAAATCTCTTGTTAACAGCAATCCTGCCCTAATTTGGCTATTTCACCCTAGGACAGCATAAGGACAACAGCCTATTACCACAGACCTCCCCCAGTATAGACCAAACGTCAAGCAGGAACAACACGATGTCATGATCACACACTAATTCAGGTTTGTAAAGTGTGACAAGTAAAATGGAGCAGTTGGCTGGAGGAAATAGTGGAAAAGGGTGTTGCTCCTTTCCCACAGGAATCACAAAAATACCCTTTTGTAACCAAAGTCAAACTGCCACTGAACTCATGTTCATGCAACATGTTCGAGTTCATGTAGGTAGCTCTGAGTTCACTTTTCCGCCTTCTCCTTACATTTTCCCCTCTTCTCTCCACACCCAATGGTTTGATTTGTTTTTTTCTCCCTTTTCTTAGAGCTTACATTATCCCTTCTTCATCAGTTCTATCTTGAGTTACATGGTCCCCGTGGGACAGAGCCAGAGCACCGCTCCTCTTCAGTCTTGTAGCATTGTCAATACTGTGGCAAAGGGCAAATCAATAGTGCTGAATTAGTACTGAGAAAGGAAAACGGAAACAGGTCAATTCCTCCGAGAGTCGCTTTGTTATCTTTTAAAGGCCATTTTGCACGGCCTTTAAATTCTAAAAGTACACGTGAGCTTCTGCAGTTAGTGTAAAAATGTGACTGAGCTGAAGAAGTTTCCACACTTGGTTTAAACTGAGCAGCATGCTGATGAACAACAGCAAGCTACTGTTTGAAAGCTGCTGCTCAGCTATCCAGACATAGAAGCAGACATCAGGTGTAAATTTCATATTTATTATAACAAAAATTATGACATGTTCATTTGTGCATTCGGCTTTAATATAACTCTTGGTATGTAAATGTTCTACAGCAAATGAGCTCTATACAATCATGCTGGTTGTGGCAGCAGTAAGGAACACAAACAAAACGTGTCTGTAAAAGTAAGGAAAGAGAGAGACCAGAGGAAAAAGTGGGTTTTTCTTTAAATGATCTACACCACCTCAGCTCTAGCTAACTTGTACACAGCCACTCAGTCCATTATGCGTAATGACCATGGCCCAAAGAGTCGCTTAAGAAAAAAGGTCAGTTTTTCAGGTTGTGTCCTTAATGCCAAGGCTACAAAACATGTAAGCATCACTATACAACACTGAGCTATTTACAGGAATTCCCCAATCAACTGTTCTCTCAGAGAAAATTAGTGAATCTCAGTGACTTAAGTCACCTGAAAGAGTAAAGCAACTCCTAGGAGTTAGTCTCCATATTCTACAAATGTCTATCATTTTCAAGACCAAAAAAAGCCTTTTCTCTCAAAGAAATACAGTATTACAATATTACTTAAATCATTTAGCACTGGCTACTGCCCTGCTTTTCAAACAAAACGAACAAGCAATTTTAAAAAATATTACATCATCATCTGTTTCTCAGCAATATATTAAACCTTTTTATTATTTTTTTATTATTTTTTGTTTTTTCTTTTTACACGTGATATGTTAAGGGAAGGTTAACTATTTTAAACTTTACCGGTCTAGCGTCTCTAGAAGAAAGTCAATGAATATTAAACCTAACGAACTGAAAAGCTGCAGTTATCTGTAGTGGCAGGATAAGGAAAAGGAAGTATATAAAGGAAAAGGATAAGGAAAACCCCTGCTGTAACGTGAGCCCACTGGGTCCCGCACTCAAGTCTCCTTTTTGTTAGTTTATTTCTGAGCAGTGAAAAGAGTGGGTCATAGTGGTGTGTCATAATAGTCTGCCAGGTGGTCCATCGGATACTGCCGCTGCTGCTGCTGCTGCTGTTGTTGTTGTTCCTGGTGCTGCTTCATAATCTCCTTGACTTCTTCTTCAAGCTCTGGTGGGATGATGAACTGGTCGTCGGGATCAGGCTGCGCCGGAGCAGCGAAGTAACCCCCTGTTTTTCTGAGTGGTGCATCTGTTGCAACTTCAATTAAGTTATGGCTCCTCTCTTGTGGAGCCACAGAACCGTTGCCTCGGCGGCGCCCTATTGTGCCTGTTGCAGAATATTCAGCTTTCCTGGGAAGGCCAGGCTCATCTTCGTTGGCACTGATGACGATACCTTCGTCACTGGCTTCCACCGGCACCTGGAGGAACTGCTTCTCCTTCGCTCGGCTGCAGTGGATGTCCACCTCCACTTCCACACGGCTGCCATTGGTGAACACCCCCTCAATTGGCTCCTCATCATCGCTGTCAAGGCCGTTGTCGGAGAAAGCGCTGGAGAAGGTGGCACTGGAGAGCTGCCGCTGGAAAGAATTGGACAAGCACACAGGGTGCAGCATGCAGCGCTGCTCCCCGGGGTAGGCTGGGCTGTTCTCGTTCATGGCCACCTGAGGAGGCTCATCTGATGCCGTGGACCCCACCTCACTGCTCATTTCGGAGGTGGAGATCTCACTGCTGATCTCCGAAGCCATGCCGCTGCTGGAAGACGGCATCCCGAGCGCATCTGTTGGCCTGTCCTTGATGACAACATTGACAGACTGGGGGAAAATGCCTGGGCTAGGGGGTGGGACCCCATTAAGTTCACAGCAGCAGAAGCTGTCCTCCGTCACATTGAGCTGAACCACGACAGCGCTGATGCTGTCGTTACAGCCATAGCTCTGGGCCAAAGTGCAAAGCTTCTTCGCGGCTGCCAGTGCATCAGGCACGTTTCTGACTGCCTCCACTGCTTCATCCATCGAGAGGCTGTCCCACAGCCCCTTGCTCCCCAGAATGAAGAACTCATCTTGTGGAGTTAAAGTGATGGACTGGACGTGAGGACGTGGCACAACACTTGGGTGAAGGAAGGTGTACCCCAAGATTCTTGTTGAATCCGTCACACCATTCACTTTGCCATCCTGAAATTAGAAAGGACAGGAAATTGGAAACAAAGCAGACAAGGATACACAGCACCTGCATCTCCTTGTGTTTTACTGATGGTTGTTATTGCAGTACCCCCAGCACTGCCATTTACAGACAAGATGACAGAAAGGCAAAGTGATTTGCAAGGAGGTGACAGAGCTGGGATTAGAGCACAGCAATGGCTGGTTTGCAATCCTGCACTACACCTCCTACACCCTATTGATTTATCATCAGTATCACCTATGCACAGACCAACAAAGCAGAAGTCTGCAACAAAGAGCCATCTATTCTGCTCCTGCAGCTGTGAAAGCCAACTGGACTAATGTTTTACCAGTGAGTCAGACTTATCCCTCCTCCACCCACGATATCTGGCTTTATACAGGGCAAAGCCACACACAGCTCCATTTGACACAGGGGCAGGTCATTCAGTTATGACTCTTCTCCTGCAGCTGTAACATTCGTAAGTTTCATCTTGCCTCATCACTTGAGAAACAAAAGTTCATTTAGAAAAAAAACAAAAACACTTTAAATGAAGCATGCAAGTCAAATGCAGCAGAGAGCAAGTCTGCATTTCTCAGTCTGCTGAGCTGTAGTGAAATGTTTTACATGCCCCAATTACTTACTACATTCCCACTTAGACATGACATTTCCAAGGGGAGGAGGAGTAGTATCTGAAGGGAAAACATCAGTAAAAATGGACGTATTTGAGAAATAAACCCCATGCACGTTCAAATCCCAGGATCCTGTCCTGGTTAGAATCCAAGCTCTCAGAATAAGCACTGCAAGTGTCTGAACCAGCAAGCCTGGCTATTTGTCAGCTTGCTAGGGATAGCTGCACCCTGCTAATTGCGTGTTCGAGAAGAACAACAAATGGGAAGATTTACACTCATTTGGTCCAGCTGATGACTGCAGTGATTATTATAAAGCAGATAACCACAGAAATGTGAATTACAACTAAAAATAGCTTCCCCTTTAAAACCACTCGGAAGAACAAAAAAACCTTGTTAACTTCCCCATTAGAAGGCTGACAGAAGTGATAAGCCATCAACTTATGCATGAAATCAGTGAGTCATCTTCAGATTCAGAGCAAAAATTTCCCCTTTCCTCTACAACAAGCGTGCCTCAGTGATGCACGCTATGTTGGAGTGACTCCCAACTTGTCACGTTTGAGATCCCAGCTGCCACCTTTCCCTGGCTCAATCAATAGGCACATGACTTATTCCACCTCCCCACCACACACACACACGCACACAATGCTCACAGACATACAGGAATGAGTTTTCTGCCCTTACCTCCACCATTAGGAGGATTCAATATTTATCTATTCCTGTGCATGTGTCACACAAGGCAAAGTAAAACTGACAGCTGTAGCTTCAAGCTTTTAAGAAGGGAACGAATAAGTCTTCTCTCTCATGGTTCAGCTGAGCACAGGAAGGGGCTTCCTTTGGGCAAGTGCTCTTTGACAGTTGCCCTTCAAAGGACAGCTCGGTGAATGCAAGAGCTCAGACAGCAAAGTCAGCCTGCCAGGAGCAAGGAGCCTCCTAAGGGAAGGACAGCATTGCTCCAAGTGCTCTGCCCTGTCATCCTTTTCAATTGCAGAGGCTCTTCATGACAGCTCCAACACAGCAATTCCTCTCCCCATGAGGAGGAGGGTGTCTGCTTTCCTGTTTCAGTGCAACATGCTCACAGCTGCTCACTCTCCGAAGCTAACCAAAATCCAGCGTGGCAATGGTATGGAAAAGTAACTTTATCACATGATAACTTGATTGCACGATATGAATCACCTTGAAAGGAAAAGTGCAACTCTGGAACGCATACCATTCCCACTACATCTTAGAGGTTCACTAATATCAACATGTAGTTTCATGCATTGCTGTGCACAATGCTCCCCAAGAAAGTTGCAAGTTGCAACAGTCCCTAACTGTTCTCTAACCTCTGTGATAATGGCCTTATGCTGCTTAATCCTCTTCAGCTCTTCTTCACAACTCATCACGTAACACCTGGACAAAGGCAGAGGTTTCCCATTCCGGCAGAGAACAGTTTGGCACTTCCCCACGTTTGCTGAGGTTAGTGTGAAGCATCCACCAGGGTCCATGGGATCATGCTTTATATGGCAAAGCACAGCAGAGCCTCCAAGTTTTTGTCCAGCTGTTCCAAGTTTCCTGGAATTTAAACAAAACAGTGACTGTCCTTTAACTGGAAAATAAGTGTTATGGGTACTATGGAGAAACAGCCTGTGTTCTGCAACCACAAGCACTGGGTGCATTGACTGTTGGATCACTGGGACAGAAACAAAAGTCTCCACTGAGGACTGTGACACTACGGCAGCACTGCAGAGACATGTGCAACTCTCAGGCAAGGGGTTATTTACACGTATGCGTATATGAGGTATATCCACATATGCGGATACTTGAATCTGCTCAATTTTAGAACAATGACATCTTTACACTTTTAAGAGCTGCACAGATCTCTTCCTCTACATCTTAAAAACATTTGTTTTAAAGGTCAGACTGAGGTAAATAGAGAGGATCAGAAAAGTACTGAGGACTATTAATTTAATACACGTAGAGCTTAAAAAGGGGGTTCATATTATCCAGCTGTTTTTTCTGACTTCTGAAGCTACAGATTTTATTATGAAAATAATAATTCTAACTGTAAAAGCTCTATTTTTGAGCAAAATCAGAAGGCAGAGGTTCACCGCTTTGTGATGTCTTTAGAATAATACTCTCAAAGTATTAAATGATGACCAAGAAAGCACAGTGGCTTTTACTCTGCTACAAGAAGGCACACCTGTTAAATAAGTTCTTTGAAATATTTGAGCCTACTGTTTTAACACAAGCGGTAGTGGGGAAAAAAATTAAAATCCATGGATAAAACTGAAGTTTTCAGAGTCCCATCATTATAATTGTAAACTCATTTCAACACTAGACTCTGAAAAACCATCCATCCTTCCCAGTATCTTGTTTATCAGGACATTCTCCTACAGTTATTAGGAATTACAGCAACTAGAAAGCAAATTACAGAGGTTACTAACATTTGTATTAAGGCTAGATACAGCTGGCAAGAACTTTCAATTTAAAATCCAGGGACAGAATGCGCCACTGAATTTGAAACCAAGCTTCAATGTGCTGCTTCATTTTGTTTTTTAAAAATACACTTCAGGAGTGTTGCGCATCATCTGTAATAATCCTCAGTGAATGATTAAATGCAAGTGGAACAAATACTATTTCTCCAAAGAAGTGGTCAGTTTATTTTGAATTCAAACCAAAAAGAAACAAAAAAACCCAAAAAGCAGCATTTTTTTGTCGGAAAGCCACATTCCTGTGAAACTGCATTAGTAGTAAACAAAGCCACGTAATAAGTACTTTCAATACTCAAATTTGTTATTATGTTCGAACATTTTAAGTATACAGCAACCACCTTCTCAGCTACCTGTCTGAAGCACTGTTATAAGCAATTATGGGAAGGAAGCATTTTCTCTCTTGTGTTTGTAAGTTTCTGTACCACCCCACTGCTTCCATATCTTTCCTGATACCAGAACTTCAGTATTTTTCCTTTGCAAAGGTACAGCAACTCCACAATAAGCAATGCTGCTTTTAACTTGATTCATTTCCGCAGCCTCTAAGCTACTTATTTGCTTTCTCCTTTGTTTCCCTGACCTCTTCGTTCTCCTTTGTTCAATTCCCTTCATACTCCTTCACTCGGTGTCTCTCAAGGCACCATTTCTTCTTCTGTCAAGAACAGCACGCACGCAGGTTTCCAAACCACTAGAAAGAGCTACTATTATACTCACAGCTATCATATCACAATCTCTTTGGATAGGTCCTGCTCAAATAATATTCTAAGGCAAAAGGGATGACAGCATACGGACATTTCTAAGGAGTCAGACTACACATTTTCAATATTTGTGTAGCTTTAAATAACCTGAATTGGTACAGAGAAACAGAAAGGATAAGCCCAGGCTTTGTAGCCAGTAATAGTAAGGAAGTTTAAAACATGATCAAGAGATTCATACCACTGACTTGGTTACAGCAACTGTGAATTGTAAGACCTAAAGAAGATACCAGAAAGAAGTAAACCTCCATGCACCACTTAGTCATGAGCATTGAGTAACTTTGCAGGTGTTTTGTTTTGTTTTTGTTTGGGTGGGGAGGCGTTGAAGTTTTTCTCCTCACACCCGGAAGGAACAGAGGGCAATACTCCCAAAATGAGCAATAAAAGAAAGCACCACAGCCAGATCCCAAGGCTTTTTTCCCATCTCACATTTTTTTGAAGCAAGAGCAGGTGTCTGACCTGAAAGCGAATAAACTGCCCAGAGCATACACAAGATAAAAGAGGCTTCAAATCCAAGACTCACCTCTGCATAACGATGAAAGTGTTGATCATGTATTCCTCCTCATTCTTCGTTTTCTGCAGCTCTTCTGCTAAAATGTCGCTCATTGTGCACTGCAGCAGATACGGCACTTCCACATTGCGGTCACCATCAAAAACACCATAAAGTGCCTCCCGGTTGTCGCAGAAGTTATTGGCTGAAAGTGCTGCCACACACAGCCTAGCAAAAACAATAAAAGAGGAGAATATCAAGGTTGTTACCTATGACTAGTTTCTCATCTTGTCATTCTGACCAGAGAGATGCAGCCCAGTCCGAGACCTAGTTTTAACCACCTCTGTTCATACAGTACTGCTTTCTGAGCTGTGGAGAAGTCAGGCCCATCACAGTGCTAAGATGTGGAGAGAACTACGCTGGTAGTTCAAGCACAGCCCTAAGGATTTTTCCTCCGTTTCAGCATAATTCTCTTATTTGCAGAAAGAGGGGGAAAAGTATCTCTGAAATAACATCAGTTTAAACTGCACTTGCTCCTCCAAAAGCCATCCTTGTGATTTAACATGCTAATGACCAAGTTACCCCTTAACGGTAAGTAAAGACGTGCTGGCACTTACTACAGAAACCTAGGTAGCAGATTTCTAAAAAGGTATTTAAGGAACAAAGAAAGATTCATCACATTGCCAGCAACACAGAGACTAGCAGACTCTTGGTACATTATTTGTCAAGTGCTGCCTTAGTCACAGGAGCTCTGCACACCATGAATATTCAGAGTTTTGGCCATTCTGCCTCTTCCCTTAGTATCTCTGATTTGCTTAGTAAACATCCTTTGGTTGAAGATAAAGCAGCTTTGCAAAGAGAAAAATGCTTTTAAACACTCAGATCTTTTGCAAGTACCAGAGTCTTGCATAGACAAAATGTGTCAGTTACACTCGTATCTTAGCAACTTCCCTAACAAAGACCAAAGTGGAGAGCTAGCCAGGGGCCCAGTAGACAAATATAGAGTCATGGCATGGCCCCTGGCTTTGTGAGGCCCAAAACCTCCCCAAAACTTTGACTGAAAAAAGGATTTCTTTGTATCATCAGCACAGAGGCGCTCTGCTGCTAGGATGATGGCTGTATAATGAGAACCATGCCAGGTCGTACTTGTTCTTGACGCCCGATGCTTCTGTGTAACCGTGACTCCACACTGCTGGCGCTCCTGAAGCATCACCGGCTGAGGGCTGGTCGATCCTGAAGCAACGGATATTGCTGCAGGGAAAAAGGAAAGGGGAAAGATGCAATGAATTGAAGTGCTGATATGACCCAGATTCAAATACAAAGATAACACCTTTTTCCCCCCCTTCCCCGTTCTTAGTAATACATTATATAAAAGAAAATGAAGCTGGACATCCAAAGTGGTTACTTCTAAATGCCTGTATACAAAGAACAAAAAAGCAGTAAATAACTGAGCCTCTATGAGGGTGTCAGCTGCACTGTTTTGCTTAGCCAGCTTTTCTTTCCCTGCCCTCACCCCTAAGCTATTTGTTTCAAACCTGGCCCAGCTGGAATACAAAGCAAATTTGTCATTAGCTTGATGAAAGCCAGTACAGGGCAGAGATTTCATAAATTACACATTTCTCCTACCCATTTTAACAACAAGTCTCTGGGTTCTTTTCATTGTACCCAAATGAAGCCTCCTGTATGACCCACACCATCCCCTATATGGGAGGGAGAGAGAAAAGGGGGAAGTATGGAAAACATTTAATTACTTAGAACTAGCAATGTGTAATAACAGCCTTCCATGAAAATGCCCACAAAACAAATCTGCTCTGTCCTGGTCTTGCACCAACCTGCAAGAGCCAGCCTGCTGTACAGCCTGCAGACAGCAGGCACAGCCCTTCTGTCTTCCCTAGCTGTGCAGGCCAAATTTTACTTAGGCCCTTGATCCTCTACCCTCCAATTTACTACTAACATAGCCTTTAGCCCAACCTTCAAATACCTCACAGAGAGTAATAAAGATTTAAAAAGGGCCCAGCCCTCCCTGTTTATACCCTTCTCTTCACAGCCTTGCTTTGCTGGGGAGAGATGACCTGCCCCCTGCTCCCTACTGCTCTCTTCCAAAGGCAGGGAAAGGGAGCTCCCCCCATGCCACAGACACTTCAAAGGCACCCAAACCTTTCATGAACCAAATGAATCATAAAAGGGCACAAGCAGAAAGGTCTAACTGTTCACTCTGAGCACTCATTTTTCTCCATCCAAACCCCCACCTGACCTGAACACACAGAAAAATCTTTCCAGCATTGCACAGCCTTCTTCAAATAACCTGAAGTACTGTCACATCCAGTTCAATTTCTTTTTACACTAATAGTCAGGATGTGTGCATCAGCAAGGGCAGATTAAAAAGCAAACAAATTACATAAATAACATTAGAACCACCGGTGTTTTAAGCTGTTGGTTTTGCAGCCCTCTGTGTGTCGAACAAGAGGCACACATCTCACCATGAGCATTAGGAAAGATTATCTGACCCCAGATCAAACTGGAAACATGGGTTCTTCTGAAGTAGCAGAAATTTCAATGCTATCTGCACCTGCACAATACCACACACATGAGCAAACACACTTTCTTTGCAGACTTCTCATACAAGGCACTTATCCTCCATGGCAGACGAACTTGGATCAGAAAGGTTTTTCTGTTTCTTTTTTAACTGGGCTGACTGACCCCTGGCTCCTGGGCAGGTCAAGAGCCCACAGACATCTCAAACCTTCCTCGCAGTGGTGGAAAAAAGCTACCCCAATGCACTGCTTTCAGCTCCTTCAGTGGCACCGCTACAGATAGACCATGTGCCCAGAAAGGAACGATATTGAGCAGTGCACCCTATGCAAGGAATATGGGCTAGGGCTTCTAGACAGCATGGTTTATTTTCCCCTTAATTTGACTGTTACAATTGAACTACATGTTCTTCCCTAAAGATCAGTGTAGCAGCACCTTTTCTTGTTCGTTTTTTGTTTGTTTGTTTGTTTTTCATTTTAATTCCTACTGAAAATTCTTATATCCAGTGAATTGCCTGGTAACATCCTCCTAACCATGCAAGCCTCCATTAAGATCTCCATACATACTAAAAAAGCAAGCATGCATGACAGGACTCTTCTCTCCAGCACTGAAAATACGTATTAACCTACTACCTGCTTGCATCCTGCCAGGGCACAGATGGAGAGCTGCCTTTCACATGCAGAAGGAAGATATAAAAAGTACCAAGCATACAAGTATTTTTGTGCCTGCTACAAAAAACAAGTGAAAGGCGCACCTCCTCCCTCACAGTCAATTATTGCAGTATATCATAGAAGTTAGTGCAGGGTGTAAGTACAGACACTAAGAAGCCCCTCAAAAACCTGACTGTGGCTAATGAGTATGAGGGAAGAGAACCTTAGGTCTTACGAGTAATTTGTGTTTTTTAAAAAGACCCCACAAATAACCAAGGAACTTCTTCCACATAAGAGGAAAAAAGTTTCCTGTGAATTGAACACAATGCATATGCCAGTGAAAACATGGCAGTAATTGGGCCACACTACTCTTTTGCTACTTAGGACTTATATTTGTACAATACTGCTATAGGGCATGATGCCTGAATACTGAAGCGGCATGAGACTGGCTTGCCCACCTTGTCTGCTGGGTTATACAGAAGAAAAGCTGATCTTCCACTTTTAAGTCTTGATAGAATTTAATTAGCATTGTAATATGTATTTCCCCCTCCTTCTATGAACCAGAGTAACATTAGACTGCTTCTTCAGGAAGGTCTCCTGAATACAATAAAGCAGCTCCTAAAATAGAGGAGCACTCTTTTTTTTTGCTGTCTGCTCCAGAACATGGACTTGTTTTTATATGTGAAAACTCATCATTATCCAAATTTCTATTTAATTTGATAAATCTGCCAATTCAAGCTAAAAGCAAACTCAAACTGGAAGTTTCCCTTGCTTGTACAACAGATGAAGTTTACTATTCCAGTGTTGGATCTTAACTATTTAAAAGCAAACCACACGAAGCAAATCCTCAACCCTTATAAAGTAAATCAACCCTTGGGAATAATCCAGTATTTAAGAATCAAAGAGATTGAGAAGAAAACTCAGAGCTGGTGCAGTTCCCTTAGGACATAAGAAAAGTTCCAAGGCAGCACCACCGTCCACAGATGATCTGCTTTAGTGCAACAGTTTCCCAACAACTGCAGAAGGAGGCACAAGGCACTTGGTCAATTTCAGTTGTGGATGACAAGTTCTAGCACAGGAAACAAACAGGTAGACAGGAAGGAAAAGGAGGGTCCCAAGGCCAGGGAACTGGCTATGAGGCAAGCAGACTGGGAGATCCAAGTCTTCAAGAGAGGTTTAAATATCGGAAAAATAAGGATTTCTAGGACAAAAGCAGAGAGGCATGAAGGGTAACAAGAAACAGTATGTGAAGAGTTAAAAAGCAGCACAATGGCAAAGACAGACCCAAACAGATGAATGTAAGGGAAAAAAAATGTAGCAAGCATACATTTTGCATCTCAGTGGCGCAATAAGTATTTTGGTTAAATCTAATGTGAGAAGTAAAATGGAGATCACACTGGCCAAACAGTGGTTATACCAGACTAGCAGACCCCTGCAGAAGTTACAGCCAAAAGCAATTGCACTGGAGTGGGTAAAGTCATCCTCTCTAACAAAGCACCAACTTCTGACCTAGCCACATAACCTGTTACTTTCTGATCCACTGGTAACAAAGAGCCACACTCCTTAAAAGACATTTACACTTCCGTGCATTGTGGTTTGTCATATCCTAGTGACGGGAGTCACTGTCCCCTCCCTACTCTGTAAGGTAACTCACTTCAGCAGCTCTAGGGTTTTGTGATCCAAGGCTAATCTCGGATTTCCAGTCAGGTCCAGCTCTTGCAGTTTCGGAGGCAGGTTTTCAGGCAATGTGACTTCACTCAGTTCATTGCAGCTTAGGTCCACACACTGTAAAAGGGAAGCAAGAGAATTTAGATGTTATCAAGATCACACAAATTTTGCTTAAATGTAGTAATGCATGTTTCATAAACAACAAAGGCTGCAACGAAGACCATTCATTTACGTAAGTGGCTCTTACCAAAGAAATTCATATGGCATTCAGCCATCTTACCAGATGTCTGGGACACCTAGAAATATGTTCCTTCCATTTCCATCTGACCAGGTGTCATCTTCTTATAAAACTATTGAGTTTTGTTTGCTCTTCAGAGAGACAAAGACGGTCAATGTATTTTCAAGTATTTAAGAAAAAGTGTTACTGATGAAACCAGTCTTTTAATAGATAAAGGAAATGGAGATAAATACAATTGGAGCTTCTAAAGCCACAGGCAAAGCAGTCTCTCTTCCAAAGACAGTTTAAACCAGCACAAGAACGAGCAGGCTCTCAGGAACTCAGTAATTACTGAGGGACATTAAAATAAGCAGGGTTATGAATGCATGTGGAGGGGAAGAGGAGTAGAGGAGGAAAGGAAAAAATCCTGGAGCAGTTTTAAACATGGTTTTAATTTGTGTCATCTTGGATGGATTAATATTTAAATCTGAAGTCAATCAAGTTAGTGAAAAAAAAATATTAAAGCTTAAATATTTCAGAAAAAATACAATACAAAACAACAGAGAAACTTGCTGGCTACCCACCAGCGAAGCACAAATTAGCTAGAACAAGTGCACTGGAATGACAAAATCCCCAAAGACTGTTTAAAGCTACGTGTCTAGATGAAAGTCTATACACAAGAAAAAATATGCCATTTTAGAACAAAACCCACTCTCCAAACGTTATTACAGCATTACCAGTGTAGAATGCACCAAAAACTGGGGGGGGGGGGCAGAAATCAACCTTTTTTTTTTTTTTGCTGGGACAGAGCAGGCAGAGGACAGAAGAACTGCCCACATCTCAGCAAGAGCAGTTTCTGCTTTTAACCTGCAAAAAGAGTAAGGCTTCAAAAACTTTCGCAAAATAGAAAGTTGAAAAGGGCTGGAGAAAGCTTTTCCCAGCTGCACATTTTGACCATTACATAATTTCCATTGACACAAGCGAGACGCTTTCATTTTTGCAGGTATAATCAAAGAAATTGGGTTCTGAGCTGGAAGAAGGCATAAGATAACCTAGTAAAATCTGGAGAAGAAAAATCTCCTAACATGTTATTAAATATAAGCAATGGAAATAACAGATTTCCAACCCACATCTTGACTCCTCAGGTTGTCTAATATGGAGGCATTATTATTATGAAGAACAAACTGCTGACGTTATCTAAGCCCGATAAAGAAATCAGAGTTTAAATCTGTCACGCAAACAAAATAGTAGACAGCTTAACAGAACAGTTATTCCAGTGAGCTTTTTTCCCCTCTGCACAACTCGTGCTGCTTCCAGAGAGCCAGTAATTACTTTGCAGATTAAAGGAGCTGCCAGGAGGCCTTGCTGTGTTCAAAACCTCAATGCCATTACAAATTTGATGGAAGAGCAGTGCTGGAATAACAAGTACAAAAATCAGTGAAGTAATTTCATTGTTCTGATTAAATGTCCAATACACCAAAGGGAGCAACACTCCACAGCAGAACCCTTGGTCTCTAGGTGCTAGTGAAGATAACTTATTTATCAGCTTAGGATTTCTCAGATTTTATTTGTACTGTTTGAATAATAGGCTAAGAGGAACTTTCTGCATATCTACATTAGATTTAGTCCTTATTCTACTCCCCAGGCAAGCAGGAAAGCCTATTTCCTAACAATCCCAATTTCCCCATGCATTATTTTAATGCAGGCTAGTTTAGCCCCACCTATGCAGCATCAGAAGAACAACTTCTACAATTGCTCACAGGATTTTGTACTGGATGGGCCAGCTGGAAGACAAGGCTTAGCAGTCAGCATTTGCTTATGCTGTATTCATATCTTTGTAACCACTTTCTTCAAGGCTGGAAGAGATCTGAATTACGTCCAGTTACAACTGAAGAAGCCTATACGGACACTAACCTATCTAACTAGGAGAAAAACTGCCAAAGATAGGGAGTTTTGTTTTAAGATGTTACGGCTACTAGACCCTCACTTATTTGAGATCTCAAGGTAATGCTCCTGTGAAATGTAAGCTTGATGAAGAACTGCAACAAGAAACCTCCTTTATGACCCTCACCACGGTAGCCCAGCCAGACAGCCCTGAAGAGAAGCAACTCACTAGTCAACAAAAACTGGATGATGAAGTAAAGTCAGGTCCCAGGTGGGAAAAGCAACCCTGGGTCACTGAGCTTTGCTCAAGCACTCAACTGCTGGACTGTGAAAAAACACCAGGATCCTGGATACCAATTAAAAAAGCACCCTTTTTATTTTGTAAGGCAAAGAGACTGATGTCAGACAATGGCTGTAAGGAAGTGTCTGCTGAGGTACTGACTCAGGTGTGTGTGCTTCCAGCTGCTCCACCGTTCACGGAAGACACTGCAGTGTGCACAGATAAACCTAACTGACCGTAGAAATAACTGACATAAAACACAATAAAACTCTTAAAAAACTTCCTTATTGTGTAATATCTCCCAGAGACATCACCAGGCTCTGTAACAAAGAGGACCACACATAACTTCTGCAGCCTTGACTGTACTGTGTAAAAAAGGCTTAGAGACAATTATATCACAAAAACGACCTTGTGTTTGGAAATCCCGGAGTTACTGCAAGAGTAAAACCATCAGCATTCACACTAGCTTTCCTTCTGAACTTATTTCAGGCAGCATAGTAACTGCTGCTCTGACTGTTCCAGTATCACTGACTCCAAAATGTAACACATGAGCCTCTTGGGCTAATTAAATACCAAAGCAAAACAGACATTACCACAGGTAAGTTTCCTCAAGAAGTTTAGTGTTTGAATGCCACCTTAATTAAAACTCATCATCAGCTATGATACAATCACAGAGGTGACATGAGACTATGCAACTTCATGTTTTGCTACAAGCAAGCTTATTTCATCAAATGACCAATACCATACTTCAGCAGTAAATTCTGAAGTTACTTTGGCACATTTTAAATGCTCTCACCTACCTAAGACAGAGCTCTGGTTAAGCTAAGAAACAGATTCAGGCAGGCAGCGCAAGCTTGACCTCCAAACTGACAAACACCAACCATGACATAGAGAAATCATGGAGAGGCCAAAAGAACCCGTATGCCCAACACGGCACCTTCCCATCTAGCAACTATATGAACTCCCTTCACGGAAGTAAATACTAGGCATTCTCCTTCCACAAAGGTGGAGTCCTAGAGCACTTCGCATCTTCTGAGATGAAGTCATGCACGCTATCCCTGCATTTCCCAAACAGTTAGTGATTTCCATGCTTCCTCTTTTTGCTACAGAGAACTAAATAACCGCAGGGAACCAGCAGGAAGAAACTGCTGTCTTCCAAGAGCCTTTTTCTGCTAAGTACTGTGGCAGAGTAGCACTTCAAATACTGATGCTTTTATAAAACACTCAGCTTTCCCCAAAACAAATGAACAAAAGGATAAAGTTGACTGTTCCATGACGGTGTGTTTACATTATCCTGCTTTTTGTATTAGTTAACACCACTGTCATGTTTTTAAAGAAATGTTTATGGTGCAGAGCCTTGCTCCCCCACCCCAATTCTTCCTCTAAGAAAAATGGCTTTGCTTCTGATTGATTCTAAATGGCCCTCTGTTTCCTCTGGCCATTGTTCCAAAGAGGGAGGAGTATTCAAAAATCCACAAGTTTGTTTGAGATTTCCTGGCTAAAACCACAAAGTTCATCTTTACATGCATTCACTATCCAACAGAATTATTGCTCCTGCTGAGTTCCCTGCCACAGGCACTGAGGCAAGCACAACAGTCTGGGAACTTAGCCTTTTGACTTCTCGGAGCAGCGGAAGGACCCTTAAGTTGTTTTGAGTTCGTGAATAGGTAATCAGTTCTCAGCCTCAGAGAGGGACAGACTTTCTGCCCTATCACAAATTTGTATGCTGTGAGTTAACAGTCTCCAAGCTCTGGCCAGCAGCAGCAGCAAGAAGTATTCTGCGCTATAGCCAGGTGAGAAGCAGAACTCGATTCACAGAAAGACAGAAGTCAGCAGTAGTGCTCTTCAGCATGGTCAAGCAAAGAATGCGGCCCACAAAAAGAAGTGTCAGGAAAAGTACAGGATTAATTCTGGAAACATATACAATAGTCAGATTAAGCATTCCTCTGGTTGGGCAAAATATTACTGCAATTAGGAAAATTAAAGTAGCTTGCTTAAATACTCAAATACGGCTCTCCTGGAATTTATCTCTGTCCCCAAGGCCTATTCTACTTTGCAGCTTCAGCGGTTTTTAACACAAGGTCTAAACAAAGTCCATTCCTTCACCAAATCAACCAATTGCCAAGGCACAAGAGTTAATTACGCATAGCTCCTGCCAAATGTTTAAGTCATAACAAAACAGACTGTCACAGGAAGACAATTAACACTTATTGGGCAGAGAAGACAGGAACTAGTCAAGGTGAGCATAAAATCAGATATTGAAGCTGTTCTTCTATTCCACTCCAAGGCAGCACAGGGTTCAGTATTTTGCGTATGACCTTAGAGGAGAAAGCAGCTGCCAGATCTCTGTAATTTCCAAAAATGTACTAGCCTGTAGCAATGAGAGACCCGAGGGAAGAACAAAATTGGTAAAGTTGCATTATACTTCCTTCTCCTAAAGCACATTCATTCCTTACCTTTATTTCAGAAAGCTGCATGACTTCTGGGAAGACTTCAATGCAGTTCGAGTGAGCAATTACAGTATGCATACGTCTGCAATTCATGATGGTTGTTGGAATGGCTTTCAGTTTGTTCCCACTAATATCAATTTCTTCCAACTCTTCCAGCTTGGCCATTTTGCTATGAAAACAAGTTTAAGGATTTTTCTTTTAATAGACATGCGTATTTTATTTTGAAGTGATGATGAGAGCAGCAGTTTTCATTATTTTAAGAAAATGAAATTGCAGACTTTGATCCGTGTTCACAGCAATGGCTGTCACCTCTCCTCACTTCGGACACTAACACAGTTGTGGAACAAAATGTGTGCTACTTCTGTCAATGTTTTGTTAATGCTACCTTTCAAATTATCTTGCTTACATTTCCCCTGGTCACCAGCTCACTTTCACTCTTTTTCCTCCTTTCTTTCCTTTTTTTTCAGCCTAGTTTCTCACTTCATCCCAAATTTCCCTTCCCACCTTCTAGCATCCCACTCAGCTCTTCCCCCTAATTCATCTTCCTCCCGCCCCACTGCTGTTGAAGGCTGGCTGCTCAGAACATCACACAAGGACAGAGATATGTCTCTTCCTTTATTTATTGGCATGCCTTTTTCAAGGTTGTACCTCATCAGCTTTACAGAACATCTTACACTTGAAAGATTTCTGATTAAAACAGGGTGAATTGGAGGTACAGATATTGCTGCCAAGGCAGAATCTCCTTCTGGAATGAGAGGATTTTTCCCTAGTGACATTTAGTCCACTTCCACAGGCATTTCCAGACTGCTATGCTCACAAATGTCTTGTAAGGAGAAGCCCACCAGATGTAAGCAAATCAACCAAACCATGGAAAACAGATGACCTTCTTGCTTGACTTCAACAGCATACTGAGGTCATGCTGAATTAGTCCAGTGGAAGGGGGCTTGAAGTCCAGTCAAAACACACCAACTAAAATGTAGCACTCACTGTCTGTGTAATGCATAAGAAGGTACCAACATCCAAGAGAGCACAGCAGGTCAATCTACCCACTGCAGTATCACCACATTCAAAACACAGCCTGCGCCACCACATTTCTGTGCAATTTAGTTCTTGCTATGAAAATGTTTCATAATGCCCACCCACTGGTGGGTCAGAGGCAGCAAAACCAGTGACTTACCTCGCAGGGAAGCTCTGTAGGCGATTGTAAGCCATGTGCAATATTTTCAGGTGTGGATGGCCCGTTAACAAGGGTACGCATTTATCTGTGAGGTTGTTATTGGTCAAATACAACTCCTGCAAGATGCTATGGGTTTCTTCAGAAAGAGTGGCTGGAGGAAGCATTTCCAGTTTGTTGGCAGAGGCATTAAGAAATCTCAGGCTGCAAGAAGAAGTTACATAAGGGAATTCAGTGAAACATCCTACAGGTTTTGTGTCTAGAAATATAAATAAAAATCTCTATTTTTAAGAGTTAAGATAGTTATAAAGCAAAGGTCAAAAGCAGTAAGTTCACAACATGAATAGAAATGCTAAAAGTCTTGCATTCTATGAACAAAATTTCTGATTATGTTGGTAGAAGAACTCATCAGCAAAATGAGTACGTCAAAATGCCTCCAACCCCTTTCTCAAGACCTCAGTGTACCTCCAAAAGATGTACCTTATCAAGACCTCAGTACCTCCAACAGGTAAGAGCAGTAACAAACTACATAATTTCCATATTTATTCCACATGAAAATGAATTCTGATTCATCATCAACAAGCCATGAAAGTATAGCTGCCCTTCAAGGAAAGCCACTGGTAAAAAAGCCAGTCAACTTTTCAGTATTTTAAATACTGAATTAATTACTGTTATTTAATATATATATAATTATATATTATATATATTTTATATTATATACTATATATGGTATATAATGTTAATAACCAATATTACATACTGGCTAGGGTGCAGGCAGTATTTTGTTTAAACCTGCAATCCTGAAAGCAACTGCGAAATATGGAAAAGTACCGTTTGTGTATTTGGATAGCTAAAGATGCACCACTAACAAAAAACCAAAAAACAACCAAAAAAAAACCAACCCCAACCTGACACCAAGCAGTCATTTGCCCTTTAGATTTTAAAAAGAGACAGGACTACTAGTAAACTAAATTTAAAAGGTTATATATATATATATATATACACACATATATATACACACTCACTTGCTGATGTATCCAGCAAGACAGCCAGATCTCTGTGTAGTTCCTGAGTGACCTTCCCCCACTCCCCAAAGTAGCAGAAGCCCTTGTTATTACTTTCTGCAGTCCTGCCACAAGCAGCAAGGACTAAAGCAGCACAGAAATTAAGTTATTCTTTCTCCCTTAAAGGCCTTTATCTAGGATGGGAACAAGACCTGTTGAGGTATGGGCACTGCCCACTCTTGCAAGTCAAGTTTTGCGGGCAGAGGATTCATGTTTTTGTTAAGGGAGTTTGGTGATCACAGTAGCACTGGAGGAATACACACTGTAGGCATCTTGAAGGCTAGAATTCACACAAGCAATTCCAAAGAAATGGGAAAATAAGGCTATTTATCCTTTAGTAACCAACTCTGGCACGACCACGGCTTTTCAACAAAAACAAGACCTCTCTCTTCCTTCCTCCCCTTTTCAGAAAAGCTGCCTTAGAGAACTTGCGATACAGAAATAAGTGTGTGCCTGCCAGTCTGCAGTGACCGCGTTCAAACTGGGCTGTACTGCTCCTATCAACTAACAGGAACGGGCAGCTGTAATGGGCAAAGCTGCATTCGAAAATCAAAACTCAGGAATGAGCTGGCTGAGCCCTATAAAGCCACTGATTGAGACACAAAAGGTAGGTGTGCTCCTGTCACCAATCTAAAGTGATAAAATATTGATAACTTCTCCCTCACATGCAGGAATCCACACTGACCTTTAAGGTCTATTAATGAATGAAACGGATTTGCAAGATTTGCAGCTGGTTGAAATTTGCTTGGCAGCAAATAAGTGTCAGACATGCTACAGAAGAGTCACGTGGAATGCCAAAGGATTAAAAACCCCACTATTTCCATTAGAAGCAAAAATCTCTCAGCACTGCACAGAACCGAAACTAGGTTAGCTGTTTTACACAGAGGAGTCTACTTCGGAGAAACACAGTTTAATCCTCAGGCTCATTCATTATTCACAAGGGTGGTAAAACTCCAGAGGAGGAAGTGAGGAGAGGGAGGATTAATTCAGAGAAAGCAGTAAGCAGCTAAAAGGGTTTTTAAAATTACTTATTTATTCTAAAAAAGATGCTGCTCAATTTCACCCTTTAGCTATAAACTAAAAATACATTAAGCTCATTCAAAGCTGGATTATTAAACTGAAGCATACCACATCAACAATTCCTGTACTTAATTAAAGTACAGACAATTATTACTTTGGCAACTTCACTCTAATATGCATGATGGTCATGTCTCTCCACAAAAAAAGGCACTTCGATTAACATTAAAGCCACAATATCTTTCGCACCACTCCTAGTACAAAATAGTCATCATCTTCAGTTCAGCCTGGAAAGGCTTAAGTAATAAAAAACTTTAAGGCTGCTGGGGAAAGTGAACTTTCACAGGAATATGATGGGGATGAGGAAGTGGCAGCAAAATATTCCCCAAGAAAGGGCATGCTCCACTGCCCTGAAGAGGAAACGTTTTTCTTAATTTCTTGCAAGCTACAGCAGAATAACCTGGAGCATTTCACAGGTACCTTCTTTTAAGAACCAAATGTAGCCAAACATAACCTAGAGAGCATCCTGTGGCTATGAAGTTCAGAAGAACATAAGTTTACTCAGGTACAGCTAGTGCAAAACACAGCTGGAAACTTCAAGTAAGAAAAGGTACATTGCTCTGATAAAGCTGAAGTTAATGCAGCCTACTGTACTGAAGCCATTTTATATTCAAAAGAAAAATGAATCCAACAAAAGCTCTTCTGTTTTTAATAAACTTTCAACGTTGATGGAATACAACAAGCAGTTTCAAGCTGTTCCCTCACTGGTATTAAAAGTGGCCGGAATCTGCATATTCCTGCCAGTAATCAGTTTTAATGCATATATTTTCCCATGGGAAAAGTACAGAGGAGATCTGTTGCCCTTTTGCCAAATCTTCCAGAAAGTGATACAACAATGGCAGAAATAAATCTCCATTATCCTGACACACAGTTTAGTGCCTTGATGTGAACAAGGTTTAGGTGGCTAGCAAGATCTTGCCTAAAGTCTTGAACAGGAACCCTGAGGTAGCAGGGTATCAAACCTATCCCCCCTGTGTAATAACTCATAGCTGGGTAGCACTGAACAGTCAGGTTCAGGATAGTCACATACTAATCTGTCTGTAGCTGACATCATTAGCTTTAAATTAACTTTTTAGAAAAGAGTATGCTACTTATTTACATGTTCCTTTTGACCAGCTGTTACATTAAAATGGTAAAAGCATTCTGAAACGATAATTCTTTCATGATATTCTCTGGATTAAAAAGAAAACCAAAAACGGACACTGTTCTTTGGGCAGAGAACAGAACAAACCAGGAGACTGCTCCTGCCAATGTTTTGTCAATTCTGTGCTATTAACTTATGTCAAAAAAAAAGAAAAACCCAATCTATTCGTACTTGCCCATCAGGTTTTCCCTCACGCTGATTTAACACAAAAGTCCTTCTCCAGGTTATTTCCACTCCACTATTTCCTCATCCTCGTGAAATGTGCCAGCTGCTACCTTAGAAGGTACATCTTACAGATGCCCTCCAGAGCAGTGGAAATTTACTTGGGCACAACTGTTGCCATTTCTCTGGTGCATGGACCTAAATTGATTCATGTTCCTTGAAGATATCCCACTCATATTGCTTATCAGATGGAAGCAGAATGTCAAGTATTAAAGCTCAATCCAAAATTAATTGTTTCCCTTTCCAATTCCACCCACACACTATACCACAAGCTCATGAAAAGAAGTACAGCATCACTACAAAAACCTGCATTCAGCAGCCTGCGCACATACCAGAGTATAATATAGCAGGGAGAGCATGAATTAACAAGTACTAAAAGAGTGCCGGAGACTAAGGAAGAAACGAAGGCGCTAGCAGGAAGATGCCAGAATTCTTCAGCTTTGACAAGGTGTAAATTCTCCTTTGAGGTATTAATGTAAACACTCATCTCCGTCCGGAATAAGTCACCTTCAGTTTTATGGGATATTGAAGTACAACCCCTTGCTGGATTTAACCTCTCCAGGAGACAAAACAGAAAAAAAACACTGTCCCAGAGAATAGGCTATAATCAAGGACATGGATCTAATTCAACAAAACAGACTCAATATGCAGTCACATGCATTCCCTATTTAAACCCAGAGGATTCTGATCTCAATTTGAACTTCCAAATGCAGAGGAAGAAACTCTTCTACTGACACAGCCATTACTGAAAAATGCAAGTCCTCCAAAAAGCTTAGGAATGTTCAACATTAAAAGGAGCACAGACAACTGCACCCAATGGCGAAGCAGCAGCAAATCAAAATCACTGTGCTTAGCTTGAAAGTACTGATAAGAAGTGGAAAGAATACTGCAGCTGCAAGAAGAGAATACGCAGAGAAATCACAATCTCCAGTTTGGCCTGTGCCCCAAGATCCCCATCAGCACAGAGCAATCAAAATACAAAATTTCTTCTTCAGTCCCTTCTGCAGAGACATGCCCTCAATTTTTGATCGCCTAAATCCTAAAATAATTTATAATTGTGGTAGCAGGTGTGTGAGGAAGGATCCTGTAAGCTAAGTGTGCTCTGGGGGGAAAAGAAAGAGAAAAAAATGAAGGCAGTTTTGCCGGCCTTGCAAAAGAGGGTATTTCTTCTCTTAAAAAAAAAAAAAAAAAAGGATGGAAACATTCAAGTGAATCCCCTTCCTGTTGATGGACTGCCAAAAAGCCACATTTAATTGCTGCTGTCTCCCCAGCTCTTACTTTCTAACCTATCTTTAGCTGTTCCATTAACTGGGATTTCCCCAGTTTCTAGTATATCTTCTTGCAAAACCTAACTTACCAGCAAAGAAACAAATGCAGCTAAGCATTTCTGCAGTGAAATTATGTGCATCAAATACTCAGATAACTCTCTGTGCTCATTTGACTTTGTTTCCTCCCTCACTTCTCCTGCATGCACGATAGGACTGAATACTTCCATCAAAAAGAAGCAGCCACAGAGGGTGGAAATGGCAAATATCAAACGAGCAAGTTTAACTGGGTCACCTTCCAGAACACCAGCAAAAAAAAAAAAACCAAACCCCAAACAAATTAATCAAATCAAAACAACCAAATAAACAGAGAATCAGAACAGGTAAGAACAGCTGAACAAAGCCAAAAACAAGATTCATGCAGAGGAGAGTCTAGACAGGCAAATAGCTGACACTGTTTTAGCCACCAAGGCTGGCCACCACCAGACACTACAAAACAAAGCCCAAGGTTTAAGCTGTGCACAGCACAGCTACGTCTTTGCCACACAACTCGTTTAAATAGCCTGATGGCTGTTTAAGGGTTTATACTGAAAATATTCATACTAACTGGAAAGGAAGCTTAGACAAGAGGCAAAACGTCACCCTTCACCACTGTGTCTCCATTTTTAAACCTCCCTGATCACTGCCACTGCTTTTCATCCATACCCAGCTAAAGCTTTTGAATGCTTGCTCATCTTATCCACAAAGCATTTTGTACAACAGTTTTCATGCTACTAAATGGCAGTTTGCTGCAAACTGGTCAAGGAAGGCTGTAAAAAGTCTGTACAAGAATCGTACAAAGCAGGAAAGGAATTACAACAGACAAAGCTGTGGACAGAAATGGAAGGCTGCAGGAATGCAGGTGCATGAAAAAGAGGTTCAGGACTCAGCTTGGGAGTTTTCTCCATAAGCCGTACCACTTGCATGAATTCTCTGTTTTGCAGCATCTGGTAATGAGAAATGAAGAGATTATCTGGCTGCCTCTGTGGCGCTCATCCTGCCAAGAAAATCCCCACCCTACAAGAGAAATCCTTGCTAACATGATCAAGATGTGCATACTTTCAGTGCAATAAACAGAACCAAGTCCTGTCTTGGTCAGACAAACATTTCAGAGGGTGGTCCTCAAGCTCTCCTGAATAACAGTTTAAACCAGAAAATTAATCAAAAATCAGACCAACAAAGTATCCCTAATTATATTCTCCTCAGCAGAGAATCACACCTTTCCATTGCTTTTTGAAGGATTAAGGCAGAAAAGCAATGTTTATTAATTCTGCTATGAAAAGAAGTTTTTCAGTATTTTTCCTTTTTCTGGGGTGAAAGTTGTATTGTGTCTTTGTGCACCAATGTACAGATTTCCCTCCCTTCCTCAGATGTTCTAGATGTCAAAGCCCAACAGGGCTTGTGCTGAAGTTCACCCAAGGCACTTCACACTCACTTTGTCAGATATTCAGGGCTGAGAAGGAGAAAGTTTATAATTCACGGCATGAGACTTCATATCCAGACAAGATCTCAGGCCTGAATATCTTCGGGAGGAAAAAAAAAAAAAAAAAAAAAAAAGATAGTATTTTTTTCAGGGCTGCAAAAGGTAAATAATTTTATGGAGAGATAAAGGTCCTGTAAGGTAATTTGTCCAACATCACATGCTGGGTAGAGACCATGGCAGACCACTCAGGAAACCCAGTTCTCTTGGCACGTCTGGCAGTACAGATTGTGCTTCCCAGGGAATGCTTGGAGATGAGAAGCATTTTACCTTTTTAAATCAAAACAAACCCTCTGAACACCTTTCCCTGGCCCAGACCCATTTCTGCTGACAGATGCAAACACTGGAAAACAAAATAAAACTAAAGACATTTCCTGTAGGAAATTCCAAACTTAAAACTCGGACATTGCGCACTAATCTTGTTTTCCTTCCCAGTTATCCCTTTTGCTGCAGTCATAGAAGCACCAGCATGGACAAGCCATTTGCAAGCCAAGACAGTAAAGCGGTAGGGAACAAGGAGGAAAAGTCCACCTAAGCCAATTGCTTCTATTATCATCACAAGCTAGGGAGGCTGCAATGCTGATGAGATGTCAGAATGGGTAAGCTCTGGTCACCTCCTGTGACAGTACATGATACTGCTAGCACTCATACAAGAGTGAAAACATTTGCCCTGTACTGCGCAAAAGCTGCACAACATCAAAGCTGCAGAGGGGAAAAAATCCCCTAACCTGAATCAGACATTTTATACTGTTATTCAGTATATTTGTTTTTAACTCCAGTTCTTAGCAGCACACTTTTAGCAAACTTTTGGAAACCTGCTCCCAGTCCTGGCTTTAGCCTGTTCCTGTTTTGGCATCACACAAAAAGAAAGGAGAGCTGTCTACAGCCTTGTAGCTCAGTTTAAAAAGATGAATCAGATAATCAACTAGATTGGAAAAGACCTTTAAGACCATCAAGTCCAACCATTACCCCAGGAGTGCCAAGTCTACCACAAAACCATGTCGCTAAGGGCCTCATCTTCATGGCTTTTAAGCATTTCCAGAGAGGGTGATTCCACCACTTACCTGGGCAGCCTGTTCCAATGCCTGAGCACCTTTTAGGTGAAAAAAATTTTCCTAATATCCAATCCAAACCTTCCCTGGTGCAGCTTGAGGCCGTTACCTCGTGTCCTATGGCTTGTTACTTGGGAAAAGAGACCAGACACCTCCTCACTGCATCCTCCTTTCTGGCAGTTGTAGAGAGTGATAAGGTCCCCCCTGAGCCTTCTCTTCTCCAGACTAAACAACCCCAGTTCCCTCAGTCAATCCTCACCAGATTTGTGCTCCGCACCCTCCACCAGCTTCATTGCCCTTCTCTGGACCCGCTCCAGCACCTCAGTACCTCTCTTGCAGTGAGTGGCCCAGAACTGAACACAGTATTCAAGGTGCAGCCTCACCAGTGCTGAGTACAGGGGATTACTTCCCTGGTCCTGCTGGCCACAATCGTGCTGATACAGAAATGAGTTGCAGTGGAAAAAATTCAGGTTCTCTCTCATCGCCAAAATTGCACTAAATTACATCCTAGACCTACCACCTGATTTTTTATAGAAATTTTACAAAACTTACTTCTGTCTTTACGTTCAAAGATGCCAGTAGCTTTCTGAAACTTACTTAAGGGTTTCTTTCCTTTCCAAGTACATAGATGGGAGTTTCAACCTGGGACCTGTAAATAGCATTTTTTTGGCCTAATTTTGCAACTTCCTATAAAAAAAGCTTTTCACAAGGTTTCACTTCTGAAGTTCATACAATCTCTAATGTACAGTAGATTGAAAAGTCATCCACAAGACTATCAGAGCTGCTGATGTGAAACATTCTTCCCACATGAACAGGCTATGAATTTCACCACTTAGAAGTGTGCCAGATAATCGCAATTATTACAGTAGTAACTATGCTAAGTTTTAATGCTTTGACTGCACTTTTATGTAAAGTCTCAACTGAAACAGTAAATTAACATCAGAATAACTCTGCTGATAATTAATTTATTCTAAAGGTGGTACCCTACACAGACTTGAACATGGGCAGGTATGCAATAGTGTGGTTAAAATTAAAAATAATCAAGGTACAAAAATATTCTAAAGGTTCCTTAAAGCAAATCAAGCCTGAAACGTCATACTGGCTTCCAGAACCAAACCCCTGTCTTAGTAACCCTAACTCTTTTGAAAGATATCTTTTAACCTAAATTACAAATTCCTCAGAACATTACTGCTCAAGTCAAGTTAAGAGCTTATTTAGAAACCATCTCAACCACCAACCTAATTCTCCAGCTCCCAACACTGTGAATCCCAGGAAATTTAACCAGAGGTTTATGACAGAATGAACAACAGTATAAAACTAGGGGTTTTGCAATACTCCTGAGAGAGCAGAGGAGAGAGAGGAGCTGTGACAGTGAGATCACCACTACTTTAGCTTCTCCACCTCTCAAAAATTCAGGAACTATACACTCTTTTCGTCACAGTTAGAATCCAAAATAAAATCCCACAGTACTCAATCTCACTGTCTGTTAAGTTATGTATGGGTTGAGCACTCAGAAATCCCATGACTATATGTGGAAGCTCAGGGCTGCAAAGAACACTGACACCAAGCAGGGCAAGCCCATCCACCATCCCCAGACTATGCTACATCCCGTATTTCAATCACAGCCACTTTACAGGATACATTCATATCCAGGACGAAGGATTATGAAGACTCTAAAGAAATAGCAAATAAGAATCCAGAAAGCAAATCAAGTGGCAACACAAACTAAATTAAGTGACAAACATTTAAAAAGCATAAAAAATTCACAAAGCAAGGACAGGGGAATAACTGAGTTATTCTAACAGTCTTATGCACAGATTTTGTTTTGTTTGACAGGCATAAATAAGTTCTAGCCTCTGACTGAAAGGGGGAAAAAAGCTTTCACACTCCATCAAACAAGCCTAAGAAATATGTATTTAAAGAAACTGCCACTAACCCATCTCAGTGTATGTAGTAGAAAATAGCATGTGCTTTACTTTACAGCTAGATTTCAAGAAGTAGGTGTTCAGAAGGAGCTTGGTGGGGAAAAAGAAGCAACCGTATAAGGCAATAAAATCAGAATAAAAAGAATGCGTTTTGGTGAGTTGGGCCAGCATCTGCTCTAAGGCTTGGCAACTTTCAAATTAGGGGAACCTGAGATTACCCTTTCAGCCAGGAAGTAACGCACAAAACAAGGCTCCTCACATGCAAGTGATGATCAAATTTCTTTATGTATGTACCTGTCTGCTTTCAAAAGCAGGTTAGACGGCAGTTCAGGGAGCTGGTTGTGTTGCACGTCCAGGACCTCCACTTGTGTTCGCTCGAGCCGATCTGGTAGCCTTCCTAACATGTTATGTCCTGCCAGCAGCTTCCGCAAGCTACTATTGTAAAACAACCTGAGAGAAACAAAAAAACACCAAAAATGAAAAAAATCTAAACCAGAGAGTTGCTTTGAGAATTTAAGTGCGATATCACAGTTCGCTACAAGAAAGTGATTCAGCCAACTGATTAGCAGACATGGTATTAATTACGCACAGATCCAAGAATATCTTCCCACTCTCCACCAACTTCTTGAAAAGGTTGTTCAGAGACAGGGAAAAGGAGGTTTAAGGATGATTCATGAGTGAAAGTAGTGAGAAAGGGTTATCTTATTGCACTGTATAAAACATGAATATAGAAGCATGACAGCAAAGGACGTAACTGCTAACAAAGGCTGCATAAAACTGCACATTTTGGGTGAGATCCCCCTAGCTAATGGAAGAACTGAAGGAGTGTGGGTGAAATCACCAGTCACCCCACAAGCTCCATAGTGCTGTGTTCATCATGTGCTGACTCATAATCCAATGCAATTCCCCACCCCCAATTTTCCTTTTCTGTTAATACCAGACTAACATAAAGCCTCCTTTCCAGTTCTACAGCAAATGAAATTTATCTAATCAGCTTTACTTTCTTGAGCTTTTACAAGCGATAGATGACCTGCAGTCCCATCCTCCCGCTCCATTTTTTTTTTTTTTGGGGGGGAGGGATGGACACGACAGTGGGAGAAGAGGACAATGTAAAAAGACAAGAACAAACAACTGTTTTGATCAAATACTAAAGCTAAAATTCGTACTATAAACAATGTCATACGGAGTTTAAAATCTGCACTTAAAGACCTCAAAGATGGAGCACCTCTTGAATTTGAATGGGAACCACTTTAGCAAATTAACAAAAAAAGATAATTCTTCATCCTGCCACCTGTTTTACATTGCCACTACTGTACTGTTTAATCTGGCAGCCTGTGCACCAGGCTGACCTGCTTCAAAGACTCTCAAATTACTCAGCATTAAAGCAAAATCTTCTCTGTTACAATGACCCAAATACACGTAAAGAGCCTCCCTTACCCTTCCCTACAATACATCAGGTCATTGGATTATTGTGCCAAAATAATCAATGAAGTATTTTCCCCTTGACAGATACAGTCATACTCCGTATCTCTGTGCCAGTGTTAACAGTTATCTCAGTTAGCTGGATTGTCTGCATTATGACCATGGACACAAGTCAACAGCCAGCTGTATCATTCCAGAGCTCAACACAGGGTGAAAAGGCTTAACCATATTGTGATAAGTGTGTATCTATTCAGTTTTGTCATTTCACCATTTTTGTTTCACTCCACTTTTACTTGTTAAAATCTTTCAGTTACAGATTTGCCTTTTTATTCTATTGTTTTTCCTAACCAAGACTGGCCAGTATCATCAACACCAAGCATTATGAGAAAACCAGAATTGGTTGACAATGTCTCCAAAAAAACATTACCTATTTGGAGTTTCTTTTGGGCAGGTGGGGGCAGTGCCATTTTAAAACAAGCAAAGTTCAAATCATGGCCAAAACCTTAGCAATTAGCTTTTCCATGAAAAGTTATTTTATAACTAATACAGAAGAACTAAGTACGTCTTTAGGGATTTGTTTGTTTGTTTTCTCTTATTTTCCAAGTAACACAAGCACCAAAGGAACTGGGCTGCCTGAAGAAATCAGAACCACACACTTCACTAAGCAAGCGCCTGATAAACCTGGGACACCTAGTTCTCAAGCTGGATGGGGAACAACAATGCTGGGATTGCTCTTCCCTATGGGCAGCTTTCTCACTTGCCCAACTCCCACTGGAAGTTTTGATGGGATTAGAAGTTCTGAGGACAAGCACGTCACTCAGTATCAGCATCTTCTGAGAAAACATGGTTTGGTGAAAGCATTCAACCAATTCCTTTAGTAAGCAACTGTTCAAAGCAACAAAATGTTGAATACAAACAGATCCTTATAAAAACAAAACAAAACAAAACCCACACAAAAAGGAACAAAAATACATACAGACATCTGTTCATTGGTGGCAGAAAGGTCATTCTGTCAGCTCCTAACTGAAGTATTTCAGTTTTCTTTGGGGAGTCCCTGACAACATCAGTTTTATGACACTGAATTTCTCCTGCATAGCTAAAGTAGCCTTTTGTTGTTTTTCAGTACTTTTAAAGCAGAAATGACTGCTTTATAGACTGGCTTACATTGTTCCCATTTCTTTACTTGAGATAAAGATTACTACGCGGTCCTCTATCTCAACTGCTTCAACTCTTTGTCTTCAAGGATTGTTTTCAAGAGGCAAATGCACAGAGCATCAACTTTAGTTTGTTTAGATTAGGTGCAACCTTCAGCCTTCGAGGAAACTGCCTGTCAGTCAAGGCTTGAACTTGTGGTTAGAGTTGCAGGCATCCTTCTAGGAGAGTCCTGCTCACTCACTCCACAGGTTTTCAGAATGCTATTCTGTGTAGAAGGAAAAGCACACGGCAGTGCACATGAACACACTTACTGGGCACTAGTATTTACCTGACACTCAACAGTAGGTCCATACACCAGAGCCATTTGCATTTGAATCCTGACTCAAGTTTCCCTAAAGTTTTACAGACATTCAAAGACTATGTTATGAAAAAGGCCTTAAAATTGAGTTATTAGAAGCTAAGCTATCTAGACACATATTACAAAGAAGAGCTTTCCAAGATAAGCTATTTCCTGAGGTTAATGATAAGATGGCAGGAGAGACAAGTGGGATGTTGACTGTACCTCATTTCAGCTAATCATTAATCTCCCAAAGATATCCGGTGTGCCTTGACAGTCCTTGCTGTTATGAAGTGCAAATGAAAGGCAAATGAACTTTTGCCCCCCCACCTTTTGAGTAGGCGCAGTTTCACTTTGCGTGAAAAAAGAGGGATTAATAGTCTGCATGTTAGCCTGTTAGTTTACTTGGTAAATCTCCTCACATCCTTTTCTGCCCACATTTCTGAAATCCATTCTCTCCTCATTTCTGACACTAAAACTGCTGGTTTGCACCATATGGCATATTCACCTGACCCAGACAGAACTATCCTTTTTGGTATCTGATGCTCTTCTGTGCTGTACAGCTCTTTAAGGAAAATATGTAATAGCTTATCACATACTAGCTGTCTACAGTCTTCAGCGGCTCTGCACATCTCCACATAATTTCTCCCTTTGTGCCTAGTATGTTCTCCTTTTACAACATCTCTTTTGAAGCATACAGAGCAGCCAAGAATGACAGCTGACAGTTCTCTTCCAGTGAAATTGAAGACTTGAAAGTTCTCAATACCAGCACCTAACCAGTATGCTCCCTGGAACAGGTCTCTCTAGAAAATAAAAAAACCCTTAATAAAAGCCATTCATTATTTAAACTCGCTCTTTTCCTTCCTGTTCACTTGCTTTCCTAGTATTTGTATTTATCAATTTTAAGTTCAGACTCCTGGAAAAGAGATCATCTTCATAGTGAACACAATTGCTCTACTTGCAGGAGTTTGCTTGCTTGATGAGGCTTTATCCTCTCAACCCTTTATCCCTCAAACAGCACTGTGAACTGGAGTCTCTAGGCTCCAGCTAAACTGAATTACAAGTTCTGGATCTCTGTCATGCAAAGATACGGCTGTAAATATTTAATATTCATATTAAAAATGAAGGGTTTCCTGCCTGAACAGCCACATGAACAGCTTCAAAACTTCCACATGGAGTTCAAAGGCACAGCTTTCTTTGCATGAAAGTAAAAGAAGAAAGGCTGGGTGGAAGCTTGAGGCATGATGACACCCCACAAGGTAAAAATAAAATCAAACAAAAGATAAAACAGCCTGACAGTCACTGGAACAAGCTAAACACTGAATCAGCAATTATTTCTGAATTGCTTATCCTGTTCCACATTGCGCAACTGGTCTGCAAGACTCACCGGGCAGGCAGCTCACGTATCTGATTATGGCCAACGTCCAACACTTCCAGTTTCCTGCTGTCACACACCCACTCAGGCAGGTTTTCCAGGTGATTCCTACGAATAAAGAACAAAGAGGTGTAACTAAATGATAATCAAGATGTAAAGGCTATTAATAATACAGCCTCAAGAGAGACTCAGATACCTGCAGGAAATAAATCTGCTACATAGTATGTTTCCTATGAGATTGTTATCACCCCTCCTTCTCTAAGGGCACCACCAGTTCAGTGAGGTCGAGCGAGGAGGCAAGAAAGCTAACAGCATTATTATGTCCCTAGATGTGCAGCCACAAAGAAAATGGAAAAAGCTGCTTCCAAATTACTGGGGAAGAAGTATCCAGAATATCAGGAGTACTGAGGCTGAAGAAGTCTCTCCATGCAGATACTCCTCAGAAGATATTCATATTCACACTCTACACACTTGAAACACACCTCTTCGATCCTCCATAAATTGAGCCCTGAAACACTTCTACCACTCTTCAGCTGTCTCACTGAATAGAGCAAAATCTTTGTGTGTATCTTTGAAGTTGTTTTCCTTTTCTCACATTTGTCTTCACAAAACTAACCCTTCTGGAAACTAAGTTCTCAGAGGCAAGTTTTTCCAAATATTGCACAGAAAACACACAGCTAGGCACAGTGGGGCACCCATGTATCCTGCCTTAAAGACAAAAACTAGCAGCACAAAATGCATGGAAGAGATTATGTGCATGTGTATTCATGGAATTGCTACTTGAGTTACCATACACAGATGCAAAACTGGGCATCCAATAATATCCAGGCACTCACAGACTTAAAGTTTGGAAATAGGACTGTTAACACAGCATGAAAAAAAAATCAATGTTCATGATCATTCATGTACTTTCATTCTATAGTTTATTAATGAAATAGCCTTTAACCAAAATACATGATAGCAACCCAACCCCTCTTATCCTCGGATAACTTCCTTTTTGATCTCAGATTTCCCTAATTTCAAGTGAGCCAAGAAGCTGAAGACACTCTGTCCATTTAGTTAGCATGCCATCACTGAACTGAGGCACAAAAACGGTTTTGTGATCAAAATCATGCATTCTGCACCAATTTCATTTACAGCTAAATGGAGAACACAGCTTTTCAATAAACCACACTTAATCACACCTGTATGTTACATTTAGGCGCACAATGCAAATAACTCACTCATGGTTGATGAACCTTAGAAGTTGATGGCCACTTGCCCAGGTTAACTCACTAATTGTTACAATCACTCTCAACAGCTTAAGAGTTCATTAAGCATGCTTTTTAATTAATGAGATTATCCCTTCAATGTGCAGATGAGTAATTCCTTAAATAAGACAGACATTAAGCACACGTATAAAGTATTTTACTGATTTGTGAAATAAACTAGAACACCCCTTTTACCATTTCTTTCCTTATCCTATCTCCCTTGTTACAGTCAGATTTATGGATGCATTCAAATGGCAACTGCAGACATTCCTACAGCAGCCACGGTGCAAAGAAAAACCATGAGCTGCAGGAGCTACTGAATTGAGAAGTAAACTATCATACCATCACCTCTGCTGGGCTTGTGACATGTCAGATATATCCAGAAAGGAAATTCTGTACATGTCTCTCATTGGTGCATATTTGAATCATTATGTTATATCTCTATAAGATAAGAAATCATTAAATTAGGGAAACTTTAACTATAAAGGCATGTTTTAGTACTAAAAAATAGAAAAGTAAATCTGTAAAAAGGAAAGAGGTAAGAACTGCCCAGCAGAAAAAAGCCCATCCTAACTCTGAAAATCAATCTTATATCTTAAGGCCCAATTCCTGTCATTTTTCCATAAGCCTAATTTCAGTCGTATTTAACAGGCCCAAGAAAAAGCACACTCTTACCTAGAAATATCCATATAAGCCAGGCAATTAGGAACTGGATACACATCAAGGTGAGCAAGTTCTAGGAGAAAAAAAAAATATATTAAATAATGGTTATAAAGATTTGCACATAAATGGCTGCTCCATGTGAATTACTTTAAGCAGCTAACACCCAGAGATTTCAGAACAAGTCAGTAACCTAAAATACTTCAGAGGATTTGGACCTTTGTGAACTGAATTTTCATTCTTTATTATGTCTGAGTACATCTGCTATATTATGCTGTACTTGCTACAACACACTGCATAACTGATCAGTGAGGAGAAACCGGAGGATTTAAAAAGTTGCGTGGCAAATTGTCATTTTTCCTTTTTTGTCCCAGAGCTGTAACTTCATCTCTGCCACCCTCTGCCCAGAATAGTCAGTCACAAACCTGCTCCACTTTTTTCACTGGTCAGTGAAAATGGCACAGGCATAGGAAGGGAGACTTCCCACTCTGGAACAGCAAGCTACAGAATACCGCAGGGTCCTCCAGGTCATGGCAAGATCCAGAGTATTTTTCAACAGATTACATAGGCCTTGGCATGCCTGTGGATTTCCTGGTTTCAGGCAGCCTTATAGTCCTTCCATAGCACCTCAACTAGTGCTAGTAATGTTATATTTTGGTTGCTTTAGGAGTATTCCATATCCTAAGGTTTTTAGGTAGCCAGTGCTTAGCATTAAGGTTGAAAGCAGACATTTATTTAAGCCTACAGGAAATCCACTGATGTGAAAGCATAAGAAGCATATCCGTTACTTTGGAATATGAGACTAAAACAAGGTGGCTGAGGATGAAAAGAAGGGAAGCCAGGAGGAACAGCAAGACCAAATAGGCAGCTGATTGCAAGATACGAGTTGACTTGGGTTCTCAGCCCTAACTACACAGCACATGCTCAGATTATATTAACTTCTCTCAGCTACAAAGATCCTGGCATAAATACTTAATGAAGGCACAGGATTGAATATCATTAAGATAACAGCCTTCTAAAGACAGTTCAGAACGTTCATGAAATTCACAGCTCTCAGAGCCTGCATTTTGTTTATTTCATACCAAACTACTGCAAAAAATAATAATGGTAGTGAAAACTGAGGTTTTTAAGTAATAGCAGCTTAGTAGCAGCAGCTTCCAGAGACAGATCAAACAAATCCCATTCATGGAACACGAGTTATTCAACTGGAAAAAGCCTGCATTACTTTTATTATAAAATACAAATGAAGTTACTCAGCTTGTGTAGCTTTCTGGCCAGAGTAAGCATCTACAGGCAATAGCAAAAATACATGTTGTTTTAGCTTGTCTCACAAATGGCTGCTTCTCCAAAAATTCTCAACTCCAGGGAGAAGCAATAAATTCTTTATTTACCTTAGTAAAGCAACACATTAATACAACACAAAGACTGACAACTTCAAGACCCCTCCCGGCTGATATAGAGAGGAATTTCAGTCCAAATGCTAAGTTTTTCACAGTTTTCAGACCTCCAAATCAGCAGCTCAATGTTATTTGAAAGTCACTTCTGAAAGTCAGAACTGACACAGTACACCTGAAACCCTTTTATCCAAATGTCATGTCCAGAGCCTCCCAATTCCTCCTGATTACATAAGGAGCATCCCACAGAGAACCAGATACAAATCCAGAAGTCAGACGATAACACCAGAGCTGCCCTGAAAATGCACTTACCATTTGAGGAAGCGTACAGTGCTTTGAGAAAATATCCACTGATTTTGAGGGTTACCAGTTGATTTCGTTCACAGTGTAACACTTCGACGTTGTTAAAAACTGTTGCATCCAGCTCTCCAAGTTTGTTGTCTCTGAGATCCAGTTGGGTCACATGATGCAGAAAATCTACTTCACCAGCCTCCAATCTCCTAATTGAATTCAATCTTGCAGACAAAAAAAAAAAGAGACAAAGTTAGTTGCACAGCAGGCCCCTGCTGACAAACCAATGCTCACTTTACATGTAGCCGCATGGGATTAAACCAGCATGCCTCCAGGTTCATCATCAGAGTTGGTTTAAATATTTCCCCCTTTGTTATGGTATTTTAAAAGCAGGATGGATTCACTTGTTTTATCCATCATGACAAAGGAATGATGACACCAAGTTTCTTTCTAAACTACTTTGGAAACTACTGATAAAAAACTCTGCAAGGTGGTGTATTACTATTATTGTGTCTATAAAAATAAAAGATGATCTGGCTCTTATTTGTGCCCAATAGTTTGGAAAAGAACAAAATCTCTACAGTTCCTGCTGGCCTATCATGAGCATCTGCTGGAACAGCCTGGCAGATACAAGTAACCTGCAGATATTGCAGTCTCTTCCCTTACTGAAAGGCCAAATTGAGATTTATGAATTCCCATATATTCGCCTCCCGCATCACCATGTTCCACAGCAAGCAAGTTCAGAGACCTGAAAATGGGTGTAGAAAGAAAACAAAGCAAGAACCCAAGACAAGTGAGTCTGTCAAATAAAGAGAACAGGTTTTATCACATATTCACTGCAGTGCACTGACATTGCCAATATTCAGCAACTTCTGCAGAAGTTTCAACTGAATGATCTATAACCCTGCAATGTTTGAGACTACAGAGCACTCCAAAGTGTTCAGTTTCAAGTTCCCAGCTCTGACTAAAATCAGTATAGTAACTTCTGCTGGCCCATTAAGCCTCTCTAGTGAGAAGGGCAAACATCTACAGCTCTACTGTTGCTTTTGCTTTCAAAGAGTTTCCCTTTACGTAACATTTTCCAGGTAAAAGAAAATGGGTACTATTTCCCCTGCAATACCACAGCCTACTTTTTCCATTTTCAATTTACAAACAGTGCTTCCTTCTGATTTCACTTAAGCAAAGGCCTTCACTGTGCAGCAAGTACAGTTTATGAACACCTCTGATGTTTACTATTCCAGGCAGTGTTACCAAGAACCACTGTCCACTGCTCAGCAGACAATAAGAGGGCTGAAACTGCACTGCTGGAACGCAAGGCCACACTGCTGGAGCTCAGCCACAGCATCCCTACTCTGAATCCACTTTATTTGCTTTTAGCATACATAAACACACAGGCATATTTTAACCCACCATAAACGCTTCAGAATTCATCCATCTCTTTTAGCTGCTTTCTTAAGTTACACTGCCCCTTCCTTGATGGCCAAGTCTGACAGCTACATAGCAGTACAATATGTTAAGTATCTGCTTGAACAGCTTAATTAAACAGTTCCAAAATTCATAACTATTTCGACCTCATGGACCAGCCTCTGAACTGTGCCTTGCTCAGTTGATTGCAGAAGGCCATAATAATAAAGAACCACCACATATCAGAGCCATTTGTAGTAAGGATCTGTTTAGGCTCTGTGAGGGCATCAATAAAATAATATTACCCATGGTGGACTAGGCTTCTTAACATACCAAGAAATATTAAAGTATCTATATTTTTGTCCTTCAACCTTCACTGCCCTTTCCTTCATCTCATGCATCTGCAACATTTCAGACAAAGGCTTTTCAGGTCAGGGATTATCATTTACATTATATTAACACTGCAGCAACAAGAACTGCAGGAATCACCAGTGTCCTATACGGTCTTGTTTGATCTTTCAGTAGAAATATTAATTTAATATTAATTAATATTAATATTAAATATTAATTTTACTTTCCCGTCTATTGATCCCCCTAAATGTTACCTTATCGTCAAAGAAGAGTGCTAAGTCATAGCAAGTGCTGTCAGTTACACAGTACCACCAGAAACACAGTCCCACGGACTAACACAAGAGATCCGCACCCAGAGGCTATTCTGACAGCCAAGGAGAAACTGTTTCAACACCAATGACTGACATCCACTTATTCTTCCCCTTTTCCAAATACCTACCTTAGATCCACATGTTTAATATGAGGCATCCTTTTTAACACCTGTAGGTTCAGGGTATCCATGCAGTTTCCTGACATACAGAGCTTATCCATGGCAGTCAGCTTCTCCAGCACCCCTGGAATGTCGGTGAACTCATTGAAGGACAGACTCACATAGCTGAGCTGACGCATATGCTCCAACTCATCAGGAAGGGACTGGAGAAAGTTGCCATCTAGCAAAAATGTCTGCAAGCTATTAAAAACAGGGGAGAAGAACAGAGAGTGAAGAAAGTGAGTGACCTGATAAATCACATTTCCTTCCTATGAATACACAAATCTGCTGAAGTTAGTGTGACAAAAATATACAAAAGGGCAGAAGAAAGAAAATTTTTAAGGAATAATACTTTAACATCTGCTACAGAAGATATAGACCAAATAATTAAAAAACCTTGGCAACTATTACATGGGCTGCGTTAAGACACTTTTATCTTCAAACATAGGATCATAGAATGGTTACGGTTGGAAGGAACTTTAAAGCTCACCCGGTTCCAACCCCCTGCCATGGGCAGGGACACCTTCCACTGGACCAGGTTGCTCCAAGCCCTGTCCAACCTGGCCTTGAACACTGTCAGGGATGGGGCAGCCACAGCTTTTTGGGGCAACCTCTGCCAGTGCCTCACCATCTTCATAAATCCTTTTATCTAATCTAAATCTATCCTCTTTCAGTTTAAAATGAAAATTGGCCTATCACTACTTGCTCTTATAAAAAGTCCCTCTCCAGCTTTCTTCTAGGCCCCCTTTAGGTACTGGAAGGAACTCCAGAACTGCAACTTGTGTGACGGCTGAAGCAGATAAGCAATGAGTTTTAAAAATTTTCTTCACCAAGTAGGTGACCCTTGTGTCAAATGCTGGGGACTGGAAGAACTTTTGACACACAAAGTGTGCTTCCCATCCATCCACAGCTCACAACTGCTTCCATACAGATCTACAAGCCAATCTGCTCTAACAAGTAAGTTCAAACTGTTTCTCATAGTAAGATTATGTACAGAGTATCATGAAACTGCTTGTTGCCTTTATTATCAGGCTGTCCATGTTAAGTTTTAAAGGTACTTGCTTGTGCATCTCGCCTACAACTGCTGGAACACTTTTGAGGGCATTGCAGGACACGTTGAGCTCAGTCAGGGTTGGGATGCTGCAGACTGCCAGTGGGAAGTCTCCTAAATTATTATTGGAAAGGTTAAGGCTCTTCAACTTGGTGAATCTACAGTGAGATAAGAAAAAAATAAAAATAATAAAGAAGACAAATAAGTGGAGCATAAACCACCCCTAGTTACCTTGCAATAATTAATACAAAGTAAGATTCGTTATGTAAATGCAAGTCCCATGCATTTTTAGTTTATGTACTCAGAACAATCAAGGAAACTATTAGACACTCAAGTTCAACACCAGTAGCAAGAGTTCATCCACATTAGGCTGACACAGAAACAGGCCACCCTGAACAACACACTAAATGTATTTCCTGTGAGTGTAACCAAGAACCAAACCCTTGCCATCCTTCTGATATATACAGTTTTTTCTGCAGCATCTCATCCTGTAGTAAAGCATTATTAATTTTCTGAACACATTTCTTGCTAGTAAGACTACCCTACTGACATTGGTTACAAGGCGCAGGAAATTCTGAACAGCAAATTCCGTGGTGCAGCTCAGCTCCATTCATGTGAGGAGACACTGCCTTTCAACCAGAAATTCCAATTAGAATAGCCTGGTTTGAATACAGCTGGGAAATGTGATGAACTAAAGCAGAATTTAGCAAAACTTCTGTACTGACAGAGGCAAATTCTTCAGCTCTTGATTAAGCACGATGCTACAGCTCACACAGATTTCATAATTCTGTCCTTGACATGTCACGGTACTCTTAAAAGCCCCTTGGTTTATCACATCAGCAAATGAAGCAACTTGCATGTGCGTGCCTTAGTAAAGATGACCAAGACTGTTTGAACAAAAAAAAACCTAAGAAGGGGACAATCCAATTAGTCAGCCTGCATGTTCAGCAACATTATTATCGTTGCCTAACAACCACTGGGAGGTATGCCTAAAGGCAAGTAAAAGGATGAATGAAAAGATCTCTGTCAGATTCCTATAGATGGGAGGAAGTTTCTTTTCTGGCTTTTTATTTGGACTTCATTTTCCCTTTGTTCATGTTCAAGTCCTTGATTTGTGAGAGCAGGTCTTTATATAACAAGGTGATGGAAACAAAACTGCACCTATGAATGCTGCTATTTCAAGTGAAAGTAATATCTGACAGCATGTGCCAGTGCATCCATACATAGCCTTTGCATTGGCCCAGCACATTCTTACCTCAAAACAATTTGCCCTCCCCTGACCATAAAACACAGACAGAAGATGCATCAACCATTAAAAGGTTGAAGAGTTTTAAGACTGAAAGGCTCTTAAAAGTCCTTACCAGCTACTGCAATCAACTGGCACACACCTTTATTATTGCCTAAATCAAACTCCTGTCACTGACTAAAACTCAACGTGAAAGTGTAAGCAGCACCTTTGTGTCATATTTCAATGGGGGTTGTAAGTAAAGTATGGATTTTGCCACAGAAGACAGGCTGTGAGCACACAATGTTTACAGAGGCTTACAGCAAGCAAGGCAATACTGTGCTCTCTTACTGGTATTTTGGTGCAAAGATGGCAGAAGAAAAAAAAAAAAAAAAAGGAAAAATTATGCCAAAGTTATCACTGATTTTGAACACACTGTGCCGAGCTTGAGGCAGAAGAAGTCTGGAACAGAGTTAGATGAAGACTAAATGAAATCTTGCAATCAAATTACTGCTGCAGGGAAAAAATACTACTATGCAGAAACAACGACTAATGCATCTCTAGAGGGAGAGCTGTGAAATAAAAAGGAGCTAGGGTAAGCTAGCTGAAGTTAATGAGGGCTGCTAGCCAGAAAAAAAAGCGTATTTTAAACACTATACCTTCATAATCTTCTTTTTAGAGACAAATGACTTAAAAATCTTGATGCTAGAACTGAAATGCACAATCCTGCATTTATCCTGACGATAACTGTAGATTTATACCATAGATATACTGCTCTGAAATGCGGGGTGATTCTGTGGCGGAACAGCTGTCCCTCAAAGTTAACTGCTAGTACAAACAAGAGTGCTCTAAGGAGCAGACTTCCAGGGCCTTTAGATGTTACTTCTCCCTCCCCCCCAGTATTAGGTAAGTGCAAAAACAGTGGTGAAGATAGAAAGATTAAGTCAAATAACTAAACTGCTGGAGAAACATCAAAACATAACCATTCCAATTTTCACATAGAAAAAAAATTAACAAGTGAAAATTACAATCTACTAGAAGACCGCAAATACAATCTTGAGACAAAATTACAGCAAATCAAGCTAACACACAGAGGAAAGAGGACTGAAGCATGGGGTCTATAACTGTCCTGGAGCAAAAGCAAGGGAGGGGGAAGAATCATCACACACCACACCACCCCCCCAAATTATCTGGATCACATCTCTACTACCCTAATGTATGTTTTAATGAGTACGTATTAAGGGTCTTCTGTGAGTAAATCCAATTACTAAAGACAGAAACTGAATTGGTTGACAGGGGTACATAGTATGTAATGAAGGATGAGTAATAGTACATCCAGTGGATATACTCGTACAGAAGCTGAAAATGCGCACAGAAATTTATGTCAAATAATCCAGAAAGGAACGTTTGTTGTTTAATCACATTTAAAGAAAAGCTGAAAGACAGATACCGTAAGCTTCATTCAAGTTAAGAGATTAAGTCAACTGGCAGTAAACATATATTTTCTTCCTCCTTTGTAAACGTGTTCATTTACAAAATGCTAGTGGAGAATATTACTAAGCCAAACTAGCAGGCATTTGCTTAAAGTCTAAGTCTACCTCTCATCTTTGGCCACTCCCCACTATCCACATCACAAATTGGTCAGTGAACTTCCATTACTGAGCACTGCCATACTGCGTATTTAAAATGCTGAATTGTTTATATTGCTTCTTATATCTAGATAGATTTACAGTTGGTAACACTTGTAACAGCAACATAAATAAGGCAGAAGTATTTTACAGACTCAAGTTTTTTGTTACTGCTGAGTTTGCAGTGTTGGGCTTAAAACAGATTTTATCGAGCAACATCTTCGCTGTTTTCTCCCACCCAATTCTTTACTTCTACCAAAAGCATGGTCACATACTGATGATGTCCCAATGGCACTGCTAGAAAGAAAAGGCACAACATTGCTTGTTTGAGGCATGACAGTGTAATAACCTCATATTGAATCTGTACATATGCTTTCCTTCCTCTTCTCCCTCCTTCCCTGGTTCTAGACTTTGTTATCTGTTAAAAAAGTCAACCTGAAGAACAGCATTTCTCAACACACTATATTCAGTTAGCTTACTAAGCTTTCTATTGTAATGACCAATACATGAACATTCACTTCTCTGGCTAAAAATATTTCTCCTTTAAGCTAGAGCAAAATGTTGCCACGTCAACCCTTGGGTTTCAACATGCAATATGACTGAACACTAATTGCCATAATTGAACCAAAAATGCTCAATTAATCCTGAAGCTGCCATATTAAGAGTGACTTTAGTCTGACATACACAAAATGAGGAGAGGGACTAACAAGAGAAGTTTGTATCACAGCAAAGCAATGAACTGACATGCTAATTTTAAATTCAGATCTGCCCGATGTGCACAGCACAGGAATTTCCATTACACAGTACAGCATCTGCGTTCCACTACGGCTGGAGTGGGGGGAACAGTATATTCGAATCAGCCATACACCATCACTGAAATGCAGCTACAACAGACATGCCTGATAAAGCCACTCATGCTCTACTCTTACCAAAAGCAATTAAAAAGCAGTATTTTACTACACCCAAAACAGATGACACGGCTTAATAAAGGACTCAGTTTAAAGAAAACAATCACTTGCCCAATACTCTCTCCACTATTTGGACTGTAGAGACTCACAGCCTCATGACTATGCTGCAGTTGAAGACCATTTCAAGCAGCAGTACAACTGCCCCTCAGCTTCAGCACCATTTCTGAGCCGATCACTTGCCTAGCAGCATTGTGATGAGCTCTGGAACTCAACTACAACTTGCCACTTTCATGAAAGCCTCCTACTCTGGCCAACAACTTAATCATAAAGAGAATTTCCACGTAAACCTGACACACCAATTTCCTCCTTGGAAATAAAAGGACCAATTTACTGCTTTTTTTGCAGTTGCATCAGATTCCCCATCCATAGCCTTACTGCCTAAGGGAGCAGCTAGCCTAGGACCTGAAATACTGTCATAGCACTTCCCTTCCCAGAACGGTGATTCTGTGAAAACCTTAATTAGTTAAAATGAACTATTCCAGCCCTCTTACCTTGCTAAATTTGTTGAGACAGTTTCTGCAACAGCTAGGGAGATTCATTTGGATGCTGCAGGTAAAGACTTTGCCTACCTGAGGTTAACAGCAGCACTCACCAGCTTGGGGACATCAGAGTTTTCAATAGATAACACAGGAGGAGGTCTGCTGGTGCTTTCCACTCTGTTTCTCTGGATAAAACTCCTGTTCATCAAGTAACTCATGACACACCACAAAAAAACAGATGGAGTAAAGTCATCTCAGGAAAAAGGGTCACTTTAGTTTGAGGGCGAAGTTTGATTCTGGTCAAGTCAGAAGAAAGTTGAATAAATTCACCCATTAATTATCAATTTCTCCATTACACGAATGAATAAATGAAAACATAATTTTGTTCCTTTCTTTCTTAAACCCCAAGGGGAGAAGGGGAGGAGGAGAGAAAGAAAAAAGCAGACTGATAGCTGCAGTTTTGTTATCTTCACTACCCTTTACGCCAACACACCAGAACAGTCATCCTGGTATTTCTCCCCTTTATGTGCATTTAAAACTATAAAAGGCAAAACAATTCTGGCATACAGACTTGACTCTATATGCCAAAATTAATTGCTAGATTATACTGAAGAGTGGAAAATAAGAAAAGAAAGAAGAAAACAGACTGCACTGCACAAAAAGGAATAACCTTAAACCTAGACAGTTATTTTTTAAAATACACAAATACTCAAAGATGATAAGTCAAATTCTTCACACTACCTCCAAACCTAAGATATCGATAAAGCTTTTATCCTATTACATAGTTGGTAAGAAATCCATAAAGACAAGAATAAATAAAATGCATGTTCTATAAGTGGAAATAAACTAAACCCACATTACTGTACTTTGCAGTTCTCCATTTCTGCACGTACCTAGTGCACACTGGTTCACTAGGGGGGAAAGACTATCCTCAGAGAAAGAACAAAATTCCTAGAAAAAAAAAAGAAAAAAATATTCTCCTTCCCTATGTTAGAAGTTTATATTTTTAATACAAAATTAGCTAGGGGTGAGCTTCCAAACTGAAGCCCATTTTTAAACATATAAAAATAAAACCCTTGCTTTGGAAGCTATCTCAGAAAGCAACAGACAAGTAAATCAGAGTAGGCTGATAATAACTAAATTCCATAAATATGTTCACTACTTCTGAAGCATTACTTGGAAGAGATAATGCTGTACTTAGCCTAACAGTTCCAATAAACTGAATCTGATTAATAACTGCCATTTCTACTTTTTAGACTACCCTATCTTAAAAAATGTTATTTTATAGCATATTTCTCAGTGCCATCTATTTTTCTCCTAGCACTCACTGTTCCAATTTAAACGATCAAAAAAAATCCCTTGTGTTTCAGGCATTAAACCAGTTTTGCTACCTTCCCCACTCAGTCACTTGTAGTGACATGATTTTGCAATTTATTTTTCTTTAATCAAATGTCACTGACTTTTGCTGAGTATTCATATAAGGGTACTTGCTTGAGTTCAGAAAGGTACACAGGAGCTATGCAGAATGCAACCAGTCATGAAGATCTGGAAAGGCACTAACAAAACCAAACTTTTCCTTCAACGTCTTTACAAGCTGAATAAAACAAAAGCAGTGAAGTTACATAAAGAACATACTCCAAGTTTCTTTTCAGTATTAAAACCAGAAAAAAAAAAAAAAAAAAGGTCCAAGGCTACAGAACTTAGAAAATAAACATAGCACCAGAATATAGCAAACACTGGATAGAGTTCATTTCTAGTAGACCTCTGGTTGTCAATAGCAGGCCAACTTCTCCTTCTTGGTCTACTGCTATGACGGCTATGCTCCAGTCTTCAGCTTCAAGCAAAAGAGAAGAAATGACTATAAAATCAAGGCTCCCTGAGACCACCAGAGTGTGAGAGAAAGCTCCCAGCACCTTCCCACACCAAGAAGCATGCAATGGCACTCCATTCCTTGTGGTAGCACACTCCTCATGTTAGCTGGATTCATTTAAATAACTTCAATAAATGTGTGTATCTGAAAACAAATTCTTTTCCAGAAGAGCATCCTAAAAAACAAACAAAACCCAACAAACCAAACAGCTATCCCCCAAAAAGGAGAAAGCTCTTATCTTTGCCAGTGCATCTACTGTCAGTGCTCTGTGGGTCCTGGCAAGAGCAAAGATGTACATTTGACATATCCATCCATCCATCCATCCATCCTTCTCCACTAACCGCAGTTTCATACACTAGCAATAATTACAAGGAGCACTTCAAGGCACTTTGAGACGAAGTATCAAGCTGGAGACTTCCCTCCCTGCTCCTCAATCTCTAGGGTCAAGCTGGAATCAAACTACATCCCACCCTGACTTCTAGCAAGCTTGTCTGCTGTGTTCACACAGCTGAATTGCTAATGCTCCCCTTGCTATCTGGGAACCTCAGTATTCTCTGAGCCAAATTACACAGTTGTTGCACAACAGGTTTGTAAGGAGGGTTTAGCTTGAGGAACCTTCAAATGAGTTTTTAAAGAGATTTTAGACAGAGGATCCCCCCAAATTCTGGGTTTTCAGATAAAAACATCTATTCAACAGTTGGAAGTAGCAAGGGATTTCAGAAACACATCAACAATTGAGTCCTCTAGCCTTCTCGTATCTTACAGATGCAACTTCCAGAAACTGCCACTAGCCCAGAAGAGTGTGAGCTGAGATGTCAGAGAAGGCAGTTAATTTCTAAAGTGGCTCTGGGAGAGAAAAGATACCAAGTGATCTTAAGATAAAAATCCATATAATCACCGATAACTAACAACCGCAATCAGAATAAACGCCTTGTTCTTCAGATAAAATTGGCAAGCATCATTTTGTTTATCAAAACAAACTCTGTGGCTTATTAATCCCTCCATTCTCCTTTTTTTCTTTTAATCTGCAACAGGCTTATATTAAAAATCCACATACTGAAAACTTACTTTCCAGTATCAACAAGCAAACAGAATTCTTGATGCCAGCAGTTTTCCAACAGCACTGACTGAAACAACTACATATAAAGCATGATTAGACCAGTGAAGCAGAGCAACAGTAAATAAAGACTACAGTTTATTTATTTGCTTCAAACCTAGAGCAATAGTACTCTGCAAAACTAGTAAGCTTGAACTCTTGCTTGCATTTCAGAAGAAAAACCATGAAGTTGCATTGTAGATAAGGGGCAAGTGAGGCTTGGGTATACACCATACATATGAATCTCTTTACAGTTAAAACAAATAAAAATATCTACCAACCAACATTTAAAGAGTATAAGCAATGAAATTTAGACAACTTAAGACAAAAGCATATCTTCAGTCACTCCATTTCCAGTATACAGGAGCTAAAACACAAAGGGTTTTAAGGTAAATTCTGGCTCAGTGGGGGTATTATCACAAGACGTGTCAGCCGCTCCTAATACTGCAACAGCAGAGCAATCTTTCAAACAGCGAATATCCTCTCTCCCCCGAAAGGACAACACCCTTTCCTACAATTTTAGAAAAGCTATTGTGAGAAGAACAAGTACTAGCATTTCCTGTGGGGTGTTTGTTTGTTTGCTTGTTTTTGAAACAGAGATGAATTTTCAGACTGCCTATTTTACACTTAGTATGAAAAGTGTATTCCCTGATAAGTAGGCAAAAAAATACAGGTAGCTCTCTATACCTTTTCATCATTTGAACAGTTCAGTTACACAAGTTCACAGCTGCAAATTATCTACAGCAACAGAATTCAAAGTGTGAGTGGACAGTAAAGCAAGTGAAAATGTAGCTACTGGGAAAAAATAGTGCATCTATAGCTCTGTACCTCTCACATGCTACCAGCAATTTAGTTCTAAACATTTTATTCAGAAATGCAATTAATGACATAATGTTAACAACTGAAAGAAGTAATTGCATAAGCAAAAGTTGGAATTCTTGCTTTTTTCCCCAACTCATTCCTGACAGTACTTGCCAAGTTAGTGCATATGTCAGCATCTCATTACTACAAGCCAGCTGCTTTTAAGTCTACTCAGTGGGTAGCTGAAAAGTTGGTATTGTCTTCTGCCTTTGATATACCTCTAGTTTTGAAATCCAGCATTCATGAGCACTTGTCAAATTACCACCTAAAATGATTTATTTAGAGCACCAAAAGCTGCTTATAGCAATTTTCCTAGCCTGCCTTGCTAACCAGATTTTAATCAAAAATTGTACCAGGAAGGGTAGCTATGTAAATGCCAATGCATTTTGTTCACAACATCCAAGTACATTATTTTGGAGCCTTAAATACTTCTGGGCTTGATTCACTGGTACTGTGCCCTGTGTGCAGCTACAATTTAGAATTGAGAATTTGGTATAAAAGCCAACAGTACCAAATCAGAACAGCAGAGATTTTGTACTTGTTTTGCAGTGGTTTGAAAGAACATGGGTGAACAAAAGAAAAAAAAGACTCTTGGTTTATCCAGTTAGGTTTTACCTTGAGCAACCCCCCCAAAAAATCTGAAAATGGTTTTATGAAACTGGATTAAAAAGGGGAAAAAAAGATAAAAGGAAAAAAAGAAAAAAGTCAGACAAATGACAGCTTGGGTTCCCAGGAATGACTGATCTTTCCTTACTTTGCACATGCTTTCATACTGGGATTCACTAATAATTTCAAAAAGATAGAGTGGTTCCTTTCTTGCTAGATTCTTGGTTTCGTGTATTTACTCACTACAGAAAAGCAGGTTTACAGTAGCAGTGAAGCTGGCTCAAGGCTTTTTGCCAGAACCAGTAAAACTCAAGTTTGCCCACCCTAAGGAGAAGCTGGCACTGTGTTTCCTCGGGCAGGAAGCAACATGGCTTGGGAGTGCACTCCAGGGCCAGGCTTGTGCTTCTGCTGCTGTTTGGAGGCAAAAAGATAACCATCAGGACACTGCTCCTCCTAACCCTCAGTAGGAGCTACCACATCATGCAGCCCTTTCCACTAACATAGCAATGGGAACAGTGGGAGCAGCTTCCAGCTACTCACTGCTTGGGTGATGACACCTGTGCCGGATGAAGGATGGAGGACACCAGCAGTGGCAAAGAGAAGGTTAGCACAAAGGGGTAGGAGTTCTCAAGGCACTTGCTCTGATCCACTGAAACAGTGCTGTGCAACCTTCCTAATCATTCTTTTTTGGTTTTGCTCCAGAGGTTCACAGACCTTTCCTGTGCCTTCTTGACAAGCTCAAAGCAAAGGAGGCAGAGCAAACTATGATTCACTGACAGAATAGGACCAGCTCTCAGAAGAACAAGACAATCAATTTTGCACCACCTCAGGTACATGCCACTTCTCCAGATTTTCCTGATGCAGAATCTCAAAAGTCAGGAGAGTTTTATTTGGTCACCTGAACTCTTTTACTCCTGTACATTCAGGCTCATATTAGTGAGAAAAATAATTAACTTTCAGCAAGACTCTTCAGCTGCTCCTGCAACTGCACTACCAAGAGAACACAGACAATGAACATTACCCATCACATGATTTATAAATGCTTTCTAATCCCAAACAGAATTAGCTTTATGTACATGGACAAAATATAATCAAGTATGTCCTGTACACTTTCTTATATTTAAAAAAGAAAAATTATTAAAATTCATTAAAATAAAGACATACCTTATTTTTCCATGTTCCTCACCTAGCTTATGCTAAAATTCCACTTGTTATCTGGAGACACACACCAACATTCACAGAATATTTAACCTAGTATTCCTCTCCAGACTGTGCTCATAAGCTCTTGGAAACTGCCTGCTCTGTTTGTGAAGCAGACCTGCTGGGTTCATTCATCTTCCATCATGCCAAATTTTTTGTTTTTCTCCAGAACGCTCTTGGAATTATATAAAAATACAACAGCCCACATAATCCACCTTTATTTTTCAGTTGTTTGTCAAAGAGGAAAGGATTTAGAAATGTGGTTTAAAACATTTTGTTTGAATAGGGCCATCTACAAATACAATCCTGAGCTACTCTGCAATTCAGTTACCAATGAAATTAAAATCAAAGTTTGAAATTCAGTATGAAAACATTCATCTTTCTCAATACAGAAAGGCTGCTGATTCCACATATTATTCAGATCACCAATTGTGCTGCCATCTATCCATTTATTACATTCTTGGGTGAGCTACAGTGGAAAAAGCAACTGGAAGGTCACAGTTACTAGGGAGGAAGAATTAGGGCTGAGCAGAATACAAAGAAGACAGGAATTTATTAAACCAGGGGCTTCCTTTACTTGGGAGTAATAAAAAGCTAAGTAAAGTCACACACAGTACTGTTCCTACCTGTCCCTTTCACGTGCAACTCACCAACTCACATTGGTTTGACATGAATCAATGAAGAACTACAGTGGGTCGGTAAAAACAATGCATTCTGAAAACTGCGTTTGGACTGAAAATAGCCTTCTATTTACAAGAAAAACACTACGTTTCTTACAAAAGTTAGTCTGTTTCTAGCACACAGAGTTAACCGATTTCTGAAGCATTACAACCAGGACAATCCTCCCTAAGAGGAGGTAGTAAGTTTTTAAGAAAGTTTCTGCAAACCAATGGTCAATTGGCTCCAAAGGCAGAGGAAGACTAATAGAACCATAGCACTTTACCTTTGTAATTCACTAAGCGCTCTGCCTGTGGATGGGCTGGGGTTTAGCCTCAGGAAGTTCTGCTTTAAATTGAGATGAGTGAGGTCTTGGCTATAAAACAGGTTGGCAGGCAGGTGCTCCAGGCTGCAGCATGAAAGATCCACTGAGCTTATGCGTTGTGATGCAATCTGGAAGTCAAGAGGTACACGAATATTTAAATATTGTAATCAAAAAAGAACATTTCTTTCACCTCTACTAGCACAAGATAAACTGTTTTTAAGTACAGCAGAAATCAGGGTCCACATACATAGCTGATCTAACACAATTTATATCATGCAAGCTATGTCATGATCTCTTGCTTTGCCTCAGTGCCAAAACCAGGTCCACAGATGGCCAGCAGCAGGAAAAGCACAAAGGCTTGTCAAACTAACAAGTAAAATGGATTAATTTTTATCAATGAAGTTACATGATACTCTATGGCCGGGGGGGGAAAAAAAAAAAAAAAAGAAGATAGAGAGATCTGACATAAACTTCAGTCTTTAGTTAGCAAGTAACACCAGCAAAAACAAAGTGCAGAAGTCTTCCGTATTGCTGCAAGACTGGCCTGTAGACCCAGTGAGTGAAGGCGAGGGAATAACAGTTATCACCATCAAAAGCAGGTACTAAATGGCAGAAGAAAGACCTATCCCAATTAAATCTTACAGGAGAAAAATATATCACAGCACCAGCAAAACATCAAGCACTGATCTCAATGACTCAGAAAACTAGGAAAAAATTAGAAAAGTGATAAAAATGTGATAAAAACAAAACTGAGATTTGGGGGTTTAATACTGTATTCTAGAAAGGGGAAGGTAAAACAATCTACAGAGGCTGAAGAAATCATACCACCTAGGTATGATATATACCACATATAGCCAGTATGATTGCACAGAAACCTACAGCCAACAAATTCAAGTAACAGCAACTCTACTCCTTACCAAATCTGTAGGATTCAGCTGGGTGAACTACATCCTGCTGCTTTTTTCTATTTATTAGTCTTTATTTAAAAAAACAAACCAAACCCCCAACTGGTAATCAATGCCCAGTGACAGTCTGTAACAGCTTCTTAACTCTGATGAAGGAGACACCATGCAACCTTCTTGGCAGAGGTACAGCCCCTGCCATAAAGTACCCTGAAACTAGAGACATCAGGTTTTGCTGGCAGAAGTGAAGCAACTTGCCACTGAAAGGACAGCCGAGGAATTTTTCCTTCCTTTTTTTCCTCTCCAATGCAAGCTACATGGGCCTCAGGATAAGTGGTCTCTATTATAAACACACAGCCATAAGCTTTGAGAAGAACAGACGGTGCAGTGTTTTTCTCTAATGCGACCGTTAATAATCCAGTCCTCCCACATCCATTAAAACGCTTGCATTTGTTACTCAATTAGTTCAGTCCTTTTGTTACTGTACCTACTATTTTTCTTCGCCTGGTAGTATTAGACAAAAATTATTCATAGGCTATTCAGAGCAGTTATTTCTGAAAGCTAGGTATTCACTCTGTTTATGCTGCCAGACCCTGCCTGACATGGTACAGTTCTCATCACACCAAAAACACACAAGATGAAAAAGTGCTGACAACCGTTACATTAAAAAGGAGAATGTGTAATTTCAGGTGTAATGCTTACATACACTGTTGCTCCAACTACTTGTTTGGAACGTGATATGAACAGTAATAAGCAACCTAGCAGGGATTAGCAAGTCATGTTACCCTAAAAATATCCAAAGTACCAGAACTGGTAACTCTGAGTGTGAATCATGATAAAGCAGCCAAACAAGCCTAAATTCTACTCTGATCTCAAAAAAAGGATGCAAATCCTTTCTTAAAATCATCAAGCCCTGTGAAAAAAAAATCCAAAGTAATATTGGTTTATAGGGTTTATGTTCTGGTTATTTTTTGTTTGCTGCTTGTTTGTTTTGTTATTTTTTTCCTTACAGGAAGCACTTTGTTCTACAAAGAATTTAATTAACCTTTTTGGGCAATTGACATATACTGAATGATGTCTCTACCAGAGAGAGAACTGTAAAAGTTAAAACTGTATTTTAAAAGGTGGGAGTTCTGTAAACAACTGTAATTTTACTGAAGATTTTTTTGCTAGCAAAACAGTACTCTAAGAATTAATTTCTGAATTGTTACTGAACAAATATCCATATAAATACACAGCATTATTCTCAAAGGCGGGGATAAAGACTTTTCTCTTTTCATTGCTCAATACTGTTCTGTAATAAATTCCTAGAGAATAAAGGAACAAGATGAAAAGCAAAGAAGAGTGACAAAGGAGAACATCATCATAACAATATTTCCTTTGGTTCACCAGAAACTTTCATCAGTTGTTTTGAAGTTGAGTACTGAAGTTCTCAATTGATACCGCTACAAAAAGGAACAACAAAGGGATATTGCAATCTTGCAGTCACCTTCAACTGATTTTAAATGCAGTAAGACTGTGCATGTGTGTTTGTTATTGTTTACCAAGATGAACGTGTTTTTCCAGAAGCTGAAACAGTTTTCAATAAAGCACTGGGTTTCCTTGGATCACTCTAAGGAATCACTGCAGAGGTAAGCTGATAAAGGCTAAGAAAATGCAGACTACAATATCCCTCACAGCCACAAGAATAAAAAGCATCTGGAGTAAAGGACATTATCTGCAGAAAGTAGGGTTTCCATTGGAAGAAAAAACAAAATTCAAAAATAAAAAACCAAAGCAAACCAAGACATTCTGCTGTAAATAAATACCCCAACAACTTATATGGACTGGGTTCAACAGACCCATGCTTCCAACAGGAATAGTTAAGAGTGCCAGTGTGGCAACAATGCTAGAGGCAAAGGCTTTCTAAACACATGTGGAACATGCATCAAGCTTTCATTATAGCTTGTTTGGTGTTTTCATTTAGAAAACTTAGAAGTATAACTGTTCCATGTGCTTTACATATGAATATAAAACACAAGCAACATAGTTCATGACTCTCCAGTCAGAAGAAGCCATTGCCCAGACCAATCCCCCTGGAACATCTTCTCATCACATCCTAAACTGCATACATCTTAGCACTTGTTTTCACAAGAAATTCCTGTTGCATTTCCTGTACTAATGACATGGGGGAAATGGCTGGGGCAATGACCTTCTTGGAATATGGTGCATGACTCCCTCTCAGTTATGGTAGCTACAACATAAGCCGTAGAGTCAGCTGCTTTCTTCGCCAGAGAAGCAAGACATGAAACAGTTTGACAGCAGGGTAGCTCAAACACATAGAAATATCTTGTACTTCTTGAAGTCCACTTCTCACTTAGGATTTTTAATCACAAAGAAACAAGATGAAGCTTGCAGCCTTCTCCGTTGCCTGGGTATGATTTTTCAACACTTCATGGTCAATCATTGTATTGCAATGTCTCCCACTGTTATACTAGAGAAGTTGTAACTGGGTAAGGCCAAATTTAACTTGGCATATCGAACTGTGAAGTCCAATAGAAGAGTCTTTTCCAGTTCCTGTTGCAACCTCAGCTATGCAGCCATGGTCTACAGTGGGTTTAAGTTCTTTTTTTCTCGTCTCTATGTAAGGCATACTGAAGTGCAGTTTTGAAGAAGTGGCATACAACTATAGCACGTGTTATACAAAGAGACCTGGATCTATCCTCTGCAAACACCAAAAAGCTGTCATTGTGCTTTTAATTTTCCCCTAGCAGCAATCAGAGGGAGTTTATTCTGCAAATACTACCACAAATAATACTAGAGAGCTGCCCCTCCCTCAGGTAGTATAGCTTTTGCTATCCCCGAGAGCTGCACCCAAGGCAAAGACCTAGGAGTCTCTCAAATACGAAACCTCACTTTTAAACCTGTTAATTACAAGTATAAACAACAGTATTTACAAGTATAAAAAACAATTCACAAAAGCCAGCACTATCTTAAATAAAAAAGGTTTTTCCAAGGTGCTTCAATTTTCTTAATTTAGTTTTAAAAAGGAAACAGTATTTCAAGACTGGTGAAAGTATGGTACGGGTTCACTACAAATCTTAAGCAGCTGGCAACAAAAATACAGAAAAATACTTGTATCAGTCAGTATTCTTGCCTCTTCTTGCTACAGAGGGCTAAAATCCACTTCGCTTTGTCCATCAGTATAATGCCACCTCTGTCACTGAGCTATGCAACAAGGCTGACTACCGTCTTTGTTTTTAAAGCCTTGGCTATACTACAAAATGATGTGCTGCTGACAATGGATGTCAGCAGTGGACACAGCTGAACCCAGCTGTATGGACAAACACAAGCCTTGTTTACACAAGGACATCTTTTGCTGTGACCTGTGGTGTGAATTTAAACCAATGTAATTATGTTTTTTTCCTGTTTACCCTCATCCCATTCCCTATAGCTCTATTCAGATAAGAAATTACTATTTAGGACTTCAATAGAAGACAATTAAAACGACTAAACAGCCCACATGTACAGGCAGCCAAATTCCCAGTCTGTTTGAACTGAGTTGACGATGTTAAATTATACCTGCTGTAGACATGCTAATGCAAAGGCAGTATAATTTTTCTCTTTTAGGATTTGTTTTTAAACAGTTAAATAATCACCACATCCCACCAATGCCTGCATAAGACTTAACAGCAATACATACACCTGAAATATCTAAACCAACCACTTAGAGCAAACAGGTTCTCCTCATCTCGGAGATAACCTTGCTTCAAATCCTAATCCTCATTTCTATTCGTACATCAAAGCCCCGCTTGGCATAAAGGCCTCCCTCTGCTGAGCTGAACTGCACAGCCAGGAAACACATTAGTGCCCTCAGTCACAGCCAAGAGCTGAAGAACGGTTCAGACTGGTAAACAAGCTAATGCCAAAAACCTAAATGAAAGGGGTGAAAGAAGAAATAAAACTCTTCTTTAAGGCCATATATTTTCATCTTTAAATGACAGTTTTTAAAATAGGCAGTCCAAAGGGTGAAAAGGTAATGGCTTTTCCATCCTCTCCTTTTTGTTTTCTTTTGAATGTTGAATTATATGCGTGCTAACTCAAGCTAAGGGCCTTGCAAAGAAGAGATAAAACTCATCAGAGGCTTGAACACATGCCACTCAGATTCACAAACCCAACAGGCAACACAATAGGTAAGAACTGTAATTGCCTACCAAGATGAAGGGCAGGAGCAAACACAGCATGGCAGCATTCACAGGGCACAAGCTTCAAGCCCCATCTCTCCTCTGCAGGCAACGCATTCAAAAAGCGTCTGGTGCAAACACCTCATGCCAGCAAGACATGGGGGCATGAAGACTATTTCTTGTCCCTACCCTCTCTCCTCTTCTTAGCTCTAAAGATTAATATAGCATGCAGAAATTGCTCAATTCTAATTCTGCCCCTTTGGCAAAGCTGTAGCAACATAACTGAAAACAGTAGTAGCAAATGTGGAGGGAGAAATGTGCAGGTAATTAAGCAGAACTTGTGTTCCTTTACCGTTCATGATAGGAGTCCAGAAGAAATTCCATACATTTGAAAGTGAGTGTCCCAGATTTAGTAAAGATCTCAAAACTCAGAATGTGTCAAAAAAAAAAAAAAAAAAAAAAAAAAAATTACATTTGTCACCTGTCATTTGGAAATGTTTCATACTATCTGAAGTCATCTCCAGCATATGAGTATTTCTGTGCTCTTCTTTTAGAGATCAGGTACTGGTATCAATATTACACAGGAAGTTACATCAACACTATTATCTTGGTGGTAGTCACGCTGGGATGTTCACACTGATAACATCCCTGCAAAGACAAAGCTTAAGATGCAACTCAGAGTTAAGGGGCAGTAATTAGATATAGTATTAAGCTACTTATAATTCAGACATCAGATACTTGTAATTCCACTTCGTGGATCAAGGAAGAGTAACATCCCTAAAACAGCTTGACTGAAACAATTCATCTATAAATACGGCAAAACAGGTGAATCTCATGAAAAATGAGAAATATCCCTTTTTCTCCTTACAACTTGTGTTAGACTTAATTATTCACCAAGATATGCCGCTATACTGCCAGCAAGCAGACTTCATGATGAGCAGCTCTCCAGCAAAGACTTCCTTCCAGCATTTACTATAGATTTCAGACTCTTGCCAGCAAGACTTAATATAGATAGAATCATAGAATGGTTAGGAGTGGAAAGGACCTTAAGATCATCTAGTTCCAACCCCCCTGCCATAGGCAGGGACACCTAAACCATGTCACCCAAGGCTCTGTCCAACCCAGCCTTGAACACCGCCAGGGATGGAGCATTCACAACTTCCTTGGGCAACCCATTCCAGTGCCTCACCAGCCTCACAGTAAAGAACTTCCTCCTTATGTCTAATCTAAACTTCCCAATTTGTTGGAGTCTCCCCAGTCCCACATGGAGAGGGTGGTCGGATTCTGTTTGTTTGCATTCAGTAAGAGGTTATGCTAGGTCCTCAGTTTCTGACCTACATTCTCCTACACAACTGCATCATACAGATTAATTTTACAGTGAGATGGAATTCTTTCCATGCCATTATTTCACAGTAACTCAGAAAGGCCTTCTGACCCAAGCACTTCGTAATACAATCACGAATATAGCTCTACTCGCCCAGGGCCTAAAATTGGTCTCCAGCACTCATTCCCTCTTCTCCCTGGAGACTTTCCTCCTTCTCCACTACAGAAGAAGCCTAAGGAGAACAAGTGTCCCTAAAATGGGTTTTTGCTAATTCCTCTCCTTTTTTCCTCCCCAGTAAACTTTGCTTGGAAAGGCTCTCAGTGTTACAGCCGATCAGTTTCAAGACCAGCTGAGTTATCCCCTTATACATACCAAAGTACTGTGCAATATGTCAGCCTCTGCAGCACCCTCCAGTCTCCTGGGATCTGCTCACCACTCAGCTCCCCTGAGATTCATTAAGAGCACAGTTATATTCCCCCGCTCACTCCCACCCTTCTACCCCCAGAGATTACTGGAAACACTTTGGGATCCTCCTGGATTGAATGCACCTTAAAAGGTAACAGCTGCAACACCTCGCTGAGCTTCCAGCCATAAGTCACAGTGATGATTTCCTCTATTTATGCAAGAGTTGCACAAATTCAGCTTCAATAATATTAGAACCTGACTTAGAGGCTTCAAAAGACATTACTTGAAAGCTATTCCAGATGTGTGGGCGATAGCTAGTTTTCCATTCTCACTCTTGGCTGCAATGCTTCAATAACTACTTTATTATTAACTAAAGGCAGCAAGTCCAAAACAAGGACCACAGATTCTCTAAATTTCAGCAAGAAAAAAGAGAAAAACAGTGAAGCTATAGTTTCGCTAGAACAGAAGTTAAGAGAAAAACTTGAAGTCACCAACTTCGCCATTTTGGTGACATGGAAAACTAACCAGCTGAGCCAAAACACCAAGCTTCCCCCCCGAACCGTTAGGGGAGAGGCTGCACTGAAACACACTCAGAAGTTCATTTCCAAAACATCAACTAGCTTCTAACAACAAAAGGCGCAAAAGAATAGATTTTGTGAGGAAAGAGGAGGAGGAACACTTTCAAGTGTTACCATCAAAAGAGAAACAAAACTGGCTTCAATTTTGCTTTGCCCAGCTTTCTGCTTTCAGACTTCAGATGTCAAGAAACCACCCACATCAAGAATGACCAGATATGACTGCAGAGCAAAGGTCCCAAACATTGAAGATTTCACACACACAAAAAAGGAAGTCAAGTTCTGAGCGGAAACCAGAGGTTTGTTTATGTTCAAATACTTGTAATCACTGCCAAAAGGAAGCTGTGGGTTTATTTTTAGGGATCTATTTTTAGAGAAAACATTATCTCAATATTGTCATTTTATGGTATTAGAGGAAAAAAAGGTTTCCTTATACTAAACTTAGAGTCATCGCATTTCCTGTAAGTAAGGATCAGCTCAAAAAAAGCCCTACTGAAAAATGAGAAAACCTTTCAGGGTTTTTCTTCACTAGATGTTGAATCCACTGTTGCAAAGAGGCTAATGGTGCTTCTTAGCCTCACAAATGTGGAAAAAACCTGGACAGCTTTCAGCAGAGCCTTGCATTTGGTTAAAGGCTTTTTTCAAAAGATGCCACTGATGCTGGCATTATACTAAACTCATTTTTAGGTCATACTAGTATAGAGACTCACTTTCAAGCCTCCAAATGCTACTGGTCTAAGAAATAAACCAACTACTGCACCGTCACCCTCTCAGTGACCAGCATATCCCTGACATCCAACCTGTCCCCAACACACACATAAACATGACAACCCAGAATCACGATCATACATTTAAACACATGCACAAAGTTACAAGAAAATAGCAGAAACTGCTAACTACAACAGTGTGCTTGTTGCACACAACAATTTTCTGTAGAATTACTAAAGGTGATAACCAATAGCCAAAGATAAAAGCAAAAATACTCATCTAGCAATTCAGATCTCATGGAAACTAAGATAAAGTTCTCCGTATGTTTTCTCCAGAAGAGGGATATCCATTGCTTAGGAGGCTGAACAGACACCTGGAGAGGAGATAATGCACCCAGTGGCTCTGAAGTATAAATTGGTAGCACTGTAACAAGTAAAATTCCAACCAACTTAAAATAAACTACTTTACCCTCGCAAAGGATTTTTCCTATACTTGCCACAGAACTGCTCTGTGGTCAAGGCTTTGGAAAAAGGTATTCCAAGCTGGTTTTGATCAGTAACCATTGGAAAAACCTGTCCTTAATGCCTCCAGAGACAACTGAGGCTCGGTAATAAAAATTCCTGCAATGATGAACTCCGTAAAGATGTTACAGCTCATTATAATATCTAGAAACAAATATGAGACAGGTCAATCAGCTAGCAGGCAAGCCAAGGCAAATACAATGTAGAGCTAATTTAACCATGAGACTAGTGGCTTCAAGCCTTTTTTACAGGCTGAAGGCCATATTTTATGTTAAAAAACTCTGGAAAGTCTATGTTCTACACTGAAGTTGGAAGCAGCACTTTAGTCTTTCTCCTGGTTGACCTTGCCTGATGAGAGAAAGTCAGGCGTTAGCATCTGACAATGTCTGAAATAAAGATGAAGCTACATGCAGAAGTGGATATGAGCAATCAATGAGCAAAATCCTCTTGTGCTGAAGGAAGAGAGTCCTGCAGTTGCTTATCTTTCACTAGCTCAAAGGTGGTTGAAGCACAGTTAAAAGCAGGTACATCTCCTGCAGTAGCACTTAATTGTTGCTCACTGCATTTCCTCAGCACAGTTCCTGTAATGCTCTTCACAAACTGATCATCTTGGTCCCCTATTTTGGAGATATATTTGCAGAACTCCAATCAAGATCCAGAATTCCTGTTTAAATTCTACAGGATTTATTTATACAAATATGGTCTGTAACACCTAGCTTGTGTGCAGTCACAACTCTTTCCTCAGCAGAAATAAAAACCATATTACTAGAGCCAGACCAGCTTCATTCTCTTCACACAGCTCAGATTCCCACTCCAAACACACCTGTCAAACTTGTAATGAAAAAATAGCTAAGGACTGAGGCAGCTGGTCAGAACGAGGTAACTTTAGAGAAGAAAACTAACAAGTTTTACCCTGCTGCTTCAGGTAGGTCTCTACACATTGACAAAAGATGGAGACTACTGCTGTACAGGCATTACTCACTTGTACAGCATAAACTAAATTCAAATCTGTTGCTATTTTCTGCTAGTTTCATGGTGCAAATAAATGCATGAAGAGAGCATTCTGCACTGACATGAAAGGAATAAGACCAAGACAGCAGCACACCCGTCTCCCTTGGATTTGCTATTCTTGCTTTTTTTAGCACTTTTTAAACATAATGTACACTGACATCATAATTTAGTAATGCATTTCCACTGCAGACTTGAAGACAAAGGTGACTGAAAGGGGGAAGGGAAAATCCAAAGCTACACAGGAGAAAACTCTTTAGTTTTTAAATCAATAACCTTTTTTGGACATTCTTGTACTTTAAACAGGAGGGTTATTTCTTGTATAGATGCAAACCCACCCTGGCACCTAAGCCTCACACAACAGCTTATTCCCCTCTAAACACGCTGCCACTACAGCCACAGTTGTAGGAAGTGTCAATGGTGTGCGCCCACATACACTGTGTGCCTGTACATCTCTACCTATCTACATGTCTAATGTGGCCATGCATGGATGCTTATGGCTGTCATGCATTATTCATAGCTCTTGTCTCTCATCAACTCTCTTTCTCTACCTGCCCAGTTGAACCAAGCACTAAGGCAGGAAATAATTGTCACATGAAGCTGTCAACATGCTTCCTGTTCTTCTGAAGCTGAGAGGGAAAAGTTCTGCTGGGTCAAATAACCCGTCTCAGCACATCCAGTGATGCACACTATTTCCCAGAAGACAAAATTCTGTAATACATCCCTACCTAAGCTCTGCAATACTGAATTTCTGAGACAGACGTTAACATTCCACTTTCAGAGTCATATGGTTTGGGTTGGAAGGGACTTTAAAGATCATCCAGTTCCAACCCCCTGCCACGGGCAGGGACACCTCCCAGTAGACCAGGTTGCTCCAAGCCCAGTCCAACCTGACCTTGAACACTGCCAGGGATGGGGCATCAACAAGTTAATTGTATGCCTTGGACTGATAACCCATTTTACTCCAGCCAAACCATCCATGTCATGAGTTGTTTTGTAGTCAACACTTACACAGCAATTTCACATGTTGAAAGAGGTTAAACAAAGTTCAGCTGTTGGAAGTGTCAAGCAGCAGGAGCTTGCCACTACACCCCAAATATAAGCCTCATGACAGCAAGTTCCACTCACCCAGTAACACACATAAAACCTCTCTCTCCTGCTATGTTAAGGGTGTAGCTTTCTAGGCTTAGTAACTGGCAAATGAAAAAAGCCCTTCGCATGTCCTCTTCACTGTTAACTGCACGTTCTTTGGCTGTTGTTCTGCATTTGACATTCTAGTAGTAAACAGTGGCAGATCAGAATTGCTCTGCAAGTACTTGTGCAGATTCCAGAACCATGATGTCAACTTTATGCAGACAGAATTCTTTAATGCCATGGAGATATCCCTTTCTTCCCTCTCCGTGCCCCCTCCCAGTTTCATAAGCTTATTTTTCAACATTTGGCAACAGAACGAACATATTAGACACAAAGGACCAAATCTGTTGTTGTTGTTTTTCTTTTCAGGTTCCTTAATTAGGACTCCAGTATTTGGAAAGTAAAAGGAAAGAAATGCACTGTGGCATAGAACTATCAATATTAATGAACGAGCCACATCTCCCACTTTTAAAAATATTCTGTTAGAGGCTAAATCAGCATATCTAAAAGTGACCTATTTGCAGTAAGTGTGTCACCAAGTTTGATATTTAGGTCAATATTTGTGCAATAATTCTAGTCCTGAACTTCTGAAAACAGGAGTTCTGTTCACCTCAGGACACACACTTACAGGAAAACCAATTCTGACACCCATTCACAAATCCCTTTCAAAAATTTACTGGAGCAGAGCACAAGAGCTGTCTTGGCTAAGATAGATTTCACTGTTAGAATGAATCAGATTATTCAGCAGTGATGCTCATTTTTAATTAAATTGAGCCCAAGTCTCTGCAAACATGAATTCAAATCCCAAGCATACATATATTTATTACATGAGTGTTGCATTAAGATTTGTCTCATTCTGGAACACCACTAAAAAGTCAACATTGCCAATATTCTGTGGGGAGAAAGACTGCAAAGCAAGCATTCTTTGCAAAGTCTCTTTTCAAGATTATTATTTTAACTTTTAAATAATAAGCTTAATCTTCTAGCTCTTTTGAAGTATACAGAAGACAGACATGAAATTTTTTTTTTATAGTTAAACTGAATTGAGCAATTTCATTGAAGTATTTTACCAGGGATCATCATCTACATTAAAATTTATAATTAAAGTTTCCATTACACTTGTAAGTACTGGAAGCCTCAGTTTTCAGCAGACACATCAGGAGCATGAAGGACTGCAGAAAAACTACTGCCGCACATAAGTTAACACGGGATGTCAGTTTCAAAACAAATGCCATTAAGTAACATCTATATTTAAAATACAGCCTTCAATATTACCCATAATAATTCACAAAAGTGTAAGAACTACATATATACCACCACGATTAAAGAAGACTCTGTAAGCACCACGTAACAAGCAACTAGAAGCTCAGAGCTAGAAAGCCGTAACATCTCCCTTCCTGAATTTGCATGCCTTTAGACATCCAATGCTTTTCACGGTATTTTCTTGGTTAGAAAGAATATTTCTACTTCTTTGAACCTGAGCAGCTTCCAAACACCTGAGGCAGAGTACCTCATATAAATGTTGGGGCTTTATCCTGCGTGAGAACACTAGCTTGCCTGAACTACAGAACTGAAGATGAAGTTTTCTCATTTATTTCTACATGTAAATCAGGGACAGATGGTGCACCTTACAATTAAGCACTTGGACACAAACTGCATCAGCTAGAGGAAATCTCAGTTACTTCTGCAGCATTACTAGTTTCTCTGTTTTTGTTCTTCAGAAACAGTGTTAGTGCACAGTACTTCCCACACAACTGCCTTGCATACAATCATGCTTGTCTCTCTTTTTCCATCTAAGGATAGAAAACCCAAACATTAAAAAAGCAACCTGAAGTAGCAAAGTACTATTTCAAAATCCATGAATCTAGAATCCCAAGTCTCAGGTTTTGGGGCTGGGAGGTGGGAAATTGGGGAAAACAAAGCATCATTTTTGCCTTGAAGCATGTTTTGCTAACAAAAAGAATAGCACAGCGAGTTTCTTCGGTTCTCACAGCCTAAAAAGACACTTGAAACTATGTATTTTCTTTCTACTCTTACATAAGAAAAGTGGGAGGTTATCATGAGTGCATGGGGATATGTTCTCATGCTGGCTATCGTCCCGATGCTGTTAGTCATTTGAGTGAACCAGAGAGAAAGAGAGAAGCACAGCATGGCACAGAACAAGCTTGTGCTGCCAGTAATTCAGAGGGCCTTTCTGGCCGTTTATCTCTACTTCTGAAGTTCATTGTTTTCCACTGTTTTTCTCACTCATTAGATTTGCCTTTCATTTATCTGATGTCAAAGCCTCTGGAGATGAAAGGGCACTACTCTCCCAGAGAGAGCCACAAAGCAGCAAGAACTCAAAAACCTGACAGGCCATGCCTCACCATCTCATAAAATGTGCCTTGGGGATTTTTACCTTGAGGCTTAACAGCCCAGAGTAGGGATGCCAGAACAGTGGCTTTAAAACGAATTTTAAAACTTACTACAAAAAACCCCCCCATAGGACATTTTAAAAGATGCACGTGGTGGAAGGTGCAATACTTGCTGCTAGAAGAAAGTTTGACATAATAATCAGACCGCTTCAAAAAGCCCACAAGCCAGGCTGTACCGCTGGCAACAGGCTGGATAACACATTATTGCAATCTAAAAAGACAAATCTACCATGCCATAAATATCTTTAAGTAGTAGTATATAAACCCAAGTTGTTTTAGTGTAGCAAAGAGCATAACAGACAGTGCTATGAAGTATAAAACTGATGGACAGTTTAGGCTCAACTAGAAAACCAAAGAGAGAACGCTGAAAGCACAGAATAAAACTTGCATGATAAAAACAAAAATTCAGCTGTTCAAGACACGTAAATTACTTTAGAGAGGATTTACCAAAAAAGTGGCAGGGATTAAGAGATAAAACAAGTAATTGCAAAACCAACCTTTCAATAAATCAAAGTGGAACTGAAGGTTCAAAATAATGCCGGCCCTAAAATCCTATATTAAACTGTGCTCTAAGTACAGCATAAAATTTGGTTTATGAAGGCTTTAGTTAGTAATTTATTTTTTTTTTTACTGGACATAAAATGATTGCTTATTAACAGCCCCCCCCCCAAAAAAAAAAAAAAAAAAACCCAAACCCTCAAATAGTTATCAGACTGAAGAGAGATTCAGCAATATTTCCAAACAAGAAAAAAAATCCTTAATTTCAGCCATTTAATCTTTAGGGTCTGTGTAAGGAAAGAATTAAAAAAAAAAAAAAAAAAAAAAAAAAAGACATTATTTTAGGTTTTATTAACACTGAAACAAAACTTTTAAAACTAAATTTTGGCAGTTACATTTGCCATCTTTTTTTTGTTCTAACAGTCTCACTCCAGCTGGATCAAGATACGAAGACAGAGAAAGTTCAGCACAACACTTTGCTTACACAACCATGGTAGAAAAATTCATCGTCATAGAATCAGAATAGTTTGGGTATGAAGGGACCTTAAGGCTCATCTGGTTCCAACCCCCTGCCATGGGCAGGGATACCTTCCACTAGACCAGGTTGCTCCAAGTCCCATCCAACCTGGCCTTGAACACTCCAGGCATGGAACAGCCACAGCTTCTCTCTGCACAACCTGTGCCAGCATCTCACCACTCTCCAGATTTCTTGTAGGCCCCCCCTTTAGCTAGTAGAAGGCTGCTATTAAGTTCTCCCTAAGCCTTCTCTTCTCCAGGCTGAACAAGCCTGTCTTCACAAGAGATGTGCTCCAGCCCTCTGATCATCTTCGTGGCCCATAGAAGTCTCAGTATAAATACTGAAAAATCCAGTTTCCTATCGCCTGTTTCCAAGAACTCTCAATTTGAGTTTTTTTGTGCAACGCTAACAGCAGCAACAGCAGTTCATGACAATGAGCCCATAAAAGGGACTGTAGCGGTGCATCAACAAGACAGAAGTGGAAAAGATGTTATGAACAACGCATTCAGGCAGGAATTATCACTATTCTTACCTTTGATGCTTGTCGAAGCCATCTCAAATATTCAGTGAAGTTATCGAAACAAATATAATAGGTCTGGCTCTGTGGTCCAGAGGAGCTAAATGCTAAACAGTGCTGGTGCTTTTTCACTTCTTCCACCTACAGTAGAGACAAAAATGTTAATGAACAAGAATGAAAAGCCTTTTTGCAGACCTCCCCAAGGCAAAGTTAAAGTGTGCCTAAGAGGAGCTCATCAATTAAGAGTTAGGCTAACCCTCTCAAACATTGAAGCATCTTGGCTGTCAAGCATTTGGGAAATGTACACAAGCAAGGAATGAGAACAGAAAGATAAAGGAAGCAAAGCACAGAAACAGCAAGAATATCAACATTTTGAGACTGAGCACTACAAAAGGCTTCCCAGTGAACACATTTAAGGCTGCCTTTACGCAACCTAAATAACTATAATTTATACTCCTGGTTATTAAAAACAGGCTTAACAAAACGCTGCTCTTACAACCCAATTAAATTCTTTGGCATTTCTCAACTTGCTAAAAAAAACACCCAGAATATATCATTCTGCTACCATACACGAGAAGTCCCACACAACTTATGGTCTCAGTGTCTCAGCACTGCGTTCTGGAAAGCCTTTGCACACCAGGAAGTACTGAGTATTCATGGGGTTGAGGAAGAATATTTTTTTTTGAGCAATAATTAAAAAATCACTTTATTCTGTGCCAAGCATCCTCCCCCCAAGCTTTGTCAGCATAAGCCCTCAGTACATTTTCCTCAGCTTGGTTCTCCTTCTCTTTTAAAATTTGTTGTCAACTTTCAGCTTAATGCAGTCTGCATGTTTTACATGGCACGAGGCATTTCCGTGCAAGAACAGCTCGGAAATTCCATGTTACAGAATTAAAAAAAGTTACACAATCTTTTCTCGTTTAAAATAAGTAATAAAAAAATACATATTTTTCATTTCAAAGAGAAAAATCAATGGGGACCTGAATCCTGTCCTTTCCACTGTGTTACAGCCAGGAATACAATTCACTGTCAGAGTTCACCCACTGCTGCTAAAAGAGGACAATGTCCCTACTTTCAGTGCCTCCAGGGAAGAACTGAAGAATCATGTGAAGAATCATTAAAGGAGATAGGAAAAAACCAGCTCCTAGAAGGTGGCACTACTTTTCACACTGCTAGTATAGAATATTACCAAATCAACTTCAGACTGCTCATATAACATTGTGAAGATCATTTCTCTCCCAGTGACTTTCAAGAATCAAACTTACCAGTGTGCAAGGTAAAAAAGCATTACTTCAGGTGTAAATTCATCCTCAACCTGACGATTATCTTCCCATTACCTTCGCTAAATGAGCTAATGATTGTGTTCTAAAACACTATATAGGTCAAAATAGTAATGTTGTAATCTTACTGTCTTCACTAAAGTTTCTCAGAATCATAGTACAGTTGAGGTGAGGAGGGACCTCTGGAGGTCCCTCACTGCTTAAGCAGGACCACCCATAGCCAGTTGTCCAGAACTGTGTCCACACAGATATTGTACACAACCTCTCTGGTCACCTCTGCCAGTGCTCAGTAATCCTCACAGTGCAAAACAAATTTTCCTTGCGTTCACACTGGACCTCCTGGGTCCAACTCATCAGAAAAAGTCCAGTTTCAGCTTTTTTCAAGTAAAAATGTTTGATGCTATTAGCTTAGACTACTACTCATACAGTGCTGAACACTGGAAAAAAAAAAACAAAAAAACAACAACCCAATGTTCAAAATAAGCCCATGTCTTTACTGTTTAATTTTCAGATTTTAGGAGTAACACAGCATGGATAAAACCTGGATGAGAAGGCATGGTACTGATCATACATGATACAGCTGCATGTATCCTTTGCCTGTGTACTATGTGCACTACCACACATATAAAGCATTGCACATTTAATATTGCACACAAGAATCTGATTGTGTTTGCTTTACTTTTCTTTAGCATTTTAATCCAAACTTTGTAAATTGTTAAATATGACTCTGGCCATAATCAAAAGTAATTTACATACTTTGATAAATCCCATTTACAGAAACACATTTTTTGGGGTGGGTCAGAATCACCATAATTGAATGCAATCTTCTCTGCATAAAGAGATATGGGATAAGCAAGCAAATACATAAAATGAAATATCTTACTTTTCCACCAATTAAAGGGAGAACATGCATCTTTCCAGTCTGGCTTTCTTTTACTGATGAGACAATTAGGCATGTTCCACAAAGGATAGCTTGGCGTCTTGTCCATCTGTTGACTGGCAAATGTATTTTCCCTTTTCGAACATTGTACATTCCTGAGAGCTGAATCCGTTCGGAGCTGCCAATGCTGTGGGGCTTTCCTGAAACAGAAACAAAAGCATCCATTTAATCACAGAAAGTCTTTGCCTCTTTCACTCAAGTCATCCTGAGACTTAATCAGCAAGTTTTCAAGCTATAGACTGCAGAGGGACAAATGAAACAGCTTCAAAACCATGCAAGCAGGGAATTAGTATCAGCTCCAGTACAGTCTTCTTTCACAGATAAAGTATATGACAGGTTGGGATCATGGAGAGCAGACCATATTAAATAATCTGCAGTAGTCACAGAAGTGTGGTTGGGATGGGTGCCCTGGTGACAGAAGATACAGAGATGGCAGAGTTATTGAATGCCTTCTTTGTCTCTGTCTACTCTGCCGGAGGCAGTCCTGAAGAGCCCTGTACTCCTGAGACCTCAGATGAAGTCAGGTCACTGGAGCAGTTTGCCTTAGTCCATGAGGAATAGGTTAGGGACCAGTTGAGCAATCTGGACATCCATAAATCCATGGGTCCAGATGGGATGCACCCGCGGATGCTGAGGGAACTGGCGGAAGTCATTGCTAAACCACTCTCCATCATCTTTACCAAGTCTTGGGAAACGGGAGAGGTGCCTGAGGACTGGAGGAAAGCAAATGTCACTCCAGTCTTCAAAAAGGGCAAGAAGGAGGACCCGGGTAACTATAGACCGGTCAGCCTCACCTCCATCCCTGGGAAAGTGATGGAGCACCTTATCCTTGATGCCATCTTCAGGCATGTCAAGGATAAGAGGGTTATGAGGGGCAGTCAACATGGCTTTACCAAGGGGAAGTCATGCTTGACCAACCTCATAGCCTTTTATGAGGAAATAACATTGTGGATGGATGATGGCAGAGCGGTGGACGTGGTCTACCTTGACTTCAGCAAAGCATTTGACACAGTCTCCCACAGCATCCTCATAGCTAAACTGAGGAAGTGTGGACTGGATGATCAGGTAGTGAGGTGGACTGTGAACTGGCTGAAGGACAGAAGCCAGAGAGTTGTAGTCTATGGGTCGGAGTCTAGTTGGAGGCCTGTATCTAGTGGAGTGCCTCAAGGGTCAGTACTGGGACCAGTATTATTTAATACATTCATCAACGATTTAGATGAGGGAATTGAGTGGTACTGTCAGCAAGTTTGCTGATGACACTAAGCTGGGAGGAGTGGCTGACATGCCAGAAGGCTGTGCTGCCATCCAGCGGGACCTGGACAGGCTGGAGAGTTGGGCAGGGAGTAACTTGATGAAATATAACAAGGGAAAGTGTAGAGTCCTGCATCTGGGCAAGAACAACCCCAGGTTCCAATACAGGTTGGGGAACGACCTGTTAGAGAGTAGTGTAGGGGAGAGGGACCTGGGGGTCCTAGTGGACAGCAGGATGACCATGAGCCAGCACTGTGCCCTTGTGGCCAAGAAGGCCAATGGCATCCTGGGGTGTATTAGAAGGGGGGTGGGTCAGTAGGTCGAGAGAGGTCCTCCTTCCCCTCTACTCTGCCCTGGTGAGATTGCATCTGGAATATTGTGTCCAGTTCTGGGCCCCTCAGTTCAAGAAGGACAGGGACCTGCTGGAGAGAGTCCAGCGCAGGGCGACAAAGATGATTAAGGGAGTGGAGCATCTCCCTTATGAGGAAAGGCTGAGGGAGCTGGGTCTCTATAGTTTGAAGAAGAGGAGACTGAGGGGTGACCTTATTAGTGTATATAAATATATAAAGGGGGAGTGTCATGAGGATGGAGCCAGGCTCTTCTCAGTGGCAAACAATGATAGGACAAGGGGTAATGGGTATAAACTGGAACACAAGAGGTTCCACTTAAACTTGAGAAGAAACTTCTTCTCAGTGAGGGTGACGGAACACTGGAACAGGCTGCCCAGGGGGGTTGTGGAGTCTCCTTCTCTGGAGACATTCAAAACCCGCCTGGACACATTCCTATGTAACCTTATTTAGGTGTTCCTGCTCTGGCAGGGGGATTGGACTAGATGATCTTTTGAGGTCCCTTCCAATCTCTAACATACTGTGATACTGTGAAGTACCAATTAATGGTACCGGTCTTCTCTATGGGACCTGGAAATCAAATCTTCATCCTCAACTGTATTTGGTTACTGCTGAGTTCACACTGACCATTTGGTAACTGCAAAAGTGGGCGATGGTACTGCAGGCTAGCCCGCACCTTTGCACTTCAATGTCTCTTCTGGCCATCCTTAAGGTCTTGGTTTGAGTAGTTTCAATAGCTTCCCAAAGAATACAGTTCCTGCTCTCTCCAGCCTACCCTGTTCGGTGCAAACCCCACAAGCACGGTAGTACACTCAGCCACAATGTAAACAGATGCAAGTTAGATAAGGCCCCTCAAAGACCCTGCTTCAGTCTGAGCAGAGCTTTGGAAAAAGCAAAGTTCTTTTGTCTGTATTACAATGAATTCACTATTTATAATAATTCAGATTATTAGCATGACTACCAATTAGACCAGATCTGTTAAAGTACTTTAAATGGCTCAGAGTCTACTAATCTAATCTATTAATAAGATTCTACTCTATAGAAACCATTATTAACAATGGCAGCACAAAGACAAGCATCTTTTACAGGACCATATTCTTTTAGAACATAAATGGGAAGAAGCACAACTTATTCATTCTAACGTGAAGGATTTACTCACAAGATACACTATCAAACCCTAAACGGTCCAGCCCAGATCTGAGTCATCCAAATATACTCTTTTGCAAACAGAAACAAGAGATCATCATGTTCAAGTTAAACCAGTTCAAATTTCTGTGAGAAAACCAGTGTTGGTGAAACCTTGGAAGGGAGCTCCACTGGATAAACAACCCAAAGGCTATGTTAATTCAAGTGGCTTCCCCATCATAATAAATGATAAATAACTCAATTTCCTAACCCCAATCTTTACCAAATTCTTAAAAAACAAGGAATTAACAACTCTTTAGGACTCCAGGAAAGCAGAGAGTTAATCCTTTTTCTAACACTAACATTTCAGACCAGTGCCAATTAAACTGCAACAGTGACAAGCGCTGCACACTATTACTCCAACTTGCTATTACTCCTGCTTGTATGACAGCTCATTTGTCTCAATGAGTCTGCACTTGCCTTCAAATTATCTACGGTAAGATAGAAGACACCTACTACATGGCCTACCCACTGCCATTCTATCACCCCCGCCTACCCTGTGCCAATTCTTGCTCTTATCTTTAAAAGCAACCTTCTTGAATCTTCCTGCCAGTTTAATGAGCCAAGACTTGGCACAGCCAGCCTCAAGCCTTGCTCTGCTCTAATAAACACTAGCATTTAGGCTACCAATGTCTGCCAGTTTGGATCTGCAGGAACATCACTGCTGCTTGAAGCTAAAAGACTGAAACTTTAATGCCCACAGGGTATCGGCATCTTATACAAAAATAAATGCCCCAAGAAAGCAGTGATTTCACCGCCAAGCAAATTCAATCCAACAACAGAAGCTGTGGATAAATACTTTGCCCAACAGAATACAGAGAAACAGGGGGCATCCATTCTATGCAAAGCTACAGAAAGACTGATAGGGAATACTAGTGATTAAAACAGAGCAACTCAGCCTTAATTAAACACAAAAGCCAAATCAAACTTAACATTTGGAATATGAAAAATGTGGTTGCTAAAGTAACTAATTTACCTAGCTTCTGTAGAACAAAGGTCTCCATGCCACAAAGCATTGATTGAAGAGTTAACTACACACAGAAACAATAAAATCTCTGTGACAGAGTAAAAAGTGCTAGTAAGTATTAGAAGTAAGGTTGCATAAGGAACAGTTGTCAGGGTCGTGGGCAGTTTCACCCCAAAAATGATGTTTTATAGTCATCTTCCAATGCCTGTTTCTGGCTGTATGCTCTCTAACTTCACTGGAAAAGCGCAATCCACTGCTGACTGAATCCCTCAGGATGGCAAAGCACAACCCTCAATCCCCTGGGAAGCCAAGCTCATCTAGCATTTAATATAGCCAAATGCAACTTTACCCATGCAGGAACAACGGGCATAATTCACATTTAATATGGGCAGATCTGTGACCTGGAAAACACCAAACCTCAGAATTTATTTGGGATTATGGTAGATAACAAAGAGGATGAGGTTGCACTACAGTGCCGAGGCCAAGAGGCTTGGCAATAAACACGACGGCATTCAGGGGCAACAGAGAAGTAACATTACCCTGCCTAGGCTAGAGGTAAAATGACTATCACGCTGGGTGCATGCACTTTAAACAGTGGTGAAAAATTAGTCTTTAGAAAAGTTAGAGGTAAAAAAAAAAAATCAGAAGCTTGAGAAAACTGCTTTCTAGGACCAGACTCTCTTCACCTAGCTACATGACGTTAGGCACAGATGGACCCACAAAGCTACTCAGAAGTCACTAAAAGGCACTTTTTGTAGTTTCATATAAATTCACAGAGGTTGTAAGTCTTAAGTCACAGTAACAATTAGTATCATCACTAAATGTCTACTGGAAAAGCCAGAACAGAGCTATAACTAGAAGTATTCATGCTAGGTATGAACTGTACTTTCTCTCAGACTTCAGATTTGATGGGAAAATTACCAGCATAAAAATCTTCAGTTACTCCTATAAATATAAAAGAATTAAACAACAGCCCCTTCAAACTCCTAGGATTTAAGATTCCTTTTCCCAGGCAGTACTACCTTTTGTTACATGAAAGCTAGAAGGTTCTTCACGAGAACAAACAGAAACACTGAGCCTACTTCATTAAAGCAAATGGTTCCTCTCCTCCTATTCTTGTCTACTTCCAGTACATAATCAACCATCTGGCTGGACCAGATGATCTTTCAAGGTCCCTTCCAACCTGGGCTCTTCCACGATTCTACGATTCTATAACTTGGAAATCTCATGTATAATACTGGATCGCATGTTGTTGCCTGAGATGCAATCTGCTCGCATATTCAGTTTTCTTCCTGCTAAAGGGTTGCAATGGTTGAGATTTGATAATATCAGTGTTCTATCATCATGCAAGCCAGGGAGAATGGGAATTCAAAAGCCACTGGCTTATTTTAAGTAGAGGTTATTTGAGGACGTAATGACTAGTTGTGGAACCAGATTCCAAAATCCACAGAAGTGCTGCAGGTAACTGTGAGCAAGAGCTGTTTGACATGAAGCAGCCTTGCCTACTGAAATACAAGCTAGGACAGACTGTATCTTTAAAGAGCTCAGGTATTTGCTGCCAGTAGAGCATAAAGGCAGAAAAAGTTTAAGTGACAGCAAGCTCTGCCTCAACAAAAGTAGGATGGGACTTACGAACAGTGTGACTAACACTGGCTGTTCCTCCCCTCAGGGAGGAAAGTAGCAGGTGGCAGGTCTCACCACCCCACGGTTCAGCTCCTGCAAGAGGGCTCATCCCTGACATGCTGGGTAGCACAGGACAAGGAAGTGGCTCAGAGGTGTACCTGCCTTTTCTATGGCCTGGAAAATAATCAAATAAGCAGGCAAATGACCTTTTTCTTTCAAGTGTACAGGAGGGATGGGGCAATTTGGGCTCCACCAGCGTACCTTTCGGCTAAGGATCAAAGACAACAAATTATGGCATAACCATGGCATCACCACCAAAAATCAGTTGGTTTTAAGGCAACCTACCAATGCCAGCGGAAGTACCCTTTTTAAGCAAAATGCATCAGCAGTTCTAAAACTACATTCCTCAATCTGTCTCACAGACCTCCTGTTCAAGATTTAGAAGACTGCATGAGATTCACATTCAGAATTTTCTGCAGTTTTAACTATACCCACAGGGAGCAGATGAGTTTTCAGAGGAGCCTGTGATACCATACTGAAGCCGACAGTTGTGCAGATAAAACGGTAATGATGATCCTTTGTGACTTGAAACATAAAATTGAATCCTGCCAAAAACTTTAAAGATAATTATTGTTGCTGTGATCAGAGCGGAGGCAAATATGCCAGAACATCCAGAAGAGCTGCATACCAGAAAATGCTTTTCAAATGCTGAGAGCCCAACCAGAGCAGTTTTTTAGCAAGAAACCGTAAAAAGAAAGATTAATTTCTGTTCCTGTCGGGACTCCAAGACCACAGCAAGTCTTAAGCACCCCCACAACAGGACTTCTGTTCTGCATGAGGGCATCAGAGGAGGCGCCTCAAGGAATTATAAGCAGACCACACATTTGGCTATCTTGACATTCATGGCTGAATTCCTCTCACTTTTAGCTTGTCCCAGGTCCTGGAGGGAAACTAGTGGTATTTAGAGCAAGGACAGAGAAAAGCAGGGAATCTAACTGAAACGGTGGGACTGCCACTGGAACCACGAACCCTGCCCTGCTTCACAGGAAGCATGTTAAAGAACTAAGACGTCATCGTGAGCAGCCTTATGCTGGTATGCAACATACTGCCATCCTGCCTAGTGCAAAGACTTCAAACCCTTATTAAATAAATACCCACAGCCACTTGCTTCGGATTCTAGAGTAAAGCTCTTTATCCCAGCAATGGAAGGCACATGGAATACATCAGCATCAGAAGTTATAAAATTCCAGCTCATTGTGGGACATAAAAGTGCTCAGGGAAAAAAAAAAAACCAACAACCCTCTCTGCAGCTATACAGCTGATTAAGTTGCAAGTACTTATTATTCCCCCCTGTTTGAAGAGTGCAGCCAATAGTCTGCCTCCAAAGAACAACTTAAGACATTACCAAAATAAAAGCGGGTAAAAGTGTTGACATAAGAAATGCATTCACTTCTGTGCAGCGGGTCTTATTTTTATTACTAATATTGGTCTGATGGAATGAAAACTAAAAATTCTCCGAGACCTGCATGGCGCAGCCAGCCCGGTCAGCTGGAGAGACTGCCCACCCTGAGCCATCTCGAGCATCCACCAGGCCTAGGAGAGGCTTAAGTTACTCAGAAGGAATAAAGTCTAAGTTTGAGGCTTTTCAGAAGTGTCTGAATGACTCTGAGTGCCTAATTTAGGGTTGTCCTTTTCCTGCTGCAGCTGGGCCAGCTACAGAGGTAGTCATCCTCATCTGCACACTGCTGGGTCCCTGGCTTGAGGCCAGCATCACATCAAGCCTACTGCATCAGCTGCTCCTCCTAAACTGTCCCCAAGCCCTTTCAGACAAAACAGGCTGCTTTAATGTCTTGTGTCTCTTTGACTGAGAGGCCTTAGGGCCAGCTCACCGTGACCAGTTCAGCACTGAGAACAGAGAAATGGCACAGAGGGGCCAGAGCTGTAACACAGTGGCTGCTGCTGAAAAGGATATGCAATTAAACCCACTCACAGCTTTCAGCAAGTCATTCCAGACACACATTATTTCACACACCAACATACTGTGAACATCAAGTCTTGTATGCAGAGGAGAAAAAGAAAACCCCAAAACCACCAGTCAGTTTTGAAGGTTTTGCTCTGAATCCACTCTGGAAAGCTGGACTATTTCTTAGATGGCCAGGTGAAATCAGCAGGGTGGGTGGCAGCCTCCCAGTTCACGACTGGAGCCCTGCCTCCACCATCCTTTTGAACCGAAAGCAGGAGCACCTCTCACTCCCCTCACCTGCAAAACTGCAAACTGAAGCTCAGCACTGGTCTTACCTGAATGTAAGTGCAAGGAGGCCTCAATTAGCTCAAAATGCTGAAAGCCATTGAGTGCCTTTGCCCACCCTTCGGGAAACTGCCACAATAGCTATTGCTGAACCTTTACTGCCAGATCATTCTGCAGATCTCTACTTTTGCCCATACCCTTTCATTCAATACAGATGAAACTACTGCCCACAATGTCTTTGAAGCTTCTCAGTCATGTAAGGCTGCTTTCCCCTGCATTCTTGTCAAACCAAGGACAGAGGCGATGACCTCAAGGCAAGGCTCAGCGCAATGAGATGTATAAAAATAAAGCAGCATGTTGGATTAATAAAAAAGGGAAAAAAAAGGTGGCCAAGGAAGCAGAAAAGCACAAGTAAAAAGTCTGAAACTATACTGCTCTCATTTTTATTTTAAACTTCTGAAGAAAGCCTACTTACAGTTATGTGCTTATTAGGAGTATTTTTACTTGTAAAGGTCCACACTGCCACAATTTAAGGACAAGCACAGAATTAGCAGGTTTTATGTTGAACTACGTCCAAGGATTCACCTTGTAGACTCTACCAGCAACCGAGTATGCTTTTGTGAAGGTAACAGACCACATACATATATAGAAAATTTCATCTGGCAATCATTCCAAAACCAGCAGCTGGATTTTTGCACGCATATCTCAGACCCTTAAAAATTCCTGTGAGGTTTAACACAAGGCTGCCGACTGATTTTGTATTGCTCTATGGAAGACGGACTCAGTCACCATTAGGCTGTTCTTATGGGCATGTAACTATTAGGATAGACTTTACTCATTATACTTATTTTGCTGCACCCTATATTAATATGGGGGCTGGAGGAAACTCTGAAGTAGTTAAGTTTCTTTCAGGAGTTAGCAGTTCAAGCTCTACTACTTGAAGGCTATTACCTTTTCACCTGATAAACAAAAGCAGACCACAAGTACTCGATTTTACTGAACAGTGTTGTCTTTTTCTTAAAAGAAACGTTCACTATGAGACAAAAGAAAAACAAGCTTTTAGCCTTTGTGAAACATATACCTACTTTACATTCTTAAAGACAAGCATTATCACTGTATGATGTGATACAATAAAACACAGTTACTAGTTTTATAGCAAGGATGCTGCCTTCCACTTATACTAAATCCTCACTGGAGGAAAGGTCTGTATCTATTTCATAATGCAGCAAACATCCCTCTCTTTTTGCCCCAATGGGACACAGTTCAATGTTTGTTCACTTGATCATTCCATGTCTCTTCACACGGTGAAGTTCTCACAAAACTCACCATCTTCACACAGGAAACTCAAACTCATGGCTATCAACACTTAAAAAGATACAGTAAGCAAAATTTAATATAAATTACTTTGTTTAAAATGCTTTTCTGTCAAGTGTCACATATTTATCAGCGGAAGAAGGCTGCAACAGCTTTATTGTCAAAAGCTAAATTATCAACCAGCATAAACCAATAAGCTTCTGAAGAAAAACCTAACAGTGATTCAGCAGAATTCATTTAAGAGTCATTGTTAACCAGACTCCTACACTACAACAACTTAATAAAGGCAACAGGCTAAAGTAGGGTATGTAGTGGTGAAAAGGGCACTACTTGCAATTAAAAGCAAGCAAGCACAGTGGAAGTCCATCTGGATTACTACATAGAGGCAGCAAATCCAAAGCCTTGGAATCCAATTGCTGTGACTGTAACTGTAGTGAATTTGATGTCCAGCTGCTCCAATATATGTTGATGTGTTTTACAGCTGAGTACAGCCATGTATAAGCAAAACTCCAGAAAGACAGAGGCTTCTCCCTCCAAAACAAATTGAAACTCCACCTCTCAAATTCTTCATCCCATCTATCCCTACAGACTACTCCTGAAGCTGAAACACAGGTCCTTCACATTCAAACCCCCAGCCCTACGCATTCCTATCTCTCTCATTTGTCTGCAGGAAATCCAAGCAAGTTACATTCAGACAGGTTTGTTTATTTCAGCAAAATAATAAGGCTCTCAAGGCACCCTTGACGCCCCAACTTCTACCTGCATTAGAAATACAACAAGGTGCAGGCTGAATGCTGCTGCTATGTTCAAATTCTGAAGAAAGCTCGAAGATGAGGGGAGTCACCTGCTCTTCACTAGCAAAACTCAACACCAGTTCCATTGGGAAAGCACCATATGCCACCTCTGCAAGGAAAAATAAATGAAATATCCTGAGAAGGAACTATCAAAAAAATATACCATCTTCCTGTGCTTTACCAAAGCTGTAAAAATCTGCAGTACTGGTCTAGAGGCTTCCACAAAGTATTATCTAAATATACTTTCTCCTCCTGAACTTAGGATTCGTTTAAGGAAGCTACTGAAGCTCTTCAATGAGATCTTCTACCAAGTATTTCTGCTCAAAGTAAATTTAAAACAGAATTAGTCTCATACTGAGAAGATGTGTGCTAGTATCTGATCATATCCCTTACATATATATCTTACAAAGAATACTTTAAGCAATGCATTTCAAATGATCCCCTTATTAAGATGGCCTCAGGAAACTTGACTTTCTGAACAGTTTTACAATTGTATGCACTGACATGAAAGAGGTGAAAATAGAACAGAAATGGGGCCAAAACGCTAAATCTTACCAACTTGGCAGTAGTACCACCACTTGCACAACAGCATGTATAGCTTCCATAGAATGGGACTTAATGAGTGCTCAAATGAACTTTCCCTTTTCTCCCCAACTCAGCACCCATAAAACAGCTGAACAGAATGCTGGAAATGGACGTTTATTTTCGGGAAGTCATGCAAAATTGAATTTTATTTGTTATGCTCCCAATGCACAATGAAGCCACAAGCACAGTAAAACCCCTGGCATCCCAAAGGGTACTTATGCTGTCTAAAACAATTGCTGTATTGGCAAAAGCTCTGAACTAACCAACTGTTTTAGGCAAAGCTGGAGTCTTGATGGAATTCAAAAGCAAAATCACACTGATGACTTCACTGAAGTTAACAGGGGCTTTCAGGTTTTATCAGTGTTAGATGCTCAACGTGAAGCACAGCAATGCAAGCTCAAAATAACTACTTGAGCAGACATTTCTCCAAGAAGGAACAATGACAGCCCCTGGCAGAAGTTCATCCAAGCCTTGTAGTACTATGGCAGAAAGACAGAAATCCATGCTCCTTATCAGCAAAAGTTGAGCAAATCCCCCATACAGCCCTGCACCTACCTGCCTCGCCCTGAGAATGGAAGATGTGGGAAGTCAAATGTTAAAAAAGAAATAAATAAATGAGGCCACAGAGGAACAAATATGCACATCAGGTCTAGGATTGTCTCTTTGAACTTCATATATAACACAAATGCCACCTTTCAATGTATTCTAGACTAAAATTCCACCAACTGCAAGATGACTGAACTATTTTGTCTGTTAAATGCATTCAAGTTCGAAGTACAATGATTTTCTCCTTGCTCTTTCATCAGAAGAAAGAAGTCGTGTATTCTACAACATATCTAAAAGCATGTAGTAATCTAAATCCTTGTAAAGGTACAGCATTTTAAGTATGATACTTCCTACACCAGACTAATGTACCAGCATTACTGTATAGAACAAAATCTAAACTCAAATTTTATCACAGGACCCAGCTAATAAGCAGCTTATGTCAAAGCAATTCTGTACAGTAGTGCAAAGCTATTCCTAGCACATCTCAATCAGGTCTAGTTTAAAAAATCCCAAGTAATTGTGATATGGAACAATACTGAAAGACGTATATGCTGTCTGTTCAAGTCCCTCCAAAGTTTAGCACTGTAAAAAGGCCTGAATGCTGGATTTGGAATTGTCAATACCTACAATCACAAGACACATTACCTAATAAATAAATAAAAAAGGAAAGGAACTAGTAGGCAAAAATTGAGTGCCTGCCTTAAGTTGCACAAAGAAAAATACAAAACCCACAAGAAAGAGCACATCAGTCAGAGAGAGCTACCTGTCAATCTTAAATATCAAACATTTCACATTCAGCTTCATTAACATGAGATTTCCATGCTATAAGTAGAAGGAATTCTGGCTGGGCAATATCCCCACAAGCCAACCTTACTCCATCATATCAGCCAGTCTGCTCATAACTTGCTAGGTAAGCTTAGCTCATACATTTTGTGTCTATAGCTCGGCTGCTTTCCCCACGTAACAGCAGCCAGCATTTGTGAGTGCATGTGATTTCAGGTAGTATGTTTATACAAACCTTTTTTTTCAAACAGCTAATCAAAGCAAGTATCTTTTTGGTTTGCAGATTTGAGTTCAATGAGTAGCACAGGATATCTCTTCAGCAGAAAGGAAGGGCTGCAGCAAGCCTGGAGGACTCTCCAGTTGCCTCTTTCTCCCCCTCTCTCCTATGGCTCCATAGCTAGACTGCTCCTAACAACACCCATTACAGCCCTTTCTTTTTTATTTCTCTCTTATCAGCAAGAGCAGCTTCAAAGAATCAGAGAAGCCTGGATAATGGAAAAGAAAAAACAGAATCAGCAGCTACCGTCTGGAAAGCTTCCCTACCCTGATTTCTGCCTGCTTGTAGCAGACAACCTTGTTTTGTTGCTCAAGAATGTGCACCCTTTGATTTGCTCTAAATCAACTTCTGTCATTCAAGTATTTGCTTTTTTAATATTTACATGACAAAGGTTGGATTGTGTTGACATATGTAAAACTTGTATGTCAATATGAAAACACACAGCAGTAAGAGGCAACTTTCATCAAAACTGTACCACAGATCACAGTCGGGGGAGGAGGGGAGACAAAGGAAGGAAAGCTGATTTTATAAAGTGAGAAGAAGGAAACAGTGGGGAGTGAGAGATACATATCCTGAAGAAACATGAAAGAGAATATTTTCCCCAATGCCTTTATTTCTGGACAGAGAGGCAAAGATTTATCTCATGCCCACAGATATCAAGTTTGACACTGTTTCTTCTCTTTTCTACCACAGAGACTAGAAGTAACTGGATAGCGTATGGGAATAGTCTAGGAGAGCATGTCATACAGTTTTATTACAAAGGAGAAGAAAAAAACAGAAGAGATTGGCTTTTTCCATTCCCTTTTTAAATTAAACCAGCTATCACACATCTGAGTCATCCCCAAACCCATCAGTTTTCTGTCCAAAGCACTCCAAAGGTCTGCAAAAAGACAATGACAAGTGCTAGCTTATAAGGCTGACTACACTCAACAGTTTGTTGTTTCATGCTACACATCCGTATAAGAAAAATGTTGAAAATTTCCACATCCATAGCAAGTGAAAAAGCCTGTACAAAGGTACTTTCTCAAGTATGCAGTCTGATTTAGAGTTCCTGAAGCCTCTTTTAAGTCAGGAAGTTATCTAGGAGAAATCAAAACAAGTTTGTAAATTCAGCTTTGACAGGGAAGTGAGTGTGCTAAAAGCAACCCCAGGAACTTGAAAATTCATCAGAGCACCACTTCAGCTCTGGCTCATGGTAATTTTAGAATGGGATCCATAAATACCCATCATGCATATTTGGCACAACATTGGTAGGATCAACTTTACGCTGGGGCTACTTGTCAAAGCTTTCTCCTGTATGTGAAAATACCCAGAGAAGTGAAGTGCCCATCTAACTATCTGAGGACCTCATCCTGAAAACTGAGCACTTTCTTTATTGGAATTGGACCTCTCAATACCAAGAGAGAAGAACAGTCCAACTGGACAGTGTTCAGTACAACACACAGCACAAGGAAATCCAAATTGTGGTCAGACCATAACAGTATTTAATTTTTCCTGCAACAGAAATGAATGCTTTCTCTATCACTGCACAAAAACACTGTGGCTAGAGGAACATTGTATTTAAACTGTTTACTTGGGAAAAAAAAGCAAAGCAACTGAAAGTGTTCCACCCTCCATCCATGTCCAACACTAGCAGTCAGAAAAAAACAAACAAAACCCCCTCAACAAAACCAAAACCACTCCCCTCCAATGCACATCATTTTAAACTTCAGCACATCTTAACCTTATTAAAATTGTATTGAACCCTCCACCCTGTAATCAGGGGGGGAAACCCTACAACATGCAAGATCATATTTAAGCAGGCAGATCCATCTTGATCTGCCCCCTCTCTGTGGCCTTAACTGCCTTGGTCCTTCCAAAGGAAGGAGTGGCATCATGTTTGTTTTTCTGAAAGCCATTTCACAAGTCACTTCCATGCAGAGGAATGCAAATGGCCTGGGGCCTATGACCATGTACCCCAAATAGCAGAAATCCTCTCCTGTGCCATCTCACTGACCGCTTTACTGAAGAGAGGAGGAACAAGAGAGAGTGTACCAGAATTTCCTCCTTTGCCTCCCCTTTTCAGAGACATACTGCCTGACTGGACACAGCAACATGTTCACAACACAAAGGCATTCTTCAGAGATAATTTCTAGAGCTGATCTCTCTAAAACACGTATGAAGCTTCACTGGCATTGAAAAGCATGGAAAGTTCGCGGTGCCCTCATTCACAAGCATTTGCAGGATTAAGTTTTAAAAAAAATTGGACAGATTTTTAGAAGAATCCTTCCAAACATACTATCTTTTAGATTCCTCTACCCACTCACCCTCCTCTGGGGGAGAACTCAACATTTCTATTTCTATTTCAAAGTCTGAGGCTCCTCAACATTTCTGGGGTTTTTTGACACTGTCTATTTATGCTTCAAATATCTTCATCTCCATCCCAGCAAGAAAGGGAAGGAAGAGGTCAAGGATATATTACACTTGCAAGCTGTTTTTTAACCCTCCATGAATTATCAGCACTTTACTTTCATTTATAATATCACAGAAACAAAAATTTGTTCAGTGAAATTTATTATTAGGAGAAAAACAATCGTTAATTTTAATTACAACCAAGCGATTTACTTTGCCCAATGGAAGGATGTTGGGTGCAAAACACCAAACATTGCCAATCTCCAAGCATATTCTATTATGCTTCAAATCAGCAGTATTTATATTGATAATTTATTCTTTCTTTAATGGAAGTTTCATCTACAGTATTGCCACATTAACTGATTTAATGGATACTCTAATTTCTAGGCATTTTAAGTAGTTGATGATTTATAGCTAGCCAGACAGATCACATTCGGCTGTTTAAAGGACAAAGAGACTTAAGCTGAAAACCATAAAATTATTCAATGGAAAGTCTTTTACCAAAACCAGTAAAATATGAAGTAAGCAAACAGCTTTATTTTCTATTTGATTCATATTCTGGATATGCACAAACCTAAAACTGGAACACGTGTGCTTGAAAACAGCTTCCCTGAAGTCTTCAGCAAAACCAAGCAGGAATAGAAGAAAAACCGTAAGCTCGTACACTGGCTAGCATACTAAGTGTTAAGGCATACATGAGGAAATGGCACTCTAAGAGAGGAATCTGCAAAAGCAAGAATTGGACATAGTTATTCTATCAGCAGCAATTTACATTAAACCTGTTGCTCAACGGCTCATGAAACCCACAGCACTCTGCAGAATATAGGCGACTCACGTAAGTCCCTAGAGTGGGTCCATTACTCTGCCCTCACAAACCTAAACTGGTGTTGGTAAACACATCTCAGGGCATTAGGCAACAGGCCAAGCTTGCCGAACCACCCCTGCCAATGCCAGTTTGCAAGAAAATGGGCGACAGCTGCCCAGTCAGCTATTGCTGCCCAAATAACTGAATCTGTGCTAAGGGAGCTGGGAACTGCCACTGTCAACATCACATGAGGTTGCGTGCCTGTGTGCTTGCTTGTGCATGCATATGGGGAGAAGGATGAGGCCCCGAAAGCAGGCTTCCTCTGGCTGGAGCACTGAGCAGGGACATGGTGCTGCTACCGCCAGCAAAAGCAGCACTCCAAGAGCCTGGGGAACCAGCTGCTCAGGAACACAGGAAAAAGGAACTGTGGTCATCTACAACTGCTTTCAGCTGCAAAGGACATTGGCATTCCTGTTTTGTTATCAAATCTAGATGATGAGAGGAAGGCTTACAAACAGTCACACACCAGGGGAACGTCTGCAAAGGTTTAACAGGAAGGAGGGATGAGGGGGAGAATTACGCCTCCAAGTGAAAAAGTGAAACACTTTCCCCAGTTGCCCCAGTTTGTCTTGCTCAAAGCCAGACTCATAAATCTGAGGTTTTGCAGTCGCTTCCCGCTAGTTTTTGAAGCAAAGGAAGCCAGTGACCTGGAATGTAATTAAGGGAAAAGAACTGTGCAGTTTACCTCATCCCATTTGCATTATGCATACTAACTCACAGTATAAAAAGCTGTTTAGAAATACTTTTTCTTGCTGCTCCACTGAACTATTTGTCATTAGAATTGGTAATACAATGTGAGAACTCATGAGGTGAGTTTAAAAACATTTCGGTTTGCATTTACTTTAATTATTTGTCTTTTTTTTCCCCACAAAAGCATACAGTTGTCTTGGCTGTTCATAAACAGAGAGGCTTTGAGCAAGCATAGTAGCTGTACTCAAACATTTATACAGCTTAGCATTTCAACAAAAAACACTCTCGCAAGTTACTTGGCCTCTGTGCTCAGGGAGGCCTTTTCCTATAATTACTGTTAGTTAATACTTTCTTTATCCCCTCCTTGAAATGCTTTCACTCTTCCTTTGCTTCACGTTTTGCTACTTCCAGGGCAGAACTCACCACTGTTTCCACAAGCTGACTTCAGCAGCTCATGTGTTCCCCAAGGATGAAATGAACAGACCGAAGTCCTGTTAGGAACGCTTATCACATCAACCAAGATCACAGTCACTTAACATGGCACAGATCATTTTCCTGAGACTACCTTTAATTCATGGTAAAAATGATGCAAAGCACATTATCAGACTAAGGCTCAATCAGGAACCAAGACTGCCATATCATCAGTCAGAGAGGCTCGACAGATTTCTACAGATGGAATAACCAACTGAAAGCTTGTCCTAACAAGCTTTGGAAGAAAGGCACTCAGATTTCTAAGACACGTCTGAGGAAAGCTGGCTAGCATATTCTACTACTCGGAAACAAGCACAGCAAGCCAACCAGAGCTTGCTAAGGAAGCTAAACTGCCCACTCTGCTCCAAAAAATAGGCTTTGTTTGAATTTGGACTTGGAGATCCCAGCTCCAAGGAAGCGATGAGTTAGCAGCTATCACTGAGGTCTTGTCTTACTGCATCATAGACTCTGAGGACTTCATGTGGCTGCAAATCCTTTGACTATCTCTGGAAAATAAACTCATCAGTCCACCAGAACCCAATCATCAGAGGAAACACAAATTTTTTGGGGATGAATTTCTTTGCTTCTTAACTGAGAAACTTTTTTCTTCAAAATCGAAGCTGAAAGAGGTACCGGTCTTACCAGCTCAGTTTGAAACAGCCACATCTACATAACTCAGTAATTTTAAAATAAGAACACCTCTGCAAAAATTGCATAGGGATTTTTTTTCTATACTATTCCTTTTAAACTAGAAATAGTTACTTCCTGAAGAACACAAAGGTGCTCTTTTCCAAGACTCTTTAAGCAAATGCAAGAAGACATTTTGAATCCACACACAGTATTATGCTTTCACCACCCAAGATTCAATGCACGGAAAAAAAAATTCTCATGTTCCCTCAGTAAAGTTTGCTTGTGGAGATCATGGAAATGACCTGAGAGCACTGTGCAAGGCCTCAGGATACTGGACCGAAACACAAACTTCTATCCCCAGTTTTTCTTGCTGTCTAAATTTTATGCTTTGTTCACCATTCCAGGGGAAAAAAATAACTAAGAAAAATGAATGAAAAAGCACACAGACAAAATTACTTTTAAAGCATTCTATGCAAGCTGCAAGCAGAGCAGCTGTGTTCATCCAACTCTCATTAGGGGGAAAAAAAAATATCTGTTTGGGAGCAAAGTAAATACAATTCAATACATCAAGTCAGACTTGCTTCAAAATCTATTTGCAAACTTGGTTGCCCTAACTACGTACTGTCACAATGATAACCTCAGTACAGTAGCTCAGGACTGCTCTTACATTTCCTGGAAACAGCTGCAACAGACAGATTCCCTGTGACTAAATATAATCATCTTCCCAGAGATGCATCAGACAGGCTCATAACTCTTCTGAAAAGGAAGTCTGCTGAAAGGTAAGAACGTGACAGCAGCAGTTTTAGAGAGAGATCAGGCCAAGAGATTGCAATGAGGAAAAAAGCGCTCCCTGGAAATCTGTCCTTTCAAAGCTCAGGACTTCTTGACTTCTTATCAAGTCACCTTCAGCTTTATCTACACAACTCTTAAGCAAATATGAGTCCTGTTGAATACGTCCATTATTTGGTGTACTCTTCTAACTTCCTCCTTAGGCTGAAGGCCATTAACACTCCAAAACATTTCTAAATGTATTGTCTAATGAAAACAAAAGAGGAACAAAACACACTTAATACATTTCTCTGAGGTATATTACTGAAAGAGATGCTATCAAGTACAAGACTTACCCAACATGGTATAGATAACTTCTTGCTGCAGATGTAGCCCTATCAAAAGCAAAGGCTGTTTCAGGCTGGAAAAACAGGGAATGCTGCAGGCACTGCTGCTGCTGTACACTTCCCAACTAACCAGAATTTCTGCCCCTGGTACACTGTATTGTTATCATGTTTAAAGAAAACCTACCCAGCTTCAACAGAAGCAACATAAAGCCACAAAGCTACTCTTATCAACAAAAGGCAGTTTTAATTCCCTGAAATTATACAGATATAACCAAGTCTTATTCTCTATATAATATAGAAACTACTTGATTTACCATCTCCTCTCCTTAAGAGTTAGCCAGCGCTCCAGGGAAGCACATCAGAAGTAACATTTTAAAGCAGACAAGTCAACAGGATTACACTAATCTGTGGAGGAAAAGTGCATTCAGTCTAAGTATCATTAGAGATTCTGTCTTATATGTTATGTGCTGTGCTAGAAGAATAATACCAGATGTACACACTCAGAAAGGTAAAAGGAGCCTGTGAATCTACCAAATACAGAAATAGTCAGCCACCAGACCCCTTCAACCTGAAACTAACACAGATTTGTCCAGATTCTGTGAAAACCCACTGAAACTTTGAGCTTTTTTATTATTTCCTTAGTTTATGGGTGAATTATGAAATACTTCTGCTTTCTTCAAGCAAAAGGTGCACACTTTCTACAGACAGCCATTTGCAGTTTTATCTGTCACTCAGCACAAGTCCTGCATCACTCTGCACCCCCACTCCCATTCTCCCCTCTCATCTGTATCCTCAGATGATGATCCAAGTAATATTTTCCAGCCTGCAATTATAATGAAGTTTGGTTGATTTTTTTTTCTCCTTTTTATTAATACATTGCTCCAAGACTTGTCATCCCACTGCTCTGAAACAAAAATAGTACACTTCTGAAGAGAACCTAGCCACTTGTTATTATAAAAAGATTATCATGTCAGTACAAAGGTTGTTGTTGTTTCTAACCGAGTTACTCAAGCATCCTGCAATAAGCCATTCAGAAGTTCATCGTTACTTGTCCAAATAGATTAGTCATATTAGTGCTGAAGCAATGGTATTATGTAAAAGGCTACTTCTCTCTGATCTGCTTCATTAGCTCCAAATCATATTTACAAAATGCAACATGCTACTTCAGCATGTCTGCAGTAATCAGCAGCTAAAACAATTTCTTTTACCGTCACCCATGATATATGAACACAAGGGTGGCCAAAGTATAGCCCACGGGTGCTAGGCTCACACAACTGCCTGCTCACTTAAGAGCACAAAAGGCAGACCCCATGGAGACCCGGAGCTGCAATTCTCATCACTTCATCTCAGTTTTAGTGGGTTCGTGCAGAGGGGCAGCCCACAGACAAAGCCAGCAACAATGGGCTGCTCCATTTTCTACAAATTGTGCATCATTTATATCTGCTGATGAAACCAAGCCATTCTCCAGTGGACAGAATTTAGATACTTATTCAACCTGACAGAACCAAGCTATTTAACAATGGGAGGAGAGCACAAATGAAATAATCGGACCAGGATGTTATGAGGTGGAGAAGAGGTAGAATAAATACTGACATATCCCATTGTAAGTCTCAAGCTGACATTATTGAGTCAGCCTTTGGAAACTAGGACAAGTGATCTGGTTCATGATAAAAAAGCTTTCAAATATACACTGTCTGCCCTTTGTTTGGATTTGAGGAAAGCAAGCTGCTGGGTACGTTCTCAGAGCTCTTCTGTTGAGATTCTTTTTCAATGTACCTATTTAAGATGGTAAGTTTTCCACAGAAAACAAGCACAGATTAGCCTCTGGACTTGTTAGCTGCGAGAAACCACAGAGGTTATGGATGTGCACTTAAGGTGCAGCATGTAGGCCAGACATAATTTAAAAACTGGGGGAGGGGGAAGGAAACTTTATAGGGTGATAGTATCAATTCTGGGATCTACACTTGGTTCCCATAGCTCACTACATACATATAAATAGACAGATATGGATATATATATAAATATCTATCTCACAATAACTAAATGGCAAACCGGCTCTGTGGTTGTTTCACTTAGTGATACTGCAAAAAGGAAAATACATTCCTGCAACTGGTGTGGTTCTGGGCCAGACTATACTAACAAATCTAACAAAGTCACTGCCCTTCTTGCCCATCTGTGAAGCAAGCAGTATTTTCAAGGTCACTGAAACTTCTGATTCATAATACAAGCACAAGCTGCATACAAGTGGTGGATCCCTGATGCCTGTCTCTGCTGCTCTGCAAGCACCACACAACAGCTCACTCTCACACTCTCCCCACAATTAGACTCCCAAAGACAACCAAGGACTCAAAACCTGGCCTAAGCCTGCTTACCAGCTTATGGGCCTTTCAAAGCATGATTTATTATATTAAGAGTTTCTTGCATACATATCTGTGCATATTTAAGTTCAAAGATAGGGTTGGCAGAACCATGCAGAAGTTACCGTGCCCATTTGTGTTTGACCAGGAATATGTGCTGCTTATCAGAAAACCACCCTCAAGTCCACTGCATTAGTTGCACAGGAACGATCTCTACCAAACCCCTGCGTCAAGACCACTATGTTTTTTTGGTAGACACCAGAAACGGACAAGAAGCTGCACTGTCAGTAAAGATGTACTTTTTCCAAAGGCTCCCTGCCAGCAGTCTAAGAGTCAGTTCCACTCTTGTTCCAGCACTCAAGAAAGTAATTCCTCCCAGTTCAGTTTTACTGCTGAAAGAAAATGCTCAAGAAAACAGGCTAGTGAATAGCTAACAGTGAATCACATTTTGGAATAAAGCAATGCTCTTCTAGGGGTGCCCATTCTTGAAGCACTAAGTGCTGCTCCCACCATCATTTATACGTACAACAGAACTAGTGGTACCCAAATGTGTGAGTCACTGGACCTCAAAAACCCTGGAAGGTTCTATTCCCAATTCTGTGTCTGAATTTAGCATCCCTGGGCTTCTTTCTTAAAGGAGCCAAATCCACAAAAGGCAAGCCATGCAGTTTCAGGAATTCCCTACTTGTGATATTAAAACCAGAAGTGGGACTCCATACTTAGTGGTCATTCTTTTCATCTAGGATTAAGAACTTGGGGACAGAAGAGACAGCATCAGATTTTGCTGGACAGTAATTCAGGACTATAGGGGTGAGTACTATTTCATTTGTCAATTTGCATACATTTTCCATCCTTCCATTAAAGCATAAGGTTCCCCAGCCTAAATACTGCCAGATATGGGCCCAGTCAATTCAGTAACTTCAGCCAGGTGGCTGTACAGAGCAAGCAGAAAAACAAATTCAGAAAAACCAAAACAACGCACTCCAAACCCCAAAGCAAGCAAAGCCCCGAAATACTCCCCACTTTTCTCCTTTTTTATTTTTCTTTAATTAATACAAGGGACAGACATACACCAGACAAGCATCTTAAATACCAGTTCTCTGACCAGCCTGGCTATTTCTGTATCACTCCTTTTAGTATGTTCTATTCTCACAGCCACATGAAAACTATTTTCCATATGCCATGGGACAGAGCCTAGCACCTGGAATATAAACGTACACCAGGTCACATGATAGCAAGGAGGGGGGGGAGGCAAGTAATAGACCAAAACTTATAACAGTGCCATAGACCCTTCCTCACCATGGTCTCTCTCAGTTTCCATTTTTTTCATTTTCCTAGCGCTAAGATGAATTTCCAAGGCTAGCCACCTCAGTGTAAAGTACCATACGGCTGTCAAGGCTTTAAGATGCTCAAGGAAAATCTATTCTGAGAATCTTGCTTCAGATTTGGAAGGGTTCTGTCAAGTTTCTCGATATTGGTTTACATGAGCTTTTTTTTTTTTTTTTTTTTTTGGCTTCTTACTCCATCTCCTGTACAGCATAAATTTTGCTGTCCAAGGTTATGCTGCCACTGTCGTGCAGAGATTACCAGGAAGGCACAAAGCTCCTTCTCAGGAGTGAAGGAGCCAGCAGTCCTCCACGATGCACAATGGGAGATGCACACCAGGATGAGAGAAGTGGCACTCAGACAACAGGTAATGATGCCCAAATGATTTCAGCTACCAGAAGAGCATACAGATGAAGACCTAGTTGCAGACTCTGCTTTATGTGGCATACTAATGTGTTACTTCTTCCTGTAAGCATACGGAAGTAAGTACTAAACTCTTACAAGCAGGTGAGAAAATGAGAAGTCACCTGCTTCAGATAAAGTTCTTGAGACTGCCTTCATCTCTTGCAAAGCCTACAGAAAAAGACAGAATTACACAAAGCTAGAAAGCTTAAAGTCAATTTGTCCACGTTTATTTCTCAACCAGGAAACACAAGCAAACAGCTCCACCTCTTACTTGCACACTTACCTTCCTACTTGCTCTATAAATGCCAGTGAAAGACAGAAGCATTAAATGAACAGCTCCATGTTCAGATGAAAGATGTCTTTACTTCAGACAACACGGATGAGATTCCACAGTACATCTTGTGGTTTTGAGGAACAGAAAGCAAATCTGTCACTTGGAGAAAGATAAGCCCATCTTTTGAAGGGCCTTGATGCTGACAAACTTCTGCAGATAAAAATCCAACTCAGATAATGCTTCTTTTCCTGAAGTAAGCTGCCTCGAAGTTCAGCATGAAGTATGCTTGCAACAGAACTTCAAAGTAGCTAGATAAAAAAAAAAAAACACAAACCCCAAAGCCCAAACCACCACATTTCTTTAGCAAAAGCAGCTTATTTGTAATGCTTACAGTTGTGATGAATAGGGGACACGGCCCAACTCATCCCCAAGTTTAGGGATTATATAAGAGCACAGTCTCAAAGTCTGGTGCACAGTGTGTTAAGGACAAGATAAATAATGCCATTTTTGTTCTGACATAAACCTAAATTTATTCAGTAAAACACAAGGAAAAGGAATCACCTGCAAGTTTGAAGTGTTCCAAATGAAAATCTTTGTCTATAACGTTCTTCTATCACATTCATAAACCATCATTTTGTTCCCAAATTCCTGTATGTTCTTAAGCCAGAAAAAGGGTAATGAGTCACAGCCATAACTTAAGACTCCTAAAACCACACTAGCAACTTCAAAGTGGTGGATCAACTTCACCACCTTAAAAGGGGAAAAAAAAGCCAAAAGCTGAAAGCTGCTGAAGTTCAGTATTTTCAGAGCCACCTTAGAAGTGGCATCAGCAAACATTGCCCACGCAGAAATAGCTGATCCACTCAGCAGCAGAGGAAGTAGAGCTCTCAGCTGGGTAGAAATGACAATATTGCTTGTCGAAAATCTCACTTAACACCTATTGCAGCCAAAGATTACATAAATTCAAACACATACGATCCTTATTTATGTCACAATTGAACGGGAAATAAGCTACTCTGAAGCAAATACAAGTAAAATTTTGTTGGTTTGAATTGCTGCTGTCTATCTACCTTATCTTTGGAAATCTTCCTCAATGATTTTGGTACTTCATACCAACCTCAGTTTAGCTATAATATTGGGCTTGATGTCAGAGATTATGGCTTTCATGGACTGAAAAGACTTAGATGCAGTTTTTAAATTACATTAAATCCCACCCAAGTCACATAGCCCATTGTTTCCTTTTTCCAGCCTAAATCCAACAATGAAACTCCATGATCAGAGGACAGCTTGAGGATGTTTAATCTCTTTTGATTTCTCAGCCTTTGTTATCAAAGCAACAAAAGGACTCTGCATGCAAGGACACGAAGAGTCACAGTCACACCTCATAAATGGTACAGGACACCAGGGCCAACTTACCAGGAAAGACAAAACCCCACAACTGGAACTCAGCAGTAATTCACTGTTTTGTCTAAAATTAAAGTGGGGTTTAAAACACAAGTCTGCTAGTCTTCTTGCCTCTTCTCTCAGCCTTCCTACCAAAGACCTGCCATGTGAAATATTAGAGATGTCTTTTCTTCACTCACCTTCCACAGCTCTTAGTGAAGAATGGAGACAGAAGTAACTCTACAGAAACCGCATCAACATCCAGCAAATTAGTGGTATTACGGAGGCAAAGATCAGAAACAACAGTGAGAAACTTTCTCACAAGGTGAGAAAGTTAGGTATGCTTTGCAAATAAGTATCGAGCTGTCAGCAGATTTAACAAGGGCTAGCCAAATTGCATGGAAGGAAGTTAAAAAGAACCCAATCAACCAAAAATACACATCAAAATCCTTCTGAACTGTATTTCATTAGTAGTTTAAGAACAACAGAAAGAGAACTGCAATACTACATTCTTTCTTTATAAGACGAAGTTTATTCTGCCTTGTCATATACATTGAAAACTACAGGATAAAGGACTAAAGAATAAGGTGTAAATCGGATTATTCCACCTGTCAAACACCAAAAAAAAATATCTTCTCAGCAGCTGAATGGTTGTCCTTTGATGTTTACAACTGCTAAACACTTCCAGCCTCTCAAAAATTACAAATTTACTGCTTTTTGCACTCTGCAGATTGAGTTTACCCATTTAATTCCCAAGGGCTGTCATCTTTCCCATGTCTCTTTTTTCCTAATTAAAACTGCAATAGATCACAAATGCTTAGGATTATACCAGCATTTCTCCACAGCCACAAAACAGCTTGCAGCATAAACCACAATACCATCTCCCTTGAACTGAAAGTCACTTTCACTGGGAGGGATGAGGATGGAAAAGGAGGGGTTAAAGTGGGGGGATTAAAAGCCTCTGTGTCCAATAATGAATAATTATATAGGAGCCTCAGAAATTTTTACAGTACAGTCAGCCTAATTCATCTTCCTATGTAAGAGAATAAGTTATTTTAGTTATCTTGAACACTTCTGAAGACAACTTGTGAAGCAGTCAAGTAATATTTTAATAACATTTCAACAGAAAAGCATTTAAGCTAGGTCTTGGTACAGGAGCATCAACAGTGTTAATACAAGGTTTGGAAACTGCTGCAGTCATCTGTCTTCACATCCAGGTGAGCACAGTCATGCGGGCTCTCCAGAGGGGTAACTGAAGTCTTACTCTCTCTTCCATGCAAGCACTTTAAATTGTTCCACCACAGAGCTGCTATTCCCCAAACTCACCTCTGCAATACTTTCCCCCTCTCTCCTATTTCCTGTTCCAAACGATTGCTGAGTGGTTGCTCCTCTTTACATGTCTTATCTCTTCATGAAACACCCAGCCAACAGCTGCATGTTGCTCACCAAGAGGCAGAAATTTCAAGGGAATGATTAACTTTAGAGTACCAAAACAGAACAAGCATGAACACCAACACCACCCTCCCCCAAAAAAATAAATGTCGATTCACTCCCTATAAAAGTATCTTACATACTGCCTCTGCACCCCAAATAGAAGAAAGCAAGCTTTCCCTTTAGACCACAATTTCTTGACAACATGCGTCCAGTCCACCAGCAAGATGATCTGAAGCGATTCTTGTCCCTTCTACCCCTACTTCTTTAGCTCACTTTCAGGGTTCCTGACCATTACCGCCCACAGCTGTGACCGTACACTTGTTTGCGGGAATACACAGTTGGTCAAACCATGAAATTTTCCTGCTACAGAGCAGCTTTTTCCTTTGAATTTTTCTGAAGCTACTACTGCTTGTTGAATCCTTTCACAATCCAACACCTTGTCCACCTCCTTCCCACCTTTAATTTTCCCCCCGCATGTAAAAATTCAGACAGATAACAGGTCAGATGGCCACCTCATGGACCGACTACTTGCAATCTAAATCCCTAAACTAACCATAACCACTACACAAAGTTTCATTCCAGCCCTCCCACCATACAAAATCATACCACTGCAGTCAGTCTGCAGAAGTGATGGAAATGTGTGGCTTTAAGAGGAAACACTAGGAGATGACAAAGGAGAATCTTCCATTAACCAGAAAAACACTCAGGCAAGAAGCTCTGGAGCTACAGGTGATCAGTCATAGGTTCATTTACATGCCAACATTCAAATCACAGTCTGTCAACTACAGCTGAAATAATCTTTAAGATTTAGGAACAAAGTCAAAAAAGGCAAAGAGTTACAACCAGTTACATGTAAAGTACTCAAACCATGTGGGCTAAATCTGAATCTTTCCCATGCCAAGACACTGCTTAAGGCATGTACAAAGCACACACTGATCTCCAAACTACAGCTAGGGAAACTCCCAAGCACTTCCACAAAAGACACTTTAGATTAAAATGACTTATCCATAGAAAGGATCACAAAACCTGCACAAGATAGTGTTTCAAAAAGGAATAAATCAACCACAAGTCTTCATTATATTACAGATTTTATTTGAGAAAACTTGTTCAACAAGAAGCTCGCCTACAAAACACGCATCACTGAAAGCAGCAGCATTAAAACTAGCACATTCCAGACCTTGATTCCAATGCCGGTCTTTATTCCTTAGCAACAAAAGTCTCTGTATCACTCTTTTCAAACAAACAACCCTCCCAGCTGATACTTTAATTGGCAAGCTATGGTGCAGTGTATGTGTCAAACCATTCTCTAAGGTAGAAAGGGTGCCGAGCTGAGAGGTCACTCTGATGAAGTGAACAGCAATGCAGAAAGTTACATTACATGAAGGTGCTAAAAGGAGCTCATGCCCTGCTTTTTGAATGCTCTATGGGCTCCTTGCCCATAGGTTTAGTGCCCCAACAAATGCCGTGCCAGAAAAGTGTGCTATTGTATTAACTGACTAAGAGAAAATAACAACAGCAGCTAGAAAAGTCACTGAAAAGCAAGGTCGTGGAAGCTTTGTACTTCTATCAGAGAGCTCACAGCAGTTTGGCTCTTTCAGGTATCAGATACTTAACTTCAGTTTATAGTGGATTAATGAGCACACAGATCAACAGATAAAGTTTGTACTGTCTGCATAAGAATGCTATAAAGTAAGAAGCGAGAGTCGCACGGATATTCCTGCCTAGGCAACATGTGTCCTGGCAGGGTTACTTTTATGCTGCTGTGAACGGACATATCCCATTCTACCTGCAGGGTCAGCGGCAGCACCTCCACGCTTCCTCCTTCCTCTTCTACATTCACTCCAAGTTGGCTTTCATTTTAAATACCTTGCAAAGACTTTGGGGCTTACTGGTCTCAGCACAGAAACTGAAGCGAAGAAAAAAGCAGCAGCCAGATTTGTGTATCACTCCCAAAATCACAGACACCTTATACTGTAGGTTTGGCACTCGGTTTTGAGTTGATTGGTTTTGTTGTGTTATTTGGTTTATAGAAATTTATTAAAGTTATCTAAGGGCAAAATATACAGTCCGCAATTCTGGTCAGCAAACTAACACTGGCTTTAGCTCCAGGCTAAAGAGAAGGAACAGTGGCAAGTTTGCTAGGTGTGCTTGAGGCCTGTCACAATCTGGAGACAGATTACACTAGGTGTGTGTGTTGTGTGATCCTCTCTCAAGGGAAAATAAAAGGACTAACAAGGAGCGGAAAAAGAACAGCAAAAATATTAAATTCATTATTTTTCCTGTATCCCCCAAATGGTTTCCTTATTCTCCTGAGTAGCTAGGTGATAAGGGTCACGGAAATGAAGAACAGATGGAGGCTTGGGGACTTCCTCCACTGGTATACTCACCTTACTTTGCATTCACTATTCTGCATCAATCAGTTTACAGAACCCCTTAGAAGATGCAAGTAAGTTTCCAAAGTTTTGGGAGTTTTGAATGTCATACACAAAACAATGAATTCAAGCATTATTCCCATTCATCGTGTTTACCGCCTTCTTTTTCCCCCCCCTCTGAAATCTTACGGCATCTGGAACAAGTGTTCCATCTCTTCCATACTGGCTGCAAAATGATGATACCTGTCTGACAAGGTGTCCTTGAAAATCTAAATGAAGGCATGCTCTCTCTCTTTGACTCCTTAGTCAAATTGCTGGGATTACAAGAAAAATTCAATGAATTCAGATAAAATTTTAAAACTCTTCCCCAACCCAATTACAAGGAGCAACAAAAATTTAAATGAAAACAAAACTATGAAACATTAAATCAATTATCCATGGAAGAGCCAGGCTTTCATCCACACAAGCACACCTCAAGCACGTTACTCCTTCACCACAACACTCCCAAATTCTTAAAGTATCACTTCTCCATTTGCAATTTATTGTTTCAGCTCCCAGGCTGCTCGCTCTCGAACTTATTTTTTGTGCTCTAGAATTAACTTGAAGAGTCAGATGGAACAGCCACAGCTCCCTAGTGGTGCATCCCATTGTTCGTTAAGCTTGGTTTTTAATATTTAGCCTAGTGCCAACAGCACAACACACCAGAGGCTGCTTTACAGCTGCAGTTAGTCTTGAGCCAATTATGCTCCAGTAGAGTCTTCCGAAGGGCACAGACTTATCTACAGAAAACAGAGTGAAGACAAGCAAAAATACTGTACCAGGTTTAGCAGCATTATCTGCATCAGAGAGCTGGGTATCCCTCACACACTGAGGCCCTACAGCCTTGACTACAATGCCTTTTCTACCCTGCAGCAATTCCGATTTTGTAGAGCCACACAGCACACTTCTATGCTGCAAGATGGGAGCAAATCAATTTGGTATTTTGCCTGAAGACAACATCCCTCAGAAGAGCCCTCTCATGCAACCACGTATTTGCTCACTGTTTTTGCACTGTTTGCCCCTGCCCTCATATCCTAAGGTACAAGCTTGAGAAATAAAAGAAAACCACAAAACTACCAAGGCTCTGAGATTCACAGCTTTGATAGCTAAGACCTTTGTTTCTCCTCGGCACTAAGCTGCTAACTATAGCATTTGTAGCGTATTTTGGACAACTACCGAGTGTTTGAAACAGCATTTTTTCTTCCATGACCGATCGATAAGAGATGATGCAACTAAAACACAAGAACACAAGATACAGAAATCACAGGGCTGTGAGATTACACGTAGCAGCCTTCTCCATCCACTATGCAATGGAACAATAAATGGCATTCTCCCAGAAGCAATAAAAAATGGACCAGGTATTTCAGAGCTGAATATATATAATTACCTCACTGTATCTACACTAGAATCACTCCATCTGCTAGGAAGAAAGTTACTCTTTAGAAGTGAATTCATCACCTTTGCCCTCCAACACCAAGTGAAGTCTGCCCTGGAACCTCACCTATTCCCACTAATTCTGGCATGAGTATAAGCCTAGGGTACAGAAAAATCATGTCAAACCAAGAGGTGAGTCTTGACAGAACTTACAAAAAGCTTTCTGTGTATTCGTCTCATTTTTCAAAAGCATCAAATAACAACAAGGAATGGCAGTCACATTCAAGGTAGTTTGCACAAACCTGTTTCAAACACTGCTTTAAATGCAACCAGTAGCATAACATCCAGTCTCCCATTTTGGACGAAAAATTAGGGTCACAAGAATATGCAGGAAGAAGTATATTGTTGCAGACCTTTAATTCCTTACAGACATTCTCTATTTACAATCGTCTTTTTGCCCCTGAGAATTATAAAGGCTTCAACTTCACCTCCCATCAGAAGCATGTGGATACCACAGTCACAGAGAAAGAAACATCATGCTTGACCTACAAACCCACAGAAAAGCAAACGACACTTAAATTATTCTGGCCACTCTGAGCAAGTTACCTTAGTTAAAAGAAGGTAAGACACTGGCTGTTAGAGCCCAATGCAGTCAGAGCAGACAGGCTTTGCTTCTCTGAAGCCCATTGCATCTGCACCTATGGCAAGTGGTTCTGCAGAACTAGATATATTCTAAGTTAACAGAAGACAAATACGAGCATCACTTTTAGAAAAATTACCTTAAGACGTTTCAGTAGCGATTAGACAACATTTCAGTGACTCATCTTATTATAGTAAACCACAGGACACCAGTGTTCCATCATTAGGAAGGTGATAATGACTCACAGGCACCACAAGAGGGACAACTGTGACTCAGATGTAGGCCCCTTAAAAGAAGGGAGGCTCCAGGGGCATCTCCGTGTCCTACAGAGCACTGGTACTTCCAGATTCACTGCTGGTATTATGGAATCGTATCAGTTGGGTTGGAAGGGACCTTCAAAGGTCATCTAGTCCAACCTCTCTGCAATGAGCAGGGACATCTTCAACTCAATCAGGTTGCTCAGAATCACATCCATGTGGGATGGTGAGCCAGGAGGGAGGGAAAGCTCAATTTCTCATCCTTCATACACATTATACTGACCAACCTCCCCCAGTTAAAAGCAAGCTCTTCAGAAACATCCTTGCCACTAAGCAGTCATTTGTAAAATAGGCAGGGGAGAAAGTATTTATTTTTCAAATATCAAAGAACAATGGAATGGAGAAAGGGTTGAGGAGAACCACACAACAATTGCTTTTCATCACACCAGGATGCACATAAGGACAATTTGTAAACGGTATAATCACTGCCTCTGCTTCTCATAAAGGATTAGTTCTTCTAATTAATGCAAATGTTTTTACTGCCACAGCTCACACTGAAGAGTAAACAAAGCTGGGGAAACAGCTCTCAAAGTCCAAAGGACAGAAGGAGCATATCTTATAGTGCAGTCATTTCAGACTGCAAGGAAGTCACTGTCCTCGTGAGTTAGCCTGACCTCACTCCTTTTCCTCCTCTGGCCCTCCCTCCAGCATACTGAGAGGCTATGGCTTGGTTCTTAATGCCAGATCTGACTTCTCTCCTACCCTTTCCAAATCAAGCTCCTCCATATCAAACTGCAACACTACTCCTGCCCTTCAGTCCTGCCTTCCTGCAACTCACCTTCGCCTCTTTCCATTAAGTTAATCTACCCTTAATCAAGGCCAGAAAGCAAAGCAGCTGCCTAACAAACATGCCTATCCCACTGCATTTACCACTTTGCTTGTTTACACTTGCTTGAACTGCCTTTCTTTTGTCTTGCCTACACAGAGATCTCAAGGGCAGGAATTAATATTTTGTACAATGCCTAACATTGCAGGAACCCAATCCCAATTACTCACAAGCACTTCAGCAGCATATGTTATTAAATGTCAGCTTGCATATGTACCAGATTTATTGCTACTAAGAGTTCAGCAAAAGCACCATTCCTGACTCCAGTGATTGAAGCCGCCGGTTTATACTTTGAGGCTTAAAAAACCCCGAATTAAAAACTAAAGAAATAAAAACACCACATAACAAACTCCACCCCGAGAAAAACTCACAAAACCCACCACCACCATACAAAAAAACCCAAAACACTGTTTCTCCGCAAAAAAAATAATACTGTTGCTCCGAAGGTTCTTCCACCTCACTCCCATCACATAGCTATTGTTTATGTCAATACTAATGATTTAGAAGAAATTTTAGGAAAAAAAAAAAAAAAAAAAAAAGGAAAGCTCTGCAGCACTGGAGGAAAGCCATATTTTTATCCAAGTGAACCAGGTATATAAAGCCTTCAAGGCTGAAACAGTCCCCAAACATACTTTGGAGATAGTAAAGTAAGCCCATTCATACTGAATCAATATGATTTTTAACCAAAATAGATGGAAACTCATCCCTCTAGAAACACTGATCTTTTGCACATGTTGTTGGAAATGGTAATTCTGCTAAAGTAAGACTTCTAGCAGGCTTCTGGTAGTTTCTTCATGCCATGCAGACAGACAGTATCAAGCAGCTGGTCAGCAGATCATAAAAGATGCAGAACACTCAAGGCAAGCAAACCTAGTGTGGGCCAGTGGGTATGGTTTCAGTGACTAGAAAAAGAGGAGAGAAGTCAGAGGGAGTAGCAAGTAACTAAAAAGGACTAGTAATCAATACAGATTCAACTGGATTAGCCGCAGAGGATGAAACCATGTGACCGTCAACGTGTAAAATGTGAAGCCATAGATTATCACACAAGTTCAGGTGACAAACCAGCTGATCCCACGGAACAGGCATCAGAAGCCAGTGTACCAAGGACAACCATAATGCATCCAGTTAACTTATAGGTGATTTCCTTCTCAGCAACTACTAGTACTACCTCAGTTGGTGACTGTCAGTCTTGTGGGCGCTGTTTCTAGTGGAACCACCACTATAAATCCACATAGCAGCATCAGAAAAGTGATCTTGTAAACACCCAAATAAAGTTCAGCCAAATAGAGAGATGTGGTACCAGTGGAAGACCTAATAAGTGGAGACTATGAATGGGGGGGGAGGAGGGAATTGTTTCCAGCAGGGCAAGTTTACAAGTAGTTGAAAGCAATAATCCTGAAAAGGTAACAGAACCTGCCTTCCAGAAAACTATTAACATTCCTAAACGAAATTCAGATCTTTTTGGCTAAGGAGGGATGGCCAGCCATCATCACTATGTGAAATATTTTGAAGGTATTTAATCCAGAATGACCTTGTTTTACTTCCAGACAGTTTGGGGAAGAACAAAAACAGGATAGGCAGAGTGTACTTATAGTAGCTAGACTCAGATACATGGTGGTTTTGACAACAGGTCAGACTTGACATCCCTGTATACGCATTTTAGGCACATGAGGCTGGTCTGTTTTCCCACCTGAATCATAAAAGCTCCATGCTGCTAGGTCAAAGGGGTTGACTTTATCCTTGAGAATATAAATAGACAATAGCAAATAGGATTAAAAGAGTTGTATTACTGGTACAACTGCTAGTGAAATACTATGGCCAGGTCTGAAATCCACAGCTCAAAGCCTGAAACGAGATCTGATTCAAGAAAAAAAAAGATTGAAGGTCCACCTTTAAGTTAAACTCATGAACAGTTTGATCTATTTAGCCTATTAAAAGGCAAAAAGGGCAACTCAGTCTTCAAGTCTCCTCCACGCTAGGCGAAAAATTCAAGAACTATTGTCGAGTCTAGGAAATATGTAACAATATACAGTGATGAAGTTGAAATTATGTATATTTAGACTACAAGACAAAGCAAAATATGTGCTTTGTTAATGGTAAAATTACTTAAAATCCCCCTAAAGATCATACAGAATACAGAAGTACATTTTACACACACACATGCACACTTCGATTTCGATTGGGTACTAGGAACTTCTCTAAAATAAGAAGTCTTTCGAAACAAAACTCCATGTAAAGGAGTAGAACAGCTTAAACAAGAAGGTATACTAGTTCATAGTAAGTTCCTTCCACCATGCGTCTGACCATTTGCTCTTGCAGTCTAATGGAAGAGAACCTTGCTTATCAGCAGGGAACTGAAAATACATGAAGACTTGTTAAAGCAAACATGGTGTTCAAGCCCAGGTACTCTTAACATTAACAATGATTTCTAACACAGATGCTAGAAAGATTTACTGAACAGAGAAGTGCCTTCTCCCATGTGTGTAATACCTTAACACCAAAGCATCCGGTTGTTCTAACAACTGTAGAAGTACAAAAATCCAGATGTGCTTTGCTAATACATGTTTCCTTTCAGGAACCTACATCATTAGAAACTGTAATGACAACAACACTCAGATTTGAACTTAATATTCCACCTAAATACAGAGCTAATGTGGATTTTAAATGTTTTCCCCTTCAGTTTAATAAAAAAAAAAATACAGATGAAAATCTTCATGGACAAGATAACACACACTGGTATGTTGTTAGAATTTAAAAGACTTAATCTCCTTATCAACCTTCTGATCTAAGCAGCATCTGACATCCTTCTGCTTCTTGCTCCACCAACCAAAAAAGCAGCAGTATACCTTCTACTTTCATACCAGACTGGACTGCTGCAAGAACAGATACAGTCCATTCCAAGTATCAGCAAAGCAGTGCTTTCTTTTATTTTTTCAAGTGAAGGATACTGCAGAAGAGAAGGGTCCCACATAGAATCCTTTCTGGTGTTTAAGAATCCAAGTTGGAAAAGGAAAAACAGCTTTAGCAAGCAGAAAAACACAGAGCAGCAGAGCCAGGTAACCCAGACAATGTACAATTAGTGCTGGAGCTGCCAATCAGCCATCACAGAACATTCCAGATAATGAATTCAAAATTAGTATATTGCCTTCCCTTACCATTACAAAACTTATATTCAGTCTCCCCTCCTATCAAGTATGTTGTAAAGTTAAGAGCATGCAAAAGCGCCAGGAACCTAAAAGAAACCCAAAAGAGCTCAAGGGAAGTCTTACACCTTTCCATTTAGTTTCATGAAGCTAAGAAGCAATGCTCTTTGCCACAGAGACTAAACTCCATTGATTATCTTTACATGGATAGGCTGCTCTTGAAGACTGCCAATGACTGTGAAAGGAAGGTTAACAGGGTTTAAAAGGATGTACTTTCTACATGCAGAATCCCAGAGAATTAAGTGACTACAAATGAATCATTGCAGATCAGCTCAGAACCCTTCTGATCTCTAAAGAGAGGCAAAAGGAGGAAAAAGCCACATGCCAGCAAGATATGATTAAAGATATCTCACTACTCTTATCCACATGCTCTCACCACACTGCTGATGCCTCCACTGTTCTCAACAGTTCTCATCTGAGCCATCTGCTTCAACTGTTCCTATGTACTTAATTTTGCTTTGTAACACCTAGGAATCCTCATTACAGCACAGGAACCCTCTATGCTAGGTGACATCTTAAAACAGGCAGCAAATTACACCCACAAAAACAAAAACCCCAAGGCACATGTGCACGCACAAAACACAAGCCTGTCCCAAACACCTTGCTTCTACCGAGGCCATCTCTTCCCTCAATTCCTCCACGTTCCTATAAAGAACATGACAAACTTGGATCTTCATCTATAACACAACTATCAAAGCAAATCTAGTTTGTAGTTACTGTTTTTATACCCCCTGAAATCACACTGTGCACACTCCAAATGCACTCCATAAAATCCAGCAGAAGGGAAGCACACATCCCTTTTCACACTTTCCACTACATTACGTACAAGTGTTTTCCAACTTCTCAAGCATTCTCAGAAAACAAGAGTTTTTCCCACCAACTACAACTTTCTGAATTTGCTAAGATATCTTGGCACAAGTAAATTGCCTTTTTTAGGATCTGAAAGTCAGATTCATATTAGGAATATACTAGAAAGCTGACATCTGTCATCAGTTGTTTCCCTGAAAACAGTTCTGAAAACATTAATTCTAATTTCTGGTTAGGGCATTGTAATGAGAATTGCCAAAGCAGCAGCCACTCAGAAGAAGTTCTAGATCAACTCTGTCAATACTGAGAGCAACTGCATGAAAGAAGCTTCCTACTACCCAGATGTCAAGAGGCCTCAACGCATGAAGAAATATTAAGTCTTTTCTCACCATGCCTCGCATATGGTTCCTTCCTTCCGCAAGCATTATAGCTGTCATCTCCCATTATTCAACCACCTTAATGTGCTATGTGCTGAATGAGAGCTCACAAACTCAAGCTTGCTCACTAGCTTTGCTAAGTATCAGCAGAGGTCACACTGCGCTCGCAAGCATTACCATGAACTCCCAAATTTAAAAAGCCACATGCTGCATTGAGCAGTAGTTAACATGTTGAGGCTGCATCAGTCAGGCCTTCAAAGTACTTAAAATTATCAGCTAAAATTTAAGTACACAAGGGAGAGATCAGGAAAGAAACGCTGCATGGCGAATCTTCTGCTCTGCAAAGAGCATTCACACCTCTGAAAAGTTTATTTGTAAAGTAATAACCTCAGGAAACGGGGATCTTGCTCTGGAAATGAGACAAAAGTATTTTTTCTTCTTCTAGTTAGCAGCCTTTGCCTTATTTACTCCTCAGATACACTGAACACTTCTCCAACATCACATTAACTGTCTCACATGCTACCAATTACCACCATGAGACAAGTATCATCTTCATCATTCTGCAGATGGTTAAGATGAGAGACAGCCTTGCCTCAGGCCACAGTGAGTCAGTGGTAGAAGCAGGATATCATCTCTCATTCCTCAGCTCCTTCCTGCAGACAGCAAAGTTTTATACTCCCACCATGTTAAGAATTGGTATTTTGACTTGCTATAGTGCATCTAATTTAAAAGAAAGCTCTAGAAAGCAAGAAAAGCAACTGCAAAAAAACCCCTGTGGTTTACATAACTTGGGAAGTGCCTTGGTAGGAAATAAAGATATGAAAGAATTTGTTCCTATGAAGCTAACTACAAAGCCGCTCTCATTTGCAGTCCCAGCTTTAGCCTTCACTGCATGTCTCACTTCTATCACAAAAAGCATCAACTCAACTGTCCCCCCGAGATAACAAGCCCGATTCGTGCACAGAAAGTCTTCTACACTGCCTGGAAAAGGTGCACTATCACAATGCCACAAAAAAAATCAGTATTCGCTTCCCTTTCCGTTTTCCAAGTGCTGACTGCAACAGTATTATTTTTAGTACAACTTACATAATGAATGGATGAAACTTGGGCATTTCAGGACTTGATGACTGCAATGCTTCCTTTCTGATGGCAATTTGCATGCAAGTCTGCTTCTACAGTTCTTGCACCTCTATAATTCACTTGCAGTAGAGAAACAGGAGACTAAAAAACAAAAGCAGCAAAGCCTAGCTCTAGACAGCATTGCACATTTAAAATGAACTTTTTAAAAATGTAAAACATGCTACTTTTGGAAATATACTTTCAAGTCTTCGAAGATGACACTCCAACACACATTAAGCTGGCAACTGCTTTGCATATGACTGGATTGACAAGGCTTGCAGTATTGATGTAGCACTACAGCTTTTACCTACTGATTTACAGCTTTGATGTGGCTCATTAGACTTTATAAGCTACCCTGACACAGTGCAATATCTCTGCTGACAGAAATAGCACGAGCCCCTTCAGCTGCACACTTTGGCTGGTCCATTTTAAACTGCAGTGTCTGTGACAGGATTTCCGCACGACCATCAGACTCGAAAAAGTGTTTAAAGTGCACACAGTGTTTAAAGCAGTGCACACTGGACTACTTCCCTCTTGATGTGACAGAGTTGAAAATAAGTAACAATTAGTTTCATTGTCTCCAGAATAAGAGGAAAAAGGCTTTATATTCTTCAGCAAGCAAAATGTTGCACTTCGATGGGATAAATGACAAGCGAAATTAAAACAATATTAATAAATACTGCCTTGAAATAGTAGCAGTTGCTTTCATAGCAGTGTGGCTCCAATGGAAATTGTACATTTAGTGCAAATGGAGAAAAAAAAAAAAAAAAAAAAAAACCACAAACCAACAACCCAAACCAAAGACAACAACAAAAGGCATATTTTCCCTTTCATCTTTCCTGTCTCCTCTCTTCCATACCCTTCACTGAAGTTTTTCCTGCTTTCTAGAGTCCCAGATGCTATGAGAGAAACACCAGAAGTTACCCGAGTCTTCCAGCTATGACTGTCAACCTTTGTTTTTTCCTTTGTTTTTCCCATCTGCTATGGGTGCAGCACCCCGTGCACTAAAAAACAACACTGATTGTCTCATAGAACAGTCTGACTTGAGACTTCTGATACTTGTCTAACATAGAAGTTTGTTATTTGCAACAGATGAAGTCAAACTATGTTTATAAGCAAGTAAGCTACACAAAAAGTGAGCTGCATTGCTCCAATACCACTTGCCTTTATATACAGTCTATTAAGGTTTTCCTTCATTAATTAAAAGCTGCCCTACAAGACACAGTGGACATACCAGCCGCAATCCCCAGAGGGCTGATGGCATTACTAAGGAGTTTATTTCCTCCCTTCAGCTTTGCCCATGATGAGACATCATTCACACTCAGGAGTGCAAACACACACAAACATGCCTCCTATTTGCAAAAAAGCCAACCCAGCCCTGCACAGAAAGCCAGTGGGGTAATGATAATCAGCCTGTTCCTCACTAAGAGGGATTTCTGTAGAAGTAATTGAAGCTTTGCTACTCCAGGATCCCAGATGAAAACTGCTCTCAGGGGTGTGGGCCAATGTAGTCGAGACTCTCCAGATTAATAAATACCACTAGTAGTTACTTCATGCTGTCCCCTTAGAAGGCTGGTGACCTGCCACATGCTAGCAGCCAGTTTTATAATTAAGCAAATCCATGTGCTATATTGCTTTAAGAGCAATTAGGGGACATCCACAATGAAGCCTTTTACAGAAGGCTGCAGAACGTTTCCTACTAACTTACATGGGGAAAAAAGAAATCTGTCACGCAATCAAGCAATACAGATGGATTATCAGAGGACAGAAGCCTCTATTAAAAGTTAATATTAGAAATGCCAACTAGAGACCCACTACTGAATAATTCAAAGCAAGAAAAGGTCTCACCTGTTGTCACTTGCTTTCAGCAGTCCTTTGGAAAAAGGTAACAATCAGTTCCAGCAAACGATGGCTGGGCTGAATACAGAATGAAGAGGCATATATAAAATAAAATAAAATGAAATAACAAACAAGCAAAAAATTAAAAGAAGGCGAGCCTCAGCTGCACAAGGCCTCTGATGTCTATGGCTTGAACAAGAACCCATCCATAGCCACTCTCTGAAGAGCCATGTGTACAACCAGAAGAGGACTAGCAAACGGCACAATCTTCCACCTTCACAGTGTTCCTCCACCTTACTACAGAAATTCAGAGTTTTAGAAATGAGAACGTATTTTTTTGGACAAAGCAGAGTTTGGTTAGAACAAGCATTTTCATCATTCCTTCTGTCTGTGAAACAGAATTGATATTCCTCTTTCACTTTACAATTAAAAACATCTATTTAAATCCCAACATTTTCCAGCCTGAAAAAAGTTACTCTTTCAACTTTCCAACATTGGTTAGCTCACTACAGTTTTTCCTTTCTCAAGAACAGCAGTCTCCCCAGTAAGTAACAGAAAACAAACCAAGCAGCAGCTTAAGAATTTACCAAATACTGGCTTAGCTATGTTGTCAAGTTCAGCAAAATCTGGTCTTCATATTGTGTCATAAACTCTGAAGCAGCTATTTGATATGGAATGAAAATTGACCTTAAGTCTAACAACAGGGAGCAAATTAGGAGGAGTTCTCAGATTTTCTCCACTGCCTGCTGAAGATTTTGCTGAGACACATCCAAGTTTCTCTCATAAACCACAATCTTGAGGACTCTGCATAGCAGTCAAGACGTCATTGTTGGCAAAACTGCATCTCGTACAAGAGAAACCACCATCCCAGCAGCTCGTGGTACTAACAAGTTCTTTAAGAACATTCAGACATGGGTTTGCAATTAGAGTTAAAAACCTGTCAGTCTTTGCAAGCCTAAATAGGAAAGGTACCAATTACTAGAATTCCCCATTATTCTGTATACTGCTAGCAAGAGCACACACTAGTAAGAATCCCAGGGACATCAAATACCATTCTTTTCTCACTGAAGAGCTGCAGAAAAGCTGAAACGAATGATATTTTCCCCCCTGCATTGCTTCTCTTTTCCATTATTTCATTACTCAATTTCTCGCAGAAATCCCATTCCTTTTTTTAAATTATAGAAGCTATATCTACAGAGAAACCACACAGCTGTTTAAAGAAAACAGTACCATATAATCTGTTCGGTTTGTGTGTCATGGAGAGTGACACAGTTACATTCTGAAACCTAATCCACTCAGTCTGTGGTTTAGACTCTAGTACTTTTCCAGGTTTGCGCACAAAAGAAAATGACTCCTGGAGGTTCTGTTGCTATAAACAGCACAGAAGAGAACACACTAATTGCACATCAGGCTCATCTGTCTTGGAGAGGGCCGGACCTGTTAAGTTTGTTTAAAAGATTTGAGACAGCAAGACAATTCTTCCTCTTTCCTCCAAATCTTAAGACTTTGACAGTCTAAAAATCTCTACAGGAGATTATGTATACACAAATGGGTCTCAATTTGAAACTAGCAGCAACAAAAACGCAGGAATAGCCTAGCTGAAAGAGCCTAACTTCGGAAAAAATCTTGTTAAAAAATTCACTCATCTGAAGCCTGCAACTGACTTTCTTTTTTTGTGGTAGAGAGAACTAGATTTACATTCCAGCCTTTAACAACAAATACCAGGGGAGCCTCTCCCACAATAAACACATGTCAAGCTCACTCATTTTGTAAGACTGCATTAAGCAGTTAGCCAGAAATCATGCAGCGACTCCTCCTCTTCTTTGAGGATGAAACATCCGTTACTCTACAAAACCCAACAGCTGTAGCACAAGAAAGAGCTTATCACTGGCACACCGTTTGATGCCTGCATGAAGCACAAATCATTTCCTAAAGCTAGAATATCCATGAAAGTTAATGAAATTCCAGAATGGGCAAAACACAGCACTGAAGACGTTTCATCCGAGGAAAATGGTTACACCTCAAAGCCTTTGCTGGATGCTCAAGTAAAGATGAAAATACAGCAATAGGACATACATCTGGGAACTACAGATGTATTCTGGGAATTCTACAACCTGCCAAGAAGCCCAGCAATGGAACCCAGCCACAGAAATGTAATGTATGTCTAAAAAGTCTCTAATTTAGAGGCAATGCCAAGATGGCTTCTCATTTTCTTTTGCAAGAAAGTCAAGCCTGCAACCCCCAATATTGCCTTTGAAAAGTTTTATGTTTTTTCAAAAAGTAAGAGGATATCCTTGTTTTCACTTGCATCCTATACAAAAATAACACTTTCTGTATCCTGCACGCAGTCGGAGAAATCCTCTTAGCATCTCAGGGGGCCAGAAGCTCAAGACAGATGCTATCTTCCAAGAACACAGTTTCCAAACTACATTTCCTCCAAGTATGTATACAGTAAAGATTTTCAGTTGCTTGAAAAGTGATATAGGAGTTTGAAGATTTTCACTGCAAGAGTAGAATACACACCGTCTGGCAAATGTTTTATTTCTCCAGAACACAAAAGTGCTAAAGCTGTTAACACTCCTCCCCTCACTACGCACACATACAGCCCTACCTCTTCCACAGGAACAAAATCTAAGTGCCTTAATCTTTCCTGGAAGTAGTTTAAATATTTTTCTTGAGGTTTTCTAAAAATAATTCAGAATAAAGCAAACACTCTGTATGGAAAATGTAAGTCCAAACAGTTTGGCCATCTTACACTTACATCACTGCACCACTCTCTCTTATAGTGGAAAGCCAGTGGACAAACAAATGCAGGATCACAACCAGTTTTGACTGCGCTGTACAAGCCATAAAATGGAAAAGTTTTAGTCCTTTAATTGCTTCAAAGACCCCATTTTTTCTTCTTTGCCACCTTAGCTATTTGCTGCAGAGGACGTGCATCCAGACATCATGGTCTGTGTTTTATTAAAAAGCTTTCTCCATTCCTTTTTTTAACTTATAAGATGAAATCAATCAAAACAGAAAAAAGTACTTATGAATCATACACCCTAAAGAGAGGGTCATCCTTTAACTACCTAAAATAAAAGCAGAAGCATCTTTAGAGACAGTGACCGCAACTCATATACACCAGTACCACTTACGGACATAAGCAGCCTCTAATGCTGATCACAAGAAGTTGCGTAGAGTGAACTCTACAGGAGAGATCAGAACAGAACTGCCCTATATAACACCACCCTGAACTCCTCCTGGAAAGGATAACTCGACAGTGCCAGCCCATGACTGGGGAACAGACCTTGTCCAGGACTGTCCACCAACACTCTTCATCCCAGCTCTTCCATAGTGCTCAGTGACAGGGGAGACCACTCTACAGTGCCTGTTCCTGTCAGCACCCTTGTGAGAGCAGTGATGCTTCCGTGCACTTAGATGCCTGGAGAAAGTGGGGACTTAGGTACGAAAAATGAGCCACTGTCCCTGTTAATCCTTGCACTTCCCCAGTATGTGAAGGGAGGCAGAAGAAAATCTTCTTTAGAACCAGAGCACTGGCTTGAGGGTCTATGACAGCCTATCAAAACAGCCCAGTTTTGTAAGCCTTGAAATCCCCTACTAATGGAAGCCAGAAATTCTTTTAACCCTTCTTTGCTAAAACTGCATTCGTTCCTCAAGGAACAGTGCTTCCAACTCAATGGCAAGTAACTTCTTCACAGGATAACTAATCAGCACTTCAGTGCTGCTGTGATTAGAGAACATAGCCAAGGAGTGCACTCCCAGTGTTTTCACCCTGTCACAAAGCAGTCTGACAAAAAAAGATGTTACTGATTTCCAGGAACATTTCAGGATGGAGGGAAAAAAAAAAAGAACCACAACAACCAATCCACAAAACCCACACCCCAAAATAAAACACCAATTAACAAGCAGAACAAAATAAAGACCTCCAGAACAAACCTCTTTTACCTCTAAGTTAGCTGCTAGGTTGCCAAAGCCTGCAAATAACTAATATCAAAAATGTAAACAGTAATGTTAGGTATTCCCAGTAACTAAGGATCATTTCAGAATTGGATCCACTGCCTATCTTGACCACTCCTTGATTGGTGAGCAAAAATTGGATTACCCCAAGTTGTCAACTCCAGAGTCTGAATCCCAAGCCCTCCCTCCCTGCAAGGGACAAACACTTGGAAGCTGTGATATTCTCAGGAAGCTGAGCTACTTGCTGCAAAAAAGCTGCTTAGTAGACTACACATTATCTTTTAGGAGGCGTAATGAAATATTCATTTTTGGTCTGTGCAAGGCATCCATCATGCCATATGGACACCCATTAGTTCTTGCACAGAGTAACAGCTAAGGAAAAAAGCACAGCACCGGAATGGAGAAACCCAAATTCCAGCTATTACATAGATGTTGTGAATGCTATCAAGAACCATTCTCCCCACCAGCACCACACAGATGAATGCCCATTTAAGGTATCTTTAAATGATTTACCACTTAAGGTATCAAAGGAATATATGTACTGAACACCTTGACTGCTTCCGGGAAGACAGATCCATCATGCTGTTGCATAGTTGGTGAGGACATAGTGACTAGCAACACCCATTGAAGATCAGGAGCCCAAAGCCTTGATGCCCAACTTCCCCAATACAGAACTCTTTCAGATGAAACCACACAGCAATAAGGAAGACACAGGCAAAGAATCATGCAGACAGGAATACTCAGTCAGTCTCAGGCCACAGTAGGAATTAAAAGATAGCTTTTATTGGCATGTCACATGCCACTTACATTTCATAATCACACACATCCCCAAAACCAACGGCAAAACACTACCTTTAATGATATCCAATTACATGAAGGTCTCTGCTAGACCTTCTGCTAGAGAAAAGCAGGTTGGAATAAACCTGTATCATACTCTTCTGCATGAAGTGACAAAACACAAGCTCTCTCTACAGCCTGGATGACTGTCAATCAGCAAAGCAGCAGAAAATGGCTTACTTTAAGAACTCGAGTGTCCTCTTTTACCCCAGAGTAATTACAGAACACAGCAGACATTCATGCTGGAGAGCTAAGTACAATAGCTGTTTGTTACCATCAGTGTTACAATCTAGCATTTATCTAAGCCTATCACACAGAGAACAGACAGCAAGAAACGCTCACAGACAGAATTCAAATGCACTATCTGTAAGAAATTACAGGCAAAACCCAAACACCAGAATTGAGGCTTGGCCCACAACTCAATTAAACCACCCAGGAATCTACTGGTTGAGCATACATTTAATCAAAGCTTCACTTCAGAAGCATTAGGCATAGCTGGTCAGAGAATAAGCAGCAGAAAAATATTTAAACCATTGTAAGCGCCTGCGAGTAAGGAAAACTGTATCATGCACAGCAGAGGCACAGGCTTCGTGAAGAGGAAGAGTGCCCATATGTGTTTAACATTAGAAACAACTTTTCACTATGAATTCGGAAGTCCATAACCCACAGAAACAAAGACATAAAAGTCTGTGGTTACACAAGAACCTTCTTTTCTGCTCAGGTGCCTCACAAATTCCTCCACACTGAAGCCTCATCTCAAATTCTAAAAAGCTTACCACTTATTAACGTGGTACTTCCCCACACCCTTCCCAAGTGAGAAGTTCAGATCCCTTTACTCCCCATGCCTCCCACAGCAGACTTCCTGATTCAGAGACTTGTACACAGTCACACAAATCCTGCCCCAATATCCACTTTCCTTTAAAAACACCGCTAGATTCACCCGCGTTAGGGTTCAAATTGAGAAAACTGTTACCCAACATCGCCAGGCAGATTTTAGGGAGCATCAGACTCAATCTTCTAAAGCAGTATGCAGCATTTTAAAAGCTACCTTGTTTACATGAAGAGCAAGACTGAAAAGCACTGGTTAGACTAGTGTGAGCTGCCAGTTCCCTCAGTATTTCCATGCATAAGCTTCTCAAGAGAGCAGTTTAACATCACCAAGATACAGCATGGGAAATTAAAAAAAAAAAAAAAAAAGGCATAATCTACCCCATGCGACAAAGATTCCTGTCCCATCTTCAGAGGGCAACAGAAATGAGGAATTTCAGAAATACCTACTCCAGATATCCCTGGGTAGCCTCCCACCCAGAGGTGGTAAGAAATCCAAGTAACAAACCGTTATTAAACTGTTAAATAAATGATGTTATTTAACATCAATTAACACTTCGCTTAACAGTCTTCAGTATTTTTTCCAAACATACTCTGTTCCAAATGAGGAGACTAACTGTTCTACTTAATTTACTGTGGTAAGTATACCTAAGTCTCTAGTTTTTACTTTTAAAGGCTGAACACTGGCTAAAGGAATGCAATCAGCTGAATACAAATACTTGTTTGGACTCCCACAAAACAGCAACACATACTTGTCCAGAAGGGAACACTGAATTGAACATGTTATTACAAGCTCAAACCCTAACAGTACAAACAGAGTAAACAAGCACTCTTTTCAAGTTACTCATGCTCAGCTTTGAAAGTTTGATCCCTGAAGCCAGAAGTACATTCACAAAGGAGAACCAATTTTTCCAAACAGTTAGAAATACAAACCCAAGTTTAAGCAAGCTTACGAATCCTGAATAATCAGAATACCCTTAGTCAAGGCTTATTTCTGCATTCACCTCAGGCATAGAAAATAAACCGCTGTTTCTCTTCTTATACTTCTCAGTAGGCTACTATAACAACTGTACCACTATTGCACAATTATACCATTTTATCTGCATCACAAAGTGTATTTTATTTTTAAGTAGAAGTCAGTCTTCCCCAGAGAGTTTGCTTCCTCCAAAAATCCCAACATCTCCTAATTCTCTCCTCACAACTTTCTGCCAGAGAACACTCATAGCTCTGGAAGACAACTGTCTGTACTTTGGTTCTTCCTCTAAAGGCACAGACTTCAAGCTAAATCACCTGCAGTTATAGCTCTTGCTAAGACCTTCCAAAAACAGGCACAATTTCCATATTTACTTTTATCTAGGACAAGCTAGCATTTGCAGAAGTATATAAACATAAAAGATCTTTAGTCAAGTTCACTCTCTATACCTTTCATTGTAGGTTCAAAACAGAATACTTCTGTACTTAACAGTAATTCAGCTCCAGAAGTGTTATGAGAGAACTATGGCTCCTTACTATATCTGTGCAAGGTTTATCTACTTGGTGAACCAAAACACCATTGAAATTATGTTCCCAAGACAAAGCTTCTGCTACTTTGGAATCAGTTCTTGAAGAAAAAACTAAGCCTAAAAAGTGTACGAGTAAGGCACCTCAGCTCTGGAGGCTAGACAGGACAATTCTTCAGCTTGCCTTCAGCTCTGGTGCCCCAAACTAAGAATGACACTGGACATGCTGGAGAAAGTCCAGAGGAGGGTCACTAAGATCATCAAAGGGAGGAAGTACCTCGCCTGTGAGGACAGGCTGAGGAAGCTGGGCTTGTTCAGCCTGGAGAAGGCTCCAGAGAGACCTTAGAGCAGCCTTCCAGTACCTAAAGGGGGCCTACAGGAAACCTGGAAGGGAATTTTTTACTAGGGTACGTAGTGACAGGACAAGGAAGAATGGCTTTAAACTGAGAGATGGCAGATTTAGATAACGTATCAGGAAGAAGCAAGGGTGGGGAGGTACAGAAACAGGCTGCCCAAAGAAGCTGTGGCTGCCTCATCCCTGAAGTGTCCAAAGCCACCCTGTATGGGGCTTTGAACAACCTAGTCTATTGGAAGGTGTCCCTGCCAGTGGCAGAGGAGTTGGAACTGGATGATCTTTAAGGCCCCTTCCAACCCAAACCATTCTATGATTCAGAATTTCTAGATGCCAGCAGCATAAATTGCAATATGCAATCCCACGTTCACTGGCAACCCCACTGGTGTAAGACCAGACGTGCTGGTTGGTGAAGAGCTCTGGAAGTCATTAGTTCCACCATCCTCTTTGGATGGCAAATATCACACCCATCTGCAAGAAGGAAGATCTGGGATCAGTCAGCACAACCCACAACACTACAGAGTCAATCTTCCTGGAGGCTACCATGTGAAAGACATGTGAAGGACAAGGACGTGCCTGGAATAGCCAGCACGAAGTTGTGCCCAACCAACTTCGTTGTATTCTAGGACATGAGGAGAATCTGTACAGGCAAAGGGAGAGCAATGGATGTTGTTTATTGTCATTTTAGCAAAACCTTCTGCTTGGTCTCCAGTAGCATCCTCAGGCAGTTCCTTAAGATATGGCTTGAATAAGTGAACAATGCCACCAGGCTCAAGGCTTGTGCTCAATTGTCCTAAGTTCAATGCAGGCTGTCCCATTTCCATGGAAATAACTCCAAACTTCACTAGGCAAAACTTTGAACAACCTAATCTAAATGAACCTGACCCACTCTGAGTGGGAAGTGAGACCAGCTGAGGCCCAGAGGTCTCTTCTGACCTAAATTATTCCATGATTTGATGGTATCTTCTTTGTTTGTTTTTTTAATAAATGAAAACAAAAGGTCTGTTGCACTCTGGGTTTGCTTTAGGTCATTCTTCTGGCACCCTGCTGGTTTCAGCAGATAAAATGGACTAACAGCCACAACAGAAAAAAGAACTGTGCAAAAGGACAGTAATTACTTTGCTTAAAAGATTCTTCATAAGTCATCCTGAAACAAGCCTCAATACTGTATTCTCAAGTAAAGAATCTCACAATTCGGTTCCTAGCAGGGATTAACAATAACAACAAAATATCCCCAAACACCTAATCCCCACCTGCAGCTGAAGTGCTGTGAGGAAAGATAATAAGTTCCTTACTGGACTCTTGCAACAAACCTATTTTGTTCAATATGTCACATACATTTAAACTGTGAACAAAAAGAGAAACAAAAAGAGTTTGCCTGGTTTGCAATCAAGACCCAATAGAAATAGGTCCCAAAACAGTGTTCATGCATGAAAACAAAAAAAGAAAGCAAAAAGCCACCAAACAAAAACCCCATGCTTGACTGTCTGCATACCCAACAGAGATAAATAAGCATCCTGAAAGGCCATAGATAAAAACAAGTTTCCATGTTACATTCTAAACTGACGACAATGTCTTATCAAGGCAGCTAAAACTGAACAGATATCACTTGAGTTCCCCCTCCTCTCTGTTTGCATTAATTCCCACAGAAGGACTTTGGTATAAGATTTTAAGCACCAGAAGTAAGAAAAGTCATGGCATCATTTCCTGGATGGAGGCCAGGATCTCATATATCCACTCAAGCTTGTATCTCTGGAGACACTGTTTGTTCCTACCATAATTGAGTTATGTTCTGCACAATGAGAAGGTGAATCAATTATGTTCACCACTAACCAGACAAGCTTAAGTATTCTCTCAAGAGCTTAAAATTTGTGCAATGGCACCTTCAAAATACTGTTTGTTCTTCTGTTTTTAAATAAAGAATAATACTTTGATTCAATCTCTTCTCTCTTCCTGGAAATTCATGAGCTCACAAACATTCAAGTACAAACATTCAAGCACATTCAAGTTTTAACCCACTAGGGCCAGGAAACTGGGCTCCCTATTTGAAATTTACACTAAGTTTCTGATGGAGTCATTTAGGTTAAAGGCAGCATCAGTTAAAACTGACATCTAAGCCCTCGCTAAGACCTTAAGGAAATTCAAGCAGCAATCAATCATCATCTCAGACATTAGAGTCCCATCTAAAAGGGAGATTTTAATCACATGTATACAGTAGTAATACTGTAAATTCAATGGATTTGTAGCATTTTAGAGCTTAATCCTTGATGTTTTCTGTAATATTGTCTCATTACTTTGGAATATAGCTACAAATCGAACCAAATCACTGCTGCAGAGCTTTAGGTGGCTTTCACTAGATGTCACTTTCTGTACTTCTTCAAATGGGATACATTGCCTGACTCAGAAAATAAATTTAAAAGACAAATTAAAGATACGTTTCTGTATTCATATATCACAATTAAAATTGATTTTTGTTAGTCACAAAAGACAGCGAGCACCAATCTTAAAGTGTTTCCTGACACAGTGCCACAGATGTGAAGACAGTCATGTGCACTGCAAGACAACAGATACAGGTAGGCATATTTCTGGGCCAGCTCTTTAGCTGGATAAAGCAAGCACACAAGCCCTTCAAGCTATGCATTTTCCAGTTTTGGTTTGGGGTTAGTTTGGGTTTGTTGTTTTGTTGGGTTTTTTGTTTTTTGTTTTTTGTGGTTTTTTTTGTAAATAAATACTGAATTCACCTCTATTTAAATTAAACATCATTACTTTTAAAACTACCCAAGTAAAGGCAGTATCATTTCTATTGTAGTGAATACCAACGTTGTAAACTGATGAAAACACAACTGGTTTATCTAAGATTTAATTACTACAGCACACCGAGGAGAGCGTGCTTACTCATGCTACCCAAGGTAGGATGAATCCTAGACAGGTCCTTATAAAGATTAAATAACCACTTATTAAGAGTTGTGTAAGCTTTTTTAAAAGAACATACAGAATATTTGTAATTGAAAACAAAAGGTAATTACTTGGAAGGAAATGGATACTATGACCTCAGTCCACACTGATTTAACCTCCATTTTTGACAAGGACACTATTCACCGAAGTGAAAGTCATCAAAATAAATGGCAATTCCTTACTAATCTTATTTATTAAAAAGTATCTGAACAGGGTCATTTACAGCAGTCATGTCAGATTTATCACTTCCTGTGAGAATGCAAAGTTACTTGCCTAGATTCTCCAGCTGAAGCTTCTGCTATTAAAACCTATCTCCCATGCATATTTTTAAGCAGTAAAAATGGAGAACAAGAGCTCTACAGAAGGAGCAGCTATGGATAAAGCCATGGTGAACTTCAATATACAAATGACTCGCCACATATTTCCCCACTCCCTTACTTCAGTAAAACAGCTGCAGAACAAAAGACGACCTACAACAGTCATGTGCTGGAGAATGAGCCCTGCAGTTCAAATTACTGTAGCAAAAGCAGTAGAATGCTTTTGCAAGGTTTGCCAATGTTCCACAAAGTTATTTCAAATCTCTTTGGGATACTTGTTCTTTAACTCTGAAATAGTTAATTTCCTTTAAAGGCAGAAAACCATATTCTAAAAATACCAAGAAATGAATCCATCAACATAGAATTTTTTCTTTAAAACAGCTTGAAAGAAGTTGTGCGTAAACACATATGTACTAACTTGGATGAGAAAATACATTTTTGTGCAGAAATGCTAATGAATCTTAACTTTCAGTTCACAAGAAACAATATCTAATTCAACAATAAAAACATTAGTAACCTGGAAAGGGATTTTTCTCTCCAATATGCAGCTTTCGTAATCTTGGAGTTTTATTATTAGATAGCACCAAGGTAGAAGATCCACCACTGGCCAGTACTTCTTAGAACTCCAAGGACACCTTGTAGCTGGAGCTGTTTAATACAGCATCCCATTTCCCCTCAGCTCCACACATAAAAATGGTATTCCTCTTGCTTCCTCTTCCTGGAAGGGCCTCAAAACAGTCTGTCCAATTCTGTCTCCAATCTTTTCTGCACTATATTCAGCCAACTTCCATACGCGCACATAGCTCATTTGTGAGGAGTCAGTTGAGAAGTAAATCTATTTTCAAGAACCCAAACACCCAACCCATTTCTTTTTGCTGTGCAGCACCGCTTCTACATTATGTTGATTAGAACAATTTACCTCCTTCAAAATAGCTTTTCATGAAGGCTATACACAGGGAACTTATCCCTTTGGCTGGCCAAAGTCATCACTCATCCACCAGTTAGTTACCTCCCTCTTAAAGTAATCTTTATGGAAGTAACAGAAATTTAGAATCCAGTTGGAAACACTTCTCAGTCCACACCTGAACCAATAGCCTCAAGGACACATCTGCTCTGTCACACTGGTAATAAAATATAACATTTTAAGCATTTAATGAATCCAGCAGAAACAATACAGTAAAACGTATTTCACTTTATTCCGTCTTTGAACAAAAATTCAAGAATCTCATTAGAGAGAGGTTTACTGCAAGGTATCTGCTACTTGTAACTATACCTCTAACTATGCAGAGATCCTTATAAGCCTTTTACATTATTTTATCTTTCTAGGAGAGCAGCCAGGAACTACCTCCCCACACACAATGACTCAGGGTCACAAGAGGATTGAAACAGCCCTAGACACCTTACATGCAAACAGTTTTTTTAGGTAAGAGATGACCTTGCTGGAAGATACCGAATCTCAAAGCCAATTCAGCTTCCCCAGCGAAGCTACAAAATGTTCAGGCGCTATGTTTATAGCTTAACAGAAGTACAGACTCATACTGCATGAAACCCTTAACATTAGGGGATAATGGGAAAGAACAGGAGTCTGTTTACTCCCGATGAAAGAAACACACAAGTTTAACACTAATAGTGATAAAGCCCCTATGCAACCTCTGTTTAAAAGCAACTAGAAAGGCATAGTTAGCCCAAGAAGCAAAGTAGACCTGGCTCACTAGACAAGCAAGATCCACTGCTACGTAAAGACTTCATGTGGTTTTCCAGAGTCTTGCCTTCTTAGAGCACACCATTTTCTACATTTACAAACAGCCTCTATGAGGGTATATTCCTCCAAAAGGTGTCTAGAACATCCAGGTTAAAAAGAAATCAGCCTCCAGAAGAAGGAAGCACTTAATCCTTGACTGGCTTGAAGGGAGAAATTTTGTACACTGCCTTCCTCCTCCCCTATCCATTGAAAATGAAAAGGCTGAACAAGGGCTGCAAGCTAATGAAGATCAGTGTTAAAACAAACAGAACAAAACCCAACCCACCTCCAAAAAACCCCATTCCACACAACACAAAAGCAAACAAACAAAAACCCGAAACAACAAAAACCCCAGAAACAAAACCAAAAAACACACTGAAAAACCCACTGTTACAAAAGATGCAAACTACACTGAGGGATAAGGGAGAGAAGCGTAAGCAAAACGTTCAATTAGTCACCAATTACTTCCTGTAGATATGGCAGAAAGAAACAGAGCAGAAGTGAACTATTAAATGCATGCAGTAAATTACAACAGGAGCTAGAACCTAAAGAGAAATATTCTACAAGCAAATCTGGTATTGAAATGCTTTCAGTACTGTTTCTTTAGCGACACTGGAAACACCCATGGAAGAACCCAGATGCAAAATCTGAGTTCCCAGGTTCAGTCTCCTCAGGGAAGTTTCAATCTGCTGTTCACCAAAGTTCTGGTGACTGGGCTTATAGCAACCACCAGCAGCTGGGTTGTGGTGACCATGAAACACCGGAGCTCAAGATCCTGAAGGCAGTGAGGAAGGAGAGGAACAGAGTACATACCCTAGACTACATGAAAGCAAACTCTGGCTTATTCAAGAAGCTGGTAGGTGGAATCCCCTGGCAGGCACCTTTGAAAGGCATAGGAGGTGAGGAAAGCTGGCAGGGCTTTAACAGCAACACCCTCCAAGCACAAGAACAGTCCCCATCCCCATACTCAGGAAAACAAGTAGACATAACAAAATAAAGGGTTGTTTAAGCAAGGAAGTCCTGAACAAAGCTCCAAAGGAGGAATTCAGAAACACTGCCAGCTTCCAGGTGGTGTTAGGAAAGTCAAAGCTTGCGAGGTTGCAATGGACATGAAGGGCAACAAGTACAGTTCTATTGCTATGTAATTCACAAAAGACTGACCCAGGAAAATGTGAGACCATGGCTGACCGAAGGGAGCACAAATGTAAGGCCGAGGTAGCCTATGCCTCAATGCCTTTGCTTCAGTCTTCAGTGTGGAGGCATCCAACTCCTCTGCTTGGCAAAAGTATTTCCTCCTCTGAAGAAAGTCTTCTCTTCAAGAATGAGTTTGCTAATCCTTACCTGATAATCCAGCTACATTTAATGGGGTAAAACTCATCCTACTGACAGCAGAGTGTCATCAAAATTCATTTCTTCCCTAGTAGAAAAACTTTGAAAACTGTGTTTTTCAATGGGAAAGACATTAAATGCTAACTGGTGCAGCACTGAGGGAGGACATTAGCATCTACAAGAGAGTATAACATGCTCAAACTAATGTCTACTTTTCTCCTGCATAGCTCATTTGTCTGCAAGGCAGGCTAATTCTGAAAATCTCATTAGGAGAACTAGCTGAGAAACTCTGAGACAGACATACTCCTAACAAATGTTCACTTAGATCAGAGTCAGATCAGATTTATTTTGCTTACATTTTAGTTCAAGTCACAGTTCAGAGATGGCTGAAACAACACAGCATTATATGAGAGGAAAGAACTCTGAGTTTTAGACTGTATTCAACCCCAAGCATTTAGGTTTAGATCAAATCCTCACAAACTCCATTTTGCGAGCATCTAAAGTAAACCCCCTTCCACTTTGTAAATTTTTTTCTCAATTACCCTAAACATTTCTTTTCTACATGAATCACCCACATTCAAAGAGAACGGCTTGGAACTAGCAGTATATGTAGTACTTCTGAGGGGATCAGTACTGCACATTTCTTTGCCCTGTTATACATAAAACACCTTAACCAAAGCTGCCTTAGGACAGCATTTCTTTCTAGTCTTTGCAATACAGTTCATCACAGAGATGAGTGAGGACAAAGGACAATGTAACACGCTTGCCTTTTTCTTTTCTCTCTTTCTGTCTACCATTCCCTTCTCTCTCCCCACCCCCCACTCCCACCCCGAGTTTTCTTTATGCTTAAATATTTTTCCTTCTTAGCATTAGAATCTTAGCATAAGAACGAACAGGTAACAGCCAACAATTCGCTCTGGCCATAGTCCGAAGGTGAGTTTCGAGGAGGGCAATGAAGTTCTGGAGCAATCTTTTGAATAAACCAACCCACCTTCTTTCAAAACAGTGTCTGAATACATAAAATCCTCCTATTAAAATAGCTGCCCAAGCTACCAAAGTTAGCCAAGTAGGCTATTCTCTATCTAGCCATCCTTCTGGGAGAATACACAGAACAGAATATATCCGACAGTGCTAAATATAAGTACCGCAACATGCTTCTCACTACAGTTCAGACAGAGAAGGAAAGAAAAACCTTCTTCAATCTCTCAGGATACATCTGCCTTAAATGTGAGCAAGCATATCTGATTAGTATAATAACAGCCCATTTTTAATTTGCATTTTAAAATCTGCATTTGACAGCAAACACTTTCTTCTCTGGAAGTCAACTCTCCATGAGAGCATTTCATCTGCATGTCAACAGAACTGCTGCAAAAGGTGTTACATATACAACGCTATTTAGTAACCAGTAAACTTAAACAAGCTGATGAGTTTCAGATAAACCTCAACAAGATAATATTGACCAAAGTAAGGCTTTTTTTAATCCCTCCCAAAAAAAATACCCATGGCACAAATACCACCCAGGTACCTAGCTTAAATATGGAACTCCAAAAGATCTAACAGATCTAACAGAAATGACTTCTTACTGCAGAAGAATTTTCTATCTGGTTCTCTGCTTTCTTTTTCAGCAAGGCAGACCAGAAGAACCTTGTCCTCTAAGGGTCTCCCAGGAAAAACAAACAGACCAAAAAGCAAAACGACTTTCTTCAAACATTTCAGCTATCTGCACAGTGGATGAAACCAAGTGAAAAATACAAGTACCAGCAGCAGTGCAAAATGCTTCGTTTTCTGGGGTTTTTTTATCATACCAATTTCTCCTACCTTTGAGTCTTTTCTACAGAGTTCTGGATCCAAAGGATGCCAGGAGATATGTCAACATGATACTATCACTACTGTGCAAGTTACCCTAAAGCAATTCTCTAATCTGCACCAAGTGCTACTCTGGAGAAGAGAAGACGGATTGTTTTGTTTATGCCTGGAGCTTAAGTCTTTAAGTTATGCAAGTGAGGGCATCCAGGCTTAACCTTCAATTTTTGTGTTTAATAGTGCAGACTTCTTTATTTCAAATTCCTCCACGTCACTAGTTCATTTTTAATTGCCATTTAAGAATTTTGCAAATGTTTTCTTTAGGTGTAACACATCATGCAAAACTCTACAGTAACAAAATCTTCTGTAGAGTTAAACTTATTTCAAAACACTGACTACACAACCAGCAAATCTTCTGCACAAGGTGACAACCCAGCACCTGGAAGTAGAAGGAAACAGATCAGCTTCTTCCTTGATGAGTTTCTTAAAAGTAGGAAGACAAGTTCCTCTCATCCATCATACTGATGCAGTTCCCTTTGTTTTAGAAAGGAAGTTCTAGATGTGCAGCCTCTATACACATTTTTATTATTGCTATACGAAAAAGCCCAGCCAACAGAAGCATCTCAAATGTGAAGCAAAGACACTGAATTTTGTGTTCCAGCTTATCCCTTTGGTATCCCTACAAGAGCTACTCACTGAACCACATGCAACTTGTCTTTTTTCTCAGCACCCACACATTAAAATTAACAAAGGTGAAGGAGCCTTGAGTTACAACTTTTTTCTTTATTAGTGCTAAAATCAAATTATCATACTTAACATAGAGTAAGTGCACATGTATTACTAACTATAGCCTGTAATAAGTGGATTGGACAGTATGCAGCAGGAGACGTGGGAGGACACTCACTGAAAAAAGGTATCATGTAAATATTTACACATTTATTTTTAAGAAGGCTTAAGTTAGAAGACTGTGGGAATTCAACAACTGCTGGAGATAGAGGCAAACTCCTTTCAAGAACTTCAAAAATAAGATTTTTGAGATGTTTTCAAAACATCATCACATCAGTACCATCTGATTTTGCAATCCCCATCATACAAAACCTTTTTAGTAACAAAACGCACATATACAAGAGAGCACAGTTAGACACCACTGCTCATTGTTCAGCTATGCTAAAGATGTCCACTGGCACAGGTAATAGTACTGACGCTTATTTACCTTAAGGTTTCTCCATAGTCCCTAAGTACCAATACTGCAAAAAGAAGATAATGAGAAGCATTGCCTGCTGGGCACTACACATCTGAACCCCCAAAACATGATTTTCAGACACAGTGTCTTACAAATATTAGGATGAAAGAACTCAGCTATGGAAGGCAACCCCTATGAGTGGCATGCCCCAGTGAGCAGCATCAGGCCCATGATGACATGCAACATCAACTGCACTGAGCTCAACACCAGGTACCACTTTTGGGTGATTCTGAAGGAAGGTCTTGTTACTGCAACCAGAGAAATAAAATGTGGGAGGGTGAAGAAGAGAAAAAAAAGATTCCTTGATTAAAAATAAATAATCAGCTATCATTCAAGATCTAAGTGAAAAAAAAAAAAAAAATATATATATATATATACACACTGTTTATTAGTCCACAACAGGGAGGACAAAACTATGCTAACAGAGCACAGAATTGTTACATCACCACCAAAGCAAAAACCAAACCAGCACTGCTGCAAACACCGAGTCTTGTATCGCAAAATCCCTCTTCAGAAGGCTTACCCCATTACCAGGTATTTCTACAGGCCGAAAGAAATATCAAATAATAACAAGATTCCTCAAGTCACAGATGATGTAAATTTTACTTAACCATGCCCAGCATCCTAGTAAGCACAGGAAAGTGTGTTCTCCTTTTTAATGGATATCCAGAAGAGCTGAGCAAAAAGCCTCATCTAAACCTAGGCCTTAGGAAAATGGTGGCTTCAAGAAGTTTTCTGTAAGAAATGTAACAGAGCGCTGTCTTCAGTACAAAAATCCCTTGGAAGGAAACAGATTTCATTCTAATTCTGCCCAGACCAGCCCTTTGGCACTCAAGGGTCAGATTTCCCCAAAGCTGTGTGAACAGTGACAGACTCCCCATAGCCTCCAAGAGCTGCCGCTCAGGAGAGCACACAGGATCTCTTCAGAAATAATTAAAGTAATAACAACAACAACCATCATCATAAAATCACAGGATGCTTAGGGTTGGAAAGGACCTTAAGATCATCTAGTTCCAACATCCCTGCCATGTGCAGGGACACCTCACATTAAACCATGTCACCCAAATCGTCAAGAATCCTTCTCCTTTCTGTAAACCTTGTCATAATCCATGCTGCATTATTAAAAAGGTTTATCTGTTCTTCTATTTAATTAAAAATTAGTAATTTTTAACAGGTAATAGGGCAATGCAGATGGCAGAGCAGCCTGCACCACCCTTCCCTCCAGCAAATTCTGTATTTGCTTTCTGCATCCCCCCTTGTCTGCCCCTAAAACCATTACAATGTCCATGGCCATGCCCTTGCCTATGACTGCATTTGTTTTTCTTCTGCAGTAGAAAGTACACAGCGACAAAAGCTGTGATAAAACTCCAACAATCACAAATATTTAATCTCAGTAATCTAGATAATTGCCTCTGAGCTTGAAAGCAATGCTCTGAAGTCTTATTAAGGTTTAACGTGTACAAAAATTAGAGTAACATACCGGATCAGTAATGTTTACCTACCCTGTTATGATTTTAGGCAGAAATTAAGCTTAAAGATGTTAAAGATGTTAAAAGAGGACTTCTTTCCTTTCTGTTTTCTTAGAGACCTGATGTAATTTCTGCCTTTCAAACCCATCCCCCCTCCATTTTTTTCTTCTAAATTTTACATTCAGAATCCTTAAGCACCCAAATCTTTTTTTTTTTTTTTTTTTTTTTTTGGTCAGGCAGAAGTGAAGGGAAAGGAAGGGCAGGGTTCAAGCACCAACTTGATTCCTCAGCAAATTAAAACTCTGGAAAAGTGCTCCAGTGATTTCTTGCAACTAATCACATACTGGATTAGAAGCTAACAGGAGGTTTTATTAAAACAGGAGATTTGCAGCCACTGAAGTTTTAGATGATTTAGCCTAGCAACTTGCTAACACTAGAGGTTCCAACATCAGGACCACATGAAGCATCTGTGTTAATACTCTCAAGCCGAATGCAGCTCTGGATGGACAGTACAGTCCATTAAAATGGAAGAATGCTTGACTGCTTTATACAACTGTGTGGCAGCACAGCACTGTGCTCAGCCGATTCGTGGGAAGGTTTACTCAGAAGACAGATGATGCTGTTGCTTGCAGCACTGCCCAGGCACACACTGCAGAAACCAAAACGCTGCTGCACTTGTGACTTGCCATCATGTAGGAGTCATACACAGTGGGGGGAAATCTCCACCTCGCAGGCGTGTGCTCCCCCAGCTTCCAAGAGAGTACTCCCCACAAAAGGACACCAAGGTTTCTGAATGCGCTACAGAAAACCCAGCCAAGACAAGCTTGGGTAGAGCTCAGGACAGCAGCACCAGTGATGATGCAAAAAGTGATAGACAGACGCATTGAACATGACACAAGGACACAAAACCACATACACACGCTCCCCCCCATGCAAATACAGTTTGCAAATGGGAAGTCAGCTAAGGGCGAACATGCTTTTGCAACATATTTCCCTCCTTTTTATGCGAGCAAGGAAGTTAGCTTTTCGTCAGTATCCCTGTGACTTGTAGGAATCCTTGTGTCTAGGTGCAGAAAGACATATCATAGACATGCTGGGTGAAGAGCTTCAGTACAGAATTAATTTGGCACTGAAGCACTCTTGGGACAATGAATTTCAGTGCCTGTATTTGCAACAGTCAAAGGTGAACAGTGTGTATAGCCTAGAGAGGTTATTCTCTCATCACACTCATGCTTTACCAATGCCACCAGGAATCTACCTTGCTTGTGGCTGCCACTGCTCTGTCAAACCATCATGTTTCCTCTTTCACTAGCAGCCATCAAAAAACACTGCCTTGTCACCTCAATTCTTCTCCTGTTCAATTGCTCATGAAGACAGAATTACTTCATTATTATTTTAAGAAATGCTTACTGCTAGAGATTAAATATCAAAAATTAAAGGAAAGAGGGAAAAAAAGCCATTCACCATTTCCCCCCCCTCCAGTTTTAAGATTAGAACGATGGAAGAAACGTGTGTGCTAAAACATTCTTGCTTACAGTTCTCAGCAACATGGAGGGGAAAGGACCAAGCACCGCAAACTTCACTGTCTAGCCCAGACCTTCGCTAAATAATTTCTCATCTCAAAACACTTAAGCAAAAGTTAAATATCATTTGAAAAGCAGACAATATGGTGCATCCACTAGAGCTGCCTACACTGATCTTTCCCCCCAGAAAAACATGGAGACCAAAAAGACACAGCACTGTTGTAAGTTAAGTTTTATCCTGTCTGGACACAAGAATCCTAGGACAAATTAAGAGTCCCAACTAAATCAGTGTCTTTCATATTCATTATAAAATGCAAACACTGAAGACCGGTGGATGAATATACACCTGTAATACCGTACTTTCCAGATTTCACTATTTGAAGTAGAAATATCAAAACATTTTCAAGAAAGGTATTATGCAACAACCACAAGGTTTTACTCTCACAAGGAAACTAAAGAAATGAAAGAAACTTGCCAGATAACAGAACATAACCTCCATCTGACTGTCCTGATTTGCACCAACTGCTACTGGTTTGCACACTACACTCTTGAAAAAGGACAGTGCAACGTTGACGTTAAAAGTAAAACAATTGCAGATAACCATTATCACCATAATAAAAGTGAGTCTAAGAGCTTACTAAGTTAAACAGGAGCAGAGGGAAATTCCAAAGCCTAATTTTATCCTCTTAAGTATCTAGATATATAGACATGTTTGCAGAAATATTTTCCATTCACATGACGGCTACAACATTAATTACTTGTGATGACTATCTTACAACATTCTGCTAAACACACTCACACTGACAAGTTTAATCTTACAGAGGCGTATGTTTCCACAGAACAAATCTGACACCAGCTATGGTGGGGAAAGGAGACATGTAAGAGAGGCTTTCATTAAAAACCAAGACATTTTTATGGGTGAAGCTCATCCACACAGGAAGTCTTTGCACTGCAAGTTTACCTGTGTGATGGGTCACTAACACCAGATTGGAAAGGCAGGGGGAACACCACAGTCCTATGGAGACTGGTACTTACAGGTGGTAGGTAGTATGTTCCACAGCATGCTGTGGCAAATGCTCAGCTTGGTTATATAAGCCAGAAGCTAAACAAAAAGACTTGGCATTAGAGGAGAAAGGGTGACTCTTCAGCATTCGTCTACTCACAACTCACAGCTAGGAGGAGCAACAGTATAATTACGCATGTTCAAACAACCCATTTTGTACCAGCAGTCATTAACTCACCATAAAATGCTACAATAAAAAAGGGAAGGGAATTACACTTCCAATGTGGCCCAGCTTTCTTCTTACAATACAGTTAAGACTTTGAAAGATAGTTACCTTCTCTTTAACATTTTTTATTCTGAAAGCAGAAATGAGCTAATTTAAGAAGTTAGGTTTCTCTCCAATTTCTCTATTTCTCCATTGTCCACTCTGCTGCAACATTAACCTATCACTTGCTTTCATTTCTGAGTGATGCCAACTCACTTCTCGGGCTGCCTGGCAGCAGGAGGTTTAACTTGTGTAAACCTCCCCTCAAATGACATATTGCCCTGCCTCCACTACTCAAGAACATGGGGAATAGCTGATGCTATTTATCTTCATTTTGCTGAAGACTTTCACAAGATATTAAAAAAATACCAGAAAATCAACCTTGAAGCAAATGTGCATTTCCATACATTTTTAGTTGTGTTATTAAATTGGGTTCACAAAATAATTTTAAGTAATGACCTCTTAAACTCTGAAGACCTTAAAAACTTACATACGACGTGTAATTTTAATTACACATACAGGCAAGCAGAAGGCTTTTAATATAAATCTCGTAAAAGCAAAGCTGTCACAGTACTTTTATAGCTTCAAATAGTAAGCTGTTTCAAAAAGTAAAAACCTGCCATAGATATTCAGCACCATTACTTGTAATACAAAACAAATCAAAACTCAGTTCTACAGTAAAGGAAAAAAATAGCAATATGAAGAGTTATTCAACAGCCGTAATTTTACACTCCTTGTTTCCTTGTTTTTGCTAGAACAATCCAGACATTTGGCATTACTTTCACACAGTTGCACGTGTGGTAACATGTGCCACAAAATCCATACGTAAATGTTCTTAACAGACTGTGATTCCAAGAACTACGGCACCTTCAGAAAACTACTCATACTCACTGTCAGAGTATAAGAGCAATGCTTTCCTTACAGAAATTACAAAGGAAAGGAACATAACTCAACAACCCATTTCAGTTTTCAGAACAGGAAGTTGTAGGACAACATCAGAGTAGCAAATTAAGTCTTGTAGCAGGGGAATCATTAAGTCTTATTCATGCCAGGATCCCAACGAAGGCAGAATCTTATAAAGGTGATTACTTAGCTTTAACGTAATTACATTTAAAACATTATTTCTAAGTGGACATCTGCCTGCAAGTTTATATCACAGCATAAAAACATGTACTTCAGTGCACCCTATGAACCTGAGAGATGAACTCTGCGTTTCCCACCTCCAATTCAGTTTCCAGGTGGACCATGTTAGATATAGCTCACACTGCCTACATAAAAAGGTTTTCAGCTACAGACTTTCCTGCTCAGAGTTACCTAATAGTGTAAACCCACTGTTCTGTCAAGCACCTCTCTTTCCATTTTGCAATAGAGGATCCAGACAGTTTACAAATGAACACTAACTCTGCAGAAGAGTCTGTACGATCCAAATTCTGTTTGTTTTGGTGAAAAGGCAGCTTGTCAAATAGCTGCTATACTCACCCTAGATGGCTGCGCACTTCCCACAACACATCAGCTATACCAGAAGAAAACCCACACCGATAACTCACTTTCCTTTCTCCTATGCACTTTCCACACGTCAATTATGTCGACTGCTGTGGTATCTAGTTATAAAGATTAGATACCACAGATTAGAGATATGGGACAGTTCCTGGGAAGCGAAATGAATGCTTAACTTTGCAAAGCACTTTGTACTTCCTGCCTACTCACTTTGATTTAGTCCTTACTTTCTCAGTTTTGTTTCACCTTCTTGTCCTATCTCTACCCTTTCCCTGAACCAAAGGAAAGCCACTGTTACCAGCTTCCCTCTTACCAGGCAGCAAATACACTTACTCCTCTCCTCCTCAAGAGAGAGCACTAGTAACAGTCTGTAAAAGAAGATGAACATACTGGCTAGAGTGTTAAGTAGAGGATGAATTATTTAACCTGAGCAAGTACAAGCAGCCAGCTACCACATGCCAGAGTAAAGTTTTCTTCCTCAAACTCGATACTTCAGAATATATGATTACATGTGCTAACAAAAAAGTACTGGCCTGTCCCTGTTCAGACAAATCCTAACATACCAAAGTATTCAGCTATCTCGGGGCTGTGGACTATGAACTTCTCATGATTCTTTGCTCTTTCTCAGGAGCTGCCAAGTGTATAAACATTATTTACTCACAGATTAACAGTTGGTAAATTGGTCCCAGGAATCGCTGAAGAATTTTCCTTATAACCACTTCCCTTGCTTTAGAAAAAAAACAACAAAAAAACAAAACCAGAAGCCAACCACACAACGCCTTCCACCCACCCCAACCCCCCAACCCTGAATGAATGTGAGAACTTCCTGCACTCAGAACAGCATGAATAGACCTGGCAAGTAGTCAGGGAGATAGTACAGGCCCATGAATGCTCTGAATACAGCTTCTGTGCTGCCGCTAAATTAAAGGAATTCAGGAGCCTCACAAAGGCCTGGTTATTTAATTATATTATAAAATAAAAGGCTGAATCTATTAGACAGCATACGAAAGAAACCCTTTCCCGAGTGCCTGTGCAGAACAAGCAGCCCCAGTGACTCTGCCCAGCCTTCTTTCCCCCTCACCCTGGGGTGATGTCACCACCACACTCCTGACAGCAACCGCAGCACAGCTCTGCCCTACCTGGAGGCAGGAGTCCTCATCAGATTGAGACAAACCAGGCTGCTTTACCACATCTTTTTTCTTCTTACCTTTGCTATCCATTCATCAGGAAACTCACGACACTTGCAAGAAAGCTACAACTGCATTTACCTTCAACCCCTGATTAGATGCACTCACAGCACCATTCAAATTCCCTTTTCACTCCATCTGCCTTCAGAAAAAACAAAAGCACACACATTAAAAAGAGTAACCACCACCAGCAAAGTGAGATGACAAAACATCCACTTTTTTTCCCAGTCATGTGCGACCTTCCCTAACCCTTATAATTAGCAAGGAACAAATGCACTCAACAATTTGCCTTAACAGATCATCAGGAAACAAAACTGAAGCAGCTTCCTCTTATTGAGGATTCTGATGCTCACCAAACCTCTCAACAGCCTCACAAACATGCAAGAAAATGGATAGGGTGAGAACAGCACACAGGAGAGATCAAAGTGACCCACAGCACAGTGTACTCATTTTTACAGTTCAGCAGCCCCACTTACGAATCAGGAACTCAGCCTGTTACACGTGACACCTTTACCAATACCAGCACCTCATCATCTTTGTGCCTTGCCACAAAGGTGACAGCCCTCCATCAGTTCAGCTCACAGTGAAATGCTCAGATTTAGTGGCCATGCCTACATGGCTTAATGAGACCTGTAACTAGCCACTGCCATGCTCTTCACTAAGAGGAGAAGCAAACAAATATTCACAATCAAAGCAAAGCAGCCAGGCATGCCTGCTTGCAGACAGTCCCATGGGGGTATATTCTCCTAAGCCAAAGTTGCCAAAAGAACAACAGTAACTCCAGCACATACAGGCAAATGCTCAAGAGAATGTGAGAAGACAAGACTAGATGTTTACATATAAATGATAAGACAAGGTTTGCCTAATCTTTTATTAGGGAAATAAGGATATTGTGCTAGCTCCCTGCCACTTGTGGATCAAGATACTGCTATATTCAGAAATTTCTGCTACAAGAAGGTTAGTGGGTATTAATTTTACACCACAGCATTTGTTTCGGTATGGAGAGCATCTGCATTAGGTATGAAGGTTAGACATTAGTCTCTGTCTTTGAACCACTCCACATGTTGCAAAACAGTATAGCCATGTCTACAGAGAAAGGCTGAAAGGATTCTCAGCTGTGTACATGCCCCAGACGTTCAGAAAAATTAGTGGATGTGAACAACAGAGACCTAAGCAAAAGTGAAACCTGACTGAAAAAAGCCAGTGCAACCAAAAAACCCATACAGAGCCAAGGGACAAAGGCCAATGAACTTTTCAAAGAGTGTCAATCTCTGATTCAGGCTTGCCAGTATGCACAGCATCCAAACAAACCTGAAGTAACAATATCATGTCTCAAAAGGCAATTCACCAATTCTTAAAATGGAACACAGTTAAGAACCTCACAGAATGAAGACTGCACCCTTATCAAAATTACAGCTGTTCTTATTTTATGAGTGACAAGTACACATACACACTCCTCTCCTGGACAGATGTCTGCACACTGAGTTCCCAGAACCTGCCTACAAGGAATCCATCCTTCTCCACAGCTACAGGAGGAGGCTAGACTTGCCCTGTACCCATCTCCTTAGCAGTGCCATCCTTCACAATTCAGAAAGGACAATGATTGCTACCTTTTGGTTTGTTTTTTTTTTTAATCTTGACCAGCTGGACAGAGTCTTGGATGACATGGTGCAGTGTGAAGAGTCCCTGCCCATGATGGGGGGGGGGGAAATGTGGAACTAGATCTTAAGGTCCCTTCCAACCCTACCTATTCAATGATTCTATGCCTAGCTAAGCTGGCGACAAGAAGCAGTGCCAAATGCTGAATCTCCTCCACATTTGCTGTGCATATTCCGAAAAAGCATGAGCCTTACAGATGCGCCACATCTAATACCACTGCTTACACTTCAGTCTAATGTGAAGATTCAGTACACCCAGTTCTAGGTTCAAAGGCTCTTTTACTATCAGCTTATGCAAGATTAGTCTTTTTCTTTCATAACCAGTTTACAAATTATAGACAAGGACTTTGAGAACATTATGCAGGCCACAATCTTTGCCTCTTAAAATCCTACATTTGCAAAAGATGCACTGCTGGGTGAAGAATATACATGTGACATAGGACTTTATTAAAAAACAAACCAACCAGAAACTTTTCAGATGCTTGTTTCTGTAACGTAAAGGTACAATATACCTTAAACCTCTTCAAGGGTCTGCTCTTTTTATCTCTTTTGACTGTATCATTGCCTGATCCCACATTGTTAACACAGACACAACAATTTGTTATAGCTATGTGCTGTGACTTTCTGGAGAGCATTTTGCTTATCAGCTTTTGCAGCCATGTTAGTTTTTGCAGCCATGTTAACCATGTTAGAATGAATGCTCTTCTCTGTAAGTAATGCAGTGGTACTGTTTCAAACATAGCCCTTTAGATATGGGCATGGAGGAAGCCACGCACAACAGCAAGACTTTTACTGATAAATGGGCATTTTGGAGAAAACCCCCAAAATCTTCAAAAAGACAACTAAAACTGTACAAAATGAGTGACTGGAAAAAGGAACCAAGAATGCCAAGAAGCCGGGGGAAGAAGTGAATTCAGCTGCATATTCTACATTTAAAGGACCTACAGCTGACCTATGCTTTGCAATCTGCTGACAGTCTCAAGACAGTGCAGTTGACAACTAAGGTGACAAATCTGCATTCTCCCATTTCCACAGAGTAAGAAAGTAATCAGTTATTTGCCAGGAACTCAAAATACACGTCCTGTTAACGCAAAACTGAAGCGGCATGAAGTGCTGGAACTGCTCACGCTCCAGCAGAGCACTACACAAATGATTACACCAAACCCAGGGTTGCAAAGTAAATGTAACATACAGCCCAGGCTCCAGAAGACCATTTTCTCCAGAGAAACATTCTGACACTGACAGAAGGAATATGACTTAGTCCACTGCATGCTACAAAGCATCTCAATCGTTGTACTATGATATCTAGCGATACTGATCAACATATTTGTTCTAGGTTTCAATTATGAAGGAAAAGGCTGGAAGTTGCAAAACAAACTAGGATCTTTTATCACATGGATTCAGAATGGAAACCTTCCGAAACATTTTTCTTACAAGGGACGCTTCCAGCACGGAATCTGTAAAGCAAAATAAAATAATGTACAAATATTAGCAGGAATTAAAAGTTGTCATTTGATTAAGAAGATTGAAGAGACACAGCAAGCAGTTCTCAGTGATACAGTCTAATCTAAGGGAAATGCATGTACTTATACAGATGATACCACTGTTCTGGAAGTTAAGAAATAGAAACACTTTCTGTATGTAATAGTCTGAAATTTATCACATTAATCTTCAGTTTATTCACAGGGAATATAAAGACAACAGATTCTATTTTGGTTGATACAGACAAGGGACATGATTTTCATGCCAAAAAAAAAAAAAAAAGAACTCAGACAAGAAGACAACTCAGATGGATACTTCAAAGAGTTCCGATTCCCATTTTCAGCCAGTCCTTTCTTTTATTAGCTAGGACACCCAAGACAAAAAAGTTATCTGCTTGCTCTGAAAGGACAAACTCTGGTCTACTTTTAACCACTGAAATTTTAATCCACACAATCACATTAGGAGCTCCACACTTTTACAAAGCATATTAAAAAATCCTCAACTCTAAGACTGAAAAGGGAAGAAAGAAACCCACCTTTTGTATAATTACATATTACACAGCTTTCAACAAGCTACTGTTGGTCTTTCTCAAATGCTTCTGAAATTGTGTCTCTTACACATGTGATTAACTTCACTTTGAAAAACATCCTGTTTGCAACCTGCAAACTATCTTGTCTTTGTGCTTGTAGCCATGTGATACCAGAAGAAAACAAGAGCTCCAAACTTGTTAACTTCAGTACATTACGCATGCTAGCCTTATTCCAGGTGTTCCACCACTCCATTCATTACAGTTTTTGTCATTGACTTTTTTATTCTAACGGGCAAGATTTATAGCATGAAAGCAAACATACGTAGATGCAGAAAGCCAGTAATGACACACAGTATTAGGTTGTCTTAGACATAATTAAGTTTCATAAATAAAATGACAGTTAACAGAGATTGTTAGCCCCTAGAGGTCTCCCACTAAGTAACACACAATAAAAGGCAAAATATCCTCCATCACATACAATCTGAGTCAATAATCATAAAATAACTGATGATAATAAATCACTGGTAGATCTGACCAATCATCTTCTGAGCAAGCAGGCTTCAGATATAATTAGGTTTGCTGCTTGCAGGACTCTTATCACAAATCCAGTGCTGCTACTTCTTATCTGCTTTAAAAAAAAGAAAAGTTAGGGAGGATGAGACAGGAAGAAAAAGCAAGTGTTTGCCCGAGAATAATAAAATGTCACTATATGCAATTCTGGTCAGAAAACTCACTGTCCACCTGGGAACCTACTAGTTTCATGGTAGCTTTAAAACTGATGAGAGCTGCTTAAAGACCATCTATGACCTATATGAAAGTAAAATTGTTGCCTGTAAGAACTTTAAGCTTTTCTGTACCAGGTTTTTTTAAAGCAAATAATAGGCTGGACTAGGCACAGTTATTGTTCAAAGAAGCATGCAGCTTTTTGAAAGGAAAGGAGTTGGTATTATTCTCATCAACTGAAGGTGCCTGAATCACAGGTTTTGTTCTACCCTCAATGCTGCATCTGAAATTCTCTCCTCGCCAGAGCACGTATTCAGAAAAGGAGTGGCCTGCTACTTATCTTAATTACAGGTCTTGCTATCTCTTTCTCTTTGGACACAAAGCTTCATAAATCGAACAAACAGGAAAAGAACCTGCTTTCAGATTACATAATGAGGTTTATGTAAATCGCACCTACAGCCTAGGGTCCTGAACTTCAAAGGCATTCCGGCTCCTCGTTACCCCTTGGCCCATGGCCCACGGCTTTGTCTTTATTTAAATAAGCTGGCATGGCACTTGAAGTGCCTGCAGATGAGAGGAACCGGCTCAAGTGGCTATTATGGGTTTTGGAGAATTATTAATACAATTCAGAGCCTAGTGAAGTTGGTTCAAAGATCCCTGTTATCATTGGACAAGACCAGGAAACAATTAATACCCTGCAGAGAGCCGAATTTACCCCTGGCCCACAAAAAAAAATGTTGAGTTAAACTTTAAAACTCTTCCCCACCTACACAATTTCATTTTCCTTCCACACCAGGAACTAGGCTAGGTGAAATTTGAGACAAAAATCCCCTGAAACTCAGTATTTTACATCAAGATGTAAAGAGTTATTCTTAGCTGTCAAATCGAGGAACACACAGTTAGCTGGGCAATGCGTATTTTCAGCATCCCTCCAAACAAGTCAAAGCCAGCTGGAAGAAATTTTACTTCCCCATCCACAGAAAAAGCTTCAAAGAATAGAATGCCATGTTGCAAAATTAAATGACTTTTCACTCCAGGAGGTCTTTCTTCCCAATTTAACAGTTGTCATTTTTAAATGCAATGCTCTTCAAAGAACAATTTTTGCCTTCTAAATAACTGAGGGGGTAAAGCGGAGGCACACAAAAAACCCACAAGAGATTCGGCAATATGCTCATTCTTCCACCTATTTTAACCACAATCATAGGAGCAAAAAGTCTCAGCCATCAGACCCAAAGGGTCAGGACTAACTAGTAAGCTAAACAGGGCAGCAAGAGGAATCCCAATTGTGGCAACTGGCATAAAGAATCTGGACTATCAGCTTACATAACTAAATGATTTTATGTGGCAGTGGCAGCAGCATGGAGGGGATGACCACAGCCATGGTAACTTAGAGACAGGACTGCAAACAGCAATCACTGCCAGTGCTTCTTTTTGAAAACACAAACACCAAAGCAGGTGTGCTAGCACAGACACCACAGAAAACTGGTTTTACTGTTAATTCTGCCTACCTGAAATCCTGGGTAGAATTTCTGCGGGATGCAGTATTGTTATTCATTTATAACCCACATACGTCCCTCCATGCTGTTACGACAGCTGCTCCATTCCAACATTCCAAGTGATGTCTATTCTTCGCATGTAAGATTTTATCATATAACACACATATGATGAAAAGTAAATTAAGATTCAATTAAAAGATAGCAGAAATAAAAAGACTTCAGCTTAAAATACTCCAATACTGAGATGAATTCAGTATTTAACAGCAATCGGTAGGAAAGCGTTCAATTAGAATTTGCCACTGGTTATTTTTGGAAAATGGTATCTGTGTTAAGATGCACGCTGGACAAATGCCAGCCTAATTGGAAAAAAATTATTTTATAGCAAATACAAGTTATTTTATAGGGAAAAATGTAAAAATCATCCTCCCCAAATAGTAATGCCGCAGCCAATTCAACTGTCCAGAAAAGCTAAAAGTTACACGAAGAATAAAACCAGGTACTTTTGAGCAAAAGATGAAGCTCAAAGTCTAGAATTTTCACAGGAACTTTCTGACACGGAATTTGTAAAGCTTAACTACCTCAAATCTATACTCCACTCTCACTGCCACGTAGCTGGAATTTTAACTTAGGTTTCCAATCTCACAGATGATTATCATGAGCAAGACACTACTATTATTTTTAAAATGAGGACATTGTCTTCCTGTGAAGTTTCTTAAATATCTTGTGTAGAGCTGAGTGCGTCAGAATTCCTGCCTTACAGCCAAATCTAGAAAAAATTAAGATACCCATTTTTCAGTGAGCTGAAAACTTTATAGTTGCTTACAAAGGTTGGATGCATTTATCTTAAGCACCTTTGAGAAGGGAAAAATAAGCTGGAATTGCATGGGCAAGAGACAAAACAAGAGACTTTGGCGCACCCCACCCGTCCCTTTACTTGAGTTAGTTTCCCCACACAAACTGCAACTGACTCCAAGCATCAAAGTCTCTTGAAATCCAGTCTTTAGAAGGTAAATGCAACATTCAGTTCTCTGGGTCAAAGAATACAGTTATTACAGTATTAAAGCGCTATTTCAGACATAGAGCTTTCCAGAGTGCAAATCCTCATTTGAGCAGAACTTCTAAAATAGAGCAATAACACTGAGTCAAGGGAAGCTGAAAACAGGTTTATCTGATCAAAAATGCCAGTGTGCCCCATTCCACAGGCAGTGAAATAATGGAACACTGAAGACTAAGTCAAAGTGTCTTTGCTTCTACTGCCCAAGGCAAACAGAAAGTCAGTCTTTGGTTTCTTTTTCCCCTAAACCAAAATATTAACAGCTTAAACAGCTAATTCAAAACGACCACCCCTTAAAACACAGAGGGATGTAGAGCTGTAAGCATGCAAGGTACAGGCTCCCTCCAAATTAAAAAGCTAAGTGTAACAAGCGGCACTCTGGGATTTCTATCTCTAAGCTTCTATTTTATTGAATTCTGTGTGCATATACTTTTCAAACTGATCTCAGACACAGCGTTTTTTATTTGCTTCTCTTCCAGAGGATCACTGAGATAAAACAATGTAAAGAGGGATGTCTTTATAAAACTACAAAGCATTTTTTAGTAGTTAAGAACTAAATACCAGTTGCTAACACTGTTTCAAATGAATGTTTCTCTTTTTTTGTAGGTAGTACCTTCCCAAGAAGCATGTAATGCTTTAGATGTGTAGCAGTCTGTCAATGTCCTCCCAGAACAGATGGATGTTTTAATTGCACAAGGGCTTTTAGGTATACCAGCAGCTCTGTCATCAACAGGATGTTGACACACAGTCCAAAAAAAAACCAAAACCCACCAAAAAAAAAAAAAAGAAACTATTTAGGAAAATAGATGGTGAGATATGGAAAGAGGGATAGTATCAAAATATATCCAGAGAGAAGAAAAGAGATTGCTGCATTCCAGCAGTGAGGAAATTCAGCTCCTAGATGTACCAATTTAGGTACTACATATTTAGTATATATAGTAACTCTTATGTACATCACACTGAAGTCTCCCATGTTGGTACTTCACACGTACTTAAGTTATGGATGCTAGCCAGGAGCACAGCAGAATTTCAAAGTTGCAGAAACCGCTGTACTTCACAGCTGTCACATACCAAAGCTCAGCTGCGGTTTCACCAGCATTCCAGCATTATCTGCACGGCTCCTCCAGCCTAGGAGGAGAGGCCGCTGTGCCCTCAGAGCTCCTGAAAGCTGCCTACCTTAGAAAGACCCCATTCCAACAGCAAGGAGATAAGCAAAGGGCTATGCATATGAACAGGTGGAGCAAGCCAAAGGCACTGCAGCCATTTTAAACTATCTAGTAGAACAGGACCTGACATTTCACTACTTTGGTCCTGTCAAGGACCAAGCTTGGATTTAAATGCACTATGTAACTGAAATGAGACAGTTTCCTTAAGTGGCAAGTTTTAGGTATTACTTCTCTCTGCAGGAGATGCCAACGCATAAAGGATCACAACATAAAAGAATGCACCTCCAAGTCACCTTAGCAATATGAAAAAAAAAAATCAAAAAAATAAAGATCATGGCAGCCCGAGGACGATGTTTTTCCTTTTGGTTTCAGGCAAGTTCAGAGAGAGACCTCTCCTGTCCAACCACATCTGCAGAAAAACACCCATTCACATTAACGTGAATTAATTTGTTTCATGTTAAATAAGATACTGGATTTCAGAACTAAGTAAGTGCTCCAAAGGCAGCTCTTTACAGCACAGCTGTTCTCCTACCCTCCATTAAGAAGCAGGTCTGTCCTTGGCACGTTTCCCCCTCTTAAGTGACACTCAGTCAAATCTTCAATTGAGTTTACCAATCCATTAAATAGCTGAACTGAGTTATTCACCAAGTAGCTCAACAAGCAGCTAGCTATTCAATACGTGTTACATTCCACAAAGCCCAGCATTGCCAGGCCTACAGTGTTTTCATGTAAAGTAAGCATCTAAAACCATGTTTCCATCCATAAAGCTGGGAGTCTTACCATGACCCCATCCAAGTGTACTTTTAAAAACACCCAAAACCAGCCAAACAATTGCTTAGACCACCGAAACTGATCCTGACACTGGATCTTCCTACCCTTACCTCCATACAGGACAGACTGAAATCTCTCACAATGAACTAAAAAAAGGCAGATAAACACATCTACACGTGTTTCTCCTCACAGCTTTTTAAAAGCTCCCATGATCTAAAAGAATCTCTTCCCAAATAAAACCTGACAGCCAGTTGCAAAATTAACACCCCTAACTACATCTGGCATTTCTTAATATTCTGACTATAGGCAATCATCTACTGAAAAGAGATATATTTGATGACACTGTCAGGTGCAGAAGCCCCATGTCACATCAAGGAGCAGAGAATTTAATGGTGACAAAGTGCCAGAATCACAAACATCACCTTTCAGTAGTAAAACAAAAAAGCCTCAAAACATCCATTGTACTGAACCAGTTTTCCAAGACCAAGATCCTATTACTCATGCTTGTTGTCATGCAGATGCTCCAGAACTCAGCACTGCATATATCTTTCCCTGCTCATTTTTGATCCCAAGTCTCAAAACAAATACACAGTTTTACAGTTTATAAATACCATGTACTGGTGTATTAGTCTGTTTTTCCTTCTACATGCAAATCATAGGAAAGTCAAGGCCACTGGGACAATTTGTGTTTTACAAAACATTATTTTTACAGAGCAATGAGGAATCGTATAACTTGTTTGCGAGAAGCCTTTTGGATCACAGCCACTCTTATGGTTTTAGGAATAGTTTAGTAAGTCTGACCTAATCAGTCTCTCAGCGACAGTATCATGACTGTAATTGCACTATGGATTCCTATACGGTTCCATAACTCAGTAACGTAATACCTCAGCAGAAAGCTATTTAACCATACCCTTTTAAATAGAGATTAAGTATTTCAAACTTTGAGGTCAGTATCTTTTATTGAGACAGATTTCAACAGAGAAAAGTTGACATGCATGACCAGTCACTAATGCCCAATTCTGCTTAAATTAATGTTACAGGGAGTAGGATCAGACCCTTAAAGCCATAAAGGATTTTGTTTTAGCAATGGCATTATCTATTTAATGCTCGGAGTCAAGAGACTGAGAAATCAACCACATTCACACTCCAAGTAAGAAAAACAGAAGATACCAAAATAAAGATGCACTAAAGCACATTCTGAAACAAACCAAGGCAACGTACAGAAAGCAGTTTTACCTTCCTAGTTTCACATTTTGGTTTTGGGATCTTTTTATATCTTGAATTCTGCATAAGAAGTACAGCTATTTCACTTATAGAATGTTTGTGGACTGCTACTCATTAAGAAAGCTGTCTTGCCACAGTAAAAAAAGTCCTGATTCTCCGCAGCTCTTCTAGCAATTTTTTTTCCATCTGTATTTTCCAAATCCCACAACTACAAAAATTACCAGCCTACAGTAATCACTAAAATCATTGGCTGTATCATCTATCTACTTGGAATTTGGAATGTTAAGTTTCCGTACTGTAATATTCCAGTCTTAAAACTGTCTCTCCACAAAAATAAAAAAGCCCAAAAGTCACCACTGTGCTCTCTTCTTCTCTCCCCACTCCAAGGGGATTAGGTGAAAGAATTCTTTTCAGAAGCAATGCAGTAAATCCAGCCTAGGTTTATGCCACTTTACATCAGTACAAGACCAGGATCGCCAAATCCTACTGAGACAGCTTGCAGGAAATTACAGGGATTGAGATGCTAGTTGTTCTCTATCCATTGGGACAAGCTAGGCTGTTGAAACCAATGAAGTCCCAGGCAAACAGGAAATCACTGCTTTAAAGCTTTCCTTAGGGTATGATCCTTTATAAAAAAGATACTTTTCCTAAGCAAAACACCCTAACTTTGGGGCCAAAAACCGCACCCCTTTCCAGTTTAATTTAATGGGTGTTCTTTTTAAGTGTCTCCTTCCCTCCCTTTCATCTTCAGGGGTAGGGTTGGAAGAGTGGGGAGGTGTGTATAAAATAAGGAAGCAGAGACAACTTGCCAAGACAGTTACATAAAATCAGTATGATTACATGTCAGTAATATTTTCTTAGCTGTTTTGGGTTGGTCTGGTACATTAGATGCTGCAACCATTCTGCTACAAGCACCTGATCACAGGTGTCTCAGATGTTGATCACAGATCCCCTCAAAGAGATAAGGATTTCAAAAAAACACTGCACTTTTGAAGTACAGAAGCATACCTCTTAGCATATGAACTTGCGTAAGAAATTTGCATTAATTTAATCTTATGTATGTTTATAGAAATACCTTTCTATTTAGTAGCTTCCTACAAGGAAGTCCAAAATGCATGAGTTACATTGGCAATCAAGTTAAGACACCGAAATACAGTTGGGAAGTCCACGTTTAACATACAGAATTAATCACCTAATGCATAAAAACTACATGCAAACAGGCTTAACTGTAAGACTTGGCCACGTTCTGACTGTTTTCCTCAGAACACAGCAAAGGAGGCACAGCTGTCTCCTCTTAAAACATGTCTGTGCATCCCCAGTTAATGGTGGGACTGGAAATAAGGGTAGCAACATCCCTTCCATCACCACCAAATGACTTCCACCCTCAACAACGCAGCAGAGAAACACACAGACAACCATCGCTACCTCAAAAAAAATAATATTTGAGCTTATTTCTAACTGTGACATACCTAACCTACTTCTGTCAATCCCTTGAACAAATACTACTTCTGCACTCGTTATGCTGGGGTCATTATACAACCGACCAACAAATCTGAAGAAAAGCTGAACTGACCACTCACCACCACTCCCACATTCCCTTCTGAAAACAGAAGGGCACTTATCCAGTGTACTGCTCTCCCTCCCACCCCGCCATTACCGCCTCTCTTTGACATTCAGCCGAATTCACTGGAGAGAAGGACCTCTATATCTTTTAGAGCTGAAGCACCGAATTCTCACGGTTCAGTGAAGGACCACTCTGCTCAGCCAACCCAGCAAGAGGATGGATGGCATTTGCTACTTTGCTAGCATGACCTTATCTTTGGATACCACATTTACCTATTCCACAAGAAAACTTCATAGGTATTTGAACGCTTGCACATTAAACAATTTCTCCTTCTTGGAGAGATGGACAGGACAGTTAAAACCCAAGGAGTTCCCAGATTATCCTAAGTATTTAATACAAACCAACTCAACTGACAAACAAGGTATTTTTAAAACCCTCTAAAACTGCAGAAGGTTGCGTAATTACAATGTGGGAGCTAACTTTTCCACCCAATACTCCTCACATTCTGTACTGTAAGTCATGACAGCAAAGCTGCATTTAAAAGCATATACGTTTTCATTACAAAGGTTCCGACTATCCTTTCTCCAAAGGCTATGTTCTGTACTTGTGCACTTTCCTCACTTACCGCCTTAGTGTCTCGGTGACGTCCCACTACTCTAACAAAGGGGAAAATGGATCGCAAGTGCTAACAAAACGGAGAGTTAAGTACAGGATTTTGATGGCCAAGAACGCACCGTTCTGCACGCCCTGCACGGTGACAACCTATTTCAAGAGCAAAACTATGAAGAGATTTCCCGCTCCGAAAGAGCCCGCCCTGCTCCGGGCTCCGTTATCAGGCAGTCTCGGAGCACAAGGCTCAACCCAAACCGAGAGCGAGCTCCCCGCATCCTGCGAGCACCTGAGACACCCGTCGGCCTCACACCCCGGGCAGCGGCACCGGTGCGTTGCTCGTCACGGGGGAAGAGCAGCAGATTAAGGCTGATTTAACCTCGAACGCCCAGTGACACTGCTGGGAAGGGAACACAACAGATAAGCGACCTCCGTAACCTCACGCCTTGAAGGGTGGGGAGGCTGCCTGGGTGCGGGGTCAGCTCTGGGGCAGATCGGAGCTCCCCAGCGCCCATAACCCCGCGGCATCCCCAGCAGCCGGCTCGGGGTAGCCCTGCCCGCCGCCACCCCCGGGACCTCCCCGCACGCCCCCCCCCGCTACACCCGCGGGTCACCTGCCCCGGGAGCAGACACAGCCCCGGGAACGGCCCCGGCAGAGAGGCAGCGCTCGCCCGGCCGCCCGTCACCGCGGCGCCTGCCTGATCCACGGCCGGGAATGGGTGGAAGGGCCCGCGCCTGCCGCCCCTGCGGCCGCCCGCTCCAGCCCCACTCACCGGCGTAGAAGCGGATGAGGCAGCCGGTCTCCGAGTCCATGCCCTCCTCCTGCACCCGCCACAGGTCCCGGAAGCCCAGCTGGGAGAGGTAGTCGTTCTGGATCTGCAGCGGCTTCTCATGGGCCTCCAGCCGCCGGCTGGTCTCCCCGTGGAGCTGCACGTACAGGGCAGGCGGCCCCGGCGGAGCGGGCCCCGCCGCCAGCTCCCGCCCGCCGGCCGCGCCCGGCGGCGCCCCCGCTGCGCGCCTCGGGGACAGCTCTCCCGGCCTAGAGGGGGCCTGGCCCGGCCCCGCACCTGCTTCAGCCCCGTCGGGGGGCACCGGCTCCACCTCCAGCTCCTCCGAGGAGGACGAGCCGCCGCCGCCGCCACTGCTGTAGGGATCCAGACGGTCAGAGACGCTCTCGGCGCTGGGGCTGAAGCTCTCGGTGTCGGAGCCGGCCGGCCCCAGCTCCCCCAGGAGGGACGGGCAGGAAAGCGGCGGCCCCGCCAGGTACAGCTCGGCCGGCGGCGCTCCGGGGCTGAAGTCGTAGGGCGCCGGGCTCGGTCGGCCGCCGGCCGAATCGCCCTCCTCGGCGCTGCCGCCCAGCGGCAGGCGGCCGGGCCGCGCCGTCGCCTCCCCGCGGTCTCCACCGGCCAACCCGCTCCGCGTCCCCCGCCGGCTCCTCGGCCTCTCCTCCGGCTGCGGCCGTTGCCCCTCGGCCGCGGGCTCGGGCGGCACCTCAGTGGGGGCCGCCGGCGGCTCGGGCGGGGGCTGCTGCAGCGGCGGCGCGCCCGCCTTGCCCAGCACCCGCACCACGCTGCTGCCGCCCCGGTGGCGTAGCTGCTGCAGGCGGGCGGCCACCTCCGCCGCCGTGGTCTCCAGGGTGCAGAGCACCGGGCGCAGGTAGCAGTTCATGTGGCGCTCGTAGACGTGGACGCAGCCCCGCTGCAGGTCCCGCCGCACCCAGTCCCGCTCCGGGGGCTGCAAGGGCTGCAGCTGCCGGGGCGGCTTCAGCAGCAGCGCTTTCCTGTCCAAGCTGCGGGTGCCCAGCGAGGCGGAGGGGGCGGCTGCGGGCGAGGCGGCGGCGGAGAGGTGCCTCTTCAGCCTCCCGCGCCGCAGCAGCAACGAGTTGGCGTTGCCGGCCCCGCCGGGGGCCGCCGGAGTCCCGCCGGCCGTCAGCGCAGCAGGGGGGGCGAAGCCTCCGGCCACCCCTCGCCTCCGTCGCGGGCCGCCAGCCCCTTTGCCGTCCAGCTGCCCGCCGCCCGACGGTTCCACGCCGCTCTCCGCCTGGCTCCTCCTGCCCGGGGAGCCGCTCTCCGGCTCCCCCCGCCCGCTGCCCGCCGCCGCTGCCGCCGGGGCTTCTCTCGCTTGCTGCTGCGCGGGCTCCATGGCCCGCGGGGCCGGGGATGCCACCGCCGCCGCCCTGCTGGGAGCGCCGCTCGGCGGCCCGGCGTCAAGAGGAGGGGGTGAGCGGAGCAGAGCGCGGCGCCGCGTCCCGTCCCGTCGCGGGGATGGGGGGGGAGGGTCAGGTCGCGGCGGGAAGCATTCCGCCGGTGCCGGCTCAGCCCCGCTCCCCGGCTGTGGCGAGCGCCATTAAGGAGGCAGGCAGCAACCGAGTGAGCGCGCCCGCCCGCGCCCCGCGCCTCATGAATATTAACCAGCCCCCGCCTCGCCGCTGACTAGGGCCGCCGGGAGAGCGAGGGAAGCTCGCGATGGTGACGACACCACTCGCGCGGCGGGGAGGAGTCTGGCCGATAAACACAACGTGACCGCGCCTGGGGCTGGGGAACGGCGGGCTCGCGCGGGGGTTGATGGGAACTGTAGTCCTGAGACGGTCTCCTCTGCTCCCCAGAGCTACCCGACTACAGCTCCCAGCAGTGCCGGCTCACAGCGCGCCGGGCGGCTCTGCCGTTGCAGGGGTGGCGGGAGCCTTTCGGTTAGGCGGAGCGTGTCTCAGCGCTGCTGTCCCACAGGCTTCTGGTCTTTCAGCCTCCAGCGTGCCCTGCCTTAAGGCCGCGCGAGAGCTCGCTGACTGGCCAGGCGTGAGGGCGGGAGCGCGGAATATGCTGGAAGTCACCTCACTGACCCCGGGGAGCGTACTGTGACACTGCTCGTTACAGCATGCGGCTGCACCCGGTTTAAAGTTATTGCAGGACTTTGTCCTGTGCTGGGTGTTATATTTCTTAAGCTCGTCAGAGGGTTTTACATCCCCCGCTGGTCAAATGAAGCCCCATGTGCGGCCTGGAGCGCTGAGGATGTGACCTGTGCATGATCATCCTCGATGGGTGCCTTGCTGGAAGCGCGGTGCTTGGCAGCAGCACTTGCTGGCTAATAGCCACCTGGCAGCACACAGGCAATGGTTTTGCAGGGTCAGTGACTGTACCCATCCCACTCTTTCCAATCTGACGTGTTCACCCGCTGGCTGTCTCAGCACAGAACCCAGGCGCTGAGACCAGGCAACCTTCTCATCCGGGGAGGGAGATGCTCTCTTCAGATCCAAGATGGAGAGAGACATGGAAATCTGGATGGGAAATACATACACACACACATACACACCGAGAAAGAGCTGCTTTGTGAGTAGACTCACAGAGAAAGTTTCAGAGCTGTTAGTCTCACTGTATTACAGGGACTAAAATTACTGTGACTACTTCTTGAAAATTGCTTAGAAGCAGCCATTAAATAGCAACTATTTTGCCCCAAATATGTGATTTTTAATTAATTTCTGAAAAGGGAAATTACAATTGCGTAAATTAAATTTAGCAGTGCAAAATCAGCAGGGCAAAAGCATGAGTTTTCTTGCTGTAAGGACACCACGCTACGGCATTTATTCGGGAAAATCTCTTATGCTCCTGGGGATGTTTCAGCTGAGTAATGCTGGCTGGGTAGGGCTGTAACTGCCTGAGATCTTTCCTTTACAATACATTTTGTAAAATCACAGTGAAACATCTTGCCAGATAATTCATCAGAAATGCTATAGACTGCAATAAAGTGGGAGTTCTGGGCAATTAACCAGTTACATCAATGTTAGGGGTGATAAATCATGACTAAGAACCCTGAGATAAAACCTTAGTGAAGCATTATTTTTAGTCAGTGGGGGGGTATGAGGGCATACATAAAATATATGAAACAAAAATAAACCAGAACCATAATAAAACTAAAGTTTACCTCTTAAAACATTCCTCCATACTTCCATGTTACTGTCATCATACCCATACAAGCAGGTGAAACACATCACAGAAAACAGAGGTATTCCCCAAGGAGCTTGCAATGGAAATTTGTTACTACCTTTTAAAAGTTTCTATAACAACAAAGCTGATGTTTTACTTTTATGTGGAAACCACCCACTTTCTGAACAGAACAATCTGTAAAGTAATTATGGTCTGGTCGTGCAGTTCGCTGGCCCATATCTACAGTTACAATCACCAGCAAGAGCATCTTTGGAATTCCTGCTGTGTGAGAGGGCCAGGACCATGTCCAGAGCACAGACTGACAGAAGATGACGGCAGCACTTGGCCATTAAAAGCTTAAACTGGTGCCCAAAACCTGCTTTGACAGGAGCAGCACACAGCAGAAGTGGTTCTGGCTGCTTCATACATTCTGCTTTATTTCTACAGCTTTGCACCACCCTCATGCCACCTACTTCATGAAGGTTACTTCTCCTTATTTAAACATGTAAGAGATATATTCTGTGTGCAAACACACACACACTCAGAAGAAGCAAGCTCTAGGGATATTGTTAACAGTAATGCTTGAAATTAAACAGAGTTTCTATAAAACAGTTTCCAGTCTTTTTCCCTTCTTTGGAGGGAGCGGGGAGAGTGAAACTCTGCTTTCCTCAAATTGTTCAAATACCTGAATGTTCATGCACACACAGAAAAATGCCCAGAACACAGAGATTCTCCAACATTCTGTAGGAACACAGAACCAAGGAGAAGACTCCTGGGACATTCAGTTTTCTCCCTTGGGACAGGAGATAACCGCATCCTACATGTTAGTGAGGTCCTGTAACACTATAGAGAAACAAGTTGTACACCATTTTGAAATGAGCTGAGCTGATTTGTTCCCTGGGCTCACTAAAAGACTGTCCCAGGGCCACTTTGGCCTGTCTCAACTGCCCTTGACTGTCCCAACTGCCTTTGCTGTTGGGAGCTCCTTCCAGTTTTCAGCCTGAATTTTACACTTGGGTAGCCTATACCCATTTGCTCACATGCCAGCATTGCACTGCCCTTTGACTCAAATATTTTGTTTTTTAACTCCAGAATGTTTACCCCCAAGGTACTTATACTCAGCAATAGTATCCCGAGGCAGGCGTCATATTTGCCGTTTGATAGACTAAACACATTCTTTTTGTCTTCTCTTGTGAGATAGTCCACATAGTGTCGAAACACGCAGTTAAGGTCACTTAAATAGCCTTGGGTCAGATCCTCTGTGGGGTAGACTCGGGTAGCTCCAGCTCTGGATTTAAACTGCAGGTTTTTGAGCCTGCACAGACCAGCCACCATCTGCAATATAACTTGGAGACGTGGCTGGAGACCGAGCTGACCTGGCTCTCCCTCTAGCCAGGCCAGCTCACCACTGCGAGCAGCCTTGCTAATGAAGGCCTTTGTGCAATTAAGACACAAAGCAGCAGTACTGAAGTCCTGAGGGTGAGAAAATTGTTGGGTTTTTCACTGCCCTGTGAAATGTATTTGGGAGCTGAACACTGCAACGAGGCCTCCAGCATCCTGTGAACCCTGAGTTGCGCCACAAGGAGAAAAGGGACCACGCTGTTGCTCTTCAGTTTCCCAAATACAAAGGTGACAGTTTCTGTAGTGACCCAGCATCTCCAAATGTCAGCAGTACTAAGCGTGGGTATTTTTGCTTTATGCAGGGAAGTGCGCTTGAAATCTATAAGCATATGCATATTTAAATTGAACTCCCAGGCTTATGAGAAAACTATGCTAATCTCCGTTTCCCAGTAACTGATAGATACTTTTAAACTCTCCTGGAATTGTGAATTTTGATAGGGATTAACTGCTGTTGTGAGACATGGGAATGGAGCTTATGAAATTGATGTTTGTCAAGAGGAAGTACAAGGGTGAAATACACATTTCCCTTTTCTAAAGTTTGATTGATGGCAGCTGTTTGGAAGACAGGTAAAATGAAACAGGATGCTTTGCAATTTGCAGTTTTCCAACCAGAATCTGGCAATCTTGAAGATGAGCTTTCTGATTATAGGAGTTGTCAACAGAAAATAAGCGGATAAAAAGTAATTTATTGCAGATTACTATAAATGACTCCAGACCAGAACTCTTTCTACTGAATGGACAAACTATACGCTCCCACAGATAGTGGCAGGAAAATGCCAGAAGGTCTTGAAATCACAAGATTACTTTTGTGGATGATGTTACATCCAGAGCTGTCAGAGCCAGAGGTTTCCCTGCACAACAAAGCAGACCAAAGCTTAGCTGAAATCCTCTCAGAGACTGGAGCTTTTGTGATCTTCACTGCCCACATCTCTGCCGGCAGCTACTACAGCTACAGCAGGAGGCATCAGGCTGTCGTACACAGCCGTGGAGCTGAGTAACTGCAGTGGTGCTTGGAGTATGTTAGCTCCTGCTCAGCTGCTTCAGAGATCTGCCTGCCCGGATTCTCACAAATTCCTGTAAAGCCCTTGGGAATACTCTGCTGTTCTTAGATGTTTCTGCGAGGAGAGGGACAGATTATGGGCATCAGCTGATGTCTGTGTTTCTCCTTATACATTACACATTATGAATGTAGAAGAGAGGACCAGGTCTAGCTTCTATTCGTGTTACTACCAGTTCTGTTCTTTGTTAACATTATACCACTTTGTTTCATGTAACCCATTGGTTTACAATTAATATTTTGCGGGGCAATACAGCAATGACTTATTGGTACTGTCTAATTGTTCTGTAGTGCTGCCATGGGAAGGTAAAAAAAGCACACAGCCTTTATATACTCAGATTTAACATGAACTATACTCAAAGAGAATTCTTTTAATTGTATCAAATATGCAGTGGTTAGCCAGTTTGGGTTTTGTTTTCAGAGGTATCATTTCAGAATAGTATGCCCTCATTAAACAGGAATTGCTTAATTCTCAGCCCTTGACTACAGAAAACTTGACTGACAAGTCAGTTTTGGATCAAAAGCTGAGATGAGTGCTGAGAAATACTAGTGTGGGAAGGATTATATTTATACTTTCTCTGCTGTAAGTCATCATCAATGGTGCTGTTCAATGTTCATCTGTGTTATAAGAAAGTATGAATCACTTCAGTGATTCCAGTTAACATGAAGGTGGGCAGGGAGATTAGAAAGGAGGAATTTAATGTCCTTCAACCCTGCAAAATGTTGGGGAGCTTACTCAGCTCTCTTCTTCAGTAGCCTTTTTTTCTACTAAGGGAGAATTTCCCTGCAGACAAGGAAGCGGGAGACTTATTTCAATGTCAAATGCTGAAGCAAAAGACAAAACATTTGCCACTGTGCAAGTAATTTGCCACTGTACAAAGACCAGGAGAAGAATGAGCAAAGGGACCATTTCAAATTAAACAATACAATAATCTCCTTCTTTGTAAAGAGGAATTGAATGCTATCATATGGAAGCTGTTCTCAAAATAATACTTAATTTTATCAGTAGGGATTAACTTCATTTTTTAAAATGCTAGGTATGCGCCTGTATCCCTCATCCGTATGTGCAATTGTCACAGCTGTGGGAGCACATTGGACATGCAGATAACAAGGGACTGAAAATTTACGTTGATTGCAGCTCCAGCTGTGAGCACAACATTTTGTATAGGTTCCATGCTAGTTGTGCTCATCTGGGCACAACTGTGAAAGGCCTTCAGTGTAGTAAAGCTTTTAGGATGGTGCTTATTCAAGGAAACACTTAAGTTTAAATCTTTTTTTTGTCAGCAGCATGATGTGGAGATTCTTTGATTACACAAATATTTCCCATCGTGACATGCACAGGCTGAGTTGTGTTATCACTGCAGTTAAGCAGCTGGGATGTGCAGCTTCCTTAACAAATTTGGGAATTTCTTCTCCAGCACAATCTTCTTGTTCCCACCACATTTGGAGAAGGCGATTTACAGAAGTAAATAGCAGCATTTCCATTGCTGATCAAGGTAAGGAGCAGCTGACACTGAGCTAAGCATATGGCTGAAAGCCACGCACAGAGGAAACAAATCTGAGAAAAAGAAACACGAGCTTTGTTACCCAGATTGGTTACAGGTCTGTATTATATATTCTAGTGTTCTATTAAATACTGTACTAAAATTAAAGCAGTATTTTACAGATTTTGTTTTTAATTTGTTTTGATACTAATTGCAAAGCGAGATCTTATAATTGCCAGTAGACTCAGCAACGCCTATACACTAATCCTCTTACTGTGTCTTTGGCTCTTCCATTTTAAGCTACATGTTTTGTTTGTTCTTAGGGTTCTTTTTAAGAAAAAGATCTTCCTTGCCTGTAGATATTAATGCATTAGAAGATTCTCTCCCAGAACTTTGTAAATCCATCCTTGTAATTATTTCCTTTTATCTTTCATGCTCATATGGCGTCTTAAGCCTTTTTTGTTTTAGAACCCTACAGCTCCTGAAGGAACAGTATTCATCACTACTGATAGAGATGGATTAATGTGGATTCATTAAGCTGCAGCCAACGCAGTGACTTGAATGCAATGGTTTTACATAATATATAGCCCTAAACAGCATGACTGGTGTATTTGAAGTGACCCAAGAGATTCAGACATTTTTGATATCAGCTTTTCATGAGGTTAGTCATCTCCCGTTAATTCCCTTGTAAATATCTTAGAGAGTACTGCCTCTTTTAACTGTTGTTAAAAGGCTGTACATAAAGGCCTTTCATGCAAGACTGAGGATATGTTTCCGCCATACAGCAGGTTTGGCAACAAAGTTGGCTTAGAAAGTTCATGCCCTAACTCATCTGCATTTGCCACTTCTGCAGGGTGTGTTGCCCGCTCCAGCATGCCAGTGTAACTGGAGCTGCACTGTCAGCTGGGTAATGGAAATGCTTTGTATTCAAATGAATTACGCCTTAAGAATCTTGGGTATTGCTTTAATGCAGTAAGAATCTATCACATAAATACATGTTATGTATTTGTGAATGGCATAAGCACTGAAGTGAGAATAGCATAGTGGAAGCTAAACTCTTCAAGATATATGTTACTGATGATTTATCCTAATACAGTGGCTGCATCTACAGTAATTTACTAGAAGTATAAACAAAGATGTATGTTATGCCCTTTAAAGGAGCCTTTTTAACTTTATTTCTTTAACACCAAAGGTGTATCTATCTTGTTAAGAGTAAACGTAGAAATCCTCCAAGGGGAATAATAAAGTAAAGCCTTATACAACTAAAGTTTTGGCAGGATCAACCTTGACATTAATACTAAAATAGCTCACTGTCACATCTGCAGCTCTCCAAGAAGCCCTCTCAGGAGGCTTTCAGGAAATCACTGGGGAACATATCTGAGTTGTCTTTGATGAAAAGGACCAGAAGGAGTTAAATCTAGGAGAGCAGATATTTTTTTTTCATTAGCTACTGCAGTGACAAGGTGCCCATTGACTCCTAGGGGGGTGGATGTGCCGAACTGCCCTCCCATGCCATGCCGGGGCACTTGAGCGTGCCTACCAAAGATGCCTCCACTTAAAACTCCACCCCTCCCTTGCTCACTTGCTCTACCATTTCAGCTATGACTGTGGAGTCATACGGCTGTGCCACGCTGCTGCATGAGATTAAGAGAGCTTTAGTAACACACTAGAATGATAGGAATGAGCCCAGTATTCATGGGTGAGGCTAAACAAAACTTCCAGGAAAATGAATCCACAATTTCACCAACAGATCATATGGCTCCCCACACAGTAACCCAGGTCCCTGGAAGGCTCTACTCCATCCACTCAGTGCAGAAACTGGCCTGGGACCAGCACACTCTCTAGGACACTCAGTGCCTGTGACCCACTTATTCCACTTATTTAGCCTGTGGTTAAAGTATTAATCAGCCTCTCGAGAAGACAGGTGATGAACAAGTGAAAACCCATCAGTGGCCCCTATGCAGCTGGGAAGTGCCATGCTTTAAAGTCAGATAAATTTTTAAGAACATTGCTTCTGCCAACAGATACCAGCAAACTGTTTTCATAATAGTATCATAAACTTCAGCTTCCAGCTACCTGACACATTTCTTTGCCACACCAAAGAGGTCACTGCTGCACCAGTAGTGGGTCTGGGATTCAATACTGTGGGGAACTGAAGCTTTCAAGCATGTGTTTTGTGACAAAGGTGTCTCCTGGAGCCTATGGTGAGGGCATCCATTGTGGAGTTGAAGAGGTGGAGGGAGAGAGCTGTCTTGGTACCTGTGACCATGAGCAACCAGGCTTCTTTGTACAAAAACAACAGCAGTGATGTTCTCTCCATGCAGCTGGTCTATAGTACAGTAAATAAGACCTCACCACACAGCATTTGCAGGCAGGCTGCTGGCAGGGCTCATCTGTCATGGCTTAGCACTGCTGGGCTGCCTGCATTCCTGTGTGATAGCCAGATATTTTGCATCCTACCATTCTTGGCTGCCCTTTTATATTCTCTCCATATCAGATACCGCAGTGTACAGGAACCTGCAGCAGATTCTTAGGTGACTGGCAGAAAATCATTTACCACATCATTCCCCAACATGGTGGCATTGCTTAAGAAACACGTCTGCTCATTCCCAGGGTGTGACACTTTGTTTTCAGGTGAGATAGCCAGAGATCTGCTGCCTTGAGGGAGCATTTACCTTTGGACCTGCCTGTTCTTCATCACTTACTCTGAGAATGAGTGTTCTTCCAAATCATGTAGCTCTCCCAAACCAGCAGCCAGGCTCAGGAACTCTCAGGGGAGCTGTGCAGGAACATGCAGAAAGCAGTGGCTAGAAGGGTTCTGCTGACTCCTCCTGTTGTCAATGGCATGGACCAGCTGCCAAAGGAAGCAGTCTTACTGCTCTGGAGTCACCATGTAGGGACAGAGGCTAGTCAGGTACAAAGGCAAGCTGCTCCAGGACCAAAGTGTATCCCCAAAGGGATGGACTGAATTAAGCCAAGGAATTCTGGAAGCTTCTATATGAAACTTACAGTGAACACATCTCATTGCAGTGGGGAAGTATGAGTAAGTAAGGCGTGTTATGGTGGATGACCTCCAGAGAAGGTCCAGAAGCCATCCTTCTCTGAGCAGGGCAAATGTCAAAGTGAGATCACATCACCTCGTCATGCACAAAACCCAAGTGAGGCAAGACTTGACAGGCTGAACTTGGCTGGCTGAGTCACCTGGCAAGAAATTGTTTGTCAATGTGGTTGCTGTCGAACGAGTGTAATGACAGGCTGTCAAATACCTAACTGCTTTTTTCACGAGAGTTGAGATATAGAAATCATTTGTAAATCATTTGTGAGATTTCCTACCCACATATTTTCAGGAATATAAGTGAATTAGACTACTGGTCCTTCTAGAGAGCGTCCTGCTGTTAAGTGGTTGCATCAAGGAAAGATGCAAAGAGCGTGATGATAGATGGCATGGGACAACCAGCCTCAGAAACCTTTTCCCAGCGCTGCAGTGGTTGGATGATGGCTTCTCCCCAGAAGCACGAGAGTGTAAACCCCTTCCAAATCTTGTTTACTTTTATGAATGTATTACTAGCCTTCTTTTGACTCCTGCTAAGGTTTTGGTTGTGATGATACTAGGAAGGAAGGAATTCGGCTGAGTAACTGCACGTTGTGCAAAAGGTCTATTTCTTTTTCACCAGTTTTACACTTAATTGACTATTCTCTTGTGTTCATACTGTCAAAGGGAAAGTAGCAGCATGTATTTATGAGCAAATTTGCTGGACTCGGGCTAGGATTGGCTTCCCAATGCTTCAAACCAGGGGAAATCACAACATAGTAAAACAAGCAAATTAAAGGTTCTGTTTCATCAAACTCAATAGTAATTTGCAACAAAAGGAAGATCTTCAACAATTGCCCAGGAAAGTTAGTCCTTATAACACACTAAAGATTTTCTCCTACCCCTTTCTCTCCCCCACCGCCTATCTTCCTTCCAGCAATGATTCAGTAAAATTTCTTGCTATAAGGCAAAAATCAAGCAAGCACCATAACCCTTTGTTCCAGCTGTAAAGCAGACTCAAGAACATCCCTTATTAAAGGACCTAATTAAGTATGTAATCTCTTTTTCCTCCTTCTAAAAGTTATTGGAAAGCAACCCAAACAATATCTTTAATAAAAGTTTTGCTGAGAAAGCTCCTTCTTTGGCAGGGGAAGGGCAATTGTGATAGCAAGCTGCTTCTGTTCCCAAATTCCCTGATGTGCTGGGGTCATATCACATGTTTACACTCTGCTTTAACAAGGAATAACAAGGACCGAAGTGCTTATTTTTGGTGTCACTACATCTGAGCAGATGTTATAGGCTCAATTATCCCAGTACTTCAGCTGTAACACTGCATTATTCTGTAAGCTCCATTTCTTTGGCTGAAACCATTTTGTTGGAAGACACTGCTTTCTGTAAGCTGGTGTTTCTGCTCCTCCATGTAGTAGAGCCTCACAGCTGCCTTCAGTAAACAAATTTATTTTTTTGGATTGCCTCTGCACCGTAGCTACAAATCAGTTTGAATGTACAGCTGAACAAAGTGCATTTTATAACATGGAGCATCTGCCCATTATAAGAATATCCAGTGTTTTAACACAAGATCATTATTCACCAAAAGTAAATTGATAAATTATCAAGTTGTGCATATCCTGGTCAGTGTTCAAATAAACCACACTCGGGTAACGCAGAAATATTCCATGTTCAGCATCCTCACAGTATAGGTGAGTATCTCCATATATAACAACATTGTGGAACAGAAAGACACATCCTGCAGCTCCTGAATCACAGCTTTGAAATGCAGCATGACAATTATTTCATTTTGAGGCCGACGGTGATGAGCTCTGTCAGCATGGTGAGTAATTATAAGAAATAGGGATCGCTTGACTCATTTTTAATTCCTGCCTCCACCAAGTCTTTAAACATACCGTTTTCATCTCTAAAGCCTACTCCGTTCATTTACTGCATCACCTTCTGCTGGGGTTATGTGTGAAAAGGGACTCTGCATTTTAATTTTTTTTTTCTCTCTTTGTACCAGCATGAACATTTTCAATGCTTTCCAAAGAGAACACGTAATTTAGAATGTGTAAATGAAGTTGAAAATAACTGAAAATAATGAGGAAAGGCAATAAAGCTGGCAGTGGAATTGGCCAAATGGCAGCTCAAACAAGGTAAATCAGATACTTCAAAAAGAGCTGAATCATTTTCTTTTAAAGTCCAGCTGAACATGCAAATCCTTATCTCTGTTGCCTAACGTCTGCCTCATCGTTACGAACACGCATACACTGTGCTTGGTAAAAAGGCAGAATCTTTCATTACACTGTATAGCAAGATAAGGCAGCATTGCACTGTTTTGGTAGTTCAGTAGGATTGTAACAAGAGGGGACTTGTTAAAATTTTATTGTTTCAGTAGCAATGCTCCCCAGAGAAAATACTAATAAATTTCCTACACTGTGACTGTCTAAACAGATTATCCAACAATTACATATTAATTATTAATCACCCAGTGATTCAGAAGCCACCCCGTGGCTCTCTAGTGCAGGAACTCTACTGCTTTTGCAACCTAATAATACGATTTTTCCAGTTGCGGTGTTGCAGTGCTCAACCAGACAGAAGGCTAATGGCAGAGGGAGTAATGGGGATGCCCAAGGTTATACCTCACCTTGCTTGGAGAAGGTTATGAAAAAGTAACCTAAACAAATTCAGCAGGTAAAATAAAGCAAACGACTTGGATGATAGACTGTAACTAGAATTAGTGGAATGAGTATGTGTTTTAAACATTCTCTATAGGGATTAATGGAAATACCTGGAAATAAACAAGTAGGAGAAGATGGGTTTCTCATGCATTCCCTAAGAACACCTTTTCCGACTGGCAAGCCTGAGAGCCCTGATTTGCATTATCTCTGCACATTCTTGACTGTTTACTGTGCAGGAAAACAAGATTGATTTCTCATTCTTAAGCACATTTATAATGCCTGTGCAAATGAATGTAGGGCATATCCTGGCTAGATCAATATTTATGCAGCCTACTTTAAAAAAAGCAAGGGAGTTGCTTCACAGCAGCAGGGGATCTTGTAATTTCTTTTCCTATGGTTTCCTCCTTTCCTTGTTTTCACTGAAATCCGTTTGCATAACACTCCCTGCTCGCTGCCAGTTACAGGGAGTTCTAATGAAGGGAGCCTTCCCTCGACTGTCTGAAGGGATGCTCTGTTGCCACGCTCAGCACCCGGAGGCTGTGCCCATGATCCAAGAGCTGCCGGAGTGGAGGAAGGTGTGTATGAGCTCAGGAAGCTGTAGACCAGGCCCAGAGTGGCAGGGTGGCCTGAGAAGGACGTGGTTATAATGAGCTGTGCAAAGGCAGAGGTGATTTATGCCACTCCCCATGGCGAGGGGAGCTCTTCTCATCAGCCTGTGACGGAGCTGGTGGCTTCCTCCTCCTTCCTCCAGCCCCATCTAGCTACTTGTCTTTGGCCTGTGGCTTTGCACGGTTCATTCCACTTGCAAAAGAGCAACAATTAATTATCCTAATTAAATCCAACTGCAGAACATCAAATACTGTGGTTTACTTCATACTTTAAAGGTTCACCTCTTTCGTGCACGCTTCCCCCATACTGCTTGTCACAGCTAATCTCTTTCATTCATTTTGAAACACAGGGGAAGAGAGAACAGTACATATAATAAATCAAAAAGCAGTAGCAAAAGATCAAAACCAGCCACCCTCCCAGCAGTATGCCAGGATCTGTGTTTAAAAGGATCCTCCTAAATAGCTGTTTTCTTTCAGCTGAGCTTTCGTTTTCTTGATGCTTAGGAGGAGGTGCCTTCTCCGACCCCACAGACAGAAGGTGGCCTCTGTGAATAACCTTTATTCTTTCTTCTGCCCTATTTACCAGAAATATCTTTTTTTACCTTGACTTGAATAAACCCATGGGCCTTCAGATGCCCCTGCTGGTGTAGGCTCTCACACAGCAGTGCATGTCTTTAGAAATAAATTGGGAGCTGAAGATCAGTAGCTGTACAGTATCAGTGTCCTTTGATTCACCACATCAATTTAATTCTCCATCTAATAAAATACACTTTACACATATAAAGTATTCCCTGCAAGCATTGTTTTTTTTCTAAAGGGGCTCCACCATGATTCAAACTCAAGGCTAGTAAGTCGTCTTGATTTCCATGGCTGTACCAGTGAAATGCAGCATTAGCAAATGCAGTATATTGGGTGCCTCTTGTAAATAGTTCATTTTTTCTGAGTAACTAACCAGGCAATAAGAACCCTGTCACTTCTATGTTGACAAAGTATCTTAGTCACTGCGTAACTATAGAGATGTTTCCCTTATGCTTGACGTAATTATCAAAATGCCTTTCATTAGCTGGTGAAAATGTGAAGGCTCAAAACGTAACTCCTGGGATGCAGTTTGCTGTCTGTAGTAGCATACAAATCAGAGCAGCACAGACCAGCTACGCACCCATAGCTAACAAGATTTCCAATTTATTTCTTCTTGCCAACAGCAAACTGGAGCTTCTGAGGCTACCCCTCCAAATCAGGTGTCAAATTGGGTCTGCCGAGGGCATGTGGGCAGGAGAAGAGGCAACCACAGACACATCCAGCAGCCACAGCTATAGTCACAAACTACTTTGTTTCTGTTAAAGCTCCAGCTCCTGGTAAGGACTTAAACTCCATGTTTGCTTGTTCAGAAAGTAGGATGCATTTGAAAGGGTATACAAGGCTTGCTCTGAGAGCTCCAAACCCTAACTGATAACAGTTTTGCTACCTCCCACCAGCCGTAGGCAAATCTTTCTGCGGGATCCCTGGCCTGTGCCACTTTAGTACTTGTTCAGGTTTTGCCCTGCTGCGGTTCATTCTGTACAGAACTCAACTCAGTGGAACTTCTGATGGACACCCCAAAGCTGGATGTGTCTCATGGCCTGGAGAGCACAGGCTAGTGCACTGTAATGGGGGATACTTCCCACTTGGCATTCATGCTGTGCTCTGTATGGATGATTTTTCTCCTACAAATTACATGTAACGTGTAGAATTTCAGCATAAGCTGTGCTCAGTAAAGAAGGAACTTCACTAGGATATTTACTGTCTCTTGTTGACCCAGTGTATTATATATAACATACAAAAAACTTACAGTGTAATGTTAATAGTAGTAGTAATAATAATATATAAACTGCACCCACATTATTCCAACAGATTGTCTTCAAAGACATGTAGTGATGAAGGATCCACTGCCTCCATTGCTGTTGTCTGTCTTCTGCCTTGCTGCCCTTACCAACTATAACTGTTTCCCAATGGCTAACCAGAAACTTCCGTGCTGCACCACAGGCCAAGAGCAGAGTAATTCCCTTCCGCTTTGCAGTCCCACACATTGAAATACTCTTCTTTCCTTTTTCAGGCACAGCAACTGCAGTGCATTTGCTCTCTCCTCGTAGGTGATGTTCTTCAAGCCCCCTGTCAGCCTCACAGCTGCGTTCAGCCCTCAATGTCTGATTGGGGTACACTGCTTCTCAGGGTGCCATAACCTAAAACCAACTCACCTCCAGCGGCAGCTCTGCCCCTTCAGGGTAAAGGAAAACGGACTCTGCCTGCACCTTGCAAGCCATATCCTTGTTTGTACATCACAGCAGGACGTTTGCCTTTGTCTCAGAAACATGGTGCTCCCAGGCTTTAGCTCACAAGCCAGGCTGTTCAGCCATCTGCCAGCCAGGCTATTTCCCAGCTGAATTGGGTTTGTCCATCATTCCTGCCTGATAGCACCATCTCATATGAACTTGTTCCTGCTCCAAATTGCACCCTCTGTTTCCCCCTATTCGACCCTGTGGGGTGGGTGTGCAGACCAGCCTGGTGTCCCTGGTGTCCCTGCTGCCCTCAGCAGCACCATCAACAATGCTGAGCAGAGCCAGCCTTGGCACCAGCCTGCTCCGTTGTTTCTGGTACATCTCACCACCAGTGCGGTGGTGCCCTTGCCCTCTTGCTACGGTTTTCCAGCAAGTTTTGTGTCACCATCTCATAAATCCCTCTCTTGAGCTTACTTACGATGGGAATGACATCAGAGATGCTGTCAGAAGCACAGAGAAGCCAAGATACATGACATTCGCTGCCTTTCTCCTTTCTGTAAGACTGGTGGCTGGCTGGAAAAGAAAATAGATTTGCTTTTGCTCATTTAGCACTTGTTCCTTTCATCACCAAGTGTGAACTAATCCATTTGATTATTTACTCCAATATTTTCCTGGGCACTGAAATTAAGTTGGACGGTTTTCTCCTTTCTCCCCAGTTTCAAAGGCAGCCACCCTATTTGTCCTTCTTGACTGTGACAGTTTGACTCATTCTCCATCAAATCTTATGGACAAGTGACTACTCATGGCCCAGAGGTGTCATTAGCCGGGTCTTTGAGTATCTGAGGTTGAGGTATAGCTGTCAATTTGCAAATAATTAATGTCTGCATCAAGGCCTTTCCCTTCCCTTTCTTATTAGCGGCACCTATCTTACCCTTTGGTGCATTTGGTATTTGCATTATCCACCCACATGGAACTGGTGTTCTGAGGGAGAGAAGTAGAAACTAAAAGGCATTAAAAGCTTCTCCTACAGAACGGAAAGCAATGAAAGCTTCCTTATAGTAGAGACCCACAGAAGGATACCTGGCCTTTCTGATGCTCCTTGCTAATCCCACTTTGGTTTACGCCTCAGCCCTTTCTTGCCCCTGCATGCCAGGACAATGCTTTGTATGTGCTGTTTGTTGGCTCGCCAAGTCTATTCTTCCTGGGCACTTCGCTATGGTGCCAGGGATGGAAGATGGCAACAATTAAGGAATAAAATGTACAGTTTTTAGAGAGAAAATAAGTGAATCATATGCTGTGACCTGTCACTAGAAATAAAATAAAGCAATAAACCATGGGGTTTCATGGAAGCAGCACAGCCCACACAGCCAGCACAGCAGGTACATGCATCCACAGATCCGCAAAAAGGTAGTCATCCCAGGCACGCAGTGGCCACCCTTGCTCACAGGACTGACAAGGCTGATTTGTTACAGTGATGTTTGCGCTGAAAGGAGTTGTCTCAGAATGAAAAATGCTCTTCTATGGCAGCATAAATCAGCCCTAAGGAAACTCAGTGCTCAGGCACAAAATTAATACTGAAGCTGTTGTGATGTTCTGAACTGCAGAGCAGGGACATTCCTGAGACAGCACAGGGAAAGGTGGGGAGTGGGTAGCAGGAGTGACAAAATATAGGTATTTGACATTATAGCATCACAGATAGAATTCTTTGGATTGGGAAGGACATAAATATCATTTAGTTCCACCCTCCCTGCCATGGGCAGGGACACCTCCCACCAGACCAGGTTTTCATCTTTGGAAAAGGCTAGTGACTGCTCTTTGCCACTTACCCACCCATTTCTTTCTTCTCTTTGGCTGACAAAAAACCCCAACGAACCATGTTTTGTTAATAACAAGGAAAAAGGGCTCTTTGCTGATGGGGCTGCAGCTCCCCATCCCCAGATGTGCCATCAGCAGCTCCTCTCAGGAGACCTATGCTTGATTAAACAGAACCCTGACTTCTGAAACACTGGAGCAAGGGCTGTTGTGGGGCTTCATCTAATATAACCATGGCTTATTTTTTATTGCTCCTCATCTGTTTTTCCTGATATTGGTAAGGCCAGAGAGCACCTTGACTCTCAGCAGTACAAGGAGAACCATGCATCGACTGACCTTACCGAGGTGCCTGTCACATAAAAACCTTTCTGCCTTCTGCACTCCTGCATCCGCATCCCCTTTTCTCTCTCCTTCATGAATATTTATGGTGGCAAAACTAGATATACTCTGAATGAGTATGGGATTTTAAAATCTTGCCGTGAACAATTTCATATGGAATGAAGTTCCTCTGCAATGCTTCTGTATATTTATATGAATAAAATTTGTGCATATGCAGTTCCCAGGGTGAAATCTGTGTATTTTTTAGGAGGGGATAGAAAATTTGTGTGATCCGTACACTTTAATCCCCAGACATTGCTGGTTTCCTCTCAACTATAGGCTGGTGATAGCGTCCTGCCACTCAGTTTGTGCTCTCCTTTGCCCACTTCCCAGTGTTGTCTCTGGTTTACATTCCTCTTTTGTACCTCATTTTTCATTCCTTATTCCCAAGATCATTGTTTTGTCACGAGACAGTGCCTTCCTCAAAACGCGTCAATAACAGAAGAAAACAGAGAAGCCAGTCAATGCCATGGTAGGCGAAAGCTGTAAAGTAGGTTAGGCGGTTAACATTCATCAAATACTTAATGAGCGGTACAAACAGAGGCCAGCTATACGGGATCTTGATATGTTTTCGCTTTGTGCAACTTGGTTCGCCCATCGCGCAAGTCCCTGCAGAGCACCTCAGGACTTACCCATGGCCCTGACCTACATTCTGCACAGCGTGTGTGCCTGTCTTTCCCCAGACAGCAAAACCAGATTTTGAGGAGGGATTCGCTCCCATTTCAAGGTGCCTGCAGCCATGCACAAGAAGAAACCCAGCTGTTGGCTCTCACTTGCTTTCACTGTGCTCAGGGCTGGTGCGTGTGCTGCTGTTACAGATGAATGTTCGTAAGCTCTTAGTGTAAAATGGTCTGTGTGTTTATACTTATATCACCTTTCCTTCTTCTATTTTTTCCTCTTATAGCACACACTGCTCTGGGAGAAGCCAGTGTTTCCCAGGGTAAGATCAGCTGAGCCAGCGTAATACTTCTAAGTCACAGTGCTGGAGGGCTGGCTTTGGTTGGGTTTGTTTTGCATTGGGTTTTTTCCCCCAAAGCACCAGGAAACATGTTAAGAAAATACCCTATAAAGGCCAGGGAACGGGCTATCAGTTCAAAAAGGCTTGAACATTCCCAGGGAGGTGAAGCCAGCAGGAACTGTATCACATCAGGCTTTGTTAAGCCACCCCTTGCAAGACTCAGCATGCTCCAGGCTTGCTGTGCCTCCACGCTGGGGTCCCTGCAGTGCCCATGCAGACAGGGACAGGTCTCTTTTTACACTGGGCTGTGTTATAGTACAAAGATAGGGGCCTGTCCTGAACCCATAGACACAAAACAAACCAACTGCCTTGCCTCATCCCTTAGACAGCACAGTGTCCCATTTCCACCACTGGGCTTTTTCCCCAGCATCCTAGGTGTAGGTGTGCAACTTTACTTGATGACTGCTTGCTGGCACATGGCTTCCTCTTTCCTCACAGTGAGGCTGGGGCTCCCAAGGGCTTCCACAGTTTGTCTTCATGCCCCTACTCCCCCTTCATAGAGCTGCCTGCCAGGAGCCCACACACCTTTTGGCTCCTGCAGCTCAGATTCGCAGGGTCTTGCACAACAAAGTGTGTCCCTTTGCTTTCATTTTCATTTATCAGGATCCCTGTGCACTGCAGCTCTCTGCCAGGCAGTTCCCTACATGTAGGGCAGATTACGAAAACAAGAGGCACTGGGGTAAGCAGTGAGGCACAGCTCAGAAACATGCTCTGATCTGCTAAAATTGCCTGGTGAAGCTTAGAGCCATGACTTCAGGCACTTGTGAAGCCCATAACAAAAGTAGCACCTTTAGGCAAACATAACCCTAATTCATCCACTCACTAATTAAAAGGGCAAATTTAAGGGAAAAGATTAATCCCTGTCCATAGAAGACTGGCTTTTCTCTTTTTCTTCAGGCTATGAGTATCAATACAGTTAAACATTTATCAGTGCTTGCGCAAGCACAGGCAGAGCAGGAGATCTGAGCAGAGGCAAAGCTTCTGGGAACAGAAGCCGAAGCACACTGACACTGGCAAGAAGATGCAGGGTTCGAAGGAAATGAAGATGAGTGAGATTGTGAAACTGGGATGCCTGCGCTTGCAAATTACTTGTAATGGGTCCAGAAATGACTTGTCTAGTGCTGTTGTTTTACCTTTTACCTACCACTAGGTATGCAGCTGAACTCACTAAAGGGATGTATCGAGCCATATAATTTGTTTACAGCTAGTTATTTTCCATTATAATAACAATAGCATGATACATGCAAAAGCACGCTGCCATTTTGGTGGTAGTATGCAGGCGTGCCTTCTGACGGCAGTATATTGCTTGCCGAGAGCCTGGTTGCAAAACACTATTTAGGACTATTAGCAGTAATTTGGGGGCAGACTGGGATGCACAAATCCTCCCCTTACCCCACACAAACACGCAGTTTTAACTTGTTTCCTTCCTTAATTGCGGGTGAGCAAAGCACAGGCGCTTTTCTTTCCATCTGGCTCATTTAGGGTTTGAAAATAAGAAAATGAGGGAGACGAGGAATTATAACCTGAGGGTTTTTACCTGCTTCCACATACACTGTACCCATGCAACAAGAGCTATCTGAAAGCAGTTTTCTAACCTCTCAATCCCAGTTGTAACACATGTAGTTGTGTACCTTCTTCTGCAGCAGGAGTGAGGCTTCCTGCTCCCAGCAGAACATGACCTGGTGTGCAGGGATGACAAAGGTGGTGAATCAGCTCCAAAGAAGGGACAAAAAGGAAAACAAGAATGGCATCACTGGCTTAACCTCAGGTGCTCACGGGAACTGGACTGCCTGAGGCAGAGTGCAGATCTGGACTGGTACAATGTAAATCCTGGTAACATCCTCCTCTGACATTTGTGCTTCTTCTAAAAACCAATCAGACAGCAGGATCTGGAAAGGGTTTTGCAATGTATTTTAAGAAAAGATTAAAAAAAATGCAAGGAAGCAAAAACAATTCAAAGCTGCTACAAAATACACAGAAAACTCTCTTTTGACCAGCTGTAGTGAGTATGGTCAGGTTCTGACTAAGGGGCATAAACACTGTTTTATGGAACAGAAACATTTTCCTGGTAATTTATTATTCCCTCAGCTTGTCATGAAGCACAGAGCAACTGTCAGTAATGTGCCCTGTGAACACAAATATACCTCTGATAACATCTTCTATCACAAAATTTTGCCTTTCAAATGCTCCTCACTGCAGTGAGCACTGTGTTTAGCAAGAAACAGAAGATATAAAGAGAACAGGTTCTGTTTGGCACAGTAATTTATCTAGAACAATTATTTTGTGGTTATGGAAAAACCCGAGCTGTTTTTACTGTATATCTTGAGAGGAATTCTTTCTCGCCAAGACAATTTATGAAAAGCTCCTGCTGTCCTATAAAACCGTGATGTATGCTTAATTTAATCAAAGAGAGCTGGTATAAAATGCACGGACTGCAAACAAGAGGTGAAATCTCATGACTCAATGTGAACCCTCTCTTGTGATGGAGGACAGCTCCTGACTTCGGTATTTACTGTGATATTGCATAAGTCCTGACACACATTTTCAATTAATGTTATAGGCACCAGTGTCGTGCTATAGCTTCAGGGGCAAATAAACCTCATATCACAACAGTGGACTTCCCCATCTTCACGAACCTCACCTCCTTAGCAGGGCGTTTGGTGGCTGAAGGCTTCACTTGGGAGTGTGACCTCTTTCTTGTCCATTTTCCCCACCTCACTCCAATCCCAGGATCTCTCTGGCTTCCATGTATAGCAGAGATCATTTTCTGTGTTTCCTGGAGTAGCCAGTAACTCGGGTCTCTGTAGTAACCCTGCCTTTGTTTTTTTGGTGTGTGGGGTTTATTTTAGTAATAGGACAAGGGGTAGTGCATTCAGACTTACATAGGGGAGGTTTAGGTTGGATATAAGGAAGAACTTTTCTGTGAGGGTGGTGAGGCGCTGGCACAGGTTGCTCAGAGAAGCTGTGGCTGCCTCATCCCTGGCAGTGTTCAAGGCCAGGTTGGATGGGGCTTTGAGCAACCTGGGCTAGTGGGAGGTGTGGAAGGGGCTTGGAACTAGGTGAGCTTTAAGGTCCCTTCCAATCCAAACCATTCTATGATTCTGTATCTCCAAATCTATATTTGCCACCAGTGCTGCCTTGCAGGGGTGTTTCTGCAGCAAGAGGAGAGGTTAAACACTGACTGAGGCAGCTATGGCACATTTGTTATAAGCCTTGCAACGTTCGTCGTGCAGAGAAATGTTATGTCTTCAGTTTTCCCAGTCTGGCCTCGTGGGGCTCCCAGCTGAATCTAGGTGTCTCTTCCTGGAGGTGGTTGTCCCCTAGAAGACAGTTTACTGGGGACACATCAGAAGATGGCAACATCATCTGTGTCCCTGAAATAATCCAGACACTGTGACTGCAAGGGATTTACAGCAATGGGAAAAGGATTCAAAGCCAGAGCTCGCCAGGGCACCTCTAAAATGCCCCTCTTTCTACAAACCAGATACATAGGAGCAGCTAATGTGTTTTAGACACCATGTGTTAGTTCAGCACTGTTATTTGTGTTCCCTCAATTACACCAAGCACATTAACCTTGAAGCAAACCAAATAAAAATGTTGTCATCTACATCGGGACAGTTTCAAGGTGGAAGGGATGGGGTGTGTATGTAATGTATGAAGTTCCCAGTGCCTAGAGCGTGCTTCATTACCTGAAATCAATTAGTTTGAGTTTCTTGATCTCCAGTACAGGATCCAGCTGTTGTGTAACTCTGGAAAAACCTTCTGTTGTTACACAATATGATTTGGTGTCACCTCCACCTCCAATACAACTGTGCAATCAAAGCTGCATTGCAAGCACGAGCCTATTTGTACACCATACATACCTCTCCCTACCCGACTGTGTACAGATACACACACCAAACGCTTGTTTGGGCAAATGGAACAATCCTCCTTTCCCCGCAAAGCGTGAGGAAAGTGAGGTCAGAAGCTGAAGGAGGCCTGTGATCTCCTTGATTTTGTATTTGAACTGCATGGATGGATACCATTTTACACACAGGAAAGGTGGCCAGCCCTTGCCCTGCAGTACTGAACCCCCACATGTCTTGTGCCCAGAATGAGTCTTGCAAAAGAAACACAAATTGCCTGTCTGCAACTACTGGGCTGGCTCTGCTTTCCACTCCCAACTTTTCCACCCAGGTTTCATAAACCCTGGGTCATTCACATCATGTCACATCAAAGAGCAGGTAAAAACCTGCTTCTGCTGCCCTCACACATGCAGTGGAGCCAGGGTCACACAAGAGAGAAGGAAATAAGTCAGGCATCGCTGTACGAAAGCACATGGAGGTCACAGGTGCCAGGCTGTGGGACTGAGTGAGTGGCAACTTCACTGTGGCCATGGGAACACGCAGTCTGATATTATGAGGGGTTTTCTATTCTAATCAAGCTTAGCTCAACACTCTTTTATTTGCTGAAAAGAAGAAGGGGACACCTAGTTTCCGTGCCTCCTCCCATGCATGCTGTGGATGTGCATACAAGGATGCAGAGCTGTGCAGGGAGCAGGGCTCTGTGTCATTAACACCGATATCGCTCTTTACAGCTACAGACCTCCAGCTGTGGTCAGCAATGCTGGACACAGCCAAACCAGCACATTGCAACTCGACTCTTTGTAATGTCCCTTGGAGAAGAGCAATAAAAATCAGAGCTCATCATTTTACAAACACATAGGGACCAGTCCCCATCCCAGAGCTCTTGCAGTGCCCTGAAGATGAGCAGGCACCAATGAAAGAGAGAAAGCTGAACAAACAGACCTTAAACTGTACTTATGTCCTCAGTTCATACTGGAGTGAGAAGGCAGAGCAAAGCAGGAGATGGTCACACTGCAGTCTGCATGGTGGTAGAGAAGACCGTAATCCTGAAGTCTCTGGAGGCCCAGCCTTCTGCTCTTTCTTCCTAAATTCATGCCAGAATACTTGATCTTCAAGAAGCTTATGCTAAGATTTCCATGCTTGGTTAAAGTTTTTAAATGAAACCTCATTCCCTGCAGGGAATCCTACGCTGCAATTTTTATGTATTTATTATTTTATCCCAAATGCCTAACCCTGCCCTGCAGATCTGCTGACACAGAGGACGTGAAATATGGTTTTGTTGGGCTTTTTAAACCCCTGATTTTCTCCTCGGTTCGTGAAGGGTTCACAAGTGAGAGTGTTGGTCCTTTGGGTATGGTATGACTGTGTGTTTTAAGTGCTGTCTCCTGCATTAAAGGGTTAGAGGACAGGCTGCAAAAAGAACAATATGGACAGTTACGCTGAAGGGCTTGCCCATGCCCTAGAGCCCATGATATATGTTTTTCACCTGATGCAGTTAAAGCAGCACAGAGAAGGCTGTGTGGAGGTCATAGCCATTTTAACCAAGTGGGATGCAGCTGAGTTCAAACAGCAGTGAATTCAGAGCCATTGGTTTCTGTGGGTGGCAGAGGGGAAGGACCTACTTCCTTTAGGCCTTCTGGACCTCCTGTCCCATCTTAGTTTGTAATTGCCCAATTGATCTTCTTGATGCCAAGATGTTGGTCTCTGTCTCCAGTGTGCAGATGCAGAGTCACTGTGCAAGCCTGGGGCCAGAGTTTGGATGTAGTGGAGCAGGGCTCCCACCAACACCAGCTGGTACTCACAAACACCTGCATGTGGTTGCCAGTGACACCCTCCAGGAAAGAGGGCCACTATGGAGAGGAGACCCAGAAGCTGAGCTCAAGCATGGACCTTGATCACCAGCATAGCTGGAGCATCACTTGCCTGATAACCCTGTAAGCCACATCTGCTGGAGATGTCGCCTGGTTTCCAAGCCTTGGTCATGACTTTTTCAGGAATCTTGTTCTTAGAGCACATAAATTGGAACAGCAAAGGGAAAGAGAGGAATGTACTGGAAGAAAAGATGCTGCACAGAAAGCTTCTCTGACAATTTCAACCTAAACAAATGCCATTTGGTAACGTTACAAGAAAGTGAAAATGGGAGGTGTTGGACAATGGTCATTACACTTGTAGTTGCCTGGACTACAGGTGTACATATAAATGAAGAAATAAAATCTGGTGTACCTATAGACAGAACATAAAATCACACAATAACTAAGGTTGGAAGGAACTATCTGGATCAGTCCCTACACAAAGCACAGACAGCTTCAACATCAGAGCAAGCCTTTGTCTATGAGAGTTTTGCACATCTCTACAGGAGATGTTTTGACCACCATTCCTATGAGAACTGTTTACTAATGTCTGACTTGGATTCCCTTGTATGTAACTTCTGGTTTGAGCCCCTCATCCTTTCACTGTGCACTTCCAAGATGACCCTGCTTCTGTATTTCCTGTAAGTTAATTACAGATAGAAAGTCTCATTTTAACCTGCTCTTCTTCAGGTTGGAAGGAGACCCAATTCTCTCATCCTCTCCTGGTACACCACATCCTCCTGATGGACTTGCTCTGGTGTGTCAATGCTCCTTTTGTACTAAGGACCCTACAGCTGGACACAGTATGCTTAGATGTGGCCTCACAATCATAGAAGCATATAGAATCATAGAATGATTTGGGTTGGAAGGGGCCTTAGAGCTCATCCAGTTCCAGCCCCCGACCACGGGCAGGAACACCTTCATGCTAGACGAGGTTGCTCAAAGTCCCGTCCAACCTGGCCTTGAACACTGCCAGGGATGGGGCAGCCACAACTTCTCTGGGCAACCTGTGCCAGCGCCTCACCACACTCACAGTAAAGAAATTCTTCCGTATATCTAACCTAAATCTAATACCTAAATGCCAAGTGTTTTCTGCCAGGGAGGCTGATAGTTTGTTTGGTTTGGCTATATTCTAACTTCTATTAAGAGATTTTGGGTTTCCTGTTTGAATACACAAGTGACTAATGCTGGACATATGACACTCAAAAGGATCCTTCAGCTGACCCCACGTGGCTGCTCCCATCTTCTTATCTGGTTTCTACTTGTCAGAGCAAGGAGGCTCCAGAACAACCTTTTACTGACAGAAGGACAAAGTCCAACCTAATTACCTCTGTCATGGAGCTTGGGCAGTCTGGAACAGAAGTCTGCAGTGAGCTGTGGCTGATGGTACAGGTTGTGGTCTTGCAGTGGAATCTCAGGATGCCTCTTAAGCCCCTACATTCCTCTTCACCATTTTAAAACACAAAACCTGCACTTGCCCTTCCTTCAATGCCTGTAAAGCAAAGCACAGCCTGCGGTAGCCATCTCAGGTCATGCTTTTGTGCCACTCCTTGTTTCCTCTGAACATGCAGAGTCACACAAGGTGAGCCAAGCAGCTTCTCACCCACCGCTTTCCTCACCCCTCCAGGCATGGGTGCTGTTCCCACATGCATCCACCTCTTCCACGTGCTTCATTTTCCCCAACTTAGACGTTTTTCTTCTGTTTCTGTAACAAGCTCCACCTTGGCTCTGCAAGAACGACATGGGCTTCAGCCCAGCATGGCACATGGGCCAGTCTTCCCCACGTGTTTCCTTCAGGGTGGCCTCTGTGCACTGGGAAAACATCACAATAAAAGCTAACCAGCACTGAGCCAGCTTTCGTTCTGATAAATAATCAGGTCACGTAAATGGTATTAGACACAATCGGTTGTGTGATCTCTGCAGGCAAGGAGTTCAGCAAGGAAGGAAGATGCCTTAGTGCTATGCTTCATGGTGGAGCCAGAGCTTTGCATGCTCTGGCCAAATCCTATTGCATTGGAGACAATCACGTTTGCCTCTGGGCATGCAGGCAAGGAGCAGCAGGGCAGGGGCACTGAGGGCAGCTTTGCAAAGCCTGTTTTGCTCCTCTCTACCCTTCCCTCAGGGCTCCCTCCATCCCTCCCTCCCTTCCTGCACGTCTGAGGCGAGCCGAGGCACGGGCTGGCCTCCAGAGCAGGAACTGGTGCACATCGGCAGAATTCAGCCTCAGGATGTTTCCCTTTGAATGGCTTGACAGCAAAAGCTTTCATTCTGGAGCACACTGACTGGCACCCATGGGCAGTCCCTGCACCGTGTCACCAGGGTTTGCACACCAGCGGCTAGAACGTGGCTTTGGCTTGAGGTTGAGTGCTTGAGCGGGGTGGAGCTGCCAAGGTCGCCTTTCTCCCTGGCTTCAATCCCGCTGCCCTCGAGGTCTTCCAGGACAGCCCCGGATATATGGGATGTCTTATAACTGAATTGCACCTTGGCAAAGCTGCTTAGTATTCATCCTTTGGGGCCAATTGCTGGCTATTGTAAAGAGCAAGGGCGATTCATGAGGAAGAAAAGGCATCTTTTTAAGAAATTAAGTGGGTTGGGGTTTCTTTCCCCTCCGAGGAAGCCTGCGAGGCAGAGTGACAAGACGCATGAAGGGAACATTTATGCAGACGAGCAGCGTGGCCTATTTAGGAGGACAGTGAAAGAGCAATTATTGTGCAGCTCCTTTCTGATGGTAACCAAAAATAAAACCCGGCAGGATTCGGCAAAAAGACCACACGCAGCCAAGGAAGCGGCACCAGCAGCTGGGGTTTATACTGGCGAAGGGGCTCTGAATGAGAAGCAAATGAAATCCGAGGCTCCCGCTCACAAAATCACCAACCCGCGGCTTGCAGGAGCCATTGCCATGAGTAATAGCACTGAAACCCCTCTGCGAGGCAGGCTGGAGGCAGTGCAGAAATGAAGTGAGTTACTGGTGTACTCCTTTCCCCGTTCTGAATGGCTGTGCACAGCCACGGCCAACCCAGTTCATTCAGCCTATGCTGCACCTTGGACTAAGCGCATGGTGGAGCTGCCTATGTATTCTATAGGCTCAACCCATTAGCTGTAAGGAAGAGCTTTGGGAAGCTTTTGCAGAAGCCACCACCATCTCACACTAAGAGAGAGCAGCCAGTTTTGTCTGCAAAGCAGCTGTTTTCTTATTCTGTATTTTGTCACTGAAAGGAGCTTTTCTTTTTTCGAGCTTCAGAGAGAGGAGAAGGGACTAAGTTTGGGGAGCGGGTGCTGGATTCGTTACCCATGGTGTGCTGAAGTGGGTGCACTGGCCCTCTGTCAGCAGCTGTGTCTACCCATACAGTAAGGGAGAAGGTTCATGTGGTGGGTTTAAGGTAGGGACTTAATTCATTTAGTGTTTGAAGCAGATTTCTGGCCAGAAACCTCACTGAGATGAGCAAGGGCAGCTTACACAGTGCCAAACTACCTGCAGCACAGGCCCTTCATCCCCCATTACTGCCCTGCTTTCCAGCTACTGCTCCTGTGCTGCTTAAAAACTGACCAGTACCAGTGGACTCCTACACCCTCTAAAGCAGATTCCCAGGGTACTCTACTAAATAGCCCGCTGAATAGCTTAAAGTTTGCTCTCCTGAAGTCTGGGGTAGCAACTCTGCTGTCCCTTTTCCTTATTACACTGACAGTTTTGAACTCAACCATTTCAAGATCACTGTGGCCAAGACAGCCACCTATTGTCACACCCCCCATGAGTTCTTCCCTATTCACAAATAGCAAGTCTAGGAGGGCGGCATTCCTAGTTGGCTTACTGAGTACCTGTGACAAGAAGTCATCTTCTACAAACTGCAAGAATTCCCAATCCCAAGACCTTCCTTAAACTTGCATTTGACATCTAGCTCAGGTGCTCTCCTCCCCTCTTTCCTTCCCTGACTTTCCCACTCCCCCAACTGCACTGAGGACGCAGGGATGTACCTACATAGCTCTGGGAGGTGCACAGGGGACCCAGGACCACCACCACACATGCTGCAGCATCATGCCTCCCCAGCTGCACCCACCCAGGCAGTGGCCCCAGGGATAGTGAAGAACACTGTGTACCTTAGGGCACAGAGGGGCCAGCAGCCTTAAATTACATTGATATAAATTAAGAACTTCAATTTTTGCCCATTGCTTCCACTGTAAAGGGTGTGCAGCGAGGGCCTCCTTCAGCTGCCTGCACCCAGGTGTCTCACTGCCACCCAAGGCACTCACAGCTACTTGTGGCTGCAACAGAGAAATAGAAAATGAGGCTCAAGACATACAAGAGACATGCACATGTCTGGAGAGGCAGCTGGAGGCCTGCTGGGGTATGCCAGGCTTTTTCAAATAACACTAGACATCAATGTGTGAGCTACTGAATCGAGCCCTGTCTACAACCGTAACAGATACAGCATTAAGTAGGACAGAAGATAGCAGCTCATTAAGGAATTGTCATGATTCTAGAAGGCGGATGTCCCACAGGTCTTGTTCTGCGTGCTTACAGAGGGCACTTGGATGTATCCGTGGTGGGAATGAGCAGCCACCAGCTGAAGTCGTGGGAAACGGGAGAGGTGCCTGAGGATTGGAGGATGGCAAATGTCACGCCAGTCTATAAGAAGGGCAAGAAGGAGGACCCGGGTAATTATAGACCGGTCCGCCTTACCTCCATCCCTGGAAAGGTGATGGAACAACTCGTTCTTGACACCATCTCTAGACATATCAAGGATGAGGAGGTCATTAAGAGTAGCCAACATGGTTTTACCAAGGGGAAGTCATGTTTGACCAACCTTATAGCCTTCTATGAGGAAGTAACTAGGTGGATGGATGATGGTAGAGCGGTAGATGTGGTTTTTCTTGATTTCAGTAAGGCATTTGATACTGTCTCCCACAGCATCCTCATAGATAAGCTAAGGAAGTGTGGGCTTGATGATCAGGTAGTGAGGTGGATCAAGAACTGAAAGGAAGAAGGCAGAGAGTTGTGGTCAATGGGGCAGAATCTAGCTGGAGGTCTGTGACTAGTGGAGTCCCTCAGGGGTCAGTGCTGGGACCAGTGCTGTTTAATATTTTCATCAACGACCTGGATGAGGGAACTGAATGTACCCTCCGCAAGTTCACTGATGACACTAAAATGGGAGGAGTGGCTGACACGCCAGAAGGCTGTGCTGCCATTCAGCGAGACCTGGACAGGCTGGAGAGTTGGGCGGGGAGAAACTTGATGGAATTCAACAAGGGCAAGTGTAGAGTCTTGCATCTGGGCAGGAACAACCCCAGGTTCCAGTACAGGTTGGGGGTTGACCTGCTGGAAAGTAGTGAAGGGGAAAGGGACCTGGGGGTCCTGGTGGATAGGAGGATGACCATGAGCCAGCAATGTGACCGTGTGGCCAAGAAGGCCAATGGCATCCTGGGGTGTATTAGAAGGGAGGTGGTCAGTAGGTCGAGAGAGGTTCTCCTCCCCCTCTACTCTGCCCTGGTGAGGCCACATCTGGAATATTGTGTCCAGTTCTGGGCCCCTCAGTTCAAGAAGGACAGGGAATTGCTTGAAAGAGTCCAGCGCAGGGCGACAAAGATGATTAAGGGAGTGGAGCATCTCCCTTATGAGGAGAGGCTGAGGGAGCTGGGTCTCTTTAGCTTGGAGAAGAGGAGACTGAGGGGTGACCTCATCAATGTTTACAAATATGTAAAGGGTGAGTGTCAGGATGATGGAGCTAGGCTTTTCTCAGTGATGTCCAGTGACAGGACAAAGGGCAATGGGTGTAAACTGGAGCATAGGAGGTTCCATGTGAACATCAGGAAAAACTTCTTTACTGTGAGAGTGACAGAGCACTGGAACAGGTTGCCCAGGGGGGTTGTGGAGTCTCCTACGTTGGAGATATTCAAGGCCCAGCTGGACAAGTTCCTGTGTGATGTACTCTAGGTTACCCTGCTCTTGCAGGGGGGTTGGACTAGATGATCTTTTGAGGTCCCTTCCAACCCTGGGGATTCTGTGATTCTGTGAAGCGTGGTCCTGGGGGACATCTAAGACCCATGGTACTGGCTGGGTTGGGGCAGGAGATGGAGACACATTCCCACCTCACAGGTGTTCACTGGGAGCTGCAGGAGGTACACCAGCAAAAGCCAGCCAGCACCTTGAGGGTAGGGCACAGAAGGAGTGAAGTATGTTTCTTAGGTTGTGATTTTCCTGTGTGTGTTCATCTGGAAGCTCTTTACAGCTGTGTTCTGTTCTCAGCTGGCCCTTCAGCGTGAGGACATAGAATTTTAGGGGAAAGGAGCAGCACTCTCAGCCTATCTTCAAAAACCAAGTTGGTTTTGTTTTTAATAGGAGAGAGAGCTAAGCCTGTCAAGGGACAAGAGCCTCAACCCCACACACCAGTGGTGGCTTCAGGGGTCCTTTGCACCAAGAAGATGCCCCAAATACCCTGGGGAGGAGAAACAGTTTCCAGGCAGAGGAAGCAGGACAAGGGCACTACAGAGCCGCCGAGATCTGTATGTTGTGCAGGATGAGGTCTCCACTGCTGCTCGTGTCTAAGCCTCATGTTTCCCAGGAGCTGTTATCACAGCCAAGTTCCTTCTGCTTTGTTCTCTTGGGCAGCAGAAAGATCCTGAATACACATGCACTTCCACCTTGTGCCATGTGAGTCTAGAGGGCAGCCATCCTCCTGCCACCCCTTTAGCTCCAGTGACCACTGTAGTGGCCACCTCACCTGCACCTGAGTTTTTACTTCAATCCCATGAGAGACAGAACTCACACCTATGCTCCTATCCAACATCCTATGCCTCAGACATGGGCAAGCCTTGCCTCCCCATTATAAATGATGCTCATCACAATCGCCAAGGATTGACAAGGCCAATCTCCTTGATGCTCAGAAGAAAACTGATCCAGAGAGTGAGCTTGTTCCCAATTACATTTTCTGAAATTTAAAGCTCTTTGAGCCAGAAATTACATCATTCTAACATAATATGATGCTAAACTAAACAACACAGCATAAAAATACATAAAGACAGCTGAGAAACAGCTTACAGCTAGTAAAAGCCAAGAAGCCCATGATAGAGCAAGGTCTTTGTGGATGCCCCAGGGCAGACAAACAGCAGAGTACAGCATTCACAAGGGGATGGGACAGAGAAACCACAGGAAAACGTTGTAGCTGGAGAAGAGAAAGTTCTGTCCAACATACCCAGTGGCAGGCCTGGAAGCAGAGATTTTGCAGCTGACCCCATTGCTCCACTGGAAGTGAATGGGTACAAGGAAGGACATGGAAGGTGGTAGCACAGGAGGACTTGAGACCAAAGACTGGAAGAGAACAGACCCAATAAGGGCAGTGCAATGGAAATGGAGGTGAAGGGACAAATGACCTCATCTTTCACTTGGATAACTGTGCCCAGCTGATCCCAGGTTCCTCCTCCCAGGTGCCATCCACACACCCCACCTGTGGGAGCCCGGCTGGAGCCTCCTCACAGATAAAACAAAGGGCAAGGCAGAGTCCTGGTCTGGGAACAAGCAGTCCATAGGCTTGAAACACCTCTGGTAATAGAACAACCTTCACTCCAAATCCATTTGCATTCAGGTTTGTAAGGCAGTGCCATATTGTTGCTCAATTTTGCCTTAAGGAGGGACAAGTGACATTTTAGACCCTGACTTCCCTGACTGCCAAATGAGTTTCTAAGGCTATGGCATCTGTAGATTAGAAAAATGTATTTTGCTTTCCTTGATGAGGCCGTGGCGGTCCGGTGCAAAACCTGCCCTCTTTCACCTGTCCCTGCTGCCCCAGGCACGCTGTGTAGTACCTTATTTTAATAGGTCTCCAATGAGTGGTGAAATCCATAACCACACAGTTTAACGGCTTCCACACTGCTGCAGAAGTACTGGCATAAAAGTGTTTGCTTCACTGGAGAGACACAGCTGGCACAATCAGCAGTGCATTGCTTTGGCTTTTCATTTGTTGCATGACAGAAATTAGTACAAGAGTACCTGGGGCTGAATCTGAACCTGAACCAGCCTCAAATAAACAATATTTAGTGATCTAATAGCTACATTTTAGTTTGATTCTTTCCATTTCATCTTCCCTTTCCCCAGCTGTGTTTTGCTCTTCAGTTTTGCAGCAATTATCAAGCCCTTCAAATGATGTCTTCTGAAAACCGGATGACCTCCATCTCTCTCTATTTGCCACCCACTGTCCTCTGGCATATTGCTGATACAGTAAGAAGGAAACCATTACCTACCCAGAAGTAGTTTTCAGGCAGCATGCTGCGGGAGGGACCTCACGCAAGATGAAGAGGTGAGTTTTGCAAGACGCTGGGCCACGATTGCCGGGGAGATGGAGAGCAAGGCTGTCTCCTGAGGGAGAGCAACCCGGCCACCCCACAGGCCCCTTTATGCTGGTGGGCACAGGCCCACTGACAGCTGCAGACCTGGTCCAGGCAAGAGCAGCAGGAGAGGGCGTCACCTGCAGCATGGGTCTGAGGCCCACTGGGCAGGTCCGTCCATTGCTTAGCTGGGATGTGGTGCACGGGCAGCGTTGCTGCAGCAGGCACCAAGGCCCCGGCTGCACTGAGCAAGGACTGCTAGGCACAGGGCAGGGCGGATGGGGGCTCCATGGGAGGCTGGGCAGGCTCCATAAGGCCTGTGAGTGCTCCCAAGGCCCTGATGATGCCAGCTCTTCCTTTCTGCATTAGCTTTGCCTCATTTTAACTTGTCCTTCATCGGAACAAGTCCAGAGGAGGGCCACGAGGATGATCAGGGGACTGGAGCACCTCCCGTATGGAGACAGACTGAGAAAGTTGGGGCTGTTCAGCCTGGAGAAGAGAAGGCTGCGTGGAGACCTCATAGCAGCCTTCCAGTATCTGAAGGGGGCCTACAAGGATGCTGGGGAGGGACTCTTCATCAGGGACTGTAGTGACAGGACAAGGGGTAATGGGTTCAAACTTAAACAGGGGAAGTGTAGATTGGATATAAGGAAGAAATTCTTTACTGTGAGGGTGGTGAGGCACTGGAATGGGTTGCCCAGGGAAGCTGTGAATGCTCCATCCTTGGCGGTGTTCAAGGCCAGGTTGGATGAGGCCTTGGGTGACATGGTTTAGTGTGGGGTGTCCGTGCCCATGGCAGGGGGGTTGGAACTAGATGATCTTAAGGTCCTTTCCAACCCTAACTATTCTATGATTCTATGAAAAATACCCCGCTGGTGCTCTGGCCTGTGGGTCAGTGAAGCACGGCCCCCCACTTAGGGATGGTGCAGGCAGCTGCAGTGGCTCCCCCACCATTGCTCCCTCTCCTGCCTTTAAACTCTCACATTTCCTTGTATCAAAGGCACGGCCAGCTGTAAAGACACCATCCTGGCACAGATGAAACAATTAGGGCACAGTAAGGCAGGCACCTCAGCAGAGCAGAGCAATGCTGTGTGCTGCTCCAAAGAGAGAACGTTTGAAGTGAAATTAATTTCATTTCGTTTCATTAAACAACCAACGGCACTTCCCAGCTTTCAAGTGGCAACAGGAGGAGCCTGGCATGGCCCTGGATCAGAGACAGAGATGGGAAGAGCTTGCCGACCAAAGGGAAACAAGCATATGGAATACATTACCCACGTCCGTCATTGAAGTAAGGAGCTTTAAAGAGTTCAGAAGGAAACTAGATACAATTCCAAACAAAGGCTGAAAAGGAGGGGGTGAGTGACAGTGTGGGGGGAGAGGGCTCACATAGCTTTCCCTCTGCCTGGGGATGCCTCAAGGCCTCAAGTCTTTTGAATATGGAAGTTGTCTAAAACTGGTTAAAGATGTGTGCTGAAGAGCTGAAAGATGAAACTTTAAGGCATTAACCAAGAAAGTTGGGAGGGAAGGGGGAAGGAAAGGCGGGCTCAAATAAGTGGTTAAACTTTCTGGGTGCCCACACTCTGGCTGTACACACCACTGCTACTGTCAGGCTGGTTTGACCTACTCTGTCCAGCCCTCGCTGTACTTGCTTGCGAGATGATTGCTGGCTAGGAAGGTTTCTGCTTTCAAAATCGAACAAAAAAGCAGGAACGACTGAAGTTCAGGAGCAGATCTTCTGCAGCACAGACCACAACTGAGCAGCTCTGTTCCACACGTGGCTCCTGACCCCAGCACCCACTCCTCTGCCAATGTGTGCATGTACCCCCACCCATGCACGAATCAAAACCAACTTTAAAACTAACTAGCTGCAGTGCCTGTCACCTACTGCTGGCCAAGGAGGTGGCATTCCCCTGCCCCAGGGGATTGGAGGTGGTCTGGGAAGAGCAGGGAGGTCAAGGCAGGTCACCCTATTGAGATGCAAGACTCCACCTGCAGAACGGGGTTCAGCTCTGCGGCCCTCAACACAAGAGGGACGGGGACCTGCTCAAGTGAGTCCAGAGGAGGCCATGAAGATAATCAGAGGGCTGCAGCACCTCTCCTGTGAAGGCAGATTGAAAGAGTTGGAGTTGTTCAGCCTGGAGAAAAGGCGGCTCTGGGAGACCTTATAGCAGCTTTCCAGTACCTAAAGGGGGCCTACAAGAAAGCTGGAGAGAGACTTTTTACAAGGGCATGTAGGGGTAGGACAAGGGGGAATGGCTTTAAACTCAAAAAGGGTAGATTTAGAGTAGACATTAGGAAGAAGCTCTTTACTGTGAGGGTGGCGAGGCACTGGCACAGGTTGCCCAGAGCAGCTGTGGCTGCCCCGTCCCTGGCAGTGTTTCAAGGCCAGGCTGGATGGGGCTTTGAGCAACGTGGTTCAGTGGAAGGTGTCCCTGCCCGTGGCAGGGGAGTTTGAAATTGGGTGATATTTCAAGTCCCTTCTAAACATTTCATTCTACGTAACCTGTAAGCCACATGATGGTCACTGCTGAAGTGAACTGATCTTCCAACTGCTAAACGCCTCCTGCTTCTGCCATCTTTGCCAGCAATGACGGGGCTGTCGGTGCAAATGACAGCACAGGTCACCCAGGTGCCTGAAAAATACTTCACAAATTGAACATCAGCATCCTCTTCCTTTAAAATCCTGCACCAGGCTTTGGGCAGCAGCCCCCTTGTCCTTAGCCTGAAGGCAGAGTGCTGATCAGGCGCTGGCAGTAGGAACCTGCTGGCAGCAGATGGCAATGAAAGCGTTACAGTATTCCCTTCTTCAAGAACAAAATTTAGGAAAGTGCTGCCATAGCAGCCTGGCTGGACAGCTCTGTCACGTCTCAGGGTAGCTGCTCTGCAGTGGCGCTGGAGGCATGACAGCCTTTGGGCTTCACGCTTCAGCTGCAGAATAGCCAAGCACATTTCTTTTCCTGTCTATGTCTATATTAACATCCCATGCTTTGCCTCCTCCACCGAAGAACATGCTAGAAAAGAGAGATCCTTAGGAAGGAATTAAAATGTGATGTTTCAAAGTGCAATGTGAAGTCCCAGTCCTTATTTAGCTGCCTTTGCAAGGACAGGTACTGGCACAGGCTCATGCTGAAACAGTTACCCCCTTGCACAGGTTATTTTGTTTTGCATTAGCAAGTTTCCAATATTATTGTTTGGGGGTTTGCATACTCTGGATTAAGGCATTTCAAACGGCTCTCCATCATGTGCATGGCTAAGGGGTTAATCAGGGCAAAAGCAAGATACATTAAAAAAAGGCAAAGAGATAAATTAAAGATATAAAACCAATCAAATGGAGACAACATCCTAAAGGGCATGTTAGCTACCTGACAACTCTGTAACTGCAAAAATTACGAACACCATCAGATTTTAAATGTATTCTTATGGCCTGTTCCAAATCCACATAACCTTGCGCAGGTTGCTGGAAGCATCCATGTTCTCTGTTATGCATTGGATACGGTCAGCTGCACTGTGGTGAAACACAGAATTCAGCCGGTTTTGTACCAAATAGATGCACTTGCTCTGTGAGATTCTTTGCTATGAAATGGATGTGAGCTGCGGCAAGAAATCAAGTGATGGGTGAAAATTGTCTCACCTCAAGCATACCCCAGTGCCCGCTGGCATTTTTTTGGTGTTGCTGTTGCTTTCCCCCTCCCTCCTCACACGTTACTGATCTTTTCATTGGCAATTTTTATTTCAGGTGTTGAGAGAGGCCAGGATTACACTCTCACAGTGAAATACCTACAAGTCCTAGTCGACATGCACCTCAGAGCCAATCTGGTCTTTAAGGAGAAATTAAAGTCCTATGATGTTTTCATCCAGAAGTCTTGTCACTGTGAAGCTGTCCACTCTTTTTGCTGGGGCATGTGCATATCCTGCAACAAAACATTAAAAACAAAAGGAAAAGAGCATTTTGATAGCAACACAATTACTTTTATATGTTATATTGACTACTCTATCTAAACATGCCATCAGTTCCAAAACTTACTTTCAGTCAAAACAAGAAAATAATCTGAAGCTGTTGAAATTGCCATGGTTTCAACTCTCAAGCTATACACTATGTAAAATAAGGCTATTTTAATGTAATATTTTATTATATATAATACTGTTTTTTTCTAAGGAGTCCTAACCAGTACTTTGACACCAAACTTCAATGGCAAACGGGTTTTTTAAGCAACAATCCCTATCTTTCCTTATTCGCACCAATGAGCATCAGTAGGAGTTAACTCTTAACTTCCTATCAATCACCAACATCCTCTGTTTTTATGGAAAAAAAACATACTTTAGAAGTCAGTAAAAAATTGGTCATCTTGGATCAGAGAGAAGAGTTCTACAAAGAATACACTAATGGTTAAAATAGAGCTATGCCGTCCTTACCAAGTTCAGCACATTTTCTTTTCAGCCTGTGCTTTTGTACATTGTTTTATTGACCCATTCATACAACAGTGACCCTTTGCACTAGTCAGGGAGCATGTGTCGATATTAGAAATAATGGTTTTATTATGTTCCGTCTCTTGGGCAACATGTTCCTGAGCATGAGATAACCCAGATAAATATCTGATCTGTGGACCTTCAGACTAACTACAGAGAGACAAATAAGACATTTCATTATCGGGAAAGATAGCCAGACTCCCTCAGGAATTATTCCAGTTTGCAGAAAAAGCTGTATGGTCCTCAGAAAGCATTCTTCACTGTAGGAAAACAAGTATCTTGAATGATTTTAATGCTCAGTAGTTCTTAAGACATGGCTTTCACATGTGCCTGCAAACCTCTGGGTCTCCAATGTTCCTTGTGGACCTGGGCTATTTTAGCTCTAGGTAGTTAATACTTTAGATATGTATTTCTCCAGATAGTTAATACTTCAGGTGTGCATTTAGGGTGCTTTTTTTTTTGTGAGAGACAACAAGTAGCGTGATGTTCATGTGAGAAAATACATAAAACCCTACAGAAACTAATGTTCCAAAATTGCAAGTCAAAGAAGCCCCCCAGGGAAGCTTACTTAGATGGCCCGAAGATACTAAAACCAAATAAAACTGAAGCACTTTCCACAGTGCCTCAGCAGCTCCCGTGAATTCCACTGGTAGAGTTATGCTGCCACCTATTGTGAAGATGAACTCGGGAGACATTTCATTTTGCTAGGCAACATGTGTGCAATAATTAGTTACCACTTGTCTTTCTCTTTTTTGTATTACAAGCACTTTCTTCTGAGCTATCTGCCACTGATGGTTGATGGAGACAGGATGCAGGCACCGGTGTATTTTCGGCCCGACCAAATGCAGCTGTTCATACATTCTGAACTCTGATCTACTCCAAAGTACAGCTTAATTGGGCTCAGGAACACAACTGTCTGCCGCTGTTAGCTCAAGGGCTGGATCAAAACGGAAACCCTGTTTCTCTGTCCCAATTAGCAGCTGAGGCATACAACAGCCACAGCTGGAGCAGCAGCACATTCTCCCTGCAGCAAAGCTTTGAGATGTGCTTTTCTTTCCTCCCTTGTTAGAGGAGCACAAGGATGGTAGGTTAGTAGCTGAGACAGCACTCAAGCCCCAGTATAAACTCATGGCTATGCATTTAGGACTTGTGCTTCTTCCTCCCAAGCACAAATGCAATCCACATACCCTTTAGATATATCATGCCTGATTGTAGCAGCTGTAGTCACCAGCCAATAGAGCAGGAAGCACTATTGTCCAAAAGCTGCTTTTTATGTGCGTGCAGAATTTAGGCAACCTTACTTCATCAGGAGAGCAGCTGCAGGAGGCTGGGGTCAGCACACCTCTGGAGACAGCCATGAGCAAACCGAACAAATTACAACGGTACTGACATTTGTCACCTCTTGACAGCTAAGGTAGCTTGGCACTGGTTGAGCTTCACAGTTCTGTGTACCTTTCTGCACTTTTCACTTTCCCTCTGCCCTGGCACAACACATAGCCCTCTCTTCCTTCACCTCTCCAGTAGTATCAGCTAAGTCAAAACCTAGGCTTTAGGCCATCGCTGCCATCCTAAGGTTGCTTAGCTTGGAAGATGAAGCCATCTGTTCACTCCCAGGCAAGCAGTGTGCGTCATTGCACTCCCTTATGCTCTCATCTTTCCAATCCTGTCCATGCTTTCCTCATGGTTCCTTTTTTCTTCCAGCTTTAGTAACCAAATGGTTTGTATGAACAGGCTTCCATCTGCAGCAGCAATGCAGCAGTGCGGTACTTGGAAGTCACTCATGGACAGCTCAGGTAGCTGCTCGGGCACACAAGCCAGTGGGATTTTCTCATTTATCTTTAGGGTGTTCAACAGCTTCCAAGTCACTCGGTGGGAAAGAGAATCCCTTGAACTGCAGCTGTAGCCAGACCCCATGGCCCGGGTAGTAGTGGTGCTGCCAAAGAGGACGGCTAGGTGTGGGTGCTGTGAAGTCTCCAGGCAAGGAACCATCAGTAGGATGAGATGTTTTATACCGCTTGCTGTGCCAGAGGGTATGCACTTTTAGACTGATCCAACCAGGATCTATGAAAGTCGGGGTTGCTTGCAGCATGAAGGCAAGTAAGAGTATCAGCAGCTCGGATGGCATGGTAAGTAGATTGCATTTTCAGGATAATACAGTAATTCACCAGTTCCTTGGACACATGTGCACTCCCTGGTGTCCAGGTAGGGCACATGGAGCTCTTTCAGAAATGAATGCTGTATAACGATGTCTGCATGACACCAGGGTTCAACACCCCCCAGTTACTGTGGGAGCTGCCTGAAGAGCCAGGGCTCATTGGTAACTCTGAGCCCTCCCATCACCTTTGTTGGTTTCTCAGGAAGTGAGAAACTCTGGGGAGTCAGCTGGGACAAAGACGTGACATAAACCTCGTGGCCCTCAGCTCTGTAGATAAGCTGCTGCTAAGCAGCAGGAGTTAGAAGTGCTACCTATACAGTAAAGCAAGGTGACAGAGTAGTGCCCTTCTCTTTCTCAGCACTGCCTGAGCACAGTCGGGTACTACATTCGCATCTGACACCTGAGTTGTAACCTGCATGCTTCCAAGCTTCTTCCCTACTCCTGGCAACTCCTGTTGTCCTTCTGCCTAGTTTAGCAGATAGAAGAAAGATCTCACTTTCCAGTTACTACATCCTTAGCACACATATTCTTTACACTGCACTCAAAAAAAGTGTGTTTCAACTGGGTTTTAGCCCAAATCCAGGAATCATCATAATATAAAAAGGCTTAACTGTTCTGAAAGAGGTTAGGTCAAAGTCCTGGGACTGCCACACAAGGTCATCCTCTTTCTCCCAAGAGATCCATCTAACCATCTTAAAGAAGTTTAAATCAAGAGACAGTGTCCTGGCTTCAGGACTGACTTTGAGCCAAATAATCTCAGCTTTGTCTTTAAAGTGTCAGATTCTAACCAAAATGGTAACTTTGCAAGAGGTTCCACAATCCCATCTCTACACCCAGAGCAGAGCATCACACTTACTGCATTGTTCTCAGTGACCAAGGACAGTACTTGAACACAGGTAATTTTTTTTTCCTTTTTTTTATTGCTGTTAATTCAAGGAAAAAGGTTGCATAAAATCCAATCTCTTCTAGAAATATAAGTGACCTTTCCAGTACATTTCAAATATCAAAGTATATGGTAAACATACAAATAAAGAGAAGGTAACATACCTCCTATTTACAGTACAGTATTTTAAATCATAAAATAAGTTCCATAAAGTACAACTGGCAGGTAATTCACAATACAAGTCCATTGGTGGTTTAACACCCTCACTTCAACTCAAACGCAGTTCATTCATTTCAAGTGGTCCAAAAATACCCAGATCAAATAAAAATTTTAATCAAAATAATTTTTCATTTACTACTTAAACTTTTTTTTTTAGATTTTTTTTAAATTAAAGCTTTCATCTACCTCCCTCCCCATCCCCCCCTCCAAGAAAAAAGTTTCAAAATGTACACTGGTGCTATAAATATAAATGCTACCTATGAAGAAATGTAGTAATCAAGCTTTTTTTTTTTTCTTCAAGTTTTTTGTCTGTTTAGCGATTTATTAGACGACTGAACCAAAGATTGATTTTCTTTCATCCCTCTACCGACAACAGGTCTGATTTTAAGAAAAAACATCTCTGCCATGAACTGTGAGGAATGCCAAACCCTATGGATATACAGTGGTAGTTGTTCATCGGTGTTGAATGCAGCAGTCAAAAAATACACTCATCTTCCAGATAACCTCAGTGCACTTTAGGAAATCAAATATTACCTGGAAGCAATTTAGTACATATATTGGCTTTTAAAAATAAAATAAAAAATACAGCAGCATTAAACTTACTTACTCATGATACTGACATGATTAATACCATCTGAACACTCATTTCAGTCTTTCACATTATACCGTAATTACGCATAGTGGTAAATTGTTATAAAATAGTGACTTTGCTATTTGGTAGACAGGTTCTAATACTAATACCTGACTATTTTGTAGAAAACCATAGCTTTTGTTCAGTTTGAAATAAAACATTTACATTCTAAGTACAATGCAACACTGTAATAGTTTAGGAAAAAATATTCAATCAAGTAATGTTCATTCTGAGTTGACACGATGTAGAATAGCTTTAAAAAAGGAAAAAAATGCTGTCAGCTTTCATTACAAATGCAAACACACTGAGTACAACATTCATACCAGGTTTTGTTTTCACCTTTGAAGCTGAACATACAGGCTACAACAGAAGAAAAATCTGTCAATTTAAGCTCGTTCGTTTTTCTAAATCTGTTCCAGTCCACACAGTTTCAGCCCCTTCCTGCTCTATGTGTTTTCATGTATGTGGGACTCTCAAGAGCTGCGTATATGTATTATTAACAGATATAGTACACATACAGTATTGTGTGTTCCTTTGGACTCTCCTGACAGGGCGCTTGAACATCTCCCCTCAATTCATGAGCATTAATTTAGAGTACGGGCAGGGTCTGTATGAACTGCTAAACACTCATGCAAGTCCAGCGAATTCACGTGGACAAACAGGGAAAGAAAACAAAACAGCAGCATAAGGAGAAGAGGGAGGGAGGGAAGAAGATTGTGGTGGGGAACATGACCAAGCTTCTTCTTTCACCATATGGCTGCTCCACCAGTGATCTCAGAGGTCAGAGGACTTTTTTGTTTTTTCTAAAAAATGCAGTAAACATTGCACATGTCTCAAGTCTTCAGTGCAAAAGCATGGTTCGAATGCTCTTTCTGATTGTTTGGCTGTGTGTTTGTATTACATGCATTACGCAAGCCTTTTGTAGAACCAGGAGGAGACCAGGGACTCAGCTTTCTTCTTTTGTATGGAACAGAGGTGCAAAAGCAATGAAAAACTCCAAAAGAATATAAAACCGGGAATGTCCCAAAACACAAGACCGACCCCCCCCCGCTCCCACACACACCTTCCCCCAATTTCCCAAGCTTCAGTTTAAGTAGGCAATGTTTACTTGTTTCAGTCTGCAGAATCCAAGGTATCATTGGAAGGGGGAGGGGGAGGTGCGTATCTCAGTCTGTAAGTGCCTAAAACGGGAAAGAGAACTACTAAGTCAGTGCTCACAATTAAAATGGATTACAAAACCACTACAAGGTATCAAAATGGACATGCTCTTCAAAAGGCACTACCATCCTCCAGTCCTTTTAAAGCAGGTCCTAAGATTTCATACTATGTCCTTTCACCTGCTTGTTAAAACTCTTAAGTTAAAAAAAATACATGGACTGCTGATAGAGGGCTTCACCTTTACCGGAAAAACACACAGGAAAGGTAATCCCCATCAAGGTTCATCTTTCCTATTCCAGTCTGACAGAACAAGGAAAGACAGAATGGGCACAGGCCAAGAATCAAAACCGTTTATGCTCCGTGCGAACACTGCCTCTTCCCCATTCTTCTGGATGGAGAGAGAAATGGCATACACAACTGAAGCCATTCCTTCCATTTTTAGTTCCAATTGGTTTCTGCTTTTTTGCTGCAACTTGTCCAAAACATTAAAGCATGTTTCATTTCTGTATTGCGTGATGGGGCACAGAAGGACAGCTGATTGTGCAAAGGTAAGCTTTAGAAAAGTTAAAATTACCAGATAGCCAGTCTGTTGGGTGTTTTTATAAATTCCCACAAGCTTTAAGAACTCAAGTTTGTGCCATAGACATTAATTAATATCTTTCACTTTTTGCCAATGAATTCTCTTAAAAACCCCACTGATCAGGAACACAAAAATTGAAACAACATGCAAGAGTCAACACGATGCCACAAACGAGCCAGTGAAAAAAGAACAATTTAGGACTGACACAGTTTGACTTCCCAGCTCTGAATCACACCCATTTTCAACTCCACGCTGAGAGCCCCGTTCCCTTGCACTGGTCTTCAGAATTTTCAGGCAGAGATAAGATACTTGCAGTTTTAGAGCAGGTCACTAGTGCACAACCATTTACACAAAACATACACACACACGCACACCTTTCTGCAAGACCAGAAACAGCACATTCAGAAAGGTAAAGAGAAACTGCTAAACTCAAAAGCAAGTCCGTTGGGAGTTATCATGATTACCTTGTTGACTGGCCTCCATGGATGACTGCTTACAGTCCTGCGCATAGTGTCCACTTACACCACAATTGTAACATGAAACGTTCCCATTCTTCTTGGGTCCCGACCCATTTGTGTTGGCAACTACGTTAGGTGCTGGATATACAGGATAGAACCTCCCAAATCCTGCCATCTGCTGCATACCATAGTTGGCTTGGCTCCCCATCACTGGGTCATGCATAAGCCCATTTGCATATGGAGACTGAGGCAGGAAGAAAGGAAGTTGTGTTCCATTGCTTTGATGTGCTTGATTGAGGTAGCTGCCATTGCAAAGTGATGGCAGAGTGAAGAAAGATGGAACTCTGTAGACTTGTCCATGAAGTGGGTTATGATAAAAATAGCTATTAATCTGAAGGCTTCCATTGGTCCCACAGCTACACCTACGTCCACAAGAACCACAAGGACCAGATCCCAACTGCTGTGGAGGTAACATTGTCCCGTTAGTGTTATTATTTCCAACAGCGTTTATGTAGGATGTGCTGTCACTCTGTGCAGTGCTGTGTGTTAGAGCAGGGCTCGGGCTAGGGGCAGGGCCTGGCGTATGTGTAGGTATTGCAGGAGGAACAGTGGACTGGACCTGACCAACACCTAAACCAGCAGACTGAGGTGGTGAGGAAGTTGCTACAGTGTTTAGCACATTTGTATTCTGGTTGGGCAACACACTGGTAGCATGAGGACTGCCTGGCAAAGCGTACGAAGCTGGTGGAGGTGGTGGTGCTGCTGTGGAGAGACCAGCTGCTGGAAGAACTACCTTTAGATTGGTAGGCTGAGGGATTGCTCCTGGGTTTCCCTCAATGTGAGGCACCATTTGATTCAGTCCTACCACCTGGGCTGCAGGTTTTGTGATGGGATCTGTAGTAGGAACTGGGGATCCTGGGAAACTACCCGGATTGTGGACTGGGATAAAGGCAGTATTTGGTGATCCAATACTTAAGTTTCCTGTCGGCTGCTGTGGTCCATTAACTGTGCAACTTTCTGATGATCCCTGTGGAGAGGGCATTTTCAATCTGTGTATTGCCAAATGCAAAGCAGGGCTACCAGGCTGGACAGAATGTGGAAGGAAAGTGGATGGGACTGGCAAAGGGGAAGCCATCAGCTCAAGGCGTTTCTCAGGTTCACCAGAGGTTACTGGGCCCATTCCACCAGGAGGTGAATTTGCAGACTCTCTCACTGGCGAGACAGCAACAGGCGTGGTAACAAGCATTCCCATCGTTTTACCATCTGCTGATATGGGTGGCGGGACAACTGCTTCAGGCTTTTGGGCAGTGCTGTGCATCACACAGTGTAAGGCAGGCATGAAGGAAATATGTTGAAACTTTGCATTCAAAGGATCTTCTGAAAGGCTTCCATTTTCGTTATTCGCCGAAGAGATCTGAGCAGATGATTTGTTCATATTTGATGAACTGACAGCACTGTAGCCTGTAAACCTAGTTGTATTTTGATTCCCAGAGTCCTCAGAATTGCTGTCTGTATCTGTGGAGACACAAGCATTTGCCAGTCAGAAGAATGAATCTGAAACAACATAGTCATGCCCTGGAATCATTTATCCACATAAAACCTCCTAAGTTTTGTGACACAAATGATAGTTACATCCTCCTGAATAGTAACAACTTTGAGGTTCATTTTCATTCACCCAAATCAAGCTAAGTCAATCTCCACCACCTGCCTATATCCAACTGCCCAACTAGCTACTGTGCTTTTGACTTGTGTGTATCTGCAAACGTGAAGAGTAGGACACAGACTGAATTAGGAATCTGCATCTACCTGGAAAGTCATTAACACAGCTTACCCAAATGTGGCAGAAGTGGCAAATTATACTGTCAATACAAAAAGAAGGACCTCTCGGACATGCCACACAGAACTTGATATAAACCCAATCTTTTTCATGCTGAAGTTTTTCTCATTACTGTACTGCTGAAATATCTCAAGACAGCTATGCCTCTGCTGAGTCATGAAACCCACAAAGCAAAATGTGTTCTGTGGCTAGTTCAGAAATAGAAGCAGCTAATAAAACTGAGAACCTCATTAAAATTAATACAACAGATTGGTCTAGGAAAAAAGACGTTCATGCACACTCGCCATAAATACAACCTCTGTCTTTTTCTTCTTCACTATCAAAGCTTTCCCTCCCATCATGTCGTGGACTTGAAGGAGAACTGTAACTTTCAGATGATGTCTCTCCACACGTATCATGACCGGATCCAACATCCAAATTCAGATCTAAAAATAAAAATTGGAATTTTTATTTTTAATCTCAGTATATGGAAGTGAGGTTATTTTGGTTTGCTCGCATCTCATGCTAGTTCAGATTTTTATTTGTTCCTACTTAATTGCATCTGTCTCCTATATTCTGAGCATTCCAGCTCCCAGCATTCAGGACTAGTCACTAATGACAAGATGCTGGTGCTCCACACACTCAAACTGCTAAATTTCCTATGAGGTAGCCTAACAGTAACTGTTTCTGCAACTACTACTCCACATAAAGCAACTTGACGGAGATTTTACTGGTATTTTTCCATTTATGTATGAAGATACATACCTTAACAATTGCATACAGAACACTCAGTCTAGCATGTTCTACACAGCAAGTCAAATCCCAGACCAGGCAACCAACATGCTGACTTGTACTGAAACAGATTTCAGATTTGTGATTTTCCCTTTACAGCAGAACAGTGAATAAATCTGCAAAGCCTTAAATTCTGTTTCTTACAAACACCTTGGGAAAAAACATCTTACCTTTTGCTGTTCCTGTACGGATGTGCTGTGGTGCTGCAACTCTAACTCCATTAGTCCTGTTATTCAACCGGCAGTCAGTTTTCTTTGCTTTCTCCCTGTGCAATTAATAGTCATGTTTGGTTTTGTTGGGGGCTTTTGTTGTTTGTTTGTTTTTCCAAATGCATGGGCACAAATAAGCAAACATGAATGAACATATAATGCCACTGTAAACAAAGGCAATGACTCCAGGCCAGAAATGTATATTTAATAGCTATAACAACAAACGTATATTTAATAGCTATAACAACAAATGTACATAATAAGCAAACAGGTAAAGGCTGTTAGGGCAACGTACCAGGAACTAAACTGCAAGCAGTGTTACTGAACACTAAATAAAAACACGCAAAAAAGTAATTGTGCAGCTGACACTAAAGTCATCTTTGCAAGCTGATGTGTGTAATGCAGCCGTACACCAGGCTAGTCTAAAAAGCATCTGGCTACAGAGTAACAAAAGCCGACTTGGAAATAGGCAGAGTATTAGGTAAGGGTGGAAATGTTTTCACTTCCTCACAATACAGGACTGTGTATCCCATACGAAGTTCTGAAGCCCTCTGAGGTGCAAATTATCTTCAATAAAACACTTCAGCAAGTTACACCCACTGCATAAGGTTAAAGGTTGCTGTCAATTCTTACTTGATTTGCAGTGTTTTCTGGACAGCTTTATACCTTTTAACTTTCAAATAAATGTAAAGGGGAAAAGGCAATTCAGTATCAGTGAAGAATCTATTCCTGTTCCTTTATTTTGTCACTAAATGACAACTGATATTTTGAGAAATGAATGTACACAATTACATTCTGTTTTTCGAACTACCTCTTTTCAGAAGAGAAAATAAGGATTTTTATGTAGACTGGCTTCAAAATATGCCAGCTCCTGTTCCACAATAGCAAAACAAAGCACCTAATTGATTGTAGACTCTCCATTTATCAGAGTGAATGCATTACACTATTTCTGCATTACTAGTTACATTGAAACCTACTTTTCCAGCTGTGGCTTTCCTTTCTTCTTGCTCACTGTAGACAGACTTCGTTTTTCCACTGTATGCTAGACAGAAAATACAAAGATGACAGTCAAACAACAGAATTTGTATTATGAAAGCCAATAAAAAATCCCCTTAGACTGACAGATCTGTGAGTCCAAAACTGGTGTGCTCACATGTGCTATAACCATATGAACAACGACTTTAGAATAACGCATCTTGTTTATGTTTATGCCATTACCAGCAAAACACTCAGCAAATCACTACTTGCAAATATGCCAAAGATATCAATCACATGGTTGGTTGCATGCTGTTTTCCCTCTTGACGATAAAACCAAACATGTTTCTTCACATACCCACCAAAAAGGCTAATCACAAGGCTTAAGAGGCTACAGAATTTACTGATATAGGTGGAATTATTTGATGTTGAGGGATGGGAAGTACACGTGGCAAATTATTTCTACATAGTGACAAAGCAGGTACCCAGCCTTAAACTAGAGGTTGCTGCTAAACTTAACTCTAGAATAGAGCCTAGAAGCACGCAAGAAATTACATACCAACTGCATAATTCTTTAAGTATACTATTACTAGCTGCTAGTAATATCTCGTATTTGGCAAAGGAGTGAAATCTTTGAAAACCTAGAAACAATCTCTGTCTGAATATGCTGTATTTGGACATCCTTTAAATATGAAGTGGCTTCTCCTCTTCTTTAGCATATTAATTTTTTCTTGCCTCAAGCTTGCAGTATGTCAAGCTTTGACACAGTCTACCGTTTCATCTTCAGAAGCAAATCTCAGCTCATTACCCTGCTTTGTGAAATACGGAAATTGCTTTTGTTTGGCTTGCTATTCCCCACATAATAACCAATAATTCTGCAAATTCTGCTTGTAGAATAGGAGTACTATTAAGCAATTCTGACACTCAAGGTTTCAGATGTAAGCAGTGAACAACCTTTCCTCAATTTCAGTAGGTGATTTTATTTACAAGTAATTATTCTTCTCAACTATACTCACCCCAAAATCAATCATTAAGGAGACACAAATCTCACAAAAATTGTATATGCACCTAGCTATTAACTTTTTTCAACACAGATTAATGCTTAAATTACATAGATAATGCAGGTAAGAGAAAGAATGTTTAACCTGTTGTTGCTACTGTAGCATTAATATGGTTTAGTTATTAATACAGCTTCTAGTTTGTTCTTTGCAGTAACACAGAAATTCCCCAGGTGTTCTGAAATTCTCTCTGATAATTATGTTAAAGTAACAGGATTCTGTGTCTGATTACAAATGAATACTAGTCTTTTCTGATTGCTTACATCCTACTGGAAAATTTTATTTACAAATCCGTAAACAAAATATCCAACTTTATGAGAGAGCAGTAATAATGGTGATTTTTTTCTTAATAAAGCAAAGTCAGTAGCAACTTGAACTTCAACACTTATTTATACAACTCAGCAAGGCTCTACATCCTTTAAAGATAAATCTCATCATAAAGGAGTAGTGGACAGTCTTCTCAAGTGTCTCAGAACATTGCTTTAAATAAAAAACAGCATCGTACCTGGTCAAGTAGGTTTGTACAGTGCTCTGGGTGCTGCTGGACAATACAGCTTTTTCTTCTCCAGTCCATTACCCCATTTTGCTCAGAGTGCTGTATGTTAAGGCTATCCAGTGAAGAACATTTTGCACTGCTAGTGCTGCTGAAAGGAAAAACCAAAAAGTTATGCTGATGTGAACAAGCCTGCAGGCTTTTCCTACCAACTGTGCAGTTTTGCATCATGTTGGGAAACCGCAGTACTTTGCTTTCAGAAAACCCTAGCAATTCTCAAGACATTGCTTCTAAAATCCTTGTGCTCTAAAATGATACTAACGATCTGAATGTAACTGGAGTTCCTTTTTCATTTGTCTACTAGAATTTGACACAAAAGTCAGAACATAATTTTTAAAAAAAACCAGTACTTAGGTGAAGAGTTTCCATGGATATTTCTGCACACAGCCTTTTTGTTTGCCTTTTTCATACCAAACGCGGGGAAATTTTCCAGATAAAAATGTATTCTGAATTCATCTTCTTTGTTCCTTATTGTGAATGACAAAGCTGGAATTACTTCCTTATTTCACAATTCATGAGACATTTAAGAAAAGGAGCGCATGGCTACTTACAGATCATACTGCAGCTGTGTTTATTTGAATTTCAAAATAGTCAGCTTGCTCTGTATTTTTACCTTCAGGATTGCTAGTTTTGAGTAGTGCTTGGAAACCAGGATTGCTAGCTTTGAGTAGTGCTGGGAAAGGGCAGCTGCATTTGGCATTTACTTTGGACCTTATGATGCCTTCCACAGAAGCTTCTCTTAACAACAGCTGGTCTGAGAGCACTGGTCAACAAAGACTGCTGGAAAAACAGTCAGGGTCCTGGATAGAGTCTGTAGGGCACATGAGCCTATAAACCTTTTAGCTATCATACAAAACCATGCCCTACTACTATCTGCATGCAGGGGCCGGGGGGAGGAGTTAACACTTTCAAGTACTTATCAACATACTTATGCTTATAATTCAAAGTGCCTTTTAATTTAGGGCTGTTGGCAAGCTGTTTCATGAAGGTTACTGCAATATGAAACGATTCTCAGTTCCCAGATGGCAGAAATCTAGCTCACTCCAAAGCATGTGACATGCTGAAGGTCCAATAGCTACTTACCAAATACGTCTGGACATAAGTGCTCAAACTACTTAAAAGATGTACAGTAAGACATGAAAAAAACAGTTTAAGAAATGGTGAGAACCCAAGGTCTCAGACACAAGCCCCTGACTACAGAGTTATAAGCAAGTTCAGAAACGTAGCATGGTCACATTACATCCTAGTACCTACTTGGCAACAGGACTTTTTCCATTATGTTTCTTATGAACTGCTGTGTGTTGCATTACATCTGGAAAAAAAAATAAATAAAGCATAATTTCAATAGCAATTCCTACTTCCTTTTAGGTCAATCCAACAAATTCATCTGCCCATCACTATCAGACACTCAATAGAAAACATCTCCATTAAATAGGCTAGGCTTAATTTACAGTGCTGAAATTAACAGGTGTTGCACAGAGGACAGATCAGTCTGAACAGACAGTATAATCAAGGCTCTTTACCTTCCATTTCACAGTAGAATGAAACAGAAAAATAGGAACTATAACAACCATTTATGTTTGCTCATCACTATATTTAATCATAAGGACTAAATGTGTGACTGAATATCACCCAGAATGAAGGGATGGAGAGAGAAGAAAGGATTCAGTCAGAGAAGTACAGAATTTTGCTCGGTTTTTTTTTTTCTGAACTGCTAAAATTCACCTCAGAATGGTGTTGCACGTTCTGAATAGCAAATGAAGGCAAGCCTCGCACAGAAGTATTGAATTCTGAACTTCAAAAATTCACTATGCAAGTAAAGCTTTACAAACTACTTTGACATAGAAAGAGATACTGCCTCAAACAAGAAACAAGAACTTCAGAGACATGGTCTACCCTCTTCTTTAAGGCAACCATTAAATTTTAACAGAAGCAACTTTTCTTGATTCCAACTGTGGATGGTCTTTATCTTCTTAGTAGCTTTCACTTTGCCTGAATTCCTCTGAATGCCATACATAAGGCCAAATTATGATGGGGGAATTAAAAAATCCCAACCAAAACCAAAACAAACAAAAACCCCTCACACCACCACAATTTTTAAACTTCTGGTAGTACTTGACTAAAATGACAAAGTTTTTTCTGAAAGGTATTTGTAGTTTCACCAGATGAACAGATTTGTCTTTTTTTTTTAAGGCCAAGTATATAAAACACTACTGGAGGAATTTCCAAATACGCTCTGTATTTACTTGGTGTGTTCTAAACTCTGAAGAAGAATACAGCAATGATTCTTTTCAAATATGAAAAAACTGTCTGGACTCTGTATATGGATTACTGATTGCACATGAGATCAACTGCAAGCTTCTTACTAGCTCTTAATGTGTGACAGGATAAGAGTGGTGTCATCCTGTGAAAGCTACTGTAAGTGTTCGGTGGTCTGTGTTCACCTTGCACTCCCATTTCTCATCCTTTCCACCTACCAGAAGAGCTCATACTTGTTCACTATTAAAAACAATGCAAAACTTGGCATTCCTTTCAGAACGACATTACTGACTAGCCACTATGCTGCTGCTTCCACATGTGAACTGTTTTTAAGGTATGTGGAATACACCAGCTTTCAAACTGTAATCAATACACTCACTACAGTCCCAAACAGATCTTATTAACAGTCCAGGGTATAAAAGCAGCATAGGTTAAGAATAAGAAAACTTGAGCATCCTATGTAAAATGAAAAGCTAGACAAATTTGGCACATTTAATGCAAAACAGTCTGCTACTCTTGAAATGTTGCACTCAACTTTGAACTCCACTAACTGAAGAATAGGTAAAGCCATGAAAACCTACAAACAATCTTGGCTCAAGTAAATTGTAAAGTGTATCTTCCTGGTTGCTCAACACAGCTGTGAGCTTCTGCTTCTGAGCTGTCTATAAACACTCCCACTCCTTGAATTATACAGCAACCTCCTAAGAAAACTGCTGAAATGTACAGAAATTCTTCATTTACATAAGCAGATTTCATTCAAATCTCTCAGCTTTGTACCAATGAAGAAATGAGTCAACTCTATGATTTCCAGAACTGAGTTTGGTCAAATTTCTCACAGAAGAACCACCTTTAGGTACACAACTACCTTCCTCCTGACTTGAAGCTTCTGAACTGTCCTCCTTGAAGTGTTCTGGTGCCTTAACCATCTTCAAAGAGGGTTGTAAGTTACCTGCAGAGAATAAAGTTCATGTAGTAACTTTACAGATCTTGAGCAACTACACAATTCCTCAATGCCTGCACTAAACTGGAAGCTAGGGAAATGGAAGACTGAACTTACTGGTTTACATGTGGCAATAATTTGAACATCATCTCCTTCAAAACAGGCAATCTCCAGGAGTAAAGGCTCCATGGAGACACTTTTATTTTTATTAAAGAGTGTGCAAAACAATTTTAAAGCTGTGATGCAATTCCAAAAGGTTGGGATTGTGATTACAGTATTAGAAATATTTCTATATCCTGCACTTTAGATATTTTTTTCTTTTTTTGTCACAGCAGGAAATGGGAGGGGACCAATTCTAGTTACTAGAATTCTTCTGCAACAAGTTGCACTCCTCCATTATCAAATCATTCACTTGCAGAAAGCGACTTAATTTGGGCTAAAACCTCCTAGTGTCCTTAACACAGCATTCATGCACAATTTTTGCTTTTTTATGCTAGACAGGATGGAAAAAGAAGGGGCAATAATACTAACAGTTTTGTTGCAAAAATACCACTGCCATACCCTGAAAAAGGATTTAGTATAATAATTAATCTAACTCTAGGAGTCTACTCTTTCCCTCTGAAGAAGTTCCAAGTTAGTGCAGGTAAAAGCATCTGAAAGCTGTTGCTTAGGAACTTGAAATACTATTAGGAAGATCCTTCTGAATATTGTCTGAACTGAAGATACTAAGACCCCAGAAATCATGCTCTAATGAAGCCTGCAGAATCAAACAGGTACTCCAACCTGAAAGTGTCTAAAATAACTGATGTTGTGAACCAGGAGGGAGCTAACTGATTTCCTCCTTAATGGAACCATGGCGGCATGATTACGCTTACTATTCAGTGTGAGATCCCAACTATTATTTAAGGTACAAATACCCATCACTAAACATAGAATGTGATTCCACATATCCTGTAGAAACAGTGAATATTTTTGTATTTCCGTGAAGAGGTATTTTTATCCCCAACTAAATAGCGACTGAAGGCCAATTTAAGCCACAAATGCTTTGTTGCCAATTAATTCTGCACATCTGATTTGAGAACTATGAGGAGATTTTTCTGAAAGATATGGTTCCTCCTCCTCCCCCTCTCCCAACATAGTCACCACAGTCAAAATATGCCACCACAAGCTAACTTTCAATTGCAAGTATTAGCAGGAATCCTAGAATTCCAAACTGGAAACCAAGAAAAACACAGAGGCCACCAATAAAACACACCTCATGAGCAACTTAACTGTGATTTTGGCAATGAGCTGGATGAGTGCTTTTATCTTAGTACAGGTTCTGTTAGCCTGGAATGCATGACAGACAGGGTGAGGAACTTAACTGTTTAGCAGAGAGGAGGAAAGATTCCAGTGGAAGATGGCTTAGGAAAAGTGATTGTGAGCTACCCCAGTGAAGTCACCCAGTCCTCCTTCTCAAAAGAAACACTATGCTTAAATTTATCACACAGTTTGTCTTCAGTTGTTTTAATATCTAACTCAATGTCAGGGCCCTGAACCACACCAGGGGGCTGGGCAAACTCTTGCCCGGCCCTTCCAACAGCTTCACCTGTCTGTGGGTAAGATCCAATCTGATATAGCGCAGTTTTGCAATTCTGGATGAGACTGCTGGGGAAAGAACTGGCAAGAGGCCCCATCTGGAGACTCCATCCTTTTGCTTGAGATCCACATGTGTGTTCACATCCCTGCCTGAAGTGCACTGCAGCCATGCCTGTGCCTGGACATGTACCTCGCTGATCCCATTCTTAACCCTGACCTATTGACTTGTACTTCTGCTTTGACTTCAGATCTGCCTCAGCGCTCTGGACTTGTCTGTTAATCACCAGACTCTCAGTCTGCCCGTGGCCCTAGTCTCCCACATAGCAAGTTAAGCCCCATGTTTTCTGTTTTATCCATCAGAGAGAACAGATCATCTTCTTTACACGATGACTTTTTGGTATTTGAAGACTTAAGTCAACTTCCACTGGAGTCTTTCCTCCTCTCTGCTAAACAGTTCCTCACCCTGTCTGTCATGTATTCTACATCTGAGAAGTTCCCACGAACTTTCATGTACCCAATTACTTATTACTATAAAAGTGAGCTCCTATTTATGATCACATTATAATCTGTAAGACTTCCTGCAGAACTGACATTTAACCATTTTACCCTTCTGATCTACCTACCCTGCAGATATTTCTGCCCTGCACTAACCCAGTCAAGTCTATCATGATGGAACCTGGCACTGGTTCTTTTTCAGACCATTTCAAATTACAATCACATACAACAATGTATTTGCAAGTCTTCCCCACCGAGACGTAGTCTGCAGACTAAAATATGCACACCCTGTGCAGTGTGCCTATCATTAACATGAATCTGGACTTTGGAAACTTGTTCATCCCCATTCAGTCTTTTAAGTGCAACAAAGTTGTGACACTTTTCACAGCAGTAAATTCCAGCCAGTTTCACAACCATACTGGACATCATTATCTTAACATTTTCAAGAAACCACCATGTAAGAATGTCCTAAGTGTTACTAAACAAAAAAAGGGCACAAAATGAACTACAGCTTCTACCCTAATCACAATGCCTCTATCTCAACATGGAAAGAATGCATTTGTCACAATCACACACATCATTTCAAATTAAAGTCAGCCCTCATTCCATGATTTTCTTCCAAGCTCATATGAGCGGTCTGTTTGAAAACTCCCAACTTATTCAAATCCTCACTAATATCTTCTGTAACTTCTGAGGCAGTGGCCCCACAGCCAGTGCCTTAATTGTTATGGTATAGAGCATGCACTGAAAGAAGGAAAGATTCAACAGAAACAAAGACCACATCCTAGGGCATCCATACAAAGAAGCTAAGCTTAGGTCACACAAACAATCTGTAATACGCAAGTAGGTAAGTGGTCCACCAAAGAAATCTCTGCAATGCAAATGCTCTGAATTCTGCACTCTGAATTCTGCATCCTGAATTCTGATTTGGTACGTTCTGAAATTAGGGCCATCCCATTATTTATGTAGCATGTATCCAAAACAAATCTTAGTTTAATATCAAGACAAATGCTTCATCTATGACAGAAACCAAATAAAAAACAGATGTGATAGTTTGGGTCAGATTAAGCTTTTTTGTTCCAAAATTTAAGATTTTTTTTAAAAGGCAAAAGTCCCAAACTGTTGCACAGATTCAATTCATAATAACCTATTTTAATAGCATGATGGTACAGAGGAGAAGAAAGAAATTAAAAAAACAGAAGCTGATGCTAGATGGCATGTTCCCACTGTCAAAAGTATCTGCTGAAGTGAGTATTCATTGGCGGAGAGTTCAAATACCATCAGCAGAATACAATATAACATGAACACATAATTAATAATATTGTAATTAGGCACAACAGGAAGAATAGCTTTTTACAGACATTTTGTTATATAAAACAGCATTGGGATATTTCTTACTGTGAGTGTGCAAAGATTCTGATGAAATTGACTGGAAGAAGTTGTATACTCTCTGATTCTGCAGAAAAGCTTGCGATGTATTTGAAAATAGCTGCCTGAAATTTAAGTGAGAGTTTGTTAAACTGCAAGTAATATTCCATAAGAAGAATACAAAAAAATTTACTACAGTACCATTTAAGAGCCAAGTAGGCAGTTCTTAGGAAGTCCAAACACTCTGAATTGCATGTTTAGCATAAATGATGTTACATCTTACTTTTGAGCTTTGTTGTTCAGTGCTAGTGCAAGGTGGGAGTACAGCCAGCACAAGAGACTGGTATGACTGATTTTCTTTTAATTTAAAAGGCCATGTGCTTTTGAGCCATTCCAATTCAAATGTTTTAGCTACTGGTAACACTTCATTAAAGAAGAGTTTGGACTGAGTCAAAAAGCACTGGACCTTATATTTGAACTTTTTTTAAAACATTATATTTCCTAAAACCATTAATCTCTTCCTTAAATACACTTATTTGGTTAAATACAAAGATGAATTTACCCGTAATATCAGTATTTGAGTTTCATAATTATCTCCAAGAGCAAAGGGTGGGATTCTCAATATTGCTCTGCACTGGCCTGAGTCTGTTCCCAGACTCAGTGCTCCCAGGTCATGACAAACTCTATTAGCTTCAGATACGAAAATAGGCTAAGAATGAACGGTTTTTATACGCCACACCAAGTTTTCAGTTATTGCTTTCCAGGAAGCACTACCCAGTTCTGGGTATTCACACAGAATTTCAGTATAGCCAGAACATAACTTGCAAACTGTGATTCTAGTTCCATATTATAACATGGTTGGATATGTTCAAAGGTTACCCTCAAACTGAATCTCCTGGGTTTGTAATTACTATGCAAGTAAGGCTTTACAGCCTTTCTTGTATTTCAACACATCCTTTTCAGTAAACCTCTATTAAACAAGTTTGTCCATTTAAGAACAGAACGTTTATTAGCCAAAACTGTTTGCAGAGATTTAGTTTTTGGCTTGACAATCAATCCAATAAAGACAGACAAATACAATTACTGATCAAAACAAAAGAAAACTGAGAAGTGGAAGGTTGAGGCACACAGTGGTTCCATATCTTTCTTAGCTAAGCTATTAAGACAAAGCCCAAAGGTCTGATATGCTTGGACTCGCAGTAAATCCTGAGCAGGAGCTTGAAAAGCAGTGCCTGTTACTTCAACAAGTACCCTAACTCAAGAGATGCTGCCTAATCTGATTAATAATTTGTTCTGAGTAAGGTTCAACAGCCCTGACAGAAAAGAACATATGAAGACATTTGTAGTGACAAAAGAACAGGGAGGCACACCCAAATTCAGACTGCTGTTCTGAGTTGCATGGTTTGACCTACAAGGCCCACATGCAGCAAGTACTCTCATCACTAAATAGTAGGTTATGAGGTACAGGCTATTTTCTTACAAATGCATGAGCTACATTTTATTTTATATACACACATCACTATTACTATTTATTCTTTTCAAATTCTGTTCTCTCACTCTATCCTGTCATAAAATTAGAACATACAGGCTCCAAGTTCTCATAACTGTATGATTACTTCTAAAGAAGTAATCCATTAAACTTCAGTAAGATTCTCAATTTAAAGACAAAAAGAAGAAAAAGAGTCAGGAGTATATATTCCATCACTGCCTTCCCATTTTCTTCACAAACTGTATTTAGGCAGCAGAATTGCCACTGTCCCTAAAAGTTGAGCTTGACTTCGATCACTTTTCAGGTGATACATTTCAGGTTATTTACTAAAATACTTACCTGATTATGGGCTCAAGATCAGCATGCCTTCGTTCTTCCCTCTTCTGAAACCCCTGATTTAGTGCTCTTAAAATAGTCTTGTCAAATGCTTCAGAAGATGGTTCCTTTGGGAGCTGAGAAAAAGGTTATTGTGTAAAATGAGTAGTTGGCATTTTAAATCTGCATTTGATCACCATCAGTTTTTATACCTTTTGGCATCAACAAGAAACTCCGTTGTTCCAGTCTGAGTAAGGTAATTTACAGACCAAAGGTACAACAAATCATCATAATTTAGTTTTGCTAAAGAAACACTTTGCTGTAAATCCTCACATCAAACCCAGCTGTTAAGACGGCTTAAAGCTCTATTTGAAAGAGCTACATTCAGAAATTTACCAAAAATATGTCTTTTTCCAGAGTAATTTACTGCCTATTTTGATATATTTCTTTGAATCTTTCACACACAGAAAGTAAGTCTGAAAATAACATTAAAAATTTACCACAGAGGACCAAATGCATAGTACTCACTATCATTACTTGGCTAGATTAAATTATTTTAAAGAAACAGGAGTATAAAGGAAACTTTTCCAGTTTTATAATACACTAGACTTCAGTGGGCAACACAGAAATTAATCAATAGCAAGTCCTTCTCCGGTTGCTATTAATACTGAAGCTTCTCACAAAAATTCATTGTGTTTCCAATGCACTATTACAAAGTGAGATCTTCCAATGTTCTAGTTCAGAAGGTGAACTTCTTGCTACTAAAAAGCAAGTCTGTTTCAAATGAAAAATATTCCCTACAACAAAAATTTTTCATATTTACAACTTCCAAAATAATGCCTTTAAGTACATTAAAGCTGATCAAATACATTAGCACATATATTTGTAAATATTTTAACTTGGGGGCAATTAAAAGTAAACTGTCATAGCAAAAATGCTTCTTCCTAAAGTTAAAAGCTATTGCTAGTCTTGTTAACATCCGCCATCAGTTATGATCAACAGCACGAAGTGAATTACACTGGAGCAGCATGTTCCTCTTGCATATCTGGAATACACCCAACCCAGAGTGCCAGCTGGATATATTACATCCTGCAAGTGGTACAACAGCAAAGCACGAAGTAATTCTTTCACTGAATGAAGTGCTACTAATAGAGACACACTATGTCTAATGTAGATAATTGCTTGGTAGCATACATAAAAGGAACTTCTGGAATGCAGACAGACAGGTGCTGTTAGTGTTAGATCAGTACAGCGCTATAGCACCTGAAGTATATTAGATATAAAACCAGAGAGAAGTGCTGAAAGCAGCTATTCTTAACTGGCTCCTTTGGCTTTAATAAGCATTAATTGAGGAACTTTGACTGAAGAATTAGTCAGTATTAACCAAAAGGTACCAAAAAGCTCCTGCAGAAGTGTGGGAATAAGCAAGCTTCCTGTCCTGGTGTTATGTATTTAAACTTGTCTCCAGAAACAGTCAGAACTTTTATGCTTTAAAACTTTAATTAAAAATAATTCAATTCCTTCTGTAGTTAAAGATTCAGTTATACAAACCCAAGATTAGGTGCTTAACTTATCTTAACTTCAGGTAATGAGATACCCTTGTTACTGACAGGCTTATTAGTCCCTTCACATGTGTGGGTAACTGCCTTCATGCAAAGAACTTTTTATATTTATCACCTAAGAGAAGGTGTTCTTTAAATACAAAACATCCAAGTTATCCCATTTATTACCTTAGTTTTTCCCCCTGATGCTTCTATCCTGAAGCAATTTTTACAGTTACAGCACTTCTATCGCCTGCAACCTTAGAATTTCCTATCAAGTATTTTGATCATTCTTTCCTGTCCCTAGAAAATTGTGCACAGTAATTTATTTAACAGTAAATAAATTTATTTATCAATTCTCTCTCTCTTCTCTATTTATGGCTATCAAGCCAAAACACACCAAATACATTTTCCAGCTGCACACATTCTCCACAGAACACCTCAGCAAGCTCACAGCATCCTGTGGCCATCCTCCTCTTGTCCTGCCATCTTCTCTGCTGGAGCAGTCAAGCCAGCACATGGAACACTTCACATCTGAAGAACTGACATCGGTCAAGCTGGACAGCTCTGCAATATTTTGTATCCTGTCTGTTTTCCTGGTTCCCCTTCCTCCCAGCAGCAAGGAGGTACTAGAGAGTCCATTTCAGAAACTGGTGTTCCTCTTTACTTTATATGTAGGAGAACCAGAGCCATGCAGTTCAACACTCATCTCAGAGCTGCATGGGATCCCGTATGACAGTCCTGCTTTTAAGGTTCTCTTCAGGAGCAGATGCAGGTAGTCTATGTTGTGGCACATCCCATCTGCAACCTGACAGGCCATCCATAATTCAAATCCTTACAAATCAAGCTCTGGAATCTCTTCAAACTAGATATTTCAAGTAGATTAAAGCAGTAGTAAACGCTCACTGCTTCATTTCTACAACATGGAACATATAATGTTGATAACTGAAAAAGTGCACAAGACAATGACCTTTGTACAGTAAATGGCTTTCCACTTGCACTTAACACTGCCGTTAAGAACACCAGATGCTATCAAAACATGCCCAAAACAGATCTTTCATTAGTGCCCTGAGCAGGGAGGATTTTAAATACAGAATTTCCCAGAATAGGTGGAACTGAAAATATTAGACACTGGCAATGAAACACACAGTTTGAGGTCATCACACTAACGAGGCCTACATGTGGCCTATGCACATAAACACACTCCCTGTTTAAGATAAGTGGAGAAAAACTTGAAGAACTTTTACCTTGTTTTTTTTCCAACACACATACAGGCACAAACAGGTGCCACATTTGCCTCAAATTTAACTCCTTGCGACAGTGAATATGTCTGCCTTCGTTCTACTGAAGAATACAACAGTAAAATTAAGAACTATTATGCTTATGGCTCTGCCTCATTAAGTCAAAACAACTAAATGGCACTCTTTGACGTCATCCTAACAGGGACACCAATAAGTAAACAAGCAGTGCTTGTACTTGTACATTAACTCTGCAGGGAATATTAAAAACTCATCTGGTAGTGTTATGGTAGTTCAATTAAAACTATATGAGCAATTTCAGATGAGACATACTATCTCTTCCTGGGAAACTCCCCAAATACTCTGTTGAGTTTCTTCATCTGTCAAGCTGCTCCACCACACAATATATGTGCTTTAAATGGTTAATACAATTGTGAAGTACGAAAATCTGGTAACATGCCTTTGTTTCTGTAATTACATCCTAAATATCACAGCTCTCTTACACTACTTCTGAAGTTATAAACCTGATGTGTAAACACTACCTTTATATTCAATACATACTTTTAGCAGGAATTCCTGAAGCTCCTGATGTGTTTTTGTTACACATGTTACCGACAGATCAGACCAGGTTACCTAGTAAGCAAGGAAAAGAGAATGAAAAACATTTCTTTTTCCAAATATCATACCAGCTAGATCTTAACATTTCCATAAATCTGATGATCTCAGTATAAGAGTTAACACCTGCAGGTAAGCAGATACCAGGCAAAACAGGGATAATGGTGTGCTTTTTCAAAGACATATACTAATTGTGAGGGTACACTTTAAAGATCACCTTCATGTTATTTGTGGCTAAAGGGAGTATGAACAAATTCAGAAGAATGCAACAAAGTCCCTGAAGATTACTGACTTTGTGAGTCAGAATGAAGCCAGGCAGAAGGCTCTGTAATTACGGGACTTGTATCATCAGACATCACTAACTGCAAAAACCAGGTACGAGAGAAAAGCACTTGTAGGTCAGATATACTGGATTGTGCTTTTGCTGCCATTATCAGGAGTAAAAAGAAAAAAGAGGAAAAAAATTCTCAGTTTCTCTTGCCTGTAACTAATTTTATCTGCCTCAGGCTTGAATCTTACATGGTTGTATAGAAGTTGTCGTAAGGTACAATTAAGTATTGAAAGTTACTGAAGAAGTTATTCAAGAATCAGACAGCATTTTGGTATATGCTTGTATAAAATTCCAGTAGCTTATTGTTCTGACACAACATGCAAGTAGTGAACCAGCACCTTCACATGCATATTTTGAGAAAAAAATAAGTAAGCTTGGTTAGATGAGTGCTGCCTGGCTTTAAGCTCACTTTTGGGCTTAAGATTCCCACTACATGCATGGGAAGATTCTGTGCAATGGGAGTGGATATGGCAATTATAAACATTAATTTACTCCCAAGACTTGACAGAATAATGTCAACCACCAACTGCCTTCAACTTAGTCCTCAGAAATGCCAACTACTCTTGGTGCCCTCAGTTGGAAAGCCATGACTGTAATTGCTGTTATACCTTTAAAAAGCAGTGTCTGGGCAAGCACAAAATGATCTGCAGTGAGGAGCACAGTATATACCTGCACAGATGAGGAGAGGAAACTCTTTCCTCAAAGAATTGAGGTGGAGGAGTTTCAAGTTTACTCAAATACTTCCCAGAATATCTCCACATTCCCCCTTTAACAAAGAAATTCAAAACCACTGTCAAATCTGTCTAAGTGCTGAATTTCCAAAACTGTTTTGTGACTTTAAATGTTAAGAATTCATATGAGCATTCTGTACAAGCCTCTCCTACCTACTGTTGTATTTTACCTAGTACTCAGTTCACAGACTATTGGGACAAGGTTGAAATACTTGGGCAAGTTAACCTTTAAGCCTTTGGCAGCTACATATTCCTCATTATTGTCCTCAGCAAAAGTAGAGTGTAGAAGTGTTTGCAAATTTCACCTTCAGGCACTATCAACAACAAAGTGTCTGTTGCCACTACTTTACTTCAAAATCAGAAATAGTATACATGTCAATTTAACACTACTTTAAAGCTTATAGTAATACCAGAAAATACAAAACTTTAAATTTACCTCCACTTAGACAAAACACTAGCAACCTTTGGGATCAATACATCAGTTTTCTGCTCAAAATAGCTTTCTTATTTTTTTAAGTTTGCCTCTTCAAAGAGCTCCCACAACCCATGTCAAATGGCCAGTTATAATGTTTGATCTGAAACATTCTTTTGTTGAGGGAAAAAAGGTAGAATTTAACTCTCTGTTAAAATCTGGTATACTACCACACTCACATCTACTGGCCAAATGACTCGTGTTAGTCAGTCCTTGATAAAAAAAAAAATTACTACTTTGATTCAATTAGAACATCACCACCAAAGGCCTTAGCAGCTATTACTTAACACCTACAATCTTTAATACCAGACCTCAATACTGAAAGCTTACTACTTCCCAAGTTGTAAGAAGCAGCGTTTCAGTTTTAAAATTCACTCACATAATTGCTTTGTATGTTGCCTCTGGCTATTACAACACATGAAGACTATACTAGGTAGGCCTTCAAGTTTGTTGACATTTTTTTAGCTTGTTTGTTTTCACCTTAACAAACTAACCAACCCCTAGTTTTGTAAAAAATACACAGGAGCCGTCCCCTTATGGTAAACATTCATGAAGGAGATCTAAGATGACCATATGACTCCAAGCAATATACAGCTGCAGACACAAGAACTTCATTCCTATGCCACTTGAGCAAACAACTACCTAGTTTTAGAATTCTTTGTAATTACTGGATAATTCCAAAAATTTCTCGAGACTAACTTAAATCAAAATTGCCTTCTAAGCAGGTATTTGGAACAAGCTGTATATATCTACAATACACAGATATCACTAAGACAATTACTTCAATATTCTGGACGTTATTTGCTTACTTTAAATGTGTACTCCAAATGTTTGTCAGCCCTTTTCCTTGGTACTCCTTTCAGGGTTATCTTCTCAATGTGTACAGCTGAAAGAAAAACACCTTATTGTACACGCAAAAATTACAGTTTAAAAATGTAGCTACTTCCCTAGCTGCTCTTGAGAATCACTAATGCTATTTACGGACTCACACAACCCCACTCTTTCTCAGATGCTATTTTTCTATAACAAACTGCAGGGGGCAGGTGAAGTCTTGTTCTCTATAACGTATTTTTCTGGCCTGACTAAAAACCCTCACTGCAGATAACAGAAATCTGTACATTACCGAAGAACTTACTTAGCCAAAAGGTCACATAAATACAAGAATGTAACCACTGTAAGTGAAAAGATGATAAAGGAAAGTAAAAAAGCACTGATAAAAGCTTCCACATCCACATATCTGAAACATTAAGTAGTAATGACAGCAAACTGAGGCAGAAGAGCCACATTTCTGAAAGGCACTGAGGTGGAAGGAAATGCTTGGGAAACGCCTGAAGGAAATAGAAACGAGAGTTAGCAACCAGAGTATGAAGAAGAAAAGCAGAAGGCTACTACAATTATACTGCAGTGAGTATCATCAAATCGAATTCAAAAGGAACAAAGGTACTTTAACGTACTTGCTACTTTAACATTTCCTGCCCGTAAGTCTACCATATTCAGGAATAGGCACGTTCTAGCTGTGACCTGGTATGCAGCAGCACCCTAAGGCTTTCAGGGCCTGGAGATTTTCTTGAGGGCACGTAACATTATTCAGGTAATACTCCACATAAAAATTCTCATGTAGCCGAGATGGGCTTTTCCCTTTTCCTGCTATGCTGGCCTAAGAATTCAACCGAATTTTATTCCTTTACAAACACATCTTTCCATGTAAAAAAAAAAAAATTATTTAAACGATGGTTTGACCAGCCCTACACCATCAATGCTTCCTTCCCATGCTTTTGAAACTACTTCTTTTTTGTGGGAGGGTGGGAGGACGATGCTGTTGCCAGCTAATGTTTTCCTTTCAATTTTTAACTATGTTTACGTGGAAACTACTCAGAACAACAATAATAAAAACTTAAAAATCAACCTCCTAAAAGTATATGTTACAAAGTTTATTATTGGAGATTATCTAATTACCATATCATATAACTTAAACATCTTCAGCCAGTTTTTTTAAAGTTACAATTAAAGTATCATCCCCATCAAACATGCCATTTCTAAGAGAAGCAAGTATTGGCAATTTCCTGAAAGGAATAGTAAGCCAGCGTATAAACCTAACGATATTGTTACAGCTTCCAGTTCTTTCAGTGGAAAGACTGACAAATATTGAGTATGCTGGTGTACACTGGTTGTGACCCTCTACCTGGGAGTCAGAGCACTAGAAGATCAGTTCATTTTTATCAGCTAATGAAGATTACTATGATTCTATGATGAGTTATTACAAAGCAGACATCCAAGATCAGCTAAGAATGCAAGACAATAACATACACCAATATACCATGAAAAGCTGAATGATTAGTGATCTTAATTTTTACCTGTTAGGAAAGGACTATGGCATAACATGAGCTGTGGTACAGTAAAGTTTCCTAATGGCCAATGTTAAAATTGATACCATCAACTCAGGTGATATTTATAAGTTAATTAAAAAGTTGATTCCCATGGCTGGAACTGAGAATAGTGGTTTAAGTTGCATTTCACTACATGTATACATTTAACATACATAATTATGGAAACTAACACCGTTAACATTCAAAGACAAACTTCTTTTCTAATGCGTGTATATTTATTTTAAATTATTCAATGTTTTCAATGCTAAATGTATTTGTTCTCAAGTATAAATAACTTTTATTACACATGGTAGTACCTTCAGCTTCCTTAACTTCTTTTTGTTGTTGCTGCATGTTTCATCATAGTGATACAAGAGGTAGTCACAGTGTTGTTGCTGCACAGTTCCACAGTTTCAACAGGCAGCTTTAAAATTGTTTCCATAACCACATTTTAAATATTCTAAATGGCTACACTGAGAAGAAATGTTTGAGTATACAAGCCAGTGAGGCATGTTATACCTCTACATCTATTTTGGACACAACACATGCATTCAGGAAGAGTAAGTCAAGCACGTATGCTTGACACTGCTTTCACTGTAAGTATAATATTTCTAAAAATCATATTTATGATATCTGGAAATAATACCCCTATTTTATTATCAGTGTTATTTCTAACCCAGCAAAGGAGATTTCTGAAGCAGAGACTCTCTATCACATACATATATATCGAATACCATAAAATTATTCTGATCCTTCACTGTAGTTTCTAACTATGATAATGCAAACGCCCAGAAATATTTAACCTCTTTGCTAGATTCAATAATTCAATTTTTCTGTCCTTCCCTTACTTAATTCAAGAGCACTGCTAAAGAGAGTTTCTAATTTGTGAGTACGAACACTTTGAACTCTCTAAAAGGATTTGAAACAGTCTTGGTTTATGCCATCTGCCACAATCTCCTCCTGCATAGTTTTTTGGCTTGGTTTTTATTTTTGGGGTTTGTTTTTTTTTTTTTCCCTAGGAATTAAAACTCAAATTGCCTGCCTTCAAAGTGCAGTTAAATCTTCACAGTACAGACAAACAACATGCATGAAGAAAAAAGGAATAGCAATAGCTTTTCCAGGTTGCCAGCTCTTCACTATCTGTAGGATAGCATAGACTAATTTTGAGAAGTGATTTGCTAATCTTGTTGGAGAATAAAGGGAAAGAATAAATCTGTTTTCAATAATGCTTATTTCTTCAAAGAGAAGAAACTGTGCTGGCAATTGCACAGAAGAGTTCTGTTTACTCTCTGAAGCCTTGTTCTCATGCTCCCCCTAACATAGCCAAAAGATGACTGACTTCTGTGGAAAGCCTCTCACTTCTCCAAACTACCACTGCTACAAAATCTTCCAATGTGTGTTTATTTTTTTGGGGGGGGGTTTAATACTAATCAAATACAATTGAATCAAGTGGCAAAAGCTTTCCACTATTTCACAGTATCTTCATGTCAAGTTTTGGTTAAAAAAAAATCTAAACATTGTTAATAAAATTGCATTAAAATTCTCTTGGTTTCTCGCAAATCCCACTTCTTTTTTTCAGGAGGAAGCCCATCCGCAATCAATTTTCATGCATGCAGTCACTAGTGGTTAGCAGCAAACAAGAATGACAACTTATTATAATACAGAAAAGACCAAATAAGCAGCAGAGCAGCTATTAAACCTCCCAATCATTGCAGTTTCTCATTCAAATGAACAGCAAGACAGATGGAAGATTTCTACAACTACCAGGACAGTTTAACATTAAAGAACCCTTTCAAAAGAAATCTTAAATATACCTTCTCGCTGAGGTCTATGGGAAGCCATTGGCAGTCCATCGTGAGGTGTCGTGGTTCGTTCTAGCAAACTGGTCTCATTGCTTGACATGCACTCACTATGCGAAAAGTCATTCTAAATTAAGAAGGGGGAAAAAAAAGTCTTATTAGGAGTGTATTATCAAACTTTGCATTAAACAGTAGAAATGACAAAAAAAAAAAGGTTCCTTATTTGGTATTCTACAGGAGAAAAAACTGAAGTTCTTTACAGCGGCAAAGAGGTGGTCATTAGCCATTTCAGTTCTTACTTTTTAAATTTATTTATTAAATGTCAGCTATAACCTCCAGTGTCTCACTGACCTTGTTTTAAAAACAGAACAGAGTGAGGAACAAATCATGTGCCTTTAGGGTTCCTCAAGCTGGACAATACCATCAGCTCAGAACTTCATTACTAATTTACATTTAGTATGATCTGTCAATTACTAACCTGTGAAGTCATCTACTTGCTTACACTCTAAACATATTCTCCTCAATTATATTCACGCACCGTTATCTTCAGCCTGACACCTTTAATATATAGGAAATCAGGACATATGGTCCTAACAGCTAAATCCATACATTATCTTACTAACTAAACATTCGGAATGCAACCAGTTGCCATCAACACCCTCTCTTCCATGGGGAAAAGGACAGACTGAAAACTCATCTCCCCCCACATTTGTATGCAGACTTCAAAACCATATGCCAAGAATTATTACTGTTTCAACACAGCGCATAAGGAGGGACAGAACAAGAAAACATGTACGACAAATAAGAGAAAAAAGAACAAACTAGGCTAACAATGATAAATTGGAGAAAAGTATTAGATGAGCATGGGCTTCAGGTGTCTTTTCTAGAGTAACAAAAGTCTGCACGGTTTTCCCCAACTTAAGATAAAAAACGTATCAATTTACATGTTCTTCAATGATCAGGTCTTTAAAAACCAAACTGACCAACCAAGCTAGAATTCAAAAACGTTTTAAAATGTCCGATGCAACCATGTTTTGCCAGACATGTAGACTTCAGATGCAACTGGGTTTGCCAGCTGACCAGTACAATTCACATTTCAAGAAAACAACAGATTGCCTTTAAAGATGTATCTACAGAGAACTAGGAAACACTGCAAGTTACTCGTGAATCTATTTTAAGTGAAGCACCTCTATTTATCTGTAACAAGTAGCATAACATCTGAGCTTAGCAAGTACCTAAATGCCATCAATATGTAAATATCGTATCAATGATAGCAGCAGTGGCAGCAACACAGAGGAGGAGAGAAGGTGGTTTTCTATTTAACACCACAAATGCTGTTTTTTATTAAGCACTGGAAGCTAAAACAGAGGTAGGTTTCTTAGGAAAGCTTTCAAAAGAAGCAAGTTAAACAGACAACATTTAATGCACCACAAATATTTAGCAACTGGTCTGCATGAAAACTAGAAGGTCAATAAATATCTATCTTATTATTAGCTCTATACAACAAATAAAATACCTGGGAGAAATTAATACTTTTTTGGAGTAGATGTGTACTGAAAGTTCAAAGTCTGTTCCTCTCATTCAAGATGAAGAACATGACTCCACTGAAAGACGTTCACCAAAGATGGGTAGAGGAAAAACACAAATCTTGAAAGAGTTCTCTCCTTTTTAAATCCAGGAAGCCTAAGATTTTGGAAATAAGTCCCAGAATACATGTGGGGCTTTTTTTCTGAAGGGCTTGTGCAACATAATGAGACAAACCAGCAGCCAAGACTAGTTACGTTGTTTGGTACAGAAGTCCCTAAGACTGTTACATGAGGCACACTAGAATAAAGAAGCACAGAGGTGTCAAAAGACATTGGAATCCCCTTGCAGTTTGAGAATTCTTCAATGAACTTCTTCGGATTTGACAGATGTACCAGCTAAAGCTGGCTTCATCTTAGTAAACCAGCTTTTTATCATCTACAGTGACATGGTTAATGGTGGTCTTGGCAGTCCTGGGGTAACGATTGGACTTGATGATCTTAAAGGTCTTTTCCAACCTAGCTGATTCTATGATTCTATAGGGTTGGTACAAGTGTGGCAACTCCTAACAATACATGCACCTCATTTAGGACCCAATAAGTACACAGCCATCAAGTCTGCCCTTGGCATCCTGTTAATTTCATCAGTCACATCAACAGCAGTACACAACTAGCAAGTGAATATCTATGCGCCTTTAGATCACACTACAGTGGGCTGAAGAATTGAATGACATTTTAGCTGTTTCATCTAAATCAGTGTATGGTTTGTATCCTACCTGTCAGTAATTTCAGGTTTCAAAACAATCAGATTTAAAATATAGACAATGTTTCATTTCCTCAAGATAAAACTCACACCAGTGCCTAGCCACTCAGTAAACAATTTCAGCAAACTTATCAAAACAGTATTTCATGCTTCAAACATCTAATAAATTATGAGCACAATATTAGACATGGAATAAAAAGGGAAAATAGCTGCGTATCACTGAGACTGCATTTTAACAGCTTTAGCACGCTTCCAAGTTTAGGTTAATAAACAAAAAATAAAAATATCCACAAGCATGCTCTGGAGAGCACTTTCAGATCTCCTCAGAACTCCCACTGATACTGTTGTGTCAGACGTTTCACAGTAACTGTGGACATAACCAAACTCAAGTACTTCACTTTTCAACTGTTAACTCCTGGTCATGCATTATTCACAAAACTGCTGGCATTTGAGCATTAAAATTACCCTGTTAAAACTGTGACTCATTTAAGACTGTCCATAAAAAGCACTACTACTATGATTAACTGGCTCTGCCCAAACTACATAAGCTAACAAGTTTAGCATGTATTTTGATATGAGTGAATGTCTTCCTGACATGAAATCAAATAACCGAACCAAGATTTCTAGCAAAGATCAATGCCAATTCTTTGGCAGAGGTAAGGTCTTCCTTATAAACTACAGACACACACTCTGTCAAAAGCACTTTTGTATTTTTCACAGTGCACGCAGAAGACAACAGACATTTGGATTAACTCTGACAGAGGCTCTCAAACTATTCAATTTCTTTTACGTTTCTAAGATGCCTTTTTCCACCTATGAAATCATCAGCATAAGCGCTGATGCCAACCTTACGAAGTTTAACCATGCCAAGTGCAAGGTCCTACACCTGGGTGGGAGCAATCCCAGGCACAGCTACAGGCTGGGCAGAGAAGAGATTCAGAGCAGCCCTGCAGAGAAGGACTTGGGGGTGTTGGTCGATGAGAAAATGAACATGAGTCGGCTTCAGTGTGAGCTTGCAGCCCAGAAAGCCAACCGTATCCTGGGCTGCATCAAGAGGAGCGTGACCAGCAGGTCTTAAGAGGTGATCCTGCCCCTCTACTCTGCTCTCGTGAGACCTCACTTGGAGTATTGTGTGCAGTTCTGGTGTCCTCAACATAAAAAGGACATGGAACTGTTGGAACAAGTCCAGGGGAGGGCCACGAGGGTGATCAGGGGACTGGAGCACCTCCCGTATGAAAAGAGGCTGAGAAAGTTGGGGCTGTTCAGCCTGGAGAAGAGAAGGCTGCGTGGAGACCTCATAGCAGCCTTCCAGTATCTGAAGGGGGCCTATAAGGATGCTGGGGAGGGACTATTCATTAGGGACTGTAGTGACAGGACAAGGGGTAACGGGTTCAAACTTAAACAGGGGAAGTTTAGATTGGATATAAGGAAGAAATTCTTTACTGTGAGGGTGGTGAGGCACTGGAATGGGTTGCCCAGGGAGGTTGTGTGTAATCTTAAGGTCCTTTCCAACCCTAACTATTCTATGATTCTATGAAGGCAATACTTCACTCATTTTAAGGAACAAGCTGAGACTTCCACCTAATCAAATACTCTTTTTTTAAAATGAGCAAATGGATCTAAACCCAATAGAATGTAAAGTCAGACCTCCTTTTGCATTCAGTCAGGCTATTTGTTTTGATTAATGGAAAAATAAATTACAGTATAACTTAACTGCTAGTTAAGAAGACAAAGAAATTGTAAGCAGTTTTTAGAAGAAAGGTTTGGAAATGAGATTTATTTCAAAGAGGTACTGTGCTCAGCTCATGTCAAAGCACCACTGAATATTTCTCTACACCTCCTAATACCAGAACACCGCTTCTCACCTAGCATATATATCATCTTTGTAACAGTGTTCCAATATTTTTGCAGACAATTACTCTAGAATGGTTACTTTTGGCAGCATTCTATACCAGGTGAAATACATCCACATTTGAAGGCTCCCTCTAAACTGCAAAATATTACAAGGTTCAGACCTGCATTTAAACAAGTCCTGGTATCAACAATTTTATAAATCATTATATCTGTAAAGAAGGTCAGAATTTACTCACTTAAAAAATGCTTCACCTAGAAGCTTAAACCTATAGTATGTACTGTGTGCACTCTGCGAGTGACAGCTTTCACAATACCAACTGAATACAGGAGGAGTCAGTAGCGTAACCCAGGGCAGTCATTGCTTTACCTTACAGCCTGCATGGGCTGCTTCTGTGCCAGCTCCAGATCCTATCTTAAGCTGCACTACAACTCTTCACATTTGGTGTTAGCTACTGTGACAGTCCTACATCAAACACTCCCAAGTAACAAAAAAACCAAGTGGCATTGTCAAAGCAGACAACTTCAACACACAAGTGACTGGAAAGTCTAGGCAGCCCGGAGGGCCAATGAATATTAGGAATGACACTGCAGCATGCTACCTGTGCCAGTCACACTACAAACACAAGTCCTTTAAAACTGGGGATGCTGACAAGAAGCTCCTGTTGATGGTCATGCTGTACAGAGCTAATAGTGCTAATCATTTCCTGTCAATGTATAAAATGTATTCGCACAATGCATGCAAGTGTAAAGTTAATTCTTGCATAAGCTTTTGCCACTGTAAAGCTTTCACATGCAAGGATTCACTGCAGCTCACAGCACTGCTTCTAATGATTAAAATACAGTGAAGCAAGAAATGTGGGTGGCCTCAAACCAGGTGCCAGATAATTAGATAATCACACAGATCTTTGTGACAGGCTAGAGGATTAACTACGTTTGTGCTTGAAAGTGAAACAAGCCAAGAAAGCACTCTAAAAATCGTCTGCTCTCACAGCCTAGACAAGAGTTTTGTATCCAAGACTTCTTTCCTCATAAGGTTGAGAGTAAGTACCATATTTTAAAAAACATGTATCATTTGAGATGTTTCCTGGGACTGTATCATAGACTGGTTTGGGTTGGAAGGGACCTTAAAGATCATCTCGTTCCAACAACCTGCCATGGGCAGGGACACCTTCCATGAGACAAGGTTGCTCCAAACCCCATCCAAGCTGGCCTTGAACACTTCCAGTGATGGGGCAGCCACAACTTCTCCGAGCAATCTGTGCCAGGGCCTTGCCACTGACATAGTGAAGAATTTCTTCTTTATATTTCATCTACCCTCTGTCAGTCTAAAGCCATTTCCTCTTGTCCTATCACTACATGTCCCTGTAAAAATTCCTTCTCCATCATTCTTGTAGGTCCCTTTCAGGTAATGGAAAGCTGCTATAAGGTGTCCCTGGAGCCTTTTCTTCTCGCTGCGGGACAGTGTCAAATGCTTTGCACGAGTGCAGGCAGATGACATCTACTGCTCTTCCCTATCCACTAACACTGTAACTCCACTGTAGAAGGCCACAAAGGCCAAATTTGTCAGGCACGATTTGCCCTTAGTGAAGCTGTTCTGGCTGTCCACAGTCACCTCATTTTCCACATGCCTTAGCATAGTTTTCAGGAGGATCTGCTCCATGACTTTGCCAGGCACCAAGGTGAGACTGACCAGCCTATAGTTCCCCAGGTTTCTGGGGGGGATTTTCCCTTTTTGAAAAATGTGTGTTACATTTCCTTTTTTTTTTTTTTTTTGGTTGGTGGGAACTTCACCAGTCTGCCGTGACTTCTCAAATTTGATGGCACTTCATCCACCAGTTCCCTCCAGATCTGTGGATGCATCTCATCAGGTCCCATGGACTTGTGCACTTTCAGGTTCCTTAGATGGTCTTGAATCTGATCTTCTCCCACAGGAGGTGGTTTTTTGTTACCCCAAGTCACAGCCCTTACCTTCTGTGACTTGGGTGACGTGACTGAAGCACTTAATGGTGAAGACTGAGGCAAAAAAGTAATTAAGTACCTCAGCCTTTTCTGTATCCCATGTTCCAGGTCTCCCATTTCCTTCCAGAGAGTACACACATTTTCCCTAGTCTTCCTTTTATCACTGGCGTATCTATAGAAGTTTTTTTCGTTGCCCTTGACATCCCTGGTCAGATTTAATTCCACCAGGGCTTTAGCTTTCCTAACTTTCTTCCTGGCTGCTTGGAAAATTTCTCTGTATTTCTCCCAGGCTACTCGTCCTTGGCTTCCACCTTCTTTAGGCTTCCCTTTTTGTGTTGGAGTTTATCCAGAAGCTCCTTGTCCATTCACGCAGGCCTGCTGGTGGTTCTGCCTGACTTCCTCTTTATTGGGATGCATCACTCCTGAACTTAGAAAAGGTCATCCCTGAATATTAACCAGCTTTCTCAGGCCCCTCTTGCCTCCAGGGCTTTATCTCATGGAACTCTACCAAGCAGATCCCTGATGAGGCCAAAGTCTGCTCTCCTGAAGTCCAGGGCTGCTTGCCTGTAAAGGCAAGCCCTAAATGTCTAAAGCGAAGAGCCATCCTGCTTGGAAGGATGCTGTTCTGTATAACTAACATACGCGAGCTGAGCAAATCTCAGCTAGTCTACACATGACAGATGTCCAGACTCTGCCTTCTATTAATGTAGATGGCTGATCAAAAAATGTCATGCTGGTATTGGTTTGGCAATATGTAATGAAATCTGTTATTTGATAGCCTACTAATCATCATGAGGAAATGATTGATGCACATAAGTCTTCTGATGTTTGCACTGCATTTTCATAAAAGAACTATTCATGCATCAGCTCTGATGAGCACTAACAAGGGAAACCTGCTTACAGCAGCTAGATCACTTGATTAGTTCTATGTGCCCAAATATGAAAGCTTATTTTCCTGCAAGACTTCAGAAAATGTGCTGTTTGGGATAGCATTACTCAGCCTTGCAAGCTGTACAGATGTAAACCAGCACAGCTCTTCCACCATTCCTTTATAGGTGGGAAGTGGCAAACAAAACCAGATTAAATAAGGTACCTTGGAAGAATCAATGTCTAACACATGATCATGAGCTACCAACTACAGCATCTGTACTTCACACAAATTTGAGTGATGTCAGAATAACCATTAATAGAGGTGGTATCAGTTCAAAGACCAAAGCCATGATTTGCTTGAAACAATCCTTACAAGCTACCACCCTTACTGCTTCACAGCTGTGATATGCTGACACATAGCTATGTAGCTACGTTAGCACAAAGGCTAAACATCACCTTTTAAGAAGCAAGTCAGCTGAAACTGCACATATACTTGTGCACTGCTAAACCCTCTCTTGATGACAACAGCAGCAGAGGACTGTGTGCCACTGCATCTGCACCCTACCACCTAATTCTTACTGTTGCTTGGATACAGGAATAGAACATGCATACCATCTAATACTTAAATGGAAATCAGCACACAGATTTAGTAGTCACAAATGCAAACATACACAGCAGCAATGCTTCAAAATCTGTTTAATGTTGACAACTGTGATGCAACAGATTGTCTCCCACGCAAAAAATCCACTACTGTCTTGGACAAGCTATTAGCTAAATGCAACATCAAGATTGCCCTACTGACACTGCTGCTAAGTTACGCTTCAGTTCACAAGCTTTTGAACTACACAACGGCACCGTCTGATTGGTTTGAGATGCAGAGAGCTGCCCTACAAGACTAAGCACGGAATCTGCCTCAAGATCTACCACCACAAAGACCTACCAGAAGTTCTCTCTTTTAGCCACAGACAACAATCAACTTAAATGCCCACTTGTTAACTTGTCTTTTCAGATGCAAAATCAACCTCCAGAACAATAATGGTTATTCCACATGGAATCACAGGCCAGAGAAATGGGCAGACACGAACCTCATGAAGCTCAACATAGGGAAGTGCAAAGTCCTGCACCTGTGGAGGAACAACTATAGGCACCATACAAGCTGGGGCCTAACCAGCTAGAAAGCAGCTTTGCAGAGAAGGACTTACACATATAAAAATCTATACATATACATCTGAAGGGAAGGTGCAAAGAGGCTGGAGCCAGGTTCTTCTCAGTGGTGCCCAGTGGCAGGATCAGAGTCAATGGGCAAAAACTGAAACACAAGAGTTTCTCTCTGAACATCAGGAAACACTTTTGGAGTGTGAGGGTAACTTGCAGACAAGTTGCAGTCTCCATCCTCGGAGATACCCAAAAGCTATCTGGACACAGTCCACCACCTCTGAGACCTCTGAAGACCTCCAGAGGTTCCAGCCAGCCTCAGTCATTTTGTGGTTCTGTGACCAGACATAAAATCCCGTAATACGTGAAATAAAAGTCTGCCTGGCTGAACATATGGTTCAAATGGGTAATATGCAACTGCCCTATTAACTTGTATCTAAGAAAGCTGGACTGCATAAAGAGAACATACAGTTGCCCAAGAGTACTTTAAAGTGTATTTGTTCAGTGAAACTATTTTAAGAGTTGCTGTAAGAGGCAGCAACAACACACTATGAGGAGACAGAAACCTTCTGAAAAAACATCAGCTGATTCAGGGAGCAAAGGCACACCATATGACAGCTTCAGCAATCACATATTGACTAACTTGTAATAAGGAGAAATCATCACAACTTTAAGACAAAGAACATACCGACCTCTTAGACAGCATTAACAACTTCAGCTATCAAGGCCTGTGGCGATTACACTTAAGTACCAGACATGTCAGCTACAGCAACGATTTACAGTGCTGGGAGAAGCACAGCACATTCTTGCTCCAAGTCTCATCTTCATCTGAGCTTTTAACAGGATTTAAACGGCAATTGCAGTGCAACCTATCTAGCTCATCATAAAGTAGGGAACTTGAAGCTAAAGCCAGCAATGCAACAGTTCAGATGTTACAGCATCACCAGTTGGTTGCTCATCCAACAGCCTTGTGTAAGTTCAGTACTGGTACAATTCTACGTTGAGTAAGAAGAAAACTACTTGAATGTGTCATTTCAGACTAATATAAAAATTATTTCCACAACGGTCTAGGGTGATGGAAAGACCTAAAAAACATTTGCCTCTTACAAGTGGTTCACTGAAGTATGATTAGCACTGAAAAAAGACAATGCCTTCATTGCTACTTTTAATTACCAGCAGAGAGTAATATGTCTTGTTGTCCAATCCTTGAACTCAAGAGATCTAAGCAGCATAGTTTAAAAGTATTCTTTCATGCACGGCTTTCCGAGTAACAGAAAATCTCTCTGTCATGTTCTTATCGTGCTCTTAAGACACTTCCCAAGGCATTAATTCTCCTTTCACTATTAAAAGTATTTTTACTTTCTTCTCCCAAAAAGACAAGATTAAGAGGTTGAAGAAACTCAAGAAGCTCACAAAAGAATGCAGTTTCTAGCCAGATCTTTGAGCTTGTCCTCTACAAGCTTCAGTCTCTGAAAGTATAAACCCTTAAGACTTTGAGAAATTCACCAAGTTTTGGAGGAAAAGCAAACATTTGGTATTAATCGTAGTTAATGGAAAATCAACTGTAGTGTTTGCTAGGGCAGCTATGGCTAGACACTGATATTGGCACAATGAGATGACAGATTTCAGTAGATAGAATCCTACAGACTTCAGTGGTTTCATAAATACAACCGCCTTACTCCTGGTGTTTGCATCCTCTTCTGCAGCTCTAAGAGCTGAAAAGTCTTCGGTACGCCAAGCCCAGTGACATCCTGCTATATACAGATAAGTCAACACTGGGCAATACTGAAAAATGGACCACAGCTTAACAACAGTAATCTAAGTGCAAGTATTAGGAAGTCATGGGTATATTTTTAATGCCCTCAGTGCTCATTTAATGCTGCAGAACAAACTGACATGGATTAACCCTAGTATAAAGGGACTGGGCAAGGCTACAGACTTGTCCTAAAAACTCATACTCAGAAAAAAACGACTAAAACAACAGAGAGCAGTGAAAGTTTTTACTCCGCAATTTCCTGGAACGTTACCATGCACATTTAGCCAGGAGTCTTTCATTTCAAGCATTGTCTTTTATCTAGTTATTACTTCCTTTCCGGAAGACTTCCAGTAATGTTTCTGGAAATCCTTAACTCGTGTTTGGAGTCAGGGAAATTCATGTTCAGAGGCAAGGGTGTTAGGTTCACTGAAGGAGCTGGGGTACTTTTTATCTCAGTAGGCAAAACTTTTAAATTTTCCTGAAGTGTACCATCATTTACAAGATTTTTGCCAAGAGTCAAATGACATTTTTTATCTTTCTGTCTCTTATTTAAGACAGACTCTGAAGACACACTCTTCCTTAACTCTATGCCACTAATAAAAAGAGTATACTGCAACTTCAAAATTAGATTGCTTTTATTTCTCTTCCCACAGAGGTCTTTGATTCTAAAATCAAGTTCTACTACCTTGTTCTGCTACAAATGACTGAAGATCAATTATAAAGCACTCTTCTAATTTGCAAAGTAGACTATAATTGAAAGCCTACTAAGAAACATACTCTGTAAATAGAAACTTTCCCTTTGTTTGTAAGTAGAGAATCCTCCAGCCAGCTAATTATAATACTAGTCAGCAAACCATTACCTCCAGGAGATCGAGTATTTCAACAGAACGTTAGTTCTATTCCTGTCAAGTATGCCTGATTAAATGTTCCAATGTCTAACGCAAGCCACATACATTATCTTAGTACATATTCAGATCTCCTTCAGCATTTCAGTGTTCTAATCTCAGATCTTGGATGGAATGGAGAAAGATACAAACAGCTTTGATACTGATGCACTTATTAAACAAATATAATCAACACCAGAATTCAGCTCTGTGATCTGTCGCTTAAACCAATATACATAGTGGTATCAGCAGACTCTTTGCATAAGAATGCTTGTTTTATGACTACAGATGTGAATGCTGCCGATTTATTCTTATACTTCAACTTCACATTCAAAGTTCGTATTTGGCACAGCTTAATGTACCATTGACTTTTCTTCCAAAAGGTGCTATTACAAATTACACGTTCATTTAAAAATCTGCAAATTGTAGAGTTTCTACCTTAAAAAAAAAAATCAGAAAAATTTCTTAAAGAAACAAGGTTTATGCAATTATAAGGCAATCCTACTCCTAGCCCATCCTGATCCAACAGTCCTCTCCCCTACAACTTCTGAATTTGTCAGCGAACTTTTCTTTTAGTCTGTATGACTAAGAAATGTTGAGTTCTCAAAGGATCATTAAAACAGGAGACCAAGAAGAGCAACAATCCTATTAATCATTTGTCAAGAAGTAACTTTAATGTGAGCTCAATCTTACCAGATGGCACAGATACTACCCGGAAATCATAATCCCAACCATGGGAAAAAGCAAACCGCTTTATATTGTAGTAGATGTCTGTTCAGCACAAATTCTTTACAGGTGAACTCAGTGTAGCTAGGTATTATAGTTTCTTGAAACCTGAAGCCAGGCCATTTTGTTAGATACACCACATGCAATAGCCCAGTCCTTGCCGTAAGGAATTCAGAACCTCAACTTGACCAATGAACTACGTGGTTCAACTCCAGGTCTGCACTCCACTACCCGTGCAGACGGATTTCACATCACCGTGCCCGCCAGAAGTACAGAGTATTTCAGGGATCATGTGAACAACAGCTCTGCTACCACCTGCAGACTGTTCAGCAGGGTGAGCTCCGGAAGCCCGGGAGTGCCGCGGGCGGGAAGCCCAGCGCTGAGCTAGCAGCCTTCCCGGCACACCACTTCTCCCGTGGTTCATCTGCACTACTGCCCCGTTTGGGACAGACCTTCCCGCAAAGCCCCGGGGTCTTCCCAACTCCCGTCTCGCCCCGGCCCCACTCCCTGCAGGCGCGTTCCGGCCGCAGCAGCCCCTCGGGGAAGCCGGTGTGGGGTAGTGCCACGCCGCCGGCCTTCCCATTGGGGGGCCGGGAGCTCGGGCCCCCTCCGAGCTACAGAGGCGGCGGGATCCGCGCGTGACCGGGCCTACGCGCGGGTACAGCGGTGCGGAACGGCCGCGCGCGATCCCGTTATGCAACACACGGCACCTCCCCCCCCCACTGGCGGGACAGAGGGAAACCGCCCTGCGGACACGTGACCAGGAGCGCAGGCGTCACCGCCATCTTGGATGGGGGCGGGAAGCGGCGATGACCATCCGCCGCCGCAGCCCTGCCCAGGGACGGGTCTTGCAGGGGACCGGCCCTTCCGCACCCACCGGCACGGTGGGGATAGGCGGAGGGGGACAGGGTCTGCGCCCTCACCGGGCGGCGTGGCCCCATGATCTACCCTTCCTTCCGCAAACAAAGCGAGAGTTCGCCCCAGTCCCCCCTCCCCCCACGCAGCCGCTCTCAGCCCGGGAAAGCGGAGAGACCGGCGGCCGTTACGCGGCTCCTCGGGGTGCGGTCGCCGCTCCCCTGCCCGGCTTATCGCTGCCTCTGCCCTCGCAGGTCCCGGCTGTCCCTATGTAACGAGGAGGAGAAAGTTTAAGCCCCTCTTCCAGGTCCGGCCACTACAAAACGTGACAGGAATCGCCTGCTTCGGGCATTTCCCGTGCCGCCGTGAGGCGCGGCAGCCCGCGGGCTGGCCCCGGGGAGCACGGCCCAGGCCGGGGAGGGCACGGAGACCGTGGTGAGGGCGGAAGGTGAAGCCGTCGGAGCTGCCGTGCTCCTACTGGCACGGCCACGGAGCGGGTCACAACCCAAGAGGGAGCCCATCCTTTCCAACCCGACGCCGGCCAGAGGAAAATTCAAAGAGGTCTTTATGAACCGGTTTCGTTCACAAATGCAGATCCCTGAAGGCACTTAGGGGGGCCATTTTGGTCCTGTGTGGGCTACGGAATATGTGATGTGCATGTTCAGCCAGGCTGACTCGGCTCCCTGACTAAACAAAACCACCACTTGGAAGGCTGCTTTTACAACAGAGCCAGGATGCTGCACAAAACAGACTTCAATTCCAGTAGTCCACGGGAGCCTGATCTCCCAATGTATTTGGTGGGACATACTGAGAAGCTACCGCTGATGTGCCAGTTTTGGGCAAAAACTTTTTTTTTGCCAGTGTTACCAGCACTTCAAACCCAGAAAGAACAGTGTCCAGTCTTACCACTTCCTGCCACTCATCTTCTCCCTCTCAACATGGACTTCTAGGATTCATTTTGGGATAGAGCTACACTTGATATAGGCCAGTGAGCCAAAATAAATACTTTTGGGACTTAGGCTATGAATTCATTATGATTTCAGTACTGTAACATCTACCCACTAGTTTACAACCTAGTAAATGTGCTTTGGCCTTAAAATGATAATAAGAATTCACTTAACGTACTTGAAGGCTTAGAAATTCGCACCCGTCACTTCTGGGTATTCCTTAAGAACATATCCTGTCTTTAGCACTCAGAAAAGGGAGCCATTCCTTTCATGTGGCAATGTAAAACAGTCCTCTAGGAGTGGATGAATTGGACAGCACTGCAAGTAAACTCCAAAACCAGAACCCTTACTGCTTACCCTTTTCAGGTTAGTACCCAATGATGTGTTTGGCTGAACAGCCTTATAAACACTGCATCTTCCATCCCTTTCTTCCCCTTTGCATGAGAGGTCATCTATAGAGCAGAAATTGCGGAGCTTCAACACGATAGGTTGGTTGCATGAATATGGGGCAGATTTTAAAGGCAACGCTCACCAAGAAGGCAGCAATGAATGGCACTGGGGGAAACCTCAGTCTAAACATAGCTGCTGCTGCACGGGAGAATGCCTCAGTGCCACACACTTGGAAGTACTTAAAGTCTTCATTCTTGGTGACAGCTACCTTCTAGCAACAAGTGGCACATCTGTTTTCAAGATGTGCTCTACTGTTTCCTGACAGCCACACAGAAAATCAGCTTTCCTCCAAACAGAAGCTCCAGTTGTGACATTTCAATGTGCTGCTTTAGTAGAATGATTACCACCCTTTCCCAAACATCATCAGCGACCTCACTGAACGTGGCTTTCCACAGAACCAGACCTAGAGCTGATGACCCCTGACTGCTACCTTGATCCCTGCCAAGTCTCATTTGGAGGGGAGGGAAAGAACAGGGTCCACGTGACAATTATTTCAAAGCATTCTATTGTTTTAAGCCCCTAGAGAATGCTCTCTTAGGACGTATGGTTTCTATCTAACATTATTATTATTATCACTGCAAGTTTAGTCAAGCTATTGCTTGTACTTTTGGCTGGTACAACTACTTCAGTGGCCTACAGCACAGGAGGCAGCCCGTCAGGACTCTGCACCCTGCGCTCCAGCAAGGCAGGGTTCAAAAAGCAGTGCTCGAGAGAGCATGGCAGGCTACAAAAAGCGGTCTTCCCTCCCTCCCCAATTCGTACTAGACACTCTACAGCAGCTTGTGGTGGTGGTGGCCGGGGCCTACACTGCCGAGGGGATGAGGGGGAATAGGACAAGCTACAAGGCAAAACGGGAGGGGGCAGATCCCACGGGGGGGCTTTGGGGAAAGGCAAGCGGCCGCCCTCAGCTCGGAGAAAATCGGGACACGGTGAAGGAAAAAGGAGGAGAAGGAGCAAGAAACCGCCCGATGAGATGGCGCAGCGCGAAGAGGCCAGGACGCGGCATTACCTGGGCTTGGTGGTGGCCGAAGCCCTCCTCTTCCTGGTCCCCGCACAAGGCCCTCCGCAACCTCTCTAGATGCTCCCGCAGGGTGACTCGCTGGTGGAAAGAAAAGGCCGGGTGCAACGAGGCCATAGTGAAGAGCAAGAGCAACTCCTCTTGCGCGCCGAAGCCCAGGCCCTGTGCGGCGGAGAGACCGGCCTGCCCGTTTTCCCCAGCTCCGTCCATCACCATCACCACGTCCTCCTCCTCCTCCTCGGCCCCCTCCTCCTCGGCGGCGCCCGCCTGGGGCCGTCGCGCCGGGCAGCTCTGCAGTATGGAGTCCACCTGGGGCAGGAGGCGGTGGAGGCGGCCGGCGGCCTCGCGATTCTCGGAGCCCAGCAGGGCCAGGTAGACGATGAGCTTGGAGCGCACGGCCGGGTCGCGGAAGTCGCCGAGCTGCCCGGGGTCGCTGAGCCCGTTGGCCTTCGCCTCAGAGTCGCGGAGGCAGTGGTAGTCCTTGCGGGCCAGGTCTTCCAGGCAGGAGCCCAGGAACCGCAGCTCCAGCGGGTTGCACAGGTCTAGCAGTCCCACCATGAACTCCAGCCGCTGCGCCGAGCCCAGCACCAGCCCAAACCACTCGTACACCGTCTCCTTGTCAGTGCGGGCCGCCGCCGAGCCGGGCCCACCGCCGGCAGGCGCGGAGGCGGGGGGCGGCGGGCCAGGACCAGGCCCAGGCCCCGGCCCCAGGCCGTGCAGCTGGCTCGGCCTCTCCAGCCCGCACCCCCTCCCCGCTACGGCGCCCCCGCGGGCCGGCGCCCGGGGCACCTGCTGCAGCTGGAGGTGACAGTCCAGGGCACCGCCGGGCTCCTTCAGCCCCAGCCCCGCGGCGGCCGCCGCCGCCTCTTCCGCTGCCGCAGCTGCCTTGTGGCTCGTCTGCTTCAGGGGCAGCTTCATCTTCAGCATCCTCGGCGCGGGAGGGGCGCGAGCATCCGACGGGGCCCGGCTGCAGGTCGAGGCCCGGCCGGGAGCAGGAGGTCGCGGCCGGCGTTCACGGGAAGCCGCTCATGCTGCCGCGGCCCTACCGGCGCGGGAGAGGCGCGCGCAGGGGCAACGGTCCCGGCGGGTGCGCGCGTGGGGAGTGGGCGGGAGAAGAGCGGGCCTCGCGCGCAGCGGTGGCTCCCGCAGCGGTTCCCCCTCCCCCCCTTCCCCGGCGGCCGGGCGCGCGCGCAAACCCGGAGGCGGCCGTTGGCGCTCGCGGCCCCGGCCGGCGCGGACTGACACCCAGCTCCCTGCGGGGGGCAGGGCAGCGAGACGCGGCCGGCAGGGGGCGGGCGGAGCGCGCCGCTCCGCCTATCGGCGACGACGACGTCAGCGCGCTCGCCGCCGTGCGCGGTGGGCATGGGCCTGGGGCAGCCGGGCGCGCTAGGGTCCGGGCTGGGCGGCCAGGGCTGGGCTCAGGCCCGCTCAGCGTCCGGCTGTAGTGTTTAGGCAGAGGCTGCCTTCTCCGCGAGCGGCGCAGCTCGCACCGCTGCTTGCTCCGTGCCGCTGGGCGGGCCCGGGGCTACGCTACCGCATGTACTCGGGAGGGCCCCTGAGCAAGGGAGGCGAGGCCGGTTCTCGTCTCTTAACAAGTGGGAGCGGGCGGAGCTGGGCGGCTCCCCGGGCCCGCCTGGCGCTGCGAGGAGGGGCAGTGCTTCGCGATGTGGCCGCGGAGTCGTATCTTCCCCAGCAGACCCATGGCAGCGGGCTGACACCTGGCTGAGCCTCTCTTTTGCTTCATAAGTACAATTCCGCACGCAAATGGGAATAGCTTGGTGGCTCACCGGAGAGCAGTCGAGGAGCAAACCTCCGTACCTCCTCCTAGCTAAAAGATCTTCCTGAGATAAGGCCGTGCCGGATTGATGATTGGCCTTCAGAGTGCCGAGGCACGTGGATTTACCCACGGCTGGCAGGGGCCAGGTGGAGGGCTGTGCTGCGCCAGTGGAACAATGCTAGTTACATAGCTGTGCCAGCTTCTACATTTCTAATTCAATTGAAACCACTGCTGTTGTAAGATGTCTTCACTTTTAAATCACTACTGTTACAGTGCCATGTGGCTTTCTACCAGGATGTTTTACAGTAGGGAAATACAAGGAACATTACAGAAGAAAAGTATGGTAAAACAGCCTAGGGATAGTCCATCATCAAATACCAGGCTTGCTTCATTCTCATTGCCCCTGTTCTGTTCCCAGCTGCTGTGATCCGCGACGACGAATAGCCTACAATTATAAGATCAAGCAGTACTCTGAGTAATCAGAAAGTTGCAATGCTCCTTGCTTTGCTTCCCACACATTTATATAAAGACAGTGTATTTGAAAACAGAACCAAGCATGTGGCTTGCAGAATAACACAGGGGAAAATAAAATGTGTTTTAATTACAATTGTGCCAAGCAGCATCCCCAAACTGCTTACGGCAGCAAAATACAAATTGCTAATGCTGACTTGCTCTTATCTGTGTGTCCAGAAGCCAGTTGTGCTACCATGAAAGAGCTTATCAAACGGCTGAGTAAATGTCATGCAGATTGTAGCAATCTTGTATGCGTTGCTCGGATTTGCCATGAAGCAGTCTTGAACAGTAGTTATAGACTAAGCCACATCCTGGGTTTATATATGTATATGTGCAGCAATGTTATGTATTTTATTACAAAAAGAAAAGGAGTAACTTGTAGTTAGCATATGTTAGGTTTATACACACCTCACTGCCACTTGGTCCTCTTCCAGTAGCAGGAACGGACTTCAACCCGACTCACTGCAGCTCTCCTTGTTCATTAGCATCACAGCAGCACTATCACTGCCCTCAGATATGTAATGTGTAGTGGGGAACTCTTTCATCCCAGACTGCCAGGAGTTCTTTGCAGGCCCCAGGACCAGGAAGGTGAAGAATCGGCACAAGAAGTCCCATAAATCCGTTTTCTTTCATGCTGTGTGCTGCTTAGGGCCTGGCTGGACCCGTGAATTGTTCCAGATCCCCACACTTTTTAGTCAAAGCAGCCATCACAATACCCCAGGATGATATTTTACATTGTCGTTATGAAGCAGCAATTCTAGAATTACAGCAGTTCTTGTCCTATTGTCATTACATATTTTTGTGTCAAATTAAAATCACCGTGACCGTCCCGGGGAATGTGCCAAGCTGGAACTGTGGAAACACAGAAACAAGGCTTGGGGTTTCTGCTTAGTAAGTAGAACAGGTATTTAGCCTTAATAGAATTTGCAGGATCAGAACTGCAATGATCTGAATGTTGGAAATAACATTTCCTACTTAACAGCACCTGATTCAAATAAAGTGTGATAGTTCCAAACAGATAACACCATGGAGAGTGAAAAGGAATTTAATCTGAGCGGAAGCGGAGGAGGGGGCTGGGCTGACAGAAAGAGAAGACCTGCTGATTCATTCATCAGTCTACAAAGGTGAGGTAAATTGCACATGCATGAGGGGAACGGTTGAAAATAATACTCCCCGAGCCCAGAAAATACTTGAGCCTATCTATTTGTGATAGTTCCCAAGCTGATATTTAGTTTCACAAATAAGCTTAAGAACCCAATTAACTCATCCTTTCTTAATTTACTCTTTCTTAACAGCTTAAACTATGATACTTGAGAAAAACCGATGTGAAAGATGTGAAGTCAGGGAAGGGGAGGGGGAAAGGAAAAAGTAAAAGGAATAGCACGAGAAAGCAGAAAGAAAACAAAGATATTCCAAGTGGACTTGTGAGTATTGCAGTAGCTGAGGGAGGAGGTGCCAGCAAGACAGAGGGCAGCGTTGAAAGAGAACTGAAACTCAAGTGCCGTGGAGAAATGAAAGTGAAACTCAGGGTACGAATGTCAGAAGGACACCATGGGGACATGCGTGCACACTGACCAGGCCACACAACAGGAGAGGTTCCTGTGAGATGTGACTTACTCCAGGCAGCTGCCCGTGAGGGTTTTGAATCTGATTTTCTTAAAAAAAAAAAACCAAAAGCACAGCTTGCACAGACCCTTAATGCCTGTTGGGCCACAGTCATGCTGATGTACAAATGAGCACGGCACAGCCTTGCAGGGAAAAACATGTCTGTAATCTCTAAGCTGAAAGCCAGGTGAACTCTGATGCAACACAGAGCAGCAGAGGAGCAAGCAGGACAGTGCTGCCCATGCAGGAGCCCTGCACCCCCACTCTGGGAAGTGGTGTGTGTTTGAGTGCAGCAGGGCTCTGGGCTTGCACCACAGGTCAATGGCCAGAACTGTGCCACGTGGAGCAAGATGCCGTGTCCGAGAGTCGCCACTGCTGCAGCCAGTTTGCAGTATGAGCGCCAGAGGCTTTTCTGATGCTGCCCAGGCTGCTGTCTTTCAGCTCTGCAGCATAACCCCTGTTCAGATTATCAAAGCCCCAACGCCTCCTGAGTGCACGCAGGCTTCATCACTGATGTAGAAATGCTGTCCTCACTGATAGATTGTTCTGTGAACCTGGTTGCCTCAGGCTGCTGGCTCTGCTTTTACTCCTGGGTGTGACCAGCACAGCGTGGGAGAACGAGCTGTGCAGAACGCCAAGAGAGGCACAACCCAAGGAGCCCCTGTTACCTGTGCTTGTGTGTCATCACACTGTGTACAGGCAGCCGCAATGTATCTTCTGAGCGAAACGGCTGCCCTCACTGAGTTCTTACAAAGACCTCGTCAGGATTGTGTTCAGTAGGCCTAAAACTTCTCCACCAGTGCTTTTAGTAAGAAGAAAACCAGTAAGAAAAATAAAAAGCACCACACTGTGACACTGGACTGAATGCTGAAGCTAAGGAGGAACTAACAAAGTAACCTTTGGTATTCTCCACATTTCTTTTGAGTTTTAAATTATTCTTTTGGTTTTGTTTTGTTGTTTTTTTTGGGGTTTTGTTTTTTTTTTTTAGTATTGACTTCTGACCAAGGCCATCCAAGATTTTTCAATAATTATAGCAACATATGAAAACAGTTTCACAGTCTCAGTTTGTTCCTTAACCACTACTAAGGATCTGCTAAAACTGTTTTGTATGGATGTGAATGAGGTTAATCTGTACCCCGTTTGAAAATCAGACAGGGAGGCTGTAGGAGATATATATATATATATATTTAATCTAGAGTAGTGTGTATATATATAGATTTTTCATATATATCCAGATTTACATGTTTTTCATGTTGATACTGTTCCCCAGCTACTGTCTCTGCTGTTAGTGTTTTTGCTTTTACAGAAAGCTGTCACAAATGCTTAGTGAGGATCTTTGCATGGATTCCCATCCTACAGGGTAGAAGATGCATAAATAGAGAAATAAAAGGCGTTCTTCCCTCAGTTCTTCCTTTCTTCCCTCTCCTCCCCTTTCCCAGGGTGTAGGAAGAGCAACTGCCTCTTTAAACTAAGTTCGCTACTGTGTTTAATTCACTCTCAGTAGCACGGATTGTTGTCAGCTCTCTCAGCCAAACTCCCAAGGTGTAAGGGAATCGTTTCAGGCAATGTCACACAAATGTCACACGAAAAACAACCTGGAAGAAAATACACGTTCCCTGATAGAGCTTTGGGGCGATTTTGCTGACTCATGCTTTGCCATTTGTCTCATGGTAGATGGCATTTTTTGTGAGTATCTTACCTTTTGTGAAACAGGAAGTAGTTACCTTTTAGCCTTGACATCTGGAAGAAAAGGTCTTGAGAAATGGCAACTAAAATTCAAACCTGACAAATCAGTAGGTTGTTATTACTTATTTTGTTATTCTTACTACTTTGATGGGTTTTGAATATTTGAGCTGGTTTATTCTTTCGGCCTCTTTTTCAGCAGGAGTTGAACAAGCTTATATTTGAAAACTAAAGATGTTTAAGAAATGATATTTTGTCAATAAGCATTTGTGCAATGAAGACAGGCATTTTTAGGAGCTTATATTCAATATGACTAGTAAAATGCAGCAGGTGACCTGTAGTCCTAATTATGTTAGCATTTATGCAGGAATAAACACGCAATTTTAAGCTAATTTTAAATAGTTTAAACATAGTTTTGGATTTAAAGTTACGGAAAAAAAAGTTCAGTGTAGGCAGAGGGTGTGTTCCCAGGATCAACTTCATTATGAAAAACTGTTTCTAAAGTCAAAGTTGGTTTTTCATTTGCAAAGGTCACCTGTCCCAGGCCTCTTTGGCAAGCCTGCCAATAGAGGTACTGTTATGAAACGCAGTTGCAAATTGCAGCTCGCCGTTCCAGGGAGGCTGAACTGAGGCCACCATCCTTCTTTTATGTAACTGTCAAAGGTGAGTGCTTACTATTTTCGGCTGGATGCAGCCCAGAAATATATGAAAGATGGAAACATTGCCGAGATGCCAGGATAGGGGGGTCTGTTTCAGGTTCTGTGCAGATAGAGCACATTCTGTCTGTACGGCATTCCAGCCTGTGGTGCTCATGGCGGTCTGTATCAGTTTGCTTTTATCCACGTAAAATAATAAATAAAAGTTATGAAGAGAATTTAAGGAGAGTTAAGGATGCAGTGGCACTGGAATATTCTTGTCCTTTGGATCCTCTGGCCAGCAGTTTCCCGATGCTGATGGAAATCCTCAGGGGGGTTTACCGTCACAGAGCACAGCCTGCGCTGATTTGAATGACGCTGGGTTCAAGCTGGTGTAAATCACACAGAAATGAAATTTGCACAGACAGCTACTACTTGACATAGATAACAATTCAGTTTCAGGGAGGACAGCAATGGGATTTTCAGCACCGTTCAGCTTCAGGCTTTCTAATACTCTGGCAAGGACAGTGGTGAAATGCCCATGACTCCAGGGAGTTAGAGGTGAGTCATCACTGTGTGCTTTAGCAGTGAGCAGCGCGTGAACTCCTGCATGTGGGCACTGTACACACAGCTCAGCTATTGCCAGGGCTTTCCTGTCACAGGAAGCAATACTTATATCGGACCACTAGACAGAAGACCATACGAGCATGTGTCCAAACCAGCCTCTGTTCTAGTTAGCAGTGAAGTGCATTCTCCGGTGTAAGGCAGTGAAATTTGAACACCTACACAAGGAAGAAAAGACTTGGGCCACCTTAAACATCTGATGAAAGTTAATTGAAATCTGTTCTGAAATGAGGGCTCACAGGAGGAATGTAGGTGTGGCTCAGGCACGAAAAGCCTAAGCACCAGGCCTGCCTGATATTAGTCATGTACACGAGAATTATGTATGTATTGAGCACCAGGGAATCCAACTCTCCTGAGAGCTTTATTGGCTGGATTCTTTCATCATCTCCACCCTTGGGCCAGGAGGAGGAGAAGAGCAACCTGCCGATCAAAACGTCAGGAGCCATTGTGTGCCTTGGATGTTCTTCAGAGGAAAACTCTCTCCAGCATGGTCTCAGAGGTACTGGGGAAGAAGCACTGCTTCCTGACCTTTAAAATGTGCAGTCACAGTCACAAAGACCAAGGGATGACAGCCTGAGCTGCAGAAGAGTCATGAGTCACTTGTGAGATTTGTGCTGCAGAAGGAACACGTTATCCCTTCGCTCTGCTGGTAGTGCCAGTCTCTTTCTGTCTTAAATGATCCATCTGCTGCTGCCCAAATTAGACACAGAGCTCTCGCCGTCACTGTGTAAAGCGGTCACAGACAGTGCTGAAAGCATTCGCCATAGCCTGAGCCTTGCTTAGCATCTCACCTATAGCCAGGAAACCCCTTGTGCCAGGCAAGACTCGTGTCCCATTGAAGCCCTCAACTGCCAGAATCAATTCATCAGGGCCAGGACCTGTGGGTTTCTGCCAGCAAGCCCAGCTGAAGGACAAAAGGAGAGATCTTCCTCTGGGGTGGGAGTTGCTGTCACGAGCCTGTGGACAAGAGGGGGTCTGGTGGAAAAATGAACACTTCAGCTGCACTGCTTAGTGCTACTGGAGGTGTGAGGTGGTCGGTTACTACTGCTCATTTGTCTTCTGCTACACACTGCTTGGCTCAGAGCACATGACACCGCTGTTCAAAAAATGCTTGTCCTTCAGCTCACCTTGGTATGCTGTTGCTGTTTGTTTTCATCCACTGCTTGCATTGACCTGAAGGCAGTGCAGAATGCTTACCAGAGCAGGTGTTACACACTGCTGTTCACCTGTTTTGAAGTAGGTTGTGAAAATACGTAAATCCGAAGAAGCAACCTCCACTTTCCTCATGCTCCACAACATGCACACTGATATTGTGGTGCCCATAGTTCAAATCATCTGTCCTTGAAAGTTTTACTATTTGCTTTTCAGGGGTGTCCAGTATTCAGTTCAGGTGGGAATCCCTGCTTGTAAAGCAGAAGCTCTCCATTTGACAACCTCTCAGGAATAAAAAAGAAATTGGAAATCTCTTGATGGGTAAGCGTTTCGTACTGGAGGTGTTTTTTGTTTTGTACTTCTGAAGAATGAGTAGGCTGCCTTGAAATAATGACATTTGTGGAAGCTCTGTAAGTCTGATGTGTATTTATTAGGACTTTATGGCATATAAGCAGGATAGCTTACAATCTGGGGTATATGAGGAAAAGCATCACAAAATTTATTCTGGAAAACAGAAGCCATTCAGTGAACCAGTTGAGTGGTTACATCCTTCAGAAAACAACCCAGGCATCAAATTTGGTGTTTAGTGTCAAAATCTCAAATCCTGAGCAAACCTGAAGTAGGGGACTGTTGTACAGAAAGTATCTAGAGCATTTCTGGGCACTGAGCACCAGCATGGATCCTTGGAACACCTAGTGCAGCCCATGGGAGGGCAGCAGCACCCTCAGCCTGGCCGATCTCCAGCCTCACCCCCTGGGGCATCACAGACTCACAGGGAAAGGCCCTCCCCTGGCTGGGTTTGGTTATTCTGGGGGTAGTGCCCAGTTTCAGGAGCAGCCACGTCTCCTTTTCGTGAGGAAGAAGAGTAATTTCTAAGTAGAAGATACATGGCATCTTCTGTACGTCAGTGAGCGCTCACCTCATTCCCACTCCAGTTCAGTAAGGGCACTCCAGCGTATGCTTAGCTTGAACTTGCATGTAAAAGTGATGGTGCTTGTGCTTTGTTTAGTAGAGAGAGATGTTTCATGTGGTTGAAGACCAAAACCTTACTCTTACTATTTTTTTTTTTTTTTGTCCTCAGTTGTAGGTTGTCCTTAATAATTGAAGGCAAGTGAAGGGTCACAAATTACCCCATTTCACCCTGCCCCCATTTCATCCCTACCACAAGGAATGTTTTCAACAGGATGTAATTAACATCCACAATCATCTACTAACTCTTGAAGTAATAGTTTAGTCATGCCTAGCTTTCTCTAGCATGTACTGGGAGAGCAATCAGTATTTGAAAGAGGAATACCCTTTCTTTCCCAGCAATCTGGAAAGTATTACAGGCTCAGAAGAACTAAAAAGCCTGGCTGATAAATCATTGGTAAAAAGATGGGTTTTAATTAATAAATTTTAAGACTTTTCTGTCAAAAACCCTCTTAGCATCCTCAATCAAGCAATTCAAGATTTACTGATTTTCTCTGCATTTATCCCATTTATCTCGTCTCCTCTCCTCTCTTCTCCTGTCTACCATGTCATTCACAACAGCTCTTCTTCCTTTAATACTTGCCATTGGCTATCAATGAGCTTTGGATACCTTTTGATGCTCTTTGAAAGCCATTCCCTTAATAATTCTGTTCTTAGTTCAAATTATGTTTTCTTGCTGTGACCTGTGCCAGATCTCTCAATACCTCCAGCTCCACCATCCCTTCTGCTCTTGCAACGTTGGCCAAACAAGGTTGCTCAGTGTCTTTCCCACAGAGGTCCCAGTATGGCCTGCTGCAAGGGAAGATATTATCTGTAGAAGCCAGGCTGCTTCAAGGCCAACATGGATGGCACCTGGGGTACTTCTAAGATGGGTGGAGAAGATGCTTCCAGAGTTAGTCAGACTACTGTGTTTGCCTCAGGTCTCCATTCAAGAACTTCCTTTTCATCTATGCTACTCTTGAATCATCCATTTTGACTCTATGATTTTGGTGATAAACTCATCAGGCCATGACAGAGCCTTCCTCTGTATTTGTGCAGTGGCCAAGGCATTGATCAAAGCCTCTGGAAAGTAATAAGATACATAATGAAATAGCAATTAAGAAATCCTTTCTTGGTCAGGAACACATGTTGCTTTCTGTATCTTTAATATGCTTGGCGTACTTCAAGACACTAAAAGAAGAGCAAACCATAATTATTTGAGTTTGCCTGAAGATGATAAAAAAGACCTGATGATAGAAGTCTTAAATTGGAAAACGTTGTGAGCACGCAGTCCACAGTGTAGCATTCTTATCTATCTCAACAACCAGCTTTATCACCTCCCAGAGAAAAGGTGGCAAAATCAGTTAAATCAAATGAATTACTGCTGCAGCCTTTGTGGGATCCCTAAAAAGGCACTCCGGTTCCTTGGGAAAGGATGTTCTGTTCCTGCATTTTAAATCATTTCAAGAGTTTAACTTTTTACTTTTAATTTAATTCCTAATCAGTGTCAGAAGCCAGCTGCAAGATAATTTTGCCCAATTCTTTCTTTCTCTTTCTTTCCCATTTTAAAGGCTCTCTGGGGATTGCCCTTCCTCAGTCCTGAGCACTCTGTTTAAATACTTTTCAAAAGTATCTTTGAAATGTGGATGTCGAGATTGGATATGTAGCTTAAACCCAGCATCTGCTGAATTCCAAAGGGTTCCCAGCTCCCTCAATTCCTCTGAACATCACATTCTGACTAATTTAAAAATTCTGTTGTCCTAGGAGCTCATGGTTTTTAAGCACTGAGAGGGCAGAGTAATGAGCACGAGAAAAAAGCCAAAGGAATGTGACAGAGACATGGATTTCAAACTGTGAGTGCCAAAAAAAAAAAAAATGAACACTTCTTTTCCTTTTAAATAAACTTGCAACCATAAGAGAAAAGAGAAGATAATTGTTGAAACTGACTTGAGACACGCAACTTGACAAGATGTTTCCTCTTGCTAGATCTCTGGAAATGCTTGGACCTTTTTTGCCATCTGCAAAGTGCTTTCAAACATTGTTTACTTAATCTTCACTCTCTCCTGTGGGACCAGTGGGAAATTACTGCCCTCTTTTTCAAGGTATAGAAATTGAAACAAACATGGTTAAGCCTCATCATTTAGGAATTTATTCCCAGTGGATGTAATCTTTTCAGCAATTCCATCTTCAGGAGTGACAGCTGGAGGGAGTGATTGGAGAGGCCAAGAACTGGGAAATTAAAAAGTTTCCAGAGGAAGGGATCTTTAATGATGAGCAGAGCTTAAGGAAGAAGAATGTGCAAGCTGGAATCATGCTCAGGAGTGGGAACAGTTATTTGAAAGCCCTGTAAAATGCCTGAGAGGTAAACCAAAATCCATAGGCCTGGTGGGGCAGGGGGAGGTGAAGATGGTGCCTCAGTGGAGCATGCATGCTCTGAAGGAAGCAAAGGGCCAGTTGCACAGCCCCCCTGAGGCTGTGGCACTAACCCCCTCCTGTCTCTGTCTTCCTGTCTCCCATCTGCGAAATGGATATAATACTTCGGCAGATTTCCCCAGGGAAGGGGTGAAAGCACCGTGAAACATTGAACAAAGGAGGGTGTTTAATGACAGAAGTGAGAAATACAGCTGCACCTCATTGCCTCTGGTTAGCCAAACACCGACGGGCCACCATCTACTATTGCCACTGCAAAGACATATATACCTTGTATACGTTTTAGCACTGTCAGTTTCTCTTGGGTTTTCATTTTTGCCAAAATATTTGTTTACAATGAAAACCTACATGTCAGAAAACTTCAACAGCATATCTGAAGAACACATGCTTACCCTGATGCACAACATCATCAGAATAGTAGTGGTTTCCTTGTGGGCTATAAGACCCAGTAGACAAAATCTAATAACTTGCTTCCCACTGGCTTGTCTCTCCTGTGGCCACTTCAAAGCTTTAGCCCAAGAAGCTTGGCAGAATAGGTCTGCAGTGTGCAATTAGTTGCAGATTAAAAATACAACATCAGGAATTTTGCCAATGAGAGAATGTGAGACAACACTCTTTGGTGCTCAAGTAGACTGATTTATCCCTAAGCCGTATCTGCCCTTTTAAAGATGAGCAGAGCAGTCAGAACTTTTAACTTAAAATGAAAAAGAAAGAAAAAACACAGCTTTTGATAATTATCCTGCACTGCATTCGGTGTGAATTAGTGAATGATGTCACACCTGAAAAGTATTGCTTTTCATAAACAATATTATTTACAATAAATCCTCTATGAAATTGTGTTATAAGGGGGCAGCAGAAGCAGGATATTATGTTAGGAGTTCTGTATTCCTAACCTGCTTTGCCTGACCCTGCCAACAGTCACCATGAGGATCCATTTTACTGCACTTTAGCTACATAAAAAGGAGCTTAAAATGAAAGTAAGATGATTGGAATCAATGAGAACGTCGATCAAAATGAATTTGCATTGGAAAATGTTGGTTTTTTCAAAGCTGAAATGGTTTGTAGGGATGAATTAGTTGTGATGAAATTCTTGATGGTCTCTGAAAACTAGCATTACCTTCTTACTGCTGACCAGGACACAAACAGACACAAAACATCGGGATTTTTCCATCTTGCAGTAGACGCTTCAACACAATTTTGTTCTGTTGCATAAAAATTGTTTCGAAACCTAATGCAGCTTGATAGCACATTTCCAAATGGTGGGAGGGAATTCATGGCCTAAGGCTAGCTACAAATCATACTTGTGTCTTCTTTAAAGCCCATTTACATGACTACAAGGGTGCAAAATTGCCGTTGTATAAATGAGACTAACGCAGAACATGGGGAGTATCACCTCAAATGAAGCTTGCATATACACCCACAGTGTAAGTGTTGGATACTGTTTGTTCTTATAGATGCTGCTTTCTATGCCAAGAAACTCATAAAGACCACCAACATAGGTGTCATCAAGGAACAGCTAGTAAAATAAGAACTGCAGAAAGAAATAGATCCTGCCCCATCATTTGGATCATCATTTTACATATTAGAACTCCTGTCCCTCTGGAAAGTCCATAAAAGTAGCAAATTCTGGAAGCTGTTTAGTCTACTGCTATAATGGGCATGTATATTTCTGATGGAAAATGCTGGCTATTAGCCTCACGCTGCCTTTAGCACAAGGGAGGGGGAAAGTCTGTCAAACCTCAGACCTCACCAGAGGGGGAAATGGCTGACAGGAAGGCAGGTTGCATGAGTCACAGGAGGCAGTTATGGAGAAAAGAGATGAAAAAGAGAAGATGCAAACCGGGCACACTGAGGGAGACAAGATGGCAAGGCTGTGAAGGAGAGCAAGGTGAAGAAGAAATCACAGGACAGGAAAAGCTGCCAACTGATTTCTGATGCTCAGGTGAGAGGCTTAAAGCACTGCTCCCGTGTCTGACCCAACCATGTACCTCAGTGGTGTGAGGGATGACACTGTTGGCTGCTGGTGTTTCCCTGGTCACGCTGCAGATTGGCTCAGGCAACTGAGTGAGCAAAAAGTTACTGGATTTTTTGTTTTCCAGAGTGGTAATCTCAGTTTTATATCCATTAATTTTCAGCTTTGCTCTTTGAACAGTCTCACCATCAGACAGGTGAAGTGAGTGCCTGGCTGGAGCTGCGCTTGTTCCAGCTCTGACTTAGACCAGCTTAAACTGTCACAGAAATACACCCAAGATGCTTTCTAAGCCTAGCGTGAAATCTGCAGGCTTGGGTCAGTGTTAGCTGCTCTAGGGCTATTGCTAGCTGCACTCTGGGAATCTCTGCAGGTTCAAAACTTGGTTTTTGCAGAGACCACCAAGCGGACATCACAGGCAACAGTAATTTGATACCACTCTCAAGCTTACTTGAACTAGCAATTGATTTGGCAGAGGCCTCATGCCCTATTACACATACTTTGAAGATTTAATCTCTATTTTCAGTGTCCTTTGCTTAAATCCAAGTAAATCCAGAGTCCTTCCTGAATCCCAGCCCACGCATAATACTGAAAGATCAGAAAAATTAAAATATTTTTATTTGTGCTCCCTTTTCAGAGACATTAAGAGACATTCAGAAGAGCATGAATAGGTACTGCATTTGTGTGTACTAACACACAGGTTAAGTTCTCTTGTTCTACCTACAAATTTGCAAGAGGCAGAGTTACTTGGTTTCGATAAGTTGTAAGTGCGTTGCCATTCCAAGAGGCATCCATTCCCTTTGGACTAGCACAGTAAAATTTATTGCATCCTTGTCTGAATAACCATTTTCATCTGCCAGCAGGAAGGGAAGAGGCTGCTCTGACATAGTAGTACTCCAGTGGGCCTTCAGAGCCAACAGTTTAAAGCAGGAATGTTCACCAATGTGTGAAGGCTGGTAGAAGTGGTCAGGACAAAATGACATGGGTATGCATCAGAGAAAAGCATAAACTAACTGAATAATCAGGCAGAGGTAATGGATATATCCCATGGAGATGCAGGGTGGGATGCTATCACAAGTTGTTTGGTCCTAATCACTGGTTTTCATTCACATTTTAAGCAGTGCAATGTAAGAACAAAATGGTTGCCACCACTCACTTTTGCAAGTTTTTACTGGCTATTGGCCAGTGTAAATATTAAGTGGTGACAAAAAATGTCACCTGAACCCAGGACACACTGCTAATCCATTAATAGCACCCTGAAAAAAGCATTTTTATGACCCTAAGGAATCTTCCATCACAAGATCTGACAACAAATTGCAAAGGGCAATATGGTAAAGCTCAGAACACCTAACCTAGGTGAGCTTTTTTTTTCATCTCATGTTGCAGATAGCATCTCTCAGCACCCCCACTTGCTAAGTACCTGGTTTAAAACAAAGGGGCTTGATCACAACTCAGACCAGTAACTCCCAACTTGGAATTAGCTCAGCAAAATAGAAAGCCTTCCTCCCTGGCATAATAGCTGGAAGCAGGAAGCAAGAAAAGAAAGCTGCTTTGACAAAAATTTAAGCTTAGCTTGAATTTAAAGTGAGTAGGTAATGGGAATGTGAAGAACTGGCTAACGAAGGTGGGGGGGAGCAGTGAAGGAAGGTAGACTCAGGAAAGGTGGTGGGATTAGACTGATGAGATGTTTTTCTACTAGCCATAATGATAAACTATTCAGCAAAAAGATAAAGGAAACATGTACGGTGTGACTGAAGTGTGTGCATACACAAGCTAGCTCTAATCCTGCTGCACTGGGTAACGAGAGCAACAAAACCACAGCAATGCAGATTAACAGAACCAGCTAACTGGTGGAGACTTGTTGCCTCCCAGTACATGCAGTACTGCTTGGTACCTTGAGGGGATACCACCACAATAGCTCTGGGTTGCAAAGTCAGCCAGTGTGTAGCTACTGTGTGGGTCTCTGCATGACACTTCATTGCATGGCCATGATGTGCTCCAGAAATGGGCCCAGGCATTGATCTGGCTGGAGAGATAATTCACTGGGTCATGCTGATGAGAAAATCCAGACTTGCCAACCAACTATTAAGAGAAATGAGTGGGTTTTTCCTGTCTTTGCCTGTCGCTTTTAATTAGCCAAATTGTAGCTGTCATTGTGTTCTGCAGCTCATTAAATACCAGGAATCTACTTCAAATATTATGGGGAAATTAAAGAGACAGTATTGATGAGATCCCTTCTTTCAACTAGCAAAAATATGTCTCTTCTTCTATCATGACACTTCACTGAATTAACCTTTGTTTCATCCAAGCTCATTTCTCCCCTGCATTACACCTTTCTAGTAATATCTGAGGTTTTTAATAGACTGATGCTGTTCTCAGAAAAAAAAAAAAAAAAAAGAAAAAAAAAGACAATAAAATTGATAGCTGGACATGCCTCTGCTACATGCATGCTGACCTCTTACTCTTACAACAGAGGGTCGAGTACTACGTAGCTTTGTGTCAAGTTATCTTGCAGATAACGTCTTCATATTCTTTCATCAGTGACACAAAGCCATGTGTCCTGAACTGGAATTTCCCCTCTCTTGCTGGAGTTTACAGAGTTCTGATTATAAATATGGCATACACAACAGTTGTCATTTTTTCTCTGCATAATGATTTATCTATATACTGGAGGCAGTTGTGGTACAGGCTCTAGTGCAAATACAGTGTATTACAGAAAAAGACTACCTTTCCACACAGATCATACCTTTTCTTGTTTTGCTGTTGCTCTAATGAAAATACAGACCCAAGCCTATCTAGATTATAAACTGTTCATACTAAAGCATACATTTATATACAAAAAGCACAGGAATAACCAGTGAATAAAAGACTTCCATGTTTGAATTGTATATTAAAGTCTTACTCCAGCCATAACAAGAATTGGTAATGAAGAGATTTCAACTACTTTTCTTAAATATTTAATTACAGAAAGCCTTTAGGATCTTAGTCAAGAGTGTGGACCCCATTGTACTCAGCACAAATTCAGAACAGAAGGATGGTGAATTTACAGCACAGATGTAAGGCCAGATGCAGTGGACAATAAATGGTGAAACACAGGAAACCAATGAAATTATATTGATCTGTGTGCGGTGCCCTGGCCTCTGGACCCTGGTGGCTTAACCCTTGTCTTTTTATCAGCACCATAAAAAATTGGGGTGCTTTAAGGGAGCTTAGTGAAAGCAGTTAGTAAAATAGCCTTGTGCGTGCCTTCAGTAAACTCCATTGAAGTAATGAAAGTGGCATCAGGGAAAACCTGGTGGTGTTCATTTTGTGAGCTGTTCAGAAAGTGGAGATGGCAGTGTCTAGAGGAGACTAGCTCAAGGGGCTGGCCCTTTTGGTGGGGACAGGGATAGTCTTGCTCAGAGCACAGGCCCAGGAGGAGGCAGAAATAGGCAAAAGGAGCCCAGGATCAAAATCAGGGAGGAAGGCCAAGTGGGAGCAGTTAGAGAGATGGAAGATGGACAACATATGGCAATAATATTGAAGGGGATGGAAATAAAATGCTGTGCTGTTTTAATACAGAAAAATTGCACAGAGGAGAGAGGTCAGCTGGGGCAGACACTGGAGAGAAGCTCAACTCTTCCAGTACATTTGAATCTAAAGAAAGGAAGACACACAAGATGATGCCTGAAAGGACAAAGGACACTAATCAAGGATGCTTGTACACTGCGTAAGATCCTGGGAGCAACGTAGCTATGTCTCTGTGAGGCACTCTCGCCCCCTGTATCTCTGAAGCTTTGCCCACATTCCAAGTACATTTCCAGGGCCTGTTATTAAATATAAACATACTGCTTATTCTCTCTTTTCCTTACAAAATAGCAAGTCACCTCACGAAAACACAGTTAACTTCTATAAGGTTGTCAGCATGCTGCTTGGCAACTCTAGTCCCATCTAAGTCCTGCTGTGTGGTTAAAAACGGGGCCACGTGCTTCCTGTTGAAGCAGAACATTGTGTCCCACCTTGAAAGGCACCATGTTCAAGTGCCCGCATTCAATGGGCCAAACTAATAGCTCTGAAGGAGCAGCACACATCTGAGACCTATACAACATTAGCCACTCATTTATCAGTCGTGCAAATGTGTAAATAAGATACAGGCTTGTCAGTAAAATACATTTCAATTTCGTTTTCTCCAAAGCAGAAAAATAAGAGACCCAGAAAAAAAAAAAAAAGGAAAAAAATATATTTTTGGCGTCTGCGTGTCTATCCATTCATTTTCAAAATCTGTTTTTATTTATCCTCTGGTTTTCATTGATCTCTGGTGATAAATGTGCCAGCTGAGAGAACTTAGTTCTAACAGACAGTTTTTCTTCCCTCTGCCAAAAATGATCAGGTTTCCTCTGTGAGCCGTGCTCAAGAGTCTTCAGACAGCTTGAAATATATCTCAATTCAGTGGATTATAACCAAATTAAATACAGGTTTACTCCAAAAAATAATTCTTCTTTTTTTTTTTTTTTTTTTTTTTTTTTTTAGGGTCTTCATAATTAAGTTTCATTCTTTTGCTCTCTAAAACACACAGGTTTATTGACAGCACCTGTTGGTCTCTGAAATCCAACACAAGGTTCTTACTGCACATTACTACGAATCCCCCCTCTTTTCTTTCTCAGACAAGCATGTCCCCGCCTGCCTGCTCTCTCCTTCCCCTCCTGTTTCCAGACCCAAACTCTCCTCCACCATGCTGCTGGCATGGTCACTCCTACAAGTCCCCAGTGTGGGGCAGGACCACCCTGAATGTGTCCGTAAGGCCCTGACCAGTGCCGTGCCTCACCTCAGGGGTTTTCAGCTGGACTTTGCAGGCTCCTGGGCCACCTCTGGGTTTGCTGCTCAGGGGCCTCCCAGCCCACTGGCAGGAGGGGAAAATCAGCTGCTTGCTAATGTCTGCAAATGGAAAAAGGTGGAAAAACTGCTGCTTAAAACCAATCCACTTTCTCCTTGCTGCTGCTGGCAGTCTCTTCTCCTGGGCTGTTTGCCTCCACTGATTCCCTCCTGAGCCTTTCTGCATGCATTTGAGCATTTGCTGACCACAAGCTTCTTGGAGTCAGCTCTGCCCCATCCTGAAAAGCTGAAAATTCCTTTTACAACACAGGAGTTCATTCAGTAGCAAATTGCAAGGAGCAACCAATTTAAACATTCTTTAATTAAGGGAAAAGGCTTCTTTTAGCCTAGATTTGAGGCTTTGAGGCATCCCTACACCCCAGATATACAGTCAGTGGTTGAAATGGCTTGATGGGACACACAATAGCATGCCACATCTGCAGTGTGAGTACCGGCACTGCTCATGTATTGAACTGTTCATATAATCTGCACACCAATACTTGTGAGTTTTCACACAGGGACTTCTGGACTTCCCCTATGAGTGATGCATATGTCAGAAAGCAAATACATGTCAAAAACGTATTTCTGCATGTGCCTTCTCCACTTGGTCTCTGTTTGCTCCCCTATGAAGAAACCTCCTAACCCATTTAAAACAGGAGAGTTGCATTTCAGTGGTTCGAATAGTCCAACGTATAAAGCAATGGGTAAAATGAACATCGTTTGTGGTTCAGTAAATCGGGAGTTACTCAGAGGTAATTCTAAGCCACTTACTATGACCTAGCCTTTACCACAAAGAAGGTGGTAGCTCAAACCACAGGTGGTAGTCCTCATACCACAGAGGGGATGAGTAACTGGCTGCACTTGCAGCTCTACTACCATTATCGTCTGATGGTTAATATTATTAGCAGCATTAATCAAATTAATTGCATTTGGTAATGGTGAAATAATGCTCCACACGTTATGTAAAAAAATATTTAAAATTTAAAAATGGTCTGACATTTTACCTTTCCTGAAATTAAACTTCCTGCCATTACAGAAATTCAATTTTAACGTACTGGTGAAAACCCAGCAAGAAAATCAGTACAATTATTATTATCAGGTCAGTAAAAAAAGTCCTGTGACACCACCAAACGTTTCACTTTTACGTGGGAAACACGTTCAGCTCACAAGTTGACTGTCCGCTTCCGGCTGTTTAACACCAGCAATCTAAGTCTCCTTTGATAGGGGCTAATGGGGCTTTTTGTATGCAGATTCTCACGGCTTAGGCAAGAAAGCGAAAGTGATTTATGGTACTCGCAGCCAGGCACACTCGAGCGTCACACATCCCTGCAGCGCGCTGGAGCCCGAAGTCCCGGCACCGGCAGAGCGGGTCACGGAAGGGGTGCCTCGCCCCTTGGCTGGTGGGGCCAGCGGGCAGCGCACCCCGATCCCGGCCTCATGGCAAGCGGTGGGAGGGCTGCTGCTGCCGGGGAGGAGGAGGAGGACGCGAGACCAGACGGTGGTTGTTTAGCTTGGCCGTCCTCGCCTCCCGCGGAGGCTGCTCTCTCTGGCAGACACCAGTCATTCCCGCAGTAACCCTGGTCTTAGCCTGGGATCCTTGCGTTCAGTTATTACTTTGGATGTAGCTGAAGTTCTCCCGAGAAGCTCGGGCCACGGCACTGGAAGCACATATTTCAGTTTGCAGCCTGGGCCAGAGAGGAGCAGGATTTCTCTGGTAGGAGGAGTAAGGCTGTTTTGTTTCAGGCCTGTCTCCTGGCTGGATGGCGAGGGCAGTGGCCGGGGATGTGGGAGAGCACTGTACAGGAACCCACAGGAATCTCCTAATGGAAAGCCTTCTGCTGCCAGAGACACTGGGCTTGAGCCACGTCCCCTGGAAGTGAAACCACCTACTTAACAGTTTCATAACCTGCTTTATATTTGTTTGTAAAGTGCTTTACAAGGTGAAGTTAACATTATGCCTGTTCCACGGAAAGCAGGAACAGACGATGTGTCCAAAAGCACCTAGCAAATTAGTGGCAAAAATGTAAAGAGAAGCCAGGGCTTCTCACTTACCGTCTGTGTTTGGAAAAATAAAATCAATGAAATCCATGGAAGGTAAGAAAAGCGCATTTGTCTGTAAAAAATGTGTTAATGTTTGAGCTTTAACTCCAGCTGATGTGTAATTCTGTCAGCAGACAGCAGCTTTGCAGTGAGCTCCTCCTTCCCTGAAGGACCATTTTGAACAGAAGGCAACATGGCTTGGATGCTGACAACCTGACTTCATTGCTTATTTCAGGGTGACTTAAGCTTTCAGAGGTCTAACCAATTAGCTCATTAGTTCAACACCTGGCTAAAACACACGAAGTCTTCTTCCCCTTCATGTCTCTTTTTATTCCCCTCCAGTTCTGCTCCTGTCCCAGTTATATCTGACCAAACAGAGGTTGTACAAAGCAATGGTTAAATCACAGAATGGTTTGGGTTGGAAAGTACCTTAAAAGATCATCCAGTTCCAACCTCCCCTGCCTTGGGCAGGGACACCTCCCACTAGATTAGGTTGTTCAAATCAGGCAGCCCATATTTAGCCACAACTCAGCAAAGCCAGAGGTGGATTTGACCCACACTGGCTGACTTTGGAACTGGTCTGTGAGCTCATACCACAGTGTCACAGGCACAACCAGTGCCCCTGCAGGTACTGCTCCTCTTGAGCCTCCCTTGCAGTTCCACCCAGCTTCCCATGGAGGAAGCACGCATACAGGATGCAAAATACTCTTTTCTGTGACTATTAATAAGCAACACTAATTTCAGAAGCACTGTGGTTGTTAACAGCTAGTCAAGGTACAGTTTGTTTGCACCCCCTTCCCTGCTTCACACCAGGCTGAGCCAGTACACTTCACATCTTCCAACATAAAATACTTCCCAGTGACATCAATTTGTTTCCAAGAGGGCAGGGCAAACCAAAGCAATTCCTTTTGCCATTTATGGTAACAGTCCAGCTTGTTTTACCCAGTGCTCGTCCTAGTGTTTATTTCCCTGTAACAGGTAAAATAAAAGGTGCTCGGAATACCTCCTCCCTGCTGGCAGCTGTGGCTCCCATTCTGTCAGGAGCAGCCCCACCAGCACAATAGATAGAGTGAGAAATAAAGAATACTCCATAATCCTCAGACAGTTCAAAGGGGATCCACCAGCTCGAGATGCATCAGAAACCTCATTGAGCAATTTCTGATGATTCCAGATCTTGGAGTTCACCAAGCAATAAGAGAAGCTAAAGGCACCTCCCTTATACCAGTCACCCACAGGCCAACATCACTGTCATGGCCAAGGAGCAGCTGGAGTGCCGGCTGTGTCAGCCACACCTCAGTTACAGAGGCCATTTCCTGTACCCCCTCCCCAACAGCGTAACAAAGAGGCTGGGGTAGCCAGAGACCTGGCCTACTGCATTCAGAGGAAGTCAGCAGGGGGGTCTCGTTTGGAGCACTATAATGAATGAAACTGGAAGAGGTCCAGGATTCAAGTTACGCTAATTATGGGTTTAAAATTAATGTAACACTAAACACCTGCTTCCTTTGCTCCTGAGGAAGGTGCCTTAGAAGGGTGTTATGTCTAATTTGTGCTTTTACAGCTTTGAGAGGAAGGTGCTTTTACCATATGAATTAATTGCTTAGGAGCCCTTCCTAGGCCCTCACATGGAAACTGAAGCCTTTGGAAAAAGGACGGAGTGAAAAGACAACAGCTGTAAGATGAAACTCATGATGGAATAAAGGCAGCACCTTACAGAATTAATTTTACTTTTCCCTCTAATACATCCATGGTTAGTTTCATAGTTTTCCATCTGCTTAACTCTTCTTTTTCCATTACAATTTATTAAAAAAACCCCAAAACCAAACAAAACCAAAACTTCTCCATCCTGGGTTATTTTCTTTTCTGTATTTACAACAAACCTAATTCAGGCACACAAAAAGCTGTCAAAGCTCAGAGCCCATGAACCTCAAGCAGCCTGCCCCATCTTGCACTGTTCAGGGCAGTGTCTCTCTTTCAGGGTACCTGTGTGGCACAGTAGCCACCCCCTACTTCCTCCAGGTACCCTCTGGCCAGCCACAGCTGGCATCAGCTAAGCAGCAGCCCTGCATGCTGCCTGGGAGCAGAAGCAGAGCCGCCTGTGGAGCGCAGCTGCTAGGCGGGGCGTTGTTTAGGGGTCTCCAAAAAGCCCCTTGAGGGTTTCTGGGGGACATCTCCAAGCACATCCTGGTGACACAGCTCCCATTCATTGTGTGGCAGAGCCTCTCCTGTGTGACCTGGGGTGCGGGTGCCTCTCCACCATCGCATGGCCTCGTGGCCGGGAGAGGAGACATCACATCCCTGCGCGCCCATCTTTACAAGTTGTGTGACCCGTCTTTAACGCCTGGGAAATCAGTTCTCTTTGGGACTGGCTTGTAAACATTACTCACCCAGAGCAGTTATCCTAGAAGTTATTTTGGGCCATGTGTACTCACTATCATTCTTATTTCTTGCAGCGGCTTGTGCTTCCCATATTTCTGATGCCTTCCATGTGCTGTACCACACCCATGGGGAGACTCATCCTGGTCTCCCAACTTTTTTGGGCAGCTGCCATTTTGTCAAGGAAAATAATGAAACATAAGAAACATTTTGCTTTTCTCTTTGCCAGCTCAGCAGGATCCTTAATCAGGTGGGGACAGGGTTTAGCTGCCTGTGTATTTTCAGTTTCACAAACTCACTGCTGAAAACAGCAACACTGTTGATGTCTTAGAAGTTGCCAGGTTCTCCATGGGGCAGTACTTAGAAAGTGGAAACCATCTGACTGACTTGCAAGTATTTTCTTACTCCAGGAAAGCAGATAAGGAGATAAATCATTCTCATTCTGTGAGTGGCTTTTTCCCAAACTGAATGAAATTAGGTCATTGCTTCCGGCTTTCTGCTAACTGTAAACAGCCCTTGCTCCCCACTGCCGCATCCTCAATATATTGTGGCCCCAGAAGTATGTCCTTGATAAAAAGGTCAAACAGTCCCACAGCCATTGCTCCAGGGGAAAAGGAATGGGAAATTGCTTCCTCCCACCCTGGTTGCACCCCCAAAGGCTGAGGGAGGAAGGTGAGAACAAGCCAGTAGGTTTGATCAGAGGATGTGGCAAATTACAGAGCCGAGAGGGAAACAGCCCTGAGTGGCTTAACTCAGGCAAAGTAGCTAAAACACTTAATTTTTTGCACTTGTTGATGCTATTTCCGTGCCTCCGTCTGTAACATCTGGTTGCCTTAGATACATGAGGTAACTACGGCAACTAGATATTACAGGGAGAGGGATAAGAAATACATCAACATTACTGAATTTGCCAGGCTCTAAAATAGCTTTTCCATAAAGTAGAGGCAGGTGCAGAAGGTACAACAGCATTGTAGGGCAGTGAATGGCAAAGGTGGTCGTGGCAGGAGGATGCCCCAGCATTAGGCTGTGTAAGCATCTGGGTGCAGTACAGCTTTACATCTGGTTGCAGCAGGATTACTGGCCAGAGAGTACTAATACTTTGAGTGCTCAGAGGGGGATGCCCAGGATTTGTATGGGAGCTATTTTTACAGTAAGCCATCCTGTTGTCTACTCCCTCCCATCCCACCCAAAAAAACAAGGAAGGAGCCGGGAGCTGCAAGTTTTCTTTCCTAGATTTCTAACTAAAGGGAGCATACATGAAGTGGAAAGATTGTGGTGACCAGGATCACTGTGAGCCTGCACAAACATCCTAAACATCACCACTTTAATGGCACAAGTGCCACCGCTCCTCGGTGATGTAATGTACTGCAGTGCCACAAAACAGATCAGGAAATGATGCACTTTTGTCATTTAGTGGTTTTTAAGGTGCTTTACAGAATAATTTGTTAATCTGTTAGAAGGCAGGCAGCTTTCAGGCTGTGTGTGGTGGGCTGTCTTCCCTGTAGAAAGTCATTGAAGTGCACTGAAACATCCCAGTGACCTCTTTGCTCCAGACAGCAGGGAGAGTGGGTGTTCCCAGATTTGAAAGTGAGCCATCCGAGACTGCCAGAAAGACATATTTATGCCCAAAATGTCTGTCTGACTTTTTTTTAATGGCTTGCGGGAAAAGCTGTGTTAATAAATCCACATGAAAAGCTGGATCTGGATGCTATCTGAATATCCTCCACCAGGATTATTCCCACACAGAAATCTTCTCTACATAGCTATGACAAAGCCTTCATTTCTTATTTGACTCAAAAATATAGGCATTTACAGGAGGAAGCCAGCTCCATCTGATGTGTGTCATTAAGAATACCTGGAAGATTAGGGTATTAGAATTGCTAAGCCAGCCTCAGTTCTGCAGACGAAAGGCATCATTCATTAATCCTGGCAACATCATTTTCCCAACCACAAAGGGCACTGCCTTATTCTATTGCTTATATATGAAATCTGAGTGTCTAAAGCAGAAGGTCTCCACCTTTTCACCTCAGCATGTTCCTCCAGTGAAATCTGCACAGTTTTATTTTCCTTAGGATGTTTTCCTCATTAAACAGGCTAGTTGGTAACTAACGTATGGCCGTATTTTTCCCAGCAAATTGCCCTCTTGGAATTCCTTGCTATTTACCTTCAGAGACGTGAACTTGTTTGATGAACAGAAATGAAATTTAGTCTCTGTAAGTGTAAAGTAATACACACTGGAGGAATAGTGAGAGTATTTTCAAGCACTTTAAGGGCTCTAAATTAACTACCTCAATTTTGTAAAGTGACCCAGGTGGCACTGCACAGCTCAGTGAAAATCATTGCTCAATATGCAATCAAAAATGCTGATGAGATATTAGGCAGTTTAAAGGATGGGCTGCAAATTAAAAAAAAAAAAAAAACACCAAAAAAAAAAAAAAAAAAAATCCCCAAAAGCAACCCCTCCATAAAACCCCACAAAAGAAAACCCCCCCCCCAAAAAAAAACAAACCCAAACCCCAAACCCCATATTTTACAAGCAGTGGACACACTCAGGTATATTGAATATTCACTGGTCAAAAGATTTCAGAAAAGGTATCACAAGGGTTTGGAGCAATGTCATAACAAATAGCAAGTAAGAAACATTTCCACAGAGAGATCTGAAGGAGTGAGACTGTATTCTTTAGGAAGCAGAAAACTAAGAGGGGACCTGAGGGCAAGCATGGGAAATGGGAAGTGGTCTGGAGAAGACAGATCAGGAACCTTTCCTTTTCCTTCTTTGTATTACAAATATGGAATATTCAGCAATTTAAAAGATGGGAAGTGCAGAGCATAAAAAAGGAAATACTTTTACACAAACTGTGCAATATAAATCCCTGGAGATTGCTGTAAAAGCAGGTTGGGAGGTTACTTTCTGGACACCTTTTCCAATTTTGTACCTTCACTGAAGGACCATGTGCTGGCTCCTTGGTCACCCCACATCACTGGCTGAAGCCTCAGCTTGAAACCTGAATGGAAGTGGCCATGTAGCAAGATGTATGTGGTCTGGCATCTATGAGCTGGGGTACATACTCCACTCTGCTTCATTATGGGGTTGAAAGCCACCAATATAGGAGTAGTAACAAGTACATGATGATAAAGAGCTGCAGCTGCTGGCTCAGTGAATATAGGTCAGATCTGCAAAACCTTAATCTACAGAGGAAGTATGAATGTCAAAAACATAATCAGATTCAAGCAGGATTGCAGGTTGTGTGGGTAACCAGAGCCCTTAGAGTTCACCTAAATTAACTGATTAGAGAATCACAGTATCACAGTATCACAGTATCACAGTATCACAGTATGTTAGAGACTCTTCCCCTGTAGATGCAGATGGGATTAAGCAGCAAGACCTTCTGAAAACACAATCACCTTTGTTGGATGCTTTAGAAAAATTACAATCTTTTTTCCACCCACTGGGGAACATACATCCAGGACCTTTCCGCAGAGGTGCAGCAAGTTCACCTCCACTGCCTGCTGTTCAGACACTATCAGCTGGGCAGCACTTGAAATGAGAGGGCAGGTAAGGAAAGGGGTCACATCACATCAGCTCAGCATAGAGGAGCAAAATCATTGTTTTTTGGGGACACAATCCACCAGAGCACCAGTGCATCACTGTATGTTAAACAGTGATATACATATGTGAAACATCACTGTGTGTTAAACAGTCGTGTGTATGTGTTAAACAGTGATGTATACATGCTAAACAGTGAGCATCACTATGTGCTAAACAGAAAACAGAGAAGCAATCTTAAGCCAGACAGAAATTTCTCAGAAGTCAATCAGCTTTTTACCTGTGAAGAAGTTCCCTTTTGACAATTCAGACCTATCTTCAAGTCTTTCTTCTCTGTAAAACTGCTGATGGTGATTCCCTTACCATTACTAAATCACCATATAAATGCTGTAGCCACTGAAGCAGCTACAGCGGACAGGTGAGGACATGGTTCCTGCCATGGGCCAGAGGGGTAGGAGGGCTGCTAGCAAAGCTGGTGTTTGGTGGAGATGCGACAATTTCAGATGAGGGAACATTATGACTTTTACACAGAAAGCAAAATGCAGGCTTCAGTTTTGTGAGGTCTTTACAAGAGCATTTTTCTTGACATGTGCCAAAATTCATATGTGATCCAGTCACATATACAAGTAAGATACTCTGCTAATACCTAATGATATTACTCTGCAGAATACCTAATGATTTCAGTGTGAGCATTGTATATGGGCTGCTTGCAGAGCCCAGGAGCCCTGGGTTGCACATAACATCTTTGGTACTGTGTCAAGCTTAATAGGGGATAAGCTGCTCTAATCAGACATCCGTTTAGGGAGGGCAAAGAGAGCCTTCAAGTCTTGCTCTTTGCAGACGCGTCTTTCTTACTGTTAATCTGAAAACTGACATTGATTCTTTTCTATGTGGTGGAGCCATGATTACTTCATTTATATCTCCTGAGGTCCATGGTAAAAACTTTTGTGAAAAGGACCATAAATTTTCACAGCCGACTTGAAAAATAGCATGGGGACAGAGAGAAGACCTAAGTCTACTCAAAACTCGGGGGACAAGGTCATATCCTACTGGGATAAGAGTTTAAGCCCTCTGTATGAGCTGTTTCTCAAGAAGCAGCATGAAATTAGGCTATACCCCTGAGATTAGGTGTTTTTCTGTACAGTGTCATACACAGTGGTTTGAAAACTGTACCCACCTTTGGTCATTCCCTGATACTGGGGACATTAAGCCCTGCCTTAATCTACAGAGGTGAAAGATCAGCCTGGGCTGTGTGTGATGGGACACGGTTTTTATAGAACTGGATTGTTGAGACTGGTTTGATCACAAAGAAGCCAACTGATTTATGTATTATGTTTTTAAAACTACTAGGCATCAGCAACAGAACTAAAAAAACCCTCTTAACCATCTCTTCTTATACAAGTGTGTTGGTCTGTGGTGATAGCTGCATGGGCTCTAAACATCTACTCTGTCAGAGGAGGAGAATGGCAGCGTCTCAGACAGAGCCCATGTGGACATGCTGCATCCTCCTCTGCTGGAGTGAGGGAGCCCCTAAATGATGCAACGTTGTAGCGAGTGATTTATGTGCAGTTGGTTGGCTTAAAGGTGGCTTGCTGCATAGAAAAGAAGACGAAGAGATAATATGCTCTGAAACCAAGTGTAGTGTACCCAGGTTGCACCTTTGTGAGTGCTGCCCAGAGCGCTTCTGTCTTGGAGGACACACCTGGAGACCTGCTGCTGGGCACAGCCATGCAACTGAGAGGATGTGCTGCTAATGCTCTGTCCAGGGAGGTTTCTTCTCTTTTGGCAGACAGACTCCAGAACTCCTGCTGGTCTTTCTCTAAGAGCACTGATCCTGAGGGCCATGTCAAACAGGGGTCTGAACAACCACCAAGGGTTGTGACAGCTTTGCTGGGGCCAGAGAAGCCCTTCTGTCCATCCCCCTGGCTCTCCACTTTCCTGAGCTAGAGACCTCATTGCCTGTTCTGACTATGAGGCATGCTGCTACACAAGACTTGACCACCTCATCTGCTGTATTTGGGTTGACTTCCTTCCCTGTTTGCTGCTTTTTGCTCCCAAACACTACTAATTCCTTGTCCTCTGTAGCTGCTGCTTCTCAGCCATTCATCTCCTCATCTGTTAGGTACTTCACCTTTTCTTCTGCTTCACTGGGGGTACCTGATACCTCTCCCTCTGTCTCAGTACTTCTCCATTTTTGCCAGACTCCTCTGTGACTACTAAGCAACTGAGGCCCACTGGCCTCCTGTGAGAGACACCAAATGCCTCACTCCAGGGTGTCAAGGAGTTAGGAAGTGAGAAAAGATCCTCATCAAGGAAATATTTCTGTCTTTGTCTTGAAATGTATATGCATGTAACTTTGAGGAAAACAAAGAAAAAATTGTTTCAGAATGAATGAATTTCCTTTACAGTTTAGTACTATGTGTTTACTATATACTATTAATATTACTTATCAGCACTGCATCACAACATCCACTCTTTAACCAACAGTATGTAAAGCCTCTGCTTTGGTAAAAGTTGTCATTGGCAAAACCAAGTCCTGTTTGTGTTATTTTCAGTGAAGTTTGAATCTGAACACAAATATTCTACTATTTTTTAACACTGTGTGTATGGCTACACACAGTGCAATGGAAGTCTACCAGGATATTACTAGGCTGCCAATATATCTGCTTTAAAACTGTAACTTTTTATAGTAGCTGTGTTACATTTTCATGCTTTTTTTTTGCCTTAAGGCATAGTCTTTGTTCATAAATCATCAAACTTACATTAACGCTTTCCTTTTTAGGGTATATATATACTCTTCACACAAGCTAAACTTTATTCATACATCGTATTTTACAGAAATGGAAATGGGAAAATACACACAACCATATCCCATCTTTAATACAGTGTCATCATTTGGAGTCAAAAGTACAGAGGTTATAGTAGTTACAAATGGAATAGTTTTCTTCCCGTTGAGTTTATTATACAGAATGCAGTTCTCACTTCGGGGAAGGATGTCCAGGTTAGACTTAGCAGGGAAAAACTACTTCCATATTGTAATTCTCAATACAGTAAATTTCTAGGATTCTTTTTCTCTATTAAGAGAAGGGTTTGTGGGTTGTTTTTTTTTTGTTTTTTTTTTTGTTTTTTTTTTTTTTTCCCGAGAATTTCTACTCTCAAAGGCAGCTCAGAAATTGAAAGACTTGTAGGAAAGGATTTCAAATGGAGGCAGCTCTTGGCCTACTACAAGAGTCAGATAAGAAAGCTTTAATACTAGCACAAAACAGTCTTTGACTTCAAAGGTTTAATTTCTAGCTGGCACAGGACTGATAAACCCAACCATTTCTTCTTTAGATTTTGTTTTCTACTAATTGAATGTCTGTTCTTGTAAAGCGCGTTAGTGAGTGGCACACAGTGCTGGCCGCGGCCCAGCTCGCTCAGCTCCTGAGCTTGCCCATTTGACAAAATACATAATTACACACTTTGTGTGCATGCAGCCTGAAGTCCCACTGACTTTGACAGCTGATACAGTCTCATTTTACGACCATCAGTGTCTGTGTATAAGATATCATTCCTCCCATGCTGATTTCAGTTATGTTATTTGTTGCGGCTGTTTGTCCTCATTGGCTAAGGATTTCAAAGCAGCTTCAGGATTTTAGATATATTTTCCTTTTTGTGTCCATAATCTTTACATTGCCCTGAAGAATACCAGTTACCCTGTTTATAAACCTTTGTTGAGCTTCATGACAGCAACCTTTTAGGCTTTTGGTACAAAATTCATACATTTCACTTAAGGATTGGTCAACGGGTGAAACTGATTAAAAGATGTATGGGCTTGGATCAACCTGGTCTAGTGGTAGGTGTCCTTGCCCGTGGCAGGGGGCTGGAACCAGATGATCTTTAAGGTCCCTTCCATCCTAACCCATTCTATGATTCTATGCTGGCATAGGATGCTGCTGTATTTCCATGTTCAGGTTATTTGTAGGGGCTGGTGAGGTTATGTAGTATTTTATATCTAGCTGGTTTATGTTTATTTCCCTCAGGACCCCCCGAGTCTGGGGCTCTGCAGTCCCACGGAGCTTGCAGAGACAGCGCTGTCTGGCGGTGAGGTGACGGTTGCCGAAGATGGGAGGAGGAGGCACAGTTTCAGGGCGGGAGCTGTTGGGGTCAGCTGGCGGGACCTCGCTTCTTCGCTCGCTGTACAACAGCAAGGTCCCCCTCTTCGCCTGCGTACTCAGGCGATATTGAAAGTGCTGTTCGGAGGCAAGAACAAATGGCTTCGCTTGAGGACGGGGGTCTGTGGGGGCGGTGCGGGCGGCCTTATCCCCTCATGCCTTCCCCCATTCCCCTGGCAGCCGCCGTCACCTCAGTGAGCGCCCTGCCCTCTGGCGACACCTAGCGGCGCCGCGCTGGCACACGGGCAGTGCTCGACTGCGGGTTGGACGGGGCTTTGAGCAACCTGGTCCAGCGGAAGGCGTCCCTGCCCATGGCAGGGGGTTGGAACCGGGTGAGCTTTAAGATCCCTTCCAGCCCAAACCATTCTGTGATTCTCTGCGGCGGTGCCAGGTTAAAAGAATTTTCTCTGATCTCGCACACAGTCAGCAGTCCATCATAGGTGACAGTGGCATGGCTCAGGGTAGCCAGCACCCCCGGAGGCGTTTCTCACACACCGTGCTGGCTGCATGGTGCATGAGAAATATCAATACATACCGCACTGGGACTTCTAAGTTTCCATTTTGATCACATTGCTCAAACATGAGAATGAGTCACCCACTGTACTGAAAACCATGACCTTTGTATTTACACCAAAAAAAGGAATGATAAGCTCGGGAGAGGGAAAGAAAACTAAAGGGGGAAAAAACCCAAACCCCAAACCTGAACATGTCTTCGCTGTTTGAAACAGCTGCTGTTACTCAGATGCACCCTAAAGAAGCTGTTGCTGTGGCTTGTTTAGTGTAGCTGCATGAACTCCAAGGCACTCGTGTTAGTGGCACTGCAGTCCCTGCAGCGGGCATACTCTGGTCAAAGGAAAGCAGGGCAAAGCTTTGTGCATCCATCCATCCAGTAAAGGAATCATATGAGATTTTTATTTAGAACTCGATTCCATCTTTAATTTAGGGCAAACCCACCCTTGAGCCGTCTCCCGCAAAATAATAATGCTGTGAAAGAACAAAATGGTTGCATGGAAGAGTGCTTACTGTCAAAGTAACCAAAACATGGTGATCCCAAAGCAAACAAGTCTTCAAGACTTCTAAAATTGGTTAATGGGACAGGATTCTTGAGTCTGTTTTTCCTCATGTTCCATCTTCTCCTAAAGAGGAACAAAAATACTTCACTAATTTCTAGTGTTTTTCATCAACAAAGCACCAGCTGTAGAATTTATTATATATTGTGGTAGACCCGAATGGGACCTGAGAAAGAACATGACTTTGAAGAGAACAGGCTTAAAGTGCACCAACATTTGAATATAGTAGGCCAGCCTGACTGACAAAACCCAAGCATTGAAGTGGATTTATTTTTGTGTGCCTCTCTTTATCATACTTGGAGCACCCTTACAGACAAAGGGGACAAAATCCTTGCAATGACTGTTTGTGTAAGTGAGCATGATGAAGTGGACAGGCTTCTAACATAGCCGCAAACTGTTGCCCACCCAGCAGACAAGTTGGGGTGGGGATGAAAAGACCAGGGGTTGCAGGAAACATTTATAAGCAGCCTGATGAGATGATCATTAGAACCATGTGCATCCATCCATCCCATTCTCTGATACATTCAAAGGGTGTTCTCAGAAGGAAATCTGGCAGTGCACCAGCAGGCAGCTGCATTTTTAAGTGGACACCCTGTTAAAGAAAAGTTTTCTGTGTTACAGCATGAGCTCTACCATCTGTTGTCTAGCTCATTTATCTCCAGATAAGCTTACAAAAAACCCAATGAGGAATTGAAATGATGCAAAAAAGAAAATGTCCTTGAGGAAACAGTGTTTTGTGTTTCCCACAGGGAGCAAGAACCTCTGTGCTTTAGAAGCACCTACAACACTAAAGAGAGAGAAAAATAAATGTTAGAACGGATCAAAACCAGAGAGAATGAAGAAAATAAACTGCTTCATAAAGGCTAAGTAAGCAAGATTTGTAATGGCAGGCCTGCATGCTGAAAAACACCTTCTAAATCCTCATTTAAGGTTCTTCAAACAGTCAAGACCTTGTTTAAATAGCCTGCCATTATAATAAGGTGAAGATCATAGGAGCAGCCTATTAGGGCGGCAGTTTCAGCATTTGGTTTGATCTCATGTACTGCCTATGGCCAATTTCACTTCATTTTGTATACACTGACTTTTCTGAGACACACACACAGAGGTCTGATTTCACCTGATGGAAACCCTGGATCACTTGCCGGCTGCTTCTTCCCCTGCGGAAGAGGGGGTATCCAGGTCTCACTGGCAAAGTCTCTGGGATGCTGTTGCCCAGCTTGCCTCCACCAGAGAGGCAAGAGTCTTTTCCCTCCATCCCCCCAGGGCAGTGAGAAGAGCAGCTCTTTCAGCATTTCCTCCTTGTACCAGCTCCAACCCTTGCCTCTCACCTTCTCCTTCCTACAGGTAGGAAATTTGAAGGCCCATCCTATGCCCAAGATAAAGCTTTCAGACCTATAACCAGTCTCAACAGTGGGAACTCACTGAAATGTTGGGGGTTTTCTGTAGTTTTAGAAACCTCCTGAGGAAATAGCTCTGTTAGAACAAAAGCAACAGCTTCCATGCTTTCAAGGAAAGACAAAATAGGTGGAAGAGGAGGAGGGGTTATGCTCTCTCTAAAAGTGTGATTTGAGGACATGGGCAAGAGGACAGGTCAGCTGAATACCTTCAGGTCAAAGTCAGAGGTGTCACCATCAGAGGACATGGGAGTGCTTGTGGTGTGGGTGTCTGCTATCGACAACCTGATAGGGAAAGAAAAACAGATGACATCTTCTTCAGACGGCTCAAAGACCGAGAATGACATCCTTGGCTGCAGTGCTAAGATCGTAAAGTTTAACATCCTAAGGAGTGTGAAGAAGATAAGTAGCAGAATAAAGCCCCAGAACTTTGTAAGAGCAGATTTCATCTTGCTCAGGGAGCTGTTAGAAGGTATCCAAGAAGTCTACTTTGGAAGCTAAAGGTATTGAGGAGTGCTGGGAGGCTTTCAGAGACAGCCTTCTTCAAGCACAACAGCAGTTCATTCACCTAAGCAGGAAAAGCAGCCAGCACAGCAAGATATCAGCCTGTGAGCTACTGAGAGAACTGAGATGCGAAAAAGGAACATGAGAGATGGAAAAGGGAACAAACTTCAACAGCAAAATATAGAAATACCGCTCTGGCATGCAGAGATGAAGAGCGAAAGTCCAGCTGAATATGTCAATAGTAAGTAAGTACTAATATACTGTATGCATGTTAGCAAGCAGAAGGAAAAAGCAGGTCCACTGCTGAGTGGGGTTGGCCAGTTAGTTACAAATGCCAGAGGGAAACGTGAAGATTTTCCTTTGTGCCTTCTTTGCCTTAATCTTCATAAGTAAGGTCAGCCTCCCAAATTTCTACAGAAGCAGTAACAAAGCAAACAATGAACAGTGGGACAGGGTTGAGTTAGCTGAGGTGTGTTGGTTTCTCCTAGTTGCCTTCTTGTCTTTCATGCCTGGAAATAGCTTCCATGAGGACCTGTTCCACCATTTTTCGAGGGACTCAAGTAAGGCTGATTCATTGGTAATTTTCCAAATCTTTTTTTTTCTCTTTTTGTAGATGGGTATAATATTTGCCCTTTTCCAGTCAGCTGGGACTTCCCGTCAACTCCATGACCTGTCAAGGATGTTAAAGTGTGGCTTTGCAGTGATGTGGCAGCCTTGGATGCATTCTGCCAAGTCCTATTGACTTGCATATGTACAGCTTGTCCAAGTGGTCCCCAGTCCTTCTGAGAACCTTTTCCCCCCTTGGAAACCTTTCTAACAGTTTTCTGGGAACTTGAAATCAGGAGCAATTTTGTGTATGATCATCTATATATAATGTATAGAAATCTGCGACTCCCAATAGCAACATGATGCCACAAACCTGTCAACTTTGATGCAAGTTAAAGTGAGTACACCACCTAAGTACTGATCAAGTGATCAGGCAGGCTAAGGAATGAGCCAGAAGGGCTGTGGTAATCCTCAGCCAAAAAAACAAAGAAACCACAGATAGCTAGGCAAAAGAAGGAAAAAAGCAGTATTAAAACACATCCAATCAGACACTGTGGCTTACATTAAAAAACCAAAAAACCAACAAAACAACAAAAAACAAACCCAAAACCAAAAACATAACAAGTGCATGACAATGCAACAAGAGCACTAGAGGACCTGAAGGCAAGAGCAGAGGGCTAGCAGACCTTGCTGCAAAGATGACACTTGTTGGCCACAAGTAGCTTTGATGCCTTGTAGAGGGAAAAGCCAGGCAACCACACTTACTGAAGTGAGAGCAATGAGAAATACCAGTACAGGCTAGGGTCTGTCATGGGTGAGTCCTCATGGAGACCCCTTAGGATACAAATACTGGATGACAACAGAGGCCTTTGAAGGTACATGCAAAAACTGCACATTGCCCATTGAGGAGAGCAGCCCTGATTGCTGGATAGAATAAGTTTGAAGGCCTAACAAAGGTAGAAAAGAACATACATTCAGCTCAAGTAAATCATCCCATACTTGGTGAAAGTGGGGAAAGAAATAAGAAGGTATAAAACTCCCTACAAGAACAGGAAAAAAAGAAGAAAGGCAAGGAATTTCTCCTGTACCATCTCCTCAGGTAAGGACACCATGTGTGATCAGCAACAGCACTTAAGTAACAGCAGTTCCTTCTCTGAATTTAGGACAGGAGAGAGGGGAAATGCTGCTTCTTTATTTGCCCCTTACAACATTTGTTAATGTGGACTTAGCAATCATATGTAATGTAGTACCTTTTACTATGGAATTGAGTTCAAGAAACCGGGATGTGAAGGAGCTGTTTGCATTTTCGTTTTGTGCTTCAGCCTTCCCACTCAACAAGGTGATTGACACTGCAGCACAAAGGCACAGTAAAAATTCCTGTTGCAGAGCTCTGTGAGAAATCATTTATTGTATAGCAACAATTCACTCTTCATTCTGGAAATTAGGATAATGCCAGGCAAGAAGAGACAATCTTTCTGTCTGAAATGGGACTTGTTCCCATCAACACCTGGAATCACATGCCCCTTGCATCAGCAGTGATTGTGACTGCTGTAAAATTACCAATTTGACTTTTCCACAGATACCATTGCAACTCAGCCAAGGTGAATGCCAACTGTTGGCATTTAACATTGTGGGGAGTAGGGGATGGGAATCCTCAAAGGTCAAATGCTGCCAGGCAGAGCTTTCTGGTCCAACATGTCCCAGCAAGCGTGCTGTAAAGCAGAGCTGTGGGCAGGTTTCCCTGGCATGTGCCTTTCAGGTCAACATCAAATTATTCCTGATAGACTGAAAACTGCAAAAGTCATTTGGAAGGAGGTTTGGAAAACTAGCTTATAAAGTTTGGAGTGGTTCAGCATCGCAAAGTTCAATGAGGCCAAGTGCAAGGGCCTCCATTTGAGTTGGGGCAAGCCCAAGCAAAAAGCCAGATTGGGTGGAAATGGATTGAGAGCCACCCTGAAGAGAAAGACTTGGTGGTGTTGTTGAGGAGAAGCTCAACATAACGTTTGCATTAGCAATGTGCATTTGCAGCCCAGAAAGCCACCTGTATATCCTGGGCTGCATCAAAAAAAAACATGGTCAACACATCAAGGAAGGTGATCCTTCTCCTCTACTCTGCTCTGAGGAGACCCCACCTAGAGTACTGTGTCCAGCTCTGGAGGCCCCCAACACAAGAAGGACACGGACCTGTTGGAACAAGTCCAGAGAAGGCCATGAAGATGATCAGAGGGCTGGAGAACCTCTCCTGTGAAGACAGGCTGAGAGAGTTGGGGTTGTTCACCCTGAACAACAGAAGGCTCCAGGGAGACCTTATAGCAGCCTTCCAGTACCTAAAGCAGGCCTACAAGAAATCTGGACAGGGGATTTTTACAACGGCGTGTAGGGATAAGATAAGATAAGGGGGGAATAGCTTTAAACTGACAAAAGGTAGATTTAGATGAGATGTAAGGAAGAGATTCTTCACTATGAGGGTGGCGAGGCACTGGCACATGTTGCACAGAGAAGCTGTGGCTGCCCCATCCCTGGCAGTGTTCAAGGCCAGGTTGGACAGGGCTTAGAGCAACCTGGTATAATGGAAGGTGTTCCTGCCCATGGCAGGGGGGTTGGAACTAGATTGTCTTTAAGGTCCCTTCCAACCCAAACCAGTCTATGATTCCTTGCAACAAACCTCAGACAACTTGATCAAGTTCACTTCAAATTTTCATGACTATTATTAAGTGTCTATTAATAATATATGCTACATACTCCAGAAATAACTTTTTCACACAAAGAGTTTGCAGCCATTTTACCATGTCTAGTATCATGCACTGGCAGAAGTGAATCCTCCGATTGCTGCAGATAGTTTTTAGGGTGGTGGTGAGGGGGCACTGCTGCCTAAGTTGAATAGAGAGGTATCTGATAAAACTACAGCTTTATTAAATACCTGATTAGCACAGACATCCTTCAGCAGAGCTCTGTTTTCTAACAGGCACAGGGGTGCAATTGCTCAGACACCATCAGTATGATAAAATGAAGGGAACTTGAATGCACAAATAAGAATTATGACATTTTAGTGATGCTACTCCCAGATAAGCTGTAAGCCTTGTAAAGTGATTTCCCATCTCTATGTGAACACGTAGCAGAGTACACAGATTAACAGCAGTTATTGTTTATATTGATCTTTGCTATCTTGTTTTCCACGGGGATAAGAATGACTGCTCCAGTGCCTTTGAGCAAAAGATTGCTCCTCTTTTTCCCATGGTTATATGCAGAAGTACTGCAGCCCTGCCAGGCCTGAAGTAGCTGAGTTTCAAGAGCACCAGTATATTCATCACGAATAATGCATGCTGTGGCTTCTCAGACTGAAAGATTTGTAAAAGTGCATGCTGTGCAGGAGGACACTTCAGGAATGAGCTGGAATCAGTGACCAGTTCTCAGCAGTAAGGCATTACTACACCAGATCTATGAGACTACCTGTTTGGTTCTATGTATGGGCATGAGTTTGCTTTCTATTAAAACAATTCTACATACAAAAGATATTAAAAAGACCTGACTGGGAAAGTTTTTATATTCACATTTAATTTTTCTTTTTTTGGTCAAAATAGGCATATAAAAATGTATTTGCTTTTGTCCATTAATTTAAAGAAAATCCTCACTTATCTCAAGTAGATCTTTAAGATTTTTATTATCATTAATTATGTGTATTACAATAGCAGCCAGAAGCCTCCAAATTAGTGCCCAATGCATAGGGCTCCATTGTACAAACGGATGTTAAAAACCAGCCCCAGCTCCAAACTGATGAAAAATGAAATCATGAGGATAAAAAGTCCCTTTGGATCCATGTCTAAGCAGCCAGGCAGAGACCCCGGGGACATGCAGCACAATGATGAGTGTGATATGGTTTCTTCACTTTTGGGTAGACTTTATAGGAAATATGGAGCTGTTGGAACGTCATGTTTCCCATAAAGAAGTGGACAAAGTGCCAAGATTATTACGATTCATTTCTTCACGCTTGATGATCTTAGTTTCAATCCTTGCTCAGGAGGATCCTGAAATTCAGAGGACTGAGGACACCTAGTAAATTTGCCATTGTCTTCTCTGAAATCAGGATTTTGAGCCTGCTTTCTGGTGGCAGATAGAAACTAATGGAAGAAAAAAGCTGCAGAGGGAGAAGGAGAAGATGGACTTGCGGCCAGGTAGTTTAGCCAGAGCCGAGCACAAGAATTCTGCCCTGTAAGTGGTGCTGATATCCTGGATTAATGCTTTCCAGGAAAACATGACTGAAAAAATGAAGACGAAGTGGGGAAGCATCTCCACCACCTTGCATCAAGGTAATAGTGGCTCTGCCTCCTTGTCCCTATTGCACCAATGCCTAAGGTATACTGAATTAGGCCAGCACAGGCTACAAGTAGGTTGTAAAGGATCCAGCAGGAAAGACAAAAAGAATACCACAGATAAAAGAGCCTCAGTTATACACCTTCAAAGAGGCAGACATAGCCATCACTGGGTGGGACAACCTACCTGTCTGGCTGAGTCTAGGCTAGGAGCGCCATGCAGAGGTGAAAGGGAGACTGGTTGTTCAGTGCCCTTTTTTGCCAGCCACCCAAGAGAGACTTGAAATTTCGTACTGAACTTTACATCCCAGATATATAAATAATGCAGAACTGTTCTCCTGAGAGATGAAGCTGGCTAAGCCCATCCTTTTGTATTATGGATGACACATCCATTATCATGACACAGTGGTCACCTTGTCAGCTTTATAGGTGCTCTTCATCTGCACAGAAATACTATTGCAAACACAGCAGTTACGCAGTGAGCCCCTCAGCTTTAAAACTTCCTCAGGGAGGAGCCCTCCCTACCAGAAACCTCTTCCATCACACTAGGTAAAAGATCACTGTCTGGCAAGAAACACAGCACTGACCCTCCTGAAGGCTCAGACTGAAGATAGCCTCCTGCAGTGCTCACTTGTGTGGGAGAATGTCAGAGAATTACCCCTTGTCAGGAAATCATTAAAAATATTACCTTTTCTTCTTGGGAGTTCCTTGAGAGTCTGTTCCCTTCACCTTCCTTTCCACAGTGGCTGCTGGAGGAGGCTGCAGGATACAGGCCCTGAACCAAAGCTCATTGAATAGCTGAGACTCCCTTCTAACTACAATTACTATTATTCTTTAAATCTGAACCTTTGGTCCCATTGCTTATCCGTTCTCATTGTGACAGCAGCTACAGTCTGATTTCAGCTCAGGCAGGCTGAGCTCTGGAAATAGCTTCATGCTACCTAAGTAGAGCTCTGCTTGCTCATGAAAATGTCAGAGGGAATGACAGAATTGTTTGGGCAGATGAAGGCATGTGTGTTTGACCCTGATCAAACTCTCCATCACTAGGTAATCACTCCCTCTCCTGTCACTCAGGAAATGACCACAGCTGGTTATCACAGACCCTTACTCCACCTGCTAGCAGCTCTGTGTGTTAAACTTCAGTGACATTATTCATGCAGCAGCATGCCAGGCGCACGTCACTCTCATCTTCAGGGGTGTGGATTCCTCTGGCGAGGTGCAATGTGGCAGAGGTGAATCAGGCTCCAAAACTATAAATGCTCTTTGCTCAGGATTTATCTGACACACTTGTAAGGCATATCAGCTGTTTTGCCTGTCATAGTGCATGTGGGGCAGCATTACACCTATTCTTACCCACAAGGTAATAACAGGCAGGCCAGGATCTCGGCTCTGGCCCTGGTTTGAGACTGGAACATCTGCTTCCTTGGGGAAGGATGAGAAGGGATGACAGCACCTGCCTGACTTCTGCAGGGAGGAAAAGGTTGTCAGCAGCACTATGCTCAGCAGCAGAGGTGGCTGCCACTTTCTTCCTCCACCAGAGGCATGGAGGAGGCTCAAGACCCAGCAGAATGGGTGCAGCTTAGTTGCAAAAAGAAAATCCCACAGCAGAGCTCAGGGCTCCTTTCAGTGCATCCCCCACCATGTTATCCCCTCTCCGGGAGTGCCCCGCATGCCCAGCCAGCAACATTTTCCTCCTCACCATGTCCTGGGCTACAGGGATCAACCCTCCTTTGCTGCTTGCTGTGGAGAGGTGCCAAGGAGTGGGGTCCAGTGGAAGCCAACCACCCTGTGACGGAGAGGAGAAAGCCCTGCTGCTGCTTCTGCAACGAGGGCAGTGTGCCTGCTTCACACGTGTGCCTGTCCCTACCAGTAACCTCCTCAGCGAGAGCAACACAGCCGGCACTTGTGCCACAAGCGTCCCTTCCAGCTGTAAGACTTCCTGGGATACCCCATGGGCAGCAACAGTCTCCATATCTGTCGCGACACCTGGGATTTCGGCAGCCCCATGGCAGCCCTACCACCCCTTGCTGGTTGGCCTCAGTTCAACACCTTCTCCGAGAAGTGTCCCAGCTTCCCTTCCTCCTGCACTGGCCGGAAGGCCTGGCTGTGGCAGGATGGGCTCTGCTCTTGGGACAGGGATCCGGCAGGCCACCGTGGTCCCCCACTCCCCGTGGCCGGGCAGGAGCCCTGCTGCAGCTCCGCACACTTCTCCTTGTAGTGCTGGGCATTGCCGGCAAACGTCTCACAGCGGCTGAGGTTTTCCTCCTGCACCGGGCTGCCCACGTTCTCCTCACTTGGCCCCGAGGCCGCTGCGCCCTCCTGGGAGTTCTGGCTAAGGTAGACAACGATGATGTCGCCCTTGAAATTCATTACTTGTCCGCTTGAGATGAAGGTGGAGTTACTGTTTCCAGTCACATTTCCTGGGGAAGGAGAGGGAGAGAAGACACATGTGATTAGTGTTTTCCCCTCACAAGATGGACGCTCAGCACTGTGAATTTAATCCGTGGTGGCTTTACTCTTGTTCCATTATTTTTTCCCCGTGACACAAGGATGCTCTTTCAATCTATGCCTTCCACTGGACCTTCTCACTATTTCCATTTTTGACTCCTTAGGACGAAGTCAGTCACTCACAGGGATCCTGACTGGAAGGCTTGGAAACATTTTCTCTCTCAGTTGTGCTCCTGCAAGCAAGAGTGAGAGCATCAATCTCATGCCCCCCGTGCTGCCCAGTGCACAAGCTGCATCCAAAGTGCCTCTGCCCACCGTTTGTGAGGAAATGGTCATTATTTCTAATTATGAGATAATTTTTTTAGCGTCCCAAGCATCACATTGGGGTTCTTTTCCCCTTTGGTAAACAATCAATCGTACCATGTGGAATAGGTCGCAAGCTTATTGAATATATACTGAAAGACTTAACGTCAGACCATACAGTCATACAGTGTCTTAATGACAGGGAGCTTATACAGGACCAGGCTTGGGAATTAATAGACTTCCCTCAGAGCAGAAAGAAAATAACTGAGAGCAAACTTTCAACCACAAACTAACAAACTTGTTCAAGTTTCAAAATCTAACTGAAGCAACCAAGTTAAAAAAGGAAAAATCTTCCCAGCCTATGAACACTCTTCCTAAGGAATGTTCTTCCTGCCGTGCTTCACTTAATCATTTCTTGCAGACTGATCTGACAGCTTTCAGACGTTTCACGTCTTTCCTTATTATGATCCTCAACACTTGAGACATTCCTTCTTTCACTGCAGCTAAGCACAGCCCAGCCCAGAGAAATCCTGTTTTTCTAGCAGCCACAGGTGATGTTTGCACATCGGCAAAGGACACTGGGCTCCAGCTGTGTTGAGTTAGAACCCGTACCTGCTCATAGCCAAGTCTGAGTATCACTCAAGCATCTCTCTAAATAGCCCCCCTCAAGCAATCCTATTTATTTCTGCTAAACCACTGCATTGCTAGCTCTTTGCTTTCCTTCCAAGTGTTGTTGATTAACGTGAGGTGTCAATAAGAGTTTTCTCTGCGGGAGTTTTTTCCCTGCCAGCTGCATCCCATGCGTTCGATTTGGTTCAGCTGTTTGCCATCAACAAAACTGTTAGGCATAATGGGAATACAAAAACAACTGTTTGCCTTCATTCAGGTGTCCTATCACTTGCAAAAGGTATCGCGGCGAAGTTTACCAGTGCTCAGTACGAGGTCGAGAATTTAGAAATATATGTGACAGTGGGGATGGGGTGCAGATTAACACATTTGTCTAGCTGAATGTGGCTGCCAAATCTTCATTGCTTTCTGAAGGCACTGTGATGAAACAAAAGGGTATTTGAGGCCCAAAACCACAAAAAATAGACACAAGAGCTTCCTAGACTGCACTAAGACATATGCTTCCAACCTGAAAAGTATAACAGACATGTTCAGAGGATGAGTGAAGGCATCGTTCTTTGCAAGGTTTCAGCCTTTTGATCTCTTCATACTCCCTGATGGTAGTAATTACAATGACAGGTTAATTTTTGCGCTAATTATTCACTATGAACTGGAAGAATGCAGGTGATTAATTTTCTCTGAGGCATCTGATGGTCTCTAGTTGGTCAGAACTGTTGCTGCCAAACTGGGCTGGTTTGGAATCTGGAAGAGAAAGGCATTCAAAGAAAACCATTCCAAGTTGCAAGTCACCTAAGTCTTCCTGCACTCATGCTTTATGTTGTAGCCCTACACATGATTTGGGGTGGTCATGAACTGATGCTTCGTGTTCTGACTGCCTTCAGGCTTGGGGGGTTTGAAAGAGCACGTAAAGGCTTACTCCGTCACTGGTAGTGATCCCTCCAAGTGGTACCTGTCTAGAGGTTTACTTTGGTCCTCTAGGATTATTTCACAGAAGAAACAGAGTTTGCAATTTCTACTGTCATTTTAAGCGTTATGAAACCAAAACCAAAACTCCATGGAATTACCCATGGCCTTTTTCTTCCCATTTTTTAAGCCACCCTCTCTTGAACTGTTCTGTCTTAGCATGACTGTGAGAAGCCCGGTGGCTTCAGTTGCTTTGAGAAGCTTTACAGAAAGTTATTTTGCATGCATGTTCATTCCATCTGGCCACTGCAGAAGGCCCAGCAAAATGCCTGATGCCGCTGCAGCTCCACACGCAGCCCAGCGTGGCCAGGGTGCCTCAGTGTGGAACCTATGGCTAAGCCCTATTCCACTCCTTGTGCAAACAGGCATTGCCAGCAGGGCATGGCCATTCTGTGGACAGAAAATACCGTCTGCCAGCAAGCCACATGACCTGCAGATTAACTAACCCACACTCTCATGCTGCCCACAGCTCAGTCAGTACCTTCAAGCATTCGTGCCTAAAAAATGGCACATTAGGAAGACAGCATCTGTGCTCAGGTTTCACCAGATGGCACTGTAGCATCTACATACCTGAAGACACAGACACAATAAAAATTCCATAGAAATTATTATGCTGCAGATCCAAGATGGCACTTTCTAGCATGTCACTTAAATCCAAACTCTCCTGTTTGCCCTACTGTTCCTTAATATTTTCTCTTCTTCTTCCTGTCAGATTTAGAAAGAAAAGCAATACTTCTGCAGGGCCAAGTATGACTTGGCTTTCGGTTGTACCTCAGAGTCACCTTCCAACAACAACAACAACAACAACAACAACAACAACAAAAGATAATCTGTGTTCTCTTTACCACTGCTGAATTTTGTATGGACCAGGCAGTGAAACTGTGTCAGGATTTCAGGAAACTGAAACGGCAGAAGGAGTATCTGCTCTCAGAAAGATTGAGACACACACTTTCAGATTCCCACATGGCATGCGTGTTGAGCGAAGGGCCTTCCAAAGTGCTGCTTGTGGGCTTTGGCAGACTGACAAGAATGTCTCCGTAAGAAACTTTAAAGCATAACATGGTTTTAAAGAAGAGCAACTGCTTACAACTGCTATGTGTATTACAGTAATCCTTAGATGTCCCAGTCAAAACCAAGGTCTCATTATGCTTGGCAATGCATCGACATAAATAAAAATAAAGCATTGGACCTTAAGAGATTATAATCTAAAATGACTAGTAACACATGACAGGCAGATTGCAGACATTTATAGTCAAAAGAGAAGAAGATTTCATCCAGAAAAAGCTCACAACTTCCACCAGTTTTGCTTCAGTGATCTTTTTCACCTGCTTTCATTCGACAATTCTGATATAGTTACTCAATTAGTAAATTGGCAACAGTGTTCCAGTACTGTTTAGGAGACAGAGCATGGAGAAACAATGTTTGCATGAAATTATTTTTAGGTGAATGCCTATATCATTGCAAATTAAAACAGAGAGCTAAAACCACAAAATTGAAGATAATCTTTCAGACCCAGTCATGGCCACCACATTAACAGCTCCAGCTGGAATTTCACTGACCACCATATAAATGTAACTGGACTTAAACCTAATGGCAAAAATGTGAGTGCAGACTGTTGAATGGAAAGTCACCCTTCCGAGAGTTATGCATCCTTTCTTGACTCAGTCTCTAGGTTCCTATACTCTCCTCCTTCTCACTTTTCTCCAATACACACATCTGCTATCACCAAAATACTTCAGTAACAGAATTGCCTGGCCCGTGCAGTGACAGCCAGAAGATGTGCTTGGCATTGCTGGTTAGATCAGGGCAGGACAATGGTCCCTCACAGTGCTCGTACTTGTCACAGAAATCATTACAAACCAAATGGCTTTACTATTTCAGGGTTCAGTTTGGGGTTGGGTTTTTTTTTTCATTTTAGCTTCAGGGCAGTTAAGTGAAAAGTCATAATTTCATTCTTTCCCCCCCCCCCCTTTTCCTAAATCAGACCTCTGAATAATACTGAGCTAGCAGAGAGAATAATCCTATATGACTGTACAGGTCAAGCCTAATGGGCTTACCAGATGCTGGAGGGAGGTCTGAAGTGCTGCTGTTTGTCCCTGAAGTGCTTCTGTTTGTCCCTGAAGTGCTTCTGCTTGTGTTCTGGTACTTCATGTTGGTACTATCTGAAGATGCATCTTCCATATCATGGTCACTTGCTAGCGTGCTCTGACCAGCAGAGAGAAAATTCAAGCCACAGGTGCACTGTGCATAGGATCCAGTTTCTGGGGAGGTAGAGGCACTATCAGCTGCAGCACAATAGGATTTGCTCCGCTTGCTGGGAGATTCCCTGTACGAAATGCCACACCTCACGCAGATCTTCTCTGAGTCAGAGTTTGTTGCACAATGATCTGTGTCTTTGTTGCCCATTTCCTTAGGGCAACTGTGGGCATATTGGCAAGATTTCTGAAGAAGTTTGTCCGTGGCAGTGTGTGCCCCATCTGTGAAAGGGTGAAAGCCTTGAGAGACTGATACATCCTCTGTGCTCCCAATCCCTGAAAAGTACTGATTTAAACTGTCATTCTCCCCTGCCTCCATCGGTTCTGAAAATGACGACACAGTTTTACTGGCAGTCCTGCTCGGTAAGGACAAATAATCAGTGGTACTGAGATCCTTATCCATGTATTCATCTTCGGTGGGAACTGGTGGGAAATGGTCATCATCAGTCTCAGTTACCACATAAAACCCTTGTAGGCTCCCTCCCACCTCGCACGGTGCCTTGCTGGGGCTCCCATTCCTGCAAGGAGAATGTCCACTGGTGCAGCATGCGTTTCCAGGGGCAGGAGAGCCAGTGGGACCCAGAAGGCACATGCTTTCAGAGGTCTGGGGGACAGCAACATTCACGGTATTCGTGGTAACAGATGTATCTCTGGGGGGCTCCTGAAAGAAATTCAAAAGAAAAACATATTTACAAAATAGATCAGCAGAAGGTTATTTTTCTAGACAAAGGAAAAGGCAGATCTCAGTTCCCTCTTGGTGTGGAGGTGCTGAGGTTTAGGAACACTGCTATATTTGACTCTTCAGGGGTAATTCCATTCTGCTGTGAAACTGTGAGCAGTGGTGCTGGGCTCAGTGGGTGTTCAGAAAAATATCTGGAGGCCTCAGGGGCAATAGCATTTAATTTTGGGAGATGATTATTCCTAGTTCTTAAGAAGGCACTTAGGAGTTAATAAATCTGGAAGAGTCACTGCATTCTGTTGTTCCTTATGGACCATCAGTAGGACTTACCAAACCGCTTATCAGGGTTTCGAAACTTCCTCTGTGTTTGAAAGGCTGTTGATTGGTGAGGGCCTTACTGGGAGTAAAATTGTTATTATCAATAATGATGGAAGAAAGAAATTGGGTTGATCCAGAGGGACCAAGACAAGCTAGAAAAAAAGAAGTCACATGGGCAATGTTCCTTGAACCTAGAAAATGTTAGGACAAGAAATGCAAAGGCCCACAATGCCATTCATGTTGCCACTACTTGTCAAAGTACAGCTGTATTTTTGGGTGCAGCCCAAAAAAAAAGGGTTGGGAAATACTTCAAGGGTTCCCTTCAGTTCATGGAAGTTGTGCTGTAAAAACTTACTTGGAAACTGATACCTTTCATCAGTAATGTCTGTTCGGATCTTCCAGGATAAAAAAGAAAGTGTAAATGCTGCCAGCTACTAATTGCTGTTGATTCACTCCTTTGTCTCAGAGGATCTGAGTAGCTGCCAAGGCAGGAGGTTGCATGAACAATTATGAGACAAAAGAGGAACTTCCTGCTCAGAAAAGTGGGTTTATTTGGTATGGGGTTTTTTTAGTAATGGAATTTGAGTCTTTCAACAGCTAAACCAGATAGAGCTCCTAGATGGGGTGGTGAGGAGAGCATGCACCTGAACACCTCAGTCCATGTCCATGGTGTGAAGCAGACGGTGCACATGCATTTGAACCTGTGTTCCCATCTGAGTGTTTCAAGCATGGGATCTGTTGTTCTTCCAGAGAAAAATCTCATACTTTTTTTTCACATCTGAATAGACAAGAAGGATTTCTGCAAGCACTAGAATGCAGGTGTCTCACAGCCAGTTTCTTTAGCTGATGGCTCTTGTGCTTACTGCCTTTCATGTCTGGCATTCTTGCCATTGCCCCAAGTCCAGGTTTCTCCCCTGTAAGCACTCTGATATATAAAAAGGTGCAAACTCAGCTGAAGCTTTTCCTGCTCTTAGGATTTAGAAAGGCTGTCTGCTAGGTAGAGATTCAGGTGTTCAGCAACCAGTGGGCTTAAGTTTCTCCTCCTAAATATTTACCCATCACAGAGACTTTTACAACTGTTCAAGCTGGCGGAAACAGGAGAGCAGGTTCAGAAGCTGTTTGAGAATGGTGATTTCATATGCCTAACATTTACAGAAAACCAGACTGAAAAAAACAAAGGAGGAACTCAAAACTTGTTTTTTAGCCAAATGTTAATGTGGAGTCCGTTTCAGGAGGGGTTTAAGGAATGCTGCAAGGAAAACATAAACCAAAGAGAAAATGCTAGTGGCTTTGACTTTACCTTTGTGCCTTTTATTTGGCTGCACACTTCGCTAGCCCAATTCTGTAGATCTGCTGTAGGGAAAACAAAAGGAATAGCTGTTACATATAGCAGGCGCTGCAGTTAGCCACAAACCAAAACACCCACAGCCATGCACAGTCCACAATATCATATTAAATAAAAGCCAGCAAGACTGTTTTTACTGACTGTTCAAGTGTCCCAGCATCACTCTAGCTGAGGATTCATTGTAACTGGAACACAAATATATTTCTGTGGAACAAATGTTTCCAAACTCCTAAAATAGACCACAGTTAAACTGTGTTCCACATCAAATGGGGTTTCTTTCCTGGTCATATGTCACACTAGGCTATGACTGGCCCAGTACCGACCCGCTTGCAGCCGTATGGTCTATTTCAAGAGAAGTCACATGGATGGCCAAAAGGCCATTCTCAGACAGGAGTGAGGAGCCTGGGGAGAAGAGGGTAAGCCACTGAAACCACAGGATGGCAGGCTCAAATGCAGCCTATTTCACTTAATCAGGGTGTACTTAATGAGGAAATTCATTTAACTGGAGCATTTTCGAAGGAAAAGCTTTAAGTTCAACACACTTTATGGTAAAGGCTGTCACTTAATAGAGTTATCAATTCTTGTTTTCTGTTTATACTTTCAGAAGATTTTGTAGGGCTCGAATCTCATGTACGCTTGCTGGTTTTGTATGTCTGAAGATAGATCAGCTATGTAGCCACTGCCAGTTCCCAGCAATGACTCTGTTCTTCTGATGTTGAGCCTGCACATTTACCATCAGTTCCCTGTCTCGTCAGGCAGGCAGAGCTTCTTCCTGAGCCTACAAGCCTCTGGGGCTCTGGTTAGCAGAACTGACCACCCAAAGGCAATGAAGGACTCTCACTGCAGAACAGCAGGGCAATAGAAATGTCAAATAAAAAGAACTCCCCCCTAACCTGCTTTGCATCATATTTGGTTTGCAAGAAGAATCACCATTTCCTCCAGCCCATCCCAGGAATTCCAGATTTAGCACAACCCATGTTTAGTGTGGCATAAGCACCCGATTTCTAAAACACAGGCTGAAATATACTTTACAAGACAGGGTTGCTGTTCTTCCCTTCCACTGCTCCCAAAACATTTCATACATTGCTAGGGCTTGGGAAAGGAGACAATGGGAAAACTACACAAGGAAAAACATTCTGTGTTTCGGGGGAGAAAATAAAATGTGAACAGAACAATATGGGTATGTCCTTAACTAAGGAGATCCGGGGCTTAACACAGAGTTGAGTAACTGTTGAAGGTAATTCCACTGAATTAATAATAAACTGAGAACCCCAACGTCATTCAGCATGTCTTTGCTGAAATTTTTCTAATTTTCTTATTTTACTGTTTATTCTACTTCTTTCTAATATTTCCCCCATACCTCACCAGAACTTCAGCTAAAAACACTGCCTCCATCATGTTTTCAAATACACAACAGGTCTTTGTCTTGAAATCCATATTTTAACCTGTCCAGATGTTGGTTTCAGGGGAGGAGGGAGAGTGGGACAAAGGAGACAAGAGGTGGTGAAAGTCCCTGTGTCTGTGCCTGCTTCCCTTTGGCCAAGGGCTTTTCTGTGCCACGTGGTGCAGAGCAGCATGTAGTTAAACATGGTAATGGTAGTTATCCATGAAATCAGAGTGCACAGAGAGCCATGCAGTTGTCACATGCATGAATATGTTAGCTACACATACCTGTCAGCTTTTTTCCCTTATTTTTGTAGTATACGATGAAGATGACAATGCCAATTAGTGCCACAAAAAACGAGACGACAATCAACACGTATAAGATCTGGTTTGTTCCTGCAGGATGTAAAAAAGATAGTGCCATCAACACACAGCTTGTACTCAGCTGTATGACAATCCTTGCTCATTTCATCTGCTTTTCCACAAGACAGATTTTTTTTCCTTCCTATTTGATTTTCAGTAATAAAGATAACAGCTTTAGCACTCATGCAATTCTGTGACAAGCAGCCTTACTGAAGGTATCATCTCTATAAAGAAGAGAAGAGCCATCTCTATAAAAAAAACAGAGTCATTGTGTCTCAGAGAGGTGTGACCCAGTCATATTCCTCTGGAAGTCCTCTTTCAAGCTGCCAGCAGCCCATGGGCTGTGCTTTCTCCCCTGGAGGTCATGGGTATAACAGCATTGCTGCTTGCCATGCAGTTTCAGTGGGAGGTGTAAAGCTCTGCTTAGCAGTAGACATGGGCCCTAGAGCCACAAGGCTTCGAGTAATCTTTAATGGTGGGATTTTCCAAGAACGCGGTCTGGGCCTACAGCAGCTCTCCTGAAAGTCACCCACAATGGGAATGGAGTTAAGCCAGCCAAAACCGCTAGTAAACACATCCCTCCTCCTCCCTGCCACTTTCTAACAGGTAACCTGTACGAGGACACGTACCATCTTCCGATGGCTCTGGCACCTTCCATTCTGCACAAACTACATCTGACTTCTCAGTTCCAGGCATGTCTTCTGTCATTCCCAGAGCTGTACAGCTGAAAAAGAAAGACAAAGAGCCTAGGTTCTCAAAGAGGAAGCTTGTCATAGCTCCTACATTTATGCAGAGTAGCACTTTCTGTTGTAACATGCATTTCTCCTGCATTTCTCCACCCATAAGAACCTCAGATACTATCTTTATTTTCAGCTGCATCAGCTCTGAAATCAGCAGTTCTGTTGTTACTGCTCTTTCTTACTCTAAGAGAGAGAACTCAAGCTTCAGTGTGAGAATGCTTTTATTGCTGCACTACCGACAGAGATGCTCTGTGTGCTCTGCAGACAGCCTGAAAAGCCCCACTGAAAAATGCTTTTACCCAAGCTTCTCTCAGTCTCCTGCCTGTTGTGGTCCTCTTACAAGATACAGGGACTTACTTGGTCCAGGATTTACACTCGTCAGTAGATGAAGCGACCTTTGAGAAGTAACCTCTGGGACATGGTATACACATTGTGTCCTGGTCTTGTTGCACTGTGTGTGGTAAAGAAAGAAAAACTTCATAGCTGAATTTCCTTTCAGGTGAGGAGAAGGTGATCATCCTCCTGCTTCACCCCACTCCCCGCCCTCAAAAGCTTCCCTGACAAGAGAAGGATCTTAGATTACATTGGAGCAGCAATCACAGTCACATGTAAGCAGAAAAAAATATGTTAGTCTCACCTGAGCAGTTCTCTACATGATCAAAATGAGAAATGACCAGGAGCCATTTGTAGCTGTTGTGAAATAACACACAGCTATTATATCCTTCCCCCTCCATTAACTTCCTCATGTCAATGCTATGCCACAGACAGCGACACTAACTGGTTTTGTCACTTCTGTGAAGCCACAGTAAACAAAATGCTGTATCAGGACTTGCTAGACTGGATTAAAAACAGCACTACTGTGCTCCAGCCCATGCAGCATTTCATCCTCCATGACTCTATCACGTGCTGCTTTTTTGGGGTTCCTCACATGCTTGGCACAGCTGTTCCCAGTGCTCATTACAACTTTCAGCTTGCTTATAACATTATAAAATGCCAAAGCAAACTCATTGAACAAAACCTGATTTCAAATCCAGCCTCAGGAACAATCCCTGAAGATTGCTTCTCTGAATAGAGACTGCTGTTCTGAACACAGGAGCAATGCATGACCTAGTGACTCACAGTCAGACACCTCAGCAAGCATCAGAAATACACTGAATACTTTGCAACTAGTGCCAGGTCCACGTAGTATCTTGTAAAAATCACTTGATCCAAGATACTACTTTAACTACAAATATAGAAGCCTTCAAAATGCAAATAGTCCAGGAGGATTATATGCAGTAGTAAAGATAACTCAGATATGCATCTTCTGTTGACAGTCATCTGAGAGTCCAAAGTGTCCTCTCTAACATCACAACCCACGTAATTCTGGCCTTACCTTGTAGGCCAAGGATGGACATTTCACTCTGTATGTCCCCTTTCTGTATCTTACCAGGATGTTTGACTCCAAATCCTGGAGCACATATGGTATTTCGCTGGCAGCAGTCGCAGTCTTCATCCCAGTGGTAGCCCACTGTACAAGCACACTGCCTCTGGAAAGTGCTGTTCCCTGGGTTCACTTCTCTCAACGCTTTCCCTGAAAGAGAAAGCAGATGGGTGTAAAAATGTCTCTGGTAATAAGCCTCAAGTTTATGAACCTCCTGTTCTGTCTACTGGCTTTGTCTAAATGCCAGAAGCAAACCCACCCATATTAGAGGAAATGTTATCTTTGAAGAAGCATAGGAGACCCTTGATCAGCACAGGGGGGCTCTTCACTGACTGCACTCCGGAACAATGCTTATTTTCCTTGTTGCTGCTGCGGGAAATAAACAGAGCTTCTGCAATGGTGAGATGACTGTGTTAAGAGGAAGTGAATGCATGGTATGCTGGGCAAAAGGACAACTTTTAAGATCAACTCACAGGAGCTGAATGGCCCCAGTGAAGATAACAATTACCAGTAGCATGGAGACTATGGTTGCGGTGCTCAGCACAGAAGCTCTGCTGTCTGGGGACCGCCCTCTCCATCAGGCTCTTCTCCAAGCCCAGCCTCCAGTGCTGGCTACCGGAACAAAGCCACTTCCCTAGATCTACTTTCCCATATTTGTGCTTCATTAATTTGGATGGAAAGGTTCTTCAATATGAACAGCTCACCTTGATCACATATTTTATGTAGTAAGCATTTATCTTCTTCATTCCAGACATCCATGTACTCGTTTGGGCCACATGGCTTGCACACACTATCAGAAGTACCAGTGCATCTGGCAGACATATACTTTCCTGTGAACGACAGAAGGACAAGTAGGTTGTTTGCAAGTTGCACACTAGCTGTCTAAGGAGCTTAGGGAAAATAACAGATTGGGCTAACACTGCTATGGACAATCATTTCTTCCGGGCACCTTTTCACTTCTTCAGTCAGGCCCCCATTTAGTGTGGCACTGAAACATTCACAAAGCTTATGGCCTGGGAGCAGCCCTACCTATGTGCACAAGAATCAAGTTGCTTTCTGTCTCCTGCAGTGGTTAAGTGCTATCCCAACAAAATAACTACTATGGCTTTTGCTGAGGTCAGCAGGGCCACTCCTGCACCAGAAGGCACTCGTAAGCCTAAAATCATGTACCTGCAAGAGTATTGCCAATAGATTAGCAGAGTCACAAGACCAAGCTGCCTTACTGGCTCACAGAGCTGGTTTTAATGAGCTCTTCAGTTCTGAAGCTGCTACAGCCCAGTGCTCACGTACCTGGCTCACACTTTGTGCAGCACCGTCCAGAGTATTCATAGTGTTGTTCGCTTTCACACAGCGGAGTAATTTGTAGTGACAGCTGGAGTAAGGAAGGAGAGAGAAGACGTGAGAACCAGTATACTCAAAGGGCTTCAGACCCGCCTAGTCATGGTGCTGGCAGAGAAGAGGAAAACATTCCTTCTGTATAGCGTTTTTGATAGCTAAGCAGTAAAAATTACCTAACATTTATGACTTCAAAGGCGCTTTGTAGACATGCTAAGAATATGTACTTGATGCTGTACACACAGGGACTTGTAATACAGCCGGGCGGTAAATAAATAACACCATCTTGCAATTTGTCATGAACTTTTGGCCTGCTATATAACCTTTTCTTACAGTACTCTATTATTTGAAATCTATGACTTTAAAACAACTGTAAAGAAAAAAAAAATTGGCACAGAGATAATTCCGTAGTCTCTTCCACAGATATGACCTCACACCAAGACCTGAGCAACTGACAGTTTTAAGGTATAACATTCAGCAAACAAGTAAGGTGAATGATTTATACTGCTGGAAAAGAAGAAGTTCTCAGCTTCCTACTGGGATATACAACACCCCTGGCTAGCGCCAGGAAATACTGGGCTTTAATTTTGCAGTGTCTTATAGCTCCCACTGTGTCCTGCAGAGATGATACAATTAAGACAACAGCTTTTTGCTCCTCAAAACTAAACCAGCCCCAAAACACCTGAAACTGTAGGTAGCAGTGTTGCCTCTAGCACTTATGGGCCTTCGCATGCCCTCCCTGCTCACTGGTCCTACACACAGCCGAGCACAAACTCCTCCTCACTGACCCTGCTTCATCTGCCCAGGAGTCCCCCAGTACCAATCCTTCAGGCAAACTTAACACCTTGCAAACAGTTGTTGATCTTTCAATAGATAAGATGATTCAAAATCTGACCCATAGCAAGCAGTCCTTCATTATTAGATACAGTTGTTAAAATCTCATTTACCTCGAGAAAACTGCAATAAAGCTTCTGCTGCTGGGTAAAGGAAGCTTTTGCCATCTAATAGAATAAGACAGCCATAGTACTAACACTGGTTTCTATTTTTCTACTTAGCATTCTCCTCTTGTTTCCTCTAAGTCTTTACTTCATTTCTTCTCCTTTTCTAGTTTCAGCAACAGCGATCTCTTTAAATAGAAAATCTTTATCCCTAAGCATCTTGCCCTTTTCTAATGCTGGGAAGGTCTCGTAACTTACACATGACCAAAAAGGTTGATATTTTTCTTTAGAACACCATCTTTTGGCTTGGAGTTTGAGCCATGGATTGGTGCATGACTTGTTTTTATCAAAACTGCACTAGCTGTGCCTGGAACAGAATAAGTACCTCAAGTCAGAGGTCTTGAGTTTCTATATTTTTGCAGTTTATGAACAACTTAAAGCCATTTTTTTATTATTACACCAATCCCAGGTCAAATTAAAAGCCTCATTTTATAAGAAACTTTCTGCGGTCTCCCCATTTCCTGGTCTCTTTGCATTCATTAGTAGTACCCATCTTGTGATTAGGTTATACAGGTTTAGGAACAAACATTCCATTTTGTGTTTGTGCAGCACCTCCCAAGAGGACCACAGGATAACGATCAGTGCTGGCAAGGCAGGAGGTGATCTAGGAAATGGAAAGCTGGGCCAGCCTGGCAGTGGAACAGTGACACCGCTCAGTGTCCCAGAGGAACCACTGAAAACACTCCTGTCATCGAAGGAGCTCGGTTTCTGTAACGCTGTTCAGGCGGTGTCCGCTGAAGCACTAAGCTGGCCAGCACAGGACTGAGGCAATGCTGAGGGACTGAGCAGCAGAGAGAAGGTCTTGAGCAACTGATTCCCTATTCCCAGCCATCTGAAAAGGCAACAAAAGTGATGAGGCCAACAACAGGTCTGGTCACTCACTTTTTGTCACAGAATGTCCTCTCCTTCCTTGTTTGCCCCAGTTTGGTAGTTCCTCTTCAAAAGAAAAGACTAAAAAATCACTGAAGTGTCAAACAAGGGCAAAGTCATCCTTTTTAAGGAAGGATATACAGATAAAGAGCGTTCAGCTAGAAGTTCTGGAATAATTACTGAGAATCACAGCTCAGCCTGAGGAGAAGCAGCAATTCCCTGGTGCCAAGGCTAGTGGAGCAGGCAAATTGCTCAGCCACCTTTTAGAAATCATCTCATACCTCTGTGCTTTACCGTATAAAAAGAGCTATTGTTATGGTATAACTCACAGCTGCATAAATCTACATTCTCTGTCAACAAGTAGTCTCTTCTGCGACTGTGTCCTTCCCCTTTTCACACAAGCCAATGCATTCACAGAGCTACAGTTCTCCCTCCTTTGATTTACACTCAGTGCTGTAAAGACAAGGCTCTCAGCATCCATGTGCTAACCCCCACGTGAGCACAGCCTCCTCACAAAGGCAAGGGATTTTGCACTGGTATGGACTGGCTGGGCCTGCCAAGCATACAGGATGCAGGGGGAGAGAGGACAGGAAAGGAAACAAAAGCAACTTGGGATTTTCTTAGGGTGGGAGCTGAACTTGGGCCCTTTTGCTAACATAGCCCCATTGAAGATGGGTTGTCCCTTGTTTATTCTTCTGCAGGGGACCGTGCGTGTCCCATTGTCAAACTGTACATCGGCTTCCCTTGGCAGCTAAGATGCACTCGTGCACGATGACCTGATGCTTCACCATCACCAGCGCATTCCCGCCACAGTGTCCCTCTGAGACGGGGAAGTGTAATTCATTTTGCAGACGAGGAACTTGCACCCAGAGGCCAGCTAGCTTCACAGAGGTGACAGGAAACCAAACCAAGTCTCCCAAGTCTCAAGTTCGCCTCATAACCCCTGGAACATCCTTCCTCTCATCGGCTGCTGGCCTGTGGGTCAGAGTGATTTGGACAATACTGAGAGAATGAGGTGCCATCAACCTCCTCTGCAGTGGTAAGACAAAACCCAACCTGGCTGTTCCTTTAACTGTCTCACTATTGGTGAAGCTGCCCATTAAATCCCACCACCACGTGCAAATGAGTGCTTCAAAGCACTCTAGGTAGGTATCCTATGTAAATTTAATTTGTCCCTTTTAAAGTGTGCAAAGCACACAGATTTGCACCAGTTCCTAACTCGAGTCAGCTTGTCTTCTAGTTACCTTCAGGTAGTTAACATTACCTCAGAACAAGTATATCTGACAGAGGAATAATTGAAGGCAAAAAAAAGACAAATCTCCTCCAGGTCTTGCGGATCCAGTTTGGTAAAGCATGCCGATACCTGCTTACCCTTTGAGCACATGAGTGCCCCTGACTTCTCTGGGGAAGCAGGCATGCTCATGTCAAGATTTGCGGGAGGACACTGCTTTAGTGTCAAGCTGCAGGCAGACCTTCAGCTCTTTGTTGGTTTTTGTTTATTTGCCTATTTGTTAAAAAGGACGCCAAGCAAGAGTGTGCTTGTGCTTGTAGGGTTAGAAAGCCGCGATGACTCAGAGCTACAAAGCACCACTCTGTTACTCGGGCCTTGAAAAAACACATACACACAGGTGCTTCTGAAGGGGGAACCAGCAGCGTTCCGATTCCTGTCCTCAGGCTTAAGGAAATATTTATTCTTTGTGCCGTTGAGCAATCGGATGGCTGCAGAAGCTGTGTGTCATGGATGCTAAAATTACTTTCTCGCTCAGATGGACGTCCAGACAGACATTTCAGAGAAGATAGAGTTGCATGGGCCTCTTTCCTTTAAAAGAAAAAATCTGGAAGAACAAGCTCGGGGGTTTCCACAGTCTTTTTCCCATGTCACTTCTGAACAAGACCCTGAGGCCTCAATGAGGATTGCTCATTAGTGATAATCATAGTTTTACAAAAAACCTGAGATGTAGAGGGACACGTCAAGGGGTAACTGTCTTGAGATGACACCTTCCTGATCACTGTAGCTGTTGCTGGACAGTATTCAAGTCATCTGTCATCATTTCACAGGGCAAAGCACTTTTTTTTCCCTCTGTTTAGTATTACAGAACCAAAGTACCTATGGGAGAAACAACTACAGTCTGTCCTGCCTTACACAACACTTCTTCGTACTTTGGAGCCTGAGTTTATTCAAACCACTTGCTTTTTGGTCCTTAGACTTGCCTGCTGCAGAACTATAATATTTCTGTGGATTTGGGGCTTTATTCACCTTCATCAAGAGGACTGAGCTTTGACCAGCATTTCTTGATCCAAAGTAGCTCTGCAAGCACAGCACCTTGGTACACAGCTAGGATGGCTTTCTGCAGTTGCCTGCTGCTTTTTCTTCTTCAAATGCAAGAAGCAGGTACTGGTTGTGTGCCCGCAGCCTTCCAGCTTCCTACCTGAGGAACTGGGTCTTCAGTATCGCTAAGCAAACCCTAGACTGCTGCAGTTTGTTGCCAGTTTCAGAGGCTTGCATGGAAAATTATTGAAGAATAAAACTAGAATGTGGCTTTCGATGGGTGCTGCTCTGTGGCTGGTGCTCCCTGGCGCTCTGCTGAGGTGCATAACAGAAACATGCACAGTGAATGATGCTGGAAATTTTTACAGTTCTGGGTTTACAAGGGGAAAGAGGAGTCTTATGTTAAAGGCTTAATCATAATCACATGGACGCTGAATGCAACAGTTCCTTCATAGACAGTCTCCACTGTCAATAAAAACTGGATCAAAGCAGCACACAAGTCTCAGCTTTGCAATTCCAGTTTATTTGCTTGCAGGTCTGTAATTCATCATAAAAATCTTAGATTGTGAATGAAATGCCTTTGGTGATGTCAATTTTCCAGTGACCAGTAAACCACATCACAGAAATACCACCACGTGGTAAAATATATCCGGGAAATGGCAACAGCTAAATCCTAAATATTATTTCACTGTTAAAAATAGGTCCTTGAAACCCTACTAGAGCCTGAATACCTAAAGTGGCCAGAAAGAACATGAGGGATAAAACCGATAGTAAAAGAGGTCAAGAGAAAACAGTAACTTGCAGCCAGAAAGCAGGCAAACGGAGCCCCATCCTAACTATTCCCCTTGCCCCCCTGTTTTAGTGCACAACAAAAAGCAAACACCTGAGTACAGGTGCTGCTCCATCAGCGGGAAGGACCACTCACCAATCTCAAACCCACCAGAGTTATTTCTAGCCAGCAGACTATGTGAAGGAGAAGTGCCGCACTGACCACTTTTCACAGCAGCAAGGTGTGGGTAAGGCAGGCAGGAACCTCAGGTGTATCAGATGGGAGATGACAGAAGTGATAGATAGCAAGGCTGGAATGGCTACTGACTGAACCTGCGAATGAGCCAGCTTTCTTTTGTGGGCTGAAAGCTCACTATCACGTGCACAGCATTCATCATTCAGAGACAATCATCTGCATACAACAGCCAGAAAGGTACACCAAACATTTTCATTGGCTGGGTGGTGGGTAGCAGCTGCACATTGTGCTCTGGTGCAAAACCTCATGCTTTAATCCTACACATCCTCACTGCCACAGCAATTGAAAGACTAACAGCCACTAGGTAGAATATTTTAAAGATGAATCAGAAAGCATAAACCCAAAGGCTAACCAAACCAAAACACGTAACAAATAGGCCTGGCAGCAAGACAACAGTCCATAACAAATAGAAATAAACCCAGCAGAATAATGCCATTAACAAAGCTAATACGCAGATGTTCTTGTGAAAAGGCCTGCAAAGGCAAATCTCTTCTGGATTAAACAGGTGCAACAGCAGCACTCAGCAGATTAGTTCTGCAGATTATTTTTCCATGCTTCATCAACTGAAGTTGAGTCTTAATGAATAAATGACCATGAGAGATTTCTTGGGCTGGCCTATTTCTGGATGTCAGATTGCAAGTTCAATGGGGATTTTCTATGCTTAAAAAGCTGTTTATGTACCTTTGCTTCCAGCCTGCATGTGGGTCAGGGCAATCCCAAGCACAAATACAGGCTGGGCAGAGACCGAATTAAGAGCAGCCCTACAGAAGAGGACTTGCGGGTGCTGGTCAATGAGAAACTTAACATGAGCCGGCTTCAGTGTGTGCTCGCAGCCCAGAAAGCCAACCGTATCCTGAGCTGCATCAAAAGGAGCATGACCAGCAGGTTGAACGAGGTGATCCTGCCCCTCTGCTCTGCTCTCGTGAGACCTCACTTGGAGTATTGTGTGCAGTTCTGGTGTCCTCAACATAAAAAGGACATGGAACTGTTGGAACAAGTCCAGAGGAGGGCCACGAGGATGATCAGGGGACTGGAGCACCTCCCGTATGGAGACAGGCTGAGAAAGTTGGGGCTGTTCAGCCTGGAGAAGAGAAGGCTGCGTGGAGACCTCATAGCAGCCTTCCAGTATCTGAGGGGGGCCTGTAAGGATGCTGGGGAGGGACAGGGGCATGTAGGGATCAGACAATGGAGAATGGCTTTAAACTGAAAGAGGGTAGGTTTAGATTAGACATTAGGAAGAAGTTCTTTACAGTGAGGGTGATGAGGCACTGGCACAGGCTGCCCGGAGAAGCTGTGGCTGCCCCATTCCTGGCAGCGTTCAAGGTCAGGCTGGACAGGACTTGGAGCAACCTGGTCTAGTGGAAGGTGCCTTCGCCCATGGCAGGGGCTTGAAACTGGGTGAGCTTTAAGGTCCCTTCCAACCCAAACCAGTCTGTGATTCCATGTTAGTCTCCTACGCTGTGAAGCAAGATACTGCAATCCTAGCTGAGATGCCAGGGAGAATAAAAAAGCTTGTGCAGAAGAGGGGAAGCCTGTTTTCACCACCTGATTCTCTGCTTTGGCATCCTTCTCTTGGATTTTAGCATTCCATATGGAACAAATGCTGAATATTTTGCAGGCAGAACTACAAAGAGTAGTGGTAGGGCCACAGCCCTTACTCTGGACAGTAGCTGTATAATAGGGATACATACAATACTCACAGACTCTTCTGCCTTGGTGTGAATTACAGTAAGCATTGCTTGATCAGATCTGCACCTTCTCCATCGTGAAGGAATTGCTGCCTTTATTACTCAGGACTTGGTTCATTTACTCTTTAGGTGTTACCACAAGGCACCGTCTGGGGTCCATGGACCAGTCGAGTAGGTGGAAATACTCCTCCCTGATTTGGATGGGCTCTGGCTCATTTCCATGAGCAGCCTGGTTTGCTACATGTGTTATTGCAGGGGAGAATATTTTTTCTGTGAGAGCAAATTCAAGGACTCATCACAACCTTGCTCCTGACCAATGAAAGAACATGATGAAGAACACGGTGCTCATAAGGCAAAGCTATTTGCCGTAGCAAAATAACATGCTCAAAATAGATTCCTTTGCGTGCTGCATAAGCAATTTTTAGGACTTCATATGAACCTAGTAGCACATTTTCCCCTATCTGCATCCCAGATTAACGGGTTGCCTAACAAAACTTCACAGTATTTTTTTTCCATGTGAGATCTTTTCTTTTCCCTCCACTTTGACCACTGACTAAATATATCCTGCACCCATCTGCAGTCACACATGTTGTTCTTTGACATTCTTGAACAGATCCTATATACTTCTTTTTCTTTTGGAGTAGCCACAAAGTGGTGAGGGTGAATGACCTCATTTTTTTTTTCCCTCCTTGGCTCATCAGCTCTTGCAGAGTGGATTAAACCGGCCAGCTTGGCTCTTCTACCCAGCACTGCCTTGCCCGGGTTCCTGATTGCGATTTTAAGAGGGGAGAAGCAGCCAGTGAGTTCTGCAGAATGGAGAGATGGCTCTGGGTCTCATCTCTCTGCCTGCCCGCTGAGCTGTGATCCTCTGCAGCAGCCCCTGCTCCAGCCTCTCCTTTGGCAATATTGCAGGGAAGAGGCTGGGAAGCACCACAAACACATCTGGCCAAATGGTGCAGAGCATATGCCTCTACTGCAGGCAGAAGAAGACCCAGAGAATAAGGGTGAGGGTTGGTTTGATGCTGCAGCCTGGGTGATGGCAGTTGGCCGGGGGATGTATCCACTCCCTTCCTGGCTCCGCATGGTCAGAATTCCCTGTGACTTTGGTGGGAAATGGACATGGCTCTATCCTGTGGTGATTAATGACTCTTTAGCTTTGTTTGCAGCCACGACATCCTAAGTGCTGTACAAACACTGAAGAAAGCCAAGCCCTCAGCCCAGATAACTCACGCCCTGGAAAGGCAAACAGAAAAGGTAACCACGGGAAGCACTGTGAAGAGCAGCTGGGAAGGCTGCATAGGAATGGGACAAAGACCAGGATGTCCCAGAGCACCAGGCCTAAGTCAGCGCTGTTCCTCCGGTGCGGTGCTGAGCCCTCACGCAGAATCCCATCACAAATATGACCACATGCTGTGATGACACATGAACAAATCAGGAAACTTGCATTTGCCCCGAGCTGAAGCATCACACCAAACCCTGCTGCCATGGAACAGACACAACAGCAGCCTGCCCTGGGTGCCAGTGCAGAGCAGGATTCCCTCCTGCAGCCCACCCAGCAACTCCCAGCCACTGCAGCTCGTGGAGGTCCAGCAACAGTCTCTCTTCTACTATATGAGCTTTGGACCGTATTCAAAATCATAAAAAGGGGCAAGCTCTTGCAGGCAGACTATTGTGTCGTACACACTGAGGCATACCCAAGTCCATAGTGCAACCTGGTCAAACAGCACTTGTTATACTGCTTTTATAACATACAAATATTTGCCTTTGTGCTTTCCATCAGTAATAATGATCCATTCTCAGAGCAGCTGCTCTTCTGTGCAGGCAATGCCAACCTTAAACCAGAGGGTGAGCAGCTGCAGCAGAAGTCAGCAGCAGCCGGCAAGTTGAGTTTCCATGGAAAGGAAGGGGACAGCCTAAGCAAGAAGCACGCTTGCAGCAGAGGGCATGATGAACCATCTGCATTTCCTTCTCCTCACTGCCTGCCTCCAGTAAGCTAAACCAGCCTCTAAAGCAACCCCCTCCTTCAGGCATCCAGCAGCCTTTGCACTGCAGAGGAGCCCTGATGGAAGGAGGTCTGGATTCTGTGGTAACAGGATGTGGTGGCAGGAACCTTCGTGGCTCTGGTCACCGCAAACATCTCCTGGAAACCCAGTCATACAGACAGATGCAGGACGAGGACACCCTTGCAACAGGGGTTACCTTTCATCGTGTCTACGCCTGTACCTCGTAGAGCAGGGTTTTCCACCACAAGGAACAGATGGATAAATGTAGCAGAGTGACTCAAATACGATTCTTCTAAATAGCATTAAAGTACAAATGCCAGAGGGCACCACTTTGAGGTTTTGCGATTTTCTACGCAGTAGTTACGCACACATCCCTTTTACCGTCTGCACTGGCTCTTGCAGAGCGGTCAGATTACATCCCACTTTTCTGAGCTTGAGGGTGCTTGGGATGACATCAACAGGCAATAGAAACAGATCCTTCGGGCCACAGTTAAATCTCTCTGATGGATCTGCTTTTTCTTGTTCTGTTTTCCTTCTGGCACAGTAAGAAAAAAGCCCTGCACCATAAATGATGTCAGTCAGTGCCCTCGAGATGGATGATGAGCTTTGACTCCTACTGACTTGTGAAATGTGGTGAAGGTTTGTTTTGGTCTCATTTGTGGGAAAGAAGAAATTACATCAGGAAGGTGACACTTAACATGAACAGAGAAGTGGCAGAGGTTTCTTACACGTATATTTTGCTTTTATATGAGATTTTTCACATGTGCTGGAGGAAACTGCAAAGCAAGGAAAACTTTCGCATTTTGCTTGCAAGAACTGTACAAATTCAAGGGCATTTTCACACATGAACTGGCTGCATTACAGTAACTTTGAAACCCATGCTGTTAACAGCGTAAATCCAGGAGTTTAGATCAGATATTGTAAAAGTTCTGCTCTACTGAGTAATTCTCCTTTGGCCTTGATCGGAGCAGGAATACTGGACCAGGAGAGCCCATGATATAACACAGCATGGACATTTTTATGCTCTTCACCCCCCTCCCTCATCATAAAGAGTGTGTATTTCAGGAAGTTAAAAGTAATCTTTATTTTGGCTAAATTATTTCTATCTTACAAAGATTTCCAGATGCTTTCAGTGAGCCAACTTGCCCTATAAAGTAAATATTACGGAGTAGTGGAAGAACCCATCCCATTGCCACAGAGGGGAAGAGGAGTCCTTGGCATTAAATCGGGTAACTGGTTTATTGTATATTTGCTAATGCACACTCCCACAGACTTGAACTCCCATCTGATAGAAACATTTATGCTCTTCACCGGTGTTAAGCAAGGAAAGCGATGTGACTGCTCTGCACGAAGAAGCTGAGCAGATGGTGCCTCAGGAAGCAAACCCCCGTGTCCTCTGACAGGCACTCAAGACAAACCACTTGGAAAGATCATCTTGTGGCTGAAGCACAAGACAAGGAGGGCTGAGCCCTGCTCCCAGCAGAGCTGCTCCACGCTCGGTGTGTGACCCAGAGCAAGTCACGAAGTCTCTGTTCCTGTTTCCTCCTTGGTGAAATGATGACGATGATCATGCCTATTCTCAGCAGAATTGTGGTATTCATTAACTTATATTTCCAAGAGTTTCTCCTTCCTTGCAGGAAATACATTGCAAATATCGCTGCCCTATGACTACGCCACCATATTATCAACTCTAAACTAACAAGTGCATTGTACAAACTTCACCCCTGCCACGCTTACTCTTACAATATGCTCCATCAGAAAACAGCACTCACAAGAAAGCACTGTTCAGATCAGTCAAACAAAGGAGAACCTGAAAGGCTGGCTGGAAACAGCATCTCCCCAGGCTTGCCTTGCAGGTTATTAGAATACAGAATATTAGATTAATGGGTTCTTTGACAAAGTATGACTTATCCCCTACTATTTTGTACTGCTGCTTGTCCAAAGCATTGGCTGTGGAAATTTGCATCCTGTCCAACCACTTACAGACTCAGAATTAAGCACGTGTTGAATGCAGTGGAAAGTCTTTATACATCAGCCTCAAATAAATACAAGTTCCCTGTTTTGCATCCTCTGAAAAGCTATGAATCGAGAGGTGAGAAATAATGAGGAGCTCCTCCTGTCCTCCTGGGTCCTGCCTCAGGGTATCCAAAACATGCTGGGAGCTATAGGATGGAAATCTGAATTTACAAGGTTTGGTCTAGAGTTGAGTAGGTTCCAGGCAGCAAGGAGATTCCAAAGGGAACAACTGCCCAAACCCAAATGGCTCCAGAAGGAAGCAAATTGCAATAGTTAGTGACCTGAAGCAAAGGTATGAAGAATACTGAGGTCTGCTCATCAGACTGCACTGATCACAGTCCTGAACACCAGGGCTGTGTATCAGGGAGACAGATACAGCAAATATTGAGGAACACAACAAACCACCTGAAAGCTACGACGTTAACTTCACTTGTGAATCATGTGAGCTCATTCACATACACATGGAGGGCACCTGGAAAGCAGCAATTGAGGAGAAGCCTAAGGAGGGAAGATGGTCAGAACTAAACATATGTTTTAGAGGGGGAAAAAAGGCCTGTGTGGTTTTAGGCAACATATTTAGGACCAGGGATCCAGAGGAAGGGCTGTCACGACCATGCGGTCAGACATCAAATTGTAAGCTGTAGACACCAGAGGGTTTTTGTTTTGGTTTGTTTCCTTGACTCGTGTTTTTCATGAAGCTGCACCTTGTTCTCAGGGAATGCGGCCATGGCCCAGTTACGGCACTGAGTGATGGAGGCACTTAAAAGTGACACAGCTGATCAAGACTAATGAGACACAGAGAAATACTAGACGTTCAAATGAAAGACATGCAAATGGTAGCGAGGGTGCCAAATGTTGATTAATGGAGGAAATAAAGTGCCTGTAGGATTTGCAGACAGTCTGCCAGTCTAGGAGGGTCTAAATAACCTGAAGGGAGAGGAGTCATTTTTAAGACGTACAATTAGAAAAAGCAAAGCAAGATTCTGTTTTCAGAATCTAAACCACTGGAGGAAGCCCAACGTGTGCCACTCACGAGGCTCAGCAAGAGCTGGCTGTAGAAAGCAGTCTTTCTAAAGACAGGGGAAGACCAGCAATGACACCAACCGTAAAGCACGCTGACCATTAGCCACCTGGCACTGCGCGAAGCTGCAGAACGAGCACGCTCTGTTTGCAAACAGCCACAGAGCCAAACCTTGCTCGGTTCTTTCCCCTCGAAAGGAAAGGGCTGCCTTTGTGGGGCCGCTGACCTGGGGCTGGGGCTTGGCTCCCAGCTCTGTCTGAGCAACACGTGAACCTCCAAGAGGGTTACACAGCAGATCTGGGCCTCAGTGTTCCAGGGGGTCACAACATGGTCCCCGCTCCCGGGGCCGCACAGGGGAGCCTGCACTGGGCATGGTGGGGTGGTCAGAGCACAAGGGATGCTGGAAAGCTGCAGCTGGGCTCACCCTACACCGGAGGAGCAAGAGTGCTCACGCTTTCTTGTATACATCTGTTTGGTAGGGTGGAGTCTGCCTTAGTTTTTCTCCGCATGCAAATTATATCCCTCAGCGACCTCACTGCAAACATTTTCTGGCTTCTCACACCCTTCCCTGGGCAGGAGCGGGCTGTTTTCCCTGCAGATCCTCCGGCTTCCTTTCGAACTTTGGGCTATTTTGATTTTAGAGAAGGGAGCGAAGGCTGAGACCGGCCAAGCTGCTGGGGGGGGGGGGGGGGGGGGGGGAGAAACAAAACCAAAACCCAACCAACCAGGAGGCAGAAGGAGCCAGGCGAAGCTGCTGTGCTGATACCGCTCTCGCAGTGCCGGAGGGGCCAGATGCCGCGGGATCCCGCTTCGCCACCTCCTCCGAGCGAAGCAACAAACTCCCCGGGCTGTGATGCGGCACCCGCCTCCCCCTGCTCCCGCTCACCCTGGCAGCGCACCCTTACCTGCTTGCCAGCAGTAGCGAGGCACAGGAGAAGGAGCCAGCGGCCTGACGGGGCGGGCATGTCTGGGTGTCCGTCTCTGCCTCCTCCTGTGGCTCCTTTTCCTGCCACAGAAGAGAAACTAGATCCTTCCAGCCAAGCCCCGGCGCCCCGGCAGCAGAGCGAGGCACATTTGAGCCAGTTACTTCTCTTTCTTCCTTTCCTTCCTCTCAGCTACACGAGGGGAGAAGAGAGAAGAAGAAGGATAAAAAAAAGTGCCTGGCTGCAGTTCCCACAGCATTTCCTCAGCCCTGACATGCAGGCTTCCCCCCCCTCTTCTTGTCCCTCCCTTTCCCTTCTCCACCCCCTTTTACAAGAAGTTTAGTCACCGTGCCCATGTCCCTCCTCCTGCCGATGGAGACGGCTTTCCCGGTCCTTCTCAGCAGGGCCACCCATCCATCTGCCTCCCACCTGCTGTGCCCTCCCATCCCAGCCCTCCTCTTACCTGGCACCATCCCTCGCCCTGCATCTGCCTGCAACCGCTGCCTTCTCCTCCCCACCTCTGGATATTGCCATACGCTGTCAGAGGACATCCCAGGCCTCGGGCAGCTTCCCACCTCACTCTTCGATCCACCCTGGCGCAACCGCCCTCTTGCTGGCTCCTGCCCCTGGCATGGGGAAAGCCTCCCATCCTGTCCCGTGCTCTATCCCATCCCTGCTCCCATGCAACAGCCCTGCGAGTGCCAGCCTCAGCGTTCTGGCACAGCTGGAGTCCCCACTACGTCCTGTGCTTTGGCTGATGTTCAGAGCTGGAGGGTGGGATTGCTTCTAGGGGGAAGAAAAGTGGAAGATGAGCTTCAAGAGCTCTTCGCAAACACTACACATGGATGGGCCCAGTCCCTGCAACACAACGTGGGGCAGTGCAGGGCGGCCTCATGACCCCCAGAAGACGCTCATCACTGACGCCACTGACCCAGCAGCAACTGCCTGTGCTGTTCAAGCCCGGGCACAGCACAAGATGCCCCTTGTCTCACAAAGGGAGCTGGAACCGTCTGTGGTAGGGCAGGACAGGGCAGTGCCACTTGGCAGCACCGATTTATGGGGGCTGAGGATCTGGCAGAGCCAGCCATGGCATTACACCATTACACCACCTTCCCTGCCTCCCGTGCTCACATGCTGCTTGACTTGAACAAAAAAGGAAGCTGTTCTTTCACTTGTGTATTTAGATTTAACCCTTGACCAGGGAAAAAACCAGTTACAAGTTGCTCTACACTTGCAAATAAACAAATAAATGTGAAGATTAAGGGAATATTAAAAACCAATAAAATCCTTTACCTGTGTTGCTGTGGTGGGATTTCTGCACAGAGGAGTGATCCTCAGAGCCCTGAGCCATGACCTTCACTTCATCCCTACATGGTTTCCAGGTGCCATAGAGCCAGACCTTTTCAATCTTCCTAAATCTCCTTTCAGTAGCTGACATCTGCAAGTGTTGGGCCCTGGCAAGCTGTTGGGACCTGTGCTCAGGCGGGTCTCAGTGCCCACATTCCCTCACCTGGTCTCCAACATGACATGGCTGTTTGGGGGCTGGTGGCCCCTACATGGGTTTGTTGCTCCGCAATGGGCTATGGGGCAAAATGACTTTGTGATGTGCCTGGCTTAGAGCCAGCGCCTACTCCTGCTGCACATTCATCTCAAGAAGAGCTAGGGCCAGTGACATGCTGGTGGGCTTTAGCAAGCCACAGAGCTTGTGATTGCAGTGTCAGAGCCCTGTTGATGTGCCAGATGAGCTGGGGTTCCACCACACGTGAGCTGGACAGGCTACAGCTTTAGTACTGACCAGAAACATTGTTGGGAATGAGGGGTGGGAGCGATGGCCACGGCACCCAGCTTGCCAGTAGTCAACGTGTGCACAGCCAGCTTCACCGGGGGCTGCGCGAGGTAAGGGTCACGTATGTGCCTTACTCACGGCAGCAGCGGTATTCCCCATTGGTCCTAGAAGGATCTTGGCAAAAGATGTGGGGCAATGCTGGGTGGAGACTCCTCTGCCAGAGCCACGTTCATCCACTGCCGACAACCCACAGCCCTGTGCTGGCCAGGGTGTTATAAAATGTTTGTATTTAAGGTACAAGGAAATGTTTCTTTTTAAACAGAACAGCCTGTTGAGCCTGTTCCCCTTTTCATGTTCAGCACAATACCAAGGCCATAGGCTGTGCTTATTTACCAGCTGCTCATTCTAACCACAGATTTACAGGAGCAAACTCACACTGTCATGAGCAGTTAGACATGTTATTGGCTTGCTCTAAAGGTGTTGAGTAAAGGCTTTGGAGGCGTTGAGTAAAGCCAAGCCTTGATCAGCCCAGGGGAGCTCCAGACAGTTCAGTATTGCACGCTAGCTCCATCACTGTTGCATTCTCACTCCTGATCCTGCCTACGGTATTTCTTGTTCAGGCTGACATCTCTCTCCTTTTCTACCACTACGTGAAAACAGCTCTTTCTGAAAGCTCAGACATTTCCCTCCGAGTTGAACTTTATGTTTCGAGCCAAACCCACAAAAGCCACTACTGGGTGCTTTGTATTCTTAATTAGGTATTTCAGTAGGTTGTTAGAAACTGAAATGTGAATGCTAGAAAATATGAACTAGGGAATGTATAGGAGAAAGTGCTGCCAATGCTCTTGCATTTATCGCATGCATCATTCTATGCAGCGCAAGTAAAACCTAAATTACACCAAAACTGCTTTGTCAGCCTTTTATAGAGAGTAGGTTTTTTCTATAATACTTTTTTTCAGCTGCCTTTGCCAAACACCTATTTGAATAAAACCAAAATGCTTGAAATCTGAAAGCTCTAAACTTACAGTGGTGTTCAGGTGCCTCCTGATTCCGTTCACCACTGCGGCACGCAAAGCCTCAACTGCACTGGCCTTCGGGATGCTCTTTCTAAAGAAGAGACATGGAAAACCATGTGCAGCCTCAGAGGTGCCACACAATGGAAACAGTTCCCTGGGCAACAGCAGGATCCCTTCTTTGGTGAAGCCTGCCATGGGAAGCAAACTGAGCATGGCTGACTGCTGAGCAGGGCTGTGGTCAGTACGGGTGTCTTCTTGCCTCCTTCCTGAAGAGAGGCAAATGGACATTACATACTAAATATCATACAAGAAGTACAGCAGTGCAATACTGCGAGTTCTGGAACTGTCTGAAAACAGAACCACTTTGTGCCTCTCTTCTGGAGCCTGGATAAACAGTGACACACTCCTCCCCTGCCCCTAACCTGCACAAAGCCCCTAACCACTCACGGTGCTCCATTGCCCCAGGAGGGAGAACAGGAGGCTGCCTGTTAATCCTGGGTATTCAAATGATGTGAAGGAAACCTGGGCAGAGAAGCAAAACTAAAAAGCATATGGTTGCACCCCAGGATGCCTTTCACACCGTGCAGGAAGGCTGTGATGGAGCTCCATCCTCCCAACTCTCACATCCTGTTGAGGGATGGGGGTGAGAGGAAGGGTTTTATTGAATAAAGATCAATATTTTTCTCCCGTTAGATGCTGTAAAGGTTGGTTAAAGTTGTAAAAGTTAAACTTGTAAAAGTTGGTTAAAGCCTGAACTAAGCACAGGCTTTGTGAATACGAGCACCTGCCTCTCAGCAGGTGAAGGAGAAACCCAATGCAAAGTTACAGCTGCAGGAAGGAGCCCTCTAAAACAGGGAGATCCCTGGGAGGCAGGTGGGTCACAGCAAAGCTCCTGGAGTAGCAGCAACCCAGGCACAGAGCTCTCCGAGGGAGCAGGGAGAAGGGCTGCCTCCAGCTGCCTCGTCACTTGCCATAGGCAGAGGGACCTACTGTATGACCCAGTATGTGGAGCTTTCTGCACTGGGCTAAAGAGAAAAAAAGGTTGAAAAGTATCTGCACACTTTTAGGACAGAGGGCTCGAATTTTATTTCTAGTTATTAAAATAATCCATTAAAAATCCACTAAAATCTATTATTTGCAATAAGAAAATCATACACAAACCCACAGCACCGACCTGAAACTGCCTTCTTCCTGTGAAATGCAAGTTTCCGTAGCAGACTATTGCCCAATCTCCTTGAGATTCTCAAACGCACACATTTTTCATGACAGAACAACTATAACAAAGCTCCTCAGTCACACTGGTGTGGTTTACACACCTTTTACAATCCCACAGAACTGTACCAATGCTGAATGCCTGTCAAGACCCTGGAGTTTGCAGCATTCAGAAGGTAAAAGCTCACAACCAACCACCGCTAATGTGTCAAACGTTTGAAGTATGTACAAGCACGCAGTGAACCAACAGGTTATCGCCCGCTGCTGTGGCAGTAACAATGCCTACATGCTTCTGGAAGGGAACTCAAAATTGTGGCGACTTTCTAACTTGGGAGTATTTGTTCATGCTTGTAAGAGAGACCAACCTGAGGACCTCCAAGACTTAAGTCGTATGTTCATCCTTAGGACAAGAGCCATGCTGGCACAAACTGGGGAGCTTGTGCTGCCCAGGAGACACCTCAAGCTCTGTCCTGCCTGGAGATGAGTGTTTTAGGCTGGCAAACATCCACCAACCCCTCACGCAGCAGGATAACTGAGACCGTAACTCCTCAAGCACCATTCAACACCCCATTTCCAGTTCCACAGAGCCAGCCTGTCATTTTATCTACGAGCACACTTAATCTTGAGCTCCTTTGAAAACTCACCAGAGTATTGAGATGACTCATACTTAGATCAATAGAGAGCATTCATCCCTCAGCAAAGGATCTAATCTAAACAAAACCCTATTGCCTATTAAACACTGCAGCTGCTTCTTCCCTGTCTGCACTTCCCCATCCCTTTGCAGCATATTTAAAGGGAAGGTGGAACATGCCTGGCAGAATGACACAAAGGATCCTACAAGGCACATACATGCTTTGCCGCTGCAACTTCAGCAGATCTCCCTTGCAGCGCCTCCACCTCAGCTACTGAGGCTGAAGAGGTTTCTCAGGTTTTGGGGAATGGGAAAAACCTCCATTAAAGTGCAGGGCAAAGAGCAGCAGCACCAGAGCACAATCAGAGTTTTTGGAATGCCAGTATTAAAATACACTGCAAACAGCCCTATTTGTATACATGCAGTATTTAAATGGTAGAACAAACAGGTATCTGCCTCTGTGGGATAGAAAAGTTGACAGTTCGGGTGCAGACCAGCCTGAAATATGATGAATAAGGGATGTGGTGTGGAGCACATGCGATACCAGTGCTGGGAAAGGAACCAGACTGACCAACCACTGTCACGGTGTCAGCCCTTTAAGCCAGCTTCCGAGTCACCTTTTCAAGACACAGACTTCTACAGTAGAACTGCTCATGCTCCAAATTTCTAGGAACTAGACACCTTCAGCCCAGGAAGTCTTTCACTACACTGGAAGTAAGCTGGAAGCTCAAGGTCAGCATGTAGTGCAAGTGCCTCCAAAGATACAGGCTGTTTGCTACTGACTTGCCCCTTACAAACTCTACAAGCAGAATCACCTTTTCTTACAGCTTACCTGTAGGCATGAAACCTAACCAGCATTACACCTAAAGGCAAAACACTTCAGAAACAGCTTCTCTGGAAAATGATTACTCATTCATGGTTCCTCATCTAGATTAGTTAGCACATGATATATTAGCATACGGTACTAACACCCGGGACCCTACTTACCCAACAACAGCCTTCGTTGACCAATTTTATAGTCTAAACCAAATTAGCTACATACCCAACTATGTTTGCTAGAACCGTTAGCCACATGCACTCAGCAAACCACCAAACCAGTTCCCTTGAAGCCTTATTGCCCGGTACCATTCTGCAGTCCTGTAATTAATCAGCATTTGCATCTGATGCAAGAAATTCTGTGATTCTACCTAGGATTAATGCCATGCCAATCAGCTCACTAGATCACCGTAATCAATGATTTTCTGCTCCATGCTGGTACTTCCTGGTTCATTTAAATACCAGCATCAGTAAGTTTCACATGGGAAATTACTTAAAACAGTTTAAAGGCATGACACCTACCTTTAGGAACTGCAGTAAAATGCAGAGCTGCTTACTCCTGGAACAGGAAAATGCCATTAACATTGTCACAACAGTGATAGAGAACAGAAATATTCCACACTTCTGCTTTTTCTGTACCATTTTGAATCATCATTCATATGTAGCAATGGATTCCCATAATATATTACAAAAACTCCTTGTTATTCACAACAGATTTTTTTCATGGGTATTTGTTCATCTTTCAATCTTAACAGTTTAATTTGCAAATGTGAGCCTCCTCAGTTTCCAAATCTGTTCGAACACTGCTTTTACGTCCCCTAATGGGAATATACTTTTATGCACAGTGATAGCAGCATTTTTTCCTCCTCCTAGTGCAAAAGCAGAGTGGGAATAGACTGACAAGAGAAGAATGTGCAGTTTTTCTTAAGGAGCTCCCTTTATTCACCTCAATTAGAAGACTGGAAAAGAGTAATTTGCCACATTCATGTTTTAGAAAACAACCTCTTTCAGAACAAAACATATAATATCAGTCAGCTTTATGTTTAATCTGCATAATTAAATCATTAACACTCATTCAGGCAGCTGAAGAGCCATTCAGCCCACTGATCATTTTTGCTTGAGAGTGCAAGAGTCAGTCTTTTAAATAAAGATACTAGGATTTCTGAAATTTCACTAAGGGCAGCAGGAGACCTTCAATGTACCCCCTATTTACAGCAAACAAGATGTAGAAGTTCAGGCAGAGCTAATGAAGCCATCATCCTGCTTTCTTTACAGAATCCTTATTTAGGCAAAGTCATAAGCAACTGAAGATAAGACTTTGGGGGTGACTTGCTTTCCATGCTGGATATCCAGCTGTTGTCTTTTAATGATGCATTTTCTCCCAAAAGATTCACTTGTTTTGTATAATAGGAGGAAAAAAAAACCAAACAAACAAAAAAAAACCACAACACAAAACCATCTCTTTTCTCTCCCAACCTTTTTTTCCCTAATTTCTCTCTTTTCTGTCCCAATTTCTCTCTTTTCTTTCCCAATCCCGAATTGGGAACAGTGCCATAGCTAGGAGGAAAAAGAAGAAAACAAAACACACCCTGAACATTCCCCAAAGCCGCACAGAGCAACTTTTTGCAATCTTCTTGAAAATCTGTCAGTATCGGAGAGGTTAATAAACACACAGAGACCTGAAATGTAGGAGATGAAAACTCCTGAACACAACCTGCACAACTGTTGCCCACACAGAAATTTTTTCACATCAGTAGTTACCGTGTTGGTCTTCCTGGGAATCTCACTCAAATTCCTTCTTGGATCAATTGGTATGAAGTAAAATGCAGCCTAGAAAAAGCTAAACTACGCAAAGGCTTAGAGAGATTGGACCTACCTGGGCAAAGGTACTACATTTATACCAACAAACCAAAGAAGAGCCTCGTCCCACAATCACCCATAGCTAAATTGCTGTCACAGTTTTTTGGCTGTGACAATTAGCAGGTTTCCAGACCCTGGCTGAGGTTCAGTGTAGACTAGGAGTCATTCTCACAGGCAGCCTGCAGGCAGCTGCCCTGCTTTGGAAAATAGAAGTTTAACCATAAAGAAATCATTTTGGTCTCATGACTACAGAGTTCTCTGGCACTGCAACTACTTGAACAGACACAAAAGAGAGAAGGAAGAGTGGGGGGAACATAGCACAGGAGAGGAGGAGACTGCATGAAAATGGCAGTAAAGGCACACGACCAGCCTAACATCTACTACGTAAAGAAATTTCAGGCTAAATAATGGTTGCACATTAGACCTCCCTCCTGCAATAGCTGTTTTGATGTGATAACTGTATCCTGGGCTGCATCAGGAGTGTGACCAGCAGGTCAAAGGAGGTGATCCTGCCCCTCTGCTCTGCTCTCGTGAGACCTCACTTGCAGTATTGTGTGCAGTTCTGGTGTCCTCAGCATAAAAAGGACATGGAACTGTTGGAACAAGTCCAGAGGAGGGCCACGAGGATGATCAGGGGACTGGAGCACCTCCCGTATGGAGACAGGCTGAGAAAGTTGGGGCTGTTCCGCCTGGAGAAGAGAAGGCTGCGTGGAGACCTCATAGCAGCCTTCCAGTATATGAAGGGTGCTTATAAGTATGCTGGGGAGGAACTCTTCTTTAGGGACTGTAGTGATAGCACAAGGGGTAACGGGTTCAAACTTAAACAGGGGAAGTTTAGATTGGATATAAGGAAGAAATTCTTTACTGTGAGGGTGGTGAGGCACTGGAATTGGGTTGCCCAGGGAAGTAGTAAATGCTCCATTGCTGGCAGTGTTCAAGGCCAGGTTGGATGAGGCCTTGGGTGACATGGCTTAGTGTGGGGTGTCCCTGCCCATGGCAGGGGGGTTGGAACTAGGTGATCTTAAGGTCCCTTCCAACCCTAACTATTCTATGATTCTATAATCTTTTTTGGAGAAGACTAGAAGTAACAAGACAAGGCAGGTATACAAAACTTTTTATTGACAACAGAACAATAGAGAGGAACGTCACCACTTCCCATTCCTCAGGAATGTCTCCATTTCACAGTCAGTCTGCTAAAAGTATACTTTCATGGTAACAAGCAATACGAAGGCATGGAGCTGTCTGTAATCTCAAGAACATGTTTCATCAGTGCAGTGTAAAGGGACTGACAGTGTGCAAGTGTGCCCTGTCACAACACAAACATGGCAGGCAACTGTATATGCAGAGCCAACAGGCACAGACATGAAGCAGTTAGAAGAAGCCCCAAGTTATCTCTGTTATGTTTGTCTAAGGGCAACACCTGAAGTGCTACTCCATTCAATTCTGCTTCAGGAGTACCTTCTTCCCTCACGCCTTTTGCTTACCCTGTCCTCAAAGATGTTAATGCTTCCAACTGAATGGAACCATGTCAGAGAATGCCTGAGCATTCATGCATGCACTTAAGTTTACTTTCAGAAGCTTACATTGACATAAAGAAGGAGAGAAAAAAGAAAGTGCTGCATAAGAATAGAAGGATTTAGTTGTTAATGCTTCCTTGCTAACAAAAATATTTGGTAGCTGTTGAAGATACTCCTTGCAATGTCATTTGTATAAAGCATGTATGCAGCCTACCTAACATTTTAAAGAAACTGCATGTCCAACTTCGCTATTTCAAATACTCTGATGTTAAATTTGAACTGAGGTTCAATCCAAATGACAACAAAAGGAAAAATCTTAATTTTAGCTTTCACAGTATACAGAACTGCACACTGAGTGCAAGATGAAAGCACTCTTTCTCCTACATAACTTCCCTCTGCCTGCAGAACAGTTCTGGGACCCTCAGTCCTTAAGTATAGTAGCTTATACATTTATTAACTTGTATTAATTTATCATGTTTTTCCTTTACTCAGTGGATGTGCCTCTGGATGTATAGACTGGCTGTTAAAGTGCTTTAAAATAAAACAAAAAACCCCAACAAAAGAAAACATCCCTCAAAAAACCACAACAGATGTGAGAATTTTATCTGAAGGACTTTGTACAGCATTTACAATGTCAGCGTAAAGCATCTGAAACATGAGCATTCCCTGCAGACTGATGCAAGTGCAAACAGCTCGTACATTAGCTACTGCAATTCCTCTGGATTCAAGATGCACAATACTTACAAAAACAATCCTAGAAGCACAGACAAATGCTGGTGGCTCTTCCTCTTCCTTTTAGAAACATCATAAAAAAATCTGCATTACTCTGTCATAATTTAAATACATAAGTAATCTCCACTTTTATTACTTCATGACAATGACTTCAAATTTACATTATTTTAAGTACCGTCATAATAGCTCCATGTATAATACAGATACTTGCTGATATCCTGTCAGAAAATAAAAAAAAAAAAACAAAACCCAAACAACCTTCCACTATATAAAAAAAATTATGCTGGAAAGACAAGAACACAGAACAGGGACTTGGTACAGACTATGATTTCAGTTTTATATCAACCACAGGTAACCCAAAATTAACAGATACACAGCGATATTCAAAAGCAGTGCAAATATCTTTGGAGGTTAGAATAAAATTATACTACAAGAACATAAGACAGAAGAAATTAAAAGGCAAGTACTTCAAGTACAGGAACCAGTCTCTGTGAGGTCCATTTTAGTGTTAGCTGGGGGTTCCTTTTCCCATCTTACTTCTTCCTCTGAAACACATTAGCCAACATTGCACCTGATGTTGTCAGCTGGCCCATTTTGTTCAAAAACTTGGTCTTTGTGTCTTCACTCACAAGGCTCGCCGCAATTGACATCGAGCTAGGAAAGCAAAGATATTAGTGACATAAGACTACAAAGGAAAAAACAACACTGTGCTGTTATTTAATAAGCAGCTGAATTGTCCTTGCATTCTAGAGATTTCAACATCACAAAAGACCAGTCCATCAAGAACTGAAAAACCATGACCACCCAGCCCAAATATACACTGTCAAATTGATTATTGTGTTCACATAGTCCTAGTGAAACCTGCAGAATATTTTTGTGCACGCTACTTTTCACTGCCTTTGGAAGTCAACGCATTAGCACTTGTTAGCTATTCGGTGACTGCCCTAGTGACAAATACCTCTGTGGAAGACTGACTTAACCTCCTCACAAGAAATGTCAATACTTCTGCTTAATTAGTATAAGAACAACAGTACTAGGTCAGACCAAGGACCTGTCTAGCCCAGGTATCTTGCTTCCAACAGTGACCATTAGGAGGTATGTAGGGAAGAGTAAATAAAAGGTAAGTACAAACCAGTGACCTCTCTTAATTTGCAACTCTCTTATTTATCAACTTTTTCCACATGAGCAGAGTTTAAAATTGGTGTGGACTGTCATCTAGTAGCTCCTAATGAATCTTTATTTAACATTACTTGTTCAGCTTTCTCTCAATCCCCTTGTAAACTTCTTGTAAATCCCACCCTGGGGCACTGAGTCCTACTAGGTCATTAGCCCTTGTTGGGTAAAGAGCCTTCTCCTGGCTGGCGTGAATGTGACTCCTACAACCTTTCCTTGCATGTTCTTACTTCATATGCACTAGAGAAAACAATGGAGAGTCCAAAATTTCCCCCAAGAAACTGGACTAGAAGTAGCAACCCAATCAATGCTGAGCCTATCAGATGCTACAACCTTAAACATTACTAAATTATCCAAATGCTGCAAATTTATTATTTTTTTTTAAATTTGAAATGTATGAGTGAGCTCTATTTCAGATATATGTAACTGTTCGGCATAGTAGGAGTAATGTGTCTTAAAACAGTGCAACAGGCAAAAGTACAACAGCGGGAGTATTAATAAATACTCCATACTGCTTATATTTGCAGTCAAAATGGCAAACATTTTTCAATATTAGACAGGAACAATTTTACAAAACATTACCAGTGAAATTCTCCCTTGTGAGCTCAGCATGGACTCTGCATTTCAAAATTATACCTAAGAGCAGATCTGTCTTACTGGCACAGGCCAGCTTCCAGAAACTGACTTTTCAGTCTGCAAGGTTATACACAGTTCTGCAGACACTTCTGCATCGAGGCAGGTCAAATTAATTAACTCCAAACTGCTTCAGTTTTTGACTTGCTTGTCCAACACAGAATTTGAACAATTTCTTCAAAGGTAGGAGGGATGCAATCAGTAATTTTTGCCATTTCATACCACAAAGAAAGGTAATGAATACAGGTTCTTTTTAAAAAGAGTACTTGAAAAAACAAAAGGGAAGCTTCTCACTAATGCTGTCTTATGCATTTACAGATAACTTAATTGTATCATAAATATATCCCCTCAAATGTATCCCACATCCCTTCTACTTTTTAAGCTGAATTGACTCCCTGTCTTCTGCAGGACCTAGATCTTTGAAGGGGCCTTAGGTATACATAGCACATCTGAAGAGTATCACAAAGCATACAATTGTTAACTGCTCAAGAAAATGTTTAACAAAAGTGGCTATCCAAGATTTAAAAAGACAAAGTTTAATCTTTTTTTAAAACCTATTTCTGTGATCCTGTATTATTTGACCAACCTTTTCTCACAGCAAGGGGCAAAGACAAGATGACCAGCAGCATCTTACGACTGCTTCTGCATACAGTCTCGGGGTTTTTGTGCATTTATTCTCATGTTGTTAAAAACCAGTAATTTATCTCCCAGTTGCACTTAAATCTTTCATCAAATATATATTTAACACTGAAATTAGGAACTGAAATTGGCAAGGGCTTAGGCAAGGAAAAAACCCCACATTCATGTATATGAAAAGGTCATTTCTTCAGTGGCAAAATATTTCATGTTAATTTTGTAGAGTAAAAGATTGCAACCACAGCCTGGCTTTGAATAAGAAAGGTGAAGGCTAATTAAAGAATGAAGCAATGCATTTCAAAGACATCCTTTTCAAATCTTGCAGTTTTCAGCAGCTGCATTCTAAAAGAAAACACACTGGATGTTGAATCATGATTGCATTTATCTGTTTCTACAAGTGCTTAACAGGACTGTGATTTCAAAATATTTTCATAAGAGGGATTTTAAGTAATACAGACCTCTCACACTTAGGTTGACACATCTTGCACTGATACAAGCTAAAGCAAGGTAAGCCTAAACCCTACATAAAAGAAAAGCTGATCACTCAAACTCTAGCTACACACAGAACAGCTCTGATGAATTAAATAGGTTAACACATTTGAGAGGCAAAAGCACACATCAGAAAAGTTAAAACTCCTATCCAATTGAAGAACACCACCTGAGAACTAGGAAGAGCTCAGCCAAAGAATTTTGTTTCATAAGCTTTGGTTTCACAGTTCAGTAATACAAATAAGAAAATTAAAAACCCTTCAGGTTAAGATTAATGGTGTTGTTTGAGGAGACCAGCTTGATATCATGTATATGTCCTGCATTCTGGGAATACGTCTTCTTGAGAAGGAATCAATTTCATATTTTCTAATGATCTCTCCTAAATGGCTGTCAAGTAGTTGCTTAAGAAATGATAAACGTTTATCAGACACAAAAGTCTTATATATTTAGACAGATATATTGCTTTTATTTTTTTCTTTCCATAGTCAGTCTGAGGTGGTGGCTCTTTTATTGCACAAAGAATGAAAATGAAAATCAAAGAAGAGTATTGGTTAGTCTGTAGAATTTAATAAAAAAGAGTCCATAAAACCCTTACAGGGGAAATATTGACAAAGTAATAGATGCTTATGTAGGCAACTGATTCTAATAAATCAATACCCCTACAGGGGATATACTGACAAAGTAATAGATGCCCATGTAGGCAACTGATTCTAATAAATCAATTTGTTAGGCAAAATGTTAAGTCATTGCTTATGTGGAGGGACGTCCTTGCACAGGTTGGTTGGTGAGTCTATAGCAATTGCTTAGCATCAGATCTGCAAAGAATCTGGCTGTTAATTCTGACTTATCACAACTACCTACTGGATACCTACTACGCCAGGTACATAGCACAGGGAAGACCTTGATAAAACTAACACACACTACATGAGGTCACTTTATACACTGGAAGAAACTGTTCTTGTGTACACTAGCCATATCCAAGCAAAACCAGCAGCCTGGAGCAGGTTATTACCATGACCAGAAAAATTCTTTCAGCCTGCAGGCCACCCCGATGAAAGTGAGTTGCAAGGTGTGTGCCACATCCATTGCTCTAAGCATACAGGCCAAGCATTCCCTGCTGTCTCAAATTCAGGACAGAAATTCAATTATTGCTTTAAATGGACAAACAATTAAGAACTAAGGAACATGGGAAAACAAGAGTATCATTGCAATGACAAAAAAGTGTCCTGTGTTTTACACTGGAGACAAACAATCACAAACTGAAGTTCCTAAAATCTGCTTTCAAATACAGAGTATGTCAGTGCTGGATTTCTGGTCATAAGCCTCAGACACCATTACGGAATACACTCTGCAGGCATAGAAAAAAAAAAGAGAAGTTGAAGTCTTACCCCTGTGGTTCTTGGACGGTCTTGTTTTCCACTTTCTGTTCACACTCTTTTATCATGGAGCTTAAAATAACCTAAGACATATAAGAGATACACGTGATTTTCTTTTACATTTCTTTAACACTTTGCACAAAATCTACTCCACAACTAATTCTAACATTAACAGAACTATTTAAAGAGACTCTGTTGCTTTCCAAGCGCATTTAAATTCCAGCTGATTAACACCTTATGGCTAGAAACAACAAAACCATTCAAAACAGTTAAAGGAAGAAAATGTTTTTGAAATAGTTATGGGAGCCCAAGACTCCCTCCTGTTTCCCCTGGCTTTTTAAAATAGATCCAAAACAAACTCACTCCTGAGACACACCTCCTTATCTTCCTTTTTTCAAACAATACTTTCATTTATTAGCCATTAACTTCAACACACATTCATCTTCCCTCTATTTTCCTTTTGAGAGTTTTCAAGTACCTTTTAAAATTCGTATCTTTACTAGCATTACCCATGAAAGAATAGCAAGGAAACAAAAAAGTGTGATGGCATCCTGAAACAAGTTTTTAGTGGAAAGGAAGTGCTAAAACCAACTTGGTGTCATTTTACTGTTGTCTTCAAGGGTTTCTGTGAATTACGGCTTTTTTGCTTTACTTAGCCAACTGCAGTGTTAAAGGTTTCTACAGAATATTTAAGACTAAAAACACACCCACACTGACATTTTACATTTTAGCAGCATACCAAAAATAAAGGAATGATTCCCAACAGCAGGCTTTGAAAGAAATCATACCATTCATTGTCCGATATATAACTCTGCTCACAACAGTATTGCTTTAACACATTAAAACAAAAGCATTTGAAACACACAAAGCAGTTGCAATGCAGAGTGTGCCCTTCATTTGCATAAAATATGCATGTACTTAAGAGTACAGAGGTACAAGAGAAATGCATTCAGAATTCCAGTGAAAAAGCAAGCTTTTCTTCCTGTATCAAAAGAAGGCCAAGATTTCTCAGCACAGCAGCCATAATTTTTGTTATTAGCATTTCTACCTGTCCATTGGAACGCTTCTACATTTTTGTACATCTAACATGTGTGTTTCTACATGCATTTCTGGCAGTAGACTACTTCTCTGAAGAGGTCTTCAGCATAGAAATATGTTTTAAAAGCTTTTCTGTTTTTTAAATTGTGTGAGCTATTCCTTACAACCCCCCTCCCCCCCAATGCTATGTTTTGATACCACTTATAAGTAAGCTCTCCTTAACTTTTGGTTTTAAATACCATTATGCTTCAAATTTTGCTGCCACCTGCATCTCATACTTGGTTAGCAAACACAGCTGCTCACCTCATGCTCTGGCGAGAGATGTTCCATATCAGTTCGTAAACACTTAAGTCCTGGTAAAAAGTGATTGACCATTAGATCCTCTGAAATAACTAAACCCCAGGTGGTTAAGGCATTATAAGGATTGTCTTCTGAAATTATACATTTTTTAATTTTCTCTGTCTTCTGTTAATGTTTTACTGAACACAAGGACAAGCCATAGCAGCAAAACCCAAGAAAACAACAGCATTTAGCATGTCACGACTAGCAAAAAGTAAAAAATATCTTAAACATATTTAACTTCACATATTTCATGTGAAGTTAATGTGAATATGAAAGATCAAGGGCTTTGGTTTTGTAGGGATTTTTTTTTTTTTTTTTTTTTTATTTTTTTTTTTTAGTGTCTAGCAGTTCCACCGTGTTGGATCTGACTGAGATGTAGTGAATTTCCCACAGAACAGCCCTGATAGTGCTGTGCTTAGCAGTGGTAGCTAGAAAGGTGCGGATAACACCCCAGTGTTAGGCTGCACCCAAGCAGTGCTTGCACACCATTAAGGCTGTCGCTCCAACATCGTCCCCTACCTCTAGGCTGGAGGTGGGCAAGAGCAGGGAGGACACAGCTGGGAAGGCTGACCCAAACTGACCAAAGGGATAGTACATACCATACGATGTCTGCTCAGCAATAAAACCTAAGAGAAAGAAAGAGGAGCAGGGGCATTCATTATTGTGACATTTGTCTTCTAAAGTAACCGCTACATGAACTTGAGGCCCTGCTTCCAGGAAGTGGTGAATAAATCTTGTTTTCTTTTGCTTCTACGTGCAGCATTTGCTTTTGCTTTATTAAATTGACTTTATCTTGACCCACAAGATTTTTTCCATCTTCTTTTCTCCCCACCCTGTCCTGCTGAGGAAGGGATTGACAGAGCAACTTGGTGGGCACCTGGCCTCCAGCCTAACCCAGCACACTCAGCTTCTGTGAAAACCTCTTCTTTACACTGATCAGATTGTGTTTTACATTACACATTCAAAGACAAACTTAGTAATTTCTCAAGTATTAATCTTCTTCCCCCACCAAAGAATTAACAGCTTTGCCTAAAAAAGGATACAACAACAGGAAAGAGCACTGTAAGCTTCAAACAGGTGAGTAGCGATATCCAGTCTCTTCGAATCCACAGACTGCTGGTTGTTAACCAAGGCTAACTTGAGCAAGTGTGGAATAACAACTGTAAAAGTAAATACTGGAATAAGTATTTCAAATTGCCTTCTACAGACTTGCTTTGCATGAAACAGTTCCTAAGTGGAAATCATAGGCATTTGAAGCATCACACATAACTGTGGAATAAGAACTGCAAATAATGGCTTTTGATGGGACTGTCCTTGCAGACTAACTCATCAGCTCAAACTCAAAACAAAACTGTGGTAATACCACCTAAAATAAAATAGTACCTCAGAGTACATTTGAAAGAGTAACAGTTTACATAAAATATTTTGCAACATAACTACTCTCCTGCTGCTAAAGCTGTCTAAAATATGCTTCTATTTTACAAATACAGCTGATAAGCTAGTGACAGCAATATGCATATCATGACAAATCTTCACTGACTACAGAAGAAGCCTAAGGAGTTTATAGCCTGTTAAACAAGACACCTACAGGTGGGAGGTGTGATAGCTCCTCATGTTTTGTTTGTAAGTTTCTTTAAGATAGTGTAACAATCACTTGGCTCTTCTATGTGCTTTACATTTCAGGGCCATGAAAATAAGCTGTTTTGTTAATTGGTGCTGTGCTTATATTTAAAGTGTGCTGAATACTTGAAATTTATACACCAGCAGGGGGTGAAGCAATGGGGGGTGGGGGAAAGAAGGAATTTTGCATGTCAAGTAATTAAAACCAGATAACTTCAAACTTGCTCTGCAAAGTGACCAGTCCCCTCTGGCTTTGAAATCATTCATCATCATGTGCCAGTGACACAGCAAAGTTCGGTAAAATGAAAATTGTATTAGCGTAGTCTTAACTATTGGGACAGATCAAACTCTAGAAATAAGTTTTCATCATGCTTTTTTGTAAATACAAACAAACAAAATCAATATAACCAGCATACTATTAGCTTTTAGAAAGAGGAAGACTGCATCCTCCACTGACACAACTTACATTCATCTCTAAATCTGGGCTCAGCATTAGGTCCAACTCTTCCAAATGTTTTTATGATTTCTGTATGTAAAGAATGTTGGTCTTGATATTGAGGGTCCTCCAGGAAAGATGCCAGCTGCATTTTTACTCTTTCCAGAAGCTTAAATGTTCCCAGAGAAATAAAAAGTACACAAAAGAATGAAGATACTAGAAACCAGGATGGTTAGTTCAGAGCACATTTATAATCTTCCTTATTTCAGCTGATATACCTTAGACCTTCCGTTAATTTACATTTTTTTTTCCTAACAGGATGTTCCAAACTCTTCGATGCAGCTCTAAGTTTTGAAGGCTGTTACCAGTGTTTTAGTCTGAGCTATCTTTAACTACGGACAGGTGCTTCCATATAGCTGGTCTTTACTCCTGAGGTTTCCTGGTTTTGATACTCACATTTTTTACCTGCTTTTAATATTTCACTCTTACTACTAATATCTTTGGAGTTTTCCTGTTTAATTAGAACTGAATTCACTTTATTTTTTTGGTAATATCTCGATATGCTGAAAAAAGTTCTGCAGAGGACAGAGATGCAAGATAAGCATCATAAAACCAATGGAATGAAAAAGATTTCTTCAACTAAAGGCTAGAAAACCTGAAAATACAAATATATCTAAGATGACATAAGAATTTATTTGCATTCAAAGTTGTAAAAATAACATTTTCTGATACATTTTGGAAGGCAATATCACCTCTGTACTCCTAGGCTTATTATAACCAGTGCAATGGATACAGTAATTTCTGTGTGGTAACAAAACAGTATTCTTCCCAAACCGATTATAGGCATGCATTCCAAGCTACAAAATTGTAACTTATCCATCTTCCAAGTACTTGTGAGTCATCACTGACTTCTTACTCACATTTCCTCAAACACATTCTTTTAGAAGATGTTGAAATTACAGGAAGAATGCAAGCTCTGCAAAAAGCTGCAAGGACTTTAAGAAGAAATGCGATTGTACAGTTTTTATATAAAACACAATACAGTATTTCTACTGCTTACAGCAGAATCCTGGGTGTCTTTTTCAGGATTCTGAACTATTACTAAAGAATTGCATATCTATATTACCCTTGAGGATTAATTCAGTTATGTCACTATGATGTCTTTTAATGCCATCTTGAACACAATGGGCTAAATCAGCAGATGACAGGAACTACTTTAGAAAAGACTTGTGCTCTTCTAAAGTAGTTGGAAACCAAGCAGGATATCCTAGAGCATCTTGGTAGATGAATCCTACCACATCTTTTGGTTAGCATTTTAACGTAAGAATATTCTATTTGGAAATAATGGGCTTGAATTTCTCAACTCTATTGGAAAATGTTTTTAAAAATAATTTGAGCATGGGACTTCCCATCTTCTAGCATAGGCCTCCCCCTCTACATATTTGGTTTAATTTGTTTATACTTGGTTTGGTATTCAGAAGGAAATGTTTTTATTAGTTACAAGAGGGCTGGTTTGTTCCTCTCCTCCAAGACCACTGCAAAACTGGAAAGCATTTTGGAAGAGAATATAACAGAGGAAGAAATAATTTATAAGCTGCATTTTTTTCCTTTCTCCAAGTTCTTTAATATATTACTGAATTTACGGATTTCTAAAAAAATCACCCACTTCTTACGCTATAAAAACAGCAGCCTGAGAACAGGTGTCTTACCTCTCTCTGAGTTACGGTTTCCATGATGGTCCCAAAAGCAGGAATTGTTGCAATCCTTACTGAACTACAACAGAAAAATAGAGTCTTTTTAAGATGTGTTAAACATTAAAAATAAAATCAATAAAAAATAAAGCCAAATTACAAAATTAGTACTTTAAGTTACATTAGTTTCTAGCAATGACAAAACAAAACAAAAAAAAGCAGATCAGGAAAAAGACAGGATTAACTCAAGGTCTCAATCTGAAACTCACAATTCAGGATCACTGGACAAGGTAACAAGGGCCGGAGCAACCCGCTTGTCAACTAATGCTTCACTCATGCCTCGAAGAGTCAGCTGTAAACCAGTCAACATGCAATAAAAAACGGTTTGGTAAACTTGAAGAACTAGGTTAGCTGTGACTGAGGATGGGCAGGCAGAGTCTTGGGGTTTTTCTTGGTTTAGTCACCCACACAAGGCATTAAAATGATTAAAACTCTACTCATGCTGTAGCGTTTATTAGTAACAACCTGTTAGTGAGATTAGCAAAGCATCCCTCCATAGCTTGAAAGAAATATCACATCAGAATGTCCAGGAAATTAAGTACTATCATTGCCTATCAGAAATCAGATTCAGCCAAAACTGTTCTGTATTTCAGTAATGCAGACGACATTTAATTCTGCAGTAGTAAAGCTGATAGTATTACAGAACACATTACTATCCACCTTTCTCCTAAGAAATGATGCAAGCAAATTTCAAAACTGAGAATATGATTAAATATTAAGAAATCATGAACACTGAATGACATTAAAGTTTATTTAAAGTTTAAAGTTTATTCAGCAGTTTTACCCAATATCTAGGTGTTGCAATAAATATTTTAATTTGTAAATTATTTAGAAGTTATATTTATTTAAAAATATTTTTTTTTCAGCTAACATAAGAAACAGAACTGATGGTTATTTCTTCCTAAGTATTAAGAGGGATGCTAGGTATATAAGGCAGTCAGGAAACTTACATTTCAGGGTCACTGGAGAGAGTAATGAGAGCAGGAACAACTCTCTGAGCTACCAGAGTTTCATGTACCCCCTTCACCAACAGCTGAATGGTCGGAGCAGGGGGGTATCACAGGTGATGCACACGGAAAGAGTGAGCACAGTATCATGGGAAGAAGAGCGGCACGACCAAGAGAGAGAAAGAAAAAACACAAAAAAGCAAACCAAAATTAGAAGCTAAGCAAATACTGCTACACTAGTGCTTCATATATGCAAAGGCATGAAGAAAGCTGAAGTGATCTGGCAATCATCAGAAACCTAACAAATTACATGATGTGATGATGTTTTCTTTATTTTCAGCTGTTTCAAAACTTGAACTCAAAATTTTTGCAAGTAATTACGTATTTAAATACTAATATAATTCTGTATTATAATTATGTATAATTAAATACTAAAGTGATGCCAATTTGAGTTTGACAGTTTAATTTAAATGCTGCTACTAACTCAACAGAATTGTATTTATTATAGTAGGTGGCTTTGACATGAAAATAGATGTCTTTAGGCCAAACGCATGTAGTTTTCCCCATCCTCAGTGATACCTTTCAGATCTTGTATAGTGTGACAAACAGCACCTCTCCAGATGCAATTAAGCCTTCCTTAAAGTCATTCAGGACTATTTTAGATTGAACCACCATCCAAGCAGTATGAATGCAAAATTTCCCAAGTTTCCCTTGTTGGTCTATGCGAGTAGAAAATGTAGAATCTTGTGATTATCCATGAAATGTATTTCAACAAGTCTTTTTGCAAACTAAGGAAGGAGATTTATTTGTTGCAATACATCCCAAATGTTAAAAATCTGAGATCACAGTGAAATTTATTATTGAGAAGTATGTGGAAATTGTTTGAATTTAGATGTTCCCAGGTGACTTTTTTTTTGCATTACTTATACGGCTATACATAAGCATACGTTTGCTGCATATGTAGCAGATACCCCTTAAATGCTTTCAACGTATCAAAACCTACAAATTTTCAAAAATTACAAGTTCCAAACTTTCTCACTTTCAACAAAAGAGGGTGAGTTTTTCGCCTGCGCTAGCAAAAAACGGAAAGCCTTGATATTTCCATTTTGTATTTCATGTAAGGAAGTTTGCATATATTTGCTGGTTTTAAGAGCTAAACATAAAAAGCTTATCTATAGTTCCTGTGAGAAATCTGAAACGTCATTTTAATATTTAGCTATAATCTAATTACTCAATTTACATCATAAACACAAATTAAACTCTATGCTTTTCACCCCAGCAGTGTAACGAAAGAACACATAAGATCCACAGGACATAGGGAAATCAGTAGCTGCCAGTATAGCACGCAGTACTAAAAGCGAGCAACATTTACACCCTCTAACTAGAGAGGGTTTTACATTCTGCTTTACATTTGAGTGTTCCTGCTTACAAACTCTGAAATTAAACCAAAGTCAATTGCAAGGAACCTGACTTTCCAAAGCGTTCTATACAAAGCAGTCATTTTTATTAAGCAATATTTCTGTGTGTTCATATGAGCATGCATGCATAGGTGCACACATGCAGAAAACATACTGTGGCCTTACAAGATAGCAACTGGAGAAGGAAGAATGGGGAGAGAATTGTTAAGCTGTGTAAAAGTACTTGGAGGGGGAAAGATGCAACTTCCTATACTATCTACTCAGAAACTGTTAGGGATGCCAGTTCAAGTACTACATTTTACCATCAATATATTTCAGGATTATTTACAGTTGCAAGAACTTTAAGTGCTGATGTGTTGAGCTTATGGGCTAACTCTTCAAACAGCTGTTAAGGACATAGCTCACTGTCTGACTATGATGAACTTACTCTCATATATAGATTTACCAGTCTTCCCATTGATTAAAATACAGTATGCTTACCATTTTCAATTTTGAACAAATAGGGAACTGAGTTTGCTTTATTAATCTTAATTTTGAGAAAAGCTTAAAGGTAATACAGTGCTTTGAAATGCAAAATGCTTGGGATTTGTAGAATTAGCAAACAATTCAGAATGATCTTGCTACATAACTATGTGGATTGCCACACTTCTAATTATGGTAAAGCATGGTAAATAGCATTGTTCTGTTTTATAGAAAATAAAACATGCTTTATAATTCAAGTGTTATTCTGAAGATAAGTGTCCCTAGCCTTGAACCTAAACAAACCAGTGAAATTTATAACTCAACTATGAGCTTCATGTTCAAACCAGCAGCAATAAAATCCATTTGCATCAACATTCAAATGGGAAACTATTGACTGAAAGCATTAACACAGAAGGAACAGAAAAAGCTGGATGGGCAAAGCTATGAAGCAGCTTTTAAGGTTACAGTGAGATACAGTGAGACATACAAAGCAAATTTTTACCCTGCTTTGAATCCTCTAGACCAATGTATAATAATTACTTATGCATACTGCACCTTAAAAATGGTAGCACATAGCTTCCTGCTCCTGAAGGAGAGAAAGGATATAATGACTTCAAATCACTTCTGTGTCCTTCCAAACCTTAACAGGTTTGGTAATGCAATCTGGTAGGCCCAAATCATGGCAGTCCCTGTGCTGCTGTACAGACAGACCACTGTGCTGCTTAGAATCTTTATAGCTCCAACAGCTGTCCTGCAGGTGACATGCTATTTATTACATTATCTAATTGCTGGGCTTTGCCATTCAGTAGCCTCTGAGGTGTCAAATTCCTTGAATGAAGGAATCTTCCATAAGTGAGGTGACTTCCCAAATTTATGTATTGCCATATATGTGTACCATGGCTACTAAGTAAATAGCAATATAATACTACTTGCAAGTGAGAAAAGTGTCTTCAACACAGTTGCCTATGCTTTAGTAAAAATTGACCTATACTAGGAAAGAAGCAATCAAATAGCATGCAGGTCTGCCTAAAAATAACATAAAGTTGAATTTGAAAAGAAGCTGCAATCAGGACAACAAACAGCCTGCTGTAACTGACATTTTTCACACATTTGGCTAATGCTTATTAAAAAAATAATAAGTGTGTTATTACAAATATAAAATAGAAACACTTTGTTTGTTAAATTAAAGGAAAAAAACCAAACAACAAAAATCCCAAAGCCAAACAACAACTCAGAAACAGTCTAAGGGTGACCATGGGCAGGGACACCTCCCGCTAGACCCGGTTGCTTAAAGCTCCTTCCAACCTGGCCTTGAACAATGCCAGGAATGGGGCAGCCACAACTTCTTCAGGAAACCCATTCCTGTCACCATTTTCATAGCGAAGAATTTAATTTCTTCCTTCAATCTAAATCTACCTTCTTTCAATTTAAAACCATTACCCCTTGGCTTAAAGATTGTTTTTTTTAAAGATGCTTTACTGCTACAGTAAAGAGCACTAACAGTTAAGTGTTCCTTTTTCCTAAGCAAATTTGAGATTTGGTTCTGCAGACAGATACAAGGTTGAAGCTTCAAGCTGGAGGTTCACTGCAAAGCTATCCAAATGAGTCAAATGTAGAAGAAACACTGAGAACAGAACAAAAAAATAAATGGACAGTGATAGTGTGATCACAAGTATGTCTAACATGCAAAGAAAAGTAATCTTTGTTCAGCAAGTGAAGTATGTCCCAGAGTTCTTGTATATGCCCCTTTTAATTAACACTTGATGAAACAAAGGCATGATAGGGGAAAAAAAAGCAAACATTAGTTAAATGAAACAGTTATCCTGAACAAATTTATAGCTATTAAGGGAACGATGAAGCTGTCACTAAGTGGCAAGTAAAGTAATCATAAAATAGTTTCATTTTTATAAAAAAACCAAAATCGATTAAATGTTTGTTTTTACCACCATGTTTGGCACCAATGGAAACTAGTTTGAATTACCATGCAAGTGTACTGTACAAGTATACACAAAAAGGAGGGAAAACTGCTTATTTGTGAATTAAGCTACTGATGTGTTTAATAGCAAAAGCAACAGTTATGTTTATCTACAGATATACAGAAAAATGTGTTGGTGATACAGCATACAACTGCACTACAGCTTCCTGCTCCATCACACAGTACACAACTTACATAAGTCATTTGTAATTTTTAATGCAACAGCATTATCTGAATCACTGTTTTTAAAAATAAACTCTACTTTTAAAATGGTGTAAAAAAAGTTTGGATAACACTTACCTCAAACATTCTAGCAGCTGTACATCGAACAAGAGCAGAAGTATGGACAACTCCATACCATAAGACTGTTAATAGCAGCTCATGATAAGCTGGGTTTGCACTAAAAGAAAACAGTTGGGCAATCAAAAAACCCACCTAAATCCCGAAGAAAAAACACAACCAAAACCTCCCAAACCCTGAATATGTTCTTTGCCTACAAAATGTAGTCTCTAGAATCCATTGCTTAACAAACCTACTCCAACTCCTTTCTGAAGGATACATAACATCTATCTAATTCTGAACGACATGCAACATGCTGCTGTCTAGAAAATATGCTGCACTTTAAAGTTCATTAAAAAAATAAACAACTTTAAGAATATAATTTTCAATACGTTATGACATTGAACTCAGTGGAAATACATCTTTTCATCTACAAGTAGAATATATCTTACTACTATGGAAAATACAAAATAAATTTCCATTTTATTCTCAATGAGTGATTTTTGCAGGTTTGTTGCTTTTGTTTGGCCTTTTGTTTGGTTGCTTTTTGTTTTACACTTCTGAATTTTTTACAACTACATTTTTAATCTAGAGAGTAAAAGTTTAAATTTTGTGAAACACCAAGGAATAAAAGCAAGTATACTCCTTTTTCACTCAGAGCATCACAGTTATTACAGACAGATTAGCAGCTTTTGATAAAAACTTCTGATGTATTTAGATCTAGTCAACTTCAAGGTATACTCTTTACCCCAGTTCCACAAAGGAAGCTTTCAGGCTATCAAGAGGAGCATGGGATAGTGAAAGCATGGTCATTACGTCTTCTAAGAATCCAACTAACAGCTTGCGGTCTTCTTCCTGAAAGAAAAGCATACAATGTTGAATGTAGTAGAAGTATTGCTGTGGTTCTGATGACCTACAGCTACAAGAAAGGCAAACTATGAATGAGAAACTCAATTTAGCCTTTAACAACCTTCTTATGAACTTCAAAAATATGGTTCTAAATGCAAGAACCTTCCAAAACAAACACAAAACAACACTGTCTTTCTGTATTTCATCAACTAAGTACATACTCTTGCATAACTTATTTGAAGTGTAAAGAAACTTTAAAGAAGAGTACTTAAGCACTTTCATGGCTCCTGACAGTTTGTGACTGCTCACAGTCCTCTAAACATCTGTGAGATGAAGGAGTATATTTTTTTTTCCTGTAAGCTATGTATATGCCAGTCCATAACTGCTGGTCACTGGAGGATTACCTAGTATTATTTATGGAGTGTTTCTTGTAATACTAGGTAACACTGAAATGTTAAAGACTCCAACTATGCTGCCCAAAATCTCGATTTACCTGCTTATCTGTTTCATCTATTTCAGGAAATTTTTCATCTATTTCAAAATTTTTACATTTGCAGGGGTCAGAGTTTAATGTCCGAGAATCCATTTACGGAATAACATTAATATTTCTGACAGAGGCACACAGCAGCATATCATCTAAATGTAGTGGACAACCTTACAAGAAAACTTGGCTTTTAAACGTGTTTACAGCTGCCCACTTTACCAGGTATCTTCAAAGCACAAGAACACTAAGTTTTCAAAGAAAACAGTAAGGCGGTTTTGGTAGAATATTTTTTTCATATTGTTATACATTTAAGAAAGAAACAGAAAAACAGACCTACCTGAATATAACATGTCAGGACCCCTGTTGCATAGATGGGAACTGTGGCTTTTGTTAGCACTCCGTTACCTGCTGTAGAATCTAACGAAACACAATGAAGAAATTAGCTTTCATATATACACATATGTGTATATGTGTGTGTTATACTATGTATTTTTTATATATAGAAGGTAGACATGTATTATGTGTGGCAGAATTGACCAGTATTGAATTAATACATGTGTGTCTTATTATAGTCACCTTTTTATATATACATGAAGAATTTACATACATATATATGCATATATACAGGCACACACATGCTAAAATAATGTTTAAGTGGTATTTGGATTTGAGATTTTATTTGCACTTTACACACACACACCACCTACAGCTTCAGAGCATTCAATTCAGATTAAGATTAGATTTTCAACATTTCGGATAACTTTTTCAGACTGCAATTCTCGAATTTGTTATCTGAACAAGAGATTGACATGTTTTCTTTCCAGTTGTGGTTTAAAATTAATTTTTATTCATTTGAGTGAAAAGCTACTTACCTATGTTTTCCTCAGACAGTCTTAAGATTTCCTGGAACTGTGGTTTTACCTATACAAAGGATGATGAATCCCACGTAAGAAAACCTGTTACCAGTGTCAATAAATTTAGGAGCAAATTAAGAGTAAAAAAACCCCAATCAACAAAAAACAACAGAAAAAGGACATTTTGAAGGTACAAGAAAGAAAAAAAATCTTTTAAAAGCATAGCCAACTTTTATGAAAATTGAAAGTATTACATAAGAGCATAATAATTTCTACTGAGTATCCTCATTGCTGTAGCAGTATTTAGCACTCCTGATACCAAAAGTTGAAGTCCCTTGGCAATACTCTTAGCTGGGCTTTAGAGTATATCGTTTTACATGGGGGGGGTGGGGGGAAGGTTCTTCCTTTGTATCTTTGCTCTCTAGTAAATACTTTCTTCCAAAATATAGCTGTGATAATCAGTATCAGAACAGTTTTATAGAAGGAAGGGTTTTAAAGATAACTCAAAGAAAGGGCTTTCAAAGACCAGAAACTGGTTTAAATCTTTTCTCTGGAGGCAGAACATAATGCCAACTCTGTTTTGTAATTTTTAGCTTTATGTAATCTTGTGTTTTACAGTTTGAAATGTTTTTGAATTATATCCAAAAGTTATTTTATTAAGAAAAATGATGTATTTCCTTGATAAAAATATTCAGATATCATCTATATAAATATTTGGCACAGGAAATGCATTAATTTTAAATTTCCAATCAAGTACAGGCTAGAGTACTTACGTACACCACAAATACTGAACAGTGTATCGTTTTGAAGGAAATTTTTAAATCACTAGAACTAGGACGGATCTCTCCCACTGTCTATGCCATTCACAAAGCAATATGACAAATACAGTTTTGTCAGGCAAGACAAAAAGGCCATTCCAAAATGGTCAAAACCCAAGGCCTTTGTATCAAAAGGATACAAACAAAGATTTAATAATAGCAGGCTTAAATGTACTTACGGAAAAGTATCAGTGTGTCATGCAAATATAAAGTGTGGGTATTCAGACACACTGCAATTATGAAGACTATATATATTATCAAGAGCTCTTTTTGTAGAATATTTAAGATAATATCTTACCTTAGTGTTTGTAAAAATTTTTCCAAATGTCCTACAAAGTCTCCAGAAAAATCTAGAGAACTCATGGACACAGGCAGTTGATGCTACATTGATCTTGCCAACTATTTCTATAAGCTGTGGTAGCCTAAAAATCAGGAAACAAAACAATATCAAACACTACTCCAATCATTCATTTCTATCCAGTTATATTTGCATAGATTTACCGGTTATATTGATAAATACATACATATATACACACACAGAGCACTACTGGTTTTTATGAAATCATGTACATGTTCTGTACAATTCCTGGCCCTTGAAGAAAGCAAGGGTTTAAGTGCCAGAAAAGTGTGACCTGTATTTTCAAACACAGTATTTTTCATGAGATATTCAGAATACAACAATCTTCACTTCAACAGAGAATTGACTACACACTAGTGCAAAGATAAAATAAACCATTTTCTGGAGCAAGAGGTTACTTGCATGTTCTGCTAGATAGCTGGTACTTTCTGAACAAAATCAAAGTCAACTCAGTATAAAAATAACATCATCTAAAAAAAATTCAATTTTTTTCCTCTCTAGTAATTCTTAAGCACAATCATACTTAAAATTCTGACGTTTAATAATGGCTAAACATAATCATGCTTAAGAACTATTAATTTTGACATATTTTAAAACTAGAAATCATGAGATATAAATGAACTCACAGCTGATTGACTACCCATAGCAAAGTCTCCCAGCCTGTGGTACCCTCATGTTCTAGCTGATAGTCGTACAGTTGCAACAACACTGCTAATTGTTCACGGCTTCCAATGATGATGGCCACATCCTGAAGAGGCGATACGGGTCGGGGAAATCTAGTGACTGGAACAGCAAGGAACAAGCAATCATGAACAAAAGAAGATGAAAATACCTTAGAGGTTATGTCAGTAAAGATAGCTAAGTGAGTCTGAGATTCTTTACTGCCTTCTGTGTAAGGTTATCCAATTGCTTTTTAAAAATCTGTGAGTTAAATCCATCTCTGAAGAGAGAAAATAGGCTTCACTTAAAAAGGGAAAATGCTGATACAGGGAGATTACGGAACTATCATCACCAGCATAGCTTCACTAAGGGCAAATGTTGCCTGACGAACCCACTGGTGTTCTATGATGGAATGACTAAATCAGTGAACAAGGGAAGAACTACAGATGCCACCTTCTCTCAAATAGAGAAATATGCATTTGATGGACAGATTTTTTGTTGGATAAGAAATTGGCTCAATAGCTGCATCAGGAGAGTAGTGGTGAGAGGCTCAGCGCTCAGATGGAGACCGGTGATGAGTGGTGCTCTTCAGGGATCTGTGTTGGGATCAAGAGTTTAGTATCTTCATCAATAACAGAGAGGAAGAGCGATTGCACCCCAGCAACTTCATAGGCCACACCAAGCTGAGTGGTACGGTTGACACGCCTGAGGGATGGGATGCATTCAGAGGAACGTGGGCAAGCTCGAGAGTTGAGCCCGTATGAACCTTGTGAGGTCAAATGCAAGGTCTTGCACTAAGGTCAGGGCAAGCCCCATATCAGTACAGGCTGGGGGATGAAGGGATTGAGAGCAGCCCTGAGAAGAAAGACTTGAGGGTGCTGGTTGATGAGAAACTCAACATCAACCCACAAGTGTGCGCTTGCAACCCAAAAAGCCAACCATATGCTGGGTAGTAAAAAGTAGCCAATCTTATGCAGTAGCAAAGATGTTGGTGCTTAACTTCTTCGCTGAATAATTTTAAGTATGCTTTACATGAACTGAGCATAATAAAAACAATGCTAGTGTAGCAGACCTTCAATGTCCACGTATTTTAATGGTCTCGAATGTTTTTTGGGGTCTTGCTTTTTATTTGTAAATTATTCTCTTCTGACAATTAATTTAAGTAATGAGTTGGAAAAATGCCACATATCAGAAATTAATAATTTACCTTCTATTTGTGGTACTTCTCCCTGAAGTTTAGCCTTACATGTGAAAGGTGCATTTTGTAGCACTAGTGCAAACAGTGAAGGAATCAGTGACTGCAAAGCAGACAGATACATGTGGAGTTTATGTTCATCCAAGCCATGCTCTCCTTCCTGAAAGAAACAGGACAGTTAGTTTTCAGTTTGCATAATCTGTTGCTTAGCCACGTTATTTCCTGGCAAGAGATCAACAAATCTGTGATGAGTTTCTACACAGACACACTAATTATATAGTAATTTATCCCAACCACAAGCTTACTTTGTGTCACCATCCAAACCTCCTTGTCACTTCCACTGTAAAGATTCAAGCAATACAGCCTTTAGTAGTTCATATCAATGAACATCCTGATATTCTGAAAGAACATTTTTCAGCACATTTTGGAAGTAAGAATCCTTGGTCTCAGACACCAATGCCTTTAAACCCCGAATAAACTAGTTGCCTGTACTCTGAAAACAAGCGTCTTGGTTAAGCGTGCTAGACTGTTGATACCCTATTTTCCAGACCTTTCCAGGTATCTCCCAAATCAAGTATGCAGACAAACTAGCTCATAATTGCAAATGCCCTAACTAAACCATTCAATTCTACTTTGTTTAATAAATATTGCACTTTATTAAAAACTACACTATGTGACACTGAAACCAAATTTAAATAAAGGGCAAATGCACTCAGAATAACACGTCATGGAGTCACAGCCACATGCAAGCATTTTCTGAACTGCAGTTTGATCATTAGGCTATATGGCAAAAACACTCTTAAAGAGCAACATGTTTGGGCAGTTTTGGTATTAGGTTTTTTTCCCTTCTTCCCAAGGACAAGTAACAGTTACAGAGTTACAACAAGAATCTCCAGAAAATTTCCCCCCCTCCCCTCCCCCCCCCCCCAAACATTGGGTAGCAATTACTTTTCTGTATTTTTTTAAAAGCCTGAAATTATAATAAAGACACAAAGAAAACTCTCCAATGTAGAAACAGCTGAACACATACCCTGAGCAATTTTTCGATTTTATTAAGTAGTGTAGGTATAAGATGGAATTGTAAATTTCCCAGTTCTGTTGTCCAGGCAGCATAAGCAGGTAAGAATACCTGATGTGTTGCACTAACTACACGTTCTGAAGGGTCTCCTAAAGCTGAAAGCAGCAGTTCAAAGCCCTGGCAAAAGACAATAAAGAATGTAATTATTTTCCCTAAATTTATACTGAAGTTTCTCACACAAAACATGCATGCTAAAGAAGATTATAATCAATTTTCGAAACTTTACACTAATAAAAAAAACCAAGGTAGTACATGAAGCCTTTGAACATATATTCCCACCTCATCTACAAATGTAAACAGTAAGTGGTTCAATGATCCTGCTAGTACTTTACAGTCAACTTATCAGAATCAGTACAAACACATTTTACCACTCTGCCTTCAAAAACTCAAGGACAGGATTCAAAGTTCTTCATTTTCACACTTATCTGAAACATTATTGGGCAGTATTAAGTTGTATTACAACTTAACAGGCTTTATTGTAGCAGACAATTCTCTGTTAGCAAATGATGATATCAAGCCAGCTAACAGCATCATGTGGGCAATTAAGTGGTATGTTCTTGAAGCAAATTATGAACTATTAGAGAAGCTTCTGTATAATGCTTACACCTTAGGTTCTAATGATACTTGTAAGTATGTGTTTTCTTTTTGTTCTTGGTGATACAATAAAAATCGACATTCATATACACATCAACATGTACTGAAGTATTAGGAAAGATATGAAATAATTATATAAGACATTTTCTACATACAGAACCCAAATCATATTATACCTGTTGATATTTGTCTGGATCATCAATATATCCCATAATGATGCCAAGGCTTTTGATCACAGCTTCTCGTACCAGATCTGCCTTATCTTCCATTAGCATTTGCTGAAGCATGGAAAGTACTAATGAACTACGAATTTCTTTCTGTTTGTAATCAAGAAACATACTTGTTAAATCCAATGAAACAAGAAATGTGGGTTTATATAAATTTTTTTAAAATCATTTGCACATCTATTAGTGCTCACAAATAAAATCCCTTCCTCCAATCATCGATCCCTTTATGAATATTACAGTCACAGTTGTCACATCAGAAGATGAATGAATATAAAATGTCAGAAGCCTCATTAGAAAGCCTTTTGTCCTACTAAGCACAGAACTCAGGCCCTTTCATTCCTATGGAACCAAAAGTAACTAACTAGGAGCAAAAAACTACTATAGGACTAGACTTAAAACAGAATCTTTAATCACTGCACTGGTAAACTAGAGAAGTGCTCAGGTTTTTTAAAAACTTAGTTTGTTTTCCCCTTTCTCTGAAGCTTCCAGTTCACCACTGACTTAATTTTGCTGCTGTTTCTGACTGACAGAAGTATTCATGGAACATTCCACGCTGTCTGAAGAATTCTGCTATTGAATGTCAATTTTTTTTAGAGATTATTTCCTCTATTGGTCCTAACTATCGTTAATCTTCACTGAAACAAAGATGCTTTTTTCAGAACATCCGGTTTTAAAAGACATTTTATAGCTAGATAGACCTGTATTCCTTTATAGTGAGCCATTGCCCCAATGTGATTTATTGAATCTCACATGTGAGATATAAAGTAGAAGACTGACTGCCTATGCATAACATACACACTTGGAAATATTTAAAATTATAGAGGATGTTTTCATCACACAACGGATTTTCACCTTGCTTTCACTAGCAAAGTATGTAGAGGCAGTATCAATACTTACTGGTAAGTAAGGTGCTAGAGCTCCACAGGATTCTGCTACCAGTAGCCGTCTCTCTGGGTATTTGTGGTTGATCTGGTAAAGAGAAACAGAATGGTTATTTGCTTTGCAGTAAACAGCATTCAAAATGCGGTTAGAATGAGCTGCAACAGAGAAGTACATCTGCACCTTTTTTATAAACACTGACTATGCCTGTAAAGATTGTATACGGGTACTAAGCAGCCTCAAATTCTTGCACTGAGGCATAAAGGCAAGACCTTGTCTAGCTGTCCTATAAAATAGAGGTTCTAGTAAGAGAAGAATCAGAGAAGCATGGATGTATATGCAGTAAAAGGAATGGTGGAAAGCAGCATATGGGCTGCTCTGCTTTCAAGAATATGCATAACTTGTGAGCTAGCACGTCATGAAGTATTTTGTGTTGTGTAGCCCTTCAGGACCATCACTCCTCTGAGAATCACACAAGTGCCCTCTAGTGTTTTAAGCCAAGCAGTGCAGTGTAGCTGCCTCCGTCTTGTGCAACTGAGGTCAAAATATGACACACACATATTAAGCCAAGAAGCACTTGCATGCTATTGAGGTTCTGCCCACAAGTCTAGCATAAATGTGTAACACCTCTAAAATGTGACTGAAAACAGCTCGTATTCCCAAGAACCTCTTGATACCATACTACCTCCCCTTTCCACTCAAAGCTTTTTGAAAACTCTATTCTTACAAATGTAATATTGACACTTTGGAACCAAGTTTGCATCCCCATGGAGTTAGCTTTAACGGGCAGTGTAATGGTTGAACAATGAAACATGTGACATGTTTCAATATATTCTGTGACAAAAAAAAAAAAAAAAGTTTAAAATGGTGAGAGGGAAATGTGAATAGTTCGATCCTGTCCAAGATCCCTAAAATCCATGTGAAAGTCTGGAGCAAGGAAAGCTTACCTTGGCAAAGAACTATCAGATTAGGAAACATTTAAACAAATTGGACGTACACTGATCTGTGGGCCATGAGGGGGATACAACCCTAAGCTGGCTGATGTCACTGCAAGACCACTCTTGACAATCAACAAAATGCTGTGCCAATGACGGAGGTTCCTGAGGACTGGAAGAAATCAAACGTCACTGCTATCTTCAGGAAGGGCAAGACAGAGGATTCAGTGAAACACAGGCCAGTCTGTGGCCATTAGTCCCTAGAAAGGTGCTGGAAAGCATTTTCATACAAAGAAAGTGGTTGAGAATAGTCAGCATGAATTTATCTAGGAAAAACCATGCATGACCAACCTGATAGCTTTCCAAGATGACTGGCTCAGTGAACAAGCCATGAGGAGTGAATATTTTTATGCTGACCTCAGCAAGACTTGATATCATTTCCCATAACATCCTCATTCGCAGATTGATGAGGTCTGGACAGTTCTGGATTTCCCAGCTACAGAAAGACATTTATTTTGGTGCAAGTCCAGCAGACAGACATGAAGATGATTAAGAGACAGGGTATCTGACGTATGGGGCGAGGCTAAGAGCACTAGGGTTGTTTGGTCTTGAGAAAAGAGAACTCAAAAGGGATCTTATTTATAGGTATAAAATTAATACCTGTATCTACCTGCAGAGAGGTAAAGAACACAGAGGTGCCCAAAGAAAGGACAAGAAGAAATGAAATACAAGAATTTCTATTTTACTGTGAGGCTGGCCAAATGGAACACGTTGCCCAGAGATCTTGCGGAGCCTCCCTCTTTGGACATATTCAAAACCAGACTGGTCTTGGTCTTGAGCAACCTGCTCTAGTTGACCGTTTCAAGCAGTGGACTTGGACAGCAAGATGTTCAAAGGTCCCCTCCAAACTCAGCCACTCTGTGATTTGCTCAATTCTACTGGCTTAAGAAAAACTATAGGTGAAGATATAGTAACAAAAAACTTTGGACAACTTCGGACAACTTCTTATCTTGACTTTATTTCCACAGCACAATGAGCAATGAATGGCACCTGACCACTGATGTAGTATTAATGTCTTCAACTTTCTCACTGTTCTGATCTGGAATCACTGAAATCTCAAGAGCAAAATGTGGCAAAAAATAGTTTGAAAGAGACTTAAAATGCAAAAATCATAAGACTCAGGATTTAACTGAAGTCTCAAACATTGGAGAACAGTCTTTGAGCATGTCTATCATCATTTTCCATGCATCAGTAGGCACCTGCAATGCCTTTTTGGAAGAATGGAGATTTCATAGATGAGAAATATTAAAAGGTGCACAACAGGCTGCTTTAATACCTGTAGCATCTGCGACTTACGTGCCATCTTCCCAAATGCAAATTCCCTGCTGGTAACAGAGACACACTTTGCCTTTTGGTGCTTTGCTTTCCTGACAGAAAGAGCAAAGACCTGTTTTAACTGTTCAGGTGGACTGGCAAGACAGTATAAATAACACTCCTGGTACTGTGAAGACACACTGACACGCTGGAGTGTCCAGACTCAAGTTTCTTCAAGGCTTGTGTTCAGGGAAGATTATTAGCCTTTGGAAACCTAAACAGAACTAATGTTTACTACCATTTCTCTTTCTCTTGTCTTTAAGAAGCAGTAGTACAATTCTGAAAGTCAATTAACTGGTCACTAGTTCTGAGGGAACTTTCAGCATTCACAGAGCCTTGATCTAAACTCGGATGAGCCAGCTACCAAATTTTACCTGCAAAGAGCAGGTAGAAAGATTACAAAGACTAGCCAAATAACTCTGAGTTCCAGAATGTGTGGATGAAAATGCTCAATCTTCTGAGGGTCCAGACCTTTGCATCTGTAAATAGATTTTGACTGGAAACTAACTGCATGAATGCTTTCATGATTAAGGCATCTACTGAGAAAAGGTAGAAAATTATGTGTATTTGAGTTTCTTCTACAAACTCAGTCTTGTGACAATGAGATTCAGCTGGTATTTTGCTGGATAAAATAATGGCCTGTTTTCAGTACTGCAAACAAAGTCTGGCAAGCTGCATTAAATAAATGAATGGTGACATATGGCTTGGCAGCCTTATACGCTCTATTGTTACAGTTGGACTTGTTTCTCTTTTGCATCAATTAGCAAGAAACTGGTATGGTGAAGGTGTGCTCTTACTGAGGTGAGACTGTTCTGTTCTTTTTTAAGCACTGCTCAAATTTCATGAGAAGGACTAAGAAAAAATGTGATTATTTTCTGTTAAATTGCTATTGACTTGAGGACTTCTTTTAATCTACAGATACACCAGGCACACACATAAGCACAAATGCTGCACATACTAAGTATTTCTATTGTCAGAAAGCATTAATACTATTAAAGCTTGGACTTTATTGTGAAACACAGATGACTGTGTTATGCAAGAAACAGTAGAGAATTATTAGGGCAGAAAGACTGTACCATCAAAGCAAAACCTTATCACTCTGTCATGTTCACTATGTTTTAGGCAATGATGAACTCCCTTTTCTTTCTTATGCTAGGAAAATACCAAGCATTTTCATCTCAACTCATGCTGATCTTTTCCTATGCCTCAGATGAAAGAGTAGCAAGAGCATTTCAGTTTGGTTGTTCAGTTATTCCTATTAACTTAGAATATCTGTGAAAAACATCACTGTGACTCTAGAAGTCACACGTAAACTTCAGTCTGATCTTACAGGTGTAAAATCATGCCCATCTACAAAGGACCTATTTCTGACTACTTCAATCTTTAATTTTCTGTGTAAGAACTTAAACTAGCTGAAATGTGGACAGTGCTCCAGGGACGTAATACAACATAAAAATCAGCAACTGAAACCTTTAAATGAAAATGGATTTTCAACAGTCTGGAAATTACAGTACAAACTACAAAGGCACCTACCTGGCAACAGGTTAGGCAACAATGATGAACATGTGCATATCTACATTTCAATACAACAAAAATATGCAAGTAACTAGAATCTTCATATAGTCTTTGACAAATTTTCTGCTTTTGAGTTCATTTTCATGTTATATAAAACCGTATGTATAATGAGGAGAAATAACATCTAGATATCTTTCTGTAGAACACTTTGAACGGCCATTTGTTGAAAAACAAAACCAAAACAAGCCACCCTCAAACAAGTAAAACTCAACTTTTATAAATTTTTAACTAATTTTCCAGTGTAAAGCACAAAATATCAGTTACCTGTTCCCAACACTGTGGTAAAAGCTCAGCTTCTACACGTGTTGGTCCAACGTGTCGGGCAAATGCCACGCACCCAGTCAGTATCATCTGTCTGAAAACATAAATTTAAAGCTTTAATCTGTTTATGAAGTTCTATAATATAGAATATATTCTTTAAGCTACGAAAAGTAGACGCTGTCAAACGACAGGTAATTGTCTACAGTCAAAATTTGACACCATACACACTGACTTAAAGGCTAAATCTTAAACTAAAAGCCATGATTGCCCCTGCTCATTGCAGGGGGGTTTGGACTAGATGATCAAGGTCCCTTACAACCCAAACTATTCTATGATTTTATCTTGCTTTCTACTTAATATGCCTTTTCCAGAAACTTGCAGATCCCAAACTCCATGAACCAGACTCTGAGAATCTCAGATTTGGAAATCTGATTTCATCATGTCTGAGACTAGGAAACTAACTAAATCTATCATTTAATTTTCATTACTGAACATTATGATTCATCATTAAGTAAAAGCATCTAAATTACTTAATACTACCATACTATCAGTATTTTAGTCAAGTACACATACTGCTTTTATTTAGGAGCATTTGTGAGATTTAATAAAGTGTTCAAAACAACGTAATTCTTTTATGACATGGTTTTACAACATTCTAACATGTAAGTTACTGTCATTTCTCCCAAAATACTGAACTCCACTCTCATCAGAAACCATCTGAAGCCCATTATGAAGAGGAAGAAATTAATCAGTCTGTAGTATCTACAATCACACAAGTTATCTGTATTTATATTCTTCCATTTTTTAACTTTCCTCAAAGTTTGCAAGAAATCACTGTTGTTCCCTTTATTTCACAGGCACCATTTTTTTATTTTTTCAATGTAACTGTACTTAACTGCAATTTGTGGTATTTTAACTTTTATGTAATAAGTTTTTACTTCTACTTCTCCTGTTAATGGGATTGCAATGATCCTGACTTTGCATGCAATGCACCAGTTGTATTTACTTATATAGCGAGTTTCAAACAATAACACATAGACATAAGACGCTCATTTTATCACCTCCACAGTAAGACTAGGACACCACTGAGAACTTGTTCATTACTCCTTCGTGGAAAGTAAGGCAGGGTTAATTTGTGTCTGGTTTAGTGTCATGTCTAAGCTCCTAAATATTTACTGCAGCTAATAGTGTGCTCTTAAGGTTGAAAGGCAGAGATTCTGCTGGTTATTTCTTAGCCAGTTATATAATATCCATTAAAAAAAAAAAAAGCCCTCAATCACTTTCAGAATCTTTTCAAAGAGCAACAGTCAATTAAAAACAGACTTATTTTTTTCCAGCATTCTTTATGCAAACAGTCAGAGCAAGCTCTTTGGTGTTGTGTTTAGTTTGTTGCTTATCTCCCACCTCTCTACCACATGCAAAGAACTAGACTTCTGATCAAGGTAAAAAGGTTGGGGGGAAACAAGAACACAGTGAGTAGATATAACTCAAGAAATCAACAGTTGATGCATGATAGCATTATGGAGACAAAAGCCTGTGGTAATTTCAAGTTCTACAACAAACAAAATAGTTATTCAAACGCCTGCCTTTGATTCTATACACTGCACCTAATCACAGAACTGAGCAGCTGTAACCATCTTGAAAAGCATATGGCAACAGCGGGTATTTCAGAGGAAGGGAAGGTTGTAAGGTTCTCAACACAGGTCATTGAAACAAAACACAGAAACACTAAGCTGCTACAAAAACTGCAGTCTAGGCTGGACAAGGGAAAAACTTTGTCTTTACTGCCGTAATGACCTCGTTTGTTAACAAGATACTAGGAATGCTTTTCTCAAAAAGGTCTCACCAGGATATGCACTTATTATCACTTAGGCAAGAACATAAAGTAAATCAGTATGATTTAGCAGAATAGTATTTTGCTTCATCACCACAGAAACTGAAGCAAAATCAAGAATTAGACTACAGGAAGAAGGCAGAATTTAGAGAAGAACAGACATAATTTAACACTCCTAAACTCTAGAGGGTTTTAGAAATTAACTCCAGGCAATTCAGATCTTACATTACACAGTTCAAGATTCTTTTGCCACTCCTAAAGATTAAATTAAAAACTTACTAGAGTTTTCCTTAAGTCAGCAAGTTATGAGTGTTCTAAAGCAGGTGACATCACACGACTGATGAAAACTCATACTAGATACACTAAGCTGAACATGTTTTAGCTTCTTTTCATTAAGAGTGCTGCTTCGGGGTACATTACTTGGAAATGTTCAAGATTGTTCAACAAATTGAACTACATTTTAACCTTGCCCTAAAAGACTTTAACATTAATTGGACTTTTTCATGGCTCCTTAGTGTCCAAACCCAACATAATTGTTCCAAAGTAAGTTTAAGTAAAGCTAACATGTATTTGTTCCTTTGCTGCATCTGCATGCATCAAAAAGCCTCTCATGGGCAAGAATCATAATACAGGCTTTCCACATAATTGTTCATATAGTTTACAAAGTTAAATATTTAAAGTAAAACACTTACTTTAATGGGTTCATTATTAGAATTGCAATGTCATATTTCAGTCTCTCCAATTTAATAAATTAAAAAAGTCAACCTGTTATCCACTGCTACTTTAATGTATAACGTAGGCCTGTACAGTATAGCAGAAGGTAAACAAATAACATATGCAATAATTAATACCATTATTCTGGTGACTGAAGCTGAATGTCTTTGCTTACTTCATATCACACAAGGCTGCTAAAATATTATTTAAACTTATTTAGATAAACAATCATGCATAATAGACTTCCGTGCAAATATATATAAAAACAACTGAAATTCTGAATAAGTATTTTCTGCCTAATTTTGTATTCAGGATGTATTTTACTTGATGGAATTTTACTTATTCTTCAGTTAGGTGTTATGTCACCTTTAAAACACATTTTGATTTTTATGTGTGTAAATGTTTGTCCTGCATAATCTCCTGTCCCAGAGATTATGGCAGAATATTCTTCTCAAATTTCTGATGATAATGAGTTAATTTTTAGATATAAATCTAGGTCACAACAAAGCAAGAAGAAGGAAACTTCAAGGAAAAATAAGCTTGGCTTTTCTCCTTTATTAGCTGCTGGAAAACACACACCTAACTGCAGCTAAACAGGCACATGAGAACTCTACTTGAGAGGCCACCAATACTGTGACAAATTAGCTATGAGAGGCTACAAGGAGAGATGTAACATCCTTCTCCCCTCAACCACAAAGTAATTGTAGCTTCTCAATCTGCATGGGACATTTAAAACATTTTAGATAACAGTAGATGCTTCAGAAGCAGATTTCTAATGAGTATGAAGTAGAATGAGGACAGTATCTTTCTGTAATTCCAGTATACATAGTGCCACTGTACTAACAAGCTGTGTTTATTTATGCATTTTTTTTGTCTCCAAAGCCATGTCTCTCAATTGTACCTCATCTCTAAACTTTACAATGGGAACACAATTGATGGATGTAGATACAATAGAATGACACCAGAACACTTCAGAAAATCTTCAAAAGAAATGCTTTCAACCTATTCCATGATGGTTGTTCTATCTGAAGACAGAACAGAGCAACAATAGATACAGATGCTTACAAAACACCTCTAATGAAAATAATGGAAGGCCCTTAGATCAAATATGAAAAATCCTTCCATAGTTAGAGAAGGAAACACACCAGCTAGGGTACTGTCTTTCAACCTTAAGGATACTCTTATCAAGTCAGTACAAAGACGTTAGATTTCCTGAGTACTAAGGAAGAACTAAATTTATAAAACAAAGCAAAAAGTATACTTTGTTTCAAAGTCTTAACCAAAACAAAACAAAGCTCTTAACACTTGTCAGAACTAAACCACTGCTTCAGTCTTCTGATTTTTTATTGCCAGCATAGCAGTGAACCATAAGAAGAAATAATACTATTTTCTTATGCTATTTTCCCCAACTGAATATCATAGTTAAGAGAAGCTGTTTCAATTTCTGTATCAACCATTGCTAAAAATTATGATCTTAAAGCTCATTTTAACAAAGCATTTCAGTTTAAACAAAAAAGGAACTGAAATGTTACACTGCAGCTTAGCAAGAGCATTCTTACATTTCAGTAACTAGAAGGTACAGGTCATAGAAATGGAAAGTCCTGAAGTCCACATAAATTTGTCAACACTATACCAGCAAAATATCAGCTTAAGAGAAACTTGGTTGAAATCATCCAATAATATCCAGTTTCTATTAGTTCTGCTCCTTTGACAAAGAAAAACAAGTTCCTTCTTATCCCGCAACACACAAACGCAAACACACCTTTGCTCATCATCTGGTCGTTTGATCAAATTGAACAGTATGTGTAGAAGCTGATCTCTCTCTTTGGGTTCAGGATGGAGGCAGGCTGTACACAGTATGAGTGGAATCAATTCCTAAAAAATTGTGGGTAAGGGAAAACCAAACAAAGTAAAAACGCTTTGGGCATATATTCATTAATGGCAAAAGAAACTAAGAAGATAAATCTAGACACATAGTATCAGAACATTTAGAGGTGGTGTTTTTAGAGTCTTGATCTCCTATTAAGTGACCTGAAAAAAGTGAAGGTCTACAAAAGTTAGAATTATTTTCCTGCTAGGAAAGATGAGGGGAGAACCAGCACATAAAATAAAAAGTTCTGCAAAGATTACAATTAACAAATGCAGGTCACCTGTAACCAGAATTAGAGGATAATTATAGTTTAAATTGTCTTCACTACCTACTGAACTAAAGCAAGCTTCACATATATCTATGGAATAAAGCTCCTAAAGAAAAAGCTACTTGTGATAGCATGGAGTTAAAGATTAAAATTTCCAATTAAGCACGTACACAATTTTGTGCACAAGTTTGAATAAGCACTGAGAAACATACATTGGTAAAGGTGGCACTAGACAGCCTCTATTTTGTGTTGACTGAGAACAATGTGATTTTTTTTTTAAAAGGTCTGCTGTTGTTGGTTTTGTGGCTTTTTTGTTTTGTGTTGTTTTTTTTTTTTTTTTTTAAATGAAGCAGTAATATCTGAAGCTGAATTTTTTTTATTTTTTTTTTTTTTTAGAGCAATTCAATTCACTTAAGGAACAAACTACCAAGAAACTACTGTGTAAAGCATTAACTGAAAGAAAATACAAGGCTGTTCACAATGGTGAAGACCTCCTCTCCTTTCTAAACATGCCTTTAAAGCTCATGGTATTCATTCCCAGGAGAAACAAATGTTTCTGGAACATTAACTGGAAGTCCCTTTCCTTAACTTTTTTGAGGTGAGCTTTTGCTTAGAAGTCGTGTAGTTTCCAAATTCAGTTAAATATTTTAGGGACAGAAACATCACACTGGGAAGTCAGAAGGAAAGAACAAGACAAATCTAGGTGTCTGCAGACAAAACATGGGCAAGTAATCTGGAGACTTCCTCTCCCACCTGCCACATGTGGCAAGTTTTTTGTGAATTAATTAGCTGTGATAATCAAGTAGGTGAAAGTGGGAAACACTCCTGAAGTTACTAGGAAAGATCATATGAAACCCGGAAAAACCTGTAATTATTTGTAATAACTTTGCAGGGAGGTGCCAATTTCTTCTTGCAGATATTCAAAGTGAACTATTCATGATGTTCTTGACAGTAAGCCTATGAAATGAGGTGGACACGTGGAAACAGCATTAAAGACACCCTCACTGCTCAACCTGTAATTTCCTAAACAGCAAGTGCTGTTTATTTTAAATATAGAACAACACTCTATTTTAGAGCAGTGCCTAAGCTAGTCAACTCCTGATAAGCTTTTGTTTTCATTTTACAAGGATTCTACTCAGCACGTTATTTTTCTCCCCTGTACATCCTAACATGCATTTTACCATTCTGGGAGATATCTTGGCAATATTTAACCCAATTATGGTACAGATTAGGGAATTTATGATGAGATGGAGGAATGAACGTGGAAATACCCTAACTACCACTTAAAAAAATCTGAAAGCACAGAAGGAAAAATGATCAATAAATTTCAACAGTTTGGACTGATCTATTTCTCAGTATTTTGAGATCTATCTTTCTGAAATCTCCATTAAGTTTGCATTACCCAACTGCTCTTGCAATTATTCTTTCAAAGAGTTTAAAATAAAAATAATTACCCCATGAAATGGGACAAGCCTATTTTTTATGGTCTGGGTTTTCTGTTTCATCTGTTGAAACCATCACACTGACTTCATTTTCCCAGTATGCTTGAGTACCTACTCAGAAATCATAACTGCTTACTCAGAACTACTACTAGATTTTTGAAACAGTGCCTTTCAAATTGAACGAAATTAAAGTTGTCTTTTCCCAGCTGAGTCTTCATGAAAGCAAAACATCTCTGAATATTCACCTCAATACTACTGCCTTGTGTGTGAAAGGCTAATGAATAACCTAACACAATTGACAGGGGGCATATACAAGGCTGGTTCTTTACCTTGCAGAAAGCTGGTTATTATAGCTGACGGAATTAGTTGTATTTTCTTGTCCATTGGTCACATTCTTTCATGCATACTATGGGAGAAGTGAATGTTCTCTGCATCGCTGCATCAGTGCTTCTACAGTTCCTTCTATTAAGGGGAGTGGAGAAACAGTGAGAAGTCTTGAACAGTGTTTTATGCGCTCCCTATAGACTTAATGGACAGGAAGGTAAAAGTGGAGGGAAAAGGGACTTTCTGTGGGACAACAACAATTATACTGCTCTCATAGATAGAGAAAACAGGTCAAGTGAAGACTCTCAAAGGTGTAAAAGGGGACAGACTTTTCTTGGGATGTTCAGGATTATCAAGAACAAACAAACAAAAAAAACCAAACCAAAACAAAAAAAAAAAAAAACCAAAAAAAAAAAAACCAACAAAAAAAAAAAAACCACAAAAAAACCCAACCTACAGGCAGGTTCGAGCTCATTCCTTCCTCTTACCATGCCTTAGATGTAACTTGTTCAATAAATCTCAGATTTTTTCCATTCTCAAAATCAGCAGAAAAGTGCTGTAGGAAGTGGTAATTTTCCAATAAGACACAACAATATTAGCATTTGGCTATTTAAATTCAAGAGAAAAGTAAATAACATTGTTATGGAGACTGTATGTAATTATTAATAATCAAGAAGAGGACTTCCAGTGATATTTGAAACACTCTGCCTTCCTTGGGAAGGAATACCAATTGTGCTGACAATCGTAAAGCAAGAATGTTAAGTTTTAAAAAAGCCAACAAACCTCCACTTAATTTGGAATCCTTCCTAAATGTTCTGTTCATCCCCAAGTACCACTTTTCCCCTTTTGTTTCCTACTTAAGAAAACTGATTAGTTCATGCTGATGTCAGCTGACAGTACCAGGAGGAGGAACTTTCAGAACTGCAACACTGTTTTCCCATTAGATGCCAAGCAGACTGCCACTGTAACCTTGTTAGCATTTGCACCTTGATGAAATAAAGCACTGTGATCACCGAGGTCTCACCTCTGGCACTGAAAACGCAAGTTAGTATCTAAGGTAGTTTATATCTGTGAGCTACCCAGATGTAAAACTGGGAGAAGAAATTTGTTTTTACTGTGACATAAGCTACACACAGGTGAGCAATGGACAATCATAGAATCAACTAGGCTGGAAAAGACCTTTAAGATCATCAAGTCCAACCATTACCTCAGGACTGCGAAGTCCACCACTAAACCATATCACTGAAGGCCTCATCTACATGGTTTTTGAACACTTCCAGGGACAGTAATACTACCACTTCCCTCAGAAAACTGATACTATGAAGCTGACCTAATGTATTGCACAGAACTTAAATGGCCCATCTCCTCTGTTCTATTTCTGTGCAAATGTCCACCTATGTCTCTCCAAAGAGAAAATATTTTTTCCACCATAGTACCTTAGAACAACTTCTCCGTAACTTAAAAAGCATGTTCTGTTACCTTTGAAAAGGATTCATTATTTGAGCTGATTCAAGTCCTCAATAAAGACAGTATTTACATGGGTATATGGAGCAGCTCTTCATTATGGTCAAAAGGTGGCTTTGTAATGGCAACTGGTATCACCCTACCATATGCAGAACAGTTCCTCTTCCTTCATATTAAAACAAAATATTGACGTTTGGGAGTTTTTTAAATGCATCCTATAGCAAGAATTTGTCTTTTTGTTGACAATTTTCTTACAAGTTAGAAAGGAATTTTCTACCTGTGTTGTTGCCTTTGTTATAATTATTCTTGTTTAACATTCTGACAAAAGTCTTCTAGATCTTATTTTCTCTCACTAATTAATGTCTTTTTGTTGGAGTGTTCATAAGCAAAGTAAGCATTAAGTGTCAAGACTGGTTACTTCAATAGCTTAAGATAGCCATCTTTATCATTATTTCAAATATTAATTTTTATTTAAAATATAGCAAACGAGTGACAATTTAATACATAAACTAGGACACAGTTATGACTGATTTTGCAAATGTATCCCCTTTTAATGTTCTCCATGTAAAAATTATTCTGTAACTTAGCTTCTGACAACAAGTAAATAAAATAAAATAATCTGTAGCAACTGAAATAGCTGCAGGTATTAACATATTACTGATATGGATTATCTTGTGTGAGAATGTATCTGAAGTTCAGAATTCATCCTTTTAGTTCTAAAATGAAAAAAGTATTTAATAGCAAGATTAACATGACTCAGAACTTTGTGCTACTCAATAATATTAAGATTACAACTCTAATTACATTTCATGGGATCAGCCTACTATTCCAGGATCCAAATTAAGCCTTTCATAGATCCCCAAAGGGATGCTTTTACATAAGAATCAATGTAGATATTGGTGTGGAAAAAAAACCCCTGTACTTCTTTGTTTGCATCTACTGTTTATTTGGAAAGCTGCCTATAACACCACTGTGATAAAACTAGTAACAATTGGCAATACAATTTAAACATTAAACTCCTTGCATCTATGAATCATGTTATGTTTAAAGATGTGGTGTCAAAGTATATGGTGTCAAAGTCAGCTTTCGGACTAGACATGGAAAGGATACTCTATGAGGTTAACCTATTTCATTCTAAGAAAATTACATTAGCCCCTCATATCCAGAGAAGGGAACTAAAGGACCTAAATTAACAAATGGTTACGTCTGTGTCTCGTGTGCCTGGGGCAGCTCTACACCCCACCCCCCCCCAAAAAAAAAAGCCCCCTGAGCCAAAACCAACACCCTAATTACATGAGAAAGAGAACCAGCAAACCTGCTGTGGTCAACACTATCCGTGTTTTTCAGAAACACAACTTATAGAAGCCTACCACAATCTAAGTTTTACAGAGCAACACAAAGTATTTTAATTGTTCATTTAAGCTTTTCCATTCTCTCCTATTCTGTGAAATAGAAACAGTCATTTAGAAGATACTGATGGCTGACAATTTTCATGCCCAGAAACTCAAACTTGTATACCTTTATCCATATCCAACCAGAATGATATCTGCTTGACACAGCCACTGGAAACAGCCACTGCCAAGCCCTGATGCAGCATTCTTCTATATTTTTTAACAAAGCCAGCATTTTATGGCTTTTAAAGTGTAAGACGGAGATGAAAATCTGCAGTAAGATAGATATTCAGCTGTACCATGCTTTAAGAAACAGCTACCTATGAAAAATGTCAGAGAATAAAAGTGCCTCAGTGATGTCTATGTGTAATTACTATACGCTAATGTGAACAAGTTTAAATCTACAGCATTGCTTTCTGTCAAGAATGGCAACCATTCAGAGTTTGCAGATTCAGCATTCTTTGCTTCAACTTTAAATAGAAATAAAAGCAAACCTCTATTCTTAACATTTTGATCTCTATGTAAGTTACAGTTTCTCAGTGTATATATATATATAAAATCAGTGTTGCAATTTAGTAAACCATTACTGTTGTGATTTTGCTAAGTTTGCATAGCACAAATGAAAGTTACAGAAACTAACTCTGGAATAAAAGGTGGGATGAAAAGCAAGGAAAGGTGTTTCTTGATAAAGAGTAACAAAAACTTGATATTAAACCAGCAAGTTTACTCTAGCCCAAACTCCGCTAAAAGACTACATACTGCAGAGTGTGGAAGTTGTACATACAAACGACATTACCTTGTTACCTGCCAAAAAAGATACTCATTTTTACATCTTTTACAGGGTGACAAATCAGTATTGCTAAAATTTTAAAAGATTGCTTTCTTCTAATTATAGTTTAGTTTTAAAGGAATCATTTTATGGTATACATCTTGAGAAATGGAAGGTGGCTGATGTTATTTTTAAAATCTTAAATGTGTTTTAGTATTAAAAACACAAATGAGGATACAGATTCCAGTGCAGATGAAATTCTATGATCAAGCTGCTCATATGCAGGAAGTGTTATCACAGACTGCATACGCAGCCAAATTGGTGTTGTTTCTCTTTTTTTGAAGAGTCGTAGTAAGTTTTTAGCATTTTCTTATTGTTCATTCCATTTACTATTTGGCTTGCAGTATCTCCTTTGTTTGAGAGCATATTCACATACGAATCTAAACATTGACATACATGTTTTCAAGCAGTTAGGATAATCTAGACACTTAGATTAAAATAAAATTCTATTTATATGTTGATAACTGGAATTTTAATGACTACAAATTGCTTTCAGGCAATTATCCTATATTAGGCATTATCGATTTGACCCAATTGAGCTGCTCTGCCAGAAATGACTAAAATGATCTCCTCAGCTACCCTATTCAATACTATGGTTTTCCTTCTTTGTTATCTTCCATTGGAACCTAAACTACAGACATTGAAGTATAATTAAAGCAGCAGCAATACATAAAAATAACAGAGAATTTCAGAGATGCATAAGTAATTCTGACGCTAACTGAATCACTCAGGTATCAGCTGTAATATTTAACAGACCACTTATCACCAAATCAGGCAGGCTGTTACCAACCTTAAGCGGGTTAAAAGCATTGCTGAAATGGCTTCTGAATCTCTGGTAAAGGACAATACCTCTTAAGAGACTGTCAACCTCCACAAGCCCAGTTTCTCCAAATCGAAAACGTATAGCACAAGTATAGTTTTCAGCTTAAGATTTTGCAACTAATTTCAACACAACGGATACTTAAAGAACAAAGATAGGTACTTTAGGGAGTCATCACAAAATTGTGTTTAATTCTCATGTCTAACACTGACAGTGTACAATCTTAAATACTACCACTGTATCTTTTCAGAGCAGATGGACAATCACTTTGCATTATAAAGTGAATCTGTTAGGTATCTTTCTCAAATCAGTGATTGTTTGTTATATTTTTACATAACTTCTCTGTAAAATTGTGCCAAGACTCTTTCACAATAAGGTTGGTTTTGGAAGAGACAAGCTCTTAGGCTAGCTTTTGTAATAATGATATTAATAAATACTAACAGATGGTTTACCCCAGTTTTCCTTCAAATTCCACAACTACATCTGAAAGAACATTACAACAGTTATAGCAATGGATGGGTAACTGAGAAAGTTATTTTTAAAGCAAATTTCAATTCTCGAAACGTTAAAAGCATCCCATGAAATCCGGTTACACAATTCTTATTTGTGGCTTTTTCAGTCAAATTGAAACAGATGATTTGTTTAAGGCAAAAATACATGTAATCAAATGTAACTTCAACTGTAAAATAAATTAAGTAGGAAATACTTTTGGTAGCCTAAAAGGTCACAAAAATACTAAATGCATTACATATATTATGCTACAAGCTGTGAAAAGAAGCCAAAATACCACATCCTGCCAAGCAGAGGGAAAGGAATAAAACAGAAATTAAGCACTGATCCAGGAACATTTACAGAATTATTCTGAGAGACTATTAACAGAATCACTTCTGGAGCACGAAGTTCATACTCCCAGCCCCTCAGAAAAATTCCACCTTTTTATAAAGTTTGAGACTTTCAAAATGTGGTACATGTCGAACTCACCATAGCAACTGCTGATAATTACTTGTATGTTATAAAATTTTTAAATTATCGGATCAGTACAAATTTCTTGAGGATTTTTCAAAGCCTTCAAATTAATTTATACAAAACACACTACTAAGTCTACCCTACTGTAGGTCCCCTCAACAAGGACTAAAACTTTACTCAAACTAAAACTGAAGCTATGCCACTTCAAACCTTTTATTTCAGTGTCAACTATGAGGCTGCTGAATTTTTGATTGATACATTTTCTGATTTTTAATTTTTACACAGTTGGTAATGTGCAATATTGACAACAAAGCAACACAAAACCAGTCTTTTTTTTCCCCCCATCTTCAATCAGATGTCTTCCCTTTCTACACTACATAATATGAATGATTCTGCAAAACACCATCTTCATTTACATCAGAATATACATTACATTTTCATAATTTTATTTAGCTTTGTTTTAAATTTAAGGAAAATGTGTAAGCAAGATGGCTAATTTTCTTAGGAAGGGGTGTTTTTGATGAACATGGGGCTTCTAGAAACAGATGGTAAAATAATTTTTTGTTGAAGTACTTAGTGCTGCAAAAGAACCTGTACGTTAATCCTTATTAAAACCAAATTTAATGTTTAAACTTATATCCTCTGCTCTCTGTAACACACATTAACCATGGTTGTCTCTAACAAAAACTCTTGTGCAACCACAAAAAGATGGACCTACAGTAACAGGCTTGCTGAATGCTAATGGGTGCCTTAAGCAAAGGAAGAAATATTAGGATACCATGCAGGTTTACTGAACTCACCTGACAGAGGTGTAAAACCATTCTCTAGGAGCAGAGATGCATGCACAAAAGTAAGAATATGATTGCAAGTAACAGACTTCATGAAATTAGACACAAGATCTTCAAAATGAATGAGAAAACATCTGGGTAAAAACAAAAACTAAAATTTCAGGGTTCCTCACCTCTCGCTTTGCAAGCAGCACATTAGGAACAATATGAGGCAGGCAGCGTCCCAACATTAACATGACACTTTTTTCACTGTCTGCAATCCGAGATACCTAGAAAACCAAGTTGTTTGTTTGTGTTGTTTTAAATGAAGCATAGCAATAGAAAAACAACATTTCAAAAGAATAATAGGAATTGCAGTAGGCTGATCACTTACAAGAAAATACTTATTTTACTCACACACATTAAAACACAAGTTTGACCTGGCAGTATCAGCAAAAGCATGAAACCACTTATACACTTGAAGCTTCCCAGTAACTATACATCACTGTTTCATGTTTAATCTAAAATCTGAAAGCATATCCTTATTTCTTAAGTTTCATGCACATAAAGTAATTTCTCCATCTATGTTAATAGGTCTTGTTTCAAAGCAATTATTGCTTAACTATTGCTGCCATGCAGAATAATGCATCTTCTAGTTTATGTCAACTGGGAAATTTACCTCTGATCCCAAACGACTGTCTGCTGACATCCGACAAAATGACAGTAGTGCTTGATGGAAAGCTGGTGACAATTTCCTGAAATATTGTCAAAAGGGAGGGGAGGGGAAATCATAAATCAGAAAGGTGATTGAACAACTCCTTACACTCTGGTTTAACCAGCTAGGTTAAATGACATTCAGAAAACGTTTTAAGTGAAGCACACCACAGAAGTGTTTGTTAAAAATTATCTTTGACTTTTAGGATGTTTAGTTTGTAGCAAGAAAAGTAGAAGTGGGTATCCTAATTAAGAAGTTACTTTCAGTTCCGAAAAATGTAACATCTTTCAAAGCACTGCACAGACATAAATAGGACTAAAGCCTGAAGAAGAGGAAGCTTTAGCAGTACAAGAGGAAGTATACAATTATGCAAACAGAGAAGGGGCAGGCAGAAATCACAAGAAACCCTATTCTTGCTTAATGATCCAATTCTGAACACTGCATAAAACCATCTGAGTAGTCATTCACTTACAAGCTTCAGGATTAAATAGTGATTGCTCAACTGCCACTCTGAGATATAAATGTTGGATTCAAATGTATAGTGATAACCTCAAAACTAAATTGCTACCCAATCCCTGATGTTAATATGTATCTACAGAAGTACTGCCTCACAGCCATGCACAGCACCAGCCAACACAGCCAAGCTACTCAAAGCCTTGAAGCATACATATAAAACCCTGGTAAGTGTTTCAAAACAACCTTGTCATAGGAGGACAATTTGGCAGAAATGTACCTCAGAAAGCAATTACTGGACTGACCATTACATAAAACAGGCAAGCAGCAGCATCAGGAACATTCTATTCTTTCCAGTAATGACAACTCCCTCTGCCTTACCTGAGGCCTGTATATAGACGCTAATCTAACACTGCCTCATTCGCTATGCTTGAACAGGAAAAAGAACATGTCTCTTCCAAAACATTCACAGAAAGCATCTAAGCCTGTATCATCATGTACTGTTTGAGTCCTCTAATGACACTTTATGACTTTGAGAGGATAGGAACAGGCAATTCCTATTTCTCAGGCATAAAGTGGTTAGCACCTTTCAACTCTTAAAAAAAAAAATGCTATTTTGTACTGTGAGCACACAAAATCCTACACACATGCAATTACACATATGAACACATTTTTTATCTAATACACTGTTTAATATAAATACACCATCATTCACTCTTTTCTAGGAAAAAAAAAAGGCAGATTAAGAATTCATGTTCCTACTTAAAACTGTTTAAATGAATCCACATGGGGACAGATACATACAAAGTAATTTTCCTCTTCTATTTACAAAATACGATAAATAAGAATTACTTACATTCAAGTTTCTTTCTTGACAATACAGGGTTTTAAAACATATTTTAAATTTTAATGAGATTTAATTCCAATCAGATTAGTCTTTTGATAGGGTTCACTTTTAAAAAGTTACTAAATGACTTAGATGGTAACAAGTTGTAGAGGATCTCTGTTTAAGAATGTCCTAGACCTTATTCTGTAACAGTATTCTTGAACGACAGATTTACAGTCTCTACTCAAGGCCTTTAGGTTTATCTGCATTGGGAGAACAGAAGCAAGTGTTGCAAAGCATCAGCTTGATGTTAAGAGAGTGGCAAGGCATTGGCCAGTCCTTTGTCTGGGCTCTCCTTCACCTTGTTTGTTCTGCCGAACCTCAGATCCTTCCCCACTTGAAATTTTAATTACATTGTACACAAGGGCAAAGTTCTATCCTCATTTCGCAGAGACTGAAAACTATGACGATATGTTGCTGTATTTCCCTTGGGGTTAATTAACAGCAAGCTCTGGGCAGGATGGATCCCATTGCAATTGCTGGCTATATTTAGCATCAAGAAAGGTTCTCCTTGAAGAAGTCTAATAAAATCCTTGAGGGCTATGCTTGACAGAAATTATGACAAACGCAGGTCTCCTGCACACAAGTCAGGGGAAAGTCTTTTCAAAGGCTAATAGATGCCACTGGTGAAGATTTTAAAGTATAAGAAAATCTGATGAATATGAAACCCAAGCACACTCTTCTGTGTAACACTAGGACAAAAGAGTCCATTTACTGAAAAAGGTAAAAATGACTGCTATATACAGATAACATCTTGTTATTGGTGCAAACCACCAAATACCTTAAATGAGCTGAATAAATACATGTGGTATGGTCCACTTAAACTCCTGCTAGTGCTTCCTACTGCAATCTGTTAGATGGCATTTTTCCAATGATGGCCACATCCTAGTTCACGGGCATGGACACAGCTGCTCTGAGCGCAGGCACACAAAGCAGGCGCACTTGCTCTTCTATCCTCCCATCTGGGCAAAATTTCTGCCAAGAATCCACTCCCCAGCTACAGTAGCAACAATCTTGCCCTTTATGATAGAGTCTCAGCTTTTAATGCCTCTCAATACTTTCTGAATAAATTATAGTAATTGTCTTCTATAAATAACCACCCTTGGACTGATATAAATATCTAGTACTTCTAACATGCTACTTCTCCCACAGATCTCAAAATACTTTGACAGCTTTTACTGCAAAAAATGACCACATTGTTAAAAACCAAGTGCATAATTCCGGGAGAAAATGTAGTGATATGTATCTATAAAACACTGTATCAAGTATGGTTTCCTTTGACCCTTCACTAACATGTTAAGCCCAAAACCCAGTACAAAAATAGCTATGCATGCATTAATTTATTTCTGAAGTGAACAGCATTTGAGGAGACCTCTGAAGTTAACCCAATTGCGATTCAAGGATTTATTCAACTACTTTTAAAATAAATCCATGTGCAGTTATATTTAAGACTGTGAGTGACAACACAAATTCTGTTTTTCTAGACTACTATGTTAAATCCCACCAGAGATACTCATAGTTCCTTCCTCACTCGGTGATCTCATCCTATTTTGATACCCATCCTCACTATCTCTAAACCATCAATCTAACATTCACGCATTTAATGCCTCCCAGAACTCTCAAATACTCTGCGTAAAAAGAAACTTGCTGCAAGCCACAGATGAAAGTAGGTAGACAAGTTTATTTTGCAAGAAAAGTAAATTACTAGGAGGGGTATGCAATTACTTTGTTTCTTATCCCCCATCTCCCCACTTGTATTGATTTTCCATCTGCACAGACTATCACACAGATTTCTACTCGGTATTTTCAAGTAGAAGGTAACTCTAGAAACATATTACTGTATCAACACCTGTAAAAGAACACCAAGGTAACTGGCAAAATACAAAGCAGAATGGGTACCCGCTCCCCAGGGAACAGCAAAAGTAAGACCATGAGGTGAGCTACTTGGGCAACTTTGTCTGCAAGAGTAATTTTAGAAATTCTACATACCCTCACTAGGTTTGTGTTTTGTATTACTCCTGATGACTATACAATGGTTTATCTATTATTAAATGAACATGTGTCATAGTCCCCCTCTTCATTATATATATATAATACTTAAAAAGACTGTGTAGATTGGAGAGGCTTTCTCAAGAACACTCGGACACACAAACTCAGTCTCCATGTAATAACATGAATATCCTATTTTAACTAAAAGAATCAGAGCTGTCCAATGAAGCCTTGCCCCAAATTCAAAACTCAGAAAGCAGAATTATTAAAAAAAATACATAATTTTAATAATCTGATTATTAAAAAGTCAAATCATACAGGTCTTAGAGTACCCAGAGAGTTATACAAATCAACATAGGAAAAAATAAAAAAAACCTCCCAACCACTCTTCATGCAGAAAAGAAGAGGTTTCATTATGAAATTAACCTTTAAAAGAGAATGGAGATACCCTGTCTTTCCATTCACCAGTTTGAATTTAGGGGCTTTTTGTTGTTGCAAGATACAGGACTGGTTTTAGAAACAAGCAGGAGGTGAATAGAAACCCTTAAACTTAAAAATGCAGGTTTATCAAAGGTACTGCCTCCGAAAAAGATTAGGAATAATATTAAAATATTAGCACTGTACCCTAAAGGTAAGTCTTTCAGTTTGAAATACAAATGGTCTAAAAATTCTGAAGAATTTTACTTTTAGAAAAATATCTACTTTACAAGAACTTTTAATTAAAGCATTCCAGTTTAAAACTTATCACTAACCTATTAGGTTTATCAAAATGGACTGCAGCTTTTGTTGATGAAGAACAAGGGGACAGTTTCTCTGTTTCTTTACAGGGCACTGAATTTAGTGTTTCATCTTTAGAAGTCCTTGAATCCACTGCAGCTGATAAAGAAAGGCTTGTGTCTTCAGTGTTTCCATGCTTACTGTCATTCTCAGAGCTCCTGATATCCAAGTACCGTCCATTGTCCTCTGAGACTGTGAGAGGCACTTGTTTTAAAGAAGGATGGGGAGCTACACCATAAACTGTTGACACAGCATAGTTTTCGTTCTTGAGAAAATCTATTTCGCTAAAATAAAGAAAAACAAAAAATTAAATGTTTCTGTAGCTTTCATAAGAAGGTTGTTAGAATCACAAGACTGAAGCACAGAAATCAGGCCAACATAGGGAAGAGCTCCCTTTTCAATTCCATTATGCTCAAAAATTCCTTTGATACAAATGTTATATCACATAAGATGTTCAAATTAGCACCTATTCAATTGAGCTCTTTAGTCAATAATTAGTAGTAGCAATAATGCTGCCCTCTGATTGAATCAATGAACTAAGCGAATAACAATAGTGTTATCTGCTTCTGACTGAAATCTGAGCACTGAGACACAAGCTGTCAGGAGACAGAACTCTGTCTGGAATATAAAACTTAAAATACGATAGTGGTGAATTAATATATACTATCCCACCTGGCTTTGAAATAGTAATGATACAAGTCAATAAAGGCACTTAAAAATTATACACTTGCCCATGTGTTGTATTGGTGCATCTCATAAGAGGAATGGTATATTATAGCTTAGAATCCTACGTTTTGACCAAACTTTTAAAGTCTATTTTGTTGCTGTTAAAGATACTTTCATTGCTACTTTCTTGCTCTGTATAAAGAAAAACGGTGTTGAAATAACTCATTAAAACAGTACTACAGTGTGTACAGCTTACTAACACTAAGGAGTGAAATAAAGCTAACTTAAGAGTTAAGCAACACAAAACACAACAGAACTGATTCTGTTTTCAAGGAAATCAAGAAGTTGCACTGAAAACAAAACTGATTACAAAATTAAGTAATGTAGCTAATAAAAGGGAAATAGTCAGTCTGAAGTCTCCTTTTCTAAATCAAATCCCATGTATCAAGAAGGAAAGACTGTCCTGCTCTGAAGAGCTCCTAATAATTTTCTAAGTGTAAATTGTAAGTGTAAATTGTAAGTTTTCATATATGTGCTAGAAAAAGAGAAGTTATTCCAACATTTAACAGCAGTCGAGCAGATTTATAAATACATACCTCTCAAGTCTTTGGATTTGTTCCATCAAAGACCATTTCTCACTGTTTAACACACTAATTTGATCTTCTAATTTCTGCACTATTAAACATTGCTAAATACAAGATAGAAACAAGAGTTTAGTCCAATGAAGCTTAGCAGTACAGCAAACAGCTGAAACATTTCTTCTGTACAATCTCTTACTTCTATGGACTGTGGTGTTGTTTCAAACACAGGGATGCTCCCAAGTACAGGAGTAGCAGCCTCTAACTCATCATCTTCTACACCAACTGATACATCCACCACATCTTTCGCAGTAATATGATGGTTTCCAAAGTCACGATAAAGTTGTAACAGGTCTGGAGGTTTTGGAATGTTCAATCCTACATCATCCCAAAGTTCAAAATCCTTCAAAGGAATAAAAGAAACTAAAGCATACCATACACTTCCTTTTTTTTTTTTTTTTTGTTTCTCTTCCTCATTAGAGTGCAGGTCATACAACAGCAAAACAGTCACTTTGAGACTGCATTGTAGTAAAGCAGATGAAAACTTGAATCAAACATCAAGACACTAAAGTAGAAAACGAAGCCATTTCATGACCCAGGTTGGTTTCACCCTAAAGGCAACTCTAGGCAATGTACTAACGATAGGACCTTTCAAAAACACGTAGCTCACAATCATTTTAATTTTTTTTTTAATCTAGGATATGAACACTTTTTACAATCAGATACAATATCATCAAATTCTAGCAAAAGCCAGCGCAGTTGTTAAAAGGCTTTCTACTGATAGCGGCATAGTTTTGTTCCCGAACTCATTCACAAGTATAGGCATAATTTTCCAGAAGCAGACAGTCAAACCACTCTGTAAATAGGGTGCATATTCTTGGTGCAATTTATACATAACTGTATTAATTGTGTAGAGGCGTAAACAATACTAGGGCCCCCTGTCTCAAACCAGCATTGTATGTCCTTTCTTTTCTCACTGACATGTTACCATCTTATTACTACGATTATTCCATATCTGTATGAATAAATAAGCATATGCACTGTTATACAGCAGTTACGATGGTCTCCAATGACAGTAAATTTCAATATTTTTTTAGTAACTTTTTCCCTACTGTTTGTAGTTTTCATTGTATTTTTCCATAGACCTATTTGAAGAAAGGTTATTTTCCCGACAGAATTATGTGAATAACCTAGGAAAAAATATGCATTCTGTATGTTAAGGATGTTTAATATGTAGCTTTCCTAGTTTTTTTTCTTAATTTTCTCCCAACATAAACCAGTTTCATCAAGTTTCATTTATCCTTACACAAAAAGGATAAACTATTCATCTTTTCTCTTCTTGGGGCTGTATCCTCACAAGTATTTGTGTGAAACCTAGCACTGTCAAACTCAAATCTTAAGTGGGTGGTCCAGAAATCTTATTTAACAACCCAGTGTCTTTATGGATTAGGATATGAATTGTAGGAAAAATACAGGAGGACCAGTTATGTACAGAACTCGTTGAAACTGAGTGTTTATTATTGAGTTCAACACTTAATTCTTCTGGCAATATTCCAGTTTTGTCCTGAATATATATTGGGTGCTGATGCTACTGGGTGTTTTGTTCACTCAGTAACAGTCAAGATGTAATTAGAAACTTCCAAACATTTGAAGCATTTCTTCCCCATGAAATGCAAGTGAACAGAGTCACAAACCTCATCATCTTAAGAAAAGCACATCACAGCACAGCTATGTTTGGAAATATCTAAGATAAAACCTTATTACTGAGAGCTTCCCCAAGACTGTATTCAAAGCCACAGTATGACTAAGTATACGCATACACATATGTATGCCCAGGAGACAACAATAAGTGAGTATATTGTATATCCTGCACAACTGAGAAACACTTGAGGAAAAGATTATGTTTAAAATTTTACTATACCCAGATCCCTGAGTTTAACTGAAAGGGTGTCCCCATCAGAATCCAGGAAAGTGTGTAAGTAGCTACAACTCACAGTATTTTTCTTCATGTTTTTCTTCCTTTAAGGAATACATGCATTCTGCCTCCCTCCTATTTGAGAAAATATTCCTCCAAGTGCTGTGTTTTCAAACCAGGCTTTCTACATGAAAATGCTAACTTATTTGAACTTTTTTCATACTCATATGTATGAAAGGAACTTACATGCACAGGACATATTTAAGTTCACATGAGTTTATGGCAAGATCAGAATATGGAACACATGCATGTAAAAACACCACAAGAAAATAATTACCTGATCATGATTTTCATCTGAAAATGTTATTGATGTAAGCTTGTAACTATTCTTCAATAAAAATTCATTAACTAGGAAGTTTAGAGCTCTTTTCTCAAGAGGTCTGATCGGCTCCTGGAAAAAAAACAAGGAAACAATACACTACATATTTGGCTCATCTTCCTTTCAGCTACAGAAGTGTATCTATCTTGTAAAGCCCATGCAAAGCTCAGTTATCACCAGCCACCTACCTGAATTTCAGGACTTGATTTATAATTTTTTCGTTCCTGCAAAGGAACTTCATTTTCTGGGGAAGAAAAAAAAGTAACTAGATTTTACTCTTTCACACAGGACAAGCTCAGCTACTTCTACGTTGTTCGAAGTAGAGACTTAAGAAAAGGTTTATGTACACCACCTGCAGCCTGAGTCAGGTTGGCTCGGAGGGCCTGTATGGTCTCCTTGGCTTTCCGCAGTTCAAACTCCAGGACTGGACAGGGATTTGGATTAAACACACACAGGCATCCAACCAAGGCAAGGGAAACAAAAATAAAATATAAAAAGCAAGGATGGGTGTGAAAAAAAATATACAGTTTGTATTAACAGAAAGCATGCAATCTTTATGGAACTTATGAATACATGCAGCAGAGTTGGTCTGAAAGCAAACTGGTGAACATTTTCCATAGTTTCTCTGGACTTAAGTTAGCTAGATCAAAATTTCAAGCTGTCTGACAAGGACTCGTGTAGGGTTTGGGGGTCTTCCCCCTCTCCCTCCACCACCCCCCCTTTTTTTTTTTTTTTTTTTTTTTTTTTTTACTTCCTTTTCACTGCTTAGTCTGGGAAACAGTTGTTACTCCTTCCCCATTCTTACAATCAGCTGATACTGCCAAACGTTTTGACTTCTAGGGACAAGAGGAGTATGAGGGCAAACAGAGGACAGATATAAACAAAGCAAATACATGCTGGCAGCAGAGGAAGCTGTCTCCATGTAGCAAAGCTTAAACCATAAAGTGAATGTACTCTCCCATTAAGACTATGGGGGTTTTTATTTGAAAATGAAATTATACACAGAAATTTTAGTAGTTTAAATGGCAGAACTGGAAACATACTTTATTTTACTACTAAGAATAATTTTAAGTATATACCTAAAAATAGTGGAGTTTTAGGAATAACCTAGAGCTGATTAAGATTTTGAATTTAACTGAATACATTAAGAGATGCACAAGACAAAAAAAAAAAAAAAAAAAAAAAAAAAAAAAAAAAAAAAAGCAAAATTATCAGCTTTCCTACAGTACTTGGAAAAGCTTGAAACACAGCATTCTTTGCTCCACTATTCTTAAAAGTTTCTAGTGATTCTAGACTATACAACATTTTCAGTGATCTAGAGTTGACTTTAGAGATTCAAAAATACGTAATTCTAGTTGCTGTTATCACCTGCTCCACCTCCCAATCCCCTTGGCCACTGTTATATTTTTCCTATATTCTAACATTTCCTCCAAAAAAAGGGGCCACTAGTGCCTTGTTTGCACTGAAATTTCTAATGTTTTGATGTTGACATAATATGTATACTGTGGCTTCATATTTTAAAACCCTGTACCTTTGCAAGACATACAGTAAATGCTCTTTTTATACCCATTTAAGGTTAGAGCATCTAAGGGAACCTATATAAGGATCTATCAGATAATTACATGCATTTCATTAATTCTCAGACTACTCACACTTAAACATAGAATTACCAGAAAGATTCTTGCACTTAACTAGGAGAGATGAGCAGAGAACAGCTACCATACTGAAGTGTTAAACTAAAAATGTTGTAGCTGCTTTTAATAAGAAAATATTAGTGAGATTTTTAATCACTGCCTGGAAACAAATTAACATGACATTTTGACATATTTATACAGAGGACAATGCATGGCAGAAGCACTGCATTGCCTTTTGCTTATAAGAAATGCTACTGAAGACTGCCAATAGAACTGTTTCCTCTTTTGAACATCTGCTACTAAGAATCTTTTGATAATTAGCACACATGGAAAAAAAAATTCACTCAGTTTGCATTTACCCATAAAAACTGAAGGAATAACTACAGTACACCACATTTGCTACATGAAAGTAACTTGTTTGATGCACAGAATTTTACTGCAGCAATACAAAAGCGCAACTGAAGATACGATGGAATAAAATATGTAAAAAATTCTCTAGTATTCAGCAATGCTGATCTGCAAATACTTCTGTGCAACAAAGTTAGAAAATACTCTTGTAGTAGTATCTAATAATTTTAGCACTTCTTTGCATTTGAGTTACTAATTCACAGTTACGATTCTAAGTTGTAAGCTACTAATTTGTTAGCTTTTGAAAATTGTAAAGAATTCAATTTAAACAAATCTTCTGATGGAAATGGCTACACATAATCATCATATTCTTAGAAAATATTTTCACAGACCAGAACAGTTGCAGATCAGGAGTGCCCTGCACTAGAATGATATAAATAATGAAGAAAAAAAAAATAGAAACAACAACACAAACTAGAAAAACTCAGGAATCCCAGGAAATATAGGAATCCTCAGGAAAATAGGGTGAAGGTGTAGAAAGCCAAAAAACTCATGTCAGAGAAAGCCAAAAAACTCATGTCAGACAAACCCATGTCAGACGGCAAGAATTAATTTTTAGTGAATTGTCATGATGCTGAAAATTCTTAGAAGTCATTAGAACTTTACCCTTTCAACCTTAAGAGTAGATTACTCTGCTGCATGTTTCTCTGTATACAGTGGAAGACTCTGGGTACAATATATTTGAGAAGCTGTCACTTTGCAGCATGTCACAATAGCCACACAATTTATTACAACACAGCATTGTTACAGTCATACCTCATCTCCTGGTCCTACTAATGCCACCATTATGATCACCATAATAAAAACCTTAATGCATGTAAGTCAGTCCCAAATTTAGTTCTTATTTGAAGGATTTTTTTTGTTGATATATGTATAAATATTTGTAAATATGTACAACATAATTCTAATCAATTTTTAAAGGATGATTAAAAGCTCTTTATTCTAGAGCTATGCTGAAACATAATCTTCTGCCAAAATACTAGTAATTTTTAACTCAACATATGTATTAATGAAATCAATGCTGGAAATCCACATTTTTTTACGATATAACATTCTCTTCAATTAAAAAAGCTACCTCTAACCCCTTTCTTTGAAACTACTATCAAGTACTGACTTTTAAAATAATGACCTGATCTCTCTCCCCCTCTCCTTCTGTTGTAAAGCTTTTGTACCTTTGAGAAGCTAAGCCTTCAAAACCATTGATAGAGCCAGTTAAAGTTTAACTTCATGTTGACTGAACTGATAACATGCGTAACTCATTACAGTACTAGATGAAAGGTGCTGACACTCCTTAAGAATGCTACACAGAAGAGTTTTGCTGCAGACAACCTAGGAAAGGAGAGAACCAAATTAATTCTCCTCTCTATCAGAAAAACAGAGAACAGAAATCTAGAGCTTTGAGGTTGGTTAATCTTCCTATAAGAAAAGGGCATGTCTGAAAAACCTGTTCTGCCTCGGGGGAGAAAACTATTCCAAATTGAAGTGGCTCTTTCGCTTTTTTCTTTTTGTGAAGAACTCAAATCACCACAGCTACCATTCTGAAAAAAGAAATAAACTACTTATCCTTACTTAAAAGAGCCGAAACTTTCAAGCAAGCAACTAAGTATTAGACCAAGATTTTCAGATTAGTGATTTTTAAATGTTTCCATTTTCATGCAGCTAATCTAATAACCTTAAAAGAGAAGTGCATATCAGGAGTGGGTAGCTTGTCAGCTCAGCTCTGAAAATCAAAAATTAAGCTTTCTCAAGGATAATATTCTATTCACTCACATTTGTTAATGACTTCATAAGTTACTGAACCATAGATTTTAGTACTTAGCCATAGAGAACAACCTGTGAGTTGAGATATTGAACAAACTGAGATCAACATGAACAGTGGTCTTGTTGGTCCAAGGCCAAAAAGTTGAAGAAATAACAGCACTTGTAAAAGTTTTCATTACTTGCTTTTGCATAAGCAATATTTTTTCCAATTATACTAGAAGTTTACATTCTACATATAAATTATCTTGTCAGACTTTTGATACTTCATTATGAAATATTTCAGAGAACAGTAGAAAGGTAGTTTTGTGCTGTGAAGCCACTATATGGCATTCTGGCATTTTATCTTAAAATGAATTCTTCTCTGAAGTATCAAGGGCCCCTGTGCTTACCTGGCTTTCCTCAAATTTGGAGTTACAAGCTACTGTTACAAGTTTTGTTGTTGTTTTTTAACTGTCATTTCAAGTTCTTCCTCCTTGTAAAGTAAATGTAGAACTCTAGGTGTCCTAAACTACGTCCTCTAAAACCTACGCAACATCTCATTACTTTTGATAGATTGGTGCATACATTTTGAGTCAATCAGAAGAAATTTAAACTCACTGACTACAGTCAGCAATGAAGCCACTATTACCGCATACTTCAAGACCTGAGGTTTCCTAATTCCCACGTTCTTGGTAAAACTGCTAAGAAGAAGTGATCATATTTAGAGTTGGTAAGAGCTTAGGTTCAAATCCTGACAGGGACAGTATTTTATGCAGCTAATCAGAGATACATAGTCTCGCCAGAAATCCATGCTAATGTAGGGAGATCTGAGAACACAAATGCTTGAAATGAAGTTTGATTATGAGAATTTTATTATCATTGAAAACACAGCATTACGTTTCTAAAATTATCAGATTCTCAGAATAGTAGATGTCAAAGGCAGGTTAGCAATTCTAAATGTTTTCAATTATGGAAAGCAGGTGGCTGTGTACACAGTCAATTTAAGATGTGGCAGAAGATTCAGTTCCTTAGATCGAATGTCAGATGACCTATTTTCACCAAATGTTGCGGGCATTTGACTTCAAGGAATGGAACAGGGTTTTTTTCCACTCTCTGGTTGTTTTATGGCAATGAATATTTGGAGGAGGTTTACTAAGCCAAATAAATCTTCCAGTACTGACTATCCTAGCACGAACTGTTTCAGCACCTAATAAGTGAATTTAGACTTTTTAGTCTTAGAGAACAAGTTGTTCCCATCTAGTAAATTGCAAGTTCTAGGGATGTATCTATTTTTTGAAACTCTTTGTGGATTGCAAATGTGTTACTCAATTTGTTACACAGTTCTCTATGTTAAGATCCGGTAGATAAGGGAGATAACTGACGTCTTCTAAATTGCCGTTGCTTTCATCATGTTCATCCACATTCTGATTGGCTTTTGTGACTTCTATCTCTTCAGACAAGTTGAAAATATTACAGAAGAGATTAATTTAGCTTCCTTTGATCAGATTTCCCAAGTGAGAAGTTCACATCAACACACATTTGCTTCTAGCCCGAATTTTGATTCTAACCCCAGATGGAATGAATTGGGTTAACAGACTTGAAATACCAAAACCCATTTCCAGGTATTTTTGGGCTGGTAAAATAAAAAGTATGGCAGCTGAATTTAACACCATTTATAACACCAAAATAGAAAAGTGATGGCTTTCAATGGTATACATGCATAAGTTTTTGATTTTGGGCTTTCAAACATTGTCACAGTATTAAAGTATTTGCAACCGGATACATTATAACTTCAGCTTTAAAGTCTTTCTGACTTGGGACCAGTTTCTTTTAACGGATGATGTTCATTTATTTCCCACCCTTTATCTGACATTTGACTAGGGAAGTGATGTGGAAATCATGGGTTCTGTTCAAACAGTATAAAACAAAGATAACAGAATAAGAAAAACATTTACAAAGAGAAACTATTCGAACCTCACTCTGAGAACTATCAAAAGAAAAAAAATGACTATCAGATCATGGCTTCAAGCTTCCGCAACAGGTTACAATCTTATCTCCTAAGATCAAAGCTCTTCGCTGAGAAGAAAGAATAGGAGAAGAAATAAGCAGGATGGATTTCCAGTTATGTTTCAAATTGCAACTGCAGCTCAGAACTACTTCAAAAGCAGAAGTTAAGTCAGAGTTTGTTCAAAGAAGTGAATATGAAAAGTTTGAAGCCTCTACAGATATAATTTATTTACATGCAAATTAAGTACTTACCAGTTTTCTGAAGTTTATTGCTAGTTAGGTTTTAAACAGAATTGAGGCAGAAGATTTTAAGCAATTATAATTGAATCAGAATTTTAAAAAGAAATAGGATATTTTAGAGAACTTTTGAGTCTTTACAAACATTCAGAAATAACATCTAGTCTTGTTTTGTTCAAGTTCTTATGTTACTTTTTAACAACTCTTAGGAAAACCTCTCTAAAGGAACACAGAAACGTAATGTAAATATCCAGACATATACTTTGCTTGTATATTACATATGACAATGGCCAATTAATATACTGCAATCTTCAAAAAAACCTAGTTGCGATTTACTTTAATTTTAGGATATATTCTTTTTATACTGGAATTAATCAACTTTTTTGGCATTAATGTTCCATCAGAACATTAATGGCTCTAACTGGATGTCAATTCTGACTGATCTTTACTTTCTATAAGCATCTCTAATCCAATTCAGTTACTAAAGACAGCTCCATGCAAAGATGAAACTAGCTCTCCCACTAGCTGAGAAATACTTACTAAGATGAAACTAGCTGAGAAATACTTACTAAGATGACAAAAAAATTAAAATATTTCTAATTTGCTTGTTTCTTTCTTATATTCCTGGACACAATTCAGAAATACTTGGGTTCCTTAAACACATTTTGTTTAGAAAATTAGATGCATGTTTACAACTCTTGCGTCCCTTGAAACTGACTATGTATATATAGAAAAAAACAGTAATTAGAAGGTAATAAGAATCTGGGAACTTACATATAAATCAAAGACCAGCAAGTACCTAAAGTTCAAGACCAGAGCATCAAAATACCTGAATTTGCTTTATGCTCATGAATTTAATCTAGTCGTTTACCTCAGAAACACTAACTGGGTAAGAAAATGAGGCTTTTCCAACACTTTACATGTCTTCTCTCTCGGTCAATACTGGTTGCCATTTCAGTCTGACCGAGAGAAAAAATTTCAAAATCAAGATCCTTAACAGAACTATGTTTCACCAGCCTTTTCATTGCTTAAGAACATGAAAGTATTTCTGCTAAGGATGAATCATGGTGGTTCAGAACAGAAACAAGTGTGGAAGAGAGACATAGCAGCTTGTAATTTCAGGTTTCATAAAGCTGAACTGTGTGAATAAAGGTCACAGCATGGACAACCTTCAGGTGCTCATGATATTAAACAGTCTTAATTGACAAGAAATAAACAGAGTTCTGTAGCAGTTTCTGAAAAGCTTTCATGGGTTTCTCTATAGAAGCTGTGCATAACAATATCTGAACTTATTAAAAAGCCTTGATTAGAGAAACATCTCATATGCAAATGAGATTATTATAATAATTTCAAATGTAAGTGAAAATCAGTCTCTGCCTTTCGAGAGATAATCATAAATCTTCAAATTAAAAATGTCACAGGCTCTTTAAGTTCAGAACACTGTAAGAGGCAAAAAAACTCTGTCACTTCTTTAAAGTCTTATACAATCAAGGAAACAAATGGGAGATGAAAAAAGCACTAAAGTTACGATTTGTAGCAAAGAAGGCTTACGGAACTGAGAAAATCCCAAAACTGCTCTAGGTTTGATAATGCTCATTTGATCCACACAGAAGCTGTATTTAAGAGGCTTGTTACAGACTACTACATAGAATATTTCAGCATATGTTTCAGCTGAACAGTTGTAGTCAGTAGGCAGTATCAAGATACTATTCTACTGTCAAAAGCTGGGCACAATTTTCAAGTATCTGGCTGCTTCTATCCTGGTTACATATGGAATCATACAGAAGTACACTTGCCTGAATATTTACAGTAAATATAGTAGAAGTGACTGAAACACAATTCCATCATTAAGCGACCAGCTAAATCACCACAGTGAAGTCTAGTCATCTTCAGGAATGTTCATTTAAATACATTCAAGAAACATCAAGTCAAATAATGTTAGCATTCTGTGATTTCTAAATCATACAAAGAACTTACCTGCTACTCTTTCGTCCACTTCCCTATTGCCGTCATCAGAGTATCTTGCAAAATCTAAGGAATCAAGAGTACTGATGCTTCCAGCACGATCTTAAAGGGGGGGGGAAAATAAAAAAGGTATCAAAAACTCCTGAAGAGTTTACTGGCCTTGACAGATAAAGTCCCAACATCTTTTCATTTCAAAAACTATAATCAAAAGGCTAAGTGTTCTGAAACACCAAAATTTTACTGCATTACAGCAAGTTTAGTGAACAAATACTCCCCCCAAAACCAGGCTCTTCTACCCTGTCCACAGCAGATTAAGAGCAGTGCAGTGTAGTGCTTCCCCTTTTCGGTAAGGCAATTACTTGGACATACAGGTCCACAAGAAACCAAACACATACATAAAGTTCTGCAATAACTTTCAAGCAACTCTGCTCCCATTTCACAGAAACCTATAACTGCCCCAAATACACTACTTCATTTTCCCTTTTTTAGTATTTTAAGGTATGTTAAGGTGACCAAATACTTTTCTACATCTCTCTTGAATCTAGCCATTAATTTCAGTACCTTCCTACTTAATAAAACGTTTACTAAGGAATGTATTACCTAGCAAAATCAAAGCAAAGCAACTACAGCTCATGTTCCTGCAGGTATAATATTCAGAGTCTAGAATTAAGTTACTAAGAAAAAAAATACCATGAAATTCAGTAACCAGCACAAGGCTTTGATTTGACCTTGACATCTTTCATTTCAGGTAGAGGGGGGTATGTGTAATTAAAAAGCAATTTTGACAATTTCAAGTCTTTGAAATACATATTCGCCTTTTTATTAGAAAAATGAGCAAAGAAATTACTCGGTGACAGAAACCAAAATAAATAGAACACATCCCTAACACAATTGAACACTGAAAATTGTATTAACTAACTTAATATCTTCCTCTCCTTTTGAAATTAATTTCTATGTAGCACTTCAGAAATAATTTTAATTATGTTAGAGCTGTTGTCACATTAACAAAGAACTAATTTGATAGGGCTGTCAAAAACCCTCATAACTGTCAGTGGAAATAGAAGCAATTTCATCACTTGTCAAATTCTGGCTTGACTACCACCACAAAAGTATTTAAATCCCACCCCCCCACCCACATAATGTTAAAAATGCAAAAGTCTATTAATGAGTTTCTTTTTGTTACATTTAAGCCTCAGTTGTCCCTTAAGGCTTTGTGACACCCTCTATACATACAGGCCACCACTAGACTAAAATAAAAACACCTAGACCGAGACTGATTAAGGCATCTACACTCACCCGAAAAAGCGATAGAGAACACTAAAGTTGCCAACTCTTGCACAGGTACACAGTGCCAAAACTGAATTGCCTGGCAACCCTAATTTGTCTGCTTCATGGGCATGAAGCATGTGATATCATAGAGCTTATGCTTAGCCACAACTTTTTTGCCCCAGACTATACTTTGTCATTCAGTCGATGAAACAGACTGTATGCTTTTCAATGAGTCCCTATTAAGTATTTAGTTTTGAAACTCACTGTTTGTTTGCAGGTTCTGGTCTTATCTACTGTATTTTTTCCAGACATTAATATGATCTAATAGTTCTCTCTAGGCAGTTCCATACTGCTTAGCATCATACTACAAACTCTTTTAACAGCATCTTTGCAAAATGGGCTGTTGTGAAAATAAACCAGATTTTATATGCAGAGAAAAATATTTAGAATGCTTAAGTTCAAAAGTGAATATGAACTTTGCATGCACAGTGTGCAAATCTTCAGAGCTGTTTTTTCAAAGCTACTAACACCTTGTTCAGTAAGTACTGCTCAATTTATGTAACTGGAGCTGCAAGATCATTTTTCTTTTTAAATCAACTTAAGGACTCAAGTTAAAGAAACACACAATATTCAAACAGAGATCTCAATTAAAATCTGATGTTTAAGTGACCCAGCTATGTCCAAAATAGAAATATAACTCTGTTTCCTCCTGCAATCTTGCCACGTTCACAAATTAATTTTCTGTTTCTGTTATGAAGCCAGTAGCATCAGAGAAACAACGTTCAAATTTTCAGGTGAAGTCAACCACATAATAATTCTTTAAGCATTCAAAGCTATAAGCAACAAAATCTTTTTCATATGACTAGTGGCACATATGAGAGGCAAAGACTCTTCCACTTACAACTGAAGAAACAAAACCAGCCATAAGCCAAAAACTTATTTGTCAAAACAGCAAGAAACTTCCTGGAAAAAAATAAGCAAACGCACACAAAAACCCCACAACAGTTGCCCAGAAAAAAAGCATGGGGTAATCAAAGTCCAAAGGATGTACACAGCAAAGCACATTTAAAATCATAAGCAGATGTCTGACCTTAATTCACAAGATCAATTTCACAACCTTAACAGTCCTTCTAGAAACTAAACAAAACCAAAGGGTTTCATTATTTGAATCCCTAGAAACTGCCTTAAGCACCAGATCTATACGAACAGCAGCATTTCTCCTTATCAGTGTTCATGATAACAGCAAACATCTGACATGCTCTTTGTAACAGGTTAGCATTGCAGAGATGCAAATATCTGGATTCACACTGATTAAACCAAGCAAAGATGTGCTGAGGAACACCAGCCTTACAGCCTGTTAACCTGCTACCAGCACTTCTCTCTCCCAGTAATGCTGATCCTCCTTCCCAGTACAAAGTGACTGCAGAGATAACATCATTCCCCAAGCATGCTGCCATTAGTAAACCAAGCTAATTTGGGTGCTAGAAGTCATTATGTCCACAGTGTTCAATCCAAAGATAAGGTGTAAAATGAAAACTGATTTTATGCAGTGCATTGGTGGAACATGAATTTACACAGTGAACTGCACACAGCTATCCAAGTAAATGTAGAAGGAAATTAAACAGTAACAGACATCTGTATTGATACATATTGTAGAACTCAAGTTGGGAGATTGTAACTTTTGTAACACCAGTCACACTAAATTGTTACTTTGCTACACTATACTGCCTTTTAAAATATATGGTGTGGCTACAGAACTGTTTCTTGCTATTAAGGTAAGAGGCCATCTGTGTTGAAGCACTTCAGTTGAGGTATTTCCAGGCCAAACTGGCTCCACAGGCATCAATGAATCATCAGTGCTAAGGTACATCCTGCCAAGTCCCAGCTATGGGGAAAGCCCAACCACAGACACTACTGTGCTGCCACAGCTCTCACTGAAACAAGTGTTGCAAGCAGCAGGAAAAGCAGCCATGCGGGAGCTGCTTCCTTTGCCTTCAGTACTGATGCAGGTACTCCGCTTCCGCTACCCACATGGAAAGACAGAATTTCCACCACAGCCAGGCAGGGTGAAGTTCAAATGGCCACTCCACCCCCTTGCACTCATACTGCAAAGCTTGTGGGGCCACATGGCCCTTGCCTGCCTTGGCTACACTGCAGTCTCTGCCGCAGGGGACAGCTGCTGTGGAGACAAGGCTGAAGGGATAGCAGGCAGCAAAGGGTGCTGTTGCTCCTATCAAAAGCCATAGCAGCACTAGTGATCCTTCCCCACTGGGAGTAGGCAAAATGAATTTTGGAACTATCACTGCACATCATGTGGAAGCTTCTCAAGAAACAGAGCCAAGCACCACATGTGGACTTAAACAGTGCATTTAAACAGCAAAGACGGATTTCTGATAGAGCCTACTAAAAAGTACCAGGCATGGGATAACAAAGCGAGAAGAAAAGCAAAGTCAGACAGTTAACTGAACATACTACCTGGAAGGCCCTGCCAGATCCATCGTCAACAGCAGTCATGGCACAGGCACTGCCACCTGGCAGGGCTGTGCTGAAGGCTGCCCAAAGCTGAATAGTGGCAGTTCTGTCCCATAATTTCACCTACCCAAAACGTCACCACCATGGGGGTAACTACACCTGTTGCCTCACTCTTTACCACTGCCTTTGGAGGCAGTCATCAGTGGAGAGTTCTCTCCTGAGACCAATGCCATCATTCAGGGAAATACAGAATAACATTTTATAACATCAAATCTTATGTTTCTATAAAGGATGTACCTCTCAGCAAAGGATCAGAGGATGAACATAGAATCATAGAAGAGTAAGGGTTGGAAAGGACCTTAAGATCACCTAGTTCCAACCCCACTGCCATGGACAGGGACACCTCACATGCAGGGACACCTCACACTAAACCATGTCATTCAAGGCTCTGTCCAACCTGGCCTTGAACACTGCCAGCAATGGAGCATTCACAACTTCTTTGGGCAACCCATTACAGTGCCTCACCACCCTCACAGTAAAGAACTTCTCCTTATATCCAACCTGAACTTTCCCTGTTTAAGTTTTAACCTGTTACTCCTTATCCTATCACTACAGTCCCTGATGAAGAGTCCCTCCCCAGCATCCTTATAGACCCCCTTCAGATACTGGAAGGCTGCTAGGAGGTCTCCATGCAGCCTTCTCTTCTCCAGGCTGAACAGCCCCAACTTTCTCACCCTGTCTTCATATGGGAGGTGCTCCAGTCCCCTGATCATCCTCGTGGCCCTCCCCTGGACTTGTTCCAACAGTTCCATGTCCTTCTTATGTTGAAGACACCAGAACTGCACACAATACTCCAAGTGAGGCCTCACGAGAGCAGAGTAGAGGGGCAGGATCACCTCCTTCGACCTGCTGGTCACACTCCTTTTGATGCAGCCCAGGATACGGTTGGCTTTCTGGGCTGCGAGCACACGCTGAAGCCAGCTCATGTTCAGTTTCTCATTGACCAACACCCCCAAGTCCCTCTCCGCAGGGCTGCTCTGAATCTCTTCTTTGCCCAGCCTGTAGCTGTGCCTGGGATTGCTCCCACCCAGGTGTAAGACCTTGCACTTGGCATGGTTAAGCTTCATCAGGTTGGCATCAGCTCACATCACAAGCATGTCAAGGTCCCTCTGGATGGCATCCCTTCCCTCCGGCGTATCAATCGAACCACACAGCTTGGTGTCATCGGCAAACTTGCTGAGGGCGCACTCAATCCCACTGTCCATGTCACCGACAAAGATGCTGAACAAGTGGTCCCAACACCGATCCCTGAGGGACACCACTCGTTACTGGTCTCCAGCTGGACACCGAGCCACTGACCACAACTCTTTGCGGGCGGCCATCCAGCCAGTTCTTTATCCATCGAGTGGTCCACCCATCAAATTGATGTCTCTCCAATTTAGAGACAAGGATGTCATGTGGGACAGCGTCGAACACTTTGCACAAGTCCAGGTAGATGACATCAACTGCTCTACCCCTGTCCATCAGCTTCATAGCCCCATCATAAAAGGCCACCAAATTGGTCAGGCAGGATTTCCCCTTAGTGAAGCTGTGCTGGCTGTCACCAAGCACCTCCTTGTTTTTCATGTGCCTTAGCATGCCTTCCAGGAGAATCTGCTCCAAGAGTTTGCCAGGCACAGAGGTGAGACTGACTGATCTAACATGGTACCTCCCACCAGCAAAGTGAGCAGAGCTCTGAAGGAAAGCAATCAGCAAGGGAAGGGCTGTGTTCAGCCACGTAGCTCACCTGAAGAATGTGAAACTTCACCATTTTTCTGAAGTACAAATAGTTGTACTCCAGTACACTGAACCCTTACATTTAAGTTACTCAGCAAAGAACATCAAGGCAGAATCTTTCAGGCGGAAATTGCTGAAATTAAGAAATACGCTTTGGCTGCATTCTGTTTCTTTTCTAGGAAAAAACCCCAACGTGACACAGTAGCATGAAGCCATTGTGCTGTCATGGTGCACACATTCTTACCAACAATCTCCTGTATCTGGATTTTATACTTCTTTTTCTAGTATTCTGAGTTAGAACACTTTATCAACAACTTATTTTTGCTAAAAGCTTTCCCAGTAAACAGTGAAAAAAATAACTGCTGTCAGTTTGTTTCAGAAACAATAAAGCAACATAAAAACTGTGTTGACAAGCAGGTATAAACAACTCCAGAAAGCACATTACTGCAATATGGAACAAAGAGTGTGCCACGGGTGCACAGAAAACAAATGAAAAAGGCTTAGGCCTTTCATAGCTCATACTGGTGAAATACCAGGAGATAGACTGGAAAAGTAAAGCAGAGCATGTGTATAGCTCTTGTCTCTTACCTCTACCACTGAAAAAGGATTAACAAAAATCAGAAAGCTAAGATACATATCAGATACTCAAAGCTAAAAAGTTCTTTTAATCCATTTGCTAAAAAGTGCGATTTTTTTAACATCTTTTGTGAAGTTAAAAATCAGGTTCACTGCCATGTTTCACTTTTAAACTTGTACTGCTTCAGCAATTACCTCATTCCAGAGGAAGAGAATTTGACTCCATTCTTATTCCCAGAACTGCTACCTGTATGACATTCAGATTTCTGCTGACAGCTTATGTTCCTGAGGCATATTCAGCTCTTTCACTGAAAGCTGAATTTAACTATATACAGAGGAAAATGTAAAAAACCCCTCAAACTAAAATGATAAAGTTCAAATTCATTTCCAATGACATATGTAAGATGAAAAAGGTTAAGTTTCATTCACTTTGATGGTAAAACCAGTTTATTTCTACCAGCTTACCTAAAGGGACAGCAAGAGGGATCATATTAGCCATAGTTTAACAGTACATGAATTATGCAGAGATCAGTTGCAGTCTTCTATAAAAACACATTATTGAATAATCTTTACATGAGCACAACATTATAAATCAGCTAAAACCACTGACAAACAAAACAATATTACTTCTTGATAGAAAGGCAGAAGAAAAAAAATTTAGAATTAAGTCTTTCAGAAGCTATTTGGATGAGAGCTAAATTGATTTTTAAAATAACTAGTTGGTAAAGCAGCCAATAAGTTGTTACATTTCTTTGAGTTCACAGGAAACCATATTGTCATGCACTAACAATTAACCAAACGGAGCATACGAACACCAAGAATTCTGTATTTTTCCTTGAAGTTCAAGAAGTAATAATGGTAGTACACTTGTACAAGACATACACTTTGCATGTTTTTAATTTTTTCCTTTTTTCTCTCTGTGCTACAGGTACAATAAAAGAAATGCTGAAGTTCAGTCCTAAGGAAATGCAAGTGTATAAATGTGTATTTTAGATGTTTCTGATGGCCACAGAGAAGTCAGTAAACTAGGTATTTTCCCTACCTTAAATATTCCAGACCCAGAGTAAACCAGCTCTTATGGCCATGCAAGAGATGGCTTGCTCGCCCATAGAGATACTGGTCTGGAAAAGCATGTCCTTGAGTAATTTGCATTTTCAGCTGTCCTGCACAATATCAAAGGCACAAACCAGCAGAAACCAGGGAAACTGGAGACAGAGACTACCTGGGAGAAAAAAAATAGCTTCCTCTTGTATATGCTTGCAGTTGCTTAAGCCCCATATTAGTACTGAACTGCACATATGTGTATGTGAAGAAACCAGCTGGCAAGATGGACAGCACTCACAGAAGATGTGGGATAGTGTAAAACCTGAAAAGCTTTAATGGAGTCCTTTCTACATTAAATCAAAGAATCAGACATCATTAACAATTTCACAAGTGATCTTCAGTTCAGTTTGTATCTGTGTCTGCATTATGTAGCAACTGAAACAGGTATGTTGTGCAATACATATGAATAAATGAAACTAATTCCCCATAAATAACACCAAAAATTTCTTTAAGCCTTCCCAAATTTCACAAGACAACTCTGAAGCAATATTACTTTGACAAGTCTTATATGGCTGCTGAATTTAAAATGTCTGGCATGTTTCAACTTGTTTCAGGCTTACCAATACTTCATCAGCCAGCAAAGCAAACTTGATCTATGGCAGCAGATATCTGGTATAGTATAACACCTTCATGGTACGAACAGACTTATGTATCAGTTTTCTAAACCAATTTGAACTTGCAGAGTAAATTCTACCAGATCAACACATTCCACATCTTTAAGGTAACTCTAAGATGGAACTAAGACTCTTAAAGTCATTCACTGCATCAGACACTAAATTGTAAACACGTTATCAACCTTGTTTTGCAATTGCTTCTTTTGCTCTCCCATATGTTCTTACTCAATAAGACCTCCTGAATTTTCAAGGTTAGTATGTTCTGAAAAGAAGTCCTCATATCATCACTAAATTAAAAGGAAACAGAGTTAAATAAAGCAACTAGAATAAAACTAACTTTCAAAATGCCAGAGCAATCCACTAACAAATTACTAGAACAGGCATTCTGGATGATCACATAGTAGTAGTCCATGAAGGGCAATCCACAACAGATTGACCAAACAGATGGTCATTGCGTTGACCTATTTCATATTACTAACAAATATGAAAACTCATAGAAAGTATATGAGGGTAAAAACCTTAAAGCTACTTGGAGAAAACTAACCTATGCTTGCTAATCAAAAAGAGCAGGGAAAAAAAAGAAAACCCTCCAAACCACCCCAAAAGTAAAAACCTCAATCACAAAACTAATCACTAAAACCAATCACTAAAACCAAAAACCAGTCACTAGATATGTAAAACAAATACTCTGCAGATACATTGTAGTAAAAAGACCTTCACTCCTATGACAGGGACACAGCAGAAGCTCAAGAGGAAAAATGCACCAAGCCATTTGAATGTTGCTGCAGTGAACACTGATATCCAGGAGCATCCGACATGGGGAAAACACTAAACCCAGCCTGGCTCTGTACATATGTGCTGTAGCATGCTTGAGCTCCTAGAGCTTCCCAAACCAAAAAAGCTAAGGGACAGAGCATGGCACAGAGGTGCTTCTTCCAACTCAAGACCCCAGGTGGCTTCAGCAGAAATCAGAAAGCATCAAAAGCATAAAATCAACTCCATATGGTTGATGGCGCAGCACTGCATTTCCCAAAATGTATCAATTAACTTGCATTACAAGTATTTTTCGATTCTCTGCAGTAACCCAGCTTTCTGTTATACTCTCTGACATCAAGCAAAATTGTATCAATCTAATCCTTAAATGACTGTCTTTGTTGAGGGACTATTTAAAGTGTATAGATAATACTCATCTTATTTTTCAGGCATTGCATTCTCTCAGTTTGTTTTTTTTTTTTATTCCAATTCTAGCATGATCTCCCTTTTCCTCATTTCTACATTTATCTCAGGACAGTAGCATATGTTCCAGTTAAGTTTTAGCAATGCATGTCCACGTGGATTCTATAAACTATTGAAACGTATATAAAAAACCCCCCTCAAAATCTAGCAACTACAGACCGAAGCATCACTCTTACGAGGAGAGGCTAAGAGAGCTGGGGCTGTTCATCCTGGAGAAGAGCAGGCTCAGGGGGCATCTCAGTTTGTATAAATACCTGACTAGAGGGTGCAAAGAGGATGGAGCCAGGCTCATCTCAGCAGGGCCCAGTGACAGGACCAGAGTCAATGGGCACAAACTGAAACACAAGAGGCTCCCTCTGAACATCATTAAACACTTTCTACTGTTCAAGTGACTGAGCACCGACACAGGTTGCCCACGGAGATTGTGGAGTCTTCATCCTTGGACATATTCAAAAGCCATTGGGACACAGTCCTGGGCAACCAGCTCTAGGTGACCCTGCTTCAACAGTGAGTTTGGACCAGATGAACTCAAGGTCTCAGACAACTTCAACCATCCTGTGGATTCTGTGACTACTTTTACCGTAATTTCCCTTACTCCAATAGCTTTGTAAATTATAGAACAACTGCTAGATCTCACTCCACTCCAACATCAAACCAAGATTAAAAAGTACTTGTTATATAAATACGAAATTCTTAGTCTCTGAGTTTTTTACGTAACAGTATTTCCTTTAATTCAGCAACAAAGTAATCAGTTGCATCACCATCATGCAGTGTTATATTGCAGGAAGGGAGGAAGTAAATTGCCTCTCCCCTGCGGTGCACCAGGGGAAAGACTTCAGTATTTCTCAAAGGCTTTTCCAGTTTGGTCTGCCTTAAAGAAAGCGGGGGGGGGGGAGAGGGGAAATATCTTTAGGAAAAAAAAAAAAAATGGCAATCATTTTGATTAACAAACTCAATATAGTCTGGGCCATGCTTTAGGCACATGCATCACAAACGAAAACACAAGGCCTATGATCTTTGCTAAATGTTTCAAAGTTTTACCTATCCTAGAGAAGAATTCAACTCAGTTTCTCAACCCTGCATCTTTACAAAACCCACAATAAAAAAACAAATACAAGAAAAAAACCAAATACATTGACAATATAGAGTTATAACTTTGAAAACACAACAGCATAAGTGTTTATGACTTATCTTTATATACGGATACAAAAAAGACTTCTGATGCTATATTTTAAATAATATATAATTCCATATATATATATGTATTACCTAATTTAGGATTTGTGGCAAATCTTAGTTTAGTTCTAAAGCATGAGAAGTTCTGAAAAAGATTTTTTCCATATTTTCATTAATTATGAATTTATAAAATAAGGCCAGCTTCACAATTTTTAAATTAACAGAGATGATGAACTACACACAGATCAGCTTCCAACAAAGCTGAGATCAACACCTGCTTGATCATAACTTGCTTGCAAATACTGGACAAATCTTTTTATACCAGATAACGATGAAATTTCCAGCAAGCATTCTCTCAGCTGAACAGAATGTACAAATCACATCTTCAGTCAAGAAAAAGACAATTCTCAAAGGAAGAAAAGCTACAGGAAACTTGATGTAATTTATGCAGAATTCAGATTATGTACAGGGGAGTTTAAAGAAGCTTTCAATGGTTAGTTCTGAGACACAAAATTCTAGATAATCTTTTTGCTGTTCCCTTTCTCTCCACCCAGCCCCCCCGCCAAAATCTCTCCTTTCCCCAGCAGCAAAACTGCCAGGAGGAAATCTGTGCTGCTTCAGCACAAAGCCTACTTTGCTGAAGCTTTCAACCAAGGCATGGTTAAACTCACAATAACTGAACTAGCTACAGTGCCTATATATAGAGGTTCACTTCTGCCTTCCCCTGCAGAAGAAAGTGGCAGTGTCTTTGGCACAGGGACAGAACAGAAAGTCAGGACTACAGCAGCTAAATTCCCATAACATATCTATAAACATCCTAAGAGAACAAGAACACACAAATAAATTACTACAAGGTAAAATATAATGTGGTCACATGGTACACTTGCTACTCAGTGATAATCCTCTGTGTAGTTATACCCTTATAGGGACTAACGTGTCTTCTGAACTATCTACCATTACATCCCAAAACACCCCAGTGCAGATATCAGCTGCAACTTCAACTATCCACTAATCCATTAGAAACAGCTTTCTAGCAGACCTGGTTTCACTCATTTGACAACTCCAACAGCTGCAGAAGTCTTAAACCAAGAAGCTCTTAAGCTATGAAGTGAAAAAGTTTCAGAAACATGAGCACTGGTAAAATGAAGGGGTCTTTAAAGCACTTACAACTGGAGAAAGTTTACCCGGTTTTTCTATCAGTGAAGCCAACATCAGGGCACTACCAAACTTCTCACATTTCACCCAAGCATCACTGTTTTCTGGCAGGTCTGCAGGGAACCCTGCTCCACTTTCCTTCAGCATTACATACAAACCTCTGATTCAACTGTTTTCTTTACTACTTTTAAAGAGACAACATTCCATTTTTCCTATCCGCCAATACCAGCAGCTTTGATTACTTATTTATCTGCAGCTTTCCATCCTGCCCTTACCACAAGAAGCACCTTTCCCAAATCAGATAGTAAAACCACTTCTCACCCACAAGCTGTCATTCCACCTCAGCATCTGGAGAGGTAGCGAACAAGACAACGTATTTTTGCTTACTTTCATAAAGTGACAAACAAAAGATTAGAGCTAAACACAACAAAACACCTAACCAACAAAAGAAAATAGTAGTTAGAACAACAGAAGTTATTTGTCTTCTTCCCAACTTCCTATCTTATTTAGACTGCCATTTAAGCTGAGATAAAATGAACTGTTTTGAGGTAGCCCTGTTCTACTGTATATTCATATAAAACAAAAATTTGATTTAACACTGATCATGACAAGGGCCTGCACATAGATTAAGAACTGTTACCAAGACACTCCTTTCTTACAAAGCATCATCAATATGCTTTTTCCATGTGTCTTTTTCTAGTACTACCCATCTGAATTTCAAAGGCTACAAGCAAAACTAAAGAGATACTTCCAACACGTTTAAAAAAGCCAGGAGTTTACTACGAAGAAGCAGCAATAGTTTGTATTTTTGTACTCACAAATCAGCTTAGTACAACTCAAATCAAATCCCAGAAAGTCATAAACAGCTTTATTTTGGAAATAACTAGAATCAAATCGTCTCATGAAAAAAAAATAAAAATAAATAAATAATAATAAAAAAAATCAATGTAATAAATGTTTAAATCCCTTCTTTATGATTTTCATAAAGCCATTTTAAATGTTGAGAATGTTGAGCTTTAGTCATGAAGACAAAATAAAGGACAGATTTTAAGACTAAAGCTAGTTCTAACAGCGTCCCTGAATCCCTTCAGGAAAGGGCATTTGCCAAGCATAGCAACCAAAGGGCACCATAGAAATCACACGAATATATATATATATATATATATATAAAAAGTTTCTTCACCCACAAGGCTCAAGCTTGAATTACTGTCACCTGTATATATGGGAGAACATTCCTGGATCGGGAATAGGGATGAGACAGGTGACAGTTTTATTTCTAAATTTCAAGTATCTCAGTCTGTATTGTATACAAATTTAATATGTGGGTGCTAACTAAAGCCTTGCAAAATATCTGGAATACTGTATGAAGAAGGAACTTCCACCACACCACTCACAGAGGTAGCATTAGAAAAGTGGTTATCAAAATGGTCTAGCAGATATGGAGCTACTGCTATTGAAACCAATGGAAGAAGCTGTCATAGAAGTTTGGAAAGATCTAGCAGAGATACAGGACATGGATTATACATGACTATAACATAACTATACAGAAGTACTATGCATCTAAAAGAACAGTACTGACTCCTTCACAGACTGAATTTGCTTCAAATTAGAAGAGCAAAATTGCAAGACACAATACACATTTCCATATTTTTCATTACAATATATCTTAATCTGTTTGCAGCTGTGACATTATTGCTGCTGGAAAATGGAAGGGTGTTTTGCAAAAAACCTAGGAAATCCAAGTCATCTGACTATCTCTGCTTTTGCAACTAAGCGCTCTGAAGCATGGTTCAAAGACAAAACAGCTTTTAAGTCACTAGCTTACCACATGATGCTAGTTGTTTAAATCCTATGATACTTCATCAAAATCTCTTTATAGCAGTATATGAACAGAAAGATGGGGTGAGGGAGGGAGGAAGACAAAAAAATCTAGCCTGCACTCATAGTTCAGCTTGCCTAAAAGGATTCTGAGAAGTGCCAATCAACACTTGCACCAAAATTCTCCTATTCTGTACAGGAACGCACAGTACGAAAGCTTTCCATTGCTCAGTGGAAATCCTCAGGCAGCATTCCAAACATACTTCACATTCAAGAAGAATTGCCAGTCATACTTTTTCTCCATCCACTCAAATTATCAAAAACCTCAGTGTAAACCCACAGAAATTCATCTAATTTGGGTGCATGGAGGAGCAAGTACAGAGCTAGTGCTGAAGACGTTCTGACTTTAGGTATCAACAGAAATAAAGAACTTTTTTATCTGATCATATTAAGAATTTTTCTTTACTAAAGCATTAAATCCAAGTGACCTTGAAATGACAATCCTGCCAAACTCTGCTACTTTCTGCATCAACAGTTTCTATGAGGAAAGCTATTGGTTTATTTTCAAATACCTTTTGGCATGCTACAGCAAAAGAAGGTATCTGCACTACTCTCAAATACACTCTCTGCAACTCTCCATGTGAGGATCCACAAATATAAGCACAACAGACAGGATCTCCCCACAAAAAACTAAACTTTTTTACTAACGGATTTGACCTGTGGCTTAGTCCTCTAATGTATGTATGTATGTAAATACAGTAATACCAGATGTTTAACAAGAAAGTGAAAAGAACTCCTGCAAAGACCATACAATTTTCAGCCCAAGGTGTCTTCCATTTTTTAACATTGGAAATTGGTATAAATTCAGAGGCATAAGGCTATCAGCTCCTGCTGACACTAACCACAATCAGACTGAACAGCACTGTCACAATTGCTAGCTCAATGTTAGACTCCAGAGTGCAAGAAAGTCTGAAGGCAGTAAGTACAAAAATCTACTTGAGCTATACAAAAATACATTTTTTTCCATTGCTCTGGATCTGTGACCTTTCAATGTTACCCAATATAAACTGCCCTTTGAATCATTGTTGAGACAAAAAAAAAAAAAAAAAAATCCTTAGAAAAGCATACTCTAACCTGTAGATACCAGAATTCACAACATTGACATTTAACCTTTAACTTAAGCTCTAGCATATTCATTTCAGCACACCTCAGTATTATTAAACTGCTCCAAAATATATTTTAATCTCCCAACCTTGCCCTCCCTTTTTTAATAGTTATGTCCCATCCCCATCTTATCATTCAGCAGGTCAACACAATATAACCATTAAGATGTCCTCAGATAAGTTTACATTGTTCTAGGATTGTAAGAGATCATTTTTTTGAATGTATTACCCCATAGTTACACAGGCTGGTGTTTTTCTAACTCTACTGGAATATGCATATTATCAATAACTGGAAACAAAATGTCAACAAAGAAAAACAGAAAGCTTAATCAAGCAGTTGAATTGACTGGAATCCCCAAGGAAGCTGCTTCTAATAATACAAAAATTTATATTGGTTTGAAGCCTTAAAGCACAAGTTTTTTCCAACATTCACCAATCTTAGTATGAAGACCACTACACTGAAGCTCTTGGACAAAGCCAAGTACGAAATCCTAAGTACTCATAAACACAATAACCAAAATACAAACAACCCATCACAAAAAAAATTCCATACCATTTTAAGTATTGAAAAACAATAACAAATTTAAAGTTTAGATGTCCATTATCCCAGCCATCTAGATACTATCAGTTATTTCTAAATTTTAAGTCTAACTGCATGTCTTTGCAACATTAGAAATGTTTTTTTAAAAAAACAAAAGTATGGTTAGATATAAGGAGGAAATTCTTTACCATGAAGGTGGTGAGGCACTGGAACAGGTTGCCTAAAGAAATGGCAAATGCTCCATCCCTGGCAGCATTCAAGACCAGGTTGGACAGCGCCTAGGACAACATGGTCTAGTGTGAGGTGTCCCTGCTTATGGCAGAGGGGTTGGAACTAAATGATCTTAAGGTCATTGCCACCTCTAACCATTCTATGATTCTATGGGACTACTTACAAAATGCTATGGACTATTTTCAAAATTTAGGTGTCTTAGAACGCACATACACATAAACAAGTCTTTAAACTGCTAACCACAACTCCTTTCACTTCAATACTTTTCTGTGAGTTCATTAAGTCCTCATAAGTCTGGTGTCTGGGCATCTTCTCTCTCTCAAAACCACTTCCACAAGCCACTTCTTTATTAGAATTCTATGTTTCTTGACAGTAACATTGATAAAACACAATTGAGTCTTTTCTAGGCCATCTGCTCTACTACTAAAACTCAAGAATTTGCAAGGCCAGCTATGTGATGATTGTCCAAATACCTGCACTGCTTTTTCTCATTAAAGATATGGTAACTCCATATATTTACTGCTCCCCAACTCCAGATCCTACAATGGTTACTCAACAACTGTAGACACTTGGTAAACACGCCAGCATTAATTATAGGAAACACTGTATTAATTGTGCATGACCTGTGAAACTCAGATCTATCGTTGCATGACTTTGCCATTCCAATGCATCAGCAGAAATAACATGCTGGTTCCTGACACCAAATTTTTGACAAAAGGCAGCCATGGCTTAAACCCCCACTTTCTACTAGCCACACAGAGTTTACCTCTTGACAGTAGTCACTAAAGACGGCACAAAAAACCCCGAGGCAGCCAAAAATTAAGTCTACACCACGAGACTACTAAAAATCCAGGCTAAAATCTCCCATCTCTCACATTTCTTCCGCGTTTGTCACACGCATGACCTTCATGGAAACACTGAAGCTCGATCAAGTCCGTGAGAAGGACCAAAGTAACACCGTTCCTGACACCCCATCTCCTCAGCCCCCAGATGAGTCCTGCGGCCTCCCCTAGTTTCACACACGCGGGCTGCAGAAAACACGAAGCGATACAAACCGCCCTCCCAGGCCGCCCAGCTTCCCTGGAGACACGCACTGTCAAAGCGCCGCGCCATGAACTATCCCCAATCAGCCCCGATTCCTCTCCCGTACAACCCGCCGCACCCTTCCCTCCCCGAGCCAGGGTCACTTACTGAGCTGCCCGGTCCCGGGCTCCCTGCCGCCTGCTCCCCCGAGTACGCTGCCGCCCAGCCCGCTCAGGGCCCCTCCGGCGGGCGGCGTGCCACTCTGCCGCTCGAAGTTCCCCGGGTTGGAGAAGAAATCGCGGAGTCGGGGCAGCTCCCGGCCGCTCTCCAGCAGCTCCGTGTGCAGCTCCAGCGCCGTCAGCAAGAACTGGTCCCGCAGAAGCTGCGCCGCTATCGCGTCCATCGGCACCCGCGCCGGCTCCCCCGCGCCGGTCCCGCCGCCCGCCCCCGCCCCGCCGCCAGCATCGCCCGGTGCCGCAGCACGCAAACCCGGCAGCTCATCGGGGCTCTCCGCGGCCACCACCGCCTCCTGCTGCTGCTGCGGGTACACTGGCCCTCCGGGCTCGTTGCTGCTACTGCTGCCGCCGCCGGGCCTGGACTCCTCGGGCTCGTCCTCCTCGGAGTCGCTGAGGAAGGGGTTCACGCTGCTGCCCCCGCCCGCCGCCGCCATCTTACAGCCCAACACGGCGCGAACACTGCCAAGGCGCTAACCCGGCAAAGCCTGAGCGGAGCCGCCACCGCCGCAGCCACTTCTAGGAAGGCCGGGGCCGCTGCCAGCCCCCTTCACTGTTACGGACGCTGCCGCCAACGGCGGCGACAATGACGGCTCCCACCGCCTCAGCCACCTCCCACCAGCCCCTCTGCCGCTTCCGGATCACAACTCTCGCGAGAGCTTCTCGTACCAACCGCGAGCAGCGCTCAGGAACCCAGAACCCCTCTCCTGCCGGCCTCCCGCCCGCCCCCTCCGCCGGGAGAGCCGGGGCGCGGAGGAGGGCGGGGCCGGAGGGAGGGGTCTGTGCGGGGGCGCGGGAGCGGGCAGGTAGGCGGAAGCGGTCGGTGTTCGCTGCGAAGGAGATGAGTGAGTGTTGGCGTGTGCGCACTGGGTGCTTCCTTCGGGGGCTTGAGGGTGGTGGGTGCGGCGTCCTGGTTGTGGGACGGGTTCTGGCCTGCGCTTCCCGGCTCCTGGAGGGTTCTGGCCGCTCTGGGTGTTGCTGGGGCGGAGGATTTCAGGACCCGGGCCCGTAGGACCCGCCGGTCTCCCCGCGTATCTCCGAGGTTGTGTTTGCTGGGCCGATGTAGGGCTCCGGTGTACGTGATAGGCCTGAAATCGGGGGGAGGGGCAGTCTAAGCACGTCTGGTGATAACTTGTGTATCTGAGTCAGTCCTATTGAGTCAGTATATTCTGAGTCAGTATATTGAGTCAGTCAGCTGATCGGAGCTAGCCCAGCTAGAGCCGGAGCCGGCACGCTGCAGAGACCACGAGGGTCAGAAGAGATTAGGAAAATCAGAGGGGACAGCGCAGAGACATCGCGATTCCCGACATCTCCCGATCCCCGAAGCCCCAGCAGCCCTTGCGAGAGAGCGGCTGACGTGGCAGGGGGCGTTCCCGCGGTAACGGCGACCGCACCCCTGCCCCTTGCCTTGAAAGAGCCTCTGAAAGGGCAGCGACCGCTGCCCACCAGGCGCAGGGAGGAACAAGCAGGTTGTGTTGTGAACCCTGTTGCTGGTGTCCCAGATTGCTGACCAATATGGTCGCTTCCAGAAGGAGAGCTTGCAGTAAGGAGACTGTAGCAACTCAGACAGAGACCCTGCCCCAAACCGTGGCTGTTCAGGTCTCTGGCTGCAGGGAGTGCCAGAGCCTGCTGCTGCCGAGGGAGGGAGGCCAGCATTCCACCTGTGTGAGGTGTGAGCAGGTAGAAGATCTGCTTAGATTGGTGGCAGAACTTAAGGAGGAGGTCGAGACGCTGAGGACCATCAGGGACTGTGAAAGGGAGATCGACTGGTGGAGTAACTCCCTGGCGTGCCAGCAGGAACGGTTCCAGGGAGATACCCCCCACAAGGGGATGGACCCCCTGTCCTCTCAGACAGAGGGGGATGACCCGAGACAGCCCCTGCCCTGTAGCTGTCGCGCAGAGGTAAGGGACCAAAAAGACGATGAGGGCTGGAAGCGAGTTCCAGTTCGGAACCGTGGGCAACCTTCCTCCCTTCCTGCCCTGCTTCCCCAGGTGCCCCTCCGTAATAGGTTTGAGGCCCTGGATCTTGATGGAGAGGTAAGTGAGGATGTGGTGCAAGGCCAGACTACAAGGTCACATAGGAAAAGGCGGTCGACTTCGCACCTCAAGACTGCCTCTGACAAGAAAGAAAGAAAAGTCATTGTTGTAGGCGATTCCCTTCTGAGAGGAACAGAGGGCCCGATATGCAGAGTTGACCCTCATCATAGGGAAGTGTGTAGTCTGCCTGGAGCCCGGATCAGGGATATCACCAGGGCGCTCCCCAGCCTGGTGCACCTGACAGACTACTACCCGCTGCTGGTCTTCCAGACAGGTGGGGGGGAAGCTGCTTCCCGCAGTCTGAGGGGGATGAAGAAAGACTACAGGGCCTTGGGGCGGATGGTGAAAGAATCTGGGGCTCAAGTGATCTTCTCCTCACTTCTTCCATCTTCCGGTGATGATGTGGGACTGAATGGGAAAATTCAGTCTGTAAATGATTGGCTACGAGACTGGTGCTTTTGGCAGGGCTTTGGGTTCTTTGATAACAGCTGGTTTTATAAGGCTCCAGTCCGGATGATGGCACGTGGGAAAGGTTTAACTCACAGAGGCAAAAGGATGCTGGGGCATGAATTAGCAGGGCTCATTTGGAGAGCTTTAAACTAGATTCGAAGGGGGATGGGGTTGTAACTGGGCTTGCCCCAGTGGGGCAGCACTCTAGGATTGATGAAGACTGGGAGGCCTCCTATAATCCTAGGGTGAAATTGGTGAGCTCAGCTCCCTCCTTGAAATGCCTGTACACCAATGCGTGCAGCATGGGAAATAAGCAGGAGGAGTTGGAGACCTGTGTTAAGTCAGGAGATTATGATCTGGTGGCAATTACAGAGACGTGGTGGGACAGCTCGCATGACTGGAATATACTCATGGAGGGCTATGTCCTTTTCAGGAAAGACAGGCCAGCCAGGCGGGGTGGTGGGGTTGCTCTTTATGTGCGAGAGCAGCTGCAATGTACTGAGCTCTGTCCAGGGACAGGGGACGAGCGAGTTGAGAGTCTGTGGGTGAGAATTAAGGGGCAGGCTGGCAGGGGCGATACTGTTGTGGGTGTCTGTTACAGGCCACCAGATCAGGGTGAGGAAGTTGACGAGGCCTTCTACAGGCAGCTGAGAGCGGCCTCACAGTCACAGGACGTGGTCGTCGTGGGGGATTTTAACTTCCCTGATGTTTGCTGAAAGGACTACTCAGCAACCCAGCCACAGTCCAGGAAGTTCCTCCAGTGTATGGATGATAACTTCCTCATCCAAATGGTGGATCAGCCAACCAGGAGAGGAGCACTGCTGGATCTCATCCTCACTAACAAGGAGGGTCTGGTCGAAGCAGTAAAGGTTGAGGGCTGCCTTGGTTGCAGCGACCACGAGATGGTGGAATTCAGGATCTTGTGTGGTAGGACCAGTACAATAGCAAGTAGAATTGCAACCTTGGACTTTAGCAGGGCAAACTTTGGCCTTTTCAAGCAATTGCTAGGGGAAATCCCATGGGCAAGGCTGCTTGAAGGTAAAGGGGCCCAAGATAGTTGGTTGGCATTCAAGGATTGCTTATTCCAAGCTCAAGAGCTGAGCATCCCGACATGTAGGAAGTCAAGGAAGAGGGCCAGGAGACCTGCGTGGCTGAATAAGGAACTGCTGGGTATGCTCAAGTGGAAGAGCAGAGTTTATAGGTCATGGAAGGAGGGGCTGGCCACTCGGGAGGAATATAAGGCTGCTGCTAGAGGATGTAGGAAGGCAGCTAGGATGGCTAAGGCCTCCTTAGAATTAAATCTGGCCAGAGGGGTCAAGGACAACAGAAAGAGCTTTTTCAAATACATAGCTGATAAAACTAACACCAGAGGCAAGGTTGGCCCACTGGTGAATGGGATGGGTGCCCTGGTGACAGAAGATACTGAGATGGCAGAGTTATTGAATGCCGCCTTTGTCTCAGTCTACTCTGCCGGAGGCAGTCCTGAAGAGCACTGTACTCCTGAGACCTCAGATGAAGTCAGGTCACTGGAGCAGTTTGCCTTAGTCCATGAGGAATTTAGGGACCAGTTGAGCAATCTGGACATCCATAAATCCATGGGTCCAGATGGGATGCACCCGCGGGTGCTGAGGGAACTGGCGGAAGTCATTGCTAGACCACTCTCCATCATCTTTACCAAGTCTTGGGAAACGGGAGAGGTGCCTGAGGACTGGAGGAAAGCAAATGTCACTCCAGTCTTCAAAAAGGGCAAGAAGGAGGACCCGGGTAACTATAGACCGGTCAGCCTCACCTCCATCCCTGGGAAAGTGATGGAGCACCTTATCCTTGATGCCATCTTAAGGCATGTCAAGGATAAGAGGGTTATGAGGGGCAGTCAACATGGCTTTACCAAGGGGAAGTCATGCTTGACCAACCTCCTAGCCTTTTATGAGGAAATAACATTGTGGATGGATGATGGCAGAGCGGTGGATGTGGTCTACCTTGACTTCAGCAAAGCATTTGACACAGTCTCCCACAGCATCCTCATAGCTAAATTGAGGAAGTGTGGCCTGGATGATCAGGTAGTGAGGTGGACTGCAAACTGGCTGAAGGACAGAAGCCAGAGAGTTGTAGTCTATGGGGCGGAGTCCAGTTGGAGGCCTGTATCTAGTGGAGTGCCTCAAGGGTCAGTACTGGGACCAGTATTATTTAATATATTCATCAATGATTTAGATGAGGGAATTGAGTGTACTGTCAGCAAGTTTGCTGATGACACTAAGCTGGGAGGAGTGGCTGACACACCAGAAGGCTGTGCTGCCATCCAGCGGGACCTGGACAGGCTGGAGAGTTGGGCAGGGAGAAACTTGATGAAATATAACAAGGGAAAGTGCAGAGTCCTGCATCTGGGCAGGAACAACCCCAGGTTCCAGTATAGGTTGGGGAACGACCTGTTAGAGAGCAGTGTAGGGGAGAGGGACCTGGGGGTCCTAGTGGATGGCAGGATGACCATGAGCCAACACTGTGCCCTTGTGGCCAAGAAGGCCAATGGCATCCTGGGGTGTATTAGAAGGGGGGTGGTCAGTAGGTCGAGAGAGGTCCTCCTTCCCCTCTACTCTGCCCTGGTGAGACCGCATCTGGAATATTGTGTCCAGTTCTGGGCCCCTCAGTTCAAGAAGGACAGGGACCTGCTGGAGAGAGTCCAGCGCAGGGCGACAAAGATGATTAAGGGAGTGGAGCATCTCCCTTATGAGGAAAGGCTGAGGGAGCTGGGTCTCTATAGTTTGGAGAAGAGGAGACTGCGGGGGGACCTTATTAGTGTATATAAATATATAAAGGGGGAGTGTCATGAGGATGGAGCCAGGCTCTTCTCAATGGCTAACAATGATAAGACAAGGGGTAATGGGTATAAACTGGAACACAAGAGGTTCCACTTAAACTTGAGAAGAAACTTCTTCTCAGTGAGGGTGACAGAACACTGGAACAGGCTGCCCAGGGAGGTTGTGGAGTCTCCTTCTCTGGAGACATTCAAAACCCGCCTGGACACATTCCTGTGTAACCTTATCTAGGTGTTCCTGCTCTGGCAGGGGGATTGGACTAGATGATCTTTTGAGGTCCCTTCCAATCTCTAACATACTGTGATACTGTGATACTGTGAGAGGCTGATGTTGAAGCTCCTAAAAAGATGATGTGAAAGTATAACCTGGCAAGAAGCAGCCAGAGTGTATCAACAGCTGGTGTTTGCTCCTGAGTGGAAGTTCAGCTCACTAAAAATGATACAGAATGGGGTCAGCTCTGATGTCTTGTCTGTTTTTGAAAATCATGTCCCGTTACCACTATACTTGCCAGATTTGTGTTTGTGTAAAGCTGATTCACTAGGAAGTACTTGCTTTAGTGAAAGCAAAGTTGGGGTCAGAATTGTAGGAATAAAATAATTATAAGAATTTGTGTTGATACTGAGATGTTTCAGTCTTTAGAACTGACTTGCAAGTAATTAAAACTGTTTAATCAAGATTATAAGTACAACCTTTAAAATTTACTGGGCCTTGCTAATATTTCTAGATCTAGAAGGGCTAGTCGGTGCTGTGACAGCAAACTCTTGTAGTGGTATCATGTGAATTTTCTACAAAAGACTACTCAGCCTGGAGAAAAGAAGGCTGCGTGGAGACCTCACAGCAGCCTTCCAGTATCTGAAGGGGGCCTACAAGGATGCTGGAGAGGGACTCTTTCTGAGGGACTGTAGTGATAGGCCAATGGGTTCAAACTTAAACAGGGGAAGTTCAGGTTAGATATAAGGAAGAAGTTCTTTACTGTGAGGGTGGTGAGGCACTGGAACAGGTTGCTCAAAATGGTAAATGCTCTGTTGCTGGCAGTATTTAAGGCCAGGTTGGACATAGCCTTAGGCAACATGGTTTAGTGTTAGGCATCACTGCCCATGGCAGGGGGGTTGGAACTTGATGATCTTAAGATCTTTTCTAACCCAAACCATTCTATGATTCTATGGCTGGCACTTCCTTTGTGTTTTTAATTTGCTTGAATTTTTGTAAGCAGTGTAATAAATTTTCCACTGTGCTGTAATAAACTTTGACTTTTTTTGCTACGTTACTGTTTTACGTTGTCGATACTATGCAAAAAGAGAGCAAGTAGTGGAGTGTGAACTGGTTGTTGCATGGAGTAAAATGGTGGTGTATTGAAAATGCTTTAAAATTTGACTCGGACCACAATAAAAATAAGAAAAACATTTCAGTGATGGTGCTCCGGTAGAAATAGGAACCCTTAAAGAAATCTTATGCTTTTTCTTCTCCTTTCTGCAGAGTTAAAGCATGTTAATTATCAACTTGATACTAGTTGATATGTGGGTGGTGGTGTGCCTCCTCCTTGAAATGGAGGGAAAAACTGATGTCCTGTAGCAGCCTCTAGTGGCGATCGGCCGTGTTTGCATGTGTCTAGGAGTTGTTAAATGTAGCTCGGACGCTACATTGTACCTTTCTCTTAGGAGTCTCATTTCTGCCGACTCCCGTGTGCTGCTACAGTAAGGACCAACCTTTTTCCCCATCCCTCCCGTAAAATAATGTAAAATTCGAAGTACTTGAGATGGAAAATAAGTAGAGAAATTTAAGTCTTTGCTTTTACTGTGTTGATTTTGGTAGGGGTGCTAAATCTTGAGCTGATGCTTTGAAGTTCAATGATCTTAAATATATGACCAGTTTTGGGTTCTTTCTATGCTGTTTGGGGCTGTGGTGTGTGTAAAGGGTGCTTGCTTCCTGTGCTGCTCTGGTGCAGTGTCAGTTGCTCTCATAGTGACTGCACAGTTTAAGTCAAGCTATAAGGAGTTTTGTGTTTCAGTTGCTGCAGGCAAGGTTAACTTTATTTTTAAAATAATTCCATTAGGTCCATATTGAGGTTTTCTGTTCTGGACGCTTGAAATGTATAAATTCATGTGTTCTAGTGAGTGAGGCAGGATAGGCTTTTTCCATCTGATTGGAATCCCAATCAAGACGCAGGGAACAGAATGAGGAAAATCTGAGGCAATCTGATTCTTACTTTAAAATAGTGCAGATCTAGGAGTTCCACCAACTCTTACATTTTCTTCTGACATGGAGCTGCCTGAATCTTTGTCTTATATATGTTTAAGACTTTTACCTCCTTTCAGAATAAACTTTTCAGAAGTTAACAATCTTTATTTTAATACATTAAAAAAATTGAATTTTAGTGCTTTGTCAACACTTTAACCTCAAAAATATTTTTATATTCTGCAGGAGCAGAATAGTGCAAATGTTGAGACTCATAATGGTGGTGGTTTGTGCTTAAAGACTTCTGCCATTTCTCTGAAACTGTATCTGTCCCTTCCAGTTTTAAGGGTATGTTTTTTTAAGGAGGATAGCTTATATCGCAGGCTAATAGTTACCTGTGTGTCAAGTGCAGTTGTAGCTTTACTCGGAGAAACTGACTTTAGAAAAGTGCTTGTTAAATTGGGGTTTGAAGTCAAAGTAGTACAGGAATATGAAGGGGCTCTTGGAAATATTGTAAGCGTCACCAAAAATATTATCTCCCATGATGTCTGATAAGGACCAGAATTAAACAAAACAAAACCCCCTAAATTCCTTTGGATCAAAGTTTGAGTTTGTTTTTCTATCTCTAAAACTGTTGTTTTGAAACATTACTGTGAACAGTGGATTTTTGGAAGCCTTCCATCAAAAATACAGTAAGCAAACACAGAGCCTAAGGAGTGTTACAGAGAACTTGTTCAAGCTTCGTGATGTGTGTATTATGTTTTTGTGAGAATGAATAGATGGGGAAAACTCACTCAACTGTTACAGTTGAGCGAGGAGACATAATTGGGGAACAAAAGATAGGACCTTTTAAGACACCACAAACACTTCAATTGCTTGGGCTTCGCTCACCGTAGTCTGGAAGATGGTGTATGTTGCCTTGAAATGTTGGCTGCACTGAAAGCAGTTGTATAAGTTAGCTCCAAGATGGTATGCTATGCCATGGTGAAGGACCATATGGATGGGGAAGGGAAATGGTGTGCTGAAGTATGAAAACCGTAATTGTAAAGTCATTCTTGAGTTCCAAGGTCTAAAGATACCGAACTTCAAATGAAAAGCTGTTTTGCTTGAATTTAAGGTGTCTTTTGTTGAAGTTTCGTGGAGGCCTAGACAATTAAGGCTTGACATTGAAAAGGTCAGCAGCCAAAAAATAAGGGTGTCTTCCAGAAATGAAAAGTGGCCTGGCTTTCTTTTAAAAACAAAAATAAGTTCACAGGGTTTCAACAGAGGGTGTTTACAAGTTGGTATATCATGAATGATATATTGAATGTTGAATGAATTGAATTGTTGAATGAATGTTGCTTACTATGGCAGTGGAGATTGCTGAGGAGCAAAAAGAACTTTGTTCTAAGCTAAGTATTTCAGGCTGCAGTAACTGATAGTTTGAGTGGGTAATGGAAAGTTTTGGGCACAGCATTATGCACACTTAGGAATATGCTTTCTGTGTGAGTATGTTGTAACTATGGCCACTAGTTGAAGAGGAGGTAACTCCTTTGCATATGGATTTCTTACTAGACCTCGAAGTATCCTTGGGCAGATACTGTATATACTTACATTACTACTTGAGAACTTGAGTGCTTTCTTGAAGGTGGTGTAAACCAGCCTCTTTATCTTTTTCTGCACTTCACAACTTGTCTATTGCAATTTCTATGGAATAGTTTGTTTCATGAGGTGATTGAAGGAATTGAAAACATACCCCATACTCTCCCCCTCCCCTCCCTTTGTGCTTATTTCTTTATGATGAAGCAGTGATTTCTGACAATGTGTTTTCAGAATGGGGTTACTTAGGGACTTGGGTCTGTTCTGGTCCTGAATACTTGGCTGTACCATTGAGCACCATTGGCTTTGTGGGGGCTGGTAGGGGTGTGGGACCCATAAAGCACCTGCCTGCTGCAGATGGGGGCTACATGTCCCTGTCCCAAGTGGGCACTGGGCATCACTGTGCTCTCAGGTTGCTCTTCAGAGCTGTGCTTATCAATGAATTGTGTTTTACAGTGTGTCTCTGATTTGGATTGCTTTCCTCAGGCTTTAAATGAGTTTCTGTTCTCAGTGGGAAACTTAACTTACCTCAATCTGTGTCAGCTTTGCTGTGAACTGAAGTTTGGTGGGGAAAGATAAATAAAATACCAATTACGCTAGTCAGTTGAATAGCATTCAGTAATACATTATATTCAACTGGCTAGGATAATTAAGTAGGACTTCTGAATTCAAAAGTTCTAAAGGTTTTGTTTTGTTTTTTTGTTGTGGTTTTTTTAAAGAAACTTGGAAAGCGAGGGAACCTACAAGTTGAGTATTTGACTTCCGTATTCCTTTCATTGAGAGTTCTACTGTATGCTTGGAAGGTTGTCTTGTAGTCCTTGTTTTTCCTTTTTGTATTGGCAAATTAACATTCACAGGCTTGTGTGCAACATTCAACAGGTGTGGCTTGTTACTATTTGAGGTAATTCTTGTTTATTTGTAATGGTTGATATTGATAAGAAAATGTGACTTTAATAAAGACAAGCGACTTCTGTCAGCTCTTTAAAGTCTTCCTTAGTCCCACTAGCTTCTGTGGAACATACTTTAAGCACTGTTTATTTTATTTTATTGTCAAGGGGTGTTTTCTTTGTGTGCATACAGAATGTGTTTGCAAGCTGCTTTTGCCAAGCTCAGTGCACCTGAGAATTTTTCTTTTTCCAACATTTTCCCTATGTGCTCTATGTTAATATTTGTTGTATGACTTTGAAGAGTTTGATCCTTGTCCCTTTTATTGCTAAGGGGAAGAACTGTACTGCTTGTATTGGTGCATATACTTTATTGCTTTTGTTTTTAGTTTTGCAAGTCGCTTTAAAAATATCTCAGGAGGCTTTCCTTCAGCCTTGATTTGCCATGGAGGGCTGCAGTGAGACAGCAAGATTGCTGTAGCAAGGTGTCTTCCTGTGCTTGTGTTTCTCTTAAGTGACACTTGTCCCTTGACCCTAACAGCTGTGGTGATTGGTGGGCTGGGTTCTTTCAGACACTCTCAGGCTGACCTTCATTTGCCAAAAGTACATCTCAAAGCTTGTCGTATTAAAAATCTGTCTACAAGATCTCCAAGAAAAAACAATGATAAAAAAAAAAATCCTATTTTTTTGCAATAATGGAGAAATCTGAGTAATGCAAGCCTTTTTGTGCTCTTGGCAGCACAGAAAGAATTAAACAGTCTGTCTTAAGTTGAAAATATGACGTTAAGCTGTAAAACAGTGCTGCTTGAAGAAGACTTACTGATAAGAGTATTGCTGAGATACCCAGAAGTCAAGAAAAACCCAAGAAGATTTGCAAATACCTCTTGAAAATAGATATAGCCCTCCACCCCTCCACCACACTACCTCCATCAAATGCTGTTGTCCAGTGAAATAGATGATTCACAGCAAAACCACTGAGGGTTTGTTGTTGTTTGGTTTTGCTTTTTCCGAGTTCTGAATTTGTAGCTGCGTGCATACCGAGCAGATGTAAAGCTGTTTTTCTATTCTTTGGGGTTTTTAATCCTGAAGTGGCTGAAGTGGTACCAAAGAGTGATGCTCTTTTTAATCTTTCATGCCTCAAAGCAGTCATCATTTCTTACAGAAGTACCCATGTACACTTTATCAATGATGTCCTGTTGTCAGTATCGGTTTTAAGTATGTTTTTGTGCCTGGGAGACTTGTGGGTACAATTTTCCATGTTTACAGAATAATTCAGAGAAAATTGTGTAGGTTGACATTGGGCTAAGTGATTTGCAGTACATTCAAGTATTAGAACACTTGATGTTTTATTGGTGCCTTGCAGGCCATAGTCAAATTTCTCCTTGAAAGGTTTTGGCAAGGCAGGCAGAGTAATTTTGATTATCAAGTAATGTTAAAAAGAAAATTAAATATTCTTTGAGGTTTTTGCCTCAGGTTTGGATGTGCTTTTTTGAACCACATTTAAAATTTAAAACAGATGTCATTTGTTATTAAAATCTCTAAAATGCTCAGTGAAGATGTTGAACATAAAATAATTTTAAACAGATGGTTTGAATTACAGAAGCCACTTCAGTGCCAGAGCAAGTGGAAGTACTGTAGTTGCAGTTTCATTGTCTGGCAGAGCATGTTATGCCTCAATATAGAAAAAAAATTAAGTTTTGGAAAGGAGGAAAAGCAACTTCATTGTAATCCCACTTTTCTTCATAGTATGGTTACACAATGAAGTCAAAATGAGGATTTGGGGTTTCCTGTGTTTAGGTACTGTGTAAAGATATGAGAGAATTACTCTGAGTCTGGCTGCTAAGTCTACTGTATAATTTGTGCAGTCAATAGGTGTATGTGCTGTTATAGCAGGAATGACTTGATAGCATTTCCTGACTAATATAACTCCTTTAAAATCTCAGTTAGTAAAAGAATAGGGTAGGGACTGCTACAGCATCTTAGATGATGTGTAACTGCCATGGCATGCAAAATATTGTCAGTTAGACCACACAACTTTGACTTTGCTCTCCAACCCTAAGCAAAAGCGTATTTTTTTTTTTATGTATGGACAAATTGTACAGTCACCACTTTGACAGTTTAAATTACAGAATACACAACACTGTTTAATTGAAAAATGTATCAGTCAGCCAGAAGCATAGCAAACATTTGTGCCTATTTCTTTTTCTGTAAAAGATACTTGCTAAGGCCATTGATGCTTATTGAAAATGCGTTTCCAATGGTTTTTATTCATCTTAATCAACAGACTTGGCAGTATTAGTGAGGCATGGTCCCTCTAAAAGAAATGACTAATGTATCTTGAGCTCCGTTTCTTGACATTTTATTATCCTTAAAAAAATATTCCTGCCAATGGGGCATATTCCATGTAGTATTTTGTGCATGTTTTATTGCATATTTGAAGAAAGAAAAATATAAAAGGGAAACGTTACATTTCTCACAAAGAACTATATTGTATTGCAGTACAAGTATGGTTTTCTTTGACTTATAAATAATGCTGAGAGATTATAACTTCAGAGGGAATATAGCTTAGATGTAGATTACTTTGGGAAAATTAGAGCTGCACTTAATTATGTCAGCTTTCCTGTTAAGCACTGAGGAACCTGACCCAGCTTGGGGCTGTGGATGTAGCTTCTGTAGCATGAGTCAAAAAAAGGAAGGAAAAAAAGGGTCTTGTCAGCAAGTTATGGATCAACTTGAAAAGAGGGAAAAGCTCATGTGGAATAAACTGCCTGCTTCTTGCCTCTGATGTTTGGGCTTAGGTGGCTCACTGCTGATGTCTTGTTCCCCTGCTGCTGTCGCATTCTGGATATTTCAGTCCTTGCACTGACATGACTGTTGGTGAGGCATTCACAGCTAATATCCGGATTTTTCATATTGTTTTGATAGGTGTGAGTACAAAGAAAGAGAGGGTCTTTTCATTCCATCTGCCACCAGCGGGAAGCTGAGCTTTCTGAGGATTCTGGGGGAAAAGAAACAAACAGAAGCAAACCAAAACAAAAACCCAAACCAAACAACCAAGGAAACCAACCAACAAAAGCACACCACCACCAAAACCCAAAACAATATCACCACCACCAAAACCCAAAACAATATCCCCACCAAAAAAACCCCACCCAAACAAAAAACCCATCCAAAATTCCCTTCTCTAATGTGTGTAAATCGCTTTATTCTGGAAAAATAACTATTTGTGGTCAGGAGGTACTTGCTGCTTTTCTTTCTTTAATCTCCTAGACTTTCAGGGAAGGATCAACTGCTTCTGCCTTCTTGTCTCTACAAAGGATTGCTCCCCTCTATCTGCTCACTCTGTTCTCTACTTAGTCCAACATCCAAAAAAGTGAGAAGCTTTGAAGTCTGCTGAAAGCCCCAGTGTAGCCAGGTCAGTGCTGATTTTCTACTTGCGCTGTTCCTATGGACATCTCACATTCAAGAGGCAGTGAGTAACTTGGTGAATCTTTAATACTCTCCTGTTAAGGATCTGAACAGGGGCTTGAAAAATCCACACCAGCTTTGTGTTGTTCGCTCCAAATTGTGTGAACAAAAAATACCTTATTGGGATAGTTTACATTTTGACATCTTGGAGGTTGGACAGTATCATTATTCTCTCTGTGTGTAGTTTAAGAGGTTGGAACAGCAGCAAAAAAGTATAGAAAGAAAAGAATAAATCTGAGTCTGATACGTAGTTTACTAGCTGGGCAGAGTCTGTAGAGGAGGTGAATTGGCTGTCTGAACTGCATTGTAACAAATTATATGTTTGGATGAACAGTAAGAATTGGCATGTGGCAGATAGGTTGCAACATGCTCCTCTATTATCTAGAAGACTAGAAGCTTCTTGGTTTGACAGGCAGTGGCTTAACAGAATTAAGTAGAATAATGCAGTCAGGATTTGGGCAAAGCTTGTGTTTTGCTTTGAAAATAAGGACTGTGGGATGTAGTGCACTAAGTCACTTGCAAAAGGATTGTTTGGGAAAGTATCAGAGGACACAAAAATGTTGAGATATCCTTGGCTTAAGATTCCTTGACAGAAAGGTGTAAGATGTATTTTCAAGTGACAATTTGTTTACCCACATTTTGGATGGCCAGGCACCTGAAGGCAGACATTTTTGCACTAGTAATAAATATTTAGACCTGGCTCCTTATCCTCCAAAGTATATGTTTAATATATTTCTATTTTTCTTCTCTTCACAGGCTGTGGCTTTTGCTTTTTCTTATAATCTAGTGCTTAATCCACTTTTTGCCTTCTTATTTCTTTCTTTTAGCATGCTTTGTGATGTTTCTGCCTTTAACAATCAAACTGTAGGCTAGACAGAGAAATTTGCTCGTGGTGACCTCTATAATGGAAGGAACAGAAAACTAAGGGACTCTTCCTTTGCGTGATATCCTATAGAAACTGGATTTCATTGCTGTATCTCATGTGAGGTACAGAGAAATAGTGTATAGATAAGTGTGTTGCCTGCTAGGCAGATGCACACACAGTGCTAGCTGTGCTTTCTCTGTGCCTAGAAGGCATGAGAGTTGGCACTGTAGGTCTGAGCACTCAGATTTTACTGGGTGTCCTGGTTTTGGCTGAGTTAGCTGTGCTCTCTTTTTCCCAGCCAGAAAAGTATGCCAGAAAGCAGCTGGGCATGAAGGAGTTTGATATTGATGCTTCCATTTGCAGCTCCTCCTGATGCCGATAGGCCTGTCAGAACATCTATGAAATCCTGATCAACCTGTGGTTCGCACACTAGACCTGCAGGTTGAGACTTGGTTTTTAATGACCCTGTCAAATCATGATGCAAAAGCACAAAGGGTGAAGAAAACAGGAGGGAAAGAGATCTTTATATGGCAGAGGACTCAGATGGGTGAAGATCTGTGCATTTTCAAATTTAGAGGTGCCATCAACTAGTTCCAGCTGTTCCTGTACTGGTTGTGTGGAGGTTGTGTTGACTGCTAAGCAACATCCTTCCTTGGAGTTTCATTGAATCTCTGAGAACACAGATAAACTGATGATACCACCCTTCTTGGAAATGGGGGTGGGGGGGAGGCATAATGCTAGAGCTTATCATAAGCAGAAAAAAACCTCAGGTGTCCCAAGAGATTTATGCTGAGATTTTTCCACAAATCTCATTTTCCCCAAATCTCCTTTTTTCTGGCTCATGAAGGTTATGTCCAGATCTTGTAAGGCAAAGGATACTTTCAAGATAAATATTTGACTTTTCCTCTCCATATTGATGGTCTCTCATACAAGAGTGCAAAGGAGGGGAGATGACCGCAAGTATCTAATTTATACTTGAAGTGAGACAAATTCATTATTTCATGCAACAAACACTTGTAGCTGCAATTACACAGCACAAACATTAATGATGTAATGGTGTCACAAATGTGTGGCATTAATCATCCTTTTCTATGGAGGTCCATTCACAAATTCCAGAGGTTCATCTGTCTTTTACCTTCGCTTTTTTCCTTGATGTGAACCTTTTGTGGTTCAGTGATCCATAGTAAATCAGCTTTTAATAGTAGCTTTCCAGGGGATGGCTGGCTGTTCCAATAAGAGATATTTTTCTCTGTTGCTTTGGCATCCACTGAACTAATGACTCTTCATGGCAAGTAGCTAGAAATGCATGGATGAAATTATCTTGTTCCACAGCAGAATGAAAGGTAGTAGCCCATCCTAGATTTAAGAAGCTTAAATACTTGCAAATGTGACTTTAGTATTCCTGATTAGGGAAGAGGGTTGTCCTTTGATTTGCAGGACATATATCTAACACATTGAAATCCAAAAGTTTACATTTAAATATTGATAGTGAAATGCTGGTGGTCTGGCCTTGTCAACTCTGTTGGCCTTAGATTGTTGCTTGGGTGCCTCTCTTCTAGAAAGAGAGATAAAGCACTATCCTTTTTCTTACCAGTGTAGATGTAAACTGAAGGGAACTTCTGAGTGGTATCTCTGATGCTCTTTTTTATTTCTTTGACTTCTTATCTTGCTGGCTTTTTTTTTTTTTTTTTTTTTTTTTCCCCAAAGAGAAGAACTGTGTGAAGTATCATTTGGTAGCAATTCAGCCACGAAATGAACCAGTATGAGCCAATACCTGTTTTTGCACAGCAATGGATCACTTAGACAAGCTATTTCTCAAAATGCAAACTGTTTTTTATATAGGAAAGGGCCATTTCAGCCTATTGTTTTGTTGGGGTTTTTAAAATTCTTTTTAAAGGTATTTTTTTTTCATGAATTCTGTAGATCACTACAGTCTAAGACAGCATTAAATTTGAATTGTGTTGATTGCACTCTTTTTGCTGCAAACAAGGGCTCAGACCTGGGAAGAGTTAAAGCAAAGAGAAATAGCTAGTGCTGAAAATGGATTAGGTTACTAATAATTTAATTAGAAGAGTTGAGAATATGTTAAGTTATAGAATTGTAGCACTGGGAGTATGCAGCAGCAAGTATCTATCTGATTGAGGTAACTGCTTCATTTAGTAGAGCATTTAGTCTCATCAGGCATAAAGAGTTTGGATTCTCTTACCAAACACAACTACATGAAAAGAGAAAGCCCTATGGAAAATAAAACTGCTGAATAAAATGAGGTCCAGCGTTGAATTTAATGGTTTTCTGTGTCTATGGTTTCATGTATTTAAATTCACTCTGGAACCCTGAATACTTAAAAAAGTAAACAAATTGATATTTACAAATATGCCCAGTCTCTCTTGGAATCTCACTTGTAGATGTAGAAGCATATAAGCTCCTGATTAATGAAAAATCTTCGTTTGATCACTTAAGCGTGACTACTGCGAGTCTCTTTGAAGCGTTGTATTTAGTTATCTCAATCTTGTTATGTGGTTTTCTCTCCAAATCTCTAAAATGAGGAATTATTATGTTAGTGTTTCTGATTGGAGTTGTTGCGTCTGTCTTTCAGTAGGGAAAATGGGTGGTATGGGAAGTTATGGTTAAGTTGCATACAGATTTGAGAGGGGTTTTTTTGGATTAATAAGTAATAATATATATATAAACTTTAAAATATTTTTCCTTTGGTTTTTCTGGCCCTTTAAAATTTTTATCTTAAAAAAACCCCAACATCTTGCAGAGTTTGAGTTACGGTTGTGTGGTACTGAAATCCTTTTTCTTTATTTGATAAAAGTGGTGTCTGTCTGTGCCTGTCCAGCTCCTAGAATTCTGTAAGTAATTAATGTATATATTGTCATTTAGAAGCACCAACTAGATCCTGAAACAAAGAGTTTCTTTTATAGAGCAGTGTGTATTTACATGATGGAATGGAATATCTGAATACATAATGGAATATCTGAAACTTCCAGGCTGTTAGGTACATCTGTTTCTAAATTGGTGAGTGGAGATGTTATTTTTATTAAGGTTGATAATTAGTTAATATTTAAATAACTAAGCAGCCTGGACAGCACTAATAGAACTTTGCCAGAGCTAAGTTTCATACAGGCTCAGATCCCACACTTACCTGAGTCAGTACACATTTGCATTGCTTTCAGTAGGCATCATATGAATGCCCTAGTGCACATGGCAGACATGTACATTTCCAGTATACCTGTTATTGAGTATATTTTTGTCCCTAACCTAACTTCAGAGGATGACAGGACAGAAGAAACATTCAAAAAGGGAATATATCCATGAAACATAATCCTTCAGCTGTTGTGCTTTTGTCACATATTTTAGAAGAGGAATAATGTTCTGCACTCAGCAGAGTATTTTTTTTCCTTTAAAAGAAGTTTTCTATTTCTATGCAGAATACAATGAGCCCAGAATTGGTAGTAAACATAGAAAAAGTAACTTTGAGTGGATGTTTGCTATGCGATGGCTTTCTGTAGTTGTCTTTGGCTTGTGTTTGCCTGAACAGACCTTAACAGTGTCATGCAATCAGCTGGTAAAGGGTAGTATGTTCGTGGAGGCATTGTGTTGCCCGAGTCTACTCTTACTGGTGCAGGTAACAAAAGACTGCTGGATTTTGGCCAAACTGGCTTGATTCAATAATCTTTTGAAGCCATCTGATACCTCACTAAATACCATAGATGCTGAGACATAATGACTATCTGAAAGTCTGAATTAGCCATGTAGTGACTTTTAACCAAAACTTCTGGGGAAAAAGCTTGTTGAAAGCAGAGATTGGTTGTGGGTCCTGGGCAATGGCTGTCGTCGTGGTACTCCCATTTTATAATAAATAAATACTGATTCTGATTAAGTCTCACCTGCCTAACTTTGTTTTTCTCACTCCCTCTCAGTGTTGGACTTTGCTTTGCCATCCTGCTGTTGCCATGGGTATATCGGTCTTCATACTCGCTGGTCTCCTTGTGCATTGTGTGTTCTTGGTCTCCATTTTTGACATCTACTTCAGCTCTCCCCTGGTTCATGGTATGACTCCTCAGCAGACTCCGCTGCCACCTCCAGCAAAACGTCTCGTGCTCTTTGTGGCTGATGGTCTGCGGGCAGATTCGCTGTACGAATTGAACAGCAACAATACACCCCGAGCACCTTACCTGCGGTAAGTCCATCTGAAAATGCTGCTCATCCAGAAGATATTGCTTCTGGAAGTAGTTCTGTGATATTGAGAAGGGAACAAGAGGAATGATGGCAGCTTCGCTGATGGCTTGGGTACCACCTTCCTTCTGCCTTTGAAGTAATAAACTTTGTGGAGTTACACCTTGCAGAAATGCATGAGTTTGAGTTGGTGTCCCTTGTTGTCACTAAAGCTGCTAAACCATGAACAGAGTAAATTGAGTCAATATTGTCCTCTGAAAACTGTCGCTAGCCAGTAACTGAGGGGAGTGTGAACTTTCTTCATTCACATCAGCATGGTATCACTTGTGAAGGCTAACAGAGTCATTAATTTAAACTGCTTCTTGGATGTTCATTTTAGGAGTAGTAGTTCATTAACGTGCTTGTCTTTTAAGCTACAGATGAAGCTTTTTAAGGAGTGATTAGAAAAGATGGCTTGAATGGATCTAACAGCAGGCTGCCGCTTCCTATTTGTTCCACCCTTCCTGCGTGTGTGACCCTGCTGCCTCCCTTGTGCTCTCCAGTGTGTGTCTGCTTAATGGAATGATTTGGTTTAAGACTGTAGAAAAACTAATCCTGCTAAAATGAGTATTGAAGTCATATCCTTGAGTGCTTAAAACTGATTTTCACCAACTTTTCCTGTTTCCTTATATCAAGATAATTACATGATTTTAAGACAAACAAGTTCTTAGACTGAGGGGGGAAAAAGGTAGACAGTATTGATAAAACTAGTGTTATAGCACTGGTCTGGCTTGAATATCAGAGCAAACCCAAATAATCAATCATCTGAAGCTGTTTCAGTGTTTGCAGTCTTGCTACAGGAATCTGAGAAGCAGTTGTTACAGCACTTGTCAGTTTATATGGGATTACTTGTATCTGCTTCTCCTGTTGTTAGTGCTTTTGTAAAGTGGTGTCTGCCACTGGCAGATGTCTGCCACATCAGTGTGAGTCTTCCTTGGTTTTTAGCAGTGTATTGCATGCTTCCTCCAGAGCAGTTTCTTCTCTTAGCAGTGAAACTGTTGGTCTTTTTCAGCATCAGCAAGGTGTGAATACTGTAATGGCCCCATCACTAGAAGCAGTGGAGGGTAATGGCTAGGAAAGAGTTATAATGGATATTTTTACAATTAAGTGGTTTGAGTTTTTTGGATTCAACTATTCAGCATTATCATGCCTTTCTAGAAATAAAAAGTTAAACCATATATTAGCTTGTCCGTTAGACTTGAGACATATTCAAGGCTGCTGTATGCCAAGTACCTAGTCTTTTCTCCCACAAATATTCTTGAAAAAGTCTATTTTTAGCAGTGTTGTGATAGCTGTGAAGGACCATAGGTGGTCTGAATTGCTGTAGTGGTGATTTTGGGAAAGATGGGTTTTTTGGCTTGCCTGTCATGTTTCAGACTTAGTACTAGTTGTTACTGTGGGTAGATAACGTTAATACTGTCAAGGAATTTTTTTTGTTTTTTAATGATTCTTCTAGGTGAAAGGATTTGAAATAATTCAAAATACTTAAATTAATTTTGAACTGGTAAATGGCAATACCTGGTTATATTTTTTTTCTGCCTGGTATGTGTTATTGTTGACTTCAGATCCTGTGATACAGCCCCCAAAAAGAAAACATAAGTGTTTACTTTCCAACTCAATAGCAATCAAATTCTAATTTAAATAATTTCCTACCTGTTGTGACAATGAAGTATGAGGAGGGTCGTGTTTTGTTTGTGTCTTAAATCTCCTACTGATGCTAGTGCGATACATGTTGATCTGCATCTTCAGTAAGAATAAATTAGAAACCATTTTAATACTTAAATCCTTTTTTCAAATTAGTACTTTTTTTCAGCACAACTTGTCTTAAAGCCTAGGTGATGTAAGAGCTAGGAATAATGTGTCAGAGTGCTTTATCACCATTCCCGTTTTTCACTGTAATATTTAGGCTATTTGAAATAGATCCTATGAATTTTCAAGGATGCCTGAGAATATGAGATCTTAAGAAGAGTTAAACCAAAACCAGCCACCAAACTCTGAATCCTGCCAGCTTAGAGTGGAGCCTGAAATTTTAGGCTATGATGTAATTTGTACTTCATTAGTGAGAAATCTATTTAGAGCTGAGTGTATGGATCTTATAATTAACTGTTGTATAATATCTCTGCTAAAAATAAAGGTACAAATCCTGAACTTAGAATCCACTTTGTCTAAAACACATCTGATAAAAATAGCAAATTTTGCAATATATATATAATGAGAAACAAAAATACCATTTCCCAGTAATTTGACTCTTAAAAACGGCTTAGAATTTGTTCTGAAGATTCTGCTACTTTTTTTCTAAACATTTATATAAGGTATATCCTAGTGTGTTTTGTTTTCTTTCTTTCTCCCCTTGCTCTGACAGTGGGCAGTGAATCTTTCTGTTCTTCCAGAAGGTGGAGACATGAAAACAGCATATGGTAATGCTCACCACTTGCTCTATGACAGGCTCCAACTGTTAGTATCTTCAGCAGAGAAAAGTAATTTGAGGCTTTCTTATATTTGGGCTTTGTCTTCTGTTTTCTTTGCTTTTTATCTGTATATATACAGATATACGTATATAACATATATATTATAACTTTTGTATGTACATAATCTCTAGACAAGTCATGTATTTCTGGATATGTGGTGAGAAGGTATTCTCCATTTTGGTGTAATTGCAAAAGATATAAGGTTTACTTAAATTTTCTCTGTGTTCCTCAAGTGATTTGCACCTTAGATTTACACGGGTTTTAAATTCTTTTGATGCGGGCTTCCAGTATTCAGCACAGATAAAGGCAGACATGGTGACAAGAACTAATTATAATGGAGCATATTTAATGAGGAGATTGAACTAGGCACTTTCAAGGTAAATGGAAAGAACAAAGACAAGAAGCACCAGGCAGAAACAATCACTTAGGGGGGAAAGTAAGCTATAGCAGAAAGCAGCAGAAAAAATATGTTAATTCTAAATGTATTAGAACACTGGCTAAACTCATCTGTTTGCAGTGCTGATGGGTGACACTAGAAATGTTCTCTGTGGGGTGTTATAATATAGAACTACTTGCAGGTTAATGTTCTGTTTGTTTTGCTGCACAGCAGGCAGTACTGAAAATCTGTTTTAGCCTGGTCTTTTGGTTGGTTTTGTTGTTTGTTTGGTTTTTTTTTTGCATTTCCTGCATCACGTCTATCTGTCACTCTTTTTGTCTGCAATTCATTGTACTTTCAAGAAGGCTTAAGCATTAACTGCCTGGTATCCTGTTTTCAGAAGTATTCTAGAGAACAATGGCAGCTGGGGAATCTCTCACACACGGGTCCCGACAGAATCCAGGTCAGGGCACGTTGCACTTATAGCTGGATTTTATGAAGATGTCAGTGCAGTTGCTAAAGGTATGTTGGTCCTGAAGTTTTGAGAACTGTCCTCCAAAATAAGGTGATGTGCTGGGCTTCTAGACAATTATTGATAAGTACCTGCATAGTGTTTTGTATACCAAGGTTGTATGGAAAATAATGATTTTTGGATGGATTTCTCACTCTTAATATTGATAGCTATGAAAATAGCTTACCTAAGTTAACATTTTGTAACATAGTAAAATTTAGCACCCTGAGTCTAAAAGCAAAAGTGTCTTACAGAGTGACCTCTTCATGTAACAGAGTTTTTAATTATTGTATGGGATATAATGGAAGATGGCTAAGAAGATGTTACAAACAAGAAGTGAACTGCAGTATCTTAGCTGAGTCATTGCTAGACTGAGTTGGAGAATGAGTAGCAAAACAGGGTGAAAACCCCAGCTATGTGTTTTGTCCAGACCTAGTTGTTGCTACATGCTTGGTGGTAAATAACATGGAACAAACCTTCGCGTTACTGAGTTGGTCTTTTGAGATGGTCTTCCCCCAGGCTTCCAGGCCTGAATGCTTGTAATGTTGTGTAATGGCTTTGGACAGGGGAGGTAAGAGGAATTACTTGGTCATGTACATGCTCCTAGTCAAAAGGTTCTTCCTCCTGACATCTGCTACAAATGCAGGTTTGACAGGAATTGCTGTCAAAAGCATCTCTATTTGTTAGCTGCCTTGTCATGGAAACTGAAGATCTTGAAGGTTTTACTGTTTTTATTTTATAACGTGACTGCTGGAAATATGGTAGAGGAGTGTGTGAGTTATGGCCTAAAATGCCAAAAACTGAGTTCAGACAACAGGGGGTTCAGAATTAAGGAGAATTTTAGCTGTCTAGAAGGCAAACCAGTTGTGTGTTTTGTCTGTTTGAATCCTTGGCATAATGAGATAGGCTTAGGTTTTCAGCTCACTTCTTCTTGAATGGAGAACTAATTGCAAATAGAGGTTGAAATTCAAGTAAAACCAGGACTCACAAAGTGAATTGTTGTGGAGTAATACAAGCAAAACTTAAAAGAAAGCCCAAAAACCAAACAAAAAACCGAAGCATTTTGCTTAGACTGTCAGTCTTAGCAGTCAATGAGATCTGCTGGCAATGCCATTTAAATGGAGGTTTGGTTTGGTTTTTTTGATTTTTTTTTTTTTTTTTTTTTTTTAACCAGGATGGAAGGAGAATCCAGTGGAATTTGATTCTGTTTTCAATGAAAGTAAATATACCTGGAGCTGGGGAAGCCCAGATATTTTGCCAATGTTTGCAAAAGGTAAGATTTAAATTTTGTCTAAAGCATGGTTATCAGGTAGTAAAATAGAGACACAGCTTTTGAGTTAAAAAAGGTGAGTGAAGTATTTCTACTATGTATATTTGTGTATACCTGATTTCTAATTTGTGAATTCAAGACTGGGTAGAGAAAAAGAAGCAAGCTTTTAAAGAGGATATGCCTGTTTATTATTCATCCATTTAAATAGGCCTAAGTGAATTCTGTCAGCATACTGAAGGAAGCACACCCTTAGGTAAAAGGACCTAATGTTTTTTCTTTGGTTGAGGTTTAAAGCTCTTGTTTGCAAGCCTGAAACCAGGATTTTTCTTTCTCTGCATGCTGCTCCCAGAGAGTTGAATGATAGAACTGCAGCTGTGATTTTGGGTGTCTGAGCTGGAAAAGTAGCTTACTGTGGGTTCTAGTCCAGAACAGTTATGTGTAAAGGGAAGCACTACATGCAAGTAGGAATTCTGGTACTGTTTCTGAGGCTGAAGTCTTTTCCCCTGTGTGTGCACTGCTGTACAGTGAGTTAAAGTCTTGTGAACCTAGTGCAATTGGTCTTTGAGCATGCAGAGATTGCTGAGCAACACTTCAAACATTTAAGGAGTCTCTGAGTTTAATTTCTTTTGTTCTTGGAAGAATGTGGCCTTATACACCCTTTCCCAAAATCTCAGAATAAAACAGACTGAAGTAAAAAGGGAACAAGCTAGGGACATATGCTGCCGTTCTGTTCTAAGTACTGCCATTGCCAAATCAAAAAACTGTGATAGGCAGGATAGGAGTGGAATCTAATATTGATTTAGAAAAAGTGTGCATTGTAATTCTCATTGATTCTTGAACTTTCTCTGAACTCCAGGCTCTTCCTTCTCTCATCCTGATATTCCCTACACACATAACTCTTTTCTGTTCTTTGCTTGATCTTCATAAGTTTATGGTAAGATGTAAAAATATCCTCTGATAATTTCCCATGACCTCAGATTACATCTTGTATTTGGGAATGTTGTGATGGTGACTGAGGCAAGGGGAAAGGTAGTACGCTGCACTTGCACATTTTTTGGGATATGTGCTTGGGAAAATATTTGGGAAATTCAATAATTCAGTCCTGTCCTTCTACTAGTTTTTTGTTTCAGTAAAAAGATTAGCAGAGGACTTGGAAGCAGCTTTGATGTTATCTGGAGGGATATGCAAGGGTAATACCATACTGTTTGGCTTGTTCTGAGTGGCACCAACAATGGAGCTTTCTTTTGAAGGGGGAGGGAGATCTTCCAAAATTGAGAAAGATTTAGTGCATCACTGTATCCGAGAAGTAGATGCAATATAGGACAATGAATCATAGTTTCTTGTGGCAGAAAGGTAGATTAACTTCTATTAGTTAAAAAAAAAAAAAAAAAAAAAAGAAAGAAAGAAATTTTCCCTTCCCAAAAGGAGAAGTTTTATAATGCAGAAAGGATTTTATAATACAGAATTTCCAAAGAGAAGTTTTATAATACAGAATTGAATGGAATCAAGTGTTTCTTCTTTAATTTTACTGTTACAAAAAAGTCAAAAAGGAGATAAGGGAGCATAGCTTAATTTCTTTCTCTCCCTCTTTCTATGTTGCAAATTAGTGAAGTCACAGGACTCCTCTTGTCTGTGTTTTATCATACCAAAATGTTCAGAGTTTTAATAACTCTTTTCACCACCTTCATTGAATGATGCATAAAGAGTATTTAACACCTCTTGGGTTTTGGGAAGGAGAGGAAAATCCTTTTTTTTCTGTCATTGTCTATATTCTTCAGGTCCTTTTCCTGTCATAAAATAAATATTGTAAATGAAATGGTTGAGGATTCTATACAGAACATAAATATAAAGATCTCTTTAAATATAAATTAGATATGCGTGAAATCTAAATTTGTCGAAGTCTCCATGACTGCATGATTAGTGTTTAGTCTGAGAAAATGTCTGAAGTACCTTTGGAACTGGTATGTGATTTACTCACATGTTAAGCAGGATTAAAAGGGGTTTGTTTCTAATATTTAAACTTAAGCTAAATTCAGTGTGCTGATTTTAACCTGATTTTCATTGATACTTTTTTGATTGTTACTTTGAAATGATCTGAAAATAATGTACTTAGAAAATGCCTGTTTCATTTCCACAATGCTCCTTAAAATTCTGAGTTTTACTTCTAGACTTGCCAGAATTTTGGGTTTGACATGAACAGTCTGGTCCTGTCCTGTTTTGTCATTGGCCTAGGAGTGTAATTCAGAGTATTAAATGACACACTGAAAAAACGAGCTGAGTCTGTTGCTTCTGTTAAGGAAAGATATTGCAGATAGGAAGAAGGTATCTTTTGTACCCAGACTGCCATTTGTTCGACAGGCTTCCCTCTTGGAAACTAGCAGCAAGGCTAGGGTCATTGTTCAGCTTGAATATGTTCAATGTTCAGCTTGAAGAAGGGTATTATCAAGAGCATGGGACTGAACATGACAAACATTTGTCAGGGTTGTTCTGAACAGACAGACCTCTCGATCTCCTCTTCTAGTTCCTTGTTCCTACAGCACAGCAAGAAAAATGCAGAATTTCTCACATTCCTCAGTGGTTGTGGTTGATGACAGCTTTCTGGTGCCCATGCTCTGTTTGATCAGTGCCTGACTGTCCTTGTACCTTCAGCCTTTTTTCCCTCTTGTTTGTGCCTGCAAAATTTGCTAGCAAAAGTCCCCTGTTTTATTGGTGTGGGGTTTTGTTTGTTTGTTTGTTTGTTTTCTCAGGTAGAAATTAGAAATGTGTAAGTAGTAGATGTGCTGCTTTGCCTGGCCTGCAGACTGCATGCTTTCATTTGGCTTCTTTAGTGTGACATCTCTTAAAGACAGGTGGTCTTGCGTTTGCTGTGACAGTGCGGAAAAATAGCACAGCACTCTATCATGTACCATCAGTCATCCTGACAGTGATGGCCAAGGCTTATTTCTTTTTTTTGAACTCATTTATTCACCAATTGGAAATCCTGAATTCACTTTTTAATGCCTGGGAGTATTTTCTTCCTTTTTGTTTCAGACTATGAGCACTGCAGTGAGTGTTCTGGGATATAAGCAGTAGTAACGTCTCCTGGGAGGCAGGGGGGAGCTGCACCAGAAAATCTGTGCCACTTTTCATCTTCCTGGCCTGAAATACCTGCATCCCTTGTGCAGGTTTGGGCATAATCTTTGTTAAACAGCTCCCTTATACTGGGATATTAATTCATTCACAGTCTGGAAGCTCACAAAACTGTATTATATATTTGTGACATCCAAGAAATTGGTTGTATTCTCTCTGGCCATCAACTGATTGGAGAGCATTTTCCTCTCCGGGAGTTTACGTAGTCACGGTAGAAATAGCATCCCCCAGCTGTAACAGCTCAGCCATTGACGAAATTATTTCATGAAACCCCACCTGAATTCTGATCTTTCCAGGACTTCAGAAGTTTACTTTCTTCTGGGTCTTCATCTCCCCTCAACTCCCACCTCCCTCTCTGCTTTGCTCTCATGACTGTGAGTACAGAATGAAATTGCCTTGTCCGGATGCTGTGTTTTCACATCAGTGGCCCTCATGTACATTATGCCTGAACACAGTCCAGTAGTTCTTTCTTTTATGTTTTGGATCGAATGCAGGCTTTGAATACTGTCTTTCTGAAGCTGCCTGCTTGGCTCTTGGTACTCTGGTGCCTCCTAGAATTGATGTGCAGTAACTAAGTTACTTCCTGTCTGTTACCTGCCTTTTATGTGACATAATGTTTTCCTGTGTAAAAGGCCTCACTGAAAGAACACTGTCTTGTATGATTCAGTTTAAAAAACAAAGCTTAGTACATTTTCTTAACACCCCTTTTCACACCCCCAAAATACTTGTGTTCAGAAAAGGCTCGTAATCATAGAACCATAGAATGGTTTGGGTTGGAAAGGACATCTATTTCCAATCCCCTGCCATGGGCAGGGGCGCCTCACACTAAACCATGTCACCCAAGGCTCTGTCCAACCTGGCCTTGATCACTGCCAGGGATGGAGCATTTACCACTTCCTTGGGCAGCCTGTTCCAGTGCCTCACCACAGTCACAGTAAAGAACTTATTCCTTATATCCAACCTGAACTTCCCCGGTTTAAGTTTGAGCCCATTACTCCTTGTCCTACTGCTACAGTCTCTAATGAAGAGTCCCTCCCCAGCATCCTTATAGGCCACCTTCAGATACTGGAAGGCTGCTATGAAGTCTCCATGCACCCTTCTCTTCTCCAGGCTGAGCAGCCCCAACTTTCTCAGCCTGTCTTCACACGGGAGGTGCTCACATTAGAACTTTCTGAATGATATTTCTTGTTTCAAAACTAAATTATGTTTAATTTGCTTTATCTGGTATTTGTTCTACTCCTATATGCTTTTCCATGCTTTATTTCATCTTCTGGGCATGCTGGATAACATTGTTTCTCATTCCTCTGAGGTGCTGATAAGCTAATGAATTCAAATAGTATCCAGGCCTCAAAACCCCATAAATTATGGTAAAGTTTTTAAAATAAGAGGAAAACTTCTTTGACTTCCCTCAGGATTCTAATTTGGGATAGGTTTATAATCCTATGCATTAATATTCATGTATTTTTTGACTATGAGAAGAGAAAGAAAGCTTTTCTCTGTCCCTTGTTTCAGCTATATTGTTTTTGCAGGTGCTACTGGAGATCATGTTTATACATTTTGTTACACAGCAGAAAGTGAAGATTTTGGAGCACAGGATGCAGCCGAGCTAGACATGTGGGTTTTTGATCATGTTAAGGTGAGCAGAGAATCTTTCTGTGCTACCTGTGTATAAAAAGTAGAGCTGGATATTGACTTCCTCATAGAACATGCTAACTTATATTAAACTAGAAAATAAGAATTTTTGGAAGACCTATCACTTGGGGTCCTAAGTAAAAATTGCTCAAATTGACATGACTATTGTCATGGAAGCTTAGAGGAAGTATCTGTCATTCAATGATAGTAAAAACCCTAACACTAATAAAAGTACCCTTTAGAAACATTCTTGGCTTTTCTTGTGTTACATTTAATCTAAACCCCATCTTAGAGTACTACAGACTCTTTAGGATCTTGAATGTGATTAGTTAAGGATTTTATAACGATTATTATGGCATTGCAGAAATGGTAAGTTCATTATGAGAAAGTAATGGACAAGATTATTGATTTAATTTTTGCCAGGCTTCTTCCCACTGTAATTATACAGTGTGGCTTGTTCTGATGCATGCGACTGGCACCTGATTATCTGCTGTGGTTCATGCTATGCTGTGGCTGCCAGAGGAGTCAGGATTAGTTTGGGGGGTGACGCAGCATAGGCCCTGAAGCAGTGTAACTTGTTGATGTGGTGAACTGCTCAGCTGACTTGGGTCAGTGCTGTTTTGTGACTGTTGCTTTCTATGATGCCGTCACTGTAAGCATTAATAGCCCGAGGCACATAGAGTCATCGAATGGTTAGGATTGGAAAGGACCTAAGGATCATCTAGCTCCAGCTCCCCTGCCATGCTCAGGGGTGCCTCACACTATACCATGTTGCCCAAGGCTCTGTCCAACCTGGCCTTGAACACTGCTAGGGATGGAGCATTCACCACTTTCCTGGGCAACCCATTCAGTGCCTCATCACCCTCACAGTAAAGAACTTGTTCCTTATATCTAATTTGAACTTCCCTTGTTTAAGTTTAACCCCTTTACTCCTTCCCCTATCACTGCAGTCCCTGATTTCATTAATTCCTATATTCATGTTATTCCATGTCCATGAATTCATTAATTCATATATTCAGGTTATTCCATGCTACCTCACTTGTCCTGGATTATGAAATGCTGATCATAGAATCATAGAATGATTTGAGCTGGAAGGGACCTTAAGATCATCTAATTCCAACACCCTTGCCACAGGCAGGGACACCTTCCACTAGACCAGGTTCCTCCAAGCCCTGTCCAACCTGTCTTTGAACACTTCCAGGGGTGGGGCAGCCACAACTTCTTTGAGCAACCTGTTCCAGTGCCTCACCACAATCATAGTAAAGAATTTAGTCCTAATACCTCATCTAAATCTACCCTCTTTCAACTTAAAGCCATTCCCCCTTGTCCCATCAATACACGCTCTTGTAAAAAGTCCCTCTTCAGATTTCTTGTACGCCCCTTTCGGTACTGGAAGGGATAGTGAGTGTTGGTGTATAAATACCTTTATCAGTGGAACAATTAGGAGAGTTACTTTTTGGATCTCATAACAATGTTAATGGAGTTTAAGACTTAATAAAACTTCTCCCACAAAATCTCTAAGCTGTATTCATTAACATTAGCTAACCAGCATAAATCAAAGCAAAGCAAAATTAAACCAAGTAAATTAGTAAACCAAATCAGCATCTATATTATGAAGCCAAGGCTGTGTCTTTAAACAGTGATGCAGGGTAGAAAAGTTCATTATAGTTTACTAATTTCAAAGGAAGTGATTTTCTGAGTTTGCAGGGAAAAGATATTTTTTCTAACCGCCATGAATGTGCATTTGTGCCAGGTTGTGTGATGTAAGGTGTATGAATAATACAAATCAAATTAGGCTTTCACACTTGAATAATTGTTGTCTTAAAGTTGTACCCTGCTGCACAGGTATGTGAGGGTGGTACTTCATTTTGCTTCAAAACACCTTTTCAAGCTATAATGATGTGTTTAATATTTTTGTCATTAGTGATGACTTTTTTCTTGGAACCAGCACCATTAATTTAAAGACTAAGTTTAAAGACTTATTTTGCCCATGTAACTTTCACACTGTTAGTGGATAGGACTTGATTGACTGTTGTAAAACGCTCATTCCATTAATCATCTCTTCAATTACACATCAGTGATTGCTTCAGAAGTGTGAAACTCAAGGCTGACTAAAACTGAGGTCTCTCTGCTTTTATAACCCGAGCAACTGTCAGCTATGATGGTAGGATTATATGTAAGTAACAGTGACAGTTTGCTGAGATCTAAATTCCACTTTGCTTGCTTTTTTTTTTTTTTTTTCCTCTTTTGTATTTTATCTCAAGTACTTAATAACATCTTATTTAACTCTGCGTTGGACAAGGTCATCCCTGGATTTCTGCCTCTTTAAGAACTAAAAGATGCTTATGTGTACTCCCTTTCTACTGTGTAGTCAGCAGATCCTGAGCATCATGAGGGCCACTTGTGGCTTCCTCTGCCCCAAGAAAGATGGGGAGAAAATGGGGAATGGACAACTAATGTTTGAGCTACTAGTGATGGCACCCTGAAATTGCTTGTTCATTTAAATAGTGTTAACTAATGATAACAGCATTGATCAGGAGATGTGAAAGTCCGGCTAGTTTTCATTTGTATGTGTCGGAAAGAGATTGCTTCAATCATGAGTGGAGGAAAAATATATGATATTTGATAGTTCCTGTCACATCCACTTGTGGTATAAGGTGATCCTAGCCCTTTCTTGGGACAGAAAAAATTGAGTTAAGTCTAGGCTTTTTATCTGCAGCTATGTTAAAACTCAGAAATTTTAATGTGCGGTAGTAGCCTGGGAGTGGCTTAGAGATCCAGACAGGTATAGAGTTGATTGATTGCAGGTTTTTTTTTTGGTGTTTTTTTTTTTTTTTTTTTTTTTTTTTTTTTTTTTTGGTTGGATGGGTTTCTTAGAAGCTTTCAAAACAATTAAGGAACTGATTGTTATTTAGTGCGATGTGGCTCAATGATTCTCAGTTAAATAACCTTTACGTCGATCATGTTTGAATCTGTAGTAAAGAAAAATTATGCAGCAAAGTACTGGGAGTCTAGGATAACTAACAGGGAGAAAAGTGGTCTTTCTAATGCATTTCTGATTTTTTAAAGCATTTTGTGGAAAACAGTTTTGTAAGATTGAACTCTCTTTTTCGGGTAAAATGAATAAAATTGCAGGAACTCAATTCCTGCAAGTCATGGAGATGAGCCCAATAATGGTCTAACTGCAATTTATTATGACCACAGGTGGGATATGCTTGAGATATTCAGTTGATGTCTTTTAAATGGACATGTAGGTGCAGATGGCACTCACTTATTTTTCCTTTTAATTTTTTTTCTTTTCTCATTTTGAACATGCTACTTCATTCTTCCTTTGGCTCCTTTCTGCCAGACCAAGCCTTCTGACTCTCTCGTCTGTTCAGGGTAGGGGCTGGAATCCAGAACTGAATTATGTTAAACTTTGAAGTTTTGCCAGCAGTCCACGGCCTGTTGTTGGTTTCTGTCAGTGTATTTCAGTACAGATAGCCCTGGTGTAACTAGCAGTACAATGATTGAATGTTTTATTTATGTGTAGGAGTCTTGTGCATGAGCATGCTCAACTGACAAAAACCTGGCATATATATGTTGATCCTGCCTTTGTACATTTATTTTATACCTAAACACTAGCATAACTGAACTCTCGCGTCAGCACAGATCAGTGTGCACAGCTTTAATTGACCAATTTAAGTTGTTCTAGTTTTATGTATGAAGAAGCTTTGTGGGAAGAGAAGGTTTGGTGTCTTTCTCCCAGTACGTCCGTGCGGTCAGCAAGTTTATCAGCTGTGTTAAAAGATTATGCTTCCATGGAGGGCTCTTTGGAGAAACAAATGGTCCCCAACGCCTTATGTTAAACGTCTATGGAGTCCATATTTTTTTCAGAGATCAGTAAATCATGTATCTAGAAGGCTGTGTCAGGAAACCATGGCAGTGCTTTATCACACCTTTTTTGTTTTATCCTTGAATATATACAGACTGCATGGACTAATATTTGCATGCTCTCAACTTCAGCTCTTGTCTATGATATCTTGCTTTGTGTACAGTGACTTTCATTTACACAAGGTGTGAGCTTTAGTTTTTAAGAATTCCATCAGAATCACAGGTGTGTGTGGTGGACTGCTCTGTCCTTTGGTGACAGAAATGGTTCACTGGCTCTACCAGCATTTTTCATAGACTCTTGTATGAAATTCAAAGACACTTTCCTTTATGCTAGTATACTGAAAGGTTCTGTGGGTGTTCTTTGAGCTAAAACTCTGCCTAACTTTGTTTCCTTGGGCAATGCTGTTACTAAGGATATCATTTTGGAATAGCTGTCTGCCTGCATTTTGCGTTGTGGCAATATGGCTGGTCTAACTCAGAATAGCCATGTCAAGACTCATTCAATCTGAGGGGGAAATCCCCCATGGCATCTGCCTCACGGATGCTTAAGTAGGACATGTGCACGGCAGATGTATGTTCTGTAGTTCATATATTTGCAAAGCATGTCTTGTTTTGTTCAGTTTTAATTTAGTTTCTGCAAACAAGCTATAGCATGGTATCTCTGTCCTGCAGAACCTGCTTCCAAAGCAAGTATTTGAGACCTTTGCTTCCAGATTGAAATTGATAAATCATTGGAAGTTAAAGCCGTAAGTGGTGCTCAGGAATGGTTCATCACTGTGATTATACAGGAGGGAAAGAAGAGATGATATTCAGTTATCTGGTATTTCTCAGGAAACTCAAAAAACCAAACCAAACAAAAAAAAAAAACCACCCAAAAAACCCACCAACCCCCTCCCCCCCAAAAAAAAACCAAACACAAAAAAAGGCAAAACAAAACACTCCCAAAGCCCAAAGCAACCCCTCCCCAAGAAAACAAAAACTTGAATGTTGTCTTAGATAAGCTGAAACTTTGAATGACTATACTGATGGTAGACATCCTCCAAGAAGTAAACTGGGAAGTAATTAATTCTTCTCTTTTGTAACTGTAACAGCTACTAGTATTTTGATAAGAAAACAACCATGGTTTAGTTTTAATAGGCTGCCTTTCATCTTTTTCCACTGTACTCAGATTAATATCTTAATGGTTTATTCTATACAGAGCTTCTTTAATTCTTCTAGAAGTAATCAAACATTGTTCTCTGCACTGAATGAAGAGAAAGTGGTTCTGTTTCTGCATTTGCTGGGTATAGACACGAATGGACATGCTCATCGACCAAACTCAAGGTAACTAAGAGATTAAACGTATCTTGCTTACTAGCTTTAAGTGCATATGGTTACTTTTTTAACAGTGCTATTAATCAAGCCTGAAACAAGGCTTGTAGTCTTGAGGGTTTCTACAATAACAGGTCATATATGTCACGATGATTACTTTATGTTCTGAATTGTCTGGGTTTTGGTGTTGGTTTTTTTGTTTGTTTTAAGGTCTTGTCTGTAGTAATGGCAGTTTTTTGCTATATACAGTGTTCCTGGTTATACTTCTGTACTTGAACATGATTTTTAGCAGTTTGTCTTATAGTCAACACACAATATAAAGGATATGTAGGAAATTGCTGCTTTAAATATAAAATGGAAGCAGTTCTTGGATTCCCCATGGCTGAAATGATAGGGGTGAATTTATAGACTACAGTAACTTCAAGAATAATGGCTTCAAAATTCAGCATTATGTTTTAGCTTTCCTTAGGACACTTGAACAAGAGAAGAGTTTAGATTAACACTACTCATCACCAATTCATTTTAAACTGTGTTATTTGAGAACTTTCTTTTTATTTCCTCACATGCTTTGAATGTAGAATATTATGTCTTGACCCTTGCATACTTTCAAAATCCTTGCTCTGATTTTCTGCATCATTCCAAAGTTTATACTTCCTGAATGAATCTTTTTGTTAGGATTTTTTGAAGATAGAGTTTCAAAACTGACTTTAGCAACAGCAACAAATAGAAAATTAGTTGCCTGGAAGTTAATTATGGTCGCTTTTCTAAAAGTATATGACTCTCTGGCTTAGACTCTATTAACTAAACTCTGGGTTCTGTGCTAATCTGTGAATCTTCTCAAAACAGTCCCTGCATGGTGAGATCTCTGCTATTTAGTTACTACCTTAAGGTAATTTTTGAACCTTGCAATTTAAGGTGTTTGAGTTTTCTAGAATTCCTTAGTTCTGGTGTTCTCCTTAACTTGCTTGATAGCTGTGGGTGATTACATTATAGTCTTCAATCAAAGACAGGTCAGATTTGAAATACAAATAAACATCTATTTAAGACAGTAATTTCAGGAACCTTCAAACTGTTCTGTGACAATTTAGTATCTGTAATAAGACTTAGAGGAGGAGAGATTTTACATTTAGGAAGCCTTTTGTAAGCTTGAGGCTCTGTAGAGGATAAAGCTGTCTATAATCAAAGGACTGGACATTCTGACTATGAGAAACTTGCTTTATACCAAGTGTGAGAGCCATCTTGAATCTAACAACATTTTTTCTTATTTTTTCTAGGGAATACAAGGAGAATATTAAAAAAGTTGATGAGGGTGTAAAAGAAATTGCTTCGATGATTGACAATTTCTATGGAAATGATGGAAAAACTGCGTTTATTTTAACTTCTGACCATGGAATGACAGATTGGGGTGAGTCTTTTCAAATGTTGAGTCAGCTGAGTTTATGGGTGAGTGTCTTGAGTGTGATTAGAACTCTGTTCCATTAGAAGCTTTGTTGCCCCTGTTTTGATTTGAATCACTTGAATTACCTGGAAAAGATGTCAGATGTGCCCAGAAGCTGGTGAAAAAGTTGGGGAGAAGGGAGCCCTGTTGATCTTCATTGATTTCTGTTCCATTACAGCAGATGTAACTTGTTTTCTGTGATGTGGAAAGAAAAGGTGACAGGGTATGCCTATGGAGGATATTTTTTATTTATCTATCTATTTAATTATTATCTGCTCATTTGCAAAATGGTTTGTTTTGAATATTATTTACGGGTGAGCTGGCTGCCACTTGCAATACATTTTAATTCTTTCAAGTAATACTTTCAATTTTTTTATAAAGGAGGTGTGTATATGTATATTTTTAGACTATATATGATCATAGGAACCTCAGGAGCTCAAACTACCTACTCAAAGCAGGATTAGCTTTGGGATCAGACACAGTTGCTTGGGCTTAATTCAGCAAGGTTTTTAAAACCTGAAAGAATGGAGCCTATGCAATCCCTTTGGGCAGCCTGCTCTGCTGCTTAGCTGCTCTCATGGAGGGGAAAATGTTTTCCTTATCTGCAGTCTTGAACCTCCTTTGTTCTTATGCCTATTCTCTCTTGTCCTCCCACCACAGTGCTGCAGTGAGACTCTGGCTCCATCCTCTCAGACCCCCTTGCAGTGGGGTACAGGCAGGATGCTGTTATGTCCTCCCCAAAGCCATTTCTTCAAGCTGAACAAATCTCAATCCCTCAGCCTCTCCTCACAGGGCAAGTGCTTCTCTGACCAATTTGAGGGCTCCCCACTAAGATCATTCCAGATGGTTGATGTCTTTCTTGTACTGAAGGGGCCCAAAACTGAATCCAGTGTCTAAAGGCTGTCTCACAGGTAGAGGAGGATAATCCCTTTCCTGGATCGTGCTGCTGTTAACACAGCCCAGGGTGCTGTTGGCCTTCCTTGCTGCCAGAGTGTGCTACTGGGGTTTTCTCATTATGCACTGGGTCCTTTGAAGGAGGAATAAAAAGTGATAGGAGTAACTCTTCAGGCTTTGAGAACTGCTGGGCTGTCATAGTTTTCTGTCATCTCTTTCTGTCTTGAAGAGAAAGTTTGATCTGCCAGAAGTGTTAATAACTTTAATGGTGACTTTAGTCAATCCAAGATCAAATGATGCTCAGGCCTATAGCTGGTGGTCTGAAGGCTAGTTCAGTAGCTTTTGATCTGAGCTTGTAGTATCAGCAACTGCTGCACTCTTTCAGCCATTATTTGCAGAATGGGACGTACATCAATTTTAAAACAAATACTAGAAGTGCAGGGAGGACCTATTAAGGAGGAGAACATGTTCTAAACTTGACATGACCAGTAAAATCACTTGCTTTCTCAGCCTGACTCTGTGATATTGCTTTAAGCTGATCTCAAATGGAACTGCTGACTGAGATAGGTGGTCACGCAACCACTCTCACCTTGGCCACTTGTTCCTGCTACCATCCTGGCACAAGTACTCCTCCATGTTACACTCGAACAGAGAACAGAAAAACTGAACAACAGCAACCTATCCTTCCCTTTCCCTTGAAAGGGTGTGTTTGGAGGGTGCTGAGGGATGGAACAGGAATCTAACCCAGCTGAAAATCAGGGGTTTGCCCCTTCTTATAATTCAGATCAGGCTATAACCTGTTTTATAATAGGGGGAGGGTGTATACAGTTTCCTCTCACAGTTATATGTGCCTTAAAGTAAGTATCTGTGGAGGCAGTGTCTCAGTAAAATTCTGATGGAGTTGGTGGCTTGGCTAAAAAGCAAGATAGCCAAAAATTCCAATTCTGCAATAGAAAGAAATAACTGATGCCTGGAAAATGGAGGAAGCATAGTCTCAACCTGTCTTTTCCCAATCTCTGTGAAGAAGAGCAGTCGTTGCTGCTTTTGAACCCAGAATGTGCCTTCCATGGGATTTCTGAACATTGGAAATCTTATTCCCAGACCTGTGTGTTCTTAAGCACAGGGCTGTTTAAAGAATGCAAAGCTGGCTCTGCAACTCTGCTATAATGATTGCTGTTCAGCCTCAATTCTATTACCGATTTCATTCATGTTTTATGAAGAAAAAAACAAAAAGGCAGATGTTATTATCTGTCCTTCAGAATTATTAAAAATATATATACACACAGAGAGGGAATAGTGTGCTTCTGTGCAAATACAAGGAAAATGGATTATCTTGTAGACCATGCAGTGAGCAACATAGAGTTTGTATAACAATGTAATACCTTTTGATTCTGGGTTATCTCACTGCTGTGGTACCTCACCCACTGAGTTCAATGACCACTGTTTCTTTCAAGCTTGTGTGACTTCTGCTTCAGTGCACCTGCTGTTGAGATGCCATAGTTCTAAAGCTCCCTCTTTTTGGCAGCTGATAGGTTAATTATAATCTGGAGGGAAATAATTTCCCTGGGGAAGGAAGTAATGTTTTATCAGTTTTTAAGGAGTGTGCTACCAGGCTTTAAAACCTGAAAAATGAAATTATATTGCTGGGAAAGGGATGATAGTTGCAATGCATATTGTGTCCTGGTTTTGAAATGAAAGTCTAATCCTTATTTGGGGACCAGAGATCAGTTCTGTATGATATTTTGGGCATATGCCTTATTGTACTCAAGTCAACTGTTCCTGGTTTCCATGGGATGCTCAGGATAAGCACATGCATATGTTCTGAGCAGGTAACTCTGCTACACCTTGAGGCTTTCAATTACTTTGGCTTTAGTTTCTGTATGTTAAAAGTGGGGTTTTTAATACACAAATCTTTAACTTTACGGGCTTGACTTGAACAGTACCAATTTCCTAACTTGGAGATTGAATTCAGCCTCTTTTGTTAGTAGAAGAAAAATAAGCTATGAAGCTGGGATAGGTTGACTGTAATAGGATTTTAGTATGTATACTGTAACAAGAACTTAGTGTATATGTGCATATGTGTAGATTTTGTTTGGGTTTACACCATGTATCTTACAGTTTACATTTTTTTTGGTTTGGTGTATCTTAGGAACCCATGGAACTGGCCACCCCTCAGAAACTTTAACACCACTGATTGTTTGGGGTGCTGGAGTGAATTATCCACAGAGAGTCACATCCCAAAAATTTGAAGACAATTTTTTGAAAGGTAGGTAAAATATAAAACTCAAGCGCAAAATTCTGGTGGAAAGAGAAGCGTTTAACCACGACACCTGTTGAACATTGTCATGTTCGGTTACAATAAACGTGACTTGTTTTGTGGGATGTAGGAAGAAAAGGTGATGGGGCATGCCTATGGAGGAAACTGCAGAATTGGGTAGATATCAGAGTAAGGTTTTTTTTCTAATCATGGAATTGGAGGCTTTCTCTCTTTGGGTGCAGAGGTACAAGAGGCTGTTATTCACACTTCCAAAACTTAGTTCCAGAGGAGACTTAATTCTTAGGAAGACTCTCAGAGGTTAAAAGCTATTTATACAGAAACTTGTTAAGCTGACGTGCCCTAAGACTCTCCTCTAGCTTCATAGTACAACCCTGGGGACTTTGAGGGCTGTTTTGTCTTACTTGCATCCTTGTGGCTGTTGTGGAAATGTAAGCAGTCTTTCTTAATGACAAACTGTGACTCTTTACTGTTATTTTCCCCCTTTCATAATTTTATTTTCACAAAGTTAATATATGAAAGAAAAATGCTTAAAAGAGGTCTCTTGAAAGGCTCTTTGAATTTGCTTTTCCTCATCCATATAAATGCAGCTGAGACTGTGTGTAGAAGAGGAGAGTGTTTTCAAGACTGCTCCATCACTGATATATGCAGGTGTCCAACTTTTATTTGCAAATGCACACACCAGTGGTCAAGTTCTTGTGTCTATTGACAATCCTTCCTAATTTCTGAGTTAAAAGTTCATGGAAACAGCAGAATATTTCCAATGCTGACAAACTTCACTTGTTCAGTTCAAGCGGGTGGTAGGCAGCTCAATGGATTGTCTCTTTTCTCATCATTGCCTTCAAGGGTTGATACCCCAAAGATGGTGCCAACAGGCAGGACTTTGTCCAATTTGTTATGGAAAAATTAATATGCTCCTTGGTTGGCTGAAAGGACACTGTCTGCTCTGGGATGAAAGCCTTCTCACCAGTCCTTCACCTGTGCTCTGCCTTCCTTTAGGCCTGCCTATGCAAACATCTTGGAAAGATTTGTGATGGGAGCCCTGCATCCTGCAGCAAAGTGTCTTATTACCTATTTGGCTGTTGGCTTGACCCTTCTTCAGAAAGAAAGAGAATACAGATCTGTTCTCTGGCTCCTCAGTGCAGGCCCCACTGGGGTGGCCTTTGGGGCACAAGTCCAGAGAAGCTTGTGAGTGAAGGCACAGCCTTCTTCAGCAGACGGAGGTGGAGTGGTTTTCATCTGTACACACATCCTGTTCTGGAGGGGGCTCAGCCTGCTCTGATGCAGCTGAGGAAGTTCAGTATGCCCCTTCACTGTTTTTGCTTCTGTGAGGTTTTATGTGAGATTTTCTTTGGTTCATGTAGCCTTAGCCTCTGCCTCTTGAGCTGGCGCTCTGCTGTTTCCTCTGGACCATTTGCATCTGAGTGCCCAGCAGGCTGCAGTAAAAGTAGGGCAGTATAAAGAAAAGAAAATAAAACCTATCAAATGGGTGGGAAACTGTGCTGAGCACTGTGCAGGGAACCTGGACAGTAAGCTAGAATTGTAAACTGGCATGGGCAGCATGTATACCCACTCCTGGGAGTACAGCCTCCACTGGCCAGTCTGCAGATGTGTCCTGGTCCTATGGCTCCTGGTCCAAGGCAGATGTCTTCAACTGTGCGTTGTGGGACTATCTGAGTAGGGGAAGCAGAAATGTAAAAGCTTTTGATAAAGCTAGAGATATTCTCCTAGCAGATCTATGGTTTCTTCCTACCTTAAGCACATTGAGTGCATGGAGACAATTTTTCAACATTTTTCATGGGAAAATGTTATTTAAAGTAAAACAGACAATGTGTTTATATAATAGAAATATGAGTGAGAATCTACGTCTCTAGAAATATAAACCAATTTCCATTTCTGGGAAGCAAAAGGAAGCAAACTTGTTTTCATTTTGTTGTGAGTTTAACACAATTCATGATTAATGTTGATAATGCTTCCCCTGTGTTGTCATGGGAACTTGCTGTAACTGTATGGCTTGCTGCTATTAAGATACGTGGTTGGGTTTTCTGTGCTCTTGGGATCAAACAGCAGAGGGCCTGTACTCAGACTCCCGAAGCTAGCATTGGTATGAATTAATTGCTGAAAATAAGTTTGGTATGTGCAATACCTCGGGACAGTGAGAAGAGCGTGCAGCAAACTCACTGCTCTGGACTTCAAGAGAGCAGACTTTGGCCTCTTCAGGAACCTGCTTAGTAAGGTTCCATGGGGTATAGCCCTAGAGGGCAAGGGGGCCCAAGACTGTTGGATGATATTCAAGGATCACCTGCTACAAGCTCAGGAGTGCTGTGTCCCAACTAGGAAGTGCAGCAGGAGGGCTGTGAGACCTCCATGGATGGATAAGGAGCTGCTGAGGAAACTTTGAAGGAAAAAAGAGGCTTATAAAAGGTGGCCTGGGAAGAATATAGGGATGTTGTCCAGGAAGCTAGGGACCAGGTTAGGAAAGCTAGGGCCCAGTTAGAATTAAACTTGGCTAGGGATGTTAAGGATAACAGGAAGGGATTCTATAGGTACATAGTGAATAAAAGACAGACTAGGGACAACGTGAGCCCTCTCTGAAAGCTATCAGCAGAACTGGCTACCCTGGATTTGGAGAAGGCTGAAGATCTCAATGACTCTTTGGCTCAGTCTTCACTGGCAAAGTTTCTGACCACATCACTCAAGTCTTGGAAGGCAGATGCAGGGACTGTGAGAATGAAGACCTTAGGCCCACTGTGGGAGAGGATCTGGTTTGAAACTATCTTAAGAACCTGAATGTGCACAAGTCCATGGGACCTGATGAAATCAATCCATGGGTCCTGAAGGGGCTGGCAAATGAAGTTGCTAAGCCACTGTCCATCAGATTTGAAAAATCACGGCAGTCGGGTGAAGTTCCTGACGGCTGGAAAAAGGGAAATATAACCCCCATTTTCAAGAAGGAGAAAATGGATGAACCAGGGAATTACAGACCAGTCAGTCTCACCTCTGTGCCTGGCAAACTCTTGGAGCAGATTCTCCTGGAAGGCATGCTAAGGCACATGAAAAACAAGGAGGTGGTTGGTGACAGCCAGCATGGCTTCACTAAGGGGAAATCCTGCCTAACCAATTTGGTGGCCTTCTATGATGGGGCTACGAAACTGATGGACAGGGGTAGAGCAGCTGATGTCATCTACCTGGACTTACGCAAAGCCTTCAACACTGTCCCACATGACATCCTTGTCTTTAAATTGGAGAGACATCAATTTGATGGGTGGACAATTCGGTGGATAAAGAACTGGCTGGATGGCCGCACGCAAAGAGTTGTGGTCAATGGCTCAATGTCCGGCTGGAGACCAGTAACGAGTGGTGTCCCTCAGGGATCGGTGTTGGGACCGGTCTTGTTCAACATCTTTGTCGGTGACATGGACAGTGGGATTGAGTGCGCCCTCAGCAAGTTTGCCGATGACACCAAGCTGTGTGGTTCAGTTGATACGCCGGAGGGAAGGGATGCCATCCAGAGGGACCTTGACACGCTTGTGAGGTGGGCTGATGCCAACCTTATGAAGCTTAACCATGCCAAGTGCAAGGTCTTACACCTGGGTGGGAGCAATCCCAGGCATGGCTACCGGTTGGGCAGAGAAGAGATTCAGAGCAGCCCTGCGGAGAGGGACTTGGGGGTGTTGGTCAATGAGAAACTGAACATGAGCTGGCTTCAGCATGTGCTCGCAGCCCAGAAAGCCAACCATATCCTGGGCTGCATCAAAAGGAGTGTGACCAGCAGGTCGAAGGAGGTGATCCTGCCCCTCTACTCTGCTCTCGTGAGGCCTCACTTGGAGTATTGTGTGCAGTTCTGGTGTCCTCAACATAAAAAGGACATGGAACTGTTGGAACAAGTCCAGGGGAGGGCCACGAGGATGATCAGGGGACTGGAGCACCTCCCATATGAAGACAGGGTGAGAAAGTTGGGGCTGTTCAGCCTGGAGAAGAGAAGGCTGCGTGGAGACCTCCTAGCAGCCTTCCAGTATCTGAAGGGGGCCTACAAGGATGCGGGGGATGGACTATTCATCAGGGACTGTAGTGATAGCACAAGGGGTAACGGGTTCAAACTTAAACAGGGGAAGTTTAGATTGGATCTAAGGAAGAAGTTCTTTACTGTGAGGGTGGTGAGGCCCTGGAATGGGTTGCTCAGAGAAGTTGTGAATGCTCCATTGCTGGCAGTGTTCAAGGCCAGGTTGGACAGAGCCTTGAATGACATGATTTAGTGTGGGGTGTCCCTGTCCATGGCAGGGGGGTTCGAACTAGATGATCTTAAGGTCCTTTCCAACCCTAACTATTCTATGATTCTATAATACTGCAAATGTGGATGTTGCATGGCTCGGTCTGTTTTCAGCCAAAACAGCTTTGAGTCTGGCAGAGATGGAGAAAGGGTAGTGTGGTCTAGGAATTAAATGCCTGTTTGGAGAATATATATGAGGTTTAGACAGACCTTTGAGCGATGGTTTACAGGTATTTTTCACAAAGCCTGTTTCTGGTGCATTTAAACTTAGACTTAACATAAAGCCAATGGATACTTTCAGGCAACATGGCTACACCATCAGTGGTTGAGTCCTGCTTCTGTCTGTGCTGTTTTTGCAGTGTCATTTCAGCAAGTGGAGTAGTGACTGGCCCATTTAGCTATCTTTGGGTGCTGAGGAAGGTGGCTGTGCCCGTTGCTAGCAGTAAGTTTGCTTTCCAAGCTGTGTGCAGGTGCCCCCAGCGTCTTTACTTGAGATTTGCTGTAGGGTAGTAGACTGACAGTATTTTAAGTACTGTATCAGCAAGTCTGTTTCAGCCCCTATCATGTTTTCCTGTGTATTTGATGCTTTTTTAAGCTTGAATAATAAAAAAGAAAGCAATGTGTCATCTTTTTTTTTTTGGGGGGGGGTGTGTGTGTGTTTGTTGTTGTTTTTTCATTGCTCATGTTATTGCTGTGGGTTGTTGTGGGGCAGCGAACTTAAACGTTATGAGGAGAAGATATGAAAAAACCCAAACCACCAATCCCTGCTAAACTCTGTTTTTAAATAACGCTCCCTCTTCCCCCCAAAGAAAACAGGCAATTTGCTCTTTATTTCCTAAAAGGCTAATGGAGAGCAGGAAAATACAGTTTTGAACCAGCTTTTTGTATGATGCACCACAGATTTAGGAGCTTGTACATTTGACTTTGCCTCTGCCTTCATTGTAGTTGTTCTGACTGCTAAATCGTTGAACTTTTTCCCTTGAGCTCGCTCTCGGCTAGTATTGCTTGTGGCAGACATGAAGTGTGTTTGTACCACTCTGTACCAGTACATCTGGGACCTTGGGTTAACTTTTTTTAAAAACTACTGAAGAGATTCAACAGCCCTTCTCCTAAACCTGAGTTTGAACCTTCTAGTTGGCACAGGAGGTAATACATCACATTCTGTACTGTGCTGAAAAAAACCAGAAACCTTGGACTTCGTTCAGCTGATATGGGTCACAATTGCAAGCAGCAATTTATCCTGATGGATAAAAGAAAATGTGAACTGAAATGAAATCATTTTGTTGTTTCTGCCTGTTGAGTTCCATCTGTAACCCCTCTTGAGCTAGCATCCTAAAGCCAAATTGTAATTTTCTTTAGCAACCACACTTTACAGAAAATGGCAACAAGACATAAATGTCAACTGAATTACCCCTTTCAAATCTGTGTGGATTAGCTGTTCATGTGCTCTGTTATGTCTTGCAGAGTGGAAACTGGAGAACTTGAAGAGGCTGGATGTCAATCAGGTATCAATGGAATTTCAGTGAATGATCAAACTGATGTAGCATTTCCCTGGAATGTGTTTCTTAAAAGTTAAGGGTTACAGGAACTGCACCCATACCAAACCTAATATGAAAAAGTTTAAATAGCTTGTTAACACATGTGCAGCTATGTACAGCTTCTCCTGAAGATGCATTATCACACCATTTATAGTTAAGTGATCATATATCATATACCATTGTAGAAAGTATGGTTCAATATGCCAGGTACTTCTCAAACTTTGTGCCAGTTACCCAAAAGTAACTTGAACAGCATCTAACGTATTTTCAGAGTGGGATTTGGTTTTACAAACCTTTAAAATTAACTTGTGATGCTTTTACCTTTGCTTTCTACTTTGAACATGTTCTGGAGCTGAGCTTCAACCTTTTTGGTATCTCCTATAAAGGTGCCCAGCGAAACACAAAGGAAGCATGGTCTCACGACCATGATTCCCAAGTTTGTGAACATCTGTTTTATGCTTTTTGTTACACTTAAGTTATCTGTATGTATGTATAGTTTAGTTTTTCAGAGCTATCTATTTCAATGTCTGTATTTTGTCACTTTTGATTCAAAACCAGTTCTTGTTATACTGTTAAATTTTGGGTTTTTTGTCAGCAGAGTCTGTGATTATGGCCCAGCCACTTAGTAATTTAGACTGTACTGTAAAGGAGGAAAAAAGTGGATGACTTAACCCTTGATACTAAGTTAGCCAAGCTTTTTTAAATCACAGTGATAGCACATATACATGTATGCACCTGAAGCTTGTTCGCTTTTTAATTCCTATTATCTTACGAAACCCAATATATGAATAACATACTCCAAAGCTGCTCAAACAAGGGAAATAATCTTGTGCTAGAAGGCTGAAGCTGCGAATGTTCTGGACCAGCTGCTTTCAGCAAAGCCCTCATGCAAAATTAGAGATCAGTTTTCCCATCAAGGTGGGAAGGAGTTATGGGAATGTTATTTTGAGATTGTATAGAAGAGTTTACAGCGTTGCTTTGTTCTGGGTATGGAGTCCCCAAAGACAGAGCTTTCATCCTGTAGTACATGTGGGGCTGTATAAAAATAGCAAACTAGGCTTTTGATTGCTATTACAGTTACATGTATATTGTCTTTTTCAAATAATGGTTTGGAGTCTGCTTCTGCACAGTAGATCTGAGGCTGGAGCAGTGCTTGTGGTTTCAGTGTATTTTCTTCAGTTTATGTTGGAGAAACAAAAAATTTTCATGTAGTTTTATATTAAAAGAAAATATAAACCTGGTGAGAGACAGTGTTTATCATCACTAGTAAAAGGTATTGGTAACTTCTTTGATGAGATGCCTTGGCATAAATTGAAGGGGCTTTTTGAGGGTTCACTAGACACAAATAAAAGTACAGAATTCTTCTCTGAAGGGGAGAAGGTAAGTAGCTGGCATGCTGGAAACACAGGATAAGGAGTGCTGTGAAGAGCAGTATATTCAACGTACTTACAGCTTAAAACTGTAAATATGAAATTCTTTCTGTGGTATAAATAGTCATAAAAAGTGGTATGCCTCTCTGAGTGCCTTGAAGGAGGTACTGAATTACTGTGAATAAGTACTATGGGGCTTTAGATTTGCTTTTTAAACTAAATGTATTTTTTAAGCTTTATCAGTAGTGGAGCCTCACATTTTGAATCTAATCATGCAGTGATGACTACTAGAAACTAAAAAAAAAAAAAGTAAAGGAGAATTGTGTGTTATAACTTGCAGTATTATACCATTTACTTTTGCAAATGCAGATATCTTAAAATTGAACTGAATTTATTAGCCCTGGCGGCTGGAATTATTTTAAAATGGGAATGCTTCTGTTTGCACAGGCTGATGTAGCACCACTGATGGCTTCCCTTATTGGTGTGCCTTTTCCCCTGAATTCTGTGGTAAGTAGTACAATGTTCTTCTGTATTACAGAAATCTGCTCACTGTAGAGGAGGAGGTGCTAGAGACAAGACATGAGGCATGTGAGGGAGAAGATTGTATATTTGGAGAGGTGGAGACGGCTTGCAGTTTTAGCTTCATGTCTATGTGTCTTCAGTTTAAAGTATAAACTCAATCATTTTATATATTGTATGTTACTTTCAATTGGAAAGGCAGCTGATCTTTTATAATCTGCAACTTTATACTCCCAAGCTGCATAAGAGTTTTTTGTTACTTTGTTTTTTAGGGATGATAAAAATGCAGTATGGTTTTAATAACACTTGATTTTGATCATGAAAGCTGAGCCTGGAAACGGGCTGGTTCCTGCAATTTAATGTTTAATTATTTCTTGTTTAAACTAGTGTACTTTCTTCAGATGGTATCTTGTGCCTCAGTTTAGTGAACAGTGGCTGCCCTCACTGTGAGATGTTTTTTTCTTTGAATTCCTTTTGTATATTATTACACAGTGCAGAGGTTGTCTCATAAATACCTAATTCACAATTAGCATTACATTTGTATGCTTTCATGCTGCTTGTTTCGCATTTAAAGCACCTATTTACAGCACATATTTTGAAATATTTCTTCTGGACACTGTCCCATATTCTGTCCCCCTGTCGTGCACTCACTGCTGGTCATGTAAGGAAAGCTGCCCAACATAGCGTAGCACGACAACTGCTTGCTTTCCCATCACAAGTATTGGGTGAGTCAGGCCCAGGCGAGGCATTGGATGGGACAGTATTTAAAAACTGGCTTCTGATTAGAGGTTGAAGTTAGATTTCTGTGTAGTATATGGCTTAATAACAACTGATGTTACTTGCCTTTTTTGCATTCCTGGGATATTATAAACAGTACCTGTGATGTTGAGAAATGATGTGAGAAGAGTATTTTCAAAGGAGTTACAGTAGTTATTTCAGCAGTAATTGGAAGTATTCTTACTGCTCATTTGGTCTGCAATTCAGAATTCAGTTACAAAAATTCCTGTTTCTACTTCTTCTTCTTTTTTTTTTTTTTAATATATATATATGTATTTTTCTTCCCCAGGGAACTCTGCCTCTGGAATATCTGAACAATAGTGCTCATTTCAAAGCAGAGAGCATGTTTACCAATGCTGTTCAGATTGTTGAGCAATTTAAGGTAACTAAACATACAGTAAAGAAAAAATATTTCTTTGGATAATAGTTGTTGCTATGTTTAAAATAATTGTGCCATGACACATGCTGTATATAGCATGCTGTAATTCAAAGGATTAAAATTGAATCGCGTATTGGGTGATGTTGATTGACTAGCTGTAAGACATTTCTTAAGGCGTTTGAAAGATTTTAATAAAACCTTTTTTTTGAAGGAGAGTAACTTTTTTCTTGTTTCTTAACATAAATGCTGATGTATACTGATGTTAATGTAAACCTGTTTCAGTATGTAGGTAGAGCCTGAGTGCTGATACCTGAAAAGGGAAATAATGCCTTTGCAACAAGGGCTGGCAGACAAAGCTCTAAAGATCAGTACACAAACAGGTCATAAAGGTAACAGGCACCTGTCTATTAAATAAATGAAATTAGTGGCCTAACTAACTCTAGCTAAATGCTGTTGTATCTGTTGTTTTGCTTTGCAAGGATTCATCTGTGGCTTCTCTGTCTTGATTCATCTAATATCATTGTGTTATGAGAACACATGCATAGTCCAAACAAAAAAGAGGTTCTTTTTCACTAGATGGTAGAATAAGAAACAGTCAAAAATCCAAAAAGTCACAGTTTTGGCAAGATGTAGAGATGTTCTGAGGGAAAACTATGCTTTCAGAGACAGGAAGCTGAGCCACATGAAAACTGTTGCCCTGTCAAGAATAGTGGAGCAATGAAATAGCATGAGATCACCTGCAAAAGATTAGAACCTTCTGTCCCTTGAATGACAGGTTCCCAAATGTGTGGACACCATACAGCAGTGTCAGCAGCAGGGTTGCTTCCAAATCTATCCTGGAAAGCTGGCGAGTAGGAGCATGGGAAGTGACTGATGGTCTGGATGTGAAGTTGAAGCATGCTGATATACCCTTCATAGATAGAAGGCCTCTGCTCTAAGAATTAAGGATGTGACTCAGGACTTTTTCAGTTAAATTGGTATCTTGGGGGTTATTTAAAAAAAAAAATACAGAAAATGTTCTGGTCTTTCTTTCATTTAAGTTTATTTTTATTCTCTCATTTTCGTAGTGCTAAATTATATCTTTTCTTGTTGGCTGGCTTGTTTCTAGCATTGTTTTGGAATGATCATGTGTGCGTTTACTTTGTACTTCTCTCCTGAAGCAGAAGTAGCACACTGGCTTAGACATACCAAGTGGGTTTTCACTTTTCCTGTGGCGGACTGACCTGACCACAGTTCGTAACTCCCCAGAGAGGCTGTTGCCTTGGATAGATAGGATGAAATGTGCAGGTTGCTACTTCAAGCTGCCAGGTTTTGGGAGCAGCGAGCTTAGAAAGTTCCTGTTTGCACTTTATGCCGACAGTCAGATACAAGTCAGGCTGCTGCAGGAGGCTTTAAAGATGTTTTGAAGAGTCTTGGGCGAAGTGGCTCTGATGGGGTCAAAACCTTCTATTTTTATCCATGCACAGGTTAATCAGTACAACAGCATTGCTTCAGCAGTGATGCCAGATAGGAACTAGTACACTACAGCGAAGGTAATACTGGTTTCATTGAGGTAGGCTATTGCTGAAGTCTGGTAGCACTTCTAACCATATCTTCCTTTTACTCTGCGAACTGTGAAATTTCTGTGAAAATCAGTAGCTGGGAAGTGGTTTATTTTACCTACTATAAGGCAGACCTGGGTTTCCAGGATCTCAGAGGAGCTACACATTGACAGTGTGATTTCATAACTTTTCCAAAGTCTTAGAACTCTTCTGTGATTTTTTTAGTTTAATTCTTGATAGTATTTTCAGTCTTGTTGCAACTTGCATATAATGGTTTAATGCTTTTTGTATGCAGGTTAAGATGAGTCAGAAAAGGGAAACTACGCTGTCATTTCTGTTCACATCATTCAAGTAAGTGTCTGTAAAAACTATATGCATTTTATTTGATTATTTGTCTTATTGTTTTGGTATTTCAGTGAGATAAAACAACAGAAATGAGTCTCTTTAGACATTTTTTAAATGATAGTGCTTATCTGGCTGGGAAACTGTGCACTAGAGCTCTATGCAATTAACTTCTATTGAAAAATTCTGGTTAGAAGTAGATCTATTCCTAATATTTGGTTTTCCATTAAGAGTTGTTTGCCTAAGCTTTTTCACAATATAGCTATATACACACTATATACACGGCACGATAATTTTCACTGACTTTTTTTTTGTTGTTGTTTTTGCTATGTTCTTTTAGCATTTCTTGGAAGATAGAAGTCCCTGTAGGGTCAGGAAATACAATCTGGTCTTGTTTTCATATATATAAAAGTTTAAATAAGAATGGTTTTCCCTGTGATATAAATTCTAGTGAAAACCAACCAGAAAACAAGCTGAAAATCGTTAGAATTTGTGCTGCCTAGTGTTAGTGTTTCCAGGGCTGTGAAGCAGTCTCTGCAGTGATTTGTGTATCTACAAGCTCTGTATTCTAGTGTATGGAGCAGTTACAGACCTGCTGACCCTTCAGTCTTATCCAATTAAAGCTGCTTTTTCCTTTTTCTTTTCCCTCTAAAGGTTTTTGAAAGCTTTGCTCTGCGTGCATGTGATACTGTTCAATTCTGCTTTCAGTTTGTGGAGTGCTCCAGAAATGCTTTGTTACTGAGAGCAGCTGTTATCCTTTGGGAAATAAAACTGATGTTAATTAAGATCTTTAAATCATACCAGCAGTAAAAAGTACTTGTATCTCTTCCTGTGAAGTGTATTTGTTTGCTAAAAAAGATTGCTGACTTTCTGAACAGAGATTTACTGTGTTATACTACTAGCTTCTTGAAAGGGAACAGTTCAAAACAATATCTGAGACACAAGCAGAGTTGATCTTGGGCACATAATGAATTTTTAGATCAAATTCTGATTAAGAATGACAAGTGCATTATCAAAGAAGTTACTGATTGTGGAACAAAAATGCTGTATGGAAAGGATGTCCATCTGTGATTGTTGGGAAAGACCATTAATCTGATTTCACAGCTCTTGTTTGAATTTTACCTTTTCCAAGAAATAAGACTGATTCTGTAAAATAGAATGTGTTTTTATTAATGCTAAATTTATCTTTAAAGGAACTGTTATTGGTTGCCTTATGGACAATTGTGGTTTTTTATAATATATTAGATTGCTTTAAGTAGAGATGCCTGAGACACCGCTTTTGAAAATATGACTAAAGCTTGGTATGAACATGTTGTTACTTTGGTATGGTCCATTGCAAGAATAAATTTATTTTACTTTCTTTAGATATTCTTGAAACTTTTCTGAATCAGAATTTGGGTTAATGGTCCTCCCAGGAAAGGTTTTTGTATGAGACCAAAATAATTCTTTGGACGTGTGAATTACTTTACAAAAGGTGCTTGTGCTTGCATGTTCTATGCATGAAGACTTTCTTTGGTTTCTCAAGATGACGTTTGTTGTCTTCACTGTAGAAAAACAGATTGTCAGACATTAAGGCAAATACTTATCCACAGTGTGTGTGTGTGAGAGAGGGGAATTAGCCAAATTCTAATGTCTAATTCATCTTCACAACTTTCCTTGACTTTCAAATCTTGGCACATGTCTGGGAAGCTACCAAAGGCATTGTCCAACCAATTACTAATAGTTGGGGTAAAGTGGTTGAACACCAATTTATTTTTAAGCAGACAAGTAACTTCCTAGTGCTCCAGCTTACAGGAGCTGAAGGAAAACCTGAGATAATTTTAGACATGACCTGTCTACAGATGTATCCCCTGCTTCACATGGAGGTGTCTGACTGTGTGAGCAGTGAACACAAGCCTGCACTTCAGCTGCAGGTCATGATCTGAGTCATTAGTGTAACACAACCCTCATCAGTTCTTCAAACAAATTTTGCTTGAATCCGAGTGAGATACTGAAATAAAGGCCTATATCCCCCTTTTGCTGTCATCACTGTGACACTGGGTTGTGTTTTTTTTGTGGTAGATAAAAGCATGTAGAAGAGTACAGTTACTCTCCCTATTTCAGGAGAAATTAAAAAGGCAAAGCTGGGGATAACTTCTGTGTCTGGAGCAAGAGATTCCTTGGTATAGTGTGCTGTATTTCAGAATGATTGGTAATAGTATGGAGATTGCATTTCTACACAGCCATATGCTATTTGGACTTTGCAGCCCAGGTTTAATGACAGGTTTGCCCCCTGATTTGTGTTACTCTGTGGTTGGCTTTGTCTGCTGCTGCAGCTGAGCGCAGTTCTGTGCTGTGTTTCTGCTAGGCACTGTTCATTCAGACGCGAATAGCTTCTTCCACCATTGTTCATTGATTTCAGTTGTTGTACAAAAGAGCTATATCCTTTATTAATCCTTCTGGTGCCTGAAATCTGTCACTTGAAGCTCAGAAATTGTGTGCTTCAGCATAATGCTTTATTTCTTCCTAGCTTATTGGAGGTTAGTGAAGCGTAATTCTTGTCTGAAGTGCTTTGGGACCATCAAGTTATGCAGAAATTGAAAATGTAAAAATTTTTTTTAAAATATGATACATTTTATGTATATTCAGCATCTTGATAACCTGAAAATGAACAAAGATATCTCTAAGAACTACCTTTCTTAAGTTACTTAAATTAAATAGTGTCATTGAATAAAGTCTGTGTAACAGAAATACATACAAATAGGTAAGAGTTTCAGAAGAAATCTGAATCTAAACTTGTCCTGGGTTCAGCAGCAGCAGTCAGTTTTTCTCCTTAGTAGCTGATGCAGTGCTGTGTTTTTGACTTTCGGCCTGGAAATAATACTGATAAAGCCGATGTTTTCAGTTGCTGGTCAGAATGTTTACCCTGACCAAGGACTTTGTGAGTCTCATGCTCTGCCAGGGAGGAGGAGAAGCCGGGAGGAAGCAGGGACAGGACACCTGACCCAAACTAGCCAAAGAGGTATTCCATACCACAGCACGTCATGCCCAGGGATGTAACTGGGAGTTACCCGGAAGGGCACGTCCTCTTTTCTGTCGGGCTCTTTTCCGGAGGGCGGTATCATATTCTCTTCCCTTGTTATTTCTCTTATCATTATTATTATTGGTGGCAGCAGTAGTGATTTGTGTTATACCTTAGTTACTGGACTGTTTTTATCTCAACCCGTGGGAGTTACATTCTTTCGATTCTCCTCCCCATCCCTCTGGGGGGGTGGGGGGGAAGTAGACTGCGTGGTTCTAATTTACGGCCTGGGCTTAAACCACGACAAAACTTTTAGATAGAGACATTCTGGTTTCAGAGAAGTTGATAAAATTACGGTTGAAAACGAATTTCCCAGGGGAGAGGGGAGGGAGAATATGTTCACAAATAATGTGTTCTGTAGAAACTACAACTTAACAAAAACCTAAAGTTAATTTTTCAGTCAGAAATAGCATTAGAAAGTTGGTTTTAATATTCTGAGGGGGAAATCCTGCTTCTGAGCTTGAGTTCTTGAATTTTACATGTTTTATTACTAAGTGATTAGAAAATTGTTCATGACCTTCAGATGCAGTGACTTAAAAACTAGAGTTTGAGTTGCATGTTGCATATATTGCACCAAAAGCATTGAGCTAGTTCATATATACATGTATCTATATATGCGCAGCCTATTTTTACTCCTTATTAACACAGTGTTGGAAACAGATGAAATATCTTGAATTGATATAAGGATTCTCATTTCTGTAGGGGAATCTCATCCCTTGTAGAAGTGTGCTTGGCACATTAGACAGGGAAAGAAGGAGGCCATGTGCCCCTTCCTGCTTGGATCTGAATTGCATCTCTCTCTGAAATCCATCTGTCAAGTGTGTAATGATGAGGAGGAAGATGGAGCTGATCATTGTGTTTTGTGATAGAAACTTGAATAGTGTCCACTTGACCAGGTTTGAGGCAGGTTAGAATTTAGATAGCTATATATATTAAGATGCATCTGTCTGCCACTAATGCCACTTTCATTTTTTGTCAAAGTGTCTTCATCAAGGAACAGATCTGTGTAAAAGCGTATCTTGAGGCTGCCTGTGAAACTGTTGAGAATACATGCCAGAATGCTCAGCTGCAAGTGTCTGAACACCTGGCCTTGCAGAATCGGCAACCTGCTTCTAGGAGAGTGAATGTGCAGGAGCAGAACAGTGTCCCTTGCTGCTATTGAAATACCTGTTTAGAATGCTTATCTGCAGTTCAGTTGGATACCTGAATAGATTTACTGTATTAAATTAGTTTCCTTCCCACTTCCTTCCACTCCCTACCTTTTTTTTCTACCAGCTGTAAAAGACATGTTTTCAAAAATGGTTTGCTTAGCAAAATCAGAGGCTTTTCTTATCAGGAGTCTGCGACATAGGCAGAATACTTTGACATTGATGTGTAAGAAAAATAGGTACCAAAAGATGCCAGATGCTTTGAAGTAAGTGAGGACAAATCTGAAGATTGCTGACATAGGCAAACTGATGTCCAGGATAGTGAACTATCTGAACTATATCTGAACTATAGTGAACTAGCTTTCTGACAATTTGATGTACCTTAAGGCAACTGCCAAACTGGCACAGTTCAAAGAGGAGTATGACAAAGGGCCAGATGCCACTGTTGCAAAAGCATTCCCAAGGCTGGCATCTCTGGGCTGTGAAAGTAATCTTATGAGGAGTAGCAGGAGGATAGTGTAGTGAGGTGAGTAGGTGGGACATCAGTGTTTGACTAAAATACTCTTAACCAATTAATACAATTTGATTATCCCAACAGGTAAGAGAGATTTCATATATGAAATTACACAAAAGCACAGGACTCCTAGTTTATATGCCTGGTGTATACAGTGCTTTCAGGGAAGATGGTGCTTCCAGCTGTTCTGGTTCTGGTGCCTCACAGTAAGATGGGAAGATCAGTAATTTAAGCACCACCATATATGAAAAAACCCAAGAGATAAGCAGCCGAATTTATAATCAGTGCTTGCTTTCCACTGGCTGTGCTTTTTTGTTGAATGTCTTGAAGTTAACATCAGTAAGGGTTGGGGGGTGGGAGGGCAATCAGGAAACAGCTTAAGTATCTTGTTTAAAGTCAAACTTGTATTTTCTCATATATGAAAAATTCCATACCATCTTGATGCTGCATTTTTCAAGTAACTTTACTGTTTGAATACTGCATTTTAATCATCACAAATGCTTACTTCTGTGTGTATAATCAAGTTAGAACTTGCATAATGATATAGAAAGTCATGGCATTTTTAATGTGCAGTGTGCAGCTACTAAATAAAAACATGCATCTCCCTTGCTGTACAAAAATGTAATTCTTTCTCTTTCCTCTACCCTCCAATATGAATTGAGATATAGCTCACTTCAACATTTGTATGGATTTGTTGCAAGGAAGTATCAATCATGTATTTGTCATGGTGTTAGAAAAGAAAATAGTTCTTTCGTAATGTAGAGCGTCTTTGAAGATGTACAGCAACTTCAAAGAAATGCCATAGTCACAAATACCTTGTCTTCCTTTCTCTGATAACTACATTACTCTGTCTGTCTCCTGCCCTTTCAAAACAAATAATAGATATTTCCACAAAATTGACATTTGGAGCAAAGTGAAGAAAGTAATTTCTCCTCTACCATTAAGTGGGGCAAGGTTCCTTAAGATGTCAGTGAACATCGTACATCCTTCGAAGCATCCTGGTCTTGCTTTGTTTAAATCAATGGTATTCATTTAAATAAATGGTAGTATAAGAGATATTTGTGATATATGTGATGAGGCATTGCAAGAGCAAACATTAAGGACTGAATGTCAGGAGGCTATTGCAGTAGGGAAGGGTATTTCTAACAGCAATTACCCTCCCTGTCCATTTGTCTGAATACTTTGTGGCTCCAGAGGAACTTTGATTTAGCAGAGGCACAGATTTATCTGAGAAGGCATTTCAGCCCCTTTGTCCTGTGGTCAACAATGAGGGATGGCACTTCTGACAATTTCTAGTGAACCCTGGAAAGGCCTTTTTCTTTCTTGACTTTGTCCCCACTGTGTTACCAAGTGGGAATCTAGGCATCACCCTGCTTCTAGGGTAGCTGATACAAGAAATTGCAGTGCTGTAGACACAAAAGCGCTCAAATGGAAATAATAGCTTCATATTATTTAAAAAAAAAAAAAAAAAAAGTAAAAAAGATTTAATGGTAGATGTATTATCTCTTTAGGGAGAAATCAATTCCTGTGCTATAAAATGTGTGTTCTTTGGCGAAAATGTCAGCTTCTCTTTTACTGAATGGGCAGCATCAGAAGCACTCTGTTAAACTGCTGCTCAGGGAGGATGCAATCCTCTTAGAAAGCAGGCATCCTGCTGGCCTCCAGTTTCAGCAGTGTGCTCAGGAGCTTTTAGTTTGTACATGAAAAGCTTACTAGCAGTGGCTTCTGTGCAGAAGGACCATGCATAATTGGATTTGCTATCAAGTAAAAAGTAGGTAAAGTCTTTAGAAGGAGCTAAGAGGCTAGTGTATAAGATAAAATGTTGCAAGATTTATGTACGTTTCTCTGTTCCCTTGTATAAATCCCTTTGGCCTTTCCTTGGAACTTGTGAGGCTTCGTGCAGTGGGGCTGATGGAGGGTGTAGAGGCAGGTGGTGGGATGGGATGGGCCGGGAGTGTTCTGCACTGGGATGTGTGGAGGAAGAGAGGGAGTGAGGGGCTCTTTCTGGATCTCAGTAAGAAAGGCTCAATAACAAATGGTATGATAAAATACCTGCTTTAATAAGTTAAAATAAAAAGAGAAATATAGATAGCAAGAAATCATACATCCCTTCAGATGCTGCATACCCTGCATTTGTTCAGCATCACACGAAGCTCAGATGTATTTTCCCGTGGTGCTGCACAGGTCCTGGCTCTGGAGAGGTTACCGTTTTTTGGTCATTCAAGCTATTAGATCATTTTCTTGCAATAAATCAACTCTAGTAATTATTTCTGCTGTCAAATAGAATGGAGGTTTATGTGAGAACTTCTTACTTCACTTCTAGGTAAATATGAGGACAGGCGGGCAGCATAACTACCTGTATGGAGTGGGAGCTGCCTGCAGGCTCCTCTGTTACTACAAATTGTCTGGGTTTGTCCTGCGGCCGAGGTATTTGTGCAGCACAGCCTGAAGCCATGCTAGATGTGCAGCACAGGCCTGGGCTTACTTAGGTTAACTCTCATGTAGATCACAGACTGCTTGATGTATGATGGTGGTCTGGTCAGGATGAATATGGGGGACCTACCCAAACATTTTGTTGGACATGGGGCACCACTATTAGATACCTGCCTATTCTGGATGCAGCTGGCTGGAAACTTGTTGCTGTGGTTTAGGCTTGGCATGTAAGATTGTGGAGCAGAAGACATCTTGTGGTACAACACTACATAGCCACAACACTGCAGATAACTAGATCCAGGTCAATGAATGACATAAATAATCACACGTTTTGCAGAGGTAAGGGCTGGCTTAACAGCAAAGGTAGGGCATTGTTATTTAGTCAGCACATGTCCCCTGCAGAACAAAAATAGAAGAGACTTGAAAAATAATATATTTCCTTTCCTTCAAGGATCTTCATCTTCCCTATTAAGCAGTTTCCCTTTCCAAGGCTGCTGCATCGTGTCCTGCTGGCTCTTCAGGCAAAACCTTGCCCTGGCTAGATCCATGCATCCAGCTTTCAGTGCCACTGTGAGTGGGCTGGAGGGAGGGCATCAGAGCGTGGCCTCTTTCCTCCTGGCCTCTGTTGTCAAAGCTCTTGCTGTAGTAGTTTGCATGCAAAATCTGCTGTGTGCAGCCCAGTTATCTTAATTGTTTCTCTGTTCAGTGAATTGTCAGCTGGCAGTTAGCTTGCCTGCTCCTTTTTCTCTCATCTCTGCTATCTAAAGGATTTACATAAATATCCTAAGGCACTTTGCTGTTGAATATGTGAATATGCTGCATCAGGGACACTGACTTGTGGAAATTAAAAGGCTATTTTGATTCCTTGGACTTGACAGTCCAGAACGAGACCATTAGCAGTCAGACCACTTCCTGTGGTTTCACTGATGTATGACTTGCTCTTTCCTCCTTTGCATGTTTGTGAATCTGAATACAAAAAGCATACGTGTACTGGTAGGTTTTTACAATGTGTCAGTAAAGATGCTTTTTTTGCTGTCTTGGACGTGTGGAAGTGTGTGTCTCTCATTTCATTATGGTTTAAAGAACAAAAATCCCAGAGCTTAAATCAGAAGCCTCTTACTGAGTTTCTTACTCCTTTTTTTTGGAGTGTCTGATGCACGCAGTGATGCTTATTAATGCTTCTTAAAAGAAAAAAGTAGCAAAGATAACTGAGTGCAGTCCTACAGCTAGGGTGGCTGATTTACAATCTAACATGTTAGTCAGAATATCCAGAAACAGAAAAACCTACTTGAAATGTAGACACTCCAAAAACGAAACTGCTGGCAGTAAAACAGCAGGGTAAAAGTAGATCAAGCTGAGAGAGGGGATACTGAGGGTCCTGGGCTTTAAGAAGCTTAAGAACTACCTTTTAGTGTAGGTTTATGTGGAGTACCTTTTCTTTCAAAAAGCACACCTTTGGCACACTAAACACATTGCTGTATATTTTGTCTGTAAACTGCGTTCATCTTGCTTCTGAATTATGAAAATCAAGTTTCATATGGCTTGCCTGTTTAAATAGCTTCCCTGAAAACGTTTTAGAAAACAAAATTTAGGCTATCTAAACAGATTAAGGATCATTGAATTTACCCACCAAATCATTTAATATTTGACCCTTCACTCTGACCAAAACTAAAACATATGCAAAGGACTGTCTGTGTATCTCATAGTATGTGCTTTCAGTCTGTCTTTAGCAGGTCGAGTAAAACTATTACTTCTTTGGAGTGGGTATATGTAAAGAACTTGAATTGAACACATTTTGAAAACTGGAAAAGTCAGCTTCTGACAATTAAAATTCATGTGAATATGACTTCTTTTTTTCTTTTCCTGATCACTGTCCCTATTAGCCTCATGTACTCTATTACAGAGCAAGATCAACAAAAAATAAACACCATGGTTCCAGGCTGTGATTTTTGAAATATCTATTTGGTTGATTTTTCCATGTTTTGCTAAATGAACTCATGACTTCGCATCAGTTGCCATTCACTTTTTCTGATGATTCTGTGTTGTCAGTGGAGAAGTGGGAAGTCTTTATACTGTTCATCTCATCCTGCTCCTAGAAGGCTGTTCACCATACTTTCAAAAGAAATGAAAGAATGATGAAGTTAGGCTAGTCTCTGATTGCACTATCGTTAATAATAGCAACCCATGAGTGCAGAGACTTGATAACTGAGGTGAATTTGATGTGGAGCAGAACTAAGCATGCAGTCATGTGTTGCTAAGTTAATGGTGTTCAGTGCAAGATCTGTGCCTGTGCTTTCCGCTTACTCACCTGATGCTTTCTCAGGTACCATCTCTATCGTGCGCTGGGAATGTTTGAAGACAGCTCTCATGGGAGACTGACTTTGATTCTGAAGCCTGTTGCTGCTCTGAAAGGGGCTTTGAAAAAAGTGTTGTTCAATTACTTGTATTAACTTTTGAATAGCAGCCCTGCAAAAACATCAGGCCAGTCTTACGGTTGCACTTTCAAGATGACATTTTGCTTGCAGCGGTGGTGTGGATCAAAGCCGTAATAGTGGGTCCTATAGGTAGTACGCTGCCTGATTGCAGAATTGCTGGACTGGACAGCATCTTTTCTCCTTGGTATGGTCTTCTCACAGAGGGATGTTTGAACATGTTCACCTGCCCCTCTCAGAGTCACAGTGGTGGGAGGACAGGGGTGCTGGCAGAGGCCTAGGCTGCTTCTATGGGATGGTGCCAATGCTTTGTGACGAGTGGGGCAATGTTAACCTGGGTGTTTTCTTTTGGGTTGCAAGTTACTAAGATACCAGGGATCTTCTTTCTGAAGAAGAGGACAAGAACCTACAATTGCTCTGCCTTTTGGCCGAAGAGGTTGCTGGAATTCTTTGAACAGTGTCAGTCTAATGCCTGTTTTACTGCTAACAATTTTGGACTTGGGAATTTTGTAGCAAAGCAAGTGAGAAGGTTTGCCTTACATGGCGTTCAGGAGAAAGTAACCCATACAAAAACCTGTCAGGCTTTATTCAGATGGCCTTGTTCTATCTGGGAGCTATCATGAGGTTCAAGGAATATATATCCTTATCCTCCAGCTCTTTTAGTTTTGAGTCAGCAGGAGGTCCTTTTCTCCCCATCCCCCAAACAGCCAATATGCAAAGTTAGAAGACTGAGATCTGCTGAGCAGCTGCTTCTGATTTGCCGATAGGTATGGGTCATAGAAATGTGATCACTGTCTACTGCAAATCTTGCCACTCTGAAAGGGTTGTAGGATGCACAGGGTTTTTTTGGGTGGGAGAAGGGGTTGGGGTGCATGGGTTGTTTTCCTTTTCTGATGGGAAGAGTGAAAAGGCAGTAACAGAAGTGTGTAGATGTGTGTGAGCTGACACTAGTCATGTACTTGGAGTTTGTGTGTGTGGAGTGAAGCAGCTGAGATAAATTTGTTTTCTTCTGACAGCAAGCTAGGCAAAGATTTCAGTCTTTCTGTTTGTACATTGCATCTGTAGGTCTGTGATGCTTCCTTGACTTTCATTATAAAATCTTCAGCATTGTAAGTGCTAAACTACTACAGATCCTGAGGGGTTACACTTTATAGCAGAATTCTGGAAAAATTTCTGTACAATAAGATAATTATAAATCATTACCCAAATAGCCAGACATAATAAAAATACCAAACTAGCAGTGGTGGATTCAGATGTATTTGCCAGGTATCTCCTTCTGTTGCAAGATTTTTATTTCATGGTTTGACTGCAGCATGCCACCTATGCTGTTGGGGATGGTAATTTCTGTAGCGTGATGATAAACATGACTCACTGGACAAAGAGAGGTCCCCTTAATATTGCTATGGTGAATGTACTTCATCACGGTCTTGTTGTTAGTGCTATCAAATAGCTTAGATGAAGTGTGACTGGTGTGTTGGAACGATTAATTTTGTCAGGTATACTTATTACAAGGGTAGCTAACATCTCAGAAGGGATAGTTTACAAGCACTTGCATGATTAGCCCAACTGTTTTGCTTCATGATTAATTCATGGATGAAGCTGTAATTTCTGTCTGGAACTAGAAAGTTAATCTCTGATAGCCATCATGAAAACCAAAATTACTCTTCTAGGACCATTATCATCAAAGAATGTAATCATGATTCTATGATCTGTCTTCAGAATCCTGATGATATTGTGACTGCATGTGTTCTTAATATATATGTGACCATAGAGTCCTTGGTTTTTCAAGTTAAACCTTAGAGTAACTATACTATACTTTATAGTGCATGTGTACTTTCAAGAGCAGGAGGACCGAGTTGAGTCCACTGACTGAATTCTCTTTGTGTGTGTTCGTTAATTAATAGGACAGGTATTTTTCTGTTATACAAGAAGACTTACTGATTTTACTCGTCAAAACTATTGACCATGAATTTGATAGAATTCTGTTTTGGTGATGGGTAGGTGGTGTGAGCATATACATACATACATAGCTTAGTTTCCTTTATAGAGTTCAGAATCTTTCTAATAATGAAAATTCACTTTCAGTAAATTCACTTCATCACTTAAGACTAATTGCATGGATGTGTGCATTAAGTGACCTTGAGAATACATTGTCATACCAGTAGTACTTCTGATACTACACATGGAAATAACTGATCAGTTTATTCTTTTGTAACAACAACTGCCTCTTATTCAAAACCTTTTAAATAGTTTAAGTAAAAATTAAGTGGTGCTAAGAATAGTTCAAGCTTTAACGTTGCAGATTTAGATTTTCCTTTTGGTTTTGTTGTTTGGTGAGTCTTCTAAATTTTATAGAATCGCCATGTCTAAAGTTCCAGTTCCTGGCTTCTTTCAATTGGCAACTTTCCATTTCTGTTCATGGCTCAGCTTTGTCTCTTCGTGCTTTTTGCTACATCTGGCAAGGGCTCCTTGTAAATCTTCCATCAACTTTGTCAGCTTTAGGAAGTGAACCAGGGCCCTCAATGGATGATAAACTGCTTAGGTAAACTATACCCATTCCTTAATTGAGAGATAACCAGCATATTTGGTAACTCTTCTTTCTAGTCTGGTGTGATATGCACAAATTCTTTAACCACTTTGAGGTTTTTGTTTAATACAGAGACAAAAGGTATCTTAAAATGGCAATCAACCTTTGCATTCAGGATGAAACTTGTATTTTTATGCAGTTACATATGAACAGTCCTTAGTTTCTGGTAGAATTAAAACTTTACAAAAACAATTGTAAATTCAGCATCTTGAAAAGCACACATATGGAAGTAAGGTAAAATGTGTGGTATGTTAGCTATTGAAATTTAACAATGCACCTGCTAATGGTAGCCCTATTTGACAAAATAATTGCCTTCTGCATTTGACTTACTGAAGCTTTACTGTTTAAAACCCCTATTTATTCTGTTGCACCATTCATGCACAGAGATTCCAGATGCTGTCATCTAAGAAGGAATAGGTGAAGACGATTGTTCATTAATAATAAAATGATTCATTGAGAGTAAAACAATAATTAAGGGGTTTATAGCTAAATGACTAAAGATATAAAGTACAAGATAATTTTAGCGTATTAGAAGTTTACATTGAATATTACAAGGATTAAATCAATGGAAAACAGTATGTGTAAAACAATAAAAATGAGACAGTGAACACAGGAACATCTTGGATGTATTTAAGTCCTAAATTAAAGCTGCTTAATATTTATTCCAGATCTTTAATATCCTTACCTAAAAGCAAAGATACCTTTTTTCCCTACTGTTAACATCCTTACATGGTGGAAACTCCCACCTTTGTTTTGTGTTTTGCTCCCTTTCCGCTGCCAAAAAAAAAAGGCAAAACTTGAAGGTTGCATATTCCTTGAGGCAGTATGTGGGTCTGATTTGCCTACTTGAAGAATTGGTTCTAACTTCAGTCGCTACCAGCTTTGGTGCACACTTGCTGGCAGCATGCTAGTAAACCTCAGCATGTAGAGCTGTAAGGCTGGCTTTCATAGGGTCATGTCCTGAAGGTGCAGGAACAACCAGCATTCACTCTCCTATTTTTCAACTCTGTTTTCTAAAGTCCTTTGTTCTATCTCCCAAAGTTATGGTGATCAAACACTTACCATCACCTTGTCATCATCTTTTCCTCCCTTTTTCCACAAGAACTCTCTCTTCCTGCTTGTCTATAGATACCATCTTTTGTTCTTTTCTAGATTGAAAAGAGTAAAAACATTTCTTAATACAGTTATTTCATTTATTCTTTTTTACTTTGTTCAGTGAGGATTGGTTGACTGCCTTGTTTCTCATCTTGCTGCTTTCTGTAAGGGACGAATTGTAGCAAATATTTAGTTGATGATCAAATTTATTAAAACCAAAGATATTTTTATTACTGGCCTCAGTGTAGCCAGGTAACTGTGTTAACCCCTGCTCTGGGGACTGTGCTGATAGTTCTCTGTGCAAGAGGAAAGAAGCTCTTATTTTTCAAAGAGAAGATTGTTGAGTATCATCAACAGTTATATTTAATTAATAAAATAAAAACAGTTATATTTTTATTATATAAAATCAGTTAGTGTGGAATCTGAACAATTTGTCCTATGCTGAGGGGCTTATGAACTGCTTACAATCATCTATTAAATCAGTTAAACTGGTTAATTCTTGTATGTGTCAGAGCAATGGTCAGTAATAATACACAAGGGATAAAATTTGCAGCAGTATTAGGTAGAAGCACCTACATTAAAAACAAAGCTTGGTAATGAAAAGATCTTGGGATATGTTAGCAGCAGTGTTGACATAAGTGTGAATATGAATGTAGAGGAATGGATTAGTTCCACTTACTTAGTTGTCTTTAATGAAGTTCAGAATGTTTGTATATGTTTCATTCTGGAGTAATTTTTTTTGTATTAAAAAGTAAATTTTTTCTGCCTCTTCCTTTGCTCATGAAAAAGAGAAACATTAATATCTCTTTATATTGTTGTACAGACCACTTTCTGACTCTGAACAGATCAACTATTTGAAGAAAGCAAGACTATATATTCAGCAGCAGAAGTACACTGAAGCGGTAAGTCTGCTTTTGCTATATGCTTTCTTACAAGAATTTCTATTATATATAAATATTTAGATTTGTTTAACTTGAAACTGGGAAATAAAACTTTTTTCCTTCCTTATGGTGTGCATCTCATTAACATAAATAAAATCCTATTGTAAGTCTCCAAAATTTTGCTTTTTGACATCAGTTCTAATGAATAATACTGGCTTCTGTATTTCTTCTCATACTTATTAAATTGTTTGTTACCATTCCATAGTATACTAACCCACAGTGTATATTTTTATTTCCCACTGTAGAAAAGGGTAAATTGAGAGAGTAACTGAGGAATGTAGTTTATGTTCACACTTCTTAGGCTTATACATATATAAAGGAAATAATCTTATATAAAGGAAATAAAGTATAATGTCTTGCTTCATCGTAGATCCTGCTTTGTTTTGTTCTTTTCCTTGAACCAGCTGTTCTTGTTTTTAGTTTCACATTTCAGTTTATCAGAGACTGGGAGCCATATGTGGAGTCAATCTGCTTCTCAGTTCCGATATTACTTTCCTAAGCATTTGCTACCACTCACTGTGCAACAGAGTACTTCATAGGTACAGTTCACCTGTGCTTGCATTCTCACACTCACAGAAATAATTTGTAGAACTAAATGATACAAAGAAATCTTTCATTTTAACAGGTTTAGTTTGGTCATTGACTTTTGTGTTAGAAAGTACATGAAAAAGTTGAGTATGTAATATTACATTTAACCTGCCAGACGCATGGAAGAGTAACTCCATTATGTGTTAGGGTTCAGCTCTTCTTTTTCCCTAATATGCTTCTTGGGGTAATAAATTACTGTTTTATGCACAGAACAGATAAATCTGTTTTATAACTTGTCCCTTTTTATTTACCTTATTGTAAATAGGAAATAGCTCAGTTTAAATCAGTGGATCTATTTTGCTGTGGAAGCAGGTTTTCTTTTTGGTTTCCTAGTACTACTACTTGCCTTGCACACATTTACTTATAGGAGACATTTTATACGTTTCAGCAGTAGAATCTGTGAGTTTGTGTTATTGGCTATGTGTAAATTTTATCCCTCATTCACTTGAATGCCCCATGTGTTCAAGTTCACTCTTGATCACTAACACGCCAGGCTTGTGCCTGTGCCCAGGTTATTCTCAGCTTCCTACAGTTCGATGCAGAAAGGTTGGTGCATTACCAGCTGCTGGGGTTTAGATGATTCTTTGCCTCCTCTACTCTGCAGCAATTTGCATTGCAGATATGCATTCATAATTGCATCTTCAGGAATGATTTGATTTTGGGTGAGTTTGACTATTGGCAGACTTATAATCTCTTCAGGAGTTGACGTACCTTTTTCTGTTGATTGTTGCTGTTAAGTCAACCTGGACACGTAAAGAAGCACCATCATGTATGCTCATCTTCTTATTATAGTCTTGCTGACAGATCTTTTAATCACAGAGAACCCTTTGTGACCACAAATTACACAGCTGAGCTTCCCATCTTTGGGTAAATCACAGGAGTCAGTACACTTTTGTGTAACAAATGACATGGTGAGGGGAAAAAAACAGTCTTTGTCATGGTGTCTCCCAAGTGGAAGGTACTGAGTAAGGTGACTTGTGATTAGACTGGGTACAACCCTTCTTGTGTCCAAGTGATCTGTGTCGTGAGAGCCCCAAGAAGCTGCTTTGTGAATGAAGCTGAGGTTCCAGTTGACTCTCTGAATCCACCTCTGGTGCTTAGGCAAAGCACTGGGAATATCAGGTACTACTGAAGTGGAGGACATCAGACCCCAGCAAGGGGCTATTTCAGGCTGTGGAGAGTGACCACGTTTTGGCTGCCTCCATAATCCTCCTTCTATGTAAATGTTGTGCCTTCAGAAGCACACAATGGGTTTTTTGTGGGGTTACTTATACTGGAATATATATGGTTGAATATTAATGGAGAAAAAAAGCAGCATGCTTGGTAGTAGGTGGTGTTCAAGATGTGCTGTCTCTGTGGCTTTCACCTGTTGTGGCCAAGGATGATGGTGAAGGAGCCAAAAAATGGTTGACTTTATGTCCAACAGGAGTCCAAAGCAGTGTGTACTCCAGCAGTTTGTGCTGGCCAAAACACTACATCTCAGCATGGACAGGACACATATGCCAAGAGTAATAGAGGTGCTTGAGCTCCAGTTGTGCTCAGTTACACCGATTTGTGAAATGAAACTTACTCTAAACTGTTGCTTCTTTGTTTTATCTGCCTTAGATATCTCTGTGCAAAACGCTGATTAACCTTGCTTTGGAAGGCTTGTCATATTACCATACTTATGACCGATTATTCCTGGGTTTAAGTATTGCAATGAGTTTTGTGGGCTGGACAACTTACGTGATTTTGGTGATTATCAAGACCCATACTAATTTGACCAAGGCTGTCCAGACTAATAATAAGGTAGGTTGGAAACATGTAGTGATTTTTTTCTAACGGTTTTCAGCATTATATGTATGCTCAGTCTCTCTTCTTTTGATTACATGTGGAAACTGGCAAACTGTAGAGTTTTCTAGTTACTGTAATCCTCCATAGTGTTACCGTTTGGTTACAAACATTTGTTTGGTTCATTTATTAGGATCCGTATTCCTAAACTGTGTAAGAGTGAGTATGCAGTACTATGCTTTCTCGGTTTCTTCCTTCTTACAGCTGTGCGTTTTACTAGATGCTAATTCAAGTGTAAGCAAACAGTGATTTAAAACTGTTAAGAGGGTCTGTCTTTAACTGGAAGCCAGTTTTCAGTGTTAATTGTAGCAAATCAGCACTCTGTTGTAATACTACTTGTTTGCAAGTACTCAGACTTCAGGCTTCCATTTTGATTTTTCTTATTTACTGTAAGGATAAAAAAAATAGCATGTAAATTATTTTATTCCTGTTCTCTCTGGCAATGTGAAATCAGTTTTCAGAAGCTGTGCAGTCCAGTCATGGCATTTTTAAAATGTATCACCTGTTACGATAGAAAGGTGAACCATGGTTTCACAGATTGGCTTGCTCTCGTACTCTGTGATTTGCAAGGGTGCAGCAGAAGACATCAAAGATGAAGGAAGCTCTTTTTGACAATATTATTATGGTTTGATTTTTGACAATGTACAAAATTCTACATATATACTTTCAGCCATTCATCAGGAACAGAGATATGTTGAAAAAATGAATAAGCAAAGAGCTGCCATTTCAGTAGAGAAGGATTAAAGCCTTGGTGGGGGAGGGTATCCCAAACTCAAGAATTTGTTTCAAAATAAAGGGAATTGTTTCATTTGATAATGTAACTGAGAATGAGCACTCATGTAGCATCTTTACTGCCTTCAGTATACTACTCTGAGAAAATCCCTATCATGCTATCTTGAGGTTTTTACTGCTGTTTGAAATGAGATAGTCTTAGCCTTTAATGAAAGTGATCAAATAAAATTGAAATGGGAAATATTTATAAGTGCTGTAATGCATGATTTAAGTTTTCTTTCATCAAATAACTGAGAAGAAATAATCCAAGATGCATGTTATGTCAGATATGAACAAAATAATTACAGTAAATAGAGTGAGTATCAGGCATATTAATAACAGCATTAAGCAAAGACTTCACATTTTTAGTTGACATCAGATTTGAATTTGGTATATTGATTTTACTTGTTGAAGGCAAATTTTATACTAGTGACAGTGGGAGAAAAAGATTAGGTCTCAGTTCTTTGTTTATAACATTTTTCTTTACTCAGTTTTAGTAAGAGGTCTTTTTCTGTAGAAACCTTTTTTTAATGTTCCTAAATACTTATAGAATCACAGTGTGAAGCTAATCCTTCATATATGGTAGTTATTTTGTTTATAGCTAATATCGGAGCTACTTAAAGAATTTTGCTGAGAAACTAATCTACCATTGACAAATAGTCTTCTACAAAGCACTGCCTTATAAGAGCTGAAAGGAGCCTCTGAATAATGAAACTGCACGTCCTCTGTATATAATCTTCAAAAGTTTTTGATTTCTTATGAAGCATATGAACGAACTTTTGCTTTTAGAGTAGTGTGTTATTTTGCTTAGCAGAAGCCTAACCTTTTAAACCAATTTTTAAACATCCTTAGAAAATGCAAGTCTGATTTCCATTTTCAATGCGTGACCATCTATATTGAACTCTATAATATTTATATCTCTATATGGAATAAAATGTTGATTGTATGTGTTTAATCATTTGATGATAAACTACATTGTGTGCCTATCATTCCTATACATATTCATTCTGTCTATATGTCAGCAAATGTAAGATTTAAAACTACTAAACTAAAATTTCATTAGGTCAGCTTTCTATATAACATATTTTTCCTTCTTTAATGGCAGCTCTTATTAGAAATTCTATTTTAAAAATCATTTAGAACTTGCATTTAGTGTTAGTTTAGATCAAGGCAGTTGTAAGTCAGTCACAGGGAGGCAGAAGAAGTTGACCTGTATATGTGAACTGCTATATGTGAACTTGCTATGTCAAGTTGCCTTACAGGAAGATACGATTGTTTATTTAAAACATAATCTTCCCTTGCCAGTAATTCTTGTGATATCTGAATGTCCCTAAATAAGGACGAATAGTTCAATGATCAGGTAAAATGCAGATTCACAGTGACTGTTTAATGCTGCTTTTTGCATGAACAAGAGATTACTGCTACCTGATGATTGAGGACCAACTTACCTGACTGAGATTATCCATTTTAAAAATTTCCTTTCTCTTTGATGTTCTTCCTTACAGCTCTGTTAGTCCAAGAACATGTTTCTTTGAGTACATTTCATGTCTTAATTCTTTTATTTATTTTCAGAAAGCACAAAGCTGGTGATGTAGGTTAGGATTAAGTATATTGACAGCTCTAGCTATGATAGGAATCTTTCAGTACCATGTGACTCTAGTCCTCTGTTGTATCTTGAAATTGCAGATTCTTTTGAGTAAGGCTGTCTTTCCTGTGAGAGGTTGGTTGCAAGCCTCCTTCAGTAGCTGTCCCTAGATCCTGAAGAGTTAGTATTTTCCAGTAGGAGTTAATGCCTTATATTTTAATTTAATTACTTCTCTTTCAAATGTCTCAGTCAGGAGGAGGAAATGTGTGCTAATGGAATTTTCATTAAATGTTTTGACCTTAATGCTACAAACTTGAACTCGAAAGGTTATATGCTAAGTGAAGTCTGTTTTTTTTAATCCAAATTTAAGAGAATTCTTTTTTCCAAGACCCTTAGCATCTCAGACTTCCAATGGATTTTATGTATTCATTGAACGTAAATAATACTGCATACACTGGGCTTCCAAACTGTACAAGTGTGCTTTGCTTGTGCAGATTTTACTGCAGGACCTTATGCAGGGAGATATTTAGAATTAAATCTTCAAATCCAGTGGTTGGTTTGCCTTTTGTTTTTTGTGTCTGCCTGGAAACAGTGTCCAAAGTTGTGCCCAGAGACACAAAGCAGCTTGAGTGACTGTGTTAAAGTAACATTTGCTTTACTGTGTAACTAACAAATGGAAAACAGTGTGGAGTTTAAAACATTTTATTGATGTCTCAGGAATGTTTGTCCAACATTTGTTTTACAGGAATCTACTGTTCTCTTCTACAGTTTTGCCTTTGTTGGAATGGTAATAGCTTTTTTCCTGTTGATTCAAACATGTCCTTGGACATACTACATATACTGTCTCTTGCCAGTACCGGTGTGGTATGCAGTTGTGAAAGAGTAAGTAAAGAATACATTTTACAAAGAATGCTTTATAAAACTGGGTCTGTGCTTCCTGTTTGTTGACAATTTTTTTTTTTTTCCCCATAAATTTGGGAGAAAAGGTTAAATATAAATTTATTAAACTGCCTGAAATGTTTCTGAGACATCCCAGAGGACTGTGGTTTATATTTCACTTGACATACAGGGTGGTTTCCAAACTGACTGACATAGCTGCCAATTCTAGGAGATATCTTTCCTATTAGCAAAAATAAATTAATGACTTCCCAAGACAAAATGGTTTTAGTACTCTTGTAACTGTAACGAAAGTGTGCTAAATTCTTGGGGAAATACCTGTAGCAGCTGACTTCCTTTGTAAAGTGGGACAGGCTGTTCTTTTCCAGTAATTCTGGAATAGTCTGATCCTGCAAAGTGTCAAGTATGCTGGACTGTATCTACTTTTGGAGAAGATGTACTAGTCCTGTTGAAGATTGTGCTCTGATATTAAACCAAACTTGTCTTGTCTGGGTCTCCTTTCACTCTAAATCCAAAAATACTTATTACATTATGATTTCTATTACCTAAATACTGGCAATTCTGTAGATACTAGCTCAGTATTATTCAGAGAAAATAAGACCAACTGCAGTTAGATAATGAGCTGCTTCATAAAACTCTGGAAAAGCTAACTGGGGATTTTTTTCCACTCTCTCTAAAGCTTCTGAATGTTTCATCAGTTATGATGGACATTAAGCACAGCATAACTAAAACTGTTCATAAAGTCAGAGTTGATTTAGGTATCTGAAGCTTGTCCAAATACTGGTGAAGATGAGCCAGAAATGGGAGGGGAAAAGGCTGGAGGGTTTTATTGTGGATCCTGTATCAAGTAAAACTGGACAGAAGGAGCCTCAGGCCATCACCCACTCTGTTTCTAAATCAGCAATACCTGAAGTGTTTTTTGGGCTCTGACCCCTCTCCTTGCCCTTCAAAGATAAAATCCTTTGATCTTTCTGTTTTTTAAAAATAATGATTATCTTGTTCCATTGTTTTGAACAGACTTCCTGTTATTCAAGACCTTGCCACAAATCTCTTGTCACATCATATGGTTCAGTCTGTAGGATTCATCTTCATTTATATACTGGGAATTGAAATACTAGTAAGTATTTTATCCATCTGTATCAACAGGTTATCTCACAGCTAGCATTCTACCTCTTTGAGTAATTGTAAGTTTTATTAATGTGCTTAGTTTTCAGTCTTCTGATGGATTTTCTTTCATTTTTAATTAGGTCTTCAGCTTTTTCTATCGCTCTACGCTTACTCTTGGTCTTCTTGTCTTTGCTGGCTGGCCAGTGATCGCACAACTGTGGGCTCAAGCAAAGGTATTGTATTGCTTTGCTTAGAAAGAGCATTTTAAATGGCTAACGGTTGCATCTCAGGATATTGGGACTGGACTCTTTGGAATGCTGCTTTAGGTTTTTGTTCAGTTATGCTTTTATTCTGATCTCCATCATGAGCAGTATGTAGCAAGGCAGAGGAGTTTAATATGATCCGGATAGATCTCTTATACAAAATGAGTAAATAAGACTGCTTAAGAATTTTGCGGTAGCTATGAGTTAGCTATCAGTTTTCTATTGTTAATGGTAACTAAAAAATGCTTGACTTAGTGGTATGAAATGCACATCACTTATCAAATTGTCACAGTAACAAAAGAGTTGACATGCACGATTGGTGGAAGTGCCACCCTTTGAGTAATATGGTCATTTATTCTAAAAAAAAAAAAAAAAAAAAAAAAAAAGGAAAGAGAAGATAACTGAAAAATGCTTTTTCAATTCGTTACTGTCTGCAATCAGCTGGCACACATTGTTCCTCCGAGGCAGCTTTCTGTACCATTTTTCCCAGGAAGAAACTCCACTTCTGTAAATATGGGTGTGAAGTAAATCATCGTTTAATATAAGACATTTCTTCCATTAGTTTATTCAAACATCTCTTATTTCACAGAATACCTAAAACCTAGAGTTCTGGAGTAACATTAGCATTTTAATTAAAACAAATAACAGAAAAACTGGAATTGAATTGCTAAGTCCTACTCTGCAAGAACTGTATTCGTTTATTTATATTTTTTAATTGTATTTGAGTAATTAAGTAACTTATCTTAAAGCTGGGTATACAGAGATGATGTTTTGTAGCACTGAAAATTTCCTTTGGGGAATTTGAATCTGCGTTGAGCTTGATTCTGCCTATAACTTTTAATGTTTTTATTTAGAATCAAATACCTGGGATCGGGTTGGATTTTTTTCCTCGTGGCAAAGAATATAGATAACTACTTAGATGATTATGGTAGTTAAATCGAATGGAATTCAGATTCAAAGACTGGAAAATGTTGCCATATTGTCAGAGAATAGGTGATTAGTGAGCTGCTGCAAACTTTTGATGAAATTAGTTTTATTCCTCTCTTCCATAAGGTTACTCATCAGCTTTCTAGTGACTGCAATATGTGTGAAGGCCACACTTGGATAAAGTGCTTTAAAGTGTAATCTTAGCTTTGATTCTCATTGTCTTTGATAGGATTTTGACAGCCATGTAAATGAGATTCTTTTCTAAATTAAAGTCCTGTAACACCAATGATCCTGTGCTCTGTTTTCAGTTAAGTTTACTCTTGATAAGGGGGGGGGGTTGCTTTTTGAGATGCTAGTAGCCATTAGTAGTTCACGGAGGTATTTTTTTCTGATTAGACAATTGTCCACATGACCTCCAAAATAATCTTTTTATATATTTATTTCCTTTAGACAAGCGCATCAATCTGGACTCTTCTGTGTGTGCTCCTGGCAATATTTCCTTTAATGCCTGTTGTAGGAAGAGAACCAAACATTCCTCTGGTGTAAGACTCTCATTTTGTTCTTTAAACTTTTTATTTCCCTCTTCGATATTCATGATTTAGGCTGCCTTTTGAGATACGTGAGGAATTGTATTATTGAAAGCTGGCTGAGACAGGTATTGAAATTCAGAATTTAAATGATTATAAAAAACATGATTATAGAGACCTCAGTTAGTAATGTGAATGAGAATAAGCTTTTAATTCTTTTGCCTCATCTATTTGCTCTTTACATTATTCTGTAGTTTCTTGGCAAGGGAAAACATCTCTCACAATACAAAAATTTGCGAACTTTACATAAAAATAAAGGTTATCATTAAAGAAGGAGCTTCACTGAAGTGCAAATGTGGTAAATAGTACTGGCACGTAAGAATGTTTCTTCAAAAGCAATTTACTCTGACAGCATCTTTCTGAATTCCGCCATCTAATTTTGAATAATCTGTCTTTGAATAGCACTCTGTGCCTAATGAGATAATCAGAGAAATAGAATAAATAGGGTAGGCAAAGCTCTCTTCTTCCTCACTGTTTCCTTTGTCTATTCTTTTTCCACCTTCACTTGTTCTCTGTTCTAAGTTTTCCTTTCTGGTGTTGCTTGTCTGATTTTCTACAGTTGTTGATTTGCATCTTTTTTTGCATCTAGTGCATCTTTGTCATCTGTTCCTCTCCTCTTGTGAGCCATTCTTTCATCATACCAATGTTCTCTCATACTTGGATGCAGTCCAAGTGGTTGGCCTGAGGGCATTAGGCTTGTGGTGCTACTGCAGAGAAAGACTTGAATCTACCTACACTGCAATGGTTCCTTCTGCTGTCTGGCAGAAGATACCACGTCAGAGCAGGGTGCCTGATCCTCAGTAAAATATGGGATTGGAGCAGTAATGTATGATTGCAGATAGAATTATGAGCCCAGGTATTTCAGAATTATTGACATTCTGCCTCTATATTTTTCATTGTGACTTAAATGTATCTATTGAATACTCTTCTTAGTCTTGATGCTTGGGCATGTTAGAAATATTCAGGACAGATTTTCTTTGGCTGTGTTACAACCTCTCAGCTGTATATACATTCATATATTTCTGCTGATCCAAACCGAGGGGTTTTATTCTTGAAAACATTTGAGCACAGCTTAGAAATCAAAATGGAATCAAATTACCTTTAGATCTTCCTCCCTGGCACTTCTTTACATTCACCTTGCCCAGGTTGTACATCTTCCTGTTTATTCTTCTAATGAAATATTGTACCTCTGAAATGGTTTGTGCCTGTCTGAATCCTGTCAAGGGAGTTTTGAAGCTGAAAAGGCTTGAAGCAACAATTAAAAATATATGTATGTGTGGCACCTCAGGATACTGAAGATAAGGAGATGCTGGGAGAAAAGATATGGGAGGGAGAAATTAGTGTCAGAGTGCTTTTATTAGATCTGTTTTTGAGCAGTGGCACTATACATTGGGACAGGGTTTCTTGAGTACATTAATAAAACTTGTATGGTACAAACAGGGAGCTCCTAACTCAGACATAAAAAGAAAGCATACAGGAGGTGAAATCAGGGTCAGATGATCCAGGAGGAACGTAGATATGCTGTCTGAATGTGCAGGATAGGTTAGGAAAACCCAGGCTTTCCTGAAGTTGAATCTGGTGTGAGATGTAAAGTGCAACAAGACAGTATACAGCAGCAAAAGGAAGACTAGGGAAAATGTGGCCCTGCAGCTGATTGGGATGGGGACCTGGAGATAAACGAACATTGAAGTCTGAGGCCTTCTTTTACCTCCTTTACTGGTAAGACTGGCCATCAGGAACCCAGGCTTCAGACTGCTGAGAGCTGTTTGAAAGTCTGGGGCAAGGACTGGGAAGTGCCTCTTGCAGAAAAGTCCAGTGGTATCCTTGGCATCACCAGGATGGTGAGCAGGAGGAAGGTGATTATTCCTCCTTACTCAGCCGTGCCAAGACTCATCTGAAATTGCTGCATCCAGTCCTGGGCCCTCTGGAAAAAGTGATGTGGATATACTAGGCCAGGTCCAGAGAATGGTTGTTAAGATGAATAAGGGATTAGATAATATGTCACGGGAGAGTGAGCGAGAGCTGGGGCTGCTTATCCTGGAGGAGAGATGAGAGAGCTGGATCTGGTTATTCTGGAGAAGACTCAGATCTTATCAATGTATATAAATACCTGTCTAGGGGAGAAGAGTAAAGATGACAGATTTTTCTCGGTGTCTAGTGAAGAGACAGATGGGCAAAAATTTAAATGCAGGAAATTCCATTTGAATGTACGAACAAACACACTTATTTTACACTGAGGAGGGTCAGTCACTGGAACAGGTTGCCTAGAGGAGGTTGTGGAGTCTCCATCAGTGGAAGTATTCAACACCTAGCTAGGTATGGCCCTGAGCAGCCAAAGCCCTACTCACTGCTTTGAGTAGGGAATTGGACTGGCCTGATCTCCAGGGATACCTTCCAACCTTCAGCCTGTGAGTAGCCTGCAACTATGTTCCTCTATTCATTAGATCACTACTTGGAAACTGCTATTGAGATATATATGCCTGTGTGGCCTGATATTACTGAATGTGAGATATTTCTACATAACTATGTATTTGTTAGCTATTGTGGTGTAAATACCCTGATAGATGATTGGACAAACCTTGAAGACCTAACTTTAGATCACCAATCACTGTTACTATTTTGTTCAAAATATTACTTGGAGGTAAAGTACCTAAAAATAACAGGTGACAGAGCAGTCATGTGGCCAAAATGGAGGGTTTCTTTTGCCATTGCCATGAAAAAAATGAATAATTGTATTTGTGGATGGCAAGGTTGTATTAAAAAAATCCCATAACACCAAACCCAAACACACCCAACCCCACCCAAAAAAACCCTCAAGCTGACCACTACATTATAAAAATAAGCCCAAACCAACCAAACCACACTTGATTCTGGATTGGATTTTGGTTTTCTAAAGCTGGATGTTGGTGTTTCCTTAATGTATTAAGTCTTGATACGGTAATGAATTATTTGATCTTAGTGAAGAGCTCTTCTGTAAAAGTTTCCTGAACATTTTGATGATGCTTCCTAGGATTTTATTGTTCTTTTGTTTTTACAGAATAGCAACTGGTTTGCTGACTCTCCTTATCTCTTGCTTCTCACTGGCATCCCTTTGTAAAAACAAAAATAAATACAGAAATAATGAAGATCTGAAAGTGTATTTATATCAGGTCAGTTGCTGTTTTCCAGTAATTCTCAATGTTGAAGGGTTTTTAAGTGCAAATTTTTACTTTTCTAAGAACGTGTTCCTACGAAGGCCATCCCTTTGAAGAAGGAAATGATTGTTCCTTAGAGTTTTCCCCTTGACCATTTTAAGAGGACCCATGTGCTCATGGTAATATACGTGTTTAAATATCATAATGCTGTGTTCTCAAAGTTCATCTTGTGCATATTTGTGTATATTGATGGAGTGATGTGCTTACACGCTTGATGCTCTACTTGGAGAGTTTGAGAGTTTGTCCTGCCGTCAGTCTGTGTATGTAACTTCCAGTGACCTTTGCGTGAATTGCACATGAACACTAAGGATGGGCTTGCTGGTTCAGGGCATTCTTTCCAGTTTCTAGCTGTTGAGTAACAATGTGAGACTAATACTGAGCTGGCTTTCTGTTGGCTAAATCTTGTTTCAGATGAAAGATTAGTGGTTTTTATTCTTTATAGCTTCATGAAATAGGTAGATCTTTTCATAGTAGGTGCTAATTAAGTTCTAGAGAGCTTTTAAGATTCTAATAATACCTTGCATGTCTGCTGTCCTCCTTTTTTTTTTTTTTTTAAACTTCTTAGAAGATACTGATTTTATTTCAGGACCAGCTTTATTAGCTATAACTTATTATGTGCTGGAGTTTCTTACTGAGCATTCATTATACCAGTGGTATAGGTATGGAGCTCAAATTGGTTATTTTTATAATTGGAACTCAAAAGGAGGAGGGGAAAGAATGATGAATGGCTAAAGTACATACCTGTATGGACCTGAGAGGTCATTTTTAGGCTACTCATTTATTCACTGTGTTTTGTAGCTACACACTATGAATTTCCAGCATGGGTATTAGCCTTAAAGAAACAAAGTCCCAGAGAACCAAACAGCACAATCAAAAAGATTTTTTAGCAAAAGTGTACAAAAAGAGAAATGTTAGAATGTACAAATATAAGCCTGAGTAACTTCATATGGATACGTTTGCATTTCTGTTACAAAAATATCAGTTTATGTTTAGACCTAATTTTGAAGTTTTGATACAGGTCACTGTTTGCTTGAGGCAGAAGAATCTCATTGTAGCCTCACAGTTTCAGAAAACTGCCAACAGTTTCTCAGGTTTTCTCTTGATGTCATTAAAGCAGGAATGGAGGATTGTCTTTTGATTAATGCTAATCATGGGCATAGGTTTCTTTCCCCAGGTAACAAGTGACAGGACAAGAGGAATCAGTCTCACAACACACCAAGGGAGGGTTAGATTGGATATTAGGAAGTACTTCTTGTCTGAAAGGGTTGTCAAGCATTGGAACAGGTTGCCCAGGGAAATAGTGGAATTACCATCCCTGGAGCTGTTTAAAAGACATGTAGACATGATTCTTAGCCACATGGTTTAGTGGCGGACTTTGATGGACTTGGCAGAGTTAACAGTTGGACTTGGTGACCCTAAAGGTCTTTTCCAACCTAAACAATTCTACGATGTTTGAGAAATCATTAAGGACTCTGGAATGGTGAAAATGGGAGTTATTTATAATCCATCAGCTAGACTGCTGCAGTGCTTACTGTACAATTTAATATTTTTGCTGCAGATAACATCAGTTCCATAGGTGAAGTCCAGTTTTTGCTGCATTACTGAAAACACTGCTGTTTCCATTGTTTGGTAATGTTGGGCCAAGTTGTTATACCTGGGAAGCTTGAACTTCATGTGGGTCCAAGGTGGTCGGTTTATTAGTTTTCTCCTTTAAATTAGGAGAAATGAATGGTAGGGATCCATGTTGTATTGGTGGAACTAGGGACAGGAGGGGTGTTTTCAATAAGCCTTGTATAGCATCCAGCTGATGATGCTGGTTCTCCTACCATTCTCTCTGTGGGTTATCATGTTAGTTGCTTAGGAGACCTTCTGGCGAAGATGTGTTGGACTGCAGATGTCACCCTTGGTTTCCTCTTTCTAGCTGTGACCCAAGGATGAGTGTTTCCCAGAGGCCTGCTCTTAAACTGTGCAAGAATAGCCTCTAATTCCGGAGAAGGTTGTGGAAGAAAAAAGAAGACGTTCTTAGCAGGAGACCTCATTTTGCATCTCCATGTACCTTTTGTGCCGTTCTAATTCTGATGGTGAAAGCAGAGAGCAATTTGAACATTACTTGAATTATGAAAATGGGAGTCTCAAAAGTGGGTGCTGGTCCCTTCCCTGGCCATTGGCATAGATCTAGCAGCACTAAATTGAGTTTACTAATGTGCCCAGGTCATCACAAGTCTTTCAAGGCAGGAGATGTATTATGGGAGATGACACAAAGTGAGTGCAAAGTGACTTCACCAGTGACTAGGGAATAGCAGAGGGATTACCAGAGCTCATAATGCTAGAAGTTGAAAAGATACATCAAAGGGGAAACATCTGGCCTGAATACAGCAAAAGCATTCCAAATAAACATCAGAGGTCTAAAGGGGCCAATTCCCTGAGCTTTTGGAGGCTTAATGCTTTGACCTAGCTTCTTGATGTCACACAGAAATACAAGTTACATGTTATTGTGGCCTGAAATTAAACAGAAGCAACAGATACAAAGCACCTGTGAAACTAGAACAAAATATGATGCTGACTGCTAAGTGTAACCTCTGGACAGGTACCACTAAGTATCACTGTGTCTGGCAGGGGAATGGCAGCAATTCATATGGTAAAAAGTGATGAATGTGAAGACTGTATAGGTGCTTTGCACTAAAAAAAGCCACAACAGCAATTATATCTTGTAATGCAATTTTAAAATACGTGTTTGCAAAGTACCACTTGATTTGCCTTTTAGTGGAACTGCAGAGTTATGAATAAATGGCAGTAATTGAAAACTTGGCTCAAGTATTTTCTTGGATAATTGTAATCTTTCAGAAATAACTGACTCACGGGGTAATATTCCTCAGGTTTTTTGCACCTACTTGATGACTGAGTGGTGTCTCTACAATTAGTCAAGGGAAGAAGAAAAGAACAGTCTTCAGTGTCACTGCTTCTACAAAGCAGAGGACTCTGCTTGAGGTGTTGCAGACAATTTCATTTTAACAGTCTGCCAAGATTGCAGCAGCTTTTTATCTCTTAAAATCCACCTCCAATTTGCTCTGCTGCTGCTGTCTTTTCTTAGAGGAGCTGTGCTGCCCATGCATAGTTCTTGCTTCAACTACCCTTGCCTTCACCCTGTATGCAATACTGCAGCAAAGCCAGAGGCTCTGCTAGTTGAGGACAAGTGCTACTTGAAGAACTTGGGGCATATGTTTTCTGTGGTTTACATGAGTGTTTAAGTGACAAAGAGCGTATCATGTCAAATCAGTGATCCAGAGCACTTCTTTAAATTAAAAAATAGCACAAATTATTAATAGTAATGATAAATTAGAAGGAAGTTTTTAAAAGCAAATTTTTTGTTAAATCTATAAATACCCAACACTACATATAAGACTTCCTGTTCTTATGTTGATTCAGATGAGGGGTTTATACAAATCTGAAGCATATTTACATATTTGATGTTGGATGTCAGAGATCCATACGTTTACTATGTGTTACATTGTCTTATTTCTGCTTTGTAGATGTTGAGTGTTGCACTTTCGACATACGTTGTGAGCAGTACCCATGACAGTCTTAAGAACAAACAGGGATTGCCTCTATTGAATCAGATTATCAGCTGGATGACTCTAGGTAAGAACAACTTCTTTCCCAAACTTATATGTTACTAGTTTATGGGGCTTGGGGTTGGGGCAGTGACACTTCTTTATTGACATCTTACTTTTGCACATGTTCCTTCATTTGACTCTTGATAGTTCTTCCTTCTAAAATATTGCTTCTTCTAAAATATTGCTCCTTTGTAGGTTTGTAATAAAATGCCAACAACTTTGATTTACAGGTAGCTTTGTCTTTTGAATATTCCTAATATCTTGAATACCCCTTTTAGGAATATAATGGCTTAAATTCTCTTTTTGTTTCACTTGGAGTCAGATAAGGGTGATTTGAGATGCTCTTCTAGCAATCCAGTTAAGCATAAGAAAGTGAGGAAAGGTTGTTGCTGTATTTCAATAGAAACTTGAAATTGCATCTGATGGCAGAGACCCTTGGGGTATGAAAGTGCTTTTCAGAGATAACTTGTAAAATACCTGTGAACTAAAGTTGCTAATGTATGTTTGATATGTTAGAACCTGATAATTAAAGAAAAAGAACAATTTACAAGTCTGTGGCTTTTTCACAACTCTAAAATTAAAATTTTAAGATGATTAAACAGTACAAATGTAATTATCACTGGGGTTATGGAATACAGTAAAGCAACACCTTTCATGTTTTAGCTATAAAACAAGTTCTAATTTCCATTAGAAAATATTTAGCATTGTTTATCCCTGAGTGATCTGGAATGTGGATTTGTTTTAGAGCTAAACATACACCATGCAAAGTTTGGTAGCAGCTCTTTGCTAAAAGTCAAGACCAGGAATTTAAACATAACTTAAGGGAAGAATTCTGACTCTTGTTATCTTATTGCTGGATGTGTTGTACTGGTGACATTGTTTTAACTTGAGCAAGTCCTGTCAGTTTTAGCAAACCTACTTCAGTTTGAGCAATGGATTTGAGATTAATACAAGTGATTGTGATCAGTGTCTCTATGTGAGCAATGCTCTCTTTGTAATGTAGTTTTCTTTGAAGTATTTTCCTTTCCATCATGCTTTCTTAACTCTCTGTAGCCTGCTAAGCTAAGTGGGTATCTCTGTGTGGATGAATTCCTTGCAGCTGTGAAGTCAATGAAATCAATGATGTCCTGCTTGGCTTACTGGAGCAGGAATTGAGGGTAAAGGTTATCTTTCTCTTCTGTGTGAGAGTGAGAGAAAAACATTTTTCATCTGAGAGATGATTTGGGAAGTCAAGAGGCCTGAAGTTACGAGCAAAAAGTATATTAGAAATCTTTTTTGCTGTGGGTGAGGTTTCTATGATAAATAAAGCTAACAGTGAAGTAAACTGTATGTATCCAAAAAGTCTACTTAATGCCACAGTAGTATTGAATATTTAGCAAAGTCTTTCAGACTGGAAGTAATTTTTTTAAGTTAATAGGATATACAAGGTAGAAGCTTGCTGAAGTTGCTCTACATAATTAAACATGGAACTAAGCAGGTAAAATACTAAGGCATCCAGCAACATGTCCTCAGTACTCCTGATGGAGGGAAATGCTGTGTCACTACCATAACCACAACTAGCATCTATCTTGTCACTATTGAGTACAAGAACTGTGGCATCATAGTAATTAAGGTACTGTAGCTTTTCCAAGGTTGGTGGCATTACAGGTGATCAAACTCCTTTTCATGTTTTTGCTTAGTTGTAGAATATCACTGTTTCTTACTGAACTCTCATTTTGCACCTCTGTATGTATTTATATAACCAGAAACACAGAGTTATCAGTATTTATTCATAATAATACTGATTGAGTGTTATTATCATGTTAGTATAATAATAAGACTTCTGAAGTTACCTAGCAAATTGTTCTCCCCTCCCCAGCTACTCATTTGTTTACTATGAAGCCGACCTTACTTAAAGGTTTAATTTAGGCCTAAAATTTCTTTCTGAAGAAAGACATGGAGATCAATGCAAATGAATTAGTGATGGGTGGATTACTGCAGGCCTGTGTCCAGTTGTGTTTAGCTGTTACACCATATGGTTTTTACAGTGTATGTTATCCACAGAGGTAAAACCAGGAGGCATAAAGTTAATCCCGCTGCTTCCCATGTTCTTCAGAACCATCTTTATGTGAGCAGATACGTCTAAATGAATGTGTATTATGTTTTAAAGGTTTCATCAGTGGAAATCTATCATAGCAATTTGCCAAATATTGAGGATTTTGTTGTAACTGCTGCATGTGGGGGACACATACAGAGATTTGTATAGGTTAGCCAGAAAGCTGCAGGTTTTTTGATGGTTAGTATCTGATGTGTCACATCAGGTGTGGAAAGGAAAGGCTAATTATCACCTACCAACCACTCATCTGTTTTCATTGCACTAACGGAGCTATACATGTCTGTTGCATTGAGTGTCATTCACAGAGGCTGAATTTCTTTCCAGCAATTCTCACTTGCAGTGAGGTTCCTTCTTGGCTTGGGCCTTCTTTAAATACAGAAAGCTACAACTGATGCTGAAAGGCTGGAGCACCCTTGAAATGAAGTCATTGATTCTGTAACTGTAGCAGTAGCCAAGGCTGAAAGCCAGGAAATAAAAGATACTGACCCACAGGTTTTAGAAATAGCCTCATTTCTCTTTTATTGATACATTTACTGTGTATACAAATGTATACTATGACAGTGAGCACAAACAAGCACTTTCCATATATTATAGTTTTGTTTCTGTTCCTTAATAGAGCGATTATTATGACATACTGTTGATGCAGTCTTTGAATGATTCAGTAATGAGAGGCACTATACCACAGTGAAGAATCACACCAATGTTATTTTTCTGTGCACTTCTTCATAAACACATAAAATTTAAATATGTATTAAAAAAAAAAAAAAACAAAACCCACAAAACAAACCAGGAAAGGAAAAAAAAAAAAAAAAAAAAGGCAAACCAACCAAAACCCCCCAACCGAAAACCAGCTTTAAAGATTAAATCACAGCAATGCTTTTCCTTCTCCCTTTCCTTGCTTCAAGCACTGGCCAATTTTCATTGGCTTTTCTTGCTTTTTACTCACTTTTCCAGTAGCCTATTTCCTCTCTTCCCAGTTTTCCTCGCCACCTACAACTGTTGGGCCCCATCTTCACCTCCAGAAGTTTCCCAGCTACAGGAGTCTCTTTAGGAACAGCATGGATTCTGCTGACCAGGGCTGAATGGTCAGTTGACCAATGGACTACACCAAGGAGTGAAATGCAACTCTTAAGGTCCCTCACTTGCACTAGAGAAATGCATTACAAGTTGAAGGCAAGAGGCATAAGTCATGACAGATAGGTCCCTTGTAGTTCCTTAAATATTCTTGCTTTAAAACTTTCGAGTAAAGAGGCTGCTAAGTTCATCGTTTCTGTGTCTTTGCTACCAGTATTTTCAGTTGCACCTCAAAATGTAGCAGGTTTCCTAACCTAATACAATGGAGCAGAGGCTATGTAACCACAGTCTTTTAGCTGTCAGAGATCCTCAGGGCAATAGTTAAGTGGTTCTCAAAGTAGTATTAAACAGTCGAGTTTGACTGTTTTCTGGGGTAGTACTTCTGCATCATCTGAAGGACTTACTAACATCAGTTCATGAGAAATTATAAAGGCTGTGAGGTAGACAGCCAGGGAATTAAAATCGTAGGGAACTAAAATTACTTTTGATAAATATTAAGCATTCCACACACTGGGTTTTCCTTAGCAAAAGTGACTTCTGAAAATAGAAGGGCACATAGGACCAGCATTGAATATCTGTACATAAAGTGTCAAGATTTTGGAACAATGTTATCTTGTTACTGAGGGTGAAATGTTTTGCATGTAGTGACTGATGCATCTTTTTTTTTTTTTTTTTTTTGTTGCAGTTTCTTCCTCTGTGTTGCCATTACTGAGCTCCACATTCCTCTTTCAGCGACTGTTCAGCATATTGCTCTCCCTGATGTCTACCTACCTGCTCCTCAGCACAGGGTATTTCTTTCTTACTCTGTCTGGATTGGATTTACATATGAAAATCAAGGCAAAGTGTGAAACTGCTGAATCTCATGAACATTTCTGTTCAAGGTGTAATGTGTGCTTCCAGCAGTGATCTTACCATTTATCTCCTTGTTTAGTTTCCTAAATAAAATTTCAGGGGAACTTCTGTATTCCTCTTTGTGTTATAAACACTGTTTTGTTGACATTCCTTTCAGCTAGACCAAGCAGTGGCTGGAAGGGTATGTATTCAAACAGTCTTGCACCAAAATAAGAAAGTCTGATTTAATTTGTCTTTTGTTATTTTGGCATATGCTTTTCTGCTTACAAACAAGAGGAAATTGCTTCTCTTGCAGCTGCTTAGCATTGGTATCTAGTTATGGCTTAAATTACATGTGACAGGAAGCAGGCAGCCCTAAAATGAAGGAAAATTTTACTCAGATTTTCATGGAAGTAATTTTTTTTTAAAGGGATTCTGGTCCCCAGAAAGAGCAGTGCTTCCTTCTTTTTGGATAAAGACAACTCCTCAGAGCTTTTAAATGAAGAAAACACTGTGTCGGCCAACCCTTTTTCTTTTTTCTAGACTCAGTAGCTTTTAAGAGCATAATTAATGGGGAGTATAGGAACCATTGTTTCCGCCTTCCCTCCCACTTATCCTCTGGATTTAATTACACTGGAAAATTAAGTGGAATAAAACATCTTGCAGCAGACATTTTGCAATAGCTGCCTCTTGTGGATACTCTCGTTTTAGATGAAGCATCTCTGTCTTTTTAATCTCCTACCTTCCCTTCCTCCCACTTCCCCATTAAGATTTTGATCCTAATCTTACTCCTGTCCTTACACACACTCTCATGCTCAACCTTCTTAGCCTGTCCTGGGTACTGGATAAAGCATGAATGTTGTTCTCTCTTTGGCTGGCAACTTTCCCCTTTTTCTTTGGCCCTGCACCAGACCACTTTAAATGCTGATAGCTCTCTGCTGTCTCCCTACAATCTTCAAATAGACCAACAATTTGGAACAATTCTTAAAAAAAAAAAAAAACAAACCAAAAAACACTGAAAATGAAAACTAAACCAAAACAAACAAAAAAAAACAACCCCAAAAATGCCCCCAGCCAACTACTCATAGCAAACCCAAGGCACTCAGTGTCAAAAATATCCACTGGTTTGATAGCCCAGTGCATTGCCCAGGTAGTTGTAGCACCTCTGTAGGTGCACAGTTGAGTGAAACCAGCTGAGGAGCTATTGGTTGTCGCTGACTCAGTTAAAGACATTAATTTTGTAGGCAGATGTACACCACTGTGAGGACTGGAGGTACTTTTGTTACTGATAACCATCGTTGTTTTCATGTTTAACTGCTTGTCATTCTGATAATTAAAGCAGAAATGTCTATTCAAATTTTTTGTTCCAGTTTGAAACTGCTTTGTGGCTACACTAGTGGGGAGGAACAGCAGAAATAATATCAAGATTAACTGCAATAATTTTCTTACTTTTAGACAAATAAGTCTGTATGTCCAAGGTGGAAAAAATAAAAAGGAAAAAAAACCCCATACAGTCTTGTCAGTATAGGATCACAGTCAGTGTCAGTATTATAATTTTATCCTGAAAAAAAATAACCAACCCCCAAACTGAGAGGCACCATGCAGTATAATTGGAACGTAGAGGGCAAGGAGAAACTAGAATTATCCAATGATGATCTACACCCTTAAGTTATCTGGGGGTTTTAGTGTCTCACATATGTACACTCATAGTTTGTGTTAAAGGAAATTCTTTATCCTAGATTTCCCACAGCAAAGTCTTAGCTGTCCAATTCTTAGAAAATCAGTAATTAAGTGGTACAGGCATAGGAGCAGCTCCAGCTGGATGCCTCTGGGGTGGCACCCACAATAAAGAAATTCCTGGAGTTTTATAGCCTTACATTCTGTGCACCCGACCATCACACGCTGTTCATGTGCTTTGCACATGCCTCTTGGTCCAGTGATGAATTCTGTCTCTTCATTCCTCATCCAGCTATTTCATTGTCTTGAGGCAGGTGCAAATTTCTTCTTACGTCTCTGGTTGTTTCTCCTTACTAAGATGCAACTCCTTTATCTTCCAGTTTGCACTGGTCTCGAGGCCTTAATTTATATAACTAAGCACAAATTAAGTTCAGCTTTATCTAGGTGGGAGTTAGACCTTGTGGCCTAAGGCTCCAGTGACTTCAGTTTTCCCATGCAAAGTGACTACTCATGCTAAGCAAAACCACTCAGTCAAAAGAACTCAGTGAAAGGAATCCAGCTAACTAAATATAACTCACATTGTGTGCTATGTTTGAGTGCTCATAGGAGCCAGAAGTACTCCTCTAAGATCAGGGCTGTAGCTAGACCAGTTTAGTAGCATGACTTGATGCTGCAATTGCAATGGATTGTTATGTAGTGAAGAAAAGGACATTTCACTTCAGTGAAATGCAATGCTCTTTTTATTATACAGATGCTTCTGTCCTTGGAACTAGACTGAGATCACCAGAATAAATTCATGTGATTAGGTCCTAAAGAGACACAATCTAGTTGCTGTCTAGATTGGTCTGTAGCCTCGGTTCCAAATAGCTCTCATTACAAATTTTTCCATTTGCAGAAAATAGGTGCCAGATGTGAGTCTTTTTTTTTTTCCTTTTTTTTTTTTTTATTTTATTCCAATTTTGTTAAAATTAATCGTGACACAAAGGGCACTCCCCCAATGTTGTGGCAGCCATCAAATGAGAACATGGGTGCAAAACATGGCAAGGCTGAAGCAGCCTCTTTCTCTTACTTTTGCCATTTAATTACTGCATAGATTTAAACTTCAGAAACGAGGAAAGAAGGGGGAAGAATGCCACTAGGTTTTTGATATATCACTTGTGTGATGAGAAAAGAAATATGTCTGTATTTGATGTTAAATAGTTGTTAGTGACTGTACTTATTATGATTATGTTACTGTTCAGGTATGAAGCTCTGTTTCCACTGGTGCTATCTGGTTTGATGTTTGTGTGGATAAATATGGAACAGGAAGCACTGCAGCACTACGGTCTTTCACTTAAACCAAAGGTAACTGTTCCAGATAGCTATATCAGGTTAATTACCTGTTGGTTTTTTTTTTTTCTTTGATGATATAATAAAGATTTTGAGTGATTTTCAGAGAGCAGCAGTTTAAATTTCTTTAAGTTTGGGAAGCCCGTATCAGCTGTTTTATGAAATAGGAATGTGACCTTGTAAGAGAGATTTATAATTTATGTTATTGAAAATGTTCCACATCAGAGCCATTTCTTGGAATGCAGGAAATCAGTTTGACTTAGTGGTATGTTCTGTAGGCTACAAAGCTCTGTTCAAGTATAGGCCTAGTTCAGCATAAGGTACAGTAACTCTTCAGAGTAAGTCAATGTACACTGTACAATGTCACTGTACTTTTTCATTCTGATGGCAGAGTCATGAGTGAGTGGCTGAAAAGAAATAATTTTATTTCAGAAATGACCTGTAGAAAATACCAGAAATCTTAGTTTGATCTTGTCCTTCCACTCGTTCTTCAAGGGCAGAGTTTTATTTCTGGTTAGATGGACAAGGAGCTGGAGACTAACTGGGAACTAGCACCTACTTGGAGTTGCCTGGAGAAGGAGTTTTGTAATCAATGCAACTTCTTTCACCTTAAATTGCTGACAGTATACTAAATTTCTCAAACCCCGTACTGCTTGCATTGTTACTTAGCTTTTAGATTAGGTCAAGGGTTTAACAAACTGTGGCTATGCATTAGTTCAGTTAGATGTGAAGTGGTGGTTGTAGAGTCAGAGCCAGGTGGATGTGCACCACAGCTCTCCCTGGTTTCTCCCACATGTGCTGTCCTTGGTGGAGCTCACAGAAAACCTACCACAAAATAAATCATGTATTAGAAAATCAAGCTCAGGCCTCTGATAATATGTGATTATTTTTAATTAAAATGTTGTCCATGTTGAGTGTCTGTTGTTTGAGTTTTTCCTTTTCCCAAGTGAAAAGGAGTTCATTGACCTTTTAAATTCCATGGAAGCTATTTCTCTTCAGGTCAAGTGATACTGTGCTGAGAACTGAGTGAAGGAGATGGAGAATATTTTAGTATTCTCATTCACAACTTAAATCAACTGAGGACAATCGCAGTCTTTCTGTGGGTCTTTATCCACATGCTCATGTGAGCAGTGGAAGTGTGTGCATATGAAGAGTATTTATGATGAAAAAGGATCATAAATCTACAGCATAGAAGTTCATTTTTAGTGTAGATAACAGCGGAAGCTCCACCATTCGTTTGATCATCTCACTTGTACAATCTTTCTGGCAGATTCATTAAAGTATAATGAAAATATGAGAAAGGTTTGCATTCTTCATTGTAATGCTCTAATAGCAGCTGATAGGGAAGCAGGTTTATTTCTCATTCTTTTAAGTAAAAATACAGTGGTCCTGTCAAAGTTGATATTGGTTGATATTTGGTATTGATTTCTTCTGCTGTCTTTCCAGCTTGCTGTTTTCAACTTCACCTATGCTACTGATATAACTCAGTTTCGACAGCTCCACCTAGATGATGTCCGCAGGTCTTTCTTCTTTGTATCCTTTTGCTGGTTGTTGTGTTCCAGGGAAAAGATGGGTTTGTTGCAAAAGGACCTGCAATCAAAAGTTACGGTAACCACTGGAAACAGAAGCTGGTAAAGATTATTCGACTGATGTTGCTCAATAGACAATGGTCTTGTACTTTATGTGTTTTGATTTATTTAATCAGTATGAACTACACTGTTTTGGAATCTGGCTCCTCGGCCACTTTGAAAAGTGGTGAGCATTTAAGACCATTACAGTTAGGTAAACTTTCTTCTTGAGGAGTGCTGGTTTTAGTTTGGTTTTGACATTTTGGCTTGAGAAAACTTACTTAACCTTCACAAATCAGTTGGAAAGGGTAATATTAAATTTTTTCTCATTTTCTCATTTTTAAAGTGTGGTAGCATGTTAGGAAGAAAACATTAGGGGCCAGGCATTGGACATGGCCAGGCAGATGAAACGAGGGAAAGTTCTTGCAGCCTTTGTGAAACTAATGTGGGACATAGGGAATCTGCAGCAGAGGAAGTGTGGCAGATTTCTTGTTGAGAAGGCAGTTCAGTGCTAAGGAAGGAGGCAAAACATTTTGCTAGATGTTGAGCTTCTGTGTATGCTTTGGAGTATACCTGAAAAGCAGCAGTAAATTTATTGATTTCTTTTGCTATTTTAACAAAAAAAATAAGCTTACTTTTAATAAAACTGCTGCTATCAGATGCTAAAAGTTAGCCAAAGCAAAAATCAATCAAATGGTATTTTTTAAATCCAGCATAGTACTACTGTAATCTAACACTTGAATATAGGACTACTTTAATCTTATCTTAATCTAAAACACTTGAATGTATTTTGTCCAGATCCTGAAAAAATTCAGTTTGCAGGTCTCCTTTGCAGAGAGCAGGTATGATACACACCTGCTTGAAAAATGTTGTAGCTTTTTTGATTTAGATGCTGTTTAATATTTAGAAATAATGGTATATCTTTTCTATTAGAGCAGTCACATTGCCATGATGACCCTGTGAGCTGTATATCTTAAGATTGTCCCATGGTTCCTATATAGCACCCAAAAGTCAGAGTGTGCAGAAGGGCTTTATAGCCTGGTCTTCCAGAAGATCCATATTGCTTACGCGTAGCATTTTGATTAGACATATGTGCTGCTTTTTGTTTTATTGCAAAACTGTTGTTCTTGTAAATCTTTAACTGGCAGAACTGTGCTATGCTGTTAGAGTGCTGTGTTACTCAACTTGAAATGATGTGGTACTCAGGGGAAGCATCATTTCTTTAGTTATGCTGACCTAATCCTTGCGAAATATTGCAAGAATTCCAACTATTCTGCTGAACAGTTGGTAGCAAATTGTTTATGTGGAGACTTAAATGGTCCAGTGCAGGAGCTATAACAGGAGTGGAAGGACCGGAGGGAGCTCTGGCAACAGTAGCCATTGTCAGAGACTAACCTCTGCCAGATGCAAAAAAGCAGTTAAAAACCATTCTTCTGCTGAAGAGGTATGAGCTATAATGGGCCCCAATGAGCTCAGGAGGTAGAAAAGTATCTTTAATGGGCTCATACGGCAGCAAGTGTTGTACCTAGATGAAAAAGGTAGAGTTTATAAAAAAAAAAACTTCCAGCTATACAGATACTGCCAAAGTTGTCCTCCCTCCCTCAAGGAAGATAAAAATTGGGAGTCCCATGTTTCAATGGATAGGCTTTGCATAACATTTGGACAACAAACCTGTGGGAGGAATAGCATAAAAACCTTTAGTCTTTTTTCATAGCCAGCTACCTCTTCCACAATCAGTTCCTCAGTAAAGCCATCTCTTTTTTTGTGTAGTATGCGTGCATATGTCATTACTTTCTGCAAAAGCATGTGTTTAAAAGCACAGCTGGGATTGTGGTCCAATATATGTTCCTGTATTGCTAAGTAGAGGCCCAGAAAAAACAAGCTGCTGTTCTCTTGCAGGGGACTCAAGACAGTCTCCAAACTTTCACCCAGTCTTACCAGTCTTACCCTGTCTTCTTACCCTGTCTCCTAAATTTACATAGTCATGTATGAAATCTTGGGTAGAGCTGGACAATACTTTAGATTTCTTAATGCAGTGTAAAGCTGTAATAGTGGATTAGCTTCTTGTAGTTTCCTGGTAGGATTTTGAAAGGAAATTGAAATGAAGTGGGGGAAATGCTGGAATGCTGGGTTTGTTTTACTGCAGCCATTTCTGTGGTGTACTTTCCTTAAATGCATTTAGGTTTTCTTCATAGTCGCAGCCTTTTTTGGCACTGGAAACATAGCTTCTGTTAACAGGTATGTTTTATTCATTGATTTGAAACACAGAATACAAAAAATTTCTTTGTGCAGTTGGCAGACTAAATATAAATTTGGTTAGCAAAATCAGGGCAGCAGAATTAAAACAATAGTGGAATCATGATAACAGTTTATTTCATTTCTGCTCTCTGTAACATGTTCTGTAAGAGCCTGAGACTGTTGGTTATGAGATTGTCTCAATTTTCATTAGAAGTTACTGGCAGTATAAGCAGCAAGAGCTCGGCTGCTCACCATCAGCATGGCACCTTGAGAGACACAAGCAGAGAAAAATTGTAGAGAAAGAAAAGTGAGGTTGGCAGGCCCTGCTAATTTAATATTTGTGTAAGAGAAGAGAGCATTGGAAGCCTTGTTTAAAAATGTACACACAGTGTGTTACAGAGGTAAATAAATGCTCTTTTTTTTTTAATTTAAAATGCTATTTTAAAGGTAGGTTGTAATGTCTTTTTCATGTTTCTCTAGTTTTGATCCTGCTTCTGTCTATTGTTTCTTGACTGTGTTCAGTCCCTTCATGATGGGAAGCTTGCTTTTGCTGAAGGTTAGTAATCTTACCTTAGTGAAATTCTCTCGAACTGTTTAATAAATAATGTATCATGTACACAGTTGTTACTTTGCAATTCACAAAAACATATATATGCATTTGAGCTTCATTAGCCTTCTTAACATGTGTGAAGCTTTCAGCCTTTATAGTGTATCCAGAGGTAGATCCTTCTGTTTCCCAGACAAGAGAAGCTACAGTGCATGGAAGTACAATTTAACTGCATTAGACTGGTTTATTAAATTAAAATGGAAATTTTAAACGTTGAAAAGACAAATTATTTAAAAGATTATAAGCTTTCCTATAGTATCATATCTACACAATACTGTGGAGATATATATATATATATTACTAGCTTTATCTACATTTCATTAAGTACAGGTTTTGAATGCTCCACCGATTTGGCTGCCATTTTACAATAAATAGTATTTCTTTTATTTTTTACTGGTCTATCAAAGATTGGATTGCACTTTCTGTTTGCAGGCAAGATGTGGGAGCTCTTTTCTAATATTTGAGTAAAGGATCTGCCAGAGAGGTAAAGAGGCAGGCAGGAAGATGTGAAATTTAGGGTTATTTCTAAAAATAAGCAGTATTTCCTGCCTCTGCCTTTCTGCTGCTTCTGTCTCAGAGAAGGCACTTAAGTTACAGGTATACTGCATGGTATACTGCAGGACATAAGTTAATAATGCACACCTCCAGGATGTGGGAGAACAGGTTTCAGCAATGCATTTACATTATTAACTTGAGGATTACAAGTCAGTTTTGGAAAGAGAAGAAGGCAACATTCATGTTTCTAACTTGTTTGTTTTGTTCTTAATTCACTGAAGTATTTACATTTGCTTGGTTTGGTTTTGGAGGGGCAGTGTGATCCTTACCTTCCTGAATACATTCTATATTCAGGGTTTTTTTGTGGTTGAGATGAAATTGTCCTATTCCACTTGGAGCTCTGCAGTCTGTCACATGAGATGCTGGATCTGAATAGTTCTGTCTCTAGCTTTGTTGAAGTGTTTATTGCTAGTGCTAAAACAGATAAATGAAGTGAGGATCATTAATGTGTTTTAATTAACGTTTTCCATATTGCCTCATGGCTTATTTCACTGCAGTTCAGCTATGACCATAGAAGGGGTTTTTTTACTCATTTGCTAAACATGCTTCCTGCAAAATGATTTTCTACCCGTTCTTGCCACTATTTTATTTTTGCAACATGCACATTCTGTTATAATTTCAAAAGCAGGAAAATGTTTCCACAACCTTACAAGTTGTTTTGTAAATATGGCTATAAACCAAAATGTAGCTTGTATTTTAAACAGGTTGCCATCCCGTTTGTTCTGGTATCATGTGCTTTCGAAGCTATTCAAGTCACAACACAACTGTCTTCCAAGAGGTACAGTAAGTGCTATATTTCTGCATCAGTAAGGGTTTCAAATCTATTTTGCAAGAATTCAGAATTGTCAAATCTCAATCTCAATTTAAAAACCAAAACCAACCAAACAAAAAACCCAACCCAAACAAAACCTAGTATATCACATTGTTACTTGTGGGGTTGACCGAAAGTCTTGCTGTCAGTGGCAGGACCACTGCAGAGATTCTGTCCTGGATATTGCTTAGCTGAGCAGGAGGAAGCTGCCTTTGCTCACTGTGATGCCCTCTGACTTTGTTTTCATCCTGCCTGTGCCCTGCTGTTTGTCTCCTTGCATAACACCACTCATACTAACAAGGAACAGGGCAGCTTGAAATCTGACTTCTTGTTGAAGGGCGGCACAAGGCTCACCATCCCTTTTATCTTCGGTGCCTTAGCTGTGTGTGCAGTGTAGTTGGGCCATCCCTGGAACCCGCAAGGAAGGGTATTTGTTCTCCTCATTAAGGCTTATACAAGAGCAGGGCTGTATTGAGAAATTGGGATTGCTCAAAAGACCAGCTAGCGATTCCTATTGCTAGGGCTCAGGCATCATAAAGGTCAGCATTTCCTAACTTGTGAATACTTGCCTTTGCAGTGCTGGTGATATTTCCAGCTTCTATGTAATGTACATCTGAGTGTGTGAGAGGGGAAACAATACCAGTTTCTTAAAGGAGGGGATATGAGCACATCTGTGCCACTTTGAGGCTGTGGTTGCAACTCCAACTGGTATTTGTGTGGGCTTCATTTAGTTGTGCCTAGGTACCAGGAGCAGTGACACTGCCACAGCATCAGCCTGGGAACAAGGCAGAAACCACAAGATGTGCCCAGGATCCCTGGAGAGGTTGTACTCTGATTATCAGCATGTCCTGAAGTCTGTGTTGCACTCTTTATTGCTCTTGCTACCCCTGCTAGATAAATTAAGCCATGCTACCCCGGCTAGATAAATTAAGCCATCACAGGGGACAGTCTTGTCTTTGCCGTGCATAAACATGCTCTGAAATTAGTGTTGTACTTCTGTTGTGAAAGGCTTCCTGCAGTTCAGAAAGGATTGTGATTTGGACAAATTGCTCCTAAACTCCCTGTTTAGAGATTAAAGGGAGTTTCTGGGGTTTTGTCTGTTTGTTTGTTTGGGTTATTTTGCTGTTCATGGGTAATGTTCTGTCAGAATATGTTCTTGGAACTTGCCTGTGAAAACAACCCTCTAGTTGAGTACTTGCTAGGCACTACAAGATTGCAATATCCTATCTGAGTCATTAGGAAGTAGGAAGAGGCCATTCAGTGTGTCTGAGATACAGTTGGTTTGTTGCATCCTTATTTACTAATGAAGCATAGCTGATGGAGGAAATATCAGAAGCTTCCTAATCAGGAGGCGTTGATATGTATGGGTGTCCCTCCAGCAGGTGTTTGTGCAACACTGCAGCAGGACATTTTCCCCAAAAAACCTTTGTGGATTTATGATGGTGGTACTGACAAATTAACTGTGTTCTAGTTAAAGACTTTTTTGTTAATGGGTCAGCTGTTCGCAACATTGCTTCAATGTCATTAACTTAGAAACTAGTTTTAACCAGTTATAGCAATTGCTTTCCTGTAATGTAGGATTTACATAGTTTAATGAAAAGAAGATTAGGTTAATGGGGGGAGAAATAGTTCTGCATGCTCCCTTCTGGTTCCTTTTACTGACCGCAGCCTACTTTGCAGAAGTAACCTGTCACCTGACAGCGAGGCCCATGGGTTTGGGAGCATGCTACCAAAATGCTGAGTGTTCCCAGAGCAGCTTAAAGGCACCCAGAGATCTGGAAGGGGGGGGGCGAACAACTCCTTTAGCAGCCTCCTACCCAATGAGGTGCTTGTCAGAATAGGACCGATCAGCTCAGGTAACAATCTGCTTATGCCAAACAGCTTTGCTCACTCTTGAGTCCATCTTGAAGCTTCTAAATCAGCTTTATTTGGTCTCACTGGCATGTGAGCTCCTTGATCAGGAATGGGCAGGTGCTGTTTGTAAGATGCTTTTGTTCTCCAAAAAATGACTTGTGTTAGGTTTCCCTGTTGCAAAACTGAAACTCTGTTCATGTGAGACGTCTTTTTCAAGCAGAGTGCCATTACAAATGCCAAATGTCCTACTCTGTAGCATAGGTGAAGTTGAAAACAGCAAGCTGGAATGACAGAGATCAAACTGCTTGCTAATACTTTGAAATGTATTTGAGTGATTGAAAGGCAACTGCAACAAATAATATCTTAATTTCTTCATGGCGGGTTTAATAATCTTTATAAGATCTATGGCCAGAAATAAAGGTTGATGGTCTGTTTGGTTTGTTTTTTTCTTTGCAGCCTTTTACTCCTTGTTCTTGTGATTTCAGACATCATGGCTTTGGTAAGTTGTTGTTGCACACTCTTTTCAAATAAGATCAAGAAGCATAGGGCTCTCCTAGTTCCGTCAAGAGAGATCTGAATTAGTTTCAGACTTCAAAGTGTTTGTAACTAGGGCAGTGAATTGGATTTAAATCCTGGCATAATTTAGAGATAAAACTCCTCCAATTGAGGAGGAGTTTGCGCTTTGAATTTCATGTAATTAATGCTTCTGAGGAAGCAATATTCTCATACTAACAAGAGACCAAAATTAAGTAGTAAGTTATCATTCTGAGTTTTTCATGTGCTTTCCAATCAAATCCCTAGGAAGAGTTGCAATAAGAATATCGGTTGTAGCTGTATGCAAAGTTTACTTAATTTTTCAGGAATTTTGAACTTTTTACTCAACCCACCTTCCCTTGCAAAGGAGAATTTAAAAAAAATTTAAAAAAAGGAGAAAAAAGAGAAATGTGCTACCCACCAGCTCTGTTAACAGTTGCTAGAATCCAGAAGACCAGCAACGTCTGAAAAGACACTTAGTGCCCTGTTAGGAAATGGTATCTTCAGAAAGCTTGTGTCCAAAACCAAAACTAGCTACACAACACAAGGCTGAACCATACCCCAACATAATTTTTACAGATTAAAAGTATGTTTTCATTGTCCCCTCAAACTGTCTTCAGCGCAGCAAGCAGTGCCACTGAGTATCACAAGGTAAACAGAATCCTGGTAGAGCTGGTGTTCTCAGCTGACAGACGCTTGGTGTAGCATTGTCCCTTTGGAGTAAGCATTCCTGATGTGATTCCCTTGTATATTGTGATCTGGGGATCTCATCTGATTTCCTTGTACAATGTGATCTGTGGATCTCACCTGATAGGAAGATCAGTGAGTAAAAAGCAAGTATAGTTTGTCTGTAGAGTGAGAAATGGAGAAGGTACAATTTGTGTAACTTCAAATAAATGTTTGTGACTAATTTGCTTTTTTTATAACTTCCACAGGAAAAGGATTTAACTACCAATAAACCAAACTCTTAGCATTTTACTAGTGAAATCAGTCTAACTATATGAAGAGTGCAGGCATGTACTGGTGTATAGCAAGCCCCAGTATATCCAGTATATCTTATATCTCATGCATTCTCCTATTTTGATGTAATTATTTTAAAACAGAGAATATGTGTTTGCTGTACAAAGCAAAGTATTAATTACCAAATAGGCTTGATGTGCAGCAGCTGTGTGTATATCAAGAAATGAGAAAGCTGGCAGGAAAGGAAAAGAGAACTGGTTTGTGGTCTTGCATCAATGTGGCCACCAGCTAGAATTTGGGGGATTCACTAACACACACATGCTGTCTTCTCCCAACATTATTCCCATTTTACAGGTGGGGAACTGCCAGAATTGCCCAAACACATTTGTGGTGGAAAACAATCTACAGCATTCTCGTTGGCACTATGTGTTATTTGTGAACCCATTATTTCAAACTATGAGATAGCTTGGCTTTTCTTGTTGATAAAGTTCTCTCTCCAGTAATTTTCTGATTCTTGCAAGCCCAGCTTGACAGAACTTAGTCCGTCTTTATCTGTTTGTGTTTACATGTGTAACGTGTATACCATGTTAAATCTATTTCTGGCTCCTAGACTATTCTTTACTTTGGTCCAAATGAGGATCCCTTGAAAGGTCTTGCCCTTGTTCTACTTGAAAAATTAGAAACTGGGAGTAAACAGCCTGAAAACATGGTTTTTAAATTTATATTTCAAAATGTGCAGTATTGATGTACTAATCAAAGTTGTTTTATTTCCTAGCATTTTTTCTTTTTGGTTAAAGATTATGGAAGCTGGCTGGATATTGGAACAAGGTACAGTATTTTTTTTGCCTCCGTTGCATTTTTTACAGGCTCATAGGTTAATATTGTTGTTTATCTACTCAGAACTCCTGTAATTTTTTCCAATTACTCTCCTTAATCAGGTGCTTCAATTATGTTCCCCATACTTAAAAAACATGTGCATGCATGTGTGTACACAGGTATATATATATATATATATATATATATATATATCCCAAACTAAAACTTGGGTCTTAAAATCTGTGCCAGAGTAACATGGAGTAAGTGACAAATCTAGCATGGCAAGAAATAGTTAGTAGGATTTGTTTGATTTCTAAAGAACAGTGATTACACAAAAAATATTTTTATTGTTGTTTTGCATTTTAATTAGTTTTAATCACTGCTAAAATAACAATCAATATGTTTATTGTCTTGAATCTAGTTATGTTGTTAAATACAATCTCCTGTGAATTAACGAACCATGCACAATTCTGTTGGCGGCTACCAAGACCCCTGCATTTATCTTTCCCCTAGTTAGAGTAAATCTGTAGCATTTAAACTTAGAAATCACAGCTTAAATGAGAGAATTTGTTTTGCATTGTGAGTCGTAGTAGCCTCCACAGCACACATCATGGGGTAGGTTTTCAACTGTGCAGTCTGGGTTACTTGTGAATAGTCCAGAAATAACAAATACAAGGAATACACATTTCAGATTTACCTTCCCTGAGTTGTGGAAATAGATAATATGCTGTAATAAGATTAGCAGGGAATGTGTTGTTAGTAATCCAGCCAATCTGGTCACTTGACACTGTTACTTAAACAGAAGTTGAATAGTGACCCATTTTTAATGTTCTGTTTAGTCTACATTTACTCTGTGCTTTGCTGAGCCCCAGTGTTTCCTGCAGTGCATGCATGTGTGTGCGCACACGTGTTCTGCCTGTTTTCTTTGGAGGTTCAAATTCCTGCTTGTAGCTACCTTTTGAAGGTTCCTAATGGGAGGAGACTCAGATCAAAGAGTGGAAACTGTGCTTTAACATCACACTTCCTTGCTATGATCAGTTTATGGTAAATCATATGGCCTCATCTTTTGGTTTGAATTCCTATGCAGATTAATAAGGGTAGTAAAGACCTCAGAGAAGTTCTGTTCTGCTGGGCAAGAAGCTTTCTAATTGGGAGTTAGCAAGCAAAAATATAAATTGTTACAAGTACCCAAAACCTTGCTCTCTGATATATGGTCTTCATAGTGTAGAGATTTACAACGCTGATGAATTGTTGGATTCATTTCAGCTGGAAGTTTGCCTTATCCTGAAGAGTTTAGGAGAGCTCATTATGCACAATTGTAATTCTGCCTCTCTGTGTATACACTTGCAGCACTGAAGAAAGCACTGAAAAAGCCCTTTTAAAAGAGTAATTTGGAATTAATTTTTAACATGGTAATGCATAATGCTCAGGCAGCCTTAAATTTGTCATTACTTCACTTTTGAGTGCTTGACTTTACTACCTGCGTTATTTTATTGTAGTCACTTTATGCATGTTTTATGTGTGTGTGTATATGCACAAAAGGTGGTAATGATGAGGTTGCATAAGAAAAGAGGTGAAGCCATAGGTGCAGAGCTGAAGTGGTCCTTCTATGCAGCATGAGCAATACTCTGGCAGCTGAACCTTCTTCTCTGTGAGCAGATTTCTAATGTGTGATTCTCAGGCTTGGCGAAATTAGTAGGCAACAGCAGATTTTTGTTTATCCCTGAAAGGGAAGATGAGCTTCATGGGGGTTTGGGCAATTCCCAAAACCAGTGGGAGAGAGATACTAATGTGGCTCTTTCCTGTCCTCCTGTTGCAACTGCAGTCACAGCTCTGTGGCATTCCCATTGCAGTGTCATCTGTTGTTGCTTTGACAGCAAGGTCTGAAAATATCCTGTCTCAGCTGGCATTTTAGGCGTTGCCAAAATTTTACCGGGAAGGCTGAGTCAGTTAAGGAAATGATGGTTCTTTTTCTTCCAACTGTTTGTATCTCAGTAAAACCTGTGTAGATTTTATGGAACAAAGAATAGAAGCACCCTTAGGGACAGCTGCGCTCATATTTCTTTTTTTGTTTTTTTTCCCTATTTTTCACTCGTCTTCTTTCCTTTTCTTTTTTTTCTCTTTCTCTCCCTTTTTTTTCCCTTCTGTTTTTTCCTTCCCACATCCCCCCCTTTTCCCCCCCTTTTTTTTTTCTTTTTTTTTGGCACTGATAGGAAATGTGTGTGTGCACCACACAGTTATCAAGGTTCATTTTACTAGTTACCGCATCATTGAAGTCACAGGTGAAAAGCAGTAGTTTAATTGCCCAGCAAAGATTGGTTCCTCTGAAGTCTGTCAGAGTTCAGCAGTATATGTGCTGCATTTGCAAGGCTCGTGATGTATATTTCCATACTCATTCTGCTTTGTGGCGATAGCTTTCTACGGATTTTCTAATTACCACGCTTCAAAACTTTTGTATGTCCTCTCTCTTACTGAGAATGTGCAACTTCAGTAAGAAACTCTCATTAGGCAATACTTGTGTTTTCCAATAGCAGTGTTCTGAAGTGTCATGTGTAAGTACAGCTGGTTTTAAATCCCTTATGATAAAAAGACGACCTTCATTGCTTTTTTATGGTGATGTTTTATTTTCTAGTGGATCTCTCACATTGTTTGGAAGTAGGGTTTGTTTACTAATGTTTTTACTTTTTTTTCTTTAAATTTCACCACTGATTCCTGGCTTTTACATCTCATTCTACCATGCCTTAACATGCCGTTTTACTGTGCCCCATATCTGCCTGAACAATGTGATGCCTTTATTCTCCTGCTTGAATTTACTGTGCCACTTAAATACTGTCTTTGAATGTAAAGAGATTTCTACCTTTCCCACTCTTCCAGATCGTTAATGAAATGCTGAGCCACAACAGATCCAGCATGCAGTCTTGCATTACCACATTCTGCAAATTATCAATGCACCATTGATTCCCTCTTCTCAGTAAATTATCAATTACCATAAATATTTATGGCTTCTTAGAAAGTTTTAAAGCTCCTTTGCTTAATGCTCATGCTAAAATCAATGTGAATTTGTGTTTCAGGGAGTGGTTTTTATTGTTTTGATATAATAATGGGATGATAGTCTGGCAGTGAATGCAAAACTCATAGCACTGACTTACGCAAGCTTGTAAGGTCTGCTAATCTTAGCCTCTACTATATATCTTGAGGTCACCCTAAACTGCATCATATGCCCTAGTAGAAGGCACCATTACATTTCATAAAAATAAAAATGCAGTTTTCCTAGTATTTTAAGTATCATTGTGTAGTATGTGCTCACGAGAAGCTTGTTCTGACAGTCTTTTGTTTTTGAAGAACAAACAAATTGAATAGCTAGCTTTTCCTCTTCATTGTTACTAAAATAATTTCTCTGTAGCTTTAAAGGTATGTTTACAGATAGAGAGGTATAGCCTTTAAACCCTGTTATATCTATGTAGTATACGCAATTTGTAAATAGCTGTATATTCAGGTATTCAAGGTAAATCCTAAAGCTTTTTTATGTAACAGTGTTATATAGTTTTATATAGACACATATTGTACTATCCCCTTGCTCTTTTTATAACAGCTGCTGGAAGATAAAGATACAATCTTAACTGTCTTCTGCAGTTTCAAAGTTCAGGGGACATAGATAAAGCACAGCGGACTGTTTGTTTTAGGATAGCAGAATTGATTTTAAGTTTGCGATGTTGGGGCTTCTGTGCCTGACCATTAAACTAGAGGTCTTGTAACTAGAAGGAAAACAGCATTTACCAATGATTTCTGAAACAGGAGCCAGGAGTGATGTGATTTGTGATTTGTTTTGTGTGAAAGACAGGGTGTGAGATCCTGACTGTAAATGCAAGAGACCAGGAGACTTAAAATTCAGAATCTGAATCTGGGGTCTCAGTGTGTGCCTGGGGGCAATCTTGCAGTTTAGAATAGCATGTCTTGAAGAAATAAGATCTTTGGACTCTTACAGAGAGTGTTCTTCCAAGTCCTTGCATGAATTGGTTTTGGTTTACTTGCTTTATTTCTAGGGTTTTTAATTGCCACGATAACTTACTCCATCTTCCTGTCTTCCCAGCTTCTAATCAGGTCTGCCATCTTAGGAATTAGTTTGTCTTGGGAGAAAGCCACGTTTTGGAGCAAGATTGATTCTCCCCCACCCCCCCTTGTTTTTTACTGATCTTTGATTCTGATTGTCTTTCCATATATCTTGCTGATGTACACTATCACAAAGCAGGAGATTGTAGTACCTCATATGGTCTCCTCTTTGCCCTTAACACCAAAACAAGTGTCTTCCTCCCTCTTAAAAAGTTTTCCTAGCAGCAGCTTTGCCTGTTGACCTTGATTCATACCTAGGGCACTCACCTTTCCATTGAACAGACCTGCCTTACCTTAGCTCATCTGTGATCCCCTCCACCAACCACCTCTTCTCTACCATTCTGTCCCTGCTCATCTCATCATTTATAAGCATTGCCCCACTGTGCCCCACTACACCATTCTCTTGTATCTGTTTAATGTCTCCTCTTCCTCCACTTCCTGGAGCTTAAAATCTCACTCCTTTTTTTTATTAACTCAGGTTTGACTTATGATTGAGAGAGCTTGTTTTAAGAATTACCAGCTTCACTGTATCTACAGATCCGTCAAGGGTGAAGTTCTGACCAAGATTTTGCCACAGGTGTTGTAGCATATACCTGTGTCTTGCTTTGTTTATTTAACCACACCATTACCCCAGCCTGAGAACTAATTTACCAAGCAAAGCTGCCTGCAGGCACTTCACCAGTAGTTGCTGGTAGCCCCAGAGATGCTGGCTGTTTGTAATTATGTGACAAGTAGACTGAAATTGGTTTTAATTGTGCTCTATGGCATAATATATGTATTTTTTTATTCTGAACATCTGATATTTTAATGAAGGACTATAACTATTCAGCCTTTTGTAATATAGCAAGGGAGAAGTGTGTGCATCACTCTCTTTAGTAAAGTATGGAGGACCCAGTCCCTTGAATGACAGGTAGCAAAGCAGAGTTTGTGTAAATGTTTTTCCTTTGAGAAAGCCCCTCTATGTCTCCCAGAATCATTGTTTAGCACCTACATCTGGAAAAGCTCTTTTTAGGATGGACAGGAACTCAGATGTCTATGTAGGAACCATGCTGATGACAGCAAGTTGACAATTCTGTGGTTGCTGTCTCAGGGTGTCTGTAGGAATAAAGGCATCAGGATCTTCATTTGGCTTCTGAGTTTCAGATTTTTCATTCAAGCTTTCTTTGAAAGCTAGAAGGAAAGTGATGTTTCTACTTCTATGAAAAACTGCAGTTCTGGTGCTAGGTGAGGAGCTGAGATGTTACCAGCAATGCATGAGATGGTAAGCCATCCAGCTGTTTACTGGAGTGGCTGTTCCTTTAAAAGCCGTGCAAACTTTTGTACCTGTAGTGCTTGTATTTGGTGTAATGTGCCCTTGGTGTTTGCCCAAGGGCACCATTACACCATGAAGATAACTGCAAGAAGGATTTGACTTTCAATTGGCAACGTGTGCTCTCCGTGGAGAACTGAGACCAAACCTGTAACACACCCAGGTGGACTTCCAAAGGCAGCTCTTGAGGGAGTTGTGTTATCTTTCTTACTGTAAATATGCTGTAAGCTATGAAGTCCAAAGTGCACTGACCAGGTGAGAGTAGGCTTTGTGCCTGACTTCATGCTCTCCTGTCATCTTACACCTTGCCACAGAAGCAGGGCAGGAATATGGCTCTTGTAGGTGTACTGCTCTGCTTAGCTAAAGCTGGAGGGGGGAGACGCTTATGGGAAATGCATGTAAGAAAGATGGTTCCTGATATTTTAAACCTTGAGTTGTTCACATTATTTGCTGCATACAGGTGGGAGCTTATGCGAGTGCAAAGTGCAGGCTGTTAGGGTAGGCTGTTGCTTATTGAAGTCTGGGCCCTTCTATGCTGGTAGATTTTTGTAATTGATTTCTTAAAATTATGTATTTTGAGCAAGGTGTTTGTAAGAAGGTTTAGTCAGACTTAACCGAAACAGACAAGTCATGTACCATGAGTGAAGTCCCCCTCAGTGTTCTCCATCCACTTTGGTCAGACCTTGGCAACTTTGTTTGCTGGTACCCTGGCTGTGGAAGAGCTTCTGCTCATTAGTGAACTTTTCGGATTACTTTTATTCTCTCACACTGATTAGCAGCCCAGCTTTAAGAGCTGGTGCTTCTCCACTTCACAGAGCTAAATTGCACTAGGCTAGTGCCAGGGTTGTCACAGTCTTGGGGTCGTGAGGATTGATAGTGTCGGCATTATGAGCTTTACTGCTCTTCCGTGGCTAAACTCTCAAACTGAATGAGTCCTCTGGCAGAAATTCCAGGTCATTAAACCAGCAAGTGCTCCTTGCAATCCTTTTTGTGACTAAACTCAGACTTCATTGAGTCTGACGCTACCCTGCTCATCCCAAAGAGCCATCTGCTTTGAAATAGTGGGTATGGGTGGGTGCATCAGGAGGTATGTGTACCTTTCATGTTAGAAGGCCAGTATCTTCAGTAGTGCCAGGAGAAAAACAAACAGCTGCACTGGATGCATGATGGACATGGATGCAGCACTGTTTCGTCTTCAACTTTAACCTGAAATGCCACTGGATTTGGAAAAATTCTAATTTCTTAATGGTGTATGGTTTACGTTAACAGCAGCCTGCTTCAGACACTGAACACAGGATGCTGGCTATCCTAGGTCAGTTCTCAGTCTGACCCTAAATAGCCCAGCTGTAACACTAGTGAATATCAGGTACCAGAATTTGAGCAACAGAACAAGCTCTCTACATGTTATCCTTTTAAATCATTAGTGAGTGTCCTGGGTTCAGCAGTAGCAGTCATTTTTCTCCTCCTTAGTAGCTGGTGCAGTGCTGTGGTTTTGACTTTCAGCCTGGGAACAGCGCTGATAACACTGATGTTTTTAGTTGTTGCTCAGTAATGTTTACTCTGACCAAGGACTTTGTGAGTCTCATGCTCTGCCAGGGAGGAGGGGAAGCCGGGAGGAAGCAGAGGCAGGACACCTGATCCAAACTAGCCAAAGAAGTATTCCATACCACAGCATGTCATGCCCAGTATATAAACTGGGGGCAGTTATCCAGAAGGGCTAGATCACTGCTCGGGTGGGGCTGGGTATCGGTTGGCGGGTGGCGAGCGGTTGTATTCTCTTCCCTTGTTATTTCCCTTATCATTATTATTATTGGTGGTAGCAGTAGTGGTTTGTGTTATACCTTAGTTACTGGGCTGTTCTTATCTCAACCCGTGGAAGTTACATTCTTTCGATTCTCCTCGCCATTCCTCTGGGAGCAGAGGGAGGAAAGGGGGGGGGGGAGTGAGTGAGCTGCTGCATGGTACTGAGTTACCAGCTGAACTTAAACCACAACAGTGACTTAAGCACTTCCTAACCCAGAAGCTGCATCTTCGTGTTGTGTTTATTAGCCACTCTTGAATTCATTTCTTTAATTTCTTTGAAACCATTTATCACCACAGCAGAGAAATACAAAATTTTTGGAAATGTTGAGTGAAAAAGTAGTGTTAGTTTGGTTTTTCTTTAAAGCTACTTATCACTGGAATAGTTTTCCCTAGAAAATTGCACTTCAGCTGATAGAAATATCTAAATATCTGAGTTGTCTTACTAGCAAGGACTGTATATCTGATAGCAAGCTCTCCCTAGATTTTGTGTTATCAATTCACAGCAAACAGAAGTTTTGCAATGTTTTCAGCCACATATGTTGAATTACCCACTTGAATGAATTACACCCAGTACCACTTATTCACTTGGGTATATGCTCAGCTGTGTTTTCTATTGTGCCCACCATTTTATTTTGTCACAGACTTTGTTTTCTACACTATAGTGCTGCTGTAACGTTTGTCTTCCAGGAGCAGCATATATAAAATGACATGCTGGGCCAGCAGTTAGGCCTAGTTAGAAAAGAAAATATTTGGAGGTTGTTTATGTCAGGGTTTGTTGTACTCTGTAAATTTGCATTTTTCTCTCACCTCTTTTGTCTGTTTCCTCCTTGCAGCATTAGCCACTATGTGCTGGTGATGTCACTGACCATATTTATGATGTTGATGAATGGGCTGGCCCAGCTGCTAACTACACAGAGACTTCAGCTTTCCAGAGGGACTAAGCACCATTCCACATGATGAAGTGATACATGTTCCTGCCTTGTTCCCATCCTCAGGCTTCCTCTGAACCAAACTCCACCTCTGGAATGTAAATACAGGTTGATGGACTGGAGTGCCAAAATCCCATCCAGGGATCAGAGTGCCCTGCTGATACAAATTAAGTGCTGTCCTGTGACTGAAATTTGCATTTGGAGGTTGCCATTTAGGCATCAACGGGGCTCAAAAAGCCTCAGCTTTCTTCTCCAAGTGTGCGTATTTCTTGAAAATAAAAACAGAAAAAATCTTTTTAGAAGAAGTAGGCAACCATCTTTTGAGTTGGGTTTTTGTTTTGGTTGTTATAATTTGTCTGCCAGCTGTTTATCTCACACATGCTCACTCTCAGTAGGAGTCTGCAAAGTCCTAGATTCATTTCATGTCTTGCATAAGCATCTCGCAGACTAAAGCATAAATGAAATCAGTCTGGGCACATCACTGATTTGTATGTACCCAATGTGGCACACACATTTGAATATCTCTGAAACTGGTTATGCTTTTTGCAAGCTATGTCAATATGCGTGTGAAAATGTGTTGAGGCAGGTTAAGGCTGGTGCAATGTGAGGCTGCTGCTGCTAGACAACACCTTTTAGCTAACCTTGGTATGAACTGCTGCCGCTGACCGTGCTCTGCTGCTGCCTCCTGTGCTCGGGCAGGCTGAGCAGCATGACAGCTCAGGTAATTGATCCAAATGAAAAGGAACCTGATGAAAGAACTGTAAAATCACATTCAAATTCCCTGCTCCAGCTCGTGCCAGGGCAGGCAGGAAGGCTAGGGCTGGTTGTTTAAGTGGCAGCCCAGAGTTAAATCAGCATAAAGAGGTCATGAAACTGCAGCTGGAGGTGGTGGTTTGCATAGCATGATGCCATATGGAGGCTTTTCCCTTTGTATCCTTGCTTTCATTTCTTTTTATATTCTGCTCCTAATTACAAGCAGCCTGGGTAATGGCTGCGTCATGAATCAAACACAGACACAAATTCCCTGGTTGTATGCTGATTACAAGTGAGAGCAAAGAGCCAGGGTGCTTAGAGGCTCTGCTGTTGCAGGTGCATCTGGGGACCCAGTAACCATAAATCCATTGCAGCAGGCTTTGAGGTAGACTTGTAACTTTGTAGGCCTTCCAAGAGCAAACACCAGCTTACCTACCACTACCCCACAGTTGAATAAGTAGCACAGACCTACACCTCGCTGCTTCATCATTCGCTGAAGTCAGCTGTTAGAAGAATTACACCAAAATTGTATCTCCTGAAGCAAAAAATGTATCTCCTGCTCAGCAGGAGGCTGCACAGAGCTGGGTGTCCTGCCTTTGAAATGGATTTTTCCATTTACACCATCAGTAAAAGGGCCTTTGAAGCAGCTCCCTTTGCACAGCAGAGGAAACAAGTGAAAGGAAGAAATTTCTTCCTTCTGCCCCATTATATGATGCATCGTTAAAAATTGTGCCATGCAATATCCTTGTGTCACACCCCCAACTCGCAGCCAGGCCTTCCTATCTGGGAGCTGATACATATGGTACATGATGCTGGCAGCCAAGGCAAGACATTCGTCATGAGGGTTGCTCCAGTGCTCTTTCCAGCCATCTGGCATTTGGCCATGGTCACATGTCTGTTTAATGCTCTGGAAACTAGTCATCCCTCTGCAGGAAGTTTGGCTGGGAGAAACCAGTCACAAACCTCCATCTGCTTCTTGAGTGTTAGAGAAAATATCCTATCGTGGGCCTGCAGTCATCTGTGCAGCTTTGGGCTGCCTCTTTACAGTGTTGAGCACTAGAGTGGGAGTAATTTGTCCACTAGGTAGTGGTACGGTGAACATAGAATCATAGAATGGTTTGGGTTGGAAAGGACCTTAAAGCTCACCCAGTTCCAACCCCCTGACATGGGCAGGGACACCTCCTGCTAGACCAGGTTGCTCAAAGCCCCGTCCAACCTGGCCTTGAACACTGCCAGGGATGAGGCAGCCACAGGTTCTCAGGGCAACCTGTGCCAGTGCCTTGCCACCCTCACAGTAAAGAACTTCCTAACATCTGATGTACATGCATCTTCTTTCAGTTTAAAGTCATTCCCCCTTGTCCTGTCGCTGCTTGCTCTTATAAGTCCCTCTCCAGCTTTTTTGTAAGGCCCCTTTAGGTACTGGAAGGCTGCTCAAAGTTCTCCCAGATCCTTCTCTTCTCCAGGCTGAAAAAGCTGCTCTCCCAGCCTGTCTCCATAGGAGAGGTGCTCCAGCCCTCTGGTCATCTTCATCACCCTTCTCTGGACTTGCTCCAACAGCTCCATGTCCTTATGTTGGGGGCTCCAGAGCTGAACGCAGTACTCCAGAGCAGAGTAGAAGGGAAGAACCACCTCTCTCGACTTGTTGGTCACACTTTTTCCTACTAGGAATGTTGCTAGCACAACAGTCACAGAAGGTATTTCACATCTGTTACAGGCTATATCCACAGATTTCCATGCGGGAAGGTGGGCATATGCCCGCTGCTGGTAGCCGACCACAAAGAAAAGGCAAGGAGCAACCATAGGCAGGTGGAAAATTGCTGCTAGGGCAAAACTTGTTTGTAGGCATGGGAATCTGCCACACTTGTTCTCCTTAAATCCAGTGAGTCTCTGCTATGGAGAGCTATCCCCAGCTCAGCCCCAGCCTCCAGGTGTCTACAGTGTACTGTATCATTGAAGGGTACTGTATCATCAGCTTTGTGTGACCTTCCTGATGCTTTGAGACCTCTATCTGCAGTGCTATAATTTCAGTACACACAGCTACAGGCAGCTGTACCACTGAGCATCCCAGTCTACATTGCTGGAGCAATTTTTTTGCAAAACTACTGTTTGTAGAGCAAATTCACTGATAGGAGCAGCTGAATAGCTAGCATTGGTGTGGTGTGAAGGAATTGACTGAAAAAGTAAGAATGTGGGACCCACAGGCTGCCACTCTGAAGGCACATCTTCTGCAAGCCTGTCAAAACTGTGTGTTATTTATGACAAGACCAAGTGGATGTTCTACCCTCTAAGTGAAAATGCTGGGTCTGGTGCTGCGGGCTCCTGGGACAGTGCACAGGAGCTCGAGCCTGATGTCTTTTCTTACCACAGGGCTGGTAGTAAAACAGCATCTCACCCCACTGCATCTGCTGCTGCTCACCTGTGGTAGTAGGAATAATCCATATGCTCTGCTGTGCAGGCAAGTGGAAATGGCTGTCCAAACTACAGCCTGCATCAATTACTCTTTCTGCTTATGGTCTCTTTCCACAAGGTAGGTTTTAATTATTACATCCATTCTTGTACGAGTAGAAAGTGAATGGTGAACATAGGAAAAATTTGCAACACACGCACTGGTATTCCCCCTGCGCTCCTCTGCAGGGGTCTGCTCTTGTTTGCCATTTGCTCTGTTTGGGCCATAGTGGTAGCAACCTTAGCTGACCTTTCTTTTTCCCAGCACTGGTCCTTTTGCATCCCTGCCGTTCATGAATTCAGTTTGTAGCTGAGGCTGTGGGAGTGCTGGAGCACAGCTCAGGTGGAGAGGCAGGATTGGCTGTGCTATTCCTGTGTCTTCCTCAGGGAAGGCTTTTGCTGGAGTCTTGGCCTGCACTTTTGGGTTTATTTCAGCACAGGACAGTGTCAGAAATTCTCCCACTCAGCTAATTTGCACAGCCCTGTGGGGAGTGTGTGTGACAAAGTCAGCTCTTCCTTCCCATGGATACGTGTTCCTCTCCTTTCCAGAAGCAAATGTCATCAGCAATAAAAAGTCCTCCCCAGCCCTAGGAGCTAAGGTAGGGGAAAAAATTGTACTCAGCTGAGTTTAAGGTTTCTTTGACTCTGCATGTGGGTCTTTGAGCATCATCCCTCTTCATGGAGTCCAGACAGGACTTCGGCCACAGAAGGTGGTCTCTGAGCCAGCAGAGCCTTGTAGGCCAGTGCAGGTATCACCCAGCCCCTGTGTTTTCTGCTGAGGGCAAGAAGGCAGAATTATCCCAAGCCCTCCTGCCTGCTTTCTTTCACCTGCAGCAGAATTGCAGGCTCTCTGACTCCTAGAGCAGGTGAGGCTCCAGACAGTGCAAACCTCAGGCAGGGAAGGATGGGTAGATTGACACTGTTATCTATGCCTGGGGCTGCACAGTTGTTTTTTTTAACTATGCTCATATTATATAAACCTCTGCAAAGCCCGTATCTTCTTGCTTTCAGAGCCATGAACCCATGAACAGCTAACTGTAAGCCTGCAGTGCCCATCAGGTGGTGTAATGTGAGAGAAGCTGTACTGAAGAGCAGCTGGTACAAAGATCTTGTACTCTTCAGTGCTAAGAGCTGTTCTCTGCTATTGTGTTATCAAGGCTGTACACTGCAGCCTTTTGATATCCGTCCAGGGAGTGAGCTGTTTCTTCAGAGATGATGAAGCTTAGATTGTATCAAGACGTCTTATGACCCAAACTAAATGACTTCCCCCTCCCCCTCACGGGGTATATCAGATTTTACAAGCTTTGGCAATTGCAATGCATGTCGTGGCTGTTAGTTGTAAAGCTGTGTCGTGGTTTAAGCCCCGGCTGTAAATTAGAACCACGCAGTCTACTTCCCCCCCCCACTCCCCAGAGGGATGGGGAGGAGAATCGAAAGAATGTAACTCCCACGGGTTGAGATAAGAACAGTCCAGTAACTCAGGTATAACACAAATCACTACTGCTGCCACCAATAATAATAATGATAAGAGAAATAACAAGGGAAGAAAATATGATACCGCTCGCCGGAAAAGAGCCCGACCGAAAAGAGGACGTGCCCTTCCGGGTAGCTCCCAGTTACATCCCCCGGCATGACGTGCTGTGGTATGGAATACCTCTTTGGCTAGTTTGGGTCAGGCGTCCTGTCCCTGCTTCCTCCCGGCCCCTCCTCCTCCCTGGCAGAGCATGAGACTCACAAAGTCCTTGGTCAGTCTAAACATCAGTTGTTATCAGCTTTGTTCCGAGGCTGAAAGTCAAAAACACAGTGCTGCAACAGCTACTAAAAAGGAGAAAAACTGACTGCTACTGCTGAACCCAGGACAGTATCCACCCCTTATTCCATACCATTCACGTCATGCTCAGATCCCACATTTTCCATATACCCTCACTCTCAGGAATGTAACTGGGAGCTACCCGGAAGGGCACGTCCTTGACGTGACACCCTGAAGGGGAGGGTGAATCGAGTCAGTTTGCCGAGGTGAAAGCCATCCAGCTGGCCCTGGTCATTGCTGAACGAGAAAAGTGGCCAGTACTTTATCTCTATACTGACTCATGGATGGTGGCAAATGCCCTGTGGGGGTGGTTGCAGCAATGGAAGCAGAGCAACTGGCAACGCAGAGGTAAACCCATCTGGGCTGCTGCACTGTGGCAAGATATCGCTGCCCGGGTGCAGAACCTGGTGGTGAAGGTACGCCATGTAGACGCCCATGTACCCAAGAGTCGGGCCACTGAGGAACACCAGAACAACCAACAAGTGGATAAAGCTGCTAAGATTGAAGTGGCTCAGATGGACTTAGATTGGCAACATAAAGGTGAATTATTTTTGGCTCGGTGGGCCCATGGGTCCCTCTGTGCCCCAGCCCAGCCCCATAGCACTGGTACGAATTGGTCCTCTGGTTTAGCTGCAGTCATCACTGTGGTTTGAGTAGCAACAGTACTTGTTGCTGGGGGTGGTGTAGCTGCTGTGGTTGGAGCTGGGGTAGCTGCACTGTCTGTTGCAGTTGAAGTTTGAGTAGTGGCTGTACTTGTCGCTGGCGGTGGTGTAGCTGCTGTGCTCGGAGCTGGAGTAGCTGCGCTGTCTGTTGCTTCGCTCTCAGATCCAGGGACATTTTTTCCCTTTTGAAGGTGCTGGATAGCGTTGAACAAGGCCCGGTAGGCATAGGCCAAGCCCCAGCACGTTGACATGATTTGTCCCTCTCTGGTATGACCAGGATGACAGCACACCTCATTTAAGTGTTTTACTAATTCTTCTGGATTTTGCAGTTGTTCGGTGGTGAAATTCCAAAACACTGGAGGGGCCCACTGACCTAGATACTTGCCCATACTATCCCACACACCTTGCCACTCATGGCTGTCCAGCCTCGGGGAAAATCTCTCGGTCCCCCTATTTTGTCGTCTAACCCCAGACAAGACCCAAACCCGACTCTGCTTAACTCTTGAGATCAGACGTAATGGTTGTGGACAAAACACACTCTGTATGCGTGCCAACATGGTGACCCCCATCACAATCAGCAAACAGGTCTCAACAATATTAAAAGGCCACTCAAAAATTTCAAAACTCTCAAACGATGCTGTAAACGGTCTGGGAGGGGCACTGGGAGGGTGAAAGAATGTCTCCTTCATAGGTTGACCACCCAGGAAGGAGAAAAAAGATGTATAGTTGCTAAGCATTTGTATTATATACCTCCCAAAGTATAAAGGTGGTGACCACACTGGGAACACAAGCCAGATCAGTTTCATGATCAATCCTTCTATTGTATTACAAGTCATTGCTACAAAATACAACGAGACAACAACCTTAGCCCAAGCCCCACACTTGAAAAACACCAACACAGCAAATACCGGCTCTAAGTAACCTACGGCATATTGAGACTGTGAGATCAAAAACAACAACTTTGAGAGCCAATAAATCAGCATTGTGGCAAGTGACTATTAATCTAAAACACTGAATGCTTATCACAAATACGATTAGACACACTCCGGTCAGATCTGTCGTTATCTCAACCCTTCGGGCCCCACGTTGGGCGCCAAAAAAGAACTGTCGTGGTTTAAGCCCCGGCTGTAAATTAGAACCACGCAGTCTACTTCCCCCCCCCACTCCCCAGAGGGATGGGGAGGAGAATCGAAAGAATGTAACTCCCACGGGTTGAGATAAGAACAGTCCAGTAACTCAGGTATAACACAAATCACTACTGCTGCCACCAATAATAATAATGATAAGAGAAATAACAAGGGAAGAAAATATGATACCGCTCGCCGGAAAAGAGCCCGACCGAAAAGAGGACGTGCCCTTCCGGGTAGCTCCCAGTTACATCCCCCGGCATGACGTGCTGTGGTATGGAATACCTCTTTGGCTAGTTTGGGTCAGGCGTCCTGTCCCTGCTTCCTCCCGGCCCCTCCTCCTCCCTGGCAGAGCATGAGACTCACAAAGTCTTTGGTCAGTCTAAACATCAGTTGTTATCAGCTTTGTTCCGAGGCTGAAAGTCAAAAACACAGTGCTGCAACAGCTACTAAAAAGGAGAAAAACTGACTGCTACTGCTGAACCCAGGACAAGCTGCTACAGCCTTCACATTCTTGAATGAGAAGATATGAATGAACGTTTGTGGTCTTACCCAAACCTTGCTTCCTAGCATCACCCTTGAACCCTTGAGGTTTCTGGTTTGGCTACAGCGTGGAATGTCATTTCAGTTCCTACTACCCCAGCTAATCTGTAAGGGTGTGATGCTTATTGCTTTTCAAATCCTTTCTGATCTGCTTTCAAATCCCTTTTCCCATGTCCCTGGGGTGTTGAGGGTACTTCTCTCAGATGCCTTTGGCAAAGTGGATGAGAGCATGGAGGGTGCCACACTTGCTGCTGCATCCTGATAGATGTGGGGTGCTGTGAGCAGGAGCCAGTTAGAAAGAATGTTCTGGGGAGATACAGTTGTGGTGGAGAAGGGATAACATCTCTGTCTTGTACCTGCTGTGAGTGTGCTCTGCATCACAGTGGTGGGGCAGCTCCAGGTGCCCCTTCTCCATCATCACATGGCTTCATCCAGCCTGAAGGCAAGAAACTTTGACTGTCTTCTCCTGTGTGTTGTCCGTGGGCAGCTGCTTTGTGAGCTGCCATGTCTGCGGAAGGTTTGGGAACCTACCTTGTATTGCTGTCATGTGTAGGACAGCTCTGGTCACTCGTGAGGCAGGGCTTGTGGTGAGCTGGAACTGACTGTCACTGTGCTGGTAGTCACCAGCTCTCTCCTCAACTAGTCTCTCCTGGACTGTTTATGTTAATAAGGATGTGCAGGGTTGAATCCAGTTAATCAGCTGAAAGAGGCTCTGGATTCAGCTGCTTTCTGAAAGGGCTCCCTCCTCACCATGGGGCAGGACACAGCTTTTTGGCCTTTTGAGGAGGTCTGAAAAGGGGAAGGAGAAGGCTGAAATTATGGCACTCGCACCCTTCCCATGACCTTTGTAATCCAGTTTGTCGATATTTTCTTTACTTGTTTATCTATTGACTTTTGCTTGGCAGTGAGCGTCATAACTTTCTGACTTTGAGGGCGGATAGCATCAAGTGGAAATAGGGGAAAACACAACTTTTTTGTTTATGTTTTATTTTCTATGTGAGTTGTAAGAGCAGATGCCTTTTTTTTTTCCTTTAATGTTACATAAGGTGAAGCTGACATACCGGTTTACCTTTCACTCGGGTCAGGACCGCTGACAAACCTGCTAATGGTCGGAAATCATCCAGTGAATTCTCTGAGAAGGAGAGAGAGAAACCACCGCACTAACACGCTCACCAAGATCCCCAGCCATATGTGCTTGCAATGGGAAATGACCAGTGATGGAGTCCACTTCTGCTCTGAATTTCTTGCCATCAGCAGCCCTGCTTCTCTGGGTCAGGAGGCCCTTCCCGACCTGAATCGTCCTGTGATGCAGTGCACAGGCTGCCAACGTTTTTGCCTTGCAGCAAGTTGGGAGGAGAAATATGTCATTAACGTGACTCTGCTGTTCCTGCCACCTCCTCTTCCTCAGGGTGTTTGTAGTGTTGCTTCAGCAGTACCTACCCAAGCCCAACCCCAAGCTTCAGCAATCGCAAGCTGATCCGAAGGGCATGGGTCCAGTAACAAATATTGCAAAATTAAACCACTGGCATTTAGGGTTGGGGAAATCTCTGACCGAGGCCTAAACTCTTCTAATTAAGCTTAGCTTATCACTCTTGCAGAAATGCTAAAGAACAAGGCATTCTGAGTGCAGTTCTGTTACTGACTTTCTGTAGAATAACCTTTCTATATCTCAATAGACATGGCCTTTTGTGCTGGACATCATTATTCTGTCTTCTTGGCATATGAGACAGTGCAAGACAAAAACTGCAGAGTAATTTCAGCAGAAACTGGAATTTGGTGGTGTGAGTCCCGTGAGCATGCAAGCAGAGACAGGCTCTGAAAATACTGTTGTTTTATTTTTGTAGCTATTTCCATATTAAGAGACACTAGAACTTACTGTTCAAAGCACTACTATCCAGAGCTATATTTAGCTGCTCAGATGTTTGTGTCTCCATCTCGCTGGATCTCCAGAAATGAGTGGATATTTTCCATCATGGGCTTTGCGGAGGAAGCTTGTTGTACCTGACCTATTGTGACAGAAAAATATCTGTTTCACTGCCATGCATTTTTTTCACACAAGCAGTATCTTCGTGCATCTCTTCTAACCCACATTGACACTTTGTAATTTGTTTAAAATGCTTCAGACTTACTTGATGTACTTTAAGTTGGCAATTGGCTGGTGTTTAAAGCCAAAAGTAGAAAGGAAAATGCGCGTGTGATTTTTAAAGAAACAATCACACAGTGAAGGAAAACCTCGCAGTGTTTGGGATGATGGCCAAGCCTTCATCTGGGACCTGAACGGATCACAACCTGCCAAAACATTGTCCCAGGCTCCTCCATTTCCTGAGACTTTATTTCCCTGCCAGTCACGCAGAGAGCCCTGCCCAAGATTTCTTTCTTGAGTGTGGCTGTCAGCAAGTCCCTCCTGTCCCTGCTCTTCCACCTATGTCTGGGTGCCCAGGACCCCACCTCCAGCCTGGCTGTGTGGCAGAAGCATTTGCAGAGTCAGTGCCCAGGCCTAGGACAGTTCAGGGAACGAGCTCTGTCCTGTTTGGTAGGTCATGGTGGGAACCTGTCTTTCATGGGGAAGCCCGTTCATTTGGTTTAGCTGCTTTTGTTTGTTTGCTTAGGATTTTTTTTAATGATGCTTGCAGCTTGGAGTTTGGTTTTTTTTCAGTTAATGATTGGGAGCCCAGCTGTCAGCATTAATTCATTTTAATATGATTCAATCTGAGAAGTGCTCAGGCTTCCTCTCAGGAAAAGTGGCTGACTGCATTTTTTTCATTTTCCAGGCAGTTTTCTTGACAGCAAAAAAATTTCTACCCAAATTGCTCTCCAAAGCAAGGGAACAGACTCCGTCGTTTCCCCTTCCCGGTACTCATTTCTTACAAAAGTACCTGATGTCTGGGGAAAAGCAGTCTTTTCATTAGTGGATGCACGGAAGGCCCCACGGGCAGGAGTGCAGAATAACTGGCTCTGCAATTTACAGGACTGCAGCTAATTGTATTTTAAAGCTCTATTTCAGTGAGGCACCATTGCTGCCTATCATTCCAATACGATATATTGGAACGGAATGGCAGTAACTATATTTGCTCTCCTCTTGGCAATTTTAATTCTTTGTGAAAAAAGGAGCTGTGAGCTTCTGGAATACAAAGCAGCAGGGCACAGGTATGTGGAGGTGACATTCCCTTGTAGTTCACAGCAGTTAACCTCAGCGAGGGAGAGAAAAATCAAAATGGTCATTTGTTTTTGGGAGAATTACCTTGTGATGCATTGCAAATATCCTCCTTGTAGGCAGTTATTTAACTTAATCTGTGTCACAGGTATGCAATTGTGCTTGTCATGCCTTTGACAGCTTGCTCCCTTTCTCACTCGAAGTGGCTGTGTGTGTAAGATGGATCAAAGCACACGCTCCTAAAGGCAAAACCCGTGATACTTGTCAGGTTAGAGCTAAATGACGTTACTTATTTGTTGATTTTGCAAGTCTGTGAATGCACCTCATCATTAAGAAGAGGAACGTGGTAATGATTCTGTCTAATTAACGGAGAAGTAACTTTCTTGCCAGTTCTAAGTGCTGTTTGATCTATCTCAGATGTCACAGGACTGGAGAACTCCTGTAAAGGGCTGAGAAAGCATTATTTGTGCTTGTTGTGTGGAGCTTTATGAAAGCAATTTACATATTTGCACACTGAAGCATAACTACCAGCACATAAGCAGAGTGATAAATGATTAACTATGAAAGATTGACAGTTTGGGCAAAAATCCAGCATAGCACTTAAACGTGTGCTTAACTTCAAACATCCTGGCTCTGCTGACTGTGGTGGGGCAGTATCAGATCCTCTCTTAAGTTCAAGAAACTGCTAGTGCACTTCTGTTAAACATGTGCTTAAGTGACCTGGAGTGCCACAATCTGCCTAAGAGAGCTTATAGAAGAAAAAGCTTTCTCATATAACACTTAAATCAGGATGGCAGCAGTAAGTAGGACTGTGAACAGGCCAGAGCTTGTCACGGATGGAGCATCCCCAGTTCCTGTTGATGAAGTGGGAGTTGCCCAGCATTTCTCAGACTTAGGGGAAAAATAGAGGTGTTCCGGCAAAAGACTAGTCTGCACATTTCAGAACAATGTTTTGTTCTGTGTGTTTTGTTCTGTTTTATTTCGAGTTTTTGGGAACATAAACATACTGAATATTTTATTGTTGTTCTGTGAGAATCTCATTCTGCTTTGGCCAAATATTGTTTTCACTAAATGGCTTAATTGGAAAAGGAATTGGGCCAAAAAAAGCCAAAACCCCCAACCTCCCAACAAACAGTGTTTTTGTTTTCCAGTAACTCGAAACTCTTCTCCAGCATTCATCTTGCACTGGCCTCACATTACCCACCAGGGATCCTCTTAGTAACTTTGCTTCATCACAAGCCACTTTATTACAGTACATTTGGAAGCTCCTGAAGCTGGAGGTGGAAAAAGCTGCTCTCAACCACAAGTGTTAAGCAAAAGTTGAAGGTCTGAATCAGGGCCATTCAATGAAATTGGTTGGGATTCCATGTAACAATGCAGGAATGTTTTTATATGCTTCTTGAGTTACCTTTTCCACCTCCACCAGATACCTGAAAGCAATGGCTGCTCTACATTCATCAGGCATTCACTCAAGCACTCAATCTTCAGAAACATCCTGGTGGGCTTTTGCATTACCACAGAGCAGTACACACTATTGTTGCATGTTCTTTGCTTTTTAGGAAGCTTTTTTCACTCCATAATTTATTTTGTTTTCTTTATTTTACCTCTGATGATAATATCACTCTTAAAATATGTCTGAAGTTTATGGTGGTTTGGAGAGGCTTAATTAAAGCATGTCAGTATGATGGCATCTTTCATTCAGGAGACATGCAGGAAGACAATGATCTCGCTTTAAAGATGTGGATTCAGTGTCCAAAACATAGGCTCTGGATAAATAACAAGAAACAGAAAAGGATGATGAAAAGATTATTCTAGGACCCAATTTCAGATCTAAGCAATAATACTGTTACTGGGGTACATATATTTCAGAAACAGGAAACAAGCAGCAAAAATTATGTGGAAAGTTCCAGAGACAGAAATAAGTTGGAAATATGATCCAGAGAGAATGGCTGAAAAAATCTCTTTACAGGTTTGAGAGCAGGCTAGAAAATGGTAAATTATCTCCGACTTATTTCAGGCTATCTTCAAGGCTTTTGTATTTCTTTTTTTTCTTTTTTTTTTTTTTTTTTTTCCCAAATCAACAAGATTGTATAAAAATACCTGAATCCCTCAGCAATTTCTCTTCCTAATGGAAATAACTTGAAAGACACTGAACAATGATCAAACAGCATGACATACAACTGCTATGAAAGTAGCCAGGCTTTTGTAGTCAGAGGGGAGGGAGGGCTGGAGCTTTCTCCATACCTGTTTAAAGCATCAAAATAGACTTCATGCTTCTGTAATGCATGAATCTTGGGTATAAGCCAACAACGGCCAAAATTAGCAGGAACTTCCCAAAGCCTGTGGAAGCCAATGGATCAAAAGGTTGCTTGTACAGAGACCAATAGTCAAACTGCTCTCTCAGTAGCATAACTTAAAGGCTAGTTATTATAAAAATCAAGTGCTTAAATTTTTTGTAAGTCTGTTGTCATTCCATATTTGATATACTGGACTTACTTACATGCAAGTCCAAGTGGCTTTCTGGCATATGCTATTACAAGTGCCACACTTCTGCAACTTTTCCAAGTAATGGTTCTGGTTTAGGGGATAAGCTGACTGTCATCTCATATCCAACCAACTGCATTCCCTCCAGCCAAATTCTCCAGCTCTCTTGGTCTCAGATTTGAAATCCCCACCTTTACTCAAAACTCTTTATATTGGTCAACTCACAGAACCATAGAATCTTAGAGTGGTTAGGGTTGGAAAGGACCTTAAGGCCATCTAGTTCCAGCCCCCCTGCTATGGGCAGCGACTCCTCACACTAGACCATGTCACCCAGAGCTCACTGAGTGTGGACTGGAGTAACACCTGATAGGCTGTGAAGAGGGAGAAATCACTAGTTTTCACTTTCATAGTCAGCCCTGGTTCCTTGAGAGAAGGTACATTGGGGTGAATTTTATCACCAAAAAATTAACTTGAGAATGTGTGAGGGATGTGGAAGAGGAGCTCACAACTCCTTTACTACCATTATGGAATGGTTTGGGTTTGCTTCTTTTACCAAAGCAAACTATACAGATAGTCTTTGTTGTTGTTGTTCTTTTCCTTTGGACTCAGAAATCAGTAAGTCACATAAATTCATATCAGGAAAGGCAAGTTTATTGTTTTGTTTTAAACCAATTCTTCTGTGTTTTGTCTTGTCTGCAAAATCCTTCCTGCTTCTCAAATGCAAGATAATGCAGGCAGGCAGATATAAACTTTTAATAGAAACCAGAAAAGATATAATGATAAATGTTTAACTGCAGTTTTCCATTCCACATGCTGACAGTAAGAAATGGGAGGAAAACCAGACATGTTAATGATGTTCTATCATTATCATATTCTATTGAGCTAACATGGAAGGAGGATGCATAATTACCTGGACAGAAACTAAGTATACTGACTTCAGTTATTCTTCAGCTGGAGCTGTTTTTCAGTGCGCGAGCACAAAAAAGCTCTAAGGAATAATACACAAAAATGCTATTATCTTTAGAAAAAGCAATATTCAGCTGGCTTGGCCATTATGTAGGTGAAAGCATGATGGGTACCAAGACTATCAAGTACATTTGCATGAGATTAGTTAAATCATCTAAGCAGAATATCCCCCCAGTCTGTTTCACCCTATGCTCAGATGCTGGGGAACTTGGAAGCAAAAGTAGCAGTGAAGGTGCAACATTGCATGAGCAATTCCGTTTTTTTTTCCGATAGAAGAGGCACAAAAAGGTGGAAAGAGACTGACTCATGTGCAAGTCGGGAAATCGGTAGCTCTGGGTTCCATCACAAGCATGCGACCTCAGGCAACTTGATGAAGTGTCTGGAATCATCTGGAATCACTCTTTTGCACTTGATTCAATTTTGAACAAAAGGCATGACTCCAGAATTCCACTGCAATCCACAGCATTTGGTAGGAGGCACAGTCCATGTCAGTGAGCTGATGTCAATTCCCACCTGAAATGGGGTTTGAGAGGATGGCCCACCCTTTAGCCCTTCTCTGAAATGTTAATAGCCCACCTGGGCATGAGAGGCAATTTCCTATTGCTACCTTGTACTGTGTGTAGCAGGAATCTGATCTTGGTTGGCATCTCTGGGAACCACAATAAGGCAAGTAATACCTCCCTCCCAGCATTGGCTGCACACCATGTCACAGGTTTTGATTCCCTGGTGCCAATACAGTCCAGTGATACTTGCTGCAGCCAAGACAGACGCTCACCTTTCCGGCATACCACTAGATGTGATTGCCAGGATGGATGGGGTCTTTTGGTGGGCTGGCTTTGTTCTGTTCCAGAACCTTCATAGGCAATTTACAGAATATGTCCCCAGGATATTGTGCTTTGGAAAACAGGCATAGGGACTGGGGCATGTTAGCTCAGCTGTGGTTTTATTTGCAGTGTGGAACATGAAATAACACAGTTTTCATCTGGCCACAGAAATGACTAAATAGAAGTACTTTATAACTTTGGGAGTGTTACATTCTTGTCATGTTACAACATTTGCAGATACAACAGATGAAGCAAATTAAATTATGCATGCAGTAAAGGAATGCATTTTTAGTCACAGTCTTTGTTAATTTGCCTTTAAAGAAGTAAATACAAATAACTAGAAGAGGTATCCTGTACATTTGGTAGGTTGAGGGTTTTTCTTGCCTTGTGCTTGTACATGAAATATGTATGTGTGAGTGTGTATCTGTAGGTGACCTGTAAGCCGTACCTGCTGCACCTGTTAGCTGATAGGTCTGACAGTATAGGAGGAGCCACATCCCTCATTTTCACTCCAGTTGTATGCAGCTTTAGCAGTTTGTTTTTTGCAACTGACTGTATGTAATCATCAATAACACAGTCTGAAATAAGTCCCAGTTAACGTTGCCGTAGGAATCTTCCTTCATGTTTGTGCTGGCTTCTGTAGTTTTAAATGCTCAACCTTAATGATGCTTTAATGTTGTTTTCTTTTTTTTTTAATGCTGTGTTTGCAGTATAAAGTCCACAATTTATTTTATTTTCTTTGCCCAACAGGGACATTTTTTTTCCACTGCCTCTCTAATAAGAAGCCTTCATGAGTACGAGAACCATTTATCTTTATTAGTTGTATATTTTGCTCATCGCCTTGCTTACATTTAGGAATTAAGTATTTATTGATCTTTTTCATGAAGAAGAATGCCCCACTGCTCAGTAAGAACAATTACCACCAGCTTTGCACAGAGAACTGTAAGCAAAACAAACTTGCATTACTTCTGAAAGTCATGTCAGAAGTGGTAGGAACTGAATCCGTCTTTTAATGGAGATCCCTGTGGGGTTATTAGGGATTTTTTAAAGAAATCTGTCAAATAAGCTGAGAAAGAGGGGCTTGCATCTCTCTGCTTTGTTTAATTTTCTTTTCTTGCTTTGTTTTACACAAGCAAAGGTGAAGGAATTTTTGTTCTCTTCCCTACTTTTGATTATAATCTCATGCATAGGCTAAGAACTGGTGAGTGTTTGCTCCATCTTATATCATGTGAAACCTGTTCAGTGATAACTGAACGTGATTAGCTTACTCTTATTTTGTTATGAATGAATTTTAAGGCTCAAATGACCAGTGTTGTTGGCTACCAGGCATTACTGCGTCAAGCCTACAGCTCTAACTGGAAGTTGCTGAAGACAGATGTGCAACCCTGAGCAGAAAACTTTGTGTTCATGTCAGCATACATGACAAATCCCCATCACCTCGGAAAACATGGACCTTGTTTTCAACATAACTTCAAGCGACAGCCGCGCAATTTGATGCTCGGCCTGTACCTACAGCACAGAAACCCCCCTTCGAGGAAGTCAGCCACAGAAAATAACTCTAAAACCTCTTTCCACTCCCCAGCAATACCCTGTGTTGTTTGAAGTTACCTCCAGGGAGCAGAAGACTCTGCAGAGCCTGGACAAGGCTGTGCCTGTGTCCCTGACCCCTGGGTGCCCAGGCAGCGGACAGCTCGACAAGTGGTGTTTGCTGACCCAGTCTTGACCACATACTGTTCCCTGCAATCTCTTATTCTCCCAGACTGCTGTGTCTCATCAGCCTTGTAGAAATTCAATTATTTTGGAGACTTATACCTCTGAGACTCCTTTGAATTCAGCTGAAATTGGCTGAGAGAGAGAGACAAAGAGAGGGATGCAGGAAGCCTTCTCTCCTGAGGACATGGGCTATTAACTGTGGACTCTGTCTGTGCATCCTTCTCCTCCCTTATCCCTTGGCAGTTGGAGATTAAAGACAACTTGTGCCCTCTGGTAGAAATCATCTAGGTAGATCACCCTTCCTTTGGAACACACTGCCTCTGGGGAGGCAGCCCTCTGCACCTTGTGGTCCAAACACGCCAAAACTAAGCCCGTCCCCCTGTTTTCTACCAACCCTCTTGAAGTCGCCAGGGCACCCGCAGGACCTGAACTGTGATGCTTTATTCAGGATTGAGGAAGTTTGGGAAGGAAAGGGAGCTTCTCCCCCCCATGGGCTTAATGTGTGCAAGAGACTCCCCTGCCAGGCTGGGCCTGCAGCTGGGGCTCAGCCCCTCACTGGCCCCTCCTGAATGCACAAACTGCTACAATTGCTGTGCTTTTCCTACTTTTTTCAGCTGGGCTGGCACTGCCCATTAGGTGGGATCACCCTACGGAAAGACACACACGAAAACGTGGGAAAAAGCCCTTTTGCCCAAAGCTCTTCACTGAGAGACGCATGGGGTTTAACACTAGTGGGGCCAGCGAGCTCAAACGGCTTCAAGCTGGATGTATGATTCAGTGGTCTCCCATAAGAAACAAAACACTTTTTGCCAGCACTTCAGGGTTTGCTATTTTTATTTTAAAGGAATAGAAGCATAGGGAGGAAAAAGCCTTTCCTCAGCAGCACTGCTGACCCACTCACAGCATTCATCAGCCGCACTTTCCCTCCACAGCAGCAATAATGTCACCTCCCTCCTGCTCCTTTGGGCTGTTCTGACACATCAGTCAAATGCCCGCAGCAAGATTGCCACAAAATGTCTGCTGACAGGAAGGGCTCACAGCTGTGAGAGCTGTTATAACAATCAGCATGAGCACAGCACAGGGGGCAAGCACAGAGGTTGTGTCAGGCATCGGGCCTTGCGCCATATTCTGCAGAACACACTTCTGTGCAACTTCTCCCACTTCACTTCTGATGGATCCATTCCTCCCTGGGGCTGCATCCCTGTGTTTGCTGTTGTTTCTGCAGTGAAACACCTCTGTAATGATATATTTAAGCTCTACAGATATTGCATCTTCATTTTATCGTTTCTACGGCAGGTAGGTTCTTTCTTTGCAAATGCTTTCCTCTAGCTAGGGGTATGTGGCCCTCCATGGAGGTGACCATGGTGCTGGGGTAAATACCCCTGAGAGCCAGGAACCGCAGTGGCAGGAGGTCCAACTGGAAGCAAGGCTGCCCTTTGGTGTTAACAACCCTGGCTTTTATGTTAAGGTGAGCAATGCACATTCAAATGTGCACATCCTATCTATCTATCTATCTATCTATCTATCTATCTATCTATCTATCTCTCTATCTATCTCTCTATCTCTCTATCTCCCCCACTGCCCTTTCTAGTGTAAGATGTTGCAATGGGAGGACCATGTCCCTAGGCTGCGGGGGTGCTGAGATGCTCTCAGGTGTGTAGAAGAAGGAGGTCAGCTCCATATCCTTTGCTACTACACACTCTCCAAGGCAAAACCAGGATTCTCCATGGGCAGAGTTTGGCCCCAGGGGGACTGTGCCCACCCAGAAAAGCCCAGGGCTCTCCAGCAGGTTTGTTGCTGCCATTCAGAATTGGCCCGGATCAGCCTGACAGTGAGTGATATATTATCTGGTGGCATTAATCCACTCGCAGCTTCATCCATGTCAGGTTTGTGATGAAAACTACCCTCCTTTGCTACATCCTCCTTCTCTTCCTCCGCAGGACTGACTCTTTGAAAACCATGGCTGGCTTTCAAAAGGTGGCAGTCGAAAGAGATAAGCAACGTGCCTGCCCATGAAAGCTAACTGTCCTGAATGAGCTCATGGGAAAATCTGATCTAACCTGCCTGTCTGAACAGTGTTTATAAACACTGCTACCCCAGGATTAGGCAGCCCAGCCTGGCTGCACTGCTGTGCTCAGTAAAAGCAGCTGTTTATGTTTCAAACCTTCTGATGTAGCAGGGTTTTATAAAAAAGTCACAAGGTCACACTTCTTTTTTACTTTTTTTCTTTCCCCCCCAAAGCCTCTAAAGGAACAAGCAGTGCTTCAAAACACTGCTGCCTCCATTATGTAAACATTTCAGGATGCTGATGTCACGTCCCCATCCCAAGTCTCAGCAAACATCAAGATTTATTTGTCTTTGGATCTATAAAGGAAACCCAGATTCATTCTACAGCCCAGCGCCTCACTGCATGTAAATAACTACAGGTGGACACACTGAGCTGATTTGCTCCAGCTGATGAGCTTTAACTGGGATGGGAGGTCACTGCTTTTGGTCACTTGCATGTGGGCATGAGGACCCCAGCTCTGCTCCCAGTGCTCTGCCAAGGCAGCCCACTGACATGCACGCAGCACTCAGTGCCCGCCGCCACCGCTCTGCTGCGTGTGGGAATGGGGTCTTCAATCAGGTCTGGCCACAGTGCGTCTGCTGCCCCCCTCTTGGGTTGTGAAGCACTCAGAAGGGGTGCCCCGGGGCTGTAGGTTTCAGGTGGCCTGTTCAGACAGCGGGGTTGGAGGATTATGGGAAGTAGCTGGGGGATGAGGATTTGCTTGCTGAGGCCAAGAGGTGGGATTGCTGGGGGCATTTTGGTTATGTTCTTTCTGATGGCTCCAGTGTTCCTCCTCCTGCCCTGGGCTCTTTCAGGTATGTGTCTTGGGCTCTTGCTGTATGGGGTGTTTGGTATGTGGCTTTTGTTTCTAAGGCTTTCAAAGCTGCTAGTATAGCTGTGCTGGATACCTATGCTGTGTTTCGCTCAGTGTCCTTCCTGCTCTCTTGCTGTACATCAGAGAGGCTCCCATGGCCAGCTGCTGTTGAAGGGGATTTCCCCCTCTCTGCCCCAGCAGTTAAGTGAAGTTCTTTGCTGCTGCTTTTGTGATACCACAGGAATATTTTTCTCAGCTGCTGTTTATTGTAAAAGCATGCTGATCCTCTGATTACACCCTGGTAGGAATGGAAACCCTGGCTGGTTTATGTTACTTGCCTGTCAGCATTTTCACTAGACGAGATTGAAGGTTAAAGGATGTTCACTTAGGACCGTAGGTGTGGAATACTATAATAAAGTTAATAAAAAAAAAGTATTAACATTGCACTTTGCTTTAAGTATTTGATTGGGGTTTTTTATTATTATTTCTGCAACCCAGCTAGCTTTTTGGGGTGGTTCATTAGCTCCTGCCACTGGGGCTGACATATTCTGCTGCCTCTTCCTCCGATTCTAAAGGTGACTGCTAGAGAAACTGTTCTGGTTGCCATGTTCCTTTATAGAAAAGCTTTTTTTTCTTCCTGTCTCATTGCTTCTTGCTGCCTGAGACTTACCCCTGGGACCAGGCTCTGTAAGGACTTGCATCATTTCTGTCTTTCCTCACCCTCTTTTCAGGTTACAGAATTTGCATTTCTATTGAACAAGCAATTACCTCATCCCTGGCTTCAGGCTGCTGCTTTACATAGGAAAATACTGTGGTGCCACTCTATAAATGATATATTATGAGAAATATACAAACTCCCTTCGTGATTTGGAATTGGTAGCTCCCCACAAACTTTGCATACAGCCTAAATGCATAAATACAACCGAAGAGTGATCTGAGGACATGGTTCCCAATTCAGTGCAACATTTGCTTCCCATTTTTAGGTTTTCTGGGACTCCACCCCAAGTAGCTACAGAAGAGATGCTGGGTTCCCATAGCCGATGATGGACAAACCATCCCACTGCCTATATTTATACATACCCCAAGAAAATCCATCAAAAAGCCTTGGCCTTCTCTAAAAGCTCAACTCCCTCAGAGTTCACGTTAGTTACGAGCTTTGACAAGGTAGCCTGGAAAACCACTGTTAACTGAAAGGCAAGGCTAAAGAGGAAATGTTTTGCTGAAAAGTGATCTCTATCTCAAAATCCAGCTCTCCTGTGCCTAGCTTCTATATTTAAAATTTTATCAGAGAGAAAAAAACTATTTTGCAGCAAGGTTTCTGTGCAGAAATGTTGATTGGTTCAGTGCAAAAGTCAGAGTTGCAACAGAGGGTAACTCTTCACTGAGCTGCTTTCACGGAGTATTCCAAAAAACAAGCCTCTAATTAATGTTCTTTTTACTGAAAAATACTCTCTGTCACTTGCTGAGCCGTGTCTGGCAAATTTCAAGCTAACAGTTCTGTATGGCAAAGCTGGGCTGGCACTGAAATAGGGCTTTACATCGAAAAGGAACTGTGACCTTCTGTCCTTTTTCTATTGAATCTTTATGATGGATGTAAATCCACAAGATTAATTGTCAAAATGGGTCTGAAGGGCTCATTTGTCATAACCCTATACATGCATATGTTTGCTCTTCTCAAGCAGGGATAATGTTCATAGTTTGCAGCCAAGATTCATAGATGATAAAGCAGCAATGAAATGTGTAAGCTTGCTTGACGTAACCCTGCTAAAAATAATTCCCAGGATTAAAAATCTCTGTCAGAAAGCCAACTAAATGGTAAAGATAATAACCTCTGCCAGGGCCGCAGGAACAGGTTGCCACCTAACAAACAGCTGGGTTTTGTGGACTTTTAAGAGCAAATATCTGCAATACAGCTCATGGATTAGTAATACTATGATGCAACTTAGTGACATTTTAGAAGCACTGGGGGGAAAGTCAACACGTATGTCTTGCAGTTATTATCTACTTGAAAACAAGAACACTGAGTGTAGTCTTATAGGCCTCAAGGTTTTGACTGCGTTAAAACAGAAGAGCTGTTTTTGTAACAGTTACATGCTAATGCTTTCCTTTGTGAGGATAATCCTATTTTATGATGAGTTTCCAGTAAAAATCATTCCACCCTCCTTCCCCATAATCTCACAACACATTTACAAAATGATAAAGGCTGAAAATGAGCTTCATTCTGCTCATTACTGAGGGGGTCTGTGTATGCTGGAGCATGGAGATGTCCCTGTCCCACGCAGGGGGTTCCTCAGCAGTGGGCAACCCCTTTCTCAGTCGCTGAAGTTTGAAAGACTTCAAGAGCTGTGAGAAGGCACAGGGCTCCCTGTGAGAATGGGATCAAGGCATACGATGGGCTGTAAAGCCTCTCTGGAGTCCCCGCTCCACTGTGGGGTGCAAACGGGACAGAGGATACTAGTGGTCCTGATGCCCTGCTGCAAGGGAGTGAGCCTGGGCAGGTGGGTGATAACCACAGTCAGGTTTTGTGTTTGGTTGCTTGGGTCCATAATAGGCATGTTCGTCCTGCAAAATGTTCAGAAAGGGAATTTTCTTGTTCTCTCTCTTGATCAAAGAGTTCATTTCCTTGATCCTTGTGCTGGATGACAGCATCAGGATGAAACTGCCATCCCTTTCATCCTCATGGGTCAGTTTTTTAAAATCTAACTGAAATGGCTACCTGGTAGGGAAGCATGTTTTAGTATAGTAGTTCTTAAAAGTGTGCTCAGAAACATCAGCCTAATGGGTATCCACCTATGTGAGTTTTTAGATATTTTTAAAATCAAAAAAGCCTGGACAAATTAGTCTAAAATCAGCTCTAAGCTCAGAATAAAAAATGAAAATTGGAAAATGAATTCAAAGCTTTCATAATTGAACATTTCTTGATTCCTGGTATTAAGAAAAGAAATGGATCTCCCAGTTTTTGGTCCTGCAGTCCGGGGGGGAGAATATTTCCAAGAAAAGCTGGGAGCAGAGATCTTAGAGAAGTTTTTGCTTTTAGTAGTTCACCCATTGCTCATCCTAGCATGAGGTCTGCAGTTGAGGAAGCCATCCTGTTTGTAATCTTCTGGTCTGTTGGTTTAGGTGGGGCTGGGTTTTTTGTTTCTTGATTGTTTGGGTTTTTTTATTTTAGGAAAATGGTTTTAATGAAGGGCCAAATTTACTACAACACTTGAACGCGACAAATCATCACTGCCTTGTAATGCTCCATCTTGATACAAACGTGAGAACACAAAGGCTTTGGGGGCTGGAATTGACTGTTCCGCACTATTTTTCTCTCTCTTCCTCTCCCCCTCTTCCCTTCCAGAATCACTGATGCATCTCTAATAGGAAAAATGCAAAGTGTGCAAGTTGTCTTGGCACTGTGGCTCAACATCTTGTCATGTTGCACTATTATGTTGACTCTTCTACGCAGGGAGAGCACATGAAAAACTCCCAGAATCACTGTTCTGGTTCAGGCAGCCACAAAAACAATTCCCCTTTTTTGTTGGCTGTGGGGAAAGATTGCCTACAGAGACAGGCATCTTGGAGCTGATCAGTTGGTTTGACTAAAAGAGCTGTATGGAGGAAAAACAGCGGCACATTGCAGACCTAACTGCGCTCAGACATAGCTATTGTTTCAATCGCCCACTTTTTTGGATGCAGAAAGAAAAGAGAAGGAGCTGCAGAATTCTGCTTCCAAAACCTGACTGTGTTCATTGGTCATAATTATCTTATAAAATGGGAGGGGATGAAATAGGGAAACTTGACCCAATTGTTTTCAAGACTTCTGAGGCATGAATTCCATTATTTTGGTATTTTGTGGTTATGCCCACTGAAGTATGAAGTCCTTCAGCTACATGTGTCTGTCCATATGTTTTTATTTTAAGGTATTTATAGAGCTCCACTACTGTGGTAGCTGTGCGTTTCACAATCTATAGTTCAGCACATTGCTCTGAACTAATACTGGTGACGGCCCACCTCTTTGCACAAAGGGAACTGAGACAAAGCATACACATTTGGGGAACTTGTCGGGGGGTCTTTCTCATTTAAAGAAGCATACTTGTTTCGGTATATGTTTTATTTTTATCATGTTTAACCTATTTATCAGGTCTTGAGGAACTTCAGCACAATGATTCGGAAACATTAAACCCTATCCCAGATGATGAAGCCAATGTTGTAGTGCTTATAGCTCCCACCTGCCTCATATCACATGCGTCCTGTAACACAGACTTAGTGCAGTCTGCTGCGAGTAAGAAATGGGACCCAGTCCTTTCCAGAAGCAGAGAGTCCTTGGCAAAAGCAGATAGAAGAGCTCAGCAAAGAAGCAAAGACCTTCATGCCCCCTTTTCCACTTGGTTACAGAAGGATTCATAGCAGACCTAAGGCTAAATTCTTTGATCAAAGGAAAAACTTCCTAACTTTTTCTCATTGGCAGTGGTTTTTGTAGCGGTGTTTCATGAAAAACAAGGGTGCTGTCTGTTCTACTTAACAAAAGCAGCAGCAAATTACCAGGCTGTTAAATTGCTGGTTGCTGGTTTGCTTACACAATGTGTACGTGCTGAAATGCTACCTTAGGTCAAAATGAAACTGAATAGTAGAGCCATTTGACTGCTAAGGGACAGAAAAGGCAGGAAGAATACGTGCAGCAGCATATTCGAAAACACTTGTTATAGGCTTGGTTGGAAAAGTATTGAAGTTAATAATGATATCTTCAGCGGGTTTGGATCAGGATTTTACAGAAAAGCATTTGGGCTCATTCTGTGGTTGGTTTATATATGAAAGATCTGTGGTTTGATGATTGCAACAGAGGATGCCTCAAGCGGCTTTACAAAAGTCACTTGTATGTGAGCAGCAGCCTGGTCACACTCTGTTGGAGCAGGGGCCTGGGATGATGCTCTTGGGGGTCATTCCTTACTCCCTGCCCTCAAACCTTGCTTCAGTGATTCTGACACTGCGGTGATTACAGTCCCTTAGAAATTTGCATGGTTACAGTTGTTCCAAGATGTGATGTTGACACACTAGCTTCGCTATTAAAGTTTACACATGAGCAGTCAGTCCTTTATCTGAAAGGTATGCCAGACAGAAAAGGCCTCTGAAGCTATTCTTGCCTCTGTGGTGCAAATCATCTGGGTTCAGGCATGTTAGTGCTATCTCACAGGAGGTCTTTGGACTTCCCAGGCCTGGTTGGTTATCCAAGGTGAATCCTTACCCCCAGAGCCCTGCAGTAGCATCCATTGTGTGGTTCATCTGGGAGCTGGATGCTTGAGGCAAGACTCTGGATCATAGCTCAGCATCCCATACTGCAACCCTGGAGATCTGCTGTGCCAGGGAGCATGGTACACAGGCGCCCCAGCATCTCTGCTGAAGTGACCACGGGTCCAGCCAGACCTGTCAAGCTGTTGCGCATTGGCTGGCCCAGAGTACCTGGGGAACCTTGTTGTGTCAGTGTCTGGAAGGTGCTGAGGGAGAAACACGTCCGTCTCTGCCGAGTTGTCTGGCTAGTTCAGGCTCCCTGTTACACAAAAATGGGGCACCTCCTCCTGCAGCTGAGCTGCTTTGGAGCCAGCCTTTGGCAGGTCACTGTGTTGGGGCAAATCAGTCTCCCAAACCTTGAGCTCACTTTTCATGGAGCTAGTTTCAACTCACACAGCGGGTTGCTGTGCTAGTCTGCAGCCAAGATAAGCCACATAGCTGAAAGTTGTCTCTCTATAATTTATTCCCTGCTATAGCAATACATGTTTTAATACTGGTGTCAGTGTGTCCACATAAGCATGCACTTGGTGCACTGCTGGTTTACCAGTACCTAACCCACAACCTTCTCTCCCTGTCTTCTGCCTGTAATACAAGAAGGGTAGGGCAGACGGTCAGTGAGGAAAAAAATATGAAATACCTTCACTGTATTGTTAGCTGAGGTTGCCTTGCCTTTGTCAGCGTCACATCAAGATATCTGTCTTGAGGGCAAGGTGCTTCTGCAGGGTAGACAAATGACCTGCAGGATTTCAGGCCATTAGACCAGAGAGGTTCATAACACCTCTCTGCCCTGCTCTCACTTTGTAAAGGGAAATTTTCCACATAAAAAGTCTGGTAGCTCTTCCCCTGAAATATTTAATTCCTAATGAGTAAAGCTTTAGAGAGGGCCATAAACCCCAGATAACACGGCTTTTGGGATGCTGAGGTGATGCTGTGGCTGGCTCACAGTTGTGTGTGGATTATACCCTGGTGTTGGCAAACCATTTAGAAACTCTCCAAGAAGAGCACTCTAGCTTCATAAGTCACGTGGTTTAAGGCCAGAAGGAACTATTAGATTGTCCAGCCTGACCTGTATAACGCAGGTCATAGCATTTTCCTGAATAATTTCTGTTCCAGTCCTGTAACTTCTGTTCGAGCCACAGTGTACCTTAGAAAAGAACATGTAGTTTTAACTAAATGAATCCAGAAATTAAGTTTAGGGCTTTTTTATTCAGTGGTAGTTTGGTTTAGCAGCTATTTGCTCTTGATGGTATGTGATGGATAAAATGAACTGTATCTTGTTTCTAAGCTAAGATTCCAGACCTGAGATCTCGTTATGCTTTTGCCTCCTACAATAAAAAGCCATCTAGTATCAAAAATATCTTTTAAACATGAGAGTTTTAGCTATGAATTACAAAATCCTGGAGCTCAAGATCCTGATCACTTCAGCTGATCACAATGAAGAGAACATTTTTGTTCCTTAGATCTCACTTCTTTTTCTGTACACTTATTATGCCTGCAGAATGGACTTGGAATTTGTGGAAATTAATAGAATGTCTATCTAATACACTACCAAGCATGCCTCAAATCCTGCTCTTCAGTCAGGTGGAGGAATTGCCTCCTGCCTTGCTTGAAAAAACCATCAGCTGAAAAAAAAATTGCTATTAGAGCAATGCAAAGCATTTCATCAGACCTCGGAAACAGTTGAACTTAGCCTTGGGCCAGAAGCAGAGAGAGCTTGTGAAGCTCAGCTCACGCTGGCAAAACTTCAGCTGTGAGAAATGCTGCTGCTCCTCCTCCCATGACAGCTTGCCCCTTCTACCACGCTCCCCAGAGCCACCCACTCAAGGAGGATGTGGAGGGAGACAAAAGCAGAAGGAAGCAGCTTACATCAGCTGTCACCACTCATTTTCCCTGGGGAAGGATTTGGTTTTCCGTCCCCACTTTTCCCTTAGTGTGTGTGGATGCAGGGTGGCATGAGAGTGTCTGAGACATCCTTGATGTAAACTGCCTTGTGTTGTCCTTGAAGGACTTTCGGGGTTGTTGGATACTAAGACTGCCAAGAGGAAAAGTAGATAAGCAAAATAATTCACATCTCATCTGATAATGTTTGTTGGAGTGGGGAGGAGTGGCATACTTTTGCTGGAGCAAGACATCTCCATTGGAAGCTCTCTGCTGGTAAAGTGCTCCTGAAACAGAAGCAGTTTACAAGAGTCCCCTAAACTAAATATATAGTGACTGCAGAATCATGTTACTGCATCTCACAACTTCTGTTCTTAAATCATAAAATGGAGCTGCTTGCTGTAGCTATGCTAAAAACATTAAGTGTGGGCCTGACTCAATTCAAGAGAATCTTTGTCGAGGTAGTTGGTGCATCTGGTTAGTCACCACAGTGAGAAGTCAACTGTGAGGAAGAGCTGCATGATTAGCAAGTTTGTTTGTTTGTTTTAATACAGAAAGCAAATTTACAAAGAGTAAGGGTTACAGACAGGGTTACCACTTAACTACCATCTCTGATAGTTATGCAAAAGATGCTACATACCTACATAACTGCTTTGATGTTTAGGTCTCCTCCAATAGGTGGTTACTGATATTTTCAGCTTCCTATTTCAGCTCCTTACCCTAATTTCCCTTTTATTTTGCAAGTTCTTCAGCTATGCCTAAGATGGAGAAATGTGCTTTTATAGATTGGGGTCTGCAGTGTGTTGTACAACAAGAAGCTGGTCAGGAGTGAAGCACCTATGTGTTGCTGGGTTAGCACCAATACTTGGCCAGCTACGTGAGGGTTTCCACCAGTGAGCCAGACACCATTGCATCTTCAGCCCTCCATGTCATACATATTCCTATGCCATGGGCTGAGGGGGTAGCAAGAGATCTGTTAAAACCATCCCGTCCACTTAGCATGTGCCCATTCTAGAGTAGAGAAGTCCTTGGTGGCTCTTTTGGATGTGGTCATCATTCTCTCAGCTTTGATAGCAGGCTAGTCCCCACTGGCAGCTCTTAACATCCAAGTTGCTCTTCATTTGTTCTGGCTTAGCCTCTGCTTGTTGGTGTATGGCCCTTCTGAAAGAAACCAAATCAAATGCAAGTTGGAGAGAAAAGAAAGTACATACAAGTGATACCCTAATTCACAGGTATGATGAAAGGTACAGGGGAAAGTGAACAGCAAGCTTGATTGGAAAGCTCTTGCCATAGTTTTGTGAAGACCCAGCATAAAGGAAATATGCCTCTTTTTCTTGGCTGCTTGTTCCTGCCTCCTTCTTTGTTTTGGCACAAAAGATGATGTAGCTGGGGATTGGAGTACTGATCTAGCTGAAAATAAACGTGAACCAGCAGTCTGCTAAGTTGCTGGCTGCAAGTCGTGAGCAATCTGTACAGAGCTTGCTAAATAGGTGCAAAACTTGGTGTCAGATCTTCCTGTGAAAAGCAGTCATTACCTATCCCCCCAGCTATGCTGCTTTCCCCGGTAACTACACACAGGAAAGCAAGCCAAGGTAGGAGTCCATAACTGTTTTGATAAACCGACTGATGGCTTGCCAAGTCATCTGATGTTATTTAGTTTTATCTTCACATTTCTTTTACAGCCGATTTCTATTGTACACCTAATGAAACAATAGTGCTGCTGTCTGCTTTGGTAATTGTCTTTGCATTGACTGGCATGTTGGCAGATGATTGATGGCCTCAAGCTGCTGTGTAGAAGACCCAACAGTATCAGTGCTTGCAGGACTGTAGCAAGTGCTTTGATGTTGCTAACCTGGAGTGCTGCATTAACATTAGACTGTAACGCATGCAAACATAAGTGCCATTAATTTCATTGAGATGGCTACAGGGTAGCTCATCTCATATCTGAATGCCTGATAATATTACATTAGGCATTTCTCTTATCCCACTTGCAACAATTTCTTTCCAATGAAAAGGCCCATCTAGCACTTGCAAAAGGGTGGTTTATGTGGATATTTGTTTTTTATAAGTATATAAAGAGATATCCATCTAAATGTATAATAAACACCTCATAAAGCAGCTTGACTCTACATAGAGATTTGCAGCTGTGTTTACATAGCCTGACACTGCAATATCCATACATCATCCCTTCCTCAAGGAAGTTTTGCTTCTCTTTTATCTCTTCTTGCCGTTTAGAGGCTGTGAGTTAGAATTTACTTCACTCCCACATGACCAAAGCTTACCATCACCCCATTGCATCTGCTTCTCATCAGATGTTGTGGAAACATGACAGCATAATAAAGTGTTGTGCTAACTTGATCCAAAAGCAGTTGTAAGAGGTGTACTTAGAAGAGGTGTGCTTCAACTTCAGCATCGCTGGTGGGAATGCAACTTGAAATAATGAACATCTAGGTCAGGTTTAGACCTTGTTTTCCTCATGCCAGCAGGCTGTGAGTCTCTCAGTCTTCTTGGCTAGAGCCATGCTTATACGAGACCATTAACATGCTTTTCCCCAAACCTCTCCAAAGATGCTAACAAATTAGCCAAAGTGCTGTTCTTTTTCTGCTCTGCTGGTATCCTTTTTTATCAAGAAATGGGTTCTCCAAAATTCATCAGTGGAAAGCAATTCCTTGTCTCTGTGGGCGGCATGGTGCTGCAGGCACTGAGCTCAGACCTTTCAAAGGAATTCCTACCTTCTGGTTTGATTAGCAAGGCTTTGACTTGCTGGGGTTTTCTGAACTTGCTCCAGGAGCTCACTTATACAGAACTGCCTTGTTACTTTGTCCTGCTCTCTTGTGTGTTGTCTAAGAAGGAATTAATTTGTTCCTTTGTTATGAATCATGCACGGCCAATGGAACCTGTGACTGTACACATCCTAAAGATACCTAAATAACATAATTAGTCTACATATGCATGTGTACATACGCAGAAACACACACTTCTCTACTACTAGAAGTTTCCTGCAGGTGGTAGAAAACGCCACAGCTTACACTTACTGCTCATGATGACAAAATGCATTGCAGTTGCAGTAGGTAGAAACTCCTGTTCCCTTGCGCTGGGCATCTTCTATGCATGGTCGCTAAAACTGTTCTGCTCCAAAGAGCTGGTACGGGGTTTCCTCCACACGGTGTCTGTGGAAGTTCCTGCCTCCTCTGCTTTGCTGCTGCCGGTTTCCCTGGCTGCAGCGAGGCAGAGGAGGTGTGAGGATGGAGGGCAGGAGCTCTATCAGAGGCTGCTGTGCTGCACCCTGGTCATCCCTTCTGGCAGTTGTTCTCCAGCATGATGGCAGTCATCTGGAGATCTCTCTGGGTGGCTCCTAGGGAGAGCAACATGAGCCATAGCTGAGGCTAAAGCTCTGCCTGGTTTGAGCAGTGGTGATTTGCAGCAGATCTAAGTGGAGCATGAAGGCAGACTGTCTACTCTTCTTCCCAGCCACCACCCCCTGAGCTATACAAAACCCTGGGTCATGCACACCCTGGGGGTCCTTGGGCTGAAGGATAAAAAAGCAATTGAGCTTGGTGTGCCTGATTTTGCTACCCTTTGTACTGCACATGAAAACTCGATGTACAGGCCTGAGGCTTTGAGTGAGTGGGATAGAAAAGCTGTGTTTGTTTTCGGGCAATTCTCTGGTACAGAATTACACTGTAGGCTTCCTCTGGAGATCAAAGAATATTTCACAAGTCTTCTAGCCTCATTTTCACAGACAGAGGTGCTGTGATGAAGGGAGGGGATGCTTCTCCACAGGTGGATAAGACAAACTCGGCAGGCTGTCCCAGGGGAGAGGGCTGTTTGCTGAAATTTAAATCCACAGCAATGTTATACAGATTGAAAGAATAAACTTGCCATTAGGCTAATGTAAATAGCTCTTCCATATGTTTGGTCTACTCATCAAGCATGTTTTCAGTTACGCCTATTATGCTGTTAGTGCTCAGCAACGTTTGTAGAAAAAGCTCAGAAGGAAAACAGTGCTTCCCTCCTTGCCCAGGCCTGGGATGTTTCTTTCATGTTCTCCAGAACTGCTTATCAGTCTCTAGGAATTTAACAGTCTCTTTGTCCTGTTCAGGAAATGCCCTGTCAGAAAGAATTGTTCATCCAAGTGGTTTATATCTCACAGTACAGATTACAGGGGTCGATTCTGAAATTGCTTTATTCCAGATGCTCATGCTTGATTGTCCATATTTCTAGAACTGACAAATCTGTGTTTTGTAGTAGTTTCTGGTGTGTTCTGCAGGTGAAGGTGAGAATTTCCAAGTCAACCCTAAAGCAGCATTATGAAAAGGCAACACATTGGAGAAGCAGCCTCCAACGCAGCCACTGTAGGCTGTCCTTGCCTGGCACCGTGGGCTTGCTTTCATAGTGGCAAGGTTCTGAACAGTGATATTTTACAGTGTGGGCAGGATGCCTCAGTTGTTCAGGGTAATGAATTCTGGCTGCTCTCAAATCTCTGTATGACTGTGCATCTGAGAGGGTGAATGCTGCTCAGGTTTCATGGGCTTTCTCATCCTTGCTGAGGCATTATAGGATGGTTGCCCTCGCTTTTCCCACAGAGCATCCTTTAAAAGACAATTGGGAAATATGTAAGTCACAAGTAATGTTGCAGAAAATTTCCACCAAGATTTCCAGCAAAATCTTTCTCCTCTTCTTCCTCTCTATTTTAAAGTAGTTTGAGGTTTTTCTGCTTTTGTTGTTTTAATGTTTTTCCAGTCCTCATTTTAAGCCAGATGCTGTTGTGACCATTCACACACATGTGTGGCAGACACGACCATGTAGCTGAGTACTTGCATATGCCTTCATGCTGCTTTCTGTAACAGTAAAGTGTTTTCTGTACATTGATCAGATGGGGATTCTCTCTTCACTCCTTTCTGGTGTGCTCTTCCTCCCTGCCCTCCTGTCACCTACTCAGCAGAGCTGTATGATCTCTCTTCCCACTCGGGTGCGCACTATAGAGACCTGCCAGCTAATCTCTCAGAACTTGCTCACACTGCCACAGCCATCTTTGCTCGAGGAACGGCAGGCTGGCAGCCCTCCAGTCCGCCTGCTGGATCCGGGCCAGCTATTTATTGCAAAACTTCTGCTCCTCTTGGACTTTGCAGCAATTTCCATCCCCCTGGGTGATTTGCCTAGCACCAGGTAGAGAAATCCAATAAAAGGCCCTGGGAATTCGCTCTGTGCTCAGCAACACATAGTTGCTACTGGCTCAAATCCTGTTTCTTCTACAGCAATATACAGGGACTGTAAATCCAATAAAAGGTACTTTAACTTGTGACTGCCAATATTTTGGTGGGACTGTGTGACAAGGAAAAAAGTTACTTATGATGGGAATGGAGCTGGGATCTACATGCCAGAAATAGTAAGAATCACTGGGAGACATGTAGAAGAGCAATAATTTTACTCTTCGCATCACTTTTGGACCAAGATTTAATCTATTTCTTTCTCATGCATCATAAAGACTTCTTTCTTTTACTTATATTTATTAAAACGAACCAAACAAGCTGCATTTCTCTGTTCACTCTAGCCTCTGCTGCTGCACCCTATGCAAACGTGCCCACAAAATGGGGCTCTTTGCCTACGTTTGATGTTAGTGCAAATAGGTTCAGAGGGGCTCCTCTCCAAATAATCCCCATGGCAATGGGAGCCAGTACTTTCGATGCATGTCAGTTAATTAAGTGCCTGTACACCAGGTCGCAGAAGTGTTGTTTTCTTTGCACAGGAGAGAAACATCTGTCTCAATAGAGCTCCTCTGACAGAAGAAGCAAGTGTACATACGAACTGTTCCTCAGCATGAAAACTGCCGATTGCTGATCTATGTTACCCTGCGCACAAGCCACTGCTTGTTCATATGTATTTTAATGTGGAATGTGGGAAATCAGCCTGAGACTGAGGTAAAATGCAAACCTCTGAAGGCAGTAGGGCAGCTGGAAAAACACCTTTTTCCCAGTGGCATGTAAACAGGTGACCCAGAGCCGGGAAGGCAGATGGACTAACAACTTCAGTGGACTAACCTTTTCCTTTTGCAAATGTGCATTAGGTTGAAGGTGAGGATCCACTTGATTCCCACAGCTTTCTGTATCCAGCCCCTGTGACCAAACAGCCTGGCAGTTTTCAGGGACTAATGAGGCTGTGTGGTCTTCTTCTTAACAGAGACGAAAGGCCAGCGCTAAGGCTGGCCACAGAGCTGCTGTGTCCACATCCAGAGCCAGGGGCTTGCTATGAGCCTGCAGACATGATCCCCAGCTGCCCCTCTGCCCCACAGGCTCTAGGTTGGGTTTGCATAAAGCTTTGCTGTCTGCCATGGCACAGGGGTGCAGCACTCTCTTGGTGCACTGGCTTCTCTTGCAAGCATCAGAATGGAATGTTTTTAGGGTGTCCTTGGGCACCTCAGTCCTGCTTGGGTTCACAGTGTTTTGGTACCTTCTACTGCAGCTGTGTTCCCTGAAAGCTGCTTGCAGAGAAGACAGTTGGCACACCTCTGTTGCTTCTCTTCCTGAGCTGTAGTGGTGGGGTCTCCTAAGGGGCACCAACACATAAGGAGGGAAGCTGGGAATCATTGCAGTGCTGTCCTTCTTGATCATATCTTGTCATGATCTTGGACCTTGTAAATGAAAGGTAGCAATTACCCTTCCATTGCCCTTGATAATGGTTTATTAGTAATTGCTGTGATTATCTATAATTGCCTGTGTTAATAGTGTGCATTGATTGGCAAGGTTCAGCTTGAGGTTGATTTCTGCTTTGGCGGGAAGGCAATGGCTGTTTAGTTTGTCACTGCTGTCTTCCGTAATAATGTGTTTCAAGTCAATGAAAGCTACAGCTTAGGACAAAGCAGTTGTATTTAGGATGATGGACTAAATCTGGCTTTCCAAATTAAGCTCAATGTCTCTCTCAAGACAATTCCAGGCTACAAAGGACTTCCAGAAGTATCGAGAACCCCCAGGGAGTACAAGCTGCATTATTCAACCATGCTTTGAAGAAGTGAATTGTGTTCAAGAGCATGCCCATCACTGTGAGCTGAATTAAATAACATCCAAGTACCAAGTACTCTGCATGTGGAAGGAGCTGGTTCCTTGATGTTTTTATAGAACCAGCCCCAATGTCATCCTAATCTAAGAATTTCTATTTCAGAAAACCTAGGCAGAGAAAGAGGTAGGGCAACTGTACAAAAGAAGGACTGGCTATTTGTCTCCATTGCAGGGTAGAAGAAATCCTGTCCCAAAAGAGGGCTCCATGGACTGGTTTTCTGCCAGGAACCAGTGTGCCTGCTTGTCCCCCAAACAATATGGGAGCTGAAAGAATTGCTACTCAGGTATTTACCAGAGGTGGTTCTGGATCAAAACCCTGCTAGAGCTTGTGGTCAGGAGTTTCAGGTTTAGATCTTGATTCTCACCCTCGCATTCCTCCACTGCGCTGAACCTGCTTCTTCAAAAGTGCTCGAGTTTTGGGTGTATCACAGTATCACAGTATGTTAGAGATTGGAAGGGACCTCAAAAGATCATCTAGTCCAATCCCCCTGCCAGAGCAGGAACACCTAAATAAGGTGTTAGATGGAGGGGTTTCTCAGGGCAGAGATGAAGGTAAAGGCTTTACAGAAAGAAGTGTGAAAAACTGCATGAATGCAGATGTACTTTATCACATGCTTCTACATCCATCTTTTCAGTCCACATTAGTTGCCTTGCATAGATACAAATCTAGGACTTAAACCTGCAGTAATTTAGTGTGTATGATGCGTATGCACCTAATGTCCTTTCATAAAGTCTGATGGGCACTTCTGCTGTATGAAAACCCATATACCTTTCAAAGTTCTGCCCTCCAAATTTCCTTCCCAGGTTATTGGAACAAGGTGATCCTCTGTAGTTACTAATCAGGGATGGGTGACCTGCTTTGCTTATGGGATTGAGGAGGACCCAGCAGACTGATGACTACTGGAGTGGCACCTGGGAGCAATTAGTTTAAAGCCACTTTAAGTTAGCTTTTGTTTCCTGCCTGAGATGACCCAGAGAACTGGGAAAAATTTCATCCTGACTGTAATACGTTATATTCTGTCCTTCTGGGGATGGGAGACAGCTCAAAGCTGTTCCAAAACAGCCATGTGCAGCCGTGATATAAACAACACAATGCACATTACTTTCGAGCAGGCACCACTGGCTGAAAAGACTCTTTAGAAATATTTTCCCGGTGTTTATAGTAACAACACGACATTGAGAATGGAGGAGAAGGAAGAGTTGAATTTAACATGTATGTATTTGATGATCTTTTTGCACGTTTGCTTTCAATTCATTTGGGGGTTATTCAGTGAAATTTGGCTTCCCTTTCTACCCACTCGTTTGACTTTCAGGGCCAAGGACAAAAGGCAGATTTTAAAATATTTTCTTTTATAGAATTTTTTGGGTTTGAAGAAAGAACCACAAGCATTAAGGGTTTTTTTGCTTTTATGTATATTTGTATTTGCATTGTTGTTTGTATAATATTTGTATTTTCAACCAAGTTTGTCTTTCTAGCGCCTCTTTCATCCTATTCAGTCAACACTGGGTTTTTCTGGATTCTTCTTGTGGTTGTACTGATGTGTGTGGTCTGACATTTGAAAAAAAAAAGAGTCCTTTAGCTGGACATGCCTACTAGGATTTTACAGGGCCATGGGTAGTTCTGCATTGATGGACTAGCACCAAAGACCCTGTAAAAGAGTAATGAGCAATTTTAGGAAGTGCTGAGGATTCTCCCTTTGAAAAGCCAGCCCTTTATTTAAAGATGTGTCAGAGCAGATGCTTGGGAGCTAATTAATCCCTTGCACTGCACATCTCAAAATCCCTGGATTTCTATACACGACATGTGGTTGTCACTAACAACAGGCAAACCCCAAGCTAATGGCGTAAGAGACAATGTGCTTGCAGATATGTGCACTTCATTTAGATAATTGTAGGAGATGCAATATGCTCACTAAGAAATGTGAAGACAACTTAGATTTACAGGCATGCCTTATATTCATGTAAAGAAAGATTTGGGGGTATGGTGTTTAGTTTCCTGAGAACAACCACATGTGTCGGAAGCTGAACATTCGAGTAGCTCATGGAGGATCTCAAAACGGAAAATAAATGCTCTGAGGAACAAATATTCATATGTACTTTCTTTTCTTTCTTTTACTTCTCCTTTTTTTTCAGTGAAGCTTTTATTTAAGCCTCGCTTTGGATCATAGCTTCTTCACTCAACAACTCCAAAGTGGATTTTAAATTGATACTATTTTACAAAACTTTCTAGCTTAATTTTGCTCAAAGCAATTTAAGATAAAATATCCCCTGACATCCTTTGATGTGTAAAGCAGCAGACTTTTAGGTAATGTTTCTCCCTTAGAGCAACAGAAAAAGTGCAAGGGCCTTTAGACAAATACTCTATAGGAAACCCTGCATCAGCTAGCACACAGTGGCCCTTGAGAGCACCTTACCTCAGCCTTGCCGAAGGATCACTAATAAAAGCAAACCTTGGCCCACTGCCCCACCCAGGGGTTCTTTTCCCATGCGCCAGTGTCCTGGTTTAGCAGTAGCAGTCATTTTTTCTACTGGTGCAGCACTGTGTTTTGACTTTAGACCTGGGAATAATACTGATAAAGCCGATGTTCAGTTGTGGGTCAGAATGTTTACCCTGACCAAGGACTTTGTGAGTCTCATGCTCTGCCAGGGAGGAGGAGAAGCCGGGAGGAAGCAGGGACAGGACACCTGACCCAAACTAGCCAAAGAGGTATTCCATACCACAGCACGTCATGCCCAGGATGTAGAACTGAGAGTTCCCGGAAGGGCTGGATCATGGCAGGGTGGGGGTGAGGTACCGGTTGGTGAGCGGTTGTATTCTCTTCCTTGTTATTTCCTTTATCGTTATTACTATTAGTGGTAGCAGTAGTGATTTGTGTTATACCTTAGTTATTAAACTGTTCTTATCTCAACCCGTGGGAGCTGCATTCTTTTGATTCTCCTCCCCGTCCCTCCAGAAGCAGAGGGAAGAAAGGTGGGGGGGGGGGGAAGTGGACTTCGTGGTTCTGATTTACGGCCTGGGCTTAAACCACGACAGCCAGCTTCCCAGAAAGAATACGGTTGGAGAGCTGGTTCTCCTGGAGTCTGTTGGATCATAGTGCTGAGTGTGGCTGAATGCTGCCTCACATGGATACCAGTCTGTGACCACTGCTCTCCCCAGACATTCCTCCTTGCTCTTCTCTGTGGTACCTCACTGCTCCTCCCCTCCTCTAAGGCATTACTGCTGTTAGTGAGGCATGTTAGGTGATGACAACATTACTCGTGACTTTCATGCTCTTGAATCTCGGGCTAGAGGTGAATTACCACTATCATCCTGATAGCCAGCTTGCGAAGGGCTGGCAGGAGGAAAGGGTGCACTGGGGGCAGCCCTGCTGGCACAGCTAAGTGGGCTCCCTTCCCAGAGGACTGACCCTGCTGCAGCAGAAAGGTACATCTATTCTCAATTGACGCAGCTTACCCCTGGAAAGCCATATTATGGATATCAGAGATACCATTTATCACCACAGAGCAAGAGATGGCTATTATTACATACTTTACCTGCCATAAAAAAAGCTGTTCATCTACGTTTATCAAAGTTTAGAAGCTAATGGTGCTGTTGTTGGCTGCTGCTGCTGCTGCTTTGCTCCTTGTCTACTGTCTGACTTGCGTAACAGCAAGTCACTTGCACGGCCTGGGAGGCACATGCCAAGGATGGGGCCAATGGACTCCAAAAGTCATGTGCATTCACATGACTCAGGAAGACACTCGAGTCTGCATGTGTTTCAGTATGATACATACCATGCCTTTCCTTGTATGTGCATTTTGTGCTCTGGGACTCCTGCAAGAAAGGGCAGTCAGCTGGGCCATCACTCTAGTTTTGGGGAAGCTGATAAACTCCATGGTGTCCATCACATCTGGGAACATGTTTACTGCTAGCCTAAGGCGGGGATTACTGTGATAACTACTGTGCGGGGTTTGGAGAAATGGGAAACAGTCCTTTACCCTACAAGTAAATTCATGGTGGTGTTCAAGGCCAGGTTGGATGAGGCCTTGGGTGACATGGTTTAGTGTGGGGTGTCCCTGCCCATGGCAGGGGGGTTGGAACTAGATGATCTTAAGATCCTTTCCAACCCTAACTATTCTATGATTCTATGATTCTATAGTCGGGTACGCAGCAAGCTTTAGTGGTGTCTCACTTGATCTCATGAGGAACCAGGCCAACAGTAATAACAAAAAGCATGAAGAATGATTTTTGTTTTCCCTCTGAAGAACAAAGCAGGGGGACATTCCTTTCTCACCAAACAGGCAGAAGGGACAGTGAGCTGGACCTTTTTGTAGTATAGTCTAAGCTAGACAAAATTACTATGTATATTTTCCTAATGATCTCACCAAGGCCCTGAGATAATGCTGTCTCTTCTGGCAAGAATAATAATAGTTTTATTATTGCTGGGCATTTTATCATCTCTTCAACAAGCTCTGACTTTTAAAGACACAATAATAGGGGTTTAGCTTTTTTTAAAGCTTTCTTTTACCAGTTATTCGGACCACAGATTCAGAGTATTCTAGAAAGAGCTATGCACAGAAAACAGGGCCAAGTAACAGTGGAAATGCTGCCTCTTCATGCAGAATTTGTGGGTAAAGACACGAGACCCTGTCACTGGGACAAAGTGTTAGGTGCCCAGGACTCATAAATATGAGGCCTTGGGCAAGGGGTATATAGCTTTTTCGGCTCCTCTAGTGATGGCATGATAATGCCTCACTTCACTCATAGGCCTTAGTGTGAGCTCATTACTTAGTGTGAAATACCTGGTAGATGAAAACTGCAATTGACAGCAGAGGCCAGATTCTCTTCTCATTTATACCAGCCCAGCTCCTCTTAAAGTGAATTGAGGCTGCTCCAGGGAAACCTGGAGGAAGGTTTGGCTGCACGTTAAAGTACCGTGGCTGATCTGTACGTGCAGAGCTCCCTTGAGGCAAGCTCCTCCAGCAAGCTCTCTGGCCTCTGCTTGCATGGAACCCCCATGCTTATTTTATTTTGTTGCTGCTTCTTTTTTTCCTTGGCTACCAAGGACCTGGTACTGCTCTTGCTAAAGCCAGCGGGCTTTGGCTTGGTTTGGCGGGGTGATTTGCCATCAGAGGCAGCTCTCCACGTTCTGCAGTGCAGCGGGCATCCCCTTGGGGCAGGAGATGGAAAAGTGGCTGGGAGCCATCTGCATCTAACCCGAAATCCTAGGATGAACTAGCACCAGCATGTGGAAACAAGCCCTGGAGAAACCCTGTGAGATTGGAGCAACCTGGGTTGCCTGCTGTAGTTATCATCTGGCAATGGTCCACCATGTGAATTGAGGTGCAGGCAGGCAGGGCATGATGGCCAGGGCCATCCCCACAAGGAAGATAAATAATAGGAAGCACTTTGTCAGCAGGATGAGGAGGCTTAACCTTAGAGGCTATCCTGTCTCTGTTCTTGGGGATGGTGGCACTGGGTCAGGCAGGGTGAGGGGAAGGAGGCCCCTGCACCAGCCGGCCACATGGCTTTGCAGAGACCCATCAGCAACACATAGCCAGGTCCCTCCTCCGCTTCTGGGGTACTTTGATTGTAGTGAAAGGCTGCAAGAGCTAGGGAAAGGAAAAGCCTGCTCTATGCTAAATTGATGTTCGAATTGTGAAATGCTTCTAATAACTTGCATCTCAGGGAGGGGCTTTATCTGACCAGTGTTCAGATGAGTCTGATACTGAATGCGGTGGTACCTTATAATAAACCACATCTGAGCATAGGCTACTCTGAAGCAGCATTATTTCATGGCAATATGTATCCATGGTTTATTGAAGTTGGAAGGGTGGAACCCAGATGTTTTCTGATGCTAGAGTACCTGTGTTCTTTAACTTCTTTTACCCCTACTCCAAATCCAGCCCGATGCTTCCTGTAACATCTTCCTTAATTGCAAGCAAGGGCTTGAAACTCGCTCATGATCAAAGGCTGCATTTTGACAGTTCAGGTGCAATTAAATGTAAGTGCCTGCAGTTTAATATTAAATAGATGATCAAGTGGGAACTTAAAACTAGAGCCACAGCACCTTCTTGCACATCACGTAGTCAGATATCTAAATGGGTGCATTTGCAGACATAAAATTGTGCTCAAGTCATTGGAGGCTTGGGTAAAGGCAAGCTAATGCTGGATAGCCAGCCACTCCTATAACAATGTTTTTCTTTGGACATAAGTCTCTTAGCTTTCTAAAAGGGAGCAAGGGGCAAGTATTCAACAAAAAAAAAAAGGTCTTTAATCATGGACTAGGTATAAGAAAGCCAGACAGCTGCTGGATTAAAGTGGTTTTGAATTGAGAACATTTGCAGTATCCTTGGTATTTACACTCAAAGGTTTCTCTCGGAATTAGTATCTGCCTGAGCACGGAAAAGCAAGATCACATTTGCCTTTAAAATTTGTGCTCTGGTGGATTAGAAACAGAAATGTTTAATTCACTCTTTAAAAAAAAATAAAAAATTAAATAGAGGAACTCCATCTAAGTGACATGTCCAGTGGGATCCAGACAGGATGAATACCAGAAACCTTCTCAAACGTTTGTTAAGGTAAACGAGAATAGTAGCTGTTCTCTAATTTCCCCAACTCCTGAAAAAAGCACTCTCAGCTTCTATTCCTCGTCTATAAGGGATCATTAAACACATTCAACTGCAAAAGAGAATTGATGAAAATACCATTAACCCAAGTCATTATTTCTATGAGGTTTGTAAGACATGCTTGGACACTGGAGTCACAGGTAAAGTTCCCTCGGAAGAAATATGTGATCTGCTCCATGGCTGCCCTAGCCACTGTTGCTCCTCCTGGTTTCCTTTTGGAAAATAGTAATTTGTACTCTCTTGTGAAACTAATGCAAGTATTTCCTCTTTTGCTGCCATCTCTTTTCCTGCTGGATTGATGAGTATTGCGGACACTATTGATGTTTTGTCTGAGGCTGAAAGTCAACAAGCAGCTCAAATCAGGTTTAAGGAAATGAATCAATAAGCAGAACAGGAAGGAAACACACCAATTTAAGCCTAGAAAACCACATATCATAGTGTAGTTCAGGGGTTTAATACCTTTCTTTTTACTGTGAAACTGGGGACATGAACTCTCAGGTGTCTCAGCATATTAATTACAAAAAAATCAAATTGGCACAAGGCAATTGCTCCTAATGAGATAAGTGGTAAAAGGTAAAACACCACTGAAAGGAAGACTGGTGAAAGCTGTCCTGAAAGGCCAGAGAAGACAGGTGAAGGGAAGATGAAATCAAGAGTGTGAAATGCCAACCCCATGCAGAGATCATTTGGCTGGAGGACCACAGGAAAGGTGGAAGGAGTTTAGCCCTGCACTGGAAGTTTCCACCAGAAGTTATAAAAATGGGGATAGTGTACCCTGGAAGGTTTTAAATACAAATTCCTGCTCAGCCCATTGCCCGAGTGATGCAGTGCCGCCTGTAAATACTGAAACATCAATTGCCTGAAACGGCTGGTTGAAATGCTGCTGCCTGAGTACTGTGAGCGATGTGTTTGTCAACATTATTGCAGGGGAAAGCAAGCCAAACTAACAACAACTGCCAAAAAAGTAGAGCAAAAAAGGTATACTTCCCCCTATGTGTCAGAAGCTGACTCTGTGCCAGGCTCTGTCAGGATGTGAAGGGAAACGTGCCCAAAGGCAGCAGAGTCCCCCAAGGCCTTCGTTTCCTGCTTTTAGTACTTTACCATGTTTATATTTGGCCAAGCATAGGGAAACGGTGATAAGGATAGATCCATTCTTTTGTGGAGCAAGGAGGAAGACAGGACTGCTAGAAACATCTGTTACTTCAGATTTTGGGGCTGGAGGTCTCCTCAAACTTCTCATGGTCCCAGAACCAGCCATGGGAGCTGAGGAAAACCTCACTGTGCTTCATGCTCTAGCAGTACCCTCCAACACATGGATTAAAGAAAACTTAGAAAGCTATAAACAAGTTTTCTGATGCACCAGGAGGTAGCTTTTATTCTCTCTGGTTTGCACACTGTGACACTGAAGCACTGAAAAGTTGGTGTTCACAGTTTCCTACTGCTGGACATCTGCACGAAAGGTTGGGGTTTCAGAAGCACTTCAAGTGCTCAGGAGGAAGCAAGGGCAACTGCTCTTTCTCATAACTTTGAACAGCAGCCACTTCTTTGCTAAATTTGCTAGCACGCAAATGCTGGCAAAAGTCAGCACTGAAGCTGAGTACAGTAGAGTTTTGAATCTGTTCTGTCAGCAGTAGATAATGCCTCTCATTATCATTGTGGTTTTCCCCTCCCCAGTGACTAACTGCACTGGGAATAGATCAGTGACATGCTAACTGGCATGCTTTTTGGCAAGCACAATCACTCACGAAATTTGCATTATTTCCCTCCTTCTGCCTAGCCTGCCCGTTCTAGCAGCATTCCTCTTCCCCTTGGAAGCAGGTCCTTAATTGGGAGAGTCATTTGCAGTACTGGCAAATGTCTCAAAAGAAGCGTTATGGACAGAGATGTTTCATCCCCTGGTCTGTGAATAGAAGACCTTGTCGCTTAGATTGGCTTGATGGCTTTGGGCAGGGAAGAAGCAGTGATTTCTCTGACCTATGATCATGCTATAACTATCTCAGGTATAAGTGAAGAGCTGGAGCCACAGTCACTGAAAAGGAGTTGGTGGCAGGAAATTTCACCTGATGTGTCTGGTAATACTTTTGAATCACTGACCCAGATTCAAGCACACAAACTGCTATGTACTTGGTGCATAAACATATGTAGGGCTCTCTAGACTTTGGACAGTTGCAATACAATGTGTACTGCTGCTGTATCTTTGACAGTCTTAGCTCAGTAAAATTACTCCTTGCACTTGAAGTGCTGAAAATAATACAGCCATATGTGTAACTGCTGTGTGTACTTCATAAATGAGATTGTGCCATAAACTGTGAAAATAATGCAGCTGTATAAAATCAGAGTGATGAATGTGTGCTAGCCTGCAGTTCTACTAGTGCAAGCTAATGCTGACACCAAACCTTTCCCTCAAAAACACGGGTGTTGAAACCTACCTTATAGGGAGGCAATTGTTCAGTGTGCCCTTTGTTTACGGACAGAATGCAACACTTTGGTTGATTGGTTGGGTTTTTTTTCTTTCTATCTGAATTCTTGGTTTTTGGTGGAGGTGGGACTGTTAACTACTGACATTTCTATTATGATGGTGGCCCTCCAAGGTAGGTGGGCTTGGCTTCAGTTTTGGGGAAAATCACCCATCCTGGCCCACAGCCAGCTGCTGTGGTTAGGAGCTCACAAGTGTGAAATGGGGCACAGCAGAGCATGGCAGTGGGGGCTGTCGTCTCTGCTGCATTGCTCCCCATTTCTGAAGCCAGAGAAAATCCTCAGTTTAGCAGGTCATCACTGCCACAGGGCATCTGCATGCAGCTCCTCAGGGACTCAGTCTGGGCAGACAAAGGACAAGCTGGAACAGGGGCCTGCACAAAGACCTAGGCCATTAAAAGTTGATAGCGGAAAGACAAGGAATAGGATTACAGTCAAATGACACCCAAATAAGGAGACAAAAGACCTGGAGTGAATCCTAATGACTCACAGAGGAAGGAGAGGATGGGGAGACAAAGACAGTGATTGCTATCAGCTCCTAGAAGGAACGTCCCAGCCACATCTCAGGCTATCGCATGGTTGCCCTGAGGGAAGGGGCTTTCCTAGCATCCTTTCCTAGGATACTGAGGACTAGGTAGTGAGTGAAACAAGTTCACATGTTGGTGACAGGGAAACCTGGCATACCTCCTGGAGAAGACAATGGTGATGATGACAGCATATTATTTTTTATTTTTTAAGCAAAATAATCTGCAGCTGCTACAGTGTTGCAACATTAAAGATAAAGGTTTAGAAGCAATTAAATCTCTGGGCAGTGTGACTACACTGCTGGATGTTTCCTGAAAGAGGCACACTTGGGATAAGGGTAGTTAAACCATCAGCAGATAAACAGAGTTTTGTTGGCTTCCACATCCTGAGCAATCTCTGCAGGCATAGATGCATCACTGGGGAGTGACTGACTCTGTTTATCGATCTTGATAACTATACAAAAACCTCTGTGGGTAAATAGCAGCCATGGCTCTTATCACCAGTGCCATAAACTGAGATACCACTCAGCAACCTCACCCTCCATCCCAGAAGTGGTTAGCAGTGTGAGGTACCTGAAACAATACTGGTGGGTCCATATGGAAAGCCCTATGCCATTGCACGCTTTTCTTAACTAATAAACTACAAGTGGCTGAATGAAACGAAGTGGTACACTACATGTACTCAGCAGAAAAAGACCACACCTCATAGACAGCCAGAATAACCTTGCTTTTTAAATATTCACTATTTTTAATTCCATTTCTCATTCTGTGGCAACTCCATTGTACTTCTCCATGCCTTAAAACATACTGTCAACAAGAACCAACCCGCTGGTGAGGCTGCGATGGTACTTCAGCTGCAGACATGACTACATAGCATCAGCTCCAAAGAGAGTTTGTCATGCTGCCATCAGCACTTTCTTGCTATATGGGATGTCTGGACAGGTAGGAGAAATACTAGGCTCTGGCAAGCAGCAACTCGCAACTGCAGCTGTTTTCACAGTTCAAAGATAATCCAATGCGAGGCAAGGACTGGCTGCACTGAAAGCAGCAGGAGCAAGGGATCGGAGGCCAACTCCCTCCTCACCTCAGATTTACAGCTTGGTCCTCCTCGCTCATTTGAGCTTTTCCCCAAGCCACCCAGCATTCTCCTGGAGCCACTGTCGCATGTCAGAGAAGTTTTCCTTGTAAAATAAAAGGTACAGCAAGCCAGCTGGGGCAGGATCTGGCTGGAGCAGGGTGCTGTATTTATAACACGTCAAAGATGAGGAAGGTGGTTACAAGAGTTCAAGCCAAATAATATAATTCATTGCAGCAGGGAAGGAATTATGGGGCATGAGGTGAAAAGAAAAAAAATGAAATCCTATCTCTGAGAATGATGCTGCTTTTTCTAACTTTGATAAAGCCACAGTGAACAAGATCGGAGCAACCTGTGTCAGTAACTTCTCCATAGAGAACAGCCCAATTTAAGACAGCTATGATGGGGTGGGAAAGGTGAAAACCAAAGGAGGGCAAGTTGGTCTCTCTCTCATGATTAAGTTTGGGCATTTGCCTAAAAGACACTGATCTTGAGTTCAGAGCCTGCAGGCCACTGGACTTTTCCACTCCTGCTATAGTCTTGTCGCGTGGAGTAGAAAACCTGCCTTCTGTCATCTGTCACTAGCAGCACAAGAATAAGTGTAAAAACATATTCAGAGAAAGCAAAACCCTTTTGACTTTAAGATGCAATTGAACTCTGCCACGCATAAGTGAATCCTCTTTGGAAAGCTCTGCCTATAAATATTTTCTTCATGTTCATTTGCCACGCTTTTTCTTTAGGCACAAGCATCATGTAATTTGAAAGCTGCATATACTCTGCAGCTTTCAGCCAAACTCATAGTCATTTAGCAACGAATTTCCTAGTGTGTTCACTGCAACCAGGAATATCCTTATTGATTGTCAGGTTTAGGTACATGATCTAAGTACGGATATATGTTGCTGTCACTTCTCCTACAGAAGACTTTTCCCTGTGTAGATCCATGTCTCCTTAGCTGGGTTCCTGGCCTGGGGTCAGCAGCAAGCAGCTGGGTAGGGACTTCCAGAAGAAGGTAGTTGCACCCACACCATTTGAACATAAGCAATTGTTTGAAGACAAAGGTTAGGAAGATGCTGATGAAAGAAAACATTTGCAGAGAAAAGAATAAGATGAAAGAGGTTTGGAGGTCTGCGAAGCATTGTGGAGCTATATCAGAATGGTTTTAAAAGTAGACTGAAAGAGAGAAATGAGTAGAAAATTAAGAAATAGAGGGGAAAGACATGCAGGTAAGGTAAAAATAGCAGAATAGGATTTAAAGGGAGAGGAACAAGGAGAGAACAACCTATGAGAAAAACTGAAAGCTGGACAGAGTAATGCATTGTATGGGGACAACATGTCAAGACATTAAAGCAAAGAGAGAACAAGAGGGCAGAGGATGCTGCTTTCCAAAGAAAGAATGAGGGAAGAAATGCAAGGAAAAAAAAATAATAAAAGCAACAAGGAAAATGGGAGGTGGAGACTGGAAGAGAAACAGAAAATGGTTGGAAGGGAATTAAAATGTTAGAGGGAGAGCATGAAGAAAGCTGTGTAATATTAGGACTAGCAAAATGTGTTTTATTTATTCATGTTCTTTCTGGATTATTTTTTCCCTGGCAGCTGCTGAGGGTCCAATTGCTGTGCACTCCCCTCCCTCCATGGAGGGCAGCCAAGCACTTCTCTTTGAGGATGATGAATGCACAAAGCAGTCTTGAACTTCAACTTTAAACAAAGAACTCTCCAAAGGCCTCTTCTGCCTTGGGCAGCTTCTCTCCAGCCTCCCTGGTGGAAACCTTGCAGCTTTGTTACAGCCCACATGTAGGCTCTCATGAGCTCCTTTCACAGGTTGGTCCATTATTAATGCTGAAATATGGATATTGGGATGAAATAAGTGAGAATCAAGCTAACCTTCCTTAGAGAGATAATCTGCTCTCTCCTCCACATCTCTCCTTGCAGACAGGTGAGCTGGGATGTCAGCTCTAACAGAAATCAATGTCTTTATGGAACCCTCCAAGTCCTGTTGTAGCCAATGCAAACTCCTCTACTCGTTTTAACTGGTGCGGCCCTGCAAGGCTTGCACCCCTGAGACTGACACCTGTACCCTTTGGCCTCTTCGGAGATTTTGATTTGCTGAGCCGTTTATCCAGTGGGAAAGTTGGGAATTTGAGAAAGGCGAGATAAAAGGATTTTAATCCTTTTCTCTCTTCCCCTGACTAGGGGGAGGCCTTTTCCAAGCATAAAAAGGTGTTTAAAAGAAAAGCCTTTCTTCTCACAGGTAATTTCTGTCAGTCCAGATAGTGACATGGTAACTTTTCCAAAAGCTTCCTAGTGATTTAAGGGTATAAGTCCCATCTGACTTCAGAAATGAGGCTGGGATAATATTTTGCCCTTCATCCTCATCTTCCTGCTCTTCAGCCAGATCTCTAAGGAGGTCTGTGCTCCTTTAATGGAGATATGAATAATGGCTTCAAACAACTCTTTAATCAGAGGCACGTATAGAAGACGTCACAGGGCTGACAGACACATGGATCGGGCAAGTGTCACAGCCCATGGGTCTGGCCTAGGAACCTCCATACATATGTTCTGGCAGCAATATTAAATGTGATATAAGTGGGGTTGCGCTGGAAAACATGAACGCACTTGACTGGAGCTCTAGGAGAGTGAGTGTTAATGGGATGGATCTATGAGTTTAATAAGAATCTTACTCCCTCTTGGACCATAAGCAGGTCATTTGGAAAAACACATACTAACTGAGGGAGACTGGGAAAAGACAGAATGTTTTAGAGAGCTCTCCCACCCTTGTGGTAGAACAGATAGAGCTCTGCACATTAGTGGTAAGATCCCTTCCAGCAGTGAGTGTCTGTACCGCTGAAGCCACATGGGTTTTTTAGCTGCTAGGTCCAAAATGCTCTCAGCTATATCTTGTTTCCAGCAGAGCAGGAGTAGAAAGCCCAGAAGGGCATACAGCAGCAACTGCAATCCACTGGACTCTGTACATGCTGACATAGTTTTAAATGACACTGCCTTGGCAGATCTGGCCTGAAGACCTTTGCTTGCATGTATAGTCTCCAAAGCAGGCACCACTGAAATCCCCAAGCTTCTTCCAGGGGTGCAAGAACTGCAGGATGAGGCCCTGAATGGAATACTGCCATGCAAGGATAGCCTCAACCAGGGCAGTCTGATCAGGCACCTCTTGTAGAGACAACACTGGTTTTGATTACTTCCCAGCCACCAGCAATGCCATCCCTGTTGCTGAGGGTGCTCTCATTTTCAGATGTCCCAGTAAAAAAACACATTTACTTCATATTAATGTACTTAACAAGCCATATTGTCTATCCCAGGAAATCCATGGGATTTCCTCAATAGCTTTGTTACTTCATTTGAAATGGTGGTCAATCTGCAGATGTAGTGTTAATTCTAAATTATGTAATTTTCAAGAAGTGTCAGGATGAAGCACATTTACTGCCATGCTAATGGTGAGCACATAAATATCCCAGCATGCTTGTTTTTCCATGCGTGCTTTGGGTTTGACACTGAAATTCCAGCCCTCAGTCCTAATGCTGTTAACACTTAACAATGTGAGTAAAGTTACTCAGCTGAGGATGCTTCATGTTGCTTCTCATGCAAGTAAGGGCTGGCAAGATCAGCCAGTGGTTTGCGAACATGTAGTATAAACAAGCCAAGTAAATAAGTCTGCATAAACATAGAGAATTCTACACCTTGCTTTATTTTCTCTGCTAAAGTACATGCATGGCAGGTCTTGTCTTGGTGATCACTGGACTTTCATTGTTGGGCACAGGCTGGGAATTCTGCCACCACAGGTTTTATAACACCAGTTAAAGGGCTGTAGAACACCCTGAACCTGCTGGGTTCTTTGGTCCTAATGAACTGTGTTTAGAGTGTTTACACAGCACGATTTCATCTTCTCAAGGCCTGTAACGTGAACTGTGGACTCATACTACCCTAAAGGTAATACATGTGCTACTTGTGCTAAACCGGAGAAAATAACCTTTCCCCTACTCCGTTCACTTTAATTAATGCCAGAGTTGACTTGTACCACTTTTCTTTAGCGTATTCTCTAACTTGTTGAAACCTTAACTTTTTGGGCTAATATTTTCTGTGCCAGATGACTACCTCAGTCTGATTCTGGATGGATGTTTCTGGCTGTTCAGCTCTTTATAGTTTGTTTTTTTTTTTCTCCAGAACAGCTTCTTGTAGAAACCATTCCGTTTTGGAAAAGGAAACCACCATCAGGCAGTGATGACATTATGTCGGAAATGTAGTTTCATGCATATGTCTTTTGTATAGAATATATTGAATCTGTAACCCAGATTCAGCCAAGTTATAAACTCTTGGAAAACTGCAGTTTGTACACACTTGGTAGAGGCTTGTAAGTTTGGTGCTGATCTCTTTGATGTTTCAGTCTGTGGAGATGGTTCTCTGGTCTATGGCTGCAGAGACTGAGCAGGGAGGTTTCTGGCAACGTTCTTGGTGCCTTCAGGCACAGCCACAGAGACTTGTGCTCTGTATCATTCACCTACTGGACCCCAAACAGTGAGGAGGGTCTTGGCCTTTATTTGCAGATGTGGCATAAATAGGTCAACTAAAGCAGCCAAGAGGGAAAGATTGAGGCTGGGGATTTGGAGTGGAGAAGATACTCGGGCCCCACTGTAAGAAATCTGGTCTGAGAACTGGGGTGGGAAATGGGCTGGAAAATGCTGGGGTGAAATGTGGGCAACAGCCAGTCAAGGAAACCTGAGGAGATGATTGTGCTGCAGAGTGGAAAGTGGCCAGCCAGGGCTGGAAACCAGGGGTAAGGGCATAGGGAGCCTGGGACATGGAACTGGGGTGGTGGCACAGGGGGACATGGTGATGGAGGTCAGCAGTGGGGAGCAGGATGATGGGGTTGTGCTGCCAAGATCTCTGCAACTGAAGAGGAATAAGCCCAAGATGCTGTGAAAAGCAGCATGCATTCATATAATTGAAGAGTATGATTATGCCAGGAGGGACTTGCACAGGCAACCTTAATTTGGGCATTTTCTAATTTTGAATGCTTGCATTTGCAATCTCAGCTTTGTTTTTGATGGAGCTTTTTGTCAGTATAGTACTATCGGTAGTTATTCTGCAGTGGGTGGGTGCCAAAGGGCCATCATGATGCTCTAGTACGCAAGTCCTGAACAGTGAAGTAGTTGTTGCACTTAGTAAATTATGATGAAATATCTCCATGTCATTTATTTGTGTAGTGTTTGTATATGAGGACTGTAATTTTCTTAAACCTCGGCTACTTCAGAGGAGGAGAGTGAATTAACATGGATGAATGAGGGGCTGTCTAGCTAATAGACTTTCAATATATTTAATGCCTAGAAGCAAATAAAATGTTGCTTTGGGAAACAGAAGAGTTTCTTTTTTTTTTTTTTAAATAATCAAGTTTTGGTAAATGAAATCCAATGATATGAGAATATTTTTCACATGGATGTTTATCCTTTTGTTTAATAGACAGTGAACTATTAATTGTTGAGAAGATACAGGTATGGTTCTATCCTGATGTACAGTAAAAAACAGGATCAGGATTTGACTCACGTCAGTGTATTTTTCTAAACATCACCTTTTAATGGGGTAAGAGGAGATAAAAGTGCATCTCTGCAGATAATTACCAGAGCTCATAAACACTTCTTTTCCCTCTTTCATTTCTTGACAGCTGCAGCAGCAGAGACAATATCCAGGACTGTACAGAGAGTAACTGCTGCAGTAGCACCCCTGGTGTATTTATCCAGCACTCTGCACTGGCCACAAACGTTCAAAACCCAGCAGGAGACAGCCCCTAGGGCCCTCTTGTCTCTGCCCCCGCTTTGAGCAGGGGCTTGGACAGGAGGATCTCCATAGGTCCCTTCCGGCACAGCTCAGGCACATCCTCACAGCCTGCCCAGAGGCTGGTGGTGAGGCAGTGCTGCAGGTGAGACTTTGGTTGGTGAAACACAGGGTTGGGGGCTCCTCCAAAGCAGCACCCTGAGATTGCTGTAGGCTGGGCCACTACTCTGAGGGAGGCAAAGGGATGCATCAGCAGGCCCAAGTGCTCTCCTGGATTGAGAGCCTCAGAGGGCTATTTGTGCTGCTTATCTTTGGGCACTAAACTTCAGCATAGGAAGCTTTTTCCCCTATCTTGTCTGTGGAGGGAGATTAGCCCAGGCAGAAGGTGACTCAGAGTATCCAAGCTGCTCTGAATCATCTCCTGGAACATCTCCCCTTTGATTGCAAAGGCACAGCTGATACTAAAAGAACAACTTTCCTACATTTTGTATCTAAAGATGTCAATTCACCTTCATTTTTCAAGTTATAGTTTAGATGAGCATTTGCAAACTATCACAGGAGAGAATTATTGGTCAATTTTCTGTACCCAACCTAAGAACAAAAAGCGGGCTGAATGGCATACAAGTGAATACAGAATTTGTTGTTCTTCTATGGTAAATGCATTGGCCATCTTCTGCTTGAAGCCTCTACTATTAGCACAGGGGTGAAGGCTCTTCTCCTAACTAGAGTTCTGGAGTTTTTTGAGAGAGATTTGGGCTCCAAAGTAATTTGTTAAACTGAGTTCGCGCAAATATGTTGCCTTTTTACATGCCCATTTTCAGGTTAGTAATCTGTAAAAATACTCACTCTGCTGAATATTTTAAAGCACTCAATAAAACTGTTTTATGGAAGAGAACAAGGGAATGTGTACAAGCCTGTCAGATTTCAATAAGCCAAAATATTAATCATGATTTTATCCTAGGGTATCAATATGAGGAGTGATAATTGCCTGTGGTCAGAGGGGCTTGAACCTGTTTCAAACAATAGATGCCTTTTTAATCTCTAAGGGCTGTACTTTTGCCTTGTGGTTTTAAGCAACTGCTTCCTGTGAAGCTTTTGTGCAAGGAGTAAGGTTTGACAGGACCTGATTCAATAGCGATTTTAGTGGTTAATGTAATTTTTTCCCATTAGTCCCCTAGGTCTGAGACCATAGAAGTCTTCATTTTTCCCCACTGAAAGGTGTTATTTGAGCGGAGGATATTATGAAGTTTGGTTAGGTCCTGTTGTCTCACGCATGCGTGCTTGCTGGCTGCTGGACAGAATGGAGAGGTGCTGAGCTGTCCCTGCCTCTTGCTTGGGGTGTGTGTGTGAAAGAAGTTTCTTTCCTCTGCCCCGTTAAAAGTTTAAAAAGGAAAAACAGTAGGGACATTACTGTCCCTGATTTCTCTTCGTTCGACAGCTTGGCCAATGGTTTCAAAAGCAGCTGAAGGAAAACAGGAAGACAGGAAGATACACAGACATCATGATGATATAAACTTTGTTTCTCTGGAAAACTATGCTTGACAAATTGCCTAGGCCTCTTAGTAACAGGATAAATCTTGGGAATATGACTTAAGTCTCCACTGAGGGCTCAGAAAAGGAAAAGAAAGGATCCCCCATGTGCTGATTATTTTTAAAATGCTCACAAGCTCCAATTAGTTTTTGTGTTTATTTGGTGACTCGCTCCTGGAGCTGAAGTTTAACACTGAAGTCTTACAAATATATTACCTATTAGAGTTCCCTTGGTGATTATAATGGAGAAACCAGGAGCTAGTTACTTTTGTAATGGTATCCCAGTGCTATCCTAGAACCTGTAGGGATTGCTTCTATTCTCCCCAGGCATGATGAGGGACCCCACCTCCCCAGTATGAGCTGTGCTTGACTGAACGTGTCCGAGCAGTTTGCTGTAATTGGCTGTTGGGTGTGATATGCTTAGCAAAACTGTTAGAAAAACCAAGATGGAAAAAACCACCCTCCCTTGCTCCAACCAAACCGGTGAGAAGGTAGCAAAGTGCAGGAGAACACAGGTGCCTTTACAGGGCAGGGCATGAGGCTGTCCTTCTCTCTGTCCTTCCACACCCCTGGCACCGGATGAGCCCTTTTACACCTTTTTTATCAGGGAAAAAGGGCAGTGCCAAAGAACTTGCTGCTTTTTACAAATCTGCATCCTTGTGAAAAGAGTTTTATTAGAATGAACTGTGAGGAGCAACCTGGAGCTGAAATCTATTTTTCTTTCTTTATTTCAAACCTATTGTCAGGAACTTTTCAGGATATCTTCCTTAGAGGTTTAAAGACTCTTCTTCTCATAACAGGTACAGCCTAGGGGATGACAGCGGCAATGAACAAATCCTCCTGGGAGTAATTACTTTCCCCTTCCCCTTGTCTGCTGCATCTATCTGGTAGCACTTCTGCCAGGAGCTGTGTGCATAAGTTAACTTTAATCCATTCTGTAGAGGGAGTCAGATGCTAAAATCAGATGCTAAAACTCAAGTGTCTGTGCGCTAGCCCCTCCAGGATCAGGACCTTCTATTTGCATGCAGGAGCAGAAGTACTTCTTTGCTGTCCACTTAACCCAGCTGGGGGTGTGTGTGGGTGCCTTTGTCTCAGCAGAGCTGTCTAAACTGTTGTTATGATAAAACCACAGCAGCAACAATAGCAATATAATTAACAAAGTCATAGTGCCAAAGCTCTTCAGCACTGCCTTGTGGGAGGGATCCTTGTCTCACCTAGCGGGTTATCTGTCCCTGCATCTCTGTTGTCCCTGGCCTCTCTGCTGGACACTTCGAGGCAGTGCTAGACAGTGCGTAGATGAGGGGGCAATATTTGTTTCCATTTTGTAATTAAAATTTTCCTCTCTGGTGTCCATGGAGATCTGGTCCTGTAGCACTGATTGTGGGCATTAGCTGTCGCTTGTTTTCTGAGGAGGAAAGGGGGAACTGATCTAGGGAATAGTTGAGCTTTGGCACACAGAGGCATGTAACAAGTTGTGCTTCCCAAGCTTGGTGTGTCTCGTCAAAAACAGGATGTTACACAAATATCCAATGTAAATTTGGCATAAGGATTATCCAGAACTGTAAAAACAACTGTGCATTCCCTCTTTCCGGCATCCCAAAGGCTTCTTCTTAACCAAACCTGGGGAACCTTGGGTGGCCAGGGTGGGAAGATGTGGGCCAAGGCAGGTGCTACGGCTTGTGGCCTGTCCCCAAGAGCAGAAGAGGGATGGTTGATGGCTCCTGTCACCCTGCCCATCTAAGGGAAGCCTGGGGAGAAGCAACTTGGCCATTTGCTCCTTGAATTAGTCAGTGGGTGGCATGAGAGGAGACACAGTATCTTTTGCATGGTCCTTCTAGCTGAGAAGTGGAAGTCAGCTGAGTGTGCTAAAATGATACCTGTGGTGTGAAATACACGGTGAGAGGTCAGGGATGATGGTGACTAATACTTTGGAGGCAGACATGAGTGGGGAACCAGACTCAAAGTGGTGACTGAAATTTGGCCTATTTGACTTTTGGTTTATCTCAATTATTTGATTAGGAAGGTTTGAACCAAGAAACACTGTGGGAAGCAAAAATCTGTTTTAAGAGTTCATTCTGGGAGCGGTAATTGAGTTTTAAATGTTTATGGCAGAAACTGGAGTTGTACTAGTGGATGCACTATAGACTCTTCCCAGTGGTAAGCTTGGCATGATGGAGACCCTGCTCTGCAAACAGCCCCATTGTAGAGGACAGGGGGAAGAAGGGCAGGAAACCAAGTAGGCTTTAGTGAAAATCATTTATTTTGCCGATTATAGAGTTCTTACTCCTACCTAGGCAATGCTTTCAGTATGGAGCTTCAGAACCTGGGGAGGAGAGGGTTCTTCTAACTAAAACTGGCACCTGGATAACCTGCAGGTCTGCTTTCACGCCACTCGCAATTGTTTGCCCCGAAACAACACTGGCTTTGCAGAAGGAGGAGCCAATGAGGAGTGAAAGACGCTTGTCTGCCCTTGCCATTTGTAGCTCTTGCTGCTTGCCTTTACCGATCCCGTGTCAGACAGCAGGAGGTACAGACGCATTTTTTCTTTTACTGTTGCTGTAAGTAGGATTGTTTTCTCTGCAGGCAGTGCGCAAACGAGTCTGTGGTCCTGTGCTCAGTAGCAGGCATAGGCCTTGGTGCAGTTAATAAAAAGGAGATCTTATTGCCCCAGCCCTAGGTCCGCTATGGTAAGACAACATGCCACATGTACCTATTAATTACTTTAATGTGCAGAAAATAACGCAGCTGAGTCTGAAGCCCTGTCTTCAAGGCTCAGGGCACCAGTTACTCGAGCCTGAGAACCTGCTTTGTATTGGGTCTTTATCAGCCCCGCACCTCGGGGAGGCAGTTGGGGTGGGTGTGCAGGACACATTGCTTCGCCAGCCGCACCGAGGAGGACTCAGGTGCGATTATTCCTGCCCTGTGCCGAGAGGCAGAGAGAGCTGCATCTTCAAACCGTAGAGCCCTTCCCGAGCGCTGCATTTGCCCTCTCCACGCTGGCCGAGCAGGGCAGCAGCTGCGCTTGCTGGTGCGGAGCCGCCCGGCTCCCGGTCCGGCGCGGCGGAGGGGGTCCCTTACCGCCGCTCTCACGACGGAGCCGCTGCCAGCCCGGGACGCACCGGGGTTAGGGGCGGCTCCGGAGCTCCCGCCGCCTCGGCCCCGCCTCGGCCCCGCACCCCGGCGGGCTGGGGGGCGGACGGGGGCGGTGCCGGCTGCTGGGGCGAGGGCGCCGGCTGCGGCGGCGGGCACGGGGCTGCCACCCCGCGGGCAGGCACAGTGGCGGATGGCGGCAAGGTCAGTGGTCGCCCGCTCCCCGCCGGCGGGGCTTCCTCTCGGCTGTCCCCGAGGGGAGCGGCGGGCGATGCTCGTGTGCGGTACATGCAGCTGCGGGGCCGCCTTTCCCTCCTCCCATTCGCGGCGCGGCGGCGGGGAGCGGGGCCGGCGGGCGCGGATGCCCCCCGCCACGCCTCCCTCCCGGGCGAGGGGGAGCCGAGGGTTTCGTAACCGCCTGCCCGGCCTGGCCCCGCCGCGCACGGCGGGTGCAGGCAGAGCGAGCAGCCTCCTCCGGGCGGAGCAGCAGCCGCCGCTCTCCCCGGCTCCGCAGCCGCTCGGTCCCCTCGCGGGGAGGGCGAAGCCAAGGCGCGGTGCGAGCTGCAGGTGATCCGCTGAAACGTGCGTGGGGCTGCCCGGTGCCCGCCGCCTCCCGGGAGGGTGGCGGGGCGGGAAGGTTACTTTGAAACCCGGCGGGGTTGCGCCTGCACCGATCGCATCGGCGTGGTTCGGCTCGGAGAAGGGTTCTCCTTGGGCTTCGCGAGCAAGTAAACCCAGACAACTTAAAGACGGGGTGTTTTTTGGTGGGTGTGTGATGCATCCTTTGGTTCTGTTGGAGGTTCGGGGTTGGTTCTGGATTGGCGTTTTCTCCCTTTTTTTTTGGTTGATTCCCTCTCCTTCCCTTATGCTGGCAGTTAGCGGAGAAGGTCCGCGGTAACTCGGGCGCTGTCACTAAGTGCTAGGCATCTCGCTGGGTTTTTAGGGAATAGCTTTAATTTTTTCTTTTAACCAGAGAAGAGAGGCGTGGAGCCCCTGCCCCGGTAGCATTCCCGCTCTACGGAGTGGCAGCGTTCAGAGTTCGCTACGGCGTTGGTTAGGTGCTGCCACCCGGCTGAGGTCGAGCTATCGAAATATGATTTCGGAACCCTGCCGCCATCCATCACCAGGGCGCTGGGTTCCTACATGCCATCCGGCGAAGTGAATTCTTGGAAGCGGCTCTTTGCCTCCTCTGAGCTGTGGATACACCTAGGATGTGTTGCTGTTAGGTGGGGAGGCATGAAGGGGTGTGTTTGTGTAATAGGTGTCTTAAAGCAAAAAAAAAAAAAAAGGAAGGCAAACAGACTTTTGATAAGGTTCCATTAATTGAACTGTAAACACAGTAATTCTGTTGAACTACAAATACAGTTCTTGTTTCCTCGCTGAAACTCTTTTTCTCCTTCTCACCGATATGATCCATGGTTGGTTTGTTTGTTTTTATAGTATGTTTCAGAGATCTTTTTTGATACAGAGTTGCTTATGGTGTAAGTCTGGTTGAGGCCACTGGAAAATACTTGTAACCTTCCAAGTTGTGATGTATACGAAGGTCCTGTTTTCAGCCTTTCTGTACCTAGGCTGGGGTCACAGGCTTTTTTGAAATGCCCACTGAGTCTGAACTCAGTGATTATTATCATCAGGGATGATAATAATAACAATTTAGGAAAAAGCCGTCTGCTGGAAACGCCGTTCTTGGCTATGTAACGGTGTGCAATTGGATCTCAGCTTCTTGTTAAGTGCATGAAAGGTGAAAGGTAAAAGTAGCCCTGAACGAGGAGTATAGAGCTGGGACAGCCTGGTGCTATTGCTGCCCATGGCACCGGTGTGTCCGTAACCTTTGGGACAGGGCTCTGTGCAAAATTTTCCCCATGCACATGCTGTTGTTGGCAGTATAGTTGAAAAGCCCAAATCTCTGAAACCTGTGAGGTCTGTTGGACAGTTTGGACAGCTTGCCAGGCATGTGAAGGTGAAGGTGTTTGTTTTCTGCTGCTTGTCCTGGGAGAGAAAAGTTGGTTGGGCCACACGTGAAGGAAGTTCTATATGCATGTTATGAAGTATCTTTGGAAGTACTGGGCAGTGGAATATCCAGATTAGAAATGCCAGCAGGACAATAAATAGAGTGTGTTTAAATTATGCATGCAAATGCAATAACTCCGAATAAGCCAGTCATCCAAGATACACTTATGGCTTAGCAGAGTGCACAGGGAATAGCAGGTAGATGCTTCTGGGTGCTGGTCACTCTTCCTGAAGTAACTCACTTGAGCCTCCAGCTTTGCCAGAATCTGTGGGTATGTTTTTGTCGGTACCTGTTCCTGGCTCCAGTTAAGGGTTTTCACCTTGACCCCTTGATGAACTGGAGCAGGAGCTCCATCAGCCACAGTCTGACAGATGGAGGCTTCAGCACAGTTTTAACTTTAGTCATATGTGTTGTCCTAGTGACATTAAAGAGGGATGCTCACAAGCAAGCTTGCATGCAAAGGTTTTAAACTCAGGACTGCCTCTCTTAAGCTTTCCAGGGTGTGCAGTGCACAGCTTTTTTTACTTGCCTCGTGCTGAGAACAAATGCCATGTCATGTTTGGGTACAGTATGGAAGAGCTGACCTTACTTAGGACCAACACTGATAGAGCAGGATCAGTGGTGCTTTTCTGCTGGATTTTTATGGAGCATTAGTTTGCACTTGGGAACTGAAGTCTTGCTGGAAGCTAATGAAGCTTAGACTCTTAAATGCTCAAGCCATCCTATCCAGCAGAATTTAGCTTTCCAAGTCAGTGAAATGTTTTTCAGAGTGTGGCCCCAATCAGTTGACAATGCCTGGAGGATACAAGTCTAGAGGGAGGCATGTGATTTAGATGATACCCTGATCAACTGGCATAACTACCAAAGACCAGGTGATGCTTGGTGTTGACTGCACAGCTGCTGACTGGGATCTGGCCTAGGGTGGTGTTACGTTGCCTTCTGCCTACCTGTATTTATCAGCCAAAGTTCTGCAGCCCTTCTGTACATCAAGTAGCAGCGATTCAGGCAAGTAGTTTCACTGGCTTGAGCGTGGCTATTCAACTGAGTAAATGGTGTGTGATCTGAGTTCAAGGCAGTAGATTTTGGGTGTGAGTGCTGTCTTTTTGTGGAGAATGTGGGAAACTAATTCCCAGAGCCTGAGATCCTGGCATGCCTAAAATTCTCCCCTGTTCTTATGCTTTGCCTCTATTCAGTGGGTGGGCTGGAAGTGAGATGGGAGGCTGGACTTCCCCAACTTCACAGTAAGCAGCTCTTCCAGAGAAATTCCGCAGCTGTTTCAGAGTCTGCCCAGAGTTGCCTGCTTGCCTTCCCGATGCTATTTTCTCCATAAATATATTTGCTGCTGCTGTGCTGGGCTCTGCGAAGAAAGCAGAGAAGCTCTTAGAACCATTGTAACTCTGTAGTATGGTCTGTCAAACCAGGTGGCATTAGAGGAAACCCTTGCAGCCGTCATCAGCACCAGCTAATTGTGGAGCATCTGCCCACATCCTGATCCTGATCCTGGGCTGGCAAGGGCCGGTCGAGGCACAGCAAGGTTGACTCCTGCCTCAAAGGCACCTCTTGGTGCTGGTGGCCAAGCGCCAGCAGTGTGGGCTGAGAGACGCTGTGGATGGTGAGGAAAGATGCTGAAATCTCTGGGATGAGATCACCTCCAGGGCTGGGGCTTGTGAAGGAGAGAGGAGCCCCAGTAGCTTCCATGCTTAGGGCTGAATAATAGTCCTTCAGCCCTGAGGAGGTATTTCACCTCTTTCAGATGCAAATGACCTTGCCCTCCCCATCTTCCTACTTCAGAAACTACCCCTTCAGAATAACCTTAAGCTGTAAACGAGTTTATAATTTGCCCCTTCCTGCTCCAAATGCACAGAAACTGGACAGTTACAGAGCTTAACTGCAGCGTGTGCTGTGCTGCTCACAGGCTTGATTAAGGCGATGTTTCCTGGGACATAGTGGAACGTTGAGACACCACTAATCAAATGCACCATAGTTTTCATCTGGTTTTATTTTATTTCATTTTAACTTCGTTTCCCCAGGAACCAAGTGCTGTCTGTCTCCTGCCCCTTGCGTTTGGCCAGTTCCAACCAGATTGCACCAATGGTTGGCAGTCTTGAAGATCATTAATTTCCCACTTGTTTTTGTTAAGATTAGTGGCTGGTTGGGCAATCTTTGAAGCAATACTCTCTCTGAAGAGAAAGGAAACTGCTTTCAGCTCATCTCCATTCTGCCTGATAGCAGCTGCCCAGCCAGGCATTGTACTTGTGGTGGTGATCAAACAGGCAGCAGCTTTGTAGCCCTTGCCACCTCACAAGGTGTGCATAGTCTCCAGGGGAGAAAGTATGGGTAATATTGGAGGGAGCTGCAGTGCAGGGGTAGGGAGGCAGAGGAAACAGATCTCCAGCAGATGGGGCCTGTTTGTTATTCCTCCTTGTGGTGCTGTTACCCTTTTATTTGTCAAGCCACTTGAGATTTAGGAAGGCTGACAGCCATGGCTTGGAGCTTCCTTGACCCCCAGGACACCTTGGGCTGAACGGAGGTGGGTATCGGAGCAGATGGGAATGTGCAGCCTGGGCAGGACTTCTGCAGAGGGGTGTGTGTGTGCGCAAGCTTGCTCATGTGCAATGGCAGTGTGGTTATCTGGGTGTTCACCAGCGTCATCCTGTTGACTTAAATGCTAATTTGACACTGATGAAAAGATGGCATTCAGAGCTGTACGTTTCTCTCAAAATAGTTTCTGTGAGTGAAAACAGCCTCTGATGCCCCCACTGCCCCCTCCCCACAGGTACTTTAGGCAGGTATGTACTTGGGCAGATACAATGCTGTGAGATGTTTGGGACATGCTTTTGTATTGCTAAGCACTCCAGTGTAGATGCAGCTGGTCTGGCATGGGTGACTTGGGTGGTCTGCCTCAGGAATCTGGGCAAAGCTATACTAAGCAAAGCAGCTTTGACCTCACCCAGGCTATGCCTGCACTAGACAGCTTTTCAGTATATCTGTGCTGGTTGTGATGGGCACATTTCTTCCAGAGCTGGACTGAAGAAAAAGACCAGCATCTGTTCAGGCAGCGGCATAAGAAATAGGGTGTTGAGGAGCTTATGGGGGATGCACACTGCAGTTCTTCAGCCAGTGCATGTTTTGTCACCTCTGTTGCTGCTGAGTTTCAGGCAATACCTGCCTGTTTGTCCTGGGGCATAGAGCATGGCTCTTCAGAGATCTTCAGTGTTGCTCTGTAATGTCAAAATACTAAGTGTCACCCTAGAGGGCTGAGCTGAATCTCAAGCACCCGTATGCCACTCCTTTTCAGGCAGCCTGTGATGCAGCTGGGATCAGATGCATCTGTCAAGGTGAGATGAAGGTAGGAGCTGTGTAGCTGTATAACCCATCATGGGTTATGGAGGATGCGGAGCACTAAGTCATGCCAGCAGGGCAATGGGGGACACTACTCCCTCTCCCCCCACACAAACTGCCTGCCAGAAGCAGGGCTGGACATCTTTGGCGTCCGAGTATAAGTCTCTGCACCACAGAGATGTGGTACTTACTGAGGAGAATGTGTTTGGCTTCCCTTACTTTTCCCTTTGGGCACCAACTCATACCATGGGCAGCATGGCATGGTTGATGGCTGTGGTAGCTAAGAATGGGCTCTGAGGCTCAGACCATACGTCCTGTGCATATCCCTCCCCTGAGAGCGCTGGTCACCCAAGTTTCAGTGTGAGAAATCCTGAAACGGGCAGTTGTGGGGTAAAACGCTGCTGCTGTAACATTTCTGCCTGTTTTTCTTAACTCTATAGTGCTAACTGTATACATTTAGTGCTGGTGTAATGCTTTCTCTGTTAGGTTTTAAACCACGTCAGGTGAGTTGCATACCAAAAAGGAAGGATTGCAATGCTTCCACCATCATGGCTGACTTTTCCACGGTGGAGCTTTTCCAGAAGATGTGCACTGGAAAGAGCTGGTGTGGCCTGAGAGCATGGGACACTGCAGGCTCTGACTGTCTGCGGCTCACAGGCTTTGTAGGCTCTGCTCTCCATGGGGATGGGGAAAGATGGAAGGGAAGCTGGCTTTGTTAGCAACAAAAGTGTGTGTAAAGTTGGTACTGTAAAGCTGCCAGCAATCCTTAGACAAGGTAAAATTACTACTCTAGAAGAAAGGGAGTATATGTGTGTGTGTGTGAACAAATGGGGGCATACAAAGACAAATAAGACTATAAAGCACGAAGCAAGCATGCTATTAGGTGCACTGCCTCTTGCCATATCATCTGCAAATAAAACAAGTTAGGTTGTTGGCATTGCAGGTGCTTTTCCTCATGAAGGTAGCATGGTGAGCCAGGCGCGTCTGACTCTGAGAAATGTGCTGGCAATTTGCCTGAAGTGTGAGGTGGGCAGGGTAATTTACTTAAAATTCTGACATAACAATTATCATCCAGGATGAACACATACAACCATAATGTTTGCTTGCAGTTGTATTTTTTCTATGACACGCTCTCAGGAGTTGCTCACTGGCTGCGTTCACCAGCAAACACAGCCTGGAGGTGATCAGCTTCTTCCCTGACCTACAGTTAACAGCAATAATTATACTTCAACAAGTTTTAGTGTGGGAGGTAGGGATTCAACAGCTTGGGCAGAAGGCAGTCAGTGGGGTCATTTGAGGTCCAGGCTTTGGGGAGCTTTCCTTTTGACCTTGGGCAAAGCACATCAGCTGCTCAGTGATTCTGCTCTTTAAATCTGATCTGTTCCAATTGGTTTCAGAGCAATTGATTAATATTAGACGTGGTTTCATCATCTTGAGAGAGCCCCTAGATCCCCAAATGTTAGTGCATGGAACTGAAGTTCAAATATAGCTTCCCTCTCTCCTCCCTGCTCTTTACCTCAGAGCAGGAAGAAAGTGAGCCATTCACAGCCATCTGCTGGAAACATCAATCATGCTGGGAGCAGAGTCTGCCAGTTGTTCCATATGTTATTAATGATGAAAAGATATAAACATATGAGCTCATAATTATGTTACATTTAAACTACTTACAAAATAATGACATTAGGAGAACAATGGGGTTATGAAATCAGGCGGACAGAAGCAAGGATGTGCCAGGACTAACATTGCATAGCTCCCCTTTGCATCTGCATTATGATACAATCTTTAATTCTGTAATTGCATCATTTTTTCCCTTTCACAGAGTCCCTCTTTCAGTGGATGGGTAATTACTGCATAATTCATTTTCTCTTCCCCTCATGTACTTTCTGTATGTGTCCCCACATCTATTTATTTTGCATTCCACCCAAACCTTGAACTGAGCGGTGCTGCCAATGCCTTCCCGGGGGCTTTGCAGGTGGGGAAGTTCTTATCCTTGCAGCATCCCAGGTATGGGCACTGTCATCATTTTCATAGCTGAGGAATGGAGGCAAAGAGCAAATAAAGCTCAACTGATTGAAATGCCTTCAATTATGGGCGCTCAAAATGATACTTAGGGAGGAGTTTATTTCTCACTCACTCCAGAATGCCTGGCATGATGTAGCAGTTCATCTGCTGAAGCACAAGGACAATTGACCTCAGCTGTAACTCTTAGCACTCTTGTAGGTTAGCCCGAGTTGTCTTGGCTTTGCACAGGGTGGAGACTGTCCTGATAGGGGTCACCTGAAGAAAAACTGGTTTCAGGGATTTGCTGAGCATCTTGCAGACTGTGGAGTGGAGAAAGAGGTAATTCCTTGCCTGCAGGTGGTACGTCCAAGTTAAGCAAGGGAATTGTGTTTTAATTCCTGCATTGCCTTGTTCACTAATCTTCCTGACCTGAGTGAGGCAGGAGTCTGAGACAGCAGTTGCTTTTACCAAACAACCATGTCTTTTTCCAGAAGTGGTTCATTTCCACAGCTCAAATGATTTGCAAACATTGAATTGGAGACAGTCGGTGCAGACGTGTACAGAATCTGGGTGAAGGTTGTATGGGTAGTCTTCATTACGATACCTCTTAATTTTGAGTGCTCAAGTTTGCAATCTTTGTATTAAAAATTTAACATAGCTGTGTTTAAACATAATTTTATGACAAAAGGGGAAAAGGTGGAGACAAAAATTAGTCCTGTCACATGAATCTGCAGTTGCCTAGGTCATCGGGAGGGTGAAGACCTTTGGGCTATAGCATTAATTTCTAATCCATAGGAGCACTGTTTGGCTGTGGATGATGGTAGTTGCCAGAGACGGGTGGCATGTTCAGCAGGTCATCTGCTGCTGTACAGGGGGTTTTGCAGCCCAGACTAGGATACCCTCAGATCCCATTTAAGGATGGAGCTTGCAGAGCTCTGGTGGTTCCTGAGTCCTCTCTGATTTGCCTGCATCTGTCCTGCTCTTCCCTCTGTGGCAGCCTAGTTTCTCATCCCCTTGAACTGATCCTTCCCAGTTCCCCCTTCTTCCCCTCAGTTCCTGTACATCCCTAACAAATGCCACCTGCTTCTCCCATGGCTTTCTTGTACCACTGCTCTAGCCTGTGCCCATCTTTTGTTACTACTGGTGACACCATTTTCCAGAGGTGTCATATCTAGGTGCCTTGATAGGGTTGTGTGCTGTCTTGATTCCAATTTAGATCTGTAATTTTTGCTTGCTTGAAACTGCAGGTAAAGCCCAGCCCAATACCTTTGTAGGAAGCATTTTAGGGGATTCATCTTCCTTACTTTTAGTCCAGAGCCATTACTGTGGGCATTCTCTGAGATCAGACAATGCATAAACAGCTGCTTCAGACCAACTCTATAAAAAAGGTTTACACCTAAAGAATGTGCTGCTTTCTGCCCCATTTCTCAGCATGTCGTTTTATACAGTCGTGTTTGATCCCACCTACATTCTACAATTAAGCCTAGGTGGATATGTCATTTTATGGGCTCGAATATGAGATAGAAATTACATCAGTTCATAGAGTGAGGAAGACTGGCTGCTTGTGATTTTTTGTTTTCTGGGAATGAATAGAAACATGATAGTGCAAGCAGGAGTGTGCAGATTGAGAGGCTGGGCTTCCAGCTGAAATGCAAGTTGGTGCAGCTCAGCTGCTTCCTGGAGAAGTGATGTCTGTAATCCCAGCAAGCCATTATATGCTTTTGGCCTGCATGTCAGTCTCCTGACCAATTTACAGCAAATTTCTTCCTACAGCTTTGTTCATAGGAGGGGAAGGCTGTTGTTATAAACCTCATGCTGCAGTAAGAGAAGATGAAGCAGAGATTTCTGATTATGTTCAAATTAGTATAACTATTTGCCTTTTTTATGTTCTTTGTTTTTTTTTTTTTGTTTCATTAAACTAGATGAGGAAAGCTGGATAATACTAGCAAAGAAAATACATTTGCCAACAAAATCTGGTCTTGGAACAGACCAGGCTCACCTGCAATGAAACAGTTGGGATGAGAATGATTTTAAAGTCAGGTTTGTGTTTGTGGGAGTTTGTGGTATAAATCTTGGCCATGATACGTATAAACCATGTCAAACTAGATTCATAAGATAATGACAGAACAGTGTCTTAAAAATTTTCAAGTGACTCAATGAATTGTGCACCTTTATAAAATAATTAATAAGCCAGATGCCAAAAATGGCACCAGCCAATTCTCCCTGCATTACCACTGTGTGTAAGTCCAAGAACTAGTATCTGAGTGTTGAACTTCACCTATCTGAAAAGGAGAAACTGCTAAAAGCATTGACTGGTGTTTAGCTGTGGTCTGAAGGTACTTGGGAGCCACGGATGTTAGTCTGTGAAGGGTAACTTGGAGAAATGGCTTGTATCGATGGAGGGATCTACACATCTTTCAGAGTTGGGGGAAAAAAAGATTGTACATCGCTGGCCTAGCCATCTCCAGCTTGGAAGGTGGTGGTGAGTCTGCATGCCAAGGATCTGGTCTGGTGTTTGTGTAGGCACCAGTTAATCCCTGACACAACCTTGTTCTCTGTATTTTGTATGTGTGATTTTTCTATTGAAGCAAGCATGTTTGGGCAGATCTTCAGAACCGTAAGTTTCCATAGCTCCCCTGGGAAAGAAGCAGCTCCTTTGTGGGGTAGCCCCCATGCTCGGTGTGCCCCACTGGCCTCTCTTCACCTTTGGTTTACCTCCCCCTCTCTTCCTCACAGTATGTGTGTTTGGATGCTGAGAGGCAGGGACAGGGCTTCAAAAAAGCTGGCTCAGCAGAGGAGTTGGAGAGCCAGCTGATGCCAGTATTAATATTCTTTCAAAACTGATGGATGAGACGATTATAAAATTGCAGAGGGAAGTGAAACTTAGAGGAAGCCGTGTTTTAATTGCATTCTGGATTTTCCTCAGCAGCCAGCCTCTGAGGTGCAGGACAGATCGAGCCATTTTGTGAGGATGTTGGTGCAAACTGCATAATGTATTGTTTTTAAGAAAGAAAAAGAAAAAGCTGGGGCCAGTATGTTTTTCACACTCTGGTGCTCTCAGTCTTCCTCAGTTGTACTGCATGGCATCATGCTGTGTCTAGACAGTGAATCAGACCTGAAATACTGTCTTGGTGCAGCTAGAAAGAAAAAGAGCCTATTGCAAGTATCTGGTGTTGAGATGCCTGAGCCTGTGAGGGGTATTTAGGTGCTGGAATTTTAGTTTCCCCCGTGTGCCCTTTATAACTGCAGAGAGGAATGAGGATTTTGGAGCCATTTGGCTTGCGGTGACCTGCAGTGTGTTTCATCCATGCCAGCCTTCTGGCAACTGATGCCTGCTTGCCTCTGACCTGGAGAAAGATCCCTTTTCAGCTGATGAAGGTCCCTGCTCAGTCTGTGAGTAGCATTCCAAAATGGATGGCCTGCCTTACAGTGGAAGGGTTCTTGCACTTCAGTTTACATACTTCTTTCTAGTTTTCCTTGTTATTACTCTTTGTTTCTGCTAGGAGGAACACCTTCCTGGGTCTCTGGCCTGTCTGCACTGAATGTCAGGTGCTGACACATCACTTATGAGCAGGGATAGAGGCTGAATGTGTGCTGCACCCTTCAGGGTTGCTTCTGCCCTGGTTGTGTCCATGGCTGGGCTGCTGTCACTGGTACAGCTCCCTTTGCTTCATGGGTCCCTTTTGAGCCCTGCAGTATGTAGAGAAGGTCCAGCAAGCATGCAGTGAAGTGTGCTTTTAGGCTCTTCATGAGACAGCAGTTCATTTTTAATTGAATGCCTTTGCCAAATGTCATTCACTGATTTTTGGTAGGTTGACTTGAATGGCTTGAGTATCTTTGTGCCATATGTTGTGCAGTCTTGATAGCCGCTGTGGTCAAACACTTTCCTCTGAGCAGAAATAGTATGTCTAGGTGGTCTGCAAAGCAAAGGAGAAGGCTATGACAATAAAAAAATACTGATTTTGGGCATCCTGGATGTTGGTGAGCTAGAAGCAGTGGATAGCTAACTTCTAATGAGTGCTGTCTTGAAAATATGGTCCAGATGTTTGTATGCTGCATGAGGTTTTCTCCTGGACAGGTGTTTTGCTTGAGTATGCTTCATCCAGGATTGGACCAAAACACTCTCCACACAGTTTTGTTTTCCTTCAGGCATTAAGAAAACCAGTTTTCTTCGTAGCATTTTTCCTTGGCTTTTCTCTTCTCTGGGACTAGAACTTCCCTCTGCAGTCTCCGTAACTCAGCCATAACTCGCCCTAATTGTGCATACTTTGAACAAAGCTTATGTGTAGGTGGTCTAGTTAAGAGAAGGAAGCATTAGCCATTTCTCTTGACTCCTCCTGCTTTCTCCCAAGTCAAAAGCTGAGGAAGAGGCACTGTTCAGGATGTTCCTGTTCAGGAGTGGGCTTTTTAATGCCCAAGTCTTACAAGTCCTGGTATCCTCAGCCTTATGCTCCCATCAGCTGCAGGTGAAGTTGCATAAGAGGAGGTATGCTCAGGGGCTTGGAGGGCAGGTCTGTTTCTAAAAGTGAGTAATTTGGGGTGGAGATGTTCTGCCCGAGTGCTTTTAGTGTGTCTGTTCTTTCCACCTCTCCCATGCCTCTAGAAGATTTTCTGGGGTCTGATGGGAATGTGGAGCTGGAGGAGCTGCTTGCTTATCTCACTGGTACAGCAGCTGCAATCCAAGTGGTGAGGTTCAAAAGTTATTCCCTCTTGCTGCGTTTCCTGCTCTGATGTTGGTTGGTATTTTGATGGCTTCAAGCTAACACGAGGGAAGGTAGCACACTAAAAAGCTGGACTGCTGTGGGAGGAAGTTTTTTCTGTTCTCAAAGCTGGTGTCCTTGCAAGGTGGTAACAGAGTGACAGAGCACTGGAACAGGTTGCTCAGGGGGGTTGTGGAGTCTCCTACGTTGGAGATATTCAAGGCCCGGCTGGACAAGTTCCTGTGTGATGTACTCTAGGTTACCCTGCTCTTGCAGGGGGGTTGGACTAGATGATCTTTTGAGGTCCCTTCCAACCCTGGGGATTCTGTGATTCTGTGATAAAATGGGTTTGTGAGGTGTGGTTGCAATCCCTGTGAGTTGCAGAGGTGCCTTGGCTGGGCAGGTGGCAAGTAATGAAGGTGAGCAGCAGATCACGACAGCCTTCTGACATCCTAAAAGAGCTGAAATCTTTGTGGTGTTTACTCTGAAAATATTCTCTCTGCCTTTCCAGAAGCACATTGGTTACATATGCACAAACTTTGGGGTTTTGCAGTGTATGCGCTTGCGTTTTTTGTGCTTTGGACACAGCTGGTAATGCTGATAGGAGTATTTCTATTGTACAAACACTTGCTGCTTAGAAGGTAGAAATTTGCTGAGAGTGGCACTGGAAGCCCAGCAGTTCTCCCTTCAGCAAGGAAGGGAACTGCCAGCAGCTGAGCTATGCTTGGCAATGCATGTGTGTGTGCTCAGAGCAGGACTGGGGGTGCTGAAGTGCTGATGTTGTTATCTGGAATGTTTAAAATCCTTAAGATTATTTTTTTTTCCTAGCAATACTTTCCAAATATAATTATTTAAAAGTATAAACCTCAATTATGCTATTTTGCAGATGCTTGGGAGCCTGTTCTTCCTTTCGCCATGGTAGATCTGTTAACATCAGTGACTACAGCTTCAAGTTGCTTGTCCAGGTATAACTTGTCATCACTTTTGTGGGATTAAGGCTTGTCTGGTACTCTTTGACCTGATTGTTGCAGGATTTCCTTTTGTTTACTGTACTGTTCTGTATGCCAGTTTCCCTGTAAATGTTATGAGAATGGGGAGTATGGGCCTGATGCCAAGGGTAAGGGGCTAATACATATACATTTCTATTTTGGAGCTCTTGTGATCTGTGCTGGTCTGGCAGAGTGGTAATGAAGTTTCATAGAAGAATGCCTTTTTCGTCATTTGATTTCAAAGTGCTGTAACGGGGTCCATCCACAGCTCCAGGCAAGCAACACACCAGAGCCAGGGTCCATCCAGTAGCAGGAGATGGGGACAGAGACGGAGCTAGGGACATGGCTGCAGGTATGAGACTGAGGCCCATTCAGGGACAGGGCTGGAGAACAACATTGCTGTGGCACCCTTGGAGCAGGGAGTGATGGCCCTGAGGGGGCTAAAACAAGGTCCTGTTTCTATTTTTTGAGTGCCAGTCTAGTGCTCTAGCCATTCTGTTCTGTTGTTTATTCAGTGTTTCGTTTTAGGAGACCTGAAGGTATGTTGCTGTAGCTGAACAATACCCCCTCCTTAAGATCGCTGCATTTGCAGTATCTGGCTGTTCTGTGTGTGCAGAGCTGGGGACAGAAGTGCTTCTTAGCCTTTATGGTAGCTGAGGGATCACTTAGCCTCCCGATATATGGCTGTGCTCAGCCGGCTGCTGCAGAGTGACGTGTCTAGTGTCATCATAATGATGAAATTTCAGAGAGACCTGGCAGCTTTTTCACCCAGGGCTGTGCAACCTAAGGGCATATTTAAGCCAAAGAAGATGCTTGATGGGAGGCCAAGATGGTTATCTGCGTTACTGATGAGATGATTAATAGGCTGTGTTCATGGTTCTCATTAGAGACCTCTGGAAGATTGGAATAAAACAGAGAGGGTGTATATATATATGTGTGTGTGTGTGTGTAATTTATGAAGTCTGCTGTGCAAACCTTTTAATATTCTTATTTGTCAGCTTCCACACAGGGAAGTGGGGAAAGGAAGCTGGGAAATGCGAATTGTGTTGTGTGCTCTTAAACAGAAACAAAGGTGGCTGTATCATGCTTTCCACAGAGGCTCAGTGCTCCTGGGTGCTGATGTCACCGTGGGTCATCAGCAGGGCCAGTGCAGGAAGAGTGCAGGGGGATCTGATTTTCATACCCTCTGATGTTAGCTTAGAATTGATAATTGGCTTCCTTTATATGAAAATATAGGTGAAATAAATCAAAGGACCAGGTTCTTGGTCAAAATCTGTTTTCAGAATTTGTTGCATGCTCAGCTGACTGAATGAGTTCAAACAAAATGCTTTTTCCCAAGCCAAAAAACTTCCAAGAAAAAAATGTATTCCACCTACTTTTTGAATTTAAAAGCCAAATATTAAAAAATCCCTCTTCTCTACTTCCTTCTCTCACCCTCTTTTTTCTATGTTTCTCTTAGTGATAAAAGGTTGAAGGAAAAAAAAGATTGTGTAGACTCTCACGCATGCACATACGGAGGAAAGCCCCAAATATATGGATATTGTTGACTTACCACAAAAAGGCTGGTGAAAATGAGTGATTTATGTAAACTTACTTTTATGAGAAACATGCATTTAGTAACTCGCAGTGACTTTGCAAGTTAATTCTAGTTTGTATTCTGAAGGTACATAAATACGGCTTTGAATCTCCAGTTTTTTGCCCTTGCTTATCCTTTTCTAACTACAGCACAGTTGCATTGATTTAAAACTAGTTTAAGGGTATTGGACAGCCATGTCCAATTATTTCTCTCTCTATATGTATTAGCTCACTAGCTTTTATTTAATATTTGTTAGTACCACAGGCGGTGGCAACTCCCATCTCCGAAGTGTGCTGTGCACTTCTTTCAGTGGCCTGACCTGCCTGCTGCTTAGATGTCCCTGTATCCCAGTTCAGGAGCCTCTCCATTTTGTTCATAATGCATGGGTCTGAGCAAAAGCCAGCAACTGCATTCTGAGAATCATTGGTATGATATGCTGCATGCTCTCTAGATGTATCAGCTTCCCTCTCTTCCAAATCAGATTAAAGAGGATAAGGTGCAGATCCAGTTTTATTTCGGCATGGCTAGCTTATTCAGTAGAAGATGCCAGGAACACATGCAGTCATCTAGGTGGATGAAAACATGAACATTGTTTCAGTAATGTCACACATGACAGAAATTCTAACCTTCTGTGTGAAATAAATGTGTTTCTTCCAAGAGAAGAATATCCGTGGCAGTACTTTTAAAAGCTATGGGGACATTGTGGGTTAAATAAATACCTCTGACCACATTACCTTTTTATTTTCTTTTCTTGCCACTTTTCTGATTGCAGACAAGATATGCAGGCAAGAAGCAAAAGAAAAAGTCAGATAAGGGAGCAGCTAATGGGTTTGGGGTTTTGTTTGTTTTACTTCTTTAGTGCATCTTTCTTGTCTGCATCTGGTTCCTGGCAGTGTTTTGTGACCTCCACTGGATTCCATCAGTGTTCTCCACTCTGAGCCCCCCAGAATAGGTAGAAAGCTACAAGCTTTCTACTGAAAGCACTTCACTGCCCAAAAGGAGCAGCATCTAGCAGCAGCTCTTCCTCTTTTCTCCCATGTTGGTGAACATTGTGGGGAATTGTTTAAACCATTTGAACTTTACTGCAAAATGAAAAAAATAGAACACAAGACTTTCAATGTTTGGAGATGATTGCAAGAAGGACTGACCACTACTATTCCTCCTTAGGACACTCCTGCACTCGCTGCTGGCCTTATTTTAGTACATTTTAAAAGGTTTTGAAGATCAGCTTCACTTGGAAAGAAAGCTGTGGTTTGGCTGTAGTGCATAATTCTCATGTATCAGGATACATGCGTTTAGACTCTGAAGCTTGAATATTCTTGGAACATATTTGAAGTGGAACCTGGAGTCACTTACACATTAGCTGAAGAAGAAAATGTCTTAGGCCACTGCAAAAATCATAAACAGAACAAATACAGGTTTTGTAATTATTTGGTGCTGCATTAAAGGAAACTGCTGAACATGTTTCCTTGGTAAGCAACCAGTTTGTGAACTGTATTTTAGTACTATTTTTGTGAATGTCCTGAATTCATCAGCTCCTGTTCTAAGATTGATTGCTGGCACCTTACCTTCTGCAACCAAAAAGCGAGAAGAAAGAGGCTTGTAGGAGTAGCAATTTCAGGAGATTCTTTGGAATCTCAAACTGCTTATTAGGTTTGTTTGAATTATCGGGTGTTGTATTTGGTTCCTGGTATTTTGTTTCAGAAGTACATAATATATAAATTTGATTAGAATAGTGCTCATACACTTTCCATCAGTCTTTTGGCTGGATTTTCTAGCTTCTTAAAGCAAAAAAACTCCAGGTATTGGCAAAATCTCTTCCTATGTATTGTCTTTCCTATGAAAAGCTGGTGCAAAGTAGTTCTGTTCTAGCAAAGGGAAAGACTAGTAGGTGTGCTGCACTTCCCAGATCCGTACGGATTTCTGTGCCAGCTTGAGAAGGCAAACACGTGAATTAACCATTCCTTCATCAGAGTTCAAAAGTTTCTCTTTCACTGTGGCTTGCTTGCAACTGCACAACCTGCTTAAACATTGCACATCAGTAGAGGAAGGCAAAATGTAACTTCTACCTGTCCTTACCTGCTAAGAAAGGATGCTTGGCATCCAGGAGGTACAAACACCATTCTGGAACCCCAGGAAAGCTGGAGAAGCACTGACCTGAAGTCTATACATTGCCGGCTTCCTAGGCCTTAAGAGTGCAGTGGCTGTTTGGAAGCAATGAAAATAGATGGCCATGTGCCCAGTGCAAGAAATTATCAACTCCACTGTATTTCTTTTTATAGTGAAATTGCATTTCCACATCTCCGCTAGAGATACTTTAGCAGGATACAAACCCAGCAAAGCATTATTTTCGTGGACATAGTGACTGGCACAGATGTGATGAAGCTAGCTACTCTCTTGATGAAACCAGCCTGAGCTGGTAATACTGCAGTTTTGCATCCTCTCTAAGGAAATTTGGCAGTTAAGCTGTAGTGGATGGACATTGTATTTCTTTATGCTTCAGACTGACATAGCAGTGCAGGAAAAAGTATGTTGGACAGGCATAGCTTTAGCAAAGTTAGAATCATAGAATTGTCAGGGTTGGAAAGGACCTTAAGATCATCTAGTTCCAACCCCCTGCCATGGGCAGGGACACCTCACACTAAACCATGCTACCCAAGGCCTCCTCCAACCTGGCCTTGAACACCACCAAGGATGGAGCATTCACAACCTCCCTGGGCAACCCATTCCAGTGCCTCACCACCATAACAGTAAAGAATTTCTTCCTTATATCCAATCTAAACTTCCCCTGTTTAAGTTTTAACCCGTTACCCCTTGTCCTGTCACTACAATCCCTGATGAATAGTCCCTCCCCAGCATCCTTGTAGGCCCCAAAGTTATGTGACCGTGATTTTGGAGTAATCCATGGGATTAATAACTACCTAGATAATAGAGTATTATTTGATTGCAACTTGATTTCGCTTTTTACTGACTTAGAAATGTGAACACTTAAGATTTGAGTCATGTTTTTAAAGGTGTTTTAACAGGTCTGTGAAAATTATGGGTGCATTTCACTGCATTCAAGTTAATATTCATGTAAAAACTTGAGAGCACTAAGGCTGTTTGTGCTTGTGAATTGGGTAGTTAGTGGCTTGGCTGCCTGCATTTTGTGTTTGCATGCAAAATAATTTGCCCTAGCAGTAGACCATTCCGTGTGCATACAGCTTGTGTTATAAGTAATCTTCATGCAAACAAATTAGATCTGGGAAATGTAGGAGGCCATGTAGGTAAGACTGGATACTTGCTGGAGGCTGCTAGATTGCGTCTTGTCTTAAAAACAGAAGGGTTAAAAAAAGACTGAGTGGAGAGGGTGGGGGTGACCTGGTTGTTGTAGTTGGGATCCAGTCCACTTCAATTAATGCAGGGCGCTGTTGATGTGAGAGAATTATGCAGGGCTCTGTTTCAACTGGTCTCCAGAATGACTCAGTGTAAGAACTGACAGTGAGGTCATGTGGATCTTTTTTTTTTTAAGTAGACCTGTTTGACTAATTAGGCTGTTATGTGGCCTAGTATTAGTTAAGCATGCCCAGAGTTACTGCTAAGAGTTCAACCTTTAATTTTCTGCCAGAAGCAACTTCCCTTCAAGATTCAGAGATGTACAGCAGTTGTCATTAGAGATTGTTACATATTAAACCCCAAAGCGCTGTAGAAATTATGGGGGCAGGAAAGACGCTGCAGAAAGTAGGAGGGGAATTAATTATATGATAAAAGCCATACTGAACAGGCAGATGGCTTAGCACTCAGTGTCACAGGGAGAAGATTGATTGTATTGGTGTTTAGTAACTACTTTCACCAAATCTGTTTATGTGCATATAATGTACATATAAAAATTACTGCTGCTGTGGTTATGTATAATGGCTTATTGCGTAGTTGTTTGAACAAGGCAACAGAGAAAGTAAGACTTCCAGACTCATATTTCTTTTGCTCATTACAAATATTCAGTTCCTCTCCCTCCACCCCCAGGCACTCCAAAAGTTGCTTGCACCTTATCTATATTGCCCTTGCTTCCTGCTTGCTCTCTGTCCCTACCCCCCACCTCTTGTTCCCGCCCTAGCCTCCAGCTCCGAAAGGGAGTCTGATGTCTTTTGTCCTGTTTTCTGCATCCTCTACATACTCTTCTTAATCTTCAGTAATGCATAAGTAAGGCACTTTTTTAGTTTCTCCTTAATTTCTGTAGCATATCTTAGAAATACTATTTTTTTAAATAATTATGAGAAGGTCTTTGTCCAGTGTTTCTTTCCAGATACTGTAGAGGATGGGTAGAGACCTTGGGAAAAGAGTATTTCTACAAGGAAACTCTCTCCTTATACATCTTGCCAACCTTTACACGGCAGAAAAAATCTTCAACTCTGCAAGTAGATGAAGAGGTGAAGGTTTTACTGAGGTTCAGACTCTTAGGTTTTATGTATAGAATGTTTGTGTCCACCAAGGAAAAGCCTTTATCTGTCATATACTGTTGACTGCTTAAAGTCCAAAGGCAAAAATCATGTCTGGAAGTGTGAGGCTGGGTGCCTGTGAGAGGGCTCTGTCTATCGCGACTGTGTCTTTGCACTGCTAGACCTGGGGCAATATGGTCAGATTAGCCAGGACATGCAGTGGGATGTTTTTTGTCATTTTTTTTTGCTGATTGCAGGAAGACATGAGAACTACCTGACTGGTCACAAAATCTCCTGGGCAAACACATTTAACCAGCAAAAGGAGTTTGAAGCGATGCTGTGTTGTACACCAATGCTATCTGTGAATGTGTGTTGGGTGCCTCAAGACCAACTTTGCTTTTCTGTGACACACTGGCCATGTGCCAGCAAAGGTTGCAGGGTGGCATTGGGGATCTATTTATCCCAGCATAATGTTCAGCTTGGTATTCTTTCCCAGAACAAGACTGGCTTGTTTTTCTATTTGGGTTCTGATCCAGAAGAAGTAACCCCCACCATCAGTGAACCACTGGGTGGGTGTGTGTCGTACCTGACATGTCCCAAGAGCACCACACGCCCAGCTTAGCAGGGGTGGCCAATGTTGAGTCTGAAGCAGTTCTTTCCTTTTGAACTGTGCCTGATGTTGCTGCAGCCTAAGCTAAACTTAAGCCTTTTGAATACTAGCTTAGCTAACTTGTTCTCTGGGACTATCAGTTTTCCCAGTCAAGGCAAACATCACTTCATTCCCTCTCTCCAAAGACAGTTGTTACTTGCTTCTTTTTTCCCCCCAGGATTAACAACTGTCAGTGGCACCTCCGATAATGTTTCATTGCCATGCAAAAGGAGGGAAGCACTTTGCCAGCAGCCTACTTCAGGCAGAGAAATTTATATCTATGAGAAGCATATGTACAGAGCAGCAATTACTCAGATCATCAATATTTATACAGCAGATAATAGTCATCATGGACAAGATGAATATTGTCACAACAGCAGTAGCTGCTTGGGGGGGGAATGTAAAATATAATTGCTGGGTTTCTTTAAACAGGGTAATTATTTAACTTTCAAGTGATTGGTGAAGATAGCTTGAAGTCTGAATTAGATGTTCAATGGGAGTTCATCTGCTTCTAGGAAGTAAAGTAAATGCCCCTCCTCTCTACCCTTATGTCACATGGTGAAAGCTGATTGGGATGTCATCCTTTACTCTAGTGGCTTTTGCTGAAGGCAATGCTGGTGCCAGTTGCTGAATGAGGAATCATAAGTGATAACAAACAAATAAACCAACAAGAATAAGCAGCTTTGTTTGCAAACAAATTTTTGTTAAGTCTAGTGTGGATGGACATGCATTTGTGTTGAGATGGTGGTATGGCTGCGCATGCTTTGATTTTGAAAGCCATACCTCAGTGCCGGTGGAAGGTGGCCATCCTTAGGATGCGCTCTTTCCCAGAGATTTCCAGCATCCTACCCGCTAGCTGAAGTGACACTAGTTGCCTTGGTGGTGCCTGGCTGGACAGGCAGCCCAGTGAGTCCCTGTCCTGGCTCCAGCTTGACAGATGTCTGGAGGGACAGGGTTATGGCTTCCTGTTTGTGCAGGAGATGCAACTCCAGATTTCTGCAAAGAGAACACCTCCTTCCACCCACCTTTTTTAACCTTTTTATGTTGGTGTGATTATTTGGAGGCTTACTTTCACTGGCAAGAAAGTCTGCTGGGTTGCCCTGTTTTTGAGAAGTATTGAATTGAGAGCTACCTGTGAGCTATCTGTTTGCTACACAATAATGTACTTGCTGACTTTTGTCTTCTGCTTGTGAAATGCCTCCGCATAGTTCCATTCTTTCTTTGTATCGACCTACTCTTCAGACGTGACTACCTAAGTACTTTAACTCTTGCACCCCCCTGGACTTCTGTCAGTTGAGGGCAAACAGTGGTTAGCAGCATGCAGCACTTGATGTTCAGAGTTTAGCTCAGTTGGGTTGGCTGTCATTTACAATCTCACAGCTCAAAGTTTTCAAAACACCGAAGCAACTCAAGAACATTTTCAACTGAGTAAATCCACAGAAGACCTATGAAACTTCCAGGCACTATATTTTATGGGAAATTCTATTCAGATAATGAGGCTTCTTGTGTGATGCCAGGAGAAAAATTGACCTAAGAGTGAGATTTGCAAAAGCTGACATCCCAAATGATGGGCTGGCTACACAAGGGAGAATCAAGAGGAGGTCCTTTAAGCTGGCAGCCCTCTTCCAGGAAAAGGTAATAAACTGCTCCTTTTTGTTCTTTTCTGGAGTTAGGTACCTTCTGCTGAGATGTAAGCAGTGGAGGGGATAGTGGCTGCTCTCTCTGAGTTAGGTCTGATACTCGGCCTGCAGGAAGTGGAGACTCAGCTCCCACCTTTGTTTGGCAGCATTTGATCGGGGATCTTTTTCTCTTCAGGTAAACCCGTTAGTTTGCATGGATTCTAGCCCTTCTCCAAATGAATTTTTAATATAAAATAATTAAACATTCATTGGAGCAGGGACAGGAACCCAAGTCTCTGCCTTTCCCTCATACTTGCTTTTCCTTTCTGACCTCAGTATTGAATTGCACACTTCAAAGTGGAATGGGGTCAGCAGAAGGTGTTGGAAGAGCTCTGCTGAGCTATTGAAATTGCTGGTGCTTAAAACTTTCATCTGGGAAAAGGGGAAAAAAAATCATTTTGTCAGATTCACCCTTAGTGAATGAAAGTTTCCTTCTGCCATAAGCATACTCAGGTGCCTGTGTAGGGTCATTGAATCTGCCACTGGCATGTGGCTTGGGGAAGTTTGACCCTATTGCATGCAGATTAATTTGGATGGAAACCTTTTTTGAAGGTAAATTTAGGCCATCTTAGATCTTCATAGTGCAGGTAAAGTTGAGACGTCCAGTAATGGCAGTATTAACATTTCTGATACTTGTCTCCAGTGCAAAACTCTTAATAGAGATGCTTTCTAAATTGCAGACCACAGACCCAGTATTGGAGCTATGCATTTTAAAACTTTTTTTAAATAGTACCTCCAAATTTTTTTACTGATGGTGGTGTAATCTTTGCTCAGAATTTAAGCTTGCAGTCAACAGACTTACTTTCTCAGTTACCTTCTCCAGGTCCCTTTGAGGCAGCCACTGTTGAGCCTGTTGGAGAACTATCTGCAAAAGTGTTAATTCAAACATATTATTCAAAAATATGCCTGAGGTTCTGCCTTGATGAAAGTGAGTACTATACAATTCTTTGAAGAGATCACTGCAGTGCATAAGCCAGCCCGTTAGGTTGGTGAGCTAGCCCTGTGAAAAACCCATGCTTGACACATTCATTGCTCATTCAGTTGTATCGGAGCAGAGAATAGGTTTTTGTCAGAGTAAGGAGAAGAACAAGGGGCCTTTGAAGGGGGCAGGTAATCAGCACTACTGATGATCCAGATTATTGAATTGTGTTGAAATAAAGAGTTTTTTCATCAGCCTACATTGTTTGTACCTAACTCTCTGAATCTTTCTTCATTGCAGTAACTTGCACAGGGATCTGGAGATTATGAGGCTGCTTCTCTTCACGTTTAATGGGCTACCATGTTTTGGCTGTCTTGTGCCATTGCAAAGCACAGGCCCACTTATATTCTAATTTGAGGATGAGATGTTTGCAGTTTGGGGAAATGGGGTGCTTGCAGCATCTGGAAACCATGTGCCCCTCAATTCTATTTCACTTCTGTGTCAAGCACTGGGGCACTGATGTGAAGACTGTAGATGAAGATTTTTCTGTCACACTGGTGCATCCTAGCTAAAGCCTAAAGGGGTTTTGTCAAGGGTTTAAAGATCAGTTCTGTGTACTAGTTTTCTTTTAAACTAAAAATGGGAAGAATTGTGTGGTGTAGGATGGAGTTGGCGATATGTTGGTATGAAGCCTCAAGAAGGTTCTTGGAGCAGAAAAATCATTCCTGTTTAGCTTTTAAGCAGTAAAAGGCTGAATGTTTACCTCTTCAGTTGGTTTTACAGCTGTTTTGAAGACTTATCCTGCATTACCTTCTGGAAGTTTTTCCTGCATCCTAATTTTGTCAAAGTTTATTGGTTTATTTTATGGAGGTGAAAAAAACCCGCCTAAATCTCCTTTCATTTAAAAAAAGGACTGAAGGGTTAGGTTTAGGAATGCTAGCACCATCTCTCATAGGAACTGTAATTAGCATACTTTGTTTTCCCATTCTTCACTTGGGGCTTGGCTTTAGGGCTGGTTTCCATCTCCTGTTTTCATGTTGAGTTGCCATTGTGGTTATGGGAGATGTAATCTAGCTAGGAAACCCAGTCCTTGTTGGAGAATAGGAACATGGGTCATCCCATATGCAAGTACCTTGAGCTGCTATAAGCAACATTTCATGGTCCTGAAAATGAGTTACCAACTTTCAGTATTTAGTACAGGTGACATAGCTGTTTGTTTCACTTTATTCATAAGGTGTTCCTCTTAAACCCCAAATTTCCTTCAAAACTCACTTTAATTTTATTTTATTTTAAATCAGCGTCTTGGCTTTGTTTCCAAGCACAAAATACCTTTTTTTTTTTTTTTTTTTTTTTTTTTAGGGTTTTGCCTTGCGGTAATAAGTGTGATACTTGGATACTGGAATTTAAGTTCAAAGCACAGCAAGTAGGAGATGGTGATTTGATTTGCCTGAGGAGACTTCTCTTGCTGGTCTGGCATAAATATTTCTGAAATGTGGATGGAGCTAGACTGGGAATGAGAATAAAGTACTCTTCAGACTTCAGATTTTACTTTCTGAAGTAGATTCCTTTTTTTTTTAAAATAGCAATCAACAGAATTGCTGGAGCTGTGATAATTGAACAAACCAATCTATAGTCTGTCTGTGGAGTAGGAAATGTCAGTGTATGAAGTTTAAGCATGTCTAGAAGACAAAATCTGGTCAGTAACAGCAAATTGGTGAGAATTCAGTGAAGTTGCATTGCTCCCAAATTTGCTTTTAATAAGCAGTGAGCTATTTACAAGGACACTTTTGCTACTGTTATGATTGGCTAATTAGCACCTCCCCTTCAGAAAACCTCCCTGACTCTCCTGAAAGCCTTGAAGTGTACAGAAACTTGTTCTTTTTATTCTCTCAATTTCACAGTGTCTTCTGCCTTTCATCTTGCAGCCTCGTGCTAGCTGCCACTCTCCCTGTTTGTATGATTTCTACAGAAAACACAAGTAATAGCAGCTGAAAGGGAATTTTAAAATAGAGCAGGATATCTAGGGCACGTCATGGTAATTGTGAGGTGGTCTTAAAAGTCTACCGGTTGCCTGTTTTGAAGGGTTTTTTCAGAATGTTTTGAGATTTAGCCTCCCTCTTCTTTATCTAAAGTTTTGGAAAAGCAGCAAGGCTTTCCTCTTAAACAAAGCATGGCACATACGTTGGCATCTGGGGAAAGCAAGACTGCTTGTGAGATGACCAGTTCTCCACTGGAAGGATTTCTGGGCAAGTCTGGTCTAAATCAGCTCTTGAGAGCAGTTACTGTGAAAGAGGCTTTACCCAGCTCAGTAGAACTACTTCACATAGAGGGGTCACTGGCACAAAGAAATGCTGGTTTTCACAGCTTTAAAGAAATAAGGCTTTAAAGAAATAGTTTATTCACCTGAAAAGTCCTTGTGAGATATATATATATAACCTATATATAAATTTATAATTATTTTAATACATAAATCTATTCATGTTATCATACTGGTGCTCCTGAACATCCTTGCAAGAAGGGCAAAGTAAGTCACTGAAAAGGATTTAGGTGAGGACATGTGCATTTTAAGAGGACATAGTGGCCATGTTTGAAAATAGTTTAGAGGAAAAACTTACACTGACTTACCTCTTAGAAGCCTGATACACAGTCCAGGTCTTCTCTCTTCTGATGCAGCCACATCCCTGACACAAGAAGGTGAGAGCTAAGCGCTGCTCATGGTCTCACTTTGGTAATGAACAGTTTTTAAAGAAAGGTTACAACTTCGTGACATGTTTGCTTTTTTTCCTTATGTCCACTTGTTTGGAATGAGCATGACCCAAAAATGAGTGGTGGTGTTTGGTGGAGGGCAATGGAAACAACCCCACAACTGCAGGAACTTTACAGTTGTAGTCCTTGGAGGAGCTACAGCAAAAAACCCTTCGTATTTTAAGGGACCTAATTTTTTCCAGTGTTACAGGGTTACATTCCTGTGCTACCCCTTCCTCTGCTGGCTGAAACTCCTCTATGTAGTCCACTGGAAAAACTTTATCTTTTTATGTTAATGGGTAGTTACGAAACAAGAGCAAAAAAAAAAAAATAAAAAATAAAGAACAATAAAAGATCATGCGCTGGCAATTTAATGAAGTGATAAGAATCTACAACTTCGTCTTTTAGTAAGATTATAAACCTGTTGCCTTTTCAATTGCGAGAGACACAGAGGTGGCTGTAAGCCCTACATGTGCAATTTTAAATCAGGATATCATGCTGAGTTGGATTTTTTCAGTTTACTCCTTCAAAGGTCTCATTTTCTAGCACTTATTTCTTTTGTGTATTTTTAAGCAATATACAATAGCATTTTTCAATCAGCAAAGGCCTGTGCATTTCAGTGACCTTCACTGCTTGCTTTAGAGGGGTTATGCAATCAGACATAAGGGAGTGAAAATATTTAATGATTTTTTTTTCTTAAAAGGTCTTATGCCTCTATTCTTGCGGTTATAGTACTCACATTTAAGCAGCTGTGTTTTGCACCTGCATACTTACACGCACTTGCATACTTACCCTGAGGAGCCTGAAAGTCTACTTCCAAAATCTAATTTGCAAAAATTGAGCTAAAAAAAGAATATAGTGGATAGAATGATCGTCTTTAAAGCAAAAAGCATTTGTTCTAATGTTCCTTCCCTCTTTGGTCCCTCACCTCCACTAAATATGGATATTTTCTTCTAAATTTAAATTCAGAACTTAAAAAAGGGAATGATCCTTTTCATATCTGTTGACTAGTCAGTGATGGAGAACTTGGTGTTCCTTTCTGAACCTACTTACAGTGCACTTTCCTACATTTTGTTGCGTGGGAACTTTAAAGCTCCTGACAGTCCACACCTTTTCTATCAAGAGAGGTTGCTTATAAGAGAAGCTGGCTTGTTGTACCTAATAGTGAGGAGAACACTAGAGGCTGGGCACCCCTTAATTCAGCTTCCCGATCAGGTGTGTGGAATATCAGGAGAGCACCTATGCATCTGTTCAGGGAGATACATGGTAACAGGAGATCCAAATAAATTCTTACAGCAACAACTGTGCAACTTGCTGACTTGGAAATACTTCTGATGTCTCAAGATAATCATGAGACAGTTACAAGCTTCATTGCTGCTCGGTATTGAGACTGGTATGGGTTACAGTTATGTTCATGACTTGCTTTTCCACAGGTGAATACTTTGTGAACCAGATCCACATTGGGATAGCAGCTAGGAAGGCAGAATAAGCAAGAACATTCTTTGCCTCATTCTTCTTTCCATGCCGTCAGCCCATCTTTGTGTTTTAAAAGATAACTTGCTCCAAAACCACATATTGAGCAAATTTGTGCAGTGAATATAGTACATAAACATTGTTGTGTTTTTTCAGTAAGTGATGTCAGTGAACCATCAAGATAAAAGGTATGTATTTATTGCTTGTGAGGAAATGATTTTGGAATGTGGCATTGATTGTGAACCCCCTTCTGTAAGAAGGGCACATTACTTTGCCTGACTTTACTTGGTTTGTGTGTTGCTCATGTCCACAGAGACAACCTTAAACTTTTCGGCTTTTGTGTCTATTAATATTTGGGGTCAATTCAGGGGCAGGGGAAATGCCAGCGGTCCACTGACATATACAGGAGAGGAAAGGAAATTGCTTTCTGACAGATCTTTTCTGCTATTTCCACATGAGCAGATGGATCCCATGGTACAGGTTTGCCTTTAAGGAGAGTTTAAGCAGGAAATACTTATGTTTTTTTGCAAGAAGGCTGGTTATTTTCTGTATTTGTGCAGCTTTTAGGTAATTCACAGAGACTTCTGATAAAAATGTAGGCTTTTTTTCCACCTAGTTGTATGACCTTCAGTGTTTTAAACTCTCACCTTTTCCAGGGGAGAGAGATGTGGGAATTGAATCTTTGTCAACTGAGCCAGTCCATTACCTCTCTAAATGTTGACTGCTATGCTTAATGCCTGGAGTCAGACAAAGCAACTGTCTTCCACAGTTTTTCTTTAAAATGTTATTTTCCAAGCTAACAGCACAATCTTCCTAAGTTTAAGGAAGATCCTCCTATCTCCCCTGAGTTACAGTGTTTTAAAGGGCCTCATTTTGAAGACTGAAGGATTGGGAGGGTTTCTAGCAACAACAAAACAAGCAATTGCTCTTACAGTTGGATGAGAGTTGCAAAGACCAGGTGAACTGCAGCCCTTTGAGGTGGATTTCTTTCTTCTGGCTGACGAGACTAAAAGATAGAGGTGTTCCTGACAATCATGTTTGACTGGAAGAAGTGCTGGTTTGACTGACTTGGCTGTGGGAGGAGTGTGAGTGTTGGGGCAAGGCAGAAGGCTCAGTGGAGGGTGGGAGTCTGCAACACGCCTCAAGAAACTGTCTGTAGTTATGCTTCCTAACCTTGAAGGTGAACACTGTAGCTGTTATGTATGTGTAGAGCATACCTGAAAATAAACAGAAGGGAAACTGGTTTCCTAATCGTTAGGGTATGTTTGTAGTTGTTGGTGCTGTCTTTAAGCAATAAAAGCTAGCATTATTTTAGATATATCCCAGCTTGCTGCTTGTTTGGAGGAGTGCAGGAGAGTGGCGGGAGGCAGCAAGGCACTGACACCTCTCCATGCACAACGAGGGAAGCAAACCCAGCTGTCCTGTGGGAGCTCTCCCCTCAGTCAGGGAGTGAGTAATGAGCTCAGTGCTTTTGGTGTGCTGATACTCTACTCTTCTTTAGATATGACCATGCGAGGTGCAGCTCATCCTGCTGAGGCATCCCATCCAGCACCAGGATAATCTTATGGTGCTACAAGCTGGTACTGGCAGCATTTGTCCCTGCTGTTTGGGAGCAGGAAAGTGAAGATGGTCATCCTACCTAAACCAAACCTCATGAAGGTTGCTAAAGCAAGCTAGTGGGACAGCCAAGCAGAGCTGGCTTTCTTCCTCCTGCAAGCCCCGGTGCTTAACGCTTTATATTCTGGAGTGCCACCTGCTGGCACTTGCTCTCTTCACTTGCTCTTTTCTAGAGGCAGCTGCTCTAGAAGATGACAGCTCAAAACAAAGAGCGTGGATGTCAGTAATAATAATAGCACTAATTATTTATATTGATCATTACATTATTTTCTTAATTGCCATAGCACTTAAGAACCTTGTTTATTGGCAAAGACCTCACTCTGGCAGGTGTGCTGTAAAAGTGAGTGTGAAAGAAACTGGTGGAGCCTTCACTGCTGAATATATACAGGGTACAGTATGAAGGAGTGCTTTAAAGAATCGGAAATGATTTTTCCAATCCATGCTGTTATTTGGCAAAGTATGAATAATTATTTTCTCAGTGTCTTGATTTAGTAAGATGTTTTGATCATTTCTGTCATTAGCAAAAAACCAAAGCAGTAATCAGGAAGGTGAAAGACACCTGACAGTGAAGTCACTTAAGCAAAGTTGGGGTAACACTACCTCAACTCTAAAAAGTAACAATGATGTCAGTAAACTAAAGAATTCTGAAAACTTTCTGTCTGGAAAGCAAGGGATGTTGTAGTTTGTAGCAAATCTGAGTCCAGAACCGAGGTTTTTTTTGCCCTCTGAGTCAAGAACTTGTTTTGGCAGTAGGAAAGAGGTATTTTTTTGAATCTGTTTTGTAACATTTTCTGTCTGTGGGCCAAATTCTCTATGGGCATAAGTCAGTGTGGTTCCTTTGGCATCTGTTTGGTTGTGTGCAGTGATGTTTCCTGTGTTCAGTGCACCACTGTAAGGCCCACAGATATAATACTAAAATAATGGAATAACGACCTCAACTGAGTGGAATCTGGTCAAATCCTGCATAGAGGCATTAAGCTGTGTGCATGCTCACCATGTCTTCTTAGATCATCTCTTTCAATGCAACACTTTGTAGAGTAGCAAAATACATTTTGGGCCTTTCCTCCTTTCTTTTAGCTGTCCCTAAGGCACCTCTTTGGTTCCTTGCTGCTATTCTGTGTGATGGTACATGAAATAGAATCATTTAGGTTGCAAAAGACCTTTGGTATCATTGTGTCCAACTGTTAATCCAACACTACCAAGTCCACCACTAAACCATGTCCCAAAGTGCTGCATCTACACATCTTTTAAATACCTCCAGGGATGGTGACTCAACCACTTCCCTGGGCAGCCTGTTCCAGTGCTTGACAACCCTTCTGATGAAGAAATTTTTCTTAATATCCAATCTAAACCTCCTTTGGTGCAGCTTGAGGCTATTTTTTCTTGTTCTATCACTTGTTACTTGGGAGAAGAGACTGATCCTCACCATGCTACTGCCTCCTTTCAGGTAGCTGTAGAGAGTAATAAGGTCTTCTCTGAGCCTCCTTTTCTCTCCAGTTCCCTTGCAAAACCCCATTTCCCTCAGCCACTCCTTACAGGACTTGTGCTCTAGACCCTTCACCAGCTCCATTGCTCTCCTTTGGACACACTGCAGCGCCTCAGGGTCTTTCTTGGTAGCGAAGGGCCCAAAACTGAACACAGTACTGGAGATGAAATACTCTGGAGACCATTGGGATGAGTGTGAATTTTTTTAGAAAGCCCTGAACCACCTGCCCTTTCAAAGTAAGATCCTTTAGCTCCTTTGAAAGAAAAGCCTGTAAAACCCTCCAATTATGTCAACCACATAGTCCTCTTCAGGCTTCAATCACATCATGAAATATGACTCATCTGCTCAAAATGCCCATGTTTTGATTTTTACTGGGAAAAAATACAATGGTGTATTGCTAGGCTTAAGCATTCCACATTCATCAGTAGACCAATATGAGCTAGAGATACCTCTGGCTCACTCAGTGACTGACCGCACCAGAAGAAAAATTGTTTCGGTACAAAAAGCTTTGTCCTTCGTGTTACCTTTTTATAAATTTATTCTAAAAGAAAATAGATTGAAATGAAAGTTGAAATGAGCTGACCTTTAAATGGAAATGACCATTTTTGCCTAAAGAGAAAGTATTTGTTTAATTTGATCTGAAACTGCCAAAGAATTTGTTCACCTTGAAACTATTTTTCTTCAGGTAGCTCTAAGTCACATGCAAGAATTATAAGACTGGCTTGCAAGACAGGCACCTAAATTTGGGGGTTCTACCTAACTGGGTAGGATTTGGGGCTTCTGAAGTTCATGTTTTCAGGCTTTTCTTCAGAAAAATGGGGCTAGCAGCTTTCTTTTTACTGAGTACTGAATTGATTGTCCATAATCCTGTGAACCTAGGACTCGCCATGGCCATATGCTATCAGGACTGTAATGAAGCCTTGAGCATTAGCAGTATTATGCTAGTTATCTTGTCTAAGTTTGTTCTGCCTTTACGTTGCAAGGACTACAAAACTAGGCCCAAAATTAAGAGGTAAGGCAGTTTGCTTCATTTTGATTGTTTTGCTCTATTTAGGATAACACAGTCCTTTCTGAGCATTTGCACTCCTTCATAGAGCAAAAGTTCTGTATACTCTTACTTAGGTGCTGCCAAATGGGAGGGTATTTTCACACAAGGAGGTTCCAAAAGCAGCCAGACTTTGACTGGCTGGAATATGATGGGTGACGTCTGGCCTGAACTTTGGGACTCACTGTGAAGAATGAAATACAACCAGACAGAGCTTGGCAGGTCTGATAAACTTCTTGCAGCTACAGAATGTGAGTGGCTCTTGGAATGGAATACCATTTCTGTGAAGGAAAGCAACAGTAGATTTCATATAGTATGGGCAAGAATAGTTTATCTTCCTGTGCCTGAGCATTTGAGCAGCCAATTGCAGTCCCCATCACAGTGTGGCTGCCAGAGCAGAGAGGCTAGCAGCTCTGCAGCTTTGAGCTCAGTCTCCCAGATCTGTAATTTATCTAGGCTCACTGGAGAGGGTTGTGGTGGTGCTAACCTAAGTTATGGTTGTTGCCCTGCATTGCTTAGCTGTGAGGCTACTTTTGTTGGCAAATGGTGCTGGTTCATACAAGGGAGAGACTTGATGCAAAGCCCCTCACTCTGTTCTAGGCTTCATTCTATAAATCCATCCATAGGAATCTTCTTGTTTCTCTCATGGGCATGAAGGAGAGAGGTGAGAGCCTTTCCTGGTGTCAGTTTATTGTCTCAGCACTAGTCTTAAATTTTGCCTGGTGGTACTGGGACACCAAGTTGTGACGTGGAGCTGGTAGGGTAGGTTGATGTGCAACCAGTTGGTTTAATTGCAGCTGTTTTGGGAACATTGTGTTGTTCCCTCAGATTACATGTTTTCAGGGCGGCACAGGGGAACTGAAGGCATCTCCACTTAGAGATTACCTTGATCTGCCTGAGCTGCTGACACTGGATTCTTTATTGGTTGTGTTGAAGGATAGTATGTTAAGTATGTAAATGTGCAACTGACCTCAAGAGTATGTGTCATCCCATTAACTTTCATGGCTAATGTCAGGCCATGCACTTCGTAACTTGTCTGAACTGGAGCTTGTGGAGTGTTTATAGTCATGAGCAGAAACATATGGTTTGGAAAAGTATTGGAAGAAATAATTTATCCAGTATAGCTTTTTAAATCTCTTTTGGAGGATTTTACTGGTGTAAAGACAGAAAGATAAATCATGAAATAGGAAATCATCAATATGTATGCAGTTCAGGCTTTGCCTAACTGCTTGTGATCCATATTTGCAGTGAGAGTTGGACTGTTCCCAAAATGCAGGAAGAGAGGGTAGTATTAATATTACTAGCTGGCAGAGTGTTACAGGGTGAATGATTAATTTCCAATAAGAAAGGAGCTTTTGGATCGGTTCCAGATCCTTTTGGTGTAGTCTGCAAACCAGAATGACCAGTGCTGTGACCTGGAGTATCTGTTGTGCTTATCAGAGACTAAAAATGCATGAAGATCACAATTTGCCTGCATTAGGAAATGACATAGCAGTTGACCTTGAAGAGGCATATTAGTTGGCTATCTTCCATGATCTTGTGAAGATAAGCTCTTGGAAGTGGTTCTCCTACATTAGGACATCTGTTACACCTTTTCTCTTCCCAAAAAGGGAACTTTACTCCATTGTGCTGCCTACTTAGCTGATTTCAGGAGAAAACTAAAAAATATGCAAAAGGCTCCCCTGCCCCATCTAATCTCCTTCAAATCTTTTTCTACTTCTTTATGGTCTATGAAGGAAGAGAGTTTCCTTACTTGGTGTTGTGTGGCTTCTGAGAAAACGTTTTCCTATTTCTTAATCCCATCTATTTCAGTGTAAAAGGATGTGTTACTTTGCCTCCCCTAGGCCTATTGCATTTTTCCCTTATTCTGAAGCAAAAAAAACCCTAACCCCTTTCCACACCCAAACAAAACAAACACCGAATCGTTACAGCCCTTGAGAGCAGCCATGTGGAGATAGCTGTTTAGCGATGTGGGGCACAGAATCACGTCCTCAGGAAGCTGTGCTGGATGAGTGTAGACAGTGCAGAGCATGTTAGGCAGGTGGGGTATGTTAGGCAGGTGGGGTATACGAGGCAGAAACGCAGAGCAGAGTTGCAACAGTTAAGACTCTCATTTGAAGGACTTCTGTTTCCTGAGGTAAGTCTGAAATTGAGTTTTCAGCTTTAGCATTGTATAGGCAGTGTGTTAATGTGTGAGTATTGATTCCTTTCCTCCTCTGTTTGGGCCCATAGGCAGGTAGATTTTTGACCTGGATTTATCAAAACCCACTCATTGACCTTGGAAAGCTGTAGCACTCTCTCCTGTAATTATAGAATGGTATCGTAATGCATTAATTCAAGGTGGTACCCACTCAATCACCCACTGACCTGTATCGGTGAGAAACGTCTGCATTTGAGCTTTATTTAAAATTACTTTTTTTTTCTTGGGATGGTGCATTTTGTAAGTAAAATACAAAATCCTTAGGGGAGGGAGGGAATACTCTTTTAATTAAGTTTCTCTTCAGGTATCAGGCAAATTCTATCAATGGCAGATGAAACACAAAGCTCTTTCAGAGCAGAATTTGTCACTTAAGTGATCAGGTGTTTTATGTCTCCTCTCTCTCTCTCCCAGCATTTTGAATGCCACAGAATTCTGTCATGTGGCCATAAATGAAAATCTCTTAGAAAGAAGGTATTCCATTGCATTGCATTTAAAAGCTGTAACTGAGAGTGAGTTTAACACCCATAGCTCTTGCTGTGAGGTTGTAGGATTTTGGCCGTAGTAACTTAGTTTGTGACTTCACTTTAAGGTAGGGAAGCAACTTCTAAATCTCTTTGCCAGCCACCTAAATGCTTGCTACTTATGTCAGGGTTATAAATAACTTCAGGTGCTGCTTTTATGGGTGTGAGAGGTAGATGCCTTTTCACACCACCCTTCCCACTGCCCTTCCTCTTGATGCCAGTTTGAATGGCAAATGGGTCTCAGTTGGTAGTGGAAAAAATTGTCTTTTAATTCCTATTACCCTGGGGTTTAGGATTAAGTCAGGCATTATTAAGAGCAGCAACAAAAGTGAAGAAGTGCTAATGGCCCTGCAATTGCAGTGCTTGGAGTGGGCTGTAGAAATGAGTACCATCCCTTGGGATGCTTTGAATGCTGGAGGTATTTTTTTATTTGTAAATTGTGAGGAATCTGTCCTTTGTTGGGAAATACTCAGATTTGGGATGACTTAGGGCTGCGATCATGTCTTTCATTGTGTCAGTGCATCCCTCATGCAGGAAGAGAAACACTAGGACTTGGGGCAGCAGTAGTGGTGATGAACACCTTCACACTCCTTCCAGCAGCACAGAGCTGCACCTGAGGGTCCCTGTGCTCTGCTAGGCTGGAGGGAACCAGGGAGATTTAGGGAACCGTAGCTCTGGGGCAGCTTGACAAGTAACCTTGTCAAAAACATGCAAGCATGTCAGAGTTAGGTTGGTGAGGAACAGGTCAGGCTCCAGCTGGCTCCAGTTCCACCTTCACGGAGTGCTGCCGAGGGGCTGGGTGAGCAGGAAAACTGTCTGTTTTCTGTCTCTGCCCCTCTGAAATGGGCATATTTCTGCAGAGTATTTTGATTTCAAATAGTGTTTCTCACTGGTAAAACACCTCATGTGAAACTGTCTGGTAAGTGTAGGTATACTGTTTTGACTCAGCAGTAAGAAACTGTACCCATTATTTGCTGACCTAGCATGTTGCAGGTGATTAGTAGTGTTTGCTGTTGGAACAAAGTGCAGGTTTGATGACTTACCTTTGTCGTATTTGACCAAAATAAGGTCTTTGGAGTGAGGAAATATGGACATGTCAAAGTTTGTAGATAAAAGGAGGGAGCAGCACAGCTGGTAACATGAGATGGAACAGCAAGCAGTATGTGAGTCTCTCTGTTTTCTATAAACACCAAATGTTAGTGTTTTTACCTGATATGTTTTTGCTCCAAACCCATAAATTTCTACATTTAGTTTCATTCCTGTGGGTGACCTTTCTGCCTCTGTCTCCTATTGCTAGGGTTGTCTGGTGACAATTTCTAAGGAAAATGCTGTGGGATGATACCTTGCAGCTAGGCTTCTTACTCATGATCCACCTCTGTTCGCTCAGATCAGCTGCCAGAGGGGCAGGACAACTGCTGTCCTGTTTTATCTGCAGTGCTGAGATTATCCAGAGCAGGTTCTCCCTCCGTCAGCATGGATCCCCTGGCACTGGTTCATGGAATGTTGCAGGCTCATATACCACAGTTTCACTCAGCTTTTTTTTTTTTTTTGTGGCTTTATGCATCCAGGAGTGTGTACACCTGATTCACATCTTTGCAAGGGCTGGCCTAAAGCTAAAGGAACAGCGCCAGCTTGGACTGGCTAAGGATTTAGCCAAATTAAAACACTTTTTTTCTGCAATATTTCTGTGCAGCTGTGAATAACTAAATAGAAAGGATGTAGGCTGTCTGGCTTAAAAGAAGGTGCCTGGAAAATAGGTAATTCTGGAGAGAAGAATGGATTAACTTTGTTGTTTTGCTGTTAGCTTTATGTCGTTCAAAATGCATGTGGTCTCTTGGTTGTAATCTACATGGTGGATGAACTATGTCTGTGGAGAAGCATCAGTTTCTGGATCACAGTCACTCATAATTTTCATGGTCTGTGGAAAAGTTCATATGTTCAATGAAAGCTACAAAAAATCTCAGGCATTCCATGGAGATACTGCCAGCTGGAAGAGATGGGGAAAAATGAATGGTTTTCTGAGCTTTGTTGATTCTCTGTTGCAAAAAAGAATCTGCCCAGAATCTGTCACCTCTGCCAGAGGGCTCAAGAGGTGAAAAGTGGAGCTGGGATGATGAAGTTGTCCAGGAGCTTTGAGGCAATGTGGGTGGTGCTTGCATGACCTTGGACCAACTGCTTTGTCTCTCAGCACTTCTTTTCTTAGATGATGAAAGGATATGATAATACTTCTCTCTTAACAAGGGTGTTGTGATGAATAAATTAATTAATCTTTGTGATATTCTCAGTTACTATGGTAATTAGTGCTACAGAACAGCCTAAAAATAAATAGGATCATTTAGTGAAGGATATTCAGGGGAAATCAGGTAGCATGTCCTGTGCATTGGCAGCAGCCCCAGTGTGTTTTGTCCAAATGTGGGTTTTTTGAAAACATACACAAATGCTGAATATTGTAGCAGACATGCTTCCAAATATTAAATATTCCTTCCTTCTCACTATCAGTTTGAAACAACTCTAGCACATATTTCCTTCCATATATGTGGGCAGATGATTCTTGCAGTTAATTCCCCTATTGAGAACAGTACTCCCCCGTCACCCCCATCTCCTTTCCAGCCTAAGGGCCCCTGAAATGAATGGCTCTTTCTTCATCGTAAATCATACATACTCAGTAATACTGTCAAAGAATTCTTAATGTGTTTGGGGAGTTTACGTAATGAACCTTCCTTGAGAAAGGTGAAGTATCGTCGATACACTGCCTTGCTGAAAGTCTGTTATTAACCTTGCTGTACAGCAAGTAGAGCATGCCTAAGTACATGCATAAGTCTGCGCAAAGTTTTTTAGGTGTTATTTCAGCCATCAGCTAACTACATCAGTGTGCCCCAAAGCCAGTCTTTAAAAATGTGATATGATGTTTAATCTTCCAAGAATTGTATTAGATTCCACAGGCATCATTAAAGTATATTTTTGAGGCTTCCAAGTTAGTATAATTTTTGGTCCTAGTAAGCTGGGAGGCATGTGTGAAGATAGTTCTAAGTTCTCCTGTGGAGGTGGCACCCCTTCAAGGCTGTGGTTTCCATCGCTTAGTATCACTGGGACTGTCCTTACACAGAAAAAATATTATGTCAATAGGCAAAGATTTGCTATTATTGTTCTCTGACTTGTTGTCCAACTCCTGTCATGGATGTAAAATGTCTTTCTATGCACTGGGTTCCAAAAATAGCCTTTTTTTCTGACTCTGGCAGTTGGGGACTGCTTTATAGCTTTCTGTGCAGCAAATTTGTGCTTTCTTCCTCCTCCCATCTGTAGCTGTGCAATTCTACCTGCAGCAACCTTCATCTGTTCACCTCTTGCAACACCCCCTATGTTGTGATGGGAAGCTACAAATTGCAAGAGAGCAACAAATGTCCCTTCTGCCTTCACCTTCTTGGGAAGTAGGAATCTGATGGCTTGGCATTCCTGGCCTCCTGCTCACCCTAAAAAAAAAGAGCTTGGGGCTCTGCTGTGGCCTCCAGCAAGGTATCATCAGAACAGACACTGTGACTGACAAACAGCTAAAATACCTGGTTTGTTCTCCAGACCTTTATTGCTCTTTATTGCTCAAATGTTAAAAACCCCTGGCTCACGCAGAGGGCAGCCCAAATCTGCAAGGACCTTCGTGCTGTGCTCTCAGGCAGCTGGCTGTACTTTGATCTTCTGCTGCAGGGGTCATCAGCTTTACAGGTTCCTCCATGGGTCTCTGTAACCACTTGTAAATCTCTCGCTGGCCACTGTCAACCCTGACACTTGAGTTTTGGAGCTTGTGTATTTTTATACCCAGTTAATTTTCATTTGAGTCACTAGATGGATCTCAGCCCTGTAGAGCTTCCAGTTGCTGTGAGGTTTGTGCCAGGTCAGTACCCACAGTTGCAGTTTTCTCTGGCTATGTGTATAGCTCCTCTGTCATAGTTCCCAGCCCTCCTTTCCACATGCATTTCCCTCTCCACACATATATATATATATATATATGCTGTCTCTCTTGCAGAGACCTACAGATATCCCTGACAGTCTTTTCTTATTTTTTCCCCCATTTTCCTATCAACAGTCTCCTCACCCCCCTTGGGCATCAATGGTTGACAAGAGCAAAACATGACAAGACAGTATTTTTGGCTAATGCTTGACATGAGCCATGCCCTCATGTGCAGCTTGTCTGCCTCTTGGTTTTCATGCTCAGAGCACCAAGAAGAGTGAAGTCTGAGTAAGCTTTGAGTGAGATGTTCACCTGTGACAGCTCAGTACCTCCAACTGGTGTGAGGGAGTGTTGAAAGTTCAGTTGCCTGTCCAAGAGGAGGTCTGCTCCTCTTGGCATAATTACTGAAGTGGTAGAAGAGTACTGAGAGAGCTCCCATTGCTTTTTCCTTCCTACTTATGTACTGTGAAATGAATTAAATAGACATTATGCAGTTTAGTTTGGACTGTAGATAATAGCTTGATTTTCTTTTATCCCCAAGGTGAGCTGTGGCAGAGTGCAGGAGGGTTCTGGGGCTTCGAGTGTGGTTTGGAATAAAGTTGCACTGTACCCATGAAGCTACATGTCCAACCTTTGAACAAGGCAATGTCATCAAAGGACAAGGGGTTAGATGGCTACTCTTTAACTTGTCTTTAGACAAATTCGGAAGGAGTCATACTAACCTCTCAGCTTCCTGGTTGTTACAACTGATATGTCAAAATATACGTCTGATCATTATTTGAGATGTTTTGGGAAAGTAAGAATGTCATAATTCTCTATAAGTATATGCAAATGCAATTTTGTTACTTGAAATAATGTTTATGGTTGTTTTTTTGGGGAGGGGGGAGGAGAAGGGGTGGAGGAAGGAAAGAAGTATAACTTCAAGACACACAGTTGGAAGTGACCATTTCCTTGATTCAGCACCAGGTCAAAGTAGGGTTGTCACTATAGTTACAGCTTCTGCAAATATATCGACACATATCTGAACAATGTATGTCATGTAGGTGGTAAGCCCTATCTTAACTTTTAATTTGGCTCCATTCTTTTCCTCTTCTTCCTGTGGATTGCGCTAATACTTTAAAACTTTAGCCTCCTCGAGAAATGCTTTGCAGCATAACTTAATGTTCCAACCAGCTGAGATCTTGTTGGGATGGATTTGCTTCTTTTTCCTCTTAGGGCACTCTTTGCCTGGGGGTGATTCTTGTTTTATTCTTAAGCTCTTCTCACAGAATCACAGAATCATTAGGGTTGGAAGGGACCTCTAGAGATCATGTAGTCCAACCCTTCTGTCAAGGCAGGGCCACATAGAGCAGATTACACAGGAACATGTCCAGATGGGTTTTGAATGTCTCCAGAGAGGAGCACTGATCTCCTGTTAGGATGTCACTGGGACAGGGATGAGAGGCTTGATAGCACATGAGTATATGAGTCTTGGACAAGGACATGCAATCAGAAAAATGATCTTGAACCCAATCACATTCGCATCAGTAGAAACTGGTTTACCTTTAACATTGTAAGTGGAGAGAGATGGTTGTAGGTGACAGACAAATGAGGTCAGAGAACTTCACCAATTCAGTGTGCTGACATCCAAAGTGTGGAGGGCAGAGGTTCTATGCAGACATACTGATTTACATCTGCAGGAGTACGTCAACTTTGTCTTTAAATGTAAGACTTTCCTTCTGGATTTGCAGGCATTGGAGCTTTTTATCTTCCTGTTTTTTTTTTTTTTTTTTTTTTTTTTTTTACAGATTTGCAGATACAGCAGTTCACATTTGTGTCCTGTAATGCCTGAGCTCAAGTTTGGCTTGGCCAGTGCATAAGTGAGGATTTTGTATAGATACTTATGTGCAAAATGTAAACCTGCTGGGTTGCTTGTGGCTGAGACCTGGATTTGATAGCTTCAGTGATTCATTCCTGAGTTCCTATACCTAATTCCTAATCTGGCCTTTGTCTGTTAATGTTTTTCAGCCACGAATTGCCTAGTATTGTGAATAGCTCTCTGTCATTTTTCTCTCAGTTGCATACTAGCTGTTTAAAGACCCTTTCAGCCAGTCTTCCTTTTGTACCTTCCTGTACTTTAGAGGTGTGAAGATAGTAATGGGAAGGAGAGGATGAAGAAGATAAAGCTTCTATGCATTTTCTTCCACTTTCCCTCAGTATGGCCAGCCTGCAGACAGTGAATGCGTAGTGCCTTCTGTGGCAGAGTTAGGCTCCCTCTGCACTAGAGTTTTTGTTAATGCCATGTGTAATACTGTGCTGGTGCAGAGCAGGCACCACACAGACCCATGCTGGCTTCATGTGCTCACGTCAGTCTCTCTCTCAGCGATGGTCTCTGTGCTCCATTCAGGCAAAGCATTCCAAAAGTGCTGTTTGGGTGGCTGGCACGTGCCATTTTCCTCTGCAGCCATTGCCCGCATCTCATGAGCTCCTGCCTTCATAACTGCAGCCCCTGCTCTCTCATGAGTCAGGATTGTCACTGCGTGTTTGTTGAAGTGCCTTGTGAGCCAAAACTTGCTGGTACAAAATCTACAGCAGGGCTAGTTCTGCCAATGTCGGTGATATCAGTCGTTAGCATCTGAAGAGATGACGTGTATTTTGTTTTCCCTACTCAAATACCAGTAGCTGCCAGAAGCAGGATGTGTGGGGCAGTGTGGTCCAGAAGGCTGTCCTGCCTTGCAAACTGCACACATGTGCCTGCTTTTTCTTCTTGAACTATGTTATTTCCACTGTACTGATGTCACCCATTGGTTAGCATGTCGCAACCTGGTTGCTATGAACCGGAGGGAAGAGCAAGAAATAATCGTATGGAAAGGAAGCGAACCTCTGACAGCTGTGGTCCTCAGGTGTTAACTCCATTTTGGGAATAACACTGCAATAAGAGAAGATCAAAGTTCACTGTGCAATTATTTTGTGTTTTCTTTATTGTATTATCTGGATGCAAATCCAGGCTGATATTTCTTCAAACACAGCAAGGCAGGCAATGCAAAAAGTTGTAAAACTGTTACCCATTCATATTTATCACATGTAGGAGTGACCAAAATAAAACAAAGCTAAACAGCTCGCTGTGAAAGTCAACACAGCTGCCATTTTTTGCATAGCTGTAAGTATTAAGTGGGAAATGCAAAGAATTCCTATATAGTGAATAGTTCAGACCAAGGTTAGTAACAATTTGCCTTTAATTCAGTGCATAAGCAGATTGTTGTTCGTGATATTTGATGGTTCTGGGTCTAAACAGAGCCTTTTGTCTTGGGTCAAGCTTTCATCAGTGAGAAGGGCCATGTTGAACAAACTGCTTGTGTAACCAGGCAAGAAATTAATTTGACTGAAAATTATGCCATTCCTTTTTATTGTGTGCAAATGCGGGTGTTTCAGTGTAGTTACTTGGTTGCTTATCTGTGCACAGGAGTAAGTTCAGGAGCCTGTGGAAATGCATCCGTTTCACTTATTTTTAATTTCCCAACCTTTCATACAGACTTAGTGGTTGATCCAAATAGTTAAAAATCCTTAGGGGTTTAAAGGATTAAATGAGAACAGTAGTTAAGGTGCAGGTCCTGCAAATATGACAGGAGGTAGATGCTGAAGGACCTGCTTAGTGAACTACAGCTTCCCCTGTTATGGGTATAAATGTAATGGTGACTGGTGGACTGGTAGGGATTTTATAGCTGTAAATGGAGACCTAGTGATGGCTGACCTGAAGGTTTGCCACTGGGCGGTTTGGTGAAGCCAGTGGGAAGGTGTTTTCTTGCTAAGGATGGCAAATTTGTTTCCAGGTTACAAGGTCAGCGCTAGTTTCCATTCCCCCTTAGCTGGACTCTTGTTCCTGGTTCCTGTAAGTAACCTATTCCTTCATGTTTATCTGTTTGTCTCAGGTACTGGAAGGTTCAGACCTGAGGTTTTCCTGCCCTCTCCGTAGCCACCACCTGGTGCTGCCCTGAGAAGAAACAGCAGCAGAAAGGCAGACACCACCCTGAGGAGAAGCAGCAGGAAGGCAGCAGCTGCTCCGTCTGTGGCTGTGAGACTTGTCTTGTGTGAGACTTGATCCGAGACTTGTCACGAGACCTGCTGTGCTGCCCTGTGCCAGCCACCATGGAGACCCTGTCCCAGGACTCTCTGCTGGAGTGCCAGATTTGCTTCAACTACTACAGCCCACGCCGAAGGCCCAAGCTGCTGGACTGCAAGCACACGTGCTGCTCAGTGTGCCTGCAGCAGATGAGGACCAGCCAGAAGGACCTGCGTTGCCCTTGGTGCCGCGGGATCACCAAGCTGCCACCGGGGTACTCTGTGTCGCAGCTGCCTGATGACCCCGAGGTGATCGCCGTCATTGCAATCCCCCACACCTCTGAGCACACCCCCGTCTTCATCAAACTCCCCAGCAATGGGTGCTACATGCTGCCCTTGCCCCTCTCCAAGGAGAGGGCGCTACTGCCTGGAGACATTGGCTGCCGCCTCCTGCCTGGCAGCCAGCAGAAGTCCCTGGCAGTGGTGACAATCCCACCGGAGCAGCAGCCACTGCAGGGTGGCCTTCCCACTGAGGGGGGAACAGAGGAGCCGGACCAGAGAGGTGTTGTGAAAAGCTCTACCTGGTCGGGGGTTTGCACTGTGATCCTGGTGGCCTGTGTCCTAGTCTTTCTCCTGGGCATCGTCCTCCACAACATGTCGTGCATTTCCAAGCGCTTCACAGTGATCTCCTGCGGCTGAGGCGGGCAGGGGTTTGTGTTCCCTGGGGGTTGGGTCGGTGGTGGTGATGGTGGTGGTACGGAGTGAGACAATTCAGCGCAGCTTTGCCCAATGACTGCAGAACCGGGGCAGCAGTGCGCCAGCCCAGCCACAGCCCCCGTCAGTGTGGCGTCAGGCCTGTCGGCAGCGCGCGGAGAAAATCACGTCCCGTGTCTGGCGGCAGCGGCACTGAGGAGGACTGCATGCGTCACCATAATCATTTATCAAAGGGACTGCAAAGTACAGTGGTTTTTTTTTTTTTTTTTTTATTGTGTTACGAGATTAAAGATATCTATGTAGCCGGTTATACTGTAAAGTATACGGAATGAGCTCTACTCTAAACACAGTAGATTAAAATCAAAACTGCTCCATGTAGAATTCAAAGAGAATTGGTGCGTGACTCTGTACAGGGTGTTCAATACCAGTCCACACATGCATTATTTTTTAATGGGGGGAGGGAATGAGACTTGTAAAACCAAGAAATCACTTAGCTGGTAGAGCATTTTGTATGTTTTAAACTGCACACTAATTAAACCAAGGTAGGGAGTTGTACAATAGTTTTTAAATGGAAATGTTTTGCAAGCAATCATTTTGTTCTGTGGTGTGTGTTTTTTGCCTCTCTTTTTCACCCATTTTTTTCAACTCCAGGGAAGTGGCACTTCCAGCATCTTCTATTTGAAGGCGCTATTAGTGAAGAAATGGGTCATAAGAAGTCCTAGGACTCCTCCTGAAAAGTTGTGATAACAGATTGTTCTGTTTCTCTTTCTAAAGCTTAGGTTTTCCTAATTGTTTTTAAAGCATTTGGATCTGTTTTGCCTCCCTCTTTCCTAGGAGATGCAACTGTGTACCCATGGATAGTGTGACACAGGATGTCCCCTAAGGAAGCCTCACCATCCCAACAAGCCAAGGACCTTTATACGCAATTATGTAGTAAGAGGCTGTGACAATAGCCGGGAGAAGAACCCATGGCAACCTAACCCTCTACTGGGTGGGCTCCCCTCCCACATCACTGTGGCTGTCCTGGTATCAAAATATCTGGGTGAGCGTAATGGAGCCTTTTCCCACATTTCACTCTTATAAATGTTGGTGTTCGTAAGGACAGATTTAAAAAAATACCCCACAGGAATTGTCTCCCTCCACCCATGAGTGTCATGAAACCCCAGTCATTTGCAGTTCGCTTCCTGGAAAGAGCCAAATTGCTGAACCTTTGCTGCAGTAGCACCTTGCTCTAACCAGTCCCAATAGTTCATAAGTAAAATAGAGCTCAGTGTGAATTTTGGTGTTTGGCAAAGCTGAAATTTGTGTGAGATTTAGGGATTGGATCAAGGGGCGTATGACAGACCTTTAATAAGACAGAAAAATCTATTGATTTGAGCTGCTTCTTTTTGCAAGTACAAAGTGTAACCTCCCTGAAGCATGACCTCTTGTCATTTACCTACTGCTCTTTCTAGTAATTAATTAGAGATTGCTCAGTGCCATATTACAACACTAGAGAACGTAATTTTGAGCATGCAGTGCTCAAGTTGGCCCTGTAGACGTCGGTGGTTTCCTGCTTATATCACAAAATCCAGTTGCTGGTTCACAATAAACATTCCTATCTAGGACTTCTGTCAGGAGCATACCTCTATCTTCATGCTGGATTCCTTCCCCTCCCTGTTCCCAAACTACAGTTTTCTTCCTTGATTCCTGTCAACTGAAGAACAGCATATATGGTGCTTAACTGTTACGGTGTGTGTTGGAGAGGAACCATTGCGCTGATTGTTATCTACTGTCATATGTATGCATAGCACAGCAAAAAAAAAAGATCCTCAGATAACACATTCAATGCCTTTTCTGTGCAAGGCCCATGTGCAGTATGCCTTGAACTTGGCTTATAAGTATTGTAATTACATGGACACCTCTCCACAGCATGTTTAATTTGGTTGCAGTAGGAAACAACAGGTATTCCAAAATGTGTATTGTGAAAGTGCTAGTCTCATGTTGCCAGTAGGAAGCCAGATTTCTATGACATCCACACTATGCTGCTTGTTATGTAAACGAAAGCCAGTTCACAAAAAAATTCTTGCCTTTCTAAGACCCTTGAGGAAGTGACCACATACAGGACTCAACCCTCTACTGCCTTATCCCCTGTAGCAATCGCTAGGAGTACCAGGGGGCGTATGGCATAGCTGGAAAATGCTCTGAGAACAGCACTGATGCATTTCTCACCAGCTTATCCAAGTTGTCAATGACCATGAGGCAGTCAAAGAGTAGGCCCTGGAGCTACAGTGCTGATACTGTTAACCTCCTTCCGGCTGTACTTGCCTGACTGAAGCTCTTGAAGCCAAGGTTTCTGTTGTGTTGCAAAGAATGGCTGTCTTGAAAAGCACCCTTTCTGTCCCTACATGGGAGGGTGCAGTATGAAAGAGGAATCAGAAATTAGGTTAAAATACTACACTGCATAACACATTATGCAACAGGCAGACCTGGAGTTTATCTGGTATTAATGACATAAGTATTATATTAGACAAAATACCATCCTGTATTATCACAGTACATTGTTTCATTAATATGAATTTCCTGTACTTTTCTTGCCTGCTGAAATGCATGTTTGACCTAATTTCTGATCCAGACATTTGCCTGCTCACAGCCTTGTGTAAGAGCAATAAGTAAAACCTCAAGATTTTTGCCTGCGTGTGCACGCATGGTGTGTACCTTCATCCTGTTTCATAACTACAGGTTCCAGAGATGTTTTCGCTCTGGCTTTAGGCTGTGGCTATCATTTTAAATTTGCAGCTGCCATATCATGTTGGATCACCTAGCTTTATTGCTGACTTGTGTAGAAGTGAACTAAATAGTTCGTTGTAATGTACAGTGTTAAAATGTTTCTCGAGTATGTTGATAGTCGTACTACTTTAAAAATGCAGTGCAGTCTGTCCCATTCCTTGGTCCAGTACCTGACATTTAAAAATGTGATGCTGCTATATACACCTGTAACTTACTTCTTTTTTTTCTTTTTTTTTTTTTTTTTCTTTAACAGCCTTATCTTTGTAATTTTTCTCTGTGGAAAAATGCATTTGGACTTGTATCAAAATCGTCAGGTTCTGGGCTAGGTTTTGTTCTTTGGTGTCCAGTAGGATATCACTGCCCAGTTCCACCAAAAAAGAAAGAAACTTACTATGACACAGTGCTATTCAAGCAATCAAAATTTATGTTTAAACTTGTGGGTAATTACTCAAGCACCTGCATTTTTAGAGCAAATTACTCTGTATGAATGTTATTTATTTGCTTGTTTAATGGGAAGGATGTGTGTGTTGGGGTCTGGCTTCATTTTCTTTTCTAGAAGCCCCAACTTCCTTTTTGGCTTGTGCTTTGCTGGCAAACAGACTTTAGGGTTCACTCTGTGAAATTTTGTTTAGTGAATTTTAAAAATTCAAAATATGCAATTTTGGTATGTGGGATTTTTTTAGGAAATCTTGTGTTCAGTGATTGTTCATGCTTAACTGAGATGTAAAGGAGACTGGATGTTTTGTAAACATGGAGCAATCATGAGTCCAAAGTTTCATCTTTATTAATGAAGCTCAGTCTGAATAAAACATTAGGGCGAAAAGAATGATATCAAGTGAATTATGGTACCTCTTTTACTTTGCCATCAAGTAAAAATGGCAACATCTTCAAAAGTACACTTGTAAGGCAAAGTGTCAAGTGTGGGTTGTGGTAAATAGTAAAAGGTTGTTCATGTTTTAATTGCTTTGGAATAGAGAATTGTAGTTGATGACAACTGAGCCACAAAACTTTTGTTCTCTTTTTTCCTGTTTTAAACAGGTGACTTACTTAGAAGTTTTAAGTAAACTTTTCACTTATGGAGGTGAGGGATGCTTGGCTTTAAGTATGTATTGTACTCTATGTTCCCTGGATCTTTTCACAGCAATGCCATGTAGCAGAGGACATTGCCTCTTCCCAGTCATAGAGAGGGGCTGTACTCATCATCCACAGCTAAACTGCCCCGAGGCAATGTGCCCTGCTGGCATGAGTCACTTGCATAAGTACTGCAGGAGACGTTCATATGTCAAGTGAACACATCTGAAGTAAATATTAGAATTGAAATGCTTCCTTATTTGGGTTGCACAGAAAGCTTGGCTTCAGATCTGTTTTTTCCAGACATTTTCTATAGGTGTAGGGAGAGGGAGGGAAGAAGCTACATAGCAGCAAATGAGTCCCAGCGTCATCTGGGAGGCTGCTGAAGAATCTGCCTGCCCTGAAGGTAGAGATTTTCGTGCAAGAGTTTCAGTAGGACAACATTGTCTGGAAATGCTGCAATGGATTTACAGCATGTTGGTGACCTTTCTGGTGCTGTACACTGTTCGTAGGCCTGACAGCTTGGGCTGTTGTGTTCTTTCTCTTTGTCACTTTACCTCTTGTAGGCTCATGTCAAAAAGCAAAGTTGCTTGCTTTATCCTCAAGTTGAATGATTTCACAGTCATTTCTTAAGTTGCCCCAAGCATCTCTAATGAAAAAATTACCTTTCAAATTAAGTGAAATTTAATGCTTTTAAGTGTTAAGAAAATGCATTTTTAAGTATTTCCTTGTGCTTCATTACATTTTAATTTTAGTTCTTAATAATTCCTGTAATGTTTGTGCTAAGCATGTTCCTGAACATGCAAAGGCAATTCATAGGGATTAGGTAAGATCCACAGCCAGAAGAAAATATTTCCTATTCCCGTTATCCATCCCACAGTCCCCTACAGATCTACACACTGTTTTCAGTCTCCTCATCTATGTCACACTAAAGCACCTAAGTATGGGGATGAAAGGGGACTTCTGGGCATGCATGGGATGCCTACAGTTAACGATCACAGGAACATGTTTCCATGCTTGGAAGTGTATGCATATAGCACATGCTCACAAACAGTGAGGATAGGCCAAGAGGATTAGTAACAGGGCTTTAGGCTCTTACATATTGGTATGGTCATGTACTGATCATATGGTCTTGGAATAATGAGGTGCTGAGATAGGTTAGCAGCATGAAGCCTAGGTATTGCTATCTATTTCACATGGGATGAGTTGCAGCCCGCTCTGTGCTATCTACTGCAAACTAACTTGTACTGCTGTTTAATGGAACTCACAGGTGAGATCTCTTCTGGGGTTCAGATGAGGAGCCACATGGTTTCTCTGTGGCTCCAGACTGGGATATCCACTCAAACGGGAATAGCCAGATGCCTTTTAGTTTATCAGAGGTCTGCAAGTTCAAACGGAGGTCTCTCAAAACAGAGCTGCATAAAACACTTCTGAAAACTTGAAGGCAACAACATATAGACTTGGCCTGAACGGGTTTGAAAAAGTGAAGAAAGGGTGCAGAAGGACAGGGACACCTGGAAATGAGCAAACAATTAGGCAGTAGCCTGGAAACTGGGATCAGTGTGTGCAAAAACATTTCCTGGGCATGTTTTGCAGTGGCCTGCATATGTCATTTCTGTCAAATTGTATCTCTAGGGTGGCAGTGAAACTCCAGATCTTGCTTTTCCTTCAACACCTTTGAGCTGGGAAGCAGCCTATTTCAGAAGTGCTGTTTTCCACCTAACTGAAAAACTTGATGGGTGTGCAGAAATTTTTTAGGATGCTGAATCATCACTGAAGCTCAGGACTCAGATATGCGAGCTGAACAGGAATTCAGCGGGAAGAAGTTGGGATAAAAGAGCAAAGCCTTGAGTTCTTGGTATGTGCAGATGCATTATGTTGTTTAAAGTAAAAATTTGTTTTATTTGCATGTGTGTTGACTGAATGTACAAAAAGCAGGTGGTTATGTCCCAAGTCAAATAATGAAGTTGACAACATTTAATGAATGCCAAACAACTAAAGACAGGATGTATTGAACCTATGAGATCTGAAAAGCTGAAAAAAGAAGTGGCTATTTGACACTGCTATTGCACTCAAAAGATATAGTAGGATTAGATTAGGGGTCTATAGCTTTCTGGCTTGGTTTTCAGATGAGTAAATAAAAGAAATAAGAAACCTGATTTTCATGTGAAGGTTATTTACCTGATTATCATCTTGGGAATTACAAAATATGTGTATTTTTTAATATACAAAATTATTTGTGTATTGTTACTGTGCTGATCAGTTTTGGAAGCATTGCTCTGTAGAGCCGGCATGCACTGATGAGGTCTGAATCATTGGGGTTTTACAGTACTTTCAAAACAGGGTGTCACATAGCAGAGGCGTGTGGCTGACTGAGAGTAAAAAGGAGCTCAGTTCGCAGGCATGGCCACTTTGCTGATTGAACTGCAAATGAATAATTTCTTGCTTAAATTATTTGGAATAATGGTCACAGATGTTTTCAAAGATTTGCTTAAGGGATATTTTGCAGTATTGGGAGCATAATTCAGGAGAATATGCTGAGAAAGCATTAAAGCATTAAATCCAAGGAAGCTGAAGGGATTCGGTAGGACAAGCTCAAATACTTTCTTGAATAGATGTGGACTTTACACTTAGGTGTTTGTTTCTTGAGACCTGGCTGGTCTGCACAATTCTTAAAGAACATCTGAAGTAATAAGCCTTGCTTTTGGGAAGGTTTTATTTTGAAATTTGAAAGCACATTGACTAAAAAAGGCTTTGTAATACCCAAAGGCTACTGTTTTCCAGCACTGGAGTGCAGAAACCTGTATTTCTGTAACTCCTGTTTTTCGTTGGTCATTGTACATAGGTAAGAATTCTTAAATCTTGGTGGGATAAAAAAATAAAAACAACAAAAAAGGTTGCAGTTGAGACCCTCACCAAAGCCCACCCTAGGAATCCAGAGTGGTGATGATTTAAAAAAATCAGGAGAAATAAACTGAATTCTAATCGCTTCTTTCCCGCTGTGCTGAAATGCTGGGGGATTTGCTAAACCTACAGGCTGATAAAACTGAATCCCTGCTTAATAATTATATTTGCTAAACTGGCTAACTGCAGTGGATACATAGAGTGCACTTTCTTTTTCTTTCTGACCTCTGGTTGAGAGAAGACAAGATTTGGACAGTTGTAGCTGGATTGAACAGTGTGATAAGAGTTGTAAAATGTTACCAGCAAGGAGCATGTTTTTGTGATAAACAAAGAACTGCAACACTGAACATCTTCTGGCAGCCATCCAGTCAGAACAAGCATGCTCCAGCAAACCCCTGGGATCGAGAGAAATGTCAGGAGTAGTGGATAAACAAGGATATTTTTCAATACCCTAGATACTCTGTGTTTACTATTGCTGATGCCTGACATCTTTGGGTTTGGGTTCTTTCTTTTGTCCTTTATAAGAAGCCTAAAAAGCACTTTGTACTGCTTCCTTACAAGCATGCCATCTGCTGTTTCCTTTTCTTCAGCCTGTTGTTTGGCCATCCTGTTGCCCTGCAAATTTGCAAGGAGAAACTTACCTTTGTATATATAAGCAACTGCAAATTTCTACTGCATTTCCATTGATGAAAAGGGTAACAAGTCTCCCAGAAACAGGAACATCTCCAGGGCTCCCTGCAGAGTCTTATTTGCAATACCTCTCTGCCTGTTGTTATTACCATAGGTCTTCTTTAAATAAGTATTTTGTATTATTGTTTCTTTAATGCAGAATCTTAAGAATCATAGAATCATAGAATCACAGAATAGTTAGGGTCGGAAAGGACCTTAAGATCATGTAGTTCCAACCCCCCTGCCATGGGCAGGGACACCCTACACTAAACCATGTCACCCAAGGCCTCATCCAACCTTGCCTTGAACACCGCCAAGGATGGAGCATTCACAACCTCCTTGGGCAACCCATTCCAGTGCCTCGCCACCCTCACAGTAAAGAATTTCTTCCTTATGTCCAATGTACTTCCCCTGTTTAAGTTTGAACCCGTTACCCCTTTTCCTGTCACTACAGTCCCTGATGAATTGTCCATCCCCAGAATCCTTGTAGGTCCCCTTCAGATACTGGAAGGCTGCTACGAGGTCTCCATGCAGCCTTCTCTTCTCCAGGCTGAAAAGCCCCAACTTTCTCAGCCTGTCTTCATAGGGGAGGTGCTCCAGTCCCCTGATCATCCTCGTGGCCCTCCCCTGGACTTGTTCCAACAGTTCCATGTCCTTTTTATGTTGAGGACACCAGAACTGCACACAATACTCCAAGTGAGGTCTCACGAGAGCAGAATAGAAGGGCAGGATCACCTCGTTCGACCTGCTGGTCACGCTCCTTTTGATGCAGCCCAGGATACGGTTGGCTTTCTGGGCTGCGAGCGCACACTGAAGCCGGCTCATGTTCATTTTTTCATTGACCAACACCCCCAAGTCCTTCTCTGCAGGGCTGCTCTGAATCTCTTCTCTGCCCAACCTGTAGCTCTGCCTGGGATTGCTCCCACCCAGGTGTGGGACCTTGCACTTGGCATGGTTAAACTTCATCAGGTTGGCATCAGCCCACCTCACAAGTGTGTCGAGGTCCCTCTGGATGGCATCCCTTCCCTCCGGCGTATCAACCGAACCACACAGCTTGGTGTCATCGGCAAACTTGCTGAGGGCGCACTCAGTCCCACTGTCCATGTCACCGACAAAGATGTTGAACAAGACCGGTCCCAACACCGATCCCTGAGGGACACCACTCGTTACTGGTCTCCAGCCGGACATCGAGCCATTGACCACAACTCTTTGCATGCGGCCATCCAGCCAGTTCTTTATCCACAGAGTTGTCCACCCATCAAATTGATGTCTCTCCAATTTAGAGACACGGATGTCGTGTGGGACAGTGTTGAACGCTTTGCACAAGTCCAGGTAGATGACATCAACTGCTCTGCCCCTGTCCATCAGTTCCGTAACCCCATCATAGAAGGCCACCAAATTGGTCAGGCAGGATTTCCCCTTAGTGAAGCCATGCTGGCTGTCACCAACCACCTCCTTGTTTTTCATGTGCCTTAGCATGCCTTCCAGGAGAATCTGCTCCAAGAGTTTACCAGGCACAGAGGTGAGACTGACTGGTCTGTAATTCCCTGCGTCATCCATTTTCCCCTTCTTGAAAATGAGGGCTATATTTCCCTTTTTCCAGTCATTGGGAACTTCACCTGACTGCCGTGATTTTTCAAATATGATGGCCAGTGGCTTAGCAACTTCATTCGCCAGCTCCTTCAGGACCCGCGGATGGATTCCATCAGGTCCCATGGACTTGTGTATGTTTAGGTTTTTAAGGTGGTCTCGAACCAGATCCTCTCCTACAGTGGGCCTAGGGTCTTCATTCTCACAGTCCCTGCATCCGCCTTCCATGACTTGGGTGGTGTGGTCAGAGCTTTTGCCAGTGGAGACAGAGGCAAAGAAGTCATTGAGATCTTCAGCCTTCTCCAAATCCAGGGTAGACCTAGTATTTTTTTTAAAGCAACAGCAAAGCAAGAGAGAACAGCACAAAGCCTAGAAATCTTTTGTACAGTTTGACTTTTAAGATAATTCATGAACAAGATTTTTTTCTTTTCTTTTTTTTCCAGTGTATCAGTGACATTAATTTTGTGATTCCATTTCTTTTGGTGAGGAAGGGGAAAAAATCCCATATTCATGCCTTGGATTATGTGTGCTGAGTTTCAGAATACATGTAAGTGCTTCTGTTTTGTAATACCTCATAAACCTCCTAACAGCTGAAAACTGCAATAGCACCAAATTCTTAATGAAATGTCACATGCTGCCTATTGAATTCAAAATGCCTGCTGAAATGTGCAGAGCCTGGACTTCCTGGATGTCGAGCACACAGAGCACTATATGTGGAATTAGTTGTGACTGTCAGTTCTTAGAGATCAAACTTGAGTTTGATTAAAGCCATTAGTGGACCCGGCCTTTGAGGATCTCTGTCATATTTCCTATGTGCAGTGGCAGCCCTCATTTTATAGATCTAAAGCAAGCAGCCTTTGATAAGGAGTTATTTAGTGATTTTTGTGGGCAAATTATCCATCTCCTTAAGAAACTGCTAATTCCTTGCTTGGTTCAGTGACCTGACTTTTTCCAAAGGAAGATGGGAGTTTGGTTAAATCATCCCAGCACAGTCCACCCTTGCTGTACTTTCCTAGTGGCCAAAGGGGAGATGTCACGAGGCAGATGTTGAATCTGGTGAAGCATGGATGTAACCCACCACAGATATCTGTTGAAACAATAGGCCCATAAGGACTTAATGAGAGTACTCTCCCTGCTGGAATGTCTAACTAACATCACTGTTCAGAGAGTGGGCCCTCTGCTGTAGATATGACTTTAAAGATTTAAAAGAAACATGAGAACTTTTCTGTAAAATTCTGTCAGCTTTCTAAGTTATCACAAACGTAGAGCTTTCCTGGTCACTCATTATCCCACAGACTGGAGAGCCTGCTCTTCTAGTCAGCTCCGGATGAGAAAGGCAGCCCTGAGGTAGGCTGCCTCGTGGCAGGGAGCTGCTCCTATTGCTGTGCTGAGAGAGTTAGCGTGCTGCTCAGATACTCTTTTATGGTAGGCTCTAAAAAGTGTTTCTCACCGTCCCTCCTCCTCCCCCACCCTCATTTTGCTTACAAATGTTTTGGAAAAACAAAAACAGACACTAGGAAAAACAAAAAGAAGAGTAAAGCTGCTCTTCTTTCAGGACATGTTTATGCCATCTGTTCTGTAGCTGTTTAAACTCTGCCAGGAGAAAGGAGGTGTGCCCCCAGATTTCAACTATGCTCCAAATGGATCTCAGTAGGCTTCCTGTTTTGGAGAGTAAACCTTGCTAAGCAGAGGACCTCTGAGAAGAAAAATATTTTTAAGCCCTGGCAGTCAGCAATGTGGTTGCTGGAAAGTGAAGAGGGAGCACTGGCAGTCCTTGCAATGAGGCATTCTCCTTGCTGCAGCCAGTGGTTAGAGAGCAGTGGTCTGGTATGGCACAGGGCTGCAATGGACAGAGGGCAAGACTGACTGCACACATGCATGTGTTCTCTGGGAGAGCTGCTTGCCAGCTTCCTGATGTGTATTTTGAGTTACTTGCAGTTTATATCAGTTTAGATTACTTCAGCTACAGTATCCCTAATTGCTCCAAAGACATTGCAAGTGAGCTGTAACCTAAAGCAGACCTAAAAAGCCCATCCCACAGGAACTCTTTGCACTATCCCTATGAACAAAGGTTTTTGTATTGCTAAGGTAGATAGGAAGGAGTGAGGACGCTGAATGATTGGGGAGGTTTGGGGTTTTTTTTTTGGTCAAGGCAAATAAACTTTGACAGGTGTTAAAATAAAAAGGCAAAGGAAATAACTGAATAATCTTAATGTCAGCTGAAGTGTCCTCAGCACAGCTTTAAAGTGAGAGTTCTCTATTTCAGTGCCAACCTTGAAGACGTGTGCATATATCCATGTACTTTGTACGTTAATTAAAACAAGAGCTGAATGAAGGTTTGGCTCCTATTTTAAGAACAATTGAACCAGAAGCTGGAAGGTTGAGTCTAGCCTCAGGCACACAGGTATTACATGGCTTTCCTACCGCTCTACCACCATCTCTGCTTGTTGTTTTACACTCTGTTTTACATGGTCTCTTGCCTTCCCTGGGCTCCCTCCCCAACCCTTGTTAATTATATTCTAGCTAAACAAGCAGGCTGGCACTGTTCAGTAGCTGTGAACTGAAGTCCTTGACATGTTTCAGAAGCAAGAGCACATGCAACTGGATTTTAGACAACTTCCCCCTTCTTGTGAAGGGCTATAGATAGATGAAACGCTGAGCTGCCATGTCAAAACTTTGCCAAATATTGACTTTGTAAAGGTGAAATCAAAGTGCTGTTGATAAATATGAATGTCTGGAGGAGCATTCTTTGCTTGCTTTGTTTGTCCTAGAAGGCATCTCAAAAATTGCTAAGTTTCTAATCGCCCCTCCCAACCCTTTCATTTCAACATGTGATATTTTTGTAGGCCAATCTCTGGAGTCTTGTCCTTCGTATATGTGGAAGTGCTGTTTTAATGAAACCTGTTCAGACACATTTGCTATGATTAAAATTCTTAAAAATGCTTTTCAACAGACTAGTGTGTGCTTTTCTTTTTTAATAGAAAAAGTAAAATTGGCTGGGATATTCACTCATCAGTTCCACTGGGAGCTTTAATAGAGTTGCGCAGTAATAAAGGAAGACTGAGATCCTCAGCCAAGTTTCAGATGGATGGAGGTGACTTTGAAGTGGTCCATCAGAAAGCCACTTTTATATAAGCTTGTGAAGGAGAGGTACAAAAATGAATGGGTTGACTCCCCTTCTTTGCCTGGGTAACTTTATCAGTTTGGTACAGCTTTGGCCTTGACTTGGGTGCAAATCTCTGTCTTTTAGGATGGAAATGTGGTATTTCCCAGTGAATGCTCTGAGTGTGCAGGTGCACATACATACTCGTGTGTCAGGCTAGGAGTACAGTATTATCTCCTTAACTGACACACACCCTTAAAAACATGAAATTAATGAGTATTAATAAGTGTAAATCCAATTACTTCAGAGGAGCTCTGAGGATTTACAGCACCCAGGGTGAGGACCAATAGATATAGATAAGACATAGATAAGATATAGATAATTATTTTATATTCAGCAATATCTGGTGTTTCAAATTAGTGTATTGTTGTGAGCTACAGTGCAGCTGATTTTCTTTGTAAATCTTCAATTTTTAAGACTAGTTTCCTGTGGAAATGAGACATGCACACTCATGCTCTGTGTCTGTGTGTTCCTTTCCACTGACCTTTCAAACCAAATTTAACAAAGTGATAGCCATCTGAAACATAATTACATTTCTGTTTTGATGGTGTGTGGGTAGAAAAGTAGAGGGAAGAGAGAGACAGATCCTGTGTATGCCAAAAAAAAAAAAAAAAAAAAAAAGAAAGAAAAAGCTACAATGTAGACTTGAATCATGTTAGAAATTAGAAAGACCACATGGGAGATGCCCCCCAAGAAATGACTCAAGCAGAAGAAAAACTTAAATTGGCACTTGCAGTGAAAAGTGAGACAACAGTGCACAGGAAATTAGATTTTATTTTTGCTTCTTTTCATGTAATCCCTCTTCTTTCAAAATGCAGCTCCCTCTAGCATTTGTCCTGAGTTCAGCAGTAGCAGTCATTTTTTTCCTTCTTAGTAGCTGGTGCAGTGCTGTGTTTTTGACTTTCAGCCTGGGAACAACGCTGATAACATCGATGCTTTTAGTTGTTGCTCAGTAATGTTTACTCTGACCAAGGACTTTCTGAGTCTCATGCTCTGCCGGGGTGGAGGGGAAGCTGGGAAGAAGTAGAGACAGGACACCTGACCCAAACTAGCCAAAGAGGTATTCCATACCACAGCACATCATGCCCAATATAATAACTGTGGGGAGTTACCTGGAAGGCCCAGATCGCTGCTCAGGTCGGGCTGGGTATCGGTCGGCAGGTGGTGAGTAGTTGTATTCTCTTCCCTTGTAATTTCCCTTATCATTATTATTATTGGTGGCAGCAGTAGTGATTTGTGTTATACCTTAGTTACTGGACTGCTCTTATCTCAACCCATGGGAGTTACATTCTTTTGATTCTCCTCCCCATCCCTCTGGGAGCAGGGGGAAGAAGGGGGAGGGGAGTGAGCAAGTGGCTGAGTGGTTCTGAGTTATTCTGCTGGGCTTAAACCACAACAGCATTTTATACATATATCTTAGTCTTGAGTGACGAATTACAGTGATAATGGTTGCCTGTATACAGCCCATGCCAAGTAGGGTTTCGGAGTCACTAGAGGATGAATCTCTTAATTAATAGTGTCATGACACAACTTTTATGACATTGCCTTGCATTTTAGTTACTTGGAGAAATTAAACTTGGGTCACTCAATTGCACTGTGATAGGACAAATACCAGTTGGCAGAACTATAAAGTAGCATCATCAAAGAGAAATGTGCTGGGTTCAGCAGCAGCAGTCACTTTTTCTCCTTCTTAGTAGCTGGTGCAGGTCTGTGTTTTTGACTTTCAGCATGGGAATAGTACTGATAAAGCCGATGTTTTAATTGCTGGTCAGAATGTTTACTCTGACCAAGGACTTTGTGAGTCTCATGCTCTGCCAGGGAGGGGGGGGGAAGCCGGGAGGAAGCAGGGACAGGACACCTGACCCAAACTAGCCAAAGAGGTATTCCATACCCCAGCACGTCATGGCCAGGGATGTAACTGGGAGTTACTCAAAAGGGCACGTGCTGCTTGGTCGAACTTGTTTTCAGCGGGTGGTATTGTATTCTCTTCCCTTGTTATTTCTCTTATCATTATTATTATTGGTGGTAGCAGTAGTGATTTGTGTTATACCTTAGTTACTGGACTGTTTTTATCTCAACCCGTGGGAGTTACATTCTTTCGATTCTCCTCCTCATCACTTCAGGAGGGGAGGGGAGAGGAGTAGAAACTGCATGGCTGACTTGCCGACTGGCTTAAACCACAACACTGGTAAATGTGTGTTTGATTGTTTTTCAGTATCAAAAGCAAGGCAAAACCATGCAGCGCTCTATCATTTATGACAGCTTAGTGCATATGATTGTTTTAGCTAGGATGAACTTAGAGTGTAGATCAGGTTTGCCAGGTGAGGTAACATGTTTTAGTATTTGAAGTGATAAATGAGGCAAGCCCATGAGTTTTTGTGCCCACAAGCTCCCCTTCAAGCCTGCAATAAGAGTAGCCTGCATCAAAACTAGATACAGGCAGATGACCGTTGCCCTGAATTTGCCTTTGTTATGCCACTTAGTTGGAGTACTGAGAGAGTAAGACAGATGTGATCTATGGAAGAGAGAGGAAGTTTAACTGGGAGTCAGAAAAGCTCTTAGCCAAATAGCACAGGTAGAGAGTGAAAGAGGCAATTTCACCAGAGCAAAAAAATCAAGCGGTTAAGGGAGAAAAGGCTTGAGGGAGACTTAAAATGTGGCATGAAATACTGATGTTCAGTAGATCCCGGTCTAAAAGACGAGGAAATCTCAGGACTCAGTACAGCTGTTAATTGTCAGGATGCATGGAAGTATTCTCAAGCAGCAATGTTTTTAATTCCTCTATGTCGTCAACAGTCACACATGATTTATATTTCCAGTGTCTTTACACTCAGTAACGACAAATAGAGCTTCTGAGTAAAGCTGAAAAAAAGGGAATTTGATAGTTTTAATTGCATAAGTCTGATATAAGCGAGATTTCTTCAAGGACTTGATGCATTGCTTCAGTGAGTAACAGCCTTTCTTATGTTATCAAGCTAACTAGAATAGCTTAGAGTGCAAAGCACTGAAAACATATCTGGAGAGCAGAAATTGTGTGTCAGCAGTTGCTGCTTCAAACATATGGAGCATGAGAAGGGAGAAAGAAGAAAAAGAATGACCTAGGCTTACCTGGGGGTTGGATAACCACTAGGAGATCCAGACTCCCCTGAGTCCTGTACCTGTGTGTGCCCTTGGCTACCTATCTAGGGCTGCATACCCAATGTGAGAGTCATCTATGATACTGTGTAATGTGGCTGAGCACCTGGCCAGCAGTAACCTGCTCAGCCATTTGTGTAACAGGCTTTGTACAGGATGTGTAGGGAGATCATGCAGCACAGTTTTGCTCTGCTAAGTGTGTCTTTTGGTGTGACATTTCTGTATTTTTCTGAGTATGAAAGGAAAGCAAAATGGGGCCATTTGCAGAGGTTCTGCAGCAGGGCTTTCTCTCCATTGCCTGTGTGGGAAGTTGAGAGGAGGCTTCTCAAGTGGAGTGAGGCAACAGCTGCACACAAGGGTATGAAAGATGTCTCATCAAAACCACCCCTTTACTGCCAGATGACGGTGTTATAAAAGATTCCTGGTAGCTAGAGTATTATGCAGGAAGACAGGTTAAATTATCACAGTGTTCTTCAGGGCCTCCTGGGCAATGAATCTGTGAAGAAGTGAAGTCAGTTGTTGCTTTCTCCACAGAGAAATTCATCACAGTAGCCAAATTAATGACTGCTTTTCAAAAGTTTCTCCTGCAATCTGAAGGACTGATTTGCTGCCTGCTGTTTGTTATCTGTGGCATTTTTAAGCTTCACCCGGGTCAGTATATTGCTTTGTGTGTCTAATACCTGAATACTGCCTTCCTAACCTTGATGCTGTTCATTGCTTTGCTTTCTTCTTTCACTGGGTTTGATGATGATATTGTAACAATTTACACAGCTAAAAGTCTGTTATTAATTTCCCTTGCAGCTACGAGAGAGTGAGTTCCCTCTGCTCCTTTGAGTGGGCATGCTTGCAAATTGACCTTGTGGTAGGAGCAGTAAGGCTGTGGTGTTTTGTTGGTATTTTAGGGCATGCAGTCTTCATTTGAAGATGTAGTGCAGGGCTCACTACAGCACTAGGAAAGGGGGAATGAAGCAAACAGGTCAGAGAAGTGGCTGCAAATGAGCTTGTAAAGTCCCAACTGGAAGGCATAGTGCCGACTAGCTGACTTGCTTTGCTGTCAGTGTTAGGTGATTACTAAAGCCTGAGCTGGGTTTAGGCAACATAGATTTTTGTCAGCACTATTCTGATCTGGGCCTATCACTTATTTTTTCCTCTATGTTCTTCTATCACCTGTCATAGGCTGAGAGCTATGGAGCAAGTCAGAAGCCTGCCAGGGCAGGGGCTGATTGCAAAATGCAATGGGTTAAATTAATCCTTCAGGAAACTTTACTGAATAGAATGGTGTTGGTTGTGTTCCCTGGCACATCTGAAAAATGCATTAGTAGAATAAATACAGTGGCATGACTGACAATGAATATGCAGGGGTTTTCACTCTGACTACTTTTTACCATAGAATATCAAGTCTTCTAACACATACAAATTAATTCGAGCCTTTTATCAGCCTTATATACAGCTGTTGCTACTGAGGCATCTGAATAATTGGCATTGTCTTCAAGTCTGACGTGTCCAGGGCAGATGAGAATCCCCAGACTTCAACAAACGAGACGCCTCCTTCAGAGTCAGTGGGCCAGCTCTGCATCCTACCCGCATTTGGCTAGAAAAAAAAGGCCCAACAAACAATGCAGGAAGAAGCTGTAATTTAGGACATATCCAGGGGAATCAAAACACAAGTAAGTAAATACACTAATATTTTCATCTATTGCTGCCCTGGTTAGAAACTCGGGGTAATCATCTGTGGCGTACAAGAGCTCCCAAGCTGCTGCTCAGCTCAGCTGTGTCCCCAGCCTAATTAATTGTTCACAGGTGCAGATGGGCACATTAATTGCACCGATGTATCACTTTTGACCAGTCCCTGCCATGCCTACATAAGGGAAACAATGCAGTTTGTGCAGCTTTTTGTGGTGGCTCTATGAGGAGAATGGATAAATCATGAAGGCCCAGTTCTGCCACCTCTATTCTCATGATGCCTTGTAAGGAGAGGTGTCTGAAATGCGGGGGCTAATGGTAAGTAAAATACTCTCAGCATGAGTAAGTATTACTGAACAGCAGATTAGCATGCTGTGCCAAGCACTTATCTAAAATTAACTGGTTTTCTCTTCTTACACCCTGAGATTCTTGTCTCCAATTATGGGGTTTTTTTGTTTGCTTTTCCTTTGTTCTGTGTGTATTCAAATATTGATGAAAGAAGCCTACACAGGGACCATGGGATGTATAAGGTCTGAATAGCATAGTAAAATAAAAGCAGTTGGGTGGAGTTCAGTTGTTAAATCTTAAGACTATACTTAACCTGTTATTGTCTTCAGCTGGGTTTGAAGTACAAAAGTACCTAGGCAAGAAAACAAGTTTACAGGGGCTTAGTTAGAAGTTCCTTGTCCAGGAAGAGCTCAAATAAGCAAAACATACTCTGAAATAATGCCAGATTCCCCTGGGATATGTTAAAAGGAAGGGACCTGGTTGAAATCAAACCAGTTTTGTGCTGTTAAATTAATGCTGATCCCCTTTGGCATGGGGTTGCTGAAGGCTCCCTAGAGGCAGACACCCAGTCTTAAGGCAGAGGTGAGCAACAGAGCTGTGGCACCCCAGCAGGACCGGATCCCCTTGTGTTACAGCTGGTTTTGCTGGGCAGCAGCTGCTGACATGGCTGCTCTAGCTTCACCTCTCTCCACAGGTGAAAACACACCTGCTCCTTGGTCAGACCTCTCAGCCTTGCCCTGTCTCACAGCTCCCCTGGCAGCCCTGCTTTGGCTTCTGTCTTTGATGTGCTATTCTCTGGGGCCATTTTTGTGTCAGTTTGAGAATAACCTTCCTTCCCAATTCCCAGACTTTCTTTAGGTGGGTCCTTGTGACTCTCCCTGGCCTCCTGCCATGCCATGCAAGGCAGGCTCTTGTTTATCTTTCCTCCCAGAACTGGGAAGTTCTACATCTGCCAGCAGTGTGTTTGGGCAAAAGAAGCAGTGCTGGAGTGTTGGGCATGCTACAGCCAAAGCACAGGAGATGCAGCTGCCCTTATGTCAGGATCCTGTCCTCACCCTGTTCCTCAGCAGGAGTCTGATAAAGTAGGAAATTGGGCTGTGGCTGTTTTCCTGTTTGACCAACAGCTGCCTTAAAAAAATTATTACTTTGCCAGTGTCAAGTGCCAGTTCTGAAGGGAGGATGAAGACTCCAGCTTCATCTGCTGTCTTGTTTGTTTGGAGACTGGGAGGGAAATTCATTAGTGTATGCAGGCACCTGAACACAGTAAGGAAGTTTGACAGTAGCACTGTTTTTTGACCTCGTTGACAAACACATGGCATTTTTTCAGTGCTTGTAGGCAGAATATTGAATGAAGCAGCTTGCTGCTGGTGACAAGCACTCTCCAAGATGCCTGATGACCATTCCCTGACTATTCCATGGGCCATGGCAATCAACAAAGCTGAGGGCAGCAAGAAAATTTCTCTCCAGGGTCAGGATGGTGCTAGTGTTCCATCTTTACATGGACAGAGAGGTTCAGCTGTTGGGTCACCTGCACACATCTACAAAACAGGCTCAGACAGCCACCAGATGGAGAGGATACCTCTTGCCTGCTTTCTGCAGGTGCTCCATGATTTGGCTTTTGGAGGACGGATGCATACCTGTAGCATCCAGTAATTTGGATGGTGTTGGGAGTCAGGCTAGATGTTCTAATGATCCCTGCTGTCTTTAAGTTCTGCAATGCTGTATCTTTTGAGATGTAGCTTAAGTACTTCTGAAAGCCTAAAAGAAAAAAAACTACTACCCTAACAACCCTCCTGATTACACCTTCTGTGGACCTCGTGCAGCAATTATCTCAAGACACGTTTTTAAATGAAGGCGGCTCTTACCTTGATCACTTGAGAATACATGGCTGTATTCAAAATGAACCACTTAAATCTTGTTTAAAATATTGCCATGCATTATTTAATGCAGAAAGACATTTCAGAATATGGTTTATATGAAAACTGCTACAAAATTAAATTGTATATCAAAGTATCAAAACCAAACCCATATATTAATGTAATTGAATCTACACTTTCATTGCTTTGGAAATTATTTACTAGTTAAGTTCAAAGGCAAACAAAAGTAAAAATTTCAGACCAACATGGTTTTATCTTTTACTTTGGTAATGTAGGTTTTGGTGTTAATGAGCTGTTCCTCTTTCAAGCCTGTATGGTTTTAGTAAAGCAGCAAATATGATGAAGGTATCATGCCAGAATTGGGTAAGTTTGTTAATAACTATTATTCCTTGAAAATATTTTCATGAAATTAAAAAAAGCAAACTCTGGTTTTCCTTCACATTTATGCAAAATCTATGTGTAAATTCAGAAATGGTGCAAGCTGAAGAATATTTTCTAAATGTATGTACATATACGCACATACAAGTGTGTGTGCATATGTGGGTGTGTTTAATGATACATAAGTTGAAAAATTGCACATGGCATTCCCTGAGAAACCTCAGGAGCACAGAATGTTTTTGTCAGTTTATAAAAAACTCATAGGGAAAAGCTTGCAAAAACCTTTCATCTGAAATAATAATAAGGTCGGAGATTTTACTCTTCAATGCAACTCACCTCAACATGGAGCCTTTCAGTTTTGTGAGGAGCATCCTCTCTCTGCTCTTTCACTCTTTCATGCTGGCACACATATGGATATTCCTTCTCAAATGATGTGACTCCAAGCTACTACATATCAGTACTCTAACGTTTAAAACAAAAATCTTTCTATCTCTTTCGTATTGCATATAATTTGATGTGAATGTCCTATGCAAATCAATCTGTATTATACACTGCTGTAATATATGCACGTGAAAACTGGAGGAATGCTTCACAGCAAAGCTAGATGTACATTATAGTAGGCCACATGTTGGTTGAGAATACACTAGAGTACTCACAGACATACTTTTTTTTGCTCAGCAGTTGTCAGAGGTATGTGAAAGCCAGAAGTATGGTGAACTGTGGATCAGTGGAGATCATATGAATATGGTTTCTTTTTGCTGAATTATTATTAATTTTTATTTTCTTTTTATAATTCAAAGTAAAAAAATGCATTTGTTGCCACTGCACTCTTAATATTGTTGATTTCGCTGTTACACCTTTGACTAAGTATTTGAGGGAAGCAAACACAAATGGACACTCCTGAGCTCATTACCAAGTTAACAGAGCAATCTGTGGTAGTTTCCAATGTGCTTTCACTGCCAGATGAATGCAACTGGGACCTGGCCATTTCTGGTTTTTCTGTTGGCTTTTTGCTGCAACACTACTTGGATTTTTTTTCTTTCAAGTTTCTCTATAGTATGGCTGCTGCTAGAGCACCACATTTTCACACTTAGTGTTCATAACCCCTCAAGAACACTGGAAACACTGCAGAGGAATAATTTGTATGCCCAGGTAAGCTGCTGGATCCTGAAAATGTGAAAAGATGTTCTATGACAGACCATGTGTTAGGGTCTTCCCAGATAAAAAAATCAGGCTATTGGGGCTTGGAGGCAGGGAGGTTGCTGGGAAAAGGGCATTGGAGTAAATGTCCCTTGCATTACACATGTGTGCATGTAACCTAAATTGAACTGCTAGGATTTCTGACAGTATAACAAGTTATGTCATCTTTTGTTATCCTCTCTGTGGGTCTTTCACTTTTTCCCCCTTACCTGCAGTGCAACTGTTCATTTTTCTATACTTAGGTTGGCACCTCACGCAGGAGAAGAAAAGACACAATTTCCAGTGTAATCCTGCCCATGGTGTTTTGGCCTTCATGCAAAAAACAGTCCTGGTCCAGACTGAAAAACACCTGTAAGATGATAGAGCTTGGGATTCCTTCCACTAACATTTCCCAGAACTGAGACTGTCAACTGGAGAAGTGCTGTATAGCTGTGTTTGTTCCTTGGAAGGGTTTGGGCAAAGTCCTGAAAGCACTCATAGCTGTGTGCTGGAAGTGAATGAACATCAGGCTTCTCCAAAGCACTGCTACACTACGGGGCTCATTCGGGGTGTGCTTGCAGCCTCTATGGTTTTGCTCCTGCTGGCTGGAGCTGCACAGCTTGTTTTCAGTCACAAGCACCTGGGCTCTGCTCCTTTTGTATTTGCACAGAGGAGCTATGCTTCTGGGCTGTCCAGAGAGCTTGAGGATCAGATAACACCTCTCATTCCTTACTTGTAAATCATCCAGGAGAGAGAGTGTTTGTCTCCAGGTTTAAGAACTGTTCTTATTACTGTATCTGCAGATCAGACTGATTTCAAAAATAAGTTGGATGTAGAAAAACAAAGACACCTCTCTGGCCTTTCAAAGCAGCAGAGAAGCTGCTACCTAGAAACCATCAGGGATGTGTACCTTTCTCTCTCGTTTTGAGCCAAAGAGCAGTTACTCTCCAATTAACTTTCCCATGAGCTGACTTTCTGTGTATTGATTTTATGACCTTTCAACCACTGTCTGTCAATCTTCTGCACTGACAGCTTTATGAGGATCGGTTGTACGGGCAGAGCTCAGAAGATTTTATATCTTTCGTTCTCTCAGAGTGAGGTGGGTTCACAGAATCCTTGGGGCCAGATAATGATATCATTTCTCACCTCCAGCAGCACTGTACTGTACAAGTCAAATCAATGCAGCTGCTCAGAGAATCGGAAGAATTCAGGCCATGGAATTAGCCTTTAGTGTCCATTTCTGCTCTTAGTGAAGTGAGGGGGAAATTACTCCAGGATGAGAGTGGCTACCTGTGTGCACATATTTGTTCATGCGCTCATCTGGTATAACGTGGCTGTATGACACTTCTGTTGAATTCTGCACCTAAAAATAGCTTTCTTTATGGAAATAAGAGGTTTGCCTTTTCATGTTTGTTACTTTATCCCTGACTGATTGTTTCCATCTGTCAGCAGCAACAAAGCCTCATTTTTTTGGTGCTCTGACTAGGATGTGCTAAATGGATCCTATTTTCAGAAACTGCTAAGCATCCAAACCCTTGAGATGTCTGCCCATCAGACGGTTTCACCTTGGCTAGCCCAAAACAGTGGCAGTCATACTCTCTCCCCATAGTAATATTAGCCTTAGACATAGTTTTCTGCAACTCAGTAATTTAAGCCCACCTAGTATGTGATTGTTGGGGAGAAGAGATATTAGATTGCTCTTTAGATATTCATCTTGGCTTTTTGTAGAAAATAAAGCCCCTTCTTTGCCAAGTGATCTCTCACTTTTGTCATTCTTATCCTGCTGACCATTCATCCTCCATTCACCAGGCTCACAAACAGCCTCATTTTTCATACCCACTTCTCCATTTGTTGACACTTCAGGCTCCTGCCCATTGCTCTTCCTCAGCAACAAACTCATTCGCATTCCATATTCAAAGCCCACAACATGATTCATTGAAGGGAAGAGTGCTTTTGCTTTGCATTGTGTGTCTGAGACTGACCTGGAGGATGACATTATAAATGAGCTCTTATATCTGGATTACTGCTTAGCAAAGTCAGTAGAAAATGGGAAAGAGCTCTTGGTCTTGAGGGGGTTCACCTGCTTCTCCAACTCTCACTTCTCACTGATTGTATGTCTTTTTTTCCTTTTATTGTATGGGGTCTGCCAGTTTCAATTTTTTAGGCTCATGAGGGTGAGTTTTGAAAAGGACAGTTTGCTACAGACAAATTTCACCAAGAAACACCCCCAACAGAACAGAGGTGGTATTCATGTCTGAAAAGAGGGAGGAAGAGCTAGACATGGTAAATGTGGCAAACCATGAGAATACTGCCCCTCTAATTTTTCTGATTCAAGAGGTTCCAGACTGTGCATTATTCAGATAATTAAAAATAATGAGAAAATTAACTCTTCAATGGTATAATTCAAATTAAAACCTTCACATTATCATCTAAATTCTTTGCTGTTCATTCAGACCAATATTCTAAATCCAGATACGTGACTAAATTTGATGCACATCACCAAAAGGGAATAACCAGAGATCAGTCTGATTTTTCTTCCACATACTAATGTGAAAATATAGCCCCAGTGTGCTGTGTTTCAATTTTTCTTTTACTCATCTTTTAATTTCAGTCATATTCTGTATCCATGCAATTAAGGCCTCAGTCAAGCCCATTGATGGCTGCTGATGTCAACATCAAGATTTATAGAGCTGCAAAACACTACTGTGAGGGCTAAGACCTTATTTTGAAACATAATGACTATTATGTGTGATATCACAATAGAGATTATAAAGTTCTGCATTACATAGAGTAGTTCCTGCTGTCATGCAGAACATTCCAGCTTGTGGCATAAAAATGGCTTTTTTTTTTTTTTCCAGTGTAATATTCAGGAAAATGAGTTTGAATTTGAGATCTAGAAGAAAACTGTTCTCAAGTGTGATCAGAAAAGCTTGTGAGCTTTCCTAGTGCCTGGTACAGTTCACTGATAGAAATGTAAGTCCAGAATAACACAATTGGCTGATAAAGAACAAAATTTGTTCTGTTATAGCAAAAAGTGAAAGATGTGAAAGTGCCTAACAAACACAGGTGTCAAACTTGTGATGTCTTAACACCGTTGAAAATTGGGACTTTTTTTTTGTTTTAGTTATAGTTAAAGGTTATATATAATCAGGCTTTGGTGGAATGGAGTACAGTACCAGTCTCCAAAACCCACTGGAATTCAGAAACTAAAATGTCTTTCAAAGTAGATGAGGGAGGAGGAGAAGGATATAAAGGAAGAAGGAGTTGTTTTTACTTTAGGAGTGGTGAAATATAAATAATACTCGTGACTAATTTACTGATTAGGTATTAGTTTGTGACCTATGCCACGTCTGGCCACAGTGAGATTGTTAGTCTTCTGGTGTCCATTTCAAAAGGATTTTGGAAAACTAAAGAGGAAGTGAGAGTGGATGTTTTTTGAGGGCTTGGGAATCTGGTGTTGAAACAAGACTTAAGTATCTCAGTTTATTTTATCAGCAATGAGAATCAAGAGGTGACAGGTTTACAGTGCAGAAGTTCCTTCGAGAAGAGAGAGTAATGAGGTCTAGACAAGCGTGTGACATGATCTTGTATCTTGAAGTTAAAATTACACTAGTGGAGACAGCAAATAAAGCACAGAATTTGAACTAGGACCCCTGAATAACAACATAACTAAACCCTCACAGACTATTTTTGCCATCCTCCTGGTGTTCATGTCACCTTTTTGAAAGTGTATTTTTTTTGTAGAAAATAAAAAGTACAAGATACTTGTTCCAGTACAAGACTAGGTAGGTGAGCATTAACAACTTTTAAGATAGAGTGTGCAATACTGGATCAATTCATTTCTGCTTTTTGTGACCTTTATCTCTGTGAATGTATTACACTCACTTTTCAATCACAAAGTATTCAGTGATTAGGATTCAATCACAAAGTATTCAGTGATTAGGACATTCTATATCATTTGTTCAAGTATAGTATCTTCCCAATGTGTCATGAATGTAGGATATAAAAGTGATAGATAATCTCCTTGTTTCCTTAGCATTCAGGTCCCTCTCCCATCAGCTCAGAGTTTAGGACTGAGGTTATGGATGCATCATGTATCATGCAGTCTATAACTTTCATAACTGTCTTATCACTTAAATGTCAGATTTCAATTTCAGATTGGATGTTATCATAGGATTTGGACATAATGCCATCATTCCTGCTGTGCAGACATAGACAGCATGCTAAACAGTGTTTAACAGAGTGTGGTCTTTTTCATGGCTCACATATTTGCTGTCACCCAAATTCCAAACTCATAGACCTTGGGTACTAACCTTAAGGCATCATTGTCCTGTAGTTAATGAGTATAATGTGATCATTTCTGGCACAAAATGACCAGTCACATTCTGTACAATACAAACTCATTTCCATATTACAGTTTCTTTTAGAGGGGGGAAAAAAAAAATCTCATTTCAAACCTGTATTGCACTGTTGCTGCTATTTACATATTTATGAGAAGTGTAACAATCAAAATCATAAAAAAGGACAAAAAATGTCCTTTTACAGTAAAGACTGGGAAAAAGCGTTTGAAATTTCAGATATAAGATAAAAAGGTGTAAGAGGTGGCTAGATGTGTAAGGGGAACTCAGAATAGGCATTACACTTATTTAGCTGTGTTTTGGTTTTGGAATTTAGAGCAGAGTCTGGAAAATTTTCCTCTAGATGAGTGTGGGATACAACTGCTCTTTCCCTGGTACACAGGAAACTAACAGGGACAAAGGTCTTCTGGTCTCAGGCTTGGCCATTTGTCATGTGTTCTACCACAAAGTGAAGTTCAGTAATTTTATCCTCACTGAGGAAGATGTGGAGGAATTAGTGTGGCAGGGTTTTCTGATCAGGATGCTGTAGAGGAAGTGTTGACAGCAGGGAGGTATTGCAAACAAGTATTTTGGCAGTGGGAAGAAGGTATAAAGATGTGAGAGACGAAGCTAGAACAGATGACAGCTGATGTGGGGGGTCAGGGCATTTTGTATAACTGCTTTTTTTCTTGTCTGCTGGGCTGAAACTAGAGCTCGCCAGGCATCAAAGTGAAAGAGCTGCCAGGTTGGTTAAAGTGGTGTCTGCATAAAGGAGCCTTGTGAAGGTAACCTGTGCAGTCATTGCTCTCGCAGTAATTGTGCACACCAGGAGGTGCAGGCAGACGTGAGCTGCCTGGGTCAAAGCCTTGATCTGGAAGCACAGGGAGGAGTAGGCAGAGACTTGTGAGATGTGTGGATAGAGCTGGCCCTACTCAGAGCAGTGCTGTGAACATGATAGCGCTGAGGTGATGAAGCCCACTGTGAGGATGCACAAGCATGCCCAGTTCTGTCATGGACAATTTTGTCTGCTTACTTTTACAGCCTGATAGCAGCTCTTGTAAAACTGTTTGTGCATCTGGGATATACACATTTTTTCCACTTGTGTGTGATTTTACAGCACTGTAGTGCTTGAGTTGTGCTACTTCCATCTCCTTTCTTTAAACTGGGAAGCTACAGCAACTGGTGTAACAGGGCTCATACATTTCACCTGAGAGATTTCTGATGTACTAGGAAGGAGAAGGAGGGAATCTGTGTGTGTTTCTTGATACAAAGCAAATTTAAGCCCAAAGGAAAGATTTCCATTGATTATAACATAGTTTAAATCTGGTCTGTAATACCTACTAAACAACAAATCATGTTGTGATCCTTTTAAGTCACTTTCATATAAAACTTGGGAATTATTCTTATTTATTATCCCTTCCACTTAAACCTTTTGGGGATAGAAATGCATTCAGTTTTAGTGCACTCACTGGCTTTAGAAAACCGCTAGAAAAAAAGGTTTGATGTACAGTTCCTATCCTGAGAAAGTAGCTATTGCAAAACAGGAATGATTCACTGAAAAGTTGTGGAGAAAATCAGATCACAGTAGACTTGGTATTTCATACCTAAATCAACAAGAAAAAGTTTTAAAAATGATGCCAGAGGCTTTTTGCAGCTTTTAAGGTTTTCCCTACTACAACTGAATTTCAATATGAACATAATTACCTGGAGTAGGCAACTCTGAGGAGCAGAGGGGGAAATCCTTTAGTGTTTTCAAAATTGGTGATGGAAGGAAGGTAGCTGCACTTCGGGTAACACTGAAGCTTTTTTTTTTCCTTCAAGCCCAGATCTTATCTTCTCCACTAAGACTACAATGTATCTGAGGCTGTTACTTTGCAGTTTTGTCCTCATTATCATCTTAACTGTCTAAAACTGCCTGTAATGTTTGAATGAAAAAAACCACAGGAACATTGTCTTTCTCAATATGTTCTATTTTTAATATACAGTATTATCTGAAATGCTATTAACCATGGAAGTGTTTTTTGTGATACAGTTAGTGCTCAATACAGTTACAAAAATAAACTAACCTGTGTATTTCAGAACAGTAGTCATCCTGCAGTATGAAGACCTTGGCCATGTGTCCCTGTCTCAGACTCCAGTCAGCGTACAGATGTAAAATGTCTTTGCTTACTCCTTCCTCAGAAGTCCTGTGATATTCATACTTCAGAAGCATACTGCCTCACTGAATGCCAGGTTTTTACTGCCTGAGGAGAGGGCAATATTTCCACCTTATAATCCAATCTTGAAGGCTTCAAGGCAAAGCTTTTCCTTGACAAAAGCAAAATATTTTATTTTGCCTGACTAAGGGACCAGGAACTTAATATATGCAACCTTTTAAGCTGGCTGAGGTTTTAATGCTCACAGAACCAAAGTACCCAATGAATTACAGACAGACATCTCCTTTATCAAATGAAATTACTATGCTGGACTCATTCATGGAATGCTTCACAGCACAAAACTCACTCTGCTTTATATTTCCATCAAGAGCTGATCCACAGAGTTCTGGTTTATACTCACTAGTAGTTGCTTGATTCTTTTTATAATGAAAACTTTGCATGATGCCATGTGTAGTTCAATAGCAACAGTCTCTCCTGTGCTATAGTGATAGGTTTAAGATAAATAACGGTATTTTTAAAATTGGTTGAATTTTGTTTATAGCTTCATCTACCACTTTAGTAGTAATGCACAGTGCTTTAGGATACATGAAATCATCTTTAGGTTCCTGGGGGAATGAATTTAGAGAGTACTTTGAGAACTCATCTGACAGATTTACTAGTACCAAGAAAGTAAATCAGATAAAAACCATCATAAGTAAACCCACCCTTTTATTAAAGAGGTTCATCTTTCAAGCCAGAAATTGTTTTGCAGACCTCTAGTCCAAAATTCAGCTGATGTAAATGGACACCTTTCTATTGATACAGAAGTTGGTGTATGCCCAAGTCTATTCTCACGTATCAATTGAACAGTATTTCTTCAGAGCATGCATGTGTAATTCCATTAGTTTTGGAGGGAGATCCTCGTAGCCCCACATCAGAGATGACACCTCTGAGTTTTGGTTAAAAATATTGCTTATCAGAAACAATTGGGGTTTAACGTGTTACCTCCTTCCTGTTCATCTAGGGTCACCAATTCCTTTCCAATTACAAAATAAATATATCAGCTTACAACACTGCTAAAATGGCTCTTTCTTAGATGCACACAGATCTCACTGGACATTGACCTGATTGACACTGGGATGCCTGTTAGATTTCACTGCTTTTTAATTACCAGGATTTTATCCATAACATAGCTAACCTCAGCACTGATTTGAAGGAGCAATTTCCTTGCAATTTTTGTTGAGACAGGACTAGAGGTGCAGCCGTCTTGTCACTGATGTGAAAATTTGTCATTGTGATTCTTTAAGGTTGCTTTTTGTAACTCCTAATGCTTGCCAGGAAAGACTCCCAAGGTTTATGAAACAGTTACTAGCATAAGAGATTCACTGCACAGGTACCAGTGAGGAAGAGCCCTGCTCATTCTATGCTGTGGCCCACTCTCCCCTCAGTAGCTTGTGATTTTTTTTTTTTCCAGATCAGTACTTCAGGTCTACAATTTCCTGCACTTAGGTTTAGACCATTTATCATTTTGAGAAAGGTTCACTTCAGTTTGTTTGAATTCCAGGAGCTCATACCCAGACCATGGAAATAATTCTGCTTCCAGTACATTTCCATACCTGCACCTCAGATTATTATTTTATTTCAGACAGAAATATAATTCAAAATTGTAGGAGCAATTTTTTTCATGGTTGGTGTGTTTTGTGACAGTAAGAGCCAGAAACAGAAGAAACACAGGGGCTGAGTGCAGTCTCCTGCTATTCCACCACCTGCAGCCAATAGCTGCCATCAGAAAATTTTCAGTTTCCATAGTATTCTGTTAAGAGATAAGTACTGAAGTAAATCGGTTGATGTAGGCATTGAAAATTGAAAATTTTCTTAATTCAGGAGTTCCAGTTTAAATACAGGGTGAACTGCTGAGACGCTTTCATGCAGTTACCCAAAACCTCTCAAACATCAAACCAAAGCCTAGCCTTATGAACGCTGGACAACAATGTAATCAGAAGTATTTTTAAAGCAAATAAAAAAGTTGCTTCTGCAAACATAGGTGCTTTAATATTAATCAGAGCCCTAACACGATCCTGCTGAAGTACTGAATGATTTTCTGCCCATCTCTCACTGTAATTCTGACAGTGCTAGTGGAATGCTGGTGTCAGGCCTGCCTGTCAGTGGCCTGGGAGTCTGCAGCAGGTGTCATTCACTTTTTAAAAACAATGATGCATCTACAACCGATTTATTCCCGTCTGGAAGCGGGGCAAGTGCTGTGTAAATGCGAAGAGCTAATGTGACCCATATATTGCAGTCACGATGTGTAACCCCTCTCTCCCTTTGCTCAAGGCAGCCACTAGAAAGAGCAGTGTGTGGTCTGAAGCTGCCTTCCAAGTCCACTGCCCACTGAAAAGGTCCAGTCTGAGAATCTCCCATGTATGAACTCTGGACTTTCCCTTTAAAATGAATAGGCTATTGGTATGCAGTCTGGATAGGAAGTGTGTATTTTCTGTAATTAAATGATGTTTGAGTATTACTACTTCTGCAGCTATCTCATCTATACTTATTGCAAAGTGTGTGAAACTATTTCAGCCCTGAAACTATTTCAGCCCTGAAACTATGCCTAGAAATTATTTTATAGACTCACCAGAGATGAGAAATGAGTGTTAAAATCGTATTTATCTCTACTTCTATTTGTACGATTAGATCTTGAGCACAGAGAGAGGAAGCAAAAGCGTCATTTAGGTGTACCGCCCTAGCCAAGGGAATACGTGTGTATATAAACAATGGAAATTCCTTAAGTGGCAAGCCTTTAACCTTTCACTGGGTGGGTACCAGCTTCCTGTGGTGGTGTTGTTCTCCTCTTCCCTGAAAAAGTCTTCCTTTTACAATGCCTTTAATATTTTTGGTATGTCTTAGGCTGTGTTTATGCAAAAACAAAAACATGTATAATTTAATTTTGTATGGATTAAAAATTAAATAGAAAACCACCTATAAAAGGATAAATGGCTCTTTCTTTTTTTTTGAAGTCTTCATGATACATTTTCTGGGAGAAGCGCTGCACTTTTTTGACCAAGATTTCCAGTATACTAAGGTACAAAAATGTCCAAAGGTTTCTATACTGCCTGTAATATTACTTCCATCTTAGAGGAGCCCAAATACTTGTATGCATTTAACATAAGAGCATGTCTTTTCCTTAGCTACCTCTAGTTTAAAAGCCTATTCTATTTATTATTATGAACTAGAAAGTATATTTAAAAAGTAATGATGAAATATTGACTGAAAGATTGGTTCAGCCTGCTGTAATGGCTTGTCCTTTCAGCAGAAGAAGCTAATTTATTTGGTGGCTTAAGAGTGGCTGACATGAAGCACCCATATTTGTCAGTTCTGTCAATGCCAGCCCAGCATTCAGAAACCACAAGTGAAATGCTACAACCAGCCACAATGACACTAAGCAGTGATTTTCAAATTTCTCTCCTACTAACCCTGGCTGGACGTTGGCCAAGCAAGTTGCAAGTCCTCTGGGGCATCCTTCCAGGAGAAAAGCAGAGACCTGGAAGCTCCTCCGTGCCCAGGTGTTGCTTTGATATGAAGGCAAAGTGCTGCTGGAATAAGGCCCCTTGTGCCCCAGCTGAGACATTGTGTCTGTATTAACATGCATTGCAGATGCAGCCTGTTATCTCTGTGCTGCAGACAGACAAGGGCAGTATCACAGAATCATAGCATGGCTTAGGTTGGAAAGGGACCTTTGGAGGTCATCTTGGCCAACATCCTCTGCTCAAGCAGAGCCATCTAGAACCAGTTGCCCAGGACCATGTCCAGATGGCTTTTTAGTATCTCCAAGGATGGAGACTCCACAACCTCTATGGGCAACCTGTGCCAGTCACCCTTCCAGTGAAAAAGTGCTTCTTCATGTTCAGAGGGAAACTTTTGCATTTCAGTTTGTGCCTTCTGCTGGTGGCATTGTGGGGAGGTAGCTGTGTACACTTTTTCCTTTTTCCCCCCTCCCTTCTTCCAACCTTTAAAAGTACCAACAGCAGTTTAACCCTCCATGCAGACCCATTTCCCCATTCTTCCTCCCCTTTTGTCCAACCTCCTGAGATATCTTTGTATCTCCCTTTTCCCAGAGAAGCAATTGCCACCCTTCCTCAACCCTGTCCCTCTCATACCCTTTTCTTCCCTCCCTCCCTGGCATCCTAGATTTTATATACATATATATATATACTTTTTAAAGATGAGAAAGATGTTCTCTATAATTAAGTTAGCACATGGATTCTACACTCATATATATTTATGAAATAATAAGTAATGTTTGAAACAACAAATAAAAATGCATGCAAATAAAGTTGGTACATTGGGCTGCAGATGAAGCTGATCTGCATATTAAGGTGTATTTGTGCATTTTTTCTTTCTTAACAAAACTCTAAGCAAAAAAATAAAACGTTGAAATTAGAATTAATATTGTGTTGTTATTCTGTAAACACGATCCTACATAACTTTAAGGATCAGAAATGGTATACAGCCATACTGGAAGGGTAAGAGAAATACACATTTCCACATTTCAAAAAATAAATAAACCAGCATATTTTATCTTAATGCACTTAACACAGTATTAAGTTGAGGAGCAGTAATAACCTTGGATATATGCTCAAGTTTAACAATTAACAGCTAGCTATGACATTACACTTGCTGATACTAAAATGTCTTTTATAAGTTTATTTAAAAAACTTATTATTTATACATTCCCTTTAAAGTGCATATAAAGTATATAGACCTTATTAGTTGTATAAAATATTCTTTCACCAGTCAATCTGAGAAGGTGTTTTAAATAAAAAGCCTTCTGTTTTCAGCTGAGATTCAGTATTGATTCCCCTCACTAGATTTCAGAAAACAAAGCAAAGAGATTTTTCTAAGTAACCTGTTTTCTCTTCGACCTCCCCAAGCTACTCTTCAGATCTCCTTCAGGTGAGAGTTGCTGCTGCGGGGACTTCCTCCATGGGTTCTACCAAACAGCAGATGCTCATGGTGAGTAAACAAAGGGCAGAGGCAGGTGAAGAGGTGAAGAGCCTTAGGAGATGGAGAACAGAACACATTTTGACTTTCTGATGTTGACTGGTAGGGATCATTACTCTGTCCTCTGTGAGATGTGATGAATATGGATTTCCATATGGAAAAAATCAGAGCAATAATGGTGTTCTACCCAAGTCTGTGAACAACAGGGTCACAGGCAGTGCTCCTAGGTGTCTGGTCAAAAAACAGTTTTGTGTCTGGATCTTCTGGTTTCTTATGAATGTTATTGCTTGGCTTTTCAGAGTCCTGGGAGTGTTAAAATATTTAGCCCTGTTCACCCACTACAGGTATCCACTGTTCCTCATCCACCAGCACGATCAGTGCTTCCTCTGAGCTTGGTGAAAAGTGCAGCCCTGGCTTCCCAGCTGTGAGCTCTGAGAAAGGGGAGAAATGCTCAGGGCTTTCTGACTGAGAGTGAAGTGGAGGTATGAAGGGTCAGGCCTTGGGGCATCATGAGCAGGCTGCTGCAACAGTGAGAGAGTCTCAAAATCCAGATTTTCATCCTCAGAACTGGAGACATCCTGGTCTTGCAGCATTGCTGTCAGAAAGAGATAAGGATTAGCATGGCCTGGTGCCCGTATGTCCTTCTACAAGCAGGAAGTAGTGATGTAGAAAGTCCCATGACATTTCTTATCAGTATTATGAACTCCTGAGAGCCTGGTGCTGAGGTGGAGCCTCAGAAAGCTCATGTGCTGCAGAGCTGGTTGTGTCACACAGGAGAAACCTGGAGTCATGAATGAACAGAGAGATGAGATGTAAAGAGGCAGGAAGAAGTGATAGAACATAAGAGAGGTGGTTGCCTGGGATGGGGAAGTTTCTCCTCTGCTTCCACATGCTGGGTAGTCTCTTCAGCAGAGACTCACCACTTCATCTGAAGCATGAATGCAGCTGCCAGGAGGGGAAGGGACTTGCTGTTTTATGTGAGATTAGGGAAAGAAAACAACTGAAAATTACAATGAGTGGGGAAGCGGTTTGTGTCGTTGTGCTCTGTTGTTCCAGGAGCTGCTCTGCTGCCTTTCAGAAGAGAGGCAGATTTCATGCCTTTAAAGGAGGCACATGAGAATGAGACCACTAGCTTCATTTCTCAGACAATATTGTGGTTTTGGATGCTGACAGGTTTTAACGTGAATTATTGTCATCCAAGTTCACTGCTTGGTTGAATTGTTTTTCCTGCCCCAAATGTCCCTCAAATGTACTTGTTCCACAAGGCTTGTCACCTGCAATAACAGAAATCTCTTGTCATATCCTCTTCATTCCCAGTCAAGACTTGGCATTGCTGTTACTCATCAATTTGGTGGCTTCAGAATAGCTTCTAAGTACACTCGGGAAGGACTTTTCTCAAGTTGCACCTGAGCCAAGAAATATAGCAGTGAGAAAAGTTGTTACATCAATTTCAGTTACTCATCTTTAGTGGGGAGGTGATTGCAATGCTTTTGTGTTACATTAGTCAATATTTATCTACAGAAAAGAATCAAAACAAAACAGAAAAGCCTCACTTTTTGCCTAATTGTGTTATTTCATCAGTCATTCTGCCTTTGGCCATTTCTATTTCTGTGTGTGGAGTTATTGTAGAGTTGTTGTGAGTTATTGTAGATCTGTTTAGAATTCTGCTAAGATATCTGTGTTATATTTTAAAAATAGTACTGCCTTTTAATGAGAGCTACACCCCATGGTGCCAACAGGCATGCCATTCTAAGTCTCAAGTGTTTTCCTTGATGACAGGAGGAGGCAAATAAGACCAGATATTCCTGACTTGCTGTTTTCCCCTGGATGAGCTTTTCTTTCTGTGTTTGTTTTGTATGTAATTTTTAAGTGATATTTATCTTGTAATCTCCTATTAAATCAAGTGAGATGGGAGTGCTGATTTTGTGTAAGTTTGTGGTGGCGAGAGCCGCTTGCAGGAAGATATTTCTTTGCCAAAGGGACATGACTAAATAATTAATTAAACAATGATTAATTATTTTTTCAGGCAGCAGGAGAAGGAGCTAAACAGGATAAACACTCAGGGTATTTCTCATTAATTTAGAAGTCACTTTTATGAGAACAATAAAGAAATCGCTTGTCAGAAGGTAATCCAAAGTTAGTTAAGCCTTGATTCTGTCGTGATGGATTTGCTGTTTCTGATGGTTTATATTATGCCTTTATGTTAGTAGCATTATTCTTTAAAGTTTTGGTTTGGAGTTTGCATAAGAATTAAGCTTTCATGTAAAAAATAAAACAAAGGAGCTTTCTGCAGTCTAGAGGATGACTAGAAAATGCCACTTGAGCCAACTGTGATTAGGATGAAGTTACTTTGTGTAAAGGGGGGTGAAGGGACCTAAAGAGTATTTATGATGTGGATGACCCATTGGCCATTGCTGATGGTGATCCATGGAGGCACGCAGATGTGCAACAGAGCTGGCAGCTGAACATATGCCATGTGTTTCCAAAACCACACTCATGGGTGGGCTTGTCTGTGGGAATGAATCATATAATATATCATGTAATATATTGACTTTAGATCTTTATTTAACCTTTATTTAACCTGGAAGACGTTGCAACTTTGACTCACCATGACAAATTGTATCATCCCCTTTCTGTTACTGTGTTTTGTTCAATGCTGTAATGCTAGTAGACTGTCTGGATACTGAGAGTGCAAATTTTAATATTAGTTTTGTAACCAAAAAGCTAGACTTTTCCCAATGGATAACCAACATGGGGTACTTATGCTGTAAAACTTGCTCAAACAAAACATCTGTATTTCTTACCCAGTGGTAGCAAGATGAGCTCAGCATTTTATGCCATACCTGTGGGGTACACTTCTAACTTGCCTAGAAGTGAAAAATAAGGAGTCTTGTCTTCCCTAACTTTTTACTGATGATAGCAAATGCCAACTTTTAAGTGTATTTTCCTTAGTAGTGAAGAGAACACCAGCCTCTGAGCACCATACTCAGAGTATCCTTTTCCACTGTGGTGGACTGTATACTCCCCTGTGCAGTTCCATGGCAAGTCATCACTCCTATGCCAATATCATCAGTGCTTATCCTAAGATGCAGTGTGAGAGAGGAGGAAACTCATACTTCTAAGGAAACCAGGAGAGGTAATGTCTGTATAGGAAATCTCTGAAGATGTTACATCACTTGCAAGTGTGTGAAAGTAGGAAAGGAGAGCAAGCAATGGGAGGGAATTCACAGCAGAAGCTTAACGAGACTAGAAAAAGAATTGGAGGAATCATTGCCAACAGGGAATATCTTCCCTTCCATTTATTTAAAAATAAACAAAGTGAAGGTGTGTCCATAACTGTCCATCTATCATTACTTCAGTGGGGATAATGCAGTTGTTGGGAGAAGGGATAAAAAGTGGAGTTTTGCAAGCATCTAGGGTCCCATTGGTGCTAGGAGATTTCTAACCAAATGCTCTGTTGCTCCTTGCTGATCATATACACTTGACTTTACACCTCAAAAATCCCTCTACCTGTATAATAAGGAGTTCCAGTCACACTCTGTCTTCCCAAACGGAGCTTATTCAAACATGCAAATAAAAACCCACATTCTCTCCCACAGAGTTGTAAGAGTTGTGCTTGTCTGCTTCTCATGGTTTTCACCACATGTCTGTAAACAAAGAAATGAACAATTAAAAATATTTAGGCAGAATTAAAAAATTCTGAAAAGATAAACTAAGAGATATTTTGAAAATGAGTATTTATAGTTATATTAATCTCTGGTCTATGCAGAATGGATGCCACAGATTTCAGTGTAATTATACTTTCTCGTACCAGCAGCGAATATGACCCAAGAGCAAAAAGAAAGGAAACAAAAACATTTCTGACATGTTTGAATCAGATTTATTTTGGTGATGACTTCTTGGTCAGTTGTGCACATCAAAACAAAGTGATTGTTATGCTCTTGGTGAGAATTGTATTTGTATGCCATGACACTACCAGTACTGAATCATGATGTTCTTCCAACTCTTCCCAAAACAACGCTCTGCCTTAAAGTATTTAAGAAAATAGAGCTATTGTTTTCTCACATGTTTTCATACACTGAATATGGGAAGTCCAAAAACACAGCCGGAGTCTTGCTGACACTTCCATACAAGTGAAATGTACTATGCCTTGTTTTGAGAGGAGGGTCGCTCTCCCATCAGGGAAGTTTAGAATTCAGAGGTGTCTAAGGAATAACAGCACCAAAAAAAAAAAAAAAAATAAAAAAAATAAAAAAAAAAAAATTAAATATTTTCATTCTCTTGGTCAATTGGTGGGTTTGAAGGGTTGAGGATGCTTTGTGCTTGCTTGGAAAGATATTCAAGGCCATGATCTACAATTTGCTTCTCACAGTAAAACAGTTAACAGCATGCTGTGTTCCCTGCAGGGCTTTTGCTGGGTTCTGCCTCCACCACAGCTGTCTCTGCATGCTTTCATCACTGCTTTCGTGTGACCTTATAGCTTTCCTGACTCATCAGAACGTGTTTCATTTCAGGAGACCACTTTCTTTGGCATCTTGCCTGCCTCCAAATAGCTCCTCATAAAGCCTTGCCGGAGTTCTTGAGGAATGTGGGATTTCTGTTTGTAACCTCTTTTTGGATACGTAAGTATCTTTGAGTTTAACCAACTAAAGGCTGTTCATACTCCTTAAATCAAGATAAGTGCCTGTTTCTTACCTGGTGGGCCTTTGAAGACTTCTTTCTGCTGGGCAGCTATTTCTGCCTAATGTCCCCAGCCCCACAGAAGGAACCACAACTGCAGTGGGGTATATAATTTTGTAATGAAGGGGACAAAACAGGAGAAAAGCCCATTTCATCCCTTCTCATCTAATAGGAAGCTACCCAGCAGCATCTCAGGAGTGACAGATATTTGCTGAGCAGAAACTTGTTTGTTTACAACAGGCTGTGAATGCTCATAATGTAGGAGCAGCTTGACTGAGCGTTTTACGCTAAAGTGAAACCAAGAAGTGAAAAAAGGGTAGGGGGAAGTCTACCCCAATTCCCATACTTTGTGGGAAGTGCTAATCTTAGCTACCCCAGTGAGTTAGATCCCAGCCTCCTTCATAAGGAACAGTGCCTTTAGAGAGGCAACCCCAAAGACCAACTAACTGGTCAAAGAAGGTGGAGAGTATCTGTCTTGCTTCTCTTCCACTTCATGAGCTATAAACCCCTACATGAGCTATAAACCCCTACTTGACAGCTACAGATCTGCTACATCAGTACTTCATCTACATCACTAAACCAGTGGAGGGTGCTGTTGTTATATATTGTCTTTTCTCCTTCATGCAAGAGCCAGCTGAGGTACCCATCACCACCATCATTGCTTACAAAACAGAATTACATTGCTGTGGATCACAAGTGCTACTCTGGATCTGGTCTCTGTTGTGGTGGTGCAAGTACTACATAGAAAAGCCTGATTTTTTTATACTGTGAAATTTTGTCATAGCCTCCTGTTTCCCATCAGTTTTAATGACAGAGGATGCAGTCTGAAGCATTTATATTTGTTGTTCTGACAGCCTCCACTGATGTTCACCCGTTTTCAAAAGGTAGCATGCAAAAATCTGGGATAAAATTTCCTATGTGTCTACCACTGACCATCGTTGTCTGGGGTCAGAGCTTTGTAACTGCCTAACATGCCAGAGCAGGTTGTTTTGGAGGAAACCTGAGCAGATGTGCAGTGGTGAGTGAGGGTGAAATAACACTATGTATTATGATCCGGTGGCTCACTGTATGAATTGCTGGTCAAGGGTTGTGAAGCAAGTCTGCTCTGTGGGAAATCACTCATGACACCCCAGGTACTCTGGTTGCTCACCAAGAAAAGGGTGCCATGGCAACAGCTGGCTGGAATACCTGTAGGGATTATATCAGCTCCAGCTAATGAGACTCTGATCATTATTAATATACGAACTATACCCCGAAGTGTCAGAGAAAGTCGCAAAAACTTCTATGGCTAATTTTGTGAAGGAAGATAATATAGACAGCCATTGTTCCAGGTTTGAGATAGATAAGGGTCATAACATGTATAACCCACAGGTTTCACCTTTAAACAGTAATAGTGATTGGGGATGTGTAAAAGATCACCCTCTAAATGTGTAAGCTAGAAGTCACCTTTCTCATTCATTCAGCTTTCACAGATGAAAAGAGATTGACTTTGCCCCTGCAAACTCAGCAGTTTAGTCTTGCTTTGCTCTGGGGAAAACAATCTTGTTTCATTGAACATTATAAATAGAGACACATTTTTCCATCTCTTGTGGAATGTCTCCACTTGTACAGGGTGGCAAACTACTCATCTTGGGGGTATATAAAAAGCAACAGCACAAAGCTAGGCTTTTATCTTTCTGCGTGAAGAAGAGAGCAGTGTTTTCTAAGCTTACTGTTCCTGACACTGCTGAGCTGCAGAGAATGGGCCTATGCTGTACATCATTCCTGTAGATGATGGTGTATTGCCGACACTCATCTGTACAGCCCTCTGGTCTCTCTGATAAGTTCTAATTGAAGAGAGAAACTGCTGAGGTGTACACCTGAGTTCCTGAATCCATTCACAGTGGCATGAGAAAGAGTGATTTAACAGAAAACATAGAGCCTGTCAGCAAGGTGTTTTGCTCAATTGTTTCTGACAAGAAATAGAAATTACAGTAGAAAATCCCTTGGCATAAGCAACAGGCCAGTTCCTTGAGCATGCCTCTAGAGCTTCACCTTCCCGGTGGCATTCTTCTACCTCCTGGACACTCCATTAGCTCTTCTGAACAGCATACAGCTGGAAGAGAGATCAGAGCTGGATTTAACCCGTTGTTCACAGACAAGTGCATGCTGGATCACAAACCATCATCGCTGTATCTGGCACAATTTTTGGTTTACAGCTCTGAGTCATAACACAGCACTCAAATTCCTTCCCAGTCTCTGTGGCTTAAGCTGTGAAGGATCACAGGAGACTCCCTCCTGCCCCAGATCATCCAGTCCTATTTTTGGGGTGCAAACATACCATGAAATCTCTTTCACAGACTAATCAATCTCCATTTAAAAGTAGTTAGATCTTCCTGCTCTCTTTCTTCTGCCTCCTGTTAGAAGGCTGGTCACGAATTAAATTGTATGGCTGAGCCTAATTTGCAATCTAAGCTTATTCATTACCTGCCTTTATCCTCAGGCTCTTTGGCTTGAATAGCCAAATTCTTTTCCCTATCTCATGCTTATGACGGTTCGCGTGTTCATAAGAAACAGCTCTGACACCTGTTAACCTTTTTTCTCTTATCTTCTTTTCTAGGCTAAACACACGCTGTTCATTAAGAACTTCCATTATTTACATGAGTTATCATGTACAATTTGTAGGCTGATATCTGAAAGTGTGCATGTGGAAATGTTAATTTGAAAACATTAGACACTGTACCATAGTCAGTAAAATAACCTCTGGGCTCTCCACATACGTATACCACCAGTCTGCATACATGGTGATGCTGTCCATGTGAAACTGATACCACTGGCAGTGTCTCTTCAAGAGTAGATTAAAATCTCAAAGGTAGAGACTTTTTTCTTTATTTGTGTGCAAAGATTTGTCCGTCTTTTTGACACTTTGTAAACAATGTAACAGGGCTCTACTCATTTTCTACCTCACATATGATCAGTTTCTGTCACAGCAATAGACAAAGATAATCTCAATAAATATATCGAGATTAAGGTTGGATGTTCAGGTTGACTGATGCAGACCTTTTATTCTGCACAAGGTCTAGCTAAGAGTTGCAGGTGAAGCAGCCATTTAGATTATGAAAATGCTTACCTGTTTATATTTTCTCTTCCCTCCCACTAGAAATCATTTAAAATGAGCTGGGAGGTGGAATTAACAAGAAAAATATGACTATAACCATAGAATGAACACATCTATTTGAAAAAATGCAGATGACTGTTGTTCAAGATGGAGGAAAAGATACTGAATGATAATTGGAGTGTTATTTTGGAAGGTCAGTTTTTTACTTATTGCTGGGCCAGCTGTCCAAGCTGTCTTCCTACAGTCACCTCTTGGCTGGGGACATCAATCTGTTTGTGTAGCTCACGGTGTTCTTTATTTTTTTCTCACTGACAAGAATGGGGTAGCCTACCAACCTTTATTGTTCTTCTCAGCCTAGGAATACTGACTATGGCATTATAGATATCCTCAAGAAATAGAATTTCAGGGCCTCTGTGATGTTTTCTGCTCTAGTAGTTTTCACCCTTGGGGTAGTAATGATGTATGATGCTGATGTATTGGGCATAACTGTTGCCTCAGCATGTTGCTAGCTGTGCTTTCTGTGGTATTTAAGATCCTTTCTCATCTGCACTGACAGATCGGGTCTTCTCTTCTAACATCTTGGGGTTTAGTTTTTTTATCAACCGTGAGCCAGTGGTGGAAGAAACTGATTGCAGAGGTATGAGGCTGCTTCTCTGGCTCTTTGTAGTGGTGATCCTCAAGCAGTGATATTAGTTCCTGAACTCCAACATGTTTATCTATAGAGTACCTGACTATTGGAGAAGGCTTGACTTTTGAGTGGTTTTCTTTCGTGTCATGTGCATTGGTTTTTAACCTGTTTTACTCTTCCTGGCATATTGTAGCAGCAGTAAAACCAGGATGAGGAAAAAACAATAACAAAATAAAAAGACCAAGTCTGTCAGGCAGGGCATAGTGTTGTCACTGTTGCTGTCTCAGTTTCATGAAGCTTATTGCAAGCTGGGTGAAATGCAAAGTCCTTCTTCTCAGAAGGAGCATACCTCCTCAGTCAGTGCTGTGGGGAGGGCAGGGGGAGACAGCCACTCTTTTGCTGGAACATCAGGAGTGGCTGAGCTTGGCTCAGAAGAAAAGTCCATGTGGGTTAGTGTCCTCAGGTCTGACAGTGGCCAGCGGCAGACTCTCAGGAAAAGATTGTAAGCAGGGTAAGCCCAGAGGGATACCTCTTGGAGAAATCTTCACTGCTGCCCGCAGTAGGAACTTCTCACATCAGAGCTTATCTTGGCTTGTTTTGTAAATGATTGAGATAGCCCAGTTTTAAACCCAGTGAGAGTTGTCACGGATTCCGATGCCAAGTCTTTGAGAGGGGTTTTAAACCAGAGCCTCCTGCTTTTTCTGTGTCCTGTCTCTTGCTTCTGCTGTGGAGCAGTTACATGCACTGTCTGTAGAAGTTCCCCAAGTCTCAAGATCTGACTTCTGTCTAGCAGGCAAAAATACTGAGTGTACCTGACATACAAACTATGCTGAGATGTTTGCAGGACAAGCCACATGTCAGACGCTTTCCTTAAGGGGTTGTGGAAAGAGGCATTCACTAGAAAGCATGAAAGCCCACAGCAAAAACTAGTGGAAACCGTTTTGTGCAGCTTTGAGGTATTAGGTGCCTCTTCTCTTTATGACTTCAGTTGCTGGGTCCCTTGCAGTCCTGGGTGCCGATGGTACCAGTACAAGGGAGATAAAAGATTGAAGAAGTAACCAGAGGTTTCTTGGCCCTAAGTCAGCCATTTACCTTCACTGGTATGGGGATTTCCTCCCTTAGTAAAAAGAGATGCTTTAAAAGGGTCATTTGGTCTGAATGTATCCTTTGTGACTAAAGCAGTCCAGCTTTTGACTACCGAGGTTCTGCTGCCTTTCCATCACCCTTAGCTTCTAATTTGTAAATACCATCAGCATCTCCATTAAGCCACACTCTTCACATGATGGATGTAAGTCTGAATAGCACCTGCACTGTGGCATTTAATCAGCAGCAGTCGTTTAGCACAGCAACTTAATTGTCATTACATGAGTGCGTCAGATCATCACAGACTAGCACCTAATATGTGACTGGTTGCTATACAAAGCTATGTGCTCTGAATAGGATTTTTATGTCCAGCTTGTTAAAATGAAATCAAAGAGAGTGATACTGGTTAATGCTGTGCTGCATTTCCTCTTTTTCTTCACTGTATCCAACATACCCCTTCCCACCTACTGCTTTTTCCAGTCAGGGTCTATCACATGATGAATCTACTGAAAGTCTTGCATTAATCACATCCTTGTGAATTCTCCAGCAACATATTTCCTCTGTCAGTCAACCTCCAATTAAAATTGTAAAGCCTGCTTGCTTGTGACTGCTGCATTTTCACTGGTTGCCTTCTTACTGCCTGTAGTAACAGAATAAATGGATTTAGACTGGTTCATTTGTAAATCCACAGCACGTATATCCACCTCTGATTCTTGAAAGTTGGAAGTCCAGGTGAATGTTTTCTAGTGTTTTCCAAGAGCTAATTTAGAAAAGCCTGCTTTGGGGTGTAGCACTGTACCAGTGTCCTGCTCTCAGAATCACGTAGGTTCCAGATGAGGTTCACCCTTACAGTATGATGCCAATACTGTAATATTCTCATTAAAACATCCCAGATATGTTTAAAAAAAAAAAACAAAACAAAAAACAAAAACAAAAATGAAAACAAAGCAAACTGTTCTGGATTGATTGAATTAAATGAGAGAAATAACACACCAGCTGCATTGCATTTGCAGAGATATCAGTTGTTAGCTCAATTAGTTTGTCTCTGTAAAGAGCAAGCGGAATGCTTAGCCTTTAAGTAAAGAAGGAATATGATAAGGTGAAGAGAAAAAGAAAAATGTTAGGTAGTAGCTTATTTTAATGAAAACAGTATTTTGTATGTGGATTAAGGAGGTAATTTAGGGTCTCAGATACTCTTATGAGTGTTGCCAGATAAAAAAATTCACACTTCTGTCTGCATGACTGTGCCTGTTAATGTTACAGATTATCCGAGAGATTGTAATTCTTTTGTTGCATTCCTTTTGTGTATTTCAAAGCACTTTTGCCTGGAATAATTTCACTCTTTCCCTGATGTACTGTCAGATGATTCCCTGGTTGCTTATGTGAATTTTTCCCATAACAATGAAGGAAGAAAAATAATTTTAAAGGCAAGTGTAATTACAAAACCAATAAATGTTTCCAGGGTAATCTGGGATGGTGGCAGTGCTATTATCATTTCACTGATAGACTGAAGACAGTTAATCTCTTAACTGTCCTTTTAGAAATCCTTCTTCTTTCCTCTCTCTCTCCTTTTCCTATGTTTTCCTGTGTATGAGACTGATCCATACTCTGTGGAAGTGAAAGATCCCCTGTTTCCTTAAAAGAAAAACGCCTTGCAACTGGTAGTCACCATTAACTTGAGGACAGTGGAGTAATACCTAGATCCTCTTCTAGGCAGTTGTACAGAAATACTGGATATTGTAAAGCTTTTTTGAAGGCAATGATCTTCAATACAGAAAAGTCTGTTAGGTACCAAGTGGTTTATATTTATAAAGGACAAAACCTGGAACCTCCCAAGAGTCCGTCATCTGTGCAGATGTGGGGAAAAAATACCCAGAGTTTTGTTTGCTGGCTTAGGGCTCAATCAGTTAGCAGTAGGCCAAAAATTGCTAGTAGCTTTTGCTCCTGTTGTGATCATCCGGTGAGGAGAACTGTGTGGAAGTCCACAATAGCTGGTAGCACTGACTTTCACTACAAAAACACAAATGTAAGAAATGAGTAGTGATGCTGGGTAAGGGCTCACTTTCTGTTAGTCCTGACTATTTCTCAAAGCTGGAAATGGAAAGCATAGTAATACTGTTCTTTTTTTCCCACAGATGTTAGAGCTAGAAGAGAACACTTATCCCCTGACCCTGACTACCACCACCTTCATGGCAGGCTACTGTTTTCTCTGAACTAGTTCATTCCCTTCAAAGTTTCAACACAGTAAATCAGGCTGTTTTTCCTGACATTCCATTTCCTTGTGTTTGTGCCAACATTTGAAACTAGTAAATATGCCTTTTTTTTCCAAATGGTCAGCTTCTGTTACTGATGTTAATCTCCTGTTACTCTGCAATTGCTTTGTGGAGAGCATTTCACTGGGTACAAGTAGACCTCTTGTCCATGCTGGACACACATCACTACTTCTTCCGATATGTTTATGATCTGTTGTGGTGATTCCCTACCACCCCAAGTTCTGGTCCTTGTCTTAGGTTGTGTTTTTGTTAAAACACAAAGGGTAGTGACTTCATGTGTTGTAGGGCTTCTCATTTTCTTGAATTTTGCATGTTTTCACTGAGCATCAGGGCCCTGAACATGCTATCAGGCCTTGACCTGCCTGACCCTGGTTCCCATCACGGGGCCAGACCCTGATCCTACACATGCAGGTGCACATCCCAGCCCAGCCTTGACCCATCCCTGGGGAGCTGCACAGGGCTGTCATGGTTCCCCCTCGCTGCCCTGTTCCTGGCTGGAGCACAGGGACAGCCTCTGGCTGCTTGGCTCTGCCATGACGCACCTGGGGAGCATCCAACACTGCTGGTTCTCAGCCACAGGGAGCCACTAGCTGCTGCAGTGCCCTGACATTGAGCTGTGTGTGGCCTGTGTTTTTCAGTTTCGTTTTGAGTAGTATCTTGTTTTTTCTATCATATTCACAGTGTGAAGCCGTTTTCCACATTTCCCTAAGCTCAACGTTACTCTGGCTTGAGCTCCTGTGTTTTCACAACTCCTCCAGAAATTTGTTTCCCTGTGCTCAGTCCTGAGGCACAAGCACAACCCAAAAAGTACTCCTGTTCTTTGCATCAAAATGTGCATGAAGCTTTTGGTTTACCTGTCTGTTGCTTGAGAGCATCTCTGCCAAGTTTTTATCTGGTATGCAGGCCTCTTCCAGCTGCTTTCTATAATTGCATTGCACAACCTCGCTTACCTGAAATAACTAAAAGCTCTTTAAAATGTCAAATGATCAGAGTCAAAGCCTGTCAAGAATGGAGGTTGTCAGAGACAACGCTATCTCTTGATTGCCCTCTGCTTTGCTGGCACCCATTTCCTGCTGATACATAACAAAGCTCTGTTTAAGTCTTTGGCAGTAGCCTCCTATTTTTCTTCTCATTTCCCATGAGTTTTGGCCCTGGTTTGAATCACTCCATTCTCTTAAGGTGTATTCTGAGTCTGCTTTACCCACAGGACCATGTGTTAGTCAGAAATCACTCACAGCCAAGGAGGCCAACAACAGCCTGGGCTATCCAGGGTGTGAACCCACCATCCCAGCCTCGCGTGTGGCTGAATAATTCCTTCCTCCGGCTGCCTCTTCACAGAGCACTCGGAGCACATACAGTTCCTCACAATCCCATTGCTGCTGCTTAATGAGGATGGGTGGTTGTTGGGAAAGTCAGAGGATCTGCTAAAAGCAGGCTGACCTTTAAATCTGTTATTTACTCCTGTCTGCAGATTTCTCCTGTACCATGCCCGCATCTCGTTTTCTGTTGCTTGAACAGCCCTTTTACAGTTCTTAGTTCCAGGCCTCCATTCTCTCAGTAATGTAATTTTTACACACAAGCATTGTTTTTGCTGGTTTTACATGTGAGTTACCCAAGTTAAGAGGAGGATCTGAGCCAAGAGCTCCTTCCCACAAGTTTTTCCCTGTGCTTCTGGGGGGAGTAACATCTGAGTCACTTTGAGCATGAGGCCCTTCCTTATGTCTCTGATAAAATAAAAAAGCTGATTGAGCTCTACAAGATCAAATGAGAGATAACAACCACTATCAATCACTTTGCTTTTCCTAGGAATAGCAATTCATCTAACCTGTCTAGCGCTTTCTCAAGACAGAAAGGTTGTGAGAAGCAGTCCCAGCTTTTGCACACATCTCAAGACAAAGTATGAACATTGTTGATAAGTGTTTTAAAACTTGGTGTCTCACTCAGGACTGCTCCACTGGCTGTTTCTGTGTGGCGTGATAGTTTTTATACATCTTCATAATATTCTGACTCGGAGTTTTTGCTTTAAGAAATTACTGCCCTTTGCAAGCAGACTTTCAGAGGGCCCGCATCCTGCTAGTTTTAAGCCAGCACTGCCCTCTTCTGGAGATGATATTGGGCTTTTTCAGTAGAAATGGTAATCTTTCTCAAGCATCAGCTTCATCCAGGACCTGGCACAGAGTCAGCAAAATACTTATTCAACTTGTACCTGTAATGTAAATCATGTGAGAAGTTCTTCTGCTTAGGTGCTTAAGGATATCAACACATAAAACTGAAACCACTAATACTTTGACGTAATATCTTCAGTGGAAACACTTGTGTATAAAATCATGTGTATTTATATCACACTGAACTGAGTCTCTGAATCTTAAATTTTGAGAGCAGCTCCTTATTTGACCCTTGCCAGAGGGTCAGAAATTTTACTAGACTGTGATAATTTGCCCACACTGAACATCTGCTCTTCAGCTGCCTTGCAACCGCACCGCCTCGATTCTAGCATCTGTAAATGTTTCATAAGGCTTCCTTCTTTCTGGCAAGGTCCCTTTCACAAAAGGGAATAGGCACTTGCAGTTGCTGGAGCAGAAGGCTATGAATCTCAGCTGCTTTGTCAGGAGGAAGCCCAGGTGGCCCCAACATCTATGCCTGTTTCATGTGGGCTGGATGCATGCTATAAGCTACTGCAGTGTCCTGGCCTCCCTCAGTTACAACCATGAGGGGCTGGGTGTGTTTGAGATGTACACATGGACCTGGCAGCTGGCAGAAAGTGCCGCGAGTTGTACAGCTGAAGTCACAGCTGATATTTTGTGTAGGTGGTTCTTGTGAATGCCTTGAATTTTAAGTTACCTACCAAAAACTGCACAGCCTTTTTGAGACCAGTTTATGTTATGGGTTGTGATGTGCTCAAGTGGTTGTAAAGGCTGAGAAGCCGAGCTAGATTAACTTTATGACCGTCACCAAGCCCAGATTTCAATTTAAATATTTTATGTGGCGCATTTGCAGCCCGAAGAAATTTGTACCTTCCTGACAGTATTGAGTTTCCTGAAAAATATGATGTGGGGGATGAAAAAGGAAACCCCAAACCACAACTCCTTCAAGTACAATAAAAGTACAGTGCTTTATCACTCTAGCAATTTCAGCAAGAATTAGTGTTTTTCAAGAATCAATGACAAATGATTTACAATATCCTTGCAACATCTAATGTATGTTATAATGACAGAGCCATGCTAAATGACTTACACCAAGTCTTTAAGTACCTCATCTGTAACTGAGGATACCTGATGTCTAATTGCGTCAGAGAATGTGGTTGTTTGGTATGATTGTCTACCAGGATTGCTAAACAAACAAGAACAAAACTTTGTTTGACGTTCAGTAGAGTCTGAAATAGACATTTTGCATCCTTTTTTTCCTGTGAACTTTCTAAATTTAGGCATTCCAAGAAGAAAATTAAAAAAAAAAAAAAAAAAAAAGAAACAAAAAGAGTGGTCTAATTATCTTTTAAACATCCTTATGGCACTGGCATAGGAAAACACTGCATACAAGACTTTTCTTCGTAATTTTTACATTTTAATTGGGAACAGTTCTGAGGAATTATGCAAAAGGTTGAAAGCGGATATTTTTCCAAACCAGGAATCCAGATTCTGAATATTTCAGTTGCTTTCACTAATTATTACTAATTCTTTGTTCACCAAGACATTGACATTGGTGTACTCTGACCTTTTCCTTTCGAGTTCGCCACAGACACATTTTTAAGAGAGAAGAGTCTCTCACAATGTGTTTTGGAGGTGTTCAGCACAAAGTAATTGTCCTTCTGATTTTCCAACAGACAACAGATGTTTGTTTGTCTTTTCGTTTTCTGTTGTGTGAAAAGATATATACAAGGCTTCTCACATTAACTGACAGAAACCTCTACTGCCAGTGTAAATTAGAAGTAACTCAGTCAAAAGCTATGAAGCTCAACTGGTATGAAACTGCTCTGAAGAAATGATTCAAGGGCAATTGGAGTTAATGAGAATGTTCCCATTGACTTCCATGTGCTTTGAAGTATGTCATGTGTAATGCAAAATGAATAATGGACTTGAGGGCTGATGGTGGTAGTGGTGAAGAGAAATGTTCAGAGATTAATTTTTGTATGGGGAGAGCAGTTATGCTTAGACTTCCTGAAGTCAAAAGGGAAAAGGAAGTTTATCTTCTGGGCTGTTCTTCCTTGTCACAGCTCTTTGAGTCAATAACTTGCATTCACTTCTGCTCCAGTCCTGTCTGCCTGATGCCTTCAAAACTCCACTGAATCAGTAATTCCCCACCCTTATTAGTAGTGTTGATAGTTCGAATTATGTTTTAATGGTTTTTCTGGCAATACTTTACTTGAAACTACTGAAAATCCCATGTAAATAGTTCCTAAGTATGTTTTATACAGGATTAGTCATACTGGACATAATCAGGTACAGATTTCTTATAGTAGGGTCAACAATGTTTTCAGTAGAATTTTCAGTATTTAGAGATTTGAAAAAGCTCTCAAGGAAAGTCAAGGACAATCCTTCTGAGCACACAGAGTCTTCATATAGAATCTTGTTGCTTCAGCAACAAAATGGTTGCTTAATCCTGAGCTAAGGGAGACTTTTCGATAAAAAGAGCAAGGCAATGCTTCATGGAGCCTGTGGAGCTTGTGCTCCGCACACTGCAGCTCTACTCTGCCTTGGCAGCTTTTACTGTTATTTATTGTGATGCAAGTGCATTTTTCTTTTCATCTGACAGAATAGCGTTAATTTATCCTGCAGTACCATGTTGGAAGATGAAAAGTTTTTTGGCCCCCGTATGGTATATTACAATACAGGCAAAAGCTGTACAGGTTTTTTAAATTATGTTTGGCCTTCATTATGTCAAGATTTCATAGTGTTTCATAGGGATTTTATAATATTTCCATGCTTATTACAAGCAGTCAATTACTATGGAAATTATAGACTGTGGCTTGAATGTTTGGAGTGAGAAATTATAGATAATTCCTGGTATGTTGGTCCAGTTTCTATGGTAATCTGAGTAAGTGTGAATTAATTGCCTGTTGTTGCCATGGTTCTTTATGGTAATTCCAGATACTTAATATTTGAAATATACCAGGTTACATTTTATGCATGTTTTTAGTACTTGTTAACATACCTCTTAGGACGTTCCAAAGATTACTGTCATCTCATTTCCTCTGTTTTTGACTATCTGAGGATGTTAACATGAAGGGTTGGAAGATAATCTTCTTTAAGAAAATCCCTCTAGCCACATTGGTTTTTACTTTGCAGTTCAAGAACAAATCTATTAAGGCCAATTTCCTATTACTGCTTTAGGCTCTGGTTGAGACCTGTAGTCTTTCTTGTGCAGCAGTGATTGGTAGGCCATTATTTTTGATGCACCTATCTCTCCTGATGTTGTTAACAGATGGAACTGATGCCAGCTTCAAAAATGTCTTGAGCAAAGTAACGACCAAGTTAGCACAAAACCAACATTCAGACCCTTCTAAACAAGGAAGGGGGAAAGAAAAAGGAAAAAAAAAAAAAAAAAAACAAAAAAAAAAGAAGAAGAAAAAGCTTAAAAAATGAGATAAAAGCTTTCACACCAAAAGAAAATTATTCTTCCACTAGTGTTAACCTCATGCCTGATGGATCCATGCTGGTAGATGATGACAAAGAATCACATTGCAATGGTCTTTCTTAAGAGGTAATCACTGTGTTCAAGATAAGAATTCATGGGGTGTAAGTTGCATATCATCAAGTGGCAATACTCATGCTCCTTTTTGTGTTTAATTCTGTGGTGGGTAGGTATGTGCTATTGTGTAAATTACTAGAACATGCAGACTGCTATTCAACATGTTATTAACTCCAAGCCCTCTGAAGTTTAAAACAGACTCAGGCTCTGGTTTATTTGTTATTCAGATGAATTATGTGAAAAACTTGGCTATCTACACACCTGTCTTTCCCACCAAGATGGGTAGATGATTATGGGTCTGTCATATTGGTCATCATTAGTTACATACAACCCCTAAATTAATTAATGCTATTCAGACTGCAAAGTCAAATGTTCAGGAAATGCCAGTTGAGTTTATAAATGACAGAATTAAGGTATTTGCCTGTGCAGGCTTAACTCAATCCTCTTGTACATGAGCTTTGTGATCCAGCTTTTGATTATATGATCACACAGTGTTTTTCCCACGTTCAGTGCCAGGATGGCCAGTGCTGTCTTTATAAGCTGGCTAATTGATATTTTGCGCTCATACTTTCTTAGTGGGTGGTGTCAGGATTATTTATGATATTCCAGTCAGACACTGCAGAATAAATTCCCTATTATCTACAGAGAGACTGAGGACACAGATCACCAGACCGTTTTCAGATAAATTACATTTAAGGGAGAAAGAGGAAATTTGGGAAAGTTGACAGATTCCCTATAGCGATACGAACTGTCGTGGTTTAAGCCCAGGCCGTAAATCAGAACCACGAAGTCCACTTCCCCCCCCCCCCCCACCTTTCTTCTCTCCACTCCTGGAGGGACGGGGAGGAGAATCAAAAGAAAGCAACTCCCACGGGTTGAGATAAGAACAGTTTAGTAACTAAGGTATAACACAAATCACCACTGCCGCCACCAACAATAGCAACGACAAGAGAAATAACAAGGGAAGAGAATATGATACCGCCCGCCGGAAAAGAGCCCGACCCAAAAGGGGACGTGCCCTTCCGGGTAGCTCCCAGTTACCTCCCCGGGCATGACGTGCTGTGGTATGGAATACCTCCTTGGCCAGTCTGGGTCAGGTGTCCTGTCCCTGCTTCCTCCCGGCCCCTCCTCCTCCCTGGCAGAGCATGAGACTCACAAAGTCCTTGGTCAGTCTAAACATCAGTGTTATCAGTTTTTTTTTTGTTCCCAGGCCAAAAGTCAAAAACACAGTGCTGCAACAGCTACTAAGAAGGAGAAAAACAACTGACTGCCACTGCTGAACCCAGGACAGTATCCACCCCTTGTTCCATACCATTCACGTCATGCTCAGATCCCACATTTTCCGTATACCCTCACTCTCATCTCGGTGCACTGTTATCTTAGTGCACGGACCAATTCCTATAAAGCTACTGAGTCCATTCGGTTCATGATGTTGGGCTCCATCTCTTGGAACAGTCTTTCAGGGCAGAAGAAGCTGTGTGCAGTGTTGGATCATTGCCTGCTGATGCTGATCATTCCTTTACTGTAGAACTCGTCCGGTTCTATCAAAGTTCATTCTCTGTTGGGATGATGGTCGGAGGGAAGTCAGAGCCAGTTGCTGGTGCCCTGCAGACTTCTAGTTGATGGGCTATAGCAGGCAACAGCGTACAATTGAGTTCATTGTCTGTTTTCCCCTAAAATCAAATCCCCTTGAGGTACGCATCGGACTTCCCCATCTTCCCGCATTACCCACCAAGTATATCCAGGTCCCTGAGCAAAAGCAATCCCACGAGTGGGTTTGCCTTTACCTGAAGCAGGAATAACCCAGACTGTCTTCCCCAGCAAATTCTTCATGTGCACCACAGGAACTTTGTCCCCCTCTACAATATGTAAAAGTTCTGACTGTGCTGGGCCAGCCCTGTTGGCAGATCCTCTGGTGTTGACCAACCAGGTGGCCTTTGGTAAGTGTGTATCCCAATGCTTGAAAGTTCCCCCACCCATTGCTCTCAGTGTAGTTTTTAACAGCCCATTGTACCGTTTGATTTTCCCAGAGGCTGGTGCATGGTAGGGGATGTGATATACCCACTCAATGCCATGCTCTTTGGCCCAAGTGTCTATAAAGTTATTCCGGAAATGAGTCCCATTGTCTGATTCAATTCTTTCTGGGGTGCCATGTCGCCACAAAATCTGTTTCTCAAGGCCCAGGATAGTGTTCCGGGCAGTGGCACGGGGCACAGCGTATGTTTCCAGCCATCCGGTGGTTGCTTCCACCATGGTAAGCACATGGCACTTGCCTTGGCGGGTTGGTGGGAGTGTGATATAGTCAATTTGCCAGGCCTCCCCATATTTATACTTCAGCCATCGTCCTCCATACTAAAGAGGCTTTAACCGTTTGGCTTGTTTAATTGCAGCACGTTTCACACTCATGAATAACCTGGGCAATAATGTCCATTGTTAAGTCCACCCCTCGATCACGGGCCCATCTGTATGTTGCATCTCTGCCCTGATGGCCTGAAGTGTCATGGGCCCACCAGGCCAAAAATAATTCACCTTTATGTTGCCAATCTAAGTCCATCTGAGCCACTTCAATCTTAGCAGCTTTATCCACTTGTTGGTTGTTCTGGTGTTCCTCAGTGGCCCGACTCTTGGGTACATGGGCGTCTACATGGCGTACCTTCACCACCAGGTTCTGCACCCGGGCAGTGATATCTTGCCACAGTGCAGCAGCCCAGATGGGTTTACCTCTGCGTTGCCTGTTGCTCTGCTTCCATTGCTGCAACCACCCCCACAGGGCATTTGCCACCATCCATGAGTCAGTATAGAGATAAAGTACTGGCCACTTTTCTCGTTCAGCAATGACCAGGGCCAGCTGGATGGCTTTCACCTCGGCAAACTGACTCGATTCACCCTCTCCTTCAGCAGTTTCTGCAACTTGTCGTTGAGGACTCCATACGGCTGCCTTCCATCTCCGATGCTTTCCCACAATACGGCAGAACCCATCAGTAAACAAGGCATACTGCTTTTCACTTTCTGACAGTTTATTGTATGGTGGGGCCTCTTCAGCACGCATCACCTCCTCCTCTGGTGACATTCCAAAATCTTTGCCCTCTGGCCAGTCCATGATGACTTCTAGAATGCCTGGACGACTGGGATTTCCTATTCGAGCTCATTGCGTAATTAGTGCAGCCCATTTACTCCATGTCGCATCGGTTGCATGATGCGTAGAGGAGACCCTGCCTTTGAACATCCAGCCCAGAACGGGCAACCAGGGTGCCAGGAGGAGCTGTGCTTCAGTGCCAATCACCTCCGAAGCAGCTCGAACCCCTTCATAGGCTGCCAGTATCTCTTTCTCAGTTGGGGTATAGCTGGCCTCAGATCCTTTGTATCCCCAACTCCAAAAGCCGAGGGGTCGACCTCGAGTCTCCCCTGGAGCTTTCTGCCAGAGGCTCCAGGTAGGACCATTCTCCCCAGCTGCGGTGTACAGTACATTTTTTACATCTGGCCCAGTTTGGACTGGTCCAAGGGCTACTGCATGAACTATCTCACGTTTAATTTGCTCAAAGGCTTGTTGTTGCTCAGGGCCCCATTTAAAATCATTCTTCTTCCGGGTTACATGATAGAGAGGGCTTACAATCGAACTGTAATTTGGGATGTGCATTCTCCAGAACCCCACAGCACCCAAGAAAGCTTGTGTTTCTTTCTTATTAGTTGGTGGAGACATTGCTATTATTTTGTTGATCACATCTGTGGGGATCTGGCGACGTCCATCTTGCCATTTTATTCCCAAAAATTGAATCTCCTGTGCAGGTCCCTTGACCTTACTCCGTTTTATGGCAAAACCAGCTTTCAGCAGGATTTGGATTATTTTCCTCCCTTTCTCAAAGACTTCTTCCGCTGTATCACCCCACACAATAATGTCATCAATGTACTGCAGGTGTTCTGGAGCTTGCCCCTGTTCCAGTGCATTCTGGATCAGTCCATGGCAGATGGTAGGGCTGTGTTTCCACCCCTGGGGCAGTCGGTTCTAAGTGTACTGGACGCCCCTCCAAGTAAAAGCAAACTGTGGCCTGCACTCTGCTGCCAAAGGAATTGAGAAGAATGCATTGGCAATATCAATCGTGGCATACCACTTGGCTGCCTTTGACTCCAGTTCATACTGAAGGTCTAGCATGTCCGGTACGGCAGCACTCAATGGTGGTGTGACTTCATTCAGGCCACGATAGTCTACTGTTAGTCTCCACTCTCCATTAGACTTTTGCACTGGCCATATGGGGCTATTAAAGGGTAGCGGGTCCTGCTGATCACTCCCTGACTCTCCAGACTACAGATCAGTTTATGGATGGGAATCAGGGAGTCTCGGTTGGTGCAATACTGCTGCCGGTGCACTGTTGTGGTTGCGATTGGCACTTGTTGTTCTTCGACCTTCAGCAACCCCACAACAGAAGGATCCTCTGAGAGACCAGGCAAGGTGGACAGCTGTTCATTTTCCTCAGTCTCCAAAGCAGCAATACCAAAAGCCCATCGGTACCCTTTTGGGTCTTTGAAGTACCCTCTCCTGAGGTAATCTATGCCGAGGATGCATGGAGCGTCTGGACCAGTCACAATGGGGTGCTTTTGCCATTTCCTCCCAGTCAGGCTGATCTCAGCCTCCAGTACAGTCAACTCTTGGGATCCTCCTGTCACTCCAGAGATATAGATGGGTTCCACTCCTTGACAGCTTGATGGCATCAGGGTACACTGTGCACCGGTATCTACGAGAGCTTTATACTTCTGTGGGACTGATGTGCCAGGCCATCTGACCCACACAGTCCAGTAAATCCGATTGTCCCCTACCTCCACCTGGCTGGAGGCAGGGTCCCTCTAACAGTCATCACAACGTTGGACACCTAAGTCGTGTTGAAAGGGATTATTCTTCGTTATCACAGGAGCTGGAGTAAAATCAGCTCTTCCGCTCCATCTGGGAACCTGCTCACCAGAGACTGAAGCTGCAGCTCTCATGGGATGATTAGTCTTGACCCTTGTTCCTATTTTCAATTCATGCACCCGTTCCTCCAAAGCTGAAGTAGGTTTTCCATCCCACTTCGTCATGTCTTCTCCATGATCTCGCAGGTAAAACCATAGGGTGGCCCGTGGTGTTTGCCTTCTATATCTTCTGTCTTGAACAATAGGACGTCTTTTGTTAACAGCTGAGACGTGTGTTGGTACACGTGAGGAGCTGGCTAAATCAGATAGATCGTCCCTCAATTGTTTGACATCCTGGGACAGTTTTTCCACAGCTGAGATGATGGAAGGGGTGAGATTGTCTTCGAACTCTCGGAGTTTGTGAATCATTTCATCCACTGTTAGTGGTACTATGTCACCCCAGGTTACTGTTGCCAATGAATGGGCATATGATGACGGTGCATTCCGTGTAAGTTTTCACCACATGGGTCGTGTACATTCGACTTCATCTGGGTCTATGGGTATATCTCCGTTATTCGGTTTGATGTGATAGATCATCTCTATGATGGCTGATTCCCTCAGAGACTGGATGCCTTTGTCTAAAGTAGTCCACTTGGCCGAACGACTCGTAACATCATCCTTGTATGGAAACCTTTCTTTCACAGCTGCCAAGAGCCGCCTCCAAAGACTGAGGGACTTTTTCTCTCTTGCAATTGCTTTGTCAATTCCCCCTTCTCTTGCAAGTGATCCCAGCTGCTTGGCTTCCATACCTCCTAGTTCGTGACCATCGGCCCCATTGTCCCAGCATCGGAGCAACCAGGTGATGATGTGCTCCCCTGGTTGACGGGTAAAATCTTTTCGCATATTCCGTAGCTCGGTTGAAGTCCGAGGTCGAGAAGTCACCTCTTCTTCTTCTTCTTCGTCATGGGATGATGACTCCTGATCAGATGGTGGCCCGGGTGGTGAATACATTGTTTCTTCATCTTGCTTCACCCTTCTTGCCTCTTTTTTGCTTTTTCTCTTGCGTATGGGGGCAATCGATATTGGTACGAATTGGTCCTCTGGTTTAGCTGCAGTCATTATCACTGTGGTTTGAGTAGCAACTGTACTTGTCGCTGGGGGTGGTGTAGCTGCTGTGGTTGGGGCTGGGGTAGCTTCGCTGTCTGTTGCAGTTGAAGTTTGAGTAGTGGCTGTACTTGTCGCTGGGGGTGGTGTAGCTGCTGTGGTTGGAGCTGGGGCAGCTTCGCTGTCTGTTGCAGTTGAAGTTTGAGTAGTGGCTGTACTTGTCGCTGGGGGTGGTGTAGCTGCTGTGGTTGGGGCTGGGGTAGCTTCGCTATCTGTTGCAGTCGAAGTTTGAGTAGTGGCTGTACTTGTCGCTAGGGGTGGTGTAGCTGCTGTGGTTGGAGCTGGAGTAGCTGCGCTGTCTGTTGCTTCGCCCTCAGATCCAGGGACATTTTTTCCCTTTTGAAGGTGCTGGATAGTGTTGAACAAGGCCCGGTAAGCATAGGCCAAGCCCCAGCACGCTGACATGATTTGTCCCTCTCTGGTATGACCAGGATGACAGCACACCTCATTTAAGTGTTTTACTAATTCTTCTGGATTTTGCACTTGTTCGGTGGTGAAGTTCCAAAACACTGGAGGGGCCCACTGACCTAGATACTTGCCCATACTATCCCACACACCCTGCCACTCATGGCTGTCCAGCCTCGGGGAAAATCTCTCGGTCCCCCTATTTTGTCGTCTAACCCCAGACAAGGCCCAAACCCGACTCTGCTTAACTCTTGAGATCAGACGTAATGGTTGTGGACAAAACACACTCTGTATGCGTGCCAACATGGTGACCCCCATCACAATCAGAAAACAGGTCTCAACAATATTAAAAGGCCACTCAAAAACTTCAGAACTCTCAAACGATGCTGTAAACGGTCTGGCAGGGGCACTGGGAGGGTAAAAGAATGTCTCCATAGGTTGACCACCCAGGAAGGAGAAAAAAGATGTATAGTTGCTAAGCATTTGTATTATATACCTCCCAAAGTATAAAGGTGGTGACCACACTGGGAACATAAGCCAGACCAGTTTCATGATCAATTTTTCTATTGTATTACAAGTCATTACCATAAAATACAATGAGACAATAACCTTAGCCCAAGCCCCACACTTGAAAAACACTAACACAGCAAATACCGGCTCTAAGTAACCTACGGCATATTGAGACTGTGAGATCAAAAACAACAACTTTGAGAGCCAATAAATCAGCATTGTGGCAAGTGACTATTAATCCAAAACACTGAATGCTTATCACAAATACGATTAGACACACTCTGGTCAGATCTGTCGTTATCTCAACCCTTCGTGCCCCACGTTGGGCGCCAAAAAGAACTGTCGTGGTTTAAGCCCAGGCCGTAAATCAGAACCACGAAGTCCACTTCCCCCCCCCCCCCCCACCTTTCTTCTCTCCACTCCTGGAGGGACGGGGAGGAGAATCAAAAGAATGCAACTCCCACGGGTTGAGATAAGAACAGTTTAACAACTAAGGTATAACACAAATCACCACTGCCGCCACCAACAATAACAACGACAAGAGAAATAACAAGGGAAGAGAATACGATACCGCCCGCCGGAAAAGACAGCCCGACCGAAAAAAGAGACGTGCCCTTCCGGGTAGCTCCCAGTTACATCCCCGGGCATGACGTGCTGTGGTATGGAACACCTCCTTGGCCAGTCTGGGTCAGGTGTCCTGTCCCTGCTTCCTCCCGGCCCCTCCTCCTCCCTGGCAGAGCATGAGACTCACAAAGTCCTTGGTCAGTCTAAACATCAGTGTTATCAGTTTTTTTTTTGTTCCCAGGCCAAAAGTCAAAAACACAGTGCTGCAACAGCTACTAAGAAGGAGAAAAACAACTGACTGCCACTGCTGAACCCAGGACACTTCCACATCCCCATTGTTCTGAAAAATGCAGAGCAAGGGGAAATTTAAAAATGTGAAAAAAAAGAAAAAAGCTTTTCAGCATTCTGGAAATACTAAAATGCATTGGTTCAACATTTCAACACAAACTTGTGAATCTTTTTTGTTTGAGAGCAGCGTATCTTTAGACACAAACAAGAAAACCCACAAAACCATTGAAATGGTTAAATAACACAAAAAATTGCACCAGCCACTTGTCTTAGATTGAATAAAATGGGAAGTAAAATGTATTGATGCTTCTGAATGTCTGGAAAATACAGGTTTTGACTGGGCCTGAAACAATTTTCTGTTGTATTCCTTGTTTGAGCTGGTGTGTTAAAAAATCAATTCTTTTTGCAGTAAAATGAGCGAATAATTTATAGCAGTGGTAGCTTCCCTATTAATCAAAATGCAATTGCTAAGTGATCTTATCAGTGGGCATAGGTACTTATTGATAGGAAATATCTGGTCTCAGGGTAGGAGAGCATTACAACTTTGCTAACAAAGGTGTGAAAAGATCCAAGGATGGAATTAGATAAGTTTTATCTTGAAGTAAAAGGCAATTGCTTAGCAATTATTAGCTGAGCCTTAGGAATTATTGTAAAAGCTGCCATGAGTAGTAGCGGATACATTGTTCTTTATGACTTTTCAAAGTGAAGCTGTAGTTTGGGGTTTTTTTTTTTTGTGTGTGTGTTGTTTGGTTGGTTTATTTTTAATTTCTTTTTTAAATATGAACTAAAGAAATTTCTGAGGAAAAAAACCTTATAAGTATTGAGCTAGTCCACATATTTAGGAAGAGTGCTGGAGTGGCTGGATGCAGATCTTCTGGCTGGTTTAGCAGTTTGCAGAATTCCAATAATTATCCATTTCTTCTTGAGTCTTGAGCATGTGTTGCCTGCATTATCTTCAACATAATCCTAATATTTGCAGCTCTCTTTTACTGAAACTGTTTTTGATCATAATTTATGTTTCTGGGTAGCAGCTGTTTTCTTGCATTGGTCAGGAAGGATTTCTGCTTTCTCAGTGTACAGCCAGCCAACTCTATGCTACTTTTACTTCCTGAAGCAGTTGGAGGATTGGATGGGTTGACAGAGAGCATGTTTTTCCTAATCTGTCTGTCTTGTGTGTCTTGCTCACCTACATGGGGTCATACTGATCGCTGTTTTTTGGGCAAGACATCATTTCTCTGTGTCAGATGAGCTGAGAACTTGAGAGTTATCTTTCCTTCACATGCTTATTCTCACAGGGTCACCTTTAGAAATTTCAAGCACAAGCAGCACTTTGATTCACCTGTGCTTTCACAGTAACACTCTGTGGACTGAAAACCATCCTTGTAGCTAAAATATTTAGTTTTGGTACAGGTGCTGCTGCAATACAAGAGTGAACGTAGTGGTACTCTCTTGCCTTGGGCTCTGTAAAACTCTGCTCTGAATAGCACCAGAATAAGGTGGGGAAAATACCCTTTGCCAGAAGTTTTCAGAGATGTTTGCTAATAGCAGGGCTCAATAAACTTGTTCTTGGGTGAGCATGAATACTTCAGTGAATGGAGACTCTTTTATCTCTTCTTCTTCCATCTTCTTCCATCAAATCTGCCTCAAAGGGGGCCAAAGAATGCTTGATAAAATATGGCAAAACAAGCAACTGAGCTCTGAGAGTGTCATACTTTAAGCCCAGCTGGTAACTCAGAACCACACAGCCACTCGCTCGCTCCCCTCCCCCTTCTTCCCCCTGCTCCCAGAGGGATGGGGAGGAGAAACAAAAGAATGTAACTCCCACGGGCTGAGATAAGAGCAGTCCAGTAACTAAGGTATAACACAAATCACTACTGCTGCCACCAATAATAATGATAGGGCAAATAACAACGGAAGAGAATACAACCGCTCACCACCCGCCGACCAATACCCAGCCCAACCGAGCAGTGATCTTGCCCTTCTGGGTAACTGCCCTCAGTTTATATAGTGGGCATGACATGCTGTGGAATGGAATACCTCTTTGGCTAGTTTGGGTCAGGTGTCCTGTCTCTGCTTCCTCTCAGCTTCCCCTCCTCCCTGGCAGAGCATGAGACTCAGAAAGTCCTTGGTCAGAGTAAACATTACTGAGCAACAACTAAAAACATCGGTGTTATCAGCGCTGTTCCCAGGCTGAAAGTCAAAACCACAGCACTGTACCATCTACTAAGAAGGAAAAAAATGACTGTAACTGCTGAACTCAGGACAGAGAGTGACTTGTGAATTGAAGTTGAGAGACGGTCTCCAGGTGTCCTATGAGAAAACTTTGGGATCTGGAGAAGGGTTTTTTGGATCCTCAGGTCATAAAAACAGGGAGGCCATTGCAGCCTGATTTGTTTCCTTGTATGACCAGTGTCACAAGGCCTCTCTTGTGTCACTGTACTTCATTGGCTCTTTCTGATGCTTCTTTCAAAAAGATAACAAGGATTTAGAATGATTGTCTTCTGAGGAATTTGCCCAGACAGTAAAGAGAGATGCTTGCAGCGAGAACCGCACACTTCAAGTTCTGTTGTGTTTCTACACTTTCTTAGCTTTGGGTGTTTAAATGTAGAAAGATGCGTTAAGCACCGTGGTAAAAGAACATTACTGTTTCTTGGGGTTTTTTTGGCTCCAGAATGTGTGGTCTAAACCTTTCTCTATCAACCATCTTGACAGATTACACAAATGAATAGATATTTTGAGATTATAATGTCCTATCACATGACACATCAATTTATTATGACAGCTTACAACATTTCATGTCATTATGTATCATTCCTACTGATGTAATAAAGTGTAATGAAGACAAATAGAAATTTGTCTATCTGAATAGAAAAGTAACACAGTATTTTGAAGTTCTTTAAGAGAAGAAATGAAAGGAAGGCCTCAAAATGTACCCGTGAGGCTAAAAGGAAAAGGCCAGAAAGAGATGGCTCAACCCATTTCATCTGTTTTGTGTTTGGTTTGGGTTTTGTTTTTTTCCTCCCTCAAAGACCAGCTGGTAGGTGATGAATGCTATCAACAGCTTCCAAAGAGTGACTGAAACTCTTATCTTCTATGTGGTGGAAGTCTGATTGCTACCCTGGGATGCATCTTCTCTGCTGGTTGAATTCAGAAGGGCTGTAAATCTGTTAAGAAAAGATCATGAAAAGGAGGAGTGTAAAAGGCCACAGCCACCGCTGGGATTTCCTCCTGCTATGTGCTTCTGACCTCTTTGTATTACCTGGGAGTGTCTATGAGGTCACCCAGTACCAAGGACATCTGCTAGACAGGGTTAGAGTCTGCAGAAAGTCATTGCTACACCCACCTCTCCTGTCCAAAAGTATTGTCCTGGCCCTGGCTGTGTTTTTTAATGACCTTTGAAGATAGCTAACATGCATATTCCTGAAAGTCACCCAGTCCTAACTTTGTGGAATAAAATGGTTATTTTATAATAATATATAATGAAACTTATAATAAAATTATTTTATAATAGACCCAAGCCTTGTCTAAATTTCTTGTTTAAATTTGTCTTCAGCTACTGGTCAACATTCTAGCTTTCTCTTGTCATTTAAGGGATTGCCAATATTTTCTGTTTAGAATGTGTCTTACTCACCACCGCAATTGCTTCTTCCAAATTTGTTGTTAAAGGTATTGCAGTCATTGCCTTTGTTCCTGTAAAGCTCTCAGATTTTTTTATTATGTTTTATTTTTTTACCCATTTTTAAAATGTCCTTCAGGAAAACTGGCCAAAAAAACCCATATGTTTGTCTGGGATTAGTATAAAATGCATGAAATACAGAGGCAATGTCAACTCCTTTTCCTTCTGATGACTCTATTCTTTATGGATCAAGGTATCTCATAAACTGCTTTTATTGCAGCATGGGAGTCTGTATGAAATTGTTTGTTCACCGTGGCCATGACATTTTCCCCCCTCCAGTCCTTCAACTGTGTAAGGCATAGGTTGTTCTGGCAGGACGGCATGACACCACTTCACTTTATAGTACCACTTAGCAAATTTTATGTATGGTGACTATTTAATATTTATTTCTGAATGAGTGATAGAAGTATTTGGAAGAAGGGTTTGTTGTAAAGAAGACACTTAGACCACAAATACTGCAAATATGATCTTTTCTGCAGGGTGGGAAATTCCTTGAATCTGCAACTCAAAAGGTGTGCACACTTGGGAGCTCTATAGTCTGGGGCTGTAAAAGCTACCTATAAAACACGGCAACTTGTTTTAAAATTTGCATTGTGAACAATTACTGTATTACTATATTCCATTGCTTTGTCTTTTAAAAAAGAGTAAATTTATCTACCTTTGATGATTTGTATTTTATATTTTGCATTTAATATTTAGGGGGACTGAGTCAAATTAATATAGAGTGACTTTAAAATATTCTTAAGGTGACATAGTGCCGAAGCAGAACTGCAGGCCCTTTGATTTCCAGTATCAGGTTCTGTTGCCTTATCTTTCCTGTCTCTGTTTTCTACTTCAGGCATAATTCAGCTAGAAAAGTCTGCATGTCCTTTCATCATCTGTCATCAAAGAGAGGATTTTCTGTGATCTGCTGCCTGTGAATTTTGTCATGGTCTGGCTGAGCCTCCCTAGTGGACGGTGACAAGATTTTATTATCTGGACTTAGTGTTTAAATTCAGTAGTAGACTCATCTTCAAGCCTAATGCACTCCTCTCTTCATGATGTGGATCTCCTCAAATGCTCTATCAGAAGCACATCTTTTTTTTTTTGGACTGCCTTTTCTGCATCTCAAAGACAGTGTAGATGCAACCTAAAGCATATACATACTAAAGTATATACATCCTGGCTTACAGTTTAACCCCACTTCGAACTTTGTGGCAGTTGAAATGAGAAACACAGGATTTGCAAAGGAGCTTCCCAAGCACAGATATGTGACTTTAAACAGTGCAGGAGAACTACATGTCCATGGAAATTAATACCTATCTGGATGCAGTGCTCTTTTCATCCTCCAGAAACCATTTTTTCTGACATTCAATGGATTGAGTCAGCATCCTTCAGTTCTTTGCCTGAGAGTTCACTTTCTTTAATGTTTACCTAACACTTAGTGCTATCTTTCCTCTTTCTTAGCATTTTCTGGATATTTTTAATACTTCAAATCACTGTGGGGTTACTAGGGCAAAAAGTCATTAAAAGTCAATGATTTTGTAAACAACAGCTGTCTGCTAGGATAATACAGTTCCAGTTAGATAGCCCCAAAAGGACCCATTCAGCTTGCTGGACAGGGTTTATTCTTGTGTTTAAGCTGAGAGTCTAAGTGATATTGAAGGCTGAAATGAGAAAATTACTGTATTTACTTGAATAAGAATTATATGCCAAGAACGTACATACCCAGGGACTATTAGCAAACGGTGCACTTACCACAGTCACAGATAGCTAATTTTGAAAGAAAATCCTAAAAAAAAAAAAATCCTGGTTATTATTTATGTATTTTCTTAATTGCATTAAACTAATAAACATAATCTGATGTATATTCTGCCATCTGTCGTAGGTGTTTTTGCTAGGCAGATGGTATAGCTCAATCAGATGTTAAGTACTCAACTGAGAAATGACACCTTCTTTTCCACAGCCTGGCAGTCACAATGGCTTAGTGGAGTCTTCTGACTCTTGTGCTCTTGTAGTGTCACTTAGAAAATGTGTATCTGTGCTGTCGTAGCTCAGACTTATCACAGAGTTACATTCTTGACTGTAGAACAAGAGCAATGGAAATGACTGGAAAGACAGTCCATTCTTATTAGCAGATAAATGAGTGAAATAAATCTGCACTCCCATGAAACTAAACAAAATTACAGTGTAAAACCACCGGAACCTCTCCAGGTTTGTGGAGAGCATGCGAGCCATGGACTGCAGTCACATTGCAAGACAGCTTGCGCTGATGCTAATGGCAGTCACATATCTGGCAGGAAGGCAGACGTGGTCGTGGAAACCACCTTCTTGGAGAGACACTATAGTTCGGGGGATGGTGGGGTGGGGGGTGGAAAAGAGCATGAAAGAAGTTGCATAGAGGTGGAAGATGAGAAACAATAGAAAAAAAAGTAATGATGAAGGTAAAAATGAGATAATGTTTTAATAACTTATCAGGAGAGAAAATAAGAGAGCTCTGTAGTGTTTGACTCACCATGTGAGTAGCCCTGAAAAATATTGGTAGTGTTCTGGAATCAGATGCCTACAGGTGAAAACGTTACACTTTTGAGGGTAAGCAAAAGCTGACAGAATTTTTGGATGAAGTAAACAGGCACTAAATATGCATGGAGACAGGACCTCTTTGAAGATCTGAATAACACTTTGCAGTGCCAGCCCTGATGGGTGCTGTCGCTGCATCCAGATGTAGCTCTACATTGCCATTCCCTCTATAACTTTGATATTCACAGCTAAAGTGGGAGGGGCTGGGAGCATAAAGATGAGTAAAAGAGAAGAGAGCCCATTAGTGTCCACCATCCATTGAGGGGATTTGCTCAGAAGCTAACCCAGCTAAGTCAGGGTTTTCCAGAAAGGTAAATATTCTCAGAAAGGGGTTGGCATACTGAGACCCGGTGACAAGAGAAACGTGGGGGATGATGGTGCATGTGTTAGTGTGGAGGTACACTGGATCATGTAGAGAGAGGGTAGGGTAAGCAGAGAAATCTATTTTTTCTTTTCCTGCTGGGAAAATGTGAAGGAAACGATGGCCAAGTTCACTCCTGCTGTGGTCTGTTTCCCTGTGCTTTATGTGGGAGGTGTTGCAGAAAAGGAATGCTAAACAATTCAGTATTGTTTTATTGTATCTTCCAATATATTATGAGATGATGTACACACTATGTAAAGCACTGTATGCAATAAACAATGTGTTCAATGTGATTATAGCTATTGTGACATGGCAGATATATGAGGAATGTCAGTGTAAACACTGATAGAGGGAGAAGTAAAATGGGAGAATTTATTATAGCAAAGTTAGGTATTGGTCCCCAGGAAGGAATGAAAGCACAATCACTAACTGCTGTTCCTCCCATAAAAATCGATTTTCCTGTCTTTCTTTTTTGGGTGTTCTTATGTGGTATTATAGACTTTGAAAATATCATCCAAGGAGTAAAAGAAGAATTGGGATGTAAGCACTTTAATCCACATGTTTAATCCAAAATTCTTGACACAGAGGCAGTGGCTCACCTTTGATTTTCTGAGATTTGTGCTTTCTTTGGTCTGCCATTTTATTTATTTATTTTTCAATGAGATTACCTCAAAGCCATATATTAGAAGTATCTGCTGTTGAGATAAGGATGGTGGTTACAGGGGCAGTAACACAAAGCCTAATGATAAACTGGATAACTAGAAACCTTGCTGATGCTGAAAAATGCTAAATGAAAGCCAGGAAAGGAAGCAGTAGATGGACCACAATTTTATTGAAGTAAATAATTTTTCCTAACATTATTAATCTCTACATAATGTGTACTGGAATGGTTGCTGATTTTCTGCCAGTGTGAGAAAATGAATAACAGGCCTCTGGTGTTCGTGCCTCTCTGGGGGGAGGCTGGCTGAGCTCTAGAGAAACCAGGAGAGTCACTGGCTCCAGTAAAGTGTCTGAAGGAAGTGGTACAAGGTGGATCGCTCTGAAAAGAAGCTGGGGCTGTGTGCATTTTCAGTGCCTGTGCTGTTAGTAATTTCATTTCAGGTTTTTTATCATTCTGTGATGTGAAATTATTAAGGCTTTTCCCATTCCTTGTGCTTTTTCAAGCTGATCAATGAAATGAAAATGTTTCTTTTAGGGCACCAAGGCCCCGCAACAATGAGCCTGAGAGGACAGCAATAGCTTCTTGCATCCTTCTCTGGATGGCGTTCGTGGGTAGTTAGAAGGGAGCCCTTCCAGCTCATCTAGTCTTTTCACAGAGATTGTACCTCTTAAGCAACTGCGAAGTTGCAGCTTCATGCATCAGTGGTGGGGGTGGGTACACCCAGACCTCTCTTATTGGTCTGCAAGAACAAGACAGCTGAAAAGAAGAGAAAGCCCTCTTGTAACATTGTACTATTGCAGAGCTACTGAGCACGGCACAGCCACCCCAGGAATATAAAGCTACTTTGAAACAGGTGATAACTCTTTTTACGACTTTCTTGTCCTCCAACGGAATTTTAAGCGCTGCTAAACTTGTTCAATGTTTTGGCTGTTTGCTCCAGACAAATCTCAAAGAGCCCTGGATGTGGCTTCCTTGCAGAAGGGAAAGGAAAAAAAAAAAAAAAAAAAGTAAAATTAAATTGTTTCATTGTTATCTATTTTTATTTTGCCAATGCTCTGCATTCTGCACTGAAGTCACTGGCGACTTATTTCCTGTGAGCATATCTCTGGGATAAAAGCATCCATAGTATCTGACAGAGGAGAGGGTAGCTAAATGGCATGACATGATTTTAAAAAGCTACTACTAAAGATGCGAAGCCAAGTACCCAGAAACAAAGAAATGCTGGGATTCATGCTCAGCTGAAGCCTTAATTTGATTCCTTTCCACAAATTTTTTGGTCACTTTTCCCACAGTCTTCCTTTCTCATGCAGCATGCAGGACACTTGGTGCTCATTTACCAAGTATCTTCTAAAGTAGCTTTCCCACTCTTCCTTGATATGTGCTTGTATACTCTTTCATAAATGTGGACTTTTTCATTTTGTCTCAGACTTTTCTGTGGTGCTTGTGCTGGAATAACCTTCTAGCTTTCAAACACCAAAGAGTTCACAACATCTTTTAAGTAGAGGGGATAATATCATTTGCTTTTTATTGACTACAGATTGAGACCTGAAGATTAAAGGCAGTTGCATCAAAAGGAAACCCAGCGGCAGAAACAGAGATTGGATACTGTTCTTCAGGCTGACTTCCACTTTCTTTAGCTATAAAATCTTTTTGTTTCTCCTCCAGTTTCCTTCCTCCTTACTGTTTAGTCTTCCTATGCCAGTAACAGATGACTTTAGGTCTTACAGACAAATACTCTTTCCAGCATAAAATTCCAATGCATTCCCAGAAAAAAAGTGAACTGGAAAAGTTACATCCAAGGAAGGTTCCAACTAGTGATTACTGCATGTGGAAATCTTGTGGGATGTGGGAGGCTGCAGACACTTCAGGAAACACAGCAATTAGCACATTTGAAAGGGGTGTTGTGTACTGCCCTTGCATGAGCTGTTGGCTGTAGAATTAGGAAAGCCAATGAAGACAGGATAAAATCTGCAGAAATTAGATGATTACATGGAATAGTGAGAGCTTTGAAATTGCAAAAATGTACAGAAAAAAGAACTGAAAACTAAATGGCTGGTTCAAAGCTGCAGGATTGCTAAGAAGGCTTAGCATCCATCAGGACTAGACCCAGCAAAGATGCCTACAGTATGCACCCATATAAAAGCAATGAAAAGCAAAGAAAATCTGAATGATGTATCAGTGAAAATTGACTCAGAACAGAGAAGCTGTGGAATGAGTACAGACAGAAAGCAGATGCTCTGCTTCCTATTGAAGCTGGAAACAGAATTATGCAACTGCACAGGAAGATGAGGAATGCCTCTGCAAGACTTCCGTAGCCCATTCATGTAGGCTGTATTATTCAAGACCTGTCTGATATGCTGGTATATCTATAGGAGATCGTGGGTAGCACAGTGTGCTGAAACACACTGAAAGCTCCCAAAACTTTGAAGTCTACTTGTGACAGAGCAATTAAAATAGGCTTAATGAACTTGCAAGTGTCTGCAGTCATTTGAGTGATGCAAACTTCTCCATCAACGTGGTAGCACTACAGATATTGAAAAGTTTTCCTTATTAAGGGATGAAGAATAGCAGTGCACTTTCATAATGATGTCTCATCTTCATGTTACAATGATGCTGATGTAGACTAAAAAGGCATAACTGCTAGATTCTCAGGTTTGCACAACTGAAAGTGAATTTCAGCACTGACACAGACATATGCATGATTTTCCCTTCCTGTTTGGTTATGGCGGAAACAGGGTGAGCTGTTAACAGCCTTTCTGATGTGAAGTTTATCTCATCAGTCTTGAAGACTATGCAGAACGCCTTAATAGCTTTTGCAGTTGGTTACTGTTTTTGTGGGTACCTTGTAATGAAATGGCATAGAATAATTTTGTTTATTTCCCTATTATTGGATTGCAGAATCACAATTCAGTTGATTTTTTACCTTCAGGAGGGTAACTTGCAGGACCAGCCAAAGCCGTACATAGATACGCGTAGCGCTCTGAAACACTGCCATCTTTTGGTCACTGGAAAATGTGTTGTACGATTTGATTCCTATTCCTCATAGGTGTTTGGGACTAGAGAGAAATATTTATACATCCCAATAATTTTATCCCCCTGCAGAAATACATTACATGGAGGAGCCTGGAGAATCACATCTCCGTATTTTGGGGTGAACTTCAGTGCTGCATTATTTTCCTTCCTGCTCCTGTCTGGGAAGTGTGCACATAACTCTCCCCTTAGGCAAAAGGAAGAATGAACTGCACGCAGCAGAGTTATTTGATGCTTTGCTAAAAAATGCTTACGCAGTCTATTAATAATAGCTTTATGAGACCCTGTATTAAGATCCTTTGGGATATGAAGGATAAAAGGTTAATAAGCAAGATATGAACATCATACTTGGCATAGAATTTTTGGGAAATATGCATCTAATTCCCTCTTTGAAGTTGCCCATATCCTCCAATTCATAAGATTTCTATCCTGTTTCTACTCATTGTACATTTATGAAGAGCTTTGTGGGCTGCCTGGCTTTCTGCCCAAAATAGTTGTTAGTACTGCTAGGCCTTTCTGGCTTTTGTGGTGGGTTGACCCTGGCTAGACACCAGTTGCCCACAAAAGCTGCTCTGTCCCTCCCCTGTTCAGCTGGACAGGGGAGAGAAAATGTGTCAAAAGGCTCAGGAGTCCAGATAAAGACAGGGAGATCACTCACCAGTTACTGTCATGGGCAAAACATGGCAAACTTGGGGAAAAAAAAAATAAAATTAATTTCTTACTAATCAAATCCAAGTAGGATGACAAGAAATTAAACCAAATCTTAAAATACCTTCCCCCACCCCCTCCCTTCTCCCTTGGCTCAGCTTCTTTCCCAATTTTCTCTACCTTATTCCCCTGGGTGGCACAAGGGGACAGGGAACAGGGCAGTTCATCACATGCTGTCTCTGCTGCTTCTTCCTTCTCAGAGGGAGGGCTTCTCACACTCTTCCCCTGCTCCAGTGTGGAGTCTCCCCCATGGGACACAGTCCTCCACCAACTTCTCCAACGTGAATCCTTCCCATGGGCCGCATTTCTTCATGAACTGCTCCAGCATGGGTCCCTTCCACAGGGTGCAGTCCTTCAGGAACAGACTGCTCCAGTGTGGGTCTTGATGGGGTCACAAGTCCTGCAGCAAACCTGCTCCAGTGTGGGCTTCCCATGGGGTCACAGCCTCTTTCAGGCATGCACCTGCTCTGGTGTGGGGTCCTCCTGAGGCTGCAGGTGGATATTTGCTCCACCATGGGTCTCCATGGGCTGCAGAGGGACAGCCTGCCTTACCATGGTCTGTACCACAGGCTGCAGGAGAATCTCTGCTCTGGTGCCTGCAGCACCTCCTGCCCTCCTTTTTCATTGACCTTGGTGTCTGCAGAGCTGTTGCTCTGAGATATTATCACTCCCCTCTCCGGCTGCAGTTATTGCTGTACAGTCACTTTCCTCCCTTCTTAAAACGTATTTTCTCAGAGGTTCTACCACCATTGCTGATGGGCTCACCTTCGGCCAGCAGCAGATCCATCTCGGAGCCGGCTGGCATTGTCTCTATTTGACATAAGGGAAGCTTCTAGCAGCTTCTCATAGAAAACACTCCTGTAGCGCCCCTGCTATCAAAACCTTGCCACAGAAACCCAACACAGCTTTAGACTGGGCAATTCAGGAATGAAACCTGGAAACAGGGAGAATGGAGAAAGAAACTGCAGATGTTCTCCAGGGGCAAGTCCCTGGAGTCCTGAGGCACAGGATTCAGAGGCTGTTCTCTCCATGCAGAAGGTGAATAAAGTTAAGGAAACTGCCATGGTGGCCCAAATCCTTCACAAGGGCTTTGTCGTGTCTTTGTCTGACTGCCTTACCTGATAACTAGTGTTTTGGGAGATGATGTGCTGGTTTTGGCTGGGATAGAGTTAGGTTTTTTCATAGTAGCTTGTATGGGGCTTATTTTGGATCTGTTCTGGAAACAGTGTTGATAACACAGGGATGTTTTAGTTATTGCCGTTCAGTGATTACACAGAGTCAAGACCTTTTCTGCCTCTCACCCCACCCTACCAGTGTGCAGGCTGGGGCGCACAAGAGCCTAGGAGAGGATACAGCTGGGATGGCTGACCCCAGCTGACCAAAGGGATATTCCATGCCTTATCATGTCATGCTCAGTATATAAAGCTGGGCAAAGTAGAAGGAAAGGGGGGGTGTTTGGAGTGATGGTATTTATCTTCCCAACCATTAGGCCTGATGGAGCCCTGCTTTCCTGGACGTGGCCCAACACCTGCCTGTCAATGGGAAGTAGTGAATGAACTCTTTATTTTGTGCAGACACAGATTTTGCTCTATCTGTAAAACTGTCTTTATCTGAACCCAGAGTTTTCTCACTTTTACTTTTCTGATTCTCTCTACCATCCCACTGTGGGAGATTGAGTGAGTGGCTGTGTGGTGCTTAGCTGCCACCTGGGATTAAACCATGACAGATGCTTAACGTGATTGTAAAGTAGAAGTGTAATCAGGAAAAGAAAGGATAAAGTATTGAAGTTATATTGACTAGGCTTGACTTCCTTTTCCGCTATGCAGCTTTTTGTGTGGAGATTTACACACTGCAAGGAAAAGCAGAGTTAGTCTCTCTGATGTGGATATCGCATGCTTTGATTGCTCTTCTCTAGCAGCAGACTGAACTACATGAAGGAAGAATTGGATGCCCAGACTTACAAATAGATGCTCACAGATGTGATTGTACAAGCATACAAGCTGGTACAATTTTTCCTGGCAGACAGCCAGAAAAAAATTGTCACATTAAATTAGGAGGATTTATTTTAATTTTCTCCTTCTGACGTCCTCCTATTGATTTGGACCAAGTGCCTTTATTCAATAATTCTACTAAATGAATATCAAGCAGTCTAGTTGCTTAAATAGCATTTATTTATCAATACAATTTTTAATGCATAGAATTTCACTCTGTCAGGACCCAGCTTAGTTATGAAAGTGTGTAATTAAAAAGAAAAGAAAAAACACTAAGCCAAAACAACAAGAAAAACACACAACAAAGCCAACAAAAAAGTGTATTTTAGAAAGCAAACTGGCCGAGAATTAGCTGTAACATGTTCTCAGGAGCAGCTCAATTGCTTTTCTGCAATAGTACTGTCAGACATACATTGTCTTTCAGACAAGATCCAGCTCCTTGATGATTTGGTGTAATAGAAGTAAATAGATGTTATACAGCAGGAGGGACTGTTACCCTCTGGCAACATTCTACACTTAACCACAGAAATAATTGGAAATGAGAGGTCACTTGTGAAGTTGTTTGGAGGCAAAGGAATAAGTGATGTGAATGTTTTCTGAGTGAGGTGATATAATTTCTAAATCTTTTGTGGTGAAGCAAAGGTTTATGTGCTACCTCCTCATGAGGTTTCGTTACAATAATAGCAAAGCTTTGATAAGTCTATTTTCTTACACTATATACATTTGGAAATGTATAGTGCACTGCGCACTATATACATTTGGAAAATGTAGGTCATGGTTGTAATACCTTCTTTGGAAGAGAAACAAAACCAAAGTCTTGCTAATTTGTGCCATTGAATTTGTGGGGAAAGTAAGGGTTTTGCAGAATTAGTAAGAAATTCATTCAGGTGTGCATTATGTGTCACTTTTGCTGGCTGAGTTTCTCTACCACTGTAGAAAAAAACTGGTATGAAAATACATGGCTCACGTGTGAATGTGCAAGAATTACTGTCAGGCCCCAAATCTGTGGAACCTCATCTAGTCAATGAATGATTATAGTGGTTCAGTATTGATAAAATCCAAAAAGCTGGCCACTAAATGTTTATTGGTAGGCTGCATAGTATACAGAACTCTATGTAAGAAAGACATGGAACATTAAAGAGAAGCTTTAACGGAGTTCGAAGAAATGTGGTCTCTCTTGTGAAATTCACACACTTTTCTCACATATTGGTCATTATTGTGCCCAACTAACTTCAGAAGGAAATCTCCAGCTCAGCCTGCTAGACACCAGGAGACACTATATGAAGAACTTAACCACAAAGTTTGAAACTAATTAGTTCTTCTGCTACCTTAGTAGCTCTTATTTATTTAAATGGATTTGATGGACTACAGCTTGCTCAAACAAGGATCAGAAAAAGGCAGTCATTGACTGTGGCTGATGGGAGGAACAGGCATCAGGAGATTTGTTTCTTTCTTCCCCCATCCTCTTGGCTCTCTGAGAATTACTGTTTGTAATGATAGCAGGCTTCAGAAGAGGCTTGCTGCAGTAGCTAACTTAAGATCCTTATTAATTTTCTATAACTCAGTAAACTGTAAATAAATGGATTAAAGAGCCATTTGATCTTCAAGAAGAGGTTTAAAGTGGCTTTGATGACTTAGTACCTAGGGGAATACAATGGATTATTATGGATAATTGATTAAAGAAGAGAGGACATGAAATTGATGTATTCGTGAATACATATGATCTACAGTTCATGCATGTGAGATTGTGCGCATGTGCATAAATGGAGACACACAGATGAGAAAGCAGAGTGGGTGTATAAAAGTATACATGTTACTATTTATTTACTTTGTCTTTTCTAATTAGGAAATGGGAGATGAGACTTTACTCCCTTAAACCATAAATGCATTTGCAGATAAAGCAGCATGCTACTAAACTCCAGGTGAAGTTGAGACACCAGGCAAATTTCTATCCATCAGACATGCTATCCATTAGTAAAACTGAATGTAAAGGGCAGCACCATAACTATAAACTTGTGTGAGTTGAAGCATATGATGATTGAGAAGGTAGACAGATGGTAAAAACACTGAAATACATTAGAAATCATCTCCCCATGAGCGAAAGCACAAGAAAGCCAGCTTGCTCTTATCGTCTTCTCCGGTGTCTCTTGGTTTGAATACCAACACCTCTTTCTGTTATAGGTATGTTCTCAAAAAAGAGCACTCTGAGGAAAGCTTAAAAACATGTAGGACAATTGGTAAGCAGACAAAAAGGTCAAGGAGCTACACCCTTCGGATTTCTTAATCAAAAAATGTAAAGACTTGTCTTATCTTTTAAAGGACAAAACTTTGGAGTCCCACGTGGCCAGAAACTAAAATATTGTAATGTCTTAATAATCTAAGACTAGTTTTGTGACCTCTTCAGATCAAACAATTGGCTTTTCTGCTTTGCAGACTGGATTTCTGTCTGCAGTATACTAAGTCAGCAGAGCTGTATAAATCTGCTAAAAACAAGAAGTGAAATGGAAGCAAGTCAGTCTTGACCTTTGTCCCTTGAAAGTTAGCTTACAGGAACTGAAGCAAATCTATATATTGTTTGCTCCTGGTTTGTTTCTTTCTCTTGGATGAAATATGTTAAATTTTGCAAATTAATTATTCTTTCCCTTTATTTTAGTAAAGACTTTGTGGAACAGGAAAGGGTAAATATAGTTTGGGGAGGGGAAGAGGGAGGTGACCTTTGTACCTTGTGGCAGTTATTCTTTTGCACCCATAGTGGTATTTTTAGTTTTGCCAGTTTCGTAAGTTTAAATGATAACTTTACAGATAATACAAAAGCAAAATGATACAGAACAATTCATTCCTTGCTTTTGCTTCTCTCCCACATACATTCCCTGCCCAGCCATTGTTGTTCTTTAAAATGAAGCGGAGAGTGAAGGATTTATTTTGCAGCAGGGCTTTGGGAAATCTAGAAAGCAGCTGTTCACTTCCACTAGAGCAACAGAGATGGCACAGGCTGTCTTCTGGGAACTGACATTGAGTATAGTACTGCATTGTAAATACCATTTCCTAAATACAGACTAGGCTCTCTGCAGCTGATGAATAGACCCATGCTATCTTAGTACAGGGCGTTAAGGAACAACATTTTCCTCACTTTTGGAGCAGGGGGAGCATCTCATGGCATTTGTTTTACTTCACCAATTATGTGTGTAGTTGGGTAGACTTTTAACAATGATTTACGAACTGACCTTCACACTGGTTCTGACATCATCATCTCCCACTGAGGTGAGCTGCAATTAGGGTGCAGATGCTTCCCAGCAGAGTGAGAAGAAAGGTGTGAGTTTAGACCCTTCTTCTCTTTCTGGTCTCAGGCGCTGGTGTGACATGTAGCCCTTGAAAAATGGCTTCACATCATCTTTGCGTCACATTGCTGGTTTGTGAACTGGAGCCTAAACTTCTGCATAGCACTGTGGGGACATAAGAAGTCACTAATGACTGTTGGCTTCACTGAGTGCTTCTCTTTTCTTACTCATCTGAAATAATTTTCTGGTCTCATTTGGAGAGTTAAGCTACTCTTGCATGGTAGGGAGGAATTAACTTTGTACAACCAATGCAAACTGAAAGAGACAGTAAGTAACTGCTTAAGCTCCAACTGAATAACTGCTGGAAATGCTCCTTGTTAGTGGATGCTCATCCCTTTGGGTGCTTTCTTCCCCTTTTGTGTTCCGTTTTCTGCAGGAAGATATAGCTCTTCCTAGATTTCATATTCTCATGTACCTGTTCACCACGAGGTATTGTCTGAAGAGGTAAGAAAGTGAAGCAAAAGGCACTTTACAGCTCCCTGTATCAGTTGTGTGAAGCTTCGTGTGGATTACAGTTGAACAGACATGTCCTCTCTTCCTTGGAGAAAGCAGCCTAAGACTGTGCTGTAAGGAAACAAAAAAGCTGCAGGGGAGATTGATGGATTTTTTTTCTTAAATAACTCTTAAGTGAGTCTTTACTACTCTGAGGGCTTCTTAATTAATCACCTGATTAATTAAACACAAGTGATTGCCAGCATTCAAATGCTCAGCTGCGTGATCATTTTGTTTCTCGAGATTTGAAATTGCAGTAACTGGCAATATCTTAGCCCTCATTAGAGCTAAATTGCAATTGAAATCTCTAAACTTGTCAAGGTCACCGCACTGTCACACCAGGCCAAGAGCCAGTTTGCTGCACGCAGCAGTGATAAAAGCAGTAATACAAGGAGCAAGGGAGAAACCTGATTTTGCTCTCTGCGCAAGTTAAAAATGAAGCTGGAATAGGTAAATACAATTTTTCACAGGATGGAGTGAGGTTTCTTTGGGTTAGAGTTTCAAGGGCTACATTGTTTTAGAAGTAGAAGACTTTTATGTTCTCTTGATACACTCCCTCAGTTAAAGCTTAATGAGAGAATTCCCAAGTTCATTCTTTCCATCCTATTTTTCAGTGAGTTTCCTGGTTATCAGGAAGACAGCACCTACCAGCTGCTACTTAAGTCAATAAAAGCAACCACAATGTTTGCCTTTTATTAATTGCTTCTGTAAAGGGGATTCTCCCCTGTGAATCTGTCCCCTTGCTTTTTATTAGAAAAAAGGATATTTAGATCATTACTATTTACACATACTGTAAGAACCAATCAACCACATTAAACTTGTGTTTAAAAACTAATTTCCAGCACTGAGGAAACTGTCAGGTAGATGAAACTTTAGGAGGAACCAGGAAACTAGGTGAGGTTTTTCTCATAAAGAATTGAAATGATTTTAAGTAATTTGTCAAAATGTTCAGAAAATCTCAGTTGTTCATTGAAAAAGTGAATACTTTTTTTTTTTTTTTTTTTTTTTTTTCCTGATGAGGACAGGTAAATATTCAAGGAAAGAAAGCATGTTTTGTAAGGATAACATTTTAACAACAGCAGTAATAATAATGCAACAGGTTTGAGCTGATGGAGGGGATGCTAGGACAGGATGAGTGGGATGGAAAGGAGGCTGGAAGAGGAGTCAGAGCAAAACTGATGGGTAGCTGTGTATTAAGGTTTCCAGGACTTGTGTTACCAAATGTCATTGCTACAGCAATTAAAAAAACCCACAAACCAACCAACCAAACAAAAAAGAACCACAAAACTCTTCCCATTCCTCTTTCATATGCAGATATTGCTGCTTTTTGCTGTGTATAACAAGGCATCTTCTACTTTCTGATGAGTAAATAAGTTACTTTAGAGTATCAGTACCCTCTTTTCCTTTTGACTGCAGTCAGCTGAGCTTCTGGGACACAGAGCTGACTGCATCAGTACACCCACTCAAGGTCACTTGAACTGTTACTGAACATGAATTTTTCAGGTTACCGTACTACCCATGTTCCCTATCTGAGTGTGCTGTTTAATGCATCGTAACCATTTCCCATGGAAAAAAAAAAAACAGAAATGATGATCCAAGTTATGCTTAAAAAATGCTGATCTTGTGTTTGTGGCTTTGCTTCTTCCCTTGAGTGTAGGCAGAGCAGGGCTCTTAACCAGCGTGCAGGTTACATCCCATAACATGCAGCAGGAGCTGTGCCTTGCCCCAAGGCAAAATCAGGACAAGGAAGCCCGAGCACTGCCTTTCCTTTCCTTTCTTGTGTGTGTCCTGTCTCTTTGGAGTGAAAGTATTTCTAGTGTAACAATGACATTAAACGAAAGTAAACAGGACTGGTAGGCAACTTGCAAAGGACTTAGCTCAGCTAAGCATTCTGGTGTTATCTCTTATTAATTATTTACAGTAGCTGTATGCTGGAAATGGTGGAATACACAGAGGATAACACGGACTAGAGAGCACACAGTGTAACTGAGTCACTATATTGCTCTTCCATCAAATGCAGTTTACTGGGGAATGGCGAGAAGGGGACACAGTTTTAGAGTTGTCACGCTTATGGGTCAGGGACGTGTAGACACAGTGACTTCTGGAGCCTCAAGAGCACAAACTTAGGATGAATTCTTACATCAGAAAGCCTGTGCTTTCTTGCCTTTGCTAATATCTGGCTGTCAGGAGGCATGGAGAAGCATAGGGTTAACCTGGCCACTTCTATGCCTGGTCCTCCTGGTGGTGGTAGTGATAGTGCCAACTTGTGTAAGAAAAAACTTGTCCTGGATTACGTTTTTTCCAGCCTGTTCCAGAACACAGCCTTGAATGTGAGAAATTAATTCAGGAATGAGCCATGCCATCCTCTCAAGCTGAATGGGATTCAAGCTGATAACTTAAACGGGAAAAAACATATAATTTATTGGCAGTGTCCTGTGTCTTTAAGCACTCTGTGTACCTGTGAGAATGAGTCTTCTAAATTTTTCTCCTTGGAAAAACAGGGAAGTTGTTAATTCTTTCATAGTAGAGTCAAAAGATCTTTTCACAGAACTGCTTCATCTGGACTAAAAATTGCTGTAGGACAAAATCAGGGCAGATAGAACTGTTATATTTAAAGTGATACAGTTAGAGAGTGCATGATGTGAATCACATATAAGCAGCAAGCAAATATGCTTAAAGTAAATCGCAGTCGAAAGGAGTTTTAAAAGACTAGCAGTGGGACCCAGTTTTCAAAACCAAGGTGTCATAGTGCCTTTTCAGATGCCCTCCATCTCCTACACTCCAGCTGCTTCTCCAGACGGTTGTGGATTTGCAGTCTCATGTCATGTGTGTCAGCCCCACATGGATATCTCACATACGTAAGGGCATCTAAAATGGTACTTCATGCCTATGCTCAGGAAGCCAAAACCCCTCTGAATTACTATTCCAGAAAGTATGTACTAGTAACTTCTGTTAACATTTATTTGCTCTGCATTGCTGCTGAGACTGGAAATGAATTAAAGCTACCCTTTATCACAGGATATTGCACATTCATATCTACCCCTGTGGGGCAGGGGTAGAAGCAGTAACTTCTGTATGAGGTTTGAAAATGAATGACTCTTAGTGCCACTCTAGGAGCTGGTGTTGTAATCTCTGCTTGAATCATACATTAGGATAATGTTATCTATAACATCTTCCTAAAAGTGAATGTTTATTGAAGAATGAAACTACTGTTTCGTATGGCTGGAACATATGTAGTAATTTCAGTCATTAAGAACCTGCCCAACTGTTCAAAGAAGAGCTGTATTAACTAGCTCTATACTAATCAGTGGCTACTTAAGACAGGGGTTAACATTACCAAAAATGCTTGATAGCTTTTGGACTTGAATTTGGATAGAATCATGGAATGGTTAGGGTTGGAAAGGGCCTTAAGATCATCTAGTTCCAACCCCCCTGCCATGGGCAGGGATGCCTCACACTAAACCATGCCACCCAAGGCTCTGTCCAACCTGGCTTTGAACACTGCCAGGGATGGAGCATTCGCAACTTCCTTTGGCAACCCATTCCAGTGCCTCACCACCCTCACAGTAAAGAACTTCTTCCTTATGTCTAACCTGAACTTCCCCTGCTTAAGTTTAAACCCGTTACCCCTTGTCCTATCACTACAGTCCCTGATGAAGAGTCCCTCTCCATCATCCTTGTAGGTCCTCTTCAGATACTGGAAGGCTGATGTGAGGTCTCTTCTCCAGACCAAACAGCACCAACTTTCTTAGTTCATTTTCTGAATACTGAAACATGTTTGTGCCATACTTATATGGTGTCAATCTCTCTTCTTTTTTTTTTTTTTCTTTTTCTCCTTTTCTTTTCCTAACAAGTTAGTAAATTCAGCTCTTTGACAACTGTTCAGATTCCTGCCTGTGAATAATAATTGCTTTTTAAGGCAGTTTGGTGTGCAGTGGAGGGCAATGCATTATGTTTGGAGAATCCAAAGTTTTCAAATAATTACATTGAGAGGGGTATCTAATTTGTGTGGCCATAAAGCTCTGTTATTCTATTCTGTACAGGGCCATATGTCATTTTAGCATCTGAGTTCCTTCTGGCACAGCGGTAAGCTGTGTGCTTAGTGTTTTGCGATCCTTTAATTCCTCTTAGACCAAAAGCAGAGCCAGAGATTGCATTTCCTTTTTTTTTCCAGCTACACTAGGGAGCAGTGAGCACACTTTGTATTTGGTGCTGCCACCTGACCTTGGAAAAATCTGAGTTATAAAACTGGTTTTATATTGGCTTTACAATACTGTATGTTTCCTTGGAGCTCAGACAATCCCAGTTTTGTGATTTGGACATCCTCTGAGATTTGAATGCAGTTAGATTTCTCTGGAACAAAATAATGATATCCTTGGGTGTTCCAAGGACTGCTACTTCCAGATAGATGAGTTAATCTGCTAATAACTATGTGCCTAGGGTCTGACGATCCAAAATTTGCAGGTTTATGTACAGAACTATTTTTTTGTTGAGGAAGCACCATATAATGAGTTCTGACAGCTGCCTGCCAGTGTCTGCAGCTTTCAGTTGTTCAGATTTGTTCCACTTACCTGAAGGACATGATTGTCTTCTAGCATGCTGATCAGCCTCCGAGAAGGAACAGAAGAGAAGACAGTGTAACATCCAAGGTTTTTACTCCTTCTGCCCATTTATTATTTGCTGTAATTAAGTGAAGCAGAGCTCTTTTAGTTCATGGGCATAGCATTCCCTTTATAAGAGATCTCCTTTTGTCATCTGAATCACCTTAATTTTTCACCATTCTCTGAACAGTTTTCCTTAAATGCTTTGCTGTCTGCCAGTAGGAAAGCTGTTTTTCCTTTTAGGTTCAGCTGTGCTTCTTCCTCCAGCAATTTATAGTTTTACTAATTCCCATTATTTTTAGCTACTTGCCTCAAAATGTGCTGAACTATAAACTCAATTGCTGAATGTATCACTGCATGGGATTGGAAGGGCTGTCTGTAATTTTGTTCTTCTACTAATAATCTGGTGGTGCTTGCAGTCTGGACTCTGATGTGAATCTAACCGTAGGCAAAGAGGTGCAGCTCCCCTTGAAGTAAAAAGAGAGCTGCAGCAGTTGGAGTCAGATGAAGAGGTAGCTTTTTGGGTTACGTGTCCTTCCCTGAAAACTAACTAACTTGAGAGACATGTGTTATTTGTGAAGTGGCAGTGAAAGGATTTTTAAAGGAATTGTGGGAAGAAATTGCTGTAGCAGGGATATGTCATAAAGGTTCCCCAGCTTTTAAAATTTAAGGTCCAAACATGTGCTCTTAAAATGAGTGTGCTGATTTCAGTGAGAGCAGGGACTGTCAGCATCACCAGATCCCCCCAGTGCCTGCAGAGATGGAGCCACAGGCTCCATGCCCTGAAAAAATCTCTAAAGATCAGCCAAACCCACAAAACATGTAAGACCACAGTGTACAAAAAAGGAGAAGTACCCCCAAAAAACTGTTAACCTCCTTTTCCACCGCAAAGTCTGCTCTAGCTCATTCTCCACCTCCAGGATGAGGAGAAACAGCCCCTTGGCTGTGGCTTGCTCTTTCTTACACTGCATTTTTGTTTTGTGAATTTGTCAGCTTGCTTACTTATTGGGATATTCTGTCTATTTGTGCAATACACAATGGCTTGCCTTTCCTGCAGTCTGCTGGCTGGGAAGATAAGGTGGTCTGCAGGAAGAGAACCCAGCCTCTCTTAAACCTGGGTGCCTTCAGCTCACTTCTTTGTGGCACTGTTTCACCATTCCTTCCTAGTTTTCTAAAAACTTCTTTACAGCCCTGTGATGCGAGTCTGTGTAATCAGACTGGCAGCAATACACAGCTGAATAGGGCAGCTGAGTTGCACATCTAGTGCAGTAAAAAATAATACTGGCACCATCCCAGTCTGCAGCAATGACTACATTTCTTTGAGCGTGGATACATTACAGTGACAGTGATTGGTTTTGTGTTTTATTTTTTCCCCCTTCTCTGTCTGTGTGTACAGATCATCACAAAAGGCAGATGATGGTGAGTGTGATTCTTTTTGCTGAGTGACAGATCCACCCAATGATAAGACCCTAGAGGAAGTTGATTTTGCATTGGAGAATGGCCACTTCACTATTGCCAGATGAATATACCAGTGCCAAGATGTTCATACCCACAATGCCATAAGGCATACACAGGGAGTATGCTTCTCCTACTGCAAGAAGTACAGTTTGGCATTGTGGTATTAGGCCTCTAGCACTGCTGTGAAGCAGTGTTTGCTATTTTGAGAAAAAATGAAATTTCTGTGCAGCCAGATTGCATTTGATAAGCATGTGAACTTCAGCTTTTCCTATGGGACAGGAGTATTCAGTAACCCATATGGACTCTGAAAGCTTGTGCAAGTGAAGGCTTGTCAAACTTTTTATTTTACTTTTGTGGGGTAGCGTGTGTTTAAAATTGCATGTGTGTCTTTTCAAATGTTTGCAGATACTTTCGGAATCTGAAAAACTAACCAGGAAGCCAGGAAGCATGTTTCTGCACAGACCCTGTGACCCTTCGGCAGGTGAGCTCAGTGCAGCCTTAGCCAGATAAGGGTTGCAGTGGCTGCGCTTAGTGCAGACATTTCATATGGATCTCAGCAGGCCTGAGGGTTTGATTGTATTTGATTTTCCTATAGAAGCATTGACACCAGTATCTTTCCTTGATGGATAAAATAGAAGAGAGCTAGACACAGAATTAGCCATTGCTCAATGTAGGACTTGGAGAAGAGGGTAAACTGCTTTCAAAAAGGTCATGGTCCTGAGTCAGCATGTGTGAGTGTGATCTCTCCTATGATGCATATGTTAGTGGATAAGGATAAAGAATCTTGCTTACTGAGTGTGAAGAATGGAGTAGAGATTTGTCAAGCAGGAGTGTTGAAAAGTGCATTTCATCATAATCTGTTTCTGTAAATGAGCAACAGGGTCCTCTTATGCCTCTTAGCTTGACCTTTCCTAGAGGCGAAGTACTAAATACTAAAGAGCAAAGGAGGAATATCAGTGTCTCAGAGTCATGGTAAGCATGATAGAGAGCCCTGTCAGAAATGTTTGCTAGCAAATATCCAGATAATGAGAAGGGAGATGCCATATTTTCCACTGCTCCACAGGAGCAGGAGCCTGTTGACCTTCAAGGGCTGGCTGACAGGTTAGCCACACTCCTTCACCCCTGTGCTGCAGGTGAAGAGCTGGAGATTAACGGCTTTGAGAGACTGGCTTTTGTTACTTGTACTTGGGGTTGTGCTAAGGCTATGTTCATGACCAGAGCACTAGGGGTTAACAGGACACTGAGAGATGTTTTAATATATGGTCAATTAGTTATAATGCAGACTGATTGATTGCCTATCTATTAAGTCTTCTGTTAATGGACTTATGAAATGTATTACTCATCTGTAAAATGGTTATAAACAGCTATAAATCATTTAAGAAACTTTATAATTCATTTGTGAACCTATATTTTAGAGTAAAGAGGGATTGATCTTTACCTTCATGCCCTGTTTTTTTTAAATTACACATATGATACTAGCACTTCATGTGAGCATGTCTTCCATACTGGGCAATGGAATAGAAAGGATCCCATGTGTTTCATAGTGGCTGCTTATTTTCCTGTCCAAGTTTTGGTTCTTGTCTTTGTGAAAGTTATCACACTGACTCTAAAGCTCCTTCACGAAGTCTGTTGCAATCAGCTGTTATGGCTGCTGGAGCTGACTGGAGCGCAGCCATTTGCTCAGTCTGTGGGAAGCACTGCATTTTGGGCTGTTACACCACCCTCACAATTGAAGTGAGTCTGCCAGATGCCAGGTGGTACTTTCCAGTGGAAGCTGGTGGGGTTCTTAGTGATGTATGAAGAATAACATAAACTCTTGGCCAACACTGTTTTGGTTTGATCAAGTCATGGGTAACCTGGTTTAACCTGGGGGTACTTGAAGGCATTTCTGGGCTTGCGCTCACTTATGCCTGTTTGTGGTGCTGAGGAATGGTTCCAGGGACTGCGGAAACCAGGGAGTGAAACACATTCCCAAACTCTCTTTTCCCTCGGTCTGAAAGGATGAGGGCATTTCCCTGCTTTTGCGGAGGCTCTGTGGAGGCCTGGCAGACCCTCCTGCCTGACTTGGAAGCTGCATGACTAGGCTGGCCATGTAATTCTGGCTGGTTTTATGGCCATGCTTTCTAGCAAAATTTTGTACTTTCTCCATGCACTGGGACTTCTAACCTCCAAGAGAGATGTGATCCACTGAACACCACGGGTGCCATCATGGGTGCCTAGACAGGACCTGGTGGAGAGCAGCACCGGTACCGCCATCCGTGCTCCGGCTGGAGCTGGAGATGCAGAGGGAGGGCTCTGTGGTGGGAGCCTTGGGGAAACTCACCCAGGACGTCTTTTTTTTCCTTCCCAATTCACCTGCAGATGTGTCATCCAGCCGCAGCACTACTGCTGGTGAAGAGACTGTCAGGGCATTTTCTTCAAATGAAGTTTTCAAATGCTTCCCTCCCACTCCTTTACTTTTTATATTAGCCTCTTGGAAATGGGAAATTGAAATCTCTTTCCTCCCTCAGGGGAGTGTTTCCTCCCTCCTTTCTCTTTTATTTTTTTTTTTTCTGCTACTTTATATTGCTTGAGCATTTGATGGCTGCTTTTTCATGGGCAGCCTGTAAGTTCATGAAATGAAACAAGCAAAGGAGCAAACAGTACTTTAATGAGATGAGGAGGATGTTAATACATTTTGCAGAAAGGCTTTGCAGACACAGACAGGAAAGCAAGAACACTATCAGTAATATTAGCATGGACAGCATTCCATAAATACTTCTGTGCCACTCTAGCACACACGTGGGTTGCCAATAAACAGCTGGTGTCAGACAGTGAAGTCTACAGACCCTATATAATTCCATGCAAGTCTCTGTGTGACAAAGTTATTCATAGCTGTTTGAGTGCCTCATTTTTGATACACCTTTCAGGAGGTTATTCACATAGGTCTGTCCTATGTCCTGGAAACCTCACTCACTTGCAGAACAATTAAGAGTCCCAGATGAAATGTATCTCATTATGGCATGTAATACGTTATGCCACAGGACATGTTGTCACGAAGGCTGGACATCAGAACACTGGTCCAAAAAACAATGCTAGTTTCTCTCCGTGTTCTGTTAGTGCAGTGGGGTGTGATATCATGCAGCTGTCTGGAGGTGACACTGACTCAGCCTGGCCTTCCTGGCACTATGTCCCTGAAACCCATCGCCTCTCAGAATGCATTAGTACCACAAAGCAGGCAATGAGCCTGTGCCTATCTTATTTCTCTGTTCATGTATCCTTCCCTCCCATCAAAGGTTTAAATTTACATATAAAATACTAAGAAAATCAGTCCTTTGTTTTACAAACCAAACCTGACTACAGGAGTCCTGGTCTGTGTTGCTGGCTTTGAGGATTTTGTCACAAAACTCAATTTGTTTGCTTTCATTAAAGAAAACAGCCTCCTAAACAAGCAGCTCAGCTTTTCAATTATTTAGAGAGGCAATGTTTTCCTAGCTGGAAGCTCTGGGACATGAGCTCCAAAGTTGCCAGTGTAGTGGCAAATTGTTAAAAATAAAACTCAATATTTTCCTGAAAAGAAAAACACTGTATGGTAAAGCAAAGAAAGTTTAATGATTTGGGGATAGCTGACTTGTGGGTTTTTTGAATGCTTGTAACTGATGTAACTGATTTCACTCCCTATAAAAGCAACCACATGAGTTAGTATTAACTGTCTTTCATATCTCCTTCTAATTCCAGTATGAATTATCCATCTGGATACTTGGTATTAATAACACTAAAAATATAAATCAAAGACTTATTTTTTTGGTGGTGTTGTGCAATTTTTAGCTTCATTATTGGACACTTTCCGGAGAATGGCATCTTCTGAAAACGTTCAAATTAGCAAGCACAGGTATAAGGATGTCCTTTTTTTTTTGGCCCATGGCTTTACATGACTGTGTAACCTCCTCACCTGCATCAGAAATGCCAGCATGAAGTAGCTGCTGCAGCTATTGCTTTATGTTCATCCTCAGATCTTTGTTCAGGCATTTCTAACATGGTCCTTACTTCATTCTCTGCCCCTTTTCCTCTTCAGCTAAAAGGATGTGAAGTGGCATCAATGCTTTTTTATTATTGTCGTCCTGTCCTCATGTTCTGAATGTGCTCTTGCAGGGATAAACTGAACATCCTCTCAGCTGAATACCTCCAGCTTCTCTTCTGTCTGATTCCCAGTCCTTTTAAATAGTGCTTTCTGTCCAATGTGCCCCGAATGTGCTGCTCTCTGATCTGCGCACTCCGCAGGCCTGATCACACTACCTCTTCCCTTTCCATGTGAGCTGCACTGCCCCTTTACACGAGTCCCCTTGCACATCTCATTGCATTGGCTGACTCATTGTGTAGGTCCCATGGCCTGCACAAAGCAACAGGGAGAGGCCAGTTGCACCCAGCGACTGTCTGGGATCTGTGCAGCCTCTGTGGGGTCTGTGTGATCTCATGCATTTTGATCCTCTCTGATGCTGGTGTTGCTAGATGCAGCTCACCCACAAGCAAGGTTCAGGAATTAATTGCCCTTTGCCAGGGCTGTTGTGAATGCAAACTAGTTATTACTGACTGTGAACTCCGTCTTGCCTGTCCCCTGCACATGACTCCTTATCAGTCATGCTCAAAGCAGCTCAGCACTGAGAGAAATCCTGAGCACAGTTGAAGAAAACAAACTTCTCTGAAGGCAGGAGCTTCCAGCCACGAAAGACTTCAGTTATAAACTCAGCTCATCCAAGCACCTTAAAAATATCACCAGGCTCCACAAACACTGCTGCAGTGTGTCAACCCTGATGGCTCGTTGCAGGGAAAGAAGAGATTTCCCCATTCTCAGAGTGGTATCATTGGAGACGTTGTAGGGTTGGCATGGACTTCATTGCCAATGTGGAGCACCAGGGAAGCCGAAAGGAATGAGAGGAGGCAGGAGGCCATCATGTGTAATGGTGAAGTTGGCTCGCAAGAAGTTGCATTAGAGCCCGATCATACTGTGGCTCCTGATCTCTTGCCTCATTTTCAGCAAAGGGAGATGCTCCAGCTTTGATACCGTGTTGATTAACAGGAAAGATAATGTGTGTGGCAATGCTGTCTGTAGGCTCTTCCTACAAAACTTTCCAGCCAAAACTAGGTCAGGTTTAAAAGCCTAACGTGTGCACTGAAGCGCGAAGGCAGAGAGAGAGATGACTTGTTCCCAGTAATGATATTTTAAGCAAAAAGAAAGGGCCAGCATTCTGTTTCTTTAATGGCTGCAAGCTGATAGGCTGCAAGCTGATCGGATATTTCACTACAGCTGTGTTTTGCTTTTAGATGCTATCACAGTATTTACTGGCAGAGACAGGACAAAGAGTTGCAGGCAGAAGCTGGCAGGGAAGATGTTACAGCAAAAGCTGCTAAATAGCATAATTTTTCTTGTTATAATTCTGATACATTGCAGTAGCCATTATCCACACATGAAATGAGAGATGCTTCCCTGGTCTTACAAGCAGCGTAGCTAAGATGGAGGAGACCATTATCTTTGTTTTGTGGACAGGGATCTGATAGTAATAGAAAAAATGACTTGCTACAGGTCTAAATAAAGTCTTTACCATAACTACGTACAAAATCAGTGCCATGTTCTTGTATCTTACAAACATGTTTTGCCACATGTTGGTTTGAGCAGCCGTGGTGGCGGTAATTAGTGCTAACAGCAAGTATATCCACCAGCAGTGGCACATCTCACCTCCTTTCTGGGCTGTACACCCTTGTGAAGCAGTGTGTGAAGCACTGTGGATACCCAACCAATTTGGTTTCCTCTGAGATTTTACTCTTCATTAATGTATCTTGCACTAACATCTCAGTGAAAACTCTCTTCTTCCCTGTTAGAGATGTGCAGTCAGTTGTCAGGATCCCTCATCAGTTCCCGAGGACCTTTGGCCCATGTGGACACCTCCTGTGCAGCCAGAAGCTGATGGCCTGAGAAGGGAGAAACACCCCTCTAGGGGCCAACTCTTCTCCTGAGAAGGGTGACTAAGGTCATATGGTCTACTTGCTGGGGAATCCTCCTCTATCTCTATTGTCTATAGAAAGAGCTTAGACATTTAATTTTTAGATCAGTTCTACATTTTTCTGGAAAATTGGGATCTGTTGTATTATTGGTCTCAAATCCTGATGGGCTTCACCAAGACGCTCAGCTGATTTTCTTTTAGCAATAGCATTAAAATGTAACGCTCTCTAAGTGCTACTGATAGCAGAGTCACCATACTCATCAAGGATGCTGTGCTGCTTCAGTAATTCATATTTACTGCGCGCTTTGATGTTTTTGGAGAGGTCTGACAAAGAAGTAAAATATTGTGACTACAGCTGATAAAGTGAGACAAAGGAGATGGATTAGGATCTGGTTTTCTACAGCATTTTGTTCAGTTCTATTCTAGATATGCTTTAAGGAAGCCTGCATCACTACAATCTCCGAGTGCCTTCCAGTAATGCGTTAAGAGATGCTGCCAACATCTGCTACTCATGAGTCATCCTTGTTTTTCTCTTTTCTCAGAGCTAGAAGGGTATGTGTTTTTTGAAAAGAAATATGCAGCTTTATATCCTATCTAGTATGTGCCTTGGGCCCTAAAATGCTTGGCAGTCTGCTTAAATAAATACTAAAACTCTTCACATTGTTATGCTACTTTAAAGTGAGTAATAAAGATAGTTATCCCTGTGATATGCTGGATGGAAATCCACAGCACAGATAGATAGATAGACTGTGAAAATTCATCATATGCACATGTACCATCAGCATTAGGGTCAAACCCAGACCCCAAGTCTCATAGTGCCTTGGTGTTGTTTGTTAGCTATGAGCTGGGAAAGCACATTTGGCAGTATGTGGCTTACACAGGGTTGTGGCTGTTCACCAAAGTATTGGTGGGAGATGTCTTGCTTTCTGTGAGCCCAGATATAAAAATATGATACTGGGAACACGGCAGAAGTTTTTCAGCCTTTGCTTCACCAGACTTGCTGCTGGGGTAGCTGGTGCAGTTGGTTATGTAGTCTAACTCTAACTGTGGGACAGAGCTACTTTTTTAATGACATTATTTTCTCTTGCCCCTACCTGTGAATGAAGTCAGAGCTGGCAAAGCTCTAGGCTTAGCCCCATCAGAAAATGCTGACAGAAAATGCTTCTTTAATTTGGTGTTGTTCTAAGCAAAGCTAACAGTTTACCACATCTTTGAAAGTGCTGTTCATTTATCAAGCAGATCCATGAGATGGCTAAAATCTTCGAGGAGAAGGAGGCTTAGTATCTTATAAATTGATCAGTTTGGAGCTCTCTTACTGTGAGTGATGTTTCTAAAATGCTAACATTATCTCTAATTTCTTAAAATTACACATAATTTGTGTTGTGTTGTTCACTACTCTAGCAGTTTATGAAAACACTTGACAATTAACTCTGGATGATAAGATTTAATAAGAGCTTTCACACATTTTTATCCTGCTCATCTGTTTTGAGTTGTAAATGCAACATTAACTTTTGATTTCTTTAGTGGTAGGACAGCTGACTGAATAGTAATTGAGAGTTTCAAATACTAAGGAACCATGAAATGAAGTTTCCTTGGAAATACATCTATGCCTGAAGGAAAAAGGGATTTCTTGTGTTTCCTGATTTCTCCATCGTAACTGATTAGAATGGTGATCAGGTTAAGGAAATATTGGGCACTTAGAGACCTGCTGGGGACCAGCCGAGGCTCTAATGCTCTGCAGTGATCACAACAGTGAACCCTCTTTCCATTGTAAAGGGGAAACAAGAGATGCAGGGAGGTTTTCTGGACCTATAAGAGTGGGAGCAAGAGGGAGGGCATGTTCCCTTGGCCATAGGTTATCTTCACTAGTGGTTTCAAGATCTCTCATTCCCTTCCTTTGTCCTTCCCATCTGGGAGGGGTGGCCCTTGTGCTGAAGGGCTGGTGTCAGTGGAGCCCAAGAGCATTAAGCTGTGCTGGGAGGAACAGAGCACTGCATACTGTTTCAGGCTGTATGCATGCTCCAAACAGCATCTAAATGACATTTTCCAAATTTTCCCTTTTCTAGGCACGGTGGAAAAGGTAAAATCTCCTATTCGGCATCCATAGTGGTACTCTGGTGCTGAGGAGGACCATTTTTACTCTGACTTACCCATGTTTGCTTGTCAGGATTAATGCCTGGAAATAATAAGCCTTTAACTAGGAGTTCAGCTTTCCAAGTCCCAAGATGGGTCTGGAAGCCTTCACCCTTTCCACAAAACAGGAGCAAAATTTGACTCCTCATTAGGATAGACATCATTGTTAATTTTTGTTGTTGTTGTTATATGGCATGGTGAGCACTTTTGCCTCTAGTGTTAAATGTCAAAACTCATGTATCTTTGAGAAAAAAATAATAGGATCACTCATTGTGGGACTGGCTTATAGAAATTAAGATGTCAATTTGAAAATTCATATTCCCCAAGATGCCCATTCCTTAATGGTGGGCTTAATAACAAAGGAGTTCTGACAATGATATTTGACAGTTCATTGAATTACATGATTTTTAAAAATCATTGTGAAGTGGCTGTCTGCCGCCTTCTCCACCATATTACACTAATGTCTTTTGGGACATACAATATCAGCATTGCACTGCTGCTTTTGCTCAGAGCCAGTGATGCAGGTGGCCTGATTTTCCACCTGTGAGGATAACAGTAAAATGTCTTGCATTTATGTGGGCAGGATCTTTAGAAGGCTGATATAGGAAAGCAAAACTGAAAATCTCTCCCTATAGCCTCGGTTTGGCAGTGAGACTCCCCAGCCCCTATTTGCTTTTCTTGGATCATCACTCTGACTCCACTTCAGGTTCACTGCTCTCCCTGCTAATTTTCCTCTGTCTGTTTAAAGAGGATGCAGTGATACAGATTATTACTGCATTACAGTCCAAATGAGAGACAAATCACTGACCTCTATGCATGGGAACAAATCCCTCAGGTGATACAGCTGTTCTGTAGCAGCGGCTATCTTGGAGCACTCTGATGGCATATGCATTTCCCTGAGATACAGGGCACTACTGAGTGAAAGGCAGCCTCTACACTTCCAAGTGCTGTGAATCTCAGCAGGCACAAATTGGAATGTCTTCAAATACTCACTCTCAGTTTGCAACAGCTGCATGTAAAAAGAATGTGTTGCAGGTTATTTCTTGAGCAGGATGCAATGAGCTGCCTCACATCTTGACAGGCAGAGGAGAGAAAGCAGCAACATATTTAGCTTGCAACAGTATGGATTTCCTCATATGCCATCTCCACTTGTTATTGAACCCACCTTCTCTCCTGAGGAGCAGCAGCGTCTCCTGGGTTGGTCTGATAGCTAACCTAGCATAAACCAAAGTGATCACATCTGGCAGCACCTTAGTAGAATCATAGAATAGCTAGGGTTGGAAAGGACCTTGAGATCATCTAGTTCCAACCCCCCTGCCATGGGCAGGGACACCTCACACTAAACCATGCCACCCAAGGCTTTGTCCAACCTTGCCTTGAACACTGCCAAGGATGGAGCATTCACAACTTCCCTGGGCAACCCATTCCAGTGCCTCACCACCCTCACAGTAAAGAATTTCTTCCTTATACCCAATCTAAGAGTAGTAAGACCTTGGCAGCACAAAGGCAAAAGCAACTAAATATGCTCAACTTTGAACTTGTCCAGGTCAAAACTTTTCTGGAGTCTGTCAGGTATCATTTGTGCCTGTTTTACTTGACTTGTTTCTCTTACTTGTGGCCAGAACATGTGAGATGTGGTGCATATGCAGGGCAGACCTCTGGGAGACATCTGTCCATTTGGTTTGATGGTTCCTGAGAGCTGTTGTTAGGCAGCAGGCAATGCAGCAGGTTCTAGTTTGTGGTATATGACAGTTGCACCAAGCAAAAGCCAGGCACAAGCTAGTAAATCATATTTCAAGGTGACCAAATTATAACTTTTATGACTTTTGAGTCCTCCAAGGATCTGTGTCACTGTTGGTTCTAATGAATGGTCTAAAAGCGGATTGTAGGCAGCAAATGTGATGGTGGAATAAAATGATTAAGAGCAATAAAAGCTGGAAGAGAAATGACAAAATCAAGAGAGACCTAATAAAGCTGGATAAATGGGCAATGCAGGAGCAAATGAAACACAGCGTTGCAAGAAAACTTATAACAGAAGGAATGATGTTAACTCTTTTTAGCATTCTTGAGTTCTGCATTTTGCTCTGAAGAGATCTAGGCTTTTGACAGCTTAAAGAACACTGCTACTCAGAGCCTAGGTGTGGCAACTGATGCAACATAAGAGATGGCAGGTTGTGCAATCTACCTAGACAAGACAGATGGGTGGTAGGAAGGGAAAAGGAAAACATCAGAGACTGTAGTGTTTGCCCATGGTCACTCATCAAACCAAAAGCCCTCAGAGGGCTTGAGAATGTCAGTGTCTAGGGCCAGACTCTGCGCTGCCTGCACAGATGCCCAGAGGCCAGGCCATTAACTGAGAGAAGCACCTCCAGAGGGTCATAGACATATATAGACATAGTTATACAGATGGTCAAGACAGAGGGAAGGAATCGCTCTTTGTCTAGCTCAGTTAGTTAGAGGGAGAGGTTAGATGAGTTGCTTAGGTCATATGCTCAATTTTTAAGTGGCTGGAATCAGTAAAATGACTTATACCCTGTAATTTTTACCTCTGAACCACTTCTTTTCAGCCCAAGCTGAAACTAGGGGGCTGTTCCTGGAGATGTTGAGTCCTTTTGTATTTCCCTGGGAACTGGCAGCTGTGGAAAAAGAATGTCATCAGAGGAACAAAATGAAATTAACAGTGATAAAATCCTTATGGATTCAGGCTAGCCTGTGGGGACTGAGGACACTGGTGAGGCCACATAGAGTCTTGCCCTGGCCCTCTGACATTTCTGCCCTTACACCAAGGCAGTGGGTAGAGTAGGGTACTACTCAGGACTTGGGTTGTCAGTTGGAGGTGTCTGCTTGTGTAGCGGAGGTATCTGCTAGTGTGGCGGAGCATAGCCCCTCTACCATGACAATCTGAGCTCCCTGGCTCACGATCAGATTTTATGTAGTGCTGCAAATGCTCATGCACACTGCCAGGGCCTTGAGAACCCCCAGGGCAGGAAACTGAGGACCTCTGTGATCAGCATGTTTGTTTCACTGCCAGCCTGTGGCATCATATGTTCCCTTTAGGTTTAGTCTCCTCTCTTATTCTAGTTTGGTCCGTGCCTGATGAGCCCTGATGTGTCTGTAAATAGATCCTATTTACATTTAATTGGTAAAACCAGAGCGATCTTCAGTTTTGTTTGTAGGAGGGTGATAGATGCAAGTGTTGGTTGTTTGCATGGAGATCTCACAGACTGCAAAAGCAGTCACCTGTTCCATAAAATGGAAAAAAACCCAGCCAGGCTGCCAAGTGCCTACTGAACACCAGCTGGGAAGTGTCACAGCATCAAGCAGTCCAGCTACTGACTGTGCTCACAAGCTGAGGCAAACCCAAGGATAATCAGGTAGCCTAACGGTGACAGACAGCTTAGGAAGGTGGGTTCAGAGGCTTCCCTACAGTGTGAGTGCAAGCACCTAGCCATAGTGTTGTTGGTCCTTCCCACTGGGTGATACACAGCCTAGGAAGTTGGTCTCAGGTGCTGCATAGTATGTCTTGCAGAAGCCACTGCTGGGGGCTTCTGTGGTGTAAAACCAGACCTTGGAGCAGCTTGTCTTGGGGAACCCTCAGTACATGCAGTAGATACATTCAAGTTGAAGAAAATATGATTATGGACAGCATTTATGTCCCCCTTCCTCCCACTGTGCTACAGTGGGACAAGTAAAGCATTGTGATATCAGGACATGGAGAACTATACAGAGTTTGTTATTGTAGACTGTGATTAAAAGGAGAAACAGTAATGGTCTGAAAATACCGAACCGTAGCCATACAGAGGAACAATTATCTACGTTCATTGCAGTCTATATGCAGCCTGTGTGACAGGGATACTTGCCTTATACTTCTGAGGGAATGCCTTCAGCACTGAATATATTGATGCAGTGGGAGATTCCTGGAAGAGTTACAGAGCCTTAACAGTTGAGGGTTTTAAGAATAAATCTGCTTAAAGTGTATAAAACTGATGATTAATTCAGACAGGGAAGTGGTGGAATAGATGTTCTATCCTGTTCCTTTCTAACCCATGTTCTGTGATTCCTGTTGCATCAGGAGGCTAAAAAGCTCTCAGAAGTCTCTCAATAGCAGGTTTGCATGTTCTACACCATTTCCTTGATCATGGTGGTTTCAGTCCTTTGTCTAGTGTTATAAAACCAATGGGATATGTGAGTGTAAGTGCTCCAGGATAAGTAAAAGAATCATTATGACATAATTTTCAGTGCTTTTTCTGTAAGGTGAACCTGGTGTAAGGCAGGTTCAGGTGATAAGTAGAACCCATGGCATACTATGTTTGTGAAGGCACAGCTTTTCATCGTGTCAGGTGAGCAGATGTTTGAGAAGTCACTAAAATTTTTTATCCTGCTGGCTGCCTGGCTTTCCAGGGCGCATGACTTTGTAGAACTCTGTGGAAACAAGGCTCCTGTCTTAAATTAGTACAGCCAAAGATGAGGCAAAGTAGAGACAGCAGTGTTTCACACACATCTGCAACAGAAACTGAGCCCAGTACTGACATGGTAAAAGTGTGGTAACTGGATGGTTATGTCTGTGCATCTGTTTCCTGGGTATTTCGAGATGGGCAGATTCCTTAGCTAGAAAGAAACCTTCAAATGCCTTTGCTGACTTTTCTGCTTTCAAAAGCCTTTTGCCACCTTCCATGAAACTTGTGTTAGTGTAATTTCCCTGCCCCTTCCCATTTGCACATGCAAACAAGATAAAATCCAGGCTCAAAACTTTAATTGCAGAGTAAGAATAGCCATAAATGGATATTGCATGTTACAGTCTGTCACGTCTCTGAAGGCACGAGATTTTGTCAGGGCTGTGTAACTGGTTTCCAAACTTCAAAATGCCCCAGCCATAATGTTTCAAAAATCATCGGCCAAGACTTCCTTTTTATTTCACCTTGGTTGCAGCGCACTTGGGCTGGTATTAGGAAGAAATTCTTTACTGTGAGGGTGGTGAGGCACTGGCAGAGGTTGCCCACAGAAGCTGTGGCTGCCCCATCCCTGGTAGTGTTCAAGGCCAGGCTGGATGGGGCTTTGAGCAACCTGGTCTAGTGGAAGGCATCTCTGACCATAGCAGGGGGTTTGGAACTGAATGAGCTTTAAGGTTTCTTCCAACCCAAACCATTCTATGATTCTACAATTCACTGCTAAGGACAAGGCCCAAATGAACAGCAATAAAAGAAGGAGACAATCTGCTTGAACCTGCAGACTGAAGGCCTGTCTCCTTGACACGATGCAGATGAACTATTTTTTCTTGATGCTAAAGGCATGTAAAGCCACAGAAAAACACTAACTGCTGTGAGTAAAGTAGTCAATAAATTACCATCAGACTCTCCCTTCTGTTTAAGTTTTATTAAAAGAGGTGCTAAGGTATTGTACTGTATGCAGTACATCATATTTATTACCAAAATTAACAAATATACAAAACTTATACATGTAATTTTCTTACATCCATTTATTGGTTTATAATACTGCATTTGTTCAAGTAGGTTATCTACAGTATGTAAACATCCCTTGGATTGACCTCACACAGATTAGGAAAGCCCATCTAACCCATGTAGTTACCAAACATAGTTTTTTCTTTTTTTAAAATTTATTTGGCTTTCATTGGTAGAATCTAATCTTCACATTTGGCACATGGAAGAGACATCTACAGTGCAAAAGAGGCAGATTTTCTGGTTTTGTTCTGAACAGTTTAGCGGAGTCATGGTTTTAAGGAGCCAAGAATAAATTTACACAATCTTGATAGGAGATGGATTAGTGTTAACGCCAATGACTTATAGATCAGCCATTAAACTAGAGCAGAAATTCAAAGCCTCTTCCTCAGCCCTCTCAGCCAGGTGGAAAAAACCCTCAGCCTTGTTTCTGAAGGATTATAAAAGGACTCTGTTAGCAACAAAGAGAGAAGGTTTCCTTTACAAAGAGCCCTCCGAGATTCCAGTTTCAATTTTCTGCTTTGTAGAATTTTTTCTTTTTTTTTCTTCCTCTTGTTAGCAAGCAATTTTTTTTTTTTTTTTTCCTTTTTAATGGGGGAAAAATGACTGGTGGGGAACAGATATTCTCTGCTGGCAATTTCTTAGTGAATTGGAGATTACAGTTGGAGTTCGTAGATTTTTGAACCCAGAAGTACAGAGCTCAGTAAGCTGCCGTGTACAAGGGAGAGAGAAAGGGAGAAAGAGAATAAATGTCATTATATTCCAGCTGTGGAGCTTTTCAATTTTGCTGTATAAAACAGGAAAAAACTTTCTTCCTTCTGCTTCCCACTGTTTCACAAACGTGACTTAATTTAACTGAGTAAAGCTGATCCAGAGAGACCTTCATTCACACCCTTCTTCCCATTCTCATTCAAGCACCGTATTGCTATTTTTTAGGAGGCCTCACTCATGTCCATGGAAGCATCTGATGAGAATGGACCTAACTGGACACCGTTTTGCATGGAAACTCCTCTGCCATTCCTCGTCTGTTACCACAGAGCCCCACTGCTGTCCGTGGCACCGTACATCTCGGCCAGCTTTTTGAAGCGCGGCCCCCAGTCTGTCAGGTAGTCATAGCTCTGGTCTGAGTCTGTCGTCACCGACTGTAGGGAGCTGAGTGACTCCGCCACCGAGCCATTCCCTTCGAACATGTACGTCTGGAGGGAGTCGAAAGGAGGTGCCCACAGGTCCATGTCAGCTTCGTACAGCTTAGCAAGCACATAGTTGTGGACGTTGTTGTCCATGACGCATGCCTGAGGCACATATCGGGAGAGGCTCTCTATTTCAGGGAGCATGTCCTGTCGGTTTTTCACCACCAGCTGGGCCTCCCGCGGGTTCCACATGGCAGCAATATCGAAGGCCTCCGTGTCCTCCTCCCCGCCACCCTCGTCGTCATACCTGACGATGTTCTCGTGGATGTTCTCCTCCTCATCGATGATGTATGGCTGCTTCCGCTGGCGCCGCATGGAGAGGATGAGAAGAACCAGCACTGCAGGAGGCAACAGAGACATGGGGCCATCAGTGAAGGGGCAGATCTTATGAGGGCTTTAGACTCCCTGCTGCCCTGTTTTCCCCTTCATGAGCCCAGTCAGTCCCTTGGATTTAAAGAGCTGTGGTGTTTGCAGGCGGGTGGTGTAGCAATCCTTAATCCCCAAGTCTAACTTAGTAGTGTGAGGTACTGCTAATCTGTCCCTTTTCCAGCCTTAATTCTTAACTCTCAGTGACAAGGCATGTACATCCAGTGGTGCTTGTGATGCACTATAGCAATACTTGAGCTACTTTTGTTAGCCAGATCAGACAATCAATAACAGTTTACCTGCAGTGGCACACAGCTTCATAGAGGTACATTTTTTTCCTGCTGTGTAAGAGGCTTTTGCAGCCTGCTTGCAGCCCCCAGCCCAAGGTCTGACTCTTTGGCTTGGTGCTGCGCGTCACATAGATGGATGGTGCCAAGGCACCATGGTGGTACGTTTCCCTACATAGCAAAATGCAGAGCTAGCCCTTTGGTCTCCTCCAAAGCTTTTTTTTGGTTTTGTTTTATCTGCAGTCCTATTGCAGTGCTGCTGTGCTGGTGCTCGTCATCCTGTCCGTGCTTCTTAGCATGGGGACAAGTGGTCATACAAGCACCAGAGACCTTTATTATTGAAAATGTGCCATTAACTGGTGACTGTATTTCCAGGGCTAGAACTCAGCAAAGGTTTTGAATGCTGAAATTTCCACCTGAGGTACCTAGGCTCCTTTGAACAGCCAGAATTGAGACACTTCTAAAGAATTTTTCCTGTATCTTACTCCACTGTTCCTCAAACTGTGTCCCCTGAAATTTCAGGGAATGTGTGTTTTGAACTAATATCTCATGACTCGAGAGAGTGAATGAGGGCAGTGCTGAAGTTCTTTTGGTACAAGCAGCTATCAGGGGACATAGAAAGTTTGGGCAAGAAAGGAATGAAATTTATTTGTAGAGACAGAACACATGCAAGATGCTCAGCTCTTTTATAGCAGCACAGGCATCATTTTAATGTAGTGCCTCAAGGAAAACGTATGGAGGTGGGAATATCTACTGTCAGAAGACGAGATGGAATAGGGCTTACTATTCCTGTTTCCTGTGAGAGCACATGATCAGAAACTGCTGAGGATGAGAAAGCAATCTGTCCCCAGCCACAGCTCTCAGGACTTTCTCCTGGCATACCTCTTCCAGGAAAGCCGGGTGATATTAGACACCCTGGCACTTTGGCATCTGGCAGAAATATTTTGCAGGCCATAGTTTTCCCTCATTCCTAAACCACAGGGTCTGAAGCCATATGCAGCTGACTATACCATCTGGCCATCTGGTACTTGATTTGGCCCTTTCAGTGTGTGTGTGTCTACGTATAATATATACATATACATAGATGTGTGTGTGCACGTGTGTGTGCATCCTTCACCTTTGGTTGACCAGCAACACCCCTGGCCAGAGCTGAAGAGCCTGACCTTTTTCAAGAAGCCAAGGATTTACCAAGCAGGACGAAGATGCATGCAAGGATCGCAATGAGTGCCCCTCTGCTCAGGCTGACAGGGAGGACATAGGCCTCTGCGTTGCAGGACATCACCATGCCGTTGTCATCGCAGCTGCACACGTGCACAGTCAGTGTGCCTGTACTGCTCAGCATGGGGCGGCCGTTGTCACTGATCAGGATGGGGAGGTAAAAGGTGTTCTGCTCATGTTGTCTGAAACCAGAGCGTCTCGTCAAAATCCATGCCGTGTTATCTGAGGGTAGAAAATAAATGGAGAGAAGAGCTTACGTGCAGAGCACATGAATTCAGCAGAGAAGGAAGGTTAAAAAATCACCCCTAGACACACACAGTTATTTGTCTTCTCTCTTTCTTTCTTTGGTTTGTGTCAATTTGTCACAAATCAGCATTTTGCTTCTGCCTCCCTTATTACAGTCTCTTCTCAGGCCACAGCTCCAAACCTGCAAGGCATACACACCTTAGGAGCTATTTTTACCCCTTCTGATATGAAGTGCCCAGAGCAAACTCACAGCCTCCAGATTTAGCTGAAAGAGCTTTCAGAAGGCATGACAGAAACAAACAGTTGAAGGAAACTTGTTGTCCCTGTTTGTTCATGCTCAACATCTTTTCTAGACCTCACTCTTAAGCGCTGGCACTGCTGGTGTATAACCCTTGTTGACATGTTAAGGTACTTTTCATGTTTTTTGATATATGGCATGGTCATCTGCTTGAGTCAACAAAAAGACAAAGGAAAAAACAGATTGCTATTCTAGAGCAGCAATGAGTTGAAAACTTGCAACCAAACATTTTTTTCAGTGCAATACATGCAATTTCATTGGCACTTTTGCCATTGAAAGGAGTCAGAATGCTTTATGTCATCATCGTCAGAACTATTCTGCTTTGATATGACCATTCTGCTTCATTTAGTGTGACTGCCTGTTTTTTATATAAATCAAAAGTAATCAAAGTGATGCTGCTGAAAAAAATAGTAAAAGAGTGACCTAACAGTCAGTTGCTGTTGGTCATTTCAAGCGAAATTCCTACCTTTGGGGCTTCTTCTCCATATTCAGCATCTTTTTTAAAATGTCAGAATTTCCCAATGGCATTTGAATTCCTGCCTACCCTCTCCCTCAAATTCCTCAGACTGCACCATGTTTCCTAATGAGAAAGAAACTGAACTCAGGAATTTGTTCTTCTCATATCACAGGAATGCCTAGGCAAAATCTTTGGAGATCAGTGATGATTTTTTAGTGCTGACTTTCAAGCTTCTTCGCCTCAGAGACTTTTGGAAAGCATTAAGACTGGATGTCTGCAATGTGAACTGGGCCACCTGGGAGTCAAAAGGAACCTGCGTGAAAATTGGCCCTTCTTACAAACATGTCTGCAAGTCTTGGTCCAGCAATGATAAATGGGGAACACAAGTAATTTTTCTCTTTGGCAGACCTACCTGACCTGACCCCATGCAGTGATGCTGTGGGATTTTGGGAGCTGAGTTTCATGCAGTTTCTTTTACTACTTAGTTTTGTTTCCTGTTTCCTTGGTTCAAAAGAGGCCACAGTCGGGCCACCTGCATCTTCAGCTTGTTGCCAATGTACATTTGCTAAGCCTGGAAATGCAGGATGCCAATCGGCTCTTCCCAAGTGGGTTGGCACAAAGCTGCTGCAACCCAGAAGTGGCAAGAAACCTGATCACAGGTACACTGTGGAAAAAACCCAAAATATCAAGAAGGGATTGTTCTACTTCCTTATTATTTCCCTATCAATTTACTGCTAAAATTGTAATCTTGGGTTATTTTCTTCAGTGCAGAGACTCAGGTTGCATGCAGATAAATCAGCTGTATTATCTGCTGCAGTCTGAACATCAGAAATTATTTGATGGCTTTTAGGAGTGAAATCAGGAGCGTTATATACAACTGGCTATGGAATATAAGCAAACTCAAGCTAGACTCACTAGACTTGCCTGCTAGACTTAAATTATGCTCAGAATTCCATATTTTGTGCTGCAAATCTTACAGCATCATATGGTACTGGTGCCCATACCCTTGGACTTTCATGTGCCCTCTAGTATGTGCTTTACAGCTATTAATACCACATCTTTTCAACACTGGGCCTGTTCTAGCATATGAAAAAGCAGCCCAAAGGGCAGAAAATGGCCAAGTGCCTGCATTTATGCTGTGTCAATGGAAATGTCTGAGTCATCTTAACAGTGTACTAATTTGGTTGCTTTTCTCTTTCCTGGGTGAAAGACTCACTCTCTTTAAACCGACTTACAACAGGAGTAACAAATTCTATTCTATGTCTAGGTGACAAAAAACCTTCATCTTATGTGAAATTGCTCTTTGTGAAGAAAAAAAGACTTCATTATTCTGAGCTGATCATACTTTGCCTGTAAAAGAAGTCGAAGGCAGTAAACCTGGCTGAAGCTGTGCAAAATCAGCTAGTGAGAGATCTCAAGTGTTTTTAATCATAACTTTGTCTTTTCAGGCCAAACCCAAGTCTCTATAATCAAATAACAATAATAATTTTATACATATATATATTTGTTTTTGCTGTGATATGCTGAACATATCACCCACGTCTTAAATGTTCTTGGTGACAAGATTCTCCTGGTGACTCTCAGCATTATGTTTCATCCCTTTGTTTTGTTTTGCTTTGCAATAGTCAGGCATCCAAATCATCCCTAAAGAATCACTTTACCTGTTACTTTGCAACTGCAATATGTTGGTGCCAAAGCTTGTTGTGTGACTCATCAAAAGCTAATGTGATCTGATGTACTATTGCAGTGTGAAGGACACGCCGGGATGTGGTGCAGCATGGCAGAAAAAGGACTACACAATTTTCTTCCAAATTTGATATCTGTTAAGCCTCACCCGTCAAGAGAAGAGGGCTTGTGAGGACATGAAAACCCCATTATATAATAAGAAAAAAAAGGCAAGCATGATAAGAATGCACAACATTTTTGCATCACAACTTCCATCACAGCTTCTTTTGCTCACAAAGGCTGGATAGTAGCACTTAGCTACAGTGCTGAGCAGAGATACTGATGATCACAGCATAGCTGGTCCTGAGCCTGTGTCATTAGAAGGAGGTGAAAACTGTACTTCCTGTAGGCGTACAGGCTGGTGTCTTTATGTGGTTGTGAGAGCAAGCCGTGGAGTATCTCATTCCTGCAGCTTTCTGCCCCACTGAAATTGGTGTACCTCCCTGGAGAGGTTAGGGGAATTAACCACTGTGTAGGTCCAAACACTGAGATCAGAGCTAACCACCACTCTTCTTACAAGAAAAGCTTGTTTTCTTTCTGTGTGCATCTGTACAAGAACGGGGGATGGTTAGTGCAGAACTTCTGTTAGTTTTTAAAACCTAATTGTAATAATTATGAATATAGGGAAATATACAAAGAAATATTTCACCAGGAGTGGCAGAAAGAGCACAAGGAAGCAGGCATTACAGATGCCACTGGCTTGAGGAAGGGTTCACATTTTTCCTTGGGGATTTTCAGCTCACTGCTTTTGCTCTCTGCCGAAGTGTGAGGTAGACCGCGGTTTTAGGGGAGGAACAAACAGCCCAGAATTTTCTAGGACAAGTTTAAACACAATGGGGAGGACTGCCAGAGGCTTCTAATGATGGTCCTGGCGGTGGGATGACACTGATACCTGCACCCATGAAAACGTCTGCTCTCTTCATCAGTTTACCCAAAGATGAAGGCCAGCAGTTAAGGGTCAACAGAAGATCAGCTCAGAGTTTAATCTGGAAATGCAGGAAGATTATTTTGTTCATCCCATTCTTACACCAAGCCTCTTTTACTTTTCTCTAGCATAATCTCAGTAGATTAAGAAGCAGGCAAAGATGGCTTGACAACGTCCTACATGAGTAACCAAAGAGATGGGAGACTCCAGCTCAATTCCCTGCTTTATCACATATATCCAACAAGGCCTTGGGAGGTCATTTAGGCACAGATCTTTTCAGATACATGTCTATCTCCCACTGATTTTACTGAGCTCAAAGGGAATTAGGCATGTAAGTAGCTTAATTTCTTTTTGCCCTGGATCCCCGACTGTAAAAATGGAGAACAATAGGATTTCTCTGTCTACCAGAGATATGTGGAGAATAAATAGACTGAAGAAGTTCTCAGAGACTAAAATGACAAGGGCCAAAGAAATATGTAAAACAGCTCATCAGAATGCAAAGTGTGATCTATCTGTTGCTCAGTATAAATCAAGGTTTTAATTGTGCCAGGAAGGCTGCATGTTTTGCAGTTTCTCCTACTGCTATATTGGACAACCAAGTAATCAGCACAATTGCAAATCTTAATAGCGCCTTCCCGCAGCCTGAGAAACATTGCTGTCTTGTGTTTACATGTGGAGGCTGTGACTAGCAAGGACGGTTCTGTTTCTTGTCTTGCCACCCTGCGACATACAATATAGCTACCCCCTCTGTGACTGTGTCATATGATTTATGTAGTCCTTAGTGGTCTCTAGCTGAAAATATAAATATAAATTATTGTTGCTGAAATGACTACTGCATTCCAAATTGCTGAGGCACTAAATTAATCCTTAATGTGTATATTTCAAATAGTCAGTGGTTTGATACTTTACATTTTTTATTTCAGGTCTGTAACCAATAGTACCCTAAGCTTCTTGTGCTGTATATCTCTGGAAAACTGGTATTTTACAGAGAGTGGGAGGCACAGCCATTCAGTCATTGCTGTCACTATAAATTATCACAAGTATGGCCTTAGACAGAAAAAGTGCATCTGATGCTGAGAATTTTGTTTCTTTTTTTAGAACAATGCCTTGAGGATGAAATGAGCCTAGTTTGCCAAATGCTTTAGCAATAGTTGTGTTTTATTTGTTCACTTATTTTGGCAATATATATTCAAAAATAAAAAAAGAGAGACAATGGGAGAGAGAAGGGGATAAAAATGCAAGAAATTGTGCGTGGAGGCTTCAGGGACACTATAGAAAGAAAATTGGTTTTAGGATGAAAAAACATTAGTGTGCAGTATAGGAGGGTTCCAAACTTTGTAAGTAGCATGTTTTAATAGATGTTTGCAGGGGCTTCTTTGTTAGCCTCAACATTGCTTTTTCATATGCCTGCAGAGGCAGAGATATTATGGAAATACATGCGACAAGCAGGCAAGTGTGGGAGCAGGGGCAGGCACGCTGCTTGGAGACCAGCACAGATGCTGCAGGTGGCCCGTCTTTCTGCTCATTTATTCTGAATCGCTTCCTGATCTGCTGTACTTTACATACTAAACTCCTACTGAAATCCAGCCCCTTCATATTGGCTTTCAAAGCTCTGCACCAGGTCACTCAAAGTCCTCCCTCTTTCCCCATGAAGGCTGTTGTGGATCTGACCTAAGCACCAGTATCTGCTTGTGGAGATCCTCTAGCAACAGCAGTCATGCAAAGGCTTGCCACAGTGGGGCTTTCCCGCAGGCTGTAAGCCTACCAAAGCTTCCCCAAAAGAAGTAAATTCCACTGGTTAGGACACTCATGTGCCAGTACTTTGCCATGAGTCTACCCGCTGGTATTTCAGTTTATACTTAGCAGATCTTACAGAGACTTTAAGCTGTATGCTGTTATCCCCCTATGCCTCTGCACATCCTTCCCTATCTCCTGCCCTTTCCTACAGAAATGAGGATGTACAAAAGAGGGAGAAAAATAGCGCTTGGGAGAAAAGACTAGAACAGCACTAGAACCTTCCCTTTCTGTGCCTGGGAGAAAACATGAAAAGTACAAAAAAACCCCCAAAGGAACAACATAATTCCCTTCAGATATGTCTCGTAGTTCCAGTTGCTATCCTACCTTTAAGCATCTCCTTTTGAACGAACGCAATTTCCACTCTGTTATCCAAGATGCCTGCAACCTGGCCACAAGATCTGAATTTGAACAGAACACTGGCACATTTCATCAAAGAAGAAAAAGGGGCCTATTTCTAGAGAATATTTATAAAGAAGAAAATATCATATAACCTTCAAGTGTATTAAGTAATGTCATTTTATTGCTGCCTTTAAGGAGCAGGTGTCACTTGGTATTATTTAAAATGGCAGTCTTATCACACAGTGTAAGTCACATCCTCTCAAGTCCAACTCAGGCATTAGAAATTAGAGTATCTAACTGTCTGTGTCCACTTTGATTACCTTGATTGTCCCTTAGAGTAAAGTTGGGGTTGTTGGCTGCCTCTGGAGCCAAGCTATAGTAGAAGTGCTGACCATCCTGTGGATCATCCCTGTCGATGGCGCTCACTGTCTGGATCAGCTACAGAGTATGACAACAAAGCAGAAACAGTTGAGAAGCAAAATATATATAATATGAATAAACAGATATCATATACATTTATATATATAAGCAAATGGAGCATTTGAATGAAACTGTCTTGCAGATGTACAGTAGATAAATCAAAAAGAGACTCAAAACCTTGCAGGCTTCATATATTTTGCTATGATCATGCAAATCACCTTTAAACAGAGGAAATAGTTGGTTTACTTCGAATAACAGACACTTTTCTCTCATGCATCCCTATTTTCTGTTGCACATTCATTTTTTCAGGGTGTTCAGAAGACTCATTGTGCGTTAGAGAGCTTGTAAGTAGTCCATGCTTATTTTCAACTTAATTTTGCAGGTAGAAAAGGATTTCAGGTTAATTATTTTATCACTCTTAATTTTAAGTCAATTAAATTCTTTCCAAGTTGTCAGTGGAAAAGAGAAAAAGTAATGGCAACCATGCAAACACTCTGTGTGTGCAATATATAACATCATGGAAAGAAATGAAGACAATGTTAAACCCATAAAGAGATTTGTCAGCTAGCCTATAGGGGCTTAGTAAAGTAGGTCTAACCGCTTGAAGCACAGTGAGCTATAGCTCTGTCTGAATAAACATTCTGACATCTTTTTAGTCAAGGAATAAATCTTCACCTGGATTTTTGCATTCAAAAGTTATTTTTGAATTCAAAGGCAAATGTCAGACCCATAAAGTCTTGTTCACCACCTTAAAAATTATTTCAGAACTTTTCAAAGAGTGGAAACAGAAGCTGTCTTTCTTCACATAAGGAAATAGTTTAGAGTGCATTTCTCAGAAAACTTATTATTTAGGACACTCACATTTCAAAACCAAGAAAAAAAGTATGCAATGATTTCTACTCCCTGTATTTTTAAGATCCTCTGTAAATTAGGGAGATGAAATTATCCTATATGTGATAGTTGTGAGACAGTTGTCCCAGCAGTGAGTAGCTAGTTCATTCTGCTTCACAGCAAGCTGGAAGAAGCTTCAGTGAACACACGGCGATATTGCGAGCATAATTTTTCCTTCACAAATCATGAGTGATGTGTCTATACGTTTAAACTGTGCTAGTCAGTTTTGCACTAGGAGACACAAGTCTCCACTGTGGACCCTGGCTGGCAAAGCACCCAAGTTGCCTCTCTACAAGCAATGAGCAGTACAGCTCATGCCAGCTCCAGTGAGAGACAGATCATGTCCATCTGTGACAAAGGCAGACCTTGTTCAAGTGATTTAATGGGCTTTTAGAAGGGAGAGGAGCAAAAAGGCTTCACTGCTTGCTTAGACGTCCTGGTTTACAGTGTGTGGAGAGGGAAGTCCTGTGTTGTCCATGACTCTCTGTCCCAACAAAACAGGTTCAGCTTGGCTCCCCTTTGAAGCTGATGTAGTTTGTTACACTCAAATCCCACAAGTCCAGGGTGCTTAAGGCTCTTATAAATAGGGTCTTTTAACAGTAAGCCTTGTCTGCCACAGGTGGGCCGGGATAACTCCATGGCATTTCTCATAACACTTCTCTCTTTGTTGCTGCTACAGGACACACTGGGTGTTTGCCTGATGGCATCTGCCCAAAGGAAGGCTTAATTTCAGCCATGAAGCATATTGTGCAGTGATCCTAGAAACTACTGAGGGAGAAAAAAGAGGTACTAAGTATGATGCTAATCCCGGTGTGATGTACTTGCCTTTGGAAAGCAGCACAGACAGCTGTTGACCAGAGTTCAGGTGAAATGTGTGGTTAGCTGAACCCTCTTTTCAATATTCACCCTTTCTGACATGCTGCCTTTGTGTAGGACGGCATTCCCTCCCCAGCCCCTGGCATTACCAGTGTTTCTCACCTGCCCTGCTTTGGCATTTTCACAAACAAAAGCTTCATAAAACCTTGCAAACTCCGGTGCATTGTCATTCACATCCAGGACTTTCACTGTCACAGAGACGCTGCCCACCTGAGAGGGGTTGTCTGGAAGAAGGAGGCACAACGTAAAGAAAGGCAGTGTACAGGAAGGCGAAGGGGCTGCTCCTCACGTTGCTTAAGAGGTAAAGCAGTTTTTTGGGTACTGACTCATGTTAAATGGCATTTTCCCATAGGCAGCTGAGACTGCTTGTGGGTTGTATGACTTGGAGTGAAGCTGCAAATGCATCTCTCTCTAGCCTTGGCTTTTTCTAGCCTTTCCTTTCTGATCACATCTTTTTCAAACAAATTCCATGAAAACTTGAACCTGATTTAGTCCAATGGGACTATTTCTATAACAAAAGTTATAGACAATGCCCAGTATTTTGCTTTTACTGTCCCTTGATTGGGCAATAGTATTTGTTAAGCCTCTCTGCTGGTGGCACAAATTAGAAAGGGACTCTTTTAAGGATAGGTTTGTGATTCAGATCTCGTTGAAAGTGGTAATTCTGCAGTTCGGAATTTGCTCAGAATTTATGTTCCTTGAACTCACAAATGCTGTCAAAGTTTTGATACTTTGTACAGATGAGGTTAAAATGTAGTAACACATGAAACCGTATAGAAAAGCTTTCACTGGAGCTTAAAATTGCAATGAAAATTTTGCATTCTGCATGCCATCATTTGTGATATTTCTGTCCCATGGGTTCATTAGCTTTCTTTGCCAGTAAATCCATACATCATTTCACATATCTTCACAATTTCCAAACTAAGTGGCCACAGACTTATTTTTTACTGTTTTTTTCCCCAAAACATATTTTTTCCTTTATTTAATGTTAAAACACTAAGCAGAAGGAAAAAAAAAAAAAAAGGAAATTCATTATTATGAGGTCAGAAAAGGTGCAAAAATCCAGAAAATTCTTAAAAAAGAGTATTCTCACCTACTTTTTCACCATACCACTTTGTGCATTTATCTCCAAATAGATCTCCCTTTATAACAAGGAGTGATATGTTCATATAAACAATAGAGAATTTTTTTATACCCTGGAACTTTCTTTAATGTTCAATGTACCATATCCGTAACATATGTCACATTGTATCATTGAGATAATACTCTTAAACTATATTGTTTCTCCCTAATTTATAATTTAATCCTTCATCTTCCCACATATCCATACATATCTTGCTAACACACCTGTCATTATGTCAGATGAATGTCTGCATTTACACTCTCAGCAATATTGATATAACTTTCTACAGCAGCAGCTTTATTCAGGAGTGCACAACTATGACATTTTTGCAAGTATTAACTAGACTAAAATACTGTGTTGCGCATGTACAGATCAAACCCGACAGAGTATTGATGGAGAGTGAGTCAAAAGAAGACATGCCTTTGTATTGCTCTCACCTTTGAGTGCTGCTGCAGGGGCAGCTACTACACACTTGTGTGTGTATTTGGATTTACATGGAATTGCAATGGCCACTGATGACTGGAAATAAAACTTGCATCAAAATAGATGGGGGTGAGATCCTATCATGTCACCAACTCCTCACTATTAAAAAGGAGGCAGAATGGGTGTGAGATCCTATCATGTCACCAATTCCTCACTAGTAAAAAGGGGACAGAAAAACATGTTCTGGAACAACCTGCAAACATGTGGCAGGGTCACCCTGACTCTTGTGAAATCTTCTCTTTGCTAACCTCAAGTTGGCTGATGCATTTTTGTGCAAGCTTCTTGAAACTTTTTTCTTCAGAAACTGCCCCATATCTCTGGTACAGCCTGAACATGCAGGGAACTCTCTCAGACATGAGGAATGACTCCGCTATTGGCAGCAAGCTTCTGAAAAGCTGCTGCCCCTCAGCAGATGCACTGAGATCCTGAGCAAAAGCTATATGGACCAGAGAGATTTCTGGTGAAGACTGGGTGAACCTTTTATTTGTTTATATACCCCAAACTCCTTTATGAATCTCACATCTGTTAGTATTTCAAACTCAGCTAAATTTTTTGTAGAGACACTATGAAATACTCAGCATCTCCTTGCTCTCACAGCCTAGGTAAATGTTTGGCACAGATGAATCCTGAGCGGAGTTCATTGTAAAACCAAAATGCATAACGAGTTTAGTGATCCCAGAGCCTTCTGGCCCAAATTATTTATGTAGCAAGCAGATGGTGATGACCTTTACTTGCTGCTGAACTAGAGCAGATTTCAACTGGTGACCTAATGGTGCAGGATCACTTCTGCCTACCAGTCCCTGCACCACTCAATCATCCCAGGTAGGACTGGCAGCTCTGGCAGCTGTGCAGCCTATATAGCATCTGCTTTAGCTGCCTAGCCCTTCTGAAGAGACAGAGCTTTTGCAGAAACACATCAGAAATAGTTTTAAATAAATCCCTGGAATACTAATGAATTGGAAAAGTAGCGCTCTGCATTGAATTGCCAGCCTCTACTCCCACCATCCTGTGAAAGGGAGCACAAAAAATAAATAAAATGCAGTATTTACTTGTCAATATCAGAAAAGTAATTCAGTTAACACGGCTTCCCACTCAGTGCGTAAGAACATGTGAACTGCTGAATCTGTCTCTCAGCCTGCTTTGTCTATTGTATATTTTTAATCTATGTACAGTTTGCATTCTCCTTACTCAGCTCCATGGCCAGCACAGTGATGTTGTGCCAAGAAACATCTTCCCGGTCAAGAGGTCTTGCAGTCATCAGTGCTCCTGATGTAATGTCGACATAAAAGAAGCGCCCTGGATCACTGCTTCTGTCGATTGAGTATCTGCAAGAGTACATATTAAAAGTATTAAGCAAACCCTTGTGAAAACTGTGTGTTATAGAAAACAAAATACTCCAGCAATGGGAATAATCTCATAGCCAGCAAATCCACATTCTTCCACAACCTAGTTATATGCTTCATTGACTTGTACAGGTAAAGTCAAAAAACTAGTTCATGTAGCTAACAGCATTTAATGGTGAGTACTACTTGGATGGAGCTAGAAGACAGGAAGATTTAGAGGAAGAAGCCTCAAAGCAAGGCACAGCTCAGCACAGGAACATCTGCTTTACAGAGAAAATCTGTCAGTGAGGAGTGTGATCTTTTTTTCTAAGCAAAATAATTATGCCCTTTCCTTGGGCACAGTTGAGACAAGATGAAAATTACTTTACCCAGCTCATTTTCTGAGCACCTTACGCTGACAAGGAGGAACTCTTCCCTCCCTTGTGCTTTTGTATTCTCTCCTCCTTCAGGGGATTAAACTCCACCTGCATCCTGAACCATCCATACTGATTGAGCCATGTCAACTCAAGGGGATGATGAATGGCTTTCTCATATCATCCACCTAGAAAAGCAGCCCCCTCTGTGAGGCTGATTCATCATAATTGCTGAACCTGCCTGGCTAATATTGTGTTAGTTTAATGCTGGGAATAAGCTTTTTGTATCCATGAGCAAGTAAATGTGGTGGTACCTGAAGGCCAGAAAACTTGGGCAGGGAGTCAGCTGATTGACAGCTGTCACTGCTGTACTCATTCAGTCAGAGGGACCATTTTGCAGGGTGTGTAAAATACTCAATACCCTTCATATGCATCACCTTGCTCTTAACAACATTTTGCATGAGTTGTCCTCCTAGCTAACTATAATCATGGTAAGAGGTCCTTTGGCAAAAGCCACCCATGAACCTATGTAAATGTCACAGCCTAGAACAGAGCCCAGACTTATCCTCAGTTTTGCTGGTTCTTTCTTTGAAGTTGATGGGAAGTGAAAACATTAGTTGTAACAGACTCTGAACAGGGCCTGCTCTTCTGAATTTTCTCCTTTCAGCACAAGTGCATTGACTGGAACAAGCATGCCAGCCTGATCTTTATATAGGAACTTATTAAACTGGGATATAAAATATTATTGAACTGTGCTGTTGGGAAATTCTTTTACAATTTTTTTTCAGAAAAATCAAAGAAGGTGGGATAGCAGGTTTGCTTTCCTTTCCTTTCCAGTCCTTCCCATCCCTTCTTGAATAGATTTCTTAGGCCTTTGATTTATTTAGGAAATGAGTGTTCCTATATTTAGCTATAATAATTATTCTTGCATGAGAGCTATAAAAAGAATTTTTCTCTGACAGTTTAAGGCCAACAAGTATCTGAAATTGAATATGGCTTTGTGATTAAGTGTTCAGGTATTAATCACTGGTGTCAAGAGGCACAGGTGGAGCCTCTGTCTGGATTCTCCATGTAAGTTCTCCTGCTAATAACACCTGCTCCTTCACACTTGTTTCCATTGTATTCTTTAGGCAATCTTCCTGAGTCACTTAACAACAATCATGGTATATTTTCAACCATTATAATTTCACAGTGTGAGAGTCCAGAAACCGGATGTTGGGAAAATGAGGATTTGAGAGTTCCCCTGTGTTTAGTGAGCCCTCTCACAACGTGTCCTGGATTTTCCATACTGGAAAAAAATGGCAAAAGGAGAGTCAGATCACTGTTTTAATTTCAGATAGATTTCAGCTTGTGCAACAAAATATGGGATTTTGGTTTTCTTGTATTGCCTTGCCTTGTGCAAAGTGAATGCAAAGCAAGCCTAAACCACTCACAGAATGATACTACACAAAGGTGTCATGAATGGAGTGAACCACATGACAGGCAAGGAGAACCAGATCTCAACATTTGTATTTTAGATAGCATTATAAGTAGTATTTATTCTTCTTTTTTTTTCCCCTGTTTCCTCTACCCCAACCATTTACATTTGTATGTACTAGGTGTGGGGGAGGAAGGAGAGAAGGGAGGAAGGAGGAAAGAAAGGAAAGCGAGAAGGGCAGAAGCTGGGAAGAAAGAGAGCAAGAAAGTCAGGAAGGGACAGAATTACAAAGGAGTCCGCGAATATTTGCAACTGTTTTTTTTTTTTTATTGTAATGTATCTCTGGTGATGCATTCTGTGCTTTATAGAGTGCTGTTTCAAGGGTAGTCACTGGAAAACTCTGAAGAAAACTAAGAGAAACCTCATTAAAAATAACAATGAACACTTCTGCCTTCTGATAGTCCACAGAATTACTCTTACATTGTTTTAAGAAGATTAGCACAAAACTGTTTGCACTGCAGTGTTTGGATAACGCTAGACAATAATCAGCAAAATAGGATGCAAGTGGAAAAAAGGTTGGGGTAATGAAATTGTGATGTAGACAGTATAATACTTACTTTTATTGAAGAATTTGAGACAATATTATGAGAAGTATGATAACCTTATAACATAGAAAAGATAGGTATATTAAGAAAGCAGAGACGAAAAACTAATTAGAGCAGCAACACAGGAAATGATATCATTAAGAAGAACAGGTTGTGTGTCTACTCCAATCTCCTACGTGAAGCCCAGAGTTGCTCATATAGATTTAACTTTCTTCAAAACCTCCAAATAGTTGATGTTTCGACTCCCTCCTGTATTTCCCATGCCTGTTCCTGAACACAGACAATTCAGAAGCTGGATTGACCCGAGGTTAGGCAAACTGCAGCTCAACACCCAGAGTGTTTCTCAGATGAGAGAAGCAGCCAACCTGCTGGGATTAACTTGCAGTCACTCGGAGCTTCTGCAGGTTGTGAAAATTAGTATGTGTGCTGGCCTCGGAGAAAAACGATCTTCTTTGATAAACTGGGCTGACTTGGCAGCTACTATGGAGCAGAGCACTGTGATCACACAAATCTGTTCCTTTGGCTCCTTGCTGAGTTGCAGCTACAAAGCTCCCATGGTTGTAAATACACCTTTACCTTTCTTAACTCCATATGGGAATATCTAGCTCTGCAGCTTGAACCAGGCACTATGCAATTTAGTGGTTCATGAATATTTATTAGTACGCATTCAATCCACTCTAAAAGTAGCTGTGTATTTGAGCTGTTGACAAAGGCAGGCTTTGAATCAGGAGGGGGAGAAAGGAGAAGCAAGTTGATTACCTTCCCCTTGGTTTGGCAGAGGATTCTTAGTGATGTTATCAGGTTTTGTGCCAGCAAAGGCATGAAAGTATGTGGTTTGTTTTCAATCTATCCTATCGGGACGTGCCTGGCCAGTTCGTTGCAATGCTAGATGCAGACATTCTCTATACCACAGAAAAGGCAACGGTGAGCTCCTGCATTGCTTTGACAGTCATAGCAGAGCCCCTCAATATGTAAGATCTGGTTTGGATAAACCTACTGACAACTTCTATTGGCTAAAAAAGAGTGAATTCCAGCTGTGCTGTTCCATCACTGCCTCACCAACCATACGTACTAGGGAGCACCCATGGGGGAGCACACAAAGACAGGACAGACCTGATGGAGTTGTTGGTCACATCTGGGTCCTTGGCAATAATGGTCTGTATGGTGGTTCCAATCTCCACATCCTCAGGCACTTCCACAAAGTAGAAGCTGGGCTCAAACACAGGAGGTTCATCTACATCCTCCACAGTGATGTGGACGGTGGTGGTGTCGCGAAAGGGACCCAGGTTCAAGAACCGCATTTCCAGGTGGGGGTTGGCACCCTCTACTTTCAAGGTGTAGCTTTTCTTGCTTTCAAAACTTAAAGGCTGAGTAGAAAAAATACATCCAGTGTTAGGCAAACTGAGCCCTATGATTTAGGACATATAATTTTAATTTTCAGAAGTAAAGTTGTGCTCTAATATAAACTGAAGTTTCTTTTTTAAAGTAGATCTTTACTTAGATTTTTAATCATAAGGCTAACAAAGGTAAATATTTGCAGATGGAATAAAAGTATTGAGTGAAAATAGTTCTAGAAGTAGTACAGTATACATATTTTTTTTAATTTGACAGTTGAACTGAACAAGCCTGTAGAAATATTTGAAGACCACTTCAGAATGCGTATTCTTTCATTCCTCTTGCTGAAATGAAAGTAAATGCAGCCACAAGACCACCGTTGTGATTGGTACAGTGTGTTTCATGCCACTCTGAGGAAAATACATGTAGAAACAGACAGTACAGGAGCACCTGGAAATAAGTTAAATATGAAGAGTTGGTTCCTCAAAAATGGGTCCAGTGTCAGGGACAAGGATGCTCATGCATGAGACTGAGGTCCCACTTAGCATCCTTTTTTCTCTGTATGGAGATCAGTTTCCTTTCCAGAGAGCACTGCCTGCCATGCTGCTAAAGGGCTCCAGTGGGAGCAGGGGAGATGATCAGCCTCTCTTGTGGGATCCTGTTCCAGTTTTTATCAGTAATCCATCCTTCCTAGAAGTGGGGTTTCTCGTGTCCTCTCAGTAAGTGTTCTAAACAGAGGTTCACTATCCAGGTGTGCTGAGTGCTAGGATTTGAACCTCCTCCTTGCTTAGAGTATAGTTTAATTTCAAAGCATTCTGAGGTACCCCGACCTCTTCCTACAGGAGCTCTTCTGGATGAAATACTCAGGTATTATTTGAAGCAGAGAGTGAGAATAGCTATTTTAAAAAATTTATTTCCTGAAATAGCGAATGAAGGGGGGGGTAGCTTCCTCTGTTACTAGTTTCCTGAACTCGATTTCCCATTTAGATAAAACTACTTATTTTGTAAACATGGATATAGAAATAATTAATGCTAACAATGGACCTCTCAACAAACACATTTTTAATTTTCCTTCCCTATTCTTTTTACAGATCCCTGAAGAAAACAAGACCTCTCCAAAACCTGCTTACAACTAAATAATTAATTACATATTTAACGTGCAAATTCCAGTCTTGATAAGAGATGTCTAAAAGCATCTGACAAACAGAATGACAGTATCGAAGGATCAGTCCAAAATATACAAAAAAGTTTAACCAGGTGATGTACAGCTTACCGAGGACAGAGTCATACTTCCCAAGTTGCAGTTGGAAGTTACAAGCAATGTGGCTAGATGGTCACAACCCATTACTTGTGTGATCTGGGGAGTTTCAATGCCGAAAAACAGCAAAACTGGATCCCCTTAGCTGGAAGAGATCTTGATCAAGGCAACTTTATGTCAGGAAAGAAATGGCCCAATTCTTGGGGTTGCCCAGTGGGACATACTCCTTTTTGTTGCATTAATGGCTTTTAAAACATGTGGCTTGAGCATCATGCGTAGAACTACCATGCACAGCCTTATTTTATTTGGACTATAGTAAGATCACTGCTGTTCCCATCCAACACCTTTGCTTTTCCTGGTCAGCTCTTTCTTTTTGAAGACCCACCGCCAGACTGGGACAAAGAGATGGGCAGGAAAATAATGAAGTGTCATGGTTTAAGCCAGTCAGCAAGTCAGCCACGCAGTTTCTACTCCCCTGCACCGCCCCCCGGAGGGATGGGGAGGAGAATCGAAAGAATGTAAATCCCACAGGTTGAGATAAGAACAGTCCAGTAACTAAGGTATAACACAAATCACTACTGCTACCACCAATAATAATAATAAGAGAAATAACAAGGGAAGAGGATACGACACCAGCCGCTGAACGAGCCCAACCAAGCAGAGAGTGCCCTTCCGGGTAACTCCCAGTTACATCCTTGCGCATGACATGCTGTGGTATGAAATACCTCTTTGGCTAGTTTGGGTCAGGTGTCCTGTCCCTGCTTCCCCTCGGCTTCCCCTCCTCCCTGGCAGAGCATGAGACTCACAAAGTCCTTGGTCAGGGTAAACATTCTGAGCAGCAACTGAAAACATCGGTTTTATCAGTACTGTCCCCAGGCCAAAAATCAAAACCAGCACTGCACCATCTACTAAGAAAGAGAAAAACTGACTGCTACTACTGAACCCAGGACAGTGTCCACCCCTTATTCCATACTATTCATGTCATGCTCAGATCCCACATTTTCAATATACCCTCACTCTCATCTCAGTGCACTGTTATCCTAGTGCATGGACCAATCCCTATAAAGCTACTGAGTCCATCCGGTCCATGATGTTGACCTCCATCTCTTGTAACAGTCTTTCGGGGCAGGAGAGGCTATGTGCAGTGTTGGATCGTTGCCTGCTGATGCTGATGGCTCCTTTACCACAAAACTCATCTGGTTCTATCAAAGTTCATTCTCTGTTGGGATGATGGTCGGAGGGAAGTCAGGGCCAGTCGCTGGTGCCCTTCAGACTTCTAGTTGATGGGCTATAAAACTATTACATAGCAGGCAACAGCATACAATTGAGTTCATTGTCTGTTTTCCCCTAAAATCAAATCCCCTTGAGGTATATATCGGACTTCCCCATTTTCCCACATTACCAACCAAGTATGTCTGGGTTCCTGAGCAAAAGCAATCCCACAAGTGGGTTTGCCTTTACCTGAAGCAGGAATAACCCAGACTGTCTTCCCCAGCAAATTCTTCATGTGCACCACAGGAACTTTATCCTCCTCTACAATATGTAAAAGTTCTGACTGTGCTGGGCCAGCCCTGTTGGCAGATCCTCTGGTGTTGACCAACCAGGTGGCCTTTGGTAAGTGTGTATCCCAATGCTTGAAAGTTCCCCCACTCATTGCTCTCAGTGTAGTTTTTAACAGCCCATTGTACCGTTTGATTTTCCCAGAGGCTGGTGCATGGTAGGGGATGTGATATACCCACTCAATGCCATGCTCTTTGGCCCAAGTGTCTATAAGGTTATTCTGGAAAAGGGTCCCATTGTCTGACTCAATTCTCTCTGGGGTGCCATGTCGCCACAAAATCTGTTTCTCAAGGCCCAGGATAGTGTTCCGGGCAGTGGCGTGGGGCACAGCGTATGTTTCCAGCCATCCGGTGGTTGCTTCCACCATGGTAAGCACACGGCGCTTGCCTTGGTGGGTTGGTGGGAGTGTGATATAATCAATCTGCCAGGCCTCCCCATATTTATACTTCAGCCATCGTCCTCCATACTAAAGAGGCTTTAACCATTTGGCTTGTTTAATTGCAGCACATGTTTCACACTCATGAATAACCTGGGCAATAGTGTCCATTGTTAAGTCCACCCCTCGATCACGGGCCCATCTGTATGTTGCATCTCTGCCCTGATGACCTGAAGTGTCATGGGCCCACCGGGGCAAAAATAATTCATCTTTATGTTGCCAATCTAAGTCCATCTGAGCCACTTCAATCTTAGCAGCTTTGTCCACTTGTTGTTCTGGTGTTCCTCAGTGGCCCGACTCTTGGGTACATGGGCGTCTACATGGCGTACCTTCACCACCAGGTTCTGCACCCGGGCAGCGATATCTTGCCACAGTGCAGCAGCCCAGATGGCTTTACCTCTCCGTTGCAATTGCTCTGCTTCCATTGCTGCAACTGCCCCCACAGGGCATTTGCCACCATCCAGAGATAAAGTACTGGCCACTTTTCTCGTTCAGCAATGTCCAGGGCCAGCTGGATGGCTTTCACCTCGGCAAACTGACTCAATTCACCCTCTCCTTCAGCAGTTTCTGCAACTTGTCGTTGAGGACTCCATACGGCTGCCTTCCATCTCCGATGCTTTCCCACAATACGGCAGGACCCATCAGTAAACAAGGCATACTGCTTTTCACTTTCTGACAGTTTATTATATGGTGGGGCCTCTTCAGCACGCATCACCTCCTCCTCTGGTGACATTCCAAAATCTTTGCCCTCTGGCCAGTCCATGATGACTTCTAGAATGCCTGGACGACTGGGATTTCCTATTCGAGCTCATTGCGTAATTAGTGCAGCCCATTTACTCCATGTCGCATCGGTTGCATGATGCGTAGAGGAGACCCTGCCTTTGAACATCCAGCCCAGAACGGGCAACCGGGGTGCCAGGAGGAGCAGTGCTTCAGTGCCAATCACCTCCAAAGCAGCTCGAACCCCTTCATAAGCTGCCAGTATCTCTTTCTCAGTTGGGGTATAGCTGGCCTCAGGTCCTCTGTATCCCCGACTCCAAAAGCCAAGGGGTCGACCTCGAGTCTCCCCTGGAGCTTTCTGCCAGAGGCTCCAGGTAGGACCATTCTCCCCAGCTGCGGTGTACAGTACATTTTTTACATCTGGCCCAGTTCGGACTGGTCCAAGGGCTACTGCATGAACTATCTCATGTTTAATTTGCTCAAAGGCTTGTTGTTGCTCAGGGCCCCATTTGAAATCATTCTTCTTCTGGGTCACATGATAGAGAGGGCTTACAATCGAACTGTAATTTGGGATGTGCATTCTCCAGAACCCCACAGCACCCAAGAAAGCTTGTGTTTCTTTCTTATTAGTTGGTGGAGACATTGCTGTTATTTTGTTGATCACATCTGTGGGGATCTGGCGACGTCCATCTTGCCATTTTATTCCCAAAAATTGAATCTCCTGTGCAGGTCCCTTGACCTTACTCCGTTTTATGGCAAAACCAGTTTTCAGCAGGATTTCGATTATTTTCCTCCCTTTTTCAAAGACTTCTTCCGCTGTATCACCCCACACAATAATGTCATCAATGTACTGCAGGTGTTCTGGAGCTTGCCCCTGTTCCAGTGCATTCTGGATCAGTCCATGGCAGATGGTAGGGCTGTGTTTCCACCCCTGGGGCAGTCGGTTCCAAGTGTACTGGACGCCCCTCCAAGTAAAAGCAAACTGTGGCCTGCACTCTGCTGCCAAAGGAATTGAGAAGAATGCATTGGCAATATCAATCGTGGCATACCACTTGGCTGCCTTTGACTCCAGTTCATACTGAAGGTCTAGCATGTCCGGTACGGCAGCACTCAATGGTGGTGTGACTTCATTCAGGCCACGATAGTCTACTGTTAGTCTCCACTCTCCGTTAGACTTTTGCACTGGCCATATGGGGCTATTAAAGGGTAGCGGGTCCTGCTGATCACTCCCTGACTCTCCAGTCTACGGATCAGCCTACGGATGGGAATCAGGGAGTCTCGGTTGGTGCAAAATTGCTGCCAGTGCACTGTTGTGGTTGCGATTGGCACTTGTTGTTCTTCGACCTTCAGCAGCCCCACAACAGAAGGATCCTCTGAGAGACCAGGCAAGGTGGACAGCTGCTCATTTTCCTCAGTCTCCAAAGCAGCAATACCAAAATTCCATTGGTACCCTTTTGGGTCTTTGAAGTACCCTCTCCTGAGGTAATCTATGCCGAGGATGCATGGAGCGTCTGGACCAGTCACAATGGGGTGCTTTTGCCATTTCCTCCCAGTCAGGCTGATCTCAGCCTCCAGTACAGTCAACTCTTGGGATCCTCCTGTCACTCCAGAAATACAGATGGGTTCCACCCCTTGACAGCTTGATGGCATCAGGGTACACTCTGCACCAGTATCTACTAGAGCCTTATACTTCTGTGGGACTGATGTGCCAGGCCATCTGATCCACACAGTCCAGTAAATCCGATTGTCCCCTACCTCCACCTGGCTGGAGGCAGGGCCCCTCTAACAGTCATCACAACGCTGGACACTTAAGTCGTGTTGAAAAGGATTATTCTTCGTTATCACAGGAGCTGGAGTAAAATCAGCTCTTCCGCTCCATCTGGGAACCTGCTCACCAGAGACTGAAGCCACAACTCTCATGGGATGATCAGCCTTGACCCTTGTTCCTATTTTCAATTCATGCACCCGTTCCTCCAAAGCTGAAGTAGGTTTTCCATCCCACTACATCATGTTTTCTCCATGATCCCGCAGGTAAAACCATAGGGTGGCCCGTGGCATATACCTTCTGTATCTTCTCTCTCGAACAATAGTACGTCTTTTGTTAACAGCTGAGACGTGTGTTGGTACACGTGAGGAGCTGGCTAAATCAGATAGATCGTCCCTCAATTGTTTGACATCCTGGGACAGTTTTTCCACAGCTGAGATGATGGAAGGGGTGAGGTTGTCTTTGAACTCTCGGAGTTTGTGAATCATTTCATCCACTGTTGGTGTTACTATGTCATTCCAGGTTACTGTTGCCAATGAATGGGCATATGATGACAGTGCATTCCGTGTAAGTTTTTGCCACATGGGTCGTGTACATTCGACTTCATCTGGGTCTATGGGTATATCTCCGTTATTCGGTTTGATGTGATAGATCATCTCTATGATGGCTGATTCCCTCAGAGACTGGATGCCTTTGTCTAAGGTAGTCCACTTGGCCGAACGACTCATAACATTGTCCTTGTGTGGAAACCTTTCTTTCATAGCTGCCAAGAGCCGCCTCCAAAGACTGAGGGACTTTTTCTCTCTTGCAATTGCTTTGTCAATTCCCCCTTCTCTAGCAAGTGATCCCAGCTGCTTGGCTTCCATACCTTCTAGTTCGTGACCATCAGCCCCATTGTCCCAGCATCAGAGCAACCAGGTGATGATGTGCTCCCCTGGTTGACGGGTAAAATCTTTTCGCATATTCCGTAGCTCGGTTGAGGTCCGAGGTCAAGAAGTCACCTCTTCTTCTTCTTCTTCGTCATGTGATGATGACTCCTGCCACTCATGGCTGTCCAGCCTCGGGGAAAATCTCTCGGTCTTCCTATATTGTCTTCTAACCCCAGAGAAGATCCGAACCTGACTCTGCTTAACTCTTGAGATCAGACGTAATGGTTGTGGACAAAACACACTCTGTATGCGTGCCAACATGGTGATCCCCATCACAATCAGCAAACAGGTCTCAGCAGTATTAAAAGGCCATTCAAAAACTTCAAAACTCTCAAACGATGATGTAAATGGTCTGGGGGTGGGGCGCTGGGAGGATAAGAGAATGTCTCCTCCACAGATTGACCACCCGAGAAGGAGAAAAAAGATGTCTAATTGCTAAGCACTTCTATTATATACTTTCCAAAGTATAAAGGTGGTGACCACACTGGGAACATAAGCCAGACCAGTTTCATGATCAATGATTCTATTGTATTAGAAGTCATTGCCATAAAGTATAATGAGACAATAACCTTAGCCGAAGCCCCACACTTTTTCAACACTAACACAGCAAATACCGGCTCTAAGTAAGCTATGACATACTGAAACGGTGAGATCAAAGACAACAACTTTGAGAGCCAATCAGTCAGCATTGTGACAAGTGACTATTAATCTGAAACACTGAATGCTTATCACAAATATAATTAGACAAACTCTGGTCAGATCTGTCGTTATCTCAACTCTTTGGGCCTCACGTTGGGTGCCAAAAAAAAAAGAGCTGTCGTGGTTTAAGCCAGTCAGCAAGTCAGCCACGCAGTTTCTACTCCTCCCCCCTCCCCCACACCCCCCCCTCCGAGGGATGGGGAGGAGAATCAAAAGAATGTAACTCCCACAGGTTGAGATAAAAACAGTCCAGTAACTAAGGTATAACACAAATCACTACTGCTGCCACCAATAATAATAATGATAAGGGAAATAACAAGGGAAGAGAATACGATACCACCCGCCAAATGAGCCTGACCAAGCAGAGAGTGCCCTCTCGTGTAACTCCCAGTTACATCCCTGTGCATGACATGCTGTGGTATGGAATACCTCTTTGGCTAGTTTGGGTCAGGTGTCCTGTCGCTGCTTCCCCTCGGCTTCCCCTCCTCCCTGGCAGAGCATGAGACTCACAAAGTCCTTGGTCAGAGTAAATATTCTGAGCAGCAACTGAAAACATCGGTTTTATCAGTACTGTCCCCAGGCCGAAAGTCAAAAACGCAGCGCTGCACCATCTACTAAGAAGGAGAAAAAGTGATTGCTACTGCTGAACCCAGGACATGAAGAAAGAGGATGCCAAAGCAACTAGAAGCCAAAGCTGCGAAGATCATTCCTGTATCATTGAAGTCCTCCTTGGCCAGCTGCAACCCATCTCTTTTCTGCCCTGCTCAGCAACGCAGTCAGCCAATTCTGCAGCCATGAGGTGTATATTATTTTAAGCAACATCAGCACAAGTTTTACATGCTCAGGCATGGAAGAAGTATATCCTTTGGGCCTCAAAATGCACCCTAAATTCAGTGGAAGCTTCAGTACTTCTCTACTGCCACAACAGCTTGTTTCTTGAAAAGTGGAAACATTGCAGTGACATACAAAAGCTCATGCTTTTGCAGTAAAATTGCCAGTGCTGATGTCCTCCATAAGAATGCCTGATGAAAGACTGGAGTTCTTGAAATTATAAACCTAAAACTCAGAATTCAGGACATGGAGGTGAGAAGTGAAAACTGGAATGGGAACTGGTTTTCTTGTGCTGGGGAGGTGACAGTCCAGTATTACTGCGGATGCCACGCAGTGATGTAGTACAAACTGTGCAACCTGTGGCAGCAGGTGCAAACAGATAAACTGAAACTTGCTCAGGCTACCTTTGGTTCCACCTGGTAAATCAGTGACTATTGCAGGCATAGCACTTGTCATCAAAGATTTATCTCGATCTACAAACGCATTACCCATTACTGAAGAGCTGTTATGGTCTACCAGTTGCATATTTATGAATTGTAAATATAGCAATAAAATAAATTCACATGATCAAGCAACACTTATTGTCCATCTGTCAAAGAATGTGCAATGCAAAGCTGCTTAAATATATACTAAGAAAGAGGCCATTATATTTCATGGTTTCTCAGAAAACTGCATGAGAAAAACTGCAGGTACACTAAAAAGCTAAGTTGTAAAAAGAGCAGTTAAATCACAGAAACACTTACTACCTATAAAACCCAACTACATTATGAAAAGACATAATCACCTGGAATGATCAAGTTAGACAAATGAAATAAATCTAGACAATCATATTTTTGCTAGACAATCATATTTTTGATGCTTTTGCGTTCGGACTCCCCCAGTTTTCCCTCTTCATCAGCCATGGCTTTCTCTCCAGAGATCCTTTCATATGCCAATGCCTCAACACCACTGCCCCCCTCAGTTTCATCTTCCACAGGTACGTTCAAACCTCTTTCCAACAGTAGTACCATGGAGAGGGCAAGCGGGTTGCCTTCTACAAACTGAGCATTGTAAAACACAGCTGAGAGTAAAGGCAACCAATGGAAACCTCTCCTCATCCTCATTCTCCTTTCCTCAGTGCTGGGACAGACACTGAGAGATGTGCCATGCAGGAGGGATTTAGCAAGAGCTGCTGTGAGAAGTGATTGACCGGGAAGGAAACACTGGGCTTGGTCCTGGCTGAGTGACCCACCACCCTGCTCCTATGGGCAACGTGGCAGCCAAGGAAGCGAGAAGGGGAAAACCATCACTGGAGTGACTATCAGCCTCACAGGCAAGGAGCTTGGAAAGAGCTGTAACTCTTCAGTAGACGATCATCATTTTTGGGATTAGTGGGCTGAGGTGAGTGGCCACAAGACTGCAAGCAGTGGTCTTATCATTAACTGTAAATTCTGACACTTTGATGCCCATGATAGAAGTGTTAGTTATTTTGCTTGGGAAATCTGTCTAGAAAAATGAAAGGGAAAGTTTTGCTTTCTTTCAAAGAAGATTTCATTCTGCGTTTAGAAATTCTTTCTCTGTCTCTCTCCCCACTCCCCCCATTTTGATATCCAGTTGAATTATTTTTTTCTTAAGTGGATACAAAGTTGAACTTTCCCAATGTTTTGCTATTGATAATCATAACGTTACAAAAAACTACAGGCATATATAGAATTTTACAAACATTGAGCAGTATGTACCTGATGCCAGTACATATCAGGTATGATTGATGCTGTAAAATTTATAACTCCTCCTCCTAACATACGTAAACATCTAGTAGAACTGTACTCATAATAACAAAAGTCAAGCTTATTGACACATTTACTCCAAAGAAGCAATTTTTTTCATCAATAAATTAGTGAAAAATTACATTAGAGATTGCATTCAACCTCTATTTAATTCCAGCAAACATATTTAAATTTAGGGACTAGTGCTCAGGAGAAATGTGACCATAAATACATGTTTAAATACTTTGCTGCAGGGCATAGAGGCTTGTAGGGTCAAATCTCTGCCATGTGTTGTTCCATTTTAGTGCACAATTTAATCCCAGGCTATTTAAATGGAGAATATACTTCCTTATTAGTACACTAGATATGCTTAGGCAGAAATAATGGTTATAATTTCATAAAGTAGAAACAGAGTTGAACTTCTAGCGTTTATGTAAGCTTGTAGAATAAATATCCTGTAGCAGGGAGTCTAAGGAAAATACTCCATGCCTTTCTGCATAGCCTGTGGTGCAGAGTACTAGAAGTTTCACTGCTGCCATTTTAGAGACAGCTTCTTCTAGCCTAATTAGCATTTATGGATCTTCAAGCAGCAATTAAAAAAAACCTGCCTGGGTTTTATTGGTTTATAAATAATTCTAAGGCATGCTTTATTATTGTTTGTGGGACACAGGAGTGAAAAATGTGTACAGTTCAAATGCAAATATTGATCTAATTTCTTGTATTGTAGGATAATTAAGCTACAGAGAATATTTAAATAGATAAATAGTGAATCGGACCATTCCTTCAGCAGGAAAAGACATGTTTATGCTATTGCTGTCCCCACTTTTTAAAGGCTGCTCCTAGGAATGCTGTCTGCTTTCACATTTTAGCAATGACTGTTAAAAAAATTGTGTTTTATAGCAGGAAAGGGGCTACTGTCATGTAATGGGAACCAAACTACTAGAGGCATAAGGGAATGCTGCACACATAAAATGTAACCAGGAATTACATGTTAGCCGTATAAATTACTATAAAAAGGAAACTTTACTACCTTTCTCACAGTTATGATGCCAACTTGGTAATTAGGATCAGTGTTAATATCAAAGACATCCAGTCCATCTCCATCCACAAGGCTGTATTTCATCTCCGCATTTATGCCTTCATCCAGGTCTTTAGCAACCACGCGGCCCACAGTGGAGCTGACAGGAGCAGACTCCAGCACGCTCATCTGATAATGCTCTGGCACAAGCAGCAGAGAGGGAGAGGGGAGCAAAAAACAGGCTGTGAAAAGGAACCAAAAACTGCAATGTGAAGAGTAGATCAGGGCAGGCCACAACACCGCATAGCCTGCAGGGAGTCTCCAGTACCTTTCCCAAAGCTGCAACAGCAGTGTGATTTCCTCTAAAAAGCCCCAGCTCAATGGAGTTGCCTGTGAAAGTTTTATTTGGGAGTTTCTCATATCAACAGGTTTGTTCAAAGGGTTCTTTTCAAAGTAGCAATATTACTGAAAAGGGGGACTTCAACCAGAAAAATGGGGCAATTAACACTTGTGTTGTTGAAGCCATGATATAAAGCAGGATATGAAACAGCTTTAATAGGACAAGCATCTTTTATTAGATCAGCTTGTACACAGGGTATAAACACGTAGGTTTTGAGCACCACAAATCCTTTCTCAAGTCAGTACAAACTTCTTTTCAACCCTGAACAAGGCTTTGAGAGCTCAGAAGCTTGCCTGTTTCTTCCAAATTTACTAGTTACTCTATTAAAATATACTACCTCTCCCTACGAACCCTGTCTTCAGCACATTTGGTGCATCACTAATTTGCTGAGCAGCAAGCCTGGGGAAAGAGAGAGCTTCTATTTTGAAAGTATGCTTAAAAAATATAGATGTTGAACCTAAAATACTTCTCTGCCATCATACTTTATGTTCAAACCTTCCTTGCTGCACTCTCCCTGCTGGCTCCACCACTTATTGAGCTTTATAAAGCAGGATAACACCTAGGATGGGGTTTAATTTATTCTTAATTTTCTTAATCAAGAGTTTGATATCAAACAGTTGCAATGCATGTCACTTTCAAAACAGGATTGAAAATGGTGTGTTCAACAAGTTGCTCTGACAGAAAAGCAGAACTTGAGGTTTCTTGCTAATCTTAGTGTAATGCTTTGATTTAGCAGTGCAGCATGCAGAAACAGATGGAGAATAGAAACAGAAAGAACTGCAGGAGGTTTTATTTCTCAGCTGGATAAGAAAAAATGGTAAAACCGAAATGGCTTGAGACTGATCTATGCCACCGAAAGAATCAGAATTTTTATTTTTTTAATAAAAGTATATCCCTTGAAAGATTTATTTCAATCAAACTTAAAAAGATTCTTTCAAGTTTTAACAATAATGTAGAATTATGTAGATAAATTTGACCTAAACAAATTAAAAAGAAAGAACAAAATATTGCAAATCTTGATTTGAGGACCACTTTTGTAAATACAAAATAATATTTCTGATAAGACTGCAGTTGCCTGCTTTTGCATTCCATTAACTGTGGCTGTTGCATATCTTAGGGTTTAACTGTATATTGCTAAGGTTTAGATGAATCTTTTCCAGAGAGCAGCCTGTATGACAACACACTGTACACTGGCAGCACAGCTACCAGACGCTCCCCTGCAGTGACCTGGCTGGAGTGGTGAATGAATTATCTTTCAACTTCCAGCACTGCCACATGTCCCTGATTTGGCAGACATCCTTTTGGAGGTGGGATGAAGAGAGAGTCAGGGCAGCAATCAGCAGCTAAAGGCAATGGCCATAAGAATTCGAGCAACATAAAGGACATCCTTCTTTCCTTTTTCTGTAAATTAATTTCCCCCTCTTTTTTTAAAAAGTGCATTTTTTGTTGATTTTGGAGGTCAGAAACCTCTTCTGAAAGACAAAGTGGTGAATGATCCGTTTCGACATTTTTTTGGAAGGAAAATTCCTTCATTGATTGAAATTCTGTCCATCTCTAATAGTGACTATCCAGAGTGTGAAAATGCCTGCAATGACAGCAAACAGCAGCCAGACAACTCACCCACCCCTTTTTGTCCATCCTAGTACAGTGGGTACTCACTCTGTGGAAATCTGGGTGGGTTGTCATTGACATCAGAGAGCGTGATGTTGACTATGGTTGTTCCAGCTAATCCTCCCAGCTGTCCACCCATATCCTTGGCCTGGATAATCACTTCATAATATTCTTTTGCTTCTCTGTCCATGTTCATTAGAGCTGTTCTAATTAAGCCTGAGATTGAGGGGGAAAGAGGTTTTGGGAACAAAAGAAATGGCAGTTACAGAGTATAAAAACAAGATGGACTGCTCTAGCTCCTGCATTCTACCCCCTATGTCAAGAATGAGACCAGGGTCTGCATGCACTCTTACCTTTTCTGGCAGAGTAAAACTCACCCAAATTAAATCTAGGTTAACAGAAGGTGTGAATTTTAAGGAGGCCCAGTTAAAATACATCAGCTCTGGGGCAGGCTGTCTGTTCAAAATTCAAATGTTGCCTTCCAAGAGAACTGAAAAAGCTTTTCAGGAGCAGAGTGTGCTGTGCTGCTTGGGGATAACTGTCCACACAGGAAGTTATGGGATTAGTTAACAGATAGACCAAGGTGAACGTTCCATCGTCCCTGCACATTCAATCCTGGAGGGAAACGGGCATAAGCCCGCAGGCTTTGATCGGGACCTTGGGGACCCTCGCTGCGGGTTACGCGAGTACAATCTGGGGAGCTGCAGCTGGTTTGGGCCTGGCGGGGGGTGGTGACCCCGCTTCTCCCACCTGCAAAGCCTCCCTGTCCTTCGGGGTAACACTACTGCAAGAGGACATGAGGTGGCAGCAGCACTTCTCTCTCGGAGGCTGCGGGGAGCCGGCCCGGGCAGCGGCGCGGCCGACGCTGTGCGGAGGGGCAGCGGCTCTTGCCGCGGGGGTTCCACGCTGCTGCTGTCCCCTGGGGCCGCTCGGCCTCCTCCTGCCACCCATGCTGGGCTTGTCGGCGGTATGCCTCGGCTTTGGATGCTGCTCTTTGGTTTTCCGCGGCCATCAGATCTGCTAGCGTTCGCCCTCCTTTCCCTGTCACCCGACTGCCCCCACTGAATTCTGCTCATCCCCACGGCTGTCTGCCAGGACGGAGGCGCACAGGTCTACATTGCAGAGGTGTCAAACCTCCAGTCCTCCCAGTGTGACCCGTACCATCTCTCAACTACTTGCCCACAGCCCACTGGTGGCTTTCTTGTTCACAGCACAGCTACTCAGCACTACTGCTTGGTCACACCAGGGTCCCTGAGCAGGACAGCAGCAGTGGCTGGTGATGCAGCCCAGGGCATGCACTGCCAGGGGACACTTCCCATGGCACTTACGGCCCTTGCTAGACAGAGGTCATGACACATTTGGGGTGGCCCTCTATGTGGGGGCAAATATGTGTCAGCCCTGGGCACCATCCCAGCTACATGGCTCAACAGGCAGAACTTGCATGTCAGGACACTATTAACTTGAGTGATCTGCATTTAATGTTTATTTTTAGCAGGAAGGCAATGTATGGGTTTAATAAAAAAGCAGTAAAAAGATATTGCATTGGCAATTATCGCTGTATGCAAGAAGGAAGAAATAGTGACCAGTACTGAATACTTCCCATGAATATAAATAAGATATGAAAATGGTTATCATTTTGGAAAGTATTTTCTCCATAGATGAATAGTTTTTAGGATATTTCCACTCTTGGCTTGTTCTTAGTACAGAACAGGCTAGATACATGAAAAAAGACATCAGTGCCTAAAAGCCAGGCTCACCCATGACTGTGTTTGGGGCCCTCTGGTCCCTGCAGAAGGGCCAGTCCAGGACAGCAGGACTCAGAGCCAGGCTGGGGTTCATGGTCCTCCAAATGGGACCCAGAGGAGCAGCCATGCTGATCAGGAAGCCTCTAACGCTGTCGCATGCAACTGGTCAGCAAGTAAATGCTGGGGATGGTGGTGAACCTTAAAACTTTACTTAGAGCTATGGAAAGGATCAGATCCTCAGATCTTCCAAAGTAAAGGGTGCTGATACCATTGTTTTAATCAAACTGAGTAAGGTCTTCTCTCTTAAAAAAAGTAGTAAAGAGCAGAGCTAAGGTGATGTTCTTTCTTTTTTGCAACAGCCAGATGGTTTCTTGGGAAGTTGGATACTCAAGGGTTTTTGCCTGCTCTGCCTGAAGGGATTTAAATCCTTGGGTTTTACCTTCTAGGGGATTATGATCATGGTCAGGCTGTAAAAGTACCCTGAGAAAAAGGAGGAAGAGGCTCTCAGCTTTCCTTTGAAGTTGTGCCTTCACATATACATCTGTTGAGCACCTGTGAGGCCAGTGGCAGAACAGGCATGCTTCTGGAACCAAGAGATTGTGTCGGGAGGTGAAGGATAAGGACACCACATTCTTCTAGCAGAGGAGTATATTGAAATATGTTGTCCATTATTGGGTGCTTTAATCACTATGCATCAATATAAAGGAGCTGGTGATTGTTTATAATTTAGTTCCATTTTAGAAGAATGTGAGAGCTGCAATTGCATTTTTTGGGTTAACAAATCCTGTGGGTGGTTTGCTGTGGGGAAGCTGGTGAGAGTACTGTGTTTGTGGTGGGGAAATCGCTTCTGACTCACAACTGCACATTGTCTAAAAGGATGCCTTATTGTCCATTTGTAAAGGCTGAGGCAGCTCTGGACATACACAGAGATGCAGGTCTAAGTGACTGGGAAATTAATAAGTGGAAAAAAAGAACTTTTCTGGGTTAAATACCAATCAAGGACATGATTTTGTACTCAAGACCCTATCTTCCGTCTAAGTTGCACTCTACTGGTTTAATCTGTACCAGGTCTGACCCTGAATATTGCTTCTTTGCTTTCTTAGAAATCATTCAGTATCCAGCAGATCTATAATTATCTGTGGTTGATAACCTGAAGACAAAATGGACATTACTGTTTTATTTATATTGTAAAGAGCTGAGAAAATAGCATGCTACATACAAATTTGTCTTTGGCTAGAGCACCTACTCCCTAAACTGCTAACTTTCAGAAGTAGATTATGCAGTGTTTTTCTGCTTTGTCCCCTAGGGCTCAGCAGTGACTATCGTCTCATGAGTTTCTGACCTTAGCACTACAGATGCCCTTTAGAAACTGTCAAAACCTGTCAGATTCCTCTTTTGGATATAAACCTTGGATATACACAGAAAATGAGAGAGACAAAGCAAAACAGCGAAGGCATCCTATAGATAAATTTAAGATTATTAACAAGAACACCCTTAGGTAAAACTATGCCAGATAACTGCACCCTTTAACTTGCACTTTTCAGTCCTGGTTGGCTCATAGATTACTTTTTTTTCCTCTAAGCCTTGTTATCATCTAGATCTGCCAAAGACATTGTTGCAGTGATAGATGCCAACAAGAACATTCACAGCACCCAACCCATCCAGCTCCTGAGCTGCAGAATACAGTCATTCAGGTGAATATATCACTGTAGAAAGCACATCATTCCGGAGCTCATAAACACAGCCTTGCTTTAGCCCTCACACAGTACTGCTCTATCTTGACTCTGAGCCATAGAAATGTGTTTCTCTGACCACAGTTACAATGCACTGCCTTTACTTTCTGCTTGAAACTTTTTCTTTTGTTTTCACACTGCCTCATTCCTTGATGAAATAACATACCTGTCCGAGAGTCCACAGAGAAATATGGTTGTCCTTGGAGAATACTGTACACTACTCTTGCACTGTTCCCATAGGTTGGGTCATCAGCATCTGTTGCTGTCACCTGGATAACAGAGGTGCCTGACAAAAAAATCCATCAGGTAAGACTTTGTGGGATAAAGAGCTGGCATGAAAAGTACAGTTCAAAATAAATTGAAGTGCCTAACAAAAGCTTTACCACAACAAACTTTTTCATTTGATGCTCATAGTGTTTATTGTTATTGCCCCTACTTTTACCTCATTAGCATTAAAGGAATTAACAAGCATAAATTCATCATGCATCTACAAGAAGATATAAAAAAGCTAGTATTTGATGGACTACAGTTACAGAATTGCCAATATAACAGTACTTTGTTATGGATTGGAGAGGGCTGGTAGTTATATACTGCTTGTTTCTTTTTCCCTTTTTTTTAATTTTAAATATTATTTAAAGGCAGCTGAAGTGAGATCTATAGCTTTGTTGAAATTAATCATGAGCTGCTGTAGCAAGCCTGTGGATGCTGTATGTTGAGTAAGGGATGGAAACTATTTGTACACACATAGTGAGTGTGAAGGGATGTATATCTGAGATTATCTTTCTTTGGGATTGCAGTTTACACTGTGTGACCTTGAGATTATAACATGCTTAAGTGCCCTTTGGAACCTTCACAGATGCATACAGACTTCTTCAACTGGTTTTCAAGGTCTGCTTCCTCTAAAGCCATTAATGGCTTGCAGATGAATTAATTTATCATCAAAAAGGAGAAGGTAAGGCATAACTGTTCAAAATATATGTGAGTTTTGACTCTTTAAAATGCCAGACAATGCCTTTATGAATGTACCCAGCCTTCTACTTAATGTTCTGTGTTAGAAACAAATCCAGTGTTACTAGATACACACTTGAAAATAAATCTGAATTTAAGCTGGATGTTACCATTAAGAAACACCATTTCTGAATGGAACTTTTGTATTTGATGCTTTTCTCTAGCTTTATGCCAACATAATATTGAAGAATGAGAAGTTAAAGAAGGACATGAGATTTATATGGTACTATCTCTGTAATGACGTCACAGCTAAAAAGCAATGAACCACTCCGAAAGAAAAGAGTCCAGAAAAATAACGTTTTATGGGAATATTGGATCTATTATATGTAAATGGTTTCTCTTGACTCAGGTAGGTAGGAAGGCTGCTGTTTGTCTTCTGCACTATAGCAACAGGACTGTCTATGACATGTCGCATTCTCTAACAGTAGAGAGCAAATGGCATCAGAATCTCGGGATCCACTGAACTGACTTTAGTGCAGGCTTACAGGGATCAGAAGGCGCAAAGCTCCTAATAACTGTTGTCACCTCTCCTAGGCAGTACTTCAGCTCTCAGTATGAACTAGAATAGGTTCCTAAAACTGTGTTATTTTTCAGGGTGGTAATGGTCATCTAATGGTCAGTGCTGCTACAGCCTGATGGAAGGAGAGAAGGGGCAGTACGTTACTGCAAGTTGCCTGAGGATGGCATGTTCAAAATACACCTTTTGTCAGCTCTCCAGCTTCACTTGGCATGTTTTCTTTCAGAGGTGCCCAGTTGAATGTGGCGTAAAGCCTGCTATCCCTCTTCTGTGGCAGCCAGGCACCCCAGGGAAAGCTCTCCTGTCCTGCAGCTCTGGCACAAGGGACAAAGGCTTAGTCCAAGGAGTCAGGGAATTTATATTTTGGTGGCCATCTCCAATTTGCTTATAGGGGAAGAGACTCCACAACATCTGCCTTACCCACAGGTGACATTTCTGGAACAGAGGCTACATAAGGTCCATCCAGGAACTTGGGTTCATTGTCATTGATGTCTTGGATTTTGATGATGAACTCTGACTCCGGTTCCATTGGCCGGCCTGTTCGTCTGTCCAGAGCCTGTGCTCTGAGGGTGTACTGTGACCTTTCTTCCCGGTCCAGTCGTTGAATGGCATGAATGTCCCCTGTCGTATCATCAATTGTAAATACAATGCCAGCTCCCTCTCCTGAGAGGATGTATTTGATTGAACCGTCTCCCCTGTCCATGTCAGAGTGGAGCTGCAGAAAGGAACAGGATTCAATTACTACGAGCTGGGCAAGCAGCTGCTGAGAAACACCAAGCACATGAGCATCCTGAGCGTTTTGGTCTCACTGTTGGGACTCACAATCTGGTTTTAATGAACTTGTTTTGCTGAAAGAGGCAAAAACTCAGTAAAGTCTGTATCACAGAGCTGCAATTAAAAACCCTCCCCTGTCTTTCTATTTCTAGCCCCACAGCTGTGCCAGAAGAAAGGGCAGAAACACCCAAAAAGGAACAGGCTCTGTACCTTTTTGAGATCTCATTGAGCACAGTAATTATCTTTTGCCTGGTTGCAATGGCCACTGAAAAGGCCTCACTGCCAGGCTTGGGATAAGGTGAGGTCAGCAACGCTGCAGACTGTGCCTGCTCACATGGCTGAAGAGGAGTCAGGGGTAGCATAATGCCGGGACAGATAAAGCAAATCTGTTTGGGATCAAGGGGAAAGTAGGATGGGAGAGGTACTCAGTAACTGTCATGATTCAGAAATCTTTTATTTTTTTTTCCATCATGAAAATTTTAGCAGTAAAAATTAGGATTGATCCTTAAATATTCAGGAAAGAATGGACAGTATATAAAGTAAATGAGGAACATTTGATTGTGACCATGGCAGGCCACAGAGATTAGAGGCATCCCGGATTTTCTAGGGAGTTAATAAATGGATTTATTGCATGACTGCTGACTAGTCCTGAGCAGCCACAGTTAGCTGTGAACTCAATAGAAAAGGAGAAAAGTAAATGCAGTGCTAATTATCATCTAAAACAGAGAAAGAAATCATCCTGGCGACTATCATTCTGTTAAACACCCAGTTCCCATGAAATACTGGAATACTACATCAAAAGACAAAAAAATCACTCTATTTATTTCACTCACACTAGGAAGACCCTTAACAGTACGCTCATACTTCCATGCTTTTAAGGAATAGAACATAAAGACCTGTGCCCAGAGACGGGATTCGTTAAGTTCCAAAAGACAGGAACACGATAGACTTGAGAAGCAATAATCAAAATGGGATATTCAAGAATGGTTCAGGTGTGAATATTGTGTGATTATCATTTTGAGAGATGAATAAAGAATAGATAAATAATAGGAAAAAAGTGATCAAAGTGGGCTGGATTCAGGCACATTTTAAAATGCATATATAATGCATATATAATGCATATACATATATACATAGGTAAATATTTGTACTGGAGAGGAAAATCTTGGAATAACAAACTGAATATATGAACACAGTATTGGTAGGATTTGAAAGAAAGACTCCAAATATAAATGGATAATTTGTGTGGAAAAGCAGAAGTCAAACTTAATGCATTTGATTACAAACTATTCTCTCAAAAAAGAATGAAGAAATCTCATCTCTGAGCTATTTAAAAACACACTGAAAACTCTACTGTAACTTACCACATATGAAAAAGTTTAATAGGGGACAAATTGGCTTATCTGACCTAAGCATTGCTAATGGCAGCAGACCAGAAGACTGTGACAACTGCCATGTCAGGCCATTGATATTTCATTTCATTGCTTCATCACTGATCTCTTCAGTGACTACTGCATCTGAGAGACGGCAGTCTTTCAGAGAGAAAAAGGAAAAAAACCTAAAAATAAAAAGAAAAAGGAAAAAAATAAAAAGAAGAAAAAAAAGCAAAATAAAAATAAACATAAGAATAAAAATAAAAAGAAAAATGAAAAAAGAAAAAGAAAAAGAAAAAGAAAAAGGAAAAGGAACAAAAGAAAAAGGAAAAGGAATAAAAGAAAAAGGAAAAGGAAAAGAAAAAGGGAAAGGGAAAGGAAAAGGAAAAGGGTGCACCTTTTAAAATAGCAGGTGCTCAGGGAAGTTTAAAAGACTTAGAAGATGCTGAATTAAACTCATAGGTTAAATTGCACCTTTGGTCCAAAGCCTGTTTGGAATGAATGCAGTTGTGTAGGGAGCAAACAAGGAATGAACATGGCACACTAATAAGAATTTGGGAGTACAAGAGGATCTCTGTCTAACTGATTTGTTACAAACATTGGGTCTCAACCAAGACTAAGCAGCAAGAAATTCTAGCAGCACTTTTGCAGCTTCTTGTGTAACCTGCTTTCCCTAGACACAGCAAAAAAGGGCATAAAAGCCATAATACTGCCAGACTGCAATAAATCTGAAAGAATTTGGTGTCTGAAGGGACTGAAGCTTACACCATTGCTCACACCAAACCCAGTATCAGGATCCTGCAGTTCAGATTGTACATAGATGTCAGTACTTTGGAAAGGTGATCCAGGTTTAAGTTTGCTCTGTTTTTATAGGTGGTGCAATAATTTGTGCTGCCATGTGGCTGACACAGAAGGAATTCATCTGTACTTTCTCCTCCATATTAAGGAATGGACTATGGGAGGAATAAAGCAAATAACTCCCGAGAAACTGTTAACTGTGTCAGCCTGGATTGCTTCTTTTGATGAGGATGGTACAAAAGATTAAGGAGGTTATATCTGCATTTAAACAACACATTTCCTGGCAAAAAGCAGATAGAGAGAGTGGTGCTGAGGAGGGCAGCTCAGGGGAGGACTTGCACACCTCTGTTAACCAGGCTGTGACTCCATCCTTGATGTGCTTTCCTTTCTCTACCTCCAGGGAGGTAGCGAGGATGCATGAGTAAGTTTGTTTGATCTGCAGTGATAGTCCGTAGAAAGGAAGCATTTTGTTCACTCATTCATCTGTTATGGTTCAAATGCTTTGAAACAGGGTTAGGGAGTCTCCAACACGGCAAAGTGGTGAAGTCTGTCCCCAGTTCAATTACTGACACAGTTTAGGTTACTGGATGAATGTGGAAAATGCCTGCTGTAGCAAATGTGGGGGCTTTGGTTTCTCTAGTCTGTTCTATTAGCCAATAATGGCTACCTCTAGGGAAGCTGAAGCCTTGTATTTATCTGACAGGACCAGGAACCCTCAGAAGCTGAAATACTTTAAATTAGTATCATGAACACTACAGAAAAGCAAAAATTATAATGACTTCACCACAGGAAGTTTCTTTTAATTTCCCTGTCCATAAGATACTTTACACCTTTTGCTTTACAGTTACATAAGAAAGTACATTTTTCATATCAGCCTTGAAAATCATATTAGGCAAGCCTGCACCTATGTTTCAAGTCCAGGTGCTTTCTGGGTTGCTCTAGTCGTACATAGCTAGCCAGAAACAGCTGTACAAGAGCATCGGAAGAGCCCCTCTCTTATGGGAATCCTTCAGAATATAGATACAACTGGATCTATGCTGTGCACTCTTTCTCCTTCTGACATGGGCTTGGAGTGGGCAGATGGATAAAAGAAAGGCCTTGCTAGCAGGGTGTTTCACAGTATCACAGTATGCTAGAGATTGGAAGGGACCTCAAAAGATCATCTAGTCCAATCCCCCTGCCGGAGCAGGAACACCTAGATGAGGTTACACAGGAATGCGTCCAGGCGGGTTTTGAATGTCTCCAGAGAAGGAGACTCCACAACCTCCCTGGGCAGCCTGTTCCAGTGTTCTGTCACCCTCACTGAGAAGAAGTTTCTTCTCAAGTTTAAGTGGAACCTCTTGTGTTCCAGTTTGTACCCATTACCCCTTGTCCTATCATTGTTTGCCACTGAGAAGAGCCTGGCTCCATCCTTGTGACACTCCCCCTTTATATATTTATATACACTAATAAGGTCACCCCTCAGTCTCCTCCAAACTATAGAGACCCAGCTCCCTCAGCTTTCCTCATAAGGGAGATGCTCCACTCCCTTAATCATCTTAGTTGCCCTGCGCTGGACTGTCTCCAGCAGGTCCCTGTGCTTCTTGAACTGAGGGGCCCAGAACTGGACACAATATTCCAGATGCGGTCTGACCAGGGCAGAGTAGAGGGGAAGGAGGACCTCTCTCGACCTACTGACCACCCCCCTTCTAATACACCCCAGGATGCCATTGGCCTTCTTGGCCACAAGGGCACAGTGTTTCAGGGTGTTGTGGGTGGTGTCAATCAGAAGATGCCCTGCCTGTCCAGGTGTGGGACCCAGAGCTATTTGGAGGGCTGGTGCTAGCAGCAAGCAGTAGGCTGGAAGTTCATCCTCACCTCCTCTTGGCCCTGCACAAGCCCTTCCGGAGCTGTTTCTGAGTCAGCCTGAGGTGACTCAGACTGAAAAAATTCTGGCCTGCCAGAACAATTAATTCAGCCCACAGACTATTCCCTTTCCTAAGGATCCCTAAGACACAGGCAGCACGAATGCAGGCAGGGTGACAAATTGTGGTAGGCTTTAGAGTCTTCTGAGAGCCTGTGCCTTTGGCTGTGTGAGACAAGGGTAAGCTTTTCCGTCATGGAAGCCCCCCCTGCATTCATCCCACCGCTCAGCTCCCTGCTCTGCACCCAGTTCAGGGGTGGGAGAAGATGAAATATTTGCCCCCCCAGAGGCCCATTCTGGCAATTGAGCTCCCTGTTGTCTGGTCTACATGGAGAAGTGCAGAGCTAGGAGGCCTTCAGAGAGATCCAGCCCAGTCAGCTCAACAGTGTATGGGGTTAAATGGCCCTGTTAACCGTAAGAGCTAATTAGCCTTTTCACACCTTGGGTTAACAGAGCTGTGGCTTTGGCATTCCTGGAGAGAGGGAGAGAGTTCACTGACAGCAGCTTGGGCCTTTGTACAGTGGGCACAGACCACGAAGAGTTGCCTCTGCTTCCCCCACATTCAGCAGAGCAGAGCAGCAGTGAGTTCCAGAGCACTGCCGACTGCGCCAAGTTTTTGTGCTCCTAATGACAAAATCAAGTATCAACCAACGATGAATCAATTTCTTCCAGGACTTGTTTTAGCTAAAATTCAGCTCACAGTGCAAGTCTGGAGTCATTTCAGACGATACTGATCGTGTGAAATACTGTGTCAGGCCCTTGTTCCAAAGCTGGGAATTGCATGAAAACAAATATTAATTTCTTTAATCAATAGAGATATCAAGAGCTGAAATGCTAGATGCAGAGATGAATGAAGACTAATGAGGTCTCATTTGGCGGCAATCAGTAGAAATGTCGTTGCAGTGAGAGGAAGAAGAGAACATCTTGCTGTCAGTCACACAGGGATAAATGAGGAGGAGGTCTTTCGAAGCCTGTGGATTCATTTTGATTTATACTGGAGTGACTGAAGGCACAGTTTAGCTCTATGGGTCTGCAGAATGATAAATACAAGCCCAAAAAGGGCCACTGGATATGTAATTCTTGTTTTTAGTTTGTTTTCCCTGCAAATGGATATCTAGGAAGGAAAGAAAAAGCCTTGATCATATAAAAATAAGCAATGAAAGGAATTGTTTTCTGACATAATTTCTTAGTTCTTAATTTTTTATATCTACCTATATATAGTCTGCAGCCACCATAGTGGTATCTGATATTCTAGGCATCTAAAATCTTGATCGTATTGTTCAGACACTTAAGTACACTAAATCTTCTCCTCCCCACTTTTTCCAGATTTGTCACCTTGGTGCTGACCATAAACCTTCGAATAAGGGTCAATATTTTAAACAGTTCAGAGTCTTTAAAAGCAGTCAGAAAGCAGAAAAAAAGAGGATGGTTATAGTGAGGCAGATTGTGATGGCAGATATCACTGCTTTGATTTCCACCAGCTTTTTCTTCAAGGAGCTACAGAAATGTGAATGCAAAATACTGCCAAGAAGATGGGATGAGCTTAGGGATCCATTTGATATGTATCTGTACTGATGTGTATGTTATTGGGGTATAAGAGGACTCTTCATACTTGGATTTAATGAGCTGTCTGTCTATCCTTCTAGATCTGGATCAACTTCTCTATAGTCCACAGCATTAACTTGCAGTCAAGCTGTGCTTAGCAAGAAGATACTCTGACCCTAGAGATTTTCAGAAAATAAAAATTGAAATGTCAATTCTCAAGGTAAACTGGTTATTTAGTTTGATTGTGAATTTCAGCTTTCAGCTGACTTGATCACAGACAGAAGCATGATCACAAATTCTTCCTTTCTTTCCTAATTCCATGCTAATATAATCTTGCTTTGCCTTGACATTGTTGGTGTCCCTGGAAAGATCACTGCAGATTTTCTAACACTACCATAACTACAGATGATGACTGATGCGGCAGATCTCTTTCTTTGAAACAGGCAAATAGATTGACAGCCCTCTGAAACAGAAATTCTTCCCAAAAGAAGGTGACACTGGGAAAAGGCTCTTAGAAGCAGAAGTTAAATAAATAATTCACTGCCAGGAAGAAGGTAAAGGCACTTAGGGAAACTTCCTATATTTCACCATAGTCTGTAGATACTCAGATGTATACATTCTGCCAGATATCCTCCTAGTGCAGGTCTTACCTTCCCAACATAAAGAGGATCGGTTCCTGTGTACTCCTCCAGAACAAAGAACTGGTTCCACACCCAGCTCCTCTTCATGCGCTGATGTAGCCTGTCTGACAGGTTGTCTTCTTGCCCTTCAGTGAGGGGCTTGGCACTTCCTGACAGCACAGTTGTAGTAAGGTCCATCAGTCCCCAAAAATACAAGGACATGCCAAGTCCAAGCAAGTTCTTTGCATTGCTCATTCTACCTGAAGTCCACATCTGTATTACAAGGGCTGACTTAAAAGTCAAACCACAGTATCTTAGGTCCCTTGTGAAGAAAGTAGGTCCTGTGTGTAGTCCTTTGAAATGTCCAAGAGATCCTTGTTCTGGGAATGGTGGTCTCCTGTAAAGTTAAAGAAAAGTCATAGGAGTATGGGCTTTTCCCCCCCGCCAAGGTAAAAAAGTTTCCTCAATAGCCATATATGCTGTAAAATATTTTATCTTCTATATAAAAATACAATAGCAGGATGCACATCCTCTGAAACTAGGAATTCTATTGCCATATAAGCTGCAGAACTGAAGCCTTAGATACAAGAATCGTCAGGGTTTAGTCAGTAAGCAAGAGTTCTCTACTTCTCTAACTTAGCTGTAGTGTTGCTTTATAGTATTGATTGGCATAAGTTAAGTACTTATTCTTTAGAAGTATTTATGACCAGAAGTCCTTAGGGAATATTTAAAAACAGTTCACTCTGAAAAATAATAGCTGGTGAACACTCTTTGGCAACCATCTTTCTATTTGGAAATTATGTCATTGTAATTACACACACGTGCAAGCCCACACGTCTACATAAATACAGGTATTATTGCTATATTGCAAACCTTAAATATAACTTTCAGCAGCTCCAAGTTATTTCTAATTTTAATTATTCTGTCAACCTCCCTGTTGCTGGAATTCAGGTTTCACACTCTGCTGCCTCCTCCTGAGGATCTGATTGCTGCTACAAATTCAACATTTCTAGAATTCAAATGGTCAGTTAATCATTTTATAACCCACAAAAGGTTTCACAGTGCTGATGGTCACATACTATTGTGTGATGTGTCCAAGCAAGTTGAGCTCACACATTTTTCCCTTCACAAGTCTGAAAGACTTGTTTAGGCAGAGGAACACTGACCTCTGTAAGAGGACACTTTCTCATCAGTCTAGGATCTTTTGTTGTCATGAAGTCAGTTTAGTTGGTGAGCTCACTTCGGGCTACGGATTGTAGCAAACCTTTCCTTCACCATTTTGCTGAGTTTAATGATGCGGTGCTGTACCCAAGTTACTCTGTCAAAACACTCCAGTTACATTTACTCTGTGGGCCTAGTATTTTTTACTGTTTTTTTTTTAAGAAATCTTTCTCTTTTCAGGACAAACAGACTCATTAGGAAATGCATACAGGGCTCTGAGGCTTAAGCAAGCAGTTCACGCTTTATTTTACTGGTGTTCTATACTTTAGTATTTAGTCTTAATTGTTTTATGCTGTGGAAATAAAATATAGCAGGTGATGCCTGACAAATATTTCTAATCGAAATCCTTGAAAGATTTCAAAATCATAAAAAATACTTTGAAGAGTTGCATGATAATGTTTTGAAGACTGAGACAATGCAGTGTTTTCAACAGAGAAGAGAGTGTTTAAAAATTCCCCAGCATCCAAGTCTGTATAACTGAAGAACTGGGTTCACTTAGAAATCTACTGAAACAGAAATTCAGAATTTTTAATCATAGAATCATGGAATGGTTAGGGTTGGAAAGTACCTCAAGATCATCCAGTTCCAACCTCCCTACCACAGGCAGGGACACCTCACACTAAACCATGTCACCCAAGGCTCTGTCCAACCTGGCCAAAGTTGACTGAAATCTGAAAAAGGCAGATTAGGTCTGGAATAGACATCCATAGGGGAAGTAAGACAACTTAATGATCTATCTTAGACTAATTTCTACACAAAATAAGGCTTCCAAGTATAAAGCCCAGAAGGATATAACTACACAGTGCTGCTAGTCCATAGACTTGTGAAGTGTAGCAAACAACTAGCAGGCCCTTTCCCTTTGAAAGTTTACAGCCTAAGGCTCAATAGATACAACAGAAAAAGGACAAACTGTAAGAACAGAACATGGTAAATCTCTTCTAAGTAGAGCAATACAGAACTGCCAGTTGTTTAGATACTGGCTATGTAATGTGCTAGGGCTTATTGTCTGCAAAGGCGAAGAATAGGGATTTATCTAGCAGTACAAGCCCAGAAGGACCATAGTAATCTCTGTGTGTCTGTTGCTTCACGAAGAAGCTGGCAGCTGTTTGTGAGACACAGGGACAAGGTTCAGTTTGCTGGATACCCACAGTTAAAAGAGTCCAAGAGCTGTGTGTGCAGTGCTTGCCTTTCTGTCCCATGAGTCCTTAGCTCTCAATAGCTAATCTACATTTACACTGAGTAGAGGAGGCTGAAGTCCTCTTCACGTAATAGGTTTGCCCACCTTGTTCCTGGCATGTTGTCAACAGCAAGTTTTTCTCAGCAAAGTCAGGGGGACATTATTGACAACCCATGTTTTGTTGGTGAGTAAATGTAGGAAGGGGCCTTCCACCATCCCTCAACATGAGTTGAAGGAACACAGAAATGCCTCTGTCATGCAACAGGAAGGGAAAGTGGAGGCAGGCTGTGATCCAGAAAAGAAGGTCCTGCCTGAAGTTTTTACTTTAAGAAGTTCCATCTACTGTACAAGTCAGTTACATTATTGTTCATGTGGCAAAAAAATGATACAACACGATGGACCAACTCCAGTGTCAAAGAGAACTGTGTTTGTAACTGAACTCCCAAACAACAAATTTAAAACTAATTGTGCCAGATGTCTCCTGTAATTAAGTTCAGCCAACAAGGATCAACAACACTCAGGCAAAGTAGTATCAAGACATGGTTAACTAAACTGGTAGAGTTACCAGTGGACCAGTAATGAGGCAATAGCAAAATAAATATGATAATCAGGATGTTTTTTTCTGCATGTGTGTTATATCAACAGAAAGCAAAATAAGTAGAAACAGTGACATAAAGGGCAAGAGTAGGGATATAAATGCTTCAGGCTCCCTGTGATAACAGCTTTTGTCATTTGAATGCCACTCAGGATTGCAGTGCAGTTCCATGATGAACCTTTCTTGAAAACAGTGTGCAACTCAGTAGCTCCCAGGGGCAACATCCCTAAAAGCATTTCCTATTCCCAATATAATCTCATTCTGGGGTATGGCAACCATCAGGAAACTTTCTGTTAAGTAATGTAAAATCTTGTAAAAGATCATAGAATCATAGAATCACAGAATAGTTAGGGTTGGAAAGGACCTTGAGATCATCTAGTTCCAACCCCCCTGCCATGGGCAGGGACACCCCACACTAAACCATGCCACCCAAGGCCTCATCCAACCTGGCCTTGAACACCGCCAAGGATGGAGCATTCACAACTTCCCTGGGCAACCCATTCCAGCGCCTCACCAGCCTCTCAGTAAAGAATTTCTTCCTTAGATCCAATCTAAACTTCCCCTGTTTAAGTTTGAACCCGTTACCCCTTGTCCTGTCACTACAGTCCCTGATGAATAGTCCCTCCCAAGCGTGTCGAGGTCCCTCTGGATGGCATCCCTCCCCTCCGGCGTATCAACCGAACCACACAGCTTGGTGTCATCGGCAAACTTGCTGAGGGCGCACTCAATCCCACTGTCCATGTCACCGACAAAGATGTTGAACAAGACCGGTCCCAACACCGATCCCTGAAGGACACCACTCGTTACCGGTCTCCAGCTGGGACATCGAGCCATTGACCACAACTCTTTGCGTGCGGCCATCCAGCCAGTTCTTTATCCACTGAGTTGTCCACCCATCAAATTGATGTCTCTCCAATTTAGAGACAAGGATGTCGTGTGGGACAGTGTTGAAGGCTTTGCACAAGTCCAGGCAGATGACGTCAACTGCTCTGCCCCTGTCCATCAGTTCCGTAGCCCCATCATAAAAGGCCACCAAATTGGTCAGGCAGGATTTCCCCTTAGTGAAGCCATGCTGGCTGTCACCAACCACCTCCTTGTTTTTCATGTGCCTTAGCATGCCTTCCAGGAGAATCTGCTCCAAGATTTTCCAGGCACAGAGGTGAGACTGACTGGTCTGTAATTCCCCGGGTCCTCCATTTTCCCCTTCTTGAAAATGGGGGTTATATTTCCCTTTTTCCAGTCATCGGGAACTTCACCTGACTGCCATGATGGTCAGTGCCTTAGCAATTTCATTCGCCAGCTCCTTCAGGACCTGCAGATGGATGTTGTCAGGTCCCATGGACTTGTGTACGTTTAGGTTTTTAAGATGGTCTCAAACCAGATCCTCTCCTACAGTGGGCCTAGGGTCTTCATTCTCACAGTTCCTGCGTTCACCTTCCAAGACTTGGGTGGTGCGGCCAGAGATTTTGCCAGTGAAGACCGAGGCAAAGAAGTCATTAAGGACCTCAGCCTTCTCCAAATCCAGGGTAGCCAGCTCTCCAGATATCTTCCGAAGAGGGCCTACGTTGTCCCTAGTCTGTCTTTTACTCACTACATACCTATAGAATCCCTTCTTATTATCCTTCACATTCCTAGCCAAGTTCAATTGTAACTGGGCCTTAGCCTTCCTCACCTGGTCCCTAGCTTCCCGGACAGCATCCCTGTATTCTTCCCATGCCACCTGTCCCTGCTTCCACCTTCTATAAGCTTCTTTTTTCCTTTGTTACTTCCCTGAGTACCAGTAATTTCTCCATTTAATGCCAGCCCAGGTTACATGGTCATATATTTTGTTAAGATGGAAGAAAGTACTAGTGTTGAAATGGCACAGATTTTTTTTGTTAATACCAGAGTTCCTGGTGTCTTGTGTCTTCCCAAAACTGTGAGCAAGCAGGCCCAAACTCATCACAGTTTACTCTTTGACTAAAGGTAAATTACCACTATTAATAATGATGTTTAATCAAGAATGGTTCCTCTGTCTCTGAGGCTAAAGGAGAATGAGATTTAATTTTTTCTGTCTCAGGTCCTCAGCTGGTATTAAAAGAACAAAAAACTTCTGGCCTGAGGTGCTGCTGATCTCTCTGAGACTCTTTTGACAATCTCCTCTCCCCTAGGTGGGTACTACTGGCCTCTGCCTCTGCAAGACCTACTAGTCAAGCAGAGTATTTCTCAACAGTGTAAAAGGCACTCATGTACTTTTAGGGTTTGAATTGTGTGGTAGCACAAGTGATGGTTGAGCTACAGTTTAGGTAAGGGATGATTGAGTCTTTCAGAGTACTCATGCAGACAGCTTCTTCACTATGTGAGTTTGATAGATAAGTATGGGGTCACTTAGACCGTAGAGATGACAGCTCATTAGGATGATAACCATATGCTTTGAAAGTGCTAGCTTGGTGGGATCTCTAGTCTTAAGTGGGCCTTAGTGGTTTTTGTCACTGGATGATGATGCAGGCTTTGAGGCAGAGCCTATTCTTCTGCCTTAGGCTAGGCAGTGCCTTGCAGGCAGATCAGGGGGACCACTCAAACAAGAAGACACTTGTTGGCATGACTGAGTGAGGCAAAACCAAATCTTTAATGTTCTCTTAATGCAGGTTTTTTCTTGGAGCCCTTCAAAACGGGTCCTTGGGAACATCAGCAAAGATGGAATTAAGCCTCTGCTTGTCATATGAAATACATTATAGAAACATTTCATGGCACAGTACGGGGATGTGCAAAAGACTTGAGGGCAGTAAAGGAAGGGAAATCTTGTTTTCCTTGCTCACACAAAAGAACTATTGAGCCCAGGAAGAATGCACGACCAAAAGCTGTGGGATTTCTGAAGAAGGCTTTTTATTTTTCAAGAACAGTTTAAATGTTTCAGAACCCAGTTTGTTACCTATAGCTGAGTACTCCATTGTAATAGCTTAGCTGCACCTGTGCTGTTTAGATCCGTGTCCCAAGGTGAATGCCTTCCTTGCCCCTGCTTTTGTGATGAACATTTTATTATCAGCTCACACTTTAAGGTTATTTTTTCTGTTCTTGCATTGCAAATATTGCGGAGAGAATCCTTTTTCATGTCACTAAACATCTACAAACATGGCTTTCGGCTTCAGAAAAAACAGTGAAGATCTGATGGATCTCTGTGCAACCGGTGGTCCATACATGGTATGTCCTGGGTTCAGCAGCAGCAGTCAGTTTTTCTCCTTCTTAGTAGCTGGTGCAGTGCTGTGGTTTTGACTTTCGGCCTGGGAATAATACTGATAAAGCCGATGTTTTCAGTTGCTGGTCAGAATGTTTACCCTGACCAAGGACTTTGTGAGTCTCATGCTCTGCCAGGGAGGAGGAGAAGCCGGGAGGAAGCAGGGACAGGACACCTGACCCAAACTAGCCAAAGAGGTATTCCATACCACAGCACGTCATGCCTGGGGATGTAACTGGGAGCTACCCGGAAGGGCACGTCCCCTTTTGGGTCGGGCTCTTTTCCGGCGGGCGGTATCGTATTCTCCTCCCTTGTTATTTCCCTTATCATTATTATTATTGGTGGCAGCAGTAGTGATTTGTGTTATACCTTAGTTACTGGACTGTTTTTATCTCAACCCGTGGGAGTTACATTCTTTCGATTCTCCTCCCCATTCCTCTGGGGGGGGGGGGAGTAGAAACTGCGTGGTTCTAATTTACGGCCTGGGCTTAAACCACAACAGTTCTTTTTGGCGCCCAATGTGGGGCTCGAACCCACGACCCTGAGATTAAGAGTCTCATGCTCTACCGACTGAGCTAGGAGGAGAAGCCGGGAGGAAGCAGGGACAGGACACCTGACCCAAACTAGCCGAAGAGGTATTCCATACCACAGCACAAAAAAAATAGAAACCAAACCCTTGCCTTGGAAACACCTTGGTACTGCGGCTGTGTGGGTCAGATGGCCTGGCACATCAGTCCCACAGAAGTATAAAGCTCTCGTAGATACCGGTGCACAGTGTACCCTGATGCCGTCAAGCTGTCAAGGGGTGGAACCCATCTATATCTCTGGAGTGACAGGAGGATCCCAAGAGTTGACTGTACTGGATGCTGAGAAAAAGGGTACTGATGGGCTTTTGGTATTGCTGCTTTGGAGACTGAGGAAATTGAGCAGCTGTCCACCTTGCCTGGTCTCTCAGAGGATCCTTCTGTTGTGGGGTTGCTGAAGGTCGAAGAACAACAAGTGCCAATCGCAACCACAACAGTGCACCGGCGGCAGTATCGCACCAACCGAGACTCCCTGATTCGCATCCATAAACTGATCCGTAGTCTGGAGAGTCAGGGAGTGATCAGCAGGACCCGCTACCCTTTAATAGCCCCATATGGCCAGTGCGAAAGTCTAATGGAGAGTGGAGACTAACAGTAGACTATCGTGGCCTGAATGAAGTCATACCACCATTGAGTGCTGCCGTATCGGACATGCTAGAACTTCAGTATGAACTGGAGTCAAAGGCAGCCAAGTGGTATGCCACGATTGATATTGCCAATGCATTCTTCTCAACTCCTTTGGCAGCAGAGTGCAGGCCACAGTTTGCTTTTACTTGGAGGGGCATCCAGTACACTTGGAACCGACTGCCCCAGGGGTGGAAACACAGCCCTACCATCTGCCATGGACTGATCCAGACTGCACTGGAACAGGGGCAAGCTCCAGAACACCTGCAATACATTGATGACATTATTGTGTGGGGTGATACAGCGGAAGAAGTCTTTGAAAAAGGGAGGAAAATAATTAGAACCACGCAGTTTCTACTCCCCGCCCCCCAGAGGGATGGGGAGGAGAAACTGCGTGGTTCTAATTTACGGCCTGGGCTTAAACCACGACAATGGTACAAAGAAACTACCTGACTGTTCTACTCAAAAGGGTCAAAATAATGCATTTTCCACCAATGTAAATACAAATTTCTCTTTTTGGCCCATATTATGAATTAAAGTAGGTGATTTCCAAGTGTGAGCTCCTCTTCATGCTCCAATTTCAAAGACTCCTCCTTAAAAAATACTTGTACCGTAATGAAGCTATTCTTAATTAAATATCTAGCTCTGGGAAAATATTAAATGGAAAAAGAAATATCTGCCAGATATAGAACCAACTTCTTGCATTTTTGTACATGACCCATTTATCTTGTTAATTCTTAAAAGAACATCACTTCCAAGGAAAGGATAAAAATATTAGTAGTTTGGATGACCATATGGGCATCCAGAGAGTCCCACTGGGATTAAAATGTATTATGCTCAATATATATTTGCATAAACACCGAGATTTTATGATCAAAAAGTTCAGAATTGAAAAGGTTTATATACATGCTTAGTGTATTTATCATGCGGAGCAAGTGATCTCCCAGAAAGCCAGTGGACTATTTGCATTCATAAAATTACATTCTTATATCTTTTATGCCTGGTCCTTCCGATGTATTTTGCTGCATGGACCCAGCAGTCATGCAGAATGTTACAGACCTTAGTGGATCCCATGCAGGCACATTGCTTGAGTGGAGCCAATTCATTTGCAGAAGACATGTTACACTGAGAAAGTGGGGAAGAAAGAGACAATCACTTTTAAACTCCTTCCTCCACTTTCTCTGTACATAAATACACAAATACATGTGATATTTCTAATATATATATGTGTTTCTTAGCAGCACATACACTGCAGTATGTTAATGAAAAATTATTTCTGTGTTTAATGACACCTTTAGAGAGTTTTCCCCCACCATTTTGCCAAAAGAAACCAAATAACTCATTAATGACCACGGTAGGAAGAAACTAAATTTGAGTGAAAAGAATTCTCCTCTTGAGCTATATACATTGTTCCTTGAATTTCTTGTGTTATTTTAAACCCAACGTGGGTGTGCGAGTACTGAACAGTTTTTTACCCCCTGGTAAATAGATTATTCTTTTATGTTTACACAGATTATTTCTTAGGTTTCCTGTACCCTTAGTTGCTCACAGCCTTGTCATAAAATGTCTTTGCAATAACCCCAGAGCACTGCCAGTCAGTAAGGAAGTGTAGGCTATATACTGTACGAGGCGAGCCACCCGCAACAGATGCCTAAAACCAGCCTCTAGGGATGGAGGCTCCACTGAGCCAGGATCTAAAATATCTTAAGCAATCTACATAACGCTTGTCTCATTTTAGAAATCCTAACACATGCAGTACCTAAGCTAGGTACCTCTAAACAGGCTGTTTGATTATAGTCTTAAATGTTTTTCACCACTGCCACATCATCATATGTTTTATCCCTGGCCCAAGCCACTCCTACTGCTATTATTACCTATTGTTATACTTACTGAGAGAGTTTAAATTGAAAGGAAAGATCTAGAGGCATTTGTTACTTTTCTTGAAAATAGACTGGGCCTGAACACGTATTTTTATTTTTATCATAAATACAATGAAATTTGACAACATACCATATGGTGCATAAACATTAACTCAGAATACAATCCATTGTCATAAAATTACATCTACAGACCAGTCAACAGTCTCTCCCGGGACACATCAGTGAACTCATTTTGCTTAAGATCTGAAGTCCTTCAAAGCTACAGAGTGCCTGCAGAGTAAAAAATCACACAAAACGACAGAGGGAGTCCCATCGTATAAATCCCAGCTCTATGGTTATAGATGCATAAAAAGATCAAAAATAATGAAACGCAATCACAAAGTAAACATTTCCAAATAAAATAATGCTGATAACTTACATCAGGGGAGGATCTGATCCCCAGCTTTTGCTCTCTGTGAGGTACCGTAAATACTACTGTAAAAAAAGGACAGAAATACAAGAGGGTTTCAAAAGCTCCATGCTGGTTCAGCTAACCCTGCTAAAGTCAGCCTTGGTAGGAGCTAAGTGAGGCATTGCAGATACATTGAAAAATAGAAATAAATGCTAGACAAAGCTCAGGGATGCAGCGCGCTGCCCTAGGCAGTGGAATATTTAAGCCCTGAACAGGACCTAGTCACAACTGTTACAATCCTCTTTGAGAAAAATGTATTAATGCCTTGCCTCTATTTTTCATATCCTTCATTTCTGCCCATTTGCTTCATTCCCTCCCCTCTTCCAGATCCTGAGCAGACGCCTTGCCTGATCTGCCATTCCGCTGCAATGAGACAAAACCTATTCCTTTTGCACACCTGGACTACATTTTGAACCTGAGGTGTCCCTATCTGTGCTGCGTGGTGGCTATGGTAGCAAATCATGTTCTTTGGCTACAAAACATTGCATTTTGGGTATGCTAGTCCCCAGAATATGACATATTTCCACATAGCAGTGAAAACTGCACTCTTTCTTATCCCACGGCTGCTGCAAGATAATAAAGTTCTCTGATACCCCCTAAATGTCAAAGATGGAAAACGTGTTATCTGCTATCTGGAGGCAGATATGAGAAGCAGCTGTCTGCCTGGGACAGATAGAGGTAGTATATCTTCCCATGCATGAAGATCAAACGTAATGATAGGCAAGTACCTAAGTGCTGTTACCGGTGAAAACAACTCCCCAGTTTAATTATGACTGTGTTCCTGGTTAACTTGGCTTTTCATAGAGTATTTTGACATATTAGAAATAGACTCAGAACAACCGACTTTCAAAGTCAGCTGCTGAAGACAAAGAAGTGGATGGGTAATCTCTTTTTCCAACCAGAAAACAGTATTCGTCCCTCACTCATGCATCCACCAGCACACAATGGGGTTTGGTTTGTTTTGTTTGATAAAATTGTGGCTGTATTCATAGAGAAAGGATTGTCTTTAACCTATAAAATAGCCATAAGGGGTTCTAAGAAGTGGAAAACTTTCATATAATTTGTATTTCTTGAATCTGAACTTGCTTCAGCTGTACAACAGTGGCATCTGTACCTTGTCCTGACCTCAGTCATTGCCTTGTCTGAACATAAAGACATGCCACTAACCAACAGGATGAACATTTTCAATCCAACTTCAAGCTGCTGTCTACGAAATCAAACTAGCAAAAGAAACTTACAGCTTCTTTCTTGATCTAAACTGTTAAAGTCTACCCTATTCCTATCACCTAGCTTCAAAGTGTTTCTAGAAATACAGAATATGAGTGTCTAGCCTTCACAGGACACTTTCAAGCTGAAAGCATAAAATAAGAAGGAAAAAAGATGTGCTGACCTCATTTGTTCCAGAACTGTTCTAATACAGCAAGAATTGGTTAGTAAAGCCTAAAAAACAACCTCAGATGCTTTGCATGCCAGCCTCCAGATTTTTGCCTTCAAACTCAATTGTTTCAGTCTCCACAGTGAGTGTACATGAAGAGTGATCTAATAGTCATCTATAAATGCAGCATGCACTAACAATGCCCCTCACAAAGAGGATTAAATTATCTATTTTCCATCTTCTTCATAATCCACTGCTGGGACATGTTCTCAGCTTTACCAGTCCCTTCCCATTTGAGAAGGTTTAGTGTGCTTGATGGAGCTCTTCCTCTGCCTGGATTTCTTAATGTCTAAGAAGAACTAGCATTTACTAGAATATAAAAGATTTTTTAAGCTTCATCTTGTTGGCAAATTCTTGGCTTGGCAGTTTGTTAAAGGTGTGTTCTTATCTGTCTTGGTATTCAATTTGTAATGCTGATGTAATAGCAGCTTTTGTACGAGCTGAGGTATTCTTGGCCAAAATTCCCATCCTTCCATTATCTGCTGTGAACCAACTGGTTGCTGTCTTCCTTCACAAGGGAGAATCTGCAGGTGGTTTGAGTCTGATTTTCCAAGGAAATTAGTTTATGACCTAATATAATTGCATTGATATTCCATTAGTATTATGAAAGATAGAGATCCCAAGGATTGCTATATTTTTGTCTGTTCCTTGGGTATTAACAGGTAATATAGGGAATGGACACCAGATTGGTTTCTCCACTGAGCGACATGGTCTCCCAAACCAGATCTCTGCTATACTGATTTTTTTTTGCCTTTGGAAATTGCTAACACTTCCAAATAGTTGAACTCTTTCTCAGTATGCTTTGGAGGTGATAGTTCAAAAATGAAGGAACTTCTAACAAAACAAACTTGACATCAGAATAAATGTGATTAATAGCAGCAAAGAGGATTTACCAAGAAGCTGGAAATACAGTATTTCCCAAATAGAAATGGAGTGGGCTCCTAGTTTGACACAAATGAAATTTTAGCTAGAAAAGATGTAAGAAAATGGAAAAAAAGGAAGTGGTATTTTTCTGAGATATGGAGCTATGGGTTGCTGGGAAAATGTATGAAACTTAAAAGACAAGTGCATGAAAGCTGAAATGATTTGCCTGAAAGATGGTCGCTCAAGGAAACTTAGCTTCCAGGTGAAGCTGAAAAATCCAGACTTGATTGTAATTTTGTTTCTTTCTTTTTTTAGGAGAAATGTTATTAATCAAATATTTTGTATCTGAAGTTTCAGCGAGGGGGAGAAGAAGCAGAAAATAAAGAACAGTGGGAATAAGCACCAGTGCTCAATGTCAAAATCAATAATGTGATATTGCTTGATACACAATCTTTAGTTAATCATAAAAAATAAGGCTGTAGTGTTGTGAGAAGAATTCCTTGCTGATCCTTGTGATCGGTTTATGCACTGAAGCATGAGTTTTGATTTCTTCCTTTTGACTGAAAAATCATTTTGCCTCTTTAAAAAGATGTAGCAGTATAAATTTCACCTTCTATTTCACACAGATTTTCAGCCTTTTATTACATATTCTCTTTTTAAATTTGGAGGAAGAATCCATTTTTACTTCATCAACTTAGCTTGGTCTCAGCCAAAAGCCTGACCTAGCGCTCAGTGAAAATTGATGGGGTATTTGGATATTATTATGTTCTGTCTTCTCTCAAGCTGTATAACCTACCTTTTCAAGACCTCTTGCCAAATTAATCAGTTTGCACAGAATGTACCCTCAGTTACTTCAGAAACCAACTAAAGAAACAGACAAAACATTAGTGATTACCTTCATGTGACTGTAGAAGATGAGTGGGTTCCTAGAGGTTGGGCAGAGGAAAATCAAACCTATATTTAAAGGGGGAGGGGGCAGTGGGGAAGAGGAACCAGTGAAATCCTTCCAACTTCAATGCATGGGAAGTTACTGGAACAACCAACCAATTTTTCAGCATCCAGGGGATAATGAATTGCTAAGGAATAACCAACATGGATTTGTGAAGAACAAGTTGACAACAAATCAGTCTGATTTTCCTTTCTTTGATAAGATGACTGGCCCAGCAGATGAGAGGTGAGAAAAATGCAATACATCTTGACCTTTCAAAATGTTTCACACAACTCCACAACTCATTGTCAAAGACAACATAGGGCAATGTGGCCCAGGTGAAATGAGAGAAGACAGACTAGAAGACAACTCAAAGAACCACTAACAGCAGTGGTTCAGAGTCAGACTGGGAATCATCATCAATGCAGGATTTTGCTTTTGACCAGCACTGTTCAATGTTTATGCTAACAGTTTGGATGATTTACAAAATGTGAGGATGACATCAGGCTGGGAGATGTAAGCACTTGAGAAGTGGGGTAAGACGTAAGCACATTGGAAAGATGGGTTACAGTTCAAAATTATCTTGATAAATTAGAGAAATGGTAGGAAATCAATACTAAAAAATTCAATAGGGACAAGTGCAAAGCACAAGCCTTGGAATCGCAAAATCAAACACCTAGGCATAGAGAGACGAATAATGGCCTAGGAGTCAGCACTGTAGGAAAGGAGCTGATCACAAACTGAATAGGAGCCAACACATTGATGCATGGGTTGTTGCAAAGGAGGAATATGCCACTCTGCTGTTTCAACAGGATGTTGGGCAAGTTGCTCATGTCTTGTATTTGAAGGACTTTTACTGGCATCCTCAGCACGGAAAGGCAGTGCATCACAGCTTAAAGGAGATAACAGACAGACTCCCAGACTGCTGCCAGAAAGACAGCAAGAAATTTAAACACAGGTCTGAAAAAATAGAACTTGTGAAAAGGTTAAAAAAATTGTAATTTTTTTAGATTTTGAGAAAGGCTACAGAGTAGTCTATTAGAAGTCATTTAAGTGACTTCTGATCTTGTGTCAGAAGGAAAAGACAGAAGGTAATTAGAAAATTTCTACATTTCTATGTCCCTGAAATGCATATAAAATCACATCTTGTAAAACAAAAGATTTGAGTGCTCATTATGTCTAGTCTTCCTTTATAATTTCTTGGGGTTTTTTTCACCTTCTCTCCTCCTCCTCTGTTAGGCTGAACCCATGTGTGCTGTGAATTGCCTCTACTGTGAGTATTCAAATAAACCAGTCAGTTTTATTCACTGGTAAAGAGAAACCTTACCAGGCATGGATGATATTTTTAAGCTTATGTGAACATACCAAATGACCCTTACAATGAACAATGCTTCACATGATAATTAGGAAAAAACGTGACGGAAAAAAGCTCATGCTTTTCTTGATCATCATAAGAATTAGTTTTTCCAGGAAGAGACGGTCAGCAGGTGCTTGGCTGTGATTGCCGTACCGTGGGGCTAACTGGGAATAAAGCATTCACTCCAGCTGCACTTTGATTGCCCTTGTGGGTCCCCACTTCCATAACAGCAATAATTTCATGACAGTTAAATCATATCCAGAGCCTTGTATGTGTAAAGGGTGTTCTTTTAGATTATTCCTTCAGGCAGGAGGTTGTACCCTTGGTCCCAGAATAACAACTTTCGTGATGCAAACTAGTCTGTAATCTCCCTAACCACGTTGAACCACATTGAACAAGTCACCTTACTTCATAAAATGACCATCAAATGATTCTATTGATTTCAAATGGGTTTCTGTTTCTCCATGTGCTAATTGATATTTTATTAAAGTCTGAGTTAGCATACAAAAGTGCTAACTAGGCAAAACTCCCTACAGCTTTCTAAAAGACCATTATTCCCCATTACCTTTAAAATCCCCATATGAGAAGATAAGGACTACCTACACACTTTTCTCATTGATTCCTGCCTCAGAATATAGTTTCACAGTCCAAGTATTCAAGCAAAAATAATTAACTGACACTTTTTATTAGGTAAAACATATTTTCAATAAAACAAAGTTTGAATCCCTGTGACTCTATCATAGCTTGCTGTATAACGTCATGGGGCACAGTAAGGTACTCCTCTTTGCATTAGACAGTTAATATATGAGACCCTAGCTATTTCTGCCTTTTAAAAATTGACTGTCGCTTACTGTAAGAATAGAAGTGTTCTTTTCCTGTCCTACTCACTTTTCTGTTTATCTAAATCCATTTAAATCTGGCATTGATCCTCTTGCTTTTGGCCTATGTGGTCTTCCAGCAATGCTCTCCATCATTGCATTTGATCTTGGATTTGCCATATTTCAATGTGAAACAAAGTGGTTTGATGTGTATAAGACCAAATTCCCCTCAAAAAGTTTCTTGTCTAATCTCTAGATTTGTACAGATTTTGCACAGGGCAAATCTTATTTGCTTTGCTCATTTCCACCTTCCAGTTGACTTCAGTAAGAATATTCAGGTGAACAGAGCCATGAAGATATGACCTGCAGTTCTGCAGAGACACATAAAAAAACATAAAAGAATTACAACACCTACTTATACACTTTGTAGCTACAAATATAGCTTTGGCATTCAGATAGCAGAATTAAATGTCTATATTACATCATTTGTGCCCATTAGCCTATTAATTGTCCCATTAGCAACAATGAATAACTGCAGGCACAAGATATGTCTGAAGAAACTAAAATTTTATTCATGTGCTATTTATATTGCCATGACATTCCTTGGTATGGAAGTGCAATATAAATTCATAGTAGTATCTGTCAAAAATCTATCACTTCTTCAGCCAGTAGAATATCTTTCCTTCAAGAAATACTTTCCCTGCCAATCACATGATAATAAACAAAATACAGCTTAAATGAAATTTTTTACTTTTTAATGTCAGAATGATCTGCACTTGCGTAATATAAGGAGACTGGGTTTCTTAACATTTCACTCACATAAAATAAAAGAGTATAATACAATGTAATACAATATACTATAAAGTGGCATAATATAATGCAATATAATATGACATATATGGAAAGCACAGTGTCCACTTTCCCTAGAAGATATGACATGCTCATGAATATGCATCATTTGCTTATACTAGGAAGTGCAAACTCAACAGCTCATACAGCTCACATCCGTAAGTGCTTGGACAGCTCTAAGGAGGAGGGGTATGAGATGCACAGAAGACATCATCAGATTTGATTAAGTCAGTGGCTTCTAATTTCTAGTTCAATATCAAACGTAGAATAATAAATCAGGTTTAGGAAGGAGCAGCAAACAGTTGCATTTTTTTGAGGATTTAAATAGGGAAGTGGAATCTTGCAAAACTCATAGATAGTTGCAGGCTGCTGGAGTCATACCAAGATACGGAGATCTGTGGTGTCCTGGTTCTGCACAAAAGGCAGGCAGCCTCAAGTACCACCAGCCAAGGCTGGAATGAGGTCTTCATCTTCTCCTGTGGTTTATCCCCTACACTCACTGTGCCCGCCTGCATCTCCCACCTGCCCCAGTTGACAGAGACAGTACCTGGGAGCTCAGCTTTGAGAAGCACCTACAAATGGCTCTGGGCAATCAGTGAGTGCTGGGGTTACACCCTTCTCCAAGCATTTTGAAACAGAGATGTGTCCACCCTGAGCAGAATTTGGGAATCTTGAAGAGTTTGTACACTTAAAACTTGGGCAGAAGAAAGCTTTTCTCTCCAAACGCTTCCCCAAAGGCTGTGGGTCCCTACCTGCTCCGACCCAAAGAGGTTTCACAGAGCCCCTGCGGTAGTGCCACCACACTACATGGGGGACATAGCTGGCTGGGAAAGTAGAAGGATGGCCCAAATGGAGCAGCAAAATAATCAATGCTCCTCATCCTGTGTCAGAGGCTGGTGGGAAGGAAAGTGAGAATTTCCCACGTGCAGAAGCTGGACTGCTTTGCTTGCAGAGGGTTTTAACAGGCATTCACCTATCTATCTATGAAACTTTCATTAAAAAATGCAGCTTTTCCTTTAATGATAATCCCCACACATCATTAATTTCAGAGGGTGGACTCTGAAGCTGTAGTTCCTAGTCATTTTGCTATGAAGAAAAACTAAGTAAAATAGAGAAATGTGAACAGTGAATTGGAAAAAAAACATGTCAAGGACAATAAAACTTTTTATTTCTGGTTTAATATTCATTCTGTATTTCAAGAATAGCTACAGTAGCTGTCCAAAATTATTAATTAGCATGAGCTTCATTCAATGAAACTCGTCCTTCTCTTCAAAGAAATACATATATTGTTACATATCCCCCATTTTGTTTTCCCACAAGACACATTTCAAAACAACATGTGCTGTTTCTGATGCAATACTGTATCACTCTGATTATTGTACATAAGAAGATATGTCCTAAGATAGAGCACTGCACAGATATTTATTTAGAAGGACACCTTTGATGTTGTGTGGACTAAAGAAATATTTAAATTCTACTGAAATAGAACTGAAATTCTGTGTCACTATAATAAATCTTGATCCATTGTAGAAGTCTGGGCTCTGCAGAAGTGCCATTCTAATCTACTTCCAAATACAAGCTTCCAACTTACAGACAGACAAGACATAAAGAAGGTGAAGAGTGGTTTTGGTAGGAGGCTTGCCAGGCTGGTCAAGGTTGCTTTAAACTAAATGTGTTGGGGGAGGGGGGCATCATTCCACCCCAACACACCCAGTCAGTTGCCAGCACCTATAATAAATGCTCAGAGCAATGTAGGGATATTCCAGCCTCTCCAGCCAATGAGCCAGCTTCATTTGGAGCACAGCTCTGATGCCTCTATACAAACGCCCACAGCATGGGGAACAAACAAGAGGAATTAGAGATGTGTGCACATCTATAGAGGTATGATATAGTAGGCATCACAGAAACATGGTGGGATGGCTCCTACGACTGGAGTGTTGGAATGGAAGGTTACAGGCTCTTTAGAAAAGACAGGCCTGGCAGGCGGGGAGGGGGAGTTGCTATTTATGTTAGGGATAGGCTGGAGAGTATGGAACTCTGTCCGGGGATGGGTGAGCAGTCGACAGAGAGTTTGTGGGTCAGGGTTAAAGGGAGAACAGTGATGGGGGACATTATTGTGGGGATCTGTTACAGATCACCTGATCAAGAGGACTCTGTGGATGAAGTGCTCTATAGACAGGTAGGAATAGCCTCACGCTCGCAGGCCCTTGTTCTCATGGGGGACTTCAACTGCCCTGATATCTGCTGGAGCGACAGTACTGCCCAGCACAGGCAATCCAGGAGGTTCCTCAATTGTGTGGCAGACAACTTCCTTCTGCAAGTAATAGAGGAGCCGACAAGGAGAGGTGCCATGCTTGACCTCGTGCTCAACAACAGGGAAGGGCTCATTGGAAATGTGACGCTCCAGGGCAGCCTTGGTTGTAGCGATCATGAGATGGTCAAATTCGAGATCCTCAGGACAGTGAGAAGAGCGTGCAGCAAGCTCACTGCCCTGGACTTCAGGAGAGCAGACTTTGGCCTCTTCAGGAACCTGCTCAGTAAGGTTCCATGGGATACAGCCTTAGAGGGCAGGGGGACCCAAGACTGTTGGTTGTTATTCAAGGATCACCTGCTACAAGCTCAGGAGTGTTGCATCACAACTAGAAGGAAGTGCAGCAGGAGGGCCAGGAGACCTCCTTGGATGGATAAGGAGATGCTCAGGAAAAATTCAAAAGGAAAAAGAGGCTTATAAAAGGTAGAATCAGGGACAGGCGGCCTGGGAAGGATACAGGGATGTTGTCCAGGAAGCTAAGGACCAGGTTAGGAAAGCAAAGGCCCAGCTAGAATTGAACTTGGCTAGGGATGTTAAGGATAGCAGGAAGGGATGCTATAGGTACGTAGCGAATAGAAGACAGACTAGGGACAATGTAGGCCCCTCTGGAAGCTATCGGGAGAACTGGCTACCCTGGATTTGGAGAAGGCTGAGGTTCTTAATAACTTCTTTACCTCGGTCTTCTCTGGCAAAGGCTCTGACTACACCACCCAAGTCTTGGAAGGCGGACGCAGGGACTGTAAGAATGAAGACCTTGGGCTCACTGTAGGAGAGGATCTGGTTTGAGATCATCTTAAAAACCTAAATGTACACAAGTCCATGGGACCTGATGAAATCCATCCGCGGGTCCTGAAGGAGCTGGCGAATGAAGTTGCTAAGCCACTGGCCATCATATTTGAAAAATCATGGCAGTCAGGTGAAGTTCCCGATGACTGGAAAAAGGGAAATATAACCCCCATTTTCAAGAAGGGGAAAATGGATGAACCGGGGAATTACAGACCAGTCAGTCTCACCTCTGTGCCTGGAAAATCTTGGAGCAGATTCTCCTGGAAGGCATGCTAAGGCACATGAAAAATAACAAGGTGGTTGGCGACAGCCAGCATGGCTTCACTAAGGGGAAATCCTGCCTGACCAATTTGGTGGCCTTCTATGATGGGGCTACGAAACTGATGGACAGGGGCAGAGCAGTTGACGTCATCTGCCTGGACTTGTGCAAAGCCTTCAACACTGTCCCACACGACATCCGTGTCTCTAAATTAGAGAGACATCAATTTGATGGGTGGACAACTCAGTGGATAAAGAACTGGCTGGATGGCCGCACGCAAAGAGTTGTGGTCAATGGCTCGATGTCTGGCTGGAGACCGGTAACGAGTGGTGTCCTTCAGGGATCGGTGTTGGGACCGGTCTTGTTCAACATCTGTGTCGGTGACATGGACAGTGGGATTGAGTGCGCCCTCAGCAAGTTTGCCGATGACACCAAGCTGTGTGGTTCGGTTGATACGCCGGAGGGAAGGGATGCCATCCAGAGGGACCTCGACACGCTTGTGAGGTGGGCTGATGCCAACCTGATGAAGTTTAACCATGCCAAGTGCAAGGTCCTACACCTGAGTTGGAGCAATCCCAGGCACAGCTACAGGCTGGGCAGAGAAGAGATTCAGAGCAGCCCTGCAGAGAAGGACTTGGGGGTGTTGGTCGATGAGAAAATGAACATGAGCCGGCTTCAGTGTGCTCCCGCAGCCCAGAAAGCCAACCGTATCCTAGGCTGCATCAAGAGGAGTGTGACCAGCAGGTCGAAGGAGGTGATCCTGCCCCTGTACTCTGCTCTCGTGAGACCTCACTTGGAGTATTGTGTGCAGTTCTGGTGTCCTCAACATAAAAAGGACATGGAACTGTTGGAACAAGTCCAGGGGAGGGCCACGAGGATGATCAGGGGACTGGAGCACCTCCGCTATGAAGACAGGGTGAGAAAGTTGGGGCTGTTCAGCCTGGAGAAGAGAAGGCTGTGTGGAGACCTCATAGCAGCCTTCCAGTATCTGAGGGGGGCTTACGGGGATGCTGGGGAGGGACTCTTCATCAGGGACTGTAGTGATAGCACAAGGGGTAACGGGTTCAAACTTAAACAGGGGAAGTTTAGATTGGATCTAAGGAAGAAATTCTTTACTGTGAGGGTGGTGAGGCACTGGAATGGGTTGCCCGGGGAGGGTGTGAATGCTCCGTCCTTGGCGGTGTTCAAGGCCAGGTTGGATGAGGCCTTGGGTGGCATGGTTTAGTGTGAGGTGTCCCTGCCCATGGCAGGGGGGTTGGAACTAGATGATCTTAAGGTCCTTTCCAACCCTAACTCTTCTATGATTCTATAATATGGATTAACTCTTTGAACAGAATTTTTCTAAAAGCACAAATAGAAATGTATGTGCCTAATACCTATTTTATGAATCAACCTTTCAATTAGAAGGGGTTTACAATTTATTTAAGAATGAGAAGTCCATGTCACTGTCAGTCTCAAGTAATGCATGGGTTTAAACTTACAGCCTCCTTGAAAAGACTTTGAGGAGCAAATAATGAAATTATTCCTGAGCCTTTTATACGGATACCAATGATTGCAACAGAGAGCTACCTAAAATTTCTGAAGAAGTGTTTCAGGCAGATTGGCCACATCTTACAGGTCACTGTGTGTTCATTTGTTTCTTACCAACACAGAAATACACACTTTCTAAATCTTCCCTGGTTTTGAGCAATTCACTGAGAAGCAATTCAGTGAGAAGCAATAGAGAAAATATACTTTATACCACCAAGAAAAATAAATAGTAGTGTTAAAACATACCCTTCACTGTTTGCACTTCTCTGTTCTTCTTCGCTACATTTACTACAGCAGCTCTGTTTACATACTGACTTTCTCTTGTGCGCTTCTGGGCAGTATGTGCCACAGGTGCTTCAGCAGCTTTGTCCTCTTTTTAACACAACCCGCTCTAAAGAGAAAGTGTCACTTGTATCATAGTATGCGTCAACTCTTAGAAAAGACATCATCCCAAACCAATCAGAACATTCTTTGTCTGGTGATCTATCCTCTTTCTCAACTGATGCACCAGTATATGAATGGGACCAAAAATCTGCGAGGAGAGGTATACAGATGCCATTCACTAGAAAGGATGCTGGGAGAACATAAGCTATATGGGTGGTGGGAACAATAGCAAACATTTCATGTTGAGGTGGCTGGGATGAATAATGCATATGTTGGGGAAACAGTTGTCCCATTCTGATGTGGAGGGGGTAGAAAAAGTGGGCGTGGGAGGTGGTTTCCTGATCAAGTCAGCATTTCTGATTAAAATCACTGTCTGCACAGACCCAGAAGACACTTGTATGATGAGAAAACAAGATGCAAATATCCAAGGGGGAACCGGTTACTGCTATATGGACCCACAACAAAAGCAGCTCAGGTGAAAAATAATGATTTCTGAAGTCAGGCAGGCAGACAGACATTCACAAATGAAACCAAAGGACCAAGAGAAATGTTAGCAGACTATGCGTTCTTTTGATCTGGTATTGTTTAGATATGCTGTATAAATGAATACTTCATCTCAGTTAAATCACCCTTTAAAATTATTGTTAATTAAGTAATAATCCCTGAGAAATGTGTCATTACCAACAGCTAGGAACTGGTATATTATGTTTGCCCCAGGCTATTAATGCTCAAACACAATGGCCACTAATTGCAATAAGAACTAATTTCCCTGGAATTGCACATGCATTTTCGAACTATCTGGGAGCTAGTTTTTGTTTTTAAACTTTGTTTTTTTAACTTGTCTAACTAGAACATTAGTCAGCCAGAAGAGCTATTCTCTAATCATCTGACACAGAAATCACCATTAACAAAAAGCAAGCTGATTTTTGTTAGCTTTGTACATTATTAAATTTCTGTTGCAGACAACAACAACAGCAGAGGTTATAATCCCTATAAACAATGCATTATGTCCAAATCCAGCAAAGCTAGCAAAAGCATTGTCAATCAACAAAGTGAGCTTTGGATAAGTCCTGACAGTTTCTTTAAAAACAAGGTGGGGAGGGGAGGGCTGTCTGCTGTTTGCCAAGTTTATGGTTCATCTACTGTAACATGTTATTAACGTAATGAGAAATCACTTCTGGGATGTCAATGACCAAACTCTGACATTCATTCCTGTCAGCTATTTTCAGCGTAGACAATTTAGGGGGACATAAGAATTATTATTAAGTATTGTTAAAGGGATAAAATGAGAAAATTAATCCAGAGGCAGGGAAAAAATCTACCTGGAATTTAAGTGATTTTCTCCACAAACATTTTTCCCTTGGCTCAGAAGCAGAGTATAACGAAAAAGTCTTAAAGAATAGCTGCCATTGTCATTGCATTTTAAAAGCATCCACATGACAATTTAAAAAGAACTGCCATTTCAGCTATTTCTTAAATAACCTCTTTCTTCCTCCATAATCATGTAATATATTTCTTTCACCTTTTGACTAGCACTTTGGTGTTTTTAACAAACTTACACACTCATTTTACAGGAAATTATATTTTAAAATGCTTCTCAGAGGTGTTTTATCCTAGCAGTTTCATTTGGGTTGAATTAATGTTGAATCCTGATTTGCAGAAATAGAGGAAGAGAGGGACAGAAACAGGGGAAAAAGAAGAAGCTTAGCTTGTACCTCATCTCCAAAACACACTTATCTTCAATTTGCATTTCCAAATCTTACAGTAACCTTTATCTGTAATGACAGAATTATTCTGATACTTTTAAAACACATATAGCGGTAGTGTAGTTATCTGCCGGACTAGATAATCAAAAGAGTTTCCATTCCCACTTTTCACCAGTACAGTTTATTTTCAAGCCTCCAAGGCCAGTTGGCAGTTGATAGTTTTTATTCTTTTCTTTCTTTTTCTTTTTTTTTTTTTTTTTTCAGATCCTCGTCTCTCTTTTTTCCCCATTAAGATGCGAATGGGCTGGTACTTCAGCCAATATGTCTATACATGCCTGAATAGACTTGCAGAAAAGCTGGGTCTCCTTTTGTCTGGGCCCATATGGCTGTATGTCATTCCGCACCGATAGGCAAGGGCTCTTCTCTCTGTGGGAGATTTCCAATAATTGCCAGAACAAATTAAACTGGAGCTTATCTGTTCCTCTTTCTTTTCAGCTTGAAAATGGAGGAACAAGACCAATTTTAACTGGTGACAATGTAGCGCAGAAATAGATTGGATACAGCATGTGTGAAGTCATGTTGTAGACAGCAGCAGCAGGTCACCGCTTTGCAAAGTGAGGTGATGTTGTGCTGCTCAGCCAATCCTTCTAATCTGGCAAAGAATAAAAAATAAGTTGAGAGGTTAAGGGCAGTCCCTCTAGTCACCACTGCCACCATCACCATAGGTGGAGATGGATAAAGGAGTATTTCAGATCATATTTGTAGATGTGGCTCTTAGGGACATGGTTTAGTGGTGGACTTGGCAGTGTTAGGTAAATAGTTGGACTTGCTCTTACAGGTCTTTTCCAACCTAAATGATTCTATATTGGAGTGGACTGGGCAGCCTAGAAAAGTAGAGTGGACTACAGCGTGTAAAAAGGACAGATGAGGCATATTTTAAAAAATAGAAATGAAGTGTACAATGAATTTCAGATATTCCCCTCCCCCATGCACTGCTCCTTCTCTCCTTGTCCCACACCATGTCCATCTTGTGCGTTACTCTGTTGAGTATCACAAAGTACACTCTTAACCCTTGACAGATCAATGGGGTCTGGAGTTCTGCCCTGTCTCCGTGGTGACTATCTGGCAGTCTGGGGCTGAAAGGAGTGTATTAAGAGATAATATAGTTATCTGACACATATTTTTTATGGAAAAGAGCTGTCATCTTCCTTTGCAGATGAGATAAAGTGAGTTCAAAGTGCTTTCTCCAGGCAAAGACAGACTCAAAACCATGCAAAGGAAATAAATTCTTTGACAGTGTCTGACAGACAGAAATGTGAGCCATCAGATTTGAAAGGGACCCTTCATTCTTAGGGCTGCTGAATGCCAATGGGAAATATTAGGATCTTCTCTTGACCAACATGATTACTGTTACCAAACGAGAATATGTCAAACACCTTTCAACATACTGTTGTAAGTCAAGCTCTAAAAAGCCATCATTCACTGTAAACTATGCTCTCAACTACCACTCTACCTCAGACACTCTCTTCCAGCCCCCTTTCTCATAGTTAGTGAGAAACGAATAGTGAAAAAAAGTCCAGCAGTACTTAATGTTGTCCTTCTCTTTTTCTCTCCAGCTCTCATGCTCCTGCTTCATGTCAGAAAACCAAGAAGGAAATTGTGATATGGTCATTAATGAAGAACAGAGGATGTAACTTCAGATTATTGGAACTGGATGCAACATCTACCAGTAAGTCACTCTCATGTCCTATCTCGACCCACCAGAGAGAAGAGGTCACCCTCATGAGGAAGTTGTAGACAACAATGAAGTCAACCCCCAGTCTTCTCTAAGTTGAACAAACCTAGTATCCTCAGCCACTCCTCATAAGTCCATTCACCATCTTTGTTGCCTTCCTTTGGACATGTTCTAATATTTTTAGATCCTTAAATTGTGGAACCTGAAACTGCACACTGCACTGCAGGTGAGGCCATGCCAGTGTTGAGTTGTAGAATATTTGGTGCAGAATTTGGGACAAAATGTTTGCCTACCACGATAAAGTACAAGGATCTTACTTTTGTTTTTTATAGAGATGAGTTAATTTCAGTAACACACAAAAAAAGAAAAAACATAGTAAAATAGGTGAAAGCAGTGGGGAAAAAACAGATTAATTGAAAAAAATTAAAATGCAAGGTCACATTCTAAATTTGTCATGTCAATCCTGAGAGCTCCCCTTTGACCTTAATAACTTCTCTAAGTTCTGAATCTTAAATAAGCAATTGTTTCTTAAACAGCCCGTAACTAAATTAATTACCTAAAAAGAATGCATAATTTTAGATCATTTTAAAATGTCTCTAGAGGAAGTTATGCAAAATTCGTAATAGGTTCATTTTCCATTAAGTACTCAAGAAAAAAATTAGCAAAGTGCAAGTTTTGCAGTGTGGTCTTCAGTTCTAAAAATTGTGAACAGTCAGCAAAACTGGAATGGCAAATCCATTCTGAATTGACTTTTTTATAGTCATAAGCTTGTGAATTCAACTTTTTCAGAAGCATGCACTTCAGATACTCTACCATATTTTAGTTCCATACATTCTCATTACTAGTTATTGTTTTTGATCAGAGCAGATATGGACTAGTTACCATTTGTCCTTTGGACAAATGATCATGTTCAAAAAAGGCATTTTTAGAGCCCAGACATAACTCAGCTTCTCTTTTTCCAACTTAAAACCACAGCAAAGTCAATAAAACTTACTTTCTAGCAAAGAAAATATGATCCATTTCAGTCATTATTCATTGTCTAGAAACCTTCTTTTCTTCGGAAGAGTCAGTAAAGGGGATTCCATGTCTGTAAACAGGCTAGATTGTCATTGGCTTTAATTAGTGCCATGCTGGAGAAATCTGAATATGGAATAAAATGGTTCTTATTTTTATAAATAGAGAAATGCAAAAATAGAAAATAAATTTTTGAAGAAAAAATAAAGATAGAATAGCAATTGCACATCAGATGAAGTTACAGATGACATCTGAAGTGTTTGCCAATACAAAGGGAAGAAGAGGCATCACTCAAGGGAGGAATTAGCACGCATCTGCCTGCCCACTGGTGACCTTTCTTCAGAGATGCAGGAAGAGAGGACTGACTTTGCTCTTTGTGGCACTGAATCTGCCTGGCCTGCTATTCTGAACAGGAACAAAACCAACCACTTCAAAAGGTGCAGGATGCCTTGCCAGCCAGCCATGTGGCTGGACAGAGAACAAAACTTTCCCAAACCAGTCATGGTAGAATTGATGTTTGTTGGTCCTTTATCTATGGCTGTTGTTAAAGGCTTAAAAATCCTTGCTGCATTCATAATGAGTGCAGCAGTAGCCAAAAGCAGGTTTGTTCTGGTGGGGTGGTGGCTGCCCTGTTGCTCTCCATCCTTGGAGATGGACAATCCTATTGGAGGGCTCCCTGGCCAAAGGCTTTCCATCCTGGAAGTCCTGGGAGGAGGTGCAGGGTACCTCAGCAATGAGGCAGCATTGCCAGTCACACCAGAGCTGCAAGTGCCCTGCTCACCCCTTCTCCCCTTCTGCTTGTTACTGTTGATCCAGATAATTTCTTGCACTGTATCTCCCTTCAAAAACTGGAGGCAACAGTGAATGCACAGGAAAAGGGACCTCCATTTGGATTGGAGCAAGAGAACCTGACTGGATGGAGAGCCCTAACCTTCAGTGCAAGAGCAAGTGGTGCCTAAGGGTGAGAGCTCTCTCGCTCCTGTGACTGTGTCGCTTATCTCTGTTCTTTGCTCCATGCAGCTACTTAATTTATCAGCACTTTGGTCTACAAATGATTTCAAAATTTCCTTCCCCTCTGCAGCTCTAAATTAACAATTTTTGAATATCAGGCCAAAGATGCTTGGCTTTCCATTGATAGGACAACTTAATCCTTTCTCCTGTTGTTGAGGACCGCCTGTTTTTCTGTTTGATGTACTAGTCAGAAATGATACTGAGCTGATCTTGACAAGCTTTGTGGCTGCTAACCTCATGCTTAGAGCTCTGAGCCCTCCAATGGGCACTATGGCTGCTCAGGTTTTCTCTTCATACACTCATAAGACTTTTTTCCTGATTCAGCAAACCTTGGACTATCAAATACAAGTAGACCCTTCCTTCCTCGCATCCTGCAGTAGCTTTTAAGCACTCATGTCACTCTGTATCATGATTTCTGGGGCTTTTAAAAGCTAGGGAAGGGCTGGAAAATGTCAAGAGTGGGAACTCCCCGAGGATCACACACGTGCCGCAGATACTTCTGCAGATGGCATGCTCTTTCTTCTGAACGTGACATTAAAATGAGTTCTGGCTTATATGAGGCTATTAAAAGACACAGCAGTCCTTTCAACCAGGGCAATGAAGTCTGCTGTGTCCTTTCCAAATTCCAATTCAGTTAATAACATGTATAAGGCACTGTGCAAGGTTCCATCACTAGATGCTTGATTCCTGCTAATACTTTCTGCCTAACTAAATATTCTCTGTTGTTTCATCTGTGTGCAGCAGTCATCTGTGGTTCCTACCTTGGACTATTTGAGAGTTTACATCCTCCTTCAATGCTGCTCTCCTTTATTCCAGATGTGATCTGGGGAAAAATGAAATGATTCTTGCACATATAAAACCCATAAAGATGAAAGGTGTTATAACTGTATGTTAATTATTCAACACTAGTAGTATCACACATACTACTGTTTTCCTCAAACTATAGTGTACCTCACTGAGCCATAAAAGTATTAAAGAGCTGTAGTTTTTCATATAAATTTGGCACAGAACTCAAATGAATTTCACTAAAAAGGTGGGAACAAGATCAAATTCTATGAATATAAAATCCCTTCCTCATCTAGAGATGAGTTTAGAGAAGGAAGCAACAAAGACATCAAAATATGCATTGTTGATAGCTTATAGTGCACCATAAAGTCTTTGCATCAGATAGATGGAGCACAATTCAAAACCAGCCACTAAAGCACATCACCATTTGCACAGCAAGGATGCTGAGATTGCTGCTGAGCACAGAACTGCCTCACCCTGGATTCACAATTACTCTATTGGCTGTCCAGCCTGATTAACTACTGACGTCAACAAAAATAGTGACTGGAAATTCCTGCAGCTAAATATATTTTTTCCCTATAAAGCTGCTTTGGTTCTAAATACAAAGATCTCCGCACAACTGTGTGAAACAATCAACTACCAGCAGTAACGCTTAATGGCTCTGTTCAATGTAAACTGTGCACTTAGGAGTGATCAGGGTATAATTATAGAAAAATGCAGTAACAAATAAAGCTTTAAAGAAAAAGAGTATTCAAAATCAGACAGTAAGTTGGAAATGATGTTGTGAATCTCAGGTAAATGCAATACAAACTGCAGTAATTTTAAATTGAGATAGCAATAAAAAAGCACTGGGTTAAGGTTGTTTTGAATGTGTTGGTGAGCATTCTGCCGTTGTGTCGTTTTTTCGAAATTCTACCAACAGACGCTATTAAAAGGAAATAAGATTAAGTTGTAAAAAGGAATATTCTGCCGTGGTAATCACAACAGGCTAAATGCCCATTCCCAGTTTCAAATGGGAGGCAGTTAGGAGCTTTCCACTCAGTGAAAGGGATTTATTAATGCTGGAATTTTCTTTCTTCGCATGCTTGAAAAAAATCCAAGGTTGGAGAGAAATGATGGGCTACAGGCCGTCAGCAGTGAGTTGAGAATGGGTGTTGGATGCGACCCTGTTGCTAGTTGGAAATGTGTTTGTGTATATGCATGTGTATGCTTGTGTACCTAGGTGTACACGGGTATATATTTTTAGGATATTTTATAAGTCATATATATATTGAGGATACATTTTTTACCCTAACATCTTTGTATCAAAGAAGAAAAGGCAGTTTCCCAAACACATGTGGCAGAAAAGGCAGAGCAGGAAGCTGCTGTCAGTCAGCAGGAAAGCCTTACACACCATGTACAAATCCAACATTTACCTTGCTGGCCTTTTCATTAACAGTGACTGGAAAACACAGTGATCACTGCAAGCAGGAGATGAGTGTGGTTAAGTTCAAAACCATTTTATGTTTCAGATGTGGCACCGCATTAACATGACGAGAATCATACGAGTTCATGCTCAATTATTTAAATTTGTCTCATCTGCCAAGATTGAAGAACAGTGCAGGGTCACGGAGCCGTTATCTCATGTCTTTTATGTCAACAGATGACAGGGTTTTTGTTACACAGGAAAATTGTAGATACGTACATCTTTGGGGGTTTGACGACTACACAGTCTGCCTGCACTCTCCAGCAGTACATGAAATATGCAGCCCATGCCAGCTTCTCAAAAGGCACATCCCTGGCACTTCTTGTGAGCTCCAGTCTCATCAGAAGATAAGATGCTACACATCATTAAATCAGTACCAATCAGCCACCTCTTACTGGTGCAGAAGAAAGGCCCATTCAACAAGTGTTCCCAGTACAGAACAATCAATCACCAATAAGGAACACTGCACCAATTTCTACATTATGAAACATATTACCAAAAACCCCATTTCCAATGCTACTGAAACTTGAACGCAACCACTAGAATAACATGTCAAAAGCTGCCTGGACTTAGATATTTGGATTAATAATTGTGCACTTATTTAAGGGCCCTCAGCACTGGCAGCTCCCAAATGAAGGATCCAAAGACACATTAACTGATCACTGTGACATGCTTGGGGTGGTACACTAGCAGACAACTTCATTGTGAAAAGTTAGCATGCATCTTAGAACATTTTGCTCTCTAGTTAATGTGATTAAAAACATGATTTTCCCATAGTATAACATGTATTTGCAGAAGTAATTTTCAGTTGAAACAAAAATTTTCCTCCAGGCCTCCCATTATAAATGCAATCTTTAAATCTTCAAGTATTACTTTTTTTTTTTTCTTTTTTTTTGTCCTTTTTTTTGTTGGCTATTGGAGAAGTGGGCAGGATAAACAGAGAGCTGAATAAGAAAAAGTTAAAGAATAGCAGGTTTCTCAGGCGGTCTTGCAAACACTAGAGACACCTTACTCTGGTCTGTGCAAGTGCAAAGTTGCTGTTCTGAAGAGCTAGCCGTATGGAAAATTTCTCTCTTTGACCAAGGAAAGAAGGAAGCTCTGGGGCTACTTCAGCCCTGCCTATCATCTCACTAAGGTGGACTCTTGCAACTACCTTGATTTCTCACTCCAAGCAAGACAAGGTTTTTATGCAGCTTTTTCGTACCTTCCTCTGGACTCCCAAACCTTCTGCACTCCAGTCTCTTCAGTGCAGACATAAACATTCCTTTCTTTCGTCTTTTGTGAGTCTCAGAGTTCACTTGTTTCACATGCAATGGGGGCACTGATGTCTGACTGTAAGGATGGCATTCAATGTTTGCTGGCACCTATTGTGCCCATACACAACTTTTCTAGGCTCTCCAGATGTTCAGGATGCCCAGGACTTAGGCAGCCAGCAGGAGAGCAGCCTCTGAATGACAGCATTGCTGTAGCCTGGCCTTTTTGCAGCCTCAAAATACAGTTGCATAGCATATTGCTGGGAGTAATACCACATGCACCACCAACCTTGAGAATACAGTATTTTTAGCTGGATTTCCCAAAGAAATGCATTTACAGTAGTTTCCTTCTGCCTGTCAGTCCTCATCTAATAAAATTGGAATCCATTTATCCAATTTCAACCCTATTTGACAGAGAATATGTTATACTGTATAAGGAAGAGGATTATGTGAGACATACCCAAAGGACTTATTTTCCACAGAAACTTTGTATATGCATACATTTGGGCTGAGAGCAAGCTCTTCAAGAGTATCTCCTTTTTTAATGTGCCACATATATGCTGCTTGCATGGTTGTGTAATGGATGTAATCTTTTTAATGTGTATTTACAGACAGTTTAAAATATGCACTGGGATCTTAATTTGGAACTAGAATGATAGTGTGCAATTAAAATTTGAAATGAAATATAGCAGGAACATTGTAGGTTGTAATTGCAATTATTACCAGTAAAAAGACTATGTGCCTGAGATATGGTCTGTCTATCATTCTGTGAGTGAAAGTTCTTCAGGGAAAGAACTACTATTTGTTATGAGGTTGTACACTAGCAGTCACAGCGGTCACCTTAATCCTCTCTACTAATATAATAAAAATGAGTTCAGTTGAGTCCAGTTGAGTTAAGCTAAGTTAAGGGAAGATAAAACCAAGCAGCATCAAAGGTGACTATGAGTGATGCTAGAGTACTTCCCCTAACTTTAGAATGTGGTGCCAAGACTGCATCTTCAGCAATCCCTGTGTGGTAAAAGTTAGTGACCTTTTAATGGTGACAGTTATATGAAGTGGTTTGAATAATTACCCATGAAAAGATCCTTTTATATATCTTTACAGACATCCTGCAATGAGATGCTCTTTTGTGGCATTTTCATTTCCATTCTAAACCATATTAATGATTCACTGAGTTGGAGAATCAGATGGAAAAAAAAAAAATCAAAAACCCAACAAACCAATTTGCTGCTTCTAGTGCTATTGCCTGGAGGCTTTGCCTCAGAAACAGCTGAGCACCCTCTGCAGCCATGGTGGGTGAGGGCTTCTCCGATGGAGTCGGGAATTTGGGGTGCTCCATCTCTCAGAGGACCATCTCACTCCACTGCAAACATTCCCAGACATATGATGGGGAGCGATCATCTGAAACAGCTGCAAACATCTGAAACTGCAAACAGCAGTAAACAAGCTGCAAAAAAACCTACTTAGGGAAATGCTCATTTAAGTTTGCAAATAATTGCTTTTATTTAATTCAGCATGTAGCATATTGCAACAGAAAAACAAAATAGGTGAGAAGGGAAGAAGATTGAATTTTGAGAAAGGGAAACTGTGTAACAAGAAAAAGTAGAGGCCTTAAAGCTCTAAAGCAGCTTAAAACAGCAAGGTGTTTTTTCTTCTTCTTACAGCTGTTTTCTTCTCACAGACATTCAAGGAAATATCTACAGAGTAAGAAATATCCTGCCCATATAGAAGAGGAATATGAACTTAAATATATCTGCATACATTTTCAGGAAATCACTGAGGTGATGGACCCACTTGTACTAATTTCATCAAACTCTGCTGAATTATTATCATCCTGCAGGAAAGTTAAGCCTACACTGATCTACAACTCCTTCATTCAAAAGACAGATCCCAAATCAGTTTTTCTTTTCTGTTATGCATTTTTCAGCATGATAGAATAAAAAATATGTTTGAAGAATGGAAGTAGGCTCCACAATGCCCACACAGACCTGTACAGGATATGAAATGAAATTTAGAAGCACTTTACGCCACGTTCTTTTACCCTCTTGGTGAAGCTTAAAACAGCAGTGATGACATCCGATAACAAATACCAATATTCATCTTTTCAGGGAAAAGTAACCTCAGATCATTATGAAGCTGAGGCTGAAACTTAGTTTTGTGAGAGGTGGTGTCCTCACAAGACTGAAGGAGTCTCAACCAACCTTAACTTTTCCTCTGCAATTTGTTCATGGCTACATATTATCAGACAATACTCCAAGCTCTGTTGTGGGTGGAGAAGGTTCCACTTCTTTGAGGTTCTTTACCTCAGGTGGTGTAGGGCATGAAAAAATCAAACCTCTGTAGCAATCAGATGATTGTAGCTTTTCCAGGAGTAGAAATACTCTGCTAAAAAACACCCCAAGTGACAACAGCACTTCAACATCAACATTCTTAATATTATAAGCATCTCATTCTTGTGAGAAATAAAGAGGTGGGGTAGAAGAAGTGAAGGCATATTTTTAGCATGGTCTAAGCAGATGTTGCAAAGAACATGAGAAGCACAGAGCCTAGGACCTCATAAAGGAAACGAACACCATGAGGTTCTTTCCTGACATTTTTTGCCCACAGTTCATATTTTCACAAATTCACTTGATCTGATACCTTCTGTCTTTAATTAAGATGTTGTCAGGTAAAGTTTGCTCAAATTTATGCCAGAGGATTTATTCTAATCTCTTCCTTTTATGATATGCTTATCTGGAGGAGCAGAAAAATGATTCACCAGTTCTTGTGAAGGGGACTCGCGTACTCTCATAAATGTGTTGGAAGCCCCTGTGAATCTGGGCAGAAAAGGAACATCACTCAGACACATCACCTCTAAATTAATCAGTGTTTGCTGTCTGCCTCGCACTCTGACATCCTGACTTGTAGCGAGTGGGAGTGAAGTCAACAAGCAGTCCCATGGAGGTCTGTGCTATGATAGCTGGAGCCGAGGGAGATCACTTTGGAAGGTCTCAAGCAAGAGGGCAGAACTGGTCTATAAGTCACAGGTCATATTCATCAGAAAGTCAGAAGAGGAAAAAAAGCATCAGTCTAGACTGTTTCTAGCACAGCTACTCAGCCAGGACTAAATTTGCCATTGATGCATATTAAGAAAGTACTTTATGAATAGCTCAAAGAATAAGGTAGCCCTCAGCACGAATACATGTATTGCAAACCCACCACAAGCAGGGAAAAGCACTGCTTAAACAATACTCACTGAATATGCTATTCAGCTGATCTGTATGGTGGTTGTTTTAAAAAAATCAACAAAAACTCCCCCTCTATTCCTACTATTCAGATAGTTCTATTTGCCAGAAATGGTACAATATGTCCCTGCCATTTTAGGCAACCAGCAGCCCAGCCCATGCCAACAGCACATCCGGGGCACAGCATGTCCTATAATGAAGGGCTCCCAGTGTCCATGTAGTCTCTTTCAATGCTTCTCTGTACCTGCTACTGATACAAAGGACTCAGAGGTAACTCCCCTCTCCCTCCCCCACCTCTCCCTCCTTTATGCCCTACTCCCCACTTCCCCTTTGACCAGACCACAAAGTCATTCAGGATTTTTCTTACACATTTTCATTGCTGCAGCATTTTTTTGCCCTCCTCTCCTTTGCTCCAGCTCTATAGGCCATTTGTTAGCAGCCTGGTTTACCTTTGCAAGCTAAATGGAAGGTGCTGTTAGTGCATTCAGCTGGAGATGGGCAGAGCGAGCCAGCCACAGCCTAACAGCATTCACATTGTGCACAAAGCTAGTCCATGGTTTTGCCACCCCTAAGCTGTCTCAGGACTGAAATACTTGCCTTTGTCAGAAGCTGTGAATGTTTGGCTTTAATTAAGTCCAAAAAAGACACATTGGGGCTCAGCAGGCTTGTGTTTTAGATGCTAAGGTAAGAAGGTAAGGCATCACTCCATTCTGTGCATTAAAATGAGAATTCAGCGTGAACTGCATCATTAAGGACTCACTGGAGAAAAAAATGCAATTGAATTAAACCTGACAGCATAATGCGAAGAATCAACAGCTTTATTTGCTGTTTAATGATGATGATACTTTTTCATTTCATTATATGTAAGTCATAACCGGCTTTGTGTTGGCTTAATTGTACTCCTTAGCAAGTAAACTGAGGCATGCAATTTATAGCAGCAACACCTGTTAGAGAAAGCTTATTTAAGACTATCATAAATTGGTCCTGAACAATGAAATGAATTTGCTTCCAATTCACCACACTAGATTATTAAGACATTACATTATGTTTGTAAGTTGCTGTTTGACCTTTTTTTTTTTTATTATTTTAAAATAATAATAATATAATAAAGATTTCTTTTGACTGACAGGACTGAAAACCAGAACAACCTTGTAGCAATGCAGCTTGTGATCTGAGCCCCACAATGACCTGTTTCAGTTTTCACGGTCAGGATTGCACAGTAAACCTTGGATCCTTCTGTCTCTGTAAAGTGACTCCAGCTTTTGGCAATGGTTGAACACACAGTATTTATTGCCTTTCTTTTTCATGGCCTCTACCAAAAGTATCATATAAAAGAAGCAGAAAAAGAAATAGAAGTGGGTGAGAAAGGAACTCAGAGGAGCCAGCTGGGGAAGGAATGACTGTCACAAGACTGAAGTCATTGTAGGTGTTTTTTTTTAAAGCAAAGCAGTGATGGAGGACACTCATTCATTTTTCTCTGAAATCGTACAGAGTGATTCAGCCTTAAAGAGGTTTGGCTGTGGTATATCTGGGAAGGGACACAGCTGCAAACGAGTTTCAGTAGACTGCGCATGCAAGGAGGCATTGGCAAAATGAAAAACAGGTCTTAGGTAGCCAGTGACCAGTTCCTTTGTCTTTATTTCTCCTGTTCGCCTGGATTGTTTCATCCATGTTTTTTCTTTACCCTCACTGCCTGCCTCTGTGTTAGTCTGGGTCTTTTCAGCAGCCTCCCTTTTTCCCCAGCATCCTGGTGTGCAAGTTCAGCAGTGTAGAGCCCTACAGGTACCTGGGGTGCTCTTGACTCTTCCAGGACCCAGCTGAAAGCCCGGAGAAGAGTGAAGGTGCAGGTGCAGCCCCATCCATCCTGGGCTGAGCTGAGTCCTGAAGTGCAGACAAAATGGGCAGGTGCCAGGGACCGTTCTGGCACACATCCTGCTGTAAGGACAAGGATGCCAAGTGCTATTTCTGGTCCTCAGCTTTGGCCTGAAGTGGCAGCTTACTTCTACTTAAATAGATCTGGTTTGCTTTTGCCCAAATGCTGTCTGTTCCCTCTTCAGCATCCTGCCTGTGCCACTGCTGGACATTCAATAGTTCATGTACCAGGGAAGTGGGAGGATACATAATTATTATTGTCATTCCCAAGTTGCCTTTGCTTTACAGGTCTGCCCTTAATTCTGGTCTCAATTACCAGGGATTGCACATTTCAATATTATTCTGAATTGCCAAAGTGAGGAGCTTTGAAAAGCCATGTCACAGCTGAGGTCTAATATTGTTTCCTCTAATCAAGAGATGTTAGCTGCAGAGAGGTGTTGAGGTAGGCCTGACAATAGGGTGTTTGCATGGAAAAGGCAGATTTTCATGGCTTTGTGTAGAACCTGCAGATTTCCTTGGAGACCTAGTGAATTAAACATTAAGCCTATGTGTACTATGGTAGATATAACCCCATGATTAAATTCAGCAAAAAAAAAAATAAAAAGACATTTACATGTGAAGACCTCAAAGACCTCTATGTACTGCAGCATAATTGGGAGTGTTAAAACTCAGTGTTATCCTAGGAAGTTCTGCTACAGCAAAAATCACATCTTGGGTGTCTATATTTGTTACTTCATGCTGATTTTCTGCATAAAATATATTCAGCTTGAGAGTAAAGTGCATATTTATTTCCCTACTGCAGACCTTGCAAATCATGTGTAGGTCTCGACCAGCAATATCTCTTACACAGCTACCAAGCATGAATGGCTAATTTGCCAAACCGTGTCACTGTTGAACCTCATGCAGTTTTTTTGGCCTCACTGCAATTAAACAGGCTGTGAAGATGATGTGTATGATGGAATAGAAACCTCAGCTTCTGTCTGCCCACCTTCATCAAGTCTGCATGGCTAACTAAAGGAAAAAGCAGTAGAGAAACTCAAGAGTTTTGTTGGACCCCTGAGCAAGATGCCCTTCTTATGTGGTAATTTTTCAGAGTGAAGTTACATACAAATGGAAAAAAAATTCTCCTCCTCTCCTGCTTTTGGCTACTGAATGCCTTATTATATGCTTCACTTCCAGTGGAAGAGGGATCCTTGACAGAGGACCATCAGCCTCTTTGAGTGATAATTTGGGATCTTTACTCCAAATGTTCATGAGCCATTTTCTCATACAAAAGGTCAGGAAAGATTTTAAAGGAGCTATGGATTAAAATGTATTGCCCAGTTTTTCCCATGATAGCTTCTGGGAGTAACCAAGGAAAGTGATTTATGATCAATTATCATGCCTTCCTATGTATTCAGACCATCATACACAGCCTGAAGATAAGAACAAAACATGGCCATGAAGGCATTTGAGAAATAAAACACCTTCTTTTCAAGATGCTTATTTTGCTAACATTTGCTACTGATATGAAGGCAAGAAATACAGGTAAAAGGGCACCATCCATATTCCTAATGAGGCTCTGAAAATAAATACACCCAAAGGTTGTCAGCACCTTGGATAGCAGGAAGCCAGAGAGGTAGACACCACTGCTATTTATCCAGAGTTGTTATTTCAGTGCTGGCACATGCCGATCTTTTTTCTGCCTGAAGGGGAAACTAGGGAGACTGTAACAGCCAGGACCTCTGAAGGCCTGTCTAACCCAGTGAATCACAGGTATTTTCTTTAAGTGGAGGACTAGCACCTAACTAATAATAAACCTAAGTAATATGCCAGGACTGGTTTTACAGGGATTTATGTTCTGTAAGTTGTAGTGCTTTAAATGCAAAGGAAAGAAAAGATTAGTTTTGCTTTTCTTCTTCTGAACTTTAAGTAAACAAATAAGGAATTGCAGAATTAGAAAGAACCTTTATGTTCAAAACAAAAGACTTGACTCACTTTGAATAAATAACAACATTTTCCTGTACTTAAAGATCCATTAAGTAAGATCAAGTTGCAAGGTCCTGATTGTGATCAGATATCTGTGGTATGTTAACAGCCTTTGTCTGTATGTGAGTGAGAGTACAGAGAGGGAAAATGCTTTAATAGAAAATAAAGCAAACAGCACTGCTTTGTTTGAAAGAATACTTAGAGTCTGAAGATGAGTGAGGCAAATAGTTGCTTTTATTAATAGCAGCGGATCAATGTCACTAGATTAGCGGAAACTGAGAATAAAGCAAACAAAAAGAAGAACATCTCTGTCTAGTCACAGCCCCTCTCCCCACTGCTGAGCACAATCCCAGGCTATGAATGGCAGCAGAAACATGCCCTTCCAAGTATGGGCTCAAATTTTAAGACATGATAAAATTTTCTCCCCAGTTTGAAACCTAAACAGAAATGTAACCATCTGCCCACACTGAGAATAGGCATGTTTTCTGTATGGGTATTAGAGCAGATGAACAAGTGAATGATTCAGAAAGGAGCACAGCTACTCTTTGGCTCTCCATTTTTCTTCTGGGAAGAGTAAACTAATCCAACCTGAGAGAGGCTGGCTTTCTATCTTTTCTTGGCCAGGGAATAGCTGCACAGCTCCAGTTGCTTTGCCCATACCCATGGTGAGAGGCAGGAGGTAGAAGGCAGGAGCTCCTGTTCTTCCTCCTGGGCTGGAGCCAGAAAATTATCTGAGAAGCAAAGGCATGGAAGCAAGACATGCAGCTGGAAGCTTTTGTGAGGTCCTGAGAGCTAGTTACTAGGCTGAAAGCTCTGAACCCACTGAAGTATCTTTGGGCTTGTCTCTTCATTGGGGTTGGAGAATGTTAAACCTCACAGGCTGGAAAAGGCTGTATGAACCCCTGTCCTGTCAGCATGTCAGTATAGAAACTTCCACATAAAAAGGAAAAAGAGATATAATTATGCAGGCAGTTCAATGTGAATACAGCAGTGCCTATACCAGTATTTTGCCTTCATATCCACCTAAAAAGTCTCACAGTCTTCATAATTTACACAGTTGTGTCATTTGGAAAGAAAAGGTGCAGTTTGGCATCAATTCTTTGCAGATATCTGAAAACTATCTATAGGACTAGCAAAAATAATCAAATTTTAAATTACTAAAGAATGAATGGTGTAACTTCTGAAAATTGTAATTAAAGACATTAAAATAATAACTACCAAATTATTCTCTTGACAGTCCTTTCATTACATCTTTATCATTTGGTTTTTAATCTTAGCACCTACCATGAGATTAACACATCTGAGAATTTCCATTTATTGTTCTACATAACACTGTAATATCAGTGACAAAACCTTTGCTCATATTTGGGTCAAAACACTCAATGATTTGATACATTTCTGTATTTTACCTTTCCTAGAAGATCAATAATCATCAGCTCCTGAAGGAAGTTAACTAATCAGATCACATATTTCTATAAGACTATTGTTGACTTCCGCGAAAATTGCAAAAGGGTTTCTGTTTTGCAAATCCACACACAACCAAATTTTTCAGTACTGCTAAATCTTGTAATTTGATTCTCAGTCATAAAGAATTCAGACTTCAGCATAGGATGTTATGAGTAGATGATTTGCTACTGTAATAAATAATGAAAGCGAAATTATACTTAGCAAACGACTGAACAAGTTCTCTTTAAGTGACCCATTATCCTCTTCATATTATCCTGTTCACATGGTAAATTACAAAATTCATGGGTATCCCATTTCTTATTTTACACTGACATAATTTGAGAGGGGGAAAGTAAGGTATACACTTTCTTTGGGTTAATCAGCTATACATGTCCAGGAGGAAATAATTTGCAACTTGCAGTTCTAGGGCTGTAATGGATCACACCCTGAACAAGACTAAAAAATGTCCTGCAGGTACAAGAAAAGGAAATGCCATAGTGGGATGTATGAACAGGGGAAAAGCAAGACGTCTAAAACAGCCCTTCTCCTTACACTTGGCACTAAGAAGGATTCACGTGGGGTTGCATTCCAGTATGGGCACTGTGCTTCAACCAGTGTGTAGCTCAACTGGAGAAAGGGCAAAAGCAAGCACTGAGGCAGATTAAAGGTCTGGAAAACATGACTTCAGAGGAAATTCTGCAGTTAATTAGCCTGAAGAAGAAAGAACTAAGAAGGCAGCATCGTAACAGTCATCAAACACATAAAAGTATGCTGTGAAGAAGAAAGGCACAATCCGCTGTCTGCCCACAGTGGGCAGCCGACGCAGGAGGCCTTTCTGACAGTGAGGAGGGATTGAGTCAGACGTGAGAGACTGCAAGAACAAGGCTTATCAAGCATTGCAGCAGGTTGCAGGGGGAGGCTCTCATACCTCCATTGCTTTTAACCAGGCTGAACTGGAGGTATAATTGTTCCTGTGTTCAGGCAGGGGTGGCTTCTTGTCCCTGCAGCCCTGCTTTAATTACATTTTATAGAGATACAAAAATGCTGCTAAGCCAGTGCACAGTACTGACACCCCTCTCAGGCTTCTGCCTATGCCAATGGCTGTAATGGAGGTTTCAGAGGACGTGCAAAAGCACTCTAACACACAACAGTGGAACAAACTGGATGTCAAAAGCATGTTAGATTTGGCTTCCTCTTGGAAAAACATGTCTTAATGATATTGTATTTTTAAGATGATCCAGGGTAACAATAGACATTTCCAATGTACATATACATTTGTAACCTTTTAGTATTTTTCACTAGACTGTTGGCCTCAGTGATAGCTAGTGGCAACAAATTTCACATTTAACTGTGCTTTTGGGTAAAAACATATCCCATCTTAGCAGTCAGTTATATGTTATAAAGAAAAGGTAATTAGGAGTTCCCAAGTTGCCTCCTCTATATTACTCATAACTCAGTATACCTTTATGATGTTCCATCTTATCTGTTTAACTGTCAGACTAAGCACCTTCAAGATTTTTACTATCTCTTCATATGGAAGTCCTTTTGTATCTGTAGTAATTTTCATCACTAGTCCCTGAATCATCTCTGTTGGACACCATATGCAAATCTCATTTTTTTCTGACTGAACAAGGGAACAAATGCATGGTTTTGTTGTTTTGTTGGATTGGTTTTTGTGTGGGTTTTTTTTTTTTTTTTTTTTTTGGTTTGGTTTGGTTTTTTTGTTGTTGTTTTTTTTAAGGGTGGAATTTTATGTTCATGTTTGCTTTTAGAACATTTTTTGTGTGGCCAATTTTGAACAGCTTTCAAAACTGGCTACAGTGGAGGAATTACAGACAGTTCTGAGAGCTTGTTCTAAACTTAGGAAAGAGTGCATGCAAGGCATATTGATTTCTTTTCTATATTGATCCTTCTTCATTACTTAACTCTCAAGGCCATAAAATCTGATGGTTAGAAAAAATCCTAATAACTTATTATTAGCTTATTAGACTTTCTATTACAGGTGGCATGTGTTCCTCCATTTTAAAAGAATAGAAAAAAACCTGAATTCAAGATCAGTCTTTTCTCTCATAGAATTAAAAGTTAATGTAAATAAACATAAAGAAATAAGGAAGAGCATCCAAAGTACAGTATGCTCTGTTCTGCTTGTCCACTATGTGTGGATAGAAGCTTTGTATTTCTTGTCCTTGCTCTGTCTTTTTAAGAACTGTGAAGATTTTTCAACCAGTATATGGTGCATAATGATAATTCACACATTTTCTTCAATGTTACACTTCTTCTCCAAATCAAATTGCTAACATAAGTACAGCCTTGACTCCTAACACAGACAGACAGAGGCTAGAAAGACATGACTGCATGCTGAACTGAATGCCACCTCCATACCCTTGCTAGAAGAGCTGACTGCCAATGTAAGAAGTACAAAACTGCCCCCATCAGCAGAAGTAATAGTGGCAGGAGGGTTTGATAATGTCAAGGAGGTGAGAAAGGTTCCCACAGGGCAGAACACCGCAAAGCCATCTTCAGGGGCAAAGTGAATCTCAAGCTTTCTTAGCGTATGGTTATGCCTCTGAGATGTATCAAACCCTGCCTTATGAGGTAACAAATCATGACATTTAAAAAAACATTTCAATGACAAAGTTACCATTGTGAAAGGTGATCATACTCTGAGCATATTCAGGAAAAGTATGGGCAAAAAAACTCCTGGGCATACTCATTTTGTCTGCCCTCAAGTACTTTTGTCACAGAATTACAACATAAAGGATGACATTTTATTGGAACTTCTTACTGATTTGCATTATGGCTAGAAGTAGACGCAGAATTCTAATATCTTCTACGGGTTGCCTTGCATTTGAGGGCTTATGTCAGATCTTTTGGGTTATATGAATAGTTCCTTTGATGTAATGATATTCCTTATTCTTACAAGAGCTATTTAAAAGACAAAGAAAAATCTCATTTCAAAATGTGTAGTTAATGAAATAGGAGCCCGTATCACCTAATGCATTGTGCATTTCATAAATATATATTGCAAGTTAGGACAGACAGCTTTTAACATTTCCCATGCTCATCTCAGTCTAATTCTTTTAGATCTTCTGGGTCACAGTAACTTTTTTCTAGAAATATGGTCATAGTGTTGCAGCTGATCTGCCTTTTGGATATTACATCAATGCAGATAGCTCATAAAGAGAGTACCTGGCCTCAGAGCTCCCAAACTTTGGGTACTGAAGGTATACAAGTATATGTTTTATTTGCTTGATAATTCATGTATCAAACTACAGTGTAGAACTGATTAATGTATCACTGGCTGCTCCTTCTGAAATTCTACAGGCCTATTATTACTGCGTGCATGTTGGATTGCAACTTGTGAATATTTAGATCTGGTAGGGCTGTTTTTCTTCACTTGATGGTATTTACACCATAACTGAGCAGTTGTGAGTAAGAAACTACTTTTTCTGAAGTAGCATCAATTGAGTTCAGCCTGTTGCTCAAAACTGACCACACAAGTCAGCAAAGGTCATGGAGAACAATGAGTTGTCCAGTTGACTAAGACTGGGAACTCTGCTGAAGTCTGAGCAGCAGGCACAAGAAAATAAGACCAGAAATCAGTTGTATAAAAACAATGTGCTGATAAATAAGCTACTTCACCTAACATTTCCTTTGGGAGGGCTATATTTGAAAGCTGATTGGAAGGAAGTATAATTAGTAACATACAAGCAAGCAGACAGTAGTGTGTGTGATGGGGATATCTCTGACCACAGGATGCACACTAACATTGTAGGATCTTACTTTCCCTGATCCTGGAAAATGCTGAGATTGAACCAAGGAAAAATCAGAAAGATCTAGAGGACATTAACAGCTCTTTTGATTCAGGATTTCTTTTGGCAAATATTTATTGTGTATTGAATGAATTTAATGAATTTAATGATTTTGTAGTTCTCCCTCTTCTTTTTATTGCTCTTTTCCATCTCCATCACTATTTGGTTGGGATTCTTGTTGTTGTGTTTTGGTTATGTGCTTGTTTTATGGTTTTTTTTCTCCCATGCTCTTTTTTCTTTCTTTCTTTCTTTTTTTTTTTTTTTTTTGGTTTGATTTGGATGTTCTTACATACATTTGTATATGCTTTTTGACATGCCTATGTCTTTTTGTGTGAATCTGATGTGCTTGGTTAAGATGGCAGCTTTGGTTGCTGCACTGAGCATACCATCAAAGAGGGAGCTACTAGCAAGTCAGCCCATCACCAGTCCAAAGATACAAGCTCTTGAAAGGGCCAAGAAGAATGTGTGAGTTGCATGCCATTCTCTAGAAGCACTGTTGCAAATAAGAGCCAGTCTCAGAGACCAAAACAATTTTTTTCTTTCCTTGGTGCTATTTGCTCCTTCTTTGGTGCACATTTTGTCCCTTTTTTCTTGTCTTCAGGGAACCTAAGATGTGACAAAACAGCTGCAACCCAGCTCAGATAGCATTTTGGTTTTTCTTTAACAGCGACAATTACTATAATCTCTAATATCAGCCAAATGGTTACCAAACGGTCCTTTTACAGCTAAAGTCTAAGGAAATGTGCTATATTACTAAAAATAAGTTACTTTGCTGTTTATATATCAGATGCATTATTTTTTATCTTTTCTTATTCTGCATCTTTAATAAAGGATGATAGATTTTTAAGTAAGTTAGCTGTTTACCACTGTATTAAGCAGTCTGAGATTTCTGTCAAAACCATAAATGTATTTAATTTTCTAATTTTCTTCAGTGACAAGGTCGTGTTAACACCTGTAGACCAGTAAACCCAATGAAACCAACATATAATTCAGCTGTTTTTTCCTTTCATGCCAGGCTGTGTCCCAGGAAGCACAGAGGGTACTTTACATAAATCAGACAGTGATTTGTTAGCACATTTTCCATTTCCTAATTTCTCACAGTGCTCACATCCAAATAACTTTCCTGATCTCCCTTCAGACTGCATCTTAATTATGTTTCTCACTGGTGAAAGTTTCTCTCAGTCTCAAGGATGGTGGCTGACCTCTTCAGCAAAGCAGACTTCAGGCATGGTCCCAGCCACAGGTTCCAATGGCTGCTTATTCTCCCAGAGGGACAGAGATCCTGTCTTTACAAGTCTAGCTTACTCATTTGTTCCTGGACCATGCTCTGCTCCTGCTTTTTATGGCTGCACCTGAGAGGCCTGGCCTTTTTACTGTAGAGCTGGCTTCCCATCCTCCAAAAGGGGGGAGTGAAGCTCAAATCCAGGGTCATGCCTGTGCCCTGGATGAGCCGAGTTGCTCTTGCACGTGAGGCCCAGGGAGGTTAGGATGCATGATGGTGCAGTGCAGGGACTCTGGGCACAGTCCAGCTTCATCAGTGGCTAATCTGCCACATACATTGGGAAGGGAGCTGCACGGGGATGGTAGCTACTAATCCAAAAGCCTTTATATTGCTTCTGAAAACAAGCAGGCAGGGCTGCATAGCACCATGTGCTACCATCGTAGTGTTGGATATGCTCTAAAAAAGTTAGCTTTGATGGGAACTGCTAGGCTATCTTTATCTTAGTAAATTAAATAATGATCTCAAGGTCCTTTCCAACCCTAACTATTCTATGATTCTATGATGCCAGGGCAGCGGACGGTGGTCATCAGTCTTTCAAGATTGTAAGAACAGTCTCCGGTCTTATGGCCTGTTTCATGCCTACTGGTCTCAGCACCAGAGCGCAGTCCTGGGTATGTTTAATTAACTAGGATCAATGTAGCCTCAGGTTGCTTTTATCATCTGCCTAGGTGCTGACTGGCTGCATTTCTTACTCTCCTACCTGATTCTGCTGCTGCTGAGCACCTGAATATTTTCATTGGCAGAAAAAACAGATATAAAAACAGTGACAGAAAAAAATATGCAAATATAACACCGTAACATACTCATTCAGTAGGAGCATTTGTGTGTGTGTCTGTGTGTCTATGTGTGATGTCTTCTGAAACCCATAGACTCTTGATAAATCCGTGCAATCATAGAATCATAGAATAGTTAGGGTTGGAAAGAACCTTAAGATCATCTAGTTCCAACCCCCCTGCCATGAGAACAGACACCTCACACTAAACCATGCCACCCAAGGCCTCATCCAACCTGGCCTTGAACACCGCCAAGGATGGAGCATTCACAACCTCCCTGGGCAACCCATTCCAGTGCCTCACCACCCTCACAGTAAAGAATTTCTTCCTTAGATCCAATCTAAACTTCCCCTGTTTAAGTTTGAACCCGTTACCCCTTGTCCTCTCACTACAGTCCCTGATGAAGAGTCCCTCCCCAGCATCCTTGTAGGCCCCCTTCAGGTACTGGAAGGCTGCTATGAGGTCTCCACGCAGCCTTCTCTTCTCCAGGCTGAACAGACCCAACTTTCTCAGCCTATCGTCATACGGGAGGCGCTCCAGTCCCCTGATCATCCTCGTGGCCCTCCTCTGGACTTGTTCCAACAGTTCCATGTCCTTTTTATGTTGAGGACACCAGAACTGCACACAATACTCCAAGTGAGGCCTCACGAGAGCAGAGTACAGGGGCAGGATCACCTCCTTCGACCTGCTGGTCACACTCCTCTTGATGCAGCCCAGGATGCGGTTGGCTTTCTGAGCTGCGAGCGCACACTGAAGCCGGCTCATGTTCATTTTCTCATCGACCAACACCCCCAAGTCCTTCTCTGCAGGGCTGCTCTGAATCTCTTCTCTGCCCAACCTGTAGCTGTGCCTGGGATTGCTCCCACCCAGGTGTAGGACCTTGCACTTGGCATGGTTAAACTTCATCAGGTTGGCATCAGCCCACCTGACAAGTGTGTCGAGGTCCCTCTGGATGGCATCCCTTCCCTCCGGCGTATCAACCGAACCACACAGCTTGATGTCATCGGCAAACTTGCTGAGGGCGCACTCAATCCCACTGTCCATGTCACCGACAAAGATGTTGAACAAGACCGGTCCCAACACCGATCCCTGAGGGACACCACTCGTTACTGGTCTCCAGCCGGACATCGAGCCATTGACCACAACTCTTTGCGTGCGGCCATCCAGCCAGTTCTTTATCCACTGAGTGGTCCACCCATCAAATTGATGTCTCTCCAATTTAGAGACAAGGATGTCGTGTGGGACCTTATGCTACTTATGGTTTTGTTCTTTAAATACAACTTTAAATAAAGTGTTTCTGAAGTCGTAAACTTAAGTTTATGCAAATCTAAAAAGCTATGCAAATGTGAAACCTACTTCTTGTTTTTACAAATTATATCAGCAGGTATATATAACTTATCAGTTCTTAATGTGAAACCATTGTGGTGATAATACCTCTGTGTGTATTAAATGGTTCTGAAATGAAAGCATCAAATATGTGTGCTCTAGCCAACATTCAGATGTTCACAACTCAGAAAGTTCAATTTGAAGAGAACAAAAAAATAGCTCATCTACATAATTAACAACATTTAATTTTGAAGAACAAAACCACTTTTAAGTCATAGGAGTCTTGAAAAATAGCCAAAACTCTAACTAATTTCTACTCTCACACATATATAACCAACCTGAGAAGTAATTTGCCTGAGCTTTTTTTGCTTTGGATTGCAATGTATGAGCAGTATCTTCAAAATTAGCAGTCTCTAAATGATAGGAAATAATTGCTGCGAGGAGAGGTCTTACTAAAATGCATCAACAATGTTGCAAGCAGTCATCTAACAGTAACTTAACCTTTTTTCTTTCAATACTCATTAAAAATACCAGATCAATAACAGTAGAAGCAGAGCACCTTTGGTCATTTATACAAACCAGACAACATAAAAAATGTCTTTCCTCATTCACCATAAAAACATATCACTTGTGCATCAAGTTGCAAAGGTGTTTGCAACCATTCAGTACCTTTTCTCTCTCATCAGATTACAAAAAAGTCATGCCAGCTGAAAAACTGGAGGTTATTTTCTTGCCCTATGATTTAAAAAATCACCTACAAAACACTAAGTTTTCTGGAGAGGGTTTTTCTCAGCCAAACCAAAAGGGAATTACTTCAAGCCACATTTATTTTTCTGCTTCTCACCACTGAAATGGACAAAAAAAGAAATCAATAAAAAAACCACCCCACTTCACTCTCTTCACTTTCACTGAAGAGAGATTTCAGTGCCGCTTGAGGTTTTTTTGGGGAAAAAAAATCAATAAAAATTAAAACTCGAATCATACACTGCGGAACATTCTACATGCACTAGAAGAAGTAGGAAAACAGACTCCAAATCTCTTCTTTGAAACAGGGAAAGAAGGAATTCAGATTAGACTTCCAAAGCCAATGGTTCATAAGAAATTTGGTTACATATCCCCTTTAATCTCTTATGTTTATTTTGTGCCACTTTGCATAAATAATTAAACATCTATGAGTACAAAAGAGAAATGAGAGGGATCTGTGAGGATATTCACCTGAGAGTTTATAAACCTGCTTGCAATTTCCATTCCAAGTAATATTTGTCTGTTTTACACAGTGGAGCAACTGTGGTAGGATAAAGAGCAAAGATGCTGCTTCCTGAAATACCCAGTACCCTTTTTCAGGGTTCAGAGTAAGCAGGTTCTCACATGGAGGGGAGAACTGACTGAAATTGCTGGGATTTTCTCAGTGGTTGTCAGTGGTGATGGCAGATCCCCTTCCCTTTTAGCTAACATATCACCACTTCTCATTTCTGGCTACCCAAGCTGTTCCACAAATACAACCTAGATTCACAGCTATGTTTGGAAATGGCATATTTTGGAAGAGCATTATTTTATATATTTAAACATATACACATACAGATAGGTAGTTTTTCATCGATATTTTCAACAAATATTTTTAAGACAGACAAACATATGTTTCTGAGGTTAGCTGGTCTATATACCATATTCAGCACGGGGTAACCATTTGCCATTTTATAAGCCATATAGTAGACTTGGCAAGTTATGACAGCCATATGCACAGAGACTCACTTTCAAACTGCTGACGCACTGTGAACTGAAAAACACCAGTAAAAAAACCTATCATTTCTCAATACAGGTCCCTAAAACACACACGTAGTTTAAAATAAATTGACTGAACATTTAAACCTGCTTAATTTTAGAATCAATTCCACATTTGAAATAATCTACAAGTTGAAGCAGCTGAAGCATAAAATGTGTTTGAAACAGAACAAGTTTAAATATTGAATCAATTTTGACATAAATGTGTTTGCATATTAAGGCATTAAAAATGAATCCAGTTTAAATATTAAGCTGATGAGAGAAAGAGCTGTGCTAGGGAAAAAAAGATTAAGGATGACCACTAAAATTACAACATGCTCAAATATTATAAAATCCCTGAGTTTGTTATTTAGTCTTAGTGAAACAGCTATGGCTAAAGGAAAAAGAAAAATCCTGTAAGCATCAGTATGTAAGAGTTAGTAAGGCACTTGAGAGCACAGAATGGGGACAGGTGAAGAGTTTCTTATTCAGATTTTTCTGTGTTTATCTGATTTCAAGGGCCATTCTAAAAATCCTCTTCCGCTCACAGCTCTATTTTTATTTTTTATTTCTTTTCCCTTTAGCTTTCCTCAGGAGTGAAGAAAGGGCCCACAAACCTCAGCCTTCCACCCTGTAATGCCATTGCACTCACAAGCCATAATCTTTTGAAATGAGTTAGCTGTAATTGACTGTGACTCAAAACAAGCTTTTCTTCGCATAATCAAGCATGCCACATAACCCTCTCCACAGTCTGCTGCAGATCAAGCATGCCACATAACCCTCTCCACAGTCTGCTGCAGTCTGAGGGGGAATTGCCTGCTCCTTCCACCCCTTTTTCCAAGTAGAGAATAAACTGCAGGTCATAGCACGGTCTTGGTCTTCCCTTGCCTATACCCATGAGTGCAGAACGCAGGCTAGGGCATACAAGGAGGGGAAGGAAAGGGAAGCAGCAGTACGGCACAAAGTTCTGCATGTAAAAAGAAGATAAAGATAAGTCATTAGGACATATGTGCTCAGGCAAAAAAAAAAAAAAAATCACATGCTGCCATAAGCAATTTCCTTAGGTTAGGAAGCCATACCAAATTAGGGCCCCCTGCCTTGGACCCATCCAGCTGCAGGAGGCTGGTAAGCCTGGCATGAGGGAAAATGTTTAGCGCTGCTGCTCCCAGAAGCAGGTTCAGTAACTCAGCCTACTTTTTTCACCTGAATTCAGATGACTGAGTATTGCCAGATTTCATGCTCTTTAGTCAATTACTCACTTGGGCCGCTCATCCTCTGTTGGGAAAGCTGCACCCACCTTGCTCTGTGCGTTGCTCTGAAAGTCAATGTTGCTGTAGACACTCCTTACACTTGCAAACCATTCAGCTGCACATGATTGTGAGACACCGATGTTTCCCAGTGACAGCTTATTTGCACCTGAAGCCTAAGCCTTCCCTCATGACCCTTCCAACAAGCTGGCTCTGTGTCAAGCTCTGTGTCAGTTTACATTTTGCTTCCAGTATTAATTCTGCAGCCAGAGGGAGATGATTATTGTTTAACCATTTCACCTGTGAAATTGTCCTCCATGTCACTACCTGGCAGTGTTTCTGCTGCAGAGAAGAACAGGGCTTACATAGCATGGGTACTTCAGGTCAGGAGTATTCTAGACAGGCAACAACACAGTCTGTGGGTAAACCCTGTAATCACTAGCCAGTAGTACTAAACCATCATGTTTTTGTTACTCACAACCAAAACTACAGAATGATTAATTTCTTAATACCTGGTTGTCATTTCTGTTAGGCTCCGCAGCCCTGATATTTACTAACCTCGGAAGCAAAGCCTATACACCACCTCAATGCTTCTCCTTGCCACTACCAGAACAAAAGCACTTTTGTGAGAACGAATGAAACCTGTGTCTGAAGACTTGCATATCTGGAATGCTCTGGTCCATATTCACCAAAATAACTGCAAATACTAACAGTTCATGGGTTAAATTGTTCTTTAAGGAGAACATCAAACACTTAGACCTCTGGAATGGAGCCTGCTTGCTATTGAAGCTTCAAAGAGATAGCTCTTTGTGAGGAAATCTCAAAGAAGCTATTTTTTGCCAGAATTTTATTTTAATAATAGAAAAGTTTATGCATGACAAGAACTATTGTCTGACTATATGAATTTGAAGACCATTAAGCTGTGGTTATCAAAAGATAATGTTAAAGAAGTGCTGCCTGTAGCTGTGCAATGCACATTAAAAATGTAGCCTGCAGAGAAAAGCAAACACTGATGCTTAATGGTAGGAGATACAGAATCAGCCTTCTGTCCCACAGCTGTGGAATTCCTCACTGTAAGAGCAAGGCACATGGATGCTGTCACACGCGCCTGTATTTCTTATATTTGCCTGCATCATTAAAAAAACTCAAACCAAATCTGAATATACAATATCTCCCACTTCTCCCTTCTTTTTATATGTAGGTTCTCTTCTGGCTTGTGGGGATGGCAGACAGTTCTATTATGTAGCATATGTCCCACACAACACCCTTGTCTCTAAATTGGAGAGACATCAATTTGATGGGTGGACAATTCAGTGGATAAAGAACTGGCTGGATGGCCGCACGCAAAGAGTTGTGGTCAATGGCTCGATGTCTGGCTGGAGACCGGTAACGAGTGGTGTCCCTCAGGGATCGGTGTTGGGACCGGTCTTGTTCAACATCTTTGTCGGTGACATGGACAGTGGGATTGAGTGCGCCCTCAGCAAGTTTGCCGATGACACCAAGCTGTGTGGTTCGGTTGATACGCCGGAGGGAAGGGATGCCATCCAGAGGGACCTCGACACACTTGTCAGGTGGGCTGATGCCAACCTGATGAAGTTTAACCATGCCAAGTGCAAGGTCCTACACCTGGGTGGGAGCAATCCCAGGCACAGCTACAGGTTGGGCAGAGAAGAGATTCAGAGCAGCCCTGCAGAGAAGGACTTGGGGGTGTTGGTCGATGAGAAAATGAACATGAGCCGGCTTCAGTGTGCGCTCGCAGCCCAGAAAGCCAACTGCATCCTGGGCTGCATCAAGAGGAGTGTGACCAGCAGGTCGAAGGAGGTGATCCTGCCCCTGTACTCTGCTCTCGTGAGACCTCACTTGGAGTATTGTGTGCAGTTCTGGTGTCCTCAACATAAAAAGGACATGGAACTGTTGGAACAAGTCCAGAGGAGGGCCACGAGGATGATCAGGGGACTGGAGCACCTCCCCTATGAAGATAGGCTGAGAGAGTTGGGTCTGTTCAGCCTGGAGAAGAGAAGGCTGCGTGAAGACCTCATAGCAGCCTTCCAGTATCTGAAGGGGGCCTACAAGGATGCTGGGGAGGGACTCTTCGTCAGGGACTGTAGTGAGAGGACAAGGGGTAACGGGTTCAAACTTAAACAGGGGAAGTTTAGATTGGATCTAAGGAAGAAATTCTTTACTGTGAGGGTGGTGAGGCACTGGAATGGGTTGCCCAGGGAGGCTGTGAATGCTCCATCCTTGGTGGTGTTCAAGGCCAGGTTGGATGAGGCCTTGGGTGACATGGTTTAGTGTGGGGTGTCCCTGCCCATGGCAGGGGGGTTGGAACTAGATGATCTTAAGGTCCTTTCCAACCATAACTATTCTATGATTCTATGATTCTATATTGCATGTCCCTTGAACACGCTGAGTGGTGTCACTCAGTTTTAATGGTTTCAGGGTAACAACTTAGGGAGACAAATATTAAGGAGTGTGAACAGAAGTGCAATAATTTTATCAACTGCTTGTTAGTGTTTTTGTTCAAATGACTAGTGATCCATGAAAATGGATGATCCATGAAGTTGTTTCCAAAGTCTTATGAATGCATTTGCATCACTTGTCATGATAGCAGCTCACTGAAATGCTTCATGGCCCTGCTGCACAGAAGCACAGAGAGTCTGGTGAGCAGTGAGGCAGTTACACCTATTTTTGCACAGCAGATAGCAGATGTGGACGCTTTGCACATGCTGAAGAAAACTCCTCCAGTGTACTCTATTGTTTCCTTCTGAGACGAAGGCCCTTCCGAACCACATGTCAGTGGACTGTCTCTCTCCATACACTTCTGTGAGAGAAGTCCCTCACAGAGCTCATCTTGGTGATGTAATGCAAAATCAGTACTTCTTTCAAGTCAGGGGTGGTTTATCATTAACTTTATTTGGGATGAAATCTTAACACAGAATTTTTCTCAGCCTCAGCTGTTATGGCTGGCTGAGCTGGACACCTCCCCAGCAGCTCTGGAGCACAGGACAGCCTCCCATTGCATGGATTTTATTTAATTTCCTTTATTCATTCACTGTCAAACTTCCTTCATCCTTTATCATATATGAAGCATTTTCTGTATAAAAGGACCGAAGGAACTTGATCTTGCTTCTTCCTATCTCAGCCTGAATAGGTTAAATTGCCATGGTTACATCTCCTGTGCTGTTAGACCTTGAAATACGTCTCTATTTCACTTCAGCTTTCCAAGCAGAAAGCTGAGCTCCAGACAAATTTAGGAAGACTTTTCATCAGGATATTAGCTCCCCTCCCAGAAGTCCCCTTTTGGGTTTTGTTCATGCCTCCAGCTTCCTTCTGTGCCTGCTTAAACCAACAGTTGCAGCAAACCTCAAAATCAACAGCCTTGTCAGGATGAATAATCTAAAATTAATGTGCACTTGTCGACACGCATTACTGTTCCTGACAGAGATGCGTTGCCTACGCTGGCTACAAACTGACAGTCGTTCAGAAGAAGTTTGCTCACTGCAGTCCAAGGGCTGATGGAGAGCTGGGATAAGGCTGGGAGTCGGATTTTAGATGATAAGTACAATGGTTCCTGACACGTAAGACTCAGAATGAATTCACCAAAGACCAGGCTGCTTGCTTTTTTTTCCTGCTGTTTGCTTTATTCTCACTGGTGATGGTTATCATATTTATACAGCACCCCCCTGAGAAATCATCTAGATAGGTTTTGAACATCTTGTTCTCACCACCCTCAATTTCAAGTCGTGGAGCAGAAGCGTGAGTAATCCAGTGCACCACTGATACATTACAAACGCACACTTTAACTCTTCTTTGTGTCTGGCACTCTCACTCCCACCTTGGATTTTTATCTATCCTTAGCTCTTGCAAGCCTTTCTCATCAACCAAGTGTGCTCTTCTGCAGTATTGTGAGCAAACTACAGACAGAGATGGGGGCTTAGGAGCCCAAGAAATGCAGCTCATAAGAGCAGTGTAGGGTTACAACTGCTAGCACAGTGCTTGCTGAAGTAATGAAATCAACCTGGAATGAAAATAACAGAATAAAATACTGCTCTGATTTTTTTTTTTTTTTTTTTTTTTTTTTTTTACACAGCTCAGTAATCAGCATTCAGCATATTGCTGTGTTTTTAATGTTAACTGTTATGGAATTCATGAGTTCTTCTTCATGAATACCAAAGGACTTGGTCTTTTGCAATTTAATAGGTAACAGAGTCACTTTAAATAAACTGTCTCTAAGCTTTCGTATGTCAACAGCTTTATGAAAATTGAGAGAGATTTTTGGTTTTGGTTTTGCTTAAACTCTGTCACTCCTTACCCTCTCTGCTCAGCCACAGCTTGGGCCAGACTCCTCCATCTCCAGATCTTTCTGTTCCAGATTACCCGGCAATAGCAGGGTGGCACCTTGCACAAGGGTGCCCTCATGGGGGGACTCAGAGTGCTTCTGGAAACTCAGAGGCAAGTGGTGTCTCCTGGCAGGGGAATGTATTCATAGAATCATAGAATAGTTATGGTTGGAAAGGACCTTAAGATCATCTAGTTCCAACCCCCCTGCCATGGGCAGGGACACCTCACACTAAACCATGTCACCCAAGGCCTCATCCAACCTGGTCTTGAACACTGCCAAGGATGGAGCATTCACAACCTCCCTGGGCAACCCATTCCAGTGCCTCACCACCCTCACAGTAAAGAACTTCTTCCTTATATCCAATCTAAACTTCCCCTGTTTAAGTTTGAACCCGTTACCCCTTGTCCTCTCACTACAGTCCCTGATGAAGAGTCCCTCCCCAGCATCCTTATAGGCCCTCTTCAGATACTGGAAGGCTGCTACGAGGTCTCCACACAGGAGGGAACAGATTCAGGGAGAGAACAGATGCACTGCCCATACCAAAGGCATCTGCAGCCTGGCTGCTTCATTCCCTTCGAGCAAATGACAGTCCTGAGTGCCCAGGCCACCCCATCAGCACCCTGCTTCACAGAAATCTGGGCTCATCCCACACCCCTTAACACACAGGTGACTCTGGGGGGCCTCAGCACTGCAGCCCTCATCTCCACACCTTATACTGGGTCCCACCCAGCTCTGCTGCAAGGCCATCATGGGAAGGAAACCAGCCTTTTTCTCCTGTGTTGATATGCACCAGGCAGGCAACAGAGCTGCTGACATTTTAGCGTCTAACTTCCCTTTGCTTGGGGCACCAAGGCTTTAGCCCTGGGAAATACTAACCAACTACCCTGATCTGGCCAGATGAATCCTCAGCTGGGAAAAGCCTGCCCTCAGGTAAGGCTGCTTTCCTTCCCTGATGCCACCCCTGAAACAATGTGGCAGGCTGCTGGCCCGCTTCTGTGCTTATCCTGCTGCCGGCAAGCTGGAAGCGCATCTCTCCAGCGGCGGATCAGGGGTGGCTCCTTTGGGCAGTGCAGCCTGCGTGTCGGGAGAGACGTGGCTGAAGGACAAAGTGAAAGAGTGAGCAGAGAGGGAGACTGCAGAGACTGGGGCAAAGGGTGAAAATGCCGCAGGTCAGCAGCGGCATGTGAACTGCTTTGCAGGCAGGAGAGGAAAGAGCATCCCGTGATGCATCTCCTGATACTCTCCCTAAGAGATGATTCTAGGTAATTTCTGGGGAATTGCAGATTATTTTTCTCTATTGTTTTCCCCTACACTCTTTCCACTTTCCTAAGAGAAAATTACCTAGAATTTACTAAGCTGCACAAAGAGCTAGTTGGCAGCTTTCATCATATTTGGAAAAACGTTTCCTTGGCAGAAAAGCATGCAGGTTTGTAACTCTGGGATGACATTGTCATAATACATCATGGGGCGCAAACTAGCATCCCAGAAGATTAAACATAAAAGAGTTGCCAACAGTGTTTTCTCACCAGTGACTGCTGGTGCTGAAGAGCAAACACTTTAGCAGCCCTTGGCTAGTGCTTCGTGTCCCATCTCTTCATCCTTATCCTTTACTGACTGCAAAGAAAGCTGAGGTCTGATTGCGAGGCATACCTTTGTTTCTTGGTCTTGCTTTTGGAGTATTGTTTAGGCAGGAAGGAACATGCTGAAAGATACCTGAATTTGAGCTAGGAGAGTTTTAGGGGCTGGAGGAAGGAGAGATCATGCGTGGGGAAGTGGGAGCAGGAGATTAAACCACAGGAATTAACTCCCAGTGGAGTTTCATGGCTAGACATGCTCAAGTCTGTTGTGAATATTCCTACAAAAGTGCGAGGAAGTTGAAAGGTACCTGCATTTTAATAGTAAATACAGCCAATACATGCACTTGGAAGAACATCATCTTTAAGGTTTCAGCAGACGGATGACACACAGGGAACGAGGACCAGGGAACCCTGCTTATGTAAAAAGGGAAAAAGGTCAATTTAAACCCAGGTGGAGTTTGAGTGCTGACTTTAGGGTGCTTCTGAGCCTGCAAATCATTGTCTCCAACATCTAGTTAATACTCACTGCTCTGGGGACAAGCTCTGGGCAGCTGTAGGCTCAGATGTTGTCCTGTGTTATCTGTTCACTGTCCTGCAGGTCCTGGGGCACGTTTAAAGAGGTGAACAAAACAAAAGTAGTCCCTGGCAATCATTTGCACAGAGAGCACCAGGCTCTTAATGACACCATGTAGTGCTGGTTTTGCGCACCTTTCCATAGGAGCTAGCTGAGCTGGGCTGCCTTTTTTTTTTTTTTTCTTCTCTTTTTTGTACCTTTCACAAGGCTGTCTGAAGACAGGCTGCTGGGAGGCACCATCAGCATGCTGACTCCCTGCTGCTTATTAGAGTACAGGTTATATCTCATCAGGTTATGCTATGGCACGTGTCTATGAAGACAACATGAGGTGAGATCATGCCACAGAAATTAACAATGCAGAAAGACATTTTCTTGATTCACAGCAAGGCATCAACTTATAGATCTGAGTAGTGGATTAAGGGCTTCCAGCAGTGAGGTGTGGAGGAGTAAGAGAACAAGCTGCCAACTGGTAAATATCTACACTAATTTTGCAAATGCAGGTATTTCGTGTCCTTCCTAATCTAATCATGAATGCAAACTAGATTACTGCATCTGACATGACAAGAATAAAACAGCACCAACAGACTCTTGAAATTAGTAGAATGAGTTTGCTGGAAGAATTACACTGCCAATACAAGTCACTCTTGTAGTAAAAGGCACTCATAAAAGGGGAAAAAAAGAAAGCGGGAAAGACAGAAAAGAAGAGCAGAAGTAGGCAGCCTTTTCTCCTAAATGAGAGGCACAGTTAAGAAGCCAACTCTTCTTGCACCATGTTCCCTTCTGATACTCACCGCAGCATTAGAGAGACCATCTATGATCACCTGATAGGAGAATATAGGGAAGGATCTGGCAAATACCAAGGGCAGTGGTAGCACATTCACAGGGACTGGAAAAGGTGGGCCAGTGGAGATGCCTGGAGGTTCAGGGGGAAAATCTGTGAAAGCACAGAGGGTAAAGAGAGAAGCTATGAGACCAGGGACACCTCCTCAGACAAGTGCTAAAACGGGTCTTGCCTGCATTTCCACTGCCCTCAGCTTTGAGCAGCCTTTTAAATTGCTACAAAGATACTGTAATGAGAAAGCACTCAAAACTGGATTTATTTCTGATATCACGTACTATATGGAAGTGCAGAACAGTAGAGTCTTGCTCTGAAATCTGCTTCTTTTCTGTGTAATTTTCAGGTTATTATTAACAGAGCCCTTACAACTAGTAAAGCTGCACTGTTTCCCCACGCTCCTATCTTCTGTATGCAGCTTGACTGGTGTGGTCTCCAAACTACCTAAATCTTGTGTCTGGAAGAAGAGAAGCTGCACCTCACCCTAAGCTGCAGGCTGTTTCCTGGCTTCTGCAAGTGTAAAAGATGACAAAAGAGCAAAAACATGCTAAGAGAAGGGTTGGGAAAAGAAAAGTTGTAAATCAGAAGCTTTAAAAACAAGCAGGTTAAAGAAAGCTGAAGTAATGAAAAAATAGTAACTCCTTTTACAGGTGTCTTTTTGTGGAGAAACTGGGCAGAAAGCCAATATGAGAAACTGCAACAGCAAGGAGGAACAGATCCCACAGAGACAAAATGGGAGAAGGGACTGTCTCTGCAGGAGTGATGAGAAGAAACACAAACCATTAACACTATCAAAAAGACCAAAATAAAGTGAAGAATTAAAGGAGCAGAAGTTATTTTTCACAGGCACTGGAGTTAATGGGTCTCATAATTCCTTTTCCCCCCTTTCCCACCCCAAACAAGGAAACTTTGTCTTTACTGATAAATGAGCATGGCTGGGATGGAGAGGCTGCTTTCAGGGAGATTTGTGCAGTACTGTCGTGGTTTAAGCCAGTCAGCAAGTCAGCCACGCAGCTTCTACTCATCCCCTCTCCCCCGGAGGGATGGGGAAGAGAATCGAAAGAACGCAACTCCCACGGGTTGAGATAAGAACAGTTTAATAACTAAGGTATAACACAAATCACTACTGCTACCACCAATAATAATAATGATAAGAGAAATAACAAGGGAAGAGAATACAATATCACCCGCCGAAAAAACAAGCCCGACAGAGCAGAGAGCGTGCCCTTCCGGGTAACTCCCTGTTACATCCTGGGCATGACGTGCTGTGGTATGGAATACCTCTTTGGCTAGTTTGGGTCAGGTGTCCTGTGCCTGCTTCTTCCTTGCTTCCCCTCTTCCCTGGCAGAGCATGAGACTCACAAAGTCCTTGGTCAGGGTAAACATTCTGATCAGCAACTGAAAACATCGGCTTTATCAGTATTATTCCCAGGCCGAAAGTCAAAAACGCAGCGCTGCACCATCTACTAAGAAGGAGAAAAACTGACTGCTGCTGCTGAACCCAGGACAAGTACCAAGATTTCCTAGAGAAAAGCCAGTCTTCCTCCCTGTGGCAGGGGGACTGCTAACGAGCAGGGGACTGCTAACGAGCCTTTGCACAAGAAAGCTGGGACCAGCTGCTATGGGATGGCAAAAGAAAATGGCAGAACACTGAGCACAGCCTGTGGAGGTGAAGAGCAGGGAGCAGCAGCGATGGAGGACTTGGGGATAGGGAGCAGCTAGTGGCAAATACCGTGAAATCACCACCCCCAACCTACACTGCACGCCTGAGTGTATGGAAAACCTGCCTTCAGGAGTGAAGTATTAAAGAAAATGTTAAAAGAACAAACTAGTAAGACCTGAAGCAAAGAAAAAAGAAAAAGGCGCAGCCAAGCAAGAGGAGATGAGAAAGATTAAGCCTCAAGCCAGAAATGAGCAAGCTTAAAGCTGCTGAAATAAAAAAACCCAATAAGGCAGGAAACAGTAAAGCACAAAATGTAATAGAAGAGAGCCAAGTGACCATGGAGGCAGGCTAATCTCAGTTCAGTCTAGGTGATCTTCTGCAATAAAGTTTACCATGAGGGCCAGAAGGACACTTCAGCTTTAAGAACTCTTCCTGGAGTTAAAAAGCAAAAGTGTTTTGAGAAGGAAGGCAAAGTGTTAATGCTGGTTGTCTCACTGCAGCAGGAGGTTTTGGCCATCTCCTGTGTTATCCCTAAGATTTACAAGGATTGTCTTTGCCTCTCCACACCAGACCACAACAGCACTGAGGCAGAGCAAGTATTTCCATGATTAGGTACTACAAGGGCTAATTTGCCTTGGCTGCAAACATTACTTCTTACTTCTGGTTCTCTCTTCACTGGCAATTGCTAAAGTAACTTCCCTTTTAGCTTGGCTGCAGCAAGCCTCCAGTTATAAACTTCTCATCCTAATATGTCACTGGCATTAATAATGTCTTTGCCTACTGCTGTGATGGGGAAAGATTATACTTTGAGGCATTTTTTTTTTCTCAGAAATAAAGCCTTAACCCATTTCCTTTCAGTCACACAATTGATTCTTAAATCTCCCTCCTCTGATGCTTTCTATCAAACTGGTATGTTGCTTTGGGGAGATGTAAAGGGAAGCCAGAGCTGACCTTTTAGCCCCTCATTTTTCCAGCAAGAGAGGTCTGACTTAACTAACGAGAGGACTAAAAGAAATAGAATAGACAAAAGGAAATAAACCAACAACAACCACGAATGTAAAGCAACCTGGATTTAGCTCAGTTTAATGAGAACAAAATTTGCCCTAAGCTTTCAAGGTATTGCAAAGGCTCAAACCACAACTCTTCCCTAGGTTTTTCCAGACATTAATGGAGCTAAAATTTTGCCCTACTTAGAAATTTTAGAGGTAAAAGACAGGAGGCTGCTTGAGCTGTAACAGAACTTCAGTTCCTGGAAATCAAATGCTGGTTTTGCTGGTATTCAAATAATACCCAAAGGCAGTGTCTTATTTAAATCCTAGGAGCCCAGAAGAGCAACAACAAAAGGACTTTGCCAACATATGAAGAAAATCCATGCCTGCTTCCCCAGAATTGGTCTGAAGAATTACTGAACATTCTCCAGAGCAAATCTTCCCAAATGGTGCCACTGTGGCATTTTGAAAAGCGGTATTGCCTGATGATGCCAGATGGAAGCATTATGAGGGGAGGATGTAGCTCAGGTTGGGGTTGCCTAATAGTGTTGGCTGTAATTCAAATGCAAAAATCGTCCAGCTAACTCACTTGTCCTAATTAAAGGTCAAGGCCTTACATCGCACTGCCCCCACTGATACGCATGTCTCACAGTCACCAGGGGAGGAGAGTCAGCTCACATAACAGTCCTTGAAGATGCACCGGTGCAGAAGAAGCTCCTCTGATATAACTTAAGGGAGACTGAGGAACACATGACTGATTAGACAAAGCAAGTTAATAGAACTGATTTAAAACATTTTTAATTGTATTATTCCTGGCTAATTATTTTTTCCAGGAAGAAAGAGAAAAAACAAAAAGTCGACCAGCCAGAACTAATGGAGAAATATTTCGTGGTAACTGTTTGCATTAATAATAATATGGAGTGTTGTTGATTACACATTCTGAGACTCCGACTAACGCACTAAGTGGACACAGAGCTAAATTTAAATATGCAGTAGCATTACTGATTACCCTGAAGTTTCCAGCAGCTTATCACAGATCCATATCTGACCCAAGGTCTTCTTTCTCTACTTGGTTTGCCCTGTTTGGGCAAGTAATTAGACCCCATTCTTTGACTGTAGTGCTTAAATGGCAAAGCTTTGTTCATCAGCTCATTGTGAGCCTCTACACACTGAAGTAAGAGCCATTGACTCCAAGAAGTTAATGACTTGGTCCTGTATTTTCTGGAGAGGGAATTTAGCTGTTCATTTGAAGGACAAGGCGAGTTCCTAAAAAGAAGGGAAGCGATGCTCACTAAAAGGGAAAGGCTAAGATGAGAAGTCTGAAAAATTTTCTGTTGGTTTGGGATTATGGGTACTATGTGAGTTGCTTATGGGTACTGTTGGATCATTTCTAGGACACAGAAGCAATCGCTATTTAAATAAGCATTAAATCCAAGTCAAAAGACTTTGGGTTTCATCTCTTGGCCAAGCAACTAATTACTGTAAGGTTTAGAAAAAGTTTCTTTTTCTCTTCCTCCTGCACCTCCTCCACAGTGTTTCATAACTGAATTAACCCATAGGAGAGGTTTTGCTTTCCTGTTTACTAATTTGATGGTTTTTGGAAGAGGCATAATAGACTACAGGGTTGTGCAAGTTTAGGCAATGCACAGATTTCGTTAGAAAAGCTCTTCCAGCAGCACCAACGTATAGCGCCCTAATCAGCACAGATTTTACTTGCAGGTGAGCATTAGTTATATTGTTATCCAAGAGCTATTAATATTTTTTTAATAATATTGTATTACCCTGTTAACTGCATAGCAGGGTAATTAAACCTCCTAAATAACTGCAATGAAATGAACAATTCAATGCACGTTCATTTTTAGGCAGATGTCTTTGTACTTGAGATGATCATCTGCTTCAGAGTGGATTACAGCAGGTACTTAGGGACTTTCTGAAAGTTAAGCAGGTACTTAACTGCTGTCCTGCAGTGGGATGGACTTCAGCACCATTAAATTCACCAAGGCAGAAACGTGCATCTTTTCTTAAGTGTGTCCTTAAATGAATAGAGACAGTGCCAGAGGATGGTGTGCTGCTGAAAAACAGGGCCAGGCTTATGTCTCAGTGTTACTGCATAGGAAACAGTTATATCACATTCATTTTTAAACTGGCTAATCCTGAATTCACTCCATTGTACAACAAAAAAGAGGAATATTCAACAGCAGTTTAGGCAGGGGTTTTGCTGCCTTGCTTATGTCTCTTTGCTGTCTCGTCCTTCTGGGAATATAATCCCTTTCAGTGACTGCACCATTTCAAGCATGGTCTCATACAGAAATTAGAGAATTTTGCCATCCCTTTCACTGTGGCAGAGCCACCATACCAATGTTGAAGGACAGCCCAGGCTCGGGAACTTGGCAATTCTAGATGAATATGTGTTACATGAAAAGAATGACTCTCCAGTGCCTGTGGAACAGGGTCTGGGCAGGCACGCTGCCCATGGGAGGTATAGCTTCCCTGCAGATGCAGCCCAGTACATCAGATTTACAGCCCACATCCCACTTATCTGCAAGCAAACAGCAGTCAGTTTCTGGATGTGTAGCAGCCCAGGGTGCTGAGCATCTTGCTGCCACAAAAATATAGAAAATAGCAGTCCCTCAAAAGGTTTTCATGTCTGAGATCTGGGATTGGATCATCTTTACAGGACTGCATAATACAGGATCATCTCCAGTATCAAGCACAATGCTAGCACCAACAGATGGATCTCTAGGGCGATTTCATAGCCAGGGCCCTCGGAGCTCACACACTCATGGTCTGCTTCTTGAGACAGGGCTCTCTATCTATGCCTGTCCATCCAGGCTGCTCATAATTGGTTTGAATTGAATTGAGACCTGTTGGCTTATTTCAGTTTCAGTTATTTCAGCAGTTTTCAGCTTAATTCAGAGCTGACAACACCAGAAATCATTAAGACCCTACACAAATTACAACAAAGAGAAGAAAGACCCAAATGAGTGTCCCAGAGAGAGAAAACCTGTAGCAAATTCTACCCAGTTAATTGTGGTTTTAGGCTTGGCATCTGATGGGCTGCCTGTGAATATGGCTGGCCAGCTAGTGCATGGTTGGCTTGGACCTTGTCATGGAGCAGATCCCTGGGGCCTTGAAAGAGTCTGGAGTGTTGTGTAGACACTCATGGGGCATGGGGAAGCAAAGTTGAGATGTTGTCAGGGTGGCTTAGACTAGAGGAGCCATAACAGAGACAATAAGGCTACTCCAGAGGAGGAACAGGCATCTATAGGTGTAGAAAACAACTCTGTAGGAGTTCAGGCTTTTTTAATTGCACTGCTCCTGGAGGAACTTGTTAAATTTCATGATACCAACTGTATCTCTGCTTACTTCTCACTTAGAAGTTAAATGAAACAAATCCCCAATGAGCTCTCACATCTCACCATGGGATAGACCTCAGCAACTAAGAGCTGGGAATTTATTTTACCTTTGCAGTCCTTAGTAATTTCATTCAGTATTCTTGTAAGCCTGATCTCTACTGCATAAATGTTCCACAGTAATTTGTCACCATTATCTATTGCTTTACTAATGCTACTTAGGTGGGTTATTATAATCTCAGCAAAAATATTTTAGTATTTCCTTTACAGCTTTGTTCCAAGTAGTCTAACCAGAACAAGTTTAATAAAACATCTGTCTTTCAATATAGTTCAAAGTATCCTAGCAAGATTCGTGCATGCCCATTAATTCTGCAGTAACAAGCAGAGTGTATAAAGGCTGATTTTAGCTGTCAGGACAGGTAGCCACACCTTCTATTTTTCTTGAAAATCTGCCTGTAATGTAGGGGGTTCAGTTCAGACCCCAAATCAAATATTTTGGTCTTACTTAACAATGTATTTCACTAGGCAAATGTACCAACACTTGAGATATATTGGCATCAAGAGTCATTTTTTGCTTTAAAGATCCTACTTTTTTTTACTTTCCTATATAACTTGCCATTTTTTTCTTCTGCACTGCTCCTATTTCTCTGCTAGCCTGTGTGACTGCACATGCTCTGGTCCCCTAAAGCTGTCTTCATGGTCCGTACAAGAAACGTGTTCCTAAGATATTCCCTGGTTTACAGTTAGAAAACTCCTGAAGGCTCCCCTCCAATTGCTCATTGGCATCTAATAATGCTGAGGTTAATGGACAAATAGCTGTAATCTATTTATTCTCAAGTGCCTATCTTCAAGGGAAAAGCCATTATGTTACCAAGAACTATATTACCAATATTACAATACTATTGCCATGAACAATTGCTGCCTTAACTCTTCTTTATCTAGTATACCTTGCCTCAACATGGCATCTATTCAGGTTCTCAAGTCACAGAAACTTCAACCTTGCTTTTTTCGTTTGTTCCTCCAGCACCCACAACAGTCTAAATGCTATCTGAATTTAGTAACAACAGCAATATAGCATGGCAATGGAAAACAAAGTGAAGATACAAGAATGTGTCCGCTGCAGCAATTCAGAAGTTATTTTAAATGGATCCATAGTGCTTATTAAGAACAGCTCCCATGTCTTTATCAAAACCAAAATAGTATCACACAATATTATTTTAATAGCACTCTAAACAAAATTTACTGTCAGTAGTGTAAAAACAATGTGAAGAAAAAAAACCCCTACATTTTGTATACTCTATATGTGAGATACAGAGCTTTTGGGAAAAAGAATGCACCACATGTACCCTGTGACATAAGAACCTGACAAGAAGATCTGTGACTATTCTCTAAAAAGTCTTTCCACAGGAACCTAGATATGGTGCTTTAGAGTTTGATGCTCTCAGCTACAGCAGTTGAGTTTCTGTAGAGTATGTCACACACACGTTTCTGTAGAGTATGTCATCCCAGTATCCAGCACTCCTTGGGAGATGTGGGGTAGCTTGTTTTCCTCCATGGGCTACTGATATTGTCTGCCATTTCCTATATGCATTAGTGAGCCTAATATTTCAATGGAATTCCATGCTAAAATTCTCATTGAACTCAGTGGAGTTGGATTCAGACCTGGTGCTTAAGATAGGTTTGATTAATCTTCAGTTCCACTCTTATAAGCAAATATGTAATGTCTGAAGACTGGCATCAGCAGTGACGGAAGCCTGCTGTGAAAAGAGACATCCCAGCACTCCACGTATTTCCCCATAACCTTTTGAAGGCATTCCCAGTCCAAAGGAGAGGCAAAGGGCACTGAGAAGAAGAAACGCAATGGCTGCAGGCTCCGCTTATCTTTCTGCAGCAAACATTGCCCATTGTTCTGAACTGCAATAGGTTACCTGTGCTGGTACAATGAACAAATTAGGGTATGTAACTCTCTCATTTAGCCAGATGAGAAAGGACTTTCTTTTCCTTGCAGTCTACCAGACACTGTCCTGAAACCATTGGTTTTACTAGCATCTACTGTAATGGACTCCATAAATTGGGAAGAAATACTCCTGAAGGCTTGAAGCAAGACTGAACACAATTTTAGAGGCCTTTTTCATAAGTGAAATCAACAATCCATGCTAAATTATTATTAGAAGTTCAAGGTGGAATTTCTATCCTGGAAAAAAAAAAAAAAAAAAAAAAAAGGATTTCAAATACCCTGGACTCAAGTCTGCAATTACTCTCAGAAGGGAAAGACGACCACATCACTTAAAAAAGCCCTAGTTTTACTTTTTTGCTGGTCTGCCTTCCTAACCCAAACATAGCTGTATCAGCTCCCACCGAGGGATTTCAGTGTTATTTCAGGAACTCGTCAGGAGAGTGCAGTGTAGAGTAAGAGAGAGTAGTGCTGGTGTCATGTCTTGTGAGCAGAATTAATATCCTTCATTAGGTAGGCTTATGTAGCTGAATTAAAGTTATGGGTCCAAAAGTTTGCCCAACTTTATCATCTGTCCCAACAACAGCTAACTACCTCTTCTTCTTCCTTTTTCTAGTCAGTGGTGCAGTAAGCACTTTCCATAAGAGGCTGGATCAAGCATCCGCTGTAATGCATGGTGTGAAGACTGCCTACAGTGCTTGATAAGATTACACCACATAAAGTTAGCTCCATCTCAGGAGCTCAGTGGAAGTTTTACTGCAGAATACATTGAATGGATGCCAGTAAAACCGATTTCCATTTATTTTGTCACAAGAAGTAAATAGGGTAAGAACATCTGCTATATTTAGGTACTTACAGCTCTAATTCTAATGTACTCATGTTATAATTTTGCAACCAAGAAGTGTAATAGAATCTAATGTACTAATGCATAACACTTTTTATCCTGTACACTTCAGCCAGGCAGCTTTTTACAATTAGTATGACGGGTTTTTTAAAGTAATACGTGAACAGTCATTAGGAAGTGCAGTGTAACAGGATATCCATGCCTTTCCTCCTTGATCTTCTGCATGAAGGAAAAGAAAAAAAAGGATCACCTAATGTGACTAGAAGATGCCTGCATAACTAAGAATAAATACCGTGTGCTCAAAAAAAACATGTAAACATTAGGACAGGCATTAGTAATCTCACACTAGGTACCATAGAATAACTCTGCCAGAAAGAACGATAGTGAGCAAGTAAAAGAACAAAAAATAAATTTATTATTTCTTCATATTAGCTAACAGAAATACTCATAGCAACAGTATGGGGATGTTTCAGTCACTCACAAAACAGCCTGAGTGAATGATAATCAAATTAATTATCTACATTAACCTAACAGTTGAGAGCCAAGGTTGAAATTTAATAAACCACATGGCATGAGGATGCTTAAAGATAAATCACAGCATTTGACTCTGTGAGCATTATTTATTTTGAAACATTGCACTGTTTCTGCAAAATTTATTTATTAAAGCTGTGCAAAAGGTTCAAGTTTTTTCAAAGGTGAGTACTTTTTGATTGTGCTGTTGGTATTTAAGATGTTCTTACTCAGTTACTCACATTTCTTCACCCTCACCAGTAATTTCTGGTCAACTGAGTTTGGCGCAGACATGTTGTGGGGAAAAACACAGGTCCAGCTGTTTGCACAAGCTTGATCTTGCCTTTGCCTATCTTCCCTCTTCAGCTTATGCCTCAAATGCATTTGCACCATTTATTCCCTTAACAGATACACCAATGTCCCAGACACATGGCTGTCTGTATACAGCTGGTCCTCATATTTGTTTGCGTTCCCTATGTTATGATGTCTAGGGCACAGTCAGAATGATTTCAGCTGCCCATGGGGCTGAAGGAGACGTTGCCACAGGGTTGTGGCACAGAGACACCCAACTCCTGCCTCAAATATGGGAGAGAGAATGCCAAAACCTTGTATTAAGCCAGGTCCTACCAGCCCATTAATAATAGCCCAGGCAACAAAGAGAAGTGAGGGTGAGCAGACTGCAGCACAGCTTCCCCTCCACTTCCAGCTGGTGAGACCCTGGGTGCCAGGATCATCCCAGGGCAAGGCGGGGGAGGAAGTCATACAGTGCAAGAAAGCAGCTTCCCAGCCACTATTTCAACAGGGTCTGTGGGAAAGCACAGCACTGCCCAACAGTATGGCCTCAGCTTTGGGGGACCGCACGCCCAGACGCTGGGTACATTGAAGGATGCGGATGGGCTATGCTACCTGCAGTTTCCCAGCACAGAAGGGTAGCCCGGGGGCATCATGACAGCCTCACTCCCTGCCTGAGATCTGCCCCAAGCCCCTGGTACTGCCAGGAGCTCCTGGTGGTCCTGGCATGGAACTGTGCTCCTGTTCCATGCAGGGATGTGGCACACGTGCACACTTGACTGACATGTGAGCTCAGGACCCACAAGGTTAATTATAATGCCACCTGTAGGAGGTAACTTTCCCACAAATATTAACCTTCTGGTTTTTCCATATGCTCCCATATGGTTGAATTCTACTTCATAGGCAGAGCTGTACTAGAGCTAAGAAATAACAGGTAAGCTTTACTTTTCTGCCTGTAATGTCAAAATCAGAAGTCACCTGACTTTGATAAATCTTTTTTTTAAAAAAATTAATTTTAATATAAATAATTTTCACCTTTTCCTCCCATACTGTAGCTTCTTAGGATTAATTTGCCTTCACAAGATAAAGGCAATTTGATAGACTTTGTCACAAAACATTTTCATCTCTGCCTGGCAGGAGTTCATTGAGAAGACTCAGATTGCCTTATCTCCATGTCCTTTCTGCAGCTTTCTCACTATGCAGCTTCATTGCAGCCCAAATATGCCCACTTCTACAAATACAGAAAACATCACAGAAATCAGACACAATATATTTGTTAATCTTAGGAGGTGCAGAAGAGCCAGCTGTATTGTGATATAATGCAAAACATAGTATTAATCACTCATATAGGCAAAATAAGCACACTTGTTCTTAATCAATTGCTACTAATTCTTATAAAGAATAAAAAAACCCCCAAACATATGATAAAAATGCTTGAAGCTTCTCAGATTTCTTTACACAGTGTCTGAAAACAGACTTTGTGAGCAGATTGACTGAAATCTTGTTGGTCTTAGAGATGTGCAAATGGTTGTGAGATGAATGCCCAAACCAAATCACTTCTGGAGGAGCTCTGAACAATAAGGGCCTCTGTTTTCCAGTGAATTGTGCATATGCACACAAACACTCATCCATAATGTGAATTTAAAATAATCCCGATGGGAGTGAGGAAAGGGGAAGGGAAGGGACACATGGAAATAACTAAGCAGGCTTTGACCCTTTGTGTCGGAAAACAAAGCCTTTTAGTTTGAATCTGAGATAGCAGTTCCCATTTAACATGGTTTCAACAGACATACATGCCTTCTGACTTATGCTTATCCCTAAAGGATACTCAGATGAAGCAAAGCTTGCTTACAAGTCACCCAAGCACAACACGATTTTAAGTGGAAACAAATGAATAGAATAGATGTAATTAAAAATCCAAACTGAATTAGGCAAAATTGCTACAGCTTCACTTTACAAAGTCAGTGAAGGGCAAGAATGGAACATCTGAAATAGCTATTTGGCATAGGGTCACTATGAAGATGAATTAGGGTTAATTTTCTACTGGAGTGTAGGTCAAGCACTGCACTGTGGCAGAATGCTCATTTTACTGGGAATGTTTTGGCCTACTTACAACTTTAGAAAATAAATATTACAATGTTAAATTAAATATGCTCTGTGACAAGGACTTGCAACATTGAGAGAATGTGATTTATATGCAGTTGGCTCATATATACCATCTAATATGATATGCGCAGCGTAATGAAAGCTCAAGGGTCTGATCTGCAGTGCAGAAATGCTTTACAATCCTCTTTCAGGTTGCATGCTGTTTTTCCTTCCTCTTCTTCTTAATTTTTTTTTTTTTTTTAATGACTACATGAGTTAATTAGTGGTTATGTACTCTGTCTCTTTGCCTGGCCTAGCTTATCCCTACTGCAATAAATCTCTTTTCTTTCCCTCTCCCAAGGATCATTACAACATTAGCCAGCACTGTCAACAAAACTAATTGAAAGCCACCTGTTTTAAGGATCACCCTAGTGAAAAATAGCAAAGTTAAGAGAAAAAATTCAATCAGCTTTCTAAAAGTCTGTAATTTCCTGTTAAGTCACACAAATGCAGAGGTTGGAAAAAACACATTAAGATCTTTGTTTTCCCTGCTGGCCTTATTGTCCACTTCTCCTTACAACTGTATAATTAGAAATGATTATTTTTGTAAACTAAATCTCTCATCACTCCTTAAAGTGGAACTAATAGTATTACATTTCTTCTTTTCAAATGCAGATATGCAAAAAGGGAAAGTACTTGCAATTAGCTTTCCTATTATAAATCAACCTGTTCTTTTTGCAAAACATTTGGGTTCTCTTAATCAGATCGGCTCAGGTTCAGCAGGACTTTTAAAGATGCCAAAGTTCACTTAAGCACTTACACAAATGATCTAAATCTCTGCTTTAGATGAAACTCAAGCACCTGCAGAAACATGGAGAAAGGTTGAACAAGCACGACTAAATAGGTACAGATTTCCTGAGGAGGGCCTTGGTATCCAAATATGCAAAGCCCTTCAGCACATCTGAACCTCAGGCAGGTGATTAAGTACTATTGAAGTTGATAGGAAATAAGTATATGCTTCAAGGTAAGTACTTCGCTACCACTGCACAGAAGCACACAACTCACTCAAGTGAGCATGAGTAAAGAAAACATGCTTGAGATAGCTTGACAGCTAAACTGTTTCTCATAAGTAGTTTCCCAGCTTGTCCTTAATTGTGGAGGAATAGGCCGGGAAAAGGATAAAAGCAGATGATTTATTTCTGTTAGGCCAACTCAAGTAAAATACTGAGAAAAGAAAAAAAAGGAAAACACAAGGCGGGAAGTACTGATGACTATTTGTGTTACAGCAGGGTCCCAATAAAGCCTGAGATCCCACTGTGCTAGACACTATGCAAACATGTCAGTGAGGGTGTTCAGTAAAGGAGAACTGCCTGTAAACAGACATGTGGAAGTCCCTTTGAAGTCTGCCACAACCCAAGCACGTGAGCATCAGGCCATACATTTCAAGCTATATGATTAATAGCTGTCAAGCAGAAGACAGTCTCTCAATACTATGGCCACCAAAGATATAATGAGCTGAGTTAAAAAATAAGGTCACAGATAATATATTGGTTGTTTTTAATAGCCCACTGTTTACTTCCTGGGAGTGTAAACATATCATTAGTTTTCCTACTTCAAAAGAATAAAACCTCTATTTAGATGAAATACATTTAAAACAATGCAGGTGACATGCAATACAGGATAAATGCTGCCTTCATGCAAATGTATGCATCTCTCATTGATTTTAGTAATGAGATATGCAGAGAAAGATCAGAAGAATATAATTTGATCCTTTTTGGAAGCTACTCTGAAATTCATGCTGGATGTAGTGTATGTTCATGCAAAGAACAGGAAGAAGAGTGTGGAGCTGTAGTATTGTGGAGCCTTCCCAAAACGGCAAATTACTGCTGTTTCAGAAGTGGTCTAATGCCTACAGAAGGTAAAAGGACCTAGAAACAAGGTGAACCCACCAGTTTGTGAAACCGCAGTGTCAGTGATGCAATCATTGCTACAACATGCAGAAAAAGCTTAAAAATAAAGGCTACCGAAGAACTAAAGGAAGGAAAAAATACCAGTCAGGAATAATTATCACTGTGTATAAAACTTTGCACTCCTTTATTATCATAAATTGCAAAGTTTTATTGATGCATATTTTATCACAGCGCTCTTGCCATATGTGATCTGAAGATTCAGAGCCTGTCCCCAGGGACAATGGTACTGATATAGATAATCAAGAATTCCTTTTATGCTCCTCTCAACACAGCTACAGCTCAGATTGAAATTAACATCTTTTACAATGAAACACCAGTTTTATGCCACAACTAGACATGACAGCTGGAGAGAGAGGCCTGCTCATCCAGTTATTCCTTCAAGTTTTGGTTTCATTATGGCCCGCAAAGATGTAAACTAAGTACAAAGCAATGTGGATGGTCGCTGAATACCAGAAAAACGAATCTGCATGCAACCTGCCACATAAAGAACCGAGGGAGAAATGCTTCCAAATAAATGCAAGGATGAAAAACAAAGATCAGAGGCAGCCTCTAAAAAAAGCAATGAAGAGGAATCCAGAAGCTTTGAACTTCTGCAATGTACACGGTCTGGGTTAGAATGGGTGATGCTCGCACACACAGATGTGCACACAGGAGTGGAACCCATGCCCCAGAAAAAAACCATCATAGAGCTCTGCCCGGCTTAAATCCTCCAAAGGAGGGATTTTGCCTAGTGGAAACACTAAGGCTGTTTAGTGTTGGCACTTGTTCCTGGCCATCTTTTTAGGTTTACTGCTTCTACCCGTACATCAGCCCTGATTCTCATGTTGCTGAGAAGAGGGCTGTAGAAGTTTTGCTGTGTTCCCCGTGGCATCTTATGTCACTGTGGCATCCAAGTGCCTTCCTGTAGAGCATTAAATGACCAACATCTGCCTCATGCTCCCCCTCATCCTACTCCCAAGGGAGAACTGGGTATGCAATGTAGTATTTTGTTTTGGCAGGACTTTGTTTTTGTTGTTTTAAATCTGCACTTTGCCATATGTTAGGAAATAAAACCCAAGCACCTTACTTATGAAGGAGAAGGTGATGGAGTTTGTGATGGTCATTAGTTTCTGAGGGAGCTATTGCCAAGGTCTCAGACTGGCTTCCCAGAAGGTGTAGCCTCCTACTGGCTGCTAGAAAGATGCAGACTTCACAGACTGTTCCAGGGAGCTGGAGATGATAATCCACTGGAATCACATCTTTTTCATGTGTGAGAGTGGTTCAAGTCCAGCTTTGGGCAAATGCCTACCTACCACAACATCTTGAAAGAGCCTATTGTTTCAGTATATTACATGCTGGGACAATACATAGTAAAACCTACTCTATCGATCTTTGGCTTCTTTTCTTTTCTGTTCTGATTAATGTCATGTCATCTAGAGGTTATCTCCAGTCACAAGGGAAGCACAGAAAAAAGGATATAAATGTAAATTTTGAAACATGTAAGTGGGCAAATGCACTGTTAGAGCTGAAAGGATGTTCAAGAAACATTTAAAGCATATTGAATGCCTTCAGTATAGATCAGGAAAGAAGAACATAATGGAGGACAGATGCCACTTTTCTAGCCTTATGTCTTTGCCTTTCTACAAGATGATCAAAACACTACTTCAACAGATCAATACTTTGGATGAACTCAGGCTAAAACCTCATGTAATAGCAAGCCCACTTTAGGGTCATTATCAAGAGAGAGAAACAGGAGGCTATGAAAAAAAAGATGGGTATACAGCAGAACTGCAGTGTAAGGATCTAATTTATATCATCAGCAGAAAAAGTAGCACTAGCACATTAGCTGGATGAGTCTTCAGTGGATAAAAACGACAGGGCAGGACTTCTCATGCTGCATTAAAAGACTGTCACTTTCACTTTCCTTTCACTGAAGCTAAGGAAATTTTGGAATTTCCTGCTCCTCAACACACTGGAAGGGATGATTCCCAAACCTTCAGAACATTTTGCATTCATGAAGGAGATTCCTTTGGGGGTTACTCATTCTTTCTTCCATTATATTTTTAATTGACACATTTCTCTTTATACGATGCTGATACTGGAAGGATTTAATATTGAAAATACTTTTCTGCATGAAGGAAACTTTGGAGCATAGGTTCGGATAACCGGGATTTTTCCAGTCTTGCACACACAGAGACTGATGGCTGCAACCTCACTCCAACTATAAAGTCTAGATTAGCTAAGGATCATTTGAAGAGAAATGTAGCAGTACCTATTAATTTTCCCTTTAAAAGAGATTTAAGATAGAATATTTACTATGATCATACAATTTTTATCAGATTGAAAACAAAATTTCCGTCTTACTTGAAGTTAGAGTATTTGGCATTCCTCCCAAGACAGGCTAAAAAGCCAAAATAATGCAATTTATCTCTCCATAAGTTTCTTAAAAATCAGTTTAAAAAGGCAAATATGTTAACTTCTGTTATGAAATGGTTCATCTTGAAGTTTCAGAAATAAAATGTTTATTGTTGGGGGCAGGAGGAACGTGGTGACATTGTTTCTTGACTCCACCTAAATGGCCACAACTGGAACCTGATAATCTTCACCCACTTATCTCTATCTACCCCATGGATCCTTCCTTCCAGTCATGCTTAGAATCCCATCAGGTGTGACAGTGTCATGGTGCTGCAATTCTTAAGATGCTTCACACCACTGTAAAATCACATCCTGAATTCAAAATATATTTCAACCAGTTTTTCCACTGTGGAGCATTTTGCTAAAAGGTCTATTTTCCTTATGAATATTTTCAAATTTAATGAACAACAGCAAAATACTTAATTGGGCACTTTCGTGATCAAACCTAGTTGTTTTATTACAGCTTGCCTTTTGAATCCTTTGAGTGGGACTATCAAGGCAGAATATCAGCTAAGAAGACTTGTATCAAGCTAGAATCTCAGAGTGATGTGTAGATAAAGAGGGCTTTGAAAAGCATTTCAGATTAATCTTTCTTCACAACCACAAGTTTTAAAAGTGCTATTTATAAGCAAAACCTTTCATCATTCTTTCCATAGTAATGTTGGTTTAAAAAAATGTTTTACACCTGGGAATCAAGAAGCACACTGGAAATAAACACTTTTCTATAAAACTTGTAATAAGGTAGAGATCAGGAATCCGTATAAGGCCTATCATGATGGATAGAATGACCAAGGCAAAGGGAGGAGGGAGGTTATCCTTGTAAAACAACAGCAATAAATTAATTAAAAAAAAACCCCAAAACAACAGAGACCATCAAGCAATCAAAAACTAGTTGCTTACTATGAACAAAACTCAGACCTTCTTTGAGTGAAATCTCATTCTAATTTCACCAGCATAACCGCACGGAAACCAGTGAGCTTGTATTAGTGTATTAAAGAGCAGAATAACATAAAGACACGCCATGCTGTAAAATCTTTTTACATCTTTCTTTGAAATACTGACATGGGTCATTTTCCTAGACACCAGTCTGTCCTGAGATAGTAAATCCTAGATATTTAAGATAGATAGGGTGTAATTAAAGCTAGAATATGGCCTATGGGGAAAGATCTCTCCCCACATTAATCACATTGTTTTCATTGCTGTACTGGTGTAAATGGTATTTTTATGTATGTGTCCAGAACAGAACTGAACTGCAGTATTTCTTTTCTACCGCTGAAATATTAGCATTAAAAAAGCAGTATTTTACAAAAGTCATATAAACATAGTGCCTATAACACAATCAATTTTGTTGAAATTCTTTTACACCAGCCTTCATGCTTGAAATGATTCTTCCTTTACATTCTGGAATATTTTAAAACTTAAAAATGTTATTTGAAGTAAGATTTAACAGTACATTAACTAGCAAAAATCAAAGTACTCCTTTTTTTCCCCAAGCCCGGAAGAATTAATTTTGTTGCCACTAAAGAACAGACACCCAACTTTTGAACTGACCTAATATTTCTGAAAACACTGTATGCAATTAACTTCGTGTAAAAGCCATCTTTCAAACAGTCTTTTTCTGCCTCTGAACTCTATAAGCTGCTCATCAGATCCAGCAAAATTAGGTTATTAATAGGGAACCATTTATCAAGCTCGATATGTTTGTTAGAAGCACACTTGTCTAGTTAACCAACACTGTCAGAGTATCTTTGAAAGCAGAAAGATACTGGTAAGGCCCTCCTAAAATGTTTATTTCTAGTTCAGGTTTTCCACATCAGTTTCTTCAACGGTGGCCTGGAAGCAGTGCTGCCCTAAGAAGTGGTGCTCAGAGGGCAGAGGGTTTCCAGGAAGGAAGCCCACCTAGGCTACAGTGTGGTGTGACAGCTCCATCCCAAGATGTCAAGATATCAAAAGGGACACGTTACAGCAGGGTTGACACTGGCACCCCTTGGCACTTTGAGCACATGGCATTACTGGTGGGTGTCAAGACCAAAAAGCACTGCTGTCCTCTCCACTCTCTCAGCTCATGGCTCAGAAACTCTGGCTTAGGTTTAAAAGAGGAAAATGTCTGATGAATTGCGATGGCAAATTGGTAGCAGGGGATTAGGAAGCAGGGGGCTCACTCCAGTGTTTGTCTTCTCCCCCATCCTGTTCCTTGATGGCCCATGCTCTTCTCTGGGTTTGTTCATCAACATTTTGACTTTCTACATATATTCTCCTTCAAGTTAAAAAAAAAATGAAAAATCAAGATTTCTCAAATCAGGGCTCTTTCTTGTGATTTTCTGAGACACAGATCAAAATTTTACCTATTCATTCCTAAATATGAATGCTCTGACAGCTCTTTCATCTGAGAATTTTCTAAAGGCTTTGGTTTCCTCCTAAAAACCTGTGGGTTTGGAATCTAAGCTTTGCCAAAACAGAACCGTGATATCTCCCAGCTCTGGTATTTGGATTGGAAGCATTTTGATGCAACGCTGTGTCGTGTGTGTGTTTATAGCACTGAAGTTTGCACCATACCTAGCACCCACAGGCACCTCTAAAACTCGAATTATAACTACTAATAGAAGTTTTACCTTAGCCTGGTGCTTCGGTCCCAGAAATCTAAACCCCATGTATTTCCTCAAGCACTCAGATCCACTCTGTGGTCAAAAGCAACAAAATCCTTGTTGTATCCAGAGATTTGGAGCCAAACTCATACACTGTGCTTATCTAGACTTATAATCCCATCAGACTGTGAACCTTTGGCATTGCCAATAGGGTGTTTAACAGCGGCAGAAGTTGTGCTAAGGCAGTGCCCTTCTCCCACCTTGTCCCTGTCTCCTTTTTCTCCCAGCATCACTTGGCTGTGCCTGCAGCTCTCATTTGATTTGCACTGTACAAGTACATTGCACAAGTTTCAGATAAAGCAGAACCATTCCTTCCTATCCTTTTCCTTAAACATTTAACATGTCACATCTGTGGTTTTCGTAGTTTATTTTTTCTGAGACAGGAATATTGAGGTTCTTATTGATGTTGACAGTACCCCACCCATGGCAGAAGACAAGAGGATAAAATACTGGGAATGTTGCTTCTTTCTCCTTCCCCTCTTTTTTTACTTCCTGTAAACATTACTGGAGACGATTGTACTGCAAAATCATAAATAAAGTATACTTGTCAGAAGCTATGGTCTCAAAATATTCTAACTTTTTTTGTTCTCTCCATAAATTGTTTATTGGTCAATATGGCCACAACTTTCAAACATACCCTTCTTTGCAGTTCACTGATTTCTCAATTCTAAATATTTTTATCTAGTGTTGAGCTTTCAAAAATCCCCACATCCTACTTTTTTTTTTTTTTGCTGATTTTTCTAATGCTGAACTCATTCAGATTATGCAGCATTACATTACCCTGTGTTTCTTATTCTTATGGAGCATTAAAGGAGAACTGTATGATTGTTACTAAAGTTACTATTGGCAGTATGGTTAAGCAGTGGGGGGATGCTTTTTGAGTGGTCTCTATGCAGTAAAACAAATCAGGAAAGAAAAATCTCTGTATAAAACATTTCTCTAATTTGTATTCTGCTTCGCTACATCGTGTAAATGTTCTTCAAGTAACAGATTGATGTTGTGGAATAGTACCCTGATGAGTAAATTATCATAGAAAGAAGTTCATCAAAGCAATGATTTCAGACGTGTGCTTAAATAGCCTATGAGCACAGAACTGAAGGTGTCTATTTAGCCAGAGATATCACCAATCATTAACGCAGAAACCAGACTTTCTTCTAACTCTCCTGGAGCCCTGCAATGCAGAGGGTCTTTCCATGCATAGGATGATATTTAAAATCAGAAGTTAAGTGGTTCAGTCCCCTCTTGATAGTTCGTAAAAAGGCTAAAGAAAGACCAATGGACTTAAAAACACTTTCAAATGCACGTAACGGTTGATAGATTGGATATTTACAGCTAGTAAGTAAAATACATTATAACATTTGGTAATTGCTTCTTCAGTAAATAATGTGATAAGTTCCTGGAGAAAAGAAGGCAGTTTACCTCAAAATGAAACCAGTTTTGATTCAGCAGCACTTTGAAACCAATTTGACAAGTAACTGTAGCTATATGGGGAATTTGGATTCTCGGTGGTCATTAAAAATAATGGGAAGTAAAGTGTCCAGATCCTACAGCAGCTTCAAAAATCTTAGCCATGAATCTCTGGGACAACCACTTTTTGCCCTCTGCAAAGGTATTAACACTGAAGCACTCATATTTTAGAAAAGAAAGAGAACAAATTGCAAAAAAACCCTATTTCGAATGGTTATCTATAAGCATTTTACTGATGTTGACACATAAAGAAGAAAACAAGTAGAAAACTCTGTAAGCTGTTTTTTGTACTAGAATTATTGATGTTTCAACAAAATAAGGACCTCATAGTCAAAAGGTTGATTGGCAACAGAATTAAAGTGGCAACAGATTTTAATCAAAATGCATGTTTTGAGGCTAGGAATTTGTAGTAAAGAATAAATACCTACCTGCCACACACTGTTATATGTGTTTATTCTGCGTAAACACCTATACAACCCAGTAAGTGATTACAGAAGTAATGCAATGGACTGCCATCTCCCAAAGGTGTGAAACAAATGAATGGGATGGAGACAGCAAATAATTAATATGGAACAGTTAATAACTATACTGAGTGTTGTTACTGTTAACCATGGTTCATTCATTGCCTCACTGATAGTCACCCTTTAGCAGTCATCACAATACAAATGAGTCTTAACAGGAGCTCCTTCTGTTGCCCCAGAACAGCATGATGGTAAGCAAGAGGGCACTTGAAGGGCTATGTGGGGCAAAGAGGCAAAGAAAACAGACAAGTAGAGGCTGACAACTCACTGTTGAGCTGCTTTTTTTTCTTTTTCCTGTATTTTTTAACATTATCTCCTCTACACATTTGAAACTATCACTCAGTTCTTCTGTCCTCAGCTTCCTATTGAGGTTTACCATGCATACAAGTCAGCACAACTAGCCTACCAAAACCAGTGGATCCTCAAGCACAGCATACTTAACACAGCACCCTTAGCAATGCCCCTCAACTTGTCCAAATGAGTATGAGCCTTTCTGAAGCCTACACAACATAAGAAAGCTTTAGCCATGATTCAGTACGGCATTTTTATATAATGGTTCCATTATATATAACCTGAATATCTATAAAACATTGCTGACAGACACCTTTCTCTTGGCATGCTGATGAGCTATAACCTGGAACTCCCACACAAATATAGGAATCTGAGTTTTTCACAAAACCCCTCCAATACTCCTGTACTCACCCTGGAGACTTCTTGTGGGATCCAGATGCTGTTATTCCAATCTCTATTTGTTACCACGAACTGCTCTGCCTTCTGCCATTCTCATTCACAAGCCTGTGAAACAGTTATTTGTCTTCTTTTTGTATTAGTCCCTCTCTAAGCCAGAGCCAAATTCTATACCTGCCATTGATCAGATCTGTCCTTTTTTGTTTCTGTTATTTTATGAAGACATTTGTCATTTCTTTCTCTCTGCTTCGCTATACAAATCCTCTGGTTTTTTGCCCTCCTGCAGCTTCTTCCTCTGTTCAGTCTCCACAAGGTTTTGTTGCTATTATCATCATTTTCTCTCAGCATGCTCTCTGTCCTCTTGAAGGCTGGTTTGACAGATCCTCTCTTGTCATCTGCTTGAAGGCTGGTTTCAGCTCTTCCTTACAGCACCGTCACTATGCACCTCCTCCATTACAAGTGCTTAGTGTGGAGCTTGTTCTACCAAGGCAATATGTGCTTTTCATGGCCCTTCCTCCTGAGAAGGGTCACAAGGACATTAGATGTGCAGGGCTGTGGGACACAGACACTACTCTGATAATGTCAATAGTTGATTGCTGCCTTTCCAATAGGCTTGCTAGTTCTTCCCCTTGTCATTATCAAGGATGTGCAGTAGTCATTTGACAGGACCTCCTCTGGATGTCCATGGAATGCCCAGAAAAAAAAATGTGTAGGCTTGCTATCAGAATGAATTTACTAACCTGTGCTCACTCCCCCTTGCATTAGAGATGCTCATGAGGAGCAAACACTCCTAATTGTTTGCATGGTGCCTGCCCATCTCCATATCACCTTCTGAAGGAGACACAAGACTACAGCAAATCCATATGGGAAGCACAAATCAAACAGGCAAGTGCCATGGTTTGTTTCATGAGATACAGTAGTTGGCTGATGCATGGAACCCTTCTCTGACACTGAAAGAAACTGAGTGTCCAACTAAAATGGACCACTGATACATACTTTTCTCAAATACCCCTTTCCAGGGAGGCATTCATCTGCCCTTCACACATCCATCATGAGGCATGCTGATTTCCTTCTTATTTCTTCAGTCTGTTTCTTAAAAACATATTTTTGCTCTGATGCCTTAAAATATTTTACCTGCAGGTCAAGCAATACATAATATGCACTTGAATGGTTAGATGCTGTCCAGATTATGCATGGATTGGAGGATGCTTGGGGCAAAACTTTATTTATTTATTTTTTTTTCCCAGGGAATTGCTTCTTTTCATCTAGGAATCTTCCCATTCTAGTGATGAGTCACCTAATTCTCAGTGAGAGTCAGCAGAGCTTCACCTGTTAAAGCTCTTTTAGTCAAACATATTTTAAAATTAAAAAGTAGACTAATTTCAGCAGTAAGCTAAGTACATAGAAGGTACTCCATATATAATAATCTATTGAGGTACTTATATTATTCTTAAGAGATTTGCCAACTAGTGAACTACTACTGGTATTTTAATTTATGGTACAGCATGATTGCAATTCTAAATTAAACTCATATAAGCAAGGCAATTTATAGCTAAGCCTTTCACTCAACCCTGAACTTGCTTTGCTGTAAGCAAGTTATATATTGCAAGGGCTCTTAACTGTGTCTCACAATAACTGGGCATGTAGAAAGGTTAAGTACTGTATTGTGTTTGCATGGCAAGGTTTTGGGAGCAGGGGGGCTACAGTGATGACTTTCGTGAAAAGCAACTGGAAGCTTCCAACATGTCCATCAGAGCCAATGCCAACCTGCTCAAAGACGGACGCACCACCGACTGATGACAAGTCCATCAGCAATGGTGGCAGCACCACTGAGTTGACATATTTAAGAAGAAGGGGGGTGGGAACCTGGGGAACTGCAGCCAGAGAGAGGAGCGAGAATATGTGAGAGAAACTACTCTGCAGACACCAAGGTCAATGAAGGAAGGGAGGAGGTGCTCCAGGCACCAGAGGAGAGATTCCTCTGCAGCTCATGGTGTAGACCATGGTGAGGCCAGCTGTTCCCTGCAGCCCATAAAGGTCCACAGTGGAGCAGATATCCACTTGAAGCCCATGCAGGGGGATGCCCAAAGGAGGCTGTGACCCTGTGGGAAGCCTGTGCTAAAGCAGGCTCCTGGCATGATCTGTGGCCTCATGGCAAGAGGAGCCCACGCTGGAGCGTTTGCTGGCAAGACTTGTGACCCTGAGGGGGGACCCACGCTGGAGGGGCCTGTTCCTGGACTGCACCTCTGGAAGGGACCCACGCTGGAGCAATCTGTTCCTGAAGGACTGCACCCATGGAAAGGACCCACACTGGAGCAGCTCATGACCAGATGCAGCCCGTGTGTCATGTTGAACAAGCTTGTGGAGGACTGTGTCCCACGGGAAGGATCCCATGCTGGAGCAGGTAAAGAGTGTGAGGAGCTCTCCCCCTGAGGTGGAAGGAGCAGCAGAGACAACATGTGATGAACTGAACACAACCCCCATTCCCCCTTCCCCTGCACCTCTTGGGGGGAGGAGACAGAGAATATTGGGAGAGAAGTTAAGCCGAGTAGAAGGGAAGGGTGGAGGTAAGGCGTTTTAAGATTTGGTTTTATTTCTCATTATCCTGCACTGATCTGATTGATAATAAATTCACTTCCTCCAAGTTGAGTCTGTTTTGCCCATGACAGTAACCGGTGAGTGATCTCTCTTTGCCCTCATCTGGACCCATGAGCCTTTTGTTGTATTTTCTCTCCCCTACCCAGCTGAGGAGGGGAGAGACAGAGTGGCTTTAGTGAGTACTTGGCATCCAGCCAGGGTCAACCCACCACAATTACATAGACTCATTTTTTACCTTTGATTTGCTTCTGTAGCAGGCTGAAAAGAATCATGTAGAAGAATTCAGCCCTGGTGTGCTCTCAACTTGAAACCTGCTAGCACCTCTTGGGCTACCTTGCCACGTGCTGCACAGTTCATCAAGGCAAACCTTACTTCTCCTGGTGAGTGCTTGCTCTTTTGGGTACCTACATAGAAGTATGAAGGGCTTCAGCCCTTCTGAACACAGTGAAATGATTTACAGAAACGCCCTACTGAAAAAACATATCCAGTGTTCTCCCCAAAAGCCCCACAGCATCCATAACCAGCCCTGTTCCTTCCCTCTTTGGGCTCACGAGAGCACCTCAATTCTGTAACTGTTAGAAAAAACAGGATATGATGCAAATGGCAAAAAGGAGAAAATCAAATTAGGAATTCCTAAGGCAGCCGTGTAACCTGTAAACCTTGGTGTTTCACTCATTCCAGCTTAAGCTTGGATTGTTTACGGTTTGGGGTATCAACGCCTGCATGCTCAGGCTTTTGAAAAGCTATTTCAAAAACAACAGAGACAAACATTTTAAATATACAGAATGCATTTGACAGCGTACCTTCACCCTGGGTATCTGAAATTCCCTTCATATTTTTCTTAGCGTATGAACTAATGCTTTTCAAAAGAAAACAAGAAGTTTAAAAATTGGAATCTCCTGTGACTGCATGAAATGCTCCTTTCATCCATTCATTCTTTAAATGAGGATGCAAGTCAACTCCTTCACAACAGTTACAGTTTCCCAAGTCTGCAAACACTTTTCAAAGGTGGTGGTCTATCTTTTGGAGTACCATCATGACATGCTTGGTAGTGTTGTAGATGGTGAATTTGAAGTGTTTAACTTTCAGATTAAAATGTATGTAACTATGTTAAAATTTCCTGTGAAAAAGTAGATTTTATACATGCGTTACAGTCAGTTTTCACAGTTCCACCTTTTTTTTTTTTTTGTCTAATTACCCAAGGCATTCTGATTAGAGAGCTACAAAGTAAACTATTTAACACTGGATTTTAAAGTGGCCTAACGGGCACAAAAAGCATATGGAATTAGAAAACATTTGCTTCTTTTCCCTTTCTTCTTATATTGCCAAATATATCTAAATCAAACTTGTTTTAAAAACAAATATTCCCAGGGTAAGGATTTTCATATCAACTTCTAGTTAACTTGCTTCTGCTGAATTAGAAACTGCTGGCAATTTTTTCCCACTGAAATGTAAATGATGACATATCGCTAACTAGCAGCATTACACCACTAAAATACTAAGATGCGTCTTGCTTGCCTCAAACTTCCCTTTCCTTAAGCGCAATGCCTTAGAGGCTGCAGTGTTTAAATGGTACCAAGTAGTCTACTAGCACCAGCCTGAATCTTTATTTAGGAGAACAAGCTTCACATTCTTCTCTGCTAACACAGTATATGGGCATATTCAGCTCCTTCATAAAACACACTCATACACTATTACTGTCTAAACCAAGGTACAGTACTGACATGACAGATTCATGTTCCCAGCTGTGACATAAGGGCTCTTTGACAATACCACAGTGAAAGCCCTATTAGGAAAACATGTGCCGGACAGTGCATCTGATGCAGTTAAATGCTATAAAAGATTTTCCAGGTGTTAATGAGTTACATGAGTAGAATGAAAATGAGATGGATTTGTGCACTTGGAAATTCTCAAGAAGCAGGACTCAGGCTCTCAGAGAGACGGACAAACAGCGCTTTATAAACACCACTGGCCACACTTTGCACCTGACCACGCGAGGTGATGAGCGATCCTGACTATTCATTGGGTGAACTGTTCATTGAGGATCGTTTGCATGGGAAAAGACAGACTTTCATGTCTTCCTGAATTTTACTGCATCCTTTTCACTTTGCTCTATTTGTGAAAAACCACCAGCTATTTTCCCCTTTTTAAGCTTTTATTTATTTATTTATTTATTTATTTATTTATTTATTTATTTTTAATAAAGAGAAGGAAAACGTTATGCCTGTTACTTCATTTCTTGTTCCTAGTTTTAAAAGGGATTTAGCTTGACCCAGTATGGATAAGAAACTGTCATTTAACCCTCATTAGAGTATCACTAAGAGTATATGCTTTTAGCGGACAAAAATACAGTCTTTCACAGACTTTGAAAGAGCTGTGGTTGAAATTTTTCAAGGCAATGTTGCGGCTTCAGATTCATTCCCTTAAATTACATATAAAATCATATGTATGGGCTGCCCAAAAAATTTCAGCCACACATTTCAGAGTATGTGCATACATTACCTGTCACATCAGGTATGTACAATAGAATTGTGCATTCATATAATCTGTTGACCTGATAAAAGATTGTTTAATTTCTCTAGCATGTGTGAATTTTATGGTTACTGTCCTTGAGAAACTAAGTTTTGTTTTATCCACATATGACAGGTACAGGGTGGAAAGGCCATAATGCAGATTTTTCCATGCTGTTGTGACCACAACACAGTTTTAATCCCAGCATAGAACTGTATTTAGGGAAAAAAGATAATTCTGCCTCCATACTAATTCGAGCCTGATTTTTCTTAAAAGAGAAGGTCTCAGTAATATGAGAAGGAATTGAAAGTCTCCTCTCAGAAATTAATCTAGAACCATCTATTTTATTTCCCACAATGACAAGTCAGTATTATTTTATCTTTTATTTCCAATCTAATATCCCAAGTTTTCTTTCCACTCTTGCCCCATCCCAAGTGAGTTACTTAAATTAACTTTGAGAACTAAATTTTCTTAAATGAGTAAGAAGACTAGGTGGAGAGAATGAGCAAAACAGTCTAAGAGCACATTGACACAGAGTCTTGAAATTAATATCTGAAAGGCTAAAATTCCTCTGGCTTATCAGGTGTTCTGTGAAAATGTTGCATTCATACAATATAGTATCTGACCATTTAACCATATGTCAAACAATCTCTGCTATGACAACCAGATGTAGACATTGCCGTGGAATGAAATTATCATTTTATTAATTACCCTTTAATTAGTTGATACAGAAGAGAACATGCAGTAATTTAGTCATAATTGGCCTGACTGAGACTCAGTACTTACAGGGACAGGAATCTGTGAGACTACTTGTTATGAATAACAATTACGTCTGTGACAACGCAATTTTATTATGAAAATGTACTGTGCATTTCAAACAACTTTCAGGTGTAAGATAGTGCTCAGGATTTAACTACAAATTGACATCAAATATTTTCCTTGAATAAAAGTGTAGAAGCTTCTATGTATTTTGCAAAGCATGTTAGAACAACGCAAGACCTCTTTCCAGAGTTACTGTGATGGCCAATGCGTGTTTTCAATGCATTTTATTATAGAAATGAAGAGCCACTTGGTTAATTTGTATTTGAAAATGGAGGAAAAACCACTTCAGATTTCCCTCAAAATCTTGTTACTGGCCTTCAAATTATTCTAGAGCTTAACATGGTGTTTGTAGTATTTGTAGACTATGCAGATTTTTAGAAACATTTCTCTTTGTCAGAACATCACCAACAGGAACTTGAGCAGTGTTCTTACACGATGACTTGATCACTACACCTTTTGGGTTTCTGTAAGAAGTGTAGAACATTCTCAGGTTTCTTGGTCTAGATAGGTGCAAATAAAGTTAACGATATCCCTCTCGAGACTGTACTGGTAAGCAAAATGCCTTGAAGATGTCCTTTCAGTACAGCTTGCAATTAAATCAGGAATATTCTTTGTACTCCGAATACTGAGTATCACTGTGGTAAGACACAGCACATTCAACAGCCTAATAAAAATGCTTGTAAAATGGATCATAACGCTAGCCCTTACATACCCAGTTGTTAAGAGGTTTTTTTGCCATCCCTTTGGACAAACCTCTGGATTCACCATTCCATCCCAGCTCTTCTACACTCCATGACCTGAGCAAAGACTGCAGTATTTTATATTAGTTCTACACTGTTAGATGGACAGTATGCCTTGTGTTTTCTTTACTTGTCTTCCCACAAAAATCTCACAAAGTGCAGGTCAAAACCTTCAACAAATGCAGCTTCAACAAAATACAACAAATTGCTTTGCTTTACAGAGTTGAATGAAAGCTCTTTTTCTTTTTTCCCCTCTGTAATGGGTAGCTCCTAGCTTTCTGCACGTGCAGTGGCAGAAAATTATACATAACTGAATTATTTTCTAAATCTTGCCCAATTCCAGCACATCTATGTATTTATTTTTTTATTTATGATGGATGGGAAGGCTACATGGATGTCTCCAAGCCAAATGAATCTTTCATGTAACTACTCTAAAAGTCAAGGAAGTAATATCAAGGATGAGTCTTTCTTTTGTAATTAGACTTTGAGTAATGCTTTTACTTTGCTCAAATGACTATAGAGGCTTTGTAAGATTTCTTTGTTTTAAACATAAAATCCTTCCACCCTTTCTAGTAAATTAATCCACTATTATGCTTCTTTATCACAAATGCATATATATGGAAAAACATGTTCTATAGAAAAGAAAAGCATCTTTTGCCTATGGTGCCATCTTCCAGTTAATATCAGTAAATCATATTTTATTGCTTGCAAGCACATCTTGCTTGACAACTTATAACCACCTCCAGTACAAATACACACAGGTTGTATTTTCCTGCTGTGTCACAGGGAATAGCTAACACAGTGTAACAAGAGATCATTTCATTAGGTTACCATGAAAGAGTCACCGCTGCAAGGAACTTGAGCTGAACAGGGACACAATCACAGTGTTAAAAACTCAAACCAGTTTACCATTAAAACCTTGTGTGACTGTCTGAAAAATGTCTTAGAGCAGCACAAAAGCTGGCATCATTAGCTTTCATCCCTGCTGAGTTGGCAATAAAGTGCACACATAAGTAAAATGCATTAATTGGTATTAGTCAATCTAGTTAAGATGCTCATTTTCCAGGCATCTTCAGATTTCATTTCCATAAAATAGGATTTCTTTAATTCTCATAATTTGATTTTGTCCAGCCTGAAATGATGTTGACACAGTGGCAGCAAAAGCACAATTACGCCTCAGCTTTACAAAGGTGTTCTCTGTCTAGATAGACCGGGACCCACGTGGTCCCACTCATACACACACAAAAAGAGACAACCTGCAGAAGAGGGAAAAGTGATACGTTTTTCTATCATTTTCCTGTCACTATTTTTCCTCCCTTTTCCCGTATTTTTCCTACTGTGCACCACTGATCACCGCACTTTAAGATCAGAATGAACAATTAACTGCCTAATTATTCCAGTCACACCAAGCCACAATGAAATCTTTATTCAGTGTTTACAGCAATCTTTGGCAGAGACTGTCTTGCTGTTTTTAACCAAGTAGAACTGCTCCCTTTGGCTCCCCTCAGCATCAGCTGCCTGGGTTTCAGAGCTGGATGCCAATAATCAGCCTCCTTTTTCTCTTCCAAAGTGGCTATTTTTTTTTAATGGTGAAAAGACCTATTCTCATCAACTCCCCATGTATTCTGCCTGATTTATGTCCCAGGCTCTGGGTCTCTTCCTTCCGTATCTTTTGCCATTTGTGCCCCCCCCGGCGGATCCCCTCCATGCCGCTCCCCCAGCACCCGCCGAGCTCCGGAGTTCCCGGACCCCCCCACCCCCGGAGATGGGTAGGGGGTGTTCTTTCTCGGAAACCCCGGGGAAGCAAGGGGCGACAGGCGAGAGAGCGGGAGATGGGAATAGTTTCCAGCTCCTGCTGTGCAGCACCCCACCGCCATCCCATTTTTCTATCGGTTTTCCGGTTTCTGCAGAAAGCCCCCGCGGCTGCTCCCTGCACTCTCCGCCCCGGGAAAGTTGGAGTCAGCTGCTCCGCGCCCCAGGCAGCTTTTTCTGCCCGCTCTCCGTCTCCCTGACCGGCTCCCGAGACGCGACGGCGAGCCGCGCTGTCGGGACATCCCTCGCCCTAACCTGCCCGGCGCGGTTGTGCACCTGCGGGAAGTGGGGTGGGGGGAAGATTGTCTCAGGCAAACTCCAGAGCGGCCCAGAGTGGGTTTGCGTCGTTCCCCCCCCCCCGCCTTCTCCTCGCCCTATGATTGCGGCTGGGCAGCTGGGGAGGGGTGGGGGTGGGGGGGCGGCTGGGGAGGGCGGGAAAAGAAGGAAAAAAAAAAGGAACAAATAAAAATAATAATAGAATAATACATTTAAAAAGGTAAAAGTAAAGGAGAAGAAGAAATTAAGGGGAGGGGAAGGGAAACGGAAGAAAGAAGAAAGAAATAAAATAAAAAGACAAGATAAAATTTAAAAGCGGGGGGGCGGGGAGGGGACGGGGAAGGAAGGACGAGAAAAGGTAGAAAGAAGCAGAAGTCCTCGAAAGACGGGACGGGTTACCTTGCGGGGCGGAGGAGCTCCCCGGCTGCCTTGCTGGCAATGGGACTTCCCTTCTCCGGCTGGTGCGCCGCTCACATCACCGCGCCCCTCTCGGTCCGCAGGGGCCGCGCTGAGCGCCTTCGCGCAGCGCTGCCTCTCGCTCCTGGTTCTGGATGTGGGGGGAGCCGGGGGGGAGCGGGAGAGAATGAGGGGGGCTGCGCGATGCTGCGCGGCGGGCGGAGAAGGAGGAGAAAAAGGAAGAGGAGAAGGAGGAGGAGGCGGGAGCCCCGCGGCCGCCCCGCTCCTAGGAGCTGCCCCCGCTGGAAGTGGCGGCCGCTGCCCCCGGCTCCGCTGCGCGCTAATATCGTGGCGTGTCTAACGCTACCGCGGGGACCTGCGGGAGGCGATTGGTGCCGGGGAGCTGCGCCCTCCTCCGCTCCCCACATCTCCCGCCCCCCCCCTCCTTTCCCAGGGACCCCCCCAGCTGCCGCCCGCTGGCCCACGCAGCTCCCGGCTGTGGGAAAAGCAGCCCCCCGTGTCTCCCCTCCGCGGGGCTTCCTACATCTCGGGAGGATTTCAGAACGCCCCGCACGGGCCATGAGAAAACGGGCTCCTGAGGTAGACCTAAAGTAGTGCTGGGAGGGAGAACCGTCTCTTTATTTAGCAAAACGGGTACAGAGATGAAAGCTGAATGTCTTTAGAAGGATCGGTTTTAGTTGATAAACATCCCGAGACTACTGTCAGAGCTACTTTTATGAGGATAAACAGCACAGTTTCCTGGAGGGTTTGTGTAAGACTTTGGAAAAACAACCAAAAAATAAAGGGGTTTTACATCCACTTTTAAAGATCATTTTAGTGTTCATGAAAGCTGCCAGACTTGCTGAAATACTCCCTACCCACACAACGACAGCAGCAGAGGCAGCGGCAGGACAAGGCATCCTCTCTGCCTACTAATTTGCCTCAATCCTGACCTGAAGTAACTAGGAAGGAAGATATTTCTCTCACCATCCCTGTGCCAACTTCCATTTTTCTGCCCAGTGTGGGAAGGCAGCAAACTTGCACCAACTGCCATGACATATGCGTGTAACAACTATATGGAAACTTGTTCACTTGGGTATGAGAATGTTATTACCTCTGTAACAGCTCCCTGTAGTAATCACTTCTTTTCACTGCCAGCACGAAGCCCATTCCCCATCTTAGTTAAACCGGTAAACCTGAAGAAACTTCACTGAGCTCAGAAGAGAGCTGTGCCCCAGCAATCTGTGTCCAAGTCAGTGAATGGCAGTAGGAGACTAAATCTCATTATCAATTCCTTGGGATTCTGCCAGTCCCTCAACAATTAGATCTTGAGATGAAGATTCAGATTATACAGTCAAGTTTTGGTTTTTTTTTCTCTCTCCAGATTTACTCTAATGATTATTTGCAGAAATAAGGTCACACTGGCTAGTTTTGTGGCCCCACATTTTTCATAGTGATCATAACATAGTCATTTCAGCATGACAATAGAAAAAGGGCAGTCAAACCTCTAGAGAGAAGTTGTTGGAAGCTTGTATGCTGGCAAAGTGCCCCAAACAAATGATGAATTACAGCTACGATAAATGAATACTTTGATGTGTTGGGAAGCAATAGGATGTTCTCCCAGTTTCCTCTGTTGCATGTTCATCTTTGGACTCCTCAGGCTTATTGAACATTTTTAATGCAAGCCCAAGGAGGCAGAAATGGCTCTTGTCAGTATCGCTGCTCAGTGCTAGAGACTTGGTGCACTTTTGATAATGGTAAGCAAAACTGCTCCTCAGTACCACTTCCCCACTATTTGGACAGAATAGTTGCAATAACACCCCAGAAAGTTATCAGTATGGCATTACTGCTAGGAGTCTGACTAAAAGAACTACGACCTTTTGCTCGAATTGAGCGGGTTACTGAATCAATGTGTCATTTTTTCTAGACTAGGATTTTATTCATTATACTTGCTTCTTTCAGTGTATGCACACATCTCTATTTCTCTGCTTCAACACAGCATACTCAGAATATACCTGATTATAATTTAAAAGGCTAAACAGATGCCACTTGAAAAGTTTGCATCTCAATTCGAGTGTTGCCTTTGAGCTTGTTGGTGGGTTTTTTTAACCCAAGCTGGACTGCAGTAAGAAGAAAAAAAATAAAACAAATAAAATAGATTAAACTGAATAGAACAGCTTTAATGGAATGGCAACAGCAGTGGATGCTCTTTGATTATTGCGTGAACCACAGCACCATGAAAATAAAATGCATATATTGTCTGGTGTTTAAGATTGTAATTTAGAATTAATACATACTGCATAGTGCAGCATTCATGACACAGAAAACAGAGAAGAATTCTATAACATAGAGTGAGTCCTGGAGCCCCCACATTTAATATGTGAACTCCTCAGTTTCATATATACAGACGAATGGGTTATCCAAACATTTACTAATGCTGCATATGCTAATTTCTGCCCTGTGTCGTCAGAGACAGATTTCAGTAATGTGCCTATGACTTACTTTTTTCAGACCTGTTATGTGATACACAGTAAAATAGGAAGAACTTACATTTCACTGCCTCATATTCCCCCTGCTCTTCCCCTCCCCAGTACAGGGCTGAATCATAGAATCACAGAATGTTTTGGGTTGGAAGGGACATTAAAGATCATCTAGTTCCAACCCGCTGCCACAGGCAGGGACACCTTCCACTAGACCAGGCTGTTCAAAGCCCTGTCCAGCCTGGCCTTGCACTCTTCTGTGCCCCTGACATCAGAGTTGAGAGCACATTGCAAAGAATGTGCCCATCAACTCATCTGTCTCAACATTACATGGTTTCAAACACAAGGCTTTTTCAGGAAATAAGAGAGAAGGTTTCAAGCATTCATATGCAGAATGCACATATAATGTACAGAACAGGTGAGTGAAGGTATATCTCACCTCCTTCCTCAAAACCAAAAAATAAAATTACAATTTTAAATTCAAGAAACTGACCTAACTCTCAAACCTTACACAAACCATAAAAATCAGTTCTTGAATATAGATCATTTTACTAAGCAGTTGTGATTGAATATCCTTACATGAAAGAACTGAATCTTTTCTCTCCAATACTTGATGTTCTTCCTGCCACCATATTATACATAATGCTAAACCCATGCAAAACAGAGTAAAAAATACTAAAGAATGCAGCACGCTGAGTAGTTTTAAAATTTAGAGGTTTTCTGCAAGATGAAAGAAACATTTTGGTATCACTGTTTGAACAAGAGAATTTTGTATGCTGCAAGCTATTTACACTGTTCTCCTACGAGGAAGACTGGGAAGAAGCAGCATTATGTATGGATATTGCTTATGTGTTCATACTGTTTCTGTCCTACAGGACTGAAATGAAGAATGAGTTACAGGTTACCTATTACCTAAACGACAAAGGTGAAGGAACAAGAGAGGAGAAGGCTGAAAAACAACTATTTTCCACTTTTGTGTTGTCATTTTATGTTATACAGCAGCTTTCATGTTTCTGTCTTATACAGCTGCCTCACTTTATCCAGCTCTGTTCATGACTCTTCAGACAATAAAAGAAGTTTTTTTTTTTACAGGTCTGGGCTGTGTTGTGGTATCACTTTACAGGTGGCTAGCATGAAACACTCATTCTTTATAACTACTAGAATTGAATATTTACTCCAGGAAATGTTGGAGGAATAGATGGGATGTGGATTTTGTAGCACCTTCATGGCTTTTTAAAATATTGGGTGCTCATTTGACCATTGATTTGCTTTTGCAGTTAATCATGATGTAAACTGTATTGGTTTTTATTGTGCAATAAATCATGGCTTTTCAAAATACAATCTTCAAGAGCAGAACAGAGTCTACTTGAGAAAAGGAAAAGGTAAATATTAACTAAAAGGAATTCCATCTCCCAAAAACTAAAGTGACTCTTTCTCCCAAAATCAATATGTTTCCAAAGCAATAAAACAAAGCTGCACATTGCTGAAGAAGTGACATACAAAGACAATACATATATAACAAGAATGATGAAAGGAATACGTATGGTCAAAAAATCACTTCTACCTTTGTAAAATGCTACTAAAGCAGTAATAGGAATAGCTTTCAAGTTGTCGTGTCCACAGGCAAGAATACCAGCTCTACTTTTATCCAAGAAAGCCCAAAATGTCACACGCCACGATGGTGAAAATCCCAGACTCTGCAGAATCTGTTTGAAAAGACTGCATGCACGTGAAATCTAGTGGAGAACTTAAAATGACAGCAGCACAGCTGAAACAAACACACGTCTATATGTAACTACCTGTTCCGTTACATGTATACGGATATACCTTGGAACCTGTCATTCAACAAGCCCCAAGACACTATCTTCTCAGGCACGTGCCTTTACTTTTGCCTCTACTCCCCCTTTCTTCCAAGTAAGCGGTGACGAGACCCTGGGCCTTGCTCAGGACTAGGGCCTGAGTTTTTACCCTATTCAAGAGGTTACCTGAGCTTACCACTGTCAGGCAAACTTTGCAAAGGTCTCCTCCCTCAGAACTGTGCATCTTTGCTCTGCTTTCTTTGAATTGCCTTACTCAGTCACTTAGTACAGTGACTTACTTTCTACATTGCTTACGTAGGACAGGGGAAGGCTTCTTCTTAGTTACCTTTTCTTCTATCTTAAAGCAAATCTTATTCAAACATATATCCAACCTACTGGTCATTTGGCAGCACAGTCTTGTTTTGGACTATCTCCTGCACTTTAAAGAAAAGCCTTTGTCTCTTGCACCTCTTCTTAAATTTCATGCTCAGTTTAGTATTTTAGTCTTGATTTATTCCATTGTTTCTTCGAGAGGATGTAGGATTCAGCATCTTCTTTCTCAATGGCTGTCCTTAGGGAGGACACCAACTTGAACATGGACTTCTATTTCTGTCAAAAAGATCATCACCATGGTCTACTCCATCAGTATCTTTAGGAAAGTAATTTGTGGTCTGGAGCCACTGAGGAAAACACTGCTTTTTCTGCTTCTGACAGATACATTAGCTTTTCCTTCACACTAAGGCTCTAAAACTCCACAGCAGTGCCAGGGAATCCCAAGAGTAGGAGTCAACTTTAAAGCTCTGGACTTCATTAGTTTAGTTTGAAAGCTGGTTTGGTTTCAAGACAGGAGCAAAAAAGTCCAGAGTCCTACCCACATCTGAAAATTTCACCCCATGCAGGAGGCACCATGAGGCTTGCAGAGCTGAAAGTGTCAGAGGGAGCTGCCAAGGAATTGTCATGACACGTTGGCCTTGTCAGGGCCTCTCCCTGGCTCCACCCTTTCAGTGTGCTTACTTTTATCACACAGCATGTGAAATTTTCAAATGCAAAATACACAGCTGCATTATTACAATTTTACTTACCTTTTTCTCCAACACTTCTTATGGAATACTGATAAGCAGATCTGCTCTTCCAGCCATTTAGTAAGACAATTCTGAATATCTTTAACTGCACCAGTTTGACAAAAGGAGTGAATGGTTTGCTGTGGTACCTCTACCACAGGGTATGATATGTGTACTATGGACAAACCACAGGTAGTATGCTGGTTGCTATACATGCAATTGTTAAATTGCTAGCTCCGTGCTTGCCTGGAGTGAGGGAACTGTAGTGACAAAGGATCGTCTTTTCCCCATGCATAACGACAGGTGCTAATGGGAAAGGAACAAGGCAAAGAAGGAAAAACCCTCCAGAACTCCCTATATGAATATTAAAAAGAACAGGCTTCTATTGTCAGAACTTAAATCAGTGACATCTGTGCTTGGGCTGCTTTTCCTGATGGTACTGAATGTCACAATACAAAATGCAGCATAACTCTGCACAGCACTGTTTGTGTTCTCTTTATGGGAACTGGGCAGTGATTTCTCTTTGAATAGAATCATAGAATGATATAATGGTTTGGATACATAATTTACAGCTTGCTACAGTGATTCTGCAAAGTCAATACATATCCTTAGCACAAAGCAGAGAATGAAGGGCATTATGGAGAAAGAGAGACAGATACTACAGTGACAAAGAAAGATGAATTCTGTTGCACAAACACATTACAGTTCCTTTCATAGGAATAAAATTACTTTTTTTCTTCAAACACAAAGTATTTTTCAAAATACATGTAATATGGCTGTATTTAAAAAGACCTTGTGTGCAGCTTACATGTCACTACTGACATAAACTCTCTGGCAGTGAATTATCATATGATTATCTATTGTGCAAAGAAGATCTATTTATTGATTCAAGTCACATATATTTGCAAGGCAAGGGGTGTAGATAGAGGAAATATTTTTTACTAGACCGGCTGATCAGAATGGAAAGATGGATCATGCAAACAAGCCTTTCCCATAGCAAAAAGTGGTCTGGGTTTTTTTCCCTAGGTACTCAAGATGGCTTCATAAAAGATATTATTTCTCCTTGCAAACTTATCTTTTGTTACAGCCTTAGATCACCGTGACTGTTACAGTGCCGCTATGTATGTAATTATAAAATACCTACGTGGGAACCTGGTTACTCGTCTGCATTATTAATAGTGTCTAACATGTTTTCACTACTGTATTGGGAATACATTTAGACAAGATCTTCTACTGACCACCTGAAGTAATCAAATTGCAGCCTACAAGCATTGAGGAAGTTTATGGAAAGCAATTTTCAGCCACAGGGTGGCTGTACTAGAATTAGTCTGTTCGAAAACAGTTGCACCCCTTAGACTTGCAGTAGGTATTCCCTGGCACTCCTGTGTCATACTTTCACTGGTAATAAAAAGAGTTAGCAGGTGATCCTCAGCTTTATATTTGCCTCTTCATTGCTGTTGCAGTGAATGGCTTGGAGTTTGTGGAGTTTTCTGAGTGGACTCTAAGAATAAGTTGGGAATAAGTAAAAGGTAAGCCAGACAGGATACTCTGCCTCTTGTCCTCACCCAGGTAAAATTTAAGATTTTCAATGGGTGCTTGGCTTGAGCTTCTGAAATCCACCTAATTTTTTGAGAAACAGCATCTTTTTCCTCTTGAAGTCTACATAATAACCTCTAAGTAATTTTGTTGCAGCTTAGACAGATCTCATTAACTTTGCTCCTTCCCAGTTTTTCATGTGTGTTGCTTCTAGACTTTGTTTCTGCTGATGGCCAGAGGCAAAGATCTCAGGTATCTCCTGAACAGGGTTATCTGCAAGTCCTGTCCAGACAAGGGCAAATGGTCTCACAGTGTAGACACAACTTGGTGAAGAGTGCAAACGGCCCTTGGTGCCTATGGAGCCTCCGCGGTGGCTCTGAGGGCAAAGCTCTGCACCAGAGCTAATCACTTTTCTCTGAGCAGGAAAGAGGGATCTCATGGGAAATGCTGGGGGACAAAAATAGGTGTGTTGGACTTTTCTGCAGAAATTCCCCTGGGTGTCTGAAGAATGCTCACTGGCCTGCCGCAAGCAGCGTAGCGCGAACAATGCCGAACTGTCAACTACATCAATAAGGAGAAGTTTTAGTCTCATCTCACCTCTTCACAGTCCCCACTGACAGGCAAAAATTGAACATGTCCTTAACTCTAGAAGTGAAGAATCTATTTTATAGTGTGCTACAGGCATGATCTAGACAAATTGCACCTATATTTTATTTGAACCCATCACAATACAACATAACAAGGCATTTCAATTACCTCAACAAGCTACCAATACAACTTTATCATTTCAATTTTTCACCCCTTTTCTCCATCTTGGCATTTCTTCTATATATCACAGTAAATCTCATCAGTCCCAGACCAGTTTAGGCTAATAAATTTCAGTTACCATCTCAAGCCTAATGAAAAGGGGGAAGCTTGCAGTGAAGAAAGCCAAAGGCCACAGTTATTGCCTTGCGCCTCCAGCTCATCCCTCTGAACAGGGAAGTGGACAGGCTCATTCCTCCCTGCTGCTCAGAGGTGGATATGGCTCAGGGAGAGGCAGAGCCGTTGAGCACATTGCAGTAAGGAGGGCTGCAGAGTCAGGCTACCCCTGGGAACAGACCCATATGCCCCCCTAGTGCAGAATTTAGGCAATGTTTTGCAACATGCCATGCCAGAACACAGTCTTAGCTGGCAGCTTCCGAAGACAGACCAGAGCTGCAAATGCAGGTCTGGGGCAATGTATTTAACCACAATAACTTTCATGGTCTTCTGGCATGCTATCACTGTCTTCAAGAAGGGGAACAAGTTAAGCAGGAAAGCAGTTATTTGCATATTAGCTGGAAATACACTGAGATCCCAGCAGACAGAGTGAGAAAAAACTATTTTTGTACCATAGTAATGTTTTTTTCTAAAAGACAGAGGTAAAGCATAAGGATTTTATGGATACATTGAAGAGGCAAATAAGCTAAAATAATACTGCATATCAACATACTTAAATGTTTATTAATTCTGACTGAAATTTGCCATCTGTGACTGAGTATTTTATTAAAGAAACTCCACAAATTATAGATTATTGTAGCTAAGAATCTTCATGGCACTGTTTCTTAAGCTCTGATACTGAAATAGCTCCACTGTAAATTAATATTTACAATAAATGTATGCTCATAAATGTTCCAAAGCATTTTCCAGTGACAGTCTGTTCAACTATTTAGTGATTCAAAAGAAAACTTTCCAAGAAAAGCTCCACATCAGTGCAGTGCATAAAATATAGAAATGTATGGAAAATGACAAAGGCAGTATGTTACTGCTGAGGTGCCTCTAACTTGATTGCTCAGCTGGTTGAAGTAGCTTTTCATAAATGAAATATGTCCTCAGTTTTCCTCGAATAGACAGAATAAGAGCAAAGTCAATAAAACGTCTCTTCTTTATTTTCCTTCGACAACATTACTTTCCTTGGAACATCGTGAAAATCTGTGTTCAGGGCACGTTAGCTAATTCTGAGGCACATGTTCACAAGCAGACACATAAGAGGCTAATTTACATGCTTAAAGGCAACTGAAACTTTGTTTTGCATATGTAAATGTACCTGCCCAGCTTAAGAAGTGGCTTTCCAGTATGCCCATGTGTGAGCTGGGTTTACAGGCTTAAAAAAACATAAAATCTGATCCACTGCTACTGTCACTGTAGCTGTCATCACAGCACAATTCAGGCAGAAAACCTCAAGACACCTATCAGATCAAATCCTGTGGACCTTACTCAAGCAAAAAATCTTGTTGGTATCAACAAACATCTTCCCCAAAGACTCTGTACACAATTGAGCCTTTTTTATGCCTTCATATTTTAGTATCATTGAGTATCTGCAACAAAATAGGTTTTCTTCTTTTAACGCAGGCATCAAGGCATTGGGGAAATGAAAATGAAAAATATCCTCCTTTAAGTCCAGATGGGGACTACTTTTATAGTATCAGGATACTTCGGAAGAGTCTGGGTTTTCTAGGTGAGTATAGAGAACCCTTTGAAGAGCAAGTTCCTTTAAAGACAAGTCACAATGGTCAGATACCAGAATATTAACGATTTGGAATGTGTTTTTTCCTATGAAGCAGTAACTTTAATATGCAAAGCATGCATTTACTGTCCAAAGGGTTCAAAATAGTAACTGTTAGCCAACAAACCTGCATCTTGGTTGTTTTTTCTTTTTTAGGACCCTGTCCAGACCAGGGCTCATTCTGCCAAAGGCAGTGTGTCCTTAGGCTATAATTTCAGCTATGGTCTGTTTGCTGAAAATGTCACATCCTTTCATTTTCCAGGTCTGGCCACCTCCCTACCATGGACTCCAAGTTTAGAGTTCTAAGGTAAACAAACCATGATAAACTTTCAATGGCACAGAACGCTTCTCCCACTATAGCACCTTTATGCCCAAGAGCTGGAGTAAAGACCCCAGTCACTTTCTGCAAAGGAAGGCTACCTGCTAGAGAGAAATCCAAAAGGAGCAAAGATAATATATTCAGGAAGCACCTTCTGGTTGTCATAGTCAGTCTAGCTGAAAAAAGTAAGATTCTAGAGAGCTCAACCTACTTTCAAATTCAGCAGACATTTTTAGCAACAATAAAGAAGAGACAGGTCTGGATATTCGAATAGTTTCAGAAATGGTGAAGTAGTCCCCAGTCCAAAACAGCAGTGCACACTAGAAGGTAAGATGTGTTTGTCTGAAAATGAAAGACCATTATAAAAATTAAAGATAAAAGATTAAAAAATGTCCAATGAGTTATAAATGAAATAAGACATTTATTTTTATAATATCTGTAGAAGAGATATCACTCTTTGTTAAAGTCTACCAGCTATTAATTTATGATAATGTAAATGGTTTAATTAATATTTAATGATACAGCACTTTCCAAGGAACCATTCTCCAAATACACTACTTTAGAAAGTGGATATAGTGTCCTGAGAAATACATTTATAAGAGATGGGACAAATGCGTGGTTTACGTACATCATTTTAACTCCAACAAAGTCAAAAGAATGATGTTGATTTCCTCAAGTTTACTACCTGTAAACAATATTACAAATAACATCTGTTATCTTAGTGCTTATCTTATATAGCTGTGTGTGCATAAGTCTTGGTGTCTCGTTTTCTTGTGACACAAAACAACTTTGTGGAATCACCAAATTACATTGCTTGAGATGAATACTTGTAAACTATAGTTTCTGCAATGCTAGCCTCTAATGCTGTGTACTCTGATGACAAATGTCACCAGTCTACTAGTTGCTAAGTTATGTAGCAACACTCACACTATGTAAAATGAAGATACTATAAGAAAACTCAGTACTCAGTAACATTACTTAATAAGGTAACTTACTAAAGTAACTCCCAAACTACAGCTGCTAAACGGCCTGTAGACATAGTAAGAGCAATCCAAAATGATGGAAAAGATTCATTGTCATTTTGGAGATCTCCAATTCTACAGTATTGTAAAGTCTGAGCATATCACAGAAAATAAGTGAAATGTTTGAGTAGAGTTCACAGCTTTTCCTGCTTTATTTCGTATTTTTCCTTCTCTCAGATGATTTTTCATTTTTCTTTTTTCCACACAGTAAGGAAGTAAAACAAAAGAGATTTTCACTTCTAAGGCTTTCTAAAATGTGGTGTTTCAAACAGATATTATTTTCCAAGTGCCTTGGAGGCTGTGTCAGTGACAGGGCTATTCTTGGTAATAGCCACTGGCACTCCAAGAGCAAAGCAGAATGAATTGTGGAGCAAGGGGAAGACCAAATATCTCCAAGTCAAATTCTAACTAGGTGGAATTATCTGTAGAAAAGAATTACTAAATTAAACTATCATAGTGTTTGGCACAGAACTGTCCAGCAAGGGCAGAGACAAAAATTAATCTAGGTGCTAGGATTTTATTTTCTTAAGATACACTTTAAATATCAAGAGTTTCTGACTTTTTACATTGCTCTTTTTTATTTGTTAGCTTTTGGAAAAGTAAGGAAGTTGTTTTCAGCTGTAATAAATTCGCTGCTCCTACAGCTTTAGCTCAACCCTTACCTATACTGGCTCTGTTGCTATTCAATGGAACACTGAAGTTCAACATGAAGCTGTTTTCTGAATTAGTTGCCTGTCTGCAAATTTAAAATTTTCTTTCAATTTCCCCACTGGTTCCATCACATGGTATACGTACTCCAGACTATTTAAGCTAACTCAGCCAGTTTGTCTCCTGCAATTAAGGGCCCATTTCCTTCAGTGACAATTTATGTTAATGATAATCAGATGCTTTTTTAATTAAAAACGACCTACAAGCATCCTAATACATTTCTCTCTTTCCCTGATGATAGTTTTTTACAGGACTCTGTCACTCCATTTCATTTGAAACTTGGGGGCTTTTGTATTTATTCAGACAACACAGGTCCCGCAGCCCCTTCATTTTTGCTTTTGCAGCTTTCATGTTCATATGTCCCTGTCAGCTTGTGCAGCTCTAAAACCAGTAGTGTGTGAGTGGCTGAGATGGACTCATGTTGCTCCAGCAATGCAGAATCAATCTTCAAACGTGCAACAGCTCTGCAATTGCCCGATTTGGCTAGACTTCCTATGTGTACTGAGAGTGGCTCCGTATTACATGTACAGATGTAGGGTTGCCTTGGACACAATGCAAAAATAGCAAGGTTATATGCTACCAGTAATAGCTGTGCTGTAAACACAACCAGTAAAAATAGGCAGTAGAGGTAGTAGACACACATATACAAAAGACTGCCATGTAAAATGTAATTCTTTTATTCTACATCATCTGCATTTCTAAGAAATAATACTATTTACAAATTAAGTTCAATGCAGAAAGATACAGTCCCTAATCTTGCCTTCTTCACAGAAAAATAACCAGCTAAGCTGACTGATAGCTCAGAATTGTTGTAGTTTCTTTTCCAGAGCATTTTTCCTGCACTTTTTGTCAGGGCTATTGACACCCAAGACACAGTGCAGATGGCTACTTGGGACAGAAGACTGCAGAGGGCAGCAAAAATGTTCCAGCATCTCAGCTGTCCCATGTCACACTCTGGCATTTTAATATAAATCTGCTTTCCCCTTAGACTTCTGCTGATAGCACGGGAGTGTGACCTGCAATGGCTGAGGCACTGTGCGTGTTGTACTCCCTGCCTTCCCTGTTACAAACGCAACAGAACTACAGAGAGCAGGATGCACATTGGCCTAATGAAACCGGGGTTTGGACATTGGTTGCAGAAGTATCTTGAAGGGTGTTGGCATCTTTTTATGCCTTCTGATCATAGCCTGATCAAGTAGAAATATTGTTATGAAGTCTCTTGAAAATAGTTTTTCCAGTGGATGCTATTTCCATCCATGGCTGTGTGGATAAAACAGTTTACCTTCAGTAGTGTGGGAAGCAATATAATTTCATTCATGTTCTAAGGCTCTTTTTAACATGAGAAAGGTAAACGGAACTGGATGCTATGGTATACTGATAACTCCAGATTTGGGAGAGTCAAACCTCAGATCCATGAATCCTCCTGACTCTAGCCTGCACATACAATTTGTTTAGGTTTTCAGCCTGTTGTTTAGATAACTTGGGCTCTTTCGATACAAACCTGTAAATTAAACTACAATAATGAAAGTCCCAGTTGATGTCATACATTCCTTACCATGTCACTATAATAGAAAAACTTCACTTAACAAATTGATTTTTGTAATCAGGGTCTGGAGGCAGCAGAAAGATGACTTTTGTGGCTGCTGGAACCGAAGCATTTATTTAGGTACAGAAAATTTCATTAGCCTAGTTGGGAGTTGGTAAATACCCTATCTGGATCACAGGAACCAGAGACACATTCAGGAGAAAAGGTCAGCATTTCCTTGAAATCTGAAGCTGAAATACAGTGTGTATGCGGCTGGGGGTGTTTTGTTTTTGGGGTGTTTTGTTTTTGCAGTCCCTGACACTAACTGATCATCCAAGCTCATCTGATGATTCAGATAGCACCCCAAGGTTTTGTCCCATTTTGGCAAATTCAGCAACATCTTTCATAGACTGGTGGTGTACATTATGTTGTTTTTAATTTTAATTTGCCTTGGCGATTGTAAACAAACTTGCATAATTTATGACTTTGCAAAGAAGAGTCTTCTTTCTACCTTTTTTTTTTTTTTTTTTTTTTTAAGGAAAGGTACACAAACACAGACAATGTATCAGTCTGACAATAATTTTATATGAAGCATATCAGAAACTCAGATTACGGACAATTGGCTGTAATTGAAACAGAATTACTGCAGATAATTCCTGGTACTAAGACTCAGGAGGAGGTAGTAAGAATCAAAGAAGGGGTAATCAAAGAACCATAAGGGCTGAAGATTAAGAACTTGAGACTGTCAAACGGATGCACTAGCTGATATGCTATAATTTAGTCTGAGTGTTGGGGCTGTTATATGACATGTGAGGACCACAGATTTTTATTTTATCTCAAATTCATCCAAGAAATACTTTGCATTTTGTCAAGTCAGAATATATTATTCAGTTTTCGCTTGTTTTCTGCCAGATCGGTTACCTGAGATCTGCATAAAATAAAGCTATTTCTGAGAGAAAGAGCTGGGTGCTAGACGGCTGCCAGGAACTTCAGTGTTTCTTTTCTGGCACTGCATTTGCCTGCCAGCGGGCAGGATAGGCACTGCTGATGGGGAAGAGAAAGGAAGAAGGCTATGTACAGGCAGTCCTTAGAAGCACAGAGAGGAAATTCAGCAAATGGTACCCAAGATTTTTTGCCTGAGTTCCAAGACATGACAGCACACTGGCTAGTAATGGACATGCTTACTCTTCAGCATATTAGTAGTCTCTATTTCTTACATTTAGTCTTAATAGAGGTAAGCAGAGAGGAAGACATGGGGATGGAAGCTTCCAGAAGCTTCGCTTTGCATATTTTCTTGAATTGGGCCCACTGAGAGGTCAACATCGGCCTGGAACATTTAGGCACTTAAATGTATTCTCTAGACTTTCCTCAAGCTTATCTTTCATCCTACACAATTCAAACTTTCACTTCAACTCCATTAACAGCCAAACACCTGTTTTGGCTGACACTTGAGTGTTTCAGTTCTGTTTTGACATAAGGTGCCAGACTGAATGCACTAGATAAAAATGTCCTTCATGCATTTACACTTCTGCAGTTACAAACAGATTTGGTACAGACATCAAACCCATGTTTCAGTTCAAATGAATGAGAACCAATCTACAGGAATAGGGGCACTTATTCACTTATAGTGCTCTTTCATGCCTCAAATTACTTGGGACTTAGCATAACCTAAGTATGGGTTTGATTGGTTTCCTGAACAACAGCATTTCACTCAGCTGAGATGTCAGTTCATGGTCTTCAGGAGCCTATGACATTGGCAGTTGTTGGGTTTTTTTATAGTAATAAATTTTATTAAGGATACTAAAGCCCACAAATGAAATGCAGCTCAGCAGGTAAATATTACACATGAATATGAAGGTATAAGAAGAAAATTTAAACAATAGACTTGATATAGGAAAGTGAATGTAAAGTTTCAAGTTTCTACCTTCCTTCTTTTCTTGCCTGCTTCCTCCCTCCTTCATTTCCTTTAAAATAGATTATTACAGTTGGAAGCGATCTAGAAAATCATCTAGTCCAACTGCCTGACCAGTTCAGGGTTGACCAGATTAAAGCATGTCATTTAGGGCATGTCCAAATACCTCTCTAATACTGGCAAGCTTGGGACATTGACCACCTCTCTAGGAAGCCAGCTCCAGTGTTTGACTACCCTCTCAGTACGTAAATGGCTCCTAATATTCAGTCTAAACCTGCCCTGGAGCAGTTTTGAACCATTCCCACATATCCTGTCACTGGATACTAAGGATAAAAGATCAGCACCTCCCTCTCCACTTCCCCTCCTTTCTGCCTACTTTCTTTCTACCTGCCTGCCTTCTTTCTTCCCTGCCTTCCTTACTTCCTACCTGGTATTCTACTTTCTTGCCTGCCTTCTTTCTTCCTTGCCTTCCTTACTTCCTACCTGGTATTCTACTTTCCTGCCTGCCTACCTGCCTTGCTAAGCACCCAGCCAGGCCAAGTGGCTTGTACCATTTATTATTTGTCTTTCATAAAAATTGAGCTGAAACATCTAACTTTTTTCACGGAATTTCTTCTTCACCAGACCTGCTGCACACACACTCCAATAAGAGGATTCTTTGCCTTCGAAACTGGAAAAAATTCTTTCTTTTCCTCATGACAAACAAAACTAAATCACAGCAGTATATACACCAGCCTTTTTCCTTCTGTATTTGCAGAAACCTTTGCAAATTAGAGCTTTTAGAAAGTGTCACTTCCCCTTTCCTTTGAAAGAGTAAGCAGCATACTGTAGCTTTCTTTTGTAGAGACCAATTTGCAGGTTGATGCTGATTATAGGATCTGATCCTCAACAGGATATCCTTTTCCCTTTTGGACAGCTAAGACTAACGTAGTTTTCAAAAGCTTGTCAAAATAACTTTATTTGGTATTGGGGTTGTTTTTGTGGATGTGGTTTCGGTTTTCTTTCTTTTGTTTATTTAATTTTTCCCTTCTTAAGAGGCACCACTTGATGCTTCCCAAATGCCTTTACCAGGGAGTATTTCCCTATTCACAAATAACAAATGGGCTTAAAAGACTGAGGAAACTGTAAAGAGAAGGGGACATGCAAAAGGCAGAAAAAATGAGTATTATTATACTTTCCTTAATGATCAGTGAATCTCACTCCCAGAGTAACTTTACATGTATTCCTTCACCTTTTTCTTTTTTCATGTGCTGGTGTGAACATGCAGAAAACAAGGGTAATTAATTGCATACCAATTCTTATATAGTGAACATTATTCATGGCTTGGCAGCACCCTTCTCCTTTGGGAAATATTATCTAGTTTTCCTTTGAGAAAAGGAAAGGCCCTGCAATTAACAAATCTCTGACGGTTTCTGTTTTGTTGCAAGAATAGGCAGGAGGAGCATCATAAGTGTCCATTAAGGTCTGCTTTCATCTTCTACATTTTGCGGTGTCTCACTGGGAGAACAATTTCAACCATCCTTGACTGAGGAGTTGTCCTTGGTCGTCTTATACTGAACAATGCTCTCAGCTGTTCAGTCTTTCCATGGGAAAGAGCCACCCTGCCAGTAATATTGGAGAATAAAAGTATCTCTTGCTCTCAGTTTAGCTTGATTCCCCAGCCAATTCTGCTTTTGTTTGTAGCTATGGTAGCTGCCACAATATCGTCAGTGGAAATTCAGAATTAAGTCAGTGCAAAGAAGACACTTCCTCTACTGAGTTCTGTAAGCAATAAATATGAATAAGCAAAGAATTTCTACATTCCTGAATTTTCTGTTCATTCCAGCTTCTGGGTAAATAAGCTGAAGAACTGGCTCTCTGCATTTTCTTTAACCTGCCTAACAAGACATAAGAGCAGACAGATCACTGTCTTTCACATCAAATTTATACCTGGCATTCTGAGCATCACAGATAGCAAGCAAATCACCTATAAATGTAACTTCCAATTCTGAAGGTCCTATGAGTCTGACAGTTGTCCATAGATGAATGTATCTGACTTAAGGAGCAGTGCCCATCTCCATGGTTTTACTTTGGGGTTTTCCCCCTCTCTTCTGATCATCTTGTCATGAACTCTGTCACTTCCAGAGTGTAAGCTTTCTATTGTCTCTCTACAGCCTTCCTGTCTATGACAGTTTCAATTTATTTCATCCAAACTTCACATACTCAAAAGCCTATCGACTGAAAGGAAGGCTTCTCTGTACTTTGACCAGTTACTCTGATCAGGCTAGTGAAAAATAAAGAACACAGGAACTCCCATTCTTTGCACAGAGCTTAGTGGACACCAAGGTTTACGAAAGACTTCATAAGGTTCCACAGGTTCCCAAGGACCTGTGGAAAATCACTGTGTTCTTTCTCTTGGGAACTCTCCCATGAGTCTGGGTTCTGAGAGGACTGAAAATGTGGGGAAACTGAGATAGGGACACCAACAGATGTTACAGTTTATTCATATCAAAGTTGTTGAGATTTAGCTGCCTGTTTCTAAGGAGCGAAACCTCTGTCTACTCCTGCATCAAGCAGTAGGCAGTGGGTACTTCTGCTCTCATGAAGGCCATGGGCTCCATGAGAGATGTCCTGTTGCACACTTCTGAGGGCAGGGTAAAGCCTCCTGGGAAGTGCTTCATGTTAATATTTCTTTTTTTCAACTCCTTTAAAGATTATATAAAAATATGAAACAGGAGAATCTAAATCAGTGTTCACTGTGTTTCAAGATGCAAGTTTTCATAATAATATTAGTATTCACAAACATTGCTGCAGCTATGTTGATACTGTCCACATCCAGATTGTTTTGAAATAAAGTACCAGAAAATTAAATGCCAGAATTTACATAACTCTAGAACATTTATCATATTACATTATTATGCCCTTCAATTGCCAAATACACACCATTTTTCTGAGACAGTTTAATGCAACCTGGAAGAGTTTTGCATTAATATCCTCTTACGCTAGGTCTGCATTAACAAATAGTGGTGTACAATAGGAGGAGATCTCTAGAGTGAAACTGCTGATATAGAGGATCTGACATAAACACTGGCTTTACTTTGGACTAGATTCAGTCTGGTCCTGTGAACAGAATACCTGTTACTGTTTGCAGCATATCAGTGTGCACCCAGAGTGTACCTTTGGGGTTATTTTTGTCCAGAAGTTAACATGCTTTCAATACAAATATGACACAGAGCAGAGTGAGGGTGACAACTGAGAAATTTGCTTAAAAACCTCATTCCTCATCTGAACTAAAACTCACCTATAGAAGCACGTTAGAGACCAATTGGTTTTCTACATAAGGAATCAAATGAAATCTTGAAGTTAGAGAATTCATACTATGAGGCCTTAGCTGATTAATTTTCATGGTGAAAACTGACAGGATCCCATGTGAATTTTAGTACAGGTCTCAAGTGGTTGTGTCTACACTTAGCTCTGGCATTCAGATGTACACCTTCTGGAAGAAAAAGGGATGTGGTCAGATAATGTGGCTGGTGGGGAGATGAGGCCCACTTGGTGTGAGACAGAGCACACCTGCACCTCACAGCTTATCTCAAAGAGAGCAGCCCTGTTCAAGGCCAAGGTCTTTCATGAGGAAGAGAGAAACTGGGATTTAACACTGATCATGTCAGCTCCAGAGGCTGTAAGTAAGGACAGGCTATTACCCTCTGTCTAAATGAGATACACTAATGTACACTTCTGAATAGGCGAGAGCTGCCTGAAATACTCCAGTTTGTGAAACATTTAAAATTTGGCTGATAGACTGCAGGAAATGAGAGTTTTAGAAAAAACGTGGCACAAAAAGAGGAGAAAATGAAAATGCTCTTAGTCATTCCCTGGAGCACAAACAGACGTTCAAATAATATTCTAGGTAAAGATGAGATTTAAAGCTCAATGCATGAGGCAGACATTGTAAAAATCAGGGAGAAATTCCCATTTCAAACTATTTTTGCTGCTAGAGCCCTTCTGTTGACTGGCGTAAAAGCCCATCAGCAGAGGATAACTGAGGCTTCTGGAGTCTCTGACATAAATAAGCTTTAATAGGTGTAATAAAATATTTCACTATTATAACAACATTGGAACTGACATACTTGGTCAGATAATTGCTGAGATGGAGACCACCTCAACAAGAGATAATACTAAGGATCAAGACAAGCTACCAAAGTCTACAATATCAGTAAAGTATTTTCAGGTTTATTCTCATGATACTTCGTAACGCAGTCAGATTTGGGTTTATGCCTTTTATTTACTTATTTTAATCACATCATTTACTTTTTGGTTAAGGCTTTTCACTCAACAGATGTTCTCACTAAATTGGCCACTATGACACATCACTTTTCTAGGATTTATCTATCTTGAGCCCAGCAGAGGCTGTGGGTTGTACATATTGCACCCTTTCCACCTGTTTTCACCAGGCCACACATTATTACCCAATTGTTTACCTCTGACTTGGATTAGTTTATTCAAATTTGTATTGAGATCTCTACAAAGAAACTTCCCTCTGGATTCTCACATCCACTTATCCCAGAGAACTCTGCTGTTGCATGAATATAAAGGGCAACATGAGGGTCTGATTAAGAGACAGTGGGGCTCTTCATGATGACTTCAGCAGCGTTTGGATTATAAACCAAACGATAATTTCCTGCAACATCTAAATTGTGTCAAGCATACCATACAAGCACACCAAGCTGCACCCCAGGTCCTTTCTAGAGAGGTAGATTTCTCGAACCAGTGTACTATAAAGACATAACCAAATAAACACAAAATAAAGAATCCAAATACACATTTCCTCACTCATCAGTGATAGAGAGCTATAACAAACCGTTACTCGCTACAACACATAAACCACTGCTGGACACTACCATATTCCAGAAGGGAGATATTGTGGGGCTGAATGTAAGCCTTGACAAGGATAAAAAGGAGAGGAAACCTGCACACTATCTTCCACAGCACCAGAACTGGAGCATTCTCCCCTCCAACAGTGCCAGTGATATTAACACCTTGTTATTCTGTATAAAGCCACTGCCAAGCAGAAGACATGCCAGAACTGATTGTTTTAACATCCATATTTGGGACCTTGCACAGCCAGAAGGCTACCCATTGCAGATGCTCCTGACATTCTCAGTGAAAGAAAAAACACACAACTAAACGCAACACACTGCTGCTGGCTGTACTGGAGCTAACTCCACATCAGCTATCATGTATCAGTACAGTTACTTCAGGTGTATACCAACTTGGCTGAGAACAATATCTGACTAGTACTTTATGTCAAAAAGAATGCAGCTGGAGTAATTGCAGTTACCTGGAAATAATGAAAAGGAGTGGTTTTTAATGGACCTCCAGCTGCCATGCTGGCAGCTCAAACCCTTGTTTTTTAATTTAAATGGCAAAACTTTCCCTTCCTGTCTGATTCTTACAACGTTATGTTGATTCTCTACTCACTGAAAATGTCATATTCTCAATCTTCTGTTTAATCTATTCCTTATTAACAACTCACTTCACAGACACGGCAGTGTTAATCTTGACCTTTTAATCACTGAACCTCAGGGTTGCTACCTTATTTGTAAAAATCAGCTGGGGCATAATGTTAAATAAACCAAAACAAAACAGAAACAAAGAGGCAAAATTGTTTGTTTATGATACCTTTGAGAACTCAGAACTTTTTTCTCTGGCTTTTTCTGTACCATACAGTAACTTAAGGGCAAGTTTGAAGAAAATAGGTGAGAGTGCCTAAAATGATATGTCTTGTTATATAGCATCTGCTTTACTGAAGTCCTGTTCCCTGGCCTTTGCCATTTGCAAATGTCTTTGTATCTTCTCAGTAGAGGTAACTCATCTCCCTTTGGCTCCCGATTTGTGTTTAGTATCTTTAAGATCTGATGGTCAGGTATCATCGCACATTTCTTTCATTTCAGTCCCCAAACAGCAGTCTGGGATCTCTTTATTTATATGTTTATAGGTTGATCTTCCTTCCTCCTCTCTATCTCTGCACTCATCAGGGCCCCCAACATCTGAGTGTTGATTAGCATGCTTGCCCCCTACTCTGCAGAAGTGGAGGGGGCACTCTGGTCTGGCACCTGCTGGCAGGGTGCAATCCTTGTTAGACATCCCAGGGTTTAAGATTTCTGACAGAACTAACTCCTAGGCTTGTGGCCAGAACCAAACAGCCCTGCATAACTTCATCAGATCCTCAGTATTTTGCACAAGCTCTGTCTCGGAAGCTGAGCACATTCCCCAACTTTTCTACCCTTACAATGAAAGAGCTTACTATTAAAATTCCCAGCTAGAATATTTTAACACCCAGCTCTACACCACTGCAGCCAGACTAACACCTACACCAGAGACTTGGTGTGTTGCACAGTTGTTCAAGCTCAAAACTTGCCCTCCAACCTCAATGTCACTTGCCTAGGGAGGCAGTAAACCTTATGATAGGACTGACATCTGTGTCCTGGAAGTCCCGCTTGTCTCAGCTTGCCAGGCACACTGCCTGGCTAAGGACATCTCAGAGAGAGCTGGCTGACCTCAGGCAACCCAGCCTCTCTCCTCTCTGAGACTTTGAGAAGGTGACAGTCCCGTCTGAGTTGAAAATATCAGGCAACTGCAGATAACCATTACCTCTGGTGATACCATGCCAATTCACAGCCAGCATTTACTGACATGGGTAGGTGCAGTTTCTTTTTGCAAAGTAGTAGGGGCCCTGGGGCCCTCAACTCACATCAGTTACTGGTGGATGTTTTGCCTTAACCGTCACTTTGCATATATGTAATTCCCAAAAGACTCTGGCATCTGTTCCTAATAGCCCAAGCATTCTTGTTTTCAGCAGAATAAAATGTTATGCCTATGAACTAGCCACTGTCAAAATCAGTTACCTTCTGATTGTCTCCCTTCTCAATGCATTTGTGGATTCTGTTTGCTGGTAAAGTCAAAAACCACCTCACTTTCTTCTTGTTTTCCACAATTCCAGGCAATCTCAGGACTCTCAATTTTGCTTCTTCTTCCTCTCAGTGCAATGTATATTTCAATTGTATTTTAGTTCTGGAACCATGGGGCTGTCAGAGCTCATTTAGTGCTGAAACTGCTTCAGGATGACTGTCTCCAGCCTTTGCTGTTTAGGTTGCTCATTATAGCAGCAAGAGTTTATGAGTTCCTGGCTCAGGCTTACTGGATTCATCCCACTTAGCTGAAACACCTTCAGGAGGTGCTTAGACTCTTCACACTTTTTCTAATAGCTAATGGGGAAGGAGAGGAGGATAGGAGCTGTTCTCTGGAATTGCCTCTCTCTCATTCTTCTCACTTCATTAGCTGCAGGAGGCGATAATGAATGCAACGAGATAGAGTTCCTCCTACAGGTGTCTCAGAGAAGCGAGGTGGAGCCTGTGAGCAATCCAGATTTTGGAATTTTGGAGTTTCTTTTTTTTTTTTTTTTTTTTTTTTTTTAAGAATGTCTATTCTAAAAAGTAGCAAAACATGACAGTTTCATTCTAAAATGTAGCAAAATGTAGCGATGCTAAACTGTAGCAAACTGGAAACAAGTTAACCTTGACTGACACAGTTAAACACCTTGCTTCATAAACCCTTTATAAAAACTTCTAGGGGATAGGAAGCATTATTTTAGTTTTTCAGGAGCAGTCATATCTTTCCAAATGAAAAAGTTGTAAATCACAGTGAGCAGAAGGTACACAGGATCTGTTATCTTAGCAAGCATACTGCTACCTTCAGCTAGACTAAGCAACATTCGGACACAGATTTTTTTTGGGGGAGGGGAGAGAGGGGCAGTTTTCCTTGGATGGAGATGATGCGCGGATGGACTCCACAACTCATTAAAGTTGTAAAGTAGGTATGCAATTATTTTTTCCTGTGCTGTGCTAGCCCACCCTTCCTCATTGAACATTCCGCCTTGGTCTGTGATTAATTTCTGATCTTTTTTTATTATAATTTGTCTTACATTCCAGGGAAATTTTTCCATCAGGAACTAGGGCCCCTTCAGTTGTTATCTCACCTTTTGCCGTTTCTTTTGCCTCTCTGTCCGCCAGTTCATTTCCCTTCTCCAATTCTGAGCTCACCTTCTGATGTGCCTTGATGTGTATAACTGCTACTTTCTCAGGCAGTTGGACCGCTTCCAACAGTCGCAGTATTTCTTATGCGTGTTTGATGTTTTTTTCCCTTGCGAGTTCAATAGTCCTCTTTCTTCCCAAATGGCTCCATGTGCATGTACGACCCCAAATGCATATCTTAGTCTGTATAGATGTTTACATTCTTTCCTTTTGCTATTTCTAAGGCTCTAGTCAGAGCAATCAGTTCCACTTTTTGTGCAGAGGTGTTTATTGGCAAAGGTCCAGATTCTATGACCTCTCTGCAGGTGGTACCTGCACATCCAGTGTGTTGTTTTCCACTGATGACATAGCTGCTCCCATCAGTAAACCAGGTTTCTGCATCGCCTAAAGGGGTATCCTTCAGGTCTGGGTTGCTGGAGTATGTGGCCTCAATGGTTTCCAGGCAATCATGATGCACAGGTCCTCCTTTGTTTCCACTGAGGAAGGAAGCTGGGTTGACAAAGTTAGTTACCACTATCTCTACATCATCTTGTTCCACCGTGACGGCTTGATATTTTAGGAACCTCTGAGGGGAAAGCCAGTGCCCGCCTTTCACTTCCAGCACTGTGGACACTGTATGGGACACTAGCACAGTTATTTTCTGGCCCAAGGTGAATTTGCGTGCTTCTTGGATGTTTAGCACGACTGCTGCGATGGCTCTGAGGCATCTGGGCCACCCTTTGGCTGCTGTGTCTAACTGCTTGGACAGGTAAGCAGCTGCTCGTCTGTATGGACCCAAGCTCTGTGCCAGTATCTCCACGGCAATCCCCTGTTTCTCATGGGAGAAACGAAAGAACGGTTTACTCACTTCTGGGAGTCCCAAGGCTGGTGCTGACATCAGGGCATTTTTCAATTGGTGAAAGGCTTGAGTGGCTTCCTTTGTCCACTGAAGATTTTCAGCTGTCTTTTAAGATTAGTGCATGTAGAGGCTTACTGTACAGGCCACACAGGCCTCTTCTGTCTGGGTGGCTATTAGAATTGTAGAATCATACAATAGTTATGGTTGGAAAGGACCTTAAGATCATCTAGTTCCAACCCCCCTGCCATGGGCAGGGACACCTCACACTAAACCATGCCACCCAAGGCCTCATCCAACCTGGCCTTGAACACCGCCAAGGATGGAGCATTCACAACCTCCCTGGGCAACCCATTCCAGTGCCTCACCACCCTCACAGTAAAGAATTTCTTCCTTATATCCAATCTAAACTTCCCCTGTTTAAGTTTGAACCCGTTACCCCTTGTCCTCTCACTATGTAGTTTCTCGCTACGCGTGTGGTGAGGAACAGAAGCACCAGTTACCTCCGAACTAGGGTCAAGACATAGAGCATTCACAGAATGCGGGTCAACAACAACTTATTGCACAGTTACAATTCCTTGTATCTGTTGCCTAAGCACCTCCCCAGAGTCAGCTGTTTCCTGTCCCTCCTGGCAACTTCCCTCACATCACGTGATCTTCCGTGCACCAATCCCTACAACTACAGTCCCTGATGAAGAGTCCCTCCCCAGCATCCTTGTAGGCCCCCTTCAGGTACTGGAAGGCTGCTATGAGGTCTCCACGCAGCCTTCTCTTCTCCAGGCTGAACAGACCCAACTTTCTCAGCCTATCTTCATACAGGAGGTGCTCCAGTCCCCTGATCATCCTCGTGGCCCTCCTCTGGACTTGTTCCAGCAGTTCCATGTCCTTTTTATGTTGAGGACACCAGAACTGCACACAATACTCCAAGTGAGGTCTCACGAGAGCAGAGTAGAGGGGCAGGATCACCTCTTAAGACCTGCTGGTCACGCTCCTCTTGATGCAGCCTGAGGTACGGTTTACTTTCTGGGCTGCGAGCGCACACTGAAGCCGGCTCATGTTCATTTTCTCATCGACCAACACCCCCAAGTCCTTCTCTGCAGGGCTGCTCTGAATCTCTTCTCTGCCCAACCTGTAGCTGTGCCTGGGATTGCTCCCACCCAGGTGTAGGACCTTGCACTTGGCATGGTTAAACGTCATAAGGTTGGCATCAGCCCACCTCACAAGCGTGTCGAGGTCCCCCTCGATGGCATCCCTTCCCTCTGGCGTATCAACCGAACCACACAGCTTGGTGTCATCGGCAAACTTGCTGAGGGCGCACTCAGTCCCACTGTCCGTGTCACCGACAAAGATGTTGAACAAGACCGGTCCCAACACCGATCCCTGAGGGACACCACTCGTTACCGGTCTCCAGCCGGACATCGAGCCATTGACCACAACTCTTTGCATGCGGCCATCCAGCCAGTTCTTTATCCACCAAGTGGGATGTCATCTTTATCCACCGTTTAGGATGTCGTCTACATACTGCAATAGCTTTCCTTCTTCCAGTGGAGCCTCCCGGGACTCTAAGTCTTTTGAAAGTTGTTCTCCAGGCAGGGTGGGACTGTTCTTAAATCCCTGATGCAGCACCGTCCACGTGAGCTGGGTTTTGCACCCACTGTTAGGGCTTTCCCATTCGAATGCAAAGTTTTTCTGACTGGATTCATGGAGAGGGAGGCAAAAGAAGGCATCTTTCAAATCTAAGAGAGGAGATCAAGTTAACTCCGGTGTCAAGAATGTTAATAGGACATATGGACTTGCTACCACAGGGTAAAGATCCTCAGTTACTTTGTTAACAACTCGTAAGTCCTGTAACACTTGGTATGGCCCGTCAGGTTTATGAACAGTTAAATTGGGGTGTTAAAATCAGATGGGCACTCCTTTAGCAGTCCTAATTGTAGGAATTTTTCAATTATTGGGCAAACTCCTTCCTTATCTTCCTTCTTCAGGGGGTATTGTTTAATTCTAACTGGCTGTTTTCCCTCCTTGAGCTTAATCTGTATCAGGAGTGCATTTTTTTTTGGCCCTTCCAGGTATGTTCGTAGCCCATACCCCTGGGAATACCTGATCCAGTATATCTTCCCTGACTTCTTCCTTGATGTGGTTAGTAACCAAAATTAAGCTTAACATCTTTGTATATTGTTGGTTGCTTACTTTCAAAGTGATCTCGCCTCCATTGAAAGTAATGGTTGCTCCCAAGTGTTCTAACAAGTCTCTCCTCAAAAGAGCTTTTGGGGCGTTAGGCATATACAAAAACTTATGAATGTTTCATTGTTTTCTTAATTGATATTTCAATGGTTTACAAAAGTAAGCCTTCTCACGTTGGCCAGTTGCCCTTTTTACCATAATGTAATCATCTCCTGCAGGTATTAGGGCTTGATTTAAAACAGAATATGTTGTTCCTGTGTCTATTAAAAACTCAATCTTTTCTTGTTCATTCCCTAGCTCCATTATAACCAGTGGATTCGCTAGGGTAGATTCCCCATGTCCCTGTCAGTTTAGTTCCAATTCAGTCTCTGGAGCCACCTGATGGCATTCCCCACTCCGGGCAGTCTCACTTTTACAAATCTTGCACTGCCACAATATCGAGGCACAGTGCCAAGGACTGATTGTGGTAACGCAGCTGCACGCAAAGCAAAGAATTCCTCGAGTCCGTTTAGCAGCTAAGATAGCGTGGCTTGCATCAAAGGCATCCAATGTTATGCTCCTTTGATAAAGCCACTGGGGAATAAGGACCTTATCCCTCCCCCAATTCCTAAGCTGCCTAATGATTATAGACAAACAAGACGTATGAGACAAGTAACATAGACGCTTTGCCCGTCTCTGGACACTCTCCTTGTGGAGAACATGGAACCACGGATCAGGACTCCACACTTGCTTTGTGGCTATGCCACGTCTCAGTCACACAAAACACACATGGGATCCCACAGACACACTCATACAATGGTTCCGCTTGCCCTTCTCTTGCTTCCTACACAGTCATTAGCAGGTCCGTCCTGGCTCCCAAAACCTGGGATGCAGCGAAGACCTGGACTCGCCTGGTTTACGGCCACCCCATCTGCCGACGAGTCCTTGGACTCACCCGATCCACCACCAGGATCACTAGTGGCAGCTCCAGTGGTCGATGAGTCCCTAATCTGCTTGCAAGCCCTACCTGTCAAGGGGAACTACGCTGTGCACCAGACATCTCTGCGCGCCTTACCAGCAGTCCCAGGCCACGCGTATGACCTATAGGCCCCCTAAATTACAAACATAAATTACAAGCGTACCATTTTCTGCAGCTGGCACAGGTTGTTGTTTGTCCCCGCAGTGAGCAGATGAGAGGCACAGCTCCTACAGGCAAATGGCCTGGGGCGCCTAGGATGTCCACCCCTCATCCAATCCTGCAGCCAAACAGGGATCTCCTGGCTGGCTCATCAAATTGATGCGTGGATGGACTCCACAACTTGTTAAAGTTGTAAAGCAGGTATGCTTTATTCAGCATTGAGACGCATGGAGGATCACTCCTCCAAAAGCATGCGTACCCCGGTGTGGTTATTCTCCATTTTTGTCCTCTAAAATATTACATATTCATAAGGATATGTAACACGCTTAACAGGGCCGGGTTGGAGGGAGCCTTGGGTGGCATGGGTTGGTGTGGGGTGTCCCTGCCCATGGCGGCGGAGCTGGGGCTGGATGATCTTGGGGTCCTTTCCAGCCCTGGCTATTCTACGATTCTATTGTTCTATTTTTACATATAGTAACAAATTTTGTCAGATATAAATTGCTAAAGAAACTTTGTTGTCTTTCAGCAAAGGAAAAAAAAAGAGATTGATAGCTGACATCCTGGAAGTACAATTTGAATCCTTCATTAATAGCAACATATTAGCTTTCTTAATTATGGGCAAAGAATAGTTTGACTTATGTTGACCCATTATGCCAATGTGAGACTAACCCTGTCTTTGAGGGAGTCTTTTAGAGGTTCTGAGTAGCACCTTTCTTCTGCTTTTTACTTGAGGCGCAGCATGATTAAAACCCTTTCTGATCTCATCCTTTCTTAATTGTATCATATACTTTCGTGCAAGTTTGTTTACATAGATACATTTTTCCTCTTGTTATGCAGAAGTGTTACCTCATATGTTAACAAAAATATTATTAACTGCATTTAGATGTCTTTAAATGGAAAAACACCTGGAAAATCCTAAAATATTCAGCTATAATTCTATAATACTAAACTGTAGCCTGATTTTAGAACTAAGATTATAGCACATAGGTATCATATGCAGTCTCACTAGTTTATAATTTCTGTATTAACCTGTTAAGCCTTATGTAGATTTTCTGCTAATTGTCTTTTGGGTACTCCAAATATAGATACTTTCTATTTTCTGTTATTAATAGAGTTTTAAAAGATGTATAAAGTAATTAGAGGTACATTTGGCCTTTTCTTGATAATATTTAATACAATTATTTTAAACTCCTGAATACAGTAAAGATTTTTCCAGCAGACTTGTAACATGATTAACACTCATTAGGGACTGTAGTGACAGGACAAGGGGTAACAGGTTAAAACTTAAACAGGGGAAGTTTAGATTGGATATAAGGAAGAAATTCTTTACTGAGAGGGTGGTGAGGCACTGGAATGGGTTGCCCAGGGAGGCTGTGAATGCTCCATCCTTGGCGGTGTTCAAGGCCAGGTTGGATGAGGCCTTGGGTGGCATGGTTTAGTGTGAGGTGTCCCTGCCCATGGCAGGGGGGTTGGAACTAGACGATCTTAAGGTCCTTTCCAACCCTAACTATTCTATGATTCTATGATATTTTAAGTCCATCTTAGTTTGAATTATTTTGAACTGATTGTTTGTTTGTTTGTTTGTATCCTTACATGTGTGTAGCATGATTTCAGTTCCTGAAATGCTTTAAACACCTTCTCACAGGTGAAATTCTTCAGATGACTTTTATGGTGCAGATCAATCTGTGGGAAGAAAGTTTTGGCAGTGGCTGATCTAGGAATATTGCAGGAGTTTCCCCTTATGCTGCCCTAGCCACCTTCTCATTCGCACATTTTGAACCGTTTTGTATTTGATTCTGTTCTATGATTTATTAGATTTCTTTTAACACTAAAATTACTTTTGTGGTTAATAAGTTATGCCAATTGAGGAAAGTTTTCACTCATGTCTGCAAAGTTTCAATCATATGCATAGCTCCTGAATAGCAGCTTTGCCATTTGCTATTGAATTGCAAGTTTACCACAGAAGAAACATTAGAATGCTTTGAAAATAATCTTAGTCTCTGCTTTGATAGAAAGTGTGGGTGTCGAGAAGTGATTGGTAACCATCCCAGCAATGTGCCCTTGTGGCCAAGAAGGGCAATGGCATCCTAGGGTGCATTAGAAAGGGTGTGGTCAGTAGGTCGAGAGAGGTTCTCCTCCCCCTCTACTCTGCCCTGGTGAGGCCGCATCTGGAATATTGTGTCCAGTTCTGGGCCCCTCAGTTCAAGAAGGACAGGGACCTGCTGGAGAGAGTCCAGCGCAGGGCAACTAAGATGATTAAGGGAGTGGAGCATCTCCCTTATGAGGAAAGGCTGAGGGAGCTGGGTCTCTTTAGCTTGGAGAAGAGGAGACTGAGGGGTGACCTCATCAATGTTTACAAATATGTAAAGGGTGAGTGTCAAGATGATGGAGCTAGGCTTTTCTCAGTGATGTCCAGTGATAGGACGAGGGGTAATGGGTGTAAACTGGAGCATCAGAGGTTCCATGTGAACATCAGGAAAAACTTCTTTACTGTGAGAGTGACAGAGCACTGGAACAGGTTGCCCAGGGGGGTTGTGGAGTCTCCTACGTTGGAGATACTCAAGGCCTGGCTGGACAAGTTCCTGTGTGATGTACTCTAGGTTACCCTGCTCTTGCAGGGGGGTTGGACTAGATGATCTTTTGAGGTCCCTTCCAACCCTCCGGATTCTGTGATTCTGTGTGACCTATTCCCGTTTCATATTATAATGAGGTAAAAGGTCGTTTGCGCTTGCGCAGTGCCTCCTGGTGGTCGTGGGCAAGGGTCTCAAGATGAAGTAAACGAGTCTTCCTCAAGCCTGAACTTATTACCCCTAGTCGTTGCGCATGCTTCTTGGTGTCTTGGTCATTGTCCAGACCGTAAAGCCAGTTTTAGCCTGTCTGGATGCCCAAAGAATGGCAACGAAGTCATGGTCCCTACCTCTTAAGAATAGCCATCTTGTTCTAGCACACACGCACATGGTGAGGACGGTAAGCATGAACAAGCAGTAATATTAAGCAAGCAGCTCAACCCTAATCCCCCTGTATATCGGTTAACCCTTTGCATCAGAGATAAATTCAAAGATCTATTCATTCGCTATAGCAGAAAGGACTAGGACTTAGAGATATTCTGCAGCTGATGCTTCTCCAGCTCATAAATCCTGAATGTTGCACTATGATCAAATTCTCATAGGTAATCTGGGACAATCAGCAGCTTTTTCTTCTGTGGTTAAATACTACAGTCAACAAGTTACTCTCTGGGGCCCTGGCAAGCCATTTGCAGCTATGAGATTTTGGTGGGTTGACCTGGGCTGGCTGCCAGACTGCCAGACACCACCCAGCTACTCTCACACTCCCTCTCCCCAGCAGGGCAGGAGGAGAAAATAGGATGGAAAAGGTAATGGGTCGCGGTAAATATAGGAAGTTCCTTTGCCAATTACTGTCATGGATGAAACAGACTTGACCTGGAAAAATTTAATGTTGATAATTAAAGTTGTCTTGAATAATAAACACAAACCCTAAAGTATTCTTCCCCCTTTCCTGGGCTGAACTTCACGCGGGACTACCTCCTCCACCTGAGCAGCACAGGGGTATAGGGAATGGGGCTGCTGTCAATTCCTAACAGTTCCTCTCTGCTGCTCTTTCCTCCTCACGCTTTTCCCTCCTCGATCTTGGGACCTTCTCACAGGATGCAGTCCTTCAGGATAAACATGTTCCAGTGCGGGCTCTCCATGGGCTGCAGCTTCCTCCAGGCCATGTCCCTGCCCCACCAGTGTCTGGCACTGGGCAGCACGGCCGATCGCGCAGGGGACAACACATGGGCACTTGCAGCCTGTACTGAGACTTCCAAATGCTTTCATCTCCACATAAAATACAGTATGCAGTGTACACGTACATTATACTTGTGTATAATCCAAATATATGTGCAAATACATACATAGGGCTTAATTACATGACACAAAAAAGCTGTTCCTCTCTATAAACCCTTTGTTTGCTTAGGGAGCTAAGAGACCTTATTTCTTTCTTCCACACCAGCCAGATCCCCAGCTCTCACAGATTGGGCACAACATGATCTTGTGCATTTCACTATGCAATCACCATGAAAGAGGCCTCTACAAGTAGCACTTGAGGTAGGAGATAAATCAGGATGAAGTACCCTTCATCTTTTTACTGACTACTTGGATAGCTCATCTAAGGATTATTTCATCCACTACTGACATTCACTGAAATTCACTTTTATTTTGGGATATCTGTTGTTATTTAAGACTGCCTGATCTCTGGAAACTGCAAGTGGAATATTGGTCTTTCTGTACTAACTCTCGTCTCAACACCCCCTTATTCCCAGGTTGTTATTTTTATCTACAGTTTAGCTCCATGCAATTTAGGGATAGTAAAAATATATTAACTAATCCAGTACATTTTCGATAAATGTGCCCCTGATCCCCTGAAGTGCCTGGTATAGGCTTGCTTTCTTTTTAAACACACAGACCTGAAACATTTTTAGTAGAGACAATTAAAGGGCTTTCAGACTGTTTAATAATTCTGGTGAGACCCTTTTTTATTCCTGGGTCACATGGCTCAAAACTGTTTTGTGCCCTATGTCCATTTAATCTGGACAAAACCTAAATTGCAGGAGAGATGCTGACCACATGAAGCTCCAGGTTCTTACATTCCTAGTTGCCTATGCTGGGATCAGTTTAAAGAAGACAGCAGCTGTGTATCTGAGTTTTCTTCCCACCATGGTTCACATCAGGTCCATTCTTCTGGCATCAAAGAACAGCAGCAAAGTGCCACAGCAAATGAAAAACACCACAGGCTCTGGAAATTAGAGTTAGCCATGGTGACTTGGGATCCAACCTTTTACATTTATCTGGTAAGCATTTTGGTGCCAAGATCTACTTCTTTTCAGGCTTGTGATATCTTGAAGGATGAAGGGGGCACTTGAGTGTAGAAAAATAATGTACTTTTGTTGTGCACAAATAAGAAGGTTTCCCCTCCCCCCCTTAAAATTATCAGTTATCTTTCTTTAGCAGTTGAGAAATGAGGCAGGAATTAAGGTTCACAATCTCTGCTTGAGAACCAAGAGTGCTGATGTGCAGTATACTCTTATTTTTCATGCTTAAGCTGTTGTAATTCTCTTTTCACTGGTCTTCACACTAGGCAAATTTAACGCCTTCAAGCTGCATGAAACTATGTGGCTCATCTTCCCATTGGGAGTAAGCCAAATCTACATATTTTTCCTTCATGGCAATAAAGTTCTGCAGTGATTTCAAAATGCCACATTTTCTAAAGCAATCTGTGGTCTGTCTCCAGGACCTGCTGATAGCATATTCCCAACAGTTCAAGCAAGAAGAACCTCTCAAGTATCCTCAGACATAAGCAGAAAGATTTGTTAAAGCTTCCTCATTTAATTCACACACACAGGAATACCTTTTAAGCCATGTAATATTTGACAGTCGATTTCCTCTTTGCATTCCACACTTACATGAAAGGACTTTCTTATTATTGTTATTTGGTCCTGAGTATTTTAACTTACAAGTGGCTTAACAGATGTTTTTTAATGTGGTTTAAAACATACTTTGGGGCTGAGAACATCTCTGCCAACTCTTAGCCCAGATTAGTTTTTTATGGCTTGGTGGGGTTGTAAGTGAGACTGATACAATCTTAACTTGTTAGCACAAATAAGCCTCTTATACCTTTTTCCCCACAAAAGCGAAGCTGGGGCTTGCAAAAAGATGCTGGATCAAAACCATATGAAAACTCTACCCTCTCTTTATTCATGGGAAGAGCAAACTGCAAGCACTAATGCTTCAGTATTCCTTAAGGTGCCTGAATAATCTCTGCTTTTTGGAAGGACGAACTATAGTCTCTTTATATGAGATTAATTCCACCTCCGTGCCCAGTCAGTCTTTGGCTTCTATGATGTTGAGGCTAATGTGAAGAATACCAAATGCAATCATGGGATTTTTTTTTGATGGCACAGACATCTGTCAACTAGAAATTAGGCTAGAACCACCATTCATTTTGCATAGGCCACCCAAAGGTAATAACTCTCAGTTAGTATTGATTTGGAATACGTTTGAACCCTTGACCTCTGAGATGAGAGTCCTCATACCAAATCCCAACCTACTTAGGTGTCTATTCAATCATCTGTAAAGTGAGACAGCTTGAGTATTTTTAACCATCATGTTTCCTGTAGTATTGAGGCTGGCAGAAAAGTTGTTGGTTTCACTTCTTCCTCATTGCTTTCACTCCTGCCTACCCACCACCACCAGCCTTTGCCTCTCCTGCAGGAACTGACAGCTTTCACTGACACCTTTATTAACAGTTACATTACAAGCATAATCATCCAAATGATCTGCATTAAAACCCACTACTTTAAGGAAATAGATTTAAAAAAGCCAAAACCAAACCAACCGTCTTCTGTGTTCTGTTTAAACCTCCAAATTATTTTTGTGCTCTGATTTGGATTACAAGGGGCAGGTGGGGTGGAGATGGTGCAAAAATGGGGAATCAGTGAGAAAAGAAAGGGATGAAATCTCTTAGATGAACAAGTTTCCATCTGAAAGATGAATGTTTCAAAGAAAATAAAACCCAACAAAACAACACAACATCTTAGATCTTCTTTATGTCATCTCCTAAGACAAATATATCACCTAAAGTAAGTAACGGGGTGAAAAAGATGAACACACATTAAGTAAAGCCCTGTGAAATTTGGAACTTCCCTCCTTTAAGAATGAAGAGCTGAGACATTTTTGTCCTGAATTACAACATGATTTTCCAAAATGTAATTTTGAAGACAAAGGAAGTTAAATAAATAAATAAAAAAAAGCTTTCAAAAAGGCTGAAAAAGTCACATTTTATAGTGCCTGAATATTTTATTCCAATCTTTACTTTTATACCAAGCTATAAAATTATTATAATTAAAAGAAACACCATGCTGATAATGTTCAATAACACTTCAAAATAGAATGTTTTAATACCACTAAAAGGATTCATTTACTGCCCCTCCCCTCCATTTTGTCATAATTGACATATTCCCACAGAGATTTTTTTTCTGATGAAATACCATTCTGACAGGAGATGGTGCAGTAAAGTTTCTGACCAATTCTACCACTGAGAGGAAAAACTCTATGAATATTTAAGTTTCACTTTTAATTTTCTGTCCACCCTATCTTTTTTTTATCCATTTGTTGTCTGTAGTTATTTTTAAATAACTCATTTAATATTAAATAAGCACTTTCAGAAAATAAAAGTGATGCAATTTAATTTAATTAGCTTTGCCTTTTTCTCCAGCCCATTATGGACTTTCAGAATGTTATGTTTAAAAGTAGTTTTTAAAAGTACCTGAATGCCCAGCTTCTTATTTTTTTAATAAAAAATACCATGGCATTAGTTCCATTATCTCATGCAGGGCTCCCTGGATTACTTTTTCTTATGCAAATGGATTAGTTAAGTTTTGGCTTGAGTTCATCTGATAAGACTGGACTAGACAGGACATTTAATGTGACACATAATGATGCAATAGATCTGATTTGTCCCCAGTTCTTTTCTTTACTATGTAACTTGCAAAAGATACCAGAAAAAAATGTTAACCGACTCTTGGGTCCATTGTGAAATGCCATGGAGACCTGTATTAACAGGGATGAGAAAGTGTTGCATGAAGTAGCTCCATATACACAAAAGTTTGTCCCTGCTTGCTGCCTTGCTTGCTTCCTTGGAAGTTTACATAGTCATAGGCTTCCTTTTACATCCCCTTTAGCCACCTGTGCTATCCTACTAAGAGTCTTGTAATTCATGGATAGAAAAGGTGACAGCCATCAGCAAAAACTGACCTTTGACTCCTCATACGAGGACTTCTACATTCTGGCCACAAAATCAGAAAATACTGTTTTCAGTGGCAGCAGAACATGGATAGTGCTGTTTCTTTGGTAGAGAAGCCCAAAGTGAATTGAAGAGGTGTTGCTTTTATATGCTACTTAGTCTTGAGTATGGACTTACAAAGTTACTGTTCTGCTGCTAGATAGAAATTAAAAAATGGTAACTATTATTTCAGTATCATTGGGTTTATTTCCCAGAATAAAAAGGCAAGTTATTTCATACGGATATTATAATGGAATGTTTTGTCTTTGCTCTGGATGAAACATTCTTTGATCTCTTGGTGGTGCCAGCAATAGGATGAGATACACTAGGCATTAACTAAAGAAGTTCCATCTGGACATGAGGAAGAACTTCTTTACTGTGATGGTGACAGGGCATTGGAATAGGTTTCTCAGAGAAGTTGTTAAGTCTCCTTCCCTGGAGATATTCAAGAGCTGTCTGAACATAAACCTGAGTAATGCATGCTAGGTGACCCTGTTTGAGCAGGGAGGTTGGACTAGATGACCTTGGTGGCCCCTTCTAACCTCAACCATTTTGTGATTCTGTTATTTGCTCAAGAAATGGCCAGAATTTAGGTTTGATTTTTTTTTTTTTTCTGTGGCATCTGAAGGTATCTGAGATAGCTCTTCCCTATCCAGGCTAATGTGAGAGTGAAAAAGGGAGTGTGTTAACTTGGGTAATGCAAAACCCCAGACAATTTTTGTGTAAGTGAGGTTGCTGAGGTATACAGGGAAGGTACAGGAGAAACAAAAGAAGGTAGTGATGTTGCTGCCATGAAGGATAGAGATCTTTAGGCTAGCAATGACTTAAGCAGATTAGTTCACTTAGTCTGCCTAATACTGCTTCCAGACCTACCTGCTGGATGGAGACAACTAGTGATCATAAAGCTTGAATCATAGACTGTCTGCAATGTGAATAACCCCTCCTTAGACAATTCATAGATAATGGACAGACCAAGTTACTCTTTTTTTTTTTTTTTTTATCTTTTAATCTCTAGCCAACAGCCCCAAATCCACCTGCATGGAAGCTTTTGAAAGATCTGTAGGACGTTTTGTACTGCCAGTCATCATAGGCTAATATAACAATAATCTCTATCTTTCCTATTATTTCTTGAGCCTGACTTTTTCACAGATCATTAGATTTTACCTCCTTGCATCCAGTCCCATGTCTATGGAAAGACATAGGAAAGACTGCAAGGCATATAAACATAGAGAAGACTTGCACATGGGCCTAATTTTCCAAATTGCCCTTAAATGATAGGCATAAATAAGGAAAATAGATATGTATCTGATTTGTAGATGCAAACAAGAACTGTGTTGACAAATCAGACACTTAAATCAGACATTTGCTCCTGCACCTTACTGTGCGCCTCCATAATAGAGGTCCACTTAAAACTCTCTTTCAAGAGGTACAGTAAAAAAGAAGATACATTGGGAATTTACCTTAATACTTTTTCACTACATTAAAAATATTTTTCAATAGATCCTTAAATGGATTCTCTGTAATATGGTTTTCTCTGGCTGATTATCTCTAGGAAGCCTGCTTATAAACAAAATCCTGACTCCTGTGATTTATACCACGTGTACTGGTATTAGTAAGGACTTGTGCATTCTTCCCTTTTTAAAATGCCAGGTGTTTCTGGGGATAAAATCTACAGCTTTTGTAGATGTTGACTGAAGATAAGCAATACACAGACTTGTTTCTGTAAGGCTCACTTCAGAAATGCTCCCAAAGGACTGAATCAAGAATACCTATAATCAACAAGATTTGGTTCAATGATGCTAGGAATCTTTTCATCAGCTTTCTATTCTCATTTAAGTACTTCTGTTAAAAACTGCAATTCATGATGATATTTGCATTATAAAAGTATTCATATGGCTTTTCATATAGAAGGTACTCATCAAACTTTGCTCAAATTCTTGTGACTTCCTTGTACTTGGACCTGTTTTCTTTCTCACTAGATCCAAATATGATTTTCCATATAGCCACAGAAATCACTTGAATCTTCTGACTTACAATATGTAAAGATATAGTTCTCTAAAACAAAAATATTGGATGAATCTCAGTTCCTGAAGTAAAGGAACAAATACTTCCCTGACTACCTTATGAGCCTTAACAAAAAACACTGAAAAATACTCAGGTGAACTTGGAAAAGCTTGAGCCCTCTTACAACCTTGTCTTAAACCATTATCTAGACACAAAAGGTAAATGTCTGCAGACAACTTTCTTTTAAAATTATGCTGTTAAGCAACAAACATAATATTGATAGCTGACTGATTTATGTAGTGCCATTTCCTCACTTCCTAGTGAATCATTGATTTCAAATTACAACAGACACTGCATCCTTTAACGAAAATGCAGCCCTTCCTAGAGAGTAAACTGGTCTTTCCTCAGCTGGCTGCAGAGCACTAACAAAAAAAATATATTTGGGACAGGAAAATGGAGGTGAATATCAGTGAGCAGAATTATTGTCTGTTGAGAGCTCAAGTGTGCCCATCAGCAGCTTGTGCAAAACAGAAACAAACTGGAGTAAACTCAAGTCACAGACAGACAGAGGCAGTGTTCGTTCTTCTTGGCTCCCACCTGCTGTGTTCAGGCATTAATGTATGCCATTCACTCCTCTACCAGCAGTGCACATCTCTTCCCTGGGGACCTGGCAGGCGAAGCCAAGATTTGCTTGCTTCCCAAAGCTGTCTTGTCCCTCTACTTCCCTGTCCAGGTGCATTGGGTGCATCACTGCTCAGCTTGCAGCTGTGGCAAAGTCACGCAGGCATCCTATACGTGTCTGTATCCTGCTGGAAAGAGTACCAAGGAAACTGCCTCTCCTGTGCCCACATACACAGACCAGGAACTCCTCACATTTTGGCCATCTATGGTGCTGCACTCCTTTATTTGCCTTTTCTAACCTTAATACTAGTTTTCTGTTGCTAATCAACACTGTATTAGTTTGCTTTGCCAGTAACTTTCACTGAATAACATCTCATTAAAGACAGAGCCTATTTTTGCTGAGCTTAGAAGAAATAAATACAGGGGGACACAATCCAGAACCCTGCTGGTCACCAGGAATGCAAATCCCTGTCTCTGTGATGGCTCTTCAAAATACAGTACCCCCTACACAAACCCATAAATGAAGTCTGGTGTTCTAGTCCTTAGCTTGTGACTCTCTAGCTACCAACACTACTTCAGTGTTTGTCATGTAGTCATCTTGAATCAAATAAATAATACCTGGAGAGTTGACTAGCATTAATTTTCTACTGTTATCAGTTTATTCAACAAATGACTGAAATTCTGCCATGGATAAAGGAAGAAAAACAGGCTTTTGCTGAGTATTACCTGTCACTCTGTAATTCACCATTATAATGAGAAAGGCAGAGCTTTCACATTAAAACCACATTGATAATTCTGTAATTTTACATAGAAGACAAACGGGCATAAAATCATGACACAAGCAAGAAATATAGAACACACAAGAAATTTGATGGAAAATGTTCCTGAGAGGGAGGTTGAGTTGGAAGAAGAAAGTCCAGAAGGGAAAATATTTTCAGATAATACTCCCTTTCACCTTGCTCTCCCTCAGTCTCCTAATTTTCTCAAACTTGGCACAAACAGTAAAGTGCTGTTATTATAGGAAGCAATGTTGATAATTTTAATAAGTCATTTCTTTAAGGCTAAAGGCACAATTGGTATGTTCCTTATACAGCAAATAGTAGTTAGCTTTTGACCATGTGTTGTCTGAGAACATCAAACCATCTGCCTGCCTTTGCCATGCCTGGGTAGCTTTAACCAAATGTTCAGAAAGTTGCTAATGAGTTAATCTAATGAGTAGTCTTCAGTTAATTTTCATCATATTTGTCAAAAGGGAAGATGATCAGAATAAATTTATAGTGTATGTATTTATAAGAAACATTCTATTTGTGTGTGTGTGTGTGCACATCTCTAGCAGAGGTTTGTATTTTGGCATACTTGCAGCCCAGGAAATTGCAAAAGATACAATTTACTTTTGTTTGTGACAGTATTCAGTTGTTAGCTCGTTTATAGTAATATTTCAATAAGCATGTTAAAAAAAGAAATCAATGTCTGCATTTTGTGCCTGAACAAAGAAAAGTCAGTGATAAATAATTACACACTGATTTGCAGGAGAAGCCAGATACAAGAATAAACCAGGCCAAGCTGGAATGATCCAGATCACTGAATTCACAGCAAAAACACTTTAAAACAGAGCATTATGCTCTTCCATAATTAATATAACACTAAGGAAAGCCAATACTGTACTTGTTTCAATATTGGATTGCTTTTATGGAGCATGATTAAAAGGTTCCTTCTAATGCACAGCACTCTTCACTCCAAATGATTATCTAAGATAGGTAAAATGATCTCCAACAATGTTAGTATCACTTTATCTCTTCATTGAGTATATCTGGCTAGTCACATTTTGTTTGTGACACCCATCATACAGTGACAGAAACAAAAGGTAGGAGAAAGCAGCTAATTCCATCTCATCTCAGATCCTGTGGGTGTAAACTGTATGGCAAATGAGTCAAATATGGTTGTGAGTTGGCAAATGCAGCAGCATCTTTCAAATTGCAGAAACTAGCATGGTAGCGACTCTGTTTCTTTCTTTACCTATAGAGAGTGTTCATGGAAGAGTGCCCAAATTTACCTTACTAGAAAGTATAACTACTGTGCATTATTTTAGCAGGAAGTACAGACGCCTTTTTCTGGCTGTTAGTATCTATAAAAGGCCAGAACTTCTGTAAATCATCATTTGCAGGGATCAGAGCAGCCTAAATTGACAAAACAACCTAAACACCCAAATAAGTATTTGTACAAAAATTCTACTAGGAAGAATGACTGTTTTTATTGTATAAGGCAGCACTTGTTTAGGCTTCCAACCTCAGCAGTCTGACTGCTGACCTATGTAAGCTGTTGCACATGCACGTGCACATGCACATGCACCAAGGCCCAAAGAAACTTGGTTGGAAGGTAAGATTAAATCTATAGAAGACCTTCAGTCTGGAAACTCCAGGGCCTACTCTGCAATAAGCATGGGCTTAAATGGCAAGGCAGATCCAAGTTATGAAAATATTTCTAGTAGTAAGGATTGATTTTCCCGGGGAGAGGAATTGTCAACACTAGGGGTTTTCAAGAAGCAGTAAGAAAGGCTTCTGCCAGGGATGGCTGAGACATCACTTCTCTTGTCTTGGGATGGACAGATGTATGAGAAAACTTCTTCAGGTTTCTTTCAACCCGATGGTCTCCAGTTCTGTTGTATTAAAGCAGCATCAAATCAACAGAAAAAAAATCACACAGAAGACTGATAAACATTACGGGAAAACATCTCACAGGAGTTCATTATGCACCTCTCTAGCCACTTTAATTATGCATTAATTTATTATTGATGAAAAAAATCAGTATTATATCTCAGCATCTTTTCTGACAGAGGGCTATATAAAATGGCTACAAGCCTAAAATAAATGGTATAACTTGAGCTTTTTTTTTTTTTTTTCCCAGCAAAGATAAAGCATCTCATCATTATCAATTAAAGAACTGGGGAAGTCTTTGAAAAGAGGACTTGTTTGCTTAAAGTACGTGAAGGTCATATTCACTCTGTAACAGTCAATGAAGAGTAGTCATTTGTTATTTTTAAGCAGGCTGTCATTTAGCCATTATGAAGATGAATAACATTTGTTATTACCTATTAATCCTCCTGTTGATTATAGAGGAAAGACACTTGCAGACACCTTATGAGCCTTGCTTAGTTTTTGTAGATTATTAATGAATTTTGATTAGAATTTGTAAACAAAAAATTACAATACCAGTTCTCTGGATATAGTGACTGGCATGTAATACAAGATACAAGAACATGTCTAATCCCTAACATTTTGCTCTGCGTATGTTATTGGCCTAATACTCATGTAACATGGTAAAAACAAAGCTCATTTTTTAATATCAAACAGATAGTGAATGGATCGTATGCTGCTCTATTAAGGTTAGTTTTTGGATGCTTGCCTTCCTGAGGAGAGTTAATGAAGCTATAAGTTAACTGTGTGGCTTCATTTGGAGTCAGGCCTAATTATCTGGAATATGGCCACATTTTGGAAAGTCTGAGCCTCATTTCCAAAGCAGATGGAGTCACTCAGGAATGACTTCATTTGTATTAATTTGTTACACTGTCTTCTGCTATTCATCACAGGGGATGTTGCTGCTTTTGTAGTCTAGCAGAAACAGAATTTAAAAGTTTTAATTTGGGAATTTTTATTTATTTTTTTTTTAATAAATCCATTATCTTCCTCCACAATGACCAATGGTGAAGTGCAAAGGCAATTAAGTGGGGCCCAACCTGTGGCCATCACATGCTGCAAGATGGTGATTACGTCACCAAAGATTTATGAGGCTTTCTCTTCTTGGAACAAGTGAAATGACCAAACCAGTGACCCAGCAGCTTTATCAAGATAATCTATGGAGCAATTCAGATTGGTCTTCATAAGTGGAAGGTATTTGATGTCAACCACAGCAAGAAAATAAAAAGAGGAAAAAAAAAGAGATAGTTGGGGACATAAGAATGAAGGCAGTTTTACTGACATTTTAATATATTTGTCCAAGAGAAAGGTTAAATTACTCCAGTAGGGTAGCTATACCAGGACTTCTGATTTGATACAATCGTTTATGCATTGAGCAATGGAATTATATGAAAAAGAGATTGGATGACTCTAAAGTCATTGCATTACATTTCTGAGGTTAGAAGCATAACACAGACTAAACCCAGGGGAGTTTAAAGGTGTCTTTGGTGCAATTACTGTGCTGTATCATAGCTGACATATCCTGGCCTTTTCTCTTTTTAAATGAGGGCAATACTCAGCATCGTTAACCCTTGAAACACTTTACCAATGAGCACCACTATTGCCATTTTTTGCAATTTGTGAAGAGCAAAATGAGCAAGGACAAATGAAAACAGTGTCAAAGGGAAAAATTGACTGATTTTGTGTCCTATCATCACCTTTATCACAGCACCTATATCTAAGCAAACTTATTATCTTTGCAGAGAACATGACTGCTAGTCAACTTTCCTTAAGCTCAGAAAATTGACAGGTATGTTTATATGTTGTAAATTGCAGCCAAATAATTGATTTAGTTTTTCTCTCATTCTGGACTTCTGGCAGCAACTTTTAGTGATTATTTGTGATCAAAGACCTAATGGTACCTGGGAAGCTCCCTGGCTACAACAGGCTGCTGCTGTCAGTTCTGGAGCCATCTGAGTGATTCACACACAGTGTTCTGCTGGATGCCAGCAGGGCTACTTCAGTGGCTGCAAAGATAAAACTCACCCAAGCAAAATGAAAATATCCAAGGCTTCCAAGTTCCTCACTTCCAGGCTCTCGTAAAGTTCATGAGCACTCTGGGAACAGAGGGAGAGATGGTAGGACTGAGCTTCCTATAACCATGCTCACTTGCGTAGCACTGATATCTGAGGGACAGGAAAGGCAGGAGTAGAGGAAGAATATCCTCCTCATCATAATGATGGTAAGAAAAGGTAAGGAGACTAAGAATTTCAGTGATTAAATGTACACTCTGACTATGGCACAGTAATGCGAAGCAAGGGATCCAAAAGGATGGAATCATGTGGAAAGGGAAGACAAAAGAGGCACTTGTAGCGAGATTGAACCCGAAGTTGTTGCAGGCTCATTTATGACTCCAGGAAAGGTCAGTTGTCATTTCTACTTCCTTATATCATAAACATCCTGTGCCTATTGGCACCAAATACCTACTGAAGGTCTTTAATCATAGAGAAAGTTATAAGCCTCCAGCTCTTTGCGTTTGCACATCAATGATATTATTCATGTCTCCTGACTATCAAGGCAACAAGCAGAGGGCATTGCTTTGGTCTGGCATCATCTTTCTGAAATGAAATATTAAAGCTTTGATTTCCATGGGAAGAAAAAAATCAACCATATGTCTTTCCCTGTTTCTGACACTATCAATTACACACGTACACTTCAAATTGTTGGAAGTACAAGGAATAATGTGCTTCAAAGCGTTCAGAAATGCCTTACTATGCTGACGAATGAAAAAAAAACCCAAAAAATTTTGTCCTGAGCCATAGTCAGTCCAAACTTTAGAGAATGTTAATGCAGGTAATTAATTAAATTCCCTACCTGTGGCAATAAAGGCCAGATTCCTTAGCTGAAATTAACAGGTTAAATATTACTCTGATGGAAATCAGCTACCAAGACTCTTTTTGCGAGCTCTCAACTCTAATTGAAAGAGCAAAAGGAACAAAAAAACAAAGGAAATGTTGGGTGGTTTAGTAGAAAAAGGATTACTACAAGAATAAGTCCCTGCGTCCGGAAGACTGCTAAAAGTATCGTATATATAGAAATAAACACTGTTCTCAAGTATTCCTGGACTGTCCATCAGAAGGAGTATGGATTGTGACAGAAACAAGCCCAGGATGAATTTAGGTAAGCTTCATTTTGAGTATCTGAATGAAACTCACATAGTAGAAGTTAGCTTCACCAAAGAAACTAATCCTACCTTTTTAGAGAACTAGAATTTACTTTGTGCTCTTTGAGGCCAATTTCTTAGTGTATCTTGCAAATTGGTATGTTAAAGTTTCAGATGCTTCCTTTAGCACAAAAACTTTCTTTTACAGAGTAGCATACAATTAGGACAGGCTGAGACCTTGATCGTGCAAAGGATTTATAAAGTATTTATAAAGTATTTCTGCCATATGTATAGACACACTGGCCAAAGGCTAACTAACCATAAGATAATATTTGAACAGAGCTTAGAGTCTACTTGATTATAGAAACAATGGAAGAAGATAATAGTAAAAGTAATGTGAAAACATAAGATTTAATAGGTGTGAAATTATAAATAATTATAAATAATAAATGTGAAATTAATAAATATCTACAACTTTTCTTTTTTTTTTTAATTAGATCAGAATAACAGGTTTTTAGTGGGAGATATGAGACAGAAGAATTAGAAAATATCTTTGTGTTGGATTTTTTTTCAATACTGGCATGATATCTCAGCATTAGGATTTTTATGTAGCTAGGTATGTGAAACTTAAGTTTCACATTTCAGAGTTCCTCAACAGCTATGAAGAGGTCAATCAGTATCATTTATGCATTGAGGTAAATATACATTTAGCTCATGTAGAACCTTTCAATACAGATGTTTTTCAATGAAAAAGTTGGTCAATACACTTTAATTTTTCAAAGCCAAAGAAAGTTAAGTGAATGAATGAGTGAATTGGCCATTCAATATAGTATCTATTTCAGTACTGACATGATGATGCATTCTACCTTTTAGTTCAAAATATCCACAATTTAAAATTTAAATTATTTTAGGCTAAACAGCAGCCAAATATAGAAAGTACTTCAAAAAAAGTCAAAACTAAACAAAACATATCAGAACATGAAAACAACAACAACAACAACAAAATTAATTTAATTTATATATTTTATTGGACTTTTTAGTTATGGATGTTTTCACTTTTTGACATTTTGTGGAAATGTAGCAGAGGAAGCATATTAAAACACAACATAAAAAAACAGCTTCAGTGCTTCAATCTTCAGGAGACAATCATTCTGTCACTGGACAAAGTAGGTTTCTGTTTCATGTGGACGTGAAGTCATTCAATATTTTCCTTTCCAAATGAATAATGGAATACAGTTCTTGCGAGGTGTGAAAACAGATTTTATTAACTAATACTTTTTATTTGGAGACAAAAAAACATCTAATATAAACCTAGCTATTTGGAGTGCCTTGTAATATATTTTCTCCAAGTCTCTTAAAGCAGAATTGAAAAATATGGACCAGGTAAAAGGAGAGTGGGAGTAAAATCTTTCTTAAACTTGACCTTTGGTGTCAAGGAAGACTGCAGGCGGTAGTATTTCAGATATTATATCATATTGTAATACCACACTCCTCATATAGCTTCATTGGTTCTGTATTGATTTTAAAGGAAGATTGCTTTTAAAGTTATGAAGTTCAGCAGAAATTGGGCTAACTCCTTTTTGGATAGGCTTGTTTGCTCTTATATGGAAAAGCGGAAACCATATTTTGGACTTGCCTTTTCTCTTTTTTTTTTTTTTTTTTTCCTCCTTTTTTTTTTTCTCCTTTCTTTTTCTTTTTCTCTTTTTTATTTTTTTTCTTTTGTGTTCTCCCACGTCCCAGTGGGTAACACTTTGGAAAAAAAACACTTGACTACTTTTTAAATTCCAGTACCCAGTACAAACTTAAATTTAGGACTGGTTTATTACAGTTTTTTATTAAAGGCTTGGTGTTCTTTCTTGAAGTCCCTGTACACATTACTCTTTCCTGAGAGAATGACTGCATAAACAGATATATTAGATGTTTAGCACAACAGAAGAAGTGAGATGAAAAGGGTAAGCAGAAGGAAGATGGTAGGACCTTCCTAAAGCACATGTGTTGATGCTGGGGTAGAAATTCACTCTGTTACATCTTGACTATTAGTAGTTCCTTCGCTCCCGGGGACACTTCCAGCTGCCCTTTTGCACCAACTGCACTTTTTGCCAGGGGAGACCTCCTTCTTCTTATGTGGCAAATGCCGGATCAGTTGTTGGTGCATGGAGATGCTCTAAGTGGGCAAAAATATCCTGCAGGGGCTGGTTGGGAATTGCAATCTGATTACATTGTTTTTCAATTTCTTTCCGAATTAGTGACTGGTTACGCTTACAAGGCAAAATTAACACCTGTACTCCTATCATCACAAGGAATCTTTGAGCATTAATTTCATCAATATTCAGACAGTGGATAAATTTACATAGGGGCAGACCAGCTGTGTGTTTGCTCCAGGTACAATAGAAGTGAGCTATTTCTCTTTGGAAGTCACATGTTTATCTAAGTGTGGTGTTGAGTTCAACCCTAGTGACCAAATTTAGGTCCAGTGTCTGGTTGACTTAGTTATATGAGTCTTGAACAGACTTCAAGTAAAGCTTCACACAAGAGTCTGTGAAAATTCAGTGTAGGTTCTTATATGCTTTGAAGAAATTGTTTCTGTAGTACATGGTGGAGGGAGAAGATTGGGAAAAATCCTAGAATTTTAGGAGCAACTCTAAGGAAAAATAAATGGAGCCCCCTAATTTTGTCTGAAATGAGTGTTCCATAGAAATCAAGACATATAATAAGTGCTAAATAGCCTTTTAGCTGTTTTTGAATTGTAGAGCTTTTTCTTATGTGATACAATCAGATTGTATCACCAAGGGGCAAAGCCCAGATTACATTTAAGGAAAATTGCCTGAATGATATCCATATGTAGATGTACACAGTTCACGTATTATTATGGCAGAAAATGTAGGAGAAATACCGTGCTGTATTGTATGGCAAGACCCTTCCAAATAACTAGGAAACTGGATAAAAAAAATCCTAATTCATACTTATTTGAAGTCCTTCATTCAACTTTCTTCATGTTACTTTCATGCACAAATCTATTTGGGCATTACTCATGAATGAGGGTCAAAATGATTTTGCATAGTGCCTTTTGGAGCATATTCTAATTCCAACAGATTAACGTTGCAATAGTTGCAAGTGGCAAATATATTTACAGTGGGAGCACTCAAATACACAGTAGTTTGTTAGCACATCACTACATAGCTCTCAGAAGTAGCTATCAGACCAGACCTAAACTCTCTCATCCAGCCTTCTGCTCCGGACAACACCCAGGGCACTAGGTGTTTCAGGAGAAAGTATGCAATATTTAAGGATTAATGTGCTTACAGCTCACATTCCTACCTACATGTTTTGGCTTTAAGTTGGCATATGCGCTGGAGCATGAGATTATATTTCCCTAATTTAATGTTATCCTATTTAATATTGGATTGTCAGTTCTTAAAACCTCAGGGGAAATTCTGGCTTGCAGAACTCTACTGCAAATAGTTGACTTGGTTCAGCAAATATTAGGCACTGCAGAAAGCAAATGGTGTTTGGGATTCTGACAGGTGAACTCCAGCAAACTGAGCTGGAGTGGTTTGCATGATTATTACCCAGATTGTCTCTGCTAGAAGTTCCTGCCTTCCTGCTGCACCAGATGTCTACTGCTGTGCTAGCTGCATCCCTTCACTATTTGCTTTCTCAGCCCAAACTGCATTAACAAAACCTTGGTGTTGAGTTGTTATGCTAAACTGTGATGTGAAACCTTCTGCTGATTCCTCTAAAGGCTTGTAACATCTCAAACTACCTCCCTGGAGCTTGCTTGTAGAAAATCTTTAACTTCTGTAACTCAGCATGCTTAACAAGGAAGACCACAATCCCAAAACCTAATCTGAAATAATTGTTAGAGTTTGCAAGTCACGTCAAAAAAATGGCAAATTTTGGCTATTGTATGGCACAGACGTGCAGGGAATCACTGTGCTTATGGAATTGTTATGTCCCAGATTTAGGAAGACTGGAGTAGGAACAGCAGTGAAATATCATCACCTGCTCACCCAGCAGCCAGTGCTCTGTCTCCCAGCTCAATTTTTACAGCCCAGTTCTAGGGCCCCACATTGCCAGGCACACTTTTAACTCCTGCATATGTGAGTTGCTCCCCTATTGCTATGTGGCTGCACAGTGCCTTGCTGGAGTGGTTCTCAGAGGCCACACTGGCTCAGCAGTGCTCCTGCAATGCAAGTTGGAACAGTAGCACACTGCTGACAGAGTGATGCCTACATAAGCAAGAAAGATTGTGAGAAATTTGCAGGAAAAGCTTTGTAAGACTGCTCTAGTTTTTAAATAATAATTTAATTTTTTTTTTTTTCTAAAAATGATCCAAAAAATCTAGGGCTTACAGGGGTCAGTAAATGTGGCCTCTGCCTTGTTAATTAATTTGTCCATTCCTTCTCTATTTTACACATCTTTAGCCTCTGTTAATGGAATATGAGTGATGGTAATGCGGTGTTTTGAGTGTTTTCTGTCCTTAGTCTAGGATGGAATGGTGGCTATTGAACCTAGACTGTTGGCAAAGTAGGCTTTCATCACTTGAAAACCATTTTGACTTTAACATAGACAAAACCTTTTTATCATCATGCTTTCCATCAACTAGAGGCAGGCACCTTCTGAATTTGCCACCTAGGAAGGAAAGTGAAATTTAGGGCCCTGACCTGTTGGAGTTACAGGCATCAATCTGTCAAACCATCCCCTAGCACACCTGTGTCTGTTACAGTGTCTGTGGCTACTTCTTCCGACACATGTTTTACCAGTGGTTTCCATTACTCAGAATTAAGGAATTCTGCATTATGGGAAAAGAAATACATGGCCCTGCAGAATGTAATGTCTTTATTACTCTCTTTTTTTTTTTTTTTTTTTTTTTTTTATTGCTCAAAAGTATACTAATTACACTGCAGGAAATCTGTGGAAGATATGACCTTCTTAGGGGAACTTATAACTTAACTGAAAAACAGAACAAATAGATATAGGCAAAGGAAGAACTGGAATATAAGAGGAAGGATAGAGTCTAGGCAGACTGATTGACAAATATTTCATAACATGACCATAGGCTGGAACTTCTCTTGTGTCATGATGGAGATTTATAGATAAGATCATAAAACACGGAATATCTTACTGGGTTAGATCAACTGCCCGTTTAGCCCAGGATTCTGTTTCCTCTCTGGGCATACACGATGCCACTTAAAGAAGGACATAAGTTTGGCCACTTTCTGCAGTCTATATATAAACCCACAAGCTACCACAGCGCTCGTCCAGTCTGACCTACATGACATAAAACTACAGAGCCTCATTGAATTAATTTCTCTTTCGACTAGACGAAGACATCTTGCACCTCAGTGACACTCTGCTGCTTAACACCAACTGCAGATTTACCCAAAGATCTTTGTGGCTTTGTTTTCCCTTCGTTTAGTGTGCTTGAAATATTAATACACTTCCTTATTTTTTAATAAGCTATCATCACCAACATCAGCACTTCTTTTTTTTTTTCTCCTTACTGGCTTTCACAGCCCAGCAGTAGAAAGGAGAAAAAGAGCTACCATAAAAGTTAATGTATCAAACGATAGAGACTAGTTCCCTGATAGCAAAAGCTGGGAGAGGAAGGGCAAGGATTCCCTGAGCCTAGAACATACTCTATTTACAACCCAATATCCATCATACTCCTAGTATCAAAAGGTAAAATCACTCAAATCTATCAATTTGGAGGCAGGGTGATTCACTCATGCTCATGTCTCAGTCTTATATATTATATATTTTTGGGTTTTGAATCTCTGTGTATGTCTGCATCTGTATATTTGTTTTTTTGGGTTGGGTTTTTGTTTGTTTGTTTGTTTGGGTTTTTTAGTTAGTGTTTTATACCAACAGTTACTTAAACACTTATGTGGCGGTTTGCCAACTGAAGTACATAATGTTACATCCTTACAGAAGTTTTCTGCTTCTACTAACCATACAGAAAAGGGCTATTCATTTCTTAATTCTGAGGATTGTGTACCAGATCTGTGTTTGATGTAGACTGGCTTAGCTCTGCTGAGGTAAACAAAGCCTGCTGAATAATGGCAGCTGAGGCCAAATGAACCAAATGTGTAACACCAAATGAAGTATTACACAGAAATGCACAGTGAACAGGAGCATTGCAATCCTCATACAAAAGGATAATAAACATCTGAAAGGGTTTTCTGCAGATATCTGATTTTCTTGGGGAAATTCTTCACCCTGCAGTTTGCAGAACTGCTCTACATTTTCCCTATTTCTTTTTTTTGTTTTCATACTCCAACACTAGGTATAGCCACGAGACAGAAGGGACATTTGGAACAAATTTCTTGTCAAACTGTAAGGCAAGTGAAAGGTAACATAACCTCTGCTCTCTCAGTAACTTTCCAAAACAGCTGCCCAGCATAAACAACTCAGGAATATTATTTTGTGCCCAACAAAGTAAATCATCCAACGTGGGAAACTGTTATAATATTTCAGCTCTGTCATGATTTACTAGATGCAAACCCAAAATATTTATGGTTTCCTTGATAGGTTTACATTTCTTTTCTTGATGCGAGGGGAAAAACTTCCTGTAAATAATATAATTTAAACTGCTGTTCAGCTATATCTGAACATCATTGCTCAGAATTTCCAATAGTCTTTGCACTTTGCATAGATGTTTTTATTTATACTTTGACATGAAGGGATATATTTCAGAATTTATGTAGTACATTAGGCTCACTGTTATTATATTTTTACTTTGAAGATTTTCAACATTTACGGTAAAAATATCAATTTTTTTTTTTTTTTTTAATTATGGAAGTGCTTAAAGGCCACGCAAAGCATAAAGCTATTGTGTAATTACTTGCTCACAAAGCTGTCAGAGTTTCCAGTCTCTACAGAACTACTTGCAAACTGAAGTAATGTGCTAATAAGATGGCAGCACACTTATCCTTGAGCCAGGCTATGGAAGGGTGGGTAGAGGAATTGCTGCATGGACAGCTCTACAGGAGAGCTGAGGAAGGTGGACCCCAAATGGGGCATATGTACCTCAAACACTGAGGGCAGCTGTCCTCCTCCCTCTGCCAAAGAAAGCCTCTCAAAGCCCCTGGCACCAGCTCAGTTGGAAGGAGGAGTTCAAGTGCTGAAACGTCTTTCTATGGCTTGGGCAACCCAGACTGCCTTTCTTCTTCCTTTTTTTAGGTGATTTAATTAGAAATGTGTATGAATATATGGAGGAGTTTCTTCTGTTGCTGTTTTACAAGGTAACAGCACTCATATGGGTTCCTCCTATTAAATTTACAGTTCTTGTCACCCCTGGATTTATGATTGCTGAATCTGGAATGTTTCACCATTTGGATTTCAGCCTTCTGTTCAAAATTAAATAGATGTTGGGGGCTTTGGCTCAGGGTTTACATAGTCTCTGCTAACTGTGGAAAAGCTGTTATGACTTAAGGTTTGGATCTTTGAGGCTATCTCCCTCATGGAGACTGTGTTCCCAATGATTAGCCTTTTGCAGGACTGTAATGTACCATTGCAGGACTACAGTGTTCCCAATGATTAGTCTTTTGCAGGACTGCAATGTACCATCTAGGTTGCAGTGCTGTGGTCCCTTGGAGCTCAGCTTTACATGTGGAATCCTTGTGGAAACCCATTAATAAGCAGTAGGACCCTCTGTTTAGTTATGAGCCAGGTTGGCTCTTAGTTTTAACTCATTTTTTCTCATGCAGTGACTGTGGAAACATTCCAGTCACAGAATTAATCTACGGAGAGAAAGGCTGTAGAAAGCAGTTGTGCTGCAAGCTCCAAATGAGAACACTACAATATGTTGTACACTGGTAGGTCTGTGCAAGTGTGGCATCTGGAGGCAGGACCCTATGGCATACAGGTGTGACATGGGTATGAGAAGAGAACTGCGAGAAAGAGTCCTTCAGCATTCTCTACCCCTGGCAACTGGTCCAGGGCAGGCTCCAGACGACTTGGTGAAGGCCACAACTACCTCAGTATGCCTAAATGACAGTCAACAGCCGGTGGATCTGGAGGACTGCTGGTCACATCCCGAACGCCAGCAGGAAAGCAGGTATAGCAGGATGGCTCATATACTGCCTCTTGGCTCCAGTGGTTCCCCCAGGATTGGCAAAAGCAGGTTTCTCAGCAGAAAGTGCTGGCATTGCAGTGGGAAACAGCAACATCAGTTGATGAAGCTGGTCCTGCTTTTAAATGGACTGGTACCTGTGACCAAATGTCTGTTGACCAGAGCATGATAAAATTTCTCTAATGAGAATCTATTAATGTTAGCAAATTCCCATCTAGGCAGCCAAGCTCTGAAATTGGCTATTAGCTTTTTATTTAGATATCTTAGAAAAAAAAAGAAAAAGCAATACCCCTGTCTAAAACTCAGGGCATGAACAAACAAGACATTTTAATAAGTGTGCTAATGTTCTTATTACAAGCCTCTTGGTGCACCAAAGCAAAAGCCTTTCCTCACAACTCAATTATTTCCATTCCCTCCATCTGCACAGAAAGCCCAGAAAAATATGTGGGCTTAAGCACATTTGGAAAATCAGCAACTTTGAGTACTGACAGATCAGGGTTGGGGGAGTAAATCTCCAAAGACTTTTTGTTGATTATACCCTCCACAGTCTGTCCCAGCTTTCTTTCTAAATCTCAGGCTGTTAGTTAAAGCAGCTCTGCTGATTTTATTTCCAATAGTAGTAGATAGAGAAAGAGAGAGGGAAGGTCTCTGTGACATCCAAGACTGAAGCATAACTGTAACCGTAAACTGTAACTGTATATGCACTTATTTGCTGTACGGACAACTGCTCATCCCAGAATCAAAATGGAAGGCAAAGTAAGATCTGCCTCTCATGACAGCTTTATTGCTTTTCTCCCCTGTAGGCATTACGACACTTATTGTAGCGTTTTTGGGAGACTTTGAAGTTCCTTTACTTCTAATTGCAGAACTCGTGTCATTTGGGGAATTTGAAAATAGCTTCTTTTCATCTATTCCAACAGTCAAATGTTACATGCTAATGTTTTATTCTGCACATTATGAATTCAGAGATATAGAATTGACTGGCATTTCGCTCCACAACTTGCCACAATTTTCTCAGCTGGAAAATGCCTATTTAAAGTCAGTCACTGCTGCTCTGCCAGGAGATGTCTATTAGAATAGCATCTTTTGGAGTCAAACTCCTGCCCCACCAGTGGCAGCCTCACTGCTCTCCGATAGCATTTGGACGTGCTCCTCCAGACCTCTGCAGTTGTGTGTAGTCCCTGTGCCAGGCGGTCATGGAAACAGGCTGGGAGGAGATGCCTGGAGCTGCCATCCCTGTGCAGGATTTGCTACTGAACAAAGCATGGACCAGGTTGATAGCTGGAATAGGATCCCTGAGACAGGGATGTACTTCTGCTGAGTTTGGGCTGTAACAGTGCAAAATGTGGATATTGGTATAGTGTAAATAATAAAGGGAATAATAAATTGCAAAATCAAACCCTGTAATGAAAAAATAAATAATCTAGATAGAATGTCTTCGAGCGCCTAAGCCTGATTTATTAGTAGTTCTGGCTGACCGTTATTATTATTAGGTGAGCAACTAACAGTGATTTTTCACCTGATGCTCTGCAAATTAACTATGCTACAGGATGAATGCAGGGGATTTGTGTTTATTGTTTTATGAAATTATACAGTAGGTAAAAATTCACTTGGAACATCACCACCATCACTTTGCAATTTATGACTTACAGCACATCTGACACACAGTAGTAATGCTGCTCAACATAGATGAACAACAACATCAGTATCACCGGTCATTTGGAGCAGTGAATAATAGCAACAAGAGCAGAGCCAACACTTACTGCAGGTTGGCACAGAAATCCACTCACCTGCAGGTTATTCTCATGTTTATTCTATGCGAAAGAGCGCAGGGAGGCTTCAGCTTTTCTGACATGCTATATGCTAATGTTTTCCAGACCAAAATTCTGTGCCAGGTATCCTAATTATGTACAAATTCCCTCCCACCCACCACCATTATAGTGACAGGTGAATCAGTAGCTATGTTTATTTGCCCTCCTCAAACAGGATGCAACTGTGACCCAGAGAAAAAGAATGCATTTGCATATGCAGAAGAAGCTGGTGGCAATTTGCGTTTTAGTTTAGCTCTTACTGTAGCAAATGACATTACTGTAGACCCCACATATTTCTTTCATGTCAGCTTCTACTTACTGGTTTCCATTTCCTAGAGTTAATACAGAAATCAATGATGTCAAAAGGAAAATTCAATAAGAAAATCTTCTATGGCATAAGCTTAATTATAGAAAGTTTTTTTTCAAAAATAGAAGAAATCAAAGTTCCTGAGCCCTTTACAGGTCTTTTTACACAATACGAAGTAGTTGTATTAATACATGAAAAATTATGAGTGAAATTTTATTTTTCTTTGCATAAAATAACCCATGGGAAAAGGACTGAAAACATTTTGCTGTTTACTAAATCACTGCAAAATGTCATCTTAACTGTGCTGACAGGAAGGAAAAGCATTGCAAATTAAGTATGATACAGCAATCTTTTAAAATCTTTTAAAATCTTGATGTCCTTCCTATCAGCACATTGATTCAGTCATTCAAGCCCACATATTGAAACCAGTTTAGAAAAATGTTGGGAAATAAGCTGTCCCTGGTGTTCTCGGATCTATAGAAGCTATGTTTGCAGTCTCTTAATTATCTAGCTAACAAACTGAAGTTGAAAATAATGATTCATATGAATTTTGTTAGAACATACTGCAAGTGTTGGTGGCTTTTATGCAAAGAGGGATGAGGGGCTGACCTTAAGCTTGATTCTAATATCTCTATTTTATGAGGGCTTTTGTGTTTCACAGTGAACTAAGTGCAGATGAGCTCTTACTGGCAAGAAGAAGGGCCTCGGAACCTAGCCCAGTATGAGATACATATTTTATATGACGTTAAGATAGTTCCCCTAGAAGAATTCAGTTCTCAAAAAAAAACCTAACCCAAAAACCAAAACAACAAAACAAACAAACAGAAACCCCAAAAGTCTGACAACTTATTGTGCTGTGTAAGGGTGGCACATTTTGAGGAGTGAAAACAAAATCTTTGCAACAGATCCACATTCAAACCTCATACATGCATGTTTTTAGAAAGTTAGGGTACTTTACTTTTTAAAGTAAGAGTTCAGATTTAATTTAACCTCAAGAACACCTATTATATGAATTCTTCTTTCCCCCCTTTCTGTGCATTTTCCTCAACCTTTACCAGTGTTCAGATGGTATGAATTTCCCCTACATTCTCAAAGCAAAAACCTGGTACTAAGCATTTTCCCCCTCATAGCATGTAGATAGCAATGATGACATATGAATTATAGCTCCACTCTTTTGCATTGCCCTTTGAAGGATTTTATGTGGGGTATCAAGTTCAGCTCAAAAGCATGCATTCCCTATTCACTAAAGACACAAGGCGAGATTTTAATATCTTAAAAGCACATCCATTCTAGAATAAGTACAGAATGAGCACTGTGCTTACTGTGTGCAGATCTATGCTAGAGGTAGTAAGTTAGGCTTGGGAGAACAGGCTCCTAAAATTATAGCTTTTTCCCAGACTAGTACTTAATTTTCCCCTTCAGCAAGCTCTGTCACTGATGCTTAGCTGTGCTATAACATCTTCTTCTTTTCTTCTCTACCTGTCCAGACTTGGGGCATGAGATTCCCACTCCACCCCAAAGTGTTCAGTCAGCACAGGTTTGGCTACAAGGGTAGGCAAATATATCCCATATTTATTTGCCAAAACCTGCTTGTGAGAGCAGCAGCAGAAAGAATGCAAATGCAGTAACCCTTTCACATCTTCTCTATCACTGTCAGAAAGGAACAGAGCAAAAATCGAGGGTTTGTTTTTTTTTTTTTAACAGAAATTGGAAGACCTCAATGCCTGATTAATTTGTGCTTTTGGGTTTCTGTAATTGCTAACAATGTTGGATGCAACATTGCCAGTGTTTGCTACTGTGGTTTTTTTCTGTCTCTTGTCTCCTACATCACACCTCTTACACCATCTTTTGGCATTTCCTTCTTTGTACTTAAGACTTTCCCATCAGTACATTTCTTACAAACCTTCAGAGATAATTCCCAGACGACAAGTCACCACCAAACTATGTCAACTAATCATCACCATGGCTTCACAAAAGCTATGAAACTATTAGCCACATCTATGCTCCAATGCAGATTAGTCATTACTATCAGAGAAAACCTTCATAAATAGAGATATTGCAGCATTTTCAAAAAGCCAAACTAGATGTCTCTCAGATCAAAACATAAAAGTGTATACTACAGGGTATCATCACTAGTGTTTTTTATTTTTCTCCTATTTCCATTTTGGTGCTCTATTGAACCCCAGAATCATAGAATACCAGATTGGAAGGGATCTCAAGGATCATCTGGTTCAACCTTTCTTGGCAAGGCATAGACTAGATGTCCCAGCACCCTATCCACATGAATCTTAAAAGTGCCCAATGTTGGGGAATCCCCCACTTCCCTGGGGATATTGTTCCAATGGCCAATTGTTCTCATTGTGAAAAAATTTCCTCTTATGTCCAACCAGAATCCTCCTGGAAGTAACTTGTATCCATCACCCCTTGTCTATTCCATGTGACTCCTTTTCAAAAGGAAGTCTCCATCTTCTTTGTAGCCACCCTTTAAATACTAAAACATGGTGAAAGTATTGGTATATAAACTAAAACAATTGCACTGCATCTAAACACACTGCATTTTCAGCTCAAAAGTGCTGACAGTCATACAATTTCAGTAATTCACCTGGTGAACTCTAGAAAACAATCTCTGAAGATCTAATTGAAAACCCATTAACTTCATCAGTATCATTCTGGGTCTTGTACTGTGAGTTGGTGAACTACAGTACTGCTTACATGGCTCTATTGAAAGAAACCAAATATCACTTTCATTTTTATTTGGAAACACAATCATGAACATTTTATTCCTTGACACGGATGGGATCAGTTTTCTTTGCACTAAATGAAGTAACGTCATCTAAGAGGCTTTGATTGATTGCAACTTACTTTTTAATACTTGAAGTGTATTAGATACTTAGAGTGTATTAGTTACTTAATCAGTTTTTCTGATAAACTATGCTGGCTGGTGTTTCTATATTATTAGAGAGGTGCTTGAAAAAAATAAAATTATACACATGCACACTGAAGAAAAGACTGAATCTGTGCATTTACATATTACTGAATAAGACACTACCTTGACAACCAATTTAAGGGCACTGAAGAAAGTTTGACCTCATCAAAATCCAATAAAGAAGCTTCCCAAAACTAAAAGAAAAAAAGCCAGAACTTCATCTGATGGAAGAAGCAAATACTGTTCTTTCAAAAATGATAAATCACAAATGAAAAAAAAACCAATGTCTAAAAGTAAATAACTCTTGGCTCCACAACCTGTCTGCTAACATTCATACAGCTCTGACAACACCTGATGAAGCAAGCTGGAATGTGACAACAGTCCTGAACAGTACTACTAACACATGCCATACGCCTTTATTAAAGATAATGCATACGCAGAATTCATCATTAATCTTCTTTTAAAACCACTTTGAGTGCAAATATAAAGTAATATAAAATATTTAACTGGAACCACTGAATTATCACTTTTGACTTTCACTTAAGTGGGAAAGGACATGGTTATTAGCACTCTGGGTTACGCATTGCCAAGCTGCAGCTGCTCTAGCACTGTGTAGGATAACACCAGGCAGTAAGAAGGCTGGAATACCAGACCTTCCTGCAGGCCATTCCAATACTGAGATACTGTTTCCATCCTTAATTGCAATAAGAAATCAAAATAGAGACTAAAAGTGGAAGTTAGGAACTTCTTCAAGTTTTATTTAAATATGTCGAGAAACGCAGTTTTTGCATGAAGTGACAACTCAACTCTGCTCCTCTGATTTGTTACAGAACTTAGTGCAAATTGTAATTCTAAATCACGCAGTCCTTTTCGATTGGATGCATTTGTCTCTCTGGCTTGACTACATCTCCTGAGCTACATTTTAGTCAGGGTTTACACTGACTCATTATAGTTAGGAAATGGAATAGAGCAGAAGCAACTGTGGCTGTTCAGTGCAGAGATTAACTGAATTTCCACTGAATGTATTAATTTGGTTTAAGCATATTGTAGAATTGGGTGACTGTGATTCAATCTCTTTAATTTACGAAAACTGGTCAGAGCCTTGTTCACCAATAGGACAGTGGGGCAAGTCACCCCACAGGAGACAGTTCACGCTTCTGAGTTCCTCTCAGATCACACCATAGTCACAATAAATCTTGTGGATTTTTTTCTTGGGCTTCTGTCACTGGGCTATGTTCAGGGTGGTGTTTTTCCCCATTTGTGCATCTGCCTCTGTGATGGTGTCTTACCACAGCTGTTTCACTTTCTTTCTCCTGTTCTACGTGTTCAGTTTTCCTCTGCTTACATCAGCACACATCCCCCCATCTACATGTGATTCCTTCCTGGGTGCTGATTCAGTGCTTCTCTGCCTTTCAGGAGCTGAACTATTTCTTATGGTTATGCCAAGAGAAGAAACATCAAACGTAGATGTCCTGTCTGAGTCATAAATCCTTAAAAAATGTCAGTATCTCATGCACATTATTATGCATTTTTGTAAAAATGTTGTGAAAGAAAGTGGGAGGGGAGAAGTAGAGGAAGAAAAGAGAAGTAAAAATACAATGAGGTGAAATAGTTTGGGAGCTGGCTGTACATACACACAGAAAACACAGTGGAGCCTAAAAAGCTCGCTGCTGTCACTGCAGCAGCAGGAGGCTGAGCTGTGCAACCCCAGCACTGCTACAGTGACACCTGATGCACTGTTGATCCCTTCCTAATTCAAATGATCAGACTTCAGAGGGGATGAAGCAAACCCCCTTCACAGCAACTCAAAATGTTACTTCGTGGTTGGTGAAGAGAAGGAAACGGGTGAGCTTGGAGGCTCATTCCTCTGGACAGCAGAAATATGGACAAGGTATGGCGAAGGGGGAAGCAGGATGGAGGGAACCAGGAGTGAGTGAGATGGAGATATTGGGAGCTCAAAGGCCATAAGTAGATTGAAAGTTTCCAGACTGGTCCTTTTTTACTTTTCTTTTTTTTTTTTTTTTTAATTTTTTTTCCTCTTTCAGAAGGAAAGGCTGATGAAAGAGATGAGCTGATCTGAAGATATGTTTTGCAAAAAGCAGCACATTTCCCTTACTTCTAAATCACAGGATTCCTTTTTTACTATTATGGAGATAGGAATAAAGTCTATTATGGTAAGTGGTATGATTTCTGCTACATCTTAACAGGGTTTTATTTTGTTTGGCATAACTTTATTGATCTGTGTTTCATTCCAAGTAACATGGGCCTCATTTGCCTTTTTCAGTCATGAAGAAAGTTATTTATTTCTCAATTACTGCTGTTGTATGAATACAGAACCTGAGTTCCACATAATTGCACAGGGCAGGCATGTATGACTGTGTCAACTGGTAAACTAAACATGCCCAGGACTGTACCTAGGCACTGAATGTGCCTGGGCTACATGACATATCACAGATTTATGCTTTTAAATTCTCTTAGTTTTTAAGATGTAGTGACCACAAATTTCACCTGCTAGGAATCGCATCTGGTAAATTCCACCTCCAAAACTTGCCTGGAAATTGTTTGCTAGGACTGGATAAAAGCATATAAGGTAATATGTCCTAACAATTCAAGATGAAATATCATTGCTTTCCAGTGCTCAGAAACTGCTCCGAACAGTATTTTTTGATGTAAATTTAGACTGTGATTAGTTGTCTTCCAGGTCAATGAAGCAGACTCTTCCATTACTGAATCTTTGGACATTCACATAGATTTAAGTCTTTTCAAAACAGGACAAGAATCTGTTTTATTTCCTGCACTGTTTTCAAGCTTATCCTTCACAGTATGATTCTTGTTGTTGGTGTGCTAAATGAGATGACTTATTTGATGTGTATATTAAATAGAAATAGAAAGTTAAACCTTTCCATTTTATGAGTAAGTATTAATATAAGCAAGCTAATGGCACCGCACTGTATTGAGTGCTGTGCAAAGTCATAGTGTGAAACAGTCTCCTGGAGATTACACAGAGCTCTCATTCCAAATTGACAAAGATCCTGAAGCAGCAGGGATAAGGGGCACATGCACATAAAGTTGATGACTCAAAAAAAAGAAAGCAACAAGTGAGTAGCAGAGAGATGGGACAAAGACAATGACTTGGGTGTTACAGTGGATGTCAAGTGGAGGATGACCCAATGAAGTACTATTACTGCAAACTGGGCACTGGGCTGCTTTAGGAGGAGGGTGGCCAGTGGGCTGAGGAAAGCTCTCATCCACCTTTGCTCAGCACTCGTGATGTTGTCCTGGAATACTGCATCCAATCCTGGACCTCCCAGCTTGAAAGGGACATGGGCAATCTGGATAAGGTCCTGCAGCGAGTTACCATTATGGGCAGGCACCATGGGCATGTGCTGTACAAAAAGTAGAGGGAGCTGGTACAAAGTCTGGTGAAGAAGAGGGTAAGAAGTGATATGGTTGAAGCCTATGTATACTTGACAAGAAGGTGCAAAGATGTCTGACCCAAACTTCTCTCATGTCAGCAGATAATATAACAAGAGTTGGCAGTCACAGATTGTGGCTAGGAGGGTTGGATTAGGACCATTTAAGAAAAAAAAGCCTTCTTCGCTAGGACAGTAGTGTTGGGGATGAACAAGCTAGCAGGAGCGATTGCTGAGCCTCTGCCCTTTGCAAGGCTTAACTGAACAAAGCAACAGCTGTCTTGACCTAGTGCTGGCATCACCTGGCTTTAGGATGGAAGTGAGCTGGATTGACTTGGTGATCTGCAGCCAGTGGATCCCTTTCTGTGAGGGAGAATCCATGTGCAGTAACGCCGGGCATGAGCCTTGTCCAAAAAACGATCACATCTACATCAAGTTGTGCAGGAGCTCCTACTTTATTCTAGTTCAGTGCATGATATTTTTGATCAACAAGGGTAACTATTCTCATAATTACTTTGCCTCTCTTGTTTTTTACTCTGTCCTGGCAGATCAGCAGTGGTGTTTACATTTTGTGCAAGTGTATTCTGGTTATTAGTAGAGATGATTTCTTTCGTATGCTGGGAAATTCACTTAATCTTCAGTCTAGATACTGAAGGTCATCATATATTTCAGCTATTTTCTGTTCCTAATAAGTGGTATGCAATTGAAGTTTTCATCTTTATGGGCTTCTTTTGCATTCCTACTATGAAATGTGAGTACGATCTCAAGGAGATCCAGATTTTGCCTATGTGCACTGAAAATACTTGAATCTGCTGACAAATATATGTCAGTACTTTATGAGAACTTGGTATGCACTGATGGTAGGATATATTTGACATGATTAATCAGAGACCAGCTCATGGAGATATTAGCCAGAATGCACAGTGAGAGTGAAAACCACTCACACCCAAATTAACTTAATAGAAACACTGCTGCTAACACATCTAAGTGCGCTGAAGATAAAATACAGTGGCTGGTCAAAGAGGAGAGCAGGGCTAAGCATTTAGTCCATTAAATATGCAACTTCCAGTCTGGTCACACTGTGTAATGTACAACAGTGGTTTGTACATTTGAAGCAATGATACAACAACATGGCCTGCTATCAAAATTGCTGTCCTGTTGTGAAGAAGACCAGTGCACCCAGTGTTGAGGACACAGCAAGGCATGCAAAAGGTGCTTGGTATCAAATTAGGTCGGCACACCATAAAAATCAACACAGGCTTCTTTCACACCCTTCATGCAGGAGGTTCCCCATTACATTCCCACAAACTCCTGATCTGCGAACATCGTCTTACTGCATACCAGCTTCACTGATTCGGCCATTTTAGAAAAGTCTACATTGCATTTAAGGCCATTTTAAAATGTGCTCAGATTCAGCCTCTGTTCCCATTTCAAACAGTATTAAATTTAGATATTATTAGAATCAACCGGGAGTTATTTTACTTATTTGTGAAAACACTTTCATTTTTCTCTCAAATATTTTGCTTTTCAATTTAAAATAATGATTTTTAAAATTCTTCGAACTGATAATTTGCCTCCTCCTCAGCTTTTAGCCACTGGAGAAATCCTGAAGACCTGTTTTGAACTGATTAATGTCTTGTTGACACAGTCTTCATTTTTTCTGTTAGAAAAGAGGGGAAAAAAAAAAAAAGAAAAAATAGAGTCTTCATAAAGAAACAAATTAGAATAACAACAAAAACATTCTGTTCTTTTCATGAGCCTTAAAACTTTCACTGGCTTAAAGAAGTGCAGTGCTGGGCCAACTGTGTGCAGTTCTGTAGGAAGAGGAGACAGGTTTTGTTTCTTTGGTGTTGCATGGTATTCTGCATATTTATTTCATTTTGGTTTATATGAGCTTATACTTTTGATAAATAATAGTCTTATTCTCATAAGAGTGATGCGTTGCTTGGTTCCCCATGGAAGCAGAGGTTATGCATTCACCTAAGTGTGTGCTCTGTGTCTGTCTCCCCAGTACTTTCTGAAACCACTGGTCTGTCAAATCAAGTCAAAACTGCTTTCAAAGATATTAAGCTCCCACAAGTTACATGGAAACAGCTGGTTGGGAGAAAAATGATCTTATTAGCATCCCCACAGAGAGAAAAATTGTAAGGTAAATTCACCTTTTATTCAACACTAGAATTTAACAAGGCAAAAACACTTAATTGAAAAATGGCTGCTTCCACTGAAGAGAAGCACTCACACGTTATTAGACACTGAGGAACCTGATCATGAGATCTGACTCCAAGGGAAAGCAGGCTCCACTTTGTTCACTGAGTTTCTTATTAAGTGATGTATTTCTTCCATGGAGTTGCTCTTTGTTTAAACTCTCCCTGCATTTTCAGAATATCATCTGACACATCGAACAGTGTGTCTGCAGCTGTGCATCAGAGAGCTTTTGGAAGAAAAATGACAATCGATTAGCTTAAGCTCTAGATACATTTGGCTGTGGGGAGACAACTGTAAAAGAAAGAAGGCAGTCTTGGTAGAAACCATACAGATATGATACAGGGTCAGCTTGTGGAGTTGGCTGCGCAGGCAATTGCCCAGAACAGTAAAACAACCTTGGTGAGAGTGGTTGCCACTGTAATTGAAAATAGGCTTGTCCTGCTGTGACGTTCAAGGGTGTTAGAGGGCATGGGACAGCTTCTCACCAAAACATATTCTGTCCTTACTCGTGATAGGAGCAACAGTTCTCATTCCTGTCATAACTCTCCAAATCAATGCCATTTCCCCACACTCACTTGTGAAATCAGCAGCTTTAGCCCCACTTCTTCCCCAGCTCCCCCCACACCTCGCAGCACTAAAGCTGATCTTCCCCACACCTCTAGTAAACCTTGAACTGGCTCAGGATGCAGTGCAACGGAGACAACCCAGTTTCAAGAGGAGTACAGCACTGTCTCTTCTCTTGACAAGTTACATTAAAACTCTTACATGTTATTTGTAACGATTCTGAAGTCATGCTAGCTGCTGCAGAAGTATTGAAACATGGGACCTTACTGTATATCACCGACATCAGAGAAAGTTTTGCCACCGCATTTAATGGAGACAATTTTAAAAGTATATGCACTTAAGACAAATTATGTTTGCAACTTTAGATTGTAAATACCTAAACTCTGTGGACATTTAGGTTTATTTCTTACACTTGCTATAATATTAAGGCTTCTGCAGCTGAAACTATTATTATCTGCCTTTGTTGCTAGATTTTTTCAAGCTTCATAGCCTGATATTTACGCCAAAGTTGAGCAGAGGTATTGCAGAAAGTTGTCTGTTAAGTGAAAGAATCATTCTGATTACACTTAAAAAGTCCATTCTCATCCTAGAGATGTTACTGGTCCTCCTGGCACTTCAATTTTATGCACTGATACCTTCAGCAGAGTCAGTCATCTTTCTGAAACTGGAACAAGCTGTGCAAGTAAACCCTGTGGGAGAGCTATGGGGTAACATGGCCTTAGGGAAAAAATGCAGAGATGAGCCAGCCAGGCTTCATCTGGTATAACAGTTTGCAAAACAGGAGCCTCCTACTCAAAAAGGCAGGAATAAAAGAAGGTTCCTCAAAATGAACCTCCTTTTTACCTCTGCCTCCCCAGGTGTGCATATGTGCTGGTTTTGGCTGGTATAGAGTTAAGTTTCTTCATGGTAGCTAATATGGGGCTATGTCTTGGATTTGTGCTGAAAATTGGTAAAACAGGGATGAAAACTGGTAACACATGAATGATTTAGGTATTGCTGAGTGGTGCTTGCACATTCAAGGCCTTTTGTCCTCCTTTCTCCACCCCACCAGTGAGCAGGCTGGAGGTACACAAGAAGCTGGGAAGGGACGCAACAGGGACATCTGACCCCAATTGACCGAAAGGATATTCCATGCCATATGGCATCAAGTTCAGCAGTAAAACTAAGGGAAAGGTTGGTGGGGGGCTGCAGCTTAAGGAATGGCTGCGTGGTGGTGAGCAATTATTTTCATTCGCATCTTTCTTGGTTTTATTTGTCTCCCTTTGGTATTTTCCTTTTTATTACAATTTATGATTAATTTTTTTCAATTATTAAACTGATGTTATCTCAACCAATGAATTTTCTCACTTTTAGCCTTCCCATTCTCTTCCCCCATCCTGCTGCGGGAGGGGGGTGAGCGAGAAGCTGTGTGGTGCTTATTTGCCAGCCGGGGTTACACCATGTCAGCACAGAAGAGCCTTCACTTATGGTGAGAGGGGCTTTCTCCTGCCAAACACAAGCAGCCGGAGGATGAAGCTGGGTAGATGAGCTGGACTGAGTCCAGTGAAGAGCAGTATCAGAAGCCACCTGAGCATGCAGGGGTCTTCCCACCATGCCAGCCAGCCTCCCTCCCCTGCCCTGCACAGAGGTGCTCAAATGCATTGCCTTATATTACCTCTTTGATTGAGAGCTGGAATTGCAGGTGAATTGACTTCTATGAAAGAAGAACATGCTTGATCCAGGAAAGTGAGGTTTTTCTGAGAGGAGAGGACTTTCTGGCTAAAAGTCAAAACAGCTACATTTTTACTTCTTCAGTGAAATATTTTGGGGCAAGGGCAACAGTGGGAGGGTGCTAAGTGTGGGGGAAAGGGCTACTTCACCAGCAATATATTTGGAATATAATCCTTCATTTCAGACTCCAGGAACAGAGACATTTTTTAAATATAGAAAGCCTGATTGTCTTTCCTAATTATGGTATGCACCAGAATCATTACAGTGTTAAAATTCAATTTATGAAGTGTGAAAAATTGATAGAATTAAGCAATCTGTTTTCCACCGAGTCTTGCCTTTATGCTTAGCTGCGTATGAGTTATATGCAAGGTACATATTACCAAATAATGCATGTAAGACTGGTTATTATCCACAGCTAATAACACACTTATTTAATGATCCCAAGCAAACTCCAAGTGTGCTAGTATTACATTAAATCAGTCATTTAATGCTGCAATGACCACTTTTGTGGAGTTTGCTGGTACTATACTAAGCCCCATATTTAATGGTTTAACAGTTTTATTTTTTACAGGAAAAAGCTTCTGCTGTCTACTTGCTGCAGAAGAGCAATCAAGATTCAGTTTCCTTTCCTGTATGAAATATAGGCCTTTACTTTTCTCAAAAAAGTTGTAATTTATGCTGTATCATTTCCTATTAGATCATTTACATCAGCATACAGACAGGATGGGTGAAGGCACTTAGTAGCTCATGATTAACACTCATGCAGCTACAAATTCTCATTTACTAATAAAAAGAGAGAAAAATACATCCCCTGCTGTAATTCAAGTGAAGCCAAATTTTATTATTAATTTAATAACATAGCTTATTTATTCCCACACAGAGAAAATTACAGAATGCATGATGGCTGAGAGCTGTAAAGAGGTTTACATACATCTTCACGAGTGAGCAAAGTGATAACTCATAACTGGTACAGCGGAGAGTGAGTTATTAGATCACTCCTTAGAGATAAAAGGTTAGAGCAGATTGAAGCCATCAGATCTTTTAATGTCTCTGTGTATGTTCAACACTGAATATGAAAAGATAGACCATTTTTTTGTTTCATGCTCTAGCAAACCACTCTGCAACTTTTCCACAATTGGCCTTGGTTCTCCTCATAGCTTCCATCCAAGCTGTGCTGATTTTGCTGAGTTTTGTCTTTTGGATCTCAACATCTGTGTGAACTAGTATCCAGCTGCATAGAATATTAACAATGGTTTTTTTTTTTTCAGAAGGATTAATAGCTGGATTTTTAGTGGCACCAATGAACACACACCTAAGGAAACTTACAGGCTTCAGCTTCTTGTTCAGGGAATGGGTAATTTATATGTATACTTAGCCTGGTCCTTGCATTTTTACATGACCTTTTTATTCCAACTGCATGGTAGCTCTTGAATAAAGGCAGCAAGCAAAGCTTGTTTTGTCACATAACATAGCAACTGTGAGACTTGCTGGACTCAGGGCACTCAGGCAGAACAGCTCGTCAAGGTACAGATTTGCAGCACCTATATTAAATTGCTAAACTCATTTGCTATTCTGTCTAAAGTCATGGATTTGATTACAGATGTCCAAAGATAACATCAACGATGCAGACATTTTCACTGGCTTTCCACAGGCTGACCAGAGAGGAAAACAAAGCCTGCTGCAGCTGAAGCTAAAGGAATGCATTTTTCTGATAAGCATTGCAAAGAGCTCTATTGAGTTGTCCTGGAGCTCAAGAGTTCAATGCACCGCACAATCAAGAAATCATCTAGCTTTCACAGATCTTACTACTTTGTATTATATCGTTTGCAGGTACTCCTTTATCATGTTTTTAAATTACAGGATTTATTACTGCAGCATGTGCAATGCTGCCTGCAAGTGCAGCCCTGTTATTTGCAAGTGTTGTATTAACACGTTGTATTATGTACTTAATAAAACTCAGGTGAAATTGTTATCTCAAAAAAAGTGTGTATATAAAGACATACATGTTACTTTCCTATATTGTTGAATTTAATTAACATAAAGAAGATTTTACAGGGTTTAAAGAAGGGGACTGAGAACATGGACTTCTGCTTTACATCTAATGATAATTAACATCACTGAATTGATTGTAGCTATATTGATTTCTGCCAGTGGACTTTCACCAAAGAATGTAATCCTCCAACTTGTCAGGACTCATGCTGGCTGCATCCTGAGCAGCAGTTGGACAAAACAGAGTGCATCTGTTCTTTATTAAAAGAAACAATCTGGTTTTGGAAACATTTGTATATCTATGACAAATAAGCTTTAGTTTCCACTTGTGAAGACAGGGCAATGCTTTACAATAAAGCTTTCCTGGGAAAAAAAAGTTTTATGTACTGTAAATTAAAAAAAATAGTGGTAGAAGCACATTTCACCTTTCTGCAAGTGATGCATGTGTATGCATTTGCCATCAAGGGCTTTCAGTCATAAAGCTAAAAATACAGCCAGCTTAGAGAGGAGAGAACTGACGAGATTAAAACTAAACCAAAACACACTGTAAGATGTGATTAGAAGAACGAGGCAGGATTGACAAGGTTTATTAACTATAAGCCTCCCTGCAACCATACTTCAGCCCCAGAGGGTTTTGTCAAAATATCTTATAAAAAGGCAGTAGAGAGGGTCTCATTTTCAGAACATGCGCAACTTCAATCAGAGCTGCAGGTCCTCAAAAAATTAAGTTCATGGTCTAATAGGTTCCAGTTGCCTCTGTTTCTGTCTGCAGATCATGCTGTAAAATTACAGCATTCATGCATAGCAGGTATGATGCTCAGAGGAACTGATAGTGGAGCACAAAAGCTGTTCAAGGATAGGGACCCAAGCAGGTTTCTGTAAAACACCAGATTATCAGTTATTCACAGAGAAAAAAGGGAAGGAGAGAGGACATCTCCAGAATTTGGCATCAGTCAATATGAAATCTTAAGTTGGAATACAAAGATCTAACAATGAATAAATGGTTAACAGACTTATTACACATATATACTCTGGGTAGATTTTTCACACAGGACCAAAGCAACCTATTTCTTTTACTGTGCTTTTCTATATGTCGGACCTAACCCCTGCAAGAGAATTAGGGGGCTTTCAAATCAATTTGCTTCAAAATTTATGGGAAGATTTTTCTATCAGGATGTTTTGCATAGTAGCCGAACAGTTAAAGGCCTATCCATTTTCGACTGCTGTTTGATATAAAAAACTTAATCCACAGCTGAAAGAAAGAAAAAATTTCTGTCCCAGAAGAAAGCATAACAGACCCTGAGAAATACACTTATTGATCTTAAAGGTCTTTTCCAACCTAAATGATACTGTGATTCCACCTTTGGTTTTGGGAGAGGATCCTGGATGCATGTATTTTGAATGGAGCAGAACCAGCTGGGAAATTTCCAATTAAAACAAACAAAAAAAGAGCTGCAAATTTATCTTTTTAAATGTTATTTTTTAAAAGATTTTTTTTGAAAAAGTTATTGATTTCTTTAAGTGTGGAGAGGACTGATTTTTCAGACCAAATGTAGAACTTCTTGTCAATGAAGGATGTAATTTTTTTGTTTTTCAAAAACCAGTCAGTAATTTGGTGTCTAGTGAATACACTTAGGAGTGTGAAGATACTATTGTTCCTTTTGGTTCAAGCCAGAGGTCTGGAGTCACTGACCTCCAAGACAAATGCCCAAGTCACTGGGTCCTGATGCTCTAGTCCTCTGCTCCAGGTGTCTGCATCTGAACTTCTCGTGAGAGAGCTACCTCACTTTACACTGCACAGAAACCTCACACCTTGTGCACAACATAAGTGCTAGGCTGAGGAGCCAGATCTCTGCTTCACTGAACATTCCAGTAATACAAAACAAAGGAATCTTGACAGTGACATGGAAGAGCTCTTCATTGCTCAACAAATAGCCTGACTGCTAGCAGCATCCTTGAGTGATGGAGCACCTAAGAAATAATCTATTTTTCTTCTCCCACCTGAGAAATAAATAATAGGCTTTATTTTCCTAGTATTCAGAGTAGTAGGATAGTAGTAGGATAAATGCAGTCAAGTTGGAAAGATGTTTAGGAAGGTAGCTAGCCACACGCACAATTAAAATGACTTCTGAAGCAGCAGTGTCACCAACATGCAGCTATAAAGCAAATTGCTGGCCAAGACCTAGCCAAAAACCTATGGTAGCTCTTGCATTGTGCATAAGCAAGAAACTGCAGATAAATTGTCAGAGAAACAAGAAAGCATTGTAAACAGATTCCAAGGTCACAGAATATGAAATCTAATCTCTCAATTAATCTTTTATAAAGACCATATTTACCAATATTTCTAAATGATAGAAAGAATACCTTGTAGACAGTCATCCAGAACTCTAAAGTGTGAGTGAAGCCCCAATTTCCCTCTATAACAATTTTCTGCCAATGTAAAACCCATGACTTCAATAATATTACTCTGATTCACCCTGGTACAAAGATAATCAGGGCTCTAAAAGAGGAAATTGTCATATTATCATAATTTCCAAGAAGAAAATGGAAAAGCAGTTGGGAATTTTCCAATGAGATGTGCTCGCATCAGAAGTTGTAATTTCTTTGAAACAGAAATATCTCTCAGAAATACCATTTAGTGAGCTGCCAATGAGCCACAGAAAGGATTTCTCTTAGAAATCTGCCTTTTTGCCAGCTCATCTAAACAGTTGCTAGAAGAAGGCCTGTGTTTCTTGGGTTTACAAATGTAGGAAGGCCCTTGTGTGCAGCCTCATAAATGTATGGTTGTTGTGGCTTCTGCAGAGAGCCCAAAAGTCCTGAGAAGTCCTTGAAGCTCACTTGAAGCTTCTGTAGAAGATGTGCTGCCGCACATCTTTTCCTGGAAACGATGGGAAACCGGAACCCTAGAATACCTTGTTACTGCAGCAAAAGGAAAGATCCTACTAGCTCTGGCTGCCACTCTTGATAATTTCTGAATAAGAGTACTTTCCGCTCCCTTCCCAGTGACAGAAAGTTTAAAAGCAGCAAAATTTTGCTTCTTGCTCCGAAACCAAAACCATTTGTCCCCTCATTGCCATATTTTCCCTTGATTTCTGGCAACCTCAACAAAATAGAACAACGGTGCCGAATTCAAACAGTTGAGTACTCCACTCGGTGTACCTCCCTTGCAGAGCAAAATGCATAACAAACCATTCACATATATATGAATCAAATAAATATGTGCATACATATGTGTGTCTATCTTTATATTGTGTATATGAGCATGTGTATGTTCATATGCCTCTGTACAATATATGCATACACCTTCCATTACCCTTCATATACTTCTATTTGTAAGTTTTTGGTTGAAATTTAGCTTAGAGATTTTAGTTGAAATACTATTGGATTTAGAGGAAGTAATCAAAGAAAAAACAATGGCATCAAAGGTAGCACAGTTTTTCCATCATTGCAGTCTTAATATTGAAAGAGGAATGCAATTTTCAGAGACAAGACTTCAGGGAGTCAATTGATGGGTAGATATGGGGTCTAGTCATCCACCAGAGATAATAGTGGCAGAGATTAAACTATTTTTCCCATATATTTAACATCCCTACACGCTCTGATGGTTTGTCTCCCACATATTTCACATGCCTACACATGAGGGTTCCTGTATCAGTGGGCTCCCCCCTAGAGAGTTCATTTAAAAAAACCCTTGTCTGAGGCTGTTGCTATATGAACCAGACAGTGCTGCAATGCAGGAGTTAATTTCCTCATTTGTGGCTATAGTTCATCATTCAGGAATTTAAATGTACATTGTTAAATAGCTGTGATATGCTATTCGATTTCTGAAGCAGGTGCATAGGAGTGTTAGGTAAATTGATCCCTTTATCACCTAATTTGAAGTACCTCAATGAGATATTTTGAGGCTTAATTGATAAATGCTTGAAAATACATTCATGTCCTTTGAAAGGATATAGTGGGTGATAATATATGATCATGATGAGCATGGCAGCAGAATTGGCAACTTGGGTTTTGTTTATGCTCAGCTGCAATTCATGTGTGACCTCTGCAAGGCCTCTCTTGAGAGATCCCAGGCCATAGTCTTTCACTGAGATTGCATCATGGTGAGAGGCAGGACAACTTGTCTGCAGCTCCATAGCAGCAATTGAGAACCACACCCCAAAGCAGCATATTTAAAGCTGCTAAACAACATGGAGCCCAAGAATAAATGCTCACCTGAAAGAGTTTAAATAACTACAGCAATGACATTCCCAAATGCACAAACCCTTAGGCAAAAACCTGATTAAGAAGACTGACATTCAAAACCCTTCCCAAGCAACACCAAATCCATATGAGTCACTGAATGATCAGAGAGAAGTTGCCCAGCCCCGATGTCAAAATCAGCAGAGGAGTCCAAGAGAATTACAGATGAGAAATGGTTGCAGCTTTCCAGCAGGGAGAAAACAACTGGGAAAGCTGTCTTTTTTCTGGGAAAGGTTTCCAAAACCCGCTCTGAAATGGATTGAAACTGACGTTCCCACTGAGGTGCAACTACAGCCAAAGTGCAATTTTCCAAGATCTTGGATGGGAACAGTGAATTAGACTTAAAGGTTACATTTTAAAGACCTTTTGGGGATGGAGGTCTTGCTGTTCATCAAACTTGAAATGACTGCTGTGCAAGAAGAGGTGAGGAATCTCCCAAACATGCAAGAGCATTACATTCAAATAATGTGAAGTGGAAAAGTGAAATGCTGAAAACAGCTTTAGCATGCCAGAAATAAGATCACCAGCTGCTGGACCCAGGGGATTTTCCTTGTCTTGTTTGGATGAGCAGGGTTCTGCAGGAAAGCCGGCAGGGGATCCTCCAATGAAAGATCTCAAATTCCCTGCTCACAGCTAAGCTGAAATAAGGGGCCCAAGCTAACTTTACTTCATTGTGGAACGTCTTGATTTTAGTGTACTGACAAATTGCCTCAGTTTGGGTGGTGGCTGGTGGCCTTCTAACACACCAGTTTTCTTCTCATGTACTGTGTTATACGAAGATTAAAAGAGAGTAACACAAGAAGGCTTTGATACCTGAAAACCTGTTTTTATTTATCATGAATAAATACCAGAGACTGTACCAGCTGCTCTGCTAACATTCAGTACTGTTCTTTGTCCCCAAACCAAGAATTTAGTCTGAGACTATTATGGCTCAGTGCTTTGAGAAAACCTCAGGCTGGCTTTGGCAAAAGCATGAAATCCCTTATATTAGGTAACAACTGAAGAACTCCAGGGGGAATATATCTTTTATTTCTCTGGGGACAAATGGGATCATTTTAATGAGCAGTAATGTTCTACAGTAAATTACTAATAGAGACCTACCAATTGTGATTTCTTCACACCACTTGGCTGATAGCGGCACCACTGGACAGAGTCTCTTTTTGATGCTAATGGAGAATTCATTTTGTAATTCAGGCCTGAGACAGTAGCATTGTGCATTGTCCAGTCCAGAGATGATTAACTTCAGACCTCTGAAGTTCACAGTATTCCATCTATGAGACAGTACTGTATGCCAGAGACATGCCTGTCAAGTCCAGTTACCTACCAGTCCAGCTGACTGCAGCTAGAGACTGACTTGTAGGGCAGTCTTTGAGCATGCGGCCTCCCTCAGTGGCACCCTTCCTCAGGTGACGTCTCCCTCCTGCTGTGTGGCCACGTGTGCCAAGCTCAGACAGATCAGATGATTTTGGGCTGGCCTGTTACAGCAGGTGCACTGGGCTGCACAGCCGGGCACAGGCTCTGACGCTGCACAGCAGTGCATGAGGTACCAACCTAACCGGAGGAGTTAGCACAAGATGTCAGAGCGCTGTGTGGGTTTCAGACAAGTGTGTGACATTTATAAGGTTTTGGTCAAAATGGCAGGACAAATTTTAATTTCAAGTGATAGATATTTTTAAGAAATATTCTAAATTTCATATGCAACAAATGAAAAATTAATAGGCCTATTCACACAGAACAGAAGATGTATGCTTTCCCCAAGAATTAAATTCTTTTGGCAAAGATTCTCATTTCTACATATGTCCGTGGTATTTTGTTGCTGAGAGTAAAAATAACTATGCTTTACCGCATTTGTGAACTTCTAGGTCTGGAGTGGACAGCATAGTGTAAACAAAGCCTGAGTCATACCTTATAATCAATTTTGTTTCTGTTCATAGCATCTGAAAGATAAGGACGTAAAAGGGCATATGATAGTTGCCCGATTCAATAAGCCCCATCTGTTGCTTGCACTGGGTGAGAACAGGACCAGGGAAGAGGATGCTGGTGTCTGTCCACTGAGGTACAACTTCCCTCCCTGACATATTTCGTAATGGCAGATGACCCCACAGTGCTTTGATAGCAACTGCTTGTGCCCAGCTGCAGCCCAGCATCTTCCTGCCATTATGGTATCAGGTACCAGAAAGGGCAGGTGAGGTTAATGAGAGCTCTCACAAGCTTTTTCTAAAACTGCATCAGTTTGCAGGGCAAGGTCTGCTGAGAGGTATGAACTTGTCAGTGGAGGAAGGGGCCATGGGGAGCTACAGCTGTAATGGACACGCTAAGGGGTCAGTGCTGAGGAAGACATGAGGAAGGACAACTGTCAAGGGTAGCGATCAGCAATGAGAACAGTGGGGACCAAGCATTAAGCGTGGGTGAAAGGGATGGTGAGCCTTAGCAGTGGGTGACAGCTGTAAAAAAAGTCTGCCCAAGTGATACATTCATACAAAGGGAAGACAGTCATGAAAGGACATCTGCTGAGAGCGGTACTGAGGGATTAAAGGGTGGAAGAGGATGGGTGTTATCATAGACACCAACAAGGGAAGTTAACTTGAAGCCTTGTTTCAAGTGAAGGTTACCTCCTGGAGCATGAATTAGGAAAGAACATGAGGTCACAAGGAAGAAAATAAAGGTACAAGGATGACTCTTGATCAAGGGATGAGAATAATTGAGCACACGGAAATGCTGAAGATAAAGTGAGATTTAAAAAAAAGTTACTGCAGTTACTAAACATATTTTCCCAAGAAGCTCATGTGGCTTTCTCCCCCTCTGTGCATCAGATGAAGTTCTCTGGACTTCGTAGAGAAAGCTTTCATCTTATTCCTTTTATTCCTTGTCATGGATGTCAGAGTTGGTAAGAGTAACGATCTTATCTTTTTATGGAAACTAGGGACAATGCCCATGATCTTCCCTCGCCAGCCTGGAGCATTACTTTGCACTAGTGAGTAGGCTTCTCTGCTGTTTTGCTCCTAAGAGAAATGGCACTGAAAACTTCCTCTTTCAGCTGTGGTTTCATGAGCAGCCCTCTTGCTAGATTTTATAAACTCAACTTTTATCCTCATAGGTAAAATTTATTTTACACACTAATCTGGGGCCTGTGGTCAGAACATCTCCATGCCCTTGAACATCACTGCCTTCCATTGTGTGCAGACAAGTAGCTGCACATCACCCACTCTTGGGCAATGTTTCCCTTGCAGCTGTAAAATGAAACAAAAGTAGGGTGGAAAGTCTTTATGGAGTCAAATCACACTGGATACAGCCTACTTCACGCACCTTTATGTGCAGAAAATCTGACTTTATAGGAGAATAAGAAAAAAGTGAAAATGTTGATACTTAAAAAATATTTTCCATCCTGCATAATAACTAAATATTTAAATATAATAATTTTTTGTAAACCAGAAGTTTCAAATATTTTTAGCTCAGGAATTATTTCAGTGTCTTTGCTGGAAAATGTTTCAGTGCATTTTGGTCTTACCTGTTTACACATATTGGTCTTCCCTTTTTCTTCACCTGTTAGAAGAAAGTTACCTACATTAAAACGTATTACCCTGCAACAGTTTGCTATGTCATGAGAGTCATATTCAAGTTCCACATCCCTGATTAAGTGGTATTTTTGATGATATATTCAGTATATCTATATACCATTAGATCTCATAATGCAACAAGGTGCTTAGATAGAAGGAAAAACTAACAATATTTTTGGATAAGTAATCTGGCTTTTACCCTGGTTCTCATGGCTACATTAATACTTGTAAACCAACTGGGCCAAGGTTACTGTCTGCTACCAAGGCCAACAGACAGAGAATGTCATAGAAGCATGTTGTTAAACTCACTTATCCTTCAAAACAGGATAGCCACCCACTGACTGCTTACTAGGGATGGTACCTGGCCTGTATAATTTTTGGGGAAAAGTGCTAATTGGCTCAGCCAAAGTCATGCCAAGAAATATTTCTAAAATTTTATGATACAGACAATAGCTTTTTAGTATCTATAAACATTCATGGCAGCTGCTTAATTTATCGGCTCTAGGACCATATACAGCCCCAAATTACAATTCCTTTAAGACAGCATTCCACATTATGCAGTTTAAAGCTGAAGGGGTATATTGTTTGGATTTTCCCTGAGAAACAATTGAAAAATGTTGAAGTAATGGATATTTTCTTATAGAGAACATTGATTCTGCAGATGCAGCACTTTTGTTTTGACAATCATGAATGAGCAACTCATACTTAACGAGATGCAAATTTTAATTGAACAATGAATTCTTTAAGCATTTTTCTATGTCAGCTTTGCTATAGCTTTTTGTGTGCATGTGTTTCATAAACAATCATTCTGAACAGTTCTATAAGAGTGCAGAGTAATATTTCATAACTGGGAAAATTACTTTTAGCAAGGGCCTACAAGGATGCTGGAGAGGAGCTCTTCGTCAAGAACTGTAATAATAGGACAGGGGTTAACGGGTTAAAACTTAAACAGGGGAGATGCAGGTTAGATATAAGGAAGAAGGCCTTTACTGTGAGGGTGGTGAGGAACTGAAACAGTTTGCCGAAAGAAGCAGTAAATGCTCCATCCTTGACAATGTTCAAGGCCAGGTTAGAAAGAGCCTTGGGCAACATGGTCTAGGGTGAGACATCCCTGCCCATGCGATCTTAAGGTCTTTCCAACCCTAACTGTTCTATGATTCTATGATCAAAGAAAGAAGCATGCGGTGTTGTGCAGGCCAACTCCTACTTAGTCAGAGGCCAGCTTTTCTACTGATAAGATTCCAGGATGTCCTGGGTTCAGCAGCAGCAGTCAGTTTTTCTCCTTAGTAGCTGGTGCAGCACTGTGGTTTTGACTTTTGGCCTGGGAATAATACTGATAAAGCCGATGTTTTCAGTTGCTGGTCAGAATGTTTACCCTGACCAAGGACTTTGTGAGTCTCATGCTCTGCCAGGGAGGAGGAGAAGCCGGGAGGAAGCAGCGACAGAACACCTGACCTAAACTAGCCAAAGAGGTATTCCATACCACAGCACGTCATGCACAGGGATGTAACTGGGAGTTACCCGGAAGGGCACGTCCTCTTCTCTGTCGGGCTCATTTTCGGTGAGTGGTATCGTATTCTCTTCCCTTGTTATTTCCCTTATCATTATTATTATTGGTGGCAGCAGTAGTGATTTGTGTTATACCTGAGTTACTGGACTGTTTTTATCTCAACCCGTGGGAGTTACATTCTTTCGATTCTCCACCCCATCTGTCGGGGGTGGGGGTGGAGTAGAAACTGGGAGGCTGACTTGCCGACTGGCTTAAACCATGACACAGGACCTAAACTTAAAACACCACCATCCCCAAAAAATGAGAAGCATAGTAAAAGAGACAAGTATTTCTGGTGATTTGTCAACTAGCATACAGCGACTCTGGACAGAAATGGGACTACATTAAAATCTCTAGGTGCCCTTCACCCTCCTAATCACAACACTATCTCATCTTTCTTTGGTTGCCTATTTAATTCAGCTCATACCCCTGCTTTCCCACAAAAAAATGAGCAAGGATGCTGGGAGGAAGGAGCCAATTCCACTATGGAGTTCAAATTAATTTCCAGGGCACACTGCAGCCTATATGCCCTATGAAAACTCTACTTGATAATAATGCCGTGGAAGGACATTGTTGCATATAGCAGTTAATTCACAATACTAAATAAAGTTGAATGTAACATAATTTTTGGTATCTTCTCAATTCTGAGTGACTCTGCAATACAAACATTCCTTTAGCATAATTTTATGCCTGTAAAATAATTTGCACTGGGATGTGACTGTGTAAGGAGCATTTGGCTTGCCAGTTCAGTTTTCTTCTGTTAAGAAGATGTGATTACTTATGAATAAGCCAGCCACAAATAAACTTTGTAGCCAAAGGTTCTAGACAAATTAAAGTATACAAAAAACGAATATATAAACCTGTATTTAAAAAAAAAAAAACAAACAAAAAAACAACCCCACAAAAAACAAAACAAAACAAAACAAAAACCCCACAAAAAAGCTACTAAAGTAAGGTAAGGGAAACCAGGATATCAATATAGACATTGTCAGAACACACAGTGGAGCTAATGATTTAAATCAGCTAATGATTTAAAGTGGGAATATCTCAACTAGATTTCTGATGTAATGACAACATGCATATAACATTTGAACTCTGAAGAGCAGAACTGACCATATAGTCCAAAATATCACTGACTTCCTATGAAGATTCTGAATCTTCTTCAGAGCCTTTACCAGGATGTAACAGTTGTTTCTTTTTTATTGCAAGTTGGCCATAGCACTCAGAAATATCCATTTAGTGCTTATGAAGGATTTTTCAAATTTGAGACGTATATGAATGTTGCTAAAATATTGTTGGGGGTTTTTGCAGGCTTTAAAACTTTCATTTCTATTTACATGGCTTGTACATGATACTGCCCAAAAGGCGGAAAAAGAGGGAAAATCTGATGTGAGTGAACTTTTTCTGTTGATAGTGTATGGGAGAACTCCAAATGCTCCATCTATTTTCAGAACCCAATAAATACAGATCAAGCAAATCAGGATTGGTTTTATCAGCACAACTTTCTTGTCCATTTGTTTTGTTTGTTTCTTTCGTTTTTTTTTGTTTTTTTTTTTTTTTTTTTTTTTTTTTTTTTGTTTTTTTTTTTTTTTTTTTTTTTTTTTTTCCTTTTACTAGAACCAAAATTAAAGATGACCTGAATATGGACACTATCTTTTCTTTATCCAAACTCCTCATTTTCTGTAAAGAGGCTCAAAGTTGGTGATAGTTCCAATCAGGAAATGTTTGTCTGCAAGTAATATGCCTCAATTGCACACCATCTGAAGACATCTAGCAGTGACCTAATTTACTGAAGATATGGGGAGAGAAAAAACCCTCCTTGGAGACTGTCAGGGCAGGTTATACCTATATAATGTGGAGTGGTTGGCGCTGGCACACACATGGAAAATCCAGAAGCTCAAATGCTCATGCAAATCTGCCGAAACAATCATGAGAAATGAAAGATGTTGAATAGCATGGAGAGGTAAAGGGATAAGTCAGCCATGAAGAGTCTATTTTATATAGTTTTCCTTATTGTCCTCTATAACCCTAAAAGGGGGACCCTGACCATGAAGGAAATATTTCAAAGACAAGAAATGCCTTATTTTATTGAACACACGGACATGTGCACACAGATATAAGCAAAATTATTTATATTTGCTATTCAACTGTGTCAGAAATACATGTAATCATCTTGTTTTCCTCATTTTTATCCTTTCAGTTTCTAATATGGTCTCCCTGCCATGCTTCAGTGAGAGCTTTTCAATATGATTTTCTCTTCTTACTTTCTGTTCTACTTCTTGCTGCCAGAAGCAGGTTTAACTACTTCCTTGGTTCCCAAATTCTCATTACCTGTCCATCTCTCTCCTTTCTACTGCAATTCCTCTTCTTTCTTCCAATGTTTATATCATGGCTCCCAAAACATCTTTCTCCATTCACAGTACTTCAAGCTCTCTTCCCTTGTCACCTTCCCCAGCCCATCACCCTTTATAGACTCTTGCCTATTACCAGTTACTACTATACACAGCTGCACATTTATTTAAGATTGTAAATAGCTCCATTTCTCATTACTCCTAGTACTTAAAAATAAAAAGAAAAAGGAAAAATCCCCACCAACCCTTAAAGCCTTCTCCCTTTCCCTCCTCCTGTCTTATCCTAGAGAAGAAATAATGATCTTTAATAGGTGTGTTTTATTTTTTAATTTGGTAATATTTGTTTGTTTGTTTAAGATCTAGTTTAGCAGCTAGCATGTGAGAATCACTGTGTGTTACCTGAGGGAAAATGATACTAAAACACCGATAGTGTTGTATGTTCACCTCTGCAGAAGCCAGCCCTGCCTAGTGTTCTTCCTGGGAGTAATATATGCACCCACTTCAGTGAAAGCTCAGCTATTAAACAAGTTTGTTCTTTTCTGCTTCATGTTTTAGCATAGGAAAGTGAGATATGGGGAAAGGAGAGATATCTGCCATCATCAAGGCAGGCTTACAGGTTTTCCTGGCTGCTGGCAGTGGATGCAGAGCATGTGGAGAACCAAGACAGAGCAGTGGGCTGGTGTGACTACCATAGCCAGGGGTAGTTCACACAGGTGAGACTAACTGAGCTGAGGGCTTCTTTGTTCAGCAAACCCTGATTTTGGCTCAGCCTGGCACTCCGTATTACCATTCATACCAATTCTGCTTGCTTTGGCTTAGTATAGTTACTATAAAATTCACGAAGTTGGCCTACTAAAACTATTCCCTATTATTTACTACGACAAGCTTTCCTGATTGTGATATTTGGCAGCTGTTATATGCAACTAAATACTATTCAGCTCTGTCTGTTCTCCTATATTTGCAGTACTGCAGTTAAGTAAAATGGACTTTATTCCCCATGTTGAGGACAGAATTATGAGGCAGGACCAATTAATTTTTACAGGGACCATATTAATTTTCAATACTTCAACCAAGCCTTCTATCCCTTTTTCCTTCTCTGTCAGGATAATCTGAAGCTATTTCTCACCACATGCAAATCCCACTGACTCTCTGGAGACAACTCATGGAAAGCACAACAGCATCACCTTTGTGCTAATCCAAACCTTTTCCCAGAAGGGCTGAACATATTTTTTTGGCAGACCAGCACTTGTTATTGTGCAGTTTTGCAGTCTGTTGCCCTGTCCCTCATCCTTGCCTTTTGGCAGGTTGTCAGATATCATTAGGATGATCTTAGTGATGTAACATTGTACATTTAGATTTGTTTATTCTTTGTTTAAGAATAAAGTCACAGCAGGTGTGCATGGAAGGGCTGAAAAGTGTTAGCCTTTTCTTCTCTGGTCAATTAAATGATATTTTTTGTGTGTGTACCTGTGAGGTACAAGCATGCAGTAATACATGTGCCAGCACTAAAGTGGAAAAACCTGGGGGATCCTTAGGTACCTCTTGAGTCTTTGGCTCTCTATGTTAAGAAAGTCCTAAGAAATCTGCTAGCAGACTGGAAAGGTCACATTTTAAAGTAAACTAATAAATTTTCTGTAAGCTGATGTTATAGGAAAGTAGCTCTACTTGTGTAGAGCCTACCTTCTTCAGGAACAGAAATAGATGAAACTTCCCATAGCATTAAGTGCGTGATCTGATAGATCAGACAAGATGGCTAGGAGTGCTTCAAGTAAGACCTGTAGCTACTGGCTACTGTAATTAACTGTTGTAAATACTTATTTTGTTTATTGAAATAGTGTTTAATTGAAATAATTTGCTTAAATATGTGATTGGGAATTTTACAATTCATTTTTGGGCAAATAGAAAAGCTCAACAGTATTCAGATGTGATGAAAGTTTTCAATTTTGAGGCAATGCATTCCTCTCATTCTAGTATATTACATCATTTAAAACATATTGGAAGTTTTCTAATGGAGCTGAACAAAAATATGAAAGAAACTTTCCACAGTGGTACCATTCAGAAAACATCAAACCAAAATATTTCTTCATTTTCTGGCATGCTTATAGAGTATTCTTCACCCTGTTGGACAGTAAAAAATAAATCCAAATGGTATAGCTTCATTAAAGATTTTAACATACGGATTGTTTTGCCCTCAAACTCTATAGTATGAACCTGTTTGCACAGGTCTGCCTCTTACTGTATAGAAGACTTTAGTTCTCTCCTGACTCTATAATCCACATCCATTTCCTCTGTAGAGGAGCTCTGCAGCTCTCTGTAGAGAGACTGTGCAAATTTTCATTTTCAAATGCTAGTTAACTAGATACACATTTACAAACTTTCTGCGTATCCCTCACAATATACTACAAGACCTTTATAATAGACTCAGTTCAAGGAGCTATACTCATTGTCACCTCACATAGAGCACATCGTCACTGGCTCCCCATCTGCCTTCAAGTTTATTGGCAAACAAAGTGACCCTTGCAATTAAACCATGACATTACAAAACAGTTTTGTCAAAGGGGATCTCTACCCCACTACTGTGTTCCCATGAAGGTCATATACTCTGTTGTGTGGGCAACTTCAAACACGACCTGAATATAGTTAAAGGACAATCCTTTCTACTGTGTAAAAACCTCAGTCATATTCCCAAACCATGTTATAACCTTGAATAAAGAGGCTTTAGCATGGTTGAAGGCAGAATTTAGGTCCCTTCTACACTGCAAAAATCAAGTCATGCTTTAATTGTATTGCAGGGATAAAGATTTTGCAATTGTATCTCCTGGAATATATTTTTCTTTAGATACAGCTAAACGTAAGGCCTCAAATCTCTCAAGGACATTAGATGCCATTCTATCTTTTTAAGTACTGGTATGAAACTAAAGAATTGTGAAAAATGAAGGGGGGCAAGCACAAGAATGATTTTCACAGAAGTACGTTGATCTATACAAGTTGAAAAATTGACCCCAGCCTAGACAGTAAGGTCGTTTTACCCAACCAAACAGAATAAAATATTTTTGTTAAAAAAATTTTTCTTAAGCCTTAAGATTAATGTTTGTTCTTTACCTTAGGACAACTACAGAAATATATTTATGTATGTATATACACACAAACCCGAAAGACTTAACTTAGACTATATCCTAACTCTGTCAGTTTCTAGTGGTCATCTTTGGACTCCTCATAAAACATGAAGAATCTGCTTTAATAATTTTTTCATTTTTTTGATTCTCGTAGTGTCTCCAGCTGGTATCCCTGCCTCAGGCTTTTGCTTTCCAGTATACTGGGATCTATCTGACTTGATAGTTCTCCCTGGTGCCTCTGCACCTCAACGCAAAGACCACACGGGTCTTCTCCATGGCATCCACCACCTCAGCATTTGACGCAGTCAAGAAACAGACTCCAAGATCTTTATTTTTCTCCTGTACAAAAGATACCTAAACAAAAATTAAAGCACTGCCTATATTTCTATTTCATAAATCTTCAGTCTTTCATAAGGAAATTTTTGCTGCTGTCCACCCAACAGAAAAACAAACAAAAAAAAACATTTAGGGAGCTATAAAACAAATTATGCCTTGTGCTTCTGGCTAATGATGGGATTAGTCTCACCTAACCTCAACCATCTAGTAACTAGACATTTACCTTAATCTAGTTGTCAGGCCTCTTGTTTTTGCCAGAGGACAGATAGAAGCACTTTCTGGAAATCACTCATCTTGCTAACCAAAACATTTATGAGAAGAAGTGCCTTTTGGAAATGTCTTTTTCTCTGAACCAACCAGTTTGGTTAATTAGCTTATACTTATAACTAACATATATTTATATGAGTTTAAGGCACCTAGCTAGGCAAGATGAATCCTGCCTTCAAGTCTGCCATCAGGCTTTTGCTCCGGAATAAACTTTTTTTAGTTCTGTCTCCATTAAAAGCTGAGCTGTAAACAAGGAGGTTAAGAATCTTCTGAAAGAAACCAGACCTTTGATGCTGGTGTTTTCTTGTTTCTTTGTTTGTTGGCTTTGGGGTTTTGTTTGTTTGTTTGTTTTATGTGTTGTTGTTTGGTTTTTGTTTTGTTTTGGTTAGGGGTTTTTTTGTTGGGTTTTTTTTTTTTTTTTTTTTTTTGGCAGGAACATCACTTCCACAAAACCAAATATAGGAATGAACTTCCCAATCTCTTCCCTTCCACCAGTACAGCAACAACTAATATAGGACAGTAAAAAGAATAGTTAGAACTTGAGAAAAACAATAGTATCTTTAGGAAGTAACTTTTTTAAAGAGTCACTTTCTACTGATAAATGTATCCAATCCTTCATTTTTCCAAGATGTTTTTTTACCTGATTCTTCGTATTGCTTCCCTACTTGTTACTACTGTAATGGATTGTCCCTTTTCCATCTTTTTCATTTCACTTCTGATTTTTTTTTTGTTGTTGCAGATAAGTCAGAGCTCTGTGAATGTCTGACATCCTGAGGTGGCTTTTTATTCCTTCCTTCAGGCAGCAAAATGCCTGGCAACTGTTTCTGTTCAGCCCCAGACTCTGAGGGATGTATAGTCTCCAGTTTGCCTAGAGTATAAACATGAAACAAAACCACACTTGAGCCTATGCTTTCAAATAAAAACAATTGGGTCATAATGAGCTCTACTGTGCATTTCCACAGCAGGACCATGGAAAGACTCAAAATAGGAAAAGCGTGATGGGGACAAATCATTGCTGGTAGTCACATACATACTACCACCTGCAGTTGCATTTAAAGAAAGATGCTATTGTGTGATTTTTCTCTTCCCTTCTGTAACCCAAACCAGTTAAGCTCTGAGGTAGCAGACAGAAGTTTCCTATCTACTGTCCAGATTACAAAGTTGTCACATACATTTCCTGAAAACTCTATAGGAAGATTTCTGGCAAGCAATCCAAAGACTCCGGCATATGCCAGCAGTCCAAATACCAACAGCATTACACCTCAAGTGCAAAGAGAGAATCCGTTCATCCAGCAGTGACTGTATCTGTTTGTGAATTATTTTCCTTGAATATATTCGCATTACCCAAAGAAAACACATTCACTGAGAAATGTGCACCCTGCAGATAATACAAACAGAGCCTGTTTTACAGATGGGAGATTAGCTAACAGAATCTGAGATAATGCTACCTCAGCTGAATGCTAGATTACTTGTGTGCATTCCCTTCTTACAAATTTACACAGAAAACAATTACAAGAATTAGAAGCATGCCATCTTTTTTCTAGACTGTCCTTGAAAGATTTTGTAAACCGCTTTCTCTGGTTGGTGTAAATCTCTGCATCTGCACTGAGGATGTTTTACTTATTTGTACCAAGAAGCTGAGTGAAAGGTTTTTCAGTCAAGTCTTCATTCTGCAATTCTGTGATCATAGTTTTCCCACTGTACAATAGCTTCTGGCTCCTCCTGTTTGTTGTCCAAGCTGTGTGACTTGATGTAGGTACACTTGAGTTAGGCTATTGATCCTGTCATCTTGTTTTGGGAGAAGCCCTAACTCCTACATAACCATTTTCATGAGCTTCCATGGTTTCTGGCACATTAATAACTTTGCAACTTTGCTGCCACATAGCTTTCCATTCCCTGCTTCCACTGAGACAGAAGGACCTCACTGGTAGACCCAATGCTATAAACATTGCTAGGATGCACTCTTTGAAAAAAAAGTTTTTGATCTCACTAGCTCCTTCCTTCAGCAGATAGCTCTGCATGATGCATACCTACAAAGTCCCATCAGCCAAGCCATTCCTTCTGTCCTGGGTTCAACAGTAGCAGTCATTTTTCTCCTTCTTACTAACTCTTGGTGCAGTGCTGTGGTTTTGACTTTTGACCTGGGAACAGCGCTGATAACACTGATGTTTTTAGTTGTTGCTCAGTAATGTTTACTCTGACCAAGGACTTTGTGAGTCTCATGCTCTGCCAGGGAGGAGGGGAAGCCGAGAGGAAGCAGAGACAGGACACCTGACCCAAACTGACCAAAGAGCTATTCCATACCATAGCATGTCTTGCCCAGCATATAAACTGGGGGCAGTTACCCGGAAGGGCGAGGTCACTGCTCTGTCGGGCTGGGTATCATTCAGCAGGTGGTGAGCAGTTGTAATCTCTTCCCTTGTTATTTCCCTGATCATCATTATTATTATTGGTGGCAGCAGTAGTGATTTGTGTTATACCTTAGTTACTGGACTATTCTTATCTCAACCCATGGGAGTTACATTCTTTCAATTCTCCTCCCCATCCCGTCGAGAGCAGTGGGAAGAAGGATGAGGGGTGTGAGTGAGCGGCTGTGTGGTTCTGGGTTACCGGCTGGGCTTAAACCACAACACCTTCTCTGGTGATGATTTTACCATCAGAAACTTTTTTTTTTTTGACAGAAATACTATATCACAGATACAAAAAAGGAAGCTTTTTTTTTTTTTTTCTTGATTTTCTATTTCCTCAAAGGGAGGAAAGAAGCAAAGATGATCAGTCATATTGCTTAACTTATTTAAACAGAAATCTTACTTTGCTGTAGTACATGACACTAACAAAATCAGCGAAAAGGGCTAATAAGTGATAAAACCTAGGACTGCACTATGGCAAAGCCTGAAGTCTATTAGAATATAAAATTCCTGTGCATTTAAAGATGCTGATCATTGGTAAATATGATTTAATCAGTTCCTCTGGCTTCCAGCCAAAACTCTCTTATCCAGAAATGACTAAAAGAAAGAATTAGAAATAGGTGCTCAAAGAGGTAGAAATGTTTTGGAATGCCACCTTCCCAAATTAAATAGCTATAGAAATTGCCAAAGACAGAGCTATATCAAATCCACTGGCTTGAGACAGCTAAGTCAACAAGAACACTTAGTTATTTTAGCATTCACCCCTTTCTGAAATCCTCAATCACTCTATCTGTAGCCAAAAACCATCAAAAGACATTACTTGGGCGCAGAATTTCTTTCTGCTACTTATTTTCCCCATGTTTTCTTTCACATTAATCAAACTTAGATATGACAGTGTGACAACTGGTATAAAGGATGACAAGGTCTTTGAGAAGGAAAATATCTGGCACACAATGCCCTACACAAGCACTTTTTGGTAGATAGACTTTTTTCTTCTTCCTTCTTTTGAGAAGATGTATGTTGCTTTGATTACCGTAATCTGGTAAATGTGTGTCTTGGCCATGTTAAAAGATACAATTAATGTCTCTCACCTCTTTTCTGCTGAAAGGTCTAAAGCACACAACTGCAGCAATATTTACTTAAGCTGAGGGGATAAATTGCACTGAAATTTTACCCAAGTGCATTCTGTTGTCAGACGCTAAGGTAAGTAAAAATTTTATTTCACTAAATTGCTGTATTAGTGTTTGTTATATGACACAAGACTTGTGTTCTTGAAAGTGTTTGCAGATAGCACATGATTGAAAAGTTGTTTTTAAAAATAAGTGAAAAAAACCCAAAACAAATAATGAGGGTAAAAATATCAGCTCTGGCAATTTTTTAGTAGAAAAATATATCCTTAACTACAAAAATATTAAAATCTTTCCTTTCACAAAATGGGTCAGAAATAATTATTCTTCTTCCTTCAAATCCTTCAAATGCATTATCACTCTAAACTTTTTTGATTTTTCCTTCTTTTTAATAAGCCAACAATAGTCTTTGCATTTCCATACTCATGAATTCTGATGAAGCCTCAATTTGCCAGACATTTATGACACTGGAAATCACACATGCAAAAATACATTGATTCAGATGGAAGGATCAGAATTTTCCAGGGACAAAATTCTCTGATTGCTATTTTATTTCCATGCCAAGTGCATGTTCTCTCAGTATAATCCTCTGATTAGGCCATATAAAACGGCCTTTATTTTCATCTGCTTCTTGTCTCCTTGCCCTACTAACAGTATTAGGTTTGCAGAGAAAAAGGCCTCAAGCTAATATAAATCGTTAAGTTTCATTTCAAGCAGTTGTCCTTTATCTTTGGGATGTACATGATGAGGACAACTCAAAAGGCTGGTTAATTGCCTTAGGAATTGCAAGTTCAAAGTCAGGCTTAAAGAACACATCATTGAAGGAAGAACAAAATCTGTAGTTGAAAGGCCAGACATGTTTTTACAAATCTTTGACTACCCTGTGTTGAGATTGCTCTTACAATCTTCAGTGTGGTGTTGCTGGTGAATCACTACTGCTGCCAGTGATAGATGAAATTCTAACATCATTCAGGGGTCCTATCCCAATGCCATGTTCTGTGCAAGTTCAGAAAAGGGACGCTTAAAAATGCTAAGAATTTAAAAATTGGACACTCTCAAAATCAGAAACACTGAGGGTGGAAGGTGTCGTGGAATGGACTTGGAGATCAATGTAATCAGACAAAAGCCATTTAATACAAAGTATCAGCTCCTTATATACTGTAGCTCAAAACTGTTTACAGTAATGTGGTACATTGTGGTTGGATACATATCCTTAAGGCCCTTAACAACTAGCATATAATTGGTTAAGCACAGGCATGAGAACCTGACCTTCAAAGCTTGCCAACAGTCCACAATTTAACAATTCAGTAAATTCCAGCTCCTTCTTATCCTGCTTTCTCACTCCCTTATTCGTGTCCTCCTTTGCTCTTGGATGACCCTGAATCCATGTCGAGCTCCACACAGGCACTTGCTGATCTGGGTACATGGCCGTCCTTTGCCAGAATATCATCCACAGGAAGGGACATCTCAAAGTCTTTAGTCCAACCCTCTGCTCAAAGTAGGGATAATTTCAAAGCTAGATCAGGTTCCCCATGGCTTGTGGCAGCTGTTATGGAGATCTCCAAGGATAGAGATCCCATGACTTCTCCGGAGACTTGATCTAATACTTAGCCACCTTCAGCAGGATTTTTCCCTCATCCCATTTTATCCAGTTAGAGTTTCCAATAGTGAAGCTTTTGAGCATTGCTTCTTGTCCCTTTGCTATGCCTCTCTGAGAGCAGTATGTTGTGGTCTTCTCTACAATGTCCCTTCTGGTAGTAGATGATTAGAAATAGATCCTCCTGTGGTTTTCTCATTAAAGGTAAACAAATCCAGGGGCCCAAAACTGGGCACTGCCAAGTAAAAGAGAGTGACCCCTTTGCTGGACCTGCAGGTTGTGTGTTTGCTAGGGCTGCCCAAGATGCTATTAGGCACCAGGGCTGCCAGCGCACTCTGCAGTCTAGTGCTCTCAAAGTACAAAGCTGCCCCATAACCACTCTGTATACAGTCTGTATTGCTGGGGATCCTTCTGTGTTCTGTGCAGAACTTGGCTTTTGGCAGTTTTGAATACTTTGACATACCAGAATTGGGACCTAGAACTTCTCACAATTTTTCTAACAAGAATCTGGCATCTACTTCAAAAACTCAGAACAAGGTCTTGTTTGCCTTTCACAAAGTCAACCCAAATATACAGAGAATAATGTTGTTAATATTCATGAACAGCACATAACCCCCCCACAAGAAAGCTTTATATATACGCAGTGACTTGGAAGTTCAAATAAGCAAATCAAAAGCTCAGCCTGTTCTGTACCCATGAAAAAAAACCAAAGCAAAATAAAAAAATGGTGTTAGCTGAAGCTTTAATATTTTTCTTGTCATCAGCAACAAACTGCATAAACCCATTTAATGAATTCATCAGGTTTATGCCTGACATTAATAGGAAGTGAAAATTACCTCTAGACCTATCAACATTTACAATAAAGCACTATGAATCTTAAGTATTGTTAATGATCATGTTTTTAAACAGAAGAATAGTGTAAACATCAGCTTTACAGCTGGCATCACGAAACAGCTGAGTCTCGCAGACAAGAGTCAGCATCTATAAGCAAACCTCACTCCACAAAGCAGGTAGTAGGGACCTGTCTGCACTTTATTGGTATTCACAGTCATATTAAAAAGTCCATTCAGATCACTCAAGGATCATGCAAGATTCCCAGGATCAACAAAGCATTGCTGCAAAGTGACAACATATAGTAGTAAGTGTACTAAGTTCAAAGTACAGAGGAGGGTTGAAATGTGCAGTGCTACAAAGAAAATTGTAATGGAACACATGGATTGTAAAAGTGTTTGGCAAACCAACCATTCAAAGGAAGTTGCAAGGTGAGAAATTTTGGTTGTTTGTTGTTCTGGTTTTCTTTTTTGGAGAGTCATTGCAACATCAAGTCCTTTTTGCGCGTAATCCCATTTCTATTTACTGAGTCTGTAATAAAAAGAAAAGGAACCTCATGTTCATAGACACATTAAGACAGATCACTGGTGTATTCCATCACTTGTAATCCTCTCTTTAGCCACACAAAGATAACTGCCATCACTGCACTGTTTGCAGAAATCATTGTACAGCCGTTAGCTCTTCTGTGATGCCTCTATGAATAAAATTGTGCTCTTGGATGTGTGTTTTTTGTTTGTTTGTGTTTTGTTTTGTGGTTTGCTTTTTTTTTTTTTTTTCCCCAACATGGAGGTATAATTTGTAAGTACGGAAGAATTGCAGATGTTCCCTTTCATCAGGTGCTGCAACCATAACAACGCCTATTCTGGCAGAAAGCAAGTGGGGCCCACTCCTTAATGAATGGGATTTAATAAGCTTCATGCTGGTGTTAAATCAGCTGGCTCCAGCTATATCTGGAGGCCTAGCTTAAGGAATCTTTATGGGAAGCAGAGCAATGGTCATCCACAATGACTCTTACATGCAAATCAAAAGTAGAGAGGTCTGTTATGGAGTAAATAAAGATTAAACACTTCTATCAGAGCTTGCTTGCAACAAGCATCAGTGTTCCAGGAGAATAAAAGTGAGAGATATTCAAGCAATTGCACTGCAGTAGAGGATATAGAGCTTGTATCTAAAGATCATTGTTGTGAACCTTCTCAGATAGCTGAACTCCATGCCGAGCAACAAGCCCTTAGGCATTATTAGCCCTTTCTATATATTACATTTTATTTATACAGACTATGACCTTTTATTTTTTTTCTCATGACCTTTGAGTTATGGCCAACAAGTAAGATATCTCAGCTCTTGTAAGCTCACAGAAAGGTAATCAAGAAAACAGATTTAAATCTTTCCCATCATTCATTTGCATGAATGCTTCCACTATTTCAATCATTCATTTGAATGACTGTAAGAATTTCAATACAGTTGTGGGTACCTGAATAGTAAATATGACCCTATAAAAAGAATCTTTATAAGAACAAGTGGAAAACTGTGAGGTAGGTAAAATGTTTCCTGAGGTGCTGGAATCTACCTTGCCAACTGAAATAATCTTACAATGATTTTCAGAACATGAAGTCTTAGAAAAATCTATGACAGGTAATCCATCAACAAGTAGATTCGTAATACTCAGGTTAGCTGGTTATCACAAAGCAGAATGGGCACAGAAAGATGGAGCACAAGAGCTCTCTGAGCATCCTTTCCAGCAGCAGCCACCCTGTCAGTAGGCTATTCACATAATATTGCTTCAGCAGTTTGCCTCTGGTGTTTATATTTGAAGATTCCTGGCTGCAAGCAGCAGACTTTGTGATTAAAAAGGTGAGCATTAGTACAAGTGGCACATTGCATCCTATAGGTATGTTTCCAAGAAAGCATAGTTTCTATTAATAAATTTTGCTTCTAAATCTCCTTTTCATCCCCTGCAACCTCACTATCACTATCACGGGATTCCCAAGAAAAGCATCCCAACAGGGCTCAAAGAGGGTTGTTTTGATGTTTGATGAATGCTTTGACTTTCTGGCACTGTGGGAACCACTTTCATCTCCCCGTGGATAATCTCCTGAGAAGACCTAGTTCGAAGAATGTTTCTCATAACAGCAGGAGCATAGCAAATGGTCCCAATCTGAGACATAAATGACTTTTTTGTTTTGCTTCCCCAAAATGCTTGTTTTATCTCAGAACTCTCTCCCTTTATAGTCTGGCACAGCTTTGACATCTTTAAACAGAAGCATTTGTGGGAGGAGCACTGCAGTGAAATTGAATCTTCAGATGCTCAATTTGGTTATAATGTGGTTAAAGTGATCAGTTGCTTGAGCTTTCTCACGAGGCTCTTGTTCAGCTGGAGCTCTCTCAGAGGAACAGAAAGCACAATTAAAAGACATTTGCAGCCTTAAACAGTTTTCTTAGTTCTTCAGAGACATTTAATCAGAATTGTGCTGCTCTTTGTAAGAGATTGGGAAGATGGAGTTTTATTTCAGGTCTTGATTTTACAGAATTATAAACACTATTTTTCAACTCACACACTTGAGGCCAAATTTCTTAGTCAAAAGAGTCCATATCCTACAAATAAGGGCTGCAACTCAGCTGGAAGCAGTGGATATTCTGACAGTTTTCACTACTTTAAGATCCAGCTCGAAGTCACAAACATAGGAAATGCTCACTGTCTTCCAGAGAAGAACAGTGGCTGTGGAAACACCAAACCAGAACATGAGTAATATTAGCAAGACTTCCTCTTGTCTGCAGTGTAGGTTTACTCTTGGCTGTATTTCTATAATCCATTAATATCAGGACAAGGCTTAACGTGTTAATTAAGTACAGAATTGTCACACACTCCTATAATAGCATTTTGAATTCAAGGCCTTTGTCGAAAGCAACCAGGATAATGCAGAGGATTTTAATATCTATTTTTCAACATGAATAAACTATGCTTAGTGTAGTTCTGACCCAAATTTGCTAATGTGGGTTTTGATTTAAGGCATTTCACTGAAGCTTACAGCATGACCTTTTCAAAGGTTTTAGCCTTCCCAGACCTGGCCTATCTCATGCCAGTTACTCCAGAGGATCAGAGCTTCTGCTTCTGAAAGCATCCACCAGTACTTAGAAGGTAAAATGTGAAAATTGGCCACTATTCAAATTAACTAAGATGCTGCAATGAGCTCATAGCTCCTTAGCCTCAGTGTTTCCAGGACTGCAATAATAGGAAGCAAATTGAAATGATGAAGATGAGAAGAGGACATAAATTAATAGTATTGAGATGCAGTCAAAGAAGTTACATTTAATTAGGAAAAGGAGAAGAATCCATTAAGATAGGAGTTCTTTCCCACAGGAAATAATAGCAAATATTTAATGGTTTGAGAAAGTAAAGATTGAGTAGAATAAGTTTCAGAAAATGCCATGCTGAGACCGTCTTCCATTGTACTGAGGAAGGGGCAGTGTATACATACAGTTTTAAAATCTTTTTTGTCTACAGCTATAGTGCTTGTGTATGTATGTTTATTTTGTTCTTAAACTAGGCAACAGTACATCTCTATTGCTTCCTCCAAAACAAGACAGACACCGCTTGCTGGACAGGTCACTGGTCACAGATTTATTTTTTTTTTCTGAGGAAAGGGAGGACTGAAAAATAGGCCAGCAAGGAATAATGAAGACATTTCATTGCTCCTTCAGTTAAAAAGAAATTCATAAAGATTTTGCTAACAGCTATAGGTAGGAAAAACAGTAGAAAGCAGAACAAGAAAACAGCATAGTAAGACAGGAGCATAAAAGTAATTTAATTTAATTGAAAGTGAAAAAGGACATGGAAACCATCTGAACCACTTTGAGGGGTAGTGAGACTGTGTCCTTCCTTCAAGGGGAAAAAACCAACAAACTCCCCGTCTTTATTTTTTATTATTATTTTTTATAGCAACACAGTTGATGTGTATAAGCCATATCTGGCAGTAAAAGTCCCAGTCAAAATAACATGATGGCAGTTTTTTCCCCTGTGACATAATCTAAGCAAGATGAACCTAGAAGGGAAGGTTATATAATTTTGCATTGAGCTTATAGTAGAAACTATGGAGGTCTTGTTTGTGTAGGATTTTATGGCCAGATAGCTAACTTAAACTTATTATCTTAGGAAAAGTACACGCTATTTCTTCCCTCCTTTTTCTGGTGCTGAAGACAAAGCCTCAGTCTGATTTTGCCCTCAGATCTAGCAGCTCTTATAGATGTAAAATTCAAGCTCTTGGCTCCATTCCACTTTGCTACCTTGCAGCTGCTCTTCAACCCCTCACTCAATCCTCTTCTTCCAAGTCCACATGCCAGGCTGGAAACATGTTGTTCAGCAGCCCTGCAAGCTCCTGTCCTCTGTGCATGCTAAGACTTCCCTGAAGACATTTCCCAACCGGCCTTCTGCTGTGTGCCCTGCCGTGGGAGAAATATGGCTAACCCCATACTTACTGGGGTCAACAGGAGGACCCCCAGCAATGGGAAATACTGGCTGTCACAGTGGCTCTCTATTTTTAAACAACCACACCAGGAAGGTTAGAGAGGAGGCTGGTATAAGACGTTTGAGATTACTGTGCAGAGATAGGGGAAAACGTGTTTAAAGCGAGAACAAATTCTTGCATCAAACCTTATTTCTAGATTACAGACAAAAGCTAACTCAGTCATATACATATGGAATCACGTGTTACAATTCCTTTACATTGAGTAAACTTCTCGACACAGACCGTGCGTTAATTCCACTTTAACATGTAAAGCTTACATGAATAAAAAGATCATAGTCTAACTCCAGGTTATTACAAAGAACTACTTTCCAATTTCTCAGGTTTGGAGGCAGAAATGAGGCATTTTAAAGAAACATGTAGATACCATACACTGATGCATTATAAAAATACATTTATAACAACATTGCAATGTTGTGATCATATTTGTGGATCTAACATTTGGTTACTATACTTTTACCATGTTGTTAACTCTTCTGTGCTCACATATCTAGAAATCTGGGATAGCTTGCATGTTTGCTTAATTTGTGGGCTTTACAAGAAGAGCTTGCAAATAGCTTGCTGTCAAAAAAAAAAAAAGAAAAGAAAAGAAAAAGAAAATAAGTCCTCCAGTACTTGCATTCTTCCCATACAGATACAATTTGTAAAATAAGAAAGTAAAAGAACAGGCTTAGAAAAAAACAGAACTATATTCTCTAAATAGACTGTAGGGGTTCATGGTACCATTTAAAACAAAAAAGACTGGCCTGCATGCTCAACTTTCTACCTGGACTAAGTATAGTATAAACAGCTGAAATCTCAGTTACTGTGGAAGACACTCTGGAAGAACCTATATTTAAACACTATTATGCAAGTCACCTCTGTTTGGCATTACTGCAAGAAGAATAGATAACACTTTCTCATGTTTTAGTGATCAATGACTGCATATTTCCAAAGAAACCACAGTATTAAACCTAAACAGTAATAAAAGAAATTGAAAAATGGACCTTGGCCCCATCTTGAACTAGTCTGCATTATAAACTGACACATCCACATTTCCTTTTTTTTTTTTCCTTAAAAGGCAACATATATTTTCAATATGTTTTTAAGCAAGTTGTAATGGATCTTTCAAAATAATTCCAAAATTATGCATTATGGATTTATGTCATCCATTCAAGCTGTTTCCCTTGGAAGAGCAGGTAACTCAAATACTCATTCCATTTATGTAGTTTCTCCTCTTCCTGCATGTACAGCAGTATAAATCATATCTTCCTGGACTAGATATTACAGTACTTTTTCTCTCCGGACCACAAGAGAGAAAGGAAAAATCTCACACCAATTTCAACCAGTATTAGATCAATCTATGATGAGCAGCTCTGTTTATAATATATGCCAGAAACAGTTGCACAGTATAGTCTTCATGCCAGGCTTGTAAAGCTCCTCTTCCTTCTCTGTTCATGACAATAAACTTTATTTTTCTGACCAGCAACAGAAGTATTATTGGGATTTTGTTTTCCTAGTTTTAAATGGCTTCAGGAAAGGTAAGAGTAGAAGAAAAATGAACGCTACCTTTTTCTGCTGCTCCTGCACAGATTGCTGCAGCTTGCTTATGTGGTTTAGAGTTTACTCAGAGGATAGGAACAGAAGCCATTCTGAAATGTTCATTCAACAAAATCAGCCAGCCTCATGCAAATATGTTCCCATTCTACTGGGCTGCTAAGGAGGATTACCCACCTTCCTGGGAAAATCTCCTTTTGCTTTTTTTCATACACATCTTAAACGTGTTTACTTGACATTTAAAGTTCTCCCATCCACCACAAATAAACAAAGCAAACCCAAGTGTTTTGCTGCAACTTCTTCCATCTCCTCCTCTGTTTGAGTCAGCTGAGGAAATTCCCATACTCTCACTTCTTTATGGAAGATGCCGCACTCCCTTAGCAGCATGCACACCAGCAATTGGCTGAAGCCACAGGCAGCTGCATGGATGGCTTGTGTCCAGTCTGTCCAAAGTGGCCAGCTTGTTCTCTGAGAAGTCGTTTCCTTTGGATCCATTTTTAATTTTAGGGAACTGGCACACAAGCCTTCTATTTAAAAGTTAAACTCCAGGAAGAGTGGCTTGTCACACTGATGCAAGCCCTATTTGCCACAAGTTTCTCTTCTTACTTCTCCATCTTCTCCCCGATAATGCTACTTTGTGAGAGTAATTGGAAAACACTGTCTACAAGGTATTTTCTAGGTCTTTAGAATGCAATTTTTAGTTAAAAAAAAAAAAAAAAGAAAAACACACTATTATTGAGTTGCTCTGTAAAATTAAGTCACCTTGTTTTTAGAAGCTGCTGCTGCTAATAACAAGTTCCCCAGCTTCCTTTGTCTTCAGTTAACTCAGTCTTTAGGCAGTTTTTGAATCTTCCTCAAGCTACTGTCTTCTCCTTCAAAACTTACTGATGCTAGTACTTAAGTGGCTCACAAGAGATACTCAATCTTAAAATACAGCCTTCTTAAGCCTCATAGATTTGTGAAGAACTTACAAGAACTGCAGCTTGATTTATGAAAAATTGAACAGGAGAGTTAGCCACTTGCACAACTACTAATTGACACAGAAGTTGCTGAAGAACACAGGAGAGTAATAAAATCAGACGCTAGTGAGTGAATACCTGTGTGTACACATCCATGAGAGATGGGGAGGTAGGGGTAGGAAGAAACAATGAGATCTACTTTTTTTTTTTCCTTCTCCATTACCTGTGGCCATTTTCTATAAAAGTTGCTTGTTACCTGTTTATGACAGCACCAGAAAAAATAATAATAATTAAAATAATAATAATTACAATCAGGGACTGTTCCATTCAGTTGATTGACTGAACTAGGGAGGAAAAGAATCTGGATGAATTTTTATGTCAACGTTGTAAGAACTGTAACTATGAGAAGTGCAATGTACTGTGTGTAAGTTTATAGATATAGTGGATGGCTTCGTTCCATTTATGCACTTTTCCCTATTCATACCAATGTCATTCAAATAAATAGGGCAAAACTTTCCCAATAATGAAAGACAAAGGAAAACTTACATCATCATTCTTACTGCAACAGCTTGGAAATTGACTTTATTATGCATACTCATTAGGTGATATTTGGGAGACCATGGAGGACTGGAAAGCCTAATAAAAATCTTGTCAACATTGACACATTTGATTTATATGGCTCTTTTTGCAACAATTATATGATTTTTAAATTAAACCACATTTCCCCATCAAGTAGACTGCAATCTTTTTTAGTCTTCTTCCATACAATTTTTCTCCGAAGTGTCTGTCTTTGTAATGTGTCGATCATTGCAATAATGCATATTTGATGAAAACTTGCAATAAATAACATTTTGGACACTGTTTCCAGTCACTGATTGATGTGCATATTATTTTGTCTGCTGTATTTAACTGACATGTCTCAATTTTTCCAATATCCACAGCGCATGTATAGTATAGTAATGGAGAATTCAGATGACCTATTTTCGGTTTCTCTTATGGAAATAAAAGATTCACTAAGTTGTAATTCTATAGAAGGAAAACTAGTGTAACTCATCTGAAAATCCAAGCTCACCAATTTTCACATATGCTTACGTGGACCAGAACATGCAGTACACTAAAAAAGAATCTGTCCATCTGTAAAAACATAAAATCCACCACTATTTATGGAAACACATAAGAGAAATTAAAACCAGCATTACTTTGTTTGCAATGGTAGAGGCATAACTGCATGTGCACAATTTGACATTTATTAGTCACCAAGAGGTTTGTCTCCATCTTAGACTTGTCAGAAGACTCAGCAGCAGAACCAGCTTTTTCATCTGTAAAGTGACAGGCTGAAGTTAAATATGCAGAGTGGTGGATATTTCAATTTTTATTGTACCATTGAGATAATTTTAGTTATGTTTCCTTCTGAGTCAGTGTGCACATGGGTCTTGGACTGAGGCTGGTGAACAAGATGCTCCCAATATCCCACTGTATGAGTTCAGACTGCAGAGCTTTTTCAGAACAGTCTGAGAGAAAGTAGTTCATTGTAGTCAAAGGGAAAATAGTAGTCAAAAAGGAAGAAAGCACCTTTTGCCCATCTTTCTGTGAAAGTCACCTTCAACTTTGATCTTCTCCAAGTTAATGCTGATAAGAAAATATATCTTGAAAATTGACTGGTAACAGAGTGGAAGAGGCTCAACCTAAAGCACATAGAAAGAGCATGGGTAAAGCTTTGTAACTCTAGCAATTTGCAGAAAAAAAAACCTCAAAGAGGAGGGAAAGGAAGAATCGGGCCGGGGGGAAAGTACGTTTTTGCATGACAGGACTTCTACAAAACCGCATATTTTGCATCTGCTGTCAAGAGTTGCCTAAAACCTATGACTGCTTTCAGCCTCTCCTCAATTCAATTAAATTCAAAATGGTGATTCTATTTAGGACAGAAGCTTTTATAACTGAAGTTGTTATACCTAAAGTAAAAGGGATTTAAACAAAAAACCTGTCTGAGTCATCCTTTCATCTACCATGTAGTGCAGCTATTGTACTTGACTGATGTTCCAGATCTTTCCGAGACAACTCTAGTTTTGTTCGTTGGGTTTTTGGTTTTTTTTTTGGCATTCATCTAATATTTGTACCTGATCATTTTTGTATGGAGCTTTTAGTGCCAGTAAATCAATAGCGACAACTTTTAGAACATGTATTAAAAGACTCAACTGAGTAATGAACATATCAGTTCTTTTTTTCCGCTAAAGCTTCTCTCACTCAACAGGATGAAGAGTGCTTGGGTTGAAAGCATTACTAACTTACATTTATTTTGTTATTCCAAGAACTGGCTTTGTAGTAAACACATCAAAGACTTCATGGACATGCTCCATTTTTTTTGGAGCTTGTATATAAGAAAATCTAATATTTCTGGATATTACATTATCTTTGCAACTTACAAACGAACAGTGATATTGTTCTTAAAATTTACATCCCTAGAAATCTGCATTTACCCACATACTCTGCAAGTACGAAACAGAGCAACTCTTCAGTAATTGAATACAGGGGAAAGCAGAGGTACAGGAATGCTTTATTTGAAAGTGAAAAAGAGGTGTCTGTTTTCTCATTAGAAAAAATAAAACTGCTTGGCTTAGAGGAGAAAACTTAAATTGTCTAAACTTCAAGCTACAAATACTCAGACAAGTCTCAGAGCTGATCCTACATCTGTAGAAAGACCAGATAGAGCTTATACTGTTGAAATAACAACCTATCAGGTTTATTAAGTGGCCTTGATAAAAAGATAGTTTGGTGGGGATAAGGGAGTGTTCTGGTTTTTGTTTGCTTGCTTGTGGGTTGGCTAGTGGTTTTGTTTTCTTCTTCTATCCCAAACAAACGTACAGGGCCAGAAATGTTAATGCCCAACATGAGACTGAAGCTAAGAACCAATACATTACTGAATGCAAAATGAAACAGGTAATTTGTCTAGGACTCCCCTGCAAAAAAAACCCTTTTGTCATTATAACATGACGTAGTAACAATATTCTTCTAGCTTCTCTACCCTTGAGTCAATTTTATTATGTTGTTGATTGTGACTGTCAGAGAAGCTCAAAATTTCTTGCCTGCTTCAACCAAGGCACTGTAAAAAAAAAAAAAAAAAAAAAATCTTTTATCTTAGTCTATTTAATTTCAGTTCATATGCATGCAGAGTAAGTCCTTAAAACCAGGCCACAGAAATAGAGCCATTGACGTGCCTGTATGGAATATCTTAGAAAAGTAATGGCAATCTTTATATCTTCAATGTACACACAAGTCCAAACAGCTAAATAGTTTGGCAGAAAATATTGCAAGAAAGACTAATTTTCAAACATCAGTTACTGCCTCCAGTAACAAAGGTCTTAAAGTAAGCCACAACTTTCAGGTTTGGCCATAATGAAACATCAGGCCTCAGGCCATTGTGTACCACAAAACCTCAGCTCAGGTTATGATACTCTAGGGTGTGCCTACAGATCACAGATTTGTTAACTCATATTATGATAGCCATTACTTGGAAGAATTTTATGTCGCGATGAAGGACTTTATAGAAGATAGGAAAGAGAGAGAGATATGTATATATTCATGAGAAAAATGTAAAATTCAGTTAGCTAAGACTTACACAAAGACTAATGAACATCATAAAGAAACAGACTAATGGGCCCTATGTAAGTGCTATGTTAATAGGACAAAGTTTGTTTCTTGATTACTGCATAACAGTAACTAACTAAAAAAAATAAACAAAAAATGCTTAGCCTCCAATTTCAGAAATACCACAGAAATGCTGAACATCCAGGCCAGATATTAAATCCTTGCACTGACCAGCAAATGAGGATTAAGTATTTCTTCCAAGCTGTTTATCAAGTGCCCAACCATCTGAATAGGGAAGAAAGCAAAGAGACTTCAAAACCAGACATCTGTGATAAGCACCCTTCCCAGTGCTCCTGAAGGTAAATTTTATGTGGACCTTGCCTCTATGCTGCTAAACAAAGTGCTTAAGTCAATGTGCTAGGCCCAAGATTCTCAAGCAGAACCTATTCAATGAAACACTGGGCTCGCTTTATGCAAAATAAATGAACTTCATTGACCATAGCCAGCATGATTTCAAGGGGAAAGTCCTGTTTTAACTGAATTTTCTTTCATGGCAAGGTCACCCACCTAGTTGATCAAGGGAAGCCAGTAGATGTGTGCGTTTTGTTTTCGTTTTTTGTTTGTTTTCTTCTTTCTTTATTTATTGATTTTATTTGAGCAAAGATTTTTATACTGTCTCTCACAGTATCCTTCTGGACAAAAAGTCCAGCATACAGGTAGACAAGTCCATAATATATTGGGTGAGCAACTATTTGGTGGGTTGGGCTCAAAGAGTTATAGTAAGTGAATTTACACCAGACTGGTGGTCAGTCACCTGTGGAGTTCCCCAGGGCTCAGTTTTGGGAACAGTGCTCTTTAATGTTTTTATAAATTATCTGGACAGAGGAATCAAACGTACATTAAGTAAGTTCGCTGATGATACTAAAGTAGGAAGAGCTGTGGACTTTTAGGGTAGAAAGAACTTCCAGAGAGATCCGGGCAATCATCAACCATCTGAAATCTAACAAGAGCAAGTGCTGGATTCTTCATCTGTGATGGGATCATCCTGGTTATGTGTGCAAACTGTGGGAAACACATTTACCGAAAGCCACCTGATTGGTCAACACAAGGGGACCTGCCAACTGGGCCGGGCCAGCCCAATCAGAACTTTTACATACTGTAGAAGGGGATAAAGTTCCTGTGGTGCACATGAAGAATCTGTGGGTGAAGACAGTCTGGGTTATTCCTGCTTCACGTAAATGCAAACCCACTCATGGGATTGCATTTGCTCAAGGACCTGGGTGCACTTGGTCGGTAATGCGGGAGGATGGAGAAGTCCAGTGTGTGCCTCAAGAAGATTTGATTTGGCCTAGACTTGCACCAGTTCTCTTCCTTTAGTCTTTAAAGAGCAGATAAGACATTAGTAGATACGACATTTTTTAGGTTAAGAATTCCAGAGAGCCAAAGACTGTCAAAAAAAGCGTAAGGCAAATTTATTAGTCTTGTCCAATAACATGTTCTTCAGCAGAGAATGCCAAATCTATTTCTGAGAGTACTTGAGACATCACACAGAAGTTTTCCTCTGTTTTTTGCTTAATGAATCATTTTCAGCCTCCCCTTTTAGACGGAAACAAGCAACAAAGTAATCTAACATAGGCTTTCAGTTCATGGGTTGTGTATTGCTTCGTAAAGTTCCCCCTGCAGAACAATGAACCATAAACCAAAGTAATACCTTTTCTTCTCCCTCAAGGCACTTCCTATCCTGCTGTTTCAACTAGAAGTAGAATAAAATATTTAAACAAGTAAATGAATATGGAAGGAGGAAGCACAACAAAGCTAAACAAAAGAGCTTCTCTTATAGCATTATAAACATTATCAAGTGGTCCAAGCTTCCCTCATTCAGAGTTCTCCATTGCATATCCACCTACATGCACACACAGATAAAACTAAAAGCTGTTGCCCTTTTAGGAATGAAAGCTGATTTCTTAACTAATGAAAGTATACAGCAATGCTGGTACTCAGCAGAAAAATAGCTGGAAGCAGTGTTCTTTGCATATCAAAATTCCTTTTGAGGAGTGCAAAAAGCACTAGATAAATGAAATCACAATGGTATTGTATTTTTTTTTTAATGGGGGAAGGAATGTAGGTACAAAGGCTACATGATCTTCTCAATGTTGTGTAGAAGCTTATCTAAATAAATATCTGCATACAAATAACTTTATATCCAAGTATAAATTGCCAGCAATAAGGCATTCTTGGGAGACAGTGCTTCCAAGGCACCCAGGTCCTGTGTAATATCAGCACTAGTTAAACCTGCCTGGGTGCAAGTCAGTGGCAGCAGGTAGAGTCCAGTTCCCCTGAGTGAGCCCTTCAGTTGCTCTAAATCCATACAACTTCTTTGGCTAGAGATTTTAAACTAAAAGTACTATCACCAAATGACTTTGTTACTTCTTGGGTCATGAACATGCAAGAACTGGAGAAAGGAAGAAAAACATTTCTTCTCAAATTTCCAGTTCAGTCAACATGTCCTTTATAAACCTACATGGTTAGAAACCTTTTTAGTTATGTTTTAGCTTGGCATTTATATTCTCAACCCTTTTTGGATAATTCCTTTGTGTCAGGAAGGACAAACTTTTGCCTGCCAACGCTGATCTTCATCCTTCTAAGCCTCCATTGTTCAGCTAGGAAACAGGCACCTTCCTACAGCCCATTAAGCCTGGTGAGACGACTCCAGTGGTAGAAAAAAAATAGCATTAAGCACTAGATTTTAGTACCACTTCAGTGCAACACATTCAAGTAGTGGAAAGAGAGTGGATGAGAGAAAAATGTGCCCAGCACTATGAACTTTTTTTGCTAACAGATGCATTTTCCAGGGATCAGAGATCTTCATGATAAAGGACAATTTATTTTTACAGTTTCAGCTTCCCTCTGATTATTTCAAAACCTAGGCATGATGATGCCTACACTATGCATTTTCTTCCCAAGAGACACAGGATAGATAAGCAGCTATACCAGGTAGCATGGCCCCTTCAGAATAGCAGTGTTTCTGCCATGTTGGCAATATCTGAGCCAGAAAGATGTCAAAGGGTGATGCAAATCTCCACTTGGCAAAAACTCAAACTGATGTGGCATCTGTGGGTGGATACAATTTTCTATCCTGAAGCCACTCAAGTAAGAGCATTTCTTCAACTCAAAAAGAGAAAAGACTTAGTGGTCAGATGCATCAGTACATTGGGAAAAGGACTCAAAACCTTTCACCTCCAGTTAGGTCTGTCTGCTGCTAGTCTGGAGAAAGCTTTATGTATTTTGACTTCACACAAAGTATCAGTTTAATACATTTGCACGTTCTGCCGTCACCGTGCTATGTGAGCTTGCTATACCTTTGCTATCTCTGGCCTATGCTGAAGTCACCTCAAAAGATTAATAGGGCTCTATTCTTCAGTTCTGTCATTTCAGCACCTGCTATAAAGGTCATTTGCACTTAAAAATGAGGTAGTTAGAAAACAGTTAAGCATCCCTGGCAGAATGACTTTTAGGTCACAGGATGCAGAGGGCCCAGCTCCAATGTACATCACTCCCATAAAAAACTAGTAATTTACTGATAACCAAAACTGGTATAATAATTCATGCATGTAAATTAAATAGAAAACAGAAGTATTTTACGAGGATAACATCAATTATTACAATACCGTATATGCCCGAGGCAAACCAGACTAGTTTCATGGCCATTTTCACCATAGGCATGGTGAAAATATTACATTTTACCGTTTGTCACAGATTAATGAGAAAATACTTTTAAGTGCAGCTTTAATATGAAGAAATTAACAGAGATTGAATGGTCCTTATTTAGTTAAGTTAGGCAAAAGAAAAAAGGCCCTGAACAGCTACAAACCATCAGCTTGTGATCTGCGTTTCGTTAATTCCTTTCACACGGCTAGACAGTCGGTGAAGCAAAGGCAGCATCCAGCAACAAGTGCCTTTGTGTGAAGATTATTATTTTTTCTTGTTGTTCTTATTGCAGAATGTGAATAAAATTCACAGAACCAGAATCCCAGTAATTTGAATTGGCCCAACCTGTTTGCTTTTTTTTTTGAGGCGGGGGGTGTGTAGGGGAGGGTGGTGGAGCATGCTACCCAAAGTGAAACACAGGGATGCAATGCAGAGTGCACAGAAAGCAGACAAGCCCAAATTCACTGTGGTAACTGTTAACGCTTTTTCCATCTTCAGAAGATCATGTTGGTGTCATTCACGAGGAAACAGTAGAAAATTGTTGAGGTGAAATACAAATTTTGCCTCCCTCAACACTGAAGTGTCATTTACAACTATAAACTTGACAGTGCAGTACTCCTATCTGTCAGCTGAAAGAGTTATTCTAAATCGCACTTTCAGGGTTTAGCTTCGCCTACCAACAATCCGCTGAAAAAGTATGTGGCTTCTTTCCAGAGAGAGGTAGCAAAATATCCTCCACAGACTGTGACGTGAAGGTTTCTACCTCAAAGGCCAAAGGATTTTTGAAGGTAGCAACTTCACTGTGACTGCACGGACCAGCCATCATTTTGGATTCAAGATTTCAAGAGATTTGGCAGCTCTCTTTGGACACATGGAAACCAGAGCATTGTACCATATCCCTTGGGCCTCATTGTAGCTGTGAGAACTGTACAGAATGGGCTGTTTGCAAGTTCTAAATTGGCATAGAAAAACCCTTGTGCCTTCCCCTTTAGCCTCGGAAAGTACAACACAGCAAAAATAGCAGGAATTTACATCTTTCTACAGCCTTCTATATGAAGACAATCTCCATATATCTGGATAAATGAAGGCAGAAAACTGTCTTATCCATCCCAGTTATATGATACCATGTTAGGGTCTATATAGGGTTAATGTCTATATTAATGCTGCTGCTTTTGATTCAGCACCAAAGAAATGTTGGATGGCACCTGATTTCTTGCATCATTAGAAAAATACTGATTTGCTGAGAAAGCAGGAGGATGAAGACATTTTCTTTGGATCAGTCTTCCAACAAGGAGGAACCTACCACAGAAGAGACCATGAGGGGCTCAGAAAGGTTCACTTAGTAGGTGGATTTTTACAGCAAAACTATAGAGACAAAACAACCAGCTTGATGTTCTTGCCTGACTCCAAGCAAGGGGTGAACCTGATCCTCCCACAACCTTACTGCCTGCGTAAGCAGCAGGATCTTAGTTGCTTATGCAGAAATTTACAGAGAGACAAGAGCAGCAGTTAAGCAACTCTACATCCATCTGAGTAGCAGGACAGTGATCACAGATGGATTTATACGTCCCAAGTGACTAACACAACCCATACACTAACAGGTATTCTAGCACTTGCACTTCTGAGACCATCACCCCTGGTTTACATGCTTTAGGATTTTAGGAATTCTGTTCACAGAAGCTAGTTTTACTGTAACTATTTAAAATTTTAACCAAATATTTGTATGCATGTGTTGCCACTGCATTATGGAAGTGACTAATATGAAGATTTTTGTGCTTGGATATTGTAGTAAGCATCCTTCGTAAGGTGATTTTATTCTGTCTAAGCACTCCGAATAAGATTGAGTCTAGCGGGACACATTATAATTAAACAAGTTTATAGTTTTTGCAGTTATACTTCTGTTCTTAAACTAGATTAAAACACAATTCAACAGATTCTTATCATGGACATCACTGGGTTGAAGTACAGCCAGGTCAGCTGCTGTACTTTTGCCTATCATTGATGTTTTCACAGAGAAGAGAGAAATATTAAACCACAATATTTGAACAGAGCTAGTAGTCTGACTGAGCACAGGAACATGCTGGATGAAGGCAGACAAAGGAAGGCCAGGATAAAAATTAAGGAAAACCAACATGGAAGACCACAAATTACTTTGTTATATATTTAAGCCACTCTACACAAGCACTTCCACTTCTGAAATTCACTTATGTACTGCACTACTAGTATATAAAATAATTCAAAAGTCTCAACAAAATATATTCGCAAAATGATTGAAAGCATCAGCAGTCATAAATCTGGATATTCTAATGCACAAAGAATATCCCCCACTGCCCACACTGTTTGCTTACTCAAGACAGAACGTGACACCTGCTCCATGAGAAAGGTCTGCACCAACCCCTGTATTTCAAGACAAATGCTTTGGGTCAGTCAGTGAGCAGCTAAAGTGCTGTAAATCCTCAAATGATTCCATAATAATTTATCTTCTTTCTTCACAGATAAGGTGGTTTAGAAGTTACTGAGATTAAAGGCTAAGGTTTCAAAAGGTTTCCCTTTTTTTAAAAAAAGGAAAAATGAAACCCAAAAAACACTACAAAAAAGAAATCCCACAAACTGAAGAGCCAAACTGATACATGAAAAGTTGAATCCCAGTTTTTATAGGTGGAATGTTCCTGACTTTTGGAAGATTCAACCCACTTAGGCTCAGGCTGGGTATTATGAACCAGCTATCATCACCGATTATTTCTTCATCTGTTTTGTACAGAGGCTGCAACAGTATGGCTGTGCTGAGAGGCTGGTCAGATCAAATCATCAACTGAAGACATAACTGGGTCTTGAACTGCCCAGTACAGCTTGTCTTCAGGGCCTGCTACCCCAATCCTCTGCTTCCAGAAACCCTGCTACCCAAAATCCAACTGCCTGCTACCCTGGCTCTCATCTGAGTTCTGACAATGACAATGTTCATCTTCACAGAAAGATTTTCCCTCTCCAAATGGCAGGCTCATAGAGTAGTTTGGGATGGGACCTTTAAAGGTCACCTAGTTCAATCCGCCTGCAATGATCAGGGACATCTTCCACTAGACCGGGTTGCACAGAACCGCATCCAACCTGATCTTGAACACTGCCAGGGATAGGGCAGCCACAGCTGCTTTGACCAATCTGTTCTAGTGCCTCACCATCCTCATTGTAAAGAGTTTCTTATATCTAGCCTATGTCTAGCCTAAATTTACCCTCTTCTTTTTTAAAACCGTTATCTCTTGTCCTATTGCAACAGACCCTACTAAAAAGTTTGTCCCCATCTTTCTCATAAGTCCCCTTTAAGTACTGAAAGGATGTAATAAGGTCTCTCTGGAACCTTCTCTTCTTCAGGCTGAAACATCCTAATTCTCTCAGCCTTTCCTCACAGGAGAGGTCCTCCAGCCCTCTCCTGTGGACCCATTCTAACGGTGTTTTATGGCCCTCCTCTGGACCCGCTCTAATAGTTCTACATTTTCCTGTACTGAGGACTCTAGAGCTGAGCACACTGCTCTAAGTGGTGTCTTACCAGAGTGGAATATAGTGGCAGAGTCACCTCCCTCAACCTGCTGGCCATTCTTTTTATGTGGCCCAGTGTATTTGGCTTTCTGAGCTGCAAACACACATCATCGGTTCGTGCCCAGCTTTTCATTCACAAGTACCCCAAGTCCTTCTCTGCAGGGCTGCTCTCCATCCCTTCAACCCCCAGCCTGTATTGATACTGACGGCTGCCCTGATCCAGGTGCAGGATCTTGTACTTGGTCTTGCTGAACCTCATGAGGCTCGCATCGGCCCACTTCTCAAGCTTATCCAGGTCCCTCTGGATGGCATCCCATCCCTTAGGCATGTTGACTGTACCTCCCAGTTTGGTGTCACCTGCAAACTTTCTAAGGACACAGTCAAACCAGCTGTTTATATCATTGAAGATATTAAAAACTACTGGTCCCAATACAGACTTCTGAGAGACACTGTTTATCACTAATGTCCATATGGACACTGAGTACTCTCTGGATGTGACCATCCAGCCAGTTCTTCAGTTCATCTAATCTATTCAGCCTTAGACACAGCAGTCTGCACCCAGACTTCCTACCAGGTCTTTTTTGCTGCTTTTTCCTAAATCAGAGAATTTTGAAAGGATTAGAAAGCCCTTGATATCACTCTCACTCTCCTTGTAAAAATGCAGATACCACTACCAAAGTCTTGAAGATGATCTATGAATACCTTTATAAACACAGAATTCTGAGATAGTAATGAATGCCCTGGTAAATCAAAGATAAAAATTAGACTACCACATTATTTAGGTTATATTAATCATAATTTCATTGAATAATACATTCAGAGAGAGAGTTTCCATGTATCACTTAGACAACCAGCTTCTTCTCCAGTTCATACTGCCAAAAGCATACTGAGCGGAACAGGTTGTAAGTTTCAGCTATCTCTGCCAGGTTGTGGTAGCTCGCTGAGTAGCACTTTGCTAGGAACTGCAGGGAATTTTAGGTGGAGCGACTCTAGTATATGCATGCGTTGCGAGTAACAAACATGCCTCTACCTGTCCCTCATTCATATGGAAGCACCAGAGGGTTTGATAGATAAACCACTAACACAAAATGAGCCCCAGGCTCATCAGGCACATGTTAAGATCTCTTTCAAACAATAATATTAGTGGGTCTTCTACCATATACCCAGACCAGCCACTGAAATTCAGTATACCTCCACAAAACAGATGCAGAATCAGCGTTATATATATCACATTCTGAGAAAAGTGTTCCCTCTGACCTCTGAACTCTTCTTCAAGACAGGAAGACTTCAGTAGTCTTAGTCCTCTTTACTTGCCTTTTTCCTCTTTCACAAGGTCTTCCACAAATACTTTTAGTTAAAAGACAGGACACATTATTGGAAAACATCAGAGTGCAGAAAATATACCCATGCAGGAAAGGGATGAACAATTATGAAAAAAAAAATCCAAGCCAAAAAGCCAAATCCACTTGAAGGTACTCACCACAATCATGAAGAATCCCATACTGCTGGCTTGTATTTCTTTCCCCAGAAGTGCTACCAATCCTTGACACTCAGAGTAGGTCTATAGCATCTCTTAGGCAGCCTTTCTTAGCAGCTACAGCATTAGGAATAATGCAACATACAAGAAGGTGACTGGTTTGATTTTAATTCTATACAGCTGCGTTTAGCAGAGAAGTGTGGCAAAGTACCAGCTTTCTGGAGTTAAGGGAGCAACCTTAACACCTCAGGTTATGGTTTGCATTAATAAACACAAGTCTACCTGTTTTGGGGGTAAGAAGGGAACGAATATGCTGCCCCTTTTATGTGCATAAAACAAAAGCTGATTCAAACATAGTACGCATACCCTCTTCCATAGCATCAAGGAGTAAGACATGAAAGCTGTGTTGTGCTTCTTGGGGGCCTTACAGTGAACAGGTAGGATAGTCCAAGTGTGAAAACAGGGTCAAACAATACCAGCAGTGTAGATCTGAAATTAGGTGTTTGAAGGATAATATATTTCAGACTTACACCCTGATCTTATAAAGACTTGTGCAGGTACTTAGTTTTAAGCAGAGACAAAGTGCCACTGCTTTCAATAGAGCTATTCATGTGTTTAAAGGCCCGGAGCTTTAGAACGCTGATTCTTTGGGTCTGGGATTAGCTAAAATTTATAGCATCAGTAATTCTCAAGAAAGGCACAATAACTTGTCTAGTCTTATTTGTACCAATATTTCTTTCAAGTGCAGGGAATTCTTTTAGAACAGAAATTACAGATACTGAAAAGCCAAATGATCTTTTTCTAATACTGCAATAACCTGCAATCAAAATAAAATTCTTAAGATGACAAAAGATCAAGACCACTGACATAAAATTGGATTAACATGAAAGAATATTGGCTTGGTTTAATTTCCCCATTTTTCCCCACAATGGCCCATTATAACTAATCATTTAAAAGGATGGTTAGCATTCCAAAATGCTAACAGAAAAGACATGCAACAAATAAAATACAGAAATGTTTATTCCCAAATGGGTTAGAAAGACTCTAGTGACAAGATTACATCTGCTTTATTGTGTCATAGGTAACATATGCAGCTCTCTGTATTGTTAATCCTTCCCCATGGCTAAAAGAAATGCCTTATACCAGCAATCTCCAGTCTGAATCATGCAACTCCATTTACCCACGGTGGTTGCCTACTCAAACTTCAGAGTGTAGGCCAAACTGTGGAAACTTGTATGTTGTTGGGTATCACAGCAGGTTGTACTCTTTCAGGACTAGAAGAATTTCAGGACAGCAAGAATTGCTGAACCCAGTAAAAATTTTGTCTACATGAGGTCTACAGTATTCCTGTCTCAGACTCATATACACCAGTTACCATGGATGTATGAAAAAATGTGGCAGCTAGTATTTTACCTCAGCTGCAGCAGAAACCAAAATTACTGTAACAATTTCTATGGATAATTCATTTTTCATCTGTTGTTCTAGCAGAAATATATCTGATAACTGGGAAGAAGACAATCTCTTCTCCCCATTGTGTTTTCCAATAACTTTAATATTTCTATTAAAAAGAAACCTGAGTTAAGATTTACTTTGTTAGCAAATGCCAAGTCACACAAAACAACAAAACTGCATGATTTGTGCTGATAAAGTCTGGCTAGTTTATTGACTCTAGAAGGCTCAATCATGAAAATTAGCATTTAATTCCCAGAGGACAAAATATTTCTTATTTCTCAAAATATCTCCATTTACACTTAAACCTGAAGAAACCAATCCCCAGACTCTGTTCTCAGCAACTTTTGTGTCAGAGACGGAGTGATAGCTGTTGAAAGCTTTAACAAGGTCAATCACTTTAACAACTTCCATGACATTTGCCAGTGCTACCTTCCTGCAGTAGGCTTTTTGGTACCTCATTCAGTGAAAAGGTAGGAAGTTCACTCCATATTTCTTTTTAAGTAAACCAATAAAACTGTTGACTCCCCTCCCCAGCTGGAGAACCGTCAGTCACCACAGTTGTTATTTTGTCAAAGCCACCAAAGCAATTCACAGTGCCCTTCACAGGATTAAAAATAAAATCCTTTTTATAGTGCCGCACAGGGATAACAGCCTCAGTCATTCCTCATGAACCTTAAAATCCTTGTTAATCATATGAAAAATATCAACAGTTGATTTGAAGTACAGCAGTTACCTCCGCAGTTTTCACCAAGAGCTAAAGAATAAACAACTCCATTATCCATTTCCAGTTTCAGATTTTCAGTCAAAATCACATCTATACCTAACTCAGGTGACATTTGTCATGAAAGGGAAGCAGATTCAATTTCTGTTGTTGTTACCAGTACTTTCTCATCTTCGAGCGCTGTGACAGATGCTACGGCATTGCTATATGACAAATTCTGCGTCAGCTAAATCCATTCTTTGGCTATGTGACTGATATATTTTACAACATTAGATGTACTAGTTTTCTGGCATGAAATCCTGGCTTCATTAAAGTCAAAGGCAAAAATCCCATTTCCTTCAAATCCTGAACAGAGCCAGGGTTTCACCTCTGGTTTATGCCACCCCCACGTTATTGAAATCCCCACTCTGAAATGAGAGCATCTCTGTCACTGACAAACAAGCTTTGCTTCCTCTACCTTCATTAGATTTTTCCAGTCTTAATGAAAATAACCTGGCACAGTGTGCTGGGGACCTTCTGTCCATGAGTAACAGTCCAGGATATCTGTGCTACAGCAGTTCAAGATGTATGGTGGTTTTTTTTTCTCTTTTTGTGCTACAGCTGTTGAAAAGCTCTTATTTTACTTTATGCTTTCTATAGCTGTGACTCACTTTGCCCTGTCTATTACAACTTTGCTATCTCATAAACCAATGATGGCCATTTGACTGTTAGATGACCTTGCCCACAGCTAGTCTCTATTGGGTTATTAGAAGCCAAGCTTAGAAGCAAAACAACATTTCCCTCTGATTTCACTGGGAGAATGATGGCCGAGTTATCAGACTGTCTAAAATCTTACTGCAACCCGGAAACTGCCTTCTTAGCATATATCATAACCATAGAAGTCTTAGTGAGTAAGGAAATGAACTCTAGAGTAAATATTCTTGATGAAGTTTGCCCACCCATGTCAACATTTGTTTTAAAATATGTCAACATTTTGGACAAGGTTATAAAGATTTCCCCTATGAACAGAAAAAATGTGCTGGATGAAGCTGTGAATGCCACTTCTGGTTTCATTTTCATTCTCCCACACTTTTTCTGGCCTGTAGCTTACTCCTGAGAAAACTGGAGAAGAAAAGAAAAGGTCACGAGAATGGCAGTAGGTTACAAACTGAGGGAAGTGGTATGATACATTGCACACCAGCAGGCAGAAAAGGATGTAAAAGGGAGGAAGGACTTTATCTGAGACTGAACCAGCACTGTGAATTTTTGAATGCTGGCTGAGAAATGCCCGGGCAGGAGAGAGAGTCTAAAGGAAGAATGGAGAAAAAGCTCTCCTTGCCCTTCTAAGTATTCTGTATTTTTCTGTAACTTAAGCATAAGATGACAAAATATAAACATCTCAGTGCCTGTTTTTATATTATTATTTCAGTTGTGATTAAAGTGAATAAACAAATATGCTGCTCCTTTGCCTGCAGCACTTAAAATTCAAACCTTGCCAGGATATGAAACCTGGAGCTAGTAGTGACAGAAAATAATATGTAGTAAATTCATCAACCTTGATTGGCTAGCATAAAGCAAAGAAAAATAAGTATACCCGCAATCCAGAAATTAATTTGTTTCTTATAATTGTCTAAGCAATTGGAGGTTTTCATAGTAACATAAGAACATTCTATTTTTAACAATGTGATATTTTTAAACCCAAGACTAACTCTTTTTCCTCAGAATGGTCAGAATGGTACTTCAAATTGCAAAAGATGAGAGGGACACCTTTCAGCATTAATAAGCTGAGGGATATTTATGAGAATTGAGAATTAGCTTGGCATCTCCTTTGAAGCACCAGACCCCTGAGATGAATACGGCAGGCACAAAGCATACCCATTACTGGTGTGAGGGATGCTCCCAGAATTTGTGATGTGTCACTCCAAGGACATGCACGCACATAGGTATGCACCTACTCACTGTGGTTCGAGATACATCGGACAGCAACCTTCATGGCAACAAAGTAGGATGCCAAAGTCAGGACAGAATTCTAGGACAGGTGCCTGTGTCTGTGCAGGTACATTAGCTTTGGAAGCCACATATTGTTGTTTGATGGCTTTATAGTGCTCCAACAAAGGAAGCAGAATGAAACAAAACCTCACCTTTTTAGCAAGTGGGAGAGATAAAGAAAGAGAATAAAGTATATAATTAAACCTGATTAAAAATTATTACATTTCCATTGCATTATCTATGATAAAAAGAAAGAAAACAGAAAACAGAAGAGGTGCTATGAATACCTCCTATGATTAAAAAGAAAAATGGACCATCCTTGTCTGACTTCAATTTAACATGAGAGATGAGCTGTTTGGCTTTTAGTATATTGGGCTCTTTTTCTGAACCGCATAACAGAGTGCTGAGAACACCAAGAAGAAATCTAAATAACCTGCTCACAAGAAGCAGGAAAAAAAATGCTGATGACCTTTCAGTATTTGTTGGGAACGAACTGTAAGCAGCAGTTTGAAGATAAAAAGTAATTGGCATTGCACCTTCATAATTATTTTTCTCGTTTCAGGCCTTTAATATAGTCCTGGCTCTTGCTGATGCACCTAAATGAGGTTTACAGAACCCAGAGCATGAATTTTCTGCTCATTAGTAGAGAGGCGGCAGGACAAAGGCTGCAGGTATTATTTTCTTCTTTCACTTGGTTTAAATCGCCACCCACCCATGATTCAGACTTCATGCATGCTGGTGGGCCACTGAAATAGAAATAGAAATCCTTTAATGCAGCCTCAGACAAATGTGGTGCTGGCAGAAAGAAGGTAGGCAAGATGACCCCTCTGAAATGTCTTGATTAACCAGTATGTAAAAAGCTGTAATCTCAACGTCCATCAGAGCATGATAAACAATACCACCAAAAGAAAACAAATTATGCAGTTTCCAAAGGAAAAAAAAATAAACAAAGCAAATCACAAAACCAGGCGAGTCCTCTGAGCACTGTGTTTGCAGACCTGCACCATCTTTGTGGGGAAAGGAAAAAAGATATCTTTGGTAAAAAAACAACTGTTGAAAAACAAACTGTCTATTCAGGACAGGAACAGTAATGGTGAACAGGGGAGCAGTGGAAGGACTTTTGCTTCTACTTATTTTGCAAAGACATTGGAGGTCCATAATCACCGTCTGCATTTCCAGTGTGCTAGTAGAGTCCTTAGAGTGCCCACCTGACCTTCAAAGATGCTCCTGCTACTGGAGAAGGAGATACCTTCCTCTTCTGAAGCCTTCTAGAAGGTACTTATACTACCTTGACATTGGAGAACACTGTGCATCTGTTGCAACAGCAGTCTGATGCCTGTAAGATCTTCCTGCTTAGAAGCACCCTTCAAGAGGAGCTTCTCTCTGGGGGTTACAGAGAGGACTCAGGACAATTAACCTCAACTGAGTGACTAAATTATCTCCACTACTTGAGCTGGGTGCCTAAAATTAGTCTGTGCAACTATAAGCCTCTCTCCTTCCTTTGTGTAAGTAGTTATAGGTGCCATTGCAGCATGTGGTCCATGTTGAAATTACTGTCAGCTTATTTGATTTGAGTGCCAGTGACAATGTACCTAGGGCAGCGGAGACCTGAGTACTAGCTATTGAGAGCAACAGTGAAAACCATAATATATACTCCAGCTTAATACAGGAGTCAACTGCCCTGGTTTCACTCTACTTGTGCTGGAGCCAACTGGATTACAACTTGCTCAGCTGTGCTGGAATATGATGCACTCATACCTTCAATTACAGTATAGATGGCCATCATTACCTTTCACAGAATCACAGAATCCCAAGGGTTGGAAGGGACCTCAAAAGATCATCTAGTCCAACCCCCCTGCAAGAGCAGGGTAACCTAGAGTACATCACACAGGAACTTGTCCAGCTGGGCCTTGAATATCTCCAACGTAGGAGACTCCGTGGCTCAGTTATGGGCTGCAAGCAGATCTGAGTCTGCCCAGGAACATCAAACACTTGGTGGTGTTAGAAGTGTGGAGGAGAGCAGAATGGGGCTGTCAGCAGTGGCAACAGTAACAGGTAGGATGTCTCAGATAGCAAATGTGGGGGGGTAACACCTAGGATGCGTTATCCATCTTTTCTCACCTTTATCAAACTTCTCCTGACCTTTCCACCCCTTTCTGAGAAAGCAACAGATGAAGGCTTAGTGCCATTTACACACTGGGGAGGTTGGAGCAGACCATATCCTTCCTTGATGGAGTGCCCAGCTCTGGTTAGGGAAAGCAGGAAGAAAGCTGTATCTAAACAGGTGATTAGGGGTCTCATGATATCAGTATTTATGAGTGCTTAAACCCAATTTTTGATGATCCCTCCAAATACTTGGATGGGATATAAGAAGTGCCTGGAAAATAGTAATACATTACTGTTGCAGCATACAAGAAGACTCTAGTAGAGGAAATACTAGAAAAAAAATAATACAGATGGGAGATTTAGAAAGAAAAAAATGGATTCATATCAACTGCCTTTTCTGATGGGTAATGTAGGTTTGAACGCATTTCAATTTTTGTTCTTACTCTATCTGTTAATGGAGACGTAGGGGAAAGACAGCAAGAGTACCATATGCAGCAGGCAGCCTTCAAAAGTATCTTGCCTTTTGAATAATTGCTGGTTTAGAAGATCCTTGAAAAAAGACTCTTAAGAGACTGCATGAACAACTGAACTCTTTCATTGCCCTTGTGACAAAATATGGTGTATGAACCATAAGGAAATAACATTGAATGTACTCTACTTGGTTGAATGCTTCAGGATATTCTCTTTCACAGAAAATGACTGGAAACAACTGGCATCTCACTACATCTTGCCAAAAGCCTGAAGGGAGCTTCTGTAATGAACTCACTACCTTTAGCTTTCCTTAGCATTGAAATGTCAGTGCTGAAAGTGCTACTGTGAACAGCACGTGTAGGAATAGCATCATCAGAGATGATGAGGATGGCAGGCATTATTTGGAAGGAGATTATGTCATATGAAAAAATAAACCTAAACAAATAACCAGTCTGATGAAGCCTGAACATTCCTGTGCTCTGAAACTCAAACTTGTCATTGCTCAAGTCTGTTTCAGCTGAATGAAAAAGAGTTCTGCCTCTGAGCCAAAGCAGTTTTGCAGGGTAAGCTGATGCAATAGAGATTCATTCTTTTATCCCCTTCTTTCATTTTTTCCCCCTTTTCAGTGCAGAAAACTAGAGAAAAGTGAAAGCAAAAGATGACAGAGGAAAAACACTGGGGATTTTGGCTTGATATCATTACTTCTGTGGCTACTTGAATAGTGTGATCCATAGTTGTGAGAGACTGGTAGAGGAAAGTTGGCTGTATGGCTAGTTGCAAGGAGCTGGCTGGCCATGGTCTGGTTTAGAGTTGTTGTTCCCAAGGCGGTGAGAATACAGACAGCATGGTATTCATGCTGCACACACTGCAGAGCACCACATCTTTAAAGGCTCTATGGCCTAGGGCAGTCTTCATCCTTAAACAGGAGATGCTAGTAGACATGTGAAGCAAGTGCTTTTCAGTGTGACCCAAGGAAGGAATAAGGATATGAGCTTTGGTAGCCCAGTAGGAGAAAGAGCTGAAGAAACAGAGAATACTCTTCTTCTACTTGAGTCCAAGAGATTAAATATTTATTCTAAAAATCTGAATCTAACTTAGCTGGCCAAGGGCTTGTTTGGTTGTCTTTCTTGTACTATCTTTGTAGACAGTATTGCCAGGAAGAATAAAACTGAATTAAATAGATGGTTTTTCTTTACATCAGTGTCATCCCTGGAAGGAGAAAAATCTTGTATGGTGGCAAAGACCATACATTTATTTTCCTTGTATTTAATGCCTACTGTAGTGGTACATCTTAAAAAGCATGCTGCTAAACTGTGCAGCCTGTAAAACAGACATCAGTAGTTATGTGCACAGTGTGAAATATCCCATGATTTAATTTGAATTTGCACCATTACTGAGACATTGTGTAATTATGTGCTGCATTACATTTCTAGCTGGAGACCAGAGATAAGAGGGATGGTGTTTCAGAAATACCTATAGACCAACCACAGTCTTCAAAAACAGATTAACAATTGGAGGTCTTTGCTTCAGAGCCTTGAAAGGGGAGGCAGGGAAAGAAGGCAGAAGAAAAGATGTGTTCAGCACCTTGTGAAAGCCAGCCCTTCTTATTTCAAGCTGAGCATCCTGATGTAACAGGCACTTTTGAGAGTTTAGGTCCACAAAGAAATATGGACTTCAGTCTGATTGAAGACCTTGCAACAGTCCCTGTGCAAGGGGCAGCATACTCCTGTACAGCCATCAGAGCTGACATTAAAGCAGGCACAGACCATACTCCAGCTCAGGACATAGGGGACCTATGGAGGCTGCTATCCTTAGGCTACCATTCAGCATTTCTGCAGGTGGCACAAGAACAATAGGATCTAGCATTTTGGTCTCTTGTGCCTCCTTGCAAATCATGTTATAGAATGACCCTTGCTTTCAGGCTGTTCTCTTCTTGTGATTTCCTATTTTCCCTCAGTAATACATTACAGCAAGTTGGGTTTTTTATTTGTTTGGTTTTGTTGTTTTTTGTTTTTTGTTTTTTTGTTTTTTTTTTGTGGTTTTTTTTGTTTGTTTGTTTTGGTTTTTTTTTTTTTTAGTAAATATTACAAGGACTATGTCATCTATCCTGTGTGGAAAAAGGAAAGGGTTACATGCAAAGGAAAGACATTTACTAACTCTCATAACTCAGACAGCCTCTTCCATTATGGCATCATTTTGTTTGAACTGTGGGCCAGAGTGCAGCAAAAAGATGTCTGCTGCTTGACTGACAAACGGCTGGCATAAAAAAACATCTAGTGTGATGTGAATGATCATTCCTTCTAAGGGCAATGTGGACTCTTTCTCTCTGACTCTGTTTTATCTCTGAAGGTAAATGCCTACTCACCTGCAATATATTCTGCCTGCAAATTGGCAAATGCCATTGTAATGGTTCTCATTTTATCTTTTTCTATTAAGCCTGAGGAAAGAAGTTATGAGGAAGAGAGATATTTTTGTTTTCCCTTCAAAAACTCCTATATAAGCAAAACTTATCAAAGGGCACTGTTTGTCATTTGATTTGGAAATTTGCCTTTCAACATTCCCTGCATATGTCAAGAGGAAGAGAGACTTGCAGGAAAAGCAAATGAAATATTCTCTTATTGTTATTTATTGATTTTGTACAGCTCAGCATAGAAGCTTCATATAACAAAACCAGCAGCTTAAGAAAGATGACCAAGTCATCAAGAAACACTTTCAGTGGTATACAACCACTGAAACAAAAAAACCTGCGCAAGGTTATTGCCTGTGAAAGGAATATGCACAAAAACAGTCTCATACACGTGTGTTCTTCTGTGGAAGGGGTGAGAAACCCCTGGGGAGCAGAAATTTGCCCCTGTGACAGTCAACCTGCAGAGGCTTTGCCCATGCTTCAGCAGTGGCAGAAATTACAGATACCCATTCCCAAATATGCGCAGTCCTTATTGCCTCCTGCAGTTGATAACATGGATCCCTCTGAGCTGTACCAACCCCAGATTCTCACCACACCATCTCAAGAGAGCTGAGTAACCTGTCTGGTCACAGTGTGCACGTCAGCACTGGCTGGTACCATGCTAAGCCTTAGCTGATACCATTTCACCTTTTCATATTAAAATCAGAACATGGCATAAACCCACAATTAGGCAAAGCAAAGGCAAAACAAAAGGAATTTAGTGCAGCAGTACATTGCTTTGCAGGCCATATTCTTTAACGCTGCTTACCTACAGACAACATCAAATACATTTCCATTGCTCATATCAACTACATATATCTTCTTGTGAGCTATTTTAAACACAGAGTGAGATAAAACCCAAACCCATAGAGGTTGTAATTTAGTTTTGGTAGTTGGATAAAGGCACATTCAGGCTTAAAAAAGTTCACAAGCCACACCATAAAACAAAAAAAAGCCCTATCCTAAGCACAGAAAAGTGGCAATAGTATCATCATGCTGTTTTACTCAGCAATAATATAGTTCTCTCATCAAGATAAACTACTCAGCTTTCAGTCATGCAGTTTATCTGCTCAGGTACTGGATTACTGCATCATAAAACAGTGCAACGGTGCAATTATCACTTCAATATTAGGCAGGTGCTGCAAGGTGCTCTCGTTCTGTGTTAGGTGGGACACTTTATGGCGGCCATAAAGCTGATGTGGCTTCAAGTATTTGCTACAATGATAAATTAATGAATCATACCACCAGCTGTGTCTTGAACAGAGTGGAATAGCTTCTTCTTTTACTGTGGGCACTGGAGGTATGTGGGGTTGTATGAAAGTGGTATGGATGTTGAACTGAAAGGGAAGGGTTGAGATGAAGATTCGTGAAGCTGACACAGAGGCATGGGTTTGAGACTTCACTAATATGAGCTCTGCATTTCAAAACATTTTCGCTGTTGTTTCACTCATTCCTTCATTTGGGAATGATAAGGTACTGACTTTTGTGCAACACCACATGGGACTTTTTGGACAAAGTAAAGCTTACTAATATATTTCATTAGATGCTCACAGACAGTAAGAGAAGATCTGTGAGAAGAAGAGTGTCTTATATCATGAGATGCATTTGTTTTGGGAACAAACACTAACATGTTCCAGTTTCAGTGCTGGAATTGCTTGTGGGGGAAAAGAAGTGCTACTCCTGCAAATAAACCCTGTCATTCCCTGCAGACTGGATGGATTCAGAGAGATAGGGATGTGCACGAAAACTGGCACACAGTATACAATATTTTCAAAGTCTGGAAGGAATGGTGGTAGATACCTTTTCTGTACATGTGTTGGCTAGCTGCTGCAGTGAAAAGAATATGAGTACTGAATATGAAAATGGTTTTTGGTTGAAAAGTAACAACACCACATGACAAAGGGGGTGGTAAAATACATCTGAAGAAGGTAAATGGAAACCAGACCAAGGTAAGTTAGAAATCTCACTATCAAGGATTTCAGGATATATCAGGATATCAAGGTGCTTTCATGGACATACAGAAACTGATTATTTGGGGTTCTCCTTCACATTTTCCTCCACACACTTTTGAAACGTTCTGGAAGCAATTTTCTTTTTTTCCTAAAATAAAATTCAGATTAAAATATTGTCATAATCATCCATTTTAAAGAATTCTTTAAGATTAGCTTTTAATTTCACACTGCCTGAATGGGCTTTGAAATACCATTTTTCAAAAGCTGAAGTTTGTTTCAGGGTAAAGAGAAAAAAATTAAATAAAGTGGGAATAATTTTAAGAATTTTGCTGATTAAAAAAAAATTGAAAGTGATCAAAAACACCCTCAAGACTTTCAAGCAAACATAAAAGAGTCAATTTTTAATAGGCTGAAGCAAGAATTTCAATATGCCTTGCGTTTTCAATAAATTTAGCTTTTATATTTTAATAAAATAAGTCAGAAAGTCTGGGTCTTTTAGATGAACGAGTAACTGAACCATCTCTAGGATCTGGTCTTCACAACCAAACTTAAAATGAATGCTTGTCACCTTTATGTGCTCACTTGACTTGAGACTACTCAAACACTTCCAATCTCTTAGCTACAATGTGCATAAAGATTTTAATGGCATTTATTGATCCTGGATACATTACACCTGGAGATGTCATTACTCATAAGGAATCTGACAAGATACTGTAAATATGCAAAACACAGGTATATCTGACAGGGCTGGCTCAACACTCCGCAGAAATGTAAGCAAATACAGTTTTACTGTCAAAAGGATGAAGAGGAGATGGGACAAGACTGAATACGGGCTTTCCCTGCTAAGCAGAAGGGAGAGAAGAGGGCAAAGGGCTGCATCAAGGATGTCGAGGTACACAAAAAGCTGGATCTGTTGTGTCAGCCACTGCCTGACGTGTGCTGTGGAGACAGAAGCTGACATTCTGAGAAAATTGCGCTCATCCCACACCGGCATGTGCCCCTCCATGGCCCCACTGTGGTGGGAACCCCAGTGCCACAGTCCCTAATCTGCCCGGGAGGTGGCAGGGCAGGGGCAATGAAATCTAATCTGGGGCTTTAGACTGTTCCCAGTGTGAAACACTTGGCAAAACAACATTTCCAGCAACAGACAGACTGAAATAATGTTTTGAATGATGGGAGAATCCTGTATGGCATTTGAGGATAAACAAATGTCAGTTTCAAAATCTCTTTTCAATTTTCTTTTGTAGGACACACGTAAGTGATCTCTCAAGCTGTCTTAATACCCTGTTACTCACAAGCTGAAATATACTCAGCCTTTAGACAGACCTCCCGTTAGTTTAAACACTGCTTAAGCCTCTCTTTTCTCCATAGTTCTTATGTACAAATCCTTTGAGAGGAAACATGCTGCTCAGGCATTTTAAAAAAGGCAGTGATCTTGACCCTGTGACCTATTGGTGTGATTCATACCATATGTGAGTGCTTGCAGGACTGAGACCTAAGTTTTGAATCACTTAAAAACGTTCCCTAAAATTGAACAATATAAGGCTATCATGACCTGCATTCAGCTATAAGCTTCCAACTGGACACGGGTTTCTACCTGAGCATGGTGCCTCATTCTCAGATGATCCAAAGGAACAGATGCAGAGGCAGGATGTGTGATCAACGTGCCTTCATGTTCCCCTGCTGAGTCCAAGGAACATTGTAGAAATCACAAATTTCACTGAGAAATGAGCTGACAGGCAGTGTGGGAAACCTTGCAAAGCAAGAGGGACACAATGCACTGTGGAAATCACTGTCTTCCACACCAGAAGTAGAGAAGCAGCATCAGTGGAACATTTTCTTGATTTTTTTTTTTTTTAACTTTTTTTTTTTTTTATTCAGGAGCAGCTGCTTACTGTAGAAATTGCTCCATGGTTCATTCTTTTAAAGTCATTTGAAAAACCGGTGGCTCTCTCTGCATCCATCATTATATACTAAATTAAAGTTTCAACTATACAATTACCTCCTTCATTAAGTAATGGCTAGAAATATCAGACTCTTAAGGTCAATATACCTCAGTTTTCCACTTCTTGTCCATCTTCCTTTCTCATTCTTACTAACCCCACAACATCCTTATGGCATTCATCCTCTGAGATTGCCCTTGCTATGTGTATGCTTTCTCTGCCTCAGAAAACAACAGAATGAGAAAACCTGACCACAAATTAAAAACTAACCATTTGAGATGAGCCAAATTTGGTAAATGCTGAATAAGTGAAAGTAGACAAGCCTTCGTTTTTTCTGCTATGTATGTTTGATTCTTATAATAACTGATTAGAAGACTATATACATCACGGAGCTGAAAATTACCTCTTTGATCCCTTCCCTTGGGCATGAATCTTCACATGATTTCTTTCTCCATCTCTTTCTGCTTGCTGCTAGACCTACAGTTGAGGAGCAGGTACTAACATAGCTCACCTCACTCCTGTGTTCTGACCTTTGGGTAGATACTATCTATGCATGCAAATTGGGAATGGGACATTAATCAGCTGGAAGCATTTGCAGTAAAATCAATGCTTAGACACTAAAAGTAAGTCTGATGAGAATAATAATCTAATGTAGCTTTTCATGTATTTCAGGTCAATTCCTAATATTGCTAATGAGAAAGCACTGTTTCAAATTGAAGGAGAGCTCATTCAGAAATTCAGTTGTTCTGTTTACCAGAATGGAGCCACAAAAAATGACTAGCTTTACCAAGCAGTATTTGTCATTAGAAACCAAAAGAAAAGAAAGGTTTGGATAAGAAATGGACTATTTAATGTTCACACGCACTTATGTCTACACCAAATGCTACAAAGCTGAAACATTCTATGAAAACATGATAAGCCACATCGGATTTATTTATCATAAAAAAACAACCAACAAACAAAAAAACAACAGCAAAAAAAGCCCAAACCAAAACAAAACCCCAAACAAACAAAAAAACAAACCAGTAAAGAAAAAGGAACAAGCAAAACCCCAAAGCGAGAGTTAAACAAAGCATTTAAACATAATGGGCCAGATTCACAAGCTTGTTCTAGTTGCTGTAGGCTTTTCCAACAGAGCAAAGCAGCTGGGCACATAGTTGAAAACACTGACATCAGTGCTGTTGTGCTTTCTTCCACCCATTCCCAATCTGGACCAGAGACTGATGTAAAATTCTGGTGCTAGAAATTCTGTTCCCATCTGATGCTTTGCATTTCTGCTCCTTTTTCAAATTTCCAAGTGCAGCTTTGTTACGACCTAGCTGTACCTGCAGCTACCTTTAGTAAATCCAGCTCTAATTCACACAAGCCTACTTAATGGCTAGTAGAGTCTTGACCTAGATGTAAATCCTTTGGTCGTAGAAACAAACTTTCATTTGTAAAGTGCCAAGCACAGCACAGATAATGGAAATGAAACTATCCTAATCTCATTCCACAGTCTAGAGATGAAGAAAACCTGAATGACATACATACAGTCTGCACAAGACCCTATCATCCTATGCAAAGTTGTATATTCTGCTCCTCCCTCTTTATTCTTCTAACTGAAAACCCTATGGCCTCCAGTCTCTTAAGCAAGATTTCAAATCACCTGTATTTCATATTATATGCAATTGATATGCAATTGTATGCAATGGGAGTTGTAAAAAACTCCTTTGCAATAGTTTTGAGATGATTGCAGATGTTACACACAAGCCTTCCTCTCTCCTCTTGATATGATTTATTTACACAATATGTAATAAATCACGCAGCAACAAGTAGCTTTTTAATTAATAGAACAGCTTTAGAGTTTGTACTTCCAGAATGAATTGTATGTTTTCTGATTATTTTCAAATACGTCTCACCTAGTTAATTCAGTTTCTAATCTCACAAATATTACTATCACGGTATTATAACTGAGATTATGAAAGTCTGTTTCCAATCTATTCAGAGCAGTCAATTCTCTTTAAACAATTTCTGTTTGTAAACAGACATTGCTTTTAAGCAACAGGCAAAATCTCTTTCAAGAGGTGCCATTCTTTTCATTGCTTGCTTTGTGTAGAAGCATGTTCCGCTTGGGCTTCAGGGAAAATAACAGACAAAAGAGGGAGGTGTAATTTTATGCATACTTCTTAACAAATTAAACCAAAGCAAAGCAAAGCAAATAAGCAGCATTAGTTTCCAGTGTGTGAAGAAAACTACTATCATATTTATTTATTTTAAGAACAGCAATGAAAATATCTTCAAAGATATCATATGTTATTTGATCTAGACTCAAAGCTTGAAAAATAGAATCACTATATAATGTCACTTTATTACTGAGGAATGTGCACTGCAAGGATATATGATATGCGGTATTAAATAGCACAATTCACTTATTAACTTAATTAGGAACATAAATGCAAAAGCTTAACAAAATGGATAGCAGAGGAGATGTGGGTGAGAAGAAAAACGGTAACCTTTATGTTTTCTTACAGAAGTTTGGTGAAACGTTCATGGGCAGGGTAGTCCCCTGAACTCTGCAGCAGCTCTGTGTGGCTCATCTCCATCTCTGAAGGGAGGTATTTCATGAAGCTAGCATGCAAAAGACATCCCTGTCTGGGCCTCTATATTTATGTTTCAACCCCATTTCTCCATCAACAGGAAAAAATGCAAATGATTTAATCAGCATATTCCTGTGAATTAATGCCATTTATCAGAAAAGGCCCAAGTGATAATCATACTGCTTGAGAGTTAACTGAATGCAGAAATCTTGAGTACAAGCTCAGTGCGAACATTGTTCAACATTAAGCTGATCAGTTTGGTGTTCACTGCTGTAGACTCTTCCTTTCCTGTCAAGGAAGTGGAAAGAACTCAGGAGGAGCAGAAGAACTGCATTACACCCCACTAGAGAAGGGGAATCCTTCAGCTGAGGTGGACCACATAGGCTTGAAGTCAGCCTTGCAGTCCAAATGTCCATGCTTCTAGTCTCATGATGAGTAGATGCCTGGACACAGCATGGGGGCATCCAGAAAGCTGCCAGGAATAGGCAGATGCCTTTGCAGCCTTGTCCCTGACCACATTTGACTGTAATGAAGGGCTTAGGTGGGTAAGAGTGGCAGCCAAACCTGCGGAAGCCAGCACAAGGCCATCCCGACCAAATATTTTCATGCAGGTAGGGCAGAGGCTGTTTTCCTTTATATCCTTTCTCCTCCCTTCTCCTTAACCTTACTCCCTTTCTCTGCTATGAATCTGTGAAGCCAGACCTTTGGGGTGGCAACAGCATGTTTTCTACAGAGAACTGCTGGCTTGTCTGCAGAACACATCTAGATAGACACAGTGCACTAAGTAAGGGCTTCTCAAGGGGCATGGATGCTGCTTTAAAAAGAAAAAAAAACAAAGAGAAAAATAGGCTGGCTGTACCTGCCTGCTGGTCTGTGTTTATCTCCAAGTGGTTGATGCCATTCTAAGAAACTGCATCTTCCGTAGCAAAAAAGTAAAAACCAGCATTTACTCTTTAACTTACTCACTGTCCCCTGCTGCCCAGTGCAAAAGGCATTAATAAGGACCCCAGGAGCTGGATAATAGCCTTCATGCTGGCTGATAGAAATGGGAACCTAGAAACCAGAGCCTGTGGATGCCACAGCACACCAGCACTTCCCTTTACCCTCATTTACTGAAATACCAGGCCTCACAGCTTTGTTCATTTGTAAGCTGTGTGCATGAAATAAGACATATTCAGAATAGAGGCAGGTGTAAGGACACATTTTGGCAGAAAAGATTCCTGGTCATGTTTTCTCTGGTAAAAGTGAGAGAAATGTATTCAGAAACATAGCAATCATCAATATGTTTTCTTCTCTGCTACCCACAGGCAATCTGGAATTCAAGGTTTCCTGGCTGTTCCTAGTTAACAGAGATGTTTACAATGTTAATGACTGACTGTGTGATTAAATAAGCATGGAGCCCAACAACTACTGCCCTAGATCAAGAGCAAAGTTCATTGGAAGGAGTTGGTTTACTTAGAGCTTCTGGACAGTGCCACTGTAGCCACAGACAGCTCTGGTGCATCTGGTGTGGTGCTCTAAGCTGAGAGTCCTCCTGTCAGAACAAACACCTTTGACTGCTACACCCCGTGGCAGCTCATCTTTGTCTTCCCAGGAAGAAAAACCCATCTTGTAAACGTGGGGCTTCTGGAATCGTCCCAAACCAAGTCAGCACACCAGCCTTTTGAAAAACAGAAACATTTCTAGTTTTCAAACACCAGGTACGTGTTCAAGGCCAGGTTGGAGGAGGCCTTGGGTGGCATGGTTTAGTGTGAGGTGTCCCTGCCCATGGCAGGGGGGTTGGAACTAGATGATCTCAAGGTCCTTTCCAACCCTAACTATTCTGTGATTCTATGATTCTATGATTCAAGGGCAGGTATTGTCTGCTTCTAATGTGCTATGGAAATCCCTGTGTGGTATTGCTGCAGAGCCTAGAGCTGATGAAAGAAAAAGTTCCCTGAAGCCGACTCTATGAAACAGCCAGATGCTCTTATGCTTTGTTGTCTCAACATTTGTGTGTGTAACAGACAGAGCATTTCCTCTCCTCAGTGCTGTGCAGCATTGCCAGAAAAACACATTGTGAGTTCTCAAATTTGAATATAGCAAGAGAGTCTGGAGGAAGGGAGGGAACCAGTTTTCTATATTACTTCTTTAAGGTTTGTTTTATGCAAATCTTGTCCCTTACTCTAGCCCTTGAAATAACATCACTAATGAACAGCAAGGAACATTGACAGTTTTCCTCCACCTCGAAATACAACCTTTAAGCATCAAGTATGCAAAGGCAGAAGGACTATCAAGAAAACAGACTTAGTTTTTCCTCTCTTTCCTAAGGTAAAACTTAGCTAGAGCAGACTATTCAGTCAAATCTAAAACTGTGCTCCCAGTTTAACAACTAGGCTTGACACAGGCTGAAAATGGGATGGCTGAAACCACTCAGAGAAAGGTGTTCCCTGTAATTTATCTGTGTTAATAATGTCCCTTTATCTTGTCTTTGGCATTTGCTTTAAACACAAAGGATTGTGTTGGAATTGTAAGAATGCAAAGCATAATTGTACTGAGATGCTTAATACAATTAATGACATCAGCTGCGGAGATATGGGTGCAAGGATTTATTTCTTCCAATCTGTTGGAATTTATCTCAATCTTTGTCCACAAAAGCATTTTAAAAACCAAAGAAGCACCTTTTCACTCAAAGAAATGTTCATAAACACAATAACTGCAGGTAATTATATTCTGTAGTCAGCTAAATTCTAAGTGATTTACATATGATAGTCACTTGACTTCTCTTTGGATTTGCTCTGAATGACACATCTCTGACTTGAAATAATTTTTGTTCCAAGCTGTTATGAAACCATTTACACTAAATGATGGCAGTACTTAGGAGGGGAGCTGCGGCTGAGGTTCTACTGCAAATAGCGTTCTCATTAAGCAAAATCTTAGCTTGTGGACATATATGTGGCAGGATTTCTTTTTCTTTTTTCTTTATGTATATATATAAAGAATAGGTCAGCATAGATATCACTGTGGAAGGCTTTCAGTTCCCCTAGAAGGTCACTGGCATGTCATTATTTGACCTCAAATCTACTGCTTCTGAAAGTACATTTTTAAACCTCCTACCCACAAACGGCAGCAATGAATTACTTGACAGACAACCACAGAGCCTGCAAACCACCTCTAACATCTAGTGCAGCTCTGGGACCTGCTGTGCGTATGCCTGAATCTCTCATATACACTTCTTAGGACCCCACTGTTTTGCTCATATTCTTCCAACCCTATCAATTTCTCAGCATCCCCACTCATGCAGAGAAAGCAATCCATTTGCATTCCTTATCCTCCCAGCTTCTTCAGCATTTACCATTATTGCCTTACAGATATGAGGTGCTTCCCACCTGAGCCAGTGCTCAGCTGCCCAGATCTTGTCACAGCAGCACCCTGGTGGGACATGCACTACCTGCCTGCATGTGTTTGCCTGAGCAATGGTCTCAGCACTCTACACAAGCTGAGCGACAGGTGATGCTGGGGAGCCTTTTAACACCTGAGGAGTGGTTTTAGACTAAAATAAAAATCAGAATCCTTCCCCAACTTCTTTGTGCATCCAGAGAGGGATGAGAGCTGCAGAAAGATTTCAAGTAGAGAAATACTTGATTTATTGTCATTATGGCTTCTCTTTTTCTCCAAAATAAATTCACAAAGAAGAAAATGGGTGAACTGAATATTCATCAACCACTAACATTTGTAATTCTTCAAAAGCATCAATGCCTATTTACAGTGTTGAAATAGGACTGGCTTGTCCTATAGTATGCTAGTTTATCAGATGATACTCAAATGATAAGTATTTCCTTTCATTTCTAAATTAAAATAAAAGCCTGCCAACACTTGGGATGAAGCATGATGAAGCACTTAGGAAATTTGTTGTGTCTCTCCCCTCCTTCAAGAGTGTGATGTTTCTGGCATATTTAAAGTTGTTGTTGGGATTGTCTTTAAAGATTGAAAGTCTATAAATTTTCATGAGAAGCGAGCTATGTTGCAGTTACAGCAAGAACTGTATGTGCACTGTATGGGTGTTAAAGGTATCTGGATGCACAAACTCTCTATGTAAAACATTTCTTCCCTTTACTCCCATCTTGTTCTCATCAGTTGGCTATTGAGGACTGTAATTAATACAAACAAATGAGAGGAAGACAAAAGAAAGAATTCAAGAGAAATTTAGCCAGAGTCCTTCTGAAGCTGGCACCAGCTGCTGAGGGTGGCTGCCTAGCTCTGCTCTTCTGAGATTGATGGCCACCCTCTGCTCTCTACTTTTCCAAGTAATGGTGAGCAGCTTGGCGCAACTCCAGCTGGGCACAGCAAGAGAGTAAGAGCGCCTCTTAAAACCTTTTTCTTGCTCCTGAGAAACAACACTAGGACTCAGCATAAGCGCTCTCTTGCTGAAAAATCCCCAGATAGCACAGGGGCTAAAGTAGGGTCTCTGGGTCAATGCTAAAATCTGCAATTGTGAGATGAACAACTGTCAGAAGGCACAAGAGAGTTTGCAGTCCCAGCAGTATCAGTCAGAAATCTCCTGATCTGTGGAGTGCATTTTAAGGTAATATCCATGCATTACATGTTTTAAGATGGGACTTGTAAGTCCTTGTCCCTCAGGGTCACACAGCAGCTAGGCAGCATCCACTGTTTTCTTTCGACACTAAAGCACTGTTAGTATGGGGAAAGTGAGGTGATCAAATGCATACTTAGTCTCTCTCCTCCCATGGATTCTGATATATCATTCACATTAAGGATTCAAACTGTCCCACTGAAGTCAGTGCTATTCTTTGCATGCTTAAAAATAGAGGAAGTTTATTGATTCAGATTAAGGCTACCTGGTTTTATATGAGCATGACTAAATTCTAACATGCCTCTCTATTCATATTCACAATTCTTTGCTTCTAGACCCTGCACTATCTCCTAATCACAGTAATATAATGTGAGCATTCTAAACCATGTCTACTATTGGCCTTGTGCTTCCTAAAAAAAACCAACAAAAAAACCAACCAAAACAAAAAACCAAAACAAACAAAACCCCAACCTAAAACTCAGACCAAAGAATGCAAAAGAGTCTGACAGACAGTTACACTTGGATAGATGACTAATCTGGCTGGCCTTCTCTTCTGGGTTACTTTTGTAACGCTGCTGGCCTTTACAAAGTTCAGCACAGAATCAAGCAGTGCTTCCATTACAGTGAGGTTGGCAGCTACATGAAGGGTACAAAGCAGGGCTACAATGTCACTGTGAGCTTCATCTTGCTTGGCCTAAGAGCTGAGCATATTTTCTACTTAGGTAGAAGAGCTCTTGCCTGTGTAGGGCTCATTGTAGAACAAGGGCTTCAAAGAATTTCAAATGTTCACTTTTGTGAGTTAGTACCACAATTCTGATGATGAAGTCTCGTGGACTTTGCCTCAAAAATTCATCAGATCATACCAAAGGAAAAAGCTACGCCACGGGAATGTAAACCCTGTTGAATTCCCAGTTGTACAGGTGGGACACTTGAGAGTTACCTGGGCTGGGCTCTGCCAGATGCACAGTCTTCCTTGGGAGATGATGGCTTTTCTTCCTTCTCCTGGAAAGGCTGGCTTCAGCAAAGGCTGAATTGCAGCGACATCACCTAGAACCTGATGATTCAACTCAACCGTCTGAACACAAGCAAGACCCAAACCCATATACCCAGTGGGAAAATGACAATTCCCTTTAAATTGGAATACATCAAGTTTCTCAGAAATATAAATAATCAAGCCATCTAACAACAAATCATTTTTGCCAGAAAGGACTTTTTCTTCTCCTTCAGTAAAAGTACATATGTTAGCAGGGGCTTGGTGGAACACCACCACAGGCCATCAAAGGTTTTGTGTTTACTGTAGGGCTAGGCTGGTCAGGTCTTGTTTTACCTTGAGTCAACATTAAGACTTTTTATATTCTTTCACACATAAAAAACATTCTTTTCAGCTATTCCTAGATGCATATTTATCTCCTTTTACATGGCTACTCAGATTTTAGGCCAATATAGGATTTTTAAGAGCACAGTCAAAATGTATAAAAATGGCACCATATAAAGCATTCCTCCATACCTTGTCCACAGGCTCCAAATCCACCACATCTTCTCGTCTCATTATCTTTCCCTTGAAAGCACAAGAAGGCTGACAGCCTTTTCAGAGCTCTTAGATTAATAAAAGCCACCCAAACCATCCAAGTTAGATGTGCATATCTTACTGGAGTGGTGTTACTTTACTGGTTAATGTTTAGAAAGCTTTTTGATATCCTCAGATAAAAGGCACTGTAACAGTGCAAGACGTTACTGTTATTAGCTACAGATGGTGCAAAGTTGTCCTACAGCTACTGTGTATATATAATGAAATCCTGAAGACTTGCAAAGTTCCTGTAACATCACAAAAGGAGCAGAAATGGACCTCTACTTAGTCTAATTCTGTACAGGATGGGTTTTAAAGGGCCTTGAAAAACTGCAAGGACCAGCAGTTTCCCAGCAAATACAAAGAAATCTACATAATCTATCTTGCTTTGTTAGTTGCCTTAGTGTCAGACCATCAGCTAGTGGTTTGAAACCGTCTGTTCTGCCAAGTCCACTCTTCTCATGCTCCGGCTACATTTTTTCCACCGCAACGACTGTGAAAAAACTCTGGTCTTTCTGTTTGCCTTGCCATCTCCACACCAAATGTCTCTATGTGGGATGACCCCCAAATTTTACCCCTTGTATGTCAGAGCAAGTGAAGCCTGTGCTTGGATTGGGATGGACACACAACCCCAGCAAGGCACAAAGCAGTGTGGCATCGGTATTCCTGCCAGCATAGGGCTTTCGGGAGTGGTGTGCTGCCAAGCTTTTACTGTCAGCAAACCTCCTCTTTTACAGCCTGCACCTGACAGGCCAGGCAATCAGGCAATGAGTCCTGGAGCAGGCTGACAGGCTGTATCAGCATGTCCTGTCCTGGAGCAAAGAAGACAGACTAAGAAGAGAATGAAAAGAAAGGAGCCAGGTTCTGAAGCTGGACCCTGACTGGAAACAGATTTCCACTGCTCCTTAAGGGACATGATATAGTGAGATGCACAGGAGCCATCTGGTTTACACAGCCCTTAGACAAGGAGAAAGGATGGAACACTATCACTGGATAAGTTTTGTGGTCCAGAGATGCCTGAAATGATAATGAAGAAATAATGTTGAAGCTTTAATTGAGTTCACAATCTTTTATCCTGAGTTTGTGCATGTTTCTTGCTGCCATGAATGCCACCTACATCACTTCTGCAGTTGACAAAATGCCAAAAGGCGATTCTGTCCAAATGTAAAGATGAAGTGATGACTACACACTGGACCAGCAGCCTGGAGCTGTAGGTGCCTCAGGGTTGTATTTTTGTAAAGTGAATGGGACAGGTATGATTTAATGGCATCACACACACCAAAAAAAAAAAAAAAAAAAAATGTAAAAAAGAAAAAAAAGTTATGCTCTCAATTTATACAGAAAGCTATTATTTTAGTTTTTCAGGCACTTAGGATATGTATGTTTCTAATATAAACCCCATATGGGAAACTGATCAGACTGATCTGGCCTGGAGAGCTCTGATGGCAGTGTGAGAGGCAGCTTGGTCTAGTGGACTGAAAGGCAACAATTCCTGAGGTTTAATCCTGGCTGACACAGAGCCACTGCATGGCCTTGGGCAAGCTCCTTAAAAAGACATGTCAGGTCAACTTAGGCCCAAAATTAAAGTTTCACAAATATACGTATTTGTAAATACTTACATCAGTAAAAATGAATGTCACCTTTTTCACTTTTTTTTTTAATTTTAGTGGGTAAGGTTGACGAAAGGGAAGCAGTGTTTCTGGTTAGAGGTCTTGGAGTTCTTGTTTTCTGCACTGTTTGCAGCCTCAGTACTCTGTTAGAGAGGGAGTATGAAAGCAAAACTTGTCCAAAATTGCTTCTACAAAGAAGAATGATCTGGCTGTAAGACAGCACAACTTTGATCTAGAGAGCTCCTGAGCAGTGGGTGCTTGTAAGTGTTGAAAACTCATTATCATTCAAGGAACACTAAGTATTAATTAAGTATATGCTTAGTAATAACTACAGTTCAAGAATCAGGCTCTGCTCTTTGGTGGGTGCTTTCTATCACTCTTGCCAGCTGAATTAGAGGTAAACTGTAAGACCTATGCAGCTACTTGTGCCATTAAATCTAAGGGCAGGCACAGGTAATGATTTAGAGCTGATAGAATTGTGTAAGATGATTTATGCCCCATGTGATACTAGCTTGTTAATATTTATCAAGTCACTATGGCTTCCTATTATTCCAGTTTTCCCCAAACTGCTTGATCATAATGACCAGAGAGCAATGAATTATAAATGGTCCTTATTTAGAGAGAGCTTGGATCTGTGAGACATCTCTATTTGTGTGGTGATATTACTGCAATGTTACTGCACTCCCTTAAGTAATGAGACTGCCTCAGATAACACTGTGTCCTAGGTTCAGCAGTAGCAGTCATTTTTCTCCTTCTTAGTAGCTGGTGCAGTGCTGTGGTTTTGACTTTTGGCCTGGGAACAGCGCTGATAACACCGATGTTTTTAGTTGTTGCTCAGTAATGTTTACCCTGACCAAGGACTTTCTGAGTCTCATGCTCTGCCAGGGAGGAGGGGAAGCCGAGAGGAAGCAGAGACAGGACACCTGACCCAAACTAGCCAAAGAGGTATTCCATACCACAGCACGTCATGCCCAGTATATAAACTGAGGGCAGCCACCCAAAAGGGTTAGATCATTGTTCAGGTCGGGCTGGGTATCGGTTGGGGGTGGTGAGCAGTTGTATTCTCTTCCCTTATTATTTCCTTTATCATTATTATTATTGGTGGTAGCAGTAGTGATTTGTGTTATACCTTAGTTACTGGACTGCTCTTATCTCAACCCATGGGAGTTACATTCTTTCGATTCTCCTCCCCATCCCTCTGGGAAAGGGGGGGGAGAGGAAGGGGGGGGAGTGAGAGAGCAGCTGGGTGGTTCTGAATTACCGGCTGGGCTTAAACCATGACACACTGTTTTGTTCAGTGGATTTTGGGATGCTCTGGAGGGAAGTCTTCCTCTCTTGCTGCAAAGGGCAGCTTCTTGTTATTATTTTATATGATACTGTGTAGCTCACGATCTTTCTAGAGGGACTTAGGAATTCGCAAGAAGGATCTGCCTGGGGAAATAGGCCAAGCCTATTGCCTTGCAAGAGTCAGGAACAGCTGTGGGGGCCTGGTATCCATAGTTAATATGACAAGAGAACATTAGCTGCCAGCCAGGGAGGCATTAAAGCACTTAATACCTCTCTGTGGCTTACAGTTACAGTGGGAAATACAAAACCATAACTTAAGTCCCACCACTGGATAGAAACTGGCTGTGAGACAAACACTGACAAGGAGGAATAATGGTCAAATTAAAATGTGTGGAAAGTTGTCAGTGGCTGCCCCAAATTCCCACTGTGAGGTAGGTTTGTTCATATTATCCATGAGAGATCTAAAAAGGAGTTGCAAGGTGGTAAGAAACTGCAGATGCCACAGAGTTATACAGTATAATTAAGAATAGAGTAGCTGTATGGCACTCCAGAGGGATACAATAAAGCTGGGTGAACCAGGAGCACAACACATAAAAAGCAAGGTAACACAAATAATGACAAAGCATTTGACCTACCTGTATGCCTTGTTGACTTCCAAATGACTGGTGGTGATTCTGAAAACTGATCCAGACATTATGAAAAACGAATGATAAACGGAAGCCCCACTGTTCTGCACGCAGTGGTGACCCACTATGTAAAAAAATTCCTGAGAAAAAAGTACTTCAGCAGTGGGGACATGGGCACCAAGGGCTTGAAAAAACTTTGGCAGGAAGAGAACAAGTTGGCATATTTAAAAAGGACAAAGGTAACCAAGTAACACGTGATGACTAATGAATTAGAGAAATTAAATTTGGCAAACCTTCTTTTCTTAGACAAAAGAACCTGACAGTGAAACTGAAAATTTTATCTTTTAAGTGGAGAACTCACTGATGAAAAAAAAAATCATTGGGCAAAGAACTGGTTAGGACTTTCTTTAAGCTATACATTATCCTATGGATAACAAGACCATTTTGGCCTTGTATTAACATCTGTATCAAGATACAAGCACATTTCTTTACACCACAGGACATAACCTGACCACTAAAATGTCGAATTTTAAGAGAGAATTTCCCAATGAACAAGTTGTTCCTGAGCTGTCCATGACTCTGTTTCTTCAATTTTAATTTGGAATATAAACTGTTGTCCACATTCCTGCTATATGGACAATGAAGATCACTATATTGGGTCAGAGCACTTCCTATTGGTTTGATACCTGAAAGCTGTGTTAAAAAAGCAAGCAGAACCAGACTGCAATGTACTACTTTAAAGCCACCAAATACCCTAAAGGCACATCTATTTAGCAGTTATCATCTCCCACTGAAGAGCTGCTGTTACATATCAATAGATTTCAAGCCATTTCTTCAGAAAAAGAGATGAAAATGCTATTATGAGACTTGTACTGTTTTAAGTGCAATAGGAGCGATAAGGGACAGGTGTTCAGCACATTAAAAAATGCAACAAAACTGTTGAAAAATGTTGCTCTATGCATAGTTTCATCTATCTGACTCAGCATAAATGCCCAAGTATGAAGGAGAAATGAACCAGAAGAATCAGCCTTGTGCTGCCTGGGGTCTATTCACAGGGCTGTATTAGGTTGCCTCTTTTTTTCTAATTGATGTTTTCCTTGTCTACATTACACTGGAAACTGTGACTGAACTTTATTCCTTAACAGCAGCCTATGGCAACCAACAAAGTCCTCTAGGAAAACAGCCTGCCCAGAGTACTAAGCAGAATCTAGGAGAAAAATTGAATGAGAAAAAAGCTTCGAAAGAAGAGCAAATTATTGACTGTATACTATTCTTTGAATTTAGCCCTTTTTCCTGACTGTGGGTAGCCCACAGGAAAATGATGTGATATGTATGAACTGATCTGCCATGCAAATATTGCCCTACAGATGCTTGCTGAGAACACAATTCAGCCAGGCAGTTTTTTATCAGTTAATATACCTGAACATTTGAGGTTCATTACTGAAGTGCCTCTGTCAGTCATTAAAACCATGTAATGGCTTTTTTGCTCTTTGACTGGCTTGCCTACACAATCGAGACAAGAAGGGCTCCTGGCAAGACAACAGACAACTGTGAAACAGATCTGGGGCTTTCATTCTCTTCAGAATGAGGGGGGTGAGGAGAATAAAAAGGACACAAGCTGAGAAAGCATGGAAAACCAAATACCAGGCATGAATTTGATATTGTGTTTTGCTCCCTTGTACAAGAGGATCCCGCCCAGCTGGAGTTCTGCCATACAGCGTTAAATGCCTCTCCATGATTTACATGCTTTTGGGATAGCATCTACTCACTATTTCTAGATACTCTGATGAGAGCCCCTTTGCTTCATGTTTTTGACATCTGAAGTATCATTCAGATTGGAGGGTTTGTCCACCAAAAGCAGCACAGGCAGTCACACACACAGGTGCTGATTGTGTTCCAAACTGGCAGACTGAAAGCCAGTTGAGGTCTGGAAGCTATTTAACTTAAGGTCAGAGTGGACACCAGTAACAACTGCCTGCACTGAACCACATCCTCATGGGTGGCATGAAGGAAACAGTTCACGTCTCTAATATATTGTTTGGGCAAAACCATTCAGGCACTCTTGTGTCTGAAATAACCAGCAACAGCATTCTAAAGAAAAAGAAAAAGAGAGGATTCCTGACAAGTCCTTTACCTTTTTCTGACAATATCAGTTCACAATTATGGTCATTCTGCATTTTATCCTTTTCTACTTTTGCTCATGGTCTTGGTGATGGAATGGGTTGGCAATGCAACAGTCTTCCCAATCTTTGATTGCTCTTAACTTTTATGTCAGAAATCCTTTACCATGTAAGAGTTTACAACCTCTCATTCATGCGGAGGATCTTGTTTTCTGTCTTGTATCTCCCATAAGGTGCCATGCAGTCATGTGACCTACAGATGTTCCAGTGGGCAGCTGTCTCTTTTGTCCTAGTTTTGTGTTATCTCTTTCTTAGAACAAGAAGCTCTAAATGGAGTTTGAGTACAAACACTGGACAGTCATCTCACTGAATTCACACAACTGTACAATGTGAAAGCGGGTTATCTGTTATTGTTAAAAATCAGACAGCCCATTACCTTCGTCTTTGCCACCAGAATCTCAAAAAGGAACTGTCTTTTCACACACACTCTTCTCTCTTCCATGAGGCAAGTTAAATCTGTACAGCTATCTCCAGCACAAAGCAGTTTAAAACACCCATCATTTGCTTTGTTGTATGAAGTGTGACTTAGTGTGATTTAGGACTGCAAAGCAGAACAAATTTTAAAATCAGATCCAAAGTGTGTCACTTTATGCAGTGTACACTTCAGAAAAATTGCTTTCATATCTGTGGAACTTATCCCTCCACCCTAGCAAACACAGATGAATCATTTGGGTCTCAATCTGATTTTCAGTTCTGGGTGTTCACATATTAGGTATTGATTTTGACCCCATCCTTACTTTCCACAGTAGTATTTACAGTTCTCCATCTCTTGCTATTTCAATTTTTCAGTCCTCCTGTCCTTGCTTTCCTACCTATCCCCACCTGAAAGTGGTACATTTGTGTGCATGGGAAGAATGTCAGCTGACGCATTTGTGGTGAAACCTAAGAATTGTGTTGAAATAGTATTGCAAATGCCCCAACCAAAGCAGTTAGAAATGCAGCAAAAACTGAGCCTGAACCAGTAGCTGTCAGAATCAAAATAAAAAGTCTTAAAGGAGGACGAGAAGAAGGAAAGGGTCCAGTACAAACAAATTACATATTAAAATACTGTAGTTTCTGTAACTTCATTTACCTTGCATTAAGATTGAACCAGCATCACACCAAATTGAAAATTGTACCTTTCACCCAAGAGTTTTATATTTATGTTTGTGACATTTATTTCACCTATACCTAACTAAAAGACATTGGCATTTCTTGAGGGAACAAGCACTAAGATAATGAACTGAGTAGCTGTTGAGTGATCATTTACATTTTACACACAGGACTGTGAATTTAACCCCCAGGTGGTGTTCTCTCAGTGAAAAAATATTATGTGTTAGCTGCAGCTAAATGCATCCATGTTCATTTGGCTGAACACTGGTAATTTCATATTACCTATTTATGGTGTTATTTTTAATTTCCAGCAGTGTTGTGGTTGCATAGTCCCCTTTATCACAGCGAATAGCTCACTAAAACCACCAAGAGCCAAGAAATGACTGTCAGCTATTTTTTACTTCCGTAACTAACAGCAGGGTTCTTTTTATTTTTCAGATAAAGTTAATGGATGCAGCTTTTCCACTGCCACATTTATAAACAATTTTGTTTAGGGGCTGCTAAAAAATACGTGCAAAACATCATTTAGGGAGCAAAAGTATAGTATGTATGCAATATAGTGTTTATATCTGCAGAATGACAGATGTGCTGTTTAAGGAGATGTTGCTTTTCTGTCAAAAATTAAGCACTTGGTTATACTCTACAGTTATTCACTTACTTGGTGGTAGCTACTACTTAAGTACCTCCTGTCTGATCTCTGTATACAGAGTTGTAGACTTGGGAACCAGCAGCGGTGCCTGGTATCATTCGTTGAGAAGTAATAGCAACCGCTGGCTCACTCTACTGCCAGGAAACCCAAATAACATATGATGCAGGGGTTTTATGTCTAAATAATCAACCCTCTTTCCTTTGGTTATTCTTTTCCTATTCAATCATTCTGTCAGTTTTGTTTTATGTCTTGTTCATTTAGTTTTACAATCACATGCATACATCTATACACTTTTATTAATACCTATTTTCTAAACACATATAATTAATGGTAGAGGAGTAATAAATGTCCATTGGGCTTTTACAAATTATCTGTAAAGTTGCACCTGCCAAAGTCTGTCTCATTATACCTAAGAAAGTGTCAGTCCAATGTAAATAAAGAGGAGGTTTATTGCCTTTATTGTTGATTAAAGTTCTAGTAGCTAGGGTGGATTGGATGTTTGTGAAAAGGCTGCTATTTAAATAGAAAACAGTTGCACCTCTGATAAACTGCACCTCTTCCAAAATACCTAAATCCTCAGTTAACCACATCACAAGTTGTAAAGAGAAAGAGATGAGGATAGAAGAGCAAATAAGGTAGAAGAGCAAATGGCGGGAGGTTGGAGTGACTGGGCTATCAGTTAAAAAGGAGTAAATAGTGACAAAGATGAGGGCAAAATATGGTTGGATCACCCAAGCATGTGTCTCTGCCCAGCTGCTGTGATACAGCTTGTTTTCTTTTGCTTTTAATAGTTGATTCAAAGGGCAATCACGTGAAAACAGAACTTTCGTCTGGGGCATAACCTCCTTTTATTAAGAAGGCAAATCAAACCCTTGAGTATTGAATCATTTAACAAAACATGATTTCCATGGTTGTTTTGAGGATAGTACAACAGTTTGGCCATTTGAAATCAGATCAAGTTGCAGTTTAGTTTGCAAGCTGTCAGTCCAGATCCATATTCTCTTAATAACAATAAAAAACATGTTCAGTTTGTCTGGCTTTTACTTTTTATTTTTGTTGTGTCATAAAGACTCTGTTTGGACTAGATTTTGGATGTTTTCTTTCCCCTTAAGCACTTCTACAGAAAAAAAATGGTTTAGATTTAACAACAACAACATGTTAATATATGCAGTTTGCCTGCTGTCCATACAACAGCTTTTAACACATAGCTGCAAAGGTTCTTTAAGACATAAACCTAAAAATCAGAAACTATAGCACCCAAGATCCTCATCTGGTGTAAATTAGCACCCAAAGAATATACTGATTCATGCAAATTTTCTCTTCCTCCCTGTGTGTTAGACTCAAAAAGATAATTTCAAAATAAAGGATGTGAAATGCTGCTCCTCCTTCATTTATCTGTTAATTATTTAAGTATTAATTAAGTCTGCAGAGAAATAGACTGAAAAGTGGCAATGGTCTGTAATATATGGCAGTATTGGAGCAGATAGGAGATCCCATGAAATTCTAAAGATCTCTAATACTAGAGGTTATCACTTCTTGATGTTAGTACATAACAATTTTCCTGATGTAAGGCACCAAGTGGAAGGCATGAGGTAACACAATTATTGGTGGCCTGGAGAGGATAAAAGCAATAGCAGATAAAGGAAAAGTTCATAATGGAGGAAATATTCACCATAGTGATCTTTGTTGAAGGAACATTGTCAAATAACAAATGCAGATGGAACATTTGTGCAGCATTTATACTTTTAGGAAGGAGAAGTCTGAAGAAAAGTAAAAGCAGAAGTTATCTGTTTTTCTAGGGAACTCTTCTGTGCTCAGAACAAACCAACTGGGAAACGAGATTTCACTGTAAACAGCTGTTCTCAGTGTCTTCCTTTCAATCACTCACCTATTGGGAATACAATACATTTATATGCCAGCTGCAAAAAATCAACTGGTATTATAGTGTGTTTCAGCGTATTTGCAAAATTGAAACAAGTACTGCAAAATAGATGCTTTGTGGTCTCTGCAGCAACCCAAATACCAGAACACATGTACCAGAGAAGAACAGGATCTTACAGTGAAAACTAGTATTAGGAAAGTGAAGAAGAGGTTTGTGGCAAGCAGCAAACTGACATTTCTCAATAATGGGGAGGCTTGCCTTCTACTCCAAAACCCAGCTAAAGTTGAGTGAGGATAAGAAAAAAATCCCACAGTTCCATCTCTCCCCTCTCCACCCCTGTCATTTTTATTTGCTGAAAGGAAGTTTGTAGAAAGTTATAATGTTCTTTTAAAAAGATGACTCTTAAACATCCACAAAACATCTAGCCCCAAGTATGTACAAGCATGCTGACTGTGTACTTGTCTATTTTAATGCTGTAGATCAAATTTTCTAGGAAAAAGCAAACAACTTTAGCAGCAGGTGGCTGAAACATAGCCTTCAGAAAGCTGTTAAGAACCATTTCTGTCTGTAAAATAAAACATGGTTGCAAGCTATGTTATTTGCAGTTATTGATTCAGTGAAAGGAGTCACCTTATGTTTAATTCAAATTGTAGTCCTAGCTTGGACAGGCTTAGAACAATCGAGTTTTACAAATCCATTTGTTTAAGTGATTCTCATGGCGGTTGCTCACACTGTTCCCTATGCTGTTTTTAGATTAGTTCTGTTCTTACTGACAGACAAGAGCTGAAACAGCGCAGGGTATGAGAGATGGGGCAAGAGAAAGGTACTGGTATCCATAGGAGGGGCCACATACTGCAGCAGGACCTAGGGTTATGGATCAGTGGCAGGTCAGGCCACCAGCATCTCAGAAGGCTCAAAATACAGCACCATCCTTTTCAACTACCCAGCACCACTTAACGGTACATTCAGCATCACATGTAAAATCAATACCCTCATTGCAGGCTGTGTTACGTCTCAATAAATATTTCTTTTTGCCTCATTGGTGAAACAGTTTTAAAAAAAAAACGTATTTGCATTCTTAGGCTCCCCCCCCCCCCCCCCAAATTCCTTATTTTTTTTTTTTTTAGGTAAAATCACAACTCCTAGGCAGCAGAACCAAATTACATCCTTCAAACAGAAGCATAGTCCTTTCACAGGCTGGTGGTCACTTGTTAGGTGATCAGCTCTTCATCATCAGAATGGTGATGTTCTTGCCAGTTACTGACATCTGTCAAACATGGGAACTGCTGATTTATCTGAATGGGTTCATTTCACAGGAAAAGGTCACTTTGAGAATGCTACAACATTAATTTGCTAATCTGCTTGGGTTAAGAGACCTTGGAAGCAAGGAGCCTGCTTTGTCATTGACAAATTTGCATTTGCATTTGACAATTCTGTGTCAAGGTTTCAGGTGTAATTTTGTTCCAAGGAAGAAATGTTTTGTAAATAAAACAAAACCACCCCATATACTGGTTTCACATATTAAAAACGATATTCACATATTTCACACATATAAAAACGAATGCAAAGTCCCATCCAGAGTTTCCTGCAGAAATTTACATCAAAATATGTGTTTTCTCCAGACACCTTCCCTTTGCTAAAATCAATTGTAGCTTTTCAAATTTACGACAAGACTTTGTCCAGAGAGAGATTTCTATGCTTGTTGTCATGTTTTAGCTGCTTCTGGTTTTTTTGGGTTTTTTTTGGTTCTTTTGGGTTTTTTTAACCCTCACATTAGTTACTTCAATCATGGATGAAAGAGACAAGGTGGGTTATGAACAGGCAGGGCCTCTGCCGCCACCCATGTCCTTGGTTGCACATGAACTCTGTACTGGACAGAGGATCTCTGCTCTGCCCATGCATCAGGCCAGCAGATGCTTTTATTTTCAGGATCCTCACAAACACTCAAGACAAACTTCCAGCTTCCTCATACATTTTCTAATACCTTCCACACCAACGCTTTAGTGGAGTAAGAGACTAACAGCATACTTTCATGGCAAAATCAGTTAAAATAAACACTGTGCTATCACTTAATGTTTCACCAGCCTCCCTTGGGAACGTGATGTTGGCGGTTACTTAGTAAAAAAGGAAGGCTCAGCTGTTCACACAAAGACACAAAACACTTCAAAAACAAACCCAGCACAATGTTCCAGGGTTTTAATGCTGACAAAAAAAAAAGTATGGAGTCAAAGACTGGAGAACGAGATGAAAACCATGTTGAGATTTCATGCCACAATACAGAAATATTTGAGATGCTCTGAAGAAAGCACTAGATAATGGCACTAGTGCAGCTCGGCAGCAAGTACAAATTACGATGGGCACTTCTGCTCAGCCTTTCACCACTACCTACCCTCCCGCCCAGGTTGGGACTGAAGCAACAGTGCAAATAAAAGCCATGCATTTAAACTCAAGTGTGGAATGAGGCAACTTCCACCTGTCTGTTTCGTTAGACGCACGTATCTATGCACAGATTGGTGAGAGTCCTCACAGTCTCCCTCTCCACTGCCCTCACGTCATCACCTACCCAGTGAAAACATGCCCACCCAGGCTGGTGGCAGAACATGTAGAGCTCTCAGTATTAACAACTTTTTAAAGAAGTACCCTTGGTCTCAGCAGCAGGGCTAGCACTCACTTTTCCCTGCAAGAGCTGCATGATGTTTAATATCATCCAGGGAAGGTGACGCTGCTGTCAGTTACATAATTCACTTCAAGTGTGGCATTTCTAACTATAGACTAATGCGGTGCAAAGTCGGCTGTGGGTGGGTAGAGCTCAGAACGCAGCAAAGATCACCACAACAGTGATCGTGGCAAAGAAGCACCACGATAAAGCACCAGGTTTTATCATATTGTCTTTTACAAAGAATGGGTCAGAATATCAAGATGAAGCATTGAAAAAGGTTACACATGTTACTGCCCTAGACACACAAACCTCACCATTGCAGGCACACTGCTGGGTAAGGAAGGAAGGACTGGGACTGCAGTCTTCCTTTGCTTTCTTAAGGACTTTTGTAGCGCCGGCCCCCCCTCCCCTCCCCGAAAATCATCAGATCTAACAAGACACCTTGAGTTGCAAAGCACATTCTGATGTGGATCCTGCAAGCTGTGCTCAGTTCCTGTACCTGAAAACTCTGTGGACTACAGTCAAATGGTCAAGGCTTGCTGAGACAGGCTGTCAAATATTCCAGGCTTGATCCATTGACCAACAAATCAATAACTTGGAACCAGGCATGGAAGCTTCACCTAAAGTGTGGCCCTTGAAAAGCCTGTAAAAGTCATGTTTCTGGAGACAGTCAACAGATACAAAATTACTGGGCATTTGATCAGTTCTAAGTTATAAAATAGGGTAATAGTAACAGTGCTTTAATTAGAGCATTTTCACCTCTCATGTAGCTATCCTGGAAAGATACATTTTCTTTCTTTTTAACCATGACATTTTAGATGGCTGCTACCCAGCTTGTTCATGCATCTTGGTATATACATCTTGGTATATTTGCAAATGTAAAACTTTTGCACCTCTTTCTTATACTGGCAAACTGACAGAATAAACCAACACAGAGAGAAGTTCTAAGGCTACATAGCTACAATTTTCAAAAGTAATTTCTGAATGACACTGAAGAAGCGTTGCCCAGAGTCACTTCTTAGTTGAATTTTGAAAAATCTACCTAGGCATTCTATATCCAAACCCATATGTTTTATCCAAATATATTTTAAGTCTGATTTTCCATCAGCTTGATGAAAACGAGTCAGAATGTAATAGATATAAAAGGTAAAAATACTGGAATATTGCAAGATAAAGATCATGGGAATTTTAATCCTGACCACATACTAGCAGATGTTCTTCTCAAACTATGCTACAAGCCTTAAGTTGTATCTCCAGGAATAAACTGTTCAGAGATAAACAGGAAAACAATCTTTCTAACTATGTGCTTTACATTTTGATATTATCTTCTGTTACTATCATCCCTTCTGTCTTGAGTTGGAGAGAAAAATGCATGCTGGACTAAGGCACGAATTGTCTAGAAGATTGTTTCTAATTGTCTAGAAGGTTTCGAGTTAGACAGATTTTGTTATACAGTGGTTTGAAGAGTCTATTAAACCTGTTTTGGGTAAGAGCTGATAGGACACTAGCACTGCAAAGCTCAAAGGTAAAATTATCTCCCAATTTAGATGAAACCAGAGAGCCTCAGAGTTCTTAAAAAAAAAGCAGGTACTATTATAGCTTAATTTGTTCAAGAAGTCAAGTTCAGAAATAACTTTATGAAAAAAACTTATGTTCTACATAGCATGGGTCAGCACATACTCAAGAGAAATCCAATTTGACTGGACTTCTCTGATGGATGGTCAAAATATCATACCTTCACCACCATACCCCACACAAATGGATGCTGCACTAGGAAAAGGCTCTGTAAGGGTACAGAAAGGCTGTAAAATAGACTAATGATAGTTTAACCTCAACAGGCTCCAGCTAAGATTATGATCAAAGGTAAAATTCTTATCAGCTTATAAGAGTTTACTTCACTGTAGCACAAGTGATAAAATCAGAGAGCCACTAATCAGTAAGTGCTATCACTAGAAGGAAAAACATTGCAATAAGTCTCTATTTGTCAAATAAAAAGGGTGAAAAATCAGGCAGATTTAGTTTGGGCTTGTCAGCAGGATGAAAACTGAGCTCATACTGGAAGCAAAGTTCAAAATTTAGCATTAATTGAAATGTTTCTAAAATAGTAACAGAAATGATACAAAAATAAATGGGCTGTAATCAAACATGAAGACCACAGAGTGAAGCACTCAGATGAGGAGAAGAGACTCTCTAAAGCATTCTGTCCATTTGCACATCAGCTTGAAATAGGAGCTTGGAATTACATCTGTATCCAAGGGAACTCCTCACGGACTGTTCAATTACAAACTCTTACCATATTCTTAAGGAGGACATTTACATGGTCTTGAAGCAATGCAACATTAGCTGGTTGACAAACAATATCAGTTTTCATCATATAAAGCAAAGGTACAGAAATGCAGTTTTTCCAAGTAAAAAAAAAAAAAAAAAAAGAAATCCTGTCTGTTCCATACAATACACACACACACAAATTAAAAATGCAGCGAAAGCACAAAAGATTCATTTTAGAAGATTCAAAAGACAGGACTTGATTAAATTAAATTTCTAACAAGACTTGTACACTTGGGTGCAAGTATTGGGATACCATCTCCTCTCAGGCATCACACGTACGTTTGTACGTAAGAAATAGATCTCATAGATCACACAAGAGAAGTTGTGGACAGCTATCCATTTTTCTCCATAGAGAATAACAGACTCTTATCATCAGTGCATAAGTTCTCAAAGTAAACTAATTTCTCCCAGTTTCTCCCATGACAAAGGAACCCTTGTTTCAGCTGTGGCTCCACCACTTGGGTAGTTTAGCAGCAAACTTAAAACTTATGATACCCACATGTACTTATAGATCAGCCTCGTTGGTTTGTGCACTTTGTGAGAGAATGGGAGAGAGGAGGAATCTATTGCATATTCTCAAAAATAAATCCTAACTGCTAAAATTGGCCAAATTAAAACCAATCTCCTTATTCTCTTCGGTAAGGGTAATTTCTGTAAGAAATGTCAGCTTTCAAAATCCAGTTGTCTCCAACTTACAAAGCAATTACTGTTTTCTGTTGAAACACTAGAAGCAAAGTATTTATGTTCAGGCAGAGCTGGAGAATGAAGTTTCAGTCAAGAAGGTGCAAATCTCAGAAAAGTTGCAAGTGATTGAAAAACAGAGACTATAAAATTGTTGATCACAAATAATGATAGCAGTCACTATCGCATTGCTTTGGCAGGTCTTGCCTCAAGGAAAATCTGTATTTCCTTATCAAGAGTTTCTATATTTTCATATTCTTTCCAGAACAGGTCAGAGCCGTAGAGCCATGTCTCACATTTTTCATAAGACAGGATTTTCCTTTCCCATTTCTTGGTCCTTCTGCCCTGTGTGGCTGCAGGTCTTAAGGCAACTTCGATCATTAGTAAGAAGGATAACCCATTTGCAAATAACCTGTGCCTTGTGTGCAGGGTCATGTGAGACTGCTCCGTGTAAAGCTGTCTTCAGTCCAGCAGAACATATCAAATCACATGCAATCCACTGCAAGCAAAGTTATACTGTTACCACAGCCACTTACCCCACTGATTATCTATTACCCCAGTTTGTAGAAAATTTACTGTAAAAACTGTATATTTAAAAAATAAGTAGATTATAAGTAATTTTCATGCACTACTCTATTATGGAAGATAATGAGATTTCACATTATATTTTACTGATAATAAAATCAAGGATTTAAGTGCCTTTGTCAAAGCACACAATGCTTTGAGAAAAGGTAGAGTTTTATTACTAAAAACATAAATCAGGATATTTTTCTCAAAAAGTTCTGCCACAAACATATGACAACATGCCAGGCAAGGCAATTCATTTTTTTTGTGCTTTAGTTTGCACTCATCTTCAGCAAAAGATTAATTGCATGTGACTGCCTGATAGCTACCACATTTTTTCTTTCCCATACAGTGTTAAAAGCAGCTAATCCTTAACAACAGAGCTTACAGAAACATCATGAAGGAGTTCTATTGCTCTGCCTCTTCCTCTTCCCTTGGTAAGAAATGCAGAACACAGGACATGTTTTCAAATGAATCTTCCATTTCCTAAATTATTTTTAAGTGTTCCTGGATAGTTCAGAGTCACACAGTAGATAAAAGAAATGGAAACTTTCAATGTTCTGCTCTCAAGTAAAGTGAGCACCTACCTTCCTTAATAACTCTAATCTTAATGAAGACGCAAATGAGACATTCAGAATTGGATACTTTTAAATATCTTGAATATCTTTTCATAGTTCAGTTTGGAACATTTACTTGTCCTAAGAAGCCATCAGTCTGTACAGGTACTATTGTTCTGAAAACGATAACAAAGTTTGACTTAATTTGATTTCCTTGCCTTCTTACATTAGACAGGGAGCAAGATACCACAATTAATTACATACATAACTGTGGCTGTTTTTCTTAAAGTGCACACTAAAGGCTTCTGTCTTCAGGGAAGCTAAAGATGTTTTACAGCGTAGACAGATGGACTTTCATCAATGCTAGGATGACAGTACACTGTCAAGACTTCAAAATTCTAATAAATGAAAATAAATTTTCTCTAGAACAATACTTAGCTTTTTCTAAATTTCAGCTTTTAATCCCAATAATAGAATATTAAACAGAAAGGGAAAGGAGGGAGTATTTAAAAAAAAAATAAAATCTTTTTATTTCTCTTTTTGTTCATAAGCATCTAGACTTTTTTAAATTTAAACTAAAGAATAAGAGAAACACCTTTGGCAGAGAAAGAGAAAAAGCAAGCATTGAAAGGGATAGAAGTTTGAAAATTCTAAGATTCTAGATAAGAAGTAACAACATAAGCCATGTATTTATGATTGAAATAATTATGAAAGTCTACCTACACTCTCTTGATGAATCTAGTGTTTAAATATATGTCTGCAGAGATGCATAACATATTATATGTCTTTACTCCTTCACCTTTCATCCTGTTCCCACTCTCATTTAAATTTACTTTTGGCTTTAGGCAAGCATATGCTAGATACAGGACTTAGTATTGGAAGGAATCTTCCACACAGAAATACCTGGCATTCGGTTATCAATGAAAACCATCCCTTTAGTTTTGGCTAAAACTTTGTGACTTTTTGTTTTATTTTCCAATTACTTTGTTATCCAACTAACTGCTCCATCAAAGTGTGTTATAAAGCCTATTGAAACTGGAGAAAAATACCAGGTAAGGAAATATGGAACTACTTTCTGAACTGTAGATAAAGTCTTTGCTATTCTATCTTTCTAATGGTACCATTCCTAAACTGATTGGTTAATTAAAACCCCCAATTACTGGAAAAGTAATTTATCATAATACTTTTTTTCAGCAATAATATATCGGGTCCTCTAACTTGAAAATATTGGTGGCGTGAGAGGTGTGTGTGAAGGGAGGCTCCCTTCCAAATTTACTGTGGTAGTTCACATTTCTACGTACTCTGCCTTACCTCCTGGCTTAGGTGTAAAGTTTCAGATACTTTTGTTCTTCAATCAAAAGGTCAGAAACTTAGTTTAGAAGCTCATCCAGAATCAAGGGCACAACCATGTATTCGTTTCTTTTCTTTTAAAGAAAACACATCTAAACTAAAACACCACCTTTTCCTCTGTTACAGACCAGTTTTTATTATTGTGATGGAGAACTAATGCTTGCAACCAACTCACACTCACTTGGAATTTTTCTAATGCTAGTTTCTCTAACATTGTCCTCAGTATTGATTGAAAAATAAAAAGGTGCTTCAGTGTTGTTTATTTTAAAATAAAAAATCAGGCATTTACTATCTAGACACAAGACTACCAGCTGTATTTGCTCTCTAATATCTGGGAAGTTGGTCTTCAGGGACCACAAAGCCTTATAGTAATCTCTGGAATTAATATGAGAGAAACCTTTGCTCACATGTATTTTTATGTAAGAGAGAAATAGTCAAGGATGAATTTAGTATTAGAGATAGAAAAGAAGATATGAAGATTCACCTTACACTTCCATAATTGCTACAGTCATTTAAATAATAGCCAAATAAAAACCAAAACCCAAAATACTTCAAACATTTTTAATGCTGAACTGATACAATTGTTCTAAACAAAAGAAGCATTTATGTTTGTTGCAGTCTCCCTTTACTTCAACTGAATATCATAGGGAAGTCAGTGTATAGGAAGTCACATATGGGATTGCATCTCATTGATGTACTTTAAGGGGAAAGACTATTAAAAGAGATAAATTCAGCTGCCAACACTGAGAATATCGAAGTATTCAAATGACAGCAGACCTGGAGTTAAAATAACTGAAACACAAGAGTTTAAGAGATTACCTTCTCTGAATTGTGACATGATTTGCCAATTATCCATCAAGCTCTGTGTGGGTATTTGATAGCTTTATCACACATAAAACCATTCATTTTAATATAGAGGAGAGCACGGTTTTATTCATTGTGAGCTAGCCTCATTGTCCTACTCTGCATTATTAGACAGACAGCATAGCCTCCTTTTAATGCTTCACATCTAATATCCTTTACGTGTGAAAAATGCTTACCTGTCCTAGTTAACACTTCCATAAAAAAAGATGCCCATTTATAACAGTTGATTAACTGCATACCAAAATGGGCATATTATTACTCAGTATGACCGTTACACCCATCTCAATTACATTTTAATGTCTGGACACAACACATACCTCTAGCTTAGTAGCAATGGCCATTGATTCTCCACAACAGGTTCTATGGGAGATCACTAGCCTCTGAGATTTGTTTCTGTCTGCAGACCATTTTGATTTTTCTTGGCTTAAGTGAGTTGCCATAGTGCACCATGGTAAAAACATTGTAAAATGTGTCCATAAGGAGCTGGTATACACACAAGAAATTAACTACAAGAGACTGCTATTATGGAGAAAGACTGATCCACACAGGTGGAGCAAAAAGAGTAAAAAAGAAATTATAAGACAGTCGGTGACTACTTCTGGGAAGAGGATGTGAGTTTTAGCTCCTCATTTTATAATAACATCTCTAACAAGTGTGTGTCCTTAAAAAAATGAAAGATGCATGTTTGCTTCTTAAATTTCTCTAAAGAATAACTATTTATATATGACTGATAAGGAAAAAAAGAGATAATTCAGACTAACAAAACAGTGAACATTGGCTAGATAGCCACTTGCTTATGCAAACTCATTCTGACTATAATCAATACAAACAGTGAAGGGTTCTTCTGAAGGCAATAGAGATGAGAGGAGGGAGAAGAGAAGATACAAGAAACATTGTTAAGATGTGAGAAGGAGACCAAATATCGGGAAGAACAAGGATGAGCACACACGGGTTAAACAAGATGATATGATAGTTAAGAAACCAAATGAACAGTTGTAGTCCCACCCCATTACACTCAAGGTTACACAAGTACATTCTGTGATCATAGGCAAACCCTGACTAAGAAGCTACTGTTTCTACAGAAAAGCATGAATCAAAGTGATGAGAAAAAAAGGCCAAAATCTTAATCAAATGATTGAACAATAACAACAAAACCAACATAAAACTCAGTTTGCTTAAATTTAACTTCATTGCCTTTTACCAATGTCAGTTAAAATTTTAGTATACTGAAGTTTGCAGGTTGCCTTCAGAAAATTGGATGGAAAATAATGCATTCTAGAGACAAATGGGATGGAAAAAGACAATGCATAAAGGACCCAAAATACAAAATACAAAAGGTGCCTAAAAGGAAAGCAGATATTACAAATATGTAGAAAAAAGGACAAGGTGTATTTCACATTGTAAATTTAAACAGTGGCATAGGAGGCAGTGAAAAAATTGAATACAAGTAAAATACTGTGCTGTAGTGTAAAATTGCACAGTTATTTCAAGGACTTGAAGAGGAAACAAGCCTATTGTTTATCCTGAATAGATTAGACAGTTTTCCCCATTGCCCTGGGTTCAGCAGCAGCAGTCACTTTTTCTCCTTCTTAGTAGATGGTGCAGTGCTGTGGTTTTGACTTTCGGCCTGGGGACAGTACTGATAAAACTGATGTTTTCAGTTGCTGATCAGAATATTTACCCTGACCAAGGACTTTCTGAGTCTCATGCTCTGCCAGGGAGGGGGGGGAAGCCGAGGGGAAGCAGGGACAGGACACCTGACCCAAACTAGCCAAAGAGGTATTCCATACCACAGCACGTCATGCCGGGGGATGTAACTGGGAGTTACCCGGAAGGGCACTCTCTGCTCGGTTGGGCTCGTTCGGCAGGTGGTATCGCATCCTCTTCCCTTGTTATTTCCCTTATCATTATTATTATGGGTGATAGCAGTAGTGGTTTGTGTTATACCTTAGTTACTGGACTGTTCTTATCTCAATCTGTGGGAATTACATTTTTTCGATTCTTCTCCCCATCCCTCCAGGAGGGGGCAGGGAGTAGGAACTGCATGGTTGACTTGCCGACTGGCTTAAACCACGACAGTTCTTTTTGGCACCCAACGTGGGGCACGAAGGGTTGAGATAACAACAGATCTGACTGGAGTGTGTCTAATCGTATTTGTGATCAGCATTCAGTGTTTTGGATTAATAGTTACTCGTCACAATGCTGATTTATTGGCTCTCAAAGTTGTTGTTTTTGATCTCACAGTTTCAGTATGTTGTAGCTTACTTAGAGAGGGTATTTGCTGTGTTAGTTTTTTTCAAGTATGGGGCTTGGGCTAAGGTTATTGTCCCATTGTACTTTACGGTAATGACTTGTAATACCATTGATCATGAAACTGATCTGGCTTACATTCCCAGTGTGGTCATCACCTTTATACTTTGGGAGGAAACGGCAAAAGCACCCCATTGTGACTGGTCCAGAGGCTCCGTGCATCCTCGGCATAGACTACCTCAGAAGAGGGTACTTCTCAATTCCTTTGGCAGCAGAGTGCAGGCCACAGTTTGCTTTTACTTGGAGGGGTGTCCAGTACACTTGGAACCGACTGCCCCAGGGGTGGAAACACAGCCCTACCATCTGCCATGGACTGATCCAGACTGCACTGGAACAGGGGCAAGCTCCAGAACACCTGTAATACACTGATGACATTATTGTGTGGGGTGATACAGCGGAAGAAGTCTTTGAGAAAGGGAGGAAAATAATCAAAATCCTTCTGAAAGCTGGTTTTGCCATAAAACGGAGTAAGGTCAAGGGACCTGCACAGGAGATTCAATTTTTGGGAATAAAATGGCAAGATGGACGTCGCCAGATCCTCACAGATGTTATCAACAAATTAACAGCAATGTCTCTGTAGGGATTGGCGCACGGAAGATCACGCGATGTAACGGAAAGCTTCTAGGAGGGACAGGAACCAGCTGACCCTGGGGAGGTGCTTGGGCGGCAAATATAAAGAGTTGTAACCGCGCAATAAACCGTTGGTGACCCGCATTCCGTGAATGCTCTATGTTTCAGCCCTAGTTCGGAGGGAACTAGTGCTTCCGTCCCTCACCATGCGAGTAGCAGAAACTACAGCCTCCACCAACTAAGAAGAAAGAAACACAAGCTTTCTTGGGTGCTGTGGGGTTCTGGAGAATGCACATCCCAAATTACAGTTCGATTGTAAGCCCTCTCCATCATGTGACCTGGAAGAAGAACGATTTTAAATGGGGCCCTGAGCAACAACAAGCCTTTGAGCAAATTAAACGTGAGATAGTTCATGCAGTAGCCCTTGGACCAGTCCGGACTGGGCCAGATGTAAAAAATGCACTGCACACTGCAGCTGGGGAGAATGGTCCTACCTGGAGCCTCTGGCAGAAAGCTCCAGGGGAGACTCGAGGTCGACCCCTCGGCTTTTGGAGTCGGGGATACAAAGGATCTGAGGCCAGCTATACCCCAACTGAGAAAGAGATACTGGCAGCCTATGAAGGGGTTCGAGCTGCTTTGGAGGTGATTGGCACTGAAGCACAGCTCCTCCTGGCACCCTGGTTGCCCGTGCTGGGCTGGATGTTCAAAGGCAGGGTCTCCTCTACACATCATGCAACCGATGCGACATGGAGTAAATGGGCTGCACTAATTACGCAACGAGCTCGAATAGGAAATGCCAGTCGTCCAGGCATTCTAGAAGTCATCATGGACTGGCCAGAGGGCAAAGATTTTGGAATGTCACCAGAGGAGGAGGTGATGTGTGCTGAAGAGGCCCCACCATACAATAAACTGTCAGAAAGTGAAAGGCAGTATGCCTTGTTTACTGATGGGTCCTGCCGTATTGTGGGAAAGCATCAGAGATGGAAGGCAGCCGTATGGAGTCCTCAAGGACAATGCAGAAACTGCTGAAGGAGAGGGTGAATCGAGTCAGTTTGCCGAGGTGAAAGCCATCCAGCTGGGCCTGGACATTGCTGAACGAGAAAAGTGGCCAGTACTTTATCTCTATACTGACTCATGGATGGTGGCAAATGCCCTGTGGGGATGGTTGCAGCAATGGAAGCAGAGCAATTGCAACACAGAGGTAAAGCCATCTGGGTTGCTGCACTGTGGCAAGATATCGCTGCCCGGGTGCAGAACCTGGTGGTGAAGGTACGCCATGTAGACGCCCATGTACCCAAGAGTCGGGCCACTGAGGAACACCAGAACAACCAACAAGTGGATAAAGCTGCTAAGATTGAAGTGGCTCAGATGGACTTAGATTGGCAACATAAAGGTGAATTATTTTTGTCCTGGTGGGCCCATGACACTTCAGGTCATCAGGGCAGAGATGCAACATACAGATGGGCTCGTGATCGAGGGGTGGACTTAACAATGGACACTATTGCCCAGGTTATTCATGAGTGTGAAACATGTGCTGCAATTAAACAAGCCAAACGGTTAAAACCTCTTTGGTATGGAGGACGATGGCTGAAGTACAAATATGGGGAGGCCTGGCAGATTGATTATATCACACTCCCACCAACCCGCCAAGGCAAGCGCCATGTGCTTACCATGGTGGAAGCAACCACCGGATGGCTGGAAACATACGCTGTGCCCCACGCCACTGCCCGGAACACTATCCTGGGCCTTGAGAAACAGATTTTGTGGTGACATGGCACCCCAGAGAGAACTGAGTCAGACAACGGGACTCATGTCCGGAATAACCTTATAGACACTTGGGCCAAAGAGCATGGCATTGAGTGGGTATATCACATCCCCTACCATGCACCAGCCTCTGGGAAAATCAAACGGTACAATGGGCTGTTAAAAACTACACTGAGAGCAATGGGTGGTGGGACTTTCAAGCATTGGGATACACACTTACCAAAGGCCACCTGGTTGGTCAACACCAGAGGATCTGCCAACAGGGCTGGCCCAGCACAGTCAGAACTTTTACATATTGTAGAGGAGGATAAAGTTCCTGTGGTGCACATGAAGAATTTGCTGGGGAAGACAGTCTGGGTTATTCCTGCTTCAGGTAAAGGCAAACCCACTCGTGGGATTGCTTTTGCTCAGGGACCCAGATATACTTGGTGGGTAATGCAGGAAGATGGGGAAGTCACAGTATCACAGTATCACAGTATGTTAGAGATTGGAAGGGACCTCAAAAGATCATCTAGTCCAATCCCCCTGCCAGAGCAGGAACACCTAGATAAGGTTACACAGGAATGTGTCCAGGCGGGTTTTGAATGTCTCCAGAGAAGGAGACTCCACAACCTCCCTGGGCAGCCTGTTCCAATGTTCTGTCACCCTCACTGAGAAGAAGTTTCTTCTCAAGTTTAAGTGGAACCTCTTGTGTTCCAGTTTATACCCATTACCCCTTGTCTTATCATTGTTAGCCATTGAGAAGAGCCTGGCTCCATCCTCATGACACTCCCCCTTTATATATTTATATACACTAATAAGGTCCCCCTGCAGTCTCCTCTTCTCCAAACTGTAGAGACCCAGCTCCCTCAGCCTTTCCTCATAAGGGAGATGCTCCACTCCCTTAATCATCTTAGTTGCCCTGCGCTGGACTCTCTCCAGCAGGTCCCTGTCCTTCTTGAACTGAGGGGCCCAGAACTGGACACAATATTCCAGATGCGGTCTCACCAGGGCAGAGTAGAGGGGAAGGAGGACCTCTCTCGACCTACTGACCACCCCCCTTCTAATACACCCCAGGATGCCATTGGCCTTCTTGGCCACAAGGGCACAGTGTTGTCTCATGGTCATCCTGCCATTCACTAGGACCCCCAGGTCCCTCTCCCCTACACTACTCTCTAACAGGTCGTTCCCCAACCTATACTGGAACCTGGGGTTGTTCCTGCCCAGATGCAGGACTCTACACTTTCCCTTGTTATATTTCATCAAGTTTCTCCCTCCCCAACTCTCCAGCCTGTCCAGGTCCCGCTGGATGGCAGCACAGCCTTCTGGCGTGTCAGCCACTCCTCCCAGCTTAGTGTCATCAGCAAACTTGCTGACAGTACACTCAATTCCCTCATCTAAATCATTGATGAATATATTAAATAATACTGGTCTCAATACTGACCCTTGAGGCACTCCACTAGATACAGGCCTCCAACTGGACTCCGCCCCATAGACTACAACTCTCTGGCTTCTGTCCTTCAGCCAGTTCGCAGTCCATCTCACTACCTGATCATCCAGGCCACACTTCCTCAATTTAGCTATGAGGATGCTGTGGGAGACTGTGTCAAATGCTTTGCTGAAGTCAAGGTAGACCACATCCACCGCTCTGCCATCATCCATCCACAATGTTATTTCCTCATAAAAGGCTATGAGGTTGGTCAAGCATGACTTCCCCTTGGTAAAGCCATGTTGACTGCCCCTCATAACCCTCTTATCCTTGACATGCCTTAAGATGGCATCAAGGATAAGGTGTTCCATCACTTTCCCAGGGATGGAGGTGAGGCTGACCGGTCTATAGTTACCCAGGTCCTCCTTCTTGCCCTTTTTGAAGACTGGAGTGACATTTGCTTTCCTCCAGTCCTCAGGCACCTCTCCCGTTTCCCAAGACTTGGTAAAGATGATGGAGAGTGGTCTAGCAATGACTTCCGCCAGTTCCCTCAGCACCCGCGGGTGCATCCCATCTGGACCCATGGATTTATGGATGTCCAGATTGCTCAACTGGTCCCTAACCCATTCCTCATGGACTAAGGCAAACCGCTCCAGTGACCTGACTTCATCTGAGGTCTCAGGAGTACAGGGCTCTTCAGGACTGCCTCCGGCAGAGTAGACTGAGACAAAGAAGGCATTCAATAACTCTGCCATCTCAGTATCTTCTGTCACCAGGGCACCCATCTCATTTACCAGTGGGCCAACCTTGCCTCTGGTGTTAGTTTTATCAGCTATGTATTTGAAAAAGCTCTTTCTGTTGTCCTTGACCCCTCTGGCCAGATTTAATTCTAAGGAGGCCTTAGCCATCCTAGCTGCCTTCCTACACCCTCTAGCAGCAGCCTTATATTCCTCCCAAGTGGCCAGCCCCTCCTTCCATGACCTATAAACTCTCCTCTTCCACTTGAGCATACCCAGCAGTTCCTTATTTAGCCACGCAGGTCTCCTGGCCCTCTTCCTTGACTTCCTACGTGTCGGGATGCTCTGCTCTTGAGCTCGGAATAAGCAATTCTTGAATGTCAACCAATTATCTTGGGCCCCTTTACCTTCAAGCAGCCTTGCCCATGGGACTTCCCCTAGCAATTGCTTGAAAAGGCCAAAGTTTGCCCTGCTAAAGTCCAGGGTTGCAATTCTACTTGCTATTGTACTGGTCCTACCACACAAGATCCTGAATTCCACCATCTCGTGGTCGCTGCAACCAAGGCAGCCCTCAACCTTTACTGCTTCGACCAGACCCTCCTTGTTAGTGAGGATGAGATCCAGCAGTGCTCCTCTCCTGGTTGGCTGATCCACCATTTGGATGAGGAAGTTATCATCCATACACTGGAGGAACCTCCTGGACTGTGCCTGGGTTGCTGAGTAGTCCTTCCAGCAAACATCAGGGAAATTAAAGTCCCCCACAGCGACCACGTCCTGTGACTGTGAGGCTGCTCTCAGCTGCTTGTAGAAGGCCTCGTCAACTTCCTCACCCTGATCTGGTGGCCTGTAACAGACACCCACAACAGTATCGCCCCTGCCAGCCTGCCCCTTAATTCTCACCCACAGACTCTCAACTCGCTCGTCCTCTGTCCCTGGACAGAACTCAGTACATTGCAGCTGCTCTCGCACATAAAGAGTAACCCCACCACCCCGCCTGGCTGGCCTGTCTTTCCTGAAAAGGACATAGCCCTCCATGACTATATTCCAGTCAAGCGAGCTGTCCCACCACGTCTCTGTAATTGCCACCAGATCATAATCTCCTGACTTAACACAGGTCTCCAACTCCTCCTGCTTATTTCCCATGCTGCACGCATTGGTGTACAGGCATTTCAAGGAGGGAGCTGAGCTCACCAATTTCACCCTAGGATTATAGGAGGCGTCCCAGTCTTCATCAATCCTAGAGTGCTGCCCCACTGGGGCAAGCCCAGTTACAACCCCATCCCCCTTCGAATCTAGTTTAAAGCTCTCCAAATGAGCCCTGCTAATTCATGCCCCAGCATCCTTTTGCCTCTGTGAGTTAAACCTTTCCCACGTGCCATCATCCGGACTGGAGCCTTATAAAACCAGCTGCTATCAAAGAACCCAAAGCCCTGCCTAAAGCACCAGTCTCGTAGCCAATCGTTTACAGACTGAATTTTCCCATTCAATCCCACATCATCACCGGAAGATGGAAGAAGTGAGGAGAAGATCACTTGAGCCCCAGACTCTTTCACCATCCGCCCCAAGGCCCTGTAGTCTTTCTTCATCCCCCTCAGACTGCGGGAAGCAGCTTCCCCCCCACCTGTCTGGAAGACCAGCAGCGGGTAGTAGTCTGTCGGGTGCACCAGGCTGGGGAGCGCCTTGGTGATATCCCTGATCCTGGCTCCAGGCAGACTACACACTTCCCTATGATGAGGGTCAACTCTGCATATCGGGCCCTCTGTTCCTCTCAGAAGGGAATCGCCTACAACAATGATTTTTCTTTCTTTCTTGTCAGAGGCAGTCTTGAGGCGTGAAGTCGACCGCCTTTTCCTATGTGACCTTGTAGTCTGGCCTTGCACCACATCCTCACTTACCTCTCCATCAAGATCCAGGGCCTCAAACCTATTACTGAGGGGCACCTGGGGAAGCAGGGCAGGAAGGGAGGAAGGTTGCCCACGGTTCCGAACTGGAACTCGCTTCCAGCCCTCATCGTCTTTTTGGTCCCTTACCTCTGCGCGATAGCTACAGAGCAGGGGCTGTCTCGGGTCATCCCCCTCTGTCTGAGAGGGCAGGGGGTCCATCCCCTTGTGGGGGGTATCTCCCTGGAACCGTTCCTGCTGACATGCTAGGGAGTTGTAGTCCCATGTATACCTCAAGGGGATTTGATTTTACGGGAAAACAGACAATGAACTCAATTGTATGCTGTTGCCTGCTATGTAATAGTTTTATAGCCCATCAACTAGAAGTCTGCAGGGCACCAGCGACTGGCCCTGACTTCCCTCCGACCATCATCCCAACAGAGAATGAACTTTGATAGAACCGGATGAGTTTTGCGGTAAAGGAACGATCAGCATCAGCAGGCAACGATCCAACACTGCACATAGCCTCTCCTGCCCTGAAAGACTGTTACAAGAGATGGAGCCCAACATCATGGACCGGATGGACTCAGCAGCTTTATAGGGATTGGTCCGTGCACTAAGATAACAGTGCACTGAAATGAGAGTGAGGGTATATTGAAAATGTGGGATCTGAGGATAACGTGAATGGTATGGAATAAGGGGTGGATACTGTCCTGGGTTCAGCAGTAGCAGTCACTTTTTCTCCTTCTACTAAGCTGGTGCAGTGCTGTGGTTTTGACTTTCGGCCTGGGGACAGTACTGATAAAGCCGATGTTTTCAGTTGCTGGTTAGAATGTTTAGACTGACCAAGGACTTTGTGAGTCTCATGCTCTGCCAGGGAGGAGGGGAAGCCAGGAGGAAGCAGGGACAGGACACCTGACCCAAACTAGCCAAAGAGGTATTCCATACCACAGCACGTCATGCCGGGGGATGTAACTGGGAGTTACCCGGAAGGGCACTCTCTGCTCGGTTGGGCTCGTTCGGCAGGTGGTATCGTATCCTTTTCCCTTGTTATTTCTCTTATCATTATTATTATTGGTGGTAGCAGTAGTGATTTGTGTTACACCTTAGTTACTGGACTGTTCTTATCTCAACTCGAGGGAGTTACATTCTTTTGAGTCTCCTCCCCATGCCTCCAGGGGGCGGGGGGGGGGGGGGGGGAGTAGAAACTGACTTGCCGACTGGCTTAAACCACGATACCCATTCATTTTCAAATCATTAATTTAATATATGTAGAGAAAATCCAACAAGAATGTCTCAAGGTTTGCAGAACCCAAAATGCAACATGATTTTCAAGGCTGATTTTCAATACTCATCAAAGTATATCTTTCCATTTAACTGTACCAGCTTCACCAGGAAAACACATGAGAAAAAGGTATGATAGATAGTAATTGCAAGAGAAAGATCTATGCCACCTCCCTTGATCATCCACAGCCAGAAACATACTACCTTAGGTGACATGTGAAAATACTTAAGAGGCTGGCAAACACTTCCCAAAACTTCTGAAAACTGCAAATCTCTAACTTTCTTAGACAGACATTCTGGAAGCTGGGAAGCAATCACATATTGCTCTGACTGTGCTTCTCTGCCTCTGCTTCAAGATATCTCTCTTGCCAGACCTTACAAGGACCTTGAAACTTGCTCATTCTGAATTGCATTTAAAGAAAATCTCTTATATGCCAAACCTTTCCATAATACAGCCTGCTGATCTGATGCTGTTACCTCTGTACTTGTTTACATTTTCACCTTTTTTTCACTTCATTCCTTACATATCATGTGCTGAGAACACTGCTAATCAATAGCAGCCCAGAATTACAGCACCTTTACTTGAGGTGTTTATCATGGGTTCAAATTCAAATCGTCACATTAAAGAAGTGTTTGGCTTAGGAATTTTATTTCCTGTCCCTCTCCACTTGCTAACTTTATCACATTGATGAGAACATAGACACTGATGAAATTCTTACCTTGCTGTGCATAAGGTGGTCTACTGATACTTGCTTTCCTGACTTCATTGTTCCTAGTAGTCAAATCCAGTGGCTTGGGGAAAATGCTTTTTTCCCCACTTGGCAGCATTTCCTTACTGAGACTTTCCTTTTCCTTTTTTTTTATTTTTCCTTAAATAAATAAAAAAAAAGTATATTATAATATTACATAGGAATTTCTGAGTTTCAGACTGAAATATTAAAGCCTGAAATAAATGGAATGCTTAACAAGAGTAAAGGAAATCAAGAGAAAGAGGAAAGAATAATGATGAGCATTACTGAAAAGAAAAAACTCAGGGCCCATCTATTCTCTCCCCACAGAACTGTAGTCACAACTATTGAAGACAATTAAAGGCTTCAGTTCAGATAAAAATCCCCATCACTAAATGTTATACACAGAGAGGATGAGAAATGATTGCTGCCTCAAGCACTTTCACTCTAAGAGGACAGAACAAAGGACAGAAGATAAGGGCACAAAGGTCTTCTTGAAAGAAGCTGTATTCTTTAGGTGCTGAATCAACAAAGCTCTTAAATATGCACACTCTTTGAAGTCACAGTTCAACATGCCTGTTTCAAGATAAGTATGTGCTTAAGTGTTTTGGTGGACCAAAGCCAGGGTGCTTGGCAGCTGACAGGACTGAATCCAGAAGATGTCATGTCCATGGTGGATGTGTTGAGGATAGGCAAAGGAATAATTACAGCCAGTTGATTTTATTGATGTAAGCCTTGGTATATCTGCTACACTGTCTCTTGTCAGAGCCACTCATAGGCACACGCGGTGTCAGGTCCACAGAGGGCTACTCCTTTAGATGAACTTTAAAGTTGGCCAAGAAATATTGAATTATGTTATAAAATACAGAAAACCTCACCTTCCAGCAACTCTTCTATGCTGTGCATGTGGTAAAACACAGAAAAATAGCCCAAATGTATATAATTTCCCTGAGAGAAAGTTGAACACTTGAAAACACTAAATTGCTAGGTTCCACCATTGAATCTTACAAACATACTTGTGTGGGGAAACAGGAAAAATGGCAAAGAGCCAAGCTGTCCAGTGGGTGGCATAAATTAGCAAAGAAACATTTCAAAGAGACATAAATATAGGAAACATTCCACAGTTTTCTTACTTAGCTCAAAACTGTCACAAATACTGTTGTATATTCACACTGTTTTTTAGCTGCACCAGCTGAGCAGTCTGAAGACTCCAAGTTACATACAGGTTGCTGTATATATCTGGATGAAACAGAGCACACATTACCCAAGAGGCAAAAGAGTCAGGATACCTTTGGTAAGTAGTGACTTCCTTAACAAAGACAGAAATGGCAGGGAATACAGAGCCCTGACAAAATCTGCCCTGCCATATTCTTATCCCACCACTGGAGAGAACAAATATGTAGGAGGGGAAGAGCGGGAAGGGAAATCAGTTACTTGCAAATGAGTTCATTATCAGAGAAAAGACTAGATTTTCGTCTACAGAGGGTAGATGAAAATCAGCGACCGTTAACAGCTGGGGATGCAACTTTCCGTTTGAAGTCAGCATCTTCTCAAATTGGGCAGAAAGAGTTTTCTTCTAAAATAAATTCCAAGTTTAGTGCAGACTGAAATGAGGAGATATTTAGAAAGAACTGTGTAAGGAGTTGAAGGACTTAAAGTCGTTCCGTATTATTTAAGGGAATTTTGTGATTACATGAAAAAATGAAAAAAAAATGGGCACAAACAAAATAAAAAAAATGGGCACAAACAAAATAAAAAAAAAATGGGCACAAACAAAACAAATAGCTGATGGGAAACTCAAGTATCAAGAGGAAACAATGTCTCAGTATTAAGTTTACCTGAACACTATTGCCCATGCAATTTCTAGGTTTTCTCATTTTCTTTTCTGTCTTCTGAATAACAATGATGCCACAGACCAGTAAAAATGGACTCAGAGTACTGAGATTCCTTGTTTTATATTTCTATCCTGGGACATTATACAATTTGCATTGCTTCTAGTTTTAAAGAGTGGCTTTATATGACTACCAGTTTGTAAGAAGCTCGTTTCTCTTCACCTCCCTGCACACTTCATACTGGTACAGGAAAAGAAATTAATGAAAAATATTATAAGACAGACTAGCAGAAAGAAAGAGGATGTGAAAGCATAATACATATGTCTTTGGAGGAAAGAAAGAAGTTAAAAATAAAGATGAAAAACCAGAGTAGGTTTCAAAACTACTAACATACAAGTCTGCTTGTATTAAAAATGAGAAGGAACACATCTCTAGGTTTTCATACTTGTTTTTACTTTCTCTCTTTCTTCTTTGTAAAAAGCTCTCTGCTAGTGAAAATATAAATTTCTAATAAAAAATTGCATTTAACTTTAACATTAACAATGTGCCTTTCACCTATGGCCTTAAAAGTTTCTTCAAAGGATGTAGATCTCACAGTTGTCCACAGTTTGATGAACAGGGCAGTTTAATTAGGTTCCTCTCACTCTAGTAAAAAAGAGAAAGGGAAGATGAACAACCCCTATTCCAAACATTTGTGTTAAGACTTGACTTTGAACTCATTACTACAGACACATGAAGTCGTGCACTTTAAATTCCTGACACAAGCCAGGAATCAGAAAAGAGAATAAATACTGATTTGTGTAAAGATATTGGACTCAGGAAACCCAAATTCAGTTTGTTGTTTTGCTGTAGGTGTTAAAGTAAGTATCCCAGGCAAGGTATTCTCTTGGCTTATGGCTGTCATAAGTCTGGCAGCATTATGAGCATAATTACATTAAGCATTATGAGTTCCTTAGGTACTGCTACAACTCTAGGACTCTAGGCTCAATTAAACTGACTTTAACTGTAGGAACCCTCTAACAATCCTCACAGATGATAAGGCGACAAAGAAGATAACATGCCAGGCTTTTGACCCTTGGTCCTATGCTACACGAGGCAACCTTTCAATAATTATTTGCTCTAGACTTCTGACCTCCATTTAATCCCACATGTCCAAGAAACAATCAACCTTGCATAATTTAGCTCACCACGCTCACACTGCCACTGTTAACTACCTTTCCTCAAGATTACAGCCCTCATGCTGCCATCCTTCTGTTGGTGTTACCTGCAGGCGATGTAGCAGAGTTTTAAGATCACTGTGTTTCAGCTGCAACCTTCTCTTCCAACTTGTTAGTAAATCTTCCTGTTCTGAAGCAATGCTCCTGCTTCTCTGTGCGTTCCCTTGCTCCCTGAAGAGCAAGCAGCCAAGAAGGCTTCGATCTTGGATACATATTTCCTGTGGGCAATGCTACTGTGACCACTGAAGCTGTTTGAGCAGAGAAATGCCAGGTAAGATCACAAAGAACAGCTCTCTTCTTTCCATCCATTATTTTAACCCAGCAAATTTAAGACAAATATGAATCTCAAAACGTACCGCTCTGCCAAAACTTCAATAGCTTCCACAGACTTCAGAAAAAGCTTGAAAAACCATCCTAAACTTATGTAGTAATGCAAAAAAAAAAAAAAAAAACAAAAAAAAAACACCCAAAAAAACCCAAAAAAACCCCCAAAACCACAACCCTAAACAAATAAAAAACTGAAAAACCCACACAGCTAAACCAAAACAACCAACCAGAAAAGAAAACCTTACACCACAAAAAACCTCCACAGCAGTTTTTTTCACACATTAGTATTGTATAAAAAAAATAGTTTCTTTTTAATAACATCTGTCAATAAAGAGGTCTATGAAAAGTATTCCAGGGAACACCATATAAATTTATATGAGGTACACATTTCTATTAGGACAAGTTTATTTACCAAAAAAAAGGGAATAGAAAATCACTTATGTTTGCCCCATTGAATCTGACTAGGGTTTTTCACAGTCCTTATACAAGTACAGAAGAAGATGAGAAATGTGATCTTAACATTGGTCCCATCCTCTAACACAAGAGATGTAGATTTTTATTGTCACTAATAATTACACAGGCAGAGAAAGACAAGGCAGAGTGAGATTTTTGTATACAAATACTTATATTCACCTATTCATTTATAGTCATCTACTACACAAGATAGCTTTTTACACTATATTTCATTGCCTAAACAGCTAGAAATTAGATCAGACTTCACATAGGATTAGAAATACACACTGAATTTGTCCATATTTAAAGTACAAGAAAGGCAGATAAAAGTTTGCAAGTGATGAAACTGAAAAGGGAAAAGAAAATCAGAGAAAGGTCATTGGAGGCCAGCAAGTGAGAGACTAAAGACAGCTTGCAGAACAAGAAGTTCATTTAAACACAGTAATTTGAAAACAGGCACAACAGGAGACGATCTATATTATCTTTTATTTGCTGAATCTTTTTGCTTTTACTACTGCCAATTCCACCCCTGCAGTTTAGACCTGGCAGCTAAATCTCTGTTGCTTTCCAGCAGCTTTCAGAAAACAGATAAGGAACCAAGCTAGCAAAGAAATAGGCTAAAGTACTCTCACTTTCTCTCTCACTCTGTGTTCAAGTACAGTGAGTGAATCTTTCTTTACAGCATCATCTCGAGGCTTGGGAACTCTTGACAGAAGAAATTTTACACTGACCTAGAAACGTCTGAGCCTATGACTATCATAAACTCCATGTTAATGGTTTTCTAAGTTTTTACGTACTTTTCAGCAGTTTTGTGTGTGTCTTGGCAAAATAATAAGACTTACTTAGTTCATGCTCAGGTCCCACAAATGTGATACTGTCTTGATGTGTAAGTTTCCAGAGTGGTTTAGATTCTACAGAGAAGAAAAAGGAGGAAAGACCTCTAGCTATTATCTGGATGGTACAATCATTCTATAGAGAAAGACCCACAAAAATTATACACAATGGATGGCTGTAGAAAAAAAAAAAAAAAAGAGAAAGCATACTATTTTGTTGCTGTGCATTTGCTGAAAGACGTCTATTTTTCGTAGAAATAAATATCTACTAAACCCAAATGTCCTCAATCTATTTAGAAACATTTTCCACACATACTTTTTAGAAGCAGCTGCAGCATTCTATGTGGACTACAAACCCAATTTTTCAAGCCATCAGTGTTTGCGCTTGAATCTCATTATTTTTGCACTTTGTTGACTTTGCTTTAGGGTCTTAAAAATAAATCAGAAATTCATTCAGTGCATCTTTACACCTTAGAAAATAGTTGAAATCCTATAATGAGGACACAGAATTGGAGAATGCATAGTGTGTTATAAGTACTCTGTGATCACTGACTTCAATGGGATTGGTATCCATTGTCCTCAATATACACAAAACTAAACTTTAAGCTCGCATCCCACTGCCTATCATAGTGCAACACTGCAAAGCGAAACCTTGCTTAGAGCGCTGGACACTTTGCCTTTTCTTTTCTTCCCCACTGGTAATTTACACTTTTACTAAAACTACTGAACTTTACAGTCCTCACAAGACAAACCCCCAAATAAGATCCAGCTTTTATCCTCTCACCAGTGTTTCTTGATGGCGCCTCACCGTTGAACTTCTCTAATTTCAAGAACTCTGGTCAATGAAAGTGCATGAGCCTTGCTTGTTTCTTTTCCTTCAAGAATTTCTTCCTGTACTGTTGGAGTCCGATACCTTCCTTACCAGTAATGATATGCCTATGACTTTCTGTTCAAACGTTATCTTTTCTTGTTGAGGTAGTCCTACCCAACCATCAAAATAAAGTTTACAGGCAAGCTTTTAAGCTTCTGTGATCAAAGAACCCTAGACTTCCATCCCTCTCCTTGGTTTCTCCAGCACAAAGATAAAGAAGTGTTTCTAGAGCGCCTTTGCAGCCACTGCTTACAATTTTTCCATCCTTGAAAAAGAAATCTCAGAATTCCTCATTCCCAAGCATGGTCCTCTGTGTGCATTCATCTGGAAACACAAGCTGTTTTCCAGCTTTACTAATTTTGCTAGGTATCTTTATACAGTCCATTCTGCTAACTTACTGATTATTTTGGTGAAATGGTGGGATAGGACTCTTGTTCTCTGACCTGCATATCTGATAAATTATTTGTGTCAGAGGAGACCTGGAACTGGAAAGGATAAATCATTTCTCAAGAAAAGTTTAACTCAGTAAGACAGAACATTTCTCTGGAACACAGAACTCAAGCTGCTCTTCCCAACAGGAGAGGCTAGACAAGAAATATCTGTTATTTGTTGCGCTTAGAAAAAAAAAGAACCATCTTAAAAAGCCCTCTGCCTGACCCAAAAGGCTCAAACAGTACAGCTCTTTTAATCAAAGCATTCAAAAAATTTCTTCATATTAAAGGCGTCAAATCATGATCCCATTAATAATATAAGTTCCAGAAGCTGTAATGAGAGACTGAGCTTTGGTTTTTTTTCAGCATTGCTGGAATATATATGCAATCAACTTCAAAACAAATTTAATTCAAAGACTAATTCTGAAAGCACATTGATACAAAGGGACCAATGCAAACACCTACTGAAGTCTGTAGAAGCCTTTCAATTGCAGAATTTTTAAAGACATTGACTTGATGTGAATTTATTACAGGCTTTGGTCTTAACTTAGGACAAACTTCATGAAATGTTGGAAGAATAATGTCAGAGTTAGAAAGACATAAAATCTGAATGAGACTTAACATGGCACAAATCTTCCTGTGTTGATATAATCATAATCCAACTAAAACTGATGATGATGATGATAATAGTATCAGTCCAGGGGAAAAAATGACATAAGAGTATAAATGTATAACCAAAGCATTAAAAAATTAATTTCATCATGTAATATTGAAATTTAAAAGGCTGATTTCATTTGATATATTGGAATATGAGAAGACTCAAAAATTGTATACATTTGTTATGATAGAAAGTATAAAGTAAAAAGGTATGGCTTGCAGAATAAGATTTCCTATGCTTATACTGTAAAAATTAACTTTGTAGATATACATTGATCATTTCACTTGAGTGCTGGGAAGAAGTAAAAATAGCAATAATAGGCATTGATTGAGCCATTTCACATTTTTTTGTTCTTAAAATTTCTCAAATAAATCAGCAATTTTTTTTTGCTGCATTGTGATGGATATAAATCTCAGAAAAATATTTTGTGAATGGGTCAATGCATTAGTTCTGCAAGCTCAATTAGCTACACTACCACCAAGCTGTGAAAATCTGCAATAAAAATAAAACAGCTGTAGCTCATTAGATTAACAGTGACTATAAATATTAAATGTTGTTGTAAATGGAAACAACTTTTGGATATATTATCTAATATTTGAAACCTCATTTAAGATTTAATTCTTAAAGGACATTTGTATGTTTTCCTGTTACAGAGTACTAGTACCTCATGAGAGAGCATTTAAAACATGAATTGAGGGAGTATCTATTAGTAATAAATCACAGCTTTTATCGCCCACTATTTATGTTTTGGTTTATTTAATTTTTCGTTGTGTTTTTCAATAAGTTATTCTTTAAAAAAAACCAAAACTACAAAGTAGTCAAACTTGGGAACTAACAGATATGATTTCAGCAATCAAATGTAGCTTTAAATGGGATGATTATAAAGCAAATTTATACCCAAGAAAGTTTTAATAAGAAAATTTTGATTAATAATCTTTTTCAAGCTCATGCTTCAAATTTGAATACAGAGCATTACTGCAACATAAGATGAAATAAAATATCAAAAGAAAATTGTTTCCTCCGCCCCTTCCCATGCCACCAGTGATTCTGCAGCCAACAACCTGTTGACTTCATGGAAACCTCTTAGGGAAGCAGTGGTATTTCTTAATGACCCAAAACCAGCTTCAGAACCAGTATGGTTCTGGGTAGGCTCATGGAAGAGGAACTTGTTTATACTCACAGAGACCAAATTTAACTGAATTCCCACTGTAGTAATCCCAATTACAAAGTTGTGAACTTCCATCCCAGAAGTTTACTAAAAACCAAGAAAGCCAGCCTGTTACATTTGCTGTATTTACTCATGAACATAAAGGTCAACATATGTATGTTTACCCATACGTAAATTGAAGACCTACCTGAAAAAATTAGTATGCTTTGTGTGAAGTTCAACACTGCTTAAAGGGCTAATTAAGGGAATCCTCAGTATGTAGTACTAGCATTTACCTGTGGGCAAAGATGCAAGATGATGCCCAGACAAATCTGAAAGCACTGCTTCATGGTCCATGACAGTGCAATGCAAGCCAGCTTCGCTCCAGCCTTGTTAACAAATTGGGATATTTAGCATGAACAATGACGCTTGCAACAACATATTTTCATATTTTCCAGGCACTAACTCCTATCCAGCTGATTTATCTGGCACCTCTATGCCTGCTTTGATGTGCCCTTTGCCAGTTTCACGCACTCATTAGTACTGCTTATCTGTCTAAGTCTTTGTATCATGCTGTCCTGGGTTCAGCAGCAGCAGTCAGTTTTTCTCCTTAGTAGCTGGTGCAGTGCTGTGGTTTTGACTTTCGGCCTGGGAATAATACTGATAAAGCCGATGTTTTCAGTTGCTGGTCAGAATGTTTACCCTGACCAAGGACTTTGTGAGTCTCATGCTCTGCCAGGGAGGAGGAGAAGCCGGGAGGAAGCAGGGACAGGACTCCTGAGCCAAACTGGCCAAAGAGGTATTCCATACCACAACACGTCATGCCTGGGGATGTAACTGGGAGTTACCCGGAAGGGCACGTCCTCTTCTCTGTCGGTCTCTTTTCCGGTGGGCGGTATCGTATTCTCTTCCCTTGTTATTTCCCTTATCATTATTATTATTGGTGGCAGCAGTAGTGATTTGTGTTATACCTGAGTTACTGGACTGCTCTTATCTCAACCCGTGGGAGTTACACTCTTTCAATTCTCCTCCCCATCCCTCGGGGGGGCGGGGTTGTGGGGAGTAGAAACTGCGTGGTTCTAATTTACGGCCTGGGTTTAAACCACGACACACGCCCATCACTGAGGTTGCCAAAGATATTCCCCTGCTACAGACAGCTATTCTGTAGCACTTGTTGTTGTAATTTGTCTATTTCATAAAAGCTGTATGGTAGATAAACATCTCTTTCTCAGAGCTTCAAAACTTGCCCATACACCCCTGTAAGTCACGTTACTGAGGAGGAGCTGGTAAAGATTTTGCTTCCCTATCTATTCTTCTCTTATGATTAATAGTGACAGCTAAAAGCAAGTGGCAGAGGACCAAACAATCAAAGGGCAAAGCAGTAACAGTTCTGTTTTCCCTGCAATTCACAAATTATTTCATTATCTTTTGACATTGCAATTAGGGTGCAAATCCAATGCTATACCAGGTGCCTGGGTTACAGACATGCAGGTAGGTTTGATCTGATTGAATAACGCCCACTCTCCAAAAAACTTTTGCTAGTTCTAAGAGCAGGCAGACCACTGGAAAATTTGATATTTTGTCGTTAAAGACTGTGTCAGTGTACTTGACTGCAAAGAAATCTTTCTGTATAAGCATTGCAGTCTGCTCTGTTTGAAAGATCCGAATGCTGATGTTTTGCATCCTTTAAAAAAATGGAATGCATTTTTCTACCTACTTTGTAAGCTGATTGTCAATGTGCTTCAAAAAAGACAAGTGGAAAAATATATTTCATGATGTTTTTAAATCATCTTCTTATGGGCTTGCTGAGATTGACAGCTCTGTAGAAAGTTTCTCCATTTGAAATTAAACAGAATAACTTGGAATATCTGAAACTGTCAGGAGGCTTTTCAAAAAGATGTCCTTATGAATGTAACTGCAAGTCCATCTGTTGTTTTAATTTCTCTCTCTAATTCCCTGGAGCCTTACTTGGTTTGAATGTTAGAATAAAAATAAAAGACTCAAGCCATGCATTCTTTAAACAAAATTTATCAAAAAATACAGTTCTGTGCATTAACTCTTGCCTGTGCCAGCCTCATTTCCAGTTTCACTGTTTTCATTAACATTTACAGAGTGCCTATTTAAAGTAAATGTATTCATTCTAACAGTTGCGCTGCCTTAAACACAACTTTATACAGATTAGAACTTAAAAATTATTGAAGTATGCAGCTTAGTTAAAACAGATAGCCGTATGAACAATATCATCTATTTGTACATTCAGATGTTGTTAAATTGTCAAATTTTTACTAAACATGTATTGCAAGTTTCCAAATGGTTGGCAACAAGATTGATATGTTATTAGTTCGAAAAAAATAAAAAAAATTAAAGCAATTTATTTACCTCATTTCAAGTTGTTTATTTTTTTTATTTGGATAAACAAAGTTGAATATGCAGCATATTAATAATTTTATTAGCACCAATGCATGATTCATCTTGCTTTGTACAAATCAGTGAAATGTGAAAATTGCTACATCTTTTTCAAAGTCTGAGAAAATATTATTAACTCTACCTCAGTGCTAGAAATATTCAGAATCCAGGCTTCTTCTTGGCTGATTTTGGGGGAAAGAGCCATAGTCTCCAATTATGTTTAAATAGCAATTAAAATGAGAGTATAAACTGATTCTTTACATTACATAAACTATTTACATTATTCTGCAGCTAGGAAAAAAATCAAATCATTGCTTCCAAACTACCTACAGCATAACAATCTAAACATGCAGTCTGCTAAATTTTCAACTTTTCTCTCAAGCCTAAGTCCTGGTATCTGTGCAGATGAATTGGATGTTTCAAGCTGAAGCCAAATCTTGATTTTTCAAATTGATAGCGATGCATTAGAACCAATATTTCGGAGGCTATTATATATGCAAATACTATCTTGCATAGAGTATCATCTTCCTGTGTTAAAATTGACATTTGGATTGAATATATCGGAATTGCTTCCTAAAATTGTTTACTAAAACATAACTTGCCAATTTTTCATATATTAAGGTCAACTGTTTCTGTGAAGGACTAAAAAATTCCTACAGAATCAACGAGCAGGAATTTGTTCTCACTCAAACATCACAAGGAATATACTAGCACTTACAGATCTGCCATTAAAATCTTAAAATGGATAAATAAGAATAGAATGTAGTGGCTAGACACCCTTATTTATGTTTAGTTTTAAGTCCATTTCAATATCAGAACTAATTTCTGAGGAGTCATTCTGGGTTTTACCTGCCCACTTCCACAGGTGATGTTGCTGACTTGGATATGCTCTCATTGCTTTCATCTGGTGTCCACAGGAGTTAATGGTGAAACTCCCATTACATCTGGATGATTTTGCATTGGCCCCGCAGAGGCCTTTGCATGTGCCTGTTCAGTTTCACCTGAATGTGGGCACCAGGGAAAGGGAACGTTCTTTGGGAAACTCAAAACATGTAACAGAGTCTCAGGAGTGCCTGTGCTGTGATTGTTTACAGGATCTACTTCAGATTCAAACCTCCACCTGGTGTAAACTGGCACAATTTTGGCATAAAATACAGATTAAAAGTTTGGAGGACATGCTTGACACGCTTGTGAGGTGGGCGGATGCCAAACTCATGAAGTTTAACCATGACAAGTGCAAGGTCCTACACCTGGGTGGGAGCAATCCCAGGCACAGCTACAGGTTAGGCAGAGAAGAGATTCAGAGAAGCCCTGAGGAGAAGGACTTGGGGGTGTTGGTCAATGAGAAAATGAACATGAGCCGGCTTCAGTGTGCGCTCGCAGCCCAGAAAGCCAACCGTATCCTGAGCTGCATCAAGAGGAGCATGACCAGCAGGTCGAAGGAGGTGATCCTGCCCCTCTGCTCTGCTCTCGTGAGACCTCACTTGGAGTATTGTGTGCAGTTCTGGTGTCCTCAACATGAGAAGGACATGGAACTGTTGGAACAAGTCCAGGGGAGGGCCACGAGGATGATCAGGGGACTGGAACACCTCCCGTATGAAGATAGGCTGAGAAAGTTGGGGCTGTTCAGCCTGGAGAAGACTGTGTGGAGACCTCATAGCAGCCTTCCAGTCTCTGAAGGGGGCCTATAAGGATACTGGAAACGGACTCTTCATCCAGGACTGCAATGATACGACAAGGGGTAATGGTTTAAAACTTAAACAGTTTAGATTGGATCTAAGGAAGAAATTCTTTACTGTGAGGGTGGTGAGGTGCTGAAATGGGTTGCCCAGGGAAGTTGGGAATGCTCCATCCTTGGTGGTGTTCAAGGCCAGGTTGGATGAGGCCTTGGGTGGCATGGTTTAGTGTGGGGTGTCCCTGCCCATGGCAGGGGGGTTGGAACTAGATGATCTTAAGGTCCTTTCCAACCCCAACTATTCTATGACTCTATGACACAGAAATGAGAAGAGAAAAAATAAGCCTCTGACTTGAGGTTCTACTTAATATCAGTTACCTATTCATTAGTTTTATTCTACATATAAAGGAGGACAGAAGTACATATTCTGTACACTAAAGAACACATCCTGCTCCAGGTTCTCCTTTCAGGTTCATGAGCTCAGAAACTGCCTTCCTCTTGCTTCTGTGGAGGTCATCAACAAAGTGTTTCTCCAATTTTTATCTCTGCTTGCTAAAGAACTCCCTCATCTGCCCTTCTCCCCCACACCTCAATACTCATGGCAGGCTACCAAGTCCCACTGATAACCCCTTTCAGTAGGCAAAAGGCATGACCTACTACTTGAAATTATTTTAACTAACCCAGAATTTTTTAACCCAAAACGCAGAGTAAGGCATCTCAGTTGGCACACCAACAGTGCTGCTAGTGTCTCACAGGACTAAAGCAGAGACAAGGAAGCTGGATGTGATTCTGTGGAAAGCAACTTTTTTGATGATGCTGCTATTTGGAACAGAAATCCTAGGGAGTATCTCAATATAAAATGCAAGCCAGGGAGAGATTATTATTTTTGTATTTTCCTTTTTTCCAAATCTCATCCAGTGTTGCATAGCCATGTCTGATTTTTGACTCCTTTCTACTGAAGCCTTCTTTGTTCAATGCCATTATGACTAAAACACATAATTTCATCTTGTTTTTACAGCACATTGACAACCTAAGCACCTGTCCTGGGTTCAGCAGTAGCAGTCAGTTTTTCTCCTTCTTAGTAGCTGTTGCAGCACTGTGTTTTTGACTTTTGGCCTGGGAACAAAGCTGATAACACCGATGTTTAGACTGACCAAGGACTTTGTGAGTCTCATGCTCTGCCAGGGAGGAGGAGGGGCCAGGGGGAAAGCGGGGACAGGACACCTGACCCAAACTAGCCAAAGAGGTATTCCATACCACAGCACGTCATGCCGGGGGATGTAACTGGGAGCTACCCGGAAGGGCACGTTCTCTTTTCGGTCGGGCTCTCTTTTCCGGCGAGTGGTATCGTGTTCTCTTCCCTTGTTATTTCTCTTATCCTTGTTGTTGTTGGTGGCAGCAGTAGTGATTTGTGTTATACCTTAGTTACTGGACTGTTTTTATCTCAACCCCTGGGAGTTACATTCTTTTGATTCTCCTCCCCATCCCTCTGGGGAGTGTGGGGGGGGGAGTAGACTGCGTGGTTCTAATTTACAGCCGGGGCTTAAACGGCGACAGTTCTTTTTGGTGCCCAACGTGGGGCACGAAGGGTTGAGATAACGACAGATCTGACCGGAGTGTGTCTAATCGTATTTGTGATAAGCATTCAGTGTTTTGGATTAATAGTCACTTGTCACAATGCTGATTTATTGGCTCTCAAAGTTGTTGTTTTTGATCTCACAGTCTCAATATGCTGTAGGTTACTTAGAGCCGGTATTTGCTGTGTTAGTGTTTTTCAAGTGTGGGGCTTGGGCTAAGGTTATTGTCTCATTGTATTTTATGGTAATGACTTGAATACAATAGAAAAATTGATCATGAAACTGATCTGGCTTATGTTCCCAGTGTGGTCACCACCTTTATACTTTGGGAGGTATATAATACAAATGCTTAGCAACTATACATCTTTTTTCTCCTTCCTGGGTGGTCAACCTATGAAGGAGACATTCTTTTACCCTCCCAGTGCCCCTCCCAGACCGTTTGCAGCATCGTTTGAGAGTTTTGAAGTTTTTGAGTGGCCTTTTAATATTGTTGAGACCTGTTTGCTGATTGTGATGGGGATCACCATGTTGGCAAGCATACAGAGTGTGTTTTGTCCACAACCATTGCGTCTGATCTCAAGAGTTAAGCAGAGTTGGGTTTGAGCCTTGTCTGGGGTTAGACGACAAAATAGGGGGACCGAGAGATTTTCCCCGAGGCTGGACAGCCATGAGTGGCAGGGTGTGTGGGATAGTATGGGCAAGTATCTAGGTCAGTGGGCCCCTCCAGTGTTTTGGAACTTCACCACCGAACAAGTGCAAAATCCAGAAGAATTAGTAAAACACTTAAATGAGGTGTGCTGTCATCCTGGTCATACCAGAGAGGGACAAATCATGTCAACGTGCTGGGGCTTGGCCTATGCTTACCGGGCCTTGTTCAACACTATCCAGCACCTTCAAAAGGAAAGAAATGTCCCTGGATCTGAGGGCGAAGCAACAGACAGCGCAGCTACTCCAGCTCCGAGCACAGCAGCTACACCACCCCTAGCGACAAGTACAGCCACTACTCAAACTTCGACTGCAACAGATAGCGAAGCTACCCCAGCCCCAACCACAGCAGCTACACCACCCCCAGCGACAAGTACAGCCACTACTCAAACTTCAACTGCAACAGACAGCGAAGCTGCCCCAGCCCCAACCACAGCAGCTACACCACCCCTAGCGACAAGTACAGCCGCCACTCAAACTTCGACTGCAACAGACAGCGAAGCTGCCCCAGCTCCAACCACAGCAGCTACACCACTCCCAGTGACAAGTACTGTTGCTACTCAAACCACAGTGATAATGACTGCAGCTAAACCAGAGGACCAATCCGTACCAATATTGATTGCCCCTGTACACAAGAGAAAAAGCAAAAAAGAGGCAAGAAGGGTGAAGCAAGATGAAGAAACAATGTATTCACCACCCGGGCCACCATCTGATCAGGAGTCATCATCACATGACGAAGAAGAAGAAGAAGAGGTGACTTCTCGACCTCGGACCTCAACCAAGCTACGGAATATGCGAAAAGATTTTACCCGTCAACCAGGGGAGCACATCATCACCTGGTTGCTCCGATGCTGGGACAATGGGGCCGATGGTCACGAACTAGGAGGTATGGAAGCCAAGCAGCTGGGATCACTTGCTAGAGAAGGGGGAATTGACAAAGCAATTGTAAGAGAGAAAAAGTCCCTCAGTCTTTGGAGGCGGCTCTTGGCAGCTGTGAAAGAAAGGTTTCCACACAAGGACAATGTTATGAGTCGTTCGGCCAAGTGGACTACTTTAGACAAAGGCATCCAGTCTCTGAGGGAATCAGCCATCGTAGAGATGATCTATCACATCAAACCGAATAACGGAGATATACCCATAGACCCAGATGAAGTCGAATGTACACGACCCATGTGGCGAAAACTTACACGGAATGCACCATCATCATATGCCCATTCATTGGCAACAGTAACCTGGGGTGACATAGTAACACCAACAGTGGATGAAATGATTCATAAACTCCGAGAGTTCGAAGACAATCTCACCCCTTCCATCATCTCAGCTGTGGAAAAACTGTCCCAGGATGTCAAACAATTGAGGGACGATCTATCTGATTTATCCAGCTCCTCACGTGTACCAACATACGTCTCAGCTGTTAACAAAAGACGTCCTATTGTTCGAGACAGAAGATATAGAAGGCAAACACCACGGGCCACCCTATGGTTTTACCTGCGGGATCATGGAGAAGACATGATGAAGTGGGATGGAAAACCTACTTCAGCTTTGGAGGAACGGGTGCATGAATTGAAAATAGGAACAAGGCTCAAGACTAATCATCCCATGAGAGCTGTGGCTTCAGTCTCTGGTGAGCAGGTTCCCAGGTGGAGCGGAAGAGCTGATTTTACTCCAGTTCCTGTGATAACGAAGAATAATCCTTTTCAATACGACTTAGGTGTCCAACGTTGTGATGACTGTTAGAGGGACCCTGCCTCCAGCCAGGTGGAGGTAGGGGACAATCGGATTTACTGGACTGTGTGGGTCAGATGGCCTGGCACATCAGTCCCACAGAAGTATAAAGCTCTCGTAGATACCGGTGCACAGTGTACCCTGATGCCGTCAAGCTGTCAAGGGGTGGAACCCATCTATATCTCTGGAGTGACAGGAGGATCCCAAGAGTTGACTGTACTGGAGGCTGAGATCAGCCTGACTGGGAGGAAATGGCAAAAGCACTCCATTGTGACTGGTCCAGAGGCTCCATGCATCCTCGGCATAGATTACCTCAGGAGAGGGTACTTCAAAGACCCAAAAGGGTACCGATGGGCTTTTGGTATTGCTGCTTTGGAGACTGAGGAAAATGAACAGCTGTCCACCTTGCCTGGTCTCTCAGAGGATCCCTCTGTTGTGGGGTTGCTGAAGGTCGAAGAACAACAAGTGCCAATCGCAACCACAACAGTGCACCGGCGGCAGTATCGCACCAACCGAGACTCCCTGATTCGCATCCATAAGCTGATCCGTAGTCTGGAGAGTCAGGGAGTGATCAGCAGGACCCGCTACCCTTTAATAGCCCCATATGGCCAGTGCAAAAGTCTAATGGAGAGTGGAGACTAACAGTAGACTATCGTGGCCTGAATGAAGTCACACCACCATTGAGTGCTGCCGTACCGGACATGCTAGACCTTCAGTATGAACTGGAGTCAAAGGCAGACAAGTGGTATGCCACGACTGATATTGCCAATGCATTCTTCTCAATTCCTTTGGCAGCAGAGTGCAGGCCACAGTTTGCTTTTACTTGGAGGGGCGTCCAGTACACTTGGAACTGACTGCCTCAGGGGTAGAAACACAGCCCTACCATTTGCCATGGACTGATCCAGAATGCACTGGAACAGGAGCAAGCTCCAGAACACCTGCAATACACTGATGACATTATTGTGTGGGGTGATACAGCGGAAGAAGTCTTTGAGAAAGGGAGGAAAATGATCGAAATCCTTCTGAAAGCTGGTTTTGCCATAAAACGGAGTAAGGTCAAGGGACCTGCACAGGAGATTCAATTTTTGGGAATAAAATGGCAAGATGGACGTCGCCAGATCCCCACAGATGTGATCAACAAAATAACAGCAATGTCTCCACCAACTAAGAAGAAAGAAACACAAGCTTTCTTGGGTGCTGTGGGGTTCTGGAGAATGCACATCCCAAATTACAGTTCGATTGTAAGCCCTCTCCATCATGTGACCTGGAAGAAGAACGATTTTAAATGGGGCCCTGAGCAACAACAAGCCTTTGAACAAATTAAACGTGAGATAGTTCATGCAGTAGCCCTTGGACCAGTCCGGACTGGGCCAGATGCAAAAAATGTACTGTACACTGCAGCTGGGGAGAATGGTCCTACCTGGAGCCTCTGGCAGAAAGCTCCAGGGGAGACTCGAGGTCGACCCCTCGGCTTTTGGAGTTGGGGATACAAAGGATCTGAGGCCAGCTATACCCCAACTGAGAAAGAGATACTGGCAGCCTATGAAGGGGTTCGAGCTGCTTCGGAGGTGATTGGCACTGAAGCACTGCTCCTCCTGGCACCCCGGTTGCCCGTGCTGGGCTGGATGTTCAAAGGCAGGGTCTCCTCTACACATCATGCAACCGATGCGACATGGAGTAAATGGGCTGCACTAATTACGCAACGAGCTCGAATAGGAAATGCCAGTCGTCCAGGCATTCTAGAAGTCATCATGGACTGGCCAGAGGGCAAAGATTTTGGAATGTCACCAGAGGAGGAGGTGATGCGTGCTGAAGAGGCCCCACCATATAATAAACTGTCAGAAAGTGAAAGGCAGTATGCCTTGTTTACTGATGGGTCCTGCCGTATTGTGGGAAAGCATCGGAGATGGAAGGCAGCTGTATGGAGTCCTCAAAGACAAGTTGCAGAAACTGCTGAAGGGGAGGGTGAATCGAGTCAGTTTGCCGAGGTGAAAGCCATCCAGCTGGCCCTGGTCATTGCTGAACGAGAAAAGTGGCCAGTACTTTATCTCTATACTGACTCATGGATGGTGGCAAATGCCCTGTGGGGGTTGTTGCAGCAATGGAAGCAGAGCAACTGGCAACGCAGAGGTAAACCCATCTGGGCTGCTGCACTGTGGCAGGTTATTCATGAGTGTGAAACATGTGCTGCAATTAAACAAGCCAAACGGTTAAAACCTCTTTGGTATGGAGGACGATGGCTGAAGTATAAATATGGGGAGGCCTGGCAGATTGATTATATCACACTCCCACCAACCCGCCAAGGCAAGCGCCATGTGCTTACCATGGTGGAAGCAACCACCAGATGGCTGGAAACATACGCTGTGCCCCACGCCACTGCCCGGAACACTATCCTGGGCCTTGAGAAACAGATTTTGTGGCGACATGGCACCCCAGAAAGAATTGAATCAGACAACGGGACTCATGTCCGGAATAACCTTATAGACACTTGGGCCAAAGAGCATGGCATTGAGTGGGTATATCACATCCCCTACCATGCACCAGCCTCTGGGAAAATCGAACGGTATAATGGGCTGTTAAAAACTACACTGAGAGCAATGGGTGGTGGGACTTTCAAGCATTGGGATACACACTCACCAAAGGCCACCTGGTTGGTCAACACCAGAGGATCTGCCAACAGGGCTGGCCCAGCACAGTCAGAACTTTTACATATTGTAGAGGGGGACAAAGTTCCTGTGGTGCACATGAAGAATTTGCTGGGGAAGACAGTCTGGGTTATTCCTGCTTCAGGTAAAGGCAAACCCACTCGTGGGATTGCTTTTGCTCAGGGACCTGGATATACTTGGTGGGAAATGCAGGAAGATGGGGAAGTCTGATGAGTACCTCAAGGGAATTTGATTTTAGGGGAAAACAGACAATGAACTCAATTGTACACTGTTGCCTGCTATAGCCCATCAACTAGAAGTCTGCAGGGCACCAGCGACTGGCCCTGACTTCCCTCCGACCATCATCCCAACAGAGAATGAACTTTGATAGAACCGGATGAGTTTTGCGGTAAAGGAATGATCAGCATCAGCAGGCAACGATCCAACACTGCACACAGCTTCTCCTGCCCTGAAAGACTGTTACAAGAGATGGAGCCCAACATCATGAACCAAATGGACTCAGTAGCTTTATAGGAATTGGTCTGTGCACTAAGCTAACAGTGCACCGAGATGAGAGTGAGGGTATATGGAAAATGTGGGATCTCAGGATAACGTGAATGGTATGGAATAAGGGGTGAATACTGTCCTGGGTTCAGCAGTAGCAGTCAGTTTTTCTCCTTCTTAGTAGCTGTTGCAGCACTGTGTTTTTGACTTTTGGCCTGGGAACAAAGCTGATAACACCGATGTTTAGACTGACCAAGGACTTTGTGAGTCTCATGCTCTGCCAGGGAGGAGGAGGGGCCAGGGGGAAAGCGGGGACAGGACACCTGACCCAAACTAGCCAAAGAGGTATTCCATACCACAGCACGTCATGCCGGGGGATGTAACTGGGAGCTACCCGGAAGGGCACGTTCTCTTTTCGGTCGGGCTCTCTTTTCCGGCGAGCGGTATCGTGTTCTCTTCCCTTGTTATTTCTCTTATCCTTGTTGTTGTTGGTGGCAGCAGTAGTGATTTGTGTTATACCTTAGTTACTGGACTGTTTTTATCTCAACCCCTGGGAGTTACATTCTTTTGATTCTCCTCCCCATCCCTCTGGGGAGTGTGGGGGGGGAAGTAGACTGCGTGGTTCTAATTTGCAGCCGGGGCTTAAACGGCGACAGTGAGGTGCTCACTTTCCAAAGGCATCACTCATAACTGCATTAGTTTTTCCATCCAGTATCACCACATTCCACTGAGTCTGCTTAAATAAGCTTCTTAGAAATGGGTGACGTCTCTCTCCCAACCCCCATGAAGTAAAACTGTTATAAAAAATGTGAACAGTGAAGTAAGTCAAAACAGCAGGCAGTCCAGCATGGCACGCTTACTCCAGAGGAGGAGCCAGAGGGAAGTCAAGCTACATTTCTGCTTTGAAAGGCACAGACACTCTAGCCTCTGCCAAGTGATACTATAAACTGCATACGGATGTTCGAAGACAAGATCTCTTCTTCCCTTACCAGCTGTTGGTCACCTGTAGACTTGCTCTAATTGCAGCTATTGAAGGGTAAGGCTTTTAAGTGATACCTGAAGCAATATGCTATAAACCACTGGCTGTATAAACACATACAGAAGAATTAACATTTAGTTGCCCAAGAGTGATGATGATTTCCAAAGGCAAAAGGACACTAATTGGGACTGTCACCAACATGTCTGTTTTAGGTTGTCAGAGAAAATAAAAGAGTCTTCAATTCTTCCTGAGGCTAACACAGATTTGAGAAAGGCAACTTGAAAAGTTTAAATACTGGGGGGGTGGGGGGTGGGGGGTGGTGGTGAAGGGGAGGAGGAGTAGGAGAGAAAAAAAGAAATTGTGCTTCTTCCACCATAAGGGTACACTGAACTGTAACCTGTACGAAGTTTCACTGCACCAGATGAGCTCCTTAAAACAATGCAGGTTGCTCCTTGCCAGGGAGAAATAATTGAGGAGTACAAGAGGGGAAGGCTGAATCTCAGTTCTATGTTTTGCCTACTTCCTTTTGAAGCTGCATACTTATTTGGTGAGTCTTCTTGGCTGCTGTGACTAATGCCATAGTCAAGCACACAAAGTTCTTCAAAGAACTAAACCCAGCATGGATCCTGCTGAAAACACATACATCTCTCCCTCTCTGGTAGGGTCTCTGGGAGTATACTACATCCTGCACAACCCTAAGGCAAATGAACGCTCAGGTTTTAACATATTAATTTTAAAAATCACTTAAATGCCCCTGGCTGGAGGGAGCCCAGCCTAATCATTAAAACTCATTGCCTCAGGGTGGGCTGAAGATTAGTTCCCAATATTTCTATATTAAGTCTTTTAAAAAATATAAGCCCTAACTAAAAGCAAAACAAATCTCTAAGTCACTTGAATATTCTCCCAGCTATGCAAAACCCCTGCAGCAAGAAATATCCTTTAGTTGTTAGTTATGCTGCTATTAACTATGAGAACACCCTCTGAATAAGCAGTAGGTGGCAGACAGTTCTGACAAAAGAGACAAAGCTTGTTATACATAATCGCTACCAAGTAAAAATCTTCAGCATGGTACATGGACATTAAACTCTAACTATTCCCCCATTAAAAATGTTTCTCTTTTGGTTTCATTGGTTTCATTCATCAAAAACCTTTTGCCAGACTTTCGTATTCTTCTGGGACAAATTCCAGGACTCTGTCGGCTATTGTGCTGACGGGGACCCGGCAGACCACCAAGTTATGCTGCATCATGCACATTGAGTACTTAAAGGAAGTTTAAGACCAAATAAACTTTGCAAATATCATCACTGGGTTTAAATTACATGCTTGGTGAATTCGGCTCCTTTTGTTAGATCTAATCTAAAGGGGATACTTTTTTTTCTTTCTCCTTTCTGAAAGATTCATTTGCCTCTGCTGCTTATTACTCATCATAAGTCATCATTTTCTATCTGTGACATCCTGATGGGCTGTTGCCGTGGAAAAGATTATGAAGCTGAAAACAAGCAAGCTTATTTGCATTAAGAAGTGTTTTAAAGTGTGCAACTTCTGTTCACAGAGGGGCTTAAGACAATTTGATCAGGCAAAGATAATGTCACAGGGAAAAAGAAAAGACTTATTTGAGAGAGAGATCTTTTGCTTTTTAAATAGTGTGTTGATTGGTATCACAGAGCAAATCATAAAAATCAAATTATTAAAACTATTCTTTTCAAACACTCCTTTCCTGGATGTCCTTCTCCAGTTTATCTTTCTCTTCTACTGAGCTCTGGAATAACACACGCACTACTGGCCAAACATCTAACTGATGTAGCTCAGCATAGCTCCATTAACTTCAGGGTAGCTATGCCATTTTATCAGCAAAATATCTGAATCTGTCCTTTAGAGCAAAAATAGCATGGCACTACAGGAAAAAGAACCTCCCTGTGAAAAAAGGATCATTTGAGGAAAATGAGCTCTTGTGTAGCTAAGTGTAGCTGAGTATAGCTAGCAACTACACTGCTTCATGGCATTTACAGACAAATATCAATCATTAATTGATTGAAGCATGAGATAAGCCTGTTTATAATTCACATACCTTAATCTGGGATGAAAGCATCCTTATAACTCTAAGCTCTTTTTCGCAATATACAGCACCCCAGATGCCAGGCTTACCAATAGAAAATCCTTGGGGGTGAGGAAAGGAACAATTTATTATGCCTTAACATAGGAATTGCATAGGGATGCTCTTTTGCTTTCCTTTCTGCGCTTTTCTTAAGTGAGGGAGGAAAGAAAGAAAAGCTAGTTACCTTTAGAAACTGGACATCTGGATTTTTATTCTTTGATCTACCACAGGTTTTTCTTCCTGGTATTGAGTACATCAGTCAGACCCAGAATACTCAAAAATGCCTGCAGAAGTCAAAGGAACAAACACCATGATGGGTTATTCTGCCTCCAAAGTCAAGAGTTTGTGTGCAAGATGATGCTCGATAACTGCCTGTGTATTGGAAGTGGTACCTATATATATATAGCTACCATATACCTATATAAATGAGCAGCTGCATCCTACCCTATATTGAATAGTGATAACTTTACAGTATTTTACTTTCACTGAGAAAGCTGGTCTTGAGCAGTACAGGCTGTTGCTTTAGCCGAGATCCTCCCTCTGGGCAAATATCACCCACCAGTTAGTTCAGGAAAGATTCAGTCCAGGGAGGTGCAAGTAGCTCTGCAGGTAGCTTTTCCAGCAGCTGCCTCTCTGAGGGTTCAGGAGGAGTTATTAATTTGGAAGAATTTCTTAATTCAGTCTCAGTTTTTGTTGTGACTTTGACTTAAACAGAAGTGCAGTAATCAACTCGACCACTTATTTGTTCATTCATAGAACACTAAAAAGTGATGAATTCCAAAACTTAGTAGCTTATTTTATTTTCTTCTGCTTTCCCCCCTTTCATTATCTTTGTTCATTAAAACTAAAATTCCTTGATGATAATATTAAAGCACGACACATTAAGTTTACAGCAGTTTCCCTATGAATATAATAAATTAGCTCATAATAGACCTAGACCAGTTTCATTTTAAATAGCATATTACCACACATCTTACTAAATTCATCATTAGCTTACTGTCAATCAGTTAACATAGTGTTGAATTTGCTTGTTAAACTTAAATAATAACCTTTATCTATACTGTTGACCTTATCTTATAATGTCCTATAATCCTGTCTTTGTTCCAGCATTATGGAGGATCTTCCTAGAATACTTGCATTGCCAGGTCGGTGGTTATGTTTCTTACTGAGGTTTCAATCTATGCTCTGAAATACTTCATTGAGCATGGAGGAGATAGATAGGCAACATTTCCCAGAGATTTTAGAACTGTTTCAATAACCTGAATATTTTTGGTGTTATAAGTAAATAGTGGAAAACTTATGGATTTTGCCACTGGATTCAAAGGCACAGTCAAGTAAATCAAATGAACATTATACCCAAAAGAAAGAGATTGATTGAAACTCGAGAGGAAAGTCCCATGGCCTTGAACAGGTACAAAGTACTTGCACATTGCTGAGGTGAGTAGAATTGCTGAGGTGAGTAGCTCGAGCAAGGACGCCTTCAACACCGGAGCGGGGAGGAGATCAGCGTCCAGGAGCCTCAACTCAGAGCGGCCAGAGCCACCGAGGGAGCCTCAGATCCTCGATAGGACTTGCCCAGGAGCCGGTGGCTCAGCTGACGCGAGCAGGGACTCAGAGGGGGCGGAGCCACGGGGAGCGGCACCAGCCCTGAGTGGTTAAAAACCTGCCCCTGGGAACACGAGTAACCAGGAGTGCAGCGAGGCAGTTTGTGTGGCAGTTCGTACGGGCAGGCGAGCAGGATGGTGAGTACTGGCTGTATGACCAGGGTCCGGTCTGGGAGCTCTGCTCTGGCTGCCCCGGCAGTGGCCAGCTTAGGCACTCAGACAGAGCCAGTGGGAGGGGAGGCTGCAGTGCAGTGCTCAGAGTGTAGAGAGTGCCTGCACTGATCTTATGAGGCAAGGGTGCCCAATGGGCAGGGCTGTACTCGGTGCTCCCTGGTGGAGGTCCTCCTGCAGCAGGTGGCTGAGCTGTGGGATGCTGTTAATAGGCTGCAAGGTGTCAGGGAAGCTGAGAGGAAGCAGGACTGCCTCCTCCAGGCCCAAACTGTGCAGGGGCCTCAGGCATCCCCTGAAGCTCATGGAGGAGTGGAGGAGGCTGTCAACCCAGGAAGCTGGGAAATAGTAACAACAAAAAACAACAAAAGAAAAAAAGAGGAAGAGGACAATTAAAAGCAAGGGGCTTCCTCCTGAAGCTGTTGTCCCCACCCAGAACTGCTTTGCTGTCCTGCAGGGGTCTAAGAAGGAAGGGCACTTGCACCAGAAACAACCGGCTGGTGGGCCGGTAAAGAAGATCACTACTGGTGCTGCCAGGAAAAAGAGATGGGTCATAGTGGTAGGGGACTGTACTTTGAAAGGGACAGAGACACTCATCTGTCGGCCTGACCCGGTCTCGAGGGAGGTGTGTTGCCTACCTGGGGCACAGATCAGGGATGTTGCAGAGAGGCTGCCTGCCCTAGTGAGTCCCACGGACTATTACCCATTTCTGGTGATCCATGTGGGTGCTAGCGATGTTGACAGCAGTAGCCTGGAGAACATAAAGAAGTACTACAGAGCCCTGGGAGAGGTGGTTAGGGGCTCTGGGGCTCAGATTGTCTTTTCATCAATTCTTCAGGATACAGGGGAGGACCTTAAAAAAGCTAGGAGGATTGGCCAGGTTAATAAATGGTTAAAAGGATGGTGCCATAGTCAGGGGTTTGGGTGCTTTGAATACGGGACCCAAGTTAGTAGGCCAGGTCTGCTGGGGGCTGGTGGAGCTGGAATTACAAAGAAGAGGAAGAGTGGTTTTGGTAGGAGGCTTGCCAGGCTGGTCAAGGTTGCTTTAAACTAGATGTGTTGGTGGAGGGGGGCATCATTCCATCCCAACACACCCAGTCAGTTGCCAGCACCTACAATAAATGCTTGGAGCGATGCAGAGATATTCCAGCCGCTCCAGCCAATGAGCCGGCTTCATTTGGAGCTCGGCTCAGATGCCTCTATACAAACGCCCGTAGCATGGGAAACAAACAAGAGGAATTAGAGATGTGTGCACGTCTACGGGAGTATGATATAGTAGGCATCACAGAAACATGGTGGGATGGCTCCTATGACTGGAGTGTTGGAATAGAAGGTTACAGACTCTTTAAAAAAGACAGGCCTGGCAGGCGGGGAGGGGAAGTTGCTATTTATATTAAGGATAGGTTGGAGAGTATGGAACTCTGTCTGGGGATGGGTGAGCAGTGGACAGAGAGTTTGTGGGTCAGGGTTAAAGGCAGAACAGCTATGGGGGACATTAACTAGAAGGAAGTGCAGCAGGAGGGCCAGGAGACCTCCTTGGATGGATAAGGAGCTGCTGAGGAAACTTCAAAGGAAAAAAGAGGCTTATAAAAGGTGGAGAGCGAGGACAGGCGGCCTGGGAAGAATACAAGGATGTTGTCCGGGAAGCTAGGAACCAGGTTAGGAAAGCAAAGGCCCAGTTAGAATTGAACTTGGCTAGGGATGTTAAGGATACCAGGAAGAGATTCTATAGGTACGTAGTGAATAAAAGACAGACTAGGGACAATGTAGGCCCCCTCCAGAAGATATCGGGAGAACTGGCTACCCTGTATTTGGAGAAGGCTGAGGTTCTTAATGACTTCTTTGCCTCGGTCTTCACTGGCAAAGGCTCTGACCGCACCACCCAAATCTTGGCAGGTGAATGCAGGGACTGTGAGAATGAAGACCTTGGGCCCACTGTAGGAGGGGATCTGCTTTGAGACCATCTTAAAAACCTGAACGTACACAAGTCCATGGGAACTGATGAAATCCGTGCGCAGGTCCTGAAGGAGCTGGGGAACGAAGTTGCTAAGCCACTGGCCATCATATTTGAAAAATCATGGCAGTCAGGTGAAGTTCCCGATGACTGGAAAAAGGGAAATATAGCCCCCATTTTCAAGAAAGGAAAAATGGATGACCCGGGGAATTACAGACCAGTCAGTCTCACCTCTGTGCCTGGAAAATCTTGGAGCAGATTCTCCTGGAAGGCATGCTAAGGCACATGAAAAACAAGGAGGTGGTTGGTGACAGCCAGCATGGCTTCACTAAGGGGAAATCCTGCCTGACCAATTTGATGGCCTTCTATGATGGGGCTACAAAACTGATGGACAGAACAAGAGCAGTTGACGTCATCTACCTGGACTTGTGCAAAGTGTTCGACACTGTCCCACACGACACCCTTGCCTCTAAATTGGAGAGACATCAATTTGACGGGTGGACCACTCGGTGGATAAAGAACTGGCTGGATGGCCACACACAAAGAGTTGTGGTCAATGGCTCGATGTCCGGCTGGAGATCGGTAACGAGTGGCGTCCCTCAGGGATCGGTGTTGGGATCAGTCTTGGTCAACATCTTTGTTGGTGACATGGACAGTGGGACTGAGTGCGCCTTCAGCAAGTTTGCCAATGACACCAAGCTGTGTGGTTTGGTTGATACGCCGGAGGGAAGGGATGCCATCCAGAGGGACCTCGACATGCTTGTGAGGTGGGCTGATGCCAACCTTATGACGTTTAACCATGCCAAGTGCAAGGTCCTACACCTGGGTGGGAGCAATCCCAGGCACAGCTACAGGTTGGGCAGAGAAGAGATTCAGAGCAGCCCTGAGGAGAAGGACTTGGGGGTGTTGGTCAATGAGAAAATGAACATGAGCCGGCTTCAGTGTGCGCTCGCAGTCCGGAAAGCCAACTGTATCCTGAGCTGCATCAAAAGGAGCGTGACCAGCAGGTCGAAGGAGGTGATCCTGCCCCTCTACTCTGCTCTCGTGAGACCTCACTTGGAGTATTGTGTGCAGTTCTGGTGTCCTCAGCATAAAAAGGACATGGAACTGTTGGAACAAGTCCAGGGGAGGGCCACGAGGATGATCAGGGGACTGGAGCACCTCCCGTATGGAGACAGGCTGAGAAAGTTGGGGCTGTTCAGCCTGGAGAAGAGAAGGCTGCGTGGAGACCTCATAGCAGCCTTCCAGTATCTGAAGGGGGCCTACAAGGATGCTGGGGATAGACTCTTCGTCAGGGACTGTAGTGACAGGACAAGGGATAATGAGTTAAAACTTAAACAGGGGAAGTTTAGATTGGATATAAGGAAGAAATTCTTTACTGTGAGGGTGGTGAGGCACTGGAATGGGTTGCCCAGGGAGGTTGTGAATGCTCCATCCTTGGCGGTGTTCAAGGCCAGGTTGGATGAGGCCTTGGGTGGCATGGCTAAGTGTGAAGTGTCCCTGCCCATGGCAGGGGGGTTGGAACTAGATGATCTTAAGGTCCTTTCCAACCCTAACTATTCTATGATTCTGTGATTCTATGAAAGTGCATGTCTGCTGACTGCTCCTCATTACCTGTGAGACTTGCATGATGCTTTACCTCTCCTGAATCCACTACCTTCCCAGAGCTGGAAAGCAGAGCATCCTCTGTATCCAATGTATTTTGTTGCAGGCTGTCACAGCTGCATGTCAGAGTGTGTCTACTACTACATACCAGCTGCATTAGAAAAGAGGAAACTTAAGACATCTAAAATCGGTGGCTGTTTTTTACTTGCTTTGCATGGGTCCAGAGGAGCATGTTCTTCAGTGCAGTCACCTGACAGTAAAAACAACTTTCCAAGGATGGGCTCAGTGTGGAAGCCACTAATAAAGAAAGCAGCCTGTTCATGTACGTAAGGATTTGCAGTAGGGAAAAAATTATATGTAGAAATAAGTAAGTATTTGTTCATGCAGAAATTATTTTACCCTCTCTGCAAGCCTTAGTCCTAAAACCTAATCATCATGCAACATGACACACAGTGAAAAGGGAAAAATCCATCCTAGCTGAAATCAGATGGTAAAGAGAAGGATCCTAGAAATGGAAGTCAAGACTTTGAAGGTGTCTTTTTCTTTCTGCATCTTGCCTACAATATTCTGTACATGTCACATGAATGGCAGATAGACATCCCTAATAAAATTTGAAGTGCTTATTTGATCTGTTTATCACCTGCTTAATTCTTGTACCTATCTTTGCCAAAGTAATTCATCCTCCACTATTCAGGTTAATTCCTCCACTGTCTGTGATGGCAATACAGCTATTGCATTCCTTACCCCTAGTAATGCAATAATAATGCATTTAATAAATCTAATCTCCTCCTCCTAAAGTTGATGCAAATAGGGATTTGACTGTCTGGTTTTAGCCTCTCATCTCCATAAAAGAGAGGAATAGATAACCTCAAATCTAAATGTTGGATTGCTTCCTGAATATTTTTTGCTATGCGTTTTTAAAAAGTGATTTGAGAGTTTTTTTTGTCTATTTAGTCCTTGCAACATGTTGGAATATTTGCCTGAATATTGTACTTTAGCCACATTTCAATTACAAGTGCTCCAAAAGAATTTGGTGCTATTTTTCTATCTAGTCCTTTTCTCAAGCATTAAGATCATCAGTTACTCTAATACACCACAAAGTTACTTTACTCCAACCCGCCCCTGTAGGTCTCTCTGTGCAACTTAGTTGCAGAGCACATCTCACCTGCTTAATTTACGCTGAAACAACTGCAAATTGTTTTGATTTTGTTCTGGCATTGGCCAAAAATTTGTGTGTGTCGTTAAAAGAATAAAAAAAGATCACCTGAAATTTTTTTAAAAATCCTTTCCTCGTGTAATTTAAAACTCACATCAGTTTTCCAAGAGGAATTAAACCACTTTTTGTTAAAAAAAAAAAACAAACCACCAAACCCAAAATTAAAACAAAATACATAGTTTAAAACATTTTATTCTTTTTGGCTGAATATATTTGCTGAATTTGATGGGAGTTTATGAAGTTTTTATCACTTTGTAAAACAACATTTTACATAAAAGTCTATCATTCTAAATATAATTGTAATACTGTAATTATTTAAACTGTCATTGGTCTTTTAGAAAATAAAGGGGTAGTAAGACCCAGAAAATAATTTTACCTTTGTGTATTACATTTGTGAAACCTGCACAAGAACACTTCAAATGGCCCTGGTATTCTCACTTCTTAAAAGTTGCTGACAATTGAAGGACATGTGAAAAGAAGCCAGACAAATTCATTTAGTTTTGGAGAAAGTGCCTTACATTGAGAAACATGAGGATTTCAGAAAACTTATGAAAAAGAAGATTGAAAGGTGTGGAGACATGGTTAGCAAGCAAAGGTCATGTTCCCATGTCTGAGCTTAATTAAGCACGGATTCTGTGAAAGTGAGAAAAAACACCAGTTGTGTACAGTTGCCGACAGTGGAAAAACCCTGGAAGTTAACCAATAGAGATAGAAGACCAGCCGGCCAACCTTGTAGCTAAAAATTGTCTGTGAACTAGGAGCAGAGACCTTGAGGGGAGGATGTGTATATGAGCAGGGGAAATCACCGAAATGCACCTGGAATGTACCCAATGATGTATATGCCAACCAATCACTACGGAAAGCTGTGTGTACATGGCAGTTTGACACTATATATACCCATTATTTGAGCACAATAAATGGATCACTTTTATCAATCATATTGATTGTGCATGTGTTCCCTCCGTGCGCGACGACAGAAAGGTAGTTTGATTACAGTGTACAAATATCTTAGGGGAAAAAAAGTATGTTTTGCAAAAAGCTGTTTAATCTATCAGGAAAAGGCAAAACCAAAGACAAGAGCTGGAATTTAAAACCAAATTGAAATAAAAAAAGTGTGTGTGGGGAATTAGGGTAATTAAAAGTAGAAAACCAAAACCTGAATCCTCCACCTCTTTTAACTCTATATCAAAACTCTCTGCTCTTTCAGAAGATGACAAGCTTTAGCTAAGGCAAGTTGTTTGAACCCCCACAACTTACTAGGGTCAATATTGATGTAACTGATTGAAAATTAAAGGCCAATAATACTGGAGAAAACACACTTGGAGGAAATATGGTGGTTCTCAGCTAATGAAGTATGCCTTACCAGTAGAGCAGGAAGCAACACTAGACTGAAAAACCCACACAAGACACCAGCATGGGCTTTGTGCCAGTGTGGCAGAGGCAGTGATAGGGATGGGGAAGTCAAAACGCTTGCAAAGTATTGGACTACAGCTTGCTCCAAGATCCTTGGTCAGAGAATCTCTTGGCCTGAACTTCTACAGAAGACAGGCCAAAATATGGTTAATTTGTGGAGTCTCTTCATAATAGCTTTGGCTGTAATAAAAATGTTAAAAATGACAACATTCAGCACTTTGAACAAATTTCATCAGCATCCCTGTGGACAACTGAAGGTTAAGTGCATCAAGAAATGGCACTTAAATTGCTAAGTCATCAAAAATCAGTTATTCCAAGTAAAGGTGTCTCTGGTTGATTACTCCAACAGTGAGTTAAATATGTAAACAAATATATACATAGTAGATATATAAATAGACATTGTAAACACTTTTATTCTCATTTGTCTTTTTTCTTTCTTCCCCTCCAATCCTATCAATGAAAAATGCATCACGTGCTGAAATGTGTTATGCTGTGTGCAAGATTTTGTGCAGCCTTCTCCCAGAGAAGAATATCAAGGCTGTCAGATTAGACATTGCAGATATTTTGTGAGCTTGGAGGCAGACCCTAGATAAAAATACCAAGAGAAACAGGATCATTTTGCAAAGCACATAAAGAGAGTGAAGTTTTTCGAAATTTCCCCCTATGTTAGCTACATATGGGCCAGAAGAAGGGGAAACACTGAAGGTAAGATTACAGATTTCTTCAGATCTGTCTCTGTCACAGATCTTGGCAATAAAAAGTTATAAAAGTAGGTTCACCTTTGCAGGGAATGAGTTTATCTTTTATACACACACTAGCAAAGCACATACTTAGAAAAAGTTTCAACATTTAGCAAGAATGAATTGTTTTCAGAGAGAGATTTTATTCAAACAGAGGACTTTGATTAGAATGAAAATAAAAGAAGATGTAAGTAACTGGAATGATATGGCATTGAAATCAAGATTCCCCAAATTAAAAGAACTAATAGTCAATTTATAATAGAATATGCCAGTGATGAACTGCAGAAGTGACTAAGCTTGTACTAATCTTTTCAAATGTGTAAAGTCATTTAATACTTAAAAAAAACCTCTAGAATGTTTTCTTTTTTTTTTTTTCTTTTTTCCAGTAAAACAGCTCTGAGACTCACAAGCAAAATGTGCCCCCATTGCTCTTTTCTTCACTGCTCACACCCCTTTCACAGGATCTTCAGGTCCTTCAAGTGGCAGACCTATGAAGGCAGGAGAGAATGTGAGATTATGATTCACAGCCTTTCAGAAACTCGAGGCACAGAGTAAGATTATCATATGTTAGACTAATTTCATTTGTTAAAAAGAGACTCATTGGTCCCCATATACAGACAAGATAGGTAAGGCAGAAATAAAACAAATAAGAACCTAAACAGTAGATATGGAAATTTCTGATTCTTGAGCATATTTCTTATTAGCTCTGGATATCAGTACTTGCATTAAGCATTTCTAAGATTTGAAAAATGACAGTCAGCTGCAAAAATGATAAAAAGCTTTTTCTCTGTGTCAGCAAATCTCATGAGAGGTGCCACACAAAACCTCTTAACTAAACAAATTGGAAAATACTAAAATAAACCAGAAGGACACCTTCTACTTACTTTTCCTTGGTGAACAATGCTGCTTTTTATGTTAAAATAACTGAAAGTAATTGTGGTGTGTTGATCCTGGCTGGACACCAGGTGCCCACCTGTCCTGGGTTCAGCAGCAGCAGTCAGTTTTTCTCCTTCTTAGTAGCTGGTGCAGCGCTGTGGTTTTGACTTTCGGCCTGGGAAAAATATTGATAAAGTTGATGTTTTCAGTTACTGGTCAGGATGTTTACCCTGACCAAGGACTTTGTGAGTCTCATGCTCTGCCAGGGAGGAGGAGAAGCCGGGAGGAAGCAGGGGCAGGACACCTGACCCAAACTAGCCAAAGAGGTATTCCATACCACAGCACGTCATGCCCAGGATGTAGAACTGAGAGTTCCCGGAAGGGCTGGATCATGGCAGGGTGGGGGTGAGGTACCGGTTGGTGAGCGGTTGTATTCTCTTCCTTGTTATTTCCTTTATCATTATTACTATTAGTGGTAGCAGTAGTGATTTGTGTTATACCTTAGTTATTAAACTGTTCTTATCTCAACCCGTGGGAGTTGCATTCTTTTGATTCTCCTCCCCGTCCCTCCAGGAGCGGAGGGAAGAAAGGTGGGGGGGGGAAGTGGACTTCGTGGTTCTGATTTACGGCCTGGGCTTAAACCACGACACCACCAAAGATGCTCTATCATGGTCCTCCTCAGCTGGACACGGGAGAGTAAATATAGCAAAAGGCTTATGGGTCCAAATGAGGACAGAAAGAGATCACTCACCAATTACCCTCACAGGCAAAATAGACTTCGGGAAAATTAATTTGTTATCAAGCAAATCAGAGTAGGATAATGAGAAAATAAAACTCAAATCTTAAAACACCTTCCCCTCATCCCTCTCTTCTCCCCGGGCTCAACTTCAGTCCTTATTTTCTCTACCTCCTCCCCTACAGCAGCAGAGGGGAACGGGGAATGGGGCGTGTGGTCAGTTCATCACATGCTGTCTCTGCTGCTCCTTCCCCCTTAGGGGAGGACTCCTGACACTCTTCTGCTCTGTGGGAGACAGTCCTCCGTGAACTCCTCCAACATGAATCTTTCCCCCGGGATACAGTTCTTCATGAACTACTCCAGTGTGGGTCCCTTCCACGGGGTCACAAGTCACACCAGCAAGCCTGGTTCCTTACTCCAAGGGGCCACAGGTCTTGGCAGAAGCCTGCTTCAGTGTGGCCTTCCCATGGAGTCACAGTCTCCTTTGGGCATTCCACTGCTCCAGTATGGGGTCCTTCATGGGCTGCAGGTGGATGTCTGGGCCACCATGGACCTCCATAAGCTGAAGGGTCACAGCCTGCCTCACCATGATCTGTACCATGGGCTGCAGAGGAATCTCTGCTCCAGCACCTCTCCCCCTCCTTCTCTGACTACTTGGTGTCTACAGCGCTGTTTTTGTCACGTATTCTCACTCCTCTCTCCAGCCATTGTTCTGTGGGTTCCACCCTTTCTTTGTAAGTGTGTTATTCCAGAGGCACTACCACCCTTGCTGATGGATTCAGCTTTGGCCAGTATGGGTCCATCTTGAAGCTGACCAGCATTGTCTCTATAGAAAGTAGAGGAAGCTTCTGGCAGCTTCTCAGAGAAGCCACCCCTGTAGACTCCTCTGCTACCAAAACCTTGCCATGCAAACCCAATACACTGGTTTACTAGCATTTAAAACAAAACTTTTTATTAGTTTAATAGAAACGAAGTGTGTAGATATTCTTCAAAGCCCATACCTTATTAAAAACTGATGGAAAAGTGTACGTTTATCACCATTATGAAAATTCTCATTCCAGTATTTGCAAAATTTTTAAAAATTATTTTTACCATACGGTAGAATTTGTTCATCATCTTCCCTCAATAAGGAAGAACATTTTAAACAGTTGATATGTGGCTACATGTCAAATCTATGAAAAAAATAAATCTAGTTCTTCCTCAGGATTAGATAAAAGCTTTGAAAATATGCATACAGATACATACATATGGTATATCATACAAATTGTATATTTAATATATACTCTCCACACGTACAATGCGTGCACTACATAGATATTAGTAAAGAAGAAACCACTCATCCCCATTTTGTTCTATTTGCAGCCCCTTCAATGTGTTAAGACAGCACAGACTGTGGAGGCCACCTTAGATTTAGCTAAGTGTCATCCATCTGTAGTCTTTTTCCCTTGCTCTCACTTAGGCCTTGACAGAAGTCTTGTGTTTACTAAAGACATATTACAACTACTGTTGCAATTGGAACAGAAAAAGAGTGTTTTGAGATGATGAGAACATAAGAACAACAAAGGATTTTTATTTTTTTCCCCAAAATGCAGTGCATTTCTATGTGGAAGCACCAGGATCTGTACCTGAAATTTCATTTCTTAATGGGGGATATACAAAACTTGCTACTATTTTATTGTTGATTTTTTTTTTGCCTTTTTTTTTTTTTTTTTTTTGCTTTTTGTTTGTTTGGTTTTTGTCACTTCCAACTCTAATGATTCTGTGATTCTATGATTACTTATGAAAAAGTAGATAATCTGAAAACAAAGTCACCTGAATTTGCACTCTCTTTAAACTTGATACCATACTTTTAAGATGCCCATTTCTTCTCTGTCCTGCACTGTTGCACAGTGTAAATAGAATCCACTCAAACACAAGGTAAAGATACAGAAATGTCATCATATGTAGGCTACAGGCTTCTGTAAACCTATTGCATCATCCACAAGTCTTCTCTAGTCTGAACCTTGTGTAATGAATGCTAAGATAGCCTAGAGAGAAGGTACAAATTGTTTAATCCTTATAATGAGTATTTATAATTTATCTATGAAGTCATAAGACTCAAGGCATTCCTGATAAAGTCAAGGTATTTTTTCCAGTTTTTCATAAACATTTATTTTATTTTTTCAGCATGAAATTTTACAAATCATCTACAGTACACACTTGCATCTATGGCTGTTAAGAGAAAATTAACAGGTCTAAAAATTTATGCATGACTTATTATTGACACTGACTATCTAAAAGAAAACAAATATTGTAATCAGTTCTTCTTAGGAAAGCATCTCTAAGTTAGTGTTGCATGAAATAAGACTTGCTCATATTGTAATAGAGCTGTGAAAAATATTCTCTTTAATTCAAAACCAGGCCAGTTTCAGCATCTCAGGTTTTCAAAAAATACTACCCTTTTGGCACTAATGTTTGCACATCTGAAAAAATCAAATTTATAATCTAAATTTTTAATTTACTTTCCATTTGACAATGTAGGAAACCTGGAATGCAGGCAAAACACAGCTTTCTCTTGAGCTGATATTTAATTCTGTTTGAATAAAACAAATAGTAGCTATAAATGAGATGAACCTCTCATGACATGAATTCAATTTCACCTCTTGTGTTGAGCATCATTGCAGTTACTGAAATGCTTTAAGTTATACACGACTTTAAGCACTTCACTGAATCAGGGTTTTAGTGCTTTAAAATACCCCAATCAAATCAGGCAGCACCAGCATGGTCATGAGCAAGGGAAGAAGGTATTTTTCTGGTCTCATGTTTTCTTCTCACATAATTGAGTGACATCACAATTATGTGGCTCTGCCTGGTGTACTTAAAACATAGCACAGGAACACAAATTCAGTTCATCAGAATTTGTGGAGCCTTTATGAAAAATTAAATTATTGCTAAATCAACTTAAATAAAAAAATCTCAGTTGTCTTTGGATTAATGTCCTGGCTAAAAGAAATTAACAGAGAAAAACTGTCACAGAAAAAATAACCTGTCTTCTGAAATTATGAATAAGCGCTCAATATATCTGGGCTCACCTTTCATAACACAATAGCTTACAAGATCTCATGACGTTATTAAACATATTTCTTAAGCCTTTGATAGTTCAAGTAACACTTGCTATAGGTATTACTGACAAAATCAAATGGGTAAATACATGGCTTTTTATATTTGAAGCGATTATTAGTATTTTCACTTAAAATGTGTTTTCCAGTGGAAACCAAGAAAAAAAAATATGTTTATAAGCCTAAGACATAGGCAGGCAGGAAAACTCCATCTATAAAAATCCTGTTAGCAGAAAAAACACTTCTTAAATAAACAAACTGTAACTCAGTACTGGCAGACAACATAACAAGGGACAATAGCCATAAATTGCAACTTGGAAGATCCAGACTGGACAATGAAAAAAACTACTCCACCATGAAAGTAGTAAGCACTGGAACAAACTGGTTTAGATGACAGGCACTTTTTGTCTATATCATGTAATTAAATGATGACCTGTGGAATATACTGTTTATCCCTGGAAGGTGGATGAAATACAGGAAGAGTGGATGAGGGGAAATATAGTAAATATCATTTAAAGTAAAAAAGAAAAAAGGGTGAGTCAAGCTTGATTGCAATTTCTATTCAAATATTCTGACAAATATTATTTAAAAACACCTGGAAGAAAAAAAATAGGGACATGAATGATGTGCTGTGGATATATCAAAAATGAATTAAAACAAACCAATTTATTTTCTTTTTCTGACAGAAAAAGAGATTCTGATGATAGACGAAGTGGTCTGTTGTACACCTTTGCTTTCGTAAAGTCTTATCTCAAATGTCATTTTCATTGGCCAAGTCAGGAAGTACTAAAAGGTCTAGAGAAATATACTAAAGCTGCAAACTTGGTTAGAAAATCGTTCTCAAAGTAAGTATCAACAACTTAATGTTTAAACTGAGGACATCATTATGGGACCTCTCCTTAGCTATAGTATCAACCTGTAGTTTCAGTCATAGGTTGGTGACTGAATATAGCGCATGCTCATTAAACTCTATTCATGGCACCAGATTGGAAGGGACACAGTACACAGGGAAAAGTGCAGAATTCAAAAGGATCATTTCAAATTAGATATGTGATTTTGAGCTTAAGATGAGATTACAATTTAACAGGAGCAAGTGGAAATCAATTGTAACAGAATTATAACAAGATCATTACTACAGAATTATAAAAATCACAAACTGCCTACCCATCAACGTCATGCTATTGCAACACTTTGTAAAGGCCTTACATACTGTGCAGCATTAATAGGGATAACAACTTGCAAGATACAGAATATAGCCCTCTAGTCTTATCCAACCTTGGAATGGCCTCAAAATAGTGTCTACAAATATACTTCAGTAAAATGTACAACTAATTGAAAAGGTGAGAAGATGAGTAAGAAGACTCAGAGGTGTAAGAATAAGAATTTAATGGCAGGTTAAAGAACAAGTCTATTTTAGTCTACTGGAGAAAAGAAGAGCCAGGTTGAACAATTGCTTAAATAGTGCTGTTAAAATATTTTAAAAATTATTGTTCTCTTCAGCTTCTTTACAGTACATTCCTGATGTTAGTGATCATTAGAAGCAGAAATAACAGACTTGAAGTCATCTATGGGAGTTTCACATTAGGCTGCAGGGAAGACTTTGTAAAGGTAAGGATGGCAAAGTACAAGAGGCTGCCTGCAGAAGCTATGGAGTCTCCACCATTAGGGAACATTTTACGGCAAAACAGACAAGCATCCATTCAGGCTGACAAGCATAACAGATTCTGCTTTAGAGTAACAAGATGAACTTAATGACATTGACATAAGGAATAGACATCAAAACTGGAGTTCTCAAGAAATTACTTGAGAAAACAAGCTGTGGCAGACATAAGGTTGCTTTCAATGTCATAGTAACCAGGTTATATTTGGATGTTCATAGTGATGAATAGTCAGGCAGAGGGAATTAAACTTATGGAGAAAAACACTGAACAAAAAATGGGGTAGAAAAAAATGCATTGAAGTAGAAAGTGCCCAACATAGGGTTAAGATAATTCTTGTCTATTGTTTTCTGTGAAGTATAAAGTCTACAGAAGGACAGAGTACTGAAAAAAACAAGAAACATGCCAAAAAATGTTTTTAAGTGAAATGAGAATTCAGATACCTACCAAATTATGCAGCTCCATTCTGTGATCCCTATACTGGTCTCCTCAAGAGAAGCCAACTAGATTAATAAAGTTACATGCTTTCTGTTTGAGCACTTAAGGCTCACTCACTTTTCATTGTATAAGACAAGAGCTCATATATACATCCGAAGCAAATGGAGAAGAGTATAGTATATTTTCTTCTTGCTAATGAGATGGTAAAATCTAGGAGAAATATCTGATTAATTATTGTCCATCACATGATGAGGCTACAAAGACCTACTACATAATTTAAAAAAAACCCAGACCCACAACCAAACAAAACCACCCAAACCCTAAAAAGCATTCCAGCTGTTTGGGAAATTTCATTTCCTTGCACTGCAAGTCATATTGTGATTAGTAACAGTTTTATTTTAAAACAGTTCATTTTTGATGATATAAAAGGATATTACCTAGTTGAGAGTCTACATTAGAGGAGCAAAAGAAGAACACAATGAAGTAGTTTAGGTAGCTCAAACAGGGAGACAAGAGAGTGAAAATCAAAGGAGAAAAAAGCAGTAAGAAAGAAATCTATATGGCAGAACAACAAACAAACAAATAAAATACAAATAATTGCATGTAATAGAAGCAATATAACAGGGAGAGAAGAGGACACAACAAAAATGCACAGTATTTGTATGCCAGTACTGGGCATGCATTTCCCAATAAGAGCAGCTATGAGGAAAAAATGAAGAAAATTCTCTGAGTGCAAATTCAGTTTGGGAGCTTGGCATTTAGCTATCTAAACCAGTACTAAGGGTGTGTTAACCTGCAGGTTCAATGAAAAAGACAATCTTGAGTTAAGATCTCATTCATTTTCTCAGATTCTAATTTTCCCAGACAGCCCATAGGTACAACAGACAGAGAGGTAAATTGTCTATGGACATATCCACAGAAGAAGTTAGTGTCAGAATATAGGTTTCTAGCAGCATAGCCAGAACTGGAGACCAATTTCTTCTTTTTCTTTTAGTGTCTGAAATGCGTAAGTGTTGATGTGTGCAAAAAGAAAAAGCCTCTTTGGCCTTAGTCTACAAGTGTAAAAGGTTTCACATCTTTATTTATGGGAGGCCAGTGTTAGATGAAATTGACCATAAACTACTTATTGCTGTTGCCAAAAAAACTGACAAACACTCCCACTGCAAACAGAGAGAGGTTTTTTTCTGCTACAAATATAGGATTTGCAAATTGAACACAAACCTGGAAAGATTTGTGGCTGTAGGCTGACCCTCTGGAGCATTTCAGCAAAACAAAGCAACTGAACAAAGTCCAGAACTAAATTAAATACATGCCAGTTTGAGGAAAAGGAAACATGTACACATCAACCACCACCTATCCAATCTCAGACAAAATACAAATGGCAGTTGTCAGAGCTCTGGCTTAGAATGCAGAAAAATGAAGGCTATGATCACAGTGCTATTATCAGTTTGAAGGAAAACAGACAGCAGTAAATAAGGTTTTATTTAAGGGCACAAGATGGCAGTTCCTAAAGGGATAATGCTTAAAGAGCTAAAGGAACGTAAGAAGTTTCTTCCTCACTGAGGTAGACCAGAAATTCCATTAACCTATGTCTAAAAATGGTCACCAGTACATATTTAGCAAAAAGTAGGCACACTGTATTTGATATTCTCAAATACAGTAGTTCAGGGACCTGTGGAGCCAGAGTGTAACTAGACTATCATTGCTGATTCCAACAAATAATTCTAGTCACCATTAATTTAGCCATTTCATTTTCATGTTATCTATACTTTTCAGGTTACTTTACACATTGAGTTCTGTTTGTCCAGTTCTCTTAAAGCTGATAATTCCAAGTTCATTTCATAGAATCATAGAATCATAGAATAGTTAGGGTTGGAAAGGGCCTTAAGATCATCTAGTTCCAACCCCCCTGCCATGGGCAGGGACACCCCATGCTAAACCATGCCACCCAAGGCCTCATCCAACCTGGCCTTGAACACCGCCAAGGATGAAGCATTCACAACCTCCCTGGGCAACCCATTCCAGTGCCTCACCACCCTCTCAGTAAAGAATTTCTTCCTTATGTCCAATCTAAACTTCCCCTGTTTAAGTTTTAACTCATTATCCCTTGTCCTGTCACTACAGTCCCTGATGAAGAGTCTCTCCCCAGCATCCTTGTAGGCCCCCTTCAGATACTGGAAGGCTGCTATGAGGTCTCCACGCAGCCTTCTCTTCTCCAGGCTGAACAGCCCCAACTTTCTCACCCTGTCTTCATATGGGAGGTGCTCCAGTTCCCTGATCATCCTCGTGGCCCTCCCCTGGACTTGTTCCAACAGTTCCATGTCCTTTTTATGCTGAGGACACCAGAACTGCACACAATACTCCAAGTGAGGTCTCATGAGAGCAGAGTAGAGGGGCAGGATCACCTCCTTCGACCTGCTGGTCACGCTCCTTTTGATGCAGCTCAGGATACAGTTGGCTTTCCGGACTGCGAGCGCACACTGAAGCCGGCTCATGTTCATTTTCTCATTGACCAACACCCCCAAGTCCTTCTCCTCAGGGCTGCTCTGAATCTCTTCTCTGCTCAACCTGTAGCTCTGCCTGGGATTGCTCCCACCCAGGTGTAGGACCTTGCACTTGGCATGGTTAAACGTCATAAGGTTGGCATCAGCCCACCTCACAAGCGTGTCAAGGTCCCTCTGGATGGCATCCCTTCCCTCCGGCGTATCAACCAAACCACACAGCTTGGTGTCATTGGCAAACTTGCTGAAGGCGCACTCAGTCCCACTGTCCATGTCACCAACAAAGATGTTGACCAAGACTGATCCCAACACCGATCCCTGAGGGACGCCACTCGTTACCGGTCTCCAGCCGGATATCAAGCCATTGACCACAACTCTTTGCATGCGGCCATCCAGCCAGTTCTTTATCCACCGAGTGGTCCACCCGTCAAATTGATGTCTCTCCAATTTAGAGGCAAGGGTGTCGTGTGGGACAGTGTCGAACACTTTGCACAAGTCCAGGTAGATGACGTCAACTGCTCTTGTTCTGTCCATCAGTTTTGTAGCCCCATCATAGAAGGCCACCAAATTGGTCAAGCAGGATTTCCCCTTAGTGAAGCCATGCTGGCTGTCACCAACCACCTCCTTGTTTTTCATGTGCCTTAGCATGCCTTCCAGGAGAATCTGCTCCAAGATTTTCCAGGCACAGAGGTGAGACTGACTGGTCTGTAATTCCCCGGGTCATCCATTTTTCCTTTCTTGAAAATGGGGGTTATATTTCCCTTTTTCCAGTCATCGGGAACTTCACCTGACTGCCATGATCTTTCAAATATGATGGCCAGTGGCTTAGCAACTTCGTTCCCCAGCTCCTTCAGGACCTGCGCACGGATTTCATCAGTTCCCATGGACTTGTGTACGTTCAGGTTTTTAAGATGGTCTCAAAGCAGATCCCCTCCTACAGTGGGCCCAAGGTCTTCATTCTCACAGTCCCTGCGTCCACCTGCCAAGATTTGGGTGGCGCGGTCAGAGCCTTTGCCAGTGAAGACCGAGGCAAAGAAGTCATTAAGAACCTCAGCCTTCTCCAAATACAGGGTAGCCAGTTCTCTCGATATCTTCTGGAGGGGGCCTATGTTGTCCCTAGTCTGTCTTCTATTCGCTACGTACCTATAGAATCCCTTCCTGTTATCCTTAACATCCCTAGCCAAGTTCAATTCTAACTGGGCCTTTGCTTTCCTAACCTGGTCCCTAGCTTCCCGGACAACATCCTTGTATTCTTCCCAGGCTGCCTGTCCTCGCTTTCCGCCTTCTATAAGCCTCTTTTTTCCTTTGAAGTTTCCTCAGCAGCTCCTTATCCATCCAAGGAGGTCTCCTGGCCCTCCTGCTGCACTTCCTTCTAGTTAGGATGCAACACTCCTGAGCTTGTAGCAGGTGATCCTTGAATAACAACCAACAGTCTTGGGCCCCCCTGCCCTCTAGGGCTGTATCCCATGGAACCTTACTGAGCAGGTTCCTGAAGAGGCCAAAGTCTGCTCTCTTGAAGTCCAGGGCAGTGAGCTTGCTGCACGCTCTTCTCACTGTTCTGAGGATCTCGAATTCAGCCATCTCGTGGTTGCTTCAACCAAGGCTGCCCTGGAGCATCACATTTCCAACCAGCCCTTCCCTGTTGGTGAGCACGAGGTCAAGCATGGCACCTCTCCTTGTCGGTTCCTCTATTACTTGCAGAAGGAAGTTGTCTGCCACACAATCGAGGAATCTCCTGGATTGCTTGTGCCGGGCCGTACCGTCCCTCCAACAGATGTCAGGGTGGTTGAAGTCCCCCATGAGAACAAGGGCCTGTGAGCGTGAGGCTGTTCCTATCTGCCCATAGAGTACTTCATCCACAGATTCCTCTTGATCAGGCGGTCTGTAACAGATCCCCACAGTAATGTCCCCCATATATTTAGAAGATCTAATTTTACCATCGTGCTTGGGTTTCCTTTCCTCCCCACTCCATTCCACCTAACAATAATCCAAACAATAATCCAAACCTAACAATAATCAAAACCTAATTATAATCCAAACTCTTTACTATAGTCAGAAAAATACAAAGTAATCCCCTTATAATTCCAGTCTTCATACTTAGGGGTAAAAAGAAAAGATATGTGACTCATTTTCAGACACCAAAAATAGTCAGAGGTCATCTATATTCTTAGAGATTAAAGAAGGTTAAGAGGAAACATGAACTGAAAACCTGTTTGTCAGAAAAGACAGTGGGGTCGTATACCAGCTGTAATGAATATTCTGATATATAATTTTTGAAGTTTTTTTTAGGGCATGGGTAATTGCAACTCTTGTTTCATTTTGATGTTTAATATGAACCCCAGTACCCTAGCACATCAGCTATACTCTCATAAAAATCTCATATCATCAGGATGTAAAACAGACTCTGGATCCTGTGAGAAATACAGAGTTTTCTGTGCTGTGAATTTGTGATTTTGCACAACCAACAAAGGAGTGGCATGTTCTCATCTCGCTAAAGAATTAGTCACTTGCTACATCAGCACATTAAGAAGGGACGCCTCAAAGGCACAACTTTGGTGCACCAGCTGCATGAAAATACGATTTCACAGAAAGGTACAAAATAGCTGAGGAGCTTAGAGAACATGATAGTCCTGTAAATTTTCAAAATGAATAAGAAATGTTTTTTGGTGCCTCCCACAGAGTTTTGTAAATAGATTGTTGAATGTCTTTACATTCTCCATTTTGCACAAGTTAAATAGAATCTTTTCACAGAAAAGACAGACACAACCTAGGAACTACAGAAAAAAGTAATAATACTAAAAATCTGCTCTAAATCTTATATTGATAACTCTACGAGAAAGAGAATCAGGTTAGGTAACACCTAGGTTAGACATGAAATTGTCTTCCTATTCTGAGTATGGAAATAACCAGCTAAGTTGTTTCATATCAAAGATATAAACTTTTATATAATTCCACATAGTTTTTAAATTCATATTTTAAAAGCAAGTATTTTGGCCTGGATGCTTCTCCAAGTTTTCTACCTGTCTTTAGAAGTCTGATATATTCCAGGCTATCAGATGCTGAAAAATTACTTAGTATGGTAATGTTCTTTGTCTGCCACAGAAATCTCCAGGGGAAAAGAGCTAGAATTTTAAAATATATTATTATACTGCAAAACAGTGTACATATGGTCAAGTAATACACTGTGCTTAAACTGTAACTACAGGACTCAGCATACATGCACCTCATCATCTGTTGAAGGTTCTTTAGTCCGCCCTCACTAATTCCTTCCCAGATAACCCAGTGTGGCAAATAGCTTTGAGGAGATTATTTGTCAGAATTCACCAGTGTTAAAGGAAATATTCAGAAACAGTGGTAAATCAGGCTTAAAATATTCAGAATAATAAACTGATATACACCAAGCTAACTGCAGATCACAACCTCAGAAACTGCTATGTGCTAACAGTTGTGTCGTGGTTTAAGCCCAGGCCGTAAATTAGAGCCACACAGTCTACTTTCTCCCCCACCCTTTCTTCCCCCCAATCCTGGAGGGATGGGGAGGAGAATCGAAAGATTGCAACTCCCACAGGTTGAGATAAGAACAGTTTAATAACTAAGGTATAACACAAATCACTACTGCTATCACCAATAATAATGATAAAGGAAATAACAAGGGAAGGGAATACAACCGCTCACCGACCGGTACCTCGTCCCCACCCCACCGTGATCCAGCCCTTCCGGGAACTCTCAGTTCTACATCCTGGGCATGACGTGCTGTGGTATGGTATACCTCTTTGGCTAGTTTGGGTCAGGTGTCCTGTCTCTGCTTCTTCCCAGCTTCTCCTCCTCCCTGGCAGAGCATGAGACTCACAAAGTCCTTGGTCAGGGTAAACATCCTGACCAGCAACTGAAAACATCGGTTTTATCAGTATTATCCCCAGGCCGAAAGTCAAAACACAGCGTTGCACCAGCTACTAAGAAGTAGAAAAAATGACTGCTACTGCTAAACCAGGACAAGTTGTTAGGGAAATTATTTCCTAATCTGATATAACCTGTTTCTCTGAGTATTCATCCTCCCAGGATATCAAATTACCTGAGGGCCTGTTTATCAATACTCAACTGCTTATCAAAGTAATTGCTCAACATTTGAGATGTGTAGCTAACACACCAATGTTTTGGACACCTAGGGATAAATATCCTTTTGATAAGGTAATAACGGTGACATTTAAGTACAAACTTCCATGAAAGATGTCCACTAAAATTATTTAAGCAGTTTTGACAACATAAGGTGCTTAAAAATATTCTCTCTCTAACCCACCAATAAAATTTTAAAGATTGAAAAAATATCTACTTATGACTGCATTTTAATCAAATTAATCTTGAAAATTTATGTTATACATTTCAATGTCGGTTGAAGGTGAATCTTCTGGTAGATTTTAAATTGTCTTTAGGTAATTTTACACCTTTTCATTATCACCATTATAAATACTAAATTACAGTAAAATACAACAGCATGCTATTTTCCTATAAATTGCTACCTTATTTTTCAAAATATTTGTAGGAATAATATTTGCTCAAGCACTCTGGGAAGACAGAGAATACTCTTGCATATACTTTAGATAAATGCTGCTCAAAATATGAGGGACAGAATGTCTCTGAAGAATGGGTTACTGATGATTTTGAAGCTAGATTCCCAATTCAAATCCTCTCCTTTTCAACTTTATTAACTGCTTGAGTGCCACAAAGGCCTGCTCAGAGACGAAGATCCACAGTGCTAGAAAACATAAGACAAAATGAAGGACTTTGCTCCAGAAGCAAAGGCCGCACACTGAGGTGTTTCAGGATTTTATTTTGTGATAACAACAGCATTTTAGGTCTGCTGACCCTCACAGGAGACCAAATCTGAAGTAGATAGAATCATAGAATCATAGAATAGTTAGGGTTGGGAAGGACCTTAAGATCTTCAAGTTCCAACTGACCTGCCATGGGCAAGGACACCTCGCACTAAACCATGTCACCCAAGGCTCTGTCTAACCTGGCCTTGAACAATGCCAGGCATGAAACATTCACAACTTCCTTAAGCAATCCATTCCAGTGCCTCACGACCCTTACAGTAAAGAACTTCTTCCTTATAGCTAATCTAAACTTCCCCTGTTTAAGTTTAACCCGTTACCGCTTGTCCTGTCACTGCAGTCCTTAATGAAGAGTCCATCCCCAGCATCCTTACAATTAGAGAAGATCAATTACGGAAGAAACCACCACTTCCTGATTTCACTCAAATGAAATCTGCTTTAAAGTGCTACTTATAACACATTTTTTATTAAAAAATAATTAAAACATATAAATGAAAGCTAAGGGGAAAAGCGTATAAGTGACAATCATGGTATAGAGGGGAAGACCTTAAAAAGGCAGTTAAAGCTACTACTGAAAACATTTCAGAGAACTTTTACTTCTATTGAAATGTAAGACATTAGTTATGCTAGTCTTTCACCATGGATGTATGCAGCAAAACCAATAAGCACTCTGGTACATTATATTTTTCTTTAAGTTCTATATTTATAGAAAAATATTATCTCAAATTTGACATTTCGTCAACATTTACTTGACTACAATGAGGCTGTCAGTTTATGGTGCATGTGGATAAGCCATTCTGCTCTTCTGCTTTTCATAGTAAAGTATTTGCTTTGGTTTTTTTGTAAGCACATATTAAAAATGTCAATAATGAAACACAAAAGGAAAAAAAAAAAGAAGCCTTCTGGCAGAATATTTGAATTTTCAACTGAGAGCAAAACGGTGTAGATGGAAGAATGAGACTTTAAATTATTCTACTCCTGGGCAAAATTATGATAGACAGAAAAAAAGAGATTGTTCACCAATAGGTAATTTAAGAGTAGCCTGCATGCAATTTTCTTCATTATCTTGGCAGGCAAAGCTGTAATAAACATGTAATTAGTAATATTAGTAAGATACATTTTTCTTCAAAAGACAGTGGTTTTATATTTGCTGACGAATATGTTCAATAGTTTTTCAGTACATTTCAGCAATTACATGATGCAGAGTGTTAAGGATTGATTCAATGCAAATAAGAATTTGCTATTTGAAGAGAACAGGTTTTTTGAAGACAGAAGACTGTCATCCCTTTTCATGGGCTATAATAACAGTGAAGAGGAAATTACAATTTGAAAAATGCTGCATAGTCCCTAATTTTTTCATGCTTTCAAAATCACAACTGGCTCACATGAGCTACCTATTTCAGGATGTTCTTGTTCATGATGCTTTTGGTCCCTTAAGTCAGTATTTGAAGCACTGCCCTTCATGTACTGAATCAGCACCTTAAACCAGTGTAATGTGAATTCAGAGCACTAAGTTTCCTTTAGGGATTCTGCACTGGCATAAGTGACTGCACAAATTGCTCAGCAGGGCCTTGTCAGTAAGGTACTATGCACCTGTAATTTCTGTTCACTTCATTGGAGTTGGAGGAGGTGCTCAGTAGATCACAGAGTGCTGCAGTGTACTTGAGAGATCCATCTTATTTTTTTGGTTTGTCACAGCTGGCTGTACATTAAAATAACAGGAGTCTCACAGCGTCTTGCTGAAATTGTCTAAGGTGCTCAGTTTTCGTAGTTCCAGCACCAAATACTCTTCCAAAGCCTCCCAGGAACAATACAACTGTGTCCAGTTATCTTCATATTTCAGCACAGAATAGGAACCAGAGTATCACCTTGGACACCTCCTGCACTTTGAGGACACTGATATGTTTTTCAGCTTCCAGGACAGTAAGCAACTAGTACCAAACCAAACATCTAAACATCACCAAATGGACTTTAGTGGCTGCAACAGTGTAGCTACAGCCTGTGGTCAAGACTGTAATCATGGATAGGCATAAATGACAAGACTTTGCAGAAAATTTTTGTTGGTGAAAAATTAATACTTTGAGAAACAGAAAGCAACCAATTTCTCTCACTATGTGTTTATTTCTTAATTTGCAAGGGATGAGCTTTGTCTTTTTTGTAAAGCCTTGCTGAATATAACAGGATTTGCACAGGTGTAAATGAGGGCCAATTATTTTAGGTTTTGAAATTAAAAAAGGAATTACTACTAGACTGCTGTGACCATTTTGCATAACTACCAGCTTATCATCTGTTTTGTTTAAGAGAGTTTTGTACTTTCATTGTAAGCACTCACCATTGATTTGCAGTCAGATGACTAGAAAAGCATCATTTTCATTCTGGAGGGAGACTTTACACTCTTTCAACTTATGTGCCACTTGGTAAAGACAAGGAGATAAAGAGTACATTCCATTTAACATTGTTTACCTTGCATTTTTCCAAGAGCAATTACTTTTTTGTTCAGTTTAGAATAATAAAAAAAGCCTCAGAAGACTCAGGTCAACAGTGATCAGAACCCCTTGCTCCTTCCACACTCCTGGCCTTAGGTAGAATCTCAAATTTCATGGAATTGGCACTGTTGAATGAAAAAAAAAAAAACATTAAAAATAATAGATGGGATAACTGGTAAGGGGGTCAACAGTGTTTAAAGAGCTAGTAGATACTAAACAAACGTCCTGACCTTGAAACTTTTCTAATCAGATTCTGAAGCTTTCTGAAGCTACTTAGCTCTAATTAAAACAGAAACATTTTTGGCAAGCATACAAAACCCCTGATGACTATTTATGGCAACAGCCTTTTATAGTGTCTTAGATGCACAAACTGGCCTAAAATATTCAAAAAGGCAAACTGTCCTGTCTAATATGATCTAAGGAGAAAATGCAATACTAGTATGAATTCCATTTCTGGATCATCCCTTAAAGGACATGGTAAAAGCTTGACCACAAAACATTATGCTATTATTTACCTTGTGGACCCTGGTAAGAAAAGCATCTTACTTGTTCTCATTTCTTCTGTTCTTGAGGGGTTTTAGACTTTTATCTAAGCTGCCTGTATATGAATGTTCTGTTCCACCTCATGTCTCTGTCCCTTATTTTGCTTTCTATGCCTCAAGTCTCTCATGTCATCCTCCTTCAAGAATCCACTTGCAGACAGCATCAACTTTATGGACTTCATCTACTGGGAAGCAATTTGGGGACTAGAAAGGCACTAAAAGTGTGGTTTTTTATCCAGCACTCTTGTGATCAGGGATCAGCTCACATTTTCCATTCTCTAGACAGAGCTCTAAATTCCTCAGTGTTCTAGAGGAGTAGTTCATTTCATAGGTAAGCATGAGACTCAAAAAGTCCTTGGTCAGAGAAAACATTACTTGGCAACAACTAAAAGCTAAAACTCCTCAAATAAGCATTGTAAGCAAAGTGGAGAAGCCACAGACAGAAGAGAGAGGAGAAAGAGGCAGAAACCCGGGAGAGCCATTGTACACCACACCTCCAGTGTGATGGTATGGCATCTGGGTGTTTAAGGACTGCATACAAGGTGGGTGAATGAGAAAGCTGTCCCAGACCAATCTGTAGCCATATGCTCACTTGCAAAATAGATAATATGGGTTCAAATCCCTCCAAGCAAGATTAAAAAACAACAGTATGTGTTGGATTCCTCCCACTCAGTCTCTGACTCTGTTGTTTAGGACCAGTATCACGGTCAGCAGGTATCTCAGCCAAACTAGCAATGGAGTTAGGTTCAGTGATCTAACAAACTGCATTTTGCCTTCCACTGTATTGACTAGAAAATGATTCCAGAAGAATTCCTCTGATACATTGGCCCATACTGTGAACATCAACAGTTATTCTGAAAAATTAATCTCACTTGCCCACAAATTGAACTCCTTACCCATATAGCTTGTGGGGACAATACAACAATCCTCACCACTGCATTCAGTACAAACAATTTTTCATTTTCTCTAACACCTTTACAAAGATGGAAAAAATAATTTGTGTTGATTTCAGTGAAACTTACTAGCTTGGTAATAAAATTATTTTAGGTCTCTGAAATGAAATCATTACATCCAGACTGAGACAAATAATTTTGATATCAGTATTCATAATCTGACTCACAAACCAATACTGTTGAAGAAACAAATCACTGAACGGCAATATGCCTCTTGGTTAGACTGCTTTCACACCTTACCTTTACCACATACCATTAAAAGAAAAAATGTCTTGAATGTTACCGTAAGACAGGTAAAGCTGAGTGAATCATTATCATGTAGTGAAATGTACTTGCACCACAATCATTAAGAAAAAGCACTGACCATTTTTTGGTTTGACTTGTCTGCTCAGACTACCCTACATTTAACAATCTGACCCTCTCCATTCATGTCCTCTTTCAGTTTCTTTTCTAATTCTCATTTTGATATCCTACTTGGTTTCCATTCTCCCTCTTGCTGAAATCACAGTTAATTTTAAGTAGCCGCCTGTCACCATTGTCCTTTACTGTCTCCTGTTTTATCTTTATTTTTCTTCTGCTCTGCCAGGTATTCGTGCTATGCCAGCTATTCCTGTACAATCTCTTCTGCATCCCTAGATTTCCCAGAATTGTGTATGTATTCCCCTCCATGAACTCCTGGCTGTATTCACTCCCAAGGAACAGCAAACAGCCATCCATTGAACTCCAAACCTCTGCATCTACTGTCTTTTGGATAATAAAAACATATGCCTTATCTTTCCATTTCACCTTCTTCCTTTTTCTAACACCCATTAATTTCTTTCACTACATCTCACTTCCCAATACAAATGTTTCTTGTGATAACACCTGCCTTCATTCACCTTCTTAATATAGTGCAGCCAATTAAACAATGATCCCCAAGGGAAATAAAAGATAGGGTATCTGAAACTAACAGTCTATATAATTTGAATCTTCATCTCATATCAGCTATAACTGAGATACTTTTGTATTCTTTACGCACCTATTTCCTCAAGGTTACAGATTCCTTCAGTAAAGCCTGCATCTTCTACGCCTTGAATTGGGGGAACTGGATAGTGCGTACTAAAAAGCACTCAATCAACAGTAGCACTCATTTCAATTATTGTTTGAAATTTACAGGTGGCTGCTATAGTTCTGAATCGAGTCCAGCTGACAATATGAAAAGCAAGTACTTGCCATTTTTTGTCAAAGGTGCAAATAACACTCTAGCTGTGCCTTGAACAGTGATCAGAGGAACTGAGTCTGAGGCATTCTAATGCTTGGGTATTTTTTCTGAAGAAACCAAGCTTATTCTGAAACAGTGTAAGAAGCACTGCTGAAGAAATTAGATGGCTAGATGAGGCTACTATTCCTTCTCTCATGCTTCGTGCTGTTTCATTTGGTACTTTAAAAAGTACTTTCCTGAATAATATCTAGATGAAAGAAGAAAAAATTATTAGATATTTAAGCTTTGAGGGTAAGGTCAGCAGTTCATTAGGACCTGCAAGCAGAACTTTGATGGGGATTAAAGAAATTTTGTAGGAAGTCAATGAAAGCTACATTTAGGCTGTGAGGTCCTGTTGGTTACAATTCCCTCCCCACCACCCTTACAGTGACATAGCTCTACAAGACTTAATTTTACAGAATTTATACATTTTCAGGCTATATCTCTGTCTGTCCCTACATCTCCTGTTCCTCCTCCTGCATGTGTCAGATTCTGCAAGGAGTAGTTCAGTATCCTCCCAGAGGCTCTGCAACTTTACAGGACTATTGTGGAATGCTTTCTTCTGCCAGTGCTGGTGATTCTCCAAGCTGTTGAGTCTCCTTGGCTTTTCCTACCCACCCTATGGGTTTATCTACACCCTAGCTCCTCTGACCAGTGCCTCTTTGGACAGGTGTAGAAAGAAACAAACAATACCAACAAGGTGGCTCTGTTCACTTCCTTCATAGGGTGAATACTCCATGAAGGAAATGCTCCACTAACCTGTGTGTCATTTTATAACTATGGTATGGGTTAGCTGAGGAAAATCTTGTTCTTTAAAAACAAATAAAGCCAATCTTTGATCTTTTATTTCTATTCCTCTACATTCTACACTATAGTCTAATTTGGAATAGTTGGATGGACAAATAATTTGTTACCTACACTTCAAATGAAACATCCAGAAACATGCAGTCAGAAGAAGGACACTTATGGCAAAGATGCTCACATTTTACTTTCAAATTATCTGTTTGTTATCCCTGAAAATGGAAAAAAAGAGAAAGAAAGATGGACAACTGTAGAGAAATAAAGCACCAGCTGTGCCCCTATTAACCATTAGATCAAAAAGACTACATTTTTTGCAGTTAGAAGGTGAAAATCATGCAATTGTCACAGGTAGAGGTGACAAATTTAACACATACAAGTTTCTGATCTCTGTTACTGAAATTCCTGAACACCATCATTCATATTGAACTACCTTTAATGCAGCTGTTTCTTAGTGCACTGTCCACAAATTTGTGTGGACACAAATTCAGAAATAACACAACAAGAGAAAAGGATTTTATTTATTGCATGTACCTTTTACCAACTAAAGAACTATCAAACTCCATGCTGTTGCAGATGCCTCTATTTGATCTAATAGACTCTCTTGTACCTAGTACAGCAAAGACCTTTAACTTTCAGCAGAAGGATTACGTGCACACAGAGCAAATAAGCTGATTGACATAATAACTGCTAAGGAACGGTCGTATTTAATTGAAGTCTTGAAACAAAAAAAAATCAGTTGAACTTTCTGGACAGCACTTTATCACCTTTTGAAATGAAGAGCCTGGGTTTGTCCTCTGCACAGTGACATGAAAGGCCCAGGCCTGATTCTCGTTCTAATCAGTCTAAAAGTTCCAGACCAGACGCCATCCAGCCTCAGTCATCCTGATCAGGACTTTGAAGAAAGAAATAACTGGAAAAACCCAAAACCCTTCAATAGGCAAGTCTTCACCCTTAAATGAAGCAGTTGGAGAGAGTTATACAAACTCAAATTGAGTTATACAAGTCAAATTGAGAACAAAAACAAATATCCCAGATGTTGGTAACTTCAATGATATTACTGCTCATTCAGGGGTTTATCCGTGTCCCTGATCTCCAGACCAACTATGGATTTTTGCTTCTGTATCTCTGCTTTCATATTAGCACTTCCTAAGGGCCTGCAAAACTTCCTCCATCTGAACATACTATATTTCCTTTAGTATATCTCTATTTGTATGGCAAGTTGCAGCTTAGCGCTCTCTTTTTCTCTAGAACTGTTCACATAACACTGCTGGAGATTGTGATAACTGCCGCCATTCTCCTAGGGAAAAAAAAAGGAAAAAAATTAGTTTAATTAATCGTTGAAGGAGAAGGAGTAGAAAGTTGGTTTTCCTGCATCTTACGAGGGCTGTGCATGTCTTGTAATTCTACAGTAAGACAGCTTTTATACCGCATATGTTCTTTTAAGGATTACAACAGTTTAAACACAACAGGAAAATTGATAGGGAAGAATAAAAAAAATTATTAGCTACCACCTATGCATGGTAATTTATAGTTCCAAACAGTAACCCTAACTACCACTAGCAGCTCATAATTTGGAATGGATTACTAAACTTCACATTTTATTTGTGAAGTGCTGTTTTGGGAGGAATGAGGGGAATCTTAAGAGCTATATTTGTTACTATGAAATGCACAAAAGCCTGTGCATACTTTTTGACATGCCACTAATATAACTGACCGTACTAAATTATGCCACATAGTGGAGTGATAAACAGTAGCATTACCTGAAACTGCCAGGCCACAGGTTGCACTTTTCAGCAGTCCATGGCAGCAGAGCACCCAATCTAGTTAACTACCCAATGAGAACTGCACAGCAGGTTCAAGCAGAGCATTGTGTATCTTGGGAGCACCAATAGATAAGCCCATCCTTCTCCAGAGCTGATTGTATTAGTGTGTGCATAAATGAAGTGGCTTCATTGGCTTAGCTAAAAACTAGGGCGACTATCCAAAGTAGTTATTCCTGCATGTAGTATTTGTGTAAATCTCCCCCTCCTCTTGCAGGAATAGAAGTTGCATGACAATTTTGATAAGTGGAAGCACAACTGCGGTGGATAGCTTGTAATAGAGCATCATCATTAAATCTGTTTGCATTTTAAAGAGCTCTTAAACAAGTTGTTAGGAAAGACAAACATGGTCTTGTTTTAATAGAAAAGCTGACTCTATGGGAAAAAAGATGATAGCAAAGTTTTTGCCAATAATGCAGCACATTAGTCAAGAATATTTACCTAGCTGCAAGTATTTCAGACTTTTGAAGTTTAAACTGATAATTATTACAAGAAATTAGGCCTGTTTCTCAAAATATTTTGCTATTAATTTGCAATTTTCTCCCAAAAGAGCTGCAAATGTCATTTTGTGCATGAATACAATGTTTTAAATTGTTCTCCTTCAGATCAAGGTTTTAATTTTGGCTGCTCCTAATGGAGTATATTTAGAAAAATTTTGAAATCATGTTTTCAATCTACTAACAAATTTTAGTCAGGACTAATCAGAATTCAGATACCATGCTTAAAAATTATGACATCATTGTTCAGACTCCATAGGCATCTTGAAATTTGATTATGATGTTCTGCAGGCAGGTGTTTAAATCTGTGCTTCTGTCTGTGATGAGCAGTTCTCTGGTCTTGAATATATACCAAAATTTCTTATCCATCTTGTCCTTTTATCCTTTGTCAATTCAGGAAACTTTATGTTCCTGTTCTTAGATGTTCTGAAGGAGTTAATCCAGAATTTGTTCTCAAAAGATGCCGTATGGATCAGGCTGTCAGATACCACAGGTATTGCCACCACTTTAAAGCAAAAGAAAACAAGAACTCTAGGAGAAAGAAAAACTATATAAAAAGCCTGCGATTAGAACATTTCCTTGAGAGAAATAAGACCCAGCATACTTTTCTTTCTCTGCTTGCAAAGACACAGACTCACACTACTTTCAAGGTCCGCTAGACTGGCTGTACTATCTACTGGATATACATGCTCATGGCACACAACCCATCCTGCTGAGGATTTTCTATCAAACTGAAGAGAATTCATATCATGTGCTACTGATAGCACAAGAAAGAGCTTGATAGTGTAACCTGGTGATTAGGTTGGTTATCTGGAGAGAAAGATTTGTGGTTGAAATTCCTGTTCCAGAGAACAGTACTTTAGTCGATGACTATGCCATGTAATAGGGAAAATAGATATAGATAAGAGTGGAATGGAGGTTTCCCCTCCGTTCTTTCCATATTTTGCTGGAAGCAGAACTCTGCATTTTTAACTGTGACTCAAGTCAAACTAGATTTGTATCCAATGGACCAGGTCTCTACTTGGCTTACGATGTTTAAATAGTCTCAGGTTCAAAAAAGCAGTGATGTTTCATTATGGGATCCAAGATTGCCCAGTCTTCCTATTCACATACTCTTAGAGATGGTTGCTAAGAGTACTAGAGTATTAACAAAAATGGAATTTATATGGCAAATATACATAAGACATACTTTTCATTAGCTAAATGTAGATAAAATAAGTGTTTTAAAAAACTGAAGACTTCCTCAGATATGTTCAGTTCTAAGATCTATGATGTCTCCTAATCTCCAAGGAAACAAAAAGATTTATTCTAACCTTGCTTATTTCTAGGATAGCTGGGTGAATTTCAGAAGAAGGCATAGCTTTAGCTGAACATATGGTCCAGTTATACAGATTATACCATAATGAAATACAAATAGAAATGCTTGTGTGACACTTTTAAGAACAAACTGGCTTGAAAATTTTAAGTGCAGCATTTTTATTGATTGAACGACACAATGAATTCTAGCATCCCTCTGCATTGCCAATGGATAATTATGATTATTACTGGAAGCATGCTTTGGCTGAAAAGTTAAGCAAGTCTCAATTTTCTATAGTACTGAAGGGCTACTGCCCTCAAGAGGCCACATGTGGATGCACAAAGCAATTTTACATCACAATTTTCATTTGCCTTTAAAAAAAAATTAATTAAAATGAACACAGATTATACCTATCACCCTCAAATATGATTAAGAGGTCACAGGATCCCTACAGATAAGAAGTACTTCAAGAGGAATCTGGAATTCATAAAGCCAGGTACATCCATTTTAAAGTCACTGGAACAAAAGCTTAAAAAGCTAGAAGCAAAGAAAACCCTCTCTGACAAACTTGCAGGCTGAACTCCACAGATCATTATCCACTATTGCAAGAACATTAAAAAAGTGACTTGCAAGAGCTGAAATCATATGCATATACTATTTCCAAACTACAGACTATGCCAATTTCATTACTTCCAAGAAAAATTAAAAAAAAAAAAAAAAAAAAAGAAGAAAACGAAAGAAAAACCATGTTAATTCTATGAAGGCAGGTTTTCTCAGACTGTTTTCTCTGAATGAGTAGAGCTGTGAAATATTTTAATTTGAATGTTTAAGAAGTGCGCCACTACACATAGTTTAACATACAGAAAGTTTGATGTGGCTTTATTGATTTTCTCAGAGGCTGTTCTAGAAAATTTATCATTATAGTAACCAAACACTTGATTAACTTCAATTTATATTCCCAATATTCCTTTGAAATTACTGTCAAAAGTACATATTTATGTTACTAATAGGAAACACTAATAGACTGCTTTCTCAAGGTACTCTTGAACAGTCCAAATTTAAAAGCAAACCAAATCAAAAGTCAAAAGACAGAAACTGCACCCTGAGTACCCTAATTCATTCCTACATGCCTCAAGACTGCAAGGTGGAAACCCTTAGATCTGCCACACATACCTGCAGCACTCAAGTAAATGGAGCAACCCTTCGAGAAGGTTACTTTCCACAGCTGGAGCAATATCTGGAAGGATAGACATGGTTTTGTCATCCTTCCTCTTTTCCAGATCAGACATGTTTTGTCAAGGATGCAACTATGGAATTTGTAGTTTTCTTCCTACTTTTACAGGCTGAGTGACAGCCAGAGATCTAGCTTTCCATCCCCCTTAAATATTTATTCCCCCAGTCCTTTTCATACAGCCTTTGCCCAAAGCTATTCCCACATCCTTCCCAAAGCTGTTGCAACCAGCATCTCCTGCACCCTGTGCTTTCTATCTGTGGGAATTCCAGACAGATTCTTTATTCCATTCTGTATTCCCTGCAAACCAAAGTTCTCCCATGGAATCTGATTGTGATTTGGCCATCTGTCAGCTAACAGATCCTAGCTAGAGGCCACAGGACATACATATGATAAACCATGTTGGCTTCATCAAGGGTAAGAGTGCAATTTAAAGAAAGTCCAAGCGCTACCTTTTAATGTGGGAGTCTTTAGGCACATTGGCTGCTCACGTGAGCTCCTTGGAGCACCTGCTCCCAAGTGCATGAAATCTCCTGCCAACTGCTTTCCTGAGCACCCAGACCTGCTTCTTAAGCCTCTCCCTTGCACATTACCAAACTTCTTTCCCCTTCTGCAAATATCAGGTTTCTGGTTCAAACTTTTCTAGATATGTGAGAGAAAAAATTCATATAGGGATAAAGAAAAACAATGCACAGTTTCTGAACACACAATCAGTTTCTCCCTGAAGATAAAGCTTGATATTATAGATGATTAGGTAAACTCACTCATTGCTTAAAATTAGCTTCCCTACTGTCAGACATTCATGTTTAGAGGTGGGAGACCCAGATTTATTTAGGAGAAAGTGTACCCCTTAATTCATTTTGTATATAGAAATCTTGGCCTGAGGCCTTACAATATAAGGACTGAATATCCTCAGGCAGCAGTAGGGGAAGGAGCACGCTCAGTGGAGGCAAAATATCAAAAAAATCTTTTTCTGAGTCTTCTAAGCAAAGAGGTTTTCAGCAAACTAAATCATCAGCACCTAAGCAAACTATGACAGAAACAAATGAACACCTCAATAAGCACGGAAAATTTGCTTCTGAAAAGCATGTATGTATTAAAGCCTTTCAGTGAAATAGCTGTGACAACTCATCATGAGTGTGATAAGTATTCTAATCTTACTGTCAACAAACCAAAAACCTGACAATGGAACTGTTCAGACAGCATGAAAAAAAACCCCAACCTAATAGTTACTGTTTGTTAAAATTAAAAATTTGCCTTTTTTTTAAATTTTTCTTTTTCCACAGGCAACTGCAGACTTTACCACCCATGCCATCTGCAATAACCTTGCTTTAGATCATCACATCTGTGAATGTACATGCACGATCCAGATCAATTATCGGTCACTAGGGCTTAATATATAAACTTGCTGACTGAAATGTGCCCAATTCAACTGGCAACACTTGAAGCATTTATTTAATAAGGAGCATGAATCACACAAACAGTTTATACAACTCCCTTCAGACCCCAGGAAGTGTCGCTATGAAGGTTGAGTGGGGCAATGTGTGTTGCGTAGTACTAAAAGTTCTCTATGTACCGGATCTGGTCCTCTTTACACTAGGTACCCTGGAAAACAGTGGTGACAAAACCATCTTCTGAATAAGAAGCACCACCTATTTACTAAACTCACAGACAGTTCATGCCTTAAAGCAACCCCTAGTATTATTTTTTTCCTCCATCCTGCATTTTTACAATGTGTGCTATAAGGATTCACTTTATTTAGTTTACTAAATAAGTTGCTTTTCAGTCAACTGAGAAGAGTCTGAAACAGCTTTTAACTTGTTACATACACTTAGGTGGGTCACAGAGAAAGGCATACACTCATTTTCAACTACTTCCTTTCAATTTCCAGAGCTATCTAAGTTAATTCAATTCTCAGAGAAAGAAAATGAGACACGTATAGGACATTAGTCGCTATTTTGTTTCTCTTATGGTCGTCTTTAGTATCAAGGACACTGAGAAGGACAAAGTCGTCTTCATACGGCACTATTGTTTCATGGGCCATGGCACTATAAAAGCAGTAGTGTCTTCTAATTGATCACTGGTACTACATCTTTCCAATTGCAGTGTTGAAAACAAGATTGATGACAGCAAGGATGATTTAAGTTAGCTTTTACCACAACTTACGGAGAAAAGGTCGACAAGAAATTATTTGAGGTGTAGAAAGCCGAACTCAATCAGACAGTGTGGTTTCCTTCTTATTCACTTTCACCGCTGTAGCTCAGATTTCTAGTTTGGGTTGCTCGCTATATGTTCCTTTGTCCTTCTAACTTTGTCATTTGGGGGCTGGAACTAGATGATCTTAAGGTCCTTTCCAACCCTAACCATTCCATGATCCTATGATTCTATAATGCCTTTGATGATGTGAAAATACCGACTTGGTTAATTCCCCCCCATGTAAAACAAGTATTGTCTTTTTCAAAACAAACATCCCAACAGACTCTCATCCCACTTCTGTAGACACAAAAATGGTTGTTACTTTTGTGAGACAGACTTAACCTTTGCATCTCTCACTCTACAGCTGAAAGGGAATCATACTTTTTTGTCCTGCTGTGCTTTTTTTGTATTTCCAGTAGCCTGACTATTAAAGAGGCAGGCAGTGAGGGCCATTATTTGCTTGGTTGGTTGGTTGGGGGGTGGGAGGGGTTGTTTGTTTTGTTGTTGTTTTGTTGGGGTTTATTTTGCTTTGTCTGTTTAGGGTTTTTTTATATCAGCTGTGCTTATACAGCAAGGTAATTGCACTTCATTGACTCAGTCACTTTATGAGCTCTGACACATCAAGATGAAACCCATATACATGATCTTTCACAGGAGGCTGTGACACATAGTAACTGGTGTCCAAACTGATTTGGACACCTAACTGGTGTCTGGATGATTGGTGATTGGAAGCACAAGATACTAAGAGAAGTGAATGTGCCCTAAAGGTGAACATCAGAACAGAGACTGCCACTGCCAGCTTGCTCTGAAGTCGAAGATGCAGCTTAGGTACACAAGCAGCACTGAAGTAGCTGAAATCCCCTTGCTGGCTATTTTCTGGCAACAGGGTGTTGTCTGGGGTGCTCTGCTCAATAACTTTCTGGTGCTTTTACAAGCAACTTTAGAGCTCTGAGCTGTCGCTTTTCCCCCAGTGTTTGGTTTTCCCACAGAACCGTCTGTCCTTGAGCTTCATTTTCGTCTATACCTTTCCTGTCCCAGGAGGCTTTTGTTTATTGAAGGCTGGACAAACATACAGCCCACATAGTAAAATAGCAAAAGATCCAAGTCTGAAGGACTTGAGCCATTCAAGAATAGCTTTTACTTACTTTTTTGCAATGCACAGGGTTTTCAGTATGCTACCCTGTTGTTTTTCTTAGTCTCAGTTGTCAGGTTGTCACCTATACATTTTACAGAGTAGTTCACATGCAATTTAAAGGTGAAATTCTTCCCTGTTCAGAGCTACGTAATTCTTATATCTTAAAATAAAAATAAAAAAGAAAGGATTATGATGGAGAGATGCGCGAAAGCCATTTATGACCTTTCAGATTTGAACACAAGGTTTTGTTCTTCCTTTTCCTCTTGCATGCTGTTTTACTCTTCAATCTAGGAAAAAACATTCACAACACAAAGGATTGTGATTTTAATTCCATTTAACTAAATCAAAGAATGGCTATATTTTAACCTTCTGTCTTTTATTCATGGAATATCAATTATACTTAAATTCTTCAATTATTTTAACAATTTAAAGTGGTTCAGTTGAACTTTCCAGATTTAATAAGATGTTATTTTCTTCTAAGAAATTACCCTGGGATGACCTAAAGCCATAATTACATATGAAGCAAGTAAAATAGAAAATACTGCTAGAGTTTTAGTAATTTAGTTAGGAAAGGAATGACAGATGCACTAAAAGCTTCTTTAAAAATTCTTCATAATTCCTTCACTCTGTTAAATTTTAGGTATCCTGAGTATATCTTCATTATAGGAGGCTAAGACTCAACTTTGGCTTGTTTGGGGGGTTTTGTTGAAACCTGAAGCTGGAGCCAATATCCCTAGGAGAAGTAACTGATGTTTTGAGAATTTTAGTCAGGGTAAGGAGCAAAAGTGCCTCATTTTAATCCTGCCAAGGATATTGTGGTTTTGTAGGCCCAACAGGAACCCTATGGCTTCTTTTGGAAAGGATGGAAATGGAGAAGTAAGAGGGAAAAAGCCGCATGAGATAGCCAAGACATACATGTACAGTGTCACGGAGACAGAAAGCTGAACACAGGAAGTGACATACCAACATGGCCATCTGAGAGAAGGAACAATATAGATGCTTTGTAGGTGTAGTATGCTGTTTTCCTTTGCAAACAAAATCAGCAGAGCGGAAAAAAGTAACTTCAAACAGGAGTTAAGTTATATAGTTTTACCACCTTGTTAAAAAGCGTACAAGATATCTAGACAGACCCTGTTCTCCACCTCAAAAGAAGCTGTCACAGATATCTATGGAGACCTCCATCTCTGGCACAAAAGACTAAAGCCTTTTGCCTATGAGAAAGGGGAGCTGGTAAGTATTAATTGCCTTGGCCTCCAGGGAGTGGAATGTTAGCATGAAAAATAGATAACAGAGCATATCTCTTCAAATGACATGTATGGATATAAACACCTCTGTAGAATCTTCTCCCAGTCCATAAACAGAATCAATCAGCTTGAATTTCAGTAGGTAGCTTTCATCCAAGCTCTCACTTCCATTACGCACTAAGTAAATCACTAAGCTGCGTAATGCAGACAACACAGCCATACCTCTTCATTATCTCTTCTTACACCACCATATAAACATTGGCCAGGACGTGTGATAGAAGGAGATCCATCAGGATCCTATCTAAGAGTGTCCTTGGAACAAAAAAGCAGCCACTGAGAATGACTCTGATTGGATCTGTGTAATATTAATTGCCAGCCTAATCTAATTGAATGCCAAAATACAGCCATGGATATTTAGAGAAAGATTACAGATTCTCCTGAAACAGGTAATGAAATAACATACAACAAGAAGTCTTTAGCAGCCTTAGCCTTTATCATTTCTATTTTTGAATGTAGAAATATTCTCTTTAGTGTGTTTATATGGAAGCAAGATCTATTCCATTGCTCTAGAAACACCAGCCCCAGCAAATCTAAGTCTCTCCTTTCAAAGGCATGTCTGGATTTCACTAAAAGCAACTGCACTGCCCATTTGACACCTCTCTTGTTGCAGTTCTTCCAGCAGGTATGAAACAGTGGACTTTTACAACAGTAACATTTTAAAGCAAATTTGCACAGCTGTAAATGGTTACCCCATGTACAAAACAGTGATCCATTTTGCATGTCCAAGGTGATGCTGTCTGGGCTAGAAGAGACATGATTCTTTTTCCAAGATATTCAAGGTGAAAGAGAAAAAGCAACCCATGAAATATCTGTTCTTCTCAGATGAGCAATCTACTTCCATTTTTAAATAAATAATCTACATTTTGAAAATTTTTAAAAGCTGTTTAGGTTATTAAGATCTTACTATAGGATTCTTTGGCTCCAGATGCTACTAATATAAACAAACACGTTTAAGATGTTCATCTCTGACAGTGTTTTAAAGGATGCACACTGTATGTTTCTCCATAATTCAGTTCAGCCTTGGCACTACACACTGGCTGTTCAGTAGCTAGCCAATGGGGTGAGAGTGGTCAAGAAAGCTTCATTAGCTGCTTTGCCTCTGTGACAGTTAATTAACTACATTGAAAGAGTTTGTGTGGGGGAGAACAGGATACACCAAGCAAAGCACTCACAGTAGAAATTTTCATCACATTATTATGCTTTGTTGGTGTTGCTTTGTTTTTCAAGCCAGAATGGCTGCAATATTACTTCTGAGAGAGTCAAGGGCATATCAGGATGGAGTCACTGAACATATGCATGACCAGAATCTGATCAATCTCATGAGGATAAGTACATAAAAGCTGTCAAAACATCCCTCCAGACTGTGAGATATAGTATATTACTTAGTTGTTTTTCCTAACAGAGAAAATTCACAGCAGAGGATCAGATAAAAAACATCTGCTTTGAATTTAAACAAAAACATCTATGCAATGAGACAAGCTCTCCAAGAAGCAACTCAATTAATTGCAATTGAAAGGAATGTCACAGGGCAGCTCTTCACACTCTAATGACATTGTGTAGAAGGGCTATGCTGAGTTTACGGTTAACTCATGGTCAAAGTGATATGCACTGCATGTCCCTAGAGACAGTGTAACTTGCACTAAGTACAGCTACAGGTAAAACTTGCCACATACATTATGTCTCAACAGCAAAATTAGTTGTGTCATTTACACTGTGTTACAGGCTGCCAATAGCCTTGTTATAATTACCTGTACAGCATTTTACTTAATCTTCCTGTCACTTGTAAAAGGTGACATTCACACAGTAGGAGGAAGCCTCCTTCAAGAAATATAACAAAGCAACCAGAAGCATAAATCTAAGTGCACATGCAATATAAGGAGGAGGGGGAAGGAAATAAGCTTACTCGCTTCATTAATAGCTATGATTTTTATACCACAAGAGCTTATTGGAGCATTTCACTGGATTGAATGGGTTAAACAAGGAACAGGTATCTTTGTTATCTAATGTTAATGATGTGTTATACTGACTACATATCTCGGCTAGAGAGCCCTTAGTTTCTCAGTGCAACAAAAGCATTAATTCCTGAAAAGGGAAAGTTCTCATTGTATGTGACAAGAGAGAGCAAAACAAAATTAGATTCTGTCATTCCAAATCATAAAAGTATCAAGCTTTGCCACCTCCTTCAAAGCTTCCTACCACTAAATCCACTGCTAGTCTATGAGACCCTTACACAGTACCCACTCACCTCTTAAGCATTTTATCTCAGTGCACCACAGCCAGGCATGAAAGTGATTTGTTTAAAACCACAAAACCTTGCAAGAGAACCAGGAACTTACCCCTAGTCCCCTGACTCCCAATTTAATGCCTTACCTAAAGACAGTCTTCTTCCTCTGTAAAAGTAGAGGAAATATTGCTTATTTCTGACATGCTTGATGCTGAGTTTAAATTGTGATGTGATTAAAAGGAATGTGTCCGCCCACCCCACGTATAATAGTCAGGTATTAGCAACTCTACAACTGAGGCAGTAAATAACCTATTCTTCCATTGTTTGAAATGCATTTAACAAATGAAAAACAACCCCTCTGCCATGGGAAAGGACATCTCACCCTAGACCATGTCACCCAAGGCTCTGTCCAACCTGGCCTTGAACACTTCCAGGGGTGGAGCATTTACCACTTCTTTGGGTAACCTGCTCCAGTGCCTCTCCACCCTCCCAGTAAAGAACTTCCACCTTATATCTAACCTGAACTTCCCCTGATTACGTTTAAACCTGTTACCCCTTGTCGTGTCATTGCAGTCCTGGATGAAGAGCCCCTTTCTGGTACCCTTACAGGCCACTTTCAGATACTGGAAGGCTGCTATGAGGTCTCCACGCAGCCTTCCCTTCTCCAGGCTGAACAGCCCCAACTTTCTCAGTCTGTCTTCATATAGAATCATAGAATAGCTAGGGTTGGAAAGGACCTTAAGATCATCTAGTTCCAACCCCCCTGCCATGGGCAGGGACACTTCACACTTAGCCATGCCACCCAAGGCTTCGTCCAACCTGGCCTTGAACACCTCCAGGGATGGAGCACTCACAGCCTCCCTGGGCAACCCATTCCAGTGCCTCACCACCCTCACAGTAAAGAATTTCTTCCTTATATCCAATCTAAACTTCCCCTGTTTAAGTTTGAACCCATTACCCCTTGTCCTGGACACTGAGCCATTGACTGCAACTCTTTGCATGTGCCCATACAGCGAATTCTTTATCCATACAGCGAATTCTTTATCCACCCAGCGGTCCATCCATCAGATTTCTGTTTCTCCAGTTTAGAGACAACCAACATGAACCATTCTATGTACATTAATTTCCTATGTTCCCAGAATCTAGAATTCAGCTACTTAATTTGCTCTTTTGCCTCTGTTCAAGGCAATCTTTCATAATAAATAAAAGAGAAATTCAGGACGTTCACAATGGCTGGAAAAGAATTGTGCGGCAGCACATAAATCGCAAGAAGATTCTCCCAGAACAACTTGTTAGCAACTGATATGGCATTTGTAGGGAGATGTCTGTGACAGTATTCTTTCTGAAAGCAAAATAACTGCTAACTATTTGCTAGTTTTGCCCTCCCCTGCTAAGTTAAGCATCAATAATATCAGCACCATTTAGAGTTACACAGTTTGGCACTTCTAATCCCTGCTCTCATGCCTTCCCTGCTTGCTTGCGTAAGAATTACAGGCTGCTTGTCAGCTTGAACAATTATTTTCCTATTTAAAGAAATATCCAAAAAGGAACTAAAAGGAAGAAGAAGAAAGGTTTCACCATGTGATATATATAAATTGTTCTGGAGATAATAAAAAGTACAATTTTATCCTCCCAAATCACCCTGAACCTGAATTGTATCTGATCCGTCAACACACTATGTAGTATCATAACATGGTCTTTCTGTAATCTTCCCAGTAGCTGTTTCTGTCAGCTGATTTGATAAGTGACTAAGAAGTGGAGGGCTGTGGTCTCACAGGGAAATTCTGACTTGTAAAACAAATTGCTTCCAAGAAGAGTCATTGAAAGATGCTCAGTGAACTGTGTGAGAATGAGCATGCAGAGAAAAACAAGATTGCCAGAACAACCAAGGCTCAGAGCTTCCTTACATCTCTCCAACATTGGTTGACATCACTGGTGGGGCTCAGTGAGATTAGTTGTAAAGGCACACAACAGATTAGTGCAGAAACATTAGGCATTTTTTCAATTTTATGATCTAAGGACACAACACATTCATATTTCGTTTAGATGCTCATAACTGTTCCCAGCTGTATATTTGGCCTGTACAGCTATAACATGGGTTTCGTGACCTGTTACTTCCCCTTCCAAGTAAGTTCTATGTTAGATAACACTGTAGTTACAGATGGGGACAGTCAAAACTCAAAATTAATATGGAATCTCAATTATGCCACAGATGTTACTGGTGACAAATCACTTTTCTGCTAGATTTCAAAAGGATTATAAATCAATTTGAACAAGATCTTCTAAAGGCACCAGCTGCATCCAGGGGGCCAGAAAATTCTTATGGAAAGAGCCGACATACAAACTGCACAACTTGACTATGTTATCAAAATTCTGAGGAAAAAAAAGTAATACAGATTTGTACACCTGTTTTGAACACCTGCCTAAATGCAAAGCTATAGTAAACCAGGTCACAGCAATCTGCATGCTAATAAGTATCCTGTCGTGCTATCGAAGGGTTCAGGAGGAATCATGAAAAGCATTTAATGTTCTTTCTTCTATTGCTTCACAGCATGTTATTATAGCCAAACCTTCCTTGCTTTTTTTCCCCCCTCCAATAGATTTAGAAGAATGCAAATGGTCTTTTTAATTGTTCATGAGATGTCATTAAATTTTCCTTTTACGTTAGAGTTCGTTCTTTTAATCAGATGTTTGGCCCCTTCCAGACAAATGTAAAAGGCACCTTATTTTCTTTTTTTTTTTTCTTTTAATAGAAAACAGAACTTCAAAGTTAAATGATTAGAAATCTTATTTTTTTTTTTTAACATATGCTTGGGGGGTTAATTAGTGTTTAAAAATGGACTTTTGTTTTCAAAGCCAAACTATCTGACCTCAGCTTTGTATATTCATTGTGAATTCAAATTCTCCTGAAAGAGACTGATTTATGATAAATTATTAATTTTTTACCACCTTCCCTTTGCTGCCTGTAAACCACCACTGTGGATCAACACTTCAAAAAATAGTAGAATTAATGACCCTATTCCCAGAAGCTGTGGATACTTTTCAGTAGATATGGTGATATGAACACCAATATTTTTCTTCCTTCTCTGGGTAAGAGAGCTATTCTCATACTCTTTTTAGAGTGAGAAACAGATACTCAAAGTCAGCTTTAAAGCAGTAACTGCACAAATGTTCTATCTGAGTACAAATAGTTTCAGGAATTAGCAGGAAGATTATTGCAAATATAACACAATTTGTCTTCAGAATATTAGATTCCAGCTTTATTGAGACTTCACGCAAACATTTATCAGATTTAAGAACAACAGGAGAGACAGCACTTTTCTGAAGCCAGGCAAAGGCTAAAAGTACCTGTCAGTTTAAACAGCAAGGTTATGAACACTGTAAAAAGAAAACAAATATTTAACTTCAGAGGAATTAGCAGTGCCCATGTACATGTGTGTGTGTTTTCAGTGAGTGGGTTAGATTCTCAAGGAACTTCATTTTATGTGCAGTTTCAGACTTATAAATGCAAGACTGGTGGCCTTAAACCAGATCTTACTTGTGGATATCACAAAGCACAGCACAAAAAAACCCCAGGCCTAGAAACCAGCATGTGTTACCAACATGCTTGAGCCGTTACAAAATGATTAGCCATGCAGTACTTGCTGAAAATTGATCTGGCTAGCCTCTAAGTTACGTGAAAGCCAAATAAGTTTAGATAGACACTGCTGTCATAATGATCACACACATTTATTTATTTAAGCTTTCTTTGTTTCTGCATGTTGTTGTGGTTTGGGGACAGAGTGGGACGTTGTTGTGGAGATTTTTGGTTGGGTGGGTTTGGTTTTTTTTTTGTTTGTTTATTTGGTTTGGTCAGTTTTTTGTTTTTTTTTGGGGGGGGTTGTGTAGGTCTTTTGTTTAGTTGTCTGGAGGTTTTTTGAGGGATCTATGGACAACAGCAACTTTAAGGATCTATGAATTATAGCATTTTTTTCTTCTCTTTCAAACATAACTCAGACTTTTTTAAGAAAAGACACTTCTATGCTACAGGACTAGAGGTTTAGTAGAGAAACTGAGTGCATTGAAGCAGAAGGAGATCTGACACTGCAACAAATATCTCTGCTAGTGAATCTCTACCCGTAGGTTAAGCACTGGCCCGGCATCTTGTGATTTCTTCCATAGAGGCAGGGCAGCTGGAAGATGACATCATAAAGTCATAGAATAGTTAGGATTGGAAAGGACCTTAAGATCATCTAGTTCCAACCCCCCTGCCATGGGCAGGGACACCTCACACTAAACCATGTCACCCAAGGCTCTGTCCAAACTGGCCTTGAACACTGCCAGGGATGAGGCATTCACAACCTCCCTGGGCAACCCATTCCAGTGCCTCACCACCTCACGGTAAAGAATTTCTTCCTTATATCCAATCTAAACTTCCCCTGTTTAAGTTTTAACCCATTACCCCTTGTCCTATCACTATAGTCTCTAATGAAGAGTCTCTCCCCAGCATCCCTATAGCCCCCCTTCAGACATAAAATGTTAAAGCCCCAAATACCAAAGTGACCTGTGATTAACCAAGGTCCAGTAACACAAACAGACACCTACAGATAGACCTCACAGTGTCCCTTCAAGATGTGTGCAGGAACACATTTCCGTCAGTGGAAATCAAGTACATCATTATATCCTGAACACAGAAATAAGATTTAATTACATGAGAATTACCTTAAAGATCCAGTTTCTGCTGGGAGAAAAATTAAAAAAGAGTGAAAACTACAGATTAATGCTGCTGCATGTTTGCTTGACTGACATCTTCAGTTACCATCCTGAAGACAAATAAATCAGAAATATATATTGCATTCCTTTCTCCTTGATATTAATTTGTCTTTCTTCTTTTTTGATGGTTTTTCGTTACAAGATTTTTCTTATTTTGATACAAATTTGTCATGCAACAAAGTGGTTCCAAACATAGTACACCAATTCTCTAAATTCTGTTCTATAGATTAAACTTGCATGCCCAACAGAAGCATTCACTTAGCTTATATTGTCTGAAATATGATAAAACTTATCAATATCTTTGTTTTTACAGCATTTTGTGCATAAACATGATATTAATGAGGATCACTATAATACAGGAAGTATCAGGCAAGTTCCTACAGGGTTCATAAATACATTAAAATGTTTCTTATAGTATTTATAAAATCTATAAGTGTCTGTCCTTTTCTATAAAGAATATTAAAACACAATCTATAACAAATCTCCTTATTTTTAACACTGTAGAGTATCTGAGGTGTTTCATAGAAACTGCTTACTCGTATTCTACCTGTGATTTCAGGCCTCTTAAATTCTGCTACCTAGGGGCAGCAGGAATTTATAAACTGCTCAGAGTGCCTAGAAAGAAGCCTATGTATTGCTTAAAGACAAAATTAATCTGAAACCTTACTGAAAAGAGTAAGACACACTCCACAGTTTATTCCTATTTTTTAAGTTAAAAAAAAAAAAAGGTTTTCCAACTACCACTGCATCAGACATCTTTCCAGTACTCCTCTCCAGCAGTTCAGAAATGCAAAACTGGGAACAGAAATGCAATTTTGCACATTGAAATGATACTCTCACTGCAAAGCCACAGGCTCTGAATCAGTTTAGTGCATCCAGGAAATTAAAGCTCTGACTCAGCTGTGAGAAACAAGAGCCATTCTGAGGTGTGTTGATCACAGAACTGTCCTGTCCAAGTCATACTCTACAATGGGATGACATTCAAACACACCCTTCCTCCTCAAATTATGCTTTCCACGGCATGGGAAGACAGGCATGCAAGACAGAGCTCAGAATATTAAAAAGCATTACACCAAGTCAGGAACCTTAAAATGCTGAAGTTTTCATAGGATAATGAGGAACTTTCAAGATCAACTTTTCAATATCAGACACGCTAGCCAACATTTCGTGATTTCATGTTATATATCTAATATGTCTATTACAAGATCCAAAATGCATGTTGCAGGCAACAAAATTATGGTTTAACCCTTCAGACACTGATCTGTAGAAGTGATTTCTGAACCCCTGCCTTGTAAAAGTAGGATGCGTTTTTCCTCATGAGTTCTACTGTGTTAGCTAATATGAATGACAAGCTCTGATGGGAAGAAGACACCCGTAGTTGTGTTATCACTTGTGCTATTTAGGTGACTGACAAAATGTACAGCTTTTTGCATGTGGAGTACATAATTTGAAATCAGCCTCAAACATCTTAATATTCACACTTTGTTAATATTAGAGATAATCTGGTTTTAGTATCACAAAATCCAAAGATCAGACCACATGTTGAGAATATAATGTCTTCCCAATAGAGAAATCTCTTGTTTCAATATCTCCAAGCTCATGTAGTCGGGGCCCATTAGTCATTAATTGCATATTTTATAATTAAGCAGGGCATATAGGCAGATAACAAAATCTGAATTAAGACAGCCTATAATTACTACAACAACAAAACCACAGAACTCATCAGAAAACCAGGCAAAGAAGCAGTTTATTCTAACCTGTTTTCAAACTACTCTGTAATAACTTGAAAGTATTTTCATACACAGATTTGGTAACTCAGATAAGAAACAATGATTAAAGCTTTAGCAATTATTACTTGGAAGAGAATGAAAATTTTATCGTGCACCCTGTTACCATTAAAAGAGAAAGCACAGATTTTTATTCTTTATAGGTTTTAAATCAAATTATTTTTGAGAAACTCATCCTTCACGTTGAACCATTGTCTACTCATAATCTTAAGGGATAAATAACCTTTTTTTCCAACTCAATAACACCTGCTATATAACAGCATCGCCTCTGAATCTTTCTGCCTCTTCCTGTTCTCTATTTTTTTGTTTTCACCAGTTAGACTTTAAGCTTCTTACTGTTTCTCAGAGTGTTTGTGTAATGCCTTCCAGCATTAGGTTGCAGGCTTGACTGAGATTTCAAGGTATTACTACAGTAGTAGCAAAACTTATTTGACCTTTTATCTCTATTCTTCCCCTCCCATGCTCACCTCCTACCATGGCAGATAAGTATTCCCACTCACTTTACAGACAGAACAGTACAAAGCTAACTTATTCAAATGAGCTCATGGAAAAAACCTCTAACAGGGGGAGACAGAAAAGAGATTACCTGACTTCCAGATATAGTAAGACTGCCACAGCACTGACATTCCACTCCTGCAGACTCAGTTATCATTCATACGCTTTATCCTTATTGATACAAACAGCCCTTAAGTACCTGACTCAAGGTCTTTCTGAGATTCAGTTCCCTTTGGAATTAGGAGATGCAAATTCCATGGGGGTTGGAGGATATGACGGGGGACAACATGATAACAACAATGCAAACCAAGTAAACCTCAACACAAAGACAGAAATTATTTATCAGATGACAGAGAGAAGAAAGTTTTCTGAAGCAGTCCGACACCAAAAAGACATGTTAAGACTGAAGATTAAATAGGCCAATTCCCATGCAAAAGCATGCTAGTAAATGCTAAATCTAAATGTGTTGAGATAGGCTGTCAAACAGTGAAGAACTGCATATAGAATTATTAATAAAAAGGTTAATTTGAAACAACCTGGGTATTAGCAATTGACACATCAAGTAGCTAGAATCATGGCCATTTCTAGTATGGTATGGTATGGTATGGTATGGTATGGTATCCATTTGAGCAATGTCTTATTAGACTTAATGAAAAAAATTCTTATACATGTAAACATGTTTAAACCAGAAAAAAAAATATGAAAGAGGAAAAAAAAAAAAATCTGTCTCTACTATGCCTTTAAAACCAAGAACGTTCTATTCAGTCTGCACTTCCCCAAAGACCATAAATACCCAAAGAATGAACAGTGCTTTCAGGCATTACCCCCTCACTCTCCTGACTGATCTTCTAACAGCAGGGTCAGGTCTTTATAAATACTTGAATTGCACATTCGACTTTGTAGATTGTTTTCAAGCATTAATTTTACAGAACAGAGTAGGCCTGAAGTTTCTAATGAGCAAAATCTGCAAAAGGGAGAGGGATACTACTGAAAGTCAATTTTGATGCTCATTTACGTGTCATCACAGAGACAAATTTTGAGATACAGGCATAAATGGTCAATAAGCAAGAGAATCATAGAACCGTAGAACAATTAGGGTTGGAAAGGACCTTAAGATCATTTAGTTCCAACCCCACTGCCACTGACAGGGACACCTCACACTAGACCATATCTCTAAGATCCTGTCCAACCTGGCCTTCAGGCTGCTTGGAGGGGGGATAAAAACGCAAAACTAACACATCTTGTGAGTATTTGAGAAGTTTTCCACTCAAACAAATATTTTTGAATGGGATTTGGAATTATATTATCAAAGATGTGAAAAGACATTCTGTACAGGTTGAATTTCTGCAAGAGTAGGTTAGTTTCAAGTGTATTGAGTAGGATGTCGCTGCCTGGATTTTCCTGGATATCCTGGGACAGGTTGCATAAGGACCACTCCAGTCACATAACTGGGACAATTTTAAAGACTTTCAGCATTGCTTTCTGGCTCCTGTGGATGGAGATTGCCCTCCTGAATGCAGAGCCATCTCCTTAAGTGAGGTTGTTGAAGCAAGTTACACTGAGGCTCACCTCTGCCAAGGATCTGAAGTCCTGTGCTAGGCACTGTGAAGGCATTTCTAAGTGGGAGACCTTGGCTTTCAGGCTTATATTAGCTTGAAGAGGTTCAGGCTCCTTAAGTTCTTCCTGAAAGGATGTTGTAACTACTGTTTAGCCTCAGAATTGTCTTTCTTCCCCCTCCTCATCCTCCTCGCAAGGTCTCTGACCAAAACAGCACCACGTTAACAGATCACAGACAGTGCCCTCACACCAAAACTCAGCTTCACACTTCTCATGGTTCTTTGTTGGAAACAGGGGTTTGAACCAGCTTACAATGAGAAAGAAACTGAGTATCACATAATTCATCAGCAATCTAAGCACTTGGCTGGTTTGTAAGCTGATATGTTCTTTCTCACTAAAATCCATTTTAGAAGCAAGTTGCAAGCACAAGTAGGTTTTGTAGGTAAGTCTTATCTGTCAGTGTGTCTTCAGTATTGATAAAACTAAGTAACTTCAGAAGTTCATCAGAGTAACACTTGAAAATGTTCACACAGCTGATTATTCTAATAATTCTTACCGTTGCATCACATTTTTCTACTGGAAAGGAAAACTGAATTTCCAGGCAGCTCTGATCTATAGTTCAGTTTGGTTCTCTGAAGGCTCCAATCCATTCAAATGTCCCTGAAAGGCAATTCTGTCCTTTCTGAAGATCTAAGGTTTTATCAGTTTTTAGAGGTGAGCCCAGAACAGTCCTAGAAGTTAAGCACTTAAATTTCTACTGGTTTTACACCATGGCTTGTTTGTTCTTATCTAGATTAATCTAAAGGAAGTTTTATCTCTGTTTCATTAATCCCCCCAGATCAGTGCAACACAATATAATTTGGGTTTTTTTCGGTCTCCAGCAATATAGCCTTACAGTTACCATGTTTAAAGAATCCCATACTAGAAGTCAGACTTCTGAAAGCAAGCAAACAATGCAATGGTTCTGATTTTCCACATCAATCTGATTTTGCAAACATGAAAAGAAAAGAAATGGTTCTTTTCTTAGTCCTAGGGAATCCCTTCTTGCCCTTAAAGTTTGGAGGCAAGCAGTCCAGAGGAAAATGCAACTAGAAAATTTATAGCTTGTTTTGAACCATGAATTATTAGTGAAAATGTATATTAGGCATTAATGCAACTGTGTTGAAATAATGAAAAAATTATATAGCTTTAGACAACTTTCTATTTTTATTTTAGATTTATGAAATTTTTAGGAATGCAGGCAGTACTCAGCCTGATACAAAGCAAACCTACACATGCAACTCAAAAAAATGCCCTATTAATTTTATTCAATAATTTAAATTAACAACAATTCAGGAATTCTGGTCATGTGATTGAGAAGTTTGGGACATTTTTAACTGATAACTGCAAGCCCTCAGCTAGATTTATTGTATTATCAGACCACAAAGTGATCTGTTTCTGTGAATACATAATTTCTGAACTGGCTAATTTCCTGATCCTGGGAAGAATCTTTAGGGAACACAAAAAGGTAGTGTTGATGACACAATCTCCCTCATTCCGAGTAAATATTACACAACAACATGATATTGTTGTAATGAATAAGACTGTTACAAAATGGACCCTACAATAAATATAGATTGTTTACATTACTATTCTTTTCAGCACTCACATCAGAATAACAAATAATAGCAATAAGTGCTGCTGAAAGAGTGTTCAGTCTGTGTAAATGGACAGCACTACATCGACTTCAGTGAAGTTTCGCAATTTATGTCAAAAGATCAGTTGAGATGATTGTGAGCTCTCAGCTACATGCATAATGAGAAGGGAATTAGATCTGAAACATGGAAAGGGTTATATAAAATGAAAAAATAGAAATATTTACGTACCAGAAAAATAAAGTGCATATATCAGATTAAATGGGAAATAAAGATGCAATCATGGCTTTCCTCATTCTTTGTCTATAAAGTAGCTTCTCAAGAACATTAGTGAAGTTTCAGTATACATTGTGCAGTTTTTCAACAGGATTTTGTTTTCTGTATGGATTTCCTGGGCTCAGCAACTTTTAGTGAGATCTGAATACATTTAGGGTCTCTAATGGATTTCTTCAAAGCTGGCTTCGTTTCTGTCTTGTTCATGAAGCCTCACATACTCATAGGATAGGTGAGAAAGAGAAATTATTATAAATACATTCATAATGTATCATCAGTTCTGAACAGCGTAGCCTCACAAGTTACTATATTCCATGATCAGTGATGAATGAATCCTTGATCTTCAAAATATCAGCACTAGGTATCCCCTATGACCAGGTATCCCAGCAAAATTCTTGAGGAAACCAGAGCCTGTGATAATCTGAATCCTTGACACTTATTCATCTTTTTGCCACTATAGCCACTTTTCCCTAAAACCTCTGTAACAGACTTGCAACAGGTAGCTAAAACCGATCAATTTTCCTACAACAAACTCTAGCTCACCACCTTGAGCTCCTCAGGTACCAGCACAGGGGCCTTATGTCTCCCCAGGTCACTCAGCAGCAGTCTTGGCAGGCAGCCCAACAGCTGAACAATTTAGGCAGCAGTGAACATCAGAGAACTAGGCAGCTAACTGGGGTGGTGACACAAATGCCTTCCAAAATGCTCAGTAGCAGGTTTTTAGCCAGAAGCACTCAAATAGTTTTGCTACCCAAATAAAGAAATTAATAAATTGCATCTTATTTTCTGACAACAATGGAATGTTTTAGTTTTCCCAAAAATCCTATGGTTGGTTTGTTGTGTTTTTGTTTTTAAGCTCTGAAGATTTTGTTCCCCAGTTAGATTTATTTACTTTCTTGTAGCCTGTCTGCCCTTTCTGATGTGTTTTTATCCACCTGGGTTGCTTTCATTTGTACACTGCCTAGCAGAATGAAGCATTAATCTTAGCTGGGAGATGCAAAAAGCATTGTAATGTGAACAAGTAATTACTATTATGAATATTTAATCAGGAATAGGATGAGCCTTGTCTAATATATACAGCCCTGTTTCAATCCCTGTGTAAGATGACATGAGGTCAGAATCCATATTCATGGCATCTTCTTGTTCTTTTTTCAAATTGCTTCCAAGAACAAACCAGAGCTGCAGTAGGCCAGATAACTTCCTTGTGGCTCGATGCAGAGTCTTTAAAAAATGAAGCATCAGCAAAAAGCAAGCACAATCACAGTTCCGTTCCTTCGTAGAACCACAAGATTAGGTGAGCTGCTCCTTACAGATAGGAGCCAGTGGCTGAGTGTGACAGCAAAGTGGGCACAGGCAGTGTCCTCATCAACAAGGAGCACAGGACTGTGGGATGCTGAGCACAGAAAACAGAGGGGGTCTGTTCAGCAACACTAAGCAGGATCAGACAAGAGTGCAGATCATGAGGCAAGCCCACAGGGATGAGTCAGGCCTGAGGTCACACCAGAAAGTCAATAAGTCAGATCAGGTCAGGATCAAAGTCCATGGTCAGCCACAGGCACAGCTGCAAAGTAGCTGAGGCAAGGATCAAGGGCAAAGGGCTGAGCATAACCACAACTCCACTGTAAGAGAGGGGCTAGGGGAAAGATGTCTCACAGTCTGTTCTCACACAGTTCTTTTCCAAGATAACACAGCTGCACCACATCGGAGCTAGCTTTGCGCACAAGAAGCTAAATTCTGACGAGAGCTCTGAGAAACTATGCTCTTTTCTGCGTCTATACAAAGCTGAATCCTTCCATCCTTCTGTGGTCTCAGCATTACTGAGGAAGAGCACTCACCTCAAAAGGCATTTGTTCGGATTAGGCATGGGAAGTATTTTGCAGCCCCATGTACATCTGTAGAGATGAATTTAACAGATCTCCAGGCATGTGAACAGTCTAGCACAATATACTTCAGGGCAAGAATTTTTTATATTATTTTAAATTTTCTTCCTCTGTTTTAATTAAACTGCACACAGTGTCATGATAAGCTCTGATGCCATAGGGTCAGCCATGGTCTCTGGAGCATTGTTTACAAAAGAGGTTTTATATCACAAGGAAAACCCACATCTTAACACAAAAGCACTAACAGAAGTAGCAAGATTGAAGGAAAAATGGAGCCATTCACTTGGCTGCAAGAGATCAGGCCCTTTCAGAGTCTATGATGAACTTTCAGCCTCTACATTAAACCAACATATGGTGGTTTCTTTTGGTAGGAAAAACATCATGAGCAGACTACAAGCTCTCGTTCAGACAACATCTCTGCTTTTCTATTTTTTTTGTGGAGCTTTTGCCCATTACTACTGTTCAGATCACAGCCTAACAAAAAACCCCACTTGTGATGTACCTACTTCCCAGTTCCCCTCTGGTACTTCTGGTACCCAGCATTCTCATGAAAGAGAGAAGGAAAGAATTTGATAGAGCTCCAATGAATTCCATGGAAATTCAATAGGATTTACAAAAAGTGCTTGTAAATAAGTGATTTTTACTAACAAATGAAATCCCACTAGCGCTTCCTGTGCTAGATTCCAGCCTAATTTAAACTCAGTAAATTAAGGAAGCTAAACTAGTAAATGCTGAGGTTGTAAAGTCACAGAATTCTATAGTTACTCCAACACTGTTTCAAAATCTCCACATGGGCTGATTTTTGTCACATGCTCTGTATGATCTTGCTAATTGATTGTACTAAATAAAATAATCTATTTTCCTAATTCAATTACATTAATGAAAAGAATGATCAAGATCTAAGCTGAACAATCATCATCAATTTCCTTTCATGATGTAACCAAGGCTGGGAGGTTGAGATTTTACAACATCTAAGATCAGATACATCATTTGGTTAATGTTAAAATTTTTAATTGATGTCACAGCTGCCCAAATCTCTGTAGCAAACGCACATCACATGGTGGATTGAAACTCATGTATTGCTGGTGACAGTAACCAGCAACCCAAACACTTCACTATTTGCATGTCAGCTGATTTCCCCCACTCCCCAAGGTAAAACTTCCTTCCAGTGAGGTCAAGGCAAAATGCCCTTTGAATTTGAAGAGGCAGGGATTTCTCTCTCACTTGGTTTGTCATCCTTGGGAGGGAGGAAAAGGATCAAATCATAGTTTGCTTCCACTGCTCCCTGAAATTTTCACAATTCAGGAGCAAAGCCATCACTACAGACATGGTGAGATTTGATACCATCTGTAGGGAAAAAAAAAAAGGGCTAAAAGCATGAAAATTCTTTGTGTTGGAAGGGACTAGACCAGATTGCTGACAGCCTCATCTAATCTGGCCTTGAACACTTCCAGGGCTGGGGCAGCCACGACTTCTCTGGGCAACATGTGCCAGTGCCTCACAATCCTCATAATGAAAAATTTCTTCCTTGTGTCCAATATGAACTTGCTCTTCCTTTAAAGCTGTTGGCTTTTCTCCTGTCACAACAGTCCTGGTAAAAATCTCTCTTCCTCTTTCTCAAGCCCCTTTTGTATGTTGGAAGGCCAAAATAAGTTCTTCCTAGGGCCCTCTCTTCTCCATGCTGAACAACCCCAACTCTTTCAGCCTTTCTTCACAGAAGAGGTACTCCAACCCTCTAAACACTTTTGTGATAACTATATCTAAACATCACAAAAGTTTTGGCAAAACTTCTTCTACTGTACAGAATGTATAAGCTACTCTCATTCCAACGCTAAAGCGATACTTTGTGATGGCACAGTGAAAATAGCTATCAGTCTTATTCGGGATACATACAAAAATTGGAACACGTTGGTATTACCATGGATTTGAATTGCTCCCTTAATTTTTCCTCTCTGAACTGTGTTTTTCTGCATATAGAAAATTTTCTAGCTTCTGCTACATACTAATACGCTTTGTGTCTCCAAATATGGTGTAATACTCCTGCTCATTAGGTAATTGATATATGAAAGCCACAGAATTTGAAGGGGATGAGGAATAACAACTTTTCTCTATCCATAGCCACAAGCTTCAACCTGCTTGTAGCTGCAACAATTCACTACACAGGAGGATATGCACCCATATGTCAAAACCCCGGTTTTACACTTACAAAAAAGGGTTGTCTATATCAACTTCATTAACTAATCTGTAGGTGCAAGCATGGTAGTGCCAGGCATGTGCAGTGCTTTCAACATTTTTTATCTGAAGTCTGTAAAACAATTCATTTTTTGCCACTGATGTTCTCTGATCCTTCCAGAACATCTGAGAGTTATGCCAGGGAAGAAAGCATAGGCTGCCTGCTCTTACAGCACTTTTTGCAGCAACACTACACATCTTCAGGCAGAAAAATCAGCTTGGTGAAAGGGTTCTGCAGTACAGCCATAAATGCGGTAGTCTGCAGGTGACATGAGAGTTTGCTCATTAGGTACTTCAGCACGTGGTGCCTTAATTATAGCCCCATTTGGAGCTATAGTGGAGAAAGGTAGATTTGATTTTCATTCTTTTCCTTAAAGTGCTTAGGATCTGATTTTCCTTCCATTTACACTGGTGTAAATTAACGAGAAATCTATTAATGTTACTGGGTTTTCATTAACATAAAGCTGGTGTTATGAGAAAAAAAAGAAAAGTTACCCTGTAGCTCAGCATTTTCATCTTGGAGAGTTCCACTGGCAACCTGATCCAAACACACAAGTTGGCTTTGACTTAGTAATACTGCCTGTCATGGTTTAAGCCCAGCTGGTAACTCAGAACCATTCAGCTGCTCACTCATTCCCCTCCTTCTTCCTCCCTGTTCCTGGAGGGATGGGGAGGAGAATTGAAAGAATGTAACTCCCACGGGTTGAGATAAGAACAGTCCAGTAACGAAGGTATGACACAAACCACTACTGCTACCACCAATAGTAATAAAGTTAAGGTAAATAACAAGGGAATAGAATACAATCGCTCACCACCCGCCAACCAATACCAAGTCCCACCCAAGCAGTGATCTAGTCCTTCCGGGTAACTGCCCCCAGTTTATATACTGGGCATGATGTGCTGTGGTATGGAATACCTCTTTGGCTAGTTTGAGTCAGGTGTCCTGTCTTCTGCTTCCTCCCAGCTTCCTGTGCCCCTCCTCACTGGCAGAGGATGAGGCTGAGAAGGTCGTTGATCAGAGTAAACATTACTTAGCAACAACTAAAAACATCGGTGTTATCAGCGTTGTTCTCAGAATGAAGTAAAAAATACAGCACTGCACCAGCTACTAAGAAGGAGAAAAATGACTGCTACTGCTGAACCCAGGACACTGCCTTTCAAAGCAATTTGCTTTCGTAATTGCAGAATCCAGAACAACATACTTCTTATATTTGAGAACAGGTTGTGACAACCTAAATCAACATTGAAAGTAATACTGCAGTTACAAAGTGCTATCTTTATAAAGAAAAAAGGAAAATATGGTTTAATAGCAATTAAACAGAATGCTAGTGTTTCATCTTTTCCTTAAGAAAGCAAAAAGGTGTGGAGTGCAACTCAAGAACTGTAGATGTTAAGATTAAAGGTACAAGTAGAGCTGTCTGAAATATTTAGTCTCATAGAAGTATGAGTAATGGCAATATATGATCCTAAGGACTGTGCAAAAGAACTCAGGTTGGCTTTACTGAAATTTTATACTAAAAGACACTTTGTAAATAACTCCAATAAAGCCAGGATGACTGTTCTGCCTCTTGCAGAATGAAATAGCTTAGTTCAAATTTAATTTATTTAAAAGCTGTAAAATAAAAGAAAGCAAACAAAAAAAGCTGTTTGTTTCACTTATCCAGACCAGTCTTCTGGATTTCATTCCAACTTGTAATGACAGTGAGTTTATAAATCCTTGACTAATACTTCTGCAGGATTACTATTTGCACTTGATTTATTTTTTTTTTTTGATTGCCAGGCACAAATACCTTTTCAAGAAAAATCCTTAGGAGAGTTAAAATTTGAGGCTTGCATAGATTTGAAGAACAAAAGGGAGCACTATGGATATTATTGACATTCTCTGTAACGCAAAGCCCTATGCAGATATTTCTACACCACGCCAAAATTCTTGCTTGAATCACAGTCTCTTCTAGAAAGGTTTAGAATCTAAGGGGTAGAGAATCAAGGTTTTTCTAGACATTTTTATGCAACACAAACTATTACTCTCACCATCGAAAAGCATACTTGTTTTTTCTGTCGATATATCCCAATTCACCTGTTTTGGAATAGCATCTCATCAACCTCTTGTATCGTAGAGTTTTTCCATTTATCTCATAATTTATCTCATCATTTATCTCATCATGTCTTTCAGTTTTAATGAAGACTGGGATAACATTACCAAATCTCACATTTGAGAAATGTCCTTCATTTGCTTCAGTTGCATACATTACATTTAGCAGAGTCAAAATTCATGCTATTCAAGCAGACTCTTTGTTTGCTTGCTCTTTATGGGTTTGTATGAGTACTTGTCATTCACTACTTCATATTATGTGACATCAGCAAGCTTTGCCATCAGTATTTCTGCATCTCATTTCCAAGCATTAAACATCCACTCAGTTGTTTACTGAAAACGTGTTCTCCTTTAAGGTCACTAATAAAGTCCCACAATAAAAATCAGTCTTTGATAATGACTCAGTTGACAATCTACTTATTAATAACGTTTTAATATGGACTAAATATTTGATCACAAAATTTAGCAGCCTAAAAAAGAGGCTGCCCTGTCAGACAACATCAGAAACATCTTACAAAATTCATATAATATTTATATCTAATCTTTGTTTCTCTCTCTTGGCATAAACCAGCAACTTACAAGGAGGATGTACGTAAGCACTTGTTTCCCCACATAAGTCTGTGAGAGTTGGTGCATTTGTCTTAGTTTGTCTTAGTATGGCAAGTTCAAGCCCTTAATAAGATCACATGAAAACACAGAGACTTCAGTGTGTTTCAAAAGATTCAGTATATTTTGTAATATGTTTAGAAATGTATCCGTGTACTGAAGATTTCCTGTGGCCCATGTATCTTGCTTATGAATTCCAGCTACAGATTAATATCTGGTCTAGCATCATTTTTGTGCTGCTCCATGATGACATATCATCTTTGCACTATGGCTGATAATGCTGAGATACTGTGGATGTTAGATGCATGATCCAGCAGGGCTAATGACTGCCCAGACAGGTTACTAGATTACTATGGGCTACTGCCAGGAGAAAGCTTATTCAAATAATATTTCATGTAAGTTCTAAATGTCTGTAGATTTATGAATTGATCTCTGTTAAAAGATGTATATGGTTTGGAACTTAGTTTAAGAGATACAGTGAGTAGGGTGGATGCAAGTGAGATACATGTAGCTTATTTTCATTTATTTCAGGCATTTCAGTTGTATAAAATTCTTTTTCTTAGCATTAGCATGTTTCAAATGTACCTGTATTTTGTCAGTCTTGAGTGACATCTTCCTGGGTAGTTAGAGAAAAAGTTTAAATTATGTGAGAAATCAGATCTACAGACCAATTTACACAGCTAGATTAGCAAACATTAACAATTTATGGAAAATGTCTATTCTAAGATTAGGCTCTTTTGAATCCCTCAAAGGGTGAAAATTGCTCTGTAATATAACAACAGAACAGGTGACCTAACACAGAAGAAAAACCTCACTGGTTTCCATGCTGGCTGCTTATTCAACTTGTTCAGCCTGAGGTGATCTGCAGAAGCTACATTAACATTTTACCATGAGTCCTTAGGCACCTAGAGACTGCAGGATCATGATGCACCAGTACAGCCTTCCTACATATATAGCTAACTTGGTGGTGGCCATCTCCAAACTTTCACAGCCCTGGGCTCCTGCACCAGCCATGCTAGGCTGCAGCTCCCAGATCCCACCATTTAGTTGTCTTGGCTCATAGTATCAGCACACTGCTCCTAACAGCAGGAAACAAGCTCTTGAGGACTCCAGAGTTTCCAGCTTAAATACAGGTTTTCAAAACATCCCAGGTACCACTGACAGAAAGCTCCCTGAGATGACCAGCCACCAGGCTGGGCAAGAGCCTCCACAGGCACAGCCGTGCTCCAGCCTCCACTGGTCAGCACATGTTCATATGCTTAATGAGCTTCAAATTCTGCAAACTGAGCAACCAGCATTCGCACTTTTCGGTTTCTCTCCTATTACTTCTGCTCCGTAGAGAGGTGAAGTGCCCTTCATGTGGGGATAGCAAATGGGTATGCAAGAGAAACATTTGACAGTGTCATGGTGCATCCAGAGAGCTGGTTCACTCTGAAACCAAGCAAAGCCAGCGCTGCAGGCTGAACAGTCTCCAGCTAGGGGGATTTTACTTAACTTGTTAGTTAGCACCAACTTTTACTTTATTTACAGATTTAGATAACGGGAAAGAAAAGAAAACAAATCATTTTAAAAAAGGGTTAGGGAAACACTTTTTCTTCTCCTTCCTGAAGCTCATTTCAAGTCCAGCTCCCCTCCTTATCACACTCCTAATGTCATATTACCTCAGTTTTGTCCCGCACTGCACTCAGCCCTTGGATGTGGCAATGGGAGGTTTGGGGCAACTTTCTGCCTGCTTTTCCTCCATGCCTCTTTCTTTCCTCCAGTCCACCATTCCTCCTTTCATGTCCCTTCTCCTCTGCCCCGGTTAGGTTGCAGTCCCTCAGGGTTACCTGCTCCCATGAGTGCATCCCCAGCCACATCTCCATAATGTCCCCTTCTGCATGTCCCTACTATCACCATCTCAATATATATCTCAAATATACCTACCCAGAGGTGCAACACAGCCCCTTTCCCTCCTTTGGCATACAACAGGCCCTTCACCATGATGCCAGAGCTGGTCAGAACTGGCAGTGATGTGCTGGGCACAGCCCCTGGCATCCTGCGGCCCTGAGTGCGATATTCCGGACCTGCTCATCTCGCTCAAGGAAAGTTTCACTTGGGTCAGAAGGCAAGTGCTGAGCTGACCCCTCCTGCTCAACACAAGGCCCCAAGAAGGGGTCTCTCAGTGAAGCTGCCCTCTGTGTGCCCAGCCTAGCAGAGAGGATAGTGTGAGTGCTTGGCCTGAAGGCATTTGGTGCAGCAAAGATGAAGGCCAGACATCGAGAACTAACATGATGCTCAAACACATCCAACTTTTGTGGAAGTAAAATTCACATTGTGTAGTTTAGCTGCTGCTGCAGCAACAGACATCAAAACCTGGGATTTCTCCCTCCCCTGATATGTATTTGCTATTAAATTTTAAATGAGAAATCCAACCATAAGAATTGTATTTAATTTGGATATGAGGCATTATTATTTACACTCTTCAATAAAGCAATTGATTCCAACCAATTGTGCTTGAGCTTTCTCTGTTTTAAAATAAATGGGTAATTCATCATAACCAGGTCAATTTGTTCTCATTGTGGAATTTAGTGTGGGGGGGGAAACACACTTCCACCAGCACTGAGCCCTCCCAGGGCATGAGAGGCATTCACACAGCTAAACATCTTTGTGTGGAGCTGTTCCAGACCACTCTGCAACTCCATCGGGGTTTGAGCAGTGTAACCAGGCATGAGCAAACAGCATTGGGTAGCCTTGGAATAAGTTTTGGTAACTCTAAGCAGAAAATCAAGGAAAGAAGAGTTAAGAGTTAAAGAAGCCTTTGCACTGTTTTTAAGAGTAAAGAAGAAGTGTGCTGATCTTCTCCCAAAGGGTAAAAGACACACAGGGTTTTACCCTCAATATATATACCCTGTTCTTTCTAAAAACACAAGTAGACTTGGTGGGTTTTAAGTTATACATGTCCAGGCCCTGAAGAGCACACAGGAGGGGCAAAAGACCAAACAACCTCCCTTCCCTGAATTTCGATCAGCCTGTCACTTCTTTTCCCTTTTGGGAAAAAAAAAAAGTACATCCAGTTTGCAGATACTTAACTTTCTACCAGTGTTGAAATGAGCTGCCACACTCATATTGAATCCCTACCCTGGTTCGGTATCTTCTGTACAACAGTGGTTATCAACAGAGGATTAGAAGAGAGATTATGTGAAATAATTCAAATCCTGGGTGATTCTTCTTTAGATGCTTCATTGGTGCTCTCAAATACCAAGATGGGGCCACACATAAACTCTAGATGAGTGCTCCACAAAAGCGAACCCAATGCTGTCAGAAAATAGAAATTACCACATGATTCTGACACCAAGATGGAACCAGGCAGTGTGACGGAAGTTTGGGAAACCTCCAGAGAGCAACTCTAAGGTAGAGCTGCTCTGCAAGTGACTGTGATCAAATACATCCTAACATGTGAACAAAAGTCAGGAGTATAAAAGGGAAACTGAAGAGAAGGTGACTGTTTTGGGTTTTATCTATTTGTATTTGGGTTTATTTCCAGTTAGTTATTCAGCTCTGCTAAGTTAAATCAAAATGGCTGTTTCTTCCACAGAACTGAAATGCTAGATCCACTACAGTCAAAGGATACTTCCTACAGGCTTCAATGAGATTTCCATCAAGATTCAAAACAGATAAAACCACGGATCTGTAAAATACCCTGTTTTCTCAATACTAAAATCTATATTAGTCAGAAACGATCAGGTCATGCTCCTGGGATGGTAGAAGAGTTCGAATTACAAACTTATCTAGCCCACTGTCTAGGCTCCAACATTGGCTGTTAGTGAAATTTTAGGGAAAAAATATGAGAAGTAGGATGAACATAAGATGACTTTCCCTATCATAGACTGTAAGCATCTGCTAAACACAGTATTTCCACAAAAGCCTTGAAATAATCTGATCTTAAATTTATACCAGTATTATTCATTCATTCATTCAGTGTAGTTCCCTGTCCATTCAATCCACCAAGTCTAAATGAGAGAGATTTAGGTAAGACAGTAAGCAGATTCCGGTATGAAATAGTCATGTACTCTACAGCAGCTTTACTTTTACTTCTGCCTTTGCTCTGCATCTACCATTCCTAACCTGGAAGACTGTATTCCTTCCCCTTTCCTTTATCTTACCAAGAAAGGAAAAAGAACCTCCCCAAAACTCCAACAACCTCTTTCCTTTTCACAAAAAATGCCTTGTACTTACCATCATTATTTACATAGCCTATATGCTTGGATTAATTCAATATGTTAGTATTGCTATAAGTGGGTAGATATAGAAGCAGAACCCTTGCTTCTATATTTTGTGTGCATACTTCAGAACTGAATATAGTTTTCAAAGCAGAGTCCTTTAATTGGTATAATATATAATTAACCAACTGGAGTTACCTTTTTTGTGTTACAAGTATAAGCTTAGATTTGGCTTGCATCTAGAAAGACAAAGTGAAGTTTCAAGTTTTCCTGTCTTTGAAATAGTTTGATGGACAATGTTTTTTTTTGGTTTAATTAACCTTGCATTCTTAAAGACAGTGTGAGGTAGCACAGGCCAAAGCCTCAGCTAAAATACTTTGGCATAAATTGAGTAAAGCCAGTGCTGTCAGATTAAATAGCTGCAGAGGTGCAGAAACAAACAAAGAATATTTAGATGTTACCCACAGGGACATGAACACAACTGAAACTATTAAAAAGCATATAAATCTCTGCAGTGTGCACTCCAGCTTTGTGAGGAGGAATACATAACTAGAGAAACAACTCACAGACACCCTTTTTGTTTCACATTCTAATCATTTTAGCTCAGATTCTTTCAGAATGTGTGAGCTTCCTCTCATCCCTTTCCCAACAGAATAATATAGTGTAAATCTCCTCTGATTTTGCCTGAGAGAATTGGTAAGATTTTAAAGTGTGGGCAGCCAGGACAACGAAGATAAATTCAGTCACCATTGTGAGAATTATTAACCCAACCCAACCCCAAGTCCTAAAATTAGGACAGCACCAATACCAGCTAATTTGAAGTGTGCTATAAATACATGCTCTTTTAAAGCTCTATATTTGACTATGTTTCACAGTTAACTTTATAAAAAGAAAGGAGTTTTATTTGCGGGAAAACTTTATGTGAACACACTTTTGCCCCTGCTCACATGGGAACAATAATATTTGCTACTCACGTTATCCACTACTGATTGTTCTGCTTGAAGTTTCAGACATCCAAACTGAACTAACAACAAATACTGGATGCAAAAAGAAGCCAGCAATCAGAACAAGTGAACTTAAAGAGTTCACTCAAACACTGAAAGTCGTTTGAGCAGACTGTTTGGTAAAGTCAAGTATTGCAAAGAGTAGAAGATTCCAAAATGCTAATCAACTTGCAACCAGAAAAGAATTTCCATCAATTTACTGGTACCAATAAATTGGCCCAAATTTCATTACCAGGTTTCAGACATATCCTTCCTTAATAAGTAGCATGGCAACACTAAGGAAATATGATCTCTCCAAAATCCTTCTTTGGATGGGATGGACATCTTTTATGTTTTTTCTTTCTCATCTGAAATACAATTTAATCACAGCAGATAGAGAGCTCCTATACAGAGCAGGTTCTCTTTCTTCTACTGTTACCTGAGATATTAACGTGCCTTAACACACCAGGAGAGCTTGCTTTCGTCTTTTACTAGGTCTATTATCTCTATACACACAGGACCTGCACAAGTTGGTCCACAGATCAAAAGACCAGTTTTACCTTCAGTCTCTTTACTGATTTCTGCTTCAGCTGACTAACCAGATAAAACCCAAAAATGCTGAAGTAGTTAAACAGTGAGACTATACTTCATCTTTTATCTCCTATGGAAGCAAGTATCTTATTCAGTGTGGAAATGTAGACTAAACTTAATCTCCAAGATCCCAAATATATATATATATATATATATATATATATTTTCTTTTAACTGCATCTTTCTTGAAGTTATCCTCCACACTGGAAATATATTATTTCTTTAAAGAAGCCAGTAATGGGAATTGTTCATTACTTACTAATAGATCTTACTCATGTATAACATTCAACATGTGGAAAATATTGTAGTAAATAACACTTCATTGCATGATACTATCTGATGTGTTAAGTCAATCAATTTAAATTGGAATGCTGTCTTATGGTGTAAATTAACTTTGGTAAAAACCTGGTCAAAATTTTAAGGTTACCTACCTAAATTTAAGTTCATGCAGCCATGCTTTTGATCCTCAGTAGAAGCATCCTCTGTTTATTCTGGCCTGGGTCCATAATATCATATATATCCATAAAAATTAGGAGAATTGTAGCTGTTCAATACACTGGGGCAGGGACCAACATACAAGGATACAACCCACAGAACATACAGAAACACATCTTTCAGGGTTAGACCTTTGGAATTAGTGGAGACCTTCATGTGCTTTTTTATGGATCTAAGCCTTACTTCAGTTAGGCAACTGATTTAGGTGAGCACCTATGCCAAACAGCCTATTTTTGCAAATGTGGTCAACTAACACCAGTCTTAAGTAGGGAAAATGAACTCAAAAGTAAATTACTTCTAGTATTTTACTCATCTCATTCCATGTCTTTCAATGTGTATCTTATCTGCCTTACTTATTAAAATATATGCAGCTGGTATTTAAGGTATTTTTTTGTCCTCACAAACATCATCTCTTATCATACCTATTTACTTGCCCTACATTGCACCAAAAAACCCAGGCAGCTGAGGATTAAAATGTGTATTCCCACATTTGGCAGTAACTACTGCAGTAGGAATAGAATTGATGTTGTTGTAATTGGAATGGACAAGTCTAAATATCTAATAATTTATTATATCTGCCTCCACCCCAACAGTTAAGCACTATGGGTCAGACTAACCTACAGAATATTATATCATTATGGCATTGATCTGCAATTTAATTACAAGATTCAGTTCTAAACAGAAAGACAGGGGAAAATTCCACAACTATGGAAGGAAACTTCTTTCAGGCACAGCAGTTATTTGATATCAGCAAGGCCAACAGGAACATGAAGCAAAAATGTCTCCCTGCACTAAAACACAGAAATACCAAACTGGCTTTTATTTTGTTCCCTGAAGTGAACAGAAGAGTGAGAGTGAGCAAGTGGATGCATGGTATTTAGTTGCCACCTGGGGTTAAACCATGACAGCTGAAAAAATATTACAATATGGGAGTGGGAGAGAGCCAGCAGGGAGGCTTCACCCAACAGAGGCTAGAAGATTCCTCATGTAAACAGTGAGCATGCAGAGCCAGACCTCAGGGGGAGAGAAAGTAAGACTTTCTGTGGGGACCCAAACTAGATTGTATAGCAATTGCTGTCATTTAGGAAGCCACCAATTTAATAGGTTGAAAGTAAGACTGGAGAAAAGGACTTATGCTGAAAGAACACAGAAATGGAGGAAGATATAGGTTTATAAGCCTGTTTTATTTGCACCTCACTTTGTATTTTCTCCACCCTTTAAGAAGTTTGCTTCTCTAGTTTATATTTGATCTGAACGACTAGAAATCTCACATTTAAAAAGGTGCAGGAAATCTAGCTCAAAGCTCTGGGCTCCTAGAGGATCATAGCAGTGGCACCTTTTTTTACTTCAAAGAAAATATCTATAAGCCAGTGCTATATGTGCCAAACAAATCTGAACCAGTATGGAAGGGTTTCTCTGTTCTTTCTGCTTATTACTGTGCAAGTTTCTTTCAATTACAATGTATTTGCTTTATTATAGGATATTCTAGACAAGGAGTTGAACCTAACCAGAAAATAAAAAAATACCTTGTTTTACTTGTCCCTGAATTTTGAGATTAAGATCTGAGTCTCAGAAATGGTCCATATTCAGTGGATAAATATATATTTATTTTTGTGTATACTTTAATTAATGGATAAAGATAACATTGAAGCTTAAATAAATAAGCAATCTAGTTTTCACTACTGTAGATAGTATGTATCTTTAAATCAAAGCCAGAAACAGAAAGGTTAAAGTTCATCTCAGGCCATCAACCCAGCCTGTCCAGATCCCTCCTTAAAGTCTTCCTATCCTCCAGCAGATCAACACTCCCAGCCAACTTGGTGTCATCTGCAGACTTACTGAGGGTGCATTCAATCCCCTCATCCAGATCATTGATAAAGGTATTAAAGAGAACTGTTCCTAACACTGAGCCTTGGAGAGCACCAGTTGTGAGCAGCTGCCATCTGGATTTAACTCCATTCACTATCACTCTTTCAGCTCAGCCATCCAGTCAGTTTTTTACCCAACTGGTGTGTTCCAGATAAAGCTTCCTACTCAGATTGATAGGAAATACCCCAACTCATGTACTGTTTTATAAACCTGGAATTCTGTGTCAGAAGGTGGCAAGAAGACTATTGGTATGAAACACCGAAGCGATGAGAAGGAAGTTATACTCCATTGTTTTTCTAGTTGCTTTGAAATTGCCAGGCCAAAATCTTTCTCAGGGACTGGTGCAGGTGTGTGGGATCCTACCTTGGATTTGTGAAGAGAAGCACTGAGAGGGGTTTCTTCTACTGTGTTTTGGACAGAGAAACAGCGCTTTACTGTCCCACCTTGTCCCTAATGCTGGCCTATGAAAAAAACTACAGTGTCCTAAGAAATTGGAAAATGATGTAGGAAGTAATAGCATTTGAGTAAAAAAAAGGAAAACTCATCCTGCAAGTTTCAGACTAGCATAACAGCACTTCTCAGATTTTGTCTGTGCACATAAATTTGCACCAAATCAATTGAAAGCGGAGAGTTTTTAGCATTGATTTAAACTGGAATAAATCCCTACAGATGCACATTTGAAACTGGAATATAGTGCTTCAGCTTAATTCAGTAAGCTACTGAGTTCAGCTTAGTCAATATTTTAGTTATTTTGATTTAAATGCCTGAAGACACCTCTCCAGTATGTTCAGCACCTAATCTACTATTAACATTGCATTTTAAAATTCAACAGCATAAAACAATCAATTCAAGGTGAAATCAACCAGCTGCCTATAGAAAACTCCTTTTTCTTTTTTGTCATTTGAGAAGTAGACCTTCGCCTGCCTGAGAAAGAGATTTTGCAGGTCAGAAGCTCAGTGAAATCAACTCTAAGACAGATGTGCCAGCAGCAATTTAATTCAAGTTAATTAGGAAATCGAAAAACAAAATAGTCTCAGATGATCTAGTTAAAATTGTGTATTAAGCTTTTGCGAGCAAATGTATCTAGGAGAGGATAATATTCCAACTTTGTTACAGAGACAAGTGGCTTTTGGATAACGTGCAGCCAACTAATGAATAGTTACTTATCAGAGAATTTAATTTGGCTCTAGTGATATAATTTCAACTAAATAGATAATTTGCTTTACATATGAGCTTTATATTGTAAAACTTCATAGCTATTACTGCATGCATATGTTGCTAGGAAAAACAGGGTTTGTAATTACCCATCTTAGTTATGTCTCTATAATCAAAGTGAATGCATAAGTTTAAAAAACCATAGAATCATAAAATGGCTTGGGTTGGAAGGGACCTTAAAGATCATTTGGTTCCAACCCCTCTGCCCCGGGCAGGGACACCTTCCACTAAGACCAAATTGCTCAAAGCCCCATCCACCCAGGCCTTGAACACTTCCAGGGATGGGGCAGCCACAACTTCCCTGGGCAACCTGTTCCAGTGTCTCACCATCCTCATAGTGAAGAACTTTTTCTTTATATCTAATCTGAACCTACCCTCTTTCAGCTTAAAGCCATTGCCTTTGCCCTATCACTACATGCCCTTGTAGAAAGTTCCTCTCCAGATTTCCTGTAAGCCCTTTTAGGTACTAGAAGGCTGCTATAAGGTCTCCCTGGAGCCTTCTCTTCTCCAGGATGAAAAAGCCCATCTCTCTCGGCCTGTCTCCATAGGAGAGGTGCTCCAGACCTCTGATCATCTTCATGGTCTTCCTCTGGACTCACTCGAACAAGTTCATGTCCTTCTTATTTTGGAGGCCCCAGAGCTGAATGCAGTGCTGCAGGTGGGGTCTCACTAGAGCAGCGGGGCAGAATCATTTCCTTCAACTTGCTGGTCATGTTTCTTGTAGTGGAGCCCAGGATACAGTAGGCTTTCTGGGCTGCAAATGCACACTGCTGGCTCATGTTAAGTTTTCCATCAACCAACACTCCTAAATCCTTCTTCTAAAGCTGCTCTCAATCCAGTCTCTGCCCTACATTATCTCAGCACCTTCTGCAGATTCCAGTGGAGAAAAGCTTTCTGTCCTAATGTCAAAAACAAAGTTCTGCTAGTCTGGTTTTCCTTGTTAGGAAAACTGAGATGCTGATAATCCAAGGCCAAAATTTTCCATGTCACCTCAAGAATTTTGAGAGCCAGGTGCCATTTATTTTATCCAAGTCTCCAAGCAGCTATGAAAGAATCCTAGCCTACATAGCACAAACAGTGACAACTGTTCCTGGCCTGCAGAAAATATATGGACTCTGAGCACATTTCCTTTCCACTGCCACATATTTAAATTTAAATCTTGCTGTTTAAGCTAGACAAGAGGCAGTGCTTGACCATACAGACATGAGAGAATAACAATACATAAAATCTTATTCGGACAATTCAGAAAGGCTTCTACAAGGCTCTGTAGGGTAAATAACCAGTAACACTCCTCTTTGTGTGTATTGCTGGGGGAAGGCCAAGGCTCTTCATAAATATTAAATAAAGCTATTTACAACAAAGAAATATCCCAGTATAGTGTTAGTTTTCTTCCTGAATGCTATTACACTTCAACGTGTGATCTTTAGCCTTTTCAATCCAAGCCTTGCTCACAGCAGAATGAAAGATATATTCTCTCAAGAGACAAGCTCAATAGCCAATAAACCATACTAAGCAGACAGTTCATACAGAAAAAAATTAAATGTTGAGTTCTTAATGCTCTTATTTTATCTCCCTAAACATGACCATACCATCATCATACCATCCATACCATCCATACCACCAGATGCAACACGTTCCCATTGGCTTCATTGCTCAAAAATGTGTAGTAGAGTGCTATTTATAATGAAATAAAGTAAAATAACACACTCCAGATTCCAGAATCAGAAAGTTAGGCCTGAAGGGGAAGGTCATCTGTGTTCATTTCAACTCTAAATTATCTGCAATAGTTTGTCTAATCTGCTTGACAGTGTTTTATATTATGGTATGTTTTAACTGGCACTGCTTACCTCTGGTACATCAGACTTTCATGCCACTAGCTTAATTTTTATTCTTTCTGAATTTTCCTCTGGGATGTGGAAACCTTTCACTTCCATTTTAAATTTTGCATTTCCTCTGATTGTCTACTACCACTTCTAATCCTTTTTTATCACTGGTCAAAGAGTATACCTCCCAACAGCAGAGCTGTATGTCAAGCTTCTCTAGATTAGACTGGTTACTTACTTACATCTCCTACTTCCCATGCACTTTGTTTAAGAGATATCCATGGTCTTGAAGCAGACCAACACAAACCAAAAAAGTTCATTACTGATCTAAGGTACAGCTGGTAAAGTGAAAGGTGCAGTGATGAAAAAGGTACTCGTAGCACAAACTCTACAGAGCAGGCTTCTTTGAAGGGCTGAGCACCATGGCAGCAGGATACACTGAAGTGCAAGGAAATTAGTGGAAAAACACTAATTTTTTTTCCTACTAATGCAGTGCACAGCTCCTTCATACTCTTTGAAAACAGTTCATCTGTGGGACACATTGAAGTCTCCTGTTATCCTGAAAAACAAACTTCAGGAGTTATGACTCAGACTCCTGGTATAGGTCACAAATTTAAAGCTAATTTCACAATTCAAGTGTTTTTATAAAGATGGTTGAAACCATGGAAAAGGTTACATTGCTGTTAAGCAGCAGAACTTTTAGTCTGGTTCTCTTTCAAACCAAGAAGATATCCAACAGGTCAGAAATATATAAAAAGAGGCAGTAGAAATTATTTGTTGCAGAACTACTAGCATATTGTTACAGAAGGCCTTTAGCAGAACTGAGTATCAAGTGCAAACTTTTTTTTTACAATACTGGTAGCTGATGTAAGCTATTAACATTGAATTGTATTTACAAAAATTAATAAAAAAAAACCCCCTAGCTCATATTTACTTGCAAAATTCTTTCAAGAGCACTCTATGAGGATGTTGAGGGACTTATTAGGTGATCTCCTTAATGCCACACAAAAGCTTGCAAACAAAATATTTTCATATCACAGTTGAAAGCATCAGCAGATTGCCTCTTGAGACAGCAAAGAACATTGCTGCTTGTCTTCAAAAGCATAAGCACATTCAATACCACATGGAACAAGGAAAGCATGACATATTTGGCCTAACAGCTCTGGGGAATGAGGCCAACTTTCAGGTATTCTTTGGAATTCTGCTTCAAGAAGCCTTGTGATGATTCCCTTGAACCACTGCCCTCTTCCCTTCACTTCCGCTGATTTCTTAATGAGGGGTTTCTTTAGGTCCTCACATGATCTATTTAAACCATCGAGAAATATTGGCAATTTCACTGATCACAATATGTACATAAAAAGCCAAGTTAAACCATGTGTTAACTTTCTTCACCCATGCTTGGTGAATTAGATCAGCCTCGTGTGATAAAGACTGTCTGAATATTGGTTTACTGGCTTCTCCATGAAAACATTAGGTTTTGTAAACCTGCTTGTCAAGTGCAGGAGAAAACAGTCTTATACGGTCTAAGGCTGGATAATGCTTTGAGCAACCTGCCCTAGTGGAAGGTGTCCCTTCCCATGGCAGGGGAGTTGGAACTAGATAATCTTTAAGGTTCTTTTCAACCCAAACCATTCTATGATATGATTCCATGATAAATATTTTCTAAGTAAGTTAAATATTTAAGATTTCCATCATTAATCTGAACTATACTATACAGCACACCAATTGCTCCTTTCAAAAGTCCCTGCACAATAAGACCATGGCAGAGAACAAATTTTGCCAGTGCTCTCAACTCTCACTGAGCTGAAGGTGACATTAAAAAATGTCAGAAATCACCATTTACCACATCTTCAAACCTGAAATTTAATTCATAGAAAGAAAACATTAGAAGGGACAGGGATGGGGAGTCTTTGTTACTGAGATGCTCAAGTTCCTCTGTGAATTATTGGGAAGCTGGAAACATTTAGGCACCTAAAAATCCCATCTTTGATTTGTACACTTATAGAAGTTCAGGGGGGATAATGATATTAAACAGTCAGTATAACCTCACAATCCCAAAACTGCCAAGCCTTTGGGAAGTCCTGTGTGCCCCTAGTTGTGTTTGTTACCAAAGAGTAATTCACAGCAGAAATTTGAAATTACTCCAGAAAAATCATGGTTGATCTCCTTTCCTTTAAACATTCTCTGTGGCAAAGGCAGAATAAAAAGTTTGGATTAAGTCACTACAGCAGCTCTGTATCATGAGGATTTTCTCTATATAAGAGAAAGAAAAAATAAAAATCTTCAGCTATCCAGGTATGTGAGTTATAAAAGTTTTGTACTGTAGCTTTGAGAGCAGAGGGAAAAGTTTATGCAGTTTATACTTTTAAACTGCATACACAATTTGGTTAAAGCAAATTGAGCAATGTTATATATAAAAAGCACTAGCATTTAATTAGTTTTAAATAAGCTCACCCATGTGCAAAACGAAGGATGACAGGTACAAATCAAGACTGTGTTGTATACCTAAAAAATCTATGAAGAGCCACATGCACACATATGGACAACATCAGAAGCAGAAAATCCAGCCATAAGGAGGCATAAATCTGCAAAGAGCAGGTTAATTAGACACATGGGAGTGATAAATAGAAAATAACACATGATTACAAAACGAATCATAGAATCATAGAATAGTTTGGGTTGGAAAGGACCTTAAGATCATCAAGTTCCAACTCCTCTGCCATGGGCAGGGGCACCTTGCACTAAACCATGAAGTCAAAAAAAGGACTAAAGTTTTCAAATGGAAAAAGACCAAATGGAAGTGAAGACAGTTTAAGTACTAAAAGAATGAAAAGCAAATACAGAGCCATAACCTGTTGGTAAGGGAGGAAAAAAAAACCCAAACCCAACTCTCTAAACAAGTACTTTTGTTGCCATCATGGAAAGAGATTAGAAAAGTTTCTTTATGCCAGAATTCTCTAAGATCAAACATATCAGCTGAGCTGTTGAGAAGAACATGCACTGGTAAAGATTGCTATGCAAGTGAACATTGATATGAGACAGTATAACATACTTTGATATGGAACAAGAAAATGAGAACGGATAATAATGGGGGAAAAAAAGCATCTAGAAAGAGAATAAAATGAGACAAACCAGACTGTAAAGTAAAAGAAAAGAAAAATTACAATACAGTCAATGGCAAATTAGGTAAAGTAGGAAGAGTTATCAATGTGATTAGCCATAAGGCCAAGTCCTAAGATACCTTCAAAAAGAAACCAATTGATTAATAGAAGTAACTTTGGGGACATATAGTACTTGGTTAGGTAAATTTACTTATCTGAGATAAGCAAAGAAACTTTCACAAGGTATAAAAGTCTCCTCTGGTTGCAAAGCCTCCACAAAATAAAGGGAAAGAATAATTCCTTGGCTGTCTATGTGTCTAGGGCAGTTGTTCAACCAGATAAACATGTGAACAGACTACATGGGCAAAGTTTCCCACCAGTGTGGAAGAAGGATGGGAAAGTCCATTCCAGCCTGGTTCAACGTCTCCCATGTACAGCCACTTGGTAAGAGGTAATTAAAGATGCAATTGCACCCCCTGAAATATCAACCAGAAAAAAAAGTCACATTGTTTTTTGAGACAAACATCACCTCAGGCGAAATAATATATTTTCTTCTTCTTTTTTTAAATCAACATCAGATCATGGTTAGTCACAGAACAAGCTTGCAGAAAAGTTTTCTCATCCAGTGCAAGTTATTGTTCATTAATACACCTTTCCCTGGCCAATTCCACTCAGATCAGGTTAATATTTTAGGTTGGGGTTTTTTTGGTGGTTTTTTTGTTTGTTTGGTTGGGTTTTTTTTAGTTCTTCCTCTCCATGTTTTTTTACAAAAGTTGATTAACTGAATCACCAGGTCATCACCATCAATTTATCACAATTCAAATGACTTCTTCCAAATGTGCCTCAAATAGCTGCTAATATTTAGGATGTGCATTCCTGCTGTAAAGTAGTAGCACAGCAGTACATTACTTTCCACTTTCCATACTCACAACATTTCCTTATCATTCTTGCCACCGTATGTCTTCCTGAATAAAATTCCAGGCAGATTTTCTTCAAGTTTCCTCCTACATGTGAGTTATAGCATCAAAAAGTCAAATCTTCCATAGGCTTTGTGCTATACTTGTAACAAATGCTGGTGCTGACATTTGACCTTGCAAACCCGGTTAAGTGACATATAATACATGTTTTCCCATCACATACCAACCTTGTGACAGAGAAGTGATTTGTAAGGAACAATTTTACCTCCTTTTTTATTTTTAAATAAAAAATTCACAACCCATTCCTTGTGACTTTTCTTAACCTCAGTGTAAAGTTCATGCCTCTGTTTTTCATCACCTTATCACCTTCCACTATGAATCATAGAATGGTTTGGGTTGGAAAGGACCTTAAGATCATCTAGTTCCAACCCCCCTGACATGGATAGACACATCTATCCTCACTGAAGTAGTGAGATTATAAAATTGTAATCCTGCTTTTTGTTCTTTGATGGAGTTCATCCGAGTTTAGATTTTACTCCACACAGAATAGTAAGATATTTGACATGTTTTTACTCTGACAGTGAACTGACAACTGCCCTATATCTCTCTCAGGGAATGAAAGTTATAAAAGTGCTTTTACTCTCCACTGCAGGACTCCAGAATGGTTAAAGAAGGTACAAAATGTTTTAAGGCACAATTAATACCAGTGTTGGAATATTTTTTATCAAACAGTAATTTGTCAACTCTGAGAAGTGCAGAGCAAGACACAAACAGTGAATCCAACAAGAAGGAAGTACCACTGTGCTGTGCTACACAGAATGGGCATCCCCTCCACAGTCCTGAAGACATGAGAAATGGGAAAAGCAGGTCTAAAACTGAAAGGTATGCACTAGTAGTGAACAATAGAATTTATAAAGACTGATGCAGGGAGCAGAAACAATATAAACCTAAGAAAAAAAAAATGAAAGGTGAAAAGAGTCTTAAGTAATGACAGCTATTGTCTTAGTGTATCCTACTGTCCAGCAGAACAAAGCCATGAACTGATTGAAAATTAAGGGAGCAAAAAAAGACAGGAGTTACACATATAATTTAGGACTTTCTTTCAGTCTCATAAGGCAAAAAGGGAAATTACATCCGCTTAAACCAGAGAAGCAGTAGAGCTTCAGGATAAGCCAACTCCAAAGTACTCCAATACAATTAAGATATTAGAATATTTCTGACAAGATTAAATTCAGTAAAAGATGGGGCCAAGTGGTCAATTTGGGCTTATCAGAAGCTTTAAGGTATTTATTATAAAATGCCATTTCAGGGCATGGTTTGAGAAGAAGAAACTGCTTGAAAAAGGTTTCACTACTCCCATATCCAGAATGCATCTCAGTTTCAGCTCGGGGCAATAGGTGGGCAATGTAGTGTTTGACTGCGCTACATCAGAAGTTCCCTGTGTGAAACATATCAAGGAAATTGTGCCTGGGATTAGCGGTCATTCAAAGAAGGTCTTTATTTTCTCCATCTCTCTGCTTACATTCTTACAATTCTTTCCACAGAACAATCTGCTTTATTTCAAGCTTTGTTATGCTTGTTTTGTTGTAGTTGAATTAAACAAATCCAAACAAATGCACACACATAAAACCCCCAACCCAACATTACTACAGTGAAACAGAATATTTAAATAAGGTTGACCGTCAGTCATGTTTAAGAGAGAGTTACATGTAAAAATTTTCATTACATGCAGTAATTTATCACCTACTATGCTGCTGTGTGGACACTTGACCCATGGGAAATGCAATATAGAAGTCAGAATTGTAACAATTAGTATTTAATACCAATTTTCTTTGTTTCAGTATACTTTCATAATACTTTGTACAGTAGGTTATTTTACCACACTGAAAAAATTCTGTGCAAGTATATGTATACACAGAACAGTTAGAGGCAATAGAGGATTTACTGTCTGTACACAGTGTAACATATTTTGTTAAAACTTTGAAGTACCATTATATTAAGCAGAATATATTATGATGCAGAGATTAAAATGCGTTTTCAATTGATTCATATTTCCAATCAAATTTATGGGCAGCAGAGACATAATATTATCCGTGAAATTGTAGTAGATATGATAATAGCACCCAACTGCATCTGTGCTGTAAAAAGTATAACAATAGTGCACTATCACTGTCTCTAATTACATGCTATTCTTTAGAGAGTGGCAGGTGGCCAATGAAATGTAGATATAAAACCAGAATATAATCAGATGAAGGGAGATGAAGCTGTTATTGGCTTTTAGTTATGTAAATTAAGAATTTTACTCAACAAGTTATTTAGTCATCCTGATGAGTGGAAACATTCATTTGGAAGACTAATTATACAGTACTTACTATGATTAGAACACTCAATTGTACTTTATACTCTTTGGAATAGATACATCTTGAATTATATTAAGTTAGTGGTGAGAATGAACTTTGTTTATTTCTTTTACAGAAGATCTCCAAAGAAAACCTAGTACAGACAAAAGCAATTGGCACAGTGGTGAATCTGTAGGAAATGCTATCTCCTCTAAATTGGTTCTCTTTTGCTCTGCCTTTCAGACCTGCTTTGAGTCAATATCTTGCACACAAATGTACTTCACTAAAGCCAGTCTTTCAGGTGAAGCACGAATGGAGGTCCTGATCACTTGCAGTCTCTTGAGAGGCACAATACATTTGAAATGGATACCAGCTTTTGCTGATATCCTACCAGGATTTCTTAGCTGCTAGGCTAAGCAAATAGCAGACCTATTTCCTCCACAAATATTTGACTGAAGTATAAAATAAACTGCAACTTCTCTTGTGCCCATGACCATATCACATTTACTTCATACAAACATGGTTCTTTCATACCACAAATAAGACAATTTCCTACCAATGAAAGGACAATTTTCCCTTGACTTTTGCCAAAGGGGAAAAAGTCTCCATTATGCTAATTTCTAAAAGGCTGTGTTACTTAACTGTGTGAGCCACTCAAACAAGAATAATAGCATTTCACGATTTATTTAATGGATTTGTATGTCATGAACTGTGACTTACACAGGTGGGTAATCTGCAAGCAATCCATACAACAAGAATAATTCATTAAGATATTTTGCACGACAAAGCCCCCAAAATACTGTGCTCATGTCCATTCCAGAGTGGAAGAAATTAAATTTATGATATAATTGCTTCTTACACTGAACACTGTGGGATATGAGATAGGAGATGGCAGATAAGGAAAACAAGGGATCAAGCAGAGAGTTTATTCCCCAAAGAAGTAACAGAATCTATTAAAAGTCACTGTGAAAGTTTCCATTGATTTCTGCAAAGTGCTAAAATATTGTGGCTCGTAGCATTAAAAAAAAAAAAAAAAACAAAACCAGCCTAACAAAGTAATATAATGTGTTACTATTTATTGCCTCAGCTACTGAAAGTACAATTATCCTCTTTTACAGTCCCACTGACAAACACAAACCTCAAAAAGGAAATCATCTTTAGGATTCTATATAATCATACTATGGTTTTGTGCAATAATAAACACTAAAACTTTTTTTTCACCTTGTTAGTCTTTGTCTTCTTATCAGAATTTTTTAACTGAATCAACACTCTATTTTCAGATTTTTTTTCCCATTTCTAATTTTTACTTTTCTTTTTTGTGCAAATAAGGGAGCAGGTTTCCAAATGGCTACTGCCTGTTGAATAACCAGTTTCCAAGCCTACAGGGATAATCTCAGAAAAGGTGAGGTAGAAATGATCCAAATTTACAGATGTTTTCTTCTCTATGTTTTGTATATGACAAAAGATGCCAGGGTTTGAAGTTCTCCACTCTACCTTTTACTTGTTTAGAATAAAGAAAACCGCTTCCAAAACCACAACACTGTTGTTGTTCTCTTCATTTGGGAAATATTTCCACCTACTCACTCTGATTTAGGACTATGTTGGATACAACATGCTATAGAGGCAACTGGATGGCCTTAATCCCATGGCTACAGTAACTATTACAAGACACTTTCAATGAAGCAGTGTCTGACCTCCAATGCCTCATTTTTCTCTGAGAAAAAAGGAAAAAAAAGCTTGACCCTCTGTGGGTCCTTGTTGGTGAAGTGATGTTCATCAGGCAGTTTTTTGAATCCAGAAGATGAAGTGGAGCCCCTGGGATGAGAGAAAATTTTGCACCCACAGCTGTGTGTGGCAGGCCCCTGACTTTGCCACCCTCTTGTGAAGTTTCAGGAGCACCTACCTGCATTTAAAAGAATGGCTATTGTCCTGTGCAGCCCCATGTCTCCTGTCTCTTATCATCGAGGCCACCCTTTCAGTCACTGTCTGCCTTGCATCCTACTACCTTGTCACTCGTCTTGCTTGATGGCCAGAGATGGGATCTGCAGTACTGTTTTGTGGAGCATGATGACCACACCATCAGCTCATTAACCACCACACTGAGGGAAGGGAGAAGGGATGCATAGCAGAATTGTAGAAAAAAGCCTATGAGGGCTCTACTAACATGTCATAACTGCATGTGCAACTGGGATTAAGTAAGATTACAGGGTGGAAATTGTGTGGGTAGCTTTTGACTTTGTTAGTCACTGTGCAGGAGACCTCTCAGAATCCCAGAGGACTAGCTTTAGAAAGTGTAACAGCACTTGCAGTTAGCAGACCAGCAGTATGCATCATCCCTTCTCCAAGTCAAATGCCCTAATGCCACAAGAAGCCTCACACACATCCTTCCTTTCCGCCATGAAAGCATTTAAAGAATAACATTGCACCTACCAGGATAGCAGCATAAGATATACCCATAGGAAGCTCTCAGTGTTGGGTGGGAAAAGGAACAGAAAGATACATCTCTGCATGTATCTGCATATGATTCTTTCACCAAGTCACAGAATGGAGATTTTAAAAAGGCATCAGCACATGCAAGCTTTTCTAAACTGTCAAACAGGGAAGTCCTGGGTTCCATGGTATCCAAGCGTCTGGTGGGCTTGGCGATACATTTCCGTCTAAAGATCTGTTAGACAGACCTACTGGGTCTCACATAAGGAACAGCTGTCACAGGCCTCTAGAACCCTGATCTTCACATCCTTGAGTTCCTAGCATTGCCCACCAAATCTTCTTGCATTCTTCAGCTATCATAAGATTATCAGTCAGAATTCTGACTCCCTCACCAAGTCCTCTGCCTATGGAGAAACTCTGGACTAAACTTTTTATTTTATCATTTTGCTAGCATCAGCAGGAGATAGGGCTGAAGACAAGAACTGGCAACAGGCTGGCAAGTCCAAAATCTATCTAAGACACAAAGACAGGTACACCTACACTGTAGCTTAGACGAGGGCTGCTAGCCCTTGACTGAGCTGAAATAGGGCTCCTAGGCTCAGGTGCAGAAGTGGGTAGAGGCCCTGGATGAGGCTGATCAGGACCATTAAGTTCTATTAGTACCCTCAGGGCTCTGACAAACAGAGGCCTAGCTTCAAAACCATATTACTGCTCTAAAAATCCTCACTAATGTAAACATAGCAACTGTGGATATCAAGGATGAGAGCTAAGTACAAATGGAGGGCAAAACAGTGTAGTCACACTGTCTTGCATCTCTGGCAAAAAAGTCTTTTAGCCTTAATCTATGACTTTCATGTGGAACTGAAAAAAGATGTGAATAACTCATAAAACCCTCTATAGAATCATTTAATTTAAGAATAATCCCATCAGACACAACAGGCATGATACTTACCTATTGAATTCTGCCTCCAAACCAACTTTAAGGGGTACAGGCTAAAACTGAATCTTAGAGATTTTCCAGCTCAGTGGCACAAGACATACGTTGAAATTGCATTCCTAAACTTACAGGTTGCTCATCACAGTAACAACCAGGCCATCTGCTTGCTAAGACTCCCTTTTTGTCTCCTGAAACAGCAGAAAACAGTTTTGAAGCTGCCTAAAACTCATGCTCTTCTCAAATCAAATACATAAAGGATGGAAACAAAGTTTTATATTTTTATATTAATTTCTACTTTGGCAATTTAATTTCTTTAAATTATTAGAACTGGTTCAAGCTAAGATTTTTTTTTTTTCCTGAATTCTCAAAATCTATAAGAAAGGCCAGATTCAGACCCCATGTTTGGACGAGGTCTTTAGGTCTTCAGTAGGACATAGAGAGTAATCTAGCATCATCATATCTCAACATTGATATGTTGAGATTCGAACCATGAACAATAGTTGCAGTTCAGTTTATGATCACTCAGGAAGATTTTACTGGGGTGTACAAAATCTGAAAGACATCTTTTGTAGCCACAGGATAATATATTCCTTATCTGAAATGCCATCTATTTGAAATACTATTCCTGCCCTCTCCCTTTCAATTTAGCAAGATGGGTGTTTTGCTGACACCAAAAGGTAGAAGTAAGAAAGGTACCATGTGTCCCTGTGCAAGCAGACAACAGTGAAGTGATTTGTGACCTGTTTCTTATTTATATATTTGTTTGAATCTGTATGCATGGTTTTTATATGGTTGGTAGGCATAAGATAAAAAAAAAAAAGATTAAGCCTTCAGTAGGTCAACTATTGATATAAGAGTCTGAGCAAGCAACTGCAAAATTCACTATGGTAATTTATCTGCATGGGTCAATGGCTATTGACTGCCTGAAAATAAAGGTCGATCACAGTGATAGATTTCAGTGCCATAGCTATGAACATATATTAATAAACACAGCACAGACATGATTTTTGATTCTGGTGGAAAGGACAGATAATCAATATCCTTGTGTCCTTGCCCAGGCTGAACTTTCTACTTGGATTATGCTAATTAAAGACTAAATGAAGTGCTGATGTTTCCATATAATCAGTAGATGGAGGAAAACAGTAAAGTGGTAAACAGTTTTTGTTGGTTATTTCATGCAGAACTGAGCAAACAAAACACCTAAGCCATTTGTGAAAAGCAAGGTTTGTTTTTTGCAAGCATCCATTTCTGTTCCAGATATCATTTCTACTATATGCTTGCTACAAGAACAAAATCAGAACTTTACACTGCAAATAGACATGGTCAAGCAGTTTGGACAGCTTTTTGCACAACAGCCCAGAAGGTTTGGACTGTGTTTTTTATTCCAGACAGGTGGCCAAGCCGTAAAGGTCCACTCATCCCTGGATGTTTCATCTACACTGAGCATTGTTTTCTCAGATGTTTGAAACTCCCCTTTGAATAGATTCTTGGCAGTCTGACCCTACTTGAAGGCTACAATTCCTCTTCCCCTTATTTGCATCCCCTCCCTCCTTTGCCTGGCACTCGAACTTGTACAGCTGAACTAGGTGAGGGAGCTAATCCAGCTGAAAACTAACCACTTGATGTGGTGGGTGTAGGATGCAGATAGAAGAGCTTCCCTCTCCCCATGTGTTCTTGAAAATGTTAGGGGTATGGGAATAGAACTATGCAACTGAGGCAGGGTTCAGCAGTCTGGCCTTAAGCAACCATAAGCTGTGGAGGATGCACCCTGAGATTCAAACTGCAAAGGCGTGAGGTTAAATACTCATCATGTGTAACCTGTTGTTCTGCAAAATGATTGAGTATAAATCACTTGACTGGGACAAGTATTCTATTACACCATTTGACTTCTTTATCTGGTCATTGCAAGAAATGCCTACATTATTGAGCTATTTTGTGAAATAACTGGCATTAATTTTACAGCCGTACTGTGAAACCAGCTATTGAGTGAAATGACTAAAACTTCTACTCATTTAGACAATAGAAAAGGCATTGTAAAAGTAAGTGCTAATTTTCTGAAATCATATGTGGAACTTCATGGATCCAGGGGTGAGTGTAAAAGACTACACAGTACTATAAATATACATAGTAGAAATAGTTTTACGACTATTTTTGAGTTAGCAATTCCATAATAATCAGGAACTAGGTCTTTTACATATTATCTACCTATTATTTTCCATGTTTTCCTGTTGTGAATAAAAACTTTCACCAGTTCTCAAACTGCTTAGGTTTATAACAGAATAGTGACATAGTTCTTTTCTAAATATTTTAAATTACCTTGCATGCAAAATAAGCAGTTTGATTACATATAAATATTTAAACTGCAGATTCCTAGATTATCCCAGGTGAAAAAGGCTTTCAAAATTGTAATTTCAGTTCTACACCTACACATGAAAGCACACAGAAAATGGCAGGTGCTATTAAATTTCTGTCTCTCTTCAAACCAACTGTTTGAAAAGTGGATGCACTTGGATAAGCCTGCATCTAGGTGGTAGCCACATACCATTTGAAAATAATCAGTTAATGTGCTCAAATTACAATTTTTTACACAGAACAAGGTCATTTTACACTTGCATTATATTACCTTTTGGTTCTATCCATTTCTTCTTTCACTGTACAAAAAGTTGGCATCTTTTTCTGAGACAGGACAATGCCTATAATAAAGAAAACAGCAATGTAAAAAGTACTGTCAGAGACCTATAAATAGGAGCGAGCTCGAAACAAATCAAAAGCATAATAACTAACTTTTTCTTTTTTACACTTTTCTTCTCCTATCATCTCATATTTTTAAATTTTTAACTTCATTGAATCACAGAATGGTTTGTGTTGGAAGGGACCTTAAAGCTCATCCATTTTCAACCCCCCTGCCATGGGCAGGGACACCTTCCACTGGACCTACTTGCTCAAAGCTCTATCCAACCTGGCACTGATCACTTCCAGGGATAAGGCCTTCCTTGTTTCTCCCTCTGAATTGAACCTCTACACCAAGTTAATTTGCCTTCTTGCAGCCCTATCAGGAAATGAGTTTTAATTCAGTTTCTTACAAAAAAAAGGAATTCTGCAGGAATTCAGGATACCCCTTTCCTTCCAAAAAGGACTGAATTTTTACTAAGCTATAAATATGCATAGTATTATTTAAGTTGAATGTAACAGGAAAAATATTTTTCTGCTGTAATTTGTCTCTGTTAAATTTAGCTGAATTTGACCTTTAAACTCAGTTTAAATTAAAATTGCAGATTTTCCAAACTTTTTAAAATTTTCTTTTCATTGGAGCTAGACATCAAATTTAAACTGAGTTTATTAATAGTTTACTTTCTTTCTTAAAAGAACATAGTAGTCTCAAAAGACTTTTCCCTGCACAAGCAGTAATTTCTATTTTCAAGTGAACATTTTAATTCTTGTCATTTTGTAGCTGACTATTTCCCCTAAAGCAGTAAGATGACTGAGGTTTTGCACAAACCTACATTACATATGAGCTGTAAAACTTTTAGCTACTTTGCATTAACCTGTAAGGTTAGATTTAAGTCTGTGCTTAAGATTTAAACAAATTCTTAAATATTTGCCTTTACGGTTGCTTGAATTAAAATTTCAACATTTATTTAGGTACTGTTTCATATTTGCTGTTGCTAACTCCTGTCAAGTGACTGAACATATTTTAAGGTACATGTTAAAGCCTGAGTACAACATAACATTATCTATATGTATGCAAAATACCTTGCACTTGATCATTTCCATCTTTCCATCAAGTAGACTGGCAGCATTCACAATAGCTAAAGCTGTGGAAGCAGAATAGACTTTTTTAGTTCTTTGACCAGTTTTCCCACTCACACACTCAAGAAAATGAGTTCTTATCAGCTAAACTACTTAAATCTCCCACCTTTCCATCCATCTGCTGAATGGGAAGAGAGTTCAAATCAATTGAACCATTTAATTTCACTATAAATGAAAGTTTTTAGGTGTCTTAATGATCTTTTCCCCTTTTTTACCTCCACTGCTTCTACACATACGTTTCCCAAATTTCCTTTTGAAGGTGTCAAATAAAGGTTGAGACCTTTCAAGTCTTTTTCTCTTTAAATAACCCAAACTACCTTTAAGCTATAATACCAATCTGTGGGTTGCACTGGCTTCCTGGCAATCAGTAAAAGTTGGTACACGTATTTCATTTAAATAAATAAATCTGCAGCCTTGAATATTGCACAGTCATTGTACAATATAAAATCAGATTAAAACAAAATTCTACTGCCTTATGCCAGTGGTAGACTTTCTACCACTAATAACCACCCTGTGGTGTCACAGTGGTATAAAGAAAATCAGTTCAAATATAAAGACTGGCTATTGATCTGTAAGTCAAGCCATTTATATCAGGCATCTGACAGCTGAGCACTCTAGAGCCCTCCTCGTCCATGTACCTGGCCCTCTTTCCCATGGGGAGACATTTTGGAGATTACTCAGCTCATTCACGTGTGGTATCATATCCCACCTAGGGCACATAGCCAGGGTCTTGGGTATCTCAGTTCAGAAGAAAGTTACCTTTGTGTGCTTTTCATAAATCAAATATTAAAAGTTGCAGAGATTTATGTATATTTTTAATCTGAAAGTACTTTTCTCTTTAAAATGACTTTGCGCTTTTTAAAGCTAATTAAGCAAAATTACATCATAGATTATTTTAATCTTCTTAATATCTGGAACTCATCATGGTCTTTTAAATGATTATATGACATGAAATATGAATACATAGGTAGGGTGATTCTGCCTATACCTCTGTCATAATGACTCCAAACCAAACAATGTTATCTTAACTCTCACAGCTACATTCACCCCAATGGTAATTCAAGACATTTCAAGTGGTACATGCAGACACACTAGAGACTGCAATTATATACTTACATACTTACTATTCTCTTTATCATTAAAACCTTCCAACTGTTTAATACTGAGTTTTATTGTGGGATTTGTTTTTTGCTTTTTTTTTCACAGAGCACAATGGAGCTCCACTGTCATTGGGTTTGTTCAGTAGAGTGGGCATGAGTTCATGATGGAAATGATTCAAGTTAACACACTTTAGCTATGCAGTTTTCATAATCTCTGCATTATTTTCCACAATAACAGGTGGATTAAAATTTACTGTGTGTTGTTGCAACATATCCCATGAAATTTCCCTCAGGATGGAGTGTCATATGTCATGCTGTAATTTCAGTGCAGAGGTGCTGCCTCAGACATCAGTGGAGAACAGTAACATTTGCAGCAGGCTTATAGCAGCATACCTCTGCAAGGGTGCTTCAGAGTCAGGTTTTGAATGGGTTGTTTTGATGGTGGAAATCTGTTCCACACTTATCAGACAAACCTCTTCACTCTGCTCCAGTTGAATTTTTCCACTATTTCCTTTGAAATAATGGCTTTCTGAGCAGTTGTACCAGGGCGATACGCATGGCCTCTCTTCTGGATCGGGAAGATAATTGACCTAGGAGCAGGCTCCAGGTCCTTGGGCTGGACAGGCAGGGGTTTAACAATGTCCACATGTCTTTGACTAGCTGTGACAGCTTGCATCATGTTTTGAGCTAGCCTTTTAAAACAAATTTTAATGCCCTCTGATTAACTATATTGTGTTTCTGATTGTAACCACCATAACTTATACAAATACAGAAATTTATGATTTAAAGCCATAGAAGTATTAATTCAGCCAAACAGCGTGTCATTTTAGTGCCTCTCAAATAATTAGAAGCATTAACACTAGTGTTGGTGTTTACATTCTCCCTCAGCTGGGGAAGGAACAGGGCGGTTACCTCCTGTGTGATTGTACATAAACTAAAGGGTAAAAATGTATCTCAAGGCTTTAGATTAAGACAGGTTTTGCTTTAATAAAGACGATGGTAGTCTTCCCCAGAACAGCAGGCATGGCTGGCTGCCCAGTGCAGAAAGTCCTAGAATCATAGAAACATAGACTGGTTTGAGTTGGAAGGGACCTTAAAGATCATCTGGTTCCACCCCCAGTAAGTAAGAAGGTTGTTGCCTCACTTCCCTTTTTGGAGGCAAACCTGCCCCCATGAGACTTCAAGGAGTAAGATTTTTATAAAGCCTTAGTTTGGGCAAAGTGGCTCTTTCTCCCCCTTCAATCTGGGATGCCTACATTGGGCATAGTGAGTCTACAATATCGCCAAAGACATTCTCTGAGAAGATAAAATATGTATATATAAACAAGGATATAACAATCAGCTGGATACTCTTAACTCAATGCAAGAAGTTCACAGTGACTTTTCCTATATGTGCTTGGTCACATCCAGTAGTGGCTCTACTGCCCAATGTTCATTAAATTACAATGGTTATTAAAACACACTTCCTCTCTGGTCAGCTGCACTCTATATCTGAGTCCAAGCACTTCAACATTTATCAAGTACTAATATGCCTTCATAAAGCAGACATGTACTGTAGATGAATAGTTATCACCCATCAGCCTGCCAGCCAAGCAAACAAAACCTGGCATACAAGTCCAGGTAAGTTGTGATTCCTTCTTGGTACAAAAGTGTTCAGCAGAGTAGGGTACTCTGAAGGTGCTTCACACCTCAATCAGGTGCCAGAAATCACCACACTTTTTAAGGCTCTATGGACATCAGAAATACATGGTAATCTTAAATTGACTCATGGTGTTAATTAAGTAGAGTTGGTCAGGTAATTGTTGACAAAACATTTTAATAGAGTTGACAGACTTGGTGATGGGAAAAGATGACTTTTAATGAGTCTCTACCTTATACAAGTTTTTTAAAAAATAAGAGCAACAATAACAGCAAAATCAACAGAAACCCATGTGACTACTTGTCTAGACATTTCAGCACATTAATACTGGGGGGAGAAGGAAAGCAATGAAAAAATGTTTCAAAATCAGAACAGTTTCATTGATTCAACCTTTTAATATCTCTTTATTAGCAGTTTAGAAACTTTTTCAAGTTCTTAACCCTTAAAAGACTCTCCTAAATGGAAAAATAGCTCCTTAGCAACCAGTACATCACATTATATTAGACACATGAATATTTCATGTAAAATGAAACCACATGAAGGAGACAAACATCTAGCAAGAACAAAGATTCCCCTTAGCCTCTCTGTTTTGTCACAGTATTGCTTTGATGGTGGGGTTTGTTTTTTTCATTTTGTACTTAACCTTTTTGTACTCATTTTTGTTGAAGTGTTTGATCTTTTTTCTTTGACCTCTCTCACCATCTCCCCTCAGCCTTTTCCCTCTATCATTGCCACCATGTGGACCAAGGATGACTTTCCTAATGGCCTGTGTGGCAGTGGGCGCAGTAGGATGGATGGAAAAGTATCCTCATCTTCCTGACGGAGGGACAAGTGGCAGGAACAAGGAGGTAGGAGTATTAGCACATCTTTCTCTTGAGGGTGAGATAGGGTGGGGCATTACAGAGTGAAACTGGTAGAAAACCCCTACTAGGTAGAGATTCTGGTCTTGGTGACTTCACAGGTGTAGAGAAGAACCCAAAAACAAGACCAGACCTTCTTCCCTCATAAACGTACTAGAGGTCAAGATCTTTCTGGGCAAGATACAGACTAATACTTACGTCTTTAAAGTAAGGACTACAGAGAGAAGAGGAGATGCAGGAAAAGGATGAGGTATTTCCCACCCCAAGGATATGCAGAAATTTTCGGTCTTCCTTTACTGGCTCTTTTTTGCAGCACAAGAAAATGTCATAAATTTGACAACCTATTCTCAAACTGTCCTCATTGGTGGAAAACAGGCCTGTGGTTTAAGATCATAAAAGTCCAAGAAAAAGTCTCTTAGGAGTTCCAGTTTTATTTCTTAGTGACTCACCTTTTCTGTTTCTGTACATCAATCCTTCTTTTCCTGCTGCTGAGAAAGATACAGAAAAAGAATTTATGTATCCTCAAGCCTCAAGATCTTTACCATTGAGGGATGGCTGCAAACAGATCCACGAAATATACTGAGCACGCAGTACTGGCAGTGTGCAATGTTTGCTTTGTGTCATAGCATTATTACATAGCAACATTGCAAAGGAATGAGTCAATGCCAGCTCCTATTGATGTGACGTCTTTTGAGAGTACATTCAATGCATTCATGCCTTTCCTATATCCCAGAATTTAGGGAATTAGATATAAATTTTATCTTCCTTTGCTAGAAACTTATAGAAGTTTATTTTCTCACTTCTTCTCCAGGCTGCTTGCAGACACAATTCACAGAGCAACAAAGGAAACTGCAAGAAAACAGATAAGGTTTAAAAACTTCAACAGGAGAAAGGAAAAATTGTAGCTGCATAGAAAGCAGTGCTAATATTTTAATTTTTAAACCAAATATACCTAAAGAAAACTAGCATTGTCATTATGTACCTGCAGGGAGAAGCTGGAGTATCCAGAAGACACAGAGAGGAAGTTAGTTAAAGACAACACCCCTACACGCTTTCCACAGTCCCATAGCTAGTTAGTTGAACGTTTACAGGTTTAAAATTGCCAGGTTTTCTTCCACCTGCTACCTGAGGAACAAATTTGTTAGCGTGAGCTATCTGTGCCACCATGTGGGAGCTTGCAGGAAGTGCAGGAGCTCCCTGTAACCTGCGACCAACATTCTCTCACCAGAGCTTTCCCTTTAAATAAACTGGCCTGTACTGCAACTCTCTACCACCCCGGCTGGCTGTAAGGAAACACCCCAAATGACACACAGTCAAAGAAGCTTAATCTCTTCAGCTTTATTTGCCGATTGATTAGAGTAAAAAAAGTGCACTGCCAAATTCAAAAAACTCCTAAATTTCAGTATAAACAATCTTTGTGGCAGTTGTAATCTGTGTATTTGCCACAGACATTCACATCCGTCATAAATCACCATTGACTAATGAACAGCAAGGAGAGTTTCTCCAATAAAAATCACATAACTTTAAATGGTGAAGGAGGAACCATCAGCAGACACTGCTCAAACACATTCATTAAAACAGTTTAGTTGCTGGGAAAGCATCTGTGTTTTGGTGCAGGCAGTTGCAGGCAACCTCAGGACCATCAGTGTACATTTTTGAACCATTCAAAGACAGAGGTAGTCAGAGTTACAGAAATAAAATACAAACACTAAAAAAAAAAAAGAAAAAAAAAAAAGATAATTTTGTAAAGGCTAAAATACTCATGCAAAAAGGAAAAGAGCATCTTGGCTCTGAGTATGCTGGGAACCCTTTCAATCACCTATTTCCTACAAACCATTGTGGAAGTGTAACTTACCTAAGCAATGTTAACACATAATCTAAAAAGAGAGAGTTTGTCATTAATACCATTCCAGAAAGACTTCATTGCCTTATGTTTGTTTAAGCTGTCAGAAAGGTTTCTGCACCTATCATACACTCAGTAGTGGAGCTAGCTGGAAAAGAAGTGGGTGTAAAGAGGAGCTGTATGCATGTTAGTATTATCATTGTTTATTTCTACTCAGTTCTTTTTATCTACTAATTTTTATCTACTAATAGGACAGCAGTGGGTTCCCAGGAAAGTCAAAGGTCAAAGACTATTGATAGAATTGTCTGATGTTGATGAAGTCTTCAATTCCCAACCTGGATCTGAAGAAGACGAGAGGGTGAATGAAAGACAGTGTTACCGTCCTGAAGTTTTCCAGCATGAACCAAGGGCAAACACTTTGATCCAACTGTATCCAGACCTAGCGTGAATGAGGTCCTGTGAAATTTAATCTGATTATCATTGAAATAATAATATCATTCTCGCTGTGTGAATTATGTGTATTTTACCAAAGTTGAGAGGTGCACAAATCACTACATTGTAGCTGCCATTTTACCTTACTTAACTTGGATGACGTTTAAATAATACTCTTAACCATCTTCTTGGTTTGACTTCTTATGCAATAGCCCATCTTGGCTAACCTTTATGTCCTTACTCAGTGTTTTCCAAGTGGCATTTGAGGATATCTGATTAGGTACACACGGACATGGAGACCATAATTAAAAATAAATCTAGAAAACTGACATTACACTTTCCTCTTCTTCCCACGCAGTAGGGAAAAAAGGTCAGCTGTGGGAGTTAACGGCTGTAAGCACCTTGCAGAGAAAACTGAACCTCTTGAAGCACTGAGTTCCTATACATTTTCCAGTATGAACTTAAGTTGTCCAAGTCAGAGAGTGCCATGGGAAATTCAGCCACAGGTCCCGCAGCAACTACAGCATTACAATACCATGGAGGCATAGGAGCGCTGGTGCTTGGTGCACTGAGCTAGAGGGCAGTAGCATCCAGATTTTACTCCTTGATCAGCCAAAGACTGATGCTGGTTTTGCATCCAACCCTTTTTATTACCTATTTTGTTTGAAAATCACACAGGGGAAAGACAATCTCCCAGCCTGGGCTTGCATGGAGCTGAGCAAACCAAGTCAGGCTCAGTGCCATACCTCAATATGCTGATACAAGGCAATCAGAAATTGGTTGCCTATGACACAACAGCCATCTGTCACTTCTTTTATCTTTGCTGTCTACAGTGGAGGCCAAAAGGGTCCTTAGGCTCTCTCCCTATGAACGTTTGCTGCTATGGCCCAAGCTCCAGCTCCATGCAAAGTGTCATTGCTACTTTATCACTGCTGAGATTTCAGCCCATGCTGTTCAGCACAGAAGACCCTGCCTCTTGGCTGCACATCTTGCAGCCCAGCTTTGTCATGCTGATACTGATAGGAGCCGAGAGTACTCAGTCTCAGCTTGCATTGCTAGCAAGAGCCTAGCACAGGGTGAGGGAAAGAGCATAGAGAGCTCCCCCCATGTCCTCTTTTCCGGCAAAATGCCAGAGACCATCTCTGCTTTAGTCAATCTGTTCCCCACATCCCTGGGAAGGGCACGATCACCATGCCAGGGCCTTCCCTAACACCCTTGCTCACCCCAAACACACCAGCTTCTGCAGGAGCATCATGAAGAGACAGAAGAGTGGGCAACATCATGTCAAACTTGCAAGCATACATCATATCGTAGCATCTGCTGGTGATTGGCCTCAATTTTATCCCACCATTGCACCACATTTTCAATGGTTTGGGGTTTTTTTATTTGATTCCCCTGTGCACCAAGTGATCTGGGTGCACACTGAACAGGGAAGGACCCTTCATCTCTCCTATGTTGTTCCACGAAGTAGATGGAGACATGATGCAAGATATCACATGTAATCTCTCAAATGTGGTGTTTCTGGAAGAAACGAAGGTTGTCACAAACACCACTTTAATGGCCCAGTCTTGCCTTAAATGAGGTGGGACTCTGGCAGAAGCAGCAGCTGCTAAATAAGGGCAGTAAAATGACATCTGCACATGCAGAAATAGACTTGGGAGTTGAGAGTGCTGCATATTTTCTTTTCAAGATAATTCTAGCAAGAATGAAATAAAGTAGAAGAGGTTTAATGCTAGGGAATCTAATCACATTGTATTTTTATTATTATTTAAACACATCTACTAAAATAGACTCAATGAAAGTTAAACAAACTCACTAACAACTTAGTTTTCATTCGGTAACCCAAGGTTTTCCAGAGATGTATGAGAAACATAAGAGAAAAGCTCTCTGCCTCCATTAATGTTTTATGTCAGAGTTATAATTTTATTCCAGAACTGCCTTGTTTCAGCCTCTGAGAGTAGTATTGTAACATCTTGGAAACTGTAGTGTAGAACAGTTTAATTACTATTAGATGGTTAGATCAACAGTGTGAAAGCACTGAACTCTTATTGATGAGGAAGCCAGCAAAATTAAACCACTCACTGGAAATAGTTCCTTAAATACTTCTGCAATACCAGTGAGAATTTTGTTCCTAGATTAAAATTCCAAGCATTGTTCACTAACTATTTCTTCAAGATGTTTTTTTGAGTGGTTGATTTTTTTTTTTTTGACTAGTGACAATAAGTGGGATTTTCAGAATTACTTCAGCAACACGGATTCCTACATCCCATTACTAGAAAGGCCCCAGAGTTTCCAACACCTCCAAAATTGGAAGTACCTAAAGCTAACACTTATTTTTGAAATCTGAGATGAAATCTAGTTTTATGACTACTTTTGGTGTTTGAGCACAGAAGTGTCTGTGTTGGAATAATTTAACTGAGGAAAAAATCGCACTGTAAATTTACTATATTACTGAAAATGCAGGGTTTTTTGGGGCAAAAAAACAAAACAAACCACACATAAAAAAAAAAACAAACAAAAAAAACCCTACCAAACCACTAAACAAACAAACAAAAATCAAGCAAACAATAAAACCCACAAACATTCTGGATTTGATGTGCTGAATTACAGAAGAGCTTAATTAGTTTGCTCAAAAGTAGCATTGTAACATTTCTCATAAACGGCCAAAAAGAAGAATCACGTTAAGACTTCTAGTGGGTAGAAATAAATCTTTCACATGTTTTTAATAGCATGTATGATGCTTTGGAACAGGCTTTTCCATAGTCTTACCCTGCTGAGATTAATGAGCCTAGTTACAGGCAGAGAGAAGAAGGAATCCACTTTTTTTTTTTACAACTGGCATTTAGGAGCAAATGAAATCTTCTGGAACGCTAATTCAAGTAACGTAGTGGTTTGCCAGCTTTTCTCACATCTTAATGATGTACAGTAATAAAATACTTTATGATGATGAGAGGGTTCATTGGGTAGCTTTTTGAATGGCTAATTTTGTCTTGTGTATTCCAGGATACCAAACACTGCTGACTAAAATTGTTCAGAAGAGTCTCAGACTTAGTGTATGGGGGGGATTAACAGCATTTAAGAAGCTTTTAGAGGGCAGAATACAAATGAGCACTCAACTAAGGAAGAAAAAATATCAGTTAAAAAACCAAACCAAACAAAGGAAAGGGCCAAAGTAACAAGGTCACACTGACAAGATTTTGAAGAATTTGGCTGTGGTCAGAAGAGGGTTATTCTTCTGCCTGACCTCTGGACTAGGCAGTTGTGTAACTACCAAAATGATTTCTCTGTCAAAGTCTGTTCTTTTCTGACCAGTTTTAACAACCAGAAAGATTTCTTTCGTCTGGAGAAAGACCCATGCTATTCAGTTACCCCAGGAGTCTTAGCAGCCCAACACCTACAGTACATGAGCAAGAACGTTGATACACTGGACAACCTGATGAGGTCCAAGCCCCTAAAACTACTGCTCCAAGAGTGGTGTCCCCTGACCTGCTCTGTCACTGGCTACTTGTTTTTTGGATGGCTCCACTATATCTCTTTTTGTTGCTGCATTTGCAGAGTAAAACAAGCACCCTTCAATATGGCAACCTTCTCGCAGACCATGAGGGTGCCTAACAGAAGATCACCTTGACTGAGCAGTAAGTGAAATAAGAGGATCTTTCTCTACTCCAGTAAGTTACTGGGCAACCTCGGTTTGCCTTTCCTGAGACCAAACTGAACCATGGACACATGCATTAGATGGAAAAGATGGGAGAGAAAGGACACAAACTGTAAACAGAGAGGGATGGAAAGAGTGGTGCTGAGGGGCAGATACAAACTGTTGAAAGAGAAGGGAAACCAACAGCATTCTGACAGAGACAAAGCTGGGTCAAGATACAAGTGACATTTAAAGCTCATGCGATTCTGTATGCAAGCTGTATTTAAAATTGCTGTAGGGCTGTAAAGCCTCTCTTATTTCTCGTTTACTGTTCACTAGTGCAGCTTGAACAACTTCAGTGTGAGAGAGACGTAGCCTGACAGGCTTCAGAGCAGGACCAGAACCAACAATATCAACATTCTTAAAAAGTCAGGTGGAGATTCAGATTGAAAGCAAGATGGTAAACAGGATTTTCACTGGTGCCTAAGAATGACAGTTGAGAGTCTGCTAGAATGACTTTGCTTAATATTACCCCTTAATGCAATTTTCACAAATCATTACACATACGTAGAAAAGAGTCAGCAGTTTTAAAGGAACCTCACCCGTCTTTCATTACTCATGCTAACCCATATCATACAAACAGTATTTTCCTTTGTATTCTAAATGCGCATAGTAACCAGTAAGTGGTCCTGTAGGAATTGAAATGACCCCTTGCAGACCTTTGACTCTTTAACAAGAAACAACATTTTGCTGGGAAATATATCCAAGTTAAGAGAATCATGGAGTTAACAACGCAGAAAAAAACCACAAATCTTTACTTGGAAACCAGTGCAAAAACAATTTATTGTTTGTAGGCCTGTTTTAAGAGATGTGGTAAGTTTTTTCCAGGCCCTGGGTGATCTGTCCCCTTGATCTTTCAGGCATCTCCTATTGAGAATCCAAATCAAATTAGCTGCTAAAACACAAGGTTTGTTTTCTATGCCTATTTTGGTAAATTGAATTTGCTCTCTTGCTGTTAAAGTACAAGTAACTAGGTTAGTAAAAAGACGGTAGGAGTAGTACAAGGAGTTGAACCGACCACAGGAAGCAGATCAGGAAAAAACAGCACCTAAGGGTTGAGAATTATATCATGCCGGTATTGTGTCCCAGAGGATGTTGTTGAAATTACGTTGATGGAATAAAATTAAATGAGCCTGGAAAGCTTATTTAAAGAATGCTCAGGGGATGAAGTAGGTCATTCCAGATCATAATTCAGTTAGCATTAGTTTCTATGATTCAGTTCTACTGTTTTCTCCTTACAACACAAATTTTATAACTTAAACTAACTGTGACTGCATGCTGCATATCATGTATGTACTTCTACTTGAGGATGGCAAGTAACAGTCCAAAGTAGAAACAATGGCAGTCCTAGTAACTTCAATATTTACAAGGAGACTTAATGAAACAATCCAACAGCCTTATCATTCTACAAAGAAAGAGCTGTACTTGAATATCTTTCTGCCAAATACCATGGGAAATGACAAGGCTTTCCAACTCTTCAGTGGGTCAATATTGGAAATACAGACTGTCCTACAAAGCTGCTGCTACATTGTCCTCAGATGATCCCGCAGCAGTGAAACATGAACTTGAGAAGAAATATTTGTGTTTATATTGCAGGAGAAATAGAACAAAGACAGTTTTCCTGGCAGGTAACTTTGCTTGTATTGTGTAAAAGACAGCTAACGTTTGTAAGTTTTGCAGAAGATACTCTGAAGAGAGACTAGGAATGAACAAGGGGTACACCTGAAGGAGGCTGGGTTCTCGGGGGCAGCAAAGCACTGGTGTCACAGTTATGTTGGAAATTAATTGGAAAACCAAGAAAGCTATGGAGCAGCTGCATATGGTTCTTCTCTGAATTACTAAATTTAGCAAAATTTCTCTTTTTCCTGCTTTCCTTTCTGCAAATACTGCTGCTCCTGTCACCTTAATGAATTTTGTCCGAGTGAAGATAGAGAGAAAAAGCACCTCTTCACCACCCCAACCCCCACTTCCACCTCCCCACTCCACCCCCCACCCACCCACCGCCTCCCTGAAACCTCCAATATTTTGCTTTCAGTCTTGGATTAGCAAAGTTTGATTTTTTCCATATTGCTGAGAGGCCTTGAACCAGTTCTGACAATATAAGTCCAACTATGAGAGGGAAGATGAGTTGCCCTGTAAATCCATTTTCTTGAAATATGTAAATGGTTCTCATTTTGAGCAGGAGGGAGACTGAGAAGATAGAAAGGGAATTGACACTAGCCATCTTGTCATGCCTGCTTTATATTTTGCCATAGCTTTAGGGTAAGAATAACCTTGACCTCCCAATGCTTTCCTGCCATGTCTGCCTCAGAGTGACCTACTAGAGTCTCAGATCTCTGTAGGACTCATGGAAGAGGAGGAAAGTAGCTCTCTCTCAACTAGAATCAGTTTGCTGCAGGCTCTGTAGGAAGCATAATTTTACTTTTCACATTTGCTGTGGACAAATCAGTCACTAGCAGGTCACTGCAAAGCCTATTGACATGCATCTCAGAACAAAAGCATGTCAAGAGAAATATACTAAAAAAAATAGGGAATCTAATTTATTTCTATTTTTCTTGTCATAACTCAAAGCCACTTTAGGCTCCAGTAAGCACAGGCACAAGTTCCAATGTGCTTATTCTGATATTTCTCTTCTTTAGATATTCATTTGACACTCGATCAGTCATCTTTTTAAAGCACCATCGAATCTTTACTTCTTCAGCTTTTTGATCCTGAAGCAGAAGAGCATGAACAGTTTTATCAGGTGAGAGAAACTGAGACCTATTTATTTGCCAATAGTTACCTGGCAATTAATAAACATGTATTACATTTATAGGATGAGTACATAAGTTTTCTTTGAAAATTCATGTCCGTAACGTTTAACAAATTGAAACATAACAATCTTTGGAACTGACTCATTCCTGAGGTATCAGTCACAACAACACACTGGCGTCTCCCTACCAGCAGGAAGTGAAAAAGTGACAGGAACAGTTTGAACTGAAAGCTTCCTCCTGTTAAGAGAAGGGAATCATTCAGCAATCTCATTCCTGGGTATGGTCTTTGACCTGGAAGACAAGTCATAGTAACTCTCCCGGCTGCTACAGTTTTCAATTTCTCAGAAAAGGCTTCATCTCTTCTTTTTCAGTGGTGAAGGGAAAATAAGGGGTAATTGTCACTTGCTGCAGTAGTCTCTTTTGGCAATCACATGGACAGTTTTTCTACTCCATTTTTTATTTTGCCATAGCAAAGTTGCAGCAGACAGAACATACAACAAAAATACTTTGTAATTGCAGCAAATTGCTTTTATATTTTTTGCTTAATGAACTAAAGTGTGAAACTGAGATACAGAAATATTTCAGATACAGATGTGATTTTTCTGATGTGCTTCAGCATTTACTAGATTACCTTTTGTCTACGTGTACAAGAAATGCTCAAGGCTCAGAGAAGAGAGAGTAATTTAGTATAATGTAAAATTATGTAGGTGTTCTACAAACCCTACAGACATTAAACCATTACAATGGGAAAATATTTAAACAGGAGAGAAAAAACTCCCCCAGCTTTAAAAATTATCTAATTCAATCTTATTGACTTGTAAAATGAATTGGACTCAATTTGCTTCCAGTGTCGTAACTTAATGAATACAAGAAAGGAGAACATGCATCTTAGGTCAATTAGTCCACATACTGGAAAACTGTAAGATACCTTTCTATAGTATATTTTATAACAGTTCTTCCAGTAATTGGCAAAGGATACACACACTGATCTGAACTGATCTAACTGCACCACTTAAAATGTACAGTGGATGGGGGGCAATTTCATTTTTACATATAATTTCCAAGTTACTGTATATTTGCACAACTCTATGCTCTGATTTTTGTGTGAGTAATGACACAATCAGAATTTCAGGCCTTTGTTGGTGACTGTGGTTCACTCAAGAAAGCTTCCCTTCAAATTCAGCAACCTGGTCACCCCTCTTTTCTTTTCCTTGCTTGATACTGATAAATGTGTATGCAACATAAGGGTAGAGGAAACTCAAGATGAGAAATAATGTGCTTGCTTGCCCCTAGGCAAGATCAAGTATATCTACAAAATTACTGGAAAATGTTAGCTAATCTGGTTTTAAAAACCTCAAATAAAAAGGGTGATTCCGTTTTTTTCATTAGCTCATCTTTCTAGTACTCAATTGTCCCTATCATCATAAAGCTGCTTCTTCATTTTGAACCCGAAACCTCCTTGAGCAAAGTATAAACTTATTATTTTTTTTCCTATCCACTACGAATAAGAAGAGAATATGCTCTACATCATTTTTGCAAAAGCTTTTTCGTTATTTCATCATAGTTCCTCTTTCCAGTTCTATTTTTCCTAAAGAACTCAAATTACTTCAATGTTTTCTAGTAAGTTGTATGTTCAAGATTTCTAACCATTCTCAGGACTTCATTCATTTGCCTCCAGGTTGCCCACACCTTCTTGATAGGAAATATCCAGAAGTGGGTATGAAACTCAACATGAAGCTCTGAGGCATTTTTAATGCTACATACAGAGAAAAATAATCTCTAATCCCTGTGCAGTGAGTTCCTCTCCACCCCTTAGTAGTTTTTAACTGACCTACCTTTGCTCATCTATATAGTATATAGAGCAAGGACTGATCGGAGAAAAGAAATAATTGTTTGGATAATCATAGAAAGAATTCTTAAGCATTCTTAAGCTAGAACACAGACATACAAGTTACACGATTCAGTCAGCATTGCAGAAATAAATTGCACATGAGAACAAAACGCAGACTGAGTACATCACAAAACATAGTAGAACAGAAGTGTTCAAAGAGATGCAATGTTTCCTACAAAGATGTGATGCAGTGCAGTACGAAGCATCCAGGAGTACTCTAAAAGAATCAGACAGCCAAACACAGCTTCAAAATTTTACCTTGACTATAAAGAAATGCAATTTAAGGTCTCTCAAGCTATGGCTTTCTATTCTACTCTGCTGATGAAAGAGGGAATGGTTTTTTTCAATTTATAATGCTCAGACCCAAATCAAACAAGAAAGTAAATATCAGCCCCAAAGAGAAAGCAAGATTTACACCAATTCACAATAATTCAAGTTTGCTCAAACACCCCCTGAAAATAGTGAACCCCTGTCCCCAGCTGAGGAAGCATCATACAGGCTGAACTTCAGGCTTCCTGAATTAGTAAAATAATTCATTTATAAGCTACAAAAATCTCTGTGCTGTTTCTAGTGCATGCCAATGCACAACGACAGCTTATTTTCAGCCCTAGAATGATTAATACCATGTCCATCTAGCACAAAGTAGAGAATTTCTGCTGTATTATAAGGTTAAGAGATTAATTATCGCAATTCTTTACCACATCCTGCAATTTATTCCAGGAAAAAGTCAACATCTAGTTTCCTGTTAGCTGGGTTGGGAAAAAACATTCTGAATAAATTGCATTTGTCACCATGTGGCTGGTAGCTAACCAGCATCATTCCATCTTCTGTCACCTGTGCTTTGATCTTGGGAGCAATCTGCATACAAGATGTGGTTAACAGCCTCCCTGAAAAAAAAAAAACAAAAAAAAAAAAAAGAAAAAGAAGAAAAATAAAAAAGTTTAAAATAAAAAAGCTTCTTTCTCCCCTTGCTTTATATATCTGGTTTCACAAGATAACTTAGTGTGTTGTTCAAAACAGATCAAAATGTTTCACGGGAGTGTGTCTTACTGAAGAATTTCTTAGGTGGAAAAGAACAATGAATTATTTTGACTGAATAGTTTCAAATGTCATATGGCCTTTACTGAAGCCAGAAAAAATTCTGTGTAAAAAAAATACAACTGGGAGCAAGGGTGGGGGAAGAAGTAAATTCAAAACAAGGAAAGACAGTGAGCTCCTGGGTTTGAAATCATTTGATAAAGGATTAATGTGTTTCATTCTGGGGATTATCTGATGAGTATTTGATGTGACTAAAGCTTTCAGTAGTCATGTTTTAATATTACAGCTCTATGACTAATCTGATTACTCTTTATTTCCTTATCAGACAGTTCCAAAACCCAAGAATAGTGGCTTAACAAACAAGGGAGACACTGCAGACATAGGGATGCTATCCTACCCCACTGCAGTAAGGAATCACCTACTCAAGTACAGTCCTTCCTCTCTCATTTCTCTGCTTGGTCTTGCAGTCCTCTCCTGATCCTATGAAGGCAGAAGCTATGTACTTTCTTCTTCTCTCTTCCTGATCCCACCAAAACACCACAGAAAGTGACCATAAATTGCCTTTAGTCCCTCACTTGTAGCTCACTGCAGGGGGAAAAACTCATTCAGGCATCATTATGACCGTGCTGGGATCAAGGATAGTGGTAGAGACTCAGCAGGGCTGAGTCATCCAGATTGCAACATAGGACAAAGGTCAAAAGTCAGAGAAGACTATAGTTGTTATTAACACACCACAATTTCATTAATGTTGGTGTAACATACATTTAGAATAGTGTTACTCCTGTAACCTCTTCACTATCACAAACTTCCAAAAAATATTTTTACGATTTTCTTTGAACTATACATGTGTGAGGTTTTATTTCATTTGTCTTTGGATTTGTCCAGTTCTACTTCTGACACTGTTCCTCTTTGCACATCAGTTGAACACTGATGTTTGAATCCTGGTTACACTCAAGCAAACAAAAGAGATTAAACCATTGAGAATTGCTCCTAAATGCCTTAATAACCTCCAGTCTGACTGAATAATGCAGGGCCAACACCTTTCTTGTTCTTAGTCAATTACTTTCTTCCAGCTGAGAACTCAAAATAGTTCTAACCTGATTTGTTACCCTTAGTTGCAATACCAGCAACGATTGTTGAATAAGAGGAAGAAGGGTTATAAATATTTGTTTCTTCAACAATACATCTTATCATAAGGACTCTCAACAAGACTCTGTGATATTTATCTGTATAATGGCTGCTTCAATTAAAGAAGAAATAAAAAAAACAAAGTACAGTATTACATTGACAAAGAACACTAAGTATGAGAGTAGAAGACAATATGTGGAGATCATATTCCAAAAAAACAAACAAGCAAGCAAAAAAATTCCAAACAAAACCAAAATATAATGGTACTTTATCTGTAGGACTTCTATTTGTGCGTGAAACAATCTTATATATCCATCACAAAACATAATGAAAGTATTGCTGTCCATCAGAAAATTTCCATCACTTTTAGTCTGAAGCTGTTCAAAGACACTACAAGCTCTTAAATACTTTTGCAAATCTATATCCTGTTCCTGCTGTGGTGGTAATGTAGCTGAACTTTCTTGGCTTTTCTCTCAAACACATAAGCAGGTGTGAAAAGCATTTGAACAATAACAGTAAAAAAATTTCCCATTTAAGATCAACCTGAAACTAAATATTTAAGCATCAAGTAACACATTAATTTTAAGTTACTTTTAAAATAACTTAGCTGTGAACCAACACTGAGTCAACGTGTTTTACTTAAAAATATATCAAAGCAAAGCATTTCAGATTTTCCTCCATTTGGAGAAAACTGGCTGAAACAGCAGGCCAGAATTTGACACAAATTAACAGACAGTTCTCATTCTCTTCAAAACTAGATTTTTCAGCTATTTTATGAGGGGGAATAAATATATATCTTGCTCTGCCTTTTATAATCAGTATCAATGACAATAATACGCAAGTTAAAGCTGCCAGATCTCAGATAGCATTATCAGGTTCAATTCCACATTAATATTAAAAATGAGAGTGAAAACAACAACCTGTCTTTTGATTTTCAGTATTACAAACTCCAAATCAGCTGGAATTATTTTGCCAGTGTGAAATATTGACAGAAAAAAAAGAAAAGGAAAAAAAAGTCTTCTGTAAATATACAAGAAGTCAGGTATCAAATTCTAAGATTATTCATAATACTCAATGTTCCTTATAATTCACCATGCTAAGTTCATGTCATCTGCAAAGTTTACCAGTCTTAGCTGCATGTCATCATCAAAACTATGGAGAAAGACAAAAAACAGCTCTAGAGGAAGAACTGATTCCCAAGTACATCTTCTTCAGCCTCTTTTCACCCAAGAACTACCTAAATTTTCATAAAAAGTGAAGAGACTGAGTCAGCAGAATTAGTCATAGAGGCAACAGGGAGTGGAAGCATCATATATTTGTTATCTTTCAAATATAAGAATAATGATAGACAGCAATATAAAAAAAAAAAAACACTACAAGGAGTACTGCATTTTTTTCCAGAAATCTTAGTGATACTTATCCCCCTTCACCTCACGCTTTGATGGACAGAATCATCACCACTCACTCTCAGCTGAATTTTGTTTGTCCCCTCAATCTCATTGTTATGTTACACGATATGATCATATGTCACGCAGCTGTGATCATCCTCCATGTTGCGGAGCAGCAAAACATAGGGAAATACAACATCTGGAAATGCTTCAATTTGCTCTGCTCTCTCAGAAATGAATGGGGTCAAGGACCTAAGGAGAACCTACAGCAATGCCTTGAGCTTCTGGGATTTGAGAGGAGGGGAAGCGGTGAGGGAATAAGTATATATGTGTTGAGTGGGAGTTGCCCTCTTAAATGCCTAGGACATCTCAAACTGATTGTGCAGAAAAGGATAAACCTTGAAACAGAGAGCTCCACCGAAAGGAATGCTGCTTTTTAAATACAGGTACTATAAACTTGAGTTCCATGTGGCTTTCATAAGATGCATTAAGCAAAGAAGAAAATGTGAAGAAAGGTATCAAAGTTTAAACACACTCAGTTCTCATCTATTAGTCAAGATCTCAGAAACAAACAGATCTCTTGTCATCCTACCCTCTAATTTTGTTTCATTTTGTTTTGGCCTGGGAAGAATACATGGGTGTTGTCCGGGAAGCTAGGGACCAGGTTAGGAAAGCTAAGGCCCAGTTAGAATTAAACTTGGCTAGCGATGTGAAAGATAACAGGAAGGGATTCCATAGGTACGTAGTGAATAAAAGACAGACTAGGGACAAAGTAAGCCCCCTCCGGAAGCTATCAGCAGAACTGGCTACCCGGGATTTGGAGAAGGCTGAGGTTCTCAATGACTTCTTTGCCTCAGTCTTCACTGGCAAAGGCTCTGACCACACCACCCAAGTCTTGGAAGGCAGACGCAAGGGCTGTGAGAATGAAGACCCTAGGCCCACTGTAGAAGAGGATATGGTTCAAGACCATCTTAAAAACCTGAACGTACACAAGTCCATGGGACCTGATAAAATCCATTCACGGGCCCTGAAGAAGCTGGTGCATGAAGTTGCTAAGCCACTGGCCATCATATTTGAAAAATTGTGGCAGTCAGGTGAAGTTCCCAATGACTGGAAAAAGGGAAATATAACCCCCATTTTCAAGAAGGGGAAAATGGATGACCCGGGGAATTACAGACCAGTCAGTCTCACCTCTGTGCCTGGCAAACTCTTGGAGCAGATTCTCCTGGAAGGCATGCTAAGGCACATGAAAAACAAGGAGGTGGTTGGTGACAGCCAGCATGGCTTCACTAAGGGGAAATCCTGCCTGACCAATTTGGTGGCCTTCTATGATGGGGCTACGGAACTGATGGACAGGGGCAGAGCAGTTGATGTCATCTATCTGGACTTGTGCAAAGCGTTCGACACTGTCCCACACGACATCCTTGTCTCTAAATTGGAGAGACATCAATTTGATGGGTGGACCACTCGGTGGATAAAGAACTGGCTGGATGGCCACACACAAAGAGTTGTGGTCAATGGCTCGATGTCCGGCTGGAGACCAGTAACGAGTGGTGTCCCTCAGGGATCGGTGTTGGGACCGGTCTTGTTCAACACCTTTGTCGGTGACATGGACAGTGGGATTGAGTGCACCCTCAGCAAGTTTGCCGATGACACCAAGCTGTGTGGTTCGGTTGATACGCCGGAGGGAAGGGATGCCATCCAGAGGGACCTCGACACACTTGTGAGGTGGGCTGATGCCAACCTTATGAAGTTTAATCATGCCAAGTGCAAGGTCCTACACCAGGGTGGGAGCAATCCCAGGCACAGCTACAGGTTGAGCAGAGAAGAGATTCAGAGCAGCCCTGCAGAGAAGGACTTGGGGGTGTTGGTCAATGAAAAAATGAACATGAGACAGCAGTGTGCGCTCGCAGCCCAGAAAGCCAACCGTATCCTGGGCCGCATCAAAAGGAGCGTGACCAGCAGGTTGAAGGAGGTGATCCTGCCCCTCTACTCTGCTCTCGTGAGACCTCACTTGGAGTATTGTGTGCAGTTCTGGTGTCCTCAGCATAAAAAGGACATGGAACTGTTGGAACAAGTCCAGAGGAGGACCACGAGGATGATCAAGGGACTGGAGCACCTCCCGTATGAAGATAGGCTGAGAAAGTCGGGGCTGTTCAGCCTGGAGAAGAGAAGGCTGAGTGGAGACCTCATAGCAGCCTTCCAGTATCTGAAGGGGGCCTACAAGGATGCTGGGGATGGACTATTCATCAGGGACTGTAGTGACAGGACAAGGGGTAATGGGTTCAAACTTAAACAGGGGAAGTTTAGATTGGATATAAGGAAGAAATTCTTTACTGTAAGGGTGGATACAGAAGCCTGATACAGAACTAAAGAGATGTGCCCCAAACCCTGCACATATTCCAAGAAAAATTAATAGAAAACAGATGTCTGTTAACCTCTCTTTGAAACTGCTACTATATCTGTTCTGCTAGCCTTATGCAGAGGATAGAAGGGCACATTCCAGTGAGAATTAAAAAAAACCCCACAACCTTTTAAACGAAACAGTAAAACAGTAGAGGTCTGAAATGAAAGTAATTCAGACAGACTGAAAATGGGAGTGGGTGCTTGGGCAGAAGCTCAGAAGTTAGACTCTAGACAAGACCGACATAGTTTAAGAGGACAATTCCCCACCATCTTTTTCAGTGTACCCAAATCCCTTTGGGCAAATCCTTTTGTTTGGAAAGTAAAGGCAGGTCTCTTACACTCCCTCCTGTGCCACAAGGAGACATTCTGATATGGGCAAGGGCCTCCCACCCTACCTCAAGCTCCTGGGCTGCTACTGTCCCGTTGTAACTAATGTATTACAGGTAGGAGCACCTGCAAAATTAGTACACCCCTGGAAAGGCTGCCTTGAGAAAGGAGGAGTCTATCTTATCCCACATCAACTTTCTCCCCACACTTCCTGAAATGACTGAGCAATGGGTTGCTCTTTGCACAGAACATGGCAAGAATACCCAATCCCATTCTGCAACGGAAACATTTTGTGCCACTGTGACTTACAGCAAAAAGCACCATCACCTAGAGGCAAATAAGCAATGAGATCGTGGAATATATCTAGAAGAGTCCAATACCTTTCACTCCATTTTTGCCTCAGGCACAACAGCCACTTTTTACTTAAACTGCACAGGGTAAGACTTGAATAAAGACCTACAAAAAAAGAAACTTGTAAAACTAAACCCTGTTTTTATGAACAGTAAATTTTGTTCAAGACAGTAAGAGTTCATTTTATAAAATGGATTCCCACTTGGAAACAGAACCAAAGGCACACTGCCTCAGAGGAAGTTAAGCACAACAAAACATTCTTGATAGGCTTGGCATGTCTTAGCTTTTATCACACTTCACTGCAATTACATTATCTGTCCCAATTCCAAGAAATGCGTCTGCTTTCTTCAGTGAATATAAGCTCTTAAATACAAAGAACATAAAGTTTGAGGAGGCTTCAAGTATATTTGTACATATATGAAACATAAATGGTGTATATACATATATATATATTCACTTATGGTATATGCTCCTCTTCATTCTTTCTGTCCTGAAGAACTACGCTGTGCATGACTCAGTTCCATTAGAATGCCAGCGTTAAAGAGGCACCCTATTAAACTTCACCAGCCTTCTGCTGGTTTGTGCCTTCAGCAGGAGCAGCAACACATCCTTCAGAAGAAACTGTGTTTTCAGTGCACACTACAGCTCTCTCAAAGTTACTTGCAGCAGCACTATAAGACAAGCACTCAGTGGCTTAGCCACAGTGGCTGCAGGGCAGAGCAGTGTCACCCAGGTGCCCTCCATGTACATTACCAGTACTTTGTACCATAGGGTTATGAGTAGAAGCAGTCTGGTCACATACTCACCCATCTTTGCCCCTGATAAAGGTGAGCTGTGCTCTCCATGCTTCTCCATAACAAAGGACTGAGAGCTTCTCTTGCTACATAATCAGAACAAAGGCTATTTTTCCTTTTCAAATGTAAAAGAACAAATTAAAAAAAAAAAAAAAAAGAAAAAAAGACTTAGTGATACCACAGAGTTCATGAACATCTGTCAGTTTTGGAAGTTATTTATTATCAGCCAGGAGAAAATCCTGAAAAGAACACCCCTACACTTAATTCTGATATTCATATTGCATATCAAGCTCTTTCAGCTGTGAATGATTTTTCTTTTAAATGTCTTTAGGTCTTTGTACTGTGAAAGAAAAACTAGCAGTATTTTTTTATTGAAATGAAATGTTTGATTCAAACAGAAGACTGATACTGTTGTTTGTAAAGAAAATAGACATATTTGGGTTTGGCTGATAAATTATCATTTTGCCCCCTATTCTTTAAAACTGCCAAAAAATCATTGTAAAATGATTAGGTAAAAAAAAAGAAAAAAAAAAAATCTAAATCACCGTATGCCCTTGAGGCTAATTGGCTAATAAAGGTCAGCAAGATATTATTGCTCCTTCCATTCAGTATCAAGCAGGAAAAGAGGTTCAATTCAGAGGTCTGCCTTCAGGTAACAGGGATTTCTAGACTACATATTTATACAGACTGAGCTCTCCCATGAGACTTTCATATGATTTAAGTATCATCTAAGGTTAAAATACTTGTGAATACGTTAAACATCACAATCCAAGTGACTTAGTAGTGCATAGTGCCACAGGCTCAAATGTAGAACCAGGGTTTCCTAAATCGATAAGAATATTTTTCCCCCAACAAAACATGGGATTTTCAGAAATCACATGCTGTACACTCTGGCACAGGCATTACAGCACTCCTCACTGATGATGTGCCACGGGCAGGCAATTTATAGACCCTTACTATGGTGATATACAAGTTCAGAAACAAACAGCACAATACATGAACGTGCAACTATGCCTTTGGTTTGAACCTCAGTGAAAGACTTGTAAGAAGCCACTGAAGAGATCTGACATGGCCCTACCTGTAGAAAGGAGGCTTGAGGCCATGAGATATGTGGTGAAGGGATTAAGGAGTTGTAAAACTCTGGTAGGGATGATCGGCTGCTGATAAGAGTGAATGAAGGCCAGATGGCCTGCCTCAACAGAGTGGAAGAGGGACTGATTAATTTCACAGTTCTTTTCACCCTGAACAAAGATTCTCATTATCTCTCATTTACACATCAAAATACACCTAAGTGAGAAAACATCTGTCACACCCCCCACCTCCCCCACCCCCCATGACAGCAGCAACCAGTGATACGACTACAATCTCACCTCCACTTCTCCCAAAGTAAATTTGGCATTTGAACTCCTCCATAGCAGCGGATGAGAATGACCTCATTTCGCAGACAAGTCAAGGGGCTTGCTCCTCTCTCCTCCCCAAAACAGGGGTACCTCTTTGGTAGTATTTGCACCTCCGACTATATCAGATGTTACCTGGGTGAAACTAAGCTTAATGAATTGCAGATCAGTTTATTCCATATGAGCACAATTAATCGTTGGTTAGCTTCGGATATTAGCACTAATGCGGTCAGTGGCAATTCCAAATCTCTACTTCTGATGCTTCAATAAGCTGCAAAATTGGTGAATCTGTAATCGTGAAAGTTCTTATTAAACACAACCAGACATATAGTGCTAAATTGGTTATAATCAGAAATTAAGCCTAGCTGCACCCAGTCTCTCTGATCTCTGAGGACTGGCTGAAACGCAAAGGTTTTCTTTTCTGCCAATTTTCTATACTCTTAAAGCAACACCACCTAATGACATGGAAATCATAGAATAGTTATAGTTTGAGTCTTGAGTAGTTTATTCCCTTGCAAAATCTGAACATTACATTCTTGGAGATCTTGGGCCAGGATCCTCAGTTAGTGTGAGATATCAATTGCTCTTCCAACCACATATGAATTCCCTAGGAAGCAAGAGACTAATTCTTCAAACACTTCCCATGCTGCCTGCTTGTATAGTCTGCCATTCTACCAGATCAGAGGATTTCCTCTCCACTCTTTAAACCATTCCTTAATTTTGATAATTCTAGAAAACTTGGCCTGGGACATGAGAAGAAAAGGATTCTCTCTCTTTCCCCCTCCCCCAATTATTGATACAGTTGTATCATTTGACCCTTTCCTCTTCCTTCATCCATTAAGTCCTGTGCTTTAGCAAAACATTAAAGCATTGAGAAGGAGAAAGTAGTTGCATCCATGCCATTGTAACTGCAGTTAATGCATTTTTAAAAGTTTATTATTTTGTTTTATTAAGGCTGATTCGAAAAATATCAATTTAGTACCTCCAAATCTTGAGATGTTTCTATTTGGAACTATTCTAGGTTGAGAAAGTATTTTAATCACATTTCTAAAGTATTTTTCAATTGTGACAATTTGTATGTTGAACTTACTTATAAACAGTATTTTTAAAAATATAACTGTAGTTACCTGCCTTCAAAACAGTTACATTGCTGTTTGCTTCTAGATTAAAATTAAAATGACTGGCTATCTCACTGCAAGCTTTTACTCTTTCTGAAATTCATCCTCCTCTAAAGCCTGATCTAAGTACAGTCTTTCCCAGTTCAGTGGGGTTAGAAGACTTCACTGGCTGACAGGACCCATAAACAGGTTTAATTACCTTGCTCTACTTACTTGGAGAAAATATGCCATCTTCTTAAAATTCCCTCTGTCCAATTAGTTAGTGCATTTTTTTAATTTTTTCATTCCAGAAAAATCTACTTCATGATAGTGAACACAGGAGCCAATTCTTATGTAAATTTTTTTGTTTAACAAAAATGGCAGCTAATTTTAAGTGTGTTTCACAATGCAGGAGAAACACGATCAAATGGAGGTTTTGATTTATCAAGTCCAAATGCACTAATATTTGCCTTTCTGCAGAAAAAGATGCTGTGTTTCTGATAGACAGACAAGTTAAGGGATCACTGTACAGCCTGTGGTTGTACCTACTGCTTCTAAAAACTATAGTTTACATACAGCTTTTTGCTACAGAAATTACTTAATTTGTGATTAATTAATTAATTAAGTGATTACTTAATTAATAAGCTGTGAACTATGGCTTGCTGGACTTAAATATTCCAACATTTCAAAGTTATTTTTGTTGAAAAGTTACACTGAAGTGTCTAGCACAGTCTTTGTACCACACCATCATTTGAGGCATTCTCTGTGGGATCTGTAGTGATGTTGGGGAACTACAAAAAACCCCAAAGCATCAAGGGCTGATTTAAGGTAAAATTACAGAGCAGTCAATTTACCTCTGTAGAGCGAAGGTGCTTGACAGCTACCTGACACTTCGTAGAGGGAGTTTAAAATCCTTTAACCAAAATTGACCTGTTCAGTAAACCAATACTGCTTAATAAGGTCCATCAAGGACATTATCATGCTGTACCAACTCACTTCACTATGCAACTCCAAACAAATCTGAAGATAGACATAACTCCTAACCAGTAACAAGTATTTACATGGGCTTGGCAAAAGGCCTGTGGGCTGTCTTCTGTCACCTGTGATGAAGAGGACACATTGTTTGGAAAAAGTGAATCCAGTAACATGCAAAAAATGCTGCACTATCTGATGACTTGCATGTAATTGAAATCTGCTTTACTTAGATTACACTGTTCTATTAGCTGACAAAGCTGATTTTATCAGTTTGGTTTTTTTGTTGTTTTTTTTTTTTTTTTTAGTTTTTTACCTGAAAACAGATTTATGAGAGGTACTTTTAAGGTATAGTTCTACACTATTGCCCGGTAGTACAGCTCAAGGGAATGTTTTCTGCTTTTTCTTTAAATAAACCTTCCTATAAACTTTCTGCCTTTCAATTATTTTAAAATATGTGACTACAACTAACCCAATATAATAAATTTATTCAATACAGACTCACTAGATATGACACTGAAGTACTGCTATTTTCTAATTAAGCCAGAGTCTGTAACACAACAGTCCTATAAATATAGCTTAGAATGTAAAAAAAAAAAACAAACAACAACAACAAAAAAAAAACCAAAACCACCCCCAAAAACCCAAACTCCCAAAAAACCTTTAGGCAGAATTCTGCATGGCTTTTTGGCTTTCTTTCTGTGCAATTTTTTTTCCATATGGCCAAGTCTGCCTGGATAGCAGAAATTTAGGCTATTAAGCAATAAACTACCTTTGCATGCCAGGTTGTCAGAATGATGTTTAAATTAATTATAAACAATGGCTTTGCTATCACCAATGAAGCCAAATGCTTGCTTAATTTAATTGAAAACATCAGGAAAGAGAAATGGTGGCTCATGCTCTTTATGACACTGGCCTCTATTTTTTTTTCCCCTGCAATTACACTTTAGCCTGTGAGTGTGGACTGAGAGACTTTTTCAGTCCATTCTTGCAAAAATGTTCCCTATACAAATGCAAGTAGTTCAACACAGAAGTAGGAATACTTACATGTTCAAAACTATGATGGAATAAAATTAGTAGACTTGGTCTATGGTCCTCATCTGATACTAATCAAGAACTGCGGTATAGATGAGAAGCCTCATAAACCCTTTTCAAAGTGCATAGGACAGCTTAACATTGCTAATTAAAAATAGCCACATCAACAGCCTTAAGGAAGGTAAAAATGTGATCACATAAACACACTCTGCATACTTCTTTCTCGACCTACCCTTTCCCAAAAGGAATGATGTACACTATAATATTCAGATTTTTTTTTTCCTTTTTTTTTCCATTTTTTTTTTTTTTTTTTTTTTTTTTTTTTTTTTTTGGTACACATACTGAAGAGCTAAGAGGATATTTTGATTGGGAAAAAGAGGAAGGAACATTGTTTATCAAAGCATTAAAAACACTGGCTACTTCCATAAATATAAAATCTTATTCCAGTATCTCCAAAAATAATTAAAACAAGAAAAAAACCCAAACACAAAATCTTTCCTCACAGGAAACTAAGTACACACATTGTCTTCCACTGCAATATATTAATGACCTCTCTTGAGTTACATGTCCAAGAACCTAAGACCTAATTCCAGGAGGGACATAATTTCCTATTGGTACGGGAGCTAAGCCTTCAACCATCAGTTCTTTCTTCTGTTTCCCTTAGCAACAGTGGAAGTACTTCTCATTAACCCTGGAATTTCTTATATAAACACACTTTGCTCTTTTTCTCCTTTGTTTTTGTCCTACCTCTTGGCACTATTTATTTGCTGCAAGAAGAACATATTTGCTAATGCTCTCTAGGACACTCCTACTCTATTCTTACTTATTCCCCACATCTGAAAAACTGGAATTTTGGTCCTGAAACCTATCAAAATACCTTTGACAAAAGCCTGCATTTTATTCATTATTATTTCATGGAGATAAAAGAAAAAAAAAAAAAAAAAAGAAAAAAAAAAACCCAAAGAAAATTGGTTAAGGGCAATTATCTAACAAGACTTATGCCAAAAATATCATTCCGATAAAGCAGTAGCTAATATTACAATTACAAAAATGTTTTCTTTTGGGGAGGGTGGGGTTGTATGTATACCTATATACACACACATCTATGTATAGCCATATGTATATGGCAGTTTTATAGGGAATCCACTAAATGAAGATTTTAAGGGTACAAAAATATAGCACAACCAGTCACATACACACTGTAGTTTAGATTTCTTAGGAGATTCCTTGGGAAAAGCTATGTCAGGAGGTCAGCTCACCCTATGCTGAACCTGCTATGTTCCCTTTTATTTGGGTCTATCAATGCTCTCCAGTCAATAAAATCTTGCACACAGATATCCAGCCTTGGTCAAACATCCTGAAAATATTAATCCCTTATCACACACACACACACACAGAGTATGCTAGAGATTGGAAGGGACCTCAAAAGATCATCTAGTCCAATCCCCCTGCCGGAGCAGGAACACCTAGGTATTAGTCCTGCACCTACAGTTTCACAGGGCAGAGCACAGAGATATTAGAAGTTTTAATCTGCGTCAACAGCAGGTTTTAATTCAATGTATTTGCAAACGCACAGGGTAGCACACCTGTCTAACATGTAAGATTAGTTTCTATTAAGCAAAATGTAAGAGATTAGTATTTTAATGTAACTGTCTACAGATGTTCTGTCAGCAGCCTGAGCAAGCATCCTGTAGGAAGTGAATGGGAAGTGCTTTCAGAAGCTGCTGCTCTTGACAAAGGCTCTCAGCTAAGGCTGGCTGCCCTGTGCTGGCAGGGCTGAGGTCTGTCCTGTGCTGTTTTGCCGTGCCCCTTGCTGACAAAGGGAGAAGTGGGAATATAGTCAAGAAGAAGTGGGAATATAGTCAAGAAAGGAATGCTTTAAACAGATGCTGTTAACCACTGTTAAGAAACAAATGTATGACTGCACCATGGGTTTATCTGCACTTAATGGTCAAGATAGAGGAGTAATTGCTATAATTTCACTTGCTATAAGAGGCTGGTATTTACAGTAACATAGATGTCAGTATTTGCTGTAGCTGTGGGCCATTCCCAGCTAGAACAATGATGTCAATATTGTTAGAAAGTTGACTGAAGTAGTGAGGGTGTCCTGAAATTGTAGGTGAGTAAACCAGATTCTGTCATACATAGTTTTCTCAGTACAGTCTCTATTATAGTTTGTGATTAGTTAAAAGGATATGGAAATTGATATGGGACGCAAGAAAGAGCATGTTTCATGGTAATGTTGGGAAAGACAGACATCCCTGAATAAAACATGTCATGGATATCACTAGAAAGTGTTAGGACACCATTGAAAAATAAAATTAATTTAATCAACTAAATTTAAATTCTGCATCTATATGACAGATAAATGTTTGCTGAAGTTGTTCACTTTGGCGGGTGTTTAGAAGCAACCTATTTTCTTTAGAGCTAGAACTCTGTATGACCCTGAACATCTGAACAAAAGCAAATGGGTTTACATCTTTCTGCTGCTTCCTGGACTGTGCTGAGTTAAGGACTGCGCTTTACTTAATGCCTCTGTAAATACAGCAAACAAGTTAGCTAAAGATATAGAGGGAAAAAATGGACATGGAAGTCAGCCAAGCATGCCATAAGCAACGCCTTAATGAAGAGACGGAAAATGAAACAATGTGAAAACCAATACAGTCCTGCAAAAGCATTACTGTTTCAAATAACATTATCACTAATGAGGGAGTAAGTGGGGCATTTTCTTCCTGCATTTATAGGTACATATCAAACTTTATTATCTAAGTAAGGAAGCAATACTTAGAGTACCCAATTTAGGAGCTTCTTTTTGTCACTGGCCATGCAGAGACCCCTAAATGAAACACCTTTTCAGAGCATTATTAACATTACTGGAAATATAGAATTGCCATAAAATATAAAATATATTGGGTAAACCCCAGATTTTCACATAAATCTATATCATTTTACTGTATTGCAAAGAAAGAACTGAGTTCAAAAGAGTTGTTGGGATTCTTCTTATTAACTTAATAGGGTGAGAGACCCATTTTTATTCTCATCATACAGATGCATACAGCTTAAGTCATGTTCAAAAATAACAATAAGCCTCAATATTTTTCCTACTTGACTTGAGTGGTACAAATGATGGTGATCATTTTTAAATCGTCTTTACTACTACATATTTAGTGTTGTTTAATGACATCTTTAAATTTACTTGTCTTATTAGCAGCTGCCTTGCAATCACACCTGTGCTTCTCTGGGTAAGAATGCAGAGCAGGAAATGGTAGGATCCACATGCACACAGTTTTGAATGGGAGAAGTTTACCTCTCTGAACAGGTATCCAACATGTAGATTTTATATTCTTCATATCTAATGAGTCTGATCTAATGGGTGATCTAACAAGTTCACGTCATGGGTGGTAGCTAAATGGATGGCTGAAATCTGCTTTTGTTTTGCTTTTACTGTGGCTGGAGCTGGTCAGTTTTTATCTGTAGAAAAGCTTCCTTAGCACCCTTCTTTTCCCAGCTGCCCCCACCATGTTATGTTTCGGTAAAAAAACAATAACGCTTCTCATGTGTGATATTAAACAAATATTTGAAAGTGCATTGTCATCTGTGGCTGAGACTTAAAAATGTTGAGTGCTTTCTGTTCTCAATGTGTTGAACAGGAGGCAAAGATGTTCAGAAATTTTGGGGATCCAGTCCTGCAAAGAAGAATATTCCCATGTTTATGAATATCTCTGTTCAATTTCCTGTTCTGCCAGTACATCTCCTCTGACCTCAAGCGCGGCCACTTGGATGGGATGGAAATGCTTCACATGGCATTATCTCACTTTTACTAGCCTGACTCCCCAAAAGCAATTTTCAATCCTGAATCAGATGCCAACTCCTCTAACAAGCAAGAGAACCTGCACACTTCAGATGGCATACTAAAAAGACAAAATAAGATGTGGGTAAACAAATAAAGTAGTTGGAAATGCAGTGAAGCATCTGAAGTAGCTCCCTTCATGTACAGACCTATCTAGGTAAGGAATCAGACTTCTGTGATAATAGTGAAGACTAAATTGAAAGGTTATATAAGCACCAAAGATGAAACCTCCTGGAAGCCTTAAAATTCTTCCACTCTTTAGGGCTCTGATGAAATATCTAACTTTTGCAAATTTCCTATTGGCGAGTTTATATATAAAGAGAAATAGCTTTCTCAACATGCTAGATTTTTAGTATACCCATGACATCAGTAGATCCATTATCAGGTATGTATTAAGATAAGCATATTTTCCACCAGACTATAGAAACAGAATGTCAGTTATAAGGCACAGCAATTTATTAAGAGCACCTTTTGCAGCAACTGCTTTTTGTTTTGAAAAAAGGACTTAAATCTTGGACATTAATGAGGCAAAGAAGCAAATAGTGTGCTGTCAAAAGAAACATATGCCACTTTCTCCTGAAGGGCATGATTAGTGTTTCACAAATTCAGAGTAACAACCATAGTGATTCACTTAGTTCTGTTTCACTCCTTATTCATAAAAAGGAGAATAGAGGAGACTTGAAAAAAGTTTCACTTGCTTTCCTTCTTTTTTTCTTTTTCCCGCAGCCTTCTTTAGTGAGCCATGTTTCTCACTGGAAAATGGAAAATGTCTGTTGGCATTTACATCTCACTGGTCTCTAGATTTTTTATAGACGTTCTGTTTACTTTCCCATTGATTTGTCAAATGTTATTAATTTCTTCTCTGGTTTTTTTTGTTGGTTTTTTGGTTTGTTTTTTTTTTTTTTAGCTCACTACAGAGAGGAAAGAAAAGTTTGCAGACTTCTACCCTGGATGGTAGAAGCAACTTGTAACACATACACAGACAAAATCATAGCATTTAGATCCTAATAGTTTATTCTGTAACTATATTATCTTGTACAGATGTCTGTGTGCTAGTATCATAATGCTTATTAGGTACAGTTGTGCTTTCGAATAAATGATAGTAACAAATTGACTCTCTCATGCAGTTTTGATTTTCTTGCTCTCTTCTCCATTATAATTAAGGATTACAAATTATTAAAAAAGCACTTCTTTTCCCCTACTAAAAATTTTCAGGAAATTACATATGTTACTTTAAATTAAACTTTTTCCTAAACCACATATTTCTTTTTTGGTTTTTACTTGAAGTATTGCACACTGCCCTCCATGTGCAGGTTGTTTGTCTAAATTTTAGCTCCTGGAAGATATCACTTTCCTGCCTCATCTTTCCTTGTCTATGGTATAAGTGTATTTACAAGCATTGCCTGTCCTACAGACAATTTCAGGGAGATGAGAAAGGAAAGTGCAGTTTCAGGGAGTCACAATAATATTTTGAAAGTAAGAGATTTGGATTTTCAGGATTCATTTCAAGTTCAGGATGAAAGATATCTGGGGTTTCTGTGAAAAGCAGCTTTCTACAGGAAAAGCCATACTACTCTACGCATACCATCTGTGTGGATGAAACAGATTATTTGGACAAAAGCACAGGGATCCCTTGGGCCAGCCAACATTGTACTTACTTAAGAGCCTTCAGATAATGCCTGGATTAAGTCACAAGGTTTGCTTCACCAGAGTCTTGCTGATATGCCTCATTCTAGGTTTGGCCTTATTTTCGAAACAAACTGATGAAATGGAACTGACACCTCATATTTTGCATTAATAGATCATCGAATTGGCTGAATTATTTTTCTGATGGTTTTACTACTGTAAGAAAGAGGTCTGCCATCACTATGCAAAAATAAATGAGGTGAACATCTTCAGATATGCATTCAAATATTTACTTCATCTTCATATTATCTGTTGGAATCCATTGCCACCTACGTACGAATGTGCCATAGATGTATTTTTTGCACAATTTAGTAATTTTCCTTCCAGAGTTGGCTTGGAAAGGAACTGTTTTAAGAAAGTTCAAAAATATGACTGTAGAAAAAACAAAAACAAAACTAAAACCATAAATGCTTCCTGTTGCATGTGCAGTGAAAGAGTATGCTTTCAGGCAGAAGTTACCCATGCATTTTCAACCCTATGTATTCCACACATGCAGGTTTTATACTTTTTAAAACTCCATTCCTCAGCTAGCTCTGCTTAATTTCCATTAATTTTAGCAGGAAATGGGTATACATATCTAAAGATGAAATGTTTGCCTTTAATGACTATCTAAAATTAAAACCATTAAAATTTACTTAAATGTAACCATTGGCCTTTATTTTTAGTAAATTTGCTCTCAGTCATTTCTTTTAAAATTAATTTTATATTATAATTAAAACAAGACTTTCTCAACTTCACATTTATTTTTTAATTATTATTTCCTTGAAAAAGGCATATGAAAATCCAACCACTCTTCAACAAGACATATGCTTTAAGATTATGAATACCAATTTTAATTTTAAACATGACTAACATGGATTTAAAGCACTGTAGAAAAGGACCTAGAAGTATTAAGTGCCAGATTTTTGATACCTAGATTACAAAATCTTTGACTTCTAGTTCAGCAATTATAAGTTTATAGGCTAAATGGTTGTATAGATTATCAGCAGTTGAAATTACATGTTATGTCATCAGCAGTGCAACTAATTATCTCTGCATTTGCAACATAATTTTGGATATTAACATTGCTTTTGGAATTTGACAAAACTTCAAGAGACCAGACTAGAATGGCCCAGAAGACTTACACCATTTTCGTTTGTAAAGTTAACTTTCACATTTGCATCTCTTCTCTCAGCCAGTATATTTACCAGCCTAGAGACCTGACAGCACAGTCAAGAGTCCGCCTGGTCCTAAACTGGTGTGTCGGGTGCTACACAGCCCTTTCTTTACACATCTAAGCAAAACACCAAGCAAACAGATGTCTTGAATTCCCTTGAGGACAGGAACACTGTAAAGTTAGCAGCTGGTCTCTCTAACAGTAGAGAAGGAGTAAGGGAAACAGGCATAAAAGGAAGCACATGCTTTTCTCACATCACTGACATCATTTGAAAGTGGATGAAGCTTCTCTTTCATTCACTTCCCATGTAAAGCCTCTTCATGGCTTAGGAGATCCTGCTATCTTTACAACTGGAATAATGCATCAGTAGCATACCTGCATGTGTGAAAGACATGCAAAATAACATCAAGAAGCTTTCTTCCCTCTGAATTCATCTGTATAGAAGGAGCTTGGAGAGTTAAGAGAAAAGCACTTAGCTCAAAGCACTCCTCAGATCAGGCATCATTCTTGAGGCACAAAACTAGCATCCCATTTAACACATTGGAGGGAGGCTTGGAAAAGGACAGGAAAAAAAGCTTTTAAAGTACCTACTTACTTTCAATTTCCTCAGAAAACTAGAAGACAAGGACCACAATAAAGCCTGTCACAACAATTTTGGAAGCTGTAAAAGCTACATTTTCCTTTTAAACAACTCCTTTGAGCACTCTATGTTCTCAACAAGGGTAATCAAAAGATAAAGCTTTTACAGCTCCTAAAATGCTTGTCCCTGTTCCCTCTTTACATAGATCAAGGACAGTAAGGAGGTAATTACTAGCTCCCTAGAAAAAAACAGCCCACCAAGAGCTTGAAAATTAGTGGGTATGCCGTTTTTCTTTCTTTATCCCCTTCCTTAATTTGCTAAAACAAATGGACTGAAGAGGGCTTTTGAAGGCATTGGCTCTTCACCTTTGTCAAACAATTATTTTACAGAAGTTAATTTTCCCCCTTGATCTTGCTTTTTAGATTACTTACCTGCAATGCCCTATCAGGACCTAAAACTGACCTACTTGACCATGGCAGAATCATCCTTGCTTAGACATTTTTTCTAGTTCTGCAAAACTTATTGTAATTGCACCTACATTGTCTTTTCACTAGGCACCAAGGAGTGGACCGCTTCAGGCCTGCAGTGGTTCAGGCTTCTGCATCACCAAATCTTCAATTTTTCCTCTAACAAGGTCAAACAGTATCCATTCTGCAAACTGGCTGCTCTTCCTCCTAACCCAGTGCCCGTCTACAAGCTTCTCCATCTGGGAAACATGATCTCACCAACTTTGCAATACCCACAGCACCTATCTGCTTCTCTCATTACATCACAGTCCCAGCACTGTCTGCAGGCCATGCCAAATGCTTGATCTAAGTAACTGCACAAATTCTGGCCACTCCACCTGTTTCTCCTGCTGACAGGGAGGTTACAACCCCATGAATGGGTTCCCTTTTAGGACAGAGACAGTATACAGGCAAGGTTTCTTCCTCAGCTCTTCATCTATTAAACTGTCTCTCCCTCGGAAGGTGTCACGACACTTGCAAAACCATCACTTGTTGAATTTACCATTTTGTGTAAGCAATGCCCACAAAAATAGATGCAATCAGACATAATAGACCATACTATTTTCTTTGTCTTAACTGACAACCCTACAGAAACCTTACTGGTTTTGGTTTTTTTTTTTTAATCTAATCTAGGACTTGATCTGCTGCTACTTAAGAATAATTAAATATTCAAAGCCTGTTTGCAGAAAACAGCTTCTGCCTTGAAATTTGCAAACCGCAATGCAGATAAAATTAGAATCTTTAGCAAGTCATATGAGTGACACACATACAGTTTCAGTTATGATTCATGACTACAGATCAAGCCTATATGAAATGTCTTCCTGTATTTCCTTTTATGCTAGTATCCAGAAAACTGTGCCATTAACAGCAGATTGCAAAAAAACAGACGATAGAAAGGCTCTTTTCATTACTTAAATATGATCCTCAAGCTTTGATGAGATAATCAAACCTCTTCACATAACTATGTCCCTGATAAAAAACAGATGAGTCACTTTTGAACTGGTACTGGAGATACAATTTCCATAATTCATAAAAATGGAGCTCTCATTTCTGCACCACATCCATCTACTTCAAAGCCAAAACAAACAATAAAAAGCATCGAGTGAAAGTCTGAAATACTGAAAACAAAAGGAAGGATGCTACAATTATTGCTGCTGTATGTTATCATACAACTCAGTCACTACCCAGAAGCTGTCAAAAAAGGAAAACTCTGGAGAATGCTGAACAATTCTTAATATTTTTCTGCTGAGGTCAAGTATTCATCCCATCTGAGGGATAGATCAGTCCTGTGTAGTTTTAACTATTTACCTCATCCAGAAATTAAATAGTTTTGTTATAATAACTGGGAAATGTTCCAGAAACAGAATAAAAGTTTTCAAATGGGAGGGAAGGGAGTAGGAGGAGAGGAAGAAGAGAAAAATCTAGGAAAAAAATCAAAAAAAGATCCATACCCAATAATCAAAGAGTAAAGTAGAAATTTGGTTGGCTGATCAATAAAAGGAAAGATACAAAACAGGGTGCAAATTTGAGTAATAGAAGACCAGTGTATACAGAAGAAATAAAGAAAACACCAACCTTTTTAAACGCAGAAGGATCACATCTAGGGCTAAATGCATGTTGGACATTTTAAAGCAACAGTGGATTAGTGATAACAAGACTGGACCACAAAAGTATTAAGTCAAATAATTATGGCTTGTAGACTAGGAACTACAAGCAGTACTGGTTTCAACAAATAAGCCTTACACCCCAAGGGATTTTTCTATCTTTCATTCATTCTGTGTGTTTCTCCAAAGGGAAAGAAGCTGTCCAGACTCCTTACTGGTGGCAGCAGAGGATGGGGCATTAGGTACACTCCTTCCCCATCATTATTATTCCAAGAATGTTCCTGGAGAGCAGCCTGACTTCCCCCAAAAAACAGCTCCCTAGCTGATGCTGTGGATCATTCAGAGAAGTGAAAATACTACAGAGCTGCTCTCTCATTGATGCACTTAACTATTGATTCACACATTTCTGGAGCTTTAAATTATACAAATCAATAACTGGCCTATACTTGAGTTAGATGTGACAGAGGCAGCAGGTCTTCATAAAGGCCATTGGAAAGTGACACTAGTAACAAAGTAATTTGGAAAACTAGTACTGCTTACAAACAGGATGCACATGGGACGTCAGTATACATCATTTTTTTCTTTGGTGTATAAATGATCTCAATTCAATCAGCACATACCTACCAGAAGCTGCTGAAAATAACAAGTCAAAGCCAGTAATCATGCATTTACAGAAATGAAATAGAAAGAAAAAATGTTCTTTATAATAATATGGACTTCGCAGCAACACCAGACAAAGAGACATGAAACAACTAATAAATAAAACATTTGTGCAAGGAAAAACTGCACATTTTCCTGTGGTGCTCATAGTACTCAGACTTTTAGGAAAGTGTACCCATCTTAGGTAAATCACTTATGCCCCTATGTTCCATAAGTAAAATAATTTCACACTTTCTCCCCTAATCATTGGGATAATAAAGCTGTGCTTCCAATTATAGTTTTCTTAAAAAGTAAATCCCCAGTAATATTGTGAAACATCTTTTATGCTTAGAGCGAAAACACAATATGCGTTGTACCCAGAAACATTCTCCATTCAATCCCAGTAATTTATGCACTTAAACAACTTTCCTAATACAGCAATGGCCATAACACTTTTGCTTAAAATACACTTTGAAATACAGCTGAAACTAAACAAGTCAGGCAATCTACAGGCATCACAGAATAATGAGTTTCCCAAGCTGTGTAAGGCAGCAATTAGCTTGAATAATAAAAAAATGATGGTGTAAAGAAAAACTACTATTCTGATATTTAGATAAATATGTTTTTACATTTTTACTATTTTTTTAAAATAAAGTGTTTTAATACCAATTTTTAATAAAATGCTTTATTATTTTGTTTGCTTTTGATTTTCCATACCAAATTAGAAAAATACTGCAGATGAATTTTCCTCAGCTAATATTTTTTTTTCCTGAAAAACTGAAATAATTTTTTATTTAAAAGATCATGATTGAAATTTATAAGACTGTCCTTGAATGAATGTATTTTTTTCTTATTCTGGGGATGATATTAGAACAAATATAGCAGGAAAAAGTATAACAGAAGTTAGAATGAAAAAGTAATAAAATTTGTTTCATAAACTTTTTTTGAAAAACTAACTAAAATTGCGCATTTTGACCTATTTATTTCAGTTATGGTTAAAATTATTTTGTGACAATCATGCTGAATTTGTAAAGAAAAAAGTAATTTAAAAACAAACTTGTTTTTTATTATTAATTTTTTAAAAGCTTAAGTTAATTTTTGTCCCCCTACATAAAAAACTGATTGTAATAATTTCTCATGTGTTTTATCTTTGTTCAACAGCTCTATCAACAGCTCTAGTGTTCTCACTGTTTTTTCTCACTGAAGTGTGATCAAAGACAAAGTGCATGAAGGTATCTCTGCAACACTGTTTACAGAAAACATATCCAATTAATATTACAACACAGAATCATAGAATGGTTCGGGTTGGAAAGGACCTTAAAGATCATCTAGTGCCAATTCCCTGCTGTGGGCAGGAACACCTCCCACCAGACAAGGTTGCTCAAAGCCTCGTCCAACTTAGCCTTGAACAGTCAGGGATGGGGCAGCCACAACTTCTCTGGGCAACCTGTTCCAGTGCCTCACCATTCTCGTAGTAAGGAACTTCTTCTTAATATCTAATCTAAACGTACCCTTTTTCAGTTTAAAGCCATTCCCCCTTGTCCTATTATTACATGCCCTTGTAAAAAGTCCTTCACCAGCTTTCTTGTAGGCCTCCTTTAGGTACTGGAAGGTGTACATTTTCAGACACTATTTAAAAAGCAGTTTATATGTTTTAAGCTGGCATTACTCTTCTAAGTAATATCGACTCCAAAGAGCACTCGAAATTTCATTTTGCAAGTATAACTGTAGTTTTCTAAGAGTATTCATTTTTAAAAGGATATTGCCTCTGAAAATTTATTGAGCCCAGAACATTCCTTCAGGGACTTTCATTTTTATTGAGTGACAAAATTAAATCAAAAGTTATTTCTTGCAGCCCAAAGCAAAGATGGCTTCTTTACTTTTCTTTATTACCCTGTTTAATAATTCAGGACAAAGTGGAGTGCTTAGCTAGGGATTGTCACAGAACTGCAGTGCCTCCAGAAGAGGCTGCAAGCTGATTTACCTTGGGTTTGCCTTTGCTTTATTCCCTTCCCTGTTTTTATTCTTCAGTTGTACCTCTAGGTAGACTGAAGGAACAATGTTTCGAGCAAGAGAGCGTTATGTAAGAAACAATGTAGCAGCCAAGAAAAAAAAAGTAAATTTAATAGAGAAAGAGAACTGGAAGTCAAGATCATAATAGGTTGTTATTTTCTAGCTTCTTTTTGATCTCTGCTAAAACCTTTGAGATGCATTTAAAACCATGATTAGGATCAATTAGGACTTAAAAAAACCAAAACAAAACAAACCAAACAAAACAAAACAAAAAACCCAAAAAATATTAAAAAAAAAAAAAAAAAAAAAAAAAAACCCACACAAAAAAACCAGACAAAAATCTTTTAAAGCCTAAAGTTTTTCCCTCCATTTTTGGAGGATGCCAATTCTTAGAGAAAGGGTTCTTGGAACTGAAACTTGCTGGAAAAGCTTCTCAGAGCTAGGCTTGCATTTCTCTTAAAGACAAGACAAAAGCATAGCAGCCCACTGATGAAGGCGTTCCTTATGTCTGAGGAACCTGTTAGAAATACAGGTGCTCTGCAGACACATTTGTGTGTCCAGTGTTGCTGGATAGACTGTTTTGCCTAAGAGCAGGCGTGCCTGTTGGAGGAGACATCAGCATAGATTTCTAGGTATATGCCAAACACAACTTGATTTAGCTTTTCATACACATCCCTACAGAGCTTATAAAAAAAAGTTGATCCCTTTCCTCATAGATCTGTACCAATAAACAATTCCAAGAGGTTTCTGCTCCAACAAAAAGTAAAATCAATGCAAACCCTAATAACAACATGAGGAAAACAGCCTCGGAGGCAGAAGCCGGTCTACTGAAATTTAAAGTGTCTGGAGCAGTTATTCCAACTCTGACATGCAAAACCATACAGCACCACCTTGTGAGCATCTCCTAAAAATACTCTTAAAGAGACTGTTAAAGATATAGTTGGGAGCACACTGATCAGATCTAGGGCACAAGTAGCAAAATGAGCAAGGACTCTGAAGCTTGGATTCAAAACACAGACTGTGTATACAATCAGCTTAAAAAAGTTCAGTTAAAAAAATCAGATGGTATTCTAAAATAATTCAGGAACTAATGGAGACTGGAAAAATCACTTCTATGTATATAGAATAGGCAAAGAAATACTGTGAGTGTTACCAAAGTCCTTCACCATATGGCTTGCCAGCAGTTCTTCTAAATAATAACAGCATCTTCAAAAGCGTTGCATTCTGACCTCATGGGTTTTTGCACTGTTTCTTTACAGTCTGTCTGACAGAGAAGGTTTTAGCAATGTTTTTTACAAGGGCAAAGCACTTGAATACTCCTTATTTCCCCAGAAATAATATGTATCATATAACCTAGAATGACATTTGCCTCCCCTCCATGTGCCTCTGTCCATATCTTGCAAATGACTACCATACACAGTTAATTCCTCAAGTAACTGTCCTCCAGCGTTTTATTTTCATTTTATTTTCATTTTAGCAAACCCTATGGTTTTGTCTCCTTTGACCCTTTGTCCAAGTACTTGTACTACTTCCCATCTTCCATAAACTACTAAGTTTTCATAGTCACACCAAATCCTTTACTGAACTCCTCATGAATCACACTGTCTCAATTCAGTTGCCTGGATAATTTGTGTTTTTGAAACACAGGAAATATAAACAGGCTCCCGATCGTGAACTCATGCTCCTTTTCACTCTGTTCTCTGTGCCTTTAAAATAAAATTATAGACATAAGGGTAATTAATCTTTGTGTGCCACTGAGTTCAGACTAAAAGGCCAGCAGATGCCCAGGAAGTGTATCAATAACATTGTCGCCTGATGCAGCTCAGCTTGGAGCAAGGGATGTATTTAGATGCGCCAGGGTGTAGAGGGCGCTGTTGCACTGAGCATCTGACTGCGGTTTTCATACAGCTTTGAAATCAGGCCATGTCCATATTTTTTACTGGGTCCTGTACCTGAAACTCGGGATATTTACTGTCATTTGTTAAAAAATCCAAATACTATTTGAGAAGTATAACTCACTTTCAGTCTTGTAAAGGGAAGATGAGCTGATGGCAGCTTCATGGGTCTTAATAGCAATCCAATTTCTATTTTATAAACCTGCAAGTAAAACATTCATTTCACTGTCTGATACCAGCTGTAAGTTTTAAGCATCATGGGAATTATAAGATCAACTCTTGTTGTAACAGACTAGCATGGAGACTTTTTGTTGGTCTCATTTTTTATAATCATGAAGCGTAAAGAGCAAAGTTTGGCATTTTCTGCTTCTCTTATAGGAACCAATATTATTAATGCTACCCTTTTCAGGTGGCAGGGGAAACTAGTCAGGTTCATAGATGGATGACCAGAAGGAAAGAAACAATTAAAAAAATATTCTTCAATACATATTTTGCCCTAAATTTTCAAGAAGCAAGTTACTATTTTCATGCTGTCTTGCTCAGGTTTCTTGTATAAAATCATAGAATCATAGAATGGTTAGGGTTGGAAAGGACCTTAAGATCATCTAGTTCCAACCTCCCTACCATGCACAGGGATGCCTCACCCTAGACGATGTCAACCAAGGCTCTGTCCAACCTGGTCTTGAACACTGCTAGGGATGGAGCACTCACAGCTTCCTTGGGCAACCTGTGCCAGTGCCTCACGACCCACAGTTTATTTCTTCTAGAAATATATATATATATGAAAATATATACCCCACTGATATACTTCTTCTATATCAGTACCACAGTGAAGAGGTACAAATGGAGCGAATTTTCTTCTGTTAGCAAAAAGCTTTCTTCTGTTTCTACCAGTTGTGGGTGGAAGATGGCTTGTAAAGCAGAAGAAATAGATACTCTGTAAATCCAAGCACCTGTGCAATACATAGAAGACCCAGGTCTTGGAGGCCTTTTTTTCTGGAAGGAGATAAGAGGGGGGAGGAATAGGGTCCCCTTTCTTCTCCACCTCCCTGCCCAAATAAGATGGTTGTGAAGAAGCATTTGAAATACACAGCTGGTATATCTTAGAGGCTAAAACTAGGTAGCAAGTTAAAAACTCATTTGAAAATATATCCTTCCCTCCTCCTCTAATAATTCTTCATCTAGCTTTATGACAGCCAGGTTAGAACACCTGCTATCTGTACATTAAACTGACAAGACTGAAAATCCATTCCTCACACTATTAATGGATTTACATTTGTTTTTATTGAAGGACAAAAGATTCTGTCTCATATATGACCATTTTCTTGTGATTTTTGTGTGTGTGTGTGTGTTCTGTTGTTGTGTTTGGGGTTTTTTCCTTAAAAGGTGTTCACATCCCCTGAGTCATGAAAGCTTATGCTGCTTTTACATGATGTTTTACAAATTTTAGCTTATCATATTTTGATACTGAAGATTTTCAGGACATTCATGAATTCAAAAGAGAAAGGCAAAGACTCTGCATTGCAGTGCTCACAGGTCTTCTCTTTGGAGCCCGTAGTGCAGCAATGAGGGACTGAGAACATTCTGGCAGCATACATTGTCACACAAGTGTGCTATGCTGAGTTGCTGCCTTTTTAGAGATTTTTGCCATGAAGACATGATAGAATTTGTGGGTTGTTTTCTTAAGAAATGGTAAATGAATACTAGATAACAAACAGAACAAAAACTTTTTTTTTTAAGTGGCAGTTTCATATTCTTCTCAGTACTGGTCTAAATGCTTAGGAATAAAAGAGCCCTATCTGACTGACGGGAAGAAATATGAAGTATGTGAATCTACTACAGTAGTCTTTGAGGGACTTTAACAACCATTGTTTTCACATTTCTATGAAAGTGAACATGATAAGAGCTTGCTTACCAGCTGCCTAATATGGTCTGAAAAGAACAAAGATTATTTTTTTGCACACTTTTCTGTAGGCTCATACTTCAAGCACAGAGCATTTTATGCTCATTTATTTGTATCCCCTATTAAATGTGGTAATTTAGATAAGATTTGTGGAACATGAACTTTGCCTGTTTGAGTGTCCAGCCCCTTTCATCACACATACCTTGATGATGACAGAAATCCTTTGCAAACCATGCTGTACAAAAATGAGTCTATACAAGAGATTCAGGACCAGCACAGCCATAATATAAATACAGTGCCTAAATTAGTACAAATGCAACGTCTAAACTTAAAAAACAATATTTTAACATGTTAAAAAAAAAAATTATTCCGACAACATGCTAAGCTTATTAAAGAAAATGCAAAGGCAACTCTAGGTTCAGCACTGAGGTCAGAAAGACAGCAATTTCCATTATGACGTTTTTGAAATATACATTTTGATGTCTGGTTGCTGGGAATAGGGGAAGGTGAAAGATGACTCAGCTGTAGAGAACTAGTTTATTATAAGTTTATATGGCGACAGCTGAAATGATGAGCTGCAAGATCAGAAAATTGAGGTTTGTCCATCAAGGCAAAGGACCAGTTTTCAGCATAATGGAAGAACCCAAACGGCTGTACAGACAACAACTCAGTAATAGTTTGTTACTGAGGAGCCATACACTGTTCAACATACCAAGACTAGCATTTATGAGCTTTTTGGGATGCTTTAATTGCAATAAGCTGACTTGCTAGCACCTATGCATTCTCATCTAAAAAAAATCAGAAACAAAGGTCAGGCTAATATAAGGTGCTCTGAAGTTCAGTTGAAGGCTTCTAATCATGACAGAGCTATGCTACCCTGCAGTTCTTCCTTTGACAGAACTATAAGTTCCATTTATAACTTCACCACAGACAATTCTCCAAGAGCAAGTCAATCCAACTGGTATATTTTTCCAGAGCTCAGCCTGATCCGTGCTGGTGATTCTGCCTCTATAGTGAGATAGGCCTGCTTCATCCATCTGAGTTGTGACAACAGCCAGCCGTGCTTAACATTCTCTCCCCATTCCAAGAAGTCTTCCCAGACTGTCAACATCCCCCAACCTTTTAGCTGATTACTGTCTTTTGACCTTGGCTTTGGTGAATAACTAAGTTTGCACTGATGTGTCCTATTTTGTTTGAAGTGGTGGACCTTGCCAGCACTTTGACTTTCCATTGGATTTATTTAGCACATTTGATTGATCTAACTGCATTTCACAGTCTACAATAATATCACAGTTCCCCAGAACTTGTATCTGTGATATAAGTAGTTTTATTTGATGGTTTTAACCCCTTCTACTTTATTTCAGTATGTTTTTACATATTTATGCCAGCTATAGGTGTAGAATGAAATCAAAGCATGCATACAGCTATGACTTGTGGTAAAATATTTTAAGCTTCTAATAGAGAAACCTATAAAGAAGGAATGCCAAAAGGCACCACACAAGTGGAATTTCCCTTCTCCCTGACTCCCACACTCTGGGATTTGATAAGGAAAAATATTGTGGATTTCACTGTCCATGAGAAACCAGAAAGATAGGATATCTGGAACAATGTCTATAGAGAGGTTTGCTGTGGTATTACATTGCTATGGTAACAAAACAGATATAGACCTAATTTGAAGCACATTTATTTGTTCTGAGAAAACTTTCCCATCTTCTGCTTGTCTTCCTAGATCCCTGAAATTTATTATATAGTGCATCTGACCAAACAGAATTCCACTAACTCAAAGGAACCTTTCAATATTAGTGTATGAAATTGAAAAGGGAGATTGTATTTAATCATCACTAGACTTCAAGAATGAGGTACAAAATGAAATGATGGCTTAAGTACAGGAGGATACACACTGCACTTCAGAGGATGCCCATCTAGCACACAAAACAATTGCCACAATGCTGAAGCTAAAACATTTGCTACTGTAAAAGACAAGTATTTCCAACAATGAAGGTGGATAAATATGAGAACAGACTATGGCAAGAGCCTTACCATTACTCAAAATCTTTTTATTTAAACTGAATACCTTTGTAAGACATAGGCTGTAGTACAGTGTCAAGGTAGTCATCTTAAAACTGAAATTTTATGCTGGCTCTGAAGTAGGAGACTCAATAGGAGACAGGTAGGAGTCAAGTAGGCTGTCTGATTTTCTGAAACATTTCATATTTTACCAACCATAACAGAAAAGGACTTGCGATGCCTGCTTAGAAACAGTAGACTGTTTCCTCAGCCCTTACCAACCTCAGAAGTGGAAGAAAGAGTTTGAGACCACTGTCTTACCAAAATGGAAGGCAGCATATTTTGTTATTTAAAAAAAAAATCCAAAAAAACAACAAAAAACAAACAAAAAGTCCTGCAAACCCCCTAAAAATGCCCAACAAAAAAAAAACAAACAACCAAGCAAAAAAATCCCCCTCCTCCAACTACCTTTCTCTGAGAGAGCACTACTGTGAGCTGAATAGATTGCTTCCCAGTACAGATGGCTATGTCTGCTGCTTCCTCTCCCAACACCAGCAGTTCATTTGACAGAGCATACATATTCCATACAGAAGTAATCTCAGGAATGTTCCTAGCCTAAGGATGGCATGTGAATTTTTGCAGCTGTAAAATGAGATACTTTTGTTTCTCCTCATTTAAGGGTAGTTCAAAGGCATCTGGAAATAATCCTCAGTGTTAAGTACCTTCCAGCAGCTCTAAGCATTCTTTAACTGTATATGCCATACCTGAAAACGCAAGCCAAGTAAACATAATTCCCCAGATTAAACCCTTCAGTGATTTTTATTCTGGGTGCAGAAGCTGGTTTGGATAAAAGAAAGAGGAGAGATACCAAAGGAAAAAAAACCCAAAGAACAGGAAGGCAAGGATAAGAGGAGAGAAGAGCAGACAACCTATGCATAGAAAAAAGATAGTCCAGACTTCAAAACTGATATCTCCAGCTACAAACACCAGTTTAAATGAGGATAGCTCTATCATTTAAAACTTTTCACCTTCCTTCCTAGCAATTCTGTGTGGGAAGAGACAGTTTGTTAGGGAGAGGAGGGGAGAGGGTAATGTGCTGGTGGTGTCCTGATACAACCTTCTTGAGCAACTTCTCATGAGCCTGGGTTACCATACAACTGATGGCAGTAACCCAGGCACGTCCCTACCTGTGGGAAGGAGCAAATTGGTGGGAGCTTCTGCAGGCATGGTCACAATGTCACCCTGAGACCACATGCTTGCCTCAGCCCAGGCTCCTCTGGCAGCAGGAACAGTGGGATCCCCGGCTAACTGCTGCCACTCTTTCTGAATGCTTCCCTCGAAGCCTCTCTACCCAGGTTTCTCTGGGGCTTGTGGTTTACAGTCCCAGTGGTCAGTATGACAGCTTGGGGAGAGTGGATTCAAGCAAAGGCAGCAGTAGTAGGTAATTTGTTGTGCATAGAAAGAGAGCATTTCTCATTTTGAGAAAAGTCAGCCCCTGCCTCCTACCCCTCAGGAAGAGTGCCTAAGGAAACACAGAGATATCAAATGGCAGCCTGCAGTGTTTCTGCTGTAAACAGACTTTACTTTCTTATATGCATTACTTATATGCATAGTGTGCACTAGAATGAGCAACTAGAATTCTCAGAAAAGCATCATTCACATCACGTTGTCTTCAGGTCTGCCCCTTTCTTAAGAAATAATGCTGATAAATCTCATCTAATTCAATCCAGTTACATTTTTAAGTGTCTGTCTGCACCCAAAAGAGCTTCTATTTTTTTATGCTATATTAGCTGGTAAACTAGAGAAATTATCTTGTCACCCTATGAATTTAACTTCCTGGCTGCAAGAAAACCACTACAATACTTATATACACAAAGAAGCAGAAAGCGAGCTTGGCATATATGAGGCTGTTTAGTTCACCAGTAGTGATCACAGAAGACATTGAAGACATGTCAGGTGGCCACTCTCATTATAGTCATCAGAAAGACAGGTACTGTGTGTGCTCAGTAGGAAACATAGAGCAGCAAGCAGATAGTTATGGAAATGAAACACTCTGCCAAAGGCTTCAGCCTGCTGTCAGCTCTGGCAAGACAAAAGCATAAGCATAATTAGATTTTCAGTGTTACAGGCTAGTTAGCTCTCAAGCTCTCAAGCTACTCTTTCTCAAGCAGAAGCAGCATCTTATTGTAACCATGTCAGCACCCAGCAGGGTGTGAAGTGCAGCACTGCATTTTCAGGATCAAGTAGAGCAAGGGACGGATATGCCTTTCACACATGGCACTGAATGCTCACAACATCTTTCTGAAGTGATGGAGAATTATCTTCAACAGAATTAACTCCCATGGTTTATGAAGTGAAATCTGCCAATGTTTATTGGCAAACTTTTTACGGAGCTTCAAAGTCTCTGGTAAGGTCAGAGAAACAGGGGGCATGCACTTTCCTCAGTCACAGATCATTCCTTATTTCACAACTGAATTGTCCCTCCAGGTCGCCGCCAGGGTGCAGGCTGCTTCCCTTAGGTGCACTGCAGCTCAGGATGTGGCCTGCTTATTCTTCAGCTTGTCACAGGAGATGCAGTCCAGTGGGAAGACAGCTGTATTGCCAGCTTCTCTCTGAAAAGGTGTTTGTTCATGAGCAGAGGGGCTTTACCCCCACCCCAGGTCTCCCTTTCCACAAGCTTGGCTTCTTTCAACCAGAACTGAGTGGATAAAAGGAGTGTGCAATGCTGTCAGCCTCTCTTTCTGTCAGTCTCCATCTCGTTAAAGCTGTGCTATCCAGTATATTTCATTACAGCACTCATCTGACAAATGATTTTATTTTTGTCCCTGACATGAAGCTGACACTACAGTTCTCATATGAATGGAATAGGATGCCAATTTCTTCTCTTTAGAAATGTTACAAAAGCCTCTATTACTTTCATATCATGGATAGATTAGTACAGACTTTTAAACCATTTTCATTAGATTCTGCATTGTTAAAACCAAAGAACTGGTAAATCATTTTTCCAAAGTATTTGAACAGCTAGTTTTGATTGAGATAAGGAAATGGGACACAATGGGGCATTCTTGCCATTTGCATCTGAGTACACGTAATTAAAAGTAAGATTTATTGTATGTCATAAAAATGTAGAAATGCATCGATTAAAGAACTTCATGAAGCCTGAGATTTACTTGCCTTAGACCTTTCACATCAAAACATATTGTAAAACATGCATGCTTTTAGTGTTTTAACTATATTCCTGTTCAAAAGTCTTTTAAAATTTGGCATAAATGCAATTTCCTTATTTCATGTTTTCTTACTGCCAGTTTCTAATTATCTAGGCAACTGAGAAAGATGCAGAAATTACAGATAAGTGATCTGACTTGCAGTAAAGAGTTCTTACAGAGAAAGCTTAATAGTTTCTACTCTTAAAGTTTAGCAAAGAGAAATCAAATTATAATTTTAAGCATTCAGTATCTGATTCTATAGTAGAGAAAATGCAGAAGAATTTAGAATACTAAAACTTTAAAGAGTTCTTTAGTATAATGTAGAAGAAATGCAAGGAATAAATGGATTTAAATTAAAGTTTCAGTGAAGCTAACTGCCTAATTTGCTTAAGTGCTTAAATCAAACAGTATCATAATGATTCCCCCAAATCTGGCATCTCTTGTTTTCACAGCAGATGAGATGCTTGTTTTGGAAGCCATTTAGTTAAGCAAGTTGTTGTTCTGAGACCAAGAGTAATCAAATTACAGTTTAGAAACCAAGATGTTCAGGAGGTAAGTACCTATTGTATCTTTTTGTACGAAAGTAATAAAACAAAACCCTGCACAGCTCCGACTCATTTTATTTCTGCTTGTATGACCTGGTTATGGTGGTACATAACTGAACTAAAAGCAGGTTCCTCTGACCTGTCTCTAATAATCAGCCCAGAGGGAACCACACTTCCTCTCTCTCTTACACAGATACCATTTACATCTGTCAGAAACACACCAAATTTTTGCAATTACAGCTAGCTCCAGCCTGCTTTTGATGGTAACTGTCTAGTTATGGAATTAAAGGGACAGACCAGGCATTCAAGTAAGTATTAAAATACAAACATATCATCCATTCATGCAAAGCAAATAAGTCAGATGGCAATTCACCTCCACAGACACCAAACTCTTAGGTTCCACACTCAGATTACCTTTGAGCTTATAAATTCTTACAAATTTAAACATGGAAAACAAATACTTAGAGAGATAAGGACATGGCAACACTACCTATCCTCTTATTTAGAAGAAACTAAATGTGCCCTCCAGCTGTTGGCAGCTATGAAGAAAAGTTTATTGCCTGTCTTACTCTGAACTTTTCCCACTGGGAATGTAACAAAGGTTGGGTGGGAACAAAAGTACCCTTTTAGATTTATCATAAAATACTGTAGATTATAAATTACTATGACACAGTATTTCTTTCACAGGATTTCTTTCTCTGAGAAGAAAAACTAAATAAAAATACTTTGAAATAATTTTCCTCAGAATCATTTTTTGAGGAAAAAATCAGCCCGGTCCAACCAGGCTTTTCATTAGCTAAGGTTGTATGAAACTATATGGTTATATGAAGCATATGAAGTTATATGAGAAGATGCAATTTTTTACATTCATGGCTACAATGATTTCAGTAAGATGATGAAATCTCAACAAATTGTCTTTAGATTAATATCTACATAGCAGGGTTTATATTTTTTTAATTAGCCACTGATTCATTTAGATATTAAAATCATCCTGAATTATGAAATGAGAACATCCTAGTTGTTAGAAATTATCTTCTTTAGGCAGATATCTGTATTTTTCTCATGAAGAAATTTGATATATCACACAAAGACTTTTATAAGTGCTAAGTTACATTTTCAACAAGGAGAAGAAAGCAAAGAACGGATAGCCATGCATTCTGCTGTAGTCAAAGCTCAGTCAGGGGAGGACTTCCCCATCCAAATCTCAGGTCCTTCAGCACTGGTTCCCCCCTCAGATCCGCTGTGTGAATCATCTTCCTTAATGATGTGGGTGAGCTCAGATATATTTCCTATTCTCTGAGTCAAGAAGCTAAAAGGGGAAAGCTCAGTCACCAGCAGGGTACACTTGTCATCGCTGGTCCTGCCTGCTGTGAAGCAAAGGCAGAGCTGTTTGTAGCTTGACTTGCTTTCCTGGCACTATCTTTTAGATATTACTGTGTCATTAAAGCGCACCACAAATCTTAAGTCAGTGCAAGTAAAGTAATCTGTCTGGTAGACAATTCAGAAATGGGAAAGTGGCCTAAAGCACTTGAATTACTCATGTCTAATTTACTAATTTGGACATGTAGGGCTGATTTTAGACAGTTAAGGCACATTCTGTCAAATTCAGGCACAAAGAAAAGTCTCCTTTTACTCCAATGACACATTTCAGGGCCAGCTTTTCACACTCTGAACCATATTTTCCAGACGTTTCCACTCCAGCCATGCATTCAATACGTTAATTTCTTCAATGTCAATTTTGGGAAGACTAACAGTCTTTTAAACACTGAAAATACTTTTGGGGTGGAAATTTTAGATATTCAATTAGCTTTCTCAACTGGAATTATTTCACCCTCTGCTGTGTGGTCCAACTTCATGTTTGAAAGGTTGTTTATTATGAGTGTCACTTGCACGTAAATAGAACAGAAAGCAGAAAATAGAATCAAATGTGATCAAAGGTTGATAAAACCAGAAACATTCAACCTACAAAAAAGACAGACATTATATTAGTGCACAATTATATAAAAAGGTGGTTAGCCATAGATTAAGACCATTGCAATTAGTTACTCTAAGCAGAACAAAGCCATGAAGCAAACTTCCTGCAGGGAATACTGAAGTTAAACATTAGCAAGGGAACTTTACTTACTGTAAAGAAAGAAGCTGCCAAGCTGAATTGCAGACTTCTGATAATTGGCTGGGCCAGACATCCAAAGGTGAATGAGGAATAACGAAATCAACATCATCCCCCCAACCACCCACATACAGGATACGAGCAAAGAATAAGTAATCTGTTTGCAACTTCAGAGTGGCAGAGTCAAGATGAGTCACAAAAAAAAATCTTCCCTAAAACAAAACAAAACAAAACAAAAAAAACAAACAACAAAACAAATCCACACAAACCCACTTATATAAGTAAATTGCTTTCCTAGAACAACAAGGATGAAAGAGAAAACACAAAAGAGGCATGACTTGCATTGTTTACTGAACACATTGATAATGAAAGATACTCTGATAATTCCCTGGTGAAATATTAACCTGGCTTCAGGCTTGTGAAGGAAGTTTTCACAGTTACGGATTGCTTTAAGCTAAAGCATCACAGGATGAGTGATTTATGACACCTTCAAAGAGGAGAGATATATCTGCATTTTTAATATTGCAAAATGTGATATGCACGTTCAGGTAAATATTGAAGTCCCATTTTAAGAAATAAAACCTCAAGACACTTCTTTTTTTTTTTTTTTTTTTTTTTTTTTCCAAAGCAGTATTTCTAACTTTCAGAATATTTTGAGAGTTTCTTGCAGAAGTTAACAAATCAGTAGTTCTTATGAAATACTATAATTTATTCAAATTATCATTTTGTGTCTAAAGCCTTAAACTGAAAATTTTACCTTCATTCTAACAGAACCAGGGTTCACAAAAATAAATTTGCAAGATTAGAAGAACTCTTTTTTGGTTTGTTTTTTTTTGTTTTTTTGGGTTTTTTTGGCAGGGGAAAGCAGTCACAGAGGAAAAAATAAAGTGTTTTGAAGTTGTGAAAGAATTAAACATCATTTTGGGAAAAAATCCATATGATAAGAAGAAAAAGCTTTAGAGAACAACTCATAACTGTTACCATTAACAACTGAACATGTGTAAAGTGGACAGAAGCAGAAAAGAGGCAATGCAACCTCTGAGACAGTGCTTGGGATGCGAGGTTCTAGAGAGTGGGAAGCATGCTAAATTAAGAATACTGCTGTAAGAAATGACAGCATTCAAGAACTTTACATGTCTTCATAAAAGTGATTTACAGTCTTTCATAAAGACAGAGAAGGTGCATTAAAGATGTCCTGGCCACATACTGAAGTGCTATTTATCAGTGTTATAACTTCTAATAGAAGCAAGAGTTAAACATTTGTAAGAGTGATCATGTAATGAAACTAAATATATAAATAGCATATAAAAAAAGGAAATATATAGTTATATATTCAACTAATCCAAACTGGATGAGTTTGAATCTTTCTGGAATTAAATCACAACATTTGATGCTAAAGATTCAAGACACAGGGTTCTAGATTGTGGTGGAAAAAATGAAGATGGAATTTCTCCCATGGATTTCAGCTAGCATAAAGAAAGCTTTTTCTTTTTAAAGACATTTAAATAATGTTACATGTTGAAATAGAATCCTAGTTAAAAAAAAAAAAAAAAAAAGAAAAAGTGAGCAATTAATGTTTTTGATATATATTCTCACTGCTTCATAATCTATTGCCATTACCACTCCCACCAACTTCACAGCAGGAACTTGATCTTCATAATTTATCTTAGAATTAAGTGGAACCTAGTGTAATAATTCTAAATTTAACTTGATATTCTCAGAGTATATTTTTTTCTATACCAAACAGTTAAAGATGTTGATTAATAAGACCCAACAATGCCTTCATAAATCTGAACCATCATTTTCCCACAATATTTGATAATTTATCTCAAGTACATTCTTATGTTGATAGGAACCTGAGATTTGGCATTTGTCTTTTACCACATTTGATGAGGCTTGTATTTCTTTTACAAACCTTGCTGTTCACTTTAATTTATATGGTTGCCTGCATCCATCAAATATACTGCATCCAGTATATTTCCATTAACAGATCAGATTATAGGGAAAAAGTAAAATTAGGTAGACACCAACACTCTATAAAGACAGTGATAAGAAAAAGAGGGATGTTCACAGTCTGTAGAAGAATTTTATTTTGTTTATAAAATGAACAGCATAATGGTCTTGAAACAACTTATGAGACATGCTCTGTGCTCTTTCTTGGCTCTTTTCAATTATCGTCAATCTCAGGCACTTTAACTAGTTTTGCTTATGACCATAGGTAGCGCTTCTTAGAAAATATCAGTTATCTCAAGGGAAAGAGAGCTATGATTATGTAGATTGGTCTCTACAATTAAGGTAAATGTTCCCTTCTCACAGGAAATGTTAAAAGGTACTTTTACAACAGACCACGACTTTAGTACTCAGAACGTCCGTTCTGCACAGGAAAACTGCAGGGAAAAGTGCAGTGAAAAGCAGTGTAATGTAATTAGGGAGGAGCACACATCTGTAGCAAGGACAGGCAGTACCTGGAACTTAGTAGAAAATAAGTAACTGACAGAAGACCAAGCAAATAAAACAGAGAGTCAGACAGCACATCATGGTTAAAAGCCCCTTATTTGAGAGCACAGCTAGAAGAGAGAATCAGGGAAGTCCCAAGAGCTGGCTGTAGAGGACCTCCCCAGTACAGCACAGCTCTCTCTGCTGGGTGAGGTGGCTGGAGAGGAGCAGGGTGAGAGATGAGGGCAACAGCTGTACATAGCATTGAGAGCACAGGGACACACAGTTCAGCAGCTTTGCCTCTACCTCAACCTCTAAGGATGCAGCAGAATCCCATCTACTAAGACTTGCTATCAGTCACAGAGATCCCATCAGCTGTAAAAGCTTCCTAGAACTGCCGGGTAAATCGCGACCTAGACCTGCACAGTCAGCTTTTAGACACTATGTTTTGTTCAGACTGCTGTGAGCAACATCTTATATCCTCATAATTTGATAGCTGTAAGAAATATGAGCTAGGTCTAGTGTCCATTATCATCTTTCTTATGTTTAGTAACACAGGAACTGAAGAAGTCCTGAGTAACTGAATGATATCCTGTAACATGTTTCCACTGCTGTATGCACATCTTTTCATCAGCTAAGTGAGTTACATTGTGAAGTTAACCACGGGGTTTTTTGTAGGGAATTTTTTTCTGTTTGGTTGTTTGGTTTTGGTTTTGGTTTGGTTTGGGGTCTTTTCCGTCTCAGACTGTTCAGTTTTCCAGTCTTAAACTATGGATGGCCTATTTATAGCCATTGTCCTTCAGTTCAGTTAAAACCTGATGTTAAACCTCGTTTATGACCACAATCATATCCCCTCTCAGCCCTCATTATATTAAGTCAAAGCATCCTAACTTCCTCTAAAAAAGTGGTCTTATCTGACATTTCTATCAGCCCATCTCATAGCTGAACAGAAGAATTATACACATATGAGGTGTCAGTAAAGCTGTTTATGATGACGTCAATAAACACTCTTCTGTTATAAATACTTCTTTTCATACATTTCAGGACTATACTAGCATTTTTGAAGTCTGTGCTAGTTAGCCAGTGTATCACAAAGGCACTAACACCCAGTTCTTTTCCACCTCAGGTGCTTCTAACGGAGCTTCTTACAGCTTATTGAAAGGTTTAGCTCACAAAAATACAACCTTCTGCTTTTGTACTGCTGCTCTGAATTCTGCCTCATAAGTCAATCCTTAGCCCAGACTACTGCTTCCTATTCAATGCCTCAGTACTCTCACGTATTGCTCATACTCCTTTGGCACCAGCACTTTTGGTTTGAACAACACATACCATTAATGTGCTGTGCTTGAAAGACAACCGATTTATATTATGTCAATAAAAGAGATTTGGACACTTCACCCCAGTAGTCCAGACTACTCATATTTTTGTCTATTCCCTTGACTTCTGTATAAAAATGTTAATCTTTCCTGACATTCATCTATATCCTAACCAGATGAAGAACTATCACTAGTACTTTAAATTCTGCAAACCCTTTGTGGGGTGGAAGGGAGTGAGAGAAGGTATGCTAATTTGTAAATAACTGCCTGGCTTGTCCATCTCCATCCCTAGTACAGAAGATATTTGGAGGTAAGACATTGTCTAGATTACTGATCAGCACACATTCAATGCACTTTCTCAGTCATTGGCACAGGATGGAAATTAAATTCAAGTAGATGGGTAATGACTCAAGATTACCCTTTCTGTATTTCATCACTGATTTCCAAGTGCCAGCTCATTACAGTGTAATCACACCTGATTTCATCAAGGGTGTATTCAATTGTGTTGTGCAGTAGCCTGTGGGTTTATGATATTTCTATTGCAGTTTATTACAGTACTAAGACAAACTCTTGTGCAGAAAGCAATTAAAGTTGGCAAATAAGTTCCTCAAATCTGACAGGGATAAACCCCTCCCTTTTCTTCTGTAGAAATGACTCAATCAGAGAAGGGTATCATGATGAACAGGCCTTTTCAGGGAAACACTCCTCCAGAAGGAGCTGAAGCTCTGTACATAGATAGAAGTCAAAATGACAACATCAATCAAAAATGCTCATAACCTTAGGGAACTCATATCCAAATAAACTAATACAAGCTGGAGTCCATGAATGATGTAGTCACATGGCAAAGCAGTGGTGCTGGTGTAGAGATAGAATGTGCCACTCTGTAAGCTGACTGTTAAGTCTCCTGCAAAGGTTAAAAATGAACCACAATCTTGAAAACTCATGGGAAAGTACTGCTACGTTGGCCAGTGTTTCACAAAAGATCCAAGTAACAGAGAATAAGGAAGATTAATTTAGTTGGAAATACATTCTGCAATATAAATGACATCTGAGATCAAGAAGACAAACTCAGAACAAATGGAAACAAGAAAATAGTGTTTGGAGAACAAATACAGGATGATAATGGTTCCAAAAGCAGAACAATACCCAGAGTGAATAAGGCTGGATTTATATGTCATGTCACAGGGATTGATGCCAAAGGGAGATGTGCTTTATTTTCATATGCTGCAACTGGCACTTAAAGGCTCACTACAGAAACATACAATATCTGAAACTTCAGTGCCCATCAAGCTGAAAAGTTAGACATTATTGGCAGCTATTAGACTTTGGTGAGGTTTTTTTTAAGCCTGGTGTTAAACTCTCTTGAAAAAATACCCTTCAATTTATGACATGCGGTAGCAGTTCCCTGAATATAGATATGTCTACTAAGACCCAACTATCTCACACCAAAATCTTATCTAAGAGGTGCAGAAAGAGGTGCCTCTAAGAGGAGATTGATTGTATAGATGCGAGCTAAATGACATCAAAGTTTTCTCAATACAAATATTTACACGTAGTTGATTTTTATGACATTTGTATAGAAAGCACAATCCATTCTTTTGCTTAGTTCTTAGCAGGCTCAGACGAAAGATGAGTTAAAAAAATCTGCTAGGAATTGATTATTAAATCAAGGCATCTAGGATGAAAGTGGAAATGTTAGAAGAGTGCAACCGTTAGAAGAGTGCAAATTCTGTGTGGAGTTTCAGTTAACATGAAGCAAAGTAAAATTGGTTCAGTTAGAAGTGAAAACTAACCAAGCTACAATGATTCTAAGATATGCACGGTGCCACAAGTTCACAAGGTGAATCACAAATTCTTCTTAGATATTAAGCCTGCAGAGCAAGATACGTGTCTGGCTGAAGGAAATGAGTGGACCAAAAGTGATGGGACCACTTGATTTTATGCAAAACCTATCTCTGACAGAAATTTGCTGAAGTACTGAGAGTGACATAAAATTGTTATGCCGAGCTTTTGTAAGTGACAGAAACTCTCCTGGTAGTTCCAGCAGCACAGATTAGGGCTGAAATAATATCAGAGTTCAGATTTGGTATTCCATTACAGAGCTCCAGAATGACAAAAAGAGTGTTAGGAACCATGATGTAGTTCAGTTAAACATGTTGTTCATCATAAAATTGCTCATGGCAACAGAAATTTTTTTGCAACATTCAAATAAAGGAAGAAATGTAAAATTTTAAAAGATGAAATCTGAAAATCAGAAGCAATCAAAGTAGAATGTGATTTGAGTATTTTCTAACTAACAACACTATCATGTCTGTGTGGGGTGGGAAGTCGGAGGGAGGATCCTGAACTGAGTAATATAAGTATATAAATAATAAAAAAACCCACAAAATTAAAATGAGCCAAAATACATATTAAATCACATTGTTGTGCATCACAGGAAGTATTGTTTAAGCCAAGCAGACACACATTATGAAAGAATAAGACATCATCTTCTCAAAGTTCAAATACAGGTGAAGGCAATAAGAAGTGAGTCAACCATTTGGCTTGAGACTAACAATGCAACCAAGATGTATTGGCAAAGAAAAGCCCCAGATCATGAAATTATCAGCTGATTATTATTACGGTTTTACATACCTTAAGAAACTCTATTTTCTACTTACTATTAGTTGTTCCTGGAAGAAATTTGGAGGTCACTGTACCTTCAAAGCCCACTGCTGCATTGTTCAGCGGCTCACAATTTCACCATTGCAGTCACATACAGCTGAGGCAGGAAGCAGCCCAGACTGAGCAACTGCAGAACAGCTTGTTAGTTCAGCACAACTCTCACTAGAGCTGGTCTCTGCCTTTGCAATAATAGCATACATGAAGAACATTCATAGGTGTCATTTGGTTTGTAACATTAATTTACTGTTAGCTTGACCTTTCAATTTCCTATTTTAAAGCATAAATTTGGGTTGTAGTAGCAAACTTCTTAAACTGTTCTTTTTTTCTCCTTCAGTTACATGATCTCACAATGCATCTCCCACTTAAGCCAATGACAGCTTGACTTTGCAATGATAAATTTCTCCAAAAAGACTTTCAAAGGTTCCACCAGGTTATATGACACACAGATTAATTTCTTCTTTCCTGTCACAAATTAAATGTCACAATGGCTTAACCAAAACGAAGAAAAGACTTGAACTTTCTTCTTCATAGCCTCTCCATTATTTCTCCCAGTTTGGTCAATTTATCACATATGCCCTTCCCAAGAGCACTCTCCCTGCTCTTAATAGGATGCCCCACATGGGCTAAGGATCACTGAAGCAACAAAAAATAAGCAGAAGTTTGCACAGCAGCAAGCTGAATAGTTGTCTTACTAAGTCCTGCTGTGGTTTCTTCTCCCCTTGTCTTTGTGTGAAACCCCACTTCACAATGTCTCCTAAGAGGAAATTTAAAAAAGACTACCCACAATATAAAACATTTGTTTGCCTTTTGTTTGTGCTGCTCAGGGGAAAGAACTGGTCCATTACTTCGCATAGCAGCCTTCCAGTATCTGAAGGGGGCCTACAAGGATGCTGGGGATGGACTATTCATTAGGGACTGTAGTGACAGGACAAGGGGTAACGGGTTCAAACTTAAACAGGGGAAGTTTACATTGGATATAAGGAAGAAATTCTTTACTGTGAGGGTGGTGAGGCACTGGAATGGGTTGCCCTGGGAGGTTGTGAGTGCTCCCTCCTTGGCGGTGTTCAAGGCCAGGTTGGATGAGGCCTTGGGTGGCATGGTTTAGTGTGGGGTGTCCCTGCCCATGGCAGGGGGGTTGGAACTAGATGATCTTAAGGTCCTTTCCAACCCTAACTATTCTGTGATTTTATGATTCTATATTGAGCAGCTGGGTTCATCCTATTTACTGATGGCAGGATGAGATGTCACAGGCTTATGAAATGGGCATGATGGAGAATAAAAGATGCTGTTAAAAGGTTTTTATATGTATATATTTAATATCTGGATAAGCTTGTTAATAAACAGAGAGAAAACCACTATTTACCACTGTTTATTTCAAAGTAGATTATAGGAGACTATGATAAAATAGCAACAAAGACACACTGTGAGTAATTTTTCCTCAACATCAAATCCAATCAATAGAAATCAGGTTTGTATCATGGGAAACAAAAGCCTATGGGAGCAACATAAGTGCACTGGAGGACCACAGATGAGATGGTATTAAACTCTATTTCATTGGAGTAAAAAGAGAGAAACAAACAGTGCTCTTAGAGTCACAGACAAAAACATTTCCCAGAAATTGCTATTAGATCCTGACCTTCCACTAGGACAAGCCAGTATGTGGTTCTGTGCTGAAGGGACCATATGACAATCAGATGAAACAACACAGAAAGTTCAGTCTGTTCAAAAAAGAGATGTTAGTACCCAGTAATCCACCTACAGCCGAAGGGCCAGCTAGGCTGCATGTAGAAAGTACCTGGTGATGAAAGTGGTCAGCCATCCTGACCTGCTGCCTCCTGCAAGGCTGCAAGCAGTGTGCTGCGTGAGAGGAAACTCAAAACCTTAGTTACTTGCCTGCACTGGTCTGCAGATGATTTTTGGAACTATATTGATTTTGAAGATGCTACAAAATGCAATTTATTTTCTCTTTAAATTGAAAAAGAAAACCTTTAAAGAGACATACTTTGTAAATATATTTTGTTTTGAGTTCTCATTACAATGAAAAAGAAAAGTCCTGTTTGGTGTAAAATTTAAGAAAAGGATTTCTCTACTGCTTTTCAGTTTGGCAGGCCAAGCTGAACTTATAGAGCTTACTATGAGAAACTGCAGTAGCAGACTGAAAAAAATAAAGGCACATAAATTCAAAGTACTGAAGCTTATGCTAAACTCACAGATAGTCTTATATGTTTACAAAGAATGCATACGTTATTTAAGCATGCATTTAACTTTTTTAATTTCTCATGAAACATGTCCCATTTTCACATTTTAAAAAATTATTTTTGAAATAACAAATGGTCTAGTGTGAGGCGTCCCTGACATGGCAGGGGGATTGGAACTAGATGATCTTAAGGATCTTTCCAGCCCTAGCCATTCTATGGTTCAATGTTAAAATCATTGTTATTTTGAATTATTTATTTATCAAAGCCTAACATTCTTTTACGCTAGAATACTTAGAGAATTTATTTTAGGTCAGAGTGTTCTGCTATCTCTGTGTGGAGTCTGTACACTTGATCAATCTTAATGATCCTTCATAACTGTACTTTCCACCAACAGACTTCATGAATCCAAGCACGCATTTTTATGGAAAAACAGAAATCTAGATATGTAAGTGATAAATTGCCATGTTTTTAACTGAGAAGCAGAAAAACTGATGCCAGGAAACTTTCTGGTTTTGAGTCACATTTTACTGCACAGTCTTGTGAAATCTAATAATATAATCTGGCCACGTTAATTGAAGTGAAGTAACAGCAAGATAAGTTAGCATCAAATTATGCTGTAGGGTTACCACAAGCTTAACAATCATAAAACATGTCTAATTTTCTGATGGCTTTTGAAATCTCTCAGATTGCACTGACTTTAATAGGGAGCAAAGTGTGATTAATATGTTAGGTGTGACGACACCAGTTTTTGTTTATATTTAAGAAGCTATGTAATATCTCTGTATCCCTCATTTTCATTCTTTCAATTGTCCATCATGCTGCTGGTAGGGATTCTTTTCCTCCTATTTAAAAGAATAAGTAAAATAAATGTCAAAAAAAGACCTTCATAATAGATGAAGGCTAGCCTTAGATATCTACAAAAGTCTGTGATTTTAGCTACTAGCCAAAGATGAAGACAAAAGAAAGTTTACCTACCTACTGATGATAAGCCATGCATATCAACAAACATGCCACTTCAAATACCCCTATCACACTGAGATGATTAGCTGCTGCAAAGGGAGAAAGGCTATATATGATTCAAAAGCTCAGCCAGCTAGGATGTACACATAGATGCACAACACAGAGCACCAAGAGTTGTAAAGTAACAGCATACAACTCACAAGAGTCAATTTAACACATTCAAGGACAACCAGAGATCACAGCATTGGAACACACGGCTGCATCGCTGGTTCCCGCTTTGTCCTTTATGAGCACCTATACCTGATACCACACTTCACACTTGCCATAGGGTCTGAAAAAAAGAAAACTAAACCGCACATCTTATGGGGAGGAGAGCTCTGTAGGTAGGCAAAGGTGAGACACACTGGGGCCCTGGAGTTACAGACAGAGTCCAGAGCAGCGATCTGCAGTCAGAAGGCATGCAGATGCCCTTGGTGTCAGGATGAACGGTCAGAGCTGCAGTGCCCTGGGACAGCACATAGCGAGAAATAACAGAGTTCAGCTGGAAATGGAGATTTTGAAAGCAACAGCTCTGCAATTTCCTCTACAAGAAAAAATTAGTCAGAAGGACACAATGTACTCAGAAGTATAATCAGTAGAACTGGAAGCTCTAGAGGGAGGAAAGGATTTTTCTGTTTTTATTGCGCCCAGGACCAGCAAAATAAAAAGTTTCAGTCAGTGAAAAGCAGCAGAAAACAGCTTAATCGTAATCTCTCTGCTTTTCCATTATGAGCAATCTCATGGTATCATTCACTTTGAAATTCAGCAGCCTTTTATTATACCAAGCAAACCACGCAGATTGCTATGCTGTGTCACATCTACTTTTGCACAGGACTAGTAGTTCTTCCACAACAAGTGGATTACAGTAGGATATTTCCTCAACACCCTGTATTCCAATTATTTTCTGCTATCACCTCAGAAGCATTAGAAGGCTAGGGACAGGCAATGACATAAAGTATCAATGCTATAGTAAGTATTTACTCCTAGAGGGTTAATCCAAGATGCATGATTTTCAGTTTTTTAGCTGTGAAGTGTCATCATTTCCCCTTGACTACTTCTTGGCTTAGTTTTCACAGTTTCCATTCTTGACCTATTCTTGATGCTGGACTGGGCTGAAAAAAGGGAGGTAGAAAAATTACCATTTTAGCCTAGAATGCCTGGATAGAAAAGATACTTTAGAGATCCAGCAGGGATGGAGATGCTTCAAGGAAAATCTATGTCTCCGTGCTATTTTTGTCTAGTCGGGCTTCCCAATGGCTCTAATTTGCAGCTCTACCTAGCAATAAATCTGTGGTCCAAATTAACGTTGAGCATCCCAATCACATCTCCTCTCTGCTCCTGTGCAGTGCTGTTAAGTGTGTGTGAAAGCTGGCTATAAACCCCCTTTATCAGGCACTCAAAGTCACTACTGTCTTTTGGAAATACCAAGGGAAGCAGTCTGGGCCACTTATTATCCACCCTTTTACCAGCAGAAAGGAAAAAGAGCATGGGACAGAATCACAGCCTTGATTTATTGATAAACTAGAGACCAAAATAATCCCCAAACTGATTTCTAAATACACAGGTACAAAATTGCTCTCCTGTAATGCACAGGATATTAGCCATTAATCATAATGACTATACATATCAGAATCAATCTCATGCCTGTTCCCCTTCCAGATGAGAGAAGAGCTCAAGACCTCTGCTAAGGTGCTTCATTCTCCCATGGCAGTTTTGCATCTTAGCCAGCAGGTGAGAGCTGGCACATTCAGTAACAGTATATAAAATATTCCTGGGAACCACCATGCTGTACTTCTTTTGGGCTTTTTTTATTCTTCAACACTTACACATTCTTACCCACATTCATGCAAGAGAGCAAATTTTAAAGGAAAAGATACTGAAAGAAACAAAGGAGTGTTATATTAGCATGAGGTTGATTTACACAGCAGCAGAAATGGAGAACCACTCACTGAAAGAAAGAGAGGAACACCAGACTTACTGGTCTGATACAGGAAGCAGCATAACAGTGGGTGAGCAAAAGGCTGGAGCATTACTGACAGAAAAATCCCTAGCAAGAGGCACAGAAATAGCCCTGCAATAAAAAAACCTCTCTTGCCCAATATCAGAATATCTCACTTTCCACAAAGTGTGTGTTCGAGAGATGCTGCAGAAGAGACAGTGATTGCATTCACAAGCAGATGTAAGAGTAGAGCCATCAAAGGTTTCTCACCAGTGTTGAAGAGACACGCACTGTGGTTCCAGAAGTACCATCAGGGAGCCTAAAGTAAAAAGATGCAGCACTCCAGAAAAGCAGGAAGCACAAGCACACACAAAATATCGATATAGAAACCGAAGGCAAAGCTCTAATTAACCTCGTCTGTCCCCACTCTCAAAGAAATTCAGTATTTTGGAAGTCTAGGGACTACATGGATAGTTCAGTATAATGATTTCAAGTAAAAGAGAGCTAACCCCCCTCCCCACCCAAATAATAATAAAATTAGTTGTTAAGCATGCTCATGATTCTCATTTGTCTTCGTAAAGCACTTTCAGTCTTTGTCTTCAGAGCCTCTCCACAGTCATTTGGTCGTCCCTTTCTCTCTCCTATGGTCTGTATCATTTGAATTTCAGACCCTCTCATGTTCATAAAAAAATCTGTACTTGCAATAGCTCCTGGGTGTTTTGCTTGTTTTCTAGTCAGCAGGAAATGTAGCTTGATTAATTTATAGATCTCTTCTCATGTATTAGAAGCAAACAGGAAAATTAAATTATCTTCATTGTACATTTAGGTCTGTAAGTACTTAGTTCAATGATTACTCTTAACCTTTCACTGAAAGATGTTCAGGAGACTAGACAAACTCCCTCTGAAATTGCTGTCTCCTGCACTGAGTGTATCCTTACTTCAGGCGATTGCAGTATGACCTGATGTTCCCTAAAGTCCTGGTTACAGCTGGAGGACAGCCTTCTGAGATAGTTCATATCAGTTGCAGGGGGTCTCACAGCAAATACCTTGTGTCTCTGTGTCCAGAGAGGTTCCGATGCAAAACTTTCCCATGGGATCTGATTATAACTACCAACCAGGTGTTGTATTTCGTGCCAAATGGAGCTTTATCAAGGTATGTTGTTTCAACCCCATATGAAGTAGCCTTAAATACATCTCCATGCTTGTGCTTTATAACTGAATTTTTCAAACATCACTGTCCCATTCCAGAAATACAGAGATACTCTACTATTTGATTAACATGCTTTGCTGCTGCTCTTCTTATTATGGTTTTCCCTCTGGCCTATATTATGAATATGAACTACACAATATCTGTCTCAAAAATAGTGATTTTACTTCTCTACTAATGGATAACTAAACCCACCTCTCTCTCTGGTGTTTAACTGATTTCTAAACAAAGCTAAGAAAGTATGAGAAATGGTACAAATATTATTGTATGCCTTTTTTTCCCACATTCTTTGGGTGACATTAGCACATTCATTGGAACAGAGACTACAGTTTTCGGTGACACAGACCTTTTGTTTATCAAGTGGCTATGACATTCAGAAAGACACCACAGAATCATAGAACCATTTAGGTTGGAAAAAGTCTTTACGATTATCGAGTCCATCTGTTAACCCAGCACTGTCAAGTCCACCACTAAACCATGCCCCTAAGTGCCATATCTACACATCTTTTAAATGTGCCTCCAGGCACAGTGACTCAATCATTTCCCTATGCAGCCTGTTCCAGGGCTTAAAAACCCTTCTGGTGAAGAATTTTTTCCTAATATCCAATCTTAGCATCCTTAGTGCAACTTGAGGCTATTTCTTCTTGTCTTATTGCTTGTTACCTGGGAGAAGAGACTGACACCCACGTCGCTACCACTTCCTCTCATGTAGTTGTAGAGAGGAACAAGGTCCCCCCTCAGCCCCCTTTTCTCCGGGCTGAACAACTCCAGTTCCCTCAGCCATTCCTCTTAAGATTTGTGCTCCAGACCCTTCACCAGCTTCATTGCCCTTTTCTGGATCCACTCCAGCACCTCAGTGTCTTTCTTGTGGTGAGGGGCTCAGAGCTGAACACATGATTTGAGGTGCCTCACCAGTGCCGAGCACAGGAGAACAAACATTTCCCTAGCCCTGCTGGCTATACATTTCTGATACAAACAGAAAAGACTCCTTCTGGTTCATCTGGCATAATATGTGCCTGAATGCAAAAGCTGATGACAAAAATAAAGCCAAGCCGAAAAAAACTAAAAATCATCCAGAGTCATTTCACTCCCACTCATCACACCTGGGAAGTTTTTCTGTGCACAGTTTCTAGTTCGATTCTTCTGCTCCTTCATCGCATATGGAATATTCTCAATTAAATTTTGCTCATTTGAAAGATGATGAAGCTCAGACTGTGCTCAGCAGACAATTAAATTCGTTGGCTTTCAGACCCCAGCAGGCCCTTACGGGATCAACACAGTAGAGGATGGTATCACCCTAATTTAAGGTACCTGGCCTCTATCGCAAAACCTCAAACCCAAAGGTCACATTCTTTAGCTCTATACACACAGCTCACTGGGAGACACACGCCCTGTAAAAAGGCATCCCAAATAACCTGCAGGTTGAGCAGAGCAGCTTGTAGACTTCATCTAGACAAAGCAGTAAGTATATATATTCTGAATTCTTACTCCTTCACCCAACCCTCTGCCAGAGCTTGTCAGTTTTGTTCCATCATACAGCCAGAGGCCTCAGCTCTGGGTGACTTTTTTTTTTAGGGCATGGCTGCATTTCAGACCACCATTTCTGAATTCAGATAAACAGAGGGCATTGTGACATAAGGCTTGTGCCCTCTTGACAGTAACACCTATTGTGTTTACTGGATCCAAGTAATGAACTTCTTAGCTTTCTGGCAGATTGACTATAGAGGGAGCCTGAGACTATGTAATGAAGTCAGACTGGGATTTCTAGATAGCATCTGCAGAGGCCTATCTGGAAATGGGATCAGTTACTTTTCAGAGGCACCTTTCTCTTTCTTCTGCCTGAAGAGGGAATCATGGATGAGTAATTCAGTCTACAAACCTAACTTTTTAAAGCGTAAAGTTAGGACAGCTGATTCTCTACTGTTAGTCATTAGCTTTACACACTGTGCAGCTGCCCTCTGGCTTCCATTATCTTGTTAAAAAAGAAAAAGTTATAGTCAAGCAGACACTCCAAAAGTCAGCAGACTCATATGCTTCTTTTAATGCAAAACATTATTTGAAACATTCAAGATTGGTAATTACTAAAATAGTGAAAGACAAATATTTATTAAAAGATTTGCCTTTATCTCAGTCCTTTCACTAGGAATCTGTATTGCTGGTTTGACCTTGGCTGGAGGTCAGGTGCCCACCAAGCTGCTCCGTCAATCTCTTACTCAGCAGGACAGGGTAGGGAGAAAATAAGATGGAGAAAAACTTGTGCATCAAAATAAAGTCAGTTTAATGAAGCAGAAGGAATGTTTGTACATGCAAGCAAAGGAAAACAAGATTTATTCTCTGTTTCCCATCAGCAGGCAAAATCCAGCCACTTCGCTGCAAACAAGGCCTCAAGTTCATGTAGTGATTGCTCTAGAAGACAAATGTCATAATAATGAATGCTGCTGCTCCTCCTCCTTTCTCTTTGCTTTTATTGCTGAGGAGGCATCATATAGTATGGAATATCCATTTCAGGTTATTAGTTTGGGTCAGCTGTCTTAGCTGTGTCCTCTCTCAAGATCTTAGCCACCCCCAGCCTAGAGGCAAGGGGGCAATGTTGGAGAGACAGCCTTGATGGTGTGTGAGCACTGCTCACAGTAGACAAACACTGGCGTGTTATCAACATCTGTCTAGCTACCAGTATAAAGCCAGAATATTTACTATTATTTACCAGTAAATACAAATATGCTATTGGGCTTGCAGGGAAGGTTTTGGTGGCAGGGGGGCTACAGTGATGTTTTCTGTGAGAAGCTGCCAGATGCTTCCCCTGTGTTCAATAGAGCCAATGCCAGCCAGCTTCAAGGCAGACCTGGCCAACACTGAGTCCATCAGTCAGGATAGCACCTCTTGGCTGCAAAACTACAGCCAGAAAGGGGAATGAGAATATGTGAGAGAAACAGCTCTTCAGACCCAAGATCAGTGCAGAAGGAGGGCAGGAGGTGCTCCAGGTGCCAGAGCAGAGATTCCCCCGCAGTCCATGGTGCAGCCTATGGTGAGGCAGGCTGTGCCCCTGCAGACCATGGAGGTCCACGTTGGAGCAGATAATCATCTGCAGCCCATGAAGGACCCCATGCTGGAGCAGGTCTGTGACCCTGTGGGAAGCCCAGGCTGGAGCAGGGTCCTGGAAGGACCTGTGGCCCCTTGGAGAGAGGAGCCCATGCTGGAGCAGGTCTGCTGCAGGACTTGTGATCCATGGGGAACCACACTGGAGCAATCAGTTCCTGAAGAGCTGCACCCCTGGAAGGGATCCACACTGGAGCAGTTCATGAAGAACTGCAGCTCATGTGTCATGTTGGACAAGTTTGTGGAGAACTGTGTCCCATGGGAGGGATTCCACACTGGAACAGGGGAAGAGTTTGAGGAGTCCTCTGAGGAGGAAGGAGCAGCAAAGACAACAAGTGATGAACTGACCACAACCCTCATTCCCAGCTGCCTTGTGCTGCTGAGGAGGAGGAAGCAGAGAAAATTATGAGTAAAGTTGAGCCTGAGAAGAAAGAAGGGGTAGGGGGAAGGTGTTTTTTAAGATTTTTAAGATTTGGCTTTATTTACCATTATCCTACTTCAATTTGATTGGTAATAAATTAAATACATTTTCCCCAGGTTGGGTCTGTTTTGCCCATGACAGTAACTGGTGAGTGATCACTATCCTTGTCCTTATTTCAACCCACGAGCTTTTTGGTATATTTTATCTTCCCTGTCCAGCTGAGGATGGGAGGGATGAGCAGCCTTACGGCAGCCTGGTGTCCAGGCAGGGTCAACCCACCACAATATTAACTAATTGTCCATAGTCTTTTGATCTTTAAAATGCTTTCCAATATATTCAGCAGATGATTCAGACTTTGTTCTTCAAAAACATCTCTTCCTCTCCTAGCTCCTCCACACAGATCTCTGCTTAACATTCCAGCTGTCAAATTGCCAGTCACTTTGCTGCATACTGTTCTCTTTTCAGAAAAAATTAAATAATAAGGCTCCTTGGAGTAGAAAGCAGCACATTTTCATATATAGGGAATCTTCAGAAAGCATGCATGAAACTTAGAGCAGCTGTCCTGTTAGACAGTCTGCAGATTTGAGAACCAGTAGTGAGAATCACTTGAAAAATAACATAGAAAGATACCTGGAAACTACAAACAGGAAAGTTTTGATCAGAGAGGAGGATCAGGAAAATAATAAGTAGGATCAGCTCTGAATAAAAGTATCTGATGAAATTGCAAGGCAAAAATTAAAAAAGATTAAAAAAATTGAAGAGACTTTAGTGGAATTCTGAGTTTGGATTAAGAAGACTAAAACAAACTTCTGCAACATGTTTAAGATCACCCAAAACCACTTCAAATGTCATTACTCTATCCTGATTCTTCCTTTGTGAAAGTAATATGAATTATACTCAGTTTCTATATTTGTGAATTTTTTTTTAAATATAAAGCTATTGCCAAATCTCTACAGTAAGTTAGTGAACGTGTAGCAAGCTAGAAAATTAATTAGCACTTGAAACAAACAGGGCTTAAACATCCCAGTTACATGAAGACAGACTTTGGTATCTGGTCCTAAGCTCTAGTAACATTCCTGAGCTTTCCTACTTGAGATTGAGGCAAAAGTATTATTGCTGTTAAAATAATATTTGAGACTGTATTTTGCTTACCTAAAGCAATATCCATTTTCAGGGTATAATTTGAAGCTTTTGAATCCTTAAATTTAATTTAAAAGTCTCAGACTATCCAGTTTGTAGTAAGTAAAAAATTATGTGTAATAGACACTTGCCTAGAACAGAAGTTGTATATCATTCCCTAGTATTGTTGTCAAAGGATCATTCTGGTCCACATTTATCTTAGGTTTAGTAGTAGTGTAGATCTCTTAGATCTCTTTTGAAAGCAGTAGATATTAGAGCCCATTTTACTATACTTCAGCCAGGCCATGCCTTCTCTGTGTAGGCAGTTGTTTCCAACTTACCCATGGCTGAGACTAAGAATGTAGTCTTGCAATCATTAATTAGCTAGCAAAGCCAAGTGAGCTCAAACAGTCAATGGGAAGATAAGAAAAAGAAGAAGCCTTTCTCTGGTAGTGCACATCAGTGATACCTTACACATAGTATTAGTTCTTGTACATACTTACAAATTACATGTTTCCAACAAAATTGTTTTGTACTAAACGCAAAGAACAATACCTTAAATGACTGTTATATTTTTGCTCTGCAAAGCTTTTGCCCAATATAGAAAACTTCTAAATTTTTCCTTTATTTACATATTGTCATAGTAATAAACAAATCTAATACAAGGAACCTACTGGATCACATTCATTTTCCTTCAGTATGGATTTTGTGTTATCTCAGAAGTATTGTAAGTAAAAAACAAAAATCAACCTTTTTTTCAATGCAGAGATACTGGGATAAATTAACCCTAATAAAGTCAGCATGTGCAAATCAAGCATGAATTTAGTCCATTCATGAGAAATCCGGATATTTTTAGAAGTGGTTCTAAATTATATAGCAAGGTCATGAAACACAGGATTCCCTTAATAGAAACTGAGTTAAAAATTTAACAATTCACCTGTTTGAAAGAAGAATTCTACTGAAACTATGTGAAAGCACCTCCCAGCTGGCCAAAGAGGACCTGTATCTGTGGTACTTCATATTCGTTGGTGCTGCCTGAACATTCAGCTTTAAATTCTGAAACATTGTTTAATGTTTTGTTTTCTTATCTCATAGGAAACTCTCCTTTGAAAAATACACCTTCTTTGTCTTTCAAGAACTGGAAATCCTTTTTCCAAAATTTTCAGGTACATTTCAGATCACAAGAGGCAGTGAAAGTCGAACAACGTTAACGTACTTACAGAATTTGACAGAGAAAATAATTAAATTTTTAAGTAAAAAGCAAGAGTTCATTAAAAATTAGCTACCTATAACTGTGAAAGTTTATCCCCACACTTGGGTTTATGCAGTTGCAAATAGATCATGGTGAGCAGCCTTGGGTGAACAGCTAGCAAGAGCTTTGAAATGATGTTATCTGCACCTTTCCCTATGGGAAATTCTTGGAAATACTAAAGAAGTTTTCAGTCTCTGCAGGTAGCATTCCCTTTATCACACTTTCAAACAATGAACTTCTGGCATAAAGGTCTGCTATACAAAATGCATCAAAGTAAAAGACTTTGCAAAAAAAGTACTTCCTACTTTTCCTATACTTGCTCTCACCAGCACCTTTCTTTGTGGGTTGCAACACAGTTTGCACTATTCCCTCTGCACCTTTAAGAAAAGAGATTAAACAAACAAAAAACTACCCACCCCTCTTTCCATCACACCTGAGCTGTACGAAATCCCTTCTTCTCTTGTGACAGTTCCAAACCTTATTTTCCTCCTGCCCGTCCCACCATACTTTCTGGCTATGTGTGCTCAGCTGCTCCCAGATAAGGATGCCTCTGACGGGATGCACAGGAAAATGGGAGAAAATTTTAGAGAAAGGATTTTTGCAGAAAGAATAATATACAGCCTAACTGTATATTGGAAGAATAAATCATGTGAAGAAAATAGATAAAGGAAGGTTAAGGCAGAGCTTTCTGATGAGTGTTTAGAATCTGATTTTTAAGATCATGCAAAACTTGGGTAAATAGCACGTGGACCCTTGGGATCTTTCAAGTGGTCACTCTGATATTAACAAGAAAAGAAAAACTGGTGGGATGTCATAAGAGAATATTGCAATTGGGATTAAAAACCTTGGTGCAAAGGTTATTTTAATTTCATAATGTACTTTCTGTATTCCCAGTAGCTATGGGAACAACAGTGGCATTTAAATGTCAGAGGTGAAATCCAGACTTCATTGAAGCCAGGTCAGAATTCATATCCACTTCAAAGGGACCAGAACTGGACCAGAGACTTTTGTAAGGAGGTTTATAATCTCTAATATATACTGGTATTCCTACTACTGTTCCTCTACCAGTATTTCATAAATGTCTTTCAAAAACTAAAGATAAGCAGAGAGAAATATTCCTTCTCATCAGTTTCCACAATGCTTTGGAAATAAAGAGGAAGCATTCTGACTTTTATCCTTAAATAAAGAAGCCTTCTGTTGTGGTTTAAGCCCAGTCAGCAACCCAGAACCATGCAGCCACTTGCTCACTGCCCCCAGCTTCCTCCTGCCACTCCCGGAGGGATGTGGAGGAGAATTGGAAGAATGTAACTTCCACAGGTTGAGATAAGAACAGTCCAGCAACTAAGGTATAACACAAACCACTACTGTTACCACCAATAATAATAATGATAAGAGAAAAAAGGCAAGAGAATACAACCGCTCACTACCCACCGACCGATACCCAGCCCGACCCAAGCAGTGATCTAGCCCTTCCGGGTAACTGCCCCCAGTTTATATAATGGGCATGACGTGCTGTGGTATGGAATACCTCTTTGGTCAGTTTGGGTCAGGTGTCCTGTCTCTGCTTCCTCCCGCCTTCCCCTCCTCCCTGGCAGAGCATGAGACTCAGAAAGTCCTTGGTCAGGGTAAACATTACTGAGCAGCAACTAAAAATGTCGGTGTTATCAGCGCTGTTCCCAGGCTGAAAGTCAAAAACACAGCACTGCACCACCTACTAAGAAGGGGAAAAATGACTGCTACTGCTGAAACCAGGACACCTTCTTAGGGTTTCCGTACCAGTGCTTTAACAAACCACCCCCACCTCAAAGCCCCAGAGATTCCTGAAACAGGAAGGGAGAAGGAGAGTGAGATACCTTTCAGAAAAAGTACATTAATTTCCTGGAAAACTATTGCAACAGCATATCACATACAGAAGAAAATCATCTTCCACTATTTCAGTAATATAACTACTTTGCATTTATACAGAAGCTTTCACCAAATGATCTAGGCATTATTTAGTATAGAAACTCTTTGAGATGGTGTCTGTCTATCATACCTTTGTAAAGCACTTAGTACAATGAGATCCAATATGGTTGAAGGATTTAAGAGCCCAAGCAACAAATATTTCATCTCTAAATGAACTTGAATAACATAAAATTGTCAATAGAGATGCAGAACAGTTAACCTTTCTTAAGTTTTGTTTTACAGACAAGAAAATGGGACACAAGGAAAGCTAAACCACTTGAAAGAGGTTATCATGATTCTGTGGGATCATTTAAGGAATTTGTTGTATTGCTAGGAATGTTTTGCAGAGCTCTCATTCCTCTGGGGCTGGGCAGAGAGGAAAAGTTTGAATTAAACCAAATCAAACTCAGACATGCTTGAAAATTGTCAGAGACTTCAATATCCCAAAATGGATGAGGACATATTTAAATCGATGATGCTTTTGGGAAAAGCCAAGATTCATGCAATATGCTTAAAACAATCTATTGCAGACTTATTCGAGTTAACAATGCAGTTCTATAGGGATTTTGTAGCAAAAGTTCTAAATGGCACTGATTTTCTGGCCAAAATTCAAAAAACATAAAAGTATATTCTTAAGAGCTGAAATATATTTCCTACTTTTTCACTTCTGGCTCTATTGATATTCTTGTGGTTAGCACCTGGAAGTATGTTGGGAAGGTTTTACCCTAAAATGCATGTAAGGTTCCTATCCTTAAATGCTGCAGATATAGTAACAAAGAAAAGATGGATGCTAATGATAGATAAGTGAATTAACCACTAAATGCAGTGCAAATGACTTTTTTTTTTTTTTAAAGCTATCATTAAACAAGAAAAGTTGCTGCTTTTCTGCTTATTTCTTAAATTCCTTTAAACTGAATTCCTGTTGCTGGCACAAAACATTAAAGTCTCCCTCTTCATATTGCCTTAATTGTTTAACATATTTATGTATCAACCATTTCAGAGTTGAATTTCTTACTAACTTCAGGCCATTTAATCTTAGAATTCACCTTGGAACTAAATTTTCTTTGTGTTTCCAATTAAAAGCAACAATAAATGGAAGCTCGTCTTAAGCTGTTTGGGCTAGTAATGTCAAAGCATTATGTGACCTCTGAAGCATAGTAATGGCCTGGAACAATTACTGAGAAGTCCCTCAGGAGCTGATAAATCTACCCAATTTCAGAGACAAATGCTCTGTGTATCATAGTTCATGGGATAGAAAGCTGTGAAAATCATTCACCACCTAGATCTCCAAACTGCAGTTCCTTTAAGACATGTAGAGATACCAGATAAGATTGCTAAAAGGAATACATTTTCAGAAAGAACTGCAGTCTGTTCTGGAAAGATTGCTGGCTATTGGTCAATGCAAAAGAAACTCCTCCCAAAACCCCCCAAAACCCAAAAGTTTGATTGCTAAAAAATGTTGCTGCTTCTCATTTGTTCATCTAAATTGCAGAGGTTTAGTTCAAAGAGGAATTAACCCCTGACCTAAATTGCAAACTCAACAAACTACTACTGTGTCGGTGGCATATAAAACAGTATCTAAAGCTGCATCAATCATCAAGGGTCAGGCATGAGAAGTTTTCTGTTGTAAGACAGGAAACACAGCAAAAACACACAGTCTTTCTAGTGTTACCTACTGGGGAGGTGGCCACCTTTCTTTTTCTCATAGATGTAGAGCTTGGAGAGTGCAAAACAAGTTGAATGGATAGTCTGAAGATGTCACCCATGAAACTAAGCATGTAAGCAAAAAGATACGCTGCCTTTTTACAGACATCTTTTAGAAATGCAGCTGTTTAGTATTATCAGAATAAAATTCTTCACCTAGCACAAAATATAGGAATGCCTGCCTTCCTTTGACATAACCACCTCTTAGCAACTAAAATGCTGAAACTGCATGGCAAAACAATTGCCAAATAAATGCACATGTGATAGGATGGTTTTTGGTTTTGTTGGGTTTTAGCAGCTGTTAATGTGTTAGTCTGTTAGATGGAGAGATTTGTAAGATACAGAACTTTATAGTTCTATGGTCAAAGAGCTGCTTTCGTTCCTGTTTGTCAGGCACTGAACTCATGTCCCTGGCCACTCTTCAGTAACCGCAGCTCTTCACATTCAGCTACCCTGAAGGTGCATCATATGTTGCAGTTAACATCTACCATAAAAACATTTGGCATTTCTAAATCACTTCTTTCTCTGAGACTGCTGTTACTTGCATTAATGATCTGGAGCAGCCATTTTGAGCAAGACAGTAAAACATTTAGGGAAGTTCATTATTAGGTAAGATTTATCAGGGACAAAGATTTTTCTGCTCAATACTTCAGGAGTTCCAAGGTAGAGGTACCTGGACTACAAAAATGCTTCCCACTCAGATCTGTCTTTGCCTTTCTAATTAGAAGATTCCAGATTCTTTAAAGCTTTTTAAGAGCCTCAGCTAATAACAGGAAAAAGAAAAAAACAAATGCAAAAAAGGCAGGACCTGCATTCTGCAGTACCAGCATCTAATATGGAAAACAAGTTTCATCTATTTTGAAAGATATGCCAAGTATTACCTTCTTGTGTCACCTTCAGATTTTCCTTCATGAAATTGTATCAGAGAATCTCCTCAAAATGGGGTCATGAGCTGAAGCTGGAGCCATCTGGTCACTACTTACTGTACAGTTAATAGTTCACTTTGAGCCTAAGTACCTACCAGATTTAAATAAGGAATATTATCATGCTGAGTTGAGGTTTAGTTGTTTCCCTCTCCCCCCCTCCCAAATTGCATCTAATCTTTTTGAGGCTGGTCTTTCATTAGAAAAAGAAGCTGTGAAAATCTCTGTTACAAGAAGATGCATGATGCCTATAAATCAGAAAATGAGTGAAAAAGCTTATACCAGTGCGTCTTTTCTTGTCTCTGTTGTCATTATTAGAAAATTAATGTTTACAGTTGAGATTTCTCTGTCATTAGTAAAGGCACTGCAGTAGAACAGAGCAAAGTCAAAGACACATCATACTTTCTGTCTGCATTTTTAATGCCTGCATTAGACACAAAATATAGCAAATCAGGAAGTTTAACTGATATACTTTAGGGAAACTAGAATAAGAAAATATGATGTGTACAATGTTCAGGTTGAGAAACTAAATTTCAGAGGACAAGACATATAGCCCAAGAGGAGCTCAAAGCTCCTCTGCCTTAATATAGTCTCAATGATTTTGTATTAAATTATATTTTTCCACAAGAAAATTGGTTCCTTATTTCTTAGGGCATCACAGAAAGGTAAGAAAGGTTGTGAATATGTTTTACCTTCTCTTTGCACGGCCTGCAGGAATGCTGAGGCCCTATGAAGATCCATTTTCACAGCGTCTCATAAGCCACTTACTGCTGTATCCACAACACTGTGTGGGAGGGAAAGGCTGTGCCTCAGGAGACAAATTCAAAACTCTACTTTTCTTTGCATACCCAGCTGCATAGGGAAGTGCTCATTTCCCTGAGGAGCTCTTCCTGGGATTTCCTGAGCTGAGACCATTCTTCCAAATGACAGTTAAAAGTTAAACTCAGTTTGGAATAAGCTAAACTTTTCCATTGAGCATCTAAAATTGTATCCCTTGAGCATCCCAATATTTGCATAGCAGTCTCAAGGTTGAAGTAAAAGATGGATGAAGAAGCCTTCCATGTTAAAGATCAAGATCCATGAATAATGAAACATCAAAACCATTCACCAAATGGTTCAAATTAATTCACAGACAGGTGGCTATGCTGGCTGAGTTTGATTATATAAATTTGGAGTGGTAACTCTTCCCAATGTACCTCTGTGGCTGCAAACTCAAATGCCCAGTGATACAGATAAAAGGAATGTTACTAACTGCTTTAATATCTGTAGCATGTAAAAAAAGTACTGCCACAGCTGTGAACAGCTTATGGGAAATGACAACTCATATCGATCAGAAGTTAACTTGAGAGAGGAAATGTGCTTATACCCCAGTTAAGAAGGAGATAAACTTAAGAGTCGGGGAGGCTTAGCAAGAGGAAAGAAGGTGATCAGGCAGTCCAGGACACAAGTGAGTTCTCCTCAGGAGCACTGAAGACTAGGGTGAAGAGCAGAAGTGGCAATGTGCCTGGACCTCAATGGGGTAAGGCACCCATGGCAATGCTTTGGGTATCTGGTTACTTCCAGGCAGCAGCACTTCCTCCAGCAGAAGCTGAGGAGGAGGTTACCAACCAAAGAAACACATGCACATACGTACACACACATTGGTTTATGCATTTTATGCTGCCTGCAGAAAATATGCCTGCATATCTTAAAACGTGTAAGCAAACTGGCCACTGGCCTCATCTCCCAAGCAGCTCCCTATCAGGACATCAGGTGGATTTGTATTGGGAAGCAGCTGCTGAGAACAGCCATTGTTGTCCTATAGCAGGCCATGGCATTGTCCACATGGGATTAATGTGAAGCTATCTTATCTAAAGCAGTGGCCATCTAAATCTCAAGAGGCCCTATTCTCAACAATCTTCTCACCATGCTGGTTATCCTCAGCACCAGAGGAAGAAGCATGATGTAGGTGACCTAATAATGTCAGTCATTAGGTCAGTTTCTGTTCCCTCCCCTAGTCACATCAGCAACCAAAATATCATTTGGCATCATCCTTAACTGCACTAGATAACCTAAGCAGGAGTGGTAAGCACAGTCAGGATATTCTGCCTTCTGTCTCTTTCTAGTCCCATAAAATTTACAATTTTGATCTGGTGGTCCTCACCCTTTCAACATTCTTTATTTATTATTTCCAGAGATCATTCAACTTTGCCCAGGCCTGTGTCTTTACAGCTACAGCTCCACACTCCCATTCTCTTTTTCCCCTTTTTTACTTTTTTTTTAGGTGATGGGAAGTGACATTTCATTTAGTTAAGAATGCTTTTCTAACTGGAAAACCAACAGGAACAGTATGCCCTTAAATGGCTAGGGAAGGCAGTAAGTATGTATAACACTGCTCCATAATACTTCTCCCATTTCTAGTTATTTGCAGCTCAGAATTTCTGAACTGTATGTTGATGTCTGCCATTAGTAATGATCATTGGATTTTATTCCTGACAGTTTGGGCAGTCCTTCCTTGAAACCATGTACACTTTTAGCATCCACAGCCCTCTTTCACAGTATCACAAGTCTACAGCCAGCTTCCATCATATCTTCTGAATCCTGCTTGAATCAGGTCCATGAATTGTCCTGTATTGATTCCACTGAGAGAAAGAGTTTGTTCTTTATCTATCTATTCCTTGCCACGCATCTATTTATTGAAATTCCTCTTAGATTGTTAGGGACAGGGTTAATTGTCACAGTAGTTGAAAAGAATGAAAGAGCTGAAGTCCAGGTCTGAAATACAATGTTTGGCAGGTACTTACATCTATTAATTTTATAGTAAGACAGTATAAACAGATCCCTGCTCTATGACTTTGCAAAATTTTCTGAGAAATTGATTTTTCTTCAGAAAACAACATTTGGCTCATTAAAACAACAGCCTTACACCCTGCCTCAAAATGCCTCTTTCTAACTAAATTTCATTTAATAAGACAGCACCTTATTCACTTCATTGATTTTACTCCCACAGACAAATAAAAAAAAATTACATTTATATAATGGAAAAAATTAACTCCTAGTCCTATTAGTGTGCATGGTCTTGTTTTTCAATGTCTATATGCAGTCAATTTATATGGTGTAAAGCATCATGGCCATTTCAGTTCTACACAATCAATCACAATTCTTTCAGAGCTAAAATAGCTGTGATGAAGGGACTCTACAAAGCTCAGAATGCATCAGATGGTGCACCATTTTATAATTCTGTATTTGACAACTAAGGCACCACATGTGGCAGAGATAACTGAGATTTCATAAAGTGAACACAATATTTGGATACCCATAGGACATTTGAGTATTCAGAATATTTGGATACACAAAGGATCCTAACTTTGCAGCATCCAAAATCAGAGATGTTAAGTTTTCTCTGGCTCATATTCAGAAGTAGGTAAAGCCTTCTGAAAACTTCAGTAAAATTTGGCTAAAAATTTTTAGTATGGCTATCATTGTTAAATTTGGCTAAATTTGGGAGCTTTTTATGATACTCACACAATGCACAAAACTCCATACTTATTTTAGTGCGTATATCTTACTACTGACCAAGCTCTTACTGGGACAGTAGCTCTGATATTACTCGCATAAAAATATATTTCAAACATGGCCCATAGCAAGGCTTGTAAGACAATGAAGCTTTAGCAAATAACTTGGACTCATGTCAAACTAAGTTACTGAGATTTTGCCTCTGAGTTTTGATCAGTGTCCCATCCTCCTGAGCCAGCCAAGCGCTCTCTTTTGGTTTCAGGGAAGGGAACAGTCTGGGTCACCAGGTTCCAGCAAGATAGTCACAAATATGTGATTTCCTGCAGAAATGATGGAGGCTTCACAGAGATAGATCCTCCATGAGGCCAGAACCAAATTTACATTCCAAATCCATACGTAAACTTCCTTTGAATAGCCTGGCTGTTGAATATTACATTCCTGATGTGCCAGCAGATCTTCAAGTGTGAGAGGAGATGTTTGAAAAGCAATGGAGATGGGTCATCTCTTGCTTCAGCTAACCCCTCAAGGATTCACTATCTCAATCCTTTGCCTTGGACAGTTTGTAAGTGATGAACAGTCCCAAATTGAGCAATGCTGGTGTGCACTGGTACACAGTTCACTAATAAACAGTAATATATGATACAGTGATATTTCATGGAATACTATCCAATTTGATCTGGAGGTAATTCTTACTGAGAACCAGCATCTTTGCCTCAGAGGTGAAAATTAGGCTGCCTGTATTACTTGTGAGCATTGCATTTCCATGGGTGAAACTGAAGATAATAATCATAAGAAAGAAATTACATCCACCTCATTCCCCTGGTAAAAACTTCAGGATAATAAAGATTTATTTCTACCGAACACAACTTATTTGTGTTTGTCTTCATTCTCAGCCAGTTGTTGTGGGTTTTTTTCCAGTTTTCCTGTGTGTGTATCAAGATAATTAGAAGCATCAGTGATAATTTATGGCATACACTGTAAGACGACTTTCAACGCTTTAATGCAAAGTCACACTAGTCAATCAGAACTTGGCATGCTTATGCAGAGGCAGTTAAATCTTTGTATAGATTCCTGCTTTCCAGAAAGCTTTTGAACTCCCTTGGCCCAGCCAAAATTGGGAAAGTGTAGAAAGCAATTACCCCAGCAGCAGCAATTTATTTTTGCATTGTTATTTTTATTATTATTGTTATTTCATACCCCTTCTTTTCTCTCCACTTTTAAGTTGAAAGCCAAGTTTGATTGTTGGTTTTTTTAATACACCACCCTTCAGGCTGTACTAAATACAACTTTAGAAAGCATGCTAGATTTTTTTTTATGTACTTGTGGGGTGTAAGTTGAACTCTGCATGACCTGTATTAGTATAAGAAGAAATCTCAGAACCACACAGAGATGTTATCTCAATAATATCATTTAATTCCTCTGCTCTTCAAAATGGTTGCTGCAGATTATTGCATGAATAAAATGTTTTGTTTAAGCTCTGCTGATAGTGACTCCAAATGTATTTGGACTTCTGTTGGTTTACTCACCCACTGCCCTTTACAGAGAATAAAGCTCTGACAAGTCACAGTGTGTTTGTTTCAAATATAGTTAAGTATGGCAAACTGCACACCTATATGATTTCAAAGTTTGTTTTTTGCCACCTGGAAACCTACACAGAATATTTTTTACTGATGCATGGCACAACACATGTAAGATCTACGATATATCCCTGCTTACACCGCCAGCAGAGGCTGCAGGGCTGCGTCAAGAAGGATGCGCTGGGATCAGATCTCAGTGGTAAAAAGCTGACTGCAGTTTCTGCAGAAAGGACTATCTGAAAATCAGTTAGGGAAAGCGGATCATTCTGAGGATTGAAATACTAGAAATAGGATGGGATTCAACAGTACGAAGTTCAAAGTCATTAATTCAGAAACTAATAGCAGATTTTGAAGCTCTAAAGTGAGAGCTCTTCTGCGGGAGAGAGCCAAAGAGGAGAACATTTTCGGGTTGATTAGTTCATCACAGGAGGTAAAAATCCCAAAGGAGACACTTCAAAGCTGTGGACATGAAAAAGGGAAGTAATTTAGGTGAGGCATTTTCTGTGGAATTGAACTGAAATGTATAGAGCAATGGAACGTCACCTGAAATGGTGCTTACAATGTTGCTGCCTGCCATGTTGTACCGGGTGCAGGTTTCCATGTGCTATCCCCTGTGCGCAGTGGCCGGCGCTGCCCGATGTCGGCTCCAGCCGGCTCCAACGGCCCCACCGCAGGGCAGAGCTGAGCCCCTCGGCCACGGGTGGGTGCCTCGGAGAAAGCCTGAGTAAGGAAGGGCAAACGGTGCCCGGCAGTCAGGGTTGAGGGGAACCGAGTGAGAAACAGCCCTGCGAGCACAGAGGGCAAAGCAGGAGGAGGGAGAGAGGGGCTCCGGGTGCCCGGCAGAAATACCCCTGCGGCACCGTGAAGGGTGGACATGCCCCGGAAGAAGCTGAAGCCCAGGGAGAGCCCACTCTGCAGCAGGTTTATCCTGAAAGACCGGAGCAAATGGGAAGGCCCCATGCTGAAGGAGAAGAGTGTGAGGAGGAAGGATTGCTGAGGTGAGTAACTCGAGAGAGGACGCCTTCAACACCGGAGCGGGGAGGAGATCAGCGTCCAGGAGCCTCAACTCAGAGCGGCCAGAGCCACCGAGGGAGCCTCAGATCCTCGATAGGACTTGCCCAGGAGCCGGTGGCTCAGCTGACGCGAGCCGGGATTCACAGGGGGCGGAGCCACGGGGAGCGGCACCAGCCCTGAGTGGTTAAAAACCTGCCCCTGGGAACACGAGTAACCAGGAGTGCAGCGAGGCAGTTTGTGTGGCAGTTCGCACGGGCAGGCGAGCAGGATGGTGAGTACTGGCTGTATGACCAGGGTCCGGTCTGGGAGCTCTGCTCTGGCTGCCCCGGCAGTGGCCAGCTTAGGCACTCAGGCAGGGCCGATGAGAGGGGAGGCTGCAGTGCAGAGCTCAGAGTGTAGAGAGTGCCTGCACTGGTCTTGTGAGGGGAGGGTGCCCAATGGGCAGGGCTGCACTCGGTGCTCCCTGGTGGAGGTCCTCCTGCAGCAGGTGGCTGAGCTGCGGGATGCTGTTAATAGGCTGCAAGGTGTCAGGGAAGCTGAGAGGAAGCAGGACTGCCTCCTCCAGGCCCAAACTGTGCAGGGGCCTCAGGCATCCCCTGAAGCTCATGGAGGAGTGGAGGAGGCTGTCAACCCAGGAAGCTGGGAAATAGTAACAACAAAAAACAACAAAAAAAAGAGGAAGAGGAAATTAAAAGCAAGGGGCTTCCTCCTAAAGCTGTTGTCCCCACCCAGAACTGCTTTGCTGTCCTGCAGGGGGCTGAGAAGGAAGGGCACTTGCACCAGAAACAACCGGCTGGTGGGCCGGTAAAGAAGATCACTACTGGTGCTGCCAGGAAAAAGAGATGGGTCATAGTGGTAGGGGACTGTACTTTGAAAGGGACAGAGGCACTCATCTGTCGGCCTGACCTGGTCTCGAGGGAGGTGTGTTGCCTACCTGGGGCACAGATCAGGGATGTTGCAGAGAGGCTGCCTGCCCTAGTGAGTCCCACGGACTATTACCCATTTCTGGTGATCCATGTGGGTGCTAGCGATGTTGACAGCATGTCCTGGGTTCAGCAGTAGCAGTCAGTTTTTCTCCTTCTTGGTAGCTGTTGCAGCACTGTGTTTTTGACTTTTGGCCTGGGAAGAGCTGATAACACTGATGTTTAGACTGACCAAGGACTTTGTGAGTCTCATGCTCTGCCAGGGAGGAGGAGGGGCCGGGGGGAAGCGGGGACAGGGCACCTGACCCAAACTAGCCAAAGAGGTATTCCATACCACAGCACATCATGCCAGGGGATGTAGCTGGGAGCTACCTGGAAGGGCGCGTCCTCTTTTCTGTCGGGCTCTCTTTTCCGGCGGGCGATATCGTATTCTCTTCCCTTGTTATTTCTCTTATCATTATTATTATTGGTGGCAGCAGTAGTGATTTGTGTTATACCTGAGTTACTGGACTGTTTTTATCTCAACCCGTGGGAGTTACATTCTTTCGATTCTCCTCCCCATCCCTCTGGGGGGTGGCAGGGAAGTAGACTGCGTGGCTCTAATTTACAGCCGGGGCTTAAACCACGACACAGCAGTAGCCTGGAGAACATAAAGAAGTACTACAGAGCCCTGGGAGAGGTGGTTAGGGGCTCTGGGGCTCAGATTGTCTTTTCATCAATTCTCCAGGATACAGGGGGGGACCTTAAAAAGCTAGGAGGATTGGCCAGGTTAATAAATGGTTAAAAGGATGGTGCCATAGTCAGGGGTTTGGGTATTTTGAACACAGGACCCAAGTTAGTAGGCCAGGTCTACTGGGGGCTGGTAGAGCTGATCTGACGAAGAAGAGGAAGAGTGGTTTTGGTAGGAGGCTTGCCAGGCTGGTCAAGGATGCTTTAAACTAGATGTGTTGGGGGAGGGGCGCGTCATTTCATCCCAACACACCCAGTCAGTTGCCAGCACCTACAATAAATGCTTGGAGCGATGCAGAGATATTCCAGCCGCTCCAGCCAATGAGCCGGCTTCATTTGGAGCTCGGCTCACATGCCTCTATACAAACGTCCGTAGCATGGGGAACAAACAAGAGGAATTAGAGATGTGTGCACATCTATGGGGGTATGATATAGTAGGCATCACAGAAACATAGTGGGATGGCTCCTATGACTGGAGTGTTGGAATAGAATGTTACAGGCTCTTTAGAAAAGACAGGCCTGGCAGGCGGGGAGGGGGTGATGCTATTTATGTTAGGGATAGGCTGGAGAGTATGGAACTCTGTCTGAGGATGGGTGAACAGTCGACAGAGAGTTTGTGGGTCAGGGTTAAAGGGAAAGCAGCGATGTGAGATATTACTGTGGGGATCTGTTACAGACCGCCTGATCAAGAGGAATCTGTGGATGAAGTGCTCTATAGGCAGATAGGAACAGCCTCAAGCTCACAGGCCCTTGTTCTCATGGGGGACTTCAACCACCCTGACATCTGTTGGAGTGAACGTACGGCCCAGCACAAGCAATCCAGGAGGTTCCTCAATTGTGTGGCAGACAACTTCCTTCTGCAAGTAATAGAGAAGCCAACAAGGAGAGGTGCCATGCTTGACCTCGTGCTCACCAACAGGGAAGGGCTGGTTGGAAATGTGACGCTCCAGGGCAGCCTTGGTTGCAGTGACCACGAGATGGTTGAATTCGAGATCCTCGGGACAGTGAGAAGAGTGTGCAGCGAGCTCACTGCCCTGGACTTCAAGAGAGCAGACTTTGGCCTCTTCAGGAACCTGCTTAGTAAGGTTCCATGGGATACAGCCCTAGAGGGCAGGGGGGCCCAAGACTGTTGGTTGATATTCAAGGATCTCTTGCTCCAAGCTCAGGAGTGTTACATCCCAACTAGAAGGAAGTGCAGCAGGAGGGCCAGGAGACCTCCATGGATGGATAAGGAGCTGCTGAGGAAACTTCAAAGGAAAAAAGAGGCTTATAAAAGGTGGAAGCAGGGACAGGTGGCCTGGGAAGAATATAGGGATGCTGTCCGGGAAGCTAGGGACCAAGTTAGGAAAGCAAATGCCCAGTTAGAATTGAACTTGGCTAGGGATGTTAAGGATAATAGGAAGGGATTCTATAGGTACGTAGCGAGTAAAAGACAGACTAGGGACAACATAGGCCCCCTTTGGAAGATATCGGGAGAACTGGCAACCTGGGATTTGGAGAAGGCTGAGGTTCTCAATGACTTCTTTGCCTCGGTCTTCACTGGCAAAGGCTCTGACCGCACCACCCAAGTCTTGGAAGGTGAATGCAGGGACTGTGAGAATGAAGACCCTAGGCCCACTGTAGCAGAGGATCTGGTTCGAGACCATCTTAAAAACCTAAACGTACACAAGTCCATGGGACTTGACAACATCCATCCGTGGGTCCTGATGGAGCTGGCGGATGGAGTTGCTAAGCCACTGGCCATCATATTTGAAAAATCATGACAGTCAGGTGAAGTTCCCGATGACTGGAAAAAGGGAAATATAACCCCCATTTTCAAGAAGGGGAAGATGGATGACCCGGGGAATTACAGACCAGTCAGTCTCACCTCTGTGCCTGGCAAACTCTTGGAGCAGATTCTCCTGGAAGGCATGCTAAGGCACATGAAAAACAAGGAGGTGCTTGGTGACAGCCAGCACAGCTTCACTAAGGGGAAATCCTGCCTGACCAATTTGGTGGCCTTCTATGATGGGGCTATGAAACTGATGAACGGGGCAGAGCAGTTGACGTCATCTATCTGGACTTGTGCAAAGCGTTCGACACTGTCCCACATGACATCCTTGTCTCTAAATTGGAGAGACATCAATTTGATGGGTGGACCACTCAGTGGATAAGGAACTGGCTGGATGGCCACACACAAAGAGTTGTGGTCAATGGCTCGATGTCCAGCTGGAGACCAGTAACGAGTGGTGTCCCCCAGGGATCGGTGTTGGGACCGGTCTTGTTCAACATCTTTGTCGGTGACATGGACAGTGGGATTGAGTGCACCCTCAGCAAGTTTGCGGATGACACCAAGCTGTGTGGTTTGGTTGATACGCTGGAAGGAAGGGATGCCATCCAGAGGGACCTCGACACACTTGTGAGGTGGGCTGATGCCAACCTTATGAAGTTTAACCATGCCAAGTGCAAGGTCCTACACCTGGGTGGGAGCAATCCCAGGCACAGCTACAGGTTGGGCAGAGAAGAGATTCAGAGCAGCCCTGCAGAGAAGGACTTGGGGGTGTTGGTCAATGAAAAAATGAACATGAGCCGGCTTCAGTGTGCGCTCGCAGCCCAGAAAGCCAACCGTATCCTGAGCTGCATCAAAAGAAGCGTGACCAGCAGGTCGAAGGAGGTGATCCTGCCCCTCTGCTCTCGTGAGACCTCACTTGGAGTATTGTGTGCAGTTCTGGTGTCCTCAGCATAAAAAGGACATGGAACTGTTGGAACAAGTCCAGAGGAGGGCCACGAGGATGATCAGGGGACTGGAGCACCTCCCATATGAAGATAGGCTGAGAAAGTTGGGGCTGTTTAGCCTGGAGAAGAGAAGGCTGAGTGGAGTCCTCTTAGCAGCCTTCCAGTATCTGAAGGGGGCCTACAAGGATGCTGGGATGGACTATTCATTAGGGACTGTAGTGACAGGACAAGGGGTAATGGGTTCAAACTTAAACAGGGGAAGTTTACATTGGATATAAAGAAGAAATTCTTTACTGTGAGGGTGGTGAGGCACTGGAATGGGTTGCCCAGGGAGGTTGTGAATGCTCCACCCTTGGCGGTGTTCAAGGCCAGGTTGGATGAGGCCTTGGGTGACATGGTTTAGTGTAAGGTGTCCCTGCCCATGGCAGGGGGGTTGGAACTAGATGATCTTAAGGCCCTTTCCAACCCTAACTATTCTATGATTCTAAGGAGAGGCAGAGAGGAGCTGCTGTGGGTTGATGGCTGCCCGACGTTGTCTGTCCTCCTGGTCTGCTTGGGTGAGAGGAGGTAAAGGAGCCAGGAATGAAAAAGTGAAGTTGAAACTGGGGTGAGGGGGCAGGGGGGAAAGTTGGAATTTTAGTTGGTGTTTTTGTTTTTTACTAGCTGAATCAGTAATTATTTTAATTTGCCATAAATCAAGTCTGTTTCACCTGTGATGGTAACTGGTAAGCGGTATCCCTGTTTTCATCAAGACCCAAATTTTTCTCATACCTGTTCTTCCTGTTTCCTACCCTCATCCCACTGAGGTGGGGAGTGAGCAAGCAGCTGAGTGGGGATTTTGCTGTTGGCCAAAGGCAAGCCCACCACACAGGCATGGGATGACGTAGGGGGCTCGGATTGACGGCAGACCAGAAATACAGAAATACACCAAGTGTGAACGAGAAAAACTGAAAGAAATTAACAGTGTTTGCAAGGGATCAAATGGGTAAGAGAGCAACTGATGAATACATTATGAACTCAAAGGAGGTGATTTTGAATGCAGAGTTCTGAGAACGTCTTCTTCTATGAACAGAATGGGCAAAAACATGAAAAACAGCTAGGACAACAGAACCATTTGAAATAAGGAAAAAGCCCAGACAGGTCAATTCATAACCTGGCTTATTTGACAGTATTTGTATTAGCAGTAGAGAGTTCCTGTGATGTGAAGTGTCTGTAATAAGTGAAAGAAGTATTTCATCCAAAGAAAAATATCACAGGACACTTGAAATGTAATTGAAGGGATCAGAATATTAGTTTTAAATATGAAGTAATTGCTGGACAAACAATAAAGATTTCATCCCTAAATGTACATTTTCTGAAAGCTCCTTCCAGTGGGATTGAGACTGCAATTTTATTCAAGCCTGTGAGCAATACAGTGTATTACGAGTAACATTAGGACCAAAGTTCTTCACCAGAATTCAGCCTGAGAATAAAAAAGCCCCAGTGACCACGTTGTGTAATAGGATCAGTTTAACAACACCAACACAGTCATTTTAGAAAATGTACTCTGCAGATCTATTAAAGGCATAACTGAAGAGATTGTTGCTGTGCATTCAACAGTCCCATCAGTGCATTCCAGATGACAACATGTTTCAGTTGTAAAAGGGATCTTGGATCATCATTCAAAATCCGTTCTACCGAGACCAACTATAGCCTCCTAAGTGCTTTTTTGAGTCCTTTGCTTTGTTCAAAAACTAGCTAAAAGATAAAGAAATGCCCCTCTTGAAGAAAGACATTTGCTTCAAAAGTTTTGTGTTATGTTACAGCTAGTTATGGGGAAAGAGTGGAGAACTCTACTATGAATTCCCAGCTCAAGCAAAGACTGCCTTCTAAGAGCCTGAGCAAAGCCATTAGCGCCTTTTCTCCAGCAGAAGTGAAAATGTAAATCCTTACAAGCCTAAAGTGCAGATGCAGGGGAATGCACCATGGTTACATAACATGACTAAAATGCTAAGTGCTAAAGTGATTAGATCCCAGATACTTAAAGAAAGAAAAACTAATTTTCTTAGATTTACAAATAGAAGAACAAAGCTCCAGCAAATTGAGTGTGGAAAAAATGCTCCACTGTCCCCACTCTCCAGCAAGCTAGATGAACTTTTTTATCTCTCAAAGTACCAATTTCTATGGCTCTCTGCTGGAAAGCTGCTAGAGCTATAGGCAAAAGAAGCTGATCCCGTTACTCAGAAGGAACAGAGTATCTGAGAACAGGAAAATTATCTATGTAGGAGGTTCACCATCAGTTTCAATAAATTGCGCTGTAGAAGATAATACCATGAAATGAAAAAGTCCTCTTTAATAATAAATTCCATTTTAAAATATATGTGTGTATACTCAATTTTATTCAGCTTTATACAATAAATGCATAAGAGCTGCTAAGCAGGCTCAGAGCTGCTAAAAATCTGGAATATGCTATTTTTAAAAATTAGATTTCTAAATTAAATTTAGAGCTTAATAGGGTCCCAACTGTCTTGGCTAGTCTTTGTCCAAGTAAGTGCAAAAGAGAGACACACTGTTTTTGGAAACTACATGGAAACCATTGAAACAAATTAATTATTATTTCTCTTCCCCTTGGGTTGCAAAAAGAATTGAAATTGTTAGTTTTAAGAATCAGCTGGGTGTTCAGGAAGTAATTTATGGAAACACAGCCTCTTCAGAATTCAGATGTTTTTAAATTAGGTGTTTGGTCCTTATACAGCTTAAGGGGAGAAAAAGAGACTTTCAAGATAATGTTCAAAAGACCTAAGGTAGTATTTTGCTCTTGTGCTGCTTTCCACTGTATTCTCTCTCCATCCATAGACCACAAAGGGACTATCTGGAGTGAAATATTGGAATTTACAGTCATATAATAGGTATAGAAAGTAACGGAAAACAAAGACCAAGTGAGATTTGTGTCTTGTTCAAACTGGCATCAGCAATTTCTTGCATTATTGCCAGAGTGTTTTTGCATCATGTCCCATCTCCCTCCGTGGGAGAGGGAAAGGCCTTTAATAGTGTCCATTGGATTTTCTGATAGAGTATCAATTTAAATACTTTTTTTTTTTTTTCTTCCCCTTGAGCTTTAATCCTCCTTCTTTGAGTTTTTTTATTCTTTACCTAGTGGAACCAGGCAGGTGTGTATTATATAAATGTTTATAGTTTCCTCCAGAAGAACATAAGTAGAGTTAATGTAATAGAAATGTTTCAACATCTTCTGCACTGCAACCCTGTGATGTGGCAATATCATTTACTAAAGCTGAGAGAATGTAACAGTGTGTGTTGCAAGAAGTGTGGTGGATGGAGTGGCCCAAGGGTGTAAGGAGACCTGACATCTCTGCTGCTGGCCTACCAAGGAACTTTGATGCACAAAGTCAAATTACTTTCTTATTCTCCCTGTAAGTACATTGAAGTTAAAGATACTGAGACTCACCTTCATGCTGTGTTCTGGGTTCAGCAGTAGCAGTCATTTTTCTGCTTCTTAATAGCTGGTGCAGTGCTGTGTTTTCGACTTTCAGCCTGGGAACAATGCAGAAATAACAATAAGGGAAATAACAAGAGAAGAGAATATAACTGCTGACCAATACCCAGCCCGACCCAAGCAGGGATCTAGCCCTTCCGGGTAACTGCCCCCAGTTTATATAATGGACATGACGTGCTGTGGTATGTGACTCTTTGGTCAGTTTGGGTCAGGTGCCCTGTCTCTGCTTCCTCTCGACTTCCCCTCCTCCCTGACAGAGCATGAGACTCAGAAAGTCCTTGGTCAGGGTAAACATTACTGAGCAGCAACTAAAAATGTCGGTGTTATCAGCGCTGTTCCCAGGCTGAAAGTCAAAAACACAGCACTGCACCGCCTACTAAAAAGGGGAAAAATGACTGCTACTGCTGAACCCAGGACATGCTCTTTGACAGAAGACAAATGTTGTCACAGTTTTATGTTAGCCTGAAAAGTTAACCGCCATTGAAAGATCAGTTTCTGTCTGGAGGAGAATCCCAGGAAGGAGACATTGGGCTCTTCATTGTATGCCTTTTTTTAACGAAGGAACAAGAAGCTTGAGGTAACAAGCCATTTCCAAGAAAATTAATATTTCAGTTTATATTTAATATAATTAATTCACTACTCACCTTGGTAAAATCAGGTATCGGATATTAAAATCGAAAATTTAAGTTATTCCTTAAATTTAATTTTGGCTTTTTAAATCAGAACTTTCTGGATCTTCTAACAGTTTTCACTGTGTTTTTATACACCACCAAAGGTGCTAAAATTAGAGACCTGAGGTCCTTGTTATAATCTGTGGAGAGAGAATAGCATTTCAGACTAAAATGGAGCACATAAATTAGACACCTGAAAAAGTGAATTGACTTCAAACAGTAGTAACACAGGGGGCGGCCAGATACAGAGAAGATCTTTACAGACTCACCAGCCACATCCCTTCCATGTGATGGCATTGCCCTCGCAAAGCTCATATGCACCTGAGGTGCTTAGGCCAATTAACATGACCTGGGTTCTCTGTAAGGAACCTGGCAGTGGATCCCATCAGCTAACACCATACTTCAGAACAGAGGACAGTTTGTTTCCAATTAGGATGTATTTTCTTCTGAAGCAGAGAGCCCTTCTTGCTCACAGCACCCAGCATCTAAGACCAAGGAAGAACTGAATGTTTAAACTGAATTTCTTCTTCATTTACATCAGGTAAATCTTTCAGTGAATCTTTACATTGATGCTGGCACTGTGAATGTTAATACTGTACGTGCTTCATGGCTGAATGGAGGGTGCTGGTCTACTTGGATGCCAGTCTAGAAAATAAATCCATGGCTAACTGACACTCCAGGAAGCAATTTCAACTTTGCAAAAGGTACTCTCAATCATCATCTTGAAAAAAATAAGACAACCCAAACCTCAAGCATTCAATTGTCTGTATAGCAGGCATTTGAAAAATCTTGTTGTTGTAGGCAATAACTGTAACAAAGAACAGAATTGCTGCTTGTGGAGTAGGAGGAAAAAAGTTCAAAATAAATGAATACAACACATTAGTTGCAATAACCTTTATGAAAAATCTGCTTTCTGATTCCAGAGAACCTCTAATCAACTAGTAGAGAAGCATATGCTCTATTTTAAGCTGTGCATAATGTAATGGATAGATGTAATTACTTCAATAGAATAAGAACAGTATCAGTCAATATATACTGTAAGTCAGGCAAGTTAGTTATTTTGTAAGCAGTTGGAACAGACAGCTGATCATGTTTGTTAATATTTCACATTCATCATTACATTTATTTGCTTACTTACAAACTGGTATGAAGTGCTACTTTCCAGCCAAATAAATCACAAACTGTAGATAACACAAACATTGTACAGAAATACGAATTACACGTGAATAGGATACAAGCATGAGAACGAGGGGGGACAGAAAGAAGTGCTCACTCTTCAAGATTTAAACCAAAGTTGATCCAAAGGCTTGCAAGTCTTTGCTGCATGTTGTATACACAGTAACATATCCACCTAGTTTAATATTTGCCAGGCAAATCACAAAGCCCTCTCAGGCTACAGCAGCATATAATCTCCTTGAATGTTTTCCTGAGCTCTTGACTCCGGAATGCATAGATAAGTGGATCGATGATGGAATTGCACATGATGAGGATGAGGTAGAAGTTAAAGTGGGACATGAAGCACACACAGTAAGGGTTGTAGGGGCAGGAGATGTAGAAAATCAGATGCAGGAAAAACGGAGCCCAGCACACAACAAATACTCCAATCAGGATGGTGAGAGTGATGGCCCCTTTCATGTTGGCCCCTTGGCGAATAGGGCCAGTCCCTGGAAGAACAGCAATCTTTTTGATATGTGTCCGAGCCATCATAAACATGTGGACATAGAGGGATGCCATGAGAATGAGCATAGTGAAGAACATGCTAATAAGGCAGATGATGACAACACTGCTGTCAGAGTAAATGATGAACAAAATGCCCGAGACTGTGCAAGCAGCCCATATGCATGTGATGATGACCCCTACGCGCTTCACCGTCATGATATTATGGTACTGGAGGGCATAAAAGATAGTAAAGTACCTGTCCACTGCTATTGAGAGAAGACTGCAAATTGATGCAAGCAAGGAACTGCAAATCACTGAGTCAATAACATTGTCAATGTTTATGGTAAAGCTCTGTGCATCTGTGTCTGTATTGTTTAGCAGCGTGATGACAATAGTTTCTGATCCATTAGATACACTCACTAGCATATCAGCCACTGCCAAGCTACAGATGAAGAAGTACATGGGTGAATGGAGGTTCTTGTTCTTGGCTATTGCCACAATGACCAAGACATTCTCCAGCAAGCTGATGATGCCCAGAGTCACAAACACTTCAGGAGATACAAAGAGTTGCTCATAGCAGCCTCCTGAGGAATGGCCCTTTCCATTCAGCTCGCTGGCACTTCCATGCAGTCCATAGCTGTGGTTCCAGAAATGGAGAGGCTGAAGTGTCCCACGGTGCTGGGTGAAATTCATCTTATGGAGATCCCCTTTCAGCTTCCTGCTTTTAAAACTCCTGGTCCTTTTGCATTCCTTTGAAAACCTTCTTTGCCTTTTCAGCTTGAGAAGAAAAGAAAAATAGCTAGCACTGAGGCAGGCAGCAATTCAGAAGACTTTGACTGCCGTTGCAAAATAAGGTTTCAAACACAGAAATTCTGATTTACTCTCTCCCAGATGCAGTTTCTAATCCTCATCACATTTACCTTGGTGATCTATGTCACAGAATCCCAACAGTCTGTTATTTTGCGTCAGATTCTTCCCTATGGTTAGATCCCATTTAGTTCATTGGTAAGCTGCAAGACTTTTTTGTTCCCTTCCATTAAGAGAGGCAAACATAAAATGCCCAAGTGACAGCTGCAAAGCAGAAACTAATTTCAAACTGCAAGCACTGGTTTCACTGTCAGACAGTGCATGCCAGCTGCCTGTTTTATGGTGTGTGGAGGAGAAAAATATTCGGGGCACTCTCCGCCTCTGCTTTGCCTTCTAGCCAATCAGGCTCCAGAGCCACAGAAAGCGGAGAGGCTTCTGATTCTGCGAATTTCTGAAACATCGCACAGCACAGTGAGCTACCAGATGCTGCAGGAAAGCAGAGGGGCTGCCGGAGATTTATTTCTCTTTAACTTATCAGAATAGTATTTTAATATTGATTTTTAGTTAGCAATAATACAGGACTGTACTAGCAATCTTACTGAATTCCTGCAGCTGAACTGATGACTTTTTATTTTTCAGACTGTGATTTACTGTGATTTACTCCTGCCCCTTCTGGGGCACATAGCTGCTCTGCCTTGAAAGACAAGGAAGCAAGAGAATACTTATTTCCTCTCAGTTCTGTCTCCCAAATCTCCTTTGCATTGCTAACTTTTCTATGCCTTAGTTTTGCAACTACATTTGCAAATACATACAAATACATATGCAAATACATACAAAAGCCACATTTGCAAGATGTGTTGTTACAGGGTTGCATTATACTCTCTAAGCTTCTTATGATTTTAAAGAAATTGAGACTATGTAAGGACCAAAACCAGAAAGGAGCCAAAGTCGCAAATGGCTTCATAAATTGTTCTAAGAAAGGAGTTTTCATCAGGTAATAGCCTTCTTCATTGTCTTATTTCTAGGAATGAAAAGATGATGCAGTTGATTGCAGATGCCCTGTTGCCATCAGGAATTAGGATGTTGGGCAGAAAAAGAAAAGTCAATATTTAGAGCAGATGAAGGAAAGCAACAGGAGACAAACTTGCTTTCTGTAAGAAATGGGGCTCATCCAATGGAAATGACACAAAAGCTCAATAAACCCCTTAAAAATCCACCCAGAGGGATGTCATTGTGCTTACCTGGCATGAGCTGAAAGGCAGCTTGTGTGCAGTATTCCAAGGAAAGCCCTTGAGAAGGAGGAAGAGAATGCCAAATGAATATGAAAAGACAGGGACAAAAGTTGCTTTGCTGTTTCCTCTTCAAGCATTGCAATTGAGGACTGGAAAACAAATTTACTGAACAAAGCCTAAAGTACCAGTGCATTTTAAAGGTATGGAAGCTGTAGGAAGGTCAGTCATTACACCTGAGAGTAATGTTTGCAAGGAAGTTATTTCAATGAACATTCCCAGGCAACTACCAGGAAGGCTGCGGAGGAGTCTGTATCTGGTGCAAGAGACTACTTTCTTCAACCTCTCAAGCTTTCTAAATCTTCTATGCCTTAGCTGATTTTAAAATGAACAGCAATTAGGAACATGGCATGTATGTGGAAGCACAACTATCTATACTCAACATCCTACTAGGGTGAATCTTGATTTTCCTTTTGCATTTGGATTTGCTATAGATCTATGGTTATAAAGACCTATATGAGAAGAAAAGCCTCAGCCAATTATTTCTGGACCTTTCACTAGACAGATTGCTTTATAAAGCTGAATCATAAATATCTAAGGCAAACAAAACAACTTGCAGCACAGGAAAACCCATATGTATCAGCTTGTAAAACATCATTCACCAGCAGCATCCTTGCAATGAAGGAATAGCTTGCTGCTGAGAGTGTGAGATTTACTTTCCTATCAAGACATAATGTAAGCCAGGATCCAAAAAGATTTATTATCTAGTTACTGATCCCTGGGCCAGTATACATTAACTCCTGCCACAGACAGGACTTGCATGCCTAACGGTTAAGGACATAGCTATAATGTGAGGTCAGTAAGAAAATTTATATCAAGACTGATGTGTGAGAGCAGCATCTCCCCAGATAAAGTATTTTTCTGCACCTGTAGCCAGAAATGTGCAATCTTCAGGTTATGCCAGGGAAACAGCCACTCAGTGTCCCTTCCTTCATAACTCCCCTCCATGCTGGAAGTGCCATGGTACAGGGATCTCTCCCTTTCACCCACTTCTGTGAAGCCAGGGCAAGAGAAGCCGGCAAAAATAGAAACTACCTCCAGAGGATACTGCTCTATTTACTCCTGATGTCTGTCTGTCTGTCTACCCCTTTTGCCTCTCCCTTTCTCTGCACATTGTCCCTGTTCCCATCCCCATTTTTGCATTTACTATCTCTCTTCACCCAGAAGCTATCCAGATACTTTTCTGTGCTTGATTTTAATCTGGATGTGGACATAAAAATGCAATATCAGTTATAACCAAGTAAAGAAAAGGACACTTCTTTCCTACCCACAGCCATCGCTCACCTCAAAAATTCTACTTATGCTCTGCATTCTTGGGTCAGATTTGTTTTGGTGTATTAGCCATTAAGATTTGTGGGATGACAGTACATGACTGGAAGCAGTAGACTTATGGTAGCTTAGCAACTCAGTTGAAGAGGTGATATACTATTAGACTGCTCTGACTATAAAGTAAAACAAGTTATATGAGCACTTTGTAAAATGAGAGAAGATGTATGTGCATTTAAATGCTTCTATGGAAGAAAATGGATACATGTCTCTGGCTCCCACTTAATAAAAATCAAACCATATAATCATTCAAAGGATTCTAATTCTCTCATGCCTGAAAATATGTCAATATTTCAGTCTTTTTAGTCATAGATAGCAGGAGTATTGCCTAATATACATTGCCTAAACTGTTTCTTAAATTTTAGAGGCAAAAGCTGAGCTATTATTTCTTTCACAAGTGGTGGCTGGCAGTCTTTTCAGCACCATGGAAAAACAGCTCTGGCTGCAGAAAATCCTAAACTGGTAAGAATGATATGCAAATATGAGGTCCAGCTCTTACAAGAAATGAAAGATCCACAAAGATTTTATACCAGCCTCCCCTTTTAACATAAAAAAATGTCCATTTAAAAAATTCCTCCTACACAATTCCCTCTTGCCCTATGTTCTGTTTCCAGCTACAGCTATTCCTGGATGTTCCTCCTCCAAATAGGGTTTGGCTATCTCCACTTCACAACATTTAAAGAGCCTAATTATTCTCTGATGGTTGCTTTTGAAACTCAGAAAAATGCATTCACTGGAATCAATAATAAGCAGATAAAATCCCAGTAGTGATACAGGAAGATGGGCAGAGTCATAAGCAATCTGTATAGGTCCACTATGGAAGAAAAAGACCTGTAGAGTGAGTTAGCACAGGCACTTCGTGGCTCAAATGCACAATCTGAGATCTCTTTGAATTCTATGTCTATATTGGTCAAGCAGGGAGATGGTATTCACCGCTCCAACAGTTGTCAGTGAAAACAGAAGGGGTTGTGAAAAGCACAGTAGAAGGAGGAGCCAAAGAAATAGATTATTAACATTCAGTCATTCCTGAGAGCTTTGTGTGTGTGCCAGCCCTGTGCAAAATGTAAATGCTTCATTTACATGTGCAGGCATAATTGAAAGAAGTTTTTGTCACATGTGCTCGATCCAGTTTTTCAGTGTCCATAAAGCAGTAAAAAAGACTGTAGTGTGCTTTAGCATGCTGAATTTGAAATACAAAATGAACCAAGCAATTAAGCTTTGGAAGCTCCTATGAGATTTTAGGCTGTATCATATCTCTAGATTACAGCAAAGGCAAATTCTGCCTAACACTCAAAATACTTACCAAAAATGGCTCAAATAATGCAATGTACTTTTCCATCCTACCCACAGATGTCATTGGAAGAAACATTTCTTTGATTCTTTCTAGCTCTAGTAAATTAGCATGTGATCAATATAGAGACACTTGTTTGTTCTTGTGATTTGGATTGGTAGTTTTTTTAAAGTAGGTTCTTGAATGTATAGTTTTATTTTCCAGCAAGTCTGATATATGCATGAAAAGACATATCAATACAGACCTGATTATCATAAACTTCAGGTGCTATCCTGTTTACATTTATGATGTTTATGATGAAACATAGGATACAGAGAGAGCTGACACTGATTTTAGGTGAAGTAATGTTAATGTCTATTGCAGATAGATAGATAAGAAAATCCACACAGGAAAAAACCACTAGTTCTGTAATATAGAACTCTAGATCTCTATGTGTAATGTTACTTCACAGGCAAAAATATGATTGTAGACCAAACAAATTACTATTCTTTGTGCTTGTACAAACATGTTCTAAGACGACATAATGAATCAGTGGAGTTATTAGTCAATCAAGAATAAATTGTGGAGTCAAGCTTCTATTCAGAGTCACAGAAATGTCGGTTGGATTAGACTTCTGGAAGTCACCTCATCCAGACTCTGCTTTGAATGGGATTACCACCAATATTGGATTAAATCAGCTGTGGCTTTGTCTATCCAAGTCTTGAAAACTTCCAAGAACGGAGATCCCACAACCTCCCTGGATAACCTGTTCCTGTTCTGCATTGCTTTCCCAGTTAAAAAGCTTTTACTAATCTGAATCAAAAAAGACTATTTTACATACTCTATGGAAGAGGCAGAGGAAGCTGCACTGGTAAAGGTTTTTGAAGACAAGGCCAAAGGGTGATCTAATAGTTTATTCTAGTTTAATAGCTAATGAAAAAGAAGGTACAAAACTTACAGGGCCAAGCTCCTCTTGGTAGTGCCAGGGAATATAATAAAAATCATCAGTTACAGGTTGTGGCTTGGTTACACAGCCTAAGCTCCTGCCCTTTGATGAACCATCTTCAATTTCTCCACATGTCTCTTGAACTGCAGGGGCCCAAAGTTGAACATTGTTCCAGGTACAGCCTTGTCCATGGCAAGTAAGTGGGGATAATAACCTACTTCAATCTGACAGCTGAGCTTTTTCTAATTTGGAAAATTATTCTTATATTCAAATTGACATCCAATGTAACCCCTTTGCTGTCCTTTTCAGTAACATTGCTACTCAAGCAGTCAGTGCCCGTTGTGTAGTGATGCATGAGGCTGTTCCACACATGCAAAGAACTTTGTACTTCTTGTTCACCTTCATAAATATTCTGTTGGCCCAATACTCATGTCTCCCAGCATCCCTGTGGATCAAATCTCTGCTGTTTAGTATGTCCACATTCATCCTCTCAACTTACTACAATCTGCAAATTTGTGGATGGTACATTCTTTATCAACCTACTTGTTAGTGATGAAGATATGGAACAATCACTCCCAGTAGAGACCCGAGGGTACTCAATTTATTTCCAGATGTGCTGGTTTTGGCTAGGATTTTCTTCATAGTAACTAGTATGAGGCTATGTTTTGGATTTGTGCTGAAAACAGTGTTCATAACTCAGAGATGTTATATGTTAGTTTACTTAGAACTGATCAGTGCTTTCACAGTGTCAAGGCCTTTTCTGCCTGTCACCCAGCCACACCAGTGAGTAGGCTGGGGGTGCAGAAGAAGTTGGGAGGGGACATAGCTGGGAAAGCTGACCCCAACTGATCAAAGGGATATTCCAGACCATATGACGTCATGCTCAGGCAATAAAAAGCTGGGGGGAGAAGAAGGAAAGGGGGGATGTTCAGTGTGATGGTGTTTGTAACCATTCCCCTCAATTAATGGAGCCCTGTTTTCCTGGAGATGGCCGAACACCTGCCTGCAAGTGAGAAGTGGTGAATGAATTCCTTGTGTTGCTTTGATTGTGTGTGCAGCTTTTCCTGTATGCACTAAATTTTCTTTATCTCAACCCATGAGTTTTCTCACTTTTACCTTTCTGATTCTCTCCCCTGTCTCACAGGGGGAGAGTGAGTGACTGGTGATGCTTAATTGCCAGCTGGGACTAAGCCATGACACCAGCTATTAGCTGAACTGTTGCCCAGTGTCCATCACTACCTTTTGAGACCATCAGTCCAAACAGTTTTCAACTCACCTGTGATATGCAAATGAAAACAATGGTCAGTAGCAAACTGGCCCAATATATTTTCATCTAGCCTTTTATTTTGGAGTGCTGATTACCCTGTAATTTTTATAATTTAATTTTAACCTTTCTCACTTGAGGTGAGAACAGTTTTTAAGTCAAGGAGCTTCAGTTTTGAGAGCAGGAGTCTCTGTAGCTTGCCTCTTTTCCTCAGGTATTTTAGTTAGAAGAGCGAGAGAACTCCAGCCAATCTGTCTCTGAAAGTACAGAAATGTATATTCTGCTGGCAAATGATACATTTGCACTAATTTGAAGATGTTATAAATGTGCAGAAGCAGAATGTTTTCCATTAAAATGGCATGAGGAGCACACTGGCTTTAAGTACTTAACTGCTTAAATCCATTCTCATTTCTATTTTAGGTGATCGCTGTTGTGATCATGGAGGTCATTAATTTGCAGTCAATGCAACAATCACCATCCTTGTCCTAGTCTTTTCTCCCCCATTCCCTCCCTCCCAATCAATTTTCTTATACTTCCTTGTAGATTTACTTCCTTGTCTGTGCAGACTCACCTGAAGCGCTTTGTTCAAACAACTCCACGATCTCCTTAGTGTTAATATCCCTTTCCAAATAGCTCTCCAAAGACATACAGCAGCATGCAGGATTAAGTACAAATTAAAAATTGTCATCACCCAAATCAGCAAACAAGAAAAAAATGTAATCCTGAATTTATGATTTCTGTGGTTTTCTTATGCCAAAAAAAAAAAAAAAAAAAAAAAAAGAGCTGTTAACCTGGCATTTCTTTTGTTCATGACCTTTATATATTAATACAGCAGAGGAAATACTTCTAATAATTACACGTTTCTCTTCACTCACTATATGCTCCCAGATTACTTTTCAGCACTACCCTTGATTCTTTCACTTTTAGTCATGAGGTCATTTTATATTATGGAGTTATGTAGTTTAGAATGATCTTCACTTTTCCACTTTATCATATCCAGTTTTCTGCCATAATGATATTCCATGTTTTTCTGTGTGAGAGTTGCAGCATTTTATTCTAGAAGAGAAAATAATCTAGTCAGTCCAGCTGTCTAACTATGAAAGCTTGAAAAATGGTATGTCTCATTATAGTTGAATAAGGAGTACAGAACCAAGACAGAAAAACTGACAGATCATCATTTAGTGACAATCTAAGGCTGGAAAAAAGCAACCTTCATGGCAAAAAAGCAGCTGGTTTGGATGACATCAGGTCAATTCAGTTTTTCAGAAAAGTCCTCGGAGTGGAGATATAACTTACATGTGATGGAAAGTTACTAACTAGCTTCTAGTTCACCTCTGAGGGTGATTGTTGTTATTCCAATGGAAAAGTCACATGGCCACTTCCTCAACTCATACTGTAAAGTGACTTGTGTATACGTGGAGAAAGACTGGCAGGTTTGAAATTCATTTATGAAGGACCCTCTGTAAATTGGTATTATTTATTGTCTGAGTTAGGGAAGATATCAACAGCTGTGGTCAGTGTGTGCACGATCTTATAGTGCTGGATGGCACATGCTGTAAAAAGCTTGTGCCTGCAGAGTTTTGGGGCTGAAATCCTTGGATGATTCAGGTGTGGAGGGTGTTGACATGCAGTTAATTCTGAACATGTGTGATAAAAGAAGAGGGAATATTACTCCTACAGAAATCATAGTCTGATAGCAACTTGATGCAGGAAAAGTATATTAAGGAAGTACAGTTCATTTGCTCCAAAATAAACTCCAAGCAACACAGCATTTAAAATTCAGTATTGTAAATTTACACTCCCAATGGTTTACAGTTATGGGGATTACGTTTGCATCCAGCTGGTTAGTGTTTAATGTCTGTGGCTATAAGAATGTCAGTCTTTAGTTCTATACCAAATTCAAAATTCCTTGTATTGTTTCACTTAAACATTGATTATCTGATTATGCATTTTGTGCGTATGACAAGTTCACAAATTACTAGGCTACCACTGTTACCATGACATCATTTGTTTAGTACTTTTAGAGAGAGTTGTGTGCATAGCAGCTGGTGTTCAAGATACATACTTTATGTCCAGAGGGGCTTACATATATAGAATTACTGAAAACCAGATTATTTTAACCCTTTCTGAATGTCCTTCACACACACATATATATATAAGAATATAAACCTCACCTCTATCCCAGCTCCATATGGTGCAGTCATATTCTGTATTGCCTTGTGCTCTCTCATGTAATTCCACATACAGGAGGTAGGAGCTACTTTTCTGAAGAAAGTCCAAAGCAGCTTGTGCTCTGTTAACACAAATGATCTCCAATTATGTAGCTGCATAGTTGACATTCATGGCTTCCACCCATTTTTATAGCCCCTCAAAACACTCTGATTTTTAGCAGAGATATTGGACAAATCCTGGGCAGTCTACCAGTTCTACAGGGAGTGCTTAACCTCCTTTTGACTTGTTTTTTTTCCATAGGAATTAAATTGTTTGAAAAAAATTAGAAATACTGGAGTCATAGTGTGGTATAAGATGTAGAGGCACCAAGTCACATGTCAGATGAGTGAGTTAGCCAGCAGTGGCGACAGGATAAGATTAGACTAAAGGACCAGCCCGAGAGTGCTGTCTTGAGGTAAGCGCGTCTTCGTTGACATACAATCCAAAATGGTCAGTTTTTTTCTAAGAACTCATGCAGAAAAGGAAAATACAAAATGTCTAGACTTTTGAAGAGCTATAGTGTGTCTGCAGTGATCTGATTTCTTGACAATCTCTTTACCTCAGTCATTAACATACAGTGACAAGAATACCCCATTTCATCTTGTGGCAACTGCTGCAACACCTGGTACTCTCTTGAAGACCTCTGATGCTTAAAAAAGTCTGAATTAGAAGACTGTATTTATAGTGAAGCTAACTCACTGGAAAGCAGAGATATTTTATTTCTAAAGCTCTTAAGAAAAAGTCATCTTAGAAAATGCAAGGGCATGATTCAATTCCTTTTTTGAATAGCAGAGGTGATCTGAGCAAGTTCATTACTCAGAACTTCTAGTGAAGGGCCATTTTTATTAAACTCAGGAAGAGTCTCTTTTCTTTTTAGGATAAGGAAGCATGAACTATAAATCCTTTTCCTCCCTGCTGCTTGGGTAGAGATTTTATGGCTGCCTGTGACAGGCTGATAATTTTCTGACATAGCAAACTTTCAAGGAAAGAAAAGGGTGAATGGCTATGTGAGAGCAGTGCAAGAAATTAAATAGAGTAGCTCTTGCCTTTTTGGTGTTCAAAATTCCATATTCTAAGGTTGTTAGAAAAAGAACAGGAGGGAGAGGAGACAGCCACATGAATCACCCACCTTGTCATGAAATGGTGCAGAGCAGGATGGCTGGGATATCAACCTGGGCTAGAAGATGCTTTTTCTTCAATGGAATAGATAACACTGGTGGGGGTCTAACACCTAAAAGTGAATTAAAGATTGATAAGGGCTCAAAGGCAGTCTTTTTCTAGAGAACTGTGAGTGAAAGTACATCAACTTCAAGACCTGACCAAGAAAATCCCCAGAGGCCTCAAGTTAGACATGAAATCCTTTTCTATATTAGTAATATTTCATCTGTCTTTGTACTGTCTTTGTACTATTTTGTTGAAGCTAAATGTTTAATTGAGAGATTAGAGAGCTAATTGAAAGCTTTGATTGCTGAACAGGAATAGTCACCATAGTAGTAGTGGATGCTGTGTCCAAACAAACATTGCATTGTTGGGTTTTTTTTCTTTGATGTTGGTCTTGGACCCAGAAATCACAGAAAGAGCTCTTGGAGTTTGTAGGTGGAAGGAAGACAAATGAGTTTAGGCTATTCAAGAGTTTATACTTGAAACAGGTGAAGACGACCTCCTAGTTATATAGCAGGGTTTGGGGAATTAAAAATAAAGTCTTGTCCTGGTTTAGCAGTAGCAGTCATTTTTTCTACTGGTGCAGTGCTGTGTTTTTGACTTTCCGCCTGGGAACAGGGCTGATAACAGCGATGTTTAGACTGACCAAGGACTTTGAGAGTCTCATGCTCTGCCAGGGAGGAGGAGAAGCTGGGAGGAAGCAGGGACAGGACACCTGACCCAAACTAGCCAAAGAGGTATTCCATACCACAGCACGTCATGCCCAGGAGGTAGAACTGAGAGTTCCCGGAAGGGCTGGATCATGGCAGGGTGGGGGTGAGGTACCGGTTGGTGAGCGGTTGTATTCTCTTCCTTGTTATTTCCTTTATCATTATTACTATTAGTGGTAGCAGTAGTGATTTGTGTTATACCTTAGTTATTAAACTGTTCTTATCTCAACCCGTGGGAGTTGCATTCTTTTGATTCTCCTCCCCGTCCCTCCAGGAGCGGAGGGAAGAAAGGTGGGGGGGGAAGTGGACTTCATGGTTCTGATTTACAGCCTGGGCTTAAACCGCGACAGTTCTTTTTGGCGCCCAACGTGGGGCAGGAAGGGTTGAGATAACGACAGAACTGACCGAGGCACAATGCTGATTTATTGGGTCTCAAAGCTGTTCTTTTTGATGTCACAGTTTCTGTATGTCGTAGCTTGCTTGGAGCCAGTATTTGCTGTGTTAGTGTTTATCAAGTGTCGGCCTTGGGCTAAGGTTCTTGTTTCATTGTACTTTATGGTAATGGCTTGCGATACGGGGGGGCTCCGGCAGCAGGGCGGGATGGACGTGGCCGTGGACTTGTACGTGGCCGTCCCGCTGCTCTTCACCGTCCTGGCCCTCGTCCTCGCCTCCGTCTTTGTGAGGCTGCGGGGAGCTGAGGGGGAGCGGCCCCGGGAGCCGGCAGCGGCCGAAGCGGCCCGGAGGAGCGGCCCCGGGGACCAAGCGGCGGTGGGAGCGGGGCCGGAGGCCGGGAAGGAGGCGGCTGCCGAGGAGGGGAAGGAGGCAGCAGCTGAGCAGCGGGAGGAGGCGGCGGAGGAGCCGAGCCCCACGGCCGAGCCCAGCCCCGCGGCAGCCGAGAGCATTCCCCAGCAGCAGCCCGACGAGCTTCATGAGCCCGAGCCGCAGGAGGATGCAGGAGACCCCGCAGCACTTTCCAGCAAGGCAGAGGAGGAAGATCTGGACTCGGAAAAAGAGAAGCTGGTGGTGAGAAAGCCTTCAAGCACAACAGCTATACTAGCACCAGTGACAAGTACAGCAGCAGCATTTGAGAGTTTTGAAGGTTTTGAATGGCCTTTGGGTACCCTTGGGACCTGCCTGCTGATTGTGATGGGGATCACCATGTTGGCACACACAGAGAGTGTGTTCTACCCACGACCATTTTGTCTGATCCCGAGAGTTAAGCAGAGTCAGGTTTGGGTCTTGTCTGGGTTTAGACAATACAGGGGGACCGAGAGGTTTTCCCCAAGGCTGGACAGTCATGAGTGTCACGGTGTGTGGGACAGTATGGGCGAGTATCTAATCCACTGGGCCCCTCCAGTGCTTTGGAAGCGTCGGAGATGGAAGGCAGCTGTGTGGAGTCCCCGACGACGAATTGCAGAGACTGCTGCAGGGGAGGGTGAATTATTTTGAGCCTGATGGGCCCATGGCACTTCAGGCCATCAGGGCAGAGATGCAACATAGAGATGGACTCATGATCGAGGGGTGGACTTTGCAATGGGCCTCTCCTACTCTGAAAGACTGTTACAAGAGATGGAGCCCAACATCATGGACCGAATGGACTCAGCGCTTTATAGGGATTGGTCTGTGCATGACGATAAGAGTGCACTGAGATGAAAGTGATGGTATATTGAAAATGTGGGATCTGAGCATGACGTGAATGGTATGGAATAAGGGGTGGATACTGTCCTGGTTTAGCAGTAGCAGTCATTTTTTCTACTGGTGCAGTGCTGTGTTTTTGACTTTCCGCCTGGGAACAGGGCTGATAACAGCGATGTTTAGACTGACCAAGGACTTTGAGAGTCTCATGCTCTGCCAGGGAGGAGGAGAAGCTGGGAGGAAGCAGGGACAGGACACCTGACCCAAACTAGCCAAAGAGGTATTCCATACCACAGCACGTCATGCCCAGGAGGTAGAACTGAGAGTTCCCGGAAGGGCTGGATCATGGCAGGGTGGGGGTGAGGTACCGGTTGGTGAGCGGTTGTATTCTCTTCCTTGTTATTTCCTTTATCATTATTACTATTAGTGGTAGCAGTAGTGATTTGTGTTATACCTTAGTTATTAAACTGTTCTTATCTCAACCCGTGGGAGTTGCATTCTTTTGATTCTCCTCCCCGTCCCTCCAGGAGCGGAGGGAAGAAAGGTGGGGGGGGAAGTGGACTTCATGGTTCTGATTTACAGCCTGGGCTTAAACCGCGACAAGTCTGTAAAACAAAAAGGAAAAAACAGGGATATCTTTGCTTGTCTATGAGACCCAGTTTGCTTAGACTTTCCATAGACAGCTGTTGTAAGCAGGGAAGAAGAGGTTAGAGTAGTAGGAGGATTTCCACACCCCTTGCTGGAGCAAACGCTTTCTAGAAGAACAGGGAAACAGAGAGTACCAGAAGATCCTGACATGCCATATGCAGACTCTACAATGAATAAAGTAGTCCCTGCAGCCATGTAAACTAGGATGTCCTGTGACTTGCAGGCAGGCAAGCCCTTGCAGTGTTAGCCCTTTTCCAGAGTGAATTTTACTGTAATACTGTGTGAGCAACAGAGATGAGATTTTTTCCTTACATAATGATGTGCAAGAACAAGCTAGAGAATTGTAAACATGGGATGCAAGTGAAACAACGGCAATTTAAATGTGTGTCACATTTCCTTACCAGTGAAGGAGAACAGAAAACAAGCTAAGATTCCCTCCAGGGACTGCTAGCCTGAACAAACATACTGGTAAGCCAGTGTCCTGCACCTTAAGATACTGTGCATTGCTGCAGATAACTAAAAAAGTATCAAAAGAAAAAAATATTGGAAAGACTTCAGAAATTAGTTACATAAAGTGCATCAAAGAACAATTTTAAAAAATTTTTATAACTCAACAAAGAGCCAAAATGATTTTTCATCACCCTGGGAAGCTGTCGTGGTTTAAGCCCAGGCCGTAAATCAGAACCATGCAGTCTACTTCCCCCCACACACTCCCCAGAGGGATGGGGAGGAGAATCGAAAGAATGTAACTCCCACGGGTTGAGATAAAAACAGTCCAGTAACTCAGGTATAACACAAATCACTACTGCTGCCACCAATAATAATAATGATAAGAGAAATAACAAGGCAAGAAAATAGGATACCGCTCGCCGGAAAAGAGCCCGACCGAAAAGAGGACGTGCCCTTCCAGGTAGCTCCCAGTTACATCCCTGGGCATGACGTGCTGTGGTATGGAATACCTCCTTGGCTAGTTTGGGTCAGGCGTCCTCTCCCTGCTTCCTCCCGGCCCCTCCTCCTCCCTGGCAGAGCATGAGACTCACAAAGTCCTTGGTCAGTCTAAACATCAGTGTTATCAGCTCTTCCCAGGCCAAAAGTCAAAAACACAGTGCTGCAACAGCTACTAAGAAGGAGAAAAACTGACTGCTACTGCTGAACCCAGGACAGAAGCTTTTAAAATCTTACTCAAAATTATCATGGTATATAACTACACCCTGAGAACTGTCTGCGCTAGATTTCTTTTTGAGAAAGGCAACAATTTACAACAATTATCATTGCTCATATTAAATAGAACTTCCTTGGCACCTTCTTTTTAAGAACTCTGAGTGGTTTTACTGGTTGTCTTCAAACTCAGTCAGATACACTATCTACATAAACTCAGATCACATCTTACGTGTTTTCCTAAAAAATTCTTTTCATCCTTCTTTCTTTAATAAGTGAAATTCAAAACTTTGAAAGAAATTAATCAAGTAAGTTCTCTGCCTAGAAAGTTTCCTTTGTAATTTTAGAAAATGCTTATCAAAACAGAAGGAGAATAGTAAAATATAGCTGCAGGAGGGAACTATCTTATTTCTGCTACTAAATCTATCTGCATTATCCTATGCTTAGTTACAGACTAAATCAGTTATAATCATAACTTTGCATCATGGCCAAAAGTACAGAGAAAGATAAAGGTGCAACACTCACCTGAAACAAAATCACAGTTTCTTTAAGAGAACTTTCCAGCAACATGGACTACCTCTGCTTACTTCAGATTAGAAAGAGCTGTTCTTGTGGTTGGTAGAGCATCTAAGATCCCACCTCAAACCCACAGAGGCTCTAAGAAGCAAAGAAAGTAAAACAGGGAAGGAAAGCAGCCTTAGCTTCAGCTGAGAACTACTGTGGGAAGGGTGCAACCTTCCCCCTCAAGTTCTCCAGGTGTAGTTAGATGTGTGGCTCTCATCTATTGGGAAGAGAAAACACTGCTAAGTCCTGAAAGACTTTTATTTGAAAATAGCCCTTATAAACAGCTCTCTATATGGGTAACAAGTAGTATGAAAAAGATTTTCTGCAATGAAAGGAATATAGCAAGCTCCTTGTGAGGGCCATCAGCTTCTTTTCCACCTCACTTTGTACAAAGTCCACACAAATGACAGCTAGCTAGGTCATTAAAATTCAAGCAAGTGATTTTCTGCATTAATGTGATTCAGATCACTCTGAGCCAGAAGAGGATAGTTTTCTGTGCTGGGGTCATGGAAGACATGTAATTACATTTAAATTTATTTTAAGGGACAGAAAAGAGAAACAAGGATGAATTCATGTAGGTCTGTTTTAACTATTAGATATGAGAATGTGCTCCCATTGCTTTCTATATGAGAATATCTAAGAATTTTGTATTACACAAGCAAGTGATTTAAAGGCCACTGGTGTTTTAGTTCAGTTGAATAGCAGAAATCCTTCTCTCATTTGAAAAAGATACTATTTTCTTTAAATTTTCCCTACCTCCTCAAAGACAATCTTCCATATAGCAACACAGACTTAATGAAAGTAGCAAGATGAAACCTTTCTAATGCTTTTAGAAAGCCAGTGGCATGAACGGCAATTTTTTTTAAAAAAGTGTGTAATTTCCAAACAGTCTATGGCTGTCTGCAGAGCAAGTATCTGCAAAATTAGTGGACTGTCACTTTTAATCACTGCATTTGATATGAAGTGTCTGATATGTTTATGTGAAGGAATCAAATGAACATGTAACCCCACTATCCCAGACACTGTGCGAAATACAGTCCCTTTCTTCTTCAGAAAACATTTGGCATCTCAGAGTGGATCGTTTTTTAAAAGGGAAAGTAATCCTTGCCTGGCATCTACAATCTCCAGCTAAACTACAAATTTTTATTGCACCCAGTCTCAAAATACTCAATATGGCGCAGTTCTCGCTATTCTTACCAATTTAGAGCACTTCCCAGGACTAGAGGCCAACTCAAATCAAAATTCAACAGGACAAGCCATTCAAAGGAAAGGTCAAACTTCACAGGAGGCTTAACTTTGTGTTGTCTTTTAGTAACTCCATCACACAGCATATTTTATCTAAAACAGGGTTTCCAAGCCAACACTGCAAAGGTTAATGGCAGACAGAATTAATAAGCTATACTTCAAAACTGCAAGCTTCTTGGAAAAAACTGTATGTGCTTTTAGAAAGCTACCAAACTGTCATGAATATTGCAGTCTAGCTCATGGCTTTTTATTGATTTCTTTTCATGCTTTCTAACCTAGAGGGGGTATCCCCTTTTCTGCCTTTGTATGGAAAGTTTGTAACCTTCACTGGGGGTTACTATGCAGACTACTATTTTGAATTCAGACAGTAAATACACTTTACTTTTTATTTGTGTGTCTGAATTTCATTTATTTGGTACTTTGAAATGAGATAGAAGTGGTAATCTCTGGACAGAGATGCCAGCATTTCTCAGTCTCCCGTTGTTACATTCATGAAAGAGTTGTATAATCTGCTTTTAAGTTATTTCATACACAGCAGGGATCATAATTTTGGCTGACACTACCTAGGTTTTCTTCTCAGATAGAGACAATTTCTAGAACCTGTTACAAATTTTACTTTTAAACCTTCATTTGAATAAGCTCATTTTCTGAAATACTAATTCAGTTCCCTAAGTTCTTCTCAAGCTTTTGGAAAGCTTATTCTAAGAAATGCAAGTTAAAAAAAACCTATAAAAGTTTATTTGTACTTGCCAATAGTAATGCACTGAAACCTTTTAATTATATGCTTTTTAGAAATGCAATGTCTTCTGTTGAATATATTGCTAAAGCTCACCTGTTCAATGGCAAATATATTCAGTCACTCAGCAATGGCAGCTGTCCAGAAATTGATGGCAACTTTTTACCAATTCATTAAAATCTTGCCTTCAGAATCTACCTTAATTACAAATCAATTATCCAAAGTCTGCCTTTGACTGCTATCTTTTGTTCAAGTGAGTGCATACAAAACAAAAAAGAAAGATCAAATTCTGAAGTGTATGTTCCTATTTATTTTTCCAAATAGCTGAGAAACCAATAATTCATTCTTAGTGAAAAAGAGTATCATTGTTCCTTTCTTTATAAAAGTATTAATTTACAGTGAATATGACAAACTTTTGCCAGATATAGTATTGCACTTTCCAAAGCAACATAGGCTAAATGGACTGAAATTATGTGTCCCAAGCAACTATTCGAGCCTGATAAAACCTAACTTTATGTAAATACTGTGTGATTGATGGTTTGGGATGAACAAACAAAATTTGACTAATGCACAAATATTCCCTTCAAATCAGAATTTCAGAGCAATTGATTCTATGATATTTAATCTCTTAGCATAAAGCTGGAATTGTGCACATAGAACAGAAGCTTTGTGTTAAAATTAGTTTCTGCTTCTCAAGGTAAGAGTTTTCTTAACTTGGTCTTGAACTGATTTAATATCATTCCTTATAGCTCTTCTACTGCAAATTCAGATAATATGGAAAAGTACATTAATTTTTTCAGGAAGGATGAATATTGCTTCATAAAATATTTTATTCACTGAAAAATTCTACCTCAGATTGGCCAAAATAATCCATAAAACTAATGAAGTAACATTAATAATCCCTGTCAAAAACATTTGATAGTAAAAAACCGGTGTTTAAATATATTTTCATTTCCCATTTCAAAATTTTCACACTAAAATTGAACAAATTTTATTCTTAAAGAGGAAATTAAATAAAAACAAAAAAAGTTTCTTCTTCTTAACTTGCAGTGTTTGGGCAAATCCTGATTCATTTTTTCTGCCTTGAAGTTCTGGTTCAGTCAAAACAACCATCAAAACCCTGTAATTATTCACTGTATAATTCTGAGCTGATCAGGAAAAAGGGTGAGAAGCAGCAAAATGTACCTGCATGTTGATATTTTTTTAACTTGCACATTTTAGTGTGTAAACTTATATACATTCAGGGCATTCAGCAAAAACTTCTGAAGTGGCCCATATCAGCTAATCCAGACAGCATTTCTGAAAGGACGGAAACTAATCTGCTGTGGTTGTGCTCACTAGATAGTGGCAGAAGACCCATTGACCAGGGCATGGCATCTATACCAGCAACTAAAGCAAGAAGCTGTGCATGCAGCAAAAGAAAGATCATAGGGTTTTCTTTTCTTTGCTTTTTTTTTTGTTCTTGGTGTAGAGTCACATGCTGAATGTACTGAATGCTCTCCTTTTCTCTTTCAAAGTACAGGAATTCCACAGACAGACAGAATAGCTGGTTATGACTCAAGAAAGAGGATGAAATAATAAGCTGTTCAGTCTCAAAATTCATCGCTGAACAAAATCATTAGGGTTTTTTTCCAGATTAAGGTGTTTCTCTGCTAAATGCCACCACACATAAATATTGCCCATCTCAGGAATGCATATAAAGTATGGGGATGGCAGGGGTGGGCAACGGCTGGGCACAGTTTAGCACAGACAGCATTCACAGTAAGATGGCTACCACATCCCAGATCTGCAGTGTGTTGCTCTTGTAACACAGGACACATTGATCTAGCAATAGCAAGATAGAGTTTAGAAGGATTTGGCTATCACCTCACCCTCACAGTCAATTTACTTCTCCATCTGGATCCTATGTTTTCTCTGTATGTGCGCCTATCATGACCTCTTAGGATGCAGAAAAAATATCTCTGATGCATTTTTGCCAGAGGCAGTGCATGTTAACAAGGCATAGACTCCAGGTATTCTTTTTGCCTACTATAGGTTGGGTTACTTTAGAAAGCAGACTGAGTGATTATATCCGACTGCAAGATACTCTTTAAAACCTTTAAAAACTGCTAGCACAGAATCTCTAATGAAAGTATTTCGTATAACACCATGAGCTAGACTGCATGTCACAAAAGCTTCCAACAGAAGCTGATTCTTTAGTGATAATTAACAATAGTCTTATGAAGATTCAGCTATCAAGTTCAAATGCAGTTTTTTCACAGAAAACACTGCCTGGTAGTAGCTAGTCACTGCTGTGAAGGTGCAGTCAGGCCAATTTTCCCAGCTGTTCTTAGGCTGGGGTAAATGGTTGGGATCAAAACCAAAACAGTCATTAGATTTTTAACTGCTTGAGGGGAACTTAATCCATGACCATAAAATCCAAGATTTCTTTGGACCGTTTGCTGAATATCAAATACTGATCACCATTGATGGAGCTTTATTACACTAAACAGCCTTAGATCATAGAATCATAGAATATCTTAAGTTGTAAGGGACCCATAAAGCATCATTATGTCCAACTCCCTGCTCCTCACAATATTTGGAGAATTTAATGAGAAAATTTTCAAGTTAAAGTTCAGTGAAACATCTAAAATTAAACTCTAAACATTGCAAGGTTTGCTGATCATTAAAATACTGATTTGAGTAAGCTGAAGATAGATTGCTTATTTACTAAAATTTAAATGCTCTAGATAATCCTGCTGTTCAGAGTAATGGTGTCTGTACATGGCAGAGAGAAATAGACTGGAGCTGAAATAAACTAAAAATCACTGAACTGATTAACTGATACCTCGATTCATAATTTATTGAAACAAAAAATAAAAACTGTTTCCTTTTTTTTATGACAGATGACCAGAAGTAAGGGATACAAATGCCAAAGATCAAACCTTAACAGTGCTATAGATCTGGGTGAAGAATGTACTTTGTGATATTGTGATACTCTTCAATTAAATAACTCTAAAATTATTGCAGTGTGAATGATCACCTATTCTGGCATTGGGCAAGGCACAAAAAATACCCTGGCAGGATTATTCTGATCTTCACTTCAATCTACAAATACATAGCTTTTAATTACTTTACCCAGTTAGCATGCTTATAGGTGACTTCTACATAGAAAGAAATATGCAAGGTTCTCTGTAATGATCAACAGCAGTGGTGCTCATCACAGCTCGTCACTTTTCTTTTCCCATGGATGATCTCTCTGCACCTTGTCCCAGATGGGAAAAACTTTAGGAATATAAGAGTGGTGTAAAAAGTGTGAAGCTGGAGACAAGCACTGTTGTGGCTGATGAAAAAAACAGTATAGCAAAAGAGCAGACTCTACCTTCAGAGACCCAAGATGGTGTTAACAGCAGGGTCTGAGAGAAACGGGGAGACTTATCAGCAAGTTATATTTAATGATCTTCAGATTCCTTCCTTTTTTTTTTTTTTTTTTTTTTTTTAAGGTATTAGTAAGGCACATATCAGTTACTACCTGAAGGTTCTGTGTATATTTTGATACCTTAAGATATGAGGCGTTGATGCCTTTTGATGGTTTATTCAAGGTTAGACAAATAAACACAGCCTGCTCCCCTGAGGAGTCATGAGGTAGGAAGGAGCCCTCAGGCATCTTCAATTCTCTCTATGCATCTACATTGTCCCTGACAGACAGCTCTCCAACCTGTGTTTAGGTGGCTGGCAGTGACAGATTCCCTATTCTTACGCATGATTCTTATTCTTATGCAACATTCTTATTGTGACAATGTTATTATTCTTACAATGGTTTTCCTAAATCTTTGCTGCTGTAATTTATGGCCACTGTTTTTTTTCTCACTCTGGACCTGAAAGCAGCTGGTTTAATCCCTGTGCAACTGCCTCATATGTTTTATATTTACGTATTGGATTTATATCCCTCATTAGCTTTTCTTCTTTAGTTAATTCATTCAATCTTTCCTCATGGGTCATGTTTTCTGGACCTCTGGTCATTCTCATTGCTGTCCTCTGGACTTTCTCCAACTGGTCTGCATCTCTTTTGAACTATGAGTCAGCAAGGTTAATGGAATTTGGATTTATCGTATTGCATAACTGATGCTTAGTTCTCTGAGCTTATTTTGCTAATGCTATTACACTATATTACACTATTCAAAACAATATGAAAGGTTTGTCTAAGAAGCTTATGTTTCTTTCTTGTTTGTATGGTGAATCCTTTGCATAATGTTTAGAAATCATCTACAACAATCATAAGCAATAATTAAAAAATAATCATTTCATTAAAAAATAATCAGGAAGCATTTGGATAACTCTTTTTGCAGCTGCAAAATTCAGAAGTTTTCAAAAATGTTTAATTACTGACTTTGTATGCACTTCCATTTCAGACAGCCAGGAAAACAGAAACATGGACCTGACTTTAGTACTTTTCATCCGTGTATAATGCAATACTTCATGCCAACAGAAACAGAGTAATTCTCAAATTATTGTCCCAAGCATCTCTTCCCAAGTCCCACAGAAGTAAAAATTTAAAATAGTTTTCTGCAAAACTGTAGTTGTTGGTACACTGGTAGCACTAATTTGCATACTGTTGAGTTCAGCACCTTTACTGTGTCAGAAGCTTTCATATCAGAAAAAAAGACTTTTTCCAATGGCAATTTTACCCTGAGCTATAAAACTCACATACCTGAGATCTGGATGAGTCTCATTGATTGTCTTGCTCACAGAATATACAGTAATTTTTCCACCGAACTCAGGGAGATGAAAACCTCCAAAGAGATTAGTATTTCATATGAAATACTATACTATAGTGCAAGTAACTCCACTGCAATGTTGATACACGGCCAAAGCTACTGATATCTATAATGTGGAGAGGTCATACAAACTTGAAGTAGCTTTCAGGCAGTAGACTGCACTGAAGCAGAACCTGTTAGCTCCTTGGAAAACTCAATTTACTCAACTTCAAACTGCCCCTGAAAGAAGCAAAAAAATATCTTAAAGCACAGGGTGAATAACGTAGCTTATTCAAATGCTTGTTAGGAGTGAATAAAAGAGACACCAGGAGAGAATCATTAATATTTTACATTGAACAGATTCAGCACCCAATAACTACTGAAATGAACTACTCATGTTCCAGTTTCCATCAAAAGCCTATTGGTTTGGCATCACAGGAGTCACTGAATCATAAACTTCTATTAGTTTTGCTCCTACATACTAGCAGTAATTGAAAAAATACCTGTGAATATGCAAAAGTATTCTCTGGATAGAACTGGAGTGCTAATGAAAGGTTGTTTTCATTCTAGCTACATCTTGGCAGCTAGAGATATCAGCCATAGCCCATAACATTAGATGCAGCACAAAAATATCTGGTTCCCAGTGAGGATTGCTTTTCTTATGCACACATGAGAAAGCAAAGGAACACCCAGTGCATTTTTTTCAGGAATCTAAACCAGAAGCAAAACACATTGTAGAAATGTTTCAAAGTTATGTCATGGTTCTGTATTATTAGTGCATAAAATAAGCCTGACTGATCAACATCTGTCCTGGATTTGTGATTATTTTTCCCATAGAAATCTTCTACCTACACTTTTTCAAATCTCTAGCAAGAAGATTTACAATGCAATCACTATCTTAACGGTTTCAAGATCTGCAAAAACTCAAATCTTATTCCAAATAACTTCTTCAGTAATGCACAATATCAAAAGAACAAAAGTGAGCAAAACCAGAGAAGAGTATTTTCTAATTAGGAGTGAAAAGTTGGGGAAATTGACTTAGTGCTATAGAGCTGTTCAGTCTAAGTAAGAAAATTACAACAGGGAGAATTTCCAGGGAAACCTAAGAGCCTGTTTCTTGCTATTGTGTACTTGCAAGACCTAAAGCCTCTGTACTGTGGCAAACAAAATTGTGTGATCTTGCTGAGGTTTTGCTTTACTTGGAATGCCTAGGTGCAAATATAAAACAGAGAATGCATTCACTCATTTTACTGTAGTAGATTAGAACCACTGAAGATCAATTCAAACTCTATATGCCTTTATCAAATCTTTTAGAGTAGCATACTCCAAAACTCTAGATGCAGAAAAGCTCTCAAGAAGACAGCCTAAATTCTGCTTGTGTTCTCATGTCTAATATTACCCATTAGCTAGGTGAAAAAACAAAAAAGAGAGGTAAAGCCTTCATGCAAGGGAGAACACTAGACCTGAGGATGCATGTGGAATTTGGTCTCTCTGAATATAAGCATAACTATGTAACCATGTAACCACGTAACCACGAAAGGAGGCATACCTATTAGATAAGAGTTGAGAGAATACAAGTGATTTAAATAGGAAAGCTGGATCTTCCTGCTGCATGTTCTATTTCAGAACTTGAGGCTTGTAATACAGTGCAATGAATCACCAGAAATAATGTATTGAAAAACCCTTGAAGAAATGTGGCTTCTACAGAGTTCAACTGTCACCATTTTCTCTATAAACTCTGTCATGTCTTTCAGACCGTTTCTGCACTTAAAGAAAGTACAGAGAAACAGTTAAAGGGGAAGATTTTATTTCAGTATAAATTATATTAACTTATAAGAACCTTCCAGAGGAAAGACTAATGTTATGTATCACCATTGTGCAAAGAAGTTCACATAGAAAATTACTGGCAAATATTAACACATACATATTCAAAAACATGCACACTTGCTATAAAACTCATGTAGCTCCTCCCAGTGGGTCTAATTCTTCCTTCTACAGTCAGAATTCAGAGAGATAAATAAAAACATAATCTTAAAACCATAAAGTATTTGAACTCCTAAAGAGCAAGATTATTTTTATTTCAGGAAGCAGCTGCATGTGGAGTTGTGAAGATGTGAGTTCAAGAAGTGAAATAAACTTACTCTTTTACATTAACTCAGTTCCTTTTTTGTTAAAAAAAAAAAAATATCCAACAACTAATGAAACCTTAATACTGGGACAAATATTTTAACCACTGTTTGAGTGAGTATTTTAGTTGAGTAATAAGATCATTAGGGAGATGCAAGAAGTCATCTCTCCATGCCGCAGAATCAGCGTATTTTCCAGTCTTACTGTATAACAACCCACTAATGCTCCTCCAAGAAACTTTTGTTACAGCTTTGGTCACTCCAACATGATTGCCTATTTGACATACTGCAACAGATGCTCAGCTTCTGTAAATCAGCAAAGTCCCACCAGCATCACTGGAATTACTCTGTTACCAGCGTTATAGGCTTGGTTTTAAGGTCCTGAGAAAAAGAGAGAATCGAGGGATATTGTTGAGCTTTGCAATATCAACCTTTAAAACTTTCATAATGAAATGTGTGGTTCCCAGGTATTTGCAGTCCTGAGCTGCATGTGGTGGTTTTAGACTAAGATGTAAGGCACCTTTAGGGTTGGTTGGCAGCTATGCCAGGATTTTGAGGGTGGTAATTTTGTAGGTCACATTCCTACCTTGCTGTAAGTGGGTCTAATAATTCTCATCTGTTTGCCTAAAAGTAATAATGAATTATTCATAAAATGACATTGTGCTTCCTTTTATCTAGCTTCAGTGGTGTTTTTAAGCAGTCTTTTTGTTGTTTTCTATTCTTTGCCTAATTTAAGTATGCTGAGAAGAAATCATGTATGTGCATCCTCATAGCACCTGTCAGCACTGCAGCTCTAGGGAGGAAAAGATTTTGAATCTATGTATCACAAGTACCTTTTAAAATGCCATATATTTCATCAGCCTAAATTTGAGCTTGCTTCTCAGAGACATTATATTAGCCTTCCAGCAACACTGACTAAAGGGCTTAGAAAGCTTCTTTGTATTTCCCAGAGACATCCCATGGGTATTGTTGTGGGTTTTCTTCTCTCATTCCTCACTCACTGCAGTAAAGACCACAGCCTCCCTATGAAGCCAGGGTGCCGCTGCTGCACTTCACAGGAATGAACCAGCTACCTGCACACTGCATCCAGTCACACCATCTGGGGTGTGGGAGTCCTGAAAAACAGAGAGAGATCAGTAAAACAATGCAAGAATTACTTGTGTTCTGGAAAAAAAAGAACAACCAACTTTTCTTTCACTGAGATACTGAAGGAGATCGCAACATGTATGAGTAAGGAAGGTTAAGAGGTTACAGAATCACAGAATATAACTACTGTCATGTAATAGGGCATTCATATAACTGTGCAGAAAGGGTGTAAGTCACCGAGATTATGTGGGAGGTTAGCTGACAAGGTGTAACAGGTGTCTGGGACCTGCCATCCAGGTGCTGAGAAAGTTCGTACTTTTAGCTTAAAATATTACTGATAATAACATGTCCCGACAAAAAGATATGGAAAATTATCTACCACTGAATCATAGCACTTCTGAGTGTCTTTTGAAAATAGATTATTTTTTTCATGAATTAAAATATCTGGCACACAAAAGGAATTTTTGGGTGGAATATCTGTAACAAAGATATCCAAGAGGTCAGACTAGAGCATCAACATCAAGTTTTTTCCAGCCTCAAAAGCTTGAAAGTTTAATAATTAGCTGTGGGGTACCCATGCTATTAAATCTTATGGAGAATTGTCAGCAATGCACACGGGATGGCTTTGGAAACACTAACATGTTTATGCATGCAAAATTTGGAAAATATTTTGGAATTTCTATTGCAGATAACAAGTATTGACCAACTCAGGAACATGCTGAATAATTGATTGATTGATGGCATGGCTTCGTGAATGAAGATTTGAGGAGGGCATTACCCACACTTATTACAAGCACGATGACTAAGGGCAACATGTCAGCATACCATCCATATCAACTGAGGAAGTTGTTTCCTTTTTTTTTTTTTTTTTTATAATGCTGCACCTTTCCCCATACGCATGCATGTGTACAGCACTTAGCCAAAGAGTTGCATAGCACTGTATATCCCCAGAGGATTCAGTAGTTGCTCCCCAAAGTTATTTTTAACACAAGGGAAGTAAAAGAATGATCCACAAAGACATATAGGCACTTTTGAAATAATTGGAGCTTTGAATTGGAAGCACTCACCTAACTCGTGAAGTACTCCAACATCCCTGGTATCTTCAGCCACTGACATGTGGATCCTATTCATGTAAGTCCAACCTTCTTGAACACTAAGCTGTTGTGGGGCAACATCTGCTAAACTATCTTAGTGTTCACTGTGGCTTCAAATAGAGTGAATATAAATTAAAAGATCCAAGTACTACAAGCAAACCCACCATACTTCATAGAATCATAGACTCATAGAATACTTCAGATATCTAGAATTCAAAATAGCATACAGAGATGACCTTGACATGATAAACACAACTATGTAAATCAGACTTAAAATAAAAGTATTATGCGGGAACATTACTTGGAATTAGTCAAACAAAGTGTACTACTTGATTACTGCATTCTGTGTTATTTTCCTGAATAATACAGAATTTTATAAATAAAAAATGTCATTAAAGTGGAAACCCAGTAGGTTATCTTCACTACAGTTTAATCTTAATCTTCAGATGTCATCTAGAAGGACAAGCTTTCAGTTTATCACCGGTGAAAAATACCTTGCTCTGCTTAATAATGGTTAAGCATAAAAGTGCATAGGCTTGCAGCCTGAAGTAGAGAGAAACATTCTTTCCTATCCAGTCATATCTCAGAAAAGTCTAAAAATACATGAACACTTTTATCAAGGAGCTCATCACTGGTTATTTGATAATTCTCAATTTAGGCTTTCTAAATCTGTGGGTAGTATGTAAAATTATCATAGCCATGGCACAGATTTCACTGTGGAAGGAGAAAAGTTAATCCAAATAAGAAACCTAAAATGTTGAGAAATTACCATTGGAAATGTATTAATTAATTTTTTTCAATGTCTGCATCCTTTGCTTTCTGTTCAACAAGCAGCGCCTCGGACAATATTTTCTTGATTAGTTAACCTCATGTTTTTCTTACGTGTTAGTGGAAGAGTCTCTACTAAAAGCACGTTAACAGTTCAGTGACATAACGCTGTTTCTTATTTTATTTCCTAGGTCTTTCTAAAATAGAGGACCTGTAGAATGAGACCCATATGATTTAATATTTCTTTTGAACAGATAGCACTTGATTCCTGTGAAATAGAGGTTCCAAGAGTGCTCATTTTAAAAATAATACTATAAAATATCCTTTCCTTAAATAGTCGGTGAACTGAAACACACTGGTTTTTCTAGAAGAATTCTAATACTCATTTATCCAGGCTTCCACATGCTTTGACTAAACATTCAGCTCACAGTGTTTCCTTCATTATTCCTTGGTGCTTTAAGAGGGTCTATTTACATCTTGATCAATCATGATTATCAGTCATAAATCTCTTCTTTTTTTCTTTGCCTTCAAAGCCTTAAAACAGACTTGACAACTTTGAACAAAAGCTGGTAGATTTTCCAGCATAAAAAAAAAAGCATGACTGTGAAAGTCATGGAGTAAAACAGATTCAGTATTGCTGTTTAGTGAGATTACCAACTTCCCAATAGTAACTAACTCCCCAAATAGTAAATCAGAGAAAAGAGAATCTCAGGAAATGTGAATTTTCTTTCAACAAGAGCAGAATTACAGCATGGTTGAGGTGGGAAGGGACCTTTGGAGGTCATCTTGTCCAAGTCCCTGCTCAAGCAGTGCCAGTTAGAGCAAGTGGCCCAGGACCATGTCCAGTCAGGGTTTTGAATATGTCCGAGGATGGAGACCCCACATTCTCTCTGGGAAACCTGTGCCAATGCTCAGTCACTCTCACAGTAAAAAAGTGGGGGTTTAAGTTCCAACTGAAATGAATTCCAGAGATTTATGTTTTTTGATTGCCTATAGAATTAAAAGTTGAACGATTTTTGAGGAAAATCAAGGAAATAAATATGTTACCAGGGTGATTTCTGTTGGCCTTCCTCTTTCTCCTCTATTCCTCTGTAAAATAAAATAAAAAAAAAAAAAAAAAAAGAAAAGAATTTAGATGCCTCAGCTTTGGAAGAAAACAATAGATATGGATTTATTTTGGTAATATTCTCCATAAAAGTCAATTTGCATTTTAATAAACAAAAATTTTCTCAGTCACAAGATGGGCATGACATTTATGAAAATTGTATTTTTATCTGGCCTGTCTTCATGCTGCTGTTACTGTTTAGAGATGTTTATAATCATCTCAAAGCTGATGGGTTTTGTTTTGGTCTTTGCTTCTGATCTCTCTTGGATAAGATCAGTCTTTACTGCCTTAGAAATTAGCCAAATGAAGTGTGAGAACAATGTTTTATTTCTTGTTCCATGATTAAGGAAAGTTTTTTTGTTCTTTCTGACTCAATTTACCCATATTGTCCACTGCTTTGTCTGCGTTACATGAGGTTTGTGTTTATAAGCAGGTTAGGTGGTGTAATCAAAGCAAATAGCGTTAAGTTCTCGACTGCAACAGTAACCAGTCTTTCAAAAAGATGTAAAAAAAGATGTAAGTAATATTGATCTGCAATTTTTCTGGGCATTAGACTGGACTATCAGAGTCTCACCTAGAAGTATTTCTGAACACATTTTTCAAATCCACTTCACAACTTAATACTTTTATCACATAATCTGGAAGAGAGAATGAATGTTGTGCACTAGAAGTTACCACGAAAAGCTGTACTTCCCATAAAATTGTCAGAATCTTTATTTTTTTACTTAAACTAATACAGTTTTTCTTCACCTATGTCCCTGGTTTGGTCCTTTTGTACAAATCTAACTTTTACCATTTACAGAGTAATCACCTGCTTGAAAAATTCTCATCCTTCCTCAGAACCCTAAACTCATTTTACTTCAAACAGGCAAATACATATCAGTTCAAGGTAAAGCAGCTTGACTATTTGGCTTTTAACAACTCAAACTGAAAGAAACTTGCATCTGTGTAATCAAAATCAACTTTTCTGTAGTTGCAGGTCAGTGAGATTGGCAAAAGAACATGTAAGTAGAAATCAGCATGCCCTGTAGTGGGGCCTTGAAACCTTTTAACAAGCAAAACAAGCCAAAACCATAACACAGGAATGTATTCTAAGAATACTCATGTCAGGCACAAGGCAACTCCATTTTGCATCTTTATTAAGCCATTTCACAGACACTCCAATCAGTTCTTTCATGAAGACAGTGCAGTGTAGTTTTCTTGCATCTGCATTGTTTGGAGTATGTTAAAGCTTCCAGGGAAATCAGTTAGAAAGAACGCTTTGTGCATAATATTCAGTCATAATCCTTTTGGGTCATGCTCATTTCCAGCTTTCATTATGACTGCAAATGTTGGTGAAAAAAGTGCAAACTGGCATTTTTAATAAACTTCCATTTATAGAAGTCAATGATAAAATGTCAACCAAAAAAGAGGAAATTTTGACAAACTCAAATTGTTCTGTTAGAAAGAAAAAGGAATGAAAATTTCACAATACAAAGAGCTTTAGCTTACTTTTAGAGGTTACACAGGAAGATTGTGATGGCTTATTTATTTGCAGGATAGTTGTTACTATAAGAAATAAGCATAGCCCATTCTTGTAGGGCTGTTGAGTCATTGGAGAAAAGATCTATGACCAAGATGATAAATAATCTTTTAATCAACAAAAATGGAAAGAATGAGAGAAAGATATGCAAAATATTGGCAGTGATTGAAAAATCATCTTATACGTCTCTTCTGGAACTTAGATAACAAACTGGCTGATATAAGATTAAGTTTCTCTTTGTTCCTTTCATATTGTGTGAAGATCAATTTATACCAGGTGTTCCCAAGAAAATGGCAAGTGGTGATAATCTGTTACTGATTACCCTAGAGAACTTTAACAAATTATCCAATTCTATGAAGCTCTGAAACATATGGATTTTGACACGATTTTCAGTTTCCTTCTATTATTTAGCTTCCTGATTTAAATCACGAAAAAATTAACCTGATGGAATTTCTAATGCAAATCAAAACACAAGTGAAGAGTTACAAGTAACAGTATTACAAAGATGGCATTGTTCAGTTTGTGCATGTTCCCACCATTCTATTATTTATTTTCTGCATGACTCTGCATTAAATTTATTTTTTATCAGAGAATCAGGCTAAATCAGTCATTATTAAAAGGTAAAAAAAGAAATTAGTTCCTCCTTGTTAAAGGTAACAGATTAATTCATTCTAAACAAATATGAATTTTAAAGACTGCCTGTTCTTTTTATACAGTTCATATTGTGATAGAGGAAACAAAAGATAAATCGTTTGATCATATAAGAATGCAGAGCTTTCTGATAGCAATTCAGTGCTTTTTCAGTGCAAAGTATTTTCTATTTTCATTGAAGTTGCCATAAAAAGCAATAACAAAACCCTGCATGGCTTTGTGTCATTCTTTTTCTTCTTGAAATGTAAAAATGTCTTTCTCTTAGTCTGTAGATTAGTGCTTTCTCTTTATTTAAATTTGTAACTAATTTATGCTGTCATTGATCTTGAGGATACACAAGAGAATAATCCAAATCTCAAGTTTCAGTGTAAATAAGTAAAAACATAGAGCACCAAATCTTTGCAAAGTGAGTATATAAAATCTTAAATGACTAACAGATTTGCCTAGTCACATGCACTTCCTAATTCCAGGACCATATATCACATTAAACAGTGAGAGCAGAACCTGAATTTTCATGCACTGCAAGAGCAGGAATAGGGCTTTCGGGACATAAGCTATAATTAAAGGTCCTGCATAGGCAAATTCTTCAGCAAATGATTAAATTTTCACTTCCTTCAGATGTTTGGCTAGTCCTCCCTATTTTGATTATATGGATTTTATGAAGTAAAGACCATCATTATTTCAATTTTTGCATGGGGCCTAGAACAATTGCTTCTTGAGTGAGCTGACAACGCTAAATAATACAGTTTTTTCTTATGTGCAATGAGCTAGCAAAATTGTCATTCGTCTGTGTGTTCCCTGCTCTTCTACATTCACTTCAGTGTTTGGGCTGGGAAAATCAAGGATGCAGAAACATATGTTGAAGGAAGGTTGTGCCTGTAACACTTCTTTTGTACCTACTTCAGAAATAAGACGGAAAGGTGCTTTTGTAGTTTGCAACTCTTCCTGAATTCCTGAGTTAATAAAACTACAGTCTCTGTCATAGTAGCCAGTTTGGGGGTCATGGGACAGGATGATAACAGTGTTTCCATTTGTTGTAGAATGCTTAGACACTCTGTAATCTCCTAAAACACAGTGAGATACAACTGTTTATGCATGGGATCACCATGTTCTCCATAGCCGTACAAGTTCAGATCTATGAAATCTTGCAAAGGAAACAGGATGTGGCAATTCCTGACAGAGTAACAGCCTCCAGCATTATCCTATTCAGAAAGAAGAGAGGTTTACTTGTATATGACCATCTTTGAGGAGGTAAAACATATGGTCTGAAATTCCTGCTCTCCCAGACAAAGGAAATAGGTTCAGCCTGCCTCTTTGAACTAATCTGTTCTATCAAAATGCTGAACCTTACATAATAACTCCTTTGTGAGGGTTTGTCCTACGGCAAATGTACTTTCAGCATCAGGAAATGAGGATGATGCTTTCTGAGTCATTCTCCCAGCTGGATCATGTCTGGATCATGTTGTCAATAGTAATTTTAAAATGCTCCCCTCCCTGCTCCTACTTCACTACCACTAGCAGCATGAGATGTGAGCATTCAAACAAAATGCCAACAACAGATAACTAGCTGATTTGGCTTTGTATATTCTTCTGCCTTTACTTCCAAAACAGACAAGAAGCATAACTGCTATTTCTTTTTTTTTTTTTTTCTCTCTCTCTCTTTTTTGTACAAAGCAAAACAATGATTTGAAAACAAGCACTTGAAAGCAGGCAAGATGACAGTTTATCTCTGTATTAAGAAAAAACCCCAACCCTGCAAACAAAGAAAAGCAAAATAGATAATGCCCACCATGAGATTGTCCTCTTGGGATAGCTTTGTGGTGTGCTGTAACACTGAGGCTTGACAGAAGTTCAGGGCTGTCACTGCTGAGTGATGCTGTTAGTTCATAAAACTTCCTTAGATCTGTGGCAGGAAGTTCAAATCGCTTTATAACACTATGGCTGCCAAGAGAGTGCTGCAGTTTATTTTTAATGCTAGTTCTGAGGCACAGAGTAGACACAAAACCAAAGCACTGTGAATTGATCACCACAGATGCATCACATAGCTCTGTTAGCCAACACAGAGGGTGTCATTTGAAAGAGCATGTTTACTGCATTCAAATCTCAAACAAAGGTAAATACAAGAGGTATGACAGGTCCATGTACTTGACAGGAAGGCTCTGCTCCTCACACATGCTATTTCAACATAGGCAGATCTTGCTGTGGTGCCAGCGACTACATTCACTTACACTTCTTTTCCCATCCTCCTCACCGAAGCTTAGTGAGGTGCCAGAGCAGAGAGTACCGCTGGCCTCCAAAACCTGGTGCCTGAAACTCCAGAATCCTTTCTTTACTATGGCTTTGGGTCTTTATGGTGTTAAACTCAGAGGAGGTGGCCCATGGCACAGAGGACACATATTGCTGACAAACTTCACAGTATTTGGTCCTTCATACCTGGAAGTCCTGAAGAGTTTGTTTCTAATCCTCTGCTATGAGGATGTAAAATAAATGGCTTGGCTCCTTGAACTCTTTCCTGAGCAGCTCCTTGAAGCAGAGCTGCTCACTGTAATGGATACAGGTGTCAAAAAACTGTGCCAAATAAATGGAATTAATCCATTGAGTTAAAGGAAGGGATGCTCTTCATGAAAAATGTTGTAGCAAAATATGATTGTCCCTTGCCTTCATATGCTGAATATTCACAAAGCAGATTATAAAAAAGTCACAGAATAACATAACTATTCCTTATCTCAAGTAATTCATCTTATGAAACAGCTGCATAGTTACTCTAACATACAACATAAATGGATACAGAAGGGGTAAAAGAAAAAAAATACAATAAAGACTACCATTTCTTAGTCACATAGAAATTATTTATTAAACTCTGTACATACACAGTAAACAGAAGTGTAGCTATGAAGGCCCAGCCAGGAATTATGCACAGAAATCTGAGAAGGACCTTCACTGGTGCCCCTACTCCTCTATGGTAAAATGTTCCTTACAGGCTGTTCTTGTTCCTTTATCACTATTTTATTTCCATTTTTTTTTTTTTTTTCCTGGGTCTGGCTACATAATTCAAATACATTTTCAGCTAAAAGAAATACAAAGAGAAAGGTTCAGTTTCAGTACCCATGAGGCATACCTCCATTTTATAAATCCTAGTGGACGTAATACTCTTGATGAATTATCCATCATACCAGACTTCTCTATAATTTAATAGCTATTGTTCATTGCATATATTGTATCTTGGATGTCACTCAAATGTTAAATAAAGGATAGGGTGTCTAATTCTGATTTGGTTCCTCACATGCCCTTGAATGAGTCTATTGGTAGACTCAGTTACCTTCTTTATCCTTGAGGGTAAAATTATCAAAGAAACAACTAACTTCACACACAGACAGAGCCAATCGTGAGTATTTTGTTCGAAGAAAAGTCTTATTGTGACATGATCCTTTATTTAGCTCTTCATTACTTAGAAACATTTACCACCTTAATTCTGGCTGCTTAGCTTCCAGGGTGTTTCAGGTGATCGTGACTTTGAAACACATGATAAGATGTGCTAAGCTGTCTGTTGACAAATATGGTTCAGTGAATAAGCAAGTCTTGAAATAGGAAGAATCAGTGCTGGTGAAAATCTAAATGAAAGAATACTCTGTTTCCCAAGATGAAAACACATTGTATGTCACAACTAATGAACCTTATTTACACCCATACACACACTTGTACACAAATATTTTAGACAAGGAGTGTCAAATTAAAATTCACAGATGATTGCTGTAATTGATTTGACTGTAATGTTTTAGGTCTGATTTATTCACCTGCTACCCCACACCCCGATCAATAAATATTACCGAGTGTAGTTTCTCAGCATAGACAAGCCTGCTGTGTTTTGAAGCCTTGACCATGTTTATGCATATATGTATACGATCTCAGTGTACAGGGACACATTGCATCCTCCCACATGCAAAATTCTTTGACCCTTTCTGTTCCTTTTATCATCAACGTATTTGCATCATCTTCAGTACAGGAAGAATTTTTGTTCCCAGAAGATTTCACACTGAAGAAGGAAAGCAGAGTACTAGCTTGTTTGAAGAAAACATGAGTTACTCAATCAAATAATAATAATAATAATGAAAAAAGAGCATCTGTGTTAACTGCTGCAGTATGTGCAGGCTTCCAAAAAAATTCTGGCTGCTTGTGATATTAGCAAGACAAACATTGCTTGTACTGTTCCATAATATATACATCTATACTCCGGGTTTCAAAAGCACACAACTGAGGGAACACACTTAAATACTGTGCTAGTGTTCCATGCTATGCTGCCTATCTGTTGGATATGTTGGTCTAGCTGCTTTAAGATTACCACAGAAATATGTACAAATAAACAAGGGAATAAAACAGATTTTATCCATTCAGGTGAAAAAGTTAATGTATACTGCTGCTTCACTGAAAAACTAAGAGGATAACTTCCAGTCATTCATGTGAAGTAATGTAAACAGAAGGTAGCATTGGCATTAGGGACCTGCTATCTTGAATCCATATGAACGTACTGCTCCAGCTGAAAGTTTAAATTTGATCCTTTCAGTTTCAAGAGGGATCAGATCACAGCCTGAATGCTAAGACAGAGCTCATTTAGCAGAAAACAAATGAGATCTGGACAGCCAGTTCCATAATTACCCAGTAATTGCCAGCTTCTGTTTCCTATTATTAAGGTGAAACCAAAGATCATGACTTGACCTTCCTTATTTGTGAGCTTCCATGTGCAGTATGAAAGTGTATGCTGAGTCCCTACAGCTTACTTACTGGCTTCATTTTTAAGTTTGTTAAATACAGATAATTGGGTATTAGCTACAACACAACACAAAACACACCTTAAAAAGGCTGTGAAGTCCAGCAGTTTGTTTTTCTGTATTGATCAACATACCACAAATTGGCTTTGTATTTTCCCAGAGCTGCCAAAGGGTTTTCTTCAATTTTGCCCTAATTTCAAAAGCAAATCAAGACTTCTCCAGTAGCATCCCAGGGTTTTTCTTGTATGTATGGCCATGGATAACATTTTTTCTGAGCTAATTACACTGTTGAGAAGATGTTTTGAACATTTTCCACAGCTAAGCAAACTCACTGGCATGTTAGAATTTTAAAATGGAACTGTAACACCATTGAGACAGCAAAGCTTTTCCCTACTGAGTTCAGTAGGGACAAGATAGCAAGAAACTATAGAATCACATTGGTGTAGATAATGTAAGGTTGCGCATCTTGGGAGTTGTCATCCAGACCCAGAATAAAGAATTCACAACTGGTGGCTGCAACTGAGAAAGGAGAGCTTTGAGGCAGACTACTGCGCTAGAAGGACTACTGCTTTCATCCAGCAGGGCATTCCATAGAGGAGGTCTTCCTGAAACAAGGTAAAGTGCTTCCATGCAAAACTTTAAATGCCGTTCCTTTCCAATTATCTGCTAAAATATTTTTAGTGAGTTGATGCCAGAAGTAACACAATTTTCCCCTACAGAACACTAAAACAATCATTCACAAGGAGTCTAGGAAGGTAGATTTGAGAATAAGTGCAGACCTGGTATTTCATAGAAAAGACTAATGGATATATGCCAACAGAACTGCCTATTGCTATCATTAGATATCCTTTCATATGATTTTACAAAACGACACCAGCTTAAGCATTACTGTCTTTTCACTAGCACAGGATTACATCAGACTTAACATAACATAGACAGCTACAGTGTGTCACACTAGCTATCACAATAAATCCAGAAGTGGGACACAAAATAGCTGATGTTTTAAAATGTGACCTTCCTAAAGAGTATTAAATGTCATTTTACATGTGAAGAACGTGCACATATTTTTTCTGTGCAGATATGTTCTAAAATTATGAAGCCAAATTTGGAATAAACAAATTAATCAGGAAAAACTTCCTTTGCTTCTGTTCCTCAAAGATGTTGGAATTACTCCAAGTAGTCCCTCTTTCAGAGGAATCAGCATTATATGTTTCAAGAGCGAGAATTTATTAATTCTTTCTTTTAAGATGAAAGCATCCCATGTGTGCTAAGAGAAAATTATTATTTTAGATAAAACCATCTCATTCAAATTGACAATAGAGGTAAAAAATATGAGTTAAAAATCTGTCTTCTGCAATGTTCGTCTTTTACAAGAGTCCTGTAGATCTTACATCATGGAAGGATAACTTGGTTATGACTTCGCTCAAAGGACAAATGGCCTTTGATGGCTTGGAATTTGGAATGGAAGCAATAGGTAAGGCAGAATTTCTCAGTGTGAAATTCTGTTACTGGAAGTGACAAAGTATGAATACTGAAACAAGTTGCCATTACTATAAAATGCTCTGAAGCACCATTTTGCTCTGTAACATACTAAGGTGTTCTATCTTTTACAATAGATTTTAACTATTATTCTCTTAATCTTCTTCAATTAGGCTGAGATTTTTTTAAAATCTCATTGTACGCGTTTGTCAGTGAATTAAGTATTCAGTGAATTAAATATTCCTTTGAATAAGGCTGTATGAAAATGAAAGTAATGAATTCAAATTTTTCAGCAATCAGGTGCAAGAAAAAAGTTACTGGTGTGTTCCAAAGAGTGAATCATTAATCATTTTTACCAAACATAGTTTTGGAACACTCCCTTTAGGATTTATTTTATGCATCCCATATATTTGATTGCATATGCCATAATTAATCACTCAAGAAATTAGAACCATTTAACAGGTTTAGAATGTGTATATATGTAGCACAAATAGTTTTTTTGAATTCTTCATTACGCAGACTTTCAAGCTCAGGATTGAAGTCTTTTCCCTCAAGTTCAGTGTCTGGAACAGATCTGGAACAGATCTAGAACAGATCAGTTGACAAAACTTGTTCTCTATAAGACAAGCAATGTGTTTCTCTGATATCTACTTGTGTTCAAAAAAGGGACATGTGAGAATTAGCAGCACCAAAGTAACTGCTTAAAATAGATGAAACCAATGTTTCACGCATACTCCTGTTTGGAGGAGGCAGTACGTTTGAAAAAGTACACAAAAGCACACAACAGATCCAAGAACATGAAATTACATGAGGATAGTTGGTGTAGTGATCCGTTGGGAATGCTCTTTGACCATGGTGAGTCTTATAGAAAGGAACTTGCATATGATTTAAAAGAAAAAATTCAAACAAGCAGGTCTAAACTTAAATTCCATTTTGTCATCCTAGTGAAGTTACACCGGCTGCTTGGAACAATAGGAGAAAGTTAAATCACAAGTTTCAGCACCACAATGGTTTAATATGAGCACCCATTTCTTATTTTCTGGCACTCGTGGATGTTCAAGGATTTTTCTTATAGGTAGCGGTGTAAAGATGAGTCACTTAAGGCATGGGAAGAGCATTCAACATATAATTCCAAACATTCTCAGTATTCAACAAGGAATTAATTGAAAATGCTTTTGACAGGCATCAGGAACTTGGCTGTCCACTCAGGGGGTTCTTCTATTGGTTGGTTTTAAAAACCCTACTAAGTTCTATGCTCTTGAGAACTATCCTTGTCAGTGAACAGTGAAAAATATGATAATTATCCTTAGAATTACTGGCAGCTTTGCCATCTACCTCCACAAAAGTAAAAAAAGACCACATTGTCTATATATGCAACCTAATAGAAATCAAGATGTAGATTTTGACACATTACACATTCCTCAATTACAGCTGTTTATATGCATATTTATAATGTTTATATCTATATAGATATAAAGTTATATCTATAATGACACAGTGTCTCTGAACACTATTCAAGTTATATTAGCTTGGTCACAGCAGCATATAATATGCTTTCTAGCTCAGGTGTTTTATAGAATACCATTATGCATTCCTACATAAATGTACTTTCTGCTGTGTATTATTCATTGTTTTGCAACAATGCTTCTGTGACAATCTGTATACAAAAAAAAAAAAAAAAAAAAAAAAAAGTATTTATTTGATTATATGTTACTACATTGGTTTTTTTGCTAACTTATTTGATTTAAAAGCTTACTGAGACTTTGAAATGTTCCCCATTTCCTCAGCTGTCTTCTCGCTTTAATTATCATATATTTTTACCATACTCGAAACAATAAAAGGCCTCTGAATTTGTGAAAATTGCCTTCAATTTGGGAGAAAGTGTTGAGTTTATTGTTTTGATACACAGAAAATTCCTTCCAAAACTGACTTCAGTTTCTTTAACCCATTGCTCATCTGACACTTTATTAAGAAGTGCCTTAGGAGGTCATATGTATGTTTGTTGCACTGCTAATTCTAGATTTTCACCTCTTACAGTGCATTAAAAAAGACTCATCTAACATGAGCGAAATTGCATCAAAGTTGCATAAGAAACCACTATGCACTGATTCGACATTATTACCATACATCAGAAATAATATCAGTAAGAATATGACTCGGTGTTTGTCCCACAGGCTTCAGTGAAGAAAAATCTTTCAATAATTGGAAATTTGGACATATTTAAAGTTTTCAGTGGCCTTCATAGCTTCGTTTTTTAGCTTTTCTACTAATCACAGAAATCATGTAGTACTGCAGTGATGCCAGGTGAGTAAAAGTGTTCAAAGCCACAGACTACTACACTGAAGAAGAAATTAGTTGCTTCTTAGAAAAGTAGCTTTGCTCCAAAATGTAAAGAAATTAATTTATACTTTTAGGACAAAGTATGCATTTCCACAAATGATGCTTGGTTCTGCTGAATATCCATAAAATCAAGCATCTCCTGATCCTCATTTGTGCTCTTCTTTAATGTTTTGTTACCTTCTTCACTGGAAATAGTTATGTAATTAGTTGTTATCCCACGTTGCAGTCTGTGTCTAAACATGTATAATGTGAGATCCAATCTTGTGACCTTGATCCTGCCTTAATGAAAAAAACCAATGTTGTTGAGCTATGGCTGCCCCTACAAGTTTGTAAGCGTGGGAGTCCAGAGGGTACTACATCAACCAAGATGACAAAAAAGAAGGTATAGTACAGGACTGAGTGTGCTGAATTAGTAACAAGTTAGTAACTCAAGGATTCAGAAGTGAAACACCCACATGAAAAGATATAAAAACTAACAAGCTAGTTGAGGGGGTGGGGTCACAGGATGGCAACTCAAGATCAGGGATCAGCTTGTTCCCAAGAACAAAGGCTGACACATCTATATCTGCTTGGTGACAGCTTGGACAGCAGATACTGGAAAAGGTAAGCATACAAGTATCTGACCTTGAGGCATGCTGCTTTCGACACAGTGCTATGAGCATTAGCTCATAATAATGTAAGAAAATTGTGTACTGATAGGCTGTGGGTATAATTCTGTTTTTAAGTGTCCATGCACCAGTAAACAGACACCCAAGCAAAAGTGACTCAGAGATCTGAGGATTTACAGTATTATTTGTAGAATATAATAATTTGCCCCTTGACTACATACAAAGTCCAAAACTAGGAGTGACGTACAGCAATCAAAACAGAATTCATGCCAAAGAAACAAGACAGAAAACTGAAAGCCATAATAGGGACCCGCACCCATATCTTAAGAACCAATTTAGAGCGCAGTCAAACGAAGCACAATGCTTCCAGTGAATCCAAAGGCCCTAATGCTTTTCAGGACCTGTTTGTACTATAGAGCAACGTATTCTACGTTTGGTGCACTGAGCTGACACAAGTTTCAGACACAACAGCTAGGAATGGTCTTAATGACCTTTCAGCTAGCAGAAGTCTTAAGTCCTAGTGGCATAAATATAATTATACGTATGATAAAGTTTTCCCATTTCTATATTAATAAAGTGGTGTTGTAGCTCCTCAGAGGAAAGACATGAAAGAAGAAAATCATGACAGCATATTTTTAAAACAATAGTGTTCAGAAACCTTCTCTTAATGGATATAAGAAGCACTAAAACAGGTCTCTCAAGAGCTGTCTGGTTGGGATTTATTTTATGATTTTAAACTACACTGCTTTACAATTTCATCTGTAATGAAATTGAAGCCAGCTTAACAAACAGCCTACTGGTGAGTAACAGTCCAATAAGACAGCTATGAACATGGAAGACATTGAATCACTCTTAAGCAGATGTACTTTGCAGCTGCAACTAGGCCAGAAGGTGATACTACTCAACAAGATGATGATTTTGTTGTTTCTGTTTAAATATTATATAACACTTGTGCAGTTCTGTACTGTCAGAATTTAGAAATAAATAGGACTGAATACCATGAATACCAAAGATACAATAGAGGACAAAGTCATCCTCCAGGACATTTGAGGTAAGTATCTTGGATAAAGCAGCTTGTCAAGTCAGTTTTATTCCATACAGTTAAATTCCCAAATCCCAGCCACAGACACTGCTCATATCTGCCTTTCCATTCCAAATTAAATGGGAGCTTCAAAGAGAATCCTTGCTGACATCTTCAGTCAATATCCTCTTCTTGGCTTTTAACACTTTTATCTCAGTGGCAGAGTGCCATGGGGGTTTAGTGGGATGACATTTCAGAAGCAAAGTGAGGACTAGACAAGTTCTCATAGAGATTTCAGTACTGCAAAGGAAATGCTAAAAATGAAAGAAAAAGATGGAAGTTCCAGTGACTGAGACTTGATGGGGACAATTTATGGGGCGTGAGAGAATAGTTGAAAGCATTCCTCTATCATTGAAACTCAAAAGGCAGACTTTTCAACGTGATGGGAAGGGAATTAATAACAGTAGTTAAGAAGTAATAAAGTTGTGAGTAAGGGAACTGAGAAGCAACTCTTGCACGCGCTGCTACAAAAAAAACCAGTAAGCAGTGGTTCAAAGATCTGTAGTGGAAGAAGCTCAGACTTGAGTCTTAATGCTATGAACATATAAAGCACCAGCACAGAGAGAAAGAGTAAATGTTTAAAAAGGCTATTAGTGACTGCACTTAGCAGAACATTGATGGCACTTATGCCATTGCATTACAAGGCAAACAAGCCTCACAGAAATTGCTCCTCTCTGTTTTCTGCCGTGTTGAGAACTTGATGCAACTCCTGTTATCACTAATGCCTTTGGTAGGCCAAATACCAAGATCAGAATATGTATCATGAAGTCTGAAATGTGATATGAAAAATGAAAGAGAGTAAGATAAAGATGGTTAGAAGTTACCTAAGAAAGAATCATTGGAGTGAGTCAAAATTGATTAAATAAACTCCATATATTGACAATCTGTCAGACTTCACAGATGTCGTGGTTTAAGCCCAGCTGGCAACTCAAAACCACACAACCGCTCTCTCACTCCCCTCACCCTTTCCTCCACCTGCTCGTAGGGAGATGGGGAGGAGAATCGAAAGAATGTAACTCCCACGGGTTGAGATAAGAGCAGTCCAGTAACTAAGGTATAACACAAACCACTACTGCTGCCACCAATAATAATAATGATAAGGGTAATAACAAGGGAGGAGAATGCAACCGCTCACTACCCGCTGACCGATACCCATCCTGACCCGAGCAGTGAGCTAGCCCTTCCGGGTAATTGCCCAGTTTCTTTAGGTTTCCACAGGATAGGAAAAGCCCACGTCTGTGACACCAATGAGGCTCAAAGATCAGGCCCTCAGCCTGAAGCAGGATGTGCTCCTGAACTACAGGATTTCAAATCCTGTTTATGTGGGCAATACCTGCTCATGTCCCTGTGATTCCCCCCACTCCCAACCCCACTCCTCCCCCACATACTAGTGTTTAAAAATGCCTGCATTGTTTCTTTGGGAGAAACAGAACAAAACACAAGAGCCTGGGAACAACAGCGCTCCATCAGGAGTCCATCTGGCCCAATGCTCTCTCTCCAGTGGCACCTCATACGTGTCGAAAGGAGAGTAGATGAGGAGTGCAGGTCTACTTGTGTCAGGGTCCAGAGGGTGTTCATAGGCCTCGATGTCTGGGACTGGCCCCCCTTTGGGACCTGCACTGCAGATATCCCCTCAGGCCTACATCAGAGCTTGTCATGCAGAACTGTATGCATGACATAGCATAGCTGTTCTGTTCTGCCCCATTGCATTGCATAGCATTGCATTGCATTGCATTGCATTGCATTGCATTCATTGCACTCTTGATAAGTTGTATGATGATGTGAGTGTTATTTACCTAAAATGCCAAGGGGTTTTAACACCAGAAATGCTTTCAAAGACACAAAGAAGACACAAAACAGGTTACAGGTGGAAAGAGTATTTTATTTATTTATAAATCAAGTTGTTTTATTCATCTCAGTTTAGTTTAGTTAATTTTAGTCTAGTTTAGCTTAGATTCTGTTTCCTCTTCCTAAATCTGTCAGAGCTGATGCTCGCAAGCCTTAACCCGATGCACATGCGCAGGCAGCAGCAGGCTGACGCATGCTTCAGTTTATGTGGAAAAAGGCCTCCCTTGCAGCCTGAGAGAGGAAAGCCGGGGCAGGAGCGATGCCGTGGTGGGGCGGGAGCAGTGGAAGAACCCAGCCAGAAAGGGCCAGGGAAGACCTGACTCGGGGTGGTGCTCAATGCGACAGAGGACAGCAGCAAGTCCCGGGGCCATGCTGGGGCCAGCCTGGGAGTGCTGAACGCTGCCTCCCCCCGGATGCGGGGCACGAGGGCCAGCTGCGTGGAGCACGAGCCTCTGCCTTTGGGCCACCGTGACCCAAAGGAGCCCCATGAAGGGGCTGTGCTCGGCTGCGGAGGAGGCAAAAAAACCCCGGGGACACTTGCGAGTCCAGCCTGGGGGCAAAAAAGCCTTCCCCCCCCAGCTGCAGGACACGAAGGCCACCTTCGTGGTGCATGAGCACCAGGCGATAACCCAGGGCACCAGGACCAGAGGAGCCCTGACAAGTGGTCATGCTCAGTGCTCAGAGGAAGGCAAAAAACCCCCGGGGCCGGTGCCAGTCTGCCCCGGGGGAAAATTCCTTCCTGACCCCAGTGCTGGCGATCGGCTACTCCCTGAGCACGTCAGCAAGACCTGCTCCTGGTCCACGGGCCGGTTATGCCTCTAAGGGGACACTGCACCTGCCTTTTCTGCCTCCACCGGGAGCTGCCTCAGGGGCTTCCCACAACAGCAAAATGCCGCTGGCCTGATCTACCCTGGGAGCAAGCATCCTTCCAGTGCCTGGCACTGCAGCTCCAAAGCACTGCCGCAGGGCACTGGCTTTATACTGCCCCGGAGCATTGTGATGCTGTGTTGGTGCGTGCTGGCACTATGACACGGGGGTGATGGGGCCCCCGCAGCCCTGCCCACAGCAGCCCTGCTGCTGCTTTGCCTTCACCCAGTGTGCCTTGGAGAAAGGCCTTTGGCATGCTGGCATTGAGGAAGTCCTTGTGCCCAGGATGCCCAGGGGGATGTCCCTGCCCATGGCGGCCACACACTAGGCACCGCTGCTGGGTGTCCCTAGAAATTAATCCCTATGGTCAGACTGCATCAATAAAGGCATTTATACCACTTACAGGCATTTGAGTGTGGCCATTCCATAGGTGAAAGAAAGGGTTTTGATTCGCTCTGCATGAACTTTGCAGAAACGTAGAAAGCATACAGGATTTCCTCACCATCCCTTATCAGTACAGCAAATGACATTTGCTACTACGCTGCTTATGGTGAGGTCTTCTGAACAAGAGCAGTCTGCACCCAGTATGAAGGAATGCCAACCTGTCGTGTTTTAAGCCCTGCTGGCAACCCAGAACAGCACAGTTGCTCGCTCACTACCCCCCCACTTCCTCCCCCTGCTCCTGGAGGGATGGGGAGGAGAATCGAAAGAATGTAACTCCCACGGGTTGAGATAAGAGCAGTCCAGTAACTAAGGTATAACACAAACCAGTACTGCTACCACCAGTAATAATAATGATAAAGGAAATAACAAGGGAAGAGAATACAACCACTCACCACCTGCCGACCGATACCCAGCCCAACCCGAGCAGTGATCTAGCCCTTCCGGGTAACTGCCCCCAGTTTATATACTGGGCATGATGTGCTGTGGTATGGAATACCTCTTTGGTTAGTTTGGGTCAGGTGTCCTGTCTCTGCTTCCTCCCGGCTTCCCCTCCTCCCTGGCAGATCATGAGATTCAGAAAGTCCTTGGTCAGGGTAAACATTACTGAGCAGCAACTAAAAACATCGGTGTTATCAGCGCTGTTCCCAGGCTGAAAGTTAAAAATACAGCACTGCACCAGCAACTAAAAAGAAGAAAAATGACTGCTACTGCTGAACCCAGGACAACAGAGAATACATTTTAAATATAAACTTAGTTCATTTATACAAGATAAAATCAAACATAGAGCACCTCTAACAATGCATGGAGTTGAAGAAGGCTGAGGTTCTTAATGAGTTCTTTGCCTCAGTCTTCACTGGCAAATGCTCTGACCACACCACCTAGATCTTGGAAGGCAGATGCAGGGACTGTGAGAATGATGAGCCTAGGCCCACTGTAGGAGAGGTTCTGGTTCAAGACCATCTTAAGAACCTGAACGTGCACAAGTCCATGGGACCTGATGAAATCCATCCACGGGTCCTGAAGGAGCTGGCCAATGAAGTTGCTAAGCCACTGGCCATCGTTTTTGAAAAATCATGGCAGTCAGGTGAAGTTCCCGATGACTGGAAAAAGGGAAATATAACCCCCATTTTCAAGAAGGGGAAAATGGATGACCCGGGGAATTACAGACCAGCCAGTCTCATCTCTGTGCCTGGTAAACTTTTGGAGCAGATTCTCCTGGAAGGCATGTTAAGGCACATGAAAAACAAGGAGGTGATTGGTGACAGCCAGCATGGCTTCACTAAGGGGAAATTCTGCCTGACCAACTTGGTGACCTTCTATGATGGGGCTATGTGGCATATCAAAGACGGACTCCAGTTCTGGCGGAATCTGAAGACCTTTATTTTGCATCTCGCATCCCTTTTATAGTCTACTAGGTTCTAAGCAGTTACTTTCCACTCTTTTACTCCCTTATCATCCCGATTTAGCAAAACTACTAAGGGTTACAAATATTCACACCGTTTAGTCCGTCTTTGAGATGCACATCATGCTTTATCTTGCAAACCGCCTGCTTTGCTTTGCTAACCAATCTTTACCCTTCATTGTTCTCTTTACAGTTCCCAAGGCTTAGGCCCAAGTAGGACATTAACCCCTGGTGTTTTCTTCACTGTTCTCAAGGCCTAAGCCAGGCCAGGGCGATAACGCCTGGATCCATTTCGTTAACTATTTTTATCCATCACTCACAGGGCTACGGAACTGATGGATGGGGTAGAGCAGCTGACGTCATCTACCTGGACTTGTGCAAAGCGTTCGACACTGTCCCACACAACATCCTTGTCTCTAATTTGGAAAGACATCAATTTGATGGGTGGACCACTCGGTGGATAAAGAACTGGCTGATTGGCCACATGCAAAGAGTTGTGGTCAATGGCTCAATGTCTGGCTGGAGACCAGTAACGAGTGGTATCCCTCAGGGATTTGTGTTGGGAGCAATTCTGTTCAACATCTTTGTCGGTGACATGGACAGTGGGATTGAGTGCGCCCTCAGCAAGTTTGCTGACGGCACTAAGCTGTGTGGTTCGGTTGATACACCAGAGGGAAGGCATGCCATCCAGAGGGACCTCAACACAAGCTTGTGAGGTGGGCTGATGCCAACCTGATGAAGTTTAACCATGCCAAGTGCAAGGTCCTACACCTGGGTGGGAGCAATCCCAGGCACAGCTACAGGCTGGGCAGAGAAGAGATTCAGAGCAGCCCTGCGGAGAGGGACTTGGGGGTGTTGGTCAATGAAAAATGAACATGAGCCGGCTTCAGTGTGCGCTCGCAGCTCAGAAAGCCAACTGTATCCTGGGCTGCATCAAGAGGAGTGTGACCAGCAGGTTGAAGGAGGTGATCCTGCCCCTCTACTCTGCTCTCGTGAGACCTCACTTGGAGTATTGTGTGCAGTTCTGGTGTCCTCAGCATAAAAAGGACATGGAACTGTTGGAACAAGTCCAGAGGAGGGCCACGAGGATGATCAGGGGACTGGAGCACCTCCCGTATGAAGAGAGGCTGAGAAAGTTGGGGCTGTTCAGCCTGGAGAAGAGAAAGCTGTGTGGAGACCTCCTATCACCCTTCCAGTATCTGAAGGGGGGCCTACAAGGATGCTGGGTAGGGACTCTTCATTACAGACTGTAGTGATAGGACAAGGGGTAACGGGTTAAAACTTAAACAGTTTAGATTGGATATAAGGAGGAAGTTCTTTACTGTGAGGGCAGTGAGGCACTGGAATGGGTTGCCCAAGGAAGTTGTGAATGCTCCATCCCTGACAGTGCTCAAGGCCAGGCTGGACAGAGCCTTGGGAGGTGACATGATTTAGTGTGAAGTGTCTGGAGGAAAAAATGGATTGAGTGATCATTTAAAAACAGATAATTATATGTCATTCGGAATATATGTATAGTATCTTTTTATATTTAGGCTAAGAAAAGTGTGAAAGAATAAACTAGAGTACCAGAAAAAGCTTACCACTTAAAAAAAAATCAAATTATGTAGATTGAATCTTGTACCTGTTTTAAGCTGCTTCTAAGCTTTCATTGTAAATATACGGCATTGTACTGTTTCAAGTGTAACCATTAGTCCCTATCTGTCTCTTGAGGAGTTAATATGCATGATTGTTCTTTAATTTGAATGCACCTGTGACTAGATTAGGAATGATTATTCTTTTGTTTACCTCCTCTGTTTAGTGCACCACTTCTAAATTACAGATACAAGTAAGCAAGAAATTGATTAATTATAAAGTAGAAAGTAAACTGGGGAGAGGAAATCAAGAAATAGCTAGTGTTTTTATTAGTCTTGATAGAGCTAGATTGTTCTTAGCTGGTTTACTGAAGACTTTCATTCATTTTACTAAATACTGTAAGTAGGTAACCAGAAGCAAATTACTCCCCTGCCATAATTTTCCACTAGGGCATTCTTTACAGAGTAGCCTGCAGTAATTTCAGGAGGAAAAATATGTTCATGTTGAACTCATAACAACTGAGCAAAACCTTTAATTTATATTTGATTTAAATATAGATCTCTCTGTATTTGCTTTCTGTGCCTAGATGGAACTAGTAAACTACTTTCTCTTGAGGTCAGACACTAAAAAGTATACCAGGTCTGGTGAATGCAGAACTGAAGAGGGAGAAATGATTCTGTCACAGGGGACTGAGCTATCTCAGAAAAAATGTTCAGCTTGAGGAAGAAGAACCAGTGGCCTAGCCCACAGCTGCTGCTCCTGAAAAGCTTTTCATAAATTAGGAGGAGTCCAGTGAGCTGAAGGATGTTGTTGACCTGCAGGATTTTCTTCTGCTCTATAAGCAGGTTGTTCAGGAGTCAGGTAAGTGTATTGGCTTGTCTCATAGACCAGGATCTGCTACTCTTCTCCTTGCTTACTGTTCAGTTTTCCTTTGATTTATCCAGTTCCTGCAAAGTGTTAGAGTTATTTTGTCTTTCTAAATGATGATTTCTGATGGAATAGTAATTTGTTTTGATTCCTTCTACATGGGCTGCTGGTGGTCTATATGTGGCTGGTTAATCACAGTGTCTACTTTGTGTTTCCAGTTCTGGAAAAAGCACATTGCTGAAGTGTTCCAATTTGTCTTAAAGTGGACTAAGTGACCCATTATGAATCCCACTCTGGTCTGTGAATATGCGAAGAGCTCCAGATCTCTTGGTGCTAGGTTATGCCAGGCATTTATTGTGATTGGAAAGGGAGTGGATCTGCCTGGAGAACAAAATGCAAAGCATCTGTAGAATCATCTAGGGGATCATCGGGGAACTCATACACAAGCTAAGACACTTTAATGGAGGGGTTACATGTATATATACACATCTATATATAATAAGCATTTTCAGTTATATTCCTCTTCTCATAGAACTTAAGTATGGGCTCTAAGCAATTGTATTTAATCAAGGGGACAGAAGCTTACAATACCATCTTTCATTGTAAAATATTGGTGTGTTCATAACTGACATCATCTTTTGCAATGACAAATAGTAGCTCTGTGAGTAAGGAGAAAGCAGTTCCTTATTGGAAGGAGATATTTTTTAAGGACTCATTGCCCAAACATGTCCATTGGACAGTGGAGTTGATGAGAAGCTCTTCATGGCTTCTATTCCTGTCTCACTCACTAGGTCAGCATTTTCAGGCTTTCCTATTCTTCCTGAGTAGCTGTGCTTGGAAAATCATTTCCTCCTTCGTTTTCCCTCTCATTCCTCCTCATTTCTTCTCTGCCTACTGGAATACTTTTAATTAGTTTTTCTTTTAGCTAGAAGGTACCCTTTAGGACAATTAACTGAAATCAAGTACTTCCTACAATTTAGTTCTCTTAATGTAAAATTACAAAATTTTGCAGCCTCAAGAAAACAACTGTTTCCTTTCACTTCAGATAAGATACCCCAATAATATAACTGCTAAAGGATTAGATGGATTCCTCCCAAATTATAGTTTATGTAGCTACATTTTTCTCTTAATCAATCACTCATCTAACAATGGTTACCATAATGTAATCAGTACCATAGATTTAATGGCACATCTTTAGGATTCATATTACTTACTGGTATCTGTACCTTTGAAGACTGAAATAGCTCTCTTCAAATTGGTCTGAACTGCAAGAGTTTCATATTCAATGACTTGCATGAAAAGATATTTATTTTGAATTTATGAAAAGAAACCAAACCGAAAAAAAACCCTCCACAACTGATCTACAAACCAAAACGATCCAAAACACACCTTTCCAACAAGATTCTGAGAGGCAAGATGTTGGATTTTCTAGTTCAGTGATTTCAGTCAGCTTAGCAACTCTTCAGCTCAGTGATTTCAGTGGTTCATGATTCAGCCTTGCTGGGTCGCTGGTACTGCTGTAAATGATCTAAAGAATGCTCTTAGGTACCTGCTCTGCCAAAACATACAAACAGACTTTAACTGTAGTATAATGAGATTAGTGAATAGGATATAAACTCAGGAGCAGAATGTCACAGGTGGATTGCCTTAGATGTGTTTGTCTCTTGTATCACAGTATATCTCTTCAACTTGCAACCCAAACTTACATTGCAGAATTAGGATGGCAATTTACCTTCAGATTTAGGAAGGTAGTTATACTTTCTTTTTTAACAAAGAGGAAGAAACCTGCTCCATACCTTAAGAACAAATGCATTCAGCCCTAAAATTATTCTTATAATTTTGTACAATATTTCGAAGTGTTGTTACTACCCTGACAAATGATAAAGAAACACGTTTTCTTTGAAAATTTCTTTCCACTTTATATAAAGACTTAATCATACAGTACATAACAAATATAAAAAGCATCAGTTTTCCTTCCTTCTCCAGTGCCACAGTCTTTTGACCTAAAAAATATCATTAAATATTTATTGACTGGCCTAAATCACTGGTTGTAAAACACAGTAGATTATTTCACAGTTCATTGACTTCTGTAACTCTGGCTTATCTTGCTACCAGAGTTTTCTCAATTTTTCTATCAAAGCAGGGGGAAGAAGAAATATCTTTATGTAAAGCACAAAGAATATACAAAGCTCCTCCAGTTTCTGTGCTATTAATCAGAGTTTGGTAGGAGAGCTTCTGTTGGAAGAAAACCTGGGAAGACTAAGAGGAAGAAATCCAAAAGGAGTGGGACATGCTGAGGGTATATTCAATAGTCACGCTTCTGTGGCTCCCTGTTAGTGTAGTAGTGATTAAAAGTGCTAAGTCAAGGGGGATGTTCTAATCTGGCAAGTGACTCAACAAAATTGGTGATTGCGAAGTTGTTTCTCATCCCTGTTACCTTTTTGGAGGTATTGAACCAAGTCCGTCTGGTTAAAGGTCTGTGTCACAGGAATTAACACTTGGGTTCCTGACAGGCCCAGGACGTGTACCAGATTTGTTATTTTCTCTCCATAAAATCAATTTTGCACATTTTAATAGATATTCTCAGCTCTTTGTTTAAATTGATTGTATTTGAGTTTTGTAACACGTAGAGCTTTTCATTAGGTTTTGGCCCAGATCTTTAATTCATATCACCTAGACCCCTCAGATGTGTCAAAGAGTAATTACTTTCTTATCAATACAGAGCTAGCCTGGATTATAATCACTGACCTGAAGTTAAAAAGCCTAGTAACTCATTTACAACTTCTTGAAATCCTTCTCTTGCCACTCTTCAGTTGTTTAGTTCTTTCTCCACTAGCATTTTCTTATTTTCCAGAGTAGTGAATTTGTCTGTTAACAGTACCTACCTGTCTCCTAAGTTGAAACACAGAAAAATTTTATGTCTTTCTCTCTCTTCAGCGTATTTCTCTTAATAAATGACTTAACAGATTCTCTGAGCATAAAACTTGTAATTCAGAAGGTTAAATAATGACATTATATCTCTGAGGCACAGAAGACCTTTTCCCTTTATCACACTCCCCCCTCCAAATCAAGAACACTGTTTTTTTGACATTTTGACCACATACAATGACTTAGAGGCCCTCTGCGCCAGCCCGTAGTATTTACCTGTGTCTCTGGAAAAGTCTGGTATTTAAGAGTCTAATATTAAAAAATAGATTTGTGTAATTGCTATCATGCTCACTAGACTCTTTTGCAACAATTATCTCTTCCAGCAGCAGTTTGGCTATTACAGCCCATAGGTTAGAAGGGGTTACAAAACTTCTTCAGGGTAGTAGCTACGTAATTAGCTCTAGCATGTGCACCACATTTAATAGTGTCTCAGCTCACCCTCGTGTGTTTCAACCATATTTATTTGATCACAGAGTAGATGCACTCTTTGCCTTCCAGTTTTAAAAATTGTGTAAAAAAGCTATGAAATTTAATTTTAAAGCGTGCAGCAGGTAGTAAAATCAGGTTGGTTCCTTAGTTATACCTGCAGTGTTGCTGTGACTGTATGCAGGCCAAATATACTTCAGCCCTTAATTCCCCGGGTGGTTCAGTGATGCCCCAACCACTTCTCTGCAAAGATAAAATACTGGGCTGACTTGAGGCAATCAGCTGTTTCCAAACTAGGTCACTGAACCTTCACAATCAAGTATTTGATCAATTGTTACAGGACCTCAGAGCTGGAAATTTCAGGTAGCACTAGAAGCTCCCCCTAGCAGTTCCTGCTGTACCTAGTCCAGTTTGCGTGTTTTAGATGTGTTAACAATCCAGGTGGAGTTTCCCAAAGACTCTCCTACATGGGTCTGTTGAAATGTTAATCAAATTGTACATAGATAAGACATTTATAAATCATCAACAGAACCTGTTCATGCAGAAATGATCACATGGAACAGTCTTTTGTATACAGGTATGATATTAGAGGTGTTTTGCACTTAGTAGTTAAGATATGGCAACAGTGGTGAATTACGCATGTGCTGGGTTGGTCAGGCATGGCTACTGCTGCCTGGTTTATCAAAATTGAGCAGAACAGTACCTCAGGGCATCCCTTCTTATCTTCTTTCTACAAGAAACCTTGCTAGCGGAGTTCCAATCAATACTGAACAGTAACTGATCACCCTATTTGGAAGATTTTATTTCCTCCTGAGAGTGTTACCCTAGGCCAAGATCCCAATAAATTAGTTTTCCCTTTTAACTAACACACTGTCCTTCAGTGTCTGTGAAACATCACCTTTTTCTTCTACAGCTAAGTCAGGCATAATCTTTGGTTAATATTGATAAAGCACCAAGCTTTTTTAGATTGTAGATTGTCATGCTGGAAGGAAAGTTGCAGAGAACCAATGATAAGCACAGTAGATTCAATATTACATATCTCTTCTTCGTAAGTCTTTCATTTCCTCATACAGTTCTAGGTCCACCCATTTACTTTGAATAGTGTATTTTCATGGTACATTGAGGGAGATGTTACAAAACGTAGGTAGAATCATAGAATAGTTAGGGTTGGAAAGGACCTTAAGATCACCAAGTTCCAACCACCATGCCATGGGCAGGGACACCTCACAGTAAAGTGTGTCACACTCAAGGCTTTGTCCAGCCTGGTCTTGAACACTGCCAGGGATGGAGCATTCACAACTTCCTTGGGCAAGAAATGTACGAAGCAAGAATATATACAAAGAAAAGTTCTTTTACAGTCAAACTCCAGTTTTTGAACCCCTATGGGTGAGTAAAACATTATGAGATAGAATTTGATAGAACCCATTAATTTTAAGGAAAACATTCACAAAACAATCCACTTGGGTCCTTGATATTAAAATTAGCAAGCTAAAGGAACAACAAAGGCAGTATCAAACACCTCAAAAATTCAAATGCTTAGATTTAAAAGAGCAGCTAGGAAGAGAATTCAAGTAAGTTTGGCCAAAAATGTTATTTTGTAATAGTAAAATCTGATATATTATTACAGGGGTAATGGAATCACTGATATCAAAAAGCCCCTTAATGTGCACCAGAACTCTGCTGTGCTGGCAAAAGATGAATAGAAATAGACAACTTGGAAAGCTCGTCAGTATCTTTAGGAGCCTTCAGCTATTGAATGTGATAATTCAAGTAGTTTCAGCCAGATGATGGATGTTCAGGGTCAAATTATAGCCTATTGTTCTGAAGAAAATATTTCAGACATCTCAAAGGAAGTGCGCTGAGTAACTGCACAGAAAAATAACTTTGCAAAAGTATTAGTTAGAAATCCATGAAATAAGACTGTCTTTTTTTTTTTTTTTTTGTAAAGATGTTATGGTTTTGACACTGAATCAGGTGGTGTTGCAGTAATTGAGACATGATACAAGAGCACAGACAAGAGTTTTAATGTTTGTGACAAATGCTGCCAATTGAGGCAGAATGTATCAAGATTTCAGTTGCTTTATATAAAGAAAAGATTCTTTAAAATGAAAAATAACTGCCCAACAAGAGTTTTTCCTGTAATGCTTGCTCACTGGGAAAAACCGCTTTGCTTTCGTTGAGAAACAGAATGTCATGGGGAGAAAACGTTTGGCAAAGAGAAGAGGAAGCAACAGTTGTTGTAATGAAATCCCCACCCACTGGAAAAAGCGGATGACCAATATTAACCACACAGCAAAGATACAACAGCTATTAGTAGCCTTATAAATTTGTGATTTTTGTAGCCCTGGTAGTCCACCTCAGAAGTGAACCAGTAATGTCAAACCAATTCCTAATTTATGCATCCATGTTAGTCTTTAGAAAGCAAACAAATTTGAAACAAAATCAACCTCTTCTCTAAAAAGAGAAATGGGCTTGACATTGGTTCAGCTGGGTAACCATAGTTCGAATATACAGTGAACCTAGGACATACTGTTTCCAGTCTTCTGTAACGCACTGAGATTCCTTCACCAGCCATGAAACTGCAAAGGCTGTAAAACAATAAGTAAAGTGGTTTTGTGGAATTCAGTTGTTAGAAAAAACTCCGATGAAGATACCAGGGCACCCTATTTCCCACACTTTGCCCACCCCCAGCCAGAATCCATCTTCACATCAGTTAAAAGGTGCTGTTAAGAGCAAAAATAGACATACTCACAAGCAAGTTTGGGTGGTTACTTTATGCAGCAAATTCATGTATTAGAGTGGTGGCACAGAGCTCTGCACAAGCCAGGAAGCAGGGTGTGCTGCCAGAGTCGTTGGCAAATTTGTATAGCAGATACGGTAAGATTTGCTGTTAACTCATGTTAACAAGACTAGAGCTAGCTTCAAAATATCTACCCCTACTACAGTTACTCTACTGAAAATCAGTTTGTCCTTGTTCTAAAGCTCTTACAAATACAAGAGAAGTTCTCTATATAAATAACAGCATATCAGGTTTTTTCCTCATGCCTCACTGCAGCTAAACAGTTGAATTTACAATATCTTGACCTATGTGATAACCTAATAAAATTTACTCTAAAAAAGCTGTCTTCCCCTTCCCTACACAAGGTGATTGCCTAGGGGAAGAGAAAAACGTATAGCATTTATGCTATATTGAAACAAATAGCTTTTTTTTTCTCCTCAATCAGGGTGTCATAACAGTTCTGAATCTAGAATAAAACTGCACTATTTCAGTGGAGAAAGGAAGAGCCATGTAAATGCTAGGTGGATAACATAAGCCAAGGACATCAGAGAAAGTAGCAGTCAGTCATTTCAGAATTGGAGCTGTTGGGCCTACACATCCATTTCAGAACTGTTTCTATCATGGATTAAAGGCTGAGCAAGCAAGGCAGCTCTTTTAAGTATGGTGAGTTTGCAGAGGAGGACAATAGCAAGCATCCATCTTCCCACTCATGTATTCACAAACTTTGGTAATCTCAGCAATTAAATTAAAATTAATATCTGAAATAAATAAGCCACTAACGCATTAATCCTAAAGAAGTGTTTCCATTTTTGCTTTAAACTAACATTGACTGGAGCTTCAGTGAAGGGGTAAGCTATTATTAAACCCAGCCCATATCTGGTGAAGAAGCTGAGAAGTGGGAAAGAAGACAATTTAGAATATTTATGGTGTGAAAGAGGAGAAGAGCATTCTACATAGAAAACAATACTTTTTCTGTGTATCTCTTCCAGCTTTGCTTAAGTGGATATGTTTAATAGTTTTATTTCGGGATATTTTATCATGCATTAAAGGTTATTTGATTTGCTGCTCATACTGCAAGATTTCCCATCTAACTTTCCTCATGCATTGCACCAGGTGAGGAGTAAAGTAAAACCAGGATTTTGAGACTGAGGTTTTTACTGAATTCAGTAGCAACCATCTTAATGACTGGGCTGCTACGAATTATGCTCCACCAACCACCACTTCAAGATGAGGGAACTTCATTCAGTTGTACCCCAGAAACAGTATGTCTTAGAGATTTTTAACTGCTCAAATAAACCATTTTCCCATTCTCAAAATATATTACAACAAATGAAGCACTTCCTGTTCTCTTACTTTAGCTGCTGTGCTGCAACTTCATTATCACAACATCACTGAACGTGCTGACAACATTTCTTATGTCTATACTGGTGGAAGAATCCTGACACAGGTCAAAGCACCAATGTCTCTGCCAGCTCAAGAACTGCTATTATTTCAGAGGAATGCAAGAGAAAGTACAGAAAGCTTAGATATAACATGTAGCTCATTTGATCTAAACATTAGGCAACTACAGAAGAGGAAATAGAGTCTGGCCCTGGTGTCCCCTGAAGTATGGAGCCTCATAATTTCAAAACGAAAACCTTGCTCCCTGCTGCCACAGCCTCCTTACAAATCAACTGCTGACACTACATATGCTTGCAACAGTTCATTTAACTCTTTGCAGTTGTACTTAGCAGGCTGCTACTCTCCAAGGTTTAGTCAAACACAGATTTCTGCTTTCCTGCTGCTACATGCTTTTGGAGTCAGTGCTTCTACACTAAATTAAAACCGGAAGAATATATTTCTTTCAAAATCTGATGTCAGGTTTGAACCAGGTACTGTTAAAAAAGCTTTTTCATGGAATCTTAAAAACCTCTTTGATGAAGATGGAAACACAGAATTTCTGGTCTAGCTATTACCTCTATTTAGATTTTACCTGGAAGTCATGGATGGTGAAAGAGGGTAACATCTTCAACTAGCAAAGTCGTCTTCAAAGGCAAGATTTGTTCAAAAGCCTAGCATCTGTGCCCCTGATACAAAAGCAGACGTATGACACAAGTCAGTCAGAAGTACTGACTTTTAATATTAATTCTTTTTCGTTTCTTTCTAGATTAACAATTCTGACACACACCTCTCATTTCCCTCTTCCACATAAGGTGCCTTCTCACAAATATCTTGCTGACGGGCATATGAGATAGAAGTGAGGAAAAAGGCATGATTGATTAATAAGTAGGCATTTGTGTTTTCCAATTACATCTGATTTTTATGAAGATCTCAAGCATCACACTGAGGGAGTACGCTAGACTGAGAAAACTGTGTTCAGGAGTATGGTCAATCCACCTCAAACATTTAATTTTCCCAGTGAGCCAGGCAAATGAACTTTCTAGAGAGCAGTAGTCAACTTCCCACGACACTTCTGTATAAAGGCATCTGGAGCATCCACAGAACCAGGAGGGGCTGCTGGTTTAGGTGGGGATTTGCATATTTATGCATAAATAACTCCTGTGACCCATCACTACCCTGGGCAGTGCCACTGGGGAAGCTATGTCCTTTTCTGCAGGGCTTCTTCATCTATATGTGTATTTATAGAATACAGGCTTTAACAGGCCTTAGGTTTCTCCGGGATTAGGTAGTGGCTCAGCAGTCACTGGGCTGTCAATTGTTTTTGCAGGTGTCTGCATTTTGAAGTCCTGTAACACTCACATGCCCAAGCCCATCTTGGATCATATCAAAGAGGCTAATTATTTTGGGCCTGCTGCTGAAAAAGAACAACAAAATCCATCTCCTTCCCCTCCAAAACAACGAGTAATTTAAGAGGTGCTAGTGGGAGGAACTAGTGAATTCTTCATTTTAGGTTGTTGCTATAGCAATGCACTCGACATTTACACTAGTGAGCTGAAGGGGAGCTCTGTTATGTGGTTTATCCCCTTATACGTTGGCCAGTCATCACAAAGCAATATCTCATTCACTGGAGTGTAAAGAAAATAATCTTATCTACTACCTGAAGAGTTAAGGACACTTCAGAAAAAGCTGAAGAAGGTTAATATGTTTGTAAGTGTTCTTTTGTATACAGCAGATGAAAACAGAACATGATGATTATTAACAAAAATAATTTGTTTGCATTTAGTTACACCAGAGAATGAAAGACAGTAGGAGTTAATAATGCAGAAACTTCCAACTATATGTGTGCAGAGTTTCCACAAACCTGACTGACTTCTGTTCAGTATAGCTTTGTTACGTTTCATCTCCACAGAGGTAGCTCTACTGCTAACTTATACGTTATTGATGGGACAACTGCAAACCTTTGTGCAGCTCTACAGACAGTTGAAAATGATTAGTAATGGAAATTGCTTTGCTCCTTTCAGAATTCTTGTCTTACTGAAGAATATCTAAACTACCACAGGAGCTTGACCCCTACATATCGATGGGCCCTGACACTATCCACCCGAGGGTGTTAAGAAAGCTGGCTGACATTGTTGCGAGGCTTCTCAGTGTATATGGAACAAACGGTGGACATTGTTGACCTGGATTTCTCAAAGGCTTTCAATATGGTTTGCCACAGCCACTTACTAGAGAAACTGGTGCATTATGGTCTAAACAAGTGGTGTGTGTGGTGGTTGGAGAACTGGCTGACAAGCCGCATTTAGAGGTGGTGGTAAGTAGCTCCAACAGGTGACCTGTCACTAGTGAGATTCCCCAGGGATCCACATTGGGCCCAATGCTTTTAATATCTTCATAAGGGATGTATTGTACCCTGACCAAGTTTGCTGACAATACTAAACTGAGTGGAAAACTGGACGCTTCAGAAGGGAGAGCCACCCTGCAGGATAACCTGGATAAATCAGAAGAGTGAGTTAACAAGAACCTGATGAAGTTCTACAAGGACAAGAGAAAGGTCTTGCATCTGGGAAAACCCAATCCAGGAGTGAAGCACAGACTGGGATCTACCTGGCTGGGGAACAGCTCTGTGAAAAGAGACCTAAGGGTCCTGGTGGACAACAAGCTCAGCATGAGCGAACAGTGTGCAGCTGCAGTGAAGAAAGCCGACAGGATGTGGGGTTACAGCAAAAAGGGCATCACCAGCAGAGATAAAGATGTCATTATCCCACTACTCGATGCTTATTAAGCCACACCAGGAATACTGTGTTCAGTTTTGGCTCCTGCTATACAAAACCAATGTGGACAGGCTGGAAATGGTTGAAAGAATTTGTACAAAGATGATCCCAAGGACCTTGAAGCCTGCCTTATAAGGTAAGGCTGCAAGAACTGGGTTTGCTCAGCCTCAAGAAAAGAAGGTTTAGGGGAGACCTTATCACCATGTTCCAGTATTTAAAGGGTGGCTATGAAGAAGATAGACTCACTTTTTACAAGGGGTCACATAGAAAAGATGAGGGGTAATGAGTACAAGTTACGCGTGGGGAAATCTCGACTGGATACAAGAGGAAATTTTTTCACAATGAGAAAAATCAGCCATTGGAATAATCTCCCCAAGGAAGTGGTGGATTCCTCAACATTGGACACTTCTGGCTGGACAGGGTGCTGGGACATCTAGGGCATGCTTTGTTAAGAAAGGTTGGACCAGAAGATCCTTGAGGTCCTTTCCAACGTATTATGATAGAGTGCAGTACTTTTGCAACAAAGCAGACTTGTTTTCAATTCCACTACTTATCTGGAGAAATATTTCATTCTGCTTGAATTTTATTTTGAAACTTGTCTGGAAAGTCAGTGACAGAATGAGAAATAATGCAAAATGTTTGAGAGAAATTAAATTGGGAGCAGGCTACTTTGATTAGATATTCAAAATAAAGTAGCACAGGAGTCTCAACTCTGAAAAAAAGAAATTTTCTTAGCGTGTTTCCTTCGGAATATACACTGAAGGACTGTTACATCCCTATTATGAAAAGAAGCTTAAACGAAAACAGTGATTTTTGCTGTGTGCCAGTAAATGACACATCACAAACTCTGCTGCAGGATGTTGGTAGAGAAAGTCACTTCACACACACTCCTTTGGGAATATAAAACCAATTCTCATGCTTTGTACCTTGTTTCCTTCAGTGAGAATAAGCACTTGGTCCATTCCTGTTTGAAAGCCTCTGAAACTCTTTCACAATACCAGGAAACACAGCCTACTTTTAGTTCTGCAAGACTGCAGAGCAAGTCTTATTTGGTATAGTAAGGTGACAGCAAACAAGTAGCATTGTCTTAATACCCAGATGTAAGTATGAAGCCACAGTTACCCAGTCTTTGTATATCACTTTTGGGGCATCAGGAATGGAAATCCTTCCCTCAGTGGGCCAGCTCTGGACATGCTTATAAGGACTTCTGTACCTGGGGAACAACCCCAAGCAGCTGGCTTTGGGTTCTCTGAGTAGGCAGAAGTTGAGAAGACACTGCCTGCCAGTTTGGGTACAAGAGCATAGATACATCTTCTTCCTGTCAAGACTGTGCCAGTGAAGACACCTTCAACTCTGTGTGCTGCCAGCTGCCCACCAGTTTCCCCACCCAAAGGACAGATGATCTCCACAGGCTGAGCTCATCACTTCCCTAAATTAGCCAAGTCGGAAAGAACCAAATCACCAGAGACCTCCCATTTGATCCAATCCTGCCAGTTTTTGCTTAGGTGTGTTAAGACAGGCTCACACAAACAACTCCACTAGCAGGTAGGTGTCAGGGGTCAGTGCAAGCCACGGGGTACAGGCCAGGTAGGGCAGCAAGTGCTCACGAGCCAGCAGGACCATACCTTCTTCTCTCCTCTTCCATGAGGTGCAGTCCCACCACCACCAGAAAGCCAAGCTTAAGGAGGGCTGGTACCCTAGCTGGCACCCCGGCTTAGTCAGAGTCCAGCAATTGTTGGGTAAAGCTGCAGCCATGAAAGAGTTCTCAAGGCAGGGTGGGAAATTACAAGGGCAAGACAAAGTCGAGGTCAGCAATGCAAAGGCAGGGCATGATGTACCTGCAACAAAGCTTGGGAAAGGGCTGCTGACAGGCAGCAGAGAGAGCAGTTCTTTCTGCTGGCATAGCTACAAGAAGAACTGGCCATGGTCAAATCCTAAATCTTGAACTAACCTGGCCTTCCTTCCTAAGCAGATACAGCCTAAGGGAAACATGTCTTTTTCTTGTTAGAGCACTCTGATGGGTAAGCAGAAGGCAAAAGGGCTCTACTGTGCAGCAGGATCCATTACAGACTGGATTTCCTTTGCCCAGCTTTGCTCCTCCCCAGTAAATTCTCACCCAGGTTGAACCCTTTATTAGGAAGCCAGGTGAGAAACTTACAGTGTCCCTGTAATAGCGGAGAGTGAGGGTTTAACTTCTACCTTGATAGGGTATATAGAGGAGCATATTCACGTATGGAAAATTATTCTTCAAGGGAGAAGAGTTTCAAAGATTAAGAGCTGATTTTTACTGATTGCCTGTTCCGCTAGACAGACTCTTGATCTGTCGTTTAAGAACAGAATCTGTTTAAGAACAGAATCTACTGCTTTACTGCAGACTTCTTCCCACACAGTGAATTCTCATCAGCTCACAGAAGCAATATGTTCCTCATCAAGTCTGCTCTTTTTAATGAGCTTTAATAGGCTTTGCTTCTTTACCCAAACCTCATCCCCAGTGCCTCCTCCACAAGCTCTATCAAGGTAAAAAGGAGTTTCCTTTTCAAATAAATTCAGTTAGCACAAACTCCTGAAAACTGGAAGTACCAAAATAAATTTGGACTCTATGCAACATTTACAATATTAGTTACAGTGTGTGGTTTTCAGCAATGCTCAGGCATGGATTTCCATGCCTCTTGCACGCAGGCCATAATCTTTGTGAAATTAAAGATGAGATCCTGTGCTGGAACAGTATTACTCTCTGGAATAGAAGAGAGTACGAGACTGTAAAGGACTGAGTACTGTTTCACTTGCAGTAAGCCTCTGCTGAATTACAACTCATTAGAACATACCCTCAGTCTGTGCCATTTAGATGAAACTTGCTTGCTGTTCCTGTTCTTCTATATGTTCATTTTTATCCTTGCTCTTGCGTCATTTTCAGTAATGATACATTACTATCCACTTCTGTGGTGTTCTTCTATTGAAAAAGAACTATTGAACCTCATAAGGTCTGACCAGACAAACACACTGTTATATTTTATATAATAGCCCAAAGACACAGGCTAATTAAAGTGGATACAATACTATATAGACTCGCTAGACAGAAAAAGATTAAAAATCACAAAGTCTGTTCCACAAGGAAGGCTGTTGTCAATAAATTTACTTCATTTTCAATCGTTTATCTCTTAGTGCTTTGTACTGGCCCCATAGAGGAGCAGGAGCTCCCTAAGACTCTAATCCCACCTCAGTGGCTTCACTCAAATCCTTCCTCTTCATTCTCCTTGGAAGCAATGGCTCTTCCATACACAAGCGGGGATGAAGCTATAGCCTTGTTTACTGTTATCTCACTTCTCCTGGGTAACCTTTTTCAAAGTGCTTATTTATTATCTTGTCTTAGTCTCTGTACACGAATTTTCAACTGGCATTTGTTTATTTGGATGGCGTTTTGCATGCATTTTGCCTTGTGATGAAGATGTAGACAGTACCAAAAGAAAAAAACAATATCCCAATAAGAGGGGGCAAAATAAAAGCATCTCTACTTGAATGACTCTAACTGTTGTCAGTGTAGGATAACTCTTTAGCTCCAAAGTATGAGATTTGTTAGACAAATCTGGCTGTTGGGTTCACGTATTGTAAACATGAATTAATAAGCTCAGTGCCACATTCACTATTAGCTGCAGCCCTTGGCTAGATGTGAACGGAGATTAGTTATGTTCTGTATACCAAGCTCAAACAGCTCAATACACTGATTCATCAAGCAAAAGTGTCTGATTAATATTCAGGAGACTTTAAGTGGGTTAAGAGACTAGTATAATAACAACAGGCAAAAATGGAAATGCTTTTGTGTTATCAACTCCCTTGCTGGTTCCAGCATCCAGTGAGACCAGGTTACTCATGGTGTCAAGGACTGCTTATTCAAATATTTTTCTTCTATAGGATAACTAGTTCTGTGAATTTGGATATGTAAAGAGAGTATGGGTGTGTGGGAAACGATAAACCAGATAAAATCTTCCATACTTGTCTGTTACAAGAACCCTTGACCCTTCAGTACAGTTAAACAGAACACACTCATCCTGCCAATACCTGTGTCTCCCACTGACACAGGTTACTCAGAAACACACTGAGTTGGTTTCTGCCTGAAACAAACCTTAAGCATAATGCTAAACAGGATCTATAAACAAGCAGTCATCCCACATCCAAATGTCAAGGTTCAGATTTGTACTTCTCCCCGTTTCCAGACTGCTATTAGTTTTCACACTGCTCATTTCATCTTTGGTCAGTAAAGGAGGGGAGAAGGTGCTCCATGTGCCAGAGCAGAGATTCTCCTGCAGCTTTGGGTGCAGACCGTAATGAGGCAGCTGTGCCCCTGCAGCCCATGGAGGAACCCCAAGCTGGAGCAGGTGGATGCACCAAAAGTGATCCCATTGGAAGACCACGCTGGAGCAGGCTCCTGGCAGGACCTATGGCCACATGGGGAGAGGACATGTTCGCTGGCAGGACTTGTGATCCTGTGGAAGGGACCCATGCTGGAGCAGTTCATGAAGAAATGCAGCCCATGGGAAGGACTCATGTTGGAGCAGCTCATGGAGGACCGTCTGTTGTGGGAGGAGCCCCACACTGCAGCAGGGGAAGAGTATGACCAGTTCTTTGCCTCAGGAGGAAGGAGGGGCAGAAACAACATGTGATGATCTGCCTCATTCTTTGTCCCCTGTGCCGCTGTGGGGGAGGAAGTAGAAAAAATTGTGAGTGAGGTTGAGCCAAGGGAGAAGAGAGGGATGGGAGAAAGGTGTTTTAAGATTTGGGCTTATTTCTCGTCATCCTACTCTGATTTGGTTGATAATAAATTAAATTAATTTAGCTGAGTCTGCTTTGCCTATGACAGAAATTGGTGAGTGATCTCACCATGACCTTATCTCAGCCCATGAGCCTTTCTTTATGTTTTGTCTCTCCTGTTCAGCTGAGGGGAGGGATAGAGTAGCTTCGGTGGGCACCTGGTGTCCAGCCAGGGTCAACCTGCCACATACTTAAAGCAGCACATTATGCATCACTCTTGCTTTACAGTCCTCAGCTTGCAAGAAACAGAGTTTCCTTATCAGAACTGTAATTTCTCAGCTGTCATTACCAGTGAGAATTGAGTCTCTCAGTATTAAGTAAAAACCACAGATTTCTGACTCAAGATATGTGATCTTACATCTTAAATGTTTCATCTCAGATATTAAAGCTCCATGGTACGAGAAACAGATTATCTGGAGAGATGTCACCAGGACTACAGCCGTGACATCATGTGCTCCTGCACCAGCACCTTAGCCTTTGACATACCCCTCTTCTTACAGATTTACGTTACTCGATCACAAGTTGAATTTGTTATCATTTCCATAAACTTCACACGAGAATTCAGAAGTAGAAGGCATCAAAATTGAGGCCTACCTAAAAACAGCTTACCAGCAGTTGGTGGCCTTAGAGAAGGGCATAATATTAAAGTCATTTATTGCAATGATTTGTCTTCAGATAAAGCTGAACCTCCCATACTGACTTGTCAATGTAAGAATGCTTTGGCTAATCTAGTTTCTGTTGTTCATACTTTCATTATATGAACAGAAGTCTTTGAAGTTAAATAACAGCCTTTTGCAAATTTTGACTGAAGGAGCACTAAAAACCTATCTTAGTGAATTCCTCGGTCTTTTAACTTCTGTTTCATGCCTTCCCTGTCCCTTTAACCTTCTGATCATAGATGCCACTTTTCCTTCACCTAGGCAAAAACACCTGCCAGAACCATCTTTTGTCTCCAAACTGGCATCCAGTTACTGTTCACTCTGATGTTTAGAGCTGTTTTCTTGTTATCCATACCCAATTTTTTTCTGAATCTATTCAATCTACTATCTATTAAATTAGGCAAACCAAATACTGGGCTGCATTAGGAGAAAGATGGCCAGCATACTTAGGAAAGGTATTACTCCCACCCTGTTCAGCACTAGTGAGGCTGCCCTGAGATACCACGCCTAGTACTATGCCTCCCAGTTGGAAAGTCATGTGGAGAAATGGGGAAAGGTCTTACAGAGAACAAATACGACGGACAGAGGCTGTGAGCAGGTGCTCTGTAGGGACAGGTGGAGTGATCTGGACTGGTTAAATTTGTTGAGAGGGGACTGAGGGTTGTGTACAGCTAGCTACTTATAAAGCAATACCAAGATTAGGGAGCCAAATGCCTCCTAGTAGTGACAAATGGTACAACAGGAAGCATCAGTCACAAACTGTTCCTTCAGAGGTTCAGTTTTGAAGAAACTTTTTCACTAACAGAGTAGCACAGCACAAGAAAAGGTTGTGCAGAGACACTGTGTCATCTCCTTTGTTGGAGGCTGTGAAGACCTAGCTAGGAACAGCCACAGCTGATCCAAGGTCAGCAGTGTTCCTGGCTTTGAGCAGGAGGTTGCTCTAGATGGCATCCAGTAGAACTATTTATGATCTGTGATTTGAATAATCTATGCCAGCATCAGCCATCAGTCAGCTAGAAAGTTTGTTTCAGCTCCTAGGGAGCAGATAATGCTAAGAGCCACAAAGACTCCGCAGCTCAGCTTTAGTGATAGACTCAAGAGTCCATGGAATGAAACAGCAGAACAGAGAGAATTAAGGTTGAAAAATATTCACAGCGTTAACAAACATCTCAACACTTTGTCAGTTATTTACTTTCATGTTTCTTATAGAAAGGGAGAGAAATTTATCTTTTGCTTTTCTTCTTTTTTTAATTCCTTGTTCCAGTTCTTTAAAGTTTTGACTTGTGATTTGTCTTTGCCAACAGGCTGCCTCGCTCAGTACCTCTTGATGAAGATATTAGGGTGATTAAATACTTCTTTGTAGTTATTTATGCTCTCTTTTGTTTTCAGATCAGGCAAGCTAGCACACTATAGTGTAAGTAATTGTCATGTTTCAAGCCTAGCCAGCAACAAAATACGATGCAGCAGCTTGCTGCATCCAGTGGAATGGGGACGAGAATTGAAAAAACATAAAAACCCATGGGTTGAGAAGAGAAGAGTTTAATAATTAAAAGGAAGTAAAATATAATAATAATATAACAACAGCAACAACAATAATAATAATTGGAAATGGAGAGAGAAAAAAAGAAAAAAAAAAAGACAAAAAGGAATACACCCCTCTCAAACGAAAAAAAAAACCAAAACCCACAAGTGATGCACAATGCAATTGCTCAACACCTGCTGACTGATACCTAGTCTGACCCAAGCAGTGATCTGGGCCTTCCAGGTAACTCCCCCAGTTTATATACTGGGCATGACGTGCTGTGGTATGGAATACCCCTTTGGTTAGCTTGGTTCAGGTGTCCTGTCTCTGTTTTCTCCTGGCTTCCTGTGCCCCTCCTCACTGGCAGAGAATGAGACTGAAGAGTCCTTGATTGGAGTTAAGTGCTATTTAGCAACAACTAAAAACATTTGTGTGTTACCAGCATTGTTCTCCGACTAAAGCCGAAACACAGCACTGCACCAGCTACTAGGAAGGAAATCAACTCTACCCCAGCTGAAACCAGGACAGTAACAGCCATACATCCTCTTTTTATAGGCTGGATTTATTGGGGAAAATCTTCTTCCTCTGTCCCTATTTCCTCAGGCTAATACAACATATGCTCTGGATGATTTGATGGAAATCAAGTATTACACTTCAGTCCTTTCCAATATATTCTTCAGCTTTCAGCCCTGCCATACAACCTTCATCTCACTGATGTTACAGGGGATTCAGTCACCAGCCAGAAATGGGATAAAACAGGAGAATTGAAGCAGCTAGATCAACACTGAAGCAGTAAACCAAATTAGAACATGTTCAACTCATTCTATAGGTTAATAGACATAGTTGTGGCAGATTGCTCCTGGCTGGACACCAGGAACACACTAAAGCTGCTCTATTCCTCCCCTCCTCAGCTGGATACAGGAGACAAAACATAAAGAAAGGATCATGGATTGAGATAAGGACAGGGAGAGATCAGTCATCAATTACCCTTACAGGCAAAACAGACTTGTCTTGTGAAAAAAAAAAAAAAAAATTAATTAATTTATTACCAATCAAATCAGAGTAGGATAATGATAAATGCTCTAAAATCTTAAAAGACCTTCCCCCACCCCTCCCTCATGATTTTCTCTACCTCCTCCCCCATAGCAGCAGAGGGGAATGGGGAATGGGAGTTGTGGTCAGTTCATCACACATCCTCTCTGCCACTCCTTCCTCCTCAGAGCGAGGACTCCTCACACTCTTCTCCTGCTCCAGTGTGGGATCGCTCCTATGGGAGACAATTCTCCATGGACTTCTTCAATGTGAGCCTTCCCACAGACTACAGTTCTTCATGAACTGCTCCAGCATGGATCCCCTCCATGGGGTGCAGTCCTTCAGGAACAAACTGCTCCAGCATGGGTTATCCCCCGTAGCAGGGTAGTGTGAATAATCCACCAGCTGTCTACAGAATTGAGCTCCTTTAATATAATGACTTGTGCCCACCCTCACTGTGGGCTGCACCATGGAATGCAGAGGAATCTCTCCTCCGCTACCTGGAGCAGCTCCTCTCTTCCTTCATTGACCTTGGTGTCTGCAGAGCAGTTTCTCTCACATATCCTTGCTCCTCTCCCCACCTGCAATTGCTCCTGTGCAGTAACTTTTTCCCTTCTTAAATACATACACCAGGGGAGCTACCACCATTGCCGATGGGATAGGCCTTGGCCAGCAGTGGGTCCATCTTGGAGCTGGCTGGCACTGGCTTTATTGGACATGGGGGAAGCTTCTAGTAGCTTCTCACAGAAAGCACCACTGTAGTTCCCCCCACCACCAAAACCTTTCCCTGCAAACCCAATACAAGAGTAAATAAAAAATGGACTTCCATTGCACCCGCCTAAGAATACGACTGTATTAGATAACACTGTGTAAGAATTTCCAGTAAGTAAGGGTAATTTTCAAGCCTCATGAGTAAGTGCTCGAAGAACGGATTATATGTCAAGAGATAAGCAGTGGTCTGGTCTACCAGCTAAGATAGCAATGCTAAAGTAGAGATACTCAGCACCTTTCACTGATAAGCAAATGTAAGTAAGATTTCTAAACACATGAGAAATGTGATATACCAGCACAAATCAAAACTGCCCTTTTCACCAACATTTTTACAAAGTAGTATTTTAATCATTTTTTAAGTTTCTTTAAACTGGGACTGGAGTTATCTCAATGCATCTAAAAGCCTAACATTTACTGTGTTTTTTAAGAAAATATGCCAATTCTGCACACTTAGCTATGTAATACTCTGGTCGCTTTCAGCTTAATTTAATTTAACTCAAGTATTAGGTTTCCAGAACATTAAGACAATACTGAAATAGAAACTTCCAAGATCAAAACTGACTGAAATCACAGAGAGGATTGAATGGCAAAGCAACCTTTTCTTCTTCTCTTGTACATATGTTGTCCACCTGCCCCTGCTCTGAATACTTGGCCAACTATACTGGCATTTCATGTTACTTTTTCTATGCGATTTGGCATTGCACTTTTCTGCTAGAGTGGTTTTTCCTATTTGGCCTAAATGTGAGCTTGTGCCTGGGGTCCATTACATAGAAGGAGATCAATTCTGTAGACAGCTGATGGATTATTGCCACTATCCTGCTACGGGGGATAATCATGAAACGGTTAATGGTCTGGATTTACAGTCTTGCAAAGACTTTTATGCAAGAAGAAGGTCAGAATTGTAAAAGTTATTTCCAGCTACATTGAGAGAGTTAATTCTCTCTCTGCAGCTGAGTTTTCCCTCTCAGGTATGCTTCCATGGTAACGTATTCTTAGCTACTGCAAGGGTGAAGTTAATCTCAGAAGTTTAGCTTTCCATTTGCTAATTTTCTGCACCGAATCTTATTTGAGATCCTAGTAGTGCATAATACAAGTCTTTGTGTTACTTTTACTTTCTGATCTATTTCTAATTATCTTGTTTCTAGTAGCATTTTTTTTAAAAGACTGCTGTATAAAAGAGATTAATTTTAAGAAAACAGTTTTTGAATGAATATAAACTTAAAAGTAAATAAGTGAAATTAGATTAAATCATACTCTATAGTTAATGAACCACATAAATTTAATAGTAGTGGACGGACATCATTTGAGTTACAATAGGTGGATAATATCTTGAAAAAAGAAAGACTGTGCACAACCAGATGCTAAAGCATATTCTGATATTAGCATTTGTGGAAAATTTCAGCCAACACCTTGTTGCTCACATCAAGATAATTCTTTTTTTTGGGAGGACTTCCACAAGTTCTTTGCCAAATAGCTTTGGTAATAAGTGAGCTATATAATTTTACCATTGAAAACAGAATATTATGCAAGGTCTATATTTGAGCATCCATCAGTGTTGATGAAGAATATCCAGAAATAACTGGATAGTATAATACTTATTAAAAGCATCAGAGATGTTTTATAACTGTCAGTCTAACAAATTAGAAAAATCTAATCTGTACGAATTTTTGCACATTTTATTTGTTTTACAGGCCTTCTAGGTGGAGCCTATGATTTTGCAACTGCTTTCCTGCTAAAGGACTACACTCCCAGCAAAAGGAACATTTGCATTATGTAAAATGTGATTTTGGTTTGTTCAAAAGCTTTCTAATTCTGGAGAATCTCAGGTTATCATCAACGTAGTTAGATCAGTTAAGTCATGTAGAATATAGGGAATTTTCACAAAAAACAATCTTGAGGAAATTTCCCAACACCTTATAGGAACTCTGCAGCAGAATGAGGATCTCCAGAGGGACATTTAGAAGTATCTTTAACAAAAAACATTTTTCCTTCTTGTCTTACTGTAGATGGTTTCCAAAATAAGCATCAAATGGGAACTGCAACTGACAGATCTTTTTTATTGCAACTCCCTTTTTTGTATTCTGAACAGGTGCACAACAAGCCTGTGGTCCTACTGAAAGTAGGATTTGACCAGTTTATTTTAGTAACTGTAAATAAGGTTCCATTGGATTTGAATGGACAATCTTTTTTTTCTGATACTCTTAACTTATAAGCGCCTGATGTTATATAAGTATTGTCACTTCTCAATATGTAAGTATGAAAGAGAAAACCACTTGTCTGTTGTGGTTGCAACGACAGCCTTCCAAACATGAACACAAGTAAATGTTGAAGTCCATTTATTTATTCTCCTCCCATCCCCTCACTTCTGTTGACCTTACATGGCTTTCTTGGGTAATATGAGATCGAGCATTGCGGTTGTAAAAGGTAATTAATTTCAACCCTATTTAACAGCTAAGCAGAAAAGCAGTTTTTAGGCTTTTGGTACATTATACTGCTAATGGATTTTCATGTTCTTAGATATAAGTAATTGAATTTCCCAGTACAATTTAGAACTGTAATAAGCATATCAAAGAATAATTACCTAAAAATGAATAAAAATGCATTACACACATGCTTTTTTCATTTTTACGAATTTGGTTAAACCTTCTCCCTGCCTCTCCATTTATTTGGTCACTTAAAATTGTATGCTTATGTAAAAAAAGGATATATCCATTTATTGTAGTTAAATCTGTGTCAGCTGTATGAAAGTGCTTAATAAAAGGGAGAAAAATAATCTTTCTCAAGTTATGAATCCCAGTAAATTAAAAAAAATAATAATTTCTCCCCTTTTGCTTCCTTCTTTTCTCCTTCTCAGTCTTTCTCTGAGCAGGAGCACTCCAAAATACATTTCAGGCTCAAGAGAAGGCACTGTAGTTTCCAGAACAATTCAATGTAATAAGCAAAAGTGGATGGAATAGGAAAAGAAGCAGGCAATTTATCACAGATCTGATCAGCAAAGTCTCATAGCAGAAGCTTGGAGCCTTATCAGTAATAGGAGTTGGAAGTTCTAGATTTTCTCATACACAATGTCATGGTGCTAGTGCAGCACTCTTAATTATGTCTACAGTTTTAAAAGCAAAAGGAATGTGTCAATAAAACTATTCTATGATTCTATAATTCTAGGATTCTATAAATGACAAAAATAACAGTGGATGCTTGTAATCACTTTGCAGAGGTTTGTTTTGTTCAGCCAGACCGAGGTATTCCAAGCATCTATATTCTATTTAATAAAGTCAACTTTCAATATGCAATACTTTAAGGAACAACTCCAACAGATCTGTCTCTTCAATAAGCTTTTACAAAATTCATTTAGGAGATTTAACAAAAAAGTACCCGTTAGGTTTTCCAAAGAATGCTTACTGGAACATCAGAGATGTGATCCATCAGTTTTCTACTTGTTTGCGATGGGAAATGATTCTTGACTTTCTGATCACTAGGCTTGAAAGATCAGTCTTTTAAGAGAGTCTCAAAACTTTTAGAAGGAAAACAATAGGGCATCTTTTCTCATAGTGGAACATAAAATGATAGAATTTCATATCAGTATTTTTCAGTATCGCTCTGCAAAGTAGTAGCTCTTTAATAGCTGTTTTCTCATTTGAGGTAACTGATGATACCAAATACTAGGAGCAAATGTTTTATTAGTGGGCTTTTTTTTTTGTAGCCAGTTCAGGGGTGATACTATTCAAAAGCAGAACAATTACTCTCCAACAGTTTAGGTATTCTGAAATGTAGACTCATAGTGTCAAAAGGGCAATTGTATCTGGACATTTGAGTCTGAAACCTCAGGAAGAGTTGCAAAGCTGTAATGTGGGCTGACAGTACTTCCTTTAGGAAGTGTAATTACTGGCCTTTTTCTTCCACAGCAGGGAAACTTTTTTCAGCTTGTGTCACCATGCATCAGCCACACTATTTCTGTTCTTCTTCAGCTGGTAGTTGAAAAAATAATTTTCTTTTTTTTAATTGTCTACTTGCATGTGCTCAGTAGCTGCAATTCAGGGGAAAAGGCAACTTGCATATACAAACAATGGTCAATCAATCACTGAAGTCATTGATAAGGAAACAACATGAACCTGTTCTCCCATCCTGATTTTTAAACCACAGCCATAAAATCATGTGTCAGATACCTCTTCCAGATCAAGCAACTCATGTACTTCTTACGTCGGAAGTTAGAGCAGCAGCCCAGATGTGCTGGAGGCAAGTCCCTCACACCCCCCAAGCTGGCATGGAAAGAAATTAGGATGGCATTTTCCCCCAATTCTGGATGGTTTCTCTCTGACATAAAAAGAGAAAACACACCCATTCCCACTGTAAGAAAGTGGGAATACATCAGCTGACCACAGCCGGAGTGCGTTTCCAGTGGAATAATGAGTTGCGTACTGTGGACTTCATATTACCCAGGCAGGAGAAGAGAAAAGGTGGTGAGCTAGAAAAGGTGGTGAGCTAGAAAAGTGGTGAGCTAGAACAGCTGATTTGCTTAGGAAGATTTACCAGACTCCAGCCACCAGACAAAAGCAGAGCTGCTTTCTCCTTAAAGTCCTTTCCAGCAGGATGCAGTTCAACACCTTTTACTCACACAACACTCATGCTGGCCTTTACGGTATCAGGAGCACAGGGGACCATGGGCTGGAGATGTCCAGGCGAGGTGACAGCACAGCAGGTGCCCGGGCAGGCTGGGCAGTCAGAGAGGATAGTGGCCAAGGCAACTCCCAAGCCTGAGGTGAGTCCCTCACCAAAGCCTCTCCTGGCTACTCCTCAGCTGGCTCCTGTCTGGCAGCCACAGCCTAGGTCCTGCCATAGAGGGGAGGCAGAGCCCACACTGCAGCCTGCAGGGCCCTTCCCTGCCTGGAGAAGTTTAGCTATGTCCGTGCTGCTCTTGGTCAGTAATGGGTTAGTGCCTATGAGAGTCCCCAGGGTGTAGCTCAGATAGGGAAAAGAAATGTGACAGTAGTCTAATTCACAAAGCCATGCCTTAAGTCCAGATAGAGCTAGAGTCTGAAATGACAACTGCTCAGAAGGACTGAGACAAAGGAGGAAGAGATTTACATTTAACTGAGAACTTAAACAAAACAGGCTTGAGAAAGCTGTGTAGCAGCTTTTCATAGTTAAGGCTGCGGCCAGCAGTGCAACTGTGATGGACATAAAACACAGAGATCGTATTCTTGTCAAAACTAGCCTGTTAATATAAGCAGTTAGAAAAAAACAAACCAAAACCCCAAAACCTAAACCACACACTACAAACCTACATGAAAAAGTCCTTTTTTTTTTTTTTTTTTTTAAGAGCAAGCTATATTTGTGTTTGCTGAGATGATTTTAATCTAGCCAGTTTAGGAAATGTGGGCATTTCAGCTGCAACCTTTGTTGGCCATCTTGTTGCCGCAAAATCCATCAGAGATCTGGGTAGCCTGGACTGAGTCTCAGCAGCCACTGGGCAAGTGACTTGTGTGAAGGATGTCACAACTCCATTGATGTCCTTGTTGCAGGAAGAACATGCAGAGTACAGAAGTCTCACAAGAAGATTAAAATTTCATAGATTTAATTGTAGCTTTTTGGTGACATATCAGAAAAACCTATCGATTCCACAGCGGAAGGATTCCTTTTAATTTCCCCTCCTGCTTTTGACCTATGTGGTAAGGAGTAAATCATCCGTAGCCCTGAATGACAATTGACGCCTTGGAGCTACTGAACCTGAAATAATTAGCTTTTGTGAACAGACCTATGTTGCAATGTGAACAGGTTTACAGATTCAAGCTATTATGCAGGCAAGAGGATTTAGCCTGTAGAACTGAACTCCAGCAAATGTTGGTCTCAATGAGAGTTCATTACCATCATTACAGTTTGTCAACAGCAGTCACACTAATTTTGACTGCCAGAATAAAAGTAGTTGGAATCACCCGTGCTGCAGTGCAATGAAAATGCACATTAACAAAGCTGATACCATCCCTGGTTACTAAAAGCAGCCTTTGCTCCTACAAGCTTCATGTTTACTATTAAGTCATTGCAATGCACCCAAGAGATAACACACCTCCTGCAGAGACTGAAAGGTGAACTACAGTCTGGGTTTCCACTTGTCTATTTAGACTAATCTCTAAGCTAAATTTACTGATGTTCACCCAGAGCATCTATTCAAGGTAAATATGTAGCACTAACTTGGAGAACCAATATCAATTTTGTACCTTTGATCGTGAAATTTTAAAGTTATATCCATCTTACTGCACATAATTTTTTTTTTCACCCACAACACAGCTTTTCTGGTTTTATACCTTCCCAGATACAGCTGTATTTCTAGAACTGCTCTGTGACTATCCAGCTTAATGTTTATTCATTGTGAAAGAAACTGTTTTTTCCCAAAATCTGCTTCACAGGCTTGAAAAATTCCCAAATACATTCCTTATCTGTTCTGAGAGGGATGGGATATTTGCTATCTCAGCTCCGCATGTGCAAGCCATAGCTAGGGAATTCTTTTGAAAATATTAGACATCTGGCTAGCCCAGATTTTGTAGACGTTTGGAGAAAATTCTCATAGCTTTGCATTCAGAGTGGTGTTTGAAGTTTGAGTAGGAAGTATTTTCCTCTCCCCTGAGCTAGCAGTCATCAAGCTCTACAAGAAAGAACATACAGGAAAGAATAATAATGAAAACTCTTTTTCCTGAAAAATTGATACAAAGTCTTCTTTGAACAATGTAAGATCTTTTAAAATGAAAAAAAAAAAAAAAAGAAAGAAACTCAAACCCAACTACTTGGCATTACTAGCTGTGTCAGACAGTTGTAAGCTACATTTATTCACATGCATTGTAAGTTTTAGATCTACAAAAAAACCCAGAAAATAGGCTGAGATTAATCATTTAGATCAACAGTTGTCAGACCTTGTCAAATGCTGAGGTTTACATGGGACGTGGATGTATAGATAAGCCAGAGTAAATTTACAGATTTTTTAAGTTATAAAGTAGTCCAAATGTTATACCTGTTGGCTATGACTACGTGATTTAGAGTGCCAAAGGATTATGATTTGGAGATTTAGAGAAGTGATTTTAGTTCAAGTCAGTTTCAGCTATCAAACAGCTGGGTTTCCTACAGAATACTTTTCTGATCCACACGTCTATGTCTTTGGAGCCTGATTAGGCAGACAGCTAGGAGCTGACAATGACAAGGAACATCGTAACTTTCTCATTTATTAATATGTGGGGTTTTGACACAGATTACCCGGATTGATCTGAGAAATGTACATCCAGAGCAAGAACGCAGGGAAAGTGTTTATGTGGTGGGTGTTTGTGCTGGGGCAGAGTTAATTTTCTTCATAGCAGCTGGTATGGGGCTATGATTTTGACTTCTGCTGAAAATAGTGCTGATAACACATGAATGTTTTAGTTATGTTTTAGTTCTGGTGTCTTCATCATAAAAAGGACATGGAACTGTTGGAACAAGTCCAGAGGAGGGCCACGAGGATGACCAGGGGACTGGAGCACCTCCCGTATGGAGACAGGCTGAGAAAGTTGGGGCTGTTCAGCCTGGAGAAGAGAAGGCTGCGTGGAGACCTCATAGCAGCCTTCCAGTGTCTGAAGGGGGCCTACAAGGATGCTGGGGATGGACTATTCATCAGGAACTGTAGTGACAGGACAAGGGGTAACGGGTTCAAACTTAAACAGGGGAAGTTTAGATTGGACATAAGGAAGAAATTCTTTACTGTGAGGGTGGTGAGGCACTGGAATGGGTTGCCCAGGGAGGTTGTGAATGCTCCACCCTTGGCGGTGTTCAAGGCCAGGTTGGATGAGGCCTTGGGTGGCATGGTTTAGCGTGGGGTGTCCCTGCCCATGGCAGGGGGGTTGGAACTAGATGATCTCAAGGTCCTTTCCAACCCTAACTATTCTATGATTCTATGATTCTATGATTATTGCTGAGCAGTGCCTACACAGAGCCAAGGCCTTTTCTGCTTCTTGTACCACCCCACTAGTGGGTAGGCTGGGAACGTGCAAGAGCTTGGGAGGGCACATAGCCAGGACAACTGACCCCAACTGGCTAAACAGATATCCCATACTATATAATGTCATGCTCAGAATATAAATCTGGGAGAAGAAGAAGGAAGGGGAGGATATTTGAAGTGATGGTATGTCTTCCTCAGTAACTGTTAGGCGTGATGGAGCCCTGCTTTCCTGCAGATGGGTGAGCACTTGCCTGTCAATGGGAAGCAGAGAATGAATGCCTTGTTTTGCTTTACCTATTAAACTGCTTTTGTCTCAACCCATGAGTTTTCTCATGTTTACCCTCTCAATTCTCTTGCGTGTCCCACCAGGGGAGAAATGAGCAAGCAGTGATGCAGCGCTTAGTCACTTGTTGGGGTTGAACCACAACAGTATTGACACCTGCAAGGCCTATAGCAGAATCCTGAAAATAATTTGCTCTCCTGTTACCATGTGACTGAGAACCTCTATCCTTGAAAAATAATATTTAATGAAAGCCACAAATCTTCAATATATTTTAATCTAGTTTGCACCACACGCCATTGTTCATCTTCTTTGCCAACTCTTCTGCATTATTGTCACCACTTGAGCATCTAACTAAAGTGGTGTTTAATATTAAACTAGAGGGTTCATCGCTTTCCTTGTTATCTTATCCACCAGCAGTCAAAAACATATTTTCATCAGAATTAACACTAACAGTTCCTTTAATTGATATTAGGTATGTTAGGTCACTAATGTAACAGTTTGCATTGTCTTCTCAGTATGGGTTAAGCTTCATGTATTCATTTACAAACTCTTTTTGAACTGAAGATGTGGACATTCACATAAAGTCACAGGACATTAACTGTGAAGCATTTACTGATTTGTTAGGATGGTTATGCATCCATCTTTTGTCAGCAAAGTAATATTAGAGGAGCTTTTTAAAATCTACCTAACATACTGTCCTGGGTTCAGCAGTAGCAGTCAGTTTTTCTCCTTTTTAGTAGCTGTTGCAGCACTGTGTTTTTGACTTTCAGCCTCGGAACAAAGCTGATAACACTGATGTTTAGACTGACCAAAGACTTTGTGAGTCTCATGCTCTGCCAGGGAGGAGGAGGGGCCGGGAGGAAGCAGGGACAGGACGCCTGACCCAAACTAGCCAAAGAGGTATTCCATACCACAGCACGTCATGCCCGGGGATGTAACTGGGAGCTACCCGGAAGGGCACGTCCTCTTTTCGGTCGGGCTCTTTTTCCGGCGAGCGGTATCATATTTTCTTCCCTTGTTATTTCTCTTATCATTATTATTATTGGTGGCAGCAGTAGTGATTTGTGTTATACCTGAGTTACTGGACTGTTCTTATCTCAACCCGTGGGAGTTACATTCTTTCGATTCTCCTCCCCATCCCTCTGGGGAGTGGGGGGGGGGAAGTAGACTGCGTGGTTCTAATTTACGGCCTGGGCTTAAACCACGACAGTTCTTTTTGGCGCCCAACGTGGGGCACGAAGGGTTGAGATAACGACAGATCTGACCGGAGTGTGTCTAATCGTATTTGTGATAAGCATTCAGTGTTTTAGATTAATAGTCACTCGTCACAATGCTGATTTATTGGCTCTCAAAGTTGTTGTTTTTGATCTCACAGTCTCAATATGCCGTAGGTTACTTAGAGCCGGTATTTGCTGTGTTGGTGTTTTTCAAGTGTGGGGCTTGGGCTAAGGTTGTTGTCTCGTTGTATTTTGTGACAATGACTTGTAATACAATAGAAGGATTGATCATGAAACTGATCTGGCTTGTGTTCCCAGTGTGGTCACCACCTTTATACTTTGGGAGGTATATAATACAAATGCTTAGCAACTATACATCTTTTTTCTCCTTCCTGGGTGGTCAACCTATGAAGGAGACATTCTTTTACCCTCCCAGTGCCCCTCCCAGACCGTTTACAGCATCGTTTGAGAGTTTTGAAATTTTTGAGTGGCCTTTTAATATTGTTGAGACCTGTTTGCTGATTGTGATGGGGGTCACCATGTTGGCACGCATACAGAGTGTGTTTTGTTCACAACCATTACGTCTGATCTCAAGAGTTAAGCAGAGTCGGGTTTGGGTCTTGTCTGGGGTTAGACGACAAAATAGGGGGACCGAGAGATTTTCCCCGAGGCTGGACAGCCATGAGTGGCAAGGTGTGTGGGATAGTATGGGCAAGTACCTAGGTCAGTGGGCCCCTCCAGTGTTTTGGAATTTCACCACCGAACAACTGCAAAATCCAGAAGAATTAGTAAAACACTTAAATGAGGTGTGCTGTCATCCTGGTCATACCAGAGAGGGACAAATCATGTCAACGTGCTGGGGCTTGGCCTATGCTTACCGGGCCTTGTTCAACACTATCCAGCACCTTCAAAAGGGAAAAAATGTCCCTGGATCTGAGGGCGAAGCAACAGACAGCGCAGCTACTCCAGCTCCGAGCACAGCAGCTACACCACCCCCAGCGACAAGTACAGCCACTACTCAAACTTCGACTGCAACAGACAGTGCAGCTACCCCAGCTCCAAACACAGCAGCTACACCACCGCCAGCGACAAGTACAGCCGCTACTCAAACTTCAACTGCAACAGACAGCGAAGCTACCCCAGCTCCAACCACAGCAGCTACACCACCCCTAGCAACAAGTACTGTTGCTACTCAAACCACAGTGATGACTGCAGCTAAACCAGAGGACCAATTCGTACCAATATCGATTGCCCCCGTACGCAAGAGAAAAAGCAAAAAAGAGGCAAGAAGGGTGAAGCGAGATGAAGAAACAATGTATTCACCACTCAGGACAGCATCTGGTCAGGAGTCATCATCACATGACGAAGAAGAAGAAGAAGAGGTGACTTCTCGACCTCGGACCTCAACCGAGCTACGGAATATGCGAAAAGATTTTACCCGTCAACCAGGGGAGCACATCATCACCTGGTTGCTGCGATGCTGGGACAATGGGGCCGATGGTCACGAACTAGGAGGTATGGAAGCCAAGCAGCTGGGATCACTTGCTAGAGAAGGGGGAATTGACAAAGCAATTGCAAGAGAGAAAAAGTCCCTCAGTCTTTGGAGGCGGCTCTTGGCAGCTGTGAAAGAAAGATTTCCATACAAGGACGATGTTATGAGTCGTTCGGCCAAGTGGACTACTTTAGACAAAGGCATCCAGTCTCTGAGGGAATCAGCCATCATAGAGATGATCTATCACACCAAACCGAATAACGGAGATATACCCATAGACCCAGATGAAGTCGAATGTACACGACCCATGTGGCGAAAACTTACACGGAATGCACCGTCATCATATGCCCATTCATTGGCAACAGTAACCTGGGGTGACATAGTAACACCAACAGTGGATGAAATGATTCATAAACTCCGAGAGTTCGAAGACAATCTCACCCCTTCCATCATCTCAGCTGTGGAAAAACTGTCCCAGGATGTCAAACAATTGAGGGACGATCTATCTGATTTATCCAGCTCCTCACGTGTACCAACACAGGTCTCAGCTGTTAACAAAAGACGTCCTATTGTTCGAGACAGAAGATATAGAAGGCAAACACCACGGGCCACCCTATGGTTTTACCTGCGGGATCATGGAGAAGACATGACGAAGTGGGATGGAAAACCTACTTCAGCTTTGGAGGAACGGGTGCATGAATTGAAAATAGGAACAAGGGTCAAGACTAATCATCCCATGAGAGCTGCGGCTTCAGTCTCTGGTGAGCAGGTTCCCAGATGGAGTGGAAGAGCTGATTTTACTCCAGCTCCTATGATAACGAAGAATAATCCCTTTCAATACGACTTAGGTGTCCAACGTTGTGATGACTGTTAGAGGGACCCTGCCTCCAGCCAGGTGGAGGTAGGGGACAATCGGATTTACTGGACTGTGTGGGTCAGATGGCCTGGCACATCAGTCCCACAGAAGTATAAAGCTCTCGTAGTTACCGGTGCACAGTGTACCCTGATGCCGTCAAGCTGTCAAGGGGTGGAACCCATCTATATCTCTGGAGTGACAGGAGGATCCCAAGAGTTGACTGTACTGGAGGCTGAGATCAGCCTGACTGGAAGGAAATGGCAAAAGCACCCCATTGTGACTGGTCCAGAGGCTCCATGCATCCTCGGCATAGATTACCTCAGGAGAGGGTACTTCAAAGACCCAAAAGGGTACCGATGGGCTTTTGGTATTGCTGCTTTGGAGACTGAGAAAAATGAGCAGCTGTCCACCTTGCCTGGTCTCTCAGAGGATCCTTCTGTTGTGGGGTTGCTGAAGGTCGAAGAACAACAAGTGCCAATCGCGACCGCAACAGTGCACCGGCGGCAATATCGCACCAATCGAGACTCCCTGATTCCCATCCATAAGCTGATCCGTAGTCTGGAGAGTCAGGGAGTGATCAGCAGGACCCGCTCACCCTTTAATAGCCCCATATGGCCAGTGCGAAAGTCTAACGGAGAGTGGAGACTAACAGTAGACTATCGTGGCCTGAATGAAGTCACACCACCATTGAGTGCTGCCGTACCGGACATGCTAGACCTTCAGTATGAACTGGAGTCAAAGGCAGCCAAGTGGTATGCCACGATTGATATTGCCAATGCATTCTTCTCAATTCCTTTGGCAGCAGAGTGTAGGCCACAGTTTGCTTTTACTTGGAGGGGCGTCCAGTACACTTGGAACCGACTGCCCCAGGGGTGGAAACACAGCCCTACCATTTGCCATGGACTGATCCAGAATGCACTGGAACAGGGGCAAGCTCCAGAACACCTGCAATACATTGATGACATTATTGTGTGGGGTGATACAGCGGAAGAAGTCTTTGAGAAAGGGAGGGAAATAATCCAAATCCTGCTGAAAGCTGGTTTTGCCATAAAACGGAGTAAGGTCAAGGGACCTGCACAGGAGATTCAGTTTTTGGGAATAAAATGGCAAGATGGACGTCGCCAGATCCCTACAGATGTGATCAACAAAATAACAGCAATGTCTCCACCAACTAATAAGAAAGAAACACAAGCTTTCTTGGGTGCTGTGGGGTTCTGGAGAATGCACATCCCAAATTACAGTTCGATTGTAAGCCCTCTCTATCATGTGACCCGGAAGAAGAACGATTTTAAATGGGGCCCTGAGCAACAACAAGCCTTTGAGCAAATTAAACGTGAGATAGTTCATGCAGTAGCCCTTGGACCAGTCCGGAACGGGCCAGATGTAAAAAATGTACTGTACACCGCAGCCGGGGAGAATGGTCCTACCTGGAGCCTCTGGCAGAAAGCTCCAGGGGAGACTCGAGGTCGACCCCTCGGCTTTTGGAGTCGGGGATACAAAGGATCTGAGGCCAGCTATACCCCAACTGAGAAAGAGATACTGGCAGCCTATGAAGGGGTTCGAGCTGCTTTGGAGGTGATTGGCACTGAAGCACAGCTCCTCCTGGCACCCTGGTTGCCCCTGCTGGGCTGGATGTTCAAAGGCAGGGTCTCCTCTACACATCATGCAACCGATGCGACATGGAGTAAATGGGCTGCACTAATTACACAACGAGCTCGAATAGGAAATCCCAGTCGTCCAGGCATTCTAGAAGTCATCATGGACTGGCCAGAGGGCAAAGATTTTGGAATGTCACCAGAGGAGGAGGTGATGCGTGCTGAAGAGGCCCCACCATATAATAAACTGTCAGAAAGTGAAAAGCAGTATGCCTTGTTTACTGATGGGTCCTGCCGTATTGTGGGAAAGCATCGGAGATGGAAGGCAGCTGTATGGAGTCCTCAAAGACAAGTTGCAGAAACTGCTGAAGGGGAGGGTGAATCGAGTCAGTTTGCCGAGGTGAAAGCCATCCAGCTGGCCTTGGACATTGCTGAACGAGAAAAGTGGCCAGTACTTTATCTCTATACTGACTCATGGATGGTGGCAAATGCCCTGTGGGGGTGGTTGCAGCAATGGAAGCAGAGCAACTGGCAACGCAGAGGTAAACCCATCTGGGCTGCTGCACTGTGGCAAGATATCGCTGTCCGGGTGCAGAACCTGGTGGTGAAGGTACGCCATGTAGACGCCCATGTACCCAAGAGTCGGGCCACTGAGGAACACCAGAACAACCAACAAGTGGATAAAGCTGCTAAGATTGAAGTGGCTCAGATGGACTTAGATTGGCAACATAAAGGTGAATTATTTTTGGCTCGGTGGGCCCATGACACTTCAGGTCATCAGGGCAGAGATGCAACATACAGATGGGCTCGTGATCGAGGGGTGGACTTAACAATGGACACTATTGCCCAGGTTATTCATGAGTGTGAAACATGTGCTGCAATTAAACAAGCCAAACGGTTAAAGCCTCTTTGGTATGGAGGACGATGGCTGAAGTACAAATATGGGGAGGCCTGGCAGATTGATTATATCACACTCCCATCAACCCGCCACGGCAAGCGCCATGTGCTTACCATGGTGGAAGCAACCACCGGATGGCTGGAAACATACGCTGTGCCCCATGCCACTGCCCGGAACACTATCCTGGGCCTTGAGAACCAGATTTTGTGGCGACATGGCACCCCAGAAAGAATTGAATCAGACAATGGGACTCATGTCCGGAATAACCTTATAGACACTTGGGCCAAAGAGCATGGCATTGAGTGGGTATATCACATCCCCTACCATGCACCAGCCTCTGGGAAAATCGAACGGTATAATGGGCTGTTAAAAACTACACTGAGAGCAATGGGCGGGGGAACTTTCAAGCATTGGGATACACACTTACCAAAGGCCACCTGGTTGGTCAACACCAGAGGATCTGCCAACAGGGCTGGCCCAGCCCAGTCGGAACTTTTACATATTGTAGAGGGGGACAAAGTTCCTGTGGTGCACATGAAGAATTTGCTGGGGAAGACAGTCTGGGTTATTCCTGCTTCAGGTAAAGGCAAACCCACTCGTGGGATTGCTTTTGCTCAGGGACCTGGATATACTTGGTGGGTAATGCAGGAAGATGGGGAAGTCCGATGCGTACCTCAAGGGGATTTGATTTTAGGGGAAAACAGACAATGAACTCAATTGTATGCTGTTGCCTGCTATAGCCATCAACTAGAAGTCTGCAGGGCACCAGCGACTGGCCCTGACTTCCCTCCGACCATCATCCCAACAGAGAATGAACTTTGATAGAACCGGATGAGTTCTACAGTGAAGGAATGATCAGCATCAGCAGGCAACGATCCAACACTGCACACAGCCTCTCCTGCCCTGAAAGACTGTTACAAGAGATGGAGCCCAACATCATGAACCGAACGGACTCAGTAGCTTTATAGGAATTGGTCCGTGCACTAAGATAACAGTGCACTGAAATGAGAGTGAGGGTATATGGAAAATGTGGGATCTGAGCATGACGTGAATGGTATGGAATAAGGGGTGGATACTGTCCTGGGTTCAGCAGTAGCAGTCAGTTTTTCTCCTTTTTAGTAGCTGTTGCAGCACTGTGTTTTTGACTTTCAGCCTCGGAACAAAGCTGATAACACTGATGTTTAGACTGACCAAAGACTTTGTGAGTCTCATGCTCTGCCAGGGAGGAGGAGGGGCCGGGAGGAAGCAGGGACAGGACGCCTGACCCAAACTAGCCAAAGAGGTATTCCATACCACAGCACGTCATGCCCGGGGATGTAACTGGGAGCTACCCGGAAGGGCACGTCCTCTTTTCGGTCAGGCTCTTTTTCCGGCGAGCGGTATCATATTTTCTTCCCTTGTTATTTCTCTTATCATTATTATTATTGGTGGCAGCAGTAGTGATTTGTGTTATACCTGAGTTACTGGACTGTTCTTATCTCAACCCGTGGGAGTTACATTCTTTCGATTCTCCTCCCCATCCCTCTGGGGAGTGGGGGGGGGGAAGTAGACTGCGTGGTTCTAATTTACGGCCTGGGCTTAAACCACGACACATACAATTGTAAAGGCAAATCTGTATACAAAAATGAAACATGATAACTTCATTTTAATTCTACTAAACCCAAGAAAATAGGTTCTTACAGTTGTATAAAAGGTGTATTCAAATGTATCAGCAAACTGATTCAGACAAATTTGAACACATTGTGTTAATTTGTGGTTTGAAGTCTATATCTGAGCTGGGTCTTAAGAACAAAGACATATATCTTAATAGAAGCTATTCCTTATGATAAACTGACAGATCTATAATCAGCCTCTTTGGGCTTCTATCTTCCTGTACAGAGGTGTGACATTTAAACACTACTTAAGAGCTTGTTACTCTTCACTAAAATGCTCTGAACTGTCAAGAAAGATCCACAAAGATATCTAGATTTGCAGATTAGAGCTGCTAAAAATCTTCTGGCTGGTAGAATTTGCAGTAGCACAATGCTTCACTATGAAGCACAATCAATTGATTCTTAAGTGGTCATTATTTGAGAAGTAGACAGTCTGTTCATTAGTGGAACTGATGAAGAGTGAGATGTTAAGAGAGAGTATTTTACTTTCAGCTTTCAGACCTGCAAGGGAAATATGCAGAGGGAAAGTAAGCTGCCAGGATCTCCATTCCTCATCATTACAGCTATATCCTTAGAAATGCAAAGAAAGCAGAGGAACAGCTTTGATGACTTGCCAAAGGCTGCTTTTTGCAGCAATTCATGCCTCAGATACTTTAATCATATCATGGTGCTTTTCCTCAGATACCAGTTTGAGAGAAGTCTAGTCATGAGGGTGCAAGAGCCTAGGCTATTTAGCTTTGATTTATCAGAAGTTTGTGATTCTCCCTCAAACAGGAAAAATCCCAGTCTTTCAAAAAGTGCAGAACTACGAACACAAGCAACACTACTGTCTTCTAGTAGTGTACTTCTTTCACAGTCCTACACAAAAGTGGAATTGATACTACTTGTGAAAGTTGTCAGGATGTATGAGAAGTAGGCTACCCCTTGTAGTGCCCAAATATAACCTCCGCCCTCACTGCAAAACTCCACTGCAATTAGGCTTTGACCCTGAAACCTTAAAAGTATGGTATGAAAAGCTACACTTTCAGAGGACTATTTACCAAAGATGGTAACAGTAAGACTTGCTTTTAAAATGTTGATAATTGCTCTTAAAGGTTTTATTCTGAAGCTCTTGGTGAGAGAGAATAAAACAGCCAGGTATGCCTTCATTTCTATCACTTCTGCTCGGAAACTGGTGAATGCAAAGGATAGGACGAAGGAACTTTCCATGTTAAATATATGACATGGTCATACTCTTGTTCCCCAGCTTCAGAAGGGAGTTTCAGCTCAGGCAGAAAGATCATTAGACGTGTTTGTCAAGCAGATATCAACACAGGATTTTTCTCTGTTCCATGAGGTTCTAGAAATTCCTAGTGCTTTTGAATGTCATGATGACAGCATGAGTAAAATTGTAGCATTTGTTTATTCATTTGACAGACTGCCACATATCTCAGAAGTTGAGGCAGAAAGTTAGAAGGCTTATAACAATAATTAAGATCCACAGTCTCAGTAAATTTGAGATACCTGGGGAACTGATCTTGTGGGATGAGCTTTTGTGTCTTGCTGACCAGAACCTGCCATTTAGAAAAGGCTGCAACAATCTTTTCATATTGAAAATATTAAATATATATATATTTTTATGTAAATATATATATATTTGGGGATTGGAACTAGACGATCTTAAGGTCCTTTCCAACCCTAACTATTCTAAAATATTAGGTAACGGAGCTGTTAAGCTCTCAGTCAAAAACACTTACCTTTTCAAACTTGATATATCTCCATTCAAGACAATAAATTTTAAACTCCATTATGACATCTTGAAAATAACAATAATTTCTTTTGGTTACATCTTCCTGTTAACATGTCATCTACAGAATTGACAGTACTGCCACAGGACCTGTAGCACAATTGTTTTCATTTCAGATTCTTAGAGATCAGTGAGGGATACTATTAGCTCCAAGTACCATATGACAATAAAAAAGAAGCTCTAACATATCTAAATATTATAGCTGTCAATTTGCACTTTAGATATCAGTTGTGATTTCTGCTATTTTTTGCATCTGTTCATAGATTTGGCTTCTACCTGTGCTGCAGTTTTCTTTGATTTTATACCAAGAAGTATATGTCAGAAAATATTTACAATTTAGTATTTATTTAAGAAATCTTGGCAAGATGAGTTTTTTGGTTGTTTTTGTTTTGTTTTGTTTTGTTTTCCAGTTCAACAATGTATCACAAGCCTTCCCCCTGCTCTTGTAAGAGCCAGTTTGAAATGTGAGAATTTGGTTAAAATTGAACAGTTTCTTCTCTTTTCTCTTAGTGATGCTTTGTGGTATATTCCCAGGGGTAGATGTAAAAACACATTACAACTGGAAGCAAGTATGTTCAGAATAATTTATTCTGTCTGAAATTGGACATGCTTGATGCATTCTAATAATACAATTTTCTTTTTTGTTGTATATTGCATACAATGATGAAATATGTATTGCATCTGATGATCCTAAACAACTAAGCAATTGTCACAGCACTGACAAATCACTGCATAGCAGAACATTCAATGCAGCTGCTGCAAGGCTACAATCTCCTGCAGGAATAATAAACAGGTTGCAGATTCATCAACTCAGTAAGCCTCAGATTTTTATTCCCAAGGAGTTTCTTTCAGTAAGACTCAGCGTATCCATTACCCAAACATATTGACCTACAGTTATTACTTCTCCATTAAAAAAAAAAATCAATGACATGACCTTTCTCAGTCTCTTCACACTGAAATACTATAACGTGAATTCTTACTTCTGAATGAACCAATTGTACTGATGTAGATGAGAATCTCTTGCTCTATGCTTGTGACATCCGACCCAGAAAAGACAACAGAACTCTTTCTGTCTAGGACAATGAGTGAAAAATTAGGTTCTATTATGCATGAGTAGCTCAATAAATTTATTATTTTCTAAAAGAGGCTCTTGAACCTATGCAGCCATCTTCTAGGAAAAAAGGCTCACGTTGGTACTCAGCTGCCTTTGAGGATTATTGCTGATTTTGTTTCTGATGGGTATATGTGATTCTCCTATAAATCAGGTGACAGTACTGCATGACAAATGGAAGATGACCTGTACATTTCAAGGGAATGCACTGGCCATGTAATGGAGTCACTTCTGCCTGGAGATTTGAAGTGCCACTTGATTAAATCACCCTCAGGCAGACTTGGAGGCTGGAGTTCTACTACCTCCAAAGCAACTAACAATGCTAAGTCTGCAACTGCACAACTTAAAGCAAAACATTACGTAGCTTCACCTTTGTGCTGGCCTTGCACACACTACTGCCAACAGATTTCCTTTGAACCAAAAAGCGTGCTTTACTCCAATGCTCCCTTCTGCAGTTTTCACACTCTGGCTCCTCTCCCTCAGTACCTCCAGCTTATGTATCTTGCAGCCTCCCTGACCTCCCCACAGGCAATCAGTCCTGTTCCCAGCCCCTCCCTCAAGGACCTGTGGGAAGGTAATTTGTAAGGCTGACATACTTGGTCCCTTATTACCCAACACTTGACAATACAGTCCCTTTCCCAGATGCCTTTTCTTCCCTCCAGTCCTGAAGTTACCTTATATTCCAACTGTAGCAGCCAGCAGCCAATAATCACAGTCACACTGCTACAGTAGTAGTAAAGAAGTAGTATCACCTGCTTGTCTTTGAAGCCTCGAGTTGTTCTGGCAGTAGCCTAACCTGCTATTTTCTTCATCACAAGAAGCATGGAAGACTACTTTTGTTCCTTGGCTATGACAATTTTGGAAACAACGACAGTCCTTGATCTATGATATCTCAGTTATAAGATCAACATTCCTGTAGCAGTCTTGGACTTAATTTTCTTGGGAGTTCTACTCAAGAGACTAAACACTCCTTAATGTACACCACGATTAATGCTTTTCTTTCCCTTAAAAGCACATGTATGCATAAACCAAGATACAGAACCTTGAAGATTTAGATGTTTTTTCAACTGCTGTAAGCATATCAATTGAACATCATTAATATTTAGACAAAACCATTCATTTTTTATGCTCTTTGTGATCAAGAAAATCCCCTGATGATATTGAGAAATTCTGCTCTGTAATTTCTAGTTATGAAGCAGAATTCATAATACTCTATTTTTAAATTGAGATTAACATGAGTTTTGACAACTTTCATAATTTCTCTAGTTATACCACTATTTTTTATGCAGAGCCAAAAATGTGAATTAACTTTCAATCATAGGTGCATCTCCTAGGCAATAGAACCTTTGAGGTGTGCTTGTACATCATTTCGCAATGTATGGAAAGAAGGAGAAGTTAAGTGGTAACAATCAGTTCCTCCCAGCACTGTTTCACATATATTTTAGCTACCCTCAGCTTTAAACCCTGATTGGTCATTTGCCTAGTTAAGATAATGAAAAAATAAACTTTGCAGATATTTTTATTTCATAAGAGCAAAAGAAGCAAGGATACATTTTAGAATTGTAACCAAAATACACTGACTTTTTTTTATCTCGCCCCTTCTAACCTAATAAAAAATGCAGCATCCCAAAGTTACGTTCTTTATTGCAAGAAGACCCCTACTCAGATGGATTCTGTAGAGCATAAATAACCTTTTCTAAACTGGTGTTTGTCTCTGACATGAGGCCTGTCACCCACCATAAACAATAGCCTCTTCTTAATGCTTGTCTTGCAGCTTTGTCTGGGCTTGCAGCATGGCTTTGTTCAGTCTTTGAAGAATCTTCCGTAAATGGTGATCAATTTTTCCCTTGATTCATGTTACCATTTAAAATTAATTGTGGCAAAGTTTAAATGACAAGCATAACAAATTAAACAAGAGGAGTCCCTAGGCATTTATAATGTTAACAGCTGGAGCACCATAACAAATATTTTTCCAATTTAAAAAGGTCTAGCTCATTAAGTGTGAAGGAAAGATCATTTCAGATTTTCAAATGCACCAGGCTACTAAACAGTCAACTAACTTTTGAGTCTTGTCTTGTTCTCCAACATGAATGTTAATAGAACTTTATTAATTGATCATTATGTCTAAGGCAGAACAAACAATCCATTTCAGACTTAGTAATTGCTTAAATGAGCCAAATTACAGGACACTTTTAATGACAAGTATTACGTTCACAAAGTCAGCATATGTACAGCCTGTATTATACTGTCTGCATTTGAAACTTAAGTTCTGTGCAGTAACCAAAACAATGATTATGCTGCAATAGTGACAGTACTGGTTACAGACAGCTGAGGTTACATTTTCACTTTCATATAAGAAATTGTATCATTCACCACTTTTATCCATTGCTTACTATTTCCAGTCATGCATACTGCAGTTGGTATACATGTTGCTGTTTGGCTTGAATTTTTATGTTCTTAAGGCCATCTTAGCATGCACAGAGTCCACATGTAAAAAAAATATACTTGAGGAAAAGAACCACAGGTTGAGCTGCAGCTTGAAGTACAGAATGTTTTTTATTCTGCCAAACCATATGCTTCACTCTAAGGACAGCATTAGAGATGGCAGAAAGAAAAATTCTGTAAGTTACTCAGGAAAAAAGAAATTCCCAGAAGTAGGAGTAGGGAGATGATAATTTGCAGAGAAGCTTTTAAACAGAAAGGTACAATGCATGGCGTTTCAGCTCAGATGAACCACTACAAAGCAGGAAGTAGCTTCTTGTTGTAGGATAAAATTAGATGAAGTGATGTGACGCTGTATCTAACTGTATGCTAGAGATCCACACAGCCAAGTTCAGAAAGTTCAGAGGCTGAGTTTGTAGGGACAGAGTTTTCCACACTCTATCATTTACCTCCTAATTATGAAAGAAGAGATACTAATACTTTAATCAAGAAGACATAGTGAAGATGGAAACTCTACAGATTTGAGGTAGGAAGATGTTTGCACTAAGAACAGGGAGTTCACAGAAATGTTCAGATTCCATATATATGTACACAATGTTATCTTCAAAAGCAACCACTGCTGCTTAGTTTTTAAACCAAGATAATGTTTATCACAGGTGTTTCATAGATATGCAACAGGGGACATATATTTTGAAGAAAAACTTCTTAAGCAGAAAGTAATGAAGAAAACTCTGTTCATCAAAGATAACTGCAGCCAGTTATCATAACCCTCCGGAGAGGTGGGAGGCAGGCAGATCTGAGCCTGAATGGGAAATCTGTTTAACAACTTTCCTCAGGCGTGGGAAGACTGAATCAAATTCAGAAGATCTTGTTTTCATCCTCTTTAGAAGTTTTACTTGTGTGCAACTGATTCTCGAGAATTCCAGTTTCATGAAACAAGAAGCCCCAGATCAGAAATTCCCAACCTCACTTGAGGTACAAGGATCTAGATCAGGGCCACCCTGAGGATTTAACACTCAAGAATGACGAGCTGTATCTAGCCTGGGAAATAGCCTTCAGCTCCAGCATGTTTAACTGCTTTTCCTTTGAAGATAGTCACACTATGCCTAGAATCAACTTCTATCCATGTGGCAGTGAATTCTGATTTAGATGGAAGTGCTCCTACTCACTATTTTGCCACAAATCTCAGAAAGCATACCACATTTTGAGATTGCATGCATAACCATATAGAGAGAAAGCAGAATCCATGAAGCTATTTTGTCCACGACAAGAGCCGTGTTGATTTATGCCTTGGAAAAATCAAAGTACACAGTTGAATCTAATTCCAGTAGCTTGACAATTTACATGCACTACCAGCTTTCACAAAAAAAAAAAAAAAGAAAGAAAGGGTGGAAAAGGGCAATGGCCCATTTTTCTTTTTTCTCTGCAGTGCACTCCTCTTATTTCTGCAGAGCACATCTTCAAAATGTTATTCCATTCTGTATCTATTTCTGAAGAAATATTTATTCTTATTCTGACATTTAATTGCTATAACCTCTCACTCGATGCTGTGCCCCTTCAAACAAGGAATACAGGCCTGCATTTCTGTTTCTCTTGTGAAAGCCTAATCCTACTGTCTAAGGTTTAAAGATTACACTGGTATTTTTGTATCTTTTCTGTTTCATATCAGAATGCAATGATAGTTTTAAATTCCTTCTACTTGAAAGTGAGTAAGAATCAGTGAACATTAAAGGCAGATTCACTTTCATCCTGAAGAACGATTTATTGCAGGGAAGAGAATAAGATGGTACAATAAATGTAGTATTCTGAAATGCCAGTTTCATTCAACCTGTCTCCACAGGAGAGATTCAGTACAGATGGATTTCAAAACAACAGTGAAAATGAAATTAATGTTAAAGAGCAATTCACTTCCTATGTGGAATCTTGAGATACTACTCTCTTCACATTCCTATGTGGATGCAATTTGCTGCTATTATTCTAGCATATTCAATTTTCTTAAGAACTAAGATCACAACCTCTTGAGGAGTGAATGAAGATAGCAGGAGCAGTTTAACCTGGAATACTGAAATTATATCTGAAGCCATTACCTCCTGAGGAGACAACTGCCTCAAAAAGTAGGCACCATGAGATATGTTTCCCAGAAAAAATGTTTTTACATCATGACAGTTCTTTCCCATTCTTGAGCTATTTCAGCTCAGTGAAGTCTAAACAAGTACTTACATATATTTAAAAAAAATGAGTGCTACCATCTTTCCTGGTGAGTTTCCTTGTCTGTTTTCGTGAGCTTTTCTTTCTCTCAAAGTATCATCATTTTATACAAGATGGACCAGGATGGGTTAGTATAAGATAAAATTTCTTTAAGATAAGTAGGCATCTCCTGAGATCTTTAAAGATCTCTGGTCTACATTAGATGAGAAAATGTGTTCCAAAAACATTTTGAAGTTTCACTCAGAATAATCTCCCTTGAATGCTTTATGCTGCCATTCATATCCAGAAGGAAACTTGAGCAACATAAGAAAACAGGAGGAATAATCATTTTCTCAAGCAAATATTAATATTCAAGCAAATATTGAATATTAATATTCAAGAAATTAAAGAAATTCCAAACCCAATTAAGAAGTCTAGATTATAAAACCTAGTAAGTAAAGATTTGACAGAGCAGTATATCTTTGCAAATCTGTAGAGGTGTCTGCTTTGAAATACATATTAACCCTACCCCTGCCATATTACTGGCATTTCCATACACAACTTAGGAGCACCTCCTGGACATCAGTCAGCAGAGTAAGACATGGGACTCACCTGGCACGTTCCCTGAACAAAGCATTGCACAGTCCATTGAAGTCTAGTATTAGGAAGAGCCTTTAGCAGGTGACATCATGGAATCAAGCTTTTCCCCGAATAAATATTAGGTCCTTTTAGGAAAAAAGACCAAGTTATTTTACACAGTGTATCAGTCTATGTGAGCTTCTTCCAAGCCCCCAGAGAGGAGTTTTACAGGACAAGAGGCAATGTGTACAAACTGAAATACAGGAGGATCCCTCTGAACATCAGGAAACACTTTTTCTATTGTGAGGGTGACCAAGCACTGGCTCAGGTTGCCGGGGTGGTGGAGTCCCCATACTTGGAGACACTTGAAAGCTGACTGGACATGGTCCTGGGTGCCGTGGTTTAAGCCCAGCCAGTAACTCAGAACCACACAGCCATTTGCTCACCACCCACATACACCTCCCTTCCAGGCAGGATGAAGAGAGTCAAAAGAATGTAAACTCCGCTGGCTGAGATAAGAACAGTCCAATAACTAAAATATAATATAAAACTACTACTAATAATAATAATGACAAGGGAAATAAGAAGGGGAGAGAATATAAAACTAAAATGGGAAAAGGAAAAGAAAACAATAAACACAAGTGATGCACAATACAATTGCTCAACACCTGCTGACCGATATCTGGGCCAACGCCAAGCAGCAATTGCTCCCTTCCGGATAACTCTGCCCAGTTTATATACTGGGCATGATGTGCTGTGGTATGGAATACCCTTTGGTTAGTTTGGTTTAGGTGTCCTGTCTCTGCTTCCTCACAGCTTACTGTGTCCCTCCTCACTGGCAGAGCATGAGACTGAAAAAGTCCTTGATTGGAGTAAGTGCTACTTAGCAACAACTGAAAACATTCACGTGTTATCAGTGTTGTTCTCCGACTAAAGCCAAAACACAGCACTGCACCAGCTACTAGGAAGAAGAAAAACAACTATTACAGCCGAAAACAGGACATTGGGCAACTGGCTTTAAGTGGCCAGTTGAGCAAGGGATCAGACCTAGTGGCCTCCAGAGGTCCCTTCCAACCTCAGCCATTCTGTGATTCTCTTTTTATTACTTTTGGGGCAGCTCCCATGGCTGTAATTCACCTGGAGGCAACCTGACTTCCATTCCTAGATCCTAAAACTTTGTGCAGAAGCTATAAGCCTTTACAGAGCCTGTAATTTTCCAGTCTTAGCACTTACAAAGCCCAGGGTTTAGGGCACAAAAGAATAAATACTTATCTTCATGTAAAAGACAGGCTGAAATCCTGAAGGCTTGGTAAGCAGCTAAAGAGAATTTTTAACTCATCATTTGTTTCTGAAGGATCTGGTTGGAATCAATAACTTCTCTTGAGCTCTTCCTGTGTGAAATGACAAATTCCTAAGTCTGAACTTCTACTGATATTTTACTTACATATTTAAAAAATATGGTTTGCTTATGTTTTTCTATGGAAGCTTGAATCAATCAATGCTTCATAGGGCCTAGGTCTTAATTGCTTTCAGGTTTGTGAAGTCTGAAGATTCAAGCAGTCAGGCCCTCTGACCCTTCTTTTGATTCTCAGTGTTCAAAGACAGTAAAGATCCCAGATAAGTAAGTAAAATGTACTTCCCTGAGCCTTTTAATTATTGATGTGAAAGCTGAAGTAGTTCTGCTCCCCATAAGGTATTCTTTGCTGCAAAACATGAGACAGAAAAGTGATTAAGACCCATTTCCTTGGCCAGCCAATAGAATGCATGGATCAAGATGTTCCAGATAGCACCAGAGCTTGATTAGTCTAAGAAAAGCTCAGATATTCATCAGATGCAAAGCAACAGTCATCTCCCCATCTAGCTGGGGTCCTCTGTCAAGGCTGAGTTGCTAGACAAGGAAGCACAACTACAGAGACAAGTGGCCTGAAGGAAGGTATTTTTCCAGCTGAAGACCAATGTTCTCAACATCTAGGGAGCAAGGAGGAAGATGCATGGGGAAAGAAAAAATTTCAGCAGCATATAGTTCCATTGGACAGTATATGCATAGACAGGCCTACCTTCATAGAAGTGAATGTGTTTAGTTTAGAATAGTCCAGCATATTTCTCACAAATATAGGTTAGTCTGCAGAGAATGATATTTAGTCAGAGAAACAATTACGATTTCAAGTACAAAATGAGGAGGAAATATTATTCAGTAACTGTGTGAAAAAAAATTAATTATATTTATGCCTTTTATAGGCAATTATGCAGAAGTATCAGAATAAAGTGTTATTTTAACTTCTGCTGACACAATTTCAATAGGCATCTTTATTACACAAAATATGCACAACAGATCAATGTGAAGTTAATTTTATTTTAATTAAAACTTTCTTCATATTTATTATGAAACCCAGCTCTCATTCACAACAGCCCTTTTGTTCTCAGTGACTCACTGAGTATATCCTCTAAGAAAGGGAATATCATCAGCCAGGAGTTCACAGATCAAGGATGTCTGCTAATAGCACAGTACTTCTTTGGGCTGAATACATGAGCAACTTGGAGTTTCTTAATGTTAAAGTTTTCCCTAGCCTAAAGTACCTCCAATCATAGGACCCATGATGATGGCAGCTGCACTTTTTGTGGTTGGAAGATGCCACTTTGAAATGATTAAGTAAAGATACAAGATCCCACTGTTGCAGCAGTTGTGCTTTTAGGTAGAGGAAGGCAGGGACAGCTTACTTTTCCACTTTTCTACACACATGACAATATTACACAGTTCCCATTGTCAGCAATAAGAGAAATCCCTGGGTTACCTTTTCATTACAAGGGCACATCAAAAAAATGAGATACTGGTCTAAATCCATTTGGGAACCAATGCTATTTACCTAAAGCTACTAAGATGAAACAGTATGCACTGCTCCTGGTTATTTTGGTAGCCCTTCTAGTTTAAGCTATAAAATCCAGCAAAGAGCTGTGAGTGGGGCAGCTAATTTAATTGATAGAGTAGGGTTCTTTTCATAAGCAGAGGGTAACTCCACATCTCACTCTAAAACTGTAAAACTAAAAACTCTACCTGTGTTTTTACTATCTCACTAAAAACACTACCTGTGCTTTTAATGATCCAAGTTTTCAGGAAGCACTGCTCCCCATGTACACACAGCCAACCCCAGGTATGCTTCCCAAAGCCACCTTCCAGTTAATCTCTCTAGTTTCAGGTCTTCTCTCACCCACTAGTTGATTAATCAGAATAAACCCAGTAATGACTAGTCACTATTTGTTATAAATATGCACATCGCAGACCACTTTCCAACACAGCCTGACATTCAAGCAGCTCTCCAGACCCATCCCACAGATTCTTTACCCTCTTCTGCTTTTCTCTTCTCACCATGTCACAAGTCTCTTCACCAGCTACCATCTGCCACAGGCACTAAACACCACTTGTGCCTCATTATTCACCCTCTGGAGTCACTGGCCCCTCAAATTATATCATTTCCCTAGTAGAAGTAGAGCTTATGGCATCTCCTTTTAAATGTCTGTCATCATTCCCAACATTCTTTCTATCTCCTTTATGTAAGAAAGTTATAACTAGTTACACTGAGTTGAGGAAAAGTGCAGGTCTCCTACTGTTGCCCTTACAGCAGACAATTTAAAAGACCAGGAATTGCCGAATAACTTGACATCTTTAAACGGCACACTGAGCTCTGCAAGTAAAAGTAAATGAAGCATTAAGGTAAGCACGAAAGCCTTTCATTTTCTGACAACAAAGAGTTATTTGACTGTATAAGACCAAATGACGTAATTTTATTGACAGATCTGGAACCTTCCAGGTGACTGAAAGAACACCTCTCCGTAAAGACCTACGATAACCTGCTGGAACAATTAAATACTCCAGGAGACAAAAAAGAAAGAACTAATTAAAAAAAAAGAGTATATAATTTTTGTGATTATTCCCTGAGTCTTGTGTCTGTGTGTGCACTTAAAGACTAGCAGGAATGAAATCTGCTGTACACAATTATTACTGATTACTTAATTTTTATAGGAGGTAATGTCCAGACCTTTTAAATGTCTTGAGGTCCCAGGATTCACTTTTCAAAATGAGGAAGTGAGACAACCTTTAGCAGCTGTTTTATTTTCCAATAAAAAGCCTTCTAAAGTACCAAAAGGGCTCAACTTTCAAAAGGGTCAAAATTGTTATAACTTTCCTTTAACCCACAGAAAAGGGAATAACTACAGTTTGCAGGAAATGGTTAATTCAGATGTTTTTGTCTTTGATGCTGCTGTTGCTTTCCTGATTCTCCTTGGACTGTCAGGTAATTTCTACTCAACATCCAGCAACATGAAACTCATCAGTTTCAGATTACCTGGAAAACACCGTGTAAGAGCCCACATTTCCTTCTAGCATCCCCCTTTCCCGTTGTTAGAAAAACCTCCAAAATTAGTAGAAGTCATCATACCCTCTGTCTTTCTCCCAGGCTCAGTGTCGCACAGAGATTTCTCATCTTGGGCAAACTGTGGTGCAAAGAACAGCTGTATCTATTGCACCCTGAGTTGCTGAACTCGATTTTAACTGTGTTTTCCTGCTGCAGCTGTTCTGGAGCTGTCTTTGATCCCAACAAACCTCTGGTTTGCAAACCATCAGTTTTCTCTTTATCTTCAAATAGTGCATTGTTTCTCATGGTTGTGTCCACACTTGATGTGTTTGACTCGATGCACGAGAGGAGATTCCTGGGGTAGACGGCTTTAGCCCAGACCATAGCAGGCTGGGTGAAGACCAGAGAGACTCAGATCAACCAGAACCAAGGAGGCTTCTTTCTTTGTGCAGTGATGTCTTCTGTGTGTTGCCATTGTGTCAGAGAGACTGAGCAGGTACCAGACCTCTCTTCACTGTTGGGTGGTCCAGAAATGTGTGTGTGGGTGAACATGTGCACTCTCTAAAATCTAATAAAGAGTGGGCTTATGCTGCTGCCTCACTGGGAGCATTTTTCATGTCTCCTTCCAGTCTGTCTGTAGAGTTTGCTTTAAGAAGATCAACATAATTGGCACTTATTTGGGGGGAAAGGGAAGATGGAGGACAACAGTAACATTCAATTCCACACTGCGGTGATAGATGTCTCATTTCTTCAGTAGGTTACACATTTTGAGAACTTCTCCATCTCTACTCTTGACTAAATTGTTTCTCTGTCCTCCTTTGACATAATGGTTAGGGTTTAAAGTGGTAATCTACCTTATTACAAAGTGCTGGTAAGAAAACTGTTTTGTCCATAAATTTCTTCTCAGGTTTATGGTTTGCAACTGGAAGATTAATTTTCCAAATGTGGCAATGTCGTGGTTTAAGCCCAGGCCACAAATCAGAACCACGCAGTCTACTTCCCCCCCACCTTTCTTCCCTCCGCTCCCGGAGGGACGGGGAGGAGAACCGAAAGAATGCAACTCCCACGGGTTGAGACAAGAACAGTCCAACAACCAAGGTACAACACAAACCACTACTGCTACCACCAATAATAATAATGATAAAGGAAATAACAAGGGAAGAGAATACAACCGTTCACCGACCGGTACCTCACCCCCACCCTGCAGTGATCCAGCCCTTCTGGGAACTCTCAGTTCTGCATCCTGGGCATGACGTGCTGTGGTATGGAATACCTCTTTGGCTAGTTTGGGTCAGGTGTCCTGTCCCTGCTTCCTCCCGGCTTCTCCTCCTCCCTGTCAGAGCATGAGACTCTCAAAGTCCTTGGTCAGGGTAAACATTGGTGTTATCAGCTCTGTTTCCAGGCCGAAAGCCAAAAACACAGTGCTGCAACAGCTACTAAGAAGAAGAAAAAATGACTGCTGCTGCTGAACCCAGGACAGGCAAATACAAAAAATACGTTATTTTCCTTGTATGTTACATTTTTTTTTAAAGAAGAAAAAATTTTTCCCCTCTCTCTAGCTATCACTGTTTGAAAACATATGTACAACTTGACCTTTACCAGCAGACAGCTGATATCTAATGCTGTTCCATCTTTAGGAAATAAGTAATTCTGAAAATCAAAAATATACCTTCAAAAGATAGCCACAGTATTAGCCCTGCTGGGCACAGGGAGAACTCTCAGAGAACAAACATTCGAGATAATGTCAAGGTACTTCATATATTCATAGTCACCCTTTCAATAACATCTTACTAATTCCTGTTTTCACTGGTCAATCAGAAATACACATAGAATCAGGAAGATAAAAATTTTGCAGTAACAAATATGACAAATGATGGAAAAAACTCCTTCTCCTTTACTCAATGGAAAACTCATGGTGATTGAGAAGGCTCAATAAGGTGTAGGTTGATTAGAGTGATGTATGTCTAAAGTCTTAATAAAACATGAACTGCTATACACTGCATAATTACAGGTTGTGTGTACAGTTATAAGCATGCACTAATGAACATATAAGGGATTGTACTGTACAGATTCAGCTACAGAATTTAGCTACAAGTTCTTCTAAGACCAGAGACCAACAGGCTGTTTGTAACTTTATGTAATGCTAACTCTAATGTATGGGTAAATCTCAACAGTTGTTGATGACGTATAACATTTATACACGCCTTATATTTTCAAATTAAATCAAGTATTAACTTCAGTGATTCTTAATATGCCATGTTGCAAAGTGTGATCAATACAATGATCACTTTGGTTTTATGCCTATGTAGGAAGCTGAACATAGGATGCTCATAGTCACATGATAAAATAATTTTGTGTTGGGAACAAATAAATACTGGCCTAATTTGAAAATCATCAAAACTAAGAAATGTGCACAGGCAAAGGAACAAAGCTTTCAGGAAAAAATACGTAAATATAATTGAGAATAAATAAACTCTTTAGTGTAAAACCCAAACATTTTGGAAAGCTATCTTTCATTCATGCAAAAAAGCAAATAATTGCATATAGCAAATCAATTTGCAAAATCCAGAAGTAGGTCATGGATTTTATTAAGAGGGGAGAAAGCTAAATGTAGTAAATAAATTATTTACAATAAATAATCTATCTGCTAAAGCTCCTGCATCAATTTTATTGATTATTCCTGTGGAACTATGGACGTCTCTAAAAGGAGGGTCTTGGAAGCAGACTTGGAAGTTGCTGTGACATGCAGACTACCGTGGTGGATTTTTAAAGGAACTTTTTTTCTTTCACATTATATAATGTGACATAAAATACAACAAGGACTGCTTCTGGAAGAAAAACTACAGAAGAAATTTGGTACAATAAATCACCAACCCATAAATGCTATAGACGGTATTTTAGCATCCTGGTTGACAGTATTTTTCGTGGTTTTAGCTACACTTAGTAATTTTTTTTTTATCAGAAAAATGTATTTTTCTTTTCAAATATGTAAGTTGGAAAATGCTTATAATATTTTCATTAAACCTTTTCAATTTTTTAAAACTTCATTTTTCACATTGAAGCAAACAAATTAAAAACATGAACAGTTTTTAACAACTCAGTATGCAAAATTTTTATAAACTAGTAAATTACAGATAAAAATGATGAGGTTTAATTACTGCCAGTGAATCAAAAGAGAGGCATTTTTTTTTTTTAATGATTGAACCAATATTTACCAACCATGAGTTACAAAACTAGGCATCATAATTCAGACATCAAAATGCAAATGGGAGAAATCGAAATGGAGGAGCATCTTTGGCAGGGTAGGGAAGGACACAGGACACAAAAGGAGTGGATAGTAAAGCACATTTATATTTGGAAATTCCTCCTAAAAATATCTGTGAGTAGCTTCTCTTCTGTTTCCCATCACTGTTTAAGAGGTTATTGACGTGTGTTGGGTATTTACCAGGGTTTCCTCAGACACCTGAAGAATCACAAGCAGCACCAAAAAGAAATATATTAGTGGGAGGTTGTCCCCACTAATATAAACCCTAACTCCAGTAGTATTTTAGTAAACATAATAAACCCTAACCCCAGCAGTGTTTTAGTGCTTCAAGGTGAAGTTCCTGACTACTGGAAAAAGGGAAATATAACCCCCATTTTCAAGAAGGGGAAAATGGATGACCCGAGGAATTACAGACCAGTCAGTCTCACAGTATCACAGTATCACAGTATGCTAGAGATTGGAAGGGACCTCAAAAGATCATCCAGTCCAATCCCCCTGCCGGAGCAGGAACACCTAGATAAGGTTACACAGGAATGTGTCCAGGCGGGTTTTGAATGTCTCCAGAGAAGGAGACTCCACAACCTCCCTGAGCAGCCTGTTCCAGTGTTCTGTCACCCTCACTGAGAAGAAGTTTCTTCTCAAGTTTAAGTGGAACCTCTTGTGTTCCAGTTTATACCCATTACCCCTTGTCCTATCATTGTTTGCCACTGAGAAGAGCCTGGCTCCATCCTCGTGACACTCCCCCTTTATATATTTATATACACTAATAAGGTCCCCCCGCAGTCTCCTCTTCTCCAAACTGTAGAGACCCAGCTCCCTCAGCCTTTCCTCATAAGGGAGATGCTCCACTCCCTTAATCATCTTAGTTGCCCTGCGCTGGACTCTCTCCAGCAGGTCCCTGTCCTTCTTGAACTGAGGGGCCCAGAACTGGACACAATATTCCAGATGCGGTCTCACCAGGGCAGAGTAGAGGGGAAGGAGGACCTCTCTCGACCTACTGACCGCCCCCCTTCTAATACACCCCAGGATGCCATTGGCCTTCTTGGCCACAAGGGCACAGTGCTGGCTCATGGTCATCCTGCCATCCACTAGGACCCCCAGGTCCCTCTCCCCTACACTACTGTCTAACAGGTCGTTCCCCAACCTATACTGGAACCTGGAGTTGTTCCTGCCCAGATGCAGGACTCTACACTTACCCTTGTTATATTTCATCAAGTTTCTCCCTGCCCAACTCTCCAGCCTGTCCAGGTCTCGCTGGATGGCAGCACAGCCTTCTGGTGTGTCAGCCACTCCTCCCAGCTTAGTGTCATCAGCAAACTTGCTGACAGTACACTCAATTCCCTCATCTAAATCATTGATGAATATATTAAATAATACTGGTCCCAATACCGACCCTTGAGGCACTCCACTAGATACAGGCCTCCAACTGGACTCCGCCCCATAGACTACAACTCTCTGGCTTCTCTCCTTCAGCCAGTTCACAGTCCACCTCACCACCTGATCATTCAGACCGCACTTTCTCAGTTTAGCTATGAGGATGCTGTGGGAGACTGTGTCAAATGCTTTGCTGAAGTCAAGGTAGACCACATCCACCGCTCTGCCATCATCCATCCACAATGTTATTTCCTCATAAAAGGCTATGAGGTTGGTCAAGCATGACTTCCCCTTGGTAAAGCCATGTTGACTGCCCCTTATAACCCTCTTATCCTTGACATGCCTTAAGATGGCATCAAGGATAAGTTGCTCCATCACTTTCCCAAGGATGGAGGTGAGGCTGACCGGTCTATAGTTACCCGGGTCCTCCTTCTTGCCCTTTTTGAAGACTAGAGTGACATTTGCTTTCCTCCAGTCCTCAGGCACCTCTCCCATTTCCCAAGACTTGGTGAAGATGATGGAGAGTGGTCTAGCAATGACTTCCGCCAGTTCCCTCAGCACCCGTGGGTGCATTCCATCTGGACCCATGGATTTATGGATGTCCAGATTGCTCAGCTGGTCTCTAACCCATTCCTCATCGACTAAGGCAAACCGCTCCAGTGACCTGACTTCATCTGGGGTCTCAGGAGTACAGGGCTCTTCAGGACTGCCTCCGGCAGAGTAGACAGAGACAAAGAAGGCATTCAATAACTCTGCCATCTCTGTATCTTCTGTCACCAGGGCACCCATCCCATTCACCAGTGGGCCTGCCTTGCCTCTGGTGTTAGTTTTATCAGCCATGTATTTGAAAAAGCTCTTTCTGCTGTCCTTGACCCCTCTTGCCAGATTCAATTCTAAGGAGGCCTTAGCCATCCTAGCTGCCTTCCTACATCTTCTAGCAGCAGCCTTATATTCCTCCCAAGTGGCCAGCCCCTCCTTCCATGACCTGTAAACTCTCCTCTTCCACTTAAGCATACCCAGCAGTTCCTTATTTAGCCACGCAGGTCTCCTGGCCCTCTTCCTTGACTTCCTACGTGTCGGGATGCTCTGATCTTGAGCTCGGAATAAGCAATCCTTGAATGCCAACCAACTATCTTGGGCCCCTTTACCTTCAAGCAGCCTTGCCCATGGGATTTCCCCTAGCAATTGCTTGAAAAGGCCAAAGTTTGCCCTGCTGAAGTCCAGGGTTGCAATTCTACTTGCTGTTGTACTGGTCCTACCACACAAGATCCTGAATTCCACCATCTCGTGGTCGCTGCAACCAAGGCAGCCCTCAACCTTTACTGCTTCGACCAGACCCTCCTTGTTAGTGAGGATGAGATCCAGCAGCGCTCCTCTCCTGGTTGGTTCATCCACCATTTGGATGAGGAAGTTATCATCCATACACTGGAGGAACCTCCTGGACTGTGCCTGGGTTGCTGAGTAGTCCTTCCAGCAAACATCAGGGAAATTAAAATCCCCCACGACGACCACGGCCTGTGACTGTGAGGCCGCTCTCAGCTGCCTGTAGAAGGCCTCGTCAACTTCCTCACCCTGATCTGGTGGCCTGTAACAGACACCCACAACAGTATCGCCCCTGCCAGCCTGCCCCTTAATTCTCACCCACAGACTCTCAACTCGCTCGTCCTCTGTCCCTGAACAGAACTCAGTACATTGCAGCTGCTCTCGCACATAAAGAGCAACCCCACCACCCCGCCTGGCTGGCCTGTCTTTCCTGAAAAGGACATAGCCCACCATGACTATATTCCAGTCATGTGAGCTGTCCCACCACGTCTCTGTAATTGCCACCAGATCATAATCTCCTGACTTAACACAGGTCTCTAACTCCTCCTGCTTATTTCCCATGCTGCACGCATTGGTGTACAGGCATTTCAAGGAGGGAGCTGAGCTCACCGATTTCACCCTAGGATTATAGGAGGCCTCCCGGTCTTCATCAATCCTAGAGTGCTGCCCCACTGGGGCAAGCCCAGTTACAACCCCATCCCCCTTCGAATCTAGTTTAAAGCTCTCCAAATGAGCCCTGCTAATTCATGCCCCAGCATCCTTTTGCCTCAGTGAGATAAACCTTTCCCACGTGCCATCATCCGGACTGGAGCCTTATAAAACCAGCTATTATCAAAGAATCCAAAGCCATGCCTGCAGCACCAGTCTCGAAGCCAATTGTTTACGGACTGAATTTTCCCATTCAGTCCCACATCATCACTGAAAGATGGAAGGAGTGAGGAGAAGATCACTTGAGCCCCAGACTCTCACCATCCGCCCCAAGGCCCTGTAGTCTTTCTTCATCCCCCTCAGACTGCGGGAAGCAGCTTCCCCCCCACCTGTCTGGAAGACCATCAGCAGGTAGTAGTCTGTAGTATGTAGTAGTCTCACCTCTGTGCCTGGCAAAATCTTGGGGCAGATTCTCCTGGAAGGCATGCTAAGGCACATGAAAAACAACAAGGTGGTTGGTGACAGCCAGCATGGCTTCACTAAGGGGAAATCCTGCCTGATCAATTTGGTGGCCTTCTATGATGGGGCTACAAAACTGATGGACAGGGTAGAGAAGTTGACGTCATCTACCTGGACTTGTGCAAAGCGTTTGACACTGTTCCACATGACATCCTTGTCTCTAAATTGGAGAGACATCAATTTGATGGGTGGACCACTCGGTGGATAAAGAACTGGCTGGATGGCTGCACGCAAAGAGCTGTGGTCAATGGCTCGATGTCCGGCTGGAGACCGGTAACGAGTGGTGTCCCTCAGGAATCGGTGTTGGGACCGCTCTTGTTCAACATCTTTGTCGGTGACATGGACAGTGGGATTGAGTGCGCCCTCAGCAAGTTTGCCGATGACACCAAGCTGCGTGGTTCGGTTGATACACCAGAGGGAAGGAATGCCATCCAGAGGGACCTCGACACGCTTGTGAGGTGGGCTGATGCCAACCTGATGAAGTTTAACCATGCCAAGTGCAAGGTCCTACACCTGGGTCGGAGCAATCCCAGGCACAGCTACAGGTAGGGCAGAGAAGAGATTCAGAGCAGCCCTGCAGAGAAGGACTCGGGGGTGCTGGTCAATGAGAAAATGAACATGAGCCGGCTTCAGTGTGCGCTCGCAGCTCAGAAAGTAAACCGTATCCTGGGCTGCATCAAGAGGAGCGTGACCAGCAGGTCGAAGGAGGTGATCCTGCCCCTCTACTCTGCTCTCGTGAGAACTCACTTGGAGTATTGTGTGCAGTTCTGGTGTCCTCAACATAAAAAGGACATGGAACTGTTGGAACAAGTCCAGAGGAGGGCCACGAGGATGATCAGGGGACTGGAGCACCTCCTGTATGAAGATAGGCTGAGAAACTTGGGGCTGTTCAGCCTGGAGAAGAGAAGGCTGCGTGGAGACCTCATAGCAGCCTTCCAGTATCTGAAGGGGGCCTACATGGATGCTGGGGAGGGACTATTCATTAGGGACTGTAGTGACAGGACAAGGGGTAATGGGTTCAAACTTAAACAGGGGAAGTTTAGATTGGATATAAGGAAGAAATTCTTTACTGAGAGGGTGGTGAGGCACTGGAATGGGTTGCCCAGGGAGGTTGTGAATGCTCCACCCTTGGCGGTGTTCAAGGCCAGGTTGGATGAGGCCTTGGGTGACATGGTTTAGTGTGGGGTGTCCGTGCCCATGGCAGGGGGGTTGGAACTAGATGATCTCAAGGTCCTTTCCAACCCTAACCATTCTATGATTCTATGATTCTAAGTGTTTCTTCTCCATGCAGCCAGTCCCAGGCATTTTGTTCAGTGACCAATCCCCCTTTCCAGCTGTTGGACCTAATTATGAGGCCATTTTGGCAAAGGGCTTAAGCAGCACAACTGTATAAATAGATACCTCTCCTTTAATAAGATGTCTAGTGGGATGATTTTAGTCTTACTTAGTCTGCATTGCGTACACGGTTGTGACTTAAAGTAGGATATTTAATACTATGGCATTCAGGGCTCAGAGGTGTCTTGTGCCTTATGTTTTTTTAAGGCTGAATGTTGGACACAGCTCTCAGCTGCAGCAAACCAGCCTTTCCTCCTCTAACACAGAACCCAGGCAAAAGAAAGAGCCTGGAAGTGCAAGGCAGTAGGGGCAGCTTCTCCTCTTGCGTGAATTGAATGAAAGAAGCTGTGTAATTGATTAATACAAAGGTAGATAAAAAAGAAAGGTGTTTTCCAGAGTAAGTCATGAATGACTTCTCTAGAGTCAGAAAATATCAACTGAATTAAAGGCTTAGAAGCAAAGAGAAGAGAACCAATGGGAAGGAATCAAAAACAAAGATGAGCAGGTGAGAGGGGAAGGAACAGAGGTTTTGTTGCTGGGATTGCTTGCCTCCTTGAAATCAGAGCTGCAAAGGAAAAAAGGGAACTACTTCTATTCTTCTGGACTGTCTAATAATACATGAAGTGACTTGTTAAAAAGAAGGAATATCATCCTCTTCAAAAGCAGGAATTTTGACTCACAGATTTTATTCTATCAAAGAACAGTATCTCTTTCCTAGAGACTGAGGAATTTGTTTCTTTTGGTGCCAAGCACCCTACGAAAACCATAGCGTATCATATATATTTTACAAACATATTTCTGTTCTTCTTGCAATTTATAAATAAGGAAACAAAAAATCCTGTAGGTGAAGTATTTCTGTCTGACATGATATTTCTGCCTGCATTTAAACTTTTGGACTACTTGGGAAATAGAAGTCACTAATGCCTTAGTGTTGATTTGCACTTCTCAGGAGTTTTAATGAGTTAATTGACAGCAGTCTCCTATCTACTTGAAATGAAATAGCACTTAGAGGCATGGAAACAGAATCCACCCAAGATCTGGTTTTAGTTACTGGATTTGCAAAATGCCATACTTAAAAAAAAAAAAAAAAGTTGTCTTGTCTTTTACCATGTTCAGGGTGTGAGGAAGGACAGAGATTTATCACAACAGAATTGCTTTTACATGAAGAATTAGCCCTGTGTACTGTCTGAGAAGGACCAGCCACCTCCCAGTTTAATGGCTAGCCTGAAGCCAAGGGAGGAAGGGACTCAGAGAACAGTAGGCTGCCAGGAGCAATGAGGCGTTCGATTTTGGGCAATTGGAATTACATAGATGATAGCAGAATTCAATGTTAACGGGAATTGGGTAGCTGGTGACCTGTACTACCTTAAGTGAAAAGGTAAATACAGCTGAAGTAAAAGGAAGAAAGCCCCAAGGCAGGTTTTGAAGCATTGAAGTCATCAATGTATCAATTCAAGACATTTTAATTACTTTGGACATTAGCTTTCAGAGCTCACGGAAATCAAGCAGCAGGGAAGGATCACCTTGTGTGGGGCAGAGTGTTCCAGAAAGCTTTCACGTACCCTGGAGTATTGTTAAATTTGTGTTTTGCCAAACATGTTTATAGCAATAATAAGAATAGCTGGAAGAGATGCTGGGCAGCAAGCAGAGTACAAAGGACATAAACATTAGAACAGAACATAGTACAGTGAGAGTCAGCACATTATCTCAGCTTCATACTAATAACACTGCTGTGAGATGTTTCTTGCCTGACTGACACTGTACATAGAATAAATCTAAGATTTAATATCAATTAGAGCAGGTGAGGGATGGGCATGTGTTAAGCCTGGTTTAGGAGGTTTAGCCCTAAGTTTGCACATAACGGGCCCCATTCTGTAACGTAGTGAAAACCAAACACAAAAGTAATATTATTTTTCTTTGTTTTGCCAAGGGCCTTGAGTAAAATTATAGGCTAATGATTCAGCTAAAGGTGAACAACACCATAGGAAAGCTCCCTAGCAGACAATGCAGGTCCCCGTGGCAGAAGATGTACAAAACCAGTAGGACATTTATGGAAACTGCTGAAAATACATAACTAGCATTTAGCGAGGGAAGGTTGGAATGATTGCATCTCTCCAGTGAGGTGGCTCCTTCCTGGAGAGGACTAAATATCCTAAATATTTGAAATTATGTATGTTCAAAGTGAATTGCAATTAAGCTGTGAAAACACCCGAAACAGAACTAGATGAAAATTCAGACCAAAGCCATTTCTTGAATGTTTGGGGAGATGGTTAACAGCAGCCTTTCCTTGCAGAAGAGAGTTCCCTTATCTTAGAGAGGATGGAGGTGGGAGCTGCTGTAAGGCTGAGCACGAGCAGAGAGATCCAGGACCTTCACGAGCTGTGCTTGTGACAGAGGAGGGCAGCCAGGGGCTCACAGACTGAAAGAAAGGAAAAGAATTAATCTGCCTTTGCAATGGTGTCAGGATATCCACCTGTGGTCACTGTATATGTGGCCAGACTGCGTCTCTCCTGAGAGAGAGTAGCTCAAGCTGATGAGGGTGAGAGAGGAGGTCTGTGCCAAAGCAGGAGCTGAGACTGGGCTTGCTGGGTCCATGACTTCCTATCTACACTAGGACATGGGAACTGCATCTCTGCTGTGGGGACAGAGTTTCTCCTGCGACAGACACTGAAAGCTGCTGGCAGAAAACTGATGTCTTTCATCTTCCCTCCTGAGAGCAGACAGGACACACAAAAGGTTTGCAGCACTTATGGGAACCAGCACAGGCAATCAGGCAGGCCAGGAAGGGCTGTCCCAGACAAAGCCCTCTGGAGGCAATAAGGAGATAGAACCCTTATTCTGGGTCTCCTAGAAACAGGTCTCTTCCCACTAGACTGACCTTGCTGGAGCATGATTTTCTTCCTCAACAGCAGCAGAAGGAAAATGTTTATGCAGTTGACTCTTCAACCCCCACGTTCCAGCTCTGTCCCTGCCTAGAGAGCTCAACTCCTAGTGCAGGAGAAGACTGAGCTACCAGAGACAGGAAGCCTACAACGAGGGAAAGAAATGATAACAGAAGGTGCAGTAACCTCAGTCATCTGACTCATCCCTGTCCATTTTCCCTGAAAAAAAACTCTTTTCATTCCACTGTGACAAGCAGGAAAACTCCAGTGTGGCTGGAGTGGAGAGCTGGTGATGCACAGGAAAGATAGTAGCTCCTCAGTATAGATCTCAATGAAGATACTATTTCATATTGCACACAAATGCATGATAGTTTCAGTTTGTACCAAAATGCTCAGGCTGATGGTCCATCTTGTAACCTGAGCCACAATTCAGATAGCTCTGCATACCTCTGCTGCTGAGGAATATTTCTAAATGCCCTCCAAAGTGGGCGCCCTCACTGCTCAGCACTGCTGCAGGAAGCAGCAGAACTGGCAGGGACATCTAGCTACAAGCAACAATGCAAAGCTGCTGTCTCACTGCTGTGCCAATATCCCCAAGTATGTTTACTTCTAATGGGCCTTCATGTCCCATCCTTACAGCACTGATTAGAGGTGTTAACTTTACAGTTCCGTTATCTTGCTCTGCATAATAGGTATTGAAATAAGCTGAGAGGAAATTGATGCAGACACAGGTAATGGAGGATTTGTATATGCGGTCAAATAAATAAGCCCTATCCAGCAGAAGCAATAAACAGAGATATTTGTTTCTTTCTTTTTTTATTACCTTTGCCAAGGTGGAAAACAACCCTGCAAATGTCCTCGCACTGTAGGAATTAATATCTTTGTAATTATCTAAGACTGACATTTTCTGGAACATACTGCACACTGTGCGTTAGTCATAGATTTCAGATGATACTGATTCAACATTCATGAACAAAAACTGTGCCTGAAAGGAAGATTTCTTAAATAATTTGGCTAACACATAGACAATTCATGTTGCTCCTTTAATTCTGCAGAACCATAGTGAATCTGTGTGTACGGGTCCGGAATGGCAAGACCACAGATGAAAAGCAAAGAGTAAATGTATTTTCATTACCTTGCCAACCAGAGGATTCCCGCAGCAGCAAGCGGGCAGAGGCACACAGGCAGGGAATGCAGCTCAGTCCATGCTAGGGGATCCCCCAGTTGGATCCCTCAGCCCTGGCCTTTCTCACCCAGGCTCTTCCCGAGGCGCCCACCCGTGGCTGAATGCCTCAGCTCTGCCCTGCGGTGGGGCTGTTGGAGTCAGCTGGACCGGCTGTGTCTGGCACCGGGCAGCACAGGCCACTTCGGGGATGCCCAGGCAGTGCCTCCCTGCTGGTGGTGCTGACAGCACTTGAGCACCTGCACCCGGTACATGCTGACGTGCTGCAGGTGCTCTGGTTTGTGACATGGAATAGGGTATCAGTTAGCCAGGTAGAATTGTGCCATCACACCCCACACTCTCCTCTTTCTGGGGCTAACATAATTCATAGAATCATAGAATGATTTGGGTTGGAAGAGATCTTAAAAATCTCATCTAGTTCCAACCCCCTGCCATGGGCGGGGACACCTTTCACTAGAGCAGGTTGCTCAAAGCCCCGGCCAGCCTGGCCTTGAAATTCTCTGCAGTGTAGGAGTATACCTCACACCTTTGATCCAATGGTGTTTCTTTGGTTTTCTATAACCCTACTCAAACTCCAGCAACGAATATCTTTTACTTTAAAGAAACAAAATGTACACAAGCAGTACTTGATCTGACTCCACTTAGTTTCTGTATGCAGTGTATGCCTATTAATGAAATATTAAGGATCTTGGATCCAAGACTAGCCATGCCTTGGTACGAATACATAAGGACGAAGGAATACATAAGCACGAAGAAAATGGGTCCATGGTCGTGGAATTTATTCTACTGGGAGAAATATTTTAAAATAATTATATATTTACAATCTATAATATAGTCATATCTACAGCAAAAGTTTAAAAAAACTGTAAAAGTGCCCAAAGTCTCTGTTAGCAAATGAACTTAACTACTTCACAAGAAATTACAAGCAAAATTTATTCATAATAGAAGACAATAATTTAGGTGGTATTTTGTCTTTCCCATTTTAGTATCATTCCTGAATAAATCCTGTATGTTTTTTTTCTCTCTCTGCAAGTGGCAGTTTTCTCTAGAACCTGCTACAGAAGGTTTTACTGCTGACTTCAGTGAAGGTAAATCTTTGTTTCTGAAGCAACCATCAATTTAACTCCTTACAGGATTCAACAGATAAAAGCATTCACTTCCACTCACACTTTTTATCCTGAAAAATACGCAAAAATGAAAATACCAAGCCCGTATCTGTACATTGTATTAGTCACCAATGGAATCCTCTAAGGCAAAATAAGACAATATTAATGCAACTGAGTATAAATATAAATGAAATGCTACAGAAGAGGCAGAAGCCATAAGCTGCTCCAGGGAAATGAGAGGGGGATGCCCGATCATCTCAGGCACAGCAGTTAAGAAATATTACTACGCAAACCTAATATCTTAATGGCATTATTGAGGTAATGTTTTGAAAGGTACAGTGCAGCAGGAACACGTCTGTTACCAAACTCCATCAAAGAAGTATAAATACAGAAAATAAATTATTCTAAGTTATATGTAGTACTTTTTTTTTTTTTTTTACAGACACTTAAGGAAATCAGGTAACAAAATACATTTTATGGACAAAAACAGTTTCTCTTGCATCAGTTTATAGAAGCAAGACAGTAAAAATAATAACCACAGAACTAATCTGAACAAAGCCAGTTCAGATGCAGCTAACTTGGAAAAAGCAGTCTGACTCAAACCTGGCTCTGGGTCAGCTTGGGTTCTAGTGCCACCTGCTGAAATAACAACATTTTCCCCACTTGCAACCACAGGTAATATGCAATTTAAATTAATCCATTGCATTAGAGGGCAATACATGAAGAAAAGTCACAAAGAGGATGAGATGCTTGAGTAATCTAAGTGCACATCAAGAGTGCCATATACTGAACCTAGTAAATTGAGAACCTTCTCTTGAATGATGTCAACCTGCTCTGAAGGGCAATAGTCATCCAAACTTGATCTGTAACAAGGAATTGAAAAAAGCATGAGAGAATACAGGTATCATCACCATGACCACATTTTGTATTCTTCTAATGCTCTGCATCAAGGCTGAAGCTACGTTCAAACTGTGATGAGTTCTGCCTTGCAGTATCCCTTCAAAGCATAGAGCTCCTCCTCAATACTTTCAGTGGTAACAGTTTGCAAGTTTAATATAAAGTCTGTGGCAGACCAGGAATGTGACCTATTTATCCTTCCAATTCTACTCTCTTCCTCGCTCCGACACAGAACATGTTGGCAGTCAAAGTTCAAGCAAATGAGGTATTAAAGGACTGGTGAAAAGTTAGGATCAAAAAATTCAAATGCTATTAGTAAAATAGGTAGGAAAACTTGAGAAAAAGAAAAAAATCTTCACAATCCTTAGGATACAACATTAGTTACAGTATCTATTAATGAACTGCAAACAGCAAAAAAGCAGAGCTGACATTTCTTGGGGTTTATGTCTGTCAAGATCTACATAAATGATTCTGCTTTCTCTGCAAGAGTGGATGATAACCCTGCAGCTGACACAGGAAATACATCTTTCTTTTACTGCATGTGTTAGCCATACTAAATCTTGTTGACAAGAACAATTTAATGTCAGCTTCTGCTATTGTTGCCTTCCCTTTAAGGGCACAGTTACTATTTTTGAAGTGATTAAATTACAACAATTTGTTAGCAGATACACTGTTGTCTTCAAATTAAGTTTTCCCAGGACAGATTCCTAGTTATCTCAGGTCCCCGGCCTCAAACTCTATCCTTTTCTCCCAAATAAAAGCATAACTTTTACCCCACACAAAGCTTTACTAGAGCTTTCTAGAATATAAATTTCTTTCAGCCTAACAGATAAAAGCCACTTCCATCAGAAATTTTGGCAAAACCAAAAATCCTATCTGTAGTACAATAAGCCCTCAAGCAATAGAATAAAGAATGTGTGGTTTCAGCCCATGCAGGCTTGCCCAAGCTAGCTTTGCTCTAACTAGCACAAGTAATACAAGTAGTGGAGAAGTATGAACCTCAGTGACAGCTATCAATCTCAGTGCACTCAAGGCCTCATCACAGGCTTTGTACAGCCTGTGCTGAAGCTGATTAAGTCATCATGTTTTTACTGCTTTTGCAATCTGTGCTAGCTATTCTAAATCCCAGTAAAACTGGCTGTCAGCACAGAACCTTCCCTTAACTGTGCATATACTGTCAATGCTTTATGTCAAATTGACAACTTTATCAGATATCAATTTTCACTACACTGTAAGGTTTCCATTTTAAGACAGAATATAAGACGTGCCAACCACTGCTATATTGATAAAATCATTTAGCTATGTAAGCATAGTCTGAGAGTTTTAAAGTAGAAGTGTCTACATAGTCTTACCGAGCAATTGTCACAAGCGTGGGCTTAGGCATATCTTTTAGTAGAACTTTAATGGATTTTATGAGGCCTTCTATCTCCTCTTCAGTGCTAACATGGTGAGGAAGCTCCATATAATCACAGGTCAGACCAGCCTGATGGACCTACATGTAAATTAAACAGAGATCAAATTCCTGATGATGAATTATTGATATAGCTTATGTGTGCAGAAAGCCGCTAAAATAACATCCCTAGCCTAGTAGGTAACTTACTCTCCAGGCAGTAAGAGCTATTTTTTTGCCCCAACTTGTTCTTTAAACAAAAAGAATAAAATTCAGAGGTTATATGGATTGTTTCATTATCTTCAGTACACTGGACTTCTACAAATTCAAAAGTATGCTGCAGTCCTTGAAAATGATAGGTTGATCTTTTACAAACATGTAACTTAAGCTCTATAAGGTACATCAACACACTCCAGTAAAAGGAAATCATCTTCACAGGAGGCAGTCTGAGACGTCACAGTCCTGAGAGACCACATTAATGTCCTCTAAATATAAAAAATAATACTAGAATTTTAGAAGCTTGAAATAGAAAAGCTGGCCTAAGTAACAAGACATACAAAAAAAAGGAAAACGGCCAGAATCTCACAAATTCAATGTGAAAATGAATCAAAAAGCAAGCTTTATATGAAGCATGATCTTTTCCCTCCCTGTTGAAGCTATGCTTTTGAAACGTGTCTACTTTCTGGTCTTTTACCTAGTCACCTACCATTTCGTAGTCTGGGCTTTCCATCCTGGTTTTCAAACTGTCAACGAGTTGAACAAGTGGCTTCATTCTGAAGTTAAAACAAAACCAAAACTTCTCAGAGAAACAGTTGGAAACATATAATTACCTTAAGTGTAAAAGAGGGATGAAAAAAAAAAGGAAGAACGGATTTGGCCTAGGATATGAAAATGAACTTTGCCCCTCTGTCATCTGGCACCTGAGAAAAATGGGAACTATCAGTACTATTGTAACGTTTCACCAGTTTTGGGGTTTTTTTTTAGAAAGCTCCTATACTCATAACTGCCTCTGGCAAGGCCTCTTTGTACTTCTAATGCAGACCTGGAGAAAAGCTGTTGTAACTCAAAGTCACATGAACTTGATAGAAAATTCTTGTGGTCACTAACACAGGTCTGGCAGTAACAGCTGCATTTGATGGGGAAAATGTGTGATTTTCCTATGAACGGAAAGCTCGGACTTCTGTTGTTTCTTTTAAGTTGAAAACACCTAGTTTAAAATTATGCTGGATGCTTCTGAGACATTTTGTTAACACTGTCACTCAGGTATAGCCTTTCATTCACTTCCATTTTTCCACAGAAAGCAGAACCTTTGTGAACCCCACAGAAGTCTTTCACTGTGTTCTCCGTAGTTTGCTGCTTTTTTGAAAGCTCTGCTTCACACAAATCACTAAATTTTTAGTCACCAAACGTGCCTCCCTCCACAGGCAACAGAACTTGCATGAAGCTTTACAAGGCTGATCTTGGAAAGCTTACCACGGCACTGAAGACAACAGACTGCCTTTCGTTTTGTTATGACTCTTTCTCCTCTAAACTAAACGAAAAATGGTAGCCTTGCATAGATCCTATCTGGCCTCTCTCCTTTTCTGTTAGCAAAGTGCTGGGAAAAACTTCAATTCCCAAAGTATTGTTTAGATTTTAAGACGTTTAGAAATCTGTTACCCAGGATATGAAGCCCACTTCTGTAGGGTTTCTTCATCATCACTGTCACACAAATCTGCAAATGCTGCTTCCAGATCTTCTAGCTGATGAACACGGTTTTCAACACAATCCAGCAAGCCCTCCTTTACGTAAGCACATAGAAAAGTATGTTAGGAAAAAAACAGGTAAGAATATCATGGCTTACCTTATGATTTAAATTTCTGAAATTACTGATCTACTGGAAGTAGGGCATCAGAAGCAACTGATTCATTACTACAGAACATCTTTTCAAGTGAATAAGAACGAATACCTGAAGAAGCTGTTATACCTTCAGAATTAAACACCTGTATTTGCTTTGTCTTTCCCACAAAAATAAATAAACAAAAAACCCCAATAAAACCCACAGCTAAATTCTGGCAGAATACAACAGACAGAGCTAAGAAACTGTATATAAGTAATTACTCAATTTGTTTCTATAGCACTTAAATGTTCAGATGAGTACAACCTTTACAGTTTTCTAATGAAAGGAGAATTTAATTTTTTTAAGTTAAAAAAAAAAAAAATTATTAAATCAAATGCATTTTCAGGAAAAAAAGAAGAAAAACACAACAAAACAAATTATTTGATGCTTTGAGGTTGTATCAACTCTGTGTGCCTGAAAATACATGGAATTATATTAATGTCAGTTATTGCTCTGATCCTGCAAAGGTTTATGCCCTGTCTTAAAAAGTTCACAACACATAAAGAGACAGTTTTCTTGAAGTGAAGCTACATACACGAATACAGTTGTATATGCAGACATTTGCAGAAAAAGATCCTATATAACATCAAATGAAAAGCAATGCTTAGCATATTTGGTATAAAAAATGCATCAGGGTGTAAAAATTATTAAAGAGCATACTGGAATAGAACATAACAATTCCCTCTTCAGAGTCTGCTGGCTACATCATATAACAGATGCTGCTTCTTTTGGCCACTGATGTCAACTTTGGGCTAATTTTTAAGAAGAGTTGAAGGCATTGACCGTTCATGAACTACAGATTTATGATTCTATTCTGCAGTATGAATAAGATGCTTTTCTATACATCACGAGTAACTAACCTTATAAACATGTCTGAAAATCAATTTGACAATCTTCCATATATCTCAATTTCTTTATACACACATATTAATTAAGTTTCATTTATCTGTGATAATTATGTGTGTTGAATCTCCCTGTAATAATGTTAGGATGAGATTATGAAAGCAAAGACAAGATCTTGTTTAGAAACTACTTGGTGTAATGACCATTAATATAGCTGTCTCCATGATTTAATTCAGGGCTAAACAACTATTTTGGCAGCTACAGCAGACTTACATTTTCATGATTCAGAAGCACACAACACATAAAACGAATAATACATTACAGAGTGTAACACCTTTCTTTCTACATATAAATAAATAGGTTTGAAAATAAAACAAACCAAACCAAACAAACACACAAAAAGCCCCAAAACAACCAACCAACCAACCCCAACCAAAACCCAAAAATGCCAGGATGGATGGGGCTTTGAGCAACATGGGCTAGTGAAAGGTGTCCCTGCCCATGGCAGAGGGCTTGGAACTAGATTCCATGATTCTATGAAACCATGGTATGATTCTATAAAAATACTAGTTAGACATTGAGCACAGCCCTGAATATCAAGGAAGAGCAACTAGGGCAGGGAAGGGGAAAGCTGGGTGGAGGAACAAACAGGAAAAAACAAACCATCAAAACCAAACAAAAGCCTCAACAAAGCAATGCTCTGTTGAGACATAAAAAGAACAAGACTGCAGATGACTTACTATGTTTTCATTTCTTGTCAATTACCACTTGTTTACAGAAATTAATTTTCACACTCATGCTAAATATTTATGCAATTCACATGTTTAACCAAAATGTTTAATAGTAAAGAATTTCAAAGTTGCTGCTGATTAGCATTCAGCCTGCTGCGTAGCTTAATTCAAGACCACTTCATTAAGCACCTTTCACAGGTTCCTTCCTTCTTGTAACTCATTATTATTGGGTAAGTAAAAAGAATCATACCCTCAAACATCCAACAAGGAAATACCATACCTCTGTCGCATTTCTATGAGGCTTCTTGAAACTGTACAACTCTTGCAAAAGCTCATATTCTGTCTTTAAAAAAGAAAAAAAGAGGCAAAAAATTAGACTCTTCAAATGAGAAACAAAACCTTAAAAGCTTTCCTTCTTTAAAAAAAGTAATTTGATCACCAAGATCACTCCTCTACTCTGGTACTGCAGATAGCTCTCTATAAACATAGGTGAGGAAGAGGTGGTAAGGCTTGAGAAAACAACACCTCATGGCCTCAGCTAAACATTTTGCAATTGTTTAACTTCAAACCTGACTTCAAAACCACAACTTTTAAAGCTAAGTATTTACAATCTGTTTTTTAAAAAGTCTCTGAAATTAATCACACATGCTGCTGAACTAAGGTCCCAATGAGATGCTGAGTAAAACTGAGATGGCAGATTTAGGCAGACAAAACCAACAGGAGAGTATGATCATAAAGGAAAACAAGACAGGTAAAGGCTTCAGGGTAGTTGGACAACAAGTTCACAACTAAACTATTACAGGGGGTTGTCAGCCCTACTTCTTGATCATATTCAAGTTTAATTAATCAAGGATAAACAGATCTTGTTATTTAACAGCATTAAAAAGGTGAACACATTAATTTTTCAGAGCAGATGTAGAAAGGAAGGGTAGACTATTCAACATTTATAGAAATACAAAGTGCCTTTAGGACAACATTTTGGATATTAGTCTTTTTTTGGTGTGGAACACAATACTTTTCTGGAATAGTGAACTATATTTGGTTTTTAGCTTTTCCTTGGATTCTCACATTTCAAGTGTTAACTTGGGAAATTTTTTGAGAATGCAATTATTGCAACTTAGAATAGGAGGCACATAGTTAAGAAATATGAACTACAAACGAAATCATTATATAAAATAGATACACAGGGTGCTTTGTGCAAGTCCACTTCCAAAAGTGGCTCCTATGACTGAGAACCTATCATAGCACAAAACAAACAAAAAAGGTACAAGTAACAAAACACCCACCCCCCTAAAAGACCAACGAACCAAACCCCTTACCGCCCTAAAAAAACAACGAACCAACCCCCCCTCCCAAAACTCCTCCATTGTTTTATTCAGAATGTATTTCAAGCCCTAAGAGGGGTATTGTCTTATATGGCAAGACCCTCACGGTGCTTTCCCTGTACACTTCTCTGTGTGATTCAGAACAACTGGCACTGCACAATGACTGAAGATACTGTAGTCATAAATACTTAATGTCAGAAGCTAACAGAAGACAAGGGAAACTGTATTTTCTTTTTCTGGTGAACAAGGAAGCAGTAGCCTAGCTGAAACTCAAAGATGCTGTATGTTCTTTAGCATAGGCTGAAGTTAAAAAAATGTAAAAACTAGATTTAAATGCTAAAACCATTAAGGATATTGCAGAAGAATTTGTAAACCTAAATGCCACACCCAACTTTCAGGGCAGGTTAGTTAGTTCCTAAAAATCCTGTTTAAGTCAAGAAAACTTCAACAGAAGAAGGTCAGGTTAGATATAAAGAAGAATTTCTTTACTGTGAGGATGGTGAGGCATTAGAACAGGCTGCCCAAGGAACATTTGAATGCTCCATCCCCGGCAGTGTTCAAGGCCAGGCTGGATGGGGCTTTGAGTGACCTGGTCTAGTAGAAGGTGTCCCTGCCCATGGCAGGGGGATTGGAACTGGATGATCTTAAGGTCCTTTCCAACCCAAACCACTCTATGATTCTATAAAACCTACTAACTGCTTTGCTCCTTTGAGGATCTATATATATTTATCTCTATATATTTATGATTCTATACAGATGACCTACCTTTGCTGAGCAGTCAAGTTATAAATGAAATAGAAGGCAGAGTCTTAAGATTTAAGTGATGGCATCAGAGACAACAGCTGCTTGCTCATCCTTATAGTCAGCACTCCAGATAAAGGAAATGAGCATAAACAGCCTCTCATCAGGACAAGCTGTTACTCTTTGGATAATCAACACCACCAGTTTTTTTGAAACACAGAAGTGTGCCAATAGCATGCTGTAGAAGGTAAAAAATCATACAATCTGTCATCACTCTGATAAACCTTGTGGGTATTTGGAACATTACCTTTGGAAACCCAAGCATAATTTATGTCCCAAGCAACAAGCAGAGGTGAGCCATATACCTCTGAGCTTGAATATGCACTCAATACCGATTTAAAATTTAAGGATCTACCCCTATTAGGTTGCTGTAATTCTTGCAGCGTACACTCTCTTAGAATGTCTCTCCTTCAAATATTACCATGAATCACAGAATCATGATTAGCTGATCTGCTAATTTAGCTTAGATGAAAATTTCCCCATAGACACAAATGCTAGGACTGGTACTCTTTTGTGAATGGTTAGGCCTCCCCATTCTCATGCTTACCTGCGTGTACATTTCTTTGAATGGATTTTTAACTGAAAAAAAATCTAAGTCAATGTCTAAAACATATGCATTCCCTTTCTGCAGTACTTGGCAAACATCTTTAACAACATTCCTTATTGGGCATTCACTGTTTCTTAGAGAGCTTGAAGCTGAGCACTCTAAGGTTTCTGTCCTGTTCAGGGCACTTGTGCTTTGCACTTCCTTTTTCTTCACATTTGGGGTGTTGTAATCAAGGTCAGGAGCCACTGATGAAGAGGCAGAAGCAGTGCTTGCTGTGTCATCTGTATTTAGCTTCAGTTTCTTAGCAGATGCTACTTCACCATTTTCTTCCCAGTTGTTTGATGCTTCAGTAGGATTGATGAGAATGACATGTAAATTCAAAGGCTTCTGGTTTTCCAGCTGATCAGCAGGGACATAAAGACCATCACTTAAAAAGTAATTATCTGTACCTGTAACCCTACAATTGACAATAACTCACAGTTAATATATATCTTTGCAAAGAACTGGGAAAAAAAAGTGTATACTTTAGGGCTACTGAGAAGAACGAATAGATGTTTGATGGGTAACCAAAGCAATAAAACTGTAAGCAAAATTATTTATTTTAGTCTGCAGGTTCTTAAGTTGAAGGTTTTCCTACTTCTACTTCTTTATTGCTGAATAAATATATTAAAATATCACTCTATATTTTTTATGATAGCCCTTCAAGGTTTTAATGAATTAAAACAAAGATTCTACATTATGCACTGCTAAGATTAATTTGCCATTGAATTGCATTTTAAAGACACAATCCAGAATTTAACAAGATACTGTCAATATATGGCATATAACATTTCAAAGCTATGATATTTTGTGTTGGATTGCCTAATTTCTTAGGAAAATTCTGTTAGTTGTGTTTGAGAAGTACCCTGAAAGCCACTGATAGTGATTTAGTAAAAGTAAAATATTATGAATTTTGATTTAATAGGTAGCACCTAACATTATTTACCACCAATACAGACTCCATATTCTAAGTAGGGGAATCTGGTAACTTGAGGGTGAATAGATACATACCAATGGAATCCACTTTATTTAAAAAAAGAAAACAATCAGCCAAACAAACAAAAGCAGCAATGTTAAAAATGTCTGCTTACAGTGAAAAATGAAAGAACCTACATTTTCAAGCCGCATTTCAGTGCATTAAGCTTCAAGCATCATAAATTCAGTTTTAAAAATAAGCTTAAGAAGAACTGTGAACTTCCGCTCGCTTGTGTTAAGGCCTCATTTCATTACTAGGTATCACCATCAATAAACAAAGACAAATAATTTCTTAAGAAGCAGAAATTTGAAGCTTAGTTCCCCAGTGTCTTGTGGCTGGATTATCCTGAGCTTGCTAAAATGAGAATATCTATTGCCTATCCAGCCACTTGTTGCTAACAAAATTTTTCGGAAGTTAGTATTTCTGACAACTCTTTCCCTTTCTTCCTTCCTGATTTTAGTAAACTTAGAACCTAAAGAAGAGGTACCTGATCATCTTCAAAAGGCAGCTTAAAATGTTGTTTTCAAGACTGCTATGCTGACCAGAGGATCTGTGGGAGATCTATGCAGCCATCACGAAGTATTTCTACATGTGTGCTAGTTCTCCTGGTTAAATGTAACTGAAAGTACCATTTTTGTCTTATTATTTATGTTTACTTTAGGCCTCAGATTCAGAATTGTAGAGCTTTAGTGTTTTATTTAACGTGGTAAACCAAAGCATTTTTCTGCTTTCTTCTGTTAAACTTGCTTCAAAAGATTTATTCTGATACGCTGGCAAAACACACTATTTGTACATCCCCATTCAAGCTGTACAAAATCATAATGCAGTGAATATAGCGAACGCGAAATTGTCATGGACTGCACGAATCCCACAGGTCTCTGATTGGCACTTGAATCACAGATTGACTAAGACTGGAAGAGACACCTGGAAGTCTCTAGTCAATCATATGATCAAACCAGAACTAACTTCAAAGCTACATGAGGCTGCCCAGGGCCTAGTCCAGGGGAGCTTTGACTTTATCAAAGAATGAAGAATTCACCACCTGCCTGTGTACATGATTCAGTGCTTAACTAGTAGTCTAACTTCAAAACAAAAAAAAAAAAATCTAGAAAACAAACAAAAAAACCCAAGCCCACACCAGAAAAATAGAATCATGGATGATACCAAACAAAAATTTTGCTAGCAAGATCAAAGACTAAACAGATAGAAAGTGAACTGCTTTTCCCCATCCTCATCCACTCAAAAAGAAAAAAAAAAAGGAAAAAGAAAAACAAAAAGTGAAAACTTTACATGCATTAAATGCTCAGATGCCCAGTTTTGTCACAATGAAGATGACAAACTTTGTCCTGACTGGTACATTTAGGTTCTATTTAGAAAATGAAATAAAAGCTGTCTTTCATCTTCTGTCCAGTGTTTTGTTACAATTCTACAGAACACAAATCTCTGAACTGCAAGGGTCAGTCAGTCCTAGTGCATTTAACCATGTAAGCACACCCTGAAGGGAAACTTATCAAAGGAACTAGATGAACATAGCTGGATATGAGTACAGAATCAAAGCAGACCAAGTATTTTTTTTCCCACACAGCCCAAATGTGACTCCTCTGCCTGTTTTGATCCTGAACAGTAAAAGCCAGTTTGTCTTAGAACAGTTCTCTTAAGTATGTTACTACGATATGCAATTGCACAAAAAGTAATTACAAATTTTGTAATATTTGCTAAATATCAGTATCCCCTTTTATTTCAGGCCAGTTTTATCAAAGTGATCTCATTCACTTGATTATATCTTATTTTTATACTGTACTATGAGTTGGGTTATAATTTGGCATTCTGTGATTTATTGGTAAAGCAAGAAGGATATCCCATCAATAATTCTGTTTTAACTGGTAGAGAAAATAATGGATGCACTGAAAAATTACATTTTCCTTATGTTTAAAAGTATTTAATATCTATTGTCATATGATCCTCTGTTTATAATCCTTGAAATGTACTCACTGGGTGCAGTACAAGGTGGGTGAAAAACTGGCTGGACCAACAGATCCATGGTGGTGATCAATGGTTTGAAGTCTTGCCAGCAGCTAGTTACCAGGGATTGCTACTGTTTTGACATTTTCATTAATGCCCTCAGAAATGCACTCTTAGGAAGTTTACTGGAAGCACTGAATTTTGGGGAGTAGCTGATATGCTAGAAGACAGGTTGGCCTCCTGAATGACCTAGACAGCCTAGAGGAACAGCCTACAGGCATCTTATTAAGTGAAAATAGTATACATACAAGGTCCTGCACCTGGGAAGGAATAACGCGGCAGTAGAGGGTTGGCACAGACAAGCAAAAACCCGAAGAACAGGAACTGGTAATCCCAGGAAAAAGCAACTTGAGTATGTGTGAGCAGTACACCCCTGCAGTGATGAAGACTAATCAAAAATTTTCATTGTATAATCAAAGGTCAAGGGAAGAGATTTCTCCTCTTATTCAGCACCAGTGAGGTCACATTTGAAATAATCTACCCAGGTTTGGGCCCCCAGGACAAGAGAGACATCAATAAGCTGAAAATCTAACAAAGGGCTACTAAGGTGATTAGAAGGCTGGAACACATGATGAACAAGGGGAACCTGAGGGAACTGGGCTTGTTTTGTCCTGATAAAGGAAGGCTGAGGAAGATCTGCTTGCTGCCCTCTGTTACCCAAATCCTCTCTTAAAAATGACTGCTTTCTGAGATTGTTTTTACTTTAATGAGACCTAATTTAAAACCTGGGTAGCTGAAATGATATGTGAATAGCTAGAATTACCTATTAAAAAAAAAAAAAAGGCACATCTTCACTGTGTCCATTCACACAAATAGTCACATTAGGTCCTAAGGAGATCACAAATACAAATGAAATTTTTATCTTTATCCAAGAATATATAAAAAAAAAATCCTATGAAAAGCTATAGAGATACCTTTTATATTGCTAGTATAAGTCAGCAGAAAATTTACCTGATTGTAGTTGTTGATGTGTCTTTCCCAATTAAAAATTTGTGTTTTCCTTCTGAGATCTGCTGAGCCCAGGGTGGGTGAAGCCAAACTACCTGAGAAATATGGCCAGCATAAACAGCAGGCATAATCCAGTTCTCAATACTTAATTCACTGTAATGAATGGAGAAAAAAAGGAAACAACACTGTTACTTTCCCTGTAAAACACAGTCAAGAACACCACAAACATCTTCAACATCTTGAAAGCCCCCAGGCAAATTATCTGAAATTAGAACCCTGTGTAAGGATCACATCATCAAAGAAAGGAAAAGGAGACCTTTATTCATAAAACAGACCAACAATGTCTATAGCAGATTTTTAAAAGTTAGGATTATACAGTGCAATCAGCGTCACTCTTAGCATGGCATTTTGATTATAAACTACGTAGCTTTGTTGTCCTTTTTCTCTTGATCCATCAGACAGAGGAAAGTGCAAGGAGCATCATCAATGCTATTCTTAGTGTCTTCAAACTGACCTCATGAGAGTATTTTATTGTAAACTGATCTAAGTAGATTTAAATATAATCTCAGTAACTAAAAAGAATCAATTAGTGTCTACAGATTAGCATCTTTTCTCATTATCAACACCCTTTTTTTCTTCAGGTGTACAACATAGCCCACAAAACTTTTTATTTATTCAACAAAGAGAACAAAACCTTGACTATGGGTAGAATGACATAGGTACTTACAAGTATCACTTTGTCATTGCTGTAAATTACCTTAACACAGAAGCAATCAACATTTATTTTAAAACAGGAAGAGAAAGACAATACCAGGGATCACTCTGTGGCTTGTTACCTACCTACCTAAGAAGTCAGGGAGAAATACTGATCTTAATGATCTTAGCAGGAAAATCTTGTTCAACTTCCCATATTCACCATGTCAACATATGACATACTATTTCAATTTCAAAGGCAATTTTTCAGTGTGAAAAGAGAAAGGCTATTTTATAATTACAGCTCTTCAGCCAAAGCATACACTGAGTGATCTTCTGTTACCCAGAGGAACAACTTGGGCTAATAACATGATATACTACTGAACGACTGAAAAAAGGAAATTCATACATCTTAAATTGCTTGATATGCAACATAACCATTTGACTGCATTCATAAAACACAACTTTTTCAAATTAAAAAAAGTTTTAGGCATAAGTGAAAAGGCAAAAGATAGAACCTGAACCTGACTTATGCCTCTTTGGTTCATATTTCCTATGCAGTCATACCAATATTCAGTGTAAATCAAATGCAGCAAGAACTAGACTTAGAAGAACTCTGATGCAGTATCTGGGACTTACCTAAAAAGAGCTTCTTTGTCATACACAGTGTCTGCAGGCATATTCACAGGAATAAGAAGGTCTGGATGGGAATCAAGATGAACAAAGGTGATGTTACTGCCAGGAAGATGCTTTGAACCAATGGCACGATAGATGAAAGGCAGCACCTGAAACAACACAAACAAAAACACTTCAATTATAACCAGTGGGCTGAAAAATGCGACAGCTTTGACAGCAAAAACACCAGTCCCACTCTTATTTCTTTAGAATTTGGATTAGAGGGAGGAAGAGACAGAAGACAATACAAAGGGGAAACAATTCCAGCAGCAAGACAACTCATGAACTGTAATCATTAAGAGCCCAAGTGTTTCACACAAGAAGTTGCTGAAGAATCAGCACTTTACTGCCTCTTTCCTTCTTTATAGGAAGTCTCATTTGCAGTAGCTCCTCTCACTAATCATTCAACTCAATTCCTAGTTGGTTTTTTGTTTTTTTTTTTTTTTCATTTACAACTGAACCCCAGGAATTCCCTTCCTCCTCTGCAGAACATTGCTCTTACATTGCCTTATTCATGCTATCAAGCTTCCTCACCATGTGGAGAGGAGATACAAACATTTAATTACTTGCGTTTTATAAATGAACTGATATAGGAGAGAAAACTGTCCCCATCATGATTTAAACTTCAGCTGATCTTTAAAACTATCCCCCTTGCAGAAAGGGCTTAATTCCTAATCCCTACATGACTTAGTGGCTGCATTAAAGAGGCTACTTTTCTGCCCAACATCATCCCTGCTGAAGGTCTTCATTCAAAGGTGAAAACCCAGGAGATAACTCATCAATCGATAGCATAGCAAACCACTGAAGTGAAATAATGTAGGGTAGTAAAAATGTGAAAATTGATGGCTGATTCCTGATACCTCTTAGACTGGACCGCAGTACATGAAGTGTCTCCCACAGCAACAGGGCAGTAACTGCGTTAGCTGCCAGAGCAAATCCAGCCAGGATTGTGTACTACAGCCCTGTTATAGAGGGAATGTAAAGACTGTAAAGGTACTGGGCAACAAAACTTACACATGATCTCTACATTACAACAGAAATGGAGCTATGCTTTTTTTTTTGGCAGAAAACTGACTAAAACCACAAATCCTGCAAACTGCATGGACATACCTTTAAACATGACTGCCAGCTGAAATATGACTGTATTCCATCTGTCTAGGAATAAATTCCACCTTCTACCCACTATATGTGCAGTAATATGTATACTGCTGTAATAGTAGCTAACACAAGATAAAAAATAACAAGTGTTCCCTCATCCATGACTTTCACTTCTTCAGAAAAAGGAAGCAACCTGAACAATCTACAACCTTTGCAATTAAAAGTAGTTTCATCTCATGTAACTGTTATTACAGATTGTGAGACCTTGCTACTGCCCGATTTAAGGTACTTGTAGGGAACAAGGTCGTTTGAGTTTCCTTTTCTCCAGGCTGAGCAACCCCAGTTCTGTCAGCCACTCCTCGTCAGACTTGTTCTTCAGACCCTGCACCAGCTTCATTGCCTTTCTTTGCACATCCTCCAGCAACTCAATGTCTTTCTTGTAGTGAGGGGCCCAAACCTGAACACAGTATTCAAGGTATGGCCTCACCAGTGCTGACGTCCTGGTTTTGGCTGGGATGAAGTTAACTTTCTTCCTAGTAGCTAGTATAGTGCTATGTTTCAGATTTAGTATGAGAATAATGTTGTTAACACATCAATGTTTTAGTTGTTGCTAAGCAGTGTTTACACTAAGTCAAGGACTTTTCTGCTTCTCACATGAAGTGAGAAGGCTGGGGGTGCACAAGAAGTTGGGAAGGGACACAGCTGGGACATGTGACCCCAACTGACCAAAGAGATACCCCATACCATATGTCATGCGCTATACATAAACTAGGCGAATATCTGGCCAGGGGCCACTGCTCGGGAACTGGCTAGGCATCAGTTGGCAGATAGTGAGCAATTGCATTGTGCATTGCTTGTTCTATATATTATAATTCTCTTAAATTATGATTATTATTTGCCCTTAGTTTCTGTCCTATTAAGCTGTCTTTATCTCAACCCACAAATTTTACATTTTTTTCCCCATTCTCTCTCTCACTCCACTGTGGGCGGGAGTGAGCAAACAGCTGTGTGGCTTTTAGCTGCCTGCCAGGTTAAATCATGACAGCCCTTTTTGGTCCCAATGCGGGATATGAAGTATTGAGATAATGACACATCCGACCAGAGCTTGTGAAAAAAAAATTGTTATAAGCATTCATTATATTAGTTTAATAGTCACTGGTCACAACGTTGATTTCTCTCAAGAGTTGCTGTGAATGTCCTCAGATTTGTGCTCTGTAACACTTTAATTGCTGCATATGTTCCCTGTTGTGTGCTGTTTCATCACTTCTGGGGGCTGTGGCAAGGTTATAATTTGGTTGCACTTTGTAACGCTGGTTTATGATACTATTAAATTGCTGGTCCTGAGAGTGATCTGGTATTTGTACTCAGCATTGCCACAATCTCCGTACTTCGGGAGCCATCTATTGGATACTATTAATAATTACACCTTCCATCTTTTCTCCTGAGAGAGTCAATTTGTGGGGGAGATACCTTCCTCCATCTTCTCCTTCTCCTCCAGGCTAATTACAATCGCTCCAGAAAATTTTGAATATCCTCAGGATGTTCAAACCAGCATGTTCCTATTGCTATGTCTCCTAAATGTGTTTCAGGTCTTGTTTACAGTTAAACAGCTATCTAAGAATACCACTCAGGGATCTGTCCAGAGACTGGATAGTTATGAGTGAAGGGGTGTGTGGGATAGTATGAGCAAGTACCTAGGACAGTGGGCACCTCTAGTGTTTTGGAATTTCATCCCTGAACAAGTGCAGAATCTGGAAAAAATAGTAAAATATTTGGAAAAAAGTATGCTGTTAACCTAGCAATTCCAGAGACACAAATCACTGTAATGTGCTGGGGCCTGGCCCATGCCTACAGAGCCCTGCTCAACACTCTTCAGTACCCTCAAGGAGAAGAGACGGTCTCTATATCTGACAACAAAAGGACAGGTACTGCAGCTACTCCAAACCCCAAGACAGACACAGCAGCTGAACCAAAGAACCAACCTGTGCCAGTATCAGTTGCCTCTATACACAAGAAGAAATATTGGAAGAAGTCAGCCGATGTGGTAAGGGATGAAGGAGCTTCTTCTAAGAGAGAGCAGGAGGAAGTGGACAAGGCAGACTTCTCTGAAGTAGGACCTTCACAAAAATAGGAAAAGTAAGATAGACAGCCACTGCTTAGGGAGGAGTAAGGGTTGTAACTCATAAATGAATGGTAACCACGTGATCTCTATTCCTCACTGAGCTGCAAGATAAACAAAAAGATTTCAACCATTGTCCAGGCAAGCACACTGTCACCTGGCTGTTAGAATAACAGGACCAGTAGTCTGGAATTAGAGAGCATGGAAGCCAAATAGGTGGTGGGATCCCTTTCTAGTGAATACTGGATTGGAGAGCAAAGGAGTGATCAGCATGAGCCACTCACCATCTAATAGCCCCAATATGACCAGTGTGAGAGTCTAACAGAGAGTAGAGACTAACAGTAGACTATTGTGGCTTGAATGAAGTCACACCACCATTGAGTGCTGCCATACTGGACATGCTAGAACTTCAATATGAACTGGAATCAAAGGCAGCCAAGTGGTATGCCATGACTGATATTGCCAATGCATTTTTCTCAACTCCTTTGGCAGCAGAGTGCAGGCCACAGTTTGCTTTTACTTGGAGGGGCGTCCAGTACACTTGGAACCGATTGCCCCAGGGGTGGAAAAACAGCCCTACCATCTGCCATGGACTGATCCAGACTGCACTGGAACAGGGGCAAGCTCCAGAACACCTGCAATACACTGATGACATTATTGTGTGGGGTGATACAGCGGAAGAAGTCTTTCAGAAAGGGAGGGAAATAATCGAAATCCTTCTGAAAGGTCAGTTTTGCCATAAAACGGAGTAAGGTCAAGAAGGGACCTGCAAAGGATATCGAGTTTTTAGGAACAAAATGGCAAGATGGATGTCACCAGATCCCCACAGATGTGATCAAGATAACAGCAGTGTCTCCACCAACTAATAACAAGGAAACACAAGCTTTCTTGAGTGCTGTGGGTTTTTAGAGAATGCACATCCCAAATTACAGTCTGATTGTAAGCCCTCTCTAGTGACCCAAAAGAATTTCAAATGGGGCCCTGAGCAACAACAAGCCTTTGAACAAATTAAACAAGAGATTGGTCATGCAGTAGCCCTTGGACCACTCCAAAGCAGGTAAGATGTGAAAAATGTGCTCTACACTGCAGCCGGAGAGAATGATCCTACCTGGAGCCTCTGGCAGAAAGCTCCAGGGGAGACTTGAGGTCGATCCCTCGGCTTTTGGAGTCGGGGATACAGAGGACCTGAGGCCAGCTATACCCCAACTGAGAAAGAGATACTGGCAGCCTATGAAGGGGTTTGAGCTGTTCGGAAGTGATTGGCACTGAAGCACAGCTTCTCCTGGCACCCCAGTTGCCCGTGCTGGGCTGGATGTTCAAAGGCAGGGTCTCCTCTACACATCGCGCAACCAATGTTACATGGAGTAAGTGGGCTACAGTAATTACACTATCAGCTCAAATAGGAAATCCCAGTCGTCCAGGCATTCTAGAATTCATCATGGACTGGCCGGAGGGCAAAGATTTTGGAATATCACCAGAGGAGAAGGTGACATGTGCTGAGGAAGCCCCACTGTACAACAAACTCCCAGACAGTGAGAAGCAATATGCTTGATGGGTCCTGCCATATTGTGGGAAAGAATCGGAGATGGAAGGCAGCTGTATGGAGTCCCCTCTAATAAGTCGCAGAAACTGCTGAAGGGGAGGGTGAATCGAGTAATTTTTCAGAGGTGAAAGCCATCCAGCTGGCCTTGAACATTGTTGAATGAGAAAAATGACCAGTACTTTACCTCTACGCTGACTCATGCCCTGTGGGGGTGGTTGCAGCATCGAAAGCAAAGCAACTGGCAGCTCAGAGGTAAACCCATCTGGGCTGCTGCATTGTGGCAAGATATTGCTGCCTGGGTGCAGAACCTGGTGGTGAAGGTATGCCATGTAGATGCTCATGTACCCAAGAGTTGGGCCACTGAGGAACACCAGAACAACCAACAAGTGGATAAAGCCGATAAGATTGAAGTGGCTCAGATAGACTTAGATTGGCAACATAAAGGTAAATTTGATATAGCTTGACAGGCCCATGACACTTCAGGCTATGAGGGCAGAGATGCAATGTACAGATGGGCTTGTGATAGAGGGGTAGACTTGACCATGGACATTATCACACAGGTTATCCACGAATGCAAAACATGTGCTGCAATTAAGCAAGCCAAGTGTTTAAAGCCTCTTTGGCATGGAGGACGATGGCTGAAGTATAAATATGGGGAGGCCTGGCAGATTGATTATATCACACTCCCACCAACCTGCCAAGGCAAGCGCCATGTGCTTACTATGGTGGAAGCAACCACCGGATGGCTGGAAACTTATGCTCTCACGCCACTGCCTGGAACATTACGCTGGGCCTCGAGAAACACATCTTGTGGCGACACAGTACTCTAGACTCCAGAAGGAATTGAATCAGATAATGGGACTCATTTCTGGAATAACCTTATAGACACTTGGACCAAAGAGCATGGCACTGAGTGGGTATATCACATCCCCTACCATGCACCAGCCTCTGGGAAAATCGAACAGTACAATGGGCTGTTAAAAACTACACTGAGAGCAATGGGTGGTGGGACTTTCAAACATTGGGATACACATTTACCAAAGGCCACCTGGTTGGTCAACACCAGAGGATCTGCCAACAGGGCAGAACTTTTACATACTGTAGAAAGGGATAAAGTTCCTGTGGTGCACATAAGGAATCTGCTGGGGAACAGTCTGGGTTATTCCTGCTTCAGGTAAAGGCAAACACAGCCATGGGATTTCTTTTGGAGAAAAGGAACACCAGTGTCAGCAAGGGACTATATGAAGCTTCTGTGAAGTTCTTACAGTTTGAGATGAACAGCCATTTATGTTTTATGCAAGACAGACATACTTATACTGAAAATACAGTGTATACATTTAGTATGAGTAGACTTTAAGCTAATCGAAAACATTAGTATAGAGAGTAAAACAAAGAAGGATCATTAGTAGTCATTATCTCAGTATTCCTACCACAGTAACACTCTTTAAGTCCTTGGTTACCATGAAAAATCAGCTATCACAGAATCACATATTTTGCTTAAGTCTTAGCAACAATTATCTGCCTTAAGCTACTTACTTGCAAATTCAGAACATTATTTTAAATTTTCTTTAATAAGTTTTTTTACACTGAAATTTTCTGTTTGCGAAGAATCTAGCTTAGAATCTGCTTACTTAGGACTAAGGCCTCAGCTTATGCCTATAAACAAACCACATGGAGAAACAGAAACAGCAGTTCAAAAGCAATTCTTTCTTCACTCCCCTCTTCAATGACTTAACTAAAAAAGTTTCAAATTTAAAATTTCTCATCAAGTAGCAATCCACCTGCTTGCTAGGATATGACTGTATTTACTAATTTGCTGTCAACATGTCACACACTGAAGAGCTGAGTTTCCAAGTACTGCACTAATGCCAAGCTAATTTTAACAGCAGTGTAATATAGGCATTATTTCCTTTTAACTACAGCAATCACAACCCGAAGAATAATGATTAAAACCATAAAAAGTTAGCAATAATCACTTAAAAAGATGCAAAAATCCCTTCATGGGATTAATTAGCTTAACCACTGAATCGGGAAGGAACTCAGGTCAGGTGGGCACTGAACTTCATTTACGTTTCAGCAGTGACAGCGAACGCAGTTTAAGGTCTGTGCACGGCTGTGGAGGCGGAGAATGTTCTTGTTCCCAAGGAAGAGTCCGGAGCCGGGAGAATCTGGCTACATGGCAGGAAGAGTCTGCTGGCGAGAGTACAGGGGAGCAATCCACCGGACACCTCCCTTCGCTTGCACCTACCAGACTAAGCCTCCACGCCGCACAGAAAGAAAGAAGCAAACGAAGTTACTTCCTACACAGTCCCCGAGGGACGCCTCGTTCCCCCTCCCAGTCCCACCGCCCAGCGCCAGGCACTCACGTCCTGGTGGTCCTCCACTACCCACACCGGCAGAGCCGGGTAAGCCCGGAGGTAGCCCCCTTGGGGCCCGGCCCCGCTGCCGGCCATCGGGCCCCCGCCGTTCATGCCGCGGCGGCGACCGGCCGGATTCGGCGACACCCAGGTTTCACGCCCCTACTCTCGCACTCCTTCCTTCCTTCCCTCCTTCTCGGCGGGAGGTGCTTCCGCCCTCAGAGCCCTCCCACAACCTTCCTGTTCCGGAAGCCGGGGCGCTGCAGGCCCGGTGGCCTCGGCGGCGGGGCGCCAGGTGGGCTCGGCGTACCTGGCTACCTGCGGGGGGGCCGCGGGGCTGGTGGGGGCTTCCCTTGGGCCGCTGCTCTCCGCTTTCCCCGTGGTGCCGCGGTTCTCTGCGCGGCGCGGGGGCCCTTGTGCTAGCGCGGGGGTGAAGGTTCCGGGGGGGAGGCGGCGCGACGGTGTTGATGCTGACGGGCTGCTCGGTGTTGGTGAGGTTCAGGGTGGCGGGGCCGAGGCGGCCCCTGCCCGCAGCGCACTGCACCGCGTGACGGCTGCCTGGCCGGCCTGCGGGTGAGAAGCCTTCTCCGTGTGGAGGATGAAGCCGTGCGGCGGGAAGGCAGAGCCCGGGCGGGTGCCGGTGTCATCGTCCGGTTTGTCTGCGCTCTCTTTACCTAGATGCTTCGGTGGCCCTTGCAGGCCGTTACAGAATGCTGGGAGGCAGTGGTTGGACGAGACCTTTTATAGGGAACCTGTGTTACTTTTGTGTGTGGTGCCTTCCACCAGCACAATGCATTTCTTCTCCTATGTTTGTTCTTTCCAGTGTTTTTGAACTTCCTTAAGTTTAAATGAAAATCAGATGTGCCCAAAGTTTGCAGCGGAGGGAGCTTTAAAATAATTTGGGTGTTTACAGTAATTCCATGTAGCTTTATTTGTGTTTTTCTGGATTAGGATTAATAATGGCAGTTGCCAGCCAAAATAATGGAAATAGATTTCTCCTCTACCCCTTGTTGTTTCCTTTTGAGAGCCTTTGCAAGGTTGGTGGGCACAGAGAAGGCACAGACTGACTGGAAGGAGCAAGTGGCTTTTTACCATTGTGGCTGCTACCTTCTAAAAACTTGGGATTCTCACTTACTTTGGCCTTTGGTTGTTCTGGAGAGGGAATGAATGTCACTGCCACCAATTCCAGTGGCTTCCACTGAGCCCTACCTGAGGGACATAGGTCCTCTTGGTTCCTGCTTCTTGATGTCAGTCCTTTCCCCTCTTCATTTCTTTTCCTTTCTTCCTCTGGTTCCAGAAGTTTTCTTTCTACAACACAAATGTTGTTCTTTAAAGCTAAAGATACTTCAGAAGACTAGTGTGAAACAATTAACTCATGTTTAGTGGGGCCACTAAATTCCACAGACTTACAACATAAACATTGTTCTCGTTCTGCAACCTAAGTTAAGCTAAAAAGTACTTTATATTTTCCAGGTACTAGCTTTTCTTATATCAAGCCCCCCCCCCCCTTTCTTTTACCTTTACAATTTCCTTTGCTATGTGACTGTTTTGCTGAAGAGTTCCGGCCCTTCTTTAACTTGTGCCTTTAGCGAGCTTTGTTTCTGTCATTGTAAAGTTGTACAGTTATATCCACATAACCACACTTATGATTTGCGAAAGCCAGTACATTTATGTGTTTATCACACTCAGCAAGCTCCATCTTTTGCAGCAGTGGCACAAGAATGCAGCTGAAAGTAGTGCTCTGAGCAGGGCCGTGTTGCATGGTAGCAGGCAGGAGAATAATCTGTATGTGCACTTTAGCATCAGCAAAGCCTCAGTAAAAGTGAGACTTTGTTTTCTTTATCTGGTGATCTTTCCAGTTATGTACGTCTGTCCTTTCGTTCTCTTCTTCTCCCTTAAACCAGGATTTGACTTCTGTGACTACTTTTTTTTTTTTTCCCTCTTCCTTCATTCCAGCCAAGACACCATGAATGATTTCTTAATTTAATTTTTATTTTTTCTTTTTTCCAGTTTTTGAAACTTAACATTGTAATTAAAGAATCAACTTTTAACTTTAATGAAGCACAGTGGTTTTCATTTATAAACATTAATACAATGCAATAAATACATGTATAGTTTTGAGCAAGACTTAAGCCTACTTGAAGCAGTGGCAATTTGCTGGAAAGGTAACAGGACCAAACAGGCAGCTGAGGGATTTTTTCGGAACTATTTATTTCAGTGGAATTGAAGTAGCAGCACAGTCTACATAATTTTTATTTCTGTAACCTCTAAGACCCTCATTCCACGAAAATATACCTACCTAATGTAAAGTACTTTGAAATAGCTGTAGAATTCATTCCCTTGCTAAACTGGATCTCAATTGTGAATGTAGATTGCTATTATCTCATTTAAAGTTTACAAGATTTGTTGGACCAGGTAACTTGCAATGAGGTGTTAGTAAAGTCATTCTGTCTGAAGTGTAGAATCTGTTCTAGAAAGGACTCCTCATTTCAGAGCTTTGGGTGACAATAGTATTTGTTGAAATGAGTGGTTTCTTTGGTGTGGGGTGCCTGAAAGCTTTATATCAAAAGTGTCCAGTTTTGCCCCAAGTGAGAGAGAATGCTCCAGTCTGGGTTCTGGATTAAAGACAGTGAGGTGCTTTCATGGCTCAGAGACTTAAAGAAATCAAAGGGACATGTATGACCTTTACTAGAGGTCTGAGTAGCACAAAGCTCCCAGTGAAAATCAGTGGACGTTGTTCACTGCTTCTGTTAAAGGAAGCTTAGGAACTGTCGTTTCAGCACCCTGGGAGTAGTTCTTGCAAATGCATTAAGGACATTCTACAAAAATTGTGTGACACTGGACTTTTATTTTCCTCATTAAAGGTGAGCCATGTCTTTCCATTCCGGGCGAGGATGTCCCCGTGGTCAGGGGGGACCAGGAGCAAGAGGTTCAACACAGACCTACCGCCCTCAGAACCTACGGCAGCTTCACCCACAGCAGCCCTCTGTACAATACCAGTATGACCAGCAAACTGCCCCTCCAGCTACCTATTCAAACCCTCCAACCACTGGTTACATGCCTCCCAGGCCAGACTTTGTGCCCTATCCTCCTCCAGTGCCCCCTTCCACACAAAATCCCATCAGCCAGTGTCCCATGAGGCCACCGTTTCCAAACCACCAGATGAGGCAGAGCTTCCCGGTGCCTCCATGCTTCCCTCCTGCTCCTCCACCAGTGCCAAATCCTAGCAATACTCCCGTGCCAGGAACTCCTGCTGGGCAAAACACCTTTCCTTACATGATGCCTCCACCCACAGTACCGCATCCTCCCCCTCCACCAGTCATACCACAGCAAGTCAACTACCAGCCTGTGTACTCCACAGGGTATTCACAGCAGTCATTCCCACCACCAAATTTTAACAGCTACCAGCACAACTCTGGCTCCTTTCAGAACAGCACTACCAACAGCAGTGGTGGCAGCACTCATTTTCGGCACACGGGTCAGTACCAGGGAGAGAAGTCACAAAGCGATCGACGGTCTCCAGACAGAAGCAAGCACTACGATGAGCACAGGCATCGTGAGCACAGTCACATCCATGGTGACCGGCATCGGTCCACTAACCATGGGGATCGCCGGGATCGCGGACGGAGTCCTGATAGGAGGAGGCAGGAAAGCAGTCGGCACCGAGCAGATTATGACAGAGGAAGGATGTCGCCTCATCACAGAAGTTACGAGCGTAACAGGTAACTTGGGGTATTTTCTGCTTGCAGAGAGCTGTCATCGTCCCATAGTACTATGGCTTCAATGCAATGTTCTTCTATCACCCTTGTTTTCCCCTCTAGCTGGGGAGGTCGCCAATACTCAGGTGTCATGAAAAGAGCTATTGTTTTGATGCCTTTTAGGTATGCTGCTTCTGCCTCACCTTTGCGAGCTGGCAGATTTGTTGCCCTTTTTTTTGTGTCTAGTGATCTAGGCCAGAATATTCAAAAAGAGACTGGTAACTGAGCTTTCCCATGTCACGTATGAAACATGAATTCACACACAGTGTATGTGGAAATGAAGCCACTTTGATTTAGCTATGCAAAGTTTTAATTGCAGAACCTTACACAGCCGTATTTCAAAAACAAACAAACAGACCCCTCCAAACAAACAAAAACAAAACCCCAGACCTCACATTCAGTAAGTTTTACTTTGATTTCCAAAAGATATTTGTAGAGAGCAATAAGGTCTCCCCTGAGCCTTCTTTTCTCCAGGCTGAACAATGCCTGTTCCCTCACCAGTTCCTCATAAGACTTGTTCTCCAGACCCTTCTCTAGCTTTGTTGCCCTTCTCTGGACCCGCTTCAGCACCTCAATGTCTTTCTTGTAGTGAGAGGCCCAAAACTGAACACAGTATTCAAGGTGTGGCCTCACCAGTGCTGATGTCCTGGTTTTGGCTGGGGTAGAGTTAATTATCTTCCTAGTGCTGTGTTTTGGATTTAAAATGAGAATAGTGTTGATAGCATATTGATGTTTTAGCTGTTGCTAAGCAGAGTTTACACTAGGTCAAGGACTTTTATGCTTCTCACATGAAGTGAGAAGGCTGGGGGGTGCACAAAATGTTGGGAGGAGAAACAGCTGGGACATCTGACCCCAACTGACCAAAGGGATATTCCATACCATATCATGTCATGCTCAGTATATAAACTAGGGGCAAATCTGGCCAGGTGCCACTTCTGGGGAAATGGCTGGGTATTAGTCAGTGAGTGGTGAGTAATTGCCTTATACATCACTTGTTTTGTATATTATAATTATTTTCTTATTGTTATCATTATTATTTTCTTCCTTTCTATCTTACTAAACTGTCTTTATCTCAAGACATATGTTTTCTCACTTTGATTGTTTTGATTCTCTTCCCCATCACACTGAGGGCTTTTGAGCAAGCAGTTATATGGTGCTTAGTTGCTGGCTGGGGTTAAATCATGACATCGGAGTACAAAGGAAGGATCACTTCCCTAGTCCTGCTGGCCACACTATTTCTGATACAAGCCAGAATGCCATTGGTCTTCTTGGCTGCCTGGGCACACTGCAGGCTCATGTTCAGGTGACTGTTAACCAGCACTCCCAGGTCCTTCTCCACTGGGCAGCTTTGCAGTCATTGTTCCCTAAGCCTTCAATTAATTTAAAGCTCTTCTGACCCAGAAATTTAAGTGATCAAGTTCTCTGTGTCTACCTGAAAGTTGAATCTTGTAGATGAGATTCATAGTTTCAGCATGTGGCAGATTTTCTGTGTCTGTCAGGTTTTTGTGTGTACTTGAGGTGGCTGTCAGGAAGAGATGGCTTGCCTGAAACACTTGAATGACTGCTGTGCTTACAAAGCAATTGTGCATGGAATAGGTTTTCTTTTCCTTCCTTGAGGCACGAAGAATGGTTAAAGATAGAATAATCTTCCCCTTTGCCATTTGTAACAGGAGAAGAGGAAGAATGTCAACAAGTCTTGTGGCGAATTTATAGAAACTACCTCTGTATGGTATGAATTAACCCTTGTATTGAGATAGATGGCTTTATGACAAAGGTGGAGGAGCTAGGTGTCTTATCTTTTACAAATTTTGTGAAGGTCAGCATTCAGAATGTCTTCACTTGTGTGTTATTTTGAGTAACAGTCTCAGCCTGCTTCTGTGATCCTTTCAGGTATGGAATATATGAAATGCCAGTTTATGTATTTAACTTAGTTTTTGAACTCCAAGGGAGCGGGAGAGAGAGCGGCATAGGCATCGTGACAGCAGAAGGTCAACATCACCGGACAGATCCTACAAAAAAGATTACAAGAGAGCAGGAAGGTAACGAAGCTTACATTCGGTCTTTAATGTATTTGAGGCTCTGTGCATTCATGCATGTGGGGTTTTGTGTTTTCTATATGTGTATTTGTGCCTGCTTTGAAACTCAGAAAAGATGAGTGTCTTTAATGTATAGCCATCTGCGTATACATGCAAATGTCAATTGTCTCAAGACCTTACACAGTTAAAAATAGGATTCATCTCTGAAGGGGGGGCTTCACTGCTGTGTCCTAAAACCTTCCTCTTACATCTGCTTCCAGTCTGTAAAGTGCCAAGATTATTTAAAGTTGTTCTATGTTTAGCTTATATTTAGGATCTTTTCTTACATTGATGCTCATTTCTTTCTGAATCCTGGGTAGTTGAAAGCAGTGCGACATTATTGGCTCTGTAGACAGAGGAGGTCAAAAAAATTAAAGTAGTTTTAATAGTTTTCCTACATTCAGCTTTTAAAAACAGTACTCTTGCAGTACATAAGGAATATCACAGGTTGTGTGTTTCAAAGGAGTGCCAGAGCTAGAGTAACACAAGCAGTGTGGCTTCTGTATAATCCTTCTAATAAACCCCTCTTCTATCATGCAGATAGTTTGTGGGCTATATATGAAACCTTCTTTGTATTGTAACTTTTAGTTGAGAGCGATGTGGCTTACTTTTTTGTAAGCTTTTTTTTGTAAACTTTTTTTTTTTTTCCAAATTTGGAACAAAATCGAAAGTCACCTATAATGCAAATAGGAATTTTAATCCGAAATAGCTTTTTTTTTTTTTTTTTTTTTTTTTCATTTTAATTCCTGAGTAATGTTCAAAATACAAAAGCACTTTCAATTTCAAGTATTTTTTTTAATAGTAAGTACTACAAAGTACCATACTCTTCACATGCAAGTTAGGAGAAAGAGGCAATTGGATTTTGCTGTAATTTATATTATAGAATATGTACGGATCTGAAGCAGACTATTTGTTTTTCATTAGAAAATTGCCACTGTTGAAATAATAGAGTTGCTTTTGTTTGCTTTCTCACATTAAGCCGATCTCCAAGCAGAGAGAGAAAGAGACCCCGATGGGAGGAAGACAGAGAAAGGTGGTCTGAGAACCAGAGTTCCAGCAAGGAGAAAAATTATGCTGCTGTCAAAGACAAAGAATTGGAGGAGAATGCATCTGAAAAAAATGAAGAGGAAGATGAGGAATTACTTAAGCCAGTCTGGGTTCGCTGTACCCATTCTGAAAGCTATTACTCCAATGACCCTATGGATCAAGTGGTATGTTTGTGAAAGAACTGTAAAATTACTGTACACAGTCCTTTTATTATTTGTTACTTGATTAATGTGAATCCTTCATCAGGATCATGTATTGTGTCATTAAATCCTTCTCTCCTCCCAGACATCTTATTCCCTTAACCCTGTTAAAGGTTTTATTTATTAGTATTCTCTGTTTTCTTTAGTTTCTTCTGTCTGTTTGCATTTAGATTAGTGGTACATGAATAAGGTCTGCTTTTTTGTCTCCAGGAGGGAAGGGTGTTTTTTTTCTGTTGCACCTGTACTTGAGTAAAGATGCCTCAAGCACCATATATTCCCTCAACCTTGGAGAAATTTTGTACAGAAGCAGGAAGTCTGTATTCTTTGTACTTCACAATAATGCTTCACAATAACTACGTGGTGTGGTAATAAAACTGCATTTTTTGGTTGGTTGGTTTGTTGTTTTATTTTGACTTTTTGTTTTGTTTGGTTTTGTTTTGTGGTGCATTTTGGTTTTGTTTAGGGTTTTTTTTTGAGAATAACATGGAGAGTGTGAATTCATGGTCATTCAAACCAGGCAACAAAATGAGCTGGGTTTTGTGTTTCTTGTATCTGATAACATTCTTTTTAATTGCAAATACTTTTACAGGTCTCTTGTTTCTTTTAAACCTGTTAAAAATCAATGCTTAGCTGTACTAAATATTCTTAGCCATAGTTCTGCATCATTAGGTCAACGGTTTGATGATAATGCATCAGCAAATTAAGTAATTTCTCTGCTCATTCACCCAGTGGACAATGTGATGGTACGTTAGAGCCTTAAGTAGCATTGCCATGTTTCACTGAACTATACAGACCTGAATTTTTTGCCCTCTTGCTTTTCATTGTGAAAAGCTGGTTCATGTGCTATTTTAACACCATCTTTTTTTTTGTTGTCGTTCTGGTTTTTAATTAACAGGGGGACTCTACTGTAGTAGGAACAAGCAAGCTCCGAGATCTGTATGAAAAGTTTGATGATGAGTTAGGAAAGCGACAGGCGAAGGCCAAAGCAGCCAGGCCACCGTGGGAGCCACCAAAGACGAAGCTGGATGAAGATTTAGGTAGGCAGAAATGGTGATGAAGATCTGAAATGGAATAATCTGTAGTTAACCTGGTTTTGGCGGTTGTGTGTATTTAATAATGTTGGTAGGACAATCTGTGTTTCTTAAATCCTTCCTTTGTATTGTACATCCATGGCACTGTTGCTTTTGACTGCAGAACAACTAGATTATTTACCCAGAAAGCCTAAGGGAGAATGGAGAGTATCCAGCATTGTCTTATGCTGAAGTCTCTTCCATGATGTGAAAGCATGCTGAGCATGATCATATCGGCCAAAGCATGGCACAGGCTTTCAGGAGCTCCTGGACTTACATTTCTAAAAATGAAGCATGAGTAGTGGTGATAAACGATGTTTTGAAACCTGAGACTTCTGCACAAGATGATAGTAAGCAGAGCTGCACAGCCAATATGAATGATGAACTTTGTGCAGTAACAAGCAGCACCACCCATATAGATCTTCTTGCAGTGAAATATGTCTACTAGCCATATCAATTTAGGGGCAAATACTGGTTGAATTATCAGAGCATACTTTTTGATAACAATTTGTCTACTCAGAAGTCAGCAAAAGCTATTTTTCTGATTTTGTTTTGTGAGAAGCGTTAGCTGTTCTTTTTACACTTTCATTGTTTCATTCCAGTTATATTAGTTCAAGAAATTCTTAGGCATTTCACATTAATTTAGATACTCTGTTGGGATTGCTTTTTAACTTATGCTTCATTTTTGCCTGCTGAACTGCTTCAGACTCACATCTCAGCTTAGTAACTCTTCAAATCATATATCAAAAATACTGAATATATATATATATGACTTGGTCAGTATAAAAAGATATAATAAAGATGAAAGAAAAATAAATACAGATTAAATAAAATGTGAATTCACAAGAATTACTATCAATTTTAACTGTAGGGTTTTTCAAGAGGTATATTTTCATGTGGATGAAGCAAGGACAAAATTGCTACATTCAGCATACTGGCGTAAAGCTTTACTTTCTCAGATCTCTGCAGAAAGAGCTCCTTCGTTGCTCCAGTTTAAAATATGATAGAGCCAAGAGCAACTTCTCTGGGTTTTTTTCCACTCTTTCCAGAGGACCCAAAGGCTCTGCATCTGCATTGGTCCTCTGAGCTGACTTGGTGTCTGTGCCAGCTTCTACTACATCTATGATTCTAATAGCTAATAGTGTCTAATAGCTTGTCTTATTTTGTATTTAAGTAATTCTGTATCTGTTCTGCCTTTGTTAGCCATAATTGTGTATTGTAGTGAGATAGCAATGCACTCCAAGAGCACTTTTATATCATGAAAAACTGATTTCAGTGCATGAAATCCAGCAGTTCTGGACTGGTTTTTCAGAACTCCAGCTGACTCTCATAGGTCTCGCCCTCCTTTTGCACCTAAAATTAGACTTGTATTGCTGATTAATGGTTATCAGAGAGCTTTGAAGACTCAAGTGTTTGTGAACATTTGTAGCACATCTAGACAAAACTTGATTTCAACTGAGCATATATGACCTATGTAAACCATAGTGCCAAGTGTGTATTTTAATAACACTTTAGGCTGAATTATGGACTGTATAAAAATATATCTTGATTTATTTAAAAAAAAAAAGAAACATTTTGCTAGTAATGTTCTCTCATTGTCTCTCTCCTTCTCTTGTATTCAACAAATACACATATTTTTAACCATAATTTCACGGTATTTCAAAGCACTGGCATTTTTTTTTCTCTTAAGTCAAAACTTAAAAACGGAAGAAATGTTGCTCCCTTCCAGAAATAATGAACCTTAGTTGCATCATGGTATATGTCATGGCTATGAAGGCGTTTAAATTGGAGCTGAGGGGATCCATGGAAATGAGTGACATTACATGCATAAGAAAGGGAGTCACTTGTATGTAGCACAGGAGGTTAGAGATATGTGAGATCAGGTTCTGGGTGTTCTTTTATTTTTTAAGTCCAGACACTTATTACTTTGATAACACCACAAAGGAGACATTTTTTAAGACCACCTTCTGTTCCTTCAGTTAGTACAAAGAAAAATGTCTTTAAAAAGAAGAAAGTAGGGAGGAAAACTCAAAGAACAGGGCTTCCAAAAATCTTATGACTGACTTAACTCAGCTAGTAGTTAAAGTGTGGTTGATGATTTGGTTTTTTTTTCCATATCTCTGGTTTCTAATATGTGATAATGGATTTACTAGAAATAACTGATTTTGAAAAATGAGTCTAACAGTACATGTTCTATAATCTATACATATATACTGTTTCAAAACAAGACAGTACCTTGCAACAGACAGGAGCATTTTTAGGTAAAATGAAACTACATATAAGCACTTCGCTCATAGCAAACAATTGACTATTAAACAAGAGGTTTTGTTCACTCATGGTAGTGATATTATGTGTCTTCTTCTTTCATGTGTGCAAACAGGTGGTGCAGTTGTTATAAGCATTTAATATCCATAGCATTTGCTGTAATTTTTAATTAAAGATACAATTATTGTCCCTCTTTTTTTTTGTATCTTTCAGTATGCCACAGTTAGCTATGTCGTGTTAGAGAATGCATTACTATTGGAAAAGAGAGTGTGTGCTAGTGTTTTTCAGCTGACTTTATTTTTCCTGTGTGAATTAGAAAGCTCCAGTGAGTCAGATTGTGACTCTGAAGATGACAGCAGCTGTTCTAGCAGTTCAGATTCAGATGTTTTTGACGTCATTGGAGAAATTAAGCGTAAAAAAGCACACCCTGATCGTCTCCATGAAGAACTGTGGTACAATGATCCAGGACAGGTATAGTGAGAGGAAAAAGTACTGTATGCTTGTAAGTCATTTTCCCCTGAAGTCTGAAAATACTGCATTGTTGTCAAACATGCCGAGTGACATCTATTTCAGTATGCATTTTTTACCCAGTTTTTCCCTTTTCTCTCTGATCTTCTTCAAAGCACTTTGCTTTTTGATTTCAAGACTGTGGTTCCAGCTCATGAATCCTGGGGATTATTCCACTGGAATCATGTCTGACAGTGTTAATAAAACCTGAATTGCTAACAGTGTACTAATGCTGTCCTCATAGCCCTGAAATAAAAGTGCACAGATGAATTCTGGGATGAAGCAAACACAACATGTTTACCTCCTTTACAAGTTTTCCACCGAAAAGCTCTCAGCTCATAATGATAAATAATGTTTTAAATATGCAGTTAATGCTTCTAATTTCTTGTCTAGTGGTTCTTTTGTAATTGCATGGAGATTATAGTTCTCATTAAATGTAATTGCTAAGCTCATGAAGTGCTGTTTTGAATGTATACATTGCACAGAAGACTAGTTTTTGTTTGCAAATTTGCCGTCTTCATCTTTCTTAAATATTTTACTGTGTATTCTAACTCATTGTCGCATGGCGTCTCAGTAAATTTATTTTTCTGGCACTTTGTGTGATGCATGAGTTTAGCATGCAACAAATCATAATGCGAAAAGATACTGCGATGCTTATTGCCACTGTGGTAATTCAAAGATCTGTTGAATATTCTATTACAGATTCATATTTATCCTTCTAGTTAAAAAAAATAATACTTTGAGCATTGCTAGCTGTTTTTATTTATATGGAAAGCAAAATAAATGAACTGTTTAGATATTTAGCTGAAAAAATTGTGTAGCTCTTGGGCACACTTCAAAGTAATGTTCTAGGCAAGAATATTAGCTAAATAAAAAGAACTGGAATAACTGTAGGATGAGTAGTTTCAGGAATGCATGGTTTATGAGTTTTCTACTGAAAAACTTTCTTTCCCAAAACTTTCTTGAGATTGAGTCTTCATCTTTCTCAATGGGAATGAAATCGGAACATGGTGAGCTTGTCAGTGCTGTACTACTTCTGAGTAGATTTTATTTGAAAACATTTGAAGTTATCCTAGATATTTATCTGGTATGCCAAAATACTTTCTAACTATCACTACGGAAAACAGGAATGATTGCTGTGTGCACACTAGCACATACGAGTACACCATTTGGCATCAAACCAGCTTTTTAGGACGGATCTTCCCAACCCTTTAATCTGAGTAGTGTGCTTACTACTTTGAACAGTCTCCAGCAGTGCTAGCAGTTGCCAGAAAGTAAATTTTTAAAGTTGATGCCACTGCAGTGGCCCTTTTCTTGTGAGTGTTATGTGCTTGTTTGTGTTGCCCTGTTGGTCAGAGAAAGTTAGAAGTCATTGCTTATGTAAAATTGTGATCTTTCAACATTATTTTATCATCACTTCATGATTGATGTTCTGCAATTCTTTTCCATGAGCAGTGTCGTTAGGGACATGATAGATAGGTATCTGACTTGCTTTTCGTGTCCTGGGCTTCTACAGGTACTTCACATCTCTGTTTTGGTTTGCTCATTTAATATAAACAGAGGCAGTGTTACTGCTAAAGTGTTCTAAGAATTAAGGGTGAGATTTTAAAAAATAAGTGATTATTATTTTATTAGCTTCAGTAAGCTGATATTTTGGGGGGAATGAAGGGCAATTTTACATTTGACTGCATTTTTTAACTTTCTTCTGTTTTATGGCTGCATAAGACAGTGAGGAAGCATGCTTTTACCTATGAGCATGATTCAGTTTCATTGAGCTTGTACTTTCCTCCAGGGTCTCAGAATGTGGAGAAAAAAAAAAACCACAACGTATGAACAAAAAGCTCTCATGTCACTCTGTTGTTAAGATTGCATGATGTAAGTTCCCAAAAGAGTCATGAAGTGCCCTACTTCTTTCGTTCCTTTGCACATATGCTTTGTGCCAGTCTGAAGAAATTAAATTGAGATGAATATTCAGAGAAGTAACATAAAAAGTAAAAAGTTGTGTCCCTCTCCCAGCTGTCTAATGACTACATTAACAGCAGTTTGGTGTTTTTTGCTTTCTGAGGTATCTTCACATTATATCTATTGTATGATCATGCTGTTTAGCCCCACTGCTGATGCTGTTTACATTTTCAGAGAGCTTGTAATAGCACGGAAAGTTCTGCTTTTTGTATTGCATTGTGGGGTTGTTTTTTTTCCCTGAGTCTAAAAATATATTTCAGTTCTTGGATTCAAGCTTTGAAAAAGCTTTGAAAAGCTTTGAAAAAGCCTGGGGTTGGGAACTTAATTTCTTTCTCTGGCTTGGTTCTGGGTTTCTTCAATGGGCATGATGTTAAGAGCAGAAAGCATTAGCATATTGCAGTAATTGATAGTCTGCATTGAACTTGGTCAGGAAAGTGAAAAGAAAGACAATAGCTTTATATTGTGTGCAGTGACCCTTTTTGGTGTAGCTACTTGATGCACCCATACCAAGTACTGAAGAGTATTTCTCCCGCTACCCCCCCCTTTTTTTGGTTTTTTTTTGACTGATCTTCTCACAGGATGGATTTGAAGTGTTCGCATTAACTCTTTAAAGTACCAAGTGAAAATCTTCAAATGGTCTACTTTGGATACTTTGGGTGATAGCCTTGACACATGGCAGAGGGTTTAGTCAGGGATGGGATTTCAGTGAACTTAGTGGAACTGTTTGAACATGGAGATTTCAGCAGTTAAATATTTGCATGTGCCTGTTTAGGGCCTGAATTTTATTTTAGGCAGACAGTGTACTGTTTGTATGCATAAGAAATGAAAAAGATGTATATGATAGTAGAGTGGTGCAGTTCTGCTGAGAGTGGTTTTCCATCTTGTGCTTCTGAAAGAGCGATGAAGTTGAGTGCTATTGTGCAGTTTTCTTACACTAGTCTATAGTGTTTTAAATTTTATTGGCTTAAGAACATCCACTTAATCTAAGCATGACAGGCTTTTAGAAGCATCAGCACTCCAGGCGTTAAAACTAACATACTTTTCCAAACCCATTTTTCAATAAAACAAAATCCTATTTTGGCTTTGACAGATGAATGATGGTCCTTTGTGCAAGTGCAGCGCTAAAGCCCGGCGAACAGGAATAAGACATGGCATTTATCCTGGTGAAGAGGTAAGTAATTCTGAGAATTGCAATTATGAATACAAACTTGCTGCTGTAAACCCATACTTGGGTTGATTTAGATTTTTTTTTTTTTACATGATTTACAGGCTGAGTAAAAAATCCTGTGTGACTTTAAATCATTTTGTTATATAACCTCGTATTTAAAATGCAGTACTGGTAATGAAATCCACCTGAAAACTATGGAAAACTTTTGCCTGCATTTGTTTAGTTCTAGGGTTTTGAAAAATGGTGTTGGAGTATTTTCCTTAGAAATATTCATTTGTACAGAGTATGCTTTATGATCAGTAACATTTTTGGAAATAAAAAAGTGGTGCTCGGATGACCTCAAGCTTTTTTATTCTAAAAAAGAAGTTTGTTCTGGTGAAAGAATTAGAGAACATTAGTACGTAGGGTTTACAATTTACCCTTGTAATTTTTCTTGAATAATTTTATTTTTCAATATGCCTTTTCACATACATTTACTGAAACATTCTTTTATTTCTCTGCAGTTAAGGATTTATGAATGCTTCTGTGAATTATTCCAGTTCAGAAAATTGGCTTTGGTTTGAAGCTTATTATAAATCACTCCAGTTCAGGATCAGTCCCTCCTCACATTGTGTGTAGTGTGTTTTTTATAAAGAACAAGGGAGAAAATTTAGGAGGAGAAAATTGATATATAAAACTTGCTGCATGAAGGCAGCTGCTCCCTGAAGCATGGCCAGTTGGGAAATTTTCTGAGATTATCTGAAACCTCAGGATATACTAGTTTTAGAGTGTCCTGTAGATAAAACTGCTTAGCTTTAAACTGGCTGGTTTGTAACTGTCTTTTTGCAGCAGTGAGAAACTTAATTTGGGGCTGAACAGCCAGAATAATTACCCTCCTTGCTGGATGGGCTATGCGAAGTGCACGTTGCTGCATAGTAATATCACTATCTTGCCATCACAATCAGGCCAACTTTTGTAATACTCTTTAGAGTAGTACCCCATTTGCTGCAGTGATTTTTTTGTCCTCCTGCAGAAATGTATTCTGAACAGGCTGGTGTCAGCCTCTGAACTGCAGCAAATTGGATGTAAGCCATATGAGAAACTGTTTTTGTCTGACTGCTGAGGAATTTTAGGTCTTTAAACTGGATGCTTCAGAACAGCCTGGAAGAAAACATGACTTCCAGGCATTTGGTGTTGTGTCAGTTTGCACAAAGGGCTGGCTGCCTTTGGATCTCTCAGGCAGACAGAGTAGGGTTACCAGGCCTGTCTCTGTGGTAATAGATTAATCTGTTCTCTTCAGGACCCAGATTTGCCCCGGGCAGATGAGCTGATATTTGTCTGTCTTGATGACACACTTTGAGATTTTCTTATGTGAGGTCCAGGTTCCTTTTTGTAAGCTTTTAAAATCAGTTTCCTGAAACAGATCTATATAAAAGAGGAAGTTATCCTGGTATGTAAGCAACTAACTGCTGTGTGTAAGAAACATTAAGAGTCAAATGGAAAATTAAAAAAATACAGCAGTTTTTCACCTTTTTTTTTCCCTTTTGAATAGCTTTAAAAATATTCGTGAAAGTGAAAATACAGATAAGGCCTCATTTTCCTTATTCCCAGATTTTATTTTTTATATTTTTAATCTTCACAGTTTTTATAGTTTATCTAATTTTTCTTAATGCCTATTTCATGGTTATTATAAATGCTTTATTCTCTCTTTTAATCTAAATTTGCCTTGACTCTGCACATAATTCTATTTATCTCTTTCTTTAAGCCCATTAAACCATGTCGCCCCATGACCAACAATGCTGGAAGACTATACCACTATCGAATTACTGTGTCGCCTCCCACAAACTTCTTAGTAAGTACTTAATAAATAATTCTAACTAGGACTCTAATTTTGTTTTCGGTGGTGGGAGTAGTACTGCTTTTTGCTTACTCTGTGGTGGTTTTGTTTGCTTTTTTAAGACAGACAGACCTACTGTTATTGAGTATGATGACCATGAATATATTTTTGAAGGGTTCTCAATGTTTGCACATGCCCCACTAACAAACGTAAGTATGTTCATTACTATATATGTGGGATTTGTTTGGAAGGTAGTCTGTTTATGCCCTGAAGTAGAACTTCTCTAAAATGACATGTGTGTTACAAACATCTTTCCAGCACTGTGGACAGGGTAAAGACATTTGTGCTAATGAGTCTCAGGTTTTGTCTTGACAAATATTAAATTCTGTAGGCATTTAAAGGCAATTAGTTTTGTTTTGAAAGGAAATATAACAAGAAAAGGACATGACTGGTATCTGACTGCCCTTTTTTTCCAATATAAGCTGTTAGCTATATCTGCATGAAAAATATGCAAGTGCTTAGTTTCTGTACACTTGAAGATTTTTTGTTATCTTAATATTTCAAAAACTCTTTTTTCAGATGCCATAGTGTTTGTTTCTTTTAGTTTTATTCCTCGTACTAGCTACAGCACCAGTGCCAAAACCTGGTACAAAAATGGCTATCAGTACAGGACTGGGAAGTAAGAATACTCGAACTGAGAGGCACTGAGAAGAAAATATTTTTTTTCCAAAAAGTCTGCTAGCATAGTGCATATGACAACAGTTTACTTTTGGTGAGCAGGGGAAGGGTCTCTAGTTGACAGAAAGTCAGGGAGAGAGTGGGATTCAGCCTCTGGCATGGCGGTGTGAAGCATTCCTGCCTAGTAGCAATAACTCAGCCTTGGGGTTCAAGGCAGATTTGTCTCAAGGCTTTACATTTTCACTTTGCAAATGAGTGGAAAGGAACAGTTTTGGCTTACTCCCATTTAGAGGACAGAGAGAACACTTTATATCTGTGTGCCTATTGCATGACAGGAAGGCAGAGAGGTATGAAAATTTTTAATATACAGAGAACAAAGAAGACATTTCTCATCTGACACAAATAGTGAAGCCATTGAGCTTACTCTTACTGTAAAGTACATGTGTGGTTTTTCTCATTCCAAATCGGGGAAGTGATCAGCATCATTTTTACAGAGTTGGATTGGAAAGCAATGCTGTATTGGCAGTTCCTGTTACTAATGTGTATAAAGCCCTTTGGAAGGAATCTCTTGGTGTCCTGAGGTTATTATTGGCAATATAAAAACTGCTGTTTGAGAGGCATTTCTGTAGTCTATTAGAAATTTAGCCTTTTTGTGTTAAAACATGCCATTTAAACAAACATATGCACCTTCAGCAATATGTGGGCTTTGCAAATGAAGGCACCTTTTTTCTGAGGAGAAAGAAAAAGGAATTAAATGATTGTCTTACTAGTTAGTTGAGTGAACTTCTGAGAATATTTATTTGATGAAATTAATGTAAAGCTATAGATTTATTCTGAAGTTCTTACGCTGTGCTGCTATGACTTAAAGCTGGTTTTTTTAAGGCAGTATAGCTAACAGAATTGGCAGTGTGCTAAAAACACCTTGCCTTCAGGTCACTGTATCAATCTGACATATGTCACCAACAATAAATTCACTTCCAAATATACAAGTGAGAGAAGATATGGGTTTCCTAAGCTTTGCTTTTTCTTTTAAGGAAAATTTTATCTCCAGTAGATGGCATTATTTAATCTTCCTTTACCATCCCTCCTGTCAGCCCTGTGTTATTACAGAAGTAGCAGTTAGAACTGTTACTTCTCTTTGATGTGCTTGTGTTCCCCCATCTTTGCATGATTCCCCAGAACAGCTGTTTTAGTAAGTGCCCTTTTCACTAGACAGTAATACCCTTGCATACAAAATTGTATTAACTATACTTTTTATGCTGTATAGTTTTTCATGCCGAATTTCTATTTTCCTTTCAGATTCCACTATGTAAAGTAATCAGATTTAACATTGACTATACAATTCATTTCATTGAGGAGATGATGCCTGAGGTAAGAAGGATAATTAGTCAAAAAGTCAGGGTGGGTTATGAGTTGTTGATATGCTTAATGGATTAAACTATTTAGAATCCCACCTTGTGAAGTCTCTAAGAGACAGGCTGTGATCTGAGTGAATGGCTGAATAGGAACTTGCACTCACAGGTACTCCATCTACCTAGACTATTAATATATTATATTAATATTATAGAATCATAGAATAGATTGGTTTGGAAAGGACCTTCAAAAGTCTTCTAGTCCAGGCCCCCTGCAATGAACAGGGACATCTTCAACGAGATAAGGTTGCCCAGAACCACATCCAGCCTGGCCTTGAATGTCTCTAGGGATGGTCCATCTACCACCTCTCTGGGCAACCTGTGCCCATATTTTATCACCCTCATTGTGAAGAATTTTTTCCTCATGTCCAGCCTTCTCCCCTCTTTTAGTTTAAAACCATCACTCCTCATCCTATTACAACAGGCCCCACTGAAAAGTATCTCCCCATCTTTCTTATAGGCCCCTTTTAAGAAATTAAAGGCTGCAGTAAGGTCTCCCTGGAGCCTGCTTTTCTTCAGGTCAAACAACTCCAACTCAGTCAGCTTTTCCTCATAGAAGAGGTGCTCCACCTCTCTGATCATTTTTGTGGCCCTATTCTATGTTATTATATATTAAAATCAAATAGTAGGAAGTGCTTATATCCACAGTTCCTTTTCATTTAAGTTATATACAATATATATCAGGTACTCTTATCTGTACTACTGAGTTAGGCATTATCCTTCTCTTACAAATGACAAAAGTAAGGCAAATGGAAGTGCTTGCTTGCCAGGACCGCATAAGTCAACGGCAGAGCTGAAACTTAATGATAAGTGTGAAGGTCTGAAGATTGCTTATCAGTACTTAATATAAGTTGTTGCCAAAACAAATTTCCTGTGGGTACAGACAAAGCCCGTTCAGTTAATAATAGAAATTAATCCCTGGTGAAACCACTTTGTGAAGTAAATTGTTGCAGTGGAACAGCATGTGTAGGCACAGAAAAAACCCTACATATTAACTACAAAGATAGGATCAGTGTTTAATTTAGTCACATATACTTACATATTTTTCCTAGTTACCTCTTTCTTTTTTTTGTGACTCAACAGCATCTGAGTTTATGCAAGAGCCCTGAAATTCCTCAACAAGATTAATATGATCAAAGCAATTAATTTCTTGTTAGTGAATCTACTGTGTTGTCTCCAAATCTTGTTCTAAAACAATAAATGGCCACCAAGCAAAATAGAAAATAGGACATTTTTTGAACTTCTGGTTAAGCGGCTACAGCAGTTGGCTACAGTGTTATTTGCAGACTCTCTTTACTAATAATTACTTCCGAAGGAGGTTGTGTTTGGGGTGTGGAATTTATGGCTAGTATAATACAAGTAGAATTTATATACTGATTTTGTTATTGTTGTTGTTCAAGAAAGCGTCTTAAATTCCTTAATTGCTGAATGAAAGCTCCTTGGTTTGGAGGAGCTGCTTCTCCGCTTGATGAGAATCTCCCCCCAGCCTATACTATGTTGATTTGAACACTGAATAAAAAGTCTTAATTACAGTGCTTCCTGAAGAAACCACTGTGTTATGTTTCAGTAGATGATTACAGATATATCGATATTGTTTCCAAAGCCCAGTGTCTAGTGGTTGGCAAATACGAAGACGCTGGGTTTTTCTTTTTTTTTTTTTTCGTTTTATTTCAGTCACTTTTTCATTTCGTATGTGAGTGGCACTGTATGTATTGTAGTATTATATAATTATAATTCTGGTTTATTTTTTTTCCCAGAATTTTTGTGTGAGAGGTCTTGAGCTGTTCTCTTCATATCTATTCAAAGATATTTTGGAGCTGTATGACTGGAATCTTAACGGTAACTTATTTAGGGGAAAAAAAACTGAACAAACCAACATACCCAAATGCCAATTAGTTGTAGCTGTTGTAAATAAGATTGTTTTATTAGGCTCTTTGGTGTAAAAAGAAAAAAGTGGAGAGAGGCCTCAAAAGAACAAAGTCATATGATGTTTTATAATAGAGGGACAAACTTACCCTTCCTCAAGAAGATAAAAACTTTTTGGAGTTCATTAATGTGGACTGGAGCAATTAAAATACGCAAACTTAGCGCTGTATTCTTGCATATAAACTAAATTTCTTTCTTAATCCAAACCTGATACTTTTAATCAAACAGTAAATATTATTGTGTGTTAATATTGCATAGTATTGTGTGCATGGTCTTTTGAAAGTTGTCAGGTAGACTGTTCTCTCTGGTTTTACGAGCTAACAAACAAGTTACTTGTATGCTGTTTCTCTACAGTCAACATACAAGGCAGTGTCACAAACAGCTGTAGAGGGATAACATGTCATTATAACTGAATGGTTTTGACTTGACAAGATGAAAATACATGTTTCTGTGAAGACTGCAACAAAGGAACTTCAGGGATGATACTTCCCTTGGTCTAAAAACAGAGTATCAAAGGAATTTCAGTTCAGAATCTGTAGATGTGTTTTGGTGTCTTGACTTTGTCTGTAGAGATGCGCTCTGCACTTAGTGCAGTTAAAACTGAGCAGCATATGGGTAACATTTTGTGTAGCCTTCTTTGGTTTGATACTAATATCAATGTTGTCTTTTGTATCACTGGTTCTGATTATTCTTTCTTTTTTAACACCAGGTACTTACTGTTTTTTTCTTTTCATGAAAAGCTTTGTATGATGAAATAGGAAACAAACAAAAAAAAAATTCATAAAATAACAAGGAAATTTCCATGATGTTATCTTTTGTTACTGTAACCAAAAAACACACCAGTAATAGGGAGGGACTAATAAACTAGTGCTTGTGTCTATAAAGGTTAAGCAAAATTATATAAAACAGTTTTTTATCACTGTTTTAATTAAAATTACTGTGTTTTTATTAGATTCTTTTTAAAGTTATTGTAGCTGTCTTTGAAATTGTGCAGGTAAAAGCTTTCACTAGAAGTTGTTACTCTGTTCCTCTCTACTGTGCATTTTGTTATTTTTTGATTAAAACGTAGCCCTATCAAATGTAATCACCGTTTACTGATTCTGTTTGTGGCAGGGTTGCATTCTTTTTCTTCTTTTGCAAATATTTTGCTTTTAATAAATATTCCTTTTTTTTTTCATATTTAAGGTCCTTTACTTGAAAATGATTCTGTTTCCTGTCCCAGATTTCACTTCATGCCACGATTTGTGAGATTTCTTCCAGGTAATGTTTGTATTTTGTAGCTTTATGGTAATTAGACCTAAAACTAAACAAAAAAAAAAAAAAAAAAAAAAAAAGGAAAACCAAAGCACAAATCCCTCCCAAAAGCACATCCCACCTCCCCACTCCTCAGAAAAAAATCCAACTTACTGCAAACGGTTCAGTCAGTATAGAAATAACGGTGCTTTCACCTGAAGTCTGTAGTGCTTACTGGCAGCGTGGATAGTTTACTCAGAACTAGGATCAGGCAGGCAGGCCGCCCAAGTGTCAGCTTTTGTCTCTGTCATGGTAATTTTAGGCAGTGCTGAGTCGTCCTTGTCTTGCCTTGTGATGGAGTTGTGGCATTTGAGGAGTGCTATTACCTAATATCCCATGTGAAACTAATTTTCATGTCCCCTCTGCTCTTCAGGATACCGTGGGATTATATAAAAATTCTTGATGTGCAGTTTTGAGGGTCAGCATGATTGGCATTCCTGAGCACATGTTGTTCTGTTTGTTTCTTTCTTAATGCAAAGTGAGACTTTGAAGCAAATGATGAAAGACATAAAAACACCATTCAGTGCAATTCCAACCCTAGCCTGCCAGCCAAGGACAAACTTTAGTGTGGAGCATTATGCTTATTTTGAGTGAACAGCTTACGCAGGCGTTTAACACATCCCTGAGATACTAGGGCAGTCATTCACTTGATACAAATGTCATGGCTCCATTGAAAATGTGTCCTGCTGAGATCTTGCCAGTGATTGCACCATAAAGTGTAGTGTGGACAAGAGGATGCATTTCATCTGCTGGACTGAGGGAGCAGATGAGACATGGAACAGTCTTTGTCAAGAGGGCTGTGGCCTGGAGGTGCTCTCTGCTCTGGGCTTTGAAACTTAGTTGAGATATTAGTTATTGCTGTAGCTAAATGAGGTTTGGCTCATTACTGTGGAGAGTACTGATGGCTAGATGACTATATTTCTAATTGTTGTTGCTTCCTGGATACACAACACTGTTCAATCAGAAGCAGAGCTCTGAGGCTTGCTAGCAAACATTGATTTGCTTTTGCTGAAGCAATTTACAAAATAAGCCATCAAGCCACATGTGGCTGATTAACTTGACCTCATCACAAAATGAAAACAAGTTTGACCTGCCTCGTTTGTGTAGCTTGAGGGTGTTTTCCTGTTAGTTTTGGGGTTTTATACTAGGATTTATTTTAGTTTAGTTTAGAAGTCAGCTCTTTTTGTGCTTTTGGAGAGCTAGGGAGAGATGAGTCTCTATAGCATATATTCCTGTGTGCTTTCACTTTAAGGTCCCAGCCTTCTAACTCTTTATAAAAATGTCTTTCTTTTTTTTTTTTTTTTTTTTAATATTACTGCATATATAATTGCCTTTCAATGTATTTATGCAGTTTTGTTTTGTTGTTTTTTTTTTTTTAATCAAGTTTGCATTTTGTATTGATTATTTTTTGAGATATCCTTAGAGATTTTTAATTTCCAGAGAGTGGGAATCTATGTCTTTGAGGTATGTTTGCAGACACTATCTATGTCTAATCAAAGGAGGCACTGGTGCAACAGGTCTCCACACATCCATCAACTGTCTATTTAAAGATAAAAATGAATTGCTGTTTTCCTATCCCCTTTGCTTTTCTTTCTTATTTTTCTAATGCGGTCTGAAAATAAGAGGTTTGGCATGTCAGGTTTTCCATGTAGATTACTTAGAGACAGGCCTTGGGGTAGCTCTGAGCTTTGAGCTAATCATGCCAGGTTTACTGAGTGTCAGAGGTGTGTAGCATGCAGAATAGTTGATGTATTGTATTCATAGTTGTAGATTTTTATGGTGATAAATATATTGAGAGTAGAAGACTAGGAAAAAATAATAAAGCTGAGGTCCCAAACACCGCATGTTCTGACCCAGGAAAGGTCAGGTCTCTAACTGCTATTGAGCACACTATTTGTAGTAACCTTTACCCTTCCTGTACATGGCCTTCAATAAGGCTAAACTTTTTTTTTCCGTGTGTGTGATTGGTGGACATGGGCTAGCTCTTGTGTAATGGTATGATCTAGCTGTTGACAAAGGCAGTAGTCTTGTAAACTGAGTCCCCCTTTAATCTGAACGAAAACTTTGCATATTTAAAAATTTGCCCCTGTAGCTATTTAGAAGTATTTTCACAGTATCACAGTATGTTAGAGATTGGAAGGGACCTCAAAAGATCATCTAGTCCAATCCCCCTGCTGGAGCAGGAATACCTAGATAAGGTTACACAGGAATGCGTCCAGGTGGGTTTTGAATGTCTCCAGAGAAGGAGACTCCACAACCCCCCTGGGCAGCCTGGTTTTCTGTATTTTCTGTTTCCAGTGAGGTTTGGGGTGTATTTTCCCCATTTAAGATTGCCTCTTGGAGTTTGAATGAGGTTAATTTTTCTGAGAGGCCAAGTTATATAATTCCCTTTCGTCTTTTCTGTACCATAGCACTGTAATCCCAGCTGAAATAAGAGAAGTGCTTGTTCCCTTGCGTGTCTTGTAGAGAACATCACCTTACACAGCACAGCCGTTACACAGCAGTTCTGTGAGGCTTTTCCTATGTGCCTGTGGTCACATTCCCTGTGCTGTGGCATCATCTTCAATATTGCTATAAGTCTTTACTTCTTTTTCCTTCATTATTTTTTTTCTGTATGTAGTGATAGAGAGAATGTACTCAGGGGCAGGTATCAGATTGCTCCTGCTTCCTGGGGTAGGGATATCAACATTTGTGCTCAGTGGGGATGAAACTTCAAGATGCCTCCATACCTACAGATTAATACCCTGTTGGTGAAGGTGGGGGTCAGAGAGATGCATGTCAGAATTAAAGCACTGTAGTAATGTGTCTGTCTTTTTACTCATATGAGCAGACATACTGAATTTGAATAGTCAGTAGGTAGCAGTCTGTCAGGACTGTCGCTCATCTTCCCTGTTTGCATTTTCATATCTGTAATTGGCTACCTGGAGCCAGTCAGATGTTTATTGTGCTGTCTTCCTTTGTTATAAGCACTGTTTGCTGTTCATGTTTCCTGGGGTCTCAGAAATATTTAGTAGTTCTCACATGCCCTTGGTTCTTTTAGTGACAGAAGATGGCATGTGGCTCTTTAGTCTTCATTACTGCAGGTACAGAATGTAAGCAGTACAGATGAGCTTAAAATGCAAGGATAACTTGTTACATCAATCTAGAAGTATCCTGTAAAATTTTGAGTGTTCTTTAAAAAAGCTGCAGAAATGCCTAAAGGCTTTTTAACTATTGTTGTAAAAAGAATGATAAAAGTGTGAAAAGGAAGATATAACTGGACAATATAACTGTTCTGCCTACTCATTTTAAAGTTTTTTCAGGCAAGTTAGAAAATTCAGGTTTACAGTATGATGAAACTGTTACTCTTGCTTCCATTACCGTTACTGCTTCCAGTTTAGCCAAGTGTTTATGTATGTGCAGTATTCATCAATAAAACATTTGCCTTCATATTTGTCAAGTTGCTTAAGCATTTTGCATTTCATTTTGCTCATCCAAATATTTCATGTGTTCTGCATATTTTCTGTTTTGCTCATGCTTTAGAAGAGTAAATACCTGAAATGTGTTTTATTTATTTATGTTTTTAAGATGGAGGGAAAGAAGTACTATCAATGCATCAGATTCTTCTCTACTTGTTACGATGCAGTAAAGCTCTGGTGCCTGAAGAGGAGATTGCCAACATGCTTCAGTGGGAAGAACTGGAATGGCAGAAATATGCAGAAGAATGCAAAGGGATGATTGTTACCAGCCCTGGCATGGTAGAGTGAATAATTCTGTTTTGTGAACAACCCAATGACACGTACATGTCTTGTTTCAGAAAGATTGCTGCAGGCTGAATTAGAAAGGGAAAAGATGACCAGTGACAGTTGCAGATTGCTGTAGGAACACTCCATTGACTTGTTCTAACTCTGAGAAGAATGGCACCCTCTGCTGCTCTGCTTAAGGGCAGATTTCCAGATGAGCACTGTTTCAATGTGCATATTAAAAGGAATGGCTAAATTTTATATATTTGAGACTGTAGTTTTCTCCTCTGCTGTCTTATTTTCTCAGACTGTTTGTGTGATCTCGTTTTCTTTTTCCTGACACAGGACCGGAGAATTAGTAACTATTTGCTATTCTCTTTCATCTTGCTCTTTTGACCCTGTAGATCTAGATAAAGTACTCTATCCAGACTCTGCCCTGAATATGGAAAAGGTGTTTTCTGCCTATGTGTCTTTTTTCCACATTTTCTATGTTGTTCTCACACTGAGGAATTCTGTGTACATTAATGAATGCATCCATTAATTTTCAATGCCAAGCTTGAAACCCCCATGGCCTTATTATTTGTGAAAAAATTAGTATTTTAAAACAAATTCTCTGAACACAGCTCCTTTCAACTCCAGTGTTATGTGAATTTAGCCCGTTTTTCTAACTTTCACACTTAAGAAATGTGGGTCACAAGAATAAATGGTGTGCACCAAAAGCTGCAGGGTTCTTTCTGTGTGTTTTCATCAGTATTGCAGTGGTATCTCAGCACTAGAGGTATGTTTTGGACCTTATATTATAGGCTGCCATGTGACTTTCTTTGTTGTAATACCTTTCTTCCTCTGACTTCATTTTGCTTTGCTTATAGCTTAACTTCTTAGCTCCAGCAGAAAAAGTGTGACTTGGTATCACGCCTATGGGGAAATTTAGTTTGCTAACTGATAAACCTGTCCCCAGACTGCAGCCATGATGAGCCCTAATTATATTTTTCAAGTTCATATTTTTAAGTATGGCAGCATTATATTTAGTAAGCTACTTTATAAGCTAATCATAACTTGGGCAGGTTAATTTATTTTTCCCTTTATTTAATTCTGTGCAGTTTTGCACTGGCTAAAACTTCCTAAACCAAAAGGTCATCTGTGGGGACATGAAATACAGAGTGTGCATGAACTCTTGCTATGGAAAATTCTACCTGAGCTGGTTAAAACTGAGGCCTAACCCAGAATCTCATAATTGGAATTTTTTAGACAGCCTTAAATGTTTACCATTGCCTGTGGTTTCTGTGATACAAGGTAGATGCTAGTGCACAAGTTGTCAGTATCTGAATGGTGTATGCTAACATAACTTCAGTGGTCTTGATGAAGATATGCTGATTTCATCTAGCTGAAAACTTGCTTTTTTTGTTTAGTATGAAATGTTCCATCCTTAGCAGTCTTCAGGGCCAGGTTGGACAGTGCTGGGTGACCTGGTCTAGCGTATGGTGTCTGCCCATGGCAGGGAGGTTGGAGCTAGGTGATCTTAAAGTCCTTTTCAACCTTAACTATTCTATGAAGGAACATATTTGTTCTTGTTCCTTGAATCACTGGACTGTGAATGTCTCTATTCACAAGGCTGTGCAGTTTGTAAGTGGTATTGTGAATTTTGAGATTTTGTGTGATTTTTACTGACAAACTTTGCATTCTACAAGACAATGTTTTTAGAGATGTGTGTGGACATCAAAATAGGTAAGTATAAAAGAAATCTGCAGCACTTTGAAGCGTTGTCATGTTATAATGCCATCATTAGAACATGTTTTTTCTCAAGAAGATTTCAATGACTTCTTAGTTTATGGATTTTTTGTTCATTGCAGCATATTCTACTGAGTATGAAAGCATTTTCTGTGCATTTTACAGTGTTAGAAGATAAAACAGTTCTGTTATAGAGACAATGTGAAACAGTGTGAGAAAATGACAGCTCCTCAATTCAATTTCATGCACTTGACACAGCAAAGTAAACCAACTAAATTTTATTTTGCTGCTTTCCTCCACAACATCACTTCAGAAATAATAATTCCTCTTGTGAGTAGATCTAGGGTTTATATATGTAGTTTAGTTAAAAGGAAAAACAAAACAACCAAACCAACAAGGTGTATTTGCATGATGGAGAAGTGAAAAAAAACTTTGATAGGCATATAAATCCTATGAGCTTAAACAACTAACAATAGTTCAGCATTATTTAAGTTACTCATGGTGTTTCATTAGTTCCGTGAAACTTGTGTTGGAATAGATTTGAAGGTTCGCAAATTTTAATCCTCTTTAATACTTTATTCTTCCTAAAATATTGCTGCTTTTCTCTCTGGTTCAAATACATGTGTATTTTATCATCTTTTGTACTACATCTGCATGCAATGTCATCGTGTCTTCTAATATCAGCAAAGCCTCAATTTTTCAGGTTTAGAGCAGGAAAGAAAGGTAATGGGCCTCTGTTCTGTAAGAATTTCTTTGGTTTTGATGAGATTTTTAAAAGCAAGGTTGTAATTACTAGAGGTTCTCTCACAGCAGATTTGAAAGAATGCAGGGATAAATTTCCTTGCATCTTGTTTGCTGGTGCATGATTTGTACTGTATGTTTCTGTATGGTGCTATTTGTTCATTTAACGTCAGAAACAGCACCAGAGAGGAAGCTAGTGTTCGCCCTGCTAAAGGAAAAAAACATAGTCTAGCTACACCCCTGTCTTAACCGTCAGTGAAGGAACAATTGGGATTAAGTTTTAAAGGAGTTCCTTTGTCCTGGTTGCTATCAGGCATCTGTGGGTGACAAAACTCCAAAGCAGTGTCATAAATAGTCTGGTTTTGAGTGGTCCTGAAGCCGCATATTTCACACAGACCCTGCTATAGGCATATTGAAAACTCTTCTCCCTTTCACACTCCTGAGGATCAGTTTACTTCTATTTAAGTATCTAAAATATGAAACATTTGAATAGAAGAATATTATTGTCTGTATTTTTTAAAAAATACATAATTGGTGTATTGAGTATAATTATTGTTTCATATTCTGCTAATTATATTTTGCCACCTCGGTTCATAGAGTAGTTGTGTAGGAAGGCTTCTTTTTTGAGGGGGGCAGGGATGGGAGAAGTTCCTAATTTTTAATGTTAAAAGAGGGGAGAACCAATGAACAACTTTCGTGAAGATAAAAATTTCTGAAACTGGCTTTGTGCAAACCCCACAAAGCCAGATAAACTTAAATTTCAGGACTTTAAGCTGTGGTTTAGAGAACATAATTCTGCCTCCCCATGTGTTTCATTAGATTTTTTTTGTCCCAACCCTTTTATTGGAGATGCTGTGGGGAAAACATTTTCTTTTTTATATATGTTTTTTAAGCCAGGCAGCATGAGCTAACTAACTTTTTTTTTTCCCTCTTGTGTTTTGGCTGGGAAGATATAACCTCATGTTCAGTCATCATGTCCAAAGGGAAGCTAATAAGCATTTTTCCCTTGGAAAATGTTTCTCTATCTGAATGTCAAAGTCTTAAGTAAGTTTTTGTTTTTCTAGAATATATTGGAAATGCAGCCACCTGATGAGGCTTACTTTTATTTGTAGAATTGGCTTTGCTTATCCATGCAGAAAATGATTACTGTGAACAGTTCTACCAAGATGGTTTGAAAGGTGAAGGCTTTGTTCCTGACACAGTTCTTACTGTTTTGTGAAGAGAATGGTGGGAGCTGCTTCTGTAACTCTGAAACTCATCTTCAAGAAATTCACAATGCTAAATTAGAAGTTTTGAGATGTGGGTAACTAAAAGTAATGGCCTTTTTCTGAAACCTTAGACAAGCAGAAAATAATGGCCTCATCTAGCTGATTGCAAAGTGGGGGAGTAAGCAGACACATAACAAAGCAGCTTGCCAGGTAATGGAGATAATGTTTACTTGGAGACAAACTGTGCAGCTTCAGCTGAGTTTTTAAATATGCTAGATAAATGGTCAAGGGCTCTATTAGGAGCATGTCTTCTACAGTGATGTGCAGTTACTCATTTTCTGTATTTTTAGAGGTATTTTTAGAAAATGTTGCTACTTTCTACACTGTCCTTTTTAACTAAAAAGAACCAAACTTGTGTTTGGAAATGTAAGAAGGACAGAAGTCCCCTCATCATACAAGGCTGTATTCCTCTCTGTACACATCTGCCAAGAACCCTTTCTAAGAGTAGCATGACAGATTTTTTAAATTCTGTTTAGTTGGTGTGGTTGAATGGATCTAGTAATGGCTCCACTTGCTTGGGAAATCAGGAACAGAACTAAAATTAGAGAAGGTAACCTAATCTTAGTGAACTACTCAGGCATGTGGGAGCTTGGATGCCAGAATGCTAATCCTGACTTTATTTCCTGTGTGATGTTTGACTGAAGAAAGTTGCTTTAAGTTCTTGGAAATAATCTAACTGTAAATTTCCTGACTTGTAAAATAAAAATACTTCCTTTTTTTCACTGAAAGTGCTAAGTTAACTTCATTTCAGACATTGTCATTGCCAAACATTTATTATAATATTAATTATTAGTTTTATGTGTATTTTAGTAAACTTGGAATATTGTTGCTTCGTGGTTCTTGGATAGTGTCAGCTACAGGCAATTTATTTTCCATGGAGCTATTGTCAATTAAGTGTATTTTGTTTTTTCTCCTAGAAACCCAGCTCAGTTCGTATTGATCAGCTGGACCGTGAACAGTTCAATTCTGATGTAATTACTTTCCCTATTATTGTCCACTTCGGAATACGACCTGCTCAACTCAGTTATGCTGGAGATCCTCAGTAAGATGCTTTTCCTTATATCTTTTGTTCAGAAGCTCATTACTGCTGGTCATTTGTGGCTGAAATAGGGCTTGTTTATGTGCCTAATTGAGTCCGATGTACAGCTTAGTGCTTATGACATTGAACATAAGCTTTTGTAAATTAGACAATATAAGGTGTAACTTCTTTTTTCTAGCATCATTTAGGATCTGCTGAAGTAAATTCATGCATGTGCAGTATGAAATTTCTCAACCTGAAAACAGCTTTTCTAGGTCAGACCAAAGGTTCCTCAAGCTCCATGTTATTTCTCTGAAAGGCCAGTTGCCAGTTGTTCAGATAGAATAGTGTAACAGGAAGGCAGAGGGGAAGAAATACTTACCCAGGCTTGCAAAATATATGGACTTCTGCGCTACAGGATGTATTTAGATCATTTTAACAACCCTGAATGGAACTTCCTTTTCAAAATTTCACAAATTACTGTTTGAATCTTTTTATGCTGATGACAGAGTAATCACTTTCCCAGCACCATTGTGAATTGTATGAAAAAGGACTCACTTTTGTTTCAGAGCTGCTAGTTGATCATTCAATTCAATGCTTTTCAGGTCTTATATCTAATAAGGAAGAAAATACCAATTTTCTGTTTGCTTTCTTAATGAAATCTGTTTCTTACACCCTGCCATATCCTACTTAGTTGTCTCTTCCTGTGCCTTGAAAAATCGAATCTATGTAACAGTTTCCTATCTTGGAAGCTGTTGCATCCATGCTACTTTTCTCTGTACCTTTTATATCCTTATAGAGATTGGGAGGAATGTAGTGAAGGAGTGGAAGCGGAATCAGAACTTCAGGCAAAGCAAGCAATACTGTTTCACTGTGGGTTTGTGTAGTGGCATAAAAGTGATTGCTGGATTTTGTTCACAATTCTTTTCTTAATTTCTGGTATTTATTTTCTTATTTCTGGTACTTTTTCAGTGATTTGGAGATCTGAATAACATACAGTATAAAACTTCTAATGCATGTATAGTTGCAGTTGTCTTTTCTATCTCATGCATTTCAGTGTCTTTCAATGCCTTGCATTGAAAACAGTATAAAGACACAAAAATTGTCCTTCCCTCACTTTATTTTAACTTTCTTTAAAATTTCTTTTTTTTTCCCCCAGAGCTGCTTACATAGTTTAAGTCTGCTTCTTTTCATCAAAGTTACAAAATAGTTTTTGTGAAAGACCTCTTCCAAAATCTCAGGCTGAACTCTGGTGTATGTGTGAAATAGGTAATGCCAAGAAAAGATTTTCCTCCAGTGTGTATTTTTTTAATACAATTCAAATACAAAGTTTTTGTTATTGTAATCTGACTATTAATTCTCAAATTTAACTGCAATAACAAAGTCTTTTCCACCCACATTAGTATTAATAGTAAAACATAGATTGTACATAATAATTTCAAGTTTTTGGATTTGGGTTGAAACCTCCTCATGGCATTTATATGTCTTCTGTGTAGCTGATTCGTTCATTAGCTCATTTTTCTTCTTTGGATGGGAATTTGTCAGAAATAGATGTGCTGTTCTGCAGATTGCAGAAATGTGGAGAACAGAGTATAAGAAAAATCTATGGCTTGACCATTTCAAACGTGTCTGTAGACTAAAAAAATATCAACATCTCTGGAGGCAGAGAGTATACATTCAATAATGCTGCAGAGAAATAGCTATGGAAAAAATGCCAATCAGAAAAGATCCATTTGTGCAGCTGAGAATGTGGGATGCTGGGAGGATTATGAAATCATAGAAGAGCTGCTACTTCATTTTCTGCTTTGCATTTGTAACTTCCTACTAAAACCACTGCTCTAAGGTGAGGCTGAGGAGGATCATTTTGTACAATGTAAATATTAAAGGAAATAAGTTACTTGGGTAAACTTCTTCCTTCTGTCCTCTATTTCACTGCTTCTTCTTAGAAGTCTAGGCTTATGGGTTTTCTTGAAAAAACTGTACAGAGATGATAGTATTTGGAAGATAGCATTGTTTCCAAAGGGCACAAGGTACTTAGGAATGTCATAATCCTGTTGGTCACTTCTCACATAGTAACTTTTGAAACTGTTGGTCAGTTACAGTTGAATGTAAAGGTGGGATGTTGTGTATAATTATAATGGAGTAAGTTCTTACAAGTTTTGTGAAAATCTGTGCTAGATCACAGAGGAACTACCACCAAGGAAAAAGTTCTGTTACAGAAGTTCATGTGTAATTAGATACCCCCAAAATAAGAAAAGGCTAGACAGTTGGAGAAAACCAGAAACCTTAAATATGTGCTAACCACAGAGGAAACTTGACTTGCCGTTTCCAGTCAGCACAAACCCATAGGGAATTAAGCTTTATTTCACAGTTAACAGAATTACTTCGTGTTGCACATGACTTGTAGAGCTCTTCCTCATGTGCTTCACTGAAATGTTTCAGCCAGTGTACAGACGCTTCCTGGGAAAGGTTACTACTGCTTTTCAGTGAATGGCAAGTAAACCTTATTGAGAGAAGAGAGAGTTTTCACCTGGAACGTGAGCAAATCTTATCAACATGTAGAGATGGCCCTTTGGAGAGGATGGGTGGGTGTCTAGGAGACCTGGGTTCTGCTCTGAGTTTTGCTGTTCACCTCACTGCACACTAATGCCTCCTGTCTGCTCCTGTGTCTGCCCCACTGGAACAACTGCAGAGACACTGTCAATGTTCTTGGAAAATACTTTGAAATTTTTTTCTGAAGCAAAAAGATACTTGTAGGCAATGTGTACACATATGGGTGCATTATTAACAGCTGGTATGTCATAAGGACAAAAGGTGAGAGACTGTTGTATTGACCAAAATATTTGTTTTCTGGTTTTGTCCTTCAGATACCAAAAGCTGTGGAAGAGTTATGTGAAGCTGCGTCACCTGCTGGCCAATAGTCCCAAAGTCAAACAGGCTGATAAACAGAAATTATCACAAAGAGAGGTATGGTGGGCCTTCGTATACTGATAATGAAGCACAGTAATTCTGGATGGAACAAAGCCAATATGACTGCCCTGTTTATGGAAACAATAGAAATCCTTCACAAAAGATTTCCTTTTCGGGCTGTTAACACTAATTTTATTTTTATCTTTTCTTGTTAGTGAATAGATTTCCCCCCTCCCCCTTTTTTAGCTGTCAAATTACTGAAAGTTTTTTACCCTATTATAGAAATGATCGTTATAGAACCGTAACTTCTTTATAGCCATTGCCGTTAATGGTTTCAAGAATTAGCATAGAGAAGGACTTTTTATTTCTGAGTGCACTTTTAACTGGCTCATAATTTTAAACATTTCTCTGCTGAAATAAAAACTGCCATGCTTGTGCATGATTTTAAGCTGTAAATTATTAGTCAGTCTTAGTGACGTTCCTTAAGATCTTTGAAGCAAAATCATCTGGTTACGTTCAACAATCTTTAATGAAAAATGAGGTATTTGTTGAATTTTTATCTTTCGTATCTTTCTCCCCCCTGCCCTCTTCCCTTCCCCAAAGTGATGAGCAAAAAACATTTCCTAAGTGCAGATGCTCAACCAATTGGGAATTAAAATCAGAAAAATAAAGTAATCTAAATATAGAATAAAGCAGCCTTCTCTCAGGTATCTCTTTGGACTGAAGCTTTGAATTTGTCTGGTGCTTGTCTACCAGGCAGTCTTAATTGGTCAACTTACGTAAAGAAGGCATAGAGGAGAAATTATCTTTTTTGGTACCGGATGGAATTAAATTAAATGGTGGTGTATTTTCATCTATTGATTATAAACCCTGATGATTCGTAGAATCATAGAATATTCTGAGTTGGAAAGGACCTGTGAGGATCATTGAGTCTTCCCTTGTTTGCTAATTGTGTGGCTTTGGTTGCAGCAAAAGTTTGATACATTTGACATTGCACCTGGTTTTTATTACTACTGTGAAGCATAGTATATGCTGTTGCATGAGCAAGCATCTTGGTTAACATTTTATTTATGCTGATATTAAATAAGCCATTATCCTTCTATGATGGGGCTACGGAACTGATGGACAGGGCAGAGCAGTTGATGTCATCTACCTGGACTTGTGCAAAGCCTTTGACACTGTCCCACACGACATCCTTGTCTCTAAATTGGAGAGACATCAATTTGATGGGTGGACCACTTGGTGGATAAAGAACTGGCTGGATGGCTGCACGCAAAGAGTTGTGGTCAATGGCTCAATTTCTGGCTGGAGACCGGTTAACAAATGGTGTCTCTCAGGGATCGGTGTTGGGACCGGTCTTGTTCAACATCTGTGTTGGTGACATGGACAGTGGGATTGAGTGCGCCCTCACCAAGTGTGCCGATGACACCAAGCTGTGTGGTTCGGTTGCTGGGAAGGGATGCCATCCCAGAGGGACCTCGACACGCTTGTGAGGTGGGCTGATGCCAACCTTATGAAGTTTAACTATGCCAAGTGCAAGGTCCTACACCTGGGCCAGAACAATCCCAGGCACAGCTACAGGTTGGGCAGAGAAGAGATTCAGAGCAGCCCTGCAGAGAAGGACTTGGGGGTGTTGGTCGACGAGAAAATGAACATGAGCCGGCTTCAGTGTGCGCTTGAAGCCCAGAAAGCCAACTGTATCCTGGGCTGCATCAAGAGGAGCGTGACCAGCAGGTTGAAGGAGGTGATCCTGTCCCTCTATTCTGCTCTCGTGAGACCTCACTTGGAGTATTGTGTGCAGTTCTGGTGTCCTCAACATAAAAAGGACATGGAACTGTTGGAACAAGTCCAGAGGAGGGCCACGAGGATGATCAGGGGACTGGAGCACCTCCCATATGAAGATAGGCTGAGAAAGTTGGGACTGTTCAGCCTGGAGAAGAGAAAACTGCGTGGAGACCATGAGGAGCAGCCTTCCAGTGTCTGAAGGGGGCCTACAGGGATGCTGGGGAGGGACTCTTCATCAGGGACTGTAGTGACAGGACAAGAGGTAACAGGTTCAAACTTAAACAGGGGAAGTTTAGATTGGATATAAGGAAGAAATTCTTTACTGTGAGGGTGGTGAGGCACTGGAATGGGTTGCCAGGGAGGTTGTGAATGCTCCATCCTTGGCGGTGTTGAAGTCCAGGTTGGATGAGGCCTTGGGTGGCATGGTTTAGTGTGGGGTGTCCCTGCCCATGGCAAGGGGGTTGGAACTAGATGATCTTAAGGTCCTTTCCAACCCTAACTGTTCTATGATTCTATGATTCCTTACTTCTAAGCAAGGGAAAAAGCACAGTGTTGTGACATAACTGTGCCACAGTTGTAAGGAAAAAACATTTTGTCCGTACAGGAGACCATTTTGTTTGCTACAGCTTTCTACACTCAGAGCAAGTAGAAGGGAAAACCATTGTTTTATGGGCATCTTTTTATTAGGGAGCTAATGGCTATTTGTAAAATTGTAGTGGATTGGCTGTAAAAGGGTGGTGACGTTTTGCTTCAAAAGATAAAATGCTTCTTTAGTATTTATCACTTACTGTGCGGTGTGCTGATTTTTGTTTCTAGACCATATTATCTAGGATAATGAGATTATCAAGTAGTTTGCCATCAGTCATATCAGCCTGAAGCAGAAGCTTTATGTGAAGACAACCTATGCATTTTGCCAGTGGAAGTACTGGTAACTTAGAAGGAGCTGTAGGGCTGCACCTGATTGTTACATGGGCTTTTAAGGATTATGAATCATATATTATGAGTAACTGGAGTGCATCTGAGCTGGTGAGCCCGGAAGTATGGGCATGTCTTAGCAAACATTGTAGTATATGTTTCAGAAAATACCCAATAACACAGCCTCGAAATGCAAATTTTAGGCAGTGCACAAGGGCTGCAGAGCTGTGAGCATCTCTGTTTCCTCTGTAAATGCCATCTGTCATTCACTACTGTGAGATTGTAAGATGTTATTATTTGTGACAAGGTCGTGTTGGGGGCTTTGTTCCTCCAACCTAACTTTGAGCATTTGCAGCAGGTGCATAAATTGGCATCTGAAGGCTCACTTTGAAGTCAATGAAGAGAAATGCATTTTTTTTTTTAAAGCCATTTATCATCCTTCATTGAATATAAAAGGAGCCAGGGCTAACTAATGTCCTGCCCTAGACATCTTAGTGTTGAGGTGTCTGAGATTTGATGAATCTGAATCTGGATGGATGTGCCTCTCGGAATCACTCTGAGTCTCTGCAGAACGAAGATGGAGCCTGTTCCTGCCAAGAGATGCTCACAGGCTTCAGATTTTAAGCTTGGAAGAGACAGCTTTGAGCAAATGCCCTGTAGTGAAAAGGAGGAAGAGAAAAAGGATGCAGCTCTGAAAAGTTTTGTGTTCTGAAGAAGGAAGAGCACTAAGGGAGTCTTTACCATGCTGTATGGGGAGCTTGCATACCCGGAGGGCTGTATAGTATTGGAACCAGAACCTGATCCAGGGACGATTTATTTTAGTTGGTTTTCTTTCATTCCATTTTTACGGAAAATATTTTCTTTTAATAACTCTGTTAAGATCTTTTAATGATTCTGCCGCTTTCGTAATTTCTTGAGGCAAATGAACTTTTTACACAATACCAAACAGCCAGTGGTCAAGGCAAAACAGATTTTTATTTTATTTTTTGAATTGAAATAATATTAGTAGATTTCATCATTATAGGCTCCAGGACTAGTTTTAGTCTACCAAAACTGCTGTCTATGCTGTATTCCAGCACATCCATCAAAGTCTGTGGCTTAGCAACTACAAGACTTGGACTAGTCTTAGAAACTGCTCACTAAAATTAAACCTTAAAGGAATATTGAGGAGGCACTCGTGTGCATTAATACTGCTTTGTTGTAGAACGTCCTTCACAAAAGGTCCATTCTCTCCCTGTTTAGGAAGCACTGCAGAAAATTCGTCAGAAGAACACAATGAGACGTGAAGTGACCGTTGAGTTGAGTAGCCAGGGATTCTGGAAAACAGGGATACGTTCTGATGTCTGCCAGGTGACTAAACTGCGAGATGTTTGATCAATTTTCTTTCTTGATAACTGCCATTTACCTCTTGAAAGGATTTGCTGTGATTCTGTGCTGAAGAATGGAATTAATACCTTTGCCTCAAGATGTATTGATTTAAGGAACTATTCTAGTCTTCCATCCACACACAGAAAAAGTTATTTAAAAATATTAGATCGCTTGCCACTGGTTGATCAGAACAAGGAAGAGAGGATAGGAATGGTCATCTGGATGCTGGGCATTAGCCAAATGTAGAATCTTATATGGAGCTCCTGCGGCTTCTTCATCATTTGGGTTAGTTTTAAATATTTTTATTTTAATAAATTTTTATATTTAGATGGTTTTTAAAAAAAAATTTTACATTGAAACATGAAGAAATATCTTTTTACTTGAAAGAAAAGAAAGAAAAAACTCCACAATAACTAACTTCTGGATTAAAACAGGTGACCATCAGTAGGAAGGTCACCTTTCAGATACTCCGTTTCATATGCATGACATCTCCAAGGTAGAGATCTCTAGCAAATCCTGTTGTAAAGTAGTTGACAGCCACCAGCTTTGTGATATGGTAAAAATAAGTGCATTTTTAATATAATATTTGATTAGTAAAATTCAAGTTGTTACAACAGTTAACTTCAAAATCTGATAAGGCCAAAGGGGAAATTCTTACAGGAGAGAAATGCTAATAACTAAATTGCTTTTCTTCTGTCTGAACCATTTGTTGTGATTCTGCTATTGCTTCTGAAGTTGAGGAAAGAGAATAGTGGAACAGTATCTTCTCACATTGCTTAGGAAAATTACAGTCCTTTTCTAGTTTTTATCGTGAACTCTATCTATTTTTACAGGTTAAGTAAGCAGTGTAAATTTCTAATTTAGGAGCTTTGAAACAGTTCTTTGTTATTCATAATATTTTCTGTGACTTAATGTCTTCTTCGATTCATTTTGTTGTTGAAGGACAGCAAAACATGAGGGAATGATGAAAGTGAAGCTATTTCACATTCTTGTGCCCATCTGCAGCATAACATCTAAATCAGCCAGTTCTGATATGAAGGTCCTTTGATTTGATTTCTTTGAGAGGCCAAGAGTAGGCAAACTGTGTATCTGTAAGATTAAAGATTGCTGCTGTTGCTACATGCTTTCTTCCAGATTAAAGAAAACTAAAACTTAATACACATAAATCAACTCTGTGGGCAGAGCTAAAGCTCAGTGATTTAAAATTAATACTTTTTAAAAGCATTGCAGTTTAGAAGATTGAAACTCTTTCAAGTCACTCTAACGGTTTATAGCTACTCTAAGTTCCACGTAGCAGCAATGGCATTGGTCTTTGCAGTCTCAGAAGTGAACCACTTGCAGGATGAGTAAAAACGGTGAGTGAAGTATTCCAAAAATGTAAAATCATTGTTATCTGCCAGGCTCACTTGAAGTTGTCCAGTAGATGAAGTGCCCTACTAGCCACTAAGCTGGGCATCACTTACTATGCAGTCTGGCCTGATAAGATCATGCTGAGAAGGTACACCTCACATGCACCCTCCCCCCCACCCATCGTTGCCAGTATTGTTACTGGTGTGCACTCAACAACAGTGTTAAGTGTTCAGGTGAGGAGAGAAATTATGTGTTACAAAATATTTCAGCTCACCTGGTTCTTCTTAGTAGCTTCGGGTCAGGATTGTCTGCCAGCCTTGGGGGATGGTGGTACTAGCTGGGGCACCTGAGAGAGTTCTTGCCTTGCCATGCCAGCTGCAGCAAGAAAAGAACATGCAGCATCATAGTTAAAATTACATATGTATAAAAACAGCAAAAAAGAAAAAAAGTTACTTGTATGTTTATAACCAGATGCAAATACTAAGGGTATGGGATGTGGCTACATGGTTTCAGGAGACTTTTTTTTAATCACTAGTCATTCTTCAGCCTAATGGAATTTTTAAAGCATGTATTTTGTTTTCTTATAAAGCGATAGATAAATAAAACATCAGAAACATCAAATAGCTATAATCCAATTTGATGCACATTAATTGACTCAATCCAGTATTTAGTGCCATGAAAGCAGCACTTGGTCAATATAACTGCAAGAATCAAATTAAAGGCCCTCTGTGTGCTCCCAGAGAGATGTCAATTCTTCATTCAATGCACCACAGCTGATAAAAATCTAAAACTTTGTATTTCAGTCCTCAAACTTAGGGCCACAAGTATTGGTAAAAATAATATTAAACCTTGCTTGAGAGACATTTTTTTTTGCCTAGTGTAGTGGAACATATAAAGAGGCAGGGAAGCAGAGTTGTCCTATGAAACAAGTTTTGGGTTGGCTTTTTTGTTGGGTGTGACCCATCTCCAGCCCCCAAAATTGCTTCTCAGAAGGAAAGCGTAGGAAGCATACCTGTAGAGTTTATATGGAGTTAAGAGAGATGTTTCCCTAGCTTGTAGATTACCCTAAGAAAACTAAATGAGTAGCATGGTAACAAAATAAAATTTCTTTGCTTGGAATGTTTTTGCATTTTTTTTCTGCCATTCAGAGATTCAGACAAGTATTTTGTTTTGTTTTTTTTTCTTGCTGCTAATTAGTTAGTTCCATCTGGCAGAAAAGGACCTGGGGTGCTGGTTGACAGCCAGCTGAGTACGAGCCAGCAAGTGTGCCCAGTTGGCCAAGAAGGCCAATGGCATCCTGGCCTGTATCAGCAACAATGTGGCCAGCAGGGCAAGGGAAGTGATCATGCCCCTTTACTGGACAATGGTGAAGCCGCATCTCAAATACTGTGTTCACTTCTGGTCCCCTCACTACAAGAATGACATTGAGGTGCCGGAGTGAGTCCAGAGAAAGGCAGTGAAGCTGGTGAAGGGTCTGGAGCACAAGTCTCACTAGGAGCGGCTGAGGGAACTGGGATTGTTTAGTCTGGAGAAGAGAAGACTCAGGAAGGATCTTACTGCTTTCTACAACTACCTGAAAAGATGTTGTGGCTAGGTGGGGGTTGGCCTCGTCTCCCAGGTAACAAATGATAGGACAAGAGGAGCGTCAGTGCTCCGCTCCGTGCCAGCGGAAGTTTAGATTGGACATTAGGAAAAACTTCTTCACCCAAAGGGTTGTCAAGCACTGGACCAGGCTCCCCAGGGAAGTGGTGAAGTCACCATCCTTGAAGGTATTTAGAAGACATGTAAAAGTAGCACTTGGGGACATGGTATAGTAGTGGAGTTGGCAGAATTAGGTTAATGGTTGAATTCGATGATAAATGACTCTGTGATTACTTTCCAGCTATGTTTTCAGTTCTCAAGAATTTTTCAGTCCTTTACTTAAGCAGAAAGTATTGCCATTGTTTATTCTTAACTTCTCAGTCCTGTAACATTCACCAGATTTTATTTTCTGTGGCTCTTTAATGACTTGCAGAAATCCGTAACATCATTTATTCCATAAATTATACATAATCTGCTTTGTACGCTTGCTTTTCTTGATTCTGTCCACAATGAACATTCATCTTCTGTAATCATACACATTCCTTTTTCTGCAATTAATAGTGGTAGCCCTCAGATTTTGATTCCATTAGAACACATCATTTTTTTGAATATATTCCTGTCATGTCAGTAGAAGGAATGATAAGGAGAACTTAAATTTGATGTCAGTCTCACAAAAATGGTCACATGCATGAAATTCTTTAAACACTGACATTTTTCCCATAACTCTTACTTTTCACTCTTACGCAGTGTTTTTGATGTTGATATCATACTTGCTGTACTGCTATACTGATAAACTGTAGTACTTGCTTATTTCAACGCAGATCCATTTGAAGTCAATATTAGTGTAATATTCCCGCTTTAAAACACAGGAAAAGGGAGAGTTTTGTTGTTGCAACATAGACTTAGTTAAATTTTTATGAAAATTTCCCTAACAGAAAAACATTATCTGTTTCCTAGATGATCAAAGAGCAACCTTTCTGATATATTTTTTTTTTTAGCACATTACACTTGGAAATGCCATACTACAGCATTTCAGAAAGCCCTTAATTCTTCTTCAGAGGGAAATGAAACAAGGCACTAATAACTGTGCTTGAAAATCAAGTAGCTACTATTGTTTGGTGAAAGCTGGTTAAAGTGATGCATCTTCCTTAATTTTATGAGGCAGAGGGGAAATGGTCTTTCTTCATTTTTGGTACTAACCTAAAACCACAGGGCGTTAAATGAGAAGGTACAAACATATAACATTGATTTCAGTAATGACTTATTGAAATTTGAAGTTACTGGTGACCAGATATTTTTTAATTTTTTCAAAATACTTCAGTAGAAGACTGGTTTTATGTGTTTGGATGGGGCTTTATGTATTGGATTTTATGTATTTGGACAGGACTTTGAGCAACCTGGTCTAGTGGAGGATGTCCATGCCCATAGCAGCAGGACTGGAATCTTTAAGGTCACTTCCAACTCAAACCATTTTGTGATTCTGTTTCTTTATTTATTTAGTCTGGGTGGGGTGGTGTCTCCATTATGATTATACAGATGGACAAATGTGATGTAATTAAGTGTGCTGATGATGAAGGGTGAAGTTGAATGCTTTTTTCCTATTGCTGTTGTTTTTTAGCATGCGATGATGCTTCCTGTCCTCACCCACCATGTCCGCTACCATCAGTGTCTGATGCATTTGGACAAATTGATAGGCTATACTTTTCGAGATAGATGCTTGCTGCAGGTAAGATACAAAAAAAAAAAAAACCTACTTGCTGGTTTGTTCTTCTAATATTACAGAGTTTATCCATAACCCTGACTGCTGTGCAAACTGAAGAAATGCATTGCATTGCCACAACTTGGACATACTTGATTGCACTGCAGTCTTTCAGAAGTTTCAGTTATTCCAAGAGACTTCTAAATAGGGACATCTGTTGTGCATGTAGGGATACATGTACCTTTGCTCCAGTGGCAGGTCTGAATTTGCTTGTAATGTTTAGAAAGACAAAAGTATGCTTACTGAAAAGATTGTCAGGTACATTACTATTTCCATGTAAGTTCTTTTTTTAGATATTTATGAAGAATATGCAGATGAGCGTACATGCCTTGCTTCTTTCTTTTATAGTCTGCTCTTCCAAAAAATTAATAACTTCAGCATTCCCTTTTATTTTGCATTTATAGCTAGTGAAAAGGAATTTGCAAACTTCAGCTCTTGATTTCTGCAAGTATGTGATGAAATTTTTGTGTTTACAAACAAGGGCAGGAACCTAACGGAGGAGAATTCCGTATTTAAATACACCCATGTTGCATGACCAATCATTTATCTAAGTGCTTATTTATAAATGATCAGGTCTAAAGGCTGACTCTTGGCGTGGTGGTCCCTTTCCCTTATGTGCTTTCCTGGAATTACTGAAGGAAAATTGAGACTTCTGTTCAGCATTTCCCCCTCAAATAAACATCAGCTCTCTCCACTGACTGGGGCTGAGAAAGATGAATTTTTTCTAAGTTAAACAGATGCAGTTTCTGTATGCATATAGGGACTTTACTCCTGAGCTACATTAAGCAGAGGCTTATGGGAAAATGTGTTCTAATAGCTTCTCTGTTTTCTAGAAGTTGGTTCTAGAAATAGAACCAATTTTACAGGGTTCATCCTACTGCAAGTTACATTAAACATTGAGCATCTAGTGGATTTGGTTGTCTGCAGGCTGCCATAGTTTTAATACGAAAGATAAAAATGCAGTGATGAAAATCTTCAAAATGTTGAGACCAAGCATGCAAACCAAAAAGCAGATTGCAATTGAAAATGGAAGAAACCATAAAATCAATTTTAGTATTTAGTTATAACAAAAGTATTTTTTAATGCTTGATCCCTATGCAAGTTTATTTAAAACCTATAAACGTTCCAGAAGAGAATGAGCTTTTTAAAATGTATATAGCATGAGTCACCTATTTAAGCATATTGCTTATAAGATTATTTGATAATTTTGCATTGATTTTTACCTGTTTTATCAGGATGTATACTTTCTAAAGTACAGACTGGGCAGCAAAGATAACACTAATTTAACTATTCAGGGAAATGTGTCATCCACTTCAGATGAAGCAGATGTTGAGAATGTGCATATATGACAAACTTATTAATATTAGCAAGGAATTAAAAAGGACTTGGAGAAAGTTCTTATTGTTGATTAGGTGTAATTTTACTCTCTAACAAAATGAAAATAACCTTCCCTAAGTATTGTGTTTGGAAAGCCGTAGGCAATGTTTGAATGAACTACTGGAATGTCTTTACTCACTGCCCACATCACTAGTCCTTCACTTGTTTCAGAAGTAACTTTCTGCAGCTTGAATTTGCCAGTGTATCTCTTGATTTGTATATAAGGTGTGTGTGCACATTTATAGATGCATGTTATTTTTAGGTGTGCATGTGTGAAAGAGAAAATACGTGAGTTTGCAGGATGGAGTCATAAAAGCTAGCTGTAGTTCTGTATACTGCTGCCATTTTTGTAATGGTGGAGTCAACAGCAGAGTTAGATTTGATAATGCTAGATGGTACAAATGGAAACAGATGGAAGAATGATGCAAATGGGAACAGGTTGCCCAGAGAAGTTGGGAATGTCCCATCCCTGGAAGTGTTCAAGGCCAGGTTGAATTGGGCTTTGAGCAACTTGGTCTAGTGGAAGGTGTCCCTGTCCATGGCAGGGGGCTGGAACTAGATGAGTTTTGAAGGTCCCTTCCAACCTAAACCGTTCTATGATTCTGCAAAACAGATACGTCCTGCCATTGCTGTTCAGTTCCAATTGAAGAGTGGCCATATGCAGTCATGAAAGTTCTTCTGTAAATAACCATGTTAGACATACTTTGTTGTTTGTTTGAAGTAGGAAAGTTTTATAGATATTTAAGTAACCTAAATCAAATATGTGAATGGTTGAGAAGCTCTTACTTGTTCATAGTTTTAATATGAATATTTATCCTGCAATGTTAGAGTGAATATATGTTTAAATAAGCAAATGTATTAAAATCAGGTCAGCAAAGCTGGTAAGCAAAACTCTTAGGGCAAATTGACAGTTCATGCTTTTTCTCTTCTAAACTAATTTTTCTTTAAAGAAGAAAACTTGTTGAAAGTTAATTAGTTAAACTGATGATTGGGCATAAATATTGCTTCTTTCTGACATCTGAAATAGTATGTACTACGTTTAAATTGCTGGAACCAAGCTACTGATTGACAACATCACTTTGTAGCCTTTCTTCAAGCTAAAAAATAACAATTATTAGCTACCAGTCTAAGATATTTTTTCCTTTTATTTGCAAAAATATACCTGAGACTTCTTTTTCTTGTTTGTGCTTCATTACAGCTTGCCATGACTCATCCAAGCCATCACCTAAACTTTGGAATGAATCCAGATCATGCCAGAAATTCTTTATCCAACTGTGGGATTCGACAGCCAAAGTATGGAGATAGAAAAGTTCACCACATGCACATGAGGAAAAAAGGTTTGCTGTTACACCACTACCATTTTTCTCTCACCCTCACTTAATCGTAAGAAAACCTTTTTTTATTTATTTGGCCATTGTTCTTCTGAGAGATCCCCTCAGTGGAATATGTCTATGGTTGCACACAGACACCAGTGAGACCCTTCTAAATAAAAAAAAAAAAATTTGCAAATGAATCAGCAGCTAAAGAGCTGAGAAGAAGCAAGGATAATAAATGGGAGGATGTATTTTCTTTGATTTTTGGCAAATATTGTTTCCTTAATTTGCTGCTTGGCATGGTGACCAAACTTGAGGATATTTTATAAAAATGTCTTATTAATGTGGTCTGTCTGCTGCAGAATATTCCCCTTAATTCCCAGAATATATTCCTTAGAAGTATACTCGGCTGTAATGAAGTGGGTTTTTTTTTTTATTGTTTATGTAATGTTTGAAATGTCTTTTTTTATGCAGAAGTGTATTTTTATCTGGCTCTCTGAATGCACAAATACAATAGTATTGTAATGGGACTATGATCAGTTAGGCAGAGATCGTCTGTAAGGATTATACTTGATGTAAGTAAACCCTGTAAATAACAGGATGATCCATGTGCAGCAGTTACAAAGTAACATTTTGAGTAATTATTTTCTAAGCCTATTCAAATTGACTTAGTGTTTGTTTATTTAATAGTGTATTGTTTATATTCCTAGGGATAAACACCCTGATAAATATTATGTCCCGTTTGGGACAGGACGATCCAGCTCCTTCCAGGTAATGAAAATAATGTTTGCAAGTAGGGAAGCTGTTGCAGAGAAAGATGTTTAATAAAAGTAACCAACTTACTGTCAGTAATAGCTTTTGTAAGTAGTTGAAATGAAAAGTCATTTTGAATAGACTTTATATTATGAAGATATGCTGAACCTCCATTAGCAGTGACATAATAAATGTTTAGTCATGCCTGCAGAAACCTCATGAGGAAGGATTTCACAGATAATTCTATCATTTTTGTTTATGCTTGAAATGAGGAGGACTTTTTCAAAGGCTACCTTAGCTTTCTGCAGAATAAAAAATAAGAATTTTTTGTTATTGTTATCATTGCTATAAATTGGATTCTCCATCATGTTTCCTCATAGTAGTACCTTCCTGGTATGGCATCTTGTTAACATGAGGGTGATACTGAATGTGAGCTTCGCTGATTTACTAGTCCAATTTAAAGACGTGCAAAGCCCATTAATGATGTAATGTAATAATCCTTAAATGACCACTAAGAATTCTGTGTGAATAAATAATGTTTAAGATGGTTTATAGCCACAGGCACCATATTTATCCAAAGCTAATAAACAAGCTCATAGGACTAATGCATGAAGAAGTTGTATGTGAAATCTCCTAAATGAACTGGAGGACAGAAGGTATTTCAGTTAACTAGTGTTGTAACCACACCTTTTAAGAGTGATCATTTTGGAGGAAGCTTGGGAATGGGAGAAGTTCAATTCTGAATAAATTATTGTTGCAGTGTTCCCCAAATGCTGTTTCAGCTAGGCTATGCCCTTCTCTTCAAGAGTCCACTTCAAGCTTATTTCACTCCTCTTAAGATAACATGACATAATGCTAAATTGCATTAATTCTTACAAAATAACACAAAAATGTAAAATCCCACTTCTGAGATCTGTGTAGGAGCTGTAGTTTTGCTCACACTTTATTGTTTCACACAGCAGAGGTATTTGATTTCTTTCAGCCCATAACAAAGGGCTGCTATTTCAGAAATCAGATTTACTGTATAATTGCTGGGGGAGTGCAAATTACAATAAAAGCTGTCAAACACTTGAGAAGGATCTTCTGAATTAAAAAAAAAAAAAAGAATCTTGTGGCAATGGCCTTGATTCTTTTACAATTGTGTGAAGTCAAAATGTTGCTACTTAAATGCTTTGATGTGTAGAGCAGAAATTTGCATATATTTGAAGACAAACTCACGTTCTTTTTCAGCTGCTGTGTCCTGTTAGTCGTTTGTTAGATAAGCAGACTGCTTGGAGGAAATGAAACTTTATGCAAAACAAAGGAAAATCAGGAGCAGTGATAGAAGAGAAGGAAAACACAGGGAATACATTATTCTATTAGCTTAATGGCATCTTTAAATGCATCTTCTTGTACAGCCTTTTTTTTCTTTGGATCTCAAAGGAAGTTACAGAAAACAGGGCATTTAAAGGTGCTATGATGAAAAATGAAAGTACTTACTCCCTTATAGCTTTGCCATACCAATGAATCAGTTGCAGAGCCTTCACACTCTACAGGTGTTGATATTAATTGCATACACTACTCTATTTGCATATACAAGACTGAAACTAGGCTGTTTCAATCACCTTATGCCTTCTGATGGACAAAAGAAACCCAACCTCAGTGCCAATCAGCGTTACTGTATCCTTTCTCCATTTGTTAAGCTTTGACAACTGCTCAGAAAGGAACATATGAAAATTTCGAAGGTGGTGGTGTCAGTCCTGAGTTTCAAGATTTATGTAGTGGTTGTTCTGTTTTGGACAGGATTGTAACCCAGAGAGGATGGGGGAGACTGCAAGAATGTCTGTCATGCCTGATTAGCAGTCAGCTCTGATCTGCTGTCTTTTAATTGTATTGTGTAAATAACCAGAATGTGTTACTTAGCTGATAGTAAAATTTTAAATGTCTTTTTTCAGGATTAACCACAATGAGCGTTTAGAATTTCTGGGAGATGCTGTGGTGGAGTTCTTAACAAGGTAAATAAGGAATTCTTTAGCAGTTTCCACCTTTGTGTGGTATTGTCATACCATTGAGCTTATTAAGCTTTGCAGTGTCTGTTTCATGGCTGTGTATGTTTGCAATCCTGCCTGATGGTTGGAGCTGCACACAGCTCTCTTCAAAATTACTTCAGTGGTGAAGATACAAGGAAGATTACAAAAGGAAAAACTAGAGCTTCTTTCATGGAGTGCAATTTTAAGTTGATTGGAGTTAGAGATTGTTCGGCTACAGACAAGTTAACTTTGTACCTTTTTTTTTTTTTTTTCTAAAGGAAAGATGTTTTTCCTGGCATGCTACTTTGTTTCCATGGGTTCTTTTTTCCCTAGTTGCAAGTAGAAAGCATTTAATGGTAATATTGAATGTGTTGGAGTACTTATATTTCCAGTTATTAGGGCTGTAGTCTATATGTAGGCTTTAATGTCTATATATAAAGAAAATAGTCAAACACAAATATAATTTATTTAAAAATAATAACAAAAAGCTATAATTCATCAAAAATTGCTCCAGTTTTGGTCTGGTTTGAGTATTCTGAAATTGATGAAAAATACAGGGATATAATCAGTTACCTCCATGGGCCTTTTTTACCTGAGTACTAGAGGCGGACAGTTTACACAAAAAAAAGATTCTAACCCATTTTGGGGTGCTTTGTTCTACTGTTTTTATAGGGGAGTAGTCTTGTTTACTATAAAGCTTCTCTTAAAGCAAGTTTGTTATATGAACTGCCCTTATATCTCAATTCTCTGCTAGCCTTTACTAGCCATTAGCTACTCATTATTAAAAGTCTATAAAGGTCTCCGTTGCCCTTAAAACCCATGGCCTTTTCTCTCATACAACAGTACAGGCTGATAAGGTAGAAGATTTGCTGATTAAAATGTCTTGCATTTTTCATTGTTCATCAACCATCAGCTGACATTCCGAGCTAACTTTTGTCTCAATTCGGAAAAAACCTTGAGCTACATTTCTGTTCAATAGAGCATGTAAGCACCTATTTAAGTCTTCAGGTCTCTCCTTTTGTGAATTGTGATATTTGAATGGATTGCCTCTAAGTTTTATATCAGTTTCTGTCCTTAAATAATCTTGCATTTATCTGCACTTTTCTTCCTGTGTACTGGGTTAATAAAATATTGTAATAATTAGTGCCATCTACTTGTGGGATGTTGAAAATCCTCTCTGTGTTAACTTCTTTTTGACATGGATTAGATAGTCATGTGTGAAGATACTCAGAATCATTTATCTGTTCCTCAGATCTTATTTGGGTCACTGAATTACTTTTTTTGTTTCGTTTCTGTTTTATGAAGTATCTTACTTGCATGATGACAAATATCATTAAAGGCAGTAAAAAGCCTGTGATTTTTACTCCTGCTCCTCCTTCTTCCCCCTCACCCTCATGATATTAATGACTTCACACATTTGATAAATACTGGAGGTTGTTGAGTTCTGTTGGCTCCATCCAGCCTGAATCAGTAGTATCATCTTAAAGCATTGTGTGCCTGCAACACAGAGTTTTTCAAGGCTAATTGTTCCCTTGTGCTTTATTCTTCAGCATCCTCTAGGTGTCAACCTTGCTGAACCCACTGCTGCTGCTATGTAAACACCTTCAAATGAGGGAACTGAATTGTTGTTGCAGGAGTTTGGAGAATATGTGCTGCCCAGTGGAGAAACAGCACTCTTCCTCCCCCACTGCCAGTGCGATCCAATCAAATATTCTTGAGCATTGTTTTAATGTTTGTTCATTTACCTTACTAGAAGCTGAGTTGCCACCTTGGGTAGGGACCTGTGTTACCAGCTAGGATCTGAGGGAAAGACATTGTTCCCTAGAAGCACACATGATGCATATTTAACCAAATGCTGACAGCACCTGATCTGATATTTGTTTTGCCAGTGTCCATTTGTACTACCTGTTTCCCACTCTGGAGGAAGGAGGATTAGCAACATACCGCACTGCCATCGTACAGAATCAACACCTGGCCATGTTGGCTAAGGTACAGTTTTATATGTCTCTGTATTTGACACCCAGAGGTAGGATACCATGGATCCTAGCACTAGGGATATACCTGCTTTGAACATCAGTATCCTTACCATATTTTGTATACAAGATCTGGGATACAGCAACTCTTTTCAGTTTGAAAGTAGATTCTAAAGATCAAGTAGGACTTAGTGTTTTCTTCAAAGGCAGAAGGATAAGTTTTTAGGGTGCTTATATTGAAGGTGTGTGTATATTTACCTTCATATTGCACAGGTAATGAAGCTGATAGTAGAAATTTAGTGAAGAAAAAGAAACAAGCTGGTTGTTCTATAAAAGGACTTATGGCTGGAAAACATAGGGAAAACATGGCAGCAGGTGGTAGAGAAAGTAGGAAAATAATAATTTTGCCTGCTTCCTAACCACAGTAATTTTCAGATTCACTGTGAACTATGAAAGAGAAACATGTTAGGCTTTTGGTGAAAACTGTATTATGGGGAAAATTGAGATGCCTCAGAATTTTATTTCATTTAATTCTGTGAATGACGGAACCTTTTTCATTTCTACATGATACAGGAGGGTGTGAATATGATGTAGAAAGTTTATTAAGTCTCTATTTGTAGATAATCTGGTATTCCCTTATTCATACTTGATTTTGTTGGAGTGTTTTTAAAGAAAACTGTCTGACACTTAGTGATGTCATGTATTAAGCTGTGCATGCATGCATACATGTCCACTGCTGATAGTTTACAAGTGCTCTTTTAATCTTCTCTGTTCATGTTCACTCAGTAATTTAAATAAGTATATCCAATCTTGAGATTTTGGGGAAAAAATGTATGATTTCTAACATGTCATCTTTTTGCTTAATTCTCAGGAGAGGCACAGCATAGGGGAGCGAACACAATAATTTTCTTCCAAAGCTTTCTTTAATGATTTAGATAAGCATGAATTGATTGAAATTTTCAGATCGGGGTTTTGTTCTACAAATATGGTATTGAACCACCTGACATTTGAATTCATGCTACTATTGAAAAACCTACGTCCAAAAAGCTCACATTTTCTTAAAGTCTGTTCACAGCCTTTATCACTGTACATTGACAATTCTTGAACTTTTTTGGAAAATTTTTTAAATTGTATTTATTTATATTAGATGCAACTGTAACTATTAGATATCTATATATTCCTGATTTCTCAATTTACCCTTTTTTCCTCTTGTATATCTTATACAGTGTTCCTGATTTCATCCCCTTTAATTATTCCGTGCAGTATTGTGTTGCATTCAGTTTACTTAATATAATCCTCAGCTCCTCAACTTCTCTTGTGTGTGGAATGCTGTTTTAATTGACGATCAAATGATAAATTTCTGTAACTTCTAAGGGGCATTGTAGCAAAAATTTTAAAAGTAATCTGAAACATGTTGTGATCAAAAAATGAGAATCAAAATGCATGAGAAAAAAAAGCTGAATGCAAGCTCTGAAAATAGAAATAAGCCACTGGAGGTGGGGGGCGACAAACCAACTCCCAAACAACACTTGTTAGCATGAGCAAATGACAGTAATCTGTGAGAAGTTTAAATTTGATATAAACCAGCTAATGTTCCATTTTTATGTTGACTCTACTGAGTGCTCCCCACTCTATATAAAGTGCAATGGAACACAGTAAGAGCTAATGTCCTGTGTTCTGGATCAGTGAATAGGCTCTCATTCATTGAAAATTGAAGACTCCTTTTTTCCAATTGCAGCGTGTCTGAACCGTGCACCTCAAACAACTTAGTTTTCCTTTTTACCTCTTAAATATACTCCAGGAGGATGCAGTTGAAAGTTAATAAGAAATTCGTCAGTAGAAACTTACACCCAGTTGGGAAGAACCTACTGTCATACAAACTTTGCAAGATGGAGAAACCTCTTATTTAAAAATCTCAATAATGATTTTGTGTTACGAAGATGATTATGTAAAGAGAATCTAGTAGCTTTTGCCTGCATTTCTATAGCAGAATTATCATAGAATATGTAGGATATCTGACTCACTACCTGAGATTCTGACTGGTAGGAGCAGCTATGGTATAGTCAACACATGAGTGTTAATGATGCACATTTGGAAGCCATAAGGAAGCTAGGTGGCACTGTGGATTAAAATATCAAGTCTTCTGCTTGCAGTGCCTAGCGGCCATTGTTACTGCCACCTGTTGACACTCTTAAAGGAAAAACCAGATGTTCAGTGGATTGTGTCTACCAGAGTTCTTGTTCCTCACTATTCTGCTTTATCTTATTCTTGTAGGCAAAGTCTTTTTCCTCCGTGTTAACTTCCCTCCCTTTGAATGTCCCTTTGGTATTTCTGAAAGGAAATCACGAGGGCAAACTACCAGTAAGAAACAAAGCACATTGTACCACCCAGTTGGTATAAGCCTATTTTTCTGTGACACCCTCAGCCCCCATCTTGAACTCATTCCTGAATCTCCCTAGTAAAATTTTTTGATCTAGCTTCCCTGGAATTTGGTTTGATAATTCCTGGCATTCCCATGCTATCACACTCTAGTTGCTTGCCTCTGATAGATATGAAGTCTTCTAATTTTAGCCTCTGTGTGAATTGAAACTATGGAGCAAAGCTTCAAATTTCCCTCAAATCCAGTTGCTGCATAATAGTGTCATGAACTCTGGTGACTAGAACTGGTACTCTTGTACTTCTAAAACCATGGTTTTAACTCTTTCCACATATTCTGCAGAAGCTGGAGCTAGATCGATTCATGCTTTATGCTCATGGGCCAGACCTTTGCAGGGAATCAGATCTCCGCCACGCTATGGCCAACTGCTTTGAAGCCCTAATAGGTAAGGCATGTGTATTTGTGTGTGCAGAGTTGTTTTAATATCTTTACATGCCATGTTGACTGTGATGGAGGAGAAACATGGGTCTGTCTTGAGTGGTGTTAGTAAGGGTAGGTGATAGTAAAGCTTCTTAAATCTTCTTTGTCTCTTTTGTGCACATATACTGAGTGTGTAACATAAGTGTGAAGTATTACAAAGGAAATCTCATCTTCCATGTGCTGAAGATGCACCCATTTCATAGGGTTGTGGTGCAGCACTGCTGTCCACCACCACAGAACTCCACCTCTCATGAGCCACCACCCTGCCACCCGCAGTTAATCTGAGTAGTTCAGTCACTGTGAAAAGTTGCGGCAAAAAAAGGGCAGATTCACTGCTTCCAGTAGGACTTGCACAGAACTCCAAAATGTGGAGTTGCATTTCAGCTCTGCATTTTAAACTGCAGCTTGCTTTCTGAATGCACCAGGCACTCCCAACCAAGTCACCAACCTGCTTCCAGTCTGCCCTGCTAACCTGTGAATTAAATGTAACATTTGCCAAGTGAATACTTTTTGGTCTTTGCATTCTCCTTACAAATAAAAAGTAAGGCAGTATGCCACAGCTGGTGTAATAGAGCTACTGAAACTAGCTGAGGGTGAAGGGGAGTTGTGTCAAATTTGCTGTTGGACATTAAGGTGCTGATTAGTGAGTGGCTGCGCTAGTTGATAAATTTATGTTGGAGGAGAAATCAGGAGTGCCTGACTACAGTTACCAAATAAGGCAGCAGTATGGTGGAAATCTGATCCCTTGTATCCACACAAGCTCTATTTTAAATAGCATATATTTATAAAACTTCTTTGAATGCACAAAGCAAGCTAAATCTCACTGATTTGGCTTCATATTCATGCAGATGTACTGTACACAGTATTAACTATGGCAGTGGTTTATTCCTCATCCAGGTCTTTACATACTACACAAGCTCCTAAAGCATTTTGTCCCACTTTGAAAAACAAATGATAGTTGGCTTACACGTCAACAGTTCTATGCATTCTGCCTTGGGCCAAATTGCATTTCATCTTATCAAGAAATCAGAGTTTTCTTTTTAACTCTGTTTTTGCTTTCCATGAGTGCTTTGATCTTTAAAAATAAACAGAAAAGGAACATTAGATATGTATCTGTGGCTTTGTTCATATACTTGAGCTTGTCTAGGATGTAATGATGAGGGCTATTTGGCCACCACTGAGATTTGCTTAAAGAGAAGGCTTGCTGTTTAATCTCCTATACAAAGTTGTTTACAAAATTAATTGAGCTAAATTGAGTTAAATAAGGTTTTGTCAGGCCCATAGCTTAAATCTGGGAGCTTGTTAAGGGACTATAAAAGTATATGTGGGATCTGGAGCTCCTACTTGAGAACATTTGTAAAAGCGTGGTGCTTCTTCCCTGAGATGAAGAAAATAACTAGAAGTATAGGCAGGTTGCCTTGAGCCTGTTTGAAATTCTGTGCTCTCATTATATGTCTCTGGCAAGATAGAAACCCCGAAACTTCTCTCCTTCAGAGAGTCCAAACAGAGCAACTGACCTACTGAGGAATTAGAAGGGGAGAGGGGAGTGAGGGTGGGGAAGGAGAGTTACAGCAAGGCAGACCATGTGCCTTCTGTCTGTACGTACTACAGAAAGTATGCTTTTAAAAATTGAATGTGTTGAAGAAGGCAGAGATCTTTGACTTCCTTGCACTTAATGATTTTCTAAGTATTAATGCCTTATTGACCTTTGAGGTATTGGTCCCCTCCTGCAGGAGCTGTTTATCTAGAGGGGAGCCTAGAAGAAGCAAAACAATTGTTTGGACGTTTACTCTTCAATGACAAGGTATTTATGTATATATATGATTTTTTTTCATTTAAAAAATAGCTGAAGACATGCTTTCTTGTCTCTTGTTTTACGTGAGAATCACAAATGAACAGATATACATAAACCTTTTGTACCTAGTTCCTGGAAACTGAATGTAGCATAGCATGCTTGGGACGGGAAGCTGCACCGTCTCAAGCAAAAAAAAGTTAGTATTTCCTCAGGTGTAGTGTTTGTTGGTTGGCTTAGGTAGGAATGGACGGGTGGCATGGGAAATGTGCAGACTTCCATTCAATATGCTGATCTAACAACAGAGATGGGTGCTGTGCATCCAGGAGGCATGCTTTGGGAAGGGATGCACATATAGTGCAACTGTTCTTGTTTCATCATTTAAATCATCCCACCACTGAAAGTTTTAAACATATATTTGAAAAAAAAAAAAAAAAATACAGGGGGTTTCATCCAGTGTTTACTCACTTGTGTAATTAAAGTCTGAGCCATTCTTGCATACTGTGTCTTAGATCACTGTTAGTTGGAATTTAACCTAAGAGAAGCAACCAGTACATACTGCTGGGACAATACACATGGCAGCGGGGATGGGATGAATTATGTAGTGTTTTCCTCTTGAAAGTCTAAGTCTGTGAAATGACGAAGCTTATTAGAGAGAAAAACATTTTGAAGCCTATTGTAACTCAATGCTTATTTGCTGCTCAGTGCCTGTAGTGAAAAGCCTGTGCGAAATAGAAGAAAATAAGTGGGTATTTTCTTTTCTAGTCCTTGCCTTTGGTGAAGTCAAACTTGCTACTGAAGAGTACTTGCAAATAAAGTTAGTCCTGAGGCTTAAACAAATCTTTTTCTTCCTTTAACCACTTTTTATTTGGTTCAAGGTTTTTTCCACCTCTTTGACACAAGCTAATTGGGAAAACTACAGGCAGTTTGAACAGCAAATACACGATTTTAAAAATTAGTTTGCCAGCACTATTGAATTTGCAATAAGCAGAGTCAGCATCTGAAATAGTTTAGTATTTCAAGTAATGACATTTTATTTAGTACTGTGGAATTTGTTAAATGACTCCCTTGAGCATTGAAGGCATTTCTCTATGTTTGCAGGACCTGCGGGATGTATGGCTTAATTATCCACTACATCCACTCCAAGTAAGTGTATCCCATTTTGTAACAAATTTTATAGCTCAGTTTCATTTTCTGGGATGCTTTCCCATAGGTTTCCATTGTAATGACATCTCAGAAATTTTGCTACAAAGTAGCCAAAGATTATCTAGATTTGCCTTTGTGTTTGTTTTTTTTGGGTGGGGGGGTGGGGGGTGGGGGCGGAGGGGCACGGTGAGAGAGTGTGGTGGTGTTATAAGTAATGAGTGTCTGCCTCTCTGAGGATTAATCATTCACCGTCCCTTGACTTGGGTTTGATATATAACTGTATTTGCACAACAAAGCTATTGAGAGGTAATGTTTTGGTGTCTTTTTGTTCATCTTCTTGAAGTTGTGGGAAAACAGGTACAAAATCAGTCTGCATACATATTTTTTTAACCTGAAATTAAGACTGAAATCTTAATAGTAGGAAGGTAAGTTAGTTCAATGGAATAAGAGTGTGATTCTGATTTATTTTTTTGTGTGTGTGTGCGCAATGATAGCATGGCTGTTTTGGTGATTCCAGTAGCTTTATTAGCAAGTAAACACTGAAATTATGAAAGTATCTGAAGGCTGATTTATCCTCTATGTATTGAAGGATACAAGTTTACAAGGCTAGAAGTTGGGAGAATGGTTTTCCCGTCCTTTTTCCCTGACTGAATTCTGGGATAGACCCAGAGTAAATCACAGAGGCCCTCTGCACTGTAGCTTCTTGTTTTCACAGCAGACATGGTAGTGTTTTCCAGGTGTGAAGGGGTGCTGCAAGAATAGCTGTATTCAAATCATCATCCAGTCAGTAAGGTTTTCAGGGTCATACGAAACATCTGAGAGGTTTCTTTTGCACAACCAAACCTCTGATGTTTTGTTCAGTCAGTTTGACTCCTTTGAAACTTTTTATGAGCACACCCTTTCAGCCGAAGGACAGTTTGAGGCCTCCATCTGAAATGTCATATATATTTGTACGAATTTTGCAATGGGTACATAGACCAAGTCTTCAGCCACAAATCAGTGCACATGAAGTGTTTTTATGACCAACTCTCGTAAGTGTAAATAGAAAAGAGTCTTAATGGGAAGATAAACTTCTGAGATTCAACACTAGCTATCCTGCATGTAAAGACAAGTCCTACCTCACAAATGAATAGGAGATTTTAGAGGAGACAAAAAAATATGTAATATTGCAGATGATACTGTGTGCTGGGTTCCTAACTGGCTGTTGGAAAGGCACTCACAAAAAGCTTTTAAAAGTGTGGTGGTGTTTTTAAAAAAAGCAGAGAATAATTAAAAAGAAGCAACCCTGGCTAATACTGTCCGTGCTTACAAGATTTAAAGGAATGGCTGAAACAGAAAATGGAGGAGTCAAATGACACATCTTACAAGGAATGGAGATCACTGGCAGATTTCCCTAGGGATCTCTGCTGAAGTGCAGGCTGTTCGCATCAACAGCCTGGGAAGGAGGATGAACAGTGTCTGTTGACAACAGTTGTCTGTTGACAACAACAGCAGCAGTCTGTTGACAATACCAAATTATTCAGGCTATCGGGGACAGTAGCAGGCTGAAGAGTTGCAGTCGAATTGTAAGAATGCAGGAGTGCCTAACTGTGGAGTAAAAAAGCATATGAAGTTCTGTGTAGGTAAACATAAACGACTGCATAAGGAAGCAAAAAAGCAGTCTCAGCTTCACATGCAACTGAACTCCAAACTGCCCATTATCACCCAAGCGTGGGATTTTGATGCTGAACTCAGGACACCAGGATATGTAGTCCTGTGAAACCATCAGCTGAAAGCTCAGTGGCTTTTGAGGAAAAAGACAAATTGAATGTAATCAATTAATAGAAACGAGGCAGGCAACAAACCAAAATAGATCTTAATGCTGCTTTAAAAAGCTGTGGCTATTCTTATTTTTCCTTTAGGCATCCTCATCTGTATGATTGCTCCTATAATGCATTGCTATAAAAGAGAGGTGCCCAGAGTGGCTGGAGGAAATGCTTAAGCCATTTCCCAGATCCAGAAAGCCATTTAAGTGTCACCACATCAAGGACATCAGAAAAGAAACTGATAAGATACTGACCCAAAGTGACAATTTTAATTTTCTTGTGTTATTGTGCCCTTTTGAATTTCATATACTAAGTATTTATTCTTGATTTTTTTGATACTAAAAGAAAGTCGGAGAAATAGATTTGAGTTTTTGTCTCATCTTGACATGCTGTCAGTCTGCCAGCCTATTCTTGAAATTTTTGAATCTGTTGCTCAGTTGAAAGCAATGTGATATTAGAAAACTCAGACACATCCGATTGTACATGTTTTGACAAAGTAAGTAGTAGTCCTTGTTATCCAAATGTAGAGACAAGACCATATAAGCAATATCTTATAAATGTCTCAAATGTTAAAAAAACATATCAGAGCTAACATCTTTGAGTACTAATTATCCCAGACAAAAAGCCAAAGGTAACTCAGTTTTCTTAGTTGATCTGTCCGCAGAATGACGTGTTCACTGTATTCTTTGACCTTGTTTTACAGAAGACTTGCTCTTCTCTGAAAAGTTCTGAAACAGTGTCAGTTTGTAATTATTTGCACTTCATTTTATTTACAGCTGCAGGAATCTAACACTGACAGGCAACTCATTGAGACCTCTCCAGTTCTTCAAAAGCTGACAGAGTTTGAGGATGCAATTGGAGTCATCTTTACTCATGTTCGGCTACTAGCACGCGCGTTCACTCTGAGGACAGTAGGCTTTAACCATCTGACTCTGTGAGTTTGCAGCGAGAGTCCTCATGTAGCTCTTGTAGCATGTTGGTCCTTATGTTGATATCCCAAATAGTTTTATTTGTAAACAAACTGTAGATGATATATTTCTTCTCCAGAAGAGAATAGAGCAGCTATGGCTCAGTAAAGCCTGCCTAGCTCAGTATCCCATCTCTGACAGTAGTCAGTAGTGGATACCTTGGGAAAGACTATAGAAAATGCATGCCATCCTGTTGTTTCTTCTGAGCTTCCTGTATCACTGATATTTGCACATCACTCCTGAGATAGTAGCAAAACATACTTGGAGGTACATTTGGATAGAGGAAATAAGTAAAATCATGCCTTTGGTCCAAGTGCAGCCCTTGTGTTCCGTGGTGTGTAGAGCTGCCAGGCCCCATTTTAAAGCAAACAGTAGATAGCTCTACTGTTATAAGTGGTTACCAGTGGTTACCCAGTCCAGGATCTCACATGAGTTTAAATCCTGATCCTGTTATTTCTCATGAATGGACAGATCTTTTTGTCTTTTGAAGTTATTGCATTCATTAGTTCACTTTCTTCTAAGCTGCAGGCAGAGACCTTATCTCATTACAAACTTGATGTCAGCTGCTCTTCTCCTTCATTTAGTCCCAGATCTGTGATCTAATAATTGTGTTTATATGTAGCTACCCTGATTTGCTTTCTCCCTGAAAGTTGGTGTTGCAACAGTAATGAACTGGTTTCATCTCTCCTGGTTAACACTGTAAAATTGTCTTAAATGCATTTGGAAATGAGCAAAACACTTTCATATCACTATTTTAATTTGCGTGTGCATGCTGGTTTTGTTTCTTCCTCCCTGAGTGCTTATTGATTTTGCTGCATTGATGTCTCATTTTTCAGAGGCCACAACCAGAGGATGGAATTCCTGGGTGACTCCATAATGCAGTTGGTAGCCACAGAGTATTTATTCATACATTTCCCTGATCATCATGAAGGGCACTTAACGGTGAGACTGCCATCAATCATGCTTTCCAGAAGAGCATGAGTGGGATGGAGACTGAAATTATGGGAATAGCTAGTGAATTATTGTGGATTTGATTAACAAAAGAAGCCTCAACAACCACTGTTCTTAATAAGGCTTATGTTAATTTTAAGTCATGAGCCCTGCAATGAATAGGAAACAGTGATTTATGAGCCCAGTGCAATAATTTTTGTTCTGTCTATGAAATGGATCAATAATTTTAAGGATGTCAGTGATGAAATTGGGAGAAAAGACTAGTTCTTGTTTAAAGATGGGTGTCTTAAACTATTTATTTAAAATCGGCACATGACATGACATTTTTTTATTCATGACTTCTAGTCTGTTGAACCTGCAACCAGGCAGGGTTATGTTTCCTGATTAAGAAGTTTTTCCAATCTATTTTAGTTTTTTTTTCCTGTTGTCTTCAACCTGGAGCTCCTCTGGTAGCTTTTGAATTTAATTTTACTGTTGATTACTGTAGCCTTTCTGCCTCTCGTATCTAAACTCTGAAAAAACCAGTTTGGGGCTCTTTCAGCATTTCACAGTACTTCAAACATAGGGTGGTATTATATGTAGCTTTTTCCTGACAGATTCATTTAGTACTCCAGTTAGACAGCTGTGGCTTTGTGTTAGAAATTTTCTTAGCCTTACAAAATTTTCCTCAGTTATCAACTCTTGACTAGAATAAGAAAAACATTACAGGTACCAGGAATGTGAGTCGTCTCCTACTTAAAACTAGGAAGTGACACTGTAGGTTTCTTAGCTATTTGGAATGTTCTTAGAGCAATAAAGGGATGGTGATGCCAAGTCTCTAGTAGGCAATGTGTTTTCAAAAATATGCTTCTTGGGTCATTTGGGGTAAAGCTGTTTACAAGAAAAAGGTACATGCTCTGACTAAAACTAATTTTAATTTTTCTTCACCAGTTCTTAATTTACCTTTGTATGGATTCTTCTACACCATTCAGGAGATAGAGTAGATAAAGTCTGAGCTTTTGAAGTAAAAGTTAAAAGGGGAAGAACTTTGTCATATTCTTCACAGAAACAAAAGCCTAAGGCAGACATCCAAGACTAGTGGAGTTTTTTACTTTATAGGGGACTTTTAAGAATGTATGCATCAATGTGGTTATAGTAAGATAATTTTTCAAGAACTATTAGGAAGGATATGAAGTGTTGCTATTAATGGGTGTAAATACTCAGAACAATGATAAGATCATCTCCATTTTGCTTAATTTAATGACTAGAGCATGTAGAACAAGTTGCACAGTCCACAGTTTGTAGGGGAAACTACAAAGCTAGAGTGGAATGAATGCTGAAAACACGTAAAGATACTAAGAAGTAGGCAACGCTTAGGAAAAAAAATTCAACTCTGGGGATGTGCATACAGTGAAAAAAGAAAATTGTCATAGAATGTTTTTAAATGAAAAGAGACTTGTGATAAAGGAGACCCATGATGTGGGATCTGAAGAGAAACAGTAAACACCGAGCTCTTTTTCTTCTCTCATCTGGGAATGTAGTTACCTTTGAAGTAGTAACAGAGCATCCACTGCATGGTGTCAGTAGTACTGAGGGCAATTTTGGCTAAGGATAGGAAGATTTGACTAGCAATGCAGTGGTTTACCAGTGTGCTGTGATTACATATTGAGAAATGACTGTAAACTAACTATATTTAAAAAAAAAAGAAAGGAGAACATAGTCTTGTCTACACATTTTGAGAAAGTCAAGTGATGTACTAAAAAAGAGGATGAAATTTTGTTAGCTGTTGGAAGATAAAGCATCTCCAGTACTGGCTTATGCTGCAGTCATGGGTAGTAGTAAGTTGCTTGATGATGGAAGGATAATTAAAAAAAAAAAAATTAAATTGCTTTGTAATTAGTTTTAAGCTCCAGTTGAGCATCCATCACATGTTACAGCATCTGCAGTGATGCAGGCTGTGTGTTGTCAGAATTGAGACTAGATCTAAAAAAGTTGCTGAGAAGGCACACATACTGTGTCTTTGATGTATCAATAACGGGAACTGAGTTTCCTGCAGTAGAGAGCACACTTGCAGAGCAGTCAAGTTCTAATACAGAGCGAGTTGATAACCACAGTACTAGAAGTATAACTGGTTTGGTGGGGTTTTTTTCTTTCCATCTTTAGTTCACTATGTAGTGTATACGTTGCTCTTTGTTTTATGATACTACTAAACATGATTAGGGGTCCCATCAGAATGAATACTCTGCAAACAACACCTCAGAAGAGATCCTTCTTCTGTTACAGGAAACAGATTTTTGTCATGTTACTGCACTTCTGTCTCTTAGGTTGCATATCTAGTTAGGAATTTGTTGGGGAAAGTATTGTTATTTTATCTTAAGGACATAAAAGGGGTAGAGTTTTGGAAAGGAACAAGTAGAAGATAAGTTTAAGCAGAGCTTAGGGAGGCAGGTAATAATCCTATCTGCAGTCTGCCTAGTTTGTGAAGATCAAGTTGTGACTATGGGCTTCATACATCATTGCCAAACAAATTATGAACATATTGTTCTTTATTTATGTGTTGTCAGAGATGAAGTATCAAGTGCAGCAAATAAATCTTGATTTTTCATAAGCTCAGTTGACATGCTGGAGCCAGGTAGCATATAACTTGTATCTAATAAGCTGAGCAAATGTGATACGGAAGACAGAGAAAATATGTACATGCGGCTTCTCAACTCTAGATTACACATAAATGGTGGGAAGGAGGGACATTCTTTCCTTTTCACCTACTTAAATTAATGTTGTTTTATTTAAAGCAAAAAGGAACAGGAAAAAATCTCACCTTAGCCAGTGGTTCAGAAAATTGTACAGAACTGTAAAATTCCAAAATATTCCTTTAAACTTTAAGGGATTGTATCTTTGGTAGAGCTCCATGTTTATTTAAGTAATCTGCCTAGAGCCAGGGTTAAGCATTTTGGGGAGCTCCGCTGGACAACCAGGTGTCCTGGACGTCTTCATACATTGAAAATGTTAGAGCTAAGTCTTTGTCAGGGATACAATAGCTCAGCTATACTGCCTTCAGTAGAGCAAAAAGTACATACAGGCTGCCCAGCTATGCATTTTTTTTTTTCTGGGCAAAAATGAATGGAGTGGCTTCCTCGCCTGCTTGTTCTGAAACGCTAGACTGTCTTGCTTTAATGCACATTTGTTTTAATTGCTGCCTATGTATTTCTTATTTGGTGGATACTAGGGACTGCTCTACTGACTCCAGAAGATTGTATGTTTATATTTTCTGTGGAAAAATGTACGTAACTGTGTGTTACTTAAACTCGAAAAATGCAGATTAGCTGAAAAAGTACAGGACTGATTAAGCTATGGTATATGGTTACAAAGAAGCTCACAAACAAGCATTTTAAATGCAAGACACATCTATGGAAGTGATATGTCCATAAAATAAATGACGTTTGGTAAGAAGAATTGAAAAAGAAGGAAAAATCAGCAGTAGAAAGAAGTGTGTTTGTGTATTTATGTAAATTACTTGAGGTGGGCTGAAACAAAATCTCAGTAAGCTGAGAAATGAGAGTCTACAAGGATAAAAGTAATTTTTCTCCCTGCCTCTCCAACCTTTCATAATTTGGTATTGCTAATTGTTACCATTGAGTGGAGCCTTTTTCTGTTGCAGTTGTTGAGAAGTTCTTTGGTGAACAACAGGACGCAGGCCAAGGTGGCTGAAGAGCTGGGTATGCAAGAATTTGCCATCACTAATGACAAGACAAAAAGACCTGTAGCTCTTCGAACTAAGACTTTGGCTGATCTCTTGGAATGTGAGTTAATTTGGTTGTAACAGCCAACTTATGTAATTTGTGCAATTTCTTCTTCCTCAGGGCTTGTTTAAGAAAGCCATTAGAAATCCCTCAAATCACTATTAAAAATGTATGTCCAGGTTTACAGATGAATGATACCTATACCTCTGAAAGCCAGATTTTTCAATGCTAGCCTATGTTTTTGAAGTCTGTATGAAAGCATGAAGGAAGCATAGTTGCAGATACAAAGTTGTAGGCTTAGAAATTGAGGGGTCATCATGACCAGGTCGAAAGCATGTCAGAAAGCTAAAGTTCATAATCTGAGCTATTTAGCAGCAATTTCAATGTTTCATTAATATGTTCTTGTTACTGTTGGAAGATAAAGTAGTTCCTTCAACAGGTGAATATTTCTGGGGTTCATTTGACTGCTTTTTAGGAGGATTCAAAATGTTCATTCCACAAGAGGGAAAGCTATATGAAAATGAAATTATTTTTAGTCCATTTATGGAAGTTTGTGCTAATTTATCTCCAAAGGAAGTGGAAACAGTGATAAATATTCTGCAAAAAGTTATTCTGTATCTTGTATATTTTGTGAGCCTTTCAGACCCTTTGGCTTTTGCCAGATCCTCTAAGCAAATGGGAATATCACATGAACCAGACTGATTTATATCTAAATTTTTTTTATGGTATCTATTAGTGATCTGTTTGTAAGTACCCATCATCTTCTGGTTAAAATGTGAGATTAGGAGCTAACTGTTGTTTCTAGCTCTTTAAATGAGTGGATTTTGGTAAGTCACTCAATCTCTTGGTCAACTTTATTTTTTCCTGTATATGCAGGATAATAATACCCTCATCAGATTACTGCTGCGAAATGTAATTGAATATGGCTTTAGAGTACTTGGAGATACTTGTTTCTAAATGTGCAATCTATTAACATACATTTTGGATGAGTGACAGCACCTTTTTTTGTTTGTTTGTTTCCCCAGCCTTTATTGCTGCCCTGTACATTGATAAAGATTTGGAATATGTTCACACTTTCATGAATGTATGCTTTTTTCCACGGCTAAAGGTAAGATTAGTCAGGTTCCTACCTTCCTGCCACTATGTTTTAATACATTAATACGTTTGGGAATCTTACCAATTTATTACGTTTTAGACTCTTATAACAGTCTCTCAATCATACAAGTGTCTTTGTGAACTTCTTACAGGAGTTTATTTTAAATCAAGATTGGAATGATCCTAAATCTCAGCTTCAGCAGTGCTGCTTGACTCTCAGGACAGAAGGAAAAGAGCCAGACATTCCTCTTTACAAGTAAGAACTAGCATCTTATGATCTCATTATCAGTCTCTCCTGTATATGGAGGAAGATTTGATCTGACATCCTACATTTTTACCATAGTTTAATTTTGCTGTAGTTATACAAGCCCTCCAGACTCTCTTTATCTGAAGATGAAAATGTTGAACCAGTGTTTTGCAAGCTTTAGGTGTTTTAAGCTATCACGTGGAAGAATTAACAAACATTTTATCTTGAAAGGGAAAATAAAATTTTTATGTCTGCATGGAGTATTTAATTGGCCTCATTCTACATTTATTCTCATTTTATTATAAATGAAGTGAATGGAACAGTAGTTGTTTGGGTATGAAGTCAAGACATTTCCAGTCTATTTTCAGTAACAGTATAAAGTTTCTCTACATTTACATTATTATGCAGAAATACTAAATGCATTGTATTACACATCTTGATTATGGGCTCCTTTGCTAATTCACAATCAGGCACTGGAGGGCAACACAAGTTTTGGACATTTTTGCTGCGCAGTTCAGCCCACATGTGTCTTCCTGTTTAGTCATAGAAAGACTCAGGGCACGGAACCTCTCAACTTGTACACCTCAGATACGTGAAGCTGGATGGGAAGGATCCCCCTTCTCTCAGTTGTAAAATAACATAATAGTTGCTTCAAAGAGGCAGTAATAAACTTAAAATTGTATATTGTATCTATATCCATTCAGTTAAGATGGGAATCGGTGCAATATTAGCCCCCAGAAGAAGAGATAAAGGCTATGAAAGTTCAGGGCTTATCCTGTTTGTATTGTTACATCAAAAACGTATGAAGAATGAAAGTCATAAGTGCATTTGTCACATTTACTGAAGTAAAGTTTTAAATGAAATGTAGCAGTTCAGTTATAGTGAAAAACAGTGCACTTCAGAAATATGGTTGCGTTGACACTGCAGTTGATGTTCTGCAAACCTGACTCCTCAGTGTCTTGTATGAGGGCTCACAGCTTTGTCTTGAGTGAAGGAGATGAATACAATAAAACCAATGCTGATTCTTGTAAAAACCACTGAGTATCAAGTACCAAATGTTTGTTTTGTTTTGCTGTGATGATAAATTGATTTTTATAGTACAGCTTAGAGCTAGTGATATGCTGTTATCTTCCTATTACTTGTTAAATTCCTTTTCTTGGGTTATCTGTTTCATTGCAGTCAGTACTATTTAAATTTGGGGTGGGTTTAATCTGCTCTTGTCACAGCACATGGAGACAAAGCACTATAGTTAGATACTTCAAAAATTGATGTGAGATTGGTGCTCCTTCCTAAAAGAAGCAAGGAAGTGGATAGAACTCAAGCTGACGGGGGGTGGTGTTGGGGGCAGAGATTTGGGACAGCAGGAAGAAACAGCAGAAGCAGCAATTCATTGGATGTCTAGGGAATTACCTTCTTTTACCCCTTTAGGTGGTTGTTGATGCATGTCATAGACTTTATCTCAAATGGAAAGTTTGTTTTGTGACATACTGTAACTTTTCAGAGCTGTTGGAAAATTTATTTTTACTGTGATCATTCAGTGTATAGAAAGCTATCATGTCCAATATAAAATCCTTTTAAAACCTTGGTAACTGTTCAGCTGTCAAGGACTAAAATTTTTTGTTCACCCAGTAGTCCTATTGGTGTGAGTAGTTGCAGTTGCACAGCTATGCACAATTTATATAACCTTTTTACAAGTGTTTTCACAGTGTTTAAGGTTAAAGTTTTAATTTTCATATGGTGCTCCTGAGTTAACCTGGAGAAATAAATATATCCAGTATAATTAAGGTGTGTTTTATGTAAATTTCTCTTTCTTATTGCTCACTGCACTGGTAATCTCTGGGTTAATGTGATTTATGCAGGCAGCTGTCAACCCTTGCGCTATGCTTTGCACTAATTCCACTATATGTATTGACCAGACTGAAAGCTTGGTGATGTATGTGCCACAAGCAGATTCTGGTTTTTAATACTTCCTGCTTGAATAAATCATATCTTCTTATTTCAGGACTTTGCAGACAGTGGGACCATCTCATGCTAGGACATACACAGTAGCTGTTTACTTCAAAGGAGAAAGGATAGGATGCGGTAAAGGCCCAAGGTATAGTGAAAAATTAATCTTCTGGTTTTAAATTTTGAGTATGGCAGTGTCCAAAGTGACTAGCCATGGAGATAGACGAGTGTGTGGTTAGCCTTAGAAAAGGAAAGCTATAGAGCCTTTTTCAAGATATGCTGAATTTCTGCCTCAGGAATACCTGAAGGGTTTAATATCTGTATAGTTTTGGGTCTTAAGCTTGTTTTGGTGAACTTGCCTACAAGGTTGCTAGCAGTGCTAACCGTTTTGTGGCTGTCAGACTAGAAACTGCAGAACAGCTTCTAGGAAATAGCGACTTTATCATTGGCTTTGCTACTGAATTAGAGTCCAACTTAACCTGGCAAGTTAAGGATGCAAGGCTCTCAGGGTTTTTTTTTCTGATGCTGTTCTTGACATTTTAGAATGGTTTCTAAAGTTGCAGAGACTTCAACCATGAACCACAAAGCCCTCATCTTACTTTCTGCTATCAAATTTGATGGTGATTATAAAAATATCATCGGTTTTATAGCGTTCGCACCTCTGTGATTTTGTTCCCTTCTTTTCCTCTCAGGAAAAAGCAAATGCTTCAGTGAAGAATGGACTAGAATATTCTGTTATTGATCTAAGCTTAAAAATATTCTACAGGAGCTCTAGTGCTATTGCTTACATATTTATGGAAAGGCTGATACATCATACGCTCTGGGAATTGCTAACTACTGGTTATCTAAAGAGTTTTATTACAAAAAATAAAAGTAGCTAGTGTTTCGCTTTGTTGGAAACTTTAGTTTTTACTGTACAATGCAGATCTCGTAACATGGTTTTGTTTTGGTTTTCACAGTATTCAGCAAGCGGAAATGGGAGCTGCAATGGATGCACTTGAAAAATGTAAGATATTTGGGCAACAAAGAAAACAATGTACAATTAATGTCCTTGGTTTTTAGGGAGATGAGGCGCAGGTTTTGTGGGGGGATAATATTTAAACAGAACATATATGCTGAATGCTGTCAGCTTCTAAGCAGCAGGTTTTCCTTTTAGTACTTTCAAGACAATTTTGTAACAGGTGAAGTTAATACGATACCATAGGCATTTTTTTAATGGGAGTTGATCAACTACAGAGGTTGCAATTTACAGGGAAACCTGTGCAGTGAAATCTTATTGAGATTTTCCATTATTAAATATGCAGTGGGATAAGACTGCTTAGTCTCTGATGGTGAGGTTATCTAGTCCTCTAATTTAGTGGAGGAGGAAAAATTACTTTTCAGTTACCAGTTTAGAAAATAAAACTTGATCTCAGATTTTACAGTAGACTATGTTAAGTCTAACAGGCAGATCTGCAAACATTATAAGTCAATATTTATCTGTTAGGAAGAGTTTATGTCAGCTAAGATCCAGTGATCTGTGTGTGCACCTCTCAAAATTATGCACAGGATAACCAGCATGGGAGCAGTCCTTCATTGCAGTGGAGTCTCCGGTATGAAAGGAATGAGTGTATGCAAGCTTCTTATACAAAATAACTTTGGTTAGATAAGTTTAAGTGTCAGGTGTGGATGTACTGTAAGCAAATAGATTGCAAGCATTTTTGTGCAGCAGAAGCAATCTGTTCAGAAGAACATCGAGAGGTATGCTTTTTTGCATTTGATTCAAGAAAAAGACATACAGTTCCTCAGATGCCAAAGGTTTTTTAAGCATCTGGAAATCCCAGTGCTTAGAAGTTTCAGAAGACAATGAATACATGTAATTCCTAAATTTTTTTATATCCATCTGCTAGGTGTATATTTCTTGCCACTAGTAAATTTGACAAGTAGAAAAATGTAACTTCCCTTCTCTGCTGAGTATTTGTAAAATGTTACTGAATTTTTCTTTGAGTGTTTTTTCTTGTGACAGTATCATCACTCAGCTGTGAGCTGCTATCAGTCCAAGGATTTCACAGCTCTTTTCTGACATACGTATTTGTTTGAACACCGCAGACCTCTAGAGGTCTTTGCTCCAACCACCCTCAAAACAGAGCCAACTTTCAAGTTAGGTCATGTTTCTCAGTGCCTTACCAGTCAAGGTTTGACTGTCTTTAAGGATGAAGGCTCCACAGCCTCTCTGGGCACCTGTTCTATTATGTATATGTTTGTGGATTTTTTTTGTTTTGTTCAGTTTTGACTTTGTTGTTGTTTTGGTTTTTTTTTTTTTTAATGCATAAATAGTTAATTACAAGTAAAAGTAATTTTCATGTACTTGTTTATATATATGATATCCATGATGATTTTATTACATAAATGTCCTTCTCAACATCTTTAACACTTTATAAACAAACAGATTGCTACTAAGCTGAGTTCTTCAGAGTTCTTAAGGAATCATGTTACAGGCACGGTGCTGAAAACCAGATTTTCATTTTATGGTGCACATGAGGAACAAGATATCTCGGAACTACATTAAACAAAGCGCTAGTGTTTTTAAAAAACAAGAGCAATTTAAAAACAATTTTCTTTTGTTTAGATTGCTTTCTGGTTTAAATAAATATACCCATCTGTGACTGAGTTGTAAATAACTGATGAATAAACCTTTTATTCCTGTAGTATATAATGAAAAGCACAAATTTCATCAGCCAATAACACAAAGCAGTCATTCCGTTCTACCACGAGCTCCTGCAGAATATAGGGCTTCTGCACAGTGTTGTCTAGCTGAACAAATCTGTTCTGTCTGGAACCCAGAAAGAGGAGGAGAATGCTTGGTGCCAAGGGACTCCTCCTTGAGGAGCCTCAGCTGAATTCTCTCTCAGTAGCCAACTAGAGAGAGAGTCGTCCTTTGCCGAGACATCTTACAATTTTTTTTATGGCTTTAAAGGTCAGTGTAGTAACGTTTTGCATTCATCTCAGACACAGATAGGTAGCCAGTGCTGATCCCAGAGCTCTGTGTGATCACAGCAGGATTTACCACCATCTGCAGGCTGCCATGTACTCCACCACCTCTTTGTTTTCTGGAGGGTGCAGGTCTCTGCAGCACAGACACACAGATGAATGTCAGCACCCTGGTCATGCAGAAAACGTACTCTTGTCAGCTATGCACTAAATTGAGAGCAATCCTGATCAATTAGATAAACTGGTTTTACAGCTTTAGTTCTAACTAGTGTATAGATATACCAGCCAGTGGAAAAATGACTGAAATCAGAAGCATCTGTCCCCCTAGATATTTTTCCATCACTAAAGCCTCATCTAGTCTGTTTTAGCCAGTCCTTCACTCATCCATGCTCTTAGACTACTCTTAAGGCTGTATTCTGGTACACAGGCAAGCATTAGCTTTCTCAGGAAAAGATTTTACTGCATTCCTTTTTGCTACACTATTACTTCCCCATTAGGGCCCTGCCATAACATGGAACATCTAGTGGATGCTGTGTGGTCTAAAACAATAATAATGGAAACATCTGTACAATGCTTGGAACCAGGGGCTTTTTTTGGAGTGAGAACAAGACAAAAACCCTGACAGCATTGACAGTAGTCTCACATTCCTTTTTCAGTATCGACCACCTGTTGCTAAGGGAACAGAATGTAAAATCCAGGTAATAACCGGCCATGTTGCTATACCAGGATTTTATATTTTATTTTTGTAAGTGTATTAGATATGGCAGTGCTTTGTAGCAGGGGAAACAGATGTGGAAATAGTAAAGAAACTGAAGTCGTATGACACGCAGCCCTGGTTTACTGTGGATTTTTAGAAATAAATGAGTAAAAATGATAATAACATTATTCACTACTACCTCTACTTTTATCAAAGTTTAAAAAAAAAAAAAGAAAAACCTGAGGATTTCTGTGTTACCAGTTTGTTTATTAATGTAAAATATTTGTTCTTGTGTCAGATAACTTTCCTCAGATGGCCCATCAGAAACGGTTCATTGAACGGAAGTACAGACAAGAGTTGAAAGAAATGAGGTGGGAAAAAGAGCTTCAAGAGAGAGAGCCAGAGGAGACTGAAGAAGCAAGGAAATAAAAGGAGGGCACAGAAGCAGTGGCATATTTACTTACTTCATAACTCTGTGGCCTGTGGAGACCTAACCTAGTTTCTTGCAGATGATGAATGAAGAGTGCCTGTTGATATCAAATAGAAAATCATAATCTGTACTTTAAAAAAATGAGTATATATGTGTATATATAGTATTTCTTTAGTTTTAAGTGCAAAATTTGTTTGGCTTTTTAATAAGATATGGTTTAAAATCCCTTCAATTTTTAAGGGAAGTTGTGGGATTATTTTTATTATTTTTACTGTCTTGTATGAAGTAATAAAGTATTAATTTCAAAAGCCTGTAGGAGGAAAACCTGATTAACTACTGTCTTCTATGTCCAAATACTGTTTTCCAGTGACCAGCAAAGTTAATGCATAAGCTCTGCTGTGAAGGAGGAAAGTGTTACAAGAAACTAATTCAGCAGAGCACTTAAGCATGTACCTACCTTAAGTTTTGCAGCTAAATGTACTTCTCGACTCTGCTAAACCAGAGCCATAAACTTCTGGCCCTTTATAGAAACTGGTACAGTAATTTAAGCAAAGGAGATACTCATTTTGTTTGTGGACTACATCTGGAATGTGACACAGGTGTGTGTGGAAGGTTGGGGGTTTTTTGTCTTTAAATCAGTATTATAAAACTCTTAACAAGTAAGGTAATTAGAAGCAAGAAAATGACAACACTTTTCATAGAGATTGGACTGAGTTTACAAGTTTAGTTTTATTCTTAACTTCTTGCTTTATCAAACTGGTGTCTTTGTCCAGAAGATACAACTATGACCATAATAGTCAAATGGTGTATTAGAAACTCCATACAGGTGCTGTTCATGTAGGTCCAATGAAAACTGTTTGTATCCAAAGGAGGGCAGAATTTATCTCAATCTATAGTTCAAAGGTGGCATACAGTTTTAAGTCACCTAGTTTCCTTGATTTTTTGGTGTCTGTGGCTTCTATTACAGACAGATGTTGCTTCTATAAAAGCTCATAATGGTACTGGAAGTGGAGCATCCACTGTGTCTGTTGGTGGTGTTTCTACCAGTTTCAGTGTAGATGTTGGTGCTTGTACTTTTAATTTGCCTGATTCATGCCATTCATTTCAGTTATGCTGAGTTCTTAGTTAAAACAATTTCTTAGTACGTATGGTCTGGTCAGTTCTCTCTCTTTTGTGATAAATGAAACAGGTACAACTCTTATTTTCCTTAACTGCACATTTTCTTCCTGCTTCATATACTTTTTGGTCATTTATGCATCTTTTCTGATGTAAGCAAAAAGGATGTATGTGGTAAGATACCAGGCAGCTTCATGAGCTTGGATACATGAGTCTTGCCCAAAGAATTCAGGCAGACTCCTGGAAGAAAACTTCTGCCCAATGGCCACACTGCACTGAGCAACTAGTTTAATAGTTGTCTGAAACACCTCTCTCTAGGTGTGTGATGGGCATCCGTGAAAGCACTTTATTGCAGGTGCCAAAGTAGATAAAAGTGTAGCTGAAAAGTTCAGACTACCCAAATGTCTTCCCAAAGTTTCACTTCTGAGCTTATCAGTATGTGTATTTTCATAAGCACATTTTTGTACGCATGCAATGTGAGATGTACTTAAATATGTTTTTTTTAAACCTTGATCCCACAGCACTACCTCACTTCTTCCAGCTTCTATGATTGCCTTTTCTTAATGGTTTGACCCTTTTTAAATCCATTTCTGAGGATGAGAGGAAAAAAAAAATCAACAAATTCTGTAATTTAAAAGGTGATAATGAACCATTAAAACATATAGTAGGGTATTAAAAACAACAAAAAGATAAAGGCAGGGAGCTGCTCTCTGCTGGATGCTGCTGTTCTTTGACTTTTGAAAAGTGATTGTAACTCCTTGTAGCTTCAGTCTGTAAATAAAATGCTGAAGTGCCTCTGAACAGCAGCAGGCTTGAAAAGTAAGCAGTGACAATTTCCCTGCCTTCAAGGCTTTTGTATTTCAAATTTTTTTGTATGATTGCCCATCTGCTTTTAGCAATAAGTTGAAATGGTGCATTAGCAAAGGGTTAAGGGTAAACGTGTACATCATTATTTTACTTTTCCCTCTTAACTGAGAGTAGATTCATGTGTTTAACAAGTAGAACGTACAGTGACTTCATTTTCAGGTTGCTGTGCATATTTCTCTCATCATGTCTTATATCACCAGAGTACTCCAGTGGAATCATTAGCTCACAGTTTAACATCTTTAATGCTTCCTATACATAATTTCACTTTTCAGCCTTAAGAAGACTGTGAGCTTATTCATAAATATTTGCATAAGAATTGATTGAATTTATCAGATATGTTGTTTGGGGGGAGGAATCCAGAACCGTTCTCTTTTGTTCTTTGATGCAGGAATTGCTTGAAAATGAAAAAAAATTATTTCTTCATTCCACTACTACAGTTAATGAATTTTAGGTCTTTCTAAATAAAATGTAGATTATAACCATTTTTTCATGAGTAGGCTATTTTTCCTTTTTGGTTGTTTTTTTTTTTTTTTTTTTTTTTTTCCACTGTATAAGCATAGGCTAGGAAGATTCCCTTTTATTTTGTTTTCTGCCCTCAAGAAAAGGAAAAAAAGTTTCTTCAGGCAAAGAAGGTAATATTTCATTTTCTGTGTCAAAACTGAATTGTCTTTCTGTGTATGCGCTGTCTAAAAACAGTGGATATCAATGTTTGTGATAGTTTAAGGAGATGCAGAGAATGTATAATGTGAGTGCAGTCCTTTATAATACACACAAAGGAGAGAAAGGGTTTTTTAAGTTGCCTTAAGTTTGGGAAAAATTATTACTGAGTTTGTGCTAATCAGTGGAACAGCTGTAGTTCATAACTAGGCAACTTCATAACTAGGCAACTTTGGCTGCTTTTTTGGAAATGTGAAAGTGTGTCTGGCTTAAGGAGTGTAAGATCCTTTTTTGATTGCTCCAGAGTGTGCTGTGTTCTCATCTAGAGGTTCTCATGCAAGGTTCTTGATTTGGGTACAAGTAGATGAATGAAAAACAAGACCAAGATCTGTGTGGCTTCAGCAGGCCCTGTGAAAGCATGTATTTATTTTTTCCTTCTTTTTTTTTTTTTCTTTTAAATGTGTGTATGTACAGAACATTGAATTGTAGGTCATTTGATTAGGAATTTTTATTGCATTTGTGTAAAATTTGTCATTGTTATTTGCAGAGCCTAAGTTTGCTTTGTAAGTTTTCAGTTTCTGGAAGATTATTTAACAGTGAAACTAAGTTAACCTTGGTCTCCATGACTGCTGTAAACACTGTTGCTAATAAAGTTTTCCAGAAAAGACTCCAGGCATAGTTGTTACTTGCTAAAACAATTTGGAAAGATCAAAAGGCAAATCCTGATCATCTGTCTCCCTACTTCAAAGACTCTGATTATGCAGGCTATGTAAAAAGTTTCTGTTTGGTGGTAGCTTGTAAAGCACTGTGAGAGCTTAGGGAGTTGGTCATCTACATTGTACCATTGTGCATTGTCTTTGATGGGGATTGAAATTTCTGTGACCCATGCATCCGACCCTGCTTCTCTCCCTTACCACCCCTGCCTGGCTTATATAATTATTACTAAGCATTTGAAATAGGCTTGCCTAAATGGGGAATAATAACCAGAAAGTGGTTCCTGTTTTGAAGTGTAGTGAAAACTTGTGGTCGAAAAGCTTGTAGTCTGCTGTCTTCTGTTACCTGCGAGCCTAAATATTTAGCTCTTGGAATGATTGATGGCTTACTGTGAACAGGCTTAGAAATGAAGTGTGACACATCTCGTTCGTTACTGGTAATTATTCTTGACCACTAAGCCATGGTGTCAGGGGACAGGTGTTCTGGATTCTGCTATCTGTTCTTTCCTAGTTAAGCAAGTACAGCGAATGACTTGAAGAGGAGCTGCTACAATAAACTGGTGGTCACATAATGAACTTGCACTTACTTAGAATAAAAAAAAAATAGTTGCCATAACAATATGGTGGGTAGAGCAGGGAATCAGATCGCTCATATGCCGTGGACACATCTCAATATCATTTGTTATTATTTCAGAGATGCTCAACAGACCATCTACCACTGGAAAATAGGTTAGCTCCGTGTATTTTGAAGATATAATTTATCTTCATATAAAGACTCCAATTAAAATAGATTGCAAAGCTGGAGGTGTACTGATCAATTCATAGGCAAGGTAGAGATTTTTATTTTAGTGAGAATGGCCTTTTTAAAGTACTTTGTTACTTTTTCTTCCCTCGTATTCTGATATATGTTCCCAGCTTGAGCTACAGATGGTGTGTTTCTTAGCAAATTGTTTATGTTTATGGATATACTATATCTACCTAGCAATGAAACATCAGGTAAGACTATCTATCACATCTCCTTAGGGTTTCTCTGGATTCCCCTTTTAAAACAGTTCTCTGTCTGTAGAAGGAAGTAAAAGTCAGTAACTTTGCACTGGACTTGTTTTGTTTTCTTTGGTTTTTAATCTTCATGGTAGCCTACCTTGCTGCTGTTGCAGTGCTCCAAAACTTGCAGAAGAGAAGATCATCCTAGGTTCTTGTGTCTGTGCTTTCTGCTCAGAGGCACATTCTTGATGTGAAAGATCACAAGACGATAAGGAGCATTGCTGACTAGAGCATTGGTATCAGCACGCTGGAAGATCTGTTAGGGAGTCATGGAAGTGGTGCAGTCAGAGAGGCTGACCCTGCAACTGCAGCTGTGTGTATTGGCCAGAACAGGTGGTGTGAGTCTGTGAAGAGAAATTAAAGGAAATACCTCCCCCATTTTTAAAAGTCCAAAAGACAGAGAGTGATAGTCTTCTCCAGCTGGTTCCATGCCTGGTTTTTCAGGTACCCTAAAATTTCACAGGTTATTTCTGAGGTCCCAAGATGACATAGCACTCCAGCCACTTGGGTTTCCCTATCCATTGGGGAGCGGTTTTACCTCAGAGGCCGTCTTTCACCTGCTTGCTACAGATAACAAAGGGAGCACCAAATTACACCCAAAACCTCACTAACTAGCTATCTTTCCCCTTTTCAGGAGGTCTGTGGTAGGGCAATGTTGCCTCGTCCAATGGATGTCTTACTCTGTGGATTAAGGATCTTCTCTTTGAAAGTCTGCTACATTTCTCTTCCCATGCCCGAGACTGTCTTGGAGGCATGAAAAGACAACTTAGATGTGCAGGCTGGGCACCATCACTCTCATCCCATTTTCCTGTGGAGTCTTGGGAAACAATGACTGAGAAGATCTCCAAAACTGGGGACTCTGCTCTGAGAAACCAGAGCCCAAACAGTGTGTAGCCTGTACACCTTTTTATAAGTAAATAAATAAAAACCTCTACTTACAGCAGACATTTCAAAAGTAATCCATTAGCAAAGGACAGACTCTTGAGCTGACAAACTGTGAACTTTTACTGGTGGCAGGAGGAGCTCATACATCAATGGTCCAGAAGTGATGCAGCAGTGATGGGCGAGTGTCACTGGAGGTGGCTTGTTACTTTATTTAAAGATGCGGATGGTGGTCATGGGAACCCATGGGACCTCACAGATGCAAACTGAGCCAACATTACTTCCCTGTAGATTTCTTCCTGTCATTACTTCAGCCATTTACTGTGTCAGAGTAGTTCCGACATGGTGACCAGTTTTTGCTGCCAACTAGAATTACAATTCAAATACTGCAGCTCAGTGTCCACAGGGATACTTGAACTGGAAAACATAAAGCAGCCACTTCCTAATCCAGCAACGCTTGAAAATGCTAATATTATTCACTATCCACATATAAGTTTATTTCTTATGAAAAAAGGAAAAATTCTAATTAAAATCCTCTAGAATAAGAATTTTCAATGACTTCATTGGACAAGTCATCCAAAATTGCTGCTCTTCCCTTTTGGTCTTGTGATGATAAACATTGTCAGATACATGAAAATATTTTACCTTTGTCATCATTAAGGAAAAATGAACATCACGCCATCCAAAGGAAAAAAATAAAACAAGGTTTTTTTCTTATCTTTGTTGTTTTAAATTCTTGTCATTCAACACTGTTGTCTTCTGCCTTTTTCCGAAAAACAAGCCAAATATTTTAAATATGTTTTCCACCTGTCAGACTGTGTCAGATCTTACAACCAATATCCTGTCTCAGGAGGTGTCTGTACACTAACAATTGAAAGCAGTCTAGGTGTCTCTGCTTGCTGCTTTTTGAATCGAAGCTTGACCAAGCATCCAAAATGGTGGGATGCTGCCGACCTTATAAGCTCTCAAAACTAAGAGAGAACTCAATTGCTTTACCCAGCAACAGGTTTTCAAGACTTCTCATCTTCTCATGACTTTTTCACCCATTGCTTTCAGTGTTTGGTGGTGTTTCTTTGTTTTTAGTTTTTCAGTGTTTTCATTGATTGGGTTTTGGTTTTTTGTTTGTTTGTAATTATGTCTGTAGCACTACTCTCTCCTATTTCAGAGTTCTCTGATCTTACATTGGGTTAGCAGATAGGCATCAGTTTCTCGCCTGCTGTGAGAAAATAAAGTAAATGACCTTAGGCTCTTTGCCCTTGCAAGTCATACTGTAACATTTATATCAGAAATCAAGTGCCAACAGCAAGAACAAAAGCTTCACTGCACCTCCATGCAAATAAAATACTGAATCATTCCAGTACAACCAAGAGGGAGAATTCTGTCACATTTTAAGAGGGACTGTGGAGGGACTGTGAAGTCTTCAGGCATGTAGTGATGTACTTTTTGCGGCTTATATTGCAATTGGATCAAGTTTGGCTTCTATTTCAGCTGTCAGCTTATAAATGGACATTTATACATGTAAGCAAGGAGAGAAAGGTAACAAAAGGCAGAACTGTTACCTGAAACACTAGAAAAAGGCCTATTTCAACACTGACTGCAGAGAAGCAGATTGATTTGGATAGAAAAATGTGTTAACCGCTTCCAAATATGTACTGAAAAATATAGGGTTTGATTGTAATGTGTATACAAATCTATGCCATGTGCTTGGGATAATGATGGCTTGAAAAAATGCATTGAGTTGAGTTTTATATGAAGCCAGAGTATAAATCTTAAAGATGAGGTATAGCAAATCAATACTTTTTATTAGAAGTAAAAGTGAGGTGATAAAGCTTCAATATCTTAAGATACAAAGGTGGGAAATAATCTAGTAAAATTGTAATAGGTGGCTAGAATTTAATTAGGAGCATTTTTTGAATATGTGTGTTTGGGGTAAATGCAGATATATTTATTTATTTATGAAACATCTGACATTTTTATTCATTGCAACATAACACTTTTTTACCAGGGAAAAAAAGTCTCTTCTCTGTTCATTGTTTGTTTAACAAGTATTTAAACATTGTTTGTGTCGTGGTAGTATCCAGAGATCTTCACTAGCACTGAGGCTTTTCATGCCAGCCACGATGAACACAAAATGACAGGCAGTCCCTGACCCAGAAAAAAACTGAAAGAATGCAACCACTTATTCGAAGTCACCAAACAGGTCAAGGGTAGAAATGAGAACAAAACCTGAATCTGTCAAGCCCCAGCTGAGATTCATCCTCTCTTCATACCACATAGCTACTTATTTACAGCATTTAGCTCTCGATATAGTAGTTTTGGTTTTGCGTTAATGTGAGCATTTTAAATTTTATGCGCAGCAGACTAGAATGCAGTTTTGCATGATCTCTTTCATACAAAAACTTCATAAAAGTAATGAAAAAAGTGAAAGAAAAATCAGTGGCTGCTGCTGCTGTGTGGCAGGAGTCTCCATAGCCAGCATGTTCACGTTTCCCTGCCTTTGCTGTTTTGCTCCTGCTGTGGCAACTCGGGCTCACAGCTCCAAGGTTCTGCCCAGCACACCATGACAATACGTGTGACAAGCGCCACTTGGGTAGTAACAAGCAGTGTCCGTTGTGCTGTGGCAGAGCTGGCGTTGGCTCCATTATACACACACAGAACAAGGCAGGCCTCTGTTCTTGCCTCTCAAAGTCAGGAGTTAATGGCTGTTGGTTTTTTAAACCCATTAGAAGTTAGTATGGCTCTGTACACATACATAATATACTTCCAGCGTGGTTACAAAAGAGAATAAGCATGCAAAGAGCTGTGCTCTTGTTTATGCAAAGTACTTGATTTCAAAGTGCCTAAGTGAGTTTCTTGGTTCCCTGAAAAGAAATTATTTGAGAACTGTTTGCCTTCCAGTAATAGCCCCAGATAGGTAGTGGGGGCCAAGGGCTAACATCACTAAAAGCGTACTATCTCCTTAGTCTTGCCCTGGCATGTGTATTTACTCCTGCAGGAGGATTAGTGGCTTCCAACCCCCAGTGGAAGGTGGAGGTGGCTGGGGAGGGAGGAGGGAACGTGGAGATGGGGGGAAAAAGCAGTTGCCAAGTGCTTGAGTATAGTCCCCAGACTTGGAACATCTGGCACCAGTGCAAAGACAGGCTAGTGGGAACACATGCAGTGCATTTGCAGCTGGTAAGAGGCAGGCAGAAGAGTAAGCATGGGTTTTAGCCCAGCCTTGGGTGGCAGAAATTGGTGGGATGGGAATGTGAGCTGAATTAGGAGTAGGATCTCTCTCTTAACAAGCTGTGTAAGTCTTTAGTCTGACTGAAATAGTAAAAGAGTATTCATTGCATGACCATGGGGAGGAAGACTAGAGGTCCAGAGGACAGTACACATTGATCAGCTATTGCTTCCATATGGTTTTGTAATGGCTTATCTCATGGTTTTCTGTGTTTTGAAGGGATTTTTGCCTGTTCCCACACGTGCACAAGTTGTACAGGTATATGTATGCATTCTTGTGTATGAAGTTAAACAGGCAAGAGTGTGTTGATATATGAAGAAGTCTGGGACTGTGCAAGTGTGGGAGTGAAGGAGGCCCAGAGAGAGAGCTGCATGATTCCTTCGCCTCCTAGACAGATCTGTCATTTCCAGCTACGGGATTGCTTTGTTTATACTGTTTAATGATGCTGACCTTTGTGTTGAATAGGTTGGCTTGTTGCAAACTAGGATTTGTGGCCTTTTGGGACTTCAGTTGTTTGGAAGACAGGATATTCTTTACTACATCGGGTCCAAAGAGAACGACTTCTGATGACCCAGCTGATAACTCATTTGCTCTTTACCTTTTGACAGACAAAGTGACTTCAGATTTAGTCATATGTTAGAGACTGTGTAAACTTAAAGAACATTCTGGAAATGAATTATGTCTTATGGAAAAGGGAAGTTGAAAGTTCTTTCGAAAATTCCTATTTTTATTATGTATTGCATGTACTTTCTTGGGGGAAACTAATCCTGAATTTGTAGTGTGAGTTTTAGAAAGGATTTATCTTGAAAAGTAGAAAAAAATTATAATTTGGATACACTGCAGGGAGTATTGCCTCAAATGTTTTGTCTTCCACAAGAGAACTTACACCAATGTTACTTTATCTGTCTCTGAAAGAGCAATCAGGTTCCCTCTTACAATGTGAGAAACTGTCATAGAATCATAGGATAGTTAGGGTTGGAAAGGACCTTAAGATCATCTAGTTCCAACCCCCCTGCCATGGGCAGGGGCACCTCACACTAAACCATGTCACCCAAGGCTCTGTCCAACCTGGCCATGAACACCGCCAGCGATGGAGCATTCACAGCTTCCCTGGGCAACCCATTCCAGGGCCTCACCACCCTCTCAGTAAAGAATTTCTTCCTTATGTCCAATCTAAACTTCCCCTGTTTAAGTTTTAACCCATTACCCCCTGTCCTGTCACTACAGTCCCTAATGAAGAGTCACTCTCCAGGATCCCTATAGCCCCCCTTCAGACACTGGAAGGCTGCTATGAGGTCTCCACGCAGCCTTCTCTTCTCCAGGCTGAACAGCCACGACTCTCTCAGCCTGTCTTCATACAGGAGGTGCTCCAGTCCCCTGATCATCCTCGTGGCCCTCCTCTGGACTTGTTCCAACAGTTCCATGTCCTTTTGATGTTGAGGACACCAGAACTGCACACAATACTGCAAGCGAGGTCTCACGAGAGCAGAGTAGAGGGGCAGGATCACCTCCTTCAACCTGCTGGTCACGCTCCTCTTGATGCAGCCTGAGGTATGGTTTACTTTCTGAGCTGCGAGCGCACACTGAAGCCGGCTCATGTTCATTTTTTCATTGACCAACACCCCCAAGTCCTTCTCCGCAGGGCTGCTCTGAATCTCTTCTCTGCCCAACCTGTAGCTGTGCCTGGGATTGCTCCCACCCAGGTGTAGGACCTTGCACTTGTCATGGTTAAACGTCATAAGGTTGGCATCAGCCCACATCACAAGCTTGTGTTGAGGTCCCTCTGGATGGCATCCCTTCCCTCCGGCGTATCAACCGAACCACACAGCTTGGTGTCATCGGCAAACTTGCTGAGGGCGCACTCAACCCCACTGTCCATGTCACCAACAAAGATGTTGAACAAGAGCGGTCCCAACACCGATCCCTGAGGGACACCACTTGTTACCGGTGTCCAGCTGGACATCGAGACATTGACCACAACTCTTTGTGTGTGGCCATCCAGCCAGTTCTTTATCCACCGAGTGGTCCACCCATCAAATTGATATCTCTCCAATTTAGAGACAAGGATGTCATGTGGAACAGTGTCAAAGGCTTTGCACAAGTCTAGGTAGATGACATCAACTGCTCTGCCCCTGTCCATCAGTTTCATAGCCCCATCATAGAAGGCCACCAAATTGGTCAGGCAGGATTTCCCCTTAGTGAAGCCATGCTGGCTGTCACCAACCACCTCCTTGTTTTTCATGTGCCTTAGCATGCCTTCCAGGAGAATCTGCTCCAAGAGTTTGCCAGGCACAGAGGTGAGACTGACTGGTCTGTAATTCCCTGCGTCATCCATTTTCCCCTTCTTGAAAATGAGGGTTATATTTCCCTTTTTCCAGTCATCGGGAACTTCACTTGACTGCCATGATTTTTCAAATATGATGGCCAGTGGCTTAGCAACTTCATTCGCCAGCTCCTTCAGGACCCGTGGATGGATTTCATCAGGTCCCACGGACTTGTGTACGTTCAGGTTCTTAAGATGGTCTCGAACCAGATCCTCTCCTACAGTGGGCCCAAGGTCTTCATTCTCACAGTCCCTGCATCTGCCTTTCAAGAGTTGGGTGTTGTGGTCAGAGCCTTTGCTAGTGAAGACCGAGGCAAACAAGCCATTGAGAACCTCAGCCTTCTCCAAATCCAGGGTAGCCAGTTCTCCTGATAGCTTCCGGAGGGAGCCTGTGCTGTCCCTAGTCTGTCTTTTACTTGTTATGTACCTATAGTATCCCTTTCTGTTATCCTTAACATCCTTAGCCAAGTTCAATTCTAACTGGGCCTTTGCTTTCCTAACTTGGTCCCTAGCTTCCCGGACAGCATCCCTGTATTCTTCCCAGGCTGCCTGTCCCTGCTTCCACCTTCTATAAGCCTCTTTTTTTCTTCAAAGTTTCCTCCACAGCTCCTTATCCATCCAAGGAGGTCTCCCGGCCCTCCTGCTGCACTTCCTTCTAGTTGGGATGCAACACTCCTGAGCTTGTAGCAGGTGATCCTTGAATATCAACCAACAGTCTTGGGCCCCCTGCCCTCTAGGGCTGTGTCCCATGGAACCTTACTGATCAGGTTCCTGAAGAGGCCAAAGTCTGCTCTCTTGAAGTCCAGGGCAGTGAGCTCGCTGCACGCTCTTCTCACTGTCCTGAGGATCTCGAATTCAACCATCTCATGATTGCTGCAACCAAGGCTGCCCTGGAGCGTCACATTTCCAACCAGCCCTTCTCTGTTGGTGAGCACGAGGTCAAGCATGGCACCTCTCCTTGTTGGCTCCTCTATTACTTGCAGAAGGAAGTTGTCTTCCACACAATCGAGGAACCTCCTGGATTGCTTGTGCCGGGCCGTACCTTCACTCCAACAGATGTCAGGGTGGTTGAAGTCTCCTATGAGAACAAGGGCCTGTGAGTGTGAGGCTTTTTCTATCTGTCTATAGAGCACTTCATCCACAGATTCTTCTCGATCAGGCGGTCTGTAACAGATCCCTACAGTAACGTCTCCCATAACTGTTCTCCCTTTAACCCTGACTCACAAACTCTCTGTCGACTGTTCACCCATCCTCAGACAGAGTTCCATACTCTCCAGCCTATCCCTAACATAAATAGCATCTCCCCCGCCCCGCCTGCCAGGCCTGTCTTTTCTAAAGAGCCTTTAACCTTCCATTCCAACACTCCAGTCGTAGGAGCCATCCCACCATGTTTCTGTGATGCCTACTATATCATACCCCCATAGATGTGCACACATCTCTAATTCCTCTTTTTTGTTCCCCATGCTACGGGCGTTTGTATAGAGGCATCTGAGCCGAGCTCCAAATGAAGCCAGCTCATTGGCGGAGCAGCTGGAATATCTCTACATTGCTCCGAGCATTTATTATAGGTGCTGGCAACTGACTGGGTGTGTTGGGATGGAATGATGCCCCCCCACCCCCAACACATCTAGTTTAAAGCATCCTTGACCAGCCTGGCAAGCCTCCTACCAAAACCCTTCTTCTCCTTTGTTGTCAGATCAGCTTCACCAGGCCCCAGCAGACCTGGCCTCCCAAATTGAGTCCCATGTTCAGGACACCCAAACCCCTTACTATGGCACCGCTGTTCTAACCATTTATTAACCTGGCCAATCCTCCCAGCCTTTTTAAGGTCCTCCTCTTTTTCCTGGAGAATTGACAAAAAGACAATCTGAGCTCCTAACCACCTCTCCCAAGGCTCTGTAGTCCTTTATGTTCTCCAGGCTACTGCTGTCTGTATCACTAGCACCCACATGGATCACTAGAAGCGGGTAATAGTCAGTGGGATTTACTAGAGCAGGCAGCCTCTCTGCAACATCCCTGATCCATGCCACTGGTAGGCAACACACCTCCCTTGAGACTGGGTCAGGCTGACAGATGGGTGCCTCTGTGCCTTTCAAAGTACAGTCCCCTACTACGATGACCCACGACTTTTTCCTGGCAGCACCAGTAGAGATCTTCTTTAGCAGTGCATCAGCCAGTTATTCATGGTGCGAGTGTATTTCCTCATTAGCCCCCTGCAGGACAGCAAAGCAGTTCTGGGTGGGGACAATAGATTTAGGAGGAAGCCGCTTGCTTTTAATTTCCTCTTCCTCTTTTTTTCTTTTGTTGTTTTTTGTTGTTACTATTTCCCAGCTTCCTGGGTTGACAGCCTCCTCCACTCCTCCATGAGCTTCAGGGGATGCCTGAGGCCCCTGCACAGTTTGGGCCTGGAGGAGGCAGTCCTGCTTCCTCTCAGCTTCCCTGACACCTTTCAGCCTATTAACAGCATCCCGCAGCTCAGCCACCTGCTGCAGGAGGACCTCCACCAGGGAGCACCGAGTGCAGCCCTGCCCATTGGGCACCGTTCCCTCAGTAGACCAGTGCAGGCACTCTCTACACTCTGAGCATTGCACTGCAGCCTCCCCTCTCATCGGCTCTGTCTGGGTGCCTGTGCTGGCCACCGCCGGGGCAGCCAGAGCAGAGCTCCCAGACTGGGCCCTGGTCACAAGGTGAGTACTCACCATCCTGCTCACTGGACTGCGCAAACTGCGTCGACCCACCCTGGTCACTCACGCTCCCTGGGGCGGGTTTTTAACCAATCAGGGCTGCTGCTGCTCCCCCTGGCTCCGCCCTCTGTGAGCGTCAGCTGAGCTGCTGGCTCCCAGGCAAGTCCTGTCGAGGAGTTGAGGCTCTGTCGGTGGCTGTTGCTGCTCTGAGTTGAGGCTTCTGGACGCTGAGCTTCACTCAGGTGTTGAAGACGTCCTCTCTGGAGCTACTCACCTCAGCAATTCGATGTCCACAAACCTTGTGATTCCACAACCTGTGGAAGCTGAGCAAATCAGTCAGGACTGGCACAGAAGGGTTCACACCTGAGGTGGTTTGCAGCACATCAACAAATAGCCTCATTTGGTTTTTAGCCCTTAGACTTGAAGTGGCCCTAGTCCTGCAATGCTTATGCCTAAGATTAATTTAAAGTATGTGACTATCTGCTGAGTTGAGCACTTTGCTAGTATTGAGAACTTGCGTTGGTCCGACTTGCATGTTATCAGTAGCAACGGCTTTGCAAGCTCTGCTTGTAGGTACAGCCCTCCACTGTCTACAGCAGGAGTGTAACGGTGGTCACATTCCAGAGATCCGCAGGCTGCCCAGCTGGCCTGGAGTTTAGTTAATAATCCCGTCAATACATGAGCCAAAAATCTTGTCCTGTGCTTCCCCTTAGCTGTATTGGTTCTGATGGGTGCAAAGCAGGGAAGGTAGCTGGGGGGGGGAGTAAAAATATCTTACTACTTTTAATGGTAAGTTAAGCAGCACTCTTTCTTACTTCACAGGAAAGGGATCTGCTGAGTAAGAAAGTGCTAATTTCACATTGTTGTTTTTTTCAGTAGAACTATACTGTAAGTACCAAGTCCGAGAGGAGCGAGAACATAGTTAAATTAATGAAAAATAGGTTATGATGATAAATTATTCAAGTGGATAAAATTACTTTGGATTCAGAAGACACTGAAAATAAGGGTCAGATCCTTTTCTAGTATAAAAAGATTCAGCTTCATCACTTTTAGGGAAACACTGGGCAATTGTATCATTCAATTGAGAATCTGACTGGTCGGTAGCAATAAGCAATCCTTTAAAATTTGGTGGCACATATTTCATGTACTTTGGGTGACAGCCATAAGGTGAAGGTTTTAAATTCTGACATGACATAGCCTTTCTTTTGAGATCCGTGGTGTGATTTTAAAGAAGATGAGATAAAGACTCTGCCTTTCCAAAGGCACCTTTTCTCTGATGTTAAAGGAAACAATGTAAAAATATGCCCACTAAATAAATCATCAGGGACTTTAAGGACAGGTCATATCCTGTCTTTAAACTTGTAATACAACTAAAGATGGTCACCTTAACTCAATTGTTTTTGTTCAGAAATTTTTCTGTACAAAGAGGCATGTGTAGAGAAGGCAAGTCTGCAGGAGACTCCCCATCAGAAGAGATTCTAGTGAACAGAGATATGAAGCTCCTCTCTTGACTTCTGGCATGGCACTTTCAGAAGTTTAATCCTCATTAATCCCTCTCATGTTCCCAAGAAGGAGATAGTGGAGAAAAGACTGAGGGCTGGTGTTTCGCTGAAGGTGAATAACAGCGACCTGTGAATGTATCTGGCTCAGCAGAATAGCCTCTGTTTTTTCAAGTACCTTAGCCAACACAGTGGAGGAAGCATGCTGATTTGGCTTCTGCTGTTCCAGGATGAGTTTTCAGTGATACTTGTCTTCAGCTTGCATGCATGTAAGCACACAGGGCGGTAGATCGAAGCACAGAGTGGCTCAACAGGCTTTTCAAGACCATCCCTGAAGTTGCAATCTGCAGCAAGTTGTATACATAGAAAAAAAAAATGCCCCAAATTTGGGAACTCTAGGCAAGTTCATCTACTGTACTAGACTCTAAGGCTGAAACTCATCCTACTGAATAGCAGACACTGAAGTCATAGCTATGGCCCTTATGCCCCTGCTGTGATAAGTAGAGAGAGAAAGTGACTACCTCACAGCTTAGGCAGGATGAATCACCCGCTCTTGTCTGAGCACCAAAGGATGACACCTCTTTTATCTTTAATTAGTCCAATGCCCATAGTTAGATTAGTTGAGTTGAAGAGTAAACATTTGTGGCATGTAGCTGTAATAAGACGCTAGGGCTCAAATTGAGCCAGCATGGCACATCCTCCTTAACATTTTACATAGGCATTGCTATGAGGAAGACGCTTTTTTATCCCCGGATGACTCCTTCAAACATCTTATGTGCAGATGTGAAGGGGAGTGACAGTTTCTCCAAAGTGAGAGTATTTTTCAAATGTCAAGAAGCTTTATTTTTTTAATGTGTTAAACCATATAAAATCCCCAGATAATTGTCTGACACTGTCCCACATGACATCCTTGTCTCTAAATTGGAGAGATATCAATTTGATGGGTGGACCACTCGGTGGATAAAGAACTGGCTGGATGGCTGCATGCATAAAGTTGTGGTCAATGGCTCGATGTCCAGCTGGAGACCGGCAACAAGTGGTGTCCCTCAGGGATCGGTGTTGGGACCGGTCTTGTTCAACATCTTTGTCGGTGACATGGACAGTGGGATTGAGTGCGCCCTCAGCAAGTTTGCCGATGACACCAAGCTGTGTGGTTTGGTTGATACGCTGGAGGGAAGGGATGCCATCCAGAGGGACCTCAACACAAGCTTGTGAGGTGGGCTGATGCCAACCTGATGAAGTTTAACCATGCCAAGTGCAAGGTCCTACACCTGGGTGGGAGCAATCCCAGGCACAGCTACAGGTTGGGCAGAGAAGAGATTCAGAGCAGCCCTGCGGAGAAGGACTTGGGGGTGTTGGTCGATGAAAAAATGAACATGAGCCGGCTTCAGTGTGCGCTCGCAGCCCAGAAAGCCAACTGTATCCTGGGCTGCATCAAGAGGAGCGTGACCAGCAGGTTGAAGGAGGTGATCCTGCCCCTCTACTCTGCTCTCGTGAGACCTCACTTGGAGTATTGTGTGCAGTTCTGGTGTCCTCAACATCAAAAGGACGTGGAACTCTTGGACCAAGTCCAGAGGAGGGCCACGAGGATGGTCAGGAGAGTGGAGCACCTCCCCTATGAAGAGAGGCTGAGAGAGTTGGGTCTGTTCAGCCTGGAGAAGAGAAGGCTGCGTGGAGACTTCATAGCAGCCTTCCAGTGTCTGAAGGGGGCCTACAGGGATGCTGGAGAGTGACTCTTCATTAGGGACTGTAGTGACAGGACAAGGGGTAATGGGTTAAAACTTAAACAGGGGAAGTTTAGATTGGACATAAGGAAGAAATTCTTTACTGTGAGGGTGATGAGGCCCTGGAATGGGTTGCCCAGGGAGGCTGTGAATGCTCCATCCTTGGCGGTGTTCAAGGCCAGGTTGGATGAGGCCTTGGGTGGCATGGTTTAGTGTGATGTGCCCCTGCCCATGGCAGGGGGGTTGGAACTAGATGATCTTAAGGTCCTTTCCAACCTTAACTATTCTATGATTCTATGATTCTATAATATGCCCCATAAATGAAATGAGACTAATTAGTAGGAAGGTAATGAGAGAGCATTTACAGAGGTTACATCCCAAGGTCCGGTAACTGCTAGGAAAACGTGGGAGAGGGGTGAAAACTACAATCTGCTTTGTTCCTCTAGTACTGGCATACATAGATGTTAATTAACCCCGGCAAGGGCAACTTTACAATGGCAAAATGAGAATAAAAATGTCAAGGGACTAAGAACTTCATCTTTCCTTTCTCTCCCCTTTACCTCCTGTCAGTGTCCCTAGAGTGGCAAGAGCTCCTTACTGCTACACCAACCTGCCTGTGTATCCGTAGCAGTGCTGTGGCTCTATCCAGCTTTCCCTACATTGCAGCCTCACACTGGAAAACTTTAGTTTCAGGTGTTTTTCCCAGGAAAAGTTTAAGGGCTACTGGGACACCACAGAAGTTCTTTTGGCATAAGTCATCAAGGTTATGCAGGTGCCCAACTCCGTTTTAATTGACAGTCAATTGTCCATCTGCAAATGCAGAAATTAGCACTTCCTGACCTTACAGTATTAGAAGTGTAAGTCTAATGGGGTTTTGAGCACTTGCAATACAAAGGTATGCAGAGTTGTGTGTGGACTTAAAACAGACTATTGAATTAGAATGCTGGCTATGATAGCAGAAGTAGAAGCTATTATACTGACTGCACGGTAAAGGATCCAAATGGCAAATTTATGTTCTGAGTTACTTAAGCTTGAATAGAAGTAAAAGGTCTCATTTTAAACTCATCTGAGTTGATAAGATCCTTTCCCTTGACTTACTAAGTGTCTATATTGAGCTGAAAGTTGAACCTTGAAATGAAATGTTGGCATGCAGGCAACTGAGATTTTAAAAGCATGAATTTACAGTTTGTCAGAATATCAAGGAGATATTGCTGATGAAACAACATCTGCTGTGTACTAAATCCTAATGCACTTAGTGAAACACAAATATCTCCTGAAAGGACAAACCTATTGAAAACTAGCCCCATGTTGAACAAGGGTCATCCATTTGCCCAGCTTTTAACAGTCAACACTTACACCTGAATCACTACAGGCTGTCTTGGAACATGGCAGAGTTCAAAATGCTTGAGGTAAGTGCAGCTGAAGGAACATACGGTCAAATCAGTACTCACTGTAAAAGAAGCATCTGTGTCTATGTACTGATTGAAGGAGCTGGGTGGAAAGGGAACAAAATGATGAGATGAGGAGATGTGGTGACTCAAGTATAACTAATGAGAAGTCAAATAAGATAAAAAATTAAAGAAAAACACTCATGTCAGCTGTCACAAAGAAAAAAAATACAAACAAGCAGGTGTAAGGAGTAAGCAGGTATGTTGCATGTAACTGTGCCAATCTGGTGTTCATCAGATCATTGTGGAGAAAAATCAGATAGGGTGCCAAGGAAGGCTTTCTTCATTATTTCCTCTCAAAACTTAAATTTTACTGATCTGCACTCTTCATCATTTTATTCTTGATCCAGTATTCTTAAATATGTACATAAGTTGCATTTCAACTACCTTCGATTTTTTCAATACCCTAATTACTCCTAGATTTTTGCTCATATTTGGCCTAAACTTTTCCTTTCTTTGCTTATGGCCATTACTTCTTTTTGTGTTTTCTTCTGAGAGTTGGTATAATTTCCTTCCTTCATTTACATTGTTACCTTGAAGATATTTACAGGCTATGTTCGTTTTCCTCCTGAGGTTTGTTTCTCCTGTGTTGCTCTTTTCAGTCCTTTTATTTTTACTTCTCTTTACCTAATTTGTATGCTCCCCATCTGTTTTTATCAGTAGTACAGCTAAGTGTTGTGACTAATTTTTCATGTGATCTTTTTCTCATATATTAAAAACTAATAGTTGAGTAGGAGAACTGACCTTAAAATACTGAGGGACAATTCTACAAAAAATACTGCATAATAGTCTCTCTTTTATCACACTCTTTTGTGCTTTTAATGTCCATCAAGAGCAAACTACTTCTATTGCTAAGTTGGCTGCTGCAGTTATGCAAAAAGCCCAAAAAATAAATCTATAGCCTTCATTTTTTTTTCATATAGGACTTTATATCCCCATTTCTTTAATTTCTTATTGATGCATATCTTGTTTGCAAGCTGTCCAGACTTGCATAGATTCTGCATAACTTGTAGTACATATCTGAGTCTGGTGCGTGCATTTGAGCAAGCAGGCAGTCTGTGCTCTACAATTAAAACACAGTAATGGCATTCAGTGTGCGTGTCCTGCTTTGGATGCTTTTCCACTTAAGAAAGACCAGTCCAGGTTTACAGCTGTATTTAAGCACATTGACCTGTATATAGATGTCTGAGAGGGTTTTCAGAAGTGGCTAGGCAGGCTGAGTTCCTAATCCTAATTTTCCTGATTTTACTGATTTACACCTGAATTTCTTCAGATATCTGCTGCCTGTTCTTGGTAAGTTTGCTGGGTGGGAACTGCCATTTTTCTGTGCACAGTGCTGAGAAAAGCAGAGCCCTGTCCTTACAAGTTAGTAAGCAGTACCAATCTGAAAATGCCTCACAGCAGCAAAACAAACCAGAACTATGCCAAGGGTCTATGCAGTGGGAATTAATACAATGTGGAAGGAGCCAAGCAAAAAGAAAGCATGCAATCAGTTCATCTGTTGATGAGAGTGAAGAACTGATGATCAAAACGCTCTCACTTAGCAGTTCAAGATGAGGCGCTGCTTTTCTGTTTTTGCCGTATAACATGATTAACAATATCCCCAAATAAAGAAACAGGTTAGATGTACAAAAAAAGTGCAAGAATATACTTCTCTTGCAATCTTTGGCCAAATACTTCTTTATAAATAATATAGGGATAGAAGCAATCTGAGAAAACTGCTTGCGTTGGCAATACAGTGCCAGGGAATGGGAATCTAAAGTCTGTCAGAAAAAGAAATGTGTATAGTAACACACAAGCTTGAGAAGATACAGCTTTTTTGCCCTGAACCCCCTGTTGTCACTGACTGCTGTCAACTGGAGGGTTTGGTTTCAATGTTTTGAGAAACCTTAGGCAATCTCACACAATGCAAGTGAGAAAATGACATCCCTCTGATGATGCAGCCAGTTTTCCTGATCAGCATGATTGTATGAGAGCGCTGTACTTAGTTACATCGATTTGTCTCTGAGAGCTCTTTCTGCCACATAAATCTCATCGAAAATCTTTAAAGATCTTGCCTCAGAAGGCCACTATGTTTTCTTTCTCAGAAAAAGAAGCAGAGCCAGGAATTCATTTCTCAAAGTTTTAACTAGAGTGGTCCATTTATGAGGCAGATCTGAATGCAGCTTTATTTTACATTTTGAAACATTTAAAATCACTGCTGCACTTTGTGATTAACCTTCACATCTAAGCAGTGCTACAAAGAGTTGTATCTATCTCTTCTCTGTTTCTCTCTTAGTTTGAGAGCCTTGAATAAAGAAAATCACTTTTCTGTTAGATGAAGGAATTTGAAGAAGCATTGTGCTTATTGTAGCTCAAGCTTTAAGTACAATAGACACCACATTATAAACATTTTATTCGTGCCACTCTAGCTAAAAAGACTGTTAGGGCTTCCCTGATAAAATTTTGCTTTTTGAATAACTAAAATGATTTTTTAAATAGATAAATATTTTAAATTAAGAATCAGATCCTTCAACTCATTTCTTCCAGCACAAGTAAATGCAAGAAAACATAAGAAGCTTGACCTTTCTCTTTCCCTTGACAAAGATTAAAAAAATAAAATAAAATTAAAAATGTTTATTGGGTCTGAATTACTGGCAACACAGAAAGAGACTGTTTGTGTAAACACATACACATGAGTTTTAGGCTGTTCAGGTACAGAATAGCTTGTCTGATGGGGCTATGAATGTTCCAGTAATGCTAAATGTTTGGTAATATTATTATTTTTTTCCTCTTTAATAACCTAGTAAATTATTCCTTGTCTTGCTCTGTCACTCTGAGTTTGTCTGTCCCATGCACTGTAATAGGAGATGTGGGACTTCATTTCCTTCTCCTCTGTTTTTCTTCTAAGCAAATTGATTCCAAGGCCTTTTACAACCAATATATGCCAAAGCGAAATGTCATTTATTTATTCAAACTGCGCAGTCCAGTGCAACTTAAATATAATTACCATGCAGCAGAATGAAGCTGACATCATAAAACCAGGAGATGGCAAGCAACCTCCTACAGGTGCAGCACCACTGACAAGAAAGGAGAATATTCAAAGGAGGTAATAAGAAATTAAACAGGCCACCATTTTGTCATTTACTGCAGAGAGATACACTAGGACATTTACATGGAGACAGTTTCAAAGAAGTGAGCGCTGTACCTGTCCCATCAGTGAAGGAAGTTTGTGAACATGGCATTAATTGTGCTAATGAACCCTGGCCTACTGTATATTCTCATGTTTGTGAGTTCTTTCCTGAGATTGCCTAAGTATTCTTATTCTGACTTTATGGTAAATTAGTGGAATTTGCTACAGAAATGGAGAGGAAATCTGACTCAATGAAGCAGCAGGGTTTTTGAAGACTGGAATGGACAGTGCCTGACAGAACATGTGGTAATTTTGTCAGGAGGATGAATTCTCATACCTGCAGCATATCAGTGTGTCTTCATAACTGTGGAAGTGTTTTTTCAAATAACAGTTCAGTCTGATTAGAGTGTGAATCCTTGTCCAAAACCTGAAGAATATAAGGCACCAATCTTTCCCAGATTTATGCATATATTTCATTTTATGTACCAGGACAAGGGCCTTTAGTTGCAGTGAACTGACTGACTGAATAATCATAAATACAAAGAAATTCAAAGTCAATTTCTGAGCTGCCATCAAATTCTAGAAACCAACTCCATGTTTTTTTTAAGCAGTCTTTGAATTTCTGAGCTCTCCTTCATCAGCTCTCGTGTGCCTGCAATATTAATGTTCCATGTTTATGGGAGAGATGTAAATATGTCCACTAACCCTATACGACAGTCCAAGTCATATTTCCATCAGGAACAATGTTCCTCCAGCTGACTTTCAGCACTCTTTTACCTTTCCTGCAGTGCCCTTTTGTCCTTAGTTGAGATAAACACAGACAGACTTGTCTCTCTTTTCCATGGTTGGTACCAAGAGGATAGAGAGGTAGGAAGAAAGCACTAGCTGGCCACTGTTTTCATAGGAAAAAAGGGCTTCCTAAAGCTACTTTCTGGGCCTTTCTCTCAGCACTGGAGGAAAGATATTTGTATCCTTTCCTGTACTCAACACCAGTCACACCAAATAAAAAAATGTGCCTTATTTGCTAAACAGCCTAGAAAGACTTCCAGTGGCCTCTAACTCACTGCTGTCTCAAAAAGATTAGGCAGTGTGGGAAGGCACTCTAAGTGGAAAGTAATCCAGTTATCTTCTGGACTTTGCATTTTCTCACTTCATCACAATACTAGCTCCACTGATGACAGGAATAACTCGTGTGCTAGCAGAACTGCACATATAGAAAAGGTCTTTTGGACTTTATCAGTGATTGAAAGGTACCTAGTGAGTGCCCAGACCTATGTGCATCAGTGAAACGTGAATAATCCATTCACACTTGTAAGGGTAAACCAGAGTGTGGGCCAAGTACTTGGCAGAGTTTCAAAAGACAAGGTGGAATAAAATTATAAGACTGAGTTATCATTAGCATAACAGCTTTACACATATATAGCTAGTGTATAGTGTAAACTTTTATGAATGTAGGTAGGCCAGAGGATAAAAGAAAGGAAGTGCAAGAGCAAGAGCTGAATGAAATAAAAGTTTGCAGTTCAACTGTGTTCTGGTTGGTCTAGAGGCTGGGTGTGCAGGAGAGGTGGCCAGAGTTGGCACAAAGCAAGCACTGCCTGCAGCAGGGACAAGACCTTCCAGCGGAAAGGAAATTAGAGCAGGGAGACAGCTAAAAGGATTTGATGATGTCTCAGCTGACATACAATGAGGATCGTTGTTGTTGGGTTTTGGTTTTTTTACAAGGTAATTGTTAGCAGGCAATAAAATGAAATGCTGAAGATTTGGCACAATGTTTTATATATTATGATCCTCCTGCTAGAGATCTTTGTTCGCATGTAGTTCTTTTATTTCATAGTCCTCAGGAGCATCATCTTTAATCTGAGTCCCTTTGTCCTCTGCTGCACTTCATGCTGGTCATGAAACAGTTAACCTGTACTGTCTTTCAGGAGTCCCATTTCACTCCTGCCAGAATCAATGATAAAATTCTGACTGCAAAAAAGAGTGAGCCCATGGGCCAGATGGATATTTGGTATCAAAACATTGGAAAGACTCTTTCTGCAATAAAAAGCTATATGAAGCATTTGCTCTAAAGACAAGTACCAATCTCTTGTCTCCAGGGTATTTGTAATCAATATTATGTTACAGGTTGATTAAATACCATGATATTAGAACGGTGAATCTCAAAATACAGTTTTAGCTTTTCTTTATTTCTCAAAAACAATTGTAAAAAATGTGTAGAGAAATGTTGACAATACTGGAGAACAACAAAAGCAAAATAGCAACATGGTTACTGTTTCTGAATGTGCAAACTTGACAAGGGGGAAACACTCATCACGGGTCAGTTCCCGGCAGATGCTGTAGGTGGGCAAAATATCATAACCTTGTGGGCTAAATATTTTGGCCATTTATCTTGCATTCTGTGCAAGTAGGCAGTAAACCATGTGGAATAATATCTACACATAGCTTCTTAGACCAGAATCCATTGCATTAATAAAAGGTGGGTGCCTCTCAAAAAGTCAGTGGCATCCACAGGAAGAGAAAGGTTGAAATCTATTGTCTTCATGTTGAAATATGGGATGTGTGTGGAAATCAAAATTCTAGATTCGATGCATTTGACACTGTCATAAAAAATGGGTAAGCAAGAGAATGAAGGCCATGTGAAGAGGCATGGCTAGCCCAGCTATAATTTGGAGCAGTTACACATGGCTTGGCCCTCTTGTTCCTTTTTATCCCTTTAGGCTTTCTGTCTTTGGCAACAGGTATTAGGTTCATGTCCATCTGAACATGAGTAATAAAGTCTGGGACTACTGTGAGAAGGAGGAGGCAGAGAGAACCTGGCTCCATACTCTAACTATAGATAAGTTGGGCCATCAAAATGCCCAACAGTGGGGGGGTAAGAAATGTAATGAAATGTAAACGAAATGAGTAACAAGGTGAAGAGTGCTCCCTCTGTGAGTTGCCAGTAAGCAGACTTACAGAAAAGCTGGGTTGGAGACTGAGTCAGTTGGACCCCCACTTTCTCTTTCTCCTCCACCAGCTTCTTCACTCTTTCAGTTACTAGAGCTCTTTTATTCAGCCCTCTTTTCAGTGACTTGTTACCAAAGTTTAGGTTTGTTCTTTGGGGGCATTTTTTGTTTTATTTTGTTTTATTAAAGGAGGTTTGAGAGTTTGTTTGTTCTAATAAGCGGGAGCTGTAATTGGGAAATGGGTTAAGCTTGCTTCCAATTAAGATAATTGACATGAAATACCCAATTGCATTCTAAGAGAGAGAGGGAGAGAGAAAAATAAGTTCCCCAGCTGAGCTGCAGAAGAGAGCAGCTTTGTCTAACAATGTAGGTAGAAGCAGATGTTTAGAAAAACATGTAGAAGCAATCAGGAGGGGATTTATTCATTTGTTTATTAATTAAGATGCATGCATGAGCAGACAGACAGCAAAGTTCTGAGTTAAAAAAGTTCCAGCAGGGGTTATAAGAAAAACTGTATAAAGGGGGCCTTGATTGGTTATATATGTATATACACACACCCATATATACATATTGAGGAGGAACCACCCCGAAGTTTTTTTTTAAGATTTAGGTCAGCACATCCCCTTGATCCTTGTAAGTTTTTTCTTTTTTGTTTAAATAGAGTAAGATATATTATAAGGTCCTATCAAGCCATGAGTATCTATCTCCACAGCTAGTAAAAATGCACATGGCTCTGTGCACTCTGTGGTTTGCCAAGTTTAAAAGTGCATGATGAGTACTAGAGTGATTCTGAATAGCGATGGAGCACTCCTGACAATGCTCATGTTTGCTTTTTAATTTATGGGGGATAAGGAAATCAGCTTTTCTGGTTGGAGGGACAGAGATGATTTGGGATCTGATGTGAGGACAAACAGCCACTGTGAACCTGTTAGTTAGAGTGGTCAGTTCTGAAAATAGAAAATGTGGAGGGTGCTTAATTGGTAGATAGCTGTCTGTGCTAAAAATGGGGAAATATGTACTAGTGCTGATAAGAAAAAGGAAAGGCTTCAAAGGCTTTAGCTGAGAATATGTACTTTTTAAATTTTAAAATGTTTGTACCTTATCCAAGGAATTTGGACTTCATGTACAAGATCAAAGGTAACACTATCAGAGATTAAAACTGGAAGGGCCAACACAGAATTCACTTGTCTACTCATGTAAGTGATCATTCCTGCAATTTTTCTGCAAGTATTAAAGCATGAATTAAATGTATTGTTCTTTTCTTCAGTTTCCTTGTACGAGCTGTCCTTGAAATTCAACAAGGACTGGTTAAGTGTTTTTGAAGAAAGAGACTATAGACTAGAGTGGCTAACTTGCCTCTGTGATGACTTTGGTAGCATCAAGGAAAGATGACTGTGGGGGTGGATTGTGTTTTGTGTGCTGCTTGTTGGGGGAGAGTTATATAGATAAATCTGGTAAATTAATGTCTGAGAATCAAACATGTTTGCTGGATGAAATGCCAGCCTTTAGTTGACTTTTCTTTGTGATTGAGGTGCTTTTGATAGTCAATTTAGTAAGGTAAGAAATACGGCAGATTCCTCTTTCATGTAAATAAAAGCGGTAGAGTCCTTCTGTTCTGCTTCTGGCACTCAGGCAGGGCCTCAATAGACGTGGAGGGTTGCAGAGCCTGGACCACGACTCAGCAGGTGTATAACCAGGATTCCTGCTGCTGCACCTGTCCTCATTTAGAAGATGAAAAGCCTAAGCTGATGTTTTGTGAAATTTTGTAGGGCTGCTCTAATGCAAAAAGTAACAGATCCAAGAGACGGGGTAACTGCAGGCTCTCTATGCTTGCAATTTTAAGGGTGTGTGGGAGAAGTGCGCGCATCCTCCATGTATAGTGCAGTGTTTAGTTTATGTCGTTTAGTGTTCAGATAATGAGATTTTTTTTTGGGAGGTAGCACTTATCACAGAATAGTGATCCTACTGCTCTTACAATCTGTTGCAAGCCAGACACTTACAAATAGCATTTGAAAGACTGAATTTAATTCTGTGTCTTAAAGTGATAGTGGAATCTTATCAAAGGCTTATTTCTGTGATAGTGTTATAAACATAAAACATGGAATTAGGAAAAAAAAAAAACCGAGTTAGAAAAAACCAATTTATTAAGTAGTATCATATAAATAACTTGTTACAAAAATCGATTTGCAAAAAGGCAAATTCAGTCTGTGAGAAATTTTTGTTCAAATTGGTTTCTCATTAAATCCTTAAATTTCATTCTTCCTTGTCCCCCAACCCCCAAAAAGAAGCCAGTACAGTGAACAGGAAACATAAGAGAGAGAGTGCACACTTGCCATCTGACCATAACGAATTGCCCATCCACGCTGCAGGAGAGATAATTGTTCCAGCATGGATCCCTTTGAAGCACAGGGAAGCTTCTAGGTATAAATCTCTTGGGTGACAAAAATCTTATAGCATGCAAATGTCCCTCTAGGCTGAGCAGTGACTAGATCCATCTGATGCTGAGGCTCCCTTGGCACAACCAGGACTGGTATCACCAGCGACTGCGTGCCTGGAGCACGCTAGCAAGTAAATCTTCTCAGGTGGAGGCATCAGTTTCAATTTATGCTTGGAAGTATTTTAATCAAAAAAAATCAATACCGAAAAGCATTTATTTTAAGGGTTTAAAAATCACAAATCGCAATAGGAGTTTGCCAGATTGATTTCGCTCAGCAACACAGTTAAGATGCACATAGCATTTATTATAAGGCCTTTCTTTTAAGTTCAATTTTTCAAAGCAATGAATGTAATCACAGAATTAAAACAGTACAGTGATTCTGAAGAAATTTTTATGTGTCAAAATCCACAACAATTTTGTGTTTGCAGTGTTGTGTTCACCTGAATACTTAATAATTCTATACATTTGTTTCTTTAATAAACACTAAGGTAATAGATCATAGAAAACTAAAAGCTTATAGAAAGTGTCTCCAGATATATTTACATAAATAGTGCAGTCTCATAGGAAAGGTCAAAAGCTCATGGGGGTGGAAAGGATTTCTCTATATGCTGGACTTATGCTTCAATTTGTCAAATTGACTTCATGGAAGGAGAAATTTGAAGTTAGCAGCTCCTAATTTTTTTGTTCCTTCTTTTTCTTTTTTTCCCTTTTTTTTTTTTTTTCTGAAAACAGAAAACATGCAGGAAAGAAAAAAAAAAGCAGGTTCTGTAAATACTGCTTTTAAATCCAGTAACTCTATGCATAATATGACAGCTTTGTGGCTTTTAAGTGCCATGGACCTGCTCTGTGTGTGACTGACTGCCTCCCTCCCATCCCCTCATTCAATTAATTTTCTGTTGTTCCTGAAATTCCCAGTTCTCTGACTTGCACTCCCTGTAACCCCAGTCATGGCTTTTGGATACCTACTGCTGAATTTTATGAACTGTTCAGGAAAGTGCTTAGTGTATGACAAATGCAGGTCTGGGATCAAAAGTGTAGTATTGTGTGTGAAATGATGGACAGCATCAAGATTGTTTCAGCTGTGCCTAAATAAAACTACTGAGGGGAGATGTAAAGCTACATCAAAACTTTGTGTGGCTGCTGTGGGCTTTTTCCCTCCTTCTGGACCAATGCGTGAGGCCGCAGACATGAAATATACCTTTGTTCCTGTTTAAATACAGAAAAAATCTCTAAGAAAACAAGTCTTTCTGAAGACTGAACTGAAAATATTGTAGCTTTGACATTTATTGAAGGAGGCTGCTCTTTCACAGGTCTGGGGGGGTTGGAAAAAAGCCCTGCATTTCACAATTTGCAACATAGTTCATATTTACTGGAAGTAGTGTTATGACTGTTAATTTGTCACCCCTCATTTGATAAGGGAGCTCAGACTGCACTGCTAATTGAAACACAAATGGGCAGGAGCTGGCAGCATCCAGCTGAGACAGTGGTCTTTTGAAACACTTCACCTACTTATAGCCAAAGGAAACATGGAGAGATTTAAAACAGATGGTGACAGGAAGAGCTAACACGGTGGTGTTTGCAAAGTTACCTGCTTACTATCTGTAATTCACCCTGCAGAAGGCCCTCAAGATAGATCAGCTGCAGAAATCTAACATTTTTTAATAATAATCAAGACAAAGGAACTTTTCCAGAGATCTGCATGTAAATGGCCTAGATTTAATTTTCTTAGTCTGAAAAAAGATGACGTCTTTCTTCCTATCCATGCAAGTCTCCTTCTGGCTGCTGCAGGAAATCTGGAAGTGTTAGAAATGATTGTGCACCATTGGTCCTGCTCAAAATGGATGTCTGGTTTTGAAACATGGCCAGCTTCCAATGTTCATCGTTTCCCTTCTTTTTATTCATACTGTACATGTGCAGACAAACATTTCCAAAGCCATTTCTCCCTGCTCTACTTCTTTATGACCGTTCTGCTTTTTATGGTACTACAGATATTCAGTTAGTTGGGTTTTGTGGGACTTTTCTGTTTGTTTTCTGACAGAGAAATGGAAATGTTGTGCCTTGTAATGTAGCCTGGTACTTCCAAAAGTGCATTATTTGAAGGTTGCCTCTCTCATTCCTGTTTAACAGCTAGGAAACACCTGTCCATAAAGTTAAATAAGACCTGACAGCTGAAAAAAAAAAAAAAAAGTAAAAAAGTCAGAAAAATATGTCTATTTCTTAGGACAAATTTAGAAAATATATGTCTTGGTACAAGTGGAGTGTTGTTCTTCTACTCAGAATATTTCCCAACATTTTTTTTACCAGCAATAACTTCAAAAACACAAACAACTTGTTTTTCTCATGGTTAGACACATCTTCATCTATGTCAGGTTTGGGAACACATCCCATTCCTGTGGTACTATTGGTAGAACCATGTGGGAACTCCAAATTTCCTTGTCCAGAGCTCGCAGGAAGTTTCTGTCTCAGCTCTTTTTCAAGCACTTGTCTACATAGAGATATTTCCTGGCACAACCACATTGGAGGCATGTGCTGCTGTGTCTCTCCATACTAGTGCTGCTATGGGGTAGAATTAGTTTGAACCTAAAATCTTCTTCTGGAGTAAAAAAAAAAAATCATTTTTATAGAATAAAGTAGCTGTTTTGGGATCTGAGATGAAATAGCTATATTAGAAACCTTTTTTCATTTCAAGTGTAGAGAGGTTATTGTTCTACCATAGCAGAAAAGTCTCCCATGTAAACATGCACCTGTTTTGTGTTAACTCCACTGAACTCCTTGGTATCTTTTCATAGATCTCCCGTTAGATCAGATGTTTTTTCAAATTGAAAGCCAACTGCATTGCTCATCTCTCTACCTGGCTTAGCGAAGCTTCTTAATAATATTTCTTTTTCTTAAATAAGTGTGGTTGTGAGAAAATCAGGCTTAAAACAGCCTCGAAAAGCACTTCATAGCTCATAGTCTAACACTTGTTTATCTATAAATGACAATTCTAACACTGTATTAAAGCATTGTTAAATACTCATTTCTATCATCTAGCACTCTGGCATGCTACAAACTGCAAAGAAATACTACTGCAAAGCTTTGTATTCACTGCAATATGGCACTTTCAATATTTAATATGCAGTACTGATTTTATAAATTGCACTTTGTGGTACTGCTAAGCAAGAAGAAAAGACAGAATTGAACTCTTCTTGCTGTGTGAGAGATGCTAAACCTGTCTAATTTACAGGAAAAAATAGACCTTAAAACCTAGGTGCATAAATAATAATTTGGATGCAAGTTTGCCTTGAATTTTCTTAGAAGAAAATTTGCTATTCAGGCACCATATTTGTGGTGACATAAAAATTTCTTATGCAATATATTTACAAAACAGGCATGATTAGCCACTCTATTACTTACTGCGCCACACAATGGACAAGAGAAAAACAGTTTTCAATTAAAAATAGAAAGGAAAAAACCCAAATGAAACTTGTGCTTGGACTGCTACTAACAATCACTAAATCAGACAAAACCACTGTACGAACATAGGAAACTAGTTACAAGGAGGTGAGTGATCCTTCTGTTGTCTTTTTTCCACCCCAAAGAATGACTAATGAAAGTTGACCTCCAGGGTGGCCCAGCCCTTTCAGGGCGTAAGGTCTGTCTTCAATCAAATGGCGGTGACAAGTCAAGCACCCTTCCCTGTGAGCTGGGGGTGGCTTGCAGGGCCAAATATGTGTGCAGTTTCACAGCCACCTCTGTCATTCCCTCTGTGAACAAATCTGTTTCCTCAAGGCCTGAAGAGAGGAAGAGGCACTGGCTCACTTCGGGTGTCCAGCTGGACTCTGAGCTTGAGGCAAAGCCAGGCAGTGAAGGGTGAGACAAAGGTATGTTAGAGAACCACTGGGAAGAGCTCCCTAGGGGTACACTGTCTCCACTGAGTGAATGAGGAAAGCAGCCCAAAGTGAGGAACATATGGCAGGTGGTGCTGAGCATCTGTTGCTCCTCCACTTATCTGAAATCCAGATGGTCCCTCCTATATGTGCCAGAGCCAGGTTTTGGACAGGTTGCCTCCTAGACGTTCTGATTTCAAGGAAGCCATGAAGGGCTAGACTTTCAAAGGCTTTTATCATCTTAAATTACTGAGAGGCCCACAGAAGGACATAATAAAGACATGGTTGTACCACTGCCATTTTGACAGGTGCGGCAGGCTCAGCCTCCCTAAGCAATAGAGTTGGGCACTTTGTTCTGCTGGACTGAAGCACCATCAGGGTAGACCAGGGGCTGCTCAGGATCATTTGAAACACTGGACTCCTCCACACTGAACATACACCTACCTGTCATGCTGCGCATCGTGAAGCCATTAGCTGCTTTGCCTTAAACCTACAAATGTGCAGTGCTTTCCACTGCAAAATTGTTCTTCCTATTCCCAGCAGGGCACTGCTACATGACTGGCTAGTCCTCTTCACTGAGACTGTTTCACAAAACCTGAAATTATGTCGTTATTCTTGTAGAAGTCTAATACTTGTAAATTTTACTGCTCTATTTAAATCTCTAGGAGTAATGAATTCCAGGGATTAATTTTTAATCCCTTTTAATTTTCTCTTTATTAACTTTTTCCCCTTCTCTATATTGAGAGTAAATTGGAGCTGTTGTTTAGTTTTTAAACTGATTCACTTAAGATTCAGGAGAGGAGGAAAATAGATCCTTGCCTGTGATACCGGTATTAAATACTGTTTCAAAATTAAATAAATGAGATTAGTTATGTATGAGGTATATTAAAAACAAACAAACAAACAAACAAAAACTTCCTTGTTTCCTTGGCACAGTGTCATGGGCTGTGTCCCTACTTTGGGACTCAGAGTGGCTTTTAGCTCCTGGAATTGGATGTCCCATGGCAGTCCCTTAGGGTTTCCTCCAAATAACCTCTTCTAGATGGCCGGATTTGAAAAGCAGCAACTGCGTGCATTAGACAAACCAGCAGAGATACTGAATGGTGCACAAGCTATAAAATAAACTGGTTTAGCCTGAGACTACAGCATCTTCCCTCACCCCATCCCTGCACAAAAATTACTTAGCTTAGCAAAGTGGATAAATGAACATACACAGAGAGACTTGTGATTAAAATTTTACCTTTTGGTGAAGTCTTTAACAACCCCTGCTAAATAGGTTATTAAAAAAAAAAAAAAAGCTATAGTTATAGATGCTACTTTTCAGGCTGTTGGAATGACAACTGATTCTCACTTACTTGTGCATACAGGGCTTGACTCTGAAAATGAAACAACCACCCAAAAGCATGAGACATTACTTCTTTTGGCAGAATATCAGCATTTTCCATCTCTAAAACATTTTCCAAAGGACTTATATAATTCTTGCAACATCCTGATGAGGTAGGCATTATTTCCCCTCTTTACAGATAGCAAAACTAGGCAAAGAGTCAGTCAGGGATCCACCCTGGGCATTCAGGCAGGGGAAGGTCAGGACAAAATAAGCACTCTTTCCTCCTTTGCAGCTGTTCCTTTTGTCCCAGTGGGTGGCAATCCCTTTGAGACTACCACTCCTCTCCTCCACATGAGAACAGGCTGAATACGAAAAACCTGACTCACACCTCCCCAGCGCAGTGGCCACCACTGAACTGATGTGCAGGTGAAGGCTGACTAAAGAAGTACAAAGAAAAACACAGTTATGATCTGCTCCTTCCTCCAAGTCATGATCTAATCTGGGGTTGAATTAGATGATTTTCCCCATATCACAAGGCAAGTCTGGGTTAGAACTGGGAAATAATCTAAGAATTAGATATTGGGGCTACTGACCACACACACACATGCACTCACACACATCTCTCCAGCAATGCTAGGTTGGAAGAATATATACATAGCGGTCAATGAACTATATATATGTGTGTGACAGTATGATTCAGTGCACTGGGGGCAATGACAAGTCCTAGAAAGACACTTAGGTTTAAATGACCATTAGGCCTTTCTACCCTTCTAATGAGAAAAATGCATGTTTGATGTTTTTTTTCTCAGCTTACTCTACTTGTATAAAAAAACCTTCATTCCATCACCACTACTTTTGGCTATAATACATAGGGTAAACTAGGGTACCTCATTACATTGGGATGTGCAATACACAATCAACAGAGCAGTCATCTGAGCTGAATAGTCTGAATACAAGTAAAAAGAGCAAGTGAGCTTAAACAGTAGTATATTCCAATTTACAATATAAGCAGAACGAGTAAAAACATTGCTCCCATCGGATCCTTTTTTTTCCCCTCCAATACTGCCGTGCCTGTAAGATTGGCTTGGTAAACTGGATGCAGTGAAAAATAAGAATTCTGCCTCTTGGAAGCTCATAAAATGATACTAGAAAAAGTTTTCTGATGGCTGATCCACACAGACTGCAATTATTAGACAATTTGAGTGGGTAGAACAGAGAACCCTTTCACACGGCTCTGGAGAAATAGAAAAAAATATCCACCTCACATTTCTCAATGCTGTTTCCGAAAATGAGGAATGGAAACAAAAAAGAAAAGAAAAAAGGCAACACATTAAGAGTCTTTGTCACTGTCCATTGCGCCATACATATCTGCCAGCTTTTTAAACCGAGGTCCCCAGTCACTGAGGTAATCATAGTCCTGATCTCCATCCGTAGTCACCGACTCCAAGGAGCTGAGGGACTCAGCCACAGAACCATTACCTTCGTACGCGTAGGTTGCTAACGAGTCATACGGGGGTGCCGTTGGATCTAAATCATTTTCCTTTAACCTTTGGTTAATGAAATCTCTGACATCCGTGTTATCTCGCACTGTGGCAGTCCGCTGTGGCATGAAAAGTGTTTCCGGCACAATGTCTCTGCGGAATTTATTATCGTCTATGGCTTCGGGATTTCTCAGCGTGCCAATATCAAATGCCTGGGTATCTTCCTCTCCACCACCTTCATCATTATAACTGACAATGTTGTCTCTGATGTCTTCTTTCGAAATAATCAAAGGCTCTTTTTTCCGCTGCCTTCTCAGTGCTGCAAAAAGCACCACTGTAACTGGAAACAAAAGTAACAGAAAGAGAAAGGGAAAGGTTAATCCTTACATCCATTAAAATCCAGAAGAAATGCTATGCCCCCGTTTGAATATGAAGTTTTAAAAGATGTTTTGCAAAACTGCAAATGTGCACATCAGGTTTTCAGGCTGTGCATGCTCTGGGAGTACCTTGGGAGATGAAATGGCATAGATATGTACTAGAAGAAAGGAGATGTCAAGCTTGTAAGAAACCAAGTGGAGTGTGTTTTTGTCAGTAGGCCCATTTTTACCCAGAGTCATATAGTAGTTCTGTTGCCTTGAGAACAGAACTGGTTTCATGAGAGCTGGGAAGGAAGAAACACTTTCTTCAAAATAAGTAGCATCAGATGTTATTTACCTTGAACCCCCGGGGAGAAGATGCAAGTTGTGCTATGGACAAAGCTAGTATCTACTGGGCTATAGTAAAAGGTTAGCAAAGCTGCATTTCAAGATAAGTAAATCTATCCTCCTCTAGAAAAAGATTTGAATATGGAGTGGATTTTCAGACATCACAAGGTCCAAGTTTTATTAACTTCACTGGTATGATTTTACAATGTACATCACCTTATAAAGTATAATGGCTTAAATCTTAGACTGATGAGATATGGTAATGGTATCTTTTAATCTGCCCAAAGCATGAGATTTCTCAAACAGATATTTTATGCCTTTCATTCTAAAGTGTATATGTGTATGCGTGTATTTTTAATTTATTTGAAGGGCAGGAACACTCTCCAAACCAAGATCCAAATTTAAATATTTTTACTCAATAATAATCCTGGTACTGATGGAGAAGTAGACACAGAAGGAAGAAGAGTATATGTTCAACACTTCATGTCCTTCAGAAGCTAATTTCATATTTCTTAGCTGGATTCTACTTTAGGATGCTGAAAGGCTGAATATTTACAAATGAGCAGCAGACAGGAGCATGGATGTATTGCTACTTCACTGTTGCTTTGATAGTCTGAGGTCCACAGTGCCCAGTATTTCAGCTCTGCTGTGTAAACTCCAAGAAAAGGCACGTCTTGCGGTCTTTATAGTTCTTTCATAGCAAAGCAAAGCAAATCAGAAAATACCTAAGCTCATTGATAAGAGATTATAAGGTGGATCAAAATTATCTTTCATGTAATGTGTTTCTAAAATGGTGTGTGAATCAAAGCACAGTAACCATTAAAGACTTTTTCTTTTTTTTGGCAGTACCTTCCTCATTTATAATCTTTCTAAGGGCAATGCCAAGGACTAAACTCATCCCTCAAACAAAATTTTAGCCCATAGAAACCTGTCTTTCTTAGCTTCCTTCAACAGACAAAAAGACTATTTATTTTATTTTAATGATGGGTTCCCCTGCAAGATTGCTTAGAGCAAGATGTTATCTGTAGCTGTGCTCAAGCATGTTGTGGAAGAGTCTTATGCTCCTTCTCTCTGTTGACTGACTATAGAGGGATTCCAAGAAGACAGGATAAAGAAGAAAAGTGCTCTAATTCCTGTTGTGTCTTTACCATAGGAATAGTGTGAGTAAGGGAAAACATCAGTTAATGAGTTGAAAGGAAATAAGTAAGGTGGTGAAACTGAAGGAATTAGGAGAAGTGTTTCAGATAGTGAAAGCTTCAGGCTCCCATCCTAATGATGAGGATTTACTTACGGTGTTATGCAAGCATCCTAATCTGAATGTTCCTTCTTTGTGCTGCTGTGTAAAAATGCATTAAGAGAGAATTCTTTTCCTTAAGAGCATAAAGCTGTGACACTACATGGGAGGACTGGATAAAGGTCTATGTGAGAAAATAGGGAGAGCTGGAGAAAATTTTGAGAACTTGAGAAACACAGCCTCAATGTTGTATGGGCACGCAGGATAGTGACCAGTAGAACTATCTGAGAATAATATCATAGGAATGATAGCTTTTATGTGGAAAGGTTGTTGAAGAATCATCAACAAAAATGGTGCTACTCAGAATACGCAAGGATGAGACTTTGATTATGTCACGTCTCTGATACTTGAATAATTTTTTTTTTTATTTTGTGCTGAACTTGCAGGCAAAAAAACCCCAAAACATTAGGGGTTCTATGTTAAAGCACTTAACCTTTATTTGCATGTCAGTGTTTCACAGTATCTGAGGTCTCCTGATAAGCTGCTAGACTTACTTAAACTGCAACTAAACCTAGCAATTCACAGGTATTTTTTGTTGCTGCTAGCCTTTAAGCTGTGGTTTGGGTATGCCCAGAGTATTGTTTTACTCTCAGTAGTGGTTGCACATTTAAACCCTGCAACTAGCCTGGAAATAGAAATTTATATAGCTGAGTTAATTGAAAATCTGCTTATGGTGCATGGTGGCGTGAACAATATAGACATAAAGTGCTGCTTAGCACACAGAATCACTTATTTTCAATTGACATAAACCAGGAAATCATTCAATGTCAGATTGATATTAATGAGCGCAGTTGTACTAACGAGTGCAAGACTACCTGCGGCATTACATTTCTTTTTCTGGTAAGGAACTTGATACAAAGCGATCTCAGCTCTTGGAGGAAATGATATGATGTTTTGAAAAATTAATTTAATGGTGAAGTAAGGGTAAGATTGTAATTGTGGGAATCTTTTATGAAAACAGGATAGTGCTTATTTGGGCAAACCATGACTATATTGCCAAAGTCTGAAAATCACAACATAGTCTTTAACTCATCACTGGAGAGGGAAATTTCGCTAATAGTAAAGATCAGGATGATTCTGCAATGGTGATGAACATGTCCAAGGAAAATATGAGTTTAGTAGAAAGAAGCAGAATCACTGAGGAAACGTTTTCTCCCCTGCTTGGCCCTACTGCTGTAAAACTGGCCTGACTCCCTTCTTTCTTGGCCAGATATTAAAGGTGACTAACATCATCTCCCTGAGAGCTGCCTGTGCTGTATCATGCAGTTCTCCCCAGATGAACAGACTTTGGCTAATGGCCAAGGGACTGATTGTTTCTGCTGTGTAAAATGGGTGAATCCTGAAAGGAATGTGACAGATTTTGCAATATGTCTTTATTTTTATTAAAAAAAAAAAAAAAAAAAGAAAAGGTTGACCACCTGTAAGTGCTGTATCCAGAGATCTGTATATGTCCACATTCAGGATCAAACTTGTCCATATTTGCAGGTGTCTGAAAAGGAGGACTCTACAGCTTTTGAGGGAGTGCTTTAGTAGCCAGTCCATTTCAGCATCCTTTTTCAGCAGAACAGAAGCACTGAGACTTGTTTCTCCTCAGTTTACATGTGGGAAGTTAATTTTTTAAAATGGAGTTACCTGTCCTCCTTCTGTGGTCAGCAAGAAATAGACACCTGCATTGGTTTAGTCTGGTCTACCTCAGATAGCAATACAGGGATAGAATCAGTGTCTCTCTATAAGCACCTGTCTCTTTCCGTTGACCAGAGGGTGGAGCTCAGTTGCCTCCTCTTGTTTTGACATTGCAAACTTCTAGATATCTTAGATGTGTTCTGCACACAATATGTGTAAGCAGCCCTCAGAGGAGGAAGTACAATAATAAAAAAAGCAGGATAAAACAAGGATGTCTTTGCTTTGTTCTTGTCCTAGCCTTGTTACAATCACTTGTAGCAATGCAAAATAACCATGAAAAGAAGAAAATGCCTCTGAGCTACTTACCAAGTAATATAATGATACAGAGAAGAATGGCAATAAGAGCCCCAGTGCTTAGACCGGTGGGATGAATCAAGGCTTCAGCATTACAGGACAGCATCTTTCCTCGGTGGTCACAAGCACATACCCGAATAGTCACTGTTTCAGTGCTGCTTTGGATAGGGTAGTCATTGTCTGATATTACCACTGGCAAGAAGTAGGTACTCATTTCATGCCGGTTATATCTGTTTTTTCGGGTGAAAATCCCCGCTGTGTTGTCTGTAAACACAAAGTATGCATTAAATCTTCATCTGAAGACTGAAAGCAAGGATGAGTTAATAAAGAAAAATCTTCCAAGAAATTCACCTCTGTTGTCCTGCAGTGTAAAGTTTGAGGTGGTAGCTGCCTCAGGAGCTAAGGAGAATGAAAACTGGTGTCCACTGTAAGAGTCATCTTTATCAACAGCACTTAATGTTTGTATCAGCTGAAACAATAAGAACAAAATTATCTTCAAAATCAATAAATGTTATTTATGTACTTTATGATTGTAAAGCAATCTTATTACATATTTTTATTTTTTCTTCTGCTTTAAGGCAGCTGATCCTGCTATGGTGAGCTTAATAAAAATGATCCATGTGCTGCTGATGCTATTTAGGATCACCACGCTATTGTAGCCCATACCACCAGCCTGTAACATGATGAATTTGAAAGTTGGCAGGAAAATTATATTGAATTTAAGAGCAGACTCCAGCTGATGCCCCTCCAGATGGGTAGCAAACCTTTGCATGTGACAAGAAATAGAGATAAAAGGTGAGACAGTCCAAGCTGACTACCCAAAACTCATGTCACAGGAATTGTTTGTCTGAATCTTCCAAACTATCTGTTACTTTGAACCATTTCGAACAGGACCGGTAGAATGAAAATTATATGGCAGGAAATAGCTACATCACAGACAGGACCTGTAACAAATACGAACCTGAAACTTGAAGGAGGCAGTGGAAGTGCCTTAATAAAGCAGAGAATTACAGAATAAAAATGAATCAGGGATAACAAGGTGCAGTACAGAAAACAGCAGTCTAAAACATATTGTCACATTACCTGCAAGAATACTCAGTGTAATCAGATACTGTGCAGCCACTCTTTAGTTTAATTTTGCAAACCCAACAATGTGATGCAATGCAAAGTATACCTCTTGATGAGTAGTAGCAAAACTCAATTAATTTGGTACAGTTTCTTATTACAAGTAAACATCATACCTGTTCTGCCTTTGCATTTTCACAGACAAAGGTCTCGTAAAACATGGCAAACTCTGGAGCATTGTCATTTACATCCAAAACCTTAATGAACACTGGGACACGGCTGCTTTGTTTTGGGTTGTCTGAAATGATAAAATCAGAAAGATGAAAGATTTTATTTAGCCCAGCTACTGACTCAGTGCAGGAGAAGAAAAGGACAGGCTAATGGGCTCAGTGCCTTAAATTGTCTTAGTCACAACACTCCACTCATATTCTGTTGATTTCTTGGGAATGCATTATGGGGTGAATTCCACAAATCATGATGTGTTATCATTACTCTGATTCTGTGTAAACTATACATTTAAGATTGGGTGGGAGTCCTGGATTTACAAATTCTTTAGAACGCTCCGAATGATTATGAATGTATGTGTGAAATCTACATACACATAAATATAATTCTGGAATTAAATTAAATCTATTTATTAACCTAATGCAGTTTTGTGGCAACAAAGTTTCTAGAACATATTCATAGAATCATAGAAACAACTAGGTTGGAAAAGGTCTTTATGATCATCAAGTCCAACTATTACCCCAGGACTGCCAAGCCCACTACTAAACCATGTCTGTATGGGCCTTGTCAACACATTTCCTGAACACTTCCAGGAACGGTGGTTCCACCACTTCCCTAGGCAGCCTGTTCCAATGTCTGACCACCTTTTTGGTGAAGAAATCTTTTCTAATATCCAATCTAAACCTCCCCTGCACAGCTTGAGGCCATTACCTCTTGTCCTATCACTTGTTACTTGGGAAAAGAGACCAGCCACCTCCCTGCTCCGTCCTCCTTTCAGGTAGTTGTAGAGGCTATAAGGTCCCCCTGAGCCTTCTCTTCTCCAGACTAAACAACCCCAGTTCCCTCAAACGTGCCTCATCAGACTTGTGCTCCAGATCCTTCACCAGCTTCGTTGCCCTTCTTTGGACCTGTTCCAGCACCTCAATGTCTCTCTTGTAGTGAGGGGCCCAGAACTGAATACAGTATTGAAGGTGTGGCCTCACCACTGCTTCACCAGTCCCTTCCTTAAGAATGAAAAGTTGTGAAGATTGGATTGAATGACCTTTTTTTCCCCTCTCCACCTCATATATAATATTCTATCACCTAAAAATCTCGGGACACAGTCCCTTAAGCTATCGTAATTACCATGATGTTATATAAATAGTAACTGTGGCTGTGATCACAAATATTTTCTAATCTGTTGTGAATTGATTTGGCTGATATTCTAGAGTTAACACTAAAAGATACTGGCTGAAGGAGAGAAGTCAGAGAGTTGTAGTCTATGGGGCGGAGTCTAGTTGGAGGCCTGTATCTAGTGGAGTGCCTCAAGGGTCAGTACTGGGACCAGTATTATTTAATATATTCATCAATGATTTAGATGAGGGAATTGAGTGTACTGTCAGCAAGTTTGCTGATGACACTAAGCCTGGAGGAGTGGCTGACACGCCAGAAGGCTGTGCTGCCATCCAGCGAGACCTGGACAGGCTGGAGAGTTGGGCAGGGAGAAACTTGATGAAATATAACAAGGGCAAGTGTAGAGTCCTGCATCTGGGCAGGAACAACCCCAGGTTCCAATATAGGTTGGGGAACGACCTGTTAGAGAGTAGTGTAGGGGAGAGGGACCTGGGGGTCCTAGTGGACGGCAGGATGACCATGAGCCAACACTGTGCCCTTGTGGCCAAGAAGGCCAATGGTATCCTGGGGTGTATTAGAAGGGGGGTGGTCAGTAGGTCGAGAGAGGTCCTCCTTCCCCTCTACTCTGCCCTGGTGAGACCGCATCTGGAATATTGTGTCCAGTTCTGGGCCCCTCAGTTCAAGAAGCACAGGGACCTGCTGGAGAGAGTCCAGCGCAGGGCAACTAAGATGATTAAGGGAGTGGAGCATCTCCCTTATGAGGAAAGGCTGAGGGAGCTGGGTCTCTACAGTTTGGAGAAGAGGAGACTGCGGGGGGACCTTATTAGTGTATATAAATATATAAAGGGGGAGTGTCATGAGGATGGAGCCAGGCTCTTCTCAGTGGCAAACAATGATAGGACAAGGGGTAATGGGTACAAACTGGAACACACTTAAACTTGAGAAGAAACTTCTTCTCAGTGAGGGTGACAGAACACTGGAACAGGCTGCCCAGGGAGGTTGTGGAGTCTCCTTCTCTGGAGACATTCAAAACCCGCCTGGACACATTCCTATGTAACCTTATTTAGGTGTTCCTGCTCTGGCAGGAGGATTGGACTAGATGATCTTTTGAGGTCCCTTCCAATCTCTAACATACTGTGATACTGTGTGATACTGTGATATCATCGAAGAACAGAAGCACTATATAGAATTGGCAGATCCCCACATGTAAACATGGTTTTTTTCCCTATAGAGACTGTATAGAGCTAAAAGTTTGAAATTGACAAGGATATTCTTGAGCATAAAATACTGAAGAAAATATTGCTATCTTTCTAAATAAAAATGAAAAAGTTTGGAAATGCACCAGATTGTATAGACCATTCCTTATCCTGTTGGACCATTCGTTTCCCTGTTGGGGTGAGACAGGCTTTAGTCCTGAAGATTTCATGAAGAAATAAGGAAGAAAAGCAACAGGCAGCAATGTTGCCTAGGAGCTGGCTAGAATGGTGAAATAGTCAATATTCTGAGGCAAAAAGGCACCACTGACTCCTAAAAGGTACAAGATCTGCCCCCATATCATTTTGTCAACACCAGTCAAAGGGAAATTAAACAACTTTGCCAGGACTCAATCTTTGTCTTTTGTGCTCCACATAACATAAAAATTACCTATGCCAGGTCACCTAGACATACGTACCTCCATGCCTGGGAATATGTGGGTGTGGGAATGTGAGAGTGAAATCTATAAGGGAATGAGTGTGATCGAAATTAGTTTCATTTAAAATAAATACATCCTCCCTTCATTTCATGAGGGCTCACACTGAGTTTTGCTACGTTAATTTCCTACCCATATTAATATAGTTTATTAATGCATTTTAACCAATGATTCAAATGGAAAAAAAAAAAGTGCAATAAAATACAGCCGATCTATGACTCTGTATGCTTCTACAAGTATTCATTATAGTAGCTTGTTGAGTTAGGCTTTAATAAAAGTCCTATTACTGTGTTTATCATACTTTTATACATTCTCCAAAATTGGCACTGTATATTTGTATTACAGAGCTCAGTCATTTTGACAAAATATTGTGCTTTAAAGCTCCACAGTCCCATTGAAGTTAATATGATTCCATTAGGCACAAACCACTTTCTAATATGAGCCATTGGGCTAAATTCATTAAATGTATTAAATAACAGTTTATGTATAAGATAGATTAGGCTGCATGCTATACTAAAATGCATCAATACAAATGTTGAATTTTTATAATAGGCAGAAATCAAAGGTACTCATTTGAAGTTGCAGGACTATTGGCAAGACTATTTTTTAAGGGCATACCTTTCTAACAAATACATTCAAATATATTGGCAAATGTATTTCTTCTCTTCTCAAGAGTTACAATTGTTTTCTTTTCTGCTTTTTGAACCATGAACCACATCTTTTCATTTTACTTCTACATGCTTAAGATTCTCACAATTTAAAATGATACTGTAATAAATAGAAATGTCATAAAACCTCTCTATGCTCTATGGGCATGGGCCTTTCTTCTGATTTAATGAAAGTGTAAGTCGAAATATATATATATGTACATCTTTAAGCCTTTTTTTGTCATCTTTCAAATTATTTTTGCAAATTAATTGATGTCATTTAATTTGTTTGCATTATCCTTTAATTACCACTGGGCTCCATCTCAAAAAAAAAGCTCTACAGACTCAACAAACTGCTTGCATCTATTCATCTCTGTAGTGATATGCTTTCTGTTTAGCCAGCAACCAAACTGCTAAAGTTCTTTTTCTGAATATAGCCTCGAAGTCCTGCCAATGTTTGATTTAACCTTAAATGTTAAGAAAGAATATTTAAAAATACTCTAGGGATTCTCTCTGGTAAATCAGTTGTAATTCTGCAGCTGTGAATGAGTAGGTTTGTGTACTGAATTTTATTGCCAGTTTACTTTCTGACTATGGCAGATGTACTGACCCAGTGTTTCACCAGCTATATGTCTGCAGCATTCACAGCACAATTCTCTGGGATGCTGAGCACATTACAGCTCATACTGTGAAAAAGAAGAACACTAAAAAAAATTGGAGCTATCTACACTTACTGACAATTCTAGACAATTAAAGGCCAAACAACTTCTGTACATTTTTCTTTTTTTTCTATTGTAAAATGAAGCCACGAACAGTTGTCATTGAAACATGTTTCTTTTCATGACTTTATCTTTTTTCCATATCAAAGGGAGCAATCGTGCATCTGAATGCACATCCTGCCTGTAACTTGACTGGATATTTCTTTTAGATAACTTCGGTGAAATATACCTGGAATTTGATGTGATAGTATGTCACTGAGAGCAATCAGAGATTAGCTGGAATTTAGTGGAATGGGACTTCAGCTAGCCTTGCTAGAAATTACTGGTTTTGCCTAGGAACATTAAGCGGTAGTACTTTCCAGTCCAGCCTCTTGAGACTAAAATTAGTGAAGTAGCCTGGATCAGACCAAGGCTTGTTTAAACAGTAGCTGTATTTCAACCAAAAAAATTGCCTTTGGAAGGCATCTACCCCAGTTATGCCAAATTTGGTCTAGGCTCAGTGAAGCACACCCTGGGGAGTAGGTTCTTGTAGCCTGGAAAGATCCATACTGAAGAGTAATTAAGACAGAATCCTTTGTCAGACACAAGAGGTTTGGTTGTAATGGTCCAGTAGAAGGTCCGTTCTTAGGGGTGAAGTCAAAGAACTAAATGAGTATTTCGTATAGATGCTAAGCTGATTTTCAGGTAGTATACAATTTTGCATAATTTCATATTATTTCAGCTTTGCTGCGGTCAATGCAACTGTGCTTCCTAAATATTCTTGCTGTTCTTTTGTTTTTAGGTGGTTTTCCTTTTCCTCCTCTATCCAGGTGCTATCAGTAGTGTACAACTCTTGACCTATCATCACTTCTTCAGACTTAATAAAAACACAAACCCCTGACTAGCAGTCAGCCAGAAGTCAGTGTTTGGTATGCTGAAACCACATGCCTAGCATTAAAGTGTGCAAACTTTCAAAAGAGGGAGAAAAATATTAAGAAACATTATTCCTGTAGAGTCTAGCCCACTATGCTTTCACATAACTCCATGTGCTTGCCTCAGTAGTATTGTTTCACATCAGCTTTCAGTTTTAAAAAGATCTACACAATAAGGAAAGCTGGAGTGAAGTAAGTATTCTCTAGGTGCACTTCCAATGCCAATTTTAATATTCAACAGTCATGTTCAAAATTAAAAATGCCTATTACTGATTAGAAAACACGTAATTGTTGCCTTTCCTCCCTACTCAGCTCAGTTACTCCTTCATGAACTGTTTCCCTAGTAAAACACAAAATTGCAGACCACTTCTTGCAGTTTCCGCTTCTTCATTAGCATTGAGTGGACTATACATAAAACCTGACATCTGTCCAGCTGTGCTTTTCCACATGCTCAGCTAGAAGGCTAAATTCATTACATCAGAGACAGCAGTGGTATTTAGGTTTGACTTACTGATCTCTGCTGCTATTACTGTAATGTTGTGCCATAGCAGTGTTTCCCGGTCAAGGGGTTTTGAAGTAAATATCGAACCATTTCCTGAATTGATGTTGAATACTCTGTCCATATCAGTGTGTCGATCTACAGAATACCTGCAAATACAGAGAAAGTGGTTAGCAGAATGCTTTCCTTTTAATTTTTATGTTCTTAAACCATTTTCTAAGACTAGACATCAAACAGCTAGTAAATGGGTTTGCCTTTTGTTTTCAGAGCAGGATTCAGAGTCTTTATATATTCACACAAAGAGCTGGTCCCGAGCTACTGTATAATGACACATTGGAGGTTTGATTTAGAAGGTGGAGCACTGTCACTGAATAAATGAATTACTGCAGAATTTACATACCTCTGAGAATCATCAAAGCTTTGTTTTTAGTGAGAAATGTGAAGTCTGTGTCCTGAAAAATATGAAGTCTATTTTAAGGCTGAGTTGGCTTTCCCTTTATAAACCCCTGTTTTTATGGTTTGATATCTCAACAGTTCCAAATAATTTCTGATATAAAATTTGACAGCTGGGGTGCATTTCTGCCTTTCCCTTCCCAGTGTTTAAAAAGACTGCCCCCCTCCTCCAAACAAGTCAGCATGGAATAGATATTCATTATTCTATGGTACATATCACATAAAGGTTTGCTGCAGTTCATTAAAACTAACATGCTCAGTCCTGGTTGATGATATCTAGATGTGAAAATAAATGCTAACAAGCTCTGGAGGAGCTCAGCGTCTATAAACAGATTAAAATTTTCAACCTGATCTTTCACTTTTTTCTGCTGAACTGACTCCAACTTTAAAAGCACAGCTCTCCAGTTCACAGGAGAGGGTGCTGCCACCTTGATCTAAATACTGTGATTTGGTTTAATCTATCATGAAAAGTCTTGCATAAATTATGGAGGTTTTGGAAGAAATATGTCTCTGATGTTGCTAAAACAAGAATGCAATTGCATTATTCCGCTCTTGTTTCACGCCCAAGTGTGTGCTGTTGTACAATACACGACAGAGTCGTACGAGGCCCAGTGTGCTCCCTTGATCTCCTTGCAGGACAGGTCGATGGAGACAAGGCAACTGCTTCCACTTGTGTCCAGACAGGGATACAGACACAGCTGAACTGGTATGCAGTCAGATGAAAACTGGGCCAGGAGAATGACTGGCAGAGTTTACTGCCACTATAGAATTGAGGGGAACGTAGAGACTGAAGAAAAATTTCTATTCCCTGCTGCACCTAGGAGCAGCTGTGTGACATGTTGTTCACTCTGCGCAGATTTCCCAGTGCCTGTGCAGTGTTTCAGAAAGATCTGGCATGGAAGAAAGAGGGAATAGAAGAGTCTAGTTGAAACGTGATTCTGACAAAGGTTTAAAATGAACTAACTTGCCAATTATCTTGTAATTGCATTTTTTTTCTTCTTTGAAATCAAAAAGAATGGAATATATCCACAGCAAAGTAGATTGGCCTTATTCTAACATAAGAATTTTAGTATAGTCTTCCTTTCTAAACAAATAGCAAATATTAATTATTGGCACTAAATTTGTTTTTCTTTTTCCACATAAAATTCCTATGGAAACAACCAATGAGAGTCAAAGCTACTCTCTTGAAAAGCTAACTTTTTTTTTTCAGTAGGACTTGCATGGACACACTTTGTTAGTTTTTCGGGTGTTGATTTAGTTTTTATTTGTTGCTGTCACTTGACTGACAGTACTGCAATTTCAGCTGCACGAAGTCAGCTGTGGTGTCACTAACGTAGATCCTTTATGCAGCATTATAATGTTACCATCAGCTTGAAAAGATTATGTGAGGAGGTACGTAATAGGCAGTGCTGATGGATGGGACAGCTCCAGCAAGCTGTGTTGTTTTGTCCAAATCTAAATAGCACATCCGATTCTGTTGACTTAGCTGAAATGTTTGATGGAAACAAGTTTATACAAACCAGTCTGACTCTCTTATATTTTGACTAAGTAAGTATTTGATATGGTAAACATTTCATTTTAACTTTCATCCATTCAGGCTTTTATATGATATTATGTTTGGTATTCTGTGAATTCAATTATTTTTCAGATATTCTGTATCTCATTTCCATATCTTTCAGCTGAAATACTTTGGTATTTCCATTTTGCAGTAAATCTAGATTTTGTGCTCCTATTTGAAATTAAATATCAGGATTTTCCATAGTTTAGCTTTTCCAGCCAACTGCAATAGTATGTTTCAGGCTCTTATTCAGCAAGACATTTAAGTAAGCAACTAGCTTTAGGCATGAGTTGTCCGTTCGTTTGTTGCTTTTTTTTTTCCCTTCATTTATTTTTTTGCTCATGTTCCATGTTATGAATGGACTTAAAATGTCTTGCTGCCTTAGCACATTTTAATGACTGGTCATATTGCAATTACTATCTTTATAAGATTACCCAAATTCAATCTGTGATACAGTATCTGGAAGAAAAAAAAAAAAAAACCAACAAAAAGCAAAAAATTGTTCTGGACTTTTTAGTTTCTGGCAACTAATTGAGAACTTCTTTGAGATACTAAAATTTATAAAGTCTAAGTCCTTGTAAAACTATGTATATTCAGTCATTTGTACAGTGGAAAGTTAAACTCACAAAAAAAACCCAACCCAAAACCAAAAAAAGAGCCAGAGAACAGCTTCTTAATGAAATGTTAATTTTATTTCTTCATATTAAAAAGAAAATACATACAAGGTCAATGCAGTTAAAGTATATTCTAATTATACCATTAACCCTGGACCAGAAGAATGATTTTAATAAGCTAGACTGTCACTTCTGTTTCTCAGTTTGTATAATCCAGTCTCTTTTGATCAGGGACTGTTAATTATGTTGAATTGGTGGTGATTCTGACTTACGGATCATAACCCAGTAAGAACTAAGCAGGCAACATCAAACCCATTTTTACATCTATTTAATGAAATTACTGGTGAATATTTGTCAGATTTCAGGACTTCATTCCTTTCAGACCTTGAGGAATTGACAAGGTAAGAAGTTAAAAGGTATGTAGATTCCAGTTTCTCCTTGTACATAACAGGAAGAAGGCGAGGGTGAAAGAGAGAATCTAACACATGCAAATATGTTGTCAGTAAAATACACAAACAAAATTAAGCCTTACATTTGTTTGCAGATCATTTTCATCTGGGATACTTTAGTAAATCAAATCACAGCAGGGAGACAGTTCCAGTGACTGATGAACTTCATTATGCCTCTGAGGATTTACCATAGCAAAAAAACTCAGCTAGCAATTTACAAAGATCTGATGTACAATATAGCAGTGCCAGTTGCAGCGTTGGTTTGTTTTTTTGGGGTTTTTTTTTTTTTTTTTCATTATGCAGTGGTTCATAATATTTCAGTTTAGAGCAAACACAAGCAGAATGAAAAACTTCTTTTTATAACACAGCTGGACAGTGGAGTGTTACTCAGGAGTGTATTAATGTAACTATGCATGAATGGATATCCAAATATTGCCAAACATCTATCGGCGTATTTTTGTATTTCCTTAATGTCACACTACAAGTAAAGCTTATTTAGAAGGGCTGAACTGATGAAATGTAACTCTACCAATACACAGGTCATGAATGATTACACAGTCTGACAACCAGGGCAGGTATCTGCTTCATACTTTGCTGTAGCTTCATTGTCTTCTGATGTTCAGCAGCTTGCTGTCTAAAGTAACCACAAGTCAGGAAGATTTGTGGGTCAGGAAGGGATGTGTGTGTGAATTTTTCATAATGCATTTTCATAATGATATTGTGAAGGTTTCCTTTAATGGAAGATCAAAGGGGCTTTCATCTAACAGAGTTAAGACTCAGTTTGTTTAGAAAGAGAAAACTTCACTCAAGTAGAGGAGAAAATAGAAGGTTTTCATTGTAATATCAAGTGTCTAAAGATTATATTTTTAACTGTCAAGAAAAATTGACAAGCAAGTGACAAGTCATATATATACAGTCTGATTGCATCTTCCCTGAAGCTCAAAGTGAAAATCAGGTTTAGCATCTCTGTTGCATGATGGAAAAAAAAATAATCACCCTGTCAAAAAGATGCAGCGTCAGCCCATGCCCCTAAATTCTAGGAGATACCCAAGATATTAGCACCACAAAATTACATTTGTTGCAAACTAACATATCTTAGGCTACTGCTCTCTGCTGATTTCCTTCCCCTCTCACTGATTTTCATGTTTCTTCTTGCTGTGTTTATTTCTATTACTCTAACCCTTTCCTCATTTTTTTTCTCCTTTCACCTTGCTGTTGCATGTTATTAGAGTATAAAGGAGACAAGTTTTCCACTGCACTGCATCAATTTTGATGCCTCTGCTGAATTTTGCTCAATAATTATCTGACACTTTAATATGCAAAGTACCTATACTGTATTAAAGAACTGCCCTTTGAAAGATAGGTAAGTTTTAGCACACACATTCAATTAGTACAAAAAAGCCAGTAGGCAGTACTCAACAATGAACAGCATAATCCCTATCTGCTCTAAATCACCTATAATTAGGATCTGGTGCTGGTGCAAAATGCAAATGGTTGTAGTTAAGGCCACAGGGAAGCAGGAAAGCACTCACTTCACTCTCCAGTGCCATTGGATATAAAAAGGCAGATTCATGTGAAGACTGCAATGGGCCTGGGTGTCACCCCAACCAATTCTTCATCTTCATGCTAACATGCCCATGAAGACATAGAATCATGTTATAGAAGGTGTTCATTCTGTTCCTGAGCTTCACCAAAGTCAACGAAACAATATGTTGCTGTTCCGGTTACTATACTCTGCTAGTCCAGAACTCCATATAATTGTTGCATGTTGTGATATAAATGAAAGCAAACCTTCATTAAAATTAGAAGGCTTAGTCTTGAACAAGAATTAACATGCAGGGCATTGCGTGCAGACTGAAGACAGCTAGGGTTTCTGCCGGAAATGTTTTAGATTATAATTTCTTCATCTAGGAAATTAAGATGATGATATTTAACCCTCTTACAAGATGAGCTGAGAGCTTAAAACTTATTCATGCCTCATAAACTTTGTAAGATATTTTGATGAAAGATAGTTCTTTACAGAAGTGAAAAGTATTGAGGGATTGGATTTTTATTAAACCTGCGTTGTTCTATTTTGGTCTTAAGACTACTACTGCATTTCCAAGGTGCCCAACACAGAGAAAATTGAATGCTGAAAATTGACCTGGGTTTAATATTGTTGCATTTTTTCATTTCCTCCTCTTACTGCCTTGTGAGTAGCAATGAACTTTAATTAAAGCACGCAACTATTTAAAAGTTCCTTTACACTCTATCCCATATGACTTAAGTACTCCAGTATGTTTTTAAATGTACTGAAATAATGTACCTGTTAATATATAAAAGATGAAGGCTTCAGTTTAGTTACTCCATCCTTTACGCTGCATGCAATTCCTCTAAGACTAGTTTATTGATTCATGGCAAGTGTAATTTGTGAAGTCCATGACACTGATTCTTATCTTGCTAACCTTACACTGATACAAGTTAAGATGGAGTCTGCGTGCACGAGCTGCTTTTAAACCATTTCTACTTGCAGTTTAGAGAAGGTAAATGTGACCTCTGTTAAATAGGTCTAGATGCATGGGAGAAAAAAATGGCTGCTGAATCACCCCCCTGTTATATAGCCAAAAGGATGCACCACACTGCACTAGAAAATATTAAAGGTGGAAGGAGAACACTTACATCTTGTTAGTGCTCTTCTTGCAGTAAATTCTTCCATAGCAGAAAGAGGCACAAACATTAGTTACTGGAGTGGATAGGATGTAACTCAAGATGCAAGGGCCATGCAAACACTGTTACACATACCTAGATATGCTCAAACGTGAGAGATCATTTACCATCTAAAATACTCCATATTTAAGCATACCTGAACAATTTCATTGGTACAAGTGTTTTTTTGTATATTGACATGAGAAAAGCAAAATTAAATCTGTAAAGAAAATTACTCACAAGCTGAAATAGTCTATGCTTACTTGACAGGGTTCTTGGCAGCATCTGGATCCTGAGCAGTCACTGTTCCTATTACAGTGTTTATTGGAACGTCTTCCTTCACTTCCATTATGTATGCCGGTCTGCTGAACACAGGCGGTTCATCTACATCCTCCACCTGAATTCTGACTGTAGCTGAGTCCTTAAATGGCCCCAGATAGAGGAATCGAGGATCCACATGAATATTGGCAGCTTCCACTTTCAATATATACAGGTTTTTACTTTCAAAATCCAATGCCTGGGAAGAGGAGGGGGAAAATTAAAAAAAAAGAAAGAAAAAAATTTGGGAAGTCTGTGGACATTGCTGTGGCTTGCAGCCAGATGACCCAAATGAATAGGGGGATGTCATGGAGAAGCCTTTGTTAGATAACATAAGCCTGAACTGTAATTACAGTGCCAGCAGAAAGGAGAAAGATAGAGCTCCATGATATGTTATAAAAAGAAACCAACACACTTTTTCAGGGAATTCTATGCCTGGCACTCCTAAACACCAATTAACCTCTCATTCTCAAATGGCCTTAACTTTTCATGCCTTAGATTCTATCATTTTTGGCATTTTGATGTTTCCTGGTATATTCCTTGCCCCTAAGCACCACATACTAAAGGGGGGGAAGCATTTCTAGGAGCTGCTTGTTTAAATATTGGCATTCCATCACTGAAACAAAGCACCGTGACATCTGTGTGACATCTAGTGTCTGGACATCCGGAACCACCCATCAAGCCAAACATGATTTTGTGATAGGCTATGACTGTATCACACTCTGTTAAAAGTATGAAGCAGCAGCACTTAGCAATTCTCTGTTAAATGTGGGGATAGAGTAGTTGTCCTGTTTTTCCATTAGGACGTGGAAGATTCACAGCTTCTGTCAACAATGGACAGAAATGCAAATGGAGTTAGACTGATATAATAATCAACCCCTGGAAGGCATCTCCTAAAAAACAAGTAATGACAGGTGTCGTACTGATATCAACAAGCAAGTGCACGTTCAGAAAATCTATACAATGTCTATCTAGTGATGACTGAACTTGAACTGATGGAGGATGATATCTGTAACCTTATCAAGCTTTCCTGATAGCCCACTGTAAACAATATTTCTCAAACCTTTTCTGACAGCCAATGTGCAACCTCATAGATGATGTCCAGTACAATCTGGTAAGGCGTCAGATGCTTTCTAAAACAAAAGCATGCTGATGGATTTGTTAATTACATTTTTACAAAATGTGAGTCAAAATAAATTAGTCTGTGTACTTTATTACATTATAACTATACAATTCAAGACCTTCTGATAATGCAAAATAGGCAATGTAATACTGATTTTTTTCTGTGGTCTTAACACAGCACCTTCTAGTAAGCATGACAATCATGCAAACATCACAGAGAAAAAATCACAGTTGGATAGTCTTGCCTCCTTGAGTTATTCTGTGGATACGTTCTGACTGTAGAATTTTTTTCTCAGCCCCATTTCACTCCCTAGATTATTTACTCGCTCAGGTCCTTCAAAGTATGTGCACTGGTCTAGTAAAGGAGGATATAAAAGGAAAGATGCCACTTGCTTTTATAAGAGAAAATTTACATAGGCAATGTAGAGTTTTCTAATTGATAAAATTCAAGTTAATAAACAACACATGTTGCACTAAAAATGGAAAACAAATATGTGTTATATAAAGTTTTGACTGGTATTTCAGAGGCTGGGATTAAGTGTGCTAAAATGAGTACCTTTTTGACACTTATAATTCCTTCCTGTGTGTCCTTGTCTGTGGTAATTCCAAACATGTCATATCCATCCCCCTCAGTGATGCTGTATTCAATCTCTGCATTTTCATCCACGTCAGCATCATTAGCTTTTATCCTGCCAACTGGTGAGTCAGGTGGCGTAGACTCAGGAACTCTGAATTGGTATGTACCTACAGCAGAGGGAGAAGGAAGTTTTGTCAGTCAGTCTCATGGTACTTTGGACACCATCTCTCAGCCCACTCTCCATGCTGGGCATGCACAGATGAGTTCATGAGTTCACTGTCATTTCCAGGCCTTCCTGGAGCAACAAGCCTTCAGCTTCTGTCTTACTTTCATGCAGATAAAAGTAACTTTTTTTTTTTACTATGAAGTGTAGGCATTTTGTTTTCTTACAAACATGTATCTTTATCAACATATGTTCCATTCTAGACATTATCAGGGTCTCTGTTGGCCGTATAGAAACTGTATCCAAAAAATGTCTTGAGGCCAAAAGACAAATATTAAGAACTGCCGGAGGCTAATGCAACTTAGTAACACTAAAACCAAATCCAGTGCAAATGCCTATTAATAATGTGCTACACTGAATTCTCCTCTGAAAAACCTCTACTCGGGGAATGTTGGCATTATGAAGCTGTATCTTTGGCTTTTATATTGAAGACATTTATGTCCAGAGATGTATAATTAACTCACTGGGGGCAGAGTGCTATATTTTCTCTAAAGTTGCTCTAATTTAAATGGAAACACTTTGCCCACAGCTAAGAGCAGACTTTGAACTTAAATGACAAGTTGCTTCCAATAACTTTCCCAGTGACTTAACCGCCAAAGCTTGCTGATTTGTCTGATAGTATCTGCAATTATTTTCTCTAACAGCTGCTCTTGACTTTGACACACACTGACACTGTGATATACACACATCACATACAGAGCAGTGGTTAGACAAAGCAAAAAAGAAGAAAAAGAGTGAAAGAAAGGAGGAAAGAAACAGAGAAAGAGGAAAGAAGGAAAGAGAGGGAAAGAGAAATTTGATGAAAGCTGTATCACTTTGAATCACTTATGACCATGAATGGTCATTAGTAGAAATTAGTTTCCAAGAGACCTTGCTCAATTGATTCCTTTAAATGTCACACAGATATATACCAAATGATCTGAGATAGGGGACTGAAAATAGGTAGAAATATCTGGCACATTTATGTATGTGCCTTTGCTTCTGTATGCAAAGAATATAGCAAAACCCGTTGAGGCAAGTGCTTCCTGGATGAAAATATTAATTTTAATAGAATTGATATTGGGATCATTTTACATACTTAAATAAGTATGTTTCAAAGCTTAAATATGTTAGATTAGAACAGATGTCTTCAAACAAACACAAGGTCTAATAGACATAATACTGAACAAAAAATATAGGTTATATGAATCAAAGCTATTTAATAGGTAGGAAAAATAAAAGTTGTTTCTGCACATTAATTCACCTCTCAGTCTACTGCAACTGGAGTAAAAAGATGAGATTTTTTTCCCACTTATTGCAATTAGCTTTAGCATGATGCTATTGCTTGCTTGTGTGTTCTCTTTTTCTCTCTTAATGGAAGTTTTGTACTCAGTAAGATCAGAAAAGCAGAAACATCATCTGAGATGCAAAAAACCAAACCAAACCAAACCAATTTTTGTCCATTTTAATGTAAAGACATAGAATGTGAATGTTCCATACTCTGAGGAAAGCGAGGTGGATTGTCGTTTACGTCAGTCAGTGTAATGTTCACGGTGGTGGTTCCTGATAATCCACCCATCTGGCCTCCCATATCCTTAGCCTGGATGACCACTTGGTATTGCTCCCTGTTTTCACGGTCCATGTTTAGCAAAGCAGTTTTAATAATACCTGAAAACATAAAAACAAAAGAGGGGAAGTTCACAAATAAGGTCCTGACTTCGATGGAAATTCTTATTAAAAAACACCCACAGTCTAAAGAACAAAACAATTTCTGTGTAATAAGTAAAATCTGCCCTGGACAAATATTTACTGCTATGAGACGGCTCATTAAATTACAGACTTTTCATATCATATTTCAGGCTGCTGCCTACGTGACAGATACAATATTAGTGGCATCCCCAGAAACATTTTCTACTTATTTGTGAGCAGTGTTATTGGACATAACTATTTATCCCCTTTCAGTTCCATGCTGAAAGTCTCTCACTGGACTGGATAAAGGCTCTTTGTTCATTACAATGTGCTCCACCTTTACTCTCCTGTTCTGTCAATATTTTTATTTTGACAGAAGTGGTAAGGAAAAAAAATACCTAACTTCAGCAAGACATCATTAAACAAGCAGTACAACAACATTAAATGGGAGAAGAGGAATTAATTTAGAAAATTATGAACATCCAAGCATGCCCGAGTATGTATTATTTATACTATTTATACATTGATTGAAATTATTTTGCCAGTCACTTTTTTCTTCAAAGGTACAAACACCAGTTATGAGGCCAACCTTTACTGGAATTCTTACTGAATATTTACCATGAAGAAAAATGTTTGCATTCCAACTGAGTCTCTTAAGGCTAAGAACTGACTTCTTTGTAGGCAAAAACGATGAAATTCAGCTACTGAAATTCATGGCAAAATTCATAGCAGATTTGACGGAAACTTATTTCACTCTAGGAGTTTTGCAATTGATTTTCATGGCAGCAAGATCAAGCCTGTGGTTTATCTTGCTTCCTCTCTGTGTCCCACACAACTTTCTTGCTAGAAGATTATGACGGGTGAAATCCCAGCTACATTATCCTTATTATAACTCTAGATGGAAGAGCACACAGCATACTGTCCAAGTCAGAATGAGTGCATCAGTGCAAAAATCCTTGCCTGTATTATCTAATACCATATGCTTGAAGGGAAGTTCCCTTTGATCTTGCCTCTCCCTCTTTTCAGAATTACTTGCATTTTTTTCAACCCAGGTTTTTCTTTGGGGCATCTAATCTCTCCCTCCTTTTCCCTGCCTGAGTCTCTAAGATTTATTTAAGAAACAATGTTAAATTAATGACCCAGATTAATTATCTGGGACAATCCATTCCTTTCTTGTAAGGGTGCAGAGGAGAAATGATTTCTCTAGCTTCCAGCCATCTATCACAGTGGATTTTCCCTTTTAAGGAGTTTCTTGAGGTCTTTTGTTTCTTGTTGGAGAATTTTGTTATAAATCTTGGGAATTTCTATGTGGTCAGATAGTCAATGGTACAGCAGTCAGACAGAATTCATATGTTTTACATAGACAGGTTCCAAAGCTGTCTGTTAATCAGCCCATAAAAAATTCCAGTCACTATGTATAATTTAAACATCATCCAAAAACAGAATTCAAGTTTGGGATTCTATTTGTGATCTTCTAGTGTAGCGCAACAGCCAATTTTACCTCTTCTATCATTATTCTTAATTAAGATTTCTTTTATAAAATTAGCATTAAAGTGATGTGCTACAGATGCACAGAAATTATAATTACTTTAAATAAGTTTTGAAGAAGCAGAAGTAGAAAAAAACCAGCCTGAACAAACCCTCAATCTTAATTTAGCCATTATGAAGATCTATGACGATTAAGCACTTTTTTCCACACCCACCTGTTTCTCGTTTTTGTCTAAAAGCCAACCTATTTAGTTTAATTTAAGCATCCAAGGTAGTCTGTGTACCTACTGCTTGTTAAAAATTATAGCAAGCTGGTTCATATCCAGTACTAATTGTATTTATTAGACTTTACTGATAAAATTAAAATAAAGTAGGTGTCACATTTAGAGATGTATTGCTCTATTAAGTTTGTCAGGTTTTGCACTAAGATGTAATCTCTCTGAAGTTTTTGTCCAATATGTTCTAGCTTGGCTTAGCATGTCATTTTGAATTACAGACATTGTCACAGAATGACAGATAAGGTCCCCTGACCTGTCTCGGATTCGACAGAGAAATATGGTTGCCCCTGGAGAATGCTGTAGACAACTTTAGCACTGTTTCCATATGTAGGATCATCAGCATCAGTTGCAGTGACTTGCACAACAAAGGTACCTGCAATGACAAATTAAAAAAAAATAAAAATTAAAAAAACACCAACAAAAATAAACTTAATTTTTTTTTTTCAAGACAGTTGATGATGTAGAAATATACATAGTTCAGGTCCAGGTCAAACTTGTGGCAAAAAGTTAGAGACATTTTTATTTTGTAGAAATTTCTGTGTTCATAAAGGCGATAGATTCAAAATCAAGATGATAGTTGGCTTATTATCAGTTCATTAAAATACACAGTTATTGATTGGATATGTAGTTCCTTCATCATATTTCTCATAAAGAAACCAGAAGTGCACCTTTCCCCAGGTATTGAAGGAATTTCAGTCTAGGTCAAGAATATACCTTTTTAAACTTACTCATGCTTGTAAGGTGTTTGGCATAGAAATGTAAACCTGTTTATTCATGTGTATTGTAGAGAAAGAAATGGTGTTGAAACCTAGGCAAAGTGTTAACAAACATTAAAAAATGAGCTTAGGTCTTGGCATTTAAAACAGATTTGTGAATAAAATATTCACATATTAAAATATGAATATTACGTTCTGTCTCCACCAGATGAGATTTTATCCATGTGACAAGTCCCATGAATGAGAGGAGAGAGTATGCCCCAAAGTCTTTATTTTCATATTGCCTGAGCTTTATTTTAATCTCATTTTTGATCATGATTAATTAATACTTCTCTCCCTGGATATTATATCAGATTAGAAATGTGCTTCTTGCAGCTTAACCATCCATCGCTCTCTGACAAAGAAATCAAAATGACCTCCATCAGAATCAGAAACAAAGAATCAAACCCCATCAACTTCTCTGGAAAAGACCCAATATTAAAATTGCATTTCAAAAAAGCTATTTATTTTTGATTGATTGCTACAGCTTGATACATTTTAAATCAATAAAAAGATTTCAATGGCCTTCAGTGGACTTTGGAGCTCTTTTATTTTGCATTAAAAGAGCAACAAAGGTCATAAGAAGTTAGTGGCATATATCAGAATCAGTGGTGAGCTGACTCAGGTGACAGTTTTCGCTCCTGAAGTGTGTACAACCACTTCTGCATCCACCTTTTTCCATTTTTTTACCTTCCTGAAATTAAAGAATTGTTGCTGAACTGATCCAAGGGTGATATAGAAACAGGTGGCTGTGGAATAGCATATTATTACACTGCTACTAATTAAAAAAAGCATACTAAAGTCACATAGAACTTAGCTCAGATCACTTTCACTGTAGCTAAACTTGATTGCATGAACTTGCATTTTTTATGGTACATCAGAGGGAGTGGGTTCCACTCAGCTGACATTTCTGATTCCAGCAAACTTTTATCACTACAGCAGATGTCTGTATTCAGTGCCTGTAAACTTTGGCCCTTCATTAACTCCCCAGAAAGCACCCAGACCACACACTGAAATAAATTATTATTTAGCACCTACCAACATCTGACATTTCGGGAATGCTGGCATTGTAAACATCCTTTGTAAACATTGGTTCATTGTCATTGATATCATGGATCTTAATGATGAACTCAGATTCTGGTTCCACTGGTCTTCCAGTCCTTCTGTTTATAGCCTGGGCACGAAGTATGTATACAGGTTTTTCTTCCCTGTCTAGTCTCTTTGTGGCCTGGATGTCACCAGTATTTTCATTGATAATGAAGAGGTCTCCGGCTCCATCTCCAGAAAGGATGTACTTAAGCGATCCATCTCCTTTATCCTGGTCTGAGTGCAGCTAGTAGTGAAAAGGGAATAAAAAAAAAAAAAAAAGGAAAGGAAAATAAATACTTGGGACACAATTTTAGATACTTTTACTGATATCATGATAAATGCTTTACTATTATTAATACCCAGACAAAAGTCTGTACCCTGCTTTTGGGAAATGAGATGATACCACAGTAGTAGTGAATTGATAGAGTTGTGTCTTGATGTCAGAATTGAAATGGGACACATTATTATAAAAAATTGACTGAGGAAAACCCATGAATTGAAGTGGCAGATCAGTTTCCCAAGCTAAGCATACATCAATCAGATCTAAATGTTAGCTATGTAGGTGGAATCCTGGGAATATGTAGGACAAAGAGATCCTACAGTGAGAAAACAGTGGATTTGGAAATTGTAGTAAGCAGAGAATTAAAAAGTGGCCAGGTCAGCCACTTTTTGAGTTTAAATTCTGGGTGCTCAGATCTTATACCCTATGGAGATTATGTAATAGAGTTCACAACATAACAACATATTAAATACATACATATATAGCAGATAAATACATGCATTCACAGATGCGGCAAACTAAGAACAGAGCAGGCAAGCATACTAGTTCACTACAGCACTGGCAGTTGCTTATCCAAAGGGAGAAGGACCAATCTTGAAACATGGTGGGGGCAGGGGAAAGAAGGCAATGATGGTAATTATCATACAAAGCATGAGCTGCCCAAACTGTTATCTTTTTGCCCAGGAGATTTCTATGTCTCTTGAATTGCTGCCTAGCACACACACAAGGTGTGAATCATTAAATCATATTCTCCTGGCTGTTCCTTTGATAAAGGCTTATTTATACCCTGGCCTTAAAATCAAGGCTAATCAATTACAGTTTCTTTTGTTGTTACTTTAGACAAAGTCAAAATTTTTAAAAAGTAAACGGCTTCTAAATTCAGGGCATAGGTAATGAAATTTATGAAGGAAAAAAGAATCTATTAGGTAGCAGGTGCCTAGAAATTGTTGATTTCATAGAAAAGACTTGTTAATGAGTAAGGAAAACTGGACTTTCTTATCCAGCTCTTTGCTTCTCTTTGCTTGCGTACAAGTTAGAAAAAAATACCTAGTTGGCTGCATGGCAAAGTACTTAACATTGTTGGATGGCATACTTTGTAAAAGCGAAAGACTTGTAGGCTGAAAGAATATAGAAAATCTTCACACAGACTTTACCAGTGGCTGGCTATACCTCTACCATGCTGGAAGGGCAGCATCCAGCACGACCAATATGATGAATGTTTTGGGCTTCCTCCAGCTTCGTGACAAGATCAGTGTTATGCTGGCAGTCTACTGACACCCACTTAGTGGCACAGGGTGCTTATGTCTATGGTTTCTGAAGGAAGCATGCTCCATGCAGCAAGTCTGCTTTGAAGAGCAAAACTCTTTGTCACCACATATACAAAAAGTGTCCAATAATACAAAATATCAGAACTGTAGCATGGTTAATCATTAGCAGACATGCTGAGGCACTCTTCTTAATTTTCTCCCTCAAGGAGATAATGGGCATTCCATGTAATTTTGCACAGAGCCCTTTCTCTTGATAATAAGAATGCCAATAAGGAGCTTGCATGCAGCATTTTTCATAAGCTGATTTCAAAACCCTTCACAAAAACAGTCAACACCACTTGCTCTGTTTCTTGGATAACAAAGCATAGAAACTTGAAGCTTCCCAGAAGGCTAGTCTTGGAATTTGAAATAGAAATCATGCCACCTGTATCCAATTCAGTTGGCCAAACACTGTGCCATAGTGCTTAGAGGAATTATATGATTTACTAGATACAACTTCAGACTCTGACAAGTATCTATTAGACCTGCTTCTTAAGAAGTCAGAGGAGTAGACTACTGTGGGAAGTAATTTCAACAGGTTATTTAAGTATAATTTTCCTCAAAGGCAACCTACAACAAAAAAAGGTATGAAAAGAATTTTGTCTTTGAAACTGTGCATTTTTTATGATTTTTTCATATCAAAAATTCTACTTTTGTTCGCCTTGAAAGCCTCTTTAACTTTGCATGTATCATACTGGGACAAAAACAGCCCTCAGTAAAAGACTACCATTAATTCATATGAATTATGGAATACCGCTGTTGTGAGACTTGTTGCAGGCTGAACTCCCAGACTCATTTTTATCATCATTTTAATTAAACCTGGTTTCAATGAACAAGGTAGCAAAAAAAGTCAAGCTAGAAGAGGTGTTGAAACCACTGGGAATTGTCTTCCATAATATCCTTTACCTAGCCCAGGTCACCAACAGAGGTAAAAATGGAAACTTGTGTGATTTTTTCAAGTCAATTTTTTATGAAATTTCTACTCCCCCGTCACAATTAATCCACCTATGTAAGATCGACTGTGACTTTAGATATCATGACAAAGTGTATCTCAGTGTAATAACTCATCAGTAATGAGAATGAAGTGAGCATCAAATTTCCCTCTCTAGCCCTTAAGCAAAAGCACTAACATTTGAAACTAAATGTTCCCTATGGCAAAATCTTTTCCAACTTCAATACCTTTACTTTTACAGCTTTCCTAAGACATAAAAGAACAAACCAAGTTCTCAGTAGGCCATGCTGTATACGGATTATTTACTGTGAAAGGAAGGTCATGTCCTACGTACCAGTGTATATTACGTAGAGCTAAGGCTGGCTGAGTGCCTTCTCTTCAAACCAACTGGGAGCTTATAGGGTGTCACCATGTGAGGCCTCAAGGACCTGGTTTACAAAGGGTCTGAAAAAGTATGATTACAATCTCTTTGATTTCAGTAAACTAGGATAGCTCTCTAACTGCGCATCATAAGGCTTCTGTGGGATAGACCTACATTACAACATCAACTACTTACTTAATAACTATGCCAAAATATTTTGGAATTTGTTCCCTTATTTTCAGGGAAAAAAAATGCTTTTTATATTAGAAAAAACAAGGAGATTTCTAGGAAAGTTTCTCATAGATGATATATCTGTAATATTCACATGTGAGGAAAATATCCCCAAAAATTATTTATTATTTTAGATTGCGTTATCTGTCCTTGACTGCTTGGTAGAAGCATTTTATCCAGGCAAAGATAACAATCTATTCAATTTTTTCTTAAGTGCCAGTTTAACTTAGAAGCAGTATTTTGTCTGTGTGACCTATAGAAAGGGGGAAATTTCTATTGTAGATCCGTTAAAAAAAAAAAAAAAAAAAAAAGGAATAAAATTAAAAGAGAAACAAATGGTACAAGCTGAGGCCAAAAGAAGGGCTTGGAGGTGAAAGCACTTAAAAATACAATTGATGGTTTTGCATAGAAAACTTAACACCACTGTTAGGTTATGAGGATGAAATGAGTGGCAATAACAACTCCCCAAATTCCTTTTAAGTTGTTTTGCACTGCTCAGACCTCTTTGCAAAGAAAGTTTGCTGTGATGAGGTATGCATATAAATTATACTGCAGATGCTTTTAGCAGGACCAGTCCCTGCCAATGCAAGATAATAGCTTCACTCCGTGTGCTAACCTGTGTTGCAAAAGGCTGTCCATTATCCTCTGCATAAAGCTGGTCAGATAAATGGGCCACGGCAGATAGTCATGGGATAGAATAAAATATCTGAGACATAGTGCTCATGTCATATGGGCTGTATCGTATTACTAGTCCTCAAGACAAATTTACTTCATTCAAATGTTTTTAGGACATGATGTAAAGGTAAGGTGTTTTATTTCCTTATGAACTCAGTGTTACTCAATGTCATTAATTTCAACTGGTGGCTAAACTGAGCAATATCCCAAAGGTAAGCAAAACTGTGAAGAAGTAAGTCCATGCAATAAAAAGTAAATGCATCCGCAATTGTACTGTATTAATATTACAGTAAATTGATTCATTCATAGTCTAATCTGGACAATTCTGTGAAATCACCCATCAATCACCGGCTAAGGCTGAGGATGAAAGACAAATTAAAGATTTTACTATGCCCTAGGCATACTTTTACTCATTTTACTTTAATACCACTGTTAAGTGAACCTTCTGATTTGCGTTTAATGACTTACAGTCAGATAAAAACTGTCCAGCCTCTGTCTTTCTTCTGCCCCTCCCAAACTTCCTGGCCCAAAACATTCAAATATGTCTGCCTGGAACAAGGAAGGCTTCTTCATGCCTCCAGGAAAAGGCATTTAAAGTGCATTCATGACTGAAGCATTAGTTGCCTGTATTGGGCATTCTGCTTGTTGTCAGTACCTAATTTCTTTAAAATGAGAGTTCTTTTTCAAGGCGTTTTTATGGTTTATGTTGTGTTTTTTTTGTTTTGTTTTGTTTTACAAGTTAGCCACAATCTGGAGTAATCTCATTCTTCACAGTGTTTCTGGCAAAGCCCTGCAGAAGTCCCAAGAACAATGGCGATGGGGCATCTTCAGCATGACAAAAAGGAAAAGGGAAGTGAAAGCAGTGCTCAAAGTTTATGTAGTATAAGACTCTTTTTTTAAAGATTTTTTTTATTATTTCCAGGGTGGATATACTTATAGCATTTGTGTTCATCTCCAATAGATAGTAGTGCTTCTTTTTAAAACAAAATTCCAGGAAAATTTTTGCTCCATTTAGTGACTCTGTGATAAAAAGAAAATGGCATTGGTTTTGCACATTAGGTAGTAAGTGTTTATGTAAATTTTGCTAAAGTTTAAGCAAAAACGTCTTCCTAGTGCACAAAAAATAACCCCAAAACACTATATATGTGTTCCATATACCTACATATACACACATAGATCATGTATCATGAGGGCAAATACCTACACAAATCATTTATTTCAAGCCATAAAAGACCATTTTTATTTTTTTGTTTTATAAAAATATATTTGATAAGGTCCACAGGGATATCTAGCAACACTAGAAATGACAGATTTCTTATGGCCATGTGTGCCATCTTCTTATGGCATCAATTATGCTAAGCTCTATGCCTAGAGAAGAAAAAGGCGCAACAGGCTCCTATTTAAAGAAAATGTTGCTCTGTTGCTCTGGTGATAAAAAAGGATCTTGTTGCCCAGATTAGATGTGATGTTCTTGTACCAGCATTATTTTTCTGTTTTAAGAACTTCCTCCCACATAAATACATTCATCCTCATCCAGCATTTAAAGATAATAATTCATATACTTTTATTTTACTTTGCTGGGCTACCATCCTATATGCAGTCTTCGCTTGCAAAATAGGAACTTCTGAGTCCTCAGCTGGAATCCTGTTTACAAGCCCACTCTCCTGTTTTCAAGTCAAGTGGATTCCAAAAAGAGCCAGTAAAGAAGAGGCCAGCTATGAAGAGCTGATGATGCTAGCAATTTTTCTATAATTGCAGCATTTCAATTGGCCTTCCTTTTGTATGAATGGACACAGGTCCTTCTTAATATATAATGATGTTAATATTTTCCTATCTGTATTAGAACTGAGTATTAACATTTGCCATTTTCATTGTCATATTAAACTAGCTTCTTCAGGTCTAAACCATTCAGGTTTTTCTCCTTCTCCTGCTATTTCTAATTTATGAACATTCACCTGTATTAAATTTTTTTTCTTAATTAACTCTTATTTAATGAATATTGCATTTCTCTTCCTGTGTTTATTCCTTCAGTCATAAGATCACCCTTTTTTCCCAGTAGGATATGCTGGTCAGCTGTAAAAGGTAAAATTCACTACTGATGTCAAGAACGCAAACACTGAATCTGTAAAAAACTAAAGCAATAGAGCACTGAAGAATTACTGAGGTTGTAGCAGATTGCTATGTTTTGGATATTGGTTTCTTTGGAGCTACTAGAAAGTATAATATGTCCTATTTTTATTGTACTTTTTTGGTCTACAAAAGTTTGCATAGCAGAACCAGAAATACTTTAAATCCTGGTACTTCAGCTGTGGAAGCTTATTAATATAATAATACATTGCAGATTGTGATTTATAAAAAGTCCATATATGCAAGCTACTTTGTTTAAGAAAACTGTATCATCCCTGATTGTATGGAATCAGGTAGATTAGAGGAAAAACTCAGTAAAAATTGAAATAACAATTAATAAAAAAAAAACAACTTGTAAAGGATATAGGAATCCGATACACGGTCTATTAAAACATAAATCAAATGTTTTATTAAGATAGCTAGCTCAATGTATAACAGGCAAAGGGTAAAACAGTAATACTCCATAAAGGGTACCTTTAACATAAGTACTGGTTTTTAAGTCTAACCCTAAGGTTTTTAGACAAAAAAGCAAGTAGTGAGATTTAAGGAGAAAAAGAGTGCCAAAGTTGCACCCACTGCAAATGGGGAAAACCCCTAGATGTCAGATAGAACTGTTCAGTAACAGCAATATCATCTGCAAATAGAATGTCTTGTTATCAAGAACTACAGAAGGAATTAAAAGAAAAAAAGAAAAAAATTAAGAAAAATACAGTAGGATGATGTTCTTTCTCTTTCTGGAGAGCATCAAAATGTCAGAAAGTTTTCTCATTCATTCTCAAAAGTAGCAATGCCAATCTATTCCCTGTAAATGAATGACACAAATAGAAGCTAAGAACAGTTTTGTGCTGCTGACCAACTTCAGAAAACGAATGGACCAAAAAGCAACAAGCATATTTTAAGATTCAGAAGCAACCCGGTACTCAAAAGGTAAACTGAGAATAAATGGTAATGGTATCTGATTTAAAACCAAACAAACAGAGCCTGTGAAATGCACAATAATAAGAATCTAGTGCACTGGAGTGAGGAAAAAAAAAAAAAAAAAAGAAAGAGGAGTAAGAAATAGAGTATAAAGGGCAATGGAATAAGAACTTGCCTTTAGACAAGAGATAAAATACTCTCACTTTGGAGCCTGCAGGCTGACACCCTCCAGGCAGACTGGAAGGCTCCTTTTATTCTCTTTTTTGTGAGGGCCATTATATGAGGCAACATGGCTTGAGATAACAACAACAGTCTGGCTGATGTTGTGATCCTTGGTTTATGGAATAGGCTGTCCGAACAGTAGTCAGGAACCTGTTGTTCTATTTTAAATGTATGAAGCTAAGAATAAACACCCATACTTCGGTGACTCGCACCTTTATTACACACCCTTCAAAATCACAAATGGGTTTTCCAACCCGAAGTGCAAACATGCAGCCACAGCTAATCAGCTCTGCAAAAAAATCAATTGGAAAGTGTCAATCCTTTCAACATTGCCTAAGGCCTATCAAATCTTTTCCCTCTTGAGTTCCCCAACTGCTGCTGCTCTTCATTGTGATTAAATAGGGAAAATGAGCAAGAGCTTTGGTCCTGCACTGTAGTACATCTGACTAGAAAGGTCCCTTATTCTGTTGGCCCTTCTCTCTAGCAGCAGCTTCTTATCAGATCTTAATGAATATATAGTAAAGCTGCAGACTAGATGAAGGTACCTCCATGTTCTCCCAAGCTGAGTGCTGCTCAGCTCTTCTGTGCTAATGCAGTTTTATTTGTTCCTCTTCCTATTATCTCTAAGCACAATTACTGTAGGAATTTACGAAGTTTGCCTTTACAAAGACAAACAGGTCTTTAATTTATAAGTCACAAGAGGCTGTGCTGTCAAGTCTGATCTCTATACATACGGGCCCGGGCCCTTGAATTTCATATTCTTTCATCAAACTTCTTGTTTTTCTTTGAATTGCTGTATAACAGTAAGAAAGACAGTCTTCCTTTTAGACTCTAAGGAACTCAAGACAATTCTGCCTGTAAGTAATAACTTACCTCTCAAAAAAAAAAAAACCAAAAAAACCCACCTTGGTTGTAAATGGAATTTTCCCAGTTTTACTTACAGCAGTTCAGTTTCATTATGTCTTTGTCTGAAAGATCAAAGAGCCCTATCCAGCTAAACAGTAGCGATGGTAACAAAAGAGCATTGTGTAGACTTCTGCAATTACCCTCACAAAAGCCTGGACATTTGGTAGGAAAGGCCAAGACAGTTTATAAAACCTGTTTTATGCTTTTTGGTCCATCTCTTTTAGCATCTGGCACTTGTCATACCAACCATCATCCCTTTTTGCCAGTGTTTTTAAACTGTAGTAGCAACAGTACCTGGCAACCATGAGGACTGTTTTCAGTTGAGGCATCAGCATTCATTCACTAAAAAGCATAAAGGACATAGCCACCCCCAGACTTGTCATACCTGAGCTCAGGTACTGTGAAAACTTGCATGAACAGCTGAGCAAATTAGGAGAGATTAAAAATTACTGTCTTACCTAGTGTATACATTTTAGTGATCAAGAATGAAAATTCAGGCCTTTGAATTCTTGAAAGCCATAAAGAGCTGTACAAGTAATTTTGTTTTAGGAGACAGACTTTCTCATCACTGCAGATTTACCACCGTAACTGAATAGGCAGTCATTGGATTCAAGTGCTAGTCTTAAAGGCTAAATGGGAAAATGTGAGGAGTCATCACTGATGATTTTCTTGGTCTAAAAAAAAGACTAACGAGGAGTGAAGTGTGTCTTCTTTGACAAAACATGGGATATGGAGGGAAAGATAGGCTTGTAGCCACAAATGCAGGACTGGCAGGTTTTAATATTGTCTCTGTCACAGTCTTCCTGTCTGATCTTAGACAGATCACTATGTGATGCTTCTACATTCTCCCTGCAGTAAAATGTGAGTTGTTAACAACATCCAGTTCTGTACGAAATGATTATAACATAATTTGAGAGCCTTGGGCGTAATTTGTTCTGTGTTAGTTTGTGGAAAGACTGAGGATTGTTTAACCGGAGTAAAGATTAGCAATACTGTGTGGCATTGCCACAGCCTGCTGGATTTAGAGGTGGAGAGGGAGACCGGGGGTGGTTGTGGGGGGAGCTATTCCTAAACCAGCTGCAACGCTAGAAAATCTAATTGCTCTAAGGTTTTTATTACTATCCACAAGCTGAAGGTTACTGTCACCACAGGTTAGCTAAGGGATAAGGTAGATGGGGGAGTTTCTTCCCTCTAGGTCTGACTGTATTAGCTCATTCTTCTGAGGTATCTTAAGACTTTCTGGTAAAATGAAAAGGAATGTATGTGCTTTCGTTCTTAGTGAGTAATCTGTGGAGTTAAGGAAAATTAAGTGCCTAACTTATAATTATTTTCAATTGGAATACGATGAGTCCCTAAAGGGATGCATGCTTCTCAGGGAACTCTCTTCCCTAAAACCCCATTTTTCAGTGAGAATTGTGTAAGCAATTCAAGAGAACTAACTTTCATTATAGCTTTTTTCCAAAGTCAGAGAGAAATAGTTCCAGTATCTTGATACACTTGTATATATGTAAGACAGGTATGTACACAGGAAAAGCTACCTACAGCATAGTTAATGTACCTCTACATTTTAAGCTCACTAATTCATACATAAAGTATGTCTCATTTTCCTTTTTTACAAGAAAAGATACTAATTGAGCCAAAAAGCCCACAGGTATGTCTCGTCTTTTATAAATTACACAGGGAAAAAAAAAATCATATGATTTTTTTTGTGTAAACAACAATTTCATAGCAGAATATTTTTGTGGGTTTGATATAAATATTTTTTAATTATTTTGAAGGTCTTCAGCTGACTATAATGGGACTTCTATCCTCCACTGCATTACTCAGCCATAAAGGGAACTCACCCATCAGCAGATGACAGCAGGTATGCTACTGAGATTAGGAGAAAACATTTTTTTTTCAGAAAAGAGTACATTCAACAAACATGCACTTCTATAATTAATAATTTATTTTAGTATATGTCCCTTAATCTCTAAATTGCATGATGTGCATGGTTAATGAAATCAGTCTGTATTATGTGCCCAGCTTTGATCACTTTTGATTTCTCAGGGAATTTACCCAGGGACAGTTGCTTACATTTTCATCACTGACAAAGTGTTTTCTTTGGACTCATGAACTTTCAAAAATGCCTCAAAATTATACGGTAGGGAAATACAGCACCTAAAATAAGGTACACGAACAAATAAATTTTTAATTCTGTGAAAACCTCTATTTTCCCGTGGGGGTAGAGAAGAATATATCTTAAAGATGAACTAGGAAAAAATAAAACAAAACAACAACAACAACAAAACAAAAACCTCCTTGGCCTAATATCCAGAAATGTTTTTAGTGGGATAGAGTTGAATAAAACATCAGGCTTCTTCAGCAAGTAACAGCTTCTGACTACTCCCTGATGGATGCGCTTGAAAGCAAATGCTCATTCTTTGCTTACTGACAAAGGTGACCCTTTGATATTCTGAGCACTTGATGCTGACAATCAAATCCTGAAATATGTGTATGAATTTTATATGCTATATAAGAGTGTGTGTGGCAGGCAGGAAAGGAGGGGATGGAGAAGAGAGGATACAGACAAACAAATGATCACCCATATTCAGTTTTAACAGAATATGTAAGTTAAGTTAAGAATATTTAACAGAATTAGTAAGACTTAACAAGAAGGAAATTAATCTATATCCACAGGTTTGCTTGAGTCTTTAATTTATTTGGAAGCCTGGATCATATAGTTCTACAGGTCAGAAGCTGGAGAAAGGAGAATATCTCCATGTTGTCATGTCCACAATTTTGTTTCTAAACAAAATTTGTGTTGTGTAAACATACAATTAAGTATTTGTATGAGGCAGCAGCTACTATCTAAAAAACTGCACTTAAATCTCAACAGGACCCTCTTGAGGAAGGCTGCATACCTAACAATATATTTATGGGAAACCTTAGCCAAGGCTGCCGCCTTCTTTCAAATGGTATTCCTCAAAGTGCCTGAGTCAGGATGTGAAGGGATAGCTCACATGACTTGAATGCTGCAACAGAAGGATGTAGGCCCTTTAGAAAGGCCAGTCCAGAAACACAAGGAGGTGGATCAGCAAAAGATCAGCTCAGGTAGACAGAACTTAGCTTTGAAAGAGCTGACAAATCAGTCAAGCTTGTGGATGAGGACAGACCAACATAAGACATCAAAGTAGGCATCTGCTACAGATTGCTTGCTCAAAGAGATGAAGTACATGAAGCCTTCTTGAGACAGATGGAGGAAACCCTCAGATTGCAGGTCATAGTATTTGTGGGAGACTTCAATCATACTGATTTTTTGCTGGAAGGGCAATATGTCTGTGTGCAAGCAACCCAGGTTTCTGCAGAATGTCATGACAATTTCTTGACCCGGCTGATTGATGCATTATGTTGGACCCATTACTCACAAATAAAGAAGAACTGCTCAGGGACAGGAAAGTGCAATTTGCCCACAGGCTGTAAAGATTCTTAAGCCTAGCAGAAAATTCTGGTGAAGCATTATCCACAACAGACAAACCCCAATTAATTAGGAGCCTTTTAAGTAAACTGGAGGAAGTCAGTTCTGTAGGACAACATTGGATGCATCTAAGGATTGTGATGAAATGTTTTCCTTCTATAATGCCTGAAAAATGATAGTCATTGGATAAGGAAAGTCACACCTATTCTAAAGATGGGCAAGAAGAAGGATCTGGGAACTAGACACTGGCAAGCTATACCTCAGTTCCAGGGAAAGTTATAAAGCAAATCTACTTGGAAGCTCAATCCAGATACATAAAGAAAAAAAAACTAACATTGAACAACCAACATGGATTTAGTAGTAGAAATTCATGCTTAACTAATCTGACTGCCTGCTGACACTGGTGAAAATGTAGAGAGCAGTGGATATTGTATTACTTTCGCAAGACCTTTAAAATAGTCTCTCATAGTAACCTGACAGACAAATCAGTGAGATATCGATTGGAAAAATGTCCAGTAAGGTGGGTGGAAATTTGGCTGAATAGTTAAGCTCAGAGGATTGTGACCTGTGGTATGAAGCCTCACTGGTGGCTGATTACTAATGATGTTCCTCAGGGTTGATACTGGGGATCAGTGCTGCTTAGTGTCTTTATTAATGATTCAACTGACAGAATGCATCCTCAGAAGTTTGGCAAATCATAACAAATAGAGGTTGCTTGGGTGAAGTGCTCTCAATATTGAACAGGTAGAACTGCTATATGGAGGGACCTCAACAGCCTGGAGAAATGGGCTAATGGAAACCTCATGAAGTTCAGCATGTAAAGTCATGCATCTATGCTGGAATAATCCCTTGCAACAGTACAGGCTGGATAGAAAATAGTTTTGCAGTGAAGTATCTGAACATACCAGTAGACAAGAAATTGAACCTGAATCAGCAGTGCATCCTTGCTTGGAAGAAGGCCAACATTTTTGTTTTAGCAAAACTGTAGCTTGTTGGTTGAGGGAATTGATCATCTTCCATTCAGAGTTTGAGAGAATAAAACTGGAGTACTGCATCTAGTTTTGCCCCTCCTCTGTACCAGAAAGCCATTAACATACGGCAGTGAGTTTACAGAAGGGTCACTGAGAGGCTGAGGGGAGGCTGGAACATGATGTAAAAGGAGAGAAGAGGGAAAGGGTCTTGTTTAGAATCAAAAAGAGAAGGCTTATTGTTCTTTATACTTACCTAATGGGAGGGTGCATAGAAAAGGCAGAGCTAGAGAAGGTAATGATAGGATGAGAGGCAATAGGCACAAGTTGAAATGAGGGAAATTCCAATTAAATATTAGGAGGAAAAAAGAAAAGAAAGGACAGATGGTTAAGCACTGAGAAGTGACCAGAGTTGTGAAATCCACATCCTTGGACATACACAAAGCTTGATCAGACACTGCCCTGAGCAGCCTGTTCTAATTGGACCTACTTTAGGATGAGGTTAGACCAAGTAGCCTCTAGGGGTTTCTTACAGCCTTAAATATTCTGTGATTCTATCTGGCAGCAATGATATTCAGTCCTAGGTTTCAGTAATTCAAGATCCAACATTGCCTCCTAGAAATGTGGGTTCATTTTGGCTGGAGAGCCTGTAATTCTTTTGGTGAGAATACTTGTGTCTGTGCTCTCACAACTATATCATACATTGTATTCATGAAAGAAAAGAATCCTCTCTGAAGCAGACAAAATTGGTGGAATCCCATCAGTCTAAACAACCCTAAAACCGGCATTTTTTGCTAAAATATTTTCTGTAGGTAAAATAATAGATATTTGCATGAGATGGGTTTATTAGGTGAGTGCAATATATCCTGCCAGGCTCTGTTACTTGGAAGTAACACGAGGCTCAAGCTTACATCAGTTTAAGATTACCTTGAATATACATGCAAGAGTTTTCCTCTACAGGGCACTAACTCTTTGCCCACAACCCCCTTGGCATTTGTTATTCCCTATGTGTACAGGACATTTTGTGAGGAATTTTAGCAACTGTGAGCAGCATTAATTCTGCTTTAAGCAACTGGCCTGAAAAGTGTAAAACCACAGAAAGAGCATGGTGTGGAAAGAAACTATGAATGCTCTGACACCTCAGTTTGGACGCCCTTTAGATCAGTGCCTGATCAACTTGATTGCAAGAGCTGCTATGTAAGAGAAAGCTGCTATGTCACAGAGTCAGAGGTGCACTTGTGCTGTTTGGTTCTGTCTTTAAGAGAGAATTTAACCTTTCATTAATAATAACATGATGCTAAACACAGAAGTTATACAATAATGGTTTAACTTGATATAGCTTTCCAACATGAAGATATAGTATGGGCAAAGCTGACAAACATGCTAAAGATGATCATTATATAAGCCTGTATGGGAAAGTAAAGCCATCTTTGTTCCAACAGATATCTAATGGTGAAATACTGCTCAATGTTTCTCAAAGAGACAAAGTAAGAAATAGTGCCAGATAGACAACATTCCTATACAGACAGCTCCTTCCAGCTAAGCTGTTTCGGAGCCTCGCTCTGTAGGAACTGGCATATGCAAGAAGGGGATAGAATGACTGCAGTGTTCATTGAATGATATGTCTCCAAAATAAACAACTCTGAAAACAGTGGGAATGATAGCTCTAGCATAAATATTTGTTGACTTGTTTTTTCCTTTCTCTTTTAATGTATGTTTTTAACTCCTAGCTCACTCTGTGGTTTTATTTCTTAACCAGCTTTGTTGTTGTGTTTGGGTGTTTTTTTTGTTTATTTTATTTATTTATTTTTGTTTGTTTGGTTGGTTTTTTTGCCATTTTTTTTCTTTAATGTGAAATTAGAAGAGAGAAAAAGGATTCGTATTTTTCCTTTCTGCTTTCCTTCCAGAGGGTGATTCTTCCCTTTCTTTCATCTGCCGCCTCAGACTTTCATGATAACTACAAGCTTCACTGAATCCTGAAGTACTTGAAAGTGCATGCTGAGGTTTGTTTCACCCCATTAATGGTGAAAGCAAGCCACAGTCTGCATTAGCGCATATAGATCAACTGTAGGTATTCACATCACAACACATTTTCAGTTTGTGTTTTGAAATGTTACACTCACTGGCCACAGCTCTCAATCTGCTGCTGCCCCACTGTGAACCTATGCTCACCAGTGATGGAAATGGCAGCGAAAGAAAAGAGTCATAGACAATGGGAGTTCCATTTAATAAAGAGATTTCTCTAAGCTTTATGGTTTAATATTTTTGGTGAGCCAACTGTAAACAATAAATGGTGGAGTAACAATGGTTCTTTGTCTTGAGCCCGACAGAGGGATATTCTTTTTTTTTAGCTGTCGCTAGCCTGCAAGTTCTATATTCATGATGTTGCAGCTTTATAGTGAGGACTTCACCGTGCTATACAAACCAGAAAGAAAATGGCAATCACAGCTCCAAAGACCAGTGATCTAAACATCCCAAAGTAAAGCATGAACTTTACCTGCAGTATCTCCTTAGGAAGAAAGATTAATGTGTTCACCTGTTTTTCTATAGCTAGAAGCCTAGAAGCAAGCAATTCAGGAAGACACGTGGATTGCTAACAAGAGGATTGCTAACAGGACAATCTGTGAGAAGATGTAGCCCAAAATGTAAGCACTGGTACAAGCTTACAAGGATCATTGGCATTAAAAAAAACCCCATATATTTAGTTCTGGGCACAAAAATGAAAAATAAGAATTAACAGAAATATTATCTTGAGGGTCCCAGGATTTGCTTGTTTCTCAAGGTAGAATGCAAAGAAGCTGAGGAGGTTATGTACCATTACACTGTAAGTGCCATAATGTAGGAAACGTGGTATGTTTGAAACAGATGGTTGTAAGGCTCTTATATTGTGTAATATATTTGGATACAAGGATGATGCCAAGTAGATTCATAATTACGATGATCGTAAACATTAACCATGCTATATTTCCTGCCTTTTCATTTTCTGAATAACATTCTTGCCCATCCCACCCATTTCTCATATCTCCTTTCTTAGCCCTCATATGACACTTTAAAAACTGCAAGCTGTTTCTGGACTGTCATCCTGGCCCTCTAACCTCTCAACCGTCCCTCATTTCAGTTATCTCTATTCCACAGAGACCAACTGACTATACAGAGAACTTCTATCAGAGCCAGTAAATCTTTCAAAGAGGAATAGAAGACAAGTGTGTGTATGTGTGTGCAATTCAATATAGGAATGAAGGGCGCTTGGGAAAGTCAAGTGGTGGAACATAAAATATAACTGATGGACAATGAATAAAGGAAGTGCAAATACACCCCAGCACTTGTTCTATCTTTTAAGAGAATGACAAGTGTTCAGCCTATTGAAGCGGGAGGCAGGTGACCTAATAATTTAAATGGGGAAGAAAAGGAAGGGGTAAGAACTTTGATTTTTTATTTTTTAATTTTTTTTTTCTTTTAATCTCAGTTTAGAAATTTCTGACTTTTAGCTGTGCATAAGGTCATTCAACCTCTCTGTTCATCAGTTTCCTCATGTGTAAAAGGCTGGTCTTAATGCTTCTTTTACCACAGAGATAAACATATTGCAATTAACTAATATTGGTACACATAAAGGACTCTGCAACTTTCTTGTCAGAACAAGGGCAGGAATGCCATAAAATGGCCAAAAAAGTTCTATGCCTTGCTGAGATACAAGGTCCTCTGCAGAGAGTGGTGCAGACAGCTGTTAGTTCTCCCTGAGGACCACAGCACCCTTACACAGATGGTGTGCTGGAGGGAGCCTAAATCTGGAAAATTGCAAAACTTTAGTCGGCCTCCTTCTGCATGGTAAAGGGTGTGGGAGTCCTCTGAGAGGCACAGCATAGAATTAGATTTCATGTGCATGCTTAGCTGTGGAAGAAGGCTGTTGAGGGCTTGCCAAGGACAGGGGTCCAGCCTAGTGCCTTGTGCATACTGTAGGCAGAGCTGCAACCCCCAGCTGCCCTCAGATTGACTGAGGCAACCTAGGGATGACTGATAGCTGTCTTTAGTTTAACTGTGAGTCACTTCAAGCCCAGGAATTGCTCAGGACTGGGAGGTCATTCAGAGACTTAAAGCCTGTCTCTTGGGCTGCCATTTCTCCTGGAAGCATACTGCAGAATCTAGCCCTAGAGAAAGGATATTCTGAGTGTCAAAGCAAATTGAAAACTGTTTTGAGTAGACTTCCTGAATAAGTGGAAGTCACAAGTGTAACTTTTAATATTAGGCCTCAGAGATAACAAACACTGTGTTTGGAATAGGAAACTAAAGGCATTAGGTGTATATCATAGTGCAAGTTACAAGGTAAAGAAAACAAATACTGAGCAAGCATTTGCCAGTAGAACTACATAAAGGATGTTAAAAGTGCAGATGGGTAGAAGCATTTTAGTTTGACTCTTCCCATCTTAGTTTTTTGCAGGGAACAAAAGTTTTGATGAGGTTAGAATGCTATTATACTGAAGATCTGAGAGAAACTGAAGGTTTCTCTTGCTAGTAGTGATGTCATTCAATTAAGGTATGATACCTCTTGTTTAAATCCCCCCTTGTGTGTTCTCACAGTCAGATATTTGTGTCTCAGTATGTGACTTAATCCCATTGCTTGCAATGGTTTGGAGAGAGTCTACCTTTTGTTTGATTTGCTTCTGGAGAAATACACTGCATGGATCAGTTCTACTTGCCTTCAGAATAGTTATAGCCAGGAAGTAAAATTTGGCAAAAGAAAGAAAACCAGTACTGAAACTATATTGCGATACCAGTTAGTTCAACCTCTCCTCCTCCAAAGCAGGATCAACAGTACCTTAAACTATTCCTGACAGAGAGGAATTTATCTTTCCCCGTGGTTCTTTAAGCACCAGACAAAAGGATTCTGATTTTGCCTACAGCAATGTAGTATCCTTTCTGTTTTGCCAAGCCACACAGCAGCGGTGTTTTGACTTTATCTTCCTTGAAAAATGGAGTTGTCAGCAGAGGATGATTATTTATTATAGGTTATACAGGTAATAACATCAGATAGCTTCCAGGCTAGCATACTGCTTGAACTATACGAACATCAATAAGACTGCAAAAATGAAAAGTATGTCTGGAAGTTTCCTTTTAGTGCCAGATAGACCGAGTATGACAAAACTGTTCCATGGTTGTGCCTGTTGTTATCAGGAAAGCAAGTTGCTCCTTTCCACTGCAGTCTGCCAGAAGCTGTTTCTGGGTTAATAAGTAAGATTTAAGACTTGTTCAGATTTTCCTTTAGTCTAAAAGAAAGCAGCATTCTATCCCTTTGCATAACAATGATTTGTAAGTTTGTGCTCACTCACAAGACCATTCAATGACAGATGCCAATACATTGATTTTATGTAGCTAATGGGACAGCATGCAAAGACATAAAGTGCATACAAATAACTATACTTTCAATATAATCCTGGAGTAGGGCAGATTTTTTTACTCTTTTGCCCAGGAATATCTGAAGACTAGGGAACGCAGCATCCATTTCTATGTACAGCTGCACTACCCCTTCATCATTTACCTGGGATTTAGAGATGCATTCACTCCAGCCCTTTAAAATTGGAGTAAGCAGCCCCAGGCATAACTAGAACTCTTTTAAAACCCAAATCAAATGTTGCAAATTTTGGTTAGAGTAGTAGTGCTAGGCACTTCTCCAATGCTCATGCAATATTTTATTTTATTTTGGGACTGAGTCCCTACCAAGTGCCATAGTTCTTGAACCAGAAGAAAAGATATCTTCAGGTTAAAATGTCACTGTGCCCATCAATCACACTTCAATGAATAGCTGTAGTTCACAAGTTATTCAGCAGTGCAATGAATAATTCCAGTCTAGAACTTTTCTAAGAGTTCCTTATATTATTATGTCTGAGACTAACCAAGACAAGTTGTGAGTTTCTATCTTTCTAAAAGGTCTTATTTCATGAATATAGAGGGACGAAATTCAGAAATACAAGAACTGTATAATAAAATGGTGAATCTGGTTTCAGAGCCAAAGCATACAATTACCCTGTACTGACAAAAGCTTCTTTCTGGCAGCCGCATATTCTTGTCCAGTGTGATACAGCAGCATACTTTACTGACAGTAAAGTGTGTAGCATACAAAACTGAGGAGCACTTTTTAACAGCTGACAGTACACATGGGTACGAAACACAGGGCTACTTTGTTTCACATGTGCCTAGACAATTATCTCCTAATGGATGGAAAGTATTTGATGTCATTGGTCATAGAGTATATGGGGTACGGAGCACAGTAGTACTCTGGTCCATGATTCAGGTGGTGCTTCAGTATTGTCTTCACTACTGCCTTAAGAAATATTTTCAGAGAGATTACCTTTTTTATTATCTCAAACCTGAAAGCATTTTCTTCCACTTTTCTTCCCCTTCTCTCTAAAATTATCATGATACAAAAGTGTGGTTTTCAGTATAACAGTTACAGGATTCTACAACTGTAATTTAGGCAGTTTATAGAAATAACGCTATTAAAATCCTTCATAACAGACTTCTTACATCTCAGATTTTGATGTCTGAATTAAAGATGTTTACAAATGAAAAGACAAAAGTAAAACTAGCCTGAGTAAAAGATTTTTCTTCTTGTAGTATACATGGAATTTTTTTTTTTTTTAATGTAATTATGGTGTTAATTCCCACAAGCTTTAGCCAGTAAGCACAAACGAAACCCCAGAAGATCCAGGTCTGACTGCTTATACAGTAAGACATAAACACAATTCCCCTTTACAAACCTATATTGCTATTGTTTTAAAACATTTTACTGTTCACATTTCTTTATAATATAACTGAATATTCTTACCATTTTCCGTTCATATTCAAGGTTAACATTTAGTCCTCTGAGAAAAAATATGCTTCAGAAACATGTTCATTATCCTCATTTGCCCACACCAATCAAGTTTAATTGCTCAGTTAAATTGCCTGGTTACCTCAATTTGGAGACATTCAGCTGTTTCTATCCTTTATACTCACACCAATACTCAACTTTCTCTAACAATAAATGGCTGCTCTTCCATGCCTTTTGGCTAATTGTTCAATTAGAAGGGTGTGAGCAGTTCTGGCATTTGCAAGACGTGTGAAAGGCCACTTGTGAACACCCCAGGAAAACAGAATCAATGACATTTATACATTAAGCATTGCTTCTGTGCTTTATGATAGGAAGTGTATTGAAGTACACTAGGTAGAAGAACAACCTTTAAAAATAACATCCACATTATTTTTCCTATCAATGCCTCCAATTCAAATTTTCTTGGTTTTCTGTTTCAACTACACTGTTTTAACTGTCTCTCAGTAAATTCATCCTGCAGAAATATTTGCTCCCCCATCACTCGCGCTGAAGGCAATAGCTTCTACTCTAACTTTCAGCAGAGAGAATGAGGGACTTGGGGCTGAGCAGGCTTAATGTCAAAATTCACAGTGAACTTGACAGGCTGTAGGACCTACCTCAGTACCACATGCTTTATCTTGGAGCAAGAGATTACCATTACACTGAACGCCCCCATCCCCCACCTCTTTAGCAGACTGTGAAACAGGAGAGCATGTAGAGGACTGCTGTCTTCCAATTTGCTTTCTTCCCACCCTCACCCCCCTCACTCCATATTTCTTACCTGTTGGTTTTGGTTTTTCTTTTTCCTTCACTCATCTTCTGTTTTCATATGTGCTCTCTTTAGGTAACATTTTTCTCCCAACTCCTATCTTCTACTCCCCTTTGATATCGCTTTTCCTTCCTCTATCTTGATTCTTCTTTGTAAAGTTTCTTCTCTTTCCACCTCTGTTTTTTTGGTTCTTCCTTCTTACTCTTCCTTCCCCCCTGCTTCTTTACCCTCTTGTCTTACTTCTCTATTTCTCCTCTCTGAGGATTTTCTGCCTTTGGCTTTTTCCTGTAGATTAGGTTCAATTGTATCTTTCATGAATGCTGATTATTCTGGTCAGAGCTTTATGAGTATTACACTAGATGAATAACTCCTCATTTGAATTGTGCCTTGCAGCCATTTAGCAGGAAAGGAATGTCACACCCAACTTTGACTGACAGCTGATTGGCAGGCAAGAAAAGCAGCCACCATCTCTCATGGGATTGCTCAGAAGCTTGGAGAGGGAGATAAAATGTCAAAACAACTGTGATCTATGGCCTTTGCTAAAAGGCTTGAGAGATCAAACTAGATCAGACACAATCCCCTTTTAGTTTGGAAAACGAAGCTTTATTGTTTCTGCTTTGAATGTCACCATCAATAGCATGATTTCTACATTCTGCAAGGGGGACTCCTATAGACCGTGGCACCTTGGGCAGTGTAGACTCTCCATAGACTTACCACAGATGCATTAGCTCTTCAATTCACATAAAGGTTGTTACCTACATGGGGGTCTGCTGCTCAGGGAGGTGAATATTCTCATAGTTAAGCTGTGCCTTTTTTTTTTCATTATTGTTTTTACAGACCGTTTTCTAACTGTCAGCATGCTTTGAGCTTAGAAATCTTCAGATGCCTTTTGCTTCTTAGTGTGTAAGCACAGGGAGCTTCAGCCCTTTGTAATAGCATGGCTTGTGGTATTAAGGTCATGTTAGAGAGTCCACAAAACCTCATCAGAAAATGGCTGCAAGCATTGTTGTGTGCTTAATAAAAATGGGAAATGGTGGGAAATAAAAAGGGAGATGGTTGCCTTTTGCTGAGTAGAATCCTCACCAAAATATGTGTATTGTGAATCCTAAATATTTTGGACCAAAAAGTTTTCTGTTTTTTATACTTTGACTTTAGCAAAATTAATGAGCATGAGGGAAGATGCTTATTACAGTTTAAAGCTAAAAATCTAGCCTAGACAACTCTGTAATTAAGCTGCATTATTTCCAGCCAAAAATAAAAAGGAAAATCTTTAACATAATTAGGCATGATTTGCCATGGGATTTACTGGTTAAATGAGGAACTTCCTGTCTCTGATTACAATTTGAAGCTGAAGTGTAGTAACCAGTGCTTCTAAAAACAAAATACAGAATGCATATGTAAGAATCTTACCTTGCCAACATATTGGTAGTCTGTTCCTGTGTATTCCTCCAATAAAAAGAATTGATTCCACATCCAGCTTCTTTTGGAGCGATGGAGGTCTTGCCTGCTGTTTCCAGACAACACCAAAACTTTTCCCTTTTCTGGAAAGCCAGTAGTCCTTTGGGATAATGTAGTTAAGAAAGTTTGGTGGGGCTGACCGGCCCAAAACAGCAGCCAGAAGCAATGGTAAGTTCTCATCATGGCAACAGAAGAAGGTCTAAATAATGGGGTTTTGTCTTGTCCTCAGATTAACTTACTTTACTGCACTGAATCCAATCTCATGCCGTCTTCCTTCTTTAAATAGTCTTTGTAGTCTCAAAGAATATCTGAAAAGAAAAATAACAACTTTTTTGAGCATTTTCAAAGGTACTTAACATTCAGCACTACAGCAAATAAGTAAAAAGAAGTAGAATAGTAACAGTGATTGTTGAAAAGCTGAGCAGTTTCTGGTTCAAAATGTTGCAAGCACTACTTCAAATAATTTGAGTGAATTTATACTGAGTAGGAAGAAGGAGTCACGATGTTTGTGTTTTTTTTTTTTTTGTTGGGTTGTGAGTTTTTTCTCTTTATTTAATTCTATTCATCAACTAAAGCAAACCAGGCATTTATCTTTTTGCTGCCTGAACTTTGGGATATAACTGATTAGTTTCTGATTGGTAATCTCAATGAGGTTACCTCCTTATGTGAAAGAAAGGCTAGCAAGCCTGCTCACTGTCATCCCAGGAGGCATTCTGTTGTTATAGTTATGGGCTGAAGAGCCTGAACTTAGATAACTCCAGGATTTTTCCCTCACATGCAAGGCATTGTCCCTTTGAATTCATTTAAGAAGGGTCAGGCAAACAGATAAGTGAATTGAATGTGCGTATTTGTTAATATCTCCCACATACTAGCCTGTTTGATACTGCACAGGAAGTGGACATTCTGGTTTTCTCAGTTACTGAATGAATTTTGTACTGACTTTTAGATCTTTAAATGCATAATTATATATGTTAATACTTTTATTAATAACTTTGAAAAAAAAAATATGCTAGTTCATCTTTACCTGTGGGCTCTTACTAGCTACTGCTTTCTACTATTAACACTAAGTATCTGTGCACCTACAAAATAATTATGAAAATTATCCCTATCTCTGAAGATTGCATGATTTCTTTTCACCAAAAAAAAAAAAAAAAAGCTACACATATAGTACCAGGGTACAGTGCAGACAGTTCTGTTTTTTTAAAATTTGAAAGCTTCTTTTCCAGAATAAGAATTATATTGTCTGTCTCAGGTAACCAGTCCTGCAAAATGCCTAATGAACGAGCTTAGGAACATTTTATAATGTGAAGAAATCAGAATTATTTGACAGAAACATTCCACCACATAATTTTTTCATAAATACTTTGTTAAATTTTTAATCTGAACAGATCCATACTCTTAGAGAAGTATCATTTAATTAATTTTTATTTAGTTTTACACAAATGCTCTTTGAAAAAATTAATTTTTTCAATATTCTGATCAAAGCCCAATAAATCATTCACAAACTTCAATGCAGCAGCTCTCAATACTTGTAAATAAAGACTGTGGAATGACAGTCAAATTGAAATAGACTTTTTAAATTTGTTCTATTCTGTGTTTTCATGCAACACTACTTGGATCATAATCTATACCAAAGGCCAATTTTTTCCCGATGTGTGTTTGGGTTTTTTTAAAGATGTAAATCAGGCAGAATTTAACCTTTAAGCTACACTGATGGAGTTAAAGCATTTGCAATGCCTTGGGTTAGCCACTCTCCTAGTCATCATTGTTCTTAGTAATTGTATAATATAAGCTCAAATCTCTTACATTTCCTTTTAGTAAATAATTTTCTTAGCTTTTAGATGAATAGTAGGTAATGGAACAGGGCTGTTCAAACAATAATTTTACTGCTTCACAAGGTAAAATACTGTAAAAATGTAAGGAGTCAGTTTTTCAGCATTAAGAGGAAGAATGGAAAAGGTACAGTTAATTCTGAAGCAATGTAGTTTCCTCCAGAGAAGAGGGAAGGTTTCTAGTTAGCTCTCATTAATGCCAGTGAACTTTCTGCAGGTAAAAACAACTGTGTCCTGTAGGTCATGGGAGCCATGTCCACATAAGGCTCTGAGTGTTTTGAGGTAGACACAGACACACAAGGTTATACACACATATATGTAAACATGCACACACAGAGATACAACAGCAAGAACAGACCACCACAAGAAGACCTCCTCAGAGGAGGAACAGAAAAAGCCAGCATAACTAAGCTTTACAATGTGTTCAACAATTGCCTTCAGTGCTATTCATGGAGCACTGGCAAGTAAATGTGCAGGTCACTAGAGAGGGACATGGGCAGATTCAGATACCAGGAAAGGGATTGCTGAGGTGGCTTTAACTCTCTCTCCATTCATAGTCTCTCTTACCCTTCTCCTGTACCCTTCTGACCCATGTAGGGTCTTGTCCTTTATGACTCTGCCAACATCCACCCCTCTAACCCCAGCGCTGGGTGGAGCTGATCTGATGGGCATCTTCCCTGACTTGATATAGAAGAAGAGATTATGTCTCATGACTTCTGTGCTCTTGCTAGGATGCTTTGTGGGGAGGTTGAGGCCTGCCCAGGTGGGTTAATTAGTGCCCCAGCAACAGCATCCCTGGCAAGCTGCCATGTAGCAGCATGCCCATCATGATCTGTGCTCAGAGTACAGATGTGAAAAGACAGATAGGATGGTAGCTCTGGCTGTGTGCATGTGGCTCGCCTTTTTGGGGAGGCAAGGCCTGAGGTAAGGAGCGCAGCATATGAACAAACCTATTATTTTGCTATTAGTGAAGTCTGCATGGATTGCTGAGGCATGAGGGAGTGAAAATTATCATTTGACAGGCTCCCCCAGTGCTCATCTCATTACCCCTATGGACAAACCCCGCAGCAGGGCTCCATACCTCTGCTCCTGCATATAACATTTCCTGAGCAGTGCTGCCTGGAGCAGCATTACCTAGATAGGATTTGTGCCAGCCTTTCAAAGGATCAGTCCTTCAAATGCGAATTGCCAGGAAACAATTATTCCTACGGGGGAATTTTGTGCACTTGAAGTTAGCTATATTTCACAGCTCTGATGTCATGGGAGAGGTTTTATAGTGGCTCATGCTGAAATATAGCTTACAAGAATGATATCATAGCTGTGAAATACAGCCTTTTACTCTTTTCTGCAGAGATGTGTCCAAAATGCTGAAATAAGGGCATGATCCCATAATATCCTTCTTCTATCAGTAGTCTTCATGAAGCAGCAGAGCAGCTAAGGCCCAGCAGTTTCCCGGTGAGTGGCAAGAGATGAAACACACCTTTGCAGACCTTGGATTAAGTGTGCAATTGGGCAAGTACCAACTGAAGTCCAGTGTGTCATTGCCCTATAGGTACTGATAACTATTTTATGAGTCACAGTGATAAATTAAGGTAAGTGAATAAAAAGGGCAGGGGCACTATACTGTGAGATAAGCTTTTAGTGAAGAGTGAGCTCCTGTGGCTCCTAAACATCATTTTATGGCCCAGGCCCAATGTCTTGTGCTGCAGGGAAGTTTCTGCAATGCAGTAGTTTTTCTCGTGCAATCTCCTTTATTTTGAAAACAAGTCATTCACCAGGGATATATTATTTTCTTTAAAGGTAGATGTGCAAATATAACTAATGCGACCTTGGGACTGGGCTAACATTTCTTTGTTTTCTTCACAGCGCTCAAAGACAGGCAATAAGACAAAAAGGGCTCTTTAAACATGGCATTTCTCAACTATCAGCTGGTTGGGGAACTCGCTGTGTTAATCAGCTGTCAAGAGTGAAAAACAATTTTACTGTAGAACAGCCTCAGACAAGTGGCTTAGCTCTGTCAGCTGAAATATATAGCAAATCTGGGCTTTTTACAGGAGAAGAAGGAATCTGCATAACCAAGCTAAAAAAAAATCCCAGTCTAACTTTAGGTATGATGATTGTTAACATAAAAGCAATGTCACTTGCAGTCACAGAACTGTCTTTGGTATGACAAGTTGCAGATTTAAAGTTTATGTTCATGTCTCTTTGAAGGATCAAAACCTTAGACAATTGCTTAATCACTATAAATATCAACTTGCCTCAAAATTATTTGCCTTAGGTGATTCATACTCAAACTTTCTATTCACCCTCTCCCCTACCATCTTGTTAATGTAGGAAATGTCTTAATGCCACCAATGCGGGAGTTCAGTGCAAATTTGCACCCTTCCAGAGAAATATTTAAATTATTTCAACTATAAATCAAAGACAATATGCATCTATTGGAGTCACTCATACGAATCCGGGAGCTCTGCCTTGGAGACGCCTTTCTGGCAGAGAGATCCAGATGTAGGTTCTTGACATCAGGAAGCCCAACGAGGTTCCACCTCTGCTACCATTCAGCACTGTGGGTTGTGTTGTACTTCACAGCTAGTGGTTAAATAAACCAGACTAACAAAGAGCTTTACCATGACAGGCATCAGCAAGGAGATGGAAACATTTTTTCTTCATTCCTTTCTGCTCAGCCTGGAGAAGAGAAGGCTCAGGGGAGACCTTGTAACAGTCTTCCTGTACTTAAAAGGGGCCTACAAGAAATCTGGAGAGGGTCTTTTTACAAGGGCATGTAGAGATAGGACAAGGGGTTGGCTTGAAAGTGAAATAGGTAGATTCAGATTAGATATTAAGAAAAAAATCTTTACTGTGAGTGTGGTGAGGCACTGGCACAGGTTGCCCTGAGAAGCTGTGGATGCCCCATCCCTGGCAGTGTTCAAGGCCAGGCTGGACGGGGCTTTGAGCAACCTGGTCTAGTGGAAGGTGCCCCTTCCAGTTGCTGGGGGTTTGGAACTGAATGATCTTTGAGGTCGCTTCAAACCCAAGCCATTCTGATTCTACAATAACTCTCCTCCCTCAATAGACTCTCAAAGGAATATGATTTATAAAGTGTCCTACACTCTGCACTTGAGGATAATTTCTTTTTCAGAACCCATGCATTCAATTATATTTCTGTATGTATTTATACATCTTGGACGATACGGGGTCCTGGTTAGAAGATTTTAAATAGCCTATAAATATGCCAACAACCATCAGCGTATCTAAAGTTTCTGACGTACATAATCTTTATTCAAACAGAAGTGTCAGTAAAATAAATCTTTTATTCCCTAGCCATCTAGGTAGAGTTTCATTGTGTGAGGGTTGGGTACAAAGCTTCACATGTTAGTATTAAGGTCCATTAGTACACTGGTATGAATGCTAATTGTATTTTCAAGAATTGATAATGTGCTGTTATTCTCACACAGAGACTGAATGATCAGGTGAAAGTTAATTGATGATGTGGCATAATAATTTAGGAAGCTGAGCATGGGAAATGTTTTAGGTTTTCAGGTGGTTCTGATTTATGGTTGTTGGAGGAAAGACACAGACTGGTCCCTGCCAACAGCCATACTATATGAAATCTGTAGCACCACTTTTGGAAGAAAAGGAAGGTTCTGATCTGTAAGCTTTAGTTTATATCTATTTTTGTAGAAGATGGGAGGATGCACTAAGAATATTCTGACATCATATCTTCTAGATGCTGACCTAGCCAGGCAAACTGGCGGTGCTTAAATCCAAAACAATTCTACAGAGCAGACTGCCAGCCACAATAACTGGACTGCAGTCTTCAGCTTCACAGTTACCCTGTGCAGGAGAGTCAATTGGTAGTCCCCTGGTGAGACCATAGAGTCTTCATATTCACACAGTCCTGCAGGAAGGACCTTCCCTTGACTCAAACATTAGGTGCTGGTGTTTAACTTATCAAGCCTAAGAGAGAGGAAGACATCAATACTTCATTGTCAAAGCCTGAGGAATGAAAGGTGAGGAAAGCATTAATGGGCAAGGAGGATAATGGTCAAATTATCCTCCTGTGGTTGCTATATGATGTGTAACAGTCTGTGGTATGGAATGAGGCATGACTGGTAACAACCCGGCGATCATTTGCTTGGATTTTACCTTGTTGCAAAGCCCTGCTAAACAAACAATGTCCAAGTCCCTAAGAGAACTATAATGACTCAAAGAAGTCAAGGACCCTACGCTGTCCTTGGAGCTGTCCTTGCAAATGTAAAGTATATGGCTCTGCTACCCCGCAGGCAAGACTGCAAGGAAATGATTAAAGCTGTTGGAAAAACTGCAGAAAAATGACTTTCTCATTGGGGAGGGAGAGGTAAGGTTAAAGTAGCAATAGTTGCACAAAGAAAAGGAAGTATTCCAAAAAGACAGAGGCTTCCAAATTTATCATATTCATTTATTTTCAGTGTCATATTCATATATTTTAATATATCATATTGATGCATTTTCATATATAGCAAAGAATTCCTTGCTAGATCTTCAGTAATAGCTAAGATTCATGTGCTCAGAAGCTGTAACACTGCAGACTTGTCTATAATTGACTTGAACTTAAAAAGCAGTTGTTGAGTTTGAGCTTACTTTGCAATTCTGTCTCTCTTATGACCAGTCAGATCTGAAAGTCTCTATCTAATAATTTTCTCAAGTCTGAATTGGCTTTTACAGATCTGAAATAAAAATGATCTTTTTCCTTCATTGTCCATGAGGCGTTCCTTTGTAAATATGTCATAGATTGAAAAAAAAAAAAAAAGAAGGTCATTTTTTCACTGTAAAGGTAGCTGATGGAATTTTAATCTTCTGATGTTCACTTTTTTGATATCTTTGTTATATAAACCCATATACTCTAGTGATCATTCCTGTAAATACACCTCTGAAATAACAAAACAGAACAGAGTCAAGAGAGATTTCAAACTGAAAGATTTGTGGGTTTAAACTAGAGGTACTTTATGAAGACATCAAGTACACAATGTAATCGCAGCCAGCAGTGGTTGATTATAGTGTCTTTCAAAGTCATTCTTTTTTATTCAGTTCTCTCAGCAGGAAAAAAAGATCCAGAACTATAAAAATACCTAAATGCAGCAAAAATGCTAAGATTACTACCTCCATCCTGCATTGGGATCTATCAACATGGTGCTTTTGAACAATGCAACTGCTTTAACTCTAATGGACCTGGATGCACACAAACACCAGGCTTCACAAGAGCACACGCTGACAAAAGACAGAAAGTGAGCAGTGTATCTTCTTCTTTAGGTCATGAATGGCACTGGCAAAAGATGACTGTTCAGTAGCTGGGGAGTGAATTGTTGATGATGTTTGTTTGCTCTCAGATATTTTGATTTTTACAAGACTTTTTACAAGAGCATGAAGGTATAGGACAAGGAATAATGGCTTGAAACTGCAAGAGAGTAGATTTAGATTATTAGGAAGAAACTCTTTACTGTGAAGGTGGGCATCCACTGGAACAGGTTGCCCAGAGAAGCTGTGGATACACCATCCGTGGAAGTGTTCAAGGACAGGTTGTACAGGACTTTGAACAACCTGGCCTAATAGATAGCGTTCCTGCATGTGGCTGAGGGGGGGTTGGAACTAGATGGTCTTTACAATCTCTTCCAACCCAAACCATTCTATGGTTTTATTTTATTTATTTTTTACCTGGCATTTGGAAGAGCCTTAGTATCATCTTGTTTCAAGTTGCCCACTCTAAAGTTCTTGATCTAACCACGCTGGGAGTGTATCTTCTATCCACTGTGCATAAACACAGAAGATATAATAATGGCACAGAAAAGGAAATATTTTTTCCATTGTACAGTTGCATTAAGTGACTTTTCTGTGGTTGTTCAAAAATATCTGTGGTGGGTCTGGAACCTGGATTTGGATTTCTTGAGGCATACAGCAGCATTTTAATCACAAGGTTATTCTTATTTTCTGATGGTATGCCAGTCCAAGGCAAAATATCTGTGCTTTAACCACAATGTGCACCCTTGCTGCACATACTGCCTGGATGCTGGTATATGCTGGAGGGTGTGTGTGAGACTGTAGCTGGAGCACATGGAAAAGGAAACTGAAGTTCCCTGGATGTGCAGGCAAGAGCAATAACTGCTGCAAGAGCAGCAACCTTATGCAGGTGCTACAGCCTAGTCACCTCTGCAAGCAGCTATATGGAGGAAGAAGGATTGACCCAGCTCTAGCTGATCTGGTCCTCTTTATGTGCTACCTCTGCATGGCATTAACAGGAAGCCGGGTGGGTCTCACGAAGAGCTTCTAGCTTCTTCTGCCTTCTGCAGGAGATGTGGGGACAGGCCTTCACAGTAGGAAGAGTTTTCACTGTTCCCTTGCAGTGTGAAACATTCTGCTAATGCTGTGTTATAATATAAAATGGGGGACAGGTGTGCGACTAGTAGGTAATACAGATTAAAACTGTAAATTACATTAAGTTGTTCCTTGATGGAAAGAAGACTAAAACAGTTAAGCCACCAACTACGTTTACTAGAACAAATCGGTAGCACTCCTACTGCTGTGTGTATCTGTTACATGGGTCTTTTATTCTTGATCAATACCTTAATGTTAAAGAGTGGCAAATGTGCATGGAATCATAGCCAAAGGATTTTCAGCAGTACCAAAACTATCCTTGAAGCCATGAAACCTTATTCCTTGTTGCAGTACTTGAGGGAAGTCTGCAGTATTGTGATCATGTGAAAGTTACTGTTGTTTTCAGACACATTCTCATGGTTTAAACCCAGCTGGTAACTCCACCATGCAGCCACTCACTCGCACCCCCTCTTTCCCACCTCAGGTAGGATTGGGAGGAGAATCAAAAGCTATCATCAAACTTGTAGTTGCTTATATAAAGTTGAAGTTTTCCCTAATCTCTTTTATTTATTTATTTTAGAATAGGGAACTAGGCAGGTTCTTCAAAGCAGAACTGTCATCAAAAAGAAATTCAGTCTAACTTATGCATTGAAATTTGATGTCTGAAAAGGAACCTAGTCTCCCTATGTAGTTAATAGAAAGTGAAAGGCTCTCGGGTGACTTGAAATGCCTAAGTTAAAGCATTTTGTCTCTTCACAGAACAAACTACATGGTTTGAATACCTCTTCTGTTTTATTTTTTTAGACTCTGTTACATGAAAGTCTCCTAAACAAGAGCTTAGAAGTGATCAGTGACATCTTAGTTTTTATTGTAAAAAAAAATAGATCTATTTTAAACAAGACTCTGTTCTAAGAAACATATGAGGTTCCACCACCCAAAAATATCTAGTAAGGGAACTATCCCAAATATTCAGATACATTAAAAAAAAAAAAAAAGTGAGCTTCTCCCTGAAAATTGTTTCTGTCAGTGTAGGTGGGATATCCTGCTTTGTTTTTTCCATGCACACTCAGACTTGGGTGCCTAACTATGCCATCAGAGGAAAATTAACCACAAGCTTTCACAAGTGAGACAGAACCATAGACAACAAGCCCTTTCTGTGCTGATCAGCAATTACTCAAAGCCAAGGTGTCAGCAATACTCTCCAAACACAAGAGAAAAATCTGGGCTTGCAGCTGCTTCAGTGGCATTGCAGTTCTCCCTCAAGTATTGCAGTGTGATAATGAAGGCAGAGGCTATACTGCCACGTGCATAGCCAGGAATAAAAAGAAAGGAGGAGACAAGGTTTCTTTTTCAACAAGCACCGTTGTATCTTCCTATAAAAGACTATTTTTGACAGTAGTAATTAGGCAGTTCAATAACGGGCACAAGTAAAAGAAAATTCTTTGACAGGAATGTTTTAGGCGGTGTACATTGTTGTTAAACAGGGTATTAATTTCTAAAACCCCGATTTATTCCCTACAGCAGAAACCCACAGACTGAGATAACAGAACTGTTATAGCAAGTGGTACAACTGAAGGCAAACAGGGAAGCAGAGTTCACCCGATTCTAATTTAGGCATGTTAGAGCCTATGCACTTTTCATATGTACAAAAGAGACTGTCCTTTTTTTTTTTTTTTTTTTTTTTTTTTTTATTTAGAACTGTCTTTAACTTCAATAACCACAATCCTACCTGCTGTTGCTACTGTCTGGCTGTTTGTTTGTTTGTTTGGGGTATTTTAGTGACCATAATCTCTTTTGCCTGCTTTTTGCATTTCCCCCCAAGACACTTTCCTTGCCACTCCCATTTCCAGCATGCCCCATTTCATCTGTGGTAGAGCAAAGCCATTGTTTGTCTTAAGCAGTTTTCCATTTAGCAGCTGCTGTTTGCTTCTTTCTCTCTGCTAGAGGCTCAGTGCTCACTATATTTTTCTTTACTTCTTGACAGAAACATATGCTAATTTCCTACTCTGAAGTTAGGCAAAAACAATCACTAGGTGAGACATAAGGTACTGGACTGGGGAGGATAGAAATAGCTAAACTTTGGATCTGTATTTGATTGCCAAGGGCTTTCCTATTGCTCATAGACTTTCATGGTCATTTACCACTGTGAAATGGATGCAGAGTGCTGCCAAATCAAATGCTGCAATGCTCGGCTCATTGTAGGCAACCGAACTCCATTTGTGCTAGCACGTTCCAACAGGAGCAATCAACTGGAAAATAGAGAGATACCCATTAAGGCTCATTTCATTACGAATGTGCTATTAAAAGAACCGTAGATTAGTAGGTCATGTCTCTTTTTCGATGAAAGAGTCTATTATTTCTTTGATCTTGATAGTAACTGGCTGCACTAAGTGGCTACAACTTCTTCAAAAGCTTCTTAATGTTACCTCTGTTAACTGCAAAGCTTAAGAAGCTGTAGCAAAAGACAGGAAGGCTAATGCAGATCTGTTGGCCTCCTTTGAGAGATATCATAGCCTACGTGGCAACCCATTAAGGATCTAGGAGATCTTATCAAGCAGGGCTACACTGGATGGCAGAAGGTCTGGAAGACAGATGGCAGGAGGACTTACCTTTGGCAAGTCCTTCTGGGCTATCCTCATGATAGCATTAGGAATAGCTGTAGCAGTGAGAGGAACTGACCATTTCCAAGTAACATCAGTTACTAGGAGTGGGTAATGACTTTAAATGGGAATAAGGCTTGCCTAAGGTTCATTCAGGGTGAATAAATACCAAGCCATGGTGGCAGGGATGTTCTAGCAGTCTGACTAGTAGAACATTCTTGTCCAGGCAGGATGATACTCATTTATCCTACAACTTCAGGCCAGAAGCATCAACACTCTGCCCGTGACTGAGGCAATAAACTTTACCACTGCAGTGTGTATTTCCAGCCACGATGACTCATTACTTAACTGAGGTTTTGTGAACAGTGAGTGATGTTTCTGAAACTCTTGAAGTTTCTTGAATAGGAAACATACATACTTGCTTTTCAAATCACTAATCTGAGAGGTGGCTTTTTTCTTTGACAAGGGCCTTTTAATATGTTTTTGCTAGTAATTTTATGTTTCTCAGAATATGAAAATGTATAAAAGAATAATGTTACTTGTGACTGAATAGCTTCTGAAGTATTTAATAATGCCACTTTTGTCACTAGTTCTTTGAAAAAATTTAATGAGTTGTTTAATTAGGAATATTGAGGAAATTTGAACTAAACTATTTTTTTCCCTCTCTTAGTTCACACAGTTCTGCATACATACACTGCGAACAATAAATACTATACAGGTGACTAATCCCTTTGCTTGTATTAAAGCATACTCCTACGGGCATTGAAACCAAGAGGAAAGTTCCTTTCAATGTTACGCAGTCACATCCCTGTAAACATTTCTTCTTAGGAGTGAAAAAAAAACCTGGGAAAGATTCCAACCTGAGTTAAAACAGTCAGTGTTCATAGTATTGTTAAATTTTTTGCTACTGTATGTGGAATGTTTTGGGGATTAAACGCAGTCTATATTTTTTGGAAGTGGGGTCTCTAATGGAATTACTGAAATATTGCCCTTGTGTAATGAAGACAATGAATATGTTGCTTTATTTTTAAAATCTGTCCCAGACAGACCCTTTGCTATTGTTTTTCATGGAAAGGAGGGGTAGTCATGCTACAAATCTTAGTTATACTGTTGATGCTAAATAACTATGTGACCATCGTATGCAGCAAATTGAGGATTAAAAGCTTCCAGGACAGCCTTGCAATTATGTTTTAGACAACTGAAGGAGCTAATCCTAAAAATATAAAAAGTGTAATGCAAGTGGTTGTTCTTGGTCTGGGATTCAGCTGAACATTGCTCTATGTAAGCCACTGAAGAAGGCAAAATTGGCCTTCTTTCCTCAGTACAGTTTTGGTTTTGATTCTGAATTAATTCCGTGGAATTGCCAGGATTGATAGCCAAGATCAAAAATGCTGGATAAGTACACTGGGAGGAGCAGAATTAAAAGAAACTATTTCTGCATAATTTGTGCTTTCATGCCTCTAAACAGCTGTCTCTGTTTAAAAAAACAAAGAGATACTAATCTGGACAAGAGATTTCTTATTTCAGAAAATCCCTTTCATCTAAAAGGCATTCCCCAGAGCAGTTAATGCTCAAGAAATGCATTTCTAGTACAAAATGAAACTTGACCAACTGAGGTGTTAGTACAATCCCTGACACTACTCCTTATATGAGAGAGGGGTAAATCTACTATTCTTTCATTAGTGGAAAGACTGCTCTATATGTTTAAGTATTTTCTTGAGCCAAAACTGAACTTCTCTGATGCTCTTACAAAAAGTGGTAAAGAGAAACAAACAGCCTCAGTCTAGTTGAAACTGAGAATTTTATGTCGTAAGAGCCAGCATGTCACTCCTTTTATTTTTTTACATTTCTTAGTTCTACTATTGCTTCTTTCAGTTGTCACTATTTTTACTGACAAAATTTTGGTTGGCCTGATTTTAATGGCTACAGCTGAAGACAGTGGAACTTAAATACCACATAAAGTGACTAAATGTTTACTGACTGTATCTAGAGAAATCCATGCTTTTGCAATAAAGTATGCATTTAATTAAATCTCAGACATTCCTAAAAATTACACTTATTTGCACTCATAATATGTTCCAACCCAGCATTTTAAATATTACATGCACTTCTAGCGCATCGTGAGTGTTGTCAGCTTAGGCTGCTTCCTTCTGGAGGAGTAAAAACTTCCTTCCTGCCAAGGTCACTTAGCACTGATCCTGAAGTTCCCCTTTCTGCTTTCCTGTTTTCTTCTCATCTTTAATTCTGGGCAAACTAAAGAAAACATAAAATTGCCAGATTGCCCTGAAGGGTTTATTCACCTATCTAAGGTACCCACATTGTCTCAATTACCAAGGATTTTGATCACTTAATAATCCTTATTGTATTCATTTCTGAGTAATTTTGTGAGACTTGCAAAGCTAGCATTCCTGAAGATAGAAACAGAGTGAATGTAAAGACCAGACCTTCAAAGGCATTTAGAAACCCAACTCTTACTGCAATCAGGTCAATGGCATTTAAGCCTCTTATTCCATGATATTTTAGCACTAATTCAAAAAAAGAGAACAGTACGGACACTGAAAAATCTGAGGAATCAGTATAAACTGAACATGGATAAACTCATACTTACATATGAATTTTTCTCATTACTCTGTAAGTTTTCATGTATTCCAACTCAAGTCTTAACAACTTTGTTTTTAATGATGTTTTCTTTAATAAGCTTTAAGACATTTACAGTTTTATGATATTTCTCACCTGATGGATGAAGATAAATTTCAAAACAAAATCAAAATTACACCAGCAGCTTATTAGCTCCATATATACATTATCTGTTGAATTGATTGTCTTGTAATAAAATGTTGTTTCTTCAGTTACATAACCAATCCACAATTAATCTTTTTTAAACCAGAAATTAGATTCTCTCTCCTACTTAAAGCCCTTGCAACTTAGCAACAATGTAGGTGTTATGGACATACAGGTAACGTGAGGGGAAGTCTGCTCTGGAGTTATCTGCCTCTGCTCCTTCCTTATAATCTCTAAACCAATACACCTTTCATCTGATTTACTGCAGGTTATTTTACACTGCAGGTTGTAAGATAATTTATTTTCCAGTATGGGCCCTTATAAAGCATTAGGGATTATGCAAGATTCAGGCTGTCTATGAAAAAACATGGTATTTCATTAAATGGGCAATTTAAGATTTATGATTTTAGATTTTCATTCCTTTCTGTTTTTAAATGCCTGAAGTTTTTCAGAAGTGTGATGCATTGTCACTTAGTACCATATTGCGAGTGTTGAGCTTACATGTGTGTATATATAGATATATATACACATTAAAAATATATATATTTATGCCTGCACCTGTGTGCTGTACACTACTACCTATACTAGCAATTCCTATAGTAACACTACTGTTGCTGGTGGGAACTGAACTTTGATTACAGTGCTGAATGGCTAAAGAGTGTCCTTGACGTTAGTATCCGGAATAGAATAGAGGGTTACAATCATAAGCCACTGTTCCTTGAAATCAACGTGTGACTCTATCAGATGTGAATGGAGCTGAGCAACTTCAGCTTGAAAGGAAACCTTGGGTGTTTGGAAGAATACCATATAACACTGCAGCTCATTTGGCTTTAACGGGAAAAAGATCAGGTAAGCAGAGTTCTACTGACAAAAGCATTGACATAATTGGTATGTACAAGAGTGTGTATGCATCAGCAGTACTAGAGTGAACACAGCTTTTGTAGCCTGCACCTTAGGAAATAAGATGTTAACACTGCTACTGAAAAATTGCAGATACTGTTTTACCTTAACTCAGGCCACTTCAGTCTTTGTCTGGTCATGAGATTATGCTGCTTATTTTGGCTGAATTGCCCAACGGGTGACTAATATCCAACTTATTTTTTGTATTGACTTCAGTCTGTGAAATTGCATTTCAGGAAATTATACCATGTAAGTTGTTCCAACAACTCCTAAACAATCATTCTGTAACTAATGTTGAGCACCAACAAAAAATACACTAGCAACAAACTGTGTGAAAACCCCAAGCAGACCGAAGACTGAAGAGATTGTACTATTAATGGGAATTAGCAATGATTAGATAATACAGACTATAAATGTTAGCATCATTGTAACTGGACTTAGAATAACTCTGATCCATTTTGATTTTACTGTTGAAATGTTAATTAGACTAACAATAAGCTCTAATTTTTGGGTTTGAAGAGAAGGTGTGTCTCCCTGTGCCAATAATGAGATTTTGACTGTAACATTCTTTGTCAGATGGGCAATTTTTATACACCAGAAGTGTGGAAAAGGGAAAATAATGAGAAGTAGCAGCAAGGAGAAAGAGGAATGGCAGCAGAGAGGCTCCTAGCTTGGCAGTGCTTCAGAGTGGAGACACAGCTGGTTATCCAGCTGTGAGCCTGGGACACAGCCAGACAAGGAAGACTCAGGGCACATCCCCAGATGTACACTTTCATTGAATTTATATTAAGCTCATGCCAGTGGCACTTTGACATATCAACTGGTATCACAAGGGGCAGTTTTTTCTCCAACCTGGCAAAGAATATTTGTGGGTGTCCCTCCCCTGTACTGTCTGCTTGGAGCAGCATTAGAGGTAGGGGACTGCATGTGGTCACAAGGTCTGTAGCTGCCTTCTTAGTCTCAGCATAACTTTTGCTTTTGAAGCAGCCCCCTATTCTTGGCAGTTTTGCACTGTAAGGACAAGCCCCATGGCAAAACAGGCAGCATCAATTCATTAGTGAAGGCTGACTGAAATTCAGAGGTGCAGCCTGTAATTTGGAGGTGCAAGAGAATTATGGGCAAGGGTGACTTCAAGCAGCCTTGCTTTCTGGCATGCTCTGGCACCTGAAGTGTCCCTTGACAAAACCTAAGCAGTCCCGGGGAGCTCTGTAGTCACTACAGCAGCCTGTGCTTTGCTGATTAGTCTCTTCCTCCCCAGATCTCTGCATCTAGAACCTGCAGTCCAAGATCACTCGTTCCCTGTGCTGATAATATACCTGAGCAGAATGGCTGGAGTTCAGTTCCTGTGCAAATTATGAAGTCGAGGAAAATGTGGCCTTCCTGGCAGTATCTGGGCCTTTTAAGGCTCCTTTAACAGCTCCTTAGTAAACAGGAAATCTGGGAGAGTGAAGGATTGCTCCCTATTCATATCCAATTCCAATGTAAGGTGTGACATACGAGTTGGTTTTCCCAATCATAAAAAAAGAAAAAACCAACATGCCTCACTGCTCTTGAAAGCTAAACAGGGAAAGAGAGCATTTCATTTCAGTGGAGTTGCATACCTGTTGAATTGACATGGTGGGGAAAGGGCTAGGTTGTGGTTCCTGTGCGGGCTCCCAGCTAAAAAGCACTTGAGCCATGTGTTCTGAATAAGCATATGAAGGAAAATGAGATGTTGTCAAGGAAGAATGGCAATGTCTGGCCTGCCTTGCCATTCTTTCTCAAATGGGAGAGTAAAATATATCATCCCTGCCTAACCTCTGCATATTGAGTTAAGCCTAACATTTGGATTTATTAATAGTACAGCTTCACTCCTCCATTCCCCCAGGTAAAGAATTCAATCTTTTTTCCCCAGGAGCTGCATTTTTATGCATACTTATGGGCAGGCAAGGTTTGCAGAAGGTGACTCCCTACAGAAAATGTGTGGCTTCTTAATGTCAGTTCTTTTCTGCATTTGCTGGAAGACCCTGTAGTAATCTGAGTGAATACTTGCTGTAGATTGATAACAAAATATGATGTCCTAGGAAGTATACACTAGATGGAACATGAGGGAAAAAGAATCCTCATTCCATTTAAAATTAGCAAAATTGTTACAAAATGGAGAGATTTCTCATTATTTTATGAGGTTATTTATACTTTTTTTTTCTTTTTCTTTTTTTTTTTTTTTATTGCAGCTGTTTAGTGAGTGGGATGGGAAAGAGACAAATAATTGATGCATGTGCTTTTTCTGACGTGGGGGGATGGAAGCCCAGCTTGTAGCTGAGGGAGAAAAGATTGTCAGTTGGTCTATTGTGCGAAGCTTCAACAAATTTCTACAGTGTGGAATCTACACTTTTTAAATGTCTGTCTTTTTCTTTCCCTCGATATGTGTGAATATAATACTCATAGTTCTAGGTGTGGCAGGAAGATGTTATAATGCAAAAATGCAGGAAGAAAATCAGAAGTAGAATGGGTCACCATTTTACTTCTGGACATTTCAGAGCCTGGGAGGGAGGGGAAAGGAGCAGCAGAGAACTTTGGCTTGGCCAAACAGAATTTCCCCTTGGGTTTCAAAGAGAGTGTATGTTGCCATTGCATCTTTTTCAGCCACTGTGAGGGGATAGTATCCCATGAGCACTCTAAATATCTAGCCCTATTCCTCATACTTTTGGTTGTGGCTTCTGCCTTTAACCTACAGCTGCACTTGGTTTAGTCACTACTAGGTTTTTTTCCTGAATTGTTCCTGATTGCACTTTAAAGCTGTTGCATCCTATTTTATTTTCATCCTCATAGTAGAAAGGCAAAATCTATAAATTCTATTTTAGACAAGGAAAAAAGCTCTGTATAATTTTTTAACTGATTTTATTCCTTATTGTTATTTATACACTTGATCTGCAACCACCCCATTCCTCAGCTCATCTCTGTACCAAATCACATCAAGTCTTAATGAGAAAATCTTTAGGGTGAGATCATAACAGATAAATAGCTGTTTACTCATGAGTCCTTTCTATTGTTTTCTTTGTGTGTGTGTGTGTGTTGTAGTATTTCTGTGGTTTGATAGGATCAAAATAGTCTGGCTTTTGTATTCCCATACCTGGTCACAGGCTATATGAACATTTTTCAAATTAAACTATCCACTCAGGACATGTATTAGCTCTCAAGGAGGCATAAAGGAAACATCCCAACCCAATGACTGCTGCAGATTGTGTTCAATAAAAGAAGAGTTGTAACTACACAAATTACCTTTGCTAAGCTGCAGGGTGCTGCAGAACTCCTGGAATGAGTTTTTCCCTGCCACACTTTTCATTCTCTCTGCTGGTTGTGAACGAATACAAATTAAGAAGAAATCCCTGAAAGAGGTTGTAGGCCTATACACATATCTTACAAGAGAATTGAGCTGCTCATGCAGCTAATTTTTTACACTGAAAAAAGTTTTAGGAAGAAAAGGATGTTACACCTTTCAGAAGCCTGCATGAGTAGGGAAGAAATGTCAGATGTTCAGCATAGCTGACTGGTAATTTCATTACAAGTCTTGAAATAATTGATATTTTAATTAAAGTTGCAACTCCTGGAGATGGGTGATTGTCATAGAATCTCCATTTTCGTTTAGGAAAGTGTGATTCTAGTCTGATGCTTGCCAAATAATATTGGGACACATAACCTGTGTCCTAGCCACCCCATAACTAGAATGCAATGAAAGCCAATCTGTACTTGCGGTGCCTTTTGATTGTTTGAGACAAAATACCTCTTGAGTGGGAAGGCAAACTAATACATGCTGGGGCCAGGCCCCAGATTTTCAACTGTGGCATGGTTAATTCTGGATATTTAAAATCAAGTTCTGAAACATGCTGAAATTGAGAACAGCAGATGGAAGAGGTTGTGGCAGCCTGTTGTGGAGAGGCGAATGGAAAGGGTGTGTGTGAAATACCTGTTGGGACCAGGAGAAGCAGAATAGTCGTAGCAAATGCTATCTGTTAGCTGCATCCCCAGGAGGAGCAAAAGCATGCTGCTCTCTGCCAGGGAATGAAAAGCTAAAAGAGAAAAATTGCTGTGTTCCCTTCTACTGACAAAAACAGTTTCTTGCAGGGATTGATTTACTTCATCTTTTGGCTCCAAAATGCTATTAAACAGTGTATTCAAAGCTGACTGATAAAATCTGGGCCCTACTTTCAGTGCATAGACAACCCAGATTCTCTCCAGATGTCTATGCCTGGCTATACCTGTTCTTTAACCAGTGGCATCCTCATTTTTAAAAAACCCTCTTGCTTATTCTTCTCTGTGAGAAGTGTTGGAAGGAACTGGTTGTAATTTGGCTTTTCAGGAGTAAAAGCAGGATTTTAACTGTTCTGACATACCTACAGGTCTGTTTTATTCCTCCTAGCAACTACCTTGTAGAGTTCCTCCTGCTGCAGAACTCTGGTAAATGAAAATGAGACCGGGAATTTACCTGCAGGAGAGATATATGTTGTCTTTTGGTTGGTTTTTTTTTTTTCCATTTGTGTATTTGCTATGAACAATAAATTTCAAAATGCTAAGAAAGAAGAACCAACATGAAAGGAATTCAAAACCCTTAGTGGAGTGTTGCCTTTAAAAAAGAAACATTTTGGCTTCAGGCCAACCATGCTGAGAACAAATGGAATAAAAATTCTCTTAAAATATTTAACATTACACAGTGGATTATACTGGATTACAAACAATCAAACATGTCTGTTTATTTTAAAAAAGACATGTCAAATACAGTTCTGTAGTTTTCATGTTTGTTTGTTACTACTTAATAATTTTTCAGTGAAAGCATCTTAATGGCCAGAAAATAATACTTTATTCCTTATTGGGTTTTGTCTTTTTCTTACCTTAAATTCTGAGCATTTCTTGCATGGACTTCAAGAAGAGCAGGGTGGAATCCATTTCCAATTAACAAATAGTACTTTCTTATTCCTTCTCTATCTCATGAAATAAGTTATGTTACACACACAAGGATGGACATGGAGTGACCCTAGGATGTTGCACTGAATCACTGGTGTGAATATAACCAGTTTTACATATAATCTGCTCTAGCATTAGTTGACAGCATAGGTAGTTTGACATCTTTTCACTCCCAAATGTGTCTAATAACAGTCTCCACTTACATAATTGGCAGAGTTTTGGGAACAAGCTTTTTTAATTTGTCTTCTTTTAAAAGGATGAGTACATCAGGAACTAAAAGAAAAGGAGAAAGAAATGGAGTAAGAGTGGTTATAATGTGGGATTTTTTCATGGATTAGTGACATTTGAGGGATAAAGTGGATTAAGAACTGCAAAAGTTATGGAAGTGATATTTGTTCAACCATTGCAGTAAAATAGTCGATAGGATCAATTCTCTTGTACTGTATCCTGGACAGAGAAGTTGGTCCCTGAAGCTCAGTATTTAGAGCCTTTGAACCTTTTCCCAGCTGCCAGCTGACCCTGGTGGTGCCAGAATTCCCCAGGCACTCGTGCTTCTGCCATCAAAGCCTGCCAGGTGCATGCACTTCTGCTATTGAAAAGGGCCAAAATTATGCAAATCTGATGCAGGCAGGCAATGTGGCAGCTAACACTTGGCACAATTCACAGGCTAGACCCTCCTTTTCCTATTTCCCCTCAGAAGCCTGAGCTGGGACATCAAAATGCATACACCAAATTAGAACAGCACTCAAGCCCACCTCTAGCCACTGGGGTCCAGTGGGGCTCTCTGAGCTGGATCCTATTCAATTTGTTGTGCCAAGTTCGTGTAACATATTCTAATATTCATAACACCCAGCTATCTGTCTGACTGCCCTAATCACCACATCTAAGCCACCTTTCCAGTCTTCCTTTGGCCCAGGAGCAAAGGGAAAGTTTTGGCTCAAGTTCTTTTCCTACCTGATTATTTTCCTTTTCCCTGTCCCTGCCTAAATGGATAGAGCATAAACTGCACCATAGCTCTACCTTACACAACCAAATGGGCTCAGATGGGAGAGTAAGGTCTTGTCTGCATGTCCTCTCTCACCTGCAGCTGTGTTGATTTAAGAGCCTTCATGTCACCAGACACTCATCCATGCACCCTGCCAGGGGTGGAGGTTAGCTATACTATGCCTTAATGCAATTCATTTCAAATAAACTCATTGTAGCTTGCAGGTCTCTAGAAAACCTATACAGTCTTGATAAAAAAGAGGTGAGGAAGGATCCTAGGAGCAGTGCGAACAGCTCTGGGAAGGCGGCCTGCAGGCACAGGAGTGGTGTCTCCTTCACAAGCACAATGTAGTCAGAAGAGGATGTAAGACTTCCATCACATCGCAAAATGGTGGCTGATGCAGCTTCTGTGAAGAACAAATGAAGAGACTAATTGTGTCTGAACCCCTGTGCTTGCTTGCATTTCCTGGCCTGGTCTGAAAGATGACGATTTAGCTATGAAGGTCTAATAACAAAACGGAAAGCTCAATTATGAAAGATTAAACTTTGCATTAGAGGTTAATAGAATGGTCTGATAAACTAATCAGTTGTTGTATTTCATCTCCTTGTTACCAAATTGCTGGTTTGTCAGTTGTATGCTTCTACCTCTCCCTACTCTCTTTCTATGTGTTGTTTTGGCTTGGTTTTGGTGTTTTTCAGTTGGTTGGTTGGTTGGGTGTTGGGGTTTTTTTGGTTTTGGTTTTGGTTTTTGGTTGGGGTTTTTTTGTTTGGTTGGTTGGTTTCTGGTGGTTTTTTTTTTTTTTGTAATTCATTTGCTTTATATATCATCTGTCTTCTCTTTGAAGAAGAGAAAGTATAACTAAAACTTAGTTATGTTGCTTTAGCGAAGATATCTCCTATTCATTTATCCCTCAAACCACATCTCTTGATTCAGTCACGTAGGAATGGGTGAAATGGGAATCAGACTTGGGGGATTTAATTGCAGTGCCAAAAGGCACAGAGAGCTCTGGGGATTCAGCACCCTGTTTTAGCCGTATGATGTTGACACCAGGGAAATTTGAGAATAATGTGTCTGATTGATAGAATAGAACTTGCAGATCCTCTCCATAAAAATCCCCACTGTTTCAAATTTCACTGAATACTGTATACTTAGGCACTTCTGCCAGAGTTGAAAAGCACTTTATAGGCACCGAGTGGAGCCTTGCAACACATCTTTATGCTAAGTGCTATCTTTATTTAAAACATTGAAGTGGATGGAGAAGAGGAAAGGGAAGCCAACAGGGATTAATGCAAAGAGGGACTTACAAAAATACTTGCACGAGTTAACTTAATGGGAATAACGAACCCAGCTGACTTCTGTGCATCCTGTGAAGGTTTCTAACTCCCATGAATAAACTCCCTCAGGAACTTTTGGAAGTCTCCTGAAGTAACATAGAATCTTTTTAAATACAGAAGGGTATGTCAAGCCTGAGCCAACTGTGATCAGGGCTGAATGTTTTGACCTCTGATTGAAGTAAAGAGGACTTGGTGTTATACAGAAGGTCAGCCTATACAACTCCAAGGGGATGACAGTGAGTCTGAATAATCCAGGAGCCCGTCAAACTAGCCATCAGGTGTGCTCTGACATGAGAGTTTCCATGTGTTATGGCTGTCCAGTATCAGTAATTACTTGGTACTGAGCATGGCCATGGGTAGTCCCCAAAAAACTAACATCTTCATGGTGATTTACACATGCCACTCTAATGGAGCAAGAAATAACATCTAACTCATCCTACACCAGCCATGGAGATAGTGCTTCTTCTTGGTATAGTTTGTGGAAGGGTAGGGAAGGAGCTGAGGCAGTAAAGACTACAAGGAAGGCTTTCCCCGAAGTATTGAACTATCTGGTGACTCTTCTGTGACAGTTCAGAAATGTTCAATATTTGCCATGTTAAGTTTTTTTCTACTTCTGATCCTCCTATCTCTATGATTACACACAGCCTCTACAAGCCTTTTGAACTAGAAGATAGGTTTTAAAATGTCATTGTCTTTTCAAAAATCAAACATCTCCCTGCCCCCAAAATCTCAGCAAGACAACTGACAAATCCATGCTTAGAGGCAAAAGGTACAGAAACTCAGAAAGTACATGGACAACACAAAATAAGGTAGGAATTCAATTATAGGAAGCATACTGCACTCCCTGAGCACAACTATCATGCTAGTTCGGTATAGATGAGACACTGTCAGAGCTTTTGAAACCCTTTTATGCATTTTACAGTGTGTTGCAAAACTAGCAGGCTTGGCCATAGCGCTTCTCTGATCATGAAGCAAAGAGAAAAGCAATAGCAGAAATGATGGAGCATTGCTGATACAGGGCTGCATGTAAAAGTATATGTGTTTGCTCAGGTGTGAATATATGTATCACCTCCCTTTGTTTACATGGATGCTTTTGTTTCCTGTGTTTTTACAAGCTTGTTTTCAAGGCTGGCACATCTCATCTTTGAAGCTGTGAATCCCGCAAATTCTGTCCAAACACACTGCCAGCAATCCACAGCTGTACACAGGAAGAGCAAGTGAATAAACCAAGTGTGACTGGAAGGAAAGCAATGCTGTTTTGCTCTTGTGTTAGCTTTCTCTTTAGTCCTGTGAAGGACCCAATTTAGCAAAGCACTTTTCTTTCAGACTGTATGCTTTTACTGAAGGCTGTAGCAGACCTAAAGATAAAGATGTACCTGAATGCTTTGCTGAATTGAGGCCTAAGAGGCAAAGCATAACAGACAAAATGTTGATCATTACCTAAGAAATGATGGGCTGGCATCATGCTGATAGAAGTACTTTTTCAGTGCACATAAAACCAGCAGGGATTACAGGTGAGGAATGGATTTCTTCATCTTATTTCTCACTCATTGAAATAAATTGTTTTATGTTTCCAGCAAGTTTATTTAACTTATTCTTTCCAAAAAGCATTCTGTGTTTGAACTGGGTAGGGAAGAAGGTGAATGAACTCTACTGATACTTCTGCAGGTTCAGGGTAGCCTTAGTTTTTTTGCCAGTGACACATCTGTAAGCGTGGTGGAAGGCTTTGTGTGGGGGGAGAAGTTTTGTACTGAGACTTTCCCTTTGCCAAATGGTAAAGAACATTTTGTATTACAACAGGTTGGCAACCCAGACTCTGTTTGTCATCTATGCTGAAGATAACTGTACCTTGCCATTCCCAAAGTACAATAGCATTTCTGAAACTGGGAAAAGCAAACAATGATCCTGGAAAATAAATGTCTTCCGGGAGTTAACAATTTCCCTTGCAGGGACAGAGAAGGGAGAGGAGAATTTGAATTTGAATGTGCCCCCCTCCACACACACACATGCATATGCACCTCCTGCCAAAAGATGCATCTGGTTCTATAAAAATCCCAGATCCTTTTGCATGAATGCAATCTGAAGTCATAGGTTTGCATAAGAACCAAATCCTCAGCTAGAGGGCTGTGAAGTATCTGTCAGCTCGTCAGCTGGATACATACAGAGCGAGCTATTTAGAGCTGATGTTCCTACTTGGAAGACAGGGACTTGGTTACCTTTTTACTTCTGTGCACCTGTGTCCTATCTTGCTTATTTTTAATGCTTCTACTTGCTTCTACCTTGCCTTGTTTGAGCTAAGGGCAACTTCAAAGTAAGGAGTTAACATCTGAATGCTCTAATCCTTGTATGCAGCAAACCTTTACCCAGTGATAGCAAGGCAGTACAGTGCTGAAGTGCTATCTTGTGAGCTATACGCTGGAGGGCCTTACATGGAAGGAGAGCACAATGAGAGTCAGGAGAGAATTAGTGAGCACAGCCAAGGGTAGTGCATCTGACCCATGAGACTAGCAATCTGCTGGGAGACAGGTTGGGAAAGGTCTGCTTTTATGAAGGAAGTAACTGCAGCACAAGAAGAGCCATATGAAATAATACTAGATGAGATTCACCAGAACCTCCCTCCCTTGTCTCAGGTGATGCATGCTCTGCTTTGATTTCTGGTTCAGGCAAACTACAGGTTTTGTACAAAAATTCAGGTAAAACAATGCAGGTTAAGCAAATAGACTCTTTCAAAAAATCATAGTGCACAGTTGACCAAATCATTCTGCAAATAACCACCTTTGTAACAGAGGACAATGACAACACCAACACCACCACCAACAACCCTTTAAAACAATGAAAGGAAGAAAATAAACTATGCTTTTGGTCTCACTGCCTCTAGTTCAGGTGCAAGTCTCTACCAACTATCAGGAAGTTACTCAGAAGAGATACTGCAATGCCTGCAATGCCAGTGCCATCAGAATCTTCCTAAATGCAGGTGCTGGCCAGTAAACTTGAAATTAAATCCTGCTGTGATTATTTTTCCTATTCCACTGAAACAAATGGGGTAGTTGTTCACTGCTGACTCCTTTGCAAAATGTGGTCTGTGACTGCGATCTTGGAAATGGGTCTGTGGGGTGAACTCTCCTGTTCCTGCTCTGAAGTGCTCTAGCAGATTAAAAACAGTGGGATGGAGAAGGAGAGGTTGCTGAGCAGTTAATGGCACTAGAATGGAGAGATTGCATGTTGTGATGAACATTGCCATAGTTTGTGACCTTGCCTGGTGCATGCGGTGCTGATTATACCACAGGATTGAGCAGATGTGAAGAAAAATTGAGTTTCATCTCCTCCTAGCTATCACAGGCCCTCTCTTTGGTATGTGGAGGATTATGATACATTAGCAGAATAATGTATATATCTGTGTGTGGCTGCAATAATGATGGATTTTTTCCCCAGCCAAAGTAACTGTGATTGATGCAGCTGGCTGCAACCTATAACAAAAACTAAGGTTAATTGAAGCCAAGGGCACAGCAGCCCTTACGTAGCGTTATTCTGTGGTGCACTCATGTTCTGTCATTAATTTTCCTATTTGTTTGACTTTACAAAAATATATAGAAAAAAATTTGAAAAGAATAGAATAAAGAGTTCAATTATACCTCTTACAAGGTGGTACTGAGGATGGGGAGGAGCTGAATCAAACCAAGTGCTCGATGACATTAAGGTTCTGTACAGCAGAATGCCTCCAGGTAACTGGAGAGCATACTGTGCAGTGGCATTTGCTACATCTGTGCTCTTCTGTCTCTTCTAGCTGGTACATTAAAATATTGAGCATCATAACACTTCCAGGCCACAGCTATTTTATTACAACAAACTTCAACCCGAGTCAGAATTTGAACTCCTGAAGCACTGAAAAAATATGTGGAATATATTTTTTTTGAACAAAAAACATGGAGTAGAGCCATGGTGCTGTGTAAGAATGAACACATGGCACATCTAGTCTGCACATCTCTTCTCTGAAGGTGGTCAGCATTGAGAGGAATGGTCAAAGATTCCAGCAATAGGCTGATATGGGAATAATCTGCTTTCCATGTGGAGATCCTAATCTGGTAGAGTTAGAGACAGCTTTGAACTCATAAAAGCTGATGTATTATGAACTCCAAAAGCAGTCGTGGGGACCCTGGGGCATTCTCATTCACAGTCTGCTGTTCATGACCACACAGATGTCCCATTCCCTTTTGGACATTAGTGAAGTTGGATTTGGCAGGATTATGTACTGCAGTAGTTCCTCTGGTACATATTTGTGTTACATAAAAAAACCCCATCACATTTCCTATCATCTGTACTGCAAACCAGCCATAAGAGTGGAAGGTGGCAGGAATTTCAACAGTGATGCAAATGAGAACTGATTAAACACAGATATCCGACACATGGTGTTTGTCTCTGCTGATCCCACCATGTTGCACAAATATGCAAGACAAGTCAAGCCCATACAACATGTGAAATATTACATACTTGTCAGAACACTCTAAACAAAAGCCTACTAGCTTACTCCCTCCCCTTCCAACAAACAATGCAGTATAAGAACTTTTGCTTTATTATAATAGTCAACAAGTCAAAAATTATTCATATTCTTGTATAAAACTGATTTATACAAGGTTTTGTTAGAATGAATTGTGACTGTCAGTACATGACTATATTAAGATGTATATAAAAGAGCTTTCATTATAATGCAGTATTAGTGACATAAACTAAATTCAGACTAGAGGGAAAATGAGGTCCCTATGATCCACCTGAATTGACACCCTAACTTCTAATACCTTTGCAAGATTTTAGGGCAAAAAATAACATGCCAGGTGCAAAACATACTACCCAATTCATGCAATGCGAACGGCCAAATTACGATATTTGGCCATCAAAAAATACATGCGTACACCAAGAAAACTGACAAGTATCTCTGTACGGCCTACAAGTAACTCCGTATGTGTATTTTTTCACACTTGCACCATTACAACATATTGCAAGCGCGTGAGAGAGAGGAGGAAATGGGAGCGGGGGCAGGATTCCTGCATGTTACAGATACTGCTAACAGCTTCTTTTTTAGTCTTTCCCTAAACCCTTCTGGTTGCTGTATTTCATACATTAGAAAATTTCAAGATCCTTCCCTTGTTATCACTTATTCTAACAGCTCTGTGTGCCCTGATGAAACTATTTTCTTGGACATATTAGTGCTCTTAAACATGTATTTTGATATGCCTCTTTTGGCTCAACTGCAGCACGAAACTGTAGACATAGTGGAAAATAAGGACTTAAAACTTTTCCAGACTTTTGCAAACAGCTAGACGTCTGAAGAAGAGGAATTATTATTGCTTTTGAATTATGCCTTTTTGGGGAAAGATGAAGCCCTGCCACTATGTCCACTGTTACATAGAAGTCTATTGGGTGAGCAGTAAAGTGTCATTGTCAATCTAGCTAATAAGCAATGGAAAAGCTGGCAAGCAAAATTCAAGCTCCTGAAAATGATTTCTGAATATATTTCACATTCATATTTTTAGTTATTCATTAAAAGAAAACCAGAATGACTGACCAGATCAAAAGCCTTTTCACTGGGCCTTACAAAGTAATAAAGTCTGTGGTGAGTTTTTTAGTGGAAATGTAGCAAGAAAGTAGGAAAAGCATAGGTTGAGGCAATGCATTCCTTGGCTATTATTGTCATGCATTACAGACAGTAGAACAGTGTTCATGTGTCACGTGAGTCTATATATCGTATGGGAATATATTGACAGGGACATAAGATTGGGGCAGTACATTATAATAGTGAGCAAGATCTTGCTTTTGGCCAGTATTAAACAAAACTATTTTATCAGGCAGTTTTCAGCTCATCAGCATGACGTTACATGAACCAGCAGAAACCATATGGTACAAACTCCTACACAGTTGCAAAGCAGTGAGGATTTAAAATGAATGCCACCAATCTTTTTGCCAATGCTTTGTACTTCTAGACAGGATTACAAAGTTAGCATTGCACAAAAACAGCACAGGGGAGCTTGACTCATTCCAAGCTGTGGCTTAAGAGCAGCCTGGGGAGCAGAGGTAAGGTTAAAGGTGGTTTTAAGCCATCTTTATGTACTACTAGTCCTCTGTCAGTTTCCGTCAGATCAAACTCTTGATCTCTTCCTTTCCTTTATTGCAGTGTTTTACCATTTTTAAGCTGCTTCTGCATCTTATACTTCAGGTCTCAGGTGGGTTACAGGACGTAGTGAAGGGTGAAGTGTATTGTTGCACTCCTGCAAGCTAGATGTCTATTATGTGGAGGCTTGCAATTACGGGAGAGCTAGACTCAGTGTCTCAAATGATTCCTTCTAGTGCTATGTTCCCAGGAAATTCAGAAAGAAATATTTAGAGTAGCCTGAAGGCTATTTTAAGTTGCACCAGCTGCTAAACACAGCAGGGATTCAATAGGGTGATAAAGGACATCTTAGACCAAGTCCTGACTTACACTTTCTGCAGTGAGTATAATACAAAAACTGCTAGGAAAGCTCTTCACAATCTGCAAGTTCACCTATTTGGGGATAAGCTTTCCAGGGCTGAGTGAGGGCAGATTTATACTAGAGGAATGGTGCCAATCTGCACTAATGCAGGGTCTGACTGTGGAAAGAGAATAACAATAGCAGAATTATTTAAGGCCAAAGATTGATATTTGAGACCTAGCTGGCTAGAGGCTGGACTTTTGGGGATTTGATTTTTCATTCATTAAACCAATAACTTAACTCATTTTGCAGTCCCCGTTTATGCAACTCAATTGCATGAGTGCTTTACCAAGCCATTAAAGAAACCACCTTATAGAAACAGATGGGCAAAATTGTGTCCATATTACTGCACTATGACTCTGATCACAGGCATAATGTACTGAGGATGATATAAAGCTCCTTCAGGACTCTCACTGGGGCTAGTAAAAAGTAAAGAAAAGAGAGGGTGTTTAAGGGAAAACCTCTAAGCTCTGAGCTTTCACATGTGATTCAAAAGCTGGTATTCTGAAATGACACTAGCTGGGTATAAATTGAAGCTGCAAGACGCTGTAGCATGTCCAGATAAAAGCACGGTGCCTTGTTATATGTATGAAAAGAAGGATACTGAAAAACTTGAGGAAAGAGTTGATGTTGTCAGCCCTTGTGACTTCTTGTGCTTTCTATCTTGGTGAATTTTTGTGTTTGCTGGAAAAAAAAAAAAAAAATAAATAAAATTATCCTCCATGGCCTGCATGTTGCTAATATGGATGGTGGTGAGAGGCCAAAACCACCCTCTCACTCCTCATGGAGGGCAGAGGCTGACCCAGCATACAGAGTGTAGTCTGATGATACAGGTATCTGCAGGGCTCTGACCAAAACATCAGTCACAGCACCTCAGTTAAAAGGCTTTGCCCCCACAGCTAACCACAGAGAGGTCTACATGGGCACAGTCCTCAGCCACTCTGGTTCAAAGTCTGCACTTAATGTATACATCCATGGAGACTGGTTTGAGTAAGTCCAGGCTGCTTCGCACCAAACAATATGGTGCTCTAGGAATACTAACTGCCGGTAGCACAGCATGACAACATCCAGCTAGTGGCATAAACCTTTTAAACCATTTCCACAGCATCATTCTGTCCAGGATCAAATACCTCCCTTGTGAATGCCCAGTGGAAAGATATAGTATTATTAGCCCTCACACCATGCCTGTGGGTAGCGTTTGCTGAGTTTACTCTATGTGGCAGGACAGCAGAGCCCTCCTTCATGAAGGCTCTTCTGTCAAGGGACATGACCTGCTTACAATTGCTGTGCATCCAAAGTCCCACTGGATCACCCCACAGATCTGCAGCACCCGAGGCCTCTTGGGGTTACTTGAGGCTGGAAATGAGCCACAACCCAAAGGGACGACTCAGCCCACCAAAGTCTGATTACACTACTCTCTGGAGAAATTTATTCCCCCTTCTTCATGGCTCAAGGCAAAAACCGTGCACAAGTAGACTCTGAAAACAGTGAAATAAAGGTTGTATTTTTTTGTTTTGGTTTGGGTTTTTTTTATAATCAAAAGCAATGCCACAGTGTCAATTTCAATGACTCGTGTTTGCATTTGATGGCAGGGCAGAATTTCTGGTCGACTTGTGCAAACTTACAAGGCGGGAGGTGCAGGGAAGCCTGACCCAAGGGCGGCCGCAGCCCCCGACCTCAGCTCCCGATCCCGGTCTCTTTCCAGGTCCCGTTCCCGGTCCCGTTCCCGGACCCGGCCGCCACGCGGGGGAGCTCCAGGCTTTGCAGAGTGCCGCCGGCCCAGGACTAAAGTTGTCCTCAGATTCGGTCCACTAATACTTGAAAAAAAATGCAATCGGTGCTTTGATGGGATGTGTAGCTCGGAAAATAGCTTAAGGGTAGAAGGGAAAGGACTGGTAATCTTCAAAAAATAACAAACCCAAACCAAAGCATCTCCTTCACTGATGCTCATTGTAAAACACAAATGGCTAATCCTTTCACTGTTTCCTAGTAAAGTATCAAACTGTGACAAAAAAAAAAAAAAAAAGGGGGGGGGGGGGGGGTTAAGCATTTTAAACAGCTCAGCTGGAAGCACAAAAATTAGCAAGAAGTGAAATATTTATAGGAGCTTAATACAGTTTAAGATCATTATTTTCTCTGCCATAAGACACCAAGGCCAAATAACTATTTCCAATTAAGTAGCCTAAAACAAAACAACAAGCAGCAAGAAATAGGGATAGATATGACTGGACTGTGGAGTGAAAAGAGATTGACCATGAATGTAAGGAAAATAATTTTCTGATAGTAAAAATTAAAACTACTATAGAATGAAAAGGCAACAATTGGATAAGAGAATGAGAAGGGAAAATCATACTCAAAATAGAAATTATTAAATACTGTTCTCTTCAATCTTATCTATTAAATGCAAAGCCTTTTGTTTGTCTAGATATACACCATATTCCATCGTGCAATTCTGCTACACAACACGTAGTGGAATGCATCCCTCTCCACCCATCTGCTAAATTCCAACCTTCAGTCAGTTTTCTGTGAGATTTCTCTACAGAACAAAGTTAAACATATACAGTGAGAGAAACATATTCAGTTTTGCCTTTGAAAGACTCAAAAAATGTCTAATCAGGATGTCATCAGGCTGTGACTATATGTGTTTTATTGCTTTGGATGTTTTAAACTTATTTTTATCATGTTTAACATTTTTGGCATCTAAACAGACGACATTGGAGTTGGCAGTTTGTATCTCATTGTCTGAATGGGGGAGAGAGTTAAAATTTCCCTGAAAAGGATGAGGTAATGTTTACAGATTCATAACCAGGCTGTTGCTTGTGCTGTTGTTTGTTCTTCAAGGTTGGGTTAACAGTCTAACTGCCATGGTGACTCTCTGGAAACACAGGAATGCAGAACAGCACTTTAGCAACTGAGGAAGACAGAAACCTTGTGTTAGATTACAGGCTACTTCATAGGGAGGGGAAAACTTCAAAAGAAATCCTGCAGTCCCAGAGGCTGCATTTATTTTCACAATGATGATTTATGATGACAATTTTCTCACACTTGGTAATCACATCTCAGGTAAACTCTCTTGCTCACAACACAGAGCTTGGCCACAATGGGAAGAAGAAGTGCACTGCAGCGTCACAGGTAGAACCTGACAAAAATCTTAAGATCCTCTGATACTTTTGGGTGCTAAAAAAGCAAGCTCATTCCAAATGACAAATGTTTTCCTGTGAGCCCAGGATGAATATATACATCAGCAGTTATTTTTCAACTGTCATTTCTTACACTTCAGCTGACTGAGTTATGTGCACTGGGACAGTATCTTAAAGAGGCTTAAAAAGGTGGAAGTATAAGCTACATTGTAATGATGATCTTCCTTAAGATCATTGCATGTCATGATTAGATCTTCCTTAAACATCTGAATAATAAACAAGTGGCCACACACATAAGTGCTTAAGTCTATCTGTGTCTCTAAAAACATATCTGTGCATAAGTATTTTCATGATTGGGCTCATCTGCTCTGACCTGTGACCACAAGAGCACACTTTTCATTTTATCTTAAATTAATTATATATATGTGGGTTTTTTTGGTACTTGTAACTGTCCTTTATCCAACAGCCTAATAGCTTTGTCTTGCTATTACAAAAAGAAGCGCTCACTTTAATTGGAATTTAGTGTGAAAAATTTAACCAACTCCAGCAATGAAAGAGATTTGCATTGACCTCACGTTCACATTTCACAGCACTGGGAGGCTTTCTCTCACAGGTTCCTGTTCTGGACCTAAACTGGGATAAAGTGCTGCACAGCGCTTGTTGCCTGCCATCCTATTTCCTACGGAGTCACGCTCTTTCTCTGCGGCACTTGCAAGGCATGCCTACAGGGCTGTGCAGCTGAGTGCAATGCAGAGAGCCCCCAGCCCTCCCAGGCACTGGCAGCAGTCCCGCGGTTCCAGCACCGCACTGCATCTTGCCTCATCCACCCTGCTGACGGGCAGAGTGAACCAGCCCGGACGCAGCACAGAACTGGTACAGCTCAGCAGTTGTTGTGGGATCTCTGACTGGCACTGGATTCAACTCTTGCGTGGGTACCAGTGGGGTCTGGGACCTGCAGCACAGCACCGAACCCTTCCATAAAGATGTTCTTATCACTTTGGTATTAAAATCAACTGCACCACTATCAAACACTGCCTGGGAGAGACATCTGCTATTTAAATGTGTTATAGCGGATGAAAGAAACTGAAACATAAAACCCAAACACTTCCATTTTTCCTAATATAATCAGTAGTTTTAAGCAGTTTATCTGCTTATTAATAGGAAGGTTTTAAAACATTTTGCTGGAGCTGACATTCTTTAATTATAACATTCACACTGCTGAATATGCAGTCACACCAGCAGAAGCTCCATTGTGAGAGAACTCACAGATTCAATCTGTTTCTTTCTCTGATTTTTTCTGACTTGGTTGTATTTTTCCATTCATCATTATTTTTTTGTTTGCTTCTCACATTTCTTCTTAAATGTCTGGTTTTCTTCCTTTTACGCTGGCGTTCCACTTGAAACGCCAGGATTAGCATGCAGATGTGTTTTTTTGATCAGAGATTAATATTTTTTTTAATCATTCCCATTTTCCATAGTCCTTTGGGTAGCTGGGGATATTTTGTTTGGTTTTGACTCTGTCTCACTGGGGTTTTTTCCCTGTTGAATCTGTTTTCCTAGTCTGAGTAACCTTCTGTTACTATTAACCTTCTGTTTGCTATTGTTCTTAAAACAACATTTTAGAAAATTAACTATTTCTTCTAGTTAAATAGATCATGGTCTATACTAGCTATGCTAATAATCTAATATTTTGCATCTTTTTAGCACTTTGATAGCCATGAAATCTTAGGTCAAAGAGATGTTTTAGGAAAGTTTTTCCAAAAAAAAAAAAAAAAAAAAAAAAGAAGAGGTAAGTTTTTATCATGTCTGTTATCTATTGTAAAATTTTGCTGTAATACCTTTAAAAATTGCTTTTAGATTTCAGCTAAGTTACAGGACTTACTGAACACAGAATAGGTGGACGACAAAAGTAGTCATAATCCTTGTCAACAAGAAAGCATCAACTTTCTTTCTTTCTTTCTTTGTTTATTTAAAAAGAATAATGACCTCTTTAAATGAGCACCAGTTGTGATTTTGGCTATCATGTCATCTTCAGGCTAACTTTCACAGGAATTGAATTACGCTTGTCACAATGCTGAGAGGAGAAAAAGATGTTCAGCAGCTTAGCCCAGGGAAACTGACATCAAATGCCACTTCAGCAACGACAAGCAGAAAGAATCCAACCCAGCTGGTTACCATCCGTGAAACTGGCAACATCCACCTTCATTAAATCTATATCATAAACACTGAAGTGGTTCAGAAATGCCTTCTCTCTCATGTTAGAACAGGTATTCAATGGATTTTACAGGGCTGGTATTTCCGTATAAATATTTAACATCAAGAAACTAAAGTTGGAAGGGGGCGGATGTTCTTCCGTAACCCTTAACACTGCCCATAACTATTGCCACCATTACTCTTCAGTGGCTGTATATTTTTTTGAGAATTTCCATGCCTGGAGGACCTGTGGGGAGGGAAGCTCACCTATACACCATCCGTTACAGGGAAAAGCAGAACTGCCTTCAGTGATGTGTGCTGGGCAAGCTCAGAAATACCATGAACTTCAGTTGTTAGGGATCTTAGCCAAGTCAGAAGAATGCCTGCTCATTTCCAAAGTTCATTTAATGCCTAAAACTTGGTTGGTTAATAGTTCTCTTTCAGCCAGAATGAGGCCATTGTCCCCTGGGGGGCAATGACAATTGCATGATCATGTCCTGGCACCCCCAAGGGGCAGCTCCGGGGCAGCTCCTGGAGAGAGGTCAGTTCCGCGGAGAGAAAACACAACTCACAATTTAGTTGCCTTTTAGAAAGCATTTGCCACCACCTCTTCCTTGCAGCATACTTAATTCCTGAAAAGGATTATTGGCTGAAGTTAAAAAACAAGACATCATTGATATGACAATTATCCCTTGAAAGTTTTTCTACAAATAAGTAAATGCAAAAATCCATGAATGATGCTTTTCCCTTTTCTTTGTTGCTAAACACCTCATGGAAATGGGATTTTTTTATTTTTTTTTTAAAAAAGAGCTATCTTTTTAAAAACAAACTACCTTTTCTTCCACAAGATAAAGGAAGTATTACCTGTAGCTATAATCAGGTTAATATTACAAACCTGTTTTTTCCCTGCAATCCTATTTCTTTCTGCTAAAGTAATTGTTTTTTTTGTGACATCACATACTGTAAGGAGAAAGCACAAGATGATTCTGCTCCAGCAGTACAAGCAGAGCAGTTAAGAGGGGATTTTTCTCTCTTGCTCTGCAGTATGTAGCTGAAAATACTTTAATGGTTAGTCAGCTTTCTTTAAACTTGTGACAGTTAAAACGAATTTTCCCAACCCTTCTTCTGCGTCCTATCATGAATAGACAAAGGCAGAATTTTCCGTAGCCCCGCAGCCCCTTTGCATCGATGCAGATGAAGCAGAGGCAGCACAGGCAAGGTATAAATCTGTCCTGAAAGAGAAATAGGTGTTTGTGTGGAAGTCTAGATGTGTGCCATAAGGGACCTGGGTGCATGAGGTTACAGTAGGATTAACCTGAAACTGCCTCCTTGTATCTTGTTATCTAGTGATTTCTTGTCCCAGCACAACAGTTTATTACAGTAAGGACACAATTTAGCATCTCTTTGAACATGCCATTATTACTGAACGTATAGTAATTAGTTCCTCCTTGTGAAGCAGCTGGACGTAAAGGAACATGTAAGTGTTAAGTGTTACATTCATTATTATTCACCTTTACTTGATACTTTTCCATTTTATTTAACCGCTGTGACCAAGGCATCTTCCTATCTTTGGCCAAACTGTACATGGGTGAGCCAGTGAGACTACAGGAGCAGAGAGCTGAAGTCCTGAAATCTGTTTTGTACCAGAAAGTTGAGGGGCAATTTTGCTGGAATATGTACTAACCTATTGGTTAGTAAGTAATTAATAAATTATTGCAATTAAATTAACTGTACTGCCAACCTCAAGTCTCCAAATCCTAAATTGAACTGACTTAAGAATAACTTAAGATTGTTATTGTTTTGTGGGGTTTTTTTACCTTGGTAGACTTCAGGTTTTCAAGGCTTTCTTAACATGCAAAAGCTAGCAATTCTACTTTTTTTAGTGATTATTAAAATCCCTGTATAATAACATCTTAACCTTAACAAGGCAGAGCTTTAAGGAATATGAATGCTAAGAGTGAAGAAGAAATGACATGCAGTGGATTTTGACATTAAATAAACATCACAAAAAACTAAAAAATAAGGCTCTGATTCATTGCTACTAGTCACATAAACTGAAAAGAATTTAATTAAAACCAACAGGTAAAAACTCAGCCTCCCAAACTTATAGAAGTCCATTGAAAATTTTGCCAGAATCTCCAGTGGAGAGAGAAGACCAATAATCCAATCCAAGTAAGAGCAAATCTAGGTCCTGTCATTTGACCAGACAGCTTAAATGACAGAAAACAGAGTCATGTCCTCAGCTGTTATAAATTTCATTTGGTTTTACATTTCTTTTCCCTTGGAAGAACATTGATTTGCCTGTCTGATGAACTGAAACGTAAGGCTGAGCTTTAGGTCTGACTTAGATTTAAGTGGAAGAAAATAGTGTCTGCATGGGATGAACAGCTACATACATTTTAGATGCATATACATTCATTTGTGTAAGGGCAAAATCTGTTCTATTTACGAATGCATGTCGTATGGTCTGGTTTTGCATGTTTGTGCTTCTGTTAAGGTGCATGTCTGCAACACATGAGTACTCAGAGAATCTTCAAACCCCAGTGTCCAGGTCTGCAAACTCCTAGTCAAGTGAGTAACCACTGCCCTCCTGAATAATTTTTCTATTCTAAATTTGCAAATTATCTACTCTGGGGTACAAAGACCTTAAAAGGAAGTGATAAAAAGCACTTTGTAAGAATTTCAAACTCTGCTGACTAAGGATTATTCATGAAAGGAAGGGCACTGACAAACCTCAAGTTACCCAGTTCCTTTTTAAAAACTCGTCTGTAACGGCTGGTTGCAAAACTATGAGTATCTTTTGTCCTCCCTGCCCCGTTCCCCTTCCATCATAGGAGATATTGCAAGTTTTAAGATTAAAACTAAGGCCACAGAACAGATAATGGATAAACAGCAGCAGAGTTTATTCAGCCCACCTCATCAAGCAGCCTAGATCTCATTTAGCAGTGCTGGCCTCCATGCCACTTCTGCTACTGGTTCAAAAGCCAGTGCCACTGAAGTTGTGGACAGATCATGCTATTAATACAACCCTCTACTACTTCATTTTTCTGTACGGAAGGGAATGGAAATACTAGTTTTGCCTACACAGTCCTCTGAAGAGCCATTAGGTCTTTCACCTAAGCTGCCATCTGTTCTAGCTGGGGTTTGAGTAGAGGCATTGAAGATAGAGGGCTTTCAAAAACCTGTTTGCTTGGCAGTCCCCTGAGGAACACCAGCTATGTTGATATCAGCATACTAAAAGATGTGTGAAGCCAACCATCAAGACAGGTGCTCTCAATGGCAGAGCAATAGTTTATTGAAACAGAAATGCATGTGAGGGTGAGCTGGGAAGTGAAAATGAAAAATTTCTCTTGTGAGGACTTTTAAACACTCTTACTGAACTATCTTGTCCAAGTAGAGTTAGTTAAGAGCTTTTGGAGAGTATTCTGTTCTGTTGCCAGATATTCCTCCCCCAGAGGCATTAACCAATCCACTGTATTGTGGGGAAAAGATAAATGCTGAGTCTCTCTTCCTTCTTGAAATAAAGAGAATTTTAGAAATAAAATATAATTATATTCTTAATAAACTCTCACAATTTTACATTTCTTTCCTTGGCAGTTCCATGTATTTTTCCAGTGCCAGTGGCCTGAATAGTAACGGTATAATATGAACCAGGTTGTCACACACAACTCGTCTTGGGCAGCAGTCAAGTTAAAATGCTCACTTCTCTGTCCAAAAGAACTGGGTTTGTTATTTTAACCTTTTACATTGGGGTTGAGGTTGGGTTTTTTTCTGACAGAGAAAAAATCCCACAGACAACCAAAATATCCTTTCTGGTGTGAGAAGCAACCTCCTTTTCCCTCTTTGCTTATGGCTTTCAAAGAGATCATTTCTACAGAAACTAGGGCTCTGCTTCCTGTCTTTGACGCAGCGTCCCATGCTTCTGACTTTGCATGGAAAGGGTTACAGCTGAGAAAGCAAAGCTGAATATTCATATTGCAAGGTATGTGAGTTGTGCCTACAGCCAAGCAGCCAGAACTGCAGAAGGCTTACAGTGTGTAGGTATACACCCCTTTCTGCACGGTGAATAACAACCAGAAGGCTGCCTCTGTGAAAAAGTACTCCCTCTCTTTGGCATCCTCTCAGTCAGGCATAAACAACGATAGCCCAAATGCTTCAAAGCATCCTCTGCTTTGTGGTAGCAGAGACCTGTTCATCAGCTGGTAAAGGCGATGACAGTTCCTTAAAGTTACTGGAGTTACACATGGATTTACTCCAATTAAGAACTTGGCCCAGATTCTGTATTTTTTTTTCCTTTCTTTTTTTTTTTTTTTTTTTTTTTTTTTGTTTGTTTGTTTCTTAATGCATTAGCAGATGGCAAATAAGCACTGAACACAGCGAAACTACTGGGTTTTGAGGGCAATGGTTGCTTGCAATGCTAATTTGGGACTTTCTGTTTATGCAAGTTAAACTGGAGGGACACATTTCAGAGCTGGGTTGAAGCAGCAGAAAGACTCAAGCCGCAAAGTGCAGAGCTGAGTACCAGTAACCTTTTAAAGCTGGGGTGTGGGGATGCAGGGCTAGGTGTCTGCTTGTTCTGAAGAGATTCAGAAAATAAGGCAGTAGCAGATGTTAAGAGATCACAACTTCATGCATGTGCTTAATCCAGTCATGTTAAGATCAGGCCACTTGCACAATGGGGATCTCAGTTCAGGCTCCAAACACCTTCATCTTGTGAAGGTACTTGGCTTTACAGTTTGGACTCAGGCCAGCTGACACTACTGCAAGCTGATATCCACATGTTCTCCTGGAAATGACCTCCAAGAGAAAATTTTTGTGCATTGGTGTGTTGTGGAACTTAACTAGTAATAAGCATCCAAAAGTAGAGGTTTAGAGATGTGTACAAACCAGGTGTTGACAGATGTTTTTCATTTAGCAGTTCTTTTGACACATACCCCATGTATCTGCAAACTTTGGTGTGCTGTTGGAGACTCATGCGGAGCAAAGCCAATGTTTCCCACAAAACATAACCTTGCTGCACAAAGCAATTCAGGATCACCATAAAATACCTACTAATCAAGGCTGAACAGGTTATATATAACAAGGCACTAGTTAGTGCCTAGTTCAGACTGTGCAGTCACAGAAAAGGAATAAAATGAAAAACAAAGCAGAGGACATTTTCTTGGCAAGAGTCATACCCACAAATACAGTGGAAAGATGTGTGACACTGTGTGCAGAATTTACACTGAAGACCACTGAACGCACATGCTATGGTCCCCACTGACCTCCAGGAGATCCCAGTGACTGTTTTAGACCTCACTTTATTTCTCTTACTCTCTTTAAAGAAGTGTGATATCCTTATGTTAGGCCTGATACCATGTTGTGTTGTTCCTCCACATTAGATATTCTGGTGCATTATGATCATTATGATCAGATCTACTTTTTTTTTTTTTTTTTTTTTTTTTTTTTTAATTTCTGATTCATTTAAGAGAACCAAGAAGCCATCATGAGTGAAAATCACGTCGGCCTCACCTGAAAAGTCTGTACACAGAAGACTTTAAAATTATTCCAGTGGTTACAGAATGAATCATAACATAGTAGGTTTTCAGCTATTTTTTTTAATAAGTGTGCTTTAATTGGGCAAAAGCATAGCTGACATGTTTAACTTACGCATCTATTACAGGGTAAAACTCACTTAACTGCTCTGTCCTAATATGATTTCCTTCAAAGTTAGCCACATTTTGGTCAAATAATCCCACAGCCAAGACTGATGCCTCTGAACATATTTGCCAGCTGGGACTCTATTAGGTTAGAGTACCACTTCACACAACTAGGACCTGTGGGCACTAATGTTCTAGAAATGAATAATAATACGTTGCTATAGAATAGCTTTTATAAATAATTCATCAAACAGGTTAATTATGAACTATTTGCTCACACTGTTGTTTGCTGTGTCACTGTCCACAGAAGTCCCACGATATTGCTCCTCCTCTCTGGGCACATGGCTAAAGAATTTTTAACAAGAGAATGAGGAGATAGTAGGGGGAGCTGACTGCTTTCAGTTCCTGGGCATGTCCACTGTTGATAATTTATTCATGCATTTTCTTCTGCTTGCTTGGTCCAGTTTTTCAGGTCGTGTTTATCATTGGAGGTCCCTGGAAGTCAAAGGAATAATATTCATTTGTCCTCTTTGACTGAGAATGTGACTGGATAAAATTTCAGTCGAAATTCAAAAATAAAATAGAAACCTTGAGTGTTGTTAATCTGGAATCTAAAGGTCTTATTCCTTGCAGGTACTGCTCAGCCCCTGATTCAGCACAATCTTTTGAACATTTGCTTAAATCCTACTGACAATAATGGCTCACAAGCATACGCCAAACACAAGTGTCACAAGAAAATATTCTGACTGCAATTCTCAGAGTTCTTCTAACAGCAGATCCTTGAAATATGAATGCAGCCCTAAAACTAAAATTCACTTTATCACATCCAGAAAAGCCAGGAAAATGAGAAATTTTCCTCTGAATGTGTTAATGCTCTTTTTTGCTTTGAAGAACCAGCAGTTTTCAGATTATGGCTCTAGTATTTTAAAACTTAAAACCCTCGAGTCTAAGACAAAAACTAAGCTATTGATTAAAAGAAAAGCCATGGAGACGCTAAGAGTTCAAATAAAGCAATGAAGATGCTTAAATATCAGCATTTCTTTTGAGCCTTTTAGTGTCTTAGTGACTAGAGAAGCTTAAGAAGACAAAAATAATGTCTCCCTTGCCATGAGCCAGTGGAGCTCATAGCCCCTGGCCAACAATCTTTTCCCTCAGCTCTACAGGCTATGACCACCACATCCAACCCCTGGTGAAACGAGTTAAATCCACTGAAGGGCATCAGAAATGGAAATACAGAGGGGAAAAGAAAAAAAGAAAAATATGTCATACAATTTTCTGAAGCAGCTGAACTTGCAGAAGACAAAGTCAAGGGGAAGCATTAGGTCAATTTGAAAATAGATAACAGAGCACACTATTGTTATTACATTCTATTTCAATAATAATAATAATAATAAAATAGCTTTGCAAAAGTGGAATAAATTCCAACCTGTTCCACTAAGCTTCAAGATTTTTGGTATCATTTCATACTTAGGAGAGTGAGCTAAATTTAGGCAGCAGGTTTACTGGTATCTGCTCCCCACCCTCTTCCCACCTGGTAGCATGCTCCTTCCTGGGCTGCCCCTGTTATTGCTAAAAGCAGCAGTTCTTGCTCCCTTGCTTCCCAGAATATAGAAGCAGAACCACCCCCTGCCTCCTCTTCTAGGAGAGGCTGCCCAACAGTAACCTAATAAGCAGGGCTGGAAGGCTTTTGGGAAAACATTGCTGATATAGAGATTGGACTATTCACACAAAGTAAATGTCAGAAAGGAAAATTCCTTTCTGGGAAGGTACACCAGGCAAATCTTGGTGATGTACATCTGGATTTCATTCTCTAAAGTAATGTTAGCAAGACAACATTCAGCTCCTGGTCTTACAGATCTCAGCCTGGCTCTGCCAAGAGCTGATCATCCTCCATCCCAAAGGACTTTGGGGACAAAGAAAAGCAACTGAGTCCAGAAACAGATAAAAGCCGTCATTTTGCAGGATCAAGGCTATCACATAACGCAAGAGGCCAGTTTTCGCTCTGACACGTGTGAGGGGATGGGTTACTAAAAGATCAGCACAACAAACTGGTGCTTGCAATGTTGACATAAGCAGTATTTTGGAGGCAGCAATACTAATAATAAAAACAGTAAATAATGAAAATATAAACCTGAGTATGGTTTCTCTTAGATGCAAATTAAGATTTAAATATAAAAATTATAGGCTTCTGCTAATCCTTCTTAGGAAGTCATAAATTGTTAATCAGACCTTAGGCGGTGTTGTTTAATACCAAGTTTAATAAAATAGCTGCCTGAAGCAGAAAGACAGTTGGGATCCTGACTCTAAAACTTTGGTAGCCTTATCCACATTTTTGTAGCCTGAGGCTTTTACCCTACTATTGATACCAGCTCCTTTGAAATATGCTCATTTTTTAGGCTGCTAAATTATTAAACACCTTATTAGTAGAAAGATTAGATGGAAGAAAAGTCATCTCTGTATGATGGAAAATGGATTGGAAGAGGAAGGGAAAGTTGAGGGAATATTTACATACAAGATACAGCTCTGTTGTTGATATGCAGAGGTAATCTATAATCCATAATTCATTTAAGAAATGAACCCATCAAATTACATCACAATGCATGACAAATTGCTACTGTTGAGCTATCCTACAATAAATTGCATAGAAACATTCCTGTCAAGAGAAAAAACTTGTCTGAGGCTAAAAAAGCAATGTCGCTACAAGGTTATTATCCTTGTTGTTCCATAGGATTTGTCTATCACACAAAATGTCTTACATTTTCATCATATGCTTTGATGGAGGTATCAAAATTTCCCTTGTATGGGATAACCACAAAGTCTGCAAAATTAAAACTGCTTTGAAAAATTGCAAGAAACGTGGAAAGGAAGAAAAAGAAGAAATGTTTCTTCCCTATTATTCCTTAATAATATTTCTCAGTCAGGTAAGCAGATCTTTAGATTAAAAGAATAAGAAGTCATTTCCTCAAGTGCAATACATTTTCACTGTCTGTCCAGAGCAGCTTGTTAACATGCTAATTGTTCGGTTTAAAATGCAACATAGAGCACAGTTACTACTTTGAAGTGCTTATGATGTCATGGATATTAGTGTATATTTCTTAATTACACAACAGGACAATCTTTCCCCACTTCAACCTACAATTTCTGTTGCTCTGATTGGTTTCTCTAACTAGCCAGAATAATCATTTTGCCACACAGAAGCAGATAAGGAAAAAAAAAGGTAAACAATTTTAAAACCCATTTTAATTTAATAACAAATTGGGAGCTGTACTTTGTGTTAAATTAGCACTACAAGCCTCATATCAATTCAAGGCAAGGTTCCTTGTTCGTTACTGCTTAATTAATCAGTCCTGTTTCCATCTAACTGAAAAGTTTTCTCTCTCTCCCCTATCATCTCTAATATCTCATTTCAGGCAGCACATCAAGTTAATCTTGCTTACTTTAGCAACTTATTTCTAATGGCTCAGCTCAGTTATTTACAATAATTCATCTTATCCCAGCTTGCAGCTGAATCCTGCTTGGTCTCATTGCTCTGTTGGGCAGAGTCAATGGTAAATCAGCAAGTGTAGAGCGAGCACATCCAGCCCAGTGACACTTCACATGAACAGAAGAACCAAATTCCAACAACAGACTGATGTCTGCTGAACTTTTGGCTTGCTGGCATCTTTTGTCTTCCCAGAGGCAACATGATGCTTAGGGACATGGTGGTGGACTTGGCAGTCTTAGTTATCAATTGAACTTTATGCTCTTAAACATCTTTTCCAACCTAAATGACACTGTCATTCTAACATGCACAGATCTGAGCAAAGGATCATTGTCTTATAGGACAACAGATGAGCACGAAACAGTACAACAGAAGAGGAGAACTGTGTAAGGGAAGGAGAACATAGAAAGTTGGGTGGTACCTGAAAACTTGTCCTCATTACCCTTTCTAAAGCACATCCCATAAATAAAGTAGGGATAACCAGAAGTCCTGCATTACCATCAGTAGTGTATATGAAAAAATATCAAACCTTCCACCATGTCATTTTTGAAGGAAGTGAAGAAAGGACCTTGAGGCACCAGGCAGCCGGGTATCTCTTCCTTGTGCTCACCCCACCATTCCCAGAGCTGCAAACCGCTACTGCCGCTGCTGCCATAATCCAGTACCTTCTATCACCACGGTAGCCAAACACATTTAACCTGGGATTTAACGAAAGACCTCTGGTCTCTGGTGTTTCAGATTGCATCAACCTGACCCCAGTCAAACACTTACTGATGCTGTGGTCGCTGATAGCCATCTAGCCTATGTGGTTGCCGCTGCCAAGTTCAGCCTCCAGAAAGAAGTAGGATTTCTGGCTGCCTCCTGGGTCTGGAATGTCTGCCCACATCAGGATGCCTGTCGCTAATCCCCCTGCACCCTCCCAGCAGCAGCATTGCTCCGGCAGCTCTGTCCTCTGGTGACCCACAGCCTTTGAGATGTAACAGATACAAGCTCAGGTCAGGGCTCGAAACTAAATCTGCACCAGAGGTGCCTGCATCATATGAAGTCTGGTTTTAATATCAGCTTCACCAAATATAAATACCTGCTTTTTTCCTGAGTAACCTGAGTATTTGCTTTTGCTCATCCAGGATTCAGGGTATTGTTGCAACAGGAAACAAGGATGTGCAGTATATTTTAGCCTCCTAGATTTGCAGCAACCAGCTTCTAACCTCACATTTACCAGCCTGGTTGAAATTACAACCTGTTGCTAAGGAAAACTCTGTCATACCTTAAAGTAAGTGTGATATCAAGTAGCTTTGAGGTATCTGACAAATGAATTACAGTAGATTGATGAAAAGCTGCTTCAGAAACCCTACAAAAGACACGCTGAAGTGTTACATTATGATAATACATTTCATTTAATAACAATATAAATTCTGTGCTGAGAAAAGATGGAGTTGTTTTTTGCACTGCTTTGTGTTTTTTGTGGTTTTGTTGGGTTTTGGTTTGTTGGGGTTTTTTGGGTTTTTTTTGGGGGGGTTGTTTGTTTCTTTGTTTTTTGGTTTTTTTTTTTTTTTTTTGTTTGGTTTTTTTTTTGTTTGTTTGGTTGGTTTGGGCTTTTTTTTTTTTTTTTTTCCAAGAGGGAGAGAAATCCTTTCTGCAAATCAGAGTGCACACTTGTGTTTCTGATGGGAAACACTGCTCTTAAAAGCACCGAATTTCAAAGCTGCTTGAGATTAGATTGTCTGCAGAATTGTGCTGATGGTTGTAAATATTAATAAACAAGATACACTAGGCCAGCTTTTTTTCTCAGATGCTTAAGCACTGCTCCCTTTTAAGTACATATGACCTGAAGATACAGGCACCAGAAGGAAGAATCTGAGATAAGAATTGGCTTCTGAGATGTAATGCACGGCGACACTTGCACAAAGGAAAGATCCTCCTGCTATGTTCCAGCAGACCCAGCCAGCCAGCAAGTGAGAATCTCGATCCAGTCCTCTGCATCCCTGCTGCAACTGCCCCCAGCTGCTGATGGGAGCAGGACAGCACAGAATCCCTCTCAACGCTGCACAAATAAGCCAGGGCTATGTTGCTAAAGGGGCTTCAGTGGAAATAATGATCATTCCTTACATAGGTTTTTTTTCCATCCCCACAATTCCTTACACAGATTTGTTTAGTTGTGGGGTTTATTTTGTTTTGCTTTTTTCCCATCCACACTTTTCTTAGTCTACTATTTAGTGAGACTATACACATTTTTGGAGGACACAATTTGGTCATCATGTAAATAATTGCTAAGTTATAAACACTTCCTTACAAGTTCCTGACATCTTGATATAGGAAGGCACTTAAGTATTCAACCAGACTTGTGGACTTCAGTGCAGTTTATTGGTATGTTTAAATGCAAACTGCTCTGGGACCAGGTATGATAAAGCAGAGAGAGAGAAGAACTGCTTTGTTTATAGCAGAAACAACTCAGTAATTATCAGCAGTGAGAAGTGAAAAACCTTAGCAGGGCATTCATATTATTTAGACTTAAATGGAGTTTAGATGAAATACAGAGTTTTATACAACTGGTTGGCACAGCATGAATTGCTTAAAGGGATATGGCTGGTGGACTTTAAAGTTGCTTCTGCATCTTTTTTCCTTTCAGCAGTGACAGCTAAATTGAGCACCAATTTCACAAAAAGAATTTGCTCCCTGAAAGGGATTCTAACTCTATATATTCCTGCTCTGTGATCTGCCAGAACACTCTTCGCACTGTGAAAATGAGGAAATAGGCTCTCTTGAATTCTTGTAGTGGTCGATCAGTTTGCGAGGCCAGCTCCATAAGGAGAAGGGGGCATAATAAGTGGCACTCACCTCAGAACCTGGCATTGTTTGTATCTAACCCTGCCATAAGATTTATAAATTTAGTTGTCTTTTTTGTGATTATTTTTCTACTTCTCCTCTATATATTTATACCCATGACAAGGGCATTGGTGTACACCATGTCCTTATTCAAGTAACTTCCCTTTGACTCACATTCATATCTATGCACTAGCAATACTACCCCTTAGAAGTTTACAAAGCAGGGGTGCTTTGAAATGAATTCATACAGCCATGGACATAACAATGAGAGTGTGGTTTGACCTCTGCTGCCCCAAAGCACAGGCAGCAGCATGCAGAAAAGGCAGCCTTTAATAAGACTGTTTTTATCCCCTTCTCTCCCACAGGCATAAGTAGGTGGGAATGGGTAAGGCAGGAAATGGTGAAGAAACAACTGTGGCCATTGCAACCGGGCCAATGCAGAGAGGAAGGTCATCGCCACCTTGCTTGGGGACAGCTCAGATTACTTTCTCCTGGGAATAAGATATTCAGTCTTGTCCCAGACGGCTCTCAGCTACTCAGCCTTCTACTTCCCCTCTACACAGAATAAGGCTGAACAAACAAGAAAAAAAACATCCAGAAAATCCTTTGGGCAGAGAGTGCCAAAGTAGCTGCAAGGAGTCCTTGAGAAAAATAATTGGCTTTCTTTTGGATGAAAAAGAGGCCCAAATCTGATTTTTTTCCCCCCTTCCATTCTTTGATCAGCTCCAACAACTCAAGTGAGCAGCAGAGAAGCAGGCGTGTTGACTGCAAGCTGTACTTGCTGTAAGATCCTGGTTTAGCATCCCTGCTGTGCTACGGCCTCCTCGTGTGACCTTGGGTAAGTCACTCACCTCCGTTGTGATTTGCTTCCCTCTGCTGTAAAACAAGGCCAATTACACAGGACAGCCTCGCAGGGCGGCCATGTGGTGAAGATGTAATTTTTAGACATACTTGAACAGTTTTTAGTGAAGGCCCCATGTTGATAACTATGCCTTGTCCCTTACTTGAAGCAAGACTTCTAAACATCCATAGAGTATTCCAAAATGATAGTGTTATTTTTTGTAGCAGGATACAGTAGGCTATTTTGTTTGCTTTTTGTCTAGGAAGATGCTATTTTCAAATAATGATTGCCAGGCTAATGACCCCCTAAAGTTACAAACCACCAGGCATTCAAAAAGAATCAATTCAGCAAGAAAACAGATTTCACCTCAGTGCTTAGGGCAAAACTAAAACCAACTGTGCTTTTAATTATTTTTGTTAATTGATTGGAATTGGGGGGGATGAGAGGGAGGACACAGAGATGGCTTTTTAAGTGAGAGGGTTTTCTCTTAGGTGGGGGTGTTGGTATAGAGGTTGGTTTCTATGCTGTCAGCACTCCAATTGGGACTCCCAGGCACAATGGGCTCTCTTACTACCCCACGACCTGACAGCAAGGGCAGGTCTGAATACCCATGACCTTCAAGAACGCAAAATGGAGTTATCAAAAGCAAGTACTTTCTTTGAGTTTGATCTTACCCTTCACACCAAAGCAGAGCTACATGCTAATGATTGTGTTGATTAAGCAGCCTTTGTGCTTGTAAAAGCTATTAACTGACAACTGAAATGCAGCAGTTTGGGAGTAGGTGGCTCTGCCTTATACCCAGGCAAGCACGCACCTGCAGTACCTGGGGAAACTTCACTAGTGTTTAATTTCTGTGCTAATTTTCAATTCCTGCTGACCTTTCCCCTAGGTTCTCCTGCTCTGGCTCTGAGATTAGATGCAGAACTGGGAATGCTGGAAAGATACACTAGTTATTATCTCACAGGCAGCTGTAAACATTACAGCAAGATAATGGAATTAGTTCAGCTGAGAGGAATTAAGGTATCCAGATAGTACCGGGCCGATCTCATTCATAAAGTGCTCTCTTCTGTGCATTGCGGTGTGTCTCTAGGGAAGACCTGAGGGGTTACAGTGGGTATTTATGTTGCAGATCAAATCTAATAGTCACATTCTTGCTAGAACTAAGCACTTTCTGACTATATATAAATACATATGTATATCCTGACAAGACAGGCTAATTAATCCATAAAATATTTGCCCACAAAGCCAGAATAAAGCCATTATAGAACAGGTTACTTAAAACATAGCAGGGTTGGCATTGTTCCTGAATGCAACCAGATGGAAATGTACACGCTTTTTTGTCTGTGTACTTGGCAAAGAGGAGAGTATGGAGATGGTATCTTGTGGCTGGGTGTGAGGAAAGATGATGCAGTATCAGTGTAATCTTGGATGTTTCAGCACAGTGCTATCAAGTGCTCTGGCACTGTCACAGTTAAGCACTTTTCCACTTAAAGCTTCTTTTTGGAGGTCCAACATCAGAACTCATGAAGGACACCATGCCAGATGTGCCTTTTCCATCCTGGCAGGGCTCCCAGGCTTCCCTCACCAGAAAGATGCAGTTTCCCTTCCCCATCTGCATTGTTCCTCCCTACTCCTAAGGGGGTTGCCACTACAGGAAAAACTGTCTTTTCTGGCTTGTTTTGAAAAAAGGAAAATACTTGAGGAGTGGGCAGCTCCATGAGACTGGATGTACCAACCAGTAACATTAATTCACACCACTCAAAACAGTCCTAAACTACAGTTATCCTTGTTTCTTCTGGGAATACTTGTGTTAATGAACAAAAGCATAATACAAATATTCACAGTATTTGTTTGGTACTTCCAGTGCCAAGTGCACAACTGAGAAAATAAAGTAGAATAAAATGTTGGCCACCAGTAACACTTGGAGTAGGTACAGGAGGTAGTCGTGGGTGCAATGACAGGTAACACTGCCTGAAATAGGGAAGGGAAGCCACTAATGGGTGATCAGGATGAGGACACACAGCAGTGCCCTGGAAAAGCTTAGGAACCTGAGGCTGGATGGACTCCCAACAGATATTGGCCAGTCACTGGAGAAGGATGAGAAAGGAGCTTTTAGGCTGATATTTACAGCAAGAAAAACTCAAAAGGATGTGAAGTAATCAAACTCAAACTTTAAAAATGCTTTTATCCAGCACTTTCTCCACCTACTTCCACTGCAGCATCACTCACAATACAAACCAGAAAGGATGACTTTTTCTGATGATGTTTTGCATTAATTATGCATTCTTTGAAGGTGTTTTTAGCACTCAGACAAGGACTAATAATCTGCCCTGTACCTTTTGTTAAGCAATAAAGACAGGTACTATCTATGTTTAATCACACTGAACATTTGATCTACATCTTTGCTGCCCCATCCCAAATGAAAGAAGGCGAGATGTCGTAACACCTTTCTCCTCACCGAGCGTAGTTTCTCCAGACCTCTTGAAAGGGCTGCCATGACTAAGCAAGCAGCATGAGCAAACCAGCTGCTACTTGCTTTTTATCTCAACCAGAACACATTTAAACTTGAGAACTGTGTTTATACTGCAAGTTGAATCATGCCTAGAGTCAGCAGAAGAGATTGGGTTTGGCAGCACACAGGGGCTGTTAACTTCATGTGCAGGATGGGGGACTCACTTTAAAGGTTTATATTGAAACGGTCCTGAATCTGGCCCCACACGGCTGTCAGGATAATCACAACCAAGTTTACCAGACCTGTTTCTGAGAGTTATGAAGCCAAGTAATAATTCAGATAAAAAGTAAAGAAAAAAGAAGCAAACCCTAAATAGTGCAAAGCCTTTTAAGAAATCAGAACAGTTACTGTGGCTGACTGGTCTTTGAGGGGTTAATGAAGAAGCCTCCCTACCACCTAGCTTCCAAGGAACAGTCCCTCCATGGTGGCATTTCCAACATGCTTATGATAATCGAAAGATACTGAAAACCAATTCTACTTTATTCTGGTATAATTGTAGCAGAGCCACTAGAGGAATTGCAACCATTATGCAAGATGAGGCACCATCACAGTGGGGCCTGCTCTTTCAAATGGCTTCTACCCACTTCTTTTTATAGATTTCAGCTACCTTTCATTTTAGTAATTAGTCACCATTTCCAAGGAGATCCATAAGCAACTTCCTGCCCATCTTGAGCCATAATGCTACAAGATTGCACTGGAAAGGGAACATAGTTTGAAAGCAGTCAACAAAAGGCAGATGGCACACTAAAAAGTTCAGTTAAGCAGGAAACGGAGCCCACCATTTCATTCAACAGCAGATAAATGTTGATGCCCCCTAGATCTGCTTGACCATTACACAGCCTGGAGGCATCCGCTTGAAAAACCAATAGCAATTCCTTCCAAACTGTGAAATACTGCAGGAGTTTATTAATGAGCAGCAGACCGGTGTGCTGAAATCTTCAGTCAAAGCAAAAATGACGTAAAAGACCTGAGGGAATAGTGGATAGGAGGGAGGATCCTGCCCAAGGAACCCAGTGTGCCTTTGAGCAGAGGGCCGCTTGCAGAGAGAAGGTGCCCTGGCAGGGTATCAGCTGGTGAGAGCACAGGCACATTCATAACTTCTATCAAGTTTGCATTAGTTTCAAGATCTTCAGCAGAAAGCAAGGGGAAAAAAAAAGAACCCACAACATTTTTTAACGTGTATGTTTTGCTTTCAAGGAAGTCTCTCAGCTAAATATTATTGAAACAGCAGATGGCAAAATGCAAACTTTATGAAAGAGAAGGCTGCCTTGAGCGGCAGGTTCCCGTTTGCATGGGAAAGCTGTGCAAGGGAGGGAGGGAAGGAAGATGCTGAAGTTAAGATGCATACTTCTAGTTGAACAACTTGGTTAGAAAATGATGACCATGTCTGTAAATGTAATTTTTGGAGTACTGGCATGGAGATGTGCGAGAGCTGTGAACTGGTGTGAAAACTAAAATACCTAGAGGGACTAATAAGTCCCTATGGGGACCCCAGCTCCTTAGATGGCTGCAAAGGATAATTGCAGAGAACTACAACAGGACTGAATCAATGCCATTTTCCTTGAGAAAAAAAAAAAAAAAAAAAAAAAAAAAAAAAAAAAGAAGAAAAGTATTGCTGCCTCTGATTACGTTATTCTGAACAGCCTGGCTGCTTTCCCTCTCCCTCACCCATCTCAAAAGTCAACTGCAAGCCACTAGAAATATGTCCAGAAAGATTATGGTGCAGTTGAAAGCCAGAAGCATGTGAGATTATATATTTACTGGTGCTGTGTCAGATAACATCTGAGAGAAGAGGAAACAGGGATTCAGCCCTTCAGTCTCTATTAGCATGTTTGGGCTGTTTAAAGGAGCTATCCAATTGTGTCATTGTTGCCAGGCCTTTAAAACTGTATATATCCATGATAAAGGAATCTACTTAATCTTGATCACAAGCTTCCAAGCCCTACCCCACTCTCCTGTGACATGCAAACTTATTGCCTTTAAACAGGAATTTGAAAAAAAAGAAATTAATAGGGATGCACCATTACCCATAGCATTATATTGCTTAGGAACAGATGTTAAACAATTTTATGGAATGCTTTAAAGTAATATGCAAGCACTTCTGCGCAGAACTAACTGCATAATAGGGATTTTAGCCCAGCAAATACATGAGATAATCCTTTATCTTGATTTGGAGAGTTATGTCTATTTTGATTAAAACCATAGAGGTCTGTATGTTCAAGCAGTTTTATTCCCTTGGAATTATATTATTTCCAGGGTGCTATTATCATAAGGTCTTATGATCAAAGGGAATGGAAATAACCTTGCTTTTGATGGTAGTGTTCCCCTTGCGCGTATGTTCATGCAAATAGCTCACGAAGTAGACATGTAGGATGCATGTACCATTCTCACAGATTCCTGAATAGACAAGAAGCAACTGTACTCTCTATGCTGGCTGTGCTAGAAGAATAGTAAATTTGGAGAAAGGACCAATCTTACACTGTGTAAGTAATTTTTGCTACACAATCTCCCATGCAGTGCTGATAGAACTTTAAAATCCATCACCATGCACAAGTACAAGGGAAAAGGTGTCCTATCATCTCAATGTGTGTAAAAGTAGCAGCTGTGCCATCGTGCTTCGGAGTAATTTCAGTCATTAAACTTCTTGATCCTTGAATGTCATCAGGAGTTACTTAGGTGACCATTCACTTGCACTTATGAAGCACTGCATTTAACTCTCTGTAAAATATGGATTTTATTGCAGCAGTGACAAGACTTCTCTCCACAGCCACTGACCTCTACTGCTATTGTTTATCTCTCAAGTGAACCTTTTGCATATGAATACATGTATATAGTATACACACTGTGTATTGGTTTCCCTGTGTGTGCATGTAGGTGTTATACACATGTGAATACATAAATAGTTCAATCTATCTGACATACAAAGTATATTACCAGCTCCTTAGAAACATTCACAACATAACCAAATTCAGCACTTTCTTTCTGCAATTACCTAACTTCTCTCCTGTAAAATGCTTGTACGCCTACCCCCTATCTTTCACCACCTCCATCACTCCCCAACCCGTTCTTTTATCAAATCAAAGATTTCACATTTGTCAGCTCCTGTAACGTCCCCAGATCTATCCCCTCTGCCCCCTTCTTTCCCTGCGGGAGCGCCTAATTTCAACTGTGCTCTACATTCAGCTCTGCGCTCTGCCTCGGATTTTGCTCATGATCTGGAGGGTTTTGCCTTGTATCCATTTCACAGCAAGTAGGCAGTGTCAAGAAACCGAGACAGATTTTATTGTTATTATTTTCTAGTTATCCATCTAGCTTCTTCTGATGTTAGTATTAGTATTAGCATTAGTATTAGTATTTCCTTCCAAACGCACACGACCCTCCTCCTTCTCCCATCACCTCCCCTTGACCGAAGCGTCTTGCTGGCGATAACAGTTCCCAGGAAAACGCCGCATCCCTCCGCCTGACTTTAAATGACAGCGAGCGCAGTCGCCGCACGCCCCTGAGCCGCCGGGCCCTGAGCGGAGCCCCGGGGGGGAACACCCCTGCGCGGCAGTGGGGTGCAGAGCCCTCCAGAAGACAGCTGCCAACTTTCCCATCCTCCCCCCGTTAATTAGCATTCCCAACGAGCACTGCAAAAAAGAATTATAAAAAAAAAAAAATAAATAAATAAAAAATGGAGGGGGGAGGTATCCGACAGTTGAAAGTTGCTCCTGAAGAAGTGCAAAGCCGCATCCCCTTACCGGCAAGCAGGGACGGCGGCGCCGAGCCTCGCCCGGGTCGGCGGCGCGGCGGCGGCGGTGGCTCCCCGGCCCCTTCTCCCCGGCGCTCGCTCAGGCTCCCTGCCTCTCACTGGGGCTCCTGCTCGGCCAGCAGCACTTTTTAACTCCAGCATGCAGGCAGCCCGAGCCGAGGGGGCTCTCTATCTGATTGGTTTCCATTCAGTGCTCCTGATTAATAAAAAAAAAAAAAAAAAAAAAAAAAAAAAAAAAAAAAAAAAAAGGAGGGGGGAGGGAAAGGAGAGGGAAAAAAAAAAATCCAAACTCCTCCTTCTCTGCCTGCCTCCCTGGCAGGTGCGCACACACTCTCATACACACATACACACACTCACACGCACTCCCGGCGCCGGCGCTGCGGATGCCGAAGCGTCGGAGCTGCAGCACTGGGGACGGAGAGGCGCGGAGCGGGCGCGAGCGCGGAGCAGGCTACTCCGTGCGGGCAGGAATTTGCAAGTGAATGAGGTGGGAGGGCAGAGGGGGAGGGCTGTGCTAGGGAGCCCCCCTTCCCCCCGAGAGCCGCTCCGTGCTGGAGGTGGAGAGCAGCCAGCTTCCTCCTAATCGTTGGGTAGTGACAGTAAGAGCAGAATAAAATCGGGGGAGGGGGGATAAAGAAGAGGTAGAGGCATGCTTCTCTGTTGTAAACTGCGTGTTTGTGCTGTGCAGCTTCTCACCCTTGGAGCCGGTTTTAAGTCCCCTTGACACCAAAGATGCCCTGCTAGTCTTTTCCCACACTTCCCAGGAACTTCCTGGACTTGATGAATCAAGAATTTCAGTGAATTATTAATGGAGATGACACTTTGTGGGGGTGATCACATGTGGCAGTTTCTATGTGAATGGGAAGCAGTGGAGGAGGATTTTCCAGGTGCCTGCCTTTGCCGGGGCCCTGTGCTGCCAGAGGGCTCCCCACTCACGACATTATGACTAATCTTAATACAGAAGAAACTGAAATCTCTGCTTTTGCTGTGGGAGTCCTGGAGCCCCTCTACACGCATGCATGTTGTACAGCCTGCCCCCAGCTCAAAGTTTAACCTGAAATAAAGCTTTAGGTGTTTTAATCTAAATATTAAATGACAAGATGGAAATTGACAGTTTATTATTGACCTGACAACAGTCCACTCCAATTCAGCTGCACAGTGTCCCCTTAAGAATCATGGAAAATGTTGCAAGAAGCTTTTTGCCATTTGCATCTCACATCTCCAGTCTTAGGTTTGACCTTTATGATGTAGTTTTTATCCCTGCTAGTCAATCTTATGTCTTTTAATTTTTTTTTAATTTTTTTTTCTCCTCTCCTTTTCCTTCCCTTCCTCGCTTCCTCCTACTCATATCTCACAATTTCTTCTTGCTGTATATCTTAAGGATGGGTCTGTGCTGGCTCTAAGCCACCTTTGTGTCCTCCTGTTTCTGGACCATTTCGAAGCTTTTAGTATAATTTCAATACTCTCAGCACCAGCAGTTCAGGTAACAGTTTTGCTGCTTGTGCTGTAATTTCTGCAGTGCTGCAGCACCATCTCCACAGCATAGCTGTTATCCCTGAAACTGTTACTGAGGTCCTTTTTCCTACAGTCACTGTGTTCAGGAGATCTTCAGCCCTACCATGGGCTTGTGAGGACTCAGTATGACACCTACAAAAGCCAAAGAGGTATGAAGAGGCTGGATTCTGATTTCCAAATGTTTGTGAACTCTGTTTAAGCAAATCACCCAGAAAAGCCACTTAGGTACCACTGCCATTTTAATCTTTCCACACGGCTGGATTTTTGCAGCCTGCAGATTGTTCTGGTTGCTCTTCTTTGATCTCTAGATCCCTTTCTTTTTTTTTTTTTTTTTTTTTTTTTTTTTTTTTTTTTTTTTTTTCCCTGACAATGACAGGTCAGGAGCTCAGTGAATATTTGCAGAATATTCCCATGGGAGCCTTCTGGACGCAGTCTATCTCTCCTTTATGACAGACCACATTTGCAGGCTTTCTTTCTCCCTGCCATATTGCATTGTCAACGTCTGACTCACTGCCCACTCTGACCCTGAGGTCTCCTTGGGCATTATTCATTCCTGGATGTGTCACATTCTGCTTAGCTTTAATAAAGCTGCTTTTTTATTATCATTATTATTATTTCCTCCAACAGGACAGGGTTATTTTTGTCCAAGATGGGTCTTCAGTATTTTTGTCAAAAAAAAAGAGCTAGTACAGGAACTGTTGTGTTCTCCAGAGCCTGTGTGTGAGAATTTTATCTTCCCATTAATTATATGAATCTGTGGTTGACAATTATAAGTCCATAGTTGTGTGCAGAAAACTTTTTTTTTCATTTTTGAGGAATATTGTCAACATGGTGCTCTTCCTCCTCAACCCTTTTGTGTTGACAGCTATAATGATATTAGACTTCACAGACTAGATCAGATCATTAGCCCATGAAGTGTTCTATACCTGACACATGAGCTGAGAGAAAGGCTCAGCTAAGATTATGAAAATTAATCAAGATCAGCGTTAATTGAAATCAAATTCCCTGTCATGAAGTAAAGAATTTAAGAAGATTCAAAGGAGGACTCCGTGTTTATGAGTCTAGATAAGACTGGAAAGGAGAAAAAACTTTTTTTTTCAGCTCTTGAAACAGTCTAATATTTGGAAATCAGGATGAGCAGTCTATGTAAAGCATACTGTCTCACACCTATCTTGTCTGTGGCCCTTCTCTGAAGCAAGTATTCCTGTCCACGGACAGACACGGAACTGAATTAGCCAGAATGAATATCTGAAATGGCAACTTCATCCTTTGCCATCTCCATGGAATGCCCAAACCCTGCAGACTGTGACAGAAATGTCCATGAATCTCAGCCACCAGTGCAAAAACAAAATACAGCATGAGCTAGGAGTATGTGACCGTTTTTCTCTGAGCTATTTAGGAGAAATCCCATTTCCAACAATGGAAGATGCCTATGTGGGATTTAAGGACTAAGAAGAAAAATCCTGAAGCTGGTGAAAAGCCACCTACGGTTCACTGCAATCTGCAGTACCTGCGAAACAATCTGAAGGTCTCACTTTGTAACTCCTCACACGAATCAGGCACTTCAGAGTTTTTTCAGCCCTGTTTATTTTACAGAAAAGTGGAGGGACTTATTTTGAATTTATAATGGGGAAACCACAGTCTAAGAGAATTTATGTTCACTCTTTCCTGCATTTTTTTTTTTGTTTGCTTGGTTTTTTTGTTTGGTTTTTGTTTGTTTGATTGTTTATTTGTTTTGGGGGGAGAGATATGGCTATAGAGGAAACATTCCAAAACCAAGTATGACTAGAGTCTTGATTATTGAAGCAAAAAGGAAAAAATTTGTATTGAACCTGGTATGCAATCAGATTATGCCAAAATTTGAGGTAGAATAAATTACTAACTTGGTGTCACACCATTACAGATGCTATATATGGTCACTAACCAGACCTTTAAAAATCCACAGTTTAACACTTATGACCCTCAGTGATAATGAATTCCACAGGTAACCACATACAGCACAAATGTTTCTTTGTTTACTTTATAGCTTTTTAATTTCACTGTCAGTTTTATATTAAGTATTAAGAAAATAATGAGCTCCTAGATAGTTTTAAACATATTTTTAATTTAATCATGCTAATAGAATTAATTTTTTTTTTTTTAAATTTTGCTTTCCCTTGCTTGAATGCCATATCTCCTAAGTCTCTAAACCCAGTCCTATAGATCTGTGTGCAGTAATCAAGGATTAGCCAGGCAATTGTAATGGGCGGAGGTAACATGCTGCAATTTGCCATTCTTCAAGTGAGACATGCTTCTCATAGGACTGGAAGTGATCCTATGTGTTTTCCTAGTCCTAATCTGTTGTAAATATGAAATAAATAAGTTAGCTCCAACCACTCTCCCTTTTTTTCTTCTGTTCGTATTCCTGGTCTTGCTCAACCCCTGGGGGAGTGATGGTTCCCAGATAGATCCCAGTGATTGCATGCAACCCTGCATTGCATATTTGTTCTTCTCTGAATAGTTTTGTTCTTTGTTGATGTCCTTCCTCCAATGAGGCCCCCAAAACTGGAGAAAGAAGTTATTCCAGCAAATCCAAGTGCCGCATGCTAATTTGAGTTTGTTAGATTTTTAGTCCCTTCTAAAAGCAATGAAGAAAAGCAAGTGATGGCTTGATTGCTAGCTTCATAAGCCACATGAGGAACTACTCAATTTTTGCCTATTGCATAGATATTTTAAGGTGAAAGAGATTCCCATTGCAAAGTACAAAAGAACAAAGAAGCAAAATTTGCATCAGAGCTTGCTGATTTTGTGGAAACATTATGAAACCTGCCTGGTTTTTCTTATCTTGCTGTCTGAACCTCTCAGCTGCTTCCCAAGCAGGGAACCTGGAACTGCAAATTCTTGCAGTTTTACGACTTCTTGATGTCTGTCTTTCCCCATTTCAGTGGTGAAAGTCAGGAAATCAAGGTAATTAGAAAACAGTAATTATTTTTTTTGTTTGACACAGTTTTATTTATTCATTAATAGTGTACATCATTAAAAAAAAATAAACTCTCTTCTTCTTGTGGCTGAAGATGAGAATTTATTTTAAAAAGTGTTCCAGAAATTCTATTTTCCATTCAACTACTATGCTAGCTACTCCTCTGCTGCTCTGTGTCCTTCTCAACTGTTGTAAATAGCACCATTTTTCTTCAAGAATTAGCTATTATTTCTGAATTGAATAATCCTGATGACCGTGACCCTCCCCCAGTTTTTCTTCTGGTTTCTAGTCCGTGTCTATTTTGCCTAGGGATGGCAAAAACAATCTCATTTTGAGCAAAACTCATACTGAAACAGATATTTTTGAAACTGTCATACACCTCTGACATTCTTACCTCTCCTGATTCCAGTGGTATTAAAATATCACAAGAACAGCTGTTGTTCTCTTGCTTGTGGAGTCAGTAATTACACAATTGTGTTGTGAAAGTAGCAAGCTAAAGGGTGGCAGGTAAGTTTCATAGATATCTAGCACAGGTATGTTCAGCTGAACCGAACTTTTGCATTTCAGGGTTTACCCCTCACTCATTGTAAACTACAAGGAAACTGTTGTTAAGAATGGCAGTAAGAGAGTGCCTTCACCTCTGCATTAACAATATGTCTGATTGATCATTCCTCACAGAAGCATAAAAATGTCAGCATAACAAATAAGACGGGTAAATAGCAGCTAATGCCTCGGGAGTTTCATTGCCTCAACAGGTACATGAAGTTATAATTGCTCTAATAAGCACTCCCACAAGCAGTTAGCTTGCTATAGAAGGAGCCTGAAAGGACAAAAAACATTCTTTCATTCAGAACACCATAGAGATCAAATACATCACAACCAATATGGTCTTTAAAACCAAAAGCCTGCATCATTAGGATAAGTGAGGAGCCAACACACATCTGCATGCATGAGATAGCAGCAAATGGAAAATCAGATTCTATCCCTCTAGCTGAATAATCATTACACAATAAAATCAGTTCATGACCAAATTTCACTGTAAGTTGTTTGGCTGCAGCCAGAATCTTGATAGCTTCACTGTAATTGATAAGAAATGTTATCACTGATCCTCTGATCCTGCTGTTGTAAGAGTTTTTAGTCATAGACAGTAGTCAGAATCTGTAGATGTTACTACTTTCCACATTTGATATTATTGCACTAAAATTAGAAGGCAATACCATTTTGCTACCTCTCAAATTTTTGGATGCTTTGGGAATATTCTACAAAGTGCCAAGTACATAATTATTTTTCAATAAATATTTTATTTTCTGAAAAAACTCCCTTTAATTTATTGTGGAACCCACAGAACTCTTCTACAGGGTTACATCTGCTATCACAATGCCTCACTTTGGTCATGAAATCTATTATTTATTTGTGTGAAGCTCTGTGTGAAGATGACACTCTTACTGGTCCCATCTGTTTGTTTCCATCAATTCTCCCTTCTCTTAGGCCTCAAACTTTTTTGTGTAAGTTACCATGGTTTAACCAGTTACTCCTCACTGCCTGAGTGACAGAAACTGTGTATACTTCCAAATGGTACAGAACACCGTGTAATTTGACTTTGTCAATCCCTTTTCACTGTGGACTGGGCTAAAAAGCATTATCTTCCATTTGTTCCTGGCTAAGAGTGCCAATATGAACAGTTACTATGCTTAAGCCAACACAGGCTACTCACTGTGCAGTAATAACCTGCTTGTGAGCCTGATATGAGCATACTTTATATTTTAATAATCTCTGGAGAACTGACTGTCCTTTCTGCCTCTGCTTGCACAGCACCTAGTACAATAAGCAAGAAAGCACTAGACAAATTCATGCAAATAATTAATACATCAAAATCACAGTATAATTTTCAGTAGTACACACACACACACGTCTGCTTTCCGGCCCAGAGGGTTTGTCACCTAAATAGAGCTGAAAGGTAAATGCTGAAAAGGAAAATGAAGAGATGAAGTGAGTTAAGCTTCATGCAGCAGGTCGATTTAGATCTGGAGATAAAATCCAGACCTGATTCCTACTCCACTCCAGCTCACACAAGTGTCTTATTCTCTCACAGTGCCTGCCAAGTCTTGTTCCTATCAAAAGTTTCAGTTCAGGCAGATCTCTCTCATTTCTCAGATAAGTATTGTTGAGATCCACAGATCACTCCCTCCACCTAGCTGATCAGTCAGTTCCTCCTTCTCAGGATTATGACTTAGTCCAAATCTTCATCTTTCATGATAACTCTACTGTTGCATACCTGTCTCTGTTAGATTAATCTAATCAAGGAACAGTACATCTTTTTTGAGTAGTTTTCTAAAAAGTGTTCTTGCTTTCCCCCATCTCTTCCAGTTTTTGATTCGTATAGTCCTGAGTATATTCCTTGCATGTCTGCAAGAATCTATGTAGTCACACTAGGGTTGAAGTCTGCAACACACACCTTACACTAAGGTTACAAATGCACATAGATTTTTCTTAACAAAGCACTTCAAGTCATCTTTACTGCCTCTACCTATGGGCTAGTCACTCCTGCCTTTGCCTCAGCTCACCTGCCTCCAGAGTTTTGGCATTGAAACCATCTGCAAGGTGTGCTGTAACCTGGTCACAGATATTGGTGTATTTAAAAATGACTGTTGCAGAAGTTAGGTTTGTAATTTAATCATTTGAGTCACCTATTGGAGTGTAAATGTGAGGAAATGGTGAACTACTGCATCTCTGTGGAGTTCTGTATTAGCATTTACTTTAGCTAATCAGCAAATCTGCTACTGCCTTTCTACTTGCCAACTGATATTGTCATCTCAGAGAAAAAAAATACCCTTTACCCCACAGCTTTGTGGGCTCTCTATATGCCACTTATTTAATCTAAGCAATATAACTTGATGTTCCAGATGCTTGGCTAAAGTTCTTCATTAAATTTATTAATTAATTTGATTAATTTATTAAATATAGGCTATTTTATTCTACCCAGCAATATGTTTTATTTTTACTTTCTTCTTTTTGGAATACCTCTCATCTTCTTCCTCACAAAAGCCTTCATCTGAACAGTGGAAATTTCAGCTCTTTGTGCCTAGCTTTAAAACATCAAGGTGGACTAGTCATTAGAGACCTCATTAGAGACCTCTTTGTGATGCCAGATTTGGAGTCCAGTTGCCAGAACATTTTAATAACTTTTTTGTCCCTGCCTCTTGGGGATGTAAAAGCTGTGTTACTGTAGGAGAGTGACACTAATTTAAGTATGCATCTTAAGAAGGTGGGGTTATTTTGAATTTAAATCGATATCTAAACTTCAGATGAAGGTGTGATTTCCACTGAAAGGGTAGGAATGCCTGTGCAGTGTTTATAAATGCACGTTTGCTAGGAGGCTATGGCATTTTTTAAATTTCCAGCTCGTCTGCTTCCATGATGGTTGCTTTTAACCCCTTATCCTAATCCTTCAGCACTACTTACACAGTTGCTCAGTCATCCTACATCCTTTATCCCCCATGCCCTGGCCCTTTCAGGGAACTTGTACAAGACAGGAGCCAAAAAATTGTTTAACAATTTTTTATACCCTCCTGCATAAACAGTTGCACACCTACACCTATGGGTGACATTAGTACAGCCCCTAAGGATGTGGCAGCTCAGTGCAGGTTGTCATGAAATGCAAAGGAAATACTGAAACTCAGTTTCAGTATAATAATTTCAGTTATACTAGTAAACTAGAAAAGAGCATACTGCCAGTACCTTTTTTATTTACTTTCTCAATTAGTAGCAAACAGTGATAGTAATTCACAAGATAATTAATGCACTGGCTTCTGCATTTCACTATCCCCTCTCCTGTAACTATTTTAGGAACTGCAACGCTGTGGGATATACCTAGTTCCCGTTAATAAGTACTGTACTGAAAAGGAGAGAGCTAAACATCCTCTACTTGATCCCCTTTCTAATCTCTTATTCAGTGGGCCTTCTAGCAGAGTGGGAAACATTTTAGCAGGCATTAGAGCTATGCAAGTGGGCTTTGTAAGAAAAAAACCTCTTGTAGTTGCCTAACAAACACCCATGATAAAAAAAACCAGATAGTTTTGTCTAAGACAGTAGAAGAAGACAGTAACTGCTTTGGGACTCCTGTTAGAAATGCTAGTTTATTGACCTAGGTCATAGCTGTGCAAATTAATTAGAAATAGACTGAACTTTGGGCACCAGAGTAGTTCCTCCAAGGCTGGAATGACATTCTTGTGTCTTCATTGAATCAGGGTTTGAGATGTTATGGGAGATCAGCACTACCGTAAGCCACTTACGGACTATGAAGAGTTAAAAAGTCCTGCTCAAATGTTCTCTTTGAATCTGGTGAAGAAATATTTCCTGAACCCACAGGCCTTGTTTCACACTTGAAATACTGCATAGCCCATTTGAATATTTTTGTAGTGCTTAACATTAGCATCTCTCACACAGTTTACATTACTTTGACTTATGGAGGTCCCACTGTGGAGGATTGAGGAAAACTAAAGTTCTGTATTAGTAAGCCCATGACAGAAAAAGAGGCAATTATCTCTAACTTTAAAAGCTCCAAAGTGTAATTCTTGCAATTAATTCTTACAAGGTTCAGAGAATCTAGGCTGGATTTGGTTTGTGGTAGATATTTACATTCTCTTTGGATCAGCTATATATTTATATATAAGAAAAGTGATTTCAATAATGATCTTCACTTAAACTTGCAAATCAAATAGACCCTATGGGACATCTGATGTAAATAAGTGAACTGTTGCTAAAGGTCCAACAGAGTACCCGATGCTATGGATAAAAATAGGTTTTGTGGCACGCTTTTGACTCAAAAACCCCCAAGTTTATAAAGCTCTTTTTTCTGTTTTCTCCCATAAGATTAGTTATGTGTTAGCTGAACACTGCAATAGAGAAAATACCCAACAACTGTTGTGAGATATAAAAATTGCTTGATATAACACGCACCTGATAAGAACATAACCTGCAGGAGCTGTTGCAGTGGAGCCTTAGGAAAAATCCATGATTTATAATTGGCCACTGTTCATCAGGCAAAAAAGAGAGAAATTCAGAGTTCAAAAGGGACTTCAAAATGTGAATCTGTCAGAGCCTGTGCATTGTATTTGCTTTGGATAGTGCATTAATATCTCTAGCAAAGCTTATGCTATTTTGAGTGGTGGAGGTCCTACTGTGTAGGACTGGGAAAAAGAAAAAAAAGTTCTGTATTAGTGAGCATGTGACTGGAAAAAAGGCAATTATCTCTTTCTTTAGGAGCTACAAAGTACAGTGGTGTTAGCTTCTGACAAGAGTAAACTAGATGTGCACAGCTTAAAGGCAAACTGAGGACATGCAGATGAAAGGTTCAGCCTTCTCTTCCTTCCCCCTCCTTTCTTCACCCACCCCTGTGATCTCTTTGCTACAGTTTGTGAGAAAATCTGGGGCACTTGTTTCTTTTATTTCTTCCAGATAGTTATTTTATCTTCATTTTTGGTAGCGTGGTAATGATATCCAGTGGTTGCTTAGATGAATCACTGATAGATATTCCTTAGGGATATTCCAGAAAAATGCATCCTAGCTAGGACTTATTTCCTAAATCACAGCATGAATTTGAAACCTATATAGTCTGCCAGCAGTAGTCAGCTCCCATCACTGGTCATGTTTCCATTATTTTCTCCCTGGAATTCTTCTTCAACCCTTCTATTTTCTCCACCCCACCAGCATTTAAAGGCTGCAATGAATCTCTTATATACTTACGAAGGTGAGAACACACAGACAATCCTTTCTTACCTTTGTATTTTATCTTCAGAAAATTACTTTTTTGCACTCACTGGCTTGGTTTGGGATTTACAAGATACTCCCATTTTTTTTCTTGGGTACTTCACAAGAGAAAAGCTGGCTAGGCATTTCTCTTCTTTGAAATCTGCAAGAAGTAGAGGCATAGTCAACAGAAAAAGAAAGGATAGGGAATATTATAATGAAAAGACAAGTGATCTTTATTCAGGGATCTCAAATCTTGAAATGAAAAGTGATGTGTTCAAAGGCTCCACATCTGTTAAAGAGGTGAATACTGCTGCTGTGTTCAGTCGTTGCTTCTGAAAGTGCAAAGTAATCTCTCCAAAGTGCAGGTTGTGTCATGAAATTACCTAAGAGCTGTGGAGGGGGTTTGTCCTATTATTTCTGAACCCTCCATGTGTATTTGCACCACGCTGGTAGTGACCAAGACTGGTTTGAAACTAGGAACTCCTGGTCGCAGAAGCTGCTCCAGGCATGTCACAGCATCTCACTAAAAAATCTCCCAGCAGCGCCATTACCTTGTATGGGCAGATTCCTCTCCCAGCTCAGCTTTTGGAGTGGCAGAGCACAGCAGAGCTCCCTCCTCAGAAGACCTTTCCAGTTGGCCTTCGCTGGTGGTGTCAGCTGCTTTTAGAAAGCAATCCATCTTTGCTTTCACTCTGTTATGCAGTGGGCAAATTTCTAAAGAAAAACACCTTCAGAGCTGGATGAAAATCATTTCCTAAACCTGCACAACAATGTATCTGTTACTATAAGCCATACTAAGAGCTCCCATGGCCAAGCTTGAAGTGATGTTGAGTGAGTGCTGCTGACTTCCTCATATGCACCCATCCTGCCACCTTGGCTACTGCTGACACTCAGCTTGGGTGGGCAAGGCGTGAGGCACAGGGAGGGAGTGAGGCTGCCTTCACCCCAGCCTGTAATTCTGCACTCATGAGAAGTGCATCTGGGCAGCTGGATAGCTGCACAACAGGCATCTGGCCTGCTTCAAGAACAGGCTCACAGCTGCATATATTTTTGTTATTGAACTAGAGCACAGACTCATAGTAAGGGAGGATGCTGTGTGTTGGTACAATGGCTATATACTGGCTATAGGGCAATAGACAGACAACTGCCATGCAGCCAACTGATAAAAAAAAGCCCCAAACATTCACTTGTCAAAACTGGCAGAGTGAATTAATACCCAAATAACTCTCTACATCCAAGAGCTGTGGTGAACTCTGACACCAAATGCCCTGTATTGCCAAAACACAGCCTTATTATTGGTGGGATTCTTGGTAAAAGCCATACAGCTTCGTACGGCTGCAGTGGCTGAGGGTGCAATTACATGTTATATTTGGGGAGAATGCTTGGGAAGCGCTGAAGACTTCACTGCAGTTCCTATCCCAACTCTCCCAGCTGTGCTGACACAGCTCAGTGAAAGCCGAAGCAGCGAGATAGGTCACTGAAGTTAGTTTGCTGTTACTTTCCAAAGTTACCATTAATCCAAAGCATTTGAGTGATCTGGTTTACAGAGCACTCAGATAAACAGTTGCCATGGCACACCAGGGAGGGTAAGACTGCAGGGTGAGATGAGAGGCAGAGTGCATAACTACACCGAGCCAACTGCTCTGTTTCGAGCTCTCTGGCAATCCCTCTATGTCAGAATTGAAGAATATGGTGTGTATTTTGCAGCGTTGCCCCCAGAGGTATGAGTAGTTTAGGAACAGTGTACTATTAAACTGGCACTTCTAACCAAGCAATCTTCATCTTAAAATAGACAGACCAAGCTAGAAGATGCTTGTTTACAGTAAAAAAAAGCTTTAGAGTGAGCAAATTGGTCTTGTGGTGTTTAATTTGTGATTCAGGCTCATCTATGACTGTCCCTGTTTCTCTGCAATTAAGAGCATATAAGTGCACGTAAACATTTAGATTAGTCAGACTTGAGTGCCAAACGTCTCTTGCTTTTCAGTGTTATTTGGGTGCTAAACTGTTATTTCTTCCTTTAAAAGCAACCCCAGGATTTAAGGTGTTTTTTTCTTGGTTTTTTTTTTTTTTTTTGGTTGGTTGGTTGGTTTTTTGTTCCTAGTTTTTGTATTATAGGGCTCAAGTAAATATCATACAATTTTCGCACAAGTATTGTAATAATAATTCCATATAGTATTGGTACTTCAGTAGCAAAAAAAATACACATAATATTTTTAGCAGATCTTAGCTAACTAGGATACTTGCAGGGTGCCAAATCAAAATCTTATTTTATTTTCTCTGGGGGAAAGCCTCAGTGAGGTCACACTATATTACCCTCTGCTGGGGATTTTCTTTCTCATGTCTCCTCCTTGGGGCTAAAAAGTTTGTAAGTTGGGTGTTCAGTGTCCCATAGAATTAATGCCAAAGTAGAAAGCAGTGATTTCTACTTATTTTAATCAACTCTATAGCAGTTCGGTTCATCATCCTTTCAACAAAAGAATTGTTTATCTCATTTTTGTTATTAGATCTCAAATTAGTATCTTCCAGGGGAGGCACAAAAATTAATTGGTATAATAAATGTACTTATATTTGCTGACGTATTTTAGCATACTACAATTCAGATACAATGCATATGAATAGTATTTAATAAAAGTTTACATAATGGGACATATACTAAAATTTTTTTTTGTTTTGTTTTTGTTTTTGTTTGGATGCAGCTATAGTCGTGTGATTTCTTTTGTCATATTTTCCTCTGTCTTTCTAGGCCTTTATACTGCTGATGAGCAGAAGGCGGAGGAGATAAGGTCACTCTTCCTGAATCACTGTCATCAGCAGTAACATGTAGTTGCCACAGAAATAATAGTATTTTTGTTTGTTCTCTCCTCTGAGATCATAGAGAAACTCTTCTGAATTTTAACAAAAGGCTCAAAGTGTCTGTCTGGTATGTACAGAGAGGCCCTTGTCATCTTGTTTCTTCCCCCCTTAATATTGAAAGTAGCCGCCAGAATCATAAGCCCAGCATGGTGGCAGTTACCTCACACAGTGGCTCTGTTTATTTTGTTTGCATGTAGCTTTGAAGTCAGATGGAGTTGCTATTTCTGTTAGGGATAGGCTGGAGAGTATGGAACTCTGTCTGGGGACGGATGAGCAGTCAATAGAGAGTTTGTGGGTCAGGATTAAAGGGAGAACAGCTATGGGAGACATTACTCTGGGGATGTCTTACAGACCGCCTAACCAAGAGGAAACTGTGGATGAAGCGCTCTACAGACAGATAGGAACAGCCTCACACTCACAGGCTCTTGTCCTCATGGAAGACTTCAACCATCCTGATATTTGTTGAAGCGACAGTACGGCCCAGCACAAGCAATCCAGGAGGTTCCTCAATTGTGTGGAAGACAGCTTACTTCTGCAAGTAATAGAGGAGCCGACAAGGAGAGGTGCCATGCTTGACCTCGTGCTCACCAACAGGGAAGCGCCTGTTGGAAATGTGATGCTCCAGGGCAGCCTTGGTTGTAGCGATCATGAGATGGTTGAGTTTGAGATCCTCAGGACAGTGAGAAGAGCTTGCAGCAAGCTCACTGCCCTGGACTTCAAGAGAGCAGACTTTGGCCTCTTCAGGAACCTGTTTAGTAAGGTTCCATGGGATATAGCCCTAGAGGGCAGGGGGCCCAAGACTGTTGGTTGTTATTCAAGGATCACCTGCTACAAGCTCAGGAGTGTTGCATCCCAACTAGAAGGAAGTGCAGGCGGAGGGCCAGGAGACTTCCTTGGATGGATAAGGAGCTGCTGAGGAAAATTCAAAGGAAAAAATAGGCTTATAAAAGGTGGAAGCGAGGACAGGCGGCCTGGGAAGAATACAGGGATGTTGTCTGGGAAGCTAAGGACCAGGTTAGGAAAGCTAAGGCCCAGTTAGAATTAAACTTGGCTAGGGATGCAAAAGATAACACTGTCCTGGGTTCAGCAGCAGCAGTCAGTTTTTCTTCTTCTTAGTAGCTGGTGCAGCGCTGTGGTTTTGACTTTCGGCCTCAGAATAATACTGATAAAGCCGATGCTTTCGGTTGCTAGTCAGAATGTTTACCCTGACCAAGGACTTTGTGAGTCTCATGCTCTGCCAGGGAGGATAGGAAGCTGGGAGGAAGCAGGGACAGGACACCTGACCCAAACTAGCCAAAGAGGTATTCCATACCATAGCACGTCATGCCCAGGATGTAGAACGGAGAGTTGCCCGGAAGGACTGGAACGCTGCGGGGTGGGGGTGAGGTACCGATCTGTGATCAGTTGTATTCTCTTCCTTGTTATTTCCTTTATCATTATTATTATTGGTGGTAGCAGTAGTGATTTGTGTTATACCTTAGTTACTAAACTGTTCTTATCTCAACCCGTGGGAGTTGCATTCTTTTGATTCTCCTCCCCGTCCCTCCAGGAGCGGAGGGTAGAAAGGTGAGGGGGGGGAAGTAGACTGCGTGGTTCTGATTTACGGCCTGGGCTTAAGCCATGACAAACACGAAGGGATTCTATAATTACACTGCAAATAAAAGACAGCCTAGGGACAGCGTGGGCTATCAGGAGAACTGGTTACCCTGCATTTGGAGAAAGCTGAGGTTCTCAATGACTTCTTTGCCTCGGTCTTCACTGGCAAAGGCTCTGACCACACCACCCAAGTCTTGGAAGGCAGACACAGGGACTGTGAGGATGAAGACATTAGGCCCACTGTAGGAGAGGATCTGATTCAAGACCATCTTAAGAGCCTGAACGTGCACAAGTCCATGGGAGCTGATGAAATCCATCCTCAGGTCCTGAAGGAGTCGGTGAATGAAGTTGCCAAGCCACTGTCCATTATATTTGAAAAATCATGGCAGTCAGGTCACACACTTGTGTGGTGGGCTGATGCCAACCTTAGGAAGTTTAACCATGCCAAGTGCAAGGTCCTACGCCTGGGTCAGAGCAATCCCAGGCACAGCTACAGGTTGGGCAGAGAAGAGATTCAGAGCAGCCCTGCAGAGAAGGACTTGGGGGGGTTGGTCGATGAGAAAATGAACATGAGCCGGCTTCAGTGTGCGCTCGCAGCCCAGAAAGCCAACCGTATCCTGGGCTGCATCAAGAGGAGTGTGACCAGCAGGTCAAAGAAGGTGATCCTGCCCCTCTACTCTGCTCTCGTGAGACCTCACTTGGAGTATTGTGTGCAGTTCTGGTGTCCTCAACATAAAAAGGACATGCAACTGTTGGAACAAGTCCAGAGGAAGGCCACGAGGATGATCAGGGGACTGGAGCACCTCCCATATGAAGATAGGTTAAGAAAGTTGGGGCTGTTCAGCCTGGAGAAGAGAAGGCTGCGTGGAGACATCATAACAACCTTCTAGTACCTGAAGGGGGCCTATAACAATGGTGGGGAGGGACTCTTCATTAGGACTGTAGTGATAGGAGAAGGGATAATGGGTTAAAACTTAAACAGGGGAAGTTTAGATTGGATATCAAGAGCATTTCAATTATGCAATAACTTTTTAATGAACATCAAGACTTTTCCAGTTCCCTTGGCCATTACTAGTTCCAGTTCAGTCCGTTACTAGTAGTTCAGGTATGGGAACAAAGGGTAAAGTTGCACATAGAACCAGCAAACCTTACTGTTGAGAAGCTGCAATTCCACATACTCCTCCAGGGTAGTGGAATGGAGATAAGCCTACCCAGGTCCCTTTGCCACTCCTGATGCTGCAGGAAGGGTTGGTTCGTAGCAGAAATAGGAACTAGCAATGCCACTGTGGAAGGAATGACATCTGGCCAAAGAGTGCAGTGCAAAGTACTCCAGCGGTTGCCATTATCTTTCTGCTGTCACCTATCCATGGGAAATGGAAAAACACTTTCCCTCTCTCAAGCTCTCAGGAATCAGGCTGTAGGATTATAAGGCAGAGTGAGCTGAAGAACACAATTTTTTAAATTTTTTTTTAAATACAGCTCTATAATATCCAGCCATAAATTTAAGTGGAAAGTTTAAGGATAGGAGCCTCCTAAAAATTTGGTGGTTTGAAAGTTATTGGTTTTATTTACTATTGAAAGTAATTGTGAGCTAAACAGGGATTCTAATTGTGAAAAAGAAAATTGGTCTAGCTATTTGCATGGGTAATATCGTCATAATAACTGAGCACTTCATAGGTATTATAAATTTTCTCAGTTCACCATAGCTTCATCAGAAAAACTTCATGTTCTGTTCTGAAGTGGGAGCAGTATCAAGCTCACTAAAGGTGTGAACAATTCTGTCACTGAACTATGTATGAATCTGGCTATCTGTAGGAGTTGGCTGTTGCCCCTAACATTATGAGAGTATTAGCCACATACAGCCAAATACAAGTAAGCATGATGGAACGAAAAGAATATGAACATAATCTACCAGCATTTATAATATTTTTCATTCATCTTCTCAACAGCGTCACTGCAACTGTGCCTTAGAGACTTTTTCCCCATAGGATCAGCATCGGGACTCTAAAAGGTGGGATGTGGAGTGTTTGCTTTATGTTTGGTCATGGTCCTGTATGAAGAGATTTAAGGGCCAGAGGGAACCCTTGGTGGAGGAAGCAGGAGGTTGCTTCTTTCCTGTGATGAACTGAGGCTATTCAGGGGAAGGAGACTCTGGACAATGGGGCAGTTTCAAGGGACTGGTGCAGTCCTGAGAAGGAGCAGGAGCAAACACAGTGTCAAGCCTCAGAGGTGGTGAAAAAAAAAAAGACATTTCCTGGGGACCAGAGAGGTGGTATATCGTTTTCTGCATCTCTGAATAGATGGACTGAAATCAAACCTGGAGTCATGGAGCTCTCTAAGGACACAAGTCAGTGTGATGAAGATTTGAATCTAGCCCCCTTTATTTCTCTCCTGCCTCACCAATTCTTTTGGTAACTGCACTTGACAGGTTCAAATTTGTGCTGGGTTTCCTGTATTTTAGAAAGTTGCTTATCTTAGTTTGTACTTTAATCAAAATTTAGCTTTAAGCTTACAGGGCATTTTGATTTTTTGGGAGAGCACCTCAAGCTAAAAGTGTAGGTAGAGCACCCTCAAACTCTCTTTTCACACTGCAGGTATTTAAAACAAACTTTCCCATAAACTACAGTAGTATGGATAAAAACAGGAAAAAAGAAAAAGCTTGAAGGAAATTGCATAGGTGTGATACAAGTACATGCATGCTCACATAAGGAGAACAACTAATTTCAGATAAATTGTTTTGAGAAAATTGTGCTAATTCTGTACATATCTGTCTGTTTGTAGTGATTCACAAACTTCTGGGCTTTACAGATAGAAGCAAATTTCTGTTCTGTTTGTGTGATTTTTCCCTACATGATGTGTTCAAGTACTTCGAAACAAGTGCAGAGATAACAAGCAATTAAAAGGGAAAGGGAAAAGGCACCGGTAGTGGAGGTGGAAGGATGCAATGGTAGCCTGGCAGTGCCACTGGAGATTAGAAGGCACCACTGGTGCTTCTGCAATGTGCGGATTTTGAGTGCTTTCAGGTATTACCAGTGTTGCCAGCTGAGCTGAAGTGGTATCCAGAACCCAGAGCAGCATACTTCAGTGAAGCTTATCCAATTGTGTTTTCCTAGCTCATCATATGCAGGCTGGCGCATATGGGTGAACATGTGCTGCAGTCACACATCTCAGTATTACCAAGCTCTGCAAGGACTGGGATTAGAAAGAATGGATGAGAGAAAGAGAAGATGAAAGTATGTGGATTTGTATTCAGACTTTATTCAGTACTTCAGATTCACTAGTACTGTTGCATTGACTACATCTTATACATAATCATCAAAGGACTAGTTTGGATGGGAGTCAATTCAGTGTAGATGAATAACCTACACTGACCTCTGTGTTAATGTGTCAAGTTTAATATGTCTGGTATTATTAGTTGGGTGAAAACTAGATTGAGTAGCTCCATATTGCGTTGAAGCCATGTCTAAAGCTGCAATGTCAAGCCATATCTGAAGCTCCCCTAATGCTGAGGGGATGGACTTCTACAGAATAGGTCCTTGTTAGGCAGTGAGAACTGTAGGGGCCCAATGCTAGCCATAATGTTTGGTATCTACAAAATCCCAAAAATTTAAAAACACCTTCTAAGATACTTTTTTTTTTTTTTTTTTTTTAAGAGTAGTTAAAAAACCTATGTTTTGAACTAGTTGCAAAGGCATCATAATGCTGTCTCAGATTCAGGAATCCTAATTGCTGTTTCTCAGCAGGTAGTTAAAGTCTCTTTAAAAAGACATGGACATTTCCATGTTCTGTAAGGAAGATGGTCCAAGAGCATTTAAAGCAAGCCTTCTTTCTCGGGAGTAGGTGATTTGAGGTTGCAGAACTGTAGCTTATGGTTAGGTCACAGCCTTTCAGTGATTCTTTCAGTAGTAGGATCTCCTTATCCTGCCATCTCTTTTCATCAAGCTAACAGAATTTAAGACTTTTCCAGCCTCTGTCCTTTTGTCAAGCTTGTCTAAATTTGGCCAATGAGTTCAAAAGTCATGCTGAGGACAAGGTCTTAGAGACATGAATGTTCACACAAACCACAAAAGCACTTTGGAAAACAGATTTGAAAACATTATCACACTACAATACAGAAAAGGCTACAGAAAAGGCTGCCTTGGTTTGTGGAGCATAGTAACGGAGCTGCCTGAACATGTGATCTGCCTGGGCTGCAGTTTAACTGAAGTAGGATTCCATAACATTTTATGGAAATAGAGCTCATTTATCTGTGATTGGTATGATAACTGAGGCATTTGTTTTAAATTTCCAGAGACTGTAACTCTTATGTATGTAAATTCACCTGGCAGTCAAAATAGCTGTTGGAAATCCCACCAAAGGCTTGTTGTTTTTAATCCAATATCCAGGCAAGAACTCAAACTCTTTAACAGTTTGAACATTGAGATTTGTTAGCTCAAGAACTGGGTCTACTCCGGGTCCAAATAAGCAGTCCGTTGCTGTTGTTGTTTTATATGACCAGCTTTAATTCTACGTTGCACTCTCCAAGCTCCACAGCTGCTCAATTTTGTGGTACCAGTGCTGACTCGGCAGCAGTGAGGATGAAGCATCCTCCCTTTGTAACAAGGCAAGTAAGCATGCAGGCAGAAGGAATAGGTGTAAAGCAGCTTAATCCACTTTAATCAACAGTGACCACCAAACTGTACTCTATTAAGAAATGGTGGGACTCTCTCAGCCAAATCTAGGGAAAGAATCTAACAAAAAGGCTCCCAAAGGCTCTTGTGAGTGCTGTGAAATTGTACTTGTATCAATGAATGGCCTGGGGTGGTCTGTCCAGTGCTGACATGTAATGAATCTGATCTGATTTATGTGAACAGTTTGAGACATAACTTCTTCCAACTGAAAACTAAGGCTCTGGCAAGAATGATTATGTCATAATTTATCAATGAAATGGGCTTCCAACATGCAGAGTCAGCAGGATCTTTTCCTTAGCCTGGGTAACAGATATTGTTACCTTTTGCTCAGTCAGAGGTGAGATACTGCTCTTTTGGCCTCATTAAGCTTATCAGAGAGCCTATGGGTTATTTAGTAAGAGTTTAAATAAAACTCAACTGGGAATCCATTGCTGCTGTAAAACCTACCATTTTTCCCACAGTTAGGTCTATTTCTGTGAAATGCAGTCAGGATCCCAGGTGTTGCTTCCAGGATTTTTATCTGAAAACCAACAAAGGAATTAACCAAAGCTGATCATAGGATTTTGGTTTAGTCTATGTACTATGAGTTTATCTATCTTCCTTATGTTCCCTTTAACTTTTAGTTAAGGCAAAATAAAATGTAGTCTAGTAATTTGCTACCATGTTTTCTAAGCTATTATCACATTTGTGTCAGGATTTTTAATTTGCAATATTTTGGCATGATCTTGGTATAAATTTAAACATTTCAAGTGCAGATGCCAAATTTTATTAGCCTTTATGAAGACTTTTATGCTATAATTCTGTCATATAATCTTTTGCCATATCTTAGAACACTGCAGTTGTCAGGGATGCAAAACTATCTAGTTCAATAGTCTTCCATTCATCAGTGCTGAAAGTCGCAAAGGCCACGACCATAAGAAAGAGCTTAGCTTCCCTGCCTGCCAGGGAAACTCGCCTCCCAAATACAAGATGCTCAAACTGCTGTTCCTGATCTTGAAATTATCTCCATTGCAGCATCATTTGCAGTTTCAGCTAACTAGTGATATGTTAGAAGACAATACCCCTTGAAAGGCTTAAATAAGCTCCCAAAGAGAAAAGGTTTTCTTTCAGATAGTAGAGTGTGTAAGCCTTGTGTCTGCCTGGTTGCTTGCCAGGACTGGCTTTATTTGGCTCATATAGTCCAATAAATGTTTGAGCTGTTAATTTCTCCCTGACCAAGCAACAATTTGTGATCAGCTCCAAATGTGCAGCATGATTTGGAGCATTTGCTTTTACTTCAACCCAGCATAAGAGCTAAACTGAGAATAATGTATAGCCATAAGTACTTTTCTATGCAAGGTTTCTATATACTGGTGGGAAGGACTGGTTTTCTTCATGTTTTGTGCAGCTTTCATAATTAGGAAATGATGGGATTGTGCCAGTAAGCACCATACAAAGCCTACCCACTGGCAGTCTTTAGGGACATGCTCAACAGTTGAATGGAAAACAATGGATGAAAGGAAGACAAACCCAATATTATAGATGGCATTCAGCTAAACACTGTGGAGTTTTGCAGTAGTTTTTTTCTTGCATTCAGGATGCAAAATGCACAGCCAGAAGAAACACTTTCATGAGCCATTTCTTCTGACCTCATTAATCATGCAGGCCATAAGACTTTCCTAATTGGCTTAATTATTGCCTGAGCTTGAAAAAAACCCCAAACGAATAAACACTGCCCCCCCAAAAAAACCCAAAAAAACCCCCACAACAAAGCCCAAAAAACAAACAAACCCCCCCAAACACCTGAAGACATACCATCCTTACTGAAACGTTTCCAGTGATTGACATGCTACCCTGTAATATTTCTAACACTCTAGTGGTTAATTATCCTCACTGTTAAAAATGTCTGCCTTATGGATGGCTTGAATTTTGTCTATTTCCAACTTGCAGACACTGGTTTTCTTATGTTTTTGTTTGCTAAATTAAAATAATGAGGGGACACTTATAGGTAGCGCTGCCCTGTCTTTGATCAAATTGTACCTCCATCTGCTTGTCATTAGGCTAAGAAATGTCACCATAAGGCATGTATTTCAGTGCATTTAATCATGAAACCAACTCTTCTCAGAATCTTTGTCAATTTATTTTCATCTCCCCTGTAGCATGGACATCTGAACAGGACAGTATTCTGGCTGTAAGTCTCACACCACGCAAAACACCTATATCTTGTACTTTAATCTCAGTTGGGATTCTCTTGCTTACTTACCCAACAATAGCATGAAGAACTGAAATCTTTTAACAGAGGTTTGTGTCAGAGCTGGATCCTGGAGACAGTTAACATCTATCACACAGCTTGCACAGAGTAGCTAGACATTCCATGAGGCATCTCATGATTTGTATTTTGCTGTGGCCAGTGCCATGAATAGTATGTGTTGAGTTTCAACATTATTGGAAGAATCCTGTACAGGAATACATCTTCCTTTTCTAGCTTACCACATTTTCCAGCTCTCCTGAGCAATTCTTGTACAATTGTACACTTCAGTACATAGTTACCCTAGGTCAATCATCTTGCAGAAGCTTACAGGTGTTTTTTCTGCTCCCTCCACAGTGCTGTTAATTTCAAGGTCTGCTTCAAGAGCTTCAACATCAAGATGTCTTCCCTTTTCTACTCTTCAGTAATACCAACAATACTAATGTTATGCTTTCCTTATTTGTTTTAGAACCTTGTCTTACAAGGTCTTAATTTCTTTGAAATTTTCCCATGTTTTGCCTTTGTCTTACCAGCTTTAACCTGAGACATTAATTCTGTGACTCAGTAATTTATCTTTTAAGTCCAAGTTTGTGTGTTTGGGAATAAGAGATTCAAGTGTAGAAAGATGGCTCTTACACATTTAAGCTTTGTCCTACTTAGTCATTTAAGCTTTTTTCTACCAAATGCCAGTCCTCTCATTAACTTTCTAAGTTACTCAAGCTCCAAGACAAGCTAGTGCTTCTTTTAAAGCAGTGGGATTCTCTACTGTGACATCTACTGTGCCCAGGAGTATTATCGCCCCTTTACTTTGGAAAGACCATAGAAGTCCTTGTTGTGACTGGCCTGACGGCTACACAGCATGTGGACCTGGGTCTTTCTGCATCTAGAGGCCTCTGCAGCATCATCTGGGTAAGGACTGTTAACGTCTTGATGAAGAAGAATACATACATCAAGCTGAGAGAAGTTAGGACAATTTCAATGTACTGGTAACTTGTCTTTCTTTCTCTACTTTCCATTATGAGCTTTGCAAACTTTCTCTGAACTATCATGGTGCCTTTGGGGAATATGAAATTGATCTGGAAATCTCTATGCTTTTTTTTTTTTTTTTTTTTTGAGAGAGAGAGAGAGAGAGAGATTGATTTCTAGTATTTTCTCTTCCAGCTGAGCCTAACAGCAGCTTTTGTCTTCGCATTTTGGCATCTTCCCTTCTACTCCCAGCAGGAAGTGGAAAATGCATTAGAAAATAAAATTGAACAATAACAAGGACAAAAGGGGGGAAAAATAATAAAATAAAAAGAGTCACAGAAGGTTCATATGTTGTGTTGTGTGTCTTCCTCCTGAGGTGGGTCTTGATCTTGCCAACTGTTCCCCCTGGAAGAAAGTTTATGCCTGTGGGTACTCCTGCTGAGTTCAAAGTTACTCACATGAATAATTGATTTCAGGGTTTGGGACATAGTTTGCAATTCCTTTTTCAAGATAAGTTTATTATCATCAGATCTCATCTTGCTCCAAATATTGCTGGGCTAGGGACAAGTAGGTCAAATGGATACCTGATTTTTTGTTGCAGGAAGAGCAAGCAACTGGCAATCTGCAAAATAATAATAATAATAAAAAAATTACTCTCACTCTTTTGTTGGGTTAGGTTTTTGTCAGAGTGGAGAGCTTTGAACAGCTTGTTCAGCAAGAGTTCAAGTCCCAGGGGAAGGAAGAGAGCTCAGAAAAGCTTTACGTTTTACAAATGTTTAAGTAGTGTTATTCATGGCATAATACACTACCCTGGTATGTGCTTCAGAGCTCTACCACTGCATCTTCTACCGTATAATTTTCTAGAAGTCATAGATCTCCAAATTTATATTCAAGATAATCAGTGTAACATAGAGATATTAAGTAATAATTGAAATGGTTTCTAGGTACTTCAGCACAAAGGGTCTTATTTGGATTTATTTCTAGCAGTTAGTGTACCATATTCATATAAAAAAACTCACTGAAGAGGGAGATGGGAAAAAAAAAGCACAGAGTTCTAGAGGATGAGAAAAGGAAGGAAAGAACAAAGAGAACTTTTCTCCAATCAAATGCAAATGGAAATGGCCCTAAAGGTTCTGGGAACACAGGCTTTCTCCTGACAATGAATATTTTCATGCAGCAAAATCCATTTTTGAGACTCGTTAGCAGATGCTGTGATCTTGCTTATTTTTTACAGCAGTGTCTAGTTATTTCAAATTGATTAGGAAACCTCTGATGTGAGAGAGTGAATCATGAGCTATTCCAGGTATTTCTGTAGTTGGTTATCATGCTTAATTACAAATGTTTCAGTACAACTAGTTTGTTCTTAACTTGATTTTTGCTGCATTTCAGTTGCTGCTTAGTGTATGTGTTAGTTTGGAAAAAAGAAAAAAAAGAAAAATTAAGCTTCTGGCTTTTGTCTAAAAGAGTTGAAGATTTACAGAATGATGGAATAATTTAAGATGTACTATCAATAATCATTTAAAAACAAAAGAACTAGACTACCTGTCTATTGATCACCTATCCATCTCAAGGACATCTGTCACTGTCAGTGTTACCAGTCTTTTTTGGGTCTAATTACAGTTCCTTCCACACAGCAACTGCTATTTGCCACTTACCAGTTAAGGTTTTTGAAAACAGAAATCCCGAATCTCTTCTCGGTTACATTGACATGCCATTTTTTTTAACTCTGCTCTGCATGCTAAACTGCATAATCCAGAAACTGGAAGATGCAGTAGCCTACAGTGCTTGTGGGAACTTCATAAAGAAAAATGGCTATAAAAATTGTGTTATGTCAGAAAAAAAGCCCTGCATGTTGAAGAGAAACAGGAGACACTTAGAAGAACGCTGTTGTCATTCAGTGCGGGCATCTGTTTGTTTTGCAGCACAACAGCAGCCATTGACATCACTCATAAAAAGAGAAAAAAGGAAAGCACCAGGACAATAGAGAACACTTATGGTGACACAAAATCATTGTTTATCACAGGCTGGAGCAAGTTGCTTGAACAAGATGTTTATCTCCTTAACTGGTTGCAATATCCCTATTAACCAGATACAAAGCCCCATTTGGCCTTTCCTTCCTCTAGAGGGGACACCATATCAGGGAACTTAGCCTTCAGGGATTTTCACCCCTATCACTAAAGTTCTGAAGTTTGTGGTAAACTTGACATTTGAAAAACCTAAAAAATATTTATCACTCAGCTCTGTCAGGAGACTGAATATTGTTAATAAGGAGACTGTGAACCAAATGTTGCTTCCAAAACTTACTCTGTTCTGTTTAGCTCAGTCATAGCTTTAGGCATCATCACCTGTTCTGATGAGCAGGGTAGTGCTGCGCTATAAAAGCTTTACATCTCCATTTCCATGTCAGTGACTGGTAGGCAGAAAGGTTCTCTGAAGAATTAATAAGATTTAATGACCCAATAGCACAAGTGTAGTTACTTCATCCAAAATACCTTGTAACACCTGCATCAACACAAATGCTTCTGTGTGCTTGGGTGTCTTCTCATTAAATAAGCCACCCAACCAAACTGTGTGTGTTTGGATTATAATTCATTATTCAAAATGAGCTCCACAGGGCTGTTCTCTGGGAGGGAATGGTCTTCTCTACTTTATCCTGAAGGCTTGTTTCAAAAGGCCAGACAAATGAGAAGCTGATATTGTCCTGCCAGGTTGCATCTCTGTTGCTTTCAGTAAGCTCCTGGACCTTATTTTCAGTTTCTTATTTTTTGGGAACTAAATACAAGAATAGTGTCTGAAGTTCAAGCTTATCTTTTGTCCTACAGCAATCACTACTTGCTCTGTGGTCCTGAGGTCTTCCAATGTAACCTCATAGGAAGCTGACTGAATTCTAGCAAATAATAATCTTTCATATTTACACATTTCCCAAGTCTGTAAGAATTCAAATGTCAGCTAAATCTGTGGAGACACTGAATCTTTTTCCATTTGATAGTTGGTATTATATGAAAGGAATGTGGGACTTTTGAATTAAAGGGTAAAAAGCCCCTGTTCTAGTACATGCAGGTTTTTTTCATCATTGTGAATGCTAAGTAAAGAGAAAAAGCTTTTATATTTGATATTGATGTAGTCACACCAGTGTTACTTGCTTGCAGACTAGAGAGAACCATAAACCTTTTAAAAATCAAAATTTTAATTTAAGTCTCAGCTAAATGAAATTTTTCATGTGTGCTTTTGAAGAATAAAAAGCAAGCTCTTAAGGCTTTTCTCTCTGTAGCGCAACTATGAGTTCTTGCTGTCCAAAGTGCTCTCTATCAGCACTTCAGTTAAGCCTCTGTGCTTCTGCTGGCACTAACACTTTTCTTTAGATTTCCCAGCATTTGCACAGCAGTGATTCTCCTGTCTTGGTGATAACAGCAGTCAAAGGGGCTAGCTTGGACTAGCTGCTGGCATTTTAATCTTGCTCAGAGCAGGCAAGAGTGAAAATCCTGTCACTGCCTAGCCTGTGTTTATCCTCCCTGTGGTGAAGCTGGACTGTTGGTGGTAGTGCTGCGGAAGTTTTGGGAGTCTGCTCATGTTTTGAAAGCCTGTTGGCTCTATGACAAAAGTAGAGACCTTCATTTGACAGGTAAAAATGCTTACAAGAGAACACAGGTGTATATATGAGGGAATAAGCAGACCCTGAAGTAGCCTGAACAGAGACAAAGGAGAATTTCCTACTTATTACAGCAAAAATGTATCTGCAAAGTCTGAACTTTGATATTTGTTTTGAGAGTTGAATAGATATTCAAATGAGATAATTTGGCTCTGTCGATTTCTTAGAGCATAAGCTAACTATTTGTCACCTTTCTTATTAAAAAAAAAAAAAATACAATTTCCATGGAAATAAAAAGAAAAAAAACGACTTCAGAAGTCTTTCATGAGGGTACTTTGCTGAGATTAGTGAAGAGTAAAGCACACAATGTGATAAGAATAGAATTCCTGGAGTCTGCTCTCTTCTCAGTGGGTAACTATTCTCTTCTTTTCCTCAATATTCATACCCCCCATAAATGTTAATGGGAGCTATTCGCAGACAAGAAGAGTCTCAGAGACTCCAACATACGCAACTCCCGTTCACCATAATAAGCAGGGAAGTTTGATTCTCTTTGTGCCAGCTACAGGTCTCTCTGAACTTGTGCAAATAAGCTGTGGGTATGAACACCCAAATAAGTTTCTAAAGGGAAAGTGAAGCTGTGAATCTGCAGTGTTTCAGCAGCTCCATGGTAACATTTTTGCATGTATACTCTTATCCCATGGTAATTGTAATCTGAAGCATTTTATCCTTCTGTGAAAGAAAAGAAAGTATGAGACACAATGCATTAACTATAGGTTTAAGAATGTGGAAAAAGAAGGGTTATGTACTGCAAATTTATATTTTAGGTTACCCTGCAAAACCAATTTGGGTGTCCATGGACTGAGGGGGACACCTGGGCAGACTTTGGTAAGGTGCTGGGATGGAAGAAGGGTTTGGTAAGGGGGATGATTGTATGATATGGAGGCCCATTTTTGGCGGGTGTGAAGTTTCAGCAGCTCACAGATACCAAAATGCTGATTACAGGCTGACTAGTGACTGGAAAACAAGTGTGCTGGCAGCACGAAACATGAAGGTAACTGATGGGGACGCTGTGACTATAGGGCCTTGGAGAACTGGGCTTTTCAAATAGTCTTGCCACAGGAGGTGAGCCAGAGGGCCTTGGATGCTGCCTAGAAGGGATGCTGACAGATAGAAGTCATGCTGAGAATGGGACCCTCGACAGCTGCACATGGCACATCCTTTTAGCTGACCCTGAGCATCAACACACTTAAGCTGTTGTTGGAAATTAATAAGAGTCAAGTTCAGGGATCAGGTGAGGTGAAATCCCTCTGCCTGTGTGTGCAGAATGCTCTGACACTGGATTTGTGGGAGAAGCATGACACATTAAGCATGGCTTTTGTTACAAAAGAAGATGTTACAGTAGCTTCGGCAGCAATTTGAGCAGCAGGAGACTGGGATATACTCCTAGCTCTGCCAAAGTTTTGCTCCATTACCTCAGGCAAGTTGCTGAAAACTGTCATCAATTTTGGGTCCCTGGATTTTTGGATGCCCAGCTCAAATAATCTGGGGTTTGATTTTCAGAGGTGCTTAGCTACGGCAGTTTTTATTGATCATGACTGATATCTAGGGCTCAGCATACATGACATATACGCCTTAGCTTGCTCACCTGAAGTATTGTGAATCCTCCTTAAAAATTTTGTCATGATCTTACAGTGTCTAAGCTTGCAATGCAAAATCAATTGTGATAGTGCTATCTACCAAACACAAGTGTCTCAACATGAAACATAAATAACATTAAACCTTTGCATTGAAGATGTTATTTGTGTAAGGTATTAATTTCTTGATTACAGTCTTTAGGTAATTTTTTCCATAAAAGAGAAAGGCTACTTAAAAGTAGAATTTCACTTGGTGAAGTGTCTTGATGATGACCTGTTACAGTTATTAATAACACTGCAAATGGCACTGGGTGGAGAAAAGGATGGGAAGCCAAATATCATTAATAATAGTTGCAATATTCTCAGTGTTAACAAATTATCAGCTGTATAAAATTTTAATGAATAGGAGTATGAACAGCAATTTGACTGTCAACAGACATCAGTATTGATGTGTGTGAGTGAAGCATGGCAAGGCAAAGATCAAGGGGGGAGGATAATTGAAACCACATAGCTGTGAATGACAAGTCAGCACTTTCTGAAAAAACTTCTGAGAGCATCACAACTTCAGGTGTAGCCCTCTATAGCCCTTTTCATACCAAAGGTGAATTAATTTTCTTTGGGATTTTCCTATATCAGTTAAGCTGAGCTGGCTGTTAATTGCAACAGCAAAAAGACATGTAAGATGTTGGATGGGAATATGGAGCAAGAGCAGTAGACTGAGTACCTCAGGCTAGAGACCCTGCAAGCAGGTAGAATACTGTAATGTAAAGTCGTGTTTCTTTCTGCTCCTTTCACTAAATTTTAGGAGTTTATCACAATCTGCTTAAAGAAAACAACAAACTTGTTGATTACATCAAAGCCTAACATAATGAATCGGAGCCTAGAACAATATTATTTGGTTTAAATGAGATCAGTATATTTGCAACATAAAAATTTCAATAAAACTTCAAATCTCCCTCTCCAGCCCAACCTGTCAGTTTAAAAGTTTTCTTTTTCTGTACTTTCAAAGAGGCTTTGATTTTAAAGCTTAGATCTCTTCTCTGAATTGTAGTGTGCAGTATTTTCCCCACTTTTTATTTTTGCATTTGCATTCTTATGTTGTGAATCCACAGAAACAATTTTTGTCTTTGTGCATCCTAAGGAAAAAGTGGTGGGTTTGGATTTTTGTTTGTTTGCTTGTCTCATTTTGTTTTGGTTTTTTTGGGGGGTGTTTGGTTTTTGGGGGTTTTTTGGTGATTTTTTTTTTTTTTGGTTGGTTGGTTGTTTTTTCTTTTTTTTTTTTCTTTTTAAAGGAAAAGGATTCAGATGGAGAAATAAAGAAGATAAAATTTCTGTATCTAAAAGCTCTGCTTCCCCTATTTTTTTTTCAGATTGGAAACTCGGAAGGCATTTCGATTTTCTTTCTGCAACACATTTTTGCCTATATTAGTAGTAGCTATGAAAGCTTCATTAACTAAGTGCATGGACAATATAAATGCACCAATTATAGATTAAAAATATTAATACTAGAGTAACTCTTTCTGGCTTCGTAGATTATACTAGTATTTCTGTTATATCATTAATAATCGAAAGCATTTTTTTTTTTCACTTTTCATTTGAGGGATCAAAATGCTTTAAAGACATTAGCTAATTCTCTACTAATCCTGGGAGATTGGACAGAGTTATGATAATCCTTTCACGGATGAATAAATGGAGATAAGAGGGAGGCTAAGTGACTTTTCAAAGTCACAGATATAATCAGTGGCATAGTTGGATATGTAACCTTCAGTTCTGATCACTAATTTTTCTCTTACAGACTATATATATTTATATATGTGTACTTTTTCCTTTCTGCATTGCTAACAATACACAGCGAAAAACTATTACAATCGGTTATGTTTATAATAATAATGACTTCATTTATTTAGTGCCTCCCTGCCAAGACAATCAGAGTGCTGCTCCAAAGACAATTAAAATGCAATTACTGTAACAAATAAACAACAATAATTAAAACATCATAAAATAAACAATATCAAAAGCTATCAAAATCACTAAGTAGCCAAAGTTAGTGCAATTAATAATGGATCTTAGTGACTCATTTGAAACAAATTGTGTATTTAGTGATTCTTTTTGGTTTGTGGAAAGATTTTTTTATTGCAAGATTATTATTTTTCAGCTGCCTTTTTATATCCAGCCCTTGAATTAATTTTTTTTTTTTTAATTGTGTGAATCACACCAATTAAATATCTATTGCAGTTCACTGAATGGATTAGCTGTACATAAATGTCTGGACTTCAAGACGGTTAGTAGGAATGACAAAGCACGCAAGTACAAGTGAAATTTAGACTACCTTGATGTGGCCTACTCTCCTTGACCTAAACTCAAAGTGCATTTAAATTGAAAGGCTAGTTGCTTGGTTTTCATATTGACTTCAGTACAGTTTAGCTTGCATTCTACTGCTTTAGCTTTTAGTGTGTGTTTGATGGCATTACTCGATTTTAGGGTTGACCAACTCTTTCTCTAGTCTGTCATTTAGCAGCAGTTACTGAGCATTGCAATGATTTCTGTTTATTGTCTTTTAGAAAAAGGCCAAATTTTTGTAGTATTGAGATGGCTAGTCTAGTTTGGAGACAGGAGCTTGCTAGAAACATTTTGTTTAGACCATGCTAAAGCAGTATTAAAGCACTCAAAGACTTCAAGATTTGAAACTCACTGGAGATACAGCCTTTGTGTCAAGACATGGTGTCTACTGTCTTTTTGGCAGAACATCAAAATCTGTCCTTGTTGCAAAGCCATGAAAACTGTGGTTTGTGTAAACTAGTCTGCAAGCTGGTGGTTAGGAGGGGGCAAGAAGTGAGGCTGGGCTGGGAATAGAAGGCCTGGGCATGGGGGAGGAAGATGAAGATGCATAGGTTTGGAGGGTAGGACACAGATGCAGTGGAGCTGAGAGAAGATGAAGCAGAAGGCAGGACAGGTCTGACTGAGAGTGAAGGAAACACGTGAGTCATAAGACCAAGGCAAGGAGGATGGAAATGCGAGTCCTTGTAGAGAGCATATATGGTGCTGGGGGACCAGCAGAGGTGCAGAGGTGAAGGAATAGACTTGGAGTGGGGAGGTCACGTACAGCACAGGAAGAACAAGGGTCTGAGTCTGGAAATCACAGGGTACAAGAGGCTACACATCTAGTGAGATGAAGGCTTGGAGGGCAAGAAAGTTGAGAGGGGAGTGAGGACCCTGTTCAGTATGTGACTGGCAGAGGAGTCAAGTCCAAGGAAGAGGTAAGATCAGGCTTCTGTTGATTGGTTTAATGAGAAAAAAAACCCAAGCTTATGAGTAATAGTAGGTATATCTGAGCCGTACTGTCACATTCTCTTCCTGAGCTGGATAGACTATGAACAGATCTGAGCAGACATCTTGAGCCCAAGATCCCTGAATGTCACTGCTGTGCTCTGGAACCATCTGGCAGAATCGGGTGCTGTATCCCTCTTCAGCATCTGTCAGCAAGGAAGACAGCAATCTATTAATGCAAATGGCCACTCCATTGGCTCAGTGGCAAAATCTATGTGTTGGCAGAAATCTGTGAACTCTGCTGATGACTCGCATGTGCTCTAGGAAGATGCCAAATAATGAAATTTATGTCTGTGTATGTCTTTTGTCTTTTCTTTTGTTTGTTTATTTTCAGATAAATTTGAGAGAATGCATATGCAAAATGATACTAAAAAAGCTTTTAATGGAACCCATGAAATATATTACTGAAATATTAGGAAATGCCAGCATTTAAACCATTTATATTTGGGAAAACATTTGCATCATGGTAATATCATACAAGTTTAGGTCTCATTTGCATCACTCACCATGAAGTCCTGGTCCTATTTCACCTATTTCAAGTAATATCCCCTTGCATCCTGCACCAACTCTGTGCCAAATTTGTCTCCTTTCTCCTTTTCATTTCCATCTTCCAATGGGACAGCTATATCCACCATGTTCCTTGGATGCCAGCAGAAGGGGTGCCAACAGCATGGGCAAGACAACCCTGTGTGGTTTTAGTACTCACGTCTGAATCAAAGCAGTCATTACAGCAGAAAATCATGCCTATAACCCTTGGCTTGAGCACACTCCCTTGCTCTCTGCTTAGTAGTGCAAGCACTGCTTCCTTAAGCACAGTAGCTCTGAAAATCTCCAACATATCCTGTGAAGGCTCTTTGGGGAATTCAGCTGCTAAAATCTAAGCAGCCTATCATAGATATGCATAACTAGCAATTATTCAAAGGCTTTTAACTTAGCTATATTGGGACTAATTTTCATATAGGGCATGAGGCACAACTCTGATTCATTCCTTTCTCTCCCCAGTCAAATTTCTGGGCTTTGCCTAACGCTCAGTGGCAGGAGAGCACTCCAAAGAAAGGATTGTCATGAAAAAGATAATGTATCTTCTCATTAGAATTTTTCTTGGACATGACTGAAAAGCATTGCCTGAAATTCTCCAGGAAACTATATAAATAACTGCACAGATAATGAGCAAGTAAAATTTGTGCCTAACAAGTTAAACTGGGTAAAGTTAGGAAACAGCTGAGCAAAGGGAAATATGCAGCTAGGGAATATTAATGAGAAGAATGGTACCAGCTTGATCACATGTTACAGAAGTGCAGACATGGATCAGTGGAGCACAATGTAGAGATTTCCAAGCTAGCTCTGGACCAAGCTAGGTGATTTCATGTAATGCTATGCGGATGAATCACTTCTGGTCCTGGGCTCAGTGCCGTATGCACACCAATGTTTCTGCTACAAGCAGTACTAGCCTCGTTATAGTGTGAGGTACATGTGACCTAAGTGATTTGAGTAAAGTCAGATGAGACGCATGCAGCAGAGTTGAGAAATGAATCCAGTTCTCCTGAGCCCTAGTTGAGTTCATTAACTACGGAAGCTAAATCAGCTCCCTCCAGAGCAGGGACTAGAACAATGTACTCGACACCAGAGCAGATTAGCTTTCTTTTTAGCGTCAAATCTGGCCTAGCTGATGTGAACTCTTACCCTCCTTGGTATATATGTCTGCTCTTCTTTAGTGTGGCATCACAAAAGGGTCATACGAAGGTGGGGGAAATAAAAGGTACCTCATGCACCTTGAACTGCTTTGATATATCTCCCAGTCCACCTAGAAGCTCTTTCAGGCAGTCCACAGGGAAATGCTAACAAAGACTTGATGCCAAATACTCTGCCTTTGTACTGAGTCCTAGGAGACAAGTAAGCCAAGCTCTGCAAGCCCATGATGTAGGAACCCCAGGCTCTTCCTTTAGTGTTGCCTTAATCTAATTTTCCTTTGTATTTAGTAAAAATCTATAGGTCTTGGGTTTTTTATTTCTTTTCAAGAAGCAACAGAGAAAAGCTCTCCTATTTGATCCTGCTGATATTCACTTTCCGACACCCGCCACCAGCACTGCTTGGACATGTCCTTTTTATTCGCTATTCTCTTTTAAGTGTCTAGGCGACTTTGATTTATTTCTGTCTCTGTCTGTAATGCCAACAGGATAGGGTGTTATTCTCAACCTGGGCTTAGCATGATGAGCCTTTTATTTCATTAAAGTCACATTCCTTTTCAGGAACTGTAGCCTGAATTGGAGTCATTTTGCTTGGACTAAGGATGAGTGTACCAAGGACAGCAGCATAAAGTACAAGCATCTATAAATGCAGCTTTGATTGGATTTTACCCAACCTCTTTAAAATTCAAACACAATGATCAAAACGGTGAGTGGGTAGGGAGCATTGCATCCTCCTCAGTTTACTGCCCTCGTGTAAAATCTCAAAATAAGGACTGTAACCAGCAGAATTCCAGCATTTATATTTCATCAGGGGATTGTCCTTGTGTAAATATTGGCTTCTTTAATGCGTACACTTCCATCTCTTTTTAAGAACTCCCCACTCAAACAGCATCTGACAGCATTACATGTCTCTTTCTGCAGGCAGCAATGAAAATGTGCTGATAATTTGAGCCCTGGGAAGAAGTCTGTTCCCCAGTGAATTTCACCACAGTCACACTGCTCTGCCATTGTATTAGATCACTGCTCCAGTACAAGAATAGCAGCTCTCTCCACATTATAATAGCACCTCTCCCAGATCACATCTTACTGTCAAATAAACACCCATTCCCAAATGGCTGGAAATTAATGGTGGCTGAACCCATCAGTGCAAGGTTTATGCTAGTTACACAGTCCAGATCCTGAAAAGCCTTTTGCAGGGAATGGCTCTGGATAAACTCCTGCAGGCTTGCTTGGAGACTCTGAACTGCTCCTTATCCTCTCCCTCCCATTGTCACTGGTCACCCATGGTTCAAAGGATTCTTCCAGCTGACTTCAGTCTTTGGAATTAGAGCTAGAGATTACAAAGTGTATGAGATAGCACTTGTGTAGCATCAATCGCAAGAGACAAGATGTTTTTTTTCTTGCCCTGGAGATCCCTAAATCCTCTCCTTTCTTTCTCCATTTCTTCTAAAAAATGTAGAAAAGTTTCCTATCCCAGGCAGTGCCTCTGAAAATGCAATAGAAATAGCTGCCCAGATATCACTTGTTATACTATTGGGGGATTTTGACAACCAGGAGAGCAACATGTGGATATATCCTTTTTTGCACCCTAGTAAGGGATATGGATGGCAGAGGTCAGGCCCCAGGATCATGTGCTACTTAGGAAAAATTGAGGTCTGTTACAATTTCTGTACACAGAAACCTGAGCTCAGTTCAGAATTTCTAGCAAAAAGATGATGAGGGAAATATCTGTACCGGATTTTGTACAGTCTTACTCATCACTTCCCACAAGTAAAACTTTAGCATCCAAACTCTTGCCCTTTTCTTTTACTAAGTTCAGTTTTAGGACATGAACTTAGTTTACATTAGACTGAAAAAGTACTTTGACTATTGAATATTTTACCAATTTTATTATTTACACTGAATATTCAATAAGTTATTCCCATACTTTTCTGTAAGTATAGTTTCAGTCTTGTATGAGTTGTAACACATTGAACACAGACTGCAGGAAAGAAGTAGTATTGAGTTATGTCTTTTTTATTTGATGTGTTGTACTGCCAAACTACAAATTCAACCTGATCTTTACATGTTTCTGAAGTTAAACACACAACCATAGTTTTTGCATATTACTTACAGTGCATGCAGGTTTTTTCATAGTTTGAGATGTAAATATACAGACATATATATATTGTCATTTTATCACTTATTTATCTATTTACCCTATGCTTCTGATGAATTATATGATGGCTGAATGCCTTTTATTCCAGCTGGGGAAAGATGTAGCATATGGTCAGCTCACAAGGCTCTGGAAATGACTTTTTGGCACCTGTCACAAAGTGATCTCAGATCTGTGTAAATGGTTCCTTCTACTCTGGAGATTAAGTACCAGATGCTGTCCTTTGCAAATAAAAAAACAAATAACAAGTTAGCTGAACACACTGGCCAATCTGCTGTGAGTGCAAGGAAACTTGAACTCTACGATGTCTGTTTGACAAGCAGAAATATCATTGTGTGGACTATACTGACATGAGAAAAAGGCCTGAGAAAGTATTCTCCAGACTGATTTTCCCAAGTGCAGTTTTGTCTATATTCAAGCAACAACTGAGGCTATACTTAAAGGATTCTTTGCAAAAGTGGGTATCGTTCTTGGTTCAAATCAATAGAATTTCTCCCTTGTACTTTTCTGTCTGAAATTATATTAAAGAAAGCTGGTAATTTCAATTTATGGAAGTTTTTAGTATGTTAATCTATTTGTACTTTAAGTAAGTCCTGCAGAGCATATGTCCTAAACTTCATTTTTTCCAGTGTAAGAAAATGAAGGCTGAAATTCAGACAGCTTTCACTATGTCTGGTAGTAAGCCAAATTATTTGGCTGCTTATAGTAATATTCAGACTTCAGACACCCAAGTTAATGCATGTTTGGACTGTCATTCTGGTGGGACCTGTACCAAGATGTTTTTATGTTTTGGCTCATGGACTTTAGTCTTAGAAGGACCATTGTTCAGCTGGACTTGGGTCATATGCTGTGGGCATATGTCCCATGCTGATCTGTGTTAGTGGGGAAACTAATGCTTTCTTGACTGCCCTCTGGACTTGCACCTTGGGCCTTCTGTCATTGTGTCATCCTACCAATCAAAAATATTCTTCAGATGCAGGACTGCAAGCTTTCTCTGGTAGGACTATCAGGTAAGCAAGAGAGTTTTGAGCACTAATTTTCCTTTTTTTTGCTACTCCTCATACTCACTTTTATTGTTTGTGCTTCTGAGAGCAGCTCAAAATAAGGGAAGTCCTGCCAGGTGGGAAGAGACATCCAGCCCCTGCTGCCTTGGACATTGTCAGTCATTTGTTTCCATGTCTTAAGCACCAGAAAAAGAGTACTCCAACCCTGTGAAGAAAATGTAATGGAGGGTTAATGTGCTTACTCAGGCAGAGAAACAAGACTGATGAAAGCAAAAGTCTCTGGAAGATGTTAGCTGAGAATTGTGTGGCTGAGGAAGAGATTATTAGAGAAATTAATAACAATTAATAACAAAGTAATTGTGGAAAAAAATACTGTGAAAACAAGAGAAGAGAGATAGTAGGGAAATTGTGAGGGAGATTATGAATGAAAAGTGGGATGGGAGAAGTGAAGAGTTAAGGCTCAGAACTGGCTGTGGGTTCTGTTTTCCTGACATACTCACGAGCTATGCTCTGTCAGCTCAGTCAGCTCATCTATCCTTACATTGCCTTACTTTCCCCTGTGATAATGTAGGCACAGAGGCTATTCCTTTTCCTTTTTTTTCATAGGGTAGTGAAGCAGTTCAGATGGAGGATGTTATGCAAGTGTCATGTATAATCACTAATATATTATTACTAGACAAGGAGACAGGTCAAACAAACAAACAAAAAAAGCTTGTTCTGCTCACCCTCTAGCATCCTTGAAAACTGTCATTTAAGCTACACAGAACTTGGCAGCGGTGCCAGAGGATAACCTTCATGCTGGTTACCACTTGGATTACCCTAGGCAGTATGGCCAAACATGTCACAGAGCAGGAAGGTGTTCCAAATGTTTACAGTGGGGTGCACTGCTCCCTGCCTTAGGTTACCCAAGACTTGGAGAGGTGTTCCCACCATGGCCTCGGACTGCTGCTGTAGCAGGAACTTTCAGGGGCTCTAAGAGCCTAGTACCAGTCACTGAAGAATTTGCCCTAGGCTATTTTTGAGCTGCTGCCCCATGCCATCCCCTCAAGTTCTGGTTCTGGGGCAGTAGGTTGTGGGTCAAGAGCAGTAATGCTGAGGTTAAGTCATGAAATACAGCCTCCAGTGAGACCATGCCTCCCCAGTTGCCTGACTGGCTTATAACAGGAGAAATGCCAACTCCCAGGATCAGGACTGTGAAAGGGTGAAAGGGGGATAGCTTAACAGTTGTTCCTTTATTCATTATTATTATGATCAATATTTTGACTAACTACCACTTTGCCAAGGTGATAAATTTGATGCTCTGACTTCCCTCAGGCTCATAACAGACTCAGCTTTTGTCCACCCAGCAGTGTTTTCTACCTCAAATCAGGAGGGGAGGTTTCAAAGGCTGAATATAAATTGTACCAGCAGTGCAGTATACCTAACCTTTTGCACTGTGGTTTTGTACAATGCTAGCTAATGGTTACTGCTGCAAATGTCAGCATGTCAATGAAGAGAAAAGAATGATCAGACCAGCCTTTTAGCATCAGTCAGTCAGTGATTGCTAGCTGGGCTACAGCAATGCAAGTGCAGTTGGGAAGTGCCTTGGTAGGAAACGTGCAGTGCAACATTGGATCCCTTCTGTGCAAAAAGATGTGTAAATTGGTACCAATGTGTCTGTGCACCTTGTCATTCAAGCAAAGCAAACTGGAGCATGAGGGCATTAAATCTGTGCATTTTGTGTTCTAGTAAAACCCAGCACAGACTATAATTTCCTTCTTGTCACTGTGCCCTGCAGGCAGCAAACATACTTTGCTCAAGTATGTGGATTTATCTAACTGTCACATTGCTTTCTTGTATACACAGTCCATAAAGGGCATTCTTTTCCATAGTCCCTAGCTACTGGTAGACCAAGGAGGCTGAATAGTAGTTGATAATCAGCTGGCTCAATGCTACAGTGCCCAGTTATTTTCCTTCCCATTATCAAGAGATGGAACATTCTGATTTCCATCCTCAGAGCTGTACTGTACGCATTGCAATACAGGGGAATCAATACAGCTTATTCTTGCTTGACCTCCCTCCCTAGCCCATTCCTAAGTCAGAATTGTGAACTGGCTATGCAGCACTGATGAGAAAAAAGGTGGAGTTCAAGCAGCATGCTAAACATTGGTCCAATAACAAAATTTAGGTTTCCATTTGTAGCTTGGATCAGACATGTCTTCTTGGTATCTACCTTATGGTACTAATTCATTTTGGTTAGACTGACCTGAGTTTACTTTTGAATCAGCTTGTCTCAATAACAATAGTGGGGCTTGCAGCATAGCAGAGAACTTGGGTTTGTTGAAACAATGCAGTCAAACCAGCTGAATGGCTTAGTACTGCCAAGGAGCTCCTTCTTCATCTCTTCTTGCTTTGCTTTCCTTTACTACTGCTTTTGACGTCTGATACCCTTCCTGTGCTGGGTCTTCTCCTGCCTCAATTCCCTGGTAAGCACAGTCGAAAACTATTCCTCCCTCCTCCTTCCCTACACCTTTTTTAAATAAATGAATAAATAAATAATATATTAAAAAGTATTGGCCTGGGTTAGTTTATCATGCTATCTCAGCAGGGAGCAGTAAGAAAGATCATGATGAATCAGCTGGGAGCTGTTAGATCAGCATAAGGGACCGTGGCCAGCCAAGCAAAGCTGGCCAGGAGCCCCAGGGAGGTGCCCAGACAAGCAACTCAAAATGAAACCTCTGCTGTAACAGCTCTATCTCCTCGTGGTAGTCCTGCTCAGGTCAGTTCCCAGCTCAAGCTCTCATAAAAAAAACAGCCTTGCAGTCGACTTTAGCTGCAGTGCAGATAGCCTGCAACATGGGGCTAGGTTGCTAGCTGCAGTTGTCTGGAAAATAAACATCCCATTTAGGCATGCTCTGCAAGTCAGTAAAGTGTATCAGACAGCCCACTAGCAGACATTGATGTTCAAAGCAGATAGGAAGACTTCCCCACTGGAGGTACTTTAACTGTCTCTGTTGACTATAGTGAGACCTTAGGTTAGTTTCCTGAACTGCCAAAACTAGATGGGATTCATCCCACACTTAAGAGATGCGCTTGTCCTTAGTATATGCATTGTAACTGCCTCCATGGACTGGAAATGAATGGTCATATTTACAGCCACATCTATATAGAACTGTGTCCTTAGAATCTGACTAAAGTAGCAAACAGAATGTAACAAAAAACTCTCCTCCTATTACCTCATGGGGCTATGAATTATGTTAGAATGCTATGGGATTTTTGTTGTGTTTTTTACAATTGGACTAGCTTGTAAATGTTACAGTTCTAGACTGAAAAATGCAAGTTGTTTAATTAATTCAAGGCTCCTAAATATATTATTTTCTACAGGGACATAGAATTATCATTTTTTAAATTATGTTAGTCCCAAAAGCCACATATTATTTTTCTAACTTTTAATTTTTTATTTTTTTTTTTTTTTTATAAAAAGCAAAAGAAAACAACTACAGCTCCCTCACCCATACAAGTTTACATAAACTTCAAAACTGAGGGGCTGTTATAGATCTTGATTGGTTTTCAACTTAAGGAATATATAAAATGCTGAGTACTTTTTTTTTTTTTTTCTGAAGACTCTAATAAAAGACATAAATGTTAATGAAAACAGAATGAGGAGAATATATGTAATTACTGAGACTTCCTATGCTTTCCCTTTCTGACTTAGAAATGGCGTTCAGTTAGAGAATGAATATTTCTTACCACTCCTGCATCTTTTCTTTTTTTACTGGTGCATTTAAGATTAAAATTTTTCTGTATTGTAGTGACATATTAAAACGTGAGACTTTCTAATGGATATCTCTATGTGTTCTTGGTGTTGGAGTTTAGGGTCGGGATGTAAAAAGTTTAAGAAGGCACTGTTCCTTTGCTATAGTTCAGACTAGAAAAAAACTGTGATCATACAAAAGATTTTTAAACACAGTGAGTGGAAGGCTCCATTTTAATAATACCCTGTAAGTGGAAGGTCTCTTACAGGAAAACAGTGAAGATTTAAGGTTAAAATCAACTACCTTTTAAGAACTTTAGTGAAACTTAATTAATAGCCAGTTGAAGGTATGCTCTTTTGTCATAAGTGCTTCATCAAGAAGCGAGAACAAACCTATCTGCCTTTAATCCATATAACTCCTCTTAATGCTAACCCTAATGATCTTCAAAGGTAAGGCAAAAGAAAATGATAGACAGTGTGCCTTCATGTTAACTCTCTCCACTGCAAACCTAGACGAATTTACAATGAGGCTGCTTCTTAAATGTAGCACTATTCCCTTGTTTCTGCAAAACAAATTACTCTTTTTGCATCTCTGGGGGGAGATGGGAGGGGGAAAGGGGTTTGCCTTGGGGCCATGTACGTTTGTTTGCATAACACATTCCCCGTGTGTTAACATACTGTTAAACTATGTTCCCAGCATGATGGCCCGCTCAGGCCATCACCTGGTTTGGGGTATGCTCACACAGCAGAGATAATCACTGGAAGTGACCTGACTTCTCACTGGGAATGTGACTCCATTCACAGCAAGAGAGCAAATAGGAAATGACTAGGGGTGAGTCTCACTAAGCTGGAAAAATGAATTAGATACACTCCTCAACAGAATCTGAAAACATGACATTCAGTGGAAAGAGAAAAGATTAGAGCAAGAAGTTGCTTAGCATTCCCACTTTGGAACTGAAATGCATTTACGTGTACATTATACCTCCTTATGATGTGAGGTTTGTCTTCCACTTGTATTACCAAGAAAAGAACTTATTCATTGGGCAATCCTTCCATTCTTTTTATACAGTTCAAGTTTTGAGAGAAGTAGGTTGTGTCAGAGGTAAATCTCAACACTTACACGTGAAAAAGTAAAAAAAAAAAATTTTTGAAAGGAAAATTTTGGAAATTGCTATGACCTTTGAGACACCATCATTTACAATATGCAGTTAAAAAACTTGGTCTGCTCAGGCTTACATCAAGTTTACAGGAACAGAAATTGCCACAATTGAGTTGCAAGCTTTATGTTCTTAAATCACATTGTTATTTTTTGAGATATTGGAAGAGAAGGTAGAAAATAGCAGATTTCATCCATCTCAAGAAGTAATAACAGTCCTACTGATTGCCTTGCGGTATTTTGCTGCAGTATATTAGGTAATTTTTAAGCCCCTAATTTTAAAGAAACTTCTTTTAGATAACATCTGGTATTTAGGATAAATCATGACATTGAAATTTTATTTGTCTGATAAGGTGAACATAGTACATTAGCTCACTTTTCTGGACTGTAACTCATAAAGGCACAGATAGTGGAAGTAAACCTTGAGTAGCCCATAGAGTTATGGAATTATCTCAATTTTTACCAGTTGAGGATCTATACTAAACACCTCAATGTCAGAAAGATAAAGCTAGCATTTGGTTTAAAATAAAAGTGAGGAAAACTTTAATATGGCAAAAACTAAAACAGCTGTAGAAGTCAAAGAAAAGGAAGAATAAAAATAGTGTCAGTATTAAAGAATCCCTGTAAGAACTACCTTGCCATCTTAACAAAGTTGCTATTTAAAAAACAACAGACCAAGACCAAGATCACATGAAGTGGCAGTAATTTCTAATTAATTGTTAATGCTGTGATGCTGCAGATGACAATTATGAGTATTTTTTATTATTATTTTTGGAGTAGGGGGAAGAGTGAAAAGAAAAAGAGAACTGTGTACATTTTGTGGCAATAAAAACTTTATCCTAAACCTATGACTGTTAGCTTACTACCAAACAGAATTAAAAGTACCAAAATCAAGTGCTGCTAGATATTCCCTTAATGTGTATGAGATCTCTGAACCCCTTGAGCAGAGTAGGGGCTAAATGGTACCAGCTGGCCTTCATGCCCAACTGCTTATGGGGATTTATTCCTTGATGAGGCAGAGAGCTCAAAGGCTTTTCCTGAGGAGTGTAGGCTTGGCTTTGTGTTCCTTGTGTGCTACTCATGGTGAGTAACTTTCTCTCTTCACCTTATTCTGGGAGATGCATTTGCTAAACTAATGAAAGAAAAGGAGTGCAAGATGCTAATAAATAATGTGGCATAAATAGCAAAAGATAATCCAAACAATAGAAACTATAGAAGGAAGGTGTATGTTCCCTAGAGGAGAATTTATTAAAAGCTGAGGCGTAGCAACAAGAAGCTACATTCACAAATCTCTAAAGACAGCTTTATAATCCTTCAGCACTGCAGAGCAACTTAAATCCAGCTTAAATTTCCAGTGCAGTATGCTTTTGTGTAACTGATTCCTGTGCCTTCATAAGGCTATCATAAGGTATGTGACAAGGGAAGAGCTATGGACCAGGTGACCTGTTCCTTCATGATTCATACAGATGGTTTTGAAGCCTCCCCTTGAATTACCCCAAACACAGTTCAGGTGTGGCCCAGGAGTGCAGGATAAAGTTTGTTATTGCTGCTGTCTGTGTTTTCTTGATGAAAGAAAGGAGACAAGAGAAATTCCAAATGATCTAGCCATGCATGAAAACAGGTCATGCTGAAAACCAAGTTGGTTACTGGTACTGATTTTGTTTTGACTAAGTGTCTCTTCCTGAAGAAGTATCTCAGAAGTGTTGCTCAAAGTACACATGAGTCAGGCTGTTTGCCCAAATGAACTTTGTACTAGGTAAAACCTTGAAGGAATGGAATTTGCTGGAATTTCCGTTCTCACTTCTTATGAAGAGTCTGTGTGTGTCCTGCATTGCTGGAGCGTCCAATCAATACTTAAGTCATAGTCTTTGATATGTTTCTGTGCATGACATTAGTATGATACCAATACTGTAACATGTAACAACTTGTGACACTGTCTATGGATGTAGAGAAGGTCAGCGGAGATTAGAACTCTAATCACAAGCATTAGAACCAGCAGAATATTTAGGTGCTTTTAGGTAAAATGATGCATTGTCTTTCTTTTAGACGTTGAGCGCCTATGATGAATGCCAAAAATCTGTTAGACATATACTACCTGTACAAGGCACATATATGGGCTCTTCTAAAGGGATCAAAACCCCCTCATAAGTGTATGCAGAAGTGAGCTGCTTACAGGTAGCAACAAGAAGCACATAGGCAAATACTGTGCCAGAAATTTTTGATGGAGTCTCTGAGCTGGGACTCTTGCTGTCTCTTCTGCTTGGGCTCTGTCTTTCCTCAGCTGAAGGAGTTTGGTTTCCACTTCTCACTCACATTGCTGCTTGATAAGGACAAAAAAGAGAGAGGAAGCAGTGGTGGTGTGGTGAAAGAATCCTCTTCCCTATACTTATAGTTCAGTGTTTGCAGGTAGCAACAGAGTTTTAACTTCTTTGCTGGAAAGGATTCCAACCTCATTTCGCAGGAGACTGACTTAGCTACAAAAATCTGAACTGTTTGACTTTGGGGAACTATCCATTTATCCTATTGAAAAAGTCTCGTTGGGGAGAGGAGGAAAAAACAAAAAAAGGAGTATGACATTAGTTAATTGGTTAGGTGTGGGTTGCAATTTCTCTCTGTTAATGCTAACACAGTGTATAGAACTCTTTTTATGAGTAAAAACTATACTCCACATCTCACTGCCCCTAGCTGAGCATTCTTAACCAATGGATTATGTGGCTGTGGGATGGCACCAGGGAAGGAGAGAAGAGAACTGTTCAGGATGCCAGATAAAGGTTTTGAATATTTCTCTTTGCTTAAGCCTCGCTTTGATAAAGCAAAGTGATTTGCCTACCCTACAGAAGCTTGAGGTGAAGTAGAGACTTCAACCTAGTTCTCCAAGGTCTAGGCTGAGTTTAACTGCTTCTTCTGGGTTCCCTATTTGAGTATACCCACTCTTTTGTCAACTGTTGGCCTAAATCACAAAAATGAGGTTTCTCTAAACAATAGATGGACTGCATAAGAGTTACATTTTTGTACGACAGTATGTTTCTTTACAGTAATAAAATCTTCTCAGACAAAGAATCACAGATTCCTTTTTTTGCAAACTAAGTCAGACTGACAATACCAAAATGAAAACCTATCAAACATTATGTATGACTGAACTAAATGTGATCAGCTTTGGATATCTTTCAGATCAGATGTCTTTGCTAAAGACAAATCACAGCAAGAGGGGAGGATGAGTATTTCAACAGCAGTTTCCACATAGGTAACTGTTACAAGAGGGCAAGTTGCCTTGCAAAGCTTCAGTAAGGGGTAGCATCATTTCCTAATCATCCTATCTGAGAAGTTAGAGTATGAAACACAAGGTCATATTTCTACAGAAAGAATAACTGTAGATAATGAGGTGGAAAACAAAAGTAAAGGAAATTTTTGACACAGATTTGCTTCCGGAATCTATATGGTAGCAGAAACCCCAAAACTACTATAAAGGAAAAAAAACCTTTTCATTTCTGTTAATTTCCATTTGCAAGGACCAGTGGTATGTTTTGTGTTTTGAATGAAGCTGAAATGAACAATGTTCATTATTTGTTTAACAATAGTTATACATGCAGTGTGCCTTGCCTTTATTCCCTGTGTATTAGTGTTACTTACCTCAGTTTGCAGAGCTGGCAAAAACTGTCAAATTTTGAGAACTGTAGCTAAAGAGCAAAAATGAGGAAGGGGGAGGAAAAGGAAGAAAGAGTTGTTTTGTTTATTTTTTTGTTTAAATTTCTGGTGATACACTGAGGAACTTTAAAACACAATTCTAGTATAAAAAGTAGCTGCAAAAAGCCTCATTTTGAAGGTTTGTGCGTTATCACAATAATTTCTATATTGACTCTATGTACTATTCAAGCAAAATCGATGTGTACATACAATTTAAAATATTGATTAACCTTGTAACTATATCCTGTCATCTAAGGTTCAGACCGGTGGATTATTTTTTCTCTATTACCACCAGCAGTAATGGTTCTGTAGATTAGTAGTTAATTCAAATATGCCAAATCCAGAACTGTTTACAGTTGTAAGTGACAAACTGAAACTGAACTGTGTAATATGTATGACTATTTACACTGTCTTAGCCTGATTGTCTCTGCAGCACTAGTGGATATTTTTAAAAAATTAAATAGCAGAGCATTACAAGGTACAAATCAGAAGACATACATGCTCTCATGGAAAAGCAGTTAGCAGCTAAATGCTTAAATAATTTGGGAATATAAGGGGTAGGATGCTGAGAGTAATTTATTTTATTTTATTTTTTTAAATTTTTTTCTTTTGAAGCCATTTGCTATTAGACTATTTTCAGATTAATTTGTTCATGAAGTTCAGGCACCTGAAGGTCAGCTACCAGCTTTCAGTTCAGGAATTCAGAATATTTCCTCCATCACACCTCTGTGTTTGTAAAGGAAGCCTCATTTCATCTACAGCACCATCTCATCAATGCTATCAGGAATTATTTCTAAATAATTACCATGTTTCTTAGTTTGAAGTATGGTGATTTCTAAAACTTTATTCATCTTCACTTAATTCCAAAGAACAATTAATAGATCATTCTGTTACTACACTAATTCTTGTTTTAAGAGATTATGCTTGCCTGATAACAAAATTTTCTATGGAGATACAAGGTCACGTGGAGGAACCCAAGAGAATATGCTCACTTTTTTCTTTTTTTTTCTTCTCTTAATCCTGATTTGTTACAAACCTCCGCCCCCCCCCCCCCCCCCCAAACCTTGTCTAACCAAAGGGAATCCACAAATGGTATTTTTGGTTAATAGGCTAAATACAGAAATACGAAAACCAAAAAAACCCCCAATATTTAATTGTACCCAATTTGGATCTCACTATCTAATTGGACAAAGTGATTTTATTGGGTTTTCAGGCTTAAACTGGGAGCTTCAGTATTAAGCACAGAACTCAGCCTGCCAGTTACGTGCTGCTGACATTGACCGTACTGGAAGAGTCTAAATTCTCAAGTTCAGCCCAATTCATCTAACATACATATTGATCATGTTCGAGTGTTTGCTCAGCATAGGGTTTTCTGAAGTGTTCTTGGGCAAGACAGCTCAAGTGTACTTACCTCAAGGTCTCTAGGCATTCTGGGAAAGTCTGACAGAGATGAGGCTGAGAGCAAAACAGCTTGGTCCTGGGCAGCAATTGTGCATGGGCTGCCTTTTCTAATGCCCCAGTTGCTCCTAATATTTCAGTGTAAATATAGCCTCTGACTCCTAAAATACTCCAGTCGTCTGTGCATTCCTGCATGAGGCTGAGGTGCTATTTTTCTTTTCTCATTCTATTTGTGGGGAACAGTTCAGGCATTCTCTGTAAACAGTGTATTTCTAACTTCCTGCTTTCATACTGCAAAACTATTGATACTCCTTGTTATGCTTTCTCTAGACAACTGGCATGTGACAAGCAATGTCTTGTAGAATAGCTGTTCTTTATTCCTTCTCAAACTCCCATCCTTGCTGGCTGCTTGTCTTTTATTTTTCAAACTGTGGAAATGTCATCTTCATTTCCAGCAGCCTAGTCTAGCTGCTCATGGTTTTGATATTCTTCACTGGTATAGCTCTTAGGTGTGTGAGACTCTCCACAGTATACTATTACAATAAGGTCCTCTACCTTGGCTGCAATGTCTTGCCAAAGTTCAGCAACTCAGATGGGTTTACCTCTATGATGCCTGTTGATTTGTTTCTATTGCTGTAGACATCCTCACAACCATTTGCCACAATCCAAGAGTTAGTACAGAGAGTAACTACTGGACACTTTCCAGATCCTGGAGCCAACTGCATGGTTTTCACTTCTGCAAACTGACTCAAAATGCCTTTTCCTTTAACAGTTTTTTGAGATGTGTCATGTGGGTTGCTTTAGAGCTGTTTTCCACTTCTGATGGGCCACATCAGTAATCAGAGCATATTGATCCCCATTTTCTGGCAATTTACTATACATCAGGGCCTTTTTGGCATGATTTACCTCCTTGGGTGTTTTTTCAAAATGTCTGTCTTCTGATCAGTCCATGATCTCTTCTAGGATTACTGGCTGGTTGAGGTTCCTGGCTGGTTGGGTCAGCCAGTCAAGCCCATTACATGGTCTATGCTTCCTACTTATCCCATGTAGCATTGATCACACTGCAAAAGCCAAGCAGCCATTTATGGGTCTTGAAGTTTGGTGTACAGCAAGAAAGGGAGCAGGTAAGGGAACAAATCAACTAGTCTTGAGAACAAAAATGTCAATGCTGCGACCAGCAACAGCAAGTAGCAATTTGCCAAGCAGCAGCTAAACAGGTATAACAACTGTAAATTCAGCCTAGCATGTTCTGGTCAAATTTACAGTTATCTTGAGCCCTGTGTTTAGTGCCAAAAAGGGCTATTGTGGGTAGATACCACCTGACCAGTTAAGCCTCCAACCCGTGTCTTGCCTTACCCTTTTTGCACCCCTTCCCCTAGCTTCCCTGTGGTGGGAAGGGGAAGAGAACTGGGAAGGCAAAAGTGGGAGGATGAAAACCTCATAGGTCAAGATAAAAATTGCTTTAGTAAGTGAGGGTGGACACACTGCTAAAAATAAACCAATGATGCAAAAGTAGTCACTCATCACCAGCAGACCAATAGCTATCTGGTCTCCAAGCAATGACAACTTGGGAACACAGCTGAGCATGGTGCTATGTAGTATGGAATATACCACTGGACAATCTGGGTCAGGTTTCCTGGCTCTAGCCTCTCTAAAACTTTGCCCACCCCTAGTCTACTTGCTGGGGAGGGCAGAGTGATAAAGAGAAATTTGTTGCTGTGCAAGCACTTTTGAGAAATAGCTACAGTGTACTATCAACACTGGTTTAGCCACAAATCTGAAACACAAGACTACACAGGCTTCTATGAGGAAGGTTAAGTCCACCCCAGCCAGACCTGCTGCAGACTAGTAATGTCTTATAGAATAACTGTGCTTTATTCTAAACACTTGCTTACATCCCTTATAAAAATACCACCACCTCCTTTTACCACCTTTTAATTTTCAAACTGTGGAAATGTCTATGGTAAAACTAAACTGTTTAGTTTAGAGATGAGCTAAAGATTAACTTTCTCCTGTTTTACACAAAATATACAGCAGATCTGTGTGATACATGTGTAAGAAATTTACATAAAACTTATGCATTTATTGTACGACATGGGGTGCAGACTCCAGCTGCAGACACTGAATACGGTGTGAAGTACTGTATAAATGTGGGACCAAAACATGGCTTCTGCCACGAGAGGAGTTACCATTTCCATACCAGAGTTGATGATAAAGCATTCTGAAGCCAAGCAGTAAGACAACATCAGCGTGATAGGCAGCAATTTCATCATCTTGGGAGCTGAACTGCTGTTAATAGGCATTCCTCCAAAAATAGAGCAGATTTACCTGCAGAGAACAGAATTTTTTTCTCTGGATGTGTGCTGGAGCAGCGATAAAGAACTCCACTCAGTGGTCAAGGGATGGCTTGACCCTGAATATGCTTGTGGAGTGAGAAGAAGATGGTCCTTTCACAGACCTAAGGACCTGAGTCACTTCTCATGTGGTTCTGAGTGCACCTCAGCTTCCAAGCATTTCTCTGCAAGTGAGAACATGACACTTGGCACCTTTCAGATAGTTCTTAGATGTGGCAGAATCACAATATTTCCAAAAAGCTTAAAGTCTGTGATTGATGTGGTAAAAGTCTGAATTTTCCCTGTAGTCAAATTCTATTTCTGGTTTAGCAGAACAAAAATCCTTCTTTTACTAAGTTATATATGTGGTCTACTTCATCTTTAGACGCAATTTACAAACTTGTAAATGAGGTTTTAAGTCCCTAGTGATAGCTTTGGAGGCAAGTCTCCTAATATAACACTGGAATGGAAATAACAACCTTTTGGGGAGCTTATTATTGTACTTGGTAAGTGCTTGTATTGTACTGGTAAGTGTTTTTTTGTTTGTGGTTTTTGTTTTTTTTTTCTTTCCCCCCATGTCAAAATATCTTTTGCCTTTAAATGAAGACATTTAAAATCCAAGAATGACTTTCAGAAGTAAAAGGCTAAAGTGTTGGGAAACACCATGTCAGCAAATGTAATGCTTCCAAACCAAGTAATTGCAAGGTGTTTCTTTGCCTTGAATTCCTCTGATATTTTGGCAGTGTTTTAATATATTTTTAAACTAAGGTATAAACACAATCTCTCTGAACTTGACTGAAAAGACTTATTGCCAGCTAAAAAAGAAACAGATCAGAAAAACAAGTGGTTTTTGATGGGCATTAAAAGCTTGGTTGTTCTTTCTCTTCTGAAATATGATGACATTCTCATATTCTCATGAAGCCCCTTTTCCCTTTAATGCCAGAGCAATGCTCCTGTTAATAATGTAATACTGAGGGCAACAGTCACCTCCAATAATCAGAGAAATGAGCTAGCCCAAGCAATATTCTACTTGAGGGACTGGTTCAAACAAATGTGCTCCTCACCCCTCCAGACTAAAAGCCACTGAAGACAAGAAATTTGATGAAATCTTAAAACTTAACGTGAGTGACAGCTGTCACACATTGGTGGGGTGGTGGTTTTGTTTTGCCCTTTTTTTTTTTTTGTCTTCTGTGGATGAAATGAAAGAATGAGTTATGAACTGGAATAGCACATCTATATAGATGTAGGAAAGGCTACTTTGGCAGAAGTGAGCTATTCATTGCTATACACTATTACCTCTTAAAAAAGAAGGGAGGCATTAAAAGTATGTGCAGAAATAAATATGTGATAGGTTTTTCTTCACTGGAAATGTTGATAGATTAAAGAAACATTCTACCTTGATCTCATCCTAGTGCATGGGTCTGGATGGGAAAGATGTTCTGCAACGCTTTTCCACCTTTTGTTTCTTTCTCCGTGTATTAGTGCGAGTGTTCCAGGCAACATTTTGCCATGTCAAAAACTGCTGTTCCTCTTTTAGGTTTCACATTGAAATGTGTAACTTGCTTTTAAGTACTACCTTAACCCCACAGCGAACTAAGGAGATGAGATAGCAGTGTTGAATTGAAAACTACAGGGACTGCAAATGATCAGTTACTTCTCTTAGACAGCCCACTTTTAACATTACAACTGAGGTCAGGAATGAGGCTTCTGCTTAGCATTTGCACTTCACAAAATGCTAACAGAGGGTAAATAGAAAGAAGAGCCCTTCTGTGGCTGCACAAAGTTGCTGGGCCAAATTTCTGCTCCATAGTTGACCTCAGCACTCAATGCTGCCATATCCTACCGGGTATGTGGAATAGGGTCCTTGTGTAATGAGACTGGAGGCCAGTTCTGTAACTGATCCAAAATCAGTTACATTGGCTCTTATTCTGGGAACTGAGGAGGAGTGGATAGAGGGTGGACACCACAGACACACAGAGAATTTTACTGGGTCTTTTCAAAATTAAGGCCTTACTTAAACATAATAATCCTTAGGATGCTTGCTATCTAATCCTGCTTCTGAAGCTTGAAAATGGCTATTTTTGCTCTCATCTGGGTATATTAGTTTCCTGGCTGTTAACAAATAACTTTCACAAGTGAATGATGAAACTAGCCTGTTGGTGCTCCATTGACTGGACATTTCAACCTCTGGCAGAACTAGTAATGATTAACCCAAAGGTTCATTAGATGAGGTCATACATTTTTTGTTCCAGGTACCTCTAAATAACACTGCTTATTAGTGTAACAGCTGCATAATTCTCTGCTTTTGGAGGCTGAAGAATCAAGAGAATCCTCACTCAGGGTAACAGAATAAGGCTTATGCTCTATTCTCATGGCTGCAGTGAGAGCTGGAAGCTGAGTAGGTGCATTGGGATTGATCAGCAGAGAGGCTCATTTGTGGGATGTGTTCAGGCTCAAGTGAGAAGTGCCTGAGCTTCTATCTGAGGGGAGAGGTTGAAGAGTGATAGAAGAGTAAAGAACTTGATGTTAAACTTCAGAAAGGGGATAAGATCTGTTGCATGATCTTGCTCTGGAATACAAGGAAAGCGGAAGGTGAAGATTAATGAGTGGAAGACCTATGCTTAGTGTACTGGCAGGGAAATGCAGTGTTCTGCGTGTTGATTGTCTTGTGCAATGCTTGGCACAGGTGTCTTATAGCTATGTGTTGGTGGGAGAAAAACTTCTCAACTGTACCATTTCACAAGGAACCATTAAAATCCAGTTGTGTGAAGAATACAATAGTCTGTGGTTTTAACCACAGATTTATGATAATTGTACTTTGCTAGTTCTTCAGGGAAATGGGTATAGGCCCTGCGGTGACTTCCTATTTCTTAATGCAGCCTTAGCTAACATATAAATTATGCTGAAAATTGTTAGCCTATTGAATTAATTGGCAGAAATCCTCTTGTGGCTCTATGTCAGCACCTAATTCTCTGAGGGACCTTTGAAAAATCTCAGCAGCAGCTACTCCAGTTACCAGCTTTTCCCCTGTAGTGTGCAGGGGTGCATCAAAGAATCTTCATGGGAAAATGACTAGGAATGTGGTCACTTAATTAGGGAGTGAATGATCTATTTTTTTTGTTTCTGCCCATTTTTTTTTTTTTTTTTTTTTTTGTCTTTAGAGACATGATGCTGCTTTTAGGCCCAGTCTTCAGACAGTGTGAATTGGTCCATGACAGTCCATACGGCTGTGCTGGTTAATTTTCACCAGCTGAAACTCTCTAATTTCTCAAATGCAAGAGCACTGCCAGGGGGGAAAGAAAGAAATACTGACTGGTATTCTGGGAGAATGATTAAGACTCAGTCCTGGATCACTGAATTCAGAGAGAGCATTGCCATTTGACTTCGATCAGATAAGGATAAAAAGCCCTTCACCAGAACATGAGGTTCTGAACAAGGGCATCTGGAAAATGTAACTTTTGCTTTGTGACTGATGCAGTTGGTGTGACAGGCTAGGAAAATAGAAATATAAATGTACTTGGAGGCTTCTCTTTTTAAGGAGGAAAGAATGGAGAAATAGGGGAGAAAACGGACAAAGTCCTCATTAGCTTAAAAAATGTTTATTCATTTAAATAAAGGCAAACAACATGTGTTATGTCAATGAACACCACTTGTTCTGTTTGGGCTGCCCATGTTCTCTAGCTAGAAAGCTTGAACTAATTTCATATGTTGTCTTTTACGTTACTTTTTAGAGACATTTCATAGTTTCTGATGACTAGATGCACACACTTTGGTGGACACTCAAATATTATATGAATAACTCAGAGCCAAAATCACACTGATGAACACAATTTTGAGGTGTGAATATGTTCTCAAGATTATGCATTATTCACCTATATTGTGTTCTTAAAAAGGGTGTTGTACCATAGACCTTTAGGAAAGTAGGTTTTGAGCTTAAGGTTATTGACTGCAGGTAGAATCGTTTCAGATATAATGGTTATATTATTACTGTAATAACAGAGGTAAAACTGAGCAAAAAAAATGACTGGGGACTTAATACTCTATTTAGTGAAGAGTAAGCAGAAGCAAGCAGGGGTTTGACAATGTTGGTGGATAATATTATTAAATATGTAACGAGAAGTCTTAGAAAATATATTAGCTGACATGGCCAAGGACAGTCTCTGCAGAACTTGAAAGCAGAGCAGGGACCTTGATGATTCTTGGAACAGCCAATATCAATGTAGAGTTAGGGGACTGGGAAACGCTTTTTTAAATTAGACGCCTATAGGAAGGCCAGAAAATTGATCATGCAGGATTTTAATTACTGAGATATCGATTAAGATAATAACTATGAACAAATTAAGGAAGGGTACATAGCGCAGGACTGCTTCCTTGAGCTGTTTGTGAGCTTACACAGTTACATGCTTTCTTGCATCCAGCCCTGGGGAACTAAGCCAACTCTAACAAATGAAGTGAGAGATCTATGGAGCACCCTGATGTGGAGCTGGGAACAATGAGGAGTGCTTAAGAAAGAAGCACAGAGGGTTGGTGGGGATTTTTTGTGAGTTGTGTGTGTGTGTTCTGTTTTTTTGGTGAGGGTTTTGGCTTTTTGGTTTTGGGTTGTTTTTTTTTTTTTGAGGTTTTTTTGAGGGTGGTAGAGTCATTTTGAGGAAATGTGCCTGAGGAATTTCTTCTGATTATGGAAATCTCCATCTGTACAAATGAAAAATAACTGTGATTTCCTCAGAGAGACTGTAATTAAAATGTGTCCTGGTTAAGTCTGCACAGGTTAAAGGCTGATGGGGGTAAAGTCAATATGAAATTAACGTAAAATATTAAGCAGTTACTTTCTTAACCTACAGCATAATCGGCAGAGTAAGAAGCAGGATAGGGTAATACACAGGAATGAAAAAAAGACCATTAAAAATATATTTCTTTTTTCTTTTTCTTTTTTTGTTTAAATCCAAATGTTTTGGCATGTTATTTCTCCTTTGCCCAATCTCTTTTCTAGACCACGCTTTTAGAGGTAGGAATATTTTGTCTGTTTAACATGATAGGTGATTGTGGCTATAACAGGATATGCTGAGAATATGTAATGGAATGCTATAGGTTGTACTGTGTAGTCTATGGATATTTTTTTTTTTTTTTTTTAATGAAAAACACTTTCCTGTCTTTTGTGACTTTTGCATTGGTCCAGAGTAGATATGTTGGAGGAGTGAGTTGAATTATAGAGAAATAAGAAACGTTTGGTTTTACCACCCATTACCACCAACAATAACTAGCCAGGCTCAAAGTGAGGAAGCAAGCCATGTCCTTTCAGCAGATAAACTAGCCTACTTCTTAAGGAGCATACAAAGAATTCTTACAACAGCTTCTAAAGGTAAGAAATTGCATTCACAGGCACAAGGGAACTCGGGTACAAGGGAACTTGGGCACAAGGGAACAGTCATCTTATTAGAGGCATTCATTTTGATGTGGGGGGAAACTGCTATTTTTATTCCTTCTGTCCCCTATATTCATAATGCACAGAGTCAGAGAAAGCAGTTCTAAGAAAAATGAAGTGAATTGGAATAAGAGCTAGAACAGACTGCTCAGTAATGATTTTAATATCTATTTTCCCTAATGAAAAAAGGAATCTTTTTCTTAAGTTGCTGGAATAATCAGGTAATTTGTAGTAAAGCATGAAATGATCTGGCCTGTTTCGAATAAGCAAACCACAACTCTTCAATATAACCAGCATACAAGCCCATGTTAGAGTTATTGATGTCTTTCTTCTAAGGGGTTCTTCATAAATGCATTAGATCTTCTGATCAGTGAAATGTGCTGAATGGGAAGATGCAAGACATTATGTAATATGTCATGTCTAAGCTAAATGATATTTTTAAAATATATTTAAATAAAACAAAATGGGACTTTTTATGTAGCACCTATATTTGTAGCAGAACCTTAATATAAATTTAATCTCTTTTTAAGTAATACACTTTGACCAAGTTATTTGGCAAATACAATCAATGTAAAAGTAATCTCCCAGATTTTGGGTGTCATGTGAGGTGGGGATCAGGGAAGAAGGCTTCCCTCAAGTGCTGTGGAAGATGGCATTTTAGTTTTGTCATCTGCTGGATGGATTTAAACTTGGATTTCTGTGTGTCCATAAACTGCTCTCCTTTATATGTTCCCATATGGTTGTTTTTATCTTGCCTATCAAAACAATTTCAATTTATATAACACACTTCATCCATTAATTGGGTTGCTGACTGAACCCTGAAGTGTTAACTCCTGTAGGAGTACCTGGGAAATCTAGATACCCACATATCCAAATCCTTCTGTTTCACTCGCGTGCACAGGCATGTGGATAAAACACCTCACCCTAGTACTCCATGACACAACTTTCCGTATTAATCTAGTCCCATGCACCCCCAGCACAGAAAAGGAGAATAGTGAAGTGTGCTCCTGCAAATCCATCCGTTCCTTCCTTCCAAGACTGAACACCTCAGGCTGGGTCACCAGCTACCTCCCAAAAGCAGAAGTTAAAGGTTGCAGAAGAGCAGGAAAGGATACTGTACCCTGACGTTTTTCTCAGCTTTCCTTGGTTGGCAGTAGTGATTTGTACCCTGATGTCCTGAGCAATCTGGCTGTGACACTTGCTCCTGCAGCAACTTGACAAGCTTATGCTGTAGGTGAGGTTGTCTGGCCAAACTGAGCACCCTTTCTTTCTATTGCCCAGGTGGTACAAGACAAAACCTTGAAGGGGAGATGTTATAATTTTAATGATTGTTCATCCTTTTCATATGCCTTTTGATTTTGTAAGTGACTAGAGTTGCCCCTCTTTCTTTCCTAGTCTCCCTTCCCTACACTTTCCAGCTTACGTGCTTATCTGCTCTTCACCATGAGCTTTCCAGCTTTTTGTTTCCCAGATGTGGGCTGCTGCTCCTGAAGACTGCATTTCGTCTCTCAGCCCCATACTGCCAGGTAGTGTTTTCAATCTTTCACTCTGGAAAATCGTAAAGGAAAAGGGGAACTCACTTTGAGACAGGGGGTAGATGTTCAAGGCAGGAATCCTAAAATGCAGTAGAGAAAAGTATTTAGTGGATATGGATACTTTTTCTCTTAATAAGCCTATTCCTGTCAATCAGTTATTTCAGTTGCATACCAAATATAAATCAGAATCAGTATCTTGAATTTAGGGTACGGCTGGCAATTTAAACTAATTGAGCATCTTCTCTCTGTTTTATAACCAACAAAATATTAGCTTGATGCAGGCACGCTTGCTAAGCCCCTCAGCTTTCAACATGATGTTCTTGCTGTGGCAGATAATGGCTTGAAGTTTTTGCTGGTTGCCATAAGTGAAAGGGAGTTCTTTTCCTGATCTTTAAAACTTAGTAGAGATTCACAGGGCAGTAGGGTTCAAGTCACAAAACCTTTCTAATATCAAGTTGCCATGCAATTTTTTTCCTTATTAAAGATATTTGCCTAATTTTAATGTAAATAGCCACTGCCTGGTGGCCACTCTAATCCAACAGCATTACTGCTGGCAGACAAGGGATTAAGAAGAAAATGCTGTATTGAAATTAAAGTTGTAGGGCCTGATAGAGCCAAGTTGCCATTAAATTCTATAGTTACTGTGTCCTTCTTGCCAGCTTCATTGTGCTTTAATCCAGTGCTCAGGGTTTTCTATAACTAAAAAGTACTTCTTTAATCCTTTTTTCACACACTGTAATGCAAACGCTGATGCTGAATAATCCACTGAGGTTTGCACATTTGTTAGATCTCTGCTTTATTAAATTACCAAATTTTACTGGCAGCAGAGCAAGGTGGCAAAATGTCAACATGGCTTTGCAAAGCCAGCGGTTGCTCATTTCTAAAGATGAATATGATCTCTTTTAATGCCTATTTACTACATTTCAGCTTTAACCTTTATGAAGTGATGCAGGGATGTGAGGGAATCCAGGGCAGGCTTTCAAAGTCCAATAACATGTCTTTTTCTCAATCGACATTTGATTGGATCAGGAAATGAGGGGACATGCCTTTACAAGGACATTGAGTCTCAACTCAATTGCTAGACATTTTGGGATTTGCTTGGTTTGTGCTGTGTCAGTGATATCATATGGTGTTCATCAGTATTGTGGCATTTGATACTGCAAACACGCCAAAAGAAACAGAAGCCCAACATGAAACAGCGGGATCAAAGTTGCGTAAGTTTTGTAGTTGCTGATAAAATGTCTTCCCCCAGCCACCTGAGTGTCTGATCTGCAGATACTTATCTCTGGAATTTGTAGTGATGTTCCTGGTTCCTAATCAGTGTTATATTTCATGTACACTGTGCTGAGACTTTCTTGGGTTAAGGAGGAAGGGAAATACTATTCAGCACAGTATAATGTCAGTAATAGTGTTGAGTATCCTGATATTTATTTAGGTTCAGCCTTCAGGGGCACTGGTGTAATTCAAACATTGGATGTAGGTCATCTAAATTCTTGATTCAAAGGTTTTGCTTTGCTTTTTTTAAAAAAACCAGAAATGGCCCATGGTTCATGCCAGTTCTTTCAATGAGATAACCTCTTGGTCATGTAAACAGGACTTTCAGTTGAGAAAGGAAAACAGATACTTTTTCTTAGTGCAAGAGCCACCACAACGAATTCTACTAAACAAAACTGCATGCTGGGAAGCACAAAAGAGAAACATTATTAAGGAATCCATTAAAACCAATATGGGACCTAACACCCCATGTTGGGACAAATTTTTCTGTTGTTAGAATAACTAAAGGTAGTCTAATTTTTAACAGTGCTTGGGAGGTACTGGAGACAAGAATTTAGTCACACTTCATTTTCATTCCTCAGGAATGTCTTTGTTTAATGCAACTGATTTCAGTTGTGAAGAGGCAGAACCCATGGGTTCTGGGACAAATGAAGTCTCAACAGAAATCTGAGATGGGCTTTACATTTCATGGGGTTTGACCTTATGACTCCTAGGAGGAATGAATCATGCTCCAGTGAAGAATGACCTAAGATGATCTTTTCTTTGGTTGGAACTGCAGAACTGGAAAGGAATGCAGTGGATGCAAAACATAGGCTTTGCAAGCGTAGGTTGGGTGGGTTTTTTGTTTTGTTTTTGTGGGTTGGTTTGTTTGCTTGCTTTGTTTTTTTTTAATTATATATATATATTAACCTATATATATTCTGTGAGCTTTATTCTTGAATAATATATTTCCATTTACCAGCACCGCAGCGCAATTGCTAAGTGAGAGTTACTAGGCTGACCTACCATTACCAAATGGCAATGCATAGATAAAGAGCAACATATAGAGTTGGAGTAATGTGCAGAAAACTGCTGTGCAAATTTGCATCGGCTGTGCTGAGGTATTTAAGATAAGTTTTGTAAACTGTATGTTGGTGAGATAAACACCAGGAATATGAAAAATTGTGTTAGGGTTAAAAAGGAATTTCTGCTAGAAGGAAAACTGAATGAACAGATGTTCTCAATATTAAGATGATTAATTTTAATAGTGATGTATGATAGACAGTAGAAACCTAGTGGCTCAGGCTACATAAGACATGAAGCATACATAAAATGAAGCTACTATTAGGGACAGCATTGCAGAAATGGAGGGAAGATTAGGTGACCTGAATGATGCACAATTTATGTTGCCTTAGAAAGAGATACAAACTAGGTAATTCTTTAAAGCTCAAACTATTTCTATGTATGTTTATAAATATCCATTATTTTCAGTGTTTTTTATGAGGAAAGTTAAAAAAAGGCTTTAACTGCAAAATACCTTTTTTGATTGTGCATATCGTGTTATTTTGGTGGAGGAAGCCTAATACTTTTACTGGACACCAAATTGTCTGTTGTCGCTAGTACTTGATGAAGTTCTCAACATAAATGGTGCTAATGAGCTTACATGGGATATTATCTGTTAATAAACTCAGTAGTAGTGAGTATCACAACTACATATACTGAAAATAACATAACTTGAACAAGGCAAGATAAAAACTTACTGGTACTCATATCCAGTTCAATGTGATCCAAATGCAATGTTCCTATTTTGGCATATTGCCTTGGCCATACCTTGTTAAATTTGGCACATTGCTACTCAAGACTTGGATTATTTGTGTGGTTCCCTCTGTTACTTGAGCAGATCCTGTGTGAAGCCACAGGGGATTTTCCTGCATCTATTTTTCTTTTTTCAAGTCAAGAAGGTAGTTCACCAGGAAGCTGTATAGGGGTGCATGTAACAAAGAAGGGAATTGTTTTCAACAAGTTAAGTGTTTTTAAATGTCACTATAAAACATAGTGTAACTACATTTGACATTGTCTTTCCAAGTAGCGTGTGCTTCCACTCAGTACTGTTCCATTCTTATCTAAAAAATCATGATATCTGCATAAAGAAACCCCTGTCCAAAAAAACCCAAACAAAACCAAACCCAGTTTGAAGGCCTTTACAGCCGAGACAGCGAATTTAGTACCAGAGAAATGAGGACGCAGCCTTACATGTGACAAATAAAAATACCTATAATTTTGCTAATTCAGGCAGAAATTCATAAAGGAGATGAATCTGTATGCTCCAAGGGCATAAGCCAGTCACTGACTGCCTGAAATTGTTGAGAGATTGCCACAGCAGGCTAGTTCTCCTTAATTGTCCACTGAAGGGCTTTTCTATTTGGAAGCACTTAGTCCTGTTTACTCTCTGAGTTGGAATAGAAGTCTGCGCTGACTGTTGATCTCATCTGCTCTGGCAACTTCTGTGTGGGAGTCATATCTGCTAAAACAATGACAGTGCACTTTCAGAGCATGTCAGCTTATATATGTTTTGACTGTGGGGGCTGAGAAGTACCTCAAGTGATTCATACAAGAAAAAAATAGCCAGGGCTGGGAATAGCCCTAGCAATGGAGTCATAGGGCACAAACCAGAAACTCATGGCAGGAGAGTGGGAGGTCCAGAACTCTTAGCTCCTCTATCTCATGTTTTCCTCACACTTAGTCAAGTAACTCCTACTAATTTGATCACTGGAACAGGCTGGACTTAGAGGTGGTGGAGTTTCACTCCTTTAACGTATTCAAAAGCTATCTATGCCTGATCCTGGGCAGCCAGCTCTATGTGACCCTGATTGAGCAGGGGGAGTTGGAAAAGATGACCTCTGGAGGTTCCTTCCAGCCTCAATCTCTCTGAATCTGTGGCTGCATTCAGCCTAGTGCAGCAATAGAAGGTGAAATCTGGCACATAGAAGAAATTCAGAACTGGCTTTCATTTTTCAGCTTCTCAGATTTAAAATTGTCAGCACAAATCTTAACATGGTGTATTGTCCTACTAGTACGGGGTCCAACAGTAAAATTGGTCCTGATTAAGGGGTAGATGCCTAATCACATGCTCTTGGGAGGAAAAAAAAAGACAAAATTGGGAAACTTGGGTCGACTTCACAATCTCTTCATAGCCTGTGGGGAGAGTAATTTGCTTTAGGTCAAAATCAGCAGCAGGGTATTTTTGTCTCCATGCTGCCTCAATTCTAGTGGTTGAGCAGCAAAAGCGCAAAGAGGCAGCATCATGGGTGCTCCCTTATCCTATGCTTTTATTTCTCATGGCTTGTGCTGCTTAGTAACTACTACTTTTTGGTGGCTGCTCCTGTGATAGGGAAGGGCACCTTAAATCCTCAACACCCACACGTCTCCCAGCTTGTCCCTGTTTGGCAGAAAACATGATCCTGCTCTAAAGGAGAGACTATTGTCCAGAAATAAATTTAGCTCCCATCCTTTTATGCACTGCTTATTAAACTATTTACAGCCTGATCTTGTCTCAGTGGATTTGCATCTGTAAAAAGAAGAAAAAATAAAAGGCTTGAAATTATATCAGATGAGGACAATCCAGGCTGTGCTCTTGGGAGTCATGAATGGAAGGGATCCTAAAACAAATATCATTGTAGCAAAGAATAAAGCAACATAAATGTGCATGCTCTACTGCTAGTTTTCTGTGTGGTGTGGTGGTGTGGGATTTGTTTTGGTTTGTATTTTTTTGCTTTTACCATCGTGAGAGACAAGGTGTTATGCTGGCTGGATTTTTTTGATCTGACATAATACTGACTATGCTCAGTAATGTTCCTATAGTCCCGAAAATAGAGTACAAAGAAAAATAGTGTTTGGCTAAGTTGTAGCATTTCCTAGCATTTCCTACCTGTGGTGACCAGCACTAGACAATTTATTTTGTGAAGATATCTAAAATCTCAGAGACAATTTCACATTATGTTTGAGGCTGTAGGAGATGCTTCCCCTCTTTGAGGGGAGAGAGAAAACATGGGACCTGATCTTGATTTCTCTTGTGCCAGTGTGGGCCAGAAAGAGAATTTTGCACATAAATCTTAGGTAAAGCTTTCACCACTGGAAGGAAATTATGCATGTTTACTGCTGTCCAGAGTTAAACTGATGGACTTATTTGCATATGCAAGGTTAAATATATGCAGTACTGCCAAGGTTTAAATTTGCTCCACTTAATATACATAAATATATACAAGTATGGACTCTTATGTATGTAGTGTGTTTAGCTGTACTAAGTGTGCATGTGTGTGCATACATCTCTATAATCACATACACACCCTATAGATGCATGTATATGTAAAGCAATAATTTGTCATTGCCAAGTATATGCAATGCTTAAAAACACATCCATCAATACAGATAGTTGACTCTTTTATCAGCCCTGCCACAGAGCCTCTTTCCTGGGTGGGAGGAATAATAAAGGAGAAAAAGCTGCTTTTCATAGAAAAATATATCGCTGAAATGAAGTTTCATAAAATGTGTTTTTTCCCCACTTTTCATTGAACTTCTGTGATTTCAAAATATACATTTTTTTTTCCCAGAAAAAGGCATATATTTATAAAAGTCCTTTCCAAGCTTCTTAAATGCTACTCTTTCTTGTTCTGTTCTTCAAAGAGCAGCAGCCATGCTCTCCCTTTCCACCTTCAAACTGTGCTTCTCTGTTGGTCCAGCACAGTGAGGGTGCTTTGAACCTGAGAAGAGAATCTAGCTCCCTTTTTTCTTTTTTTTTTTTTCTTTTTTTTTTTTTTTTTTATTTGTTTTGTTTTATTTTGGTATCTCAGAAGGGCTTTGAGAGCTCTGCAATTAGCATTTCTTTTTCACCCATACCACTTTTCTTGACTTTTGTAAAAGTAAACCAAATATATTTACGCACGTGGTGTTCCCTAGAGTCCAGGAGAGATACCCTTCACTCATACTTTCCAGGATTTTTCAGATCCTGTTACTTGGATCCTTAGACAGATATCTATTTCATATCTATGAAACTTTGCCCAGGCTGTGGGTTTTGTGTGAATTGACTTTAGTTTCCTCTCAGGGGTAACTTTATTCCGTACAGAGTGAAAAGATTTGATGAATGTCAAAGAAAGGACCCACAAGTTAAAAATCTAGACAACAAGCTCTTCAATGGCTTTTATTTTTGATGGCCCACCTTGGCTGCAGTAATGTGAACTCTGAGTGCCAACAAGGCACTATATGAATTCAGGCAAAGTTGAGCTCCACAATTGCTTCCTGCTCCACTCTTGAACTTTGCCCTGAGTGATTTGATGGTGAGGGATCGATGGCTGTAATCTGGGTACATCCTTAATGAGGCCTTAGTGTGTAAATGTTGGAGTGAAAAGCAGAGGAAGTGTGCTGCTGCTTTTTCTCTCACTACAAATAGTCAGGTCATCAGTAAAAAAATTGTGGTTGGCTGGCATCAGCATTTCTGACTGATTTGTGGAACACCACTGAGCACTCCTAAAAGCACTCTTTTTCTGCTAGAAATTCATTCATGCCAGCTCCATATGAAATGTGGGACACATTGCAGGTAACTTCAAAGTCACTGCATTAGTTTCAACCATATGAAGTGCTTGGGGATCAGGGTCTCAGCCCATGGAGAAGCCCTGGGGGCTACAGCGAGTGCCTTTTTCTTTTGTGAGGGGATCACTTCTGAGATTGCATGTGTCTTGTAGGAGGTTTGGGCGCTGAACTACTGGCACAGCAGAAGGAATGAGCTGCTGCTTTTAGTGTAAGTCTGAATGCCTGAAATCAGCCAGCCTAAGTGGGAGAAGGGTATGACATGTTATTGTGGTGCTCCTGTGACTTGTGAAAACATCTGTGGGAGAGAGAGGCACATAAATGACCTCACCAAGGGAATGTCTATAAATGCAAAACACCTTAAAATAGACAATTGTAAAGTAAACAGCATCTTTATTTTCCTTTAAACTGCATCTTTTTATCTATGTTTCTCCCAGCAATTGTTTCCTGGTCTATAAACACCTCCATGTTTATGACACTCTTCTTAAGCAGTAACTTGTCTGAATATCCTGTAGTAAGAGAAGCCTTCAAGTGTAAAGGATTTGTTCATGGAAATCATTTCAGTAAAGCTTCCTTTTCCACCCATGTCCCCCTTCTCACCAGCACATACACAGACTAAACAGAGGCTTGCTCTTTCTCTGTAATAATGTGAATTTTGAGTTGTTGATAAATACAAGCAGGTTAACAATTAACATCAAAGGTTTTCCAGATTAAAGCCAAAGGAAGATGAGATTTTCAAGGGCTTTAGTAAACAAAAAGTTTGAGAGTCTCGGTTATCTTTAAAAGCTCTTTAATACAAACCTCAATAGGCTTAAATGAGCAGAGGAATGAACACGTCTGTTCTGCATGCTAACCACAGTGTTACTGTGTTGCTTACTGTAACTCAGTTAAAAGCTACATAACGAATGAGAGATAAGGCAAATAGGTTTGTCTGCAGAATGAGATCATTAAGAAAAGGTGGCTATTGTGTTTGTAGTAAGAACTGGAGGGAAAACTGACTATAGCTTAATGGCATAGCAGATTTGGAGACATATATGACAATTACTAGTCTCACTATTTGAATTTGAAAGGGCACCAGTTCAAAGGAATGCTTAGGTTCAGGCTGGCAAGAGGAAGCTATTAAATCAGCTGTGCTCCTCTGAATGTGTGTGATGGTTTTTTGGGTGTGTTTTCTTTTTGGGGGGGGGAGGAGGGAGGGATGGAATTTGTTTTTTTCTCTGTTTGTTTGCTTGGTTTATTTATTTATTCCTGGGAGTCTTAGGATACTCATTGAGAATAGGATAATGATAAAATTTCACAGGTGTTGCAAGAAGGATAAGATTTGTATGTTTTTTGGTTGTTGGTTTTTTTGTTGGTTTTTTTTTTTTTTTTTTTTTTTTGGTAGAGGTTTTTAGTCCTCTCTAAAAAGGCAAATTTACCTGCTGTTAGTATGGTCAGATTGACAACAGGCTGAATGTACCACCAGCTTCTGTGAGATTAAGACAGTTTAGACAGTACTACACAGAATAAGTCATAGATACTTCTGAAATGGATAATTTCTAATCTTCTATCCACTGTTTTGCTGTCTCTGAGTAACACAGAAAGAAGCCATATAAAATTAGAGATGAAATAAGAGCCCAAGCCCTGAATTTAACCCCCCATAACATTGCTCATGCTTGAGTTAAAACATAAGGGATAAAAATTGCAATTGCATTTGCAATTATATGCAAGGTATAAAAAGGTACAGATACCTCTTCATAAAAAAAAAAAAAAAAGAAAAAAAGAAATTCTAAACTTTTTCAGTTTGAGTTTAGAGTACTCAAGAGAACTTGAGATCATACTTCATGCGTTAAGAATATCCAAGGACATCTTTTATTTCTGTTAATAGAATAAGTGCTAGCTTAGTGTGCATCCTGATACAAATTGTAAAAAGTATTTAAAGCTGTGTACCGTTCAAGACATGATGCTCTACTGCTACAGAATAGTTACAGGTAAACAGGTGTGAGCACCTAATGATTACTGTGTTATCATAGACCACAGAGAAGTTATTAAGGTAAAACAGCTTTCACTGGTGCTGTCTAGATTGTATGTGAGGTTGGTGGAATTCAGTTTAAATTGAATGTAGAATGATGAAAGTACTAGATATAAAGCAAAAATATTAAGTATTTCCACTTCCAAGTGTCTCTCGTGTCAAAGGTCTTTAATTTATGTGCTTAGAGTTCCGCTTAGTTTGCGCTACAACACTGCATTTATTTTCATTTTTTCCCTCTTTTAATTTTTTTTGGGTTTGTTTTTGTCCTCATGTTGCTGCCTATCTTCCCAGCTATTTGAACATAATCTCATGCTACTGTGATGGAAATGATTTGATCTGTTCAGTGACTTGACATTTTGTATTAGTTTATGGTACAATCTTATCACTCTTATTTGTGTTTCATTTTACCTTCTTTCAACAATGGTTTTAGTGCTTCTGAAAAGATATTTTGAGATGTACAATTTAATAAAAGATGACACTTAGTACCATTCAAGTGTATGAGCTTTCAACCTGGAATTTCTTCCAGATTTTATATTCACTTTGCTCAAATCATGTAAATGGAGTTCCATAATTATGTCCATGTGAAAGCACAAAACCTCAGAGACAGATGCAGAATGGAGCATGCAGCTGACTATAATGAAGCATACCACCTTCTGAGATAGTTCATAGAAGGTTAGATGTTGGCCTGCTTCTGTTGTGTACTGCCATCCTGCATATTGGTATGGTTTCAACTTTTCCATAGCTTTGTTTTCATGTGTAAGGAAATACTTTTTTGGTTTTGTTTATCATCTTCACAGATTCTACTTTGTAGCAGCAGTTTGCTATCAGCTGTGTCATGTAGGTCTCTAAACAGTTTTGAAGGTAATAAAATGTATTAATTTTTTTATATTTCCTATTTTACGTCTAAAGAAAATATGGGACTCCACAATTCATTAGTCTCATAATAGGCTGCAGTATTATTTCCAGTTGGGATGTTGAAATGCTAAATATTTCACCTGGAAGGCAACTGTAGCGCTCATGAGTTGCAGGAACATGCTGCATAGAAGGTTGGTGAGCACATTTTATACCACGTCTACTTGCTTTTTACCTTTTGTTAATCTTGCACTGACCACTAGCAAAGCTTTGTATTCAACAGTTATAAAACGTAAGCTGTTGTCTGCTTCATCTATCATCCCCATTACAGTCTGTTTTATCAGGCTGTTGTTGTTCTTTTGCCATCATATCCTTGTTGCTATAGTGAATTAGGAAAATGCTGGTTATTAACTTGCTGTTGAATCAGGCATACTCTTATTTCAATGAGTGGGAATTTACCCACATAACTCCTACTAATAAGGAGGTATAGATTCTTGTTTCCCATGCAGAAAGCTCTGTATTTTCCAGCAGCCCTCAAAACAGCTGTTGAGATATCCTGTGTCACTGTCATGCCAAACAAATGAAAGGTTTCTTACTTAATGAAGAGAAATAATTCACAGACTTGCTCACCTGGAAGAAGAGTGTAAAATAGTCATACCGTATTTTCATGGTCATTAGGGTTTCATAAAATTGCTAATGAGAAATGAGCTAAAATTATGAAATGAGCAGGTAAACTGTCTGCAACTGAACCTGTCCCCTTAGGATTTCTGTCGTCAAATCAGTAAAATAACGTGTAAACCCCCACTAGCCTTTTTCCACTTCTCATGTACCAGTCTTCAAAGTGCTGAGTTTCATGTCAATCATGTGCTAATGAGGGCAACATGCAAGCAGTGAGCAAATGTAAGGACTCCTTCACAGTTTATGTAGAAAAACCAGTCCTTCCACATGTGCTCTTCTATTTTGTGGAAAAGCAGATCAGTTATTTCTGCAGCTCTGTCCTTCACTTACTGCTGATCACAGTACTCTGGGCATGTAGAGGATGAAACAATGGGATAGATGAAGAAGGATGGATGCTATGCACCTCCCTGAGAGAAGGAAATCATAAAGGGATGATATAGCCCAAGATCATGTTATGTTCTCAGTGAAGCCCTGCCTACAAAGGGCACAGTGTGGCTGGGACTGCAGAGCCCAGCTGGGATAGAAATGGGTTTTAGGACACTATTGGGAATCCAGGCCTGGCAGAAAGGACAGCTTTTTGTACCTTTTTTTTTTTTTTTTTTTTTTTCTCTTAGATTTGGGCAATGTGACAGTGGTTCAGTAGTTCTGTCCTGGGACTTGGACATGGTCCTTCATTAAATTTCTGAATGCACATCTCCACAGAGGGACAATCCCAGCAACCCTCTCATTTTGCAAGAGAGGGGATGTCCTATCTTGAAAGAAAGGAAGATTTATGTGTTGCAGTGGTTAAAACGTCTGTTATGAACTGAATGTATCAAACGAGAGCTGTGATAAAATGAGCATGTTTACCAATAATGACCAATTATTGGTCATTATTGGAGGGGAAGCTATTAAGAAATAAAGTTAAAACAGAAGAGAAGATGATGTCTGTTTCTACACAAGTCCAGCATGTGAACTATGAGTCTTAATTATCTCAGGCAACGTGACTGTTGCCCAAGCTAACAAAAGGTGTAAGGAGCACCTACCTACCTTGTTTTAACTGACATAATGGATATCTTGCATTGAGAAATAGATGGTGCAGATGCTTTAAGTTACGGAGCAGAGCCTGCCACTCAGGCAGATGTCACCCTTCAGAAAAAGAAAAACTTCAGACATGCCTTTTCTTATAATTGAAAAGCACTGTCAGCTTGGCAGATTCTGGGACACTCTGTGTTTAAATGACAAATATTCATGGTAGATGAAAATGAACCCTGCTCAGCAGACATTGGCAATGTTTTGTTATTTCCCTCTTTCTCGTTTTTCAAAGGCTAGCAGATCGTTTCTGTGCTTTAAACTTGATAGAAATTAGGCATGGAAAATAAATTCCTTCAGCCTCTTTTCAGCTTGGAGCTGTCCCAGGTATTTGGCCTTAAAGCTCCTTAGTAATGCTGACTGTGGTATGTGAATGCCGCATTGAAAGCTGTCAGCAAAAAAATTCTTGCACGAGGAATGCAAGCACCATCTTTCACCCATTTCTCTTGCTAACATCTTATTCTTTCTGATTGTATCTATCCAGCACGTGGGAGCATCCACAGTAGTCTGGACAAATTGAAAGTTAGAGTAGCCTTGAAAATGTAGTCAGTTCAAATTGTGCTTTTGTCTAGTAGAATATACACTACAGAGGACTGTGCAGTTACAATCACCTGTCTTTCAAGGGCCAATAAGCTGAAAGCTTTTTTTTTTTTTTTTTTGGCATTATGAAGCAAAGAAAGACATTTTCCCACTCTGTTGCCACATTTACTTACCTATCGCATTGTCAGATTGCTTTTATTATTATGCATGGCTTCCTGAATAATTCTTAAGTGCTATGGTCTGCTCAACAAGGAATCAGTGCAAAGCATTATTTTGCTAATATGTATGGTTTAGAAATATGCTTTCATACTTGTGTGAAAATTTGCTTTGGTTTTGAGTCTTTTGCTCAAGAGACAGGGTCCTTTATAGTGGCGGTCTGATGACTGATGCTGGGCAGAAACGCAAAATGAGGCAAAACGTTTGTGTCATTTGAAGTTGAATTTTTGTGAGTTTCAATTAAAAGTATTCTTTTCTTGTTTTGGAATATGTAGACCTGAAGTTCATGACAATGAATTTGAATCTTTACAACATTTGGAAAGCTGAATTGTTTCCCCTGCTGTCCAAAAATTAAGGAGAAAATGATACCAATTTTCTATCCATGTTGTTCCTTGACAGCAAACAATATAGCAAAGGAGTGACTTGGGTCTCAATTACTTCAGAATCATTGTGTAAATTTACTAAAAGGCATTGTAATGCTAGCCTTCTTTAGTGTTGTAATTTAATTATGTCAATGTGATTAAAGGCCTCTATTGCAAAACCTACAGACTCTAAGGCAAGAACACTCTCTTCTTGTATGTCTCTATGTTCAGAAGAGATCAAACCTGCAAATGCTGATGACATCATCTTTACAAAGCAGTTAGATAAGGTGTCTTTTCTCGGGGCTCATCTTTCTCAGGTTCTAGAGAATTGTCTTTTTTTCACCTCAAAATTCAGCAAATTTTGGACTAATTTGCACAGGATGTTGTACCCACATTCTAATCCAATAAATTGCATGAAATATGAAGAAATTATGGATAGAATTTTTTTCTTTTTATTCTAGTCTTGAGAGAACAGGTGCAGTGAAAAACATGTATGCTATATAAAGGCAGTTTTAACAGCTGGACAGTTTGTCTCTAGTACATTGCTGCATTACAGGGAACATGCTGTTGTCTAAAGGTGTAGTTGCATCTTTACCAATAAATAGAAAGTTGGAGCTGACCACAGGTAAATGTAACCAGAGTCTGAGTAGGGTGAGCTCTGAAAAAAAACACCTTAGGAATTATCAAGCCTGAAGGTAAGGCATTAAGTTTTCCTTTCATGTGGTTGTTTCTAGAAAACCATTTTCATAATAAAATTGGCATCAGGAAAGGTATTTTTCTGACTCATGAGTGTTTTGTTGAGAAGAGGATGAGGACTGCAATATTGCTGCAAGTTATGGCAATGTGAATGTGTGTGTTGCCAACCTTGAGCTTCAAAAAGCACGAGCCAAGCATCATAAAATCCTGACACTACTTCAAATGTTGTCAGCTTTTTTAAAAAAATCGCACATGTTCTGTTCTTAACACTTATTTTCTACAGAAAGTTTTCACTTGACTATGGGATCTGAGACTTTAGGAAAGAAACCAAGAAAGATTACAAATATTCTTGTGGGAACTGGTAGAATATGCAATAGAAAAGCAGTTGCTGTAGCTAAATAAATTAGGCTATTTTTCTTTATTTTGGTTTTAACTGTTACGTTAAGCCAGAAGCCAGTATAAGGGAAGGTATTATTGCAGAAGGCTTTTAATTGTAAAATATTCCTGAAAAATATCAAAACTGTGTAGGGTTACAAGTAAACTGTAGAAACAGAAAGAACTAAGACTAGAAATCCTGTTGTCAGCCACTGAAAGAGAAAAGTACAATTCATCTGGAAAGAAAGTCTGAGAAGACAATCCTGATTTTTGCCATTTAGAAAAAAGACTTGGCACCAGGCTTCAATTTCTACCTGCAGAACTTGATCAAAGAACTCTGAAAAGCACAGTAACTGTTTAATTTCTAGGTCTTACTGAACAGTTTTGAGATTGCTTTAAACTCCAGCCTTTGGAAACAATTGTGACAGAGAGAATGACAAAAAAAACCCCCATAGTTCTTATTATATGGAAGTATCCTGCTGCTTACGTTTAATTCTTCAGATCCACAGGAGTTTTCATTAAAGCAAAGGCAAATTATTTGGAAGAATACTGGTTAAAGATATTGTTTTGTTATATAAGGGTCTCTTTGTTTTAGCTATTTTGGTGTCATCACAGTTCGCTTGTAGTAATTGTTCTTAAAATTAATCCCAGTTGGCTGACATATGGTAGCAAACAAAGCAGATCCTAGACGAAAACCTTTTCAGTCCAAAGACTGGTATTCAGACATTCCCAGGTGAAAGACAAAAGTTAAATGGGGAACTTCTCACATGGGTTTATCAAACACTATCTCTGCTTATAAATAATCTAAATAAATTCAAAGAGATTCTTTAGCAGTAATAGAATTTAAATGTGGGGCAGAATGTAGCCTTTAGAACCTACATGAGCTTTTGAAACTTCTAATATTGTCAGGGCAAGGGGGAGAGGGTAAAATCCTGGCTTCAGAAAGATTCATAAGAGTTCTACTTTTGGCTGTAGCGAAATCAAGATTGTTCTCAAGAACTTCTGAAAAATTCCTATCCCTTCTCCACCCTCCCTCCGCAGCTAGTCCATAATTTTAAAAAATGTGTCATTTGCTTGCTTCTTATTTTTGCAATTAAATACTTTGTGGCTCAAAATTAGGGAGTGTTGGGAAAGTTAAATTGTGCACAATTGAGTGTATTATGCAACTACCTACAAGTTTTCTTGCAGACTAAGCTTTCAACAAAGGATCCTACTGAGTTAATAAGAAGGATGAGGCCCATATTATCCATTACATAATGATGATATTAATCTTGACTTATAAACGTAGCTGGACAAGGGAAGGGATTCATGTCTGGTTTTTATGGCCTGTACAGAGGTGTTATCTTAGAGGCCAGTATCCTCTTATTATATTGTGTGGCCTGTAGATAGGTGTAATACATATTATTATGACCTTCAGCAGCAGGCTGGGCTGCAGTGACAACACAATTGTAGAGTTTAGTAAAGGAGTAAAGACTCAGAAGTTCTTAAGAACAGATTTCAATTTGACTGATGGAACTGCTAGGAAGGATCCCAGAGAAGTCTGCTTTGGACGCCAAATGATTTTGGGAGTGTTGGAAGACTGAGACTGCCTCCAAGATACCTTGAGGAAAAGTAAGAGTCCTGCAGGTGTGTTAGTAGCAACCAGAAGTACAAGGAAGGTGCAGGCCTGCTACTGACTGGGGTTCGTCATTTAGCTCAAAAATGACACAGAAAAATATGAGATTCTCAATGCCTTCTTTGCACTGGTCTTAACAGGTAAAGTTAACCCCAAGTCCCTGTGACAGGAAGGAATGGCAAAGCAAATGGCAAAACAGTAACAGTACAGCAGGGTCAAGTTAGGGACCTTCTGTAAAAAACAGACACATACAAGTCTAAGATGTGACAGAATACACCCAGTGGTGACGAGTTTCCTGACATCTTTGTAAAGCTCTTTTCTATCTTTTCAGAAAAGTCCTGGAGATTGTGAGAATCCAAGGTGACAGTAAAAGAGCAAATATTTTACTGATCATTAGATGATCTGAGAAAAGACTGACTGATCACCCTCAGTTGAGTTCCTGGGGGAGGGGAAAAAATACAGTGAGTCTTCATAGAAGATCTTTCTGGGTGCATGAATGGCAAGAAGGTAGCTGGAAAAAGCCAGCTACCATTTTCTTATATTATGAAAAAACTTGGTCAATGAACGATTTTGGACATCATATACCTTAATTTTAGCACGTAATTTGTCATGGTCTCCCGCAACATCCTTCTTGACAGCCCAGTAAGATGCAGATTAGAAAAGGGCCACAAGTTGCATGGAGAAGTGGCTAGACTACTGAGCTCAAAGTTGGTGGTGGTTAACAGCTCGAAGTAAAATTTGCAATTGGCTTTACATGGAGTTTCTCAAGGATTGACACTGGGTTTGATGCTATTAAATATCTCTATAAACAGTCTGGATTAGAGGCTAAAGTGTACCCATGCCAAACTTGCAGTACTCGCAAGAGAGAATGTGAGAAGGAAAATCCACCATACAGAGACACTGACATGTGAAGGCTAGCCCAACAAGGTTTTAATAGAGACAAATGTGAAGTTCTGCACTTGGTATAGAATAATCCCAAGCAGCATCCAGTCTGAAGTCTGGTTGAAGTGCAGTGCAGCTGAGGAGGATCTGGGAGTCTCAGTAGACAGCAAGCTAGACATGAACTAGCAGTGCAGGTTTGCAGCAGTGGAAGCAAACAGTCCAGTAGGCTGCAGTGCAGCTAGATCAAGGGATGTGATTATTTCATGTAACTTGGCAGTTGATAAGCCACAGCTGGAATACTGAGTCCAGTTTTCATCCTTCAGTTCAGGAGACATTGAAAATTCAGGAGAGATTGAAAAATTTAAAGTGTTCATTCGAGGTGTCAACAAAAGGATTAGAATATTAGATAGCTTGATGTATGAAGAAAGGATGAAGAGATTGGGTTTTTTTCAACCTAGAGAAGTGAAGAATTTATGGGACACTAATTAATTTTCCAGTCTCTGAAAGGTAATTATAGATAAGATGTCTTCAAGTGTGTAGTGACAGGATAAAGGCAACAGGCATGACCAGTGTGAGGGAACCTCCATCTTACTAGGTAGATAGAGAACCAATTGGGATGTGTTTTAAGGAGAAATGGTCTGATCCTGTTTACTGGAAATATTAGAAACTGACAAGTACCTGCATAACATTATAGAAGGCCCTGATTTCAGCAGTAGGTCAAATCAGATGAACTCCAAATGTCTCTCCTGACCTAAACTTTTTTGTGATTTTTGTGGCTCTACCAAAAAAAAAAAAAAAAAAACCAACCAAAACCCACAAAAACAAACAAGCAAACAAACAACCTCCTGGAAAAATGTCTGTGAACTGAATTTTAGCCTAAATATAAGAAGTTTCAGCGTTTCTCAAAACAGAGGAGCTGTACCTACACATATACACAAGCAAGAGCTGAATTTACTCTTGAAACTTTGGGATTACAGACAAAGTAAATATATAATGTGGTTGTATTATAGTGCAAGCTATACAAGACTGATACTAAGGCTTCTGAAAGCCGAGGTGATTTATAAACTGGGCTGGTAAAGTTATCTGCTTTATAACAGCCAGCATAAGTCACTGGTTTTGTACTATTATCATTAGTGATATTTGCAACTGCAATAAAATCCCTCACATCCCACAGTCTTCAATTTCCTGTAGAATGCTAGATATGAACTTGTTGAATTTCCATGATGTCATTGTCCAAAAGACCCACGTTGTCATATTGGAAAAGAAGACACTAATGAGAGATAAAACCCGTGGTGTCAATACCCACTAATGAAACAAGTTTAGAAATCTAGTATAGAAAACACTTGAGGGACACAAAAATTGTCTTTTCCAAAAGAGGAGAGTGAACTGGTGGCTGCCAGAGGAAAGCTATGACCTAAAGGGCCTGACATTTACAGACATAGCTCATTACAGTGGCTTTATCTTGTTCTTTGGGCACTCAGAACCAGTAAAAATACATCCTTACTGAACAGCTGGTTTTGTATAGGATGGAAACATTTTCTTTGACTCATTTGCAGCACTCTGTAACCTGTGAAAAAAGCAAACATTGTGGGTGGAAATTGTCTAGTCTAATACTTTAGTAGCTGTGTCATGGGAGTGTGGGTTGTTTTTTTTTTTTTAAGCTTTCTGTTGAAACATTTATCTCTGCACAAGGATGTAGAGCATATATCTTTAAATATGGTATTCATATGTCCTGTTCAAGATGAAACCTTCTTAAGTCAGATTTTTTTTCCCTCAATCCTGTTACTTCACATTAGCTGTGAACAGGATTATTCTTGAGTCTGCTGTTCAAGCTGTTCAGAGAAAGCAAAAAAAAAAAAAAAAAAAAAAAAAAGTGAAGGAAAGGGTAGAGAACAGATTCTGAATATGTCTGTCTGCCATGGAGCCAGCAGGACAATCACCTAAACTTCCCACACCATTAAGAACTTCAGCTGTTTCTGATATGTATTGCAGAACAACCAGTTGATATACTAGAAAACTGCAAAACCATATTTGGATATTGGTATTGCCTATAATGAAGAATACTCATTAGGGTGCAATTGCAGCATTTTATTTGAAGGCAAGTACTAGAGGAACACTACAGGAGCACTGAAGTCCCTTACGCTGATCCTGCTTCCTGAGGAAGATGCCTGATAAGCTTGTATGAAATGTCTTTCCTAACTCTGCTTGTGAGTATCTAGGCTGTTCAACTAAGGGAGCAATCAGCACTGTTGTGAAGCACTGGATCAACAGCTCTGGAGAGCAGACACATCTGTTTCTCCCCAGGACCTTTGCAGTGCTGGCCCTGGCAGGCTAGATTTTTCTGATGTGTCAATTTGGCCTCATGGTCATCCTTAGATTTGCTTCCTAAAGCATGAAGAGCTTAGTCATCTTCAGTTTCTGTGTGGGAAGACCAAGACCTGCAATGAGTGAGAATTAGAGCCAAATGAGAAAATAGATTATGCTGATAAAAATAATTAAAGGCTCAGCTCTTCTGTACAGCCGAGGCTTCAAGTTAGGATGAAATGAGCTTTTGAGAACATACCATATCCATTGCACCATGGTTCAACTTGTTAAGTAATCAATAGTGAGGCGAAAGGCTGTGGCTTGTCCTGTTCCCCTGTTAATGGTTGCGTCTGGTTCCTTTCATGGAAAGACCTTTGCAACGACTTAATGGCAGGGCTGTACTCAAAAGTCCACTGAGATCGCACCATACGAGCTTGGTAAAAAGCCTGTCTCTCCTGCTTTGCAATGATGTCAAATGCATTTCCACTCTGGAAACAGTTTATTAATTTTTACTCAGATATTCAAAGCGTGGTCTTCTCCATCTCCTCATTTCATATATTCAGACTGAGGACCTGTATGTATACAAATTGTGCTGTTTGTTTCAGCAATTAAATGCAAATTATTGATTCCAAATCCCTCTGAATGGCTTTGTCATTCACTGTAACTCTAAAGTGTTCTTTCTTGGCAGAAAACTTGAGTATTTCACAGCACCCTACTTTATCTTCAGATGGACAGGAGCTCAGCCCATAGCAGAAAGAAGTAAAGTTCCTAGTCATAAAACACTGTTTATCAAATATATTTGAAACTGAGAAAATTTCTGTTCTGATAAAAAGAACAGAACACTGAATTTTCTTCAACAAACTGTGGAGTTTCCCCATCTCATTTTTCTCACTGCAGAGTTTGTTTTCTTCCTCCTTTGTCTCCAGCATCTTGCATCCTTATATGCAGAATGGAAGCATGTACACTGGTCAGTTCTGATGAAGTAGCAGAGGAATTCAGCATCCTCATTCTGAAGTGTATTATGCCTGACTTTGGATTTGCAGAAGACATTGCACAAGGACCCTTTGCCAACCAGGATATTCCATAAGGATCTTGGTAATTGAATCTCTTGTGTTTCTCTGAGAACAAAAGCTTTTAGTTTCTTCTCCAAATATTCTGTGAAAAGATAAATTTATGGTGAATTTTCTCACTGTACCAACTAAAAGAATTATTCAGCTGTGGAAAGAGCCTTGAACAGTGTTCTTGAAGATACAGGTCTGGTTTTATTGTACCCTATTCTTTGTGGTTGTGCCTTTGAATTTCTGAGTGAACTGAAGAAATTCTTTATTATTCCAGGCCAGAATTTCATGTGCTGAATTAATGTTAAGCATACGAAATTCTGAATTATTTTGACATTAGATGAAGTACTAAAGTGTAATCATATAGTTTGGTGTGTCTTCAAAACTTTAATTTCCTACACAAAAGTAATAGCTATATCAGTCTCTTTTCACCTCATTTATTTTGCAGTATAGAAAATACATTTGTCCTAAAATATTTTCAATTAAAATAATTTCAATTTTTCATCTCAAAATGTAGAATTAAACTTTTTTTAAGTTTTGAAAGTTTTCAGAGGTTTAAATTGAAAAGTCTCCACTTGAAACAAAATTCTTTTTCCACCTTATTTTCAATGAGTATTTTTTTCATGAAAACACTTTTTGGAAGATTTATGGACTATTCTAGAAATGATGTTTACAAGTAACTGATTCTAGAATTCTATTAATGCAGCAAAAATAGAATATGCTCTTTTATTTCAGCAGAAGAAAAATCAGTTTTGCATCAAAGGTCTATCAACGGCTTGAGTATAATACATTCATAAATAGTATCTTGTAGGGAATTGAAATCCCACCACATCCTGGTATTTAGATTTTCTTTTATTCATCTAACCACTGCCTAATCATTCACAGGCAAAATTTCAAAGCATTGCATGAGTGCTTAGTGGGAATCTTTCAGCCAAATTATATTCCAGCAATTTGGAAACATTTCATAATAGGTCAGAAGAATCTTGTTCAACGGCATCAGATCTAGTAAAAATGTAGACAGAACATTAATGTCTTTTTGCTTTCAGCAAGTAAGTTATATGTTGGAGAATCAGTCTGCAGAGGTGAGCAGAAAGCTGTGTAAAAGATCAGATACCAAGATTCTAACTTAATGTAAGTAATGTGATTTGGGGCTGATTTGGGAAAAAGCTCAGCATCTGCAGAGCTGTTGGATTCCAGTGGGTGTTTTGCTCATTACTTCTGAAAACTGCAAAAAGTCTGCTGGTCACACAAACAGAAAGCAAGGCACCTAAAATCATTCTGTAATGTCGTGATTACAGGAGTACTCACTCTTAAATCTTGGTATCCAAATATCTTTTTTTATGCCAATAATCAATAAAGTAAAGCTATGTTTTGCATAATGTAACACAATGCCAAAACATTAGCTTTATAAGTGACAGGGAATACAAAATGAATAAACCTGAAGCGATACTTAAAGTAGGTTACTGTTTCTTCAGCTAAAAAAGCCAAACATGATACCACCCCTCCACCCAAAAACAACCCCCCAAAACAAAACCAAAACAACCAAGAGCCAAAACCCTGGTGCTTTTTCATTTGTGTCAAAGGCATCATAACTCAGTATTAAGTGGTGGTACATGGTCTGACATCATTCTTTTATTAATATATTCTTTGGTGGTGTTAAACTGTCAACTATTTTTTTTTTTTTCTTTCTAAATGTATTGAGTTATTTCACCCCTGGCTTAGTATGAAACAGTACAGTTATCATTGAGATAAAGGACAAAACTCCAACAAAAAATCTCTGGGAAATTGCAAAATGACAGAAAATACGTCAATTCTGAGGAAAGATGGGAACCTGTCAGAACACACACAATTTTCATTGTTTACATACCTGTCATGCTGTTTTCTGTATTTGTGCCTAAAGATGCTAGTATGCGTCTGTTTCATCAAGTTACAGTACAAGGAAAGATGAGGAATGAAATTCAAGTCTTACCTCCAAAATTCCTTGCTTTTGTGCATTTATGTTGGGATCTCAACTTTATTGTGAAGCATTACAGTTTATCATGTAAAATGTAATGGAAATGAAACTAAATAAGTGGCCTATAAAACTATTTCTGAAGCATTCAGCTTTTTATAGAGACTGAAATGTTTTCTACAGAATGATGGGCACTGCCATATTGTATGGGGCAGTTAGTATGTCTCCTGTAGTCTTTATAACATGCACTTCAGAAGGCTAGTTACCATAACAGTAAAAAAATTTTTTTTTTATTATTATTTTTTTTTTATGACGCACTATTAACTCAGATTTATGCTTGGGCCATGATGATTCATATCTTTTTCTATTGCTCTTGGAACTAGAGCTTCAGATGGTACAATGTGATATAGTTCAATTGAAGTAGTTGGAGTAATTTCTACTTAGACTGATTATCCTGCTTTTAAACTCACTTTCTGCTTTGCTCTCTTGAAGAATTGAAAAATTACAGGATCATAGGATAATTCAGATTGGGAGGGTGCTTTGGAGGTCCACCTCCTGCTATGTTAGTAGTAATTTTTATAGTGCGTTTTAAAAACAAAGATGGAAGTTTTATATTTTTTCTGTGAAACTCTATCTAGCTGTATCAATGTTTGAGAGAAGTTCTATGAAGTAATATTTTCTCTCTTCTGAAGAAAACCATTCTCTTCTGGTGTGGGATTTTAAGAAAATCCACCTGCTTAGCTTACCAAAGATAAGCTGAAGAGATGACTGTGTAATGATATGAAAACACCTATGTGGAAAAAAACATGGTTCTTTAATCTTAGCAGAAACAGATATAGCAAGATCAAGTGTCCAGAAGATGAAACAAGATAAATCCAGATTTTAAAAGAGCAAATTTTAATCATTGAGGTATTTAATCATTACAGCACCTTATTAAAGAATACTTTGAATTATCATAAAATCATAGAATGGTTTGGATTGGAAAGGAGCTTAAGATCATCTAATTCCGATGCCCTGCTGTGGGCAGGGACACCTCCCACTAGATTAAGCTGCCCAAGGCCCTGTTCAGTCTGGCCTTGAACACTACCATGGATGAAGCATTCACAACTTCCTTGTGCAGCCTGTTCAATGCCTCACCATTCCCACAGTAAAGAATTTCTTCCTTATATCCAATCTAAACTTCCCCTGTTTAAGTTTCAACCCGTTACCCCTTGTCCTATCCCTACAGTCCCTGATGAAGAGTCCCTCCCCAGCATCCTTGTAGGCCCCCTTCAGATACTGGAAGGCTGCCATGAGGTCACCATGCAGCCTTCTCTTCTCCAGGCTGAACAGCCCCAACTTTCTCAGCCTATCTTCATATGGGAAGTGCTCCAGTCCCCTGGTCATCCTCATGGCCCTTCTGTGGACTCAAACAGCTCCATGTCCTTTTTATGTTGAGGACACCAGACCTGTACACAATACTCCAAGTGAGGTCTCACGAGAGCAGAGTACAGGGGCAAGATCACCTCCTTTGGCCTGCTGGTCACGTCACACTTCTTTTGGTGCAGCCCAATATACGGTTGGTTTTCTGGGCTGCAAGTGCACAGTACCAGCTCATGTTCAGTTTCTCATTAACAAATTTCTCATACACCAATTGAAAATTATAAGGCAAGATGAATGCCTTTTGAAAATTATGTACTCTGATTCAGAAGTTATGGACTGATGTAGATTACTGCACTAAAAATCTATGAACTGTGTTAGGAAACCAGACTTGATAATCAAAGTTGTCTCTTATGTGCATCAGTGACATGTGCATCAGTGATGCATATGCTTTTACTTGCAACTTTTTAAAATTCCATATTGTTCCATTACTGCAAACTTGTTTTAGTAGCCTGACAATCATTGTAGAATAATTGCAAATATAGCTGAAATAATGGGTATGATAAGCAAGGATAAATGAATGACCAGAAATGTAAACGATACTTAGCTAGTTTTAGTGAACTTCATCAGAGTAGAAGAGCTCTGAGCAGAATCTTGATGATCAAGGCCACCTTTTCAGTGTTAGGCAGGGTAGTTTCCTTGCATTTCTACCACTGGAGCTGGCAGTATGCAGTTGGACTTGCAATTGTAGGAGAAAACACTTATTTGACTCAAGGAAGCACATGAGGATGTATTTTCAAAGAGGCTGTGGAATTAGAGAACAGCTCTTTTAGGCTGTGTGGGCTTAGCAAGACATGGGCTTTTTGGTTTTCATTTTTGCATTAGGAGTGATAGAAGGCTGCTGAGGAGAGAGTTAAGCTCATGGTGCATCTTGGGGCATTTTGGAAATGGTGGGAGTACTTGGGGCTCTGCCCAGTCACATTTTCTGCTTCATGAAATAGAAGCTGTCAGAGCTGGGATGGTAATAACTTATTCAGACCTCTCTGTCCAAGGGAAGAATCAAAACTCTGGTCAATTCTATTAAACTGTAAATGAGCCTGGGCCCTTTTTTGTGTGTATGTCCTTACTGCACTGTTATGGTGAAAGTCTTGAGGTGTCTAGGTGACTCATAAACCATACTGTTTTCTAAGTCTGTTGCATGGAGCAAGGGGTAAGAATGAAGTCTGGTGGCCACAACCAACCATGCCATGTTTACTAGTAGTGCAAATAAAGATACCTTTAAACCATGAGTCTTTGGAAGTTTCTGATATTGATTCATAAGATATTATAGGCTTTGTCTTGCCAATATTTCTCACATGGTGTGCAGCTGTCAATGTGTTTGAGCTGTATAGGAAAATAATGTATTCTTCAGGCTTGTGCCAATCCCCATTCCCTGTCAAAAAAAGAAAGAAACTGAATTTGGGTTATCTGAGCAAGTGGAGAAAAAAAAAAAAAAGATCATTAGGGTAATAAAAATAGGATGAAATTAGAGAAAGGCTATCTCGACATTCACAAATGACATGGCGCAGTAGAACTGAATCCAGAGTAAAACCTTGCGCCCATTTTGATAGTGCTTACAGGGAGATTCCTTCAAATCTTGGTTGGAGGACCTTGGCTGCACTCTCGAAGTGTGCCTTCTGGCTTAATTTCATCCTAAAGGGATTGCTTCTGTTTGGTGTTAGTAAAGGCTTTTTAAAGCCACAGGTACATATTTGACAAAAATATCAAAAGGAGGAACTTAGAATTAGTCTAGTCCCCTCTTGAGCCCTAGCAATGCGGACTATAGGGAATGGTAAAATAACCTGGCACAGCAGAAGTTATTTCACTGAAATAGATAGTATTGCTGATGTCTTAAATTACTGCTCCATGTGAGCTTGGATGAGAGCATCTGGCTGCGACAGGCTGTTGGGCAAGAGGTAGAGCTTTTTTGTGGACATGTCTGCCAACCACTTGTGCACAGTTCTCTTCTGAGCAGGGGTCACTCCTGTAATTCTAGGGACTGGGTTAGAAATGGGATTAGTGCAATGATTTGAAATGCCATGTGCTGCTCATGCCAGACCAAGCCGTCAAACTAGATTTTGTGCTATCATCAACAGCTGTCACGAATGTTTCCCGAAATCTGTGTTTGGAAGGGGTTTCATGTAGCTTTAGAGATAGATTCATGATTACGCTTAAAATTTGGAGTCAAGCCAACATGGACCAGAGTGAGTTGTAGTGGAAAGCGCTGAGAAACAGGTTTAACTCCATTATTGCACGAATTATTTTTATTGTAAGAATTTTTTTAATTTTATTTCTGTGCAGAATAGCTAAACTTCCATGGTTTTAGTGTCTGTTTAATAAATCAAAACAAAACCAGAATTATGTCTTTGGAGGGACCAAAGTAAGGGAGCAAATAAATTGTATTTTTCTCATGTGACTGATAATGACTTGTGCCTGTCATTGCTATTCCCTGTTTACCTGACCTATTAATGGAGGGCAAAATTCCAAAGAAATGTTTAATTAACATTTGTAATTAGTATTACAAAAGACCCTGCTTTATAGAACAGCAGACTGGAGAGGAGGGCCAGGAAAAGACAAGCTCTTCACCCTGTAATTATTGCAGCTCTCCGTAGTGCTCTCATTCATCTCATTAACATCACAGTGGGATGGTGCCACTGCAGGCTACTGGCAGGTGTCTAACTGCCTTCCTCCTGGGGAGACTTTTACAAAAGAGGTCCTGATCTGCAAATAAGTTTGAAAGCTTGCCAGCCGAATACTTCATTCAAACTTTGCAGTCTCCTGCTTCCAAAATACCCTAAAGACTTTCAATTTCAATAGGCAGTGATGCTCTAGGGATGTGGCTGCTTTTTAATTGTGGGAGGAAAAGTAAGAAAGAGGGGAGAAATCAAGGTTTGTCTAACAAAATATGCTACTTCATTAGCATGTTTCTTTGAAAAAAATAAAAAGAAAAGCCAGTTTGAAGGGAATTGTCGATAGATAAAAACAAAGAAAAACCTGAGTCATCACTTGAAAAACACTGAAATGCAATCAACCCATAAAAAAAAGCATGTGTTAATTTTCTGTGTGTGTAAGTAAAACTTTTCTTCTTTTGGATTGCTTTTTTTTAATTCAAATTAAATTCAAACAACTATCGTATTAACAAGTCTAATTCACCAAACGATAGTAGATCTTTGTGGAAGAAAAAAAATGAATTTGTTTTTACTTCTTCATAAAATGTATAAACCCAGGGCATTATACACTCCTGTGATATTCTTGCTTTTCTTAAATACCCAACTCATGTATTTGTACAAGACCATTGTCTTTAAATGAAAAAATAATTAGTGAGATTCTAGCCATAAAATCATATAATAAATACCAACATACCATAAAATAAGAGAAAAAAAACTATAGACTTTTATGTTAAAGTGAATATATGATTTAAAGCTAATCTCAGGATTTTTGAAGATAAATAGTATTTTATTTTAATTTTGGAGGATATGGCGTAACTGAGCTTTTTTATTAAAGCTCTAAGTAATGAGGCAATAATCATTTGCAAAATGTGGTATGAATGGAGTCAGCAAGTATGCAATGTTTGGAAAAGTCCTAGATGAGGTGCCCATCCCACTGATTCTACTGGGATTGATCTTGTAACAGAGTTTGTCAGCCTCAGTGTACTGCTTACAATGACGATTAGAGGACCATTACAAATATGTGTCATTACAAATGCGTGTAAGAGCTATAGTAAACCTACTTCTGCTAAAGAGCTTATATATAAAAGAGTACTGAAGGGGATGTTTGGAACAGCAGTGCAAGAGTCAGAAAATGTTCATTTGAATCTTGCTGGTGGGTTGCCTGTAGTGAATCAGCAAAATCAAATGACCTGTGATTTTTAAGAACACATTGTTCAGTTTAGTGAAAGGAATCAATGCTGCATTTATTTATTGCTGATAAAGCATTTGTTGCTGTATTTTTAAGAGCTCTATTCACAGCCAAGTAGATTTTGCAGGAGTTGGTTCAAATATTGAATAGGAAAGTGGTCTCTATCTTAAATCACCTGAGACAGGAAACAGTGGACAGATACAGATGGAAAACAAAGAGATAATTAGTGGTAATAATTTTATAAAAAAAATACATAAAAACTGGTTTTAAACTTTAGGATTTTTTTAAAGACATCTATAAAATAAAATAAAATAATACAATAGTTTTGCAGATATTTACTGATACTTGTTTTTAAAGTAAAACTGTTGGATGATGAAAATTCACATAATGGATTGCTTGAAGACACTTGTAAACTTTCTGACAATGAATAAGAAATGGTGATGATAGCTAACATAATAGAGACTGTGGTACTCTAATGTACATTTAAGACGTTAAAATTTAGTACTTGGACTAGAATATGAACCTTTAAAGGCTACTTGATGAAGTCCAAAGATTTGCTGTTCAGTCTGGATTTCCATCCCTCTAAGTAAAGAATCTTGTTCTTAGGGTGAACATTGTCAAAATAGGTATATCTATGAAATTCTGCCTCAGACTGCAAATAATTAAGAAGTCTGTTTTACTGGTGAGACACACACTGAGCATGCAGCTCCCAAACTCGCTATCTGACCTCTGTCCTTTTACAGATCTGGCTCCAGGGAACATCTCTCCCAGTGTGAAAAATCTGTTTACGTGGATTATATAGTTGCAGTTCAATGTCTTCTTTTGAGCAAAAATAGAGAAACTGAGGGGAATTATCTCACGTGTTTGTATGAAAGAAACTGTACGTTTGTCTAAAAACCCTTAAAAGATGAAATGCATAAACCTAACCCGATTTCTCACTGAGTATAGACCAATATACTTAAAAAGTATAGATAAGAGCATAATGTATACTACACAATTTGTGCTAGTTCTGGCTTTTTTGTAAAAATGAGGGCAATGCTACTTGCTTACATGGAAGGCATTTATGAAGTTTAATTTAAAAGTATAGAGTGCTTTGAGGTTTATTTCTTATGAAGAGAGCTAAATAATATAATTACAGTCTCCATTTCTATTAATTTTGTTTTATTTTTAAAGAAGTCATTGACTTTTCCTCAAATGGTTCTTAGCTTGGTTTAATTGTCCTTACCTTGCAGTGCTCCCAGAAAAGCAGGGACCTTTTCTGGATGTACATATCCTTAGATTTGTTTTTCTCTTTCCCCCAGGTATTAGATATGTATGGTTTGAATTCTTCCAGCAACAGGTAATGGCTGGAGAAAAGGAAAAGGGTGGGGGAGAGGGTGGAATAAATAAAAAAATGTTATGGTTCTCTGTTTTAAAATTCTGGGCAAAGAAGGAAGAAACACATATACATATAATCAGAGAATACGTGAGAAGGTTCTTTTAAACAAGATGCGTTGGAAGAGTTTTGAATAAAGGAGGATTTTAAAGAGCAGACAAAAGATTTTTTGTTGAATTTTGTCCTTCTACCAGTTATACTTATTTCAGCACTCTTGATCATGGTAAGATTTGTCGTTATTTTCTGTGCATGTGGATTAATTGCTTCTCCCAAGCATCAAGCTCAAACTGGTGGGGGTTTCTTTTGTTTTGGTTTTTTGTTTGTTTCTGTTTTGTTTTGGTTGTGGTTTTTTTTTTTTTTTTTTTTGTGGGATTTTTTTTTGGTTTGGTTTTTTTGTTTGTTTTGTTTGTTTGTTTGTTGGTTTTGGTTTTTTGTTTGTTTGTTTTCTTTTTCTGTAGGTCACAGGGGATAAAGTGAGTGTCCAGGGCAGAATGGAAGAACAAGCCCAAAAGTTCAGAGCAAATGAGCCAAAAGTTGAATTGGAAACAGCAAGGTATGTGATATAACTGTAACAGCTTGTCTACAACCTACACCTAGAAACCATTCATACACATGGGGAGAGAGCAGATGTTTATAAACAGGAAAAAACCCCAAACAAAAAGCACTAGCAATACTAATAAAGTATGGAATATAGACTAGAACAGGCTTGCTTTTTTGAACTTTTCAAAATGCTTTCCTTTGGCTTATATGAGAGTACCTTTTCCCTTAATATTTATTGTTTTCAGATATGGCAAAAATGTAATTAGTCTTGAACTCAAGACCAATAGGTAGCTAAGTGTAAAAACAACCACACACACACATCCTGTCCCAATTCCTCACCCCCCTACCCCCCAAACCACAACAGCAGTCAGGCATCTCAGATGACAAATCCGTATGATCAGTGCACCAGCTCCTTACCTCTGAACTCTAGAGCTAAAATCCTTTGTTATGACCTCAGTAAAAATGAATTTGGTGATCTACTGCATGTCATAAAAGTACAATATTCAGTTTCTATTGTCTGAAAACACCATCGGGGAAAGGCTTTTTTCTTTCTATTTTCTGAGAGTCCTTGAACCAAATAGAGAGAGCAGATAAATAAGTGTAACCCACTGACCCTCTGTGCCACACTGTGTCCTATATATTTGTGCTTTGTTGTGCTGAAAAGAAGGAATTATGTTCCCAAAGGGATAAGCAGGAAGATTGTTGCCTTTTTTCTTTTTTTATTTTGTCCTTCATATGATAGCATAGCATTGGTTTTCAAAGGGTGTACCTTCATGTTACCTTTGTGTAATCTCATGCATAGTCTAATTATTGACTATCCCCAGTAGTAATTTGGTTGGTAGCTGAGCTGGCTGTACTGCAGTGAGCTGGATCTGCATCACGGATAGGTGTACCTGAACAAGATTTCAAGTGACTAACATGGATTTCAGTAAGAACATAGTTGTGAAAGCACAAACTGTACTTTAGTCTTTGTAAGCCATGAGTAATTATTTTAGTAACCAAACTCCACACTGATACCATTGTGCTGCTGCCGAATTCCAATTTAATGCTAGTTTGAGTTTACCCAACAATCTGTAAGCAGACTTCTTAAAGCGGGGACAATGTAAAGATGTACCTTGGTTTTCTACTATGTGGTGATGAGGGACTACAAAGGTGAAAACTTGGTTTATTTAGGTGACAGCTGTACTGTCTGCAGGCTCAAAGTGATGTCTTCTCCCCACCTTCCCTTTAGGGTTGCCAGTTTATAACTGCCAGCCTAGGCAAGCTGTGCTTTTGCTCAGTGTGTCTCTAGGATCTTAATTCAATCTATGATATTTGCTAGTTTAGGTTTTTAATGCCTGTGTTTTTCAGACACTTGAAAAATATAGAGTAAAAAGCACTTGGCTGAACCCATTACCAAACGATATCTGCTCTCAATTTGGATTAGTGCTGTATTTTCCAGCTTTTGTAACCTTATGGGGAAAGACTGTGGAAATAGGCTGTCCTTACAGCTCACCTGGAAGGCCAAAAGACTGTCTTTACCAAACTGTACATAGTCAGGAGGGTTAAGTTATACAGCCAGGTAAATTGTAATGCTAGCTGTTGTCATAGTTCATTTGGCTGACTGGCGGTTAAGGCAGTCCTTTAGGGACATCCCTTCAAAGCTGACGACCTCCATGTCTTAGTGTCCTAAAATCAATCCATGCTTAACAGTCAGTGACCCAGGGAAACAGCAATCTCAAGACAGTAAGACCTCATATCTTCAAGATTTATCTTGTGTGGTTAGGGCTAGACCTGTCAAAATCTGCATGAGGTGGGTGATCTCTCCTAGAAAGGTGAGATTTCTGAGGTTTTGTATTTTTCTGCTCTATGCAGTCACTCAAAATGCAAAGCTCTGCGTTATAAAGTTGGTGATTCAACAGAAGCTACACAGAAAGTAGTTGCCAATCAGACGTTCCTTACAGACATCCCCTCTAGCGTACGCATGCTGGCCTTTTTAGGAGGTAAGCGTCATTAACTTTTCTTTTTTTAGTTTGGATTCCAATATTTTTTATTAAAATTCAGATCACACTTGCAACATGCTCTCCTTTTGGACTGTAAATTCTGTGCAGTATGCAGAATACTGCATCTTCTTCTGCTTCTTGTTGCTTGCTGCTGCAGAGCCAGAACCTTCTAGCCAGCAGCTACTGCAGTGATTTTCCTCCAAGGACGCTGATGGAAAAAGCCATCAGTGAGGACAGGTCTTGCTGGAGAGGAACATGAATGCATCCTTCAAGGAGAAAATGCCTGGTGATCCTCTTGAGTACAATATGAGGCAAAATTCCTCTCTACTTACTAATCCTGAAGTGGGAAATTTGTGGTGGGCTTTAGACAGACCAAGGTTTAAATGTAATTACAGTCCCTGTCTTTTCTACTTACTTTAATAGTACAGAGTAAGCTACTATTTGGCCCTTGATATAGGTGTGCTTTCTTGCTAGCAGTGAGTTATGTGATGCTGCGCTTCTGTCTTAAATGATGTAGGAAGATTGGACATCTGTTTAACCCCTTATCTCCTAAGTCACCACTTTCAGTTCACTGGTTAAAGGACTAGTGTAAAAAGAAAAAATGAAATTAGAGGGATTATGGTGAGTATGAGGGTTTGATGGCAATTTGAACCTCATTTTACTTGAAGCAGTTTTCAAAAAATTTAGTGTGGAAGTGGAGAAGTAGCATGCAAAAAAGTCTACCAAAATTATGAATATATCTGCAGACTTGAAGTGACTCTCCAACTTGAAATTTAATAGAAGTCAAATTTAATAAAAGTCAACTTCAATCTCTTTGTGATTGTGTATTCAGTCTTGCTTTCACTGAGTTCAGTCCTAAAGCTCCCATGACCATCAACATGGATGGGACTGAGTTTGAGGGTTAAAAATCATAATCCCAAATATAGAGAAATGACACAATGTATGAAGTGTATGAAACTGAAATTAATCTAGGGGAATCTCAATGAGGTTATTGCAAACTTTTGTACCAGGACCTATTCTTGGTGTCTGATAGTTTTAGTTACTTTTCAGATTGTTGACTCCTGGCACAGTTGTAAACTCCTCATGGAAAACACTAGCATCCGTGACTTCATTAGGTTGATAATTGGCATCTACCAGTCACAGGAAAAGCCTCAAAGCTTTTCTTTTCTATGTGTCCTGCAATGAGCAGAAGAATCTCTGTGAGATTCTTTTACAGTGTTTCACCCAATTTGCTTCTCTCTGAATACAGCATGGAGTTCTGTACCCTAGAGAGTGTTCTTCTAATCCCTTGCTCACAAAGATTCCCTTATGTCCTGACGTTGAGTGTGAGAGTGATCTCTGAAGAGACTCTAAGTTGTCTCTTTGCAAAATAAAACAAAGCTTTCAAGCTCCTTGGTTAATTTGACAATCCACATGCTTCAAAGTACAGTTTCTCCCAGCTATTGGTTCCATAAAGCAGAAGCAATGTCTCATGCTGTATAGATGAATAACATGAATAGCTAGAACATCATTTCCCCCATGAAATCATGTGACCTTTTCCTTGAAAATCTTGCAGATTTGGACCATGTAGGTGAGAAGAAAGTGATAATTTTCTTAAGGTTCTCTACAAAATTCTCTGCCCCTGAGTTCTCCTAGTTCTTCAAATCCTGTTCCCCAAAGGAATGTAAAGTTGCATTCTCTGTTTTGATTGTATCTATTTTTATGTCCTTTCTGTAATTTTTCTCTAGTTTCTTCTCTGCCTACTGCACTTAACTACTTGTATACATTGATATAAAAGCAGCTACTTCTGCATCTTTAGATAGCTAGCTATAGGCAGTTCTTCAGATAACAGACTTGCTGCTCTCCTTCAAGATATTTTTTCCCAAGTGTGACTGGAGCATCACTGAAGTTTTGATATCATCTGAAAAAGACCAGCATTAGCTGAGTGACCCCAAAGATGAATGTCTCAAATGTGAGAAGTTCAAGTACCCACTGGTCAGCTGCTATGCTGATGTCACTACCGTTCAGGACCATGATGGCCTGATCCATTCGCTGGTGCCTCTGTCTTGAGGGAAGCTCATGATAACTTCTTATTTCTACTGAGAAGATATTTGTGCCACCAGCAAGAGAAAATAATAATTCTATAAACCACGAGTGGTCATTGGGTTTGTAAGTTGTCTGAGCCAGTTTCATGTGAAGCTGCCAAAGATTTCTTTTTGCTCATTGAGCCTTGAATTGCTCTGCAATGTTGATGTGACTTGCAAGGTCTCGGTTCTGAGTAGATTCACTGAGATTGCTTGTAAATACATACTGATCATTGACTTTTGTATTAATAATAAATAATAATTCTGAAATTATAATAATTAAGTGAACCTGACTTACCTCTTGATTGCTTCCACTTTTCTTTGGGAGCATTAAGAATGGGAGTTAATTTAAGTCGTATGTATTATTCAGGGCATGTCTTTTAAGCATCTGATGGCATCATTAATATACATGTAGAAGGCAATTTTGGAGACACGTTTGATATAGAAGGATTTGGAATGTGTAACAAGTAATGATTCTTTCTTTTGTGAAGTTGTAATTAAGCTATTAAAAATTCATCCTTCAAAATATGATTATTATGCATCAATTTATCTTAAATAAAACACATACATTTAAACTTGCATAAAAGATATCATGGCTTGCCTTATGGATCCTGCTAGTCACTGTATGGATATGGTGAACATGAGAGCTATGTTTTGATTTTCAGGATCTAACCAAATTTATGAAGAGATAGATAGCATTGTCAGGGTTTATTTGATGCTCTGTTGGTCTCTGACTCTGTCAGTGCTGTAGGTGAGCTCACCTATTTCATAAAATAACAAGGATATATAAACCCCTAGCAAAGGTGTGGACACTCTGGTGCTTGTACCTATCCCACTGAACTGCTAAACACTGAAGAGGATGGGGCTGATCTGGGCAAAAGAGCCTAAATCAATTGATGGGAAGAGACTTCTTTCACCCAGTTGTTGACTGTACAGTGTAAAGATGCAATATATGTTGTCTTTCCAGCAAATTCAGACCCCTGGAGAGCTTTTAGCATTATACTTAGTGTAAAGGAAAGATAAAATAGAGTGGATGGCACCTGATGCAAACTGTGGCTTATCTCATTGCCACCTGGAATTTTCCAGACAGACATCTAGCTATCCACTGATATTGAACAAGGCCCCTACATTAACAGAGCTTTGTTTCCTCGTGACTCATAAGAATAGATTTGGTTGAGTGTTTTGATTTGCATGGCTTCATATTTGTTGAGTTTTGTTTTGAATTCTCAACTTGAGTTTATTTAAATTCTCCAAAGTGATGTTCATTGATGTTGCCAAGTTTCACTTGGTTTTGAGTTGAAAGTGACAGTTTTCTGGCAATTTTTCTGGATTAGTAAAAGGATTAAGGTCTGATAACTCATCAGTATTAGAGGCAGGCATTTCATACTGTTAGAAAGCTGCAAAGACTACTTTTCCCTCTGTCCAATAAGAGGTTTCTGTTTCAAGACATGATAGGTCCTATGACATCAAGTGTTAATCCTGGAATATTATTCAATATGGAAAAGTTATTTCTGGTAGTCTTTAGACCTTTCCAAAATGCATAAGCTTTATCTTTCCTTCTGAAGTTTTTAAAATAGGACTTAGAGTATTAAGGAAATTCTGTTTCTTTGTGAGCAATATGTGACATGCAACACCAATAAAAATTTTTCAGCTTTCAAATGTCTCTAAAAGAATGTGCTTGTGACATGTGTGGTCTTTCACTACACAGAAATATACTCTGCCATGACAGAAAGCTTTTACCTAAAATGTATGAAATTATTTGCTTAATGAGATTGTGGTTTTGTTGCTACTCATGGGTAATACAGTTCTCTTAAGTCTTTCACAAACTCGAGTTTACTTATTTTCCATCTCTGAAGTAGGACAGCTGAACAGCAGGTAGTTCTGCAGAGGTTATTCCTGACTTGGCCATTTCCAGTGGAGATTTCTGCTGGAGAAGCTTCCTGTATGATCCTTATTGAAGAGATTGGAGATTGGAAGCTTTCTAGGCAGTTAAAACAAAACCAGCTTTGCAGTAGGTATTACTGTTTAGTAAATGCATCTGCTAGAATCTTGTTGCTGAACAAAGAATAACAATACAGTGACAGTTGAATAAATTTGCTTAAAATTGCAGTGAATATGCATGTGGAGGGAAATATTTAGCTCCTGTCTTTCTCACTTCTCCGTTTCTACCAAGACTATTTCTGGCATCATTGTCCTTTGAGCATCAATGGTCAACGGCTTTAATAAAAATAAGTTGCCACATACAAATATTTGGCATTTAGTTTCTTAAGCAGGACGCTCCCTCACAAAATTGCCTGTTAGTGTGATGCTTAGCACTGAGCCAGATGTAATGTCTAATAATCAGTGAAAGCATTGGAATTAGAGATGCTTGTTTTGTAAGAAGAAATTTCCTATGTGTTTCTGTTGGTCCCGTTATGTTGTTAGACCACAGGATATAAGAAAGCCCTACACCCCCTCTTTTTTTTAAGTGTTTGCTAGCTCTATTTCCATTAAATTAAATTATTTCCTATGAAATAAATATTAGAGAATTTTACACTATTATAATACATGGCATTTATAATTTTCCTCATGTAAAGAAATTAAAAATGTTTCTGTAAGGCCTTTGCCTTATAGATAAAAAGGTAAGCAATTGCCATGTTTGAAACCACATGAAAACCAGATAAAATTAACATGACATATGTGAATTGTCATATGCCACAATGCATTCCATTGCATTGATAACCTCTGAAAGTATTATTGATTTAGTTGACATCATCACTATAGCACACACAAAAAAGGGATTTGTCACCAGCAAGCAGTCCAAATTATGTTTGTAAAGCATACCCTTTTAACACCATGTCAGAATATATTCTTCCTGCTTTCTGGATCTCTCTTCCCTTAGAGAAAGCACAGTTAACTGTTCCAGGTCAGTTTCTGATTTCTCTCTCAATTAAGCAGCATGTGTGTGAATATGTGGGAATAAGTAAGGTTTCTAAAGGCTGGTTTCAAGTAGAAAATATATTTAAGATTCCAGTCTTTTAACATACAAATCCAGAGGTGTTTTGGGTGTTCACAGCAAGGGATCTTTGTCTAATGACAATTTATACTGAATGCTACTTGGAACACAGTAATATGAATATTTCAGTGAGGTATGCAGTCAAATATCCTAAAACATGTTCCATGACCCAATATGCAAATAAACTGTGGGATGCGAGAGGGCTGTTGGGGTTTACTCTACATAGATTTAGACTGTTTTAACAAAGGTTATTTATTAAGCATTATTGACATTATCTTTTTCACCATTTTCAAAATTCAGAAGGGCATTTTATTTTCTTTAGGAAAACAGCTGAGAAGTAGGTCAGAAACCTTGACTGCAAAGAGGCCGCTTCAGGGAAGGGAAAGGTTAAGTTCATTTCTAACAAGTAAAATAAAAAAGCTAGGAAGCTGCGGTCATTTTTGAAAGAAAAACTTCTCTGAGTTATTGTTACACATTGAGCTATTTAATATGCCTCGGTTGTTGTTTGACAATATTAAGGTTAACAAAGGGAATTCCTATCACTATATGATTCAGGGAGTTAAATTGGAGGAATTCTAATATATAATTATATAGATAAGTCTGGAACATATTTCATGGATTAAAAAAATGTCATGAAACAGGATTGATATTACCAAAATTGTATGCTGCAAATTTGGTGACTTTGTGAAATACAAGATCCACATAATATATTCAATAATTTTGACAATTACCACAATCAAAAATGGATACAGATTAATGGACCATTGTCTTTCCTTCTTTGTATTTTCTACTGGAAATAAGAAATAGGTTAAATAGATTAATAGATTAAATAGATTAAAACTGAACCAAACCATATTGTAAACCTAAACAGAATTTGAAGGTTTAGGCTTCCCCACTCAGCAACTTATATTCACAAAAGGTATATGTATGCAAATATGTGCAAGTTTGACAGTGAGAAAAGCAAAGTTTAGGGTATTTTTATTTTTTTTTTCCCTCAAATATCATTGAACTCCTACAGAAGCAGAGAATTGCCTGCTGACTTAAGAGAGAGGAATGAACAAATTAAGCAACTCTGAGCATGCAATGTAGTGATGATGTTTAATTAAATCTTTAGCCAGCAGGGTCTGTGAGACCCAGGAACTGAGGGCCCCTTTGACAGAGAACAGAAACCATAAGAGACCATGAGATACTACAGTTGCAGCATGTTGTCTCATGCACCTGGTGTGTGTGGGAAGAGGATAGCTTGAAAAACCTCTCTTTTCGTAAAGTCAAGAGGAACTAGCAAAGCCAGGGTGCTCTCTCCGTCTTAAGGCCCATATGTGCTCTGCAGGACTATGAGCTGTGGCTGCGTGCTTGAAGGGAATATACTCTTATGGGATTGCAGGTGTCAGCATGTTTCCTCTTCAAAAGCTGGAGAATTGCAGAGGAACAGTTTGGGCCAATGAAGCAGTGCCATTTTACATCAGTAGAAAATTGACACCTCTCTCTTTTTCTCTGAAACGCAGCACTTTAGTGCTGACCTCCGCTCAGAATGAAGTGTGGTGAACCTATAATTAGGAAAGGTTCTAGTGACTTTCATGACAGAAAAATGAGAGTTGTGGGGTTCACTTACACAGCATTCTCTTAGGCTGCCGTTGAAACTGCCTGGCATTTCTGTCTTATTCTGTCTTCTTGCTCATCTCCTCATCTTTTGCCCTTAAAGCCCCAGAGCTCAAAGACATAAGTTTATTTTCACCTTTAGGTTTTACAAGAAAAACAAGGTGAGATCCTAGTCCTGAAAGCATCATATATAAGCTTGAAAGTGTGCTCTTTGAAGCCTCCAGAATCAGAAAATTCATAATTTTAAAATATTTCAGAATAGCAGTGTTACTCCAAACAAGAAGTCACCAGATGCCTGTATCAGCATGCTTCTGAATAAGGCAGTAAGCCTGTGTTCAAAATATAACTATTTCACAATAGTATTAAACATTCTTCCTCCTGTTTGTTTCTTATTCCTTTCTGCATAAACAACTTCTAACAGTTTCTTTTCCATCCTTTTTTCAAACAAGCTCTAGCTTTTGTGACCAAAAAGAAAATGCGTAGCAGGTGAAGATTTATTTTTAAGGATACTGGGAACAAATAATTATTTAGCTAAAGACCTCAGCAACTGTTTTCTACTAATCCCTATAATTCCTCACAAATATTAACAATAGTTAGTGAAATCTAGAACTCTGAAATGCTCTTTTTTTTTTTTTCTGAAAAAGTGACCCTTTGTCATCTTCATTATTACCTTTTTACATGTAAGTCTGGGAAAGAAAGTTATATAAATATATGTGCAAGTACTCCTGCATATATGAATTACCAAATCATATTTGTTACACTCTTAAGATATTTTAAGCAATGCATACAGCATACAAATTGATGTTTGACAATACATTAAGTACAAGGGACAGTCTGCCCAGCCACAAACACAGCCATGACACAGTAAAATTAATACATTTTTCCCAGAAAACTCTGCAGTGAGCCTTGTAACATCTGTTTCAGCTGAAGCATCTCTTTCCCAAAGAGATCTAGACAATTCTCAAGCACAGGATAGTGCTTCAAGTTCCAGCTTTACAAGCTATACCTTCTATTTCCCTTAAGAAGCACTGTGATGTGATGTGGTGTGTTGTGAAGGAGATATTGGGACCATGGGGTGCTGCAAGCTTGGAGTAGAGACCTTCAGAAGGCTGGTGCTCATTCTGGTGAACAGGTAACCATGTTGTCAGAGCACAGAAGTGGAGAAGCTCTGACCTGTGCCCCTGCTGACCTACTGGAGGAATGAGCCAGCGTGAGTGAGGAGATAATTCTGAACTGATATTGATAAGGAAAAGGTAATGACTCTGGAGCACAGACTGTAATTATGAGGCAAGTAATGCTATCCTATCAGTAGTTCTTGGAATGACATCTTAGTTTGAAATAGATGTTAAATTTACAAGAAAGACTTTGTTCTGTGTTTATTGTTGTTTGGGTATTTATTTCTGCAGGTGCCTTCTGGGTTGTTCAGTTCTGTACAAGGTTTTTTTTTTTTTTTCTATACAATGTTTAAGATTTAATACCAAGTAGCTTTTAAATACAAATAATTCAGTGGTGTGGCTTCCAGTCCATTTCCTGGAAGACATTGAAAACAATATGGCATTCAACATTTTCACAAACCGTTTTGTTATTCTTGTCTGGCTTCACAAGTAAATCAGATTGACAGGGTCAATAACACCGACAGCACAAGCCACTCTCTATAATAAGCAGGCCCTCTCAGAGGAAATCTGAAGTCTGGTGGATGCCAAGAAGAGAGTATGCCAATGGATTTAGCTCTCAGTTCAGCTAAATGGATGGTCACTGCTGCTATACCTGAGTTGAATGAGGTGTGACTGAAGTCATCTCCCTCCTCCTAGATCAAAGCACACCAGTTACACATGTTACGCCTCTTTGCCTTGACTGCCTTGCAGCTCTGTGAAGCTTTGGCTTTGGGGAGTACCCAAAGACAAACATCAATACTTAGAATCATAGAATCACAGAATAGTTAGGGTTGGAAAGGACCTTAAGGTCATCTAGTTCCAACCCCCCTGCCATGGGCAGGGACACCTCACACTAAACCATGCCACCCAAGGCCTCATCCAACCTGGCCTTGAACACCGTCAAGGATGGAGCATTCACAACCTCCCTGGGCAACCCATTCCAGTGCCTCACCACCCTCTCAGTAAAGAATTTCTTCCTTATATCCAATCTAAACTTCCCCTGTTTAAGTTTGAACCCGTTACCCCTTGTCCTGTCACCACAGTCCCTGATGAAGAGTCTCTCCCCAGCATCCTTGTAGGCCCCCTTCAGATACTGGAAGGCTGCTATGAGGTCTCCACGCAGCCTTCTCTTCTCCAGGCTGAACAGCCCCAACTTTCTCAGCCTGTCTTCATACGGGAAGTGCTCCAGTCCCCTGATCATCCTCGTGGCCCTCCTCTGGACTTGTTCCAACAGTTCCGTGTCCTTGGTGGACTCAGAACTGAGGGATACTGCAGTCATGGAAGAATGTGGGAGATAGGAACAGTGGGAGGAAGTACTTTAGCAGGTTAACCTTTATTTTTCCTAGGAGTTGCAACTAGGATTTGCCTTTTTTAATTTATTTTTTTTCCTCTGTATTTTAATAAATTAAAAAAAAATTATTTTCATAAATAGAAATATTAGAAATATTAGGCATTAGTGTAAAAAACAAATTCACGGCCATTATTCTGTATCCACTGTCATGTAATTTTATACCTTAATTTTGATATTAGGAGAAGCAGAAGGTTATTTTCAACTCATCTTCTCTATATCTTTCCTTATTTTGTAGTTCTCCCCTATGTAACCTTTTCTTCAGTCAATTAATTGTTATTTGTTGGTTGGTTGTTTTATCTTTTTTTTTTTTGTTTTTTTGTCTATCAGTTTGTCCTGAATGAAAGCCAAAACTAGATCATCCTGAGATTTGCATAACCAGATGGTACTATGGTACTGTGTTTGACATCTTTCATTTCTCTGATACCAAGGCTGATTACATGCTACTCTTAGTAGTTCATCAGTTTCAGATCTGAACAGTGTTCTTTAGAAATCCTGAGTGAATTTCACTCTGTCCTTGTAATTTGTTATTGCTTTTTCATTAATATATTCTAAAAGCTTTCCCATCAACACTTTATTTAGGAGGCACTTTTAGGACTTTCTTCAGTAAATAAAGACTCTGGTATGAAAACATCCTTTCCTCCAGTGTTAGCTTTATTCAAAACTTGTGTTTAGTTGTTCTGCTATTACCACTCCAAAGGAGATCCCTGTATTTTTCCTCTCTCATATGGGAGCATAGTAGCTCTGCATTTGTCAAATCTCTCTCAAAAAATTTCATGTGCCCTGGAATAGATACAAATGAGTGTTTAATGCTAAGCATTAGTGTATAAAAGATGATCCAGTGTACAGACTGCTTTTACTGAGAAGCTGTCTGTATGGGAAGTCCCACATTTAGTATAGAGGTGTTCATTTATATCACAAAACTCTGTGCTATTTCCCTGTGTACAAATGTAGTACTTATTAATGGTACCTTTATGTGACATGGTTAATTCTTCTTTAAGTGATTCTTCTCTGAAAATACTTGCAGTACATGGAGCCTTGTGTATAATGCTCACACACCAATGAAAGATTGTGATTTAGTTCAAACACAGAGCTTAGAGTAGGCTAGGTTACAAAAATCTGTTTTCAGTATATGGTAAGAATGTCTGTGAGGAAGCTTGAGTTATAGTAACTCTGGAGCTGTGAACTCCTCTGCTAGTTTGAAGTGTATTGACTTCTCTGAGTACACAAGCCTAGAACAGGCTGGAGCTGATAGAAATTTTGAAATTAGTAGCACTTCTTAAAAAACTTGTGATCTGAGAAAAAATGTTGGAAAAATTCCTCATAAGAGGCAAGTAACATACACATGGGGTGAGGGGAGAACTAGCCATAAGAGTCACGAGGTTTTGTGAAACTGCCATTGAGATTTCTGTCAGTAATGCTGAGAAGTCATTTCACCATTTTTCCGCTGGCTTCATCAGCAAGGTATTGGGACATCTACAACGAAAGAGTTTCAGCATATTTCTTCAGCTGTAATCTCCTTTTTATTCCAGTTGGGACAGAATTAAACTATTCTGAAAAATCCAGTGAAGTGGAAATTCTGACCCTTCAAATGTCCCAGTTCAAAAAATCTGATGCCCATGCTACTTTTCATTCTCACAGCTCCTGAATGCATTAAGCATGTTCCCTTTAAAGACAGTTTGTGTCATTGCAAATAGCATTCTTGATGTCTTGTTGCACTGTGTTTACAGTTTTAATCATCAATAAAATACCTTTAGCATTCATCGCTTCCTTGTTATTTCTTGTGCTTGCTTTTTTCTGTTGCTATTGGTAAAAATGTTTTAATGGTTTCTGCTGTGCCCATATTTGCTCTTTAGTCAGAAGTGGGTAGTTGATGAAAATATAATTCAGAGAATGTATTTTAAATTCTTAAGTCAAGCCCAACAATTTTTGCAGGATTTTTATCCAGTAGAGAAGGGTTACCACTGAGTAGATTATTATATTCCATTGTTAGCTTGGAAACAGAAACAATCTATGAATAAAGGAATAAATTAAGTGCTGCAAAGTGCAATAAATTTAATTTAATTCTAAGTGGAATTATTGTCATTTAACCCTGTATAAGATTTTTATTCAAAAGTGTTACCATTGCCCCAGTATATCTATTAATACTGTAGCAGTATGGTTTTCATTTTTTTTTTTTTTTAATCTCTCTGTGTCTCTTACTATTTTTTTATTTTATTTTTTTTACTTCTTTTTTCCTTTTTCTTTATTTTTCTTCTTCTTTTTCCCTCCTATTTTCTTTTTTCCTCTCTCCCTCCTTCTCCTCCATCTTTTTTCCTCCTTTGGATAGGAACAGCAACAGATCCTTTTCCTCTTCACTCATTGATCTTTTCCCTTTTCCAAAACTACCAGCCTGCAATATATAACTCTCTGAAATTACCATGTTTTGAAGTAAATAATGCAGTCCCTTGGAGAAATTTGAGTCTCCCTTTCCTGCTGCTATAAAACTCCATTTTGTCCTGGTTGGAAATGAGAAACCAACCTGTGAAATCTGACCTGTTTTCTTTTTTGAGCACTTTGCTAATTTACTAGCAATTTACTTTAATTTTGCAATTTACTAGCAAGTCGCATATTTAGGATAGAATAAATATTTCTTTGGAAATCTGTTCAGAGACTAATAGCTATTCAAAGCTACTCAGAATTCTAGAACATTAAGAAATAACCTGTCTAGTGCAAAGTTAGTGGACAACAGTTTAGGTAAGGCAACTTATCATTTTAATATCCAGCTGTACTAAATGTGTCAATATTTTGAGTGGTCCTGCAAGGCAAGATATATATCTGGTTGTCTATTAGGGTTCACCAAATAAATATTTATAATGTAAAGGTGAAACCTTTAAGAATGTCTTTGTTCTAAACCATATGCCTGTCTCATTCATTTAATTAACTCAGATAAGCAGCTAATCGTAGAAGACTTTCATAAAACATCATCTAGACTTCTGGAAGGGTTACCTTTCAACTAATTTAATTTATGTTTTGATTGGGGTGGGATGGACGGAATCGTTTCAAACAGCACCTGAAAAAAAAGTACACATAGAAACCTTAAAATGGACTGACTGGCAGTGAAAAAATTGTCACCAGGAGTACTCAGAAGGGTCAAGTGGAGAGTAGACCTTCTTTGGTCTGAAGCAGATATTTGGTACATTTCCTTTTATTTCTCAATGTTAATCCTGGGGAATAAACAGTTGCTGTTCATGGCAAGAAATAAACAGCTATAAGCTCAACTGGATGCAAAACGACAAAGAGCTGGTGGAGTCAGTAAAGCAGTACTGATTTAGACCAGTGGAGAATATCTAACTAAAATAAGTCATCTAAATGAAATAAGCCACTTACAAAATCTTGCAGCTACAGGTTTGAATGATTTTCAGAGATGGTGGTAGTCATAGGTTCTCATGCTATCTAAAACATCTTTCTTTTTCAGACTTGAGCATTCGAGACCTATTTAGTTAATATTAAAAGGAAGTGTCAGTGGCTGATGTGTGCAGGGGAAGATTGTGGGGGCATACAGAAGAGGCCAAAGAGGTCTCCAAAAGGAATTTTAAGTGCTGTTACTAAACAGAGTCTCTCTTACCATTTTTCATTAAAAAATCCTGTGTTAGAAGGGGAGAAGGAGACAGAGTAACTGCTTAACTAAGCTACTTTCACAAGTGGGACTTGTAAAAAGGCCAGCCCTCTGCAGTGTGTCGTGTCTCACACAAGCATTGCTGTCAGAAGCTGGAGCATCACCTTCCATTGAAGTGACGGTGGCAAGCAGGATGGTGCATCTTCTGTGAAATTTGTGCATTTGTTGTCTCTTTTTCTTATATTTGCTTTTACAGAAATTCAGAACAGCTCACATTGTTTTCCATATTAACAGAATTTAGCTGCAGGAGAGCATGTAAATCCAAATCCATTTATTCTTAAAACCCTTCTTGCTCCCCTCCATTTTTATTTCTTTTTTTTTTCCTCTAAGCAAGACATAAGACGGTCTCAGAAACACAGCACTAAAACAGCCTGTTACATTCCGATATATCCCAGCACGTGTCATTTCCTCCTCCTTCGCTTTAAAGATAATTTTGGAGGTTAATGAACTTAAACGCAATGTTTTAAAATAATCACTAGAGATAACAGAAAAAAATCAAGCAGCTCCCTAGACTAGAAGGAAATGCTTGATCCTAGACTCCCAAGCTCATTTAAATTCACAACTGTAAGTCCATTACTTTCAACTATTGATCTATGATAAGACATTTTTATTAATTTTTCGTTAGAAAAATTCACTAACATTAAAGAAGATTCATCATGTGATGGGAAGAGCTCCTTAATTTGACTGATTAGGTCAATTTACTTAGGCTTTCCTAAAAAGTAAAAGGATGCACTATAAATCTTGGACTTCATCTCTGAAATGTTTAGTCAATTCCTGGCAATTAATCCATATCTTGCTTTCTTAGACTGACATATATCATGCAGTGCTCTTTACAAGAACCACTTGTATCTGTGTGTTTTGTTTTCTACTCCAGCTGTGACAAATTCAATTAGCTAATGTCTCCCTCATTCCCTTGCCACAGCCACGCATACTGTGATCATGGATTGGTAGGAGGGGAAGTTCCTATGTATCTCTTATTCCTCTGACAGGTGGGTGAGACAGGACAAGGGCTACGTGGAGCTTGGCCTGAGGAGGTGTCCTGTCACTTTGTGTCTTCCTATGCAGTCTATTAGGGTGGCAGTACACACACACTGCCTGACATTTAGCAAATATATCCTAGAACAGTAAGGGTTGAGGAGAACAACTGTTGCTTCTTGAGGAAAGGCTGATATTCTGGGTTTTTTTTTTTGGTTGGTTGGTTGAGTTTTTTTCATGGGACATATGGCAAAGCCAAGATTTAGCTTTTTCCGTGCCATCTTTGCAACCACAAGCTGTAAAAAATACCTTTTGTATCTTTTCTCAATTACATTAGACTGCAAAGAGAGTCTTGCTTGAAAAACTGCTGCAAAGTCTGATGGGCTGAAGTTGATTATGACTGTTAAGACATTACGACATAGGGGTATAACAGGTTTTCTCCCCTCCTGCAGTTTCCAGACAGGGCTGAAAATAGTCTGAGGTTTTAATTAATTCATTAATTAATTCCCTTTTTGAAATATTGACTCATTAGGGTTCAGATTTTTGAACTCTTGGGTTTCCCTCAGGTCCCAGAACACCAAATAACATTCCTGAAGTTCTTGAGATTGCTCGAGAGGTGTGGGTCATGCCACATAAGGAAACTGATATCTATGCTTTTATTAGCTATAATGATTGCTTTGAAATCAACTGATTAAAGTGCTGCATGGATGGCGTTAGATGAAATGATTGTAGCCCTCTGTCTGTTCCTTGAACAGCAGGATCAAATACAGGTTTTTGCAGGTAGGCAAGCAGCACAACTTGTTTCAATGGAGTTTCTACTTTTCTCTGTTCCCACTGGTGACCAAACGTAACAAGTTTCAAGGCATAATGCATATTTATTATAGGAGGTTTTTTGTCACCACTTCTTAGTTTTGTTTGACAGGGGGGAATGAAATAATTTGTTTGTATTCGAAGATTCAGTTTTTTGTGTTACTGCAGAGCTTTGTAGCGATTTACTGTAATTTTGCTTATTGATGTTCATTTCCTGCAGTAACTGAGATCTGATGCATCTGAAATGCATGAGATGGAATTCAGTATACCTGAATTCTGCTTTGCTTGTTGTGAATTTTTAGAAATCAAACTCTGTGTGTCACCCAAGTCACTGCTTCCAGCCTTTGATCTTGTCTTTGTGATTCAAACCTTCGACTTGCATCCATGTTAGCGATATCTAGGAATCTTACAAGTTTCCCACTGTGAATAGCCTCTTTAGCCAGTGACTAAAGCTGGGAAAAAAATAAGGAGCCAGGAAGGTGTTAGTTGCACTTGTTTTTTAGGTTTGGGTTTTGGGGTATTTTTCAATCTTTTCAGAACATATCTAGTAGGCTGTTGAATGACAGTGCCTCACAAATTGCTTAGCCAGCTGTATAAATTGTGGAAAAAATAATAAGAATTAAGAACGTTGAATAATTTATTGTAAAAAGTAAAATTTGTCAAATAAATTATTCAGTGATATTATCTGACAGCTGTAACTGTGGGGCTTAATTAATGAATGTATGCAAAGCACTTTAATCTTCAGTTTATGAAAGAGATTAGTTGACAAAGTTGCATTCAGGAGCAGGGGCCTGAATCTAAGAAGTCTAAGGAATCTAAGAGTTCCTTTACAGTAGTGTCATCTAAAAAATTATCATCTACAATACATTATAGTAACTGTCAGCTCTTGCCAGCATATTGCATATGTTGATCTTCTATTATTTGTACTACAAAGAAAAATCTTAAACTATTAGATATCACTGATTGTACCATTGTTGGTGAACATGAGCTTTTGGTCACGTCTACCAAATCAACATAATGTGGCCTGAAAGGCTTTGGATTTTGCTTGAGTATTGAAAGAGGGTTTTCCTTTATCCCTCAGTCCTGTTTTTTGTGTACACTGCTCACATCTTTGAAAAGGATACAATTAACTAACTAAGTTTCTTCACTTCGAAATTCCCTCTAGTTCGTGCAGATACTTCACATACATCCTCTTCAAAACAAATCCTGCAGTTTTTATTGCCCTGAAGAAGCACAAGAAAAATTGTCGGCAGAATCCTCTGAATTCAACTGAAATTCTCTCAAAAACTATATAGTGTTTTTAGACTAAACTCTAAAATAGTTTTCCATTCACATGGAATTCTGTTCCCTATCCACTCTGTCATTAATGATTCCTTTTGGTGAAGGCACCAGTGGAGATGTCAAAGCCTGAACTAGTATGGACTTTAGTTTATTTTTCCAACTTCTATTCAGTACCAAAGTTTCACCAGTTCAGAATCAATACACAATCCTAGAGTATGGTTGCTTGCCATTGCATATTACTCACTTAGATAAGGCTCGAAAATTTGATCCTAATTCTTGTGGCATCCTCATAAGTGCTCTGTTCACCTAGAAGCTCTAAAATAAATCATGTTTCTATGAATTTACTGGCAAGGTTTTTGATTTGCATTTTTCTTTGCAAAATGTGTCACTTGCTTCTGAAACTGCATATATATGTGATGCAAAAATTACTCTGGCAATCACGGTTTTTAATTAACAGAAGAATAAGCAGGTGCATAAGAACTCTGAAACATCTTCATCTATTAGCAGCTATTGTTCTGATCATATCAATAACTTTCTCTTTTGAATGTCTGGAACACTTTTTCCTAAAGTTGTTTTCTTCTTTTTATTGCATTCATTATGCCAACTTATCTTAGCAGTGCCAGAGAAATAATCACCTTTTTGCTTTTTTATTTGCTCCAAGCTGCTTCTTTGAACTGTGTTAGTCAGGGAACAGTGAGGTTGTAGTAATGTCAATTGCACAGAAGACTACTTTATGCAGACGCTTTACTCTTGCTAAACAAACATTGACATTGAAATGATTCCCAGTTAATTATGAATATGTATAGCCCCCAAATGGTCATTTGGATTAAATGCAAAAAAAAAAAAAAAAAAAAAAAAAGAAAAATTCCTGTGGTGCAGAAATTAATCCTGGTATCTGGTTTTCTTATAAAGTATGGGGTCATAGCTCTCAGAAATTGCTCAAAGCCCATGTATCTGCCCCAAATAGTGTGAATACAGTTCTGTGTGTCTGGAAGTTTCAGCTTTCAGCTATCAGATTAGGATACAGAGTAGCACTTGCTCTCCTTATCAAGATTATCTCTGTTTTGGATTTTATTTGAAAAAACCAAAAGCTCCTGGGACAGACCTCTTTCCTCCCCCCATTCTCCTCCAAAGACAATCAAAGTCCACCCTGAGGTTAGAAAAACATTGATTCTCAGAGGCCATGTCCAGTCAAGATGCTCTGATGCCTATGGCTTTCTGCATAAGAAAGGCACTGCAGCAGTTTGCAATTTATGGTATTCAATAATGTTCAGCCAATCACTTAGCCTTGGGAGGGTCTTTTCACTTTACTAATGAAATAGCACAGTGATGTTTTCTGCAATGCAATAGGAAATGAAATGATAGAAGGATTATGTAGAGTGATAAAAAAACCAAGAACAACCCTTCCCCCCAGTCTATTAACAACAAAACCCATGACAAATCAGAAACAAACTTATGGATTGTTCTCATTAAGGAGAAGGAGACTGCTTGAAGCACCTTTTCTTCTAATTTCTTATTTTTGCCTCTGCTTCTACTTTATCCTTGTCCTTTTCACTGATTTCCTTAAGATTTTGTTTTCCAAAGTAATTTTCAAAGACTGTTGGCAGCACAGAGGCTTTATCCTTTAGAAGTCATGTGCAACTTTATCTGTAATAATATATGATAGATGAAGTGATAATGTTCAATGCATCTTAAGCATGGTAAAATGAGAGCTGTGAAAAATCTGAAAACTTAGCAAGATAGATGGCCTTTTTTGAATTACACTAAAAAACCCTGGTTCATTCTTAATTTAAATCTTGGTGCATGATGCATTAAAATTTAATGTGTTTTAAACCCATATGTTTTTAAATGGAGAGAGACTGCTATATTACCAAAGAATTATATTCAAATCCCCTCATAGCTCTGTTACTAGGGTGACGTATAACCAAAGAAGAAATATATATTTTATTGTTATATTGAGTCCATTTGTCATAATTGATAATGTTGGGTTTACTTTCTTCCTTTTTTCCATCTATAAAATGCTACATAAGACATTAAGACTAGACTTCACTGATTTTTTAAGTGCTTATGTGAGGCAGAGAGTAGTAGTATATATTTTGAAGGTATTCTATAAATGCAAATTCTAACTGACACAAATCAGCAGGAACTAGATTATCTAATCAGTTCTCAGCTCATAACCTCCCTCTAAATTTAACCGAAGTGGTAAGAACTATTTTTTTCTGGAATCTGAAAGAGGTGTCATTTTCAATCCACACTTCTTTTTGTTTATATATTTTTGAATGTCTGATATCATCTCTTCTTCTGTCAGTGCTGAACTGTAAGTTGGTGTTAAAGGTCTAGCAAACTGTTCTGGGTAATCTAATCATTGCCCAATATGATAACAGTGCCATGGTTTATCCAATTTGATGGTCATTTTCAGTTGCAGGTCTGTGTGCAATAGGAAATAGAGTGAGACATGATATATTTTATAACAGCTGTGAAAAAATGAAGACTGTGTAACTTCATCTTAGGGAAGAATTTTAGCACCTGCATATTAATGAAGCCATAGAACATAATAATGTGCTTCGTCTTATGCCAAACATGGTGAATTGGTGAATTGAGGCTGCAGTCTCCTTGACCTCCACGGAAAATAATTTGGTCAGCCAGAGGTGAAAGTGCCCATAATCAAATCACAAAAATCTTGATAGTTCCAATCCCTTTTTAGACGCTTGTCTCATTTCAATCATGCATCAGTTAAAACCGAAAAGTAAGCCAGAGGACGAGACGTGTTTAGTTCCTTCCTGGGTCTGGGAAGATAGCTGCTGAATATGTTACTTTAATAAAACCCGTGGGGAACTTGGAAGGCTTGGATTTGTTCTGTTGTTCTTAAAAGAATCTTTTAGTACAGTGCATAATTTGATTTTGTTCTGTTTGCCATTTGATCAAGTAAACTTGATTTCCACATATTCAGTTTCTTTTGCCTGCAGAGCTGCTTCACTACTTTAAATAATAATTTCATTTTTGGTTCAGTTTTTACAGAGAACATTGGATTTTTTTTTTTTTTTTAATTTGAATTCATGGGCTAAGCAAAACGTACAGCTTACATTGCTGGGCCTGGTTTCCATTTACATTATGGCCTATTGACGTTAATCAAATTTTGTTACAGGATCATATAGTTGATGTGAATGAAGTTAAGGTCCAGTCTTGGGCTTCTTTGCTCTTCCAGAGCACAGTAAAAGAACATGGTGTGAATTAGTATCAGGTCCTCCTGATATATTTTTGTCTGAAGTGACAAGACTAAAACCAGCCACACATCATCTGGGGAGAGTAGCTTGGCCTACTGTTGCATCAACATGCAAGAGATGATGTCAAACAGCTGGACAATCCCAGAAGTGCTCTGAATCAAGCTTTGTAGTGAAGGGTCAGGGCAAAGTGGCTACCCTATATTTTTAAGCACTAATTGTTCAGATCACTACATGGGCTATTTTGCTACTATTTTCTGAAAACAAAAGAATTAAAAACATTTGAGAATAAGTTAATCTAAAAGTCATCCACCATTGTATATTTTACATGTTTGGTACAGTGAACACAACAAAACATGTATTCATTCAATGTATTTATTCACTAGGCTGTTAACAAAATGAAGCACTTGACCTTTAGTGCTTGTCCTAAAAGCAGAAGGCAGAGGCTGCTAGTCAGTATTCTTGAGTGTCAGCCCAGCTCTGCTCTTATTACTGTAGTTTGGGCCATGGTGATTGAGAAAATCCCAATCCCACAGGAAGATGATCTCTCTTATATTCTCCCATTGTGATATCAAATTTTACATCACACACGTAAAAAGCTTCAGGGGTAGTGACTACTTCTATGGAGCAATTTTTTTAAAATGCATTTTTCCTGTGGCTTTGGATCTGTTGCCATCATTTAGACTCTGTGACAAGGTTCCTTCATTGCAGTTTTTCTCCCAGGATTCCCCTCTGTTAGCTCCATTGTCCATTCCTACACCTTTCTAGATTTAATTTTTTTTTTTTGTGAAGACAGATATCTCTTTCCAAGTAGCTCTTAGCTTTACAACACTCAAGCCAAACAACTTCTGTCAGAATTCGTTTCCCTTTCTCTGTGTTTCTTCTTGAACAGACTTTGTCCATTCTTGCAACTTCTGTTGCACTGTTAGTTTGGCATGAATGACACCAATGGTGCAAACTTTTAGGTAAATCGAGGACACATATTTCCATCTTCTAAGTCTATATAATGCAGTAAAGACAAATTATAGAAAGATCTAATGAAAATGCATGTCACGAAAACGTCTTTTCAAGGGTGGTTTTATTGCATGAAATACCCACATTTGCAACTTCATCTTTAAATATCTATTCCAATTTTAGCTACACAAAAAATAATGCATGCAATTTGGTTTGCTTTGCATTTTTTGTTTGTTTGGTTGCTTGCTGTTTTGTGTTGTTTTGTTTTGTTTTTAAAACTACTGAAGAACCAGGCATCCCAATTTTCTTGGGGAACACAGGCTCTGTTGTTTTGGAAGCAAATGTTACATGTGGTAAAACATCAGTACAAATTTAAAGCATGTCTTTTCAAAACTGGAATCCAGAACACTTTGTTTTTCACATGAGAAGCATAGAAAATAATCCTGTAAAATTACATTGGAAAGGTTAGTAATAAGAGAGAACACTGACAGTGATACATAAAATAATGACTAATTTTAACACACACTCCATCAATGTATCAGAGAGGAAAAAAAAGGAATTCAATTAATTTAGAAAGAAACAAATTTAACACCAATAAAATTAATTTCCTTTTAGTACAATGACTAACTGACATACTTAAATCATTACCATAAGGTACAGTATCAGAAATAAACATTTCTGTGAATAAGGAGAACACTTATATTAGGCTGCATAGAAAAATTATGGGGAATATAAACCCTCATAGTTCAGGACATAAACCAGCTACTAAATAACAGGGGTTGGCAAGACCTGTTCCCTAAGGGCAAAGTAATCTTATATGGTGCTTTTCATATTTTGCCGTGACACATTTTGAGGTACTAGCTAGTCTTGAAGGAAAGGTACCAAATTAGGTAGAACAGTGAAATAATTAAACATGACATTCCTTTTTGTTTAACCATACTGTTTCTGAGCATGAGCTTTCACAGAAAGTATCAGGTATCTCTAATCCTTAGATTATGCTGAACATAAAAGAAACTTTAAAGCTTTTACTTTAATGTTATTTTTTTAAAAAAAGATAAAATATGGTTTGATACTTAGCGTTCTATCCTAATGTTCCTAGTTTCCTATCTGAACAATTGACTCACTTCAGATAGCCCTGATAATTTCCAACATTAAACCATGTCTCTCTTTGCACTTTCTTTTCCTTACTTAACTTCACACCCTGAATATAAAGCAGTGCTTAAGGCAACTGCTTGTGGTTTGTCCTGTCATTTCTGAAACAGGAAAACATGTGATGTGACAAATTTCTTGTCCTACTTATCTTCATTCAGAATGCTTTACCCTTTTAATCCCAGAGGGACATTTTGCAGAAACTTCACACCTTCATATCACTTTTGGTTTAGTTTCAAGGTTGCCTGAATTGCAATTAATCGACATCTGGACTTTCATTTGAGACAATGTCACTTCCTGAGAATGTTTCTGGATGACAAAGTTATCTCTTAGGCTTTACTGTTTAGTTAGAAATTCCTATTAATTATTCTTCATGTCCCTTCATATTTCTTGTGCTTTGCAAAAGAAAGCCTTCCTTACCATAAAAGTTCAGAAGAGAATTTTGTCATGATTTACTGCTGCCTTCCAACTACATGAAAAACTGGCCTAGATTAAATAAACTGCTGTCAACATAATTTGTTTGTTTTCTTTCATCCTCTTTGAGAGGATTTAATTACAGAAATTGGTGTAGACAATTTGGATTATCTTATTTTGTATTTATAGGTGAACCATGGTCTTAGAAAAATCTAACTGAAGGAAAGGATGTGTTCTAGAAACTAGACCAAAAAGTAGGATCAGAAGTCTCTTATGCTGTCTTGTTTTCTACTGTCGTTACGTTTTCTACTGTTTGCTACTTTACCCACACATAACTCACTTTAATTCAGAATCTCAGAAAGCACTTGTTTAATCTTACCTTATTTCACAGGTTGGTAGTGTGATGAATAAAAGGATCCACATATTCAGCAGTAGAAAAGTATCTCTCCTGTCTTTTCTTGTCTGTAGAAAGAAAATAAGAAAAGGTAGAGATTTTTATTACTACTGCTTGATGTTAACAAAAGGATAGCAAAAAATATAGGACACAGAAGGTTGTATGTAGCCCATTCCCTTACCTTAAAGTAAATATCTAAAAGTATGTCTTCCATAGCAGGTGACTGTGTAGGTATCTTTTAAAGTCCTCAGCTCTCATGGGCATGCTATTGCAGGGCTTGCTTTGTCCTGTTGATTGTCTTAGTGGCTCACAAGCATTTTCCTTGTTGCTGTTCAAGATCCATAGTTCTTATGCAAGCAACAAATGTGAAAAGCAATTTATAGCTTTCTTCTTTGCTTTTGGCTTTTGCACAGTTGAAAGCTGTTTTAAAGTCTCCCTTTCTTCATTGTCTCCTCCTGCCATCAGCCTCCACTTTGTTTTCTTTAGCATAGCAGTGTCAATTTTTTTCAGCCTTTCCTTGGTAGTGTTTTCTAGATCATTGCAGCCTCAGTCTTCTCAATTGTTTTTGATGGATCTGCCTCTTTCTTAATGTGTAGTCCTGAAACAGTACACAGTTTACTGACTGAACTGAATGGAAGGACTGCTGAGTTAGCTAAATGACACATACTAGACAACAATCCCAACCCACAATTTGGTTGCAAGAAGGTTTCTTGTTTTGCAAGGACTTTTTTACTTGTATGGTGAACCTCTGCATCCTCTGAATTTTTATTGGAAGGCATGCTTCCCAGCTAGCCCTTTCACACCTTGTATTTCTGTGGTAGTTCCCCCCTTTAGTTTCATCTTTTTTAGATAATTTCTCCAGATTGGCAGAATCATTTAGAATTACAGCTCTGGTTTCTACTACAGTGACTCTGTTATGTTTAGTTTTGTCTTCTGTAAGTGAAATGGGCATGTTCTCAATTCCTTCATCCTGACTGTTAATAAAAATGTTTCATAGAACCAGAATATGGGCAGACCTCTTCTGTACTCTGCCTGATGTATCCTTGCCTTTTGACATTTTTTTAGCAAGTAAGGTTCTCTTACAGCTGTTCAACTAAGCTTTACTTATTAAGTCTCCCATATTTTTGTAGCTTGGCTCTTGGGGATGGCACACAAGATTATATCAAAAACCTAAATGATATCAACATGCGACAACTACTGCTTCTCCTTTATTTACAAATGTAATTGCTTATTGTATGACAAAATGAAACTTTCTAATATTATATATTCTCAATAATCCATGTTGGCTATCACCTGTCCCCTTGTTTTTCAGCAGTTTCGGTACTTATTCCATACCAGTGTTGGGTGCAGCTGAAGCATGCTGCAGGGCAGAGCTGTCTCTTAGCCACAAGTGGGTGCCTTGGGGAAAGCCTTGGTAAGGAAAGGCAAATGCTGCCTGGCAGCCAGGGCTGAGGGGAACCGAATGAGAAACAGCCTTGTGAGCCCTGAAGGCAGAGCGGGAGGAGGGCAGGAGGGGCTTTGGGCACCTGGCAGAGATGCCCCTTTGAACAAGGGGTGGAGCAGGAGGAAAGTGGTGTGTTCACTTTTTTTTCTTCGTTTCTCAGTGTCCAAACCTATTTTAATTGGCAACAAACTAAAGTGATTTTTCCCAAGCTGAGTCAGTTTTGCCCATGATGGCAACTGGTAAGTGATCTTCTTGTGTTTACCTTGGCTGAGAATTACCATCTTATTTTCTCCCACTTCCCTGTTGAAGAGTAGTGAGAAAGTGGCTGAGTAGGCATCTGACTGATGACCAAGGTCATCCCATTGTAGCAGTCTGTAAATATTTTTTTATTTCTTCTTAAATTTCTTCAAGAATTGCAGTTTATCTGACTAATCCGTAATTTCTTTGTTTCTTTTCCATAATCTTTTCTTTTCTCTTCTATAAAGATGTTCACTCTGCCTAATATTTTTCTGTTTTCTGGTACCTCACCCACCCTCCACAGATTCTCAGAAATAAGTGTCCTGAAATTGTTATTCTCAAAGTATTCTAGGGCAGAGTTCAGTTTATTTGGAAGCATCTGATTTACATAGATGTTCTTAACCTTTGTTCTTCCCTTTGTCTAGACTAACATTTGACTGATTTTGTTACTGATACTAAATGTGATTGCTTTCTTAAATGTACTTTTAGACCCTTAGATCCTCATCCAATGCTTTTACTACAAACCAGTTCAGAACAGTGGGATGTAGATGGGCAGACTACTTTTTAAATTTTAAATACACTTATCAAGGCTGAATATCTGAAAAAATTGATGCTTGCTTTCCACAGTCAATATAAAAAAAAATCTTCTCAGAAAGAGCTGAAATTTCAGTTCCAAATTGTTTCTCAAGGTTGCAGGTATTTAAGTCTAAGGTAAATGGATAGAATTTGACATTTATGTTTTTCTGTCATTGATATGCCTCTTGTCGTTGACTGCACAAACAGCTAGTCAAAGGATGATGAGGAAGCCAATATGCTATGTCAGTGCTACTGAAGCATTTCTGTGTTTGTGGAGAATGCTCATCACTTAAGCCTTTTTATGTTCCATTTTTTACCTGCTGGAAAGCAACACAAAGCAGCTGTAAATGAATGGCAGGATCTAGATGTTTGTATAACTTGGGAGAGCATTATCTCTTCCTTTTTAAGATACTTCAGTCCACAAAGAGCGAGAAAGGGTATAGCTGCAGGCTGTAAAAATATCCTGATACCTCTAAACTATGCAAAGTAGAAAGCCTTTGTTAGAGAAATTATCATGTTTATTCAGCTTAAGTTATTGTCTATGACATTGTTGGAGATTGCAAAACAGCACCTCCTGATTGAAACTGTGCAGTCTGAAAACTCCATTCCATTTGGGATAAACAAGATCAAATGCTCTGCTTTGTGTATGCCTTCAAAAAATTTCTTGCAAATCAGACCTTTGTGTCTCAAAGGACTGGATCTCCAGGACTCCTATGATAGGCAGTGAGGTAGAAGATCAATTTTATTTTAGCTTTGGGTCAAGCCCTTCACAGAAGATTTAGAACTAAGCAGTGAAACTGTTTGAGTAAAAGGAAGTTTTTTACATTAATTATCAATAAACATCACTTGTGACAAAAGAATGCCTGGCTCCATTATTCTTAGGAAGGACCTTTCACAAAGCTGAATTTAGACTGTCTGATTTTGCCCCAAAAGCTATCTGTGTGTATGGATGTACATAAGTCAGCCCAGAATCTACATAAACATATAAAATATACACATACGGTAAAAACATTAGTCAGATAGAAACAGCAGATGAGCCACAGCAAGCACAGTGTGAAACTATTTCAGCAAGGCAAAAATTCAAAGCAAACACTGAAACAAATGAAACAAACAGTATGAATGTTAATGAACCAAAAGCAATACAGTGGAAAACTATTAAATGCAGTTGTGGTGCATGAACAATATATTGCTTTAAAAGGTGCTTTCGTCTCTTGGTGGAATGCAAGGATGTAAGATTTCATGCAGTATTTATGAAAAGTTCAATTCAAATATCTCATTGTTCATCAGTGCTAAAGGACTTTGTTTGGGAAAGCAATGGAAATCTATAAATCTTTAACTAGAATTTCAGGAATCTTTCAGATTAATTTAGAAAAAAGTATCTGGAAACATCAATAGTGACTGTGAATTCTCCCTAGGTTTTGCACCATTATTATTTCAGTGCTCTGTTAATAACATATATCAAGATTTTTCTTAAACTGGGTGTGTAAAGCACCATTAATTTCATAGATGACAGTCACAGCTTGTCTTCAATTTGAACATTTTGTTTGGTGGAGTGGCAGATTTGCAAGCCATCAGCAGAATTTGGGAGTCCGCAATGTTGTCAGTACTTCCTCTATGACTCCTATATGACATCCTATACTGATGAAATCTGGTGCTTTGCTTTGAAATATTACCCATAATCTCTATTTCTCCAGCTATTTTGTCTCAGTTATTCTGACACGGTTTTTATCTAATATCTATTTCTAGTTGCCTACATGTACCTCCCTGATCAGTCTTTAGCAGGCTGTTGCCCTAGACAAGCTTTGGGTCATTAGAATTTTGTTCATCCAAGCCCAACTTAAAGTACCCTTTCCAAATGCAAAATACTTGTGTACTTGATCGGCACCTTTGGGAATAGAAATGCAGTTCTCAAAACTTTGTCTCTGGGCCTCTTTCCCTTCCACCCTGGGTTTGGCTCATATGTGAAATGCCTGGAAATAAGGCACTTTACAGTGTAAAAACCTCAATATGAGCAGCCTGTGTGCTGCTGACCAAAGTAAAAAAAAGTGGACAGCTTTATTTCTGGTGACCCAGTGCATTTGTGAAGCATTTACAGCAGTCTAATTCTGTGTCATCACTTGCACATTTTACTAGATGCACAATTTGCTTTGAAAACAGCATTGTTGTGCCATAAAAGTGATACATGCACGTCTTCTGGACATCTTTCTATTTTTATGTTCATGAAACTTGAAAGAAGTTGAAACGCATGCACTTCTAGCTTTCAGTTATCCCTGTTAACTGTGTGAACCAGAAGCTAAATAAAAGAAGCTGGCTCTCAGAGTGCTAACACCAATTCAGACATGTAAAGCACAAATTATGGATCATCAATATATGGATCAGGTTTGCAGAAATTCTGCATTACATAATTACTTTCTCTCAACAGATTTCAGTGGAATAGGTGCTATTCTCTTAATAAAATTAAACTAGTGACATCTGGGGAAGAAATACTGTTCAAAATGATATAATTCTAGCATAAGATCATGAAGCGAAAGCAAACATTTTTATTATTATTTCTTGTAACCTAGCCAGCAGTATTGCTCAGGAAAATGGTAGCTACTGTCCATTTGAGATGTCAGAAGGGCTTTGGCCCCTCTACTCTGTTCTTGTGAGACCTTACTTGGAGTATTGTGTACAGTTCTGGTGTCCTCAACATAAAAAGGGCATGGAACTGTTGGAACAAGTCCAGAGGAGGTCCATGAGGATGATCAGGGGACTGGAGCACCTCCCATATGAAGATAGGCTGAGAAAGTGGGGGCTGTTCAGCCTGGAGAAGAGAAGGCTGCGTGGAGACCTCATAGCAGCCTTCCAGTATCTGAAGGGGGCCTACAAGGATGCTGGGGAGGGACTCTTCATCAGGGACTGTAGTGACAGGACAAGGGGTAACGGGTTCAAACTTAAACAGGGGAAGTTTAGATTGGATATAAGGAAGAAATTCCTTACTGGGAGGGTGGTGAGGCACTGGAATGGGTTGCCCAGGGAGGTTGCGAATGCTCCATCCCTGGCGGTGTTGAAGTCCAGGTTGGATGAGGCCTTGGGTATCATGGTTTAGTGTGGGGTGTCCCTGCCCATGGCAGGGGGGTTGGAACTAGATGATCTTAAGGTCCTTTCCAACCCTAACTATTCTATGATTCTATGATTCTATGCAAGGGCTTCTGCACCTTCCCGTGTTACTTCCTTAGATGTGTGCAGTGCATATGTATGCAAAGCAGTTTGTTATGGTGCTAAGCAATATTTCTAAGTTGGCCATGATCAACCCTAGCCCTGAGGGGGACTTCCAGAACTGATGGCTCTTTGCATCACATTTCCACTCACTGTGGACATTTTTTAATAATAATGCAAGACATCATGCACCAGAGAGTCAGGATTTATGCTCAGAACTCTTTCATGTGATCCAGGAAGGCTCTTCTGTCACAAGAGCTGAGCATCATTCAGTCCTACAGCAGCAGAATTTCTTGCTGTTTGCTTATGACAACCTGTCTCTGATGGCTGCTTCTTGTCTTGCTTTGGTGAAAATCCATCTGTCACCCACTTGAAGATGAAGTCAGGGAGGAAAGAGTGGCAGAAATACAGGAAAGGAGAGCTAAGCCAGGAAATAACTAAAACTGATCATGTAATACACCATGTGGACAACAATGGGTTATTTGATAATAATAAAAATATATTGTAAACTACTACCAAAAGTAGTCTGTATTTCAGAATGGAGAATGCTGAAAACAAATATACCCACTGCTATAAATAAATCAATCATTCTTGTCACTTTAATGGTCTTTTATGATAATTTTACACAGAGTCAAAACTGATAATTTCCTCAAGAAAGATCTGAGTTTAAAAGCAAGAGTTAGAAGATGTTGTATTTGAAAACCTCTCTCTTAGTAGATATAATCTGATAAAGAATTTAAGAATAGTTGGACTCCAGAGGCAACATATAAAAGCAAATGCTAGTTTTTTTTTCAGTCACTGACTACAGGAAAAAAAAGTTTGTCATTATGCAAACAAATACGCACAGATAAAAGTGCACTCGCTGGTTTAAAACTCCTATGAATTCTGTTGCATTTCTTTTACTGAGATCAGAAATTTCTGGTGTAATTATTCAACCCAAACTCCCAGTGAATTTTACAGAATTAAAAGATAAACTGAGGTTTATCACCATTTTATCACAGAACTCTTCTTCAGGGTTGTTCTCAGTCACAAAACTGTCATTACAAAATTGCTTTGTCTGAGCATTCCTCCTGGAAGCTGATATTTTGAAGGTTTTTTGACTCCTCTGTTTCTAACAATTTTATTCGCAGTACTACAATTGACTCAGACTCAGGGCATGACAACAGTCAAAGTGTACCTTCTGACAAGGTAAATATAGGGCCAAATGCTCAGTAACTTTTCCAGGCTTTCAAAATAGTTCTGTTGATTTTGAGCATCAGTTATTTTAAAGGTTAAAAATCCAAAGAAATCAAAGGACTTTCACTTTTTCTTTTATGCAGGTTTCATATCTATCCTTGTTTTGTATTTACTGGTTGTGTTTTGCTTGGGTTTTGGTTTGTTTGTTGGGGTTTTTTTCGGTTTAAAATTGAAGCCATATAACTTAAAATCACCTATATTAATCAGTGTCCAAAAAGCGTAATTGCTTGAATAAAACAAGGGTTGGTTTATGGTACCACTAGAAACCAACATGACATTATTTACATGTTATCTTCTGAATATAATTTGTCATAGGTTTTAAATATAGATTCAGTTATTTGTTTTTTCAGACAATTTATGAGTCCACATCTACCATACAATGGGAATTCCCAACGCTCTGTTGTGAAGGTGAAACAGGCCAAATGCTAAAACTTGCATCAAAGCCACAATAACACAAGTTTGCAAAGAAAAGGCTGCAGATGTAGCTTTAATCTCAGCTGCGGTTTACAGCTAGGATGTAGGATAACAGAGAAATTAGTAAGTGATTGATCTTAGTCTGTCCTGGAATGCAAAGGGTATTTAGGGTTGCAGCTGTATTAAGCTGTTATACATGGGTTCAACACTGGTTTTTGTAGGGCTATAGACAGACGGGAAATGAAGGAACCAGTCTGTTTCCTCAGTTTTTATGCCATCTTACTGCACTGCTTTAGATCAGATAATGTGCTGTTGCCTTCCTCTGTGGATACACAAACATTGCATTTCAACATAATTTTGTGGATACAGTACAGAAGAAAATATTTAATGAAAGCCAATAGTAAACATTACTGGAATTTAACACACAGAATGTGAATCTAATTAAGTAACAGCAACAACAGGGTCTAGGGTAACTGTTCTTGTCTCAGTGGCATATCTTGCCACAGATACCAGTGCAAAAAATGATAAAAGAATGCAGCACAATAAGGAACCACCCTCCCTCCACAAGAAAGTGATCAGTTCTTTTACATTTGCAAAGGAAATCTTCTTGCCAGCAAGCTGGATAAATACACTGTGTGGGACCGAACAGTTTGTCCCATGCATCTGTCAAGCGCTAGTATGGTTCCGCTGGGTTTATATTCGCTCAGGTTATCAAACAAGGACTGTTTAGCTTGGCACAAAGGCGTCCATATGCTTTGCAAGTATGATACACTAAGACAATGAGAAAAGCTGTTGTACCTGTACCTGTACCATTTTTCAGATTTGACCCTACTGACAAATCACAGGATGGGAATAAGGCTGATATGACAGCTGTAGCATAGGCATTTTCATATGCTATCTTTGATAACATTTATAATAAAAGTTAATGGAAATGCCTATAGGAAAAAATATTGTTTCACAACAGAGCGACATTCTTCCTAAATGGAGTTCTAGCAAAAAGCTACCACATTGCTTAAATCTACATTAACCCAGATTTGAGGATCAGTGCTAGATACAAGTGATATGCAGATACAGAATCACAGAATCACAGAGTCCCAAGGGTTGGAAGGGACCTCAAAAGATCATCTAGTCCAACCCCCCTGCAAGAGCAGGGTAACCTAGAGTACATCACGCAGGAACTTGTCCAGCCGGGCCTTGAATATCTCCAATGTAGGAGACTCCACAACCCCCCTGGGCAACCTGTTCCAGTGCTCTGTCACTCTCACAGTAAAGAAGTTCTTCCTGATGTTCACATGGAACCTCTTATGCTCCAGTTTACACCCATTACCCCTTGCCCTATCACTGGACATCACTGAGAAAAACCTAGCTCCATCATCCTGACACTCACCCTTTACGTATTTGTAAACATTGATGAGGCCAACCCCTCAGTCTCCTCTTCTCCAAGCTAAAGAGACCCAGCTCCCTCAGCCTCTCCTCATAAGGGAGATGTTCCACTCCCTTAATCATCTTTGTGGCTCTGCGCTGGACTCTTTCAAGCAATTCCCTGTCCTTCTTGAACTGAGGGGCCCAGAACTGGACACAATATTCCAGATGCTGCCTCACCAGGGCAGAGTAGAGGGGGAGGAGAACCTCTCTCGACCTACTAACCACATCCTTTCTAATGCACCCTAGGATGCCATTGGCCACACGGTCACATTGCTGGCTCATGGTCATCCTCCTATCCACCAGGACCCCCAGGTCCCTTTCCCCTTCACTACTTTCCAGCAGGTCAACCCCCAACCTGTACTGGTACATGGGGTTGTTCCTGCCCAGATGCAAGACTACACTTGCCCTTGTTGAATTTCATCAAGTTTCTCCCTGCCCAACTCTCCAGCCTGTCCAGGTCTCACTGAATGGCATCACAGCCTTCTGGTGTATCAGCCACTCCTCCCACTTTAGTGTCATCAACGAACTTGCGGACGGTACATTCAGTTCCCTCATCCAGGTCGTTGATGAAAATATTAAACAGCACTTGTCCCAGCACCGACCCCTGAGGCACTCCACTAGTCACAGACCTCCAGCTAGATTCTGCCCCATTGACCACAACTCTCTGCCTTCTTCCTTTCAAACAGTTCTTGATCCACCTCACTGCCTGATCATCAAGCCCACACTTCCTTAGCTTATCTATGAGGATGCTGTGGGAGACAGTATCAAATGCCTTACTGAAATCAAGAAAAACCACATCTACCGCTCTACCATCATCCATCCACCTAGTTACTTCCTCATAGAAGGCTATAAGGTTGGTCAAACATGACTTCCCCTTGGTAAAACCATGTTGGCTACTCTTAATGACCCCCTCATCCTTGATATGTCTAGAGATGGTGTCAAGAATAAGTTGTTCCATCACCTTTCCAGGGATGGAGGTAAGGCTGATCGTCTATAATTACCCGGATCCTCCTTCTTGCCCTTCTTATAGATTAGCATGACAGTTGCCATCCTCCAATCCTCAGGCACCTCTTCTGTTTCCCACAACTTACCCAAGATGATGGAGAGTGGCCTAGCAATGACCTCTGCCAGCTCCCTCAGCACCCGTGGATGTATTCCATCCGGACCCATCGATTTATAGATGTCCAGATTGCTTAACTGATCCCTAACCCAATCCTCATCAACCAAAGCAAACTCCTCCTTTATCCTGACTCCTTCTGGGGCTATAGGAATCTGGGGCCCCCGGGGAGAGTCTGCAGGAGTAAAGACAGAGGCAAAGAAGGCATTCAGCACCTCTGCCTTCTTTATATCCTCTGTCTCCAGGGCACCCACCTCGTTCAGCAGTGGGCCTATATTGCCTCTTGTGTTAGTTTTATCCGCTATGTATTTGAAGAAGCCCTTTCTATTGTCCTTAACCCAACTTGCAAGATTAAGTTCCAAGGAGGCCTTAGCTGTCCTAATTGCCTCCCTACATCCTCTAACAACTGTCCTATATTCCTCCCAAGTGGCCAGCCCCTCCTTCCATAATCCGTAGATTCTCTTTTTCCACATGAGTTTGCCTGGCAGTTCCTTGTTTAACCATGCTGGTCTCCTGGCTGCCTTACTTGATTTCCTACCCATTGGGATGCTCTGATCCTGAGCTTGGAAGAAGTGTTCCTTGAATGCTGACCAACTATCTTGAGCCCCTTTACCACCTAGTACCCTTTCCCATGAGACTTCCCTTAGCAATTGATTGAAGAGGCCAAAGTTGGCCCTTCGGAAATCCAGAATTGTGGCCTTGCTAGGTATTCTATTCCTCCCACACAGGATGCTAAACTCCACCATCTCATGGTCACTGCAGCCAAGGTTGCCATTGACCATCATCACTTCAACCAGACCCTCCTTGTTGGTGAGTACTAGATCCAGCAGCGCTCCTCTCCTAGTTGGTTTGTCCACCATTTGCATTAAGAAGTTATCATCAACGCACTGGAGGAACCTCCTAGACTGTGAATGATTGGCTGTGTGAGTCTTCCAGCAAATATCGGGGTAGTTAAAATCCCCCATGAGGACCAAGGCGTGTAGTTGCGAGGCTGCTTTCAGTTGCCTGTAGAAAGCCTCATCAACTCCTTCGTCCTGATCAGGACATCAATAACAGACCCCCACAACTGTATCACCCGTACCAGCCTGTCCCTTAATTCGTACCCACAGACTTTCCACTTGCCCGTCCTCTACCCCTGGGCAGAACTCAATACATTCTAGTCGCTCTCTCACGTAAAGGGCAACTCCACCACCTCGCTTTGCTGACCTATCTTTCCTAAAAAGGACATAGCCATCCATGACCACATTCCAGTCATGTGAGCTGTCCCACCATGTCTCTGTAATTGCCACCAGATCATAACCTTTAGACCGCACACAGACTTCTAACTCCTCCATTTTATTCCCCATGCTGCGTGCATTGGTATACAGGCATTTCAGGGAGAGAGCAGAGCACGCTAATAGCACCCTTGGGAAGCGGGAGGCCTTCTGGTCTTCATTAATACTAGAACAATGCCCCACTAGCTCAAAGCCAGCTACAACCCCCTCATACTTTGAATCTAACCTAAAGCTCTGTGAGTGAGCTCTGCTAACTCTTGCCCTAGAATCCTTTTTCCCCTGCGGGACAGGGTCTAAAAAACTATCCTTTCCCTCAAATGAAACAATAGGTTGAGAGTCCTCCCTAGTCCGCCATCCTTCAAGCCCTAGCATGTTTCTCTTGGGCTTGTCCCCAACAGGCCCAGTTATCTCCCCTTCCTCCTTTATATCTAGTTTAAAGCCCTGTCAATGAGCCCTGCTAACTCCTGTCCCAAAAACCTTTTCCCCCTCTGGGACTGGTGTATCCCACCTGCCACCAGCAAACCAGGTGTCTCATATAGCAGCCCATGATTGAAAAACCCAAACCCCTGCCTTTGGCACCAGTCACGTAGCCATACATTAATCTGCAGACTCTTCCTATTTATCTCTTCACCCTTGCTTGTAACAGGAATGGAGGCAAGCACCACTTGCGCTCCAGACCCTCTAACCAGCCATCCCAAGGCCCTGAAGTCTCTCTTCATTGCGCTTGCCCTCCTTGTAATAATATCATCACTGCCAACCTGAAAAACCAGCAGCGGATAGTAGTCAGAGGGCTGCACCAGATCAGAGAGTTTCCTTTTAACATCTTGTCCTGGTTTAGCAGTAGCAGTCATTTTTTCTACTGGTGCAGTGCTGTGTTTTGACTTTCGACCTGGGAATAATACTGATAAAGCCGATGTTTTCAGCTGCTGGTCAGAATGTTTACCCTGACCAAGGACTTTGTGAGTCTCATGCTCTGCCAGGGAGGAGGAGAAGCCGGGAGGAAGCAGGGACAGGACACCTGACCCAAACTAGCCAAAGAGGTATTCCATACCACAGCACGTCATGCCCAGGAGGTAGAACTGAGAGTCCCCGGAAGGGCTGGATCATGGCAGGGTGGGGGACCGGTTGGTGAGCGGTTATATTCTCTTGCTTGTTATTTCCTTTATCATTATTACTATTAGTGGTAGCAGTAGTGATTTGTGTTATACCTTAGTTGTTAAACTGTTCTTATCTCAACCCGTGGGAGCTGCATTCTTTTGATTCTCCTCCCTGTCCCTCCAGAAGCAGAGGGAAGAAAGGTGGGGTGGGGGGAAGTGGACTTCGTGGTTCTGATTTACGGCCTGGGCTTAAACCACGACAGTTCTTTTTGGCGCCCAACGTGGGGCTCGAAGGGTTGAGATAACGACAGATCTGACCAAGGCACAATGTTGATTTATTGGCTCTCAAAGTTGTTTCTCTTGATGTCACAGTTTCAGTATGCTGTAGCTTACTTAGAGCTGGTATTTGCTGTGTTAGTGTTTATCAAGTGTGGGCCATGGGCTAAGGTTCTTGTTTCATTGTATTTTATGGTAATGGGTTGTAATGCGGGCGGGCTCCGGCAGCAGGGCGGGATGGACGTGGCCGTGGACTTGTACGTGGCCGTCCCGCTGCTCTTCACCGTCCTGGCCCTCATCCTCGCGTCCGTCTTCGTGAGGCTGCGGGGAGCTGAGGGGGAGCGGCCCCGGGAGCCGGCGGCAGCCGAAGCGGCCCGGGAGAGCGGCCCCGGGGACCAAGCGGCGGCGGGAGCGGGGCCGGAGGCCGGGAAGGAGGCGGCTGCCGAGCAGCGGGAGGAGGTGGCGGAGGAGCCGAGCCCCACGGCCGAGCCCAGCCCCGCGGCGGCCGAGAGCATTCCCCAGCAGCAGCCTGCCGAGCCCTGTGAGCCTGAGCCCCAGGAGGATGCAGGAGACCATGCAGCACTTTCCAGCAAGGCAGAGGAGGAAGATCTGGACTCGGAAAAAGAGAAGCTGGTGGTGAGAAAGCCTTCAAGCACAACAGCTACACCAGGCCCAGTGACAAGTACAGCAGCTACAGCCCCAGTGACAAGTACAGCAGCAGCATTTGAGAGTTTTGAAGGTTTTGAATGGCCTTTGGGTACCCTTGGGACCTGCCTGCTGATTGTGATGGGGATCACCATGTTGGCACACACACAGAGTGTGTTCTACCCACTGCCATTTTGTCTGATCCCAAGAGTTAAGCAGAGTCAAGTTTGGGTCTTGTCTGGGTTTAGACAATACAGGGGGACCGAGAGGTTTTCCCCAAGGCTGGACAGTCATGAGTGTCATGGTGTGTGGGACAGTATGGGCGAGTCTCTAATCCACTGGGCTCCTCCAGTGCTTTGGAAGCGTCGGAGATGGAAGGCAGCTGTGTGGAGTCCCCAACAAGTTGCAGAGACTGCTGCAGGGGAGGGTGAATTATTTTAAGCCTGATGGGCCCATCCATCAGGGCAGAGATGCAACATAGAGATGGACTCATGATCGAGGGGTGGACTTTGCAATGGGCCTCTCCTGCTCTGAAAGACTGTTACAAGAGATGGAGCCCACCATCATGGACCAAATGGTCTCAGCAGCTTTATAGGGATTGGTCTGTGCACTAAGATAAGAGTGCACTGAGATGAGAGCGAGTGTATATTGAAAATGTGGGATCTGAGCATGACGTGAATGGTATGGAATAAGGGGTGGATACTGTCCTGGTTTAGCAGTAGCAGTAATTTTTTCTACTGGTGCAGTGCTGTGTTTTGACTTTTGTCCTGGGAATAATACTGATAAAGCCGATGTTTTCAGCTGCTGGTCAGAATGTTTACTCTGACCAAGGACTTTGTGAGTCTCATGCTCTGCCAGGGAGGAGGAGAAGCCGGGAGGAAGCAGGGACAGGACACCTGACCCAAACTAGCCAAAGAGGTATTCCATACCACAGCACGTCATGCCCAGGAGGTAGAACTGAGAGTCCCCGGAAGGGCTGGATCATGGCAGGGTGGGGGTGAGGTACCGGTTGGTGAGCGGTTGTATTCTCTTGCTTGTTATTTCCTTTATCATTATTACTATTAGTGGTAGCAGTAGTGATTTGTGTTATACCTTGGTTGTTAAACTGTTCTTATCTCAACCCGTGGGAGCTGCATTCTTTTGATTCTCCTCCCTGTCCCTCCAGAAGCGGAGGGAAGAAAGGTGGGGGGGAAGTGGACTTCGTGGTTCTGATTTACGGCCTGGGCTTAAACCACGACACATCTCTAATCTGAGCCCCAGGTAGGCAGCAGACTTCCCTGTGAGATGGATCTGGTCGACAAATGGGCACTTCTGTTCCCCTCAGAAGGGAGTCACCCACCGCAATTACTCTTCTTTTCTTCTTGGTTGATACAGTTGAAGAATCTCTGGAAAGGATCACATTCTATCCACAAAAAAGTGAAACAATGACAAATTGCTCTTTCCGTCTGTGGGGGGATATTACTAATGGCAGAGTACTCTGCCAGGAAGAAATTCTGTGCTTCTTCTTTTTGTTGATGAGCACCTTTTTTTCTGTAATTCCAGAACTACATTTCTAGGGAGGCTATCTCAGCTGGACTCATAGGGCATTTGCGCTACCCTACCAATGCACAAGCAAAATAGCTCTCAAGAGGTTGTCTAATCTGGCCATACCCATTTCACTCTGAATGTTGTAAATCTCCAGGTCAACCTACAAGCATCACCTGGTTATCTTCTATTAAGAACCATGTACAGTTGTATGCATGTTAATTTGTATGTACATATATCTGAGTAACTTTTTTCCACTCTATAGCATAACAAAAAGAGCATCATAGCATTAGGAATGTCAAAATATAATAAAAGTTTGTGCTCTTCAAGTAAAACAAAATAAGTTCCAGGTACTTGTAAAGACTTCCATAGCAATGACTTGAGACACATTTCAGCCACTCTATTGTACATATCAGACATGATCGGTAGTCATTGCTGCTACAGCTGAGGAACTGGGAAGGGTGAAAGCAGACAACAAAGGAGTCAGAATAGAACAGTTACAGAAAACTGTCAAAAATGTGTTAAAAAAAATAGAGTAAGAGCTACCACAGATGTGTGACACATGCTAAAATTAGTGAAAAATCACCACAGTGACCTGAAAAGGATACATAATCTTATTTCACTTTCTTAAGTGGCCTTGTGAAACAATGCCCAAAATTTCAGCATAACCTGGTCATAAACATCATTGATTTCAAAATGTGAAATATGAGATCATTAGTCCTCTGGAAGCTGCAAAGGAAATGTGCAACAGTGTTGATGATCTTTATGCAAATGTTTCTGAAAGCCTGTTCTATCCTATATTTGGGAGTGTGGGGTTTAATTATGAGTAGAATCAAAGACATCTTGAAAAGAGCTATTCCTGTTTCATGTGAATGCAACTCTGTATGCAACTCCATTTACATTAATTATATCTCAAGATCACAGAACTTGGTTACAAGCAATAATGATAGTGATGCAAATTATATTGTGGACTTGGTATGACGTTTCACCTCCAGCAGAGGCAGAATGGATTACTTTTCTCCATGGCATCTATTCAAGGTATATAGACTTCTAGAGACCCTCTTCCATGGCATAAATGCAGAACTTTCTCAATTAAAATAAAAGCTTGTTGTCAAAATATTGCTTTCATATCCATAATGGGACTCTAATGCAAATGTATTTTGGGTTAAATACTCCATGTTTGAGCATCAGCATTGTTCTGTCAGCTTCAATGAAGCATGTGTACCAGAGAATTTGGTTTTCATAGGACAGCCATTTTAAGTCTTGCCAGAATTCTTTTTTTTTGTAGGTAATGGAACTGGTTATTTCCCTTCAGGGTGACATTCCATTTGCTTGGAGTTTTCTTTTATCATGGACTGGTCAAAAACAGCATTTCCAAAAGATTTTGGGAAAATATTTTACCTATTTTTCAGTCTTTTATCCTCTTCTTTTCAAATATTTCCAATATCTATCTTATTTTTGTAATTTCCTTTTTCCTAAAGTTACATAATGCTATTTTTAAAAATTGTTTAATATTGTTGCAATACTTCCTGTTTCCAACACTTAAAATGCTCCTTATCAGCTTATCTAGTGCATTTATTACACTCCTGATAAGAAGCATGCATTTACCTTAGCTATAAAGGATAAACTATTTTCTTAAGGGAAGTTAATTCTGGTAAGAGAAATAAGTTTGCTGAGTGGAACTCTTGCTTTGTATTTTCTAATTTTATTCCTTTCATGTATGCTTTTCCAAATGTGGATAAAGAAGATTTTTTGAAAAGTGCACAAATACTTAGAAGGAACTTTGAATGCGAGGGAAGGTTAAAACCTCAGTAGGTAGGAGACCTACAGAGTGAACGGATAACTACAGGGAAAAGGAGCAAACGGTCATCTTTCCCTATGCGTTCTTCTAATCCCTGAGGCAGAAGGATCTACCTGCCTTTGTCACACAGTAGGATTGATAATGCACACAACAAATATTCTTTTCTTTCATTATATCTTTGTAGGTCTCTTCCTGCTGTGCTTAAGCAGCACAAACTCTCACAGTTTTCTTTTGTAAGGCTGAAATAATCAGTCCCTGACAGGGTAGAATCAAGAGACAGGACAGGTGAGGTAGAATTTACCTCATGCCTCCTGAAATACATAAGTATCTTCTTCCAGGCAAAGAAGTGAGATTACATTTCTTTAATCTTAAATCTGTAGCAGGTTACTACTGGTTTATAAAAAGCTAGTCAAAGAGTTAGTAGATGGAACCTGATGCAAATCTGGCATCTAATGAGAATGATTCCATTTAAGAGATGCCTACTGTTTTGCAACAACTTTGTAGACAAACTAAAGCGAATCACAGGACATGCATGTAGAGCTGCAAGGTTTGTGATTGTTATTGTGAAAAAAACCCAAAATATGCAGACTCTTCTGAATACACTGCAGTCTGCCAAGAAAGAAAACAATATGAAGATATATGATCTTGGTTGCAGAGAAAAAGAAATCAGAAAGTCACTATGAAAATAGAGTTATATCAAATTAGAATACTAGGTTAATGTTGATAAGAATTATTATAAAAGGTTGTGATAAGGCAGAACAGCCATAGGCTAAATCAATCATTTTCCATTCATGTACAGCTTGTTTTAATTTATTAGGGTTGCATATCCACGTATCCAGGCTGAATTTAACATAATATCCTTCAGAGTTGATGATGAGTAGGAGGTGGAAGAAAGAAAAGAAATGAAAGCCTATCTGCAGTTATGTAATGACACATCAACATGATCTCACATCTGTTCAGTGATATACCAAGGAAATGTATTTGCATGTACTCAGATGGCTTTTTGAAGAGGAATTAACATGAAGCTACTCTGAATTGGCTTCCCATTTGTATCACAGATACTATCTGACAAAATGGTGAGACATCAAATGAAGAGCCATTTGATCTTCAGTATTGGAAAATAGTTCAATGCTAGTGCAACTCTTAATGCTAGATTTGTACTAGCTGTACCTTGGGAGGACAGAACTAAGACAACTGTTTTCTAAAGTTGTGTATCATTTGTTGTAGACCCATGATCTTAAAATGTATTTGACAAGCTCAGGTGAAGAAATATTTTATTTATCTTTTGATTTATCCCCACTAGCCCTTTATTTAGATTAGATGGGGTTTTTTTCATTAAAAATGTGGTTTTGTCCAAATTTGATCCCTACTGTAGAAAACCAAAAAAGTTTGGAGTTCCTACTCCAAAAATGTACAGTGTATCCGTACTCACATTTTCAAATATGGTAAATCATGGAAAACAGCTAACCCAAGAAGCAAGTTTGGTATGAAATATCTGCAGGGTTTAATTATGAAATTCTGAAATGTGATAAGCAGATAGCAAGAGTTAAGCATAACCCCTGTCAGAACCCAGATTAGTTGTAAAAACTGCAAATGAAAATATTAACTTTAAAAAGATGTACCTAGGACTGACATTAACACATTGAAAATGCTGCTGTTTGAATCTCCAAGATTTAGAATTTAGATATTACTTTGTCAAAACCTTGATTGACCGACACTTGGATTGCCTGCAATCCTGGTTCCTTGCCTTCTTTATGTGAGCTTCAAATAGGTTTATTAGCTGGAGATAATGTTATAGGTGAAATTTTTTCAGGCTCCTGATTTTGGTCTCTTTTGTAAAGGATTTAATATTTTGTATTTTGATTGGACTTTATTAAGACTAACATGAAAGTGAGTCTTCTCCTGACACTTTATACAGATCTGAACTTCTCCCTAGAAATAGACACAAGAAGGCACCAGTTTCTGGAACACATTTATCTTTCTAGTGTGTGAGGATTGTTAAGGTGCTGAACCTTCAGACCATTTGCTCACACGCCTTCCTTTGCAACAGTTTTGGGAGGATGTGTATTAGAATAAATGGCATTCACAGCTCCATTTTTTTCTTTTATGAATGTTAATATTACTGAAGACATTTTTGTGGGGTAGTTACATTTTAAGGTGCATTAGGTGCTCTGTTTCCTCTTTTTATGCATCCACTGTACATTTTAATATTTTCCAAGAGCATCTGTAGTACTTGATAGGTGTTAATGTCACTTACAAAATTAAATTAACTAGGATGTTCTGAAATTGTCTTTAAAGGTCAAATTATAATAATCTTGCCCAGAGTAGTACTTTTATTCAGGGGTAAGTCTGGGTAGGTTCTAGGTAAATAGATAGCACTATAGAAGAAATAAGGTTAGATATATAAAAGGTCTTCATCACAAAATACCTAAATGTACCTATCAGTGCCTAAATTAATAGGTTTAAATTCTCAGAATTCTTGTCTGTTTCCTGGCAAACTTGGAGACATTAAAAATTTTACTCCTATACTATGTTTCTAAATTTTTCCACCAATATGATTTCACAGCAATAAAAATATTGCTTCTGAGTGGTCAGAAAACTTGACAATATGGAACATATCGGTGTCTGCTTTTTTTCTGTATTTCCCCAGATACATAAACTACATATTTACATACTTAAATCACAAAACTGGATCCCAAAGATATTCCTGAAATATCTGGGGTAAAGGCAAGTGCTCCAGCCATCAGCCATCAGTACATGAGTCCTCTAAACTTCCATAGTACTCAGTCTTTTGCTATCAACTGTTGTGTTTGACATAAGCCTTTAAACTTACTCAAAGCAAGGACTGAAACCTCAGTACTGTTCTCTAGAGGTAATAACTGTAATTTATGGTGCCATATTTTACTGACCTAATGTCTGTGTAACCCTTTTTTTAGCAAAATAGGAAGCTATGAGTAGGATTGAGAAAGACCGACAACAACACCTCAGAGTTCAGACAACTCAGTTGAAAAATGTATACATATGAGGAAAGATCAGAAGGGAATTTTGGAAGTTGTACAACTGCTTTTTACTCCAAGCCATTGCTATAACTGTTGAACTATCATATTCTGTGGGACTGCTATAAGAATGGAATGACCCACTGCACAAACCACATTGTGACTAAAAGTCAAAAATATGGAATTGGGTAGCTCCAAAAAATCTAACTTAGATATTTACTTTGATAATAGTTTTAATGGTGATTTTATGATCCATCTACTGATTTAGGTTGTTTTAGTTCTTCAGTGCTCGGTTCCTCCCAAGAACTGTGTTGGAAGAGATCTGGTTTATGGATGGGAAACCTCAGGCAGCAGTGGCCCTTAGAGTTTGGCTTAAGTTCTTGGAACAGCACAGATATCATTAGTAAAGAAATGTCCAAACTAGATATGATTGGGTTAGCACATCTACTGGAAGCCATAAAGATGCACTGTTGACTGTAATATGCTCTAGTAAAAAGCAAGGCTTAGGCAGAAAAAACAGAAGGGTACCAAGCCAAGTGGGTTACCTTGAGTTTAATTCAGGAGTTTAGCTGTCCAACTGACTTCTAAAAATGAGTCAAAGGTTTTCAATATATGTGCTGCTTTTGGAAATACTACTGGGAAGGCCTCTCTTTCTCCTTAGTTTATGCCTCAGCACACCATGATTTTGATCCAAACAGCCTCCAACACATCTTCTAACATAGTGGTTAATTTTGTTGCACTGCCTTGTGCATTGTGCACGCATGATGGCACAAAGCCTCTGCCCTGGCAGCTCATGCCAAGGGTGGTATAAGGAACCCACAGGCATATAGTGTGGATGATCACAGCTGCGGAAATCCTAGCAGCTTTCTTTGTTCCTTTGTAGTACAGAAATAGCACTGTGAAAACGAACTGGAAGGCTTTCCAGTAAAACAGTCTCAGGCAGGTTTTTAATCATGCATTTGATCATGCATTGCCACTTAGCTATGACTAACCCTATCAGGATATCACTCCTTGGTGTTGTGAGGCTTCCACTCTTACGTGCTTGTTTCAGTAGACTTTTAAAGCCTAAACAAAGGCAAGTAGTCGCTTGTGAGGACACAATGTATTAAGGTAGCAATTTTTCATTTTTAATGACTGTCATGACTACCCTTCAGCTGCTGGGTGCATAATTTAGCTCTTTCTTCTCCATGTCATTCACTGAATCATCAGCATTTTTCATTTGCTGTGCACACAACCCTGCTGCAGATGTTAGTGTTTCCATTAATGCCCGTCTTTAATGCTTGAAAAAGATGGCTTGTTCCCTGCCTTCAGCACCCATTTTTCAGACCATAGAAGTAGCTGGATAAAACCTCTGCTGCAAATATTTCCAAGATTGGGAAGAGTCTCAACCAAGACCGCTTTTTATGCTTCATTTTGCAAATGTCCAGAGCCAATCCATTTTATCTCAATGCATTGAAGCTTGAAGCCAATTTTCTATGAGCCCAGTTGACCTTCATTTTCCTATTTGAAGTCTTATACTGAGGTGAATGAGAAGGGAAGTACAGAGCACTTGTAGTTCTTTTTAGATAGGCAAACAAGTTGTCTGTGGGAACCAGAAATATGTACAACTACTAGGCTTTCCAGGCACAATTTTCTTGTCCTTTCCATGTCATCACTAGTCTATGGGCTTGATGTGATAGCAGTATTTGGCCCTTACAAGGAAATTTAGGACATAAGCAAGCTGTTTTCCGTAGTCATACCCACATTTCTCAATAGGAAATAAGCACAGCCAGGCCCCTGTATGTCTGTAACACTGAAGAATGCATGTATTCTGTGTGTATTCATTCTTGTTCCAAGGCCATTTCTGCAGTAGAACAGAGGATAGGATCTACTGTCTTTTGGTCTGCTTCTCAAAGGAAAGAGGAAAACTGAGTGGGAGGAGGTAAACGTAATACTTCCTCATTTATGGCAAAAAACCCCTAAACCAACAAAATTACAATAACAACCACAAACAAACAAACAAACAAAAACCCCAAACAAGCATGAAGGAAGAAAATGAAACTAAAGGAAATGCAACATGAAGGATACTTCATGCAATATGCAATATTCCTGACTCTGCTATCATGCCACTGTGAGTCCTCAAAAAGTCACATACTTTCTTTTCCCAATATATAAAAGCTGGGAATGATGATGATGTCTGTAAAGCTCCTTGAGACCTGTGCATGAAAAATGCTAACCGTATGCTGAATATTCCCTTTATTTTTTTTTTTTTCCATTGTAAAAGATGGAAAGGAATAGTGTGCCAAGGACACTTCGGCAAACCATTTGCTCCCTGCTGTGTTCCCTATCTCTGCTTGTCCCTGCTGTATAATTAGTTTCTAAATCTTAAGTCTCTGGATATACTTTGCCGCTCACTGTTGTGTATCGTATTCATTGTACATCAAGCCAAATAGAGCCCTCATTCCTACTACGTGTTCCGGTGAGCCAAATGAGATGGAGAAGAACAAGCCACCTTGCATAGAAAATGTTATGGGAAGAGAAAAAAAAAAAAAGAAAGCTACTACACAGCAGCTTCTGATTTATATTAATCTAAACTTTGTGGAATGCTCCATCCAGCCATTTTCTTCTGCTCTGCTATTAGCCAGTAATATTATAAACCCTTCTGCTGTTACCAAATTGGCCTGTAAAGTGCTCTTTGTAATTTATTGGAAAGGTTTTATAGCTAAAAAAACCCCAGACAAGAACTCTTCAGTTAGGTACTAGTTCAGGGCAGTTTAAATGGGCAAGGAGAATGACAGTCTCTACCTACTGTCCAATACAAACTGTTCTGTTTGCATCTGCTCTTTCTCCACCAACTGCTGTTTATTTCCCTGCATTCTTGGTTTAAATGGAAGGAAACAGTTCTAATCAGCACATGAATAACAGCACAGGGAAACTGCATTTCATAGATTTGTATATGGTGTATTTGTTGATATTCAGAATCTTCACTGAAGATTTACCGTATTTGGTTGTTTGGTTTGGGTTTTTTAAAAGGTGTTGATTAGAACACTACTGTAACAAACAGTTAAAAATAATGAATTTTTAGCTTGCCAAGCCTGGAACTCACTGAGTTCTGGTTGCATTTCCCAAAGCTAGTACCAAAGCTGGAACTCAACTATTAAGTTATCTGGCTGGTATCCTTGGAGTATACGATCAACAACAGGCATGTGAAGGAGGAAATTAACTAATTGCTCATTTTATTAAAGAATAATGTTGTAGATTTCAGAAAAAAAAAATAATTGCAATAACCCTCACTAGTGTAGAATAGCGGTCAGTGTCAACAAAATGAGTGGGATTCTATAGTTTCTTTTTGCTGCCTTTTGTCCCCAGGAGGTTTTCTTGTCATTTCACCAATGGCTAGCAGGAGTTAGTTGAGTGCTGACAAGTATTATGGCACCTGTAACCATTTTTGATGTAATTCACATAGTCCTGCAGGGTTTTGACAGGTTTGTCAACCTAATGAATGGGCAACTGAGTTTTAAAACCTGCACTAAAGGTCATGTAAGTTGTTCAATGGAGAATGAAAAGTTCTAGTAACCAAATAATAGTTTCTGACTTACTCTGCTTGCCTAAGAAACAGCAAAGGTGGGAGGCACTTCACAACCTCTTCCTTCAAATATTGCTTGTAACACTTAATAGGAAGGGGAGAGAGGAACCTCTGAAGAAGTATTTTCCTATGGTTTTTTGTAAGTAATATTTAAGAAATCTTCATGTATAATAATGTATTTAAAAGGGAATGGAAATGCTTAGTTTAGTGCAACTGTAGTTGTTTTCTTATAAGAGCAGAATAGATCTTGTTTATGAAAAAAAATGACTCACCATAGCAATAAAGCATCTGTAGTTTGCTATAGCAAACTTGAGGTTATAAAAGAGTAAAAATATTTGGGTTAAAAAAGTCCTCTGCAGACAATGTGCAGACCAAGCCAAATGGTTTGTACTAAGAGTGAGGCTATAGCAAGTACGCAAGGTATCTACATATCAGCCAAACTCTTGTAGCTGTGTAAACAACTAAATTTCTACTGAGTTTGAGCAGACTGAAAACCTATCCAAGGAGAGTCACCACTGCTCAGCTGACAAGCAGCAGCCTCTGAAGTTGCTGCAACTCAATCATAGTTCACATCATGGAGCAGTAAGACCTATCAGAAGACTCGGGAATGTTTTTGTGGAAATCCTGTGTTTTCCTTGCCCATAACTAGATCTTAGAATATTTGAAATAAACAGAACTTTGTTTTACACAAGAAATCCATGACTACACCTTTAACAGTGCTTTCCAGAGGTCTAAGATATACTGCCCAAGGATAAAGTATATTTACCCTACTTTAGGGAAATACTACCTTTTCTTCAACTGCACTTCCACATTCTTGCTTAAGTGGTCTAAAGCACAGACAACTGCATTTAACTGGTACTTCTCCTCCTTGACAAGATAATGAGTCCACAGGCTGACCTCACCAAGAATGGTATATTGACTGTGCTGGGGTTTTGTACTTAAATAGCAAAATAAACATCCAATTAATACTATGTTTTCAGAGCAAACAGAAGTGTTTCACTAATTTCAGCAGAGTCATCAGATCAGTAGCAATAACAACCTGACTAATTTTTACAGGATTAGAATTGCTTAATTGCTGTTAATGGCCATTTGTCATGCCCACATTACTAGGGACTATAGCACAAAAGCTTCAGCAATGGAGAAGGAAGAGGAAGTAGAAAAGACTACTCTAAAAGTAATATTTTTTAACTAGATTCCTGGGTTTACTTAACTGCTTTTCCAGCTGCATAAAATTGATGTATTTTCCTTTCAGGGAAAGGTAATATTTGTGATGCAGAAGGAAATTTTCAAGCTGTCTGTGAGGAACTCTGGCCTCCTATTAAGTATCTAAGCAAAATGTCTCGCTTTGTATACACCACTCCATACTGCACTTCTCTCTGACTCTATGGTCACCTGGGGGTCATTGCACTCGTGGTTTACTTGACCACATTTCTGTGGCCTGGATTCTGCTTTAAACTAAGACAGATGCTAATGAGCTGTTACTGACTCTAGCAGGAGATAACAAGAGGATTTTGTTCTTTGAGTAGAACTGGCAAATTTTGGAAAATTCAGTTGCTGAAATAAGAGGGAGATATATGTAGTATATTTTCACGTATAATGCCAATATTAACAGAAGAAAACCAGCGACCCGTGATGATATTTGCAGTTAGAAAAGTACACAGATTGACACATTGCAAATTTTTCTGTGCATTTAGAAATTCAAACCTGTATCTACATTTCCAGAAAGGTTGCACTTTTTTAATGTATCAAGCCAGAACCATTGATCCATACAAGGCTGAACTCACTGGTATTTACAAAACAGATAAGATAGAATTTTAGGGGTCCTTAGCTTGTTTCTCTATTTGTAAAAAATGAGAAAAAAAGAAAACCAAACACAAAACCAAACCACACAAAAACACAACTTCTATATTTGTTAAGGTATTTAAGTACCAAGCCTTTAAATATCAGTTCTCTCAGATATTAGGAAAATTTTCTCTTGCTTGATCAGTTTGAGGTGAAAATATTATGTGTGTGTCCTTATATCTAGTATTGAGCATATTGTTGTTTGAGGGCTTTGGAATCTCAGAGGCACAAATCAGATCTTCCGAGAGACAGTAACTCTAGAGATTTTCATGCGCTGTAATAGCTGTAAACTAAAAACTACTTTTGCTTTTCTTTTTCCCTTTCCCTTTTATGTTTTTAATCACATTTTCCACTCATGCTACTCCAGGCAATATGACTCATGATTCATCTGTTAGATTTGAACAAAATATTTGCTTTTTTATTGTTATGCAGATCACTGATATCATTCTGTCATATCTCCACTGATAATTCAGAAGACATCAGGGGACTGAATGCAAAGGTAAACTAACATTTACTTTACATCAGCTCACCATGAAGACAATCAATTAGGCAACAAATGAGAAACTGTTAGTCCACAGCAGTCAGAAGTAAATATGCTGATTCTTTTAAAACATTATAAATGTTCCATGCGTGACCTCCTAATGCAAACCTGTATGAACTGACAATTGCAATGATATTTTTTCTTTCCACCTGTTATTAATGTTCAGATGGTCTGGAACATTAGGATATTGGTAAGAAATTTCACCTGAATATCATTGAACTTCAACTTGCCACCTTTAAAATTGAGTATTGTGGAAACAAAATAAAAATAGTTAATAGAATCATAAAATAGTCAGGGTTGGAAAGGACCTTAAGATCATCTAGTTCCAACCCCCCTGCCATAGGCAGGGGCACCTCACACTAAACCATGCCACCTAAGGCCTCACCCAACCTGGCCTAGAACCCCGCCAAGGATGGAGCATTCAAGTCTTGGAAGGCCGATGCAGGGACTGTAAGAATGAAGAACCTAGGCCCACTGTAGGAGAGGATCTGGTTCGAGACCATCTTGAAAACCTAAACGTACACAAGTCCATGGGACCTGACGACATCCATCCATGGGTCCTGAAGGAGCTGGTGAATGAAGTTGCTAAGCCACTGGCCATCAGATTTGAAAAATCATGGCAGTCAGGTGAAGTTCCCGACGACTGGAAAAAGGGAAATATAACCCTCATTTTCAAGAAGGGGAAAATGGATGACCCGGGAAATTACAGACCAGTCAGTCTGACCTCTGTGCCTCGCAAAATCTTGGAGCAGATTCTCCTGGAAGGCATGGTAAGGCACATGAAAAACAAGGAGGTTGTTGGTGACAGCCAGCATGGCTTCACTAAGGGGGAATCCTGCCTGACCAATCTGGTGGCCTTCTATGATGGGGCTATGAAACTGATGGACAGGGGTAGAGCAGTTGATGTCATCTACCTGGACTTGTGCAAAGCATTTGACACTGTCCCACATGACATCCTTGTCTCTAAATTAGAGAGACATCAATTTGATGGGTGGACCACTCGGTGGATAAAGAACTGGCTGGATGGCCACACGCAAAGAGTTGTGGTCAATGGCTCAATGTCCGGCTGGAGACCGGTAACGAGTGGTGTCCCTCAGGGATCGGTGTTGGGACCGGTCTTGTTCAACATCTTTGTTGGTGACATGGACACTGGGATTGAGTGCGCCCTCAGCAAGTTTGCCAATGACACCAAGCTGTGTGGTTTGGTTGATATGCTGGAGGGAAGGGATGCCATCCAGAGGGACCTCGACACTCTTGTGAGGTGGGCTGATGCCAACTTTATGAAGTTTAACCATGCCAAGTGCAAGGTCCTATGCCTGGGTGGGAGCAATCCCAGGCACAGCTACAGACTGGACAGAGAAGAGATTCAGAGCAGCCCTGCAGAGAAGGACTTGGGGGTGTTGGTCGATGAGAAAATGAACATGAGCCAACAGTGTGCGCTCACAGCCCAAAAAGCCAACTGCATCCTGGGCTGCATCAAAAGGAGTGTGACCAGCAGGTTGAAGGAGGTGATCCTGCCCCTCTACTCTGCTCTCGTGAGACCTCACTTGGAGTATTGTGTACAGTTCTGGTGTCCTCAGCATAAAAAGGACATGGAACTGTTGGAACAAGTCCAGAGGAGGGCCACGAGGATGATCAGGGGACTGGAGCGCCTCCCGTATGAAGATAGGCTGAGAGAGTTGAGGCTGTTCAGCCTGGAGAAGAGAAGGCTGCATGGAGACCTCATAGCAGCCTTCCAGTATCTGAAGGGGGCCTACAAGGATGCTGGGGTGAGACTCTTCATCAGGGACTGTGGTGACAGGACAAGGGGTAACGGGTTCAAACTTAAACAGGGGAAGTTTAGATTGGATATAAGGAAGAAATTCTTTACTGAGAGGGTGGTGAGGCACTGGAATGGGTTGCCCGGGAAGGTTGTGAGTGCTCCATCCTTGACGGTGTTCAAGGCCAGGTTGGATGAGGCCTTGGGTGGCATGGTTTAGTGTGAGGTGTCCCTGCCCATGGCAGGGGGGTTGGAACTAGATGACCTTAAGGTCCTTTCCAACCCTAACTATTCTGTGATTCTATGATTCACATACTTTCAGTTTTTGCAAATACTACAATGCAAGGATCTGTGAAGCCTCTATCTGGATCTAGAATATTGTGCATTTCAGTCTTATGTTTGTAAAATGTATTGGGAGCATGAATGGTTGGGATAAAAGCACAGATTAAATAGCTGTTTATTTAGAGAGGGCCTTCCATCTTACAGGCTAAACAAGGGAGGGGTTTGCTTGGAAAACCATTATGTTATCATGTAATTAAAGATATTTTTAAGGAAGAATATAATGAAGGTTGAAAAGGTGAGTTTAATTCTGCCATGTTGGAACTACTGAGCATTTGACTTTGCAATCCTAATATAGTTTTCTTTGTATGAAATACAAGAGTTCTCATGGCAACTACTTTATCAAGTCTCTGTTTCAAAACTAAACAAAGTTATTCATTTTCTCTTCACAAGCAGTATTTCAACTAAGTTTTTTCTATTTTTCCAATGCAGATATTATGTTTAAGAGACCCAAACTGCCATCGGTATTCCAAGTGCAGCTGCACTAACTGAGGGTGCAGAGTACAATCTGAGTTGCCTAGTTAGATGTTCCTGCATAGCTTATATCCTCTAGAACTAAACTTGGTTTTGGCAACAGAAATTAATTGAAAATTCATGTTTGGTTTATAGCCAGTAATTTCCAAATCTTACACAATTTATATAGCATGCAGTGTGCATGAGTGTGGGAGACACACAGAACAGAGATTTGCTCTCGAGCTTGATTAAAAACAAAAAAGCTAACCAATAATGGAAAAAAATCTCAGTGGAAAGATGCTGAGTGACTTCTGAAATATGATTTCTACTACAACCTCCATACTAAATGTTACCTATGCATTTCAGGAGAGTGTTTAGTACCAAGTATTGAAAACAAGGTGTTAGGAAACCTCACAATAGACACGATCATTTTGCCACAAGAGAATATTTCTTTTTAATTGACAGTGGTTAATAGCTGGCTCAGGTCCTGAAACGTAGAGAAACTGCATTCTGTCTTGTTTTTATGCCAACATAGCTGTCAGTGGTCTTGATAATACCATTATTGTAGGTAGTGGGGGTCTGGAAAACCTCATACATTAGAAAAAATCTGGAGTATGAGCAATAGGGAACATTTGAGGGGCTTGTCATGAGGCCAGCCTGGAGCTAAAAGGCATTTTCAGACCAAGCTGATTCTTTCAGAACTTCTCTCCTGTTCATTTACTTGGGCTGAGCGGTTCCATGCAATGATCTTTCTCAGATCTCAGATGATGGGGGAACATGAGATGAAGATAGGGGAGTGGCCAATCCATGACTTAGGTTGGCTTTATGAACCCAGCTTTTATTCTGTCCACATCTCTTCATAAGCAGACTTGGTTGCTTTCTGTGGATCCCACCTCCTTTGATCTGGGACAGAGCAGGTTGGTGCTGAAGCACCCAGGCTAGCTCGAATGTCCTTTTGCTTATATAGCTGACTGCTTCAGCTAGTACTCCTTTGGTATTATTAATGCCCAGAGATAGTCAGTATAATTATCTGGGAACCTGTGGCACATCTGAACATAGGCTTGTGTATGCCATCCACAGAAAACTGTCACTTGTCTCCAGTTTTCCAGCTTGTACCTATATGCCTATAAATTCCTGCTATGAGTGAACAGGTATACAACTGGAAAGCAATTAGGTCTCCTGTCATGGTAAATTATGTTAAAAAACACCACCCTACTCTGCAAAAGTTTCTACAGTGAATTTCATGTACATCTTTTCCTAGACTGTTGGTATTAGAACACACATGGAAATTAAAAACAAGCATATATAAGGAAATCACTAACTCTGGACATGCAGCTGGACAGATCCAAGCCAATCTGTGGACTGGCTGCCTTTTTACACTGTCCATTGACCTACTTTCTCTTCCCCTGTTCCCCTTCACACACAGAACCCAATCTAGAATAAACTTTTTTCTGTACATATAAACTGCAACACTAAGAAATTAAGTGATCCACTAACTTCAGGGGCAGCAAGCCTTTATTTTCTTTTCCTTTAACCTACTATTGCTCTTCCCTGTCCTCAGTTTCTGATGGTGGGAGGAGCCTACTCTTATTCCCAGTTACCCTTAGAACTATATAATCCAGTATCACATATGTGTCTGCAATTTCCTGACATCATTTGAGTTGATGTAGCTACCACAAGATATTCATAGGCTCTCTGTTGTGTTGTAAAAGGCAGAACATAATAGAGGGCAAATATGCATCAGTCCAAAAACTGCTATCATAAGGATAGAGCTGTTTATTCAATCAAAAGCTAAGAAGTAATGCGCTTAGTCTCTTATTTATGGTTCTGCACCTTTGAAAGCTTTCCCTCTCCAGTTTTTTTCCCATGCAAATACCTTCTTCTATGGTCATGAAAACTAAAGGAAAAGCTATGTTTAAAACAAACAAGCAATTAATATTAATCAAATATTTATGAGCATGCATGATGAATATTTATGAAAAAAAATCAGTGTCTGCTAAAGATGTAAGGTAAGAATCAGTTGTAAACTGTGTGAAAATAAAAATATACAATAACTGCCAATTATATGACTACTATTGTTAAGTACAGCTGAGTGAACCTTTCAAATGATTTATTCACTTGCAGGTAGGCTGACTGAAATGATTTGTAAGTTTGGCAAACTTGTTTGGCCAAGAGCAAACTAGAAATTTAATTCCAAAATTTTCAGAAAAAAAAATGGGTTTTTTTTAAGTATTCAAATCAGTCCTTTACACCAAATGTGTCAAAGTGTAATTAAAAAATATATATATATTTGACCCACTTTCTTTTTAGAGACACACACAAATTTCTGGTTGATACAGAGTGCATATTCCCAATATTCTGTATTTGCTTGTTGATCTGAAAAATTGTTACTGGAATTGATCATAGTTCACCAAATTAGAATGTTTTATATAAGGCACTATTGGTGATATAGGGTTATTCTAGTATTTCTGTGGGAAAATGGTGACTCCTTTCTCTCTTGTGTTTCTTTGCACTCCAAGAGGCATCAAGAGCTCTTGAATACAGTAGAGCAACTTTTAGTGACAGTAGACTAGCCTAGTTAAATCCAACCTGAATTTAAAAGCATGTTTTTAATAGTGAAAATAGCTAACTTTGAAACAATTTACCTAATCATGAAACAGATTCCTATCTTGAATTGTATTGAGATGGGGTGTCTTTCTAAAATATGGTTACTGAAAAGCTAAGGGTGGAATACAAAATTTTAACTTTTTTGCCCATGGTATGTTGGAGGTCAGGCTAGATGAATGTGTGTGGTTTCTCACACACCACCCCTCTGCCCCTACTGCCAACATTAAAATCTAGGAATCTATGGACAGGAACAATTTAATCTTTGATCTAAACTCCTCTGATTTTTTCCCTGGCTTGATAGTAAAGGACAGCCTATTTTATAATTTATCAAACTGACATATAATCAGCTTGGGAAGATGATCCCCGCACACACTGATATCAGCATTTGGTCACAAGTTTAAGTGCCCAGTTCTGGAACATTTTCTGAAGTGGATATTGTCATGTGTCAAGTAACTTCAGTGCGATCGATGGTGCTGTATATGAACCTGACACAAAAATAATTGACATTTATAGAAAAACAGCTGCTGAACTTACAGAGTTTCGGGTCATACCACAAATACATTATGATCAGACCTTAGAAACCTGGGCTCAGATGGGTTACTCCAGCCCCTTTTATCTGCTCTGGTAATGTGCTAGCGTATGCCAGCCCTGCTGGGGTAGTTAATGGTGCATGTGCAGTCTGAACCAGGCAGTTGGCAAAACATACTGGACTCCTGAAACTTGCTGCCCTTGTGAGTTGCCTGGCCCAGCAGGAGCCTGCCTTTGCACTGGGACATATCACAGCATTTAGGAGAGACATTAGCTGTCTAGCCTATCCAGCTCTTTCCGTGGGATATAGCTGGGAGAGCAGAGGCAGAGATATATGCTGCGCTAGGCATGGAACCCAGGCATGGTCAGAGCAGAGGGAGCTGGGTGCTCTGCATGGAAATCCTTGTTTGTTGGTGTCCTGCTCAGAGTGAAGAGTGGGACCTCATCTCCAGCCTAGGCTTGAGGAAGCACTTGAAATGCCAATGACCTTCTGTTTCCTCTGAGTTCCCATGGACCACATAGGGGTGGTGACTTGCCAGCTGCTTTGAGAAGTTAATGACTGGAGAAAGACAAGGGCCAAGGCTGCACTCACCTGCGTTCCTTACACATCCCCTCCCTGCTCTGCTATTTGCAGGGGGTTGCCCAGGCTTACCTCTGTGAGCTGGAAAGCTTCTACTTAGCCACATAATGGTATGGTCTGCTTGGAAAGTCAGGTACTTGTAAACATAAATACACTACTTGGATAAGCAACACAACAATAGTTAATCAGTTTTGAGCAGAGTAATATTAACTGACTAATTTTGTTAATATCTTATATATTGGCTTTTTTTCCCTTCACTAATTGCTAGGGAGCTACCATTCATCAATTGTCTCATAGCCTGCACAGTTTATCGCTTAATTGGGAAGTTGATTCACTCCTGTGGTCCATACTGAGATGAAGAAAAGTGTCTTTGTAGATGTATACTCATTATATAGTGTATGAGCACTACTTGTATATGTCAAAACCAGCTCTTTGGTGTCCTCAGAAAATGGTCTTAAACACTAATAAAACGTTTTCATGTTACCCGTCAACATTAGTTCAAAGAAGTCGTTGGTGTCTGCAGAAAAATAAGTTTAGTTGCAGAGTGATTGAATTTTAATAATCTCTTAGATTTTAGGACTTCAATTCCAGTTTATTCCTCTTATTTATTTTTTTTTTTCTCTCCCTCTTTCTTTCAGCACTTTCCCCCTTAATCTCTTTCTCAGTAGGAAAAAACCTGCCTCTAGGGTACAAGTAGGAGGAGCAGAGAGCATGATGGATCAAGCTAAATTAGGATGTCTTGAAACACAGAAGGTCACAACCCCACATTTTTCTGAGAGCAAATTTCCTGCTATTGACTCTGTAACACTAAGGAGGATTCAAACTGATTTAATTTTCAGCCCCCTTCCCTGCCCACTCCCCCCTACATTTTTCTTTTTCTCTCTAGACAACAGATGTCAATGTCTTTTTAAGTTGTTGATGATTAACTGCGAACACTGTACTGTTAAAAACTCCCAGTCACATTTTTCAAAACCTTCAGAAATGTAACCAATAAAGCACACACCACAGCAAGGAACATGATCTTATTGCAGGTTTTTTGAAGTGAGAAACTTATTTTTCACTTTTCCTTTCCTGCCTCATTTCAAATACATTAAAATTCCTCCTAAAGTGTATGCATTCATTTATTAGAGTAGCATATGTAAGGACTTATCAAATGACTGGGGATTTTGTTTATTTGTTTTCTGGGGGGAAGAGTGTGTGCATGTGAATTTGCAGCACAACAGCCTTTGAAGCAGTAGCTTTTGTTGTGAGGCTGAGATCTAGCCTTGTTACTAACTTACTCAGACCAAATGCATATATTTTTTTGGAGTAAATTTACACAAGCCCTGCCAAGGTGGATATCCTCAAAAAGGTGAAAAAGCTAATAGAAATGTGAAAGGACAGTAAACACTGCTTTCTTCTCATTCTGAGCTTTTATGAATATTTTCCTATTTCCCCCTATTGAACATTTTCCTGTTGTTGGGTTTTTATTTATTAATTTCAGGCGGAAATAAAAGACTCCAAAGGAAGGATAAGAATTTATTTCCTTGTCATGCACATGCATCATGTAACACAGGGCATATGCATGGGGATGTTCCTAATAAAATTTATAAAATCTTATTTTGTACGTTTTTTTGCATAGTAGTGTGAAAATACACAGGTTTTGGAGGGACGAAAAAGAGTTGTTTATTTTCCCCTGGTTCTAATGTATCAGTAATCTGGTCTCATTAGCTTAGGTTTTAACCTGTGCTTTTTAACTTTTCTCCACAGCAGACAAAGGAGGATTGATGATACCTGCTAAGGTAACAGCAATTATATTTCCTTCCCATTTGATTCAGAAATAATCTAGATGTTGGAGCTGTCAGAAATCTGTTGACAAGGCTGTCACTGGGCCTGTGGCAGATGAGTTAGAGCTAATGGAAAGAATTATAGGTGTGGTAATCTGTTGCAAGAGTTTAGGAACTATGGTTAATGCTACTGTAAAAGGGTGAGAGAGAAAACCTGGAGTGTGGCTTGTCTAACTTGAGATCTTGATTTGGCAAATTCTTAAAACCTAAGCTTAACTTTATGCACTGGAGCAAGGAGCAAGTCATTAGGCCCAAGGAGCATGCTTGCACAGTGCTCAGAAATACACATCTTTGCAGGCTGGTGGTGTTACAATGTAAGGTCTTCAAAGCTGTTTGGTTTGCAGTTTTTTCGTCTCCTGCCTGCAGTACTAGTAAGTTATAACTGGCATTTGCTCCTCAAAGGGCTATTAGGAATAGTCATCATTATTGTTGAGGCAAGAATATTGATTTTTCAAAGCTACAGTTGGACTGATTAGCTGGGTCTTCTTTGCAGGCAGGTGAACTTAATTTCCACTCCCAGTACTGTATCTCACTGCTCACTAATGGTCTGAGAAATTCCCTTGCCCATTGCCCTGTATTTTTAAGGAGAATATAGAAAGCATGTGCCAGTTAAATCACTTGTTCTGCAGCCAGAGGCATTTCACCTAAAAGGATCCACCAGGAAACCTGCAGGGCTGCTGCTTCTCCTGCCCACCCTTGCTCCCCAGCATTCCCTTAACACAGCTCAAGACATAGAAAAGTACCAGTGGGATGAGAATGTTAATGAGGCAGAAAACTAAATAGGTGCTCAGGAGAAGGCAGAGCTCTGAGTAGAACAGGGAAATGACAGCTCTTTAGAGTGCTCTGTTGCTATTTCAGCAGAAACTTCTGAGCTTTCAGCTACTTCAAGGTGTTTTGTTAGGGTTTTTTGTTTTGGGGTTTTTTTTTGTTTGTTTGTTTGTTTATTTGTTTTTATTATTTGTGTCCAACACCAGAATTGGCTCAATAATGAAAGTTTAGTCTCATTTTTACAAAGAAAAATTAATAAAAACCTATCATTAGGGTCAGTAACTATGGCTACAAAGGCTAATAGCTACATGAGAAAAGAAAATAAGAATTTTAGAAAATATTAAATAAGAAAATTAGCAAATGTTCATTTGGAATAACACAGAAGGAGTTATGTATAATCTTGCCATTCTTATTTTCTTGGCATCTATTTTCTGAGACCTACTTTTTATAGTGGAAACGCACTCTGGGTGAGAAAAGAGCCATACAACACTGTTTTTAAAAAGAGCTTAAAAAGAACAAAATTAATGTTTGTTGTAGGGTTTTATATATATATTTATAAAAAATAATCGCATGTTATCAGTAATTAGCCTCCTCATGATGTGTGCCGTTAAGCATGCTTCTTAGGTGGCCAAGAGGGAAGGCACTGTGCTTTCATTCTCTTACCGTCTGACCTAGTGCAACAAATCCAAGGTATGCACCAGTTACTTGTTAAAATATACCATGTTGAGTCTTAATGCTATTGTACTTATTCTTTTTCAAGCTTCAGGCTGGTTGTACAAGAAAATGCTGCAGAACAGCCTTGGAAGCAAAAGTCACAGTTAGGGATTATGTTTAAGCATTGAAGAAATTATAAAAACTCTTTCATTGTTTTCTTGTTTTTTGTTAATAAAAGTCTTTTTTATTAGTTTATTAGTTATACACTTTCAAAAAATTTCTCATTCATCTTTAGAAAAGCTGGCTTCAGCCACCTACATGTCTCAGAAGGAAAAATAAACCAGGCTGAATTTTGCCTGCTTTTTGTATATTACTATGATGTCAAAACAGCTGTTTATTCCTTAATGTGTTCTTTATTTTCCTACTGAAACAGATTAAGGCAATCTATTTTTTAATTTTTTCTCTAAGTTGGAATCTTCCTAACACAGTCCACTCCTGATTAGCCTAGAAAGGTATCTCTGATGTTTTCATGATCTTTTACATCAAGAACAGCCATTTAACACAGTCAGTGCTTCCAAAATGGACAGGAGGGGAGGAAACCTCTCTGTGTAAAGGATAGAGAGGGATAGAAGACACGTTTTCCGTGACACCACTGGACAGAAATAAAAAAGTGAAGAGTGAGAAATAAGAGCTTGCTGAAAACCGGAAAATTTCAAAACTATATTTTTTTCCATTACAAATTGTTTCTGTTTTGGAAAAAGACTGTGTTTGTTGAAGAACATCTGGGCCTACTCTTTCAGACAGCTCTGAAAAAGATGCACTTGTCCAGTCTGGTGCGTGTGTGAAAATGTGAAGGCTTTTGGTTTGAATATTTAGTATTCATTTGGGCAGAGAAGAGAGCCTGGATAAGGAACAGGGTATTTGTTGTTCCTGACACAGTGGTTGGTCCGTCTCCTGTTTGGCACAGAAATAGTCCTTGGCTGAGAGAATATACAAAGACACGTTACTGGGCACCTTTGTGGTGGCTGGCCAGGAGCCCATCCACAATTCATACACAAGGACCGCTGCTGAACAGAAATGGGGAAGTGGGGAGGCTTCCCCATCGCGCAGAGCACTCTGTGGTGCTGACACTTCCTCTTCCTCAGCTTGCATGATGCTGAAGGTACATCAGTTCTGTCATGCCTGGCAGCTTCTCTTCATTGTTTTTTAACCATCTGTCTCTATTCTGCCAGAAATTCGAGGTAAAGCAATTAGGAGAATAAAAATGGATGGTTTATAACATAAAAGAGCTTGGACTTTTCTTTCGTCTTTACAGACCTGGGTAATACCTGCTGTATCTCTGGAGGGTGGTGTAATAAACAAACCCAGTGTAATATTATGCCCTTTTTAATGCTAATCTTTATGAATTTTACTGTTATTATCATTATGCTATTGTTTTATGGGAAGAGTAAATAAATTTAATCAGAAAAATACACGTTACTAAAATAATGCTGCAAACGTGTTAAATGTGTATCGCTGCAAATGCTTTTGTCTGATCATTACCTCACAAGACCCCATGAGAAAAATTTGCAGGATCATGCTTGAAGAGATTATAAATAAACAATGGCTCCACTGCTGTATTTACACTCTGCAAAATGTATTTTTAATGTAGTAAACTTTACATGAAATAGATTTGGACCATGTTGATAAATTCACCTGGATAGTTTTGAAGAAATGTGTATTAACTTGCCTTTTGAGACTTAGGGTTTAGGGTGGCAGTTAGATATTTGCTCTTCCCCAACCTCCATTTATTCCTATAGAAGCAGTTTTTCAATTACAGGAAGGCCTTGGGGCAGGGATATTTGTGTGCATGTGTGTGTCTTCTTTTTGTGGACGCATATAACTGATGAGTACTTATGCTTGCCTGGATGAAACCAGATTCAAGGAAAATATATCTGTTACACATGTCTGTTCCATAGGATGAATCACTAATATCAGTATTCCTATATAAATGTTAATAATATGTCTGATGCCATTGCTATCAAGCAATTTTTTGTGCTGTGCCACAGACCTTAACCACAGGAGTCTGCTAAATGAAGTTTCACCTGCCTTCTGTTTTTCTTTTCCAGGTTGTAGTTATTACTATTTACATTCTTTTGGCTATGAAGTGACAAAAATTTGAGACTTGTTGAACTATGGTGAACATCTTTATTTCATAGGCTCATAATTCATGAACTCCTTGTCTGATTTACTGCAAATTTGGTAGAAAATCCCTACCTCAACTTGAGACCTAGACTACAAATCTTGAGGCCAATATGATTTGTGAATCTGGAATTTAGGACTGGGGATAGGAGCCAAATTTTATAACGGAAATCCATGTTGTAGCTTTAATTAAGGTGACTCTTTCTATTCCTTAATATATCTTTTCCAGCTCTTCTTGCCTCAAAATACAGACATATGAATAATGATTATTCTTTTTTGTACCTGGTGCTTAGTTAAACATCCTCAGATGAAGTGATGGAGCTTCACAGAGATCAGCATCGTACCTGATTTACACTTATGGTCACTGTGCACTCAGTATTGAGGAATACTGCATAGTCATAATGCACTCTGTTTTGTTTTGGGTTTGCTTGTTTGTTTGTTTTCCAGAAATCTCACCTTTACAGCAAACAGAATAACTTTAAAGAGGAAAACCTATCAATATACCCAAAATTGTTGTTTGCATAAAGCCATGTGAAAGCCCTCTGTAGAAATACTTTTCTTGCACATTCCGTTAAAGCAGAGCTCTAGGGGAGAAGCTGATGTGTAGAAATGTATAATGAATCTTTCCACTGTTTCATAGGAACCAGTTTCTTGCTGGGTTACAGTCATTTTGCCCAAATTTTGTAGTTCATATTCTATCATTTTATCAGCCTTTCTTGAGTATGTTAGCTTCCACTTTAGCACAGTGGCTTTTATAAGTGAGATGAATAGTTCACTGCTTGGTTGTTGTGTCCTGGGGCATCTTCCAAATATAATTATCAAATGTGAATGTAATGGCTTTCTATTTTTTTCTACACCAAGTCTGTAGAATGATTATTTCAGCATAAGGTACTGTATTAGTTTATTACAGTGTCAGATGCCAGTCTTTTATTTGAGACCTGGAACTGTTTTTTTTTCTAATAAAATATTGTACCCTATTTGCAGCTTTAATATTCTCAGCTTTAGTAATGAATGAAAAACACAATCAAAGCAAGAGTGTTTCAATATATCAAACTCATTCCAGTCATTATCAGAATATGGTGAGATGTGGAAGGACAATTTCACCCTGGAGAAATCATTGTAACCTATATACAGCATAGTATTAAGTAATAAAGAGCAAATATGTACATATTTGATTTCTAGATAGATGGTGAATGTGTTCAGCTTTCCCATCTGTCCAGAAATGAAATGCTTTACTATTGAGTGGTGTTTTACTGCTATTCCAATGCAGCATTTCTTCATGATTCTTTCTTCATATAAAATAAATGTTGTTTATGGAATTTAAAACTTTTCCTCCAGATTTATTAGGATCTTAGTATATCTTCTTTTCTTTCTTTCTTTTTTTTTTTTTTTTTTTTTTTTTTTTTTTAAGCATTTGTCTCTGTAATCTGCTTTGAATTTTGGAGTTTCTTTCATTATTTAATTCAAACTGAGAATTATAATACCCAGAATACGTATGTATTCCTGACAAAATAATCCTTTGACAGATCAACTCATATGATATTTCACCCATTCCAGTTTGCTGTTCAGATCCACATATACTTAATCAGCAAATCCACCCAGTGAAAAATCATAGCTTTGAAATTAAGCCAACCACTAAAGGAAGTATGAAGAAAAGACTTAAACCAGATTGCTTCATCTTTCTTCCCACTTATAAAATACCTGTTTAGTTTTTTTCTTATTCAAGAAACAGAGAGAATGGTTTGGGTTTTACACTGCAAGGATCCATTTTCCATAAGAACTGCTTATGCCTAAAATGCTGTATTTTCAAAAGCTTATGTAAGTTTCCCTCTTGTTCATTTTTCAGGAATATGCCTAGTTCCTTAAATGGCATAGTAAAAGCCTCTGTGTTGACAAGAAACCTTTTCCAAAGGTTAATTATTTTATGAGAAAAGAAACTACTTCTATATTGCCTGTTAACCTTTGTTTTGGATTTGTTTTGTGTGGGGGGTAGTTTTTGTTCTTGTTTTTGTTTTTTTTTTTTTTTTTTTAATTATTTCCTTCAGTTATGTGACTTCTTGGGAGTCACAAGAGCTTTTTTCACTTTCTAATTTAGCTTATCTCTTAAATATTTTTCTCTTATCTGAACCTTATCTTGTTAATCTTGTTTGTTCTAGAGAGAATAGATTAAATTCCTTTAGCTGTCCACTTTATTAAATTCTTGGTATAATTTGTTAGTCTAATAAAATCAGACAAGTAGGAAATTTGATTGCTTAAAAGTGCATAGCCCATTGCTACTGCAGACTTTCTCATAAATGTGTGTCACAGTTATGAAAGATAATAAAAATAAAAACTGTTTTCTTTTAATTTTACTTTCATAAAGAACATTTTTCACTCCCAAAATAGCTAAGTTTTTAAATAGTACACTTTTATTTAAAAGTACAAACTATATAAGATCCTTATCTTCTCCCCAGAAAAGGAATATCTGATTTTGTTTCAATTTAATGTGGCTCCATTTTCACCCAACTCCGTAAGGTAGAAAAATATTCTGATTCCCATTCTATAGGTGACAGATGGAGGCAAAGTGACATTAAATAAGGTGTTCTCTCTTCATCATTAGTTTTATTGCAGACTTTTCAGTAGGATTCAACCTGCCTGAAATTAAGATGTAGATTCTCTCAATAGCTGATGAATTAGGCTCTTAGGGCTCCTGTAATCTCAAAAATTGGAGTCCCAGTTACACTGGGTTAGAAACCTAAGCAGAACGAATATCTTCATTGTCTGAGACACCACACAAAGACTTTACTTGATCAAAAAAAAAAAAGAGAAAAAATTCCATAGACTGGGTCAACAGGCTTTTTTGTGACACTTCAGTCTGGTGTGACTTTGGCAGTTCTTAGAGGTTTGTCTAGAAGGCTATAATCGTGGGCTTTCAAGAGTGTTAGACACACCCCATTATAAAGAGCTAGAAAAGACCTTCAGATACCTGACTAACATTTTGAAGGCAGTCATCTTACCAATTTCAAAGGCGTATTCTACCCCTTGTTTTACAGCAAGCCAAGTACATGCTAGGGTCTGACTTAAGGAAGTTGAGTTGGCAGGTATGATTAAGAAGACTGACAATGTATACCTTAGTACTGAATTTCTGTATTTGCTTCAAAGACATCCTGATGATGGGAAACACTCATGTTGTCATCAGCTTTATTGATTCAAGTGTTTAGTGTTCTGCACTCCACCATCTTCTCCAGCACTGTAAGGCACAGATTATTTTAATAGTTGCTGTCCATTGCAACAAGACAGCAGCAAAATTCCTGATGCACTTAGTATACAATCAAGGGCTAATATTCATTTACAAAAGCTGGAGGTAAATTGAAAAATAAGGTCTGATGTAAGTGATTTAGGTTAAAGGGATTTTTATGTGACTTGCATTTTCTGCAGTTTTTGCCGTGGTGATGGCTGTGGTCTATTGGCTTTTATTCTACTCCTCCTCTACTACTCCACGTCCAAGTGTACTTTCAATGGTATTTTTTTATTTTTTGTTTAATTATTTTTCTACTCTTTCCTGTTCCCTGAATATTAAAAGGTGTATTTTGACTTTAATTACTTACCTCTTGTTACTAATGATGACAGAAACTTTCTCAGTAATCACATTGAATTTCATAAGCCAGCATAGCTCTGGAAAACTGAGAGACGTAGATGAACACCAACCAAAGGAAAGAAAAAAATGTAAGAAGTCACATAAGCACAGCCCTGAAACTTTAATTTATGTGCTGGATATAATTAAATGCCATTATCATAGGCTTGCTATTATTAATATCTGAGCAGTGACTATTGTAAGTATTGGTTTTATGAAGAATGAAGCTGAAGGAAGCATTTTAACTGGATTTTCTGACTGGAAAAATCATATGATTCTAAGGTAAAATTCACTATGAAATACATTATTTACACTGTAAGCCTCAAACTAAGAGATTAAAGTACAATTCACTCTGTAATGAATGAATTCAGTAAAATGCATACACAGTGTGCCTAACTTTCAGTATTCAACCTTTGAATCTAATCAAATGAGATGTATAGGACTTTTAATTGGCTTTTGACATCAGAGTATTTTTTATGTAGTGATGGGCTGCAAAATGTGTAGACAAGGTCATCATGGATATGTTAGGATGTTCAAGATGAAATTTAACTGGGTTTTCATGAACTTACATAAGAACAGATAATGCTTACAGAATTTTCTTTCTTGTTTCTGGTACTTCTAAGTTTCAGTGGACTTGTGATAGTGTTACATGTTCCTACAAGAAAAAGAATAACAATTTAAGGAGGTGAAGAGTCTTCAGTCTTAGGTTTTGAAAAGTGCTCTCAGCTTGAGCCCCATCTTCATGCCTCATTTTTCTGCATGTGCAGATTTCTTGCAAATCATCTGTTTCCCCCAGGTTTGGCTACAACTGCTGTCTGTTTTCTTCCTCTAGAAAAATATTCTTTAAGATCTGTACTGTCACTCACTTTTTCCACAACAGAGTATTTGTGTGACTACACCTGCCAAAATCTTGATGATTTGGATCCACACTCCCTGTGTTGTGTTCCCTGTTTTTGCCTTCCAGTTGATATGCTTATTATTCCTGTTTGCTGCTGGAATCTTCCCTTAAACATGATACAAAAGCACTTCGCAGAACTCACTCCCACCAAGAAAGGACAAAGCAGATCTTTATTCTGCAGAACCATACGCCTCTTGGGGAAAAGATAACCACTGAGAATGTTTTTTTGGAAGACCTAGTGCTTTTGGAAGCCTGTTAGAGGAGAAGAACCCAAATGTTTGACTCATTCCTCTTTTTCATATTTGTTCTTACAATAAAAGGTTTTAATATAACTGAGACAGCATAGTATCTTCTAAAAGATCAAGCTTTCATAAAAGTACAGTAACAGCTGTCAGAAAACTGAATTTTCTACTCAGTAGAATGCTGTGCAGTCCAGTACATAATTAGCAACATATTCCCCATTTGAGAAAGAGAGACAAATAAAACAGGTTGCCATATTTTCAAAAGAGCTTCAACCCAGCTTGTGATATTTTGCTTACAGTTTTGTATAGCCATTCATTCTGGCCAGGATTTTTCTCCTTGCCAGAGTTTGTGATTGGGAATTGCAGCAATCATCAGAGTTGCTTCTCATGAATCCTCTTTGTATGGTCCAATTTGGGCTTTCTACAGATGAAATCAGCCCTGAATGACAAAAGCATTTTTTTGTTTCTAACCCTCAGGCTAATATGTAGTAATAGAAGCACATTTGGAGTGCCTCAGCAACTCTTAACTCTAGTTAGAGAGTTGATGAACACACAGGATTTACTCTGGCAGTGGACATCAGCTGCAGGTGCTCACAAAGTTTTCAAAACCCAGCTTCTAATCTGAGAAACTCCTTGGTTGGAGGCATTCTTATGATAACACTGCTTAAAAGGAAGTCAGAGGAAAACAGTTGGTTTTAGTATTCCTGCAAGAAAAAGCAGCTTCTAAGGCACTGTGCCTACCAATTATTCCATTCAATACATTATGAAAATGTCCTGAAATTAATGTATCTTCATTTTTGCCTGTTTAGCTGACTCCAGTCTAAGCAAGTTCTTGGGTTATAGGTTTCAGTGGGTGGGTTACACAATGTGGATAGAGGTTTTTTGGAAACGCAAATTCCATGGACACTTCTCATGTTGCAGTTACATGAAAGCTCGTGGTTCATAGGCAAGGCCTCTGGAAGGTATTTGCTTGTTTTCCACAAATGCCACCAGGAGTGGCTACTCTAGTAGCTTTTTCACAAGAGGGGATAAAGAAAGGTTAATAGTTTGCAAGGAAGAGTGTGCTGCCCATAGTTCCAGTGACTGGCCTAGTAGACTTTGTCAGAAAGTCAAAACTACAATGATTTTCCCTCTTGTTTTCACCAAACCTAATAAATGGATTATTTGTAATGTGTAATGTTTGATTTTTTATAATTTTTGTACTTGGATTTTATTTATTTTAATTTATTTTCTATTCTGTTGGGGTAGCTTTTCTTTTCCAGCTCTATAGACACAGTCAGGTAGAAGACTTGAAGGCCAAAATAAAAAGTTCAAGGGAGGCACCAGGGACCAAATTCTCCCCTGACTCCATTGAAATCAGTCAAATGGCATGAGGAATCAACCAGGCTAGAAGATGCTCTCTTTTGAGCTATCAACTCCTACTAACTCTAATCTTTACTAAATCTTTATGGCACTGTAGGAAAGCTCATTTCTTTCTCTTTTAACTGAGTCTCTGATGTAGCCATTTTTCAATGACACTTACACACCTACAGTTGTGTGGGGTGGGTCTGCAAGGCTTTTGGCTATTGAAAAGGCGTTGCTACAGGATTAAAGCCTCACCTTGGGGTGAGGAGCAGTCTTTCCTTAGTGCCAACACTAAGCTGGAGCTGTCCAGGGAGTTTTGGAAAGTACTATCAGGACTTCCCTGCTTTAAAAGAAGTCTCAAACTTTCTGACTGTAATCTTCTTTGATTTCTGGTAAATGACCCATTTTATTTGCTGAATAGCAGGCTCCCCACTGTTCCTCTCCTTCCCAGTCAGATAACCTCCTGTATGCCTTCAGTTGTCCATAGTTTGCTTTGAGTATTTGCCATTTGTGTCTGCGCATTTGATCACTCAGGTTACACCAAAGTTACTGGAGCTCTAAAGAATACACATGCAACTGCTTCAAAAGGCTCTTTGAGGAGAATGAAACCATCAGTGCACTCACAACTGTAACACCTGGAAAAGGGCTCTTGCTGTCATCCTTCTGCACTGTCTCATTTTTCCTCTGTCTGGTCCTGTGATAATGAATTGTGTTCTATTACTGTACCAGTCCCTTGACCTGGCTGTTGATCCTTCAACCTTACTTAGAAGTTTGACTGAATTTGGAAAGGGAATCAGAAAATGTGTTTCTAACATTTCCTCTTGCTTAGGTTTGCTACACTGACATACTGTCATATTACATGATTGCGCAACTTGTTATCCCCTTTCCACAATTAAGGAGTGGAAAATTAAATAACTATTGGGAAGATAGAGGGAACACAGAAATTTAAATTGATTATGCAGTCACCTATGCAATTTTAGAATATTGCCATATGACATAAAGGGTATCAGATTAAAATATGGTGTCCAGTTTTAGGTACTGTACCTGCAGAAAGAGGTGGTCCAATGTGAGAGACTCCAGAGATTGAAAGGCATGTTGTGTGATCAAGGATAGATCATGTGGGAGTAGTTCAGTCAAAAGAAGGAAGGGGTTGGGTGGAAAGCACCTGCTTATATGACACAAAACATGAAAAAAGGATTGATATAAATGGAAAGGGAATAAATTGTTCTCTGTGCCCAATGTGTCAGAAATAAGGCATTTGTTTTCAGCAGGGGAGATTAAGATTATGTATCAGTCAAAGCTTGTAAACTGTCAGGATAGTTAAGCATCAGAATAAATTATCTGGAAAGAGAAGCAAATCTTCACTGGTGGTCTTTAACAGCAATGGTGGTAACAAAATGGTTTATAACTGATTTTGTCTTGGGGTAAGAGGGTAGGGTAAGGGACTGCTTGAAGTGTATTTCAGCCTATTTTATATCAATTTTCATGCTCAGAGCAAAAGCTGGTGGTGAGTCTGGCTGTATGCATCCAGGGAAAGAATTTTCTCTCTAAGTTCTGTGAAATGGTTGCTGTCCCTCTCTCTCTCCACATGCAATAATGGACTTTAGTTTATAGGTACCACATGTACATTGTGCTGTCTATTGGACAATGTTTCAAAATAACGCAATGAAAGATGAACACTCTCCCATGACAATGAGCTTCAGACACTGCTTGTTGCACTGGTTGCAGCATATTCCAACTTTGAACAGCTGAGGTCTGCATAAATTCATATTATCTATACAGCCATGCAGAAAATATCAAAGATGAGTTCTGTATTAATAAGAGGAAAGAGTGAGTCAGCCAGCTAACTTAATGATCTGGCCCATAATTTGAGTCCGTTGGAAGTTGTCTGTAAACACTTCTGCGAACAGAGATCAAACATGACCTTGACTTATAGTACTATGAATTAAATAATCTTGTAATGTTTCTGACACTCATTGTTGTCACACAAACAGTGCAGATTAGCAGAACAGCACAGTTGTCATCTTGCAGCACGCTCAAGGTTCCTTTTGGTGTTATATTTCTTTCAAAGGATGATCTTACCCCTGCTTTTGATTCTCTGTATTAAAGAATGTAGAGGACCCTCTTAACAATGTTAAAGCTCACACAAGGGCAATGTATTTCAGATGTATTATTGCACTTGCATGAGGACTTTCCTTTTTATTCTATTACATAAAGATGATTTCTGATTATAATGGATAACACATAGCCTTGAAACTAAGAAGATAGGCTGTACCCAGTCCAGTATTCAAATCAGTCATTTCTCCAGTCCTGTATTCAAATACAAAGAAAGAAACTTGTCTCTTTCTTCACATCAGAGCATTTGTTATTTAAGCCCTGGACCCTGGCCACTATGGACTTTCATCTATGTGATATATTGCTCCTGTGGTTAAATCCAACCTCTCTTCTTCCCACTACCTGCTCCTTGATGTAACTTATTTTTGTCAAGACAATAATGTCTCTTTTTCCTATATTTTTCTTGGGTTTGGGTTGTTTTTTTGTTTGTGGGTATTTTTAGTTGGGTTTTTTTTTGTTTGTTTTTTGAGTTTTTGCGTGTAGGTTTTTTTTTTCTGTTAAGTTAGAAGGTAGCTTTGAATGCTCTTCGCTTTTCTTTATTGATAGTCTTTTATCCATTCACTTGCAGAACAAAGTGAAAACTAATAGCAATAAAAAGCAGAGCCTACTCTTCCCTTTAGAAGTTAAGGCAGTTTCTTTTTTGTGAGACAAAAGTAGAAAATTAGAAAAGATAAAATACACTAAATGCATTTCTTTTTTTTGATAATTTTGTACTGGTTTGCCTTTTTTTTTTTTTTTTTTTTTTAAGCTGGTTCTTTGCCATCTTGCTTGAACAGATAGAAGATTTCTCCAGTTGGGGATGAATTACTATTTTTTAGAGCTACAACATTATCATATCACATTGTACCAAAAGCCAACATAACCTAATGAGTCACAAATGCAAGAGGTTTAACAAATCAATTAAAAATAAAACCCTGAGATAGTCAGGAGAGCAACAGATATGTTGTATAGTGGGTAATTTCAGTCGAAGTAAGCATGTAATTTAAATTAATTATAATTTCTTTTTTGTCTGCAAACGCCTCATAACTTACACATTTCAACCAACACTTTTACTTGGCTTCACACAGCACACAGTGATTTAATTTTATTGTAGAGCCTCTCTTGTTATAGATGTTTAAGAATGGAAGCACTATCAGTTTTGAAGGTTGTATGGCACAGAATGATATTAAAATATTTGACTGTTTCTTAACTATAGGAAATCTTCAGCCTTTCAAACTGAAATCACTGTGCTTCTCCTAGGAACTGAAAAGACTTCTTAATTGCCAACATTTCCTTCAAGACAAAAGTTTAGGACCATGATGTGGAGAAATATGCCCTCTCCATTTGCATGGATTAGTAAATGATATCTCAAATTGCTGAGGAGCAATGTGGTACAGTATTGTCAACCTTGGCACACAGTCATTTGCAAAGAATATGTCTTCTGTGTGCTGTTTGCAAAGAGAATGCAGAAAAAGTAAAACCACAGTGCCTATATTTCAACAGACTTCAGGGAACATCAAGCCAAATCTCCCTGTAAGTTGACATCACCTCAGTGAAGAAACCTAGCTTCATGTTACTGTCAGTAGGTATTGCAGCATACTTGGTATCAGCTTCTTCCTGGAGCAGAGGATTTTGCTTGCTCCTTTCTCCCCATTGTGTCATTTGTTATTTATTCCTTGCAGCCTGGCTGCACGGACATTTATCTAAATGATATGCTGTTTCTGCGGCATGTTAGGTTAAAACCAGCCTGTTGATTTTAGCATATTTGCTGTCAGCTTCCTAGCACAATAGGAGACTTGCTTGTACGAGTTTTTAAGTGCATGCACGCACAGACACACGCAAGTGAGTAACACAACAAAGGGTATGTATAGTGCACCTGTCAAATGTAGAAACACTGAGTGGATACAGCTATCTGAAAGAGAGAGTGTCAATCAGATCTGTGAGAAGAGGGAGCATTGTAGTAGATAGCATATCTGCTGAAAGCAGGTAATTTTAATTATCTAAGATAGTTTGAAGCTATGAATAATTTATTACCCATAGAAGTATTTTTTAAGGCTTCTAATCCTCATGATCCTCTGATATTCAGATCACAGTCCCTGATGCTTCCTTATTTGAACTGTTACCCTGGAGGCACTGGGTGAAAACTATATGTTTCTCTGTAAGCTAGTCAGCATAGATTGAGTTGTTTTGACAGCCCAGTGTGAGACTGTAATAGTCCAGCTAAATATCTGAAAACTACAGCACACAGTGGAAAATAAAACATTTCCTTGAACAGTGATAACCCCACTGAACAATACACACACTCAAGCACAAATAAAGGAGAGGATGGGGTTTGACTTTGTGAGTTCAGTAACACCAGTGACCTGTTTAAACACTTTTGAAGCCTGCAGTTTGTGTGTTCCTTGAAGACTTGCTACAATTTCACAGCTAATTTCCATTCCCCTCCCCCAACACCCCCCCAAAAAAAAACCCCAAAAAGTGAAAACCAAAAAACCAGCCTGTTTCTCTCTAGGCCACCTTTGCCAACTGGAACAGGATTGCAGCATTGGCATGGGAGCAAGCCAAAAGCTTGAAAAGAGAAACACCCACTCTCCCATGCACTTAATCCACACTTCTTATTTTCACAAATGCCTAAGCAGCAAAGAAGATGGGGAGAATAAATAAGAATCAGGAGCAAGTTCTTGGAGGAAGAAGTGGGAAGTGAAAGACAGGAAAGCATTCAGGAGGTGGGAAATGTGTGTGGTATGTGGAGCACATGTGTGTTGAGGTAGGCAGGATGGATGGGGATTAAGAGTAGCTGAGGGAGCAAAGAGGCTTTCATCAGGGTGGTGAAAAATAGGGCAGGCTTCCCTAGAGCTGCTGAGATGTCTTTTACACTCAAGCCTTAAGTTCACAATGAAGGACCAAGGGCTCCTTTAGGCAACGCACAAGACTAAAACTGGTGACATACCTAGGGATCTTAGTGAACCATGCCTGAAGGTAAACCATGGCTATAAGCCTCTGCCCTCTGCTACATTTTGGGAGGCTGCTGTGTATGACAGAGCAGGATTTTCTGTCTGTATGTGTCCTTTTGAGATGATGAATCTGGAGGCCCGGAAGAAGCAGGTATTCAGACATGGAATTCAAGAGCTTAGAGGAAACCAGTGTAGTGTGGAAGGAGACTGGGGAAACCTGAAAGTCTTTGTTAGATTCCTGTCTTTGCCATGAGCCCCCAGCCCAGCCACAGACAGACTCAGGAAATGGAGAAGGTCTTACATTAAATGACAGTTCATAAGTCAAAAATAAGCATATAATAAAGCTAAGCCACAAGAGGCAGAGGCTGATAATACACGAAGCATGGAGGTTAGGTCAAGAAGCTAAAGGAAATCTATCTTATGTAATCCAACGCAATCTATTACTGCTTTCCTCGTTAGATATATTTTGCTCTTTGTTAACTATATTACTTTATTTTCTAATGCATTTTGTAAAATGCACAAGATTTGCAAAGTTCTGAGGCAATTTTGCTGTGGGAACTCGAATTGCTGAATTGATTTATTTTTGCATGCTCTTCTTCTCTAAAGCAATAATACAGTGTGTTGTGGTTTAAGCCCAGGTCGTAAATTAGAACCACACAGGCTACTTCCCCCACACACACACCTTTCTTCCCTCCGCTCCTGAAGGGACAGGGAGGAGAATCAAAAGAATGCAACTCCCACGGGTTGAGATAAGAACAGTTTAATAACTAAGGTATAACACAAATCACTACTGCTACCACCAATAATAATAATGATAAAGGAAATAACAAGGGAAGAGAATACACCCACTCACCGACCGGTACCTCGCCCCCACCCCGCAGTGATCCAGCCCCTCCGGGGACTCTCAGTTCTGCATCCTGGGCATGATGTGCTGTGGTATGGAATACCTCTTTGGCCAGTTTGGGTCAGGTGTCCTGTTTCTGCTTCCTCCCGGCTTCCCCTCCTCCCTGGCAGAGCATAAGACTCACAAAGTCCTTGGTCAGGGTAAACATTCTGACCAGCAACTGAAAACATCGGCTTTATCAGTATTACTCCCAGGCCAAAAGTCAAAACCACAGCACTGCACCAGCTACTAAGAAGGAGAAAAAATGACTGCTACTGCTAAACCAAGACAGCATCCACCCCTTATTCCATACTATTCATGTCATGCTCAGATCCCACATTTTCATCTCAGTGCACTCTTATCTTAGTACACGGACCAATCCCTATAAAGCTGCTGAGTCCATTCAGTCCATGATGTTGAGCTCCATCTCTTGTAACAGTCTTTCAGAGCAGGAGAGGCTGTGTGCAGTGTTCACACTCGTGAATAACCTGGGCAATAGTGTCTATTGCTAAGTTCACCCCTCGATCATGAGTCCATCTCTATGTTGCATCTCTGCCCTGATGGCCTGAAGTGTCACGGGCCCATCAGGTTCAAAATAATTCACCTTCCCCTTCAGCAGTTTCTGCAACTTGTCGTTGGGGACTCCACACAGCTGCCTTCCATCTCTGATGCTTCCAAAGCACTGGAGGGGCCCAGTGGATTAGATACTCGCCCATACTGTCCCACACACCATGACACTCATGACTGTCCAGCCTTGGGGAAAACCTCTCGGTCCCCCTGTAATGTCTAAACCCAGACGAGACCCAAACCTGACTCTGCTTAACTCTCGGGATCAGACAAAATGGCCGTGGGTAAAACACACTCTGTGTGTGTACGAACATGGTGATCCCCATCACAATCAGCAGGCAGGTCCCAAGGGTACCCAAAGGCCATTCAAAACCTTCAGAACTCTCACATGATGCTGCTGTACTTGTCACTGGGGCTGGTGCAGCTGCTGTACTTGCCAGCTCTCTCACCACCAGCTTCCCTTTTTCTGAGTCCAGATCTTCCTCCTCTGCCTTGCTGGGAAATGCTGCAGGGTCTCCTGCATCCTCCCGGGGCTCGGACTCACGGAGCTCGGCGGGCGGCTGCTGGGGAATGCTCTCGGCCACTGCGGGGCTGGGCTCGGCTCCTCCGCCACCTCCTCCCGCTGCTCGGCAGCCGCCTCCTTCCCGGCCTCTGGCCCCGCTCCCGCCACCGCTTGGTCCCCGGGGCCGCTCTCCCGGACCGCTCCGGACGCCGCCGGCTCCCAGGGCCGCTCCCCCTTGACTCCCCGCAGCCTCACGAAGACGGAGGCGAGGACGAGGGCCAGAACGGTGAAGAGCAGCGGAATGGCCAGGTACCAGTCCATGGCCACGTCCATCCTGCCCTGCTGCCTGAGCCCGCCCATATTACAAGTTATTACCATAAAGTACAGTGAAACAAGAACCTTAGCCCATGGCCCACACTTGATAAACACTAACACAGCAAATACCGGCTCTAAGTAAGCTACAGCATACTGAAACTGTGACATCAAGAGAAACAACCTTGAGAGCCTATAAATCAGCATTGTGACTCGATCAGTTCTGTTGTTATCTCAACCCTTCGAGCCCCACGTTGGGCGTCAAAAAGAACTGTCGTGGCTTAAGCCCAGGCCATAAATCAGAACCACGCAGTCTACTCCCCCCAACCTTTCTTCCCTCCACTCCTGGAGGGACAGGGAGGAGAATCGAAAGAATGTAACTCCTACGGGTTGAGATAAGAACAGTTTAATAATTAAGGTATAACACAAATCACTACTGCTACCACCAATAATAATAATGATAAAGGAAATAACAAGGGAAGAGAATACTACAGCTCACCGACCGGTACCTCGCCCCCACCCCGCAGTGATCCAGCCCCTCCGGGGACTCTCAGTTCTGCATCCTGGGCATGACGTGCTGTGGTATGGAATACCTCTTTGGCTAGTTTGGGTTAGGTGTCCTGTTTCTACTTCCTCCCAGCTTCCCCTCCTCCCTGGCAGAGCATGAGACTCACAAAGTCCTTGGTCAGGGTAAACATTCTGACCAGCAACCGAAAACATCAGCTTTATCAGTATTATTCCCAGGCCGAAAGTCAAAACCACAGCACTGCACCAGCTACTAAGAAGGAGAAAAAATGACTGCTACTGCTGAACCAGGGCACAGTGATTCTGAATTCTACAGGCAACATATATGTAAAAATGGCACGGAAGAATGTATGTATGTCTGTAAACATCCCTCCCTGCACAACCCTAGTGAGGATTTTGTTGAAGTGCCAGTTTATAATCTGACTTCAGTGCCAGCCTTGCCACCAAATTATTTCAAAATGAGTTGTAGAGAAAAGCCTCTTGAGGCAGTGAAACAGCAGGTGGCCTGCTTTGTTGTGGTGGCACCTTATGAATAACTCAATTGATCTCCATATGCTTCCATTCACTCTTGCTCACAGCAATATTACCTTAAACACTGAACACTCCAGCATCTGATAGCAAAGGTTTTATTCACACAAAAAATGACATACTGGAAGGAAAACATGTTTCACTGCAGACACTGCTTTGTCATCCAAACCCATTTTAAATGCCAAAAGCTGATGCAAAACTCAGGTACTGGAACAGTGAAAAATGAAAATTGTATGACTTGTTTTGCAATGATATATTAAAACAGGATCTAAGATCACATGAGAGGTGTCTGGTAGAAAATTTTGAAATTCACCTGTGCAGAATGCTTTGCAGCAGTTAATAGGTTGTAGAGTTCCTGTGGCTAACCTTTTAACCTTGGAAAATAAATCTGGAAGTGGCAGGTGCCCAAGCAGTGTCCCTATCTATTGTCAATTATTAGAAAGTATCTTGTATTACCTGTGCGTTGTAGGTTGCAAAGCTAATGCTGATAAGAAAAAGGATGCTCACATGTCACGGAGGTACTAATGTGGTTCTGGTCTGTGTCTGGTACCAGACAAGCAGCAGCCTGTCCTCCTGAGTGATACACATTACTTTTAACAGGGTGTGTTTCCTTTAGTCCAGTGCCACACTATGTTGTGGTTTAAGCCCAACCGGCAACCCAGAACTACTCAGCCACTCGCTCACTCCCTCCGCTCCTGGAGGGATGGGGAGGAGAATCGAAAGAGCGTAACTCCCATGGGTTGAGATAAGAACAGTCCAGTAACTAAGGTATAACACAAATCACTACTGCTACCACCAATAATAATAATGATAAGGGAAATACAAGGGGAAGAGAATAAAACTGCTCACCACCTGCCAACCGATACCCAGCCTGACCTGAGCAGTGATCTAGCCCTTCTAGGTAACTGCCCCCAGTTTATATAGTGGGCATGACGTGCTGTGGTATGGAACACCTCTTTGGCTAGTTTAGGTCAGGTGTCCTGTCTCTGCTTCCTTTTGGCTTCTTCTCCTGCCTGGCAGAGCATGAGACTCACAAAGTCCTTGGTCAGACTAAACATTACGGAGCAACAACTAAAAACATTGGTGTTATCAGCGCTGTTCCCAGGCTGAAAGTCAAAACCACAGCACTGCACCAGCGACTAAGAAGGAGAAAAATGATTGCTACTTCTGAACCCAGGGCAGTATCCACTCCTTATTCCATACCATTAACGTCATGCTCAGATCCCACATTTTCAATATACCATCATTGTTATCTCGTATATATAGAATCATAGAATCATAGAATAGTTAGGGTTGGAAGGGACCTTAAGATCATCTAGTTCCAACCCCCCTGCCATGGGCAGGGACACCCCACACTAAACCATGTCACCCAAGGCCTCATCCAACCTGGCCTTGAACACCGCCAAGGATGGAGCACTCACAACCTCCCTGGGCAACCCATTCCAGTGCCTCACCACCCTCACAGTAAAGAATTTCTTCCTTATATCCAATCTAAACTTCCCCTGTTTAAGTTTGAATCCGTTACCCCTTGTCCTTTCACTACAGTCCCTGATGAAGAGTCCCTCCCCAGCATCCTTGTAGGCCCCCTTCAGACCCTGGAAGGCTGCTATGAGGTCTCCACGCAGCCTTCTCTTCTCCAGGCTGAACAGCCTCAACTTCCTCAGCCTATCTTCATACGGGAGGTGCTCCAGTCCCCTGATCATCCTCGTGGTCCTCCTCTGGACTTGTTCCAGCAGTTCCATGCCCTTTTTATGTTGAGGACACCAGAACTGAACACAATACTCCAAGTGAGGTCTCACAAGAGCAGAGTAGAGGGGCAGGATCACCTCCTTCGACCTGCTGGTCACGCTCCTTTTGATGCAGCCCAGGATACGGTTGGCTTTCTGGACTGCGAGTGCACACTGAAGCCGGCTCATGTTCATTTTTTTCATCGACCAACATACATATATATATATATATATACAGCCACACAGAGGGAGAGAGAGATCACTCCTTAGTGCACGTACCAATCCCTATAAAGCTGCTAAGTTAATTCGGTCCACGATGTCAGGCTCCATCTCTTGTAACAGTCTTTCAGAGCAGGAGAGGCTGTGTGCAGTGTTGGATCTTTGCCTGCTGATGATACCACAGAACTCGTCTGGTTTCATCAAAGTTCATTCTTTGTTGGGATGATGGTTGGAGGGAAGTCAGAGCCAGTCGCTGGTGCCCTACAGACTTCTAGTTGATGGGCTATAAAAGTGCTACACAGCAGGCAACAGCATACAATTGAGTTCATTGGCTGTTTTCCCCTAAAACCAAATCCCCTTGAGGTATACATCGGACTTCCCTATCCCCGCATTACCCACCAAGTATATCCGGGTCCCTGAGCAAAAGCAATCTCACGAGTGGGTTTACCTGAAGCAGGAATAACCCAGACTGTCTTCCCCAGCAGATTCTTTATGTACACCACAGGAACTTTGTCCCCTTCTACAGTAGGTAAAAGTTCTGACTAAGCTGGGCCAGCCCTGTTGGCAGATCCTCTGGTGTTGACCAACCAGGTGGCTTTTGGTAAGTGTGTATCCCAATGTTTGAAAGTCCCACCACCCATTGCTCTCAGTGTAGTTTTTAACAGCCCATTGTACCATTTGATTTTCCCATTTGATGTGATATACCCACTCAATGCCATGCTCTTTGGCCCAAGTGTCTATAAGGTTATTCCGGAAATGAGTCCCATTGTCTGACTCAGTTCTCTCTGGGGTGCCATGTCGCCACAAAATCTGTTTCTCAAGGCCCAGGATAGTGTTCCGGGCAGTGGCATGGGGCACAGCGTATGTTTCCAGCCATCCGGTGGTTGCTTCCACCATGGTAAGCACATGGCGCTTGCCTTGGCGGGTTGGTGGGAGTGTGATATAATCAATCTGCCAGGCCTCCCCATATTTATACTTCAGCCATCATCCTCCATACCAAAGAGGCTTTAACCGTTTGGCTTGTTTAATTGCAGCACATGTTTCACCCTCATGAATAACCTAGGCAATAGTGTCCATTGTTAAGTCCACCCCTTGATCACGGGCCCATCTATATGTTGCATCTCTGCCTTGATGACCTGAAGTGTCATGGGCCCACCGGGCCAAAAATAATTCACCTTTATGTTGCCAATCTAAGTCCATCTGAGCCACTTCAATCTTAGCAGCTTTATCCATTTGTTGATTGTTCTGGTGTTCCTCAGTGGCCCGACTCTTGGGTACATGGGCATCTACCTGGCGTATCTTCACCACCAGGTTCTGCACCCAGGCAGCGATATCTTGCCACAGTGCCGCAGCCCAAATGGATTCACCTCTGCATTGCAATTGCTCTGCTTCCATTGCTGCAACCACCCCCACAGGGCATTTGCCACCATCCATGAGTCAGTATAGAGATAAAGTACTGGCCACTTTTCTCGTTCAGCAATGTCCAGGGCCAGCTGGATGGCTTTCACCTCGGCAAACTGACTCGATTCACCCTCTCCTTCAGCAGTTTCTGCAGCTTGTCGTTGAGGACTCCATACGGCTGCCTTCCATCTCCGATGTTTTCCCACAATACGGCAGGACCCATCAGTAAACAAGGCATACTGCTTTTCACTTTCTGACAGTTTATTGCATGGTGTGGCCTTTTCAGCATGCATCACCTCCTCCTCTGGTGACATTCCAAAATCTTTGCCCTCTGGCCAGTCCATGATGACTTCTAGAATGCCTGGACGACTGGGATTTCCTATTCGAGCTCGTTGTGTAATTAGTGCAGCCCATTTACTCCATGTAGCATCAGTTGCATGATGTCTAGAGGAGACCCTGCCCTTGAACATCCAGCCCAGCAGGGGCAACCTGGGTGCCAGGAGGAGCTGTGCTTCAGTGCCAATCACTTCTGAAGCTGCTTGAACCCCTTCATAGGCTGCCAGTATCTCTTTCTCAGTTGGGGTATAGCTGGCCTCAGATCCTCTGTATCCCTCCTGATCCTCTGATCACTCCTTGACTCTCCAGTCTACGGATCAGCTTATGGATGGGAATCAGGGAGTCTCGGTTGGTGCGATATTGCCGACGGTGCACTGTTGTGATCGCGATTGGCACTTGTTGTTCTTTGACCTTCAGCAACCCCACAACAGAAGGATCCTCTGAGAGACCAGGCAAGGTGCACAACTGCCCAATTTCCTCAGTCTCCAAAGCAGCAATACTAAAAGCCCTTTTGAATCTTTGAAGTACCCTCTCCTGAGGTAGTCTATACCAAGGATGCATGGAGCCTCTGGACCAGTCACAATGGGGTTCTTTTGCCATTTCCTCCCAGTCAGGCTGATTTCAGCCTCCAGTACAGTCAACTCTTGCGATCCTCCTGTCACTCCAGAAATATAAATGAGTTCCATCCCTTGACAGCTTGATGGCATCAGGGTACACTGTGCACCAGTATCTACTAGAGCCTTATACTTCTGTGGAACTGATGTGCCTGGCCATCTGATCCACACAGTCCAGTAAATTCAACTGTCTCCTACCTCCACTTGGATGGAGGCAAGGCCCCTCTAATAGTCATCACATTGGTCACTTGCGTCTTGTTGACAGGGATTAGTCTTTATCACAGGAGCTGGAGTAAAATCAGGTCTTCTACTCCATCTGGGAACCTGCTCACCAGAGACTGAAGCCGCAGCTCTCATGGGATGATTAGTCTTGACCCTTGTTCTCCTCTTCAGTTCATGCAACCCATTTCTCCAGAGCTGAAGTAGGTTTTCCATCCCACTTTGTCATGTCTTCTCCATGATCCCGCAGGTAAAACCATAGGGTGGCCCGTGGCGTATACTTCTATATCTTCTCTCTTGAGCAGTAGGACACCTTTTGTTAATAGCTGAGATGTGGGCTGGTACACATGGGGAGCCGGATAAATCAGATAGATTGTCTCTTAATTGTTTGAGGTCCTGGGACAGTTTTTCCACAGCTGAGATGATGGAAGGGGTGAGATTGTTTTCGAACTCTCGAAGTTAATGAATCATTTAATCCACTGTTGGTGGTGCTATGTCATTCCAGGTTACTGATGCCAATGAGTGGGCATATGATGACGGTGCATTCCATGTAAATTTCCGTCACATGGGTTGTGTACATTCAACTTCATCTGTATCTATGGGTGCATCCCTGGCATCCGGCCTGTGATAGGTCATCTCTACAATGGCTGATTCCCTCAGAGACTGAATACCTTTCTCTATTGTGGTCCAGTTGGCCAAACGACTCATAACATCATCCTTGTATGGAAACCTTTATTTCACAGCTGCCAGGAGCCACCTCCAAAGGCTGAGGGACCGTTTCTCTCTTGCAATTTCTTTGTCAATTCCTCCTTCCCTAGCAAGTCATCCCAGCTGCTTGGCTTCCATACGTTCTAGTTCATGACTGTTGGCCCCATTGTCCAAACATCGGAGCAACCAGGTGATGATGTGCTCCCCTGGTTGATGGGTAAAATCTTTTCGCATGTTCCATGGCTTGGGTGAGGTCCCGGGTTGAGAAGTCACCTCTTCCTCTTCTTCCTCTGATTTATGTGATAATGGCTCCTGATCAGATGTGTGGAGTGAAGGTGATAAGATTTGCATGAAAAAGAGTTTGGGAATGAGCTCTGAGGCCTTGGTGCTTGAAAAGCCCTGAGGCGATGAGTTGGAATATTGAAGGGGAAAGCAAGCCTTGGGAGGATGGGCCAGGAGGTAGTTGTGGCAGGAATCTCAGCTGGAGGCCAGAGGATGTGGGGGTTGTGAGAGGGTCTGCAACATTGTGATTGGAGTATTTATCTGGAGAGTTTCACAGTGGCCAGTGAGATTGAATGTTGTATGTATGTGCAGGTTGGAAGGTACCGAACAATGGGATAAAAAGGGCTTGGTGATAATAAACGACGATTTGAGACTCTGCATCAATTTGAGTCCCTGCATCAATTTGAGTCCATGTTGTGAAATGCCACAATCAGATGCTGTCCCAGGTAGTAAGTGCATTGTTTCTTCCTCTTGCTTCTTCATCTTTCTTGCCTCTTTTTCCCTTTTACCCTTGCGTATGGGGGCAACCAATACTGGCACAAATTGATCCTCTGGTTTAGCTGCAGTGATTATCACTGTGGTTGAAGTGACTGCAGTATCTGTTGTCAGGGTTTGAGTAGCTACTGACTTGTCACTGGGGTTGGTGCAGCTGCCGTGCTTGGAGCTGGAGTAGCTGCACTGTCTGTTGTGGTCGGAGTTTGAGTAGCTGCTGTACTTGTCACTGGGGCTGGTGTAGTTGCTGTACTTGGAGTTGGAGTAGCTGCATTATCTGTTGTAGTCGGAGTTTGACTAGCTGCTGTACTTGTCACTACGATTGGTGTGGATGCTGTATTTGGAGTTGGTGTAGCTGCTGTATTTTGAGTTAGAGTAACTGCGGTGTCTGTTGCTTTGCTATCAGATCCAGAGACATTTTTTTCCCTTTGAAGGTGCTGGATAGTGTTGAATAGGGCTCTGTAAGCATAGGCCAAGCCCCAGCACGTTGACATGATTTGTCCCTCACTAGTATGACCAGGATGACAACACACCTCATTTAAGTGTTTTACTAATTTTTCTGGATTCTGCACTTGCTCAGCGGTGAAGTTCCAAAACACTGGAGAGGCACACCGGCCTAGATACTTGCCCATACTATCCCACACACCCTGCCACTCATGACTGTCCAGACTCAGGGAAAATCTCTTGGTCCTCCTATATCGTCATCTAACACTAGACAAGACCCAAACCCGACTCTGCTTGAAATGGTCATGGATAAAACACACTCTGCATGTGTGCCAGCATAGGGATCCCAATCACAATCAGCAGGCAGGTCTTAAGGGTACCTAAAGGCCATTCAAAACCTTCAGAACTCTCAAATGATGCTGTAAACGGTCTGGGTGGGGGGGATGCTGGGAAGGTAAGGGAATGTCTCCTTCACAGGCTGACCACCCGCGAAGGAAAAAAAAGATGTGTAATTGCTAAGCACTTCTATTATATACCTCCCAAAGTATAGAGATGGTGACCACACTGGGAACAAGCCAGATCAGTTTCATGATCAATGATTTTATTGTATTACAAGCCATTACCATAAAGTACAATGAAACAAGAACCTTAGCCCAAGGCCCCCAGCTGATAAACACTAACACAGCAAATACCTGCTGTAAGTAAGACACACTGAAACTCAAGAGCAACAACTTTGAGACACAATAAACCAGCATTGTGATGACTGACTATTAATCTGAAACAATGAATGCTTATCACAAATATGATTAGACACACTCTGATCAGATCTGTCATTATCTCAACCCTTCGAGCCTCACGCTGGGCGCCAAAAACAACTGTCGTGATGTGAACCCAGCCGGCAACCCAGAACCACACAGCCATTCGCTCACTCCCCCTGCTTCCTCTGCCCGCTCCTGGAGGGATGGGGAGGAGAATCGAAACAATGTAACTCCCACAGGTTGAGATAAGAACAGTTGAGTAACTAAGGTATAACACAAACCACTACTGCTACCACCAATAATAATGATGATAAGTGAAATAACAAGGGAGGAGAATACAACCGCTCACCACCAGCTGACTGATAACCAGTCTGACCCAGCAGTGATCTAGCCTTTCTAGGAGACTGCCCGTAGTTTATATACTGGGCATGACGTGCTATGGTATGGAATACCTACTTGGCTACTTTGGGTCAGGTGTCCTATCTCTGCTTCCTTTTGGCCTCCCCTCCTCCTTGGCAGAGCATGAGATTCACAAAGTCCTTGGTCAGACTAAACATTACTGAGCAACAACTAAAAAAATCAGTGTTATCAGCATTGCTCCCAGGCTGAAAGTCAAAACCACAGCACTGCACCAGCTACTAAGAAGGAAAAAAATGACTGCTACTGCTGAACCCAGGACACCTGTGTTCATCCATTCTTTGGGTTTCCACAGGATAGCCAAAGACCACATCTGTGACACTAGGGAGGCTCAAAAATCAAGCTGTCAGCCTGAAGCAGGATGTGCTCCTGAACTACATGGTTGCAAATCGTATTTACGTGGGCAATACCTGCTCATGTCCTTGTGATTCCCCCCACTCCCAACCCCACTCCTCCCCCAAATACTAGTGTTTAAAAATGCCTGTGTTATTTCTTTTGGAGAAACAGAACAAAGACAAGAGCCTGGGAACAACGCTCCATTAGGAGTCCATCTGGCCCAATGCTCCCTCTCCAGTGGCACCCCATACGTGTTGAAAGGAGAGTAGATGAGGAGTGCAGGTCTACTTGTGTCAGGGTCCTGAGGGTGTTCACAGGCCTCGATGCCTGGGACTGGCTCCCCTTTGAGACCTTCATTGCAGATCCCTTCAGGCTTACGTCAGAGCTTGTCATGCACAACTATATGCTTGTCATGCACAACTCTATGCATGTCATTGCATAGCTGTTCTATTCTGTTCTGTTCTATTCTGTTCTGTTCTGTTCCATTCCATTCCACAGCATTCCATTCCATTCTATTCCATTCCATTCCAATCCATTCCATTCCAATCCCTGCACTCCTGATAAGTGGTATGATGATGTGAATGTTATTTACCTAAAATGCCAAGGGGTTTTAACACCAGAAACCCTTGCAAAGACACAAAGCAGACACAAATCAGGTTACAGGTGGAAAGATTATTTTATTTTTTTATAAATAAAGTTTTTTTATTTATCTGTGTTTAGTTTATTTTAGTTAATTTTAATCTAGTTTAGTTTAGATTTTATTTCCTTTTCCTAAATCTAGTGGGTAATACACCCCTACCAATTCTAGTTCAGAGCTAATATGACCATCACTCATTTTAATGGTTGTCTAGACCTGGTGTATTGTGGTGGCTTTTTGTCAAAGGAAAAATTTTAAATGGAAAGATTAAACGACAGTTGTACATCCTACAAGCATACAAGGAGAGCATATAATGCCATACATTTTGCTATGTTTTAATCATCACCCGCCTATAGAACAGGATCATAATAAAAACTTGATGATGTACAAAAATGGGGGTGGGAGTGCGGTGGGGGTTGCGGAGGTGGGATTATTTCCTAAGTTTGAAATATTTGGATGCTTCACTTAGATGGTTAGTTATCTTAATCTTCCTGGTTAGTTGGAAGAGAAACTTCCCCAAGAGCTGTTTCTTAAATTTCCATCTGAAATAATTATGCAAAGAAGCCTTTCTCCTTTACTACTATTAAGATTGTCTGAAAACTGTTGCCTCTCATGGGATGACACCTCCACACTATATCTAGCAATGGCTGCAAACAACATTGTCGTCCAAAAAGTGGCAAGAGTGTTTCAAGCATAGAAAGTAACTGCACATGAGAAGGTTAAGGCACAACATGGTAGAACTGGGATCATTCTATTTTAATTCAAAGCATTGTGCACATGTGATTATCCCCAACCCTAGAAAACTAAAATGATGTGCACACTGCTTTTGCACGAAGCAAATAAACCTGAACAAAGCTGCACAGTGCTGTAACTGGGATGCTTCTGGTATTAGAGAAGATTCTGGGCTGCCAGGATGTGGCAGTGGGAGATGACGGTTGGTTGCACAGAGTAGGGCTTTAAGCCTTGGAAACTTTAAACCCAGTGTTATTAATGGTGTGATCTTGTTTCTGATGTTTCCCCGTTGGCTAATTTATCCAAGAATCTTTTCTAAAATACCATCTTTTTCTTCTCACAAGCTCGGTATTAACAATGTAGGACATAATTGTGCTGGCAGAATGGATATAAAAATAAATGGGTCTCTGTCAAGTCCAGTAATCAAATATCTTGCATAATTTAGTTTAAATTACTACATGTCTATACTTTAGGTTTTATGCTATAGCTTGTTATTGAGAAACTCCTTCTGGTGCAGTCTCTTTTAGTGAATATAGTCACGGAATTATTGCATTGCTGTCTTTCATGTGCTGCCCTGTTGACTCAGCTTAATTTCAGACACACTTAGAACACTGAATTAAGTATGAAAATGCGGTTATAAGTGAACAGTCATCACTAGTTCATTTTAATGATCGAGTTATCTTTTTAAATAATCTGCTTATCTTATTTTTGTCTAGCTATGAAAATGTCCAAGTGATGCACTAAGTCAAGACTAGCTAGTTATTGCTACGTATTGCATCTCAGTCTGATTTGTTGATGGATATGAGAGATGACAGTTTTTAAAGGAAAAGTAATACATATATTTAATGGGGTTTATATATTTTAGCTTTAGTACATACTTTGGTTTCATGGCATTTTCTGTATCTATGATATGATTTTTGTTTCATTTGAAATACTGATACTGGCCTGCAGCTCACATATGATTCATGGTAGCAAAAATACCGATTTTCAGAAACATATGTTCCCTAGTACTAGTAAGATGTGTTACAGACTATATAATAACCTTACGAGAAAAAATCTCAGCATGCATTTAATTGTTCAGTTGAGGTTACTCAGTATGCATGCCCTTTTTTTTTTTTTTTTTTTTTTTTTTAATACTGTACTATTGTTCCTGCTCCGGCAGGGGGATTGGACTAGATGATCTTTTGAGGTCCCTTCCAATCTCTAGCATACTGTGATACTATATTTTTCTTGTATTATTCCCCAACTCCTTCTGATCCAGCTTTCCTTAATGAATCGAGCTTTAGGATTATTGTACAGTATTCTCTTGAGAGTCATCATTCTAGCTTGAATTTGTATAAGATTACATTTAGAAAACTGAGCTAGGCATGGAGATGTCTTTAAGAGATCTCATCAGTTTTATACCTGCATCTATCTATACCTTTACCTCTACTAGAAAATCATTAATTCTTTCGGTGACCCTTACAGAATAAGTACTATGACAATACTGAAAATAAGAAAAAGTTATTGCAAACAATAATGAATGGAGGATAGAATATTAACAACAAAAAGTCCATTTACACCAAATAAGTTGGTATTTGGCTCCTGGATTCAGAAAAGTCAAGGACAACTGCCCTGTCCTGATGTAGCTGTCTTTTACATGGCCAGTGTTGTCGTGGTTTAAGCCCAAGCTGTAAATCAGAACCACGCAGTCTACTGCCCCCCCCCCTCCCCCCCCCCCCCCACCTTTCTTCCCTCCGCTTCTGGAGGGACGGGGAGGAGAATCAAAAGAATGCAGCTCCCACGGGTTGAGATAAAGACAGTCCAGCAACTAAGGTATAACACAAATCACCACTGCCTCCACCAACAATAACAACGACAAGAGAAATAACAAGGGAAGAGAATACGATACCGCCCGCCGGAAAAGACAGCCCGACCGAAAAGGGGACGTGCCCTTCCGGGTAGCTCCCAGTTACATCCCCTGGCATGACGTGCTGTGGTATGGAACACCTCCTTGGCCAGTCTGGGTCAGGTGTCCTGTCCCTGCTTCCTCCCGGCCCCTCCTCCTCCCTGGCAGAGCATGAGACTCACAAAGTCCTTGGTCAGTCTAAACATCAGTGTTATCAGTTTTTTGTTCCCAGGCCAAAAGTCAAAAACACAGTGCTGCAACAGCTACTAAGAAGGAGAAAAAAAACTGACTGTCACTGCTGAACCCAGACAGTATCCACCCCTTGTTCCATACCATTCACGTCATGCTCAGATCCCACATTTTCCATATACCCTCACTCTCATCTCGGCGCACTGTTAGCTTAGTGCACGGACCAATTCCTATAAAGCTACTGAGTCCGTTCGGTTCATGATGTTGGGCTCCATCTATTGGAACAGTCTTTCAGGGCAGAAGAAGCTGTGTGCAGTGTTGGATCGTTGCCTGCTGATGCTGATCATTCCTTTACTGTAGAACTCGTCTGGTTCTATCAAAGTTCATTCTCTGTTGGGATGATGGTTGGAGGGAAGTCAGAGCCAGTCGCTGGTGCCCTACAGACTTCTAGTTGATGGGCTATAGCAGGCAACAGCGTACAATTGAGTTCATTGGCTGTTTTCCCCTAAAATCAAATCCCCTTGAGGTACGCATCGGACTTCCCCATCTTCCCGCATTACCCACCAAGTATATCCAGGTCCCTGAGCAAAAGCAATCCCACAAGTGGGTTTGCCTTTACCTGAAGCAGGAATAACCCAGACTGTCTTCCCCAACAAATTCTTCATGTGCACCACAGGAACTTTGTCCCCCTCTACAATATGTAAAAGTTCTGACTGGGCTGGGCCAGCCCTGTTGGCAGATCCTCTGGTGTTGACCAACCAGGTGGCTTTTGGTAAGTGTGTATCCCAATGCTTGAAAGTTCCCCCACCCATTGCTCTCAGTGTAGTTTTTAACAGCCCATTATACCGTTCGATTTTCCCAGAGGCTGGTGCATGGTAGGGGATGTGATATACCCACTCAATGCCATGCTCTTTGGCCCAAGTGTCTATAAGGTTATTCCGGAAATGAGTCCCGTTGTCTGATTCAATTCTTTCTGGGGTGCCATGTCGCCACAAAATCTGTTTCTCAAGGCCCAGGATAGTGTTCCGGGCAGTGGCATGGGGCACAGCGTATGTTTCCAGCCATCCGGTGGTTGCTTCCACCATGGTAAGCACATGGCGCTTGCCTTGGCGGGTTGGTGGGAGTGTGATATAATCAATTTGCCAGGCCTCCCCATATTTATACTTCAGCCATCGTCCTCCATACCAAAGAGGCTTTAACCGTTTGGCTTGTTTAATTGCAGCACATGTTTCACCCTCATGAATAACCTAGGCAATAGTGTCCATTGTTAAGTGCACCCCTCGATCACGGGCCCATCTGTATGTTGCATCTCTGCCTTGATGACCTGAAGTGTCATGGGCCCACCAGGCCAAAAATAATTCACCTTTATGTTGCCAATCTAAGTCCATCTGAGCCACTTCAATCTTAGCAGCTTTATCCATTTGTTGATTGTTCTGGTGTTCCTCAGTGGCCCGACTCTTGGGTACATGGGCGTCTACCTGGCGTATCTTCACCACCAGGTTCTGCACCCGGGCAGCGATATCTTGCCACAGTGCAGCAGCCCAGATGGGTTTACCTCTGCGTTGCCAGTTGCTCTGCTTCCATTGCTGCAACCACCCCCACAGGGCATTTGCCACCATCCATGAGTCAGTATAGAGATAAAGTACTGGCCACTTTTCTCGTTCAGCAATGTCCAGGGCCAGCTGGATGGCTTTCACCTCGGCAAACTGACTCGATTCACCCTCTCCTTCAGCAGTTTCTGCAACTTGTTGTTGAGGATTCCATACGGCTGCCTTCCATCTCCGATGTTTTCCCACAATACGGCAGGACCCATCAGTAAACAAGGCATACTGCTTTTCACTTTCTGACAGTTTATTGCATGGTGTGGCCTTTTCAGCATGCATCACCTCCTCCTCTGGTGACATTCCAAAATCTTTGCCCTCTGGCCAGTCCATGATGACTTCTAGAATGCCTGGACCACTGGGATTTTCTATTCGAGCTCGTTGTGTAATTAGTGCAGCCCATTTACTCCATGTCGCATCGGTTGCATGATGTGTAGAGGAGACCCTGCCTTTGAACACCCAGCCCAGAACGGGCAACCTGGGTGCCAGGAGGAGCTGTGCTTCAGTGCCAATCACCTCCGAAGCAGCTCGAACCCCTTCATAGGCTGCCAGTATCTCTTTCTCAGTTGGGGTATAGCTGGCCTCAGATCCTTTGTATCCCCGACTCCAAAAGCCGAGGGGTCGACCTCGAGTCTCCCCTGGAGCTTTCTGCCAGAGGCTCCAGGTAGGACCATTCTCCCCAGCTGCGGTGTACAGTACATTTTTTACATCTGGCCCATTCCGGACTGGTCCAAGGGCTACTGCATGAACTATCTCACGTTTAATTTGCTCAAAGGCTTGTTGTTGCTCAGGGCCCCATTTAAAATCGTTCTTCTTCCGGGTTACATGATAGAGAGGGCTTACAATCGAACTGTAATTTGGGATGTGCATTCTCCAGAACCCCACAGCACCCAAGAAAGCTTGTGTTTCTTTCTTATTAGTTGGTGGAGACATTGCTATTATTTTGTTGATCACATCTGTAGGGATCTGGCGACGTCCATCTTGCCATTTTATTCCCAAAAATTGAATCTCCTGTGCAGGTCCCTTGACCTTACTCCGTTTTATGGCAAAACCAGCTTTCAGCAGGAGTTGGATTATTTTCCTCCCTTTCTCAAAGACTTCTTCCGCTGTATCACCCCACACAATAATGTCATCAATGTACTGCAGGTGTTCTGGAGCTTGCCCCTGTTCCAGTGCATTCTGGATCAGTCCATGGCAGATGGTAGGGCTGTGTTTCCACCCCTGGGGCAGTCGGTTCCAAGTGTACTGGACGCCCCTCCAAGTAAAAGCAAACTGTGGCCTGCACTCTGCTGCCAAAGGAATTGAGAAGAATGCATTGGCAATATCAATCGTGGCATACCACTTGGCTGCCTTTGACTCCGGTTCATACTGAAGTTCTAGCATGTCCGGTACAGCAGCACTCAATGGTGGTGTGACTTCATTCAGGCCACGATAGTCTACTGTTAGTCTCCACTCTCCATTAGACTTTCGCACTGGCCATATGGGGCTATTAAAGGGTGAGCGGGTCCTGCTGATCACTCCCTGACTCTCCAGACTACGGATCAGTTTATGGATGGGAATCAGGAAGTCTCGGTTGGTGCGATACTGCCGCCGGTGCACTGTTGTGGTTGCGATTGGCACTTGCTGTTCTTCGACCTTCAGCAACCCCACAACAGAAGGATCCTCTGAGAGACCAGGCAAGGTGTACAGCTGTTCATTTTCCTCAGTCTCCAAAGCAGCAATACCAAAAGCCCATCGGTACCCTTTTGGGTCTTTGAAGTACCCTCTCCTGAGGTAATCTATGCCGAGGATGCATGGAGCCTCTGGACCAGTCACAATGAGGTGCTTTTGCCATTTCCTCCCAGTCAGGCTGATCTCAGTCTCCAGTACAGTCAACTCTTGGGATCCTCCTGTCACTCCAAAGATATAGATGGGTTCCACCCCTTAACAGCTTGATGGCATCAGGGTACACTGTGCACCGGTATCTACGAGAGCTTTATACTTCTGTGGGACTGATGTGCCAGGCCATCTGACCCACACAGTCCAGTAAATCCGATTGTCCCCTACCTCCACCTGGCTGGAGGCAGGGTCCCTCTAACAGTCATCACAACGTTGGACACCTAAGTCGTGTTGAAAGGGATTATTCTTCGTTATCACAGGAGCTGGAGTAAAATCAGCTCTTCCGCTCCATCTGGGAACCTGCTCACCAGAGACTGAAGCTGCAGCTCTCATAGGATGATTAGTCTTGATCCTTGTTCCTATTTTCAATTCATGCACCCGTTCCTCCAAAGCTGAAGTAGGTTTTCCATCCCACTTCGTCATGGGACGATGACTCCTGATCAGATGGTGGCCCGGGTGGTGAATACATTGTTTCTTCATCTTGCTTCACCCTTCTTGCCTCTTTTTTGCTTTTTCTCTTGCGTATGGGGGCAATCGATATTGGTACGAATTGGTCCTCTGGTTTAGCTGCAGTCATTATCACTGTGCTTTGAGTAGCAACTGTACTTGTCGCGGGGGGTGGTGTAGCTGCTGTGGTTGGGGCTGGGGTAGCTTCGCTATCTGTTGCAGTTGAAGTTTGAGTAGCGGCTGTACTTGTCGCTGTGGATGGTGTAGCTGCTGTGGTTGGAGCTGGGGTAGCTTCGCTGTCTGTTGCAGTTGAAGTTTGAGTAGTGGCTGTACTTGTCGCTGGGGTAGCTGCACTGTCTGTTGCAGTCGAAGTTTGAGTAGTGGCTGTACTTGTCGCTAGGAGTGGTGTAGCTGCTGTGCTCGGAGCTGGAGAAGCTGCGCTGTCTGTTGCTTCGCCCTCAGATCCAGGGACATTTCTTTCCTTTTGAAGGTGCTGGATAGTGTTGAACAAGGCCCGGTAAGCATAGGCCAAGCCCCAGCACGTTGACATGATTTGTCCCTCTCTGGTATGACCAGGATGACAGCACACCTCATTTAAGTGTTTTACTAATTCTTCTGGATTTTGCACTTGTTCGGTGGTGAAGTTCCAAAACACTGGAGGGGCCCACTGACCTAGATACTTGCCCATACTATCCCATACACCCTGCCACTCATGGCTGTCCAGCCTCGGGGAAAATCTCTCGGTCCCCCTATTTTGTCGTCTAACCCCAGACAAGGCCCAAACCCGACTCTGCTTAACTCTTGAGATCAGACGTAATGGTTGTGGACAAAACACACTCTGTATGCGTGCCAACATGGTGACCCCCATCACAATCAGCAAACAGGTCTCAACAATATTAAAAGGCCACTCAAAAACTTCAAAACTCTCAAACAATGTTGTAAACGGTCTGGGAGGGGCACTGGGAGGGTAAGAGAATGTCTCCTTCATAGGTTGACCACCCAGGAAGGAGAAAAAAGATGTATAGTTGCTAAGCATTTGTATTATATACCTCCCAAAGTATAAAGGTGGTGACCACACTGGGAACATAAGCCAGATCAGTTTCATGATCAATTTTTCTATTGTATTACAAGTCATTACCATAAAATACAATGAGACAATAACCTTAGCCCAAGCCCCACACTTGAAAAACACTAACACAGCAAATACCGGCTCTAAGTAACCTACGGCATATTGAGACTGTGAGATCAAAAACAACAACTTTGAGAGCCAATAAATCAGCATTGTGACAAGTGACTATCAATCCAAAACACTGAATGCTTATCACAAATACGGTTAGACACACTCCGGTCAGATCTGTCGTTATCTCAACCCTTCGTGCCCCACGTTGGGCGCCAAAAAGAACTGTCGTGGTTTAAGCCCAAGCTGTAAATCAGAACCACGCAGTCTACTGCCCCCCCCCTCCCCCCCCCCCCCCCCCCTTTCTTCCCTCCGCTTCTGGAGGGACGGGGAGGAGAATCAAAAGAATGCAGCTCCCACGGGTTGAGATAAAGACAGTCCAGCAACTAAGGTATAACACAAATCACTACTGCCGCCACCAACAATAACAATGACAAGAGAAATAACAAGGGAAGAGAATACGATACCGCCCGCCGGAAAAGACAGCCCGACCGAAAAGGGGACGTGCCCTTCCGGGTAGCTCCCAGTTACATCCCCCGGCATGACGTGCTGTGGTATGGAATACCTCCTTGGCCAGTCTGGGTCAGGTGTCCTGTCCCCGCTTCCTCCCGGCTCCTCCTCCTCTCTGGCAGAGCATGAGACTCACAAAGTCCTTGGTCAGTCTAAACATCAGTGTTATCAGTTTTTTGTTCCCAGGCCAAAAGTCAAAAACACAGTGCTGCAACAGCTACTAAGAAGGAGAAAAAAACCTGACTGCCACTGCTGAACCCAGGACAAGTGTACACGACCAGCAGTAATTTACTTCCACCTTTAATCTGGGTGATTGTCCTGGGTTCAGCAGCAGCAGTCACTTTTTCTCCTTCTTAGTAGCTGGTGCAGCTCTGTGGTTTTGACTTTCAGCCTGGGGATAGTACTGATAAAACCGATGTTTTCATTTGCTGGTCAGGATGTTTACTCTGACCAAGGACTTTGTGAGTCTCATGCTCTGCCAGGGAGGAGGGGAAGCCGGGAGGAAGAAGAGACAGGACACCTGACCCAAACTAGCCAAAGAGGTATTCCATGCCACAGCACGTCATGCCCGGGGATGTAACTGGGAGTTACCTGGAAGGGCACGCTCTGCTCAGTCGGACTCGTTTTCGGCGGGTGGTATCGTATTCTCTTCCCTTGTTATTTCTCTTATCATTATTATTATTGGTGGCAGCAGTACTGATTTGTGTTATACCTTAGTTACTGGACTGTTTTTATCTCAGATTGTTAGATTCTTTCGATTCTCCTCCCCATTGCTCCGGGGAGGAGAGGGATAGAAACCGTGTGGCTGACTTGCCAACTTGCTTAAACCACGACAGTGATGAGGCCCAGTTCTGAGGAGCAAGTAATGTTGCTTCTGTTTCCCTTCAGATTCTGTAATGAATCATAGAATAAGTAGGGTTGGAAAGGACCTTAAGATCATCTAGTTCCAATCCCTCTGCCACAGGGATATGAAAGACACTTTAAAACCTGTCTAACTCATCTTTGCCCCCCATCGTACAAATATAACTAGCAGAACTAGAACATCGTAGCTGAATTGCTGTGATGGTTCAGAGCATATACTTAGCCTATCTCAGCAGTTTGCTCTCTCATCCACTTTATCTACTTAAGATTAATTTATGTTTTACTTTTACACACGATTCAGACGACAAAATTTGGTTGTGCCAATGCAGGGAGATATGTTACTCTATATTATTGGAAGTATTTCAAAATACCAATCAAACAGAAAACCACTATGTTGATCTCTTTACAGACATCACTCTTTCCTGTTTGTCCCATTGCTACAATCCTGCATTTTTTTCAAAGGTAGTCAGAGAAACAGCAGCCACTGATAGCCTGAGGCTATTTGTCCCCATATAATGTCCATCCCGTAAAGGGCTTGAGTCAAATCCAAAGAACCACCTACTGTTATTTTCTTTCTTGCTTTAACCTCATATTCAGTCAGGCTGATAAAGTTGGGGCTGTTCAGCCTGGAGAAGAGAAGGCTGCGTGGAGACCTCATAGCAGCCTTCCAGTATCTGAAGGGGGCCTACAAGGATGCTGGGGAGGGACTCTTCATCAGGGACTGTAGTGAAACGACAAGGGGTAACGGGTTCAAACTTAAACAGGGGAAGTTTAGATTGGATATAAGGAAGAAATTCTTTACTGAGAGGGTGGTGAGGCACTGGAATGGGTTGCCCAGGGAGGTTGTGAATGCTCCATCCTTGACGGTGTTCAAGGCCAGGTTGGATGAGGCCTTGGGTGACATGGTTTAGTGTGGGGTGTCCCTGCTCATGGCAGGGGTTTGGAACTAGATGATCTCAAGGTCCCTTCCAACCCTAACTATTCTATGATTCTATGATTCTAAGGTGGCTGTAAGTCCAGTATTAGTTCTCCCATCAATTTTGCAGTCAGCTAAAAGACCCAGCTCTTGTAATTTCTGTGAGCTGGGACCACAGCTCAGAGGTTCATTGACCCTCTCCCCTCAGACCCTAACTAATGAGCTGTGCATCTTTATGTTTGCATATAATTTTGCAGAGGTTGATTGTCTATATGCACTTGCCTGGCAAGCAGCTGGTATTCTAACACACTATTTTATTTTTACCTATAGCTTTGTCTTGGAAAATTAGACAGTGAAAGCACTGAAGCACAAGCTTAAATCTGTCTCTATGGAGGAAAGCACTCAGACATGTGCTTAAATGTAAATATGTGCTTAGATCCTATCATTAAGTCAAAGAGAATCAAGTGCATGCTTCAAGTTAAGCATATGCTTATATCCTTTTTGCATAGTGATACCTTACTTAACTGGCACCTTAACCTGGCCAGAAAATTGCCACATTTCCTATGAAAGAAAGGTAATATTTCTGCAAAGTTCAAAGGCACAGTGTCAAATTTTTTGAGTTATAGGTCACTTAAAAATATGCTGATTTGAAATTTTAATTTCTGTCTTAGCTTTCTTTTCATCTGTTCAGCATAAAAAATGATTTGTTAGCACTCAAGATTTTGAGACTGGTCATTTACAGGGCTACAGTTAATACCTTGAACTGTTATAATGAATGATAAGTAAGTTTCTGGAAAAGATCTAAAATCTGATCATAGAATCATAGAATAGTTAGGGTTGGAAAGGACCTTAAGATCATCTAGTTCCAACCTCCCTGCCATGGGCAGGGACAACTCACACTAGACCATGCCACCCAAGCCTCTGTCCAACCTGGCCTTGAACACTGCCAGGGATGGAGCATTCACAGTTTCCCTGGGCAACCCATTCCAGTACCTCACCACCCTTACAGTAAAGAATTTCTTCCTTATATCCAATCTAACTTCCCCTGTTTTTTAACACTTTAAGTTACACCTTGTTCTATCACTACAGTCCATAATGAAGAGTCCATCCCCAGCATCCTTGTAGGCCCCCTTCAGATACTGGAAGGCTGCTATGAGGTCTCCACACAGTCTTCTCTTCTCCAGGCTGAAAAGACCCAACTTTCTCAGCCTATCTTCATACAGGAGGTGCTCCAGTCCCCTGATCATCCTCGTGGCCCTCCTCTGGACTTGTTCCAACAGTTCCATGTCCTTTTTATGTTGAAGACACCAGAACTGTACACAATACTCCAAGTGAGGTCTCACGAGAGCAGAGAGGCAGGATCACCTCCTTCGACCTGCTGGTCACGCTGCTTTTGATGCAGCCCAGGATACAGTTGGCTTTCTGGGCTGCGAGCGCACACTGAAGCCGGCTCATGTACATTTTCTCATTGACCAACACCCCCAAGTCCTTCTCCACAGGGCTGCTCTGAATCTCTTCTCTGCCCAGTCTGTAGCTGTGCCTAGGATTGCTGCGACCCAGGTGTAGGACCTTGCACTCGGCATGGTTAAACTTCATAAAGTTGGCATCAGCCCACCTCACAAGCATTTTGAGGTCCCTCTGTATGGCATCCCTTCCCTCCGGCGTATCAACCGAACCACACAGCTTGGTGTCATCGGCAAACTTGCTGAGGGCGCACTCAATCCCACTGTCCATGTCACCGACAAAGATGTTGAACAAGACCGGTCCCAACACTGATCCCTGAGGAACACCACTCATTACTGGTCTCCAGCCGGACATTGAGCCATTGACCACAATTCTTTGTGTGTGGCCATCCAGCCGGTTCTTTATCCACCAAGTGTTCCACCCATCAAATTGATACCTTTCCAATTTAGAGACAAGGATGTCATGTGGGACAATGTCAAACACTTTGCACAAATCCAGGTAGATGACATCAACTGCTCTACCCCTGTCCATCAGTTCCGTAGCCCCATCATAGAAGGCCACCAAATTGGTCAGGCAGGATTTCCCCTTAGTGAAGCTGTGCTGGCTGTCACCAACCACCTCCTTGTTTTTCATGTGCCTTAGCATGCCTTCCAGGAGAATCTGCCCCAAGATTTTGCCAGGCACAGAGGTGAGACTGACTGGTCTGTAATTTCCCTGAATCATCCATTTTCCCCTTCTTGAAAATGAGGGTTATATTACCCTTTTTCCAGTCATTGGGAACTTCACCTGAGTGCCATGATTTTTCAAATATGATGGCCAGTGTCTTAGCAACTTCATTCGCCAACTCCTTCAGGACCCAAGGATGGATTTTATGAGGTCCCATGGACTCGTGCACATTCAGGTTCTTAAGATGGTCTCGAACCAGATCTTCTCCTACAGTGGGCCTAGGGCCACATGATTTTCATGTTCAATACCAATTGCTAAGTCTTAAAGGTCATGTGAGCTCAATGTGGAGGCACACTTTATCTGACATTTGGTTGCCAGGAGGTTCTGCTCTTTGATAGAAGCATAGAACTGGGCTAGAGTGAGTTCTTAGCAGATCAGATATGTCATTTGCTCAATTCTTAGTCAGTTATAACTCCTTCAAAATAAATTAATTATCCATATTTGGAGGAGGTAGATGGTGATGAGTTTGCAATCACATTGGTACAAATGTCTGGGAACATATCCAATTCATATAGCTCTATGCTGTTCATATTCATGTAGTTTAATCACTCCTACTAATTTGTATCTGTGTCAAAAGTGTTTTTTTTTTTCTTTAATGCTGAGTTTGATAAGGATCTAAATAATGTGTGAATATGCTGGCTTCTTCTAATGGTTAGAATTAGAAGTACTAGAAGGACACTTTTATAGTTAAGAGCAAAGAAGACTGTGGGCAGAGCAGGCTAGAGCAAGGTGAGCATGGCACATAAGGAGCTCTTTTGATTTTGAGGCATATCTGTACTAGAAGAAGTCAATGGTAACTGTAGCTTTCATCACTACATCTTCCTTAGTGAGTGCAATGATTCTGGGAAAGTTCCGGACTAATGAGCCCAATCAGTACAGAAAGCTTTGCTTACACATAAGGAAACTCTGGTAGTCTTCAAAATCAGCTAGCTACGTATAAACTGCATCTTATGAATGGTCGTTTCTTGTGCTTAACTCTTGAACTGTAACTGGGCATCATCTAGAAAAGGATTAGTTAGCATAAGCCAAATCTGTACCAGGCACTGCTCTCACAGTTTAACAGCACAAATAATTGTGTTTCAGTGACTAGGAGGACTGTCTAGCAGGGTTCAGTTTACTGGCGTGTTTGTAGCCGATAGGGTAATTTTGTTGGCATAGCAATGTGGGAGATAATCCTCGCACTGTCCCAGGTTAAACTGAGTCGAGAAAATGTTTATTTTAAGTCCTATAAAATCTCTCTAATGCTCAGGGCTCTTCCTCCGTGAAGGAGGGGAAGTTATGGTAGCTGGTAAAATGCTTCTCCTCCAGAGTAACAATTTCTCCCTTTGCCAAAGGGGAAAAGTGCAAAATTTTTGAGTGTTAGAGCTCAGGTTCTCCTGTAGGTTGTTCAGGAATGGGAGGCTTCCTGTAGTCTACCACTCGGTTTGATGCAATAGCTGAAAACAAAACCAAGAGAAGGTGATTTGCATAGTCAGCTGGCCTTCCTGTTTAAGGTGGTTATATCTCGTCTAGGTACGTTTGAAACCCTCTGTGCTCAGACTGCAGTGACTGACTTTCAGTCCTCTCAGCCCCAAATGATGGGGGTTCACAGAATTTCTGTTATATTCCTTTGATTCCATTTCCCCTGCATCCCCAGCATTTTACCTAAAATTTGAGCTCCAAGAGGGAAGCATGATAAAGCAGCTTCCCCTTGAAATTATTCAGCACTGAGGAGTGCATCCCTGACACTGGAGGAACCACCAAAAGTACAGAAATTTGGATCACAGGTGGTGGAATAAAACAGTAATTCAATTGCTGATCTGAAGAGTTATAAATTGCTCCTGAACTCTCTCAATGAATCAAAAAATATTGCTACTTCGCAAATTTAGAGACTTTATGTGAGACGAAGTTCATTCATTAATGCATGAGAGGTGTTTAGACAAAACTGTGTTGAGTGGCAATGTGAAGTCAATGCCTCTATCAGTAGTAGCTTGTTAACTGTTTTACAGTGTCTCCTATAGTGTTTTCTCTGTCTTAAATTATGTAATTTTTTTTCTTTTAGAGAGATACCATCAGCAGGAGGCTCAGAAATGTCAACTGTAATTAAAAATGTAATTTTCAAAGGCATTTTGCAGTTTATTCACATGGTAAATGGTTTCCTACCCTCTGAACTTTCAGCCTGCTGAGCTGAAGAGTTAGACATTTTCTTAAAATACTTGCATTCTCTCACAAGCGTAACAAGGCACTTGTCAGCTGAACAAGTTGGCAATGAAAGGTTCAGCTAATGGTGTAGAGCTTGAAAACATAAAAAAGGGTTTTGTTTGTTCACCAGAGTTTTCATCCGTGTCAAATTGCTTACTGAAATTTTCATTCTGTTGTATTTTAATATTTTAGTCCTTTGTTTCTTCTCTTCCTCCTTTTCTACTTCAGATGTGCCTTTCTTGTTGCTCTATACAAATGAAAATACAATCCTATTAATCTTTAGTGCCACCTAAATCCATCTTTTCTATGGCCTCTGATGCCATAGGCCTGTTGGATAGCTGATTATACTTTAGATGTTTTCATTTTCTTGGTATCAGAAAACCTAACGATCTAAAACATTTTTTTCCTTGTGACATCTCTGTGAGGAAAGGAAATGCTATTATTAAATATTCATCACACAAGAGAGAAGCTGATTCCATAATCCAGTGATTAGGGCAGTCACCATGTTCCAGGTAACCTCAAGTTACTCGTTTATCATTACTCATGCAAAATAATTGAGCAGTTGGGCAAACTGCGTTACTCACAGAGAATAGCTTGTTTTGAGCTCCTCTGTGGGATGTGGAAGGTCTCAGGTCCAGCTTCTGCTCCACAGTGGGGTTTGAATCCTTATTTAGGACCTCTCATTTAGGGATAACTCCATCTTTATTTTCCCTGTACTCCCAGCTGCCTGCTGTTAGGTTCAATAAGGCTGGGCTTGCTCTTGCCAGAATGCACTAGCTCTGCTGTCTTGACTGACAAATGACAAGTTTTAGGATATTCTCCTGACCATTGTGAGAATCTGTTTGTGAAGCTTCAGGCTGAGCCAGATCCCTGAGCAGCTTAGGAGTTGTTGAGTGGTGTCAGTGATTAGGCAGATTTGGCAATGCAGACTGGCAGCATGAAGAGTTTTATGATATTAGGTGGGAACTAAGCAATGTTTTTGAGACCTGCTAGGGATTTACATGATAGATGGAGATATCTGCTACCTTGGAAGAATAAGGTAAGTAAGTCGATCAGGCTAAATCTCTTACCTATCTTGGGGCTTTATCTCATGATTGAATTGTATGGAGAGCTGGAGTTGAATGTTGGGGAGAGATATAAATGCAGTGTATTGTAACTTGAAGTAGGTGTTAAAGACAGATAATTTATTGCATTAACTGAATTAACAAAAAAAAAAAAAAAAGAGGGAGAGGGAAGAGACTCTGTAATTAACAAGAGCTACTGGTGATTACCATTAAGATTATTTGTTTATTGCTTTTCTTTTCTGGACTGTAATTTATCTTTGTCTTTTTAGATTTTACACTTTAGAGCAAAATTGTTTTCCCCTGCTTAGAAAATACACCACTGTAATGTAAATGAGTTTCTGTAAAATGCGGACTGTACACCTCTCGCTATCCTTTTAATGTGAAAGGTTAATACTCAAACCTCAAACATCAGTTGAGCATTTACAAAATCATTACCAAAATTGTATCAGACTATTCTCATGTCTTGTGGAAAGCTTGGTGTTTCTTATGTATGAAGCTCAGACTTTATGTGGGAAGACACCCAAAAATTCTGACCCTGCAGTGTGATGCAGGTATATAATGTTTTTTATTTGAAGTCATTGGCACTGCTAGAGCATCACTGGAGCCTAAAAGACAAGTTTCTTCTGAAATCTAGTACCCTGTGTTTTTCATATATATGCGTGTTCAATTTTCCTCTGGGAAGGCACAGTTCTTGAGGTTCACATAAATCACAGATTTTGCAGAGTGATTCAGATTTGCTCTGTGCCTATCAATCACTGCGGAGGTACCACTGGGCAGGAGTGATGCAACCCACTGGTCAATGAGCAGCAGTACGTTCATTAATGTACTATGATGGTTTCCTAAGAATAAATATTGGCTACCATATTGCTGCTGCCTCTAAAGGTCTGAAATGTATCAGTTCACCTTCTTTTACTTGCTCTTTTCCTATGGGGGACTTCCTTCTATCCTCCAGAACAGTTCTGCATGAGAATGCACTCTTGAGTATTGTACTTAGGAACAAAAAATATATCAGCCTGATTTCATGACTGTTCCACTTTCACTTGCTGTAGCAATAAACTAGGTTAAGGAAAAAGTTGACAGACAATTTTGCCTTGGAAAATGCCTTTCTTTCAAATGAATGTATCTAATTATGTTTATTTTCCCACAGAATAGAGAAGAAAAAAAGAAAAAAAGGGGGGTGGGGGGAGGAGTGAGTATCTTCATAATACTGCAGTGTTTTCTTTTAAGTACAGTATTTTAATTTTTGTTTTTGAAATTACTTTTGATTTTAAATGAGAATACAAAATGTGGGGAAAAAAAACCCCAACAAATTCCTGTCAGAATTTGCTTTGAGAGAGAACTGTGCAATGTTTGGAGCTTTTATCCTCATCAGGATGAATCTACCTTTTGAAAACCTGAAATCCTCCCCAAATTTAATTTGAATTCCCTGTGCAGTTCTCATTAGCAATAGATAATTGCCTAAACCAACAAAAGGCTCAGAAGGAATCACAGTATTTACTAATTGCATCTCGGACACTTTTTCCCCTCTAGTTGGCAATGGCAGAGCTGTTTCTTCTCCATCTGTAACTTTTCTTCCTCCTCTGCCCAGCTCCTTTACCTGCTGCCTGTATTCATGTTCTAAAAACTATTCCTGTAAATTGCTGAGACTATAACAACAAAGGTGAAAAAAAAAAAAAAAAAAAAGGGGGCAGTAAATATAAGAACCGGCCATGGAAACAGAACATGTTGCCATATATTTAAGAATTGTCAGTGCAGTTTTAAAGAACATTGATACTGATTTAGATTTTGCATTGTTTTTGCAATTTCAAGTTTCATTCTTCATTTGCATCAATGTACCAGAGAGAATAATCTATTCCACTCTTTCTCTTTATCTATCTCCTAATAATGTCTAGCTAAGAGGGCCTTTGAGGGCTTATCTTACCTCACAGTATCACAGTATCACAGTATGCTAGAGATTGGAAGGGACCTCAAAAGAGCATCTAGTCCAATCCCCCTGCCACAGCAGGAACACCTAGGTAAGGTTACACAGGAATGTGTCCAGGCGGGTTTTGAATGTCTCCAGAGAAGGAGACTCCACAACCCCCCTGGGCAGCCTGTTCCAGTGTTCCGTCACCCTCACTGAGAAGAAGTTTCTTCTCAAGTTTAAGTGGAACCTCTTGTGTTCCAGTTTGTACCCATTACCCCTTGTCCTATCATTGTTTGCCACTGAGAAGAGCCTGGCTCCATCCTCGTGACACTCCCCCTTTATATATTTATATACACTAATAAGGTCCCCCCGCAGTCTCCTCTTCTCCAAACTATAGAGACCCAGCTCCCTCAGCCTTTCCTCATAAGGGAGATGCTCCACTCCCTTAATCATCTTAGTTGCCCTGCGCGGGACTCTCTCCAGCAGGTCCCTGTGCTTCTTGAACTGAGGGGCCCAGAACTGGACACAATATTCCAGATGCGGTCTCACCAGGGCAGAGTAGAGGGGAAGGAGGACCTCTCTCGACCTACTGACCACCCCCCTTCTAATACACCCCAGGATGCCATTGGCCTTCTTGGCCACAAGGGCACAGTGCTGGCTCATGGTCATCCTGCCGTCCACTAGGACCCCCAGGTCCCTCTCCCCTACACTACTCTCTAACAGGTCGTTCCCCAACCTATATTGGAACCTGGGGTTGTTCCTGCCCAGATGCAGGACTCTACACTTTCCCTTGTTATATTTCATCAAGTTATTCCCTGCCCAACTCTCCAGCCTGTCCAGGTCTCGCTGGATGGCAGCACAGCCTTCTGGCGTGTCAGCCACTCCTCCCAGCTTAGTGTCATCAGAAAACTTGCTGACAGTACACTCAATTCCCTCATCTAAATCATTGATGAATATATTAAATAATATTGGTCCCAGTACTGACCCTTGAGGCACTCCACTAGATACAGGCCTCCAACTAGACTCCACCCCATAGACTACAACTCTCTGGCTTCTCTCCTTCAGCCAGTTCGCAGTCCACCTCACCACCTGATCATTCAGACCACACTTTCTCAGTTTAGCTATGAGGATGCTGTGGGAGACTGTGTCAAATGCTTTGCTGAAGTCAAGGTAGACCACATAAGGTAGACCACATCCACCGCTCTGCCATCATCCATCCACCATGTTATTTCCTCATAAAAGGCTATGAGGTTGGTCAAGCATGACTTCCCCTTGGTAAAGCCATGTTGACTGCCCCTCATAACCCTCTTATCCTTGACATGCCTTAAGATGGCATCAAGGAAAAGTTGCTCCATCACTTTCCCAGGGATGGAGGTGAGGCTGACCAGTCTATAGTTACCCGGGTCCTCCTTCTTGCCCTTTTTGAAGACTGGAGTGACATTTGCTTTCCTTCAGTCCTCAGGCACCTCTCCCGTTTCCCAAGACTTGGTAAAGATGATGGAGAGTGGTCTAGCAATGACTTCCGCCAGTTCCCTCAGCACCCGCGGGTGCATCCCATCTGGACCCATGGATTTATGGATGTCCAGATTGCTCAGCTGGTCTCTAACCCACTCCTCATCGACTAAGGCAAGCTGCTCCAGTGACCTGGCTTCATCTGAGGTCTCAGGAGTACCGGGCTCTTCAGGACTGCCTCCAGCAGAGTAGACAGAGACAAAGAAGGCATTCAATAACTCTGCCATCTCTGTATCTTCTGTCACCAGGGCACCCACCACATTCACCAGTGGGCCTACCTTGCCTCTGGTGTTAGTTTTATCAGCTATGTATTTGAAAAAGCTCTTTCTGCTGTCCTTGACCCCTCTTGCCAGATTTAATTCTAAGGAGGCCTTAGCCATCCTAGCTGCCTTCCTACATCTTCTAGCAGCAGCCTTATATTCCTCCCAAGTGGCCAGCCCCTCCTTCCATGACCTGTAAACTCTCCTCTTCCACTTGAGCATACCCAGCAGTTCCTTATTTAGCCACGCAGGTCTCTTGGCCCTCTTCCTTGACTTCCTACATGTCGGGATGCTCTGCTCTTGAGCTCGGAATAAGCAATTCTTGAATGCCAACCAAAGGATAACCACAGGAAAAGTCTCTGCACAGCCTGATGCACTTCTGCACTTTTGCATGCTCTTGCACAAACACACAGGCAGATGAACAGCCAAGAGAGAGTGCTTCTTGCACCCATTAAGGAATTAACAGGACACAATCTAGCTCTATATAATTAGTCAGCGATACTAATTCCCACTACAGTAATCACTATTATTAATGAGAGGAAGCAGCATAGTGGAAGATTAGCAAGCAAACCTTTTTGCCCAAAGGGTTTTGATGGTAACACCAGCTGCTGGTGTGTATTCCCTTAACTTCAGCCACGAGGTCAGTGTCACTGATGAGCCTTCTGGTGTGGGAAAGGATCAGGAATGCAGTTTACTCAATAACAGGAACAATATTTATTTTCTTCATGGTGTTGCTGTTGTTTTGTAGGGTACAGAGCCAACTAAAGAAACCTGCCAGTGAAAAGGAAAGTAAATAAAGCATCTGTGGAGTAGAAAGGGAAATTCTATATGGAAGAACCCAATGTTTTTTCTCCAAGAGCTGCTGTACACATCCACAATCTCAATGTATCTCTCTAGGATTACTGCAGGAGAGAGTGCAGAAGTGTTCTTCAGAGTTATGCTAAAGAAAATACCACTTATGGAAGTGCAAAAGCAACATAATAGGTAAAAAAGAATCCAGCCAGTGGAAGTAGAAGGGAAATGGATATAATGTATCACAATTTGTTTTCTGATGCAAGCATTGAAGATAGATTGCCTGTTCTGATACAATAGATGTGGGCTAGATTTCATCTCAGCACAGTGTATCACTGCTACTCAAGCAGCCACTGTAGGCATGCAATTACCTGAAAGACACATCTACAAAGTGATTCCAATGCAGAGAGTTGCCTAAGAGACTTATTATACTGTAATAATATAATTATGTAAACATTATACACTAGAAGTCTTATTGATCCTTGCTACCAAACATGACATCATTATTAATAAAAATGTAATGGAAAAGTAATAAATATGCAAAATAATAGCATATTAACCTAAATAACACCAACAAATTGCACAGCTTAGCATAAAATTGAAAACCACTAACCAAACACTGTGTGGTTTGTTCATACTAGGAGCAGTCAGGGATCATGCATAATGCAACAGTGCAACTGCTAACAACAGCCTCATGAAGATAATTTAAGCTAGAGCTGGACAAGTTCCAGGAAATCTGCCTAGAGAGTAAATGCTGAGCTCTTCTTCTCTTTTTAAGTAAAAGAGCTCTGAGTTTGGCTCGCTGTCCCAGGTGAGTTTTATTGTAAGGCAAAAGATCATTTTAAAAGTTAAAGAAAAAATGAACAGCTAATAAATAATACAAATATATATGTACATATTAAAAACCAAAAATGCAAACAAAAAACAACTAACCAAAAATAACAATCAAGCAAAAAACGTTAGAAGAATCCAGACAGCTTGGAAAAATGAAAAAAGTAAGGCAAGAAAAATGATGGAGAAAAGAGACAGCCAGTTGCCAAATGTTATTCATTAAATAAAAAGTATTACACTGCAGAAAAGGGTCCAGAGAATGTTAGACAACATCGCAAAGAAAGGTTAGACTAATACTGTTCAAAGCCAGCTTCATATTTTGTATCCCTCTGAGTTCTGAATATTTACAGCTTATATAGACAACATTTTTATATAAAAGCATTTCTTATAATTAGGAAGAGACACTACTAATGAGAATGAAAAGCATGCAGGTCAAGCAGAAATAATAGGCCTAATGCAGAAATTACTTTTGGAGTTTTGCCCTATGTTATGCAAGAGGTCAGACTAGCTCCTTCAAATGGTCTCTTCTGACCTCAGATTCTACAAAACTCAGATATTTTAGTTGGCAGAGGCTTTTCATCACTCTTAATCTCTTTTTTTTTTTTTTTTTTTCCTTTTTGCGATGGAAAGAGAGGAGAGGTACTTGAATTCTTAATTTTTTTTTTTTTTTTTTTTTTCCTAAGAATAGCATTAGTCTTTACAAGGATCCAGTGAGTCAAAAGCAGTGTAGAGAATCTGAGTCCCTGGCTTGGAACAGTGCCCTCAGCAAGGCTGTGATGTCCCATATCTAGAGATCCCAGCAGCTGTCGGAAGAACTTGCCATCAGAGGCAGAGCTTGCAAGGATGTCTCTTTTGTAAGCAATTCTAAGGCTGCAGGGAACATATTTTATTTTCATTATTTTTTTTTCTGTTTCCAAAACTTATCTGCTGAAATTTCAACTTAATGAGAAATATGAAAGGTTTAGCTTACTTGAGTGCAATCACCACACGCACACACACACACACTACAACCTAAATACCTTGCAAACCGAAATTCCTGTGATTTAGTAGCAAATGGATACACAGAAAATTCTTAACAGTGTTTCTATTATTTCCTAACTGTGAATTACCTAATAGCATTTGAAAGGTACATAAACCTTTCACTGAAACTAGCCTGAATTTGAAGTCTCAAACTAGAGGAGATTTGAAGAATTTCATAATATAATAAAGATTAAAAGTTATTTAGCACTTTTATTCAAAACACTGTGAAAACTTTAACTAGGTAATCATCATCCCTTCTTTGTGACATATTTAAGTGTTGGGGAACCCTCTGGAAAGTCAGCATGTGCTTGTTCATGATTGTTCCCTTAATGACATGACTCTGAATTCCTACTGTTCAGTATGATTTTATTTGTATGCAGTGTTTGCAACTCCCACAATTTTATTGCAATATTTTTATTGCAATATGTTCATGTTACATCCTTAACAATTAAATCTCTCGGTATCCCAGACTTTTGTAAGTTTTTTTCCAATATTCATCAGTCAGGAGGAGAGAACTAAAACACATCCTAAAGTCTTGGAACACAGAAGAAGAAAACAACCTCAAAATGTTTAAGTAGTCCTAATCAAACTTTGTGGTTTCCTAACAGCAAGTTCAACTCCCAAGGATTTGGGATTCTTCAGAACACTCAGACAATATATACACTGTTCTGCTCTACCGCTCAGTGTCAAGCTTCGACTTTACATATGCACAAAAGTGAAAGCTACTTCATCTTGTCACAGAACACACTGTCAGTGTGACAAGGGTAGGCTAAGGAACTGAGATACAGAGAAGTGAAATGACTGAGTACAAGAAGCTAGCCAGACCAGGGGCAAAGCAAGGCATAAAGCTCTGTTATGATTCTGAAACCAAAGTCCATCCAGAGTTCGGTTCTTTTTTTGAACAAAACATCAGTTTTCAGTTAGAATATTCATTTCATACTGATATATTAAGGACATAAAGACTGGCATTTCTCACCACTTGAGCATGGAGAGATCTTTTAGTTAAACATTAGTGCTCAATTCTATCACTTTAACTTCTTCCCCACTAGTGATTCAGAAATGAAACCTCTTTCAGAGAGAATTTCCCAGGCAGCAGGTGATATCCTGAGCTGCAACAATATTGGTGGTTTTGGCTGTTCTATGAGTCTTGCTCCTTCCCGAGTTCTTCTTGTTGGAGGTGGAAAAGAAAAAAGGAGGAGAAACATATTACACATCCTTAGTGTTCCTATTTAGTTTTACAAAAACTGCCATGGGTGTCTTAGGTTGATGTGCAGCCTTTATTCACAATATCCCCTACTGAGTCTTTCCTTAAAGTTCACATAATTTACATTGTTAGGAGTCTGGCACTGAATTCAGCAGACTGGAATAAGTCTTACAGAAGGGACTAGATAAGTGTATAAGAAATAATAGTAGGAACGAAGAAAGAACAGCTTTTATTTATCCTCCGTAAAAGAGGAACCAAGTGATAATTAAATGACATGACAGGTCATCGAGTTGAATGACAGGATCAGAAATATACCATGAATATATAACAGACGTAGAAGTACATAAATAAGCCGTGGAGCTTATTGCTAAAGGAGATCACTGGAGACCAAGAATAACCTGAGATTCTGGAAGGAATTACACTTTCCCAGAGATACTGACAGCACTTGCAATTCCGATAAAGTGACACAGCAGAGCCTGGAGCATCTGCAAGCCCAGGACATCTTCCCCTCCAGCCATCACTCATGAACATGCCCACTTTGCAGATGATGTCATTGCCTTTTGACAATCTATTTGAAAATATCAATTGGCATCAGATCTACTGGCCACACTTGGGCTCCTAGAGCCTGTCATGCTGAAAGAGACACCAAGCACCTTTGCCCTCAAGGACATGTGTTAGCTAAGGCTGCCCCCCCTGTCAGTCTCATCCCAGGGTGTAATTGGGTCTACTTTCAGTAAGCAGCTGAAGCAAGCACAAAAAGATGATTTTGGAAGGAATAGGAGCAAATACATCTAGGGGCGAATGGTGTTAAAAGATCAAGGAGGAACTCCTCGAGAATTTTCCTTCACTGGTTTTTGAGCTTTTGCTGAGTAACCAGACCAGATGGACCTTCCATTTGACCTGGGATTGCCATCTCTGTGTTTCTAAATGTTAATATTTGACAGAATGTTAATATTTGACAGAAAAATGTGCTGTGATTCCTTTACTAAATGATTTCTTTTATTAGCTTTTGGCCACAAATGTCCTCCTAAGTGCCAGGTATGTATGTGCTACAACAGCATGACATCCTTTTCTCCATGTGTTGGTGATCATTTTATCAAGACATGCAGTTTTTACAGAAAAGGACCAAGACGACTTCACCTTTTCTCCATCCACCTTTCCACATAACATATCGTAGCCTATTCGTCATACTTGCCACATCTGAGACAGGAACTGCACAATAGCTACAACATTTTAAACAGTAAGTTTGGTAACTTGCTCATTTCCTCTAAATCACAGGCAATTGCCATCCAGGAACTCAGAACCATAAAACGGTGAGATTTTATCTTGCAAAGAACAGAGATGGCACTCATCATCCTGCTGTTGGAATTTCTGTAGAATAAAAAACTAAGTTGAAAAGGAATAAAATTGTGTGTCTGCCATTACGGTCAATGCTCCTCATATAGATAACTAAATCCATAGGTAACATACATACAAATATATGTGCATATGTGTATGTGTGTGTATATATACGTATAAGTTCATGACTGCTATTTTCTTCTTTACTTTTAACAAAAGCACATCTTTGAGAGGGCAGGACAGCTTTCATTTAAACAAGGATTTCAAGACTAGACAGTGCAGTATTTGCTGTTTTGAAGCCCCCCAACAATGGAAGTAAATATACATTTGTATATTATTCTTTGTCATAGAGTTTATCTCCTTGGACTTCAGAACACAAAAGGAATAATTTGCAATAGGTACAGCTCCACTTTAGCATCTGAACAAACATGAATATTTCAGATAGTAAGAGCTAAATCTTACTATTTATTTCATCAGGAGTTTCAGTAATAACTCACAGAAGTATTAAATGCTGCATTTTAAACACAGTCTTAATTCTCATTTTCATAATTGTTTTCTGCTCTAAAAACAATTTTTCTTTTATGTATTGTAACATGAAAGAAGGTTTTCTTCCCCTTAGTCTAACTACCTGTTTTTCAGCGGAAACTGTGATACCTTGGTCCAGCTTTACTGACTGCTACAGCTGTTCAACTGCAACAAGAGCCAGATCTGGCTATTCAACAAGGCTTATTTATGTACAGTGGAGTGAGTGGATAATAAAACATCTGAGTGAAGAACTTACTCCAAGAGACAGATTTTTGTTTCCTGCATATTTGCTTAAATGAATTGTTACTAAGGTAATGTATAAGTACTATGGAGTGATCACTTGGAGTGATCATTACATTTAATGTTTTAGGTTTATTTTTTAACACAAATATGTGTTTTGAAATTTGGCAAGAAGGTGTTAGGCAAAATGCAAACCACAAGTTGTGGTGAAGCATTCTTTCTGTATTGAAAATTGTAAGGTCACACTTACAAAGAAGAAGAATAACAATAAGCGCTAGCAGCGTTTTACATGGCAACTGTTCATTCTAAATACAGTGCAAAACCTTTTTTAAGTCTTTTGTAAAACCAACGTTGCTGCAAACAGATAGCCATTAGTGTTGTAACTATGGATTGTACACTAAAATATACTCTAACCACATGGGACTTCCTTTTGGTAGAAAAGGAATATCAGCCTTTATTTGCAGCCTTTGAATGTAGCAAGGATCAAGAGAGATGATTCTTACTGCAGCAGAATCTGATGCAGCAGGTCTGGTTTGAAAGGAAGGGTCTACACCTCTTATGTTGGAATGTGGTAAAAGAGATCCAAAAAAGGAACATGCTCCTTCCTCCACCTTTGCTACTACAGCATGTAAGGGAAGAAAGAGGGGTCTGTCTGGTGGTTTTCCCACTACCACAAAAGAGTCCTTTAAGGACTGACAATTAACACTCAATCAAGACTACATTGGCATGGCTACTAACTGATGTCCAGAGGGAGACACTGTCAGCTGTGAATTTGCCTTTGTCTCTTTGCTCTTTTCCTCTCCTCTATGTCTAAGGAATGCCGCTGGCAATTTCTCCCAAATGCTTGTAGTAAATCAGGATGTAAGCAGACCCTCTATGGTCCTACAGAAACAGCCCTGTGTTCTTCAGTCTGTCTGCTAAGGAGCAGTGAAAGCTGTCACAGGGGAAAGTCCAAGTATGCACATGAAGGATCCCGTTAATTTTGCTACTGGCATTCACTCTTTTCTTCACTCTTCACTCTTACTATTCTGTCTTCCTCATCTTGAGGAAGAGCCTCTTTGGAAAACTAGCTTCCTCCTTGCCCTTTCCCAAATTATTTACCTCTCTTGCCCCATGCCTTTTTGGGCTTCCCCACTCCTATTTCTGAATTTCAGGCCACTTCTAGCACTGCTCTTCATGTAAGCCTGCACTGAAATTCATTGACATCTAGTACAAAGAATCCATCTCAAGACACTGCAGTACACGTTTCTTATGCATTGGCACAGAGCATTAAGGACAAAGGTGCATTGTACAGTAACATGATTGGTTTTATTCCCCTGTTTATATTCTAACAAAAGCTAGAAATCAGCTTTCAGCTCATTTCTCATCTGTCTTTTGCAAGCCTGCTTTGCAATATTTCCAAGGCTAGGCTGGATGGGGCTTTAAACAACCTGGTCTAGTGGAAGATATTCCTCAGCACCTCATAGGCACCTGAGCTCTTAGGATCCAATAGTGCTGCAGAAACTTTTGGCACAGTTTACTGCATACTTAGAAAGTCAGGTTCATACAGCCCTAAGCTACTCTTCCCCACAGACTGTACCAGCCAGATTTGATATATCACCCGTGTGAAAGTCATGCTGCTGTTTGAGGGTGAGACTGCTCCAGCAAGTATGCCAGGGAGCAACAGCAGCAGTTCTGCTCCTCAGAGAAGGATGAGTGAGGAGCTGAGGGTGACCACAGCACAGGCAGCACTGCTCCTGCCAGGGTACCCTCCTGCACTGCCTGTTCACCCGGGTATGACGATCAGGACAAGTGACCCAAGGCTGAGCGAAACTGGGGCTCCTGGACCACAGATCTGGCGGTAGAACCCCGCAGGCAGGTCAGAGCCAGCAGCCAGGGTTGTGGTGCCCTCAGGGCCATGACTAAATGCTCTGATTTCTGATAACCCCTTCCCTGTGTGCAGAATAAAGGTTTCTTTTCACCTGTTTCTTTTTCAGCTTTGCTTTTTGCCACTTGAGCTACACTGGCCACACACAGTGACTCTGATCAATTCAGAGTTTCTACCTATTCCTCTTCACTCTTCACCTCTGCTCTGAATCATGAAGGCAGCCACATGAACTTACTTACCTACATATCTAGACTGAAATTAGGCACAAGTATGTGCTTTATTCACCTCAGTGCTTCTGCCTACCAGCAAGGCTTTACTTACAAGTAGTTGAACAGCATCTGCAAACCCTATGATGCCACCGGCAAACCAGGAGGGGGCAAGCTCACTCTCTCATGCCCTCATGCTCCAGGAAGTCTGCAAAAGTGAAGGCATCCACAGCTAAATATATGCACCTTGCAGGCCCCATACTCCAGAAAGGAGATTTCTGCCCCTTTAGTAAGCAGCTTCAGTGGCTAGTAAGCTGTAGGTCATATGTTAGAGAGATAAATTAACCATATAGCTGGGTATAGAAACCCACTGCACCAAAAATTCACAGTGAGTAGATCATCATTCCCGTAACAACACATTAGCATTCCCCTTTCAGCAGTAGTCTGTCTTATCCCCATTTTTCATATCACACATCCTCTTTTGTAACACCTGAAAGCATTTCTTTACTGCCGTGAAAATATAAAAGACACCAGTATTACAATGCATGCTTATTTTCAGGCACCTGCACAATCTGATGTTTTGACATTAAAAGTCTCTAGCAATCATTTAGGCACTTGACAAAGACTGAATCAGCGCTGTCAAAGATTTATTGTTTTAAGTCCTTCCTATCAGACATCCATTCACTTTGCCAAGCAGTGTCTTTTAATAATTCTGTTCAGATTCTCAGCACTGCTGCTGTCACTGCTGTTCTTGCACTGTAAGTGCAATCAATAGCTGGATGGACAAAAATTAAATCATTTAATGGATTTTGGTTGAGTTGATTTAGGTCACAGGGTTGCCCAATGCTTCTGGCAGTCAACATTATTTCATACTCCTGCATTATCATAAAAATTCACATTTCCACTTTGTTGCTATCTTATGGTGTGTCATAGCAGAAGATGTGGGCTGGCTAGATAATTGTATAGAGTCATGAGAGAAGCCTCTGACATATCTGGTCAAAAGCCTAGAGGTTCCTTTTTACCTTCTTGCTTACTACTGCTAGCAGTCAAAATTGTTTATCTAAGCATGCTCCTTACTCTCACCAAAGAGGATCAGACCTGTTCTACAAGTGTGCAAGTTCATTTTTTTCCTCAATATAAGCCCTAGTATGCAATACAATCCTGTGACAGAGTACATTGGCCTTAGTTTCCATGCCTTACCATGAGAAAGGCAACATTTGCCAACCACTGTCCTGTGGGAAAAGGAAAGGCTGCAGCTGTATCTTCTCCTGATCAGAAAAAATGGAGTCATAATCCTGGAGTCATGATAAGCAGAATTACCACAAGTTCTCTAAATCCTAGCAGAGCATGCATTCTTGGGTGTTAAAATAGAGATGCCTGGAACTTACTGGAATTCGACTGTTGGAAGTTAGAATAAGACCATTCCCAGCCATGTGTAAATTCACTGGAACTGCTGCAAGTTAACCAATAGAACGAGAGTCATCCTTTTCCATCAGCTGGTTTGTCAGAATACAAGGGTAGTTTAAAGGCCTCTATCTTCTGGTATTGTTCACTGATGAAGCCAAAGTACCATTTACCCCTCTCTTGTAATTAAAAAAAAAAAAAAAAAAAAAAGGAAATCTGACTGGTGATACCATTTACGGAAGTTATAAAAAATAAGAAACCTGCATCCTTTAATATACTGAGAGCTCTTAATCTGAATGGAATATGTGAAAAAAGTCCATGCTGCTATAGGAAGGAAGTTTCTTGCTAGAGGAGCCGGAAGTCATTGTTCAACATACTTTCTTACAAATAGTCTGGTACCACAAATTATAGCTACTCTGTTTTGTTAGAAAGCCTGGGGAAAGCTAAAGTAGAAACACCTGAGAAAGTTTTCGAGTTGCGTAAAACGATATAAATACAGCGTTGAAGTCAACGTGTGATGAATCCAGCTGAGAATGTACTAAATATTATGGTCTATTACAAAAATATATAATTGTAAACATGCTTATTACACTATGCATAATCAGGGATTTTTTACAGTTTTATTTACTTGATGGCATGCAACGGTTTGGAGTAAATAGGCTTTTTAATCTGTTTCTAATTGGCACATTATACTTCTGAATCAGGAATAAAAGGAATTAATAAATGTTACAAAAATTGGATTAAATGCAAGATAAATTAGAATAGAGCATTTGCAGTCCTTTGAGTAAGTATTTAGAAATTAAATTACCAATATACTTGAAATATTAATCATTTACCCAACAGGCTATAACAGCTTGCAGTTCACCATTACAATTTGTCATGTAAATTCATATTTAGACATGGAATAAAAGTGTGGGGGGAAAAATGGGTACTATGAATGGGCAACCATAGCAGTTGCAGGACAGCATTGACTCTTCTTGATAATTTCAGAGTCTACTAAAATCCTGAACAAAGGAAAACACCAAGAAAATCTACAACTGGCCAGTACAATTTCTTTTTTAAAAAGTGCTCCTTGCATAACTTATGAAGATGAGTTAAAAACGCTATATTAGATCATGGTCAATAGAAGAGGTGAAATGTACTCTGTGATGCAATGCTCTATATATCTTAGGTGCTTCTGTCTTATTATCAGTTCCACTGAGCACAACCTTCAAGTCTGCCTGTCTTCATGGAGCCCTGATGAGCCACAGAAGTGTCACTTTCTGTGGAAAAGAAGATCTACAGCATCCTTTAATAATTTCAGCATCTAAATCTCTCCACCAACCTGTAGTGCCCACTTGATTTCCACCTTATCATAAAAGTCTTCGTGCCACTGATATTCCTGGAAGAGGTACCCTGGGGCAGGCAGTGTCTGCTCGTAAGAACAGTCTGAGCAGCAGTCCCCAGAGGAGCTCTTCTGTGGCACAGGGCTGAAATCAGCAGGTCATTCTTCACTGAGGGCTGTCCTGCATAAAGGAGGTAAAGATGGCTTCTGGCTCTGTGACTCAGGATCTTAGTAGTTGGAGGCAGGGAGTAAGTTAGTGCTGTAATGCCCTGATTCTGATGAAATGCAAAAGGGCAGCAGACCGGAAACCACTAAATGCATAAGAAAGAGAAGATTTTTCGGCATTGTGTGTTATTGGCTTCAGTAGTTTTATTGAAAGCCTCTTGATATTTGATGCTACAGACTGCTGGGTACATGATGAAGCCTTCTTATGTAATATCTTAGGTGTTGCACCCCTGTGGTTGTGGAGGCAATCATGCAAACACAGACCCAAAAGGTTTTTCTAAAAAGATACAGATGTTTTTATAGCTGGCTTGAAGCAAACTCTTGATTTGTTAGAAACTGACTAGTTAGTTGCATTGCTACTTCCTCATATCTTTTCTATTGACAGTTTGTGCCATTAGAGCTTTCATAACAGCTAACACACTCTACCAATAATCAGCATAGGTGGCTATTCCGTTACTAGACTGCTCCCTAACAGAATGAGGACCCAGCTCCTACTCCTTTGATAACAGTAAGACAGTCAGTGCTCATTACTTCATATCTTGGTGTTGTATGAAGGAGATGTAAGTCCTGTTACGCCAACAATTTGGGTACAGCTCAAAAGCTGAGATACAGAAAAAGAGAGATACATGAAATGATACCTGCTGTAAAGCATCACTTTAGGTTTTTCAAAGTTAGAAATCATGAAAAATAGTGAAAAATAGTTATTTATTTTACAGCTATCTCTAGATAGCTACAGTTCAAAACTATCTAATTTGTTATTAATATAGACTGGCAGGTGTCTGCAGAAAGACACATCTCAAATACATTGAAATCATCACGACATTCAGCATATGCTACTCACATATACTGTAAGATTCACCTATCTCACATGCTGAGCTTAATTTAGGATTCAAATATTACTGTATCCCAACTGCTCCATAGCTGGTGTACAGAAGATGAAGGATGGAGATGACGCCTATCCTCTGGCCAAAGAGATCTGACCACTCATTTCCTCCACAGTGCCCTATCTGCTAGAATATTGAACATTCGATGTGTATGAGAATGTAAGAGAGAGACTTCTTCCTTGTGTGGAATAACTGCATATTTAACGAAAGGAAAAGAGAAAGCAAGAGACGTTGTGATTTACCAGGCCTTTCTGTACTGAGTGCTTAATACAAAAGTCCCCAGGGCAGAAACTGGAAAAAGAGCTTTTCCCCTTGTGCTGAGTGCCCCCATCACTAGGGCTGGTATTGACTAGATCAACTAAGTTCTTGCTTCATACCCTGCTGAAGTGCATTGGTAGGACAGATTGAGAGGTTCACTTCTATAGCATCACGCTGCTATTAGCAGGATTATTCTGCTGTGTTCAAATCCCCTCAGGCGGTGGGAGAATCTAAACTTTGGTCTTTGGCATTTACAGACTATGCTACTTGGTGTGCAGTTGGCTGAGAAGGACATGCTGTTTCTCTTCTGTTAGCCATGTTTTATGTACTGCCTGTTTTTGAGAGCATCTGTGAAATCAAAGCCCTATGCTTCAGATATTAACCAGGTAAACAGGCCTGAGAAAAGTGCCAGGCCACTCAGTGATGTCAAGACAGAAGCTCTTATGCAAAGGCGGCATATCAAATGTGAGTTTTACTGGCAGGAATTTTGATTTCTATGTTCTTTAGATACCTCCAAGACTGGAGCAGCTGCAGTCATTTATGAGAATACAGATTTTGGATCTGGTAGCCTAGAATGGCATTTTAGGAGATAAAGACCATTTATGAGTCACCTCTATGTGACTGTGGTTTCCACTTCAAAGTAGTAAAACGCCAGAGTCTCTCTGTTGATTCTGCCCTAAAGCAATAAGCAGTCTTCAAATTCCTTCCTACCCCTGAGCCTCCCAGGGGAACAAGGCAATTATTTACAAAGTCAATTGGCCCGTGTCAGGGAGGATTTTTTTTATATCCTTTTTCATTCCCATATCTGCTTTTGTGCCTTTCTTCAAGACTTGTACTATTCTTCACTCTGTTGCCTAAAGAACATACACCAGGCATATTTAAGTTCACCATTCCCCACAGGGAACTCTTGCAATTAACTTGCTGTCCTGGTGTGTGGATGAGTAAATTGGGAATGGGCAAGCAGTTGATTTGTATTGATGGAGAGCAACTCCTATGATGCTTAGAAAAAGTGCTGGGAGGAGAGGAAGGGGGACAAGCAACAGAGAAAACGAAAACCTACTTTAGTAAGAAAGGTAGATTTTTAAATGTCCAATGAAGCCTTAAGCCAGGTTGAGTTCACTGGTGTCACTCAGTCAAGATCAGTTTTTATCAGAGATTTTGCCTTCAGAAAAAATGTTTCGATTTTCCCTACCTTTAGATCTGGGGTCCAGTTTACAGTACATAAGTATTAAAGAGCCATATCCAAGAATCTACCCCTGCAAGGTTCTGCCTGTGGTTTGGACTTTTTTTTGGCTCATGAAAGCAAAGAAGTAGCAACATTAAGTAGGGGAAGATTATTGTAATAACCCCAATGTACAAGATTTCAGTTTGTCAGTGGTTGAACTTTTTCTTTCTGCTTTTACTTCATTTTGTAGTTCTCAGCTGATGGAAACTTTCATGTTTAGTCTTACTGCTGGTTCAGAAGCTTCAAAACTCAAGATGTGAAGTTTGTGTTTCCTTAGAAGGCTGCATGCTGTTCTTCTAATAGAAATAGTTCACTCTTGCTCATACTGACAGGAATATTTAAATGCATCCATCACTGACAAAGCTCAAATAAAATCAGATATTAATCAAAGGCTTCAGGATTTTTTTTCTCTTTTCTTTTAATTTGAAAAAGCTACAACAATAGAATAAATTCAGCAAGAGAAAAATCAGTCTTGTTGAAGAAAATTAACATCAAAACTACTGGAGATGTTTTTGCCAAAGGGGGTGCCCACATAACTCTTTTCTACCCTATTATTTCTCCTACCTTCCTCCATTGCATGAATTAATTTGAGACTCAGAAAGGCTGGCCCAGGGGTCATGTAGTTTCCTGGCTTTTATGAAAGAATGCCTGAGAAAACACCAGTGGTTCAACACCTAAAACTGTCCCAGAAAATACAGCAAAAGCCATGCTTGTAGAAAGATCCAGCTTTGTAAAGACCCAGGACCCCCAAATGCCTGTGTGGTCCACTGGGGTAATTATGGACTTCAGTCCCTCTAGCAAGGTAAGTTACAAGATGATACTGTATCTCATCCCTAAAAGGTGAAGTAGTCTTCTATCAGTCCCCTGTATACGCACAGAGCCCCAGGCCTTGGACTGACATTTCAGCAGTAGCTCTGCCTAACAAGGGAAGCACTCTAGAAGGTTCTTTTTCTTATTGGGCAAAATAATGGAGAATGATAGAACGAATGTCTACGTAATTATACATCCGTGCAAATAGAGTTTTATAGGCAGAGGATGATTGCTTGAGCACTCCACAGCCTTCCCCAACTCCTCACCTCCCTCCAGTTTCTACCGGCTAACACCAAGAAATCCATTCTGAAACATCATTTTATTCCATCCTGCTGCTTGGAGAAGTAGAAAACACTAGTGTGAGAACAATGTAGTTTTCAATGCCCATCATTTTATCATCTAGTCAGGGACAGAACAAATAAGTCAGTATCAGTAGCAGAAGGCAAAAATACACCCTTTCTTCCTCCCATATGGACACAGATTTTCCCTTCCTTCACCAGGGTGGATGAGGTGCTGGGTGTTCCAGCCCCACATAAAAGACCCTATTATGATATTTTTGTTTGAAAGACCAGCTGAGAGTGCAGAAAGGCACCCACACAAAATTTCCTCTCCCATGTTTCTTCCAGGGTGCTTTGGAATTGCAGTTCGCTGTTTGCTTTGCATAAGCTGTTCAGCATCCCTGACTTTACTTCTCCTAATGGTTCAGCACACTTCCTGTGCAAAAAGACACACATTACATCTTATTTTTCATACAGGAATAAAGACAAAAGGCTTTCTATTATATACGCAGGCAATCTTCTTTTGGTATTTATCAGCATAGTTCCTTTGAAATAAAAACCCCTATGTTATTTACTGGCTGAATTTCTGGCCATATTCAGGTGTAAACTTAGTGCTCCTATGTAGTGGAAGCAGTTTTAAGTAGTAAATATGATTCATGAAAAAATATGGATATGCTTTAAAACTTATAACTGAAGATCTACAACTCTTTTTCACTTTCTCCTTTCTCTGTCTAGCATGAACACATATCACTTCAGTATGCATAGTGAGACGGATATGTACTGCATCTGGGACAAGGCTTGCTCTTCAGATGAATGATAGAAATCCTACTCTGTCTGGAATTGCATTTTTCTAGCAAACCATGGACTACAATTTCAGGCAGGTTTTGATGTCCAGATTGCAATAGCAAGCTGTAAAGACAGATGACTTTTATTTTTTTGAAAGTATTTTAAGGTGAAGACAGCAAGATTTAATGGTTCTTGTTTATTCATCAGAGGTTAAACTTTTAACTACAGGAATATTTCTTATTCAAAAACAATGCAGAAAATAAGATGCAAGCAAGGAAGTATAACGTCTGGATTCATAGGCAGGGTATTAAAAAAAAAGCCACATATCCATATAAAATTGGGCATAAACTTTTCTTCTTAGAGTGAAACATGTCTTACCAGACTGTTCATCTCAGAAAAGTTACCTGTTTCTCCTGTTCTTGCCAAGGATCACTTGCCCTTCAGCTCCTAGTCAGATAATGAGTGTTACCCTCCAGATATTGCTCTCATGGGAAAACATATTTTTAGTTGTGTTGTAGCAGACTCAGTACCTCATTCTAACCAACTCTCTGCACTTAGAATCAACAGAGATACAAGAATCTGCAGTTCACAGTCTCAGCATTTCTATAGCAAAAGAAAGACAAGCAGCTTTTCATGAAAAAGCCCTTGTGCATTCAATTGCTCTCCTGGGAAAAGTGCTCTATGAGAAGCTACACCAGTTAATTCCCGCTTTCTGCTTTGCAAGGACACCTGGGCAGAATCAGAGATCGTTGCAGCAGGTAGACAGAAGTGGTACCTGCAAGTATTGAATTTGACAGCCATTACACAAAATCAATCACTCATGGAATATAAGCTAGTCCTGCATGGGATCAAAGGACCACACAGGATCTACATGGAACAGCGATTCTTGTCTCTGGGCTTGCTCTGTGCCCAGCTAGCTCATGGCTCCCTGCACCATGTCCCAAGAGCTTGGGGTGCTGCAGAATTGAAACAGTGAGCTATCCAAATGGTTTGGATGAAGCAAAGGCTAAAGGGAAGGTCACAACAGAAGCAGTTTCTGCTGCTGAGCTTGGAAAGACATGCAAAACTACCACTTTTTTCAAGTTAGGCTCAGCTGCAAAGACATTACTAATTGTCGTGGTTTAAGCCCAGGCCATAAATTAGAACCACGCAGTCTACTTCCCCCCCCCCACCTTTCTTCCCTCCGCTCCTGGAGGGACAGGGAGGAGAATCGAAAGAATGCAACTCCCACGGGTTGAGATAAGAACAGTCCAGTAACTAAGGTATAACAGAAATCACTACTGCTACCACCAATAATAATGATAAAGGAAATAACAAGGGAAGAGAATACAACAGCTCACCGACCGGTACCTCACCCCCACCCTGCAGTGATCCAGCCCCTCCGAGGACTCTCAGTTCTGCATCCTGGGCATGACGGGCTGTGGTATGGAATACCTCTTTGGCTAGTTTGGGTCAGGTGTCCTGTCCCTGCTTCCTCCCGGCTTCTCCTCCTCCCTGGCAGAGCATGAGACTCACAAAGTCCTTGGTCAGGGTAAACATTCTGACCAGCAACTGAAAACATCGGCTTTATCAGTATTATTCCCAGGCCGAAAGTCAAAACACAGTGCTGCACCAGCTACTAAGAAGGAGAAAAAATGACTGCTGCTGCTAAACCAAGACAGTATCCACCCCTTATTCCCTACCATTCACGTCATGCTCAGATCACACGTTTTCAATATACCCTCACTCTCATCTCAGTGCACTCTTATCTTAGTGCATGGACCAATCCCTATAAAGCTGCTGAGTCCATTCGGTCCATGATGTTGGGCTCCATCTCTTGTAACAGTCTTTCAGAGCAGGAGAGGCTGTGTGCAGTGTTCGCACTCGTGAATAATCTGGGCAATAGTGTCTATTGCTAAGTCCACCCCTCGATCATGAGTCCATCTCTATGTTGCATCTCTGCCCTGATGGCCTGAAGTGCCACGGGCCCACCAGGCTCAAAATAATTCACCCTCCCCTGCAGCAGTTTCTGCAACTTTTCGCTGGGGACTCCATACAGCTGCCTTCCATCTTCGATGCTTCCAAAGCACTGGAGGGGCCCAGTGGACTAGATACTTGCCCATACTGTCCCACACACCCTGCCACTCATGGCTGTCCAGCCTCAGGGAAAATCTCCCAGTCCCCCTATATTGTCGTCTAACCCCAGACAAGGCCCAAACCCGACTCTGCTTAACTCTTGAGATCAGACGTAATGGTTGTGGACAAAACACACTCTGTATGCGTGCCAACATGGTGATCCCCATCACAATCAGAAAACAGGTCTCAACAATATTAAAAGGCCATTCAAAAACTTCAAAACTCTCAAACAATGCTGTAAACGGTCTGGGAGGGGCACTGGGAGGGTAAAAGAATGTCTCCTTCATAGGTTGACCACCCAGGAAGCAGAAAAAAGATGTGTAATTGCTAAGCACTTGTATTATATACTTCCCAAAGTATAAAGGTGGTGACCACATTGGGAACATAAGCCAGATCAGTTTCATGATCAATTTTTCTATTGTATTACAAGTCATTACCATAAAATACAATGAGACAATAACCTGCTAAACCAGGACACTAATTGTTGTTGTAAAGATAGATTAATGAGCTAGAGAATTCACAGAAATACACCTACATAGTACCACTAAACACTGAGTCTCATTTATCCGTTTCTGTGCAAGGCACAGGTTGTTAGCACAGTACAAGTTTATCCATGCTGGAGGGGCTTTGCTCTTCTTCCTAGGACAGCCTGAGCTTCAGGGGTTTGATGCATTAGCTTAGAGGGTTTTGAGGAGGAGGAGCTGTCACGCCAGTCACTCAGTCCTGAGTGAAGGACTTCCCATTTAGCTTCTCCTCCAGCAAACTGCAAAGCTGAGGTCACTGAAGTCTACTGTGGGACACTAACATGGCTTTCATAACCATAAGACAAGAAGCCTTATCAGTACACCAAACCAGTCCTTTTCTTGCACTGGTCTTATTCCAGTTTCCAAACTACTTCTTGGCTTCAGCAATCTGTTTAAAGACAGCCACGCTTCACTGAAAATTGCTGTAAATAAACCTTTGTGTTGATGTAGGATGACATTCTCAAGATATAAAGGATATGAACCAATACCCAGGCATAATTTCTGTATCTTCTCAGAGCTAAACATCCTCCCCTCCTTTCCTTCACTCCTTCCCTCTCCTTCATCCTTTCCCACATCAAATGCAGAAATTTATGATAGACTATTCTTCAGGGAATTAATGATTCCAGCAAAGCACTGCAGTGACAGGCAATCTGTGCAAAGACATTCAAAGATTTCCCAAAATAGCAGTGATGAGGATACTTTTAAAGGAGGGATGTGACCTGTGTGTCTGAAACATGCCAGACTGCAATTTGCTACAGCACTGAAGGGCCACTAAAACCACAACTCTCACCTTTCTTCTCATTATTTTTAGATTCGAATGAACCCAAGACAAAGACAGCATGATTAACTCTGAAGCATTTTAGTGACAATACATTGCTGACAAATTTGTATGATGTCCTAAGAGTGTCTTTTAATTAAACAGTGACTCAAGAACTGTTTGGGCACCAGGTTCACATTAAAAAGGAAAAAAAAATTATTAGTCAGCATAGACTGTGATAAAAAGGCACCTGTAACAAAACGAAGTTCCCTTGGAGCATGGTATAAATGTGTTTCCAATTGCAGAGTTGACAAACTAGCAGAAATTATGCAAATACATTAAGTTTTAGTTTTATTTTCTTACCCTCTCAAGAAAATACTGAGCCATTCAAAGATCTCACCAAAGTGAAACAATACAGGACAGATTCTATCATTTATACACTGTGTGTTGACCAGGCTCTTTGAATCTACAGAGGGAACGCCTCTTTACACAGGATTTGGTACACTAAGTGTGCACACTTTATAAATGCAATTAGACTTTCATAGCACAGATTTTTTGTTTGGGTTTGTTTGGGTTTTTTTATTTACTGAAAAACAAGAAGATCTGGGAAAAAAATTCCTAATAGAATGCAGTGATCATTAGATTAGGGTCTTAAATGAGGTTTGCATGAGAGAAAGTCAACTGACTTTACTGTTGCTAAAGTTGAAATGTGAATGAGAGATCTATAGAAATACACGTTTCAGTATGATCAGTCGATTAAGCAATCTCATTGTTCGAACACTGCTAAATGCCTTGCAGTTATGAGATTTTAGACATCAATACTGTTTTTAGAAGTCAGTATATTACTTTCTCCTCTGGAAGTTTATTGCAGTCTATCTACACTGGAATTAGAGGACTCCTGCTGAGCAGTAAATGCACTGAGACTGAATATCATGAAAGACATCAAGCAGTTCAGCCCAGCTAGTCAGCCTAGTCATCATGAATGCTTCCTGTGCTTGATGGGAAACCTCAAGCTTTGCTTGATGTGTCCAAAAGAAAACAGCTATGGACACATACAGTCAAGTTTACTGGAAGACAGAGCACTGTTTCTCCTAAAAAGAGGTGTTCCAGTGACTTAACTAAAATACTACTAATTAGGAAGGTCTATGGGAAAGCCATCTGGTCCAGCCTCTGGGTTATCACACAGTACTAAAAGGGTTCTACACATTAAATTAATTGCTGGTTCACTTAAAATTAATAATATATTTCCCTAGTACTTTAGTCAGCTTGCCAGAGGGTGTCATTCAATCAACAGACCTGGCTGAACTTTTAATAATTTCATGATCTCTGAAGCATCAAATATAAGGTATTGCAGGATGTCAACGATTTAGATGAGGGAATTGAGTGTACTATCAGCAAGTTTTCTGATGACACTAAGCTGGCAGGAGTGGCTGACACGCCAGAAGGCTGTGCTGCCATCCAGCGAGACCTGGACAGGCTGGAGAGTTGGGCAGGGAATAACTTGATGAAATATAACAAGGGAAAGTGTAGAGTCCTGCATCTGGGCAGGAACAACCCCAGGTTCCAATATAGGTTGGGGAACGACCTGTTAGAGAGTAGTGTAGGGGAGAGGGACCTGGGGGTCCTAGTGGACGGCAGGATGACCATGAGCCAGCACTGTGCCCTTGTGGCCAAGAAGGCCAATGGCATCCTGGGGTGTATTAGAAGGGGGGTGGTCAGTAGGTCGAGAGAGGTCCTCCTTCCCCTCTACTCTGCCCTGGTGAGACCGCATCTGGAATATTGTGTCCAGTTCTGGGCCCCTCAGTTCAAGAAGCACAGGGACCTGCTGGAGAGAGTCCCGCGCAGGGCAACTAAGATGATTAAGGGAGTGGAGCATCTCCCTTATGAGGAAAGGCTGAGGGAGCTGGGTCTCTATAGTTTGGAGAAGAGGAGACTGCGGGGGGACCTTATTAGTGTATATAAATATATAAAGGGGGAGTGTCACGAGGATGGAGCCAGGCTCTTCTCAGTGGCAAACAATGATAGGACAAGGGGTAATGGGTACAAACTGGAACACAAGAGGTTCCACTTAAACTTGAGAAGAAACTTCTTCTCAGTGAGGGTGACGGAACACTGGAACAGGCTGCCCAGGGGGGTTGTGGAGTCTCCTTCTCTGGAGACATTCAAAACCCGCCTGGACACATTCCTGTGTAACCTTACCTAGGTGTTCCTGCTGTGGCAGGGGGATTGGACTAGATGCTCTTTTGAGGTCCCTTCCGATCTCTAACATACTGTGATACTGTGATCTGAAGGTAGCCATGAAAAGCTGGAGTCACCTTTTCTTCTATGGTTCTCTACCCTGTCCATTCTGCACAGTCACATCCTGACCCCACTGAGCCAAACTAGAGCTTCCTGAATTAGAGTCCAGCATTATGCTCTTTCAGGTTGTGGAGGTACACACTGGTATGCTGTGACATCTGCAACAGTGTCAAATCAAAAGGTCACACAATGTAGAATGACTGGTATTGACAATTCAAGTGGCAGGGAGTGGCAGAATAACACACGAAGTAGAGCAAAGTTGTAAAACAAAACAAACAAACAAACATTTCCCCCCAACACCAACAAACTAAACCACTTTAATGTGATTGAATAAAGCAAAATGTAAGTAAGTTTTTTATTTAATATTGCAGAAGGAGAAAAAAGTCAGTAAGGGTATCATTTCACAAAAATTCACTCTTGTATTCCTTCCAAAGGCATCTTGCTGGTGCACAGCAGACTCCTGTTTTGAGAAAATGCTCATATTTTATGATGTTTTACCTCAAGGGAAGAAATACTATACAGGATGTTCTGACTCAGACCCCAAAGTAAGGGTGAAAAGCTGAAACATGGGCAATTAATCTAACCACATGACTCTCATCATTCTTTAAGTGCTTCCCTTTACTACCCTTAAATTTAAGATCCCATGCGTTGAAAATTATAAGAATAAAAAAATAACATTTTTTTCACCTTTATGATTACAACAACTTAGTATTAGCAGTTTCTAGGCTTTTCCCTGTTACCAGAAATTTCCTTTTCCCTTTCTTAATAAATGTAGAAACTATTTATTGTTTAAGAATGACACGTCATAACACAAGACTTAAAACACAACTCTGAGCAAAGCTGAGCTTAGTTTGGTGATCTGGCCCATGGTGAATAACCTGAGTCATGTACCACACAAATGCAGATCAAAAAAACCCTACCACAAGTGAAACTCTATCAGGAATTGTATCTATGGATGCATTGGTGCCTCCTGGAGCAATAACCGAAGCACACAGGCACATCTGCTCTGTCTTCTCTACCTTTCCTCCTAAAAGTCATGTTCCAATCAGAGCCATGCACCCTTGCAGCAGTACAAAAGGTGTCTGGAAGGCCTGGGTGTATATCCTTATCTAACGAATGCCAGCTCTGTGTCTGAGGTAATTTTTCAATTTCAGTTCAAAGAAAACTCAGATTTACACATTTTTGACATTTGTAACTCTAAAGGGAATAGCAGAGCCAAGTAGACTATTGCCACATAGGCTTTTTTATATTATATTGGTAATGAATCAAACACTACTGACTAATTTCTGCAAAGATTTAAAAAATGCTGGAATGTAGACTTGCATAATGCTGTCCATTCACATGCACAAACTCTGAGTTTGGGTCTAAATTTCAATTTTCTCTTTCATTCCTGAAAAAGACAATGATGGTTGTAGTCAGCTACTTCTTTCAAAATGTGTTGACATCTGCTGGTCCTCAGGCTTTAGGCTGTGCCTTTGACTCTTTCCCATGGCACTTCACAATGACATGGTTCCTTTGGTTTGGTGTAGACACTCACATTTACATTATTCATTATCAAAGAAATGAGGTTTGTGCCTATGGCATTAGGCTAAGGTCTGGCTGCCACTCCCCACCAATGTCATTTCAGGGTGCTGTACACATATGGTTCATGAAATGCAACGGTATTATTCAGGCTACAATATATATAAAAACAGTATACAAATTTTTAGCTCCATTTGGTTCTGCTAAGGAGCAAAGAAGTTTATAATTAGTCTCTGCACTTTCAGCTTTTAATTACTGTACTGTTGGTTTATTTTTCTGCTATTAGTATGATTTAGGTAGCACATATTACCTAGCATTCATACCAGTATCCTAAATATGAGGGTCTTTATAGAGCTACAGGTCACATTTGAATCTAGTGTGTGAACCTGGTCTTGAGTTTTAGCTTCATTAGAACTGACAAAGCTGCAACTGTTTGCATCTTCTCTGAAGTTACCGGTCTCATAAACCATGTGAACTAATGTTATAATACTAAAGTCATACAAAGAATTTGAATAAACAGTGTTTTTCCGATGCCTACTTATGTGTATGTCTGAAGACTCTAAGCATTTTCAATATTGTATTTTTATTATGGCTAGTATGCTTCACTCACAGAAGAACACCTACACATAAGCACCCATGACATACTTCAGTGGAAAAAATAATACGTATTGTTTGCATTCAAACAGCCAAAGAGAAAGCAAAAAAACCCTTAGATTGTGCATAGAGATGAAAGACCCTGCTCTCTGCATTCTCTACAGTTCAGAAGTACAGTTACAATGCTCAGGAGATGTGTACAAGTGAGCACAAGCACCAGAGGCACACACAGAGCCAGTTTCTTATTCTGATGAGGCCAAATGTTATTCTTCTGTATTGAGCCTCTGAGATTGGCTATAAAAACAGCAGACATTGATTCTGTTCTTATTTTGTTTACAGACTATAAGAGAAGCTTATGAAAATGTCAAGTTCAGATCACTGAAAAATGAAATCTTCTTTTTATTCTAATTTTGGCCTCATACACACACTTTTACTCTGCCTATATCTCCATCTATATGGAAATTTTTTCCTCATATTGCTATAGAGTAGAATTCAAAATGAAAAAGAATAGTTTAAAAATTCATGCACAGTAATGTACATACAAATATTCATACCTTTTTTAGCATCCATATTATAATCTCAGAGATTGTAAAGTAGGTATTTTATTCACAAAGAATCTGTTTACATGTCTACTTTTCCTATGTTTAATATCAGATCTATTTTGCTTTATCTCAGTTGTCTTGACTGCGATATGACTGATGTAATTAATAAAAAATGAAATCTAGTCAGTCAAACACATAAATACCCACATTGGAAAGCTTTAATTAAAATTAGGAGCATAAGTACTGTGACATTTTTTTATGTGAGCAATTGGATGACTGATCTTTTAAAAATGTGAGGTTCAGGTTAGCCTATCACCTTCATCCCACTTGTGAGACAGAGGTTATTGTTTAAAGTATATTTATGAATGTCTTGATATACTCACTGTTCCATTCCTTCTTACCATTGTCAAATTCTGCTGTACTCCTGCTGTATAGCTGTCCATCACAATCCATCCAAGATGGTATCACAATACAACTTTGAGGCTTGTTTTCCCAAAGACTCATCATCCTCTCAGGCTTCTGCTGTACTGGAAGGGATACTCTGCAGTCTGGACCACAGTGTTTAGAAAGTTTACTGGTGTCCCATTTATCCTAATTAAGGCCCCTTCCATAATTATTTTCATACTGGGGCATTTGGATAAAATTACTTATCTGGTTTTAGATACAAATCCTGATTTAGTCTACTTTCCAAGTCTTGTTTTTAAGCTGGGCTTCTTCACAACTTTACTTTGGAACGTCTCAAAATAATACAAATAGTTGTTTATATTTTAATACCATGTGCACACACACAAATATATACGTATTGCATATATATATATATACACATCTATGTATTAATATTATCTATTACACATAAAATATATGTAGCTGCTGGTTCAAATTCTTGTTTGCTGCATGGTCAAGAATCTGGTTAATAACACAAAGCCTAGAGTGCTAAAATTTTAGTCTGCTATTTCAGAAACACTTCAAGACCATAATTTTTAATGCTTTTTCTATTTGGAGTGAGGTGATGTGGATTGTGTTTTTATACTCTATGCAATGAAACACCTTCTGGTTTATCCAGATTAACAGAACTGAGGCCACATTATACCACAGGAAGAAAAATAATATTATTGGGCTTAACATGAGAAGAATAAGAGTCAAAGTTATTCCTGTGAAGTTCAGAGATTATTACTCTATTTTTATAATGACCAATTTTTATTAAAATACCTAGCTGGTTTTACATGGACAGAGAATTTCTGATGGATGTCACAGTGGTGTTTGACAAAAAGGTCTTGCATGGGTGCTGAACTCTTCCCTCACCTTTCTCAATCACCAGAAAACAAATTAGAAAAGGGGAAATAGTAGGGTCGGGTCAGGTGAGTGCAGACTTAAACATTTCATAGGGTGCAGGGTGCAGAGCAGTGATCTGCTGTCATGTTCCATTAATTCAGAGACAGCTGTCATTTATCTTTTGATGGAAGCTAGAGGTTGAAATGTTTGACACAACATATCAAGCCTAATACGGAAAGATAAGAGCAATGTAGGCTCTATCTGTAAAAGTGAGTTACTGTGTAAAGAGATTCCTTAATTCCCTTACTGACATTTTACAGAGAACTTTGACCGCATTTCAGCAAATACAAATTGCCCAAATATAGTTTTAAAAAAAAAAAAAAAAAAAAAGAAGGCCGAGAATTGCATGGGGAATTAACCACATAATTTTTATTAAAGGCTATGCATCTTGCATGGTTAGAAGCTTCTTAAATGTTTAAGAGCTGTATGTCTATAAAAGAATCTTAAAGACAGCTTTTGAAAAGCAGATAGGTAGGCAAAAGTTAAATAAATTGATGGGGAAGCACTCCTTTTTGCATCTGGGAAATCTGACTGCAAGATGACAACTCAGACATACCTTTTTCTTTAGTTGTCAAAGTATTAACATCTGCAAGTCAATTTGGTGGGAAATAGCATTAAAAAGATAAAAGAGAGCAAAACCAAAAACGATTTCAGCAAAGGCTTACTCAATAGTACTATAGATCCAAGAGAATAGAAGTACTTTCTGTAAAAACCGAAGTGTGTGTAGGGGTTGACAGTAAGATGCAAAAGTGAACCTCTAAAAATCCCATTTAATACAGAAACTACACTATATGCAATAGAAATAGCCAAGAAAATCAGCCCAGCATGCTGCTGACTCAATAAGAGATCTTGTGTGGCAAGGGGTGTAGGTGCTAATGAGCTGATGCTTGTACAACCCTGTATCTTACCCCTCTCTTGCTTAAGAAGGAAAAAGGCTTTCCACTACCTCTCACAGTTCAGATGGGACTTTTAAGGGTACTAGGGACTATCTGGGTCTATGCAGATTCTTTATGTTTCTGGATACTCAAACTTAACAGGTTACAGCTCTATGAATACATTCTCTCACTGACACCTCTACCTTTCTATTAGCAATTGTGTGCATCTTATCTGTCCTGTCCATGTATGAACAGATAATATTAACAACTTGCAAAAGAGGTGTTGCAAAGATATGTATGTACCTTTGCACGATTTATGGGTAATAGCAAACAGGCCAAAGCACCACCCTGTGTTTCACAGACAAAAGCTCCAGAGCCCACCAGTCTCACTGACTCAATTTTGGGAACCACAACTTTAAATTTTGAGGGTGACACTTTGTTCTTTGTTATCTGTAGGGATACAGAGAATAGATAAGTCCAGACCCTCAGTGACTACATACTGGTCCTAACTCTTCTTGCTCATGACTCACACGCTCAGTCCAGCCTGATGTGGGGCATCCATTCTAGTTATGTCATCTTTATGTAGGTCTAAATTTGAATTTGTAATTGTTACTTCCTGAACTGAAAAGCTCTCAAGGTCTAGGTATTTTTATCCAGTCATGTCTCTGACAGGAGGGCAGGGGTAGCAGAAATTGCTGACAAACCTTCAGTTCAGCTTCTCATGGCTTTAAGAATCTTACTTAGCCACAGCAAAAAAATTTCTGTGCTTGTCATTGCCTAAATGTTGTTGTGTGATTTTTTTCTTTTTTTAATTTTGCTTAGGTGTAACCATTTTTGAGTCTGAACAAAACAGAATTAAAACATTTTTCCCTTGATAAAAAAAACTCTTAAAATATTCTCCTGCCAAAGCAAGAAAGAAATGAGAGTTGAAAACAAAAGAAAAGCTCTGTATCAAGAATTGGCTTTGACTGCAATAGAGAAAAGTGGTTTTAATTGGTTCAAGATGCCTATCATTTTTTTCTTTTTTTTTTTTTAAATGTCATATTAAGAATTAATAGTTTTGTTGGCTTTCTGAAAAATTCTTCCCCTTCAGCTTTTGTATTCTTTACAGTTTTGAAGTACATTGTTTCAAAATACTGGGGACATTCAGAGCTGTGGGAAAATCTCCTGTGACTCTTGTATGGTGTCAAGGAGGTGTAATAAAGCTTTGGTATACTTTTAGGAAAAAAAAAACACCCGTATGATTCAATATCATGTTATTTGAAGAATGTGTCTTACTGGGCTATTTTGATGCTACTCAATGAAATGCAATGTTACTTAGAATAAGCAAGATGAATGAGTCTGTCCAAAACAGCTATTTTCCTTCAACTGCAAAACATCCTGAGTAGGGAATTCAGGCTTTATGAGCCATTTTCAGGTGGAAAAGTAATGGGAGGTTCTGAGAGGGAGGCAAGGAATGAGGAACCTCTTTTTTCCTGGGCTCAACACTTCATGTGTAATTGCTGTTATTCTACTCATGCAAAACAAAAGAATATGAATTTATATACTTTAAAGACACAGGCAGCACCCTAAATCAGTTACAAAGGGAGAAATAAGAGAAACTCTTTTTGTTCATTGCCATGATTGAGTCATGCTGGGCTGAAGCATAGGGTCCTGTTGTGTTTAAGGAACTAAGAAGCAGGCACAATGTTAGGTGCCTGGAAAGTGCAGAACAGACCGCTGCTGAGTACCCTTCTAGGAGGTCTGTTCCTCTACACAACAATGATGCCTCAGAGGCATCACTGAATCTCCCTGTCTCTCAGCACGTCACCCCTATGCTCCCCAAGCAGCTGCTGCCAGAGGTGCATGGTGTTCTGCTTCATGGTCAGCTCAGTGATTCTGTGTTCGCTTGTAGTATGCCTCTGAAAAACAAAAGTGGCTCTGCTTTAGACGTTGCCCCAGTTATGGTGTCAGTGTTGCAGTCTGACATGCTGAGCCAACCTGGTGTTTTAATTCAATTTTCGTCTGAGATTTCTTTGATCCTTCTGTTTCTAAGGAAAATAATCATCATCTTTAGGGTTCCTTTACACTTTTTGGGAATATAGATCAAGGCTAGGGAGGCCACAGTTTTCTTGAATAAAAATTAAAATAAAAAGGTAAGCCCTTTATGTAGGTCAAGGTCATGATGTCCAAATAAATGGGATATGAAGTTCCCTGTGATATTGTATGCCCTACTTAGATCTTTCTTAGGTACACTCCATAGAAGAAAGCAAGAGCTTTCCACTCTCCGTGTGAGCAGGAAGGGACTGCAGTGAGTAGGAAGTTACCAAGTGTTAATAACTGAGCTGATGCAGAGGAGGTGATATGCATCCCACACTGTAAGGCTAGAGCAGATTGTGGCATTCCTGTTTGAGGGGAGAAGTAATTCCTTCACAACTATATTTGTTGGATAGTAGCAAGACCTTTATCTAGAGGCATAATCTGCTCCTTAGGGCTTGTATTGAATTCAAGAAGGGATGGGTTTTTTTTTTTTCTGTCTGTTTTTCTAACACAGGTACTAAATAATGATCTGAGATTATCTCTAGACTGGGGGTTTGTCAACACTCCTGTACTCTACTTTGGTAAAATAAGACTGACACCCAGCACAGAATATATACAATAGCTCTGAAATATTTATAGTTATATTATATTGAGTAGAGGAAAATGACCTTGCCCTCCTCTTCCCCTTTTTCTCACTGAAAGAAGTTATTTCTGTTTCAGACTGTTCAGGTTTAAGGGAACCACTAACTTATATAGGGCATGCTCAGAGGCTTAGCATAATCATTCCCAGAGTAACATGACTGCTTTCATTAGCATAATTATGCCCATACTCATTACATGAGTCATATTCTTATAATTTTTTTTTAAGAGTCGCAATTCCCAACTTTATTAGATTTGTCTTTTCTGAAGAATTGTTCTAATTTTTTAAATCATCCTTTATTTTTCAATTTAACTTTCAGAGGTGACATGGAAAATTTGTTTTCTTTCTGAGTAACTTCCCCTAGCTTAGACTGTGACCTACGTCATTACGTGTCACACAATGAGAAACTAGAATTGAAACCTATGTCTCTCAAAAGCTGTGCCCACCTGATTTTCCTGTTAATTTTTGCCTTTAATTTTTGGTTCCTAAGACTTAGGCTAGAGTTGCCTTCTGATCAGCACCCTCTTCACTTTCACTGTTTCTTTCTAGTTGTTAACAGATCATATCACCCTGTGCTGATTTTCCCTGGGATAGAGTTAATATTCTTCATAGTAGCTGGTAAGGGACTATGTTTTGGATTTGTGCTGGAAATAGTGTTGATTAACATAAGAGTGTTTTATTTACTGCTAAGCAGCACTTGCACACAGCCAAAGCCTTTTCTACTTCTCACCCCACCTCATCAGTGAGTAGGCTGGGGATGCACAAGAAGGTAGGAGAGGGCACAGCAAAGACAATTGACCCCAACTGACCAAAAGGATATCCCAGACCATATCATATCATGCTCAGAGTATAAAGCTGGGGGAAGAAGAAGGAAGGGAAGAACTGCTGAAGTGATGGTGTTTGTCTTCCCAAGTAACTGTTAAGTGTGATGGAGCCCTGCTTTCCACGGAATGGCTGAACACCTGCCTACTGAGGGGAAGTGGTGAATGAATTCCTTGTTTTGCTTTTCTTGTGTGTGCAGCTTTTGCTTTATGTACTAAACTGTCTTTATCTCAACCCACAAGTTTTCTCACTTTTATGCTTCTCATTCTTTCCCCCATTCCAAGGGGGAGAATGTGAGTGGCTGTGTGGTGCTTAGTTGCTAGCTAGGTTAAACCACAACACACCCCTGCACCTTCCTAACTAAATTAGGAAATACAGTGTGCCTATTTCAAATGCTTCAAAGTGGGTGAGTGCATATAAGCCTGAACAGTAACTGAATGGATCCTTTAGCAGACAGCAGTTTCCTTTACCCAACTGTTTGCACACAGAAACCAAAAAGGGCTTAGCTGATGCAAACTAAGATGGGTTTCTTCAGGCTTAAAGAGGCTGCCTTATCCAGTTTTAGACCAGCTGCTACATAACTCTTGATCATATAGCAGCCTTTAGGAAACTGGCCTGTAATGGAAAAAAAAAAAAAGTTAAGGTTTTTGCTTTTCTCCGTAGAAAAACCTGTGTCTCCAGAAACAAAGTTAAACAGCGTTACCATGTTTCCTATACTCTGAACTGGCTTTTTAAGGAGGACAGGAGAAGGAAGACTGAAAATGCAAAGCTGTAGTATTTCTTTAATTACTTCTTATTTGTGGGGAATTGATCTCAGGAAAACTATGTCCATTTTTCCATATGCACAATACTATTATATTTGCAGCTTTTTGACAGTCAAATATGATCAATCTTCTTTTCTCCAGTGTTAGCACGTTTCTGTCTGTTGCTCTCATTTTTACATAGACAGAGATGTGACAGTATTCACCTTCACAGTTAGAATAGTGCATGTTTTCTGGCACTTCCCTGGTTAGCACAAGGGGCTGGGAGCTGGATTCCTCTGCTCACTCTGACTCTCCAAGTATGGGGGTTTTTGTCAGCTGATTTGAACATGAGGACTGGCACCTACTTGGCCTCAGGAACTCCTCATTCACTGTCATTGAATGACTGCCAACACTCAACTACAAGGAGAGAATGAAGGTTCATGGTGTCTAACTTCAGATATCTAAATTAGGTTGGAAATTTATACTCCACACAAAGGGATTCCTTCAGCTGGAATTCTGAATTGACTAAGAGGAGTAGGCTCACTTGGAGTGAGTACTTTTATTTGCCGAAACAATAGGTACCTCTGCCTCAGTTAGCGAAAGTCCAAATAGTTCCACTAAAGCTGATATATCCACACATAACCTTCACCATTGCACAATTCCATCTGCCCCTTTTTCCAACACATTCAAAATACAGAAATACAACTACAAGGGCAAGAACTTGCTTTCTTTCAGAAAGGTTGCTGTTTATTCCAGCTCCATGTAGCAAATTGCTGTGCAGATATCTTTGAAGAGTTGGGCTTGGAGCTTCAAACTATTTCATCATCCAGCCATTTACTTTTTTTTTTCCTCAGAATTTTTTGAAGTCTGTGAATGCATAATTTATTATGCTTCCCTCTGCTTTGTGACAATGAATGCCAATGGGTTTCTTGAAGCAGAAGCTTACCCTTTGAGAAGCATCTAACTGAAGAGCTCACCTAAACTGTAGACATCCTCCATTCTGCTTTCAGGATGCGCAAAGTTAATGGCTTCAAGCATCTGCAAAAATTTTTCTCATAGTGAAATTTTTGTGAAATCCAGTCCTAGTGAAGCTGCTGATCTCTCTTTGAGTCCTTAAACTTTACTATACCTCTACTCCAACTTGTAGCACTGTCACACATGGCAATAAGGTGACCCCAGCCTTCCCTTCTTCAAGCTGGACAAACCCAGGCTTCCTAGCTTCTCTTTGCAGACTATAGGCTCCAGCCTCCAACCACATTTGTGTTGCTCTGATGGACTCTAGAGTTTTGTCACCAGAGCCCCTTCTGACGACTTCACTTTAATAATTGCATAACAGGACTATATGGCCAGAATGATTGAGTGCTGAAACAAAGAAACAAATTCTGCAAGAAACAAATTCTTTACTCCCCTTACATAATGAGTTAAAGTGTGATATAGCTGTTCTATGTAAAATACTGCTTCCCTGTGGTAATGCAATGCTGAGCTACCTTCTTGGACTCCAGGCCTCTTAACCTAGAGTGCAAGTAACACTTCTTTAGTCAGTGAAATGAATGAGTAAAATGGAGTTCAGCTTACATATAAGTAAGAGCTTGCAGCATCATGGCCTGACTCTGGTATTTGCAAAGAAGCACTTGTTATCAAAGGTACAGTTCATCTGATACCCGACTAGTTCAAGGCTAAGCAATGCTTTTGTTTGAGTACATTCTGATCACTGACACATGCACAGAAAAATGTGGGTTGCTGTTGCTTATCATAATCTAACAAAGAGAGTCACTCACTAATCAGCAAAATAGAAATTGCCATACTACAAGAATTCAGATGTCCTTGTCCTGTGTCCAACTCATGTATTGCTAATACTGGTTGCTTTGGAGGGAAGCAAAATTAACCTTGCAGAAAAAGGCCATGCATTGGCCCAGGAAACATTCCCTCTTAGTGACTACTATATAGCTATATTATGTCATGAAACATGGGATATTAAATCTTAGAAAGCTGAATTTAATCTTTAAAAAAAAGGTGGATTTGAGTACCGAGTCTCTTTGCTGCCTAGACATTTGTATAGCTTTTTCTGAGTCCTGTAACCTGCCTTGATTTTGCAACCTGCTGATAATGAAAAACTTGAGGGAGCAGGAGGAGAAGAGAGAGGGTGTATTCACATCACTTTTCTAACTAGGTAATGGAGCTGTATCAGCTAAGAGGTTTGTTTCCCTGGATTCTCAGTATTACAAATGGAGACAAATGGATTCCTCCAGAGTAGGGCTCAGGACAGAAGCACCTCTTTGGTGCTCTGGCTCCTTCCAGGGTAGAGTTGTCCTTTTTTTCCACTGACTGCAAAGCCAGCACAGAAACATTATACTGCTGCCTGAATCTGTCACTCCCACAGGTAGCAATGGCTTCTATTATGTGATATCCTTTTCCTGTTTCCTATGTGTGTATGTAAGAACCACAGCTATGGTCTGAATTTTCTCAGTACCTGCAAAGGACGTTTGAAGGATGCGGAGAAGGACACAAGGTGAATGGTAGATGCTAAGAAACAACATCTGGAAGCAAAGCCATATTGTATTTATTTGACTTGACTGCTTACATTGCAACTCTGTTTTCCTGATTCCAGTAACAATCCCATATGGTTGTGGCTGAACCATCTCATGATTCTCTCTCTCATTTTACTGATTTTTAATATCTAACAAAATGCTTTAAATCAATACATCCAATAGGCTGTCTCAGTGATGTTGTATAAAGTAATGAATGATTAAATAAACCTTGTGCTAAAAATGGATTTTTAAAAGACTTTTAATATTATACTTGTTCTGTTGCTAGATTTGTGCTGTTACACTTAGAGCAGCCCATGGCCATTTAGAAGTATGGTGCATACAAGCCCACATTATAGTGATAGTTGGGCCCATATGCTTGACTTTATGTGTGGGCTTAGTATGATTAATTACAGCAGTACTTCCACAACTGGAATCCTACGGAGAACCCTGGTTGGTTGTATACCTGCCTTAACCTGTTGAAAATTACTGCAGAAAATATTAGGTAGTTGTCTTGTGAGACCACAGTATTTTGATTAATTTTAATAGTTGAATGTAGAGGGATTGATAAAAGTGATCTAAGTACAGAAATAAAGTAAGACATTCTGAGGCAGATCCAGCATTTAAGGGTCTTTATCTATATTACCATTCAATCATTGGTGCCAGTCTCAGCTTCTGCCTTAAGTGAGCTGTCAGCATTTTTTCAGGGGAAATAGCCCTTGAAGTATTTACCCATTGCTAGGTATGAAACTGCTACAAGTTCATCAGTGGTGTGCTCATAGCTGCTCATATTAAGACTGACAAAATGCGAAAGCCCTAGCTGCAGCTCCTCTGAGAACTGAAGGCAGACAGGGGATCTTGAAGAACCTTAAAAGGATGTGTGGCTCCTAGCAAACAGCTTCTTCATCACATTTATTTTGATGTTTGCTTCTTCAACAGATTTGCATCCTCTTTGTCCATTCAGGGAAATTTGCCTCTTCTAGAGAAGGCAAAACCAACCCTAAATGATCATGGTGACTGCAGCCTACCAGCTAAATCAGAACCTCTATATTAAGCTCTGCATTTCTGGATAGCCTTCTGCTCGGTTTCAACCAATGCCGACCTGGTTAAACTAACCTCCTTAGTGAATTCGGGGCTTGATATTTATTTTTTTCCTATTTCTGTATGTATCATACTTCAGGAGTGTGTGTAGAGAGGTACAGAGAGCAAAGAAAAACATGCATTTTTTTTTAATGTCTGCTGTTAGAGCACATGGTGGCCTCTATGCCTTTTTCTGAGCTCCAGATCCCTCTGCTTTTATCATTTTATCCACTCCTGACACCATTTTGCAGTGACTTGCCTAACCAGATAGCTTTCTCACTTTTTCTAGCACCCAGAATCACTGATGTTATCCATGTCCTTGAAGAGAAAGCACTCTGAAATTTCAGCCAGCATAAAAGCAGAACCTTTCTATAACTAAGCTTTTCCTAAGGTCCAAAGGCACCCCACAAAAGCAGAGCCATAGAAAGGTTCAGTGGCTATGGTACATGATGTTTGCAGCCATTGATTTGCAAACTCTGTGCTCTCAAATCTCTGTAAGTTTGGATGGCATTGTCTGTGAATATGACTACAAATAGTAACATTTATGCATTTCTGACTGAACACTAAATATATTAGATTGAATCAGAAACATCCTGAGAAAAAATGAAAAATATTTGTTTTCAAAGATACATGAAAAAGTCCTCCTCTGTCGAGCATTTCATGATTCATTCAAAGAATTGTTTTTTTCCTCACACATTGCCTCATTCTCTGATTCTCCAAGTTGTTTGTCACCTTCTGGTTTTTCAGAAGATCTTCCCCTCTGAATTGCTGTCATGCTTTAGATCTAGCCGGTAACTCAGAACCACACAGCCATTCACTCACCTTTTCCTTCCTTCCTCCCACTCCGGTTGGGAGGTGGAGGAGAATTGAAGGAATGCAATCCTCATGGACTGAGATAAGAACAGTCCAATAACTAAAGTATAATATAAAACAATAACTACTACTACTACTACTTATAATAATAATAATGATAAAGGAAATGACAAGGGGAGAGAATATAAAACTAAAAATGAAAAATTAAAAAACAATAACCGGCAATGATGCACAGTACAAGTGTTCACCACCTGCCAACCAATACTCCATCTGACCTGAGCAGCGATCAGTTCCTTCTGGGTAACTCCCCCCAGTTTATATACTGGGCATGATGTGCTGTGGTACAGAACGCCCTCTGGCCAGACTGGACCAGGCACCCCGCCTCCACTCCCTGCCCCAGCCACCCGTACCTTCCCCACTGGCAAAGCATGAGAGTCTGAAAAGTCCCCAAACAGAACAAGCGCCACTCAGCAACAATCAAAACACTGAAGCACCACCAGTACAGCGCCCACACCAAAGCCAAAACACAGCACTGCACCAGTCACCAGGAAGGACAAAAAACCTGTTATAACTGAAACCAGGACAATTGCCATCAGGTTCCTTACCATCGTCAATGCAAGAATCCAGTAATGGTGATGGAATTTTCCACAAACACAGATTCCTCTCTGAACTTTTAAAATGTCAAAGTTGTATTCATTTTTTTTGCATGAAGGGAGTGCAAAGAAACAGAAGAAAGGATTTTCCTAAAAGTTGATTTGGCTATATAATTGGGAACTTTATCAACATTACTGTTGCCTGTTACACCAGAAAAAGTATTCTTGGGCAAAGACCTATGAAGAATGTTGCTCCTCTTCAAATTGCCCAGCATTGTATTATGGTGTTTGCTCCTATGAATACAAATTCAAAGCTGTAGGACTACTTTCAAATATAATACTCCAGCACAGTAAGCATTTACTAGAAACCTTCAACTGGTGAAATGAGGTAAAGAATGAATGCCATTTGCTGAAAGTCAGCAGAAGGAGTCAGTGATGGATCAAAGTTCAGAAACTCATAGCTTCTAACTTGGATGAATATGCTCACACCACACCTGTGCCTTAAGTTATGATAATGCTAATGTTTGGGGTTTTTTTTTTTTACCATTTTTGCTTTTGAGTAATTGCCAGGAATCTCACTCTGCAGTCTGGAGACAGCAGAGACTGTGTTCTGCAATTAAAAGTTAGGGAGTTTTTGATGAGAACTTTCCAAGGCTGATTCATAGTTCAAAGATATTCAGAAGGTTTCTTTTTCTTTCTTTCCTTTTTTTTTTTTTTTCCTTAATCAAAGCAGATCATTCATTTTTATCTCAGACAAAAATATGACAACGGCTAATTCATTGGGTGGGAAGAAAGAATGTAGAAGAGTTACCAGTGCAATTTAACTAAAAAAAAAATAAAAAAAAATTAAAAAATTAGAGGTCTAATATTTTATTTCATTTCATAAATGCAATAAATCTTATAAGAGGTCTTACACAATATCTCCTTGAAGATATTGCACTGTGATAATGATGCCATGCCCTTGCCAGTCAATTTCATGATTTGTTCAGGTTATACCAATAGTATCTACATTTCACGGAAAAGTATTTACATTCAAATCTTCCCTGAGATTTGTCATGCCCTGTTGTCAACATGTTTTCTCCTGTGTCACCTTCAAGGACTGATAGGGCATGAAAATTTGTAGGAATAAACAGGAACTGAAATCCCCAGTGAAAGAAGCTGTGCCTTAACCCTGTGAGCAACTGAGCTCCTTCACTCCCACCGATGTCATTAGCAGTCCAGGAGACTCAGCATTTCAGGAAAGATGGCCAGTCCTTAGCAGAATTAGGATGTAATCACCAATTTCAAGCCTATGTACAGAACCATGTCTCAGGTCAGGAGATGGAAAGGAAGTAGCAAGCTGGTTACAGAATGTCATAAGTAAACATCACTGTTTGCTTTTGTACAAGTCTGTTTGGAAAGCAACTTTTTCATTTCTAAAGACTCCTACCCTGCTGTAATATACTGAAGATTACTCAAAAAGAAGCCCAGCTATGCTGCCAGAAACACGTATTCTCTCTAGTTAGTTTGTTTCATTCCTGGAAATGGAAAGGAGTGCAGAGAATTAAAATGGCTGTGTTTAATCAGATTAAATGAATATCTTATTAGTTATTCTACCTAATTGGAATTTTTCACAAACTCAAAGAATTTACCTCTAGTATAGGAAGGGAAAAACTAAGAGTTTATTTCTTAAATTGGAGCTAATGGGGAATTTAGAGGATAAAGGCAGGTCTGGGACAGGAATGAGAGACTAAGAAGACATTGATTAGAAATTACAGTGTAATGGATCACCTAACAAGGGATAAATAATTTGGGGTCTGTCTTTATAGTCAGGGACAGTTACTTTCAGGACAGTTTTTGTTTGCTCATTAACCAACAAGATCAGACCATAGACTGGCAAGATTCTCGAAATATCCTTTAAAGAAACTGCAGACTTTAAGGAAACTTACTTCACAACTTGAGTACTCAGGTTTTGGGTATGGGGAATAGGTGTGTAAGTGTAGTAGGCTATGAAAGTGGAGAAGTAGCTCCTTAAAAGGTTGCGGGGTTTTTTTCCGAGTTGTTTTTTTTTTTTTTTAATTTTCAGAATCTTTAAAAATATTTTGCAATTGAAAGCAAAAGTATTTCGGGTCAAAGCAAACGTAGAGATAAAGATCTGTAGAATTTCCTTAGTCTTTCAAATAATCTTATAAACTGCTCACGCTTTCAAGATAGTAATGCTATACAGAAGGATGGGGTATGCGCCCAGCTTTGTGGCTAATTGGCGTTTTCTATTCTTAATAATGTGATGAATGTGCTAGCTGTGTTTATACTTAATGCAAAATAAATGATCCCCATCTATCACTGGGTGAGGGTTGAAATGACTGTTAAGACATATAGTATATTTTAGGCACATAAGATATTCTGGCAACAGCAGTTCGTATGAGAGCTGTGCTATGGACTGCATGTAGCACTGCCTCCATACACAGCCATAACTCTCACTGGCATCACTCTAAGCATCACTGCATATTTCAGCATAACCTTAGACTATGTGTGCATGAAAAATGCAAGTGTATTTTTATGATGAATGCTAAAATCCACCAGGAAATAACTACATGATCTTATATGAAATTGTGACAAGTGTAGTTATAGGAAAGGAAAGTTTTTGAGTAGAGCCCTGTAATTTTTTTCTATTCTTAGTTTGCAAAGCTGATTTCCCTGTTGCCCCTTATAAACTGTGCTCAGTGAAAAGTTGACACTATGGCAGATAGGAATGACTCAATCCCCTACAGACAACATCCACCCCTTCCCAGCTGGCCCCCATCCCAGAAAGGAAAGAGGTTGCTGTAGTGGTTTAAGCCCAGCCAGCAACTCAGAACCACACAGCAACTCGCTCACTCCCCTCCTTTCTTCCCCCCCGCTCCTGGAGGGATAGGGAGGAGAATCAAAAGAATGTAACTCCCACGGGTTGAGATAAGAACCGATAATAATAATGATAACGGGAATAACAATGGAAGAGAATACAACCGCTCACCACGCATCAACTGATACGCAGCCCAACCCGAGCAGTGATTTAACCCTTCCGGGTAACTGCCCCCAGTTTATATAGTGGGCATGACGTGCTGTGGTATGGAATGCCTCTTTGGCTAGTTTGGGTCAGGCGTCCTATCTCTGCTTCCTCATGGCTTCCCCTCCTCCTTGGCAAAGCATGAGACTCACAAAGTCCTTGGTCAGAGTGAACTTTACTTAGCAACAACTAAAAACATCAGTGTTATCAGTGCTGTTCCCAGGCTGAAAGTCAAAAACACAGCACTGCACCAGCTACTAAGAAGGAGAAAAATGACTGCTACTGCTGAATCCAGGACAGTTGCCATCGTAGCATCTTCATGTCAGTGACAAGCATTGTGAGTGCAAGTACAGCTGTACGTGTTGTTCAAACTGCCTGCAGCTCTCAGAGCACACGTTTGAGCACTGAGACTGGTCTGTACTGCTAAGTGCTGTGTGAGTCCTGGAGCATAAGACTCCTTGATGTGCCCATTTTCCTTCTTTTCAGACAGCTGGATGCAGTGTGGCTTGATCCAGAAGCATGCCGAGGGTCCTTGCAAAATGGGGTTGTAAAACTTGAGCTTTCTACTGTAGGAGTGCTTGAGGACAGACCACCCAGGTCTGCCTGAGTGGGGACCTGGGCACCAACACTGAGGATGGGTGGAAGACTGAGTCACTGCACAGTCTTGAACCATGCTCACCTTTTGATGCAGGCACAGTACAAGATGGTGATTAAAAGTAACCTATGGTTAGAATCAGCAAATGTAATTTACACAGCCCTAGCTCTTGGCTGCTCAGCAAAAAATCCTTCCAATGGGCATTCCTTGCTCAGTTTCTCCAGAGACAGAGCCAGTCTTTCCAGTTAGGCTGCGCTGTACATCCTCACACTTGCATATTTCTATTAAAACATGTTATTTTGTTCAACTATGACATGTCTCTTCATTCTTAGCCTGAAGTGATATTTGAGCTATCACCCCAAAGCTCCATAATTACAAAGATATATCCTATACACTGTACTGAAAAACTGTAAGACTTGAAGATCATACAGACTACTCAGGCATTCTATTCTTTGAGTACAGTGTACAGAATAATTATGGTTTCTCATATTCTCTGAGTAATTAATTTGAAGAATTTAATTATATTTTTCATATTAATTATTAATGTATTATTCACCCAGCATAGTCAGTTCATAATTCATAGATGTATTAGTCAAGTAATTTAGTTGATGAATTTCATAGTTTTGAATAAGTTATTAAATTTTTTTTTAATTATTCACTCAGCTTTAGAAGTATCTGTTGACTCTTGAATATTAGCTGTAGTATGGCAACATCTTTTTTTGCAGGGTCTTGTGAACACCTGATCTTAAACCCAAAAGCTAGTGAAATGCTATCAACCCCAAAATGTGTATTTATTTAAGGTTACTTTGCAAATAAATGGCAGTTTAAGCTTATTAGTAAGTTCAGATTTGGGATCTTAATACCTATTTAAATTTAAACTTTAGTTTTTCCTACAGTGTGTTCTCATAAACTAATGTGTGGGGTATTTTTTGCTTTTCCCTTTATTTAAACTTATATAAGAAACTACATCAAAATCCAGTCCTCATATTTACCTTTCACTCACACTACAATTGCATCCATGGTGACATGTCTATTCATTAGTCTATGAGATTTGTCATCAGTTTTATGCTCAGATAATTCTGTGTATATCAGGAAACTTATAACTAGGGTAGAAGAGAATAGAAATAAAGCTTCCTCAGCATGCTGCCGGTTCAGCAGAATACTTAAGCTTATCCTAAACAATAAGCATATAAGTGGTCTATACAATTTCCAGTGAAAAGTCTAAGCACACTGGAAGCAGCATCTCTAGATATGTGTCAGGTAACAATTTTGTTGTGCCAGAGGAATAACACACAGAATGAATTATCAGATCTTTCCATACCTAGATTTTATTATTGTATCACATAACTGGGGTCCATAATGCTGGTGGAAAATCAGAGGAGAATGCATATACATATGTGTGGGTTTCTGTGTTTTTTAGACAGAGTATGTAACATAAAAGTCAATACTGAGAAATGGCAGAGCAAGTGAAAAGCTCTGAGTGAAATATACCCTATTCTTAAAGCTTCTGTGTCCCTTATTCTACTAAACAAAATGTTGGGGTTTTGTTTTAGCAAACACATCTTTTGTCTAACAAAAATTTGCCCTATATTCAAAAAAATTTGCAATAATTTTATTTACATTCAAATGATGCTTGGAAAGGTTTTAACAGTAAGCATAGCACTGTAACACTGACCTTTGGAATGCAATACATAGTTTGAGATTTTCATCCCTGTACAGACCTCAGAGAGGTTTGTTTTTGACAGCTCTAAAAACAGTTCAGACATTTTTTTTTAAAAGAATCTTGTATTTCGAATATGTTTGTTCCAACTTACCTGCATATTAATGTCATTTACCATTTGTGTATTGTTTCGTACAACTTTTGTTTCTGTTGAAACAACAGTTGTTGTTTTTGTGATGCTAGGCATCACAGAAACATGTTGGGATGTCTCCTATGACTGGAGTGTTGGAATAGAAGGTTACAGGCTCTTTAGAAAAGACAGGCCTGGCAGTCAGGGAGGGGGAGTCGCTATTTATGTTAGGGATAGGCTGGAGAGTATGGAACTCTGTCTGGGGATGGGTGAGCAATCGACAGAGAGTTTGTGGGTCAGGGTTAAAGGGAGAACAGCGATGGGGGACATTACTGTGGGGATCTGTTACAGACCGCCTGATCAAGAGGAATCTGTGAATGAAGTGCTCTATAGACAGATAGGAACAGCCTCAGTCTTGCAGGTCCTTGTCCTCATGGGGGACTTCAACCACCCTGATATCTGTTGGAGCGACGGTACGGCCTGGCACAAGCAATCCAGGAGGTTCCCCAATTGTGTGGAAGACAACTTCCTTCTGCAAGTAATAGAGGAGCCGACAAGGAGAAGTGCCATGCTTGACCTCGTGCTTCACCAACAGGGAAGGGCTGGTTGGAAATGTGACACTCCAGGGCAGCCTTGGTTGCAGTGATCATGAGATGGTCGAATTCGAGATCCTCAGGACAGTGGAAGAGCGTGCAGCAAGCTCACTGCCCTGGACTCCAGGAGAGCAGACTTTGGCCTCTTCAGGAACCTGCTTAGTAAGGTTCCATTGGATATAGCCCTAGAGGGCAGGGGGGCCCAAGACTGTTGGTTGATATTCAAGGATCACCTGCTACAAGCTCAGGAGTGTTGCATCCCAACTAGAAGGAAGTGCAGCAGGAGGGCCAGGAGACCTCCTTGGATGGATAAGGAGCTGCTGAGGAAAATTCAAAGGAAAAAATAGGCTTATAAGAGGTGAAAGCAAGGACAGACAGCCTGGGAAGAATACAGGGATGGCGTCCGGAAAGCTAGGGACCAGGTTAGGAAAGCTAAGGCCCAGTCAGAATTAAACTTGGCTAGGCATGTGAAAGATACAGGAAGGGATTCTATAGGTACATTGCAGACAAAAGACAGACAGGGACAACGTGGGCCTTCTCCGGAAGCTATCAGCAGAACTGGCTACACTGAATTTGGAGAAGGCTGAGGTTCTCAACGACTTCTTTGCCTCGGTCTTCACTGGCAAAGGCTCTGACCACACCACTCAAGTCTTGGAAGGCAGACACAGGGACTGTGAGAATAAAGAACCTAGGCCTACTGTAGGAGACGATCTGGTTTGAGACCATCTTAAGAACCTGAACGTACACAAGTCCATGGGACCTGATGAAATCCATCCACGGGTCCTGAAGGAGCTCGTGAATGAAGTTGCTAAGCCACTGGCCATCAGATTTGAAAAATCATGGCAGTCAGGTGAAGTTCCCAGTGACTGGAAAAAGGGAAATATTGCCCTCATTTTCAAGAAGGGGAAAATGGATGACCCGGGAAATTACAGACCAGTCAGTCTCACCTCTGTGCCTGGCAAAATCTTGGAGCAGATTCTCCTGGGAGGCATGCTAAGGCACATGAAAAACAAGGAGGTTGTTGGTGACAGCTGGCACGGCTTCACTAAGGGCAAATCCTGCCTGACCAATCTGGTGGCCTTCTATGATGCGGCTATGGACCTGACAGACAGGGGTAGAGCAGTTGACATCATCTACCTGGACTTGTGCAAAGCATTCGACACTGTCCCACATGACATCTTTGTCTCTAAATTAGAGAGACATCAATTTGATAGGTGGACCACTCGGTGGATAAAGAACTGGCTGGATGGCCACACGCAAAGAGTTGTGGTCAATGGCTTGATGTCCGGCTGGAGACCGGTAACGAGTGGTGTCCCTCAGGGATCGGTGTTGGGACCGGTCTTGTTCAACATCTTTGTTGGTGACATGGACACTGGGATTGAGTGCGCCCTCAGCAAGTCTGCCGATGACATCAAGCTGTGTGGTTTGGTTGATATGCTGGAGGGAAGAGATGCCATCCAGAGGGACCTCAAAATGCTTGTGAGATGGGCTGCTGCCATCCTGATGAAGTTTAACCATGCCAAGTGCAAGGTCCTACACCTGGGTCGCAGCAATCCCAGGCACAGCTACAGGTTGGGCAGAGAAGAGATTCAGAGCAGCCCTGCAGAGAAGGACTTGGGGGTGTTGGTCAATGAGAAAATGAACATGAGCCAACAGTGTGCGCTCGCAGCCCAGAAAGCCAACTGCATCCTGGGCTGCATCAAGAGGAGTGTGACCAGCAGGTTGAAGGAAGTGATCCTGCCCCTCTACTCTGCTCTCGTTAGACCTCACTTGGGGTATTGTGTGCAGTTCTGGTGTCCTCAACATAAAAAGGACATGGAACTGTTGGAATAAGTCCAGAGGAGGGCCACGAGGATGATCAGGGGACTGGAGCACCTCCCGTATGGAGACAGGCTGAGAAAGTTGGGGCTGTTCAGCCTGGAGAAGAGAAGGCTGCATGGAGACCTCCTAGCAGCCTTCCAGTATCTGAAGGGGGCCTACAAGGATGCTGGGGATGGACTCTTCATCAGGGACTGTAGTGACAGGACAAGGGGTAACGGGTTCAAACTTCAACAGGGGAGGTTTCGGTTGGGTATAAGGAAGAAATTCTTTACTGTAAGGGTGGTGAGGCACTGGAATGGGTTGCCCAGGGAAGCTGTGAGTGCTCCATCCTTGGCGGTGTTCAAGGCCAGGTTAGACAGAGCCTTTGGGTGATGTGGTTTAGTGTGGGGTGTCCCTACCCATGGCAGGCGTGTTGAAGCTAGATGATCTCAAGGTCCTTTCCAACCTTAACTATTCTATGATTCTAACTTCAGTCTATGTTAAATGTAAACCAGAGGTATATGCCAAACCTTTCATGATTTCCAAATCTATGATTATAATACAACATTCTAAACGAAAAGTCTCCAGCTACAGGTTCCTTCTTTCAAAGAGGAAGGTGTTTATGTTTTGGCTTGTTACCTCACTAGCAGGCAGTCCATATGGTGCTGAAACCTGTAAACTAACTATAACTAGGTATGCAGTTCATAAGGAATATATGTAATTTATCACAAATGCATAGCTGGTGTCTGCTTCTAAGTGGTTGTTTCCTAATCTGATACCAACCTGTTTGCAGCCCTAATATGTTTCTGAGCTATAAAATCAATAACAAATAGCATGCATGATCCCCTGAGAGATTAACCATTTATTCCAGCTGTGAAGAATAAATGAAGGTTAAAGCAATGGAGCTGCTTTAAGAAAGGTTCATGCATGTTTATGGATGTGTGTGCACATGAAATAAAACAAATTAAGCCTCTTTTAGATTAATTTATAATAACTGCAATACAGCATAGGGTGGTTTGTTTGTTGTAATTATGGGTTGTTTGTTTTAAGCAGCTGATTTTCAGATTTACATACAGTTTGCTTTCTGTGTGCTCCCAAAAGTGCTTGATATGTGATTTATAATTGTTTTTTCCCAAAATGTTTCATTCTTACTTTGCTCTTTTCGTTAATAGCAACTAATATCTGAGGGAGTACTGCCTGAGGCAGATTGAACATGTGCACTGAAAGCTGCAATGGTAAAAATATAGTGGATGAAATTGTCATGCCCTTTCTGCCTGCTTCATAACTGTAAAAGCTGTGGATATTTTAATGTGTTCATGTGCAACGGGAAGAAAGTGAGAGATCCATCGTGGTGAACAGTGGCAAGAGTGAGAAATGAGTTGAAGGAGAGAAAGGGGTAGCGGACTAGCTCTGGGTAAGCAGAGAGGCAGGGGGGGTGACAAAGGACTTGGTGGAGAGATGTAGACAGTATGTGTGGAATGCCATCCTGTGAAAAGGGGACAGGGATGAATGATGCTGCCACACAGTTTTGCAGTATTTTGAGGGATTGATTGTGCTAGCAACATCTAAACCCTCATTTTTTTCAGAAAAATACAGGTCTTAGCCTTAGATGTTGCAGAACCAAACAGCAGGCAGTGGTTGCAAAGGGAAAAAAGCCTCCTTCTGAGTCAAATTCTTTGCTGTTTGATGTGCAAAGATATCCGATATAATCTTAACACAAGACAGTCTCCCAGCACAGCAGTTAGAAAGATGTTATTACCATTTTAAGCAAATTAAGCATTACTCCTGTGATCCTTGAATTTTTCCACCCTCTGAATGACAATGCTTAGCCCATTGTAACAGCTGGTCTGCCGGCTTTATCTCTGAGTTGGTTGCAAATCATTGTATTGCATTGTATGTAGTGTGCAAAGCACTTCACAATGAAAGACACTTGCAGTGACTTGACTTTAGCCTAATTCATCAACTGCAGAAGTACTGTTCCCAGTTTTGCTGAAATAAGATCAGAATTTGACCTCAAATCACCCCAGTGAGAACAGTATTATTTATATTTATTTTGTAGAAGGCTAAATTGAAGCCTCGTGCTTAAGTGACTTGCCTGAAGGCATGAAGTTTCTCAGTGCCATAGCAGAGACTTGAACACATGAATCCAGATGCCAGTGTGTCCTTGCTGTAAATGACAGATGAACTCTGCAATCAGTATTTTGCTCAGATAGAAAAAATCTACTAACACCCGTGGACTTATAAAACCAATTTAAGCCAGGGAAGAGTCAGGCACCTGCCTACTTTCCAGGAGTAGAAAAGCAGTGCTATACAGCTTCTTTTCCTGCAGGTGTGTCAGCTGCTTATGGGATAGGGAAAACCCTCGTTGAAAAGGAGTTCTGCAGGTTTAGAGACCATCCTGTAACAGGAAGCCAATTTTTTCCTTCTCATGACTGTAGAGAGTGAATTAAACAAAACAGAACAAAACAAAAAAAAAAAAAAAGAACTCCTAAAGAAAAGAAAAAAGCAAGTTTAATTTCATAATTTTCTTTCTTTTCTGTATTTGTAATTTAATGCTTTAATTATAAAGGTTTATTATAACACTGTAACTGTTTATTCATTGATCTGAGACACTCAGTGGAATTCCTTCACTGGGAGCACAGTAGTAAAATTACAACACACAGGAGACAGATCAAGCTTGTAACGTTGACAGTCTCATGGGTACTAAATATCTTCCAAGTCAACATATTTGTTGATGGGCAATAAGAGAGAAGACAAAAAGTAACTTCTCCTCCAGTGCTCTGCTATTTTTAGTGCCTCTGTGGCTGTCTATGTACTTATTTTGTGTGTATTCTGTTCTATCCGTCATGAAGCTAACTCAGCTCAGCTCCAGCTTTGGTGGCATTATCTCAGGCTGTCATAAGGATACACTGTACTCAGAAATGCTGCATACCCGTTGTGAATGATGGGCAGGAGAGACAGAGCAATGGAGGTAATGTCATGTCTGAGTTTTATAGTGCTTATTCCCTTTACAGATGTAACATCAGAAGTTTGATGCATTTTAAAGATTATGCTGGATTTTGTGAACTGTTTTGCAGTAAGAAATTTGATGCAGCGGATACTGAGAAAAGCTGACAAAGAAATCATTTGATGTTCCTTTTAAGCCTGTGGAAAGCCTGCTCTCAGACTGTAATTTCCTGGAATTTATTATTCACAATTATTCACTGTATTTTGTTTTGGCAAATCTTTTTAACTCTGTTTTGATCATGCACAGTCTTCCATGAATAATCATCATTTCAGACTGGAATGTTGTGATAGGTCAAAAGAGATATGGCACTATCACATTTGTGACTGAAAAATGGAAGAAACCACTTCTAGTGAAGCATTTGTAAATGTGGATATAAAACTTGGCACCTGTAAATATTCATGTACATACACTTGCAACTATGCTCTGGGCTTGATCCAAAGCCGCTGGAGATATCAAAAAGAATGAATATTCATGTCAGTAAAACTTAATTCCTGGATGGTTCACTGACAGCAAATGTAAAGAAAAAGAAATGTAGGCAAAAATGCAGAAATGTCACTAAATATTCACAGGAAAAAAAAAAAAGTCCTACTTACTACATTCAAGTCCTTGTGAGTTTGTTGTTGGGTTGTGATTTTTTTTTTACTTTTTACATATATGTTAATGAAATTATGCACATGCAGACAAATAGGATTATGGTCTTCCTTTTAACACTATATCTTTCCAAACCACAGAAGCTCTGCTGCCTGGCAAAAAGAAGCTAGGGAAAAGCTAGATGTCCAGAATATGTGATATTGGTCTCAGCAAAAGGAAGCATGTATCTTTATATACGTGTGTGTGTATATATATATATATTATATATATATAGCAGGAAACTGAAACAGTTGAAAAGTTTTATTTGATTTAGCATACTTTCCCACAAAGCTCAATACATAATATAAGCATGAGCTGGCAGTTTCACTGTGGACTTAGGAAGTTTTCATTTTCTCTTAGGACATGCACCTAATCTCCCTCATATGTGAAATTACTTCCATTTCAGTCCTTCAAATTAAGCAACAGAGTAAAACAACATAACCAAAGCAGAGTGCATCTGATAAGTTTGAGTCGGCTGTTATTATTTTGTTTCATTTTTAATTAATTTTTTTCTAACAGGTAGAAAAATTATTTTAAGTGAAAAATTATACTGAATTAGTCTGAACAGGCAAATGCACACCTAAAATGCAGAAATGTCTTAGGCAGACACCGAAATTGGGAGATGCAGTCATTTGAGGTTGACGCTGGTTTTCTTTGAATTGCATTCATCTGGTGGCATGTATTCTTGCAACACTGCAGTGGAGCAGACTTCAGGTGTCAACCTCCACCTGTAAGTCAAGCTCAGTTAATTAATGAGAAAATTAGGTGTTCAGATAGAATATCATTCTCCTAGATCACAGATCTTTATACTTCATTGTAATCTATCACCTCTGGGATTAGATAATTAACGGAATTAGTGCTTATAGTGCTGTACGTCCTCATGATTTGCACAATACCAAGCTGAATGGAGGGGTTCAGGTGTTTACATTTATCTGTCTAGTGAAACATCACTTTGTACATTTTTTATGCAGACAATATATTTTTAATGCAGAATAACCTGCCATTCTATAGTCCAAACATATGGGCTCCATTTTCAGCTGGTATAAGTGTCCCACTGACACTTAAAAAGAGCTGTGTCATCTTGGATTGAGTTCTCATTTCTTTACAGACTGAATAAAGCATGAGAATAACTAGCAAGATAAGTAATAGGGCAGAGAATAGCTAGCAGGATAAGTAACAGGGCATCATTTCATATTATTTGCTTTCAAAGTCCAAGATTATTTCATGGTATGCTTGTATGTACAGGGAGGGTTTGACCAATGTTATAAGAGGCTGAACACCAAATACATCAAATCTATCACAAAAAAAAAAAAAAAAAAAAAGAACAATCTCCTGCTCTAGTGAATGTAGGAAATAAACCAAACAACAACTCAAACTAATTCTTCTGCCAATGGGGTAGTTTGTGCTCAGCACACCATACTCAGAGTCTGTAAGTCAGACTACACAAGACTGAGCTTTGTACTTGAGCCACCCTGCTTCAACTTCCACATGTAAAGAATAAAGTCCAGATGTTGCTACAGGCCTAGATGATTGCAATTAGACAGTGACAGTAGCTCCGCAAGTTTGGAGAAACGTCTCCTTACATGCACTTCACTTGAAGGGCTCTAGAAGTGTTTAGACAAGAAAGTAGATTTTTTTTTACCCTGTCTCTGCCTCCACCACTAGCTTTAGAAATTTTGGTAGCTTCTCTTAAAAGAGGTTTTGTTTGCCCTGGCAAATATGGCAAACCTAAAGGTCAGCACTGGGCAGGTGTGAAGCTGCAAAGGGAATAATTGCTGTAACAGGCAGCAGGGGAAGTAGCTATTCAGTATGGATTGTTATGAGAAAGAAACATCTTGTATAAAACTTGGACAATTGTATTGCACTCTAAATAGCATGAAAATAATTTTTGGTTGTCCGGAAGTCGTGGGAGTTTGAGGTGAGATGAAGAGCTACCTGGAATTCTAATCTTCATTTTAGTTTCGAAACAATTTTCATCTCAAACTGGGACAAAAAGATGCAATTTCTTACAAGACACCATTTTCATATCATTTCACCTCAGAAACACCTAGGTAGTCCCATGACTTGCTTAATTTTATTTAGAGTAATGCATTTCCTTCTGACTTGTTCTACCTTATCTGTTACTAGCTATGAGATAATAAAGTTTTCCTTGGATTTGATAAATGTTCATAAAGTCACAAATCAGAACAGTCACTGAATCAAGATCAAAATGAAGTACTTAAAAACACTTGTTTAAAAAATTTTTGTTTATCTGTACATTGCAGAAAATATTTGATGGAATTGAACCAGCACTCTCTAACGGAAAACTCTTCAGTCTGTAAAAATAGCAGATCAGCTTTAATCACAATGCAGACACAAGTAAATAAGGATATGGAGGAAAAACCCTAAGCAAAAAACAGTGGTTGTGCAAGATTTTCAGAGAGCTTTAGAGATAGAGGAGGTCAAACTATAATCTCACTGAAGCTGGTGGAAATGAAGTCTATTACTTTGATGTGACAAGTGTTCAACCCTGCATGTTGTGAAAATTCAACATTATTTATTTGAAGGTCTAGATAAAAGCAGATGTTTCTTCAGACTATATCTGTCAGAATTCAGTCACTGTGACTTCTTTGGTGAATAAAGAGGGGTGTGTATATATTTGCATATATATGTATGTATATGTAAATGTACATGGTCAATTGGGGATGCCATACACCAAAGTGCAGCAGCTGAGATTGTGGATATTGCAGTCCAAATGAAGTACTTGTATTTGAAGTGCATCACAATAAAGTATAAACTAAGTCTGAAAGACAATACCCCTTTATGAGTACTTTGCACGGGTGGATCAGAATGAGATGCTGATTTTGTTTGGATTTCTGCCTTTATGTCCACAGGACTGAAGTTTTGGCATTATTTGCATTTGCTGCAAAGTTAATTTCCATTTCAGCATTTGTTCCTGGACAGGAGTCTGCTTCTTCTTCTTTTATGGTACATCTGTTACTGTTCCACCCCTATACATTGCCCATTTGTTTGCTGCTCCTGCTTGCTTCCTGCAACGGCTAAGCTCTCTCTTCTTACATCTATTGTGCCAAACCCATATCTATATGTAGCCAGTCCTTCTCAAGCATTTGATTTGTCCTAGCAAGCAATGATCTTTATTTTGGCTCTAAATTAGTCTCTGTTGCACAGATCTGTTGTGGCAATCCTATATTTTCTACTGTATTGTATTTAAATCACAAATGCAGAACCAGGACAATAATGTAAAAGGAAAGGTTACATACAATAAAATAAATTCATTTCCTAGCATTTTTAGATTTCCAGATTTCATTCTTCCTTTTTTTTTTTAAAGGGAGAAATTTCTTTTATTCTATTAATGCCCAGTCATTTGGCATTTGCAAGTATCTGTAAAGCTTTCCATAAGGATTTAGCTGTATATCACAAAGCCTACCCGTACTAATTGGAATTATATAATCAAATATTTTCACAAATATTTGAAAATATAAGAACAAAATCTCTATTTTTCAGTGTCATTTTTCCCCTTTTTTACTCTTTTGTTCTCTTTTTAATATTTTTTACTTGTTCATTTTGTGATTAGAAATTATCTCCTATAGCTTCCAGATCAGTATCACAGAATTAAGAGTCTTTCTGCAGCAAATATTCCAAACCGGCTCAAAGGCAACTTTCAAGTCTTTCTAGAATACTTTCTCCATGGTTTTGTTGCTAGAGAAGCTGTTTGTTACTTCAAGGTGCTATAGTGCTGAACAGGTAAGCTTTCATCCAGTATCAGATGCTTCAAATTCACCTGTGGCTCCAAGTGCAACTGAGGTTAACTCCAAAAGGTGACAGAAGTGTACCAACTGTGATCATCTCTTTGAACAGCCCCTGCTCACAAAAGAAACTGAGATGACAATTCAGTGTCAGAGATCACACTATATACAAAAGAAATAGCCTCTTGGGTTGAAAGCTTCTTAGTCATGCAAAGAGAGATGTTCAGATAAATTCAGATAAAGAGTCATCTGCTGATATTATTTGTGTTAAAAAAAAATCCTGGGATGTTGTTGTCAAATCTATGCTAGTAAACTGAACAGTGCTAAGGCTTCTTTTCTTGTTCTCAGGTTAGCTGGCACAGACTGGACCTTTTCTATTGCTCAGTTCTCTTGTCTTCAAAGCAGAGTGGTAACAAGTAAGCTACCAAGTGGGGACAAGCGGAGAAGAGTCTTTGCTTTGTGTTGACTCCCAATTTGTGTCCAAGAACTGTGTGGGAAAGGCCTGATTTTCTGGGCCAAAACTATGCTAATGAGTATTCAATTATAAAGAGAATATGAACAATAAAATTCCCAAGAGCACAATATAGTTTACTAGTATATATGTTCCTATGACTCTATCTTAAAATAAAAGGTCTCTTTTCAGGGATTGTGTTGCTTAGCATAAGCACTCCATTTTGAAAGTCCCCTTTTACAGTAGCATTTTCCTCTTTATATGGTGTCTGCAGAAGCAAATAGCAATAAGTTCACTGTAAAGAACATTGTACTTACCATTCTGTATAATACATTATACAAAATGTGCAATTTTACCTGCACATCTTTAGAGGCTTCTGAAAAAGAAAAGCAGCCTTATGTCGTCTGGGAATATGCTAATTAAGAGATGCAATTGAAATGTTAATGAGATATTCTAAGGCTGACAAGAGGAAGGAGATGTCTTAATCCTCCACACTATCGTGAGGTCTTCCATTGCTCAGTCATATCAGAGAAAAAACAAAGGAAATCAAGATGGAGGGAGAGCCCACCCATCATGGGCTGAGTCTGATTTGTATCTCTAATATTTGCAGCCAATAATGGCAGAAAGTTAAAACAGAGCTCTGAGATTTCTCCTGAGCATGCTGTATGAGAACAGACTTTCAAGGCTAATTAGTGAGCCTCAAACACTTGTAAATATGAATTCTTAGTAGCAGCTTTAGTAATTTATTTTTCATTTAAGCTGTTTGTAGCTTCATTCAGTTAATGTAGATCTCTGTTGTAAGTAAACATGCCATTTAAATCTTGTCTAGTAATAAAGCAGATGTCGAATAACCTGATAAGATGTTGCACTTTTAAAAATGTGTTGAACCCAAAGCTGTCTGAAAGGGCTGGACCTTTTTTTGTTGTCCAGTACTTGAATGCATTTATGCGCAGCACTCAAATGGAAAAAAAAAAGATGTATCTTCACTAAGTTGCACAAATTTAGGAGCTGGTAATGCAGTTCTGTGGTAAAGGATCTGCTTGAAATCAGTGCTAGCCAGGCAAGTTTCTTTAGCAACACGATCTTAGTAAGAGATTTTCAGATGTATTGGTGGCTTTAAAAATGTACTTAATTTGTCTGTGCAGCAGCTGTTCTTGCAAATATTATGTATTGGGTTACCCTGTGGCTTTGGGAGGACTTGCTATTTTGTGTATACTGGTGCTGGCTAGCTCCTAAAGTTGTTCTAAAGATCTCTTTTCTTTCCTTTGCTCTTTTTTCCTCTGACCTGTGACAACACTTTCCTGTCCAGCAGTCTTGAACTACGTCTTTATGTATTGGATCTCTGAATTGAACCTGTTAATGTTGAGAATACAAGGTCCAAACTACAAATGTTTTTAAGGGAAGGAATGTTGTTTCAGACTACACCTAGTGTGGTTCCATGGACTAAAAACCCACTAGTATGTAGACAAGGTTAGTTATCCTCTTGTTGTTCAGCTTCCAGTTAAATTTCGTCCAAAAGGGCTATTGTTCATACTCTCTTAGACTGCTACATGGTGTGAAAAAAATTATGTGGTACATGGGAATGATTGAGATATTTGTTTCAAAATCACTTTCCTGGACTAAAACTCCAAGATGAACACACTCTGTTCCTGAAGTGTTGTGAAAATACAGTTTCAAAACTTATTATAGATGTCAGGGTGATTTTGATGGCACTATTTGTTGAAATGAACAGGAAAAGGGCATCTAAATCCTTTAGAAAATCATTCTGAAAAATACGGTCCTTTGCAGTTTTAAATCTCTTTGGAACACTCCAAATATCAAGTAAAACATAAATAGAAAATAAATCCAATGATGCAGCACTACAATTATAGAAAAACTATTAAAAACTAATACAGTCAAACTGCCATGCCTATACCTGCCATTTAAAATTAGTTGGCACTGATATTTATTTGTTTGGAGCTTCGGGAATTTTGGTTGGTTTATTAAGTTGAGCGTAGATTTTTGTTGCTCTTCTTTGTTTTTAATTCTTTATGTAGTTGACCTTTCTGGCACAGCAGTTTGGGACCACCACTGATGAAACGTTATTAATATCTTAGCACACTTACATTAATAATCCAAAGGAACACAGCTAAACATACTCTTTCCAACTTGCTCAGTGACTTAGCACCAATGGTGTGCACAGCTGGTGCAGGTGACCTGTTTTCAGCAGGAGCCCTGGATACCCTCATTCCCTGTGGTGAAGAGAATGCGATCCTGTTGGCTGCATCATCGTGGACTGACACCACATTCAAGGCAGAAGCCATTTCTCAGTACAACTTTTGTGAGCTCAGAGTAGCTGACTTTGCTGGAAGATCAGTGGCAGTGAATGATCAGTGCCTCTGAAAACTCAGTGTAAGATTTGTTTGGACCCTGGAATACAGACATCTAATTGACATGGCTGTTTAGAAGATGTAGCTAAAGAGATGTGCTTACAAGTGCATGCAGATTCCCTGTAAAGGCCAGGGAGAGAGCACTGAGCTTTCTGTCTTCCAGTCCTTTCCAGATCACAGGATGGATTGCTTCATCTTAATAGTTCAAATGAACTGTTAATATTATTAACATTTATTAACACCTCCCATAGACTGTTACTTAAATAATGCAGTCAAACCTTAATTCCTTTGGTGCTGACTAGATATCTCTTCCACTTGATGCAATTTCATTTATCATTATCCTGTGTCCCTTGTGTTTAATTTTCAGATGAACTAAATACCTGCATTTGGCGTTTAAGATACTGCATTAAAAGCAGCTGCAAACATAACAAACATAAGCAGTGTTACCAGAAGTTGGCATGGTGAAGTCAATAAACAAGCCTGACTGTAGGAAACTGCATCCTCAAAAGTGTGAGGAAAGAACCTTGAGCAAGTCTGCCTTTTAATTTAACCTTATGAAGAATAGTAGTTAATAAGCCTTTGCTGAAATGTGGCAATGTTCTTTGCATGTGACAGGTTTAAGTTTACACATAAATGCTGGAGGGAATGGATGTGCTGATTGCCCAAAATGTGATCCAAAGTTATGGTAACCCTTTACCCGAGCTTGACTTTTTATTATATCATGTCTGTGAGCCATACCAGAGCTAAAGAAATGACTTGATGAATGTGCTTTTGAAGCGGTTGAGCTAACACTCCCATAAACCTTGAAGAAGTATGCAAATTAGTGTCCTCTTCTGGATGCTGATAAAAGGCATTATTTATAAAATAATTGTTTACAAGCAAGACAACCTTTTTCAATATTGCTGTTATACAATAAATAGTTATCAGATGTTTCAAAATCCTGGTAATGAGAGCACTAGGAGAGTGGTGCTTTTCTCAGTGGAATTTTGTATTGATTGCCAGAGCTGACTTTAAGGATAGGCTGCGGTTAAGAAAGAGAAGACAGGTTCCAGGGTAAATAAAGTCTGCCTTTTAGCTGATCACCCTCACAGATATCCTTTGGTAGGTCTTTCTTTTTTCGTAAGCATTTTGCTCCAGCAATTGTACTTGGAGCCATGATTTTCATGTACCAAGAATGGAAGGGGTGTAGGTGAAACAGAGTGGGTAGAGCTCATCCATCAGAGCAGAAGGCTGTCATGAAGCAAGCATTTACTGAATTTATTCTTTTCTTTCACAAACATCACTGAGAAAGGCTTCCCCAACCTAAAGTAAAAATGCATGTAGTGAAATACCGAGAGGTTCTGCACAACATCAGAGCTTGTTGCATTGGTGTATCTCACAATTCAAGACAGAAAAGGGCAGAGCAGACTTTCTTCATCTCTATAAATAACATGCTGTTTTTTATCTGTGTTAAAAGGTTTACAGAATCCTTTCTTTTGGCAATTGATCACTCTAGTTGGCAATATAAACATAGGAACTCCATGAACACAGAAAATCAGAGAAGAAAAATGGCTGTGCAATTCTACTGGGATTCATTACCATGGCAGTCGGGCCCCTCACACATTAGATACTGTGTCTTTTTCCCCTTTACTGACAATACCAGTACACTGAGCACAGAGTGGAGGAAAGGCAACCAAGTGTTCAGAAATTAAGGGTAAATGAAGTTTTGACCCATGAGGTGTTTAGACCTTCTGTTAGCAGTTCTAGTTAATCCCAAAGTGCTCCAGTTGACTACACTAAAGCTTTTACAGTTACTGAAATGGTGGCAAACCAAAACATCTGTGGGCAAAACAAGTACAGTGCTACACAAATTACCATATCTACCACCAAAGACACAGATTTGATATTAGAACTGACAGCAGTATTTTCATAGAATCACAGAATAACCATTCTTTGGAAGGGACCTTAAAGATCATCTAGTTCCAACCCCCTGCCACAGACAGGCACATCTTCCAGTGGACTGGGTTGACCAAGGCTCCTCCAACCTGGCCTTGAACACTTTCAGGGTCAGCGCAGACACAGCTTCTTTGAGCAACCTGTGCCACTGCCTCACCACCCTCATACTAAAGAATTTTTTCCTAATGTCTACCCTCTTTCAGTTTAAAACTGTCCCCTCTTTTCCTATCCCTACATGCCCTTGTAAAAATTTCAGCTTTCTTTAGGTCCTGGAAGGCTGCTATGTCTCCCTGAAGCCTTTTCTTCCCAGGCTGAACAAGCCCAACTCTCAGCCTGTCTTCATAGAAACTCAGCCCTCTGATCCTCTTCATGGCCCTCCTCTGAACTTGAGCAGGTCCATGTCCTTCTTATTTTGGAGGCTCCAGAGCTGAGCACAGTAGTCCAGGTGTGATCTCACAAGAGTAGAGTAGAGGGGTAGAATCATGTCCCTCAACATGTTGGACATTCTCCTTTTGATGCAGCCTGGGATACTGCTGGCTTTCTGGGCTGCAAGTGCACACTGCTGACTCATGTTGAGCTTCTCATTAACCAACATCCCCAAGTCCTTCTCTCTTAATATTTTAAAATAACTTTCCTACAAAATTTCAAAATGAATTTTTAAATTAAAAAATACTTTTCAGAAAAATGAAACAATAAAATCTAAAACATGGTTAAATTTTGCCTTTCTTTTAAAAATTTTGACTCCTTCTTTCCTTTTACTGAATCCCACGCCCTTTTCCCTAGCAGAATTTAAAAAGGTAATATCAAGGGAAGAGAAGGGATATTCAAAGGAAGGATTTCAACCATTGTAAAGGTTATAAAAACGCCTATTATTAAAAAAAAAGTTTTTTTGAAGATAAAAGAATGTAAAATTTCCCAAGTTTCATGAAATTCACTTGATTCTGTGATCTAAACTGGCTATCATGGTTATTTCCAGGCTATATCTTTACCAGATTTGATGCTACTAACAAGATTAAAATTTTATTGTTCCTTACTCTTTACCATAGCTGCTTTCTAACAAATTATCTTAGAATTCATATTAGCAGATATGTTTTTCCAGTATATCTTTTTAAAATTTAAACACTGTATGACAAGCATGCTGATTCATATATCCACATACACAGGAAAAAATAGAAAATGCATGAGACCATGTCTTAAACAATAACTGAAAAAAAAATTTTTTCTTCCCTAGGATTGATACATGGTATACATTACTCACATATTTTAGAATTCTTTCTCCTCAACTGAATATTTTCTTATCAAAATCCAGTTGTGAAGGCTGTCCATAGAGTACATGACTGATGCATGATGACTGGACGTGCCTGTAAATCTGATAGCATAGGGAAAAAATATATGCCTTAAATAAAACTGACAGTGAAATAATATCTCTTTATCTGTAGTGAAGGCAATCATAAGGTCTCTCAATTTCTTTTTCTCAGCTTTCTGAAATTCTCTTTTTCTACAGAATTTTGTATTTTCATAAAATAAACTTTATCTAATGTGCACATCAATTTATCGTATAATTGATTTTTCAGTCATTGTACCCAAACACCCCATGTTAGGTATGAAAATAAGAAAATCCCATAGTTCTGACAATTAATTTTCCAGGAATTCAGTAGGCACTGAGTGGTCTTACCGAATATTCAAAATAGGCTGCCAAGTCCTTTACACCAGACAAGAAGTGTCCCCCTGCTAGTGAGTAACAACAGGGGACTTTTGGGGACTGCAAAAAAGGGACTCCCATCTTCACTTTGGACATAGTATCACATCTTCTGCTGTTCCCTTGAACAGAGCTAACTTGACAGCATGGAAGATGAGTTCAGGGAGTATGGGATAACATGAGAAACAAGGCTAAAACAGAACAGGAGATATCAGCAATCAAACATTCCTGGGAAATGAGTGGGGTTGGGATTGTTGGGAAATAGGACTGCTGCTATTGAGATAGCTTCTGTGTCACCCAAAGAAATTATTTCACCTCTATTTGGTCTTTTTTTTTTTTGGAGAAAATAGTGTTTCATGAAATCTCACTGTTTCCAGCACAACAAGGAACTATTATTTCAGTATTACACATTAATAAATATATGCTTTTGAGAAATCATACATTTTTGGACATAAGCCTTCTAAGGCTGTCTCATGTAAATGTTTGAGCTATGTTGATCTACAGCCGCTGAGATTATATTCTTCTTATTCTTACTCTTCTTTATTCTTAGCATATTTAAACCAAGTATCTTGGCAATAAAACTGAACTTTATCCTCACAATACTTACTTTTGTAGTCACTGTTATTTCTTGGCTTTCTCTGCACTTGAAGAAAAAATAATAAGGATTATACCACAAAAAAGATGATGCTTTTATGCTTAATTTACCATGATTAGTTAGTCTTTATTGTAAACTTTTAAAATTAAATAACCTGATTTTCTAATTTTAAAATGAACATTTAGTGTAAGCAGATGACAAAACTTCAAAATATTATTGTTAGCAAAAAGAATAAACAGAAAATTTAAATTATTAGAAAAATGGCCTTACAAATGTACCAAGTACTGTTAATATACTAATGTCACTGGAAGCATTCCACTGTTTGAAACTATTTCCATTTAAGTCAATGAAGTATATGCAATTTTTCTTCTATAAAAGTTAAGAGAAATATACAGCTTGTTAGGGTATTTTTGGTATGATTACAGACTTTTACTAGGTGCCTCATTTAAGCACCTGCTGGTGTGATGACTATCTCATTGTCTAGCTGCTAAAGTAATTTTTAATATTAATGACTTGCATTCTGTAGGATTGAGTCTAACGCCAGATATTATTTTTTCTGAACTTTGTCTTACTGCTTACATTAAGTCGAATATGATATCTGGCTGTTCCAGCTTATACAAGCATAACTCAGTTGATCGATTGTGATAGTCCAAAAAACCTCAAACCAAACCAACCAAAAAAGCCCCCACCACCACCACCCGCCCCGAAAAAAAAGGCAACAAACAAAAACAAAAATCAAAAATAAAACTAAGAATAATAAGAAATATAATTTCAGAAATTTATTCAGATGTACTGTTTCCAGAATAATGTTTGTTGGTTTGTTTTGGTTGTGGTTTGGTTTGGTTTTGTTTTGTTTTGTTTTGGAAGGGGGGAAACTATTTCAGTAAATGTGAAACTATTTCAGTAAATGTGAAACTTTCCATGCAAAAATGCTGCTAACATTTTTCCTTAACATCTACATTTTTCCATAACAAAAGCCAAAACAAAATATTATAAGAAAGATAACATTAATGTGACCCTGAGATTTTGCAGCATCTTACAGGTGCTGTAGTTTTTGTATTTAATGCTGCTGTTTTTCTCTCTGAGTCATGTTTGCTCTTAGGTCCATTTCCCCTTATGTAGCTCAATCTCCTCCCAGGCTGAACACTGAGCTACACCGCAGAGCTGAGAGTGGTGCAAATGTCTGCAACCTCGTGGTAGTCAGCGACGGCTTGCACACTGTAACGTGTTGACAGCAAGTATTAGCTGCACCCAAGCCAGTAAGGCAAAGCTGAGTTGCTCTTAGATCCAAAGCTGGTGCAGTTGCCAATGTGCAGGTTGTGTGCATCTCAAATCAATCTTTTCAGTGAGAATTAAAATTAAGGAAAACTGTCACTGAAATTTATAGAAATAAAACACAGCAAATTTTAAGCACCGGTTTTGTTCTGGGGTTGAGGAGGGGCTTGTTGTTTTTCTTTTTTGTTTGTTTGTTTGTTTTTTCCTAATGTTTGCACTATATGTGGTTAGCTAATCTTCTCATCAAAATCTAAGATGAAGACAAAGGTTAAATATTTATGATTTCCCATGGAATGGACTTTGGGATTTTTGAAGACTTATAGAGTGACACATTGGTGTTACCACACCTTCCAAATGAGACAATGCAGTACAAGCACATACGCTGCCTCACAATCAGTGCAGGAACACATGTAGGGCTAAAACAGGCATTTAGGGCACAGGCGTAAAAATCTAGAAACCTTTTTCTTCGGCTGTTTTGGGGAAGGTCTAGGTCATTTACCTCAGATATATAAGGCCTATTTTTATATAGACTAAGGCATTTTTAATACTTTCACATGGATTAAATAAACTTTAAAAGAACTTTAAATAAAATTTACTTTGCCATTAAAGACCACTAATATTGCCACAGTGAGAAAACAGGAGTTTGAATCCAAGAATTTACTCAAGTCAATAGTTCTATATTTTCTTCTGAAAATTTTATCCAAAGTCCTTAGCCTCTAACTCTTCAATAACTTTCTGAGTCCTTGTTGTGGTTCTGTGACAAAAAGTGTCCTTTAGGCTAAAAATCCTCTGCTCTGGTAGCTTGCACATCTTTTCTTTTGAGATATCGGTAGAATATATCTGTGTGCATTCTATTCAGCTTTCTTGGACACTACATTGAAATGTAAACTTTCATATCTATACAAAAGATACAGATATGGATTTGCAGATAATTTTTGAATATTTTTCAGAATTTTGTCCTTGACAGGGAGACTAGAATTTATACTATTTTTTTTAGGTTTGGGTTTGGTTTGGGGGTTTTTTGTTTTGTTTGGTTTGGTTTGGTTGGTTTTGTTGTTGTTGTTGTTGTTATTCTTTTTAATATAGTGCACATATTTATGTGTGTAAAGGTGACAAACTGAGCAAAAAACTTCTTGGTAGAAAATAAACCGATTATATTTTTGTATCATTTTGCTTTTGCCTGTGCTCATGCTGTTTTGATTTATTTTTAAAAATTCCTTGATAGTGATAAATGGCAAAAAAGATGAGGAGGAAACTGCAAAACCAAAATATTTTTTTTTCTTTTGCTTGTAAGACTTTCAGCTAAAAATGACAGAACTCTTCAAAATTTGCAGATTGAGGACAGCCTCCTACAAACCATGTTCTTCTAACTCTCTCATTTTTGCACATAGTTATGAGCATATTTCTTCTATCTATGGTAATAGAGAAGATAAAATAAAAAGTGCAGTGTTTGTCGCAATGAGGTACCAGGATTTCCTCTGCTTCCCAAACAGAAGTTATCTAGCTGGTTATAGCAGCTGTAGCTGCATTCCTCACTGTCCTGACTTTGTCATCTCTGAGTGTCTACAGTTTTCCTTCTCTCTCAGTTTGGACCTAACCTAATGACTTTCTCAGTGAAAGCAAACAGAAATGGAGATCTGTTCTACTGTGGGTGTTTAAACACAGTGGGTGTGCGTATATGGATATAGGGCACAAGGACTGCTTTTCTGGGTTTCTGAGAGATGCCACCCAGAAAGAGCTCAGAAAAAAGACAACAGTTTAAATTTCACATCAGGTTTCTGAATGTATTTTTCCAGTGTCTCTTTTCTGGTCCTGTGTTACCTCCCGTCATCTTATTTTATTATTTTCTCATCTGGAAGCCTCTTCACATGCACGTGAATGACGATTCAGGTGCTTCAAAAGCTGTTGTTTTCAACTTTTATTAATATTTCAAAACTCATTCTCTTGTTTTCCTGCTGACAGGCTGCCAAAATCACCCTCTGGTGAATTCTAAAAGGGTCTGGATAGCAGAAATTGGACCCAACATTTGTTGCAGATAATTACTTCATCAGATCTTTGTCACAGAAAATATTTGACAGCCCACACATCTCTATTTTTAAGCAGTCCATAACATAAAACTACTAGAACTTTTTTTTCTTTAAGCGCAAGGAGCACGTCATTAGATCAAAGATATTTCATTTAACTGGGTAACGTACTTGATTCTGCACAATTTTTTGTTGATTCTGGAGATTCAGATTAGGCCGGGATTTTGACCATGTCAAAGAGTGTATGCTTCTGGGAATGATAAATGCACTATGATGTTAATCAAATCTGAGTTCTTTTATCCCGGGTGTCATTCAACATAGCATTTCCAGTAATAGCTTGCCAAGGAATATTTGTGCCAAGTTCCAAACCTAGATCTTAAATGAAACAAAGGGAAAAAAAAAAAATCTAAGAAACCAACCTAGAGATTGTATCCTGATTACAGTCTATTTTGGGACAGGATTTCAGGAATTTAATAACTGCTATGTGAATACTCATACATATAGACATGATCAATAAGGTTCATACTTTATGGTTCCCACTTGTAAAGCTTGGTTGAATTTGATTTATTATTTTTTCCTAGCAGCTTGGGACACAATATTACAGATTTACAATGGACAGTCAATTTATAGTATTTAATTTAGACACTGCTGGAACATTGTACAAAAGTTGAGGCCACTAAAACAAATCTTAAATCAGTATTTAAAAAAAAGCTTTTTCTTACAAAAAAGAAAAAAAAAAACAAACAACAACCCCCCCAAAAAAAAACAAAACCAAAAAACAAAACAAGAAATAAAATAAACAACCCTGATATAAGAAGAAAATAAAAACCTGAAAAGAGATAAAAAACCCACTTGATTTTGAAAGTGTTTAGAAATGAAATAAACATCATTGCAACGCCCATCGTATAGGAACTGGATAAGAAAGGGAATACACTGGTTCCTTTGCAGAGGAGCATGGGAATAAGAGGAAGAGTGGGAATGAATATCTGACTCTGATAACTTTTATAATTAACACCTTAGCAGATTCCTCCAAAATTTTTAGAATACAGGGATTTCTATTGACTGTGGAATTTTGGTTTTTCAATTAAAATTGGAAGCAAGAAAAAGCCCCAAACAAACAAATACAAAACCAAAGAGAAATGAGAAGGGAAGAGAGAGAGGAAAGAGAGATGGAGAGAAAACCCAGGCAGAGTAAGATTCTGCAGTGCTCATATAAGTACCATCATTTCTTCTTTTACAGCTGTGCGCTGCTCCATCTGTTTGGCAGGTCTTTACTCCTTACCTTGCTTGTTAATCCATTTCATTCACCAGCTGATAATTCTTAGAAAGGAAGGTCAGTTACAGCAACTTGAAATAATTAATCTAGTTTGTTTGTAGATTTGTTGACCACAACTGTTTGGGTTAAGTGATCTTCGGATACAGGTTGCAATAGTCTCACTGATGAGACTAATTGACATCTATTATATTTTTTACCTCATAAATTTTCTTGTACGAACACCAAATCACTACTTACAAGCCTGTCTGTCCTAATGTAGTATCCCCTGAAGACTTTAATTAGGCTTTACAAGTGTTCATTTACTGGGTATTCTTGTTTATGCCTAGCGGCATATGAACCAATAAAGGCTCAGCATTTGAGTGCAGGTTAAAGTGTACACTGTGTGATCATGTTCAGCAGCAATGCTAGAAGTATTGCTGTGAAGGTGAAGAAATTGTGAGTGATTAAGTAGTATCGTGTACTCCAGAGGACACACATTTGCTGGAGAATGTCTTGTGTGAGATATCCCTTCATCTGTTAGTTATTCCATCAATAGAAATTGCAGCAGTGAAACCTAAACTCCAGAGTGACACATTCTTATAGGTTAACGCTAAATCATCAGCATGCCTGTCTTCAAACATTAACTGATGAATTCTCACAGCAGCCTTGTTTGTGAAGTACTTATTATCCTTGTTTTATAGGCTGGGAAGAGAGGAAGGCTTAAACCAGTCATTTAGGACTCAGACACTGTTGGACTCCCCAGACAGAAGGGTTTCTTATCAAGTACCAAACCTGTAGGTTAACCTCAAATTTAGCCTTAGAGAAGTAAAAATAATACTTGATGGTGGGATAAATACATTCAAAATGAATAATCACTCCACTGGAAGGAAGTAGAAGAATGATCTGTAAAACATTAAACAAAATAAAGATTCGATTTATTAAAATAAATAAACTTCATTATTTTTTATAATTAATTATTTATTTATTTTTTTAATAAATTATTTTTTATTATAATTTTTTTATTTATTTTAATTTATTAAAATAAATAAACTTCGATAAACTTTGATTTATTAAAAAAGCAAAGCCTTATATGTACATAAAATTATTTTAACCCTGGGTTTATAAATCAACCTGTATATCTTGACTATAATCAATATAGTTTTAGAAACTGCATGGTTCTTTGAAAAGAAAAAAAATATTTGCAAGTCTGTTTGTCTTCTAATAAGTAGCTGTGTTTGAGAGAGACCTTGGTCCTAAACTTTAATATTAATAAACTTAATATTAATATAATTAGTATTTTTGTTCAAAGTGCCTTCAATTACACTGAAACCTAGTATCAGTTAATAAAATCTGGTATTAGGCTGGATTCAAGTGGGAATTTTATGTTCATAAAATTCTAGAACAGAAAGACAGAACAGTAAAAATTTTCAACTAATCTGCTTATAAAGTATGGAAAAAAGCCAGATGAATCAAGTAGAAAACAACAAGAAAATTCACAAGATACCATTCACACTACTCCAGTCTTGGAGCTTGCATCAATCCTATTGATTCAGCAGGACATTTTCATTTTCCCAGGTTTTTGCAGTGATTTGTGGCTGTGTATGCTGGTGGCAATGCTCAGTCTACAAACGATTGACACTGCATCCTCCACAATTCACGATGGTTGAAGCCTTCATCTTGTTAATGACAGGCTCTGTACTAGGAAATAGAAAAAAAAGAGAAACCTATCATGTAGTTAGAGTACATTACTGTGTTTGCACAATAAACTTCTGATTGTCTTTTGGAAAACTTTTACCAAGCCTTCATCAACAGCTTGTTTTTACTCTTTGTTATTTTCAGCCCTTCATTTATTTTAAGAGGTACAGTGGAAATTGGCTACACCTGGCTCAAGGTTGCCAAAACACATCACATACAAATTATAGTAATTTGGTTTTTAAAAAATTCCCCAAAACTCCTCAAAAATGTTCAGTGTTGCATTTCTCACATCTAGGATGGGTCAAAATGACTTAGAAATTCATGTGTGCAAGGTGAAAAAAAAAACCCAACAAAACACTGGAACTCAAATGCCACATTTCAGTCAGACCAATTGCTGTTTTCATATTAGACCAAAGTGATACACCTGCGGAGCACAGTCCAACAGCAATATCCAAGCACACTACTTTGTGTGGGTAGGTTTTACGGTCTTTATGTCAGCCCCATTTATAGAAGGTTCTTAATTTGTAGGACCATAATTTACAGACATCCCCAATAATTTTTTAACTTGTAGGTCCTTAACTTATAAGTCATAAGAAGGCTTGAGCATTAATAATATTATTTCAGCTGGGCGATAAACCATGAAGTAAAAGTAAACCAAAATGAAAACTGGTCAATTCTGTAGAAAAATGCTTGTTGTTACTTTTGCTTCTCGCTTCTTGTTAGGTCTACCTTTAAATACAGCCAGAAGTCTAAGGCTTGACAGCACTGTGAGCTTTGTAGCCCATAAAACAGTTGTTTTGTTACCAGATGCAATCTCTACAAAGACCTTGAGTATGAATGATAGTAGCTCCCAAAAAGCTGATGCAATGGCTGTCTTTAAGGTAGGCTAGGAAACTGCAGTATAATTGGGAGAGAATTATCAGAGAACTGATACTACCAGAGGTGTGAGGAAAGTTAGCAATTGAACAAGGACTGTGAAAAGCTGTGAATGTAAAGAACACTTTACTATGGCAGAATTATAATTGCAGTGATTTTTCAAATGTGAATAGCAAAACAACCACCTGTTAAATCATATTGATTTAAATCACAAAAGCAGCTGGATGTTCTCCTGTCATGTATTTCCTAAAAGGGAAAGTAGAATAAAACTGTAAGAGACAGAAACTGTGAGAGAAACAGCATGGAAAGAAAGGTCTGGAATTCCCATTGTCTCTTGGGTAGATACGCCTTTGCTGGAAAATTGCTCTTTGGATTGACTTGCTGCCTCTGACACTTTTTTCAGAAAATTACTTTTATTGTTCCTTCTCTCTAATTTCTTTGACCCTATGACTTAAAAACTAATCATTTTATTAAATGCTAATCACCAAGCTGGGCAACTCAATTTTCCGATCTGTAAAGTCTCCACTATTTCCACATGCCACTTTTGATGCAGGAACACTTATAGGGAACGGTTTTATGACTAATTCTCCAACCCATCCTTGCCAAGAGCTCAGACACATCATAAGATCCCACAGTTTTGCCTGAAGCAGATACCTATGCTTTGCATCCCTGTTTTCTTCTCCCAGGCTTTGATAGAACAAAGAACCTGATATCAGACGATGGTGGGGACTGAGAAAATGAGACATCTCTGAAATCAATGTGTGAATTTTCTAGGTCTTGTTTGAACATAGCAGATGGAGCTGCCTGCCCTAATGGTAAATAGCAACTGCCTGGAACCAAGTAAGTACAACAGATCCTGAATCTTTCTAATTTCCAAGATTTGTGGGACTACAATGTTGCACAACCCATGAAACACGAAATGAAACTGTGAGATTTTAATATCCCTGAAAAGTCAAATAAAGTTTGCTTGTAGGTTGTTTTTCTGCTAGATGTTTTGTCTTCTTTTTCTTCTTTACTTCTTCAGTGGAAGAAACCATGACCCTCCAAAGGCAGATACCCACTCTATCATTTTTGCCTTTTAAATAGCAGTGATATAGTCCACATCCTGCACACTTCCAAGATAAGGTTAACAAGGCAAGACTTAAAAGTACCATTATATTTTTAGCTTACGTCTGTTTTGATGTTAATATATTTGTGATGCTATAAAGTAACAAAAAAGAAACCACAATAAAACTTCAGAGTGTGGTGTGGTTCCCAAGGCTATTTATATTATGGGTGGAGTAAGAAACAAAGATCAAACGTACACAAAAATATTTTTCTATCTAGGCATATATCTGAGCTGCTAAAGATTATTAAGAGAGATTCATAATGAATTTCCTGACATCACTCTAGATGCAGTATATATGAATCTTTTGTATATGTCTCTGCCAATATGTTATGTTTGTTTGCTTTTAAACAGCTCCACAGTAAATCCCTTTCCAGTTCAAAAAATAACTTTTATCTAAGAAAAAATAAGCCAGCCTACCTAGGATTACCAAAACTCTAATACAGAGAAAACAAGAGCCCACACCTTGGTAGGGTCAATGTTTTGATGCTGTATTCCTGTGCTTATGGTTGAAGGGTAAAATATTGTCTATTTTGAAAGTCTTATTCCACTCTAGTTATTCAAATTCATTTTTGCAGAGTATATTCTCTAAGAATAGAAGGACTAAAAGGTAGAATGGGCAATGAATAATTTAAAAAGGAGACCATGCCCTCACCACTGTGAAGTAATTTTAAGGAGAGTTTTAGCACATCGCATATGCTTAAGATTTCATCTGGAATTTTACATTAAATTTTGTAATATGATATCGTATTACCTTGAGCAGTTTTTCCCATTCTATAGGGTTCTTATTTATTTTTTGTTTAAACTTATGCAGCTCTGTAGATTTCATTGATGTTGTTTTACACTGTGTAAATTACATTAGTACCCAACATTTGCTTTCTCCGACCTGTCGTATTTCCTCCTTTATGAATCTCTGACTACTGCATTTACAGCAACAGTACTCAGGACACCACATGCCTGGTGGTACAGTCTGGTGTTGGGTTAATCTGAGGAAAAGGAGGAGTTGACAGCAAAGCTCAGCAGCAAAAGAGGCTTATTAGAAAAAAAAAAAAAAAAAAAAAAATGGAGGCAACTTTTTGGGGATGCTTCAGGATTGCAGAGCAAAAGCTTTCACATTCAAAATATAATTGTAAGAAAAGAAACTTAAAAACAAACAACCCAGAGTTCCTTGCGTAATTGCTCTGCCTGACTCTATACCAGACCTACCAACTGCAAGATAATCTTTCTAACAGACCTGCTTATAGGCTCAGCTGGAAATAGGAAATCCAAACTACTGTAATGAGAATAGGTAAGAAATACTGAAGCCAGTGGAACGTGGCAGTTTGTCACAATTATGTTACTCAGGACACCATGGTTTTAACCAATTTCCCCAAGCAGATTTCTTTGGCTTGAAAGTCATTTCCATTGACCAGAAACTCTGGCTCAAGCCCAAAGTTGCCAGGACTCTCAGTTTCCCAAGGGGTCCCCATAGTCGTCTTGAGGAGAACAAATGGGTTAGACTGTGTATCCAAGTTCTTTAATCATCTCTAACTAGTCAAATGAGCAGACAGATTTTGGTACTGGTTGGGGAAAAATATTTGACTGCTTAGGGAAAACTGACATGTAATGTCAGTATTTGAATTTTCTCTTAACTCTGGAGAAATGTAAATAAAAACCAAAAAAAGTAAGATTTAAAAAAAAATATATTTTACAAATACAATTTGTGAAATCATTGTTATTATTTCAATTTTCTTGGCAAATTTTCATTTTGTGTTTCATTTACTCTGAAACTTAATTAGCAGTGACTAATAGGAAATCAGAGTTTAACCAGCAAGGCGGGAATTCACATGAAAGCCTATAATTCCTTAGAGTTCTCATCCTTCCCCCCAAATTTTATCATTGTGCTTGATGCTTCAATATTTTCCAGTTAGCCCTGATGAGACATGAAGCAGCCATGGATGCAGTCTGCTATTTGAATCTTCGCTGCATTAACAGTGTTTCTAGTAATTTAGGAAGGTTTTTTTAGCAATTAGTTCTGATTAGAAGGTACCACAATCTGTCTTTGAGTGATTAAGCCCTCATTTAAATCTTAGTAACCCACCACTTATTTAGCAAGCAATTGAGGTACCCTTTGCTCCTTTCTTGGTTTTGTCACTTGAAAATAGTGTCGCTGACTTTAAGTAAATACCCTGAACTTTCAGTAGCATGCCCTGTGTCATAATTTAAAGTGTAAGAAACTTCTAATACGATTTTGATTATAGGAGGTTTCTTTGACTCCTTACATATTTTTGTGAGCCTTGTTAAAAAAAGGTTTAAGCTTGGAAATACCCTGGACATAAGGTATTTTTCTGGATTTATAAACTTACACAGACTTGTAGAGATGTAATTCCATAATGCTGTACCTCAGTGGTGAAGAAAGCTAGTTTTTTCATAGCTGTGGTATTGGTGCTTGTCTTCTGATGTTCTAAAGCACAGTGCTTTTATTTCCTGGACAGTTTCCAGCACATGCTCACATCAGCAATTTTATAAGCACTTTTGCTATGTTACACTTGATGAGGTAAAGGAAAAATCATTTCAGAGAGGAAAGCTCCTTATTTTCCTCACCTTTTGCTAAGTAAAAGTTTACTTAAATTGATTTTATTTAAATTTAGCCACAATTAAAAATAAATAAATAAATTAAAAGAGCAAAATGCATTGAAGATTCACATAATTGCATGGTATTTTTCAATGTCAGAGGCAAGCCTTCAGTTTGAGACCAATGTATTGATTTATAGTTACTGAAGATGTGGCCTGAAAAAAAAAATTAATATATAAATATGCTTGTCAAGAAGTCGTGATCTCACTCCTAAGAAAATATTTTCTGCTGTTTATCAAGTCTGTCACTATAGTAGATTCATACTGTTGCTCTTAGAAACCTTGTATTTTACATTTACTTTAATGCTTAGGCACCTTCTGTGACATAAACCAGCTTGACAGAGGGAGAAAAGATCTGTTTAACATACTGGTGATATAATCCTTGTAAAGCTAACTTCTGTTAGGCAGAGGCTACTATAAACACAACAAGTAAGAAAGAAGGTAAACAGAAAAGTTGGAAGATGTTGCCAAAATGGCAATAAATGTTAATGATCCGATTACAAAAATTGTCTTTCAAACTAGAGTGTGTAGTAAATAATGATGAATAAATGTACTTGTCAGAAAGATTTGATTTGTCTAGCAAATCCTTACTGACATATACATTAATTTAGTACTATACAGCCTTTTGAAAATGTCATTCCAGTAGAGCATAGAAAAGGTGATTTAAATAAAGTATAGTAACAAGATGAGCAGCATATTGAGTTTATTGGACTACAGGCATACTTATTTGATACCCAGTGCTCCATTACTCTGAATGAAGTTGCCCCTGAAAAAAACAATGGGAAAGGAAAAGCTTATAATGGTTTAAAAATAATAACATTATCTTCAGTATAATGTTGTGTACCATCAGTATTAACATTCAATCTTTGAATGATAATGCTGGAAATGGCATGGAGATATTAGTGCAAAAACCATCACGTCGCCTGCCATTCTCTTGCTTCCTGAAAGCAAAATTATGAAAGCTAAAATTTTCCTTCAGTAGCAGCAGTCAGTTTTAGTCCTTCTTTTTAGTCGCTGGTGCAGCGCTGTGGTTTTGACTTTCGGCCTGGGAATAATACTGATAAAGCCGATGTTTTCAGTTGCTGATCAGAATGTTTACTCTGACCGAGGACTTTGTGAGTCCCATGTTCTGCCAGGGAGGACGGGAAGCCGGGAGGAAGCAGGGACAGGACACCTGACCCAAACTAGCCAAAGAGGTATTCCATACCATAGCACGTCATGCCCAGGATGTAGAACTGAGAGTTCCCGGAAGGGCTGGAACACTGCTGGGTGGGGGGCGAGGTATCGGTATCGGTCAGCGGGTGGTGAGGCGTTGTATTCTCTTCCCTTGTTATTTCCTTTATCATTATTATTATTGGTGGTAGCAGTAGTGGTTTGTGTTATACCTTAGTTATTAAACTGTTCTTATCTCAACCCGTGGGAGTTGCATTCTTTCGATTCTCCTCCCCGTCCCTCCAGAAGCGGAGGGAAGAAAGGGTGGGGGAGGAAGTAGAATGCGTGGTTCTAATTTACGGCCTGGGCTTAAACCACGACAATGAGTAAAATTTGAAGTCAGAAACTCACATTAAAAAGGAAAAAAAAAAGTCAATGCAAACTTTGCATGGCACTCTTAGCTCTGTCTTCCTCATTCAGGGGAATTATAGTCTGCACTCAACTGCACTTTGTCTTTCTTGAAAGGATCTTTAGCTGGTAAAAAAAGCAGTCTCACTTTTGAGTTCATTAAAGCAATGCTAATAGCTCATGATGGCTATCACTGGCTTCAGGTTTAATGCCTACATACCAGATTGCATTTTTTCCACATCTTCTCTTAATTTTATTGCCATCTTGAGCCAGTTTATGTCTTTTTATATACAGAGTCTGCTGTTATAGGTTAACAGCTTCACATTCTCTTCCTTCAACCCAGCTTTTTGTCAGGAGCAGTTCAAGCGTGATTGACAGGTCAATCATTATTATCATTTCTTCCTTGTACACAGACAATGCAGGTCTGACAAAAGAAGAAAGAAAGAATTAAACTAAATCCAAATATAGAGCCAGAGGAATGCTCATGCGTGTAGATACCTGCACATGCGCTCGTGCATGTGCACTCAACCACACATACACCTATATCTATGTTATAAAATATCAGCCCTTTCACATTTGTGAGCAATACATTGTGTTAAAAAAATTGTGCAGAATTCTCAGATGGCATCATACAGATAATATATGGCTATGCTAGGGGTTTTCACTGTTAGTTTTTATACCAAGGAGTAATATATAGTATAAACATGCTTCATTGTGTTCCTCTATAGGAACACAGTTGTGTATTATGGTCTTAATTTCTCCAGCGTATGTAGAACAGAGAGAAAGTATAAAGGGTATTGCACTGAACCGTATCAGCTGATAAGTAATGTATGATCATGTTACTTGAGTCAGATGCCAAAACAAAGTATTATCTCCCATCCACAAGGCTGGGGTGAAAATATTTGAAGCTGTTTAGCTTATGCAGCACTTAACATGTTTTCTGCCTTATTATGCCAAGCAAAATTCACAGGAGCTTACTGAGGGCTAGGCTTTTTGCGTAGGCAAACTGAGCATCAGTTTATGCTCAAAGACTTCCTAGAACATCTAAAAACTGCACCTGCATATTCTGCTTGTGTCTAGGAAAAAGGGGTAATTGTTTGAGCAGAGTTTGTTGTCTAGTTGGCTCATCACTATCTCTTGCCTGAACAGTGGAAAACATAATACAAGTTTTCATTGCCACCTTCACAGAAGACTATTACTGGAATTATTTGGGGGTTAAGAAGGTTTCCCCAAAAGTTTGCATGAGTTTATTAGTACTATTCTCCTTTTTATTTTGTCTATTTCCTTTGAGGTTTTCTCAATTTTTTAATCCAGGCCCTTCTTTTTCTCCTTTCTGTAGAAGAAATGAGACTGGCAATCTTGTGGCAAAGCAGAATAATCAGATCAATTGAAAGGGCAGGAGATACAAAGCAGAGAGGAGGTACAGAGGGACATGCTATTTATCCCTCCAGCTTCCTTTCTCCAGATCCTGCTCTGCTGTCATTCCAAGAATGAAGACAAAATAAATTGGCCTGTGCTTCTATGAAGGCTTGAACTGGTACCGTGCTGTGACAGTAAGACTACATGCACATAATCATCAACTTATTTTAAAGCATTTAGTGTGTCTGTGGTTTACCTGCTCACACATGCCTTGTACAATTTTTAAACTGACTATGGGATCAGTTATTTGACAAAAGCTGAAACTGAATGAAAATATGAAATTCAATATCTATTAATTGTTGGGTCGGGGTTTTTTTGGAGGACCTAACAAAAATTATTCATTGAAACATTCTTTTTATTTAAAACTCATTTCTACAAAAAAGAAAAAAAAAAGTTTAAACAAAAGCACTTTGACTAGTTATAATCATAAACAAAGAGTCAGAAATCTCTTTTATGTTGTGCATCTTTAAAAGCTAATTTAGGTAGGCTCAGATAAAGTCTCCCTTAGGTACCTGGGTATGTCTGCAGGGGCTAATGCATGTCTCCATGAATACTAAACAATCCACAGCAGTGTCTATGTCTCAGTCTCTCTCTCCCTTTTTTCTCTTCCTCTCTGTTCTTAGCAGAATGCTACCCTTGAGCATTTCACTGCAAAGCTGAATTATGTACTTTTGCACAGCAAAGCATTCTAGGTTCACAACCTGAGCTTAGTTGAAGGAATGGAAGTTGGATAGTTTCCTAGTATGAAACTTCCTGAAGATCCAAATATAATTTGTTTTGAACAAAGAAGGTTACTCAGGATTCTTCATTTCCAGTGACAAAAATGTCAGGTGACACCTTTATCATATTGCCACTTCTAGCCTGAGCAAGAGAGTTAACAGACAGATCCAAAGCCTACTGAGATAAGAAAGAGCACTGTTCAGAGCCAGTGGGATTGGGCTAATAGCTGAAGGACTGTATTTGGGCTCCTCCCTTATCTCCTTTATGTAGGACCATAAATCACCATTTCAGAGCCTTTCCCTCTTTAAACTGCAATAGTTGCTACTGGAAAAACTACATACAGCAGTAAAGAATCCTGTCCTCATATGTCCCAAATTGATAAACAACTCACTTCTAATTGAAATTACAGAAAATGTTTTTTCTTCAACTGCCCATTATGAGAATACAAAACACAAAATCTTATTAGATTATTAAGAAGAAACAGATCCTTTTAAATTCCCTGTTTAGCACTCATGTTATGATGCAAAAGCCTTATTTCACTTTAATTGGCTTATCTATAAAAATGATAATTTTCAGACAGTTGGTAGTAAAATCCCTCAGGACTTCAGGAAACATATTTTCCTTTTTAAAATTCTATACATTTATCAATGAACTTGAAAAATAACACTTAAAACTGTTTGGTAGGTTTTCCCTCCTGTGCATTGTACTCTCTTCAGAGTTTCGTAGTAAACTTCAGGCAGTTCCTTCTAATTTTTACCTTCAGGCTATATTTCCCAAGTGCTAACCTGGATAATCACTGTTAAACCCTGTCTATTAAATGTTTGTGAGGAGACGGAAAGTTGCAGATCACATGTGCTTTACCAAGGCAAATACATGGGAGGTGAGTGGTATGCTGAGGGGAAAAAGACATGCTCACCCTGACTTTCATCACCATGCTTTTCAAGTCTGCACTTTCTTAGTTTCATACTAAAAGAGAATAACTACACTGATTAAAGTTTTGCCTACCCAAATTACATTATAGGAAATGGGAAGGTGCAAAAGCAGATTCTAAGTCAACTCTTACCTACTAGACCTGCCTTTTTTGTTCTGTCATGTCTACGGGATCCAGCAAAGTATGGTCTAGACCTGTCACTGGACTCTTCAGTATTAGCACAGTGTAAATAAAAGATGTTTAACAGCAACTTGGAAGGCACAAGCTGGTCACGTATTCTATAAATGATGTAATATTCTGAAGAAAACCAGCAAGAGCTAGGTGTTTTTTCTTTGCAAGCTGACAGAGCAATGAATCTTGCTCTGCTACAAAACGAGAAAATATTTTTTGCACACATGGGCTCAGCTTAAAACCCACAAATATAAGCTCACTTCTCAGCAGAGAGCATTACTTAAAAGCCATTTAATACTTTGGGTACAGAAGAGAACACAGGGAATTACAGGACCCAGCAGACTGATAACACAAACTTTTCACACATAAATGCCATTTTTTTTCTGTTATCTTACGTAGAATTTCCTTAAGTTTAATCACCAGAAGAAGTTAGTCTACAGGTTTAGAAAAACCAGCAGACTACCATTTCAATCTTTACTTTCTTATTGAAGACTGTAACAGGGACATCAACTCAGCTGAGATACTTATCTTTTGAAAAGTGATCCAAGACTTCATGTAGGTCTTAAAGCTAGAGTGAAGTTACAGTTTATTTGTCCTTTAACTACTTAAGTATTTTTTTTTTTAATATGGCAACCTTGAAACAAAAGCTGCCATGTGGTTGCAAATAGTTCTTTGTTATTAGTTATTAGACCTTGGCAGACAGTAAGTGTATGGTGACTCAGAGGGCAGACACCCTCAGTCTTGGGCCAATGAGATTAGAAAATGCTGCCCAAGTGTTATCACAGAAATTCTCTCCTTCTCAAACATCCTTTTCTCACTTTTCAGGAGAAGAAGGAAAACCACTTCTTTCTAATGTGTACATGCTACATAGGAAATTTTTCATTCAAATAAGGTAGGATTTGTAACATTGAGTGGGATGAATGGCATCCGCTGGATTTTACTGCTGACTGGAGAAGACTTGGACCTGTGAAGATTGTGGTGAAGATTTGGAAATGCTGGCAGGTGACAAGGGGATGTGGTAGGCTGGCACAGGAGCACCCCACGTGAAGGAAAGTATCTGTTGAAATTTTGCATTTTCATGGTTGGTTTTGTTTTGTTTTTTTTTTTTTTAAACATAGTTTTGTAAAGGAAGTTTTAATAGATGCAGTGACATTAGTTAGGGACCATTTCAATGTTCTATATTCAGATGAAATGGTGAATGAAGAGTCCTCCTGCCCTATCAGGTCTTATGTAAAGAAACCCTGACCCAGTCTGCAGACAGTCCAAACAGGTAAAGGGGAAAGAAGGAAGAGGAAAAGGACTTCAAAATGCCCAGGGCAAGCAGGTTGGATCTAGATGACCTTTAAGGTGTCTCCCAACCCAAACCGTATATTTCTATGATCCTTAGTCATATAATGAAAAACTGGTGTGGACCTAACCAAATAGGTGGAAGCTGCAGAAGACTGAAATCTAGATTCAAAATATTATCTTTTGTATATAGGCAGATGCTTCTAGATTACAAACAGCTTTACTGCAAAACAGGAAACATGCTCATTTTTTTAGACTGGGAAATTGAAGCAAAAGACAGAACAGTGATGTTACAGTAATCAAAGCATCTGGTTTTCTAAGTTCAAATACTTTACCTACTGAATCATACTGATAAATGAGGGCTAATTATCATCTTTGCATTATAACCCTTGTATGATCATCTGTTCTGTGAATTCCACTCTCATGGTTTAAGCCGAGCCAGTAACTCATAACCACACAGCCGCTGTCTCACTCACTGCTTATTCTTCCTCCGGCTCCCAGAGGAATGGGGAGGAGAATCGAAAGAATGTAACTCCCACGGGTTAAGATAAGAACAGTCCAGTAACTCAGGCATAACTCAAACCACTACTGCTATCACCAATAATAATAATGATAAGGGAAATAACAAGGGAAGAGAATACAACCGCTCACCACCCATCAACCGATACCCAGCCTGACCCAAGCAGTGATCTGGGCCTTTCAGGTACCTCCCCCCAGTTTATATAGTGGGCATGACGTGCTGTGGTATGGAATACCTCTTTGGTTAGTTTGGGTCAGGTGTCCTATCTCTGCTTCCCCTCCTCCCTGGCAAAGCATGAGACTCACAAAGTCCTTGGTCAGAGTAAACTTTACTTAGCAACAACTAAAAACATTGGTGTTATCAGCATTGTTCCCAGGCTGAAAGTCAAAACCACAGCACTTCACCAGCTACTAAGAAGGAGAAAAATAACTGCTACTGCTGAACCCAGGACACCTTAAGCAACATTTAAAACAGTGTAAGACCAAAATCTCTTAGGTCTATCTGTAGCAATGATCCAGCACAGAGTTTGAACTCTTACCAGTGGCACTGTTAGCAAATCATCTATGCCAACTGATCTAGGTGGTTAGGTGTATCATGATATTTTTTCTCTTTCCTCACTGACTGTTAGAAATGTTAGTATTGCAAGCATAAATACTGTCATTCACTTTTGCCAATATACTGTCAATGTTCATCAAGCTTGAATATAAAATGAAGTGCAAACAAAGCAAAACTGATTTTATTTCAAATGTGGGCAAAAATTGCAGAAACTATTTTGCATTATTTTTCTCCTCTGTTCAGCATTCTCAGCTCCCAGTGGTATGATAAGAGTTTGAAACACAGAATGTTTCCCAGTGGTACTCAACAATTTGCAAGAACAGCCCCTCAGCTAATATATTCTTGGTTCAACAGCTTCAAAATAAATGAAAATATTCCTGGTTTCTACTAGCACTGATAGAGATTGAATAGGCAGCAACTATTTGAGCAACTAATTAAGAGGGCCTGTCTTACTAAGTTTTGATCCTTTCAGGTGGACAAGTTCATCAATGCATTATTTTAATGGTTGGTATAAACGTGTTAATGGTTAAAAAAAAAAAAAAAAAAAAGATGCTAAATAATCTCTTTGTAGCCTGATTAACTGTAAAAATTTCCTGTTTAAACTGCAACTCAGCTACCTTCAGTATACAGGCCATTAATTTTGTGCAGAACACTTGTAGCAAAAAAAGTGACTTATGTTCTGGGGTACTGACAGCTACTGATTATGCTGGTGGACTATATATCTAATCCAAGATATTACAGAGGAACCTAATTCAGCTGTAAATAAAACTTTATTTTATCAATTGTTTCCTAAAAGTCATAGGGACAAGGCTGGGTAGTTAAATACAATCATGTCTGCATGATTTCTAATAATGTGCAAAGGATTAGAGACTAGGACTATAAAGAATTAGATGATCTACAAAGAAAGATCATGCTCTATGACTCATAGTTGTCAGAATCATAGAATCATAAAGGCATCAAGGTGATGCAAGTGGTACTGTAATGCTGAGAAAATAAACTATAGACATATGCTAACAGAAAAAATTGCAAGTGTGTCATAACAGTGTGATTACTGCTTAAAAAAAACCCAAACAAAACAAAACAAAAAAAATCAGTACCAAATCTTTCAGTTTTCCAGAGCTTTCTGTATCTCATTCAGCCCTTTTCTCCTTTCATTTCATGTTAAATCTATAGGGATCAGATAACAGAGGTCATGATTTTGGAGTTTTGTTTTGAATCTTAGTGCAATATTCCTGGTTTTCTTTGCTTGTCTCCATTGGGGTTTTGGTAAAAAGATTGATGTTGATATCCAGTCCCCAGTATTTAGCATTTAGATGTTGAAGGAGTAAACTTAAGGGACAAGGAGGTATGGAGGGAGGTCTCTCCTCGGAGAGGTAAGTGAAAACCCTAGCAATCCCTTCCTCCCTCCCAGTTGCCCTTGAATAACAGGTATGAGGTCTTGGAACTGCAGGGCCAGGTAAATGGAGATGGAGAAGTAGATCTATCTAGTGAGTCACCTAGGGCTTGTCACTCACCCCCATGCCTTAGAACTTCCTCAATGAAGAAGAAAAGAAGAGTAATTGTGGTGGGTGACTCCCTTCTGAGGGGAACAGAAGTGCCCATCTGTCGACCAGATCCATCTCACAGGGAAGTCTGCTGCCTACCTGGGGCTCAGATTAGAGATGTTAAAAGGAAACTCTCTGATCTGGTGCAGCCCTCTGACTACTATCCGCTGCTGGTTTTTCAGGTTGGCAATGATGATATTATTACAAGGAGGGCAAGCGCAATGAAGAGAGACTTCAGGGCCTTGGGACGGCTGGTTAGAGGGTCTGGAGCGCAAGTGGTGCTTGCCTCCATTCCTGTTACAAGCAAGGGTGAAGAGATAAATAGGAAGAGTCTGCAGATTAATGTATGGCTACGTGACTGGTGCCAAAGGCAGGGGTTTGGGTTTTTCAATCATGGGCTGCTATATGAGACACCTGGTTTGCTGGTGGCAGGTGGGATACACCAGTCCCAGAGGGGGAAAAGGTTTTTGGGGCAGGAGTTAGCAGGGCTCATTGACAGGGCTTTAAACTAGATATGAAGGAGGAAGGGGAGATAACTGGGCCTGTTGGGGACAAGCCCAAGAGAAACATGCTAGGGCTTGAAGGATGGCGGACTAGGGAGGACTCTCAACCTGTTGTTTCATTTGAGGGAAAGGATAGTTTTTTAGACCCTGTCCCGCAGGGGAAAAAGGATTCTAGGGCAAGAGTTAGCAGAGCTCACTCACAGAGCTTTAGGTTAGATTCAAAGTATGAGGGGGTTGTAGCTGGCTTTGAGCTAGTGGGGCATTGTTCTAGTATTAATGAAGACCAGAAGGCCTCCCGCTTCCCAAGGGTGCCATTAGCGTGCTCTGCTCTCTCCCTGAAATGCCTGTATACCAATGCACGCAGCATGGGGAATAAACAGGAGGAGTCAGAAGTCTGTGTGCGGTCTAAAGGTTATGATCTGGTGGCAATTACAGAGACGTGGTGGGACAGCTCACATGACTGGAATGTGGTCATGGATGGCTATGTCCTTTTCAGGAAAGATAGGTCAGCAAAGCGAGGTGGTGGAGTTGCCCTTTACGTGAGAGAGCGACTAGAATGTATTGAGTTCTGCCCAGGGGTAGAGGACGGGCAAGTGGAAAGTCTGTGGTTACGAATTAAGGGACAGGCTGGTACGGGTGATACAGTTGTGGGGGTCTATTATAGATGTCCTGATCAGGACGAAGGAGTTGATGAGGCTTTCTACAGGCAACTGAAAGCAGCCTCGCAACTACACGCCTTGGTCCTCATGGGGGATTTTAACTACCCCGATATTTGCTGGAAGACTCACACAGCCAATCATTCACAGTCTAGGAGGTTCCTCCAGTGCGTTGATGATAACTTCTTAATGCAAATGGTGGACAAACCAACTAGGAGAGGAGCGCTGCTGGATCTAGTACTCACCAACAAGGAGGGTCTGGTTGAAGTGATGATGGTCAATGGCAACCTTGGCTGCAGTGACCATGAGATGGTGGAGTTTAGCATCCTGTGTGGGAGGAATAGAATACCTAGCAAGGCCACAATTCTGGATTTCCGAAGGGCCAACTTTGGCCTCTTCAATCAATTGCTAAGGGAAGTCTCATGGGAAAGGGTACTAGGTGGTAAAGGGGCTCAAGATAGTTGGTCAGCATTCAAGGAACACTTCTTCCAAGCTCAGGATCAGAGCATCCCAATGGGTAGGAAATCAAGTAAGGCAGCCAGGAGACCAGCATGGTTAAACAAGGAACTGCCAGGCAAACTCATGTGGAAAAAGAGAATCTATGGATTATGGAAGGAGGGGCTGGCCACTTGGGAGGAATATAGGACAGTTGTTAGAGGATGTAGGGAGGCAATTAGGACAGCTAAGGCCTCCTTGGAACTTAATCTTGCAAGTTGGGTTAAGGACAATAGAAAGGGCTTCTTCAAATACATAGCGGATAAAACTAACACAAGAGGCAATATAGGCCCACTGCTGAACGAGGTGAGTGCCCTGGAGACAGAGGATATAAAGAAGGCAGAGGTGCTGAATGCCTTCTTTGCCTCTGTCTTTACTCCTGCAGACTCTCCCCGGGGGCCCCAGATTCCTATAGCCCCAGAAGGAGTCAGGATAAAGGAGGAGTTTGCTTTGGTTGATGAGGATTGGGTTAGGGATCAGTTAAGCAATCTGGACATCTATAAATCGATGGGTCCGGATGGAATACATCCACGGGTGCTGAGGGAGCTGGCAGAGGTTATTGCTAGGCCACTCTCCATCATCTTGGGTAAGTTGTGGGAAACAGAAGAGGTGCCTGAGGATTGGAGGATGGCAAATGTCAGGCTAGTCTATAAGAAGGGCAAGAAGGAGGATACGGGTAATTATAGACCGGTGTCGTGGTTTAAGCCCAAGCTGTAAATCAGAACCACGCAGTACCAACACAGTACTGCAACAGCTACTAAGAAGGAAAAAAAAACAAAAAACTGACTGCCACTGCTGAACCCAGGACAGTATCCACCCCTTGTTCCATACCATTCACGTCATGCTCAGATCCCACATTTTCCATATACCCTCACTCTCATCTCGGTGCACTGTTATCTTAGTGCACGGACCAATTCCTATAAAGCTACTGAGTCCATTCGGTTCATGATGTTGGGCTCCATCTCTTGGAACAGTCTTTCAGGGCAGAAGAAGCTGTATGCAGTGTTGGATCGTTGTCTGCTGATGCTGATCATTCCTTTACTGTAGAACTCATCCGGTTCTATCAAAGTTCATTCTCTGCTGGGATGATGGTCGGAGGGAAGTCAGAGCCAGTCGCTGGTGCCCTGCAGACTTCTAGTTGATGGACTATAGCAGGCAACAGCGTACAATTGAGTTCATTGTCTGTTTTCCCCTAAAATCAAATCCCCTTGAGGTACGCATCGGACTTCCCCATCTTCCCGCATTACCCACCAAGTATATCCAGGTCCCTGAGCAAAAGCAATCCCACGAGTGGGTTTGCCTTTACCTGAAGCAGGAATAACCCAGACTGTCTTCCCCAGCAAATTCTTCATGTGCACCACAGGAACTTTGTCCCCCTCTACAATATGTAAAAGTTCTGACTGTGCTGGGCCAGCCCTGTTGGCAGATCCTCTGGTGTTGACCAACCAGGTGGCCTTTGGTAAGTGTGTATCCCAATGCTTGAAAGTTCCCCCACCCATTGCTCTCAGTGTAGTTTTTAACAGCCCATTATACCGTTCGATTTTCCCAGAGGCTGGTGCATGGTAGGGGATGTGATATACCCACTCAATGCCATGCTCTTTGGCCCAAGTGTCTATAAGGTTATTCCGGAAATGAGTCCCATTGTCTGATTCAATTCTTTCTGGGGTGCCATGTCGCCACAAAATCTGTTTCTCAAGGCCCAGGATAGTGTTCCGGGCAGTGGCATGGGGCACAGCGTATGTTTCCAGCCATCCGGTGGTTGCTTCCACCATGGTAAGCACATGGCGCTTGCCTTGGCGGGTTGGTGGGAGTGTGATATAATCAATTTGCCAGGCCTCCCCATATTTATACTTCAGCCATCGTCCTCCATACCAAAGAGGCTTTAACCGTTTGGCTTGTTTAATTGCAGCACATGTTTCACACTCGTGAATAACCTGGGCAATAGTGTCCATTGTTAAGTCCACCCCTCGATCACGGGCCCATCTGTATGTTGCATCTCTGCCCTGATGACCTGAAGTGTCATGGGCCCACCGGGCCAAAAATAATTCACCTTTATGTTGCCAATCTAAGTCCATCTGAGCCACTTCAATCTTAGCAGCTTTGTCCACTTGTTGGTTGTTCTGGTGTTCCTCAGTGGCCCGACTCTTGGGTACATGGGCGTCTACATGACGTACCTTCACCACCAGGTTCTGCACCCGGGCAGCGATATCTTGCCACAGTGCAGCAGCCCAGATGGGTTTACCTCTGCGTTGCCAGTTGCTCTGCTTCCATTGCTGCAACCACCCCCACAGGGCATTTGCCACCATCCATGAGTCAGTATAGAGATAAAGTACTGGCCACTTTTCTCGTTCAGCAATGTCCAGGGCCAGCTGGATGGCTTTCACCTCGGCAAACTGACTCGATTCACCCTCTCCTTCAGCAGTTTCTGCAACTTGTCGTTGAGGATTCCATACGGCTGCCTTCCATCTCCGATGTTTTCCCACAATACGGCAGGACCCATCAGTAAACAAGGCATACTGCTTTTCACTTTCTGATAGTTTATTATATGGTGGGGCCTCTTCAGCACGCATCACCTCCTCCTCTGGTGACATTCCAAAATCTTTGCCCTCTGGCCAGTCCATGATGACTTCTAGAATGCCTGGACGACTGGGATTTCCTATTCGAGCTCGTTGTGTAATTAGTGCAGCCCATTTACTCCATGTCGCATCGGTTGCATGATGTGTAGAGGAGACCCTGCCTTTGAACATCCAGCCCAGAACGGGCAACCTGGGTGCCAGGAGGAGCTGTGCTTCAGTGCCAATCACCTCCGAAGCAGCTCGAACCCCTTCATAGGCTGCCAGTATCTCTTTCTCAGTTGGGGTATAGCTGGCCTCAGATCCTTTGTATCCCCGACTCCAAAAGCCGAGGGGTCGACCTCGAGTCTCCCCTGGAGCTTTCTGCCAGAGGCTCCAGGTAGGACCATTCTCCCCAGCTGCGGTGTACAGTACATTTTTTACATCTGGCCCATTCCGGACTGGTCCAAGGGCTACTGCATGAACTATCTCACGTTTAATTTGCTCAAAGGCTTGTTGTTGCTCAGGGCCCCATTTAAAATCGTTCTTCTTCCGGGTTACATGATAGAGAGGGCTTACAATCGAACTGTAATTTGGGATGTGCATTCTCCAGAACCCCACAGCACCCAAGAAAGCTTGTGTTTCTTTCTTATTAGTTGGTGGAGACATTGCTATTATTTTGTTGATCACATCTGTAGGGATCTGGCGACGTCCATCTTGCCATTTTATTCCCAAAAATTGAATCTCCTGTGCAGGTCCCTTGACCTTACTCCGTTTTATGGCAAAACCAGCTTTCAGCAGGAGTTGGATTATTTTCCTCCCTTTCTCAAAGACTTCTTCCGCTGTATCACCCCACACAATAATGTCATCAATGTACTGCAGGTGTTCTGGAGCTTGCCCCTGTTCCAGTGCATTCTGGATCAGTCCATGGCAGATGGTAGGGCTGTGTTTCCACCCCTGGGGCAGTCGGTTCCAAGTGTACTGGACGCCCCTCCAAGTAAAAGCAAACTGTGGCCTGCATTCTGCTGCCAAAGGAATTGAGAAGAATGCATTGGCAATATCAATCGTGGCATACCACTTGGCTGCCTTTGACTCCAGTTCATACTGAAGTTCTAGCATGTCCGGTACAGCAGCACTCAATGGTGGTGTGACTTCATTCAGGCCACGATAGTCTACTGTTAGTCTCCACTCTCCATTAGACTTTCGCACTGGCCATATGGGGCTATTAAAGGGTGAGCGGGTCCTGCTGATCACTCCCTGACTCTCCAGACTACGGATCAGTTTATGGATGGGAATCAGGGAGTCTCGGTTGGTGCGATACTGCCGACGGTGCACTGTTGTGGTTGCGATTGGCACTTGTTGTTCTTCGACCTTCAGCAACCCCACAACAGAGGGATCCTCTGAGAGACCAGGCAAGGTGGACAGCTGTTCATTTTCCTCAGTCTCCAAAGCAGCAATACCAAAAGCCCATCGGTACCCTTTTGGGTCTTTGAAGTACCCTCTCCTGAGGTAATCTATGCCGAGGATGCATGGAGCCTCTGGACCAGTCACAATGAGGTGCTTTTGCCATTTCCTTCCAGTCAGGCTGATCTCAGCCTCCAGTACAGTCAACTCTTGGGATCCTCCTGTCACTCCAGAGATATAGATGGGTTCCACCCCTTGACAGCTTGACGGCATCAGGGTACACTGTGCACCGGTATCTACGAGAGCTTTATACTTCTGTGGGACTGATGTGCCTGGCCATCTGACCCACACAGTCCAGTAAATCCGATTATCCCCTACCTTCACCTGGCTGGAGGCAGGGTCCCTCTAACAGTCATCACAACGTTGGACACCTAAGTCGTGTTGAAAGGGATTATTCTTCGTTATCACAGGAGCTGGAGTAAAATCAGCTCTTCCGCTCCATCTGGGAACCTGCTCACCAGAGACTGAAGCCGCAGCTCTCATGGGATGATTAGTCTTGACCCTTGTTCCTATTTTCAATTCATGCACCCGTTCCTCCAAAGCTGAAGTAGGTTTTCCATCCCACTTCGTCATGTCTTCTCCATGATCCCGCAGGTAAAACCATAGGGTGGCCCGTGGTGTTTGCCTTCTATATCTTCTGTCTTGAACAATAGGACGTCTTTTGTTAACAGCTGAGACGTATGTTGGTACACGTGAGGAGCTGGATAAATCAGATAGATCGTCCCTCAATTGTTTGACATCCTGGGACAGTTTTTCCACAGCTGAGATGATGGAAGGGGTGAGATTGTCTTCGAACTCTCGGAGTTTGTGAATCATTTCATCCACTGTTGGTGTTACTATGTCACCCCAGGTTACCGTTGCCAATGAATGGGCATATGATGACGGTGCATTCCGTGTAAGTTTTCGCCACATGGGTCGTGTACATTCGACTTCATCTGGGTCTATGGGTATATCTCCGTTATTCGGTTTGGTGTGATAGATCATCTCTACGATGGCTGATTCCCTCAGAGACTGGATGCCTTTGTCTAAAGTAGTCCACTTGGCCGAACGACTCGTAACATCATCCTTGTATGGAAACCTTTCTTTCACAGCTGCCAAGAGCCGCCTCCAAAGACTGAGGGACTTTTTCTCTCTTGCAATTGCTTTGTCAATTCCCCCTTCTCTAGCAAGTGATCCCAGCTGCTTGGCTTCCGTACCTCCTAGTTTGTGACCATCGGCCCCATTGTCCCAGCATCGGAGCAACCAGGTGATGATGTGCTCCCCTGGTTGACGGGTAAACTCTTTTCGCATATTCCGTAGCTCGGTTGAGGTCCGAGGTCGAGAAGTCACCTCTTCTTCTTCTTCTTCATCATGGGATGATGACTCCTGATCAGGTGGTGGCCTGGGTGGTGAATACATTGTTTCTTCATCTTGCTTCACCCTTCTTGCCTCTTTTCTGCTTTTTCTCTTGCTTATGGGGGCAATCGATATTGGTACGAATTGGTCCTCTGGTTTAGCTGCAGTCATTATCACTGTGCTTTGAGTAGCAACAGTACTTGTTGCTGGGGGTGGTGTAGCTGCTGTGGTTGGAGCTGGGGTAGCTTCGCTGTCTGTTGCAGTTGAAGTTTGAGTAGTGGCTGTACTTGTCGCTGGGGTAGCTGCACTGTCTGTTGCAGTCGAAGTTTGAGTAGTGGCTGTACTTGTCGCTAGGGGTGGTGTAGCTGCTGTGCTCGGAGCTGGAGTAGCTGCGCTGTCTGTTGCTTCGCCCTCAGATCCAAGGACATTTCCTTCCTTTTGAAGGTGCTGGATAGTGTTGAACAAGGCCCGGTAAGCATAGGCCAAGCCCCAGCACGTTGGCATGATTTGTCCCTCTCTGGTATGACCAGGATGACAGCACACCTCATTTAAGTGTTTTACTAATTCTTCTGGATTTTGCACTTGTTCGGTGGTGAAGTTCCAAAACACTGGAGGGGCCCACTGACCTAGATACTTGCCCATACTATCCCACACACCCTGCCACTCATGGCTGTCCAGCCTCGGGGAAAATCTCTCGGTCCCCCTATTTTGTCGTCTAACCCCAGACAAGGCCCAAACCCGACTCTGCTTAACTCTTGAGATCAGACGTAATGGTTGTGGACAAAACACACTCTGTATGCGTGCCAACATGGTGACCCCCATCACAATCAGCAAACAGGTCTCAACAATATTAAAAGGCCACTCAAAAACTTCAAAACTCTCAAACGATGCTGTAAACGGTCTGGAAGGGGCACTGGGAGGGTAAAAGAATGTCTCCTTCATAGGTTGACCACCCAGGAAGGAGAAAAAAGATGTATAGTTGCTAAGCATTTGTATTATATACCTCCCAAAGTATAAAGGTGGTGACCACACTGGGAACATAAGCCAGATCAGTTTCATGATCAATTTTTCTATTGTATTACAAGTCATTACCATAAAATATAATGAGACAATAACCTTAGCCCAAGCCCCACACTTGAAAAACACTAACACAGCAAATACCGGCTCTAAGTAACCTACGGCATATTGAGACTGTGAGATCAAAAACAACAACTTTGAGAGCCAATAAATCAGCATTGTGACAAGTGACTATCAATCCAAAACACTGAATGCTTATCACAAATACGGTTAGACACACTCCGGTCAGATCTGTCGTTATCTCAACCCTTCGTGTCCCACGTTGGGCGCCAAAAAGAACTGTCGTGGTTTAAGCCCAAGCTGTAAATCAGAACCACGCAGTCTACTGCCCCCCCCCTCCCCCCCCCCCCACCTTTCTTCCCTCCGCTTCTGGAGGGACGGGGAGGAGAATCAAAAGAATGCAGCTCCCACGGGTTGAGATAAGAACAGTTTAATAACTAAGGTATAACACAAATCACCACTGCCGCCACCAACAATAACAACGACAAGAGAAATAACAAGGGAAGAGAATACGATACCGCCCGCCGGAAAAGACAGCCCGCCCGACCAGGGGACGTGCCCTTCCGGGTAGCTCCCAGTTATATCCCCTGGCATGACGTGCTGTGGTATGGAACACCTCCTTGGCCAGTCTGGGTCAGGTGTCCTGTCCCCGCTTCCTCCCGGCCCCTCCTCCTCCCTGGCAGAGCATGAGACTCACAAAATCCTTGGTCAGTCTAAACATCGGTGTTATCAGTTTTTTTTGTTCCCAAGCCAAAAGTCAAAAACACAGTACTGCAACAGCTACTAAGAAGGAAAAAAAAAACAAAAAACTGACTGCCACTGCTGAACCCAGGACAACCGGTCAGCCTTACCTCCATCCCTGGAAAGGTGATGGAACAACTTATTCTTGACATCATCTTTAGACATATCAAGGATGAGGGGGTCATTAAGAGTAGCCAACATGGTTTTACCAAGGGGAAGTCATGTTTGACCAACCTTATAGCCTTCTATGAGGAAGTAACTAGATGGATGGATGATGGTAGAGCGGTAGATGTGGTTTTTCTTGATTTCAGTAAGGCATTTGATACTGTCTCCCACAGCATCCTCATAGATAAGCTAAGGAAGTGTGGGCTTGATGATCAGGTAGTGAGGTGGATCAAGAACTGTTTGAAAGGAAGAAGGCAGAGAGTTGTGGTCAATGGGGCAGAATCTAGCTGGAGGTCTGTGACTAGTGGAGTGCCTCAGGGGTCGGTGCTGGGACCAGTGCTGTTTAATATTTTCATCAACAACCTGGATGAGGGAACTGAATGTACCCTCTGCAAGTTCGCTGATGACACTAAAGTGGGAGGAGTGGCTGACACACCAGAAGGCTGTGTTGCCATTCAGCGAGACCTGGACAGGCTGGAGAGTTGGGTGGGGAGAAACTTGATGAAATTCAACAAGGGCAAGTGTAGAGTCTTGCATCTGGGCAGGAACAACCCCATGTACCAGTACAGGTTGGGGGTTCACCTGCTGGAAAGTAGTGAAGGGGAAAGGGACCTGGGGGTCCTGGTGGATAGGAAGATGACCATGAGCCAGCAATGTGCCCTTGTGGCCAAGAAGGCCAATGGCATCCTAGGGTGCATTAGAAAGGATGTGGTTAGTAGGTCAAGACAGGTTCTCCTCCCCCTCTACTCTGCCTTGGAATATTGTGTCCAGTTCTGGGCCCCTCAGTTCAAGAAGGACAGGGAATTGCTTGAAAGAGTCCAGCGCAGAGCCACAAAGATGATTAAGGGAGTGGAACATCTCCCTTATGAGGAAAGGCTGAGGGAGCTGGGTCTCTTTAGCTTGGAGAAGAGGAGACTGAGGGGTGACCTCATCAATGTTTACAAATATGTAAAGGGTGAGTGTCAGGATGATGGAGCTAGGCTTTTCTCAGTGATGTCCAGTGACAGGACAAGGGGTAATGGGTGTAAACTGGAGCATAAGAGGTTCCATGTGAACATCAGGAAGAACTTCTTTACTGTGAGAGTGACAGAGCACTGGAACAGGTTGCCCAGGGGGGTTGTGGAGTCTCCTATGTTGGAGATATTCAAGGCCCGGCTGGACAAGTTCCTGCGTGATGTACTCTAGGTTACCCTGCTCTTGCAGGGGGGTTGGACTAGATGATCTTTTGAGGTCCCTTCCAACCCTCGGGATTCTGTGATTCTGTGATTCTGTTGGTTACTTATGACTGATTAAATAAATTACATGTTTTCAATTTTTCTGGTGCTATGAGTCACTTTGTATAAATAATTGCAACCAAATTTATTACTACCTATACAGATAGCTAATTAATGAATACATTTTTAGCATAAGCTCATTGAAATTGATTAGGGTTTTTTTATGATGAAGATCTAGTTCTCTAATTTCAGGCCCACAAAAACCACTGCATTCCCACTGCAGAGCAGAACCCTGTTTTATTGATGCTTTTTTCTTTGGTGTAAATTCTCAAGTCCAGGTGCAGAGGCATAAAGTATCAGAATAACCTTTTTATTCACAACCCTTGCAATAAAATTTCTAAACATCTTCTCCAAAGCCTATTAACAGAGGCCCGAATTTTGACCTATGCAAGAATTAATCCAGCTGTTAAAATTACTAAAATATTTGCCTCTTTAATAAAGCACTCTTGAGGTTAATAACCTGCAAATCTGACCTACTCATCATTACTATTACTGTTATTTTTTAATAAGTTTGCAGAGTCTATTTTTTTCTTCCAGAGGAATAATTTGGTAGTGTTTTATTTACAATATGGGTGCTTAAACGAGCTTCTCTACAGAAACGTATCTTGTATCTATGTAAGGATAATATTCTGGTATTGTGATACATGTAAACTTTTCTGGAATATCATATGAGTTATAAAAAGCAGATTATCTGCAGAAAAATGGCTCCCAGAGGGAAGCAGAAACATCACAGCTTGAAATACCTTGTGCTTTATAATGTCCTTAGCCACCAGCAAGGCAAGCGTCCTGTGGAAAAGACAAATGCCTAATTTCACAGGGATTTTACAAGTATGTAGCACAGGAGGGTTTGATAGGTAAATATGAAAACACAAATGGAAATTGTTTCTTCTCTCACAGCACTCCTATTGTCACAGGACTTCTTGGGAATAATCCTGACTAGGATCTGGATAAATAAGAAAGCTTACTTGTGTTTTTCATAAACCCATAACTTGAAGGTAAAAGGATGGAGGGAAAGAAAGACTACACTTTACTCAAAGGAAATCAGTACAAATTTTGCCTACAAAGCCGGGAAATTAGAATTCTTCTCTCTAGCTTCTAGAACTGAGAACAATAGGGAACTCTATCAGAGGCACTACAAAGCTTCCTCTGAGGGATGACCCCTTAAATTTTCACTTTCTTTCCTCCTTTACTCTCTTTTCAATTTATTCTGGTAGGATCAGCCATAAATGGTAAAATTAGCTACCTTCTCATTTATACTGAAGAACATTAAGGATACCTGTTGACCCAAGTTTAGTAAATGACTTACCAGCGATGCTTCAACTTGAACTACTTAGAAGCTACAGACTGTCTACAGGAGCCAAGTTAGTTGAGTACTAACAACTTCAAACTTTTATTTATTTGCATATAGTGAAAACTAACAACTCAGAAAGGCAGCATGCCTTGCACAGATGTAAATCATCAGGACAGTTTCAGGTCAAAACAGGATGAGGGCCTTTTCACATGGTAGCATGCCGCTGTATTCTCTATGACATTCAAAACTTGCGCTTAATGTACTTGGATTGGCCCAAATGCTTCATTATTAAAAATCCACTACTCACTTAAAATTCCATTCTAGATAAGTATGTTTTATACCGATACGAGAAGTATCTAAAATGTACTGAAGTACAGTACCTTGGGAATCTATAAAGGGTAAATTCTGGTAGACTAAATTAAAACATATCAGTTTTTAGGAGGACTTGTTCTCTGGGGAGAAAGGGGGAAGGAAATGGGAGGGAAAGAGTTGTGTTTTGCACAACTTTATCCACTGAGAGTTGTAGGACTTGGTTTGTTACTGCCTTTTATTTTGCATAGTATTTTGTTATGCCAGGATAAATAAAATGTAAATTATATGAAATGCTACCAATTTGAAAAAGTATTGTTTTACATACATCACTAGTATACATGTTCTTATGAGCTACAGAGCAATTGTGACTCCAGTCCATTAAATGCATACCATTAGCTTTATTGTCATAAACCATGCTGAAGGGCAATGAAGCATTGTGAATACCTATAATGAAGAAGATAATAAATGTAAATTCCCAGTATCATTACAAGAAAAACAGGAGAAAAACTATTGCTAACAAAAACCAAACACAATCATGTCTTTTATGGTTGAAGCAAAAATAAATTTAAGGGTTTCTTCCAGTGAAATAGAAGTACATGTGACCCAACAACAAGCTAATGAAATTCTTATACAGCAACAGAAGATTCTCTGTAATGTCTCCAGACCAAACTCCTAAGCAGGATTGCCAGCTTTGCCAGTTTCAAGTCTAAACGTCTCCAGTAATTACAGAAGATCAAAGTCATTTGAGTAATGTTAATATTCAAATGATAGATTACTAGTCAGCTGAACAGGAAAGAACACAACAGGCTGTTTGCATTTTATAGAGCAATTCCAACTGTGTGTATAGAAAGATTTCAACATTAAAAAAAGAAGCACAGCATGTTATAGGCTATTACTAGTTAGGTAAGATGAAGAAACCTAATAGGAGCAAGTGGTCGTGATGTGGCTAAATAAAGTCATGAAACTTAAGGCATTTCGGTCTCTAGACAGATGGAGGAAGTCTTTCGTGAAGAAAGATAGCATTAATTCTGAAAGATCCTTTTTATAGCTCTTGCTTGGTTCAATAATAAAAGAGATGGACCTATCAGCTGGCATTTGAATTTCATTTCATAAGTTTACAACTTTTAATTAAAATGTTTAAAACACTATAGGGTGAGGTGTCCCTGCCATGGCAGGGGGCTTGGAACTAGATGATCTTAAGGTCCTTTCCAACCCTAACTATTCTATGATTCTATGATTATCTAATTAAGACATTTGGGACTGTAAAGAACATACCTGCAACAGGCAACAAGGTAAACTTTTTTTCATTGCATTATCAGCATAGCATGGGAAAAAGAATTTGGAAATCCAAAGTTTATTTAACATGTCTATACTCTGTGGCATTTGATATACTTAAAATTTAGTTTATTCTCCTTTAGAGGTAACATTGCCAGTTTAGGTAATGTTCAATGGATTTGTATAAAGAAGTCAGAGATTAAGATGTCTCAGAGTCAAAAGTTTGCAGAGATAAAAGTAGCATGAAATAAAAAAAAACCATAGATAAAAATAAAGCAGACAAAAACCACTAAAAAGTGAAGGGTAAGCGGATGGAAGAGTGAAGGCTTACAGAAAAGCTAATTTTGGAAAGGAAAAGGCTGTTTAAAAAAGACAGTGTAAATCTCAGTGTCCAGCTGAATGACATCACAGATATTAAGCATATAAAGGAATTGTGGTAAATATGAAGTAAATATAAACTTTGAGTAGTGTTTTGCTTTGTTAATGTGATGGGTGAACAGAGCAGGCATCTTCACTTCTCTGAATTTTAATCTCCAGTTTGTGCAGACCTTTATATGTACTACCTACAAAAATCTGGCCCTGTCCTTGTTTGGTGTGGGCGGTGGTACTTAGTTTCCTGCTGGAGTTAAACCATGACATGAACATACTATAGATCAGGGAGGTTTACAACGGATGGCTTTGAGTGGATCTAGAACAAAAAAATGAACAGCCATTTAATTTCTCATGTAGGTCATAGGGGGTAAATTTTTGTCTAAAATTTAAACCTATTAATTGGAAATTTCAGATATATATTTTTTCAATTCTATTTAGGCTGTGACCAAATCTTGAGAAAATCGGTTTTCCTGTGGAGGGCCAAACAGTTTTTCACTGTGCTCAGGGGTGGCTGAAGATTTTCATAGAAGTCAGCAAAATATTGGCAGTTATCCCTATTATTCTCATAATCAGTATGAATAATGTAAGATTCCAGTTTTGAACTCTTCTATATGTCAAAATTTAATGGTGCACTTATTTTTTTCATATTAATTTTTAAACTTTACGTTATTTCTTTAAGCTCTCTTGGGAGACTTGGGATTGAACTCAATAAAGAAGAAAAGTCCATACTTGCACTTATTGAAAACAAATATGTATTAAAAACTAATAGTGAGAACTTTCAGAAGTCCTTATAGAATTTATCTATTACAAATTTAAAGGGAGATGAGTGCCAAAGATGCTCAGACTCGCTTGAAGAGCTCACCTTTAAAAATCCTCTTGAAGGAAGGAAATATGTCAGAGAAAATGTTCAACTTTTTTGCACAGATCTAAACAGATCTGATTGTTAACTTCATGTCCATCATGTGCAATAGTTTTCACTGCTTTTTGCAAGAAACACTGAAGAAAAAGAAAGGTTAAATAGGGCTTTTAGGAGAAAATTTCCCAGAAAAAGGTGTGAAATGGGAACTATTTATTCATCAATAAGTACAGGATGTTTTAAATATTTTTAAAGTCTGATAAAATATTTCCTATGTTTTCACAATGGTTAGGAATATATCTGATCTTCTAGGGCTTTGGCGACTTGAGAAGAAAATTTTCTTCTGCGGTCTGTCTATTATAACTGACTTAACGTTTGCTCTCCTTCATTGCCTTCAGAATATCTTTTACCTTCCTAGAATGATGCAGCTAACCATCTAACCACCAAGAAGGAATTAATGTTCAGATTTGGCCTGTACACCATTCCATAGTAAAAGTTCCAAAATATGCAATACAGAACCTCTAGCTGACGAAGGGACTTTAGCATGGTCTTGCTTGTCAGGAAAAATGATACAATCTCCTGAATTGGAATCCAGACAGATTGGTTGGGAGTGTCATAGGCAAGGGCACCTTCTACTATACAGGTTCCTCAAAGCCCCATCCAACCTGGCTTTCAACACTTCCACGGGTGTTGACACTTCTAGCCACTTCTCTGGGCAACCTGCTCCAGTGTTTCACCACCCTCATAGTAAAGAATTTTTTCCTAATATCAAATCTAAACCTCCTCTCCATCATCCTAACCCCATACCCCCCCTTGTCCTGTCGCTGCATTCACTTGTAAAAAGTCCAGATTTTTGTAGGCCTCCTTTAGGTACTGGAAGGCTGCTATAAAGTCTCCCCTAAGTCTTTTCTTCCCCAGGCTGAACACATCCAACTCTCTCATCCTTTCTTCTTAGGAGAGGTGCTCCAGCCCCCTGATCACCTTCATGGCCTCCTCTGGACTTGCTGTAACAGCTCCAATAAACTGCTTGACTCAGTTTGCAGAAATGTCTTGCTGGGTTTTTACCAAAACTTGCATAGATGGATTACATGAATGCATGTACTCCTTATTTTGAAAGCTAAGTGCTTAAGACTTTAAATAATCTCCCAAATATGACTGTAATCAATGGGAATATTTTCTTTTACTTCAATAGACTTTAGATTAGTGTCACACATTTTTTGAAAGGAAGAAAAAAAAAAAAAAAAGGAAAGCTGAATTTCTTCCTCTTAAGCCCTAAAAGTCAGTTGTGTTAAAAATGGGATTAAGTTAACTTCCTTGAATTTAGGAACATACTTGAATGTTTTCCATTCCATCACACACTTCAAAGTTACCATGAGACTTGTTAAGAGTATACAAGGATACAAAATGCCCATTGTTTGTGATAGAAAAAAAAAAGTATTGTCTTTTTTTAGCATTGGTTTATGGATACAGGTGAAAACTAGGCAGAGATTTACCATCAAATGAGCTTCAAGGAATACATATTAATTGGAACCACAAATTTAAGTTAGCAATATAAAATATATGCTGTGAGCAGAACCTGAATTCACAATAACAGCTATTTTCACTGCAGAAACTGGAATCTAAGAGTGAAGCCAATTCTGTTAGAGAACTTAGATTTATTTTATAGCTTGCATTTATCAAACTCTCAGTTCCTGTAAAGCACTGAAATTTCATAGATTTTAGTGGAGCTGTGCAGCTCATGCTACACAAAGATCACACTTAGAAGTGTATCTAGCAAAAGCAGCACAGCTTTCCAGCACTAAGTATTCTGATAAATAACTCCAAGAAAGATTTTATTAATAAATTTAGAATACAAAATGCACCTAAACACCATATTTTCTTACAAAATTAGAAAAATTTTGGCTATTGCCTGTATTTATATGAACATGGGCTTGTACTTAATTTCTGAATGTAGTTCAACCTGTGTCTTATAGATGTATCTTAGGTGTCTTGCTATCAGGGTTATGCTTGTATCCCTTCACAGGAGGTGATCTGTAAATATTTTTGGTAGCCATTGTTGTTGCTGTTGTTGTCAGGAGAGGTAATAAAACTGGCAAGTAGGCAGAGCTAAGCTTGTTTGAGCTATTGCTGTTGAGCACTCACGTTCTTTGCTCCCTCACCTTGGAGAGGCTTTGGCAACTTGCTTGAAGAGAAAATTATTTCAATTTTTATTACGGATTTACAGTACTGTGGAATCCCAGGGGCAGTGCTTGTGGTGATGAACTTCTTTATGAAGGCCAGTATTTTTGTTCCACTAAAGAATCTGCCCACAGCCCCTCAGACTGCACATTTGTTGTTGCAGTATGTGTTTGACTGCTATGGTCTTCCAGATCATGGGGTGACAGATTCAGGGGCCCAGTTCACTACCTGATTCTTGAACAGGTTCGCAGGCTTGCTGGGAGTGCAATTTTATCTTCTCACGCCATATCATCTGAGCCAAATGGTCAGATGGAACATGTGAATCAGGTCCTGTATCAATATCGCCTACTTTACTTGCCTCTGGGATGACTGGAAGTCTCTGCTATCATTGGTAGAATTTGCCTATAACAGTATGTTCAGATTTCCCGACAGAGGGCTCTCTTTACATGCAGAATGCTTTTCATCCCTGTGGCCATCCGGCTACTCTGACAGCTGTCCAAAGGTTTTCCCCTGAGATTTCTTTGAGTGGTCATTTGTTCCTTCAGAAACTCCTCAAGAGCACCTGAAAAAAGCAAAGGCTGATTACAAAGTCTGTTCAGATAGACATCAGCAACCAGCACAGGCCTTCGTGGGTGGGGACTCTGTTTATTTGTCTGGTGAACATGTTAATTCAGAGCATTCTTCTAAATTCGACCACCATTACCTGGACCTGTATAAAAGAATGGCTCTGGTTAGTCTGGTTTTGTTTCATTTGTAGCTTCCACATGCCCTCCAGACTTACAGTATTGCTCATATCTCCCTGTTAAAACTCTTCAAATGGATCCCTTAAAGCCACAACCTCAACTTCTGTTTCTACTTGTGATCTAAGGCCAGAGGGAATGCTGTTTCTGGGCTATTTTGGATTCTGGGATTTCCTCAGATACCCTGTAGTATTTGATTGATTGGGCAGGGTGTGGCTTGGAGGAACATGCCTGTGCTGGAGGTGAAAGCCCTGCCAAAGGTTTGAGTTTTTTGTGCTTTTTATCCTGCTAAGTCAGGTCCACTGAAGCATGTGAGGTACACCTGAGTGATGTGTGTGTGTTATGCTTTCATCCCTTCAGAGAAGATGGTGTTCTGTAGCCATTGTTGTTGCTTTTGTCAGGGGATCTAATAAAGCTGACAAGGAAAGTAGGCAAAGCTCAAACTCTTTAAACTACTGACTGTTACAGCCCTTACATGCCATGTTCTGGCCCTTTGTCTTGGGACTACCTGACTTCTGCCTACTAAGCATGACTATCCCTTAGACTATATGATTAGTCTGTAGGAAGCTAAGTAATAAAACACAAGTTCTACTTCTGATATGTGAAAACAAATCAACCAACAAACAGATGGAACTTTTTGTCTTTTGTTTGGCATTCAATAACATAACATAAAGCACAACAGGATCCCAATATGGCCTTCATCACTTGCATCTTGCTAGAAGACATCTAGAGAGGCAGCAATAACTAGGCCCTTTTCCCATTAAAATCTATGCAGGGTACGGAAAACTGTTCTGAATAGAAGACTGAGAATATTGTCTGAATTTTTCCTTAGCGGCGTGCTCAGGAAAAAAGTGAGGCATGCTCTTAAGTAAACCTTATAATGGATTACTGAATGAGGCTCCTTCTGGTTGTTCAAGTGAAGTATTAATTTTTGTCCCAGACAGATTCCCCAGTGTGACTGCACCACAAGCCATGCTGCTAAGAGAAGCAACATTAACAGAATGTGTATAATACTAATAATGTGAAGAATATCTAACTCTTGAGGGAATTGCCTAAACATATTAGCAATGAAAACTCAGTAGACATCCACAGTGTACTGCACCTTTGCTCTGTGAGGTTTTTAGCCACACTTAACAGAGTCAGGGCTATGGTATTACTGCTGTACATCAAGATTTCATGTTTAAAAATAGTATTTTTGTGCTTTATAATTTTAACTACAGTTTGCTTGGGGGCTGGCAAGAAAGAAATTGTTTTGCTGTACCAAAGATCAATATTTGAATCAAAAAAATTCCTTTAGAAACCCCACTAACTTGTTTTGTTCATAGGAAAACAATTAATCATTGACTCCATTACCTCACCATGCTTAAAATCACCTGGAACTGAGAAATTAGTGGCTAGGATCCTTTGCTGTTTAGTGTCTTTTTAACTGACAGTGCAGTGCTGCCTCATTCAGTTTCAAAAACCTGTCACTTTTTTTTAATATTTTTTTTCTTTGCACTGCATTTGTTTTGTAGCTAAATGATTTGACGACGTCTGTACCACTGGGAGCTTTACTACTGACTTCAGTAGGAGCACTACTGGGATCTGTACAGATCTTTCTGTTGGCTTGAATAGACTTTAGATGATGGTCCCTGGTTTCAGGTTATATGCAGCTGTCAGTCTTGAGTTAAAATGAAATAACGCAACTCCCTCAGGTGAGATGGAACAGAATCATGTTTTTCTTGTATTTGCACTATACCCATTGTCAATAGTTGATACATCTTTTTGTAGGTATTTCTTGTAAAAGAAAGTAGTATATTTTCTAAGACACCTCTTCCATAACCTTGACCTTTCTGCATATCACTTACCCTGTATCAAAACTGTTGTATCTTACATTATGAAGAACTTCCCAGGAGTTGTGTTTTACATATCTTGGCAAAGTATAAAGAAAACCAGCTATATGCTTTCTTTGTAGAAGGTTCCTCAGCTGCACATCATTTACCATTCTATAATTCTATTTCTCTTCTTCATCGAAGAGGAAAGGCATATTTTGCAATTGTCACAAGGGCATCACGGATGGCCTAATCTGTGTGATCTATCTTCTGAGATCAGCAATAAATGTCATGTATAACTCACATGAGGAATTTCAGCATTTCATAACAAAACATTTGTACAGTTCTGGTTGAAAAATAAAACAAACCTGTTTCTTACATAGTCATCTCTTCTTTTACAGCAGAAAGTATATAATTTTCTCACATACATACCATACATATATTAAAGAATCAAAAAACAAAACAACAAACTTCCAAACTTTCATAGAGAAAGTTTTTACAAGTTAAGTTTAGTTAAAAGTAATTAAAGTATTTAAACAGCAAAAAGCTTTAAATTTCATTAAAAAAAAGTTCAGCTAACTTCTTAAGAGTAGTGGCATTATATACAGCTCAGCTCTTGAGGTTTCTCTCTGTCCTTGTGTCAGGACAGAGAATACCTAAGCATAATTGACAGGAACAGCTAATCTCATTTTAAATGTCCTAAAAGACCAAAAGTAGGAGATAGTCATATACAACTCTCTAGCATAGTATTACTTAGACAGTTTAAGTCAATCTTTATAGTTATTGAGATATGTACAATTTGTTTATTGAGCTTTCTTATTTTTATATTTCTAGAGGGATCGTGGCTTCTTACATTTGTAATTTACAACCTGACAATCCAGGTTCATTTGATTTGTCAGCTGAATCATGTTTCAGGAGACTCCCAGTATTTCTGGCAAGCTGGAGCTTGGTAGAGTTAAAAACAAAATAACAAACTTTAAAAATAATTTCTTGAATGCAGCATACAGTTCAATTTGCAGCATCTGGAAAGAAAATCAAAACCTTCCTGGGAAGAATTAGCACAACGATGATGACTGTAACAGTAAAGCATAATGCATAACAAGACACGTTTTGGTCTTGTGTCATTGAGCATTACCTCCAGTTCAAAGATAATGAGCAAGTAACAGTATCTTTTTCCACATATCACTAACCTTTAAAAAGTGTGCATGTAACTTTAGATTTTCCCTGACCATCTGGCTTCTGAAATCTCTAGTAACAGAGACAATGAAATTCACGGCATGGCAAGTTTCCATCTAAAATCTACTGGGACAGAAACTTAAAAGTTGCTTCATAAATGCTGCCACTGTTCATATCTGTTTCTTTCAATGGCAGCACTGCAGGGCTCAACATTAACCTGTCATTCTTATTCATTAGTATCCATCAACCAAAGGACATTCTGATTGGATTGTTGCTAGTGTTTGATGTATGACCAAGATTATGTCTTTCTGAGAGAAGTAAAACTTGTTTCATCTTTTAAAACCAAAAAGAACTCTTTAAAGGGAACTTTATGTTCATGTTATTTTTCTGGTTTTATTTAGATGTTGCCAGATGCTGTGAATCACTTCCTACTGTTATGGGTAATTTGAACATCAATATTCCTGTGTCATAAAACTTCAAATCCATGTCTTCTACCTCAAGATATCACAACAGAAAATTAATATCAAGATCTGGCCTAATCTCTTCAAAATAGTTGGATGAATTAGGAAAATCTGTTCAATCTCCAGAGCTATGCAACAAGCAAAATGTACAGGTGGATGTCAGATAGTACACAAAAGTCACTGGCATCTGAATAGTTCCTTTCATTTATGAGTCTAAAAGCACGTTAAAAAATAATATAGACAAACACGGATTTTACAGCTGGAGAAAATAAAGTCTGGATGTAAATGCTTTACTCACTATCACACTTCAGGAGAGGTTAGGCCTGGAAACATGAACTGGACCCAAGTAATTTCTTGGGTCTGAAGTAGAAAACATCATGGCAAGTGCTAAATGAAAGAAGTTGTTAAAGTCTTTGCTTAGCTTACTGGCATTTGCTTAAGTTATATAGCAGGAAAGAAAATTAAAATGGTCTTATTTAGTCTACAGACTTTCACCAAAGAATTTTGAGTTACCATGGTCACAGCATAGGGGTTTTTGTGCATTTTGTAATCTACTGCAGCTTTTTAGATATGCTTCTGTTATACCCATTACAGAGTATCCAGTGCAGGAACATCTTCCCTCATTCCCTACTGTTTGATAGTCAGTACAATCCATTGCTAACAGGAGAAACCTGTTAATTTACTGTGAAGCAAAACAGAAGCCTCAATACTACATAGCAGGCTAACAAAATAATGAGAAACACTGGGGTGAACTGAAATAAGTTTCTTCAGCCAATAACCACACTGACCAGTAACAATAAGCTTTGAGAAAAAAGATTAAAGACATAGAATCATAGAACGGTTAGGGTTGGAAGGGACCTTCAAAGATCATCTTGTTCCAACCCTCCTGCCATGGGACATCTTCTACTAGATCAGGTTGCTTAAAAACCCATTGAGCCTGGCCTTCAACACTTCCAGGGATATGGCAGCCGCAACTTGTCTAGGCAACCTTCTCCAGTATCTCACCATCCTCATAGTAAATAATTTCTTCCTAATGTCTAATCTAAATCTCCCCTCTGTCATCTTAAACACATTTTCCTTGTCCTGTCACTACATTCCTTTGGAAAAAGTCCCTACCCATAATTCTTGTACGTCCTCTTTAGGTACTGGAAGGCTGCTACAAAGTCTCCCCTAAGCCTTCTCTTCTACAGGCTGAACAAGCCCAACTCTCTCAAGCCTTTCTTCATAGGAGAAGTGCTCCAGCCCTCTGATCTTCTTCATGGTCTCCTCTGGACTTGAACTAGCAGCTCCACATCCCTCTTGTGCTGGGGTCCCCCACACCTGAACTTAGTATTACAGGTGGGTTCTCAGATCTGGGTCATCTTCAGGGTAGTTGTGTTTTTATGTTAAAGCAGATCAAACATCTCTGTGGTGTTATATGTTATCAGAAAACATCAACAGTAACCAGTTTCAAATGGTGTTTACTGTAGAGGAGTGATCTTGGCAGTGGCAACTGATACACAGATCAAGTTAGACTGTATAAGAAGCTCTCCTGAGGATCTATATTTTCCAGATTGTCTTCAGTTTATTTCAGATTTCTTTGTAATGTAACTCAGACTATAGGATATTTTAAAATGGATTATTAATTTTGGAATTATTTTGCTTTCAATAGTTTAGAATGTTGCTTCACAAAAGACACTGCACAATTATTATTTATATAAATAGTCAAAAAAATAAGCTTTTTTATAAAAATAGAATGCTGAGAAGAGATTTGCTGTGATACTAGCCCTGAAAAACTTTCAGAAACTTATTTGCTTTCATGCAAACCATAGTCATTTGTTCATTGCACCTTCCATGTAAAGTGAACCCAGGGACTAAAAATAAACATTACAATTCAGAAAAGAAAAAAACCCAAATGCTAAAGTTCTTATTATGAGTTAGTTTGCAATTAGTAATAAGTTCCTAACGGCAACTGAAATTGTTTTGACAGGAACCTGAATGAAAGAAACACTTCTAATTGATAACACCACTAGCAACGTTAAACAAATGCCAGCCCAGAGAATGGTATGTCAGCTTTGGGATGATTGTATTTATCAGGATTTATTTTTTTCATTACTGATATTGTATTTAATATGTCGGTTCCCAGCACCATTGCATATCTCCAGATTGCTGGTCTAGAGAGTATGTTGCAGAATGAAGCTATGCATTTATTAAACAAATGTGTTTGTGACAAAGTAGATCATCCAGTCATGGAAAAGAAACAGGTACTTGGCCTTAGGCAACCAAACGCTGATCCCCACAGGATACTTGCAAGCAGTCAGTTTGCAATAACACAGGCTACAAGTTGTTTGTGCAGAATAATCAGCAAGTGGTTGGGAGGAACAAACAAACAGTAGCAATCATTGTCCGCTCATAGGTAATTACCATAAGAAGAAAAAGAGCTAAAGTAATTGAATAAAATGTACATAGATTGTTTATTCAGCTCTATTAGCAACAAGCAGCACACTCATTAAAACTAAGAGACAAGAAATAAAACATTGCTTAGAGCTTCAGTGAAACAGTGATATTAGTTTCCACAACATTACCTGGCATTTTAAAGAACCTTAACAGAAAACAAGAATTCAAAAGGACTCTATAAATACATTTGCAAATTAACCTATTCTGTGTAGTTTATGTACTGAATGCTGTGAAGATTTCACTGGAAGTCAGGCAACAATCTAGGAGTTGGATTTGACTGCTTCTGAAGTCAAAAGCAGTTTTTTTTCCTTTAATAAACCTCTAAAAAGAGGTAAAATGTGAAAATCCAGTCAGAGCTGAAAGAATCTTGCAATAGTAACTTTTTTAAAGAAAGTCTTTTTGCGATCATTTTTTGAATGTGCTTCTGCTTCTGCACATTTTTAAGACTATTTGGTGTTGATGCTTTCTTTTTGTAGTAGGGAAACTTAATTTTTATCTTCCTTAAAGAAACATTTCTTAGAACATATGAACCTTCCCTTTATCGTTTACAGCAATTTTTCTTGGCCCAAATTAATCTTACCATTCATTCTCCTACACTTTGTTAAGAAGCTCAAGTAATGTATTCTACAAAAAAATAATTTAAAATATAGATCTCAGCAAGTAAACTTCTCTTTACTCATATAGAAAGTCTGTAAAGATTTCAGTAGTCTCAGGGCTTTAAGTAAGTAGGAATCAGAGAAGTGATGGGAGAGCTATAAGACTAATTTTATTGTTACACTGTTCATTCTATGGAGCAAGGCTGCCCTGAATGGAAGTCACACAAGCCAAGTTTACAAAGTGTAGTATAGTTACACACATACTATATATAGTTTATACACATATGTGTATATGCATATGTGTATACATACACACATATGCACATATTTGTAGTGATATCCACTTATGTCTGCTTATTCTGATGTAATTCTTCCTTTGTTTGATCATTTTAAATATGCCTATTAACTTGATGACAAAGCTAAACCCAGATCCAAAATAAAAACATTTCAAATATTAGCTAAGATCAAATTTGAATTACAACTCCACTTTTCAAGACAGTCTTTAGATATGTCACCTACTTTCTCAATTTTTAAACAACATACACAGTGAAGGTATCCTTAAAACTATTTTTTACATTAGAAGATCATACAACTGGGTCCACAAGGAGAGAGCCTTATTTATTATTTATATTTCAGTAGAACACACTGTGTATGGCTGTGTCCATAGAGACAGACCAACAGGCATCTCCGTTGATTTCCTGCAGCATTTCCAAGTACAGGTTTTAAAAGAATTCACAAAATTGCTGGATGCTGACATCCCAAATAAAAGAGCAAGGAGATGGCATCTGTCCATCTATCTTGGTATTACAAGTGCTACCTAACCTACGCAACATGTCATGGAGCAGAATTCCCCAAACGGCTTAAAAAGTTAGTTCTAGAATTGATAATAGCTTGGGCACATCAGTTTGGTGTCCAAGCTATTTAGATGCCCTGGTTTTGACTACATCATTGTGTTTTGAGTAACTGTTAAACCACAACATTAGCCCAAATGAGAGGGAAGCCTAATTAGCTAGGACACTACTCCACACTAGCATTGCCTGGGACAGGGTCCTGTTATGTGTAGTTGGCAGGAGAGGGAGAACTGGAAATAGTCAGGCTGTGACCACACAACCATGTTATAGTATTTAATGTGCATTAGCATAGTACTTCATCTTTTATTGCTCCCATTTTCTAGATACTCTTGTTCCACTCATATACTCCTACACTTTGAAAAACCAGTCTGATCCTGGGATATTAGCTGCATGACACTGTGGGCATATCAGGTTCATTCAGTGCTAACCCAGAACAGAATAGTGTGCTGTAGATAGTGAGTCACTTTTACTCATTATATCCTCTTGTTTGGATCACATACAGCTCCAGCATAACTTCATTCCCCTCCACCCCAACCCTGAACATCTACCAGCAGTCACAGTCAAAGTTGTTTCATGTTAGCAACATGTTAGCCTCGACTAAACATCTGGACTCTTCAAGATTCATGTATAATGTCAGAAAAGCTGGTAGATTCAGGGACCAGCTCTGAAGATATAGAGCTGCTCTAAACAGAAACAATTCTGAAGAAACAAGAGATTCATAGGCTAGACCAAGGGACCTTTGCTTGTGGCCACATGAATTTCCAGCATAGACCTGCAAGCTTCGTTTACCTTCACTGTACAATGCACCTTTTTTATTATTACAGTCATTCATAGGTGGGAAAGTACACATTTAAAAAAATAATCTGGTCACTGGCACATTCTGACGTCACACTCCAGGTTTGCTTGTGAAGGAATAATCACCGAAGCCATCAGGCATATTATTCAAAATACTGGCTGAAATCAAGCTTTTTTATTTAGATCTAAGCTCTTTTTTAAGTTGTCTGGATCAAAACTAAAAAAATGCTTCAAAGTGAACAGGCTGTTTGGAACCAATGATCCTAACATTCAGATATTAAAACCTGAATTCTATATTATTTTTCTTGAATTATGCAGTCTGTCAATGCATAAAGGGTTTTTCTTATGGTGATTGTGTGTACATGATTGCTGCTTAGAGTTTTCAGATTTAACCAGCTCTTGTTCTCAGGGAATACTCTTAAGGGCTTGGACTTAGTGACTGGAGCAAAACAAGAAGCCTTGCTATGTCTGGCTTTTTTACTGGTTCTGCCATAAATACACTCTGTGAATTCAGGAATCTTGTCTTACACTGCTTGATTTTACTGCTCAGAATTAGTATGAGACACAATTAATTCATAATTCCAAAAGTAATATAAAAATGATAAATAAAAATATAAATGAAAATATAAATGAAATCAAATATAAATGAAGAAAAATGCTATACTCTCGTGAAGCTATGCTTCCTTTAGTACTCAAGTAGATTTAAAACTCTTCTTGAATAAAAGGAATAAACAACTTATTTTTTCTAGGAACAGAAACATGGGATGTGCCTGAAATGAACTCCAGCACTTAAACATTAGGCACAATAGAAAGTTGATATTGGTGACTGAAGTGTTGTACTACTCATCTTAATTTGACAAGACAGTGAGGTGCAAGGCAGAAAGAAGGATAAAAGAAGAGTCTTGTGACAGACATGAGGAAAATAGAGGAAAGGACAAGCAAGGGTTTTGCTTATTCAAGGGCTTAGGAAAAACTGATTCCACTAGTGAAGCAGCAGTGCACTCAGCACAGATACGCTGATTTATATTGGCTTAAGATGTGTTTTTCCAAGGCTGGGACTCCTACTGCTTTCTTTCAGTACAGAGGAGAAAGACGAAAAGGTGAGCTCTCTCTTTTCTCTGGAATTTTTCCTTTTTTCTTCAAAGTTAATTTCTTAAAATTCAGAATTGTTTAACAGCAGCGTCACCCTTCTCAGAGTCCTTTCTGCTACACTATAGCTCTCAAATAAAAAAAAAAAAAAAAAGAGTAAAATTACAGATGAACAGTAAGATTAAAAAGGTTTCTGGGGATCAATTCCATAACTAGTAAGGGAGGCGAAGACATGGGTTTATGGTCTGAAGGTCAGTTCAATGTATTCTCCAGAGGGGTCATTTCCTGGAACATAAATATGTAATTTAAAGTATATTGTATAAGCAGCATTTCTGGGGACTGATCCAGCAGCAATAATTGCAGCTTTTCAGGCAAGGTAGCCTTTAGGTTCTCATTAGGGCTATAGAGTTGTAATTCGGCATTCATTTGCACTTCTGCTCTGTGTGATCAGTCTTTAGCAGCTTACCTATCCAGCAAGTCCAGCATGCTGCAAAAAGACATATGTCCCCTCCTTGCCTCCTGCTATAACTGTATGGCAAGTTGCTACCACACTGTTTGGGAAGAAAACCTTACATGAAAATGGAGTTTCTGCTTTCAGTCTTGTGATATTCTCTCTGATGAACTCTCAATTTATCCTTTACCCTGTATGAAGCTGTTGAAGAAAATTCTGTGGTTAAAGGACAGAAAGCATTTGCTTTTAAGTCTTATTCATTGTATGACTCTAGGGGTGAAAGGTGGAAAGAGAAATTAGTGCCACGAAGCCCACAAACAGATAATTTTTAGGCTGGATAAAAAGATTATAGCCCTTCCCATATTACTATTTTCCTGTGCAGGATGCACATTGACACATGGCTGGGAATTATATTCAGGTGCACAATTCCCTTATTCACAGTGTAACACTATTCATTTAGTAACCTCATTCTTTGCTATTAAAAAATAATCCATCCTCTCTCCCCAAATGAAATATAAGTCTACATTGTTTCTGTGCTTAGTCACATTATTTCAAAGCTTAAAGTATCTGCTGGGCTCACATACCACCAGCTGTGCATATAGAATGCATACACATGCATTTAGACACACACATACATATGAAAATGCATATTTACACATTCAGATATATCTTTAAACATTAAAATACATTTTTACACAAAACTGTATAAACACATAACTTATTGTGCCTATATATAATTATTTATAATCAGTGGCATAAAATATTTCACAAACTTTGGGCCTGTTATCAAACTACAGAGTTCAGGAGACATATTCTGTATTCAGCTGCAGTGCATGTGTGTACATGCACACATACATACACATGTGTATATGAGTGTGCACCTACACACACAAAAATTCTCCACACTCTTTTTAATTTGTGAGGCATGCTTTCCTGTTAAGGCACTATGAACAACAAATGAAGCAGAAAGCATCTAGTATTCTGCAAGTCAGATGCTATGTTGAGGCTCCAAGGATTTCTTAATTGACTAGGGTGAGGTCAGGAGCTAAAATGATTGAGCAGCAATGATGTGTGCAAAAACATTTTTTGCTGCTTTAATTTCCTTTCCATGAAACATATCTTCAAGAAAGGAGAAAACATTTTAAGTGTCACCGGTGCAAGAGGACAGGGGTTTATGTTGAATATTTGAAAGAAAAAAGAATATGACTGATGTTAAGATTTATGCAAAATGGCATGGGCAGCATTAATTTGCAATTGTGAAGTCAGAATACTGGGCTTTATTTCAGCTTCTGCTCCAAACATGCACTGTGATTGTTTCATCATTTTTTTCAATTCCTGTATCTTCCACAGAAATTTGAAATGCTTTTCTACATTGAACTCTGTACACTTCCAATAAAATCAAGACTCAAGCTAGCAAGGAGGCAACTGAATTGCACTTGTTTTAGGTAAATATAATAGGTATATAAAAGTACAGTGAAAGCTATTGATTTTAAGCCTCATATGGATATTAATCTAAAATAGGAAGCAATGATAACTAATTAAGGTTGATTTAACATATCAGTGACACCAGCATCACCCTATGTTCACAAGAGAAATGTTGTACTTTTTATATTCATTTTAATTTTAATTTGACTGCTTGTGTAGAAATCATTATATGAATATGCACAGTAGCAGACATACACCACGAGCCATCATCACAACTTTACTCCATACTTCAGTTTCCTGCTAGCAGTTATTTAAACAGTCTTCTTTTCTCAGTCTTCAAGACCTGTTGTGTCTGCCCTTTGGACCTGACAACTCAGAAACTGAATTAGAATTCTACTTTTAGTTTAAATGTAGGGCTGCATACAGTTGAAATTACATTTCCTTGAAATCTGCAATTATTACACTTTCATGATGGATAATGCACTCAGTGAATGAAAAGAATATTTATTTGATTACTTCTTAAAACTGTAAATATCTTGAAAACAAAACAATATTCACAGGTACCTTCCAAGAATTTAATAGTCAATTTACCTCACAGAATGTGATCCAGGAGACTATAATCTCTTCATATATATCAGGACTACCACAGTTTTCATGACTCTGCTTTGCCCTTTTTTCCTTGTTTGTACCAAAATTTTCTCTATTGCTCCCTTTATGGTTTTTTTTTATCAGCAATTGCCTTTCTATATTTTCTATTTCTGACTCTTTCAGGCCTCCCTTTTATTTCATGACTGATTCTTTATCTTCCTACTGCCTTTCCTATTCTGCAGCATCTAGGTCATCATCTTCTTTTCTTATCTGCTTTTATTTCCCATGTCTAAGTTCCCTATTTGTCTATGTCCTTCGAATACTACCAATTCCATCTTGATTTTGCTGATACCTCAAAATATCTAATTCCTGCTTCACTGCTTGACCACCAACTGAAATTTGATTGACTGGCTGGAGACAGATAGGACTGAATAAGCTTCTATTTAAATCTTTCCATGGCCAGCATCTTAAAGTGCACAAAAAATTGGAGACCATCAACCTTTGGCACTTGTAAGCAAATTTTAAACTGTGTTTAATTGGGTTTGGAAAAATAATCTCACAAATCTTGCCCCCTCTATATGCTGAGACAGTATGTCCACAGTCTTTCTCCATTCTATTCTGCAGCACTGAACCCTGACAATGAACTTTGAATGCCCCTCTATCTCTCTGAAATCTTTCCTGCTGAAGCAAATTTTTAGTATCATTGAAGTCCTGGCTTGTCAGTTTATTTATAATTAATATAGAGCAATTAAGTTTTCATTGCAGAACACCAAAGAGGCATGGCTCTATGTTGTTTGGATGCTACCTTGCCAACAAAGATTAGGAGTTGAGGTTCTGTCAAGCATTGAACATTTTTTATGGACCTGAGTAACCAGATGATGAAAAACAGATCTTTCCTCACAGAGAATAAATCTTCAGTGAATACTTCAAGCTCTTTGAAGCAAAAAAATCAAGACTTGTACCACACACTATGCTTACCCTGAATTAATGCAAAGTAGACAGAAGTTAAATATTTAAGATATGACCCATCCAGTGGGGAAGGCAATTTTGCTTTTTTTATACATTGTCAGATTTCAAAGAAGTGTTTTCTCAATAAGCGATAAAAGTAATATCTAAGAACACTTCTCTGATTAAACTCCCCTCCTAAATGGGACCTCATCCTTCTGAACTTTTGTCTGAAAACTCCATTGTAAATCTGACTACAAACCTCCTTAAATTTTTTGAGAAAGAATTAATGACTTCTCCTTTGTAAGAGGCTTAGGCCAATCAGAGCAACATGGATAAAACAAAATGCGTGAACTGTTATCTTTTCTGTCAAAACAAACACAAATCCTTTCTGAGAGCCAGACAGAATAAATAACAAGATCCATTTCATGAAACTTTCTATTAAGATCAGGAAGAAATGCAAGTAGAAATGCAAAATTCTCAGAATTTGCTGCTTTATGTTCCAGTCCTGTCAGCAAAAGGTTGAGTCCATTATTCATCTCAGAAAAGAAATGCAGCTCCAGTTCCCTAGTCAGATGGATTCCCATAGTGTGACAGACTCTCAGGCACTACCTTTCATTGGCTATGTGAGTTGATTAAAATACCATACTTTGCATGGTATCCCACTGCAACAGAAAAGAGAGCCTTTCACATATTTAGGCACATCAGAAACTACAGGTGGCTACTCATACAAATGTAAAAATCAACACAGAACCAGTACCCCTTGAATTTCAACTTGGTTCATTCTTGAATTGCTAACTTTTGATGTCATGTGCTATTTTCCATGGGTAATATTTCACATATTTTACAAGCTGTCAGAAGAAAGCGGGGTTTTTTTGCTGAGATATTTGGAACATTTGGCAGTCATGAGAGCAGCTCTCATTTTTTGCATAAGCCTATTAAAGTCATATGTCTTAATCAGCGCAGAGGTTGCTAGGCACAATGAAGAAAATGAACATTCTCAGGTAAGACAGTTAACATCTTATTAGAAGGAAGAGATTACTTGCTTTTCAGGGGAAGATAACATTATTGATTGATGAAAGTAAGAATGACGGAGGATCTGATTTATGAGGGTTTTCAACAATAAATTTCACTTTAAAAGCATCAACTGCGATCAGATGCCTTGTGTAGCTTCATTCATAGTGGGGTAAGAATTCAGCTCAATATAGAACTACTTAGAGATTCCTTTTAAAAGTTTTGCTGAAACTAAGTTGAACAAAGAAAGATTTAGTCTGGAATACTTAAGGAGTGTCTGAAACACTCTTAAATGCTATTGGGATTATCTATGAGAACTTGTGAAAAATAGGTACATTTTCAGGAGATTTAAAAAAAGGGCAAAAAGTTTTAGTGTATAAACAAGATGCAGGAGAAAGCATGAACTAGGAAATTATAGATCAAACTTTCAGAGTTCAGAGACGGAAAGAGAGATATCTAAAAATAACAATATCTTTTAAAAAATGCCACCACCACCAACAAAAAAAAATCCAGTTTTAACACTCTAAAGAAAAATAAAATGGGAAGTAACAGCCAGCATAGATTTATCAAGAAGAAATTACATCAGACTAGCATGATTAGGGCTTCTGAGAAAAGGTAACTACAAATATATGTGGAGGAGAACAGAAGGCATCATAACTGGACAGATTAACTGCTTATAAATCTATATAGTACTCGGATAGAATAAAACTATCATTTTAAAAATCCAGAAATATCCGATTGAAATAAACTGTTCTACTCTTTCCTTGCAGATAGGACAGGAAGCAACAGCCTTAAATGACGGAAAGAAAGATTTGGGTTGACAATTGGGAGAAATCTTTCCAACAATAAGCATAGCAGAGCACTAATGTACACTGCCAAGGGAGAACATGCAAACTTCTTCCACTAGAAGTTTTTAAGAACTGGTGAGACGGAAGTCTGTCAAGAATAGTTTAGTCATAGCTGATCTTGCCTTTGGGCAACTAGACGGATTAGATAGCCTCTTGGGATCCTATTTACTATGATTTCTGTGATTCCATGTAAACACAATGCTATTGACTCAAATTCAATTTGTGTCTAGAAACTTATATAAATTATTTTAAGGAAAAAAAAAATGAAATTTACACTTAAACCAAATATTACATGGGAAAGTTAGACAGTTTTTATTGTTTTGCAATAATCAGAAGGCTGTGAAATGGCCAAATGAAGGTGCAGCTGAATGAATAACTTCTGTTTCCATACTGTCAGTTGCATTCCACAGCACATTTAATTACTTGTCTTTTGTGTTATCAACCATTTATACTGGGGGGAAAATGTAGATTCCTATTTGTAGCAGAACTTTAATCTCAAATGGCTTAGTATCTGGAAAATTGTCCACAAGTGGAGACTTTAGCTAAATCACTGGTGTACTGACAGTCCTCCAGAACATATCCCTCCTACCTCCAGTGTCCAGCAGTACTATCAGGTTTGCCCATAGGATATGAAGAAACACCTCATATCATAGGAAACAAAAGTGCTCTTTTTAAAACACAGTGACAACATAATTGCTGCTAAGAGGTTAATACTTTGGTCAAGACAAAAGTCACATGTGTTCCTCTCTTCTCCAAATAGTAACACATAGCAGAAAATGAGAAAAATCTTCTAAACTAGGCATATTTGTATATGAGCATGATTATTCAAAATGTTTAAGTGTAGCACACAAAATTGATGACTTTCTGACAAGACAAAACCAATTTGTAAGTGTGATGCTGCCAGGACGACTTGGGCTTTGGCCCAATTTGTCTTTTATTTCAGTTTCTCACTCTTCTGCTTGAAAATATTAAAAGGTCTGGATTAATTAACCAAGGGTGACAGCTCCATGCACAGCCAATCAAACATCTAAAGACTCTTATTTATTCATTAATTTATTTTACTGAGTGCATTATGTAGCTCAGCTATTGAATGTGCAGGTTTCAACAACATAAGTTCAAGGTGAGTATTTTGTTTGTGTGAGTGTCAGGGAGAGCTATGTAGCTGTTTGTTATGCAGAGATTTCTCTGAGGATTAACAACTCTGTACTGGCTGCAGTTCATACTCTTTTGCAGTAATATTTCCTGTCCATTTGGCTTTAGAAGAATATTTTTTTTCACTATTTTGGCCATCGTGTAATAGAGAAATTTGCACACTTCTGCAGTCCAGACTCAGACACACAAAACCATGCCTAATGTCACCTTTTTTCTCCAGTATAATTTGAATGAGAAGAAAAATGATTCTAAGTAAATCTGTCACATTCTAACACTGGCTTATGGAATTTAAAAAATGCTTTATATTTAGAAAGCAACATATTGAATTAATTGTTATTATTAGAAAATCAAGTGATCAAAAGTATAGAAAAGAGCAAATTGTTTAGCTCTGAAAATTTAGGTAGCTTTGTTGCTAGTAATGCCAGAAACAGACAGGTGCAATTATTCTATAATTAAAAAAACATACAAAGAGATAATTATATTTGATTTTTTTTTTTTGTTTTCCAATGGCAATTACTGGAAAAACCAAATTCCTAAGGAAGCTACCCACTAACTGTTAAACATTCTTGCCAAGTTACAAACACAAAGATAGCCAGTGCCTTGACAGAAGGAACTATGTTATCAAAAATGAAGTAGATACTTAGTGTGTTAGTATTTGACTATTTACCTGTATAAGCAAGTCACTATTTTTGTGGCAAATATAGGTAAAAGCAAAAATATTTGTACATTCTTGTATACCTGACATATTGCCATTGCAAATATATAGCTGAAATTATGAAGTGAAAAAATATTTTTCAAGCTGAGTAAATAAAAAAATGTCAAAAGTAATCTTTTTCTTTTGAAAAAGCTTATCCACAGCACTGCAAATATTTTTAGGAAAAGGCATTAACTATATCAAAACGAGTACTTGTGATGTTACATGGCAAAATGAAACAAGATTCAAAATATTGAATCACAGGTGTAGAGTACATGAGTTTGAGTAAGAAATGGGTGTTTATGACAAACTTTACTATTAGTATACATCTACTGCTTAGTAATCTAATATTTATATGTATTTGTGTATCTATAAGAGACAGTAATCTTCTCTTGGATAGATCTTATTGCTGTTATTTCCTCAGGCCATTGGTCTTGTTAAGTCTCTGAATCAACTCTCCAAGAAAATTAAGAATCATGATTTCTTAAAGAGATGAATTAATGTACTTGTGTTATAAAAAGAATCTAGAGACAATGGCTGCAGCAAATATTCTGTTTCGGGTATTTGAACTTTCTTTTCATTCAGAAAAAGAATCTGGCATCAGTGTACTGTGCTGCAAGAATTCCATACTCATTGGTCTTTTCCAAACCAATACTTTTGAGGTAAAGTAAATATTTAGGTTTTATCCTTTCCACAATATGAAATTTTTATTTGCTTTCAAATTCCCTTCATGATAGATGGAAGTGAGATTACTCAGTTTTCTTGCAAAGAAATGAAAAAATCTGTTAACATAAGGCACATGAAAAACAAGGAGGTGGTTGGTGATATGACATGAAGCCAGCATGGCTTCACTAAGGGCAAATCCTGCCTGACCAATCTGGTGGCCTTCTATGATGGGGCTACAGAACTAATGGACAGGGGCAGAGCAGTTGATGTCATCTACCTGGACTTGTGCAAAGCGCTCGACACTGTCCCACATGACATCCTTGTATGTAAATTGGAGAGACATCAATTTGATGAGTGGACCACTCGGTGGATAAAAAACTGGCTGGATGGCCTCACGCAAAGAGTTGTGGTCAATGGCTCAATGTCCGGCTGGAGACCAGTAATGAGTGGTGTCTCTCAGGGATAGGTGTTGGGACCGGTCTTGTTCAACATCTTTGCTGGTGACGTGGGCAGTGGGATTGAGTACGCCCTCAGCAAGTTTGCCGATGACACCAAGCTGTGTGGTTCGGTTGATACGCCGGAGGGAAGGGATGCCATCCAGAGGGACCTTGACACGCTTGTGAGGTGGGCTGATGCCAACCTGATGAAGTTTAACCATGCCAAGTGCAAGGTCGTACACCTGGGTTGCAGGAATCTGAGGCTCAGCTACAGACTGGACAGAGAAGAGATTCAGAGCAGCCCTGCAGAGAAGGACTTGGGGGTGTTGGTTGATGAGAAAATGAACATGAGCTGGCAGTATGCACTCCCATCCCAGAAAGCCAACTGCCTCCTGGGCTGCATCAAGAGGAGCATGACCAGCAGGTCAAAGGAGGTGATCCTGCCCCTCTGCTCTCATGAGACCTCACTTGGAGTATTGTGTGCAGTTCTGGTGTCCTCAACATCAAAAGGACATGGAACTGTCGGAACAAGTCCAGAGGAGGGCCACGAGGATGATCAGGGGACTGGAGCACCTCCCATATGAAGATAGGCTGAGAAAGTGGGGGCTGTTCAGCCTGGAGAAGAGAAGGCTGCGTGGAGACCTCCTAGCAGCCTTCCAGTATCTGAAGGGGGCCTACAAGGATGCTGGGGAGGGACTCTTCGTCAGGGACTGTAGTGACAGGACAAGGGGTAATGGGTTAAAACTTAAACAGGGGAAGTTTAGATTGGATATAAGGAAGATATTCTTTACTGTTAGTGAGGCACTGCAATGGGTTGCCCAGGGAGGTTGTGAATGCTTCATCCTTGGCGGTGTTGAAGTCCAGGCTGGATGAGGCCTTGGGTAATATGGTTTAGTTTGAGGTGTCCCTGCCCATGGCAGGGGGATTGGAACTAGATGATCTTAAGGTCCTTTCCAACCCTAACTATTCTATGATTCTATGATTCTATGAACATTAGATAACACGGCCCACCTCTGGAAGTGTTCAAGGCCAGGCTGGATGGGGCTTTGGGCAACCTGGTCTAGTGGAAGGTACCATTGCCTGTGGCAGAGGGATTGGGACTAGGCGGTCTTTAGGTTACCTTCCAATTCAAGCCATTCTATGATTCTGTTATTATAAATACTGAGTACTCCACTGCAGTGTTTTATAGACAAGTAGTGATTCGGAGAAGACTCCAAGAAGAAACTTGCAAACAAAATTTTCAAAGTTGACAAGCAGGTATTCTTTATTCCGGTGCCGGGAGACACAGGAGATAGCTCCACCTAGCATGTATTTCCCTCTATCGCTCCATACACTGCCTTATATAGATGTTGAGCATACATACATATTCATGAGGTTACGTATGGATTACATAATTTTCCAGAAAGTTCCCCACATGCGTACAAAATTGTGGTAGGGGTCTGTGAGGGTCGTTTACTTCTTCCAGCAGTCTTCATCACTTCTGGCTGCCTTTGACGCTCGCGCAGTAGATGCTCATACCAGCTTAATTGGATCGTTAACACCAAAGACATAATAATCCTTCTAGCTTCCTACTTATCAGTTAGTTTAACTGTAGCCTGGACACCTGCCATTCCCGGATACTCCTTATCCCTATGTCTCATTATTCTAGACTATTTTTCTTAAAACTACGTCAACTATAACAACTTATCTTGCACAAGAATTCCCAGTATGTTCTCTAGTTGTACTCTATTTTTAGCTTCTACATATCATGCCCCTCAGTAATTTTCCTCTGCTACTGTTACAAAGCCAATAAACTTAGCATTACTTAAAACTAATTTTAAAAGTTTATATATATTCCATTTTATGATTTTATGCCCCCTTTTGTTTCAGTAGAGAAACACATTAGATTATTATTAGAGTTATTATGATTATGTTACTTTGACACATAGTACAAACCACCTTGTACTTACATGTTTTGGTTAAACATTTTGGATCATTTGTTTATGGAAGTATCCTAAGACATCAGTAGCTGCAAGGTTCTGTCATCTTTCCTTTATTTATATTATCTCAAAGTTCTGAAATGAATACAAATACCTGAATATTAGAATATAACAAAATACATACAAAAAACACAATTTTGTGAAACACTGAGATCTACTTGCCCCTTATAGTCCTTCAGGTATGGTTGAAGTCTAAAGCTAAAGCCTACCTTTGGACAGACTTGGATATTGCTAAAAGTATTTGAAATAAACACTTTGGCTATTGTGACTTCATTGGAAACTCTATGTTTTCTTAGAGGGATTTGATAATACTTCTGGCTTAGCACTGCTGGAAATGAGAATCAAATATTTCTTCATGAGAAAAGAAACATACAAAGTAGTAGAAAACAAATATTCTTTTTATTTGAACAAACCTTGACAGAATAATGGAAAATACTGATATTGTCTTCCAAAAATCTGTCAGTTCTACTCCAGGTAAGGCAAAATAGCATTGAGGAAAGAATTCTAGACCCAACCAGATAAATAACTCCTTCAAAAAGACAGTAAGAATAGGTCTGTAAAATGAGGCTCAGCAAAGAAAACTCCATCAGGGAGGTGTTAGATCTTGCAAGGTTTGCTTTTACAAGGAAAAGCTTCTTCAGCTTTATAAAAAGGAAAAGAGCAAGGAAAGCAATAGTGGGGTCAGTATGCAATAAGGATACATTGGAGATTAAAAGTGACCTGGGAATTGCCCTCAAATAAATAAGCATTTTTATCTCAGTTTTCAGTATAATAATAATGGTATTTGGCAATGTCTGTCCCACAGAGATTGTCCGCACCGACACAAAGGACTTTCTTTCCTCTACTAAGTTAGAAAAATGAGTGAGGTAATTATATTACAGTTGCTTATTCAAATTTATACCTATTTACGGCAACACATTAAGCTAATTTATATTAAAGCAAATTCAGTTTCACACACATTGTAATAGCCTGGGAATACTATAGCTGTTGAAAATTCAGATATCCCCTCATTCTCTTTTTTTTTGTGTGTGTGGTAAGAATCTCCAAATTCACCCCATTTCTTTTGAGTGGATTATTCCTCACGTCTAAATCAGTGAAAGTGTTAATCAGCTTTTCCAACTAAATGAGTTTAAATTCCTTTGTTTCCTGGCTCCTTAAAAGTCAAGTTTTTTAACTTCTTTTGAAGACCAAGCAGGCTGCTAAATCAGTGATTTGAAACTTTTCTCTTTTCCCCATAGAGGAGTGAAAAAATATATGGGAGGACAGATCTTTCTCTTTGAGCTATAATATAAAAGCCAAACCTGCTGAGAGCTGGTGCCTAATCTCTCAAGCATACACCTCCTTTTGCCAAAAATACAGAGGTCATTAGTTATGCCTTTAGTTGTTACAGAGTATTCAAGAAAAAAAACCCAACAAAACCTAATAGAGATAAGTGATTATAGCAGAAAATTTCATACAGTGTGTATGTGTGCATATGTGTTATATATTCTAGAAGCATCTCGATTAAAAATATTACAGTAGGTCCTTGCTGCTTTGTTTCGGTTTCCTTTCAAAAGGGGCAGCTTCGATAATCAGAATTTGGATATAGAGATTGTTAATCTAATGTCAAAGAAGAAGCCAAAGAGAAAAATACTTTTTATGAACCCTTCTTGAATGCTTAAGGAGGAACTAGTTATCTCCACTTCTAAACTGACTTGTGCAACCACATGTCAAGGAAGAAAGGAGGTGTTTATTTTCCCTCTCTGTCATTGGGGAAAAATGGACTACAGCATTTTTAGCTTCCATTCCATAATACGCAGCACATGATCAGAAAGTCTGAAGGAAACAAGAACTAGGAAGGTGGAAGTAGTGAAAAATAGCATAAAAGCAGGAAAAGTTCATTAGTGGTGTATTTTACTTGAAATCTGACACAGAAACCTTAATTCGAGATAGACCTCACTTGGTCTATGAAAGTAATTAAACCAAGGGGTTGCTGTGATTGCAAAGAATAGCCCTTGATAACCCAGAAAACCCGTACCAGCTCTGTTTGGCTAAGACATGGTTTTACTTCAGGTGGGTTAATTGAATCAACTACTCATCATAACTTCCCATTCGTATTATTTAACTCGTTTTACCACAGCGACTACTCATTACTGTCTGCATCACTCAGGAGCTTGCACAGAGAGACTCAGCAAGGAAGTGATGAACACCACCATAAGATCTGGCACCAAGTGAGATCCTTGACTGAGTTGGGTAAACTGTTGTCTCATGTGGTCTACTTTTTCGTTTGTTAAAGACCCAGCCCCTCACAGAGTTCACGTCACATGAACTGCTGGGTTTTCTGATACCTCTTCAGTGCAAGTTGAAGACAAACTTCAAGGCCTTCAGGCCATACAAGAAAAATCCTAGTCCACAAGGCATCAAGCTTGGTGGTGTAGTTGACATGCTGGAGGGAACAGGTGCCATGAAGAAGGACAGTAATGGGCTTAAGACGTGGGACAGTGAAAACTTCTTGAAATTCAACAAGGCCAAGTACAAGGTCCTGCAAGTGGATGGGGGCAATGCCAAGCAAAAATGCTCTGAGGAGAAAGACACAGAAGCTGTTCAGCCTGGAGAAGATAAGGCTAAGTAGAGATCTCATAGCAGCCTTCCAGTATCTGAAGGGAGCCTAGAAGAATGCCAGAAATTGACTCTTCATCAGGTATAATGGGTAATGGGTTTAAACTTCAACAGGGGAAGTTCAGGTTAGATATAAAGAAGAGGTTCTTTATTGTGAGGGTGGTGAGGCACTGGAACTGGTTGCCCATAGTGGTAAATGTTCCATCCCTGGCAGTCTTCAAGGCCAGAATGGACAAAGCCTTGGGTGACATGGTTTAGTGTGAGGTGTTCCTGCCCATGGCAGTGGGGCTGGAACTAGATGATCTTCAGGTCCTTTCCAACCTTGAACATTCTATGATTTTATGATACAATGAAGAAGGGGGCATATAAGAAATCTGGAGAGGGACTTTGTATGAAAGCAAGTAGTTATAGGACAATGGGGAATGGCTTTAAACTGGAAGAAGGTAGATTTAAATTAGATATTAGGGAGAAATTCCTCCCTCTGAGGGTCATGAGGTGTGTAGAAACTGTAGGTGCCCAGAGAAGCTGTAGATGACCCCATCCCTGGAAATGTTCAAGATCAGGTTGGATGGGGCTTTGAGCAATCTGGTATAGTGGAAGGTGTCCCTGCCCATGGCAGGAGGGTTGGTAGTGGATAATCTTTAAGATCCCTTCTGACCCAAACTGTTATTCTATGATTCTGTGATTCTATGATTCTGTGATTCTATGATTCTGTGATTTAGTGAAATAATACATGCTTTTTAGAGATGGCTAGACTTCCTAACACACCATATCAAATCCCTGTAAGTTACCTGGTCTTTACTTTTTTCTAAGCTATAATAAACTTCCAGAATGCTTTTAAGGTGAAACCTTTCTACTAGGACAAAAAACTATCATGATGTTTTTGTAGAAGCTGCAGTTTACCCCAGATTTCTCAGACCAAATTTGTTCTTCCTCTACAAAAGTCTTTTCTATGTATCACTGGGTTGCTGCTTTCAAGTCTGAAAGCAAATACGTTTTTATAGAGCTGTCTATATGCAGTTTTGTTTGTGAAAGTTCTTTGGAAAGTAGGTGCTTACTGTTGCTTCCATCATCATCATTATTATTATTGTTATTATTATTTTATTATGTACATATTTATTTATTTATTTGGGTTTGTGAGATGGGTTAAATAAAAAGATCACATCCAGCATATACAGCATTCATTTGTCTGCTAAGGAAATCAGATAACTAGATAGGTGGCATATCATCTTATGATATGCCATAGTGATATGATCTTGATCCAATAGAGAACAAAAAAGAAGGTCTGACAAAATCTACCAATAAAGAAGACATCCATTGTTCAGTTCCCACTGTGCAGAAGGAAGTTCTCACTGTGCAGAAGGAAGTAATGAGGCTGGGTAGTGGGGGCTCGGGGGAACCCCACCAGGGATGGGAAGATGCGCTTCCTGCTCCCAGACTCTCAGATTCTACCTAACATTTTAACTCTGGTATAATTTTTGTATTCCACAGACTCTGAAGTCCCCCACAAGTAGGCTGGGGCAAGTGTCTTGGGCTTCATTCCTTACCAATGAGAAAAAAGCAGAGCTTGCTATTGAGCAGTGGGGTAAGGAGATGGGGGAATCTCTTGGCTACCTCCACGGGGAGCTGTTGCCCCGATTTTGCTCCACTGCTGAGACAGGGACAGTGCTCACAGCTCTGCCTAAGTAGCAAGTCCTGGAGTTAAGTGTTCATCTGTTTTAGAAGGAGAAAACATCAACAAGGTTCCAGAACTCCTGCTGTGGAGAAAAATCAGAAGACATAAGCCCTGAGGGTTTAGTAAGTAAGGAAATTTTTTAAAAGAAAAACAACACTACGTTTAAATGTCATGGGTTTTTAGGGGTGAAATGAGGGAAAAGAGCAGAACTAGGAAATCACTACAACCCAGAAGGCCAAGATGTACTGAAGAAGCTTCCTCTTGCATGTGGCTTTGTATGTATAGAACGGAACTAAAAATGAAAAATTATTTTCCATTGTTAACAGTCTGCGTAGTGCCAAATAGAGGAATGACACACACTTGTCTTGTGTGCAAAATCAGAGCCAGCTGGTATTATTTTTCTCTTATATATCTAGAAAATCTTCTCTAAAGGACAAGTCAAAGCATTATTTTAGCCCTCCCCTAATGTGCATTTAATAATTATTTGATTTTTTCAGTGCTATTATTTTGTTTGAACACAGTGTTTGAGAGCCCCAGACGTTTTTCTCTTTGTTGACTCATTAGCACCAAAATGCCATTTCTAAAAGGTCTTTTACAAAAGCCCAAGGAAAACAGAATTACTTATCTACAGACAGTGAAAGCAGATAATTAAGAGGGAATACGAATATGTCAAAGCATATATTTGGTGGCTATGATAGATCTTAAAGGAAAACAATTAGTAATATGGCTAGAGAGGAGGAAATTATTTCAGAGAAGAGAGAAAAAAAAAGCTAAATCAAAAACTGCTAAGTTCATATTTTCTTGAATATAAAAAGAAAATTGACAATTTTTTTATTTGTATTTCTCATGAAAATTTACTTACAGTTTCTTTTAGTTCTTACATTTGAAAAATCACTAAAAATAATCATGAAAGCAATCACGTTTTAAGAAATAGAACAAACAAATAAAAAAGGGAAAATAATTCCAGACTTTAGGATCTCATCCTCTGTAATAAACAAGGAAACTTGTGGGATTGCTGAGTCCATGATTTTCTTGACTATATAGGTAGACAATAGAAAAATAAATAAAACTTTCTGGCCCCTCTGAAGTCCTGTGTACACTCTGTTTCAGACAGAGGCTGAATGCTAGGTATAGTAAAATATATATGACTGAAATTGAATTACTTTTATTTTGGTTATGCAATATCTTCCCTAAATAATGCCACACTCAATATCACATTCGTATATTTGTCTCTGAGATATTTCTACCAAGCTAACAGGCCTGACAGTTGTTTTTAATCCTAAGACTAAAAAAGATAAGACTTCAAAGAAGATGTCAGAAGCCTTTTCAGACACCTGATAGACGTACTGAGCAAATGCAAGCATTTAGCACAACAATGAGCAATGGATGTCCATGATATGTTCACCATTATGAAGTTATAGATAGGGTAAAAAGTAATCAGTTAATTACTTGTTAATTTTCCCCAAAGCAGCCTTCACAGTGATATGTTTTGTACTGATATTTAGAAAGGTACTGATAACACACCAGTGTTTAGCTAATGCTCAGAAGTGCTTGCACGGCATCAAGGCTGTCTCTCCAGCAGGCTAGGGATGCACAAGAAGTTGTGAGGGAGCGCAGCCAGGACAACTGACCCAAACTGACCAAAGGGATACGCCATACCATATGATGCCTCCTCAGCAATAAAAGCTAAGAAAAAGGAGGAAGAAAGGGGGGCATTTGTTTTTTATGACATTTGTCTTCTGGAGCAACTGCTATGCGTACTTAAGACCTGCTTCCCTGGAAGTGGCCAGACATAACCTGCTGATGTGAAGCAGCGCATAAAATCTTTGTTTCCCTTTGCTTTCATGCATAACTTCTGCTTTTGCTTTATTAAACTGACTTCATATAGACCCACGAAGGTTTTTTCCTATCTCGTTTTCTCCCCTGCTGTTCTGCTGAGGGGACGAGTGACCTGACACTGACACTGACAGAGTGCCCTGGTGGGCACCTGGCATTCAGCAAACGTCAACCCATCACACAGGGTAAACCAGAGTATAATAAATGCCATTTTTTAAAGCAAAATTATTTGACTATTTCTTTTTCCATTCTTGTTAAATATAGGGGTTAAATATAGGTTGGAAAGAGACAATAATTATTTTCTAATAGATATTTAATTTGCAGTGAATCTTGACAATTAAAATATACTCAACTATAAAAAGTCTGTGCAGTCCTTGGAGATTTGAGAGGTTTGGAAAACTGTATATTTATGAAAGCATATATGAATGAGTTTTAATTAAATTAGTAATGGAACTTTCTGTCGTGGAATCAAACAAAACAGGACTTTAAGCCACATTTTTTGCTGCAAATATGATTATTTTCATCCCTCAAACGGCAAAGAAACTAAGCATCTCCTCCTCTCTAAACAAAACATAACTCAAGCATTTTGGCTTTTTTGGGGGGAAAAAAGGGAAGATTTTTTTACTACTACAATATAGCTGCACAAACATCAAAGTAAGATTTCTACAAGGTAGCTTTCCTTTGACAAGTGAATAATTGATCTACTTGTCAAAGTACAGCAGCAGGCATAATCTGTATGCCAAGATAATGTGAAATGTGTGTCTAACTTTATAGCTGTCCTATACCAAGTCTATATCAAAATATGGCAGGTACACTACATATGACCTAAAAGAATATTCACATAGTGAATAGTATACATGTGATCATGAAACTATTATTACCTGTGAAATTGTTCTACTGGCACTTGTTCCTTTTAATTGAAAGTACAGCATGGAATGGCAATTTTATCTCTTACATTCCTAAAGTTTATAACAAGGAAGTTATACAACTTGATGAAGAATGAAGCTGTGATCAGACATTCTGCAACAGAATCTGAGCCAATAAGATTCAACATTTTTCAGTATTAACTTTCCAATAGAAAGGTAGACTTCTTTAGGAATTTAGGATATCCACCACAATCACATCAAAACTTACATTTCTGAAATTGCTTTCTTAGTTGCTTTTTTTTTGTGCTTTGTAGGAATCCATGAGCCCTAGCTGGTTTCAGCTGTATCAGTTACTTTTTCTCCCTAGTAGCTGGTGCAGTGCTGTGTTTTGGCTTTAGTCTGAGAAGAATCCTGATAACACACCAGTGTTTTTGTTGTTGCTAAGTAGCACTTACTCTGATCAAGGACTTCCTCAGTCTCATGCTCTGCCAGTGAGGAGGGCACAAGAAGCTGGGAGAGGCCAGAGACAGGACACCTGACCCAAACTAGCCAAAGGATTATTCCATACCACAGCATATCATGCCCAGTATCTAAACTGTGGGGAGTTATGTGGAAGGAACTGATTGCTTCTCAGGGTGAGGCTGCATATCGGTCAGAAGGTTGTGGGCAATTGCATCACATATGATCTCTGAGCGTTCATTTCTTTTCTTTTTTTTTTTTTTTTTTTTGTGGTTTCCTATTATTATTGTTATTGTTGACATTCTTTCTATTATGACTGTATTTTACTTTATTTCAATTATTAAACTCTTTTTACCTCAACCCACTGGTTTTACATAATTTCGATTCTCCCCCATCCCACCTGGGGAGGGAGGAAGGTGGGGGTGAGCAAGCAGCTGCATAGTACTGAGTTACCAGTTAGGTTTAAACCACAACAACCCTGCATGTTCTCTTCCCATTAAACTGATTTAAAAATATACATCTGTTGTTTGGACTTATCAAGGAAATCATAAAATTTAGCTGAGAAATGAGAATAAGAAAAAGAATTAGTTCCTTCATTTGGCTGCATATAACTACTAAATTAATAATGTCCATTTAATTTAAGATTAATAATAATTTTGAATTTAGAGAAAAAACCTCAAAGGTTCAACTGCATTTGCTGCTATAAGACTACTTGTATGAAACAACTCCCATAGTAAAGTATTAATGTCTAGATGTGAAGTCTATTTGCAAAGATTATCTGTTCCAAAAAGAAATGGTGATTTGTTCATGTTAACAGTGCTTGTCAGAAAATAGACATACATTCATATTTTAAAGACCAGCCTGCTTCACAACATAACCCTGTTCCTCTTATTCCAAACAGAAGACAATATTGGCTTATATACTGTGATTTTATTGGTTTTCTATTTAAAGAAAAAAAAAAAAAAGAAAAAGATATGGTAAGAGAAGCATTTAATTTTTTCTTAACTTCACTGAAAGAAATAACTTTCTTCCTAGCCTGCACTGATCAGAAAAAGAGAATTTGAGGTAGTTTTCATTAGGAGATACTGTCTAACTAACACTAACTCCTGTTCTTATGTGCTTAAGTTACTGTTGCAAACGGTGATGTAAAACCCCAAGTGTAAGTAAATGTGTATTTTTCCAGGGGTTCTTCACACAGATCACTCTTACTGTAGCATTGTATGAGGCAAATTAACTGTCAAGTGTCAGAATTATTCTGTAATAAAGATATTTTGCTTTCTAACCTGTTTTCCACAGTTATATTGTAGCAGAAATACTGAATTACTTTTTCTAGGACTTGGGCAGTGTTGGGATTATATGAAAGTTTTAATACAATACTCAGAGTGTAAATGCCTTGATTCTTGAATACTTGAGTTGCTGGAAAATAATTTCAAAGTCCACTACAACACTGTCATGGTAAATTTTTCATCAATGTTTATCCCCTCAGGTCAGATGAGCAAATCAGATGATCATTGAAGATGGATTTAACTCAGGCTTTAATAGTAACTAACTGTCAAATCCCCCAAATTGTCTCATTATAAGATCTTTTCTCTCCTTTATTTAATTGTAATGAGCAACAATTAGAACCAGAACAATCAGAGAGAACACTGAATTATAGTATTATAAAAGTCCTGATGTCCTCCTTTTAAACAAAATGCAACACTTGGGCAAAATTCATACATTTTATTCTTGTAATATTTTGCAGTCTTATTCATTTTACTAATGAAAACCATACATATTTCAATAAGAAAGAATAGTTATTTGGGATGAGATACATACAGTAAGACACATACACTGTGCCTAAGTGTAGATTTATGCAAAAACACAGACCAGACAAGGATGTATCATTCTTGAATGCTGGTTTGAACATTAGTACCAGTTGCTACCCTGTAATGTGTTGCATTTAAGAAGGCATGCAGGTGTGTGACAATCATCTTGAAAACAAAACCAGGATTCCAGCTTCACACACACATTGTCTGTGAATCTTCCTTCTCTTTGCTCTGCCATTTCCCTTCTCCTCCCCTTAATTTTAAATGCATAAACAGCTATTTATGGTATTTATGGTATAAAGAAGAAACTTTGACTTCCTGAAAACATCAGGAAACTACCCTATAGTTTCCTGCCATCATTGTGGTGCAGATATTTGGTTATTTCACATGCCAGTTTTCGTTAGTGCTTTCACTGCTGTGTTCCTTAGCTTAGCTGCTGAAAAAATCCCTTCCAGATAACTGCAGTTTTGCTTATGATAATATTGAGCACATGGCTCCTGTTACAGACCAAGGATGCATGTGGAAGTAAGCCAAAATACTGTAACCTTGCAGGCTTAATTGGCTTATGACAATGTGCTAAATATTTTCGCATCCTTTTATATTAAGGGAATTACATTAGGGCTTCATGGAAAAATCTAGGTTTGAAGGAACCTCTGGTGATCATCTGCCATAAACTTCTGTTCAAAGCAAGGCCTTATTCGGGGCCTTAGCAAACTAAGTCTTTCCTTATAGACAAACTGAATTTGTCCTGCAGTAACTTGTGCCGACTTTCACCTGTTGCCATGCATCCTCAAAGAGGCTATCTCTGTCTTCTCCATAACTCTCTTTTAGATACTGAAAAAGTGCGATAAGCTCCATCTAAGCCTTCTCTTCACCAACTTGAATCCTCCAACCTTTCTTCATATGTCAAGTTTCTAATTATCTCAGCACTTTGCTGGTTCTCTGCTGGACCCCTCTCTAATTTCTCAGTGTCTCTTTTGAACTGGGGGCACCAAATTGGACACAGTATGCCAGGTGTGATCTAATAAGTGCTTGTATGATCAGCAAATTAAAATTGCTAGTAATTCTACCCCCAGCAGAAAACGTAACTTAAAAACAATTAATGTTTTGGGGTTTTTTTACTTTTAAGTGTTATACCTGAGGATGAGGGTAGCAACTTATCAGAAAGAACAGATACATCTGCCAACAGTAGGCTTTTAAAAATTTTCATTTATGTTCTTTTTAGTTAAAAGTAGCTAAAAAAGGAAAAGCTAAAAGACAAAAAAAAAAAAAAAAAAAGGTTGTATTTTCAATAAATGCAATAACTCTACGCTGGTAGATATTTATCCATATCTTCTATTTCAAGCGAAGTTCCAATAGGCTACTATTCAGCATTTTTACTCAAATCTAGAGAATAACAGCTTGGGCACAACAGGAAACCTCTAGTACAGATCCTGAAATATATGGCTGGAATATAGCATGTAAACTATGTAGTGTGGAACACTTAACAATTATATGAGTGTGACTGTGTACAGACGTTTGTCTGTTCACCAAATGCACATATAAATGAGAAAATTAGAAATTTTCTGATCAAAATTTTCAGCTAGGTGTTTATCTGCTTCTCTGCCTGCAGAAATGGTTAATTGGCATAAAGATAATAAATATACATCGAAGAAGGTACTCACTGACCCAATTACTGCTTCCTATTATACCCTTTTACTTTTTTCTGGTTTTCTCTTTCTTTTGCTGTTGATACCCATCTTTCACAGCCTACATAACAGAGAAGGAGAGCTTGCCATAGAGAAAAGAACAGCAGGCCTTTGCTTCAGAAAGTTTAACATAATGTTGATTTGAAGGAGTAGGGAGGTGAAATTTGTCCTGTTTGTTTAGTCAGGTGTGCCCTTTTCCTAAGCTGAACTACTTGAAATATTTTAATTTTGGATAAACAGAAAAAAGGAAACTGAAAAATCAACTCCATGTGAAATTGTCTCTTGATATATTTTGATTGTTATCAGAGTACTTTATTTTCTTCTCTTCAAGAGATCAGCTACCTTGTTAAATAGAGATCTCTCTGTCCAAGCTGCAGTGAGAGGGTTAATGTGCATGCTCCTATGCTCCTCTCTCTTATGTTCATTGATCTTTCAGCTGCAAAGGTCCATTATACCATTAGTATGGGTTCCTAGAAATATTTTTGTAAAATAGTCTTGTCTAGAGAAGTCTTATCTAGTGGAAGACTACATTGATGATTGTCTCCTAATGATCTCCAAGAATTTCCTTCAGCCTTCCTGTTTGCAAAGCTGGTATGTTATGTCAAAAGCCTCATTGTTTGTTCTAACATGAACATTTTTAGAAAGATATTTTCTAATGAATGTTTCTGGGTTGGCTATTCAGTTGTGCTTGCAGATTTGTACAAGGCAATGAGATCACACTGATACCAGAGAGCAGCAAGTATTTCCAATTTAAGGAGTTCCTTCTAGCAGATGAGTTCGCATACATTGGAATTTAATCTGGAAAGCAATGTGTGGAAAATATGGAATGGGGACTGATACCTGACCTGCAAACGACTAACTTATATTATTTTAAGCAAGTGCTGTAAGTTTTGCAAACGTCTATTACACAATTTTCCAATAAAAGTGTAGATTTGCTGAGTATCAAAGCTTTCTGCTTAAGAGGTCTTTTCTGTAATTTCCTCTATCTGTTACCTAACTGAAAAGACAGAAAATAGAAGACAATATTCACTGTTATTCTATTGCTTTGGCTCAGGGATTCTCATATTAGTGTTAAAAGCCGCTGAGAACAGCAGGTGGTAATTTCCAATGGAAACGAGCACTACTAGACCAGACAGCCCTCATTTACTTACACCCTGTGCAATGCTTCTCAGGAATATTATAAACTGTGAGCTCTTTCTCATTTGTCCTTGATTTAGCTGACATTGTCATTCATGCTGTACTGTGAGAGTAAACGATGATCTAATGTCACTTCTATAATTACTTGGCACCCTGAATAAACTGCAATCCCCTTGGGTCAATAACTGCTCTCAGTTTGACATTCAATAAACAAGTTTTTGAGAATTGCTGTAGTTTCACATTTATTTTATTATATTTCTTTTTTCTTCCTGGTATATTCAGTGAATGCTATTCAGGGATAGTTCAGGACCATTAAGAAAGGAAACAACTGTACACAGTGTGAGACTGCTGAATGGATGCCTCTAAATTTCAACACTTATTTTCAAAGGTCTCCCACTTGTAGGGCCCAATTCAGCTCCAATGGAAGTTTTGAAAATGACTTCAAAGGAAGTGAGATCCTCACTCTGGGAGGCTGCTCTGTGCATGTCATGAACTACAGTTTTAAGGGCACGTATTACAGGTGTTGTGACTATGTCTGTTGCAGCCCTTATCCATGCTTCAGAATTTTTGGCAGAACTTGACTTTTGTTTCTGTATGCTTCAATGTGTCTCTACATAATGCAATCCAGCTAGATGCAATCAAGCCTTTCATTAAAACTGCCTCTGTTATGCACAAAGGTAACATGCAATAAAGACAAAAGCTTTGCTTTTTTGGCTTGCATTTCTAAGCAGCAGAAACATCCCAAAGTCCTATATCAGGGAGCTTGCTGGCTGTAGACAAATGTCCTGGAAAGTCTAGCAGAAACTCTCAGGATTTTTAGAAAAAAAAAAATATGAAGTTTTTTTGCCCAAGATACTTTTCAATGTCAATACGTAATGAAATCCATGGAGATAATTTAAGTGTGCATGTAGATAGCAGAGGGGCCATAAAAGCTCCCTTAACACTCTCAGGAGTAAAAATTGCAGCCTTAACCACATCATCTGTAATAAGTTCCTTAAATTGTTTCCCTGCCAAAATACCCATAGCTTTGGACTCCTCTTACAAGCATCTCTCCCTGTGGCTGCAAAGTAGTATCACCAGACAGGCTATAATCCCTGCAGCTTCCCAGCACTTACAAAGTAAAAGGAAGAAAAAACCCTTTGATGATCTACATATCAGTAAAAGAATCTTTAAAGGGAGCCAAGCATGGAGGGGAAATAGGAATGTTGATGGCTTTCATCATTATTTTGTCACATCAAACTATCATGCTACCTTTCTTGATCAGTGTCTTTGTCAGGAATCTTTCACAGGCATGCAAAGACTGATTCAGAACAGCGAGCACAAAAAGAAAGCTGTAAGCAAGGAACTGGGAGGATCCAACACCAAAGAAGAAACAGACCTGCAGCAGAAGAGGCAGAGGACTGAAAGAAGCAGAGGGAACAGCGTCCTAGGGCACCATGCATCTGAAAAATTATACAGATAATTGCAAAATTGGTCCAAAGTCTTTCACCCCCCAATGAACTGGTAATACTGACTCGTTGCGCTGCCATACATGCCTTCTAGGACAGTAAACAATATAACACATCTTACAACTGCATGCTGGACAAGCAGAGAATAAAATGAAGTATGGCAAACATTTGAAAATGAAAGCCTCCATAAACAGCTTGCATTTTACTCACTCTTTTTGTTTTTAATAGATTCCAGGAAAAACGTTTCTCAATGTTTTTCATAATTTTTCACTTTAGCACAATGATAAATCCCTTTGTTGCTTTTCAAAGGTCCTTTAGTATGTTAATAAAACATTTTTCAAATATTTTTGTCATCAGACTAATAGGTTGCATGGCTCTGTATTTGTTTTTCATGTAAGGATTGAGTTTCATTCCTTTTACTTGCCTTTTTGTCTGCAATAAAAATATTAATGATACAAAATGCATGCAATGTGTAATGGTATGTGTTAAAATATTATCCAGGTTGTTCTCTCAAAGAACTGTCATCAGTTCTGCATATATGACTAACATTTATCATTCAGGCTGCACAAGCAATAAAAATATTTTTTCATAGCACACCACTTAGTGATTTTTTTTGAAGCATATCTTATCTAACAGCTTGACAGCTGACTCTAATAAATGCCCTTATTGAAGATCACTCTGCCTATGTCAAACTGTCATCTCCTTGACAAGGCACCCCTCTAAAGACCCTGATGCAGAAAGAAATGCCAAGAGTATTGGCCTTCATGATACCTAGACTACCACAAGGTCTTTCGCAAAGAAAGATCTTTCTTCAAAAGAGACAGAGTAAAGATACACTGAGAAAAACTGTTAGAGATTATGGACTTAAAACCATGAAAACCTCAGAATCCAAAAAACCCACTTTTTTGTTCTGGAAGCACACAAGTAAGAATACAAGCATAACAGCTATATTTGCACTCTGCAGCATGTAGAGATATATAAGGTAGGAAGTGTAAGGTGGGAAAACTTGCTAATGTAGATAGAAGCTTAGACAGTGGATACAGCCTAGGTGTTATTCTTTGTAATAGTCTTTTTGTAGTGGAGAGAATGGTCTTAATATTCCTTCTGGCAGTGTCTTTCCATTTAATCTACAGCATCGTGTTTGTAGATGCAAAGCATTTCTCCGCAAGCTTGTTCTCAAGTAGAGGTGGTTCAGCAAGGTCCAGAGTAGCAGAGTCTAATTTTTCATTCTGGCCCTTACATCTATTCCCTATAGCATGATCATGACATACTGCAGCTCTGTGTTAGATATTGCTGTCTTTACATCTTTGGAGTACTGTGGATGACTTTAACAATTAAAGTTAAAAAAAAAAAAATATTGCTTCTGAGTTCTACAGTGGCTGTCAGTAAGAGATAGGAGAACAGATGACTGGCTAATATCCTTTAAAAGTGAACAGTATGACAGCTTGCTTTCTGCAATATACTGAAGGACCCTTGCTCCTGACTATCACATGTTGCAATTCTGAAATGCTTAATCCATGTGTGTTAATTGCCTTCCTTTTTCAGTATTTTTCTATGAAAATTATATCTTTCAGAACAAACACAATGCCCCAGACTAAGCTCAAATAAAAAAAAAAATGCAATTAAACCAGTTATAGATTACTTTTTTTTGTTTGGTTGGGTTTTTTTGGTTGGGGTTTTTTGTTGGTTTTGTTTGTTTGTTTCTTTGTTTCTTTGTTTTTTCGAAATTGCATGACCATTTCGTATGTTCCTCTAAGTCTCCCATCCTTTTTTGGCACAATCAACTGAGTAGTAAAAAGGTTGTTAAGAGACTGTGTTTCATAGTCGCTAGTGTGCAATCAAAGCTTGAAACCAGGAGCCTGTTTCAAGCTGCATCATGCATTTCTTGTTGCATGCCTCAAGCCAAGCCTGCACTGAATGAATATCTGTGCTAACCCCTGAAGTAGCAGTGGGGATAGGCAGAAACCAGAGTTGGAGAGCTGTCTTTAGTCAGGAAATGGCAGCACTTTTCAGGTTTTATACGATTCACACATAAGCTGGTATCTCTATGGGAATTATAAAATACTAGGGACTGGAGAGTAAGCATCTTTCCACCAGGTTGAAAAGCTCAGACCAAGTCTTCATGGGCCTCAATCTGTCATTATTTAGCAGTTGTTCAGTGCTCTGTGTAAAGTGTGTTTGGAAGCAAAATGTCCTTTTCTCTTTCTTTACTTTGTGAGAGTCTAAACACTTCCAATTACAGTAATTTCAAGTTGCTTTGTTCAAGTCATATGAACAGAACATATATACCAGAGTAATGAGTCTTTTCTGGAGCACATTGTTAATTCTTACATGAATATTTTCCCTCCATCCCAGCAAGGCAAATATTGCAATTTCCTTGTGCTATGTAATATCAGGTTGCTTGTATGGCAAAAATCTGTAACATATCATTAAGAAAATAAGACCATTAGTTATGCAGCCATATAGAAAGAAAATCCACAAGTTTTGAAAAGTACCATACCATGGCTGACAATATGTGTATTTTTTAAGAGCTTATTGCTGGTCAGAAGTTAAAAAAACCCAGACCAAAAGGAGCTAGCCACCTGCAATAGCACCATCTGCTGGTCCTTATAATTTGGTAAAAATTGACAGCTTCTGAAATCTGCGCTGCTCATCATGGACGCTGTTTGCATACACTTACTTGCAGGGAACAGCCAGCATGAATGTAAAATTTTGCACTAAAAAGCAGGTTATTCTAGTCCATAATGATTTGCTTTTTGTAGAGTGGCCAGGAGTTGGCAGGAGTTCAAGTTTCTTTTAATACTAGGCTGTGAGCTTTAAAATGGGAATGACTGTCTCTTGCTTGCATTTTACCTTACCCTAAGATTAAAAATAAGAAGTTAAAGCTATAGTTTGCATGTGTGAAATCTTTCTGGAAGAGTATCTGTAACATGTAACTTCTTTTCAGAATGTTTTACCTTAGAATGGAAGATGCATATTATGAAAATAGACACCAGTTCACATTTTGGATTTCATTTCATTGATTAAACTTAAATGATATTTTCAAGACTGAGTTAGCAAAGACAGAATTAGACTGAGTATAAAGAATGATAGAGAAGAAAATTTCACAAATGGAAAGAAACAGAATCAGTTGAAATCTTAATCTTACCAACCTTCACCGTCAGTATCCTTTAAAGAAAGGAAAGAAGAATGTTGGGCTGTCTTCAGACCAATTGCATAGCTCCTCACTTGCTGCTACAGTTAAATAAGGACACCACACTCAGAATGTCTACATTTCAAATAATAAAAGATAGTATATAAAGAATTTGTAAAACAAAAATATTTGTAAATATGACTGTGGGTCAGCCAGTATAAACTACTTCAGTCATCAAGCAGTCTTTCTTCAGGACTCTATTCATTTCTTTGCAACAAAGTAAAAAAAGCCAATGTTCAGTTAGTACTGGATCTTCTATCAATGATCAGACTATTTGCTTCTAGAATTATTGGGGTTTTTTGGTTTCACAAAAAGAGTTTTCCCAAAAGACTTGTAGTATTTCTGAGTTTGTGTCAGATAGCCCCCAGAACAGTTGCTTATTTCATTACTGAATTTTGGATTCTTGCACAGAAGCAAATCAGAACGGAACTGAATTATGTGCTTCAGCCAACTAGTTATTCACCAGGTCTTCTAAAAGTCCTGTGTGCAATTATCCAACCGGGTTTAACCAAGATGAACAGAATGCGGCAGAAATGGTGAAAGTTTGTTTCAGTACTTCTGAAACATTTGTTTCTCTCACACTAGTAATAAAAGCCATGGAAATGAAGGATTAGCTACATCAAATTAGTGCCACTGATGACAAAGGGCAAGGAAGAGACCTGCAGAAGGTCTCCAAGGAAACCACTGGCAGAATCAGAAACTGAGGCCATCCAGTAGTGTCACAGTCCAGCTGCTATTAGTTACACTATAAAAAGCTCTCTGAATATCTTCTAGGCTTAAATGTTTCTTTAATATAGCCTGTAAGAAAAATATGCTTGATTCTTATTAGTAGATGACAGGATTGTCATCTACATTTTAAGAAAATCCTACTAAAAAGCATAGACATACTGACCCATATGCTGAATAGGACTCAGATATTACAAGTTTCCCTTTTTATTAAAAAATATTTTAACTCACTTTCCATTTGCCAACAGCTTCGGACATCCAAATCCACAGAGGGATTTTGCATGCAAGAAGGTGATGCAACTTTCGTCATTTTTTCATTTGCTAGGAACCCACCTTTATTTCATATCAGAATATGTAGAATCATAGAATGGTTAGGGTTGGAAAGGATCTTAAGATCATCTAGTTCCAACCCCCCTGCCATGGGCAGGGACACCTCACATTAAATCATGTCACCCAAGCCTCTGTCCAACCTGGCCTTGAACACCGCAAGGGATGGAGCACAACTTTATGGAGCATATATGTAGCACAACTTCTAGCTACATACACAAATACAAAAGAAATATTTCCTAGACCTTGTCAGAACAACTTAAAATTACTTTGATTAAAAAAATGTCATAATGGAGCAACAACTTTTCTCAGAAATGTACAGTTTTGATCAAAATTTCAAAAGGAAATATTGTATTTGAACTTTACCTTCTTTTTAAATTTATTGGGCAGAATTTGTCGTCAACACATAAGAAAGACAAGCCTGAGCAGTCAGTATTGTTGTCATCAAGATTGTCTTTGTGAAATCCCTGCTCAAGTTCATGATGTTCAGTTATTTTTCAGTAGTCAGTATTCAGTAACTATGTTCAGTTATTTTTCCAGTGCAGACAGAGCAGAAGGCTGTGTAGGATGCTCAAGTGATTTAAGTAAATATGAAGCATTCTTTTTCTCCCTCATATTTCTTTCCACAAAGACATAAGGAAAGTTCATTTAAATGAAAGTCAGATTAAAACCATTGCTACAAACAAAGCATAATTTAGTGCAAAATTATTTTTCCCTGACCTCTTGATTTTATACAGCAGCTACAGCAAAATAGTGCTTTCATAAGCAGATAGGCACATGCAAATTTGCTAACACTTTTTGTCAAATTTTCTCAATTTCCACCAACAGTCCAAAAAGATCTATCTCTTCTTTCCTAAATTTTCTACATAGAATGAACCTACTGACATCCCTAGTCACTGAACACCAAAAATCTCTGAATTTCCTGAAATAGTGATGTGACCCTGCTTTAAACAGAAAGATTCACCAAAACAAGGAGGTTATCATGTAACTCTGTGATTCATGTTAGTTATATTTTTTAGCGTTTGTGCCATAGCTGGGTCATTTCTTGAGAAAAATATTGAAATAAGTGATGATGAGGATGAGTGGGAATATTTGTGTATCATGCCAGAAAGCTACATGGACATAGAAATCTTACAAACTCTGACAGAATAAACTTGTGAATTTGCTGATACTTCTTGTTCAGTTTTCTCCATTTCTTTCAACAATCCAAAGCTCTTTTTACAATGCAAAGCATCTTCTAGGAGAAAATAAAAAGTAGATATACACACAACATAGCTATATTTTGTAATTTGTTTAAATTAACTTAGAATGTCTTAATAATTTCAACCATTTAGCTATAACACAACATACTATTTACATTGCCAGCCAAGAATGTGTTAAGCAACAGATTAGAAAACATTCTTGTGATATTTCTGCCCTACTCAAAAATAGTCTTGCCATCAGTATAAAAAAATACTACATTACTTTATTCAGTGCTACTGTGTGGTTTATTTTTTATGACACACATTTCGTTTCATGTAAACTACTTACAACGGTGCCTGTAAAAGAAATCAATCTCATCAACTCAGAGGGGGCAATTTTTTCATCTCCAGTTTGACAGGAAAGGGTACTGCAAAATGAATTACTTCAGGAAAGATGTGAGAATTACTTTTAAGTACTTGCTGACATGTTCCTCTTAGACATCTTTTGGCATAGTTTCACTGGGAACAGACTCAAGCTTTGTAGAAAATGTGTTTACAGATAACCAATAGTTAATATAAAAGATTTTATCAGAGCAAACTGAAACAAACTTATAGTGTTGTTCGTCTTACCATATGTAATAACACCTCTGCCTATAAGTGCTTTATGAATAATGGAGTCAGGAGAGCATAATGCTTTCACAAATGAAGATATTTAAACATGGTATTTTTATCCCTTTTTGTTTGTTTGAAGCAAAGAAAGTTCAGGATTGTTGTTAAGTGATTACGATGTTGAGATGAGGATATGGGGGATAACTACAAATGCCAATGATCAATTTTCAGTCTGAAAAGAACTCTGAACTACAGGGGACCTCCAAAATTCCTGAAATCCATACTCCTCATGTAAACTACATCGTACTTCGTATAATATACTGTCTTCTTTGCCCACAATGCAGCTGGACAATAGGGTGATAATTCTCTACTGCTCTTTTATACATGATTGCTTCCTCAATATGTGTATTCCTTCCCCATGTTAGCAGAGAGAAAAGCAGCTTCCTTCTTTCATGTATGCATGTATACAGACATGCAAAGATATACACATGTATTTCTTATATTATTCAGCCAAACTTGTGCCTCCTTTAGGTAGCTGAAATGCCCTAGAATAATATATGAGAACATTAGGGAAAGCCTTTAAACTTGGTATCTTTTAATAGAAATCTTTAGATATTCCATTTATATTGTTTTATCTACTCTATTTCACTAGTTCATGAGGGAGAGTTCTGTTGTTAGGGTTGTTCACACAAAGCATGAGAGTGAAGAAGTATCCCTGAGTAAAAATCTTATTAACAGCTATTCAGTGAATTTAATTCTTTCTGGAATACTGCCACCAAATACTTTTTGGCATGCTGGCTGACTTACACAGTATTTTATACCAGCAGTTGCCATGTGTACACAGCATCAGAATTACCCTAATTGGCTGAGCATTTTAGAAGTTCCAGCCTGGCCTTACCTGAGCTTACACAGACTAGAGAGATGAGAAGGAAAAAAAAAGAAAAAAAATAAAATTTGATGTCAATGTTTTTGATAAGAAGGGACACAAAGTCTGCCCATCCTCCTTGAATGTGAAGATTTTGTTTCTCTTCTGTCTTCTCCATGTTTTATGCCTAAGGATTCCTGTTTAATATGAATAAGATTCAATTTCCAGGAAAATAAAAGTCTCATCATGGAACATTCTCAATAGTCTTGTAGAGAATGATCCAGAAAAAACAACTTGCATGTAGAAGGACTGAGAAGCATTTGTGTGGACTTTTAGACATGAAGTGTTAATTTTACAATTCTTGGTCCAGACCAGCAGCGAAACTGTTGAAGCCAGCCACCTGTTTTTCTGACAATAACTAATACTGTATAAAGAAGAAACTAAAATGTACAATTGTGGACTAAGACAGTGAGGAAGGGGTTTTTTTCATCCTAAATATTTAATGACTGGAGTCTGGCCAATAGTTACAGCCTTAATTTACATTGACTTTGTGACTTTTCCACTGTAAGCATAGCTATTCGTGTTGTCTATGGATATATTAGTCTGTTTTGAATTCTATTGATACCTAACCTAAAAGATAACTTGTGGAACAAATTATCTCAAGCTGATGATGAGCTGTGTATAAATTAATTTCTTTTCTATTCATTTGAAAGGGGTTGCCTTTCAGTCTTATAGACTGTCACATCAAGTTATTAGAGGACCTGATTTTGTTTGCTGTCCCTACATCATAAATCATTCTGAATTATTTCTTTTTTATTGTCTTTTATCTGACCCTACAAATGTAAAACATTTTTTCTCTTTAAATGATGCTTGATTTTGTTAAGTATATATAGAATGTATAATGTGCACATTCAAGAGTAGATGAAACATTAAGATCCTTATGTCAATTGCATAATATAAAAACAAAAAACTTGGTCTATTTTATTAAAGGCAAACTAAATTTCTTTCTCACTGAGATCACTGTCAATTATTTTTAGAAAATGTCACTGTTAGTGTCTAGTTTCTCAAAAGATGCTTATGCAAATCCTAGGTCAAAGTGCATCAAATAGTGATTACAAACAAAAATATGTATCAAAAGTTCTCTCTCCACTTTCATGATCCAATTCTTCTGATGTGAATTGATTTCAACTATAAAACTGAATTTGTGTTTCTTATTTTCCAATGTTAAATTTAGCTATCTGCCCTAGGTATGAAGACTACCTAAGACTACAGAAAATTTTATGAAAACATAAATTAATTTCAACTGTTTATTTCAATAGTCCGTAACCATAAATAGGGAAAGTTTGTACCTTCTTTGTGTTGGGTACCAGAGAGTGCAGTGAAGGATCCCAAGTCAATTGGATGCAGGTAGGCAATTCTTATGCAAACCGTATTTTGTTAATAGATTTTTGGCCTGTTTCTTAATATTTATAATGCCTTAAGTCTAAGAAAGAATACTCGCCTGAGCACTAAATGATTAGTAAAAAATTCTTGCTCCAAAGTGCTCACAGACTGAAAGGTCTCATGATAAAAAAGCTTTAGTTGAGAATCTGAAGATACTGAAGTGCTAACAGAAAATCATCTCATTCAATCAGCTGAAAGGGAAAGAATTGAGAGACAGTTTACTGGAACAAAAAAGCTACAAAACAATATTGTCTAGAAGAAATTTTAAATTCAGACATGCATAGGCTACACTCTATTCTCAGTGAGAGTTTTCTGCCTGTTGCAGAGAACAGAGTTCATCTTTAACATCTTAGGCACAGCTTTTAAGTGATGCTTTGTAAGTTGCACAAGGCTGACATTATTCCTAGGTTGACAAAAATAACAGACAAGACTTTCTCCTGCCCTCTTCGGCTTTTTGCCATTATATCCGTCACTGAAACAAATTGTTCAATCCTCATTATAAGGATGAGGTAATGTCTTGTGATGGAGTTTTGGGGTTAATTTCTTGAGTGAATCAGGAATGTATAGCTCACTTAAGGCATGGTCCAAAATCCAGTGAAATCAGGACTAAGTCATAAATGCTGGATTAGGCCGTTTATCACTTACCAGTTAGGAAGAAAGAGATGGGTATTTTTAGCCCCATAGTTAAAAGTAGTATTAAATGCCTCACACATTGAGTTATTGCAAGTAGAGAATATAAGATAACACTTAAGCAAAACATAAATCAGAGAGCAGAAAATATTTGCTATCAATTGTTGCCCGTTATGAAGTCCTCTATATTTGCTAATGTTCAAAATAACAAAGCATTTTCAGATTAAAGATCAATTAAAAATAAAGCTTCAGGAACCAAAGTGCTAAATATATATGAAGTATTGAAAGACATGTTAAAATTTTTACCCTCAACTAATAATATGTCCTTTGCTTTCAGTTTCAGCAAGAGCAAATGCTTTTTACCCTACAGATAATATATAATACAACATTTTATACAAGAGCAAATTCAGTAAAACAATGTGCTAATGTTCAGGAATTTACCATATGTTGCTTACAAAGGAGCAGATAATAGAAACAAAACTCAAAGAAGTGGTCTGGGAGTGGATGTGAGAGACTGAACTGAAATCAGACTCTGCTGTCCATTGTCTCAAAGACTGGTATGAGAAGCTGAGATGGGATTCCACCAACCATTGTCTGAGAGATGGGTGTGAGGAGCTGAGACAATACTCTTCTGACCATTATCTTGAGGATTGGTGTGAGGAATTGCAGTTGAAAGAAAATCAGTAAAACTGGTCCACCAGGAATGTGTGGTACATGACATCAATAACAGAGGTACTCCCCCAAGTCATAATAAAAGGGGGAAAAAGCTATTGCCATGAAGAACACCTCTGTGAGGACACCCTCCATGAGGACAACTCCATGGGGACACCCATGACTGCTACGGACCTTTTGGGACACTCTGCTCCAATATCGACTACTACGGACCCTGGAGGACTCCCACCACTGAGGACAACGACTATGGACTCCAGGGACTCCGCTGGATCTATGGTGTTGATTATTTCTCTCTGCACCCAAGCTCTTGCTTCATTTCTATCTTTTTTCCGATCTGTCCTATCTCTGTCTCTTGGTTGACAAAAATTTGCTTTTTTATAATAATTGTCTTTTTGCAATAAACCAACTGGTCGATTATAGAACCTGATGTTGTTTGCATCTTAATTTCACTCTTGGGATTATGAACAAAACAGGTCTGACACTGGGGTTTTCTCCAGTTGGACCCTGACAGTAGGCTATTAAAAGTTTCTCAGACAAACTTGAAAGATGGTTATTTGAATTGAGAACATGATAATTGAGTCAGAAACTCAAATGCAAAGAAACATTTGTATTTCACTTCTGTTTTCTATTAGAGTTCTCACAGACAAAGATAAAGTTCTCAGTGGAAAAAAATATGTCTGGTTTGTTTTATTTTCAAATGTCCCATCTACGGGACATCAAATAAACAATATATGACACCTACCTTCAATGTAGATGTAAGTCCATCATCTTATAACCAGAACAAATTCAGCTGGAAATACTGTCAGATACTTTGGCTAAGACTAAAGCTCATTGAAACTTGCAAATGCATTTTTTAGGGAACAGAAAGGAAACTTAAAGGTGTCTTCATTTTAAATAAGTAGAAATCACTTTTTTTTTTTTTCAAATGTATGTAACATCATAAAAAGATTAAGATATAAAGCAAATATTTACAGTTTAAATATTCATGTGTGTATAAAGGTACATTCATACACATATCCATGAATAGATATATATGCATCTATAGAAATTTATTCTCAACATTCAACATGATATTTGAGATAAACAGCCCTGGGTATAAATGAGAACAAGACCTTATTTTTTCCAGTTGCAGACAGTGTACCACTACCTTAATGTAACATTTGACATACTGGACAAACTGAAATGCATAAAAGCACATAGTTAAATTATTCTTTTAGGAAGGAGGAGACACAAGGATCAGATCTCAGGGAAGTGCCTCCAGTCTAAATCCTTAGTTCACATAGAGAATGTAAAGCTTTGCTGTTTCTGTGATACTGCTTTGCACTTGCACTCAGGACAGGATTTACGAGAAAATTACAGTCCTTCAAAGGCTCTGTCTTGCTTTTTAGACTTCTTTCCCATGGCAATTTCCCATAAACAGCATAACAATGGAAAGACTCTGCCTTCTGACTGTCATTGGTTTAAGCCCAGCCAGGAACTCAGAACCACTCAGCTGCTTGCTTACTCCCTTCCACACCCCTTCCTCCCCCCACTCCCAGAGGAATGGGGAAAAGAATTGACAGAATGTAACTCACAACTCACAGGTTGTGAGAATACAACTGCTCACCACCCACTGACCGATACCCAGTCCAACCCGAGCAGCGATCTAGCCTTTCCCAGTAACTGCTACCAGTTTATATACTGGGCATGACGTGCTGTGGTATGGAATACCCCTTTGGATAGTTTGGGTCAGGTGTCCTGTCTCTGCTTCCTCCCAGCTTCCCCTCCTCCCTGCAGAGCATGAGACTCAGACAGTCCTTGGTCAGAAGAAACATTACCTAACAACAACTGAAAACATTGGTGTTATCAGCGTTGTTCCCAGGCTGAAAGTCAAAAACACAGCACTGCACCAGCTACTAAGAAGGAGAAAAATGACTGCTACTGCTGAACCCAGGAAAGATGACGGGCTCTTTTGGTGGAATAGTTGGTATAAAAACAAAAATAAAATCAATTCTACCTGGAAAGAACAAGAAAAAAGGCTTGAATTCCATGGGCCTTAATCTCTATTTAATAATTTTGTCTGCAAATACTTACTTACGAACTTTTGCTACAGACAGTGACATTTGGGTGAAGATCAACACTGAATTCTGTCCTATAAACCACTTTACTAGATTTGATAATACATCTAGAAAATCTCAACTCCAAAGTTCAGTAAGACCTTCTCTATTGCTACATTGTGAATATAAATCTGACTGAATACTTTCAATTTATAGTCAGCCTAAGCCTCAGATGCACTCAATTTATGCTCAGCACAGCCAAAAAAAAAAAAAAAAAAAAAAAGTGAAAAAGAATGAAATCTTTAAGTTATATGTCTGCTTCTCTAGCCTCATGCTATCCAAGACTTGCAAATGCCCTCCTGTAAAATCCAGAGCAGCCTGAAGTCTCATCTAGTTTCAATGACACAAACTTCAGGGACTGCCTAGAAGCTGGGCAGTCTCAAAATTCCTGACCTTTTTCTTCTTGCAAAAATAGTTTACAGAAGGACTGAGAAGCACATAAGAAAGGCCATGCAGAAAAACGGACGCAGATGAGTCAAACCCTTGAGTAAAGATTTGAACATTCAAAGGTTAGAAATGTACAATAAGGTTAAGTACTCTGCCTGCATTTCATATGTCATTTGATAAACACTAAGAAATTACTTAGAATAAAGGTGTATAAAACAGATTTGGTAGCTTATTGGCATAAGCAATTACCAGGCTAGGACTTTAAAAGATATCAGCTAAAATAATTATTTTTCTCTTCTTCAAACCAACCGGACTCATGCAGTCTGTCAATCAAAATGAAATATATTAATGAATGTGAATACTCCATAATACTGAACTATACTGTTGACCTTCTTGATATAAATATGTTTGCTTAGAATAAGAGAGTATTTATATAGCGTAGTTGTGAAAAGAAAAATTCTACAAAGAAAATTTTGTGGAAAATTTGTGTTAACCAGAGTTTAAAAGTGAAGAAAAGAAAAAGAAACAGTACACAACTTTTATGAAACATTTCTCACCTTGCTGCCTCCATTATCTGTAGCAGTATCCCTATGGAAATTGAATTATCTTTTTGCCTCATATTTTCCATTTTGCAAAGTAATACCCAATGGTCCTTTCTGCAGTTTTCATTGTGAATGTGCAAGTCTTCAAAGACCTCCCCTCTGTTCATTCATAGCTATGATTCTTTCTACTCTAGGCAAGCTGAACTGATAGAGTCCAAAACATATCACAGAATCATAGAATCATGAAATCATAGAATAGTTTGTGTTGGAATGAATCTTAAAAATCTTGCAGTTCCAATCCCCCTGCCATGGGCAAGGACATCTTCCACTAGACCAGGTTGCTCAAAGCTTCATCCAACCTGACCTTGAACACTCCCAGGAATGGGGTACCCAAATACTTTAACATTTCCTCTTTTTGGGGGGTTTTGGTTTTTTGGTGTTTTGTTGGTTGTTTGGTTGTTTTTTTGTATTTTTTTTGCTCACAAATGCCATGATAACAAGCAAATTTTGTTAAAAATAAAGTAAAAGCAAGTTTTATTTTTTCTAATATGAAAGTTTGCATCTATTTAAAAACAGATGAAGAAAGAAACTGATTTTGTCTGAAAGTCCCAGTCAATTGTCTGGTATTTTAATGAAAGCCTGGAACTTAAATTAGGTTAATCTATAATAAAGGTCTCACCTAAAGTTCAAGGGAAAAATATGTGAACATTTCTATTACCAGGAGAGGCTGCCTTGAGAAAAAATGTTGATGATCATTGCATATAAATAATTCCAAAGTGGAAAAAAGTAGAAAAAATGCAATTGATTGCTGTTGGTTTTGCTTCTATAGTCCATCTCCACACTTGCTCCTCATCTCACCAAAAATAACAAGGTGAAAGATGCAGCTTCTTTAACTAAATAACTTGTTGTTTAGGACAAGTTAATGATTCTATTCTGAACTGGAATACACATGCCACACTATTTGTATTACTATTTGTAATACTATTTGTGCAGTATTGCTCACATTACAATGATATCTGAATTTCTTCATTGTATATGAATAAGTCATCTCAAATTCTGGTGTGAAATGAGAAAACTCCCAGTGCCACCTTTAATATCTGGAATGCATTCCAGATGAAGTCTGCTTAACCATGTCTACCCAGGTATTATTAAAAATGATGCTATTTTTTAAGAAAGTTTTTGTGTGAATTTGTCTGAGACGAATAAACTTCAAGGTGTGTGTGGTCACAACCATCAGTAACAGTAACAAAATTATTAAATTATTTAATAGCAACTTTCTTCTTCCTAGTTATTCAGGAACAATATTCTGCAGTATTAGGTTCCAGTCACAAAGTAGCACTAGCAATTACTTTCTACCTTGAAACACCATTTCTGTAAAGAAACAGAAGAAGAGTTTATGCAATTAGACATAAGCGTTTCTGATTAATTAAAGAGTAATAGTCACCTGCCTTGCTAACAATGAGCAAAATTTTACCTTTATATATGAAACACCACCTTCCAAGTGTACCATCTAACATAAATATACATATTTTTTCCAGTTCTGAAGTTTCTTTAAAATTCACTTAATTATTCAGCCATCAACATTCCTAGGCAAATTTCACCTTTCTGCAGTAATAAGCAAGTTTAAGGACTAAGTTCTTTTTAATTCAAAACTTCTGTTCTATATAACTTATTTTCAAGGTTTAGAGAGACTCATCATTTTAGACTGTATTTTTTTATTCCGAATAATGCAGCCATGGTCCTTTGTAACTGAATTCAAGTAAAACTGTAAAGAGTAGATACCTAAATGTGTGTGCATGTATAGGATGTGTCCATTATGAACTAATGGAACCTCCAGACTGTCAAAAACTGTGGCATCATAAAGAGTGATAATCAATTTATTTTTATTTAAGATGATGCTTTAATGATTCTGGTTTTATAGGTTAGATTTGTAGAGACTTGGAAATAACATCTAGAACAATATTTCATAGTTGAAATGAAACAAAAAACAATTTCAAGTTTTCCAAAGTTAATTCCATATTAGCGTATCTAATTATTGGCATACCAATATTAATTGACTCTCCAATGAAAGGAAAGATGTGATTGCTGAGGGTAGCTTTGAAAAATGCTCTGGTCATCTGTTCAGGTTTCATCTCAACATGCAGTATTAATTCTGCTATTCAATTAAAAAATGAGCAACCGTAGAAGTACTTATAGTACATAGCAAGTTGCTTGAAACATAAAGGGAAGTTCTTTGTAGAAATTGATTACTCTCAGTTGGATATAAGTTGGTGTAAAATTGCTCTCATAAGAATACAATAAAAACCCCCATTTTCTTTTCTTTCTTTCTTTTTTTTTCCTTCAGCTGGTTAGTATTTCTAACCATACTTAACAGCTGAGCTGGCTCCGTTATGCTTATGACTGACTATTATATTTTATTGATGAGGATTTTGATAGAGCTTTTAGGCTTACCTCTAAAGGAAAACAGACAAAGATTAATTCACCCCCAAACTAATACAAGAGAGATGGGAAATCCCCATCATCAACTTATGGGTTTTATTATCAGAAAAGTATTTTCTTAATCTGTGATTGTTGAAGTCTTTCTTACAGTCTGAAGCAAGAGGCTTTTCTATCTTTTCTAAATTCTGTCCTCCTAGTCTGGATCTCACTGATGAAGTCACAGAAAACCCATTCAATTCAATTGGTGCAGGGTCAAACACTTAATCCTCACTATTATACATTTGTAGATTCTTGTTATCAGTGTAAATGTTAAATCCTGTTTTCAATCCTGATAAGTTCTTGGCCTGAGAAATACCTTCGGGCAACAACTTCCCAAAGCTACTTGTATGAGAATGTACTTCCTTTTATCAGTCATAAAGTAGCTGCATTTCAATTTCCCTGAATGTCTAGTATTGCAAGGGAGGGTGAAGGGACATGCCTATTTTAGTTTTCCTCTGCAATATTAATTTGTCCAATTTTACCGTTTTCAGTCCTGTTTGTCCTCTTTCATAAGTAAACTCATCAACCCTATTCAGTCATATGGAGACAGAATTTTGAGTGCCTTTTCTTTCTACTGAAAGTAATGCTGAGTGAGTTTGCTCTTGCTTTAATTGAACATTAGGTACCAGGACAACTATTTCCACATTCTGATCTAGTAATACAGCTTTTCTAGACGTTACATTTAATTTGGTTTTAAAATAAGTGTTAATTTAACTATTTTAGGAAAGATATTAAATTATTCTGATATACAGGAAATATTTTCCACCAGCTAATCTAAAATATACGTGAGAAAAATATATGTATAAAAAATCTTCAGAGTGTGGAAGCAGACAAATCAGAAGGAGTTGTGGACAGATTTATACATTTCATCTATTTTAATTGCACTGGCACTTTTATTTTTCTGTAATTGCACTTTAATTGCATATATTTTTCTAAATTTAAAAAAGTAGTTAAAATGGCATTGTACTGGATGAAATAATTTCAGGCACTTACTGCAGATATTTTGAACAGTTCATGTGTGGAAAAATTTCATAGTCCTATTATAAAAGACATTTTAAAATGGCACTTGAATAATTTTGCCTGCAATCAGCAAGGAACCCATAATATTGTGTTTTAGTCATCAAAGAAAGCAAAGCTGAAACCTGTGAACTGAAAGAGCTTATTTCTTTTGTCTTCTGGGAAGCCTCCTGAGTCTCTGAAGTTTTGAAAATCATATAACTTAGATGCTTCCTTCTCAATTCAGAAGACTGTCATGGTTTAAACACAGCTGGGAACTAAGCACCATCAGCCACATGGTCACATTCTCCTCAGTGGGATGGGGGAAAAGAATAAGAAGAGTTAAAGTGAGAAAACCTGTGGGTTGAGATAAAGACAGTTTAGTACATAAAGCAAAAGCTGCACACACAAGCAAAGCAAAACATGGAATTCATTCACCACTTTCCATCAGCAGGCAGGTGTTCAGCCATCTCCAGGAAAGCAAGGCTTCATCATATATAACAGCTTCTTAGCAAAACAAATACCATCACTCCAAATACTCCCTACCCTTTCTTGTTCTTCCTCCAGCTTTATATGCTGAGCTTGATGTCATATGGCCAGTTGGGGTCATCTGTTTCAGTTGTGTTCCCTCCCCACTTCTTGTGCCCTCCAGCCTACTCACTCTTAGGGTGGTTCGAGAAGGAGAAAAGGCCTTGACTCTGTGTAAGCACTGATCATCAGTAACAGAAACATGAACACTATTTTCAGCACAAATGTAAAATACAGCCCCTTATCAGCTGCTGTGAAGAAAATTAACACTACCCCAGTCAAAACCAGCATAGAGACTATCTTGAGGAAATTTTTTTGTTACTTTCTGATTCATTTTCATATGGTACCTGCCTGAATTTCAAGCCCTTAAAATCAGAATTTCTGACAGATTTCTGTATGTGCTTAATGTTTTGGATTCCCTTATGAGAAACAACTTACAACAAATTATTTGTTGAAAATGTTAAGCTTCGAGTACCATATGTAACTTATGTTATGCTTGGCAATGACTACAGTTAATTTGTGGAACTTGAGATCACATATCATTTTAGAAAATTTCAACCTTTAAATTCTACATAATTGCAATTGTCTACCAGGCTGCTAACACTGCAGCAATTAATATAACAATTAGTTTTATTTTAGTGGCCAGAAGCCTTATTGAAGGTGAAGACTAATTTTGCAGAAGACATTAACATTTTCTACAATTATCCTTGAAAGGTTTGTTATTGAATTTAAAACCAGTGATAAATGTGACCATGACAGACAAACTAGCAAAAGACAGAGCAGATGAAAACAATAAATAACATCTCTTCCTGAAATCTATTGCTATATATCTTTGGGTTTCATTTTACAATGCTTCAGCTAAACCTCTCAGTTAATTCTTGCTCAAAAGCAAGAAATTACAGTATAGTTCTTCATGTTTGATTTTTGCCTTTTTTTTTTTTTTTTTTTGCTGTTATGTATCTTGTTTTTCAGAGTCCAGGGTGTGTTTATTACTATGCGGGTTATTTCCTCTGGTCCTGTAAACAGATGAACCATTATTTATACAGATCCAGTATTGGTGAACCAATAAACTGTTTATACACCATTGCTAATGAGAAGCAATTATTTGTAATTTTAGATTGGAGATGTTTATAAAGACAGCTCAGTGTAATAAAGTATATGAAACTATTAAGTTTCTTCACAGCCCAGTGATGTGTACCATTAGTGACTGACACAAAGGTAGTGCAAAAAAATAGCAGACAGTTACAGCTGGATAAGTATGAAAACTAGAAAGTGAACTGAGAAGCATCCCTGGTTCAATATATACAACAGTGAAATTAATTTGCCATCTTCATTCTTCTTCTGCCCATGTAAAACTCTCCCTTGCCTTTAATAATGGAAATAGATGGTAGGGCATACAGCAAATGTTCCAAATACCTACATTTTCAAACATTAGTTATCTATACATTACCCTTTCCAAGCATAAATGTAAAAAAGTAATGTGCGGTTTACTCTAGCTTAATATATAATAAATAAAAACAGCAATACCATTTAGAACTTTTATAGTACTTTTCATCTAGAAATCTCAAAGCAGCTCACACAAGGCGGATAGTAGAGTAGCTCTGGCATCAAAGAGCCTTTCAAACTCACACATCATCCATTTGATGAGTGTAAAGAACACAATCTGAATAATGTGTTCATCCCACAGGCAAAGTTACAGCTAAATCTTGCATTAGTGCTATGTATGAATTGAGTTTATTTTAGCAAAAGTCTAAAAGAAGAATTGCATATCACTAAAGCTATGAAGATATGTGAAACTGAAGGCCTAAAGGTTAACAAACATTCAGACTTCCATGAAAAAGCAGAAACTGAATTCTAGGCCTGAATATCTATCTGAATATCTATCACAATGCTTTGAATACTAGTCACATATGTATCTCCCCGTATTTATGAGGAAAGATGAATGACTCTAGGACTTAAATTTTAAAAGTTCTGACTGTACTTTGTGAAAGAATCATGCAAGAAATAAATCAACAAAATTATTATCTTTACATCTTTACTGATAACCTGTTTTTATGTGGATAGACAAAGAAGAAGAAAGTTAAAAAATAAAAAAGCAGAAGTTTTTGTAATGGCAAGTCTTAACAAATCCCCACTTTTTAAACAAAAATATAATATTCCGATCAACTTTCATTTGGGGAGGCAATGTTGTTAAAAAGAGCAATTATCACCTCCACAGTTTCTCCAATTTTTCTTTTGTCATCTCTTTTCTCAGCCTTTTGCGCTAGGAAAATTGAAGAGTATGAGGTTAAAGGCAAAAGATAGGAGGAAAAGGAAAGAAAATTAAAATATTTCATACTTTTAAAGTGAAAATAAAATCTGAAAATTATTTTTTTTTCACTCTTCTGAATAAAGGTTTTCAGACAACATACGGTAGCTAGTATATTGTTGTGGAGACAATCATTTGATATTTCTGTCACAAATACTTTTTAAACTTTGCATTCCTGGTCTTCCTGCCTCATGTCATTAAATGCTCCATCTGATGCCTGCCTAACTGTCTGATAACAGGAAACAGTCAAACAGTCAGCAAAGATCACCTGCAAAAAAAAAAAAAAAAAAAAAAAAGACAAAGACAAAAAAAGATGCTACATTGTAGCAACTTGCAGGACATTTTGCTATAATTTTCAGTTGATCTCTAGACAGACAGCCAGTTATATATCAGTGCTTCTTTGATCTTTTACATTTAATTGGGGACACCAACAAGATCTTTCATGTTTAGAAGCCATCAATGAGTAAAAGCAATGTTTCATGTAAAAAGTGACAAATTGTCTTTTCTTCTTTTTCTTTTTTTTTTCGTCTTTTTTCTCCCATATGGATAGAAGACCAAGCAGTTTCTTTGTTGTCTCTGTCAACTTCTATCTCATAGATTTAAAGACCTGAAATTAGTATGAAAAGGAGAACCTTAATTACTATAGTTGAGTGAGTAGCCTGAAACCTCACTGTTTTTCCTGGTGGAACTTGGCAGATGTACTAGTCTGTAAACGCATGAAACCCACTCCACCTAATATAAGAGTAACCAATATATTTTGTGCTTAAAGTAAAATGGAATTATTTCTCATTTCAGAAGACTACCTCCTTATACAATGAAATACTTTTTATGAAGATTGAGTGCTTGAAAGGCAAGCATTTCCCAAGATTTCCAAGATTTCCCAAGAGCCATGCAATGGAAGGAAGGATTTTCTTGTGCTGACCACCTGTAGGCAACTCTTTAACATCTTTTTTTTGTACTTCAGTTAAGAATGAAATCAGAAGAGGCTTCTGAGATGATAAAAAAAAAAAAAAAAGCAATATGCATTTAAATTTATCTCCTTCTGATAAATTATTATCAAACCTTTGTTGTAACATTCAAACCTGTAGAAAAGCATAAGAAAAATTAAGGAAACTACTTTTCATTATCTTCATTTAGATTTTGGCATTGGATATCAATGATGTTCTACATGGTGTTACATCCTAAGACTAAGCGAGTGAAGGAGATGGTGTATATGAAAAATAAACAAACAGCCCTTATGTGCAGCAGATGGAACCTTGCAACACACAGAGGTATTGGGGGAAAACCCCCACAGGATACCGAAAGCTATTTTGAATGATTGCTAAAGTGAATGCATATGCATAAAATGACTGACTGGTTGACTAGGTAATTAGTAATGTTTATTTTCTTTCTACCTCTGGGAAACTGCTCCACAGTCATTTTGGCTGCATTGAATTTCTCTTCTAGCAGGTAAACGCAAACTATAGAATTTTTTTTTTAGAATTTCTTTTTTAAACAAGTTAAAGAAACACCAGAAAACTATCTCTAATCTAATCTTTTGGTATGAATTTTCTTGAACAAGCAAGATGGTCACATTCTCCTAGAACAGAGTTTAGTTCTTGAGGCTGAGTGTTGTTGATTAAATGATTTTTCTTACTAAAGCAAAAGGCCTTAGTGGTTATATAAGCTATTTGTAAATTGACCTTTATTTATCTTTTAATCATGAAACCTGATTAATGGGTTGTATTGCTGATAAGCTTCCTATTGCTAATAATCTTCTTTGTACCTGTTTATTTTGAATGATTACATCCTTATGTTGGGGGCCCCAGAGCTGGATGAGGTACTCCAGATGGAGTCTTGCATAAGCAGAGTAGAGGAAGGCAAGTACAGTTAGATGACTTCAGTCTTTCTTCCTTTATCCATCAATTCTGTAACCCTGTAATAGAAGGCCACCAAATTTGTCAAGCACAAATTGCCCTTAGTGAGGTCATACTGGATGTCAGCAATTACCCCCTTATTGTCCATGTGCCTTAGCATAGTTTTCAGGAGGATCTGCTACATGACTTTGCCGGGCACTAAGGTAGGACTGGCGGCCTGCAGTTGCCCAGGTCTTCCTTTTCTCTGTTTTTAAAAATGTGGGTTACGTTTCCCCTTTTCCAGACAGCTTCAAACTGTCACAACTGTCACAACTCAAGTATCATGGATAGTAGCTTGATGTCATGGCCTAAGCCCAGCTGGTAACTCAGAACCACACAGCTGCTCACTCACTTTCCCCCTTCTTCCCCAAAGCCGTCTGCTCCCAGAGGGATGGGCAGGAGAATCAAAAGAATGTAAACTCCATGGGTTGAGATAAGAACAGCCCAGTAACTAAGGTATAACACAAAACTACTACTACTACCACTAATAATAATAATGATAATTAATATAATTAAATATTATTAATAATAATATTAATAATAATGATGATAATATATTAATATAATTATATTATATTATATAATTATATTATATTATATATTATATTATATTATATAATATAATATATTATATATATTATATATATATATATAATATATATATAATATATATATATTAATATATTATATTATATTATATAATATAATATATTATATTATATTATTAATATTATAAATAATAATAATGATGCAATTGCTCACCACCCATCGACTGATACCCAACCTGACCTGAGCAGCAATGTGGGTGACTCCCCCCAGTTTATATGCTGAGCATGGTGTGTTGCGGTATGGAATACCTCTTTGTCTAGTTTGCGTCAGGTGTCCTGTCTCTGCTTCCTCCCAGCTTCCCTTGCCCCTCCTCACTGACAGAGCATGAGACTGTAAAAGTCTTTGATCAGAGTAAGTGCTACTGAGCAACAACTAAAAACGTTAGTGTGTTATCAGCATTGTGCTCAGACTAAAGCCAAAACACAGCAGTGCACCAGATGCTAAGAAGGAGAAAAGTAACTGGTATAGCTGTACCCAGGACATTTGGACACTTCATCCACCAGTTCCTTCAGGACTCATGGATGCATCTCATCAGATTCCATGGACTTGTGCACCTTCAGGTTCCTTAGGCAGTCTCAAACCTGATCCTCTCCTTCAGAGGGTGGTTCTTTTTTTTCGATCACTGTCTTTCTCCTCTGTGACTTGGATGATGTGGCTGGAGCACTTGCTAGTGAAGACTGAGGGGAAAAAAGTCGTTAAGTACCTCAGCCTTCTCCTTATCCAGCATAAACTTCCACAGGTGGCCCACGTTTTTCCTAGTCTTCGTCACTGATGTACCTATAAAGTTTTTCTTGTACTTGAAGTCCCTGGCAGACTTAGTTCTGCCAGGGCTTTAGCTTTCCTAACCTGATTCCTGGCTATACTGACAATATCTCTATATTCCTGCTGTTCTTGGCTTCAGCCTTTGTAGGCTTCCTTTTTGTGTTGGAGTTTTCCTTGCTCACCCATGCTGACTTCCTGGATTTTTTTCCTGACTTCCTCTTTGTTGTGATACATCTCTCCTGCGCTTGGAGGAGGTGATCTTTAAATATTTACCAGCTTTCTTTGGCTCCTCTTCCCTTCAGGCTTTTATCCCATGACACTCCACCAAACACTCCACATACCTCAAGAGGTCACAATCTGCTATCCTGAAGTCCAAGGTAGCGAGCATGCTGTGTACTGTCCTTGCCACCCTCAGCATCAAAAATTCCACCATTTGTGGTCACTGCATCCAAGGCTGCCCTCCAACATCACATTCCACATCAGCCCCTCCCTGTTGGTGAGGAAAGATCCAACATAACCCCTCTCCTAGTTGGTTCCTCTATCACTTGGAGAGGCAAGTTATCATCAGTGTATTCCAGGAACCTCTTGGATTGCTTGTGCCCTGCTGTACTGTTCCTCCAAGAAATATTGGGGTGGTTGAAGTCCCCACGAGGACTAAGGCTAATGAACATGAGGCTGCACCCGTCTGTCTATAAAGGGCTTCATACTCTCAGTCTTCCTGGTCAGGCAGCCTGTAGTAGACCTTCACTGCAATGTTCCCTGTCTCTCCATTCCCTTTAATCCTAACACATAAGCACTTAGCTGATCATCTATCGCCAGGTGAAGCTCTGCACAGTCTAGCTGGTCACTGACGTACAGAATGACACCCCGTCCTCATCTCCCTTGCCTGTCCTTTCTGAAGAGCCTCTATCCTTCTATCCCAATACTCTAGTCATAGAAGTTGTCCCACCACATCTCTGTAAGATCATAGACTTGCAGGCATACACATCTCTAACTCCTCTTCTTTATTCCCCCCACTATGTAGGTTTGCACTGGGGACTTTAAGTTGGGCCCCTCGTGAAGCTGGTTTACTGGCTGGAATGGCTGCAATTTCTTTGTACTGTTCTTCAGGTGCTCTTCTGCTGACATGCGATCCCTCTTCAGGCTCCTGTCATGGTTTAAACCTTGTCGTCAAGTTAGCCACGCAGTCTCTCACTCCCCCCCCTTCTTTCCCTCCCCCTACTTCCGGAGGGAAAGGGAGGAAAATTGAAAAGGAATGTAACTCCCACTGGTTGAGATAAGAACAGTTTAGTAACTAAAGTATAACACAAATCACTACTGCTACCACCAATAATAATAATGATATAGGAAATAACAAGGGAAGAGAATATAACACCTCACCACCTGCTGACCGATAACTCACCTCCACCCAGCAGTGAACTAGCCCTTCCAGGTAACTCCCAGTTACCTCTTGGGCACGACGTGCTGTGGTATGGAATACCTCTTTGGCTAGTTTGGGTCAGGTGTCCTGTGTCTGCTTCCTCCCAGCTTCCCTCCTCCCTGGCAGAGCATGAGGCTCAGAAAGTCCTTGGTCAGACTGAACATTCTGACCAGCAACTAAAAACATTGGTTTTATCAGTGCTCTTCCCAGGCCGAAAGTCAAAAACACAGTGCTGCAGCAGCTACTAAGAAGGAGAAAAAATGACTGCTACTGCTGAACCCAGGACAGCTCCGGACATCTATTGCTAGCACTGACATTAAACTGGTAGGAGTGGAATGGATGGAGGTTTCCCTCCCCTGGCAATTTCAGTTTAAAGCCCTCTTCCCTAGCTTAGCAAGCCTATGACTGAAGATGCTCTTCTTCTCTGACAGATAGATCTCATCAGCTCCCAATAGACCAGGCTTTTCAAAGCAAGTCCCATGGTCTAAGAAGCCAAACCCCTGGCTGTGGCACCAGTCCTGTGAACATTTCTTGATTCACCAGATGCTACTGGCACTTTCAAACCACTTACCTTTGTCCGGGAGGACTGATGCAAAAACTGCCCTAACTGCCACCCCTGGGGCTCTGTAATCCTTCTTGATACTCCTCGAACTGCTTCTGGCTATATCGCTGGTGCACACATAAAAATATAGCAGTCAGTGGAGTGTACAATGCTTGGTAGTCTCTTGGTGACATGCCTGATAGGAGTCACTGGTAAGCAGCACACCTCTCCAGAGAGGGTGTTAGGTTGGCCTCCATACCTCTCAGAAGACAGTTGCCTACTACTATAACCCTACTATCATCTGTCATCTTTTTGAAGTTGTGCTGGTTGTTTGTTACACGGGGAGCAGATTGGGTTGCTGTACTCAGCTCCATCATCTCTCCTGATGTCACAGGTCTCTCTTCTTCAGTCTGTAGAGCAGCAAAGTGGTTCTGCAAGGGCATGTCAGGCTTCAGGGGAAGTCTGTTCTTTCTGCAACTTTATGTGGCTTCCTATCTGCTGCCTGTGATTGTCCATAAGTTTTTTTCTGAAACATCTCATCACATTTAGAAATGTGTCAATATTTAAAAATACACAATGCTGAATATCTTTGCCTCTGCCTTAGGTAACAATTTTAGGCCATAGAAAGCTGGTGAGGTTTGATTTCAAAATGTTAAAAATTCATAATTGTCTTATTTTTGCAATGGATGAGATTCTAGACTTACTAAAACAAAAAGAAAAAAGTAAAATTCCATGAGGCTAATTGTTTACTCACATTTTTAATTTCTAGTAAGAAAACAGACAAACCACAACTTATAGATATTTGATTTAGCATCTATGAAGACAACTTGAAAAACTGTCACTGACTTAAAAAAGTTCATGGATTTGTTCCAAAAGGATTTAACTGTCTGAAGACTCCACAGCTTTTCAAATCACTTCATGCTGAATGTAGGCCAAATCCAAATGACTCAAGGAAAAAAATAACTGTTGGAATAAAGGCAATGAACCTCATCTCCTCTTTTTTTTTCTTCGGCATGATGAAGCTCACTGGATGAGCAACAGAGTGATTTCATGTTACCATGTGTGTACTGACACCTTTTTCTAACACTGAAGTAATTCATGTGCTCTAGATTATTAGGAGTGAAAGTTATCTTGCAGACGTAAAATGAAAAGCCATTGGGCAACCTAATAACCTGTTTAGTTGTTGTTTCTAAGGTTGGAAACCAGTCCTGTGAATACTGAAATGAAGATGAAGTATTGCTATTATATTACTGGTATGCAAAGATCATCACCTTGCATATGACAATGGTTTGTCATAATCTAGGGCAATAATAGGAGACAAGAAAAACATTTTGTGAGTCTACTGCAAATGAAAGAGTTGGTCATGATGGATGAACAACAAAGAAACACTAGTTTATACTTGCTTAAAGCATTTGATAGATTCAAAGTTCTTAGACGAAAGAGATCACTGCCTTACTTCCTGCATATCACAGTATATAGGACCTTGTACTTCATTTCAGCCTTTTTATTGCTGTTTGTTGATGTTTAAGTTTCAACAGCATATTTGTGAACAAAATGTGAGATACAGCTAGATGTATTTCACCAATTGCTAAGGCAAGCATGGAAAGAAAACTGCCTGAGAAAGCACTGCAACTCTCCATAGCAAATTACCATGAGGTGTGAAGTAATGTAAAATTTCATCAACAGTATAAATATCTAAATTCAATCACCTGAGACGGATTTTTTTTGTGTTTGGTGATAAAACTGAAATAAGTTTCTTCAAATAGCTTCTTTGAGAATCTTTCAAAACTCTGAAAGCAGTTCATCAGAAAGCAGCTTTGGAGAACACACTCCAGCATGTTCAATGACAGAAGAAGGCACAGATGATGTGCCAAATATATTCCCCCTCATATACACTACCCACATTCTTCCACAAGCACAACTTATCACCCTTACTGAAATTACAAGTTTTCAATTTATTTTTTTTGCTACCAAATGAAGAATTATATCTAATTGTAACTAAAATACAATATTAAATTTCTTTTGAGTTGCACATTGTTAAGATGATGAACTTATTTGTTATTATTATTTAAAAAATACAGCAGGCTAAATTTTGAAATAAAATCTAGCACAATCTTCTTGAACAGATCTTTCTTGGGTACTGATAAATTCTGGTGCAAATTTACTGTAGATTTTATTGTAGCTCCAAACTTTGAAAAAGCTGTTATTCTCCTTAGGTCTTGCAAGTCAGTTTAAAGACGGTCTGAAATTTGCAATGAAGTATGAAAAAAAAAAAGTACACACCCCTTCTCCCCACCCCCAATTTCAACAGAAATCCCACAGTCTTATCAGTATAAATGTTTATTAATGTCTTGCCCATCTTTCTAAAAATAAGGATTGAAACCTTCTTTTTGTTACACTTGTACCGCAACACAAAAGTAATTGACAAAATATTTTTTCATACTTTTATAAGAGAAGCTTTTTATTTTAAAATAGTTCATGTCATTTACCAGTTCCCAATATCACTGCTATGCTCAAGCTGTTAATTGCCACTAGAGGAAAAACAAATCCCAAATTAAATCAAACATAGCTATTGATCACAATTCTTGTTCTGATGCAAAAAAAAAAAAAAAAAAATGCATTTAGTTAGCAAAATTAAGAAATATTTAAAATTAATAAGTGTTTTAGAATGAATTCTCTTGTACCTCCAAACATCATTGTATAAATGGATTTGAAAAATACAAATTTTCTAATGGATTGTACTTCTAATAAACAAGGAATCTCATTATTTCCTTCTGAAAGGATATTGACACTATGTAGTGTACAAGATGAATTTAAAAATCCTTTTGTCAGTTGCTACCTTCATGGCAAAATTTGTAATTATAAGTAAAGATTATAAACTTTTAATTGCTGTTACTGACTGCTGCCAAGAATGCTTTTTACCAATTTTATAAAAGAAAGAGTTGAAGGAAAATATAATTTTGTTACAGAAATTGGACAAAGACAGAAACTGTGACTGGACAGATAAGTAATTGGAGAGAAATTGATAGGGAAGTAATTAAGAAAAAAATTAGAGATTGCCCAATGAATTCCTTTTTTATTTCTTGTATTTATATAAATAAATAAGTCAACCCCAAGTCCTGAAAGACCTAACCCACTTGCCCTGAACACTTATATAAGATCTCTTCATATAATTTCTTTCTTCTTCAAAGAAACATGATTGAAACAGTGATTCCATTTAATAAGTTGCGTCAAACTGACACAAACTAGCCAAAAAATATTTCACCAATATTTGAGCTAAAAAGGAGAGTTCTAAATGACCTCAAACAATAATACCGTATCACAAAAAGTATGGTAGATTCCCACTATGTCTCATTTTTGATGCTACTGTTTTTGTCGATGACACTGTCTTCTTAAATGGAAACTTGATATAACTTCACATCAATTTTTCTCATTACCTTGGTCTGCCTGGTTGGTAGTCTTTTGTGCTGGGTTGAGTCTATTTCTGCTCTTGAGAAGCATGATTGTTTATTGCATTATATTAAATTCACTGTAGATAACTGGGTAACAAACTATAAGCTGGGGCCATAGGGGCTGTCAGCTGTCAACACTGTGATAAACTATTGCTTTATCATCAGAAACCAGAGTACTTAAATGATACTGGCTATAGTTATGGTCATAATTTATTGGGCTCAAGTGGCTGCTTGCTTTATGGTGCCCTGCCTTTTCTTTCCTCAATTTCTGTTCTGCTGTAGTTGGCAATATAAAATCTCAGTTCCCTTGTACAAAATCTTTATCTCGGCAATATAAGAGAAGACAAGAAAGCATATGCATTAAAGAGCTGGGGAGGCTAATAATACATTGTGAAGTTTTATGTAAGGCCTTTATGGAAAAAAGCACCAACTTCTTCAGTCAAAATTGACTGAGCATGCCTGTCTTTCCTAACATCTCTTCCCTCTTCATGTTTTGGGTTGTTTTTTTTTTTTTTTAAAAAAAAGATTTTAGTTAAACAAGCCATTTTATTGCATTTGCATTTCAAATCTACACTTACAAAGCTAATGACGTGATTTTCCTAAGCACTCCTAAAACTGGTTGAGAGATCCATAGAGTTATGTATTATTAACGTGATATGAACTACACAGTTCTGCCTCCAAGCAGAATAGCATGTAAGAGTAAAGGTGAGATAACAGTTTTCTCAAATATTTTCTATTTCTGCTTAACTGTTTTCAGTTGCTTTCTCTTGACTTACCAGATTTCAGTATTTCTTTTTCATTTTTCTTGTCAGGTCCATTCTCTTTCCAGGTATTACTGGTTCCTAATTTATTCTCAACCAGTTGCTTTTATTCCCACACTTGGCTACTGCAGCTATTGTTTAACATCAGAACAGAGGAGACCATAGCTTACTTGGTCCTGCAGTTGTAAACTACTTCGCTGTCTTGATCACAGATTGCCTATCACCTTTCTTTTCTCATGGTAGTCTTTTATGAAATCAGAGTCTGATCAGAAGTCTGAGTTGCCTGATAAGGGGAATCAAAAACCTTTGCAGAATGACACTACAGTGTATTTTCCAGGATATTCAGATATAAAAGATACATATAACCTGTATATGACTAAAAATAAATTTGATAGATATTTTTATTTAACAGAAATTTTGAAAGGGATTCTTGTAAGTAAATAAAAATAGTACATGAATATATCCGGAGGCTACAAGATCAAGCCCTTAGATTAAACATTCTCTTTTGCGTATTTAGAATAAATTACTTATTTGATGACTCTTACCATTTTCCAAGTTTTCTGCAGAAATTGCATGCTTAAAACATTGCATGAAATTCTAGCCTTTACCACAGTCAATAAGAGTATTCCATTAATGAAAGCAGGGAGAGATTCTAGCCATACCTACAGATTAAAGTTTTCTGACAGAAAATTTCTATGCTTTTTCTCTGACATCATTCTGGTAGAATTCTTCAACAAATACAGAATCTTTTTTCTCAAATAGAAAGTGTGGATTGACTCTTATACTTGATGTTAATGGAACGCTATTGTTCCTTTACCTCTTGCATCCCCCACAACAGAACCTCTTTATTGATATATGCATTAAGTTAGATGTTTCTTTAACACAAATAAATAGTGAAATCCCACAGGCTGTTTCAAGATTTGAAAGAATCATAGAATCATAGAATCATAGAACCATAGAATCATAGAATAGTTAGGGTTGGAAAGGACCTTAAGATCATCAAGTTCCAATCCCCCTGCCATGCGAAGTGACACCTCACACTAAACCATGTCACTCAGGACTCACCCTCACAGTAAAGAGCTTCCTTACATCTAACCTAAACTTCCCCTGTTTAAGTTTAAACCCATTGCCCCTTGTCCTATCACCACAGTCCCTAATGAAGAGTCCATTCCCAGCATCCTTATACGCCCCCTTCAGATACTGGAGGGCTGCTATGGGGTCTCCACGCAGCCTTCTCTTCTCCAGGCTGAACAGCCCCAGCTTTCTCAGCCTGTCTTTACACAGGAGGTGCTCCTGTCCCTTGATCAAGCTCGTGGCCCTCCTCTGAACTTGTTCCAACAGTTCCATGTCCTTTTGATGTTGAGGGCACCAGAACTGTACACAATACTTCAAGTGAGGTCTCTCGAGAGCAGAGTAAAGGGGCAACATCACTTCCTTTGACCTGCTAGTCACACTCCTTTTAATGCAGCCCAGGATACTGTTGGCTTTCTGGGCTGCAAGTGCACACTGTTGACTCACATTAAGTTTCTCATCAACCAACGCCCCCAAGTCCTTCTCCTCAGGGCTGCTTTGAATCTCTTCTCTGCCCAACCTGTAGCTGTGCCTGGGATTGCCCAGATCCAGTCGCAGGACCTTGCACTTGGCTTGGTTGAACTTCATGTGTTGGCATTGGCCCACCTCACAAACGTGTCGAGGTCCCTCTGGATGGCATCCCTTCCCTCCAGCGTATCAACCAAACCACACAGCTTGGTGTCATTGGCAAACTTGCTGATGATGCACTCAATCCCACTGTTCATGTCATTGACAAAGATGTTGAACAAGACCAGTCCCAACACTGATCCCTGAGGGACACCACTCATTACCGGTCTCCAGCTAGATATTGAGCCATTGACCACAACTCTTTGCATGCAGCCATCCAGCCAGTTTTTTATCCGCCAAGTCCACCTATCAAATTGATGTCTCTCCAATTTAGAGACAAGGATGTTGAATGCTTTGCACAAATCGGGGTAGATGACATCAATTGCTCTACCCCTGTCCATCAGTTCCGTAGCCCTATCATAGAAGGCCACCAAATTGGTCAGGCAGGATTTCCCCTTAGTGAAGCCATGCTGGCTGTCACCAACCACCTTGTTGTTTTTCATCAACCACCTTGTTGTTTTTCATGTGCCTTAGCATGCCTTCCAGGAGAATCTACTCCAACATTTTGCCAGGCACAGAGGTGAGACTGACTGGTCTGTAATTCCCTGGGTCATCCATTTTCCCCTTCTTGAAAATGGGGGTTATATTTCCCTTTTTCCACTTGTCAGGAACTTCACCGGGCTGCCATGATTTTTCAAATGCAATGGAGAGGCTTAGCAACTTCATTTGCCAGCTCCTTCAGGACCCATGGATGGATTTCATCAGGTCCCACGGACTTATGCACATTCAGGTTCTTAACATGATCTCGAACCAGATCCTCTCCTACAGTGGGCCTAAGGTCCTCATGCTCACAGTCCCTGCATCTGCCTTCCGAGACTTGGGCAATGTGGTCAGAGCATTTGCCAGTGAAGACGGCGGCAAAGAAGTCATTGAGAACCTCAGCTTTCTCCAAATCCAGGGTAGCTAATTCTCCCAATAGCTTCTGGAGAGGGTCCACATTGTCTTTTATTTGCTAGATACCCCCAGAAGCCCATCCTGTTATCTTTATCTTTCACATCTCTTGCCAGATTTAATTCTGAGCGTATTTTCTTATTACATAATTCTATAGAATTAGAGCTAAGCAAAACTCTGTTTCCCTGTCACCCACAACATTTCCAGAAGAACAAAAATAATAATTCTACCCATTATAAATATTTCATAAAATATTACAGGAATGTTACACAGCTGATTACTGCAAGTGTTGAGCATCTATTCAAAACCCTCTTTGCCATTTTCCCCCAAGAAAAGACAGTGGTCTAAGGGCTTAAAAACTGACTACTTGAGGGTCTTCTGCTCTGTTATTGTGGCTGTTCCATTCTAAGTGAAAAAATCGTAATACAGATTAAAACCTAAATTTCTGAAGATCCAAACTGCTGACTCAACCTAAACTGACTCAAGCTGCTATTGCACTTTCTCAGATCAATGTCCACACTTTGACCATTTGATTCTTTATTTGCATCACTATGTTCCTTTAAAAAGCTTTGTCTTTGATGAATATGAATTCTCTGGAAAAAAAAAAAATCTGACTGTAATGAAAGTGTTAGGAGAGAATGTGTTAGCCAATTGCATTTGTTTGGAATATTATTAAGGAGTTTTGTCATTCAACGTGTGATATATATTTGTATTCAAAAGCACAACAAGCTTCTTCTGCAGTGACTGGGCTTTATGACTATAAACATTAGATATGAGAAGCTCACATAGTGCTCTATGGCAACATTTTAACTTAGACAACCAGATGGACCTGAAAAATCATGGATCTCTCTAAGAGAAAGAAAAGCTGGAATAGATGCTCTTGAGACCAGCTACTGAAGAGAATATGTCATTATTCTTAATGTAATTAAAGACAAAAAGATAAAATGCATCAAGGCTTTCTCATATTCAAACAAACATTAAATTAAAGCAATTCTCAAAGTATCTTCAAGATAAATTAAGAGGACCTGAATACTCCCACTTTTAGGACTTCGTTTATTTTGTTTTTAATCCTTCCTTATCTATTTGGCTGCCAACTTGCCTACTCAAAGTTCCTTTTTAAAGTCTTGCAGGTTTACAAAGTGTAGACTACATTATCTGCTAAGTTCCATCTAGAAAGTTATATGATCATACACCATATCAAGGCAAGAAAAGGGGAATGGCTTTAAACTGAAAAAGGGTAGATTTAGATTTGATATTAGAAAGAAGCTCTTTACTGTGATGGTGGTGAGACACTGGAACAGGTCTAGCTGTTACAAAGGTGACAATTACTATATATTTACTGAGATCTTTTTCTAGTTATGTTAAAATAAATATTGATATTAAATATTTTACTCTGAAATAGTAGAAAAAGAAGACATGGTATTTCACTTTCTAATTATAGAGTTCATACATAGACATGGGGGTTTTTACAGTATGCCTATGGTTTAACAATTAATGTGTCTATGTAACCTTTCTTAATATGTTATATTTAACACTTAATTCTGATCTGGACATACCTAGTGAATTTCCTTTTTGCATCAAGAAGCTTACACATTCAGCTAATAAAAATTCATTCACTTGAAAGCCAAAGTTTGCCCAATTACCTCTAATCAGGTGTTCATTTTTCAGTGACCTTAAATAGGCAAACATCACTAATAGGTTTAGTGTGGGATCAGGATTACTTACAGGCAAAGACGGAAAACAGGAAAAGCATTCTTGGCTCACCAACTGTTTTCTGTTACTCAGCTATCTAAGATACATTTTATATTTTACATATATGATTTCTAATGAGAATAGGTTTTAATTTACTGCACATTTTCAGCATCTGTCCAACATAGCCAGATTTCTTTGGAATCCATGAGGCTGAGAAGGAAAATAAGAGCAAGAAAATTCATGCCAGTCTTCTCTTATTGCCATTCTAGAGCTGAGGCACTGGATGTATATTGTGGTGTGTTCTGCTTGGAGGCTGGTGATTACATGCCCAAGATGAAAAGCTTCTCTGCATTATGAAGCTTTTAGTTACAAATGAGAGTTTCTTGATGCATATTAAACTTGACACATTAACTCCTGGATGAATTGCTTCCAAAGGGAGCTGCTTAAGACTATTAAGACACATGAAGTGAAATCCTAGGTGCTAAGTAGAATTAACATTATTCCAAAGTGTATTTCTTTTTAAAGTGTCTGGTTTAGCTTAAGTTTCTCCCTTTAATCATGCATATTGCCCCAGGCTGCCAAAAAGGCAGCCATCAGCATTGCTTAGTGAAGGCAGCTTAGTGCTGTCAGCCATCTTATCTCCCCTGCTGCATGGGCGATAGCTTTTATCTGTGACCATAAACATTAGCATGGAACTATAATCCTACCTTTCTCCTACAGAAGATTTCCAGTTGTTCCTCAGATATGAAGAAACTCCTCCCATTACAGAAGGGTGTATGTGTATTTGTTTGCTTATTTGTGTAAATCAGTGTTTGGACAGTAGAAATCATGAGGAGCAGGAATTTTTCTGGAAAAACAAATTCTACTTTAGGAACTTTTTGAAAATGGCTAGCTAAGCCAGGGACTCAGTTTTATATAACAATCTCAATTTAACATGTAGAATGCAATTTAAAATAATTAAGCATATTAATGACATGGCACCACAGCATAATGTGTTTAAACCTTTTTTCTGTTTAACGCACCATTCTATTTTTATTCCAGGGCTTTTCATGCACAGCACCTCAGAGCATCAGTTTAAATAAGGAAAAGAGAGCAAAGATGCTAGCACATGAAATTCCAAAACTAAGTTTGCTTCAGCATTTCTGCTTTGGAACTGAAAGATTTTCCTTTTATGTCATTGGCTGAATACAAATGGACCACTTCACGGATAAGGAATTGGCTGCATGGCCACATTCAGAGACTTGGTGCCAACAGCAAGATTCCAAGTGGAGACCAGTAATAAGTGGCATCCCTCAGTATTGGGACTGGTACTGTTCAAGATCTCTGTCAGCGACATGAACACTGGGATTGAGTGCACCCTCAGCAAGTTTGTCAATGACACCAAGCTATGTGGTGGACAAGAAGGAGGAAAGGGATACTATCCAGAAGGACCTTGACAGGCTTGAAAGGTGGGCCCGTGCAAATCTCATGAAGTTCAACAAGGCCAGGTGCAAGGTACTGCAGCTGGACTGGGGCAACTCCAAGCACAAATAGAGACTGGGCAGTTTGGGTTGTTCAGCCTGGAGAACAGAAAGCTCAGGCAACACCTTATAGCAGCATTCCAATACTTAAAAAGAACCCTACAAGAAAGCTAGAGAGGGACTTTTTACAAGAGCATGAAGGGACAGAACAAGAGGGAATGGCTTTTAACTATCAGAGAGTAGACTTAGATTAGACATTAGGAAGAAATTCTTCGTTATGAGAGTAATAAGGTGCTGGCACAGGTTGCCCAGAGAAGCTGTGGCTGCTCTATCCCTGGCAGTGTTCAAGGCCAGGAACAACCTGGTCTGGTGGAAGATGTCCCTGTCTGTGGCAGGTGAGTTGGAACTGGATGAGCTTTAAGGTCCTTTCCAACCCAAACCATTCTAATATCCTATGATTTTCCAAAACCTGTGAAGTTTAAGCATGTAAATGTAGAAAATATTTTTTTCTAAAATCAGGAAAAACATGCATGACAGTTTAGGGATATATTGTCTCATCATTCCTTTAACAGTTCCCTCTGTCCTGTTGTCACTGGCCCTCCCTGAAGCCATATTGTTATTAGATTCTTTCTACTATAGAACTATCACTTGGAGCAATATCCCTGAATCTTCTTACTGCAACAGTATTTCATTTTTCTGACCTTAAATTATCAGTTCCCTAGTTACTTTTTGCTCCTGTTAATTTTATGGGCAACTTAACTTTGGGAATTCAAGCAATGTTGTTTGCTGAGCTGGGGTTGGCATGAAAGAAGAAAAGACAAATGGGGTCTCTGGGCTATCTCTTTCACTTTTACCCTGTTTCCTCAAAATGGAGGGTGGCTCAGACCAGGGAACAGAAAGAGTGAAGATCTCATTTGTCAAGACACAAAATTCCCATTTTCTCAGTTGACCACTGAGTTCCACTGAAGTTTTTGAAAGATTCCTACTTCATTCAGAGATTCTGAATTAAACTCCAGATTGTATGCAAATGATGGAAAAGCTGGTTATATGTTTAACTCAAAAAGCATAATTAGTTGTCTTAATGTCAAATCAAATACTCCAAGTTGAGTCCCTCCCTAAACATTTATAGGGTTCTTCAAAATATTTTTTTTTGGGTTATCAAAGCCATACAAAGAGGTTTGATTCCCAATTATCATTAGAAATTAATTGAAACAGGGTATTGCAATCCCCTATGTTCAGTTCAGTATATTCAATTCATGTAATGTGGATAAGCAGAAATTAATAGGAAATGGCTGCCCCAGTGCACTGACAGCCTTGGCTGTCATTTATACTGAAAATAAAATTATGATATTTTTGAAGATTCTAACAATTCTAATGTTATTACTTAACTATAAAGTGACAATGAAGAGCTCAGCAAGAAATACTAGAAATTTAAACTGTCACAGTTTTAAAGGTCAAACGTATATTTATGTAGCAGACAGAGATGGTTACAACAAGGATAACCTCTGTTAATTCAACAAGACATTAATATATTTCTAATAAAAAAGCACACAGAAATGCATTATTATGCTTAATAAATCTATTTGCTTTTTCTTTCTTCTCAGTACCTTCCAAGAAGCTCTAATGATATCAGGTTTTAAGCTTCTGTGGAAGCATTTGACATTATTACCATGGGGTTTGAAACAGAAATGTACCCTCAAGTCAAGAAAACTCCCACCAAACTGGGATTGTTACTGTCCTTCCTCACTAAAATCAATAGATCAATAGTTTATACCAACTAGATTAGATCAGGATAGGTATATGAACTGTTCCTCGTGTCATTGCCAACTGCATAAAAGTAAATGAATTAAAATAAAGGAAAAAAATCCCAACTAATCATTTCCATTTGGAATATACTCTCTTGACAGCAAAAACCACAACCCACTGTATTTTTCACTGAGCACTTCATATATATGAACACAAAACCAGTATTATGGAATTATTCTAGACCCTATTCAAATCAGAAGAAAAAAATTCTTTTTTTTTTTTTCTGTAAATATTGGATCAAGTCCCTTACAAGCAGTTCCAGTGAAAACAGTGGAATTGATCATGACAACTTTTAATAACTCTGATAATACCTGAAGCAAAAAAAAAAAAAAAGTAATATGGTGGAAATTAAAAAAAGGAAGATGCTAGTTTTAATAAAACTTTTTTTTTTAAATGAAACTTTTTTTCTTCTGCTGATTAAAATGGAAAAAATCATTAAAATATTTCCCAACTTCCTAGTGATACTGAATGATGGGAAATTTTACACTGAAGACATAATTGGCATATTTAGCTAATCTTTTATTAATGTAGCACAATTGTAACATACATCTTGTCTCAGAAAAGTCAGCATGGAACTTTTTATGTCATTATTCTGTGACTCCACTTTTTGATAATTCTCTGTAGATTTAGTTTTTCTTAACAAAGATGAGATTTTTCATTTTTATGTGTGCTATATACTACAAAATTTTATTAAGTGAAGAGCAGGTTCCTTTCAGTACTAAATTTTTATGCAATACACTTCTAATGTGGGAATTATGCAGAACTTTCACTGATACATTTTAATCTAAAGAAAAATAATAATAATTACACTTTATGCTTTTGATAGATAACAATTTATACAAAAACATTTTTTATGGAATGTGTAAAATAATATATTCTCAATCACAAAAGAGTCACTAGATTACCAAGATGTTTGTGGTATCTCAAAAAGCTATACAGAAAGGCAAACAACTATAATTCTCCAGTACATTAATATAAAGAATTTGACTTCTAATTTTGAAATCAGTGTTTAAGAATAAAAGATCTCTCGAAAACTGTAGAAGTACATGCTACAAATTAATGATAAATACTTGACAATTCATCACTGGACATAAAAAATAGGCAAGGATTCCTTATTTATGGAAGGACAAACTAAAATTCCTCTCTAACCCACCTTTAGAGAGGTAAAGAGTATGTAATGTTCCATGTGTCCATTCCACTTTTCCACTTAGCACGAATCAGAATTGAAATAGGGTTGACAGAATCCATTCCATATTTTAAAAGTAGACACATAGGACAGGATTGGAGAATCTAATTAGTGCTACATGAATACTTATGCTGGAAAGATATGACTAATAGTGCTAATACCATTGCACTTTTGCACAGATTGGAGGAGACCCCCTGCAGTTATCTAGTGCAACACCTGTTCAATCCCTGGAAGTGTTCAAGACCAGGCTGGGTGGGGCTTTAAGAAACCTGGTATAGTGAAAGATGTCCCTGCCCATGGCGGGGGGTTGGAACTAGATTTAAGACCCCTTCCAACCCAAACCATTCTATGATTCTATGATACTCCAGATGCAGTTGCACAAATGCTGAGTAGAGGGGAATGATAACCCCCCATGGCCTGATCGCTACACCTGCTAATGCAGCTCAGGATTCTGTTATCCTTATTTTCTGCAAGGTAGATGATTGAGTCCTCTTCAGTTTGCTGTTCATCATACCCCTTCAGCTGTCCTCTGGAAAGCTGTTTTCAAATCCATCAACCCCCATCTTGTACTGTTGTGGAGGATTATTCTACCCTAGGTGTATGAAATTGTTCAGTTCAATGAAGTCCTTGTCGGCCCACCTTCCTCAGCTTGTCTAGATCACACTGGCAGACCTGCTTTCTAGCATATTGAGACATGACTCACAATTCAGTGTATACTGTTGTCATGGTTTAAGCCAGTCGGCAAGTCAGCCATGCAGTTTCTACTCCCCCCCGCCCCCTCTCCCGGAGGGATGGGGAGGAGAATTGAAAGAATATAACTCCCATGGGTTGAGATAAGAACAGCCCAGTAACTAAGGTATAACACAAATCACTACTGCTACCACCAATAATAATAATGATAAGGGAAATTACAAGGGAAGAGAATACGATACCACCCGCCAAAAACGAGCCGACCGAGCAGACAGTGCCCTTCCAGGTAGCTCCCAGTTACATGCCCCAGCATGACATGCTGTGGTATGGAATACCACATTGGCTAGTTTGGGTCAGGTGTCCTGTTTCTGCTTCCTCCCGGCTTCCCCTCCTCCCTAGCAGAGCATGAGACTCAGAAAGTCCTTGGTCAGGCTAAACATTTGAGCAGTAACTAAAACCATCAGTGTTATCAGCACTGTTCCCAAGCCGAAAGTCAAAACCACAGCACTGCACCACCTACTAAAAAGGAGAAAAAATTACTGCTACTGCTGAACCCAGGACAACTGTGAACTTTCTGAAGGTACATTTCATTTCATATTCTATGTCAATAAAGTCATTAAACAGCTTTGGTGCCAGCATCAGTCTCTGAGGAATACCACTAAGACACCAGCTGCCAAAGATCATTCCAAATTTACATTCGTTTTGAAGTCCCCTTATCGAGTCCATATCTCACCAATTTGCCTATTATGACACCATGACAGACTGAATCAGGATCCTTTTTAAAGTCAAGGAAAACAATATTTGCTCTCTCCTTGTTCACACATCTGGCACTCTCATCATGATTTACCAAGACTCTATTTGCCTTTGGTAAATTCCTGATAGCTGTTCCTGATCACTGTCTTGTCATTCATGAATTTGGAAATGTCTTCCATTGGATTTGATCCATAACATCCTCAAGGATCAAGGTGAGGCTTACTAGTCTGCAGTTCCCTGATTCCTCTCTCTTGTTTTTCTTGAAGATGACTGTGATGCTTGTCTTTTTCAAATTGCAGCAAGTTCCCAGATTGGTATGACCTTTCAAATATGGTAAAGGTCATGCAGTGACTTTGATCAGTTCTCTCAGTACCCCAGATCCACCCCATCTCAGCCCACTGACTTCTGTAAGTCTAGAGGGCTCAGGTGCTCCCTAAGTGTATCTTTCTCTACTGTGATTACTGTTTCATTCCCTAAGACTCTCCTAGCAATCTCAAGGAACTGAGTTTCAAAAAATAAAAGAAAAAATAAAAGAAAAAAAAAAGCAAATAGAAACATATAGAGCACCTTGGCTTTTTCTATGTCCTGTGTCACTAGGTTCCTCACCCCACTGAATGCCGAATTCACCTTTTTCTTAGTCTTTTTGCTGCTCTGTGTTTATAGCAGTAGGCATCCACTAAAGGTAAGTGATAAGAAATAGTATTCTGTTTTTCTTTCTTTATGAGATAGAGAGAAAAAAAAAAAAAAGCCAACCCTGTGATCAGAAAACAAAAGTGAGGGAGAACCTTGCAATTCTTTTTTTTTCTTACATTTTTAATTTTAAAAACCTAGCAAATACTCAACCAGCTTTTATTCAATAATCTGAAGCCCACATTCCACCAAAATTTTGTTCCAGAAAATATTAGTTATGAAATATTTATAAATTAAAAAGAATTACCAATGATATGTTGTTGTGCTTTAAACCCAGCCAGCAACTCAGTCCATACAGCTGCTTTCTCATCCCGCTTTCCCCCACCCCCACCCCCCCCACGGCTTGAGATAAGAACAGTTTATTAACTAAAATAAACTAAAAAATACTACTACTGTTACTACTACTAATAATAATAAGGTAAATAACAAGAGGAGAAAGTATAAAACCAAAAAAAGGAAGGAGAAAACCCCAATAAACACAAGTGATGCACAATACAGTTGCTCACCACCTACTGACTGATAGCCAGCCCAACCCAAGCAGCAATCTGGGCCTTCCAGGTAACTCCCCCCAGTTTATATACTGAGCATGGTGTGTTGCGGTGTGGAATACCTCTTTGTCTAGTTTGCGTCAGGTGTCCTGTCTCTGCTCCCTCCCAGCTTCCCATGCCCCTCCTCCCTGGCAGATCATGAGACTGAGAAAGTCCTTGAGCAAAGTAAAGTGCTACTTAGCAACAACTAAAAACATCGGTATGTTATCAGGATTGTTCTCAGACTAGTGTCAAAACACAGCACTGCACCAGCTACTAGGAAGAAAAATAACTCTTTTTCAGCTGAAACTATACATTAACATAGCTGACATGCATTTTCATTTCATGCTTTCTAAACTGTGCACTTTTCTTGGTAAATCAGAAATAATTCTAGAGCAGCATAAACTGATTTAAATTGGGCTTCTAAAGTTCCCCACTTCCTTCCTCTTCCTTTGTAACATTTCCAGCATTCATTTGGCCTTCCAATGAATCAATTCAACTTACTGAGCTTGCAGGAAACTATTCTATTTCTTTCTTGGATTAGTTTTCTGCTGACTTTGCAAGCGCAGTGACACATCAAGAGAGCCAAGATAAGAAAATGTGCCAGAGCAAAGGGTGTGCTGACATTTAGGTTTACTTAATGTCTCATGAAGCTGAATCCTGAATTAGTATCCAAAATATAAAGCTAGTCTAGATATTTGAAACATATGTTTGCATATACATTCTGTTTATTCTTTATATTTATTATTACAATAGCAGCTGGAAGTCTGTGAGGTATTCTTCAAATACAGAGGAAGAAAAATTCACCTTCCAAATGGACATTTCAAAGGAGGGACGGAAAAACAGAAAGAGGGAATCTTCTCCATACAGTGTCACTGTCTGAACCAAAACCAGAGCTCAGGTCCTCTTCATTCATTTTGATTCTTGTCTGCTAGAGAGAAAACAGGATTACAAGTGCATGTTCTGCTCAGAAATAGTTAGCTCCCCACATATGAATATTGGACTTGGTCTTCTGTCTGTCTAGGAAGTATCTTCTAAACGCTGATAAAGTTTGACAGTGAAACCTTAGTCCTCAACAAAATCAATAGCAAAACCAGTAGTTCTCTTTCAGCTCCAGTTTATTTAATAAAACAATGTGTACTGAAGCTTGGAGTGCAAGCAGATTCTGAGATAGGTCTCCATGTGCATCATCATTAGTGCAAGGCAAAGCTTAAAACCTAAGGAACAAAGACCTACTATTTTATACACGATTCAACTCTAAAGAAGACTGATATTTCATAAGAAAGAGAAAATATGGGGGTTTGGATTTTGTTGTTGTTTGGGCTGGTTTTTGGTTTTGGGTTTGTTTTTTTTTTCTTTTTTCTTCAGTCTGTTTTGTAAACTAACTTACTAAATTTAGGAAAATACTGCATTGGTTTTTAAAGCCCTAGCTACATAAAACCCCCATAATGCCAAGAGAAGAATGTACTGGCAAAGCTACACGCAGTTAACTTTAATGCTGGAACAGTATTTTACTATTTTATGTCCCCAGGGGGAAAGATAACTAAAACCATTGAAATCCATGGCATGCTCCTTACGTGGCAAGGTGCTGGATTTGACCTGGCGTCCGCTGTGCATAGCAGCTGTTGCTGCCCGGTGCCGGACACAGCCGGTCCCAGCCGGCTCCAACGGCCCCACCGCAGGGCAGAGCTGAGCCCCTCAGCCACGGGCGGGCGCCTCGGGGAAAGCCTGGCTAAGGAAGGGCAGACGGTGCCAGGCAGCCAGGGCTGAGGGGAACCGGGTGAGAAACAGCCCTGCGAGCACAGAGGGGAGAGCGGGAGGAGGGCAGGAGGAGCTCCGGAAGCCCGCCAGAGGTGCCCCTGCAGCACTGGGTGGAACTCCAGTGGAGGGGGAGGTTTCCTGCAGCACGTGGGAAGGATCCAAAGTGGAGCAGGGAAAAGTGTGAGGAGGAAGCTGTGTTCCAGAGGAAATGTCGTGGACTGATCAGAACACCCCATCATCCATCGCCCTGCCCTCTTCATTTAATGGAGATGGGGTCAGGCGTTAAGGAGTGCAGGTGAGCCTGGGAAGAACTGAGGGTCACACGGACAAGGTGTTTTTTAGTTTTGTCTTTTTTTTTTCTCACTGTTCTACTCTTATTTAGCAATAAATTAAATTCATATTCATCAAGCTGAGTCTGTTTTGACTGTGATGGTAATTGGTAAGAGATCTCCCTGTCTTTATCTTAACCCATAAGCTTTTCCATCTTACTCTCTTCTCCTGTCCTGTTGAAAAGAGGGAGTGAGAGAGTGTCTGGGTGGGCATCTAGCAGCCAGCCAAGGTCGACCCACCATAGCCATCTAATTCAGGAAAGTCTAGTTGAGTTTTTCCTTGCAGAGCATCAGCAAAATGTAGTCCAGAATAAGCATGCCTTGAAGCTAGAAATCATTGCTATATATAGAAAAGTGCCGTCTGAAAGATGAAGATTTTGCTTTTGAAGATTGTCATCTTTTTAGGAAGGACAGTTGGCCTGAATGGCTTTTTTGGAAAATAAATATAGGGACAAGTGCTAAGGAGACCAGAATCATAGTTGTTGAATGAAACTTATTTGAGCACTACAGTAATACGGTGATAAACAACAAATAATAAATAAATAGCAAATACTACCATCCAGGTTGGATGTCTCTCTCAAGCATAATTTAAAACACAACAAGTTTTTTTTTTTTTTTTTTTTTGGTGCAGCAGATAGCAGATATGGCTTTTGAGGCTAAACGATGTCAGAAGGTCAGACTAGTTCATTGCGTTGTTCTGTAAGAGTATAAGCTTTGGGGCTAAACTTTACATATCGAAGTATTTGTTCTTCTACATATAAAAAAAGAAAGCTCCTTCATATAAGACATTTGACATACGCATCAGCCTGCGTTCTGTAATATTATCTGTTAGATCCATTGTGAGAAAATTATCCTTTACATTTCTGTCTGTATATACATTGCATGAATCACAAGGGTTTGCCAAAAACATCTGTACTGTTCTTTACTGAGATCTAGGCTGCTGTTTGAAAAGATACTGTACAATTTCATCTGCAAAACACTGAATTATAATGTGTGTTTGATCAGATCAGGGCTGAAATAATATTCAACACTTTTGTATTTCACAATTATTGCTTCTGAATTTGTACTTGTATATTTTATTAGTTACCTGCTTTGTTGGGTTTTGGTACTTGCAAGTTGGTAGCAACAGACAGTTTATATTATATTTGTTTACACAGTTAGGCAAAACAGTTTAGCACAATATAGCGTAATCAGAACTGCACAAAAAATCAACTTAGCCTTGATCTGGTAAAATAATGAGTGGACTAAATTTACAACTTGCCCTTTTCAAGAAGATATTTTGTAGCAGGAATGTACATGAACATATTTTAGGAAATACTTTATTCTTTCCTTCTGTAAGGAGTGAGTAAACTGAAATGAGGACATCAACCTGGTATGAGTGTTCCCTGTGGGACTTTCAAGAAAAGTAAAGAGAAACCTGATTCATTTCTGGTCCAGGGAATAAAAAGTGCTAGCAAGTTTCAAGGCAAAGTTAGAGATGCAGTACTGAAGACAACTAGATCAGTAGAACTGTAAAGGGCCAACTAGAACTCTGTTTAGAGTTTTATTTTTCAAATATTATTTTTTCCTCATCAGAAAACACCAGTTCCATAATAGCCAAAACTCTCCATGAAGATACTTCAGGGACATATACATATAATGTATTTTTTGGGGGGGGACACAACTAGGATAGAGCTATTTGGCTTTGGAAACTGTTTCTTATTGTCCTTACTTATAGCTAAAGGATCAGTGCATCTAACTTTACATTTAAATGACTGCAGAAGTCTCCTGGGATGGAAAAAAACAAACAAAAAACACACAGAAAAAACACCCCCAAAACAAGCAATGGTAAATAATTATTTTAAAGAGTAGCAAAAGGGCTGACCGAGTCTAGTCCATAATAATAAATCAGCACGTGACTATGATACTTATGGAGAAAAAAACAAGTCTGAGTTTTTCGGAGTTTTTGTATTTTAAATTCTGCATAGTAAATCTCAAAACCTTGCAAAATGGACCACTCTTCTGAAGAACTGGAAAAGTTTTCTAAGTTTAGAAAAGTATAGAGAAATAGGAAACATTACCAGCACACCTCTAAGGAGAAAGTTAATAGTTTAAAGAAGGCATCTAATGCTGGAACTGAATCCAGAATTCAAGATCTATTCAAAGTCACATTGCTTGTCATTGTCAATAATTTTTGCACTGGTGGTCTGAAGCAGTATGTAATGCTTTGCTTTCTATTTCAAAGTTTATCTGAGCTTTTTTAAACTAGCTATGCATTTTTTTCAAATCAGTTACTCTACTTTCAATATTTCTTGGTTTAGAATAGATTTAAAAAAGATGAAAAAATAAGGTAGATTTAGATTAGATATTAGGAAAAAGTTCTCCACCCTGAGGCTATTGAGACATTGGAACAGGTTACCCAGAGAAGTTGTGGCTGCCCCATTCCTGGAAGTGTTCAAGGCCAGATTGGTTGGGGGTTTGAGCAACCTGGTTTAGTGGGAGGTGTCCCAGGGGGTTGGAATTAAATGATCTTTAAAAGTCCTTTCCAGTTTATTTTCAGATTTTTCTCTTGATCCCAGGAAATAAAGAAAAGTCAATGTATCATGATTTTCTCAGTCTCTAAAAACTTTAGCTTCATTTTGAAGTTCCAGGGCAATTTCAATCTGTGATATTTTTTTTGATTCTTTTACAAATTCTTCAACTTATGTTTTCCCAACTTGCAGCTACTACCAGGGATACCTACCTACCAACTTTTGTCACTAACACTAAGTAAAGCCCTGTTATATTAAAGCGCTTTAACTTTTACCTTCTCCTTCAAAAGGAATATTACAGTATGGAAGAAAAAGGTAACTGTTTATAAAGATACATCTTAAAACAACTCGTACGACTGATTGCAATTTCTGTTACTTAAAACCAGAAAATTGCTAAAGGAAGCAGGTGACAATCTTCAACCTTGTCCCAAACACAAATGTTATGTAAAATACACATTGTTTTAATTTTAACTGGGCTGTGTTTTACTAAGAATATGAAATGAGAGAGTTGAAAAGTCTTATATGAAGTTGCATTCATGAGCTCCACTAAACTGAGTCCATACAGTGTTTCTCAATATTTTAGAAGCCGAAATCACACAGAAGTACATTTTACATTTGAGTATTAATGGCCTTTTCAATCTCTCTCTAAACTAGAGCTATAACACAGCCTAAAGTGAGTTGCTGACACCTTTTTCTCTGGTTACATGGGCATAACTAAGCCAGCAGTGCCTCAAAGCACAGTGTGTGCACTAGCAGAAGGAATTTCTTCCTCCATTGTTTTGCTACTTCCCTGCAAAATATGCTATAAGGTGGCAAACCTTCTTCTGCTAGTAAAGCAGGGTTTTCCCCACAGCAGAATGATTTCAGATGGGGTACAGCTTTCTCACATTATATGTTGACAAAACTAGGCAGCAAAACTTGCAGGTGAAGCTCAGGTAACTGCCTTTATTATCTCAGTCTATTTCCATCTACCTGCCATCTTCCTGGCAGTCAACTCTAATGAATCTCAGTAGAAAAGCCAGATTTAAAGTTAATAAAGAAAAACAGAGAAAAATGGTCCATAGGCATTGTCCTGGCTTCAACAGCAGCGGTCACTTTTTCTCCTTCTTAGCAGCTGGTGCAGCACTGCGTTCTTGACTTTCGGCCTGGGGACAGTACTGATAAAACCGATCTTTTCAGTTGCTGGTCAGAATGTTTACTCTGACGAAGGACTTTGTCAGTCTCATGCTCTGCCAGGGAGGGGGGGAAGCCGGGAGGAAACAGAAACAGGACACCTGACCCAAACTAGCCAAAGAGATATTCCATACCACAGCACGTCATGGCCAGGGATGTAACTGGGAATTACCCGGAAGGGCATGTGCTGCTCTGTCGGACTCATTTTCGGTGGGTGGTATCGCATTCTCTTCCCTTGTTATTTCCCTTATCATTATTATTATTGCTGGTAGCAGTAGTGATTTGTGTTATACCTCAGTTACTGGACTGTTTTTATCTCAACCCGTGGGAGTTACATTCTTTTGATTCTCCTCCCCATCCATCCGGGAGGTGGGGGGGGAGTAGGAACTGTGTGGCTAACTTGCCGACTGGCTTAAACCAAGACAGGCATGGTTAGGGTTTAAGATACCTGAATGCTATGAATTTCCTAATTTGTATCTCCAGCAAAATGATTTTTCTTCCTCCCATAAACTAAGTTGTGTACATCAGTGTTTCTATATATGCTTCCTAAACAGTATGTAGTGACAAAAAAATCATAGAATCCCTCTAAAACTGTAGTCCCTAATCAGCAAAGGCTACAATTCATTTTTGGTTTTTGTTTTGGGTTTTATGTTTGTTTGTTGGCTGTTTTTTAATTGGGATTTTTTTTTTCATTGGTTGATAGGTTGGTTTTTAAGAAAAAAAAGGGGGGGGTGAGTCATATCTTTGCATTTCTTGCAAAGAATTTTGAATTTTGCCTTCAGTACCAAGTTCTCTATCAGTAGAAACAAAACACATTCAATAGCAGCATTGGTGGATGGAGCTAATGTGAGTCTTAGCTGGGTTACTCCAACAAAACACACTGAAATACAGTCTCTGCTGTGTTTTCTTGATATTGGTACAAATAGGAACAGGCTTTCACTCAACCTAGACGTCAAAAATCTTCATGTGCTTAAAGAGCCTCTCTTTCTTTTTATATCTAGGCATATTTTAATATAAAATTAAATGTAGGAAGTTAGTTTGTGCAGCAGGCTGATATTAGTATTATGTGATTTTCTGTGTTTATTGCAATTTCCTAGCTATGTTATGTTGACATTTTTGTTGATGTATCCATATTTCCAGACAGCTAACTCTGGTATAACAGTCCACAGAATGTCCTACTTCATCAAGTGTGGGAAGTTTGTACAGTTCCAGCTTACAGTGTCTCTCAACTATCTTGTATTTCGTCTTTGAGCCATTATTGGAGCCCTCTCATTTGATGGTATTAAGCTATTTCCTCAGGCACAGGATGTCTTTTTTCCAGACTTGGTCCTTTGAGATCTGGGCAGCAAATCTGGGTTTAATCCACTTCCATCTTCACTGCAATTTTACTGGAAGCAGCTGTTACCCCTTCTTTAACAGTTTGCTGTCTGTCAGGCAGCCTGAGGGACCCACCATATGACATCCGTACTTGGTTCTAAATATACACCTGCATAACATGTATTCTTGGGGCAAGAGTAGAACAAAGGAACTCTTACTTCCTTTTGCACAACTGTGTTTTCATCTCTTGACTAGAAAACTTTATTTATTTCCTGTAGTTATACTTAGGAACTTTTCATCTTTTCAATGGAGGGGTTTATCTGCTTTTAGTACATTCTGAAAATGCACTACAGCTCCGTTGACTGTTTTACTAGATGTAAATATCAACATTGCAAAATGCAAATCTGTTACCCCTTAAATCTCATTTCAGCTTAATACAGAAAATTTAGGAATTTTGGTTAAGAGAATGGAGGAGCCTACAGAGTTATCCAGTGAAGCTTAGCTATAATATTGATAGAGGTAGGCTCAGAAAGATGTGTGTAAAAGGGCAACATTTTTCAGAACAGAGCAGTGGGATCAAGCATGATAGTGAACATGTCAGCCATAAATATCAAAATGTCAAAAAAGTAAAAGACAATTCTCTTGCATGATTGGGACAATAAAGATAGTAACAATACAGAAACTTGTTATTACATTTTTAGTTTCCTGGATTACATGAGGGCACTGCATGACAAATTGATGGGTCATAGTAATGGAATCAAGAGTGAAAGCTGGAGAACAGTCTTCCACTAGGGAAAAAAAAAAAGTGCGAAAAAAGAAAAGAAGAAAAAGAAACGAAAAGAAAGTAAAAGTCTAGAATAATAGTATTTGTCAGAGAAAAGATAATTCTTAGTAGATGTAATATGTATCATTACTTGCTAAGCTGAATAGTGAGTTTATACTTAAACGGTTGGCTCAAGCTTTTAAAACACACTCAGTTCCATACAGTGCAAAAAAAGGAAAATATTTTAAAGAGGGAAGGAAAAAGAATTTTAGTTTACTGAACATCTTAATAGAAAAAGAGTAGATATAGCAAATTAATTAATTCTATACTAGCTTATTTAAAATGTCCTTTAGTGCTCTTTCTGAGAAAATGCTTACTTATAGAATGCTCATATTAGATAATGGAGGTGAAACTGTCCACAATTATTACTCCTCGTCCTATCACTACACTCCCTGATGAGCAGTCCGTCTCTGGCATCCTTTTAGGCCCCCTTCAGATACTGGAAGACTGCTATGAGGTCTCCATGCAGCCTTCTCTTCTCCACACTGCTCAGCCCCTATTTTCTCAGCCTGTCTTCATATAGGAGGTGCTCTAGCTCCCTGAGCATCCTCGTGGATATCCTCTGGACTTACTCCAACATTTGTAGACTGATTGAGAAAGATATATTGAGCTGTAGCACAGGTGAAGCCCTGATTAAGGAAAAGTGTAGAACTATTGTTCTATTTTCATGACCAGACCCAGATATTTACATAGCATGACTGATATCAGAGATGTGTAAAACAAGTTTGGAGCATACATCTATTCTTCCTTAAGCACTGAGCCCCTTCCTACATGCTGCTTATTTTCAAGAGCTTAATAGAAATCCCTTGTGATTTCTGAGACCCTGAAGGCACAGAGCAGGTGTTACCCTCCTTCTGAAAGTTGATCAAACAATGCTAGCTAATGTAAAGAACAGCAAGGAAAAAAAAAGTAAAATCCAGCACACACAAGTTTTTTAAAATAGCTAAAACCCACCCAACCAACCAACCATCCTCAGAAGAAAACCAAACCAAACAAAAAGACCAGTAAAAGAACTAAAAGTATTCTTTTAATCTACAAACTGCTCTAACTGAATGAGCAAAATGTCCTACCTAAACTGTTGCTAATTGGGTGATTGGCAGTGAACCTCAAGATACACTGTTCCACAGGTGTTCTGCATCAGAGGAGTGATGTGGAACACCACTTGATTAAGAATAGATTTTTGAACACAGAAGATATTTTTACGTATGTTTAGAAGTCCAGATAAGTCCTATTCTAGTAAAAAAGCATACGATCCCTTTGCTGCATTTTATTACTGGGACCCTTCTATCTAAGCCGTTGATCTTGTTAAATACGAACTCACTCCTCTAAATGAGATAACAAGGTTTTATTGAGGGACAAAGTCAATAAAGCAAAAGTGACAGCGCTGGGCGCATGACCGTAGCCAGAGGCACAAGTGATTAGTGTTTGTTACAGGTTTATATACTTTAAGTCTCCTCCTCTTGGCGTCTGCTCACTGCTCTCCGGTGATTGTGGGCAGGGGTCTTGAGGATGAAGTAAGCAGTCTTCGTCTTGTGAGTAGGGGTCTTCAAGATGAAGTAAGCAGTCTTCCTCACAGTGTACTTTTCACCTTTGGCACAGTTGGACACTCCATTTTTTTCAACAAAGGTACATTCTTTCAAAACAATCTTCAAAAGACAGGTTACATGTTTCATAAATATATCAGATATGGGTTTTTTTCAAGACACGGACCTATAATTCTTTATATCTGTAGACATACAGGATAAGTCGGATGTTATGTATTCCACAACACTTTTTTTTACAAAGAATAAACAAAAAATGAAATTTCATAGAATTATATGAAGTAGATTTATAGCATGACTTGAAAAGAAGTAAAAACACATTAAAAATCCTTGCTTTTTCTTTTTTTCTTGCTTGTTTAGAGAAGAAAATACTTCCAATCAACTAGAAAATAGCTCCTGTTCATAGCTGAAAAAACTCCGTTCCACTGAGCAAGATGTTTTCATGAATAGAGGAATTCTCACCCATTTCCCTGAAGAGTATGTGATTTGTAGATGATGTTGGAAATTCCAACATCTAAAAAATAAGACTCAGTTAAGATAAGTTAGAGTGGGTAGAAAAAAGAGTTAACAGTTTTCTGTAGCCATCTTCAAATGGAGCCCAAAGCAGAAAGGAAGCATCCACCTTACCCTGCTTACAGTCCAGTAACCAACTGAAAGTACAAATGCACATTGTTGAAGTATTTCAGGCCCAGAGTCAGATTCCAGGAGGAATAAATCAAAGGAGCAGAACTCAGAGCAGTTGGAATCACATTTCTAATTTGGATATGTGAACCTAGATGGCTGGGCTGAAGCTGTGGTCTGGAATTTTTCCACAGTTCAGTTCATCTTTTCATTTGGGCTAACTGCTAGCAGAAATAGGAATGCACACAGCTGGCTAAAATAATTGTCATTTTCTGGTTTGCCAATACTGATAGTTTTAATATTCTAGTTTATTTTCAAGACCTACCAGCAGTATATTAATGTATTTTATATCTTTTTACATCAGGCTAGGACTTTCAGTCATTTTGCCCTATCATACATCAGATATGTATCTGCAGTATTTATTGACTCCTCACTTCCACCCACAAACAGCCTATAAAACCTCTCAAAACAAAGTGTATGATTTACAAGGCAATCTCAGCAAGAAGCAGCAAATGGTCTTCTACATTCAAATACTCCTGCAAAATCAAGTAAATACATTTGGCGAAATATCCATTCTGTACAATGCTGGAGTATGCCTCAGGCATTTTTAATGCATAGAGATCATTGGGTAACCTAGTTTCAGATTCAAAATGATTTATTATCAGGGACCGAATGCTTCATTGGGGTAATGAGTATTTCTTGCACAAAAAAAGATACAGTTTTGTTGTTGTTTTTTATTTCCTACAAAAAATAATGTAAGGGAAATATGTGATTAGTGAGCTTAGCCTTTTTTCAGGTAGGAGCCATTTCCTGCAGAAGTCATTGTGCTCTAGATGCAAGTTTCCCAAATCACTTGGAACAACATATTCCACTTCACGTGGCATAGAATAGAAATGTTTACATAGTGCCATTTTGAACAGCAATATCAGTCCCTTTACATTTTGAGATGTATATCAGAAGAATCACAAGTCGGCATGCAATGTGAGAAACAAGTGTGAGGTTTTTGCTGAGACCGTGAATGGCAACAATGAGTATGAAGTAGGCAGTCTTCAGGAACTCCTTATTAGTTCTCCCAAGGAAAATTTTGCACTGTGATACTCCACTTGGCCTGATACTGTTACTTTCATGGCCTGCTTATGGCTCCATATGAAAATAGGGAAAAAATAGACTGAAAACTATGTACATTTTGTACTCATTGTCAAAATTTATCCTATTACATCTCCCATAAAATGAAAAAATATGTGAGGCCTACTGCATCATATTCAATATGCTGTCTGTCCTGCATAATCACAGCTAACAGAACTTACAAGAAGTTGCTCAAGGTGCTGGTGACCTGGAAATCAGAATCTTAATGAGTCTGAATTCAAGTTCCTAAATGCATGGTTAGGTAGCTAATAAAGGCTTTGTGCTGGTTTTGGCTGGGGTACTGTTAATTTTCTTCATAGTAGCTAGTATAGGGCTATGTTTTGGATTTGTGTTGAAAACAGTGTTGATAATACAGGGATGTTACTGCTGAGCAGTGCTTAGATAGCCAAGGCCGTTTCTGCTCCTCACCTCACCTGCCAGCAAGTAGCTAGGGGTGCACAAAAACCGGGGGGGGGCACAGCTGAGACACCTGACCCCAACTGGCCAAAGGGATATTCCACGCTATGACATTCAGAGTGATGGTGTTTGTCTTCCCGAGTAACCACTAAGTGTGATTGAGTCCTGCTTTCCTGGGCTGAACACCTGCCTGCCAATGGGAAGCAGTGAATGAATTCTTTGTACATAGTTTGCTTGTGCACATGGGTTTTGCTTTACCTGTAAAACTGTCTTCATCTCAAACCATGAGCTTGCTCATTTTTACGCTTTTGATTCTCACCTCGTTCCACCAAGTAATGAGTGAGCTGTTTGGTGGTTCTTAGTTGCCAGCTGGGGTTAAATCACGACAGGCTTAATATTTAAACATGATGTCTAACTTTCTATCAATGCAGTGGGCTTGTGGGCTTTTTTTCTAAAGAAAGCAAAGAGCAGCCCCACGGCCGTGCCCCCCATGCTCACCAGGAAGAAGGAAGCTACCCCATTCACGTAGTCGGTGACACGTATATGCTCTGGGCCCAGCTCCGCAAAAGAGTTAAAGACCTTGTACAGCACCACAGTGACAGCATTATTCAGGAGAGACTCACCAAACAAGATGATGAAGAGGGTCTCATTTACATGGACCTCTTCAAAGACAGCCAGCACTGCCACGAGGTCCACAGCTGAGGTGAGGCTGCCGAAGAGCAGGAAATCCATCAGCCCAGCTTCAACACCTGGATCCATGAGCCCTGCCCAGTGCAGCCCCCAGAGTGCACTGCCGCTGGTGAAGGAGTTCCAGAGGGTGCTTACCACCTCATAGGTGAGATGGCACCAATGTTGTCGAAGAACAGCCAGCTGGGCATGAAGTAGCCTGAGTCTTAGAGACATGGCTGGGGAACTGGAAGCAGGAGCTCTGCTCCGGCACGGCTTGGCTTGCAGACTGGGGTTGCTCCTCCAGCACAGGTCAGGTGAACCTCCTGTACTGAGGTCCACTCTCAATGCCTGTTGGAGAATCAATGCTCTCCAGGGAGGAGATGCTTTGGTTTCACGCCTTCTGCATATCCACTGGCACGATTTTTGTGGTCTTCGAAGAGATGTAAACAGCCAGACAGCCTGATCTCCTTTCCATGGCATCTCCTCTGCCGAGGTGGGTGAGGGAGGGATGATGCAGGGGCTGGGGCAGATGTCCAGGCTGTCAGAAGCTGTCTTTCCCTGCAGGACCTCATTTTCTAAATGTCTAAAAAGGTATTTCAATATTTCACTTTCTGTAACATTTGCAGCAACGAACTTAAACCCCCAGAGTATTTTTTTTTTTTTTTTTTTTGGCACAATAATCTTACGGTTTTGGAATCAACTCTCTGCTAATTGGATTCTGGAGAAAGTTTCAAAGATGTGCTATTTTTCCAAATTCATAGTAAGTTGACATTTTTATATGTCAGAATTTCTTCAGGAATTACATTTTTATAGTTAAATTCCTGCTCAGTTGTAGCATAAAGGTACAGTAGAATTCTAGTTCATACAATGGCGCTAATTAATGCTCCTAAGAATCAGGATATTAAATAAAAGTCAGGCTAGGCATGTAAATAATGCACTTGCTAACAAGTTTGTTTAGTCCTAAGAATAATTGGATTAAACTAGTGTAATGATGCCAAAAAGGCATAATATAGTATCATATATTATATAAGATATATGTTATGTAAGAAGATATAATGCAGAGGTATCATAATGAAAAAGAATGTGAAAAATATGAAGAAAAATAAACATATTAATGCATCATTAAAATTTTCATTGCAGTAGATAAAGCATGTTAAACATTAGGCTATAAATACATAAATTTATATAGCTTAATTTTACAAAGGAGACTGGAGAATATTGTAACTTCTAAACAGTAAACAGCAGATTTTTTTTTTTTTTAATGTCTGGTTTAATCCTGAATGATGCTAGTTAGAAATCTGTGGCAAATACAGCAAAATAGATTCAGTGGTGCTTATTATACCCTCATGATGAAATGTGCTGTATAGACAAATGTATGCTATGTCCATTCATTATATCCTGTGGACAGAATTTAATATTTCCTCCCTTTAACGTTCAGCACTAATTATCAAAATACATTTACAGAAAGAAACAGCTGTATATAGAGTTGCCTGTGGATGCAGAAAGCTACAATTCCATTTACTTTCTTATTTAGGGGGTTATAAAGGTGTAAAAATCAAAGGAAACCTCTCAACATTGGTATTATTGGACAATGAAGCTTTTTTGAAAGAGATTACAAATGATTTATAGAGGTCAGCACCAAGTAACATTTCAAAGAGAATTTAACTTTAATCAACTGTCTTAAAACTTTTCTGAAGTATAAAAAATATATGATTTTAACCAGCTATTCCCTCTTGCCAAGTCCATCGTTTACTCTCTGTTCTATATGATTGCCATATTGAATTAAACACCTTTTCACACCATTTGCTGTGCAGATGGCAAAGTGCTCTGCAAATGACAGACCTGAAACCCCAAGAGCTCTGAGCAGTGCACTGGAAATACATCACAATAAGCAGATACCTATTATCTACTCTTGACTTGGCTGTAATCTCCTCCTCCAAATCCTTGAATGCTATTCCCTTTGCTTTTCGCTCAGAATACACCATCTTTGCACCTTTTTTAGAGAGCTCTGGAGAGGAAATCTCAGTCAATTTCTAGACCACCCTCCATATAGTTCAACAGTTCAACAATTTGTACCTCTCACTGCCTGGCAGCCAGCAGTGGGTGTCTTCTTACATGCTGTCAACTGTGAACATGTTTGGCAGTGGTGTGAGAGAAAGAGCTGCTTAAAGCAGCTGTAGAGCAAGCCCTGTGATACTCTCCAAGCCCCTGGGCCGTCCATATTCTGCCAGTTGCTACTCTTGACTATGAGCGTGGGAGCAGTGGCATCACACCACCTCTCCTCCATGTGTCCTCCTGCAGCTCTGGCATTCACACTTCCTCTCCCCCCTTTCTCAGCTTTCATATTTTGGTCTCAGCTGAAACCCCTGTCACCAGATTTTTAAATGGTAATTTCCTAGCCCAATCACAAGAACTGTATTCTATCCACTCTGCTTGTTCTCCCTGTCAACCATCTTGGACAACCACTTTTTTCTCAATGACATAATATATTCTGTGTCACTTTGCCTCCTAAGTCTGAGCTGTTTCCTGTGTCTCCTCCTAGCTTTTCAGTCACTTATTACTTAGTGTGTCTGTTAAAGAGCTTTTTCTTTTCCAAATTCGTATGTGTTTTCTAGGGTTCGGTCACAACTCTTCAATCTCTATACCTTCTGAGGTTAACTTCAATTATAGATACCAGTTTAACTCTGAACTTCTTGCAGGCAATGTACTGCTTTAATTTTGTATTCCAAAAGTGTATCTTAAATTCTCTGCTTGTCTGTCTAGCATAAATAGCTAGCACTTGAGCTATCCTTCTTTATACTGACCCATTTGCCGTCCCTCACCTCTCTTCACACTTCAACTCTTACTTTGGCATCATCAGATTTTGACAAATCTCATCATCCACAAATCAAGGTTATGTTAATACTTGCAGATTTTCTGCATACTGTTTTCAACTTTAGCCTTTTATAAAATGGCAGTTTGCCATTTCCTTGCAACGCCTTTCTCAGATTTAAGAAAAGAGTAAGTTTCTGCTCCCTCCTTCAGGATGCTCCTTAAGGAATTTCATCCTGGCTTTCCTTTTGCGCATTTTCTACTGGTTATGTCTTTCGCATTATGTCAAACATACAATACTTGTTTTCATTACCAGGCCTCTCCAAATATTTCTCAATTGTATTTAAAAGGAAAACTTTGGCTACTACTCCTAAAGTTTAATTTTCTATTACCTCTTATTTTTATTGGAATAATTTATAAACATCTGGCTTCATTAACCTTTAAATCAATCTTAAAAATCCTTCTTTTTAGAGCCATCTTTAATGAACAAGGGGCTTATAAGAAAGATAGGGATAGACTTTTTAGCAGGGCCTGTGGTGATAGGACAAGGGGTAATGGTTTTAAACAAAAAGAGGGTAGATTCAGACTAGATATAAGGAATAAATTTTTACAATGAGGGTGGTGAAACACTGGAACAAGTTGTACAGAGAGGAGGTAGATGCCCCATCCCTGGAAACATTCAAGGTCAGGTTTGACAGGGCTCTGAGCAATCTGATTTAGTTGAAGATGTCCCTGCTTATTGAAGGGCAGGATTGGTCTAGATGACCTTTAAAGGTTCCTTCCAACCCAAACTATTTTATGATTCTATGATTATAGAACATGAAAATTTTATACTTCTGCTGTACCAAGATCACTGGTTTTTGTTTTCTTGTGCTCTTCCAATCGACTGTCTCAAATTGGTACCTCTTGTTATGTACTATAAGCTCTTTGAAGCTGGAATGGTCTTTCCATTTTGTTTTGGGGCAGTATGATCCTGGTCTATGACAATATTATTATTATTATTATTATTATTATTGATATAGATTTCTAAAAATAATGGCAAGAATCCAGATTTATTTATATATATTTTTTAGATATATTATTATAATAATATATGATAATATTATATCATCATATATTGTTATATTATGTGTATTAGTATATTAGTGTATTGGTATATTATATTCTATATAATCTATTACTATTATAGATTTTTTATGTATTTATATGTGATAACACATCATGTTATCACAAGGAACTGGAAGCACAAAAGTGAAAAGTGTAATGTATGCTCTGGATTTCAGAACAGAACTGAAATCTGATCTTTGCTTATGGGGAATTCTCAGAGAAAAATTATACAAGCATGTAACTGCTTATGAGCATAAGTGACTGTTTATGGGCCGTTCATGTAGGAGTGGAATACTGTGCTTTGTCCTGCAGAAGGGAATGAGCTCAAAGAAAATGCTGAGGGAGGGGGATAACTATATGAAAAGTTAAAAATATCCTGCCACCTTTTTTGCTATAGGAGAAAAAAGACCCATCAACAACACTGAAGAAAGGAAAGATCATATCTACAGATTAAAAAAAATGGAATAGACCTGAGTGAACTAAATCCACAGATAGAAGCAAAATGTCAGACCTGTTGCTATAGAAAAATAGTATAAACTTGTACAATTGAAAAAAATGCTTGCAAAAGTATTTCTGTCTCATCTAGAAAATTGACAAAATAAAAAAAACCTTCAAAATCACTCATTTGCAAGGATTTACAGTTAATATCGTATTATACCTTTCCAAGAAATCTTTTTTTGACAAAAATGGTATATGAGATGAGCATATTGAAGTTCACTCTTCTCCTCCAGTAAAAATATAGATTCTGAGAAGAATCATTAAAAAGTAATTTGAAATGTGGCTGTTTGTTTAATTATTGACTTCACGTTGAATCAAAAAAAAAAAAAAAAAAGAGAGAAATGCAGCTAAAATTTGTAGTAAAGACTAATATCTCTAGTAAATAGTCTGGAAAAGAAATTTAGAATGGCAACCACAGTAATTAGCAGTGACTTAATTTACAGCTATCGCAGCAATAAGTGAGTGAAGTACCTAGGAGGTTATTTTTATCAGACTCCCGTCTCAGTGAGACAGGTTTCCTCTTCCATTGTATGCCATCTATGAGTCCCTGTTAGGAAGAGAACAGCATAAAACTATGCAAATGTTATCTACTTTACTCATAGGAGTTTCTATGTACTTTTCTGCTGTATTCTACCAGCATGGCAGGATTCTTTTCCTAAAATAAGTCTGAGAAGATTCAATCTGAGGTCTTCTTATGCTTAATGAAACAGTCTGAATCTTCTTTGCAGGAAGTGCTGTCTCCTGGTGCCTCACATTAGGTAAGGATATAGTTGTTAGAAATGTTTTTTGTCATTTGTCTTTTTTAAAGACACTAGCAGCAGGGAAATCTTATTGGTTTCAAGCCTCCCTATTAGCTTTGTTTAAGTCCAGAAATTAATCTGAAATACTATGCACCATTTTAGAATTGAACTTGGCTAGGGATGTTAAGGATAATAGGAAGGGATTCTATAGGTATGTAGCGAGTAAAAGACAGACTAGGGACAACGTAGGCCCCCTTCGAAAGATATCTGGAGAACTGGCTACCCAGGATTTGGAGAAGGCTGAGGTTCTTAATGACTTCTTTGCCTCAGTCTTCACTGGCAAAATCTCTGACCGCAAGTTTTGGAAGGCGAACGCAGGAACTGTGAGAATGAGGACCCTAGGCCCACTGTAGGAGAGGATCTGGTTCGAGACCATCTTAAAAACCTAAATGTACACAAGTCCATGGGACCTGATGGAATCCATCCGCGGGTCCTGAAGGAGCTGGTGAATGAAGTTGCTAAGCCACTGGCCATCATATTTGAAAAATCATGGCAGTCAGGTGAAGTTCCTGACGACTGGAAAAAGGTCAATATAACCCCCATTTTCAAGAAGGGGAAAATGGATGACTCGGGGAATTACAGACCAGTCAGTCTCACCTCTGTGCCTGGCAAAATCTTGGGGCAGATTCTCCTGGAAGGCATACTAAGGCACATGAAAAACAAGGAGGTGCTTGGTGACAGCCAGCATGGCTTCAGTAAGGGGAATGAAGACAGGCTGAGAAAGTTGGGGCTGTTCAGCCTGGAGAAGAGAAGGCTGCGTGGAGACCTCATAGCAGCCTTCCAGTATCTGAAGGGGGCCTACAAGGATGCTGGGGAGGGACTCTTCATTAGGGACTGTAGTGACAGGACAAGGGGTAACAGGTTCAAACTTAAACAGGGGAAGTTTAGATTGGATATAAGGAAGAAATTTTTTACAGTGAGGGTGGTGAGTCACTGGAATGGGTTGCCCAGGGAGGTTGTGAATGCTCCATCCTTGGCGGTGTTCAAGGCCAGGTTGGATGAGGCCTTGGGTAATATGGTTTAGTGTGGGGTGTCCCTGCCCACGGCAGGGGTTTGGAACTAGATGATCTCAAGGTCCTTTCCAACCCTAACTATTCTATGATTCTATTCTATGATTCTATTCTATGATTCTATTCTATGATTACTTGCTGTCCCAACCAGAAGAAAACCTTCTTTTTTTTTAAAAAGCCCATATCTGCCCATTCTCACATTAAGCAAGACCGATTCTTATTGCATACTTTTTTCCAAGACCAGAATATAGATGTTTTCAGACATGATATACCATCCAGTTACGCTGAGGCCCAAGGAGAGGCAGCTTTGTATTGAAACAGGGCAGGTGCCACTGGGTGTGGCTTCATCCACAGAGAAAATCTAATGGACAAGCAGATTCCCCAGGAACAGCAGAAGGATACAGCCCATGACCCCCCATGAAGGCTACCCCCATGACCCACTGCTTGGCCCCTCATGCGCTCAAGACACCAGCTGTCTTCCTCTGGCTGCCAAACAGGTAAGCCTCCCCATGAGTCTCTCAGATTCTGCAACTGAAGTAGCACTGGTCAAGTAATTTACACAGTGTGGGTATGGAATTAGACACTGGTCTTAAATTACTTCTTTAAGAATGTTCGCAATAATCTGAAAAATAGTACAAGTTTTCATGTGAGATGTGCTATTACTTTTACTGAAATAAATCCATTTTGATGTCAACAAATACAAATAGTATGATTTATCTGTACCTAGACATCTACTATAGCATGAAATTAATTGTTTCCTGGAAGCATTTATTTCTTTTTACTGATTGTAGAGAAGAGGCCTAGGATGATTCCAGTATAGAAGTCCAGACAACAAATATTATACTTGGATAAATGAATCTCAGATCTGTGTGGCAGTCCACTTCATGTGTTCAGCTACAGCTCGCCTGAGACAAGCCCATTAGTCATTTACCGTAACTTGCAAACTGGTTTAGCAGTGCTTTACATCTAATCATTCAGCTCACACATCTGTGGCAGTGTTAATAATGAAGTAAAATAAAAAGAAATACTTCTTCCTCAGCCCAAGACTCCTAGCTGTATCAATAGGATCTACGCACCCAGCCAAATCTCTTATGTGAACACTGCACCAGACAGGAATTTCTGTTCACTCATGCCCAGCTCTGGAGTGGACAGCCCTCCAGTATTTACAACCAGCTATGCAGAAAAACACCTGTTTCCTCTCTTTGGGACAAGCCAGTGAGTGAATGAATGCATCATAGACACTGCTATGTAGGACCTAGGTATCTAACTAGGGAGTAGAAGAGTCTTACTATTAATTTGAACATGAATAACAGTATCATAGAACCATAGAATCATGGAATGGTTAGGGTTGGAAAGTTCCTTAAGATCATCTAGTTCCAACCCCCCTGCCACAGGCAGAGACACCTCACCCTAGACCATAAGTTTATTAGCCAGAAGCCCAGTGTTTAATACATGAACTCAAAAGCAGAATCCCCATCTGTCAGTATCTTGTATTACTGAGATGAAACAGATGGCAAAGCTAATGGAATTGAAATTAAACTTTTCAGCCTAGGTTTACACCTAACTGCATCACCTTTTATTGCCTTACTATTGGCTGCAGAAAGAAAAAGTTTGATATGTTGTAGTTGTAAAACACCTAAATGTGAAAAATGCAAAGGAATGCTACTGCATTCCTCAGGCCACAGGAGAGGATCTGTGCACCTGAGAAGATGCCTGAAATCATTGATAAGTTCACAGAATCATATAATCACTGAATGGTTTGGGTAGGAAAGGTCCTTAAAGATTATCTAGTTCCAGATCCCTGCCACAGGCAAGCACACGTTCCACTAGACCAGGTTGCTCAAAGCCCCATCCAACCGGGCTTTTCAACACATCCAGGGATGGGGCAGCCACAGCTTCTCTGGGCAACCTGTTCCAGTGTCTCACCACCCTCACAAAAGCGAATTTCTTCAACATATCTAATCTAAATCTACCCTCTTTCAGTTTAAAAAAGTTCCCCCTTGTCCTATTATTATATGCCTTTGTAAAAAGTCCCTCTCCAGATTTCTTATAGGCCACCTTTAAAGCATTGGAAGACTGTTACAAGGTCTCTCTGGAGCTTTTTCTTCTGTAGGCTGAGCAACCCAAACTCTCTCAGCCTGTCTTCATAGCAGAGGTGTTCCAGCCCTCTGAGCATCTTTGTGGCCCTCCTCTGAACTTACTTCACCAGGTCCATGTCCCTCTTGGGTTAGGGGCCCAAGACCTAGATGCAGTACTCCAGATGGGGTCTCACAAGAGTGGAGTAGATGGGGAGAATCACTTCCCTCAACCTGTTGGTCATGCTTCTTTTCATGCAGCCCAGCATAGGTTGGCTTTCTGGGGTACAGGTGCACACTGCTGGCTTATGCTGAGCTTCTCGTCAATCAACACTCCCAAGTTCTTCTCCTCAGGGCTACTTTCTATCCAGTCTCTGTTCAGACTGTAGCTGTGCTTGTGGTTGCTCTGACCCAGGTCCAGTACTTTGCACTTGGCTTTGTTGAACTTCATGAGGTTTGCACTGGCCCACCTTTCAAGTCTGTCAAGGTCCCTCTGGGTGGCATCTCTTCCTTCCAGTGTGTTTACCTCACCACCCAGCTTGGTGTCATTTGCAAACATGCTGAAGGTGCATTCATTCCCACTGTCCATGTCACCGACAAATATGTTAAACAATACCAACCCCTGAGGCCTGATGTCCACTTGGACTTAGAGCTGTTGACCCCAACTATCTGTGCCTTGGCCATAGTGCACCTACAGGTTCCTTAGATAATCTCAAAACTGATCTACAGCAGGTGGTTCTTCATTCTCCCACTCTCTCTCCTTGCCTTCTGTGTCTCAGGCAGTGTGACTGGAGCACTTGCTGGTGAAGACCGAGGCCAAAAAGTCATGGAATATCTTGGCCTCCTCCATATCCTGGGTGACCAGGTCTCCCATTTCCTTCTGGAGGGGGCCCACATTTTCCCTTATCTGTCTTTTATCCCCAGTGTACCTATGGAAGTTTTTTTGTTGCCCTTATTGTCCTTGGCCAGATTGAGTTCTGCCAGGTCTTTAGCTTTCCTAACCTGATGCCTGGCTGTTTTGACTATGTCTCTATATTCCTCTCAGGCTACCATTCTTCCTTCCACCCTCTGTAGCCCTCCTATTTATGCTCGAGCTTGTCTAGGAGCTACTTGTTCATCCATACAGGTCTCCTGGTGTTCCTACCTGATCTCCCCTTTGTCAGGATGCATCTCTCCTGAGCTTGTAGAGGCGAATCCTTAAATATTAACCAGTTTTCTTTGGCCCCTCTTCCCTCCAGGGCTCCACCCCTTAATATTCCTCCAACCAAATCCCTCAATAGGCCAAAGTCCACTCTCCTGAAGTCCTGAGTAGCAAGCTTGCTACACACCCTTCTTGCCACCCTAAACATCTCAAACTCCACCATTTCATGGTCACTGCAGCCGAGGCTGCTCTCCAGCCTCGCATTCCACACCAGCCCCTCCCTGCTGGTGAGGACAAGGTCCAGCATAGCCCCTCTCCTCGTTGGTTCTCCTATCACTTGGAGAAGCAAGTTATCATCAATACATTCCCAGAGCCTCCTGGATTGCTTGTGCCGTTGTGTTGTTCCTCCAAATGATATTGGAGGAATATGGTGGTTGATATGGTGGTTGAAGTTCCCCATAAGGACAAGACCTTGTGAATATGAGGCCACACTTATCTGTCTATGGAGGCCCTCATCCTCTTAGTCTTCCTGGTCAGGTGGCATGTAGTACACTCCCACTGCTATGTCCCTTACCCATGCCCTGCCTTTAATCCTGACCCTTAAGCTCTTTGTTAGCTCCTCATCCATCCTCAGGCAGAGCTCTGCGTACTGCAGCTCATCATTGTAGGACACCCCCTCCTCATCTCCCCAGCCTGTCTTTCCTGAAGAGCCATACATACAATACTCCAGTCGTAGGAAACATCCAACCATACCTCCATGCCTCCATGATGCCAATGAAGTTGTAGCTTTTCAGGCATGCACACACCTCTAACTCCTCTTGCTTGTTTCCCATGCTATGTGCATTGGCATAGAGGCATCTCAGTTGGGCCCCTGATGATGCTTGCTTATTGGCTGGGGTCATTGGAGTTCACAGCCTGTACTGAAGCATGAGCATTTTTTTTTTCCTCTGAGTTTGTCTACACTGAAACAGCTGCAAAATGGATAGGCACTTTCACACGTTCTTATAGCCTCAGCCATACCATTTTAAAATGATTGATTTTTCATCAGAGCTCAGCATTAAACTTGATCACAGACAACTTTAAAATAAAATAGATTTCTTTCTAAAGGGAATGAAGTTATATAAAACAAAACCAAAGCTACTTCCTTCTGCCAATATAATAAATTGTTTAATGTGTCTTACTTTGAAAAAACACCTGACATATGCATTATATTTTCAACTCCCAACAGTCTTAACAGGTAAAATTAAGTTAATAATTCCTAACAACAGGAAAATTTGAATGTTATTTGCAAAGTGTCCTTACCTAATTCTTAAAAACATATTGTCCTGGGTTCAGCAGTAGCAGTCATTTTTTCTCCTTCTTAGTAGCTGGTGCAGCGCTGTGTTTTTGACTTTCGGCCTGGGAACAGCGCTGATAACACCGATGTTTTTAGTTACTGCTCAAATGTTTACTCTGACCAAGGACTTTGTGAGCCTCATGCTCTGCCAGGGAGGAGGGGAAGCTGGGAGGAAGCAGGGACAGGACACCTGACCCAAACTAGCCAAAGAGGTATTCTACACCACAGAACATCATGCCCGGGATGTAACTGGGAGTGACCCGGAAGGGCGAGTTCACTGCCGGGGTCCGGCTTCGTATCGGTCGGCAGATGGTATTGTATTCTCTTCCCTTGTTATTTCCTTTATCATTATTATTATTGGTGGCAGCAGCCGTGATTTGTGTTATACTTTAGGTACTGGGCTGTTCTTATCTCAACCTGTGGGAGTTGCATTCTTTTGATTCTCCTCCCCATCCCTCCGGGAGCAGGGGTAGGAAAGGGGGGGAGTGAGCGAGGACTGTGTGGCTGATTTACAACTGGGCTTAAACCATGACATATATATATAGATTAAAAATTAATTTGTGCCATAGAGATAAAACATGCAAATTTTGAGACTGATATTTCTTACCTTGCAGTGAGAATTACATGTTTCTTTATAGAAACTGAACACAATATTAATTTCAATCAATTAGGAAGAGCTTTGTATTGAAGTTCATTGTTTTTAAAGATTTTGAATACTTTACCTGTAGTACAATCAGATCTTCAACATTATGGGCACCACATAAAACTTAAACATAATAATATAATTCTCAATTTAGAATTAATTTTGTAGATCATGACAGAACATGAGATTTTTTTATAAGTATGATCTACTGTAGGGTAGGTACTGTAGGCCCCAGGGTCCTAATCCCATTTTACAAGAGAATTTGTAAGAAGAAACATTTTGTAAGAAGAAACAGCAAGATACTGTTACAAGGGACATGCCAACACAAGATAATGTGACTTATGCTCAATATTATCAGACTGGCAGAGTTTGGACAGATGTTACTATTTGTCAAAACCACAGAGTAAAATAGCAGAACTTTTTAATCAAATAAGGATATTTGCACTTTCTTTCAAGAGAGTTACCACGTACAACTCTCTACCACAGCTTATCATGGAGACAGAAGGACAAAGACAGAATCACCACTACTCAAGAGACATCTCAGAAAAACTTGTGTCACGTCATAGGATATTCCATCTGCTAGGACAAAGTGGAACATAAATAACAAGCTAGACCTTGGACTGTTTCTACAAGATGGAAATACAGGAGCAACCACCAGCTCTCCATACACTGCGGAGAGAGAGAGAGATATGTCCCTCAGTGGATGTCATCTGGCACCTCACGTCTGTTGGCTGTGCTGTCTCTCTCTTGCCTACCAGGAATCCAGAAGGAACTAAAGCTGCTTAATTCCTAAATAGATTTCTTGATGGAAAATAAACAAAATGCAGCCAAGAACAATGTCTCCCTTGGTCTCCCCCTCACTGTTTGTTTAATGCCTGTTTTGCACATGCACGTATTCTGGTCTTCCAAGGATTTGGCTTAGAAACTTTCAAAGGATAAAGAATACCCAAGATACTATAAAAAATCCACCACTTTACATTAACAGTCTCCAAGAGAATTTAGTATGTGTTCTCTTAATTGAAGAAAACCTGGAATGATCAATTCAAATGAAAAAAATTCCACCATGTATGTGCAATATGTAGGGCAGTTATTTTATATTATTTTCACATACTTGTACTTATTGTCTGTATTTGTAGAAGGAAATGTGGATTTAATATATGTTTTATATTTTAAAATTTATGTCATATGATTATATATGTTTTATACTTTGCAGTAATTACCCAATGGAGTTAGAGATGTAAGAACAGTGCAAACGCTAACTTACAAGAATTTTCCCCCTCCAATAGTAAGATATCAGTTAGACAGACTTGTTTCTGTGTGCAGACAAATATTTTAATGTTCTGTGGAACTGCTGCTTGATTTTTTTACTTAGCATTAGCTCTTTTTCTCAAAAAAAAAAAAAAAAAAAAAGTCTTTATTTCTTATCTGCAGCATTATCTCTTTGTTAGTAGCTATTCTACAGAGGTAGAATAAAAAACCAAAACCAAAACTGACCCCAAAACAACTCAACAAATATCTCTCTCTATTTCTGAGTTTCAATCAGGTGAAGTATGGAAAACTTAGTAACTTGAAAGTAGGCATTTTTGTAAATGGGTAAGATATTTCATTGCTATATAAACCTTGAGATTTAAAGCATTGCATCCTTCTACTTTTATAATTAAAATCCTTTTGAATTTCAGAAGTGTAAAATGCTGAAATTCTCACAAACATCCTCACAATAGGAGTAGTAGTGGCTCTTTTGGAAAATTTGGATTCCTTTTTTAAAAGACCATTCTTGAGTACTGATAAAGCAGTGTGGTTTTCCTGATAAAAAAAAAAAAAATAAATTTTTTTGCAATAATAGTTTACTACGTAAACTTCACATATGTTTCTGCACTCTAGTTTTTTGTGTGTGAATTACAATTTTACTGTGCTTTATTATTCTGCCAAAAACTCAAAGAAGGATGAAAAAACTGTCACAAAACTAAGTAGTTCCTCGAACGCATAGTCTGATTTTGCTATGAATCCGGAAATAAACATATTTGTTTCTTTTAACTACTGCTATTTAGTGGAAAGAAGGGCATCATATATTTAACAAGTAACTAAAAGTCAGATGAAGCAAACTTGGCTGCCTCAGTACACATGCACAAACAACTGGAAACAATCCGATTGGGGGAGGAAAACACAAATGAAAAAGAAAAATACTATAATAATGGTCTTACACTGAAGCAACAATTCTATCCAGCATATAGATTTGAACAACTTCCTGGGAAGAAGGTGTGTCCTAAGGCTTGAATCTGACATATGACTTTTTTTCCAGCCTTAGATAATTTTATTTCATCTCCCTGTGTTGTTTGCTTGTTTTTGTATTCAACAAAGCTAACATCAGTTTTTTATAAAATGCATGATGGATCAGAAAATGGAAAAAGTGCTTTGGGCTGGACTGTTTTCGTAAGTCAGGAAGAACCCAATCCCTTTCCAAAACAAGTTCTTTATTTCATGTTTTATGGAAGATGCATTCTCCTTTCCTTTTTTCTTTTTTTCATGTTTATAGAACAAGGCATTTGAATTGTATTTCAGTCTCATCATTCTTTGTTTTATAAAATACAAAATAAATTAAATTACAATTAAATTCTTCCTGTATAGTTTCTAACTACATATCAGAGACAAGTCTGCCTATAGCAGTGGAAAAGGGGAGGAGGGGAGTACAAAACAAAACAGTTAAAAGGGTTAATTTACCTCTCATTTGGATTTGAAAACAGAAATACTACAGGTGCTGCTGTTATTGACTAATCTTAGGTATTCTGTCTGTCCCTTAGCTCCTGCACATCTGAGTAACGCATGACCTATTTAAACAGAACATTGAAGTTAAAGGCCTTCTTTCACTTCCCAGTCTCCCTCTCACGAAGTTAAACCTGTCTTGCTACAGCCTTGTTATTAAGAGTTTCTCATGCTCCATTCATCTCTTCGAAGCCTAGCTCTGGCCAATAGCTGATGTTCAGTAAGCAAGGTGGTAGCGAAGCATCTGTTGCAGCCTGTTGTCCCAGTAAACAGAACACATGGTTGCTTTAGTCCTCTAAAGGAGGACCAGGGCTACCTAAAGCATGTATCTTTTTTTCCTCCTCTCTGATAAGGATTCAGTCATCTGGGAAATTTTGCCAAGGAACTGACTTATCGAAATATAGGAAGCTGTTAGCAGAAGCTGGGAGGCAGCCAAACTGGTTGACATTCAGCTGTGATAAAAAGTGAAAGCAACATGTAATTCAAATACCAGAAAAAGGCAGAAAAAATTGTTCTATCACTGGTGCTTGTTCTTCGAGAACTTGTCATGAATGTTCTTCATGTCGTGAGCAATCTTCATCTTGAACATCATTACAGTTACAAAGTTAAAGTTTATGATGGTTTTCAGACATGTCAGTCTCTTGAAAAATGCTTCAGGCTACTAAATATTCATTCAACTAGAGAACTGAATGATTAATGGAAATGCTTAAGAGTAAGAAAAAAGTAGTGCTCATTTGTGATATCCTCTATTATTACGACAGTGGAAAAAGAACTCTGGCAAGGTCCAAATCCAAGCAGAATTAAATTTCCAGATTGAGTTGAGGAAAGTAGACATGGTTCTTCAGTTGGAAATGAACCAGACGTGATTCTTCTGTTAGGCATCTATTAAGAGTTAAAAATATATGCCTAGGAACATTTTGACAGCCTTTTTAACATTGAAACTAAATGTTACTTTTTCATCCTGTTTTATTAACATAATGGCAATAGCACTAACATATGGCAAGATGGCAAGTGGTAGAACTTCAAAGGTGTAGTTTTCACTAAGCAAATGGTCTCATTAAGAAGAAATTCACCTCCAGCATTAAGGCATTTGAAACAATGTGTACTGCCGATACATGTAGAACTGACTTCTGAGGTGCTGGGTTTGAATCTTGGGCCGCCAGATTTATACTTAAAATGAGGAACTTCAGTTCATGTTCTGTCTGGTTTCATGTCAGGGCAAGGTCTGTATGTGCCCCAAATGCATGTTACCTCCCTTCCACAAGGGGGTTCCCTAGAAGCACCGGCTAGCAGGAAGCTGGGCTTGCTCTGGACTGGTCTAAAAGTGTCCATCAACATATCAGGGCACTAATATGACCTGCAAACTAGATACAGTATAAAAGTCTCCCACTTTGCCTTACCAAGAAAAATTGCATTTAACAGATATCAAAGCTATTTACAAAGTGAGGAAGCTCGATACATCAGGCTGCTCCTCTCCTTTCTAATTTGGGATTAATATGAGAAAGCAGGAGAGCTGTTCTAAATTATATTCCCAGGGCTCCTTTTTCCTGGAGGCTGAACCAAAACATACATTACAATCCTTTCTAGTCTTTGTGCTGAGATCTAACGCTTACCTGAATACCATAGAGCTACCTATAATCCCACAAAATACCGTATTTACAAATGGAATTGTGACTTGCAACTTGGAGATAGCTCATGGCCACTTTTCTCTGGTTACTTGAGACTGGAGAAGCAGAATCCCCAGTGTATTTTCCATGCCACCAGCACAGATTGCTCATCCAGATATAACAATGACAATCAAAGTAGTCTCATGAAACTGACTCAGCTGGTTGTGTTTTCACCCACTTATTCCAAAATGTCTAAAAGTGCAGACACAGTGGGGCACAGCCCACTTGAGATTATAACAAATTGGTGTTAGCTTGCAAGCAAAAAAACAGTAAAGACAGGAAAGTGAGAAAGCTGGCTAAAGTTTTCATTGTTATGTTTTTAGTTAAGGGACAGGTCTATATTTGTTACAAAATTATTAGAGTTGAGTGCAGTTTTGTCCTAACCAAAATAGTGCAATCAGTACAGACAGGAGAGTGGAAGCTGCTGTATTGTTGTAACAGTTCTACCACAATTATCAAATGTGAATAAGTTATGCCAGTAGAAATGGTTTTATATCAGTTCACCTGTATCCGTTCCAGAGCCTGTACCTTTTTTAACCTTACCAAATTCAATCTGATACAGTTAAAGTGGTGCAAACATTACACGTAAACAAACTGCTTGAATTCTGTAAGTGGAATTATGACTCACCAACTTCAATTTGATAAGGAATACCCAACTGTGCTGGTTTTCCCATTCATCAGATAGATAGGATTAACAGTGTTTACTTACTTTATAGCAGTGCAGGGAAGATTAATTACTGTCTGTATGTTTTCAATCTTTCGAGGATGAAAAGCGCTACACAGACACTAACTACCACAAAAGAAGCTGTAATGACCTACAGAACAAGGTACTGCTTAGCTGTGTGATGCTTTCCATTGGAACTGTATAGTCACAGGCATTAATCCCTTCCTGAAACCTAGAAAGTAAATAGTTAAACATATTTATAAATAGGAGTACTGAAATGCATTAAAAAAATCAGATGCTTCTAACAGTTTCACCTTCATATTACTAAACAGTTGAATTTTTCTGTGAGATAAAAATTGGGTTTAAGACACTCGGATTTTAACAGATCATCTGAACTGCTGAAATGGATGTTCAGTAAGGCTTCATGTGTAACAAAAGACCTGTTTTTGTCCCAACTTTCATTGAAAGCACTTCGACTTCAAACTTCTACATCTTGGGTTTTTTTTCTTTTCTTTTCTTCTTTTTTTTTTCTGCCATACTTTTATTTAGTTCTTCCTAACTAAATTTTCAAAGTTTTATTTCTGGAGTAGTGAAACAGAGAAGAATTAAGGAATCCCTTTAGTGTTGGCAATTCCTTGCCTAACCAAGATGGGCAGGCAGTAAAAGAGGTGCAAATAGTTAAATTGTTTTCCAAATGGCATAATCAGGCTTTGAATATAACCCCCTGCAATATATATAAGTTTATGTGTGTCCAAGGCATGGGTACCAGAAACTTTTTCTTACAATACTTTGTCAGAGTGCAAACGATTCTGCAGTAAATCAGGGTGTATGCACAGAGAAGGGGATGTGCCCTAAATATATGTGGAGATGGACATTGCTTTTCCCCAAACCCTTGAAGCCTCCTGCCCATCTCTGGGTATTTTTTGCAACAGGCAACATTTGGCTGCAGTTTTGAGTCTGTTTGCAGCTTTCTGAACACCCTGGGTATACTAGCCTTTGGCCGGGCACATGGCAGAATTAAGCTGTGAGATTTTTCTAAGCTAATCCCTAAATTAAAACCTCTTATGGTAAAGCATAAAGGTGAAACTACTGAACAATGACAGATTAATACCTAAAAACCTCTGTCTGATTTCCTTTATCTGGTTGAAAACCATACCTGGCCCTTGAAAAGACAAACTAGTGATGACCCACCCAGCCCTCCAGGTTTCTTTGGACCCTGTCAAAACCCATATTTGGAAGTAAATTTTTAAACTTAGGAAATAAACAATGGACTTCATTTGCAGGATCCCCTTGAAGTTGTTAAAAAAGATTGAAATTATGTGAGCAGATGGCTTCAGGGAGGTAACCATAAAAATGGCTGAAGCTGAACATGTTTAAAACTGGAGAGGAAGATGCCCTCAGAGATAACTATAGAGCTTGGAAACTCCAGCTTATAGAACAAATGCTTATGTCTCTCATTTTTCATTTTCCCACTGTCCTGCTGTAATGTCGCCCAGAGATTCAGATTCCTTTCAGCTACATAGGATTTAAAACAGTTAAAAGTGGGAAAACAGAGAAAGAAGAAAAAATTCATTTGCAACATTCAGATGCAGGTTTTTAGCTCCAAAACATAAACTAACTGCAGTCTTCCTTCTGTGCAATTATTTTTTAAAGAAGAAAACCACCAACAAAGAAACCCCACCACCAAAACTTTAGTCATGCCAAAGTGAGGATATAACTTTTAGAACCTTCATAAAGCTGTTTTGCTGGGTTCATAGGAAAGTGCATTGCAGGCATATTGCATAGTCCTAGTCTAATGAAAAATTATTTCATTAAAAAACTGCTGCATAGGTGTTTTCTTCCACTAAACTACACACAATATTTTAAGTTATCTTTTACTTTTTCCCTTTGGACTTTAACGCTTACAAATGGAGTTTCATGCTTCATGAAACAAAGATTCTCAAGCTGCTTAGGAAACCACAAGAAACAGGACAGGAAGATGCCAGCCTGAATCTGAAATCCCGGGCAAAACCACATCAGTCTGGGACTCTGCTTGCAATACCCCCAGTTCCTACCCCACACATGAGAGGAATAGCAACTTTTATGATTTCATTGTGAGATTATGGACAAATGTACCTATCCCTGGCTCTGGGAGTCCTCTGCTGTCTGCCTACTACAGAAAAGATTGGTTCTTTCACACTCTTTTCAGGCATCCTATTATTCTTTTTAAGCTGTCCTAATTTTTTTGGGACAGTTTTTATATTTCTTGTATTCAGCTGAACAGTACTTGTCCTGGCTGCATAGTCAATGTAGTCTATCCCCTATGAGTAAAATTTTAGCCCAGGAATGGCTTCATTTGAGAACATAACAAAGAGGTCTCCTAAGAAAAATATGAATAAAAAAAAATATTTCTGCCCCACTGAGCAGACCATCACAGACCCTGAGGGCAGTGCACAATTGCTATGTTGATTCATGGAGAAGCAAGAGAATTTATATTGTCTTGCGGGAATGAACCTCTAGTCTCCTAACATGCGCATAACACATGCTCACCCCTTTCCTATTCAATCCACTGCCTCTTTTTTCTTGGAATGAATACTGAGTAGCAACTTGATTTGCATGTTTTGTTTCCTATTAAGATAAAATAATGATAAAAAAATTCTCTGATTTATTTAGAGTAAGGAAAAATACAACTTCCTCACAGAACAACAAAGTCTTGCATTAATATTATCCTTTAAATATGTAACTGTGTTCTATAGTCAAGCACAGCCCGTACTACTGAGTTGCTTTATATGGCTTAACATTAGAGATACTGAGATCGTTGATAGCCGAACCCTTGCACTTCTAAGCTCATGAGGGACCACTCTGGAGCCAAGCTAACAGGGTAATTCAGAAATTATTTCAAGATGAGGAGTAATTAAATTCACAGTGCTGGATAATGTAAGAGACAGAACTGAGCAATTATGCAGACAGAGCAAAAATAATTTTTCACACAGACGCAAAGAATTCACCTGAAGATATACAAAAAGCATTAAGATCACACAGAAGATATATGTTTGAAATAACATGAAGTTGTTACATACATTGCTGTGAAGGATTTCTTATGAGCTGTATATTATGGGTATACTATGGCTTGCACATTTTAGGAAAAATCTGTCAATGGTTTATCTTGAGAGTGTGAAATTTTGTCCAAGCGCTGGCTTAATGCCTGGGTTCTGGAAAGCTGCTCCTAGCTTAACTATGCTGAGGATAAAATATGGACCAGACATTGCTTAGGCTGTTCTCCACAGTATTTCTCCTGGCTCCACCCTATCAGCATAAACATAACCATGTAATCATTCTCCCTCATAAAAGTAATTATTTTTATTTATAGAGACAGCAATGTGACAGAAATCAAACTGGAGTCTTTTCCTTAGTGACACCTTATATCTATCTTCCCATAGGAGTTATTCCTCCTCTAAGAGGTCTGCTGAATTCATATTATTAAAATTGTCCTCTTCCAAAAAGGTCTCAAATAACCCTTTGTATCAATACTGTTTCTTTTTTTTTACTTTTGCTACAGTTTTATGCATGGCTGAAACTGAGCTGTGGACAGCTTCTCCAGAAATCTGTAGCTTCCCATCTTTTGTGTTCAGATCATGTGACACAGGGGGCAATGGCATAGGACACACCTCAAGTGACAATATATGGCCTACCATAACTGTCACATTGGGCAAATGCACTGGTGATAAAGTCCAACAAATTTTGTTAAAGAAAGAAATAAATTAATCAAACTATAATCACAATCTTGCTACTTAAATATATCTGTGTCTATAGCAGTGTTGTACAAGCCATAGGTTTTAGGATTTTCATCTTCATTTCTGAGAAAACAGAGATTCTTTCCTGTGCCCAGCACCAAACCCAGAATTAATCAGGCTTTCACAAACTACAGTATAAATCTTGCATTAAACATGACTGATTTTCTGTCTTACTTCAATAGTAGAGATTTCTGGAGATTTCAGTAGGAGTCTGCAGCACACATCAAAACATACATATCTACTTGTCTGTATTCCCACAGCCTTGCTTAATTCCCATTGAGTGACTAGAAACATTCTGGTTGACTTAAATAGCTTTTTGATCCATATCAGTCTCCTCTGGAGCTGCCAAATTCTGCTGAATGAGAACTAACCCCGAATGAGTTATCACTGCATGCGTCTATTTCTTTGCTTCATGAAACTTTTTTCCCCTGCCAGCACCATTAACTTTTTGAAATGGTACTAAGAGCAATTTTGCTAAACATAAACCTTAATTTTTAATTCTCTCTACAGCCATCCAATTCCAGACAAATTGTTTTTGATTAAAATGATGGGACATTTTGTATAAGAAGATCCATTAAAGAAATACTATACATTCACAAATTCCTCAGTACCTTCTAGTTAACATTATTTTTCTTAATGCTGGGCTTTTTCCTCTCAGACAGAACAAAATATTAGATTGCTAAGAATAATGACCACCTGCCTACTACTTCCGTGTACAAATATAGTAGGAATTGGCCCAAACCAGTCTGTACACCGTGCTGTGCCTGTGAAAGAAAATCTACTTCATAAAAATTGGACCTTTTCTATTTTGAAGAAGAACTGAAAGAAATCTATTATTACCACTTGACTGTTACAAAAACATTACAATCAAGAAATAAAGAGCCAAGAAAATTAGTTTCTGTATTGAATACAGATTGGCCTTTGTGCTTAGTTTAGTCTGCTTTCTCTGAGCAGAAATTTGCCACATTTTGAGGCATTTCGTAGTCTGCCATGACATGGAAAATGACAGATAATTTTATTCTATCAGATGCTAGCAAAAGAAACAGTTCTAGAAGATTATCATTAATGTTGTAATCCCTAAACCAATCCCTCAGTTTTCAAACAATACATTAATCATATTTGGTAATGTGTTAATATTTTAATATCATAAATTTTATCTATTCAATATTATCTCCCCTTCTAATAGCAAATTTTATGTCTATTACAGTCTTTCCTAAAGTCTTTGATGCTAGAATCCTTTAAATAACAAAAGGATTTTTCAACCCATGGCAGGGGGGTTGGAATTAGCTGATCTTTAAGGTCCTTTCCAACTCTAATCATTCTATGATTCTGTGAACATATTTTAATGAAAAACCTTCAGAAAATTGCGGCATCCTATAACTGTTGATGATCTACTCTGTCTAGGCCAAGATAATGTCACATTTGCATCCCATTGGGTGCTATTGTTGGTTTTCATGCAGGATATCTTATTTCTTCCAAAGATGGATCATTCATGCAATGAAAACATGAACTATGTTACTAGTTCAGTTATGAAAAGCTTGCTATTTTTTTTTTTCCTTTTGTACGTTATCTGTGAACCTGTAGTTTATTGCAAGTAAAATAATTTCTTTCTTAAATTCTTTTTCCTCTGAGGCACGGTTAAATTGTGTCATTTTGTACTAGTTCATAGTTGCATTGCACTTGGAACCACAGGGCTGTGTTGACAAAGTAGTTGTAAATGAGAGGGAAGAGTTTTCCACTCTCCTACAAGCATGCAGATGCTTGATGTACCACAAACATAAAAAGCAGCAACTCCAATTCAAATGGGAATAGTAATAAATCTAGTAGATACAGATACCCAGCCAAGTGAAGTTTTCCAACTGGAAAAGTTGCTTATGAAATTTTACATTTTTCTATTTATCCTGTTTGAAGTGAATATTTTATTTTGAAGTAATATTTTTAGAATGTAAGAAAATTATTTTCAATTATAAACAAGCAAAAAAAAATCTATTTTGTATTTTTAGAGTTTGGTTTTACCTTTTGCCTTATTTTTCTTCATTTTACTGGGGAAAAAAAAAAGTAAAATAATAGAGGGTGAAAAAAAGCACTATCATACAATCTGTTTATATTTTTTAAAAAAACTGTTTTCTGGGTCAACCTAGCTGGAAGCTAAGAAGTGTGGAAAGTAGCTCTTTTCATGTTTTTCTCTTTGCCTTGCCCCCTTCAACACTCTTGTTTGATGGCAACTGGCTTTTGGAAAAGAATTAAAGCTGGGAGGTGATATCCATAGTGTAGATACTTATAACATTGCCTGGAATCCCTTATGACAACATTTTTAAATGGGAAATACCAAGAAACACAGCAATGCTCAGCAGTCATTGACATTCCTGGGCAGAATATCTGCCTGAAAGCTAAAGTATGTGTATCAGCAAATGATAGCTGGTAAGAGTTGTCATAAGCTTCTTTGAAGTCATCTATAGTCAAGCAAATGACTATGATAGTCTGCTAAATTATACTTATATGCACTAAGCTGTACATAAAAAATACTATTGTTTTAAGGACAGAAGGCAGCAACAGGTAGGTGTTGCTTTATTTTGTATGTACATATAATGGACACTTCATGAAAATTTGGTCCACCAATTGAGAAAGCTTAAACTTGGGCCCTGTTTTCACCTCACAATTCTAAAAAAGTGTGATGTTAGATGCCATATTTCGTTTGTTTAGGTTATAAATGTTAGTCAAGAATAAGCTAAGGCAAACAATAGGCTAGTTTTAGAGCTGTGTGATGTTTTTCAACATATAAAATTGTTAATTGCATACATATTATATACTGTAAAGCAGAGTTGCTTCTAGAGAATCTCCAGTTTCTGTCTCAATATACCAAAGTACGCTGAGGCATGCTTTTAGGATAAAATGCATAGTGACGAACAATTGCAACCTGCAATACACAGATCAACACTTTCCAGCCAAGCTACCTCCTGCAACTACCAGAAAATGTGTATCAGTCCCCTGTGTCCTTCCAGAGCACAGAAGAGAAAGCCAAAACCTTGTAGTCCATTAGGAATACAAATTCAATATATTCCTCCTAATTACTTTTTAATTTCCATCTCATCCATGTATAGTAGCTGCAGAAGGAAAAAGACTTCTATTCCTTATTCTGCCACTGCCTTGCTTATTTGACTTTAGTCATATTACAATTTCTTTATTCCTTAATTGATTCTTCTGCATCATGTGCATAATTAAAACTACTTTCCTTTTAGGTATTAAGTGGACCTGAGCTTACCTTTTACAGTCTGGGAGAATTTTTTTAAAGAAGAAGCTCAAAATTAGTTTTTTTTTGTTTTTTTTTTTTTTTTGGTTTTTTTTTGTTTTTTTTTTTTAATTTTGTAGTAGTATTTTACAGTCCTGAGCTCAATTAATTCACTAGATTGTGTAGTTTTAACCACTGGATACAAGTTACTTGTAAATTTTCAATTCTAACATAATTTAGATTAAACTTTCTTTTTAATACAAAAAATATTTTTGTCCTTCTGTTCAGCCAATAAAAAGAAGGACCACACAGTCTAAGGAAGAGTTTCTTTCTTTCTTGACACTATGTAGAACCTTGCTCTGACTTTTGAAAAAAGGGCTTAATTCAGAAGTTTTATATAAGATAAGTAGGATTGCAGTATATAGGTCAAAGTGTTCTGAATCATCCTGGAAATTAAGACAAAGGAAATCAATGACCATCATAGGTGTAATTCATATAGAGAAAAAATCTTTTTTTTCCATACACTGGATCTTTATCAACAAATCTGTTGGCTTCTATGTGATCATCTATAGACTAAGGAAACAGTGCTGTGGAAATTTTATTGTGCCTTATTGTTCAGTCTTGCTCTAAATACAAACAGACAAAATATCCCCAATTGACCGTGATTTGAAAAGAAATAGGCAAATACAAAGAGCAAGAAGACAAATATAATATGTAGGCACTAAATACAAATATATATAGAAATTAGGTAGATTCTGTGTGCTACACCAAATAGTAAGACAGATGAATGACTAGCACAGTTATTGTTACTTAGACTTAACACTTACACTAAATTTCACTTTGAAATGCTAAGCCTGTCATTTCTCTTGTGGATAAATTATACCTTATTGTCAGTTCTGTGTTTGTGGCAGTGTAGAAGCAGCCTTCAAGGGAAAATACAATTTCAGATGTCCTGTATGTACAACAAAACATAAATCAAATCTCTCTTGATTCTCTTGTTCTATCTCGTTGTGGGCCTCTGAAAAGCAGTGGTATCTCTTGTCAAGGTAAGTCACCTCTGCTACTCAGCCTTCATCTTTGTGAAAGCAGTCAAAGAATATCCAAGAATTAACTCCAGAAGACTGTTCAGCAGACAGGAATGCAATATTGGTACTTCTGTTCATGTGCTTATTTATCAGCTGACAGAATATTTACTAAATGTAAACAAAGTATGTTGTGTAATAAATATGAAGTCGTGCACTGGTCAAAAAGGAGAATTAATGAAAGGGATAATAACAGTTTCACAGGTATATGCTCCGAATTATGGTAGCCACGAAATCTGAAACTATAAGAAAAACTGTTTGGAAATAGTAGGATATATATTTTCAGTAACTGTTGAAAAATCTGTGACAGGATATTGCTGAAAAGTAGCTTCTGAAGAATGGGCACTGCTCACATAATTCAGTTATATTCTCTGAACTATGCTGGAATGTCTATCAGGAATCATAGGCAATACCTTACACCTTCATCACTTGGCATTCACAACAAAAGGAACACATTCTGCAAATGAGCCGCTAACTGAAAATACCTACTCAAGCCTGTTAGCAAAAAAAAGCCTCCGACAGATAAATTTACACAAATTTAATCTGATTTTTAAATAGTTACCCTCACCAATGAGAAGGTATTTAACCTACTTAAAATATGTCAGTTATCAAAGCAAATCAACATATTTCAGGGAACAGTGTTAGTTTTTCTTGTCATCATAGTAATATATTGTTGTTCCTTTAAGCTTCAGAGCATTGCCTAAACCAGAACCTCATGCAACAACCTTGTTAGATCTCCCAAACTGTCAAAGTGAAAAAGATTTCTTCTATCTGTTGATACAGATAACTTATTATAGTTACTGTTCTGTATCTCTGATTCTATCTTGTAGAAGTGAATGGAACATAGTACAAAACAGAGGCTTTGTTGCTATACTACAGACAAATTACTTTCAGCAATAGTGAGGTCACATAAGAATTCTGCGGGCTTAGTTTAAACATTAATTATTTACTAGTACAAGTGTTAAACTTGCATTTCTCAGGGCTTCATGGTAAAACTCATGTTTAGTCTGATCTGAGCTGCTTGAGCATTTTGAGAGTGATAAATATGATCTTGCTTACAAATGAAATGTTTAATGCTGCTAGATTAGTACAACCGCAAGCTTGATCCATATAATGTGCTGAAACTTTCTAGAAACTCAAAACCCAATTAGACAGTGCTGCTTGAAGGTGTGGCTTCTATTGACAGCGCTACCTCTAAATCTATCAGATGAGTTATTTAATCTCTATACGTATCATTTCCTCATTCTTTAGAAAAAGGATACTATCGTCTCCCATCCTGTTGAAAGGATTTCAGATTTGAGAATGAAAGATTCTGTGTAGACAAAAAGCAATTGTTAATCATGGCTATCAGTTTAAGAGTTTCATATGACTGAAGTGGAATATCACTATGTCTGCTCCATTGTATCAGCGCATGCCTGTTAAAACTGTTATATAATCTGTTATTGTGATAATTTGATATCTGTCTTGTGACACAAGTTGAAAACATGAAGGAACTCATGTTACAATGTGTACCGTGGAATTAATTTTCTCAACACCCTTATCTAAAGTAGCCTCATAAGATAGCCTGTATCTGAAATAGCCTATACCTGCAAGAATACATTCAAGCCTGGATATAGGCTAATCTATCTATTAAATATCCTTGGTGTTGAAAAGCAAGGGGAGTTCTGGCAAGAGTGAAATGAGAGGATATTAAAAAAAACCCCAAACCCCCCAAACCCAACCATCATCCTTGAGTGGTCCCTAGTTCATGTTTGGCTATTTCCTGAGTTCAGGTCCATGCAGTGCTTGTGGTTGACTCTTGAGGTTATAAGACAAAATTTTCAAAAACTTATTACTCTCCGTATCAACAAAAAAGACTGAAACTTAAAACCATTATTTTCCAGGAACATTTATAAGCCCATTTGAAAATCTGATGGGGAGCTTAGCTTGCAAATATTTTTTCTAGGTTTTGGCATGCTGCAAAGGTTGATGTTCCTGTACGGAGATTTGAGCCATGCCACATGCTTGTTATATCACTGCTGACTTGCACTGAAAACAATGTGGTGCCTTTCTGGACAACTACTCTCAGAACAATCACATATTCCCTCTCTTCAATGCAACCAAACTGGGTGTTCTACCAGAAAATTGGCATGCACCCCATCACAGTGTGACTGAGATGCTCTCAGACATATCAGCAGTTGCCTCCTAGACAATAAATGATCCACAGTAACAGCAATAGTATGACTGCCTTTGTCAAAATATTGGGTCACTAATTGGTAACAGTCAGAAATGGCCAGCTGATGAATAACTTTTTTCTCAATGTCAGTAATAACATTTAAACTGCAGAATTCTATTTGCTCTGAAAAAAACAATGACCCTGAACAGAGTGTCGTGGTTTAAGCCCCGGCTGTAAATTAGAACCACGCAGTCTACTTCCCCCCCCCACTCCCCAGAGGGATGGGGAGGAGAATCGAAAGAATGTAACTCCCACGGGTTGAAATAAGAACAGTCCAGTAACTCAGGTATAACACAAATCACTACTGCTGCCACCAATAATAATAATGATAAGAGAAATAACAAGGGAAGAAAATATGATACCGCTCGCCGGAAAAGAGCCCGACCGAAAAGAGGACGTGCCCTTCCGGGTAGCTCCCAGTTACATCCCCGGGCATGACGTGCTGTGGTATGGAATACCTCTTTGGCTAGTTTGGGTCAGGCGTCCTGTCCCTGCTTCCTCCCGGCCCCTCCTCCTCCCTGGCAGAGCATGAGACTCACAAAGTCTTTGGTCAGTCTAAACATCAGTTGTTATCAGCTTTGTTCCGAGGCTGAAAGTCAAAAACACAGTGCTGCAACAGCTACTAAAAAGGAGAAAAACTGACTGCTACTGCTGAACCCAGGACAGTATCCACCCCTTATTCCATACCATTCACGTCATGCTCAGATCCCACATTTTCCATATACCCTTTACACAGACTAGAAACAGATTGTGGCTTGTGGAAAGGAGGAGGACTTGCAGAAATTGAAAGGAAGCATGAGGTGGACAACTTCATGGGCTCAGTTTCATTCCACATTTGATCATAATACAGCATCTCTGGAGTTGTTCCAGCACACTGTATTATTTTGATAGTTTTAACTACAATCACAAAGTAATTAAAAGTCTGATATTACTCAGAAAGACCAACCACCTCTCTTCCCAACCACAAGACCTAAACATGGAGTAGACATTTTCAAAAAGGAGATCTGTTACTCAGTTGTTCTCATCACTCAGTATAAAACCTTCACAGACTTTACGCAAAAATCACGTCATATTTCTGCACCTGGACTTGCCAAAAGACATTAAAATATCAGAAGTCAAATTTTGTTCTACATATATCCATGTATCTATATGAGACAGAAATTCTTGCTCCTGCTTTCATTGCTGCAACCACCCCCACAGGGCATTTGCCACCATCCATGAGTCAGTATAGAGATAAAGTACTGGCCACTTTTCTCGTTCAGCAATGTCCAAGGCCAGCTGGATGGCTTTCACCTCGGCAAACTGACTCGATTCACCCTCCCCTTCAGCAGTTTCTGCAACTTGTCTTTGAGGACTCCATACAGCTGCCTTCCATCTCCGATGCTTTCCCACAATACGGCAGGACCCATCAGTAAACAAGGCATACTGCTTTTCACTTTCTGACAGTTTATTATATGGTGGGGCCTCTTCAGCACGCATCACCTCCTCTTCTGGTGACATTCCAAAATCTTTGCCCTCTGGCCAGTCCATGATGACTTCTAGAATGCCTGGACGACTGGGATTTCCTATTCGAGCTCGTTGTGTAATTAATGCAGCCCATTTACTCCATGTCGCATCGGTTGCATGATGTGTAGAGGAGACCCTGCCTTTGAACATCCAGCCCAGAACGGGCAACCGGGGTGCCAGGAGGAGCTGTGCTTCAGTGCCAATCACCTCCGAAGCAGCTCGAACCCCTTCATAGGCTGCCAGTATCTCTTTCTCAGTTGGGGTATAGCTGGCCTCAGATCCTTTGTATCCCCGACTCCAAAAGCCGAGGGGTCGACCTCGAGTCTCCCCTGGAGCTTTCTGCCAGAGGCTCCAGGTAGGACCATTCTCCCCGGCTGCGGTGTACAGTACATTTTTTACATCTGGCCCGGTCCGGACTGGTCCAAGAGCTACTGCATGAACTATCTCACGTTTAATTTGCTCAAAGGCTTGTTGTTGCTCAGGGCCCCATTTAAAATCGTTCTTCTTCCGGGTCACATGATAGAGAGGGCTTACAATCGAACTGTAATTTGGGATGTGCATTCTCCAGAACCCCAGAGCACCCAAGAAAGCTTGTGTTTCTTTCTTATTAGTTGGTGGAGACATTGCTGTTATTTTGTTGATCACATCTGTAGGGATCTGGCGACGTCCATCTTGCCATTTTATTCCCAAAAACTGAATCTCCTGTGCAGGTCCCTTGACCTTACTCCGTTTTATGGCAAAACCAGCTTTCAGCAGGATTTGGATTATTTCCCTCCCTTTCTCAAAGACTTCTTCCGCTGTATCACCCCACACAATAATGTCATCAATGTATTGCAGGTGTTCTGGAGCTTGCCCCTGTTCCAGTGCATTCTGGATCAGTCCATGGCAAATGGTAGGGCTGTGTTTCCACCCCTGGGGCAGTCGGTTCCAAGTGTACTGGACGCCCCTCCAAGTAAAAGCAAACTGTGGCCTGCACTCTGCTGCCAAAGGAATTGAGAAGAATGCATTGGCAATATCAATCGTGGCATACCACTTGGCTGCCTTTGACTCCAGTTCATACTGAAGTTCTAGCATGTCCGGTACAGCAGCACTCAATGGTGGTGTGACTTCATTCAGGCCACGATAGTCTACTGTTAGTCTCCACTCTCCATTAGACTTTCGCACTGGCCATATGGGGCTATTAAAGGGTGAGCGGGTCCTGCTGATCACTCCCTGACTCTCCAGACTACGGATCAGCTTATGGATGGGAATCAGGGAGTCTCGATTGGTGCGATATTGCCGACGGTGCACTGTTGCGGTCGCGATTGGCACTTGTTGTTCTTCGACCTTCAGCAACCCCACAACAGAAGGATCCTCTGAGAGACCAGGCAAGGTGGACAGCTGCTCATTTTCCTCAGTCTCCAAAGCAGCAATACCAAAAGCCCATCGGTACCCTTTTGGGTCTTTGAAGTACCCTCTCCTGAGGTAATCTATGCCGAGGATGCATGGAGCCTCTGGACCAGTCACAATGGGGTGCTTTTGCCATTTCCTTCCAGTCAGGCTGATCTCAGCCTCCAGTACAGTCAACTCTTGGGAACCTCCTGTCACTCCAGAGATATAGATGGGTTCCACCCCTTGACAGCTTGACGGCATCAGGGTACACTGTGCACCGGTATCTACGAGAGCTTTATACTTCTGTGGGACTGATGTGCCAGGCCATCTGACCCACACAGTCCAGTAAATCCGATTATCCCCTACCTCCACCTGGCTGGAGGCAGGGTCCCTCTAACAGTCATCACAACGTTGGACACCTAAGTCGTATTGAAAGGGATTATTCTTCGTTATCATAGGAGCTGGAGTAAAATCAGCTCTTCCGCTCCATCTGGGAACCTGCTCACCAGAGACTGAAGCCGCAGCTCTCATGGGATGATTAGTCTTGACCCTTGTTCCTATTTTCAATTCATGCACCCATTCCTCCAAAGCTGAAGTAGGTTTTCCATCCCACTTCGTCATGTCTTCTCCATGATCCCGCAGGTAAAACCATAGGGTGGCCCGTGGTGTTTGCCTTCTATATCTTCTGTCTCGAACAATAGGACGTCTTTTGTTAACAGCTGAGACGTATGTCGGTACACGTGAGGAGCTGGATAAATCAGATAGATCGTCCCTCAATTGTTTGACATCCTGGGACAGTTTTTCCACAGCTGAGATGATGGAAGGGGTGAGATTGTCTTCGAACTCTCGGAGTTTATGAATCATTTCATCCACTGTTGGTGTTACTATGTCACCCCAGGTTACTGTTGCCAATGAATGGGCATATGATGACGGTGCATTCCGTGTAAGTTTTCGCCACATGGGTCGTGTACATTCGACTTCATCTGGGTCTATGGGTATATCTCCGTTATTCGGTTTGATGTGATAAATCATCTCTACGATGGCTGATTCCCTCAGAGACTGAATGCCTTTGTCTAAAGTAGTCCACTTGGCCGAACAACTCGTAACATCATCCTTGTATGGAAATCTTTCTTTCACAGCTGCCAAGAGCCGCCTCCAAAGACTGAGGGACTTTTTCTCTCTTGCAATTGCTTTGTCAATTCCCCCTTCTCTAGCAAGTGATCCCAGCTGCTTGGCTTCCGTACCTCCTAGTTCGTGACCATCGGCCCTATTGTCCCAGCATCGCAGCAACCAGGTGATGATGTGCTCCCCTGGTTGACGGGTAAAATCTTTTCGCATATTCCGTAGCTCGGTTGAGGTCCGAGGTCGAGAAGTCACCTCTTCTTCTTCTTCGTCATGTGATGATGACTCCTGACCAGATGCTGTCCTGAGTGGTGAATACATTGTTTCTTCATCTCGCTTCACCCTTCTTGCCTCTTTTTTGCTTTTTCTCTTGCGTAGAGGGGCAATCGATATTGGTACGAATTGGTCCTCTGGTTTAGCTGCAGTCATCACTGTGGTTTGAGTAGCAACAGTACTTGTTGCTGGGGGTGGTGTAGCTGCTGTGGTTGGAGCTGCGGTAGCTTCGCTGTCTGTTGCAGTTGAAGTTTGAGTAGCGGCTGTACTTGTCGCTGGGGGTGGTGTAGCTGCTGTGTTTGGAGCTGGGGTAGCTGCACTGTCTGTTGCAGTCGAAGTTTGAGTAGTGGCTGTACTTGTCGCTGGGGGTGGTGTAGCTGCTGTGCTCGGAGCTGGAGAAGCTGCGCTGTCTGTTGCTTCGCTCTCAGATCCAGGGACATTTTTTCCCTTTTGAAGGTGCTGGATAGCGTTGAACAAGGCCCGGTAGGCATAGGCCAAGCCCCAGCACGTTGACATGATTTGTCCCTCTCTGGTATGACCAGGATGACAGCACACCTCATTTAAGTGTTTTACTAATTCTTCTGGATTTTGCAGTTGTTCGGTGGTGAAATTCCAAAACACTGGAGGGGCCCACTGACCTAGGTACTTGCCCATACTATCCCACACACCCTGCCACTCATGGCTGTCCAGCCTTGGGGAAAATCTCTCGGTCCCCCTATTTTGTCGTCTAACCCCAGACAAGACCCAAACCCGACTCTGCTTAACTCTTGAGATCAGACGTAATGGTTGTGGACAAAACACACTCTGTATGCGTGCCAACATGGTGACCCCCATCACAATCAGCAAACAGGTCTCAACAATATTAAAAGGCCACTCAAAAATTTCAAAACTCTCAAACGATGCTGTAAACGGTCTGGGAGGGGCACTGGGAGGGTAAAAGAATGTCTCCTTCATAGGTTGACCACCCAGGAAGGAGAAAAAAGATGTATAGTTGCTAAGCATTTGTATTATATACCTCCCAAAGTATAAAGGTGGTGACCACACTGGGAACACAAGCCAGATCAGTTTCATGATCAATCCTTCTATTGTATTACAAGTCATTGCTACAAAATACAACGAGACAACAACCTTAGCCCAAGCCCCACACTTGAAAAACACCAACACAGCAAATACCGGCTCTAAGTAACCTACGGCATATTGAGACTGTGAGATCAAAAACAACAACTTTGAGAGCCAATAAATCAGCATTGTGACGAGTGACTATTAATCTAAAACACTGAATGCTTATCACAAATACGATTAGACACACTCCGGTCAGATCTGTCGTTATCTCAACCCTTCGGGCCCCACGTTGGGCGCCAAAAAGAACTGTCGTGGTTTAAGCCCCGGCTGTAAATTAGAACCACGCAGTCTACTTCCCCCCCCCACTCCCCAGAGGGATGGGGAGGAGAATCGAAAGAATGTAACTCCCACGGGTTGAAATAAGAACAGTCCAGTAACTCAGGTATAACACAAATCACTACTGCTGCCACCAATAATAATAATGATAAGAGAAATAACAAGGGAAGAAAATATGATACCGCTCGCCGGAAAAGAGCCCGACCGAAAAGAGGACGTGCCCTTCCGGGTAGCTCCCAGTTACATCCCCGGGCATGACGTGCTGTGGTATGGAATACCTCTTTGGCTAGTTTGGGTCAGGCGTCCTGTCCCTGCTTCCTCCCGGCCCCTCCTCCTCCCTGGCAGAGCATGAGACTCACAAAGTCTTTGGTCAGTCTAAACATCAGTTGTTATCAGCTTTGTTCCGAGGCTGAAAGTCAAAAACACAGTGCTGCAACAGTTACTAAAAAGGAGAAAAACTGACTGCTACTGCTGAACCCAGGACACAGAGACCATGTATATTATTGACAGATCATCATGGACTTCATTGACCATGATTTAAAGTTTATTGGGAATTAAAATCCCTAAAGCCATGAAAACTGAAGAACAAATGGCTTCTGAAAAAAATCATAAATCAGAACAGCATATGAAATAAGCAGGTAGATATAAAAAAAACTCCTGGCAGACAGGCAGATATTCCATGCAAAGGAATAACTAGTTATTGTATTTTAGAAAATCTGATTTTATTTCCATCCCAAAGATATCATTGATCTTAATAATATGCAAGAGAAAGCAGCCAAAGAGGGGTTTGGATTTTCATAATGTTTGCTCATATGAAGTGGGAAAAAAAAAAAAAAAAGGTTAAATTTATTCTGTTTGGAAAAGGGAAGACTTTGGGGTGACCTACTTATCTTCAGTGTCTCTGTTACTTGGCAACATATGAAATAAGATGGCAACCAGAATAAATGTGTTTAAGAGCCAGCAAAGACATTTTATAGACAAAAGGGTTAAATGATATAGTTGCAAAGGAGAGAGGTGAGTTTAAAATAAATCTAAAGGACACAGTCTTACTGAGTCAGGTAGCCTTTCCCTGACCAGCAATCTTTTATGTCCTGATAATAGGTTTATTGACTGAAATAAAACAGAAAGTTTTAACTGTGCTGGATCCAGTAACTGTACAGTAAGTGAAATGGTAAATTTGAGAAAGAAAAATAGGAATTTTAGAAAGCATTTTTTTTTCATGATTTCCTGCATTTTTTTCAAAAGTAACCATGTGGTTTCCACTGATCAGAGGTGGGGTGGAAGGCATCTTTAAGTGTATTAGTGCTGACAAGTCATTTACTATATCTGACCCTTCCTGCTTCCCATCCCAGTTCTCTCTGTGATATCCAGAAACATCATTATTCTAATTAAAGGTTTGTGAGTACTACTCTTCAGTAACCCTTAATAGCATCTAGACATAGAACCAAGCTTTGAGCCTTTAAAACTTCTCAAAATTGTGTCAAAAGTTTTCACATGCTATGAGAAAAAATAGGGAAGATTGCCGTCATTAAATTACGACAACAAAAAAAAACTTTTAAGGTAGAAGAGCAGAGGTGACTGCTCCAATCCCACTTGACGTCTGTCTTCTACATTTTGTTGTCTTTTGCAGTATTTAATTGTACTAATTGTCATCTGGGCTTAATTGGCAAAGCACCACTTTGGTGGACCAAGTGAAGATCAACCTCAGTGCATTTTATGAAAACAAATCTTTTAAAATATTTCCTGTGGGAGGCTCAAGGTGAGAAAAAGGAGGTAATTCTGGAGGCAGGACCTGGTAGTTACTATGACAATGCAGCGAAAGCCTTTTCCTGCATAAAGCAACCAGGAGGATGCTGCCCCTGGCAAGGTCAGAAGGGCTTTGGGGTGCCTTCTCTGGAGATTTATGGCAGAAGGAAACATTGGAGAGCAGATGGTGCAATTCAGAAAGTCATGGTTGTTACATGCAATTTAGGCACCTCTGACAAGCATTTGGCTGCTAGCCAATCTGCCTGATTTCCTCATACCTGCTTGGGAAATAGTTATCATTTGCCCCTCACTGGCAGACCTACTGAGGAAGGCAGGAAATGTGAGGGCAAGATCTGTGTAAATGAGGTTGGCTCCTCATGAGTTCAGAAGGTGCAGGCACAGACGAGAACTACAAGGCTTGCATCTATGTTAAATCATTCTCTATACGTACATAAAGGCATGCCTATATATACATATACTTAGAGCTGAAACAGCAGTATGTTTTCATTTCTCTGAACTAGAGAAAATGATTTCTTTTTATCTGCAAGGAAGCTTCACCCATTTGCAGTCCTAAATAAATGTGACTAGCTTTCGACAAAATATGTTCTTGTATTGCAACTTCCTAGTAGAAGGAAAGAAATGAAACTACAATTCAAAGAAAACCATCAGGGGTTTAGGTGAAATCTGATCAAATTAAAAGCCATTGAAAATTTAAATTTATCAGAAAGTTATGTTTAAAATTTGCAGTTATACAAGTATTTTGTTATGTTCCAACTCTTAGCAACAACTCCTTGAGGAGAAAAATTACCTTGGAAAAACTACTACCAGAGCATAATATAAAAAACATGGAGGGATGTCGCATTATAGATACAAAAAATGCATGCAGAAAAATTAAATCATCAAATCCTATCCTTCATTCCCTTTTACCTCCAAACCATGAAAGATTGATGTGTGATTTTTTTATTTACTGTTTAAAGCAGATTGCTAATGAAGGAAATGAACTGAGGAGGATGCAATACTCTGTTGTCCTCTTGCAAGGGGACAACTGGCAAATCATGACTGCTGCTTTTTTGATCAACAATCCGAAAGATGAGAAAAATAATACAGCATAGCACTTTTTGAAAACAAACAAACAAACAAACTAGCAAGCAAGCAAACAGACCAAACACAACTAGGAGACACATTCTAATCTGTTATTTTAGCTTTGATTATTCAAAAGTCAGATTGCTCAAAATTTGGATATGTTGTTCCTCTCCCATTTCAAAACTCAAATAGAAACATGTTTTGCTTACAATGAAGTATTATTGCCTGAATTTTGCAAAAGACCCTTTCATAACAGCTTTGACCCAGCTTGATAATAAGGAGTTTGCTTTATTCTGCAAATATAAGCAGAAAATACACATCCATAGAGAAGCATAATGCAACTCTCACTGGTTCAGACAACAGTAATGCTTCTTTACTAGATGCCCAAGCTTTTATTTCATGAGGGTCTTGCTCTAATTTTCTCCATGGTAATAGGGAGATTAGATACTCTGCTGAAGAAAATCATCATAGCTTCATGGATTTTGATGAAGGTAACGTACGCTAGTTAAGAATCTGTAGGTGTTATGTTGGCAATAACCTGTGGTCCAAGAAAATCTGTTTTCTCCACCAAGGTCTATTCAAATGGTTGATTGTTAGTTTGCAATATGCTACATATGTGTTGTAAGTGTAAACTGAAGTATGAGTGGCTTTTTCACTGTAATTCAGGTTCATTTTTAACACATCATTTGTAATAAGTAACTTCTATTGTTGCAGGAGAGATTGTATTTGATCTTTGAGCATGATGGTATTTAATACAAAAAAGTAAAAAAGACAAAATGCTGAGAAAGATCTTAAGTACCCTGAGGGGTGAACTTATAGATCAGTATCAGGAAATTATGGCAAGAGTTGATACAGCTACCCTGAAAAATCTGGCAGACATGACTCATGCCATCTACCTACTAAAATATCCAAACTTATGTGTCAAGCGCATTCTAGAATATGTTTAGGTGATATGTTTTAATTTTGAAACACTAGAAATGTATCTTCTAGCTCACAAGACTCATAGTTGTGGATAACATACATGCCCCTCCTGTCATGCATTTACTGGCTACTTTGAATGACATATTCTTGTGCATTTTAGGTTTCTCTGTACCTATTTATGTATAGGTACATACATATTGGAAAACAACGACAACACCAAACATAACATATCCCGTACAGGACAGAAAAACTTAAGGCTGTGAATAAAAAATAAAAAAAAACATAACAGCTGTGAATATCAAAACCTTTTACAGTCTCATGCAGGTAAACAGAATCCAGCAATGTTCAATGGGAAATAAAATAGTAAATAGTCACCTGAAAGGATTAAGTTAAATCTTTAATCTCCCCATTTCTCTATATGGAAAATACAATGTGAACAATTCCTCTCAAATATGATGTAAAACCATTGTGAGAATTTTCACTGAAGTTACTCTTTTTCATCAGCAAACTTTTTTTATGGTTCCATCATCTTTATCCTACATGCATTGCTCCTTTAAGTCTGTTGGGACATGGTATCAGGGTCTGACCAGAGAAAAAACAGGTGTCAGACTTGTTTCATTTGTGATCGCAAGAGTGAAATTAAGACTCAAACGAGGTGAAGTACCATAATCAGTCGGTTGGTTTATTACAAAAAGGCAATTACTAGAAAAAAGGAAATTATTGTAAAAATAGAGATAATGACAGGACAGATCGGGAAAAGAATGGAAATGAAGCAAGAATTCAGGGTGCAGAGAGAGAGATAGTCACCACTGTGTATCCAGTGATGTCCCAGGGGTCTGTAGTTGTCATCCTCATTTGTGGGAATCCTCCAGGGTCCATAGTTGATATGGGAGCAGAGTGTCCCCAACGGTCTATAACAGTCACTGGAAGTGGGTGTCCTCATGGAGGGTGTCCTTTGGAGGTGTCTTGATGGAGGTGTCCTTGTGGAGTTGTCCTCATAGTGAGTGTACTCATGGAGGTGTCCTTCATGGCGATTACCTTTTCACCTTATGAGTTGGGGGGAGTACCTCTGTTCTTAATGTCGCTTACTACACCTTTCTGGTGGACCAGTTTCACTGGCCTTGCAGCCAGCTCTTCAACTGCACATGTCAGCAGCAATTCTTGGGATAATGGGCAGAAATTCCTCACACCAGGCCTTGAGATAATGGACAGAGGATCTTAGCTCAGCTCCTTCCAGCCATCTCTGGGACAATGGTTAGTGGAATCCCATCTCAGCTTTTCATACCAATCTTTGAGACAATGGACAGTGGAATCTGAGTTCAATTCAGTCTCTCACACATGGCCAGGAAATGGACAAGGTCTATCTAAGTTTTTCAAACAGGGTTTCGAAAATCTTGGTATCCTGGGCTGCATCAAGAGGAACGTGACCAGCAGGTTGAAGGGGGTGAATCTGCCCTTCTGCTCTGCTCTTGTGAGAACACACTTGGAGCACTGTGCGCAGTTCTGGTGTCCTCAACATAAGAAGGACATGGAGCTGCTGGAGCAGGCCCAGAGGAGGGCCACAAGGATGATCAGGGGGCTGGAGCATCTCCCGTATGAAGACAGGCTGAGAAAGTTGAGGTTGTTCAGCCTGGAGAAGAGAAGGCTGCGTGGAGACCTCATAGCAGCCTTCCAGTATCTGAAGGGGGCCTGTAAGGTTGCTTGGGAGGGACTCTTCATTAGGGACTATAGTGATAGGACAAGAAGGAAAGGGCTCAAAGTTAAACAGGGGAAGTTCAGGTTAGATATAATGAAGAAGTTCTTTACAGTGAGGGTGGTGAGGCACTGGAATGGGTTGTCCAAAGAAGTGGTAAATGCTCCAACCTGGCAGTGTTCAAGGCCAGGTTGAACAGAGCTTGGGAGACATGGTTTAGTGTGAGGTATCCTTGCCCATGGCAAGGGGGTTGGAACTATGTGATCTTATGGTCCTTTCCAACCCTAATGATTCTATGATTCTGATTCTATATTCTCAGCTCCTGCTATGCTGTCACAGAACCAAGAGTAAATAAATAGAAAATGGCCAGAGCCTAGAGCACCCATCCTCCAAAAGGAACTTGGAGATGTATCCATAAATGATATTACTACGATTTTGCTGTGGGTAGTGTCTGTCAGGTGTATGTCAGCACAGTAAAAGCATTTGGCCAAGAAACTACAATTCAAAATCAGATGATTTTTAGATGCCGATTTCTCTAGACTGTTTAAGCCTCTGATGTTAAAAGTAAATTTAAGTTAACAGAAAAAGGATAAGTAGTACTTATGACAGAATTGCTTGCATAAGCACTCATTGCTCTCCATCCATTCTGTAGCCCACAGAAAAGTATAAACCAGGGCCAAAAACAGGGTGTCAGAGAAAAATGTTGTTTGTAAAATCATTTCTACCACGCAGAGTAACTCCCAGCACCTGCTCCACATTGACTCTGTGTGCTAGAGAAGTTTCATGATTTTGCCATTGACCAAGATCTAAGTAGAATACGTGGCTGGATGGAAATGATGTGAAATGGATATTTCACCTGCTTGTCCCTCCACATCCTCAGCAATTCCCAGTAATTCTTGTGTATTCTTAGAAATGTCCTATGATAGAGATTTCCAAATATTGATGTACTTCAGTGCTCCAATGCTCTTCTACTAGGAAATGTGATCTACAACACACAGGCTGGAATTAAAGCTCACTCTTTTTTGTCATTCCTACTGACAAAGCAGGAGAGATATTTCATCCATCTTTGCACAGTCCTTTACATATTGAAGATTACTGTGCTGACCTTTCCTTTGACCAATTTTCCAAGTGCTCACTCCTGTGTTTTTTCCAGGTCTGTGACATTTCTATTTTATTCATGCACTTCTTCCACATCTGCATTGTCCTAATGCAGATCAATAACCATAATAAAAATTATTAATAGACAATTAATGCACATATTTAGTTAATTCAAAGGGACTATGAGCATGTTCAAAAACTCTGCTTTGCTGCAGTTTGCTCAGTAACAGTTGATCAGTAATTCCAGCTACTTAAGATTCAGTAGGTATGTGAGATACTATAGCTAGATCATTAGCCTAAGAATCAGGGCATCAATTTCTATCTCTACCATCAAACTTCCAGTATGTACATTATGTCAGAACTGCACTTTCACAAATATCTGTCTAAATGTTTTCTACTCTCTTTTTAGAATTGGTTTTAGAACTATAGCTTAAAATATATAATTTTCCTATCCAAAAGATGAGGTTATTTCATATACATGCTTGGTATTAGGAGGAAGCTATGTAATTACATGATCCACTGAAACTGTGACTGTATCATCCTTTGTAGCTTTACTGGACTTCAGGCTTATGTTCCCAGAGCCAAGTGCTCCAGAAATTTATATCTACAATGTTTGTAGGGCAAAGTTTGAGTGTGAGGCTATCTTCCTCTGATCTGCAGAGCTAGCTGGCTTGCTTCAGGTAGAATATGGGTATGAATTCACTGGAATATGTTATACGAATAATCAAGGCCTACGAAATGATAACACGTCATAAAAAGTATTTATGACATTTGGACAGCTGAAACTGTTCAGAGTACTGCCGATTTAGATTAACATGCTCATTAAATCAGTAAAGCTTGTGGCAGTCATCCCCTCCCTCTTTTTCCCCAATTAGTAATTCATCCAGCAGAAGTCCTTGACAGGTCAAAAGCCATCACAACAGTGGGTGAATTAAAGAAAAAGGGTAGGTACCTATTTCAACCAAACTGCTTCATGTAGTCTAGATTAGGTAAACCTAATGTGGTGGTAACAGGTAAGATGAAACACTGCTTCTTTTCACATGTGGAAAGCTAGGAGAAAGTGCAAATCTTCATGCACTTGCTTTACTGAGGAATTCCTGATACTTTCATTGCAACTGAATCCTTCACCTCTCTTTCCCTCAAGGACATTTTATCGCTTCAGTAACCGCAGTATCCCATAAACCTGAGAGAATTCTTGCCTAAATTCCAGACAACACTGATTGTTCTCAGTATAGAAAAATCATATGAATTATTCTTCAATAAGTAGGACTACTTGTACTTAAAACATTCAGTGCCTATTTGCAGAGTGAGGAAGGTGGAGAGAGGGACTAAAAAAACTATCCCAAAAGTCATGCAATCTGCATCTGTTGTGTAAAGGAAAAAAAATTTAAACTAAATTGTAAGACTACCTTACATGAAGACCCCGGAAGCTTGTTTTTAAAATTGCAACTACAAAAATATGGGGGATTAAGTCCTGAAGTGAGCAGTCTCACGTAAACCAGCTTTTTTTTTTTTTTTTTAGATTTCTACTACATCACTGTAAATCTGGAGTAATCTGCTGGAGAAAAGCAAAACAAAAAAAGTAATCTAATTTTACATTGGATATGTTTCTTCTGCAGTAAACTGTCATTGCAGTTAATTGCAAGCACTAAATGGAAGACAGGACTCAGTCTGTTTTGCAATTTTGACTACTGCATTAACATTTATATTTGATTCAGTGTAAATGATTATTCATTTTTGGTATATGATCTTCACTTTGAATGCTTTACCCATATTGCCAATGAATCAATTTGTGAACTAAGAAGCAAAGGTAAACTGCAATAGATCAAGAGGTTATATCCTATTGTAATCTCAAAATAATTGTTGATTGGAAGGTTGGGTAGCTTGTTTGCTTAATGAGGTTTTACTTCATTCTTCTTCAGGAAATTCTGGCCTACCTGGTTTACCTTTGCTGGGAAAATCCAGGTTTAAGTATCCACTTCAAAGCAAACAATTGAAATGTCACTTTACCAGAAATTTAAAACCTTTGGTAATTGCCTGAGCTACTAACAGAGTCTTCTACTTAACCTTTCCTGTAAAAGAAGTTTCACATTTATAAGCTATTAATCACTGAAAGAGAGAAGTAGTAGTAACTAGTGGATCTTATGAGCAGACTTCTTCCTCATCTCCAGCTACATCCCTTCTATTCTTCACAACTCTGACCTCTCTGGTGTTATGTATGACCAGTCTCCATGGGCATATATATGAAGACAATTAAATATCATGACTTTTGAATAGTTGGGGTGCATATATAGAGCATAGCTATAATATGGGGCTGGATGTCTTCTGATATAAATTTATAATGCTGACAGTGGTAGTATGTGCTACTTTTCTCATCTCAAGACAGAATAAATGACTCAGGAATAAAAAATTGAATCATAGAATCATAGAATAGTTAGGGTCTGAAAGGACCTTAAGATAGCTAGTTCCAACCTCCCTGTCATGGGCAAGGACACCTCAAATTAACCATGTCACCCAAGACTCTGTCCAACCTGACCTTGAACACTGCCAAGGATGGAGCATTCACAGCTTCCCTGGGCAACCCATTCCAGTGCCTCACCACCCTCACTGTAAAGAACTTCTTCCTTATATCCAATCTAAACTTCCCCTGTTTAAGTTTGAACCTGTTACCCCTTGTCCTATCACTACAGTCCCTGATGAAGAGTCCCTCCCCAGCATCCTTGTAGGCCCCCTTCAGATACTGGAAGGCTGCTATGAGGTCTCCACGCAGCCTTCTCTTCTCCAGGCTGAACAGCCCCAACTTTCTCAGCCTGTCTTCAGTCAGGAGGTGCTCCAGTCCCCTGATTATCCTTGTCGCTCTCCTCTGGACTTGTTCCAACAGTTCCATGTCCTTTTTATGTTGAGGACACCAGAACTGCACACAATACTCCAAGTGAGGTCTCACGAGAGCAGAATAGAGGGGCAGGATCACCTCCTTTGACCTGCTGGTCATGCTCCTTTTGATGCAGCCCAGGATATGGTTGGCTTTCTGAGCTGTGAGCACACATTGCTGGCTCATGTTCATTTTTCATCGACCAACACCCCCAAGTCCTTCTCCACAGGGCTGCTCTGAATCTCTTCTCTGCCTAACCTGTAGCTGTGCCTGGGATTGCTCCGACCCAGGCGTACGACCTTGCACTTGGCATGGTTAAACTTCATAAGGTTGGCATCAGCCCACCTCACAAGTGTGTTGAGGTCCCTCTGGATGGCATTCCTTCCCTCCGGCGTATCAACCAAACCACGCAGCTTGGTGTCATCGGCAAACTTGCTGAGGGCGCACTCAATCCCACTGTCTATGTCACCGACAAAGATGTTGAACAAGACTGATCCCAACACTGATCCCTGAAGGACACCACTCGTTACTGGTCTCCAGCCAGACATCGAGCAATTGACCACAACTCTTTGCGTGCGGCCATCCAGCCAGTTCTTTATCCACCGAGTGGTCCACCCATCAAATTGATGTCTCTCTAATTTAGAGACAAGGATGTCGTGTGGGACAGTGTTGAAAGCTTTGCACAAGTCCAGGTAGATGACATCAACTTCTCTACCCCTGTCCATCAGTTCTGTAGCCCCATCATAGAAGGCCATCAAATTGGTCAGGCAGGATTTGCCCTTAGTGAAGCCATGCTGGCTGTCACCAACCACCTTGTTGTTTTTCACGTGCCTTAGCATGCCTTCCAGGAGAATCTGCTCCAACATTTTGCTAGGCACAGAGGTGAGACTGGCTGGTCTGTAACTATGTATTTTCATAGTCATTTGCAGAATGGTCTTACTCAAAACTCAGAATCTGAATTCCCCTGGTGTTTGGAATATGCAGGATGTGACTTCAGATTTTCATTTTGCTTATTGTTTTGCAAGTATCACCAACTTTAAGTTCCAGGTTTGGGTTCTGAATACATGTTTTTAGCTGTAAAGTCAAAATTTCTCCCTTCAGCATACATATCAGTCCTTAGCAAATCCTGCAGCTCTAGGATAAATGCAACCATGTAGAAGTTATTTTTTATTTTAAAGAATGCTATATGAGGAGGGTAAATAAACTCCCATTCCTCTCAGGTGCTGCTGAATCTAGATAGCCTTGGTAATAGCTATGCCTAATTACGTGTTACTGCCTACTCCAACAAGCTGCCTTCATAAATGCTTCTGGCACTAGCTTTGTTATTAATTTATATGTTAATTTTCCAGTGATGTTGAAAATTGTAGATAAAATTTTCTTACAATATATTTCCTTGAGCAATCTTCTAATTTTAGATTCTGTGACTTCATTAAACTTGCAGTTTACTGTAATCCTTTTTAAGGTTTGATCCAAAACCATTAGAGTCCATGCATACCTTCATTTTACATAAGCACTCACACATATTCATGCAAGAATTTTGCTGGTTTTATTTACTTACCAAAATGGAGATATATATGATAGAAAGGTTTTGCAGCTGTTGGTACTTTATCTTTCAGTGCAAAGCATTCGACACTGTCCCACATGCCATCCTTGTCTCTAAATTGGAGAGACATCAATTTGATGGGTGGACCACTCGGTGGATAAAGATCTGGCTGGATGGCCGCACGCAAAGAGTTGTGGTCAATGGCTCGATGTCTGGCTGGAGACCGGTAACGAGTGGTGTCCTTCAGGGATCAGTGTTGGGATCAGTCTTGTTCAACATCTTTGTCGGTGACATGGACAGTGGGATTGAGTGCGCCCTCAGCAAGTTTGCCGATGACACCAAGCTGTATGGTTCAGCTGATATGCCGGAGGGAAGGGATGCCATCCAGAGGGACCTCAACACACTTGTGAGGTGGCTGATGCCAACCTTATGAAGTTTAACCATGCCAAGTGCAAGGTCGTACGCCTGGGTCGGAGCAATCCCAGGCACAGCTACAGGTTAGGCAGAGAAGAGATTCAGAGCAGCCCTGTGGAGAAGGACTTGGGGGTGTTGGTCGATGAAAAATGAACATGAGCCAGCAATGTGTGCTCACAGCTCAGAAAGCCAACCATATCCTGGGCTGCATCAAAAGGAGCATGACCAGCAGGTCAAAGGAGGTGATCCTGCCCCTCTATTCTGCTCTCGTGAGACCTCACTTGGAGTATTGTGTGCAGTTCTGGTGTCCTCAACATAAAAAGGACATGGAACTGTTGGAACAAGTCCAGAGGAGAGCGACAAGGATAATCAGGGGACTGGAGCACCTCCTGACTGAAGACAGGCTGAGAAAGTTGGGGCTGTTCAGCCTGGAGAAGAGAAGGCTGCGTGGAGACCTCATAGCAGCCTTCCAGTATCTGAAGGGGGCCTACAAGGATGCTGGGGAGGGACTCTTCATCAGGGACTGTAGTGATAGGACAAGGGGTAACAGGTTCAAACTTAAACAGGGGAAGTTTAGATTGGATATAAGGAAGAAGTTCTTTACAGTGAGGGTGGTGAGGCACTGGAATGGGTTGCCCAGGGAAGCTGTGAATGCTCCATCCTTGGCAGTGTTCAAGGTCAGGTTGGATGAGGCCTTGGGTGACATGGTTTAGTGTGGGGTGTCCCTGCCCATGGCAGGGGGTTGGAACTAGATGATCTTAAGGTCCTTTCAGACCCTAACTATTCTATGATTCTATGATTCTATGAAATTGAAGATTCCTAACCAATTTTTTTTTCTGATTCTTAACATGTCAAAGCCATTTAGATAAATATTTAATAACACCTAAACAGAAAAAAAAAAAAATCATTTTTAGAAGTCCAGTGCTACCAGCCTTAATATTCAATTCATAGAGTCATAGAATTATAGAATAGTTAGGATTGAAGTCCATATTTTGAAGGCACATTTGTAACTCAACTTTGCTTTCTAACTTTGACCTCTTTTCTTAAAATCTAAAGTCTCATAAGGAGGTTTAGAAAAAAAATGAAAAACAGGTGAAAAAAATATAAACACATTAATTTTAAGGCTGCTGTCATATATAAAAGTTGTGGCTAAGTACAAATTTTCAGTGCTAATTTAAACTGACTTTGAACTGCTTTCTACTTGTTATGGCATACAAAACAAGGATTAATTTTTCAGTCTCAGATGTTTTCTACAGGAAGTTCATTGATATTATAGGGCCAGGCACTGATTGATCTTTCTCTTCTCACACTTATTCTTCATATTCTTAGTGCAGCGTTTTCATTATTTCACTTAAAATGTCATTTCTCTATGTTAGTTGTCAGAATTTTACTATGAACATTAAATTTTTGAAGGTTTATAAATGATTTTAAAATCAATTTGAAATAGAGGGTTGAAATATAACATATGGAATTTAATCACAGAAATATTTTCTTGTGAAATTTTGAATCATCTCTTTAGCCATTGGAATTAAAAGCCCATATTGTGATATCAAGTGGGCACAGTGTCAAGTACAGGTATATATTCCTGAGCAGGTATGTATTAGTACAATAAGACTTTCTCTGTGAAATTATTCAAGGTCTTTTTAACACTAATATGCAATACAAGCTTGGTTTCAATGTGATGTTAGAAAACCTATTGCTGGCATCCAACTTTTAACTGAAAGCTCTGGCTTTTGAGTCCAGAAGTTTTTCCTTCAACCACGAACACTTTGAGAAAATATGATGGTGAACCAGTAATTTACCTCTGAAAATCTCCCCTTCGCTAAAAACAATATACATGGAAATCATTCTCATATTCAGATCCAACCAATGGAAGGTTGACAATCTAGTTAGCTTAAAAACTTTCACTTCCTCTGACAGTAACCTTCTCTGACCTATTTCATGAAAGGTGCCTTTGTGTTACATCCTGACCATGGCATGATCTCCCCTGCAGACACTGCTCTTCTGTTTGTCTCCTATTTCAACTGTCAACATACCTAACTCTCTACAGAAAGAGAACTAACAAACTTTAGCAGTCTTTCATCTTAAATTCACTTTTAAATGTTTTGAGGATGTGTCTGTAATTAGAGAATTATGAAATCTTAACCAGAAAATAGTAAGTGGCTGTGCATCACAGGAGCCTTACCTCAAATTCTACTCTGCATTTTTCCATAATAAAAGAAAACAAAAAAGGACAAAAAAGACCCCAGAAAAAAATATATTTGAAATAGCATGTTACTTTATAGTTTAATATGGGAGCTTGTCTCCATCATTTTGTCTGTCACATTTGAGGGTTTTTTTAATTATTTTGTAGTGCTTTTTTGCCCTCTATATCTGATTGTAGTAAGTATTTAGCAGTAAAGTGCATAGTCAACCATGGATCAGTGGCACCAGGCAACAGCTTAGTTTATTAAATATTACAAACTGTGCAGAAGAGACAGTTAATAAGCAATATCCTCCATATGATCATTACAAAATAAACATGTGCAAGAACAATACTATATCAGAAGTGGTCAGAGAAAAATGGCCATTTTTCTGTAGATGAAGTAGTATCTTTTTTTTCTGTCACGCAGTACAGACTACTGCTATATATTGACAATAGGTTTCCATTAAGAAACTGAGATCTGCTGTCAAAGCTGTAGTTACAGAAGTCACCTCCACAGAGCCTATAGATTTCTGATGGCAGGTGAGAAAAGGAGAGGAAATAGTAAAAACCAAAAGAGTGGGAAATGGGCACAGAAGTCATAGTAGAAACCTGAATCTTCCCCAATCTTCTTGTACTATGACTTCCAAAGCAGTAATTTGAGGGTTTATCAAGCCAAGAACAGAACATCATAATGAAACATCAGCTGTTCAGCCCTGGCCTACTAAAATGCACCTAGACAATAACAGGAAAAATTGCTTCAGTGTAAGAAGCCTAATTTAGACCACAGCTAAGCAATCTTCAGCCTGTTCTTCTATTGTGCATAATTTTCTTTTTTATTATTATAGAGGTATTGTGCCAACAGTACCTGTTTCCTCTGTTTGCATTTGAAAAAACAAGAACTTAGGGCTTTTTTAATTTTGTTTTTTGTTCTTTACTTGTGTACAAATTTTTGCTTAATGCTCTGCCATTGCAAATTACCAAAAGGCTAGGCTGCATAAGCGTTCATAGGACTTTAGACCATGGCTGTTTGCATTTTATATGTCTTGTACTTACCTCTTGTCTGCTGGAGTCACAAGGATAAAATAAAAGTATAAATATGAAATACACAAATATCAGGACTTTCTAAATCACTGTCATCCCTGTATTCTAGTAAGCAGCAAGTTATAAATGAGCTGTGGAATAGTATAGTTTGCTGCTTCTTTCCTGGGAAGTATTCACCAGTATCTGCATCAGTTGTTAGGCTGGCAGACAGCAAGAAAGCCGACAAAGTAATGGGAATCCTCTCTGCTGTTTACCCTGAGAATGTCCACAGTAAAAGAAAAGTGAGAAAACCTTACCATTTGACATACTTGCTCTGAGCATGTTGCAATTACAGGCCATCTATCATTTTTCTGTACACAGAAATAAAGAGCACAAGTGTCCTTAACATAAGAAGGACATGGAGCTGTTGGAGCAGGTCCAGAGGTGTGGCATTTCATGACGCAGACTCAAGTTGATGCAGAAACTCAAATCCTCATTTACTGTCACCAAGTCCTTTTCATCCCCTTGTTTGGTACTTTCCAACCTGCACATACATACCACATTCAATCTCTTTGGCCCTTGTGAAACCCTCCAGGTAAATAGACCAATCACAATGTTGCAGATCCTCTCACAACCCCCACATTGTCTGGCCTCGAACTGAGATACCCGCCACAACTACATCCTGGCTCATACTCCCAAGGCTTGTTCTTTTACCTTCTGTCCTGGATTCAGCAGTAGCAGTCATTTTTCCTCCTTCTTAGTAGCTGTTGCAGCACTGTGTTTTCGACTTTCAGCCTGGGAACAGAGCTGATAACACCGATGTTTAGACTGACCAAGGACTTTGTGAGTCTCATGCTCTGCCAGGGAGGAGGAGAAGCTGGGAGGAAGCAGGGACAGGACACCTGACCCAAACTAGCCAAAGAGGTATTCCATACCATAGCACGTCATGCCCAGGATGTAGAATTGAGAGTGCCCGGAAGGGCTGGATGACTGCGGGGTGGGGGTGAGGTACCGGTTGGTGAGCGGTTGTATTCTCTTGCTTGTTATTTCCTTTATCATTATTACTATTAGTGGTAGCAGTAGTGATTTGTGTTATACCTTAGTTACTGGACTGTTCTTATCTCAACCCGTGGGAGTTGCATTCTTTCGATTCTCTTCCCCGTCCCTCCAGGAGTAGGGGGAAGAAAGGTGGGGGGGGAAGTAGACTGCGTGGTTCTAATTTACGGCCTGGGCTTAAACCATGACACCTTCCCATTCCTTCAATGTTCCAGCACATCGCCCCAGGGCATGTCAAGCACCAAGGCCTCAGAGCTCATTCCCAAACTTTTTCACGCAAATCTTATCGCCTTCACTCCCCACACAGAGGAGGGCCATGAGGATGATCTGAGGACTGGAGCACTTCCCATATGAAGACAGGCTGAGAGAGCTGGGGCTATTCAGCCTGGAGAAGAGAAGGCTGTGTGGAGACCTCATAGCAGCCTTCCAGTGTCTGAAGGGGTCCTATAAGGATGCTGGGGAGGGACTCTTCATTAGGGACTGTGGTGGTAGGATAAGGGGTAGTGGGTTAAAACTTAAACGGGGGAAGTTTAGATTAGATATAAGAAGGAAGTTCTTTACAGTGAGGGTGGTGAGGCACTGGAATGGGTTGCCCAGGGAGGTTGTGAATGCTCCATCCCTGGCAGTGTTCAAGGCCAGGTTGGACAAAGCCTTGGGCAACATTGTTCAGTGTGAGCTGCAGGGGGTTTGAACCAGATGATCTTAGGGTCCTTTCCAACCCTAACTATTCTATGATTCTATGATTCTATAGATGCAGTTAATGAGAGTTTAGAAGCAGATGTTGCTTTTCCCTTCTAACACAGTAGCACGGACAATTCCAAGAGCTTTTTATTTTCGTGTTAGGGCTGCACAGCATATTCTTTGCTAATCTGTGTTTGTGTTGGAGGCATGCATGCCAGGAAAATTAAAGTATTATGAAGGTTTATTCATAATAAGAAGCACAGGCATCTTGCCTCTCAGTCAATGTCCACAAAAAGCAGCTTCTGATCCAGTCACTGGTGACTTATGTTGGGCTGAGTTTTCACTGTAGATCTTACTAAAGGAGCAAGAGGAGTCCTTCTCAGGTATGAGTGTCTTGGATGTTACCACTTCTGAATAGATGAAGTCAAGCTTCAGATTCTGTACTGTGAAAAATTGAATAAAGACAGGGCTGTGAAGTATCTGGATTGCATGTCCCATGTTCTGTTGCAGTAGTATATCCAAACAAAAATATACACAGTTTTAACCAAATCATTTAAGATTTTATTTTTCTATTCAGAAAAGGAAAAGAGATTAATTTTGCAAAAGAAAAAACAAGCAGTTTCAACAGCAATATTTTGATCAAAACTTCTATTCAGAGACACAAGCTTGTGATAAAACATTGTCTTACTCAATTTGCCTATAAAGATGTGAATGAAGGTATTCCATGTCTGTCTTGAGACAGATAGTCTAGGGCTTATACCGAATTAATTTTCCTGACATGTCTGGGGCTTTTTTAATACTTCTTTCCCTTTTTATTAAAAAAAAAAAAAAAGTGTTAAAAATTTATTTTAAAAATCGGAAAGTAAGAAAGTCCTCAAATTGACGGAAATTACAGCAGTGAAGTGATCCATGCAATTATAACATTTTCTATACTCCACATGGCAATCTGTAATTACATGTTATTATTTCCACAGGACATAATGCCTCTGTGAAAGAACTGAAAAAATGGAGACAAATTGCATAATTATAGAATTCTTAATTTCAAATAAATTTTGAAGAAAATGGCATATGTCTCATTATCAATATAAGAAAAAAAAAAAGGAATTAGACACTAGGCAGTTTCAGAAATCTCCTTTGTGGAGAGCATATATGTAACACATTTGATTTTTACGTGTAATACTTTTTCAAATAAAAGCACATTCTTCAGTTTTTGAGAACAAAATCTATGGCATTTCACAATATGGACTCAAGTTGATGCAGAGACTCAAATCCTTGTTTATTATCACCAAGCTCTTTTTATCCCCTTGTTTGGTACTTTCCAACCTGCACATACATACCACGTTCAATCTCATTGGCCCCTGTGAAACCCTCCAACTAAACAGACCAATCACAATGTTGCAGACCCTCTCACAGTCCTCACATTGTCTGGCCTCAAACTGAGATTCCCACCCGAACTATATCCTGGCCCATCCTCCCGAGGCTTGCTTGTTTACCTTTCCTGTCTTTCAATGTGGCAACTCATCGCCCCAGGGCTTGTCATGCACCAGGGCCTCAGAGCTCATTCCCAAACTCTTTTTCATGCAAATCTTATCGCCTTCACTCCCCACAAAAAATCTGTGTTTACATAAATGGCATAGGTATTTATATAAGACTAGATCACCAACAGAGTAAAAATATATACAATCAAAATCCAGTCAGGTTGTGGTGCTAAGCAGAGTACACAGGTAGTGGAAGGAATAAAAGAAACAAAGAAAAAAGATAAATACCATTAACAATTACATTCTTCTTACTGAGCTGCAATATGTAATAATCTTTGCATATTTTCAACACTACAGAAATTAAAAGGCCAATATCCCTAACTTAATGAATTTATTTGTGTGAATAATAAAGGCGTAACTAATTTATCTACTTCAGAATCTTCTACAAAATACAATTATTTAAAAATAACACTGACTTTGTCAATAGAATTGTCTTTGTTGAACTTTCCTGCATGAAAATATTTAACTATCTAGAATCTTCCTGCATATCCCACCTCTGCTATGACCACTTGCCATCATTTAGAATTTTATTGCAAGAAAAAGATGTAAAGCAGAAGGAACACTGCTGTCATGATCCACTTAAAAGGAGCTCCACTTCCTGAAGAGGTAGTAAACTGTGAGTGGAAATAATAGCCTCTTAATGTGTTACTGTTGAGACACTGCAACAGCAAGGTATGCTACCGAAGATGTTGGAAAAATAGAAAAAAAAAGCAGACATGTAACCCATACATGCCCTCTCTGAGAATAACTCTATGAAGGTGTCCTGGATTCAGCAGTAGCAGTCATTTTTAGTCCTTCTTAGTAGCTGGTGCAGCGCTGTGGTTTTGACTTTCAGCCTTGGAACAGCACTGATAACACTGATGTTTTTAATTACTGCTCAAATATTTAGTCTGACCAAGGACTTTGTGAGTCTTATGCTGTGCCAGGGAGTAGGGCAAGCCGGGAGGAAGCAGAGACAGGATATCTGACCCAAACTAGCCAAAGAGGTATTCCATACCACAGCACAACATGCCGGGGATGTAACTGGGAGTTACCTGGAAGGGCTGGCTCACTGCTCGGTCGGGCTGGTTTTTGACGGGTGGTATTGTATTCTCTTCCTTTGTTATTTCCCTTATCATTATTATTATTGATGGTAGCAGCAGTGGTTTATGTTATACCTTAGTTACTGGGCTGTTCTTATCTCAACCCGTGGGAGTTATATTCTTTCTACTCTCCTCCCCGTCCCTCTGGGAGCGGGAGAGGGGAGGAAGAAAGGACTGGGTGGGGAGTGGACTGAGTGGCTAATGATGACAGGGTTTAAACCATGACAGAAGGAAACAACCTTCTGCACACCAGGCACAAATTATAAGTGTTAGGCCAACACGATTGTAGGTCCATAATATCCCCGGTAACTGGGTTGCAGGAATGAACTCCTTGGCCTTCAAAGAACCTGCTGAAGATGGCTCTAATCACTGTGCAGAGAGCAAGGTTGCAGACGGGGAGGCAGTTTTGGCTTGCTTCCTCTCCCGAGCTTGCAAGACTCAGTACATACATGTGCTAGGTGGACTTACATGAAGTGGTGCAGGCTGGACTGAACTGCAGTGCAGTGTGGGAGAAGTCCAGCAGCAAGCTGCAAGGCATTCATGCAGAAAAATGACAGATAAGAGGCAGAGCAGGCTGTGCTTGTGCTCTTCAGAGTGCTGTTTCAGAACTGTGTAAACATAGTCCTAGTAGACCTTGCCTTATGTATGTACCATGTCACAATTCTAATTTTCTTTCTCTCTTACCCATGAGCAATTAACTCTCTTTCTTAATTTCTTCATATCCCTACTTGTCTTTGTTCTGAAATAATCTTCCTCTTTCTGATGTTTCCCTTTCTTAGTATATAAATACAATATAATTGTGGAGAAGTAAAGCAGCAAAACAGCTGCTTTACACTATTATAATTATTTCATGTTTCAAGTTAATTTGATTGATAAATTTATTGGAAATCAATACAATGTGTTGGATGTGAAACCCTTAAGCAATATGGCAAGCCAGGGAACACAGCCTTCTTGGTAACAGAAAAGGTAACTCCGCAGGGTGTACTGTAATTGATCAAATAGGTAGCTTACAGAATAGATTTATTCTATTCTGCTGTCTACAAGCATTTTTTTTTTCAGATTAGGGGTCACAGAAAGCATTGGAAATGCATTGCTATACACACAAATTTTATTAACTAGATTTTGTAAAAATGAAGATTCTGTTATCAAAGATTATGCAGTTTATTTCATTCCCCTTCTTCAATCTCTTTTTCTTTTTGCAATAGTTCACAATTAATGCATGTAACTTCTTTATTAATACAGTTTGTCTGATCTGCCTTCACCTAGGCTGTCAAAACTCGCTTGGGTCTACTTGGCAAACATAAATAAAAATAAAACTTCGATTAAAAATTGCTGTGGTACATCCCGCTGGCCATGGACATGAAGATCTTTGTTTTCTGTAACCTTTTCTATTCACTTTTGTCAGATTTTGATTTTCCTTCAGTGTACTGCATCCTTGTTCCTCCTTCTGACCAGCCTTCTCCTACACCCTTCTTGTTTTGAGACATCAGCCACAGGTCACTCCTCATGCCAGACAGAAGGATTAGCATTTCTTTAATCCTATTAAATTTAGTATAAATAGGTTATTTTCACAGAGGTGTATTTTGCTAAATCCTTTCCTAAGCAGTGTTTAAAGTAATTCCTTGGCTGTTAGCATACTGTGTTGCCTGGTGGGCAGGCACTCTTCTCAGAAGTGAGAGAAGACTGATCAGATAAATACACTTTCAGCTTGATTTGCAACAGTCATGGGAAACAAAATCTCTGACCTTCCAGAAAAGTACTGCCTGCATCCAGCTGTAGAAACCAGTCTCTTTTAGGGAAGCCATTCAGCTTTTAAATACCAATCTCTGCTCAGCTCAGCCAATAATTTGGCAACTCAGGCAAAAGCAGCAGGCAGGTTAAGGAGGAGTGTAGAGAGCTTGTGTCCCCTCAGGCAGAGGAAAAAACTTCACTCACTATGTTATATCCTATGTGACTGATTTAATGAGGCCATGGAAAGAGTCCTCTTCTTCCCGAAATTTTGCAAACTTCGTTTCATTGGCCTTTACCACAAGTGGCCAACTTTCCTGTTTGAACATTAAAAAAAATGTTACTTGACTAAAATAAACTCATGGGTTTCCATATGTCATTAAAATTAAATATTTTTATGTGATTTAAATTGGTATTTTTGATATAATGACATGACTGCTAGTAATATAGTCACCAGTCCTTCCTACTGTATTTCTTATACCCATATAGCAATTCCCACAGTACCCAAATAGCTTTCAGTACCTATAGACAAGTACCACCTTTTCACATGCAACTTTATTGTGTACCTATGAACTCGTTGCAGATCTTACATCTGGAGCAGATGGGCATTATTACTCTTTTCAATGATTCTTTCTTATTATTTCATTCCAGATGAAATGCGGCTAATTTCTTTCTCAAGCAACTTGCAGCCATTATATCTTTTTCTCTGACATCCGATCTAATCTGACAAATGAATGAGATGTTCAGACCAGAGAGTTTTGCTTGGCTTGTATTAAAACTAAGATATCTAATATCCTGAAGTTTTGTTTGTTTCTTGAGACCATTTTATTAGACAACAAAGATAATGACTGTAAAACAAACCAGATATCACTCATAAGAACTTTTTTGCATTTCTTCATCAGTACACTCAACATAATTATAAATCCTTTTATTTTTGCACACTCCTGCTAATATGTGACAAGATATGATGATAGGATGCATTCTAAAATTAGAATTGTAATTTAGAAATAAGATGCTCCACTCTTAACTCCAATTTAGCACACTAAAGTATGCAATAATAGCTGGCAACCTGTTGTAAGTGTAATGCAGAGTGTGAGTAAAAATAGAGAGAGAAAAGAATAACTAAAGCCCCTCTTTCACAAACAAATATGAGGTTTATATGAGATGAGGGAACAGTTTGCCATTGACAGGAAAATGAAGTACTATCAGTTTCTAAAGATTAAAGAAACGATGGAGGAATATGAAATATCAAATTCTGAAAAGACTCTTTCAGCAGGTTTGGGGCCAGGATTTATAGTCAATTTTGTGTGTCCCATTTGTTTCTTAGTTTTCTATTCTCTTCTCTTTCTGACTCACATCTCTCCTCTCTTTGTGGCTCAGGACATTAATCATTATCCTTCTAAACCAAAGATTTTAGCTAGAGCTGCACAAAACTTTTCTAATGAAACTGAAGAAATTCAGACTAACCTGTTTTGGGCTTTTATTCCTGCAAAAAGGAAAGAGAAATTCAAAAGTAAGAGAAAAAGACTGGCAAAAGGAAAGTGAGCTGTATGCTTCATTTCTGAGTTTAATAAAGAATTCCAAGGGTTCAGATTTGTGGTCATTTAGCAAATGGCTAAAATTATTTCTGATATTACTTTTTAATACTGTTTGTTACCACTTTCCACTTTCTATTGGAAATTACTGCCCTTAGGGCAACAGAGAGCAAAACCTGGAACACTGGAGCATGTCCTTTCCAATCAGTTCGCAGTCAACCAATTTGACCTGCAGCCACAAATAAACTGCCATATGAACCAGCTGAAAGGAAGTTGGCTTAACCTGAAATTGTGAGGTCATACCCTCCCATCCTTAGGCAGTGTAATTTTGACGTCTCTGGAAAAAAGACATTTTCTTATGTCTTCATTCACACAAATTTCATAACAGCTAATGTGGAAATCCTGTGCTAGGCCTGCTGACATGCAGATATTGCAATCATACTGCAAGAAGCCAAATTTCAGAAGCGAAAACCCTAAACAGTCATAATCGTTCTATGATAAAATGAGGAACAGCTCTGTTGGAAACGGTGACCAAATGAAAAGTGACAGGCTTTGGCAGAGTTTTGGCTTTTTGCAGCTGTTCACATTGTTCTGAGTCAGAACCATGTTCTTGGAAATTATCTGACATTACAATTACAATGAAGTTTTCATGGTCAACATTGTAAAACATAATTGGAGTGTAAGCTTCACCACTCCATATTTGTATTGTAGAGGAATATTATGAAGGCAAAAGTTCATTCCAATTCAGATTATACTGGTAATCTTTTAAATAGAATAGTTCACATGGCATATAAACTCACAGATGAAAGAAGAACTTTACATTTTTTTTAAGTTTACATTTCCTCTAATAGAATAAATACCGCTGGTAGTAAGTGATCAGTGAACTTCAGAAAAAATACTAAGGAATTTAAATGTAATAAAGCTGTTGTCCTGCCAGGTATGAGAAAATGGCTGATGGGTTCAGCTGTTCTATATGGTGGAACTTGTGGAGTTAGCTGGCTGCCCTGGTCTCACTTGTCACAAACGCCACCCCAACAGAACCCTCCCCTTTCCATCCCCCATCATTGCCAACAAACATCCGGACACCCACACCCAATACAATTCAATAGAGACAAACAGGTAGGTTTTAAGGTGAAGTTCATCAAACATGTTCATTAACAAGTCTGTATTCAGGTGAGATGAACTGCATTTGAAGAGGAACATATTTCTCTTCTCTGCCTTTACAGGGAGAATAGAGTATTTGACCAAATGCAGATTTTCATGCAGTGGCTGTCTAAAACTGGGTGAAGAGAAGTTTGTCAAATAAGACCAAAATAAACATCTCCATACAAACATTCTACAAGATGAAAATCAATCAAAATCACATTCCTGAGAGCTGATGATAATGCTTGCAAACATTATTTGGAAAAAAAAAAAAATCAAAATAATTGATACTCACAGTTGACTATGTTCCAAGAAAAAGATTAAAGTGGCTTAATTTTGATTTTTTTTTTTTTTTTATGGTTATATATCTCATTTTGATACCAATTTTATATGTTAAAGTTTATGGTGCATTTTATTATTTTATTTCTAGTAATATTCTGACAATAAAAACACACTGTGTTAAGACACATAATCTTATTGTTTCAAATAATTTACTGATGAAAATTCCCACTCCAAGGGGAATTTGAGAAAAGTTAGTACTCTATTCTGATATACCCTGACACCCCTGCAAAGCTGGCATGCTGAGATACCTTAAAATACAAATTATAACATTTGAAAAGCAGAAGTGTGAAGAAAAAACAACAATAAAAGTGTTTAACAGGTCTGAAAACTCATTTACTCTTGCTCCCAAGTGTACTTAGGCACATTCTCTATTTATTAATCTCTACATGGGAACATATTTGAGTGTATATAAATATTCATTTACTAAAAAAATAGATATTCTATCATACATAATCTATGCATTACTGTTTTTTAAACAATATTTGGAATCTTGCATGCAAATTGCTTCTGCTATTCAATTTCCCATTCCTTTCTTTATATTACTGTTTATTAATGCCAGTTAATAGAACCAGCATTTCTACGTGCAATAGTTTGACTGAAACCTCACCTGATGTCAGCCAAACTGAACTACACAGAGGACAAATCTTAAATATATAAATGAATACCTTGCTGTGTTAACAAATAATGAATTTTGATGATTATTCTTATAAAGCAAATTGACTTATTTTATCTGAAGTCTAAACCAATTATAAAGTTTGAGGGAAACTAATATGCCTTAAGGAAAAGAAACAAAAATGGGGAATAATCAATTTGAACAATCTATCTTCAGAAACACTTTCAGTTATGTCTTTGTGTAATTCTAGTGTTTGAAAGCTCCCTTGTTGACATTCTGACAGCAGTCCTTAATCCATATCCTGGGAATAAGATAATGTTCCTCAGCAGTCATATACACACTTTCTCAGAAATACCAGCCTTTGTTCACTTTCCAGGCTAATCTAGTTAAGTAAATTTGATGTCAGATATGCCAAAGTGTTCTGGTATAACTGCAAGTGACATTGTGATTTATGTCCAAAGGGTAAGGGGGGAAAGAAAGAAAGAAAGAAACAAACAAACAAAAACTCAGCGAAAGATTTGACAAAACAACAAGAATTTTAATATTTTGCTTTGTAAATCATTTCACATTTCATCCTATTCCAACGACACTGATTTGAAGTAATCTCAAAGTATAGACAGGATAGTTGTCCTGTAATACTGGAATAAAAGTCCTAAAACAAGATGAAGAGCTTTAGTGTTTATGTGGGCAGCGGAAGTCAGTATGGCACTATTAGCCTCACTTCCATCTGATATTTCTTGGAAGGAAAAAAGGGAAAGGGGAGACACTGGAGGTTCACCAAAGCCTTTAGCTTTACTTAAACATGACTCTTTAATAGATATACTCAGGAATGAGTGATACTTTCTTCTTTTCTCCCCTTATTTTTTTTAAGATCTAAAGATTTTGCAAAGCATGTCTAATACCTAGATGTGTAAAAGATGAGAATATGAGTCCTTCAATTTCTCTCTTTTTCATGGTTTGTGCTTCTTTCTTTCTCTGTTCAACTTCAGACACCCAAAGATTTTCCCTAAGCAAAAGAAGGGCTTATAAATTGAAGTCCAGTGTTCCAACTATAAGTAGATGTGTTGCTCTAGAGAATAAAAACATGTTTGCTGTAATCTTAACTCTGTCCACCCTCTCCCTGCTGTTAAACCCCTTCTTCTTACACTCCTGTATTGCTGAAGGATTTATTGTTTTCCACATGCATAGCTCTGCAGAACAGAGAGTGTTTTCATTTTGTGTCTCCTTGAGTATTACAACAGTTCTTATCCTTTTAAAAATAATATCATTAAGGATTAATTCTATGTCATTGAAAATGAAATAACCTGATGAAATAATTGTCAATAAACTCTTCAGCCCAAAATTATTAACTATAGATTATGTAAATAGTAGCCTATGTGGTTAAACATATTAATACTCGCTGTTACAGTTTTCTAATACAAAAAACAGATGCTATTCATACTCATTCAAATATGAAAAGCTTGGCAAAACCAAATTATGTCATTAATAGTGTTAACAGCAGTTCCTAATAATTTGTTGAATACACAAATATACCTTTCCTTTTCACTTTCATAGCCTGCCAATTTTCAACAAAACCTTGCTTATTTCGTCCTCTCACTTCTGTGCACATTTTTTTTTTTTTTAATAAGTGAACATATTTTGTATAATTAATCAAAATACCTATTGATAGGAATGGAAAAAATCTGTTCCATTTATGTAACAAACACATATCTCTGGGGTGTGTGGTTTTACACTCACTCTCTGCATGAAAGTGACTGACCTGACAAACATTGTGCACAGTGTTTCAATTCCCTCAACACACCTAATCTCTGAATCAGTTTGATGCGATTTCTCTTAAGTACAAGTGCCATGCAAAAGAATCACTTCTTGCAGTCAAACAGCTATTAGGTAAACTAAATGTTCCCTCTTTTTTTGTATTTCAGACACATCTAATTACAGTATTACATCACTTGTAACAAGTTGACTTATTTTTATTTGGTTAAATCTTCATGGTAATGAATTTGCTTGTGAGCAGATGGCAAATAATCATGACAATGATTACAGAAACACCTTCATTTTAATATTTGACATGAACAGTATAGTTAAACAGTTCCTGCTGCAGGTAAGTGATGTTTTATACAAACACAGACTTACAAGCCAACCACTCTTGTTTATGTGCTGATGCATGAGGATAACTGCCTGCTTGCATTTTCCTGTGTGGTATTTTGTTTAGTGCCAGGGTTCCTCTCTGTGGGCCTTCTCATTAAGTCTTTTCTTAAGGAAGATTTCCTCCTCATGTGTGGCTCTGGAGTGCTATGAAGATCTTGATAGAAGAACTCCTATGCCTTTTGGTCAGATGAAATATGTTGCAGTAGACTTCAGTTTAGTAAAACTTCCATCTAACTGCAGGCATATAAGTAGTTTCTTAGGGACCTACAGCATAAAAAATACCCATTTTAACCCGTTATTAAGAGTATATCTAAGAGCATTGTGCATCAGTTGGAGTTGGTTATATCATATCAGAGACATAAAGAGTCTTAAATTGTTGGGATTTTTCCCCCAGATGGTTCCATGTGTAAATTGTTAAAGTTCTCGAAAAAATTAAAAAAAAAAATAAATTTTAACGGCATGTGAAGTTAAGGATCTAATTGTTCAAGCAATACGGGACCAGAAATGGAACCTGAGAGGAAAAAAGCTTGCAATGAAATAAAAAGCAAGAGAACAAACATTGAGCAATGGAGATAAATAAGAGATAGAGCAACAAACGCACCTTTATGAACCTGGTCCATAGGCAGTGGTTGCAATCAGAGAATAAAGAAAAATAGTGGCATATATATAAAGAGAGACAATAATTTAATGAGGACACACAAAAATGCAATTTTCCTGATTACTACAGTGTGTCATGTTATCACTTTTTAATAATATGCAAATAAGTCAGAATGAGAAGATGACCTATGAAAAAGTGATGTGAGAGTTTGAAGAAACTGTAATCTCATGAAGAGTGGAACTCCTAGAATTTTTATATGGGACTGAAATAAACTGAATCTTTCAAACTTTTTTTGTCACTGACTTGAAACTCATAAGTCAGAGATATAACTGTAGTATTTTGACATCAGAGATCAGAAGGTGATCAAAAAACCCATGGTGACAGAGGAGACTGATGAAACATGGGGGCTTAAACTTAGAACTGTCAGGATGTCTCAAGTTATCAAAAATAACTCAAGACAGAAAGCTGAGAAAGCAAATCAGAGGTAGATATAAGAAAGCTGCTGATCAGTGAGAGAAGAAACCATCAACCGGTAAATACTTAGAGGAGACTTCAGGAAAAACTGCAAGAGAATGCAGGGAAAAGACATGAAAAGAAAGTGCATGAACTGTGGCAACTCACATAGACCCAGGCAAAGATCAAAGTCTGGAAACATCAATATCCACAAGACATAAAAACGTTTTTACAATGACCTGCAACCAAGAAAAGTACAAGCAAAACAGTGGAGCTGCACAAATAGCAAAAGTGAAGTTTTACACAGGTACAATATCTAAAAAACAGAAAATAGTAAATGGACAGTTTCACAAGTCACTAGTGAAGGTCTAATGAATTATAACAACTCTTGTGTTTAGCCATCACTGTACATGAAAATGTTTGAAAAGAGAAGGGATGCATAACACTAAGTTATCAATGGGAGAACAAACATTTACTTAGGAATATTAACTTGCTAAAATAGATAAATACGATTAGTTAGGTTTATTTAGGTTCATTATAGTTGTGAAAAAAAAAAGCCCAACACTAAAACTGCATTTAAAATACACTAGGACTTTATAAGTTGCTATAAAAAAAGAAATGCTCATAGAGATGCAAATTAGTAATTTCTAATTAAAAATTTAAAATGCTAAATGTGTGGAACCTCAAGAAATTTTGAAGACAGGAAAATACCCCATGATGGTTCACCAGAATATTTTGGGCCACCATTTTAAACAACTATCTTTAAATAAAAATATTCACATTTAATGATCAAGGCCATATTGCCCCAAAACTGTATTACATCAAAAATAGAAGTATTCTTATATTTAAAATTATGTACTTATATGAAAAAATTACAAGATAAGGCCTACTGACCAGTATTATTCTTCTAAAGTGGGATTTCTAATTTCCTTTCATGCAAAAGTCTACTGTGTAACTAGCATATGCAAAATACAAATAACACCACAAATTGAAAACAAAACAAAAATTCTCTTTGCATACCTCATGAATTCAAAAGAACAGTGTGAGATATTAGAGTCAACTATTATTTCATAAATTTTAAATAGCTTTTTGAAGGTTTTTAAGGGTATTAAGGGTTGAGAGAAGTCAAGGATTAATTTGAGATTCAAGGTAGTATAGAAAGAACAAAACAAGTGGAAAAAAGACAGGCTAGCTCTATGCAGCAGTAACAGTCTAAAAGTGCTAAAACTATTGTAGAACAAGAAAAGTCATTGACTACATGTGACTAGACAGGACCAAATACCTTTCAAAATGTTCACTCTCACATATTATATTGGAGAAATGCTGAAGTTCTGCAGTGTTTCAGCCAAGTTTAGAGCACTGCCACCATCAAAGGTCACAAATTAAAATTATTTTACAGCAAGGAATCATCCACTTCTGAAGCTCATAGCCCTGCTGGGTATCCAGCCCTCTCTCTGACACAAACAATTTTTTCCCTTTCTGTAATTTTCATTTGTAAGGTCATAGTTTGAAGGCTTCATTGTAACTGAAATTTCAGGAGGAGAATGTGAATAAACCTCTTGAGAATTTAAGTTTCCTTGCTCTGCTATATAAATTTTAGTGGTCATGAAAATGTGACAAATGGAAGTAGCTAAACCCAAGTCTTATGTGAGTGTTCTTTACAATTCTGCCAAAAGCCATCAGTGCTGGCCAATAACTCTTTTTCTCTAGCTTAATAATGCATGTAACACTCCCCATGAAGCCACTCATACAGTACGTTGTTTTTTCTAAGAACAAGTGGAAGCTACTTGGAGACCTTTAATCTTATTTCATGAGAAAACTAACTACGTATTGAGTCCTGACAATCTAAGGAAGTGAAAGCTAATATATCGAGCCAATACAGCATTCCAATATGCAGAGTACTGGTTTATGATAATTACTTCTGCATCTGCATTTAGAGTACCACATGTAATTACTGAAGTGTATATTTTTCTCTCAGCAATGGCATATAATTTTTAATAGTGGTCTTGGCAGTCATGCACATGCATTACAAGACCTCTAAGTAGTCTATAGCCCCTTGTAATTAAACGCAAAAAGAATTAAAGCCAGTAGAACATAGTGAATAATACACAATCTGTAACTTTCCTGATGAATTTAACCTATTTTGATGTACCAAACAGATATTCTATCATTTCTTAGCTATTTATTTATACTCATTTAATACTTCTTTCTTCAGTCCTTTTACAACTTTTTGCAAAATATTTCCAAATTGCTGCTGGAACAATAATCATAGAATCATAGAATCATAGCATAGTTAGGGTGGGAAAAGACCTTAAGATCATCTAGTTCCAGCCCCCCTGCTATGGGAAGGGACACCCTACACTAAACCATGCCACCCAAAGCTCTGTCCATCCCTGCCTTGAACACCGCCAGGGATGAAGCGTTCACAACTTCCTTGGGCAGCCCATTCCAGTGCCTCACCACCCTCTCAGTAAAGAATTTCTTCCTTATATCTGATCTAAATTTCCCCTGTTTAAGTTTTAACCTGTTACCCCTTGTCCTATCACTACAGTCCCTAAAGAATAGTCCCTCCCCAGCATCTTTATAGGCCACCTTCAGTTGATTGTTTACATAAATATTCTCTAAAATTTTACATTAGGGATTTGATAAAAGATTGTGAAACTTCAAAATTTGAGGGCTTTCTCTGTACAAAGCCACCTCTTTGAAAAATTATTTCTGCAATTAAAGAGGAAACCACTTCATTCAAAATCTCTGTATCTGTCCTGGTTTTGGCTAGCATAGAGTTAGTTTTCTTTTTAGCATCTGGTGCTGTGTTTTGGCTTTAGTCTGAGAATAATGCTGATAATACACTAATGTTTTAGCTGTTGCCAAGGAGTACTTACCCTGAGCAAGGACTTCTCAATCACTCATGCTCTGCCAGTGGGTTGGGGCACAAGAAGAAACAGATCTCAGCAGATAACTGTGTTGGAGACTGAAGTGAGCCTGTGAATGAGGGGCAAAAGCACATCACTGTGACTGGCTCGCAGGTTCTGTGCATCCTTGGCATAAACTTATCTCAGAAGAGGGTATTTCAAGGACACAAAAGGTTATTTTTTTGATATGGCTGTCTTAAATATGGAGAAAATTAAACATCTGTCTGCCTGGTCTCTCAGAGGACAATTCCATTGTGGGGTTGCTGAAGGTCAATGAACAATATGTGCTGATTGCTACTACAACGGTGCACTAGTAGCAATATCGCAACAACAGAGACTCCCTGATTCCCATCCATAAGCTGATCCTTTGACTGGAAAAACAAGGAGTGATCAGCAGGACCTGATCACCCTTTAATAGCCCCATAAGGCCAGTACAAAAGTCTGATGGAGAGTGGAAACTAACAGTAGATTGTCGTGGCCTGAATGAAGTCACACCACCATTGAGTGCTGCCGTACCAAATACGCTAGAACTTCAGTATAAACTGGAGTCAAAGGCAGCCAAGTGGTATGCCACAACTGATATTCCAATGCATTTTTCTCACTCCTTTTGGCAGTAGAGTGCAGGCCACAGTTTGCTTGTATTTGGAGAGGGACACGACAGTTTCTTAAATCAGATTTCACTAAAATTACTTGGAAAGCACAACTTCCGTCGGCAAGAAAGTCTCATAGTTTAAAATTCAAATGGTATTCAAATGGAAGGAGTCTGCTAGGTCTGTGAATCACTTCTTTTGAGGTGAATAACTTCTACTGAGGGTTACCATATTGTTTCTTTAATAACTTACCTATCACCTTAAACACCAGCTACATTACTTTCCCCACTACAATTTCCTCACAAATATTTTTCACAAGTTCAGCATGCAAACACATTTGCTGTCCTTTCAATTAAGTATTTTACTCAGATAGGTCTTCTCTTTCTTTGATGATCATACACCTGAGGCATTTGGAGACAGCAGTAATTATTCTTTTAGAATTTACTTTGTTGGGTTTTAATAAAGAAAAAAGCCCACCCTTCTCATTGCATCTGGAAGATTCATCTTTATCTGACTGGCTGTTTCCCTGTGTGTATGATATCCCTTTTCTGTACTTCTTTTACTCTGCATTCATTTTTTTATTAAATATGAGTGACTGGAATTTTACATGGTATTATAAAGGATGTTTCATGTATGTGCAAACCAGAAAAAAACGGCCAACTATAAAACACTGTGAAAGAAAATATTTCATAAAATTTATTTTGGAATAGTTACAACAATATATCAGAGTAATTACTCTACAGAAACACACCATGATACTGAATTCTAACAAGAAATTTCATCAGCAGAAAGGAACAGGGAATTGGAAGAACCTGAATAACAGCTCCGGTGAAATGTTGCAACTGTGTAGGAAATCTTAGAGGCCAAAAAAACTTATAGTCCTCTAGTAGACTACAAAGCATCTTACAGAGTAGAATAATGTATTATCCCCATTAAAACAAAGTGTGGTGAAGTGAATTGCTTTGTCAATTCCCAGTTCCCTAGAAAGTAAGCCCAGCTACTTGGGTTCCCTACCTTCTGGTTCGTGACCGTCGGCCCAATTGTCCCAACATCGGAGCAACCAGGTGATGATGTGCTCCCCTGGCTGATGGGTAAAATCTTTTTGCATAGTCCGTAACTCAATTGAGGTCCAAGGTCGAGAAGTCTTTTCTTCTGTTCTTCTTCGTCATGTGATGATGACTCCTGATCAGATGCTGTCTGGGGTAGAAAGTGCATTGCCATTGCTTCTTCATCTTGTTCCTTCATCTTTCTTGTCTTTTTTTTTTTGTTTTGTTTTTCCCGTTGCGTACAGGAGCAACCGATATTGGCACGAACTGGTCCTCTGGTTTAGCTGCAGTATCTGTTGTCAGGGTTTGGGTAGCTGCTGTACTTGTTGCTGGGGTTTGCGTAGCTACTGTACTTGTCGCTGGGGCTGGTGTAGCTACTGTGCTTGGAGCTGGAGTAGCTGTGCTGTCAATTGTGGTTGAAGTTTGGGTAGCTGCTGTACTTGTCGCTGGGGCTGGTGTAGCTGCTGTGCTTGGAGCTGGAGTAGCTGCTCTGCCATCAGATCCAGGGACATTTTTTTCCTTTTGGAGGTGCTGGATAGTGTTGAACAGGGCTCTGTAAGCATAGGCCAAGCCCCAGCACGTTGACATGATTTGTCCCTCTCTGGTATGACCAGGATGACAGCACACCTCATTTAAGTGTTTTACTAATTCTTCTGGATTTTGCAGTTTTTCGGTGGTGAAATTCCAAAGCACTGGAGGGTCCCACTGGCCTAGACACTTGCCCATACTATCCCACACACCCTGCCACTCATGGCTGTCCAGCCTCGGGGAAAATCTCTCGGTCCCCCTATATTGTCGTCTAACCCTAGACAAGATCCAAACCTTACTGTCCTGGGTTCAGCAGTAGCAGTCAGTTTTTCTCCTTCTTAGTAGCTGTTGCAGCACTGTGTTTTTGACTTTTGGCTTGGGAAGAGCTGATAACACTGATGTTTAGACTGACCAAGGACTTTGTGAGTCTCATGCTCTGCCAGGGAGGAGGAGGGGCCAGGAGGAAGCAGGGACAGGACGCCTGACCCAAACTAGCCAAAGAGGTATTCCATACCACAGCACGTCATGCCCGGGGATGTAACTGGGAGCTACCCGGAAGGGCACGTCCTCTTTTCGGTCGGGCTCTTTTCCGGCGAGCGGTATCATATTTTCTTCCCTTGTTATTTCTCTTATCATTATTATTATTGGTGGCAGCAGTAGTGATTTGTGTTACACCTGAGTTACTGGACTGTTTTTATCTCAACCCGTGGGAGTTACATTCTTTCGATTCTCCTCCCCATCCCTCTGGGGAGTGGGGGGGGGAAGTAGACTGCGTGGTTCTAATTTACAGCCGGGGCTTAAACCACGACACTGACTCTGCTCATCTCTATATCAGACGAAATGGTCATGGGTAAAACACACTCTGTATGCGTGCCAACACGGTGATCCCCATCACAATCAGCAAACAGGTCTTAACAGTATTAAAAGGCCATTCAAAACCTTCAAAACTCTCAAACGATGCTGTAAACGGTCTGGGGCGGGGGAGGGGCACTGGGAGGGTAAAAGAATGTCTCCTTCACAGGTTGACCACCTGAGAAGGAGAAAAAAGATGTGTAATTGCTAAGCACTTTTATTATATATCTCCCAAAGTATAGAGGTGGTGACCACACTGGGAACATAAGCCAGATCAGTTTTATGATCAATAATTCTATTGTATTGCAAGTCATTACCATAAAGTACAATGAGATAAGAACCTTAGCCCAAGGCCCCCAGCCAATAAACACTAACACAGCAAATACCAGCTATAAGTAATGTACATGCTGAATCTCTGAGATCAAGAACAACAACTTTGAGAGCCAATAAATCAGCATTGTGAGGAGTGACTATTAATCTGAAACAATGAATGCTTATCACAAATAAGATTAGACACACTCCGGTCAGATCTGTTGTTATCTCAACCCTTCGTGCCCCACGTTGAGCGCCAAAAACAACTGTCGTGGTTTAAGCTCAGCCGTAAATCAGACCACGCAGTCTCTGTCTCAGTCCTTCACTCCCCCTCCCCCTCCACCCCCTCCCCAGTCCCAGAGGAATGGGGAGGAGAATCGAAAGAATGTAACTCCCACAGGTTGAGATAAGAACAGTCCAGTAACTAAGGTATAACACAAATCACTACTGCTGCCACCAATAATAATAATGATAAGGGAAATAACAAGAGAAGATAAACAACCACTCACCACCTGCCAACCAATACCCAGCCTGACCCGAGCAGTGATCTAGCCCTTCTGGGTAACTGCCCCCAGTTCTTCATACTGGGCATGACGTGCTGTGGTATGGAATACCTCTTTGGTCAGTTCGGGTCAGGTATCCTGTCTCTGCTTTTTCCTAGCTTCCCCTCCTCCTTGGCAGAGCATGAGACTCAGAAAATCCTTGGTCAGAGTAAACATGGCTTAGCAACAACTAAAAGCATCAGTGTTATCAGCGCTGTTGCCAGGCCAAAAGCCAAAACCACAGCACTGCACCAGCTACTAAGAAGTAGAAAAATGACTGCTACTGCTGAACTCAGGACACAAGAAATTATTAAAATTATTAAAATTATTTCTGGAAACCAATAAAAAAACCTCCTCTTTTTTGTTAGCAGACGTTGTAATATTACTATCTATATTCATTAAGATCAATAATAACTAACCTGACATTCACAATTTTCAACTGCTATTAATAAATTTATTTGTTTCAATTCTATTATCTCTGTTGTAGAAACAATGGCTTGAAATACTGAAAATGTGCATTAGTAAAACAAAAAATTTGTTCTTTTATTTTAATGTCAACAGAAAATATGAATATGTACCTGTCTACAGACTGTGTTGTTTTGTTTGTTGTGGGTTTTTTATTTTTTAATGTGAAGCCATTGGTTCTAGGGAAATTTTTGCCTAAAAAACCTGACTGGAGTCTTCTCCAGACAGAATCTTGATTTGTCTAATGATGATCAAATAGGAATTTTGAAGTTGCATCTCCAATTCTGTTTAATGTAAACAAGGTACAATGTATGGCATCACGTTGGATAATATGGTGAAAAAAATATCTTTGTTTGTCAGACAGAAGTTAAAAATTTTGTTAGTTTTTAAACATCAAAACATTCTTTCCACTGTCACTGTTTTATAGGCAATAATTGTTTAATAGAAATTTGACTGAACTGTTCTTTAATCATTCACAAATCCTTCCATGAAAAAGTATTTGTTATGTAATTCAGAAAAAAATACTTAATTTAGTTCTTTTTATGAATATTTTAGTACAGATGCTTACTAACCAATACTAAGCAACTGGTCATTTAAGTTACTTGACGTTGCTTGTGTTCTGTGATTAATAAAAACGAAATTCTGTCAGCCATGATAAGTAAGGCGTCTGTAAATTGTTCAGACAATTTAGAACAATCAGAACCAGATGTTCATGGTCTTTCATGAATAACTTTATTTTCATAAGACATCAAAAATCATGAATCACAGAGTTAAAGAATTCTTTTCCATTAGCTGAGACATTTTTAATATGTCCTTTGCAATTGCTAATTTAAACAGAATTCACAGTTTTGGGTACAATTGCACACAAGGAAACAGAAGACATGCTTACCCTTACATATGAGTACTTCCCTTCAAAAACTTACTTTGATTCAAGTGAAAAGAAATCACAAGTGCTTTGTTAGATGAAGATTTTAATATATACCCAGAAGGAAGCTACAGGTGCAAACCCTCGGTCTAGTATTTAAAGTTACACAGAGAGACGGAGGTTATTATTTTAAAGGTTTTTCTTGTTTCATTTTTTTCTCCTCTTCCTTTTTTCTTTTGTTCATTCAGTATGTCTGAAACCAGCCTTGGGAGTCTTTGTAATTTATAATTAATTTCTATTGTTAGCAAGTAATTTCAACTTGTCTGGAAATTGGAATATGATCCTATACTCTCTGAAGTAAACTCCTGGGGTAAAGACTCTCTTCTAATGTCCCTCAAACATCACAGGCAAGTTAGCATCAAAAAGAACCATTTTTTCCCTCATTTTTCTCATTTTAGGAGTCCGTTTCCCTCATTTTAGGAGGCCACAATTAGATAACTAAAGCAGGAGTCACAAAGGAAGTCAGGAATTATACAAAAATAAGGATTGTGCTGCTTTAAGATGTAGATATAAAGCATTAAGATCAAATCCTAGCAAAGTCTACCGCTTATTGCAATGACAACAAAACAGATTTAAAATCATTTTTCACTCCAATGAACATACAAAGAGACTAGATAGTGAAATATCATTTGAATTATCCTATTCTTGTATATCCCCACCAATCTTTTCATTTTATGTATGATTTGTACAAACACAAATGCATGATAATATATCAAATGAAGTTGTACACAATTATATCCAAGTATCTTTGACTTACACACATTAAAATATGTAACCACCACTAAAAAGAAACATGTTGACATACCTATAAAGACATTCAGCATTCCCAGCATGTTTACTCATGCATATTATTTGCTGGAGAAAATGGTCAAACATGCAGGTTAGGTATGACTACTGCACACCACAATATCCAAGGCCACTTCAAACACTGACTCATAACCATATAATGGTTTGGATTGGAAAATCATTTAGTTTCACCACCCCTGCCATGGGAAAAGACACCTTCCAGTAGACCAGGTTGCTCAAAGCCCTATCCAACCTGACCTTGAACACTTCCAGGAACGGGGCAGCCACAACTTCTACTGGCAACCTGTTCTAGTGCCTCACAATTCCTGTAGTAAAGAATTTCTTCCTAATATCTAACCTAAATCCACCCTCTTTCAGCTTAAAGACATTACCCTCTGTCCTATAACTACTTACTCTTATACAAAGTCCGTCTCCAGATTTCCTGTAGGCCCTTTTTAGGCACTGGAATGTTCCCCCCCTGAGGGGAGCCCAATTCTCTTATGCTGTCTTCATAGGAGAGGTGCTCCAGCCCCTCTGATCATCTTCATGGCCCTCCTCATGAATCACTCCAACAGGTCCATATCCTTATGCTGGAAGCCCGAGAGCTGAGCACAGTACTCCAGGTGGGGTCTCAAGAGAGCAGAACAGAGATGGAGAATCACCTCCCTTGACTTGCTGGTCATGCTTCTTTTGATGCAGCTCACGATACAGTTGGATATTCAAAAGTGGAAGTGTAAAAATATGGAGACAATTGTCCGAAAGTAGTTTCAGATCTATGTGACTTGTCACTATACCCACTACTGTAGTAGTGTAATAATTTACATCTTTGGGACATCCCAAATCTTTACAAAAGCTTTATCTATCTGTTCTGTGACCATCTGTGTATCATAATATGTCAATGGTGTTAAACAGGTGGTTAGACTTGATCATGTAAAGATCCAAAAGGAAGTTTAAGATTAATCACACACTTTTAAGTGTTTAAATACAACTTCCACATGTGCAGAATCACATTTCATATCATGCTAATTCACTTACAATTCTGACATTATTCAGTTTCACATATTATAGTGAAATGCAATGCATGCAATGTGAAATATTCAAAAATGCTTCTCGTTTATGAGTCAGTAAACACTTATCTTACTAAGCTACTAAATTCCAGGTCCATTTATATGTTATCCATCATTAATAAAGCACAGAATTAGGAGTTAAATGTATACTATTTTTATGGGTTTGGGCTCAAAAAAGTTTACTTAAAGGAAATTGCTCGTGACAGATTCATCTCAGCAGGGGATGATAAGAAATATTTGTCATTTCATTTGCTCTTCCTATTCTGAAAGAGTTGAAATATATCTGAGTCGTGTGTTCTTATGAATCTTTATAGTTAAAAAATCAAGTTTTTTTCAGCTGACAATCTGGAAAGGTTGATTTGACACTGTCTGATACAAAGCATTTCACAGCCAGACCATTTAAATGTTTAGATTAATTGTTGCATGTTGCATGGTAAAATGCAAATATATATCTAATCTTATTTGCTTGTTACACTACAAAATATTTGACACTACTCTTCCTTTATTTCCACTTCAAAATTGATTATGGGAATCACAATGGCATTTCATAGGGTGCATGAAGACCCACAACCTGATTAGGAATTTACTGTCGTTTCCTTACCCTAGTATGCATGCCAGAAGAAAATATTTCAATCATTTTACTTTTTTTCAAATGCAGTCGACTTATATAAGATACATTTTTAGGTACCATTATTATCCCTAGATATCAAGGCGTTTTTTGCTTCACTTCACAACAATCAGTGTCATTAATTTTACAAAGTAATTCACCCAGATGTCTTCTTTCTCAGGCAAGCTTAGTTTCTAGCTGGAGATTACACTAAATTTATAGAATAGGTTAAATTCATGGTCACCAATGTATTTGTGAAAAGAGTTGTATTGTCATATGCATATTAAGAAAATGTACTTAAAGTGCCACATTGATAATTTTCTGGTTACAAGAATCAAACCATTATTGGGAATTTGCAAGCAATAAACAGAGTTGTGAAAACAATCAATAGATCTGCTTGGAACAGAAAAAAACCACGTAAATTTAAGTCATTTGATCATAGAATCATGGAATAGTTAGGGTAGGAAAGGACCTTGAGATCATCTAGTTCCAACCCCCTTGCCATGAGCAAGGACACCTCCCAGTAAACCACGCCAAACAAGGCCTCATCCAACTTGGCCTTGGACACCGCCAAGGATGGAGCATTCACAACCTCCCTGGGCAACCCATTCCAGTGCCTCACCACCCTCACAGTAAAGAATTTCTTCCTTATATCCAATCTAAACTTCCCCTGTTTAAGTTTGAACCCATTACCCCTTGTCCTGTCACTACAGTCCCTGATGAATAGTCCATCCCCAGCATCCTTATAGGCCCCCTTCAGATACTTAAATCTAACAAGTTTTGGTATCTCAGCAAAATTTTTAGTCAGTAATATTTGACATCAGGTCTGTCAAACACTGGCCTGAGAAGTTCCAGTGTTTAAAAGCCTTCAGAATATATAAAAGGAATAAATAATTCTGCATATAAGCAGGAAAATTTTCAAAACGGTACATTTTGCAGAGTTTCTGCATACAGCTTCCCTGCTGATCTTTGGTAACATTTCTGTCTGTAAATCCCCATTCCCTGCTCATGAGTGTACTGCGATAGAGAGCATTCATCCAAAGGCAGTGTGAACTCTTCTGAGAAGTCACTTTCTTCAGGCAACAGAGAATGTAAAAGTAGTAATATGCAAAACTTTGTTTCATTTTCTCTGAAATAAATAAGTAAATGCCAAAGAAAATGAGATATAATATTGTCACGTGAGATTACTGCCCATCATTAAAGCCATAAATTCCACTCTGTAAATCTGACCATCAATTAGACCAACAACTCCAGGACATGTTTCTTTAACACCCATGTGATACTTCTCAGGATCTCAAGGAGCCTTCCTGAGCTGATTAATACTTTGATGTTGAGAGCAAATTTATTTTCCAGGACTTAACTATTCCAGCTGTCCGCCACTGGTGATAGATATGGATGACTGTCATTCAACTAATTAACCAAATGTTTCTATGTCATTAATAAATCTTGTATTTTAAAATAAAAGTAAAATTAATCTTCTTGTATTAACTGATTGGATGCTTTTACTGAGGAGTGTAACTAGCAGATGGGGACATGTTGTAGATTGCATCATGATTTACTGCAAAATCTTACTTAAAGAACTACAGGAAACATCTAGACTTCTTTATGAAGTATGGCAGATGTTAAAAGGTGATAAACAAAAGTTAAAAGTCCTTTGCATCATAGTGAAGCATGAACACAGACATACCTGAGCAGGAAGGACAGAGTTTTCTGTGCAGTCTTTCATAAAATCCCAGGATAGCAGGACCATCCAAGTGCATGCTTAACTCTGGGTGCATGACTAAATAGCAGAAATTTCTGTGTCTCTGAGAGTCCTGCTTAACTGCATTTCTGAAAGAAAGGGGCTTAAGTTAATGCTTAAAAGCTGAACTCATCTTGGAGTGCTTTGCTTAATGCAAGCCTAGGCCAGGATTTGACAGAGAATTTAGCATCCGTACTGATGCTCTTCGTTCAGTCTTCAAAACTTTTGTCCCTTAGCTGTAGGTAAAAAACAGTGTAATGCCCTGTTCCTGTATTCATTTTCTATGAACTAATACAGGCAGTCAGCAAGCAGGGCTTGTATATGGATATAAACACAATGAGATGGTGGCTAGAAAATTTGTGTGCATAGCACATAAGTATACCCGGCACATGCCTTTATTGATTTACAAGTTCTTTATTTCTTGCCTTCTGAGAAAAGCAGTAAGGAAATAATAGAATTAATAATAGAAAAAATTAATGCAATAACTTGATTACCTTCAAGATATTAATTAGTCCAGGGATGCATTTTTTTATGTTAATAAATTGATCAGTGCTCTTTAGTCTCACTATCTGCTTTTTTTAATTACAATTCTACATAAAGAAGAAAAATCCAGTGAAAAATTTTCAAACTTCATCTGTCATTCTTACATACTAGTTAAGTTCCAAAATAAAAGCAACATACTTCAGAGTCCATCAGGGGTATACATATCTTGTCAGCTTCCTGGAAATTGAAATCAGTTCCTGATTGCAGTAGTGAATTGATAAGTAGACAATTCAAAATTGAACTGATTGCAGGTGAAATAAGAAATGAACAGAAAAGTAGGCTTACATGTGTGGCCAAAATGTTTATAAAAAAATCACCAGTTCGCTCCTTAAAGACACTGCATTTAGTCAGTTTCTAGGGTCTGCACTTGTATTTCTTAAATTAAATGAAAAAGTCTAGAATAGCTTGAGATCACGAAGTAGATATCAAAGAGCTTCAAACAATTTTATTTTTTCTTTAAGAATAAATGCACAATACCTATTTCTGGTCCATTGTGTCATTTGTGTGGATTTAATAACTCAGTTGGCTTCTGGCTGCCAACACCCCTAGATTTTTATATTGGCATTCTTTTCATATCCAACTCATTAAATAATCACCTTGTAGTATAGTTTGTGAGATAATAATTTTCATTGAGAGAGTGCTGTGATACTGCAAAGAAATGCCTCCTATTTGTTTTGTGAGAATCAGCTGCTTTCACAAGAGGAAAAGCCAGTGTAGTTCTGCAGGAACAATTTAAATAGTACTACAGGTTTATCGTACAACTTTATAAACAGGATCATTTTTCACGGTATATACCAATTCAAGTGAAGTCTGTGGACATGCACTGTAAAGAAAAGGCACTTCAAGAATAAAATTAATCACTTAATAGGAAAGAATGTGCATGTTTCTTCAGCTTTGGAGAATATTCTTAACATTGGCCACATCTCTGCTGAATTATGAGCCTCTTATACACATGGGGAAAAAAAAAAAAAGGCGATAGCCAGTATAATAATCCTCCTCATAATACCACAAACAGAATTTCAACTTTCAAGCCTCTCTTCAAAGTTATAAGTTAGCTTCCAAAGCTTTTTAAGAGGCTGCTGCCCTTTTCAAACCACATTTCAGGTGCATCATTCTTGCTGATTTATGCATACTAAATGCTATGTGCCGTATTCCTTCTCCTTAAAGCTGGAGGAGGCTGTGTCATTTCATTCTGCACCTAGGCAACCTCATTCAGATCAAATTGGTCAAACAGTCTTAAGGCTAATTATGAGAATATTGGTTATGGACTGAGCTGGGAATAGATAGGACTTTAGCTATTGCCTGACACAGACACACAAGAAAAAGGCAGACCTTTTTCTTTACAAAACAGTTGAGACTTCCTCCCCTTCATTCAGAACTATTGAGATTACACAGCAGCAAGAGGCATGACAAACAGAATAATGGTAAAAATCCAGAAATTTTTCAATTATCACAAACAGAAGCACCTACCCTTTTTTTAGCAGAACAGATTAAAACTTCTTGGGGTTTAGATGGCTCTGAAAAACACACTGGACATACCAGCAACTGTCACTTTACAGAAATAAAGAATTATGCATAAACCTATGTATGTTACCTATATGTGCACACCACAAGGTATGGCTAACAGAAACAAGAAAAGGCTTATATCATAAAAAAACCTCCATAAATAAAAAGGACTAATAAAATCATTGGCTCTTCAGTGGACAATAGCATGGCTATATATCTGTTACCTTTTTGTAAAGAGTGAAATTGTTGTGCAGTAAACCCTGTTCCTTATACTATTTGCACAGCAGAATCTAATACCACATCTGACACTGTCAAGATAGATTCAGGTTAAGCACCAATTGAAAGGAAATAGCCCTAGTCCTTTCTGGTCACAGTAAAGAAATACAGTAATGTGAAAATACTGAGGATCTTGCCTCTGTGGAATTATTGAAGAAAATGCAGTGAAGAGACTGCACATCCAGTTAACCAATGTCTACAATTAGAAATGAAACCAATGACTATTTTAAGTTGATAAGGCAGAGATATGTGATTCTGTTTTTCTAATTCAATTGACTTTCAGTCTTGGGCTTACTAAGACTTTTCATGCAGCTGTTCTGAAAAAAACCCACCACCCCAACTGCTAAATCTATAAAACATGGTATTACCAATTTCAAAAGGATGACTCCCAGTCTAAGTCACATTATCACAGAATTAATAAGGAAAATAGCAGAACACTGTACCTACTGCTGGACTTCTTACTCAGGAAAGATATGATTCCTTGACTTATATGACATAATTTTTTCACTCTAACTCTCAATACATAGTTGACTGTGCTGGTCTAGAAGAGAGACTGGTTGGAGGCATGATGCTGTTGTCAGTTCTGCTACCAGTCTACTGTATGATCTTGGACAAGTCTTTAAATCTTTCTGTGTCTTTGTTTGCGCTTTGGGCTTTTGATTGTCTAAGGTTTCTTTTTCATTAGTTCTTGATGGGTTTCAGTGTAATAAGAATAGGTCATGCATACCAAAAGTAATGGCTGTGGTTTTGGGGGGTTTAGTTGTGGGGCTTTTCTGGTTTTGTTTTGGTTGGTTGGTTGGTGTTTTCTTGTTGGTCTGGTTTGTTGTTTGTTTTGTTTGTGGGGTTTTTTTTGGGGGGTGGTGGGATTTTTGATTATTTTCTTTTTTCTTCTTGTTTTTGGTTTTAATTTTAATGTAAGGACTTGGTTTTGGCTATTATACTGACTGGAAACATTCCACTGACTAGAAGGAGGCTGGGCACTTGGAAGTAAATGCAGCCATTGCTTTCAGTGTCCTAACAAACTTTTTCATTTTTAGATGAAAATGAAGTGATAACAGTGACTTCAACAAAGCATTAACAGTGTTGCCTAAACAAAATGCTACTGATTGTATGAATGCCAGAGGAATCTTCAAGCATTTGATAGACTTTGAATCTTTGTTCCGCTTGGCTGAGCAAAGTATGTCTGGTTTCTGTAAGTATGTTTGAATAATCATGTTCAGCCATAGAGCCAACAGCTTCTCAGGGCAGAACATTGCTTTTACAGACAGTAATGAAAACCATGGTGGAAGTTAAGCTTATGGGGAAGGGAACCCTTGGAAACAAAGGAAAAACAAGCAAGGGAGGCAACCACAAAATGGTAATTTCTGTATATTATTTTCTGTATATCCAATGGGAATGTCCCTACATGACACTAGCCAGGAGATAGTATGAATGAAATAGGGCATGCTTTACACTCTGCAATCAACTTCCAGCCTCCTTTTGTCTGAAAGCAGAGGAAGCTGGCAAATAACAATATTCAAGTGCTCAAAAACTAGTACTGGAATTTTTGCATAAAAGAAACTATCCAACATTAACTCTAATTAGAACCTCTAGTCATTTCTAGAAGGACTATCAGCAATATTTTGTACAGCTTAACTGTAATTTGTAGACTTACAGAAAGCAAGTCTAGAAGAGGAAGAAAGAAGGGACTATTTTGGCTGTTTTCTAATATAAAATTTTTACAAAACACCTTCTGCTGAGAAATGATCTGACTATTATCCAAACATCTCTGGGAGTTCTGATAAACTTGCTTGCATGTATCAATTTAAGCCACCCACACTCTGACTATAAGCAGTTAATTAGATAAAGGAAAGAGAAGGAAAGCTTTTTAATGAACACACTGTTGTCCCATCAGAGAAGGTGTTGGCACATTTCACTCCTGTATTGCACAGCACTAAGGATTTGGAGAAAGGACAATATGATCCTAAGCTGACATACATCCTTACATACAAAATAGAGTATTGGTAGCATGGTTTTCTCTACTTCAGTGGGCTTTGGGTCACGATGTAGGATTGCAGAACATGAGCAATGAACTGTGGAAAAAAAGATGCAAGTACTGACCTGAAGCAGAGGAGAAAAAGATCCCACTTCTGCATGCAAGCTCTTTACAATTTTCTTTCATGTATAAATAATAGCCATATTGCATAAAAGGTGCAAGATAGATTATATGTAATGGCTTAAAACAGCAACCAAAAATAGAATCTTGGGATTTTTTTCTAAGTGCTTTTAGCACATTCTAGGACAAAGCCCTTGTCAAGAGGAATAGACATTTTTGGACGAGCCAGCACATTTTTTCCCATAACCTCAAATGGAAAATCCCAACCATCCGTGAAATCAGAAAGGCAGGTTCCTCCTACAAGAAGACATTTGTAATTATACTGCTTGGGATCAGCATTCTGTCTCTCTTTCTTATACTCCTACTCCTCTTATTCTTTCTGGTGATCTCTCACCAGTTCTCATTAGAGAAGAAAAGCAGAAGGGGGAAAATAAACACCAAAAATGCGACACTTAAGCTGACTTACAATACGAAAAGTTTTTTTAGTTGGGGACAAGCCAATTTGTCTGCACTTACTGAATCAATAGCAAAATAACATCTGAAATAAACATAAAAAAATAATTACTATATGCACCAATGAATACAGTAGCTGTCCGCAACCTTGTAACCTGAAAGAATACTAGATCACACGTTCTTTAGACAGTTAGAACCTGTACATATTCTATCATAATTTAAGCAGATTTCTTCTTTACTGTAAATTCTGGTGAAATAAAGATATATGCAGGACTCTTCCCTGCAGTTGAAACACTGTATTTACAGAATGGTGACAAAACGTACTGTTACCATGTTGACCATATGTGTTGACCATACACAACAATCCTTTAATCTTTAGAATCAAATTAATTGTATCACACATATACAGCTTGAAGGGACTTCCATGCTGTATTTCATATCACCTGAGTAGTTCAGGAGAACATGTACCTATGTCCAGACAGTGCCATATGAAAGTCATGTCTTCCCTGCATTCACTGAGGACAAGGGGGAAGAAGTGCATTGTGCTACTGCGTACCTCAGTTACCGGAAGAAAATCAAACAATCTGAGTAAAATTTCTAAGTGAAAAACCTTGCAAGATTTTAAGAAGAAAATACATGTGCATGAGCTGTGTGGGAAGTCAGCAGTAGGGGAAAGAAGTGTTGGGAGAACTCAGGAATGAAGTAGGAAGATTATTGGTAGAAAAGTAGCTATTAGCTTGTATTAGCCCTTCCTTGCTTGTGTGTATGCAGTTATGTACTGTGCCTTGTGAATGTCAGGATCCCTGTGTTGGAATGGGTATCTGAAAGACTATAAACTCTATTTCACATTTGCAATCCACTGTATGGCAAGAGCAAGGTAGCTGCTCTGTTAACCATATCTGAGTGTCCTTTCAAACCCCTCGATATGTGATAAGATTTGGAGGGTAGGTATTGTACTTTATTACATGGAAAGTTGTGCAGCTTTCTTTCCACTTTCTGTATGAATCTGACTCCATAATTTCCAGAAAGTAACCTAAATTAATCGCTCTGAAAAGAGGAAATGCAGACTTCAGGTGACTGTCATCTTGTGAATTATGGGTAAACAAGTTCATACAGTTCCCAGCACAAGAAAACTTTCTTACCTGTTCACTTAATTCCAGATTTCTGAACGTCATAGAAAAAAAAAAAAAGCAAGCAAAGCCAACAAGCTCTTTCTGTCCATTAAAAAGAAAAAATCACCTCTATTTACCCATGGCATGAGGGCTGGAACTAGGTGATCTTTAAGGTCTCTTCCAAATCAAACTATTCTATGATTCTATGAAGATTTAGTTGTCACAATAGCAAAAATGTAATTTTAAATGTTGTCTTCCTTTTGAAACTATATTCTATCAAGAAAGTTGAGTGGCCACAGCCCACTCAACAGAACATGAAATCAGGCCTATCAGGTATTTCAGAGAGCATGTATGCTCCTTTTTTTGCTGTTTCTCCTCACCTTCTCTCCTACAGCCCTCTCAGGGTTCTTTTTTTCACTAACACAACTCCGTCAATCTGTTCCAACTAATCCCTGGATCAGTTCAATACAGCTATATCTAATAAGATGTTTGCCTCTGGAACATTCGCAGATAATTCCCATTGGCTATGGACTGCCCCGGAAAAGGCAAAGATCCTGTATTTCCTGGCTTTCAGAAATCAACATCGGGAAAATACAGCAGGAAACCTTCCATCTGCTAAAGTTTTGGGCTTGTTGTCATTAAGTATGTAAGATGAATAAACAAGCTTAACAAGGAAGAAAGTTGAAATACTAACATCAAACGCTGAAGAGCAAATAGGCAAAACAGACACCAGAAGGTGTGTATGGAGCCAATAGTAGCTCCACTGCCTAGCAAAGATAGGCATTCAGAACAGGTCAAACAATGGAAGCTTAGCTGGTTGAAATTGTTCCTCTCATCAGATAAAATGGGGGCGCATCAATATTGTTCATATTTTTATTACAGGAATAGTAAAAGGCTCCAGGTGAGATAAGAACCTTACTGCGTTTCCTTCTACCTGCGTAGCCCAAGTAGACAAGAAACAGGCAATTGTTTTCATTTTACAGATGCACTGTAAATTTTTCAGTCCATATTACACTGGACTGAAGTCTAATGAAAAAATCTCTTAATTTTTCTGAAAGTCTGCAGCAGAGCTAAGGCAAAGAACTGAGATATCATGAATCCTGGAACTTAATGCATTACCATCTTCCCCTGCTCTTACAGTAAAAGGAGTAGGTGATTCAGTTTGATGTTTCATCCTTCTGTTTCTTCATATGGTACAATTAATTCCCATGATGAATTTCTATGTTGATACTGTTATTCCAGGTTTGATACATCTTCAACTTAATCATTTCTCCTCTGAATGTTTTTTACTAGCTAAAAGTGTGTGTGAAATCTCATCTTATTTTCTTGCGTAACAGAAAACATATTCAGGAATCAGAGCTCATCCCTTCGTCTTTCCTTTGCCTTTTTGTGATTAATGAACTTCAGGATCTGATTTCAAAAATTGATGCTACTATTTGTTTGCATTGCATGATGGAGGGGAAAGTTCTCTACAGTGTTAAGTGACCCCTTAGTGAAGCCCAGATACTTTAAATCTGCCATTGTATTATGAAAACATATCCCTCTTTGACAGAAATATTTGTTTAATATATATGAAAGCTTATGGAACCCTGAAAATCTGAATTCTTATAGCTGTACATGTTATCAAGCAGGCTCTGTGTGGCAATAAGTAAAATTATTTGCGAGAGATGGATTTTTTTTCAGTATTATGCAAAACAGATATTGTGATGTTTTCCATTACCTTTATGCACTGGTGGAAAATCAAAGAATAAAGTTCAATGAGATCACAGTACATGGATTTACTTCCTCTTTCTCAAAAGCAGGAGATCTCTAGTTCTGGAGCTATTCATCCCTTGGATCAGCTTTCTTTGCACACCCTTGACAGATACCAGGGTAAGATCATCTGTCATGAAGATGGTTCACTTACGTCCAGGTTGCTTTGTAAAGCATGAAAAGAATTAGCTTATTCAGGGCACATCTAAAATAATTCTACTGAAGTCAAAGTGATTTCACTGATTTTTTTTCTCTGTCCAATATGAACAAGAGCAGAATATATCTCACTTTAGTAAATTATGACATCTGTGTATTCCAAGTCTAAGAAGAGCTGAAATGCAAAATTTAAAGGTGAGAGACTTAATGTATCCATGCCTAATGATCTGTAATACAAATGAGAAACCCCAGTAATGCTCTTCTCATACCTACTTGTATCAATTTTATACTGGCTTCTTTCATTTCTACTATTCTTTATTGCTATTTAACCCACTCAACAAGCAGCTGAGCTGAAATGTGAAAGACAACTATAATTACTTGAAGCAGAACAGCACAAACAGCAGTCTTCCATTCTCCCATACTGGAATATGTTAGTGCATCCTAGGTACAGACTTGGCTCCCTTGTTAACTGTAAAGTAGGGCTGGGGAAAAAATCATGGCAAGATTGAGTTTTGCAGCCCTTATGTGGGAAAGAACTTACATAAGTAATTTTATTTATTTTGCTGTGCTGCTGCGTATAATCTGTCAGCCTCTTAAAAGGGATAGGTTAGGTATTAGCATTATGTATCTCAACTCTATTGCCTTGAACCTAGACAAGAAAGCATATACCGATGTGGCCAGATCCAAATATTAAGAACATTGTATAGCATTTATGTCATGAGGTTCATGCACTTCTGCACAGGGGCGCCTTCCTTTCAAGAATGCAAGACTGTAATAGGATCTGGCTTTTAGCTTGCTTCATCTGTAGCGAAATTACTGTTTCCTCTAAGCCAGAAATAAAGATCGTAACATGAACTATTCCCAGTCTTTGTAGGAATACTACCAATGTACATGAAGTGCTTTTTTCTTGCCCTTTTTTTTTCCTTCCTTTTTCTGTCTCAGATCTATATATCTTCTAACATTATTATAATTTCTAAGTTGCTTTTTTCTATAGTAGGCATTCTTTTATTCTGAAAACAAACGTCTCATATTCACATAGCAAAATAACATTCTCACTTCTGCAAACCCTTCACCATTCAAGTAACCCACAGACATTAGTAGTCACTTTGATTTCAGTGACATGAGATGAATGAGAAAGGTAACAAACATCTATGCCTGACTGTAAACAAAACCTTGCTGAGCTATACTTCATCCTGTAAATTGTCCCTCTGAAGTCAAGAGGAATAATTCTTGCATAAGAATTAATGTAAGTATCAGAGCTAGCCTTACCTGAATAAACCCCATCCTTTTAATGAATTTTATGCAATTGCTACCCTACAAGTACATAAAGCCCTATTAGCTTCAACTAGGATCCTTCAGGGACTCATTGCAAGCCTAGGTCTTAAAGGCAGGCTGCCCAGAATGAATATCATAACTAAAGGCATGATGTTAAAATGATTTAGATTGACAGTTAAATTAAGTGAAACTATCTGTGTAAAGACACACCAGTTTAGTATGCTCATGTAATTTACAGTTTAAAGCCCCAGAAGCGCCCACACAAGACCTCACATGGGTTTAATACTACAACATAACAGCCTTTGCTGGCTAACAGCACTCACGAGACACATTTTACCTGACAATTTCTCCCTGCTTTGTGAGTTAAGAAGTCTTCAGCACAACCAATGCCTAATGATGAGTTTCTTTCCTTTACCAAGACACTGCACCCAGCTGTCCTGTCGTGTCTGCCCCTGCACTTCCTGAGCACCCTGCACAGCTGTGCAGGGTGGCCCGTTTGTTTCTGACCATGTTTATTCTTTTCATGATCCCATTAGATCCATAAAGAAATAAGTGAGCTTGTGAGTACTGGTTTTTGAAATCTCATCAGAGCTACATCTAACAGAAAATAGACTTTTTTAATCTACATAAATAAAATAAAAGATCTTTTCTTGGCCTCTCAACCTTGTGCTGTATTCAGTGAACTGCCTTCCATCTCTTGATACACTGTATTCTGAGAACGACTTGGAGAGACCAATGTTGACTTCAAGCCCTGTGCCAGTGATTTTACTGAGCTGTGGCTTAAGACCAAATAGAAGATAATTTGTTGCAGATATGACACAATGAACTATTTTTGAAATATCCCTGTTCTCTGGTTTGCTCTTTGGATTTGGCAACACATTGTTGGCCCTTGATCTTGAGGTTCTTAATCTGTCACAAGCCTGTGCCAACTACACAAAATATTCATAAACACAGACTATGGTCTGGTAGGTAGCCCTGTAATATCTGTTACTTACAGATAACCTAACCTGTTTGCTTTTTTTTTTTCCACTGAATTAAAATTTGAGCACTGTTGTGTTGTGTTTCCAGAATGAATAAGAGAAAATGATGCGAAATAGACATTGATGCGGAAGGGATTGTGTTTGCTTTCTTTTCCCTAACCTCCCCATACTCCAACAAAAAACACAGATCTTTTATGATATATTTCATGCTGATTATAATAAAGATATAGAAAGGTTTCAGAGACTGAAGATAAGACACAACAAAAAATTCAGTGGCATAAACTCAACTCTGTTGTCCCCTTCAGTGGTATCTAAATCATTTAGTCTCATATTAAGAGTTCTTACTAACTAAAAATGAAATTAAACAGGTTACGTTTTTCTAAACAAACACATAAAACTCTAAACAGAGAGAAATAAATAGATATGTTTTTCTCTCAACCTTTTTAATCTTTTTTTTCTCATCTTCAATTTTATTTGCATTGAGTTCGAGATCCTCAGGACAGTGAGAAGAGCTTGCAGCAAGCTCACTGCCCTGGACTTCAAGAGAGCAGACTTTGGCCTCTTCAGGAGCCTGCTTAGTAAGGTTCCATAGGACATAGCCCCAGAGGGCAGGGGGCCCAAGACTGTTGGTTGATATTCAAGGATCACCTGCTACAAGCTCAGGAGTGTTGCATCCCAACTAGAAGGAAGTGCAGCAAGAGGGCCAGGAGACCTCCTTGGATAGATAAGGAGCTGCTGAGGAAAATTCAAAGGAAAAAAAAAGGCTTATAGAAGGTGGAAGCAGGGACAGGTGGCCGGGGAAGAATACAGGGATGTTGTCCAGGCAGCTAGGGACCAAGTTAGGAAAGCAAAGGCCCAGTTAGAATTAAACTTGGATGTTAAGGATAACAGGAAGGGATTCTATAGGTACATAGCAAATAAAAGACAGACTAGGGACAGCGTAGGCCCCCACCAGAAGCTATCGGGAGAACTGGCTACCCTTCATTCTGAGAAGGCTGAGTTCTTAAGTTCTTTGCCTCAGTCTTCACTGGCAAATGCTCTGACCACACCACACAAGTCTTGGAAGGCAGATGCAGGGACTGTGAGAATGAAGACCCTAGGCCCACTGTAGGAGAGGATCTGGTTTGAGACCATCTTAAGAACGTGAATGTGTACAAGTCCACAGGACCTGATGAAATCCATCTGCAGGTCCTGAAGAAGCTGGCGAATGAAGTTGCTAAGCCACTGGCCATCATATTTGAAAGATCATGGCAGTCAGGTGAAGTTCCCAACGACTGGAAAAAGGGAAATATAACCCCCATTTTCAAGAAGGGGAAAATGGATGACCCAGGGAACTACAGACCAGTCAGTCTCACCTCTGTGCCTGGCAAAATCTTGGAGCAGATTCTCCTGGAAGGCATGCTAAGGCACATGAAAAACAAGGAGGTGGTTGGTGACAGCCAGCATGGCTTCAGTAAGGGGAAATCCTGCCTGACCAATTTGGTGGCCTTCTATGATGGGGCTACGAAACTGATGGACAGGTGTAGAGCAGTTGATGTCATCTACCTGGATTTGTGCAAAGCATTCGACGTTGTCCCGTACAACATCCTTGTCTCTAAATTGGAGAGACATCCATTTGATAAATGGACAAGTCATGGATAAAGAACTGGCTGGATGGCCACATGTAAAGAGTTGTGGTCAATATCTCAATGTCCGGCTGGAGACCAGTAATGAGTGGTGTCCCTCAGGGATCAGTGTTGGGACCGATCTTGTTCAACATCTTTGTCGATGACATGGACAGTGGGATTGAGTGCGCCCTCATCAAATTTCTCGATGACACCAAGATGTATAGTTCAGTTGATACACTGGTGGCAAGGAATGCCATCCAGAGGGACCTTGACATGCTTGTGAGGTGGGTTGGCCTTATGAAGTTAGCCATGCCAACTGCAAGGTCCTACACCTGGGTGGGAGCTATCCCAGGCACAGCTACAGGTTGGGCAGAGAAGAGATTCAGAGGATGTTGTGCGGGACAGTGTAGAGTGCTTTGCATAAGTCCAGGTAGATGATGTCAACTATTTTGCCCCTGTCTGTCGGTTCTGTAGCCCCATCATAGAAGGCCATCAAATTAGTCAGGCAGGATTTCCCCTTACTGAAGCCATGCTGGCTGTCACCAACCACCTCCTTGTTTTTCATGTGCCTTAGCATGCCTTCCAGGAGAATCTGCTCCAAGAGTTTGCCAGGCACAGAGGTGAGACTGACTGGTCTGTAATTCCCCGGGTCATCCATTTTCCCCTTCTTGAAAATGGGGGCTATATTTCCCTTTTTCAGTCGTAGGGAACTTCACCTGACTGCCATGATTTTTTAAATATGATGGCCAGTGGCTTGGCAACCTCATTTGTCAGCTCCTTCAGGATTCGCGGATGGATTTCATCAGGTCCCATGGACATGTGCACATGAAAAATAAAAAAAAGAAGAAAAAAATATATACAATATGCAAAATATATATTTATATATTATATACAAAAACATATACATATATATTGCTACATATTAAAGGTTCTACACTCCCTATAGGAGGAAAGTCTTTTGGGTTATTAAAATCTGTGCAATAAGGTAAACAAAGAAAATCTCATTTTAGTCTGCTCACTTTATGCAGTTTTAAGATTTATTGAATCACCCTGGAAAACCCCAGCAGATAACTCATGGTGTACTATTAACATATAGAGATCAAGCTCCTTATGTTCTAAGCCTGTCTAATTTCAAATATTTTATTGACAGGAAAAGTACACATTGTTTATAGCACTGCATTCTTTCAGGGAAAAAAAAAAAAAGAAAAAAAGAAAAAAAATTGTGTAAACCCACTCACATCTCATCTTATCAGTCGTAACCTACATGAATGATGATAGGTTCTCAAAGCTCTCTAGTTCTCTGTGACAGTTATAATAACGCAGTGCCAGATGTTTAAAATACCCAGAGGTTGCAGTGTAGTGACCTCCATGGTCTCTCGTTCAATGGAAGTGGTTGGTAAATGTAAATTTAATTGCAGTGTGATCCATTTATAATAAGCATGATTATAATATAGCAAATAAAAGTACTTACAAACCCAAATATGTTAAATTAAATGCATTGTTTTCTGATTATAATAGACACTCTCTGGGTGTCCATTATTGATGCCTCCTAAGGAAAGAAAAAGATCTTTGAGCGTATTTGAGAGATGGAAGAACATCAAGGAATACAACCTTTGTGCTTTCCACAAGCTGTGTAAACCATTGAGTTAAAACAAATATTTCTAAAAACCAAAATTGTTATTTTGTTTTGCTAAGCCTCTGCAACAACACATCAGGCATGTTCTTACTGTCCAGAGTCCTTCCTTGACAGATAACTGGGAGAGCAGCATTCCTCTTATCACATTTCACCAGCAAACTTGCTGCAATAATACTACATCCTTGGTTTCAAAGTTAATATAGTAAGCATGCAGAATTAATCCACAGCCCTTTTCAAGCCCCTAAGCCTTACCCAAACCAAAGGAAAAAGATCCCCTTTATACTGAACGTTAACAATTCCTGCAAAATAAATAAGCAGACATGTATTGGTTTGTCTAAGTGGATGTTAAGTATGTAAGTATGCTATATAACACCACTGATGTTGCTGAAATGACATTAGAGTTGTCTGTTGCAAATTAGTATGGTTTATAATGATCATCACATAGCTTTAGTTAGCTGTTTTGTCCATGAAAATAGTAAAAGCTATGTCTGTTATTATCATATCATTGTTATTATTAACAGGTTATTAAAAGTTATTACAGACAGGAACTGAAGAGGCATTCTTTTGATTTAATGCTTCATCATACAGAAAAGCAAATGATAGTGCATGTTATGGATTATATTTCAGTCCTCCCACAGTCACCCTGACAGCCTGACCAGGGCAGAGTTAAGGGACCCTCAGACAAGGTGATACGAACTGATGTAAAACAGAGGAAACTAGTAGATTAGGAGGTCAGAGCAGGAATTCTGTCAGCTAATTCTTGTTGTCCTCCATTTTTCCATTATGCTGTATGAAATTTCTATAAAGCTACAAGGTGAGGTGCTTTCCCAGTACAGCTCAGCAGGCAATTATCTGTTCAGACACAGCCTACCCTCTCCCCTGTGGAATGCGAGGGGTTAATTTAATATAGTGAAGTTTCTTTTATGTCCTAGAGGCAAAGTTCCCATGACCACACTTCTAAAATGCCACCCATTAATTTTTCAAGGGCTCATATTGTCTTTCATTGTGGGAGTCCTTTTGTTTCATTTTCATTCCAGCTAAGGATAACGTTCAGACCTTTTTGTTCCTCCTTAACTTAATTGTATTCCCAATATCATGACTCTGAGGGGCTGAGGAGAGCCCCCTTCCAGTTCCACCGGCTACATGACTGCACAAAGCAATTGCAGCTGACCTGGCAATCTCTAACTTCCAGATCATGACTGGCCTTCACTTGGCTGCCTTGCTCAACTCACCGTCTCCTCCTACTTAGACCTAAGTCAGCTTGAGCCAAGTCTCAGAGCTGCCTTCACACATACATTGGCATAGCTGAAAGCAGCATTTTGCCTCTTTCTGCTCTTCAGAGCATCTGTGTAAATATTACATGCAGAAACTGTGACTCATCCTTTCTCACTGTAAAGTACTTTGTTATTGGAGCATTTCTTGGGACACCAGTTTCTTATTTTCACCAAGAAAAAGGTACAACAGTAGCTGTTATTGAGCTTCCTTACCTCAGAAGGAAATTAAAGCCCTATTGTGTAAAACCAGTGCCAAACGCTTCAGGCTCATCAGCCGTCCCTTGTAGGATCAGAACTTCATTGATCAGATCTTCCTGACTCCAAAGATGGCTATAATATTTTTTTTTATGGCTAGTTGCCTCTTTGGGTTCAGGAACAAACTCACTGTATCCAAAAAGCTCACTATCCCCTAAGTGGAGAGACAGGTTTTCAGATACCTGCTGTACGAACATGATACTGTGAACACAATATGTGTATCACTCTAAAGGCAGATAACTTTTACTTTGTTTGTAGAGTTAAAAACAGTCACATTGTCATAAATCTGGGGCTGCAGAGAATGAAACAATGTTGGTTTTACATCATTGAGCTATTTTAAAAAGCTAAAGTTTGAGTAAAAACCCATGGTTTTAGTTTTGGCGGGGTTTTTTGTTGGGGTTTTTTGTTTGGTTTTTTTTGTTGGTTTTTTTTTTTTTTTTTTTTTTTTCCAAATACATCAATAATTTTTCATTTATGCATTTATGTATCCATAGCTGTCAGCTACCTCCAAACCCTCTTAGTGCAGTGATATGGAAACATTTTTACAGGAAACTTCTTAGGAATACCTCAGAGAGTTCACATTCATATCTATTTAAGTGAGCAGATGAATAGAATCTACCTAACCTAATTGGGGGAGATGAAAAAAAAAATCAATAAAGCAAGCTTTCTGCTTATCAACTGTATCCCATTTCTTGTTGGTGATTGCCTGCACTGTGACTTATTTGGAGGAAACCTTTGTTCAGACTTTAATTTGTTCTGCTCATCCCATGGTCACATCCCCTGGTTATAAGGTTATTTATATATATATTTGTAAAATAAGCAAGTTGTAGCATATTGGAATAAAACATTAGGGAAGATGAATTCATGTTGCTGGTGCAGTACATCCACCCAGCAAATGCAGTTTCATTTTATTACTGCAAATTCAGAAGTGTTTTGCCAGAATGGAAAAAATGTTAACACTTCTATTTAATTAATTAATGGACATCAGAGGAAATATAGCTATCTCTTACAACAAATAGTTTTTTGTTGGTTTGTTGCTTTTTTTCTAATATTGCCACCAAATATATCTTCCTTCTTTTAAGATCCTGCCTAGTGCACTATAGCTGCCTATTGAGATTTATAGAGTATACAAAGCCCTACACAAACAAATGGGTTCTATAATCCCTGAAGCCCGTATCCATAAGGATACATGAGAGGAGTAAGTGTCTTAGCTTTCATTTCGGCAAAATGTGGTTCTCTGGGTTAAAAAGTTTCTGGAATAATTCTGTCATATATAAGTTACCCGACCCTGAATCAAAAGGCAGGGATTCAGTCCCCTGAAGTCCAGGTTTCCATAGGATGTGAAAGAGACCATCAGCTTCTGTGTTACCAACTGCTTTCCCTAGTTTTCTTCTGACTTCGTTATTGTGGATCCTATGCAAATCATGCTGCTACAGCATCTTCTTTTGAAGCATAGCCTTTGTAAGGCTCCCTGAATACAGGAAGAAGTCATATGAATGGCATCAGTAACTCTGTATGAGATATCCTAGGTTTGAGTCATTCCACCACTGTTTTGAGTATGCATCAACTACCTTGTCAGTTTCTACAATAGGAAAAGAAAGGAATACAATGCACTTCAACATGCAGATCAAATTCTAGGATAACAACAGACAAAGCAGAAAAAGCAATACTCAGTGTCCCCTGCTTCCCTAGGCCAGATCCATGATTCAGAAAAAAAGAAAAAAAAAAAATGTCAAAGACCCTGACACAATCTTTAATTATCACAGTCATAGGTGTTACAATGTGGAATACTATTAAATGCTGTAATAGAGATATTGCTTTGAGGAAATCTCTGTTAGACTCAGGAATACGGTAAGTAAGTAATGAGAGAAAAGGTGTCCACTTTGTAATTCTAAACTAAACTTCTGGGAGCAGGCTGGTATTCCAAGACTGGTGATGTGCTTGTTATTTTAGATACTAATTCCCAGGAAAACAGGTACTTTCATTATGGATGAAATACAGCAGATCATTCCCTCTAGTGCTCCCAGTTTACTTGCTTGCAGTAGGGTGCATAAGCAGTAGTATATTTATATTGCTTGGGAAAATAAAATAAAATAGTGTTAAAAAAAAAGTAAATGTTCTAATGTCAAACAAAAACTTTCCTGGTACATTGCTGAGGGAAGAAACTTAGTTAAATTACTTTGAATTGTAATGCTATCAATTTTTTCCTCTAACAAAAAGACTCTTACATCCATTTAAAGGTTAAAAAAAAAAAAAAAAGCCCATATAATAATAATCCCTTTTGTTCCTATTAGGGGAAAGTATGATGAATAATGGTGTCTACTTTATCCCCTACCATGGTGACATGATGCAAATGTGCTTATCTCCACCTTTTTTACCTTTTAATGCAGAAGCAATTCTCTGGTATGTGTTACAACTTAGTTCTTGCAATGGTATTTCCTACACTTAGGGAAATGACACTCTCTGCCTAATTTATGTATGATTTTTTTTCCATCGCTTGTTAATATACAAAATCATATAGGCACTTTGGAAAGAAAACAGAAGAATAAAATAACCAGTACCACAAACAGTACAGACTTCTCCCTAATTTAGGAAATGGGATATATTACAAACTGTAATTTAATTTTATGCCTACTGTTAAGAAGGCCGCTTGTAGCTTATCATAATTTCTAATGCAGTGTAGTTAAAACAACCTAAAGAGATTCTGACACATCAGATTTCTGATAGATCTGCATTGTGAATTCACATGGGCCATTGCTTGGAGGTTATCTGAAATGATCTGTTTTCATAGTAATTTTTATGTCAGTCTGAATTCTGCATCAGAAACAGGTTTCATGGCACTGTTAACACTACTAATTCTTCTAAAGATTTGGCTGTTTAAAGTTACTTGTTCATGCTACCTGCATAATGAATTGTCCTCTTCAAGGTGATAAATTATTTATTAGAGTAATGAACAAATCAATCAGGAGAGCTGGATAACTGGAACACATATCTTTTGGTGAAGTAAGGTCTGAGTGTTTACATTTATCACAGAAAAGCCTTGACTTTGATGCAGACCTTTCAGAGGTGTTTATTAATCATGATCTCATTACAGTTTTAGTGGACTAACAGCTTTTTATTTGTCAGAATATTTCTGATGATGTAGTGCTGTTGTCCTAAAAATACAGATCCATTTACACTATTTAACCTTCTACAAAATTGTTCAGATGTAGCTTATTTCTAACATTGTGCTTTATATTAAAACTAATCAAGAATAATAACTTAAGTGAGAGTGAGTTCAAAGCTGGTGTCTGTGAAATGTTGTGAGTGTCAGGTACAAAACCTGAAAGAATCTCATGGGTTAGCTGCAGCACATTCACTGCAGAATTGAGAGTACTACTCTGGGAACATGTCCAATACTTTGAGAATATGGCAGGGAGCCTCTAACTGCAGAAAGATAAATATTGGGTACATAAGCATATTTTAGTGTTTATTAGTGAGAGATTCGGGATTTAGACTAGAATGTGTTCTGAAACTAATCTAAATACACGTCTGCTGAAGGGTGAAATTGGCATATACTATAACTCATGAAAATAGTGAGTGTGAATTAGTTTCTGAACCATAGCTTGATAATTTATTCACATCAGATTTGGCAGGAAATTGTTAAAAGGGCATGTAAATGAAGGGAGTGCATTCAGACCTATGTAAGAGTTTAGCCACACAGTAGCTATTAAATCACTAACTGTTGTCTGATGAAAAACCCTTTAACTATTTTGGAAATTTGCAAGTGTGTGGTTTTTATGGTGGTTGGTTGGTTTTGGTTTGGATTTTTTTTTTTTTTTTCAGTAAATTGACTGGACCGCTGAATTGAAAAAATTTACTGGAAAATGCCATTTTGTACTGCTATGGCAGAAGATGATCGGGAAGGTGAAATATGTCATAGGGAGGCAAACCTTCTAATGTCAAACCTTTAATATGACTTACATCAAATATTCAACACAGAGTAGTTGTACCATGAAATTAAATTACCAGACTAGTTAACTATGAGACCATAAATTAAACATGTAAAACTAGCCCTGTTAATGGGCACAACTTTTGCAATGTCTCTGTTTAACAGTAAAATTGCTTGGTTTAGCAAAATTGCCTTTGCAAATAAACTCAGATAGATACAGTTAGCTGTACATATAATTAATTGCAAACATACCAAGTGGTTAGAAATTACAGCCCTCAACATCAATGCATCTTGGTGGTACACATTATTGATGACTAAATACTCTTGATATATACCTAGCTTTGACCTGTATTTTGATGAATATATAGAACAATCTGTTTCCTTCATGACATCTTACTGCTGGAGTTGAAATCAAATTTAAGTTTTAAGTTGGAATCAGGACATCTAATGAGAGTTCATGTGCAAAGCTCTATCAAAATGAGAAATGTGGGCGTAAAGCATTGATCAATGAAGTGTTCCTTCTTGAAAAACTAAATGCTTTAATCCTGAGACAGACTATGCACTTTGTGTTAGTCTCGTGCATACAAATAGCCACTTTTGAGACCCAGTTTAATCTGAGTGGAAACAGCTCCACACAACTCTGAATGTAAAAGTTTCCCAATGCTCTCTTCCCCATTTTACTGTGATCAATGGGGAATTGACTTGAGTGGAAAAAGAGTCTGACCTACAAATTCAATTAACCAAATTCCTTGTTGCTCGGTGTCAGGTGCAAGATACCATTTTTATTTTATTTTGTTTTAAACCCAGTGGTCTAAGTGGACACATAAACACATTTCTACAACCTTCAAGCACTAAAGTAAAAGAAATAAATCTTTATGACAACTGGTAATTTAGGGATAAGGTATAAGCAACCTTTTATCTCTCCTGATTCTTCTGCCTAAATGTATATCCTTGTCTACTTCTAACAAATGCTTCATTTTGGTGCAATTTTCCTCTGAATTACAAAGTGCACAACACATATCATTACTGCTGTCTTGTAAGTGCTGGTACAGGGATAAGTTGTGGTACATGAAATAATAACTTGTGGTCTTCCTTGATTTGTGTGCAAAGTTTCTCTAAGAAAAAGAAAGAACTCATTTAAAGCACCTTGAATGGCTACAGGAGAGTCTTGGACTGGAAGAGCTCACATTCACCTAGACAAGTAACAAAAAAGAAAATGCAGGGAAAACTTTCTTTTTTTCTTTAAGGGAAATCTATGTCAAAAAATTGCCTGACTCAAATGGAGTATTTGTGGCAGACGTGACTGCACCATACTGCACTTCAGCTTTTTATTATCTCATGCTGCAGTCACTTTACCCAATTAAGACACCTGTTCTTTGCAGACTACTACACAGGCACAAAGAGGATTAAATAAGAGGATACAGGATGAGAGGGAAAAGAACTGGTCATATTCTCATGCTGTCATGCCACCCAGATTCTGGCCTTCACAATTCTTGCTCCCAAATACTACAGATGTATTAAATACTAGTTGTCTTAGTAAACTTTCCCTTGTATTTATTCTGCTTTTTGTCCTTTCTACTGTTTCAGTAAAACACTTTGAGTCAGGACAAAATACAGATTTACATACTGCTCAGAATCTCAATCTGCTTATCCAGAACTGAAGAAAATGGACTTAAAAGGATTTTATTCTTCCCCTCTCAGCCTCCACCACCTTTGCAGTATTAGTGTTGTTTTTTTATTTTTCCCTGAGTAATGAGTAGTTTACTTTTCTCTGGTATTGAAATCTCTTTCAGTAGTTCTCTCATGATTATGTGATGCCCATGGAAGCACATTGCTCTGTTCTTCTCCTGAAGCATTTTGGAATATGGAGTATTACCTGGTTTGAAGTAAGAGAGTAACTACTGAAGTGTAACTCAGAATACCAGATAGTGAAGTATTCTGAGTTACCAGTTTATTACTGAACACATTACATTACTCCATTAGTACCCAAGACTATTTTGGAGAAAGACAAGTATTTAGTATTCATTTTAAAAATTCAAAACCTGAGACACTAATATTCTTTTTTCAAGGTACAATAGAAAACGCAATGCCTCAATTTCTCCATTCCCACCTTAGTGCCCTGCTCACAGAATAACACTGACAACACAATTAACTATGGGTTTGGATGTACAGCATCTTGAAAACTTAATGCAGACAAAATAATTAATGTTCTCACTGGAACTGTCATCTACATAGTGACTCAGCTAAAATTAAATATATTAACAACAACTGATCCAGTAGTGAAATGCAACCACTGCTTCAGTGAAACATGAACTGCCTTTAACAAACACACAGCAAAAGTATTTTGGAGCAAGGTTACAAGGATGAACAACTGACTAGCTAATAAGGCAAGGGGAATTGTATTACTGCTTTTCGGAGGGGGAAAGGGAAGGGAGAGGAGAGTGCAGAAGAAAACTGGTGTTTTAAGAAATTCTTCTGCATTAGGTGACTGCAACATTGCTTAGAAATGCTGAGACCATACAGATAGGTTCATGACACCAACAAAAATGTGTATGAGGTGCCTATAATTAAATCAGACATTTGTTGAGCAGTAGTATTGAACTACACATAAGCCAATATATAGGTTGCCATAATTCTAATTAAGTACTGTCCTTCTGAAAATACCCAGTGAATAAGAAACTGCCAACTTCATACTGAGAAAAAGAACCATATTTTTGGAAGGTTATTGCTGAAGTGGCAAGTGAAAGACTACTGATTACACAACTGCATAAATATTTGCAGGCTCAAGTTTTAATACACTCTATGTTGCAATGGAATAAGATATCACAGATGCTTACATTTATGCACATATTATTATCAGTATTTTGCTAAAAATTTCATACTGCTAGGATGATCAAAATGAAGGTCTCCTGGTTTTAAATTGACCAACATAAAAATGTGCTAAAGAAACGTGATTCTAGGTCATTTGGGTGAGATACTGATTCTTAGAAACCATAAGGTTGCCCATAGCCTTTAATAAGACATACCTTATGCAAACAGATAGGTTGGAAAAAACCACTAGAGATTATAAGGTCCAATCCCTTCTGTTCAGATTAGGTCCATTCAGAGGAGTTGCTCAAGGCCATGCTAAATGAAGTCTATCTCCAAGCATGACAATATCACTGCCTCTCTTGCAGTGTCTAACCATCATTATGGTGAGAAACATTTTTCTTGTTCTTTTTAGCATGTTTCAGTCTGTGCCCATTGCCTCTCATCCTTCTATTGTGTACCTCTGAGAAAATTTTGGTTTGGTTTCCTCTATACACTCCTTTTATATATTAGTAGACAGCAATAAGATCCTCCTCAGTTTTTCTCTACTTCAGGCTGGATAAACCCATATCTCCCAGCATCTCCTCATATGCCATGTGCTTCAGCCTGTCCCCTGACTACCTGTGTGGTCACCCTCTAATATGTCCATGTCACTTTTGTTTTAGGGAGCCCAGAAAAGGGTGCAGCACTCCAGGGCTGAGCAGAGGGGAAGTATCACCTCCCTTGACCTGCTTTAAATGCCCTTCCTAATGCAGACCAGGATGCTGTTGGCCTGCTTTGTTGCAACAGTGTGTTGCTGGCCTATGGACAGCTTAGGTTTATGGACCCCCAGGCCATTTTCTACAAAGCTGTTTTCTAGCAACTTGGCCTCTAGACTCTGCTGTTGTCTGGGGTTGTTCCTCCACAAGTGGAGGTGTTGGCATTTCCCTTTGAAATCCATGAGGTTCTCTTCAGCCCATCTTCCCACCTTGTTTATATCCCTCATGTCAGCCCTGCCCTCTGGTGATTAGCCAATTTGATATTGTCTGGAAACATGCAAAGTGTATTCTCTCATTCAGTCATTAAGAAAAAAACATTAAACAGAAGTGGCCTCAGTATCTACTGGAGGGAGCACAACTAAGTAATTCTACCCACAGTAGAATTTTCTACTGCTGATCATCACAATCTGATCCCAGAAATGCAGCCAATTTTCAGACCATCTTATATCTCACAAATTTGACTCTAAGTACACTGTTGTAAGTTATGTTGAAATCCTTTCTTAAGCAAGCTATTAAAATATACAGGCTGAGGTCCAACTACAGTCCCAAATCAAACAAGTGTGATAGCAATGTGAGAAACTACTGGGCACTGCAAAACCCAAAAATGGGAAAGAGGTTGGTGTACCCTGACTTGAGGCTGGGCAAGTAAGAATGAATGTAAGAAACTACAGCACACTACAAAAGGTGAAAGAGACATACCAGGACTGCTTCTAGGTAAAAGATGTGAAAAGACAGGGAAGCACAGGTTTACTGGAGTCAATGTCTAAAACCAAAACTACCCTATGAGTGTAAAAAATCTGCAAAATCAGTTGAGCAAAGAAAGAGTAAACAGGACAGGTTGTTCATTCAGAACCAGGAGAAAAAAAAAGGAATATAGGAAAGGTAAATAATTTGACTGGCCTGTCCGAGAGTGCTGTTAAGTAAAAGCAAGGTTGGTACTGCTGCATAAGCGAAGGGAAGCGGAGCTGAGACAGGAAGGCAAGCAGGACCATGCCCTTACCAAAAAAGGCAGTATCACAGCACCTGAACAAGAAGAGCAAAGTAGGACTGGGATGGTAACCAAAGACAGCCAAGGGTCCACATCATCAGACATGTCCATAGTGACAAGGCAGGTCCAAGGTCAAGCTGGAAGATCAAGTCTGTGAGTCAGGCTGAGGATCAACATGGCACATAACCAGGCACAGACATATCAGCAATATAGATTAGTCAAGGACCCTTCAATGTTGCTCCCAAATACAGGGAGGCCAAGATCTTGATTCTCTCTAGTCTTTGTCATTCAGCTCTTTCCAAGCAGTCTGATCTAAGATCCCACAGCCTCAGTAAATCAAGAGTTGGCCTGGTACACTGGCAGCAAAACACCAGGAGGAGAGAGAAAGGAAAAGGTTGCAAAAACCATTGGTGCACTCCAGGCCTTTATGAACCACTGAAGAGCAGAGCACGTGATCAGTGTGGCCTGCAGCAGGGCAATAAACCTGCTCTGACTATACCCCATGTTCCCACTTTTCTTCCCTGGCTGTGGGACCTAGTGCAGTCCCAAAAGCAGCAAAATAGATGCTCCTAACACAAGTTAAGCAACAACCAGTGTTCTTTCCTAATCCACATAGTCAGTCATCTCATCAAAAATAACATTTAGGTTGGTAAGGCACCATTTACAGAATCATAGAATAGTTAGGGTTGGAAAGGACCTTAAGATCATCTAGTTCCAACCCCCCTGCCATGGGTAGGGACACCTCACACTAAATCATGCCACCCAAGTCTCTGTCCAACGTGGCCTTGAACACTGCCAGGTATGGAGCATTCACAACTTCCCTGGGCAACCCATTCCAGTCCTCACCACCCTCACTGTAAAGAATTTCTTCCTTATATCCAATCTAAACTTCCCCTGTTTAAGTTTGAACCCATTACCCCTTGTCCTGTCACTACAGTCCCTAGCAAAGAGTCCCTTTCCAGCACCTTGTAGGCCTCCTTCAGATACTGGAGGGCTGCTATGAGGTCTCCACGCAGCCTTCTCTTCTCCAGGCTGAACAGACCCAACTTTCTCAGCCTCTCTTCATGTAGGAGGTGCTCCAGTCCCCTGATCATCCTCGTGGCCCTCCTCTGGACTTGTTCCAACAGTTCCATGAACTTTTTATGTTGAGGACACCAGAACTGCACACAATACTCCAAGTGAGGTCTCCCGAGAGCAGAGGGGCAGGATCACTTCCTTTGACCTGCTGGTCACGTTCCTCTTGATGCAGCCCAGGATACAGTTGGCTTTCTGGGCTGCGAGCGCACACTGAAGCCGGCTCATGTTCATTTTTTCATCGACCAACACCCCCAAGTCCTTCTCCACAGGGCTGCTGTAAATCTCTTCTCTGCTCAACCTGTAGCTGTGCCTGGGATTGCTCCCACCCAGGTGTAGGACCTTGCACTTGGCATGGTTAAACTTCATCAGGTTGGCATCAGCCCACCTTACAAGTGTGACATTGTCCCTCTGGATGGCATCCCTTCCCTCCGGCGTATCAACCGAACCACACAGCTTGGTGTCATTGGCAAACTTGCTGAGGGCGCACTCAATCCCACTGTCCATGTCACCAACAAAGATGTTGAACAAGACTGGTCCCAACACCGATCTCTGAGAGACACCACTCGTTACTGGTCTCCAGCTGGATATTGAGACATTGCCACAACTCTTTGTGTGCGACCATCCAGCCAGTTCTTTATCCATCGAGTGGTCCATCCCTCAAATTGATGTCTTTCTAATTTAGAGACAAGGATGTCATGTGGGACAGTGTCGAAACGCTTTGCACAAGTCCAGGTAAATGATGTCAACTATTTTGCCCCTATCTGTCAGTTCTGTAGCGCCATCATAGAAGACCACCAAATTGGTCAGGCAGGATTTCCCCTTACTGAAGCCATGCTGGCTGTCACCAACCACCTCCTTGTTTTTCATGTGCCTTAGCATGCCTTCCAGGAGAATCTGCTCCAAGATTTTGCTAGGCACGGAGGTGAGACTGACTGGTCTGTAATTCCCTGGGTCATCCATTTTCCCCTTCTTGAAAATAGGAGGCGTTATATTTCCCTTTTTCAGTCACTGGGAACTTCACCTGACTGCCATGATCTTTCAGTTATGATGGCCAGTGGCTTAGCAACTTCATTTGTCAGCTCCTTCAGGATCCACGGATGGATTTCATCAAGTCCCATGGACTTATGCACGTTCAGGTTCTTAAGATGGTCTCGAACCAGATCCTCTCCACAACAGCTCCTTATCCATCCAAGGAGGTCTCCTGGCCCTCCTGCTGCACTTTCTTCTAGTTGGGATGCAACACTCCTGAGCTTGCAGTAGCTGATCCTTGAATACCAACCAACAGTCTTGGGACCCCTGCCCTCTGGGGCTATATCCCATAGAACCTTACTAAGCAGGTTCCTGAAGAGGCCAAAGTCTGCTCTCTTGAAGTCCAGGGCAGTGAGCTTGCTGCAAGCTCTTCTCATTGTCTTGAGGATCTCAAATTCAACCATCTCATGACCACTGCAACCAAGGCTGCCCTGGAGCGTCACATTTCCAACCAGCCCTTCCCTGTTGGTGAGCACGAGGTCAAGCATGGCATCTCTCCTTGTCAGCTCCTCTATTACTTGCAGAAGGAAGTTGTTTCCACACAATCAAGGAACCTCCTGGATTGCTTGTGCCAGGCCATACCGTCGCTCCAACAGATGTCAGGGTGATTGAAGTCTCCCATGAGAACAAGGGCCTGCAAGTGTGAGGCTGTTCCTGTCTGCTTGTAGAGTGCTTCATCCACAGATTCCTTTTGATCAGGCAGTCTGTAACAGATCTCCACAGTAACGTCCCCCATCGCTGTTCTCCCTTTAACCTTGACTCACAAACTCTTTGTTGACTGCTCACTTGTCCCCAGACAGAGTTCCATACTCTCCAGCCTATCCCTAACATAAATAGCAACTCCCCCTCCCCACCTGCCAGGCCTGTCTTTTCTAAAGAGCCTGTAACTTTCCATTACAATACTTCTGTCATAGGAGCCATCCCACCATGTTTCTGTGATGCCTACTATATCATACCCCTGTAGATGTGCACATATCTCTAATTCCTCTTGTTTGTTCCCCATGCTACAGGTGTTTGTATCCAAATGAAGCTCCAAATGAAGCCGGCTCATTCGCTGGAGTGGCTGCAATATCTCTACTTTGCTCAGAGCATTTATTATAGGTGTTGGCAACTGACTGGGTGTGTTGGGATGGAATGATGCTTCCCTCCCCCAACACATCTAGTTTAAAGCATCCTTGACCAGTCTGGCAAGCCTCCTACCAAAACCGCTCTTCCCCTTCTTTGTCAGTCCAGCTCCACCAGCCCCCAGTAGACCTGGCTTACTAACTTGGGTCCCGTATTCAAGATACCCAAGCCCCTGACTATGGCACCACCCTTCTAACCATTTATTAACCTGGCCAATCCTCCTAGCCTTTTTAGGGACCTCCCCTGTATCCTGGAGAATTGATGAAAAGACAATCTGAGCTCCAAAGCCCCTAACCACCTCTCCCAGGGCTCTGTAGTCTTTCTTTATGTTCTCCAGGCTACTGCTATCTATATCACTAGCACCCACATGGATCACCAGAAATGGGTAATAGTCCGTGGGACTCACTAGAGCAGGCAGCCTCTCTGCAACATCCCTGATCCGTGCCCCTGGTAGGAACATACCTTCGCTGAGACTGGGTCAGGCCGACAGATGGGTGCCTTTGTGCCTTTCAAAGTAGAGTCCCCTACTATTACGACCTGTCGCTTTTTCCTAGCGGCACCAGTAGAGATCTTCTTTAGCAGTGCATCAGCCAGTTGTTTCTGGTGCAAGGGTGTTTCCTCGTTAGCCCCCTGCAGGACAGCAAAGCAGTTCTGGGTGAGGACAACAAGTTTAGGAGGAAGCCCCATGCTTTTAATTGTCCTCTTCCTCCTTTTGTCCTCTTCCTCCTTTTTTTGGTTTTTTTTTTTTTTTTGTTAATATTTCCCAGCTTCCTGGGTTGACAGCCTCCTTCTTCCCTCCATGAACTACAGGGAATGCTTGAGGCCACTGCACAGTTTGGGCCTGGAGGAGGCAGTCCTGCTTCCTCTGAGCTTCCCTGACACCTTGCAGCCTATTAACAGCATCCCGCAGCTCAGCCACCTGCTGCAGGAGGACCTCCACCAGGGAGCACCGAGTACAGCCCTGCCCATTGGGCACCCTCCCCTCACAAGATCAGTGCAGGCACTCTCTACACTCTGAGCTCTGCACTGCAGCCTCCCTTCTCATCGGCTCTGTCTGGGTGCCTGTGCTAGCCACTGCTGGGGCAGCCAGAGCAGAGCTCCCAGACCGGGCCCTGGTCATATAATGAGTGCTCACCATTCTGCTCACCATCCCGCACGAGCTGCCGTGCAGACTACCTCCACCCGCCCTGGTCACCGAGTTCCCTGGGGCAGGTCTTTAACCAGTCAGAGCTGGTGCCGCTCCTCCTGGCTCTGCCCCCTGTGAGTCAGCTGCTCGCCTCAGCTGAGCTGCTGGCTCCTGGGTAAGTCCTGTTGAAGACTTGAGGCTCAGTCTGTGGCTCTTGCCCTGCTGAGTTGAGGCTCCTGGGTGCTGAGCTTCCCTCCGCTCAGGTGTTGAAGGCGCCCTTTCTTGAGCTACTCATCTCAGCAATTGACCCAATTTGTCCTTGTTTAATCCTTGCTAGCTGTTCTAAACCACCATCATATCTTTCATAAGTCTAGGTGCAGCTTCTGAGACTATTTGCTCTAGAATCTCGCTAGGAAATGTGGTTAGCTGACCAGTCAGCAGGCATCTGGATTTTTCATCTTGCCCTTTTTAAAGATGTGGAAGTATTAGCAAGATTTATTAAGACCTGTTATATTTAAAAAAACGCCAAAACCCTAACTCAGAAGCAGTATGCCTTATATATTGTTGAAAACACCTACAGAAAAAGGAAATGTATCACAAATTTACCCCCATCAAATAGTGCTCATAAGTTTGTTTTTCCTTTGCCTTTGTTCTCTCAGTCACAGATATTGACTTCTCCCTCTATAACAAGGAATGTGGTATTCCCAGTTGTTTGCATGGGTGTGAGGATACCTGTTATTCAAGGACTTGTTTCAAGTACTGCTTTTCTGAAGAGTTATATTTTATATTCCTTTTTTCTTTTTTGAGGCTTTATGTATAAAATGTATGGTAATTTAATTCTTAACTCACAAGAAGTGTGTATTATAATTTTAGTATATTGACCTGAGAATGTCAATATTGGGAACGTCAATATTACAGATAAGCTGAGATGCTTTGATAATATTTGCATTATAACCTGATCAGAAAAGATAATGATATTATAACTGTAGAGAAAGTCTTTCTCTTTACATCAATCCAGTCTATCTAGCATTTTTAGGTATAAATACTGTTCCACATGTATGCTCCACATGTCCTTCACACCTGCTGGTCTACAAAAAGGGTGTTTAGATGTTCTGAGGACATCAGTAACAGACTTCCTGAGGAGACTGTAGAATCTCTACTTTGGTTTACTTTTTCTTTAGTGTAAAGAAAAGCATGGCTGCTGAACTTGAATGTCAATATTTTCTAGAAGTTCAGTTCCTAGGGCTAGAATAACTTTACATAGGCCGAACAAGTGCGCAGATGGCTGGCTCAGATTCACTAGTCCCCAACAAAAAAAATAATAATTGTTGATGAATGGTACAAAGAACTAAGTGCAGTATTTGTTACATAACCTTCTTTTTAAATGGGATTTTGTGTCTCACACGCACCCTTCTTAAATGTATACCTTCGATATATATGTTAATATCTATGTAGGCCTCTTTATAAGTAGGTGCATGTGTTATACAAATAATATAAAATTGCAGTACTTCCAAATTCTGATGTTACATTATGCACTTTACCTCATCCATTCCCTCTGCTCTTCCTACACCAAAGCTATCTATGAACACAGGGCTTTGAGGCATGAAGTATCCACAGCTACTCAACTGAAGAGAATCTCTCATGGCAGCTGAGGAGAGGAGGGAAGTGCGGGATATGCACACCCCTGTTAACATTAATGTTTTTCCAAAGAACCCTAGAGAACCATAAAAAACCTAGATCTATTTGTTAGGTGCCTAGTCTCTTTGGCAATAAGGTTTATTAGAACTGCATAGTTACATCCATACATCAAGCTGTCATTTGTTCACCTGAAGACACATAAGATTTTCTGCAAGATCACAAACATGGGCCAGTTTGGACAGGTGAGTCTTTCTCCCATTTAATTTCTGCAGGAATAAGTACATATAATAATAATAAATACATAATTCCATACAAATGCCAGGCCATTCTCATTTAAGATTACCTTGCACAGGTCTTGTGCCGCACAAATCAAATCTGAGAATGGTTTTGGTTGGAAAGGACCTTTAAAGATCATATAGTCCAATCCTGCTATTGTGGTCATGGACATTTTCCACTAGACCAGGTTGCTTAAAATCCCATCCGACCTGAACCTTGAACACTTCCAGTGATGGGGCACCCGCAACTTTTTTAGGCAACCTGTTGCACTGTCTCAAGACCCTCATAGTAAAATATATCTTCCTTACATCTAGCAGTCCAGGCTGTAAAGATGGATAAACAGTGCTGCAAAGGACTCTGCTGAACTCATTCCCATGCGAATTGAGACAGAATTGCTTGTGGATAGGGAAGACAAAGAGCTTAGAAGGAAAGAACAGGGAGGTGAGTGACACAAGCTCATCGAACAAGCCCTATTCATGTAAGCAGTTCTTAATTGGTCAAGTAATCTTAATGAGGACACTGGAAGTGGTGGCATGAACTAAAGCCATCTACATTAGGACTGCAAGCTTGGATGATGACGACTGCTAAAAGTAATGATCAGGCCTTTAAAACGTGGAGATGGTAAATTAAGAGAGGCCTTAACCTTCCATAAATTGACTCTTCATAAGTTACAATTTTGAAGAATCATATTGCCTGATTTAAAGCTCTCTGGGCTCAAGCCCTGATTTAGACAAAATAGGAAAGTGTTAGGAAACAGGAAAAATAAATTAAATGAACTGTGCATTTTTATTTATCTTTTAATTTAGCCAGGAAGCACCATCCCTAGAGAAATTATGTCCTGCTAACAACCTGATTCATTTTAACCTGCAATACACAGAAAGCAAACAACACTACCTTTCATCAAAGCTGTTTGAAGAACCAGTATTTGAAGAGCAGACAGCTGTGATCTTGTAAGCCTCTGGATTTTTTCTTGTTTTATTGTGCTTAAGTAAACAGAATCAAACTGTTTGCTTTGTGTAAGAAATAGAAGGATTGTAAAAATGCCTTAGGTTTGCTTGGAATTCATCCAAACTAAAGAAATTAAGTTTCTGTCTGTAGCAAAATTGACATTCTCCTTTTTCCCCCCATTACCCTCTTCCCTGATACCTTAAAATGTCAGCTTGAGCTGCTCACCTCTACTTTTTGAATTTTATTAGGTTAGTTATCAAAACTGCTTTCATTTGTATCTGCTCGATAATTCCTATGAGGTAGAAGAGGAACATATGCAGTCTCCTGAGCTGTCATTCACAAGAGATGATATGCAGTTTGTATAAGAAATCATTTTCCTTGCACTCCCAAAACCTGGAATATGGTAATTTTTATTATTTTTATTGCCGACTTGTTGCTTCTTCTTTTCAAGCTTTTGTTCCCCTTGGGAACACCATGGGGTTTTGGAGGGTTTTGTTCTGGGTTTTGTTTGGGATATTTTCTTTTTTTGCTAGAGGGAATTAAAGTTGAAGATCAAATGGAAGCAGAATGAATAGAACAGCCCTTCTTTTAACTTCTCTATGTAAAAATACAAAAAACCCATACCAAACTAAACCAAAAAATCCCTGTTTCTTATATTTTCAATGATACATTTTAAAATTCTTCTAATTTCAATAATGTATTTTTAAAAAAGTAAATAAAATAAGTCACAAAGCCAGATTCAGCTTTCAAAATTTCTTTAGCTGTAATTCTAGTCTCTCTTCAATTCAAAGGAAGCCCACTATAAACACCAAAGGTTTTCAGAATGCTCTAAAGGTGAGCTAAGTCAAATTTCCCTTTAAAATATATGACAGCACTGATTTGTATCAAATATGTAATGCCACTTCTTTTCTCAAATTATCCCTTCATTTGATAACGCTGATCTCAGAAAAGTCCTGCCATGGCATAGTCACAGAGATGAAACCTGGCCTGTATAAGCATGCTAGTATTAACATAACTTAAGTGTCCTATCACCATGCAAAAGTGTAAGTGGTTGTCAGTGTGCAAATGTTTTACTTGTGCCACCTGGAGCAGATGAGGTAATAAAATGGAACAGGGAACATTTTCTCCCACACTAGATCTTTGGTGTAAGATATGTGAGTGTGCAAAGAAACTAGGAGGTGATTGATTTGTCCCTGCCCATGGCAGGGGGGGTTGGAACTATATGATCTTTAAGGTCCATTCCAACCCAAACTGTGTCCCTGCCCATGGCAGGGGGGTTGGAACTTGGTGATCTTAAGGTCCTTCCCAACCCTAACTATTCTATGATTCTGTGCTGTGATTCTGTGACTTACTGAATCAGTCTTAGCTCTTATGGAGCTTAAGATAGCAGTCAGATTACTGGGAGCTATGCCATGCCTCTGAGTTGGCTTTGTGTTTTGTCATCAACAGCACAGGAAGAGCAAGAGACTGCACTGTGTAAACAAACAAACAAACAAAAACCCAGTCATGCTAAATAACACTTATTAAAACACACTTCCCAACTTTACAAGCTGTAATTTCTTCTGCTTTGGTTTAAGAGGCCTTTGAATGCTTTCACTTTCCCCTACCTTTATTTATACATCATTCATGTGCTTTCTGCAGCCAGTGCTATGCCAGCTCTGTAATTTTAAACTACTGCTAATCTTTAAATATCCAGCTTTGAAAATTCATTTTAAGCAAGGGGTTTGCATAAAGACTGTTAGCATAGAAGGTTAAAATGAGTTACCTAACCATTGCATCCTGTTTTCCCACAATATGAGCAGTCACACACGCTTTGCTGTTCAAAGGATTTTCATATTTTACAGCTATAACAGGAGGAAAACTAAAAACAATTTTGGACATAGGAACTGCAAAGCTTCCTTCCAGCTTTTACATTTAGCCATTTCTAATTTTTTCAGTCAAAATATAGGGATTATAATTTGGCTTTTTTTGTTAGCAGAATGACTGTTTAATATATACTAAGCTTAGTATCTGAAAATCACTATACTCTCCCCACAGTGCTGGCATCTGTGCTTCTTCAGAATTTTTGCACTATTTTATGTTCTGCAGAATATCTTGCCAGTTAAATAATTTCTTGCCAGTGAAACAAACAAAGCAACAAATAAAATTTGCCCAGAATATTATTATGACTACTTTAGTGCCTGTGAAACTTTCTTGTTTAAAAGAAAGAAAAAGATACCAGAAAGGAAGTATTAATAGGTTTGCTGCTTAGGCGGAGTGTTGCTACAAAACCAGAGTTCTTCTCTCAGAACACATAAACAGTAGTGAACAATGTATTTTGTTCATGATACTAGCTAAGCATGTTCTGCAAAATGGGAAGTTAACTTTTTCTCAGCCTGTTAAAGACTTCCCACAAGGAACCGTTCATTTCAGTTTGGATTTGTCATGTCTTTAAGAAAGGGTTGCCTCTCTAGGGAAAGGTAAACTGTGCACATTACTTCATTCTTCTAAGTTAGTGTTCCAGGAGAAAGTAAGGAAATAAATTTCTAAATATGTTTGTATCTACAGTGGAACATATTAGTGAATGTTTCTCTATTCTCAGTTTTTTTCTCAACATAATATTGGTAGATGCCCCTGCATTGATGCCGCTGAGGATGGGAGGGTAGGCAAAGGCTTTTCTGGGAGAGGACCTTCCAGCTTTGAGGGGTGTTGAATATTAAAAACTAGTCTCATCTAGGAATTTCATTCCTAGGAATCTGGTGCCCATAGACAAGGAACTTGGCAAGGGGATCACAGCTGCATCTTAGAAGGGATGAAAAGAGGTTTACTCTGGGGGTATGGAGCACTGGGAAGTTTTGCTGCAATCTGGAAATTCTTGTGTATTAAGTTTGAAAGTAAGAACCTGACTTGCAAGGAGAAAGAACAAAAGAAAATACTGTTTTGCAAGTTTTCTTTTTCAAATTTTTCTGCTCTGCTTCATCTACTTATTTTGAGTTTTCTCAGTGTAAGAATTTAAATATTCCAGCTTCAGTTTTAATGAAACGTGGTGGTTTCGGTTGCTTGTTTGCAAGTTGTTGATTCTTTAAGGAAGTTCTTTTAAGGAGAAAGACCAAGAAAATAAATTCCAAAGCCATTTCAATCTTCTGAAACAATTTGTATTCATCAGTGCCAATTTTAAATTTACCTAGAAGATATCTTAAAATATTTTACCAATCTGTATATGTATATATTAAAAACACCTCATTTGCATGTATGGTTTCTGTCAGAACATGCACAATTGGACCAGTTCTATGTGAAGATCTCTACAGGTGTCATTTTGGAAAGGTCTTAAAATCTTCCATTGGAAACATTTGCTTTCTGTGTTTTAGATGTTTCCTCCTAAATATTTTTTACATTGTATATTTGCTCAGCACTGAGCATAATAGGTTCCAAATTTGGACTCTTACAAGAATATAAATATATATTAATATATAATATAATAATATATAATATAATATATAATATATAAAATATATAAAATATAATAATATATATTAATATATAATATAATAAGAATATAAATATATATTCTGAAGTAACAATAATTATTTTGCCAAACTTGAAAAAAAAGGTTTTAATAAATATTCATATTATTTTATCATTAAAATAATCTGTGTTGATGAAAAATCAGGCTTCTGTCCTACTTGCAAATAAAAAGAAGTCATTACAGTACCTCTCACCAGGACTATTCAGTGTTTCAGATCTTACCAAAACAATAAAATAGGGCACTTGTCATAGTGATGTGAACAAGAGAAGTCATTCATTACTTCCAACCTTCCCATCAGAGAGAGTCTAGCTGTATTAAAGTTATATTAAAAATGGTTTCCTTCCTCCACCACATAAATTCTTTGAGCAGTGCTTAAGATACTCCATGACAAAAAGGTATAAAACCATGAATCAAGAATTATGAGTCCCTGCACTTTCGCTTATGCATATCTATAAGGCAAATACACTGGTGTTTGCTGGATGTAAGTTAGATTACTCATAAAATTCACTGTGAAAAGGGAATGGCTACATCTAAATTAAACATGTAAAGTAGTGTATTCTTTCACAAAAGCACAGGTGAGACACAATAATTTACTTAAATTTGTTTTTATCTGACTACTTTGGTATTATTCATAGAATTGTAGAACTGTGTGTGAGGTAAAAAAGTCAGGAAGTTAGCCAGATTCCTCACAACATTGTAAAAATGTAAAGGAAGCTGCCCAGTTTGTATGAGCAAAATGTTTCAGGCTCACAACTTCAGTGAATTCATCCTGATTTTGGAATCAACTTCTACTTTGAACTCTCCAACATTATTTAGCAAACTTTTCACTAACCTGAAATATCTAACCAGGATGAGTAGGGAGACAAACAGAGAAAATCTTTTTCTTTTTGCCACTCTTTTCTGAATGCATCCTTTTGCCATGATATAGGAAACACAGAGATAATTTTGGCTCAGTATTTTTGAAGAAGTTGCAATTCTAAAAATACTCAATTTAGAATTATTGTGCAGGTGAAGAAAATGTTAACAATCATATTTTTTTTCAATTCGCTTCTGTTCTTTCCCATATTCAAGAACACAAGTAAAGATTAGGTTGGATAAAGAAAAAAGGAGTGGGGAGGAAAAATCCACATGCTGTAAGTAGAAATAAGCACAGATTAAAGGAAAAAAAGTCAGCTGTAACTATTCAGTGACTTTGGATGACTTTACATCAAGTTAATTCCTTTTTTTATACAAGGAGGAGAGCTGAATCCAACCAGTTGAATTGTATAGTGTGTAATCCAAACATTTCAACTATCTCTGTCTTCTTTAATATGCCAAAAAGATTCTAGAAATTCCCTTTCTGCTCTGACAGTTTCCAGGAGGAGAGGAATCTTTTTCTCCTTATTTAGCTGGTATCTTACCTTCTCTCTGTTCCTGACCTTTCTGTGTGCAATGATTTATGGAACAGAGAGAGTGTAAGAAGAGAATGCCAAGCACTGCTTAAACAACGGCGGCAACCTTCAGCTAAACTTTCCTGTAACTGGGCGATGTGAGTATAGCTTCTTACTTTTAGTTCACATACAAAAAGATTGGTTAAATCTAATTATTTAATAATCTGCCTTTTCCATTACAAAAGGCCAAAGTTTGGATAGCACTTTAAAACAGCACAAAAAGTATGTATCTTTGCAGGTGACAGGATTTCATAGATACAGAAAATGTAGTTTTAGTTAAATAATGGAAGTTCTTTGCTTTGTCAAATGCAATAGCCTAACACACCCTCCACAGTCTCATCCCAGCATATCACCTGAAATGAAAAGCATTGTTACTTTTCTTGTCCAGCTATAATATTCCTATCTGCTGAGGTCTTGCTCTTTCTATGTGAAAGCTGAAGTCATCAGCACTCATTACTACAGTAGATGACATCAAATGATATGAAACTTGGCTCCACCAAAACTTTGGGTTTTAAACTATGGAAGAGCTTTTGAGAAACGAGGTATGCTGGGATCTGATGGGATCCACCTGTCCCAGTGGGGAAAAAGGGCTCTTTGAGTGTAAGCTAGCAGGGCTGATTGAGAGAGCTTTAAACTACAATTGATGGGGAAATGGAATACCGATGGGATTACAGTAGGTAAATCAGGATTTGGCATGGCATCACCTAAGGGTGGAACATTTCTTCTGGGAACATTTACACTGCTCCTGGGAGCACAGAAGGCTCAGAAACATATTTGAAATATTTGTTGAGCAGCACATGCAGTATAAGAAACAATCAGGACAAAAAGAAAGCTTTGATCCAGTCCCAGAGCTGTGATATCATTGGTATTAGTGACACTTGGTGGAATGAGACCCAAAATTAGAATGCTGCGATGAAGGGCTACAGGCTATTCAGGAGGAATAAGGAAGGCAGGGGAGGTGGAGGTGTTGCACTATATGTAAGGGAGCAGTTTGATTGCACAACCCTTACCGTTAGTGATGACGTAGTTCTGAATAAGGATAAGAGGGGTGGAAACAAAGATGTAGTAGGTATCTACTACCAATCACCCAGCCAGGAGGTAAGCATTGATGAGTTATTCTATCGTCAATCAGGATAAATTTTTGTATCTGAAGCCCTTGTCCTTATGGGAGATTTCAACTTCCCAGACATTGACTGCAAAAAGCATATGCCTGTGAAGAGTAGGTCTTGGAAATTCTTGCAGTTTGTAGAAAATAACTTCTAGTCACAGATACTCAGTGAGCCAACTAGGAATGCTGCCCTCCTAGACTTGCTATTTGTGAACAAAGAAAAATTCATAGGGGATGTGATGGTAGGTGGCTGTCTTGGCCACAGCAATCATTGAATGATTGAGCTAAAAGTTGTCAGTGTAATGAGAAAAAAGGACAGCAGAGTTGCTACCCCAGACTTCAGGAGAGCAAACTTTAAGCTATTCAGGGAGCTATTTAGCAGAGTACTCTAGGAATTTGCTTTTGAGGGCTTAGGGGTCCATGAGTGCTTGTCAGTCTTTAAGAACACCTTTTAGACACGCAGGAGCAGGCAATTCCGCTGTAACATAAATCAAGCAAGCAGGGCAGAAGAGTAGCTTGGCTGAACAGGGAACTCAGAGAGCTCAAGAGGAAAAAAGAAACTGTATATGATCTATGGAAGCGGGTCAGGTTTTACAGGAAAAGTACAGAGCTGTGGTTCATTTATGGAGAGAGAAGACAAAAAGCCAAAACTCAGTTAAGAGCTGAAACTGGCCAGTATTGTTTCAGATAACAAAGCTTTTATATACTTTCCTGAGTATATAAATAGCAAAAGGAGGTCTAAAAAAAAAACTCCACTGGACTAATACTTATTAAACATGGTCATCTGACCAATATGAATGGAGAAAAGTGAAGGCATTCAATGTGCTTTTTGCCTTAGTCTTTAGTAATAAACCGTGGGCTGTCTGGTCCCCTGAGTTGGAGGACCACAGATGTGGGAACAGTGACTTTCCATTTTTGGACAATGAAATTGTAAGAGACCAGCTGTATCAGCTGAATGTTCACAATTCCATTAGGCCTGATGGGATTCTTCCCAGAGTACTGAAGGAGATAGCAGATGTTACGGCAAGACCTCTCTCAATCATCTACCAAAGGTCTTGGCAGTCTGGGGAGGTCCCCACTGCTGGTCAGCAGCAGGCTTAATATGAGCCTTGAGTGTTCCCTGGCAGCCAAGAGTGCAAACTGCACCCAGGGGTTTATCAAACACAGCAAAAACAGCCAGTCAAAAGAGGTAATAATTGTGCTGTATTCAGAATTGGTGCAGCTTCACCTTGAATACTGCAAACAGTTCTGGGCCCCACAATTTAAGAAAGATATTAAAGTACTCAAAAGCATCCAGAGAAGAACAACAAAGCTGGTGAATGGGCTGGAAGGAATATCCTATGAGGAATGGCTAAGGACTTCAGGTTTGTCTCATTTGAAGAGAAAGAAGGCTGAGGCATGACCTCATTGCTCTTTACAGCTTCCCGAGGAAGCAAAGTTGAGAGGGAGGTGCTGATCTTTTCTGCCTGGTATCCAGTAATAGGATGCATGGGAATGGCTCACAGCTGTGCTAGGAGAGGTTCAGACTTTACACTAGGAAATATTTTTTTACCGAGAGGGTGGTCAAACACTGGAACACACTTCCCAGAGAGATGGCCAATGCCTCAGGCTTGTCAGCATCTAAGAGGCATTTGGACAATTTCCCTTAAACAACATGCTTTAAGTTTTGGTCGGTCTTGAATTGGTGAGGCAGTTGGACTAGGTGATTTTTGTAGGTCCCTTCTTACCGAAACAGTCTATTCTAACTTTCCCATTGATATTAAAATGAAGTATTTTGCCTACAGTAACTTATTAGTTACCTCTTCCTTCCCATCCAGTATACCATTAACTACATTTCCCTGAGTTCCTTAGTGGGGGAGACGACCACATATGCAGAGTGGGGTGAGAATGTAGTTGCCACAACTGTATTGAAGAAATTAATACTCTTGCCTTTCCTTTTTTTTTTACTTCCCCAGCAACAAAGATGGGCTTCATTGCTCCAGTTTCTATTGTCACCATTTTTCCTCTCCTAAACACAGGAAAAGTAAGAAATCAAGGAGAGGGAACAGATGGAATGAAATGAAGACACAAAAAGTTCTCAGAACTTGTCTTTGGTGATTTGTGTTCACTGTGATAGTTTAGGAAATAGCTATGGAAGCAGATGGTTGGAATTCTGTATTCCACTGGTACAAAGTAGGAACAATATGTGTGCTCACAAGTTTGCAGAAAAAGGTTCACAGCAGCTCCAGAATTTATCAATACCTACTGAGATGTAATAGAACAACCAGTCTGTTTCATATGATTGACACTGATAAGAGCTGTAGATTTTCTTTCATTCTTCAATTCTTAGGTACATTAGCAAATATGAATACCACATACATTGGGTCACTTCTCTGTTGTCTGCTTTATCTTATAATGGGGGAAACAACAGAAAAGACCCATTTCTGTTGATTTGCATGCTTTGACCAATGAATCATTTTGGATGCTCATTCGATTACCTAGAATTCTCAAACTAGTGTTACTACTAGGTCTCTAAAGTTTCATAAATTTCATGCTGGAAATATACAGTTTCTATTCAATATTGTTATTTCTTATTCCACTCTTAAAGATTTACTTCCATAACAAAACAACAAAAAACAGCCAAAAATCACTTGAAGTGAATGGCATGATAGTACACAATGCAACAAATAATAAACATTATTCTGGGATGAAAATCTGGTGAGTTTTTGTGAGCCATTTGTGAGCTAAAAGAGAAACACAGACGTGAAAACCTGGTTTTGATCATTAACCATACTAACATGAGATTTGTTTCTGAATTTGAGGAGCATAATTAAAGAAAGTTAATTTCCTTGTCTCGTATAAATTCTGATGAATTTGTTCTGTTTGAAAATTGCTAACTTGAATACCTTAAATAAAAACTGATTCTTTATTTTCCAGCTGCAGTGGAAAGTTTTACACAGTGCTTAAAAATTTATAAAGTATACTTAAAAATTCTGCCAGATTTTGGAAAGCACTAGACACTGAAAGAGAATACTCAGTTTTAAATCTGTAAATCAGACAGATCATGACTATGAAACTGCATGGCACTTAGACTCCCTGACTTCTCTCTGGAGACAGGTGCAAGATATCATGGCTACATCGTAGGACTGAGACTCTTTCCCAAAGTATAAAACCTCACCCCTCCCTAGGCTCATCAGGATTTAAGGTTGGAAACCTAACCCTTCCGTTTGATATGGCACTGTGTTGCATAAAAATGCCTTTTCTACTTCTGCTATTTTTCTATTTTTTTTTTTTTTCCCCAGCATTGTTCCTGTTTAACCTGTCAGCTTTTATGGAGGAGTCAATGAATCAGCTCATAAAGCATGAAGGAGTAGGAAATTCTTTCCTAAAGGTGTCATATTATATTTTTGACCACCTAGCCTGAAATTCAGACAAAACAGAAAACATTTGAATTTGGTATTTTAAAGCTAACCCCCACTGCCACTTCAAGGTTATGTAAGGCCTTTTCTGACTTTTATGGGGTAGATGGAAAGGAGTAAATTCATCATAGTTAAAACTCAAAAGACAGCATTACTCTGACCTTGGCTACACATTTCATTAACCATGAACTATTTTCAGTTCAGATGCCTTTTCATATCAAAGCAGCAGTTCATAATGAACATGTTTCTTCCTCACTCCTTTTCCCTGGAAAAAAAAATTATACACTTGTTATTTCTTACTAAAAGTAACCTTAGGGATTCAGTTATTACATGGAAGTAGATTAAAAGTAGACATTTAGATTTATTAATATTAGCATATAATGAGAAGAAAAAAGACTTAAACCCCTCCGAATTCCTGCCTTGATAAATTGTAGCTTTGTTATGAAAAATGTGAATTTATGACTGTTTAATTACACGTTACGTGGTGTTACTCCTGCTTTGGTTTAGCTGAAAAGACTTCAGTAGTGTTAATACTGATTTCCCCACTGTACAACAAGGGAGAATAGCTGTATAATTATGCTATTTCTTAGTTGGATTTGGGATTTGAGAAGGGGGTTAATTTCTTCTAAATTCAAATTAAGGCAAAATTCTATTTCCTTCCTCTGTGCCTAGATAAGTAAAATATTATAGTTAAATAAGTCATATAAGACTCCAAACTGACATGTATTGTGGTGTCTAAAATGGAAATTAAAAAACATAGCAAAAAGTATTTTTATTAACTTTGACGTATTTTTAAAGAAGTCCTTATCCAAATGAAGCCCTTAGAACTACATAGGGTTCGTGGCAGTGTATGAACCTTATTTTCCAAGAAACATTGTCCCTCATATTTTCTGCCTTATGTCACTAAGACTGAAAGTAAGCAAGCAACAAATGTAATTACCATGTCAATTCTTTATGACTTCAATATATGTGCACCTGTAACTTAATGCCAACCTAAGAAACTATGAGTGCTTTTCTACTGAAGTCATATGCTGAAAAAATTAAAAAAAAAGAAGAAAAATGGTGGGAATTAGAATGACAATCGGCAATGTGTCTGGGATGTATTGAATAAATACTGTTGTCACTGCACACACAAATTACTGGAAAAAATATTCAAAACACTGAAGAGATTTATAGTAAAGTAGGATAGAAATTATGTGATGTTGCAGTGTGATGCACTTTTAAGGTATCTGGAAAAATCAGACAGATTAGTCATTGAAATAATTGCCTAAAAACATACGGTATCACTAAAGTATTACAGTATCTATTTACCAGATGAAGTCAGGTAAAACTATAAACTTCCCTAATAATTGGTTTCTTCAATTTTGCTACATGGGCATGCATAAGACAAATGTAACTAGTTAATTGCTAAGGGCCAGAAAATTAGAGTGGAGAATCTGCCTCCTTCTTGTAGTTTCAAACACAGTTGCTATATTTGTGAAACAGCAGCACTGAGCTATTACACCTTATATCAGCCAGAAACACAGGACAACATGTGGGAATGTGAATTCAACTGTAACTTTTCATTTTGCGCAATGAAAATTAAGAAGAAATTAAAAAAAGAAAAAACCAAAAACCGTAAGCTTAAGAATATCGCTTTGTCAAGATGCACATTTCATCAATGATTCTGTACTTCGCTTTGATGTGAATATGCATGAGTTGCTTTTATTTTTAGGACACTAGAGGAGGCTCAGGAGCCAGAATTGGTTTTTTTACAGGCAGAACAAATTAGAAAAGCAACAATTGGATGGTGTGCTATAAGAATGTACCCATTGTTCCATTGTTCTTTGATGCAACTTTAGGACCTTCAGCTGGACCACATCAAGATTAATTCTGATCTTAGAGGACTATGCTTATATTCATGAACTTTTAAGGACTTGAATAAATGTTGTGTAATAATTCTCATTCCTATGAAAAATACACTCCTTGACTTTTTCCCTTCTTGCCCCAAAAGGCCTAGGAAGATGCTTGGCATTGGTTTAGGTTAAATTATTTTTTATTTAGTTTAACACTTTTGTCGGTAGCTCTGTATTTTAGGCTTCATTTATCACCCTACTTCCTTGTTATGGCTCCTGCTTTTTTTTCTTTTCTTTTTTTTTTTTTTTTTTTTAGCAAAACATCATTTAAGACTAGATAAATAAAACTTTTTTATTTTTTTCTTCTAATTTTAAATTTCTTATTTTTTTCTTTGAACTGTATTTGGTAAAGCCTTATTTTTAAAAAAATCACAGCATATTTTAAAAAATATATTATGTATGGAAACTAGCTTTTCAATGCCTAACATTCTGAAAAAGCTTAGCAGACCTTAATATCATAAAGATTTCATACTATCTTCAAGAGATACATTCTGCTCAAGAGAATTATGATCTATTTTCTACTACCTGTAAAATATACAGCAGATAAATGTTACAACAGAATTAATGTAAATCTTCAGCCTTGGTGCCGTGAGCACAATTTCTCCCACCACTGGTTTTCATAGAATATAAGGTTTGTCTTCAACATTTCTACAGAATCACACAAAAACATAGGTGCGAAAGGACCTCCAGAGACCATCCAGTCTAGGTTCCTACTCAGGGCTGATTACTCCCACACACAGTGTAATCAGGTTGCTGAGGATAGTGTCCAGCTAAGTTCAAATATCTCCACCAGCAGACATCCCGCAGACTCTCTGGGCAACTGTTCTACCTGTTTGACCAGTGTTATGATGAAAATGTTTTCCTTGTATCTAGTCAGAATTTCCCCATGTTTCAGCTTGCATCCATTTCTGTCATCCACCTCTGGGAACAGCCTGACTCCATCTTTCTATATTGTTCTAGTGGTATGTCAGTGTTCTTGTACTGAGGAGCCCCAGACTTGATACACTGCTTCATATTTGATCTTACAAAAGCTGAGCACTGCACAAGATTCACTTTGCCTGAACTGTTGGCTGTCCTATTGCTAATTTAGCCAAGTATGCAGTTGGCCTTCATTGCTGCAAGGGTATATTGCCGACTCCTCCAGTTCAACTTCTGCATTCTGCAAAGCTGCATTCTAGCCAGCTGGCATCAAGACTGTAGTCCTGCATGAGTTTATTCAATCCCAGATATAGGAATCTATATTTACCAAATCTGAACTTAATTCACTTCTTGTCATCCCTTTTCTCTGGCCATGTGGTCTCTCGAACATCACTCCCACCCTCCAGCCTTTCTTCAGGTTGATAGTGTCCAGAAATGTACAGAAAGTGCACTCTGTATAAGCATCCAATTTGTTAGTGAAGACTTCCCAGGACACAAGGTGAGACTGAGAGGCCTATAGTTTTGTGGATCCTCCTTCTATCCCATCTTCAAGATGGTGGTATCATTTCTCTTTTTCAAATTATCAGCAACCTTGCAAAGATAGCAGCTAATTCTGCTAGCACCCTTGCATACATTCTGTCTGGCTGCTTGCCTTCATGTATGTCCATATGGTTTAAGTGCACCTTCACTTGATCCTACCTGTGCTTTTGGTAATGCTTTTCTCCCACAGACTCTGCTAACAGACTTGATGGACACCTAGGAGGCGTGTGGACAAACCTAACTGGTAAAAAAGAAATAGGCAAATTAGGTGACCTGGCTTTCTCCATGTCATTTATCACCAGTTTACCAGCCCTATTGAGAAGCGGTCCCACATTTCTTTCACTTTCCTTTGGTGTGAGTTTGCTTATAGAAGTTCTTCTAACTGCCCTTCACATTCCTCACTAGTTCCAACTCCAGCTGAGCTTTGGCTTTCCTAGCTCCATCCCAGCATGCTTGAACAATGCTGCAGCATTCCTAGCAGCTACTCCACCCCTGCTTCCATCTTTTGTATTCTTCCTTTATCTAGTTGAGCTCAATGAGGTATTCCTTGCTGATCCATGCTGGACTTCCGCCATGCTTGCTGTGATAGTCCTTGAAATATCAGTTCTCATATTGGACAAGAGACTCTGCAAAACTTTGACATTTTAGTTCTTGATAGTATGTTTCAATATCCTTTTATTTTTAGTTATTTTTTATTTCATTTTAATTTCAGCTAATTGGATTTAGCTACTGTGATAGATACATGTAAATCAATAAAGTTACAAAACTGTGAAACAGGAGTGACACAACAACAAATCATCTTAGCACCACCTCTTATAGTTGCCTGACACTTCTCATGGGCTACTGCTTAGTAAAACAGATCTTTGCCAAACCTCCAACCTTTTCAACCTCTGGTGAAAGTTTTGGGGATGCATCAATTTGGCTGCTTCTAGAATAAGGCTGGACAGGGGAGAATAGAAAAGAAACCACATGCACAGCCAAGCACGTTTTCTTTCCCCCTCAAAAAAAAAAAAAAAAAAAAAAAAAAAAAATAAAAAATCATGAAAACTTCCCTTTGGAAAGCTTAGCACAACTCTGGTTTGATTTACAATAGGTTTATCAGATGCCAGTTTTACTGATCTCTCTGAAATCCATTCAGATACTGTAAAGAAAAACAAAAAAACAATTGCCAGTGACAGAACGGTAGATATCAGAACTCATCATTCAGGCTGTCTCTTCCAGTGTCAATGCCAAGCAAAAGCTACATAACAGACACAAGGAAAAGCTCAAGGTATATATGTTTCCTAACACATGGGTACTAGAATCTAGCACATTGCACAGAAGCAAGGCATGGCTAACCACCATAGTTTTCTGCAACAGCAAGGCCCTACTGAAGAACATGGTTCCCTGTGGCTAATTTTCCCAGCAGGTGAGAGATGAGCTACTAGCCCACGTACTGATGAGTCAGGACCCTCTTTCTCACAGATCCTATCTGCCATCTGAAGTGGTCACTCTGCAACGCCTAGTGGATCTCAGGAGGAGCACTTGTTTTCTCCTTTGCAAAGCTGAGGCTTTGGTTGAATTGCTGTTGGTATTTTAAGTGGAAAGAGCCTCATGTTTATGCCGAAAAAAGAAAAGCTAAAAAAAGTGTCACGTAGCCATCACAAGCACATCCAGTCACAGCACTGCTGATGCTTTTCTAATTCGTAATTACATACATGTCAAAATATTTATTCTTATAGAGAATTAAAGTCAACCTTATGTTTCATGATGCAATATTTCTTGAATGTTGTAAAATTTGTTAGACTTCTTAAAGTCCACAGCCAGGAGGACTGACAACATCCCTCTAAAAGAAAATTAAAAGACTCATTTAATAGGCTCCTAGGTATTGAGGTTTTAAGAGAACAAATAGTTGGAAATATTTTATTGTAACAAACCTGTGGAATTTCATTCTAACATGCTTGAACCATGGCTCAGCATAAATGCACACAGATGCCTAATGTTAACACAAAACAGCTTATTAATGATATCAGTTAGGTATTGTTAAACTACTTCACCACACAGGTGGAAGTTATAATTTTGAAGGCTACTGAACACTGTGAATCTCCCAATGTATCTCAATTACAGAAACACCTGTGTTAAATAACTGTGTGCTGATTCACTATGAAACTGCATGGCATTCAATAGTCCTTAGAATTAAATGCCTTGCCAACAAGCCACAGGTGTACACCACAGGAGCACATGATAATGTAATTGTGGAGAATGTGATGACAGCTCTCCATCGATAATTTTGCCATCCCAAGATGCACTCATGCATCTATTTTATATTTAGGTATTTTCTAACTGTAGCTTTAGAGTCCTCTAAGAAAACAGTACCAAATTCAAAAGAAGCACAAAGCAGAGAAGAACAAAAAAACCCTACCCTATGTCTTCCAGGTTTAAAACTGATTAAATCCAGTCCAAGAAGAGACAAAAAAAACCCACCACCTCCAAAACAAAACCAATAGCAAAATAAAAAATAAAACAACAAACAAAACATAAACCCCACACCCTAATGTTTAAATAGAAAGGATAACTTTGATCTTTAATACTGCTAAATTGAGGGCCTGCCAAATGCTTTCCTTACAGAAAATGTTACTACAGAAACTACTGACAAGACAAGTACTTTGAACCTCTTGAACACTATAGCCGAATTTTATTAATCCAGGAAGATCTACAGGTTAGCTTAAAAATTCTATAGTTATTTCACATATTTATTGTACAAAGGAATTGAGAATGATTTTTGAAAAATTGTACTCAGTTTCTATGGACATTGGCTGATGTTAGTCTTATTCTTTGAAACAGAATTTTTGTAATGACCAGCTACCACTTAGGAAATTTTGGAGAAGTTGTGATGTAAAAATTACAGGAAATTTCTGGTGCTTTTAATCAGAAGTCTGTGATCAGTCTGAAAAACATAACCTAGCACAAGCAGTAGTGAAGCTTCTGCATTGTCTCACAATTACAAAAAAAAAAAAAAAAAAAAAGTATATGTATTATATATTCAGTTTTCCAATCAATAGGTAGAAAATTACAGTGTCCTAAAAGATTCTGTAGAATGATAAAGTTGTCAGTAGCAATTGTCACATCACACATCTATCCATATCCACAAATGTGTACTGCCCTTTTTTTTTATTGTTTTCTGTGGAGCACATAGCCTAAAGTTTCAGATGGGAAGACTTAATTTTCTCGTGATTACAATTATGAGATTGTGCACTGCCAGAGTGGATGACTGGATGAAGGCAGGCTCCATGACTATATATGACTCAGGAATGGATGAGTTAGGCTAGCACTAGAAAGGGGAAGAGAAAAGCGAGATGGACTGAGTTTGCTCTTGCTCCTGTCTGCTTTTGCTATGTTTTTTGAGCTGAGCATTTTTGCCAAGTTTGGGTCAACTCATGGTTACATGTACAGGTACAGGAATTTGCATAGCATCTAAACTGTTGTCCTGGTTTCAGCAGTAGCAGTCATTTTTCTCCTTCTTAGTAGCTAGCGCAGTGCTGTGGTTTTGACTTTAGTCTGAGAACAGTGCTGATAACACACAAATGGTTTTAGTTGTTGCTAAGCAATGTTAAATCAAGGACTTTTTCAGTCTCATGCTCTGCCAGTGAGGAGAGGTATGAGAAGCTGAGATGAAGCTGGGACTGCACAGCTGACCCAAACTAACCAAAGGGGTATTCCATAATACAGCACATCGTGCCCAGTATATAAACTGGGGAGAGTTATCCAGAAGTGCTAGATCACTGCTCTGGTCAGGTTGGTTATCGATCAGTAGATGGTGAGTGGTTGTATTCTCTCCCTTTGTTATTTCCCTTGTCATTATTATTACTGGTGGCAGCAGTAGTGATTTGTGTTATACCTTAGTTACTGGACTGTTCTTGTCTCAACTTGTGGGAATTACATTCTTTCGATTCTCCTTCCCATCCTTCCGGGAGTGGGGGTGTGAAGAAAGCAGTAAGTGAGCGAGCAGCTGCATGGTTCTGAGTTATTGGCTGAGCTTAAACCATGGCAACTGTGCAAAACAATTTTATTAATTCATGTATTTTTACTTTATTTTAAGTACAAAAATTGAGGGTAACATCATACCAAGTAGCTACAAATTTATGGCAAGTTCTGTCCAAGCTACTTGTATTACAATTGAAACTTTGCCTTTTGTTTCCTCCCTTGTGTTTGCCTATTTGAAGTAATGATGACTTTCACTCACCTTTTACCCACAGCCTAATTATTAAAATATTGAATAGAAATTCTGTGGGGATAAGAATGAGCAAATCTGTCATCCGCTGATCTGCAAATATACTGAAAGAGTGAAGAAAGGTGGTCGTTCAAGAAACTTTTCCTTTTCTCAATAGCCATGGAGTCATGTAATTTAATTATCATAAATATGAATTAGTAACTTCTTTCATTAATTTATATCTAATTGTCAATTTAAATTTGGTGCAAAATGTTTCCTGAAAGTTCTGAATAGTGAGTAGTATTGAGATTTTCCCTCAGACTTCTGCTTCCTTCATGCCCCGACTTCTGCTCTTCTGGCTCTCACACATAAAGGACAGCTAGAGACTCAGCCCTTTTTAAATTCTGTGTGCATAGGTATGCACATACACACACACCACATACATACACTCTCCCACACAAGCGCACAGCCTCATACACACTGAGTCTTCTCAACCGTAGCATCCAGAATGTGTTTTAGAAACAAGCACCTACCATGTCACAGTCTTTAAAATACTTCTTTAAGGTACTATTGTTTTAATTATTATCAACTTGATTGATACCAAGGCTTAACAATGAAAGACTTCAAGGGATGAAACTATGAGTCTGAAGCTGAAAAGCCAGGGTCTCTGGTATAACTGCAGTAAGAGTCACATTCTCTGATAGGCACAGTGGTGGCAGGTACACACTGACGTGCATTATGCAGCTGCCTCCTGATCTGTGTGGATTTATTCAGAAAATTCAAACTCACAAAATACATTTCACCTTATATTCAGCTCCACACACGATGTATGCATCTTCTCTTTAGTCTTTCCTGGGTAAAAGGCCGCCTGGATAGGCAGCCCCAGAGAGATGTTGTGAATGGGGTTAAATCCAATTGGCAGCCAGTCACAAGTGGTGTTCCCCAGGGCTCAGTACTGGGACCAGTTCTGTTCAATATCTTTATCAATGATCTGGATGAGGGGATCGAGTGCACCCTCAGTAAGTTTGCAGACAACACCAAATTGGGTGGGAGTGTCTATCTGCTGGAGGATAAGACAACTGCAGAGGGATCTGGACAGGCTGGATTGATGGGCTGTGGCCAATAGGTGAGGTTCAATAAAGCAAAGTGCCAGGTCCTGCACTTGGGCCACAACAATCCCATGCAACACTACAGGCTTGGGGAAGAGTGGCTGGAGAGCTGCTCAATAGAAAAGGATTAGGGGGTGTTGGTCAACAGACGGCTGAATATTAACTGGCAGTGTGCCCAGGTGGCCACGAATGCCAGTAGAATCCTGACCTGTATCAGAAATAGCAGAAATATCAGAACTGGAACAGGCTGCTCAGGGAAGTGGTTGAGTCACTGTCCTTGGAGATATTTAAGAGACATGTAGATGTAGCAGTCAGGGTCATCATTTAGTGATGGACTTGGCAGTGTTTACATTTAGACTTGATGATCTTAAAGATCTTTTCCAACCTAGATGACTCTATGATCCTATGATCCTATGATTCTCTGCTCTTTGTTTCTGCAGTATTGATATTTTAATGTAATACCCTGTTTCTCAGCCCAGCTTCTCTTCCTGCTCAATCTTGTAGTCCAGCTCTAATCCTGCTCTTTTGAACATCATAGCCTAAAATAATTCAGTATTATGCATTCCTTTCCAAGTCATGTAATAGGATAAACAGGTCATGAGGAAACAAATCTTTGCTGACAAGTAAATAGCTTTGATAACCTAACTGCCAAACATGACAAAAATCAAGATACGTGGAAATTGATTTAACTAAGCAATATTTCATTCTTTACTTGGATGCTTCTGATCAGTGCTTTCATTAGATTATAGAATAATAAACCAAAGTTTCTGTCCTGGGTTAAAGGAAAACCAAGGCCCCACTACATGGACAAAAATTCCTATGTTTAAATGTATCCACTTTGTAGTCCTACATATTTGAAACCACATGGCCATAAAAGTGAAAGTTAAGCATGTACCTAAGTCCTTTGAGAATCAGGGAATCTAAAAAAAAATTATCAGCGGTCCTTTGAAGAGAGTTCAGCCACATCAATTTCTATCCATATTGGCTAGAACATCGCAGTAAGATATTCTCAGACAGCAGCAGATATTTTTAGAGGAATAATATACAACATGTTATTAACATTTCAATGGTTACCACCTATCCTGAAAAAACTAGCTGTTTTGGGATCTAATTAAAAGACATTAAAGAATATGACGTATATTCTTCTAAATTAAGTGTACCCCTTATAAGTTTATGAAAACCATCTGCTGGTCAAATTATTGAGGTAGTTTAATTTGAGATATATGGAAGATAATAGGAAAAAACTTCAATTGTGGTGAGGTAAGCAAAGAAAATTTAAGCAAATTGGTTTAGTCAAACAAAGCTGATTTCTTAGTTTTCACAATTTTAAGTTGTCTTGTCCATCCATCCACCAACCTGTTGTCCCACTTGCTGTCCCAGAAAAGTGAAAACAACAGCTCTTTTGAAATTTAAAGGCATCTCCCTTTTTCTCAAGCAGATAATTAATAGAGAGGAATACTGGCATCCACCCACAAAGCTTTTTAATTTTTACTTTTTTTTTTAAATTCTGATCCAGTCCGGGTCGCTATAAAAGAATCAACAATTTAAAGGGTCTTGTATGCTGCCTCCTTCTTTAAAGTCATTTTTATCTGCACTCTTTGTTAACTTAAACAAATACTGTTTGGTTACAAAAATTTGGCTGATCTCTGTACTTGTTGTTGCTCAAAGGCCTCTTCATGTGAGTAAGTATAATAGATTCGCATGCACTGCATTTAGGATAATTTCTGGTCTATGACTGGTAAAAGCCTGAAAATTGGTACTTCACATATAGAGACCAAAAGGACAGCAGCTGTGCAGCTAGATCTGTAATCATGGCAACAGTTAAAAATTAATTCATTCATCTACATGATTGAAATTCATTTTGTGTCCATGGACAACAGTGTTAAATGAGTTTCATAAGATGGTTACATATTGCACTGTTGAATCATTTTAGGAAAAGACTTATCTTAAAGTAGCCAGGTAGTTTTGGTAATTTCTTCTGTGTATATAAAGATTAAAGTAACTAAGATTGTACTCTGTTGTTCATTCACTAAAGTATTTTCTGCTATTAGAACATTACAGAGAATGACACAGGTGAAGTAGGAAAGCTAGCTGTGTAATTGACAACCACCCAATTTCCTATCATATACTCAACATGTCTTGTGCAATCTGATTTGAATTGCCAATTTATACCTAGGTTTATACCTAAAGTGAGAGCCAGACATGCCATTCCCTACTCTTCTCCCTCCTTTATAGCCCTGTAACTTGGTTTTAGAACTGCAAAGGAAAGCCTATCTGTCAAGCCTGGAAAGGAACTGCAGTGCGCTCTGACAGCTTCTCAGTATGGATCCTGCAGGAACCAAGGTTCTTTCATGGGCCATGGTACACACCTGGTACTCAGCATAAACCAAAACTTAATTTTCCTGTAGCTAGGCAACCATCTACAGATGTTAATACTTACTGAAGACAGATAAATCAATGACTGTGAAGTGTTCCCACACCACAACAGCACAATATGTGAACAGTCTGGCTCTTACTATCATACACTTTTGTTTTTGATATGTGGCATCCAAAGTTAGGTAACGTAGCTCAGTGTAAAGCCCAGTTGACATTTTGTGATGGCAGGTAACAGAGAAAGTTACAGGTTCTGATGTAGAAGGAGGTTGGCCTATTCTCTCCTTTTTGTTTAGTATAGAAAAAGGTTGCTTAAAACAAATGCATGTATCTGCCTCTGGGTGTGTGCTTGTTCATAGAAAATGATAATATGCACCTTGGTAACCTTCACATAATCTTTATATATTGTGTGATTTAATAGGATTTTCCTGCTGATCTTGTTATCCTTTTAAGTATTGCTGTTTTTCTTTAGAAGCAAATGGCCTGTGGCTGCAAGAACACAAAATTATTTGCACTAGGTTATCTCTTGACCATCCTCCAGTTTAACTTGTGGACAACTATCTGTGTATTACAAAATAATTCTTAGAACCCAACAGTTAAACACTGTGGATTCATTTGTTATGTATAGTATACTTGAGTTACAGGGCTGTAATATTAATTCAAACATTTCAGTAGATACTGAAAGACAAAGTAACTACTGCAGACAGAAAAAATCATAGAATCATAGAATCATAGAATAGCTAGAGTTGGAAAGGACCTTAAGATCATCTAGTTCCAACCCCCCTGCCATGGGCAGGGACAACTCACACTAAACCATGCCAACCAAGGCTTCGTCCAACCTAGCCTTGAACACTGCCAGGGATGGAGCATTTACAACCTCCCTGGGCAACCCATTCCAGTGCCTCACCACCCTCACAGTAAAGAATTTCTTCCTTATATCCAATCTAAACTTCCTTTTAAGTTTGAACCCATTACCCCTTGTCCTGTCACTACAGTCCCTGATGAAGAGTCCATCCCCAGCATCCTTGTAGGCCCCCTTCAGATACTGGAAGGCTGTTATGGGGTCTCCACGCAGCCTTCTCTTCTCCAGGCTGAACAGCCCCAACTTTCTCAGCCTCTCTTCATATGGGAGGTGCTCCAGTCCCCTGATCATCCTCGTGGCCCTCCTCTGGACTTGTTCCAACAGTTCCATGTCCTTTTGATGTTGAGGACACCAGAACTGCACACAATACTCCAAGTGAGGTCCCACGAGAGCAGAGGGGCAGGATCACCTCCTTTGACCTGCTGGTCACGCTTCTCTTGATGCAGACCTGGATATGGTTGGCCTTCTGGGCTGCGAGCGCACACTGCCAGCTCGTGTTAAGTTTCTCATCGACCAACATCCCAAGTCCTTCTCTGCAGGGCTGCTCTGAATCTCTTCTCTGCCCAGTCTGTAGCTGTGCCTGGGATTGCTCCCACCCAGGTGTCGGAGAGTGCCAAGACTGCAGCTGGCATGGTTAAACTTCATAAGGTTGGCATCAGCTCACCTCACAAGCGTGTCGAGGTCCCTCTGGATGACATCCCTTCCCTCCAGCATATCAGCTAAACCACACAGCTTGGTGTCATCGGCAAACTTGCTGAGGGCGCACTCAATCCCATTGTCCATGTCACCAACAAAGATGTTGAACAAGACTGGTCCCAACACCGATCCCTGAGGGACACCACTCGTTACTGGTCTCCAGCTGGAAATTGAGCCATTGACCACAACTCTTTGTAGTCAGCCATCCAGCCAGTTCTTTATCCATCGAGTGGTCCACCCATCAAATTGGTGTCTCTCCAATTTAGAGACAAGGATGTCATGTGTGACAGTGTCAAATGCTTTGCACAAGTCCAGGTAGATGACATCAACTGCTCTACCACTGTCCATGAGTTTCGTAGCCCCATCATAGAAGGCCACCAAATTGGTCAGGCAGGATTTCTCCTTAGTGAAGCCATGCTGGCTGTCACCAACCACCTCCTTGTTTTTCATGTGCCTTAGCATGCCTTCCAGGAGAATCTGCTCCAAGATTTTGCCAGGCACAGAGGTGAGACTGACTGGTCTGTAATTCCCTGGGTCATCCATTTTCCCCTTCTTGAAAATGGGGGGCGTTATATTTCCCTTTTTCCAGTCATTGGGAACTTCACCTGACTGCCATGATCTTTCAAATATGATGGCCAGTGGCTTAGCAACTTCGTTTGCCAGCTCCTTCAGGACCCGTGGATGGATTTCATCAGGTCCCATGGACTTGTGTACATTTAGGTTTTTAAGATGGTCTCGAACCAGATCCTCTCCTACAGTGGGCCTAAGGTCTTCATTCTCACAGTCCCTGCGTCTGCCTCCAAGACTTGTGTGGTGTGGTCAGAGCATTTGCCAGTGAAGACTGAGGCAAAGAAGTCATTAAGAACCTCAGCCTTCTCCAAATCCTGGGTAGCCAGTTCTCCTGATATCTTCTGGAGGGGGCCTACATTGTCCCTAGTCTGTATTTTATTCACTATGTACCTATAGAATCCCTTCCTGTTATCCTTAACATCCCTAGCCAAGTTTAATTCTAACTGGGCCTTTGCTTTCCTAACTTGGTCCCTAGCTGCCTGGACAACATCCCTGTATTCTTCCCCGGCCACCTGTCCCTGCTTCCACCTTCTATAAGCCTCTTTCTTCCTTTGAATTTTCCTCAGCAGCACCTTATCCATCCAAGGAGGTCTCCTGGCCCTCCTGCTGCACTTCCTTCTAGTTGGGATGCAACACTCCTGAGCTTGTAGCAGCTGATCCTTGAATATCAACCAACAGTCTTGGGCCCCCTGCCCTCTGGGGCTATGTCCTATGGAACCTTACTAAGCAGGCTCCTTAGAATGTTTTGCCGTAAACTAAATTTTAATGGGAGTAGACAAGTTTATTCACTTTCACATCTAATAGTTACAGTGCTAAGTTGGATATATTATCACAGAACGAAAAGCTCATATATTTTGGTAAGACAAAAAGCAATTTGTTCTTAATATTTCTCAGTTTCTGGATATGTCCTTTTCATGGGATCACTAGAAAAGGATGCTGATTATTATGTCTCACAATTGTTTGGGAAAATGATTTAGTAGTGAGTGGAAGTTGAAAGACTTTTAAGTTCCTTTTGGAATTATTTGAAAAATTCAGTGTTCCAAAGATATTTCACTCCTGAGACCTGATGTAACCACTGAGACAGAAAGGACAGCCAATTTAAAACAAAACTAACAGTAGAAGCAGATGGGACAGAGGTCATAACCCCCCCCCCCCAAAAAAAAAAAAAAAAAAAACAAAAAACAAACAAACAAAACCAAAGAAGCCAACCAAACAAAAAACCACAACAAAAATTATTTTGATATGGAGAGAAGGGCCACTGTAGGAGGGTAGCATACTCTTCTGTAAAGGGTGAAAAATACAAATGACATATTTAGGAGCCTGAAAGTTAGCTGAATAGATTGGGCAGTGACAAAGAAAAGAAGCAATGAAAACTGGCCAATGAGAAACAGTAAGAAGACAAAATAGTAAAGAAAAAAGTATTTCTTTAGTATTATTCCCTAGTTGTTGCTGGTTGCTGAATCTTTCCCTGCTTTGAACAATTTGGAAGTAGACATTTTCTTCGCAGACAAAAATAGTTCAGGTTTTTGTAACTCACACTTTTTTCTGCTTTTTTAGTGTTGACAAGGACTAGATAACATTTATCATCTCTCTGAGAGCTTTATCCAGCACCACTTGAGTCAATAGAAGTTTTTCTAGTGACCTCAATAGGCTGAAGATCAAGCAAAGAATGAAATGTCTTCTGTGGCTGTGCCAGTAATAACAAATGTATTCCATACGCTGGGAGTGCATCTAAACCAATATCCTTCCCCTTCATAAAACACAAAGTGAGGTGAAAAAAAGATGTCAGCTATGACATCTTAATGGTTTTCATGTCAGAAGGTAATACAAAGCTATTAAAATGTCCCAGCATAAGTAATTCGTTACTAACAAAAATGAAGGATTGCTGCTTATAATTTTACAAAATCCCATAAACAGTAATGTTAACTCTGAGACACATGCCAATCCATTTTAGGGTATTATAATTATCATCTTCCTGAGGTACAAAAGAAAGAAAACATAATCAATAGATAAATGCTTATTAAGTAGAAAACAGCAACCAACTGCAAAAGGTATTTCTGAAGTAACTGCTGTGTGACTTTGCCAGATATAAAGGACACAAATAGAAAGATGAGTTAATAGTTCCTTAACATGGCAACTCTTTGTTAGTTGGTGCAAACCAGCATGGTATTTGATTCTGTTCTTCAGTTTTGCGAATATTACTATATTGAAGATGGAAAACATTTTACTCTTTGAAATTTAGAATATGCATGTAAACAGATAAAGAACTGTTCTTATTCTTTATTCATAAAATGCTAAATATATCTTATTTTGGCCATAGTTACAATATTTGCATTTTATTTCATTTTTATATTTAAATTTAACACATATATAAAGAATTAGAGCATTAATTTTGATGTTTTTTGACACTTAATTAAATTAATTAATTAAAGTCTCAATTACACAAAAATATTTTCTAATATAAAGTATCACACTGTGATAACCTGTGTAAGCTTAGATGCAAGCTATGTATTAAGTTCTTTCGAAATATATTTACCCACATAAATTATTTAATGAGCGTCCATGATGCCAATAATATTATTAATAGATGCTACTGTTTTACACAATGTCTGTCTTTACTGATCAAGCATAAGATTATAAAAGTCTACTACTTATTTCAGAGATGAAAGACTTGTATTTTAGCTAAAGACGAATAAGCTGCTAATACCAAAAGTCTCAGCTCATCCTTAACTATTTAGTAGATTATCCTGATTTTCACACTAGGATTTACAGTAAGACTTTATCTTGGACCCCTTTCTAATCTTTGTTCAATTTAAACACATATAATACTATTTGAGATCTATTTGTGAACTTCATATTGACCATGTATCAATGCTAAGGAATGCAACTGAAAAAATGCTGAAGTATCATGACTCTGCTCTTCCTAGATCATATGTTCTTTACCGCTTTTAGGAACACATTCAACTGTAAACTTCCTCAGTACCTCCAGGCGCCAGGCAGAGGAACAGGGGTGGATGTGGAGGGTGAATATTAACTGCTTTCTCTCCCTTAGTATACAATAAACTGAAATATCTTTATTTATTGTCTTTCTACACAGAAGCTTTCATGAAGATTCTGTTTAAGCAATGTGTCAGGGGTCTAACCTGCAGAAATTGCATATAAATGATAAATTGATAGTGGTGAAATCTAGAGTTCATGCACCAATCTTGAGTTTCTCTAAAAGTTCATATGTAATTTTAAAAACCCATGCCAACAAAAATCTGAGAGGTGCCACATAAGAAGACTTGACTTTATAGATAGTGATCCAGAATATATGAGCTGGTTTAAGATGCAAGAAATGAAAGAAAAATAAAAGATATGGAAATTATAAAGACAACATGTACATATGCATGCATATGCTTATCTACACATATGCACACATATTTACAGGCATAGTAAATATTGTTTTATTAGACTACTACACTCACCCTACACTCGAGAGAGTTTAGTTGTGTGTACAGCAGTCAGATCAAAGCGTCAAAATGTTACACACTTCATGAAGTCCCCAACATATTTTTCTGTGCTGAGGGTAAACAGGCCAAGGAAGATGATATGCCAGTTATCTTGGAAAAAGGAAAAAAAGAAAAAAAAAAAGGCATTTTTTTTTTTTATTCACAGAACCATTGAACTGACACTGTTAAGAAGACAGGGCTACAAAGCATATCCTTGGGCTGTACCAGTTTACCTCCTGACTCAGCCTGAGTCCTTGCATGTTAGGGAGGTTTTGTATGAAAGGTCACAGCTTAACTTGTTTTTTGTTATTCATTTACTTTAACCTGCTGTTTGTGACTGTCTCTCCATGATTGATTTGGAAGTGTAAGGGTTTTCATAACCTTTGTTCTGCTGTGCTTTTCCTACCACTTTGATCATACACAGAGAGGAGTTATTTCTTGCTAGCATTTCATGCCCAAAATAGACATTCTTATTTAATTTGCTTTGAGTTATTAAAACATCAGTGAAGGGGAAAATAATGTGAAGATCCACTTACTTTTCAATAAAAGTTAATGCAAGAAAATATAGTTCCTGCACAGTTGCCACAGCAGGAACACAAGAATGCATGGGCTCCAAACCACTCTTATCAAAGAATCTGTATTTTGCTTGAGTTTCTACTATGTTTGTGCTTGTATTCACACTAGAAATAGATATCTCCAGGGCTGTAAACTAAAAACTTCAGTGATTGCTAACATCTTCCTGCACCAAGTAAAGAATAAAGAAAGGGGTCTGATACTCAAGTCAACAAGTTGGAAAAACTCCAAATAATCAAAGTCCTGCTGGAAGAAGTGGTTAATAACTCCAGAAACAAGCAGAGGACTTGATCCCTAGTCTTTCATGGGGAAAAAAAAAAACCAAACAACTACTTTTGCCATAGTAAATCACTTGTAATACAGATATGAGTTGAGCTATCTCGTTGGATGAAGTTTCAGGCTTTCAATAGAAAAGAATACAGTCTAATAGTTGAGGTCTTAAAGATCCTTAAGCAATTGAATTTTGTGGATTTTATCCATGCTCCCAAGTGGATAGAATTCTGTATCTCAAAACTTCATAAATCATTGACAAAAAAAAAAAAATCTGTCAAGCTCAATTCTGCAGACTGAATTATCTCTCACTCAGAAAGAAAAGACCAGAATAGATCAGGTTTGAATTATGGGTAGGATAGAGATGTTCTGAACTTCCCTGCCATCTCTAATAAGCCCAAGGATAAATATGAGTTCAATGTCCAGTGTTTTGATAATACCAAGAATTTAGCTCTGTTCTTTAAGGAGTCAGTCACACTTCAAAATAATGATGGAAAAATATGCTGCAAGACCTTGGGTGTATAAATGTAGTATGCTAGGGAATGAAACAGTTTACATCTGTGATAAAAATACTTTTGGTAGTGTAATAATGTTATTTCAACTGGAATAAATCTTCCAGAATCTGAAAGAAACTAGTTCACTTTAATGTGTGGTAATTGCTATCCCATGCAAAGAGATAGGGACAGCTTCTTTTTCCTACACAGTTTCCTCTCTACCACAGCAGTTTCATTCACACAGCTATATATGGTCCTTACCTGATGTAGACAGCCAGTGCATTTTATTTCATAGTTAACATCAATGGGAAAACTGTATTCCATGAGACAACCTTACCCACACCCATGATTTACTAAGACTATGTAGTGTTTCATGACAGAGAGGAGGGCACTGTGCAGGTTAGAGACAAAATGCTGGCACGCTTTTCTCCCAGGTTTCAGGACTCCTGTGTCTTCATTAGAGCACAGTGGATAATCAGGCTGAAATACCATGGATTATCAGGCATAGGAAAAGCATTGGGACCATTGCTTACTGTGCCTCACACTTTTGTTTTTGTTTTTGGTTTTGTTTTTGTTTTTGGGGTTGTTTTTTGTTTGTTTTTTTTTGGTGTGTTTTTTTCTTTTTTTTTTATATATTTGTTCTTCTGTTTATAAAAAGAAAAAAGAGAAAAAATCTACACAAAAGAAATAATTTTCATCAGATGGAAATCTGCTTTCATATACATGCTGAAAGGTAAACTTGTTTGTTCAGAGATGAAACTACATTGTAACTATACTGCTATAACTCCTCATACATCTACACACATGAACACAAACGTTCATACCTAGTCTACTAAACATCTACAAGAAGGTATTAGGAAAATTGTTATATACATACAAGCACATCATCCACTGCTTAACATTATATTACTATGGTACTAAGTTTCTATCTAGGACAGCAGTTTATCATCCTTTGCTCTCAATACATAATGATTTCAAATAATTTAATATTTTTATCCAAGGCAGTGAAATTATAGAATGGTATTTTTAGAATCAAATATAATTGAAAGAAAGTTCAGAATTAATGAGAATAGCTAAGTGAGACATGGAAAGCAACTGAAAGAAGCTATGTAACGAGGATAAAAAAGAAAAAAAATCAATTTAACAAAATGAGTGGGGATCCAGAAACAGGAGGACAGCTGCTAATGGGACATGGGAAAAAGAAATTGGAGAAATGCTTTAAAAAAATTCTCCTAGAAATATTTAAACTCATAAAATCTCAAAGGTAAAGGAATTGCAGCTTTGGTATAAGCTTTAGGAAGGAAGCAGAAGAGCATTTCGCCAGAGCAGTAAAACCATACAAATATAAAGAGGACCAAAGAACAAAGAAAATAGAACAGCAGAAGTACCAAGCAGAACAAATGTCAGAAGTAAATGCACAGAGACAAAATAAAAACCTGAATGACAGTGAAGGTCATAGAAGTAATATATTCCCTTAAGGACAAAAACTTGAGGGAGAAATAAATATTGAGAGCAGAGACAAGTGTAAGCATACATCAAATTAAAACAAGAGTTTTGTCCTCATTAGACTTACGAGAAGAAAGAAATATATATGAAAGAGTCAGCTGATTACAGAATTGGCTTAGACAAAAGGAAAGAAAATCAATATTCATATTGAACATAAATACATGCATTCCTATGTTCAGCTTCAAAATAATCTAAAAAATAACATAAAAATGACAGGGCTTTTCAAACATTTCGCCTACATTCTCTATGAAAGTGAAATATTGTTCCTATTGATAAAGGCATAGATGGAGAATCTAATGGCATAGAAATAAGGTGCTTGATTATACAAATGCATTATTTTAAATTACATTAAGCAACATTAACATGCCTAAAATTTAATGAATCGTAGAATGGCTTGGGTTGGAAGGGACCTTAAAGACCACCCAGTTCCAACCCCCTTGCCATGGGCAAGGACACCTTCCACTAGACTAGGCTGCTCAAAGCACCATCTAAAGTGGCCTTGAACACTTCCAGGGATGGAGCAGACTCAGTTTCTCCTGACAACCTGTTCCTCACAACCCTCACAAGGAAGAATTTCTTCCAAATATCTAATCTAATCTTTTTCAGTTTAAAGCCATTCCGCTTTGTCCTATCCCTACATGACCTTGTAAAAAGTCTCTCTCCTGTTTTCTTGTAGGCCCCTTTAGGTAGTGGGAGGCTGCTACAAAGTCTCCCCTCAGCCTTCTCCAGGATGAAGAAGTCTACAACTCTCTCAGCCTGTCTTTAAAACAGAGGTCCTCCAGGTCTCTCTTCATCTGGACTTGCCCTCCATTCATGTCCTTCTTATGCTGGGATCCCCAGAGCTGAATGCAGTATTCCAGGTGGAGTCTCATGAGAGTGGAGTAGAGGGGGAGAATCACCTCCCTTGACCTGTTGGCTATGGTCCTTTTGAGGCAGCCCAGATTACAGCTGGATTTTCTGGGCTGCAAGCATACACTGCCAGCTCTTGTTGAGCTTCTCTTCAAAACCACTTCCAAGTCTTCCTCTTCAGGGCTGATCTCAATCTAATCTCTGCCAGCCTGTATTTGTGCCTGGAATTGCCCAGACCCAAAGTGCAGGACCTTGCACTTGGCCTTGTTGAAATTCATGAAGTTCACACAGGCCCACTTCTCAAGCCTGTCAAGGTCTCCCTTGGATGGTACCACACAGCTTGGTGTTGTCAGCAAACTTGCTGAGGCTGCACTCAATCTCACTGTCCATGTTGCCAACAGATATTAAACAGTGCTGTCCCAATACTGACCTCCACTTGGACATCTAGCTGTTGACCACAACTCTTTGAGTGTGACCATCTAAGGAATTCTTTATCCACCAAGTGGTCCATCCATCAAATCCATGCCTCACTTGATTAGAAACAAGGTTATTGTGAGGGTCATTGTCAAATGCTTTGCATAAGTCCAGGTAGATGACGTCATTTGCTTTTCCCTTATCCACCAATCCTTCAACTCCATCATAGAAGGCCACCAGATTTTTCAGGCGTGATTTGTGATTAGTGAATCCATGTTGGCTGTCTCCAATCACTTCCTTATTTTCCATGTATTTTAGCATAGTTTCCAGGAGGATCTGCTCCATCATCTTGCTGAGCACTGAGGTGGGACTGACTGGCCTGTAGTACCCCAGGTCTTCTTTTTCTTTTTCCCCTTTTAGAAGTGGGGGTTATATTTCTTCTTTTCCATTTGTGGGAGGACTTAACCAGACTGCTCTGACTTCTCAAATATGATGGATAATGTCTTGGCAACTTCATCCACCAGTTCCCTCAGGACCAGCAGGTGCATCTCATCGGGTGCCATGGACTTGTGCACCTTCAGGTTCCTTAGATAGTGTTAAACCTGATTTTTCTTTGTTATCCCAGTCTCTGCCTTTGCTTTCTGTTGCATGAGTAGTATGGCTGGAACACTTGCCGATAAAGACCAAGGCAAAAAAATCATTTAGGACCTTGGCCTCCATGTCTCAGATGACCACGTTTCCTGTTCCCTTCCAGAGAGTTTCCACATTTTCCCTTGTCTTCTGTTTATCACCGACATGTGTACAAAAGCTTTCTTGTTGCCCTTGATGTTCCTGGCAGATCGAATTCTATCAGGGCTTTGGATTTCCTACCCTGATAATTGACTGCATGGACAATTTCTCTGTATTTGTCCCAGGCTACCTGTCTTTGGCTTCCACTTTTTCTATGCTTCCTTTTTGTGTTGGAGTTTGTCCAGGAGCTCCTTGTTCATCCATGCAGGCCTCTTGACATTTGTATCTGACTTTCTCTTTGTTGGAATGCATTTCTGCTGATCCTGGAGGAGGTGATCTTTGAGTATTAACCAGCTTTCTCTGGCCCCTCTTCCTTCCAGGCCTTTATCCCATGGTACTCTACCAAGGAGATCCCTCAAGAGGCCAAAATCTTAAGTCCATGCTATTGAGCTTGCTGTGTGCCCTCCTGTCTATATATATATATATATATAGGTTGGGGAACGACCTGTTAGAGAGTAGTGTAGGGGAGAGGGACCTGGGGGTCCTAGTGGACGGCAGGATGACCATGAGCCAGCACTGTGCCCTTGTGGCCAAGAAGGCCAATGGCATCCTGGGGTGTATTAGAAGGGGGGTGGTCAGTAGGTCGAGAGAGGTCCTCCTTCCCCTCTACTCGGCCCTGGTGAGACCGCATCTGGAATATTGTGTCCAGTTCTGGGCCCCTCAGTTCAAGAAGGACAGGGACCTGCTGGAGAGAGTCCAGCGCAGGGCGACAAAGATGATTAAGGGAGTGGAGCATCTCCCTTATGAGGAAAGGCTGAGGGAGCTGGGTCTCTATAGTTTGGAGAAGAGGAGACTGCGGGGTGACCTTATTAGTGTATATTAGTGTATATAAATATATAAAGGGGGAGTGTCACGAGGATGGAGCCAGGCTTTTCTCAGTGGCAAACAATGATAGGACAAGGGGTAATGGGTACAAACTGGAACACAAGAGGTTCCACTTAAACTTGAGAAGAAACTTCTCAGTGAGGGTGACGGAACACTGGAACAGGTTGCCAAGGGGGGTTGTGGAGTCTCCTTCTCTGGAGACATTCAAAACCTGCCTGGACACATTCCTGTGTAACCTTACCTAGGTGTTCCTGCTCTGGCAGGGGGATTGGACTGGATGATCTTTTGAGATCCCTTCCAATCTCTAACATACTGTGATACTGTGTGATACTGTGTCTGCCCTAAGGATCTTGAACTGAACTGTTTCATGGCCACTGCAGCCAAGGCTACCCTCGACCTTCATATTCCCCTCCTGTCTCTCCTTGTGTATGAGAACAAGATACAGTGCAGTACTTCTCCTCACTGGCTCCTCTGTCACTTGGAGAAGGAAGCTACCATCAATGCATTCAAGAACCTCATGTATTGCCTATGCCCTGCTGTGCTGTCCCAAGAGATACTGAAGTGCTTGAAGTCTCTCATGACGACCAGGGCTGGTTAACATGAGGCTGCTCCTATCTGTTTATAGAGGGCCCCATCTACTTGGTCTTCCTATGTGAACTGCCTGTAGCAGCCCTCCACTATAATGTCACCTGTTCCAGCCCTCCTTTTAATTCTGACCCTCTTTCATCCCCAGGCAGAGCTCTGTGCACTACAGCTGGTCAATGGCATAGAGGGCAAAATCCTCACCTTGTCTCCATGTCCATTAGTCAAAAACTTAAAATAACTTTTTAGGTGTCCATTTTTTTGGCAGTAGTGTTTTTTATTGCTTCACTCAAACAATTGAAGATCATGCATAGTGGTTGTAATTGTGTTTATTTTATTCTACCCCTTTCAGAACAATACAATGTGGAAGGAAAATTAAACAGGGCTTTCAACTGCCTTTGTGTGCGCTCTTCTTTCTGCTGGCATGAGTTCAATACATAGCTAACTTTGCATATGTGGAAGGACTAGACAGTATAGTTGTAAATAACAGCACAAGACACAGTCAGTCTTAAAAAGATAGATACTGAAGAGCAAAGAAAAGTTGGAGTACTCTGAGTTATTTCCCCTTCCACAATCATCCTCAATCTCCTGCTCCCAGAAAAGACAGAGGGAGCAAGTTGTCTATAGACTCAACAAGCACAAAGCATCTGGGCAGAAACAGCCAGACTAACCAGCCTATATCCTTCTAATGGTATCTTATGGCTTTGGATTTTGAGTTGTCTCACATTCATCTGCACTGGAAAGTGCTAGACTATGCATATCAGCATGCAAAGGACTGTGCAGGTACAGCTTTCTCATTGTTTGGTGCTTTATAAAAAACATTCATGACTAGAATGACTACAATGTTTTTGAGCCTGTATGACACACAAGAAAAAAAAATCTAACTTACTAAATTTACTGAGTGTTCCTGAATAATAGATTTACTGCTTGGATACTCCTAAACATGAAAAATTGTTAGCTAATTATTGACAGCAGAATAAATCTTAACCTCTCCTAAATGCCTCTTTGACATCAACGTTTCCTTCCAGTTTTCTCTAGTTCTCTTCTTGAATGTAAGTGAAATTAACTCAGTTTGAAACTTTTTTTAAACGCCTTCCTTAAGTTAAAAAAAGTTTTCTTAATGGAGTTGAACTGTTATAATTGTAATATCAGGCTTGGATAGTGTAGTTATTGTGTAAAAATACATTTCAGTATTGGTAGATTTCATATATGTTGGTTTCATCACAGAGGTTGAAATGAGTCACGACACAAAAGTGCAATCAATACAATATATGGCATATACTCCCTTCCCCCTTCTACTTCATTTAGAGCACATATTGCTGACTCAGTTACTGCTGAGACATTAGTTTTCCAGTGTTGCTTGAATAACATGAGACAAGGTGTTTTCTACAGGCCAAGTCATTTTCATCCTCAAGTGCTACTTGTGTGCTTGTGGAACTTGAAATGTTCTTGAAGAAACAGTTGAACAGTGCAGTTGTCTCACATGGAAATGTTTCTTGCACCATCGCTTTGAAGTAAAAAATCGTAATTATTCATTTGGACTATTTTCCAAAATTTTTCATTTGGAAAATGAAAATTTGGAGTATGGAAAACACTCCAAATGAATAATTATGATTTTTTTTTTTTCTTTATTAGTGCCAAATCTGTTGGGTTAATGCTACAGCTTAGTTTACTTACTTTTTAACTTTTATTCTAATAAATGTTCAATGCATTAATATACAATGCTATATAAATAAATAAGAAGGATTACGCATGACACAAATGGAAATTCTTCATGCCTTCAGCAAATGTTTTTCTGAACTTTTCTGAACAGTATTTCCAAATCCTGACTTTTCATTCTAGTTCATAATGAAAATTAATTTTGAAATGTTGAAGTGGGAGTTATGAAAAGACTGAACACTAGCAGCTAAATGTGCTTGAACATTTTCAAGTGTCTGACCAGCTCTAATAAACTCTCAGAATTTCAGTGGTGTTTTCATGTAGAACAAGAGTCACAAATTTATTTTTTTTTATTTCCAGATATCCCATTTCTGTAAAAAAATATACCAGGAGTAAACATATTTTGTAAAAGTCTTAATTTTGATTGTTTCTTTCAATTAAGCTATAAATAATATAAATACTAGGATATCTCTTTGGTTACTGGGGTATAAGATCTTTATATTTTTATTAACTGCTGGAGGAAAATTTTACCATTTTAGCTAAGCTAGTTTTCCTGCTTTTTCTCCTGGTCTGAATTTTAATAAACTCAGAAATATATCAAACTTAGAAACTTTTTTCAAAATGCAACTTAACAAATTGTATAGAAAAAGAGTGGCGAGTAACACTAACCACCTCCCCCAGTCTGAATTAACACAAATTAATTGTTAAAGTGCTAAATAAACACAAGTCTTAATGATCTCTGAGTTTTATTATGCACAGAACCTGCAACTACTGAAAAGTACTACAAAGTAAATGTACAGTATTAAAGCTTATTGGTTTTCTCTCTTTTGGCTTTGATTTCGAAAATTCTTAGGCAAAGGACACCTACAGATGCTTACTTAGAAACTCACTTGCTTTGAGCTCCTAAAAATTAAAACTACAGTGCATCAATGTAAATTATTGCCAAAAATATGGCATAGTGGGGAATCAGGCTCTGTGTTTGGGTTTTGGATGGGAGTTTTGTTTGTTTGCAGTTTTTTATTTTTATTTTCTGTGTGTGTTTCATGCTTTGCTTACATGTTACACTTCTGAGGAAAACAAAACCAGCCACCTCAGAATTTCTTCTGACAGGACAGGATAAGTTTAATAAGTACAACAAAACATGCACATTTGTTCAAGGTAGTAACTAGGTCTCAACTACACTACCACAATGCCAATGAGGCATGCAGGTAGCTCCCGCATGGTATATTCCCTGGCTGCACACGCTCAGTTCACACAGAAACAGAGACTTTTACTTTGTCCCTTCAGATGGAGCTTAAGAAGCAAAGACAGGGTTATCTCCCAGATGGCACAGGTTCTCATAGCATCAGGCTCTGCTCAAAGAAAAAAAATACATACTTTTTCATGTTGCCCTTTCCTTGAGATAAAAAGACTCTTCTAATGTTAAAACCTTTCACAGAGTAGGATCAAATGAAAACCAGTCAGAAGGAAAAGAAAAACAGAAAGGACTTGTATTTTAATAATTGCCCACAGAAAAGAAAGAAAACAAGACATAGCTCAGGTCTCCAAACCCACAATGTGGTATTTTATTAAACATAACCATCTGAAATTTAAGGTGATTATCCAACAGACAAGACTGATTTTCCCTTTTTTCTCTGCAGGTTGCAGGCAGAAAAACGTGCTGTCAACACCTGCAGCACTCAGGTGCTGCTCGGGCGTCCTCTGTGCGGAGCAGCCATTGCCGACACAATCGGCTTCAGCCGGCTCCAACAGCCCCACCTCAGGGCATGGCAGAGTCCCTCAGCCATGGGCAGGCGCCTCAGAGAAAGCCTGGGTAAGGAAGGGCAAACGGTGCTCGGCAGCCAAGGCTAAGGGAACTGGGTGAGAAACAGCCCTGTGAGCTGGGAACCTGCGAAAAGGTGAAGGGGACAGATTTCCCACTATTTTAATTGGAAAAGAATTAAATCCACTTTCCCCAAGGCAAGACCCAGAGTTTCAGACAGGTGGCTTGATTTAGACATCCACATTTTCCATCCTTTCCACTGTTTCCTAGCTTTTGGATTTGCTGCCAAGAAGTTTAGAACAAAAATAAGCTTTAGACCCATGTATTTAGGCTGTTTGAATACAGAAGGAATGGGTCATTGCTTCAAAGTACAAAAAGGAAAGACACTTCCATGTCCTATGACAATTTTATTCAATTTATACTGCATTACAAACTGCTACATGAATTAAGAATTCCTCAGACAGTATTTTACCAGCTCATACTGCCCTAGTTTTGCTGATGTCAATCTGTTTCCTTTGCTGATGTGCACAAGGTCATTTATTTCTGAAAAGATTAAATCAAATCATAATATGAACTAGTCAAATGGCTGGTAGAAATGTAAGTAGGTTTGTATGGCCTGTCTACAGGGTTCTCAGGATCCAGTTAAAGTAATGACAAATTTTAGATCTAATGAATCAGAAATCAGGCACAATTCATGATCCAAGGTTGCTTATTAATAATTTTTGGTATTACAGTTCCATATATAGGTCCTAGATAATAAGAGGATTTTGTTGTGCAGCTTAAATACACCTACCATGAGACATTCCTTCTCTTAAGCCCTAAAGTTGAAATGCAAAGAAAGATAAAGGCTAAGAAAAAAAAAAAAAAGGGAAAAAAAACTACTCAGAGGTGAAAGTACTTACACAAGACCATGCTCTAAGGTCAACAGCAGAAACAGGGAGAGAACTATCTTTTTAAGTCTTAGCCATGAGAGACTCACACTGAGCCCAACCGGTTTTGCTACACATGAACATAAGCAGGAATAGAGATCTCTTCCTGCCTCAATTAGTAATTGTTTTTTGACCCTGAAATCCCAAACACTGATTTGTAAAACTCTAAGAACTCGCCAACAAAGTTTAAGTTGACAAGCAGGTACTGGGAGACATGGGGGGTAGCTCCTTCAAGCGTGTCTTCTTCGAGCACCAAACAAGCCGTGATTATATAGGCATCAAACATACGTATCCATTACATTACATGCATATTCATGAAGCTACTTATACAAGACATAATTCTTCTAGAAAATCCCTCCTGCATGTGCACAATAATATGGTAGTTGTCTTTGGGACCCCTGGTGGTTGTTTATTCCTCGTCTTCTTCTTCCTCACTTCATCCTTTGGCTGAACTTTAGATTTGGAAAGTCCCTTTGTCATGCCAGCAAACACTAGTTTGGTTCTAGCTGGTTATTGTAAAACATTTACCTAAGATACTTCTTCACTGTCATCTACCACAAAGCTCTTACCCATTGCTGTTGTTGCAAAGCTACTAAACTCAATGTTACTTAAACACAAAGCAGAACTGATTTTACTTATTTACAAAATATTATACTTCATTTTGTATTTCTTTCTGTGTTTCACACCTCCAAACGTAACCACAGCTTCTTCAGTTTCCTCCTCCTTCCTCTTCTAACTCCAAATTAGTATGCTGCTGATTCCAGGAAGAAAGTATTATCCTTCCTCTGAAACAAGACAGGCAAAAGAAACACACTACAGCAGAGATAGAAAATAATACAAGTGCTTTAGCTGCTCCATTTTCTGTCTCTGTCTATCTGCTCTGAAGAGGGAAAAAAATTAGGTGTGTCCTGTGTTTACTTTTGATAGGGACAGCCAGGGATTGGCACAGAAGACAAGAGGTGTGTCTGTGTATGTCACATTCCTCTTTTTTCCCTTGTACATCCATCTAGCCAGATCTAAACCAAGCGCAGCCACATCATCTTGTCCCATTGAGGAGACTTCTGTGGAGTCATAAGTTCAATATGTTACCTTTTAGAGTCAGTTTTGCCACTGACTTTTGTAAAAACTGGATCTAGGGTGGAGAAGGATGATTTAGCACATAGCATAGTGAATAGCTTTTAGCCAGATACTTTGTGATTTAATAAAGTGCCTGAGCAATATTTCTAAGTTGGCAAGGGGAAACCCTGTTAGGATTGAATTTTTAATTAAAATTGTTACTGCCTTTTTCCCCTTTTGGTGTCAATTGACACCATTTACATATTCAACATAATTTCCTTTAATATCTAAATAAATGTTCCACTTAATGAAAACATTTATGCAACTTTTTAATGAAAAACATGAAATATATAGGGCTGAGACTAATTTTCTTGAAATTTAGCACACACGTGAAACATGTTATGAACTAAAGGAAAATATTCTGAACCTGATGGGCTGTAAATTATGACCCTTGGTGTATATTCAAATTTTAATTACTTTTCTTAGTCTTTCTCTATAATCCTAATAGCTGCCTGAAAAAAACTGTAGATACCTTTGAGTGAGGGAGGGAGTAGAGGGGTGTACATTTACATTTCTGAGATGTTTAACAAAATCTTCCTAGCCAACAGTAATAAATAAAGAACATAAAATATTTCAAAGCTACTCAGTAGAAACCCTAAATAGGCTATATTTTTATGTAAAGCAAGGGCCTTTTTTCACTGCATGAATATAGTTAGAGATTTATTTTCTTAATATTCTAAACCAGTAAAGAAATATACCCTATTCTACTGCATTTCTTATGTTAAAAACTCATGTTTTAAAAATATCACTGCAATGATTAGGGGAAGAATATATTATCTACCAAAATAGTCATATTAAACCACAAAAGTGGCTTAAATATTTAAATTACTTGAATACCAAACCATAATTAGCAATAACTCATCTTTCATTTTCTGTTCAGAAATTGTACCTCGGCCAGAACCAATATAAGTTCTAAAGAATCATACTATATAGCTGACTGGTTTCTGAAGAGGCATTTTTTTTCTTTTTCTTCTTTACCCCCTCTCCCTAGCTGATGTCTTATCATCAGTGGACAGAATGCTTTTAATAGCTGTTTCTGTCTAATTGCACTTCACAAATAATGTCTCTTCAGAATTTTATTGTAAAGCAATTTTATTGTTTATGACAAAAAATCATTTTCAGAAGAATACAGAGAATTCTTTTTTTCCACCAAAACATATATAGCATACAAACATTTCCAATCAGCATCATAGTAAGTTCTCTGTCTAATATAAGTGAATGTGATGCATGTCTTCAACTGATGCTGTTAAGGTACATATAAGAACAGAACAGATCAGAGCAGAACAGAACAGAACAGATTAGAACCTGAACTTCCCCTGTTTAAGTTTCAACCCATTTCCCCTTCTATCACTACAGTCCCTGATGAATAGTCCATCCCCAGCATCCTTGTAGGCCCCCTTCAGATGCTGGAAGGCTGCTATGAGGTCTCCACACAGTCTTCTCTTCTTCAGGCTGAATAGCCCCAACTTTCTTAGCCTGTCTTCATATGAGAGGTGCTCAAGCTCCCTTATCATCCTCATGGCCCTCCTTGGGACTTACTCCAACAGCTCCATGTCCTTTTTATGTTGAAGACACCAGAATTGTACACAATACTCCAAGTGAGGTCACAAAAGAGCAGAGTGGAGGGGCAGGATTATCTCCTTTGACCTGCTGGTCACACTCCTTTTGATTCAACCCAGCATACGGTTGGCTTTCCAGGCTGCAGGTGCACACTGCCAGCTTGTGTTCAGCTTCTCATCAACCAACACCCCCAAGCCTTCCCCACAGGCCTGCTCTATGCTCAAGATCCAGAGCTTGCTAGCTGACAATCTGTACGTTTCATCTAGCTTTTCAGGTTCACTTCACACAAATATTATGATTCCAAATGAGCTGCAATGCAAGCAAGTTCCACTTCATCTTGAAGAGTGCAATATCATCTGGGGACCAATTAACTTGACCTTTATGTATTAAGACTAAGACCAGTGTTTCCCTTTCCTTTGACTATAAAATAAAGATGTGAATGGTCAAGAATCTCATTGCCATAAAGACGTATCCTTTGGGCATATATAGGAACTGCATGTATAATGAATGCAGTTACCAAGAACATCCAAGTCTCTTAAAAGAGCTGAATATTTTATTGAATTTTAATTGGCTTTCATGTTGTGAGTATAAAAGTATTTTCCACCTGGGAGTTTCTAAACATCCTAAGCAAAGGGAGCTATTCAGTTACCCACCCAGGAGTCAGAAGAAGAGCAGTTTGCTTAGCCCACCTCCAAAAACTTGCAAAATGCCACAACTGCTTGAGCAAAATTGTGTCTTTACCTTTAAAAGTAAAGACAAAACAAGTTTTGTGGGCCGGTCTGACTTCCGCACAAATGTAGCCTTTGGTGCCATCAATCTGCAGGACAGTTTGGTACGTTCTCTTTCTCACCACTTGGCTGTGCAAAACTTAACAGCAAAGATTTTAAGAGAACAAATCACACTGTGGGTGGTGTCTTACATTCTCAGAACAAAATGTTTTAGAAAGGGCAGATAAATGATATTGGATGTTGCAAACTTCTTTATTGAGTATCCAGAAATACAGAATAAATGTTGAAAGTAAGAATCAGTAAATGACAAGTGGAACAAAAAACAAACGTGGTTTCAGCACATGAAGGTTGTGACATTTATCTGATATCTTTCTTTGAAAAAATCAAGGCTATTTCTTTGATAAGGATTTGCTAGACTAGGAAAACCTATTTAACTTAGGAAAAGAGCAAACTAAATAGGAGACAACACTAACTCACGTTTAAAGGTGGCATATCAGGCTCAAAGGCAGTTGCAAAGTTTCCAAAGAGTTGGTCTTAGGTTCTGACTTAAACTTTCTGGTTCAAGACCCTAGTGCTAAATTCAGCCTGATCATTCTGTTAATTATATAAAGTAGAGATACTAGGAATACAGGAGAAGATCAGAATCTTACTCTGTAAAATAAAAAAAGCAAAAAGGACCTTGGGGACTGGAAATGGCATGAGATTTCACATCAAAGTGCAAGGTCATGTATTTTGGGATTAATAACAGGAGTTTCCTCCTTCACATGAAAAGTCATTAGTTGGAAATGTCAGAGGAAGGGCAAGATCTAGATGTATTAGTCAATTATAAGATTATTATGAACCATCTCTGTGAAGTAGACATGAAAATGTCAAAAGCAATCCTAGGATTTTTCAGCCAAGAGATTTCACAAAGAAATATGGAAGTATTAATGTCATTGGAGCAGGCACTCCTAATATATCTCCTGGAATGCTGCATATAATACAGCTCCATCATGTTTGAGGAAGATGCATTGAATGTGAGGTATATTTCTGCTGAATGTTAAACCTGAACTCACTGCTAACACACCTAGTTATCACTGCTGCAAATTCCCAGTCAGGCACTGATATGAGCTGTGAGGTTGAATTATTTATTCCCAGCATCATCCTCCTCTTTTTCCTTTACGGAGATGGTTTGATTGGAGGTTATGTCCAAAGTGCAGTCACTGTTTGAACAAGGCTGTGTAAGCACCACCTGGGAGCAGAGTCGAGTCACACTGATGATAATCAGATTAGAGAGCTTCTTTTGCAAGAGGAGCCTAAAAGATCCTGGGTCAATTAACCTAAAAAACCTGGTGTGTGATAGGATGTATTAAATCAGTTCATCCAATCATTCAAAAGAATTAATATATTTAGAACAGAAAACAGACTACATTTCAATATTACCAAAGGAGGGTGGGAAGCATGTTTTGAATCTGAAAGTGGTGTTTCTTACAGAATTGAACCTTCCTGCTTTCAAACCACTCTTTCCACATATATTGGCTCCCCTACAACCCTGCCACATACACAGTCTTAGTGTGCAGTTACCTTGCAATTTTAGAATCTTAAATTTTGACATTTATAAAGCTTTCAGTTTCACAGTTAACTCAATGAAATATGGTGGGAGCTACATTTTCCAATTGGAGTTAGCTGTATTACACTGCATAACAGCTGGCATTAAAATGTCAGCATTGCTTGCTTTATTTAGGGTCTTCTTCCAACCCTAAGTCTACTCAAACACAAACACAAAGTAGATAAACGTGATTGTAAAATATGAAACTTGGTTTAAGTTTTATCTTGAACACATTATTTCAAAGGAATAACAGCCTCCCCATGGAAGGAATTTTCACAGTATCACAGTATCACAGTATGCTAGAGATTGGAAGGGACCTCAAAAGATCATCTAGTCCAATCCCCCTGCTGGAGCAGGAACACTTAGATGAGGTTACACAGGAATGTGTCCAGGCAGGTTTTGAATGTCTCCAGAGAAGGAGGCTCCACAACCCCCCTTGGCAACCTGTTCCAGTGTTCTGTCACCCTCACTGAGAAGAAGTTTCTTCTCAAGTTTAAGTGGAACCTCTTGTGTTCCAGTTTATACCCATTACCCCTTGTCCTATCATTGTTTGCCATTGAGAAGAGCCTGGCTCCATCCTCGTGACACTCCCCCTTTATATATTTATATACACTAATAAGGTCCCCCCGCAGTCTCCTCTTCTCCAAACTATAGAGACCCAGCTCCCTCAGCCTTTCCTCATAAGGGAGATGCTCCACTCCCTTAATCATCTTAGTCGCCCTGCGCTGGACTCTCTCCAGCAGGTCCCTGTCCTTCTTGAACTGAGGGGCCCAGAACTGGACACAATATTCCAGATGCGGTCTCACCAGGGCAGAGTAGAGGGGAAGGAGGACCTCTCTCGACCTACTGACCACCCCCCTTCTAATACACCCCAGGATGCCATTGGCCTTCTTGGCCACAAGGGCACAGTGTTGGCTCATGGTCATCCTGCCATCCACTAGGACCCCCAGGTCCCTCTCCCCTACCCTGCTCTCTAACAGGTCGTTCCCCAACCTATACTGGAACCTGGGGTTGTTCCTGCCCAGATGCAGGACTCTACACTTTCCCTTGTTATATTTCATCAAGTTATTCCCTGCCCAACTCTCCAGCCTGTCCAGGTCTCGCTGGATGGCAGCACAGCCTTCTGGCGTGTCAGCCACTCCTCCCAGCTTAGTGTCATCAGCAAACTTGCTGATAGTACACTCAATTCCCTCGTCTAAATCGTTGATGAATATATTAAATAATACTGGTCCCAGTACTGACCCTTGAGGCACTCCACTAGATACAGGCCTCCAACTGGACTCCGTCCCATAGACTACAACTCTCTGGCTTCTCTCCTTCAGCCAGTTCGCAGTTCACCTCACTACCTGATCATCCAGGCCACACTTTCTCAGTTTAGCTATGAGGATGTTGTAGGAGACTGTGTCAAATGCTTTGCTGAAGTCAAGGTAGACCACATCCACCGCTCTGCCATCATCCATCCACCCACCGTGTTATTTCCTCATAAAAGGCTATGAGGTTGGTCAAGCATGACTTCCCCTTGGTAAAGCCATGTTGACTGCCCCTCATAACCCTCTTATCCTTGACATGCCTTAAGATGGCATCAAGGATAAGGTGTTCCATCACTTTCCCAGGGATGGAGGTGAGGCTGACCGGTCTATAGTTACCCGGGTCCTCCTTCTTGCCCTTTTTGAAGACTAGAGTGACATTTGCTTTCCTCCAGTCCTCAGGCACCTCTCCCGTTTCCCAAGACTTGGTAAAGATGATGGAGAGTGGTCTAGCAATGACTTCCGCCAGTTCCCTCAGCACCCGCGGGTGCATCCCGTCTGGACCCATGGATTTATGGATGTCCAGATTGCTCAACTGGTCTCTAACCCATTCCTCATTGACTAAGGCAAACTGCTCCTTTGCCCTGACTTCATCTGAAGTCACAGGGGTACAGGGCTCTTCAGGACTGCTTCCGGCAGAGTAGACTGAGACAAAGAAGGCATTCAATAACTCTGCCATCTCTGTATCTTCTGTCACCAGGGCACCCACCCCGTTCACCAGTGGGCCTACCTTGCCTCTGGTGTTAGTTTTATCAGCCATGTATTTGAAAAAGCTCTTTCTGCTGTCCTTGACCCCTCTCGCCAGATTCAATTCTAAGGAGGCCTTAGCCATCCTAGCTGCCTTCCTACATCCTCTAGCAGCAGCCTTATATTCCTCCCAAGTGGCCAGCCCCTCCTTCCATGACCTATAAACTCTCCTCTTCCACTTGAGCATACCCAGCAGTTCCTTATTTAGCCACGCAGATCTCTTGGCCCTCTTCCTTGACTTCCTACGTGTCGGGATGCTCTGATCTTGAGCTCGGAATAAGCAATCCTTGAATGCCAACCAACTATCTTGGGCCCCTTTACCTTCAAGCAGCCTTGCCCATGGGATTTCCCCTAGCAATTGCTTGAAAAGGCCAAAGTTTGCCCTGCTAAAGTCCAGGGTTGCAATTCTACTTGCTATTCTACTGGTCCTACCACACAAGATCCTGAATTCCACCATCTCGTGGTCGCTGCAACCAAGGCAGCCCTCAACCTTTACTGCTTCGACCAGACCCTCCTTGTTAGTGAGGATGAGATCCAGCAGTGCTCCTCTCCTGGTTGGTTCATCCACCATTTGCATGAGGAAGTTATCATCCATGCACTGGAGGAACCTCCTGGACTGTGCCTGGGTTGCTGAGTAGTCCTTCCAGCAAACATCAGGGAAGTTAAAATCCCCCACAACAACCACGGCCTGTGACTGTGAGGCCGCTCTCAGCTGCTTGTAGAAGGCCTCATCAACTTCCTCACCCTGATCTGGTGGCCTGTAACAGACACCCACAACAGTATCGCCCCTGCCAGCCTGCCCCTTAATTCTCACCCACAGACTCTCAACTCGCTCGTCCTCTGTTCCTGGACAGAGCTCAGTACATTGCAGCTGCTCTCGCACATAAAGAGCAACCCCACCACCCCGCCTGGCTGGCCTGTCTTTCCTGAAAAGGACATAGCCCTCCATGAGTATATTCCAGTCATGTGAGCTGTCCCACCATGTCTCTGTAATTGCCACCAGATCATAATCTCCTGACTTAACACAGGTCTCTAACTCCTCCTGCTTATTTCCCATGCTGCGCGCATTGGTGTACAGGCATTTCAAGGAGGGAGCTGAGCTCACCGATCTCACCCTAGGATTATAGGAGGCCTCCCAGTCTTCATCAATTCTAGATTGCTGCCCCACTGGGGCAAGCCCACTTACAACCCCATCCCCCTTCGCATCTAGTTTAAAGCTCTCCAAATGAGCCCTGCTAATTCATGCCCCAGCATCCTTTTGCCTCAGTGAGATAAACCTTTCCCACGTGCCATTGCCTGTTCTGAAGCCTTATAAAACCAGCTGCTATCAAAGAATCCAAAGCCATGCCTGCAGCACCAGTCTCGTAGCCAATCGTTTACGTTCAGTGTGTAAGTATAACATTACAATAACTTAAAATGTTTGACTTGTGGAAAAATACCCACCAATCACAATATTTGCAACAGCTGGAAAAGTGGATGATGTCTAGGAAGGTAAACTAGAAGGCTAACCTTCACCACAACACAGGCATGGCCCAAATAAAAGAACTGGGACTTATGTCAGTGTATTTCATTAAGCATATAAGTCAAATTTCTTAGTATTTACTAACAGTAGCTGTTAAATTTGAATAATTTGCAGTACCTTAAATTAAAGTTATAAGTGTTCAAGTGAGATACTTGTGAACTATGCTGCTTTAGAATACATACGATGCTACTTAATCTTTCAACTTTGTTCTAGAGTTCATACAAGGCATTTAAAAACCTTGGATGAACTGTTTCAGAAGCATGTTTTTACTGCCTCTAAAGTCCTGAGCATGAGTTTAGAAGAAAGTTCTTCAGGCCTGTTCGTATTTGCAGCTCCTTATGGCTCTACACCTGAAAATGTAGAACAGCTTCTCAGAATAAGAAAATAACCACGCTCCCCATGTGCTTCACTTTGAGAGGGAACTGGTAAGACAAGCTAATGCTGAATTGGAAATTAATGGTGTTTTCTATGTGAGTTCTAGACTTCCTGAGGAAAATGAAGATCACTCACTTTTACAGAACCTGAGAAAACTTCTGGTCTTAGGAATGGCTGCTGCTACAGAAAATTACAGTGCAAGAACTTTAAGCAGTAGCAATCACAACTGTAATTTGCAACACATTCTCATGGTAGATAGACAAAATAGCCGGAAGAACAGTTTCACAGAAACAAGATCCTCTAAAACAGAAGAGTTCTGCAGGCAATCTTATCCTGCAGTCCCATTACACTTGGTGTGTATACTCTCAGTTCCTCAAGTCGAATACATGTACAGGCCCACACAAACACAGACTGCCTCACTACGAGACTTGGAAGCCTAGCTGGGGCAGCTGTCATTAACCTTGCTATTAATAGACCTAAGAAAAAAATAGTGATTATGCACATAAGAACTACTCTAATTGCACAATTGTACTCTTCACTACTGCAGATACATAATTACCAAAAATCTGTTCCATTAATGACTCACGTCAAAGCATTTAGCAATAGTATTTTCCATATTCCTTTGCTAGTCATTATTTCATAAAATGTACTCTGACTTTTTTCCATAAACCATTCTGTGAACCTTCAAACCTCTCCCACTATTAATACTCCTACATTTTCCAACTGCTGACATAAACTTTACTGCTGATGTTAAAGAGACAATGGTAATAAGCTTTCTAATAGAAAAGTGAAGTTAGATTATTTAACTTTCTCATTGATTTTTTTTTTGTACTGTTCAAATTCAAGAAGGATTGAGGGCTGTAATAAACAATTTACACTGGTATAGAATTTGCTATGGGAATATTAGATGAAAGAGGATAAGAAAGCTTTCAATATTTTAGCTTGTTCTACTGTAACAGAACAGAAGGTTACGCAGAATCTTCACAAACATACTTCATGCAGGCTAATGTTTTCTTGTGCACAACCTCTGCTTCAAACAGATAAAACAATGACATCAGTAAAAACTTCTCTACTATTTGTGGTTTTGGCACTTTGTTTAAATTTACATAGCATCTTCGTGTCATTAAATGATAGGCCTTGCCTGAGGTTAAATTATTTTTTTTTTCATAATAAAGACAGGTCTTTTTTTAAATACCTCATGGGATTTTGGCTGAAAAAAAAAGGGTGTACAAAGCACAAGCATTCTGATTCTTTTCCTTAATCATACTGAATGTAAAACATATTTCTGTAGACTCTCATTCTGCTCCATTGTCATTCAAGCATCAAACTAATGAAGACTGAAAAATATAGTTCCTTTATTTAAAATGACGTAATCAAACCAACCTGTTTTAATGTAGCAAAGGCTTAGAATTGAAAGCATTAAGAGAATGGTGAAAACACAGAGCACCTGCAACAAAGACTAATTTTAGAAAGGCAAAAAAAGGATTAAAAAGTAGAACAGAACTAAACTCTCAAATAACTAATTAAAAAAATTGCTTCTGTTTTCACAGCTCATTTTAGTTACAGTTTGATTGTCTTTGTCAAAATTGCTGTTATAATATCAGATGTGCAAAACAAGGAGGTTCTCTTTTTGAAGAGTACTCTTAACAGTTAATTTAACTTGAGCTCAGATAAGCTCCAGCAAACCACTTTCGAAGATTTCTACTAAATGCCATGCATAATTGCACAAAACTTATAAAAATTTATAATCATCATACTTTTGAATGCTTTCAAGATTCTGGAGAACCTCTCAAGCAGTACTAGTCTGCTACTCAGCTTTCTTGTTAGGCAGCCAGCTGCCTTGAAATTCAATTAAAAAAAATGTTTTTCATTCATTTTCCAAGTAATCAATTTAAACTTGAAAAAATATTGAATTGACTATGAAGAAGTATGGCTGCTACATTCCATAATAAAAATACAATAATTTGGCAAAGCCTGTAATTGAGGTTGATTTTCCTAACTAACATACTGTAGAAATCTCATTAGAGAACAGGTTGGTTGGTTCTACTTTCCTTCTGCAGGATTAAGAAAACCACTCTACTTCATTATTAAGACGACCAACACTAAGAAATGTCATTGTAGTGGTATCTCTCAGAAGCTGTTTTACAAACTAGTTATCCCAAATTTTTCATCTGTCCAAAATGATCAATGGCTAATTCCTCTGGTCTCAGCTCAACGTAGTTTGTACTTAGTAACTACTCAACGTAGTTAATAAGCTGTGTGTATGATTCACATTTACATGGCTGAATAAAGTGTAATCAGGCTGCATTCTAATAGAAGTGTAAGGCTCAGTGTCAGAAAAAGAGCTGTACAAAAGTGTAAGCATTGCTCTAAGAAGCAAAAAAAACTATTTTGTCTCAAAATAGCTCATCAGTTTCAAATAAATTAGTAATATAATAATGAGTTGATAGGATTCAGAGAATGGGTATTAGAAATTTTTAATTAAATTAAGAATAAAAAGAAGTCCTAACAGTTTGGTGAAGAAGATGATATAACCTGAGTAAAAACTCAAGTTCTATTCAATATAAGTGATTATATGAATGCGTAAATCAACGATCTCTTCAGTGACAAAACTTTTAAATTTGTGATGCTCACACAAAAAGTAAATCACTAGTGCTGGAGCTATACTAAAAACCACAGACAGAATGCCTTTCAGATAGTACACAGGGTGAACAGCTTCATAATTTTTGAAAGAAGGAACAATATACAAGTTTCCTCTTCTTACTGCTGTGTATCTGTCTCTATTGCATTTTCCATATTTAAACATATTTATTTTATAAATAAACTATATTTTTACACACTTTTTACATAGTGCCACACTTGCCATGGCATTCGAGGTGACAAAAAATTGTACTGAGAGAACATACTTGCAGCTGGCAATGCAGTGGGGAGCACTTTGTCTTCACCCTTCCTCCTTCCCTATTTATCTCTTGGTGGTCTGATAAATACTTTGTTGATGTCTTGCCTTTATCATGAGTTAGAAAACATGAGAAGGTATACTACTCCAAGTATATAGATTTTCACACTACCTCACATACTATGAAAATAATATTTCAAAAGTCACATCTGGAAGGCAAAACAATGTAACAGATGATGCCTTCAATTTTCAAGTACTGGCAATGGTAAACAAAGCTTTCTTTCACATGGAGACATCTTTTAACTCAAGGATGTCACAATTTAGGCCTATTCACAAAAACCTCTGAATTCATTAACTGGCTAGATAAGAAATTGTAGTTCTCACTATGTTGTTTGGGTTTTTTTAATTGAAAGAGTCTTGATAGCCACACAGTAAAATCCTCAGTGTCAAGACTAGACTTAGTCTGGGAGTTTACTGGGGAAAAAAATTCTGACTACAACACAGGGCCCTATCTTAACTGCAGACCAGGACTTTCTTCAGGTATTCAGTACTTAAAGCTACTGTGTGATGGCAGATCCACCACAGCCTGCTGGGTGCCCACAATAAAAGTACATAACCAGAGCTGAGACTGAGCTCAGAAACAGATCCGACATCTCAGCCTCTTGTTAGAGTAGTCTGATTGGCCTCTCTACTGCTGCCACCTAAAATCATCCTGAAGTATGTGTCGAAATGTTTTGCTATGTTTTCACTTTATATGTGCAATACTGTCTAATCCATCCCCTGTGTCTGTTTGCCTCGATTGTCATCATGCCAAGCTGCTGTGCAGTGATGCATGCAGCAGGAGTGCTCCTTGTGTGCTGAGCACTTCAGATTGAATTCCAGGGGGTTGTCAGCTTCCAAATCCTTAAAATACCAGGTCTGAATCAGTTCTGACTTCTGTTTCACCAAAATACCTTCTTTGACTACAGAAATACAATCAATTACAGAAACAGATCTGTTAAATTATAGCACATATTCTGGTATACAATACAAAACAGTGAAAATGAAAACCCCAGTAAAAATGTGGGGTGGTTTGAGCTGGGTTAGTTTATCTTACAGATTGCACTGTGCTTTTGCTGTCCCAAGGACTAGTTTTCTCCACTCACTGCTTTTCTCCTTTCTCACTCTCAGATGTAGGATGCAGCTATTCCACTAATTTGTCTTAAAATTATGGTAATCTGTTGCCTGATTCTGATTATGGAAAGTACCTCAACCTGTGAGCAGCTATTACACAAGAAAACACAGTGTTCCAGATAGCAATGAGTTTTTCAATAGAAAAGTTAGCTTTAGGAAAGGTTTTACTCTGACTAACAAAAAACTTTTGCCAAAAAGAATCTTAAATGCTCTGCTAGCTCTTGCAGGAAAAGAAGGATATCTGAACACCTCCCAGCTTACTTTTCTTTTATGTCCTAGGATATATACCAGCCAACCTACTTCTCATACTTTCCCAGCTTGTTTAGAGAGATATAATGTACCAGCAAGCAAATGTGGCACCTTCTGAACCCTGATGTTGTACAATGATAGGCAACTTGCAATCACAGTATGTCACTTTCTTGTATGATATTATTCTACATAACTATGAACATACTCCCTGATGTAAGTTATAACGTACAGGGAACTGCACTTCCCTTTGAACATCTGCTGACAATTAAAATATTGAATGGAAGCACAGAGCACTTACTGTTGCAAATTGCAGCTAGTCAAATCAAATGCAAATTTAATATTTCTTGTAATTATCCCTTCTTTCATTATTCAAAAGAGGAGTACAAGGAGGATTCATTTAGATTAAGGCTTTTTCTTAAAAAAAAAAAAAAAAATTCTTCTTCCTGAAGTGGTCTCCCAAGTCACTTCAGTGTTTTTGGATTAGAGATGTCAAAAATTTCTGACAATTTCATTTCCAATAAATACTTCACCCTCTCCCTGAACCTTTGACTTTCCACCTACATATGGAAAATATGAAGTTGCTTTGTTTAGTTTTGTGTTAGAGGCAGCTCAGCAGCAGTGCAAGAGGAATAAATCTTTCTACAAATAATAGTGCTTAAAACTATTTCCTGATCCATTCAGAAAAATCTAGTGGAAAAAAAAAAAAAGAACTAGGTGCTACATTCTCCTTTCAGCACAATGAGACAGTCCTCTGCCATGATTTGGCTTTGGATATTTTGCTTAAGACAAGAGTCATTTATGCCTGGTGTCCCATTTCAATGCTATTTCAAATGGAGAAAGATATGAAAGGAATGGCGGGCAGAAGGCTCAGACAACAGGATAAAATCTGAGATTCTACCTTGAAAAACCTAGGACTGATGGTGCTTAGATAATTTAGATAACAAGATACAAACCAAAAACATACAAATTCTGCTCAGTGCTGCTGAAAGATTGTATATTGTCAAAATGTGCTCATTCTAAAGAAAAAAACAGCAATGAGAAAAATCTAGCATCTCTCATTTTTTTAAGTATTACAACATTTCATTTTCATAAGATTGAAATATTTAATTGCCTTTGTATCAATTTTACGTTTTGCATTTGGCTATAGTTTAAATTTAGTGTCATAATTTAGCACATTTGAAAAGTTGTGAAGAAATGAAAGACTTTTATAGAACAAAATTCTGTTACACCAGTACAAAACATCAAAAGCAATATTACTTCACTATTAGTGTTTTCAAATCATGCATGCAGACTTCCTTCTAAATGATGCAACCTAGAAGACTGAATAGCACTATTTGCAGATTTAGCAATTAAAATTAGTAATTATCTTGAATCTTACTTAACAACACCACCTTCAATACAGAAATCTCCACAAAATGTAGCATTTGATACTCTTGAATTTTATCTAATTTATTTAAATGTTTATAGTGTATGTGAGAATGTAATTAAGCTTTATATGAAATGGCACTGGGTTTAACTCTGATTACAAAATGTGAGAACTATCAATGTTACACAATCATACAGATTTTCACTGGAGATGCACTTTACATTGCTTACAAAACTTCAGTTTTAAAAAAGGGTACTGAAATATTTGGCATTACAGATTCCTAGAGTTAACTCTTTCAAACTACATTCTTCTTTTCCACCTGCTTCACCATGATTGTTGATTATTGCCTGAGAATTTGTACATAAACTCCCCTATGTTTCATACTTCTATGCACTGAAACAGGTAAGAAAGAATATTTATTTACACAAGCCCCAAATGCCGGCAAAACCAGTACTAAAGATGAAGTTTATCTTAAAATTTCAGGATTTTAGACAATCATGGAGACATTATTCATGTATCAGTATATTTAAATACAACCAACAACCTGTAATGTCCATGAACCCTTGAGTGCTGTTTCTTAAAACTTTTGTAGCATTTAATCTGCCTGAGCTCTTCTGCAAAGATTTCCCCTGACAAACTGGCAACAAAAGAAACAATGGCCTTTCCCTAAAGAAGAAAAGATGCAGCTTTGGACAGTCTGCCTTTACAAGCACCAACAACATTTCTTTCAAAGGCAGCTGCTGTTGCACTTCAACCCTAGCCTGTAAAGGACAGCAAAAATGACAGCATCCTTTTTTCCACTGTGTGAAACCAGAATCATGAATTCTATACTGATGGCTTTAATTAGTGGCATGCAAATAAGCCTGGATTCCCTTAACCTTCAAAATCGTGAATGATAAACCTTACCAAAAAGGGTAAGTGAAACAAATCATTTACACTGAAATTAACTTATAAAACATTTGTTTTTAGAAACATTCATTGCTTTTCCAGCATACATAAGTGAGGCTAAAGCTGCAGGTTAGACTCTCACATACAAAAAGCACAGATTAGAAGCCATCACCATCTTTGTTGCTTTAGTGTTTATCCAGGACCATCGAGTTTGCTTTTACATAGGGATCAATTTAATGTGAGGGTAAGAGGAGAAAAATGCCATCACAGTGCCTGCATTTTAACAATGCCAATTTCCATGACAGCGTGCCTGAAAAGACACTCTTGGTGAGAACAGAAGGATTCATCACCACTATGCTGGCAGAGTTAGGATTATTACAGGAGCTGTCAGAGAAACTTTCAGAATTTTCTTTCTTTAAAAAACCTGTCATCATAGAGTCCTCCATCCATAATTAATTACTTTTTAAAAATTTATTTTACAAAAACTTTTTTTGCACTAGGGTTGTCTTAAAAAATCTATTTTCAAATGAGAAGAGTAGTGATTTTAGATTTTGATTGGGACTGAGATTCTCATCAACTTTGTCCTGTGTTAGATCAGAAACCCAAACTGATGTATGAGTATCCTGATAGCTGCAATCTGCCTAACAGTGTTACTGAGGTGCAGAGACTTATCAAAAACTAACACAAAATATGGAGCAACTGACACCAGAAAAGTATTCCAAAACCAAAATCCTGACATTTAAAGGTCTGATTTTTCTGTTTTGTTAGTGTCAGCCTTTAGTGCCTGCATCTCAAGAATAAGCTCAAGGACACTGAATTGCAGTTGTTTACAGAATGCTGGTTTTGATGCCTGAGGCTGCTAGTTTCAAATTTGCCTAAGCATCCCATTGAAGAAAAGAAAAGTTGTTTTTCTAGTAATACGTATACTTTCTGGAGATTCGGTGTAACCTACCAGTACCATTTTTTCCTCTATTTATTACTTTGCTTGGCTGTGCCACCACAGCTTCTGGAGATCTACACAATAAACATGACTATTAAACTGATCTTCGTTAAGAATAACTTGGGGATTTTTTTGGTTCATTGAGACAGTCTGTTGCCTATCTAATAAGCAGCAACATTCACACAGCAGAGGAAGCAGTAACTCTTCAACCTACCTTTTCTTTAAGACATTTCTGTCTCATGTCTAAAGGAAGCATGCACTGTTCAGTCTATCACCATTAAGCCATACATAGGTTAGGATTAAATGATCAAGAGATGCATTTCCTTGTAAGTTATGGGCCACAATCTGTCTTGACCTATGGCTGTGGGTTTGCAGTTGAACTGGGAAGGATACAAGCCCCAGCAGAATTTGCTGTCATGCCAAAGACCAAAGCCCAGCAAGTTTTGATTTGCTCCCTTTGCTTGCAATAGCTCTGTATGCATTCACTTTTGGTTTTGTCTATGAGCTATAAACTCTTGGTCATTTGTACTAAGCCTCAAGGGGACACTGATCACAGTGTAGCATGAATTTTATCCTGCCTAAAATAAAGAATCCTGCCAGGAAGCATAAATTTGGGGTGGGGAGGGAATAGAGGAAAGGAGAAACAAACAAAACAAAATAGCTGAAATATATTTGGGAATGTCTTCATAATAAACTAATGACATTGCTGTCATGCTCCAGCAATTTAATTTTACCGAAGTAGCATTTGCAATCAGGATGCTTTAACAGATTCAAAGCTTTTCTTTCACTATTTGGATTCTATGTATAATATGTATAAAAGTATTTGGCTAAGCCTAGAGGATGAAGTAGAAGTAGAAATATGAATAATGACAAAAAATCATAAAGCCTACCATTTCTTCTAGCATTTAATATTGACGATATGTCTTTCAACACAAATTTGTAATACTTAAGAATAATCCAACAGGTTTTTGCATTTACTTCATAGGAACTGATCAAAAAATAATTAGGGGGCAGTCAAACTCAGTCTTTGATTTTAAAATATGTTCCTGTTTGATGCAGAGCATACTTGCAGCACTTTAAAGTGCTTTGACAAAACTTCACGATAGGCAAGGCTCTCAGTCTGCATCTGAGCTGGCAGAAGTGCATCATTCATAAAACCCAATAGAGCAGTGTCAGTTTCATGACAGGGTATCTTAGTAATACCTTAGGAATTCTATTATATTTTACCTCTGGCATTGCAAGTTTTTTATTTGGAGAAGAAACGGCGTGGAAATGATATCTTCTTTTGTTCTTCACTTACTCAAGAATCATTTTTCAACAATTACAGAAGACCACAGGAACACCTGATCTGGTATATCCACTGTGACATAACCACTCCTTTCTTCCCTCCAAAGATTGTGCAGTGGTCAGAAGACTCAGAGGTCATTGCTGAGAAATCTTCACTTGGAAGTAATGAGGCTTTTACAAACCCTGTGTGGAGGGAAGTATTTCTGGTCTATTTCTTTAACAATGCATTTGCTGAACCAGTTCAGAACCAGACAACTTTTTTATCATTATTATTTATTTTCACAAAAAATTTTCATAGCTCCTTTTCTTTAGTGTTTTTTTTTTTTTAATTGCTGACATTTATACATACTTTAGACATGATGTTTAAAATTTTTGAAATACCAGTGATTTTCCCAGTGAAAATTAGTTAAACTAGTTTACAGTGCTTAAACTGTTGGTCTTTCCATCTGAAACAAGTTAACAAGTGATCACAAGAACATCTAAACTGGAAGATGAATGAATTGTCTCAAGGAGCAGGATGAGGTCAGGTCTGGTTGGATGCAGATATCAGTCCAGAAGGCACAGGTGGAACACAACACTGTCAAGCCTCTCAACCAAAATTAAGTCTTCATTTCAACTAGTTTTCCTTCACTCATAAAAACAACAAAAGAGAAGAATCAGGGGAATGCAGAGAAATCTGAGGTTGTGCAATGGTTCTATTCATATATATATGTGTGAGCCGATTACATATTAAAAAACAGATTTAAAGATGATTTCAATTCTCCCTTGCAATATTGAAAATGGGAAATTAAATAGATCCTCAAGAATTGCCTGCTTAACTATGAAGATCTGTTATTTATTTAAACTTCACAGAACGTGACAGTTCTTTTTTTAGCTTAACAAGGTATAAGGCATTGCTTTTATGAAAGAAAAAAAGGCTTAAAACCACAAAAAGGACTACAGCAAAATGCAAAGAGACATGACTAGATAAATATACCTCCCAGGAAAGAACCCTATTGATTTTTATAGTGTTTGTTTTGCAGGGATTTTTTTATTCAGTCTTGGCAGCCATTCAAAATCTGCATTTAAACAAAATTTTTCAAGTGATGATCCTGATCCATTTTCTCAATGTCAAAAAAATAAAAGTGTATTCTTAATGAAAAAGGCACTCTAGATATAAAATATTTAAAATCTTCATGCTAGAATACTTACTGGTTAAAAAATAGGGTGGTGGTGCAGAGGACACTTAATTTTTTTTTTTTATAGATCAGCGCCAACAAGCAATTCAGCCAAGAGAAGACTTAAATCAGCACTGCATCGCTATCCGTAAGGCCTACATGTTTTATTGAGGATGATGTTTGAAAATTATTGATGTCTCAAGGTGCAAAGACTGTTTCAAGCTTCCAGTTTCCAGCTCATATGATGAGAATGTCACCACAAAGATTCACTGATTTCCCCCTGCTCCTTCTTGTTTTTCCCTCATTCCCCAGGAGGTATTTACCTGTTACTGGGTCTTGCTTTATGTCATGTACCAAACAAGCAGTAGTACTGGCTAGTTATAACTGTAAAACCTTCTTGTTAAAAACAATTCTTTCTCTCTTCACCAAATATTTACATACTGCAAAGACTTCATTCTTGAGTTTCATGCTAAAGAATTAAAAAAGACAACAAAACAAAACCTTCCTATCTTTCATGCCTCCCTTCTTTCTGCAAATGTTTGGTGGGAAAGCCACAATAGGGAGATTTTCCTCTTTTTTTGTTTATTTACAAATTTGGCAAGATTTTGAAGCTCAGAATCACATCACATTTTTCTGAATGCTTCAAACAGGTACACTTACTGTACCAGACCACCACCACCACAATTCTAAACCCTTGAATTAAATTTAAATACACCAAGAACACTTGCACTGGAGGTAACACTTAGGTACTGCTGTCATCATAGGAGACACAACAAGGACAGCTGCTGGGAGTGTGGTGAAAGAGAGAAGGAGCCCTTTCCCAAGAACATCAGTCACTACTCTGTCACATTTACAGCTTCTCCCGCATACACCCCCTTCCACTTTCTTGTCTTCATTTTTGTCGACCCCATTTCCCCCTTTCTCCCTCCTTTTATTCCTCTCTTCCTTTCTTCCTCTCTCCTTCCCACTGTCCCTCTCTTCCTCCTTCCCTCCTTCATTCCAGTCATGCATGAGCAGCATTGGAGCTTCAGACACCTAAACAGGCATCAGTCAGGAACAGAAGGGAAAAGCAACCTGAAGTACACCTTTGAATTATATCTTCAAAACCAGATCAGCAAAGGGGTTACAGGCTACATTAAGAAGTAGATGGGTGGTGAGAGAACAAACAAAGAAAGACTTCTCTCACTCCTAAACTCCTCACAAGTCCCTTGATTCTCATGCCTTCCTCACAGCCTCTGCCAATACTTCTTTCTCCATTTTTCTCAGCTACTTGCCCCCCTTGCCCTACTATCCTAAAACCTTCACCCTCTCCCTTACTAGTATATTCCACTGCTGTTAAATTGATTTTATGCATACTGTTGAATGCCTTGAGCTGCCTATTTGGGTATCTACCATGGAAAGAGGACTTTAAGCACTGTGTTTGTGTTAGAAACAGTTTTGCTGCTGCCATCACTTATCTTCAATGCAAGAGGGATTATATTATCATTTTCCTTATTTCCTGCCCTACCACTCACTTAATTATGAGCTTACATTTTGTATCACTAATCTTAATTCTAGAGATAAACATCTCAATGTAAACATGAGTGAATTATGCCAAGCTGAAATAGCAAGAAAACAGCCATAACTAATATTTCAACAAATCAAAACCTCTTTTCTGAAAACCAGTTCTTATTATTAAGGAACTGAATGCCCATGACTTTTTTGCCTGTGAGGAATCTCCATATACAGAGAGCCAATTATGCTCTTCGAGCTGAATCCTACTGAAACTGGGAGATGGGGAAGTGACACAACTTGGAGTAAAGACTTCCCACAAGTTAGCAGTGTCATGTTTCCAATCCCTGTATCAAAACTACCTTGTAATGACACTTGCCACTTGAAAGAACTCTTTCAGGAATTTGAACACATTCATTCCACTGAAAAAAGCACAATCTGAAACACATTATAACATTCAAACCAACTACATTAAAAGCCAATCAATACTGTAAAGATGTTATGAACTACAACAACTATAAAAAGAAAACTAAAGATTGCACCTTTCTTAAAGTTATGTGTATTTAAAAATATTTTGGGATAGATTTTCAATACATTATTACTTTATGTGATATCAGAAATCTCACTAGTGACCAGACTTGTGCTGCATGCATAAAATTAAATGCATAGGGTTTTTTTCCAAGATTAGCATCTTTGTCATGTCCAAATACAGGTCTAAGATGTTTTAACTGCACAAAGTTAGAAAACAATTTCAGTTACAAGTAACGGTAGGTAGAGAGATGCTATGTACAGGCAAGGCACTGGTCTTTGTTAACATTTTTTTTTGTGATTAGGGACTCAAAGTTTTCCTATACTTATTTTAAAAAAGGATACATTAGCAGATATTCATGCACACAATTTGACAATAGAGCTAAGATTCTTACTTCACAACAGCAAAATACTGTCAAATTACACAAATCTTTCCCCAGGAGACTTAGATACAAAAAGAAATGGTGAAGAAGAGAATTATTCATGGCATATTTTACAGAACACATTCTTCAGCCTGTCAGCAAGTTATGGTCTTTTTATTTTCCTTGAATGCCTTCCTGGAGTACAGCACAGTGGGAGAGAGGACCTAAATTGTTCAAAGTCTCTTTGGCAGACAGTCTGACAACATGATCTTCCTCAGTGGACAGTAATTTTTATGCTATGTAATCTAATAGCGACAGCAGGCACAGTAACAACAGGTTTTCTATCTGGCATGACAGCTTGCACTGGGGATGTCTGAAGTAGTCCACAGGTCATTAAAAAGAAATAGTAAAAACATACACAAAAAAATCCAGACAATAATTAATGAAATAGTCTTGAAATTGTTTGGTGAAGATGGAGGCAATGGGTGACATTCTGGACTAGATTCATTAGAGTGATTCATAAGAGACATGGACATGAAATCACTGTAATTGCCCATGTAAATATAATAAAAAGAAAACATTATGTTTAAATCAAACATGGAATTAAGGTTCCACATTTTTAAGATAATTCAGGAATTCCATGAGTTATTCCCTGACTTGCTTTGTGAAAAAAATGTTATAAATATAAAATCACTCATCTCAAGAATGTAAACCTAATGATAGTATAAAAAATATAGAGTGTAGGATACAGAAATAACAGCAATATAGTATGAAAATTACAAGATGAAGTATTATCAAAGGATACTAAACCTGGGTTAAATTATTTAGCACTTATTTCCTTCCTTGTTAACAGGACCTTTGATGAGTGCACTCACTGTATTATTTTACTGGTTCTCAGAAATACACATAGAATCATAGAATCATAGAATAGTTAGGGTTGGAAAGGACCTTAAAATCATACAGTTCCAACCCCCCTGCCATGGGCAGGGACACCTCGCACTAAACCATGCCAACCAAGGCTTCGTCCAACCTAGCCTTGAACACCGCCAAGGATGGAGCATTCACAACCTCCCTGGGCAACCCATTCCAGTGCCTCACCACCCTCTCAGTAAAGAATTTCTTCCTTAGATCCAATCTAAACTTCCCCTGTTTAAGTTTGAACCCGCTACCCCTTATCCTGTCACTACAGTCCCTGACGAATAGTCCCTCCCCAGCATCCTTGTAGGCCCCCTTCAGACACTGGAAGGCTGTTATGGGGTCTCCACGCAGCCTTCTCTTCTCCAGGCTGAACAGCCCCAGCTTTCACAGTGTCACAGTATCACAGTATGTTAGAGATTGGAAGGGACCTCAAAAAAACATCTAGTCCAATCCCCCTGCCAGAGCAGGAACACCTAGATAAGGTTACACAGGAATGTGTCCAGGCGGGTTTTGAATGTCTCCAGAGAAGGAGACTCCACAACCCCCCTTGGCAACCTGTTCCAGTGTTCCGTCACCCTCACTGAGAAGTTTCTTCTCAAGTTTAAGTGGAACCTCTTGTGTTCCAGTTTATACCCATTACCCCTTGTCCTATCATTGTTTGCCATTGAGAAGAGCCTGGCTCCATCCTCATGACACTCCCCCTTTATATATTTATATACACTAATAAGGTCCCCCCGCAGTCTCCTCTTCTCCAAACTATAGAGACCCAGCTCCCTCAGCCTTTCCTCATAAGGGAGATGCTCCACTCCCTTAATCATCTTAGTCGCCCTGCGCTGGACTCTCTCCAGCAGGTCCCTGTCCTTCTTGAACTGAGGGGCCCAGAACTGGACACAATATTCCAGATGCGGTCTCACCAGGGCAGAGTAGAGGGGAAGGAGGACCTCTCTCGACCTACTGACCACCCCCCTTCTAATACACCCCAGGATGCCATTGGCCTTCTTGGCCACAAGGGCACAGTGTTGGCTCATGGTCATCCTGCCATCCACTAGGACCCCCAGGTCCCTCTCCCCTACCCTGCTCTCTAACAGGTCGTTCCCCAACCTATACTGGAACCTGGGGTTGTTCCTGCCCAGATGCAGGACTCTACACTTTCCCTTGTTATATTTCATCAAGTTATTCCCTGCCCAATTCTCCAGCCTATCCAGGTCTCGCTGGATGGCAGCACAGCCTTCTGGCGTGTCAGCCACTCCTCCCAGCTTAGTGTCATCAGCAAACTTGCTGATAGTACACTCAATTCCCTCGTCTAAATCGTTGATGAATATATTAAATAATACTGGTCCCAGTACTGACCCTTGAGGCACTCCACTAGATACAGGCCTCCAACTGGACTCCGCCCCATAGACTACAACTCTCTGGCTTCTGTCCTTCGGCCAGTTTGCAGTCCACCTCACTACCTGATCATCCAGACCACACTTCCTCAATTTAGCTATGAGGATGCTGTGGGAGACTGTGTCAAATGCTTTGCTGAAGTCAAGGTAGACCACATCCACCGCTCTGCCATCATCCATCCACCCACCGTGTTATTTCCTCATAAAAGGCTATGAGGTTGGTCAAGCATGACTTCCCCTTGGTAAAGCCATGTTGACTGCCCCTCATAACCCTCTTATCCTTGACATGCCTTAAGATGGCATCAAGGATAAGGTGTTCCATCACTTTCCCAGGGATGGAGGTGAGGCTGACCGGTCTATAGTTACCCGGGTCCTCCTTCTTGCCCTTTTTGAAGACTAGAGTGACATTTGCTTTCCTCCAGTCCTCAGGCACCTCTCCCGTTTCCCAAGACTTGGTAAAGATGATGGAGAGTGGTCTAGCAATGACTTCCGCCAGTTCCCTCAGCACCCGCGGGTGCATCCTGTCTGGACCCATGGATTTATGGATGTCCAGATTGCTCAACTGGTCCCTAACCCATTCCTCGTCGACTAAGGCAAACTGCTCCAGTGACCTGACTTCATCTGAGGTCTCAGGAGTACAGGGCTCTTCAGGACTGCCACCGGCAGAGTAGACTGAGACAAAGAAGGCATTCAATAAGTCTGCCATCTCTGTATCTTCTGTCACCTGGGCACCCACCCCGTTCACCAGTGGGCCTACCTTGCCTCTGGTGTTAGTTTTATCAGCCATGTATTTGAAAAAGCTCTTTCTGCTGTCCTTGACCCCTCTCGCCAGATTCAATTCTAAGGAGGCCTTAGCCATCCTAGCTGCCTTCCTACATCCTCTAGCAGCAGCCTTATATTCCTCCCAAGTGGCCAGCCCCTCCTTCCATGACCTGTAAACTCTCCTCTTCCACTTGAGCATACCCAGCAGTTCCTTATTCAGCCACGCAGGTCTCCTGGCCCTCTTCCTTGACTTCCTATGTGTCGGGATGCTCTGCTCTTGAGCTTGGAATAAGCAATTCTTGAATGTCAACCAACTATCTTGGGTCCCTTTACCTTCAAGCAGCCTTGCCCATGGGATTTCCCCTAGCAATTGCTTGAAAAGGCCAAAGTTTGTCCTGCTGAAGTCCAGGGTTGCAATTCTACTTGCTATTCTACTGGTCCTACCACACAAGATCCTGAATTCCACCATCTCGTGGTCGCTGCAACCAAGGCAGCCCTCAACCTTTACTGCTTTGACCAGACCCTCCTTGTTAGTGAGGATGAGATCCAGCAGTGCTCCTCTCCTGGTTGGCTGATCCACCATTTGGATGAGGAAGTTATCATCCATACACTGGAGGAACCTCCTGGACTGTGCCTGGGTTGCTGAGTAGTCTTTCCAGCAAACATCAGGGAAATTAAAATTCTCAGCCTATCTTCATATGAGAGGTGCTCCAGTCCCCTGATCATCCTTGTGGCCTTCCTCTGGAATTGTTCTAGCAGTTCCATGTCCTTTTTATGTTGAGGGCACCAGAACTGCACACAAAACTCCAAGTGAGGTCTCACGAGAGCAGAGGAGCAGGATCACCTCCTTCGACCTGCTGGTCACACTCCTCTTGATGCAGCCCAGGATATGGTTGGCTTTCTGGGCTGTGAGAGCACACTGCCAGCTCATGTTCATTTTTTCATCGACCAGCACCCCCAAGTCCTTCTCTGCAGGACTGCTCTAAATCTCTTCTCTGCCCAGTCTGTAGCTGTGCCTGGGATTGCTCCCACCCAGGTGTAGGACCTTGCACTTGGCATGGTTAAACTTCATCAGGTTGGCAGCAGCCCACCTCACAAGCGTGTCGAGGTCCCTCTGGATGGCATCCCTTCCCTCCGGCGTATCAACCGAACCGCACAGCTTGGTGTCATCGGCAAACTTGCTGAGGGCGCACTCAATCCCACTGTCCATGTCACCGACAAAGATGTTGAACAAGACCGGTCCCAACACCGATCCCTGAGGGACACTACTCGTTGCCGGTCTTCAGCCGGACATCAAGCCATTGACCACAACTCTTTGCATGCGGCCATCCAGCCAGTTCTTTATCCACCGAGTGGTCCACCCATCAAATTGATGTCTCTCCAATTTAGAGACAAGGATGTCGTGTGGGACAGTGTCGAACGCTTTGCACAAGTCCAGGTAGATGACGTCAGCTGCTCTGCCCCTGTCCATCAGTTCCGTAGCCCCATCGTAAAAGGCCACCAAATTGGTCAGGCAGGATTTCCCCTTAGTGAAGCCATGCTGGATGTCACCAACCACCTCCTTGTTTTTCATGTGCCTTAGCATGCCTTCCAGGAGAATCTGCTCCAAGATTTTGCCAGGCACAGAGGTGAGACTGACTGGTCTGTAATTCCCTGGGTCATCCATTTTCCCCTTCTTGAAAATGGGGGCTATATTTCCCTTTTTCCAGTCGTTGGGAACTTCACCTGACTGCCATGATCTTTCAAATATGATGGCCAGTGGCTTAGCAACTTCATTCGCCAGCTCCTTCAGGACCCGTGGATGGATGTCGTCAGGTCCCATGGACTTGTGTACGTTTAGGTTTTTAAGATGGTCTTGAACCAGATCCTCTCCTACAGTGGGCCTAGGGTCTTCATTCTTACAGTCCCTGTGTCTGCCTTCCAAGACTTGGGTGGTGTGGTCAGAGCCATTGCCAGTGAAGACTGAGGCAAAGAAGTCATTAAGAACCTCAGCCTTCTCCAAATCCAGGGTAGCTGTGGAAGCATGGTTAGCAAATAAAGGTCACATTCCCATATCTGAGCTTAACCAAGCACAGATCCTGTGAAAGTGAGCAAAACACCAGCTGTGTACAATCTCCAGCGGTGGAAAAACCCTGGAAATTAACCAACAGAGATAAAGGATGAGCTGGCCTTGTAGTTTGAAAAATTGCCTCTATAACAAGAACAGGGACCTTGAAAAGAGGATGTACATGTAAACAAAGGAAACCACAGAAACGTACCTGGAATGTACCCAATGCTGTATATGCCAACCAATCACTACGGGAAGCTGTGTGCATGTGGCAGCTTGACACTATATATGTCCATCACTTGAGCACAATAAACGGATCACTCTTATCAATCATATTGATTGTGCTTGTGTTCCCTCCGTGAATGACAACAGGTAGCCAGTTCTCCCGATATCTTCCGGAGAGGGCCTACGTTGTCCCTAGTCTGTCTTTTATTTGTTATGTACCTATAGAATCCCTTCCTGTTATCCTTAACATCCCTAGCCAATTTTAATTCTAACTGGACTTTAGCTTTCCTAACCTGGTCCCTAGCTTCCTGGACAACATCCCTGTATTCTTCCCCAGCCGCCTGTCCCTGCTTCCACCTTCTATAAACCTCTTTTTCCTTTGAATTTTCCTCAGCAGCTCCTTATCCATCCAAGGAGGTCTCCTGGCCCTCCTGCTGCACTTCCTTCTAGTTGGGCTGCAACACTCCTGAGCTTGTAGCAGGTGATCCTTGAATATCACAAGATCCTTGAATATAACAGTCTTGGGCCCTCCTGCCCTCTAGGGCTATATACCATGGATCCTTTGCCAGACTTTCCCTGTGGTAGATCATTGAGGTTGCCTAATTAATTAAATCACAGGGATGTGCTACCTCAAGGTTTCAAGTGCCTGGGTGTCTGTAAAATAAAAAAAAACAAGAACCAATCCTTTTATTCTAAGTAATGTTGATAAAGTCCCAAAAGGCTTTTTTAATCTCCCAGCTGGAAGTTCCTCCTCGAGCTGAAACGCTGGAAATTGTTGAGTCTAAATAAAATCCAAATCTTAAAGACAGTTTGGTTCCACTCATAAGAGGGAAAAATGGGGAGGGGGTGGGGGGGTGGTGTGTGTCTGGAGGCGCTAGACCAGCTCTGTTTATGCTTCTTCTTTGAAGGTAAAGACATCTTAAGGGAATTTAGCTGGTGACTGCTGTCAGTGTGTTTTCAGCTAACAAGACCCTTGTAAACAGATAAGAAATTCCAAAACTATTTTTTTAGTTAAGTACTTGCTGTTCCTTAACTTGATTTCTCTGCCTGTGTGACCATGGCATTCTTAAAATTATTTAGTACTTATATAGAAGTGTAGAACAAAGAGAAAAAAAGATTAAAAATTTGAGGTTTGGCTCACATTTTAATGACAGACTGTCTACACTGGGAAATCACATACTTCACAATACACAGAACTTAGATATTAATCATGGGTGGGGGAATCATATCAAAACATATCAGAAGACTGAAACAAACACTTAAAAAAGTATTAATTCAGGTTATTAAGAACTCATGTATTATTTTAGTCTGTGAGTGCTAAAAGTCTGTGTTGCTGAGTAACTGTCTGCTAAATAAGACAAGTCTCCTACTAACCTTACATTTTTTTTTAGGTCAGCTAATCTGAAAACTCTGGAATAATACCACAGAAAAACAAAACCTAAGAATGCTAGATTTGCATATCTAACTTTAAGTAAATTATTCTTTGTTGATATTCCAAAGGGTAAAAATAACTTTGTAAGGTACTGTTTGATTGTTAATGGGCAGACAAATGTTACAAACATTTTGTCTTCCTTCTGGCAGCATTAAACAGACAGGAAAACATCCAGGAAATAGACACCGATACTTGCATTAAAGACTCACCAAAACAGTGCTTAACAGGAAATGAATCTTTATCCTTTTTAATCTGTTAGTCTTAAACAAGCATAATAGAAATCTTCTGTCTGGAATGCAACCAGACCATGTTTTACCTCAGTAAGCAGACATGATTACTGCTGCTCTGTCAAAGCCCTGTTGCTTAACTGTCTTGGGCTTTCAAATCAAATTATGCATCCTCTCCCTCTACTACACTGAAAGATGATAAAATAAACAAGGCAGTCATAAAACACATACCCATTTTTTCCCCATTGGTCTGGCAGAATCCAAAGGAGGATGAGATTGAAAAAGAAAGTGGATAAATCCCCTCTGGACCCTCTGTATTAGATAAAGCAGGATAACAGAGAGAGAAGTGACCGTTTTACAGCAGAGATGAATTTCTCACAGGAAGTTTGATAAATTGACATAATTCCAGGCAATTTGAGGTAATGCAATCTTCATGTCTGAAGAGTGTAATTACTAGATATGTTTCCAGCATTCAGAAACCCTCTCTCTGTATCAATCACCACAAACAGTTTGAGCAACTATTTATTTCAAGAAAATGAGGAAGACAAAAAAAAAAAAAAAAAAAGAAAAAAGGTCTGGCATGGGAAGAGCAGGATGTAAAACTAATTTTGGGGGGTTTAAATAGTAAAGAAAATAATACAGCTGAAGGAAACATATGCCACTTCAGTTTGAGGCAATGAAGAGAGACCTGATACAAGTGTGATGGTCTCAGCAGAGAGACAGCCTAACTGATACCAGGTTAGATGGCTGTGATCTATCATAATTAGGCTCATTTCCTCCATGAATCTGCAGTACTTTTGATGCTGTCAGTATGATTCTAGACTATTTCTCCTGTCAACCTCTGTAACTCCTGTGCTTGACATGTGGGCATTTTGCCTAGTGACAGGTGAGGAAGGCAGTTGTGGTGGTATGAAAAGAGCAGAACAACATGGGAGCAGTAGCTGAAATAAATCCATTATGTGTATACACCAAAATCTGAGTGTAAGAAGGTAATTTCTGACATCTACTCCAAAGAGAGAGGTAAGGCTGCCTGTCTGGTGGAATAAATTATAATGGCTTAATAAATGAAAACAGCTTAGCTATTGGACTGTTTTTCTGCTCATACGGGAAATGCCCCGGTGATGTGCTAGATCAGTTCCCAGCAGCATGTTTTCAAATAACTTTTCTTTATTCAGTTCCATATGAGGGGCATGAGGTTAATTTTTCTAGCTACTTGTAAAGTTGCCATTAGTCATTTATCATTTATAATGACATTTATCAAAGTGGCAAGAACTGCTACTAAAACATGTACAAATTAACTTTCTTTTATTTATAATGTCAGATAAGAGGCAAGCAACAGAAAATGAATGACTGTTTCATATGGTCCATGCAGAATGTATCTGCAGGAAGACAAGTCATTGGAATTGCTCTGAATATTACACTGGCTAGCTGTGAGTAGGTTCTGGACAGTTGATCAAAAAGCTGTCTGACCTGTACTCCAGCTGATTTTATTTCTTAACACATGGAAATGGTCTAAAGCTCTTGGTCCTTCCCATTGCATATTTGCAATGCTCCACTTTACAGCCTGCTACTTTGCATAGTGTATACTGAGGCTGGAGTTTGGCTCAATCATATCAGCAATTTACAAAAAAAAAAAAAAATTGCTTTTCAAAATTAATAACTTTTTAAGACAAAGGTACACTAGGTGAGAGCTGTTGCACTTAGGTATTTTTCCCTTACGTTTCTTGAAAAAGAAAGTTACTTGGCTCATAAACAAACCAGAAATCTGTATCTTGAAAATTGTATCTTGTCCCTCCATTAAAGACAATAGTGTAGCTAAGATAAGCAGTTCAGTTCTGGGTTTAGCTTTAAATTCTAAGATGCAAGTGTAAACACGCATGGATCATATTCTTCTGATCAGGATATAACATTGAGATCAAATTCCTGAATTAGGATTTTTTTTTTTTTTCAGACTTATATCCAATAACTATGCAATATTTCTGTCCCAAACAATAAAATGAATAGCATTACTGAATTCAGGATAGATAACATTAATTTTGCACAAAGTGATAGGTAAGTATCTATAACCAACCGTAACAAGTGAACAAGTGGAAGAGATGCACTGTTTTACTGTCCTTTTTGTAATGAGCTTTACAGTCTATCAAGGAATCAGACAGGGAGCACTTTGGTTTCTGCAGACTCCTTCCTAAGGGAAAGCAAAGAGGCTTTCTGTTGTATAAAGGATATTCTTTTAGTGCAAAATAATGTAATAAACTATAATAAAAAAATCTAATAAAAAAATTTCCTAAATAAAGTGATTGTGTAAGTATTTTTATACATTAAAAACTGGAATGAAAATCAGACTCATCCTTTAGTCCCATCTTCCATGTATTACCCAAGTGGAATATATTTATGCTGGTTACACAAAGATGGGAATGAAGAAACCCAGTGCTGTGGGCAAGCTTAAAAGAAAGTGATGGGGGCTACTACTACAGACAGCAGAATTTTAGCTACATGATGGGAGATGAAGCATTGCTTTATTTAAACATCCAACAATGAATTACGAATATATATATATATATATTAAAAGAAAAAAACAGAAGTAGACAGATAGATAGAAGATTCCAGAAAGGAAAAAGTGTTGATGACTTCAAATACTCACTGCATGTTAGTCTACTGCTGGACTCATGGAGACACTATTTTTCAAAGCTTTGGTAAAAATATTTTCTGTGGTAAAAATATTTTCTTCTGTAAAAATATTTTCTTCTGTAAAAATATTTTCGAATATATATTTAGAGATGTAACTTAAAAATAGCTAATATGAACATCAGAAATATTAATAAGAATTTTTCTGTCAAGAGTAAAAGTATGTTAGAAGGTTCAAAAGAGTTATAACACATGTATGTATAAATTATAACAGTATACAGGACAAGGTGTGGCCACAGTGGAAACTTTTCTTTACATTTATCTACTGCACGCAGACTGTACCCCTATTTTTATTCTGACACATACACAGCGTATATGCATACACATACACAGTATATATATACAAAGAGCACACAGAGTAGCTTTATAAAGCTAACAAATAAGATTTAATACAATATATGGCTATAAATCCTTTATATATTACTACAGAAACTGAGACACCCTGAGTCGATATTGCCCTTGATAAGAACAGATCATTTAGTAACTCTAGTGTCTTCTGACTTATCAGTTAATCTCTGTATTTAAGACTGTTACATAGACTATATTCTGCTTATTGCTCCCTTAAAGTGGTCAGAAAATAAGTTGCTTAGGAGCAGGGACAAGGCTTTGGCATGAAACACAGTGACAATAGATACAATCACATTCAACTAAGAATTACATAAAGCACATTATATTAGCGCCTAGTAGATGTGACAGACAACAAAGACAGAAAATTCATGACCAAAATAACTTATTTCACAACCTCTATTATATATTCATATGCAGATATATTTATACATACGCATTATTCTGTGCTCACATGCATCTGTGTATATGAATATATTCCAACTCTCCAGTAGTTTTAAACAACATAGAGAAATACATGATAAAACATGAACGAGTACTGTATGTGCTATTGAAAAAAATGCATAAATTATAAATATTAAAATGTAGTTGTTTTGATTTTTATTTTAATTTTAATTTTTAATTTTAGTATAAAATGAACATTGTTTGCCTTTTGTTATGTAGAGATATTATCTGGTGAACATAGCTGCTCCAGTTTTATTAGAATCTTAAAACAAGCAAAAAAACCCCCACCTAACAGTAAAATTGATAATAATGTATATACAGAACTCACAGGCTGAGATTTTCAAAGACATGTCAAATACTAGGATGACCAAATTCTCTAAGAGTCTTTCTGCAGTATCATTTTTTTAAGATGAGATGAAAGCTTTCTTTTCAGAAGACTTTTTACTGAGAAAAATACAACTGCCCCTGAAAAACCAAATTTAGATCAAAATTATGATGAGGTACAATTTAATAGTATAAACTTTGAGTTATTCATGAGCTAGAAATAAGGAAGCTTTACTCTTACAGGTTAAGGATTGTCAAATATTAAACTACTTTTGATTTTTGTTTAATCTCAATAAATCTCTACACACTTTTGTTGAGATGAAATTGAATAAGAATTGCTACATGGCAGATTAATTTTTCAAATAAGATAGTTCAAATTTATGTTTTTTAATTCATCTCAGCAGTATTTTTACTTTCTGAAAGGCTGAATAAACTTCCGCATAGTCTATAACATAAGCTGCATGTGTTTAACTATGTGTTCTGCAGAAATCCTAGAAATGCTTTCTATTGTATAAATAATACATAATTTCCTGAGATATATGTATCTTTCTTACAAAAGAATTACATTTCAAGAAAAAAAATTAAGGGAGAATAACATTTTTGTATAAGATAATAGGCAAAAAACCCCCAAGTGTTTACAACATTATAATGCATAGCATCAAATATATTAATGTATTTAAAATTTGTATGATATACATGTATATTTTGTATATGTGCATTTACATATATATATTTATGAGCATACACATGTATGCAGACGTATATTTTTATGCATGCACATGTATGTGAATACACATATGCAGTGTTTGTATGCATAACCATATATACTTATATTTGTCTGTGTATCTGTATCTTGATATGCATGCATGTGCAATTTACTGAAATAGATTTAACAACACAGAAAAAGCCATGTCAAAAAAGTGGCAGAAATAGAAACTTCAAGTAATGGTTACAAAAATAGATAAACACATGGAGTTGCTCCAGCAGAATGAAGGACTGAAAAGATTGCAAAAGAAGCACAAACAGAAGATGATAGAAAAGAGGAATAATTATTAATCAATAATAAAAGAAATTAAAAGCTCAATAATGATCAGCTGTTCCCTTTTCTTGTAATGCCAGAACAAGGAGCCACTAAATAACACCAAAGAGATAGACTTTAGAATTATTTAAAGAAATATTTTTTGATGTCACAAATAATCAGAAATAATCTTTTCCTTATATATAGCTGAGATTGAGTGACTGGACACATAAACATAAGAAAAGGAGAAGCATTTATATGGATAAAATAACCACACTTATGGTATATAAACAATTAGGGCAAGGTTAATGTGTGGGTTTAGAAAATCATACGCTATAGGCAAACTCTTCTATAGTAGGCTATTACACTGATATTTCTGATTTTCCAAAGTATATTTGAAAGTTGTAGACTTTTCCAGAAATTAGAAGAAAAAAACCAACCCCACATTCGGTTATATGGAGCTCAGTTTAACGGTAAGGGAGCTAACATGTTAATATAATGACTAATAATAAATTGAACAAGCGTGACCATAATAGGGTCTACACAAAGATGATTAAATGAGGCAAACATTGTTCAGAATAATCTCACAATACCAGCACTGCATAAAAGATTAAGTAGCTAATCTAACCTGTTCATATTATTGCAAGCTAGAAGGTGCAAGAATTTTCCTACTTTTATTCTGAGTTTGAAAATGGGCATGTGAGAAGAGATCCATCTAATTTTTAGAAGACACATAAACTGGATATAATTATCTCATGAAACACCTTGAGAATGCAAATTAACTTCAACACCATTATTTTTTCAGCTTCAGCATTTACCTAGGTGACTAACAACTAAATGATATCAGGGTAATGGGGTTATTATTTCTTTCAATTTTTTCAAGACTGTGCTTAAGCTATGACACAGCATAGATCTGGAGAAGCACTGTTAGGTTCTGTGATTTGTTTGCGGTTTGCACCATTCTAATAACTGAACGAAGGAGTGACAGTCACACATACAATCCATCAAGATACAGACACACTCAAGACTTACCCAAGCATGGTTTGCTGCTTGCACTGTAATCAAAAGATGAACATACTGAAGCCCAATTAAAGCACACAACAATTAACTGGAAACCTTTAGAAATAAAACTTCAAAAATTAATCATATGAAGTTGGAAAGAATACTGAATTTAACAGCTGTTACAATCTACGTTATTATTAAATCCTTTAGCAATAAGAGTTTATCAGGATGGCACTGAGATACATAAGATTTACCACTTAGCTTTAACAAATATTTTAAGAACCCAAGGAGGTAAGAATGGGATGTTTTCCTATCTAGCAGCATGCACAAGTATTGAGGAAAATAACCCATTTCATATAATTCTTTCAAGTTATTTAAAATAGTGTATTTTGGTTACTGAAAATGACATTTATTTTTGCTGAACTTTCTTTCAGAAATATTTACAGATGCCATTTATTTGAATGGATTCTGTTTCCATAGACCATTTTAAAAACTGGAGGACATTGATAGGGTTTTCTAGGTCCCTGGTATTATGTGTCTGTACACACACATCCATGTGCATGTGTGTGTGTGTTTGTATAACTGGCTGGAGGAAGTCAGCCAGTCTAAGCAGGAACCTGTACGACAATTTACTAGTTCCGGAGATGCTAAAGTTACAGCTATTGGAAAGTTATGCAGAAAGAACAACTGTTTTCATGCTTACAACTTTCAGCATTGAAACCTCATTCATTTTCCTTACCCCTACCTTCCCAGAATGTAGGATATATTCCTTAGCCCTACAACAGCAAATAACCCTTACAGAAAGATGCAACTATTACCTTCCCCTTGCATTCCTAAATATTTTACTTCAGGTTAAAAGTACAGAAATAAATATGATAGTTACAAAGTTTTTCAATATTCCTAAACTAGGTACATTATCATGTTGTAGTCTTCCTTCCTTCCCTTTCCACTGCTAATCTGCACCATAATATGCTTCTCCCAATAATTAGAAACTATCAGAACCACACTTAATATCCGCTTCTTATGCCATGCTTTTTTTTTTTTTTACTGAGGAAGAGCTGAACCATCAATAATGTAGACCAAACAGTTACAAAAATTTTTATAAATGTAGGCTATTAATGTCAAACACTTTCAGACCTTTCCATGAACATTTGGCATTCGTAAAGAATATACAAATAGAAGTCTGATTCACACCAAAGCCTGAGAAATCACTTTTTATTTACACAAATACTCATCTTTGAATGCTAAATTAAATATTTTTTTTTAATTAAATACTCTCTGCAGAGTCTTGACAAAGAAAACCAGACAATGGCAGTTAAAAAGACCAAACGAAAAAAAACCATCAAGTGATGGTACTACAGTTACACAACATATTTAAAGTCTGCCCAATCAATTCCGTTCTTGAGAAGGACTCACTGCATGGTAATTAATTTGACTTTCTGTGGATGCAAAGGCAACATTTCTTCTTGTAACAGCTCTAAACCCAGCATGTCTATAGAACAACATCAGTGGACCGCGGGTTTTAGTCTGATTAAACTTTTAAGCCAATACTGCATGGGGCTTATTAAAGATAAGACATGTAAAATGTCTATGTATGTAAAATGAAAGCAATGTGGTTTGTTTGGAGGCAAACCAGCTTTCAAATTAAAATGATGAAAGAGCAGTTCCACTCTTTGAAAAGACCATACTTGCTTTTTTTAATGTACATATACATCCTTAAATCAATTGCTAAAATGCTCAAAAATATATAATTATGTTGTTCAGAGTGTTAAGAAATTATTGCCACTTTCAAGGCTTTGTTACTGTAACATGCCTAAGGCAAATACTCTCTGCATTCATGAATATTGGAAAGAGTAAGTCATGAATCTATAATCCCAACATAAACATCCTTCAAGTCGCCTGTAGTTTAAGGGATTTTACTAGTAGTGACAAATATTTCAATTGAAGACTGCTGATTTTATTTGCGTCCCTCCAATTTCATAGTTTGTACAGTAGTACCTGTAATCACCCATCCACCCAATACTTTCTAAAGAGAGCTACCAAGGAATGAGGAATGGAAAGGGCACAGTATGTCCAGTGTTGTTCCACCCTCAGTGATGTAACCGCAATGAGAATTTGTCTTCTCCTTCAAAAGCGGACATGGTACAAACCGTATTTTTGGCTTCATTGAGCAACAAATTACAAGGAGAAGGATGACTTTCTATACCATTACAGCAACTTAAGTTTGTCAAACAGAGATAATATTAGACAAATTTATCCATTCAAATGCCATCCCAACCACAAATAACAAATCCTAGATCTCTAGTTTAGAGATGGCTGAATTATACTCTTCCAGAGTAAGGCAGTGCTGATCTTTTCTCATGTAAATTAGCTCTTACAGGTAACTCCTTTTTAGCCACAGTATTCAGGACATCCTGTATAGACCACTCATCCTGCTTACAGTTTAGGATTGAAACCAAGCATTTTTTCTTTTGTCTTTCTTGAAGAACTATATTCAATATCAACAGCTGATGGAAAAGGGAGATGTAAAGGAAGACTAGGAGGAAGGAGGGAAAAAACCCAAACTGGACAGTATCAGCTACTTAAACTTTCCTGATAGATAATATCAGTGCCCCATCATACAAAGTGTTCAAGGCCAGGCTGGATAGGGCTTTGAGCAAACTGGTTTAGTGGAAGGTGTCCCAGCCCACAGAAGGGGGATTGGAACTAGATGATCTTTAAGCTTTCACAGTATCACAGTATCACAGTATGTTAGAGATTGGAAGGGACCTCAAAAGATCATCTAGTCCAATCCCACTGCTGGAGCAGGAACACCTAGATGAGGTTACACAGGAATGTGTCCAGGCGGGTTTTGAATGTCTCCAGAGAAGGAGACTCCACAACCTCCCTGGGCAGCCTGTTCCAGTGTTCTGTCACCCTCACTGAGAAGAAGTTTCTTCTCAAGTTTAAGTGGAACCTCTTGTGTTCCAGTTTGTACCCATTACCCCTTGTCCTATCATTGTTTGCCACTGAGAAGAGCCTGGCTCCATCCTCGTGACACTCCCCCTTTATATATTTATATACACTAATAAGGTCCCCCCGCAGTCTCCTCTTCTCCAAACTATAGAGACCCAGCTCCCTCAGCCTTTCCTCATAAGGGAGATGCTCCACTCCCTTAATCATCTTAGTCGCCCTGCGCTGGACCCTCTCCAGCAGGTCCCTGTCCTTCTTGAACTGAGGGGCCCAGAACTGGACACAATATTCCAGATGCGGTCTCACCAGGGCAGAGTAGAGGGGAAGGAGGACCTCTCTCGACCTACTGACCACCCCCCTTCTAATACACCCCAGGATGCCATTGGCCTTCTTGGCCACAAGGGCACAGTGTTGGCTCATGGTCATCCTGCCATCCACTAGGACCCCCAGGTCCCTCTCCCCTACCCTGCTCTCTAACAGGTCGTTCCCCAACCTATACTGGAACCTGGGGTTGTTCCTGCCCAGATGCAGGACTCTACACTTTCCCTTGTTATATTTCATCAAGTTATTCCCTGCCCAACTCTCCAGCCTGTCCAGGTCTCGCTGGATGGCAGCACAGCCTTCTGGCGTGTCAGCCACTCCTCCCAGCTTAGTGTCATCAGCAAACTTGCTGATAGTACACTCAATTCCCTCGTCTAAATCGTTGATGAATATATTAAATAATACTGGTCCCAGTACTGACCCTTGAGGCACTCCACTAGATACAGGCCTCCAACTGGACTCCGCCCCATAGACTACAACTCTCTGGCTTCTGTCCTTCGGCCAGTTTGCAGTCCACCTCACTACCTGATCATCCAGACCACACTTCCTCAATTTAGCTATGAGGATGCTGTGGGAGACTGTGTCAAATGCTTTGCTGAAGTCAAGGTAGACCACATCCACCGCTCTGCCATCATCCATCCACCCACCGTGTTATTTCCTCATAAAAGGCTATGAGGTTGGTCAAGCATGACTTCCCCTTGGTAAAGCCATGTTGACTGCCCCTCATAACCCTCTTATCCTTGACATGCCTTAAGATGGCATCAAGGATAAGGTGTTCCATCACTTTCCCAGGGATGGAGGTGAGGCTGACCGGTCTATAGTTACCCGGGTCCTCCTTCTTGCCCTTTTTGAAGACTGGAGTGACATTTGCTTTCCTCCAGTCCTCAGGCACCTCTCCCGTTTCCCAAGACTTGGTAAAGATGATGGAGAGTGGTCTAGCAATGACTTCCGCCAGTTCCCTCAGCACCCGCGGGTGCATCCCGTCTGGACCCATGGATTTATGGATGTCCAGATTGCTCAGCTGGTCTCTAACCCATTCCTCATCGACTAAGGCAAACTGCTCCTTTGCCCTGACTTCATCTGAGGTCTCAGGAGTACAGGGCTCTTCAGGACTGCTTCCGGCAGAGTAGACTGAGACAAAGAAGGCATTCAATAACTCTGCCATCTCTGTATCTTCTGTCACCAGGGCACCCATCCCATTCACCAGTGGGCCAACCTTGCCTCTGGTGTTAGTTTTATCAGCTATGTATTTGAAAAAGCTCTTTCTGTTGTCCTTGACCCTTCTGGCCAGATTTAATTCTAAGGAGGCCTTAGCCATCCTAGCTGCCTTCCTACATTCTCTAGCAGCAGCCTTATATTCGTCCCGAGTGGCCAGCCCCTCCTTCCATGACCTATAAACTCTCCTCTTCCACTTGAGCATACCCAGCAGTTCCTTATTTAGCCACGCAGGTCTCCTGGCCCTCTTCCTTGACTTCCTACGTGTCGGGATGCTCTGCTCTTGAGCTTGGAATAAGCAATTCTTGAATGCCAACCAACTATCTTGGGCCCCTTTACCTTCAAGCAGCCTTGCCCATGGGACTTCCCCTAGCAATTGCTTGAAAAGGCCAAAGTTTGCCCTGCTAAAGTCCAGGGTTGCAATTCTACTTGCTATTCTACTGGACCTACCACACAAGATCCTGAATTCCACCATCTCGTGGTCGCTGCAACCAAGGCAGCCCTCAACCTTTACTGCTTCAACCAGACCCTCCTTGTTAGTGAGGATGAGATCCAGCAGCGCTCCTCTCCTGGTTGGCTGATCCACCATTTGCATGAGGAAGTTATCATCCATACACTGGAGGAACCTCCTGGACTGTGCCTGGGTTGCTGAGCAGTCCTTCCAGCAAACATCAGGGAAGTTAAAATCCCCCACGACGACCACGACCTGTGACTGTGAGGCCGCTCTCAGCTGCCTGTAGAAGGCCTCGTCAACTTCCTCACCCTGATCTGGTGGCCTGTAACAGACACCCACAAAAGTATCGCCCCTGCCAGCCTGCCCCTTAATTCTCACCCACAGACTCTCAACTCGCTCGTCCCCTCTTCCTGGACAGAGCTCAGTACATTGCAGCTGCTCTCGCACATAAAGAGCAACCCCACCACCCCGCCTGGCTGGCCTGTCTTTCCTGAAAAGGACATAGCCCTCCATGAGTATATTCCAGTCATGTGAGCTGTCCCACCACGTCTCTGTAATTGCCACCAGATCATAATCTCCTGACTTAACCTAAACAATTTTATGATAACCTTTTCTGCAGAAACAAAGAAGCCCAGGAAAGGAAGCTGACAGCAACAGGGGGGAATCCACAATGCTTCCAGCTGGAAGCCAACGTCAAGTCAATATGCCTCACATACCCTAGGCTGATAAATTACATAGGTAGAGAGATAGCAATTGCAATCTTTTCCTTATGATTCTCTCCAAATGGTGATATTAAGAACAGGGAGGTTTTACTGATCTTCTTCTGCTCCAAATTCAATTAATGGGAAGCTCAAAAAGCCAAGTTGATGTCCTATATCAGCCTGAATGTAGAGAAATGAGTGTCAAAATTTTACATTAAGATAGTGAATAAGGATATTAATGCTTTGGTAAACAGAGTCAATTACAACAGCTCTGTGCTGTCATCCATGCAGTCTTCAAGGGACCTAGGAACTGCTTTATATATGCAGCTTCTCAGTGTATTATTCTCAAGGCACTTTCTTCCATGTAGTCCCAAATGAAAGTCTTTAAACATGAAGAACAGTTATGCCTGAAAGACTCATTTCTGGTAAGCCAAGGATCAGACACAGTGCAAAACACTTAGAGATTTATGGGAACCTCAATGATTTATGATAACGTCATAGTTATATTTCATATTACACACATGAAAACCCTCCCTGCACTTGGACAAGCTCAAGTTTAACCCAGCCAATGACTGTGATACGCTGCATCTTTGTTCTTTTATACATCACTGTAAAACAGGCAAACAGACACAAAAGTCCAAACTGAGGCTGGTTTTGCTATGCCACATACATCATATGGTTCAATGTACTGTCTTAAGGAATTTTCAGATCACATGGTTGTTATAGCCAGTAACCCAAAGTACAATTTGAAGTAAGAATATCTAACTCTTTGAGAGCAAGAATTGGTTCATCACCTTTGCTGCTTTATGGACACCATGACCTGAGTGAATCAGATTCCATTACAGATTCAAAGCAAGAATAAACCACAAATAGAAATGAAAGAACTGCAGCCAAAGTAAAAGCATATAGTAGTTCTCTTCTGCAAGAAGAGTAGTTTTCCTGTGTGCTAAATCTGCTCTGCCACACATAGTTTCAGCTGCCTCTCTAGGCCACGTGAATAAATAACTGAAGTTGCAATATATATTAGCTACATATTTCACCCAGTACGTGAAAAGGAAAATACAACTGACCTAAAAGAATTTTTCAATTCCACCTCTTTCTTAATTTTCTCAAGTGAACAATAAGTTTTTTCAAACTAGAATACTTGGATCCTTATTATCTTTATGAATTTCTGATGCATTCACCATTCTCACTATAATGAGTGATAGTCAACTATGCCTAGAAGGTAAAGATTTGCTTATCAAAAGGTGTAATACAAAGAAATTCTCAGGCTTCAAAAATCCCAGTTCTGAAAACCTGATTTTGACTATTAGTGGTAATTAGGTCCATGGATATATAAAAAAAGAATGCACAGAGAAAGCTGATTTTTAAAGATATGAACAATTCAAGTTAAGAGTTTTGTACTGGGCTCCTTAGAATAGAATGTGCAGGTCAAAGGAGGTGATCCTGCCCCTCTACTCTGCTCTCGTGAGACCTCACTTGGAGTATTGTGTACAGTTCTGGTATCCTGTACATAAAAAGGACATGGAACTGTTGGAACAAGTCCAGAGGAGGGCCACAAGGATGATCAGGGGAGTGGAGCACCTCCCGTATGAAGATAGGCTGAGAAAGTTGGGGCTGTTCAGCCTGGAGAAGAGAAGGCTGCGTGGAGACCTCATAGCAGCCTTCCAGTATCTGAAGGGGGCCTACAAGGATGCTGGGGATGGACTATTTGTTAGTGACTGTAGTGACAGGATAAGGGATAACGGGTTCAAATTTAAACAGGGGAAGTTTAGATTGGATATAAGGAAGAAATTCTTTACTGTGAGGGTGGTGAGGCACTGGAATGGGTTGCCCAGGGAAACTGTGAATACTCCATCCTTGGCGGTGTTCAAGGCCAGGTTGGATGAGGCCTTGAGTGACATGGTTTAGTGAGGTGTCCCTGCCCATGGCAGGGGGGTTGGAACTAGATGATCTTAAGGTCCTTTCCAACCCTAACTATTCTATGATTCTATGATTGTGTCTTTCTAAACTGGCCTCGCACATGAGCACAAAGAGTTACAGCCTTCTATGTAAAAAGAAATGCATATGACCAACTTGTAGAACAAGCACTGAAAATAAAGGTGTAATTCCAAAAAAAAATCTAATATATCTAAAAGATTGTTCTTTCTCATCAAAAATTTTTGTTTAGTCAAACTGATTTTTTGGCCAATACTTCTAGCTCATTCTCTCTTCTTATTATTGGTTCAATAGCTCCCAACATACTTTCTCAATACCTTATTAAATAAATGTTTATGGAATTTACAATTTAGTGATCCAAGAGTTACATTATACATAGTGCATGCTTCCACAAAAAACTTCTAAAAGCTTAGGATAACAAAAAAATCTGTTCATTTGACTTCTGCAGTTATCCACTCTTAACTGTGCTGACAGTCTTCCTTATGTTACTTTTAACACAACCCACTTGCTTTCTGATCTTGCTGCAATCTCTATGCATATTGTCCCAAGTGCAAGAGAACCACTGCAGAAAAAAAAAAAAAAATATTTCCTCATTCTTTCCAAAACAAAAACAAGGAGGAAATTAAATATTACCTTCTTCGAGGCCACGTCTGCCAATACTCGTCTACCTACTCTTATGCACAATTATTTTCAGAGGCAAGAGTTGAATCTCGCATTCACCACAATATCAATATTCCCTCCTCAGTGACTCTTTTACTAATCCTGTTGCAGTGCCTAGGAGTTAGTTACACTTGTATACTTGAGGAAAAACTTGGGACAGAATAAAGGTCCAATCTGCAGTAAATTAATTTTTACTTTTATTTACTCTCATTACTCATCTGCTGTAAGAAGTCACTGAAGGTCAAGAGTAAATGCAAAATTAGTAACATTTTGATGTCAAATCAAGGACCAGGGAAGCGTAAGACAAAACAGAAGCAGACATGCAATGAGGTGTTCAATTTAAACTGAAAATAACACAATACATTCACAAAGCAGCCTAGAATGCCATAGCTTTAATATCAGCAAGGAGTATGTATCCAAAGAAGGTGGTGCATTATGAGAAATAAAATTAATAGGTGTGACATTAAAGAACCAGTTTAGCAAAGTTCAAAGAGAAAGCTGGGTGATTTCAATAGGATTTGAAAAATAAGTCTTAGGAAGTAGATGAAATGTCTGAATCTATTTTGTAGATAAGTACAATTAACTGATGGATGTTTTCAAAGAATTTGTTATTGCTGCACCTTTCAGACATTGAGAGGTCACAAGGGTGAGAAAATACAGTTCTGGGAACATGCTAGGATGAAGACGACCGGGGTGGTATAGCTTGAAAGGAGATCAATATTTAGAAAACTGTGAAAAAAGTAAAGAAGTGTCTTAAAAAAAAAAAAAAAAAAAAGTGATCAAATTCAAAATTAAAAGAATAAAAATTGTGAGGGGTAATATCTGCTTTCAAAAAGGAGCAAAATGCTTACTGGACACAAATAAATAAAAACTCCTGATGAAGAATTGCACTCTCAAATAAAGAAGTTTGAAGTTCCCTGGGAATGGAATTAAAAGCTGTCAACATTTGTTACAATAACTATTGCTTATTACCTGTATTAAAACAGTGCTTAAGGCCCCAATGAAAGTTCATTTCCCATTACGCCAAATACTTATAAATACATGATAAAAATCACAATCGAAAGAATACTGAAGAAAGTTGATAAACAGGACAATTGTGATCTCTCTTACATGCTTAGGGAAAGAACGAACAGAGATTAACTTCTTATTCCATGTTGAAAAGTGGGATTTATATGCTTAAACATTTGAAGTAATTAAGAAAATTTTACCTGGGATTGCAATTGAGGAAACAACACAATACAGAAGGAGAAATGATTCATTGTGATTGGCTACCCAGCCACTGAGATTGCACAAATCTGGATTTTTCTCTTTCACTTCTAAAGGCGATATTACTAAGTATTTCCCTGCTGATCGTGAACTGGGTCACAGGAGAAGAAGGCGTCAGGTTTAAAATATCTCTTGGAGGGAGGGGATTAAAATCAGGACATTATCTTGTGTTTGAGAAGTATTCTAGGTGCACAAGAGGCAAGTTTGCAAACTGACTTTCAGCGATCTTCCCAAAATTTGAGGAAAACAGTCATTTACTAACCAAGTAAGTACAGCTCTACAGAGGCCTTTGTGAAGCCAACTTGGATAAATTTCAGAATCCAAGAGAATGAAATTAGTCTTCACTTGCCTCTATCACAACAGCTCATCATGCAGTGTAAAAAGTAATGTAGAAGAGCTCCATTAAGCCAGAGAGCAAATAGAAAGTATTTAGAAATTATCTGCAAATACTGTTATTACTTGGAGATAGCTGTCAAAACGCATATTTTTGAGGAAGTATCCCATCATTTCCTAAAAAGAGAGATTTCTTTAGAAGTAGTAGCTAAAAAAAAAAATAATAAAGAAAATGAGTGCTTTCTAAAGCAGCTGATTTTAATTTAATTTTGGAAGAGTCTAAGTGGTTTTAAAATTTGCAAGAATTATGCAAGAACACACTGGTAACTGAAAGTCTAGAATCTCTGCTAAATGAGGACTGAACTCCTAACACATGGACTGCTGAAGGTGGTTGGGCACTAACTAGATTTTCAATGTATTATACCTCCTAATCTGATCAGGGACAGTTAGATTCTATGTCACGGAATGGACTCAGTCGGAGATCAATGTGATCAGACAAGGCCATTTATTATAGAAAACTAACTCTTTATATACTATTTCTTAAAGTTGTTTTCCTTAACTTGGCACATTGTGATTGGATACATATCTGTGAGGCCCTTAACAACTAACATATAATTGGTTAAGCACAGGTGTGAGAACCTAACCTTCAAAGTTTTCCAACAGTCCTCAATTTAGCAACTCAGTAAATTCCAGCTCCTTCTTATCTTGCTGGGATTCTCACTCCCAGTGCCTCGCTCCCATCCTCCTTTACCTTTTGTTGTTCCTTGGTTCATGTCAAACTCCACGTAGGCACTTGCTGATCTGGGTACATGGCCGTTCTTTGCCAGAAAGTCATCCACAATTCTAAATATCATAGAATAGTTAGGGTTGGAAAGGACCTTGAGATCATCTAGTTCCAACCCCCCTGCCATGGGCAGGGACACCCCACGCTAAACCATGTCACCCAAGGCCTCATCCAACCTGGCCTTGAACACCGCCAAGGATGGAGCATTCACAACCTCCCTGGGCAACCCATTCCAGTGCCTCACCACCCTCAAGTTCCAAAGACCCTACTTCTCAGGTTTTCGGACAGCAGCCCTTATACTTCACCTTCTACCTTCAGGCCAGTATGGAAAAGATTATGCCTGAAGTACCACCACTGACTGTTGGGTCAATGCTCAATGGTGACTGACTGAATCCTTCAGCCCCATGACGTGCTTTTCAATGTTATATTACTTGTGCTCTATTCAACAGTGGCTATTGCATGCTTGGCAATTTAAGATGCCATATCTCTTGTTGCTTTCTTGATAGAATGTTCCCCCAGATCCCAAGTAGGAGCTTGCAGTGTGGCCTAAGAGCATCCATGCCCTTTTGCATGCTGTTGTTTGTAAGGAAGGTTGCAAAAGGAAGAGGAAGGATGGAAGGCAGTGTCAAAGTTCTCACTGGATTAGTATTTCCCTCAGTTAAATCTAAAAGGGGCCCTGAATCCCAAGGTAACCTGGTTACTGTAGATTGATATACAATAATATATATATATTAAATATATATATACATATTAAGTCCTGTCTGCACTTCCAACAGGCCAAATAAAAAAAAATCCCAGATCTTCAAAAGTAACTATGTTTATTGATGATGGGTTTGTTTTTTTGTTGGTTTTTTTTTTTAGCTTCCAGACATGTGAAGGTAGTTTATGAACCAGAGCTGGATGCCTCACTACAATGTAAAATGAACAGAAACATGGGTGCCAGGGATAGGATTCACAGTAATCAGCTTCCAAAACGGAAATGCAAAGGCCGGCCAATAAAAAATTTCATAGATCAGCAATGTTGCCTCCTCCTTTTAAGTCCCTAAGTGCAGCCCAAATTATGTGCTTATGTGAAAGTGAAATTCACAGCCTTCCATCAGCCCTTAAACTCCTTTGATTATGGAAAATTGGTTCACTCTTTTCACTTAAAACCTGTCTGTTAAAGGAGGAGAAAGAAATGTTAAAATAGACTAGAGATTACAGCAGTTTCTAAGGAAACCAAAGTCAGTGCCCTCTTCATGCAAAATGAGCTGAAATTCTTACCTCTTACCTCCCACAGGAGTGCCCCCTCCACCACTCACCTAAGGCTAGGCCTAGGGCTAAGCCACACATCAAATATAGAAAGTACAAAGCAGATGCTGTATGATAACTGTCAGGGTACATACCCTCTAATCCCATTATAAAATCCTTTGAGGCTATAATCCTATCATTTTGAGGTAATCATTTGAAAAAAGCTATACCTGGTACTGTTATAACACTGAAATTTCAAATAAAAGCAAAAATTAAGGAAAGGCTAACAACACATAGAAAAGAATCAAACAGTAGGGAAAAATGGGAGTGCTGCACATCCCCCACAAAAGTAATTTCAGTAGCACATGACCTGCAACCAAAATGTCATTCTTAGAAGAACATGCAGATAAAAAAAGAAAGAACCATGACAAATAAAAATAAGACATTTTGCCAGAAACAAAAGTGCTCAAAGCATAGGGACAACAGGTATAGAATAAGAGTGTATGCTGGTAGAATTATTTACTGTTTAATTAATAACTGAGAACCTAGACCTGGAACAAAGCTAAAAAAAACTTACATTCTACTCTAGACATATTGAACAATCCCTTATCAAAAAACCCTAAATTTCATATTTAATATGGAAACCCAGTTTTAAAAACATTTGAAAATGAACAGGCCTACTTTTAAATATATGCTTCTGTTACAATTCCACATACCCTCTCTAGGGTTGTGATCAAAACATTAATTTTTAGATTAATTTCAGCAGCAGAAGAAATACACATGCTGAAGTTAAATGAGGCAAAACAATAACAGATGTTCCAAGATGCCAGGCATACGAAGGAATATAAAGGTGAGAGAGGGACCATGAAGATGTGGAAATTACCAAAAGCTAGGAAGGAAATAAAATAAAGCAAGGTATGGAAGCAGTACAGAATATGGAGAAAAAAAAATTGGAAACAAGAAACTTAAAAGTTAAGCATGATGGCAACTAATAGGCTTCTGTGGGTTGATGGTAAATGTCATACCCCTACAAGTATCATTTGCTATGCAATAATAATTGTTGGTCCCAGAATGCAGGCAAATGCTAACCCACTTACTGAAACATTAAATGTTTCAGACTGAATGAAACTTAGAGCAGATAATTTGCACCAGCTTGAAGGAAGACACAGAGACTAGAGCCTGAGGAAGGCATTCAGTCTCCATGAACTGGCCAAGAATGGTAGTTGCACATTTGTTAAGTGATTGCAGTAAATGCCAGTTTTCTTTCCCAAGTGTGGAAAGTTTGTTTTAAACCTGGAACCCAATAACTGAAACAAAATTTGCTGCAAGACAATGACTGTGAAATGCTTATATCTAAGCATTGTTTAGATATAAGTAGTGTTGCTACTTCTGTAGCAGCCACTAAGTTTAGACTAGGATCTACTGAAATTCACTGGACACCTCCTCACTTTTATATGTCTTTTATCCTATTTTCTGTGGCATGTCAGCCTCAGGTCTATTCTGTTCTTGCCTCTGAAATTTTCTTACAATCCTTGGAAAGCAGCATACTTCTCTAGAAAGCCAGCGTACCCGTACATGTCTCTTTTATGACTAGGCTCTTAAATACAAAAATAGCAAGGACTGTTAACAGCATCTGCCAATCATTCAGGGATAACATACTGCACATAAAAAAGAGGAAATTTCAGTGGGAATATGTTCTGAGAGTCAGGAAATGCAATTTTTAGCAAGAGAGAAATATAATTTTCTACTGTACTAGTATCTGGTGCCAAACTTGGCATTTGCTTAGAATGTGTTGAAGTGTGACAAACTGTCTTATGGAAACAGCCACACATACAAGACGTTCAGTAATTACAACATGTGAAGTATGCTTAGAAATTTCTGATTAATAATCACATTAGTGTGTTACTTTTTTTTTTCAAAGCCAATTTGCCAGCATTGTTATAGCACTCATTGTACATTGTTGAATGCTGATTGCTGAGTTAATCCATATCACAGAAACCTGGCATCTGAAACACCCTGACAACGGCTGCACCAATACCCATTAACCAGCTTGCACGTGCAGTTTGCTGTAACAAGCAAGACACACTTCAAGGTCATCACTATTGCAAGTACTGAAGCCATATAGAAGAAATAAAAAATAATGTTTCAAAAGCAATGAAGAATGGAATGCATAATATATTTAAATGTAAGCAAAGGTTTACTCTGAAAGTACATTAAAGTAGTTCATATTGTTAAATACTGTGCTTAGCTTAATTCATGAATAAATATCTCTCTTATTATCAGCTGTGGGTGTCTGAGTTATTGAGAAAGTTTAGTTTGGCATTTCTAACCTTAAGGAAGTTTAGATATGGTAGCTGATACTTCTACCAGAGAAGCAAGTAGGTATACAAGATCCGCATGACTATATTTGCCCATATAAATGTAGGGCATATAAGCCAGCTGCATCACCACACTTGGCATGGTGGACACAAAGCATATTCAGACTGTGCCAAGCAGTATTAGGTACCGTGCCAGTTTGTGTCCTGGCTGCTTGAAATGTTACTTCGAAGTGGACTACAACCATCTTTGCTTCTAGCAGAACAGACATAAAATCATGGAATCATAGAATGGTTAAGATTCCAAATCCCCTGCCATGGGCATGGACGTCTCACACTAGATCGTCACTGAAGGCTCTGTCCAATGTGGCTTGAAATGTTAATTTCTGGTTTGCTTAGAAATAAAGAAACAGTAACCCAAATGCTATACAGTGTTGTTTACAGCAAGAAACTGCAAGAAACTACTCATTAAATACAAATGTTCATTGAAACCAGGCAGATCCCTCTAGATCGTTATCCTATTGTCTTCATCAAAGACAAAGGTACAAACCTAAACCTTTGTCAAAGACAAAACCTAAAAAGTATTTGCAGTTTCCCGTATCACTCATAGGTAAATATTTTGAAACTAGAACAGATATTTTGGGCACAGCTCTTTTTCTGATAAATTTTTAATAAGAATTTCTCCACGTAAGGAGGACAAGAAAAAAAAAGTTATCTTAGAGAGTTTTAATTACCTACAAACCAGCTTTTATCCAATACTAATTAAATATGTCCTGGGTTCAGCAGCAGCAGTCACTTTTTCTCCTTCTTAGTAGCTGGTGCAGCTCTGTGGTTTTGACTTTTGTGCTGGGGATAATACTGATAAAACTGATGTTTTCAGTTGCTGGTCAGAATGTTTACCCTGACCAAGGATTTTGTGAGTCTCATGCTCTGCCAGGGAGGAGGGGAAGCCGGGAGGAAGCAGGGACAGGACACCTGACCCAAACTAGCCAAAGAGGTATTCCATACCACAGCATGTCATGCCCAGGGATGTAACTGAGAGTTACCTGGAAGGGCACGCTCTCTGCTCTGTCGGGCTCATTTTCGGCAGGTGGTATCGTATTCTCTTCCCTTGTTATTTCCCTTATCATTATTATTATTGGTGGCAGCAGTAGTGATTTGTGTTATACCTTAGTTACTGGACTGTTTTTATCTCAACCCATGGGAGTTACATTTTTTCAATTCTCCTCCCCATCCGTCCGGGAGTGGGGGGAAAGTAGAAACTGCGTGGCTGACTTGCCGACTGGCTTAAACCACGGCAAACAACAGGCACTTTCATTTGGCTTCTTGAATGTTTTATTTTTTTTCCCATATAGTTAACAGTTACATCAATAACTGTCATGTTGCCCGGTTTGTATTTGATGCAACACTTTTTTTAATAAAAAGGTTACAAAATGTCTAGAGTGCTGTCTGTGAAATGGTAATACTACTGCCCTCTTGACTCTTCCAACTTTTCATCCTGTGAAATTATTTTAACTGCATTGCACATTATTATCAGTCTTATAGAGCTTTGCTTTACTTTGCCAAGAGAAATATCCAGAGGTACCGTGTTTTCTCACACAGCTGAAAAATCAGTATTCTGAGAGTAAGCACCAGACCTTACACACTGCTTCTATAGCACACACATGTTCTCTATGCCTTTTTTGATAGATAAGGAGTCCCGTAAAATTTATGGCTTAGTCTGCCCCTGAAAGCTGTTGCCGTGGGGCCTTACAGAGTTATGTCCTCAAAGATCTGCATAGCAGTTCCCATCCAGCTTTGAGAGGACAAAGTCTAGTGAGTTTTCTGCAGCTTCTCTGACCTTTTCTGTCGACTCCTTCTGTGCAAACAATTCGTCTTCTTTGGTGCTCTCTGCAAGCAGAACTCTATTGAGACAGTTGACTGGTGTCACGGATTTCCCTAGCTGGTTACCACTTTGCTCTTTCTTCTGTGCTGTCAGAGCAGAGAAATGACTGTGTGGCAGGCTAAAGATGATATTTTGTAATGAAGGGTACAAATTGAGTGGGAAAGAAAAAGATGACAGTGTGTTTGTGCATAGATTTTGGGAAGGGGAAAACCATGACTGTAACATGCAAAAGCACAATATAAGCTCTCATTTTTGTATTATGCAAATTAAATGTTTTGCTATACCCAAACTTATCCTATGAAATGGATTATTACCATCTTCGAAATATTTTTATATGTTTGTGGGTCTTGCCAGGTCTTAAAAGGATTATAAACCTGCTTTTTCAATAGAACTAGACTATCTTGTTTTAGTAGTGTGGTATTATAGCTGTTGATGAAACACGCTGCACATAACAAAGACAGAAAATCTTTAGGGAAAGTATGTTAGCTACATCAGATATAAAAGGAAATTGAATCTGGGACCAAATCAACTCTCAGTTTAAAGAGCAATAGACTGAAAGGGTCATGCCACTTCTATAGTTACTATTTTAATAAACTGGAAAAACTCAGTCTGCTTAAGGTATATATAGTCAATGTTTTTATTACATGGTAAACTATGCAAAACTTGGAATTATCTGTACATTGTTTTAAAAACAAAAAAGCCACCAACCTCTCCAAAAGAGACATCAAACAAGATGGTTAATGTAAAGAACTAATAAATCACCTGTACAGAAACAAAAAATATGTAGGTCCTTAAGGTTACTAAAAGTTAAAGATTCTGAAGACTTTTACAAGTCAAGGAGTCAGATCAATTATATAAAATTATATTGCTCTTTAGAATTAAGGGAATCTATAGTACAACTAAAATCTGCAACTCTGAATCTCAGAGTATTAACAACACTATTTGATACTCCTAACAACCCTCTTTTCTTTAGACCTTCTAAACTGTTCCCCATGCCTCCTTGCTATATCTTTTTCTAATACTAAAATTAATTTGTGCGTACATGCTATTGATATGCATATTAATAAGCATATATCTACTACCCAAATCTAATATAATATATAATCTTATAATATTAGGCACTGGCTTCTAATGATTTAGACCAGATCAGGACTCAGCAGTAAAATCACGGTAGTACATTGTATGTGCTATTTTCTGGCTTTGAACACTGGAGCTATATTACATTTCATCTCTCTTGTGTGCAGGATGACAAATATAGGTGGCAAGAACTGCAGGAGCCAAGAAGGGTCAGGATGGCAGAGCTGGCCCTCTGCCATCCTGAGGGCATCTCCAGCAGCATGGATCAGAAGGACAGTGTTGTACCGTAGCGGATCGGTAGCAGTCAGATGTGATAGCCCATCAGTCAGAGTCAGTCGCGGTGAAGCACCACTATAGCAAGGTACCATACAGTACAAGACAGGAAAAACCAGCTGTCAACACTTGCTAAGCTCAAGCATGCACTGTTAAAGGAACAAATCATTATCCATTAAATCCTCCCAGTGATGCTTAAGATTAGAAAAGCAAAACAACAACAACAACAAAAAAAATGAGCACCCACTTGAATTCAGTGTTTTAACCATCGACATTTTGCAGAGAAATCAAAGCAGTTTTCAAGCTGATGCAAAATGCAAATAAACTTCCTACATATAACTCATGTATATGGGAATTTATAAGATCATATCTATTCTTTGAACAATATGTCCAAATTAGACAAAGCCTAGGAAAACACTGTTGCTCAAACTGAGCAAATATTGTTGCTCAAAGTAAGAAACAGAAACCTTAAACTGCTGGACATTCACATGCATAAACATACAGCTAATGTGTCTGCAAGCTAATGGTAAATCATAGAAGATATATTTCAAAACCGCTTTTAGCAAGAGTAGAATTGCAGATAAAATACGAGGTCAGACACCAGCAATTCCTCTTTCCAAGCCTACAACCACTGAGACAGGTATATATTTTCTTCAGTGAAACTACATTAAGGTGTCTTTGCCAGCACTCCTTCACTTCCACTTCTCTCTATGCTTCAGAGTACTATACACAGTTTGCCCAGCACAGCAGCTTGTAGGGCACTCTTTAAACACAGCCACTAAAACAGTTTTGTTGAACTCACACACACACATATACACAGAAAGATACTACCAAAACCACATATATTTAATTTGGTTACCTTCAGTGACTTGGTTTGCAGCACAGTCCCACAAACAGCTACATGGGAAAAACACAGAGGGACGGAAAGCTCCAATTGTGGCAGGAGGTATAACCCTGAGTTAGAGTCAGGTTCTTTTTCTTTTTTAATAGTTTTTTAACCCAGGTTTATCACCAAATAAAATACAGTGTATAATTACATTTTTGGAAATATATGCTTGTAATCATGTAATACTTAATTAGATATACTAGAAAAAAAGTCCACCCAATCTGTTGTCCTAAGAAGTGGAACATCAGGTGCTTGAAGAGTAATGGATTCAAATAACTCCTTTTCCTTCCCCTCTTCCATGCTTTGTTTGCCAACCTCTTCAGTATTTTATATAGAAAATGCATTATTATTATCTTTTGTAATATTTCCAACACTGAATCTTTAAACGCTTATACGTTTGTTTAACATTATGTGCTGAGAAAAAAACTTGTTAATATCCATGTCATTACCTAGAAGCTAAAATACAACCGTTAGAAAATCTTGTCAGCAAGGCATTTATAAGTGCATCTTCAATCTGTGGGATGAGACATCAACCCCTGGACAGTTAACCTTCAAGAAAGGACCAGAGCAATGTGTATTTTTCTGCTGTGAGTTAAGGAAGATTCCCTGATAAAAGCGCATATGCAGTTGGAAAGCCTGCTCTGGAAATCCTTGTGCAGCATGCTCACTGTAGGTGATGCCATCTTACATCATACTTCTGCTCCCAAGCTGCAGATCCTACTCACAAGTGTTAAAAGTGAATCAAATTCTGTCAATTTTGATATTTTTATTTTTTTCAAACATTTCAGCAGAAAATGAGAAATAAAGGCAAGCTGAAAGAGTGAATCACATTTAAAGTAGCATCATCAACTAGATCTTCAAGCACATTTATTTACACACCAGCCAGACTCTTATTGCTATCCCCAGCTGCTTGGCCTTGTCTAGCAATCACAGGATTACAGAAACAGCATGTCTCATCTCATTTCATCCACCAGATATAAACAAAATAACACTGTTCATGACCTGAATCTGCAGCTGTACTAAGAAGTGTGGCCAAGCTGAAATGGAAAGCATAAACAGAAAAACAAGTTTATAAATAAATAAAACTTAACATTTTCAGAACTTTATGGATATATTAAATATCCACTGAATCATGGAAGTGTTAATGATAAGCTCAATTATTTTCTTAATTTTTTCACCACTATTTTCTTAAAAATAATTCCATGTAACAATGACAGACAATTTCAGAAATATTTTATATGGAAATACATGATACTTACCTTCAGTGCTGATCTTTTTTTGCTAGCTATATATTACTGTTAAAGTTTAATCTATTAAAGAAACAGAAGTGGATTACCATTATCTTGGAACTCTGATACCATAAAGTATTTTAAATTGTTCAAATATTTTTATCCATATGTGCTGTTACAAACGTTTTATGTGGCTTACTAAGGCAATCCTTCTAGAAGTAAGATATTAAATAAATTATTATAATTGCACCTCTTTCTTGAAAAGCATTTTTACAGTCTATGTAAATATTGACATTAGATATCTGCTATATCGGTCATCCTCAATTACAGCAAAAATTGTTAGAGATGTAAGTTATGTGAAAGAAAACTAATTAAGTATGTTTTACCTAGAAAGTGAAAATTCACTTCTATCTCTTAAAAGACAATTGGATAATTTAGAGAAAATTAATTAGAAAATGGAGAGCAAGAACTGATAAAACTCCCTTTACTGACAGGAAATTCTTAACATAACCAGATTTCATTTTAAGCTTGAACAACTTTTCCTGGTACTTTCTCAGCATACTTACTTTTGATGTTTTTGATCTTTTTGACAGAGTAAATGCTTTTTTCTAATCGATAAATGAACACACATACCACATTTCATAATATATGTAATTTTAAAGTACAAGTTTACTTACATTTAAAACTATATAAATCCAATTTTCATGTGTAGCTTCAGCTGTTTAACATATATTCATAATCAAAAATAAAAATACATTATGGATTTATGTTATTCTCTTTAAGATACTTGAATGAAATATTTCCTTCTTAGACACAATACATTTATTCATACAGTATCAGCTACAGTTAAGCAGCTGGTGTGTAAATACAACTATCTAATTTTGTTTTATGCTCTGTACAGCTATTTACATTCTAATTCTAATTAAAAATGTAAATGAAATTCTTTTTAGCCCCTCTCTTCACTCTCTCACCATCTTCAGAACAAGACCAAATGCTCCTGTCTGTCATACTAGAAGATAATAAGCAAATCACTGTCAGATTTCTATTTCTTTAAACTTCTAAAAGGTACAGTATTATAATAAATTCAGTGAAATACTCCCCATTTCTAATGAATCGCACCTTCCTGAAACTCGATGTTTAAAGGAAGAGAACAGAAGCATTTCTGTATAAGCATGTCATGGTCCCTTAGATTTTTCCTGTCACTTTCTCATCCTCTATTTTTTCTTTTCTCTTTAATTTAACCGACACTGACTTGCCTTCAAAAATAAATTAACACCAACTGGAGGTATCCAACTGCAGTTTTTAATCTTACAATCACCATTTTCTGTCAAAATTATCATAAATTATTATGTCAAAGGTTCTTTAATGACTTCTTTGCCTCGGTCTTCACTGGCAATGGCTCTGACCACACCACCCAAGTCTTGGAAGGCGAACACAGGGACTGTGAGAATGAAGACCCTAGGCCCACTGTAGGAGAGGATCTGGTTCAAGACCATCTTAAAAACCTAAACGTACACAAGTCCATGGGACCTGATGACATCCATCCACGGGTCCTGAAGGAGCTGGCGAATGAAGTTGCTAAGCCACTGGCCATCATATTTGAAAGATCATGGCAGTCAGGTGAAGTTCCCAATGACTGGAAAAAGGGAAATATAGCCCCCATTTTCAAGAAGGGGAAAATGGATGACCCAGGGAATTACAGACCAGTCAGTCTCACCTCTGTGCCTGGCAAAATCTTGGAGCAGATTCTCCTGGAAGGCATGCTAAGGCACATGAAAAACAAGGAGGTGGTTGGTGACATCCAGCATGGCTTCACTAAGGGGAAATCCTGCCTGACCAATTTGGTGGCCTTTTACGATGGGGCTACGGAACTGATGGACAGGGGCAGAGCAGCTGACATCATCTACCTGGACTTGTGCAAAGCGTTCGACACTGTCCCACACGACATCCTTGTCTCTAAATTGGAGAGACATCAATTTGATGGGTGGACAACTCGGTGGATAAAGAACTGGCTGGATAGCCGCACGTGAAGAGTTGTGGTCAATGGCTTGATGTCCGGCTGGAGACCGGTAACGAGTGGTGTCCCTCAGGGATCGGTGTTGGGACCGGTCTTGTTCAACATCTTTGTCGGTGACATGGACAGTGGGATTGAGTGTGCCCTCAGCAAGTTTGCTGATGACACTAAGCTGTGCGGTTCGGTTGATACGCCGGAGGGAAGGGATGCCATCCAGAGGGACCTCGACACGCTTGTGAGGTGGGCTGATGCCAACCTTATGAAGTTTAACCATGCTAAGTGCAAGGTCCTACACCTGGGTGGGAGCAATCCCAGGCACAGCTACAGGTTGGGCAGAGAAGAGATTCAGAGCAGCCCTGCAGAGAAGGACTTGGGGGTGTTGGTCGATGAAAAAATGAACATGAGCCGGCTTCAGTGTGTGCTCGCAGCCCAGAAAGCCAACCGTATCCTGGGCTGCATCAAGAGGAGTGTGACTAGCAGGTCAAAGGAGGAGATCCTGCCCCTCTACTCTGCTCTTGCAAGACCTCACTTGGAGTATTGTGTGCAGTTCTGGTGTCCTCAACATCAAAAGGACATGGAACTGCTAGAATAAGTCCAGAGGAAGGCCACGAGGATGATCAGGGGAGTGGAGAATCTCCCGTATGAAGGGAGGCTGAGAAAGTTGGGGCTGTTCAGCCTGGAGAAGAGAAGGCTGCGTGAAGACCTCATAGCAGCCTTCCAGTATCTGAAGGAGGCCTACAAGGATGCTGGGGAGGAGCTATTTGTCAGGGACTGTAGTGACAGGACAAGGGGTAACGGGTTGAAACTTAAACAGGGGAAGTTTAGATTGGATCTAAGGAAGAAATTCTTTACTGAGAGGGTGGTGAGGCACTGGAATGAGTTGCCCAGGGAAACTGTGAATACTCCATCCTTGGCGGTGTTCAAGGCCAGGTTGGATGAGGCTTTGGGTGACATGGTTTAGTGTGGGGTGTCCCTGCCCATGGCAGGGGGGTTGGAACTAGATGATCTTAAGGTCCTTTCCAACCCTAACTATTCTATGATTCTATGATTCTATGAAAATAGAGACTAGGGGATTGCTTCCACATAAAGCATAGGTAGTAGACAAATAATTTGAGTATTCTTGCAAGAACATAGCCTTGATGCAATGATGACACTTGACTGTGCATATTTTCAATACAAAACAGACCTCAGTTCACCAGGTCCTTACGCATGCAGTTAAGGCACCTTCACTTATCTTACTGCTTGCTAATTAAGTATGTGATTAAGTAGTTCACTAACTAGAGCCAAGGATCGCAGCTGGAAAGTTGCACATAACAGGCAGAAATGAAACTAAGTATTTTCATAAAATAAAGCTGATTCGTTTATGCTTTTGGCTGTTTCACCAACTACTCCACGTTCTCTTCACAATATATAGGGCACATCAGTTTGTTTTTTATTCACTAAATGAAAAAATTTTGTACAGAATATATCAGGAAATGCCATGAAAATAAGGATGTCATTTTAAATTAACAACATTTTCTTTCAAAATCTTGTCCAGGTTCATTACAACTTTTACCAGATTTCACCTGAAAGCTCAAATCTAACTCAAAATATATTTGCAACACTGAATTGTCTCTATGTAAGTAAGTAAGTAAATTCTCTCTAAGTAAGTTTTACATAGCAGGAGAATCAGTCAGTCATACAAGAAAATATGTAACTGAAAAGATAGAACCATTTTTCAATCAAAACTTCAGCTGTATCAGCATTAGAATGTATTGATATAGTGTTGTTTCTAACAGTTTTTTGAACACATGGATGGTTCTAAGTACATGACAGGAAATCAGTGACATTTTTTGACCTATAAAAACCCAAACTCTTTTATATCTCTTTTGCTTTAGATTCATAGAAAATTATTTTAAAATAATAATAAAATTTTTAAATAAAAAACCCCCACATTTTGGTTGATTTAATATTATCGCATCTTCCACATGAGAGCAAATAGAGACACATTCACATTTTAGCAATTATTTAAAACAAAGGTTTTTGAAATCTCAAAATCTTTATCTTATTAATTTTTACTAAACTGCTTTTCACAGGTGCCAAATTCAGTCTTTCAGGATGCTTAATCACTCTTTTGTGGAGTGATTTTGTGGAGTGATTAGCCACTTTTTGTGGAGCTTTCTGGTAAATTTCTGCAAGTTGTGGAAATTTTCATGTAGCATCCTTTTAATTTCTTCTATTTCAAGGCATCTCATTACAGGAAGATTTTCTGGTATTACAAGGGATGACCTGCCTGGCAACTTCTCTGTAAACATTTTTCAAGGTTTCTGATCTAATTTTTTCATGGCTCCTAAAACATCTGTCATAAGTGATTAAAAAGTGTAAGAATTCATAAAGCTCTTTGAGAAAAAAAAAAAATAAACCAGTTCCAATAAAATGAGAATTACTTGAACTTGATGAGAGTTTTTTGATGCTTAAAAAAGTGAAGGTCACTTTTTCTTTGTTTTTTTTTTTTTTTTTTTCCTTTACATAAGATTTCATTTGTGTTTCCCACTATAATTTCAGATCCAAGTGGAATAGAAGTATCAAATATAATTATAAAATGTTACTACGGTATCTCTGATCTCTGAGAAAGAAAGCCCCAGAAATTTCATTAACCTCTCTGTTCTTGTGAGATTTAAAATGCACATCAAGAGATGTCGATAGTTTGGATGATCATCTTGTTCTCAAGGTGATATTTGAACTGAAGTTACAACCATTTTGAAGATTATTTTTCATAACGTGCAACATGAAAAAAAATCCATTCGGCAAGGTAAATCAAAGTTAGAATTAATTTGAGATCTGTGGGGCTGAATGCTCTTTGTTATTTGCACATTTTTCTACAGGACATTCTCTTTTGAGGAAAAAATATGTGTTTATGACACTGAAAAAACAAGTTAATGAGCAAACCGATGTTCAAAAGTTGGAAGGAAAGCCGAGGGGATATCTGACTAAAGCTGTTCTGAAGGTATATATTGGCCCTATATTTTGTAACATCACTATTAACCAAAGGGATTCTTTGGAGATTTTATGTGTGTATTTTCATAGCAGTTGCTTTCCAGCAAGTCTGTTTCAGTCTTTTGGAAAAAAAGGGGGAAAAAAAATAAGTGAATGCAATATCCCAGTTCCTCTTGAAAAGCTAGGGTTTGCAAAACCAAGCTTGCTTCTAAATTGACCCCTAGAACATATTTTAACATGGATAATCTTATTATGCATGGGAAATAAATAACCCTTTTATGCATGGGGAAATAGTTATTATGGAGGGGCTAATGGGGTCCAACTGTCAAAGAAAAGAAAAAACGTCTTTGGTCATAGGCTTGCAAAGCTGGAGAAGGGGGCTTTAAACTAAAATTGGTGGGGGAGTGGAGCCTCAATCCATCTCAGGCCTACCAGTTTGACGCTGGTGCCAACAAGAGACGGCTAGAGCCTAGAGAGGGGTTGCAGGTCAGCAGGGAAGCACCTGAAAAACAGCACAAAGGAATTTCAGCCACTCCAGCCATTCAGTCAGCTTCATCACAGGATCAATTTAAATGACTCTATACAACCCCAAATAGCGTGGAGAATAAATAAGAGCAGTTAGAGATGTACACATGCCTGCAGGTCTGTGATCTTACCGGCATCAGAGAGATGTGGTGAGATGACTCTTATGATTAGTGTTGGACTGGAATGATACAGGTTCTTCAGGAAGGACAGAGAGAGAAGAAGAGAAGGGGTGTCACCCTCTGTGTTAATGACCAGCTGCTGTGCATGGAGCTTTGCCTGGGAAAGGATGGGTCAGGATTAAAGGGAGGGCAGGGGCAGGTAATGCTATAGTGGGAGCCTGCTACAGGCCACCCAGCTAGGAAGGCAGAGTAGATGAGGCGTTTTTTACACAGATAAGAACAGAATCTCATTCACAATCCCTGGTCCACATGGGGGACTTCAATAAACATATGCTGGACATATTGCACTTAACAGCAAAGCATAAGCAATCCAGGAGGTTCTTGGAATGTGTTGATGATGTCTTCTAAGTGACAGGATCCAGCTAGGAGAGGTGCTAGAAGGTCCCTTAGGGTAAAGAGGAGGGCACACTGTAAGGTCTCTATGCTGGCCTAGACTGGACTTTAGGAGAGCAGATTTTAGCCTCTTGAGGAACCTGCTTAATAGAGTACCATGGAATAAGAGTCTGAAAGGAAAAGAGGCCAAAGAAAGCTGGTTAATACTCAAGGATCACCTCCTCCAAGATCAGCAGACATGCTTCCTCATATCTAAAGGTATCCTCATCTTATTCTTGCTATTATAGCAAGAAAAGAGTTTATTTCCTCCTCTTCCTACACTTCATTCTATAGTTTATAATTCTTTCTCATATCTAAAGGTATCCTCTCTTTGATACTCTGCAAAACATTAATTTAAGAGACACTTGCAGCACTTAAATCATTGATCCATGCTTGCTGGCTGCATGCATGCTACTGTCCTCACCCTATATACACTCCCCTATGAAAAACTGCAAGTAAATATACAACACCAAAGTCACTAGCAGCCATGCCATGACAGATTAAGTTCTGTACTACTTTTAGCACAATATATTAAGTCAATGTAGACTTTTAGCTATGAAGTACACAGAACTGTCAAGGTAATACAAACAAACATGAGCCTAGCTCGTACTACTTCATGCACTACTTCTGAATTCTGGGGCATGAATTAGCAGGGCTCATTTGGAGAGCTTTAAACTAGATTCGAAGGGGGATGGGGTTGTAACTGGGCTTGCCCCAGTGGGGCAGCACTCTAGGATTGATGAAGACTGGGAGGCCTCCTATAATCCTAGGGTGAAATCGGTGAGCTCAGCTCCCTCCTTGAAATGCCTGTACACCAATGCGTGCAGCATGGGAAATAAGCAGGAGGAGTTGGAGACCTGTGTTAAGTCAGGAGATTATGATCTGGTGGCAATTACAGAGACGTGGTGGGACAGCTCACATGACTGGAATATACTCATGGAGGGCTATGTCCTTTTCAGGAAAGACAGGCCAGCCAGGCGGGGTGGTGGGGTTGCTCTTTATGTGCGAGAGCAGCTGCAATGTACTGAGCTCTGTCCAGGAACAGGGGATGAACGAGTTGAGAGTCTGTGGGTGAGAATTAAGGGGCAGGCTGGCAGGGGCGATACTTTTGTGGGTGTCTGTTACAGGCCACCAGATCAGGGTGAGGAAGTTGACGAGGCCTTCTACAAGCAGCTGAGAGCGGCCTCACAGTCACAGGACGTGGTCGTCGTGGGGGATTTTAATTTCCCTGATGTTTGCTGGAAGGACTACTCAGCAACCCAGGCACAGTCCAGGAGGTTCCTCCAGTGTATGGATGATAACTTCCTCATGCAAATGGTGGATCAGCCAACCAGGAGAGGAGCGCTGCTGGATCTCATCCTCACTAACAAGGAGGGTCTGGTCAAAGCAGTAAGGGTTGAGGGCTGCCTTGGTTGCAGCGACCACGAGATGGTGGAATTCAAGATCTTGTGTGGTAGGTCCAGTAGAATAGCAAGTAGAATTGCAACCCTGGACTTCAGCAGGGCAAACTTTGGCCTTTTCAAGCAATTGCTAGGGGAAGTCCCATGGGCAAGGCTGCTTGAAGGTAAAGGGGCCCAAGATAGTTGGTTGGCATTCAAGGATTGCTTATTCCAAGCTCAAGAGCTGAGCATCCCGACACGTAGGAAGTCAAGGAAGAGGGCCAGGAGACCTGCGTGGCTGAATAAGGAACTGCTGGGTATGCTCAAGTGGAAGAGGAGAGTTTACAGGTCATGGAAGGAGGGGCTGGCCACTTGGGAGGAATATAAGGCTGCTGCTAGAGGATGTAGGAAGGCAGCTAGGATGGCTAAGGCCTCCTTAGAATTAAATCTGGCCAGAGGGGTCAAGGACAACAGAAAGAGATTTTTCAAATACATAGCTGATAAAACTAACACCAGAGGCAAGGTAGGCCCACTGGTGAATGGGATGGGTGCCCTGGTGACAGAAGATACAGAGATGGCAGAGTTATTGAATGCCTTCTTTGTCTCTGTCTACTCTGCCGGTGGCAGTCCTGAAGAACCCTGTACTCCTGAGACCTCAGATGAAGTCAGGTCACTGGAGCGGTTTGCCTTAGTCCATGAGGAATGGGTTAGAGACCAGTTGAGCAATCTGGACATCCATAAATCCATGGGTCCAGATGGGATGCACCCGCAGGTGCTGAGGGAACTGGCGGAAGTCATTGCTAGACCACTCTCCATCATCTTTACCAAGTCTTGGGAAATGGGAGAGGTGCCTGAGGACTGGAGGAAAGCAAATGTCACTCCAGTCTTCAAAAAAGGCAAGAAGGAGGACCCGGGTAACTATAGACCGGTCAGCCTCACCTCCATCCCTGGGAAAGTGATGGAACACCTTATCCTTGATGCCATCTTAAGGCATGTCAAGGATAAGAGGGTTATGAGGGGCAGTCAACATGGCTTTACCAAGGGGAAGTCATGCTTGACCAACCTCATAGCCTTTTATGAGGAAATAACACGGTGGGTGGATGGATGATGGCAGAGCGGTGGATGTGGTCTACCTTGACTTCAGCAAAGCATTTGACACAGTCTCCCACAGCATCCTCATAGCTAAATTGAGGAAATGTGGCCTGGATGATCAGGTAGTGAGATGGACTGCGAACTGGCTGAAGGAGAGAAGCCAGAGAGTTGTAGTCTATGGGGCGGAGTCCAGTTGGAGGCCTGTATCTAGTGGAGTGCCTCAAGGGTCAGTACTGGGACCAGTATTATTTAATATATTCATCAATGATTTAGATGAGGGAATTGAGTGTACTGTCAGCAAGTTTGCTGATGACACTAAGCTGGGAGGAGTGGCTGACACGCCAGAAGGCTGTGCTGCCATCCAGCGAGACCTGGACAGGCTGGAGAGTTGGGCAGGGAGAAACTTTATGAAATATAACAAGGGAAAGTGTAGAGTCCTGCATCTGGGCAGGAACAACCCCAGGTTCCAGTATAGGTTGGGGAATGACCTGTTAGAGAGCAGGGTAGGGGAGAGGGACCTGGGGGTCCTAGTGGACAGCAGGATGACCATGAGCCAACACTGTGCCCTTGTGGCCAAGAAGGCCAATGGCATCCTGGGGTGTATTAGAAGGGGGGTGGTCAGTAGGTCGAGAGAGGTCCTCCTTCCCCTCTACTCTGCCCTGGTGAGACCGCATCTGGAATATTGTGTCCAGTTCTGGGCCCCTCAGTTCAAGAAGGACAGGGACCTGCTGGAGAGAGTCCAGCGCAGGGCGACTAAGATGATTAAGGGAGTGGAGCATCTCCCTTATGAGGAAAGGCTGAGGGAGCTGGGTCTCTATAATTTGGAGAAGAGGAGACTGAGGGGGGACCTTATTAGTGTATATAAATATATAAAGGGGGAGTGTCATGAGGATGGAGCCAGGCTCTTCTCAATGGCAAACTATGATAAGACAAGGGGTAATGGGTATAAACTGGAACACAAGAGGTTCCACTTAAACTTGAGAAGAAACTTCTTCTCAGTGAGGGTGACAGAACACTGGAACAGGCTGCCCAGGGAGGTTGTGGAGTCTCCTTCTCTGGAGACATACAAAACCCGCCTGGACACATTCCTGTGTAATCTTATCTAGGTGTTCCTGCTCTGGCAGGGGGATTGGACTAGATGATCTTTTGAGGTCCCTTCCAATCTCTAACATACTGTGATACTGTGAATTTGGACCAGCTTTCTCGGTCTCTTTTACATTAATAAGATACATACTGGGGTTTTCTTATGTAGTGTGTAATATCTGTTTGTTTTAATCATACAAAGAGTGGGAGGAAAATGTTGTAATTCCAATTGTTTACTCTATATGAGGCTTGATTCTTCTATAATTAATCCTCTAGGTAGCCATGAAATCAGAGAATAGCACTGCTTCGGTATAAAGAAAAAAATAAATCTATTGTATTTTAAGAAAACTTGTCAAACAAGCAATACTTTTGGGAGTTAATAGGGCTTCTATTTGCTTTTTAGGCAAATATTTTGAGCTAATTATTAAGATCCAGAGGTTGTTAAAGAAAGGTGATGGAACTTTGCAGAGGGATAAGAAAGGTAAACAAACAGTGGGGGATAAAAGAATTAAAAAAAAAAAAAGAGATATTTTTTTAAAACTTGCAGATAAGAGTTTTAAGATATCTGGAATGGCAGAGTTAAAAGATCAAAAATTATTAGTAAAACAAACATACAATATACTTGAAAGATGTTTGAGACAAAGCTGCTAGAAAGAGCTGTAAGACAACACTGGCAGCAACACAGAACATCTGAATGAATGAAACCCATGCTGTGTGATACAGAATTCTCTTCTGGTGCTGAAATGAAGAATAAAACAAACCAAAAGAATATAACCCCAGAGCAGCAGATAACAAAAGAATAAGATACTGTTCATTGTCTGGAATTGTTATTTTAATATTCTTGTGCATTGGGGAATTAAATTATTATCACAGATAGTGAAGATAAGTAATCTCTATCTACCCAGACTTGGAAATGGTCAGATTTACTAGTGACATTTGCTAATGATGGCTTTAAATGCTGGAATGCAGTGCTAGAAGTAACTATCTGTAATAATAATAATTTTACCTAAACACAATTGTACTTTAATGCTTGTTTAATTGTGAAATGAAATTAAAACCACGGCATCACCAAAGTGAAAAGAAACTAAAAATACAGTCTAATTGTTACCTACTAACAGATGGAAACAAGCCTTATAAAGGAGATGTTCTCAAGTGGGGAATGAGGAAAAAAAACCACCTTAAAATCTTTTTCAGTAGCAAATGTCTTATCGAGAATTCTCTGAATATTTCATAGATGAAAATTACAAATTTTTATGAATGATGAATAAGTATACAGACAAGCCAAAACAGCATTGTTAATTCCCATAAACATGGCAATCAGAGAAAATGGAATTGAAGGACTGGAACTGAAAAGATTTAGGATGCCAAAGAAGCCCTCAGGTTTCTATTTTTTATGAGTTTCTGCCTGGAACATGATAGTTTTCCTGCATACCTCTCTATTTCTTTGGCCATTTCATTCATTCTTTAAACTGACATGTGCATGAAAGACTTCACTGTCATTCATATGATTTGGTGAAGAAGCACAGCCATTTTCATCTTGTTTGTTATCTGATGCCATGGATGTCTCCCTGCTTTTGCAATGCACGAGTCCCTGTGAAAAAAAAACAATAACAAATCATACCCCTGATCTTAGAATGAACTTAAATACACCTTAGAAAGATTTTTCTCTAGTGCAAGTCCTATCCTCTTTCTGACCTCACCTACAGCAACCTAATTCCTTTCTCACACTGGTGACAGATAAAAAAAGTTAGAAATAGATGATAGCTATAGGGTTTTTTTTCGTCAGACTTTGATTAGTATCTTGTCAATGTTTTAACTATATGCTTTCACACATCTCTTTGCCCTAGGAATAGAGAAAATCTGTAATCTCTTTGGAAGCAAAACCAATGTTTTAATAGGAAAATTTGTAATTCTGATATTGGAAGCACAATAAAGTTGATTTTTCTCTAGATCAGTCAAGCTTTAAAAAGGTAAAGTAATGCTATATACAAAAATAGAAATCAGTGAAGAAAAAAACACCAGTCAAAAATCTTTTTGAAGTTGTATAACACAGTTTCTGAATAAAGAATTATTTTTATTTCAAATAAGAAAACAAATTTGTTTGCCACCAGGACTGCATAGGAAATCTAGGCAAAGTCAAAAGAATATATTCTCTCTGAAGGATACCCAACTCAAAAGGGCAAACAAAGGTTGAGCAAAAGGCATTATCTTAAAATAAATACATTAAGAAAACTAAGTGCATTTTTTCTGTAGCCAATACTAACCCAGGAGAATTTCTGAAATGTTCTGATTGTACAGAGATCATTAACTCCTCTAACAACTGTCTGACATCTACTGGATAAAACTAACCACAAATTTGAGTTACATTTTTGTCAAAAGTTTGTATTCTCAAATCATAACCAGAAAAACTGCCCAAAACCTGATTTTCTCTTTCCTTTATTTTCCATTTCTGCAGAACCACGATGTTAATTGATTCAGATTTTTTCAGCCAACATCTTCATATACAATATGTATAAATGTATTTGTGTATGCATTTGATGAATTAGCACATAGACAAAAGAAGGAAACAAATAAAAAAATTAATGTAGAATTTTCATTAATAGAGTAATGAGATGCCAGTTGTTGAATGATTTCATTATGAATACAGAAAAAATAATTAAAAAATAAATTACAAAGTCTTTTTTGCACAAAGTTATGATATCAGTTTTCAAAGCTGACCGTCAACAACTGGAGGTTCTGTATGCTGAATGACTGAGAAATAAAACAGCAAATAAAATTCAGGGATGATACATTTTAATACATAAGAGAAAAAAAAACAATCTCTGTTAACGTGCGCCTAGGTAGATTCCCTGACAAGAGAATCTCCTGTCACAGACAGAAGATCTCTTAGATTCTCCTTCCAGAGATCTTGTATCACAGACAAGCAATCTCTGGAAACATATTCAAAAAATTAAGTGAAATATAAGAACTTAGCAGGAAAGATCAGGAAAATATAGGATACCATAATATGCCACTGTCTTGAATACTACATGCAGTTATTATCTCAGTATAAAAAAGAAACAGAGATAGAAAAATAATAGAGAGAGCCAAAAAGGACTGTCAGAAATATGGAACAACTCCATAGAAGGAAGAAGCAAATAAAATTTAAGATTTATTTTTTTTTTTTAAGAGATGAGAAAGGAAATGACATAGGTCTCCCAAATCATGAATCATTAGAATATATGTAAGAGATGCTTTGCTTTGACTTTACTCTGATCACATCGTGTGATGTCACCTGAGTCATTGGTTTTCTACCATATGGCTTCAGTCCAATCCCATTAAATCCAAACTGGAGTATTGGGTGTCATAGCCTACTTTATCATGACTCATGAGGAAGATAATCTTTATCTTCAAGTATCTTCTTATCAGAACTCTGAATCTTCCAGAATCTTTAAAATGTTCTTTGTTGTTGTTGTTGTTTGGATTTTGGGTTATTTTGTTAGGAGTTTTTTTGGTTGTGAGTTTTGGTTCAGTTTTTTTTCAGATAGGGTAGAAATCAGAATTAAAAAAAAAACAAAAACAACCTCAAGATATGAGGAAACAGTTCTGTCTTCTGGCTCGTTTTCTTTTTGTTCATCAATAATTCCTAAAATGCTCTATTTGTTCACTTTCTTGTACTATTTTCTCCAATATCTGCCAGTGAGCAGAGAAGCACTCTAACTGATGGAGAGAAGGTTCAGTGCTGAATGAGCCTTTGATCTGGTGCAGCATATTATGCACATTCAGACAGTGAAAATGTAAATTATAACTAGCTATTTAGAATAGCTAAGATCACTGAGAAACAGTGGCACAAATAAATCCTACAAGATTATAAGGAATCCTTCACTGATTACAGAGTTGACAAAGGAGGGCTAAGCACCTACATGGAGAAATTTTCCTCCAGAAAAATTGTTTATCATGCTGACTATTTAAAAAATAATACAGCAAACTTGCAAGAAGGGAAGGTTATCATACTGGTTTACAGTTTTATCTATAAAAACATGGGTCAATAGAAGAAAGCCTGAAACAAGACAAGGTTTTTGTTAGTGTTTAATAAAGTTTATCATGCTAAGGATTCTCCAAGCTAGTATCATAAACTGATGAAACAAGTAAACAGCAAAAATTCTGGGAATTAAAAGAATCTTTTGTGCATCTCAATTCCGCTATACAAATAACTGCCTTACATCTATACAGGGAAAAGTCTAAGAGAGAACATAGGTGAGGAACAGTACGCAAAACCTTAAATATGTAAAATATATTTTGATTTTAAATTACCATTAAGAGACAGAGTGAAGAACTTCTTTATTCTTTTTGAGATGAACAGAAATTCAGGATACACAGAATTCATATGTTCATAAAAATCATGGACATATATCCATTTGGCGCATGACACGTACTTCTGAGAACCATATTTCATAGCAGAAAGCAATTATTTAGGTATAAATAGCTGAGTTGTAGTAGGGCGAATACCACTGCACTGTAACCAAATGACATTACCCAGATTTAGTATGTCAGTTGCTTTTCTTTTATTGTTATAACTCAGTTTTTCAAGATGTACAACTTTGATTTTGAATATTTAATTCTGCATGGCCTCTAAGGAAATACTATTTTATGGTCTACTGCCAAGTTTTCAAAAAACCACGAGGTAATGCTGGTCTGTTAAGATGCCACATACATTTAAGAAAACTTTACATGACAAGGCACTTTACAAAATAATAATCCAATTTACACAAGGACTTGCAACCTTCATCTACTTTCAGATTCTTTTCCAAATCTTCAGTATTCTGTATTTCTGTATCACTATAATTTCGCAGACAGGCTTGTTGAGGTCGTATGCCCTAGAAAGCTAAGGTACTTAATCTCTTTCTGTGCTATGAAGTTAAACAATGAAATTTTGGGGAAAAATTAGCATAAAATTAGACTGTCCTTAGAACCTGGTTTGCATTGTAAAGTAAGTGGAGCTGATTTACAAAAGTGTTACATACTGATTTGTAACTTGGTAGTCGTATTTGTTTTAAAAAATATGGTGATTGACATAGAGGGATAGTATTTTTTGTAATTCTCTCTGAAGACTAACTTGTTTGTTTTTCACTGGCTCAATACCACATATATAAATACATGCATTTATGTACATGTACTTATGCACATAAATTGTTTCCCTAGTTTTGCAACTCTTCAAATTCATTTCTTAATCCCTACATTGGTAAAAAAAAACACCAAACTTTACCTGATTTTCCTATCAATAAGGAGTAATTATTTAAATTATTATAATAAAAGTCCATTAAAAGCAGATGAGCAATAGCTTTTCAGGAAAGATTTAATATTTACTGGACTACACAGTTATTACTGTATACATATTATTATTTCTACACATCTTTTCTAGGAGTTGCTGAGTATGGAAGAAATTAATGTAATTTGATGTTCATCAGCATTCCTATGGAAACACAGATATTTATTACTCAACATAGTACATGCATATTTTAGCTCTTGGATGCTGTGTTCCGCTAAACCTCTAGAAATCAGCTGTCTACCCCTTTCTAAGAAAACCTAGCTTCCAACAAGCTGATCACCTGCTCCTTGACAGAAGCAGCACACTAATCAGCTTGCCATTACAAAAGTCAGCAGAGGTTATGGTGCAATTCTCTGCCATTGTTAACACCAGAATCACTGCTGGGAAAGGCAGCTCTCCAAGGTAGTCATAATGGTTAGGAAGAGGCACAACAGTTTAAGATACTGGCCAGAAAATGACCACACTGATAAATGTTTTTAACATGAAAAGACAGTTGGATTAAACCATGCCACCCAAGGCCTCATCCAACCTGGCCTTGAACACCGCCAAGGATGGAGCATTCACAACCTCCCTGGCAACCCATTCCAGTGCCTCACCACTCTCTCAGTAAAGAATTTCTTCCTTAGATCCAATCTAAACTTCCCCTGTTTAAGTTTCAACCCGTTACCCCTTGTCCTGTAACTACAGTCCCTGATGAAGAGTCCATCCCCAGCATCCTTGTAGGCCCCCTTCAGATACTGGAAGGCTGCTATGAGGTCTTCACGCAGCCTTCTCTTCTCCAGGCTGAACAGCCCCAACTTTCTCAGCCTCTCTTCATACGGGAGGTGCTCCAGTTCCCTGATCATCCTCGTGGCCCTCCTCTGGACTTGTTCCAACAGTTCCATGTCCTTTTGATGTTGAGGACACCAGAACTGCACACAATACTCCAAGTGAGGTCTCGCAAGAGCAGAGTAGAGGGGCAGGATCACCTCCTTTGACCTGCTGGTCACGCTCCTTTTGATGCAGCCCAGGATATGGTTGGCTTTCTGGGCTGCAAGCGCACACTGCCAGTTCATGTTCATTTTCTCATTGACTAAAAAAAATTATTCTTGTTTTGTACATTACACACATTATTGATAGCAATATTGGTAATAAAATATTCCTCCTTTAGCAGCAACACACAGATACCAAAACTGCCATTCTGAGCCTAGAATTTCTTCAGAAAGACAGGCAAGTTCTTATTTCCACTTTGAACATTAATAAGCAAAGACCAAGTGCATTAAGCAATTTGTATAATGTCACATGAATCAGTCACAGAATCTGGGTTTGTGACTCCTAAACATATGTTTATTCATAGCATATACATATTATTAGCTTTTGGATCTGTTGTCAGTGTCTTGAGCTTTTAAAGTATTTATCCTTTCCCTACCACTCTCCACCTCCATCTTTTATGCTGTAATCCTATCAATTTTCATTATCCTACAGTGCAACCATGTCAACTTTCAGATTAAAACTCTCTAAATACAGGATTATAAAGTAGTTATTGATGATGTAGCTTTTTTTTTCTGCTCTTTTTAGACTACTTTTTTTAATAAATATATACTTGCAATAAATGTTTATTCTCATAATTGTGGGTGTTCTTTACATTTTGCCCTATTCTGTGTTAGTATGCTTTTGAGGTACCTACTTCCAGAGATGCCTGTTTCTCAAATGCTGACCACACATTACTATAAAACTTAGAAATCTTCCAATATGCAACTCATAAAAAGTTACATCAGAGAGATATATTATTTCTCACAGGTATTTTCAGTAGAAAATTTTAAAAACAAGTGTAACTTGATGTTCATGCTTTATTTTAGTCTTTGTACTTCTAAATGAACCTGTGAGCAGTGATACCTCTCTCATACCTTAAAGTCTGAAGACAATGAAAAACTTGCAAGACCATAAAGTTCAGAATTATAATTTTTATCAAATAGAGATGAAAGAGGGTGACTATAAATCAAACATTTATTTGTGATGCTGTACATGTTTTCAGAAAAGCAAAAAGAGGTAGCAGTTACAAGGAAGTGTTTTAAATGGAAAGCAAAATATAGAACACACAAAAGCAAAGGAAACGAAACAGAAATTATTTTTTTCTTAATTAAAAAAATTGCATTAAATGGAACTAAATTTATCTTTTTAAAATTAAATTTCTGATAATAATTTTCATCAAGAGAAAACCATTAGTATAATGAAATAGCTTTTCCAGTGCATTTTTAAAAAAGAATCTCAATGAGTCACTATATTAATTATGATTGGAACAGATAAAAAGTTTCAAAATAAAGATATTAGCACTAATTATAAAAAGAGCCACTACATCTATTTTTTTAAATTATTAAAATTATATATTACATTGCCTGCCAGTTAGACTTCTAATGAAATGCTTGTCTTGCCTTTGACTTTATGGACACATATATCAGAAGCTACAATGTTTGTAAGATGGTAGCATTTGTATAATGCTATAATAATACGATCATGCTGACAACTGTTAATCATAACTCCTGTACATTCAGAACAATTTTGGGTGGTGAGGCACTTGAGTGGGTTGCCCAAGGAAATTGTGAATACCTTGGAGATGTTCAAGGCCAGACTGGACAGAGCCTTGAGTGACATGGTTTAGTGTGAGGTGTCCTGCCCATGTCAGGGGGGTTGGAACTAGATGTTCTTAAGGTCCTTTCCAACCCTAACTATTCTATGAGCCTATGATTTTATGATTCTATGAAATAGAAATGTTGTCAATAAAACAATGCAGAACTAGAAAACCTAGTATTCTTTCAGAGAATTATGAAGTCTTCAGCAGCTTCTTTAACACATCTCATATGAAGGAACACCTGAACAGAAAACAAATTCTTTGCAAATGTCTATGGGATTGCCGTGGTTTAAGCCCAGCCGGCAACCCAGAACCACGCAGCCGCTCGTTCACTCTCCCCACTTCCTCCCCCAGCTCCCAGAGGGATGGGGAGAAGAGTGGAAAGAATGTAACTCCCACGGGTTGAGATAAGAACAGTCCAGTAACTAAGGTATAACACAAAACCACTACTGCTACCACCAATAATAATAATGATAAGGGAAATAACAAGGGAAGAGAATACAACCGCTCACCACTTGCTGACCGATACCCAGCCCGACCCAAGCAGTGATCTAACCCTTCTGGGTAACTGCCCCCAGTTTATATAGTGGGCATGGCGTGCTGTGGTATGGAATACTTCTTTGGCCAGTTTGGGTCAGATGTCCTGTCTCTGCTTCCTCCCAGCTTCCCCCCCTCCCTGGCAGAGCATGAGACTCACAAAGTCCTGGGTCAGAGCAAACATGACTTAGCAACAACTAAAAACATCAGTGTTATCAGCGCTGTTCCCAGGCTGAAGGTCAAAACCACAGCACTGCACCAGCTACTAAGAAGGAGAAAAATGACTGCTACTGCTGAATCCAGGACAGGGATATGTCCTTAAGAAGTGATTTTGAATTCCATAGTAGATATTAATAAAGTGTACCAGTGTTCAGTAACTATGCTGGTTTTTGATATTACTGTACCCATCTTTACTCACCTTTTTTCTTTGTTGCATGGAAAATTTAAGATTTCTTAAAGCCTTTTATGTATTTACAGCAATTGAACTCTGAAAAAAAGAAAGGGCTATGCACTAACAGGTAGAATTCAATGCTGGAAACTAGGCTGTAGACATGGTAATTATTCTTACTAGTGGAGGAAAGATGTAGAAAAAACCCAAAAAAACCTCATGAACTAATTGAGAGAAAAGTTGAGATTTTATGACAACTTTTTTATAGCAACTGGGGACAGAATTTCACTGCATTGATTCAGTTTAGTAATTTATTTTTATTAAGATGTATTTCTTCCATGCCTCACTTTCATGCCACATTTCTTGTGGAAATAGTCTTAGCTGTGAATCTTCAAAGTATTGAAAAGTTTTCTATAATCTCATTTTCAAAGTTCTCTGTAGGTAGTGGTATTTAATACTAACACCCCAAAGGAGGACAACTGAAGTGACATTTTGAGGAAGAATCTGGAGAGACACCTGGATTGCTGTAAAAAGTAGAGCTCAAAATCAAGTTTCACGTTTAAAGCAAAACTTTATGGATAGATGCAAGCCAATCCAGATTACTTAATTTCTTTGCATAATACAAAATAATTAATTAGTATAAAATCAAAAAATTATTAGCTGCTGATATTACTAACCAGTACATCTTGTCATAATTTATAATGAAGATCCATTAGGGTTAATGATTTCTATGGAGCTCACATAACAGAGCTTATAGAATTTTTTCTTAGAAATCATTATCTATTGAAAATCATAAAGTCACTCTTCTGTTTGACATCTCCCCCAGGGAGGTGTCACTATCCGCTGTCCAAACCTCTATTCACCTCAACAGCCTCTAACAATAACTTATGGATTCTACCAGAATAAGAGGTAGAGTCACTGAGCAGACAGTGAGCCTTAGAAAGGATTAGTCTGTTACAGAACACCCTATGAGAATGCAGGAAGCAGAAAGTAGAAATCTGTATCTTATGCAGTACAGAAAAAGTTGGTAACATATTTGCCTTAACATGTTGAAATTAAATGGTCAATTTAGTTTTCAGTCTTGTTTTGAGAACAAACTTTTCTTTTGTCACCAAGTATTCAATTAAGCTGTAGGTAATAGTTTACAATGTCACATATATATACAGGCATTTGCAATGTATTTGAACAGAAATCTATTACTGTTGGGCTTCTTTTCAGATTTCTTTACACTACGGGTTGATCTAAAACATTCAAATACATTCCTTGAACTATCTACATGCTACCAATTTCACTGTGGAGAATATCACCTTGCATTTACCACTCACCTTCAGAAAATTAATTACACCTTTGACTGTTATATGAACTGCAACCTTAAAGAAATGCACTGAATCCTATATAGCATAAATGATTATTTAATGGTGATTTTGGAAACCACTTGCTGTCCTACCTCAACACTGAAATGCCTTACTATTTGGCTTTAGTCTTTTTGCATTTACGTTTCTAATCTGTGAAATAGAGATCATAAAAAATTCTAATTTAACAGTTTTGAGTGAATTTAGTTCTCTAAATTTGCATGTCAGAGACCCAAACACTATGATAGATGCATTATAATAAACAAAGATAGTAACAAGTGGTTTTGTTTCCATTGCAAACAAAATCCAGTAAGCCAGAAATCTCAGCTAGTTGGATGGGGCTATTAAACATGGCACATTAAAACACATACTATTCTGATGATTCAGAAAATATGGAACAGGTAAATTAAAAAGCATCCTATCCAGAGCTCCTTACATTGTTCTCTACTGAGAACAACATGGACCCTTTAACTTATAGCTTCCTCTAAGGTGTTAACAGTAACTTGCTCAGTTACAGTTCTGCTGCTTTTGAAATGACTTAACCCTTGAACTCTGTGGACTCATTTGGATGTGGCTTTGTTGCATGTTTGCAGACACAATTGTCCAATCCTTTTAATGTACCACACATTTAACTACTATACCTTCTTTTGTTGAATCTAGTATTGAAAATAATTATTGAAACAATTATTTTTCAAATAACTTTCTGTATAGATACTAATAGGTCTTGAGAATGTCTTTGGCAAACAACAGTTCTTTTTCAAATAACTCTTTCTATATGATACTAATAGGTCTAGAGAATATCTTTGGCTAAGCAGACTGGACATATTTGTTTTCCACACTGCAGTGCCTGGTCTAAAAACTCTGTAATTACACAATGACCTTAATCCACTTCTTCTCCTATTCAGATGAGCAGCTTAAATTAGAATTTTTTTTATCTTCCCATGGCAACCAGGTAGTAATGACTTTTGTACCTTCTACTTTTTTGATGTAATTAAATCACTTGCCATTATGCAATACAGCAATTCAAATGCACGAAATGCAAACAGGTAGGCATGGTACACAACACATGTTCAGTCTTTGCAGACCACCCACAAATCAATTTGTTTTAAAGGCAAAAGATAAAAAAGCAAATGCTCATACCTGTAACACTGTATTCAAGAAAAACAACAACAACTGCTACTACTACTACTACTACTACTAATAATGCTATTACTGCTACCACTAAGCAGGTAGGAAAAGCCAATAACAGTAAAACAAGCTGCAAAATATCTTGTAACAGATGAACTTCTTATAATGACCTCTTTCCCTTTCCTGAGGGTAATACCTATCCTTGAAGTTAAAATTGTCTTTAAAAGTTTTATCAGAAACTTACCTGTCTTGTTTAGGTACATCTACATCAAAAAGCACATTAATCTAGGTATAAATTACCACTTTTAAAAATTAAATGCATCATTCATATATATCATATAAACAGGCGAATGAGTGGATGGAAAAAATATGCTAGCTATCTAGAACTATTTCTAGAGCTCTGATGTCCCATGGATCCAATCCCAAGGCAGAATATTCTTATATTATATAATACACAAACAAAATCACTCAGTAGTCACAATTTACATCAAACAGCTTAATTTGATCTCTGGTTACAGTGTCACTTTTGAACAATGAAGACCAGCAGGAGTTTTAAGTATTTCATATAAAGTTGGACTGAGCAGAACCCAAATATCTACTGGAAAAAATATTTTAAACTCTTAAACAGGTAAGCAGTTATTATCATGAACTATTAATGACATAGCTTGAAATTTACGAATGGATTTCCTACTAAAACCTTTGTGTATCTTTCCATAGGCTTTCTCCTGGTTTCTACGTACAAGTTAGTGAGACGAGAAAAAGAATGACAGACTTTTGATCAGTCTACAAATCTACTGGACTAATGGCCACCACAATTTTCATCAATGCCTCTTTCACTTCCACAGTGATAGTTCTATAATACAGTAATTACAAACAAATTGAGAGAAACAACCATCCAGTTTTGTGGTGGTCTTGGCAGCCCTGGGGTAATGGTTAAACCTGATGATCTTAAAGGTCCTTTCCAACTGTCCTGGGTTCAGCAGCAGTCACTTTTTCTCCTTCTTAGTAGCTGGTGCAGCGCTGTGATTTTGACTTTCGGCCTGGGAATGATACTGATAAAGCTGATGTTTTCAGTTGCTGGTCAGAATGTTTACCCTGACCAAGGACTTTGTGAGTCTCATGCTCTGCCAGGGAGGAGGGGAAGCCGGGAGGAAGCAGGGACAGGACACCTGACCCAAACTAGCCAAAGAGGTATTCCATACCACAGCACGTCATGCCCGGGATGTAACTGGGAGTTACCCGGAAGGGCACGCTCTCTGCTCTGTCAGACTCGTTTTCGGTGGGTGGTATCGTATTCTCTTCCCTTGTTATTTCTCTTATCGTTATTATTATTGGTGGCAGCAGTAGTGATTTGTGTTATACCTAAGTTACTGGACTGTTTTCATCTCAACCCGTGGGAGTCACATTCTTTCGATTCTCCTCCCCATCTCTCCGGGAGTGGGGTGGAGTAGAAACTGCGTGGCTGACTTGCCGACTGGCTTAAACCAGGACACCAACCTAGCTGATTCTATGAATCTATGATTAATTTCGGAGTCACTTTTTAATGAGAAAATTGTTGCATATACACATACACTCACGCATGCACAAACATACATAAAAGGTTTAAGAAAATATCTCCTTTGCATTTGACAAAGTACAGCCATTTCTATTTTGCTAGGATTCTGCGTCTAAAAAGTTACTTCTTCAACAAGCCATAACACAGCTAAAAATGTGGATAGGAAGAAAAGCCATTTTGGAAAAAGCATTAAATCAAAGTCCCTTGAAATAGTACCAAACAGTACTGAGATAATTCAGGTCTTTGGAAACACATGGAAGTACTTAACCTTTGAAATGAAAAAAAAAAAAAATAAAATATTGATTTCACCATATTTGGGGCTACTGAAGCTTTTTGAAAATGCTTCATGCTTCATTTGCTATAAAAGTTATTCAATCTCAGTGATGTATCAAAGAAGAAATCAACATAATGATTTTATGGCAAATTGCCAGAATAATTTACCTACTTTGCACCTGGTTATTTGTCCTGTTTTGGTTGATCACTTTTATAATGACTAGCCAGCCAGCTCTAGAGCTGCAGGTATTTCAGTAACAGCATACTCTGATTAAAGCAATTTTCATACTTTTCTAGTACAAAAAGAAAAAGAAAAAGAAAAAAAAAAAAAAAACAAAACAAAACAAAGCTCACACCCTCCAATGGAGAACACAGTGACAGTAATAAAACTTCCCAGACTGACTTTTCAGAAGTGCCAAATTCACAACCATATGTCAGATGATAGCGTCAGAAAAATTAATATAGCTCTGATATACAAGTTTGTTCCAAAATGAAGCTTTCAAACCAAACAAAATATATACATTAGATTCCTCACAAAACCTGACCAACTTAACTATCAAATTTAGTTGGTTTACTTGAAGGATCCTTGAAGAGGCAAAAACATGCAAGAAAAGTTGCACTTCAGAAAGCCCAACTTCGATATGTCTTTAAAATGAGTCAGAGCTTAATTGTAGATTTGTAGGTCATTGTGGGGTAGACAACCATTGGTTGTGAAAGATGTAACCCAAAGGAATACTTTAGTTCATCACATGCTGGGCAGTATTTTCAGAAATATATATGTTGTAAAATCACATGAACTCTCTTTTTATTAATGCAAAAATTATATCTATATTTATTTCCTTTGCTGAGAAAAAATAGAGATCTATATGAAACACATATTAATACAGACTTATCACAATTAAGCTCATAGAAGGTAATTTTGAAAGACTGCCAAAAATAATTTATGCTACTCTTGCAAAATTAACATGCTTTGTGATTTTATAGAACCTTCCACTTTTAAAAAGCAGATTATGTGCTAATTCTACTGATATAAAGTCCAGTGGCTGTCCTGTTTAAACTATGTAAATTACCAACCTAAAGCAGTTACTCCAACTTATTGTCATCACATCAATAATTCTCTACAGGTTAAACAATTTTGGATTCCTATTTACAACTTTTCCATTGCATCAGCAGCTCTTCCACCATATTATTTTAAGCTAAATTTATTAAGACAAACGACTATTTTAATTTTACTAAAATATGTATTTTTAAGAAGAAAAAGAGATTCTGATATTGCTACGGAGTTGTACTGTCAAAGATACCAATGTACATCTCAAATATTTCATTTTTAAATCATTACATTAAAGTTGGTATTATCCTTATGAAAAATACAGATTGCAAAACATCCACAGCCATATGATTGCATAATGAATATCTCTTAGTCTAGCCTTTACATACTGATTTAGGATTTTCTGTCCAAGAAAATACACGAATACATGGGCATGCATCATGTTTCCTCCAATGCAATCTTCTTATTCGAAATGCTGATGATTTGTATCAAGACAAGAAAAAGTACACAGTTAGAAATGAAATCTAATGGATTTCATTAATGGACTCTAGATTATAAGATTGTGGTGAGAACTGGATACTGAACTAAGCCATATTCATGTATCTTCTTTTGGCTAAAGAACTGATAGAATATTTTTTCTCAGCCCATCTTAGCAGCTACATGCCACTTAATTTATCCATATTATCTTCACCTCCTCAGATCTGCCTTACAAATTACTTGTCTGAACACTCTTTAGCTTGTTTTTAACAAAATTAAGTAAAGAAATAGATTACACAGTCTTTGCTAGTTCCGTTTATTTTGACTAAATTAGAGAGAGCTGTGAATTTTGGCAGCAAAACAGTGACAAGCCGTGCCAGGTGGGTTAAAGTCCATAATCTTTTCTGTTGATACAGTGGCTGCCTGAAGAAGACATTGAACCAAACTTGAAGAGCACATACGCTTCAGAGCAGAAGGAACTATCTGCAGTGGTTTCTGGTGAAGAGGAAAATGGCATAGCCTTGCATTGCCTCTAACACTGCAATGCAGCCCAAGGATGAGTGCTGTTCAAGTACAACACACTGGAACAGTGACAGGCTGAAGGATATGAGCTTTCTTCCTAACCTACTCATGCTCTTCATAAAATGTGACTAAAGTAATTGTACCATGCAGCTACATGGAGAACTTGTACCAAACACAGTAATATCTATCTGTATTCTTTCTTCCTCGTTTTCTTTCTTGAAATATAGAGCATATATTTTTCACTGTTAAACTGTCATTGAAAAAAAATATAAAAGCCTGCTTTTGACGTTTGTGGTTTTTTATTTTTCTCATGCACAGCACTCTCACTCATTCTAGCTGTGACAGTACTTCTAAGATTTCATTTTAAATCTGATTTTATGTTAATATTTTCACAGAAAAAGACCTTTCTATATTTCTAATAATAAGCAAGGTTTGCTTTGCTAAACTAAGTTCATGAAATTGTGATTTCTCAATATAATGCTAAGACCTTTTTATTGAGCTTTAGAGAAAAGACATTGCATTTCAAAAAGCCAGTCTTTTACAGAACATATTTGTACTAGAGACACCTCTTTTGGATACTATAATCACAGATGGTCTGGTTTAGGACCCTGCATTTTCTTTAACAGAAGTTTTTGATCTTTGTTTCAGCCAAAACAGCAATTCCAGAGACAAGAACCATTTCATTCTCAATATCTTGTCTGCCTACACATAACACATATTTCAGCTTACTAAATGGATGTAGAAAATATACCTTTTACAGTAAAGGGTAAGAATAAACTAAAATAGGTAGTGGGAATCCTCATATGTCCACTTAATTCCTAGATAGATGTAAGAAAGTTCCACATTGAGATATATGCTGCTTCTGAGATGAGAAAATGAAGGAATTTTGTAGTTATCTGAGGAAATTATCAAAACAAAATATAATAAATATTCCTAGTGCTAGGAATAGATGCCACTGAATGCTCACTTCATCTAGGTAAGACGGCATTTTGTATTCACTTTTATTCTCCTTTGAACATAATTTATAAAATTTCATGTTAAAAATAAAAGTAATTTAAAGGTATAACAGCAATTTAACACACACACACAAAATCCACTTCCTTAAACTCTGGGTCACTTTACATAGTTAAGCCTTCATTACAGAAACATTGCCTTTGGCCATCATAGATAATGAGGTTCATGCAGATGCACTGATTCACTGAATAACTAATGGTAAAGTAGAACAACTGAAAACCTTTATAGTTTTGTAGACCCATTGTATTAGATTCCCTTCCACCCAAAAAATAAAATAAAGTGAAAATATATAGTATAAATAAAACAGAAGATGATGTTTTCCCCTCATGCTTTTTTAATTTTTTTTGTTTGTTTGTTTGTTTTTGTTTTATAAGTTGTAAGGCTGGAGACAGAAAGACAAGTAATTTGGCATTCATTCCTCTGCTGAAAATGAGGAGCATTATAAAATTTTATTCAGACATTCATTCAAGGTGACAATGCAGTAAACACAGGATAATAAGAATCTAAATTTAAAATCTTCCCATCATAGAAGGACAACTACTTGGTCACTATACCACATCAGACCTTTTATATCTACTCGAATGATATGTCCCAAGATAATGCAAGCATAAAGCATTGCCATTTTGTTCCATGACAGACTTCAGGTACAACCAGATTAACAGCAAAAATATTTTACAAATTTTCTAACCTTTTGAGATTTTTGTCTCATAGAATAGATCATAATACAAAATGGGTTTTTAAACAGAACTCTTACTGGATGAGGTACAGATTTCAGGTAATAAATTAGCAACAAAATGTGGTTCAAACAATTTCTTTAGATACATTTTCAGACACAATGTTTAGACATAACAGGCTTGTGACACTACAAATACATTCTCATTCATCACCAAGCTAAACTTTTTTCACAAAAAATTTACACTAACAATGAAGCAAACAAACCTACCCATTTCTCTTTATACCTTCAGTTAATAATATTCCATAATTGGCAAAAAGATAAATATACCTATTTTATTTGGGAAGCTAAAGTTAAAAGTGCAATCAAATCAAAAAGTAGAACACAGGTGGAACATAGACCCAACCACCCACTGATCAAATAATTACTACGCAAGTGCTGTTATTATCATTGTTGGGGGAGAGAGGTGTTAATAAAATAGAAAATCTTAAACTTCATTATTAAAATCTTACCTTTGTAAGCTCTGTAACAGAGAAGAGACAGATGTATTTCAGATCAACCTTTTATTACTCTTTAGGTTACAAATTTCTCTCAGGCTGCGCAATTTTATAAATTGCTGAGGAGGGGAGTCTAAGATATTTAATATTATCCTTGGGAAGAGAAACTGTTTCAAAGAAAAGAATCTATTGTAATTCAAATGGCAGTATATGCTTCAAAACATTCAGATGAGAGAATTAATTAAGGAAACACAATAAATATCAAACAAACAAGGTTCTCTTCCCATTCACATTAATTTCATAGCAGTATAATCCCATAATCTTTCATAGAATTTTTCCCAATTTACTATTGTCATAAATATGGTGAATATTAATAAGGTACTTCAGTTCAGGCAGCATTATAATACCAAAGAATTGAATATAAAATGAAACTGAAAGGATTCGCAAAACTATCCCAATGGAAAAAAACACTGTTCTTGCTATATTGTCTAGAAACCCTCAGTATCAAATATCATTGCAGTTAAGGAACAGATACTTTCAAAAAAAATCATGGCATCACTAGGTAAAAATATCCAAAGTTTTAATGCTAATCCAAAATCAAAGCTCTGTTTCCTTTTACTTAATAATTGTTGTTATCTATAAGATGAAGAAATTTGATCATCCAAGATTACCATTCTCCTGCTAACTCATTTCCACAGGTATGATGCAGTCAGTGATAACCATATTATATGGTCTATTCTATTCTATATATAATAACAGTCCTTAATAACTACAGAGCATGTTCAACCTGCTTGAGCTGACCTGAAAGAGATAGAAGGACTGAATTTAAACAGGAGTCCACCAAACTTGACTGTGAGGAGAGAGAAATAGATCTTACAGGCTGGACCTGAAGAGTATTACATAGAGGGGGGAAAAAAAAAAAGTTTTGGATTAATTAAGAAAACTACGAACAGGCAAAGCAGTCCCTTCTTCCTGGCTATATAACAAAAGGCTCCCTGCTTTTGCAGAATATGAATTGGTTTGGAGTAGATGGAAAAAAGGCAACTTACATATGACTTTCCAGCATATGTAGATTGTCTAGACTATGTCAGCAAGTTTTGGCATGTTGCCTCATATCCTCATGTCCACAGTATCAACAAATACAGTAAACTGCAGCAGAACCTGAGATATGGGAATGTTAGACCTTATGCACTGACTTAGAACTAACCTTATAGAGAGACAAATCTCCATTTTCAATGTGTACACTTTCTATATGAGCAAAAGTGCAAATACTAAAAAGTATGAAGAGCTGTGAAAAGTGCAGTGTTTTTATGTACTCATTTACGTTTTAATTTTAAAGGCTACACAGGACAGGAATCTCCATGGACTTATTTGTATGTACTTCCAAGATGGTTACTGTAGAAGTATAAGATGCAGAACTGCAACAGGACTCCAAGTTATGATGAGGGCTGTCATGAAGGTCATTGTGTACTCTTAAGCAATGTCCTGTACAGTACAAGATCCCTGCTCAGAACCTATTCCCAAAACATAGTTCAAAGTGGTAAGGCAAGCTTCCACAAATTAAAAAATTGCTACTCTCTTTTTTATATAAAATCCCACTGTGGGATGTCTCATTTATTCTGGCTTGTCTGTCTTAGTTTCCTTACATGCAGAACAGAGATAACACTAACCTCCCCAGGTGCATGAGAGAATATGGTGATAGACAGGCAGTTAGTTAACATTCCTAAAACACTATGTGTTACAATATTCTAAGATAAATGGAAATAAATGGAATAAGCTGTCAATTGTCATCATAGAAAAAACTCATGGTTTTTAACCCACAGCTGATTTTGCTTGCACTCTGGACAGCAGGATATACAGCATTTCTGCAAAATTTGATAATGACACCAGTCTTTCAAATTAGTGAAGTCCAGAGAAACCAAACAATATTATGCAATTTGTAAGCACAATGTCAGATTAAAATTGTGCAAGTCAAGGCATGCAGTGAAAATTTGCATGAGTCATATACATTGTTGAGTTTTAAATTAACTGTCTCTACTCAGGCAAAAGTCTTGACATGTCACTGCAAGTGAGCCCACTGAAAACACTAATAGTGCTGAAACAGCTATAATAAAAATACCATCAAAATTATAAGGTGAGTGAAAAAATGGACAGAAAATAATGGAAAATATTTGGCTGGAGGAATACCAATTATGTTTTCCTAGATGTTATTGGGTTACATGCTATATACTCCCACTCAAAGTGAAATAATGCAAAAATCTAGAGGGCTGCAGATGGATTTGGAAATTCCTCCAGAGACAGGTAAAGAATAATTTAGAATTGAAACAAATTAGAAGGGGTATTACGTCCTGACTTTGTAGAGCCATCTGAAACAATTAGAGGCATTAAATGAGTGTCAAACAAAACAGAGTCAGGCCAAGCCAATCATCTTCATTCAGAAAATCAACCTCAGTAAATACTGAATAGAAAGAAATGTAAAATTTATTAATGTAAATAGTTTACAAAATGACATTATGAAAGATGGTGTTCAGAGACTTGGTAGAACTCAGAAAAAAATTAGTATGTAGATAAAGGGATACACCATAGACACAGTAAATTGGGTATTACAGTAAGGGATACAGGTCCCTTTTCCCTTCAAATCTAAATGTTAGTCAATTTCTAATTATTAGTAGTAAAAATAATAATAAAAAATTCTTATTAGTGCTTTTTACCGTGTAATTATTCATTATGGGTTTTAAGATTCTTTGAAAATATCTTTTCATCCTCATAACCACAGTGACTTTATAGTTCCTAGCATTTCTAATTGCCAAATTCATTTCCACAAAACGTAAAGCAATGTATCCTATCTGAATCTAGATGTTAATTCAAATAAAAAGTCAGTTACTTCAGAGTCTCACTTTTCCAGGTAGTGAAAAAGAGAATCACATGACAGTTAAGAAAAGCAGGGAGAGAGAAGGGAAAGCTAGAGGAGAAGAAAGACCAAAAGCCAAACGGAAAAATTAAATCTAAATATACAACTAACTATATGTCTTTGTGCTTTTGAAGTCAACTTCTGATGTGATATCAACGTAAAGTACAACAGAGATGTTTAGTGGCAAGAAGAGCTGCTGACAGGTATTTGATGATTCACCTGAAGAGACATTTCAAAAGTGACACCAGGTTAGCTGAGGCATGCTTCTGGTGCAGACTTCACAGCTTGACCCAAGTGAACACCACATTGAGCTAACAGTTGAAAACAGGTGGGACAAATGTTACTGTGTATTTGAAGTGCAATTGCCTTGGTCAGTCTGTGACTGTAGGCATCTTCAACTGAACTATGCCCCTGAGCTAGCAATATTCGTTTATCTTCACAAAACACTTTGAGATTTTCCCCTAAGAGACTTTCCAAACATGAAATTCTGTAAGAGGGCTGCCACTCCAAAATGTAAGATGACTTCCTGCCAGGAAGGACATTGCCATAGATGCCGTCCGCTTCTGTAGTCATCAAGGTCTCTAAATCAAGCTGAAGAAGCAAATGGGAGCAGCGATCCCTCAGTGAGCAAAAATTCACTAGAAAGCAGAAATCCAAGAGAATCTTCTCTGACAGATGCTGGACTCAAAGAAGAAGACCCATTCTAAATTCATGGTCTCATCCCAGAATGACTGGAACATACACTGCTGAAAGTTTGTATTAAACTATTTAAGCACTTAAGAATACACAAAATTAGCTCATTTTATTTTGCTATGCATGCTGACATGAAAATGGAAGAGATGTTGTACTGAGTAAAAGAGACAATTTCTGCAGTAACCACATGATAAACTCACAGTTTATGGAACACTTTTCTATGTGAAAAAAGTAGATTAACAAGACTTAGAAAAACTAGGAATATCTGGACCCTTATTTTTAGCATGATGAGCCCACTACATCCCATAAAGGATAACTAAAAGCAAATATCGAAAGGCAAAAGTTACAACAGAGAATTATTCAGATTATGAAAGAGCCAGACCGACATGCACACACAAAGACAAAAACTTAATACAAAACCATGACACCTGTATACTGCACATGTCACACACTTATCTACATAGCACACCAACAAGATAAGGAAGTATTGTTCTTCTGTTTTAAAGGTGGAACAGTCTAAGGTTCAGAGATTAACAAATTTGATTTGAACTTTGTGTGCAGCTCATGATTTGGTTTTGTTTTTACAAAGCACAGTGTCTCAGGGTCTCATTTAGTGATATAAAAACAGAATTTTACTTATAATGCTATTCAAAGCACCTCATTTATTCCAAAAGTATGCATTAAGAATATAAAGTAAGATATCCATAAGATGTCCTTTATAATTTTATCCTGCCCAAAGGATTTCTATTTAGGAGAATAATGCATTGGTTATATAAGCCTAACAGCTAATCATACAGTAAAATATATGCCAGTGATTAACTAACCAAGAGATAAAACTTGAGAATTACATTTAATTTCAGATTCCTTGTTTTCATATACTAAATCAAAAGTAAGTATTGTGAAACATTACCATTTTATCTACATTTTATATGTGCTATTAAAGGTTATCATAAATATTTTTTTCCATAACCAATAACTTTGAGGGGATAGGCATATTAGAACACAGCTTAAGGATATTTACCTACTTGACAATCACTTTTAATATATAAATTTTATATGCAAATACAAGAGTGGTGCAAAGGAGATAAAATACTAATAAGAATTTATAAAATTTAGTCTAAGCCACACATTAATGCTGAGTCTAATAAGAACTATCATACATCTTCTGTTATGGAAAATAAATCTCCACATGTATTTTATTCAGAAAAGAAAAAAATACATGACTAAATATATATAAATAGATCATAAACCATGCAACATTTGACCAGAGAGCAGTTTGAAAATGATGATATGAAGCAAACCTGCTAGTAGTTAAAAGGAAATGCTAGCATTATATCAGGAAAAAGGTATTAAAGCATATCCATTTACATTAAAAAATCCTTAAAGTTTTAACCTGTGAGAACATCAAACAGTATAGCAGCTTGTACTTCAAGATTCGATTTTTGTAAAAAGTGCAGAAATGCATAGATACTTAATTTCGCTTAGTTCATAATTTTTACCAATGTAAACTAACAACTAAATTAAGTTAAATTAGATAAATCACCTATTGGTTAGGAATCAAACTTAGAGCAGAAACATATCGACAAATTGCTTGGGAAAATATATACTGCTGTCAGCATTAATGAACCCATGATGGTTTTACCACTGGCATTATCAGAGATCTCATTTAATACAATGATAATCTTTCCAAACTCTTCAATCCCATGGCTTCAAAACACAGTGGTAATAACCACATTCAAAACTTCCTTGCTGTTTTAAAACAGTGAGTCTGTCTTTAACTTGTGTAAGTGAGGAAAACAGCAAAAATGGCTTCAAACGGCAGTAACGGGTTTGAAGATGATTTCACTCCATGCTTGTGCCAACTTTTCTCAGTCATGATCTCCAAAACACCTGGTGGCCAAATCCACAGGCTGCTCAAAGCAAAGGCTGGCAGCCACATCTTTGGTGGCATATGTTTGGTTTGCTGTGTGTTCAGGCAGGGAACAGAATGGGAATATTAAACATTTGAGCCATTTTGTGCACTGTTTAATGCCTGAATTAGGGACTTGAAGAGGAAAGGAAGTAAAAAACCTCAGCATTTTGCCATTTGATTAAAAATATTTAGTGACAGTGAAATCCACACAATTAAGAATGCATTTTCAAAGCAGAAGCAGTATTCTTTCTTTTCATTATACATCTGTGAAAATGGCTACTGATCAAAACAAAAGCATATTGAGCTCACACTTTTTCCAACACACCCTTTCCTTGCAAGGAGTATAATTTAATCCCTGGTTTTCAAACATTCATATTTTAAAAACTAAGCATGAATATTCTGATGGGTTCAGAAATAAACTTGAGTTTTCTATGTTAATTTGGACTTGGCATCCACATACTGCCAAAGAAATCTTTTAAATTGCATTTATCCTCAGTAATATTACTACGAAATTTTTTTTCACAGTTGATATTTATCTAATGTCATTATAATTATTCTGCTTTTGATTCTGATTTTTTAGTGTCAATTTATGTGCTGAAAAAGGAAACTGTCATCTCAAGTTGATGACAAAGGTCAACACTTCTTTTAAGACAAGAATTGGAGGCTAAGAAAAAAACATCAGGTGATAATAGAATACCCTATGATTCCAAACAAAACTTAATTGTGATAGAAGATTCACAATTAACTTCCTTTTATGACAAGGAAAGCACAAAAACAACTTGCACAGAGAACTTTTTTATTATATTCACAGAAGTTAGATAGCACAAAAGTTACATGAACTCATAGACATGTAATAATATGTATATAGGTGAAAAAATTTGTAAATCCTTCTTCATCTACTCTGGCCACAAATGGCAAATTACTGTAAATATTGGTCTCCTGGAATTGTTTCAACTTCTTTTTCCCTCTTAAATTCTTTCAGAAAAGAAAGGAAAAAAATTATCGCTATCTTCTGACTCTTTCTGAATAAGTAACCTATAAGCACCATGCTTTGAGGTGTACTGCCTAAATCTCCATCCTAATCCCACATGAAAGGGGAACTGGATTTGGAGGGAGTACTGAGAGTGGCACAGTGGGAAGGCCCTATGTTCACTCCACATTTCTAGGGTGAACAGGCCCACTTCCTAGTGGTTTCCATATACTTATTCTTACAGAGAGTGATTTCACGCAGTACCTGTTTGGGGATACCTAAAAAAAGATTGTGCAAGAACACAATTTAAATGAGACTTGCGGCCAAACCCCACAAAAGGCAGCAACTTGGCTCCTCTGTCCCCAGGAAGCTCTATGGGGAAGTACTGTTGACATCTCGCAGATAGAATCATGGAATCATAGAATAGTTAGGGTTGGAAAGGACCTTAAGATCATCTAGTTCCAAACCCTTAAGAAAGCAGGGCTGCTTCTGAACCTCCCTTCCCCAGATAGGATAGCTATGACTTAATGGCACCATAGAATCATAGAATAGTTAGGGTTGGAAAGGACCTTGAGATCCCCATGGGCAGGGACACCCCACACTAAACCATGTCACCCAAGGCCTCATCCAACCATGGCGAAGATCAAAACCATGACAAATTGGGGTGGGAAGGATGGGGAGGTGGTTGTGGTTGCTGTGTTTGGAAAACATGTCACAAAGTGAGAGAAAGTTTACAATTGTGGGACCATGAAAAAAGTTGTGTTGCTATAAAAATAGACAGGACTAAGCGAGTCCAAGGTAAACAGTCACCCAAAGCAAAGGAAATAGATCACAAACCCATGGTTTGAGATTTGCAGGTTTGGAGGCGACTAAAAAAATGCTTGGTTTAAACATACTTGTATTTTTACTCCTTGAAGCAAGAAGACTCTGTAGCTCTTCTAAAATCTGTAATAAAAATCTATGGAAAGCCTGAGTACTATAAGTGCAGTTGCTAGGAATGGAAAAATCAAACGGACAGAGCTTTCCAAAGGGTCCACAGTGATGTACAGCATTGTCAAAAGACATATAGCAGGAGAACATGCAAGCAAAAGCTCTCACACCCAGTGCAAAGGAAGAGCAGCTCATGTCACAAGATAGCAACAGAACAGGTGACAGAACTGAGGGATGTGACAAGCACAACCTATAATTGAGGTGCCACTGCAGAAGATGTCTGACATCTTTCTTACCAAAATAAAAGGTAAGGAAACTAAAGGAATATATGCCATGCAGGAGTCACAGTATGTGTGTTGTTAGTGCCTAAAGTTTAGTGTACTTTTCCTTTAATTTGACTGAGCAGAGGAGATGGAGATAATGAATACCAGTGCTGAAGAGGATGATCTGGAGTAGACTCATGCAAACCTTTCCTGTCTGGGCTTGAAGGTCCCCAGGAGGTCAGATCAAGGGTTTCCCTCCCCAGATAAGCTGCAGCCAGGGAGCTTTACTCTCTCCACACCGACCTATGAGCAAATACAGAAACTTTGCCAGTTTGAGGAGTGCAGCTGCCCACTCATATAGGCCCTAGGCAGAAAACTATGATAAGGCAGTCTAGTGGGGGTGCTGTCATCTCACAGTTAAAGATCGGACTTTTTTTTTTTTTTTGTTAACATGAGCAGTACCATTCTTGTAGATTTGTGACTTTACTACCTAGCTTCAAATTAAGCCACAGAACCACTTCTGTGAGTTACTAATACACATTTTAAGGAGCTGTTTTAAAAACCACACACTTTTGCCTGTGAGAAATACAGAAACTTATAGTAAAGGAAAAGTCTTCAGCACAATAGAAAGAAAAACAAATAAAGCAACTATCTTGAACATGAGGAGAGAATTTTGTCCCAGGTGAACTGCTGGAAGAAACTGAGAAGGAAATGTTATTATCCCCTCCTCTATTTCTCTGTGTAAGGTCTTTGAGATGGGAAAGCCTCTGAGCAAGAGAGGAAAGCTTTAGTCTTTAAGGCAAATAGTGTCACTTTTGACAATGCAGGCACAATGGAATATAAAGATAGCTATTAAAAATGAGAAACATTCTGAGGGAAAAGAAGAAAATATTTTTGGTTTATCATGAGGTTTTTTCCCTACTCTAATTTCACTTGCACACTGACAACCCTCTGCCAAAAGAGAAGCACATAGTTGACATGAAATAAATTATTAAAAATTTATTTTGATAATACAGACTAAATTCTCAGCTGAGTTAAATAAATACAGTGCATCTTCTTCAGATACCCTACCCTCCAATTCCCTATTTTGGAATAGCAAATATTATTTTGAAAGACATACTTTTTAACCTAAGAAAGCATCCAATTTCCCTAAAGTGTCAATACAGTCTTATAGAATCTGTGGTCAAATTCTCTCCTACTGCTTATGAACTGCATTATTATTATCATTCATTTATTTTATTAATATTTAAATTATGAGGTTGCAAGCACCATGTTGCAGAGTTTTGCCCAGTTGTAGAGTTTCATTTCAGTCTTGCAATTGTCATGATTGTATAAGTGAAACAAGAATGTTTATTCCTTTGAAAAATAAACCTCAGTTTAGACCACAAAAGTGGAACAACTCTGTTTTAATAAGACAATTTAAGCATCATAGAGTATAGGAGCTATCCTTCACATTTGGGAAATAGAGTCATAAATAATTACCATTATAATCTTCTGTTCATTCTTATGCTCATTCTATTGCAGGTCTTTTAGTACTCCTGTCCCTAACACTTTCACGTAAAAAACAAGAATAAGGAGCTTGCATTTTAATGTCTTGGCAATATGCTTGTCACAGTGGAAAAGAAAGATCTAAATGAATGGCTTCCTTTGATATCTGTCTCTTACAATATTGTACCACATCTAGCAGTGTGAAAAATAAATAAGAAGCTCTGTGCTATTAAAAAAAAAAAAAAAAGGAAGGAAGGCTTGTGGTACAGAAGAAAATGTAACAGCCTGTCGTGGTTTAAGCCCAGGCCGTAAATTAGAACCACGCAGTCCACTTCCCCCCTACACCTTTCTTCCCTCCGCTTAGGGAGGGATGGGGAGAAGAATTGAAAGAATGCAACTCCCACGGGTTGAGATAAGAACAGTTTAGTAACTAAGGTATAACACAAATCACTACTGCTACCACCAATAATAATAATGATAAAGGAAATAACAAGGCAAGAGAATACAACTGCTCACCAACCGGTACCTCACCCCCACCCCACAGCGTTCCAGCCCTTCCGGGAACTCTCCATTCTACCTCCTGGGCATGACGTGCTGTGGTATGGAATACCTCTTTGGCTAGTTTGGGTCAGGCGTCCTGTCCCTGCTTCCTCCTGGCTTCCCCTTCTCCCTGGCAGAGCATGAGACTCACAAAGTCCTTGGTCAGTCTAAACATCGGTGTTATCAGCTCTGTTCCCGGGCCGAAAGTCAAAAACACAGTGCTGCAACAGCTACTAAGAAAAAATTACTGCTACTGCTGAACCCAGGACAGTATCCACCCCTTATTCCATACCATTCACGTCATGCTCAGATCCCCCATTTTCACTATACCATCACTTTCATCTCAGTGCACTCTTATCTTAGTGCACGGACCAATCCCTATAAAGCTGCTGAGTCCATTCGGTCCATGATGGTGGGCTCCATCTCTTGTAACAGTCTTTCAGAGCAGGAGAGGCCCATTGCAAAGTCCACCCCTCGATCATGAGTCCATCTCTATGTTGCATCTCTGCCCTGATGGCCTGAAGTGTCATGGGCCCATCAGGCTCAAAATAATTCACCCTCCCCTCCAGCAGTCTCTGCAACTTGTTCTCGGGGACTCCACAGAGCTGCCTTCCATCTCCGACGCTTCCAAAGCACTGGAGGGGCCCAGTGGATTAGATACTCGCCCATACTGTCCCACACACCATGACACTCATGACTGTCCAGCCTTGGGGAAAACCTCTCAGTCCCCCTGTATTGTCTAACCCCAGACAAGACCCAAACCTGACTCTGCTTAACTTTCGAGATCAGAAAAAATGGCCGTGGGTAGAACACACTCTGTGTGTGTACGAACATGGTGATCCCCATCACAATCAGCAGGCAAGTCCCAAGGGTACCCAAAGGCCATTCAAAACCTTCAGAACTCTCACATGATGCTGCTGTACTTGTCACTGGGCCTGGTGTAGCTGCTGTGCTTGAAGGCTCCCTCACCACCAGCTCCGCTTTTTCTGAGTCCAGACCTTCTTCCTCTGCCTTGCTGGGAAATGCTGCGTGGTCTCCTGCATCCTCCTGGGGCTCAGGCTCATGGGGCTCGGCAGGCTGCTGCTGGGGAATGCTCTCGGCCACTGCGGGGCTGGGCTCGGCTGTGGGGCTCAGCTCCTCTGCTGCCTCCTCCCGCTGCTCGGCAGCCGCCTCCTTCCCTTCCTCGGCAGCCGCCTCCTTCCCGGCCTCCGGCCCCGCTCCCGCCGCCGCTTGGTCCCCGGGGCCCCTCTCCCTGGCCGCTTCGGCCGCCGCCGGCTCCCGGGGCCACTCTCCCTCGGCTCCCCGCAGCCTCACAAAGACGGACACGAGGACGAGGGCCAGGACGGTGAAGAGCAGCGGGACGGCCAGGTACAAGTCCACGGCCACGTCCATCCCACCCTGCTGCCGGAGCCCGCCCGCATTACAAGCCATTACCATAAAATACAATGAAACAAGAACCTTAGCCCAAGGCCCACACTTGATAAACACTAACACAGCAAATACCGGCTCTAAGTAAGCTACAGCATACTGAAACTGTGGCATCAAGAGAAACAACTTTGAGAGCCCATAAATCAGCATTGTGCCTCAGTCAGATCTGTTGTTATCTCAACCCTTCCTGCCCCACGTTGGGCACCAAAAAGAACTGTTGTGGTTTAAGCCCAGGCCATAAATCAGAACCACGCAGTCTACTTCCCCCCCCACACCTTTCTTCCCTCTGCTTCTGGAGGGATGGGGAGGAGAATCAAAAGAATGCAGCTCCCATGGGTTGAGATAAGAACAGTTTAATAACTAAGGTATAACACAAATCACTACTGCTACCACCGATAATAATAATGATAAAGCAAATAACAAGGCAAGAGAATACAACCGCTCACCAACCGGTACCTCACCCCCACCCCGCAGCGTTCCAGCCCTTCCGGGAACTCTCCATTCTACATCCTGGGCATGACGTGCTGTGGTATGGAATACCTCTTTGGCTAGTTTGGGTCAGGTGTCCTGTCCCCGCTTCCTCCCGGCTTCCCCTTCTCCCTGGCAGAGCATGAGACTCACAAAGTCCTTGGTCAGTCTAAACATCGGTGTTATCAGCTCCGTTCCCAGGCCGAAAGCCAAAAACACAGTGCTGCAACAGCTACTAAGAAAAAAACTGACTGCTTCTGCTGAACCCAGGACACAGCCTTACACAATATTGTGGGAAATAAATTTTTTAATATTCAAATTCAAAATTGAACCTGTCTGGTGAGAAAACTTTTTTTTTTGGGGGGGGGGGGAACTTGAACAGTATTAGGACAACTAAAACTGAAATCAGTATGTCAACAATCAAAACGAACACCATTCAGGAAATTTACCATAGTGCAGCACTTTGGCATGACTATGTCCAGAGTGACTGATTTTAATCTCCTGACATAAGAAGCAAACTATTTAAAAATAATTTTGCTCTAAAGTTGCAAGCATTCCAAGATTATGTGGAAGTTCTTTCTCTTTTTTTTTTTTTTATTCAAACAACTATACTCACATTATTATTAAAAAAACCCACCAAGCCCACAACTCTTCCATAGCCATGAACAGTTTTAATTGCATTTTAAGAAAACAGGGCTCCAAATCATTGGCAAAGCAACATACAATGGCATTTTTCCACACAAATAAGACTTTTGTTAAGGCAAATTTAATCAGAATATAAACATTGCTCTGACACTTACGCAACTTTTTAATGTTTGGGGCTGTTCAGCTTGGAGAAGAGAAGGCTGTGTGGAGACCTCATAGCAGCCTTCCAGTATCTGAAAGGGGCCTATAAGGATGCTGGGGAGGGACTATTCATCAGGGACTGTAGTGACAGGATAAGGGGTAATGGATTAAAACTTAAACAGGGGAAGTTTAGATTGAACATAAGGAAGAAATTCTTTACTGAGAGGGTGGTGAGGCACTGGAATGGGTTACCTAGGGAAGTTGTGAATACTCCATCCCTGATGGTGTTCAGGGCCAGGTTGGATGAGGCTTGGGTGACATGGTTTAGTGTGGGGTGTCCCTGCCCAAGGCAGGGGGGTTGGAACCAGATGATCTGAAGGTCTTTTCCGACCCTAACTCTTCTATGATTCTATGATTCTATGTTGGAGCTTAGGATTAAACATCTTGAGCAGAATCACTTAGAAGTACAACTGTTTAGGAGTCAGGAATTACTACACAGTTAAGGTTGCATCCATGCTTCTATTATTCTCATACCTTATAACCTACTTCATTCTTTTTCTTAAAGAATTCATCTGAAGAGCGATCAGATAATTTCCTCACCTCATTCATTTCCATAATAGCAATCCTGTCAAACAATTAACCTTCAAATTAGAACTTGGTAATGGAACTTTTATCAGAATTGCTATATGGACCAGTCATGGTTCTGCCCAGCTATTGATCTCTTGAAGAGTACTATGGAAGAGGCTACTTGAAGATACGATAGAATTAGAAAAGAGAGTAAAATGAAACTGGTAATTGTCAATTACCCTTCCTTCAAGAAAGCTTTTTAAAAAATTAAGTCTAATCCCATCAAAAACCTTGAACTGTTGACATAAAACCAAGGAGCATTCAAAAAAAAACAGGAAGTACCTTTTGACCTGAAAAATGGTAGTATGCTGCCAGTGTCACTCAACAATGAGATGATTCTAAATATACAGGCTGAAGAATTGACACACACAAAAAGAAAATCTGAATCTATGTAAGAATCCAGTTAAGTGTACTGATATTAAAAACAAACAAACAAACAAAAAAAAGGCAAAAAACAAATCAAACAACCAAAAAAGCCCCCCTCAAAACACCCAAACAAAATCTTTTCTTTTCACCACTATAAACTATTAATCAGGAATTAAGTATAGTCAGACAGACCCCACTACAGTCAGGACAGTGAAACATATTAGAATCATAGAATCATAGAATAGTTAGGGTTGGAAAGGACCTTAAGATCATCTAGTTCCAACCCCCCTGCCATGGGCAGGGACACCTCACACTAAACCATGCCACCCAAGGCCTCATCCAATCTGGCCTTGAACACCGCCAAGGATGGAGCATTCACAGTTTCCCTGGGCAACCCATTCCAGTGCCTCACCACCCTCTCAGTAAAGATTTTCTTCCTTAGATCCAATCTGAACTTCCCCTGTTTAAGTTTGAACCCATTACCCCTTGTCCTGTCACTACAGTCCCTGATGAAGAGTCCATCCCCAGCATCCTTGTAGGCCCCCTTCAGATACTGGAAGGCTGCTATGAGGTCTCCATGCAGCCTTCTCTTCTCCAGGCTGAACAGCCCCAACTTTCTCAGCCTATCTTCACACAGGAGGTGCTCCACTTCCCTGATCATCCTCGTGGCCCTCCTCTGGACTTGTTCCAACAGTTCCATGTCCTTTTTATGTTGAGGACACCAGAACTGCACACAATACTCCAAGTGAGGTCTCGCAAGAGCAGAGTAGAGGGGCAGGATCACCTCCTTCGACCTGCTGGTCACGCTCCTTTTGATGCAGCCCAGGATACGGTTGGCTTTCTGGGCTGCGAGCGCACACTGATGGCTCATGTTCATTTTTCATCGACCAACACCCCCAAGTCCTTCTCTGCAGGACTGCTCTAAATCTCTTCTCTGCCCAGTCTGTAGCTGTGCCTGGGATTGCTCCCACCCAGGTGTAGGACCTTGCACTTGGCATGGTTAAACTTCATAAGGTTGGCATCAGCCCACCTCACAAGCGTGTCGAGGTCCCTCTGGATGGCATTCCTTCCCTCTGGCGTATCAGCTGAACCACACAGCTTGGTGTCATCAGCAAACTTGCTGAGGGCACACTCAATCCCACTGTCCATGTCACCGACAAAGATGTTGAACAAGACCGGTCGCAACACCGATCCCTGAGGGACACCACTTGTTGCTGGTCTCCAGCCAGACATCAAGCCATTGACCACAACTCTTTGCGTGCGGCCATCCAGCCAGATCTTTATCCGCCGAGTGGTCCACCCATCAAATTGATGTCTCTCCAATTTAGAGACAAGGATGTCGTGTGGGACAGTGTCGAACGCTTTGCACAAGTCCAGGTAGGTGACGTCAACTGCTCTGCCCCTGTCCATCAGTTCCGTAGCCCCATCATAGAAGGCCACCAAATTGGTCCAGGCAGGATTTCCTCTTAGTGAAGCCATGCTGGATGTCACCAAGCACCTCCTTGTTTTTCATGTGCCTTAGCATGCCTTCCAGGAGAATCTGCTCCAAGAGTTATATTCTTCTACTCCAATGGGCCACTGGGAATAGTTCAAAGAAAAGGCTACTTCTCCATGGAAAACATGCTTATTAGGGCAGAACCTAAAGCTGGCATACTTGTTAATAAAGAAAATGCATCAGGTAAATTATGAATGCATATGAATCAACAAAAATAGAAATGTAGGTAAGTGATGTGAAACAGTTGTCTTCTGTCTAGCTTTGTTGCCTTCATCGTAGAAAGAAGCATTTGAATCACTTTCAGTTGAAGACCTAAAGAAATAAATTATAAGGAGCAGGACTTATTTAAGTTTCTTTTGTAATGATTATTTTTACCACTGAGTTCATCCTTCTCCACCATCCACTGAAATTTTGAGATACTGAATATTGTTCTCAGCCTAACTCATGAAGTCATGATCTGAAAAACATTCGGAAGTAGAACACAGACAATTGAAAATCATGTCAGCTTTTCATAAAACTGTGATTTAATAATATAGAAGCTTTTTATTTTGAAAGTTAAACCCTGTGCAACTTGCGTAATAAAGAGGTATAACATTTCATTTAGAAGTTTTTTAAAATTTTGTAGTGAAAAGCACTTTTTAACCAATAAATGAACTAAGTACTGTGAAATATGTAATTTTGATTATCTGAAACACTTGGTCATTACTTTGGGTGGAAAAAAAAAATGGAAAAATCTGTCAAAAACAAGAAGTCCATTTTTAATGGATAAGCAGCCTGGAAAACAAACCAACCAACCCACCACTTCCTTGGCAGGCCTTATTCAGAATACTTTCATATATATAATGTAAACACACTATCACTTGGCTAAAGTGGTAGAATCATCTCTGATACAGAAAAAAACCAAAAAAACCCCAAAAAAACAAATGGAAGGTGAAAGTAGAAATATTACTTTTATTAATCACAATGTAACAAGCAGCAGTTTCCATTGTGAAGAGTGAAAGGAGAGATGGGAAATGAACAGTGACTCTTAATCACCTACCTTTGATTATTGTACTATTACAGCTATTTTTTCCAAGCCATTCTTCACACCAGCACAAAATTCTCTGGAGGAGATGTGATTTTTCCTGTATCTGAAAGTGTTTATTTAACACAGGAGTTCAAAACAGATGGGATTACAATTCAACCTTCTAATTCTTTACAATACAGTACTGTGTGGCAGTGTATAGAAGTCAATCTGAAAACCAGACTGAAGCATAGGGAAATACCAGTGAAATGACTTGAATGCAGTGACCAAACAAGTTAGTAGGTCACCTAGGAAACAACTCAAAAGTGCATGTAAGGAAATTTTCCTCCACCTTCTTTTTCCCTCTCCAAGAGTTTGCAAAGAACTTCTAGATGCCAGGAAAATATATAATTAATTCGAATTAGGGAAATGAAGCATACATTCATATTTAGGTTTAGATAAAGGAGCCTATTCACATGAAAATCATGAAGTTTTAGTGTTAAAAGGTATGATTGCCTAATCTATTAGTTTATTTTTATGAAAAACAATTAACAAAGGAATTTAAGACCAAAGACTATTAAGCAAACCTGAGATTCAAGCTAGAAACTTGTTTTGATCAGCCACAGCAGGGCAGAAATGAAACATCAGTTTCTCCAACTAACTTCCAGCATTTTTTTATCAGCTGATGTAGTTATCAGGCATCAGCTGCTCCTTATGACATAGAGGATACACAGGACAAAACAGAAACCAAGTCACTGACTGTCTCCTTCAACAAGAGTCTTCAAACTTTCTGCATATTTTTTTGATTCCTGAAATTCTCACAGCTTTCCTGAATAGTGAGCTACAGAACAGGGGCAAAGCAATGCCAGTGATCTCATTAAATCCTCCTTTACCTGAGTCATGACAGATCAGCACAACATCTAAATCACTTTAATTCTCCCTACTGAGATTCTGATAATAGAAAACTGTGCTCATCTGCAAATTTCCTATACAGATGCAGACACAGTGTTATTGACCAGGCGACCTCTGAGAAATTATGCTATTTCCACCTCTTATCCATGACCCTTTCATGCATCTATAGTTCTACAGAGCTGTGCTAGCATAAAATGTGTCAAATTATATTTTAGAATTGTAACAACTTCCAGTTTTTCTTATGTGATCTATAGCATACTTTTAAAATGAGAATATATGCATGTAAAAACACTTATACACTCAAACCTTTGCATATATACATATATAAGTACATACACATGCCCATACAACATCCAAATTACTTTCCTGGGAACAATGAATTTGGCTCAGTTAGAATGTTTGCACCTGAGAAATACCAATCATTTAAAACCTCAAATAATTTGTTCCTAGACAATAGCCAAACACTCAGATTCTTTATCCTCTCAATACTAATGCCTAAAGCGAAATGTGCAACTGAGCTGGCCGGTGGTGTTCTGGAAAGCTGTTAGAAAGTGAAAAAGGAAGAATAAAAAGAATTTTAACCTCAAAAAGAAAACAAAACACTTTTAGGAAATGGTGTAGTTGTGTCTTACCTTATTCAAATACAGAGTAGGATAAATAGTTTCAACTAAGTCTAACTAGGTATAAAAATCTACCTCTGCATCCCTGTGTCCCTGATGTAAACCTCATTAAAGGGTTTTCATTGATCATTTGCAACCTCAAAAGAGCCAAGGGGGCAAAACATGTCAGTCTTACAACCTGCCCAGAAGATATTAGTGCCCATCAGCATAATTCTCAGATCAAAACCTGCTAATGCGCAACTGCTTGGTTGCTGAAGAAATTTTAATTTTTTCTTTTTTTTTTGAGCTTGAATTTTTTTGTGTGCCAGTGAAGGAGTTTATGTTGAACAAGCCAAATTATTCACTTTGCTGTTATTTATGCAATAAGATTTGAATGGCCCACACAAAACAGCTCAAGTTACAAATTTTAGGTATTATCTTATATTTAACTTACAAAGTAGTAATAACATCTATTGAAATTTTAATGAGAAATTAAATAAAGTTATTGAACACTTTACTGGATGACAGGGAAAGAGTCATGTGTGAGTATATATATCATGCTCTTTTATTTGCTTGAACTTTGAGTTTGAATATGTTTTTTAAAACTTACCTATAAGTTATATATTTTAAGTATCTATAAAACTGAAGAGGTAGAAATGAATCCCAAAGAAGCTAACATTCATGGAATTCATCATACTCCTATAAAGGTTTGTGCAAGCATTCCACTTCAATCAGAACCAACCTGCTCACTGTGCTGTAAAGAACTAGGCTTACTTTAAAAGTACTGCTAAGAAAAGCAGTACACAGATGAAGAAAACTGTCCCAGTACACAGACAAAAGTAAATAAGGAATTTAAAAGGGCTATAATCCATAATTCTTTCAGCTACTAGCATTTGGTATAAATAAAAAAAATATTATTTTTCCAGTTTAACAATAATTATGTCCCAAATAATAGCTCAAACATAGTTTTACAGTGGATACAACCTCAAACCTATTAAAAGCTATTATAACTATCTATGTACAAGAGCCTTAGGAAATGCATACTTTTTAACTGGAAGCAATAAAAGCATTGAAAAAAAAATTAGACTAGTATTTCATCCCTAATTTTCCCTGAAGTCCCTGACATCTACTCTGGTAATAGGAAATACCTAATAGAGATATATGACTCATGATTTCTTGTACATTTGAATATTTTCAAGCATTCAGGAACTATGTACCCCTATGTTCTTTAATAATACATTTCAAAATAACACAAAAGTGTAGTACACTTTTACACATGCTTTCTTAGTAAGAAGTTCTTAGATTCTCTCCAAAGGCATATATAGATGTGACTACAGAATGAATAAACACTGGCATTTTCCGGACGTATTGTGTGACAAACTGTTGAGCATTTCCTCCTAAAGATCAGCCCAGCACAAACATTGAACCTTAGGTAACTTGAAAACTTCTGAATTCAATTCCTCAGATGCCTTAAAATTACACACCATTTTTCACACCACATGAAGGCTATTAATGTGCACTCCCTTCGATTAGAGCAGCACTTGCCATTGCATTATCATTTTAAGTTATACTTTTCAAACTGAGATGTTCACTTATTTTCTAGATTGCTCCCACTTCATTTGAAGATGAGAGGGGCATGTCTTCCCTCCAGCATTCTGTTACATAAAGATGTCTTAACCACAATGCAGAAAAGATCACAAACATCCACATTCTGAAATCAATAAGTTGTTTCATCACTGAATTTCAATATCTATAACTAATAATTATTTATTATAATGTGCAGAAGAATGCTTGCCAGAATTTCAAATTGCAATGAAAAAAGCTCTAAAGGTCACGAGATTAATGATGTTTGCTGATGCAGCTCTCTTTTCGTCATAAGCCTAAAAGGCCCAAATAGTTTTCTGATTAATAGAAAGCCAGGCAAAAACAGTTGTGAAGGGATAAAACCCCCAAAAGGCAACAAACAAACCGCAAGCCTTTGAGATGATCAGAGCTGGCTCAGAATGAAATTCAAGAGCTATTGAAACACCAGTTAATAAAAGCAACAGGACTAATGCACTTTGTAATGTACACAGGCTGAAATTGAGACAGAAGAGAATTGACTGAGCTCAAATGCAATACTCTTTCCCTTTGGGAAAAATATAGTTTGAAAGACTGAAACAGGAAGAGAGATGAAGAAAGAGGAAAGCAAGAGAGAAAGACATTTTTGCTAAAAGACTGACAAGTATGTCCCCCCGCCAATAAGAATCAAAACTAACAAAAAAAAAAACAAAAAACAAAAAACAAACAAAAAAAACCAAACCAACAACTTTCTAGTTTAGTTTAGTGCGAAAACAGTACATAAAGACAGCAACTGAATTATGAATAAAGGCCCTCAACAGCATGAAAGTGGATTTTCTTGTCTTTTCAAAAAGCCCTCAAGAGAGAGCACACAATCTTCTGTAATATTGTCCCAAATGGCTATGTGACTTGTGAACTCAGCAAACGTGCATAGCCTGACCAGGCATATGATACTTCTGGAAAAAGCACTCAAAAGGATGGAGAAAATGAAAGTAGCTACATGGATACACAAAGACAGGCAACCTGTAAGGACATCAAGCAGCCTAAGAGAAGACTTGCAGCAGAGACAATGAAAAAGCAAGAAACTGCAAACCCAAAGCAGCTTCTTCAGTGAAACATCATATTTTTAAATTTTAACTTTAATTTAAAAAAAGCAAAATAAAACCATATTATCATCTACTACCATGATTAGAATCAAGTCATATCAAATTAGCAATCAATCATTACAAGCTCCTTAATGCAAAATAATTTCTTCTATTTCAATAAGAGCTAAAGAGATTTTGTTTACACTAGTCAGGTGACATTGAATGTTGTGAGATTATCACTACTCAGGCCTCTGAAATAAAGTTTATTGCTAAAGTAAACCTTTAAGTAAAAGCACGGAAACAGAGAACACATGAGAGAGGAACTGTAAATACCTCAACAAAGGTCCTAGCATAGGCTCCTAACAGACCTGGGGCAGAGCTGCCCAAGCCATAGACAAGTGCAGGCACAAAAAGAGCATTCACATTACCTGCAGGGATAATAACGTTTACTCCAGCTTGTCAATAGAGTTGGAGAAACTCATTTGCAGCTCTTGAAGCACTGTCTGGACCAGATCTAGAGATACTAGGCCCTCTTCAGGGTTCCTTTAGTTTGTTACACAGTCTTGAACAAAGGATTTAATTCCCTTATGAATTTCATTCCCTGTTTACGCTGCCTCAAACACGCAAACTAAACTTTTCCAAGGCTGCCGTTTTATGCTATGTGATGACACTGCCACGTGCGAACAATCTTGGTTAAAAAGTTCCCAATTGGAATTAGCAATTTTGAGTACAGGACACATTTGGAGCAGGGTAGAGAGAGACGTGCAACATCTAGAGTACACTGTCTGGAGGAGGTCAGACTCCTTCTGGGTTTAGGCTTTGAAAGATGCAGGAGCAAAGAAGAAAATGATTCACATAAGAAAGAAAAACCCTTAGCAGTAATGGCTTGTCTTTTTGAGGGGTTACATTTCTAGCCTCCAGGGAATTTCAAGTAGCATGCTTAACCTCCACTTTGGGAAAGGAAAATACAAGCCAGCACACAACTCTTGAAAGATTTCCAGTGTCTGCTTGAAGTGGTTTCCATAATGCAAATCAATAATACTCTTTTCCTATTCCTTTTGTTTCTAGGCTTTTCTACTCCCCTTAAAACAAACTGTGAATTTGATTATTTTAGCAAATTACAACAGCATTTTTTATGCAGTTTCATTCCATCTCCAGTGAAGCATACCACGTCCAAGATTAACATAGCCTGATGCAAATAGAACATCACAAAAATTATGTATCTTTTTTCCTTAGGAAGATTGCTGCCACCAATAGCAGACTTGAATCTGCCAATTGTAATTACAACTCTAGGATTTTATTGTCAAATATATTTCCCGGATAAATTGTTCTTGCCTTTTCAATGTTTTTGACTGATAGGCTGAGCATAGAGTTATCTTTTTTAAGAAGCTGTAACATATGGAGTAACGCAAATTCTCTTGCCTTTTTACAGGCTACACAAAGCCTTTTTATAAATGTATTTTTATTTTTAGTGCTTGTCTGTTATCTGTATGGCCTATTTTACATGAATCTGCAATGCTTCGCAGCAAATCAGATTCAAGTGTATCATTTGTGAGCTACACACAAAGACAGCCGTAAGAGTATTAATCTGTTCTTTTCAGCAAGCTAGGTCTCAAGAAGCTCCCACAATCCAGCATTAACAAGCCATTTATTTCATTTACCATGTTAACGACTGAAGAAAAAAATGAAAATGATGATTGCTTGTTTGTTAATGAAAGGGTGCTGTGGTTAATCACTGGAAAGACTATTAAACATCATAAAATTGCCCTTGAAATTTGACACACTTCATATCTCATCTGATGTGCCATACTAGTAATGCAAAAGAAATAAAAATATCAATAAAGGTTTCACCTAACTCCCAGTTTGGTAATTTCATGGATTTGGGGAAGAAAATAAAAATAAACTGGAAAGGATAAATATTAAAATATTAAAACAAATTAGATTATTGAACAGTGAAAGATGACATAGATTGACTTTTCAGCCTTTTATGATGATAAGTTAGCTGCCTTATAAATTGTGGTTTAATGAAAATTTTGTGTATTGTCTATATTTTGGTCAATATCAGCAAATTCAGCAAAAATCAGTCTATATTTCGGTATATCAGCAAACTTGCAAGTCCTTGCTAAATAAGCAATTATCTTAATAAAAAGACAAAACAAAAGAAATATTTCTGAGGTTAGCTTGCCACTCTTGACATTTTCCTTGCTCTCTGTATTGAGAGCCCTGTGGAAGACATTGTGCTGATGAGTTAGTTACCTTGAACAGGTCATGTCTTCTCTACAAGGCCTTGTACTATGGGCTTCAGCAGATCCTTATGATAGCATGAGCTGTGCTGCAGGGGAACCTGGGTGTTATGAGACAGATAACACCCCACCCTATCAAGAAAGTTAGCTGAACAGCTTCCAATATAATTTGTAACTTAAAATGTGTTTAGGAACAGTAAAGTCTATGTGGATTAAAGGGTGCAACATAATCATTCTGACCAGGAGGCCATTGGTGATCCACATCAAAGTTAATATGGGCACTGGCAGACCTGTTCTGTGCTGGGCTGCCTGTCCAGCACAACTTCAGGTTGTGCAGCACAAAACACATGGCTGCAAGGCAAACTCAGCCAGCTCTCATAACAGAGGAGCCTGCAGGCAGCTCCCACTTTGCATGGACAATTACACCACCTTCATATCTAGAAGCGCAGTAAGAAGTTCTCATGAGAACATCCTTTATAAGTAGAGCTACTTTCTTGTAAGAAAATTATATATAACAGCTCAAAGAAGGAACCTTTCTCCTTGGACAGGATCCCTGCTGCCTGCCCTGGGAAGTATATCCATGGTCTTGCTGATGATGCATGAACATAAGGTGCCCAGCATCTGAAGGGACATAATATTCATTCCCTATATATGTCTTCTTTTGTTTCTATATTATTATAAAAAGCTATTTTACTAAGCTATTTGTCTCTGAGGTTAAAAACTTCTTTTGCCAGAAGATTACTAGCAGTAGATCACATTTCTGACTACAGAAGATACTATCTTATATACTTATACTATATATATATATGACTGCTACTGCTGAACCCAGGGCAATTCCTTATTTAATTTTTTTTTCATTGGTCATATTAATACTCACAAAAAGAAAAGAGTGCAGGTTTACTTAATCAGAAATCCAGAGACAGAGCTAACATAAATTTCTTGTGCAAATCAAAGCAAGCATACCTTTGAATACTACGTGGCAGAAGGAGGGTTGCATATTATCCAGAAATGTAACTAAGGAAGTACCATTTTTAACAAGTCTTTATGACTTATTTTATCCGTTGCACATTGATTGTAAAGCACCACTTAACTGTATTGATTACCATAGCTAGGTATGATTGCTATTGGTCTCAAATAACTTTGTTGGAGTTGCATCAGAAAAATCCATTACTTATTATAATGATTATTGTTACCAGTCTCTCTTAATGTTAATTAGTTAAAAAAAATTTGTAGCTTATGACTCTACATTAACAGAAATATCCTATCTGTAATTTAATTTCTAAATCACAAGGTCAGTATAACCTTTCACATTTAGTTTGTGTTGTCAACAATGCAACTTCCATTTTCCAAGCAAGCTGCCTAAGTTTTCCCTACTTATATTTCTGCACAGTTAAAACACTTTAATAATCAGCCCTCCCTTATTCTGAGCTTCAATGGATCCTAATGCTTTAAAGTAGCCATCTGAAGATTTCACCAATCATGTGCAAGAGCTACAGGCTACAGTCCATTACAAACAAGTAAGAGGGTCCGTTCTCCAAAGACTTCAGAATAGGAGATCTAATATTAAGATAGAAGAAAAACAAGAACAGCAGTGGAGCTGATAAGGAGTGCAGCACCACACACTGCAGCTGTCTGGGGGATTTAAAGCAAACTCATAATCTATGGTTGAGTAGCAATGAAAGATAAAGATCAAGGAAACAGACATCTTTGTTAATGGCACTTTGATACTGTGACAGAACTCATGGTGATAAAGGTAGGAAAGTCACAGGCAGGGTGCATGAGGGACTGAATAGAGAGAGAGTCATCTGGGAGAAATATGAAGTCCAACTCAAAAGAACAAGCAGAATGAGGTAGTGCAACAGGAAGGGCTGAAGTAACAGAAGTAGGAGGAAAAACCCAACACCTTCAATAGTCTTTCAAAGATGCCATATTCTATTTTAAATTAAAATTATCTTCATAGAGTATAAAAGAAAAAGGTTGTCAAAGTTCATCAAAACAGAGGGTTGGAGGCTTTTTAACATGTCAATAATAATTCTATTAATTGCTTACCTTAAAACCAGAATTGTGCCAGTAGGACAATAATGAAACTAGGACATCACTAGAGCAAAGTAAGACTTGGAAAAAGACAGTACCATTTAACTACTGAAGTCTGAAAAAGAACTTTTTAAAAGATTCAGTACTTTGTCTCAATTCATGTCTCCAGCCCTTCATCTCTTTTATTAATACCTTAACATTAGTCAAAGTAACAAGGAATGTATATTTCTACCTTTCTAGATGCATGTAGGATCACAATACTTCAGGGAGGAAAGCTTTTCTAATGGGAATATTTAAACTATTCTAAATAGGTTTTTTGCCAACAGTTTATAGTATATATCAAATTAGACACATGTAATTAACTCTTCTATGCTGCCTTTATTTCTCAAGTAGTACGATAATACAGTCTTCTCTCTAAAATCAGAAAAGGAATAATTCCTTCCAGAGAACCATAGAGAAAGCTGAATTTTCCTTCACAGATTTCAGCAAGAATTTGTACATGAAACTTTAGCGGAACAGAAGAAGTATTCTGATGCTGAGCAAAGCACTTTTTTACAAATAAAAATTGAGAACAGAGAAACATCTGAAAATACTGCAATATCATAATAAAAATATTTTCAAAAAATTCTATCCCAACTATATCAAAGATAAAAGTGTGGGCATAGTAGAAAAGAAAAAAAAAGTCTGATAAGTACACAGCAGATATTAAAGCAATAATTCATAATAAACCTAATAGCTAGTTTTAGGAAAGTGTGAAAATAAACCAGCAGGAAATAGGAAATTATGCATGAAATAGTATTACGTAACCCTCCTACTGCGTCTGATTTTTCTACTTGGATTGTATGGCATACTGTAGTAGATACTGTGGGCCCTTGGGCAATTTGCACTGGACCTAGCTATGCCTCATCAGCTACCATAAGGGTGTAAACTTTACCTCTAGTCTATTTATTTTTCCCTACTACTTAGCAAGGAAACATTAAAATTGAGTGTGATGTTGCAACACTGTTGCAAAATGCCACTGACCTGTTTTTTTTATAGAAATCAGGCTACCTTCCAGCTTCACTGTCCCTGTTCCTCAAGTGTATAAATCCAAGTACTATATCACATTTCATCTAGCTGATGTTACCTACAGTGCACTTCCTCTGCCGAATAAGGGCAGCATGTAGGATTTAGACTTAAGGACCAAGCATTCATTCAATTTTTATTTATATATACAGTTATAGATATATATATCTCCAAAATCTCCAACCAATCCTCACAAAATAAAAGTAAAAGTATATAAAAAGCCATGAACAACCTCCCCCCCCCCCCAAAAAAAAAAAAAAATTAAAACAAGCCACGAAACCCAAACAATTAAAACCAACACAACCACTGGATGAAATAAAAGGACTGTCTTCTGCAGTTTTCCATAGTCATAGATTCTTCTTTCAAGTATTAATATCTTTTGTTGTCCTGCACATACACATTTTCAAAATCTGCAGAATGAATTTTTAAGTGTCTGTTAATCAAATAAAAGTAATTTCAAGGTGATTCAATAGTTGGTCAGTTCATTATAGCAGAAATAAGACTTTTAGTAGTCTGTACCGACAACTTGTATTTTTATTTTTCTACCATCTATCTGATTTCTTAACCAAACATTTGTGAACAAATGAGTATATAAAACCCTCTCTGATGTCTGCTGATCAGTCACAGTTAGTTTTTACATCCAGGTAGTACTGTTACCTTTGTTAAAGATCAAAGCATACAGTAGCTCGTATTATTCACTCACTGCATTTTGCCCTCTCTAGTTAACAAATGTAAGCGTCACAGAACACAATTCTGCTCAGGCAGTCTTTGTACAAATAGCAACTCCAGATTTAGAGACATGGCTATTAGCAATTTTGCCCAATTTCCTCCTTGGCTATAGTTAGGTGAAATGAATGAGTTCTGCCTTGTTCAAATTAGTTCTTTAAGTTAAAGACTTGGGGGAAAAACTAAGGTTAAGAGCAACACATATATCACATCTCTTATACACAGAACAAGCACCTTTCCTATAGCAGTCTTTGATGTTTCAGCAAGATTCACCACATTCTACATTAAACAGTTCAAGTCCTTCTAGTTTCCTGATGCTAATTAGGGTTTTAAGCAACCTTTTAGAAGCACAAATGGATCAAATCTATAACAACGTGTCCTGGAGGCACAAACAGATTTTGTTTCTTTCCTGCTGGTAATCTCTCTCTCTGTCCTATATATCCTATAGGATAACTCACTTCATTCTGATGGCTACTTCACCTCAAAGGTTTAACCCTTACTGGGGTGCCACAAGGCTAGACATATACTTACAGCACCACAAAGTTCCCTGCAGCTTTTGGCTTATAAATCATTGTCTTTCAGGCATGTATTTCTTCCTTGTGCCTCGGTGTTGCAGGAAACAGTCATTAAGCAGTATCTAAACACACATACACACAAACAAAACCAAACAAAACCAAGCTATACATAATAAAAGTGTCATACAAAACACCACCATTGCATATTCACCTGAGAAGCCACATTTTCTAGTAACTTTTTCATCTTTGCTCCACTCTCACACACAGCATTTAAGTGTAATTAGGATATGACCTGATTTATTGGCATGTTCCTCCAGCAATCAGTTGCAAAGTCACAGAATCATAGAATGTTTTGGGTTGGAAGGGATCTTAAAAATCATCTAGTTTCAACCCCTGGCCACAGGCAGGGACACCATCCACTACACCAGGTTACTCAAAGCACCATTCAAATTGGTCTTGAACACTTCCAGGGATGCGGCAGCCACGACTTCTCTGGGCAACCTGTGCCTGTGTCTCACCACTCTCATAGTGAAAAAATCCTTCCTCATATCTAATCTGAATCTACCCTCTTTCAGTTGAAGCCATTGCCTCTTGTCCTATCCCTAAATGACCTTGTAAAAAGTCCCTCTCTCCAGCTTTCTTGTAGGTTCCTTTTAGGCACTGGGACTCTGTTATAAGGTCTTCCCAGAGCTTCCTCTTATCCAGGCTGAACAAGCTCAATTCTTAGCCTGTCTTCAGAGGAGAGGTGCTTCAGATTCCTGATCATCTTCATGGCCCTCCTTTGGGCTGTCTCAAACAGGTTCATGTCCTTCTTATGTTGGGAGCCCCAGAGCTGGACACAGTGTTCCCAAAGGGGTCTCATGAGAACACAGTAGAGGGAGAGAATCATCTTCCTCAAACTGCTGCTCATTACTCTTTTGATGCAGCCAGGGTATGGTTGGCATTCTGGGCTGGAAGCACACATTTCTGGCACAAAAAAAATGACACAGTATAATTTTATCAGATGCTAAAACAGAGAAACATAAGACCTCAGTTTGATATTCTGTGTAAGGAAAGAGTATATTTATTCAGCACTTGGCAATTTATTGGAAACTTATTTTCTGTAGGAAAGATACGCTTACACATTTCCAAGCAAAATGTGCAGCCACTCAAGTTTTCAAAAGAAGCTCAGAATGCTGAAACATGTCATTACTCATTTAGGTACATTCTAAAAGTACATCTAGAATGCAACTGACCCAGCCTGCAAGAACAAAGGCTTCCCCTGGAGCTCAATCATGCAGTGAACTCCCTTTGTGGCTCTATATACATGGAGGAATTTGTTGATACAGATTTAAAATGTTTGTCTGCCTCATTAACATCCACCTTGTGTTTCAAACAGAAGATTCCTGTGACTAGCAAAAACAAGACAGATTTTCTGGGTGTAACTATTTGAAGTTTAAAATCAGGAAGGAAAGAAACACCGATAACCAGATTATTTACAGGCAGATTCTAAAAATAAATTAATAACTCCCCTCCCCAGTCAAACGAACAAACAGACAAAAAAACCCAAACACAAGCAAACAAAAAGACCTCTTATGATGTTTTCTGTCTTATTCCACTTAGGCTGACATCTTCCCAGGAAGGAAGAAGCACCATAAATTCAAAATTTTAGATGCAGCACTCTGACCACTTTAAGGTTGTGCTCGCTGTTAATGAAAAAGGGCACATCAAGTGTGCTAACTTCAGGTCTTTTGGATAGCAGGCACAGAGTTGTAGTCTCCTCAAGCAGATAATAACCCTCACTGGGTGAAAGCCTTAATCCATTTAGCCAAAAGTACAATTCAGAAAGTTCCTTCACCTGAGTTAAATATGAATTACAGATGCACAGATATTATGAATATGCACAAAACGATTCTAAGAAAAAAAAAATCTCCTTATCAGCTACAAAGCGTGTTTTTCAGTTAACCATAAGAGTACAATATAGTTTCAGATATAACAAATATTCCTTGCTTCCCACTAGGAATTCCAGTGCAGTTTTACCTTCTTAAAAAAGAAAAAAACAAACAAACCAAACAAAAAAAAGAACCAACAAAAAAAAATAATGCAACCCCTCCCCCAGAAAAAAAAACAACCCACCAAAAACTCCCACCAAACAAACCAAAAAAGACCCACCCTAAACCCATCATTTTCATAATCCTCTGCTTAGATATTTTTCTTAATCTGTTCACTTCTGTCCTGCTGGAGATGAAAGGGCAGTTCTTTCTCTCCTTGGTATTCATATTCTCCCGGTAAGTGAGAGAATACATGAGATTCATTGCCTGCAGCTGGGAGAGACTGGACTCCATAGCCAACGAGATCCTCATAGTCCATTGTTTTGTCTTCTTGCCACTGAATATATCATTAGCTTAATTGCAAGGAAAGTTTACAAATGAATATTGATAAATTAGTTACTCACTACACAAAAAAAACAAACCATACCAAACCAAACAATAAAAAAAACTCTACTGTATTTCACCAGCACAAAGGTTTTTGCGAAGAAATCCAAGAGTAACAACATTATTTCACTTAACTCTCTTCAACATCATACCTTAATAACATATATACATCTTGACAAGGTTTCCAAAGGATAGAGAGCTGAGGGGCTGCTTAGTTGCAGGTCTGCTTTACCCTAAAATGGTCTGAAGGCAGATTAGTACGTCAAGGCATTATCTTAAATAATGTTCAGAAATTACTATCAATTGGAAAGAAAACTATGGAGTTCATTGTTTACCATTCCCTTGCCCACTGTAAACACTTCAGGCTTAGAAATTAATATGGTAACAAAATTTCACTCTTCATAAGCAGCTTTCCTTAAAAATTAGGATTACATAGCTTTGCTGAATGAATGTGTGGTAAACACACATAAGATAAACAAGTTAGTCATCCTTCCACTTTTCTTTTTTTTTACTTTTTTACCAATTTTTGTCAAGATATACATGTTTTCAGATCCACACCTTTATCTTCTTTTCCAGCTCTCCAAAAAATCTCGTAACACTAGCTTCTGGTAATACAAAATGTTTTGCACAGGCACAAGGGATACCTGGCATAATGGGGAAGTGATTTAAAATAAAGTCTGCCAAAATAGCTACAAAAGACACAGAAAACCTCAAAATAAGCATTCTCAGGAGAGCAGGAGAGCAATGAGCTCTCTGAGTTGAAATTTAAATCTGACACAGGTCAGAAATAAAGCAATTTAGTTATGCCTGATTATCATAGGTCTGTTATTGCAAGCTACCATGTAAAACATGTCTAATTTTGGCTGTGATCAGGCATGCTATTGAATCCAGAAAGACAGAGCTCTAGGATACTCTGGGCTTTTATTCCTGTTATAAGTCTCACATTTACAACTACTCAAAATGCCCTAAATTCACCTTAGAGAAAGCACCATCTGGCTATTACTGGCTGTAGGTTACCAGCTGTGAAATATTACTATATTAACAATGTCATACAAAACAACAGCTGACCTTTTGTGCAATTGAAAAGCAGTGTATAAACCTAGCAAGATTATTATCCAGACTTCAAGTTAGAAACAAAAAGCTTACACTAATTTTGCCTTTTCTCAAATGGGTGTATTTTCTTCAGTACTTTAAGGATGAAATACCAAAATATTTATCTTTAAAAGCTTCGCCCCAAACCCCCTCCCCTCTTCCATTTTAAAGTAAGATCTAAAACAATGAATATACCGTTTGCCATTTCCTTGCACAGGAAGAGCTTTCACCTTAAACAGCACAGCATTAGTTATTTTCTGAGGAGGTTTAACTCCCATGTTTTCTCATTATCACCAAAATTTAGTTGGGGATTTGCCTTTAGCAGATTTGAATATAGTGTATTGTAATGTAGGGCATTTTTCCAATATTTTTTCCTCTACATCATTTTTCTTTCTGGAGATCTTTACTGATTTATACTTCAACAAGGATTGTAAATGCTCTGGGGGGGTTTTGTAGGTTCGTTTGTTTGTTTGTTAGGTTTTTTTATGAAGCTAATATTCATATGAGGAGAAAATAGTTATGGGGGAGAACAGGTCTTGAACTGATAATCTTGGGGATTTGGGGTTGGAAGATGGTTTTTTTGCTTGTTTTCTCCATTCCTCTGTTGAGTATTTCACACATGTATAGATAAAAGGTTGAGGGTAAGCGTTGTAAATGCTAATACAATTTCCTATGGCTTGAAGAACTGGTATACATGTAAGCTTGCTTTCTTCTGGTCCTATTAGCTGGTCCAGCAGAAGCCAAAATCTTTCCTTTTAAACTTTGTTCCAGTATATCCCTTAAAACTTGAGAAATACAACGAAGTATTAATGAAAAATGCAGGAAAAAAAAAAAAGTTATACTTATGCAACAGCTTAGAGGAATAGGAGATAGGGAAATGTGAAGATTTGTCAAGATAGGATATGAATAGTTGTTTAAGATGTTTTGACAAAACTTTTACTTTTATCAGGCTGTTTTGTAACTATGAGATTACTTCTCCTAAATATTGTTACCCATAGGTAGAGAAAAATAGAAAAATTAGGGAGGCAGGTCCTCCCTGTACAGAAACTATGCTGAATCGCAGACAGCATTTATCCATGTGCTTATATTTGTTGTCACAGATTCTGCTATCTTACCAGAGGTACACACCAGCTTTGTTGCCCTGTAGCTCCTCTAGAGCCCTTTTGCAGGCAGGACTGCAGAGGCAACATCCCGCTCCTCCAGCATAGAAGCTATTTGTAATTTTGGGCTGCAGACCAAGATCAGCAATTTCACATCTGAATGCCTTCAGAGTCACCTAGTGAATACCATTCTAGCTTTACTTCCTCCAACTTGTCTATCAGAGCTAATATAACACACATATTTACTTCAAATTGAGCTAGCTTCTCTGCTCTGTCTGTAAAAAAGATGGGTCACTGGGAAAGTCTTCAAAACCTAGAGGAGCAAAGGCCAATATAACAAATTCACATTTCTCCTCTGCTACACCTCTGGCTCTTTTGTCATGAAGCAATACCACCAACTACCTATTCGGTTCCTTGTTTTGAAGTATTTAAAGAACTTCTCATGTGAGCTCAAGCATGGCATCTGTCATATTTTGTGGGCTTCAGTGTTCTCACTTGGGGATTTTCAACATTTTTTTTTTTTTTTTTTGGGGGGAGGGGTTTTGTTTGGTTGTTTTTTTGTATTTTGTGGTGAGTTCTTTTTGGTTTTGTTTTTTTTTTTTAATTGACCTTTCAGTTTTATTTGTTTTCTATTTGAACTGTGACCTACTTGGTCTTCTAATAAAGAGCATTTTTAACAGGCACCAGAGTGCTTACATTTTCTTGCAGTGCTTCTTTTAGGAGGTGTTGCTTAGTTTTGACAATTTTTCTAATTTTTGTATGCTTCCAACTCTTAAAATTGAATATGCATGCACTGGATTTGTTTTGCCTGTTGCCTCCTGCTGCAGCATTAAACCTAATTGTAATTACAACAGAGCAGCTCAGAACTGGATGTTGAGCAGCACTTTAAACCAGAATGCCATATTTTCTTGTTGTTCCAAGTATTGTACCTCAGAAGCAGCCAATTATTGCATGTAAAAGTGAAATTGAGCTACATAGAGTAGCTGAAATTTCCCACTGTTGCTGCCTGTCTTAAAATGCAATTTGACTGATTTTGTTTAACTCTGCGTTCAATATCTTTCCTGACTAAAGTGTGAACAATACAACCAGTACAATCTTATTAGAATCTAGGAATTCTACCTATAAGGGTTCCATAGTACTTCTTCTTTCCTTTAAAACTCGCCTTGTTACACTTCACAGAATTTTACATGTACAGACCCTTTCACCCTCCTGTCAGAGTAAACTACTTTGACTCTAGTAAAGCTGGTAGCCTGGTGACGTCATATCCTCCTCCTAAAATGCCTGCTTGCAGATGTCAATGTCGCATGTTCTAATTCTTCTACTTACTTTCAGAATTTTGACTAGCATATATTATGTCAAAGCTTTTATACTCTGTGACTTAATATTGCACCTACTAGTCAATTGGCATTGTAAGTGAACAATTTACCTCCTTTATTTTTTGTGTGCTCTTTATTTCTTGCAGACTTTTCAGGAGTGCATTGGACATTCTTCATATTAGTTTAAACCATATGACCTTCTTTGCCTCTCAGCTTTCCCCAGCTTTTTAAGTTTCAATTTTTAGTTCAGTACCATCAGTTTTTAATTCAGTACCACCAGCCTGACTAGATTATAATTAATATGTAACCCATCCTTTCCACTGTTTCTACTTGTCTAGAAATTTTCTTAATATAACTAAATTTCATCTTTATATCATGTGCTCATTTTTGTATCTTTTGCCTCTTCCACATATTGAGACTTCAAATCTCTGCCTGGCACGTGGGATAAAAGTAGAGATGATCCTACGAAGGTTGTGAACCTTGGTCTCTGCTAAGCAGCCAAGTTAGACTCCTAAACACCTCTCCTAAGTCTTTGTCATGCCTGTGTTACTGGCACCAACACAGATGATAATTACTGTCTGTTCCCTGGCATTCCTGAATAGAAATCTCATGTCCATTACTTTCATGCCCAGTGCACAAGTTACTGCTGTAGTCTTACTGGACGTCAAAAAAGTCCATGTACCTATGTATTACTGAATTTGCCCTTACTACCACCTGCTTCTTCCTTGTGACCAGCTCTCTGCTGTTTCTTCAGGAGGACATTGATCTCAGCTGAAGCATAGATCTCATTCCAAAAACTCCTTCTTAGAAGAATGTTCTCAGTCTTGGAGACTTGGTCCTTTTCTGTAGCACAGGGACTGCAGTTACAGAGGTAAGGCTATCCTGCAGCTTTCCTGTCAGCCACCTGAAAGAGCCTCTTTGTTTCCCTAATTTGATTAAATTCAGCAAAGTCCAAGTCCTTTCCAAGCCAAACTCTTCTATGATTCTACAAAAAGGACAAGCTTGGTACTGGGGGATCCTTGCATTGTGTCGACAAATACAAAAGCTGCCCATGGATCAGCCATTATACATGCTGCACTTTGTAACAAAGTAGGTAAGCCCTGCACTACTATGGGTCTCCTGCCTACTTCTTGAAGGTGTTTTTATTATTTAAAATTGTTGTGGACTAATACATTTTAGTTTCTCTTTTGATGGTGAATATTATTATTCCCTTAAGATAACTACCAATAGTTCAGAAAGATGTAGAAGCATAGAAAGAAAACAAGGGTAAAGAAAGTCCTCAACTATGTTTCTACCTGTCAAGGTTTAGATGCCAAAAAAACTGCAGACTTTGCTCTTGTCCTTACATTTTGGGAGATCAACATCATAAACTTTAACTAACCTTAGCTGGATATCTCAACAGAAGAAATTTCACATTAAGACTTGAGCAGCAACCCTATATTGTATATTTATGAGGAAACTGCTGACCAAGACAGCCATACCATCCTGTATCTCATGATGTATACATTGATTCTCTGTATTTGGAGATACAAGAGAAAAACAAGTAAGTCAACATGAGAGCGCTGGTGGTTAGCTTGTATTAACTTAGGCATATTCATGCACACAGTAGGTTACTGAAGCAGGTCTATTTACAACAGTAATCAGATCACACAGAATGTGCTTCCAACACCTTTGTCCTGGGCCTGATCCAGAGCTTTAGCTTGTAAGCATCCCTATCTGCTGTTGTAATGTGCAAATCATCAAGCAGCCACAAACATCACCTCAGCTGGAGATGGCAACTGACAATACAGTAGCAATACAAACCAGCTTGTTCAGTCATCCATCAGTTGTATCTGACTGGGTGAACACTCGTCTACTTTAGCAGCCATTTACATATGATTCATTGAAGGCATCTGTAGCAGTGATTTTTGTGGAAAAAGACTAGCTGCAAATTATAGCAGAGAGACTATTCAAGAACTTACTCTTGCTCAGGTGTTTCTTCTTGCACCCGGGAATCCATTTTTTGACTCCCAGTCCAATGTTTTACCATGCTGAATAAGAGACACTTCAAGCACATTAGAGGATGACATACTTCTCTCAGGTTTTAAGGTTTTCCAAAGAATGAAATTTAACACAGCCTGAGCTTGCTGGCTTAACAGTACAGCTGAGCAGTGATTAAACCATACAGACATGCCTACAGAAAATTCAATAATTAGTACAAGTCAGACTCTTCAGCTTTCTTTCAAGAAAAAGACAGATTAATCTCCACAGATTAAATTATTCTGTTATTTCCAAAAGGTAGAATACTTCAGTAGTATAGAAGAAAGTTTATAAAGTGTGGGGTAGATATGATGAAGTCTCTGTTCTGATTCTCCACAAAAAGCTTGGGAAGGAATTGGCAAATACAGAAGTACAGTGGGGAGAGAAAAGTAATTAATTATATAAGTTTTCAAGGTATTTGAAATTCATAAGTTCAAAACAAATCTACTTTTCATTCTATCTTTCTGTTCCCTATTTTAGTTCATTGCTTTGCTTACTTAAAAAGGAAAAATTAAAAAAAATCCTTTTTTTTTTTTAATTATCTGAGCTAACTTTGTTAAAGTTATCCTCCACTAAAAGCTTGGCTTCAGTAGTAAAATAAATATTTATCAAGCCATCAAATTTGATAGTTATTCTGTCAACCTACCTAAAGTCTTAAAAAAAAAAATAAATAAAAAATTGCAAGAGTGCACTTTTAGAAAATACTTTTGAAAAAAGATATATTTAAACAAATGAGAAAAAAAAAAAAAAGTACCGATCCTGTAGTTTTACTTACAAGAGATTGAGAGGCTTAATTGTAGTGGAACGAATAAGAGCAAGTGGTCAATGTAAAACCAGTAATTTTAAATGGCCAAATAGTACACTCCCTTTTGTGGGTCAGTTTCATGATCTTTCTCTTGTGTGACTAGCTATTGCTGGGATAAATATAGAAGTGTAATTTTGAACAGCCTGAGTACTCTACAATTTCTACCAAAAATCAAAGTAAACAGAACAACTAATTATGTACTCCCTTTTTGGTTTTGCGCTAAAGGGTTTGTATAGTTACCATTGTATCCTGACTTAAAGAGAATGAATACTAAGTTTTGCTTTAATATGTAGATCTTATTGCAGAGACACTTACAAGGTAAACCAGGATTTGATAAACTGGGACAAACAACTGCAGAATATCAGGAATAACCTATATAGCACCTGCATTCAAAAGCCTTAGAAAGACAGCTTTGTAGCATTAAGAATGGAGCACTACAGCAGATATTCAACAGGAATCTTCTTTGTGAAGTAACCAACATGCAAAAACAATCCGATTTTTTTTTTTCTGTGTTCCTGACTCTTTTCTCATTGCTATCTATTTGTTACCTCTTCCCAACATCTGTTCCTACTTGCAGACTATTACAAAGCCAGGGCAGCAAATGACAGTTAAGTGGAAGTCCCTTCTTTTCTTCCACTATATCACAGTCATAACCCTTTTCCCATTCATTCTAGATTGATTTTCTGAGCACATCTCACTCCAGACAAATACCTACTGACTGATTTGAGTTTTCTCAGCTAACAGGATCCAGAAGCTAATGTGCACTAACCTTTTTATCTTTATCTATTTCTTATTTACCAGTTTGTCCCTTATGAAAAGCTGATGAAGCTTGCTACAACTCCTATTACACCTCCTGGTTTGCCTATTTCACTGTTACACCATTCTGTTATAAGCTAGCTAACGTCTCCCACAGTTTTTCCGTTGGAAAAGTGCAGAATCAAACAGAAAAACAGGTGCTATGATATATGTGTCCAGACATCAAACAGCAACCATAAATGTCATCCTTTACTTCATTTAAGTTTTGTAATTAGGAAAGTAAGATATCAGTATTGCTATGGAAAATTGCTATGCTATTGGCAGAAAGACATCTCTGATGTTGATATATTATTATATATTATTGTATTATTATATATTATTATATATATATATAATATATATTATGTATTATTATATTATTATATATTGTTGTATGAGTCAACATACTCATCTTGCTCACTGGAGCACCTCCTGTATGAAGACAGGCTGAGAAAGTTGGGGCTGTTCAGCCTGGAGAAGAGAAGGCTGTATGGAGACCTCATAGCAGCCTTCCAGCATCTGAAGGGGGCCTACAAGAATGCTGGGGAGGGACTATATGCGTTAGGGACTGTAGTGACAGGACAAGGCGTAACAGGTTAAAACTTAAACAGGGGAAGTTTAGATTAGATATAAGGAGGAAGTTCTTTACTGTAAGGGTGGTGAGGCACTGGAATGGGTTGCCCAGGGAAGCTGTGAATGCTCCATCCCTGGCAGTGTTCAAGGCCAGGTTGGACAGAGCCTTGGGTGACATGGTTTAGTGCGAGGTGTCCCTGTCTATGGCGGGGGTTTGGAACTAGATGATCTTAAGGTCCTTTCCAACCTTAACTATTCTATGATTCTGTATGAATTCTTTCAGTTACAGTACAATTGTCAAGTATCTGTTTTCTTTTTTCTTCTTTGTAAGGAGAACAAAGAAATGTATTTCTAATGTAAAGGATATGTTTTCTAATGTAAAGAAATGGGATTTTGTTTAATTAAAAACATCCTTATAAATATCATCTGTAATATTAAAACCTCTTTTGAGATTTATAAAAGAATTAAGATCAGAATATCTTACAAAATACCTCCTTTAATATGTTTCTAAAACAGAGATGAGACTTAAAACTTCTGAACAAGCACAACAATAACTGCTCTGAGTATTTAATATTTTACTTGTGGACTGAAAGCCTGAAGGAAGGAACGAGCTCAGAAGAAACACTAGTAATGCAGTTTTCTCTAAACAGGAAGAGGAAGTCACTAATGAGTATGGGATTTGCAGTGATACATGGGTTCCTGTTAGATTTCTAGATAACTGATCCAGAGCTCATTGTAAAATTAAAAGCCTTATCTGAACTGGAAAGAGAGGAAAGGACACAATGTGCAGTAAGTAAAATGACTAAAATGACTAATGGGTAGAAGTAGGTTGTTTGATTGCTTTTTGTTTTGTTTGATTGTGGGTTTTCCTGGTTTGCTTTTTTGTTTTTGATTTGTTTGTTTTTGGTTTTTTTTGTTGTACTTTGGGTTTGATTTTTTTTTTCTTTGTGTGTGTGTGTGCGTGCGTGTATGTGTGTGTGGCTTTTGGGGGCTATTTTGGTCATGGTGTTTTTTTCTGTCATTTTTTGTTTTAGTTTAGGTTTTTTGGTGGTGTTTCTTTTTTTTTCCTTTTTTCTAAAAAAAGCATCAATTGTGTGCTTGAGTCAGTGACACTGCTGAAAGATAAAAATCTCCCAAGTCAAGACTCCGCATTTCCTTTCTGGCCAGCAGACACCACATCTTCATTAAGGCATAAGGCATACCAATGCTCTAATTCATAATGTATTGATATAAAAGAGCAAATTAAAAAAAGACAGTGTTGTTTTCCTTTTGATCATCCAAACACATCCAACCCAACACAGCATGTTTGTGTTAAGAGAATACTATATCCTAAGTAAATTCTTGGAAGAACATAATTATGTAGAAAACTTTTTATCTTAAGTACTACTACAACTAAAATTTTATTATCAGCTGTCAATTGAGTCATCCCTGAACATTTTGTAATAATTAAAGAATATCACTCTTCCTCCAATTTGTCCTCTTGAGTTGAAGAAATATACTATGTGCCTATTTAAAAATGAAATACCTAATGCAAGTAATTAAAATTTTAACAAACATTCAACAAAAACTCCAAAACAGCAATGAAAAAAACAACCAACCTCCTCTCTACCCCTTCCTTTGCAGTTTCCTTCTATATCCAATAGCAAAGGAAGGGACACATGCAGCAAATCAATTAATTTGCTATTAATCCTCTTTGCAGGGATTCATTAACAGGCAAAGGAAAAATAGCAGCAGGTGTGGGTCATAAAATTACTGCCTGAATCTCTAACTAGAGAAATTTGAGCTGACAAAAAAAAAAATCAACTTAGAGCTGGGTTTTCCTATCAGTTTTCCATTCTTGGCTAGTTAACTCTAATAATAGTTAACCAATAGGAAAATAAAACAGCAGGAGAGTGTTTTCCTGCGAGTCAAATCAATCTTCACTGAAGCAGTAGCCATTGCCTGCCCCAGTCCCAAGAAACAGAATGCTCAGGGAAAAATAAGGCATAAGCAAAGTTGAAAGCCCAGTCCAAGCTATATGGCATATCCAAAAGGTTATTCTAGCCTTTTCTGCTGTTGAAGTATCAGTAATATCCTGATATCAAAGTAACTTCTATAAATATGAGTTCTGATTATTTTAAGTTTCATCTTTAAAAGTCTTCAGCCCAGCCTCAGGTTGTTACAGCTCTTAAAATAACTGAAGAAACTTGCAAAACAAAGAAATCTGAGTGTCCTTTACAATTTAATCAGATTCCTCAATGATTCCTGTATAGCTCAACTCTTCTGTGACTTTTGTTTGAAATCTGGTATGACAAGTATCCATTCCAGAACACAAAACTAGTGTTCAAAGTTGAGCTTATTGAGCAAAGAAAGAAAGAATAAATAAAAAAACCCACACCCCCTCAGAATTATCATCTTAACACACAGAATATTGTATCATTTTCCTTTGGATTAACAGTAAAGTAATTTAAAAAAGCACCAACGAAATTACCTAAACCCCAACTGTTTTTTAGGAGAGAGAAAAATCTGAGTGGGTGCATTAAAATAAAATTTAAAAATCAGAATTAAAAGTTATTCAAAACTAGCAGAAGCTGACTTAAAATCACATCCTACTAAAACTGCCAGGAAACTTATACATCTCTCAGACTTATACATCCGTCATTGACACAAGCAATATTCACACTGCTGGTGATGAAGGGGCTTTTGAGAAGCTTTGAGAATATCTTCTTTTCTCCAGGAAAGGGAAAGGTCTTGGCTAGGAGAAACTGAGGCGACATATGCCAAATACTCTGTTTTGTTATCTAACAAGCAGTGTCTATCACTGTTAGCAGCTCTCCTCTTTCTTTCATGCACATAAGAACAAACAATGATGGATGACATGGCATTTAGAATCATACTTTGCATCTGGATTCAGATTAAGCTTCTTTTGTTCCTTGCCTCTAAGCACGTCTAATATTGTGGGTGGCATGGAATCAAGTGACTGTTAATCAACCTATAGTGGTAGGTTACTTCTGTGGTATAGTATCTTTTGGCAACTCCCTATTTCAGCTCTGTATTTCAGTTGTTTGGTTGCTTTCGCATGAAATAAATTGCTTCACCAATCTCCTGTTTAGATGTCCAGGAAGGATATTCGAGCTAAAACCGCTATCAATTTGAATTTAAGTTTAGGAAACTGTACAGAACTAAAAGAAAGGGATGCAGCTTCTTAGACAAGAACACCTGAAGAAGAAACGAGTAACTGTCTGTATACCCACCATCAGGATGCTGTCGTACTTTTTCTGCACACTTAATGGCACTGGATAAGTAACATCAGTTAAATTCTTCACTGAAACAGTCTGCTTGTTATTTCTGCTTGGTTTAATCCAGTTAGAAACTACTTATTGCATTACAATTGTCTTCTACAGTTATTACAGTTCCTATATCAGCATTTCTCCATTTCCAGTAAGTACAGCTAGCATGTTATCTGTCCTCTTGATGAGGTTCACTAAACAATACTTGTATCTCATTTCTAGTTGCTTTTTAACTGTGTTTGTGTTTCCATTTTTCTGGTGAAGTTTTCTATATTGGCAGTGTGCCTTAGCAAAGGTATTTTAGGAAGCTTAAGCCAAAAATCAGTCAATCATGTCTAAAAATGAAAATGGATGCAACTATTTAATTTTCTCATTTAGAAAAAAGATTGTTCAAGTATGCAGCTGATAGTCTTTAGCATCTCTCAACATCTGTGCAGAAAATAAAAATATATCCAATGGAAAAATAAAAAGATCCCAACAAGACTAGCATTGGTATTATCATAGACTATATCATTATGTATCCACATAACAGGAGAGAATTATGATTATTTGCATAATGCAACCTCACTTTTTAGGTTTTTCTGGCCTTTTATTGCTTGGCTTTGCAACTTCACTGTTCTTTTGCATACTGTTTATTTCCAGTAATAACCCCTTGCTAGAAAAATTTTAGGCTTTTGGGTTGCTTTGATTTGGATTGGAAATTGTGGGGGGAAAAAACATTAACAGAGCTATTCTCAGAATAATTCATTTATTTACAGGCACATACTCAAAGTCCCACTTCTCTCAACAGTATAAACATGCAGAATGAATGCACTTACAAAGGTCCCATTCCAACTTTTTCAACCTTTTCCTCCTTCAGCTAGGCAGAGTCTTCTGCCTCTTCATACATTTCTTTAAAAACAAAACAAAAGAAACAAACAAACAAAAACAAAAAACAATGAAACCTTCACCTTCCATAAAGTTTATTATACTGAGAATCATTCTCTGGTCACTTTCTCCTGTGTATACAACCAATTCCGGAAAATGGAGCTCAATTTGCAGGTCTTACATTTGTAATTTCAGAAATTTAGTGAGATGGAGAAGTGGAAGACCCAGAAAGACATATCATAAATCTAGAAATATTTATTAGACATCATGTGCCCTCACCTTTTTGTGAGGCATACATGAAGATTTACAAGAAAATATGTTTTGCTGTCTCAGATGACAACAGGGAGCAGAATAATGGTTAAAGTGAGCGTCAGATGTATTTCCAAAAGGGCAGGTGAGAACTGAATAGTACTTCAGGAAGCAGAAGCAAGAGGTTTAGTGACAAGTTAGAGTTTGCCAAATTCAGTTAATTCTCCAGCCCAAATAATAAAACAGGAGATAACGCTCAAGTACGTGAAAAACTCCAGTTTCCCTGATAAACTGCACATCTAGACAAATACTTAATTAAACAATTCATTGAAATAAAATGTGTCTCTTTTTCTATTGCCCTCATATTTCACTTTACAGTCTCAGTAACATTTTCAGGTGTGCAGTTACTGCAGAAGAATTACGCATTTAATCTAAAGCCTTAACGGAAAACACATCACCAGGAACCAAGGCCAGGAACACTTCTCACTGCCAGGGAGCAGGGCAGAGCTTGGAAGCTCTTCTTGAGAGCCTCTAGCAATATATATCGACATCACCCTTCTACACAAAGGGAATAGTGAACCAAGGTTCACAGTTAGAGCCCTATTGGTAACAAGGTTTTTATTTTCTAACCCTCTTATCACCTACCTACCTGGATTATACAAATGTAATCACTTCTCCATATTATTTTTCCCTGGTTGCACCTGATGGCAATGCCTGCATAATTTGGTAGACTATAGAATTAGAAGTATTTCTGGTATTCTCGTGGTAGAAAAAGTATTTCAATAACAGCATTTGGTAGCTTCCACTCTATATAAATATTTCTGCTAATAAATCGTCTGTGCATCACAACCACCTGATCTCAAGGCAGCTGGAACTTATGTACCACGGACACCCTTGCTGCTATTGCTCATGGTGTCAGTCCTCATAAAAAGGACCATTCAGTCAAATTGCCTCAAGTACATCTCCTACATAATGTCTCTGCAAGACACAATGCATGGTGGCAGACTTGGCAAAGCACATACACCTGTACCTGACCTACTGAAGCTATGCTGTGGAATGAAACCAACTCAGGTTTTCTTTCTGGCACAGTTTGTTTCTTTCATTGAAGCCTGTGGATGCAGACAAGCAGGCTGAATGTTGCATGAGGTTCAGATACCAAAGGTCATTCTGGAATTTTCAACTATGAAAAAAAGGGTGAACAAGTACAGAAAAGCACAGTAAGAATAATAGAAGAGAAAAACAGTGGGGAGGGAAAGAGGGATAGAAATATGCTTAGATATGCAGGAAATTAATAGAAGAATGAAGAGGTATTAAAAACACATCCCTGAATTCTAACTAGACTAAGAGTAATAATACCTGTAGAACATGAAATCATGATTTGCACAGATCAGGAGAGGTAGACCAAACATCTGCAGTTAGATTTCAGCTTCATGAATTTCCTATGACAAGGTCAATTATAGCAAACAAGTAAATTATTTAGTATGTATATTTATGGAAGCATTTGACAAGAGAAAAACAACATCAAGTCCACCTGAAATGTATACAAATCTGACTCAAATATTTCAAAGGCTGTTACAACACTACACAAACAAGCCTTCAAGCCTTGCCAAGGAACCACTACCCTAGCTAGAGCTGAACAGCTGTGTTTTTGTTGCCACAAACAGACATGAGTCAACTCCTAGCAGCAGATTACCCATGTTACCTATCAATCAGTCACTTTCCATGAGTCTGAACAAAGGCACCTGATCTTCTTGTTGTCACAGCATTGTTTCACTGTCAAACTATGCTTTCCTGATTGCTTTCAAATGCAAAAGCTATGCAACAGGGCAATATGTAACTGCAGCAAGGAGGGTACTCTCTGCAAAAATGATTTGTTGATGTAAACAGATTTGTACTTCAAGCCACATGCAGTAGCTGTAGGATTACAATGAGAATCCTTCAGGACTTCAAAAACACCAGACAATTTTTAATCATTATTTCCCTTCTGTATGTATGTTATGACACAATTTTTAATTACAAACTACTTATTTTCCATAGATCTCTCCTTAAATCAGAAACTCTTCAAAGATAGCAAATGCTTCCTGGTTGACTAGACAATATTCTTCTTCTTATTCATCACTCATTTTGTGACCCCAAACTTTTTTTTCTACCCGCTGTTCATGTGCTCATACAAAACCAGAATTATTAATTCCCTTAATAGTTTTTTTCTATAGCTTTCATTATTCTGGCACCCACATGCTTCACAAAAAATAGTAATGTCTACAAAAACTCATGGAATGAAAAATACATCATGACATGACAAAATTATTTCAGCTCTTGGGCTTCAGCAGGCTTTGTTGCTGCTCTTGTCTCCATACGACCATCCAGAGCAAGACTAGGGGAAATCCAGAGAAGACTGCTGGGATGCCTTCCATCTTCTCCCTGCGTACCAAAAACTCGATCGTCTGAGGATGTGCAAGGCTGGGTGACCTCTCGAGGCAGATCAGTGTGCTGGGATAGCCTGGAAGACATGCTTTCTTGTGCTCTAGCACAGGAAGAGACATGGGAAGCCTGAAGAAATTTGAGATTAGAGCTTGGAGGAAAGTTTCCTTCTCAGCAGCTCTTCCCCAGCAGAAAAAGGCTGCTTTTGTCAAGAGACCCTGAGGGGTGACACATCTGTGCAGCGCTAAGAAAAGGAGGGAAAAGTGTATGGAAGCAAAAGCTTCAGAATTATTCCCCCCTTTTCCTTCTGTCTATTAACCAGCAACATGGAAATCTATGGAATATGAGCATACAGGGTGAAAAATAGTAAAAAGGTTAATAAAGTTTTTAAAAAAATTAAAAATTTATCCTGCCCCTCTCCTCTGCTCTCGTGAGACCTCACTTAGAGTATTGTGTGCAGTTCTGGTGTCCTCAACATAAAAAGGACATGGAACTGTTGGAACAAGTCCAGAGGAGGGCCACGAGGATGATCAGGGGACTGGAGCACCTCCCGTATGGAGACAGGCTGAGAAAGTTGGGGCTGTTCAACCTGGAGAAGAGAAGGCTGCGTGGAGACCTCCTAGCAGCCTTCCAGCATCTGAAGGGGGCCTATAAGAATGCTGGGGAGGGACTAGATGCATTAGGGACTGTAGTGACAGGACAAGGGGTAACGGGTTCAAACTTAAACAGGGGAAGTTTAGATTGGATATAAGGAAGAAGTTTTTTACTGTCAGGATGGTGAGGCACTGGAATGGGTTGCCCAGGGAGGTTGTGAATGCTCCATCCCTGGCAGTGTTCAAGGCCAGGTTGGATGAGGCCTTGGGTGACATGACTTAGTGCGAGGTGCCCCTGCCAATGGCAGGGGGGTTGGAACTTGATGATCTTAAGGTCCTTTCCAACCCTAGCTATTCTATGATTCTAAAATATTTATCTCATTTTACAGACATAGAACTGAGGAAAAGAAAAAAGACATTTAGGAATTCAGATACCTAGAACCAGATTTTTCAGAGTAAATTATTTCAGTTAAGTACTCATATCTCTGTAGAACACTGTACCTTATCTCTCCATATAGTTACTTTGAACAGTCATATCTCCAGCCTTGCAACTAACCTACCATTACCTGAAGACCAATTTTATTATCCTGAAAGACTTTTTGTACAGCAAAGTTACTTCATCAGCTCACGTATGATTTTTATGGTTATTTTCTCTGTAGGTTTTCAAGAAATTAATTAAATATCTAACCTTATGGAATAGCCTCTCACTGGAAGTACTGGTCTGATTTCCATCCTAAACTGTACAGGTCATCTACATCCTATAGCCATAAGATTTCCATCCTGATGGCAAGTTTTGCTGAGGATAATCTTTTGCCTGAATGTTTTAGTAAACTCAATTTTAAAAATTCAAGAAGTACCTTGAGGAAGAAAAAGAAAGAGACTTTATTATTTTGAAATATTCACCCTTCCCTCTCAGCCCTTGAGAAAAAGGGAGCATAAAAGAGGGAAGCTAAATAAAACATAACAATAATTCAGAAGAAACTAAACACTGCTGCTGAATGACTGGCAGAACTAAACCACAAAACCTCTATTAATGTTACTAAAAGATTCCTTTTGTTTCCCAAAAGGAATAGCCAAAGACAGTCTTATATCAAGATATTCTTCCTTCTCCCCCCACCCCTCACTCCTAAAAGATAACATGTTTAAGAGACGTGTTACATCAAGCATACTGCTACTTCAGTAAATAGATAGAAGTCAGAGAAGTCACCTGCTAGATTCTTTCACCAGCTTCTCCTCTCCCTTCCTTTTACAGCTAATTTTAGATTTTCAGTTACAATTAGTTCATAGATGCCTTACATTGAGTTCATCAGACCTCGCTGTCCATAAATAGGTTATCTCACTTGAGCTGACTGTTTAAAGTGTACATACTCAAGAACTGTCAGACTCAAACACCTTCTTCAGGACAGGACAAGTGAAAATCTAGAGCTACATACTCATTGACTACACAATCTAAATATCTAAGCTTCACACCTAGAACATTGTAGGGAAAAAGAGATGAATATACCAATTTACTTTCAAGACATAAGCAATCAGACCGCAAACAAGCCTAAATTATTAGCAACTATATTGCAAGCCAAAAAACCCAGATAAAAAATGTAGACATGCTCAGAACTAGAAAATTAAGCAGTTCTCTTTAATCTAAGCAACTTGAGAACAAAACACACAGTCCCTAGCTAAATTTTCACAAAGCTTTCATAGGGGATGCCTATTTTTAAACAATAACAGTTCTTGAAAGTTAACCTAGTTGAAAAGAAATCTTTTTCATCACAGTTTAGGTTAACAAACCTTTTCTTCTACTCATCAAGTCAGTCATCTTTAACTTCCTAAAATTTTAAGAGAAAAAAAAAAGCATAACAGCATAGAAATCCTCTAGTCACTGCAACAGTAAATACAGTTTTCAGGAACATAAACTAAGCAAAGGCCTGTTACAAATGGGAAAAGAGCATAGGTGTGTCGGTAGCAGACCTAATGACCAGCACGTTTTCAGTTGAAACCCTTAATTTGAAGCCTCTTCTGAACAGGAAAATCTTGGGAATGCAGATAACAGGCAGTCAGTGACCTTATCAGCCTAAGAAATCAAGATTTGAAGTCAGTTTTATTGCCAGTATACTGTCAGGTCACTAGTCACTGACTGGTTTTTATTTATTCCATGGAGAAAAAGTGATGTTTTTATGATCACATCATCTAGAAAGAATTTCTGAGAGTAGCAACAGGATAAAGAAACATTTTGAATTGTTGTGCACAGTTATACTGCTTTATCTTATGCTATATTTCATCAACTTGCTTCGTCTAGAGGTTGAAAACAGAATTAGGGTAATAGAGACTGGATAAAGCTTGTCTTGTATATACGTGTTAATTGTCCTGTGGTGGATTAAACCCATGCCATTAAGTTCTGCGCCATAGTGATTACAAGCTTATTCAGGTGACCAGAACAAATTTGGTCATGTTCCACTGGTGCACAGACTGGTGCTAAAGGTCTTGCAGATTTCTGCCCTCTTAGCTTCCTGCTTTGCCCTCTTACACTGCAGCTTCAGGTAACAAAGAGGAGCATGTCAGCAATGAACAATGACAGAGAACCTTTCAGAGTAACTAACGTGTGATTGCTTCCAGACCATTCTTCTGCTTTGTCCTTTTACAGATAGGAGGGAAATGATGGAGTACAAACTGGTGAAGAAACAGGAAAACATGGAGACAGGACAGAAAAAGAGGAACAAATAAAATCTGACAGCCCTCCCAACATGGGAGTAACCATCCACATATATGATGTGTCACCTGGTTTCAAGTATTTCTGCCCTTCCTTAAGGGCTTTGACAGGACAGAATTAGAGCCGTTTCCTAATGACACCAGAATTGTTTCCAAAGAAACAGGGGATTTTGGAATAAGACCTCTGCATGATGGAAGGACCGTTTTATGCCTGGAAACATCTCTGTAATTTCCTACTCCTAATTTCTCTCACCACCACCAAATGAAAAGAAATGCAACAAGAAGAGCCTCTCGAGTGCTGGGGAAACCTCTGCCTCATTTGAAGAGGGACCTCCGGGAATACCCATCTTAGATGCCCTTGGCCATGCCAGCTCCACAGGTATTTCCTGCCTTCAGCTGCCTGGCCATTAGGACGGCTTTCTAATTGGTAGAAAGGTGGCTAATTTCCAAGGAATGCAGGGATAAATTTGGCATCAAGTGTCAAAGAGGATCACAAATTAGAGGGATTAACACCCAAGTCATTAACTCTGTGTGCTCAAATGTTGAACGTGGTAGTTGTAGAGGTCTAATTGCTGCTTGAATGAGTTTCTGGAACTCAGATTCTGTTGGAACAGAGGCTACAAATGCAGTTTGCATGAAAGGGAAAGCCCTTGGTTGCTGAAAACTCAGGAGATCCCATGACATGCTATGGTGCTTCCCTGACTGTGTTCTTAGGAACAACAAAAAGCATGGTGCTCTAACTAGGGAGAAGTGTTGGAGAGCAGCACTTTGTTTCATCAGAATCTCCCTTCTTTTTTCTTGCGTACAGGGAGCACTTAAAACATACAGAAATTAGTTACATTTCTGAGTGAAAGTAATGCAGGTGGCAAGCTGATGATAAGCTTATGTCTCATAAATATCTACACAGTGCTTTGAACAGACTAGTAGATTTTAAAGGTCATAGTTAAGCAAAGATTGCATCTGCATCCATAGCTACTCTGCTGATAAATATGTGCTTGTTCCTTGATTGCTGTCTGAATTCTTTTTTTTTTGCTAAAATTTTTATTAGAAGTAGACTTTGGAGAATCCCTTGAGTCTGTTCATTTTGATTCACAGAAAGAGATTGCTTTGTAAAATGAGGCAGAGATGGCTCTATGGAAACTGTGGAAAGTTCTTTATCTAGCTTTAATTTTTACATAGACATGTTTTTAGAAAGATGGATTGCTTTTCACGGGATACCTTTAAAATATATTAAATGCCATATATCTTTGTCTGTAGATATCATATTCAGAAGAGATAGATCCTAAATGAGTAGTGTTTATGTGGAGGCATTTAAAAAAGTCATGACAAAAAGTCCTTTACAAGTTACAAGTTCATTGCAAATGAAATGTTAATGCTCAACTTTTTCTCCTGACCCATGCCCAATTCTTATTCAACCGCACTTACGAGAAATGGAAAGGTTTGCTTTATCCAAAGTATAAGATTTTCAATATTAATTTTTCTTAGTAGAGTATTAGATTTTTGCTTATCTGATCATTTGCTAGAATGCTCAGTGCATGTGTTGCTGTAGCTAGATAAATGCATAATGACCAATGACTTCAGCTATCAGTCTGAAGATCAATGCTTTTGAAAAGCTATCAGGTAAACAATGAAATACATTGGTAGAAAATACAAACAAATGTCTATAGAAAGTGGGAGTAGTTCATAAATCATGCATGCAAGCAAATAATAAACCAGATAGCTATGAATTCTAATAACAAAGCAGCAATTATAAGACTTAGTAATTTCAGTGTCTGACACTAATTCTCGCAATGTTTACCTAACTCAGACCATTTTCTTTACCCCTATTTCTGAAGGAATCAGTGTAATAACATGTAACACTATTACAGCAACAAACTCATAATGAAGTCCAATGATTATGATGACATCAAAAATAATGAGTGTGTGAGACAAAACGTGTGTCCTTGATTTTCAGTTGTAGTGTTACATATATACATACAAAATTCTTCTATTGTTAATAATAAGGTATGAGCTTCTTGGCTGAAGATAAATCATAATTCCTGCAAAGGGTTCTCTGAGCAGAAGCTGTTAACTGCTATGAGACCAGGTGTGGAAACCAATGTAAGCTTATGTAGAGTCATATAGCAATGACTTTTCTTGATTAAAATAAAATTAATTAACTTTGTTAGCAACTACAGATAAATGATATAAAATTTTCTCTCACTTCTAATAACTTCTCCACTGTCTTCAAAACACTTTTTTTCTTATTTCTTTGTTTTATTTAGTATGTTTGCTAAAATACAGTATTGTATTTTTTCTGAAGGGCTTTTATTTCTTTACTAATACCTATTTTTTTAATGATTTTTTTGATTGAAAAAGTTTAAAACAACATTATTGGTTAGTTGTGACTGCATGAACTTCTCTATTTCTCCTAATTATTATCTGGTATGCTGTGTAAATGTGTGCTGTTCAGAATCAATTTTACTTTCCCCTAAGGATATCTTCAGTATCATCTTAGATTTAGAGTTTGATTTCAACATTAGCTTGAAATGGAGCATTTACCACTTCTTTGGTAACCTGTTCCAGTGCCTCACCACCTTCAGTAAAGAACTTCTTCCTTGTATCTAACTTGAACTTCCTCTGTTTAAACCCATTACCCCTTGTCCTATCATTACAGTCCTCGATGAAGAGTCTCTCTCTGGTGTCCCTGTAGGCCTCTTTCAGATATTGGAAGGCTGCTATGAGGTCTCCATGCAGCCTTCTCCAGGCTGAAAAGCCCAAACTTTGCTAGCCTGACTTCATATGGGAGGTGCTCCAGTCCCCTTATCACCCTTCCCCTTTTTAGTTTTTTATTCTCTCCCCTTGTTATTTCACTCATCAGTAGTAGTGGTAACAGTTATATTTTACCTTAGTTATTGGACTGTTCTTATCTCAACCCATGGGATTTGCATTCTTTTGATTCTCCTCCCCAACCTATCAGGAACAGGGAGGGGGAAGAAGTGGAGCAGTGAGCAAGAGGCTGTATGGTTCTGAGTTACTGGCTGGGCTTAAACCATGACACCCAGGTGTAGGACCTTGCAGTTCACATTGTTGAACTTCATGAATTAGGCATAGGCCCACCACCATCAAGGTCTTTCTGGATGGCATCCCTTCCCTCCAGCGTGTAAACCGAACCACACAGCTTAGTGTCATTGGCAGACTTGCTGAGTGCACCCTCAATTCCACCGACCATGTCACAGACAAAGATGTTGAACAGGATCTTTCCCAACCACAACCCATAATGAACACCGCTTGTTTACCTGTGTCCAGTTGGACATTGAGCTGTTGACCACAACTCTCTGTGTGTGGCCATCCTGCCAATTCTTTATCCACCAAGTGGTCCATCCATCAAATTGATGTCTCTCCAATTTAGAGACAAGGATCTTGTGCAGTACAGTGTTGAACACTTTGCACAAGTCAGTGTTATTGGCAAAGTTCACACACTGGTTTGGAAATCCTTACAAAGTTGCCTCATGAAGAACAACATTATTACTACTATAATGCTTTGTTTGAGTTGTTTGATCTCTTTTCACTTATTCTATTCTTTGATTGTTAAAAAACCCTGTTGTATGTATACCAAGAACTGAAAAGATAACAAACACTGTATTTATTACCTGTAATGTATTATCAGTGACCAAAATTTTTTCAAGAAAATAATTAATTGCCCTAAATAACAGTATGACTAACACTTATTCAGAAAGAGCCAGTAAGAACATGAAGCTTCTGAATTATTTTTCTTCTAAATACAGAACAAAATTAAGCTTTTGTACCGCAGACAAAAGTGCTTTTATTACCTGACCACCTAAGTGGCAGGCTTTCTACATTATGCCATAATTATTATTCTGGGATGCAAATGATAAAGAGTATTGCAAACTTTAGTCTTTCTTCTACTGACAGTGCTAATGCAGAATAATAAAGACATCTTTCATAATAAAGAAAATTGTAAAATGCTTACAATCAGCTAATAATTTTGAAAAGGTTATTCAATAAGTATACAAAAATACATAGCATGGGCTATGCCAAGGAAAAACAATTGCTGAACTGCCAAAAAAAAAAAAAAAGAAACTGCTAGACAGTAGATGCTTATATTCAAACTGATATAAATGCAGATGCACCATTTTAACATGAAGTAATTCATGTGTGAGAGGCAGAAATGGAAGTTCACTGAGAGTGGAATATTTTACTTCCAATGCAATATTTTCCAATGCTTCTCTGAAACAGTCTTACTGGGATTTTAGTTACTTTGGTCCTATGTGCGTTCAGAGTGAAATCAGGGTAAAAAACCCCTATATGTATAAAATCACAGTGTTGGGGGTTTTTTGTTATTTACTTGCCGAGATTCATAGCAAAACAAATTAAATTTCTCTAGACCTAAATATAAGTAGCAGCTCAATTTTACACCTATTTAAGTGCAGAAGCTAAATGAATAGTCCCACTCAATATAGCGAATAGCTAAAATGCTTCAAGTCAAACCTAGTTCAACAAAGCAGCTTAGTACATGCTAAAGTCGATATGCAGCAAAATATTTAAATACACATTGACCATCAAAGGCATAAATAAATTTGAGCATAAGCTTCTAAGTATGTGTCTGAGCATTGTTGTTGCAATGCTCAGAGTATGAATATCAAGACCTTCAGAGATTTTCAGAAATGACTAAATTGGGTAATTAATTCCCAATTAAATTCCAGAAGTAATTTGCACCTGAGTCACAACTAAGTTAATTATGAGACATCTTGCACTTTACAAAGCTAAGCCAAAGGATCAAAATACAGACCCCTGACTTTCATTTTTGATACTGGTGAAAGTAAAACAAGTAATCATTTTTCGCCCTGCAAATATCTGAGCATTCTGTGTAAACAATGATGTTTCACGTACAACAAATATATTGCTGTGATGCTATGAACTCAGTTCCTGAGGAAGACTTTATTGTTTAGCTGTGCCTGATGGCATTCTTAATAATGTTTGTGTAGAAGAGAGTCACAGAGTTGAAATTTATATCCTGCAAACTCAGCAATATACAGAAAGTTAAAAGTTGTCTTTCCTAGGTCAAAGTTTAATAGAAGAGCAGGATAGTGAGCTGGTTAATGACTGCTTAACTATTAGGTTTAAATACCTTCCATCAGTAGAATATAAAGCCCACATAAATTAGGTAGGTTTTCCTTTTCTGTAACCCCATAATGAAACACAAAGTGTTCTTTAGATGTTGTATGTCTGAAAAAAATCAATTGTCAAGATGCTCTGGTCAAAAAAGCAGGACAGTATACTGTCCACAGCTATGTGGACATAGTAGGAATCTAGAAGCTGTTTTAAAGAATATGGTTTGTCAAAATATCTTCTAAGGAACCAACTTTTCTAAAAACTGTAGAAACTAATAACTGCCATAGGAAAATTTGTTGCAATCCCCCTCCCCCCCAAACAATAACTATTGTTTTCATCAAGAAAAAAAGAGAAAAGAGAAGTGGAGCAGAAATTCAATGCAGAATTAAAAAGTAGTCACTGCATGTGTATTCCTATAAGATTTGTTGCAGGAAGATGATCATATATTTTTCAGTACTACCTTGATGAAATATATTTAAAGAACAAAATATTGGAGAAAACCTATAGAAAAGAAAGAATGTAGTAATATTTAAAAATGAAGGATAGTAAATAGGAGCAGCAGAAAAATAACAACAGGATTTCAAAAAAGCAAATATTAGAGAATAGAATAAGAATGCAGAAACCTGAAGGAAGAGGCGTAGCAATAGTTAGAAAAGAACAGCAATAGCCAAAAAAAGAAAGTTTGCTGGAGATAAATTGATGAGTTTAAGTTAAAGAAGATAAAAACCAAACGCATTAGAAAACTAAACCCCAAAAGCAAAGCTCACAACAAAATACAGGAGAAGAGAGATTAAACTGCAGAATATTTAATAGAGTGAATGACTGGCTAATAGGAAAGTGAAAATAAATCTCAAGTAAACCCGGGAATAATTTTTTCATTCTGTTTCTCATTTTGTTCAAAACAGTTTAATTTAAATGTGTATCCCTTCTCAGAAGCCCAGCTAACAATCTGTTTCATTGCAAGCAAAATAAATCTTCACTATTCCTTACATAAATACCAGAATACCCTCACAAGACATTGTGTGTAGTGGGTTTCAGAAGTCAGTTCTAGAGAATAATTTTGTGCAAAGAAGTAGCTACCTCTTTCTGACATTTTCTGGTTTTTGAAAACCACATAATAATAGAAGCAAATTCTGATACAGGCTTAGAAGCACATTATACCAACAAGAGCACAAGCATAAATTGAATTCAGCTTTTTTTGTACATGTTCGTATTACTCCTCTGTTTGTGGTGCTGTTTAAGAAGAAAAGGTAATGCTTATGTTATGGTTTAGGAGCATTTACCTCATATCATTATGTGCCTGTTACAGAAGTTGTGCATGAAAATGACGACAGGAAGAAGTTGGAGAGAACGGTGTTTCATTCCCATTGTGCCCCACAAGCACAACTGAGTTGGCATATCAGGAAAGAGAAGTAATTTTAGCTTGTATTGTATAGGCCTTAAGGCATGGATTACCAGAGTTATCTCCAATATGTGAAAATGAAGCCGTCAAATATTAGTGAATTTAAGGGGAATTAAATACCTGTCACATATTCTTGTAAGAGTCTGTCTGAGAATCAAACCATATTTAAGTCTTACGAATAGAAAAACATAAGGTACCCTTATGTGAACATCATAGCAATTGCTTAAAATAATAGTAACGTTGGTTTGGTTTTTTTTTTTGTTTGCATTTCAATTTCACTTGCAATTTTTTCTTTTTAATTTCTAGTACCTCACGTTCTTTTTTCTCCTTTTTTCTTTTTTCTTTTAAAATCCCAAGCCCAAAGAATCATTGATAAGAACAACGAATTGTCACTGAGACACTTTTACGCTGGCCACATTCCACAAAGCACTGAATGTGTATATAATAATGGCTTTTTCTGCATTAAGTAGCTTAACATTCAACATCTACTGAAATTCTACTTGCACAAAAATGTCATAGACATAATGGTCACCTACTATGTTTTGTATTTAATATTAGCTCTTTTATTTTTCTAGTTGGACACAGGTTAAATGTCGTATTTCTGTTTGGGCTAGTGTATCTTTTAAAGTCTGTATGTCTGGAATTATCAGAGATAAAAATTTTTGCCTGTAGACCTTTAATCTACAAAAGAATCCATATGTTGCCACCACTGTTGAATCATCTGAAGTATCTGAAGGGGGCCTACAAGGATGCTGGGGAGGGACTATTCATCAGGGACTGTAGTGACAGGACAAGGGGTAACGGGTTCAAACTTAAACAGGGGAAGTTTAGATTGGATATAAGGAAGAAATTCTTTACTGAGAGGGTGGTGAGGCACTGGAATGGGTTGCCCAGGGAGGTTGTGAATGCGCCATCCTTGGCGGTGTTCAAGGCCAGGTTGGATGAGGCCTTGGGTGACATGATTTAGTGTGGGGTGTCCCTGCCCATGGCAGGGGGGGTGGAACTAGATGATCTTAAGGTCCTTTCCAACTCTAACTATTCTATGATTCTATGATTGCAGCTATTCTGAAAACTGCCTGCACAGAATAGCTTGCACTTCTAGGGCCTCACTTTTAATCAGGCTTTATAATATTTCCTTAAATTATCCATCTTTTCAATGATTTTTTCTTCCTTTAAGACCACTTGCAATAATATTCGTTGAGAATAAGCCCAATTAAGTAACCTTAGCTCAAAAAAATTAGACTAAAATCGCTGTCTTTTTTCTTCTCTTGTTTTCTTTTTTTTTTTTTTTTTAATTTTATAATATTCATCCAGATTTTTACACTAGTGGAAGTAAGGAAGCATGTGTTGTCAGGCAGTTTATTAGCACATCAATATTAAAGCTGATTTATTCTGTAAGGATATTTCTATTTTGAGACCTACGCAGATCCCCAACATTTCCCCTACAATGGTGTTTTGTAGGTGAAAATAGGTTATCATTCAGCTAGCTAGCTAAGGCACTTTTTAGCAGTATGGACATAGCAGGGAAATCACTAAAAGTTGTTTAATTTGTTAGTATGTACTAAACTGCATTCTCCTAATGTTGCTGGTATTATTATTTGAACTTTTCCAGGGTTGTCTCCCATCAGTAACATCTGTATAGGTGTACCTTACCTGAAGAATTTAATATATTTTTTTTGCATAATGAATTAAATATCTTTTGAATAAAACATGTACACTAAATAAATGAAGAAATGGTAAATAATACATATCTTTGTTTTGTGATTCTACTCCCAATTCCTACAAATGTAATTAAAAAAAAAAATTCCAACATGAGTTTAAGATTGAGACTTGAAGTATAGCTGTACAGTCAAAAGGATTAACAAACATCTTTTAGATTGTCACTGACAATCTTTAAATAAACAACAGAACAGTAACATTAGAAGAACAGAAAGCACTCTTGTTATTTAGACTGAGCCATCTGCATTTCATTATTCCAAGCACCAGACATCATAGTGATTTTGTCATCAAAATTTATAAAGTGTGACGGAAACAGGACTCTTGATTTGACCCACTTTTTAATTTACCCACATTTTAAAAGTAGATCTGCTGTGACTTTTTTGGGGAGCATGTCAATTTTAAAGGAAGATTACTATATATGTTTCTTTTTTGCTTTGCAGCATTAGTGGTTTTGACTAGAAAATGCAAACTGCCAAGCTTCAGAAACTTTCTGCTGTATCCATTTAAGTCATACCTATATATTCCTATACTTAGAGGAGAAAATCAATCTAAAGGCTACAAATGAACAAGTTTATTAGCTTGTAGAAGTGCCACAACAGGTAAGACATCTTTGTTGCAAGGTAAAGTGAATCAAAATGAAAAAAAAAATGCAAGCCAGATAGTAATAGAAAAATCTTCATTAAAATAATTAGAGTATGAAAAAACTAAGTTTCTTATAAAAACAAACAAACAAACAAACAAAAAAACCCCCATGCATTTAATTTCTAAGGTAAACTCTTAAAAAAGCTTCAAAAGGACTTTCGCTATCCTCTTGATAGCTACCTGTTTAAAAATATGAAAGATTATTTTACACCCCATATCAAGATGTTTTCAATAATAATATATATATATATATAAAGGAAAATACAAAGAAATACTAAATATTTTTCTTATTTTCATGGAACATTTTGTGGAAAAAGATTTCCAAACTCATATTTCTTTTAGTTATTAATTTAGAATGTTTCTTTGAGAAAATTCATTTGGCTTATACTTCTGTTTGTGAAAAGTAGGTTCTTTACCAGTCCGACAAATTAAGTGTTTTTACACTCTATTTACACAATGATACATCAGAGCGCCAGCAAAGCTGATGGGCTTGATACCTCATGAGAAAATATAATATATTTTAGGGTATTTAGTTTTTAAAAAGCTGTAATTCTAGGAAAAAAAAATATTATCAAAAAAATAAAAAAAATTCTAATCTGGTACAAAAGAAGAGTAGAATTAAAATGTTACTTTAGTATTAAACTATTAATTCAGTATTATTTTAAAAGGGAAAAAAAAATATGGTTTCTTATTCACCAAAATATATATAATCCAGTGCTTAAACCTCAGTCATATAATTCTGCTATCATTAAACTACAGCAGAAATAATCATAAAATTATGCAAGGGATTAGGTACCTCACTGACTGGCTTTAAGAAAGAGATTTCTCTCTTTTTACTTTTAAACTTCAACTCAATTTCCATACAGTTTATTTTTAAGTAACTGTACAGGTAGAACTTTTTTTCTTTTCAGAAAGAAAACCAAATATTTTTCATGATGATGAAGAATTATTCTTGTTAACATTTAGGTCTAACAGTATTTCATTTTGAAATATAATTGAAATGATGAACTATGCTTGTGTGCACCGAGATCTTACTAGTTAGCTATTTATGTTGATTTATATATCCTATTTTTTTGTTTGGTCTGAAAGTAAATGGAATTAACACCTGAACAAATTCCTGTTGATGATGGCAGTGTATTAGTGAATATAATGAAGCTTCAAAGTAATAGTTAGTAAATATTTGCTTTGTACCAGACATCCCTCTAAGTATCAAAACATCAAATCATTATAACTACCTAAAAATGGAATTCAAATCTTATTAACTCCTTGACAGACACAACATCTAATGTTTCTACTCCTGCCAGGACATGCACAGAAAACAGGTTGATTTGAAACATAGAAATCACAAAATAATACACTTAATCCAAGGTTTTTGCTGTTAATGCAAAAATTAAATAAGATACACAGTAGAGTGACACTAAAGGTGGCTTTCAAAAATTAGTGGTGATATTTCATTTAACAGAAGCAAAATAGAGATTTTGGGGGAAAGGAAGCTAAGACATCTTAAGAGAAAACTCATATTAAAGCATTCACATTTTATACTCTTTAAAAAAAAATAACCAGAAAAGATCAGAAATGTTAGAAAAAAACAGCAGGAAATAACTATATATGTTGAGAAGCAAATTCTTGTTTTCCATGATAATTCAGCTGTTAATCATCTAGCCTTGGGGAATGAAGTTAAAAATTAAGGTGTATGTCATTTTGTATGTCCATAGGTCATGTCGCTTTTCTGTAGATTTTCATAGATGAACAGCTTTATGACCAGCATTTTAGCTGATTTATTGTATTTTAGTTGATTTTTTGAAGAAATTTTTGATCATACTACCTTAACAGAAAATCAGTTAAACTACACATTTATATAGTTTAAGATTGCTTAAGTCACTGTAAAAAACAGAGTCAACAGCAATATCTCAGCTTTCATCAATGACAGCTTGGGCCTTTCTATACAGCAGCTGCTGTCTGAGATTTTATGATTATTCGTGTAACTTCATGGTATAGCCCTGTTACACAACATTGTTCCCTAATATGAAATTGATCTGTTTGTCTTTTCATAAAATCTGATCACATTAGGAATATTTTCTTTAAAATATCTACATAACTACTGGGCACTTGTCGTGGTTTAAGCCAGTCAGCAAGTCAGCCACGCAGTTTCTACTCCCCCCCCTTCCCCCTCCTGGAGGGATGGGGAGGAGAATCAAAAGAATGTAACTCCCACAGGTTGAGATAAGAACAGTTTAGTAACTAAGGTATAACACAAACCACTACTGCTACTACCAATAATAATAATGATAAAGCAAATAACAAGGGAAGAGAATACAACACCTCACCCCCTGCCAACCGATACCAATACCTCGCCTCCCCCCCCCCCCCCCCAGCAGTGTGCATGCCCTTCCAGGTAACTCTCAGTTACATCCTGAGCATGACGTGCTGTGGTATGCAATACCTCTTTGGATAGTTTGGGTCAGGTGTCCTGTCCCTGCTTCCTCCTAGATTCCCCTCCTCCCTGGTAGAACATGAGACTCACATAGTCCTTGGTCAGACTAAACATTCTGACCAGCAACTGAAAACATTGGTTTTATCAGTGCTGTCCCCAGGCCGAAAGTCAAAATCAGAGCACTGCACTAGCTACTAAGAAGGAGAAAAACTGACTGCTACTGCTGAACCCAGACAGCACTGTAAGACACAGCCACACTGGGTTAGAGCACAGCTATCCATTCAGTATGAAAGCCTTTCTGACAGGATGAAACTTTTGGCATAAGAGAAAGTGTAAGAGATATGTTCTACGGAAGAATGTATTTATGAATGTTTACTCACTAAAGGAAAAGATGGGGGAGAAAGGACATATGCACTTTGTGTATGTTTTTGAAGGAAGGACAGACTCCTCAAAGTAAGATATGGCAACACTATGTAGAATTTTGTTACTAGCTCAAAATAGTTTGCCGAAGTTTAACAAGGATTAGATTTCCTAGGTTAACAATTGATGAACATAGTTTTTCATCTATTATCAGTGATAATACTATCTTCAGTGATAATTTTCAGTTTGATCTAGTGTACTAGATCAGACCTATAGAGTTTATTCCTTTTGGAAAATTGGATATAGAAATGCCAAAGCGGTACTTTATTACAGTCAGTTGAAGAACAAACCCAGCAATAAAACTTCACTAAGTTTTAATTATTAATCTTGAATGTGGGCTAGATTTAGGTAATAGTATGCCTAAATAACTGATTTATAGTTTAGAGATAAAATAATGGGAAATTAACAGGCCTTTTCTCGTTTGGCCTTTTATGATGATGATGATGATGATGATGATTATATCTGCATTACACCAGGAACCTAAAATACTAAGAAAAATCTCATGTATAAAACATTTGACACTAGTGTCTGAATAGAAAGTGCTGAGTTTCACACAGTTCTAACCAGTTGGAAATATGTTTTTCTTTTGCTGTAAAGATATTGGAGTTCTGTGGAAAATTTTGTACACTGTAATAAGAAAACTGCTGAAATCAATCCCTGCCCCAAATGAAAAATGCTGTGTGGTGCCACCTACAGTAGAAAAAAAAAAAAAAATGTTCAAAGAAGAAACTAATTTCTCCTCTGTCACCACAAGCATGGTAACATGTATCACAGACCAACTACCGCAAAATGTACCACAAAAAAGTCTAATTAAAAAATTTCAGGAATCACCCTGTTGGTTGCAATGGATTTTGGATTGAGTTCATCATGATGGGGATGCTCTGCTGTGGTCTATGTATCACACTGACAGATTTACTCTTGCAACTTCAAGTTACTCAGTGGCAGTGCAGGTGAAAGTATTTCAAAGTAGAAATAGAAAGCAAATCTGTAATTGATTAAATACATTATGTAGGTGACAGACCCAAGCACAGTGATTTTGTTTCTGACTTTGTACATCCTGTTCACCAGCCTACACATTTTCACTTACACGTAAGGGTGAGTTTTTATATATATATATATATATATGTGTGTGTGTGTGTGTGTGTAGTATATTATATAATAAATTGCATATAAGGAATTATGTTACATGTTACACGTTACACATTACACTTCACATGCTGTTTAAAAAAAAAGTAAGTAAATTTGAAATTTTAATGAAGATTTTTTTATTACGCATTTACTCTGCTTTAATTATGTTTTTATGAACTACTGTAGTGACCCAAGCTTTGCAGTAAGGGAGTACTTTGTATATAATATCATTGCAATAACTTGTATTTAATCGATGTAGCTATCATTTAAATTAATTTTGGTTTAACAGTCACATGAGCAAAAATCTGAAGGTGCTAGATGAATAACTTTGAAGTAATACTGTAAACCCAAGACCTTTACCTGATTCCATTCAGTGACAGCTTCATTGTTAGGAATGTTAAATGTCACTTTTCTACAGAAAGAGGCTGAGGATCAACCTTGCACTGTCTCCCATAACATCCTCATTAACAACATGATAAAGCACAGGCTAGATAAGCGGAGAGTGAGGTTGAAGGAAATCTGGTTCAACTGGCAACCCAAATGGTTTGAGAAGTGCCACAGTCTAGCTGGAGGCTACTCATTAGTGGTGTGCCCCAGGGGTTGATATTGTGGCCAATACTGTTTAACATTTTCATTAACAACCAGGATAATGAGATAGTGACACTATAATCCTCAGGAAGCATCAGAAGAAGAGTTTTTTCTTTCCCCAACTCTTTGTACAGCACAAAGAAAACATTACAGTGTTTGGGTTTTTTTTCCCCCCTTCTGCTTTCTCATGGATTTTAATTTTTTAGATACTGACCATTATCTACTTAAAACATATTTGAACTGTAGTTATAACTCTGTATATGGTGTAGAGAATATAACATAAAAAGAGCTAGTAAATATATGGTGATTACGATAAAATGGAGATAGGAGAAATATATCTTGCAAAAATGCTTCTTGAAATGTGGGGAGCAAAATTTCAGGTTGAACAGAGTTAAGAAGGTGCAGGTTTAGAAATACGAAGATATAAAATATGATAAAAAAAAAAATATGTTGTTCAAAGTTTAAAAGGTGTCTGTGCTTTTGTTCTGTTCTCTTTGCTCAGAGTTTAACATTCCCTAGGCCCTGAGATACTGTCAAAAACTGTCTTGTGTTCAAATCTTACTTCTTTTATGATTAAGCAATCTATTGACCCAAATATATAAGGCTGAACATAGGACAATTGGTTATAGCAAGTGTAATTCATCTATTGGCCATCTTTAACTACTAGTGTTCACTGTTGATTGAATTTCATTTATGCCAAGTGAAAGGACTGCAGCAGAAACTTAAATCTTACCAACATGAAAATAGACTAGCAAAACCTGGAGGGTTTTAGGTTTGTTTTTCTTTTTTTCTTTTCTTTTCCTTAAATGTGCTTATATACTTGGTAGAAACACAGAATTTGATAGTTTCCATAGTAACATTTTGGGACAGCACGCCAAGCAGGAAGGCTTGTTCATCCACCTACACTTTTAACATAATTCTACCCTCCGCATCACTGGCATACAGTATATACAGACACAGAGATATGAAATCAAGTTGCAGGTAAATACATTTTGAAAAAAAAAAACAACAAACAAACAAAACCAAAACAAAACAGTAAAACAGAAATGCAACCAACTCTAACAGACCTAGATGCAGATGTTAAATATCCTGTCAAGGCAAACAATGTCAAATAAGATGAATTAATCTCTGAATTGTGTATATTCACCCATCATTTAATAATAACTGAGCAATTTGTAAGTAATTCCTTTTCTCTTCCTAATTATTGGTAACAAATATACTCAACCTCTACATTTTCAAGGGAAGAACTGATGCAAAGAGACTGCTGATTTTAACCAACACTTAAATGCTTGGTTTTGGTTATATCTTCATGTTGACACTGGGCAGAAACTAGCTAGAGTATTGAAGTTTGCATGGGGTTTTGTAAAGTCACACTTTCAAATGCTGGCTCCTAGCAGCAGCTAGGAGCTAATTTTTGAGGGAGATTTTTCTCCCTAGCCTGCCTGCCACATGTCAAGCAGAACTTTTAGTCCTGATATCAAACTTGCCTCTGAGATTCCCAAATTTATATCTGATTGCAGGCATTCAAAGTGTTTTTTTAGATTGATTACTGCTGCAGAAACAAAAGCATCTCCAGTTTGCCAGGTGTTTTTTGCAATGCTTGAATGATGAACAAGCCTAAAAATGAGAATAGTGAATTTATACTGGCAAAGCAGAGGTTAAACTGTTGTTTACTAAACTGAAAGCAAAGTGGCAAAAGAAAGTCACAGAAAAAAAAAAAAAAAGCAGACGAAGGCTAGACCTGCCATGAGCCCCTTCTCACTGTCACTTATAGATCTCTGAGGCTTTTCATGGAGAATTGTGCAGTACCCAGCTCCAAAGTGCTGCCTTTTAGAGAATATAATTTAGGAGTCTCTTGAAGGTTGAAATTTCTTGTAGAAACGTTGAAAGCAACTTACACCAACTTGCTTTCTCAACTTGAGTTTTATTCCAAAATACTGGGAAAGCTAACAGCTTCACACCAAAAGCTATTGCTGCTAGCCTGAAGGGCCTCTTCAAGTCTCCTTTTTTTCCACATGCAGTCTCCCGTTCATTCTAAAACTCACATCCCAGGTCATTTGTCTAATAAAAGTGTACCTTTGGCACGCAAAGGCATAAGGATCCACACTTTATGTTCAAGTACACATGCAAGCACAAATGTGAATGCACATGGATCCGCGCTTCCCTATCCCACTGCATTGGTTTATAATGTTATAATACTAAAGTTATTTACTGTACAATCATTAATTAAATATACAATCTGTGGATCATCTTGAGTATTTCAGTCTGCACACAGCATGATGCTAATACAGATGACAAATTTGCTATCAGTTTGTCCCTTCCCACTTGTTAATATTAGGTTTTGTTATCATAGCTTGCTACTTCATTTTACAATAAATAGACTACTACAGCATTTATAAATACATCCTGAAAGCAACAGTTGTAGAATCTTAAGATCTATGGCTGGTTTTGTTTAAGACTAAGTACCATAACGAGACATGGATTATTGTACTAACTGGAAGATGATTAATTTAAAACCATTTTTTTAATAAATGCAACAGGAGTTGCTACTCTTTGGCAGCTTTAGGTAAACATCTGAAAAGGTACATCATGAATCAATACAACTTTCAAAAGCTTATCTGTTTTGCTTTTCATTTTGGTTTTACATTTAATTATACTTCTACTGTTACCTTTAACAATTTATTCTAATTAATTTTTTCCACCTCTGGGAAGATAATACCAACATGCAGCAAGAAAAGCTGGAATAGAAGGTAATATGGTATAAAAGGAATTTGGGAGTTGGGAAAGAAACACGTTCTTTCTTCCAAGATATCATATTTCTGATGTATTTGTAAGCTCACAGCATAAGAAATTATCAGCATCAAAAAGATGCAAAAAGGTACATGTATGGCTTCGAAAGTACGCTGCTGTTCATATGGTCTTTCTTAGTAATAGATTTTAAAATTGTGCATTTTTTTTTCTTCTTTGTAAGAAGCTTTTTCCTTTGAAAAAGAAGAATCCATTTACAATCTTATGTGACATTCTAATACCTGTTGTGTGTTGTTTATCCAAATGCTAGGTTTTATTCTTTTTGGTTTCACAACAGTATGATTTTGCTCAGTTCTTCAACTGTGTAGACCTATACTGTTGATGTCATACGATACTATCCCACCTTCTGATTTATGGATTTCTATTGTTACACTGGACTACTCTGTGGAATGCAATAAAGAGAAATTATGATATTTACTTACTTCATTCATACTTTTTTAGGCAGGGAAAATATAGGATATGTCCAAATGACAGAACTCATTCATCCATTTGTCATTCTTGTTAAGTTTTCTAGCTCACACACATATCCAGTGCACCAAATCTAAATACGCATACTGTAATGACTCAAAATGCATCTTTTAGAAGAGCTGCACTCCTACTCACAGTGTATCTTAGCACAGTACTGTAGAACATGAAGCGTGCTCAATAACCTCTATAAACTCATGCTCCAGAGATTCATTCCAACCGTAAACACTTCTCTCAGCAGTTTTCTAAACTTAGTTTCACTTGGATCAATGAAACCAATAGTATTATGTGGCTAAGAATAATTTATTTCTATCTCAGATGTGATTCTTCTTGTCAAAAAAAAAAAAAAAAACAAACCAAAAAAACCCCAAAAACTAATACAAGGAAGCTCTCTTGCTGGCCACAATATTTTATAAAATATTGAGTGTGCATTAATTTTTTAGGTGAAAGTAATCAACCCTGAGTGCATCTGGCCAACTGATTTTCAATGAGCCCCCTGGAAAATTTCCAGAATTATATTTAGACGTAATAGTTCAAAGATGACTTACTTCTTTCCTTCATAAACACCAGGTTTATGCCTATACAGTGAATTAGAGGACTAGTTTTTCACCATCAGAAAATTTTATAAAGGAAGTACCATGGGCAGGAACAGTATTTGCCACTGTTCAAATTTTTGGTGCTCAACAATGAAATTTATGAAACATGCTTATAACTTTTAGAATATTTTATCTTTAAATTTATCTTTTATCTAAACAGTGTAGTTGTAGGTAACACTGTGCACTGTATTATTATCATGTAATAGACATTATATTCCCTCTCTATATATAAAGACATAGACATACTCAGAAACACAAAACCCAATACAATTAACTGTAAAGATTCATTACCCTTTGCTGATGAAGTCCAAATTTCAAAAGAGATCTGAACTTCTGTTTCACTGCTTCATTAAAGCATATCTTAAAACAACCAAACAGGTCTTCACAATTGAAAATGATCAAAATCAGAACAGCCAGCAGCTCCCAGCATAGGAGGAACATAACATAGGAATACATAGTCTCTGTCATATAATTCCTATTTTTTCATATTAATAGTTTTCATGAGCTTCTATAAAAAAACTTTTTCATTAAGTGGGATAAGCATTTGGTCATCAGTTCTATAGATGTAGCTACATGACTTCTGACCAATTTTAAAACATTTTGCAGTCATAAATTACAGACATCTTTCTAGAAGCATTTTTTATGAGGGGCAGTCAACATGGCTTTACCAAGGGGAAGTCATGCTTGACCAACCTCATAGCCTTTTATGAGGAAATAACATTGTGGATGGATGGATGATGGCAGAGCGGTGGACGTGGTCTACCTTGACTTCAGCAAAGCATTTGACACAGTCTCCCACAGCATCCTCATAGCTAAATTGAGGAAGTGTGGCCTGGATGATCAGGTAGTGAGGTGGACTGCGAACTGGCTGAAGGACAGAAGCCAGAGAGTTGTACTATGGGGCGGAGTCCAGTTGGAGGCCTGTATCTAGTGGAGTGCCTCAAGGGTCAGTATTGGGACCAGTATTATTTAATATATTCATCAATGATTTAGATGAGGGAATTGAGTGTACTGTCAGCAAGTTTGCTGATGACACTAAGCTGGGAGGAGTGGCTGACACGCCAGAAGGCTGTGCTGCCATCCAGCGGGACCTGGATAGGCTGGAGAGTTGGGCAGGGAGAAACTTGATGAAATATAACAAGGGAAAGTGTAGAGTCCTGCATCTGGGCAGGAACAACCCCAGGTTCCAGTATAGGTTGGGGAATGACCTGTTAGAGAGCAGTGTAGGGGAGAGGGACCTGGGGGTCCTAGTGGATGGCAGGATGACCATGAGCCAACACTGTGCCCTTGTGGCCAAGAAGGCCAATGGCATCCTGGGGTGTATTAGAAGGGGGGTGGTTAGTAGGTCGAGAGAGGTCCTCCTTCCCCTCTACTCGGCCCTGGTGAGACCGCATCTGGAATATTGTGTCCAGTTCTGGGCCCCTCAGTTCAAGAAGGACAGGGACCTGCTGGAGAGAGTCCAGCGCAGGGCGACTAAGATGATTAAGGGAGTGGAGCATCTCCCTTATGAGGAAAGGCTGAGGGAGCTGGGTCTCTATAGTTTGGAGAAGAGGAGACTGCGGGGGGACCTTATTAGTGTATATAAATATATAAAGGGGGAGTGTCACGAGGATGGAGCCAGGCTCTTCTCAGTGGCAAACAATGATAGGACAAGGGGTAATGGGTATAAACTGGAACACAAGAGGTTCCACTTAAACTTGAGAAGAAACTTCTTCTCAGTGAGGGTGACAGAACATTGGAACAGGCTGCCCAGGGAGGTTGTGGAGTCTCCTTCTCTGGAGACATTCAAAACCCGCCTGGACACATTCCTGTGTAACCTTATTTAGGTGTTCCTGCTCTGGCAGGGGGATTGGACTAGATGATCTTTTGAGGTCCCTTCCAATCTCTAACATACTGTGATACTGTGATACTGTGAAATGCTAATGAAGGAGTTCAGAACTTTCTTCAACTGTATGAAACCCAAGTGAAGAGAAAAAATACTACCTAATCAAAAAGCCTGTTACATCTCAGATAACAGCTGTAAAGCTCCCATGAATTGCTAGAAGAATGGAGACACAACAAAAACTTGTTGTTATTCAGTCTTATTTTAGACAAAATGATCCTGTTTATTTCAGCAGATATGAAGCTGAACTGTCAGTATTTTTGTAAGAAAATATTCACCATCTCAAAAAATATTCTTCTCGCTCATCCTTTTCCCTTATGGAGAAATTGAAATTCCTTTAAAAGTCTTTTAAATTCCTTTTATGATCTCCTTGCCTATAATCACAGTCCCTATGGTCACTACTAGAAAGCCTCCTTCTGTACTCCTAATTTCTATACTTACCTCTTACTTTCACTGATTTGAATGAGGGGTCTCAGGCTTGAAAGGTCTGAAAGTGGAAGTCAAAAGCCTGTGCTTATTTTGGCTGGGATAGAGTTAATTTTGTTTACAGTAGCTGATAAGGGGCAATGTTTTCTATTTGTGCTGAAAAGTGCTGATAATACAGGGATGCATTGAGAACCTAATTAACATGAAAATAATCTGTTTTCAGGATAAAATAAAGAATGTCTTGTGAACCAAAACCATGCTTTAGTTAAAAGGCAGATTACAAGGTCATGATTTTAAAGGTATCGAACTTTTTATTTGTAGACACTAAAGGTAGAGATTAGATCATATTAAATTGCATAGAAATGTTACACTGTTCAGTGTTCTCTTGTGTTCAGTCTCTTAATCTGTTCTTATCCTTACAGAGAGTAATAATGAAAAATGTGATAATCATAAAACTTACTGTTTAAAAATTACACATTTTAATACAGTACACTGCTTCTAGGATTGTATCTTCTTAATGACAGGAGAATAAAGCTTTTACTGCTTTTACCCTTTTTAGCACTGAAAACTTAAAACAGAAAAGATAAGTTAATTTTATCCTACCATGGTTATCATAAAAATTGTAAACTGAATTTTCGTTATAGGATTTGCTTTACTAGTTACCATGCTCAAGAACTGAGAGAAACATAATCCTTTTAAAGTTGAATAAAATGTTTTGATAAAACTGAAGTCAATCAGGGAAGACCTTTTTTGTTAAAAATACAGCTGAGAAAATACTGTCTTCAGATTCTTTCCCATCTGTTTGACACATATCACAGAAGAGCATCTTTCATAACACTGTGTTCTATAAGAATATAATAATAAATCTTTCATAGTTTGAAGATGGAGTAACAATTTGCAAAAAAAAAAAAAAAAAACAACCCACAGTGCTGTATAGAAGCCTACCAAATCATGTTAAAAACATACATTAAAGACAATCTTTAAACAAGTATAAAATTGGTACTTTTGCACTTGTGTCTAACAGTGTATGAACAACATAAACCACTAATTTCCTCTACAGTGAAATGTGTCATCATTATGAAATAAGAAAAGGAAAAAACAATGAGTAACAATGAGTATCTGTAGACAGAATAAGGAAAATAAGTAATGCTTAATGCAACTGCTTTTTTAGGAAGGACTGCGTATGGTTTTCATAATTACTGTAACACATGAATAGAGTATTATGTTGGTAAATAGATCAGCTATTTAGTCTTTTGCTGCATTCCAAAGAAATCAGCTAAAGGTCTGTATAAGGTCTGTATAAGCACCGAAGGTCTGTAAAGATCTGTAAGGTCTGTAAAGGTCTGTATAAGCATCACTGTTTTATATCTGTATCTATATCTTTATCTATTTGTACCTACACATACATATATCACCTGTACCTATATATCTGTCTCTGCCTGTGTATTTATCAAAATGGCATCTGAATGCTCAAAAGCATTTAAAACTTTATCTATCTATCTGATCCACTCAATGTGTTTGTGTCTTGTCTCACAGCGGTGGACAGAATTCATCAATCTTATTTTAGTTATCAAGAATGTTTTTTGTGTGATACGGTTTTTCTTTGAGATACAGGCATTGATTCACCAGGGAGTGTGGGCTCCTATTCCTCACTTAATCAGGGAATTGCTAATAGGCCAGCCAAGTAGAAGTGATGGAAACCCTGTTTCCAAAGATGCATTTTCATGAAGAGGCTTTGACAGAGAAAGACTGAATTTGAAAGGAAACCTGGAGGATTCCAAAAAAAAAAAAAAATGGATTGTCCACCATATTTACAAGACATTCTTTGAAAAACTGAGTGAATGAAGATGAAGGTCCTGAGCAGGCTGGTCAGGAAAAGAATCTGAAGTGAAAAAGCTACAGAGAAAAAGATTTATTGATCTTAGTGAAAGGAGTGCAAGTGTTACTTTCCTTTTTTATCTCATCCATACCTTTTATAAGAAACATTTATACATAGAAAAGACTATTACATATTATATACATATATGATACAAACATATGCTTCTACAGGTGCACATATCTGCATGCATAATCATTACCTCACATCAGCAGAGGAATCTAAAAACAGGGTAGTGAGACATTTTAACAAATCCTCTCATTCTTTACACAGTATGCCATCATAGAAGATGCATAAACCGAAACAGCTGTTACTGTTCTCTCACATGCTTCAGGGCAGTGCAGAGCATACCTATAAACCCCAGAGTTCCTAAAGGATTGTATGATTTTTGCTTTACAGCTGTATAAGGCTTTTTATTTTCTTCAAAAGACTACACTTCTGGAAAAGTACATTCATTTATCTGGGATGGAAACAACAGGCTGATTTGGTAGGCTTTTAAAATGAGAATGTTTTTACCTTTCTGAGTGAAAGACAAGTGAAGTATTAACTTCAGACTACAAGGAAAACTGTGAAACCACTCTTCCTGACTGCATTTTTTCCTTCATGCAGCTTACCCGATACTATCATGCCCCAATTACACTTCACTTGTGAGATCTGACAGAATTACAGCACTTGATGACAACATCACACTCCATATTTTTTCTCTAATTAACATGTATCAAAGTATCCAGAGTCCGTTTGATTTCATACTTTGACTGATGATAAGTCCATATTTATCCCTTAGGTACCTTACTGAGGATCCATACTTCTCAGTCAGGAAGTCGGATCAGTAACCATAACCACAAGGTAAGTAACTTCTACTGCAAGGCTCATTGACTTTTCCTTCTGTCCTTCTTTAAAATGAAGGTGATTAGATTGAACACATTTACATGACTTCATTTACATTTGGTAATTGAACAACATGGTTTCACATTTTTTTCAAAGATTGTAGGCCATCACTTTCTTCAGATATGACTGGATAACAAACTTTTATTTTCATATTATATTAAGCTTTAAATGAAAGAAATTATTAAATAGAGAAAATATTCAAATTGTCACTGCATTTGAAGTTCCACTAACATTACAGAGGTAACTTGTGATAAGTCACCTTTTTTTAAAAGTAATTAGCAGAATCAGTCAGCACCCATAAACTAGAATTGACAAGAAAAACGACTACATGAACACACAGGATGTTCAACAGTTCTCTGGAGTGTGCTGGAAGCAGCTTCCCCTATATGATATTCACAAAGCAAGAGTCTTTGAAATTTAATTCAGTGACTTTTTCCTTATTGATTAGAGAAATGTGAGCTCTTCATTGAGCTTAAGCATAAGCAGGCATAAAGGAAGTGGAAAATTCATTGAGATCACTAATGACACAGAGAAAAAATATACCATAAACATGTAAGGGCAAAATCAGACCATGTAAGTACAAATTAAAAAACAGTTTACATTGCTGCTTATTTCTGAGACTGTATAGAGGATGAGTACTTTCCAAAATACTACAGAAGTGAAAAAATAATGCCTTCCTTTTAATATGGGTAAGGGAGTTGCAAAGAGGAAAAAAAGTCCAGAGAACCCAATTTTAATTCCTAGAAAAGCATCACCTAGCTCTGTAAATATCTTTCAGATAACAAGGAGACTAATCAAAGTCAATATGGATACCAAAAATCATAGAATCATAGAGTCATAGAATTATAGAATAGTTTGGGTTGGAAGGGACCCCTAAAAATCATCTACTTCAATCCCCATTCAATAAGTAGGACAAATAAAGTCAGACCAATCTACCTTCTTTTTGCAATATCATTACATGAGGATTTTTGTAGAAAGGAAAGATGTTATATATCTTGATTTTAATAAGGTTTTTGACACTGTCTCAGAGAGATTCTCATAAACAATCATTGGATGTTTTAAGAATATGCTAGATAAATATCAATCAGCAGTGACACAGTTATAGCTCATTTCAGTTTGGATCTTCTGAAAACACCTCAATTTCTGTGATTTTAAGTAAAATTATCTTCCCACAATACCTGATATTTATTACTACTCCACTAGATTCTTGCAATCATTTATTCAGCAATCACATGTATTTGAAAATCATGACTTCAGCTCCAAAAATCCTGAGAATTAAACCCGCTAGCTGAGAAAATTTTAAAAGATGTTTTAAATTGCCTCTTAGTTGCTTAGCCAAAAATGACTAGTGTCCCTCAAGGATCGGTGTTGGGACCAGTCTTGTTCAACATCTTTGTTGGTGACATGGACAGTGGGATTGAGCACGCCCTCAGCAAGTTGGCCGATGACACCGAGCTGTGTGGTTCAGTTGATATGCTGGAGGGAAGGGATGCCATCCAGAGGGACCTCGACACGCTTGTAAGGTGGGCTGCTGCCAACCTTATGAAGTTTAACCATGCCAAGTGCAAAGTCCTACAGCTGGGTTGGAGCAATCCCAGGCACAGCTACAGGTTGGGCAGAGAAGAGACTCAGAGCAGCCCTGCAGAGAAGGACTTGGGGGTGTTGGTCAATGAGAAACTTAACATGAGCTGGCAGTGTGCATTCGCAGCCCAAAAAGCCAACCGTATCCTGGACTGCGTCAAAAGGAGCATGACCAGCAGGTTGAAGGAGGTGATCCTGCCCCTCTACTCTGCTCTTGCGAGACCTCACTTGGAGTATTGTGTGTAGTTCTGGGGTCCTCAACAACAAAAAGACATGGAACTGTTGGAACAAGTCCAGAGGAGGGCCACGAGGATGATCAGGGGACTGGAGCACCTCTCGTATGAAGAGAGGCTGAGAAAGTTGGGGCTGTTCAGCCTGAAGAAGGCTGCATGGGGACCTCGTAGCAGCCTTCCAGCATCTGAAGGGGGCCTATAAGGATGCTGAGGAGGGACTCTTCATTAGAGACTGTAGCGATAGGACAAGGGGTAACAGATTAAAACTTAAACAGGGGAAGTTCAGGTTGAATATAAAGAAGAAATTCTTTACTGTGAGGGTGGTAAGGCACTGGAATGGATTGCCCAGGGAGGTTGTGAATGCTTCATCCCTGGCAGTATTTAAGGCCAGGTTGGATGAGGCCTTGGATGGCATGATTTAGTGTGGGGTGTCCCTGCCCATGGCAGGGGGGTTGGAACTAGATGATCTCAAGGTCCTTTCCAAACCTAACTATTCTATGATTCTACAAAAACACACACTTGTCATAACAATCAGAAGGGAATTTGTTTTTTTTTTTAAATCGAAATAAATAAATCCTGATAAGTCTTTGAACTAGTGCTTAAAAAAAAAAAAAAAAAAAAAACCAAGAAAATCTGTATCAAAAGTGTTACATGAAAATTAGTTTGAGATGGAACTATACTCACACACTACTGAAACAACAACGAAACATGCTATATCAATAAGAGTCAAGTTTCATACTCTTAAAAAAAGGCACAGGACATCAAAAATCCAACCATATGTTTAAAACATAAATCTAAAGTTGTGAGGGATAGGAAAAGGAGAAATCAGACAGCTGGCTTGTCAATTACCACTCATGTCAAAGACAGAATTCTGACTAAGTTATTTTTCATAGAAAATGTTAGTTAATTGAAACAACTTGTGGAAAAGATTTCTCTCTTTTTTTTCGGGGGGGGTGTTGTTGTGATACATTTCTTGGTTTTCAGAACGTGGAAAAAAAAGACTTAGAAATTTTTTAAATTACTCATTTTGACCTTTACTTAGAGTAAGAAGTTGAGCTTGGAGAGATGAAATTCCTATTCTTTAAAATATCTGTTGCTCTTGAGCAGTGTATGGTAGTTAAAAGGCATATGTGACATTTACAAAAAAATTACTTTTCACAGTATCACAGTATGTTAGAGATTGGAAGGGACCTCAAAAGATCATCTAGTCCAATCCCCCTGCCAGAGCAGGAACACCTAAATAAGGTTACACAGGAATGTGTCCAGGCGGGTTTTGAATGTCTCCAGAGAAGGAGACTCCACAACCTCCCTGGGCAGCCTGTTCCAGTGTTCTGTCACCCTCACTGAGAAGAAGTTTCTTCTCAAGTTTAAGTGGAACTTCTTGTGTTCCAGTTTGTACCCATTACCCCTTGTCTTATCATTGTTTGCCACTGAGAAGAGCCTGGCTCCATCCTCGTGACACTCCCCCTTCATATATTTATATACACTAATAAGGTCACCCCTCAGTCTCCTCTTCTCCAAACTATAGAGGCCCAGCTCCCTCAGTCTTTCCTCATAAGGGAGATGCTCCATTCCCTTAATCATCTTAGTCGCCCTGCGCTGGACTCTCTCCAGCAGGTCCCTGTCCTTCTTGAACTGAGGGGCCCAGAACTGGACACAATATTCCAGATGCAGTCTCACCAGGGCCGAGTAGAGGGGAAGGAGGACCTCTCTCGACCTACTAACCACCCTCCTTCTAATACACCCCAGGATGCCATTGGCCTTCTTAGCCACAAGGGCACAGTGTTGGCTCATGGTCATCCTGCCATCCACTAGGACCCCCAGGTCCCTCTCCCCTACACTGCTCTCTAACAGGTCATTCCCCAACCTATACTGGAACCTGGGGTTGTTCCTGCCCAGATGCAGGACTCTACACTTTCCCTTGTTATATTTCATCAAGTTTCTCCCTGCCCAACTCTCCAGCCTGTCCGGGTCCCGCTGGATGGCTGCACAGCCTTCTGGCGTGTCAGCCACTCCTCTCAGCTTAGTGTCATCAGCAAACTTGCTGATAGTACACTCAATTCCTTCATCTAAATCGCTGATGAATACATTAAATAATACTGGTCCCAGTACTGACCCTTGAGGCACTCCACTAGATACAGGCCTCCAACTAGACTCCGTCCCATAGACTACAACTCTCTGGCTTCTGTCCTTCAGCCAGTCCGCAGTCCATCTCACTACCTGATCATCCAGGCCACACTTCCTCAGTTTAGCTATGAGGATGCTGTAGGAGACTGTGTCAAATGCTTTGCTGAAGTCAAGGTAGTCCACATCCACCGCTCTGCCATCATCCATCCATCCACAATGTTATTTCCTCATAAAAGGCTATGAGGTTGGTCAAGCATGACTTCCCCTTGGTAAAGCCATGTTGACTGCCCCTCATAACCCTCTTATCCTTGACATGCCTTAAGATGGCAACAAGGATAAGGTGTTCCATCACTTTCCCAGGGATGAAGGTGAGGCTGACCGGTCTATAGTCACCCGGGTCCTCCTTCTTGCCCTTTTTGAAGACTTTTTTGAAGTGACATTTGCTTTCCTCCAGTCCTCAGGCACCTCTCCCGTTTCCCAAGACTTGGTAAAGATGATAGAGAGTGGTCTAGCAATGACTTCCGCCAGTTCCCTCAGCACCCGCGGGTGCATCCTGTCTGGACCCATGGATTTATGGATGTCCAGATTGATCAACTGGTCTCTAACCCATTCCTCATTGACTAAGGCAAACTGCTCCTTTGCCCTGACTTCATCTGAAGTCACAGGGGTACAGGGCTCTTCAGGACTGCCTCCAGCAGAGTAGACAGAGACAAAGAAGGCATTCAGTAACTCTGCCATCTCAGTATCTTCTGTCACCAGGGCACCCATCCCGTTCATCAGTGGGCCTACCTTGCCTCTGGTGTTAGTTTTATCAGCCATGTATTTGAAAAAGCTCTTTCTGCTGTCCTTGACCCCTCTCGCCAGATTCAATTCTAAGGAGGCCTTAGCCATCCTAGCTGCCTTCCTACATCCTCTAGCAGCAGCCTTATATTCCTCCCAAGTGGCCAGCCCCTCCTTCCATGACCTGTAAACTCTCCTCTTCCACTTGAGCATACCCAGCAGTTCCTTATTTAGCCACGTAGGTCTCCTGGCCCTCTTCCTTGACTTCCTACGTGTTGGGATGCTCTGATCTTGAGCTCGGAATAAGCAATCCTTGAATGCCAACCAACTATCTTGGGCCCCTTTACCTTCAAGCAGCCTTGCCCATGGGATTTCCCCTAGCAATTGCTTGAAAAGGCCAAAGTTTGCCCTGCTGAAGCCCAGGGTTGCAATTCTACTTGCTATTCTACTGGTCCTACCACACAAGTTCCTGAATTCCACCATCTCGTGGTCACTGCAACCAAGGCAGCCCTCAACCTTTACTGCTTTGACCAGACCCTCCTTGTTAGTGAGGATGAGATCCAGCAGTGCTCCTCTCCTGGTTGGCTCATCCACCATTTGCATGAGGAAGTTATCATCCATACACTGGAGGAACCTCCTGGACTGTGCCTGGGTTGCTGAGTAGTCCTTCCAGCAAACATCAGGGAAGTTAAAATCCCCCACGACGACCACGGCCTGTGACTGTGAGGCCCCTCTCAGCTGCCTGTAGAAGGCCTCCTCAACTTCCTCACCCTGATCTGGTGGCCTGTAACAGACACCCACAACAGTATCACCCCTGCCAGCCTGCCCCTTAATTCTCACCCACAGACTCTCAACTCACTCGTCCTCTGCCCCTGGACAGAGCTCAATACCTTGCAGCTGCTCTCGCACATAAAGAGCAACCCCACCACCCCGCCTGGCTGGCTTGTCTTTCCTGAAAAGGACATAGCCCTCCATGACTATATTCCAGTCATGTGAGCTGTCCCACCACGTCTCTGTAATTGCCACCAGATCATAATCTCCTGACTTAACACAGGTCTCCAACTCCTCCTGCTTATTTCCCATGCTGCGCGCATTGGTGTACAGGCATTTCAAGGAGCGAGCTGAGCTCACCGATTTCACCCTAGGATTATAGGAGGCCTCCCAGTCTTCATCAATCCTAGAGTGCTGCCCCACTGGGGCAAGCCCAGCTACAACCCCATCCCCCTTCGAATCTAGTTTAAAGCTCTCCAAATGAGCCCTGCTAATTCATGCCCCAGCATCCTTTTGGCTCTGTGAGATAAACCTTTCCCATGTGCCATTATCCGCACTGGAGCCTTATAAAACCAGCCGTTATCAAAGAATCCAAAGCCATGCCTGCAGCACCAGTCTCGAAGCCAATTGTTTACGGACTGAATTTTCCCATTCAGTCCCACATCATCACTGAAAGATGGAAGGAGTGAGGAGAAGATCACTTGAGCCCCAGACTCTTTCAACATCCGCCCCAAGGCCCTGTAGTCTTTCTTCATCCCCCTCAGACTGCGGGAAGCAGCTTCCCCCCCACCTGTCTGGAAGACCAGCAGCGGGTAGTAGTCTGTCGGGTGCACCAGGCTGGGGAGCGCCTTGGTGATATCCCTGATCCGGGCTCCAGGCAGACTACACACTTCCCTATGATGAGAGTCAACTCTGCATATCGGGCCCTCTGTTCCTCTCAGAAGGGAATCCCCTACTACAATGACTTTTCTTTCTTTCTTGTCAGAGGCAGTCTTGAGGTGCGAAGTCGACCGCCTTTTCCTATGTGACCTTGTAGGCCGGCCTTGCATCACATCCTCACCTACCTCTCCTTCAAGATCCAGGGCCTCAAACCTATTACGGGGGGACACCTGGGGAAGCAGGGCAGGAAGGGAGGAGGGTTGCCCATGATGCCGAACTGGAACTCGCTTCCAACCCTCATCGTCTTTTTGGTCCCCTACCTCGGCGCGACAGCTACAGGGCAGGGGCTGTCTCGGGCCATCCCCCTCTGTCTGAGAGGGCAGGGGGTCCATCCCCTTTTGGGGGGTATCTCCCTGGAACCGTTCCTGCTGGCACGCCAGGGAGTTACTCCACCAGTCAATCTCCCTTTCACACTCCCTGATGGTCCTCAGCATCTCGACCTCCCCCTTAAGTTCTGCCACCAAGCTAAGCAGATCTTCTACCTGCTCACACCTCACGCAGGTGGAATGCTGGCCTCCCTCCCTCAGCAGCAGCAGGCTCTGGCACTCCCTGCAGCCAGAGACCTGAACAGCCATGGTTTGGGATGGAGTCTCTGTCTGAGTTGCTACAGTCTCCTTACTGCAAGCTCTCCTTCTGGAGGCGACCATATTGGTCAGCAGTCTGGGACACCAGCAACAGGGTCCACAACACGACCTGCTTGTTCCTCCCTGCACCTGCAACGTGTCGCTGCCCTCTCAGAGGCTCTTTCAAGGCAAGGGGCAGGGGTGCGGTCACTGTCACCGTGGGAACGCCCCCCGGCACGTCAGCCGCTCTCTCGCAAGGGCTGCTGGGGCTTCGGGGATCGGGAGATGTTGGGAATCGCGATGTGTCTGCTCTATCCCCTCTGATTTTCCTAATCTCTTCTGAACCTCGCGGTCGCTGAAGCGTGTCGGCTCCGGCTGTAGCTGGGCTGGCTCCGATCAGCTGTCTGAATCACTTTTAGCAAGCTACTACATGAATTACATAAACAATAAGAATCACCAGATAGTCCACTAATAAATTAATGCTGTTTTCTCTTTTTTCTAATAACTGGAAAATTATATTCTCACTCATCTTCATTGCCATAAGAAAATGCATCAACAAGATCAGTCTGATGGCATTCCTTATCTGTTAGCAATGCCTATTTCATGTACAGCTGCTTTCCTAAGAAGATCTTAAAACAGGTTACACAGGATAGTAATGTTTTCATAAGTATTCAGAGAAAGAAACCAAATATAGAAAATGATGGCATAGTTAATATTTCTTCGTAGGTCTCTTCAGCCTCATTTAAGTGCTTTGTTTCTAAAAAGAAATCAGTAAGTTGTGGATATAATATGGATATAATATCTGATTGGAGGTTTGGAAGTTTGAAGGCTTTATGTGATTGTTAGGCTGTTTCTATTTCTGTGTTGCTTAAAATCAGGTGTCCTACATGAGATTTTAAAATTCTGCTCTGTAAAGAAAGAGATAGACTGTTCCATCCTTGGAAAACATTGTTAAAGTTAATATTTTATTATAGATGTGAAGAAATATATAATTGTAATAATGTTTATCTTTAGTGAGTAACAATACTTTTCTGTCATGCCAGGTTATTTATCTGTAGGAAAGATTTCTTTACATAGCTAAAAAATGCTTTTGTAATTTCTTTTGGCAATCAGTTTTAAATAAAAGATGTGTTATCACTAGCAGACAAAATATATCAATCTTTATGTACTTTCAGAGATGGCAGTATTTCAAAGAGATCAGTCTGAAGTGCACTTAAGTCATGGTTCACTTCTGCTGTTAGGTAGTACTGTGTAAAAGGAATGTTTATGTGACAACTGATCCTCTTCTGATACTGCTATTTCTTGTTTTGGAAGAAGAAAGCTGAGCTTTGAATATAAATAATGTGTTAAATCCTGCTTAACTGCCCATTACATTCAGGTGCTTCTCATTTTAAGCACAAGCACACAAAATGTTGAATGGTCTTGGAAGCCTGAGAAAAAAAGAAAGCTTTGCATACTGATTACATAGGGAATGCATTCTTTTTTTCATCTTCATCTTTAATTTAAAAAAATCCCTTGTAAATATTTTACACAACTCCCCCCCCCCCCCCCCCCCCAAGCTTTGAGTCTTCTATCAAATATTCTAAGGGATTATTTTCCTGAAAAGCTAACTGTATTTTCATTCATGCTTTAAGATGTATGGTAATGATTTCGGTTTTGGGTAACTTTTCATTTAAGTAATGTCTTTTCATTTAAGTGAAATCGAATGATTTAGGATAAAGTCTAAAAAACCTGTGAAGGTCTAATTAACACCTGTGAGGCTCCAGTGAGGTTTGTTTTCTTCAAATTTGCTTCAGCAAAAAACCACAATAGTGTTTGAGTTTCCTCTCACCAAGGCAATTGAAATAAGACAATTTTTATAAGGAAACAATCAAGTTTGCTTCAGAGGGAATATTTGTGTGCACATAATCTGTATTCTGCACATACTAATGGATGCAATGTGAACAGTTTGATGATTTTGTGTGTCTCTGCACTTATTTTACCAACTTTTTTCTTTGCTCTTCCTCTTTGTTCAGAGAGCTAAACCTTTATCTGGAGTTAGGGGCACCTGTTTAACTGACTAAAAGCTGCACTTCAGCTGCTCTGGGCAGTGATCTAATTAGCAGTCAGCAGGCTTGGTCACTTGAATGCTGACAGTCTTTCAGTGCCTTTTCAAAGGGACATACAGGGTGGCGGACAAGTTCTTTGGTGCATGTAGCTGAGAAAGAATCCTAAAATACATCTGACAGAAACAGAAGAAACACCTGCAGGCCCATATGGATAAGCACATGTAGAGTAAAAAGACAGTAGACTGGGATGTGATACACCACCATGGATACCTGGAGTTGAAAAGGGATTTTTTGGATCAATTGAGGAGAATCTAAGCATAGCTCATTTGAACTGCCTTCCTAAAAATTTATCTTTTGTAGAAATTGCTTGATTTTTTCCAATGATTGATAAGCACTTCCCTAGCCTATAGAGAATTGCTATAATATTTTCTTTCTGAAATTACATTAAAAGAAATATTAATTGTAAACTTGATCACATGTAATTTGGGAACCACCCTGTTTCCTGGTTTGGATATCAATTTAACATAGATTGGAAGCACAAACATCAGTATTTCTGGGGTTTTGCAGCAATCAGATATAACTAAAAAATGAAGAGAAGGCAGGAAATGTAGATCACATTGTGACATTCAGAAGCTGTTTGTGCAGCAAAGTTTATCCATAAAAATACTTATTTTTATTGCCTCCAGATATATTGATTTTGAACATACGAATAAGATGTGGTTGTTTTGTAATACCTAGATTATAGTTCAATGTACTTTGATGTCTTAGTGCCAGAGCTCTGTACGAATATAATTTCATACAGCTTCTGTATATTTACCTACAGGGTTTCCAGCATATGTGCAGCTCTCCACAGGGTTTCCAGTAAAACATTTGCAAATTCATTGTCTTCCATTCAGTTTTATCCTTTCATTGACCTAATACTCCATCATAAAAGGCATTCTCAGTACTAATGATATTTGTTGAGTTTAATCACATTTGCTCAACTACCAAATAATGTTGAATATATTTAGTGTCTGCCAAATCCTTGACTTGAGATTTTAAGAAAAAACTAGTTTACCACTGCACAGAGTCCTGTTTCTTATGCAACCACATTTCAGAGTCCTGTCAACAAATGAATTGCAAAATTATGTTGTATTTATTCCTCACAAAGGACTGCATTTTTTTTTTCCTGAAATTTAATGCACAGGAAAATTTTTTACATGATTCTGACAGTTATTTCACCTTGCTTGTTGGCCAAGATCTGAGTCTTAACTCTTGGCTAGCCAGCATCTTGAACCATTGCTTTTACTATATACAAATTAGAGGACAACAAGCACATATTTGCTGTTGGTCACAAAGGAAACTCATGACACTGCCTGCTGATATGCCCATCCTGTCACCCCTCAGTTGAATTGGAGCCTGTCTGAACATATCTGCTGGCAAGCAGTGCATCTCATCCAGAAGGCAGTAGCTGCTGTTGCCTTTCACCCATCTCCCAGAACAACCTGGCAGGGTGCACGTTTCTGTCTGAGCTACCCTGCCAGTGTACAGATGGCTCTTTTGGGTACAGTGTGGAGAACATAATCAAGCCCTTGTTCCATATACCAGTTTAAATGTGAGACTTGCCACCAGTCAATGCCTGAGGTCAAGCCTCACTTATGATGTGGTGTCCATTCCCTATTCAACCAGGTTACTTTCAGTCACTGGTTGGATAATGATAGTGGAAGAAATTAAACCTTTCAGCTAGCCCCTGGTATGGCTTCAAGGGATGCTTTTGGATATGCTTAATAGCTGAGTATTGTGTCTGGTTCTGTGAGCTCTTCCCATATGCTGTTTTGAATTAAAAATAAGCTCAATGTAGCCTACTTAATTTTATGCTTCAACAGAATCAAAGGAAGTACTCACAGGGATTTTGTCTTGGTATAGTAGCAGCGAAACACCTTATATACATTTCTCTAAGGTTTTCATACCAGCTGAAAGGGGTTCAGATCAAAACCAGAAGATTTTTCTCTTTGAATAGCCCTACATTTAAGATCAATTTCAATTAAAATACTAGTTTGGCAGCACTAACTTAGCAGAACTGTCTTTTAAATGTTTATTTCAAAATGTACTTCAGGAATGTCATTTTCATTTTAGTGTCAGACCATTGTGCATAGACTTTTCTCTTGTTACTCTGTGCAATCCAGCATTCAACTTGTAGTAACATTCAGTTTCTGAATCACAATAAATTGAAAATAGTCCCCTACACTTTTTTCCCATTTAAATTGATAGACCTTACAGATTGTAATCTGTAAATGAGAAAGCATTTATATATCCTGTCTTTCTATAGTAACTAAAAAATGACTGTAAATCCGAAGAGAGTGCTTGACATTCTTGAAAGGTTGTAAAGGACTGCACTTTGAATACTGCTTGAAGGAAGGCAGGAATTTGCATCAGCACATGTATACACTACCTTCAAATTAATGTAGAAAGATACCTATTCAAAATCGCAGAATTTTGCACCTTCTTGTATAAGGCAATTATTACAATCAGTGAAACTTATTTTTTTTTTAAGTGAGAATTATAATCTCCAACTGTGTTGCAGGTTCTCACAACATATAAATATAACTATGTTCTCTTCTGTGAAAAATTTACACTGAGCAAAACAGCAGTCTGAGGCACAAATTGTATTTGCAGTGTTATTCAGACAGCTTGGTTACAACAGAAACCACAGGAGGCTTAGAGTCCTTGGGGAATCTCTTCACTCTCCTATGAGAAGTTGAAATAGTAATGTATGTTCTCTGTGTAGTGTAGTCTTAACTGGAAATCCATAGAGGAAATGAGAGTTTTTTCTCCTACTAAGGTTCTTAACAAAACAAATAGCACAGGCATTTTCTTCCTATTTAAACAATAAATCTGATCAAGTCTCCCATAGCTCTCCATAAGAAAACCCCAAACAACCAAACAAAACAACCAAGCCCCATACCCTGTGCAGTAATAATTCTGAAAGGATGTGGCTTGATTTTTCAACTGCTTGCTTCCTTTATACTGTTTCAACTCATTTCAGATGGAGAATCAAGCACATAACCTAGTTTTTTTCTTCAGCCCTGCTCTGGATCTGTATATCTTTCGGAAACCAAATCAGAAATTGAAAGACTCAGCTATTTACTCCAGTGAGAATAGTTTCTCTGAAGGTGTGAAGCCCTATTGAAAGTACTCCTAAGAACTGATCTCCCACTAATAACTATTACGTAACTGCTTTCAGGATTGTATCATAAATTACTGAATTATGGAATTTCACACTTTGCTTTATCTCCCATGGATGTGCATATAACCTATTGCTAATATGAAATGTATGTGTATCTTTGGTATATCAATTTTAAACACATTTATCTTTCATTTAATGATTAACAGACATAATTCCCTCACTGTTCCTGGGGGAGTGAGAGGACAAACGAATAGCACCCAGCATACTCAGAAACATCAACAGAAAAGATGCAAGCTCTACTGCATTTATTGCTTTATATTTTTTTACAAGTGGCATTTTTGAGATGGTTGAAGAATTATATAAGTGATATTGTATAGTTGGAATTATGTACTATGTTCAACGAACTAATTAAAGCAAAACGGAAAATGTTCATGAAAATGTAGCTGCATGTGATATAAAAATCATTATTAGATGCTGTATGTTCCAAGATTTGTATTATAATATTTTGTTCTAAATCAATTTACTTGGTACAAATTATAAAATGGAACAAATTACACCCCTAAAAATTAAATATTTCATTGAGGTTTTTAAGTTAGCTTAAATAACATAGAATGCTTTGCCAATACACTTCTAGTGCAAAACAAAAAGATTTATACTGAAAGAATCTAACAGTAGAGAGAAAGGGTTTTACATGCATTAGATGGAAAAACTAATTCATACAGAACAAATGTTACCAGAATTAGACCCACATGGTGTAACCAAACCTCCGTTAGTTCAGCTAGGATGAATTAGACATCATCGAGAAAATGCCTGGATGTTTGTTTCAAGAACAGAAGTAGGAAAATATATCTTATTTAAAAATATTGTATCCTTCTGGCCCCTTACAGAGAAAAAACAAACCAAATTAAACCAAAAATGCAGGATCTTGGACAGACACGTATGGCACCTTACGGTTCAGTGCGCATTCTTACAATTAAAATTCAAAATAAAACCAGTTCAAGAAATGAGATTGAATGTCAGCAGTGTAACTAGTATTAGTGCAAATTAAAAGTTTCAACAACTATTCAGAAGTTTGTTTATGAACATCTAAGGCTGAATCTAAGAGTAGAACACCAAAGAGTAGAAATCTGTAGTCCTCAATTCATGTTTCATAAACAGGGAAAAAACCCATTGTGTAGTTTCTTGGAGATGTCATCCTTAATTTGTCCTCTATGATGCTATCCTCACTGTGTTGCACATTGACAGCTCTTGCAATATGGTCTGAAGTTGCGCAGTAAATTTTTCTTTTTAATACCAGTATCTGGTTTCAAGGCTACATAGGAATATTCAGCTATTGAGTTACAGTTATTGGGGAGTGGGGTGAGGGGAAGAGACAGGAAAGTACTTTTTTTACTTGCAGAGCTTTGCAGAGAAACCCCCAAAATATCAGCAACATAGATTCAAATGCATCAGAAAACATAGGTCAGCCAAAAAGGAACACAGATGCTTTATACAAAAACTAACAATAAAACTGACAACTTTTCAACTTTGTGTGGATAAGTACCTGATTTTTGTTACCAGTCTTGATAAAATGGTGTGGCGGTGCATTTAGTGATTGTGATAAGACTCTCAGTGGATAGCCTGAGACATCTATGAGTTGGAAAGGGAATCTTGTTTTGCGCGGGAGATAAAACACAATGTCTCTGCTTCTTGCAGAGCTAGAATGCACAAGAATTGCTACTTGTGAGTGTGTGGGGCATTCTTCTGCTCTGCAGCACCAAAGGTCCCTGTGGCAAAGAGGCATTGTGTTCCCTCCATGACTCTGTCAAACAAGTGACTTGTAAGGGCCCAGAAGCACCAGTGGCCACTGGTGTACTTGCCATAACCGCCACAGGGCCACCAGCCAGACAGCAATGGCAGGGGGTCACTAGGACCCACTTCTGTGGGGAAAGGAGCAGCAGAGGCCAGGGGGGAGCACAGTGGCTGCAGGAAGGGATCAGGTCCCTCAAGAAAAGCATGAAGTGGAGGGGTGCAGCCTCCAGTGGGACATCAGCATGGGACAGCCACCTCAGCCACTGCCCTGAGAAAGGGACTCATGAAGCAGTCAGCTGGCCTGCCCCACTGCTGGCTCCAATCTGTTCTCAGAGATGCCACACAACTAGCTTGATTTGAAACTGGTTGTGTTTGGCTTTCATTTAGAAAGTCAGTTTGCTAAATATTTACTAAAATTTGGTGGTCAATAAAATCTGACATAGGATTTTGTATCAAAATTTTAATACAAATAAAGAATCGTCATGGAAACATTGAATCCTTAGAAGCTACAGGCCATGTTCTGCATTTGTCCTTATTTCTGTCATTTCAAAAACGAATCAGTTACTTTAATTAATGTTGACTTTTACTCTGGGTTGACCAAATTGAATACGTAAGATAAGTTTCTTAACCATTCTTCCAATTAATTTATAGACAGTCAGACACTGTCCTTCTCTCCTTACAATAAGCAGTTAGAGACACAAGATCCATATGCTTTTCACTCTGTCTACTGTCATACATCACAAGCTTTTAAACTTTATTTTTACAGTTCCTTCTATACCCAGAACAGCCATTTCACTGTGTAAAAGCTTGTGGTGTATGTAATGGTGGGATAAACAACTACAGACCACAGATGACGTTGTACAAAAGGAGGGAAGAAATGCAGCCTGAATGACGGTACAGAATGAAGGGAGATAATAGGGGGGTCACAGACGAGAGAAATATGGGAGGTAGAAACAGGTGTTAGTTGTGGTTTGGCAGTCTATTTTCTAAATAGGGTGAACTGACAGAGCAGACTGACAACACGATCTTCCCTATTACTTATACACTGCCTAATGAGAGAGAGAGGATAGTTTGCTAGGAACTGGCTTAAATAAGACACATAAACCCAGCATCTCAAAAGTGTTCATATACCTGATTCTCTGTGAAATAAATCAGTCAGGTTTATGTCTCCTTAAGCCTGAGTTCTTCCACCTGTGAAACATGAAGAAAATATGTGACATAAAAATTTCAATGATCCACACTGCATCACTGTGGATAAAATTTTCAGCAAATTGAAAATCTGTGCTACTATCAAGTATAGTGGGAGGACTCCATAGTCCCTGAAGGGTGCAACTGGTACTGAGGTCAAATGGTCAAATGGAATTGACCAAAGACCACCCAAGGGGAGAAAAAACAATATGCCTGCCACCTTATATTCTCTCTAATTCCATGGTTTTCAGGAGTCAGAGACAACCACAGAAGATCATGATGAGAAATCCTGTTAGCAAAAGTATTGGCTTGCTTTGCTTCATAATTATTTGCCTCTTGGTTACTCCTTATGTTCCAGGCTTGGCTACTATCCAGTGAAGTGGGTTCTAGTTGAATATTGTCCTTTCTTACTTAAGTTTTATTTCCCTGGCAACAGCCTCTATCTCTCTGCTTTGCAAGCACAGGAAGCGGGATAGTTTTTATATCATTATTATGCTATGTCTGTAGCCTGGTTTCCCAAGAAATTAACATTTATTTTCTGTCATGTTCTGAAAATCTTGGAACTTGTTGGTCAATTTTCATCACGTCCAACAAAGGTCTTGGCAACATGAATTACAGAATCATAGAATCATAAAATAGTTAGGGTTGGAAAGGAACTTAAGATCATCCAATTCCAACCCCCCTGCCATGGGCAGGGACACCTCACACTAAACCATGTAATCCAAGGCTCTGTCCAGCTAGGCCTTTACCACCACCAGGGATGGAGCAGTCACAGCTTCTTGGGTAACCCATTCCAATGGCTCACCACCCCCACAGAAAAGAACTTCCTCCTTATACCCAGTCTAAACTTCCCCTGTTCAAGTTTGAACCCATTGCCCCATGTCCTATCACTACAGTCCCTAATGAAGAGTCCCTCCCCAGCCCCTCCCCAGCATCGTTATAGGCCCCCTTCAGATGCTGGAAGGCTGCTATGAGGTCTCCACGCAGCCTTCTCTTCTCCAGGCTGAACAGCCCCAACTTTCTCAGCCTGTCTCCATACGGGAGGTGCTCCAGCCCCCTGATCATCCTCGTGGCCCTCCTCTGGATTTGTTCCAACAGTTCCATGTCATTTTTATGTTGATCAGGTAAGCATTACAAAAATAGGAAACTGTATAAAGAGAGACTTTATTAAAGCCTTCACTGAGAAGTAGGATGAGTTCAAGTCTTTTTAAACATTAGAGACCAACACAGAAGAAAGCTATTATAAATGCTCAAACCAAAGGAAAATTTCAATAGAAGTCCACTACGTTATACACAACAGTGAGTTTAGCCACAGGACATTAACGTTTAAGAAATCAGGCTACCAAACTTCTGCTTAGGAAAGAATTACTTTCTTGCTTGTATGTCACTGATATTCAATAGGCCTCATCTAAAGTGTACAAGACACTATACAAACACAGAACAAAAATGCGTTCCCTTGTTGAAAAACTCACTGTTTTGAGTAATTACCTGAATCTGTATGAAGAAAACAGGAAAGTGAGTAGAGGAAGAAAAGAAAGGAAAGATGTGGAGGGTACAGGACCCATTACTGTGTGCTTGCATAAATGATTTTTTATTTTTCCTCTTTAACAGTTATAAGACCATGAACAGATTTCTCTACAGGCAGTTGATATTCAAGTAGTTGTACTCTGACAGCTATGATCAGCTCTTGACAGAACCTGACATACAGGTTTCTGGTTGGATAGAACTGTAAAATTCATGTAAACTTCAGCCAAGCACCCCAATTCTATTTACATGAATAACCATTTTAAATAGTCAAGAAGAAAGTAATATTCTCCAATCTTAAAAAAAAAAAAAAAAAAAAAAAAAAAAGTGGATTTTGGTTCCATCTTGTGGAAAACAAATCTATTTGAGTTAAATTATTAAAATAATGTCTAAAACACACAGTTTATCTGAGAAGGATACTTGTTTCTCTAAAGAACCCGCTGAGTGAACTGCTTTGAGTTATCAGCTTTTACACATGCACACACAATCATGCCACTGATTTTGAGAACTCCAGAGTAATATGAATAGGATTTACCCACAGTGGAAGACATTGATTTTAATACACACAGGAGGGAAAGTTAAAATTTCAGATTAAATAATTTGAATTTTTTGATTTGCCCAAGCTTGCAGCCTCAAAGCTAATGTCACTGTGACTTTGTTGTTTCTATCCATGTGTTTATTTCAGTGCCTTAAAGAGACTTTAATTAATGGTTCAAGCCCTAGCTACATTAAAGATAACATAGAAGCCTTTGAACCAATACGACAGTTGTAGTCCTTTGGTACAACAAAGATTATAAAACCCAGGAAGAAGCACTTGACAGCTGGGAAAAGATATCTCAGTGGACAGAAAGAGATCTAGCTATGCAGTGTCTTTCTAGAGTTCATTAAACAAATCAGTATACTGTTTTAGAAAACACCACAAAACTATATGACTCCAATGGATTTTTTCAGCACCACAGGAATGACCTTCAAAGCACTCACCCACTTTTCCCCATCCAGGTTCTGTCTTCATTTAAATCAAGTAAGAGGAAAAAACAAACAAACAAAAAAAAAAAAGGTAAAAGCCACCAACGAATGAAGCAAAGCATTTCGTCTTCTCCCTTGCCATAGCCTCTGTTAGAACTGCTCCTTCCTCAGAGGAAAAACTACAAGTCTGTATATTCCACCAGGACAATGCTCATTTGCCAACTGTTTTTATGTATATTACATAAGGTGATCAAATAGGTAGGTAAACTGGTAGTCTAAGAATAAGTGTTCTTTTTCTTTAAATTAAATTATTTTTCCTAAAAAATAAAATTTATTAGTTTAAATATTTCTTAGGAGTGTTTTGGATAGTGTCAGGGCTTTCCTTAATGTTAAAATAAACAAAACTTATTTCAAAGCAGGAACTCAGAATAGCAGCTTTTCCCTTTGTAAAACATACGCCTAAAGAGTTACATTGATTTTTATTAGCAAGTAAAAAACTCAGGAAAACATTGACAGTTGACAGAACATGTTTTTTTAAAAAAATTGTTTCATTAAAGCTGTGTCAATAAAAATCACTTTTTTTTTTCTCTGAAGATTACTGAATCCCAAATTCCATGCTATCAATTCTGTGCTAATGGAAGAGTGTCACTTGCAACAATAATTTGCAGTGAAATTACAAGTTTAGAGAAACAGTGCTTCAAATCAAGCCCGTTGATACTGGAAATGCTTTTCATTGTATGAAAATGAATGCTATGAAAATGCTCAAGTGAAACTCAGTGTAGAACATTACTTATCTCTATGTAAGCCTGTCATTCACTGCTCAGAAAACACCCCTGCTGAAATAATTAGATCAAGAATTTAGCTTAAAACTAAGTCCTGAAACATAGACCTGAAGTGCTATCATTTAGAGGATATAATAAAAGAAAATCTTCTACTTAAATCCATGAATTCTGCATCAGGACTGAGCCAGCATGAGATATGTTCCCAGTGTGTACCGTTAAGGGATGAAATCCAGTGGTGTTTTAAAATACATTAATATTTACATTAATAAATTTAGTAGCCTAATTTTTACAAATAGATATGTTTGGGAAATTTTAGTAGATTTCACCTTTTGCATATAATCCTTCTCATTTAACCTTCAGAAAAAAAAAAAGGTTTCAGCCAGTTACAAGTAAGTATAATAATAAGAAACTGAAAAAATTAAAGCCCATCCCATGAAATACAATGAAGTCTTAAATTTTAGTTTCATGTTGGATTGCAGTGAAAGCCAAATTTAGGATTTTTTGTGTTATGCAAAATTTTTTTAACACATTCATTATCAAACAGTAAAAGTAATTTACTTTTTACCCTTTTAAGTCTGAATTTTAATGCATAGATGTTATTTTAGTGATTTTACAGAAGCATTTAGATGAAAACAGTTCTTGCAAATTGTTTTTAGTTAATCTAGCAGTTTCCAAGGGACTTTTAAAGCACATATTTCAAGCATCACTACTTCCATATAAAAAAAAAAATAATTTAAACCTCTTTCTGTGTTCTATTTTCCATACAGTAAGACCATTAAAACACATATGCTATACAGCTATATTTCTCATATATGTAAGATCAAATTGTCTGTGACATTAAGTAGACACACAGATTCCTACACAACTACATCACTCTGCATCAGGTAGCTCCTTCCTTCACAGCTGTCGTAAGCATATGCATATATGTATCCCTGTAGGTACTACTCTACTTCCTGGGAAGTGTATTTCTAATCTGTAGATTCTGATGCAGGTGGCACATTAATTGTGTCATATAACATCAATCTGACCTTAAGGCCTGCATCTTACATTAAAATTGGCAGAAAGTTGCTTCTTCTGGAGTAATGGGCCTGCATGTGAGCTAGCAGGTACAGATAAGCAAATAGCAATGAAACATCAGTTCTGAGCCTTTCTATTCCTCGTATGGCCCCAGATTATTCACTCTGATCACTCCGCTTTTTTGTATGATGTAGTTTCCTGCAGGGATTTTGAGATGCAGGTCAAAGTAAGAAAAATCTTTGAAGTGTTCAATTTATATGGATGAACCATAGCCAACTAAAATGATTCTTTGATGAGCTATATGTAGAATTTGCCCTGAAGTGCCAGCAAATCATTGCAGAGGGGAAGGATGGATAAACTACTCAATTCTGTTCTTGATAAAAACATGCAGGGAAAAGGGAGAGAAATCATATTTTAATACAACCTACTATATCCATATTTTCTATATATACAGTGTATCAACAACAAAACTATGTTACGGATCTCATAGAATCTGCCTATCTATGGAAACAGGTAGATTCCTTTCTATTATAAAACCACCCAAGATCAGCATGGAAGTGAAAGCAAGTGACTCAAGGTAAAAAGGTAAATATAAAATGAACTCAAGATTTTTCACCTTTTGCACCATTGTTACCTTAATGTAAGGTGATTTTATCAAGAAAACGACTTGTGGTGATCACTCATATAACCAAGAATCACCTTGTTTGTTCATTTGTTTGTTTTCAACTTCCAGAACAAAGCTTTTCCCTATCTTAATGACAATGTAGTACCTGATCATTTACCTTATGAGCATTTCTGAGCAGCACTGAGGACTAGAGAATGCTGAGGAACTGAAACACAGCGTGGCAAGGAGTGCAGAGCTGATTTATAACAGATTTTTCAACTATTATTTTCAGTAATCCATGTTCATGAAAGAAAAAAAGTATAGATATGCAGTCAGGGTGATACTTGCTCCTGCTCTTTCTGTGGAATCAGAAAACAGCAAAGTTCTTGAACCAAAAAGTTTTATTAATTTAATCATTAAAGTCTTAGGAAATACTATATTTTAATTTCGATATTAAAAAATGTTTCTACATTTACATTTTTTCAAATAAAATAATGATTTAAAGGGAAAAGTGTTTGGTAGGAGACAGAGAAAAGATCAACAATGGACTGTAAAGATCATAATTCGGAGATGCTGTTCAGACCAGATATTTTTATATTAACTGCTTCCACATGTTTGGTGACATCCAATGACTGATTGACACTCGATGGTGACTGATTATGATTAACTGCCATTCTTGCAGGAATCACCTTTAAAACCTGTTATTTTTCAGACTGATTCTAATGTTTCAGTGAATTGCTGTCTCCCAGAGCTATATTTTATGAACAAGAGACACTGCTTTCTGGAGATGGAAATGATTATGGAAGCTGAAGTTGTTGCAAGGAGGGGGAAAGAATCCCTCTCTACTGGAACAGAGAAATAAACTTTCTTTTTTTGCAGTTGAAAAAGCCTTTGCTAAATGCACCCAGAATATTGAGTTCTGGTGGCTTTTTTTTTTTCTTTTTTTTTTTTCCTGTTTTCTTTTTAATTAGGAGTTTGGGACTCATGCTGAAGTGCCTCTAATTTCTGCTGTTCCCTTCCAGTGGAATTTACCTGAGTAACACCATTTTTTTTCTGAGTTCAGATAGTGGGCAGTTATGCCTGTAATCTCTAAATTTTACAGCTCTTTTTCATAAGATATGCAAGGAATGAGGAGTGTTCAGTGTGACTTAAGACATCAGAACCTGACTGTCAATTAAATTTACCTTTGAAAATAGAGTTCATAAATATATATTCATGTAGTTAGATTTTAGGCTTTTCAGATGACTGGGTGGAATATAGAATATTCATAAGATGTAATTTTCATGTGGTGTTAGTTTCCAAAGTCCAATTTCTATTTGCTAGTTTGTTAACGTTTTATATTCAATTAATTGATCTTACCTTTACATTAAAAACATAACTATAAAAATATCAAAATCATAATGAATGCTGGTATTGAGAAATTGCCACTGCTCACAATCAACAATGGGAATCTCCGGCTGAATAAGTAACAATTCCTTTAGAAATTATTGAGAAAGAGTGAGCAGGGCAAGGGAGAATGGAACAGACCGTTGGGGTACTAAAGAGAGCATTTGAAATGTCCTTGTTGGGATTAACCTTGATTTTATCCTTTGATTTCTATGACAAAAAATATGGACGTATTGGAAACGTAATAAAAAATGGTAGGGAGCCTGGACTTAGGTAAAAGTCTGCGGCTCCTGGAGTCAATAGCACCTATTTTATTTCAAGTAATAGTAACAATTTTAAAAGATATACATATTCCTAACTTACAACAAAAGGATGTCCATGAAAATAATCAAAGATGGTCAAATACTGTTCCCCAATGGGTTCAAGTTCTCAGAACTATGATTATTTTTAATAAAAAAGGATGGTTCTGGTAATTCCCTGTTTTATGAATTCAGCTGAATTCTTGAAGGCAACATTTATTAATCCATTAATCCTTTGAAGTAAGAAGTCAATTAAATCCTCTGTCTAAACTATTTTTTTAAAAAAAGCTTAAATAACTCAATAAAGTAAAAAAGTGTTGTGTTTTCCATATTAAAAATGTTTTAAATTTTAACTTATTCGTATTTTGAAATATAAACTGGTACTTTAAATAAAATCTTCTCAATAAAAACAAGTATTTTAATGAAATCTAATTTTTCTTAACTTATATTTCATATAAAACCATAATTAAATTCAATATTTTGATTTATATGTCCATTACTGTTAAGGTATTTGAAATTTTAGAAAAGTAAGTTCACAGGATGAATAAACTTCTTTTTAACATATTTCTACCGCTAAATTTAAAATTCTGATGCATTAAATTTTTAAAGTTCCAGTTCTGAACACTTTTTGTTATCACTGGGCAGATTGCATCCACAAAGATTTATCAGTACAAGTTGTGCCAAAGCTATGTTTCACATCCTCATACTCCCTTTAAAATTTTGCTTCTTAGATGCATAGATGCTTCTGAATACAACACAAAAGCAAAAGAAAGCACTTTATTGCCCTCAAATTCAAGTTTAGCTCTATGGGAAACATGCCTGATGAAACAGAGCTACCTCCATTGCTTCATTTATTTTCCATTCCATTATGCAATGCTAGCAAGTGAGAAGAGTAAAGGAGCAATACAGAGAAAAAAAGATTAACTAAAATGTAATCACATGCCCCTTTTTAAAAACAAGTAAGCAGCCCGTATAAAGCCTGAGACAGTGGAGGACACTGAGTGTCCCTTGTCTCCAGAGCTCTCTTATACTTCAGGTTTTTCCAGCTTGTGAGAGCATCCAAATATTGAACATTTCCTACATTTTTTAATTTCACAGCAATAGTAAAATGTGTAGGCATCTGCTTTTTTCTCATTTCATTTTAACCTGATATTTGCTAACCCGATCTTTGCTAACCCATTGTCTCTCCAGATTCAGATCACAGTCTATAAGAAGGTCATGAAAAGCCATTAATGAGAGAGGCAGTCGAGAAGCATTATTCATTGAAACTTTTAGTATAATGTAAGGGGAAGAACCCATCTTGCTCTCCCACCTTTTACGTACATTTCCTCTTCAAAGTCAACCTCTATCAAGCTCCTGAAGTACATAAATACATGCATACAGGTTATATAATGGTTTACGATTAATGGCTATGCCTTTTTCCCCAACTTAAATTGAAAGTGCAATAGTATAAATTATTTCCAACCCAAGTTAGGGATTGCCATCAAAGCTAACCTGTTTGGTTTCCTGCGTTTGCTACAAACACAAACAAAAAAAACTCACTAAAAAAAAAAAACAAAACACAATAATTTTTGGTTTTTTAATTACTGTTTATTCAAATTATTAATGGTACTGGATCTTTAACTGTTCAAACAAGCCTACTTATAAGCCATTTTGAGTAGTTTACACACAATGTAGACCATTAGCAATTACTGAAGCCATTAAGCTGTTACATTCCAAAAGGGGAAGGGAGGAGAGATGCAATTTCTTGTTCATTGAATTTTACTCAGTAATCTTCATTACATTTAATAATAGCAACAATCTGAGGAAAAGGTCTTTCTTTTTTGACTGTGAACTTCTGTATTAACTATGTCTTTTTTGAAATGCATACATTTACACATCTATTGAACATCTGGTTAACTACTTTTCACTAAGGAATTGCATATTTATTAGATGAAACTTATGTTGCTGATGCACTAAGAAAGCAGGAGACTACCATTCATTGTTACATGGCAAAACATTTTCTTGAAGAAAAGCTCTATGAAACAGCTGTCACAGCTCAACATGTCTTAATCAAGTACGGTGGTGTAATCTTGCTAGTTATCCATTTGCCAACATGTGAGAAATGCCTGTGACAAGCAAACAAACAAAAATAATTCAACAGTAGCTAAAACTGTATTAATTACTTCTACCAGCAACAAGATCACCTTCAAATCCTTCCTCATACACTAGTGATTTTGCAAATCCCAGAACTGTTGAGGTTGGAAATTACCTCTGGAGATCATCTAGTCCAACTCCCCCGCTCAAGCAGGTGCACCTAGATCCAGTTGCCCAGGACCATGTCCAAAATGCTTTTGAAGTCCAGAGAGAATATAGAACATTTCTAGTGTCAGAGGTAGCAGAAGAATCCATGAAAAGTGGGTGTTGCCAAGGACTTGAAGAAATCATAGGTTAATGTGATGGTTTTGTTGCATACCTTACATTCTTACACAAAGACTAAGTAATTAAAATGCAATAGAAACAGAAAAGGAGAAAACCTGAGTCTCATAGGGTTAAATCTCTCTGTAAATTTAAGATAACCAGAAAGCCAACACAAAAGATTTAGAATTGTTCTTATCTGCTAGGTTAACAAAAGAAGATTAAAACTGTAAAAATATTTCCTCAATCTAATAATCAGAAATTGCACACACCAATTTTAGCACTAACTGCCAAAGCAGGCCTTCATGTAGAATTTTACAAGACCTCTTTCCACATAAAACTTTAAACCTTCTTACTGATTGTATATAAAAAGAACATTCTTGCCTTCATTTGCTATGTGTATAAATACAAACTGGCTGAAAAATCAACCTGAAATTTGAGGTGTAAAATAACAGATTAATGAATAATTTGAAGTCATCAGTCCCAACACTTCTGTAGGTAAGTCACTCCTGGAAGTCTGGCCATTTTCTTCTCCTCTCAAAGCTTCTTTCCCTATCTCATCAGCTGTGGGGTGCTCATCCTCTCCTTGCTACCATCACTTTTACTCCAGGAAAACCAGTTCTGAGACCAATTATGTAACATCCAAAATAAAATTTCACTTAAAATCATATAAAAATTATATACAGCTAAAATAACCTATGCCTGTGCATGTTGTATTCAAAATGTTGGAATTTGAAATTGCTAATTGAAGACATTAGTGAATGTCAATACAGCATTATTTTAATGACTCCAAGATAATCCCAGAGCAATCAATTTAGATCAGAACGAGTTTATTATAAAGTGCCAAAGGTGGGGGAAAAAATGCTTCCTTAGCACTACAAAGTAAGAGTTTCTCAAATGAATCATGCCTGTTCAGAATTTAACTAGACAATTACTTTATTTGCATTTGCTAAGGTGGTAAGAGGAATGGAAATGACAGCTCAGTGGGAAATTATGTGTTAAAAGGTGACATGCCAAAGACAGTGCTCCTCAATGTTCTGGCTTACCAACAGAGTCCATTTTAAAAGGGATGTATTTATTAGCCTTAGCATCCTGATGGAAGCAAGACAAAGCAGAACAAATATGAAACAGAAAATACATCACAGAAATCTCTGACACATAATTCAAAATGACCGGAGGCTGGAAAAACCAGATATGTTTCTGTTCTTGTTTGTACATAATGAATTTGAGGAATGACTAAAAGCCTGAACGTAGAACTGCTGAAGTCTATTTCTGTATCTGCTATTGCAGTCTTACAGAAACAGAAATTGTGCAAGTCATGGTCACTCCTGCATCAATAATATTAATTTTAATAAAGAAAAATCATTTCAGCCCTTTTTAGTAGCCCTGTAATGACCCTGTACTTTATCAAAGGTGAAGAGCCTCTGTTTTTTCAGCTCCAGGCTATCACATTTAGTTTTTGCAAAGATTATTAAGCACCTTTCTTTAAGTATATGATAAACAAACAGGCTTTTTACATACTTAAAATTATGTATGTGCTGTGATCAGTTTCATCTCTAACACTTTGTAGCTGGTGTGTAATCCACATCCACAAGCATGTACAGTATATTTCTGCTGGTGGTATATACTTTGTGCTGGTATGCTGTGGAGATGGGCTCAGTGCTAGCATGTGCTCCATCCCTGCTTAAAGGATGTGTGAGGGAGATAATATTCAGATTTCTCTGAGGATTGGAGAGTTCTGATGAACATGTACCAAACTATTTTTATGGTTAAATTATCCCTGGTTGCAATATTTACAAACTGAGTCCCATATGTGTTTAAATATGCAAACAGCACAATATACAGATAAGAACTTTGTGGGGTTTAGTTCCTTGTCCAATTGTTATACAGTGGTCAGGCATATTTCATGTTCTAAAACTGGGGCAGATTTTTACACTTTAGGACACATGTAAATATTGTAACATTGCAAAATGCTTCTCCTTTCCAACTAAATTAATTTGCCATTCATGTTAAGTTCAGCAGCTTTTGTAGTAGCTAAGGTTCTGGCTCCTTTCTGGAAAAGGGGCCAACAATATTTTTTTAGGGTTCTTGAAACTGATAGTGAGAAGCCCCCCAAAAGGTCCAAATGGACAAAGAGTTGCTCCAGAAGTTCACTCTGCCTCTCCATCTTCTCCCAGCCCCAGCCTTTCCCCAATATCTATTATTTTGATATTCTAATACCATACTGATAAGAGGGTGGTTTGGTTTTTGGTTTTTTTATGCTGCTTCTTGTTCTTCTCCTCCTCAAGCTTATATGTTATTTTAGAAAAAAATGCACTATTTCTGCTGTTTACATGTCTTGCATTTCTTGTAAACAAAGACCCTTCTCCTTCAGATCCATTAATGAAATCACAAGCATGGTTTATCATTGCCATTATCATTATCTTTGTCTCAGAACAAGGCCCCAATTCTGAAATGTTAAAAATCTATTATTAGACTCAGTTTCTGCTATTTTTTTGTGGTGTTGGGTTTTTGGGGTTTTTTTTTGTGTGGGTTTTTTTATTTTACAGAGAGAGGATAGGATAAGAGAAATAATTATATATATTTGAGGAAAATATATTTTTCTTTGAAGAAATTAATGAAAACAACACTGATAAAAATATATCTCAATCCTTCAAAATCATGTAAAATTATGTATTTTCTCTCAGGTATGTCTTCCTGCTTTTTGGTACCAGAGCTTTTAAGTTTCATTCACTGTGTAATGAATTCTGAATACTTACCATTTATTTCCATTTAGATGCTAAAGAGGTACATCATGGACTGTATTAGTTGAAGTGACATTTTTGTCATCTGTTCTATTTCCAAGTTAAATCTGTAAGCAGAGAAAGCAAGAACATTATTCTGAACATGATGAGAAAAGATCTCTAACTGTTATTCACATGATGTGTCTACTAGTCTTTAATGAAACAAGATTAGAAGTCCTGAATGAATGGAAGGCTGGTAAGGGGCTGCCTAATTTCTGAGTTGTTTTCACATTATTACAGCAGTACTTAAAGGAAACATTTTGTGTTGATTGTGAAGGGGCACAAGAAACATTTTTTTTTTTTTTTGGGGGGGGGAGGTTAATAACACTTTACATTTTTCTTCCAAAGTGGAAGACTCAAGAAACTGCACTTAAATTCATTAAGCTTTTTTTTTAAAAAAAAGGGAAAGAAAAAGAAAAATAAAACTCATCTAAGGCTAATTCCAATCAATAATGAATTTCAAAGTCATGAAAAAACTCAAGCAGCAAGAAATAATAGTGTGAAAGTTGAAAAGATGACTTGTTCAGTCGAAAGCCAGGCTAGTGAAGAGAGAGACTACTGATCAGTACTGGTCAGTACTGGCCAGGGAAGGGAAGCTAAAGGCATGGCATGGCATAGCAGAATGTAACATCATCTGCACTTAGAAAGAATATTTCCCAATTTTGCTTTCTGCAATACTCTGTCCAAATGTCCAATAATAGCCCAAATGTGGTGTAACAATGTAATAACTTTACTCATGTAGTGAAAGTACAACTATATAGAGGGGAAAAAATGGAGAGCAAATTCTAACACCTCTCCCCTGTCATAACAAGTCTGAGTAAATATGTCTTTCAGCATGCTTTAAATGTCAATGGAGCCTGATATCCTTGACAAACCAGAAAGTAGTTTGTAAAGTCAGAAGTTTGCAATGGACCCATAGAATCATAGAATCATAGAATAGTTAGGGTTGGAAAGGACCTTAAGATCATGTGGTTCCAACCTCCTGTCATGGGCAGGAATGGCTCAGAGTACCCCATGCTGCCCAAGGCTCTGTCCAGCCTGGCCTGAACACTGCCAGGGATGGAGCAGTCACAACTTCTTGGGCAACCTGTTCCAGTACCTCATCACCCTCACGGTGAAGAACTTCGTTATATCCAACCTGAACTTCCCCTGTTTAAGTTTGAACGTATTACCCCTTGTCATATCTCTATAGTCCCTAATGAAGAGTCCCTCCCCATCATCCTTATAGGCCATCCTTATAGGATGGAGGTTCTCCAGCCCCCTGATCATCCTCGTGCTCCTCCTCTGGACTTGCTCCAACAGCTCTATGCTCTTCTTATGTTGAGGACATCAGAACTGTACACAGTATGCCATGGGGAAACCTGTTTGTAGCTTCTGTTTTCTTCTATATCAAAAGATAACAGAAGAACTATTATATTTTGACAATGTCATCTCTCTCTGTGGCATCAGAGACTATTGGTCTCAGTGTATGTCGTGGTTTAAGACCAGACTGTAAATTAGAACCACACAGTCTACTTCCCCCCCACCCTTTCTTCCCCCAGCTCTTGGAGAGATGGGGAGGAGAATCGAAAGAATGTAACTCCCATGGGTTGAGATAAGAACAATTTAGTAACTAGGGTATAGCACAAACCACTACTGCTACCACCAATAATAATAACGATAAAGGAAATAACAAGGGAAGAGAATACAACACCTCACCACATGCCGACCGATAACTCCCCCACCCAGCAGTGATCCAGCCCTTCCGGGTACTTTCAGTTACCTCCTGGGCATGACGTGCTATGGTATGGAATACCTCTTTGGATAGTTTGGGTCAGGTGTCCTGTCCCTGCTTCCCCTCCTCCCTGGCAGAGCATGAGACTCACAAAGTCCTTGGTCAGGGTAAACATTCTGACCAGCAACTGAAAACATCGGCTTTATCAGTATTATTCCCAGGCCAAAAGTCAAAACCACAGCGCTGCACCAGCTAAGAAGGAGAAAAAGTGACTGCTGCTGCTGAACCCAGGACAGTGTATACCATCAAGATAGTTCACTTGTGTATATATTAGAATAAAAACGCATGGTAGAGGAAGACTGCACGGCTGTATGTGAGGATGCCTTTGTGGACTTTTTGCTAGGGGACTGTACAAAGAATAGGTAAAAGTTAATAAAAATGTAGTCTTCTGGACCTCATAAACTTTGATCATTCATTAATTTTCTCTGAAATTTTGGACATATTATTTTAATGTATACTTCAGCCTTGCAAATGCGGTATCAGAGTAAGAAAGATGTGTCCTTAACACTTACTTGCGTTCTTACAAAGTATTGCTAAGCTACAGCTCTTTACTGGTTGTGTGATGCTCAGATAACTATAGTGGTACATTTTACAGAAAGAATAATTCCCAGTTCAGCTGCCATGCCATAAAACAGGGCTTGCACTCTAAGCAGTTAGGAAAAAAAAAAGCACAATTGTTTTGGGTTTTTTGTTGGCTAGGTTTTTTGGTTTGGTTTGGTTTGGTTTGCTTTGGTTTGGTTGGTGGGATGGTAGTGTTAAATTGTCATCCCTGGTTCAAAATTAACTGCATCTAAATGTGCTTCACTAAGTTTTCCTATAGGAGTTTTTCTCAAAATAATTATAGAGAAGGACCTGTCTATTTCAGACCATAAAATCAGTTTGATTGGGAAGTATGTGTCATAAATGAGAGTGAAGATGATGTTGGCAAAATTGGCCACAGCTGACCGATAAATAATTACCTGAGAGAGAAAGAGCACAATATGGCTGACCCTCATCATGCATTTTAATTATGGGGTTTAATTGCCTTTTGAATCCAATAAAAATCAGTGGCCTACAACTCTTTTGCTTTTTTATTTTTTAGCTGTACAACATTTGCCTAGTGCCTATAAAACAGTAGAGGATACACTGTCTTTTAGCAGCAGATGAAAAAATTCAAAAAGTTGTATTAGCATACCCGCTTGGACTTTGTCGTATTAAAAATCTCATCTTAGCAATGAAGTTCCTTAGATTTATCACCTAAGAGAAACACCAGGATAAAGATGAGCTAAAAACAGGAAAAGAAATGAAACATAAAAATTGAAAAAAAATATATATGCACCTCTCACAAAACCACAACCCTTAACAGTTGTAAAGAAAAGCAATCAAAGAGAAGCTCTCTTGGTTTATAGACCATTCAGTACCACAAGTGCAATGGCCCTTAAAATTGTTTCTAGTTATTTAAGAGACCTTTGATTTCTGAAAGCTCTAGGGAGTTAATTTTGTAATGTCAAAGATACAAGCAAAACAATGACAATTCAAAGATCCTCTAGGGTTCACAGATTCACTATGTAACTAATTTCTTATTCATTATGTGAATGAAATGCAGTAAGAATTTCTCTAGGTTTCATGAAAAATGTGTGTGTATGTATGTTTATATTTGTTTATATATAAATGCACATCTTAGAATGTCTTAGAAGGCGGATACAGGGATTGTGAGAATGGAGACTTTAAGCCCACTGTAGGAGAGGATCAGGTTCGAGATCATCTTAGGAAACTGCATGTGCGCAATTCCATGGGACCTGATGAAATTCATCTGTGGGTCCTGAAGGAGCTGGCGAATGAAGTTGCTAAGCCACTGGCCATCATAACTGAAAAATCATGGCAGTCAAGTTTCCAATGATTGGAAAAAGGGAAATATAACCCCCATTTTCAAGAAGGGGAAAATGGATGACCCAAGGAACTACAGACCAGTCAAGTCTCAGCTCTGTGCCTGGAAAAATCTTGGAGCAGATTATCCTGGAAAGCATGATAAGGCACATGAAAAACAAGGAGGTGGTTGGTGACAGCCAGCATGGCTTCACTAAGGGAAAATCCTGCTTGACCAATTTGGTGGCCTTCTATGATCGGGCTATGGAACTGATGGACAGGGGTAGAGCAGTTGACGTCATCTACCTGGACTTGTGCAAAGCGTTCGACACTGTCCCACATGACATCCTTGTCTCTAAGTTGGAGAGACATCAATTTGATGGGTGGACCACTTGGTGGATAAAGAACTGGCTGGATGGCCGCACGCAGACAGTTGTGGTCAACAGCTCAATGTTGCGGTCAACTGGAGGTAGGTAAGAAGTGGTGTGTCTCAGGGGCCGTTGTTGGAACCTATCCTGTTCAACATCTTTATCAATGACATGGACAGTGGGATTGAGTGCGCCCTCAGCTTCAGTGTGCATTCGCAGCCCAGAAAGCCAGCCATATCCTGGGCTGCATCAAAAGAAGAGTGACCAGCAGGTTGATGGAGGTGATCCTGCCCCTCTGCTTTGCTCTCATGAGACCTAACTTGAAGCACTGTGTGCTCCCCCTGTAAACCACAACATTCTATCCCAATAATGTTTAAGACCCTCTGCAAGCAAAGCAGTTTTAAACTCAGACATGGACGTATTCACACAGTCTTATTGGGTGTGCCTACAGAGCACAGACCATCTTGCATTCATATTTGCTGCCAGTTCATTTAATTTATGTATTCTACTTTCTGTAAATGCCTTTTTATGTAATCTGCACCTTGGAGCAATGTTGTGGTTTAAGCCCGTCTGGTAACTCAGAACCACACAGCCGCTCCCTCACTCCCCAGCCTTTTTCCCCTCCTGCTCCTGACGAGATGGGGAGGAAAATCAGAAGAATGTAAACTCCATGGGATGAGATAAGTACAGTCTGGTAACTAAGGTATAATAAAAAACTACTACTACAACACTAATAATAATGATAAGTGAGAGAACAAGAAATTAATAAGGGAAGGAAAAAAAACCCCAACAATAAACACAAATGATAGACAATACAATTCTCACTACCTGCTGACCGATACCTAGCCTGACCCAAGCAAAGAGCACGGCCTTTTGAGTGACTCTCCCCATTTTATATACTGGGCATGATGTGCTGTGGTATGGAATACCCCTTTGGCCAGTTTAGGTCAGATGTTCTGTCTCTGCTTCCTCCCAGTTTCCTGTGCCCCTCTTCACTGGCAGAATATGAGAGACTGGAAAGTCCTACATCAAAGTAAACACTACTTAGCAACAACTAAAACACCGGTATTATCAGCATTGTTCTCAGACTAAAGGCAAAATACAGCACTGGGCCAGCTACTAAGAAGGAGAAAAGTAACTGTTACAGCTCAATCCAGGACAAGCAAGTACAAGCAGATGCTAAGCGTCTGTGCTCTCTGCTTTCTGCTGTCAGGTCTAGGCTACTCTATCTGGCCTTGCAAAGAGGGGCAATGAAGACACATCTGTATCCTTCCCACCAGGACCACAACTGATAATCTGCTAACAGAACAGATGGGATTTGTCCTGAATCAAGTTCAGTCCTGGAAGCCTGCAGAGGAGACATGGAGCCAAAAGACATGCAGGATTGTGAACACACTCAGAGAACACAATGGTGATTAACCTCAGTGATATGTCTTACCCACCATGAACAAGACCACAGCTGGTAACATACAGCATATGGAATGAATGCAGAAACAAGGCATTGGAGCTGTACAGCTAGGAAAGTTTTCTGGTTACTCTAAGCAAGAAATGTACATATTAGTGATATTACCTGGCTTGCCTAAGTGGCCATGAATTAATTCCCTGTACCTAAATACACAGTGGAAGAGCAAGTAGAAAGTTTGCAAAATGTGGGAAGAATGTAAATAGAGACAGTTTCTGATTTTCACTTCATAGAGCAAAAGATTTTGTTACAATAACCAAGTAACCCATTCTCTCTAAACAAAAGTCTTGATCATTGCCATTCACTCCTGAAAAAAAATAAAATAAAATTTAAAAAATCCAAGTGTTGAGTACTGGATAGTGTGGGACTGAACTTACCAGCTGGGAAAAAACTCATCTCTCAGGTGCACACATAGAAAAATTCTGAGGGTGAATGCTTATGGGAAATGCTAGTAGTGAAGAAAATATTTTGTCATCTTGTAGTATGTTAATTTATATTGCTGGGATTGACAGATAGCTATGAAGTTAACTTTATAGATCACAATACGAGACGATGGTTCAAATCTTTTTCCCTGTCTCATACACTAAACTGGAAGAGTATAATGGTCTTTGCAAATGAAATAGTTTTTATTGAGATTAAAGCAGAAGTGAAAGAGCAGTGAAAAAACAAATGGGAGGGTTTCCATCATCACAGGGTTTTACATGAGTGAATACATTTTAAATAAAGATGAAAGCTTGGCAATACAAACAGTAATCACAGAATAATTTTCCTATTAAAAAAAAAATGAAAACCCAAAATTATTTTGTTCTCTTTGTGACTGCCTGTACTCGATTTTATATATATGTTAAACCCTGAACTTTTACTAATAAACATTTCCTGATTACTAATTATTTAAATAGGCAAGAACTAAGGGCAGTATTAGGGTACAATTGGTTGGCTAATTTAATTCCATACCTCCAGGATGTAACTTATCAGTTCAAACTGATCAGTTTGACGGATGACTCCAAAGAGCTTTGGTGTAGCAGTCTTCTCATCCTATATGACAAAGAGCTCAGAGTTGTGTTTCTCACATCTCCAGCTCAGGTTTTCAGTTTGAATTTTTATTGACTGTGTAATATATTTATTGACTGTGTAATATATTTTAATATAAAATATTAAAACTGAATAGGCAAGGGGGCCTTTTTGTTTACTTGTTTGTTTTTAAAATGATTACCAAAATATTTAGAACAGTGTGAAAGGGTTCCCCAAAATGTGCAACCACAGGTTGGTTCACCCTCAAAAGCAGGTCATACCTACTCATAAGGGTTTATGCAGTAAAATGCTGATATGGTGAACTATCCTTTGTACAATTTTATTAATTTAATATTTACATGTTCTAAGAATTAAATTGACCTTTCTAAGAAACAAATCATCATTTGGAAGGGTGTTTTTAGGCTTATTTATTTTTAATTTGCCTATGGAATTAAGATATGCAAAGATTTTCTCAAAGCTTACATAGGAAGTGTAGCAATCCCAGTAGAAGCTGATGAGATACAACAAAATTACAACACAGCACTTAGATGCCTGTTTTCATCTTTAATATATTTACAGGTCTTAATTAACTAAATAGAAACACAGTGCTATGCCACTGGCTTTGTTCATGCCCATCATTTGTGACAATTATGAGAATACATAGGAAAACAATTTTTATGTGGAGTTGTGGACAGTGTCCATATCAGAGATGAATTTAGAATGCTCATAACTTGATGCTCTTAGAAAGACATTACTTGATGTTAACAAATACAGTTGAAAATTTCTAGAATAAGAAAATATAGATCCTTTTAGTCTTAGAATGTTTCATCTGTCTTCTACACATGGAATATTGCATTCCTAACACTGTATTCTCTGGTGCATTAAGTAGTTTGCAAGTAATTTCCAATTCCTCTGTTCCAGGGAGTGGCACAGATATACCAGATAAAAACTAAATGTTTAATTTTGCTTCTTTCATAATTTTGTCTCTGTACTTCTCCCTAGTGCACTTCTTGTTCAACTCTTCCCACAAATACCAAATCACAAGAGATATTTCTTATTAGGTTACTCATTTTTTTAACCATTATTTATTCTAGCTAAAGGTGTTCCTTCATACTGTGTATCAGCTAGAGCTGATTTTATTTTTTTTATGCATATCTATATGCTGTCCTTCTGCTAGCTATCTTTTCAGCTTCATTAAAGCAAAATTTTATATGCAAGCATTGTGATGCAGAAACATGCTTATCACACCTCAAGACCATGTCTACCCACTAAACCAGAAAGAGTTTTATATGGTGGATCCAAATCTACTACTTCAGCCTGTTCATACACCACCTTTCTGGGAACAGAAAAAACCTGTTTTTCTTTCTGAATTCCAAACCCTCACTTTTCTTTTCTTACTGTTCGTGAACAATGAACTGATATTTTGACAGAACAATCTATCATAAAGCCAAAATATCAGTCTTGAGTGCTAACAGACAGTGTAGAGCCCATCCAAGCTTTGCATGTTTCCATATGCATGGCTTATGTTTGTCCATACTAAACTTCATCGGTGATTCTGTCACCAAGGCTGCACAACTGGCCTTCACCTTTACCACTCTGTAGTACCTGTTAGTACCAACAAGCTTCGTCATTTGACTATTTCTTTGATACTGACCAAAGAGCCTGAAAATATATACATAGCCCCGTAGTCTCCACCTAAAAAATTCAGTGCTTTTTTTATTATCTTTTAATAAGTTATTTATCCATGTGGAAACTTGCTTTCTTATCTCATGGCAGCTTAGTTTCTGTAAGAGCCTTTGCTGAGGGATTGTGTTGATTGCCTTTGGAAATCAAAGGACTTCATAACAACCTTTGTGCACAGCACAGGCTCAATGCTTCCTTCACAGGACTCCCATAGATTTGTGAGTTCTGACTCTAAAGAAGCTACCAGTTCTATTCTTTACACCAATTCTTACAATTCTTCCCAGAAAAAAACAAAGCTGAGCATCACTGGTCTGTGTTATGCAGGTGGGAACTGCCAGGTTCTGCCCCGGAATGCTTTCAAATATTGGTTGGCATATTCGCTATATTCAAGAGGCTGGACAACATAATCAGGAACTTGCCTGTTGCCAAACTGAGTGTCTTTAGGTTTGCTAGGTGCTGATCTGCATTTCCAAATATTAAAAAAAGACAGGTAGCCAAAATTCAGTTACCTGTACATATATCTCTCAGGCTAATTCACAGATAGGCTGATAGGAGATGCAACTGGTAAAGATTTAGAGGATGTTAATATGCCATTCAGCATAGTTTCTGGAAACAGTTGAAAAATAAACTACCTCATACTGGTTTTAATTGTTTCTGCAAAGTTGATTTATAAAAGTAACTTTGGTATAATAAGCTTCTATATGGCATTTGACTTAAACCCACATAATAGCCTGAATGAAATTTGCATCATATGCTATCAATGGAAAACTTATTAATCATTTTTAAAGCAGTTTAATGTTAGATCTCAATGGTAATCTTAATGAGAAACAAGGATAATGTTAATAGAGTTCCACAGGAATCAATTCTTGTCCTTATGCTATTTTTATCTATAGTTTAAGTAAAATGTTTAGAATACTACTAAATTTTTAATACTGCCAAAAGTGAGCTCAAATATCTGGGAAGAAAATCCAGCTCGTATAGGTAAAGGTAGAAGACAGCACCACACAACATCAATGAAAAAACAATTTCTAGCTGATGGCATTTCACTTCAGATTAAAGGGTGAACGTAATGCATAGGTACCCGGGTAGGGTAGTGTTGAATAAGAAAAAGGAGCAACTTTCTGTGGAAAAGTCTGTGACAAAACCAGCACTGATTAAGATATTTCAATTTTGACATCAATCGTAAAAAAAGGGTCCTGAATAACTTGAGAGAAAATTTGCCTTCTAGTGAAAAACTTAGAATTCTATTTGCTTAATTTACTCAATGAGAAGGTTAAGAGGTGTTTTTATCTTAGCCTTGAAGTACCAACTCAGGGAACATATTTCTGAAAGTAGATGACTCCAATTTCGATGCATGAAAAAAAAATGTAATGAGACACAATAGTTGGAAGCTCAAAACAGTCAGACTAGAAAAAAAATTAGCAAATTTATAACAGTACAAATAATTAACTGCTAAAAAGCTGCCTACATAAATGACTAGATTTTTTTTCCTGATTTGAAATTACTGCATCAAGAGCAAATGCCATTTTTATAACTCAGAAGCTATGAAATTCAAACAATCTGTTCTGTTTTATACAGAAGTTAATATGGCCCATTTTGGTTTTAAAATTCATACACTTCCAGACAAATTGCGTACATGAGAAAAAAACTAGCATATGGAAACAGAATTCTTTCAAGTCACAAATTAGAACATTTTAACAATTCTTTTCCATTTGTTTGCCATTCTTTTCCTGTTTACATACCAGAAAAAATATTTAAGAGAAAACATTTTTCCATAGTCTAAAGAAATTGGCCTTTCTCATCCATAACCAACTGATTTATTGGTGGGCAGTTTTGACACACCAGAAAAATCAGTGTTTTAACTTTCTGGAGCAAACACCTGCAGGACAAAATCTGCCAAGTGTCAACTGTGAAGGTTAGAATGGTGCACTCTGCAACTTTACCTCTAAAGAATAGAAAACATTGGGGAAAATGGAACTAATAACATCATCAGTGCGCCCCAATTTCTTTTTTTTTTTTTTTTTTGAAATGTTAATATTAGAAAATTAATTCCATGCATTTCACATATATGAATATTTCCACATCTGCAAATATTGAAAGTAATTATTCAAATGCATGCAAAGAAAACTGGGTGGGGGATAAGTAACTCAGCTGAAGAGCAAAAAAAATGGGAAGATACAAATATATAAAGGGGGAGTGTCATGAGGATGGAGCCAGGCTCTTCTCAGTGGCAAACAATGATAGGACAAGGGGTAATGGGTACAAACTGGAACACAAGAGGTTCCACTTAAACTTGAGAAGAAACTTCTGAGGGTGACAGAACACTGGAACAGGCTGCCCAGGGAGGTTGTGGAGTCTCCTTCTCTGGAGACATTCAAAACCCGGCTGGACACATTCCTGTGTAACCTTATCTAGGTGTTCCTGCTCTGGCAGGGGGATTGGACTAGATGATCTTTTGAGGTCCCTTCCAATCTCTAGCATACTGTGATACTGTGATACTGTGATATGAAGCAAAAAAAAGAAAAGTTAAAGATTAACAAGGGCTTGTTGTGACATAAAATGAAAATAGAAATCTGAAGAATCCTGAAGTACACTTTTTATTGTATGAATGTGCTCATCACCAGCACAGAAAAAGCACACGCTTTGTGCTTGTGGTCTGATGATTTTTAAACAATTATATTCTTTGGAGTTGGAATAAAAAAACACCGCTAGTGGAAAACAATCTGTCTTGAATTAAAAGAGATACTTGAGAAAAGTATAAATGAAGAGCTGTATGATATCTCATTGTTATATACTTATGTGTTACAGTTTCTGTTTTCATGAGATTCAAAATTTGTGCTCTTTTCAGGTTTATTACTTGGAAAGATGATAAGGAAACAGCTGTAAGGTTTATACCCAAAATGATAACTATGGGTTTACATATTTTCTCTCTTCAACCTAATATTCTTTCTCCTGTCACTTGTGCTACAGAACCTTTCTCTAAGCACAGTACAAATACAATTCTGGGTTTTCACCAGAAGTCATGGCTTCTAGCAGCTCTAAGCATTGTAAATACTAGCTGCAGTGTAGTTTACTGTAAGGCAAATGAAGATGCTGTAAAGCTCAGTACTTTTGATGCCACGCAGCATCCTCCATATATTATATTCTAGTATAAGATATTGTTCAATCTAACCAAATATGGGCAAATTTCTGAATGACAGATACTTACTCAATATTGGTGACAAGTTATTCTGTTTGCTGTTCTATTTACATAGGGTAGATTTTATTCTACAGCATATATTCAGCTTCTATTGAAGTTAAGCACTCAGATAAGGAGCAAACATAATGGTTGCACATGACCTATCATATTCTAAATTCAACAGAAGTGCAATTAAAAGACAGGGCAACTTGGCTGTTAAAGTCTGTAGGATAGAGGAATAACTGATGGGAAAATTTAGATGAATAAGCAACACCTGAGGATTCAGTCTTTTTTCTTTTTAAACAGAAGAAACGATGCCTGAGGAGGCTATGTTGTCCTATAGCAGCATTTTTTTTTGGTCAGCACCTCGATAAGTATCCAAGTGAGAAAGTGAGAACAGATTGAATAAACTTGTTCAATATTTTTTCTCATCATACTGGTTTTTGAATTAGTTTTCTTCATAGCATCCTGTATAGAGATGTATCTTGGCTCTGTGACTGAAACAGCGTTGATAACACAGGATGTTTGGATATCAGTTTATTAGGGAAATTACTATCCTCTTAGTCATAGAATCATAGAATAGTTTGGGTTGGAAGAGACCTTCAAAGGTCATCTAGTCCAACGTCCCTGCAATGAACAGGGACACCTTCAACTAGAGCAGATTTCCCAGAACCATATCCAGCCTGGCCTTGAATGTCTTCAGGGATGGTGCATCCACCACCTCTCTGGGCAACATGTTACAGTATTTTACCACCCTCATTGTAAAGAATATTTTCCTATACGGAGGATGGGACTTTTTGGGGGTGGGAGCTGGGGTGGGGGTAGCACTTTCTATATACAACACTGCTGGCCAGCTATCTGGGGGGTTAGACATATAGGCAAAGACTACAGAGAGAGAAGTTATTCACACCATCTTCCTTCAACACATTTTATGGCTTTCTTCCAGTGCAGAATGTGATGACTCAAGCAGCAAAGCTTTAAGTAACTTTCTTTAAGAAGCTGATCAATAACTTACAATACATCCGTGACAGAAAACTAAATTCCCTTTAAGGATTCCTGGAACCCAGCTGAACATTCAATTGTTTAATCCACTATTCATTACACTTTTCTATGGCTATCAATAGTAATAGCAAGTTCAGTCCCTCCTTATGAAATAAAAAAAAAAGTTTTCCTTAGCTTCCTTACTACTTGGTTTTGCCTAATCTGGATATGTAAATTTAGTTTTATTGTTGCAGCTAGTCACGCAAACTCCCTCAGTTACAAGTTAAGTATATGAAGATGATTTACATGGCCGACCTGCTTTAAAATTCTCTTGTAGATCATAGATTGTATAAGTCACTCCAGAAATTCCAAGGTATCTGCATTAGCTTTGGAGACATCCCGTAGGTTTGCTTTCAGTTAAACACCTGGCTTTCACACAGTGTATGCAAGAAGAACCTTGACCTTTATGCACTATTTGGAAAACATAATAATACTTCTCTATACTGAGGTCTCAAAACAGTAAAAGTAATGAAGAGCATGGTGCTCAAATATTATGTAAACTGAAGCAAGAAAAATATTTGAAGTTGCACATGTAAAAAAATTTCTTTACCCATGCAGGCAGTTTTCTGAAATAAATATTTCTGTTACCATGCTTGGCCAGATCCAAGACAGATTTCAATATTAAATGACATCTATGTGTAGAGTAACTTTCAAGATTTGAACTCCTGAGTTTCTCTGACTAAACTCTAGCCTTGCTAAAATTCAGCTCAGGTATACATTTGCACACAAAGTATACAATACTAAATAGGTATAAAAATATGTCTTCTAATTGTTCTCTCATTTTGTGAGGTTAAGACAAGATAGTCAAAATTCTATTGCAATATGAGGCATAGCAAGTGTAAGCAATGCAAATGATTGATAGAAATAATGTTTTAAACAAAGCTTATAGTACTCTGAACAACTAAGGAGTGAAAACATTAAAACCAGCCTTAGTGAGAGAAACTTTGAGTGGTGAAAGTACTGAGAGACTGGCACTATACCATGTCTGAAAATTACTAAGGCAAAGTTTAGAAGTTAACAAATGAACCCATTTTAAGGGAAATTGGAGCCTATCTATTTCCTTTCAAATAGGGTAATTTAATGGTTTTATACTGTGCTTGCATATATGAGATAGAGAAAGAGGAGGAAAATGTGATCCTTTCAGGACAGAAAGAAAATGCAGAGGTTTATACACTAGCCACAGTTTACCCTCCAAGCAAATTGATATAACTGTAAACAAAGGGTTTCTCTCATCTAATTAAGAAGAAACAAATGCATGTAATAAAATCTTAATGAGTAAATGTAATATAATTTGGTTTTGCTTAAAAATCCAACATCTATATCAACCTTTTTCATACTGGTAGGAACTCTTTTGTTTCTGGATAATAATATCAGATTTATGTGGCAGAAGGGTCTTTTTTATGGATGCATATTACCATTTCCTCTTTTTCTGACTTTTTGTTTGGCTTTCTTAGTGAAACAAGTAGAAAATAAAATCAGTTTAAAATTACAAATTCTTAGAAAATACTTAAGTAGGAATTTAATTTGCTTTTTAAACAGTGAAAAATTGGCCTAATTCATGATAAGCCTGCAAAAAAATTATTAGCTTTTATAACCAGCTTTTATACCCAGTGATTCCTTTCTTACCTGATGGACATTGCAGAACTAGACAAAAACATTCTTCAACTGAAATGGTAGCAGTAGGAGTGTGTGTACAGATCCAAAAAATAAAAATACCCCTTAATAGTAAAAATAAAGTGCCTTCAGCCAAACCTTTGCTCACCTCAAACATACACCGAACCCCCTTAAAATCACATGAGCTATTTATGCAAATAAGGACATAGCTTTTAAGAAAGAGGAGATTGTTCTGGATTTCTTTAAAAATCCTGAAATGTATTATCTAAAATATTGGATGGATATAAAAGGATTAGGTTGTGCTTTAGTTTGGGTTTTGTTTTGGGGTTTTTTTGTTTGGAGGTTTGTTTTGTTTTGTTTTTTAGTTTCCCATTAAAGACAGAAGGGATTCGGATGCCTGTAAAAGCTTCCAAAACTATGAAATGGGAATTTATGCACTGCTTTCACATATACATCTCTGCAAAGATACTAATGATGGGGCCATGCCCTTAGAACTGCACTGCTCAGGGCTAGGGTAGCAGCTTTAATCATTCTGTGGCAATACCTCCTTGGAAAACACAGTGTTTAAAATGTAGAGCCTATGTTTTCCTCCTTACGACTCTGTCTGTCAGGAGAGAACAGTAGTGGTCAGGCCATAGCCTGACACAGGTCAGCAGTCCTTTTGAAATCTGTACTCACAGATCTATGAATAGCAGTATTCTGTGATAGTTTAAAACATACACAATGAAAAAAAGGGGGGAAAATGGTTATCTAAATGGTCTTTCCAATTACATATTTTTCAAAATAAATCTCTGTTTTAAATCTGAATCTAAAGAGTAGTCTCTCTAAGAACATGCTGTTTTGTATCAGAGTACTATCAACATTAAGATCTGTTATAAATCCTAACATCTTTAATCTGTGTTCATGGTAGTGCAACCACATACAGTTACATTGTAGTATAGATTTGGTACTGCAGTTCCATCACAGTAATTAATTTTCTATCCCAGTTTTTGTTGCATATTTTTCCCTAAGGATACTTAATATGCCTACTCTAACATTGCTATAAGATATTCTGGTGCATAAACTTTCAAACAGCACAGCAGCAGATTGCAGCTTCAAGATCTTCATTAATAAAAACACATGCCTTTGCTATGTAGGAAAATAAGTCTTCTAGCAGTGAGGAAGAGAATTCAGCTGTTTGCTCTGTGAAGCAACACGGATAAAAGTGTAAGTGTGTATATATTAAGATAGCATTTGACACCACACATGCATAGCCCTGTACTGGTTTTGGCTGGGTTTGAGTTAATTCTTTTCATAGCAGCCCCTAGGGTGCTAAATTTTGAGTTTGCAACTAAAACAGTATTGATAACACTGATGTTTAACCAAGTTTCAGCTATTACTGAGCAGTGCTTACAGAGCATCAAGGCTTTGTCTATTTCTCACTCTGCCCCCCCCTTGAATAATTTGGGGCAGACAAGAAGCTGAGAGGGAACACAGCTGGGAATGGGGACCCAGCTTGACTAAAAGGATGGCTAGTCTATCCTCAGCAATAAAACCATGGAGAGGAGTTTGTTAGGGTTTGCCATTGCTTGGTGACTGGCTGGGCATCCAACAGCTGCTTGTGAGTGATTGCTTTTACAACACTTTTTTTTTTTTTAAATTTTACAATTTAAGTCTGAATCTAAGGAGTTGTTTTCCTTTGTTTGGGTTTTTTTTTTTTTGGTTTGTTGGTTATGGTTTAGTTTTGGTTTGGCTTTTTTTTTTTTTTTCTCTCTTTTAATTATTAACTGTCTTAATATTGACTCTTGAATTTTCTCACTTTTTCACTTCCAGTTCTTTCCCCTATCCCACTGAAGGGAGGGTGAGCAAGTGGCTGTGTGGTGCTCAGCTCCCTAGTGATATTTTGGTGTTAAGTATACAGTTAATAAACCACATGTGCATCATTACTCTTACTGGCTGGAGAGGAATTATTATTATTATTACATTATCATTATTATTATTATTGGAAATAACAGTCCACACGTGCCAGCACTTTTTTTATAGATTACTAGGTAAAGCAGGGAAGGAACATCAAAAGGGGGGGGAGGGGGGGGAGAGAATGTCTCCTTCATAGGTTGACCACCCAGGAAGGAGAAAAAAGATGTGTAATTGCTAAGCACTTCTATTATATACTTCCCAAAGTATAAAGGTGGTGACCACACTGGGAACACAAGCCAGATCAGTTTCATGATCAATGATTCTATTGTATTACAAGTCATTACCATAAAATACAATGAGACAATAACCTTAGCCCCAGCCCCACACTTGAAAAACACTAACACAGCAAATACCGGCTCTAAGTAAGCTACAGCATATTGAGACTGTGAGATCAAAAAAAACAACTTTGAGAACCAATAAATCAGCATTGTGACAAGTGACTATTAATCCAAAACACTGAATGCTTATCACAAATACGATTAGACACACTCTGGTCAGATCTGTCGTTATCTCAACCCTTCGTGCCCCATGTTAGGCACCAAAAAAGATCTGTAGAGGTTTAAGCCAGTTGGCAAGTCAGCCACGCAGTTTCTACTCCCCCCCGGCCCCCCCCCCTCCCCCCGAGGGCTGGGGAGGAGAATCAAAAGAATGTAACTCCCACAGGTTGAGATAAAAACAGCCCAGTAACTAAGGTATAACACAAATCACTACTGCTAACACCAATAATAATAATGATAAGGGAAATAACAAGGGAAGAGAATACAATATCATCTGCCGACAAACAAGCCCGACAGAGCAGAGAGCGTGCACTTCCAGAAAACTCTCAGTTACATCCCCGGGCATGACGTGGAATACCTCTTTGGCTAGTTTGGGTCAGGTGTCCTGTCCCTGCTTCCTCCTGGCTTCCCCTCCTCCCTGGCAGAGCATCAGACTCACAAAGTCCTTGGTCAGGGTAAACATTCTGACCAGCAACTGAAAACATTGGTTTTATCAGTATTATTTCCAGGCCGAAAGTCAAAACCACAGCACTGCACCAGCTACTAAGAAGGAGAAAAAGTGACTGCTACTGCTGAACTCAGGACAATACTGGATTCATAAAATCTTTTGTGTTACTCCCTTTATGAGGAAGGTGCATCTGCACAGTGCCTACTACAAGATGAAGCTGATCTCAGTTGAATCCTTTGAATACTTCTAGAACATTGCTACAGTTATTATAAAAAAGAGGAAAAAGATACATACCTAATCTGCGGAATTTAGATACAACTGTCAGTAAATCAACAGACAAGGGTCAAAACAACAGATATGAGAGCAGTTTATCTCAGTTGCAGCACAGGAAATAGGTAGGTTTAATGACTGATAACAGTAGCTGTTAGAAAGAATAGGCTTGGATAGAGCATTTTCCTCTGTGATCTAGCCTGTTTGTAACCATTTGCTGTAATTATCTTATGGACATCCAGAAAGAAAGACCTGATGTTGACTTTGAGACAATTTCTGTGAACACACGTATCAGCAGCAGCTTAACTGTGTTAAGATCATGACCCCCTACATGATCTTGCAGTGGAACATGGCAAATTCCTGTTGTGCGTACACCTGACAGCTCTAAAAAGGAAATTTGCCAAGCATATCAGGTTAGCAAGTGATTGCTTGCAAGCAATTAAATGCCAGATTATTTTCATTTAGCAAGAGGAAGAATAATGAGTCAAACGTGTTTCAAAAGGCAGAGAGCAGTGCAAACTCACACATTGTGCCTGGTCCAAGGTGAAGTCACAGAAGCATGATTCAAAGGCAGAGTGGACTGGAATAATTACTCCCTGTTTAGCATTTCTGCTATTTGTGCTGTATTGGCTGGCTTCAAAACATATAAAGTGTGCTTTTTAGCTTCAAAACACAAAAAAATTCACTATTCATGCTCTCAAATGCAGAATTATATGCAGATTATATATGGCAACACCAAGTCATGAATCATAACTTTTTTGAAAATAAGACAGAAAGTTATTGCACTACCGAAAAAGTTTTCCTTTCAGTTTTGTAATGAGAAGGGTGGGGGGATGTGAAATTTGCATGTAGAGCTTGACAAAAATGTTGACCAAATAAGATTGTCTAATGGAAATTAACTTTTTTGTAATTACAGATTTCTTTGTGAATATATTCAGACAGGAATGCCTGATGAAGCAGTGAATTCTCACCTAGCATCTTTATGAAATGTCATTTAAAAAAAATCAGTAAACATAGCTAGTCAGCAAAGGAATAGCAAAGGTCAAATCAATACAAATCAGTAGAAATCATTCACTTGACTTTTAAATGACAATGCCTTGGTGATGTCAGTGATGTGCAAGTGAGATACTCAAGAGAATGAATGTGGCATCATTTCACAGGATTTTTCCAGTCTTACAATATAAACCTCTCAGTCATGGTAGTTACTTACTGCTTACCTAGATTACTGTTACACAAAAATCCATGAGGTTGAGCATATTTTTCCTATCTCAAAGTTCTTTTGAGAAACCAGCCAGTATCATGTAAATCAGCAGTTATCCCATAGTCACAACAAAACTGCTCATGCATGTCAGCTATTATTTTTAACTAACTTCAATATAGAAAAATATATTTGAAATAAAAGATTGGGAATGACCTTCAGCACCCAATGCAAATTTTATGAAAAAAAAAAAAAATCAGAAAAAAATCCCATTATTTGCTACCCTTGCATGGGTTTCAAAGTATTAAGAAGTGTAAGAAGTATTGTAATGAATCACATGCTGTGAATTATTTATCAATTTGTAGAAACATATCTGCACTGACTATAAACATGAAATACTTGAATACTCCGTTTAGTATACATAGAATATATATATATGTATAAACATGCATTCATCCTCTCTCTTCTTCCAGATAGAATTTGTCTTATATTCCTTTATGATGATTTAAAACACGTTCAATGAATTTCATTGTTTTCCAATGGCAACTGCATTGAAGCTATCACATGCCATTATTTGACAGGCAGGAGAAATGTCCAAAGTATTTTACTCTATCTCTGTAGTCAGTAACACCATATGCTGCACATAAGAAGGTACATAATACCTTTGTGGGTATATTTGTTTCCAAATAAAAACATAATTTGTAATTCAGCTAAAGGATTTAGAGGAATTTCAGTATAATCAAATATGACAAGACATATAAAAGTGAATATGTTGGCAACAATCCATGTTAGTGAATGTATGTCTGGCTACAAGACTGACTTTCATTTCAAAGCACCTTAATGAAGCTATTTTATATTTTCACAGAAGTCAGTCTTGCTTTTACCAATTCTTTGCACATGCTGCATTGTGAATATGGGAATAATCCCCAAGGCTTTAGTGAGTCTTACTGAATCTTCATGTTGAGCTGGCTAGCTGTACTGCACTTATCTTTCTTTTTCTTTCCTTTTTACACATGAAAACTTGTGCTTGTTGGGATACAAATACAGTATGTTGCACAGGAATGGTGCTGTTAATACCATTACCTTGCATAACACTTGATAATAGAACAGACATGGCCAAGTTATAAAATTTTTCTTTCCTGACTCATGTGTCTTATTTTATTCCATATTATTTTCTAGCAAAGATTTTTGGCACATTATACCCATTCAAATATTTCTTCTCCTTCTTCAAGCACCAGTTGAAAGAAATCTACTTTGCCTCCTTAATTATGGCATATCTTCACTATCTCTTAGGAAGTCACATTTACACTTGAAAGATTTGGAAAACAATTGGTTATGCCAAAACTCTAGTTTTCAAGCAGGATGTCAAGCCAATAGTGAAAATCCAAACTGAGAATTAGTACTGGCAAAAAATCAGACTTTTCACACGCTGATGTTTCCTTTTTTTCCAGAGAAAAATGAAAGTTCTAAAGTGTGCATTTTCCCATAGAATAAGCATTAAAAAAAAACCACCAAAAACCAAAAAACAAAAAAGCAAACCACACAGCATTTTGTTACATATGAAATGCTAAACATTTGGTTTTCTTGACATGAAATGCACTCTGTTGTTGAATCCAGCTACAGAAAAGCACAAGGAGGGTTTCAAGTATGCAGTGACACTACTGGGGTGCCATAGTCACAGCAAAATCGATTAAAATGAAAGATGTGTTTGGAATGTATACAGCCTCTGACGGGTAAAAGGGACAAAAAATTCACTATGTACACAGTCCAGCAGTGGAACAGGCTGCCCAGAGAGACTGTGCAGTCTGCATCCTTTGGGGGTTTCTAAGACCCAGCTGGATAAAGCCCTCAGCAATCTGGGATGAATTTGGTGTTGAGCATGAGACAAAGCAACAGCCTCCTAAAATCCCCTCTAGACCTGCAAAAATCTATGACTATGTGACACAGAAAACTAAATCCAAAGATGGACAAACAAAACTCCCAACGGTATATACAGGCCTGCATTTCTTTCAATTAGGAATGGAGGTTATAGTTTAAATAAATATTCAGCCTCACGGGATGTTATGTTCTAACATCAAAGAGTCAATGATTCAGAGAATTTCGGAGAAAAACCTAAAATAATTGTGTTTGAAATGTTTGTAAGGCATAAATTTACATTTATAAATTCCATACACTATCTTATGTACTTACTAAATATATTTAATCTTGTTTCATATAAACTATAATGTGTGATAGTTAAACTTGATATACACCTCGCAATACCTTAAAAATATGCACTATAATAAGATGTTTGACATTTCACTTTCTATACATACCTTATATACCCTTGCAAGTAAACCACTCTTAGAAAAAGCGCTGTAACTCTTAACACTAGCTCTCATCTTACAATGACAGCAGCTTTCCAGCATTCTATCCAAGTCTTTCCTACCTCAGCCCCACCAACACACATGCACACAAATTTAGGCTTGATGTTTATTATTCTTTTTGCACAGTGGTGGAAGAAACATTATAGTCTCTCATGTTTTGAAAAGTATAAAGGGACTGATGGAAGGGGAGATTGAGATCATGCAGCTAAGATAGAGCATGAATAATAAAGTAGACCCTGTTTGAACAGCCGCAAAAGACCTTATTAGTTTAACTTGAGCTTAATGTTTTGGAGATAGTTAAGTATGTCAGGAGCTGGATCCAACAGGAGACTTATCTTTTATACATCATTACAAAGAACTTCAGAGGGGCTAAGTAGCCTGTGGGTGAGAGCACCTATTGAGCATGTAGGAGTCCTACCTATAATTGTATTTCAGCTCAAATATACAGTTTTATTACTACCTATTGAGAAAGATGGCAGACATTTTCAATATATGAGTTTAATTCCAGTCTGAAGAACCTCAGACACAGGCAGACTATCTGTTCCATAATTAGTTGATATTCCATAGGTTGTTTTCCCATTTCCTTTTTATAATTTTCACCATTTTGCAGTGTAAACCGCACTCACATCCATATACTTTCTCTCACAGCAGGACTTCTCAGAGAGTTCCTGTTCAATCAGCTGACCATGATTCTGCAGATAAATGAGAGTGAAAGTTATATGAGCTTTATTTCTTTAAAAGGGTGATTAAAATTGACAGAGTTGGTGCTGACATATGAAGACCACTGTCCTGGGTTCAGCAGTAGCAGTCAGTTTTTCTCCTTCTTAGTAGCTGGTGCAGCACTGTATTTTTGACTTTTGGCCTGGGAAGAGCTGATAACAACTGATGTTTAGACTGACCAAGGACTTTGTGAGTCTCATGCTCTGCCAGGGAGGAGGAGGGGTCGGGAGGAAGCAGGGACAGGACGCCTGACCCAAACTAGCCAAAGAGGTATTCCATACCACAGCACGTCATGCCCGGGGATGTAACTGGGAGCTACCCGGAAGGGCACGTCCTCCTTGCGGTCGGGCTCTTTTCCGGCGAGCGGTATCATATTTTCTTCCCTTGTTATTTCTCTTATCATTATTATTATTGGTGTTAGCAGCAGTGATTTGTGTTATACCTGAGTTACTGGACTGTTCTTATCTCAACCCGTGGGAGTTACATTCTTTCGATTCTCCTCCCCATCCCTCTGGGGAGTGGGGGGGGGGGAAGTAGACTGCGTGGTTCTAATTTACAGCCGGGGCTTAAACCACGACAGTTCTATTTTGGCGCCCAACGTGGGGCACGAAGGGTTGAGATAACGACAGATCTGACCGAAGTGTGTCTAATCGTATTTGTGATAAGCATTCAGTGTTTTAGATTAATAGTCACTCGTCACAATGCTGATTTATTGGCTCTCAAAGTTGTTGTTTTTGATCTCACAGTCTCAATATGCCGTAGGTTACTTAGAGCCGGTATTTGCTGTGTTGGTGTTTTTCAAGTGTGGGGCTTGGGCTAAGGTTGTTGTCTCGTTGTATTTTGTGGCAATGACTTGTAATACAATAGAAGGATTGATCATGAAACTGATCTGGCTTGTGTTCCCAGTGTGGTCACCACCTTTATACTTTGGGAGGTATATAATACAAATGCTTAGCAACTATACATCTTTTTTCTCCTTCCTGGGTGGTCAACCTATGAAGGAGACATTCTTTTACCTTCCCAGTGCCCCTCCCAGACCGTTTACAGCATCGTTTGAGAGTTTTGAAATTTTTGAGTGGCCTTTTAATATTGTTGAGACCTGTTTGCTGATTGTGATGGGGGTCACTATGTTGGCACGCATACAGAGTGTGTTTTGTCCACAACCATTACGTCTGATCTCAAGAGTTAAGCAGAGTCGGATTTGGGTCTTGTCTGGGGTTAGACGACAAAATAGGGGGACCGAGAGATTTTCCCCGAGGTTGGACAGCCATGAGTGGCAGGGTGTGTGGGATAGTATGGGCAAGTATCTAGGTCAGTGGGCCCCTCCAGTGTTTTGGAATTTCACCACTGAACAACTGCAAAATCCAGAAGAATTAGTAAAACACTTAAATGAGGTGTGTTGTCATCCTGGTCATACCAGAGAGGGACAAATCATGTCAACGTGCTGGGGCTTGGCCTATGCTTACCGGGCCTTGTTCAACGCTATCCAGCACCTTAAAAAGGGAAAAAATGTCCCTGGATCTGAGGGCGAAGAAACAGACAGCGCAGCTACTCCAGCTCCGAGCACAGCAGCTACACCACCCCCAGCGACAAGTACAGCCGCCACTCAAACTTCGACTGCAACAGACAGTGCAGCTACCCCAGTGACAAGTACAGCCACTACTCAAACTTCGACTGCAACAGACAGTGCAGCTACTCCAGCTCCAACCACAGCAGCTACACCACCCCCAGCGACAAGTACAGCCGCTACTCAAACTTCAACTGCAACAGACAGCGAAGCTACCGCAGCTCCAACCACAGCAGCTACACCACCCCCAGCGACAAGTACTGTTGCTACTCAAACCACAGTGATGACTGCAGCTAAACCAGAGGACCAATTCGTACCAATATCGATTGCCCCCGTACGCAAGAGAAAAAGCAAAAAAGAGGCAAGAAGGGTGAAGCAAGATGAAGAAACAATGTATTCACCACCCGGGCCACCATCTGATCAGGAGTCATCATCCTATGACGAAGAAGAAGAAGAGGAGGTGACTTCTCGACCTCGGACCTCAACCGAGCTACGGAATATGCGAAAAGATTTTACCCGTCAACCAGGGGAGCACATCATCACCTGGTTGCTCCGATGCTGGGACAATGGGGCCGATGGTCACGAACTAGGAGGTACGGAAGCCAAGCAGCTGGGATCACTTGCTAGAGAAGGGGGAATTGACAAAGCAATTGCAAGAGAGAAAAAGTCCCTCAGTCTTTGGAGGCGGCTCTTGGCAGCTGTGAAAGAAAGGTTTCCATACAAGGACGATGTTACGAGTCGTTCGGCCAAGTGGACTACTTTAGACAAAGGCATCCAGTCTCTGAGGGAATCAGCCATCGTAGAGATGATCTATCACACCAAACCGAATAACGGAGATATACCCATAGACCCAGATGAAGTCGAAAGTACACGACCCATGTGGCGAAAACTTACACGGAATGCACCGTCATCGTATGCCCATTCATTGGCAACAGTAACCTGGGGTGACATAGTAACACCAACAGTGGATGAAATGATTCATAAACTCCGAGAGTTCGAAGACAATCTCACCCCTTCCATCATCTCAGCTGTGGAAAAACTGTCCCAGGATGTCAAACAATTGAGGGACGATCTATCTGATTTATCCAGCTCCTCACGTGTACCAACACACGTCTCAGCTGTTAACAAAAGACGTCCTATTGTTCGAGACAGAAGATATAGAAGGCAAACACCACGGGCCACCCTATGGTTTTACCTGCGGGATCATGGAGAAGACATGACAAAGTGGGATGGAAAACCTACTTCAGCTTTGGAGGAACGGGTGCATGAATTGAAAATAGGAACAAGGGTCAAGACTAATCATCCCATGAGAGCTGCGGCTTCAGTCTCTGGTGAGCAGGTTCCCAGATGGAGTGGAAGAGCTGATTTTACTCCAGCTCCTATGATAACGAAGAATAATCCCTTTCAATACGACTTAGGTGTCCAACGTTGTGATGACTGTTAGAGGGACCCTGCCTCCAGCCAGGTGGCGGTAGGGGACAATCGGATTTACTGGACTGTGTGGGTCAGATGGCCTGGCACATCAGTCCCACAGAAGTATAAAGCTCTCATAGAAACCGGTGCACAGTGTACCCTGATGCCGTCAAGCTGTCAAGGAGTGGAACCCATCTATATCTCTGGAGTGACAGGAGGATCCCAAGAGTTGACTGTACTGGAGGCTGAGATCAGCCTGACTGGAAGGAAATGGCAAAAGCACCCCATTGTGACTGGTCCAGAGGCTCCATGCATCCTCGGCATAGATTACCTCAGGAGAGGGTACTTCAAAGACCCAAAAGGGTACCGATGGGCTTTTGGTATTGCTGCTTTGGAGACTGAGGAAAATGAGCAGCTGTCCACCTTGCCTGGTCTCTCAGAGGATCCTTCTGTTGTGGGGTTGCTGAAGGTCGAAGAACAACAAGTGCCAATCGCGACCGCAACAGTGCACCGGCGGCAATATCGCACCAACCGAGACTCCTTGATTCCCATCCATAAGCTGATCCGTAGTCTGGAGAGTCAGGGAGTGATCAGCAGGACCCGCTCACTCTTTAATAGCCCCATATGGCCAGTGCGAAAGTCTAACGGAGAGTGGAGACTAACAGTAGACTATTGTGGCCTGAATGAAGTCACACCACCATTGAGTGCTGCTGTACCGGACATGCTAGACCTTCAGTATGAACTAGAGTCAAAGGCAGCCAAGTGGTATGCCACGATTGATATTGCCAATGCATTCTTCTCAATTCCTTTGGCAGCAGAGTGCAGGCCACAGTTTGCTTTTACTTGGAGGGGCGTCCAGTACACTTGGAACCGACTGCCCCAGGGGTGGAAACACAGCCCTACCATCTGCCATGGACTGATCCAGAATGCACTGGAACAGGGGCAAGCTCCAGAACACCTGCAGTACATTGATGACATTATTGTGTGGGGTGATACAGCGGAAGAAGTCTTTGAGAAAGGGAGGAAAATAATCCAAACCCTGCTGAAAGCTGGTTTTGCCATAAAACGGAGTAAGGTCAAGGGACCTGCACAGGAGATTCAATTTTTGGGAATAAAATGGCAAGATGGACGTCGCCAGATCCCTACAGATGTGATCAACAAAATAACAGCAATGTCTCCACCAACTAATAAGAAAGAAACACAAGCTTTCTTGGGTGCTGTGGGGTTCTGGAGAATGCACATCCCAAATTACAGTTCGATTGTAAGCCCTCTCTATCATGTGACCCGGAAGAAGAACGATTTTAAATGGGGCCCTGAGCAACAACAAGCCTTTGAGCAAATTAAACGTGAGATAGTTCATGCAGTAGCCCTTGGACCAGTCCGGAATGGGCCAGATGTAAAAAATGTACTGTACACCGCAGCTGGGGAGAATGGTCCTACCTGGAGCCTCTGGCAGAAAGCTCCAGGGGAGACTCGAGGTCGACCCCTCGGCTTTTGGAGTCGGGGATACAAAGGATCTGAGGCCAGCTATACCCCAACTGAGAAAGAGATACTGGCAGCCTATGAAGGGGTTCGAGCTGCTTCGGAGGTGATTGGCACTGAAGCACAGCTCCTCCTGGCACCCAGGTTGCCCGTGCTGGGCTGGATGTTCAAAGGCAGGGTCTGCTCTACACATCATGCAACCGATGCGACATGGAGTAAATGGGCTGCACTAATTACACAACGAGCTCGAATAGGAAATCCCAGTCGTCCAGGCATTCTAGAAGTCATCATGGACTGGCCAGAGGGCAAAGATTTTGGAATGTCACCAGAGGAGGAGGTGATGCGTGCTGAAGAGGCCCCACCATATAATAAACTGTCAGAAAGTGAAAAGCAGTATGCCTTGTTTACTGATGGGTCCTGCCGTATTGTGGGAAAACATCGGAGATGGAAGGCAGCCGTATGGAGTCCTCAACGACAAGTTGCAGAAACTGCTGCAGGGGAGGGTGAATCGAGTCAGTTTGCCGAGGTGAAAGCCATCCAGCTGGCCCTGGACATTGCTGAACGAGAAAAGTGGCCAGTACTTTATCTCTATACTGACTCATGGATGGTGGCAAATGCCCTGTGGGGGTGGTTGCAGCAATGGAAGCAGAGCAACTGGCAACGCAGAGGTAAACCCATCTGGGCTGCTGCACTGTGGCAAGATATCGCTGCCCGGGTGCAGAACCTGGTGGTGAAGGTACGCCATGTAGACGCCCATGTACCCAAGAGTCGGGCCACTGAGGAACACCAGAACAACCAACAAGTGGATAAAGCTGCTAAGATTGAAGTGGCTCAGATGGACTTAGATTGGCAACATAAAGGTGAATTATTTTTGGCTCGGTGGGCCCATGACACTTCAGGCCATCAGGGCAGAGATGCAACATACAGATGGGCCCGTGATCGAGGGGTGGACTTAACAATGGACACTATTGCCCAGGTTATTCATGAGTGTGAAACATGTGCTGCAATTAAACAAGCCAAACGGTTAAAGCCTCTTTGGTATGGAGGACGATGGCTGAAGTACAAATATGGGGAGGCCTGGCAGATTGATTATATCACACCCCCACCAACCTGCCAAGGCAAGCACCATGTGCATACCATGGTGGAAGCAACCACCGGATGGCTGGAAACATACGCTGTGCCCCATGCCACTGCCAGGAACACTATCCTGGGCCTTGAGAACCAGATTTTGTGGCGACATGGCACCCCAGAAAGAATTGAATCAGACAATGGGACTCATTTCCGGAATAACCTTATAGACACTTGGGCCAAAGAGCATGGCATTGAGTGGGTATATCACATCCCCTACCATGCACCAGCCTCTGGGAAAATCGAACGGTACAATGGGCTGTTAAAAACTACACTGAGAGCAATGGGTGGGGGAACTTTCAAGCATTGGGATACACACTTACCAAAGGCCACCTGGTTGGTCAACACCAGAGGATCTGCCAACAGGGCTGGCCCAGCACAGTCAGAACTTTTACGTATTGTAGAGGGGGACAAAGTTCCTGTGGTGCACATGAAGAATTTGCTGGGGAAGACAGTCTGGGTTATTCCTGCTTCAGGTAAAGGCAAACCCACTCGTGGGATTGCTTTTGCTCAGGGACCTGGATATACTTGGTGGGTAATGCAGGAAGATGGGGAAGTCCGATGTGTACCTCAAGGGGATTTGATTTTAGGGGAAAACAGACAATGAACTCAATTGTACGCTGTTGCCTGCTATAGCCATCAACTAGAAGTCTGCAGGGCACCAGCGACTGGCCCTGACTTCCCTCCGACCATCATCCCAACAGAGAATGAACTTTGATAGAACCGGATGAGTTCTACAGTAAAGGAATGATCAGCATCAGCAGACAACGATCCAACACTGCACACAGCCTCTCCTGCCCTGAAAGACTGTTACAAGAGATGGAGCCCAACATCATGAATCGAACGGACTCAGTAGCTTTATAGGAATTGGTCCGTGCACTAAGCTAACAGTGCACTGAGATGAGAGTGAGGGTATATGGAAAATGTGGGATCTGAGCATGACGTGAATGGTATGGAATAAGGGGTGGATACTGTCCTGGGTTCAGCAGTAGCAGTCAGTTTTTCTCCTTCTTAGTAGCTGGTGCAGCACTGTGTTTTTGACTTTTGGCCTGGGAAGAGCTGATAACAACTGATGTTTAGACTGACCAAGGACTTTGTGAGTCTCATGCTCTGCCAGGGAGGAGGAGGGGCCGGGAGGAAGCAGGGACAGGACGCCTGACCCAAACTAGCCAAAGAGGTATTCCATACCACAGCACGTCATGCTCGGGGATGTAACTGGGAGCTACCCGGAAGGGCACGTCCTCCTTGCGGTCGGGCTCTTTTCCGGCGAGCGGTATCATATTTTCTTCCCTTGTTATTTCTCTTATCATTATTATTATTGGTGTTAGCAGTAGTGATTTGTGTTATACCTGAGTTACTGGACTGTTCTTATCTCAACCCGTGGGAGTTACATTCTTTCGATTCTCCTCCCCATCCCTCTGGGGAGTGGGGGGGGGGGAAGTAGACTGCGTGGTTCTAATTTACAGCCGGGGCTTAAACCACGACAACCACCAAAATGGAAATTAACGTGGCTGGTTACACAATGAGCCAATAGTGTAATGCAATCATGTGAATAAGGTTGTCTTATATTTTAAGTGACATTACAGAAACAGTCTTGCCAGCGAGTAAGAAGCTAGCAGGACATTTAAAATACTCTGTGCACGTTTGGTCATCCTTTTTTTTTTTTCTTAAAAAAAAACCAAAACACAACAAACCCCAAAAGTGACAGGAATGAATAGTTACAAGGCTGAAGAGCCAAATATGGAGACTTTCTTAAAAGAGGAAATATTTTGTCCCAATACCTATCGATGCCTGGATATGGCTAAATTTCCCTCTCCATGTAAGGAATGAGACTAATGGCTGCAGACCTCGGGTCTTCTACTCAGTCTGTGCTTTACTCACAGTGTGCTGACAACACTCCATCTTTCCCAACCAAAATTTTTAACATTTAAGCCCTCTTTTACTTTAGATTCTGAGCTTTGAAAATAATTAGCCAAATGTAAAATATGCCAAGCTGTACATAACTAATTTCCATGCTATGGGCATAGGCACTCTTATCTCAAGTAGTTTGCAAATACAATACTCCATACATTCATGTGCTTCAGCATGGCTTCCAGAAGAATCTGCTCCACGATTTTGCCAGGCACAGACTGGTCTGTAGTTTGCTAGGTCTTTCATTTTCCCCTTCTTGAAAATGGGGGCTATATTTCCCTTTTTCCAGTCATTGGGAACTTCACTTGACTGCCATGATTTTTCAAATATGATGGCCAGTGGCTTAGCAATTTCATTCACCAGCTCCTTCAGGACCTGTGGATGGATTTCATCGGGTCCTTAGGACTTGTGCACATTCAGGTTCCTCAGATGATCTTGAACCTGATCCTTCTACAGTGGGCCTAGGGTCTTCATTCTCACAGTCCCCTGTATTTCTTTTCCAAGACTTGAGCGGCGTGGCCAAAGCACTTGCTGGTGGAGACTGAGGCAAAGAAGTCATTGAGAACCTCAGCCTTCTCCAAATCCAGGGTAGACAGTTCTCCCTATAGCTTCCAGAGAGGGCCCATCTTATCCCTAGACTTTCTTTTGGTGGCAGCATACTTATAGATTCCCTTCCTGTCACTCTTGACATCCGTGGCCAAACTCAGTTTTATCTGTGCCTTAGTTTTTTTGACCTGATCCCTAGCTTCCCAGACAATGTTCCTGTATTCTTCCCAGGCCGTCTGTCCTTGCTTCCACTTTCTATAAGCTTCTTTTCTCCTTCTAAGTTTTCTCGGCAGCTTCGTATCCATCTATGGAGGCTTTCTTGTCCCATTCCCTTCTTTTCAGGACTCAATGCTCCTGAGCTTGGAGCACGTAATCCTTGAGTATCGACCAGCAGTCTTGGGCCCCCTGCCCTCTACATCCTGGCATTAAATATCACCTTTTAGAATGGTACATCTTTTTTTGGTGTCCACACCTTAAAAAAGCAACAACAGAAAGCTTCATGAAACACACTACTTGAATAACCTGAGGTTTGAAAAGGTAGCTTGCAGAGTTTCTAGTATATCCAGGGAAAGGGTAAGAGGTGACTTGATTACAGTCTACAATTACTTACAGTGAGATTTCTGATTGCAAATAGCCCTTTAATTTAACAGATGAAGCATAACAAGATCCAGTATTTGAAGGTGGAAGCAAGATGATTGATATTAGACTAGGTGCATATTTTTATCAGTGAATCTAATCAACTACTTGGACTATTTACCAAGGGAAATAGTTGGCTCTTCATCATTGAGAACTTTAAATGAAAATTGTGTGTTCCTCAAAGATATGTAATAACTCAAGCAGAAATTATAGACTTTATGTAGGAAACACTTGAAAGAATTCTGTCTTGTATTATGCTGTAGTTCCAACTAGATGATTATTATGGCTTCTTCCAGCCCTAAAAGTTGAGTGAAATTTAGTTCCATTAAAATCAGTGTGAATTTTGCTGCTGACTAGAGTCAGGGTTTCACCATATGAGTGTACACTAGGCCACTTTTACAGCCTCACTACCACTGTAAAGATATATTAAAACATTCAGCAATATAAGACATTTAATCCCCTCAAGACTTCTGGGATGGTGTAAAAAAAGCCTTAAATTTAATGTAATTTGGACATCCCCAGCAAATAGAAGTTAGTACTTTTAGCAGCAGGGGCTGATATACTGTGCTTTAACTGGTCTCCTACCATGAAGTTTGAAGAAGCACATACTTTGCCAGTTGCAAATTTTTGCTAATTACAAGTTAAGGCTGATACAGCTGTAAATCAATAGAAGGAAAGCAAGTGCCCCCTCTCCATTGTGCTTAAATTCACATTGTCTTTGAGGACAATTGTCTTGAACAATATAGAAGAGCCATTACATAGCACAAAATTGTTCTTTCCTCAGCTGTAATAAAACAGTACGCCACAACGTTAGAAGGCTATAATAAAAAGTTTATGTGATATAGTGACATTAATAATTAGATGTCCTTAAGAAATTTCCATGCAAATATTTTTTTTTTGCAAGCAAGACATGATACTGTTATAAAAACCAATAAGGGATACAGACAAGCCAGTCTGGGTTGTACTGCTTACCTTTTTTTCTTAATATGAAAATAAAAGGATATACAATGAAGAGGAAAACCACAGATAATTTCATTTCATAGCATTACTAGAATGAAAAAAGATAAAGAACTGACTCGCTGCTCATATATTAAAAAGAACAGAGTGCTTGAAAGTATTACATATTACGTCCATTTTGTGTATCTAGTTTCAGTAAGTGGTGGGGCTAAATTATTTAAAGTTCCATGTTACTATGTTTACAGCTGTGGAGCTGGAGCATCATGTCTATACAACAACTTGTGGGTTAGTGTAGAGCTGTAATCTCCTATTCTGCAGGTGGGCACTCATGTGCAAAGGGTCACAAAACTAGATCCTCATTCCCCAGTGATTTCAGCACCAGATTGTGGCTTTTGTCAAGAGGCACCCAGAAGCATCTGTCACAACATCAACAGTGGTATGAATCCAACAACTGAGCAAGCAATTCAGTCACAGCTGAACTGTTGAACACACTGTTTGGTGACACTGCTGGCTGAATATCACTCACTGTCCTTAGAAAACAGCAGAAGTGTCTCATCTCAGCCGCAGGCATCCTATAGCCAACAATGTTAACACATGGACTGTAGGATAAAGAGCGTATGCTTTAATCCCCCCTTTCTTTTGTGGTCTGGTAGACAATGGAGACACAGGCATAGTGGTAGTGAGTCCCCTCTTGCTGAAGGGATGGGGAGCACTGTGGGTATTGCAGCAATTCATTCATCAGAGAGATTAATTGCATCATGCGTCTTCATGACAAGGCAGAGAGAAAAAACACAGCTCCCTTATTCACCTTAAATACGATTAAAAGCTCAGCTACTGAACAGATGCATAATGTAGAAGGATGAAGCATTTAGGAACAAGGAAAGATGAAACAATTTAGGGACAGGTGTCCTCTGTGGCAGTTTAGAAAGGTACAATGAGTAAGAAAACATCAGTATGACATTTCCATCTGCCTATATACCACACCATACACAGCACATCAACTTCCTGCAATCTCTTTGTAGCTGCATCCACTTAATCAAGACAGGAAATGATGCTATATAGTCAGACACTTTTTACCTGTTTTTTTTTATGCAAAGTCTACAAATCTCTGTCATAGTGGGAACGTAAGTGCAGGCTTCCTAAATCTAAGGCTGGCACTCCAGCATTCCAACTTAGGAAATTTAAATCTGTACAGGTTAAAATAACAACTGTCATCATGTCCTTTAGGAACAGATTACATGCTAATGTTCCACCATAACATTTCTTGTATTGAAACATCTAATACTGGAAGTATTTTGGTGAAGAAGATAGCAGACTAGGGTCATTTGTCTCTTTGTGAAGGTAAGTCTAGTTTTGAAATACACTTACGTATAATCTCTGCATCATTCTAAATGCTACAATATTTAAAAACCCTCAAGAAGGAGAGATGAAAAAGTTCTACTGAACTACTACAATGAGTTTTATTTATTATTAAATGGATATTGATGGACTAAAGAGATGGTAAATATATTTCACCTAAAAATCATTTAGTTCTAATACAGCCTAATACAGTAAATGGAAAGATGACATGCTAATTTCTAACTTGAAAAATTCTTCCTTTTACATCTTAGCTGCTTCACTTCCTTTTATATTGATTTTAGTTTTCCACACAATGAGATTACATTTTGAAGCATTCACACAGCAGAGCTTAAGGACAAGGCTATAACAAAACAATTAGATTCATACAAATGAGTCTCTAAACTCTTGAGTGAAGCATTATTCTTTGCCCAGAAAGTTTTCAAATTCCTCCTTTCACCCATCCATCATATCAGGTAGAGAGGAAGGGTCTCAACAAAGCAGGTAGTTTTAGTCCATCAGAGAAGAAATAATTTGCACATTTGATGATCATGCTGAAACACCGTGTTAAAAAGGGAGAAAAAAAATTAAAAGATTCAGTTATGCTGCCAAACAATTCTTAGACAATTCTGTCATTGGGTTAGGCCTGTGATTGATTGACAAAAGATAGAAGAGGTAACATTAAATCCAACAGTAACCTTTATATCAATTACAAGACCAAGTACTCATGGCAAATATGTGTGTCAGTATATCCCATGATTTAGTACTTGCGCACTTCAGCAATAGGAAATGCAGCAAGAATATAAACTATACAGAAGAACTCATTTGAATAAAAATGAGATCTTGAGTGCTTAGACTCAAAATGAACCATGTGCAGACTGAATCATGTTTTGAAAAAATCTAATTTTGTCATTGAAGGCAGAAGAGTTTCTGGTATTTCTCATTTCTTTGTTCTTTGCTAGACACATCAAGGTTAAAAAATGGGATGGACACAGTAAGGGACATGGAAAACAGTAAAACTGTGACAAAATCTACTTCCCTGAAACAAACCTTGTCTATGTGAAATGCCTGGTTCAGAACAGAACCATTTTTGACAGACACAATGGACAGAACACAACTAAATGCAGGGACAAGCAGAGCCTGCACTACACTGTTTCATGTACTGGAAAAGCATTAAGGGCAGTACTGAGGGAGATACCCTCAGTCTGGATTTTTTTTTACAAATTTACAGCCGTAGTTGTCTATACAAACAAAAAGCTTTTAAATCAGTCACTCAGTGACTCAGTACTGAGCAATGGCACTTGTGCGTCATTTGTGTTTTCTGAATTTTCTTGTTCCGTATTATTACTCTCAGTATTGTTATTGTTATTATTTCTATTGTCACTATATTTTACTTTATTTCAGTTATTAAACTGTTCTTAACTCCACCTGTGGGGTTTCCATTCTTTTGATTCTCCTCCCCATCCTGCCCAGGAGGGAAAAGGGGACAGTGAGCGAGCAGCCACGTGGTAGTGACCACCTGGGTTTAAACCACTACAAATAATAATAAAATATGTTGATTTTTAAGAATTCAGTGGCCATAGAAATGGTAAGAAAGGCCACAGAAAACACTCCCATTTCCTACATTTGCTATGTCTTCTCTCAGGTAACTGGTTATAATTCCACTGAGGAAGCAAAACATGAGAAACAGGATCATAGCAGATCTCAACAGAGATCAAAATTGTATCATCTATGTGGACTCCTCAAAGGTAGACACTACAGAAGCCAAAAAGTGGGCATGTAGTTGTATCAGAAATATTCACTGAAGCATGGTCTTTAGCTCCATGTAAAATTAATGCTTCCTGAAAAGCACACATCTAAATGAAAAGAAGAAAGAGCTGACAATGAGTCTGAAACTTTGTTCTGCACGGGTATTTGAGACAAGTGCACATGAGGTAACTTTGTGTTTTGAAAGTACCAAATCAAACACTTCAAGGAAGATAGGTGGCAGAATACGTTGCGTTTTAGCTTTGTAATTGTCTGGAAATAAAATAAAGAGGAAGCTATACAATACTGTCAAGACTGAGGCTACCCAGGATGTGTAGGAGCAGAAATGCTGATGTTGGAGGTTATTTGATATGAAAACCCCAAGAGGTATTAATTTTTTTCACACATCAACAGGACTGCTGAGTAAGTGAATGGGGATTGAGAAGCTGGAGAAGGATGTCAGAATTCTGTATGTAGCTATTGTATTATATTTTCATCCCAGTTTACTAATTTAGTTTCATAGAACTCCACTTACATAAAAGTAGGAGGGACATGGCTTCTACTCCCTAGTGAAAGAAACTGTGTGTGAGTAGGGCTTATTTATTATAATTACATCTGCATCACCCTGCCATTTGGTCTTCTATCTAGGGAAATGTTAGCTATTTAGCATCAATTTTTGCTTTAGCTTTCCGCTGTGTCCCAGCACCACCACTACACCATGCAACAACTAGCTTTGATGTGTAAGCCAACATATGGCCATTAAATTATTGGCTTCAGTTATGAACATAAGGACCAAGAAATGTGACTTATTAGCACAAAATTATTAAGGTCTTCCTAAAAATGTGGCTTCATCTTTTCAGTCAAGCAAAAACATACACAGAACTAGACTTATATAGATGCAATTATCCCAGATGATACCATTTTTTTTTATTGCTGTAATATCAGCACAGTTTACAACTCTTCCTTTAACAAAAATTTTACCAAATTTAAATTATTCGAATTTCCTCACATTTCTGTGCCTCCCTCAATCTTTCAATAAATACTTTACATTGGGGTGTTTTTATAAAAACTCTTCATATGTATACCCAATGAAATTTCACGTCAATTTTCAAACAAAAATATTGCCATAGGAAGCCCAAAATATTTATCTCTAAACATTAATTTCAGGAAAAGAAATGTGGAAGTATTTTGGTCTCCTGTTGTCATGAAAACTCACCCGAAGTTTTTGAATCACTTGTTTAATAGTGATAAACCAAGAATGTTGTTTCCTATAAGTGCTCATCTTGCTTTCTCTATTCTGTCTGATGAATATTTCCTGTCAAGTTTACCATTTTCCTTTGGTATTCTCATTAACGTGTCATTAAAACAAGATTGGGCATAGCACTGGAAAATTTACTCTAGGGAAAGATATGGGTTGTGCTTTATAGCACTTTATTTAGAAAGCATACAATATTCTACCACAGTAGTTTAAAATGCTGCAGTTATTTCCCTGCAAGCTTTAGGTTTTTGGATGATTAAAATAGATTATTACAGTATTTTTATGGCCTGCTATAACTTTTGCTGTCTATTCTATGTCTTTATAAAGACACAAGGACTAGGACATATAGACATCACCTTCTTCCGCAAAACTTAAAAAGGTGAATAATGGAGAAATTGCCACAATGCTCCAGACAGCCCTTGAAGCTTGACTCCAGGTTCCTAAAACCATAGAGAAATAGGGTGGGAAGGACTAAAAAAAATCACCTAGCTCTTCTGTGTTCCCAAAGCAGGGTCAACTACAGTTACATATTTCTGATGGATGTTGTCCAGTTTTCATGTATGTTTCAAAATATTATCTCCTCCCTAATAAATAAAAATATTACAAACCATAAATTTTACCTTTTTCTTTATAAAATATTATCTTTCATTTTGACTTCCTCAGCTGATGCATCTTAGAAAACGACTACCTGCTCCGTTTTTTACAGAACTCAATAAATTCACATGGTAGAGAACCAGCTAGCAAAGATAGTTTAGTGGAAGAGTTAGAAGTTAAGAACAGCTCATCTTGGTGCTCTGAAAAGGAAAAGAGAAAAACATTTGCACTTCTGTTTTCACTTTCCTCGGACAACTTCTACATAGACTGTGATGAACAAATGTTAATACAAAATGGGATTTAGCATAAGCTTCCCAATAGCATATATTTATGATAATCTGATGCAAAATTAATTCTAATCAGAAAAGCAATTGTTTTGATACTATTAACTTGCAAATACTTCACAAATATTTCTTTCTCTTAGCCAGGCCTCTGCTTCTCTTAAAAAAAATACTTCTCTGGATTAATAGTTTTCAATAATGTATCATGTAGAATAAAGGGTTGGTCATACCTATGAATAGAATATGGTTTGCATTGGAAAGAAAATTAAGTGCTGTTTATTTTACCAGAAATAACAGCCTCTGCCTCTCCACTGAAGCACATTTATTATCACCGTTATTCATTCCTGTGTGCTGTCTTAGGGAACACTTTAATGTGGAAGTGACACTTATTTTCAAATGCCACTAACTTAAATTGCTTTACAGTTTCATTAAAAGCTACTATTGCTGCTGGCTGCTCAGCAGACATCTCAGATAGTAAGCTCTGATGTGCTTTTTACAGTCAAGTTAAGAGGCAGTTAACTTGTGCTTTCCAGTTTCCCTATAAATAAAACATTTTTAAGAGCTAAATTGTTCTCTCTCCTCCTTTTTATTATTGGGCTACAAGTACCTGCCATTATCAGAAGCCTGCAGGACTAAGGACCTTCCCAGTTTCCTACATTTGTAAGCCCCAGTGTGACAGCTTGTGGCTGTGAGCATGCAACATGCTCACTTATACTAGCCATGCGCTAGTGTGGTTAGTGTCTACCTAGGCTCTTGGAGCAGACAGCCAACTAGTGAACACTGAGAACTTTTCCATTCTGTTATAGCAATGCAAAACATTTTTTGTCTGTTTTAGAGAATGGGGGTGACCAGATAACGCTTTTGGCAGCTAGCTTTTTACTTGATTTGGCTTTTATGCTAGAACTTATACTAAAATAGACAACATTCTCATTTGGGTTTCAGCTACAATGAAGGTTTTCTTATTGGTTTATAATTTCCATTTTGGAAACAAAAGAAATCAGTTATCAGTTTCCAAATGTAACTCAATCTTAAACATTCAAGAGTTAGGTTAGACTTCACTTCAAGGTGCATTAAAAAAAATATTTAATTATTAATTCATGTACTATTGGTTTACAAAAAGGGATCTTGACAAAGAGGGAAGAAGCCTTCGGAATTACCCAGCACTAATTCCTATCAGAAACTGAACTGTATTCTTGATGGATTGAAGTCTGGTATAATAGACAAATCATATTTCTATTTCTAGCTGATCAGGGATACAGGCAGTAAGTCCTGTCAGAAAAATTACTTGAGTAAGTGGCAGACTCCCTAAACTCCATCAATAGATTCTTGGTTTGATTCTTAAAAGCATGAAAGTACACACATACAGGAAAAAGGTGAAATGTGTCTTTTTGTTTGTTTATTTTCTAATTTTTTTTTGCTGCAACTTTAGATAATCAGATTACCAGGGGTTAACGTAGGTGGAAAACTTTGGTTTTCTCTTTTTCTCCTTATACTGTTCTTTTGACATCATAAGCTGTCAGCAATTCTATTTTTAAAACAAATCTCACATCAAGAAAAAGAAATTACTTCAAGATAAAATATTGCAAGACTGAAACTTTCTGCAGTGAAAACATTTCAGCTGTTCTTGCACCTGACTGAGATGAAATCAATTGAGCCTGTGAATCAGCAAACTCTTTATATGTAGAGGCATCGTAACATTTGGTTTGCCATCTCTCCATCTGCTGGCTGGTTAAAATTCCACTAAGCAGCTTGGGTAGTGCAAATAAAGATGGAACTCAGAGTGTTTGCAAAATACCCTTATTGATGGCATACGGCTCGTATTCAGTGTATGTAAGAAATAAACAAAACTGTTGTATGTGTTGTGTTCTATACACCCTAAATTAAATGTACTTGCTTTGTTAAGTCACATAAAAAGTATGACGGCAGATACTGAGTAATGGAAGCAGAGAAGTAACATTGGTCATTGCTTATTTGCCATTAAATATTATGCCATGCTGGGTGAGGGTCTTCCTAAGTGTATATTGAATGGAATACGGTTAGCAAAAAATAAGGGAACAGCAAGGAAGACAGTGTTATAAGAATATGATCACATATTACACTGTTCAATCCAAGGCCTTATGGAAAATAACTATAGTAACCTTTTCTTACACGTTTCATAGTATCATTATCATTTTTCCTATTTTATAAGTGGGTAACCTGAGACATGAAGCACTAAAGTGACAACAGGTCAACAATATTTGATTAGGCTGTGCATTCAATACGAGTTTAGCAGCTAAATCTATTTTAGCTGACATTATATTTATACTGAATAATACCATAAAACTAAAAAGCGAACATTATTGGGGCATGCTTGTTGACCATATGGAATTAATTAAACCTAAATTTAATGACAAGCTAAAAGTCCAGAGATTGGATGACTTTTGATCTAGGCAAATAAATGTAACTACAGGATATTCGTTTTAAAAACACATCAAAGAGATACTGAGTGTGACATCAGTGCAGACTGGTAAAGGCAAGAACAGCACAAGTTTTAACACCTTCATGTTCCTTTTTTGCTTACAAAGAGCTACTGGATTACTTCTGCCATATACACCAGCAGGTGCTGAAAAAGCATAAAAAAACCTCAAAAGAAGATACTCTGTTGAGATTTTAAATTTCTCCTACTGTCACTTAAATTGATATGGCTATAGCCAATGTCTGATCTGCTGTTGACTAAAACTGTGGAATAACAAACACTAACAGAATAAACGGGCATCTTGACTATATCACACTACCTTGTAAAAAACTTGTGTTACTATTTTTTGGAAAATTTACTGCCATTATTTAGGACTGAGAACAAGCTACATAAAACAGCTCTTTGAATCAGATTTTAATTTATTCATCAGATGCTGAACACTGGCTTTCAAGGTAAGTTTAAGCCTCAGTGAAGCCATATTTTCTGTGAATTTAGGCTTACTTTTTTCTGCCACCCCATTTTTAATAAAAGAGATTATTTCAGTAGGTTCCTTAACATGCTTTTGTGGGAACGCCTTTGACACCCCTTCTTAATTTGAACTTTAGATATATTTTATTCATGTTGACTTCTTCCTACAAACACATTTTAAAAGCAACTGGCCTCTTCCCTCACCTTTTAGTGCAGTTTCCTAGCACCCACCATTTTTAGAGTGTTGTACAAGTTAAGGATTTTCTTTGTTCATTTGTGTTTGTATATCTCAGAACTAAGATCACTTTACAGTCAGAAATAAGAAAATATTATCCTGTGCTATCTCTTGAAGTAAATGAAAATGTGCATGAAATAATTGACCCATTTTTTTTCAAGTGCATTGGGGCAAACCAGGGTTAGCTCCACAAAGATTTGCAAAAAAATGTTAACATAAAAGACTAATAAAGATGGAAGCAATACAAACTTGTTTTTTGAAGCTATTCCACAATGGTTAACAGTAGATAAGACAGTCTCTGAGGTCCCCTCTGGATGATTCTCCAAAGCAAGTACACTCAGTGGATATCACTAAAAGGAAACAACTTTCTATGAGACAAAAATCTAACAGTGGCTCTTTCTGGTGAGTTTAGGTTGAGAATATGTCAAATAAAATATTGTATCTTCCATACAATCTAGCTATAAAACAGCAAGATCATTTGGTTATACAGAACCTAAACAACTTCATCAGTCACAACATATTTTTTTGTTATTTTAAAAAGCAGGAGTAGGAGATTTGCTAAAAGATTAAGAGCATAATGTACAGTAACCTGAGTGATCATATCAATCATACTAAATATGGAAATTGATATTTTAGCAGTGGTGCTTCCCTGTCAATGTTACATCTGCCATTCATGGTATGCCATCAGTGTAAAAATTTAATAAGAGCTTCCTATACCATATATGTCCTAATTACAACTGAAGAAAAGAAACTAAAAAGAGAGAGCACCATAAATCATAAGTAAAATAAGTTCTTAGGCAAAGTGTGGAATAATAATAACAACAAAATCACAATAAGAAAAATAACAGCAACAATAAGACGTCACTTGCAATGCACTATTCATTTATTCTGATAGATGAACTTTTGCCTCTATTGATATCAATACAACTTGACATTAAAATGCAGTTAACATGACACATCTTGCCCAGATTTTAATGGAATCCTCTTTAGTGTTCCTGTGTATATTCCCATAGATATGATGTTAAAGAAAGTTTATGTATGACTTATGAGATAGATCATACAGTTTTATTAGAAATCCTTTCAATCTGAATTTCAGACTTCCAGACTTCCTTATTGTTTTTGTCATTTCAAAGCATATGTTGCTAAATGTATCTCTAAATGTATTGTTGACCTCAAGTTAGACAACATGGGCACAGAGGGCAAGGAAAGAGCTAGCAGAAACCCATTATATGTCTTTTCTCACCCGGTCACTATGAGATTTTGCCATTTAGAATGTAAATATTCCACTTTAAATTCTAATTCTTTCTTCTTTTGTATTGTTTGAAAGCCTCTTGGTTGACTTTAGAAAGCACAGGCTAAGAAAATCTAAGCTGTATTACTCAAAGCACAGGGGTCTTGACAACATCACAAATGCCACCATTTCCAGTCTTTCATTTTTTTCCCCCTCAGTCTTTTTCTGAATGGAATCCTACTTGTTTCCTCTAACAAATAAGAAACAAAAGTGTTACTTTTCCCTCTCAACACATAGATTTGAAGATCAGTAAAAAAGATAACACGGACCAATAAGTCATTAAAGTCCTTCTGAGTGCTACTGGAATTGGTCCTGAAAATCCTTGTTACAATTCCCCTACAAAACCAACTAATTTCTTATAAAATGTTTACTGCATTTACAAAAATTGCTACAGTGGCATAACAAGTTACAATTATAGAATCATAGAATAGTTACGGTTGGAAAGGACCTTGAGATCATCTAGTTCCAACTCCCCTGCCATGGGCAGGGACACCCCACACTAAACCATGTCACCCAAGGCCTCATCCAACCTGGACTTCAACACCTGCAGGGATGGAGCACTCACAATCTCCCTGGGAAACCCATTCCAGGGCCTCACCACCCTCACAATAAGGAATTTCTTCCTTATATCCAATCTAAACTTCCCCTGTTTAAGTTTTAACCCGTTACCCCTTGTCCTGTCACTACAGTCCCTGATCAAGAGTCCATCCCCAGCATCCTTAGAGGCCCCCTTCAGATACTGGAAGGCTGCTATGAGGTCTCCACGCAGCCTTCTCTTCTCCAGGCTGAACAGCCCCAACTTTCTCAGCCTGTCCTCATACAGGAGGTGCTCCAGTCCCCTGATCATCCTCGTGGCCCTCCTCTGGACTTGTTCCAACAGTTCCAAGTCCTTTTTATGTTGAGGACACCAGAACTGTACACAATACTCCGAGTGAGGTCTCACGAGAGCAGAGGGGCAGGATCACCTCCTTCGACCTGCTGGTCACGCTCCTCTTGATGCAGCCCAGGATACAGTTGGCTTTCTGGGCTGCGAGCACACACTGCCAGCTCATGTTCATTTTCTCATCAACCAACACCCCCAAGTCCTTCTCCGCAGGGCTGCTCTGAATCTCTTCTTTGCCCAACCTGTAGCTGTGCCTGAGATTGCTCCCACCCAGGTGTAGGACCTTGCACTTGGCATAGTTAAACTTCATATGGTTGGCATCAGCCCACCTCACAAGCATGTCGAGGTCCCTCTGGATAGCATTCCTTCCTCCAGTGTATCAACCGAATCACACAGCTTGGTGTCATCGGCAAACTTGCTGAGGGCGCACTCAATCCCACTGTCCATGCCACCGACAAAGATGTTGAACAAGACCGGTCCCAACACCGATCCCTGAGGGACACCACTCGTTACTGGTCTCCACCTGGACATCGAGCCATTGACCACAACTCTTTGCGTGTGGCCATCCAGCCAGTTCTTTATCCACCGAGTGGTCCATCCATCAAATTGATGTCTCTCCAATTTAGAGACAAGGATGTCATGTGGGACAGTGTCGAACGCTTTGCACAAGTCCAGGTAGATGACGTCAACTGCTCTGCCCCTGTCCACCAGTTCTGTAGCTCCATCATAGAAGGCCACTAAATTGGTCAGGCAGGATTTCCCCTTAGTGAAGCCATGCTGGCTGTCACAAACCACCTCGTTGTTTTTCATGTGCCTTAGCATGCCTCCCAGGAGAATCTGCTCCAAGATTTTGCCAGGCACAGAGGGGAGACTGACTGGTCTGTAATTCCCCGGGTCATCCATTTTCCCCTTCTTGAAAGTGGGGGTTATATTTCCCTTTTTCCTGTAGTTGGAAACTTCACCTGAGTGCCATGATTTTTCAAATATGATGGCCAGTGGCTTAGCAACTTCATTCGTCAGCTCCTTCAGGACCTGCGGATGGATTTCGTCAGGTCCCATGGACTTGTGTACGTTCAGGTTTTTAAGATGGTCTTGAGCCAGATCTTCTCCTACAGTGGGCCTAGGGTCTTCATCCTCACAGTCCCTGCGTCCGTCTTCCAGCACTTGGGTGGTGCGGTCAGAGCCTTTGCCAGTGAAGACCAAGGCAAAGAAGTCATCAAGAACCTCAGCCTTCTCCAAATGCAGGGTAGCCAGTTCTCCCAATATCTTTTGGAGGGGGCCTGCGTTGTTCCTAGTCTGTCTTTTATTCACTACATACCTATAGAATCCTTTCCTGTTACCCTTCACATCCCTAGCCAAGTTTAATTCTAACTGGGCCTTTGCTTTTCTAACCTGGTCCCTAGCTTCCTGGACAACCTCCCTGTATTCTTCCCCGGCTGCCTGTCCCTGCTTCCACCTTCTATAAGCCTCTTTTTTCCTTTGAGTTTTCCTCAGCAGCTCCTTCTCCATCCAAGGAGGTCTCCTGGCCCTCCTGCTGCACTTCCTTCTAGTTGGGATGCAACACTCCTGAGCTTGTAGCAGGTGATCCTTGAATAACAACCAACAGTCTTGGCCCCCCTGCCGTTTAGGGCTATATCCCATGGAACCTTACTAAGCAGGTTCCTGAAGAGGCCAAAGTCTGCTCTCTTGAAGTCCAGGGCAGTGAGCTTGCTGCATGCTCTTCTCACTCTTCTAAGGATCTCGAATTTGACCATCTCGTGATCTCTGCATCCAAGGCTGCCCTGGAGTGTCACATTTCCAACCAGCCCTTCCCTGTTGGTGAGCACGAGGTCAAGCACGGCACCTCTCCTTGTCGGCCCCTCTATTACTTGCAGAAGGAAGTTGTCTTCCACACAATCGAGGAACCTCCTGGATTGCTTGTGCCGGGCCGTACTGTCGCTCCAACAGATGTCAGGGTGGTTGAAGTCCCCCATGAGAGCAAGGGCCTGCGAGTGTGAGGCTGTTCCTATCTGTCTGTAGAGCACTTTATCCACAGATTCCTCTTGATTAGGCGGTCTATAAAAGACCCCCACAGTAATGTCTCCCATCGCTGTTCTCTCTTTAACCCTGACCCACAAACTCTCTGTCGATTGCTCACCCGTCCCCAGACAGAGTTCCATACTCTCCAGCCTATCCCTAACATAAATAGCAACTCCCCCTCCCCGCCTGCCAGGCCTGTCTTTTCTAAAGAGCCTGTAACCTTCCATTCCAACACTCCAGTCGTAGGAGCCATCCCACCATGTTTCTGTGATGCCTGTTATATCATACTCCTGTAGACGTGCACACATCTCTAATTCCTCTTGTTTGTTCCCCATGCTACAGGCGTTTGTATAGAGGCATCTGAGCCGAGCTCCAAATGAAGCCAGCTCATTGGCTGGACTTGTCGTGGGTTAAGCCCAGCTGGCAACTCAGAACCACGCAGCCTCTCGCTCACTCCCCTCCTTTCTCCCCCTGCTCCCGAACAGATGGGGAGGAGAATCGAAAGAACAGAACTCCCACAGGTTGAGATAAGATCTAGTAACTAAGTATAATGCAAACTAGTTACTAGTCCAGTAACTAAGGTATAATGCAAACCACTGCTGCCACCACCAATAATAATAATGATAAGGGAAATAACAACGGAAAAGAATACAACCGCTCACCACGCCGACAAATACCCAGCCCGACCCGAGCAGTGATCTAGCTGTTCCAGGTAACTGCCCTCAGTTTATACACTGGGCATGACATGCTGTGGTATGGAATACCTCTTTGGCTAGTTTGGGTCAGGTGTCCTGTCTCTCCTTCCTCTTGGCTTCCCCTCCTCCCTGGCAGAGCATAAGACTCAGAAAGTCCTTGGTCAGACTAAACATTACTAAGCAGCAACTAAAAACATCAGTGTTATCAGTGTTGTTCTTAGGCTAAGAGTCAAAAACAGCAATGCACCAGCTACTAAGAAGGAGAAAAATGACTGCTACTGCTGAACCCAAGACACAAGTAACTTACATGTGGTCAATGGCTCGATGTCCGGCTGGAGACCAGTAACGAGTGGTGTCCCTCAGGGATCGGTGTTGGGACCGGTCTTGTTCAACATCTTTTTCAGTGACATGGACAGTGGGATTGAGTGCGCCCTCAGCAAGTTTGCTGATGACACCAAGCTGTGTGGTTCGGTTGGTATGCCGGAGGGAAGGGATGCCATCCAGAGGGTCCTCGACACACTTGTGAGGTGGGCTGATGCCAACCTTATGAAGCTTAACCATTGCCAAGTGCAAGGTCCTACACCTGGGTGGGAGCAATCCCAGGCACAGCTACAGGTTGGGCAAAGAAGAGATTCAGAGCAGCCCTGCGGAGAAGGACTTGGGGGTGTTGGTCAATGAGAAAATGAACATGAGCCGGCAGTGTGCGATTGCAGCCCAAAAAGCCAACCGTATCCTGGGCTGCATCAAGAGGAGTGTGACCAGCAGGTCGAAGGAGGTGATCCTGCCCCTTTACTCTGCTCTCGGGAGACCTCACTTGGAGTATTGTGTGCAGTTCTGGTGTCCTCAACATAAAAAGGACATGGAACTGTTGGAACAAGTCCAGAGGAGGGCCACGAGGATGATCAGGGGACTGAAGCAAATCCTGTGTGAAGACAGGCTGAGAAAGTTGAGGCTGTTCAGCCTGGAGAAGAGAAGGCTGCGTGGAGACCTCATAGCAGCCTTCCAGTATCTGAAGGGGGCCTCTAAGGATGCTGGGGATGGACTCTTGATCAGGGACTGTAGTGACAGGACAAGGGGTAACGGGTTAAAACTTAAACAGGGGAAGTTTAGATTGGATATAAGGAAGAAATTCCTTATTGTGAGGGTGGTGAGGCCCTGGAATGGGTTTCCCAGGGAGATTGTGAGTGCACCATCCCTGCAGGTGTTGAAGTCCAGGTTGGATGAGGCCTTGGGTGACATGGTTTAGTGTGGGGTGTCCCTGCCCATGGCAGGGGAGTTGGAACTAGATGATCTCAAGGTCCTTTCCAACCCTAACTATTCTATGATTCTATGAAAAGAGTAGAGGAACAGGACTTGTAGAGAAAATCAATGCAGTAAATTTCTCACTGTTAAAAGACTTCAGGAATGGCGAGTGCTAGTGATGATGTTCAACAGAATTTCCATTTTAACTGTGAAAAAAATAAATGGCTTAAACAGCAACCTGAATTAAACTTCTGGCTGCATCTGACCCACAGTGGTCAGACAGCAGCAGGACTAAGAAAGTTTTTTATATATTTTTCCTTATGTTAAAACAACAGGAAAACAAGGCTGTCTGAAGTGGTTAAACAAGAATTGACATGAAAACCTCTGCATAATTTTTATTCTATAATATTAAAAATCACTTTCATTTTCCCTTAGAAGCTTAGATTTCAGTGTTTCTGATACCCTAAAGGTTTGTTTATTGTAATGATTTCCTGTAAGTCATATAGAAAGGTGGTTTATGTTTTTTTTTTTTTGTTTGTTTTGTTTTTCCTTTCTTTCTAAATCTAGGATCCTCAACTCTTCTGCTGAAATGAATTCTGAAAACACAGTCAGTTCACCCCCTTCTAATTAAGAAACAAATTAAGCAAGTACATAGTGGTTATGTGAATACAGAGCAAGATAAAAAAATGTGTAATCCTGTCCTCACAGATCTTCCTCTCCGAGACCTGGGAGGAATATATACTTCCCTACAGCCAACATCCTAGGGAAAAGAGGTTACCCTGAGGTGGCAGGTCTTTCTGCAAGAAATGAGATAGTTTTTGAAGGACATTTTCAGCCCTGTGATTGCACAGCATTGCACAATAGAATGTAAGCACAGGGATAACACCTATCAAGATATACTTTCCTACTATATGTGCACTGTTTGCAGAAAGTATTAGAAAGTACTCAGCAGAACACAAAATATACTGAACTAATAGAGGCAGAGAAATCAAGGTTAAAGGAAGATTTTTATCCAAATATATAAGCTGCATCTAACTAATGTGAGATGGATGCTGGAGAATCCATAAAAAGATTGAAAACAGCTGACAAATGACAGCTGGTGACCCTTTCTGACAGTAGGAGGATGAGGCCCAACACAGAAGGGAAGCATCTCTGAGTTCCCCAGGGAACCTGCAGGACTGCCCTGAAGGTTTTGGTCTGAAAATACTAGTATGGGAGCGGTAGGAAATCACAGATTAATGATGCTGGTTTGCAGATAGCAAGTGCCACAACCACTCTGTTTTGTCTTAAGCCTGTATATCTGCAGGGAAGAACAAGTGGAAAGCAACACTGCCATAGAAAAAAAAGAATATTTAGGAGCCCAGAAATGGGAAGGGATAGTAATCTTTCACAGACGTTTATTTACATTTCCAGTGATTTGTGTGCCTGCTGCCTGTTGCTGTGTTGTCTATCTCAAAAAGAGTGTTTTTACTCTTCAAAGAGAAAATATCAGGAGTATTTATATAATCTAGTCTACATTCAGTTATTAAAATATTAACTGCTAACTCACAAACAGCAAGTTGGCAAAACTCAACACTCCTGGAAGAAAATGTATTTTTGTTGACAATTTAAAGGTATTTAAATTAATGAAGAGGTGTAATCCTTAAGTCATTATGTCATTCCAAACCCTATTCCCATCTTGCCCAGGCTGTCACAAGGGAAATCTCACCATCTTCCTGACAAATCTGTGGTAGGTTCACTTTGGCTGTCAGCCACCCACCCAGCCACTCAACTGGAAAGGATAGATGGAAAAACTCGTGGGTCAAGACAAAAACTGTGAAATTTACCAATTACTTCACAGGCAAAACTGACTCAACATGGGGAAAACTGATTTGATTTATTGCCAAATAGAACAGAATCAGATGTTGATAAAAACAAGGAAAAAAAAGAAAGAGAAAACTAGAACACCTTTCCATTCCCCGTTTTTTCCCAGGCTCAGCTTCACTGCTCCTTTCCTCACTTCTCTGCCTCCTCCCATCTGAGCAACGGAAGAGGATGGGCAATATGGGTCTGCGGTCAGTCCATAACAGCTCCTCTCTGCTGCACCTTCCTCTCCTCTTCTACTCCAACGTGGGGCCTTCCCACGTTCTGCAGTACTTCAGGATAAACCTGCTCCAGTGTGGACTCTTCAAGGGCTGCAGCTTCCTCGGGGCCATCATCCCTGCCCCGCCGGCGTCTCTCCCGGTGCCGCAGGGGCATCTCCACCGGGCGCCGGGAGCCTCTTTTGCTCTCCTCCCGCTCTGCCCTCGGGGCTCGCAGGGCTGTTTCTCACCCTGTTCCCTTTTCACCGTTTGCCCTTCCTTACCCAGGCTTTACCCGAGGAGCCCGCCTGTGGCTGAGGGGCTCAGCTCTGCCCTGCGGTGGGGCCGTTGCAGCCGCCTGTGTCCGGCACCGGGCAGCATCGACCGCTGCGCAGAGGGGATTCCCGGACAGCGCCTCGTTGCTGCTGGTGCTGACAGCACATGGGCGCCTGCACCCGGTACAAATACAAAAGCAAGAAATAAGATCACATTTATTATTCTGCTTTACAGGAAGCAGGTATCTTGAGAGATAGGTAGAAGAAAGATTCTGGTAACATCTTGGACCTACTGATAAAATCTCCAAACAGAGTTTCTGCATTCAGAATTACAAAGCTGTAGTCATTCCTTTTTTCATTTATAGGTAATATTGTAATTACTATTATTATACTACAGTATTTTCATTGTAAAATAATAAAAGCAATGAAAAGACCACAAGAAAGAGGAGATCAATAAAACAGACTCATAAAATTTGTAAATAAAACAATGGCATGGGGAAAATATCTCTGTTTCAAAACGAAACTGATACAACCATCAACAAAAACAATAGCTATATTAAGAATAACAATATTGCCACCTGCAATCAATATGTAAATGCAATTTCTGTGCCCAATCACAAATAATGTGTTGAGCAGAATGCTTTTGAACCCACATGATTAGTCACAGCATACATAAAGCTGATTATTTCCATTACAGCAGCATTATAAAATGGTAGCATGATACATTCAGGATCCACATTCGTCTCTTAAATCCTGAACCTGACATGCATAAAATCAAACTGAAACTGCAACAAGTCAGACTTTGATATATAAACACCATTAGTGGCAGTCATCTCAAAAGTCATCATATTATAAGCTGTGTGATTCCGACACAAGAATACAATTTGGGGGTTTCTTCTGCTTTTGGGGTTTTTTTATCTTATTTTCTCATATGGTTTCTCATTATCAGCAACCAGTGCACATAGAGGTAAAGCTTTGATCTGTAGACATGAGGCCTAAAAGCTTTCATCAACAATTAAAGAAAAAAACAAAGTGAAAAAAAGTTTAAGAATTATTCCACATCACAGTACTTGGGAATTTCATACAGAAATGTAACATCAGGAAAAGAAACTTCTAGAAAAACTGTGAGATCTGAAGACACTGGAAGCTTAGTAGCTTTGAACAACTCAAATTGTACACTTACAATTAGAAAAGAAAACCCAACAGGATCTGAATTTCCTGAGCAGGTATTTCCTTTACGTCAGTTTTAGCACAAGACCTAAAATATCATGTCATGTCAGCAATACCCACTTCACTTTCTGTTTTAACAAAGGTTTCTGCTCAGGCTTCAGCAAGTGTTACATGTGAGACACACAAAATCATTCTTTATCTGCCTGGCAGTGACAAGCAACCATTCAATCTAACATGTCCAGAGTAGAAATTACAGAGTAGAAAACAATTAGAGGTTTTAGAATATTGTGTTTTGTGTGGGAACTAAAGAAAACCTGCCTAAATCTGAAGGTTACCTGAACATTTCTGTAAACTCACTTCACTCAGACAATTTGGACTGGATGAGCACATACCAGCCAAGAAAACACATTTGATATTCCTTTCCTGATGTCTTTGACAGTACAATCTCATTTTCCCTTATACTAAGACAGTCTGTTGCACTCTGGGATATTAGGGTCTCCTTCAGTTCTGCTTCCATTCCACTCTGGTTTCTGACATAGAATCATAGAATAGTTAGGGTTGGAAAGGACCTTAAGATCATCTAGTTCCAACCCCCCTGCCATGGGCAGGGACACCTCACACTAAACCGTGCCACCCAAGGCCTCATCCAACCTGGCCTTGAACACCGCCAAGGATGGAGCATTCACAACCTCCCTGGGCAACCCATTCCAGTGCCTCACCACCCTCACAGTAAAGAATTTCTTCCTTATATCCAATCTAAACTTCCCCTATTTAAGTTTGAACCCATTACCCCTTGTCCTGTCACTATAGTGTCTAATGAAGAGTCCATCCCCAGCATCCTTAGAGGCCCCCTTCAGATACTGGAAGGCTGCTATGAGGTCTCCACGCAGCCTTCTCTTCTCCAGGTTGAACAGCCCCAACTTTCTCAGCCTGTCTCCATACGGGAGGTGCTCCAGTCCCCTGATCATCCTCGTGGCCCTCCTCTGGACTTGTTCCAACAGTTCCATGTCCTTTTTATGTTGAGGACACCAGAACTGCACACAATACTCCAAGTGAGGTCTCCCGAGAGCAGAGTAGAGGGGCAGGATCACCTTCGACCTGCTGGTCGTCAACTGCTCTGCCCCTGTCCATCAGTTCTGTAGCCCCATCATAGAAGGCCACCAAATTGCTCAGGCAGGATTTCCCCTTAGTGAAGCCATGCTGGCTGTCACCAAGCACCTCCTTGTTTTTCATGTGCCTTAGCATGCCTTCCAGGAGAATCTGCTCCAAGATTTTGCCAGGCACAGAGGTGTTTGCAATTTTACTGTTGTACATATGTTATCTTGACATTCTCTCAAGCAAAGTGCAGCACATGAAGCCTCTAACGATACCATGGCACTGTTACCTTACAACTCCCATACGTAAGTAGTTTCCTCAAACAATGTAAAGGACTGTAAAGCAACAAAACCACAAGAAGGATTTCTTCATTAAACATACTCTGTTAATTTTTTGTTGAAAAGAAGTTTAAGAAAGAGAGGAATATAAGCTTTGGCTTTCAAAGAGAAGAAAAACAGCTGTATTTTTCTCATTCCAAAGAGTTTCATTAAATGGAAGCTACAAACTTTTAACTGAGGATTAAGAAAGTTCATCCATAGTGTTTTTTCAATAGTGTTTTTAATTATAGCAGACTTAAATGCTCTAGTAACATTGGACTGACAATATTTCCAGAATATAATTAATAGACATGAAGTTTATAACAGCTATAAACATAAATAACACTTCATACAGCAGTGCTAGAAGTATTTTCTCTTTTTGGAGAGTTGTCCGGACACCTGCTCAATGAATACCTTTAGAAAACATACATAAAAATGAGATTTGACCATCTGATGTAATTTTCATACCTTCTTCAAAAAAAATCTGTATTATGCCTGGCTTTTGGCTAAAGAAGAGCACAATATTTAACATAAATACTTTTGGGGATAATGGGAGAAACAGGTGTGTTTTGGAGAGCATCTTCATTGCCAGCTGTCATAGGCCAATTAATGTGTTTGTATGTAAATTAATGTTCTTGAACGCATTAGGTCACAGCTGTTCGACAGATATTCAGCTTCTATGCTCCTGAGGTGAAAAAGTAGTTGAGTGTGGCCAGAATTTTTCTGAGTTTTAGTGCATCTGCTTCAGTGTCATTGCATGGGGTTACTTTTTTGACTGATGTATGAACACAAGCTGTTGACCATAGATCCCGGAGACTAGTCTGTCTCCTCACCCCTGCTACAGCTTATAGAAAAAGAAAGAAAGAAAGAAGGAGAATATTGAGAAGAAATTTCAAATCACAGTGTTTTGCTTTGGGTAATAAGATTTATGCAGTAAAATCAATAGACTTCATCCAATAAAATATAAATTCTGTAATGTTAGCTGCTATGTCACAAGAATATAACAGAACAGAACTGCATGTCCAAGCTGCAGAATTTCAGTGTAGCACAAAGAAGTGAAGAGGGTCATCTTGCAATTAGAGCTAGGAAGGTTCTCACTTTTTAAGAGAGAGTGCCTCTACTGAATATAAAACCCCACACAGTCAACCTAGGCAGCCTGTGAATGTATGCATTCACTAGGCTATCAGGCTTGGAGGCAGAGTTCAGCAGTGACTCTGTCTTCTATCATGTCCTCCTGCTGACAGTAAGAGGCAAAATATTTTCTGTGACAATGGCCTGGCAGCTCTGCTTTTAGGACACACAAGGTGGCCATATGACCAGAGCACAGTTATAAGAGTAGGATCTTGGTTACAGTCGTTCTGGTTTTAAGAATCCTACATACGGTGCAAATTGTGCATTTTCCTTTCATCAGGAGGTTAGAATTGTAGACCACCTACACTGAACTCTGACCTAATATATTTTTTAAATCTATCGTGATTTTGTGTATTGGTTATTTTTACTGTGATTAATCCTATGAGTGTGCTGGTTTTGGCTGGGATAGAGTTAATTTTCTTCATAGTAGCTGGTATGGGCTAAGTTTTGGATTTTTTCTGGAAACAGTGTTGATAAAACAGGGATGTTTTAATTATTGCTGAGCAGTGCTTACACTAAGCCAAGGCCTTCTCTGCTTCCCACCCCACCCCACCAGCGAGTAGGCAGGGGGTGCACAGGAAGCTGGGAAGGGACACAGCCGGAACAGCTGACCCCAGCTGACCAGAGGGGTATTCCATACCATATGACCTCATGTTCAGCATATAACACTGGGGAAAGAAGAAGGAAGGGGCATACATTCAGAGTTAATGGCATTTGTCTTTCCAAGTAACTGTTGCATGCAGTGGAGCCCTGCTTTCCAGGAAATGGCTGAACACCTGCCTGCTGATGGGAGGTAATGAGCGAATTACTAGTCTTGCTTTTGCACATGGTTTTTGTTTTATGTTTTTAACTGTCTTTATGTCAACCCACAAGTTTTCTCACTTTTACCCTTCAGATTCTCCCCTGTTCCACCACAGGAGAGTGAGAAAGCAGCTGTGTGGTGCTTAGTTTCCAGCTGAGGTTAAACCATGACATTGAATAAAGGAGCAAAGCCCAACTGTATTAGGCACTATGAAGCAGAAAAAAAGAATCTCCTGTATTTCTTTATTTCCCTAATTGTTTTTTTTTTATTAATGACTATATGATGTAATCAAAATGTACACTGCAGCACCCTGATAGAAAAGGGTATTTAAATATTTTGAAACTTTAGCTCATTCAGAAAGTATAAAGAAGATAAAATCAGAGCTATCTTGATGAATAACAAGTAAACTCACCTGCCTGTATATAACAGGCAAACTCTCTTTGACTACATGTGTTGCTGAATTACATCAATGATGAAACTATTACAGACATATAGACATATTTGTGCTGTCTCATCCTGGAATTACACATGTCCCTTTTGCAGCAATTTTTCTTGTTCTATCACAGTAGCCACCAGAAATTAATGTATATGTAGTGCTACCTCTAACACTACATTACACTTTATTATCACCTACATCACTGATCTGTCCTTGCCCAAGAATTAAATTTTATCCCAGAAATTTGCAATGCATAATCCTCTTGAGGAATTGCCATGATGCATGTATTTCTACAGTTCCAGTATAAGGAACTCTAAATTTCATTCATTTCTCCACTTCTTCTTTTTAAGAACAGAAGCAAATGATGGTGTTGAATCAAGAAGTACAATTCATACTTGTAAACATTTATATTATAACCATGCACGTTTCATGGTCTTAACCAGGTGGTTGTTTTCCACAGTACCTGAATTTCTGCATGGTAAAAGGCTGTGGTTTGAAGAGGCAAGGCTCTCTGTCACTTTGCTGTTCTGTGAGGGCAAGGAAGAACAGCTCTTCTACCTGGAAACTTACCTTCAAAGTAAAATCCCTTTGGGAAAGAGGTTAGCAGAGGACATCCCCTAGTGCCAAAGGAGGCACGCACTTAATTCAGTGGCAAGCATTCAGATGCTGATAATAGGCACAAGGGGGTAGTGAAAAAAAATCATGGTCTAGCAAACCTGCAGCTCCGTTGGGTGGTCACGTCAGAGAGCTTTTCACCTCCCTTTGACCCGTTTCAGATAGAATATCCTATGGTTTGTATTTGAGTTTATTTCCTAGGATACAAATCAGTTACTTTTATCTATCCCTGTCTCATAAAGTTTAACATCATTAGTACTACCATATGTAGAAATCCACGTTACTAGCAATCCTGTAAACTGCCTAATAACTCAAAAATGAATACTGTGCTAGCGTAAAATATTCCAAAGTTAGAAAAGAGTGACAATAGTTCTCACCCTTCTAGTTATTTGTTAAAGGGTCCAAATGTTATTAAAAGTTACCTTCATATATCAGGGCTATTGCAACATTGATTTCAGCTGACTTAAACATCATGAAATTTCTAAAAGAAACTTTTTATTTTATTTATTACCTCTATTTTTAGGTTTTTAATATTATTGTATTCTCAGAAAAAAGAAAGTGCTATAGAAAAATTACTCTGGTAATTAAGTACAAAAGTATCTAAGTCCTTTATGAGTCTGAATTTCCGTTGACTTTGGGGAAGGGACATAGACACTTTTGAAACCACTAACCAAAATTATTTTTCCAGTGTCACACAGGATGTCAGTCACAGAACTAGGGTCTCTGGAGTGTTGGCGCAGTGTCTCAACAACACTTAGCCATCATGACTGTAACAATTATAATTGTAAGCAGATTACATTTCAATTAATTGCAAAAAAAGATTTTGCAAAAGGTCTGAATTGTCATGAAATCTGCAGCATTTTCCCCTGCAAACCGTCAGTTGAGGAAAATGGCATGTTTCTATAGAATTAGAAAGAGGATCTTCCCTCTGAACAGAGCACACTATCATTGACACCTATGTACTTTGGCCAAAACTGTCGAAGAATTTACATAAAGTAAAAAAATAATTAATTAAATTATATCTTATCAGAAGGCTACTGTTTTTTCAGATGTATTAAGGCATTGAAGCACCCATGCTAAGGGAAGCATTCTACCTTTCTCTAACATTTTTCAAAATTCTTATTTTTCTGATGGGTTTCTAAACAGCAATCCAGGTAATGGATGCAGAGATAATGTTGGGTTAAGCAAATGTGATGCAATATTTGAAAGGATAAGTAAAAAAAACAAAACGAAATTAAAACAAATTTAATGTTTCCTTGTAAATTAATGTACTGTGTACAGGACAGAGACAGTAACAATTACCAATTATATAAACATATCTACTTTTCCGTAAATTTTAAAAAGACACATATCAGCTGCAGAAAATTAAATAAAAAAAAAATAATCCAGTTTATAAGTTATTAAGAAATCAAGAAAAAGCTTTTAAATTGTGTCTAGTTTTCTTTACAATGCCATTAGGACATATGTCCTAACTTCTGGCTTTCTAAATTAATTCTGAACCATTGTCTCTAAAGATATGCAGAGAAGAAAGTTCCCTTGTTTTCTGGAATATGACACAGTTAAAGAAAAAATTACTAAAACCAATGTATTCCAATCAGACTTCTTCTGCAGGCTTGAGTACTTCCATGATGGCTTCGAGCCTTGCTCTTCTGCCTTTTTAAAAGCATCATCTCTGCTTCTGATGAACTACCATTCTCAGTTTGCCAACAGAATGCACCCAACTATTTACCATCTAAATGAATTCGTGATTGCTGTGTGAAATTTTCAAGCAAGAAATGCCAGCATATTTTGTACAGGTTCCATCAGACTTAACCCTAGAGAAAGCCTTCTGCTTCTCTCTTTGTATTTTGCCATACAGACCACTTCCAAAAGACCTCTAATTTTCCAGTATACATATTCTCTCCTTTTCCATACAAACCTGCCTTTTAAGTCCACAGAAAGAGTACTGGCATCCTCATAAGCTGGTGAGCACAATGATTAAAATGCCACTGCTCATATTGGGCCTTCTCTGTTTACTGCTTGGGATAATTATTAACACTCTAAAATATCTAGCTACCACTTGATGCTCGTGTAGTAAGAGACTATGCAGCCTTGACTGTCCAAGTAGATCAAGAGCTCACTAAGTTAAGCAAAATCCTCCCTTCCTTTTGTTCAGACTTGTGCTGTTTCATGGCAAAATTTTAAATGTGGTTATTATTACACAACAATAACATGTTTCCATGTATATCCTCCCTACTCCCCCAAGGAAGAACTGGTAGAAGACTCTTGAAATTAGGTGAACCTTTCCTATCAACAATGCCTTACACAGGTTTTTTGTTGCTTTTATTTTTTTTTAAGGTTCTTAAATGATGTTTTGCGGTTAGCATCTTTTATGTAAAAGATAGGTGTAAAAACCTAACTGCGTCTTAATTAAATATAGCTACTTTACAGATTATGATCTACACTTTATTGTTGGAGCAATTTAAAATTTATTTTACTTTAAAATTTACTGTTAAGAATATTATTAAGTATAAACTTGTACCATTATTTGAATACTTCTGGGCCGAAAACAAACAGAACAATGCAAAGAAGGAAAATAAAAATAGAGAAATGGGGCAAGTGGAGGGGATGGACACATAAAAATTAACAGTGACATTTTAAGTATTACCTGTCGCATCCAAATTAGTGCCTGTTACCTAAGCAGGGATGTTCACAAAGCAGCCCCTCCTGCAATGAAATTAGATAAGATAGTGCTTGCTGGCCTTAAAAAGTCAATATTGTCATAATTATTAGATCAGTTATTTATATTATATTCACATTCCAGCAGCTAGTTTTTGTTGATGGAAACAGGAGACTAATTAAGAGCTGGGAAAAAATAGTATGTAGAACACATAGTTTTCACATGGACATTCTTAAAGGATTTGTGCTAAACTGAAAAGTTAAACTAATGCAGTGAACAAAGCAAATCAGCAGTTTTGTATTGCAGTGTTTTGCAAAACTACCAGGCATGACTTGTAGGGGCAGCTGAACTAAAAACTCCTTAGGTGGAACAATAGACCCAACAAATTGGCATAAATGCATGACCTTTGCTGGCTGCCTCTGGCCTCAGAGTCTTAAGGCCTCCCAAATCCTGTTGATTTTTCATGTTTATTCCTGCTAATAGATTTGTGTGATGTTTATTAAACAAATAATGTTTATTCCTTCTTTTCCAATCTGCTTTCAGTGTGTTAAAAATGGAAAAAGAATGTTCTATCAGTCTTGTTTTTATTATGAAACCAACATCAAAAGCATTTTACAAGTTTTTGCCTGGCTTGCATTCTTGCTCAACTTGCATAAACTCTGAAAAAGGATGAACATATATTTCAGAATCTGGCTTCCAATGTAGGATTATTTTGTTGAAGTTACTTCAAACGGGTAAACTATTACATAATTCTACTAAACGTGAAAATAAATCTATATCCTTTTAAGAAAGTAATTTTTAAAGTGATAAAATAATAAGTCCAGAGATTGCTCTGAAACAGTCATGTTTGCATCATTGTACAAAAAGCTTGTCTTGCCAGCTCTGGAAGAAGTTATCCTGGGTCATACTTTGCCTTGGAATTTTGTGTTTGGTAAAATATTCCTTTATGTAATCATGTACAATTATTTATTATCTTGTAAAAGAGAAGCCTTGCTCATAACACATGTATTTTTATTTCTAATCATTGCACACCAAACACAATTCACTTTCAACCTAAGGTTCATATTTTTCAACATAAGGTTGAAATTTTTTTGGTTGATGATATAAAGTGTGTGCTAGATTCATCAGTCCTATCACATAGATTCAGAAGCAGTACAGTAGAAGATGACATTTAAACACACATGGTTAAGAGCAAAGTTGGATTCACAGCTAACACTGTAATGTGATGCTGTATAAAGTGAAAAAGAAAAACAAAATCAAAACATAACCAATTGAAAATAACCTTCTATTTAAAAAAACTCTTAGCTTCCAAGAACATTTAAGCTAGGTGTCGTGGTTTAAGCCCAGGCCATAAATCAGAACCATGCAGTCTACTCCCCCCCACCACCCTTTCTTCCCTCCGCTTCTGGAGGGACGGGGAGGAGAATCGAAAGAATGCAACTCCCATGGGTTGAGATAAGAACAGTTTAATAACTAAGGTATAACACAAACCACTACTGCTACCACTAATAGTAATAATGATAAAGGAAATAACAAGGAAGAGAATACAATTGCTCACCAACCGGTACCTCGCCCCCACCCCGCCATGATCCAGCCCTTCTGGGGACCCCCAGTTACATCCCTGGGCATGACGTGCTGTGGTATGGAATACCTCTTTGGCTAGTTTGGGTCAGGTGTCCTGTCCCTGCTTCCTCCTGGCTTCTCCTCCTCCCTGGCAGAGCATGAGACTCACAAAGTCCTTGGTCAGGGTAAACATTCTGACCAGCAACTGAAAACATTGGTTTTATCAGTATTATTCCCAGGCCGAAAGTCAAAACCACAGCACTGCACCAGCTACTAAGAAGGAATAAAACTGACTGCTGCTGCTGAACCCAGGACACTAGGTTCATCAAAACTTTCCAGTAGTGGCCTGTAATTACTTTTGCATTTATCTATTTTTTTAATTCTTGTACATTGCCCCTTCAAACTAAAAACCTGTAAAAAAGGAATTTTATTTGAACCAATCCATACCTGGAAATATTTTATTTTTCAGTGACCTGATACTTTTTGGCATTCTCAGATAGTAAATGCAGGGGTACAGATATGTAAGCTACCATCTTCTGAATGGAAAAACTACATACACGGACACAATGAACAGAGAAACGGAAAAATATGAGAAACTTCCTGCTCAGAGCAAATTTTACTTTATCACACTGAAATATGCTGAAAGAATACAGGATTGAAATTGTAGGACAAGTGCCAGTCAAATTAAGGTACAACAGGAAATAGGTATAAAATTATATTATTTAAATGCTTACTTAAGCACACAGGCACAGTTTTTAGGTGAACTGCTTGGGGCAGGGTCTTGTAGGCATAAACAGAAGTTCTACATAAGCAGAACTGCTTTCAGATCAGCTCTGGCAGAGTAGCTGTCGCACCAGATGAACCAGACAGGAGGGAGGGAAGGGGGTTATTAGCTTTCCCACTTAAGGGTCCCAAACACTAGACTGAACCAAGTGACAAAATAGTGATGGCACTGCTGTCTGGTTTGTATATATCAGAGGTCTACAAAGATAGGCTTATTTTTACCACCCAGACAGAAATCAGGGAGCACGGAAGCAGAAGATGCTACTGCTGGATTAAGACCAATTCTTTTCTTCAAAACTTTCCCTGACTCACTTTTACCCCCTTTTGTTTCTCCATCTCTCTGATATCAGGACAACCCAATCTGCACCCTTCCTATTTGTGATAGTGACAATTCAATTTTTCTTTTAGTGCAGAGAGTCTTGAGACAGATCTGGCTATATACTGGCTTAACTCCCTCCTTGGAACAGGTGGGCAACAAAAGATGAGATTGAATCTGGCTCCAGAATAAATTGATTCAGCTGGGAGAAAGAGCTAGATCACTTGGCTTAAAATAATTAGTAATAGGCTCACTCCTGTCCACTGATATTAGGAAAATTTTTGTTTATGTCATTGGGCACTGGGTTGACCCCTAATAGTACTGTCCTGGGTTTAGCTGTAACAGTTACTTTCTCCTTCTTAGTCAACCTGATGTGCCCCAGCTCCCTGGGGCTTATCATATTGATGCCAGCCTTAGCAGTTGAGTTTCCTGCATTTGGGGAAATCGCAAGAGGTCAGCACACCCGGAGTGCAGGGGATAAGCCTTGCCCTGGGAAAACCACCTGCCTGATGATGGTGTCTCCCCTGCCAGGTAAGTAACCCTGGCTTAAACCATGACAGGTACTTAGCCGAAAAGATTATTTATCTCTGAGTTACATGCCTTGCCTTGGCTTGTGCCTTATATAAAAAAGTCCGGGCACCATCTGCTTATGAAGACCTAGGTAGAAATGCAACATAGTGTTTTATGGGTCTATGTTTGTACCATCTCTATTTTGTGAGGCCCCCTGTCCACACAAAGAAAGAAAAATGAGCCTAATTTCAAAAAAAGGGAAGGCAGAAAGTGACAGAAGCACTTTCTTATTGCAAAGCAATGGATTTATGAGTGACTCAAATCCATTTCTGATGATCTTTAATTTTTGTTATTTTTTCTTCAGTCACCAGGCACCTCACATCCTTCTGCCCATACAAAATATCAATGTCTGTTTCCTTGAGTGTCCATTGATCATGTGAATGATAACCATTCATCTGCCTCTGCATGCATTCACAGCTGCAATTGTAATGCAGCAATCATCTGTGTGGAGCCAATTACTGTAATATGCTACTCAAGAAAGCTGATAATGGAACATTATTTATTTATTTTGAGCAGGAAATTTTAGTTTAAGTATCAAAAGAAAGATGCCATCATTAATATTAACCAGGGGCATTTTTAGTTTATTAATTTTTTCAATGATATTTGCTAATTCTAATTAGCTAACTGTTTTTATCATCATAATTTTTAAGGATTTCTATTAGTTCAGGGAGGGAATTTAATTAGAATATGACATTATTTGATACTGCAGGGAGAATTTGGATTCAGTAGGTAAAATTAAATAACGTAACCTTAGCCTTTGAAATGTTTTTCAAATTATTTAATTAGCCAATTACAGTTTATTTAAGCTGTACACATTATTTACGTTGAGATACAATTCCCAGTGTAGTTTTATTCAGCTGACAGTTTTTTTGGTTTGCCCAGGCAGTATTTGGACTTGTTGACTTCGGCAATCTTTATTATTATTAAAGAGGCTTGCTTGAATAACAGATCCTACATTTCCATTGGTATTGTGTATATCCCTGTACTCAAGCTTAAATTCTCATAAGCATTTTTACTATGTTGCAGTAAAACATCTGTTGTCTAGCTAACTTTTTTATTTCAGTCTGTCCTTAAGAGAAACTTCCAGGATGCCATATATATTATAACAGAAAAAATAAATAAAAATAATGTTTGAGATCTGCAGTTCTGCTTCTGTGGGTAAATTAGTCTGCTGCAAAGAGATTTAATTCCTCTCCGGTCCCCCTAAAATAACCCCAACCTTAACCATGAAAACAAGTTAGTATTTTTCCTAAAGCATTCAAATGTAGCTCAGTTTAAGTATCAAAAGCCAAGTGAAGAGGCAGACTCACAAAGAAAGGCAAAAATCTTTCCCTGCTTTATATAGCTGACAAGAGGGTATGATCTTTTACCCTCAACACGCTTGAGATTGCACAGGGGAGCAAGAGTCCTTATTATACTTTTCTGTCCTGAAGGGTGTATGCATGTAATGCCTATACATCCTTGTATAGGGAATGTTATATTACTTTCCAGTTTTCTTAAGAATCACACTTAAGCTAGGTTACAGTATTCCTGCAATTAAAAATGTGGTGTCTGTCAAGTAATGAAAGCAAAAACCATGCCCTGTCATAGTAGCCTGAGACCTTTTTCTATGGTCAAATGAGCATAATAACAGGCCACTGCTAGAGAAGACAAGTAGCTCACTCTCTACTCACAAATTACTCTCTTTATGAAGGCTAATGCTAAAGGTGGGCCATGGGAACAGCCAGCTATAATTCACCTCAACCTGCAGCGAAGAGCTACATCCTAAGGGTGCCGTTTCATGTTATTTACAGCTCAGCCTAACTTGCAGTTTGGTGATAACCAAAAAGGGTGATCCTATAGCCATCTCTGCCTTCAAATTAACAAGGCTACGTGTTCTTTCCTTTACTTGAAAAGTATTTACTATGAAGAAATTTCAAGAGGCTATATAAACTTTTCTTCTGAAGTGGCAACGGGTGCAGATAAAAGAGAGGTAAAGAAATTAATGAAAATAGGAACTGTGTTCATCAGATCTGGAAAGAACATAAGAAAACTTAAAATAAGAGAAAAAAACTATGTCGTCTTTATCAGAAGTGTGCCAAGAAAGAAAACCAAGAAATTTGTAAGAAGATTTGTGTTTCAGTTGGGGTTCTGAAGAACTTTCAATCCATATTCATTAAAGAGAAGTAAGCTATAATTATAACTTGCCCTTCATTGGGAAAATAAAAATAAAAAGGAAAAGAAAAAGAAAGAAAAAAGAAAAAAAAGAAAAAAAAAAAAGAAAAAGAGGGACAGAGATGCAAGGTGTATAAATTATAAAGAAAACTCCAGGTCAGAGCTCACACTGAGCCAAGATACCTCATTATTTAAAGGTATGACGTAATAATGAGATCATTCTCATATTTTTGTCCTTTGAACAAAATTAGTCCTTACTGGTGTACTTTCTCAGGCTGCTAAATTTTGGTGAAAGAAAGAAATTACTATAACCTTGCTGTCTGTGGCACACAACATAACAGCTGCTAATCCTCCTCCTCCTTCACTGAAGCATGCCATAAAAAAATATGGTGCAGAATGTTAATAACAACACAAAGTCTAGAGTTTTATTGGCAAGTTTCTTAAAGCATTCCAGTTCTGTGAATATTTCATATTGTCAATTATCTAGGTAAAACAGAAAGAAACATTTTCTTGCATACTTTGCAGTCACAATATGCTGTTGTATTAACTTGTAGTGATATTTGCATTGACCTATATTGGCATCCCATATACAATGCAGCCATCTTACTCTCCCTGTACATGTTAACAGCTCAGGAAAGTAATGACATACAGCTGGAGCTGTACTTTTGGTGCTTCACTGACGTAAATGGCAGGATTATGTGTCTGACGCTCCTCAGGATCACAGTAGGATTTCAAAATATTTTTTTTCTTTTTTTCTAACTTTTTACAGAAATAAACAAGAAAAACAGTGAGGATCTGAGCTTAGTGATTATTCTCTAATGTGCTCTTTATCACAAAGATCTGAAGTAAAGTGACAGGGTTTTCCCAGATAAAGTGTTACAGAGTGCTCTATCCTTGGAATTGTGCTTAAGCCTTCAATCATACTGACAACAAAGCTTTTTCCCTTATGAATTTCACAAAATGGGGGCATGTATCTTTCATGAAGAGAGGTGCAGAGGTACCTATTGTGGGGCTGTGTAATCAATAAACTGGTTTGCCACAGCAAGGCATACTAGTTACATTTTGGGAAGTAGGTTGTGGGACTTCAGTGATCCCTTTTCTGAAGGAAATCAAAACAACAAAGTTCTACAACAACAACAAAAAAGAAATAGATTAACTTGGTTGGTTATATGAAGAATGCCAACTACACGTAAATAGACATGCACAAAACATGTGCAGTATGTCATATCTCATCTTCAACTCTACTGCATAACTCTTCACAGCTGGTGGCAATAAGACAAAGTAAAGCAGCCTTTCAGGTAAAATGTAAGTTTGAGTTCTGTGTAATGGAGTAAGTTGCTAACACAGGAAAATAGATGAATTGCCTGCAGATTGGCTTATGTTCTTCAAAGGGCATTGATTGACTTACAACAAGCAATTGAGAATTTCCTTCTTTTGTTCAACGTACATAAAAGAACTCTGGGAAAGGCCATCATAAAAGGTAGCAACACTAATAAGCAAGTTCCCCTACGTACGTAAATGCAAGAGCTCAGGTTTTGTGTGTACTAATGACTTCTGTTTTATTTTACTGATTTTTTTAAAAGTAAAATGAACATGTATAAACCCACCGTGAAAGGGAAATGTAGAAGAAATCTGCATTATACATTATGAATAACTGCAGCTTGGAGGGGTTAATGATTTAGAACTAGCTCTAATAGTCTGTATAAATGACTACATAGAGAAGGAATTCTTCATGATTTGTAAGAAATTAGATATGCAGTCAAATGAATTGTACATTAATTTAAACATCTGCCTTTGACATACTTCTGAGATCAATGTTCTGTTTATTTGCCTTTCTATACAACAGTCTTTGCAAAGCAACAATCATAGAATAGTTAGGGTTAGAAATGACCTTAAGACCATGTAGTTCCAACCCCCATGCCATGGGCAGGGACACCCCACACTAAACTATGTCACTGAAGGCTCTGTACAACTCTGCCTTGAGCACCAAACTTAGGTGAAATTATTTCAAGCAGAAATCTTTTGCCACTAGAGCTCCGTAAAACCTCTTAACAACATAACTTGCTTTATGAAAATTCTGCATTAAAAAAATCTACAACATTTGGGGTAATATACCCTATACAGGAAATAACTTCATGAACTGATCTCTTATTTATGGCCGTGTGGACTTTGCTTCTTATTTGCAATTCTGTAGGATCATTATGGCAATGACAGCACTATCTGAGAACAGTAGTTCTACAGAATATCAGGTTAGTCCATTTGCATCTCAAATTTTGATCCTAGAACTTCAGTACAGGAAGATAAGAGCAGCACCCTCCCACATACAGCACAGATAGCATCCAGCAGCACAGGTAACCCCCACTCTTTTCTCTATGCTTTCCATGAAAAAGCTAACTCCTTCCCAACTTCTCTCCTGTCTCTTGAAGATGAGAATTGCTTTGGTTTCTATTTTTACAAGCTTTTATAAGCTACATTTTCCCAGTATGCAGGAAAGCAGAGCAGACAGTAGGCTTTCAGTGCAAGACTGGATTTTGTGTTACAATTAAAAATACAGGAATCACCATTTTCTCTAGCTTCAGTGATTATTAAGAAAAAGCTATAACAACATTAAGGACCCAAAGAAATATTGATATTATTAAAATTCTAGGAAATCCTTAATGACTTATTTTACCTTGAGATTGCAAGTATATTTAAACAACAGTTTAATATGTCTGTTAGAAGGCCAAATTCTGGCCTGGTGTGCATTTTGAAATAAAATTATTAAATCTCTGAGTTATTTGAGTAGGTTTATATGAGGCATAGTTAAAGACAGAATTTATGATATTTATAGTTACCCCCAAAGTCACATTGCTGCCTCAAAGTTTAACTTCAGTTGCTGGATTTAGCAGAAATTATCTGGAGGTGTGAGAATACACGTGTGTATGCCAAGACACTGGAGAAACCAGAAACTAGGAAAGGAATACACTATATGAAACAGTTATTTTCATGAATTTTCTAATTTGTGAATATGAAAGCCTTCTGTGGGGTTACCTATCCCTTAGGAGTCATGTGCTGGAAAATGGACACCGACAGAACAAGTTACACTGGGCACTGGTGTTGCTGCCTGCCAGTGCGCCTGCATGAGGTCCTAGGTTGCTGGCTCTGCTGCGAGCTACTCAGGAAGTCCATTGCCCTGGAAGCCTGAGGCCTTGGTTGTTTCCCTCCCTCTCTCCCTGTTTTGCAGTTTCTCAGTTGTCTATGTTTCCAGAGATTATGAGAAACCGTGGCTCCTGGGAAGAAGCGATACAGCATGATTAATTCTCCTTCACAAAGAATTACAGCATTTGGAAGTTTTGTTGTAAAGTGGAGTAGAATCAATTTGTTATATCTCATACATGCCAGTAAATATTTCACCTTTTCAATCTGGAACAGAAACACATGCTGTAAAAATACACAGCCACAAATGAAATGTCTTTTTATGTGAATGTACCCAAGTCCTTAAGACTGTTTTTCTGTTACTTGCTATGCATAAATACCCTGCTAAAGTTAATAAGAACAAATGTGTTATATTACACATACATTTTTTGTTTTGTTATGGAAAAAGTAAAGGTAAAGATTGGCTATGGACTTGTCGTGGTTTAAGCCCAAGCTGTAAATCAGAACCACGCAGTCTACTGCCCCCCCCCCCCTTTCTTCCCTCTGCTTCTGGAGGGACGGGGAGGAGAATCAAAAGAATGCAGCTCCCACGGGTTGAGATAAAGACAGTCCAGTAACTAAGGTATAACACAAATCACTACTGCTGCCACCAATAATAACAACGACAAGAGAAATAACAAGGGAAGAGAATACGATACCGCCCGCCGGAAAAGACAGCCCGACCGACCAGGGGACGTGCCCTTCCGGGTAGCTCCCAGTTACATCCCCTGGCATGACGTGCTGTGGTATGGAATACCTCCTTGGCCAGTCTGGGTCAGGTGTCCTGTCCCTGCTTCCTCCCGGCCCCTCCTCCTCCCTGGCAGAGCATGAGACTCACAAAGTCCTTGGTCAGTCTAAACATCGGTGTTATCAGCTTTTGTTCCCAGGCCAAAAGTCAAAAACACAGTGCTGCAACAGCTACTAAGAAGAAGAAAAACTGACTGCTACTGCTGAACCCAGGACAGTATCCACCCCTTGTTCCATACCATTCACGTCATGCTCAGATCCCACATTTTCCATATACCCTCACTCTCATCTCGGTGCACTGTTAGCTTAGTGCACGGACCAATTCCTATAAAGCTACTGAGTCCATTCGGTTCATGATGTTGGGCTCCATCTCTTGGAACAGTCTTTCAGGGCAGAAGAAGCTGTGTGCAGTGTTGGATCATTGCCTGCTGATGCTGATCATTCCTTTACTGTAGAACTCGTCCGGTTCTATCAAAGTTCATTCTCTGTTGGGATGATGGTCGGAGGGAAGTCAGAGCCAGTCGCTGGTGCCCTGCAGACTTCTAGTTGATGGGCTATAGCAGGCAACAGCGTACAATTGAGTTCATTGTTTGTTTTCCCCTAAAATCAAATCCCCTTGAGGTACGCATCGGACTTCCCCATCTTCCCGCATTACCCACCAAGTATATCCAGGTCCCTGAGCAAAAGCAATCCCACGAGGGGGTTTGCCTTTACCTGAAGCAGGAATAACCCAGACTGTCTCCCCCAGCAAATTCTTCATGTGCACCACAGGAACTTTGTCCCCGTCTACAATATGTAAAAGTTCTGACTGGGCTGGGCCAGCCCTGTTGACAAATCCTCTGGTGTTGACCAACCAGGTGGCCTTTGGTAAGTGTGTATCCCAATGCTTGAAAGTTCCCCCACCCATTGCTCTCAGTGTAGTTTTTAACAGCCCATTATACCGTTCGATTTTCCCAGAGGCTGGTGCATGGTAGGGGATGTGATATACCCACTCAATGCCATGCTCTTTGGCCCAAGTGTCTATAAGGTTATTCCGGAAATGAGTCCCATTGTCTGATTCAATTCTTTCTGGGGTGCCATGTCGCCACAAAATCTGGTTCTCAAGGCCCAGGATAGTGTTCCTGGCAGTGGCATGGGGCACAGCGTATGTTTCCAGCCATCCGGTGGTTGCTTCCACCATGGTATGCACATGGCGCTTGCCTTGGCAGGTTGGTGGGGGTGTGATATAATCAATCTGCCAGGCCTCCCCATATTTATACTTCAGCCATCGTCCTCCATACCGAAGAGGCTTTAACCGTTTGGCTTGTTTAATTGCAGCACATGTTTCACACTCATGAATAACCTGGGCAATAGTGTCCATTGTTAAGTCCACCCCTCGATCACGGGCCCATCTGTATGTTGCATCTCTGCCCTGATGGCCTGAAGTGTCATGGGCCCACTGGGCCAAAAATAATTCACCTTTATGTTGCCAATCTAAGTCCATCTGAGCCACTTCAATCTTAGCAGCTTTATCCACTTGTTGGTTGTTCTGGTGTTCCTCAGTGGCCCGACTCTTGGGTACATGGGCGTCTACATGGCGTACCTTCACCACCAGGTTCTGCACCCGGGCAGCGATATCTTGCCACAGTGCAGCAGCCCAGATGGGTTTACCTCTGCGTTGCCAGTTGCTCTGCTTCCATTGCTGCAACCACCCCCACAGGGCATTTGCCACCATCCATGAGTCAGTATAGAGATAAAGTACTGGCCACTTTTCTCGTTCAGCAATGTCCAGGGCCAGCTGGATGGCTTTCACCTCGGCAAACTGACTCGATTCACCCTCTCCTTCAGCAGTTTCTGCAACTTGTCGTTGAGGACTCCATACGGCTGCCTTCCATCTCCGATGCTTTCCCACAATACGGCAGGACCCATCAGTAAACAAGGCATACTGCTTTTCATTTTCTGATAGTTTATTATATGGTGGGGTCTCTTCAGCACGCATCACCTCCTCCTCTGGTGACATTCCAAAATCTTTACCCTCTGGCCAGTCCATGATGACTTCTAGAATGCCTGGACGACTGGGATTTCCTGTTCGAGCTCGTTGTGTAATTAGTGCAGCCCATTTACTCCATGTCGCATCGGTTGCATGATGTGTAGAGGAGACCCTGCCTTTGAACATCCAGCCCAGCACGGGCAACCTGGGTGCCAGGAGGAGCTGTGCTTCAGTGCCAATCACCTCCGAAGCAGCTCGAACCCCTTCATAGGCTGCCAGTATCTCTTTCTCAGTTGGGGCCTCAGATCCTTTGTATCCCCGACTCCAAAAGCCGAGGGGTCGACCTCGAGTCTCCCCTGGAGCTTTCTGCCAGAGGCTCCAGGTAGGACCATTCTCCCCGGCTGCGGTGTACAGTACATTTTTTACATCTGGCCCATTCCGGACTGGTCCAAGGGCTACTGCATGAACTATCTCACGTTTAATTTGCTCAAAGGCTTGTTGTTGCTCAGGGCCCCATTTAAAATCATTCTTCTTCCGGGTTACATGATAGAGAGGGCTTACAATCGAACTGTAATTTGGGATGTGCATTCTCCAGAACCCCACAGCACCCAAGAAAGCTTGTGTTTCTTTCTTATTAGTTGGTGGAGACATTGCTATTATTTTGTTGATCACATCTCTAGGGATCTGGCGACGTCCATCTTGCCATTTTATTCCCAAAAATTGAATCTCCTGTGCAGGTCCCTTGACCTTACTCCGTTTTATGGCAAAACCAGCTTTCAGCAGGGTTTGGATTATTTTCCTCCCTTTCTCAAAGACTTCTTCCGCTGTATCACCCCACACAATAATGTCATCAATGTACTGCAGGTGTTCTGGAGCTTGCCCCTGTTCCAGTGCATTCTGGATCAGTCCATGGCAAATGGTAGGGCTGTGTTTCCACCCCTGGGGCAGTCGGTTCCAAGTGTACTGGACGCCCCTCCAAGTAAAAGCAAACTGTGGCCTGCACTCTGCTGCCAAAGGAATTGAGAAGAATGCATTGGCAATATCAGTCGTGGCATACCACTTGGCTGCCTTTGACTCCAGTTCATACTGAAGTTCTAGCATGTCCGGTACAGCAGCACTCAATGGTGGTGTGACTTCATTCAGGCCACGATAGTCTACTGTTAGTCTCCACTCTCCATTAGACTTTCGCACTGGCCATATGGGGCTATTAAAGGGTGAGCGGGTCCTGCTGATCACTCCCTGACTCTCCAGACTACGGATCAGCTTATGGATGGGAATCAAGGAGTCTCGGTTGGTGCGATATTGCCGCCGGTGCACTGTTGCGGTCGCGATTGGCACTTGTTGTTCTTCGACCTTCAGCAACCCCACAACAGAAGGATCCTCTGAGAGACCAGGCAAGGTGGACAGCTGCTCATTTTCCTCAGTCTCCAAAGCAGCAATACCAAAAGCCCATCGGTACCCTTTTGGGTCTTTGAAGTACCCTCTCCTGAGGTAATCTATGCCGAGGATGCATGGAGCCTCTGGACCAGTCACAATGGGGTGCTTTTGCCATTTCCTTCCAGTCAGGCTGATCTCAGCCTCCAGTACAGTCAACTCTTGGGATCCTCCTGTCACTCCAGAGATATAGATGGGTTCCACTCCTTGACAGCTTGATGGCATCAGGGTACACTGTGCACCGGTTTCTATGAGAGCTTTATACTTCTGTGGGACTGATGTGCCAGGCCATCTGACCCACACAGTCCAGTAAATCCGATTGTCCCCTACCTCCACCTGGCTGGAGGCAGGGTCCCTCTAACAGTCATCACAACGTTGGACACCTAAGTTGTGTTGAAAGGGATTATTCTTCATTATCACAGGAGCTGGAGTAAAATCAGCTCTTCCGCTCCATCTGGGAACCTGCTCACCAGAGACTGAAGCCGCAGCTCTCATGGGATGATTAGTCTTGACCCTTGTTCCTATTTTCAATTCATGCACCCGTTCCTCCAAAGCTGAAGTAGGTTTTCCATCCCACTTCGTCATGTCTTCTCCATGATCCCGCAGGTAAAACCATAGGGTGGCCCGTGGTGTTTGCCTTCTATATCTTCTGTCTCGAACAATAGGACGTCTTTTGTTAACAGCTGAGACGTGTGTTGGTACACGTGAGGAGCTGGATAAATCAGATAGATCGTCCCTCAATTGTTTGACATCCTGGGACAGTTTTTCCACAGCTGAGATGATGGAAGGGGTGAGATTGTCTTCGAACTCTCGGAGTTTGTGAATCATTTCATCCACTGTTGGTGTTACTATGTCACCCCAGGTTACTGTTGCCAATGAATGGGCATATGATGACGGTGCATTCCGTGTAAGTTTTCGCCACATGGGTCATGTACATTCGACTTCATCTGGGTCTATGGGTATATCTCCGTTATTCGGTTTGGTGTGATAGATCATCTCTACGATGGCTGATTCCCTCAGAGACTGGATGCCTTTGTCTAAAGTAGTCCACTTGGCCGAACGACTCGTAACATCGTCCTTGTATGGAAACCTTTCTTTCACAGCTGCCAAGAGCCGCCTCCAAAGACTGAGGGACTTTTTCTCTCTTGCAATTGCTTTGTCAATTCCCCCTTCTCTAGCAAGTGATCCCAGCTGCTTGGCTTCCATACCTCCTAGTTGGTGACCATCAGCCCCATTGTCCCAGCATCGTAGCAACCAGGTGATGATGTGCTCCCCTGGTTGACGGGTAAAATCTTTTCGCATATTCCGTAGCTCGGTTGAGGTCCGAGGTCGAGAAGTCACCTCCTCTTCTTCTTCTTCGTCATAGGATGATGACTCCTGATCAGATGGTGGCCCGGGTGGTGAATACATTGTTTCTTCATCTTGCTTCACCCTTCTTGCCTCTTTTTTGCTTTTTCTCTTGCGTACGGGGGCAATCGATATTGGTACGAATTGGTCCTCTGGTTTAGCTGCAGTCATTATCACTGTGCTTTGAGTAGCAACTGTACTTGTCGCTGGGGGTGGTGTAGCTGCTGTGGTTGGGGCTGGGGTAGCTTCGCTGTCTGTTGCAGTTGAAGTTTGAGTAGCGGCTGTACTTGTCGCTAGGGGTGGTGTAGCTGCTGTGCTCGGAGCTGGAGTAGCTGCGCTGTCTGTTGCTTCACCCTCAGATCCAGGGACATTTTTTTCCTTTTCAAGGTGCTGGATAGTGTTGAACAAGGCCCGGTAAGCATAGGCCAAGCCCCAGCACGTTGACATGATTTGTCCCTCTCTGGTATGACCAGGATGACAACACGCCTCATTTAAGTGTTTTACTAATTCTTCTGGATTTTGCAGTTGTTCGGTGGTGAAATTCCAAAACACTGGAGGGGCCCACTGACCTAGATACTTGCCCATACTATCCCACACACCCTGCCACTCATGGCTGTCCAACCTCGGGGAAAATCTCTCGGTCCCCCTATTTTGTCGTCTAACCCCAGACAAGGCCCAAACCCGACTCTGCTTAACTCTTGAGATCAGACGTAATGATTGTGGACAAAACACACTCTGTATGCGTGCCAACATGGTGACCCCCATCACAATCAGCAAACAGGTCTCAACAATATTAAAAGGCCACTCAAAAACTTCAAAACTCTCAAACGATGCTGTAAACGGTCTGGGAGGGGCACTGGGAGGGTAAAAGAATGTCTCCTTCATAGGTTGACCACCCAGGAAGGAGAAAAAAGATGTATAGTTGCTAAGCATTTGTATTATATACCTCCCAAAGTATAAAGGTGGTGACCACACTGGGAACATAAGCCAGACCAGTTTCATGATCAATTTTTCTATTGTATTACAAGTCATTACCATAAAATACAATGAGACAATAACCTTAGCCCAAGCCCCACACTTGAAAAACACTAACACAGCAAATACCGGCTCTAAGTAACCTACGGCATATTGAGATTGTGAGATCAAAAACAACGACTTTGAGAGCCAATAAATCAGCATTGTGACAAGTGACTATTAATCCAAAACACTGAATGCTTATCACAAATATGATTAGACACACTCCGGTCAGATCTGTCGTTATCTCAACCCTTCGTACCCCACGTTGGGCGCCAAAATAGAACTGTCGTGGTTTAAGCCCAAGCTGTAAATCAGAACCACGCAGTCTACTGCCCTCCCCCCCCCCTTCTTCCCTCCACTTCTGGAGGGACGGGGAGGAGAATCAAAAGAATGCAGCTCCCACGGGTTGAGATAAAGACAGTCCAGTAACTAAGGTATAACACAAATCACCACTGCCGCCACCAACAATAACAACGACAAGAGAAATAACAAGGGAAGAGAATACGATACCGCCCGCCGGAAAAGACAGCCCGACCGACCAGGGGACGTGCCCTTCCGGGTAGCTCCCAGTTACATCCCTGGGCATGACGTGCTGTGGTATGGAATACCTCCTTGGCCAGTCTGGGTCAGGTGTCCTGTCCCTGCTTCCTCCCGGCCCCTCCTCCTCCCTGGCAGAGCATGAGACTCACAAAGTCCTTGGTCAGTCTAAACATCAGTGTTATCAGCTTTTGTTCCCAGGCCAAAAGTCAAAAACACAGTGCTGCAACAGCTACTAAGAAGGAGAAAAACTGACTGCTACTGCTGAACCCAGGACAGGACTCCATATTATGATCTGGAATTGGATGTACTTGAACAATTTATGTTTTGTTATGAGTAGTTTTCTTTATTCTCAAGTGCTAAGCATGCATACTTAACAGGCAAACATCAAAAAAAGAGAATTACTTTTCTCACTTTACTATCCCTACATATATGTATGCACACAGACATGGTATTTGCACTCTAATTCTTCCCCTTTATGAGCATTTTAAAGCTTCAATTTTGAAAACAAAAAGGAATCAAATTTGGTTTTGTGCAAAACACATATCAGTCCTATTGCAGTCCAGTCAAATCCCCCCCTTTCCAAGTGTCTAACATGCTGTCAAGTTTATAACTGAATTGAAAGTAATCTCTATTTCCATTAGAACGAGAAGACAGGCAAACAAGCTGCTTATACAACAGCCATGTAACGGGTTGTTTGCTATTTCTGTTCTATTACATCATTAGCACACTGGTTCTGCTTCTTGGAGGAGCCAGAATTCACATTAACAATTCTATTATTTCATATATAATTTCAATAGCACTGTGGACAGTAATGTCAGAGAAAGAAATCCTTTTATGGATTGTCAACACTTTGACCCTAAAAGAAAAAAAAACCTCTAAAATCAGATTTAAATTTCTATTCTGTGTTTCTACAAACAGTAAAATGGTTTCCAGTATAGCTAGTAAGACTGAACATACTCTAAGCTCAGAATAAGGTCCCTGGTTAGGAAGTAGGAGTTGTTTCAACGTAATGTTATCTCTGCATGTTAATTTATTTAATTATAATGATTTATACTTGATACTGCCTTTGTCTCACATTGATGGTTACAAAGACATTATTCACTATCAGACACTATGCTTTTTGTCCAATTTTCTAAATGTCACTACTAAGAAAAACTATGCAAAACATTTTAATTAATACTGAACATGATCAAAGTGAAGAGAAAAATTGCACTGCTTCAGAAAAGAAATACAATAAATGAATCCCTTCATGTTCCCATTTGTAGTATACCAATGAACTATAGAGGTTATTCAGAAAGGGTGATTTCCATTTTTATCGTTTAGAATGTATCTACTTTTATAACACTTTAGATGATTTTCTCTTTTTTATGCTCTAAGTGTGTAACTTATGCTTATTTTATTATGTAAATTCCGTATTTCATTAGAAAAGGTGAATGGAAACTATAGAGAAGGAGCATGAGAGAAAATACTGAAAGCTAGTCATGCTATGAATTTTCTAATACATTACTAATAAAGAATTATTCAAATGCTGACATTGTGACAGAGATCATCTGACCTTCCTTACCATCATTTTCAGTTCCTCAACTGCAACTTCCACATGAAGTTTCAGCTAGCACTGTTTATGTTGGTCAAATTCTTTTATCCAGGCATTTGTTTGCTGGATTTTGCTAGTAATATATCTGACAGCTCTGGCATTTATGACTCTATGCCCAGGAATGAACTTCAACATAATTTTTCCACTATACCTGTGCCGTATTACCTTTGTAATATGAGTTTTTATGTTTAGGTTTTTATCCAAACCTCTGTTTCTTTCTAGAAAATTGTCAGAGCTGCAACTTGTAATGACCCAAATTTATTGTATAAATAACCTGAGAGGAAAAACCTTGAACTAGAAATGCTGCAGCCAGTAATCAGAAGATAAGATTTTTCTCTGTAGTGTCAAAAGTTTTCATTTTCATTCTCTTCACAGTCTTAGAATAGAATTATAAAGACTATTGCTACTTTGCAGCTTTCTCGAAAACCTTTATGTACAATTTCACAATCTGCAGATGTAATCATGATTGTTATTGCCATTGTTACACCTATGAGAAGAGGTATCTAAATCTAGAGTTTGGACACTGAAAATCAGTGCACAAGCCAAAGGCATGTTTTATTCCTTCTTTTTTCTTTTTTTTTTTTTTTTAATTTTTCCCAATTTCGTGATAGAAACAAAGATCAACATAAAGACCGTTTTGAAAGAATATTTTTAACTCAAGTCAGTTTTCTTAAAATCACATTTAAAATTTTCAGAGATATTTGAAACTATTTTAGAGGAGGATAGAGGAAAAAGACCAAGTAAAGATTCACCCTGCATGAACCTATGAACACTGTGCCTTCAAAGTTTTTCACTGAATGCTGAAAATCTATTAAACTAACTGGAACTGACTGGAATTTTCTCTACACCTGCAATTCAGGGTAGTGGAGGTCTTAGAGATAAGAAACCGGTCCATTTAAACAAGACCAAAAAAAGACCCCGAGACTACCTCTTAAAGCTCAAGCAGCCTTTCTCCCTTCCCATTTGCTTCTTTCTTCAATATAGACTCATGGAATAGTTAGGGTTGGAAAGGACCTTAAGATGACCAAGTTCCAACACCCCTGCCATGGGCAGGGACACCTCACACTAAACCATGTCACCCAAGGCTCTGTCCAGCCTGGCCTTGAACAGCGCCAGGGACGGAGCATTCACAACTTTCCTGGGCAAATTATATGCTTTCTCTACAATGCAGGCCTATACTCCTCTGTGCCACAGTAAATAACCTCCATATACAGGGGAAATCTGCATATCTACTCACTTCTTAGTCATCATAAATTTTCTCTGTGGAGGAAGACCAAGTCTCAAGCACAATTTGGACTTCTAATTTATGTTTCTGTATATTTAGGTAAAATAGATAAAACTAATGAAAAAAAAAATCCAGTTGCCACCAAGATACTGTAAATTCTCTTAGATTTAAATTTCATACAGAGAAGTTGATTAGGATAGTAAAGGTGAACTGGTGAACTGTATCAGGACAGACAATGGGACTTAAACAGAGAAATGGGGCTTGGAGTTATTAGTTGAGGAAGATGTGGTATCTCAGCACACAGGAAGAGGTCTAATGCCTATCTAACTGAAGTAACAAAGAAAGGATACTGGTGAAAGAGGAAGGAGGTGAAAGAATCAGAACATACTTAATAAAAAGTCTGAGTTTACCTGGTGCAGAAATAGGCAATGAAAATGAAGGGTGGTCACTGCAAACTAATTTACAAGAATCTTATTGTACCGGTGACAATTCTCTTTTTTTTAAGAAGGAACTTACCAAAGCTAACTCAGGGCTGTTGGTAAGCCATATAAAGTTTCATTCCCACAGTTTTAGTTGCTTTAGTCCATGTACTCTGAAATATAGTCAAGGCTTCATATCAAAGCATGTACTGAGCAGAAAAACACTCCATTTTAATCATAATAATTCACTAAGTAAGATTAGGACTAGCCATTTAAAGACTATATTTACAGATAGAAGGGCCTGTATATTCACTGTGGATTGAAAAACATTAAGGCAGGTCAACACTGTGACTTTCATTTATGTAACTCAAAATTGGAGCATGTATTAAGCACTTCATGTTGACTGCTAAAGACAGAACTTAGTAAAAGAAAAAAATGAAGACTCAAAAATAGGAACATAACCAAGTAAAAAATTGGGTTACTTTATTTTAATGTTCACTAAAACATCAGAAAGAGAAGATTTTCATTAAATATATATTACAAGACAGTTTTATCAAAAAATTACACCTTTTCTCTTTTGGAATTAAAATGCAGCTAGTGGTGTTCATTATTTATATTTCAGGCAATACATGAAGCATCTGCATATTATTTTGGTCTGCAAAGAAGCATTCAGTAATGCAAAAATGAATGTGAGTTTAATATATTATAGTTTCACATATGTAGGATTTTTTGTATGCATAAATAAAACATTTTTTTAGTGAGAAAATAAAGTACTTGCTATTATATTTTGGAAAAAAAGTATTTGAACCTAACTTCTCAATGTAATAATTCATGCTACAGAAAAACTTTATATCATATTGTTGTATGACTTTTTCAGATAGTTAGTCGAGAATAGACAAGACACAAATAGTTGAGAACAGCACATGACAATGAGTTTTGAGATGGTTTATGGTGGTGTCTGTTTTTAGGTGTTTATTGCAGTGGAGATAAAGTCAACTTATACCTTTAGGGTGTCAATGGCAATACAGTCGGCCAGAATGTTCCTAGATATCTGATTTAATAAGAACTAGGTAAAGATAAAAACAGAGGGAGGAATGAGAATGAAATTTGAAGACTAGAGGCATAGAACATGCCTGAAACACCATGCAATATTTGTTCAATATTTGTTCAATTATTATGACAAACGACATTAAAACTGACACCTTGCTAGCCAGTGATAGTGATAAGAGGAAAAAAAGTGGTTTAGAAGAAATATTTATTGTAGCAGTCAATAGCTAGAGAAAATTGTCAAGCCTATATGAGAGGAGGAGAAAGAGGACACAGCACCATGGTAATTGGCAATGCATATCGGAAATAGTTACTAATGGTACAAATCTCCAAAGAGAGGAGGAAGATGGGTAGGGTAATTAAGAGGAACCAGACTAACATTCTTGTTCAGCACACACCTCCTGTTCTAGCTGAGGCAAAGCAATTATTTACATGTCTGCCTAAAAATGCCCTCTTTCTCCACCCAGACCTTCTCCTCCAGTGACTCCATTAGAGATGATTAAAGGCAGATGTGACTATAAGAAAGGGATAGAGAGACTGGAGAAGTACATTTAGAGCAGAGTTATACCTGACTTTGGCAAGAATTTAAGGAGCCTTCTTTTTCATTTTGATAAAAACTTCCATGGTAGTAAAAGTGGCACCGAGATGAAAGCAAATTCATTACCGCCATCTTTTGATAACAGATTCATTGATGATAATTTTCATCAACCATCCACCGACAAAAGCCTGGCCAAAAAGAGATCAAAACAATGAAGTGATTAAAGAAGAAGTTTGTATACATCCAAGATGCTGCTATGCATAAAGAAAACAAAATCTTTTGTAGACTTTGATTGCCATCTTTTAGTGGAGGTGATAATGGAAATTACATTTGCAAGGAGCAGAACATGTGCAACACACCATCTTTTTTCACTTCCTTTTCAAAGGGAAAGCTTTAGGATGGAACATCCTAAAGTGGACATGCAATGACCACAACATTCAGATGTCATATCATAATCTTACAATAAGCATAAAGTATCCATCAGAACGTAATAGTGATATTTTTATGCTCATGCTGTGTAGAGTACTTCTCTTGAGAAATGTGGGAAACGTGAGGTAAGGAAAGTGCAAGCGAAGCACTACTCGGCTGCAAAGACTTGTACATTTCCAAAGATGTAGAATGTTACAGTATCCTAAAAATTGCCAATTTATTTAAAAAAACCCTTTCTTCAAGTGGCTTCAGTTGCAATTCAACTCTATCTTAAGATATAAAGTACAACATAATTTGACTCAGAAGATGATGTGCATTTGTGTTTAATTATTAATTAAACACCTAAGTTTTACTAGAATCAATAGTATATTTCTTTCTAAACTTTCATGTCATATTTTTCTGTGTCTTACTTTTCACTTTGATTATTTCAAAAAGGCCAAAGATCAGACCTGGCTCTGACTCTGTGGTAATTCATTCTGCTTTAGAAAAGAATGGAAAAGATGTCTTTGGTGGACTGACCTTGGATGGCCTCCAGATGCCCACCAAGCCATTCTATCACTCCCCTTCTCAGCAGGACAGGGGAGAGAAAATATTACAAAAGGCCTGTGGGTTGAGATAAGGACAGGGAGATCACTCAGCAATTACTGTCATGAGCAAAACAGACTTGACTTGGGGAAAATTAATTTAATTTATTGCCAATCAAAAGTCAGAGGAAGATAATGAGAAATGGTTCAGCTCCAGAGGGTCACAGTCTCCTTCAGGCACATCCATATTTTCTGGCAGGGGCTCCTCTATGGGCTGCAGGTGGATATCTGCTCCACTGTTATCATCCATGGACTGCAGGGGGCAGCCTGCATCACAATGGGCTGCACCATGGGCTACCAGGGAATCTCTGCTCCTTTGCCCGAAGCACCTTCTCCCCTCCTTCTTCACTGACCATGGTGTCTTCAGAGTTGTTTCTCTCAAATAATCTCACTCCCCTCTTCTGGCCGCTGTTGTGCAGAGGTGTTATGACAGAGGTGTTACCACCGTCACTGATGGGCTCAGCCTTGGCCAGCAGGACTTCTGTCTTGGAGCTGGCTAGCAATGGTGCTAGCAGACATAAGGGAAGCTTCTATCATCGTCCCACAGAAACCACCCCTGCAACCCCCCTGCTACCAAAACATTGCCATGGAAAAACATTGCATTGCCATAGCATCTCTAATATATTTTTCAGCAAATTCTGCAGTGATAGTTAAATATATAAGAGCTACAGACAACGTCTATGTATTTCTATTCCTCCCCAACAGAATACTAATAATCAGAAAATTAGATAATGAGTTAAAAATGGGATGTTTTAGAGATGCAGTCTCCTCAAAAATTTATTATAAAGTGATGTCCTTAAAAGGAAATAAATCACAAATTAATAATCTAGAAGGGGTTTTTTGAGTTTTATTTTCCATAATTTTTTTTTTTATAACACTTTTTCAAGTTTTATTATTCCACCTTTTCTGTGATTTAAATCATTACCTAATTCAATATTCTTTAACCAATGGTTCTTTTCTAATACAAAACTCTTTCATATTACAGAACCTTATACAAGCTGCTGTTCTTCTATTCAATAAACAGGCAATTTCAGGAGAAGTATTTTAAGTATGTTTTCAGACAAATAATGTTTCTGGATAACCTGACAACCTAATGCAATGAGCTATCAATGATCTATTGGAGACTATAAGTCTTCCTTAGACGAAAAACTTATTGGCCAATGAACATAGTAAGTGGCAAAACTCCCACTAAAATCCAAGCAGGAAAACTGCACCTCAGGTTGTCATAATGACAGTAAGAGGGAAGATGCTCCATTGTGGTATCAGATCTGCTATTATAAAGTCCATTCAATGTACTCTGAAGGTGCCCTAACAAGAAATCATGTATTACATACCCAACAAAAAGAATTTGTATGGGTCTATTCGTTACCTGTCTTTGAAACCTTGCTACATTAAATGCCCAAATCACATAAAGTTCTTGTATGCACATCTCTATGACTGGTGTTTAAACATTATAATCTGTATGGCAACACAAACATCTTTTTCTAATTTGAGTGTTTATAGTAAGCAATATTTTGCACTACAGGCTGTTTCAACAGCTTCATTGCATAGTAGTGTACTTTCCAAGATTCAGATGGCAAAATTTGTTCCTTTTTGATTAAAAATTAGAACTTGGATCATATCATGGTAGCATTTGCATGTTCTGCAGAAAAATCTATTGTAACACCTTAGTTCTGCCCTACTGAACCTGGAGTACTTGCAATAATCAGTTCCCTTCTTAGCCTGTTCTGTTTGATTTTTTTCCTGCAAATTACATAAAATCAGTCTTAAAGGATTCATTTCTACACTTTTATGTAATGTTTACAAACACAGAAATTATATGTAAATTAATGTAAATCACAATAGAAAAATTATAGCAATAAGCAATGAAAAGGCAACTAACTGGCCTATTCCATAGAAAGAGATTTACCATGAAAAGTCTTAGATATTTCCTATGTTCATTATGTCTAAAATCCTTTACATCTTTACTTAATTGATTGAATTATACTAGAAGAAAAAAAACAGAGAAAAAAAAAGATTTTTTTTTTTGCTTTCATATCTAAAAGGAAGTAAAATAACAGAATAATACAGATTTCTGTGAGTTTGTCTAGAGACTGAATTTGACATTGTATTACTAGAACCATTTGTGACTTTAAAAAAACCACAATGGCTTCGAGAGGCTTTCATTTTTTAAAAGCTGTTTTATACAGTTGGTCAGAAATTTCCCTCCAGTATATTAGTTTTTTAAAAAAATCTTTATACCTCTTCCTTTATACTACACCAGCAGCACATAAAATGAAAGTAATTTACCTGTATGCCTGTAATAGATAACAAGACAGATTATAAGACACCACTCAAGAATCTTGAATATTCAGGACCAATATCCATTTCCCACTATTTTGCAAAAGATACAAAAAGATATAAGGAAACACAGTAAAACTAGAAAAAAAAAAAAAAAAGATCCTTCACTTGTTTAGGTAAAAAGCTTTGAAGGAGACACATTAGGAAAGCAGTGCACAGAAGTTTTGAAATTTTATATAAATGTCATTTATTTCCTATTAAAAAGCAAATACCAGCTCTCTAGTATTAAATCTGTGAACAGATTATGTGCAAACATGTTAAACTTGGACTTTGTTCCCAAATGTATGGCATCCTCTTTATTTGTTCCAGAGAATATTAGTCTGTTTCTCCATGAGGTAACATTCTTTAAATGTATTCTTACCTTTCATAGGTATTTGCCAATAAAAGCTCTGAGGCTGAGTTTCCTTGATTTCCTCCTGTCCCCAACCCTCAAAGCTTGCTTCAGTCAGAGAAAAAATGTACATTCATATGCAACCATTGTCAAGATTTCCTCAATTTAATTTATTTGCCTTCATAAATAATTTTTATTTTATTCCCAATTATTATTTTCTCTGTTCTAGAGAAAGGTTGGTAAATGCTAAATATTCCATTAATAGGATAAAAGAGCTATAGGGCCCATTACTTTGTGCATGAACATGCCACTGACTTGTAGGCTTGGAAACAAACTCCTACCATGAAACACTAAAATAGATTAATCTAGAAACTGTGTGTTAGTATAGTTCTTCATTTTCTTTACTGAAATATCAAGTATTGTAACCTACTTCCTACATTATTATTTATTTGGATTGCTCCTGAAGTTTCAAAAATTGAGTTTTTTTGATGGGTTTTTTCTTTCTGTAATAACATTTTACTTTGGACATGTCAATAAATAGCTGGTTATTGCCCAAGCACACATAAAGAGTAACATACTGTCAAAACATAATGTCATAGTTTAAGTCACAAAAATGTTAATGCTAAATAGTACTTGAAACTGTTTTAATGATCAGATTTAAATGTCAACCACATGTATGAAGAGGGAGAATATGGAAAAGTTGTTGAGATGTTGAATTAAGTTAGATCAGTTCAAAAAATCAGCTAGCATTCTAGTATGGATGGGCAGCTTGCAAGGAGTTAAAATGTTCTTAGTGCTTTGTAGTCTAAATTACTTTTAGAAAATAATATCCATATTGTACCTTGAAGGAAGGCCTAAGCAGTAAACTTTAACTGCTGCCTGAGTTGGCAATCATTTCATAGAGACAAGACACTGCACGAGAAATTGCTCTATAAATAAGATCCCTTATAGAAGAATTAAAATGAAATTCATATTATTGATGTTCACTAGGAGCCATAAAAAAAACCCCACACGACAGCCAGGAAGTGGCACTTGTTTCAAATCACTGTCACAAGCACCTGAAGGACACCCTCAAAGTCAGTTTGGTCAATGATGATAAATATATTGGTCAAGCTTTCTGTTCAACTGTAATGCATTTGGAAGCCTTGAGGAAATAGATCTGGCAAAAGGAAATAGGACAGATATGAGATATCCCTACTGCAAACCCTTTCCTGCGGCCATTAATCCAGACAAGTGCCCTACCTTACTAAACAAAGTCTCTAAATTCTTCCTTGTCTCCTCTTCAGCTCTGTTTATGGGGCTTGGGATCTCCCCTGTCCTCATCTCCCTGATACAAGTTCTCTGAAGAGTGACCATCTTTTCATGGTTTGAAGAGAGTTCAGCAGTCATGCTGTCTGAGACTTACGATCCCCGCTGCCAAAGTATGCATTCTGCTTGCAGTGTCAAGAAAGAACAGTTGCGCATGATCTCTGACTGCTGTAGCTGGACACTAATATTCTGCAAGCATTTCACAAAGCTTTCTTCACAAAGGACTAAGAAAAGGTCACATGGAAGTTTGAAGGTTTAACTTGTAAATCTGATGGTGACAATAGCTGCAGATAGGTGGAAGTGGGAGGAAAAGAGATTAAAAAGTATATACTACCTGTTTGAACAAAGGCTTCTGTATATCACAGAAAAGGCAGAGATAAATAGAAAACAATTTGCTGGAAACAATGTCAGAAGCTTAAAGAATCCAAACCAGAAAGCAAGAAATTATATATCATTACTTAAACTGAACTTTATTACTGGAGCCATGTCTTTTCTTCAGACATTACAAACCATGAGGAAAATATTCTGAGCTACTATAGCATATATCACTTTATGAAGGCAGGGTGATGGATATTTTGCAGTTAGCAGTGACACTAGTGACAGTGCATAGCAACAGGAACCTGCAAATGTTTGAATTTTGTTCAAATAAAACTTATTTCTATTTGCTACATTTTCAAAAGTCATTCTCAGTCAGCTTCACACTTATGAAAAGTAACAGATCAATGTCGCCAGGGCTATCAATCTGCTGTTATTATTGCACACAACAGATAAGGCCCTGTCAGCTGCCATAGCTGTGACTTCAGCCACATTCCACATTAAACATAACTTTTAAGGTTTCATTCAGTTAGGACCTAAGAGAACTTAGTCTTACTAATAAGGCTGCTAATAAACGCATCAATTGGCATTAATTTCAGCAACATAGTCCCTGAAAACTGCTTGTAAATTCACACACTCTTAGGATGCCAGACAGACAGCAGACAGGATTAACTTTCGGGGTATTTTGCCCTGTAGCCTGATTCTACACTTACACATATACTAGTAGCAATGTACTTGTATTAAGCACACTAAGCCGACTCCAAACAATAGGCTGCATATGAACTGGCAGCTGTGCTATGCCTTTCTCTGTTAGCTGAGGCTGACTTTAACAGATACATGTACTAGCAAAGGGAACTAAGAACCTTTGAACTCTGCAATTTTATGCACTACTGAAACACAAACAAAGGGATAGGAAAAGCCTCACGCTCACAGGCCCTTGCTCTCATGAGGGACTTCAACCACCCTGACATCTGTTGGAGCGACAGTACGGCCCAGCACAAGCAATCCAGGAGGTTCCTCGATTGTGTGGAAGACAACTTCCTTCTGCAAGTAATAGAGGAGCCAACAAGGAGAGGTGCCATGCCTGACCTCGTGCTCACCAATAAGGAAGGGCTCGTTGGAAATGTAATGATCCAGGGCAGCCCTGGATGCAGCGATCACAAGACGGTCGAATTTGAGATCCTCAGGACAGTGAGAAGAGCTTGCAGCAAGCTCACTGCCCTGGACTTCAAGAGAGCAGACTTTGGCCTCTTCAGGAACCTGATCAGTAAAGTTCCATGGGACACAGCCCTAGAGGGCAGGGGGGCCCAAGACTGTTGGTATTCAAAGATCACCTGCTACAAGCTCAGGAGTGTTGCATCCCAACTAGAAGGAAATCCATCCGCAGGTCCTGAAGGAGCTGGCGAATGAAGTTGCTAAGCCACTGGCCATCATATTTGAAAAATCATGGCACTCAGGTGAAGTTTCCAACTACAGGAAAAAGGGAAATATAACCCCCACTTTCAAGAAGGGGAAAATGGATGACCCGGGGAATTACAGACCAGTCAGTCTCCCCTCTGTGCCTGGCAAAATCTTGGAGCAGATTCTCCTGGGAGGCATGCTAAGGCACATGAAAAACAACGAGGTGGTTTGTGACAGCCAGCATGGCTTCACTAAGGGGAAATCCTGCCTGACCAATTTGGTGGCCTTCTATGATGGAGCTACGAAACTGATGGACAGGGGCAGAGCAGTTGACGTCATCTACCTGGACTTGTGCAAAGCGTTCGACACTGTCCCACACGACATCCTTGTCTGTAAATTGGAGAGACATCAATTTGATGGGTGGACCACTGGGTGGATAAAGAACTGGCTGGATGGCCGCACGCAAAGAGTTGTGGTCAATGGCTCGATGTCCGGCTGGAGACCAGTAATAACTGGTGTCCCTCAGGGATTGGTGTTGGGACCGGTCTTGTTCAACATCTTTGTTGAAGGACTTGGCGGTGCTGGTCGATGAGAAAATGAACATGAGCCAGCTTCAGTGTGCGCTTGCAGCCCAGAAAGCCAACCGTTCCCCAGGCTGCATCAAGAGGAGTGTGACCAGCAGGTCGAAGGAGGTGATCCTGCCCCTCTGCTCTCGTGAGACCTCACTTGGAGTCTTGTGTGCAGTTCTGGTGTCCTCAACATAAAAAGGACTTGGAACTGTTGGAACAAGTCCAGAGGAGGGCCACGAGGATGATCAGGGGACTGGAGCACCTCCCGTGTGAAGACAGGCTGAGAAAGTTGGGGCTGTTCAGCCTGGAGAAGAGAAGGCTGCGTGGAGACCTCATAGCAGCCTTCCAGTATCTGAAGGGGGCCTCTAAGGATGCTGGGGATGGACTCTTGATCAGGGACTGTAGTGACAGGACAAGGGGTAACGGGTTCAAACTTAAACAGGGGAAGTTTAGATTGGATATAAGGAAGAAATTCCTTATTGTGAGGGTGGTGAAGCACTGGAATGGGTTGCCCAGGGAGGTTGTGCATGCTCCATCCTTGGCAGTGTTCAAGGCCAGGTTGGATGAGGCCTTGGGTGGCCTGGTTTAGTGTGAGGTGTTGGGGGGTTGGAACTAGATGATCTTAAGGTCCTTTCCAACCCTAACTGTTCTGTGATTCTATGATTCTATGATTTACCTTAGGCTTTGTAATGTTGTAATTAAATATGTCATTCTGCAACTACATTACCTTCACTGCTGACACACTGGGAACTTGAGACTTGAACAAATAATGTTTCAGGGCACAATCAGTGATTTGTGTTGAAAAAATGAAAATCATTCATGTTCTGAACATTCTTTCAAGAACATTTAATTTCTTGAGAAGAAAATTTTGACATGAATGACAGAGAGTATTTAGGATCAAGTATTGATATCATCATGCTTCAGTACTTTAAGGATAGTAAGTACTGTATGAGGTTTCCAAAGTTGGTTTATTTTGCACATTAGTCACAACCATGCTCTTTTTGATAGGATAATTAAATAGATCATTAGTCATTTTATAGCATATTTATTCACCAACCAAGAGGAAGTTGTTATTCTGTTCTGAGATGAGCTGGGTAATTCCTAACAGATAAAATCAGAAACCTTCAGAGATGTGTGCATATCCCACCTTCAATTAATTCCAGCAACAAGGTTTATTACCCTGTGCTTATAGAGTGCTTAAGTACCTACACAGTAAAGTTCCTTTCAGCTCTGTAGCAAATTAGTTGCTGGATGGCAGATCTTGCCTCTCAGGAAAGGCAGTGCAAATGCTAAGGTCAATTAAGTTTGATTTAGCATAGCTTACAGATTCACCTTTAGATTGGCCAAAACGACATCAGTTCACAAACCCAATTCTGATCTCTTTAAAGTGTGGTTTGAAAGATGCCTGTATCCTTGTAGAGAGGTAAAATATCCAAGGTCCTTAAATTTATGTCTTTGACCAAGGCAAATCTAACTGTCTCTTTGCAAGGTCACAGCTAGCAGATTGCAACAACTTTAAGCAACAGTCTCTGTATGAAATATCAGTTCATATAGGTAGACTGTACATCTAATTGAAGAAGGCCATGTTCCTGCCTGACACTCACCAGACACACACACACAGACAATGTGCAGTGCCTCCCATAGATATCTATTTTTCTCAGAGAAACTTTACCTTACTTTATGAATATTAGTGGAACATCAAACATATACCTGGGCATCTGTACCCAGTACATCCTGCTCTTTCTAAAGAGAACGAGAAACCTGAGTTTTCATTACTGGCAAAATGAAAACGGACATTGCTCTGGAAAAGTCAAAGGAGGTATGCTGATTATTGTTGACTATAGCTAATGTGATGCTTTGATGTATGCAATGGAGATAGTTAAAAAGCAAGGAAGGCTATTTTACTGGGAGGTGAGTTGTTTGTGTATTGTTGATATAGGACAACTATTTATATGAAGTTAGAGAAATACTGGAAGAAATAAAATTCTCAACAATGGAAATACTTCAGTTTTAAAAGCAGGAAAATATATCTCATCTACGGCAAGATTCATAAACTTTTCTGGGTAATGCAAAGAGGTGATGTCCTTGACAGCATTTAATTGGCAGAACTTCTGACAAATGAACATTAGAATGTGTTTAATAACAGGAACCAAACTCTGCTTATCTCAGTCCAGAATACAGATACCATACATTTACACCTGTAATGTCTGTAGACCCTCAGTAAGCCTCCATACTTACAGGATGAACTAGACACAATCCTTGTCACATGAACACTTTTTTACCCTATTAACTATAGACCAAGACTTACTACCACGACCTATAACGGAAGTTACCTTAATCAGATTTTGATCAGATGGCTGGCTGTATTTCTAGATAGTCACTAAGTACTTCAACAAGTACCCAAGTCAGATACCACTCCTGGGACTGGTGTCAGACAGGTTTTTTACCTGGAATATTTGAAAAATGCTGTGCCACAGAAGAAATTCGGGAAGACCTTGTTATCTTTTCCCCTTGTTATCTTTTCCCCTTGAAGGGTGCTGAAAGTGACAGAAATAGCACTCAGTGCCAGAATACAACTTGGTGTACTCTGACAACCTGTTTTCTTAATTTGAGATACTTCTGCCCTCCAAAATATCTAAGATTTCAGGTGATTTTAAACAGCACACAGATGCAGTATTCCTGAGGACCTGCAATCTGTGCCCAAGTCCAGTAGTACACTTATCTCAGTGGAACTCAAAAGAATAAATCACACCATTAAAACAAAATTATGAATATGTGATTTGTAATTTAGCAAATTAGGCCATTTTAAACAGGCATATTTCATTTGTCTGAGTCATTAACCCTAAACTAATATTTCAAAATATAATCTTTTAATAACTTTAGGAGTCATATTAAGAGGATGCTCAGTTTCTGAATTAACAGCCCTCTGTTCTTCAAAGTACTAGCAACATTTAGCTGAACATGTGATCTGAAACGATCAACAGTAAGTAGCTCGTGTTCATGTTGTGAGAAAATTGACACATACTTCTACTGACAGTCACAGGAATTAATCCTCAAAATTTCATCTCACTGACATGAAATTCTTCCCTCATGAGTCTGCTATATTCCTTGCAGTATTTCATACCTAATTATTCTTGATCTACTTTCATGACCTACTGAGTTTCATTCCACTAATATTTTTTTGGGTTTTGTTAAGAGTGTCTCTCTGTATTTGCTGCCCCTTATGTCTTTCTGTCAATCTGCATTTCATATTCTGTATGAGTTATATCCACAACTGATGAATATAATTTAGAGAAAATTAAAAATATATTTATGGAATTTAACATTAATGCTTTGTTCTTCTGTATTAAAGGGTAACATCTTTGAACAAGAGCTGTAATCAAAGTCATGAGGGTGGTCTAGCAAATCGATTATGATGTTTTAACAACAATGCCTTTATCCAAATTCTTTAATAAAAAGTTAACAATAAGCTCTTTATTTTCATCAGTGCACTGATGAAACCAGTGATGAATCTGCCCATTTCAGCTTTTCCTACAAGCCAATTCTATTTGTTTGAATCAAAGGGAGAGGCAGGTTTCCTGAACTCTAGTGTTGGCATTTGTGGAATCACTGTGTTAGTTTCAGCTTTGCTCCTTAGGGATCATCAGAGTAACCATCATGTTACGCAGTGCTTCATCCTTGGGCTAATCTTTTTAATTATATTAGCTGATTATAGATGTGAGCAAAAAAATGGCAGAACTGATGGCAAATGGATTTTCCAGTACGGTTCATTAAAATGCAGTTCATTCAAATACCTTGGGAAAGGTGTCAAATAGGTGAAAATATGTAGGATAGACAAATCAAAACTGATTGTAAAAGCTGCTGAAGAAATAAGAGTAAGATATAAGTTGACATGAAAGGCTAATTTAAGCGCTGAGACTGTTTTAAGATCATTGGTCTTAAATGGTCCTGTACAATCACTGTGCTGAGATAACCTCATGATTTGTTTTTAACTTGCTGCAGTCTGGCCCCTAGTTTATGCAGACATTGTGAAAATGCTTCGATAACAATAAAAATATATTTGTATCTCAGCTCAGGATGGACCACAAAGCCATTGGAGCAAGTGACTAAACATTATGTAGCTAAGCTACAGTGATATCAAGTGCATGCAGCCACACTGCACAGAGACAGAGAGACTGGAGTTTGAGATGGGAACAGGAAGTCGCTAGGCAATGTCTCCCTCTTTACAGGAAGATGAGCCTGAATGACAGAAGGCATAGTCACTTCATGAGGTAAGCACAGGAGCACAACTCCTGAGAGCAACATAGAACTATTTAAAACTATAACTTACTTGAGATGCTGCTTGATGGACTAGGTCTACCAAACCTGACACAACTGCTTCCAGATCTATGAGGGTACTGACATGGGAAAACCAGTCAGCCAGTATACAATCTGGCTAGCTGTCGTGGTTTAAGCCCCGGCTGTAAATTAGAACCACGCAGTCTACTTCCCCCCCACCCCACTCCCCAGAGGGATGGGGAGGAGAATCGAAAGAATGTAACTCCCACGGGTTGAGATAAAAACAGTCCAGTAACTAAGGTATAACACAAATCACTACTGCTACCACTAATAGTAATAATGATAAAGGAAATAACAAGGAAGAGAATACAACCGCTCACCAACCAGCACCTCGCCCCCACCCCGTAGTGATCCAGCCCTTCTGGGCACTCTCCATTCTACCTCCTGGGCATGACGTGCTATGGTATGGAATACTTTGGCTAGTTTGAGTCAGGTGTCCTGTCCCTGCTTCCTCCTGGCTTCTCCTCCTCCCTGGCAGAGTATGAGACTCACAAAGTCCTTGGTCAGTCTAAACATCAGTGTTATCAGCTCCGTTCCCAGGCCGAAAGTCAAAAACAGTGCTGCAGTCGCTACTAAGAAGAAGAAAAAATGACTGCTGCTGCTGAACCCAGGACACTAGCATAAATGTGGTTTAGTTATTTCCATATAGATTAAACCTTTGACTGTACTGTGGATAAATCCTAATTTATCCATTGGTGATAGTAGTAGCAGGTGTTTTGCATTTGTAAAGTTCTTTTCACAGTCTCACTACTGAAGATATTTTTTGTTATGAGAACTGTGAGTTGGTTTTTCTTACACTTTTGGGTTTTGTTTGGGTTTGGGTTTTTTGATTTTTTTTTTTTTCAGTTTATTTGTATTTTGATGTGTTTTTCTTTAAGAATGTTGCCTTATTGACTGGTTTTGATATAGTTATAAGGTGTGGAATGGATGTTAGATATTCACTTGCCAGAAAGCAATTAGTGTGAGGGACAGAGGCAGGGGAATGTTTTGTTGTTTTAGGCAACGTCACCTGTTTGAGTAAAGAAGCTGTGCTTCATTATATTATAAGCAGTATTATAGTAGTTTGGACCCACATTGCTTTGACCAATATTAATATGATACTAACTATAGGGAACAATTTAATTACTAGTATCATTAACGTTCTGAGCCAAGAGTTTACAGTATATGATAACACTAAAGCATCTAATAAAAGATGGAATCTGTTGTTTCAGAGTGCTAACACAATAACAAATCTTTAATCAAGAAAAATTATAGTCTAAGTAGTTAAGAAAAAAAAGTTATCGTTATATTTTGTGACTCATTCCTACTTTAAAATACCAAGGCTGCTGGAAAATTCATATTCCTGAAGTACATACTATAGAACTAGTACTTTCTTAGTTACCATTTTAAATATGAAACCTGGATCCCTTTGAATTCAGTAGCAAAGTTCCTTCAGATTTCAGTGGGTCCAAAACTTTGTTCTGACTTATTTTCCTGTTAGATTTGGAAACTATCAACTCCTCTAAATTCAATGTTTATACTTGTTCTCTCTTCCCTCTCTTCTGTAGTAGCACCATCTAAGTATTGCTGTGTGGTACAGAATGAATGTCAAGTGCTCCCCATTTATAAGGGATATGGATTTGAAGTGCTAATATGCTAGCTATTGACATTTCTAAAGAATACTGCTGATCGGTATTGCAGCCCAGAATCATTTTTTAAATACTAGAGCAACAGGTTCAACATCAACAGTAGCAGAGCTCAACATTTTGACAGCATGGGACAACAGAGATTATTCCTCCTTCAAGCCGTAGAAAACTCAGTCTGGAGTCTAAGGGTACATGAGATCTGTGAAGAGCTACTGTTTCTTAGATTTTAATTTCTCACACACTTCTTCCTTTTTTTTCACCTGCAGATAATCATCATCAGAACCTTACTATTTCTGCTCCAGTTATATTGACCCCTCAGTTCTCTGTATTTGTAAATCTATTGATATTTTTCTTAAATACTCTCCAAATAACTGTTTTGTCAACCTTGTCATTAAAGGCAGACAAAATCTAAACAAATCATCAAACTAAATCAGCAGAGCTCAGGATAATAACAACGGGAATGAAGCTGACTACAGCTGACTTTTCTTGCCACTAGACTGAGCAGATTGCTTCATCGCTCCACACCTCCTAACAACAGGACACATATCTGAGAATTGCAGATAAGATTATTGCAATAATTTTTTCCTAATCCTGTTCCTTTGTTCCTATGATGAACCGGCTGGATGCAGCACCTGCCATTACATACAACCATGTCATGTAATCCCTTTCATAAACTTATCAAGCACCATTTAAAAAGTATTTAGGCCTCTTGATCCTGCTATTGCCATTTTACTCAAAACCATCACAGAGCTTTTTGTTATAAATCGCCTTTTATTTCTCATCCTTATTTAATTCACAGCCCTGTTTTTACCATTTGATCTCTTGCCTAATATTGTATAGTGGTAAATAAGGTGAAGTGATAAGCGTGAAGAAAATGAGCTAGTTTAATGAAAAGCAGTCAGAACCATTGTCCTGGGTTCAGCAGTAGCAGTCATTTTTTCTCCTTCTTAGTAGCTGGTGCAGCGCTGTGGTTTTGACTTTCGGCCTGGGAATAGTGCTGATAAAACCAATGTTTTTAGTTGCTGGTCAGAATGTTTAGTCTGACCAAGGACTCTGTGAGTCTCATGCTCTGCCAGGGAGGAGGGGAAGCTGGGAGGAAGCAGGGACAGGCACCTGATCCAAACTAGCCAAAGAGCTATTCCATACCACAGCACATCATGCCCGGGAGGTAACTGGGAGTTACCCGGAAGGGCACTCTCTGCTCGACTGGGCTTGTTTCGGCGGGTGGTATTGTATTCTCTTCCCTTGTTATTTCCCTTATCATTATTATTATTGGTGGTAGCAGTAGTGATTTGTGTTATACCTTAGTTACTGGATTGTTCTTATCCCACTCTCTCCGTGAGAGTTGCATTCTTTTGATTCTCCTTCCCATCCCTCCGGGAGTGGGGGGAGGAAGGGGGAGGGAGGGAGTGTGAGTGCTGCGTGGCTGGGTTTAAACCATGACAACCATTCTGTGCGGATTGTGTTAGACTAAAGCCTGCTGGGTTGTGTATCCATTCTGTTTGCAGGGGTACTAAGATTACCCTATGCAGATCAGTATGTCCTACACTGATTTTTTAAATGTAACCTGTAGAAACATGCATGTAACAAAAATCACACACGTGTTAGATTAAATCAGCTTAGTGACTTCTAAATGGCAGTGAAGCTGGTGAGGGACTGGAGAATAGGTCTGATGAGGAATGGCTGAGGGACCTGGAGGGTTTAGTTTGGAGAAGAGAAGGCTCAAGGGGCGCCTTATCACTCTCTACAACTACCTGAAAGGAGGTTGTAGTGAGGTGGCATTGGTCTCTTCTCCCAGGTAACAACAAAAGGAAATGGCCTTAAACTGCACCAGCGGAGATTTAGATTCGATATTAGGAAAAATTCCTTCCTCAGAAGGGTTGTCAAGCATTGGAACAGGCTGCCCAGGGAAGTGGTTGAGTCACTGTCCCTGGTGATATTGAGAAGATGTGTAGATGTGGCACTTAGGAACATGGTTTAATGGTGGACTTGCCAGTTCTGGGGTAATGGTTGGATTCTACGATCTTAAAGGCCTTTTCAAACCTAAATGATCCTATGATTCAACCATCCTATGATCCTATGATTCTATCCTATGATCCTAAAGTAGAACTATTCCTTCTTGTTCTGAAGTTACAACTAGACTTAGATTTTCTTGAATCATATCTTACTTTTTTACAGCATTTTTGCATAACAATCCTATGGTCAATTAATATATCTACTTCCTGCTTTTTTACATTAACTGAGAATAGTTATATTTTAATAGAAATATTTTTCTCTAGTTAAGTACATGATGTTGCATTTGTACAGTTGAATTTCACCACTTTTCTATTACTTACCTTTTGAAGATTTCTCTATTAACATCATTCTGAGTTGACTCTTATGTTCACTGGCACCTGTTGCAATCTTCCTTTTTTATCTGCCTACTTTATAAGCTTCTCCTATCACTCTTCTTGTTTAAAAATAACTTCTTATTCATCATCATGGCAAATACTTTATGGAAGCTCTGAAAGATAAGATGACTGTGAAACAGTTCATCTTCTCTAAGAAAGATGTAAAGTCAATCTAATACTATTTTGCTAATGCATATCATACACACGTCAAGTCTTTTTCATTTGACTCAATTCCTATAATAATTATTTCCTTGAAGATTTATTCTAATTGCATAGCCAAGGTCATTCTGGAAGACTTGTAGCTGCCACAGTAATTTTCTTTCATTTCTTTTCCATTCAACCAGTATAATTACTGTATTGTATTATTATTGTATTACAATACGATACATACACCTTTTTTTTTTTCAAGTCTTTATTTGTTCCATAATAATTTAAATAATAACAACATATCACTATTCCCTAAAAGACCCTAAAAGACAGGATAGGATAAGATAGGACAGAATAAAATAATTCAGTTTGGAGCACAGCCAAATCCACCATTAAACCATATTCCTAAAAGCCACAACTACCTGTGTTTTAAATACCTCCAGTAATGGTGACTCAATCACTTCCCTGAGCAGCCTGTTCCAATGCTTGACAACTTTTTTTTAGTGAAGAAATTTTTTCAAATATCTAACCTAAACCTCTCCTGGCACAACCCAAGCCCATTTCCTTTTGTCCTATCACTTATTACTCAGAAGAAGAGACTGACACACACCTCATTACAATGTCCTCTCAGGTAGTTGTAAAAAGCGATAAGGTCTCCCCTCCTTTTCTCCAGACTAAACAACTGCAGTTCCCTCAACTGCTCTTCTTAAGACTTCCTGTTGAGACCCTTCAACAGCTTTGTTGCCCTTCTTTGGACTCCCTTCAGCACCTCAATGTCTTTCTTCTAGGGAGAGGCCCAGAAGTGAACACAATATTCGAGGTGCAGCCTCATCAGCGCTGAGTACGGGGGGGTGATCACTTCCTTAGTCCTGCTGGCCACACTATTGCTAATACAAGCCAGAATGCTATTTGCCTTGGGCACCTGGGCACACTAACAGCTCATATCATATTCAGGTGGTTGTCAATCAACACTTCAAAGCCCTTTTTCACCAGGCAGCTTTCCCACCACTCTTTCCCAGGAGTGTAGCATTGCATGGGGTTGTTGTGACCTAAGTGCAGGACCCAGCACTTAGCCTTGTTGAAACTTATCCAGCCTTTCTAGATCCTTCTGAAGGAACATTCCCATCCAACTTGATGTAATCTGCAAACTTACTGAGGGTGCAATTGATCCTCATGCAGATTATTGATAAAGATATTGAACGGAACTGACTCCAGTACTGAGCCCTGGGGAACACCACCTGGATTTACATTCATTCACGACCTCTTTTTGAGCCCAGGCATCCAGACAGTTTTTTTACCCAGAAAAGAGAACACCTGTCCAAGCCATAAGCAGCCAGATTCTTCAGGAGAATGCTGTGAAAAACAGTGTCAAAGGATTTACTAAAGTCTAGACAGATAACATCCACAGCCTTTCCATCATCCACAAATGGTTCATTCTTTAATTGAAGGAGATCAAGTTAGTTAAGCAGGACCAACTTTTCATAAACCTATGCTGACTGGGTCTGATAGCCTGGTTGCCCTGCACATGCCATGTGATGGCACTTAGAATGATCTGTTCTGTATGTTTCAGGGCACTGAGGTCAGGGTGAAAGGCATGGGGATCAGGATTTCGTGGATCCTTCTCCCTGCCTTTCTTGTAGACGAGCATTATATTTTCTAACCTCCAGTCAAGTGGGACTTCCAACAGTTAGCTAGGACTTCTGATAAATGATTAAAAATGCTTTGGTGAGCACTTCAGCCAGTTCCCTCAGTGCACTGTTGTAGATCCCATCTTGCCCTATAGATTAGTATGTGTCTAAGTGGTATAGCAGTTTGCTGACCATTTCCTCTTTGATTCTGGGGGCTTCACTCTGCTCTCTATCTCTGTCTTCCAGCTCAGGGAGCTGGGTACCTTGGAGAACAACTGGTCAAAGTATTAAAGCCTGAGGCAAAATTTTCCTCATCCTTTGTAACTCTGTTTCCCTCCTGCATTCAAAAAGGATGGATATTCTCTTTAAATCCTCCTTCTGTTGTGAATGTATTGTCTTGCAGCAGTAGCAGAATTAAGTTTTGGTTGGGCTTTGGCCCCTCTAATTTTCTCCCTGCATAAACTCATGACATCTCTGAAGTCTTCCTGAGTTGCCTGCCCCTTCTTCTAAAGGTCATAAACTCTTCTTTTTTTCCTGAGTTCCAACCAAAACCCTTCTTCTCCATCAGTTCATCTTTCGGCACATGGGGACATCCTGCTCCTTCACCTTCAGGATTGCATTCTTGAGGAATGTCCAGCCTTTCTGGGCTCCTCTGCCCTTCAGGACTGCCTCCCAAAGGATTCTGTCAACAGGCCGAAGTCTGCCCTCTGGAAGTCCAAGGTGCAGTTTTGCTGAGCGATCCTTATTTCTCTGAGAATCAAAACCTATCATTTCATGATTGCTATGCCCAATACAGCCTCCAACCACCACATCACCCACAAGTCCTTCTCTGCTCACATACAACAGGTCCAGTGGAGCACCTTCCCTAGTTGTCTCACTTACCAGTTGTTTCAGATGGTTCTCCCATTCCCTGAAATACAAATTCCTCTGAATTTTAGCAGACCTGATTCAGAGAAATTCAGGCATATTTTACAGTTAAGTTGTTTGTTAGTATCTTAGTCAAGCTTATTTCACAATAACTCTATACACGCATAATGTAATCAGGGTAAAAAATCTGTAAGACAGAGTATTTGTAGGTATACCATAAATAGTTATCTTTCTTACTTCATGAAAATACAACTTTTTTTAAATCAAGAATTTGACTTATAACCCATTTTTGTTATTATTCTATGTGATCTGTTTGTAGAGCTGTTTTATAACTTTCCTGTGTTTCAAATGTTACAATCACTCGTTGTTTTATTACAGTTATCACAAAGAAGTTCATTAGTTACAATGACTAAGAATATCTAGACACCAGTATTTCCAGCACTTTTTTGTCACCAGTATATAGTAGGTAAATAATTACCAATAATGTTGCAATTTCTAGTACAGTTAATCTCTCCAGTAAAATACAGGCATCTATATTTATCTTCAACCCTTGAAGCTTGTAAAGAACTCTAATAAAACTAACAAAATAAAACTGCTTTTATCACCTTTCCCCAAAGTAACTTTGATAAAAATAAGTTTCTCTTTGCTTCATGCTGTCTGATTTTGTTTGCAATTTATCACTTCATTAACCAACAATGCTATGCTACCATCCCAGCTTTCATTATTTATTCCTGAATATCACATAGCTTTAAATAAGTGTGTTCCATCATGTTATTAGATACTGTACTCAGCAGTAAAAAACACATACATTGATGGAAAATACATAGAGAAAGAAGGTTTAGTAGTCAGAAGTGGTCAAAATTAATAAAACCATGAAGTAACTGTATGAAACTAGAGTCTAGGGATGTGAAAGTATGTATAATCACAGGGAAAACCAATTAAATGAATAAAAAATTTTAGGTCATAAAAAGACCACTCAGTCACAGCCTATGCAATGCATTAAAAACAAATTAAACATTATCTCTGCATTTATGTCTACCAGTAGTTTTACAGCTGTAACTGTTTGTTGCTCATAGCAGTTACTTTAAATCTACCCTCAATTATTTTTTTAGCTCAGACTTCTTAAAGAAAACAACAGAGAAGTTAAGAAATTAATGGAATTTATCTGAGGACATAGTAGCTTTTCTTTTGATCTAATTTAAACAGGAATAGATTGTTTGGGGGGTTTTAAACCCAAAATCATATTTGAAGTCCAAAAGAACAGGATCAAAGCAGAAAGCACTAGATAAAATGCATTTGTATCTGTGATGCTTAGACTAATTACCCTAACAATCCAATGAATCTCTACAGTATCAATGTAATCCAGGGCCTTAAATGGCTCTTCAGACACATGATCCCATTTCAGACCACAAATTTAACCTAGACACATATAATTTTCAAAACAGATGTTATCAATATTGCACCATAAATTTTTTTTAACACCAATTATCTAACCTTCAATCTAGGTTTCCATAACTCAGAACACAGCCTGCATTTCCAGGCCGAGCCTCTCAATCCTGTTGCTTTCTGCTCCTGATAGGTGTATTCCTGCCATGGTTTCTGCTGCATCTGCTGCTGCTGGCTTGGCAGCTCGGTGATTTCCTGAACTAACGCGAAACGTCAGGGGGCAATCTTATCAAATCAATCTCAGTGATTTGACCTCACCAAGTTTCTGGTCTCAAATTTTAAGAGAATAACTGCTTCTTTTCTCCTGTATGCTACTGCAACTTGTATTTTCTTAGCTCCTAAGTTTCACCCTAAGTATTTTCCTTCCTCTAGCTATCTTACTGGGTGTTCAGAATGTGCTAATGGATGTTGCTCCCCACCTGGTCTAAACTCTACTAACCATTTACAGGGCTCTTTTAACTGTACAATTTATGAAGTAGAGGATTTCTAACTCTTTGAGCTCTGTAAGGAGGCATTATGAAATGTTTAACTGCGCATCCTCAATGTCTTCTAAATTCTATGTGTTTTAATACATACACACTATTTTCTAGTACATGTACAGTACAATGCTCCAAATCTCAATGGGCATCTTTCAACATGCTTTATAAGTCTTTTTTGTAATTAAGAACACGTAACTGTTTAAAAATATGCTTTACTCACCATTTTCATCTTACCCATAAAGCTTTCTTTTCACAGAAGTCAAATAATAAAAACAAGCTTCAAGTGAAAACCACCCAAACTGATACACAATGACTACAAACAGGGATGAGCATGATGTCAACCACCTGTGTTATGGAGCATTCTTATTAAAAATTAACCAGCATAGCTCAACCACTGTCCATAGGACACTCAAATATGCTGGATAGTAGCTTAATTTATTAATACTGTAATTCATAGAATAGTCCCCATGTATTCAAAAGATGCTGTCTGAGGAAGATGTCATTAGGTTTTTCTCACTTTTTAAACTTTTTTTACTTTAAACATAAAGCTCATATAACATTATGACTAATAATTCTATAATATTAATATTGGCAAGCAATTAATATTATTAATGTAATATTAATAATCAATACCATGTACATTAATAATCGTTTAAATACAGGAAAGTACTGGAGTTTTCCTTTTCTACCAAATAAATCAATAAATTACATAGCATATTTCTAAAATCTTACATCTTCCAGAATGGTTGAAATTAGAAAGTTAATTCCATTTTCGTCTATTTACAGAAATAATCTGTTCACTGTGCTAAAGACATATTTTCTGAATCAGAACAAGCTTTGCAAGTATGCCTATTTTAAATTTTTGTATTCTATTGAGTTGAAATTATAGTTTTTCATTGAGGTAGACCTTAAACTGGGCCTTAGCCACCTTTGACCTTTTCAGCACTTTTTTATATAATATTTTGTGGAAAAACTCCTTGGTTATTTACCTTATTGTAAATGCTGCTTATGTAGATTGTCCAATGAAGCTACAGGAGAATTTTGTATAGTTTCAATATTGTACAGGTCCTGTATAAAATAATATTATTGAATGCCATAAATCTCCATAGATGCTCCATACCTGGCGGTGTTCAAGGCCAGGCTGGACAAAGCCTTCGGTGGCATGGTTTAGTGTGAGGTGTCTCTGCCCATGGCAGGGGGGTTGGAAATAGATGATCTTAAGGTCCTTTCCAACCCTAACTATTCTATGATTCTATGATTCTATCTATGTTCTAAATCCTTTATATGCAAAGAAATGGTGGTAGCGATATTCAGGATGAGAAATAAATGTGTCAAATATATTATAATGAACTAGACTATTAGCCTGCATGTTGGTGTGAATAGTGGACAGTATAGTAGTGATATCCTTGAGAGCAAAGGAAAATTAGGAATCAGAAACAATATGGCCCCCACATTGTCCATGCTCTGTGGAATAAATAAACTGAAACTTGCTTTCTCCCTTTTCTAATCAGAAAAATGGTTTTAAAACCCAACAGAAGCTTCCTCCCCTTTGTTCAAGGAAATACATATAAGCCCCTTAATTTTCCCGTGAAGTGTTTAGCAAGGGTCATTATCTGAACTTGTAGAGCATGTAAAACATTTCAAAATCATTCAGTTTGAAGAATGCTTTATAAGATCATTGGGTTTTTTCTGAGATGTTTAAAAGTTTCCTTCTTCTCAGTAACTGCAGCTGCATTTGTGAAGTGAACAACAGTAATTTCAAAAGGAGTGAGAAAATGCAAGCTCTCTCCTTCCATTTGTAAGCTTGACTACACTATGCTAAAAAAAAAAAAAGCTTGAATGACACTTTCCACATGCAGTACCAATGGTGAACTAATAATTTATGTACCAGGAAATATGTATTCATTTAGGGACATAAGAATTTTTATTGGATTAAATTAGGCATAGAGATAAATTTTAGAAGGAGTGGGCCTTTATATTTGAGGAATAAAGTACTGCAATGAGTAATTCAGGAAATACAGCATAACTTAATCTTATGATAGCTTTTTCATTTGCTGTTTAGCTTAAAGAACAGACTTACACTTTGGCCAAAATATATTTGTCTTTGGGTTAATTTGGAAGGTATATAATTATCTAGCTGGCTTGAGTGCTCAGTATTAGAATGGGAGATGAAAGTGTTTTCTTTCAGTTTGCATTTTGCAGTAAATGATACATTTTTGTTATTATTTTGTTATTAATTTATATGTTACTTTTACAGAGAGCTTCTTGCTGTTGGTGGATTATTTTTGTTTCAGCTGTTACCACTGATATTTAAATAGAAGGCATCTAAATTACACTAACGTTAAGTGCTCCTTGTGACACTTTTCACATGTGGGGAAAAATATAGATGAACATTTTTACTGGCACACTTCAAGAAAGTGTATGGTGAGTCTTCAAATATTTATGATTGACACCATTTGGTGGATGCTTAAGTGCCACGTATGCTTTTAACAGCGAATCATAACACAGTGTTAATGACATTCAAAGACTATTGCAAACACTTTTTATTGCTTAAACATTCAGTAGTGCCAAAACTACCCTTGGCTTATTCATGACATACACTAAGGAGTATGACACTTGACTCATGCTTAAAACCACACTATAACCATAAAGATGAAGAGAAGCATCTTAGTTTTGTCAAGACTCTCACTCCTTCAGCTGCCTCTGCTTCTGCCCTTGTCAGTCTCTCTTTCCATTTGTGATACTTGTTTGTCAAGGTAAATTGATCTTTATGATATTTAGGACTCACATTAAAAGCATTACATTTCCATCAAGAAACAAGCAATAACAACCATAAACTGGTGCTTGTTCAGTGAAAGCACTGTTTTCACAAGCTTCAGGCAAAGCAAAAGAAGAAATTCATTCACTGCTTCCCACTGGCAGGCAAATGCCTAGTCACTTCCTGGTTAGGAAGACCAACAACATAACTGTGAGTGTCCCATCTTCCTTCTCCGTTCCCTGAATGTTAATTGCTGAGCATGACATCATATGTTATGTAATATCCTTTCGGGCACTTCAAGTCACTTGTCTTGGCTGTGTCCCCTTCCAAATTTCTGTGTACCCTCAGCCTACTCACTGGTAGGGCAGTGTAGACAGAAGAAAAGTCCTTGGGGCTGTGCAAATGCTGTTCATCAACAGCTAAAACATTAGCATGTTATCAATACTGCTTTACTGTCACAAATCCTAAACATAGCACCAGACAGGCTCTTATGAAGAAAATTAACTATCCCAATCAGACCCAGCGCATCATTTGAGACCACATGAGCTGCCACATTTCTCCAATTCTTATGACACCACAGCTGTACAGCTGTGCACCAGCACCTATTTTCTCTTCCCATGCTGTATGATTTGTGCACTGACATTTGAGATGGTGCTTCATTCACGACTTTCTGAGAGGAAAATGTGAGAATGCCTGGATCTCCTTTTCTCAGACTTGCCTCTATGCTTAAGACTCCATCCCCTTGAGGTACCTAGTTCAAAATTTTCCATAGCTGGTGAGCAAGCTTTTTTCTGAAGATGTTCTCACACAGCTTTGTGAGAAGGATCCCAACACTATCCAGGAGTTCTTCCCTGAGGAGGATCATGTTGTCATAAAGTCTAAAGCACAGCCTGCAATACCAGACAGGTATTGATGTGCAGAATGCATCCCTTCCTACCTTTCTACCTGAGCCTTCCCCACCAGGATCAAGAACAACACAACCTGGACCCCAGTGTCCTTCACTGTGCTCCTCCTCAAGCCTGTGATCTAATCAATGTCTTCCTCAGCATTGGTGCTCAGATGAATAAGAAGCAAATCATTGTTTATCATTATTAATCATATTAACATAATGTCTGTGAACTACGGTTATGGGTATTGTGGTAATCAGTGCATGTAAAAAGTTGAAAGACTAGTCTAAGAGAAGACAGTGTAAATATAGACAGGAAAATATAAAGTTACAATACAGAACAATTCTTCACCATAATGTATGTTCATTGCAACACATAGAACAGCCTGAAATTTTACAAATTTTGTATGATAATGGAAAAGTTTTGGGGAAGAATTTGGAAGAGAATAATTGGAAATCTGTAGATGGGAGGCCTATTCAAAAGTGGAAGGTGACATGCATGGTAAAAAAGCAGAAATTTGCTTGGATGAAAAGGTAAGCATACTGGAAGAAGGATTCCTCCCTATGAATGAAAGAGGACTGACAGATGGGCAAAAAGATGACACTAAGCTAGGAAGAATAGAGCTGAAGCTTTACTGACTATAGAAGAGAAATCAGTGAATGGTTCCAGAGGAAGTTTTGACATGGCCCAAAGTAACAGCTCAAGAAATATATCCTTGCAGCAGCAATCTGAGTGAATGTGTGTGGACAATTTTATTTGCTTGTACTATAGAAAGTGTGTTGTAAAAAAGCAAGATACAATCAGAAGGAGCAGTATGAACAATAAGTTTAGTTACATGGGTAAAGACAAAAAGGTTTTAGTGAAGTAATATAACTTTTTCTCATTCCTATCCAACCCACTAAAACTGTAGATCAATGTCTAAGGTGAAACAACTGCAGGCTAGAGTGACAGGTAGCAATATATTCGAAGACACTGTGCGTAGATGTTTTGATTCACAAGGTAAATCTTTGGCTGTAGGATGGAGAGGCTATAACTGATACAAGTAAAGTAGTTTCAATCACTCTATGCACTAATAGTCTCTATTTTATTGATGTCTGACAAATTGTCACATAATTAAGTATATAGCAAGACAAAAAAAAAGGTGACTAAATACATAAATTAGATATTTTTGGTGAAATTATTGCAATTCCATAATTTCTAGTTTTAATGACTTGCAATAAATATTTCATCAAAACAACTATAATCAAGTATCTTTGAAAGTATTTTAAAGTATTTTTAAGTTTTAACATCAAAGGTCACTTTTTTAGACAAAACATTCTGTAGCAGCCTGCAAACTAACACACCTTTACTGCATTATTAAAAATCAGGCTAACTGTTCTTCACACAAAGTAGATACATAGTTCTGGGTTCTTCCCAGAAAAGTAGAGATTTTCTAGTATAATTCATTAATAGTAAATATTATTTTCTTCATAACAAAACCTGGGATATACCAGGTTTTTAAAAGCTTTGGCACAAAGATAACTAACTACCTGCCAGAGGTAGTTGCAAGGGATTATTACTCTCTGTATGTTATGATTGAGTTCCAGTGGTATGGACAGTAGAGAGTTTATTTTATTCTTGTGAATAAAATAGCTGAAATTTCAGTGTGATTTCTACCTATTGTGTACACGGGCTGCTGAGGAAGCCTACTCATCAGCAGTCAAGACTTTTGACTCTTCCACTCCAGCAATCAACAAACTCTGAATGAGAGGTAACAAAACCCCACAGACTACTATACAGAAGACTTAATAACATCTCTGTAGACTCTTAAAACCATGGATGCGTGAGGAGTGATTTAGAAGGAACCTGCCTAACGAAAACAGAAAATATCTGAGGAAAGTCCAAACTAACAGCTTCCTAGAAGTCAGTGAGCCAGTAAGTATCAGACCTTTGTGGAAAGGGACCTACACTTATCTGCAGATATGTAATTTGAAATACTTGGTTTGGTGTACTTTATCACATTGATGGCATTTTCAGTAACATTACCTTGTTTATGATCACCCGTGTGACAAGACACAGCATAGCAGATGGGAGATGAGGTCTTGGCAACCTAATTCAGTACATTTGGAGAGCAGGAAAATAACATAAAACCTTTACTCTAAAGATGATATTATTTCTATATTCACATATGTGTTTTTGAATGTAGATAGCTGGGTGAATATGTTCTGTGCAGATTCTGTATTTTGTGTTTGTAGTTTAATTTGGGCAGCATTTAGGTGTTATTGCAGTTGAAGAAAACCTATATATTACGCTTATGAATATATTAATTTTGCTAGTGTATTGATTGTAGGCGCTATGGGTGCTGCCTCGGTGTCCCCTGTGTGGAGCGGTGCCGGACACAGCCGGTCCCAGCCGGCTTCAACGGCCCCACCGCAGGGCAGAGCTGAGCCCCTCAGCCACGGGCGGGCGCCTCGGGTAAAGCCCGGGTAAGGAAGGGCAAACGGTGCCCGGCAGCCAGGGCTGAGGGGAACCGGGTGAGAAACAGCCCTGCGAGCACAGAGGGCAGGAGGGACTCCACCGCGAGGACAAATGGTGCTTGTAGCGGCTGTTTTCCTCAGCAGCTGTTCCAAACTATGGAGCTTATCCTGCACATTTCAGCTCAGTGTCCTGACTCTACACCTTAGACTAGCAAAACAGTTAAAAATCTGCTTGACAATCAGCATCTGCTCACATCCTGCTGATTAAAAAGATTACTCTATGAAACCTGTGGCAAAGGACATGATCTGCTTAAATAACAGTGCTAACAAAAATATTGGGCTTGCCCACATCTCTGAGTACAGGCCACTGATTTTAAGCATTTCACGCAGGCGTCTGAGTCACATCTTGGCTGCTCCTGATACCTAGGCTAGCTAGATGTAAGCTAAAATGGCTTTGCCTCTACAAGCTAAAAGCAGACCTTTATTTAGCCTTGTTCAAAATGAACAGAGTATGAACAAATGCTTTACTGAGTTAGGACTGATAAAAAACAGACTTCAGAATTAAAAATAAAGAAACGCCACAGACTCCTCCAAGAGACTGCAGGGCAGGTGATTATTTGATTTTTACAAGCAAAACCTGAAAGTTCTATTTCCACAACCATGATTTTACTGTTGTACCTTAGTAGTGTATGGAGATTCATGTCATACAGCTACCACAATCAGGCTGTAGCTAGACAACTGCTACTGCTTGTGGGGATGTATGCAGCTGTAACTCTCATCCAGCTTTGACCCTCTCAATCCTGTCATTGTTTGGCTGTTACACATCTGTGGGGCCGTATAGCAAACTGGCTGTGGAAGGTATATAGACAACTCATAAGAACATGTTCTCAGAATACCTTGGTAAAACAATTTATGATGTTAATTGTAGGAGTAGTGTAGACAACATTAAAAAAGAAAAAAAGAATACCCAGCTCCTGAGCCAGTGTATGTCTTGCAATCACAGTCTCTTCTGTCAGACTTTCGCTACTTTGTACTAGGGATTCAGCACACGGCATTTTATGTTGTAGCACTTCACTTTGTCCAGCATTGACTATGACAGGTTCCTCCACTCCTAACACTACACTATAGCAGATTTTATAGCAGGAATCCACCTTCTTACATCCTTGAATAACAGTCAAATAGCCAGCAAAGGACATTTAGACCTGAACTCAGCTACTAGCACTGGAATTTAATCAGGGCAGCACAGAATGTGTTGTAAAAGGAGCACCACTTGGTTAAATTTGCAAAGCTATACTGAAGGTTTACATATGACTTTATGAAGCATCTTTAAAAAGCAAAAGCTCTACTCTATGGAATTTAGCCAGTAACTTACCAGCTCCGCCCAAAAATATTGCTAGGTTACATTACAGAATGAGAGAGGAGGAATTAACATGTGACAGAACACTTACCAAGAAACCTTCAGCCTTAAAATTGCCCCACAGTATCACAAAACTAAGAAATGGTCTTCATGGTATAAGAAGCTGTGTTTGGCTAGTCTATAAGTGACTTAAAAACTAATTTTTTTTTGTCTATTCTGTAGTAAGAACATAGGTGTTACTATTGACTCAGCCTAGTATTGGAGTCTGATGCACTAAAATAAGATTCTTCAAAGATGATATGAAAAACCTTGTCATGAATGCACAGTTTGCTTACGGTGGAAGCTATATCCTTGTGTTTTCAATCAGAAGTTAACTCACTCTGCATATACTACTTGCAATTGAATAACATTCTCAACTTAGGTAAAATATTCAGCAGTTTGTTCTATAAGGATCTAACATTTTTGATACCAGTATCTACAAATTGATTGTCATAGTTCTTTTAACATCTACCCAGATGAGACTGTTCGTAATACAAAATTTACACTGAAATGAAGAACCCTAAAGAAATGAGATTACTGACTCACGAATTTATCATCTCCTGGAAATCAAAGTCAAATTCATATTAGTATTTAATATTCAAATTAAATGTCATGAGCATAAATATGTAAACTCTGTTAATAAATTGTGCATTTCATTTCAAGCTGTGGTGTAAGCATTGCTTAGGTTTAACACACTTGATAATTATTTCTTAAAATATCATTGAAAATATTATTACTACTATATGGAAAAAAAGCCCAGACTGGGTTTCTTTCATTGATTCAATTAGCACTTTTGAAAATCTTAGCCAACATATGCTAATGGGTGTTTTAGTATATGCTGGACTAGTTAAGATCTGCCTAGCACTTTGGAATTATGAATGCTTATTAAGAAATGCATTCTTAAAAGAAAAAATGTGTTGAAAAATAAGTGTTCATTGTACCAAGAAAAACAGTACAGTAGATATATATTTGTATATGATAACTGAACGTATAGCAAGAACTGATGCCCTGCACCTGATAACATACTGATGCTAAATTTATTTAAACAGACATAAAACAGAGTTCAATGGAGTGAAAATTTATGATGAATATTTAAAGGCCTGATTTGATCTCTGCATTATGTTGCTGCATTGAGAAGGCAGGACTCTTTCCTAGCCAGGATAAAATCTTCACACTCCAGAAATGATTGTTCTCTGCATGAGTGTATGTAGCCAAAGGGAGCATTATGAGCAGATAAGGTAGGTAAACCTTTTATTGTGTAAGAATAAGTAGAATAGAATCATAGAATAGTTAGGGTTGGAAAGGACCTTAAGATCATCTAGTTCCAACCCCCCTGCCCTGGGCAGGGACACCCCACACTAAACCATGACACCCAAGGCCTCATCCAACCTGGCCTTGAACACCGCCAAGGATGGAGCATTCACAACCTCCCTGGGCAACTCATTCCAGTGCCTCACCACCCTCACAGTAAAGAATTTCTTCCTTATATTCAACAGAGACAATACAATGCAATTTGCCCAAATACAGGACGACACCTAAGAATGTAAACCTCATCAAATGTAAATGATTGCTCAGCACTAGAATATTTAATCAAAATCCATTTAGGTCTTTAAAGGGAGATATAATTTTTCTCAATTCAAACTACCTGGTTGGTTTACCTTTTCAAGAAAATACTTCAGCTCTTAGCAGAAAAATATCATAAAATTTGTAAGTACAGGATAACAGAAGCACAGGGGTGCAAAGACTACACAATGTTTTCAGTTAGCAATCAAATTAAAAATCAAAACAGAATGTATGACCAAAACTTTGCTAGTACCACTATCGTAAAGTACTCTTATTCCCGTTGAGTAATTCTTGTCTTTGACATGAAATCAGTTCCATACAGTAACAGGCAGATGAAGGACAGACCTGAAATGCTATCTTCAGAAATGGGGAAAATAAATTCAGCCATGCCATACTGATCTCAAAGTCATTACTGGAAATTGGATGTTAATTCCTCATCGTGGAAACAGACTGGCATGAATCATTTGAAACATTTGTCATTCAAAATCATTGTAACACTAAAAATTATTAAATGTAATATTCTTTGGTTGGATAAGTTCAAGCACTTAGAACACATCAACTGGACAGTGGAAGATTTCTACATTCCTTTTGTTAAATCTTGTAACTCGTTTACCTGTTTAATAGAGGTTTAATTGTTTCTTGTTTAATACCTGTTTAATTGTTTCCTTTAGTTCAGAAAAGATCTCTTTTCACTGTGGAAGAGACAAGCAATGGATACTAGTGCATGTGTTATACTGGCATATTTGTGTTGGCACAGTAGACAATCAAAGATCACTGACAACTACCTAGTGTTTTCTAGCCAAGACATCAAGTCAGTGTATAGTTCCACCTGATTCCCTTTAACTATAACAAGTTGAAATCAGTTTTGAAATCCCCCACCCTTCTGCATCGTTTTAAATGAAAAATGTGCAGGTTTACTGTGCAACTTTACTGTGAAGCAATTAGTTCAATTATTATAAAAGATGAACTGCAACAGGAGTGATTAAAAAAAGCAGTTAGAGCAAAGATGAGTGACCAAGGATGATAGGGATACTTTAAGAAAGATTTTAGTGCCAGAAAAAAAAACAAAAAAAACCTCGAAATGACATTTTCTTTATGGCTCAAGGAAGAAAATTCCTTTTATTGGTGCTTTTGGGAGGCAGGCAACAGCTCATGTGACAACTGGTTCCACTCCTCCAAGTGACGAATTTTTAGGTAAAAACCAACAGAAGTTTTATGGTAAAGAGAAGGCTTTTTGTTAAAAGCTAAGGGGGCCCTGATGCATTTTGCACCAGAAGGCAAACTGTTTTGCAATAGGAGGAAACCGTTTGCAGAGGCATGAGAGGGAGACCTCCCAGCAAAGCATCCGTATATGGAGAACCAAGGCCTTGCGTTCCTGGAGAAATCCACGTGAGCCAAGAGGATCCTGCTGAGCAGGAAGAACAGTGAAGCAAAAAAATGTACATAGTATTTATCTATGATTGCTAGTCTTTTAAAATGCTTCTGGTTTTACCAAATAAGGAATTTGGATTCTGGCAATACCAGGAGCAGATAAACTAAAGTCACATTCAAAGTTTACATTGCACTTTTAGTTTTTGGTAGAACAAAGTTTTCGACATCTGAGAGATCAACCAAGTGCAGTGAAACAACAAAATGTCATCATGGGTGCAGAAAATTTTCATACTTTTATGCTGGAAGATAGTACAGGAAAACTGAATTCAAGCTAAGTTGAAGAAAACAGTATAATGAATCAGTCAGTTTGTTTTACATTCTGACGAAGTTCAAGAGATGCTGCAGATTGGATCATGTGACAAGTGGGATTCACAGGCTAAGACACCATGATACAGAGGTTCCTACAGGTCAGGGCATGTGGTAGGAAACACGAATCATGACACGGCATGAGTACAGGTTCTCTCTGGAGACTGCATTCTCTCCTAGATGCTACACGCTCCTCCTCCTCCATGAATTAGATTAAATTTCTCAGTAAGTCAATCTACTATGCCTGGAGTGTGAGAAAAATTGTAACTGAAGTGGAAAAGCATTACCTGCAAACCCTGAAGTTTGGCAATATGAAACTCTGTGAATTGTGCATAATGCTGAAATCTGACACATCCGAAAATAGATTTTTTTAAGCATTGAAAAAAAAAAAAAAGAAACTGCTTGCTTTTCATTTTCCAAATATATACTACTAATTAGATCTGGTAATTACATTCTAAATCAGCCAGCCTTGGTGCAGGGAACTGCCCCTTTAGTGCTCATTAACAATGGTCAGGTGAAAGAAAATTTACAAAAAATTGTCAAAGTATGCATTATAGAGGAAAGTAGGCTACTTAAATAATTTTAAATCTTGCTCAAACCAGATTTGTCATGCTGAGAAAGTTTCATATATTTTCATACACCAAGACTGTGGTTCTGTTTGGAGCATTACTGCCAAGAAACCTTGGACATCCTGCTGGATTTTCTGTGTCTGTAGTTGTCATCAAGCCACTCTGTCATTTTGCAGAATGCTGGCTCATGAAGTCGTTTTCACAGAGATTTGAAGTATCAGACCTGTGCAGTACTGATTCAAAAACTAAAGAATAATTATCAACAGTTCAAGCAAAGCTTAAAATATAGTTTTAGCCTTTACATGTACCTGGAACTTTATAGTTCATAGTTCTTGGATTGTCGTGACCTTTCTATGAGGAAAAAGATTTTTTTCTTTAGTGGAAACCTTGTAGTTTAAATGAAAAATGACCACAAGGAATTCTTAACATTTTCTTTACCCACCCACTGCTGGGAAAAAGAAAAGGTTTTACATTGCAGCAGCAATTGGAATAGAAAGTAAAGTATTTTTTTAAGAGAGCTTTTCTCTACTTGAATAAAAATGGTTTGCAAAAAGAGCAGAATACAGAATTGTTCTCTTTTTTGTTTAAACAAATATCTAAATTCCTTTAGGGATTTTGAAAAGAAGACCACCTAAATCAATGGATAATCTTTTTGTAGATATAGCTTTAAAAACTCTGTATTATGATTAGGATGTACAAGAGATGACTGTTGTTGAACACAAACTGATGATTTTATCTTTAAAAAATGTTAAAGAAAATTGCTAGAAAATTAAAGAATACGAGTATTATTTTGTTGCAGCTCCATCCATCTAGAAGTAGGTGTCTATTTTGAAGTGGATGCCTAACTCAATGAAGATAAAAGCAATGCAGTCAGTGGGGTCTGGAAAACAAGTAGCTGGCCAAACACAGATAACTACATTGAGATGAGTATCTCTTCTGGTGCTATCGACTAGATCTCTAGTGACTATCATAGATGCTTGGTTTCCTACATCAAAGTGTGTTGTTGAGGAACTAAATCCTACCTGATAAGTGTACTCAATACTTGTGTACAGGGGCAAATGCAGATTGACGCAACTTCCCCCAGGTTCCTGCCTGGATCAGTCAAGCTCCCATGTAGAAACATAACTGTGCTTGCAGGCACAGTCACCAGGTGAGAAGCAGGAAAGGCTAGCTCATACATAGTGGCAATGACTTGTAACAACAGAAAATCCAAGGAAAAGGGTCCTACAAGAAAGCTGGAGAGGGACTTTTTACAAGGGCAGGTAGGGATAGGACAAGAGGTAATAGCTTTAAACTGGAAGATGGTAGATTTAAATTAGATATTAGGAAGAAGTTCTTTATTGTGAGGGTAGTGAGACACTGGCACAGGTTGTCCAGAGAAGTTGTGACTGCCACATCCCTGGAAGTGTTCAAGGTGAGGTTGGATGGTGCTTTGATCAACTTGGTCTAGTGTAATGTGCCTCTACCTGTGGCAGAGGAGTTGAAACCAGGTAATCATTAAGGTCCCTTTCAACCCTAACCATTCTATATGATTCTGTGTTTCTATGATCCTATGATTCTATGATCCTATGATCCTCCTTCATTTCACAATGCTAACATAAACAGCAGAAATTGTAAATGTCTGAAAGGCAGTTATATTATTTGTTACTCACTTCTCATTTAAATCGCACAGTAAATGTATGCATAAACACATACACCCACACTACTTAAACCTGTCCTGTCCTGAACAGGTTGATATGATTGGTCATATCAAACTGTCATATGTTGTATGAGACAACATATGTTGTGCCTGCTGTACATGTGCAACATACTTAGTCATTTGTACCTTGGGTGACTGAATTTCTAGCTGCCTTCAGCCAGAATGCTTCAGAAAAGCATCTGCCAAATTTTTAGAGGAGCTCTCTAGATGGAAATTTCAGTCTCAGAAATTCCTTCAGGCAGCTCATGCCATGTCTAAATCATCTGCTAGACATAATGTGTGTTTCAATGTATGCTTCAACTACCAGCCTGGGTGGAGAATCTGCCCATCCCAGAGACTCTCATAGGCAGCTCTTTGCACAGGATTTACCAAAGTGTATATAGGTGAGGTACTTACAAAAGTTCCAAAGAAACTGTACCTACAGTTACAGTAATTATTACATGGCAGGGATTGTTTTGTACATAGATAATCAATAGCAAGTAAATAGTTTACATGCTGAAGTGGTCGTACAAGACTGTGGCTCAGCTATATTATTAAAAACTGCTACAGTGGCAGTTCAGGGTGTCAGACCAGATCCAGCTGAAGATACTATTCCAAAGATTTTGCCCAGGGAGATCCCCGTCATCATCTGGACAGTGACAGACCACTCTGTTCAGGAGGTCTGATCTACCATGCAAATGGCAAAGATTTCAATAAATTAATATTTTTTAGCAACAACAACACTGAAGAGCATGGCTATCTGCACACACAAAAAAAAAAAAAAAAAAAAAAAAAAAAAGAAGAATCAGCCCCGCCACCCAAAAAAAAAAACTTTGTCAACACCAAAATCCCCCAACTTCCTATATCCCAAGAACTGTGGGTATATATATAAAAATATATATATATATATAAGCAAAACTAGAGATTCACCTGGGTAGACAAGGGTTTGCTGAAGGCTGACTACGGCTTTCCCTTATAAAGGATTTAAATAATTCAGATGCCTTGTACTGGCTTACTATGGAAGCTTAAATTTCCTTCTGAAATGTGTTATTTAGAATAAGTATTACTTAGAATTAATTTACTTTGACTGAAGTTAGCGAAGTCCATTTGTAAACTTATACATCGTCAAGTATTTTAGTTTTGTTATGTCTTCTAAAGAACCTTCTGCTATAAAATAATTAGGAAGAACAGAGGAAAAAAATTAAGAAAACTAGTTGCATTTATAGTTAAAAGATGTTATTTTTCATTCTGAGATTTGTTATTTATATGTTTTAAGAGTCAAGTTATGTGGAAAACCAGTAGCTTCTGTGCCAGTTTTTACTTGAATGAATTGAGATACATGCAGAAAGATAGGACACTTTATGAATGTCTTTGTATATGCTACAGTATGTGTCTTGGAAATTTTACAGAAATTATGCCATCTGGTTATCCATTTGATCATTATCAGCCATACAGTGAGGAGAAAAAACTGTATTTTATTCAGCCTCCCTAGATTCATACTAAATAAGAAGTGCAATTTGTTTGATCTAGTATAGTAAGATATATCTGCTGTGACTGATTAAAGGAAAAATACCAAGTGCCACAATGCTAGATTATATTTCATCATCAAAGATATTTCATTTAGTTCTTTGACTGTAAAATGAAGATAACAGATAAAGCCTTTGTGTCATGCTAAATCTTTAGAAAAATATTTATAAAAAAATATAGTAGTGAAACAAATGAAAATGCTTGTAAATTAATTTACACACATAATAAATCCTGTATATTGGAGGGCCCAACATAATCTGATAGATTTAGGATTTTTTATTTTAGGTCATTTGTAAAAAAGTGTTCATGATGCAAATGATACAGAAGGTTTTCAACATCTTTTGTATTAATACCATAGAGCAATTAGACCACCTATTATCTATGACTGGAAGAGAGTATTTGTTAGAAAAATGATAGATTAATTACCCAGCAGATAATTGATTTCTATAATGTCACTGAAAATAAAGTAGCTTCAGCATAACCACTGAAGATCTGATCCATGTCTATCTTTGACATATCAAATTATTTTGTTTTGTTTCAAATGTCAAATGCTTGAAAGTAAAATTCTTTCTTCATATGAGCAGCTTTTCTGAACTGGGGAGTTTTTGAAGTAGTTAAGCTTTTAAAAACTTAACAAAGTAAGGTCCTGCATGTGGGTAAGGGCAATCCCAAGTACAAATACAGGCTGGGCAGAGACTGCAGCCCCGAGGAGAAGGACTTGGGGGTGCAGTTGATGAGAAGCTCAACATGACCTGGCAGTGTGTGCTTGCAGCTCAGAAAGCCAATCAAATGCTAGGCAGTATCAAAAGAAGTGTGACCAGCAGGTCGAGGAAGGTGATACTACCCCTCTACTCAGCTCTCATGAGAAACCACCTGGAGTACTGTGTTCAGCTCTGGGGCTCCCAACACAAGAAGGATGTGGATCTTTTTGAGCAAGTTCAGAGGAGGGCCATGAAGATGATCAGAGGGCTGAAGTAGCTCTCCTGTGAAGACAGGCTGAAATAGTTGGGCTTATTCAGCCTGGAGAAGAGAAGGCTCAGGGTACACCATACAGCAGCCTTCCAGTTCCTAAAAGGGGCCTACAACAAAGCTGGAGAGGGTTTTTTTACGAGGGGGTGAGGCATGAAGTGAAAGGAGTAGGGCAAATGGCTTTAAGCTGACAGGAGAGCTTTAGATTAGCTATTAGGAAGATATTATTTACTATGAGGATGGTGAGGCACTGGAACAGGTTTCTCAGAGAGGCTGTGGCTGCCCCCTCCCTGGAGGTGTCCAAGGCGAGGTTGGATGGTGCTTTGAGTAATCTGGTCTAGTGGAAGGTGTCCCTGCCCATGCTTGGGGCAGCTGGAACTACATGGTCTTCAAGGTCTCTTCCAACTCAAAACATTTTATGATTCTATGTAGTTTTCAAATTTACCTTTGGCAAGTATATGTTAGTTACGATAATATACACTTCACAAACATTTAGCCACCCAAAAGCTGGTGTTGCATCTCAGCGAGTTAAATTTAAAAAACAAGCAAACAACTCCCTCTTCAACCCCGGAATAAAAATTATGTATTTAGAATAGTGCATAAAGTGTGGTTGTGGCAATGTTATTTGCCTCCTTCTATTTTAACACTGTGGGGAGTACATCCATCTGGAGCATCAAAATCTAAGGCTCAAAATTTTCTTCTGCTTGATTTAGGGAGAAAATAATAAATTCCTGGAAAAGCTTCTTTCTTCTAGGCTGTAATTCAGGAGTTCCCTTACCTTTTTTTTTTTTTTTTTTTCTTTCCTGTTTGGCTAATTTTCCTTTTTTCTATACCTCAATCAACAATTCTGAAATAGTGTGATGTCTGTTGAAACCCTTTTTTATAGGAAAAGGGAAAAAAGAGTGTTCAACAGGCCCTGAAAAGCAGAAAAGCATTAGAAACTTTGTGACAAACTGGCAAGTATGTGAATCTAGATATCTGCTTACCACTTCATGCCTGTTTCTTGCATCTGCTTTAGTCCAGGTTTACCTTGTGACCATCACTATGTCTTTACAACAAAGGAAATGATAACTAATTATTTTGCACTCAATGAATTAAATAATTTTCAGGATTACATGAATCACTAGATGTGTATACTGTTGTATGCCACTGCTTATGAAACTGCACTCGAGGAGAAAACCTGAAATGTTTCAAATTTTGGACGGGAAGTACTTAATAATTTTATCAGTAATCTAGCACATGGAAGTTCAGGAATAGATGCCTTTTGATTATATGAATTTCTCTTTTTATTTCCATATCATGCCTTAAATGTTAGCGATTAGCCATATTTACCATATAAAAATGTTAATTATTCCTGGCATTGATTGCATTTGAAATTAGTGAAACTGTGACCTGCTACAAATCTCTTCTCTCACAATTATAAAGATTCCAGTTTATTTCCTGCCAATACCTGCTTAGCAGTAAGCTAACACAGATGGTGTGTTTGTACCCACCATACTTACGATTTGATTTACATGAAGCTTTTGTCAGATCCTAGTCTCAGGTTATTCTTTTCTCTTCATGATGCTTCAGTAAGACAATATTGTCTTTGAATTCATTGGTCTTAAGAGATCAAGATTTTCTTTCTTCTCCCCACCCCTTCTCCAAATGAAAATAAATTCAAGTGATACTGATTTGTCTCTGTGTCAGTGGCTGAGGAAGGGAATGAAAAATCAAATTGCTGACACTTGAATTTATTTAAGACATAGAAGAAATAGCCTTATATGCTATTAACGATATATCTCCATGAGAATAATTCAGCTGAACAGTTTCTTGTGAAGAAGCATGTTTTTTACATTTTACAGAAAAGGTAATAAAATTATACACATTTTGCTTTTCACAGTGTCTCTCAGAACTTGTAAAAATATTTTAATCTAAAATGAACCAACCAACTCCAAACAAACAAGTAAAGAAAATTGCTACAAGAGAAGAAAATGTTCAAGGTTATTGTAGAATATGTATCTTGCTTTTGCTATTATTTATTTAACTTGCTATTCATATGAGCACAGCATTGATTCTGTTTTTGTGAGCTTGACTTGTCATAATATCTGTCACAGACTTTCTTACATTTGTTGTTCAAGTACTGCTTGCTGTATGTTAGACCCATTAGTTCTGTTGTTTGACATGAAACAGTTTGTATTTTGGTTTTCATTATGTAGCTTGGATGCTTTGTGAGACAGCCTAGAAAGGGACAAAGCAAACACTGCTGCTTTATAGATCAGTGTACATTGCTTGTACATTGCTAATGCTGTACAAGAGTAGGTACATCACATTCCAAAAAGAAACAGAGCTGAAGGACATCATCTGAAAGACAAAGTAGTGCCAGATGTAAGATAGATAGATAATAAAGGCATCCTAATTAATGCAGAACTGATCTTGAAAACTTTTCACTTACCTGTATTATCATATCTTGATATTAAATAACCTGAAGATGTTATCCAGAAGCCAAATGTCCCTCCATAAATTAATCAGCAGCAGTCCTGTATAATAGATACCGGCAGTGCTGTTAGATGCGCTACTTACTGTGAGCACCTTGTACGTCTTACTTTGCCAACACCAGCAACTACTACAATGCTTGCTCTCATACTTTGTGCTGAACTCACCTTTTAATGGGGCTCTCCCCTTTCCCCCCAGCTGTAACTGTACAGCTCCCAGTTAAATGAGCTGAGATAGTGCAGAAAAATCACATCAGAGGGGCTGCTCGTTTTTCTGCTTACCTCTGGCAGCTCAACAGTGGTGCTTTTCTGGACTTTTCCTGCAATAGAAGTAAGTTTTTCTTCTGATATCTTCTGAAATCATATCAATACAGAGGTCCTCTTTTGCCTCTCATTAATGCAGGAAAGGATTCAGCCCACTGAGAAATGTCATGAGTAGGTAACACCTCAGTAGCTTAAGAACTTCCTGTAACTGTAGAATGCAATATTGTAGAATTCTCTTCAGCCTGAATCATGAAATTTTCATTGACATCAAAAGATATACATTTTAAAAATAGTCATTAAGTGAATTTAAAATTTATCTAAGATACTTTTATGTAACTCTTTAGCAAGACAAAATCTATAAATGTGATAAACCTCTAAAAATCTTACTTATTTGAATACTGTTTCTATTTTGTTATGTATATGTCAGCTCCATTTACACAAATGGTTCTGTGCCAGCACCACAACAGTTAGGATCTGATGATATGGTGGTAAAGCACAAGTAAGTAATTAAAAAAGGCTAAACTATTTTGTTTATTTTTTGTTTCTAAATGCTGAGACATTGAAAAATTGAAAAATTGTAATCAGAAATGACAGAATGCATATCTGGCTATGCAATTACTCCTCTCAACTCCCAAACTGGATCACATTAGGTGCACTGCATAACATGTCAGGTATCTTGTATTCCCTTAATGATGGAAACTGCCTACATAGGAAGATTTTTGTACATCACTAACTGTAATGTACTTGAAGTCATGTAAAAGACAACCAGAACTTCAAAGGAAACAATAATTTTACAGACAGCTCTTCAAGAAACACATTTTGCCTCCTCTTTCAGCACTCATTTACTTCCAGATATTCCTCTGTATTTCCTTGTTCTCTTTTGTAGCAAAATAATACAAGCCTCTTTGGGTTACTTGTAAAATCCACATTTTAAATTTTATTTGCATAGTTCTGTTATTGCTCCTCAGACAGTCATATTATGTTTTTCAGGAAGTCAGGCTGTACGAAGTTGAATCCTGAAATCACAAAAGATGTTACACCTTACTCTGTGGGGTCATAACCTTGACAGAAAAAAGCCTCACTAGAACCCCATTGACTAAGCTAACCTCCTACCTAAGTCAGAATGGGAAGAAAGCTGCCTGCTAATGGATGAAAAAAACGTGGGAAACCAGCCAAGTGGACATTTCTCTCAATCCCTGTCCAGTCTTCTTAGGACTACCACATGCTCAGACTTTAATGGCACACTTCCTTGCTCTGGGAGCCATTAAAAAGCATGAATCAGGTACAAATGCCCCTTTAATATAACTAGGCACAGCACTTTGCATTGTGTCATATTTGGACCAGAATGCCCAGTAAGACCTATTGCTAAATTGCTATCTAATAACTAAGTAGTTTCCATATACATAATATGTGAGTTTCTTGAAGATCTATGTCCAGAAAATATGATAGCTTGTCCAGATGTTAAAAAAGGGCAAAGAAAGAAAAAAACCCACTTTTTTCAATGGAAAAGCAAATAAAAACAATTTTTAAAACTTGCCAGACACAGCAAAAGACTGGGACTGCTAAAATTTGACTATTATATCTGTGTGACAACATAAATTCTACACAGATATTATGCAACTTAAAATAAGAAAAGTTTCAGTGATAGTCAAAAGCAAACTTCCATGCATTTGTAATAGGAAGCTGCCTTTCATTAAGAGTTCTAACAAACAGGCATGGCAATGATCCACATCGTAGTCATCATATAAATGTTTGCCTTATAAGACTCCTCATTAAAAAAGCCTCTTCATCCACAATTGAAAAGTGTAAGAAAACTTTACTAGTGCTGAGTATACCATCATTCTGCTATTTCAGTATCAGGGTTCATAAAGCAGTCTAATATACAAAAAAAAATAGAAAGCTGTCAAAGTAATATTTCTGCCTTTTACCAGGTGGTGCACACCTTGCACGTTTAGTGAATTGAATTTAAATAGACACTTAGAAAAGACTATCTTTCTAACTACTTGTAGGCTGCAGAATTCTTAAACATATTTGATTTAATATTAATATAGTAAGTTTTACCAGATGATTTATTTGATGTAATAAGTAATTTATTTGATCCAGTATCTCTCACATAATACATGACATACCTGCTGTGACAGACAATATATCTAATTTGGTAAGGCAAAAGTTTAATTCTACAGCTTCTTTGCTCCTCTGAGTCTCATGTATAAAGACATATTTTGTTAGATTACTGTGTATTGATATCAGTTTAAACTATTTCAAGTCCAGTATTATGCATATTATTAAAAAGTAAACCTAGTTCAAGATTGGAGAGAGAAAAATAGCACATAAAAGCTTTATAAATGTGCTTGCATACAAACCACTCAACTTCAATACGCTACTCTTGGTAAGTAATATTTGTAATTAGGAATATTTCAACAGCTGCTAGTATTCATGGAAATATCAGTAATTTTTAAAGTGTCATGAATTCATATTAGCATTTTATTATTGTTACTTAAAAATAATGTCATGTAGTTGAGGAACAGAAACATTATCATGTATCCATTCACATGCACTGAATTGTCAAAGGTATTTGCAATTTACCTGTAATCTGAATATTGTCATCTAAACTGTTTAATGCATAATTAGGACATGAATGATACATCTGTAGACATTAAGAATGATATCTAAAGACAGACATAAAATGTTCTGTCTGATAATGCTGTTCAGTGAGAATTTGTCAGTATATGCTAATTCTTTGATGCATTAATTTAAAGTGATATACATATTGAAAGCAAAGTTGAATGGAATGACGAATTTTGAAAGAATTTCTAATCTTTAAATCATATTTTTTTCAAATCCTGAAGAAAATTAAAGGGTTTGCAGAAAAAAAAAGATTGAAAAATTTGGAATAGAAATGTGCTTGTCAAATAATATGAATTCAAGGCAATGGAAAAAGGAGTCTGAAGAAACTAAGGTGAATTGGAAAGTTCAGTTTTGATAAATCAGATTTTTCTTCAACGAGGTGGCAAAAATAATGCCTTCACTGACTTTTTTTTTTTTTTAATAAAATTTACTTCAGACTTTTTGTACTGGCCTGAAATATGTTAATAATTCCTGCAAGTGTAATTGAGAAAACTGCATCTCAGATTTTTCCCAATCACAATTTCTTCATCAGTAGCAGCAGTACAGTAGTTCAAAGCTGTACCATCAAATCCTTTCTGTATGTAACTCTAAAAAAGCATTCCTATAAATTTAGAATTAAGTGGAATGCAGGCTGTCAGATCAATAAACTCATTCTACATCCACAATTGGATACATTACATTTACTATATTTTACTTGTGAAACCAGCACATTCAAACTCTCCAGTGTCTGTGAATTTATTCCTTTCACTTGATACCATTAAAAGAGAAGTACGTGGAAGGCCTAAGCTTCAGTGTCCATTGATCAGGCTTACAGCTGAGCCACACTAAGGGTTTGTTGAGAAGCAGTTGTTATGTCATCGCAGTTATACCTAGAGCTGTTATACCTAGCTATTACACCTAGATTCAGCATTGAATGATATACACTCAGAAGCAAAAGACTCATATACCTCACTGGTATTCTCTCAAATGAAAACAGAATGAGATTTTATTCATAGCAAAATAAGCATAATTTATACATCAGAGAAATAGTTTTAGAATAAGTGAAAAACGTTAGCGATCTACTCAGAAGTCAGGATGTCTCCTGCTGAAGCTGTGCCAAATGATACATAAATAAATGCATACATACATACATACATAAATACCCAGTGCCAAAAGGGGCTCTGAATCTCTGTCACGCTGGTCAGGAAACTTTCTGAGAAGTGGTGAGTTGTGGGTGTCAGTATCTCTCCTCACTCCAGTTTGCATATTGCACATATTCTGTGAATACTGGGCCAAATCTTCTTGCAGGAGAAAGGGAACCAAGTCACATTGTGCTTATAGCTGAGTGAGTTACTAAATCACTGCATGGAAGAGGGTAAGGGAAATCCCAAAGGTATCAATGTCATCTTTCTGCATTTGTTTGCAGGAATATTTAAACCCTGACATACTTTAGGCATGAGGTAACACTTCAGCTACTCAATACAAAACAATTCTAGTAATTCTGGAAGGTAACAGGAGCCTAAAAGACCTAAGAAGCCTGGGAAACCTTGGTGATAAAAATGAAATACAATTTAGATCTTTCTCAGTGGTTGTTGGGCAAGGCCTTTTAACCTTAATTTTGGACACAGCAACTGAATTCTTTTAAAAATTCTCTTTAGGCTTCTGTGTTCTTTTTACTTGGGGCCTCACCATCAGGTCTTGTGAAAGAATGTGATGCTATCAGGCAACAGCATCTTCTGGTTCATTTAAGTATAATTGTAGGAGTGATTGTTTAAAACCACTTAAAAGGCTAGAAAGCCTCATTTATAAAGTCTTTTGGAAAATGGTACCTTCTACAGGTCAGTGAGTTATTCTATAAACTTGCAGTTTCCATCTCATTTAAGAATATATTTTCTTCACGGAAACTTTAATCACAGTGCTGTGGTTTAAGCTGGCAACTAAGTACCATGCAGCTGCTTGCTCCCCCTCCTTCCCTACTCTGCCCAACTCCATGGAATGGGGAGGAGAAGCAGAAAAAAGGTAAAATCCCATGGGTTGAGATAAGAACAGCTTAATAACTGAAATAAAAGGCAATTATTATTGCTCTTCACCACTTGTGGTGTTTCATGACAAGGACTCAAGTTGATGAGGAGACTCAAATCCAACTTTATTACAATCCAGCCCTTTTTATCCCCTTGTTCAGTGCTTTCCCAACCTGCACAAACATGCCACATTCAGTCTCATTGGCCCCTGTGAAAATCTCCAGGTAAATAGTCCAATCACAATGCTGAGCACACGTTGTCCAGACGGCGACTGCTTCACCCTGATGTCTCAGACCCTCTTGCAACCCCCACATCATCTGGCTCCAACTGAGACTTCCTCCACAACATCCTGGCCCATCCCCCCAAGGCTTGCTTTTTGACCTTTCCTGTCCTTCAAGATTTCAACTTACTGCCCCAGAGCTTGTTAAGCATCAAGGCCTCAGAGCTCATTCCCAGACTGTTTTTCATGCACAACTCTTACTGCCTTCACTCCCCACAACCACTCACTGATCAATACCCAGCCCATCCCCAAGTAGGGACTGGCTCCTCCCAGCCAACTCCCACAGTTTATATACTGAGCATGATGTGCTGTGGTATGGAATATCCCTTTGCCTAGTTTGGATCAAATATCCTGGCTGTGCTTCCTCGCAACTCCCTCCTGGCTCCCTCCCAGCTTACCCGAAGTCCTAGAGTTAGGGTAAGCACTACCTAGCAACAACTAAAGCACTGGTAAATTATCAACATTATTCTCAAACTAAAGCAAAAGCACAGCACTGTACCACCTACTAGAAAGAAAATTAACTCTATCCCAGCCAAAACAAGGGCACACAGTCAAATCGACCCAGGCACAGAATTCAGACGATACTGAAAAAGCACATCAGCAGCTCTATCACATCCTACTGAATAGGCGTGTGACTACTTGCCTTCTTCACAATGATTGTTTATTCATGCACACACACAAACCAACAAAAAAACAAACAAACAAAACCAAACAAACAAAAAACCACAAAACCCAAATCACCTACAATCATTCTTTTTTTAAACTGCAGGAATCATGTAGAAAGTTCTGTGTTTGTCGCGAAAAGTAGCTTCAGTAGTCTTGAGAGACTCCTGTTGTCAGAAAGTCTGTTGTAAAAAAGCTACTCTTTCTTTGCTAGGGAGACTGATCAACTGTTAATGGTTGCTAGATTCAGAAAATCTTTTAATAAGATTTATGGGAGTTCATGAGAAATGGATAGCTTTATTCAGCCTGCTTGACTCATCAGACTGATGATGAAACTAGATTTGTGAGGAATCTAGAGAGTGTGAGCAACAGTTTTAGACTACTTCAGAAAAAGTTACTTTTGGATTCCTAAGCCATGGGGCTTTCTCCTAACTTCAACAAAACCAAAGAAATAATTAAACTCCTGTGTGCTGACAATATTACCCTTACTCAAAAGTATACAAATGCACCTGGCATGTTCCTTGAGTACTAAAACTCGATACAAGTTAATAACTAATAATCTGAGATCGTATTCAAAGCTAAATTATTAGCATTCCTGGTTAAGGTAAGAGAAAGTTGAAAGGCTTCAGCTCTTATACAAGATTTCCAGATAATGCTCCTAAAACATCAGGCTTTTTAACAATACTTTTCAAGATTTAGAAGATTAATGAATGCTTTAAATGTTTGTGCAATTCCTGGCTAAGTATTTCTGTTACTGAACTTCTCATCGAATAGGTGAATGATATTTATATTTGCTTATACTACTTGCAGTGGAGGTAGCAAAATCCCTTAAATATTTGGGACAGTAATAAAACAATACTTACATCTTCTCCCTGTGCTTTGTTCCAAAAACCTGACAATCCATTTTTCCTCCTTTCAAGTAAAAAGGACTTTCTGCATTCAAAAATCTCTCCACTAAATATTTGCAAATTGGATCTTCTTATGGACTAGTATCAATGAAATAATCCATTTTTCTGTATAATTGTATTTGGTAAGTTATACTTCATGCAGATTTTTCTGTCCCTCAAGCAGCAACTTACACTGTAAAGTTGTTTTGCTGGAATCAATGATTGTATTTGTAGCACAAAATACTTAGCAGCAGTAAAGCTTGCAAAAGCTAGCACATGATGACTAATATATTTATTTCTATATCAATGCCTGTCTGGAATTCTTACATTAAAAATGAACCATTTTAATAATAGATATTCTAATTTGAAAATGAGTGTGCTCTGCGTACTTACTGCTCCTGAAATAAAAGGACACTCCTCATTTCTTTATCTTTTTATTTTAAGTGCTGCAGTCTTCTGATGTAGTCTAAGAATTATTTTTTTCTTCATTGAGAGACAGAAACTGCAGCCTCTAGCTATATAAACTTTTACATTAGTGATGTTAATATTCTGCTACCAATGCAACTAAAAGAGGGTATGCTTTCATTGGCATTTCCCTTTGAAGTGAAATCCTAAAGCTTTAATTTTTATTAATGCAAATCCGTACTAAAAAATACCTTATCCTTGGTCACATACGAGGCAATATAAGATCTAAAGGCATCTTTTCTTTCAGACTTCAACATAAAACAGCTTCTGCCTGCAGTCATACTACCTTAAGCTGTGATAGTGTCAGCTTTTATAACAGAGTAGGCAGGGACAAATTGATTTGAAAATCAGACTTCCAATAAAATCCTAAATTTCTAGAAGATGTTAAAACAATGATGGAGTGCTTTACAGAGCAAGCATCTGCAAAGCACTTAAAAGACAGGAAAACCTCACCAAAAAAAATTATACAATGGTTGTGAAACCATGAGGTTCACAGAAGAAAATGAAGAAATGTTGGTTTCTAATGAATGCATTCCTTACAAATTCACAACTGCATGTCAGAAAGTTGTGATGTCTCCTGTCTATTCTGAACTGCTATAAAATAAATACGATTTTCATATAGCTACAATAAGAGCAAAGGTTAAAGACTTACAGTTAACTCATCATTATCTGAAGAAATAGTACACATGTCAAAAGCAGTGTTTTGGAGAACGGAGTACAGAATGCACTTAGTACCAGATTCTGGCTGCAATTCTATTTGAGCTGGTCACATTACAATAACAGTATATAATTATTCACTGTTTCTTATCACTTTTTGCAAAGGCTACTGTCCTGCTACCTATGTGTATAGGAATAAGAATCAATGTTATTACACTTTCTCCATATACACCAGTCTAACCTTAATACTTTCTGCTTCTACTGGACTTTACAAAAATTTAAAAATATGAAATATCTCACACATACAAAACAGTAATGGCAAATTGAATTGAAGTTTTCTTACAACTTTATTGTATCAGCTGAATTTTGTAATGACTTCACAGCTAATGCAGGCCAGATCAACACACCAAAGTCCAGTCACCCTAAGAGGTGATTGCAGAGGGCTTGTGGCAACTCAGAGGCACTCAGCAGCCTTTTTGTTAGTCACAACCATGTACCTTATCAGTCAGCTTGGAATACGGGCAGATGAAAGTCTGATTATAAGGAACAAAATAGGTACACTAGTAATTATCCTTTGAAATGAGAAGGGTTTCCTCTAGCATCACTGGTGTCAACAGTGTGCTGGAAGAAGAAAATACTTGTTTGTGCACATAGTGCCTATGAAACACTAAAAATTGATACAAGTATCAGCAACATTGAGGCCCTCCAAGAGGGCTGAATTTTTCTCCGACAGAATAATTTCATTGGACTATCAACCACTGCACATGTACGCATGTTTAGGGTTCAGCTGAGCTACACAGTTATTCCATGTAAAGAAGAGAACAATAGCTTTCCCACAGATGTTGCAGCATTTAATTCTTCTGGGGTATACTTGTATACAATATTTCACAAATGAGAACTTGACTCTTACAATCTCTGACAGAAGTAAGGTATTTTGAGGTATTTGCTCGTGAGCTAGTTGCTGGAATCACACCATTTAATATTTCTTTTGTTGGATATAAAATGCATGCTATAATTTTCTTGGAAGGAAATGCAATAAATTCAGAATTTTGACAGTAATCAAACCCTTCAAGTGACATAGTACATACTATTGTGTGTGCTACTGTTGTCTTTATTACTTTTTTTTTTTACAAATGAATGAAACATGACTTTTGAACAGTATGGGCTTAGCTTGTGTCTTTTTACTTGTTTGATTTTAATTAATGCTGGAATGTTGGATCAGGAATAATGGATCAAATCCTGAAGGAATTCCCATTCACAAATTCCTTAAGGAAATCTTAAGGAGAAGTTGTGGATGCCCCATCTCTGAAAATGTTCATGCTGAGGTTGTATGGGGCTTTGAGTCTAGTGGAAGGCGTCTTCTCCTTACCTGGATGGGTGGAACTATATGATCTTTAAGGTCTCTTCCAACCCAAATAATTCTATGATTTTATGGTGGGCAGTCACAGACACGAAATTTAACAAAATAAAACAGACATGTACAAAGGGTAGGCAGTAAGCACTTCTTGGATAAGGGAGACGTTGTATGTAAGAAGAAGAAAGCACTACCAGTCACAGATGCCCAACCATTTCTCTAAGCTAGGATTCAGACACTTTTGATGTCCACTGACTTGTATAATTCTGCCTTTGCATATTGTCCCAGACTGCCTTTCTCTAGTGCCAGCTACAGAAATATGCCATAATGGTACTATTTACAAATTAGTTTGCCTCTTAAATATAAACAGATTTAGTCAGACTAATTCAAAACACAAATATGAATGTCACACCTGATTTATACTAAACGCAGCAAACAGAAAAGGCTTTCATTTCTTTTTTCAACAGCCATTTTATGCTGAGACACTTAAATCTTGACACTTCAGTTCCTGTCTTGCTAACACACTTCTAGGAAACTCACAGTTTTAATGACAAGTTTAAATGCAAAAGTAAAGTTTATTTAGAGACATTACTGAAAATTGTGAGGCCAACTTTGTTCTTTAATCATCATTAGTGTATATCAAAATAGAACTGAAGAAATCTGCAAAGAAGTAAGATTTATTGTTAAGATTATTTACAAAATGTTTTGCAGAAATAAAGAAAATCAAACAACTAAACAATTACAGCTGACTTAAGTAAAACTTTTGTATCAAATTAATAATTTACTGGAACTGCCAATAAAAGGAGAGAAACAGAGCACTTTCACATCTAGTCACTGCTTTCTTGAACAAGCCCTGAATCATTGCCATTTCCTCTGTGGCAAGTGTCTATCAAACCCAGCTGTTCTGATGTTATCCCTCTCATTCAGGAATATCTGTTTTACATTAAATTAAGCTGCTTAGGGTGTGATTTGATTAAACTAGATTTGCATTCTTCAGTAAAGATTTTTATTATAAAGTACCATCCATCTCATGCAAAGTGCTTTTTAGCACATTATAGACATGGAACCAGTTAATGGCATCAGCCCGCTCTTCTTCATCTTACTCTCTCCTAGAGGCATATCATCAAAGACAAAGGCATGTTTTCTTGCATTACCAAGGATTATTTTTTTTTAATTGATTTGCATCTGATATTTTTTCCTGTTTGTTTCCCATTCACAAAACTCTACAGGTCTTACATTTTGGGATGCTATATAATCATAAAACTTTTCCCACATTGTTATTTAACATTTTGATTTATGTCTAGTTATGAAGTATGATATAAAGTTCTTACAGGTTGGTCTCAGTCATAGAAGACTAATGGCAGTAGTGACAAATACTGTTTGAAATCTTGTAAAATGTCAATTGCTTAGTCAACTGAATATTTAGGGATTTTTTTTATTGATATGCCATCAATAACACAACGCCAGAATACAATTCATGATAGCTCATCACACCTCATAGAACGAAACGTTGTACAAAATGCAGCAAAGAACATTCCCATCATTTATTCTCTTCATGACAATACTAAAAATGTTCCTTCAACATTAATTTTTTTCTGAGGTTAAAAAAAATAGTGTTGCCAATTGTTATTAGAAATTAAACTCCTCATAACATTTTAACCATGACTAATATTACATAGAAATAAGCATTACATCCAAGCAGACACTTCTTTTTTCTTAGACTGGTGAACAGAGTTTTTTAATTAATTGTATTTTAATGCAAAGGGGTACACAAAGGAAGACTGGTTTTAAGTTTTAGTCACTCCTCTCAGTCTATAACCAAGACTGGGTATCATTGAAAGCAGTGAGAAGATAAAGACATGAATACTTTGTATAGCAAATCTATGATTACAGTTTTAGTTCCTGGTCAGATGAGAAATTAGATGTGCTTACCTTTAAACAGGCCAGGGAGACAATAATTTCCTATAATTTTGTCATAGTTTCATTGACAATAATGTAGCTTACAGACACTAAACATCAGCTCCAAACTTCCCTTCACATTTTGTCATGTTAATTTCAGAGATGTGCTCAAACGTTTGCGTAGCTAAAAACTTGAACTTTGTTGGTAGGATGTTAAAGAATTGGTCTAGATTAGTCGTACAGAAGCTCTATATATTTTGCTATCTTTTCTAATTGTACATAATGCTTTGAGATGACCTTAAAACTGAAAGAATCCTCCTGTAGTCACCTACTTACTTCTGGTATTTAAATAAACACCAAATACTTGACAAAGCTTACAACGGTCTGTTGAGTTCCTTTTCAGAGGTGCAATGGGAACAGTGAAATATTTTTGTAATATATATTGTACTTAAACTCTCTTCTTACCATTAAATGCAAATCCACTTTAAACACATATTCTGATTAGATGTTTAAGGGATTATAAAAATTCAGTCCCCTGGGGATGAAAGTTTCAGCCAGAACTAGAGCTGGGTAAAAAAAATAATAAATCCACCATGTAGAGTATTTTCAAACAACTACCAATTCTAAACAATTTGTTAATTTTGATATCTCAAATAAAAATTAATCTCAAGACCAAAATGGCTCAGTTCAATATACTAAAATTAATCTTTTTCATTTGTTTAGTTAGTGAGTCAATATATTGATGTATCTTTTAGTTTAAATTCGGCAATTAAACTATTTCATATTTCATTAAACTATTTAAACTTTAAAAGACAAACAATGTAAATGTTTGACGCATTTTGCTTGCCTACCTGAAACAATTTTAAATAATCCTTGGTCTAAAATATGTCAAATACTAGCAAATCAGAAATCCTGTTTCTTGGCCAGTTTTCAGTTTGGAGATATGACTTGTCCCAAATCTGACTGAAGACAGTAGAACAGACAATGACTTCAGGCAGTCAGCAGCTATAGTCTATAATATGGGTTTATAATTAGTTAAAATAAAATGTTTGCCCCTGATGTGTTGTTTTAGTTTGTTGTGATTTTTGTGGTCTTTTTTTGTTTTGTTTTGTTTGGGGGGGTGTGGGGTATTTTTGTTTTTTTTTCTTTGGGGGGAGGGTTTGTTGGGGTTTTTTTGTTGTGATTTTTTTTTTGTTATTGTTGTTTTGTTTTTCTGGCTTTGGAGGGTGAGGGTTTTTGTGTGTGTGTGTTTGTTTTTTGGTTTTGTTTGAGTTTTGGGTTTTTAACTCATAGGGGTATATGTTTGGTTATAATCCCTTACATAAACTAAGGAGTGCTACAGAAATGCTTTTTCCAAATATCTAATTCAGATTTTTTTTAAGCTAGGTACTTTTTACCACTTAAAGGTTCATTTTCAGGTTGTAATTTTTGAAAAAAAAAACCAAACCAAAAAAAACCCAACACAAATCCAAAAGAAGCATTCTAAAAGTTTTTCTCATTGGAAGCAGATGTTGTAAAACAAAAGAGCTGCATAGTTAAAATGAGTAAAACTGATACTAGCAAATTAAGAGCTGTTTCCTGAAACCCAGTTAAAAGAATCATGCTAATATGTGGGGGAAAGATCATTTAAAAATATTGTGCAAATATTTAAAATAAAAATGACCTGCTTTTGCTGTGCATACTTTCACAGCTGGCGCCTTACTTTCATATGTTAATTTCTCATTTTATGATATCCACTTACAGTATATGACTTGGCTGCCACAGCCTAGAATACATCCAGAAATGTTTATTGTCAGAGTTTCATCCATTAAAACCGAAGAAAAATATTTGATCATAAACTTTTTGGTGGGACAGTCTGAGAATTTTCACTGACTCATTTCACGTAATTTCCACATAAAAGCAAGGAGATTGCTATTATCTATATTACTGTTTTGTGTATATTTAACTGTTTCTACAGCCTTGAAAAGTACAAGAATGTACTCAGTTTTAAAACTTTTCAAAAATTAAATTCATCAGCTGTGATAAGAGCATGACTGAAGATTTGTTGCAGACCACTGAAGCATTTAACTGATATTCCACTAACCTTTCTGCTCTATCTGAACCTGAACAGCCGTCTCACAATGCAATCAATGAAATGAGCCTTCCCATTTCTAATGACTGCTGCAGGGATACAAAGTTCTGAGTTCTGGAAATTTACAAACACTACAATGTATGAAGTTTTAACAGGTAATTTTGAAGACACTTGTAGTATGCCATCATCTGAGATTTCACATTTCTATCTGTCAAATTATCTGCTGAAAAGAAATATGGAAAAAGAGTGCTAAGTAATTCAATGATAATTAAAACCATGCACCAAATGGATTGATGATGAACTTCAGCAGTTTATTTTTTCTGTTGATTTTTGTTTGTTTGTTTGTGGGGTTTTTTATTTAAAGAAATCTAAGAGGATTGTAGAAAGAGTGTTGACAGCTTTGGGGTTGGAATTAATTAGAACACTTTATTAATAGCATGCTCAAAACATTTATCACAAAGATCTCATTAACCTTTTGATTCTATAAATTTTAGAAGTAATTTATGTGGCTTCAGTTATGTTTACTTCTCTTCAGTTATGTAAGATTTTTCCATGCGCGTGATTAGTCAGGCCTCTTTGAGGTAAACGAAAAAATTTTGCAGAAGAGAACTTCATCCTTCTGAAGCACAGCATGAATAAAATAGAAAAATGAAAAAGATGTTTTTATATCATTTCATAAAGTACTTGATGTGGAACTTTAAATATCACAGGATGAAGATAATCTACATACCTGATCAACATCGGGTTTGACAATCACTAGGACTGTCTAACACTGAGACTGATATTTTGTACCGATTCCTCCATACCCGTCTAGGTGATAGGTATGTTATAGCAAGATGTGCAGTAACAGCAGTAGAAAAGAGGTTACCTAAGCTTTATTTCTTAGAAAGCAAAGAGGATAATTTAGTTCAGAAAACTGAGCTACAAATCTCTAGTAATTTTTTATATATTTCATCAGAAGCCAGACCTCTTAAAAGTTGTCATATTTAGTTTACATCTTTAATAAATATACTATTGACAATTTACAGTAAGAACATAATTACAAGGTATGCTAAAACTCACACATTAAGTCATCAAGAAAAAATACAGCATAAAGGACATAATACTGTTTATCTGATGTTAAATCATTAAATAGCTTTTGTAAATTTTTCAAGAGTACCTAAATTATTTTCTAAGTTTAAATTAAAGTCAGAATAGCTTTGTTTCTTAATGATTAATCACTTTTAAAACTGGCATTCACAGCAAAGAAAATAATTTAATATGTTCTAGAAATTAATCACAAGACCTTAACATGCAAGAGAATAAGCAGATTGCCTAGTCCAGTTTTTTCCACACAGCCTGATATCCAAATTACTGTGGTAAATTCTTTGTGCATGTGTATTTTAGGTTTTCATAGGGTTAGCCTGTTTTCCACTGTCTACTGCACATCTTGGTTTCTGACCAGCGTTGTCTTACAGAGTGGTGCCACAGGATCCATGACCTAGTTCACAGCTTGAAAGAGCCCCAACAGACATGGGCAACTCATCAAAACTGAGATGGTACTTATCTACTGTGTCTCACAAAATGTTTGAGTCAGTGGACATGTGGTGCATGCACAGAGAACAGCTATTTATAAGCTCTGAGACCTAACTCATCATCCATGAGCATAAGTTGTGCTCAGGGCCTCCAGCATGGTAGCTTGTGGCATTTATTTGCACTTCTCAGCTCTGCCCACTTCTCTTTGCAGAAGCAGTGGCCACAGTTGAGTTCTGTGACCTAAAACACACTAATGTCTCTGAAAGTTTGGCACATGTAAGATAACGTTTCCCAAAACTCTCCTTTCAAACATTTAACATACTTTTAAGTATCAGAAATACAAATAATGAAACAACAAATGATGAATGTTTTGGGTTTGGGATTGGTTTTTTGTTTTGTTTTGTTTTTTCTGGAACTTATTGCACAAGTCGCTAAGTTCATAAATACCACCCTGATATGTTCTTATACACTATTGCTGTATTTTCAGTGATGTGACTACTTAGATGTCTACCTTTGCAAAGACACATCTAGATAGTTGCTAAATAATATTCACTCTTGTCCCCTTTACCTGTAAACCAAAACAAAAGAAACAAAATTTTTGTAATATTTCTAAAAGAAATCATTTGGGGAGGGGAAAAAAAGGACACAACAATGAGAAGGTAATTGTATATCTAAAACATGAGCCATGGGTCATGTGCTTGTGCAAGTATACTAGCTTTAAGAAGGTATGTATCTTTGTAGTGTGGATTCAAAGATGGGTAGGAAGGGAAGGGAATAGGTTTTTCGTTTACCAAATGAGAAAAACTGGCATTTATGTTTTCCAATTGAGTGGATGTGGCATTGTAGGAAACTCCTGCCCAGCACAAGATGAAACACCTGTGTGCAGAGTTAGCACCAAGTCCTGCATGCATTTACCACACACATCACACACTCCCACAATAAATTACTTTTTTTGTTTATATAGTGTACATCAACTATTTCATCAGTAAGAAAGCTTACAGGACATCTTATTTTGCTTTCTGTGCATTTTCTGGTACATACCACCTTGTTGAACATGCATGGGTTTGCATATGAACATTGTCTTGGCCTTTGTATTTTTTCACCATTCCTATTTTATTCCTATTTTTTAGTTTGCCTTATTTTTCCTAAAAGAGTTTTCAGTTCAAAACCTGTAGAAGAGTAATCTCAGTCTAACCCAGCCCTCTGCAATAGGAGAGAGTTCCCTGTAATTTAACTTCCAAACTTTCATAGAATCATAGAATAGTTAGGGTTGGAAAGGACCTTAAAATCATCCAGTTCCAACCCACCTGCCATGGGCAGGGACACCTCACACTAAACCATGTCACCCAAGGCTCTGTCCAACCTGGCCTTGAACACCACCAGGGATGGAGCATTCACAGCTTCCCTGGGCAACCCATTCCAGGGCCTCACCACCCTAACCATAAAGAATTTCTTCCTTAGATCCAATCTAAACTTCCCCTGTTTAAGTTTTAACCCATTACCCCTTGTCCTGTCACTACAGTCCCTGATCAAGAGTCCATCCCCAGCATCCTTGCAGGCCCCCTTCAGATACTGGAAGGCTGCTATGAGGTCTCCACGCAGCCTTCTCTTCTCAAGGCTGAGCAGACCCAACTCTCTCAGCCTCTCTTCATACGGGAGGTGCTCCAGTCCCCTGATCATCCTCATGGCCCTCCTCTGGACTTGTTCCAGCAGTTCCATGTCCTTTTTATGCTGAGGACACCAGAACTGCACACAATACTCCAAGTGAGTTTTCACGAGAGCAGGGTAGAGGGGCAGGATCACCTCCTTCGACCTGCTGGTCATGCTCCTTTTGATGCAGCCCAGGATACGGTTGGCTTTCTGGGCTGCAAGCGCACACTGCTGGTTCATGTTCATTTTCTGGTCGACCAACATCCCCAAGTCCTTCTCTGCAGGGCTGCTCTGAATCTCTTCTCTGCCCAACCTGTAGCTGTGCCTGGGATTGTTCCGACCCAGGTGTAGGACCTTGCATTTGGCATGGTTAAACTTCATCAGGATGGCATCAGCCCACCTCACAAGTGTGTCGAGGTCCCTCTGGATGGCATCCCTTCCCTCTGGCGTATCAACCGAACCACACAGCTTGGTGTCATCGGCAAACTTCCTTTAATTTCAAACTTAAGGACCAAATTTCGCTACCTTTTTTAGAGCGCTATGCTTTCTTTATAGATTTTCTTCAAATGTTTAACTTAATTTTACTTCTAACACTTGGCTCTCCACATACATCACTTCTGCTCGAGCATTTAATTATGCTATTTTTTCTGATTCTTAAAACAAAGCCATGCTTTCATTTCACAGTTACATCCTCCTAATATATAAATAGCTATATTTCAGCCTAAATCACAATTTTGCAAAGCTTGAAATGTATCTTGTTTCAGCATTTCTTCGTTGTCTTACCATAGAGCACCTTAATTGTCTGTCCTTACAGCACCTGAGTACTTTTATGTGTTCTTTAATTTCCCTGTAATTTGTATAAATTGCATATTGAATTACAATTGCACATTCAAGTATATTGAATGGCACATATTCCTCTTCATATACTTTGCTAGTCACTAGCCTTTATTAATTTTATTGTAATAACTAGAATTTTAAAGTATAAAGGTAACTTTAAATGATGAAAGAGTTTCTACGCGCACTACTGTAAATATTTTTTTGCACCTTATCAGATTTCTCACTTTTTCCCACAGTCCAAGATGTTTGTACTCTGAAATATCAGTCAACACCTTAGGGAAAGCAGGCTTCATCTCCAATATTTACATTTTGAAAAAAATCTTTCTTTTTATTCCGTCTTTATAATGACGTACAATGACCTACTTTAGCAATAGGGTGCAGTGCAACAGCTTTAAACTCATGGAAAATTTTTAGAAGTAGAATATTTCCATGTTGTCCTGGGTTCAGCAGTAGCAGTCACTTTTTCTCCTTCTTAGCTGGTGCAGCGCTGTGGTTTTGACTTTTGGCCTGGGAATAATACTGATAAAGCCGATGTTTTCAGTTGCTGGTCAGAATGTTTACCCTGACCAAGGACTTTGTGAGTCTAATGCTCTGCCAGGGAGGAGGGGAAGCCGGGAGGAAGCAGGGACAGGACACCTGACCCAAACTAGCCAAAGAGGTATTCCATACCACAGCACGTTATGCCCAGGATGTAGAACTGAGAGTTACCTGGAAGGGCTGAGATCATTGCGGGGTGGGGGTGAGTTATCAGTCGACGAGTGGTGAGGTGTATTCTCTTCCCCTGTTATTTCCTTTATCATTATTATAGGTGATAACAGTAGTGATTTGTGTTATACCTTAGTTACTAAACTGTTCTTATCTCAACCCATGGGAGTTACATTCTTTTGATTCTCCTTCCCATCTCTCCAGGAATGGGGGAAAGAAGGGTGGGGGAGAGACTGCGTGGCTGATTTATGGCTGACTGGATTTAAACCACAACAGATGTACATATATTTTTTCCAACATTCAAAAAAATTGTGGATTTGTAGTGTATTTGTGGCCCACAGAGTAGCCTTCAGTGGGTTTTTCACTGAACATTCTCAGTCTTGCAGAAATAAAGGTGTGCTGTGAGTTAGGCTGAGAATGGAAAGGGGAACCTTGACACACTTGAGAGGTGGGCCAGTGCCAACTTCATGAACAATGTGAAGAGCAAGGTCCTACACCTGGGTCAGAGCAATCCTAGGTACAGCTACAGGTTGAGCAGAGAAGAGATTCAGAGCAGCTCTGTGGAGAAGGACTTGAGGGTGCTGGTTGATGAGAAAATGAATATGAGCTGGCAGTGTGCTCTTGCAGCCCAGAAAGCCAACTGTATCCTGGGCTGCATCAAAAGGAGCATGACCAGCAGGTCGAAGGAGGTGATCCTGCCCCTCTACTCTGCTCTCGTGAGACCTCACTTGGAGTATTGTGTGCAGTTCTGGTGTCCTCAATAGGAAGGACATGGAACTGTTGGAACAAGTCCAGAGGAGGGTCGCGAGGATGATCAGGGGACTGGAGCACCTCCCGTATGAAAACAGGCTGAGAAAGTTGGGGCTGTTCAGCCTGGAGAAGAGAAGGCTGCGTGGAGACCTCATAGCAGCCTTCCAGTATCTGAAGGGGGCCTATAAGGATGGGAGGGAGCGATTCTTCATTAGGGACTGTAGTGACAGGGGTAATATGTTTAAACTTAAAACTTAAACTTAAACAGGGGATGTTCAAGTTAGATATAATGAAGAAGTTCTTTACTGCGAGAGAAGATAACAGTTATAAAGTCTTCTATGAGGTAGTGGCCATTTTGTTTGTTTTTCAAAATTTAAAACTTGAATAGTTCTCTCCATAGATTTGACTAGTATTCTATTTGAGAGCCTGGGGTTTTCTTTGGAGTCAAGCTAGAAATAAACTGTCAGGCGAAATCAAGGGGTATAAATACTCTCTGTGCTGACAACTTTTAGTGGTGAAGGGCTGGGGTGCCTTGGCTGTGAGTCCACTGGTGGACTCACATTGGTATTTGAGTTAAGGCTGAGAGAAATCAAATTTTCACAGATAGACGGCGTGGGAAGCATGTTCCCATTCCTAGTCAGGATAGACAAGGCTGATATTCAGGTTCTCCTCTGAGGAAGAGGAGAACTCTCTCTGGAGAGAGTGAGGTCCCTGGCATCTGGTTCGGTCAAACTTTATGACCAGAGCTGAGATGGAGAGCCTGGAGCTACAGTGGGAGGAGCTGGAAAGAGTCTTCCAAAATAATCAAAGGCTTGATGCTCCTGTATTGGCTGAAATATATTGATATTGATATATTGATATATTGATATTGATATATTGATATATTGATATATTGATATTGATATATTGATATATTGATATATTGATATATTGATAGGTATCAAGGGATGGATCCCCACCAGAAATTTTATGACCTTGTTCATATTCTACCTTGTGACTCCTAGCAGTGGCATACAGCGACTGCACAATGATGTTACATCTTGGTACACTGTGTAACAACTTTCCACTTATGTATTTTTTACTCACACCTAAACACATTGCAGATATCTCATGTGTTCATGCATCTACATGGTAGCTGTTAGCCCATATTTTGCTTGATATGCTCAAGTTCTCAGATTCAGTCATGTGGCAGCTTAGGCTGACCATGAGACAGGGCCACAGGATGTTAGTGAGAAGGCCCCTTAAAAAGTAACAGACATTTTTTTTCTGATTTCCAGTATATAGTGACTGATTAGTTTCATCTTGTTAGCAGTATCTTGATAATGAACAACTTCTATTCCTCTTGTTTATATTCCCTTATATCTCCTCCATATTATAAGTGTGTATACGCACATGCATGCACACAGATCTACTGTGAAAATTTCTGTCAAGGTATGCACCAGTTAGGATGCATTAAAATTACAACTGCCTAGTAGGTATTTCATTCTATGCATGCTTAAGACCAGATGCTTTCACTGAGCTGCAACTAAGGAGGACTTTTTTCTTTTGATGGTGGTAAATGTAACAGGAATTTTAATAAAGTGGTGTTCTGTAGTACTAGCAGAGTAGGGTGAAATATTTTTCTTCTCTCTGAAACACCAGAAACAACACTCATGAGAACTACAAGAAGAGTTTGGTATATTAATTCTCTGTGTATAATACCTGGAATTATAAAAGGCCACAGCACATTTAAATTTTGCATTGACCAGAACTATGCCACTCTGCTACTGTAAATAAATGCTGTATTATTTTGCATTTTTTGGTTGTTTGGTTTTGTTTGTTTGTTTCTTGTTTAGCAAGCTTACATATGCTGCTCTAAAATTGTCAAAATGAGCAGTTTACCACTCAAGCAAGCAGAATTTGTTCACTCTTTGCTCCTCATCAATACACAAAGGTTAAAGGGCTTTTTAACACAATAGAAGAAAATTAAAAGCAAATGCAAATCTATCATTCTTGCTAAATATTGCTATTTATAGGATCTAATGGATTTATTCTTTTTCTTAGTGCATAAAATGCTTCATTTCAGATCACGGTTACCATTCCCTAATTAAGAATTCACAAAAGCGTCATGTAAAGGTACATAGTTTATTCCCGTCATATTAAAGGTCTGGGAAATTTGCCAATGAATGAAACATTGTATTCCATAGGAAAAACTAAACGAATACTTCTGTGCCTTCTATGAGAGATTCATTCCTTAAACTGACATAGTCATAAATCTAAATTAGAGCAAACAGCACAGTCAGGCTAATATCTAATCAGTCTTTCAGCTCAGAATTTCAGAGGCTTGAAATGTTGATTAGTTAATAAGGCAAAGAATATCCAGACCTTTAAAGGCAGATATGAATGAGCTTTGTTGTCAACCTACTTTTCCTCTTTGGAAAACAGAAGCTGGTGCTGCCGCTAATCTCTGCTTTTTTATGTGTACCAGAAGGCAAGTTTGTGGCTTTGATGACTTAAGAGGATTGTTGTCATGTTACAGTTGCCAACAGCTGACTTAGTGCACAACCAGGGAATGAGGCAGACGTACGACCAGATGGAAGAGTAATCTCAGGAGCATTGACCTTACAAGAAAAAGTAAAAAAGGGAGAAAAAACATGCCTCAATATCTCTGGCTTCTGGCAGTATGACCAGAGCATCATACGCCTGTGTCATTCAAAAAAATCCCATCAAGGTTTCACATGCACTTCATTACTATCCATGTCACAGGTTGTATTCATTTCTACCTGGGAATGACAGCATGTTCCTCTTCTTTATTTAATGGTCACAGGAAAAGCAGTTAGAGCATAATTTGGACTGCTGGGTTCTCACACGTCCCTTTTTCTGTTTTTCATATGTGGTAACAAATTGGTTTTCTGTGCTATGCCCCAAGTGCCCAAGGTAAAGTAGAATCGAAATGAAGAAACTGCATAGGATACATTGATGGCACAGTCAGAGTCTCATATTTTACAATGATCTTAGTATTTTTAATCTCCTTAAAACTGAAGAAAATATTGTAGAGACTCTAGAACCCAAGTAGATAACAGTCAGTATGGAAATCTGGCTTTAAACTGATGGGGAAAGAAAAAATATCAGAGAACCATTTAAATTCTTACTGCCCACTTTAATCTTGAACAAACCTTCCTCCCCCCCGCTGGTCTTCCCAGTTTGTGAGAATTTGCATTTAGAACTTTTGATATCATCCTTCTGCATTGTGTCCATCAGTGTACACTGACAGCATGGTTGGTTTTGCAGGATATATTAATGCACATATCATGTCATTTAAACAGTCAGTGAACTCGACAGACATGGAAGCTTTCTTATTTATGCCTTCTGAGATTAAAAAAGAAAAGAAAACCAAAGAAACAAAACCAACCCTTTTTAAAAAAAAGAAAATAAAGATTGTATTCCCAAGATCTTAAAAATGCATCTTTAAGAACAGATATCAAAAAGATAGAGAAGGAAAAGCATTTTTCCCTCTCATATTTTGAAATTTCAAGGTAGAACTTCCAACTTTTTTTCTCCAATCAACACATTCTACCTTAAAGTTAATTCTAAAAAGTACTCCCTCTTAATAAACATTATTTAAGAGTTTTGAAATTCATAAACACCCATAAAATTATGCTAATTCTGGAGATAAAATTGTGAGAATCAGTCATGAAAGCATATGTACCTCTACTCTGAAAACCTGAGGTGTATATTACTGAACCCAGGGTTTGTGTGTTTCTTGCAAAATGAAATGTACATTTAATAAGTTGACTATCTTAGCAGATCAGTGCAGCAATACCTCTTAGTTACAAGCAGTCAATGAGAAACTAACACCAAAAAAAGTAAAATTTTCCCAAGAACCTCAGGTATTCTATGGTAACTCAGAAGTATACATCTGAAACCAGCTGGAGCCTACAAGAAAGTTCATCACTTTGAGCCCTTTCTAGTTTTACAGCAGAGTTTTTGTTGTGTCGCGGAGTCAAGTCTCCTTAAAAGTGAATGGCTGGTCAGATTATTCTCATCAACAGAGTGGTAACTGCAGCAGGACCTGCATGAACAGTGCAGAACTGATCAATTCTTGCTGTACAGCTGTTTGGCAAGGCTGTCAGAGTGGGCTGAGAAAGGCAGAGTTCTCATGTATCAGGTTTCTGTATCCTGCTGTAGATCACTGGTCCACTGAGAAAACAGTGGGTTAGGAGCAGTCCTCCTTTCTGTAACTGGAAGAGAGGGATAAAAACTGTCCCAGCACCCCTTCTGTGTGAAGGTAAGGAAACTAAGCAGGGGAAAGAGAGCTGAGGGTTCTCAATCTTGGGAGTGATAAACTAGAATAATTTCCAGCTAAACATAAGAAATTTATCTTACTATTATCTTGTCACATAGTACAGTCATTCATTTAAAAATCTCTGGTTCACACCTGATCCATTTTAAAGCAAAACAAAATTTTTCATGTCCCAGATTTTATTAGATTACCGGAAATTTTTTTTGTACATCATGGAGTTGCCAGTGGCATAGCTGACACTTCTTTATTTTATTTGTTCTTTGGGTTCTGGGGTTGATAAAACTCTATGCATTTTTCATCATAAAAGGTATTAATGCCAACACCTAGTCACCAATTAAAAATTCTAGTTCAAAACCAGGATCTCTTCCATCTAACCTGGTTGTTATTTAAAGTTTATTTTGATAGCTCCAAGGTATTCCAACCAATTGAAATGTCACCCTCTGACAGACACTGCACAGTATTTAACGCATTTCAGTTTCCAGTGAACTTAAATCTAAAGAGAATGATGGAAGAAATAAAAATAATAGAAATAGAAATAGAAAGTAGGAAGGAGGTAGAAAAAGTAAAAAAAAAGACAACCAACCCTTACACGTCTGTTGGGTCTTCTTGATGTTCCTTCTTTCTTTATATTTGTTTCAGATCACTGATCAAACCCACTTCCCTAATATCAAGCTGGAAGAAGTGTTTAATTGTTGCACTATACGTTGAATGTCTGCTGGTGGATGGTGGATGAGAACTCAGTACAAAATATGATCATTTATCCTCTGCTTCACTTAACAAACACAAAGGAGCTGTTAACTGCTACAAGACAGTCTAACCTGAAGACTGAGATTGCTGTTGAAGGAGTCAGAATCCTGCATAAGGTCAGTACTGAAATCTCACCCACAAACTGACACGTAATTGATTCAGATCCAATGTGGGAGACATTTCCTACAGGGAATTGTGCTTTTAAGAACCCACCAGATGCAACTTGCTGCAGTTTAAAAACTCAGTTCAGCATAATGCAACAAATGCAACCTTGATTTGACAAAGTAGGGATGTAGGAAATTTCTAAAAATGGATTAAACTTCCTGGTAACTGAAAATGAACAGAAGCACAACACTGGCAATGCCTGTGTCCAAAATAGCAGCAGCTTGATGAGGAGCTAATAAAACACAAACGTTTGTAGTCTAACAATTCAGGAGAATGATTTCGTACTCTGTACTCACTGGACCTAGTATAATATCTAGGACAAAGAGAGAAGACAAAGCTTTGAGAGCACTAAAAAACCACTAACTACATGAGCACAAATGTTTTTTTCATATCCAGCTTTTCCTCAATGGCTAGAAATTTTGGTCCCAGTTAAACATGTTTTTAAACCACTTGATTTTTTTTTCATAGCCTCAACTTTTGCATTTAAAAATATATTATGAAAAGGACATATAATCACCTAACCTAAAATCAACAGTGGCTTCTGAAATTTTCCAATTAAAAAAAAATACAAGATTACAAGCAAAAATTGTATTGCATCTAATGACTTGCATTAAAAAAATATTTATGAAACAAAAATTCATGTTATCAGTTAAACATTGTTTCAATAGGAGTGAACCACACATTCAAATCCCTTTCATCTCTATTTCAGATTAATTTCAGATTTCATTTCAAAGTCAACAAATATAACAGAAAATTGCACCCATTATCAATTAAGCAGGTATAACTATTTATATACCCTCTTATGACTCCAGCAAATGAACTGAAGTCAGTGCAGTAGGCTACTACTAAATTATTTTAATCTGAGATTTAAAAATGATAAACTCCAAGGTTGTAAAGATGCCATGATATCTGTGTGTTCTGTTTGTGCACATATGTTCTGGATGCTGCAATATTAATATGTCTCAGAGATCCCTCTTATCAAAAATTCAGATATGTGGTACTGTCTGGTGAAAAATCAGTAGAAGGATTGTTTATGGTTTTTTTTCAATTTAATTGCTTGTAAAACTGAATCAATATTAATCACACTAGCTGGGAAATAGGTAAGTGAAATAAAGGAAGTCTACTGTAGAAACAGCAATATAGCATTAAATTCATACAGCTGCAAGCTTGACAGCAGTCACCACATATCTGAAAATCTATTTTACTTCCTCTCTTATGCATATGGTTACAGCTTGCTTTTCAAATAAATCTGATCAATATTTTGTGGCATTTGAACATTTTCCCATCTGGTGGATTGTTCATAAAACTCATTTTCCCTGATTTAGTGAGGCTAGGAACACACCAGCCTGAATGGTTTTAGATTTGTATCTGGAACTTCTGGGTTTTTGCAATCACTCATATGCCCCGTAACATGTTCCTAATTTTACAACAGATTAATTTATGTTTTAAAGCTAATAAACCAGGTGTCACAGTGCTTGGCTATTCTTTGTTCTGTTACAGTATTTTATTGTAAAGGGTTATGCTTACTGAGTGTCTGTGTCTTTTATATCAAAAAATGAAATAGTTTTAACTTTTGAGGCATTTTGCTTCTCTGCTATAATCTCAAACCTCTAAAATGCATTTGATTATCCCAAAAAATATTAATTAGTCCATATGCAGCTTTTACTTGCATTGCACAGAATATTGCTTGCAACCAATTACTCTAATTTTTTTAATTAAATTACAGTATCACAGTATGCTAGAGATTGGAAGGGGCCTCAAAAGATCATCTAGTCCAATCCCCCTGCTGGAGCGGGAACACCTAGATGAGGTTACACAGGAATGTGTCCAGGCGGCACTTGAATTTCTCCAGAGAAGGAGGCTCCACAACCCCCCTGGGCAGCCTGTTCCAGTGTTCCGTCACCCTCACTGAGAAGAAGTTTCTTCTCAAGTTTAAGTGGAACCTCTTGTGTTCCAGTTTGTACCCATTACCCCTTGTCCTATCGTTGCCACTGAGAAAAGCCTGGCTCCATCCTCGTGACACACCCCCTTTATATATGTATATGCACTAATAAGGTCACCCCTCAGTCTCCTCTTCTCCAAACTATAGAGACCCAGCTCCCTCAGCCTTTCCTCATAAGGGAGATGCTCCACTCCATTAATCATCTTAGTTGCCCTGCGCTGGACTCTCTCCAGCAGGTCCCTGTCCTTCTTGAACTGAGGGGCCCAGAACTGGACACAATATTCCAGATGCGGTCTCACCAGGGCAGAGTAGAGGGGAAGGAGGACCTCTCTCGACCTACTAACCACCCTCCTTCTAATACACCCCAGGATGCCATTGGCCTTCTTGGCCACAAGGGCACAGTGCTGGCTCATGGTCATGCTGCCATCCACTAGGACCCCCAGGTCCCTCTCCCCTACACTGCTCTCTAACAGGTCGTTCCCCAACCTATATTGGAACCTGGGGTTGTTCCTGCCCAGATGCAGGACTCTACACTTTCCCTTGTTATATTTCATCAAGTTTCTCCCTGCCCAACTCTCCAGCCTGTCCAGGTCTCGCTGGATGGCCGCACAGCCTTCTGGCGTGTCAGCCACTCCTCCCAGCTTAGTGTCATCAGCAAACTTGCTGACAGTACACTCAATTCCCTCATCTAAATCATTGATGAATATATTAAATAATACTGGTCCCAATACTGACCCTTGAGGCACTCCACTAGATACAGGCCTCCAACTAGACTCCGCCCCGTAGACTACAACTCTCTGGCTTCTCTCCTTCAGCCAGTTCACAGTCCACCTCACTACCTGATCATCCAGACCACACTTCCTCAGTTTAGCTATGAGGATGCTGTGGGAGACTGTGTCAAATGCTTTGCTGAAGTCAAGGTAGTCCACATCCACCGCTCTGCCATCATCCAACCACCCACCGTGTTATTTCCTCATAAAAGGCTATGAGGTTGGTAAAGCATGACTTCCCCTTGGTAAAGCCATGTTGACTACCCCTCATAACCCTCTTATCCTTGAGATGCCTTAAGATGGCAACAAGGATAAGGTGTTCCATCACTTTCCCAGGGATGGAGGTGAGACTGACCGGTCTATAGTTACCCGGGTCCTCCTTCTTGCCCTTTTTGAAGACTGGAGTGACATTTGCTTTCCTCCAGTCCTCAGGCACCTCTCCCGTTTCCCAAGACTTGGTAAAGATGATGGAGAGTGGTCTAGCAATGACTTCCGCCAGTTCCCTCAGCACCCACGGGTGCATCCCATCTGGACCCATGGATTTATGGATGTCCAGATTGCTCAACTGGTCTCTAACCCATTCCTCATTGACTAAAGCAAACTGCTCCTTTGCCCTGACTTCATCTGAAGTCACAGGGGCACAGGGCTCTTCAGGACTGCCTCCGGCAGAGTAGACTGAGACAAAGAAGGCATTCAGTAACTCTGCCATCTCTGTATCTTCTGTCACCAGGGCACCCATCCCGTTCATCAGTGGGCCTACCTTGCCTCTGGTGTTAGTTTTATCAGCCATGTATTTGAAAAAGCTCTTTCTGTTGTCCTTGACCCCTCTGGCCAGATTTAATTCTAAGGAGGCCTTAGCCATCCTAGCTGCCTTCCTACATCCTCTAGCAGCAGCCTTATATTCCTCCCAAGTGGCCAGCCCCTCCTTCCATGACCTGTAAACTCTCCTCTTCCACTTGAGCATACCCAGCAGTTCCTTATTTAGCCACGCAGGTCTCCTGGCCCTCTTCCTTGACTTCCTACGTGTCGGGATGCTCTGATCTTGAGCTCGGAATAAGCAATCCTTGAATGCCAACCAACTATCTTGGGCCCCTTTACCTTCAAGCAGCCTTGCCCATGGGATTTCCCCTAGCAATTGCTTGAAAAGGCCAAAGTTTGCCCTGCTAAAGCCCAGGGTTGCAATTCTACTTGCTATTGTACTGGTCCTACCACACAAGTTCCTGAATTCCACCATCTCGTGGTCGCTGCAACCAAGGCAGTCCTCAACCTTTACTGCTTTGACCAGACCCTCCTTGTTAGTGAGGATGAGATCCAGCAGTGCTCCTCTCCTGGTTGGCTCATCCACCATTTGGATGAGGAAGTTATCATCCATACACTGGAGGAACCTCCTGGACTTGGACCAGCCTGGCTGGGTTGCTGAGTAGTCCTTCCAGCAAACATCAGGGAAATTAAAATCCCCCACGACGACCACGGCCTGTGACTGTGAGGCCGCTCTCAGCTGCCTGTAGAAGGCCTCGTCAACTTCCTCACCCTGATCTGGTGGCCTGTAACAGACACCCACAACAGTATCACCCCTGCCAGCCTGCCCCTTAATTCTCACCCACAGACTCTCAACTCGCTCGTCCTCTGTCCCTGGACAGAACTCAGTACATTACAGCTGCTCTCGCACATAAAGAGCAACCCCACCACCCCGCCTGGCTGGCCTGTCTTTCCTGAAAAGGACATAGCCCTCCATGACTATATTCCAGTCATGTGAGCTGTCCCACCACGTCTCTGTAATTGCCACCGGATCATAATCTCCTGACTTAACACAGGTCTCTAACTCCTCCTGCTTATTTCCCATGCTGCGCACATTGGTGTACAGGCATTTCAAGGAGCAAGCTGAGCTCGCGTTAGTATTTCCTGTGCTGATTTTTACTTCAGCAGTCCTATTGTTTAGTGACCCCCAAATACGGATACAGTGCAGCTATTCAGGCAACATGGGAATATCTTAGTAAATATCTCAGCACCACAACTGTTATGGATACCACTCTTTCTGATCACTAGAAAGTACAGTAATACGTAGTGTAGAAACCAGTGTTCCAATGTTCCACTCAAACCCTGAATCTGACCACTAATGTATAGAAAACAGAGAAAAAAATAAATAAAAAGGAAACTTATAATCTTGTAATGGGCATTTTTGTGTATTACATGTTTCTGCTTCTAATATTTTAATCCAAACCATTTTTGTTAGCCTGTGACCAGTCAATCTGTGCAACCAGAATGTATCCCATTGTTGCTTTTGTCCTCAGTCATTTTTCTTCATGAATTTAGTGTATTTCTGAATTTCTTCTTGTCTTGACATTATACAAGGCTGACAATATTGCCCATGTTGCTATCCTCCCACATGGCAGCCGATGATTAGAGCATATCCAAACAGATATTGAGGTCCCTCATTGGATGGCCTACACTAGGTGCCACCTTCACATTATTAAAACATCAATCATGGTAGAGCCCTTGTGGTGTGAGGGGAGCTGCTGAACTAAATGAAGCAAAATGAACCTCTCTGTCAAACCAGTAGAAAACATGCTAAGATTATTTCTGGAGTTTCCCTTTGCTTTTCAGATATCACTTAGTTCTTCAATACAATTCAAAATGTTTTCCTTATTACATTACACAGTGTTTAAAACCATCCTCCTATAATTAAGTAATCTTTGCTTTAAATAACCACCACCATCATCCATTTTCAGCTACTGTGCATCAAATCTGTTTAAATGATTTTAACAGGAAGCATCTTCCTCATCTTTTTAGTAAATGTCTCCTTACTCTCTTCACGTCAATGCATATTGATGGTTTTCCTTATTTTCACCCAATATGCATTCTAGTTTGCTTATGCAGCAGGATCAAGCAGGTCATATGTAGAGAGCAGAAGCTTCATATGACAATAAAGGTTTTTGAATGGAAGTCTCTTGCTCAAGGAAAATATGCTGTAATTGTTTAGTGGCCAATACCACCCTGTATGTTAAATGAAAGCAGTAACGGCAGCTATGTCTTCTGTTAATCTGAATGTTGCTGGGTTGTATAAAAATGTGGCGTGAACATGCAACAGATTAAGCTTCACAGCAAATGCAGCTGGGAGACAGCCATAGCAAGTAGATCATATACAAGCTGCTGTGTCAGACAGTCTGTTTCTCAGATCAAGCAACCTGGACATGTACTCCATAAGAATTATCTAGGGAATTAAAAAGATTAAAGTATTGATGTGTATGGGTGATCTGAAGACTAAGCTGTGAGGCAAATTTTGAGCTAGCCTTATGTGTCACTTGAACACATACATGTAGGTAATACTTTAGACATCAGCAGCTTTTGTATCTGTTCAAAAATCTGATTTTGAGGGGATTTGAGCTTCTAGGCAATGTTTCTTTGAAAATCCTACTCTGTGGTATCATTCATTTTATATCATGACAGTTCTGTATCCTATTTAAGCGCCATTTTATTTTTCCAAACTTAAAAATGATGGTGATTTTTAGGGAGTGTTTAGCTGAAGAACAGTTGAAGGACAGCTACATTTAGATCTTAAATCTTGCTTATGAGGCAAGATAAAGTTTAAAGAAGAGAAATAAATCCGAAAAAAGGCAATAAAAGGTAATTTAATTAGAGACCTGGCAACAAAAGTATGGTTTTTATAGCATTATCCATTGATAAGTACTCTTTCACCTTTCTCTGCATGGGAGTTTGCCAATTTTACATCCAAGAATTTCTTGGTATCACTGAGCAAAAAAGTCACACATATAATATAGACCAAGACTGAAGGCAGTTTAGCAGGATTAAGTATTAGCACATCAAAACTACTTGGAGTATATTTCTTCCTTTCGTAAAGCAAATTAATGTAAGTAGTCATTAAAGAAACAGGTATATTAAAACAGAATCAAAGCCATACATCAAACCTCATTGAAAATCTATGGGAATATGCCTTTACAATAATATATGACTTGACCTTCAATTGCAAATATCCATTAGGCACTTCTAGCTGCCATTCATTCCAAATTAGTAAAGTATACAAAGTGATTTACTGCTGTGAATTGACATGGTCTGGATCATCACCAAAAACATATGCCTATCTTTTCAAGGACCTAATCCACTCTCCCTTGATTGTGATTCTTTTCAGTTTATCTTTTCAAAGAAATCCACAATGCAGTGCTTCCTTTCTAAACACTTGGGAGACATTGTACATAAAAACTGGACAGTGAAGACAGTTAGGTTCTAGTAGTGGAAGCTAGCTGTTTCTTAGGATATTTTTTAGATGTTCCTATAGTACATGACCTAGGGAGTTTGTGCAGGTATTATGAACTGAAAAAACCACTGAAAGCAATTAGGAATAGGTAGATGGCTGGTGGGAAATTAACACATTCCCTTTACCACTTTTTGTCTCACTGGGTTGTTCAGAAGGAAACAAGTGTTGGTCTTTCATCTTCTTATTCTGGGGAGGGACAGCTTCAAATCCCCAAGTAAATTGCAATATCCAACTTAATTTCTAAGACAGAATCATATAATTGCAACCATTATTTTATTTTTTTTTAATATGCACTTACTAGAGAGACTAGCACACAGATAAACAATATTAGCAGTTTATTAGTAGATGTAATTTCAAGAGCTTAACTTTGTTATACAGAAAATGCTACCTTCCTCCCATTTTCCTGAAAACACCTCCAAGAAAAGATTATATCAGATAAGGTGATATAGTTGACTAATCCACCCCTAGCTAAGATTCCTTTTCTGAAGATGCGCTACAAATCTCTCCCTAGCTCTAAATTATTTTCTTTGACTGTGAATGGGTGCCTAGGCAAGAACACAAGAACATGATAGGATTATGTGATACTGCCTCCTAACATGCTCTCATGCTTCTACCTTGTGTAGAGACTGCCTAAGCCGTCTTTGTTATTCTGCAGCTCTTACTGGATTTCTTTTCTGTCAGCTTCTCCAGTTTCCCTTTGGATCAACAAAAACTTGTAGTGTCTACAATATCTTTTGACTAGAAGTTTGCCAGCACTACTGGTGGGTGTCATCAGCAGGAAATGAGATAAAGGTATCTAATAACTTTGTGAGCAATGTCACCACCACACAGAGTACGTCTGCACCACAGTTAGATTTTTCTAGGTATCCCTTAGGCTTGCTTTTGTCTAGCTACTCGGTTTACCAGGAGGTGAAACAATTCTGTTAAGAAATTCATCCATAAAGTTCTGAGTGCCCCAAATGGGACACAAAACATTGGATTTGAGACCGCTATAACTTCACTATTGTTAATGTACAAACTAACTGGATTAAGTTCAGTCATGCCTCCTGATTCCTTGCACAATAACAATATTTCCAAAAGAAAAACAAAGCCACAGCTGAATGGGAATGGGATCTGAGAAAAAATACAGGGTAGTAGCTGTCCAGAATTACGCAAAGCAGAAACTGTCCTTTGTTCATTCCAGCTTTACAGATTACCAAAATATGATTCAAAATTCATCTTTAATGGCACATAAGTAAACAACCAATTTTCTTACAAAATTAATCAATCAATAAGCAAAACTAATTCTTCTAGGAGACCAGCAATATTGTGAATGAGTCCAAATAATTTTGCACCCAGGAATGAGAAGCTAACATTGTTTTTCCTTTTTAATGTCTAATTCATATGTAGAAACTACTGTGACTTAGCCACAGAGAGTGGAGTTTAGTCTTAGGATATTTTTGTTTAGTTATTTTTTTCTTAAAAGATACACAATCATTGTCAATACATTCTATCACTGACATTTCTGACTTATATTCTAGGTGATTGAGTGATTAAATCATTTCCAAATTATTTATGTATAGTCTGCTTTTGACCTATCTACCTGAAATTACATCTGCATAGTTTGGAAACTATGTATTAAACTCTCACTGCAAATAGTTGTTGTTAACACACATAAAAGAATGTATTTTGCTAAACCATAAACTTTTGCTGTTTAATAACTTAATTATACAGCAAAAGTATAAGGTGCTAATGGAATCATAGAATCATAGAATAGTTATGTTTGGAAAGGACCTTGAGATCATCTAGTTCCAACCCCCCTGCCACTGGCAGGGACACCTCACACTAAACCATGCCACCCAAGGCCTCCTCCAACCTGGACCTGAACACCGCCAAGGATGGAGCATTCACAACCTCCCTGGGCAACCCATTCCAGTGCCTCACCACCCTAACCATAAAGAATTTCTTCCTTAGATCCAGTCTAAACTTCCCCTGTTTAAGTTTTAACCTGTTACCCCTTGTGCTGTCGCTACAGTCCCTGATGAAGAGTCCCTCCCCAGCATCCTTGTAGGCCCCCTTCAGATACTGGAAGGCTGCTATGAGGTCTCCATGCAGCCTTCTCTTCTCCAGGCTGAACAGACCCAACTTTCTCAGCCTGTCTTCATACGAGAGGTGCTGCAGTCCCCTGATCATCCTCGTGGCCCTCCTCTGGACTTGTTCCAACAGTTCCATGTCCTTTTTATGCTGAGGACACCAAAACTGCGCACAATACTCCAAGTGAGGTCTCAGAAGAGCAGAGGGGCAGGATCACCACCTTCGACCTGCTGGTCACGCTCCTCTTGATGCAGCCCAGGATACGTTTGGCTTTCCAGCCAGTTCTTTATCCACCCAGTGGTCCACCTATCAAATTGATGTCTCTCCAACTTAGAGACAAAGAGGCTGTGTGGGACAGTGTTGAACGCTTTGCACAAGTCCAGATAGATGACGTCAACTGCTCTGCCCCTGTCCATCAGTTTCATAGCCCCATCATAGAAGGCCACCAAATTGGTCAGGCAGGATTTCCCCTTAGTGAAGCCATGCTGACTGTCACCAAGCACCTCGTTGTTTTTCATGTGCCTTAGCATGCCTTCCAGGAGAATCTGCTCCAAGATTTTGCCAGGCACAGAGGTGATACTGACTGGTCTGTAATTCCCCGGGTCATCCATTTTCCCCCTCTTGAAAATGGGGGTTATATTTCTCTTTTTCCAGTCACTGGGAACTTCACCTGAGTGCCATGATTTTTCAGTTATGATGGCCAGTGGCTTAGCAACTTCATTCGCCAGCTCCTTCAGGAGCTGTGGATGGATTTTGTCAGGTCCCATGGACTTGTGTACATTTATGCTTTTAAGATGGTCTCGAACCAGATCTTCTCCTACAGTGGGCCTAGGGTCTTCATCTTCACAGTCCCTGCATCTGCCTTCCAGCACTTGGGTGGTGCAGTCAGAGCCTTTGCCAGTAAAAGACAGACAACTCATTTTGAAATAATCAAAAAAGTTCTAATGTTCAGTAAAAATAATTGTCTTCAAATTAATATCAGTATATTATATTGCCAAAATATTTAAAATATAAGAAGCAAAACAATTCACAATGTTCAGAATAAGAAAGCAATAGATCAAGCTAAATTCCAGTTCTACATTGTCCGTTCAAAATAGATTTTCTAAAGATGGTTCTGAACTAAGAGCATTTCAATGACTATAGCAAAAAGTATTATTTCTCTGTTTTTTGATGAAGGTGTCAGTCTAGATCAATAAGGACTCAGGTAAATAGTTTGCAATAAAAAAAATCCTTCTGCATGATTATCTCTGCGGAACAAGAGCTTCATATCTCTGTAGCACAAGAGCAAAAATGTGTATCTGTAGGGAGTGTAGGGTGTGAGTAGAAGACATTATCATTAATTACTTCTGAACAGCAGTGGAAGTGCTTCAAGGTTGTTTGCTGCCTGCAGACTTGTCAGTTTCTTCATGCATTGTGTCACAAGGGAGGGATTTTTGAAGCAATACCAACACTCAAAAAAAAAAAAAAAAAAAAATCAATATGATGTATGACTCTAATCTCTGCTTTGCAGATGTTAATGCCCTGTTGTGGGAAAATCACCAGTGGGGGAGGAAAACTGGGGTCTAACAGAAGTTTTAGTATTAGAGAAACCTTCCTAGAGTAAAATAGTTGCCACTTTCATGACAGTTGGTATGCACGGAATCTACTCCACCATGGTTCCCTAGGCAACACAACCTGCTAGCCTGCAGGAGCAATGAAGGGTGGTGTGGAGTGGAGACACGGCAGCCATGCTGTGTTGTAGTCCCTGCAGGATTGGGAACTTTATGGTACCATGCAGCTGTCAAATCGGAAATATAAGAGATGTCCGTTGCTAAGCCAACAACTGTGGCAAAATCACTTTCTGTAAGTGAACCTTGTTCATTATAACCTCATTATAATAGTAACATACACCTCCATTCCAAAGTACCACCTCCAATGTACAATCACTCTTCACCGAGCATGCACTTTATATTTTTTTATCAGCTATGTCTTTAAATGAGAAGCGAGAGGATTTTATGCCAATCAATAACAAAAGAATGCATGACTGAAGTCACTCAAGCTCCACCTGAGAGTAAAGAAAAGTATAAAAGTGAATGGGGAGCGGGTATGAGGAAAACTCCATCGTAACTTCTGGGATCAGTCGATGGGTTGAATCTGTCTTCTTTCCCACAGGGACACCTATTGGGTAAGAACTTTATCTTATGTGCATTAAATAACTAACTCACACTTGCTCTTACTGCACATCACCTGAAGCTTCAGGCAGTCACTATCACCAGCAATCACAAACCTTAATTTGTCTCAATTTTATATTCATAAAGAGGGTTATTCCATAAACCTTTGGTGTTAGCTCTTCGTGGGAGCTAGCAGTTGCCAGCAGTGGGTCACATATTTGGATAAAGTGGCCAGACCTGCTGAGGAGATCCCCTTATGCTGAACAAGTCAAACGAATCACCCTCCAATCCAGTAGGATTCTTTATTGAAGGGTCTCTATAACGGGATGCTGACAGACTGGTTGGGCATGAGGGTCTCAGCTTTCCTGGGGTGCTGATAGATCAAACACTAGCGATCGAGAAAATCTCCCCCCCCTTTCAAGTTACACCTGGTTTTGACAGTAAGGGAGAAAAAGATATCAAAATGTCTAGAGAAGGCAAAGCTGGCCAGTTCATAGTGGAAAAGCCTTAATATTGGTGTTAAAGCAAAACTATTATGTACTTGAGCAGATGGAGTGCTTTGCCCCTTCAAAAAAAAAAAAAAAAAGTTACAAATATGATCATTTCCACTCAAAGTCAAACCTGCTGAGGCTTCTGCACACAGTCCAAGGGTTGTGTCATATGTGATACTTTCAAAAGGCTGAATACAATAACAGTGCCTTCCATAAACAGTGATACCTTCTGAGGTTATAATTTTGGTTTATGCTTATCAGGAGAAAGCTTGCACTAATAATATCATGCTTCTGAACTCTGCTTTCATTCTGCAGTATGTTTCTAAAAGATGAAGAGGCTTTCATAAGCCTTAGAACAAGCTGTAGATTGCTACCTTCTGGCACCTATTCTGCCGAGAATCCTCATTTCTGAGAAACTTTTGCTTTAACAAAGAGCAAAGCAGTGGTGTTTCATGGAAGACAGCATGGACTCCAAGACCTGTACTCCTGAACTTTGGCTACACAGCCTTGGGTGTATCATTTTACAGCTCTTTCTCACTATATGAAGTGAGCATGACTGCATTCTTGAGTGGTTCCCTGTGATTTCCCTATTGCACCCTCTGTGTGAAAATTACATTTCACTGAATAGATAAATAAATAAAAAAATATGTATACATTCTACAATGAAAATCATATGGATTTTGTTTTATTTTGTTTTATAATAAAAATATTAATCTACTTTTGTTAGCCATATTAAACAAACCATGAAAATGTGCATATGCCAGCAAGGAAACATGCTGCATTTGAGAGACCATTCATGTTTTTTAAAATGTTATGAAATGGCAGGACACCAATCAGTCCTCTGTAATTAACTGGGTCAAGGACTTTACTGTTAAAAGAAAATAAAGGGTATAATAAACACATACAAATTGACAATTTACTATGATGCTTACTTGAAATGGAAAGTGGCAGACTACTAAAGTTCTTATTGAAATGAAGGGTTAAAGGGTCAGTATAACTTGCGTTCTGTAAGCAGAAGCAGGAAGACTGATGGAAAGCCTCTGTCCCTTCACTAGATGAATATAAAATTAGAGGTGTGTGGAGTAAGAAGAAACAAAATTCTATCTTTGTACACTACCTCAGCCTTTTTTCATTTGCTGTTTTTATCTCATTTTATTTTTTTATACTGCCAAAGATTCAGCTTTAATAGAGTCTGAAATATATTTGTAGAAGTATCAAGTGTAGCAGTAGCTTGACTTATTTTTCATGTTGAATTAATCTTTATGATGGGTCAATCTTTTCACCTACTCAATGCAAAGTTAAAAGTCATCAAGACAAACATTCACTGGATGGTCACTGCCCCAAGAATGCAAAATGCTGGAAGCTGACTCAGCTTTCTTTGCTTTGTACATTTTGGAAGTATTGTACACAACATAGACCTCTGGTTTAGTGTCATCTCAGAGGTGATTTACACAAAAAACCCACTTTATTGCTCAGACTGTGATTAAAAGATAAAACTCCAAGTTAATGCCTGTAGAAATTAGGCTTTGATAATTTCCTACTGATAAAGAATCAGTGCTTCCCAATTGATGCTTCAAACTGTGTAGCTTTTCTATCAAATTCTGCTTTCATGTTCTTTAAAATACTGGCATATTCTTCACCCATGTGGCACACATGTAAGCCTTCCTCTGTCAGAGTGCACACTTGCTAGATTTTATTTTAATCTTTCACTTGACAAAAAGGGTATATAAGCCTTGGTAATGTGAAATAGGCCACATTATGTCACCAGAACTTAGACAATTACTAGACAGTATTTAGCATAACTCTTCTTTTGTACTAGCTCCTCATCTTTGTCTAGCTCATTTCCTTCACTTCTACATTTAGCAACATTGAATACATGAGAAAATAGGATTTTGACAGACCTAATACCATTTTAAGAAGCCAGTGTGTTATCACTTTAAGCCAGAGCTTAAAGCAGGGTGGAAAGGGAAGAGAAGACATTTACAAAGTATTTACACCTTAAGTAAACCTTGCTATAACAGTATGTGCCTCCCACAATGAAACACATAATACAGTGCCAATAAAATCACAAATGTACACTGTAGATGGAGGTAAAGCCTGAAATTCAATAGCATAAGGGCATTTCTGAATCCTTGACTGTAATTTTGTTATCCTGTGACATATTTCCATGTTTTCATGTACAGTCCTATTCCTTTTAAGGAATGTGAAAAATTTGTATGTGGAATAAGATAGCAGAAAACAGAAAACTGCTGGGACACAAGAAACTGCATCCCAGTTGAGCTACAAACTTCCTAAGAGAGCTTGTACAGCAGCAAAGGTCTACATTCAAACCCACTTAATTCTGGGTTGTTAACTGAGGGGTTTTGTAGTTGACAGCTGCTTTCAATATCAACAAAGAGAAACAGGAGTTCCCAGAGCACAGATCAAACTATCAGCTAGAGACAGAGATTACAGCAGTTGTACTCTTAGTATGACAAAGATCTATCTATGCCTCAAAACCCAGACACCACACTTAACACTGGTAGGCTTTTGGACATCTGGGCGCCACGTCCTGCTCAAGAGTTTTCAGCAAAATGCAGAGGTTCTGAGTGTCACAGAGGAATTACTGGCTTCAGAGTGGGGATTCAAAGCACCACAAATGCTGAGAAAAAGAGGTGGGTAAAGCAGGGGACAGAAACAATTCAAACAATATTGTGACCTGAAAGAAATGAATCCTATCCCTTCTTTAACTCAAACATGCTTACCAGGGCTGCAGAGCAGTGCTTTTTTCTACTAATCGTAGAAATATCCTGAGTCCTCCTGGAAAATTAGGCAACTAGGTCTTCCCTAGTGAGGAAGACCCTTTTTTTTTTTTTTTTTTCTTGTTTTCTTTCAAAATATATCTGAAACAGAATACAGTAAGAGTAGCTGCCTTCCTGTATTTGATAGTTCAGTGATTACAATGCACCAATACATGAGGTGCTGGAAGTCACAGTTTCTATGTCCTGGATTGGGGATTTAAAGCCCTATTCCTGCTCTTCAAGTTCCTGAATCAACAGTATAGACCTTGCTGGTTAAGAAAAATGATGGCAAGAAATAATTTAACTTTTTTTATTGAAGCTATTTCACACTCTGTGAAATAATTAGATGTTTCGAGGGAAAGAGGGACACAAAGCTAGAACAAAAAATAATATGACTCTTTAGCCTAATGGACATATAACACTCTTGGGACAGTGCAACTGTAGATCATGGCCTCTGCTCTTACATAAGCAGTTATTGGAGCATATCACATTTCAGCCAGCAAAATCACCAAGCCAGCAGGACGTTTCATTCGGGAGGAAAAAAAAAAAAAGTTTAATCTGTCAAAGTGGAACATCTGGTCACTTTTGCTTATATTTTCTGATGCTGGATTAATGGATCACACATTTAATGTGGGTTCATTTAAACCGTAATCTAATTAGATGTTGAAAGTATTTTGGTGCCACTTAGCCAAGATGCCAAAATAATGGTTTTGTTTTCAGTCAGAAGCTTCTGTGTTTACTGATACTGTGTTGTTGTTTTACCAAGTGTTCCTTCACCAAGGTCCCATCATCCTACAGTAAGCAGCAGGGGGGTACTAATCTTCTGCGCTAGTAGTTCAATTTTCTCATTACAAAAATTGGCTTCATCTTCCTGGCTTAGGCAAACCCTGATCAGTGTCGCTCAGACCCTGGGGGCCACAGACTGGGAACAGCAACAGCAGAAGAAGAGCCAACTGCAACAGCAGATATTTTAGCAACAGATGTCTGGTTTTGTATGCTCCTCGTGGATATCAGCTTGAATGCTTTGGCTTAGCCAGCTTGAGGTGTTTGTCTCCACTATGTGTTACAGAGCCAAGTAAAAGTAGGATGCTCTTTACAATAAAGCAAAAAGCACTGTCATAACAGCTCAGAAGGTTGTTAGATTCTTCATATATTCTCAACATGCACTGAAAGAGTAATCAGAATAATAAGAGAGTAACAATATAGAGACACAGTTATAAAACAAAATAATCTTAAAACCATGCTTTGAAGTTGTACTGAGTCTTGTATACAGTGCATTTCACTAGTTCTAAGTTTCGTAGCATATCTGAGAGGAGAGCAAATTTCGTTAGCCCCATTGTGACAATGAGAAAACTGAAACAGAGAAGTCCATCTTTCATGTAGTGCTAATAAGCAAGTAAATGACACAATAGGAAACAGCAGCCAAGTCTCTTAACGTGCAGCTTCACGCTCTAACCACTGGTCTATTCAAGGGAAAGAATAGGTCATTTATTCCTGCAGTATAGTTTCCACTTCAGTGTTCATATGCATCTGCTGTGTAGAGAGGGAAATTAAAAACATAGGAATTCCTATTAATTTCCTCTGTGTCTATTTATGAAGGTATAGGTATTCCTCCACCCCAGACTATGAGTACTTATGCATAATAGTGACACTCCAAGTAATCAGCCAATAGGTTAGATAATTATTTGATTTCCCTTGGCATCTCCTAGGTCTGCAAAATAGGATTGTAATTATCATGAATAATTGGTATTTCTCCTGGAATAAAACATGAAAAACAGGAGATACATTAAAATAGCAATATAAATATAAATCTCCCTTATTAATAAAGGGAAGAATCACAATAACACTGACAGTTTTTCTATAATAGCTGTTTGGTTTACGTATGTTTTGTTGGTCTATAGGCTGTTGTTCATTAAGAGCAGTGGAAATTCTTACGGTTTTCACATGGCATGAGCCCCAAATTTATTAATTTTGAAAGGCTTAAACTTGAAGTTTTACCTTTTCCTCTAAGTTATGCCAAGTGAAATGCAAGTATTCATAATAACCAATTTCAGCTCTTCAGAAAAAAAAGTTGCTTCTTTCCCTGAACAAAATCCTTTGTTTTTCAAAACTCTACAAATAACTACCTTTATGTTCAGCAAGAAAACAACAGCTGAGTTCTACAAGTTGGAATAATGTATCTAATAAAATTTCTTACAACTTCTAGAGAGGTAAAATGTAATTACCTGCCTTGGAATTTGTCCAAAGTCTAATATTAACACTCTTCTTTCATGAAGGCCCCAAGAGCAGTGTTTCAGAATTTCAGTTTTATGTCCCCATTCAAGCCTGTGACCCCAATAAATTATAATAATGGACTTAATGTCACTGATTCTTGGAGTTCATCTGTGCAACAAAGATTCCCTCAAATGCTAACCTGAAGACACCTTCATCCAGCCCTGGGTTCTTTTTCCTGGGAATACTGTCTTGAGACAATGTCTTCAAAACAAGAAGTCACATGGAGGATTCAACACTGCATGTGTTAAATGATAGTCCTTTATGCTATAGTAAAGAACTTGTCATAATGTCAATAATTTCATTATGAATTTAGAAGTATTTTAGCCAGAGTTCTTGGCTGGAACAGCTGTTGGCACTTAAAAAAAAAAAATAAAATAATTGCAAATAAAAATGTTGAAACTACAAGGAGCTGTGGCAAAAAAATCCAATAGTACATGTCAATGGAAAACAGGGAACAGACGTACTTGTAGGATCATTCTCCCTTATACTCTCTCAGGCAAGAAATGTTTTATGTGTCTGTCATGCAATGCCAAAAAACATGGGGGTTTAACAAAAAGTGCAAGTTTAGTTTCCCACAACCACTAATTGCACGCAAACAGAATCGATGAGCAATATTTCAATGACAGCGACCAACATTCTTCTCCCTTTTTCGATGTTATCTGTATTACGTTTTCAACTGTGAAACTAAAAACAGAAGACAAATCTTAATCAACTTTTGACCTCCTGAAAGATTACTTACTAGCACTCCTCTGATCAAAATAGGTAGTGATAGACACAACCTCTGAAGAAAGCAAAAGGAAAAGGACTTTAAATTCATCTTCTCATTTGTGTTAATGTTAATTGTAAATTTTCAGAAATGTGGTGGATCTAGAGGCCACTGTAAGAGAATTTCATGAGAAGCATATATTTAACCACTTGTTCAAATCAAATAAAAACCTGAAAATAATTTTATTTTCAAAACCATCTTTACATTCTGTTTCTATTAACGAAAACAAAAACAAACCAAAACCCCACAGCAATTATAGGGATTCTGCTGTCCTGATAGCATTTTAGAACACAAAACAAAGCTCTTGAGGATAATAACTACAGATATGAACAAAGACACACAGCACAATTTCTGATTGGCTGTCTTGAATTTTTAATTTTATTCTTTCTATTTTAAGGGTTATAGCCAAGGAAAGACACAGTACTATATTGCCTTGGTGACCAATCCCAGATGATTAATTAAAACTTTGAAATCACTCTGAAATCAGAGTATCGTTAATAAGCTGCTCACAAACAACACCTTTGCTGAAATACAGTCATATTAAAAGCTTCTCAAAGTACAATAAGTAACAATTACGGTCTTTTAAAAAGTCTGCCTGACGGTAATTCTTTAGCTAAAAACATGGCCCAGTGCTGCTTCTCAATAGTTTTTAATTATAGGATTTCTTCACAAACCTGAAGCTAGCACACAGCTCTCTGGATTCACTGAGGAACACTGATACCAAATTATTTTATCTTCTATAGCACTAACTGGATTTTCTTATGCTGTCTTGAGTTCAGCTGAGGTGCTCTTCAAATTCTAAGCCAGCCCCATCTTATTAACATGTGTGAAGTCATACCACTGCAGAGAAGCTGAGCAGAAAATCTTTCCGTGTAAGATTCTTAGAGATATGATCTCTCTGTACTGCCTGTCCACCATGGTGGAGTTCTCCATGGGTCATCGTGATACCATGTCTCACTTAAAGTATTGTCTTTTCTGTAACTTCGACAAATAAGATTAGCCATGCACATATGTATCCAGAGTCATAAATGTGTGTGTCTTGGTAACTGTACTATCACCTATTTTGCATCCAAGCTTCACCTTCCAAGTGGTCATATCCTAAGCAGACACTTTCTAAACCCAACAGTATTTTTATTATGCTGCACCAGAAAAAGCTTCTTGTACACACTGGTAAACCCACTTTTGCCACTGTGTACAAGAAAGAGAACAGTAATTAGGTTGTCAGCATGCTCAGAATACAGAATTACTGAGGGGGCAGCCTGGTGGTGTGTGTGTGTGAAGTAATCCTTTCCCCTATCCTGTGTTTTACTGTTTTCTATGTGCATTAAAAGCTATCTGAGGTAATAAACCAGTAAGAAGGAGGAAAGGGAATTATTCAAATACGCAAATGGCACATGGCATGACAGTGAATGCGTATGATCAGGAATCAGAGATGCTGTTGCATCTAACTAATCAACAACAGTGCCTGAGGAATATCTTATCTTCTCAGAGTACTTGTAGCCACAAGCCTACAAAACTTTATGTATCCACATATCCCCACTGGATTAAAAAATGAGCTTATATCTCTTTCCTAAAATGACAATATTAATGGCACAGATATAAAAAAATAATTGTCTAATTTTCTGGAATTAGAAAACTTGCTGTTACGTGTGCTCAAAATGTTTACAAAGCTGTTTGTCACATACTCCCACTCTTTGGTGTGATGCTGCTGTCCAGCAGCTATTGTGGTACAGTTTACCAATCCAGATGAGTTCAGCCAGGACTCAGCCTCTTCTGTACATACAGCATATTATCATAAAATCATGGAATCAGCTAGGTTGAAAAAGACCTTTAAGATCATCAATCTTTACACCAGGACTGCCAAGTCTACCGCTAAACCATGTCACCATGGGCCTCATCTACACTTTTTTTGAATACTTCCAGGGGCGGTGATTCCACCTGAGAAGCCTGTTCCAGTGCCTGACTATCCTTTCAGTGAAGAAATTTTTCCCAATAGCAAATCTAACACCCCCACCCCACTCCGCCCCGATGCTGCTTAGGGGTGTTACCTCTTGTCTTACCACCTGTTACTAGAAAAAAGAGACCAGCTACCTCTTTGCTTCATATTCCTTTCAGGTAGCTGTAGAGAGTGATAAGATCCTTTTCTCCAGACTAAACAACCCAGTTCCCTCAGCCGTTCCCCATAAGACCTGTGCTCTAAACATGTTGTCACAGAAAAAGCAATGCACTGTGCAGGCAACCTAAAAGAGCAACACAAGTTTGGCTGGCAAAGAAGCCTTGCTCAGGGAAGGATAAACATTTGGAAATGCTGGAAGAGTTGGCAGATGGGAAGCAAGGGGGTAGGCAGGACATTTCTTACAGGTTCCCCAACTGCACTTCTGTCATTCTGACATATATGCAGTTAATGGCAAGCAAAATTTAAACAGCTTAGAGCCAAACTCTTCTGAGTTGGTTAGGGTAAGAATTAGCATGGTTTCAGCTCCAGCCAAATGATAATAATGTGAATTTCAGAAATTAATATCCTAAGATTACTGATGTCAACTGAACTAGTTTCTGTAAGTCAACTGAGTTTAGAAATGAGAATAGGCAGGGGAAAAAAAAAATACTCAAAAACTTTTCTTATTATTCTCTAGTCCAAATAAGAATGGGGATATCATTTGACTATTTTGGCTTCTGTGTGATTATGTTTATTTAAAGAAACAGAACACAACTTAGTTATGTATGTACATACTTGGAACACATAATTACTACCCAAAAGGCAAACTCTGTTTGGGTTTGTTGGAATGCCAATGGGCTTTTATTAGTTCAGCCCATCATTCTGTTGTGAAATGAAAATGAAAAGAGGAAAATATGTTTTCCTTCTCTAGGGATCACTTCATCTCCTTTTTCTCTTTATTTTATCAGACTTCTTGTTGCTATAGGAGTCTTGAAGGCCTATTATTAAAACACCCAGCAGTCCTAAGGGAAGAAAAGCAAGCTGGTGCTGCAGATGGGAACAGTGTGAATGGAATAAACGATAAGTATTAAAGAATTCCAATAAGTTGAGTGAAATCTATGCATTATTTTCTTTTCTTTCCAAAATTCAGTTGGAGTTTCCACCTTTTACCTTTCATTTTTTCTGATTATGAGGCAACTCAGTACCATCCAAATATAAAAACCAACAAAAGTAAAAAACAAGTTAGTTATTTTGGCTCTTATTAGGTCTCCTTTTGCACAAAACAAGTTAAATCCAAGTCAATCTGTTCTGTACAGACATCCAACCTGCAGCAGCACAAAAAATAATACTCATCATAGAAATGACATCTTCATAGCTTTTTCAGAAAAAAAACCAAAAGATACAAGAACCACTTGTATCTTACTTTCCAGCTGTCATGGTTTAAGCCCAGCCATAAATCAAAACCACACAGCCGCAACCCCATGCCCCCTCCTTCCTCCTCCCCCCCCGCTCCCCCCGCCCTGCTTTCAGAGGGATGGGGAGGAGAATCAAAAGAATGCAACTCCCACAGGTTCAGATCAGAACAGTCCAGTAACTAAGGTATAACACAAACCACTACTGCTACCACCAATAATAATAATGATAAGGGAAATAACATGGGAAGACAATATAACTGCTCACCACCTGCCAACCAATACCCAGCCCAACTGAGCAGTGATCTAGCTCTTCCGGGTAACTGCCTCCAGTTCTACATCCTGGGCATGACGTGCTGTTCTATGGAATACCTCTTTGGCTAGTTTGGGTCAGGTGTCCTGTCTCTGCTTCCCCTCCTCCCTGGCAGAGCATGAGACTCAGAGAGTCCTTGGCCAGACTAAACATTACTTAAAAACAACTAAAAATATCAGTGTTATCAGCAGTGTTCCCAGGCTGAAAGTCAAAACCACAGCACTGCAGCAGCTACTAAGAAGGAGAAAAATGACTGCTACTGCTGAGCCCAGGACACCAGTTAAGCACTAGTTTAATCTACAGGTTACTTTTGGCAAATCATAGAATCATAGAATAGTTAGGGTTGGAAAGGACCTTAAGATCATCTAGTTCCGACACCTCACACTAAACCATGCCACCCAAGGCTCTGTCCACCCTAGCCTTGAACACCGCCAAGGATGGAACACTCACAACCCCCCTGGGCAACTCATTCCAGTGCCTCACCACCATCACTGTAAAGAATTTTTTCCTTATATCCAATCTAAACTTCCCCTGTTTAAGTTTGAACCCGTTACCTCTTGTCCTGTCACTACAGTCCCTGATGGGGTTTTAATAGGTTAAGCCTATTAAAAACTCACCTGAACATAGCTTTTACAATAATTTCATCATCATATTAAAAAAAAAAAACCTGGAAAATAAACATCAGGTTAGCCATAGAATCTTTTAAAAATTCAGCAAAATGTAAGTCACTCATAGCCCAGCTAGCTGAGTCAGTCTCTCATGCTCTGACAGTGAGGAGGATCACAAGAATCTGAGAAGAAGCAGAGACAGAACACCTGACCCAAAATAGCCAAAGGGGTATTCCATACCACAGCGTGTCATGCCCAGGATATAAACTGGGGGGAATTACCCAGAAGTCCCAGATCACTGCTTGGATTGACCTGGGTATCAGTCAGTGGGTGGTGAGCAATTGTATTCTGATCCCTTGTTATTTCCATTATCATTATTATTATTGGTGGCATCAGTCGTGGTTTTATATTATACCATAGGAATAAAGCAACACATCAGACAGAACAAAAATACTTCATCTATTTAAAAGACAGCATCTATATAAACAGAGAGTCAGAGATTATTTTGTAATGACCAAATGATTCCTGATCAACTGTAGACTTGTTAGTGACACACTTCTGAAGACTAGGAAAGAAAGCCACAGCATAAATTAATTTTCCTGGAAAAGAAGGAGCATATTTCCTCCTGGAAAGTCATATGAACATTTTTCAAGCATTATCTTTAATTTCAAAAAGCATACTGGTTTGAGAAATAATAACTTTATCTTGAAAATATTTGATTTCTCATTCACATCATTGTTCTTAACCTCAGCTTTGGTACTGTATTCATTTCAACCTGCTTCATGACTTCATGTATCCAGAGTGTGGATCTGGTTTGGTTTTGGTTTTGGGTTTTTTTTTGTTTTTTTGGTTTTTTGTTTTTTTTTTTTTTTTTAACTTATTTTATTCCTTCTGTTTCCTTTGCTGAGCTTGGCAACTAGTTTCAGTCTATCTTGATCTCCTGCTAAGAGGCTGTACCTGAAAGACACTCACTGCCATCAGCTGAACTGTATCAGGTCCCTGTAATGGAGTTGAAAAAAATCTGTAGAAGTTTCTAGAAGAATTATACAAATATATGCACATTTATATACCTAAGCACAGGACTTTTAAGATAGTACATTATGCATCAATAGAGGCAGCACTGCTCTTAACTTTTTTAAAAGTAAAAAACTTTTGCCTGTCTGCACAGAACAACAAATTTGGCTACAATTTCTGTATTACACTGTTCATACAAACATACTGGCAAAATGAGCGCCTGCTAAACTTGAAAACGGTGGCTATTAAGAAACAAAAGAGAGACAAAGGATGCTGGGGCTTACCAAAGTATATACTTATACAGTCCTATAGAAGACAAAATATGCTTTTTACACTTGATTTTCTACATGCCTACATTGATTCCATTTTTGAGAACAATCAAAAGGCACAATAAGTACAGGTTTGCAGCTCCTCTACTAAAAATGCTTTTAATATGAGTGGCCATCAGGACTATATGAGTAACAGAGTTATGGTTTTGCAGCTGAACTAAAAGTTTGGAAGAGGAAAAAAAAGGTAAATTTTGTCTGGTCAAAGTAAATAGCTTGTCAAGACTTCTTTGTGGTTTTGATTTTTTGAGAGAAACACGGGGCTTGGTAAAGTGACTCCATGGTGGCTACGCAGTTACTTACTCCCAGCTCAAATCAAACTGAGGCTGAATATACTGCTGTTGCATTAGGTACAATATTTCCCATCCTACCCACCATATGTTCAGCATATGTAAAGTGTATGTCACTTTATTCATTATCTCTTGATACGGAAAGATACTACAGATTTTATCATTAAGTACACGCGTTTGTTTCACTTTTCCCTGAGCCACAGAGGCCTAAATCTTTACATAATAATTTTTAGTTTTGATTTAATTGAAGTACATATATAGCTGCAAAATGCTGTAATCAACATGTTGCTTACCTGCTCCTCACAGGCAGTGTTCAGCTCTGAGGACTTCTGTGGAAGAAAGCTCTTTCTTGGCTAACTGACAAGCACTCAACGTGAAATTGGTTCATGAGAGTCATAAATGCTGTTATCTTGCCCCAGAGTCACATACATTATGTTCACAGTATATACCTGTCATTATATGGCACTAAATGCATTGGAATGAACTGATTTCATTAACTTTCCTGGATCTGGATTAGAATGGATGAAATACTCTGAAGCCTTTATTATCAAAGAAATGTTCTTGAAAACTAATATTTGCATTATACCGTCAGAGTACCAATGTGTGGTGCAAGACTTGGAAGCCCCTTAATTTTATCATTAATATGCATCAGAACTAGATTAACACTTGTTCAAATCTAATTCTAGCCTAGATGATGGGAAAACCTGAATGTGAAGCCAACATTTTGTGTTTAAAAGAAATGTTATTTAAGAAAGCAGGGTGTGGGGGGTAAGGGGAGGGGACAATAAGGGTGTTAAGGTGTTGTTAGCACCAACATAGAATCATAGAATAGTTAGGGTTGGAAAGGACCTGAAGATCATCATCTAGTTCCAACCCCTTGAAAATGGCAGGGACACCAGACTGTAAACAATGTCACCCAAGGGTCTGTCCAACCTAGCCTTGAACACCGCCGGGGATAGAGCATTTGCAGCTTCCCTGGGCAATGCATTCCAGTGCTTCATCACCCTTACAATAAAGAATTTGCTCCTTATATCCAATCTAAACTTCCTCTGTTTAAGCTTGAACTCGTTACCCCTTGTCCTATCACTACAGCCCTTAAAAAGAAAAAAAAAAAAAGAATAAAAATCCTGAAGTCTTGGAAGCTTGACTACCCTACGTTCTCCTGCGACTGGACCTTGAGCTTGTTTGAAGGTTCTAGCAGGGGAGAGCAGCTACCGTATACCCATGACCGATGAATGGTACTGCCTGTATCAGGGAATGTCATCCTCTTTGACTGAGCTTGCAGCTTCGGGAGGGATGCACGTGGAGTGGTGAGGGAGGAAGGGGACACCCGCCTAGCCAGCCGGATCAGCCAAATCAACCCTGGCAATCAGTGGGGTGACAGATGTCTCAACATCTGTCAAATGGGCAATGCATTCCAGTGACTCACCACCCTTACAGTAAAGAACTTCCTCCTTATATCCAATCTAAACTTCTCCTGTTTAAGTTTGAACCCATTAACCCTTGACCTATCACTACAGTCCCTAATGAAGAGTCCCTCCCCAGCATCCTTATAGGCCCCCTTCAGATACTGGAAGGCTGATATAAGGTCCTGTCATGGTTTAAGCCCAGGCCATAAATCAAAACCACGCAGTCTACTTCCCCCCCCACTTTCTTCCCCTGGCTCCCAGAGGTATGGGAAGGAGAATTGAAAGAATGTAACTCCCACAGGTTGAGATAAGAACAGTCCAGTAACTAAGGTACAATGCAAAACCACTACTGCTGCCACCAATATTAATAATGATAAGGGAAATAGCAAGGGAAGAGAATGCACCCGCTCACCACCCAGCCCAACCTGGGCAGTGATCTAGCCTTTCTGGGTAACTGCCCCCCAGTTTATATACTGGGCGTGACGTACTGTGGTATGGAATACCTCTTTGGCCAGTTTGGGTCAGGTGTCCTGTCTCTGCTTCCTCCTGGCTTCCCCTCCTCCCTGGCAGAGCATGAGACTCAGAAAGTCCATGGTCAGACTGAACATTTGAGCAGTAACTAAAAACATCGGTGTTATCAGTGCTGTTCCCAGGCCAAAAGTCAAGAACACAGCACTGCACCAGCTAGTAAGAAGGAGAAAAAATAACTGCTACTGCTGAACCCAGGACAGGTCTCCACGAACCTTCTCTTTTCCAGGCTGAACAGCCCCAACTTTCTCAGCCGATCTTCATAACGGAGGTGCTCCAGCCCCCTGATCATCCTCATGGCCCTCCTCTGGACTTGTTCCAACAGCTCCATGTCCTTTTTATGTTAAGGACACCAGAACTGCACACAATACTCCAAGTGAGGTCTCACGAGAGCAGAGTAGAGGGGCTGTATCACCTCCTTCAACCTGCTGGTCACACTCCTTTTTGATGAATTTTTGCATAACTTTCTCTGAAAGCTGAAGGAAATCCAACAATTTCTGCAAGTATGCTGAAAGTATTCTAAATACAGTTGTAGAAGAGTAGGAAGTATGGAAAATATATTACACCCTTTATTATTTTATCATTTTGAAGACTTTGATGGTAAGGTGGAATTAAAAAGATCAATAGAAATTAGAGTATAGAATGTTTCATTCAAATCTGCATTGATTTTTACATGAATCAGTTATTCCGCTAAAGTTGTTTTAACTCCTTCCATAAGACATCTCTTCTCCAAGGCTTGAGTGGATGTTGGGGTGATTATGGATTTCAAATTGTGCTAAAATAGTTGAGTCTTTCAGGATATCAATATAAACACAAGAAGAATAACACTTTTAGTACTCAGAACCCTTACTACTGCATGGATATTGTAGTGGGCAACTCTGCCATGGGAATTCTCCAAAATTCATGAACTTATGGGGAAAAAACATAGATGAATGAAGCACAATTTTATATCTTTATAATAATCTATTACTACTTTTTATTAGAATTAATGAATTAAAACAAACATTTTAAAAGTTATATAATAAGCCTCACGACATCTCAGAATTCAAGCAAACATAAAAAGAGTGATACAAGTTTAGGGAGCCCCTTAATGATACAAGTTTATTTATAGTGGTAATAACATATCACAGGTACTTCAGAACTGAGGTTGGGAAAAAAGATTCTTTTAATATCCATCTGGCAGAAGTGTGTGTGATTTCAAAAGCTACTGTCCTTGACTCTTCGTGATTAACTAAAATCTTAAAAAGTTTTTTTCCGCAGAAAAGAGAAATACATACCAGCAGCTTATACTAAGATGTACTTACAGCACATCTTTGAAGAGACAGGTGGCTGAGTTCAAGATTCTAGAAATTTAGCCTACATTTCAAATGAATAATACATTGTCCAGTATGCTAGTGATAATACTGATATGCCTTGTCTTATCTAAGAAACTATCCTGAAGACAGTTTCCTCAGAATTAGGTTTGTTTTCCAATCACATAACACATGTTATTTATAATTCCCAACACATACTTCTCAAATAATGTTAAACTTTTTTTAACTAACAGAGGTTAACATATTAACACAGGAAATCAGAAACAATGTATTCATTCAAAAGGAAAATCCACTATTTTAAAAGCTGCTTTCATTATGATTTCAAAGAAAAATCTGAAACTTTAAACTTTGATTATTATATCAATATGTGTAAACCAAGAATTCTGAAAAATTACAGTTCCATTAAGTTTTATTTATGCTAGGAGACAGTAGAATTGAAAAGAAACTAAAACAACAAAATAAAACTATTTTTCATTAAAATGGAAAATTTAAGCAATACTGAAACGTCACACAACATATTTTGAAGATTAAAAATCTAAGCTTACTTATAATTAGTATTTTTCCATGAAATATTTTAATATGGGGGAAAGTAGTTTTATCATTAAAAAAAAGCAAGCTATGACACTTTTTTTTTGAGTTATTATCAAGTTTTTACCACTATTCAAAAACATGTATGCCACCTTACAAATTATATGTGAGCAACTCTCAACACCAAGAATTTACGGTCTGTGTTTATTATGAGAAGCAATGAGAGAAAAGTGCAATGGGGTCATGCTAGATGCCTTTGCATTGTAATCAGAGACCTACAATTTTTTATTTTTCACCAATGCTTTAAAACAGTCGTTTTATATGTATATATACTTCATTCTGGCACTTTTCCCTCAAATATAGGTAAATTAATGATAACTGTTCTTAGGAGACAATAATGGCTTTTTGCTGGGTAGATTTTTTGACATTACAAGAAATATGTGCACAAAAAGTCTAAAGAACTACCACAACCTGAAGATCAGAGGTTTTGAAGTAGAAAGTCAGAAATGAAGGCAAAGGACCCATAAAGCGATGGATGAGAAAACAGATGAGAAATGCGTTGTAATGTGTTGCACAACTGGTGATCCAAGTGAACAAATGAAATTATAAAACTATCAAAGGTCTCTTTATTTTTTTGTTAAAAATGTTTCATTAAAACTATTTTAAACAGCTCTTATTATCCTCTAGGGTGCATCAGCTTCATTTCATTTGAATTTAATGTTACAGTTTTGAGTCTTTTTTCTAAAAGGCAACACAAACCAGAAACTGTTCAGTGTGCCCTCATGCCAATACAGAAGGCTTTCATTATTCTGCTTTGCTCCTGCCCAGCACAATAAAGCAATTTCATCTTTAGGATGTTTATTTCCATGGATAATGAGGAGAATAAAGTCTTTAGCCGCTTAATAGGTAGCTCAACTACTACTTAAATTCTGCTACTATGCTTCAGAAATGCTGTTGTCTCTGCCTTATTTTCTGAATCTTACAGGTAAATATCTAATAAGAACTGCATGAAGATCCCTGTAGGGAAATAAATTTCTTTGCACTAAAACTTTTGAAATGAACACTTTCTTACAATGTTTCAGACTGTTGGCCTTCTTTATCAATGCTCTATCAATTTGAATGGATTTATGTCTTATGATTTGAATCATTACCAGTCTCAGTAGTACTGTATTTATGAGTTAGTTGGACTGCATTATAACCACTACCTAATAAAAGAAGTTGCACTCATTAACACAGATCTGAAAAAGAAAAATCTATTATTTTCTCATTTTCAGTTTTTCTTTTGCCAGTTTTTGTTAAAAAAACTGCTTTATTTTCTTTTAACTTTTTTATATTTTTTAGATTTCAGTACCTTCCTGTGACAGCTGTTGGTTTTCACATAACCATTAAAATCTGCATATCTATTCTTTGTTTCTTCCAATTTTGCTATAACTAAATTTCATTAACACTTTAGGAAATGTGAACATTTTCCTTCCATCTGCTAGGTGGCTTTTAAAACTCATTTACTTTGATTTAGCAAATATGAAAACATCTGGCAAAAATATATTTTTATTAAGTTACTCAGACTCATATTTACAAGATATGTGACTTTCGTAGTCTTTCTTAAGGTCTGTAATTGGTTTCTATTTCTCAATTGTATAATTTCTTTCTAAATGCTAATCAACCAGGTGGTCACATGTTTAGTTATCATTCTGCACATTAACCAGTTTAATGCATCTCTATTTAAATGTCTAGAGCTGATGATTCAAATGATGTGCTTAAAAACTATAGGAATGGTTATTTAGTTTTTTAGCCATTACTTTATTTTTTGTTTCAATTCTGAAGTTGATTGTGACTATGAATTAGCCTAAAAAAAAGAATGTGAAGAATAGATCCTCTGCTGTGGGTGCCTATATACAAAAATGTTGATAATTTCCAGGCTCTGATCTGTCATCAGGGTAAAAGATTGGGGGACAGACACTGGCTCATGCCCTTCTCGTCATTCTGCTTAGTTTTGAATGTGAAAGCCTACATGTGTCACTCTCATTCACCCTTAACTTACTCCAATTCTACAAGAGACATTCTGGAGCCATTGAAAAACAGCCATTTGTTTCTACAGTGCCAAGCCTAGGATTCTGGTCTTTCAGAGCTGCAGAAGATACGTCCATGTGTGTGAATCTATCGACACAGAAAAGTTATTCTTCTGAGACACATTCTTTGATCTGCTACAGCTGCTTAGGTGTACCCTGCCAGCAGATTGCAACTATTAAAGTGGGGTATCCTACTCAGGACAAAATGTGATGGTGTGAAAGTAGATTCCTAATAGAAAAGTGCTTAAAAAAAAAAAATAAAAAAAAAATAAATCTTTCTTATCACTTGCATACAGCTGTAGTAAAACAACATCACTGGGATGTTTTCTATCTAGCCGTACCTGATGGGGTTTTTCAGCTCCATGAAGATATTTCAAGTTGGCATCTCAAGAACATGTGATGAGCAGCAGATGACCACAGAGCAGCACTGGAATCTGAGATACCAAAGATCAGGCTTGAGTGACCATTACTAAACAAATTTCATCTATGCTTTATTTAGATCATTCGCATTTGTAAGTAAGACCTCTATGTTTTCTTTTTATATTTTCCTATAGAATACATTTCTGTCACCTTCTTAACAACCTTACTTTGTGATCAGAGTTTCAAGAGATAATTGAGTTCCAGGAAAAAAAAAATACTATAAGAATTATCATTTGAACAAGTTTACATAAATCAGAAATCTGTCATAATATTGTGGCAGTGGTGTATGCATCATCTTCATGCTCAATCTGTTCCCATAGATTCTTTTATTATCTCTAGTAGATGCCATTGGCATGAGCAGAGTCAAAGACTTCCAACACATTTGGGAATCCAGACAGTAGAGATAAATCTTCACTGACTTTCTGCTGATGAGGTTAGCTTTGAAATAAGAGAAAAAGCTGTGTTACAAAATAGCCTCTCAGAAATGTCAGTAGACACTTTGGCACAGAAGGTTGGCTAGTTTGAGTGATGTTTCTGAATAAAAGATTGAAAGACTGAGTAATATCAGGTTCATATGACATTTTGCAATATTTCTAAATAATATACTGATAAACAAGTACAACTTTGGTCATTGGAAAAGTTCCACATAGACACCAAAATCTCCCTTTGCTCTACTGGACTTGCATCCTCAGATTCTAATGGAGTTTTTGGATAATAAGTATAAATTCTGTTGACAGTATTTGGGGTTTATGTAACCTAAACAGCAGTGTTCTACCATATCTGTGTTCCAATTACATACACATGATGTGCATAGCCCACCAGAATAAGGCCTTAAGTCATTAAACAAAAAGATTCAGACAGTCAACATAAATTGCTAAACATTCCTGGACACATCTGTCAACTCATATCTGTATCTTTTTTGTGTAAGTAGTTCTGAAGCATAGTGTTTAAAATTTAATTCATGCAAAGCTGCATGGTGTATATTTTTAATAGGCTGTTATGCATACTATAATTTGTATAGATACAATGACCCAGAAATACATTTGTCATGAAAAGCTTCATGTATCAGCTTGGCTACATTTACCTATATTATGTAGTTATTGACTAAATGTTGACTAATATTTGAAAAGATTTTATGTGCATTTGACTGTTCTACTGTCAGTAAAGCATGCAGCTTACCCCTGTTGGGTATAAAAGAAGCTGCAGTGACAGAGAATATAAAGCTGATTGGCCAGTAGCAGTTTAAAAGTATAGTTTTAACTCTGCATGTTTTGACACAAGCAATCTAGATAACTTAGGATATCTTGGTTAAGAACGAAGCATAGGAAAGAGATGACTATGTTGTGGGATACATTTAGAAGTTGCACTTACACTTATCATTAATATATTCTGAGCTGTCAAGCTCAAATAATCAGAGGCAGTCACACACCTCACAGCTTCTCATTCAGGCTCCCCTCAAAAAGCTTCTCTTACTCCCTTGAAAAAGCAGGAGTAGCAGGCAGAAGTGTATGATCAGACGCTGCTTGCCTTTACCTAGTGCAGACCAGCAATGATGCTCCTTTCCACACCCTGTTCCAGCATATGGAGGCATAGCACTGAGGGAAAAGGTGTCTCACCAATCTGAGATGCACCTGACTACGTCTGTTAGAGCCTGAATATGTTCTCGAAATGCAATATACCTGGTGATAGCTCAGGTAAGTGAAACAAATGTGGGATTATGTGAGTAAGCCATTTTTCAAGAATATGGAGAATGCTGGGGAGGGACTCTTCACTAGGGACTGTAGTGATAGGACAAGGGGTAATGGGTTAAAACTTACACAGGGGAAGTTTGGATATAACGAAGAAGTTCTTTACTGTAAGGGTGGTGAGGCGCTGGAATGGGTTGCCCAGGGAAGTTGTGAATGCTCCATCCCTGGCGGTGTTCAAGGTTGGACAGAGCCTTGGGTGACATGGTTTAGTGGGGGGTGTCCCTGCCCATGGCAGGGAGGTTGGAACTAGATGATCTTAAGATCCTTTCCAACCCTAACTATTCTATGATTCTATGATCACACTCTTTCCCTTTAACGACACGAAAGTCATTTATACTCATTGCAAGGATTCGAACCATGGTCCCAAGCACCTTAGCCTCTTTTAATATCTAGGGTGTTGTCTCTGGGCAAGCAATACCAAATATACTATTCAGAGCTAAGTCTGTTGCTTAGAAACGGGGTGTACATCAACATTCTTCACTCCTGTGTATGAGAAGCAGCCTGATAATTTGGAGTTAGAAATTTAAGTTTATATCCTTTGCAATTTTAGAGGGATACCAACTCTTCAGTCTTCCTGCATGCTTTTATTAAGCTCCATAATATTTTCCAAGTTGATTGGGCAAGGCAGAAGCAGAGAAAACAATACTGAGTTTGTGATTGTTTTGGTATCAGTGTTATCTCGCACTAGATACTCCAGCAAGTATCTCAGTTTTTGACAAGCTTCTCTCAGACACAAATACAAAGCAGCAGAAGAAATCAGAAAGTAAGGAACAAGATTGATGTGGTGATATGTCCTTATGCAGTGAATGCATTTATGAATATGTCATTTTGGGAGGTTTGGATTTCTAAAATAGAACACAGATTTAGGTACTAGATGTGGGGCTTTGCCATTTGTCTCATTGCCATTGGGAAAAAGTAGAAGATTTTCAGGCCTGATGACCAAACTGTCAAAGAAAAAAGAAAAAGACAAACCGCACACTAAACAAAGAAACCAACCAATAAATAAATAAATAAGTTGTTTTAAAGGCTGTATTATGATCTTTGTGTACATAATGAATGTTAATCTCACAGCAGAGAATAGCTTTACAGAACAATGAGACCAACCTGGCAGTCTCTGAGGTTGCAAAGGATATAGCAATGTTCATATTCTCTCTGAATACCAGGAACTCCAGGAGCCAGAATGCAGAAGTTTCCCGTAAAGCTGTCCAACAGAACAAATGTAGGGTCTTGGAGCACAATTAAGCAAGTAGCTACTTCTGTTTGACATTCTTCACCAAAGAATATGTTATGTCCCATGAATTCAAAACATACAATTAAACAAAACACATTTCCCCTTTTCTTGTTCCCCAAATAATCCAAAGACCATCACTTGGTATTGCCGGCTGTATTAGTAGCGCAGTCATCAAATACTCAGCTGAGAGCCTAAGTGCAAATACTTTTCACTGCACTCAAAAAGCCAACACACATAAGAAAAAAAAAAAAAACAACCTCTTCATAACTACTATATATGATTATCAGTAACTTCCTGGCAGTTATTTAAAGAAGATTATACATTAAAACACGTTCTACTCCATAGTTTTGTGCTTCCAACTGAAAATAAAGGACAAACACAGCATTAAGTTGAGTATTTGCTCTGCTGTAGAAATACAATATGCATTGTTTGTGGAATATGCATCGAATGGGACTAAACTAAACACCTTCATCTTAAATTTGTTAACTTAAAACCTAATGGGACAGATATTTACAAATCGGTGTGTATCCCACTTTGTTTAAGACATATTGTACGGGCTGCACATTATCAATTACTCAGCATCACCCTCAAATTAGTTTCCTTATTATTCCTGCTCAAGGTTTCACAATATTACATGAACTGTGCATGTATATTAGTTCCACTCCCGATATGAAAAAATAGGGTGAACGTTTAAAATATAATTGATGTGTTTATTTTGCACAAGAAAAAATGCATAAATAACATAAATGATTCCTACTTCTTCCACCTGCAGTCTAATACACTGATGATGCAGTATAGAAATAAGAAAGATAAGGATCTTGCTGAAACGCACATTCATAAGGGCCTCCTTCACCCTTCCTAAGCTCCTAATGGCAAGAGCTAGGGCTCAGGTAGGTGTCTACAACTGTAAACCTCAGCATCAGAAAGGATGCATGATGTTTCTTGACAGAAAATTTATGAAATTATGCCATTTCAAATTTAGATATTTTATCAATACCTTGTATTTTGAGTTCTCTGCTGCAAATGAAGGAATCTTTATTTAAAGGGATTTCTTTATCTTGTTATCTGTAATGTGCTAAAGCTTTTATCTCCCAAATAGGCACCACTAATTAACTTATATATTGTCATAACTTCATCCACTAAAAAGTGAAAGTAACCTTTTTAAACTGACATTTTTAAGACAGCATGAAAACTTTCAGTCACAATTTCAACTGTACCTGACTAATACATAGGTATTAAAATGAACATTTCATTAGGAATACATAAATACTAATTTATACCATAGTCATGCTCCAAAAGGTCCCTTGATGCAGAAAATTGGAAGACCAATCATTCAGAGGTAAGAAAAGGAAAGTACTCTGGGAAGCATATCTATTGTGATTTTCTAGGTAAAAGCTAAACCAAACTCTCAACACTGTGCTCACGCAGTTTCACAGATATAACAGATGTGTTCAGTGAAAGAAGAGAATTCAATCCATACTGTGTATTCATTGAAGCAAGTTTGTAAATGGAAATTGGAGTTCTAGAACAAAAAGTTACTTCTGGTAGGTTCAAGCTGAAAGAAGAACATTCTGGTGTTTGAAATGACTGTATGTCGCTGTTTCATTGCTCCCTTCTCCACGCTGTACTTTATAGGTACATTAAAACAGGCAACATTTTAGACAAAACTGAATAAACTTAGCTTCTTTTCCTAAACTAGCAAATGCATGTATTAGCAATGGATGTAAATAAGAGCACGGATTATTTTATTTCCTGAGAAGTTTTAGGTTTTCTGAGGTTTTTTTGTGAGAAAGAACACTTTTTCCATAAAAAACTTACTACTTGGTTGTTTTATTTTTGCTTTATCTCATTTGCTCAGTGGCATAAAATAGACTGGAAATTTATAGCTTGAGTGTCTTCTTTCAATGCTACAGTGCAAAAGCTGTGTAATGTTAATTCCTATGATCAAGCAGAAGAATTTTGTGTCAGGCTTCTAAAATTATGCAGTCATTAAAATAATACTCCAGGTAAAATATATTTTTCCTCCCCCTTCAGTGTGAGGCAGACAACTATTGGGTCAGTGAATTCTTAGGACATCTTTGCAAGGCAGATTAACATTTTAATGCTTTTTCAACCACAGTATACTCTTTACAGTAATGCATAGGAAGCCCTGTAAAGATTAAGATGCTATTATTTGAGGAACTGTGCAAACAAGCTTTAAGAGAAAAGTTCATAGTAAAAAAAAGTAAACAAAGAGAAAAGACACAGCAAGCTTCTCTAGGAGATCAGCAGAACAGGTTGCTGACAGAAATGTGGATGAAACTTCATCAGGAACTATAGAATCATAGAATCATAGAATAGTTAGGGTTGGAAAGGACCTTGAGATCATCTAGTTCCAACCCCCCTGAAATAGTCAGGGACACCTCACACTAAACCATGTCACCCAAGGCTCTGTCCAACCTGGCCTTGAACACTGCCAGGGATGGAGCATTCACAACTTCGTTGGGCAACCCATTCCAGTGCCTCACTACACTTACAGTAAAGAAATTCTTCCTTATATCCAATCTAACTGTAGCAGTAGGACAAGGTGCAGTGGGTTAAAACTTAAACAGAGGAGTCTGAGTTTAGATATAAGGAAAAAGTTCTTTTCTTGAGAGTGGTGAGACTGGAACAGGCTGCCCAAGGAAGTGGTAAATGCTCCATCCCTGGTAGTGTTCAAGGCCAGGTTGAATGGAGCCTTGAGTAACCTGATCTAGTGGGAGGTGTCCCTGCCCATGTCAGTGGGGTTGAAACTATATGATATTAAAGTCCTTTACAACCCAAATTGTTCTATGATTCTATAACTCAGTTAATTTAGTTTATGTATACTGCATTTTAAATAAGCAGTGCTGCTGCATCTTAAGAACATTTCCAGTAAAACATAAAAAATGACCACAGTCATCTTTTTGACCTACCACAGATTCAAATTCAAGTGAATTTGCTTAAATTGTCTACTTTTGATGGTATTTGCAGCACAATGTAGTTGGTTATCACATTTCACTTGAGATTAATCACCTAAGTAGAAAGGTTGACATTTTAAGTTCAGTGGTGACCACAGTACAATGTATTTCACAGTGTCTCATGACCCAATCAATGTACTGAAATCTCCTCATCAGTCTTTATTTCTACATATAATAAAAAAGAGACTTCATATTCAGTTAGCTAGGTAGCATACAGTACTTTTTAAACGAGAAAACGTAATGCGTGCACTCAAAATTAAATGTCTGTAATAAATTACTCATGGTGGAATTTGCTCACCATGTTCTTGCTACTTCAGTTGACAATGAATTTAATCCAAACATATTCTTCTTATAGAAAAAAAAGAATGAAAATATCATTTGTGTTGTTTCAGCGAATAGGTTGGCCATATCTACTTCCATCTAGCAAGCAATAAAGTAGAACCATTGTTTATATTTTAAAACTTTATTTAATTACATATCCAAACACAATCCAGATGTCTCTGCACAATACTTTGTGCATATGTTGAGTAGCTTGCTTTTTCCTCTTGTTTGCTTATTAAATAATGAGAAATGCTGCTGTCCTTTACTTAAGTTTTTCGTTTGGCAATGAGCACTGAGTATGTTAACCAACATCTGATATACAGCTTACAAACATCCGTAGTATTTCTTGGAAAGGATCCATTTTCCCTATCTGTCATTATTGTCAAGAAATTTACTGCAGACTCTCTTTTTCTGTAGTTTTGTCTGCAGCAGATAATACATTGTGATCTACTTCTATTGTCCTGAAAAAATAGTATTGGCATAGTCAGTAAAATCAGTGAAATTTAATGGATTGTTCTACAATTTCATTATTTTTCTATAGCATACTATTTAATTGCTGGCTTCAATCAAATACCCAAGGCAATTATAATATGCATTTAAAATTACTCTGAAAATAAAGATTAGCCTTTACATGAATAATTTACATCGAATGTTGCACATACACACAAATGTGTTTTGCCAGTAGCTTTGTTGACTTCCCTTTTTTTAAGTTTTGTTCTACATCTACAAATGCAATGTAAATCATTACTACATAAGAGTGCACCACAGAATATGTGATGGAGGAAAAGAATGCACACAGCTTCTGCTGTGTGTTGAAAAATGCGCTTCCTTGAACTGATGTGAGTGGTCATATAATTTTGTGTCACTGAAAGTTCATATTAAATTTGTCTTAAAATGTTAGGTGCATTAATTTCTTTAATCTAAGAATTCAGAAACATCAGAAATTATCATATATGTGCTATCTGATGGAAAAAGATGTTAATTTTTTCTCTACTTAAATATTTGGAAAACACAGCACAGTAAGACCTCAAGTTCATGTAATTTCTCTGCAAATAAGGTTGGTGCAAAATACACATTTTTGATCATGTTAAAAGAAACTCACGCTATTAAAAAGTTGTTCCTTTCATCAAGGAGGGCCTTAAGCAGAAGTTGAAACATGGCACACAAAATTCACATTGTAACTCCCATAAGAATTTGGTGAAAGTGGTGAAAATAAAAGGTTCTGAGAAATAAGAATTAAAAAACAAAACAAAACAAAAACCAAACAACAACAAAAAAAACCAACCCAAAAACCAAAGCTGTGCATGTTCTCTGCAATATTGCTTTTGGTCATTCATCTCTGAGGTTTCCATGTAGACTGTGTTGGCTTTACATAAGGGCTCACACTACAACTTATGCTGGTTGATGCTGATGATCGAATAACACTGGTACAGCACTGGGAAAAAACAGACATGGCTTACACAACAGAAGAAACTCAGTATAACAGTAGATGTAGGAATTACAGTCTAAATCTGGTAGGAACAGTAAAGGGGCAATTTAAAAGGTTCCACAATTCCAAAATGTGTCTTAAACTATCTGAGAAGCCAAGCAAATGAAAGATTTTACTGTTTGTAAGATCCCTAGTCTTGGTTTTTTAAGGATCTTAGTAGTCCATATAATGCTACTGGGATACAAAATAACCTTGATCTGGTTGTCAAGCATGAACATTTGTTTACCATCTTCAAATAAAACAGAAGTTAATTAGCCAAAGAATTGCTGCCATTCTGTTTCTCACTTAAATTCTGTTTTTAATAATTAAATGCTTTAATCTTTTCCTTAGTATTTCTTAAAACATGTTTACTCCTAAAAATTATGGCACATTACAAGATATTACCTTAAAATATTCTTAAAGTTTCAGCTTGGCATTTTAAAATATAAATGTTTTTACATCTTTCCCATTTCTGGTTTTTTTTGGTGGGCTTTGGTTGTTGGGCTTTTTTTTTTACTGTTACTGCTTCAGCACTGAATTTTCAATTTGTCCTATTACTAATCACAAATATATTTTTGAACAATTGCAATGATACCTAAAAAAAATTTCTCAATCTCTGCTGAATGTACATTGTTATACTTTTGTGTGGCTATTTCTGCTCATTTTTTCCTTCATAAAAGCTTCCATTTGAACTTGGCAGGTATATGATGCTGCACTTCTTAAGTAGATGCTGGGCATTTGATTCCTACTTGCTGCATCTCTTCTTTATAACTGCTCCATGACTATCCCTATTATCCTTTCCCCTATCATGGAATGGATGATGCAGGGTTATAGTTATAGTGTTTAAATGGAAACAGATCACCAAGAGAGACAACTATTGAAATAGGCATACTCTAACTTAAGTATCTACAGTTAAGGACAAACTAGAAACACTTAGTTTGGTGAAGGCAGCCTCTAGCTCTCACAAACTCTATAATGGAAACAACTTCAAGAAAACAGCCATGTATTCTTCCCTAAGCTTTTGTGGTAAACTGTTTCAATAATCGTGTAAGCAAGACATCACAAGTTTTTTCCATTCTACTTCAAAAAGCAGTCTCAAACTTCCAAACTCACTTTCTCAGCCTTAAGAGCAACCTTAGCAATTCCCAACTACCTGGAATGTGTGACAGTCGGAAGTGCCAATCGGCTAAGGTAAGCACATGAGGTCTGCATTAATACTTTGTATTAGTGTTTGAACCTCTACTAAAAAAAAAAAAGAAATCAGTTTCAAAACTTCTTTGCTAAATTATTTATAGCTGCAAGCAAAAGATGATTTGAAAATAAAAATCTCCATAGAAACTGTTGATGGACAAGACCTAAGAGAGGCCAAAAAGAGATTCTCAAATCAATCTCTTCACGAAGATACATATAAAATTCTCACTTGACAGAATTAAAGAAAAAAAGCCTTAAGCTGTAAATGTGTTCATTGTATTACTAGTAGTTTTACATCTAAAAATAAAGGAGGATTTTCCTAAAAGACTTCTAAAAGCAAAACAATAAAACATATTAATCTGGAGCCAAGGCTAACAAATATTATTCCTAGATGGATACAGTGAAACAGACAGAAAATTCTAGGCTAAGTTTCTGGTACAAAAAGGTACAAATCACTTACTATTTTTCAGACACTATTTCATTCTGCATGTCCATGTATAAATATACATAGTTAGATAATTACTTAATAAGATTGTTTCTGACTATTCTTTACATGATTATGTCATACATTACTGGTACATCAGAAATCTACACAGCATCTTCTCTTTCAGAATTTCTATAGAATGCTGTATCCACCAGAAAAAAAAACTCAAAGCAACAAACTAGCCAACCAAGCAAACAAAAAAGTTAAAAATCTGCTTATCATTCTTTCTGCTATATGATCAGGTCATGATGCCATGATTAGTGCTGCTAGATCTTCAGTACAAATTTGCTACTGATGGTTTGCCAGCATTTGTGCCACTTGTGTTGGAACAACCTGAAGATGAAATTGAGAGCTTATGTGATGCTGTCCATGTGCTGCAAGACTTACAGTATCAGAAAGAGCATGTCAGTGAAAAAGTAACCAGGAATATTTGTAACCAGATGGACCACTTCATATGGTATCAGCATTCAGAGCACGTGACCTCAGACTTTTTTAACTCAGAACTCTGAGGTTACAGGTATATTTAAAGTAGTGTTGTGTAATAGTTTCAGATACCTGACCTCTGCACCTAGCAGCTCAGAAGTTATGTTTTGTCTCTCATAAATGTCCCCTATTCCCAAATTCTGTACTGACAACAGAATTAGTAGCAGAAAACAAGGAAATCAGCACTAAAATATCCTAATCTTACAGGTGGGTAAACCAAAGCCTTAAGGCTTTATAAGCAAAAAAAAAAAGATGAGGAATCGACCTCACAGCCAGCAAAAGGAGATACTGCTAATGCAAAGACTGCTTAAAACCAAGTCCGTATGCAGCCACCAACTTTCACCTATCCTCTTTCAACATGCCACTCAGCTGATGATGTATAATAACTACAAAGTTCACAGGATAATTCAGGTGGGAAGGGACTTCAGGAACCCTCTAGGCCAAACTCCTACTTGAAAGACTTTAGCCCTGAGATCATAGAATGCTTAGGGTTGGAAAGGACCTTGAGGTCATCTAGTTCCAATCCCCTGCCACTGGCAGGGACACCTCACACTAAACCATGTCACCCAAGGCTCTCTCCAGCCTGGCCTTGAACACTGCCAGGGATGGAGCTTTCACAGCTTCCTTGGGCCTCACCACACTTACAGTAAAGAACTTCCTCCTCATATTCAATCTAAACTTCCCCTGTTTAAGTTTTAACCCATTACCCCTTGTCCTGTCACAACAGTCCCTGATGAATAGTCTATCCTCAGCATCCTTAGAGGCCCCCTTCAGATACTGGAAGGCTGCTATGAGGTCTCCACACAGCCTTCTCTTCTCAAGGCTGAACAGACCCAACTTTCTCAGCCTGTCTTCAGTCAGGAGGTGCTCCAGTCCCCTGATCATCTTCGTGGCTCTCCTCTGGACTTGTTCCACCAGCTCCATGTCCTTTCTATGTTAAGGACACCAAAACTGCACACAATACTCCAAATGAGGTCTCATGAGAACAGAGTAGAGGGGCAGGATCACCTCCTTCGACCTGCTGGTCATGCTTCTTTTGATGCAGCCCCAGATATGGTTGGCTTTCTGGACACAAGTGCGCACTGCTGGCTCATGTTAAGTTTCTCATCAACCAACACCCCCAAGTCCTTCTCTGTAGGGCTGCTCTGAATCTCTTCTCTGCCCAACCTGTAGCTGTGCCTGGGATTGCTCCCACCCAGGCGTAGGACCTTGCACTTGGCATGGTTAAACTTCATCAGGTTGGCATCAGCCCACCTCACAAGCGTGTCAAGGTCCCTCTGGATGGCATCCCTTCCCTCCAGCGTATCAACTGAACCATACATCTTGGTGCCATTGGCAAACTTGCTGAGGGCGCACTCAATCCCACTGTCCATGTCTCCGACAAAGATGTTGAACAAGACTGGTCCCAACACCGATCCCTGAGGGACACCACTCTCTACTGGTCTCCAGCTGGACATCGAGCCATTGACCACAACTCTTTGCGTGCGACCATCCATCCAGTTCTTTATCCACCGAGTGGTCCACCCATCAAATTGATGTCTCTCCAATTTAGAGACAAGGATGTCATGTGGGACAGTGTCGAACGCTTTGCACAAGTCCAGGTAGATGACGTCAATTGCTCTGCCGCTGTCCCTCAGTTTCGTAGCCCCATCATAGAAGACCACCAAATTGGTCAGGCAGGATTTCCCCTTAGTGAAGCCATGCTGGCTGTCACCAACCACCTCCTTGTTTTTCATGTGCCTTAGCATGCCTTCCAGGAGAATCTGCTCCAAGTTTTTGCCAGGCACAGAGGTGAGACTGACTGGTCTGTAGTTCCTTGGGTCATCCATTTTCCCCTTCTTGAAAGTGGGGGTTATATTGCCTTTTTTCTATTTGTTGAGAACTTCACCTGAGTGCCATGATTTTTCAAATATGATGGCCAGTGGCTTGGCAACTTCATTTGCCAGCTCCTTCAGCACTCACGGATGGACTTCATCAGGTCCCATGGACTTGTGTATGTTCAGTTTCTTAAGATGGTCTTGAACCTGATCGCCTCCTACAGTGGGCCTAAGGTCTTCATTCTCACAGTTCTTGCATCTGCTTTCAAAATCAGATCAGATTAATTTCCCAGAGGTTTAACAAATCTGGTGTTGAGTTTGTTAAGGACTGAAGATTGCATAACCTTTTCATGCAACCTTCTTCACTGCTGATTGTCTGCAGAGAGAAAAAATTTTCCTTTTATCCAACTGGAACATTCTTCCACAGAAGGCCACAGAATCACTGAGGCTGGAATACACCTCTGATAACCTCCCTGTTCAACTCACAGTCAGCTAGAGCAGTTTGCCCAGGACCATGTCCAGTTGGGTTTTGAACATCTCCAAGGATGGATATTCAAATTGCACAGCTTCTCCAGGCAACCCCCTGCTTCATCACCTTTACCATAAAGAAGTTTCTTCTTATGTTTAAATATAATTTTCTGTATTTCAGATTGTGGTTATTACCTTTTGTCCTGTCATGGGGCATCACTGTGAAGCATGCGGCTCTGTCTTTACTCTCTCCATCAGGTGTTTATAACACATTAATAAGATCCTCCCTTTGACCTGTAATATCTGGTGGATACTATTAGAAAATACAGGTTTGCTAACTGAAGCAAAAGCTTCCACAAGCTACGTAGCAGCACCAGCAGCTGCACCAACATGTACCAGCAGCAGCACCAGTACATACCAGCAGCAGCCCACAGTCTGAGACCCCCAGAAGTTCTCAGAAGATCTGAAAGCAGAGCCCACACACTGCTGCACAAACCACCATGTCTGTTAGCAACTGTTTGCACCACTTGTTTACTGAATAAGCTTACACCTAGGGATGACTAAAATATGATCAAAATGATCAACTTTCCATCAAAACAGACAGTGCTATAAAAAATAAACTCTTTGCTAGAAGAATCAATCTTTTCAGTGTTTCAAGATCTAAAGGAAATATTTCTTTTAACTCCACTGAATTTTTACTTCACTTTCAGGCCAAACATTTATGTGAATAAAACAGTTAATATCAATGATATTACTAAACAAGATTATCAGATATCAGAGTGCAACAACCTCGTAAAAATAAACTTTCTGATGCTGTTCTTATATCCTTACTGAATCTTCCAATTCTGGTTTCTATTTTGTGAGTATTTTAATTGTTTGCCTTGGTTCTGGACAAAAGGAAATCTTCAAACGCTGCATTTTCTTAGTGACTTCTGTATTACAGAACATAGACCATCTTTCCGAAAGTATATAGCCTGGAGTAAAGGAATGAAAATACAAAGAACATTATCAGAGCCCAGAACGTCTCCAGAAAAATATCACAAAACAACAAGTTTGATCATGTGCCCAAGCTGATTATTGCATTACAAAATGATAAATAGCCACATATAATGTACAGACTCACTTAGTGGTCCTTTCAGTAGGGGGGTACTGTTTGATTTTCATTACAAGAGAGTGTATTTCATAAATACGGTAAACTGTTTTACCTAGTTATTTTGGAAGGGATAGTAAGAATTCAGGGTTTTTTCATGCTGTGAAAAATGTGTCCGGAGCATAGGTAGACAGGGAAGCACATAAGGGCAAATCTGGAACCAGTTAAAACAAAAAAAAATAAAAGCTTTGAAAGAAATTATATTTGTGTGACTTTATCATTTTAGAAGGATCTATTGAACATTCCACCATTGGTTTTTTCAATGATATTATAGTCTCAGACTTATCTCAACAATTTATGCCTTACATTCTCTCACCAGTCAGGTTAACTGCCACAAGCCAAAACCCTAAGCTATAGCTAGAAGTTTGTTCTGCTCAATTTGTGCTGAAATTACATTTATATGACTTAAAAATAACCTCAAATGACAAAAAATTCACTCACATCACATAATTTGCATCTTAAAGACTATATCAATCAAGCATTGCTATCTTCTCCAAAGATTTTCAATTCCGCCTTCCTGAAATTCTGCTGAAATTACTCCCCCCCCCCAAATCCATACTGCCATTCCTTTTCAGATGTTTCATACTGATAGTGAAAGTTTCAGTAGGATTTTGACAAAAGTGTTTCTCACACTACTGTCAGATTTTTGCACAAGGAGTTAGAAATAGATCTGTAAAAATGCCAGCAGTATTTTTCTAAAACAAGCTTTTTTTTTTTCCCCTGCATCCACTGCCAAAAGTCTATATATAGCTTTTAGTACTTGTCTCTTATATTCATAGAATCATAGAATAATGAGGGTTGGAAAGGACCTTAAGATCATCTAGTTCCAACCCCCCTGCCATGGGCAAGGACACCTCACACTAAACCATGTCATAGCTACAGGTTGGGCAGAGAAGAGATTCAGAGCAGCCCTGTGGAGAATGAGAAAATGAACATGAACCGGCAGTGTGTGCTCGCAGCCCAGAAAGCCAACCGTATCCTGGGCTGCATCAAAAGCAGCATGACCAGCAGGCCGAAGGAGGTGATCCTGCCCCTCTACCCTGCTCTTGTGAGACCTCACTTGGAATATTGTGTGCAGTTCTGGTGTCCTCAACATAAAAAGGACATGGAGCAGTTGGAACAAGTCCAGAGGAGGGCCACGAGGATGATCAGGGGACTGGAGCACCTCCCGTATGAAGATAGGTTGAGAAAGTTGGGTCTGTTCAGCCTTGAGAAGAGAAGGCTGCACAGAGACCACATAGCAGCCTTCCAGTGTCTGAAGGGGGCCTACAAGGATGCTGGGGATAGACTATTCATCAGGGACTGTAGTGATAGGACAAGGGGTAATGGGTTAAAACTTAAACAGGGGAAATTTAGATTGTACATAAGGAAGAAATTCTTTACTGAGAGGGTGGTGAGGCACTGGAATGGGTTGCCCAAGGAAGCTGTGAATGCTCCATCCCTGGTGGTGTTCAAGGCCAGGTTGGACAGAGCCTTGGGTGACATGGTTTAGTGTGAGGTTTCCCTTCACATGGCAGGGCGGTTGAAACTAGATGATCTTAACGTCTTTTCCAACCCTAACAATTCTATGATTCTATGATTCTATGTCACAATATTTTCATATTGTGACATTTTTCATATTTTCTTCCTAGTGTTCTATTTAACCTTTGCCAGAGGTGGTAGATGTTAGGCACTATAATAAGGCAGCCTGAAAAATTATTCTTTTTTTTTCTGTTTCCATTCATAAATTGATACTTTGCTCATTTCATACTGGTATGTGTAGCTTTCAAGTAATTCCTTCCTTTACAATACTGTTCTGGGTTCAGCAGTAGCAGTAATTTTTCTCCTTAGTAGCTGGTGCAGTGCTGTGGTTTTGACTTTCAGCCTGGGAACAGCACTGAAAACACCAACATTTTTAATTGCTGCTCAGTAATGTTTACCCTGACCAAGGACTTTGTGAGTCTCATGCTCTGCCAGGGAGGAGAGGAAGCCGGGAGGAAGCAGAGACAGGACACCTGACCCAAACTAGCCAAAGAGGTATTCCATACCACAGCACATCATGCCCAGTATATAAACTGGGGGGCAGTTACACAAAAGGGCTAGATCACTGCTCAGGTTGGGCTGGGTATCTGTTGGAGGGTGGTGAGCTGGTGTATTCTCTTCACTTGCTATTTCCCTTATCATTACTATTATTGGTGGCAACAGTGCTGGTTTTGCATTGTACCTTAGTTACTGGACTGTTCTTATCTTCAACCCATGGGAGTTACATTCTTTTGATTCTCCTCCCCATCCCTCTGGGAGTGAGGCAAAGAAAAAGGTGGGGGGAGTGAGCAAGCGGCTGCATGGTTCTGAGTTAGTGGCTGGGCTTAAACCATGACAAAGACCCAGATGAGCTATCTCAGATCTTTAACTTGTATACTAACGACACACAAATTGATAGATTTTTGTGAATGTAACAAAGAATCATAGAATAGTTAGGGTTGGAAAGGACCTTAAGATCATCTAGTTCCAACCCCCCTGCCATGGGCAGGGACACCTCCCACTAAACCATGCCACCCAAGGCCTCATCCAACCTGGCCTTGAACACCGCCAAGGAAGGAGCACTCACAACCTCCCTGGGCAACCCATTCCAGTGCCTCACCACCCTCTCAGGAAAGAATTTCTTCCTTAGATCCAATGTAAACTTCCCCTGTTTAAGTTTTAACCCATTACCCCTTGTCCTGTCACTACAGTCCCTGATGAATAGCCCCTCCCCAGCATCCCTGTAGGCCCCCTTCAGATACTGGAAGGCTGCTATGAGGTCTCCACGCAGCCTTCTCTTCTCCAGGCTGAACAGACCCAACTTTCTCAGCTTTTTAAAAGCAGGACTGAAGTATTTAATGATGCCTTTGCATACAGCTAAACAGGTAAGTTTAATTAGCTTAATTTGTTAATTGGAATAGCATAAGGCGTATTTTTCTATTAATAAAAATATGTACTACACACAGAAGAGTCGCGCGGTATTCATGCAATAACAGCTGCAGGAATTGGACCACTAAACCACTCTAAAGTATTATCATGTTTTACTATTATAAATCATAATGCAAGTCCACCAAATTCAGTTGCACTGTATATGAAAACAACAGTTAAAACAGGGGGTTTAATATACAGGAGCTTCTCTGCCCATAATTAAATAAAAACTTGACAGGTGATTTAACATAATTTGTCTTTGTGCACACAAACCATTCCTCCCCACACATACCAAACCATGGCATACATTTGTAAGTATACAGAGATCACTTTATGCACTCCGTCACCCCAGTATCCTTATATTTAGTAAATTTTTGAGACTGAAGTGGAAGCTAGTCTTAATGCACCATTTTTCTTAAGCTTTCATAAACATAAAAGTTAAGTTCTGTGATTTTCATGTATATTATGCTCAAGCTCTGATCTAGGGTTGAATTAGAATGATTTTTCTAGCCAGAGGTACATATGTGACAACTCTAATCTCTGTTTAATGACATAAATAGCTTATCTTTAGTTCTTCTGAAAATACTTGAGAAGATTATTCTATACATAAATGCTCTTATTTCAACTTTCTTTCCGTAAACCTACAAGATACATTTATGTTACTGCTAACGAGTTTCAGTCACAGACCTCTTTGTATCGGACATTGTATGTACCGAGACCAAAATCTAGGTCCATGTTCCAGACAATTTGCCATTTAAACATAAGGCAAGATACAATGTGAACATTATACTAATATTCAAGCTAGCTGAGACCAGTCTTACATCATTTTGGCAGTCAAGTTGAATTTGTTGAAAACTTTACTGTTTGTAACTTGCAAACCTAAGCTTGGGGTAGCAGATGCTGGTCAGTGTAGAGAAGAATAAATGTGTACGTATTTGTATTGGGGAAGCTCACTGACATTTGCTTCTGCTGATCAACATTTTAACACTGCTTGCCTACCCAAAGGGCCCAGGTCTTTTGTAATTGTCACTTGAGATGAAGTTGTAATCATTGTAGTTCCCTTTATGGCTCACTTCTGTTCTCAGTCAGATGGATCCAAGACCTAAAGATAGCAAATGAGCGGTTATTGATGATCTTCGTTTAGCAAAGTTAGTTGTAGATTTAACTTGTAACAATATCCATGCTTAGGTCCTGAATTTTGCCCAGCTAATTTTACATACACTGGTACAAAGCCAGTCATGCTCATGCTGATAAAGTGATCATGTCTTAACAAACAATATTATTTTTTTCCCCAGAAGGACAGATGACCATTAAAATATAAAGAATAATCCCATGTTTATAATCACTCTTTAGCTACAGCTAAATGATTATTTCAGTCAGAGTACTTTATTCATATCCTTCTTATTTTCTTTAATATTGCACACAGGTAATTTGAAGTAAAGTTTAATGAAGTTTGCTCTGAAAATCCACCTCCATACACACTTTCTATACAAATCTCTTCTTTATTTAAAGATAAACCAGGGGGAAAAAAAATAATTTTTAATTTTTTAATTTGCAATGCTAATCCCAAACACTTTCAAACTACAAAAGTAGAGGACAAATTCATAATGTAGTTTTTGAAGTTAGAATGTTCAAAGAAATGATCCTTTGCCAAGTTGTTATTAGGGGCCTACACTATAACTTTTTGACCATGTCGTGGGTTCAACAGTAGCAGTCATTTTTCTCCTTCTTAGTAGCTGGTGCAGTGCTGTGGTTTTGACTTTCAGCCTGGGAACAGCGCTGATAACACCGATGTTTTTAGTTGTTGCTAAGTAATGTTTAGTCTGACCAAGGACTTTCTGAGTCTCATGCTCTGCCAGGGAGGCGGGGAAGGAGACATGGGACATCTGACCCAAACTAGCCAAAGAGGTGTTCCATACCACAGCACGTCATGCCCATTATATAAACTGGGGGGCAGTTATCCGGAAGGGCTAGATCACTGCTGGGGCCGGGCTGGGTATTGGTGGTGAGCTGGTGTATTCTCTTCCCTTGTTATTTCCCTTATCATTATTATTATTGGTGGTAGCAGCAGTGGTTTGTGTTATACCTCAGTTACTGGACTGTTCTTATCTCAACCCGTGGGGAGTAACATTCTTTTGATTCTCCTCCCCATCCCTCTGGGAGTGGGGGAGCGGAGGGGGGAGCAGGGGAAGAAGGGAGGGAATGAGAGAGCAGCGGCATGGTTCTTGTTGCCGGCTGGGCTTAAACCACAATAGACCAGAAATAAAATAAAAATGCTGCCAGAACATTTTACTACTGAATTTAAAAGTGTGCACTCTGCTGGGAGATCTACCAGGACAATTTCTGGGAAAATGGAGATTTGCCTAGAAAATACTGTGGAAAAACCCACAGTAATATAGACCAACTCTGGACACAGAAGACTTCTCTTCCATCAATGCACTCCCTTCTCTTCAGGAAAGACAAGTGTTTAAGTTGCCGTGGCATTCAAATGTTGAAAACCTAACTCCTGCATACAGCCTACTTCCAGTCCTTGGGCTCCTGCAGCTGGCTGAAAAGAAAAACAAGTGTAGACATCTCATTGTCTTCAGATGGCCCTAATACCCATGGGAGGGATGATGGGATTAGATGAAGTATTGAGACTGGGATATGTTTTCTCAGAAATTGGATCTATCAGGTTTATCTATATCTCTTTAGATCTGTTTGAAGGAATTCTGAAGCTGAGTTGTTGTTCACCTCAAGAAATACATAATGAGAATCACGTCTCTTATCACAGAAAACATCCCTTATGAGTAGAAAATTCTCAAATGCCACAAAAATTGATTTTATTATTTGCCTGCATTTTCTGTTTATGTCAGAGAAAGAATTCAGTGTCTCTTCTCCCTCCCTTTCCACCTGTCCCTTAAAGAACATCTGTTTTTCATCACAGACCCAAATTGTCATACACACAGCTCAGAAAAAGAAACAGTCAAATCAAAATGCACTCTGAGCCCTTAGCAACCTGAAGCGGTTGAGAACTGCATTTCTAGACTGGTTGTAACTGCCTTTTAAACAAAAAGGCAATTTAAAACAAAAAGACTGTTTGAGGAGTCAAATAGACTGCTGAAATAACCCTCCAAATGTTGCTGCCTCTACCTCTTCTTTTTTTCATGATAAGGGCTTTAAATTATATACTTCGAACACCTCCTTAATTTTATGTTTGGTTTTTTTTTAATTTCCTAAAGCTAAAACCAGTTTTGATCATATCTATCTGGCTTACCTCATTTTAACTGTCTGATTGGAATTATCTTCCCTATGGCTTTACTCAGGCCATATATCACTTTGCTTCTGGGAACCTGCCATCTAGTATCTTCACCTTCTTTCTTCCTCATTTTTTAAAATTAGCTTCTGAAACAGATTTAGGAATGATATTTTCTTATCATTTGAGAACTGAAGTTGGCTTTATCACACCTCTCACTGAGTTTGCACACAAATGACATCTTTGAAGGCAACAATGAATGTAAACACACTTCTTAAGCACTCAAATCTCTTGCATACTAAAGCAAACAGAACATTGTGTGTTTGTTTATTTTCTAAGTGAATGAAACATCTATAAAAACAACAGCAAATATATGGAGCAGATTTATGCAATTATGCCTTGAATGTCAGACAATATGTAATCTATGGTATTTAAGTAAGATTAGCAATAACGTCAATACATTTATAGTCGTGTTCCCCTAGGACTTTGTTCAGAACTTACAGAAGTCAAAGGAAAGAAATTCATTGACATCAATGAACTTTGAATTAGGTTCAGACTGTTTAGTTGTTTTATCTGCTTTGGTACCCAAGAAAGCAGTTTTTCTTATTCAAAGCAGTAAGATTCTTCCTACAGAGGCTTCAATTCTGCATACTGTCAGCATAAGACCAAGCAGCTGACATCATTTCTGAAACCCTGATATTATACTAATTTCTCATGCAATTCAAAGTGGACTGCAGGAACAGAAGGATTTAGGTTGTAGATAACCGGTTTGTTTGCAAAGCCAAAAAAGTTTTTCAAGTGACCTATGTGTTGCATGATGGCTTTCCTGCCAAAGTTGTGTTTCACATGTAAGTTCCCCAGATTATCATAATTAGCAAATTTAAGCTTTTGTAACACAAGTAGCTTGCCTTTTAGAAATGCTAAATACCCACCTTCTGAAAATCACGGTACTTTCAAAATGCCTTACAATTTGGTTACCAAAAACCCCTAAACAAGCCAACCAAACCACAAAACAATAAAATCCAAGACTGAAAAGTTACCACATATTTCTTCAAGAGACAGAATGCATGTCACAAATATTATTTGCCATTTGCCATTTTCCTAGTTCGAGAAATTATAAGTAAAGATCCTCCAGCTGAATATGAAGAAGGACATGTACATGTATTGCTGTTGGAAATGGAAATAACCTGTATAGAGTCTTGGAGGCATAACTCATATTTTATGGAGCATATCATTGTATTTGGTTGTTTACGAGACACAGAATGGCATGACAAATGAGGTGTGACACAGCAAGTCAACTTTAAAATAAAACAAAACTCTTCTGTTTCTGGATCTGCTACTTTGAATTATGTCTAAACAAAACATATCCATAGGATCGGAATAATAAAATATTCAATGCATTTGAAATGTCAGGGGTTGTGGCAGTTCAGCTAGTTAAAGTGAGATGGAGGGAAGTTTGGCTTTCCAGCTGCAGAACAGATTCTAGCTAGTTCTTCATGCTTAATTACAGTTTAAAATAGCCTTCAAGAAGTTGAAAACAATTACAACTGTTTACAAAAACAGATTTCAGGTCACTTGTGTTCAGTGATTCCTCAATACTGAAAGCTAGAAATTATCCTTAAGCACATTCATTTTGTAGAATCAGTTTATGCATCAACATATGCTAACATGAGGGCTGAGAGAAACAGTTCTTAACTATTGCAGTGGTATATTGAAGCAAAAATATCAGAAAAAAACAGCTAGGTTGTGGATGTGTTAAATGATCTGATAAACGTTGCCTATTATGTTTATTTAAATTCTGAGAAAAACCATGACTTAAGTGAGTATTACTCCCAAAACCTTTTTGCATTATTCTCTCTGATAATGCTATAAGATGCAAGATATTCAACTGAAATCAGGACTACACTACTATAAAACTAGTTCAGAACTACAATAATGCTTTAAGAATTTTAAAGGTACTTTAGGATAGCTCTACTATAGTCCATTTGATCTACAAACAGTAATCAGGTAAGCCTTTCTGTCTTTTAAGGATTTCTTTCTCTGCGCACTTATTTTCTTTAATTAATAAAAGCAAATACAGAACATAAGAAATATCAGTATCAAAGCACAATATTATCCTTCTAATGTAAAAATGCCATAGTTGAAAGCTGTTATTTATTAAAACCAGTTGAATCTCTTAGAAGCTTACTGTCTGCCACACTTTTCTGAAAGCTAGCTGGAAGACCTGACTGTAAACCATAACAACCTCTCTCTTATTGGTAATAGTGGCATCTTAGGAAATTCTTAACTGAAAGAATATTCAGTGAGTCGGAGGTGTTCTGTCAAGAAGTCATTGAGTCGAGACTCTGAACATACTGAGAAACTTGAGAACAGATCTCCCAGTTTCCCAGATAAGTTTTCTAGCCTTTGGGAATATAGGAACAAGCACACCTATGTGCATGTCCGTTATGTGTGCACCAAAGTGGTTTTGGTTTTCTGTGTTCCTTTGCTTGCTTTTATTTTGAGAAGAAGGCCAAACTAGCCAGAGATCTCGGGGAAAAGCCAGATACGTATCCAACTTTGGTTGTTTTTATCTCCTCACTAGAAATACAGACTTTGGCAACAGTGACAATCTTATCACTCCACTTCCAGAATGCCAAATTTGTTGTAGAGAAGATGGAGATTCTTTTTCCACAAGAATGGACAGTGCTAGGACAAGAGGCAATAAGCACAAGTTGATTCAGAGTAATTTCTGTTTGCATCTAATAAAAAAATATTTCACCATGAGAAAAATTAAACATTGGGATAGGTAGCCCAGAGCAATGATTCAGTGTTCCCTGCTGGAAATACTCAAGACTTGGCTAGACAGAACTCTGGATAACCTAATCTAAGGTCCTACTTTCAACAGCAGGTTATACTAGATGATCTTCAAAGTTCCCTTCCAGCCTAAACCTCTCTGTGAGGGAGTGAGCAACATTTACTATCATCCAGGTTAATCAAGTTCTTCATAGTGGTGTTTTTTGTTTCATATTTCACTAGTGGCTGAACTACCACGGCTACAAGAAACTTCAAGAGTAATCTATACCACAAATCTGTTTTAAGGCAGGATTAGTTGTACTTGTTATCATATTGATGATCAGAATCATCATGGCTTAATCTTAAAAACCTTACTTAACCAATGCCTTATAATCATTACTTCAAAGAAGCTGTTTAATTCCTTGTGCCTAACTTAAAGCTTTCTCACTACTGTTTAAGCCTATTATTTCTATGCCCCAACTAAGGGCACAATTATTTTTTTCTTAATCAGTTTTGAACATATTTTATAACATCCTCCCTTTGTCCTTTTTCAAATTAAACAACCCCTTTGTTCTGCTTTTCCTGATGGGTGCTAGACCTAGATACTTAAAATAGAAAAGCTCACCGTTCTCTCTATGGAGACAGCTATCACGCAAGACTTGGTGCTTAGTGCTTTCCTGCACCTCCAACCCCCTTCAATGAAATCATTGATAATTGATCACATAAGTACTGCTGCCCTAATTTAATAATTGTTCAACACAATGACTGGATTTTGTTAACTCACCCTTTCATCTTTGATGTCAGAACCTTGCAAAAGGATGTTTTCCTGTAGCAGCATTTGCTTGTTGGTTTTCTCTGCATATAGTGTGGGCAGTCAAAGCCAGTTTATGAAGACTCTAGATTCTGAAACAAATATAAACTTTATAATGAAAGGGAAACAAAGGGAAACCTTAATCACTTCAGTTTTGTTTCAAAATTGTGACCTTTTAAATAACCATCACATAAATGTATCTTCCATTTTTATATTGTTTGGGATGGGAAGAAGGGAGGTGGGGGACAAAACAGAAAAAAAACCCAACCAACCAAACAACCAACCAAACAACAGTTTACAATCATTCATATATGTAAATATTATGTAATGTAGTGTTAGCAAGCTCAGGATAAAATTATTGCATTAATGTACTAGGGGTTGCAAATGAGTTAATGTGCTGCAGAACTGAGCCTGAAATCAGAGTTCAAGTGCAAATCCTTGCAGGATATTCATAGCTTTAAGGCCAATAACTATTAAAATTATTTCTAGGTATTTTAGCCCATCACTAATTCTAACCTTGTCTAATTTTTACTGCGCCGTGCAGAAAGGTGCAGAAAGGTACAGAAAGTATGACCTAGATTGAACAGTGCAAAGAGAAAGAGCACACAGGGGACACACTGATGTTAGAATCCTAATTAGAAAATGAAACAGTTAAAAGGAAGAAACATATTTTCCTTCCATAATGCAGAAATTCCTCTAAATACACATAGTAATATCATCAATCACTGTCACTTCCACAGAGAAAAAAAATTATTGGCTTACAGGGTCCAAAAAATGTCAATGTTTCTCCTCACTCAAGAGCAATATAGGGACATATCTGTTCATTTTACTGATGATCAGAAATGGAGACAGAACAAAGCAGATATTTAAATAAGATAGAAGGTTTCAGTTAAACTGACAAAAGACAAGAAAAGCAGATAAAAATGACACTGAATATTCCTATGTGCCAGTGTAAAAAAATTAACCAATACAACAATTCATTTTTTCTTTGGTAATCTACCAAAAACTGCTTGTATTATGTAAACAGTTCTTATTTATGGAAGATTATAAAATATTTTTAAAAGGTGGCAAATGATCAAAGCTGTGGCTTGTCAATATTTCTCTTCTGCAGTGTCTTGTGCAGTACTATAATACTACTATAAAGACTGTTCCAACAGAGATTTCTATAAAAAGCAAACGAGCATTAGATTATTTTCTTGGGTTCTGTTAAACTAATCCTCAGTTTGACCATTAAACGTAAGCCATAACCCCTTTTAGACCCCATGACCCTCTCTTCTTGTTTCTTAGACCAAGATTTTAATTTATTTTTTTCCCTTATGTTGTGGTTTAAGCTCAGGCCGTAAATTAGAACCACGCAGTCTACTTCCCCCCCCACCTTTCTTCCCTCCACTCCCGGAGGGGCAGGGAGGAGAATCGAAAGAATGCAACTCCCACAGGTTGAGATAAGAACAGTTTAATAACTAAGGTATAACACAAACCACTACTGCTACCACCAATAATAATAACAATAAAGGAAATAAGAAGGAAGAGAATACAACCGCTCATCGACCAATACCTCGCCCCCACCCCACAGTGATCCAGCCCTTCCGGGAACTCTCAGTTCTACATCCCTGGGCATGACGTGCTGTGGTATGGAATACCTCTTTGGCTAGTTTGGGTCAGGTGTCCTGTCTCTGCTTCATCCCGGCTTCTCTTCCTCCCTGGCAGAGCATGAGACTCACAAAGTCCTTGGTCAGGGTAAACATTCTGACCAGCAACTGAAAACATCGGCTTCATCAGTATTATTCCCAGGCTGAAAGTCAAAACCACAGCGCTGCACCAGCTACTAAGAAGGAGAAAAAATGACTGCTACTGCTAAACCAGGACACCTTAAAACCAGCATACCCATATTGAGCAACAAAAGACTGCAAATGAGCATAAAGACATACAAGTATATTCCACATTTTACTACACAAAAAAAAATCTAAAGCAACATTTCTCAATTAAAGGTATGGGTAAGTGAAATCATACATTATTTGCAATAAGATTCTCTTAGTGTATGCACCGAGGAAATGCAGCAAATCTCTGGATTCAGCCATACTCTGATCCTCCAGGAACTATTGCTTGGTGATGTATTAGCAAGTTGCATGGAAAATGCTTTTCCCTCCTCTCTCATGTGTCAAGAAATCCTTACAGGGCAAAGATACACACTGAGAAGGAAACAAGTTCATCCCCTGACAAAGACATTAAGAACACTTCCAAAACAAAATCACGTGTTTTAAGAAGTTTAGACATAAGCATAGGAGACTTGGAAGAAATTATAATAACCATGGTAGATTTCATGAAAAAGACAAAACACTAAACCATAAACTGCCCTAATTTTGTATCTTCTACTTATCTTCTGCTTTATGAATCACCATTTTTCATCAAAGATTAGAATACTTAGGGAGAGGCATCAAGAGGTTACCTCTTGTTCTGCCTCTTCCTCCTGTTCTTGTGATGGTCCTGCTTCATTCTCCTTCACTGAACAAGCTGACTTTCATGTCCATTTCTTTTTGTGTATACAGGCAACTGATAGCAACACAGGTTGGCTCTCTGGCTCAGCTGCAGTGCCTGTTGTTTTGTTGTCAGATCCAGAGACCTTCATTTCCTTTGAGGTTACTGAACAGTGTTGAACAGGGCTCAGTACACATAGGCCAGGCCCCAGCACATTACAGTGATTAGTGTAAAACACTGGAGGGGCTCACTGTACTAGGCAGTTGTCCATGCTATTTCCCACACCCTGCCATTCATAAGTATCCAGTCTTGAGTCAAATTGAAAACATGCTTTTTCCAAATATTTCACTAGTTTTCCTGGGTTCTGTACTTGCTGCTATCTCAATCCTTTGGCTAGTTCAGTTCAGCTATCCTGGCCATACTCAGCTCCTTGTGCCTCTCAATGGCAGATCAGGGAAACTGAAAAGTCCTTGATCAGGGTAAGCATTACTTAGCAACAACTAAAACGCTGGTATGTTATCAGCATTCTTTTCAGACCAAAGCCAAAGCACAGCACTATACCAGCTATTAGGAAGATCATTATCTCTACCCCAGATTAAACCAGGACACACATATACCATTAGTATATTATATGTAGTTATTATATATGCAGTATTAATATCACATGTATATTATTCTAATATGTACAATATTACTCATTAAACTCTTTTAATCAGAGCAAGTTATGGCTACACTTATTTGCTTTGTGTTGTATTTTGTTGTAAAAGTATATTATAACTATTAAGTTTATCTCATGTAGTCCAGGTTTACTACCAATCCCAGTTAACTGATCACTTGGGAGCTGAATGGACTACATAAAAAAAGCATGTCATTAAACAAATCAAGCCAAAAGAGAATGAATATTGTCTTTGTCCACACATGCAGCTTCACTTGAGATTGCTGGAAGTTATCTGGAAATAAGATAACCTTCAACCCAAGCATCCCTCATTTCCCTTTCTCCTGTTCCAGGCATATTAGAATTTACAAAAGTCATTCTACTGTTTCACTGAGATCAGGTCTATAAATACGAGAAAGTTACTTTTCTTCATGGTAGCTGATGAACTCACAGCTACATGAAAATTCCTGGCTTTCTGAAAAACTGGTAACTTATCATGTGCAAAGCAAATTATTTGAATGATCAATTAATCAGCATTGCATAGTGGTACAGTGGACGTTCAATGTACCACCTGAAATTTGAGAAAAAAAGTCCAGGTACAGAACAAAACCTAGTTCCAGCCAAGAGGCTACAAAGAATGAAGGGAAAGAAATAATACCATGACTTGTACACTGTAAGGCTCCCAGAACATATTGTTTCCATAGGCGAATTTAATCACTGCATATTTTGTTGAAAATTACTGGTCTTTTTATTACCAATATAAATCTATTCCCAGTTTTTATCAAGATGTAAATTGTTTTGTATTATGAAACCCAACTCTGCTTTCTAGAGTTTGTTCTATCACTCACAGTGCATTAAATAATTTTTCCTTCTTTGCCTGGGTTATTCTTATCTTTGTACAGTAAACTACACATATCATTACTAATAAACAGGCCACAATCTGGAACCAAAGAAATCTGTAGCATTCAACACAACAGAAGGATGTGACATATTACACTGTCAGATTATTCATTTACCTTAAAATCCTAATGTCAGGTAATGAACCTGAGAACCTGTGACAAAGCTCATCTTCATTAGCTTTTAAGAACAAGTAGATTGCAAATGCATATTCCCAAGGACCTGCTCAGTAGTATTCCCTGATTACATACAGCAGATGGACTGGTGTTTGGCAGTCATTCTTGGTGTCTGGCAATCATTTCTGGTGTCAAACAAAATTTTGTAGTATAGGAGTGTCAAGCCCGTAGGTTGTCAGCTATTTAGGCTCTTTTGCTTTTTGCTTCTGTCTACTGGCATCAGTTTTTTCTTTCCTTCATACTAACCCTAACTAAAAATCACCTCCATCACATTTTCTTTTAGCTTTTCCAGTGTTATCATGCTCAGAACATGTGAATTAGATGAGAAAACACAATATCAAAAAGCAGTAGCTACGTGATTTTTTCAGTAAATGTTAAAATAGAGCTTTCAATGTTTTAAACTTCATCCATCATCAATATAACTAATTGTTATTTACTTATTTTTGAAGTTTCATTTTTTTAAAAGAACACTGCTAAAGCAACATTTTTTCCAACTCTTCCTTACACAAAAATGGTAATACTGAGAATAAAAAATGTTATTATCTTATACTAATGAAAGCTTTTTCCCCCACTGTGTTTTTGCTTACCAGAATAAATCATTGATTTATTTTGATCATTGTCTTTATAAATACAAAATACATGCAATTATTGACCCTGGATATCTACGCATGAGAAGCAATGCAAATGATCTGTAATTTAGAAATCTTTAAAAAGATCTGGAGAAAACACATTTAATAAGTAAGGTGGCTAAATCTCTAGAGAATTGGGTATCTGAATGGTTTCTAGCCTTCATTTAACATGGATGAAGCTAGACACAATGTTGAAACTTTAACAATCCCAACTAACATAATGAGAAACAAGATTGTCTCATGTTATATTCATGTTATTCTGTTTGATGAAAAAAACTCATACATTAGGAAGGGATCTGCAAGACTGGCACTACTTTCATATTAAGCTTCTTGAGTAGGCTGCAGAAATAATTACACACAGACACAAAAATAGGGCCTCTTTTTTAGTAATTTATTTTTCTAAATGTTTGTGTGTAAATGCAGCACATACTGAAAAGACCAAAAAGTAAAAAATATATTCTGGAATTGTTAATAAGGTATGTTTTAAAAATATGAGGAAATTTCTGGATATTCTTCTAAAATAAATATCACAATAATAGTTTCCATCAATCATCTGCCCTTCTACATATTACCTATTTGGAACCAAATCTACTTGGCAAATATAATTTAAGAAATTTGACCTGAGTGTTCCAAATTCTCCATATAATCTAAATTTGTTACCAATACAATGAATAAGGCTCAGTGAAAGATATAGCAAGTATGTTAGACACTCCTGCAATCAGAACAAGAAAAAGATGCATATTTTTCTGATGCAGTTTGACTTCCCTCCTGAAGCCTCTCTCTGTTCACAGATCAGCACTCATTCAGTATATGCTGGCTTTAATAAAAATGAAGTATAGCCTTATTAACAAAAGGAAGTTAACAATTTTTCCTTTAATAAAGGTCATGAATAAGATATTTCAACAACAGTTTTTGTAATAACAGTCTTTATAGGCCTTGCAAAACTAAACCATTTTGTGGATTTATTGTTCTGAAGGGCCTGTCGCTCATGAAACTTAAAGACAATTTCCACTGGTAATAAATTTTACTGTAAAACTACAATAGATGTCATGCATGTTTCAAGGTAAGAACCAACACCCAAGTTCCAGCACTGTCTTATGAAAATTTTCTTGCTCCTCCTTAGAATCATAGAATAGCTAGGGTTGGAAAGGACCTTAAGATTAGCTAGTTCCAACCCCCTGCCATGGGCAGGGACACCACACCGTAAACAATGTCACCCAAGGCTGTGTCCAACCTGGCCTTGAACACCGCCAAGGGTGGAGCATTCACAATTTCCTTGGGCAACACATTCTAGTGCCTCACCACCCTCACAGTAAAGAGCTTCCTCCTTATATCCAATCTAAACTTCCCCTGTTTAAGTTTGAACCCGTTGTCCTATCACTACAGTCCCTAAAGAAGAGTCCATCCCCAGCATCCTTATAGCCCCCTTCAGATACTGGAAGGCTGCTATGAGGTCTCCACGCAGCCTTCTCTTCTCCAGGCTGAGCAGACCCAACTCTCTCAGCCTCTCTTCATACGGGAGGTGCTCCACTCCCCTGATCATCCTCATGGCCCTCCTCTGGACTTGTTCCAACAGTTTCATGTCCTTTTTATGTTGAGGACACCAGAACTGCACACAATACTCCAAGTGAGGTCTCACAAGAGCAGAGTAGAGAGGCAGGATCACCTCCTTCAACCTGCTGGTCACGCTCCTTTTGATGCAGCTCAGGATACAGTTGGCTTTCTGGGCTGCAAGCGCACACTGATGGCTCATGTTCATTTTTTCATCGACCAACACCCCCAAGTCCTTCTCTGCAGGGCTGCTCTGAATCTCTTCTCTGCCCAACCTGTAGCTGTGCCTGGGATTGCCTTGACCCAGGTGTAGGACCTTGTACTTTGCTTGGTTAAACTTCATCGGGTTGGCATCAGCCCACCTCACAAGCATGTCAAGGCCAATCTGGATGGCATCCATTCCCTCCTATGCAGTTTGAGACAAGAGCCTGACAAGCAGAAGTGCACTATTGTCACCTGTTATGGCAACTTTTATGAGCTTTCATTCTTAAACCAACAACAAAAATACCCACCTCCACAATTAATTCAAAAGCATTTTCAGCAGCTGCTGAAGGTGACATTCTATGTGGAAGCAACGTTGGTGGTATTCAGTTGCCTGATCATTTGTAGTCAAGTGCTTTTTAGATACTCTAAATTGAACATATCCACAGTAGACAGAAAACACCTATATTTTCAAGAACAAATGTCTTTTTTTTTCTTCTTTTTAAACAAAAAAGGAAATAGATTTGCGTGAAATCCAGTTGTATGAATACAGATGTCTAGCACCACTTCAGGATAACCCCCGGCCTTCAGTTCTGTCTGGCCTTCAGAATGGTACAGCTATTTGTTGTATCTGTCCACTCAGTCAGATGTCTCAGATTTTTGTCACCAGAAGACAGTACCTCAGCAACACAATTTTTTTAAATCTTCATGAAAATATATTTTTTGAAAAGTCTTTGAAAAAGAGAAAAAGGAGCCTTGAAATATTTGAAATATTAAATAATCAAATGCTAGAGTTTAACTGAAATGTACTTGATGAACAAAAAGTTTGAAGAGTTTTAAATGTGCATAGATTTCATGTCTTCATTCCTTTCACTGATTCCCTGCAGTTTTGATTACATAGTAGCAGCAGAAATAAGAAAGAAAAAGGTAAAACTTTAATATTTGCAATGTCAGTCAGCCAAAACTGAAGAATTTTGGTCTTGTTATTTTTTAGCACTCTATCTGAGCCAACGGTTTTCTGAGGAAGTCATAATATAGCTTCTTCCTAGCTGCATACCTGAAATAGCATTTAATATTTTTTATTTATCTGTTAGTATTTTGGTGCTTCCTTCTTGTTACCTGTTTTTCTTGCTCATTAGCTTAAGCAATATCCCTTTCAGCATCTATCTACTCCTTTTACTGATGGCTAGCTGTAGGATTTAATACACTTCATTCACATCACCCCCCATACTTCCATCTGTATAGTTTTCACATCTTTCTCACTGTTTTCATGTAAGTAGAGTAGCTGCTGTGAGAATCTGGAATAAGTAAGCTTAATAAGAATGTAAAAAGGTCGCTTTATAGCACTGAACGGGATGCAATAGAAGATTACAACATGTAAACGCAAAGTAAAGACTGGAGAAAAGCTCATGATATGAATTTGAAAAATATATATTTAAAACTGACAGAGATTACAACAGCTTTATCTTTAGTTCAGCTTTATTAACTTCCTGAAGCTACATCAGAGACACAGCTATTGTAACACAAAGAACCCACTTTGATTGCTTTTTAAATATTTGGGGTTTTTTAAAGGTGTCATTATTTTTTAGCCTACTGTGACTGTCAGCCCTGAAATATGAATCCTTATGGAAATCTACCAGTGATCCATCTATATAACCCTCCTTCAGCGTGAATCATCCCTAAACTGACAACTCACATTGCTGCCTAGAATTCAGTAGTTTCCTTTTCACCTTTCCTGCTATGTTTAAGTAGGAACAAAAGTTAAGCAATTTATCTTTTTGTAACTTCATTAAAAACTCTCTTGCCTTTTTCTGATTCCTACAATTTGTGAAAGAAAATACTGATAACAAGATTACTAAAATTCACTACAGGCACAACTAAAAATGAACAATGTAAATGAAGCGTAAATACAAGACTTTATCTTCTCTATTCCAGTCTTTTTTTTAGGCTGACAATGAAAAGGAAACTTCCAGACAGCAGACACACAGGATTCTTCCAAAGCTTTCCAATAGCAAGCAAAAATTAACTATTGCACCACTTCAGAAACAGAACATTGGTCATATGACACAAAGGTTTGAGAAGTGACTGCAAGACCAATCTCCATAGTATGGACATCCCTATATAAACCTAAATGGTATTGTTTCAAGGACACTTGAACAGGAGAAAAGAATTAAAATCATTGTACAAGAACTAGTAAGCACAATAAAAAAATTGTCTATACCTTTCTCCTTCTTCCACTTCCAGGAATGTGTCCTGATTGCATACTTACATAGTCTTCTAAATATGTTAAGGTAAAAAATTGTAGGACATATATTGCACATACACAGTGATCTCTCACAAGTTGTAATTTGGTTTTTTTTCTTCTTCTGTTTGCAGAGAAGAATCTCCATAAATAATTATTCCTAGAATGAAATTGCATTACAAAAATCTTTAGCTCATTTAAATTCACAACCATATCCTAACATTTCAAGCCTGCAGATGTTTGGTTTTGAAATGAAGCCATATGCCCATATAGGGTGATCATTTCACATAGTTGTTATAGTTTAGTCATTGTTTGAGTTGATGTCTGACACAAATTAGTCTTCCCCCTCTCCCTCCAGCTTTTAAATTCTCTTTTTCACTATTTATATGATAATACTGTCATGACAAGATCACTCCCTGCTCATGCATTCCTATCCTTTCCTACATGGTGCTTTGAGAAGCATTAACATCACTTGCATTTTCCTCTTTTCATGTGAAGATTGAATATCCAGCTGTTACCTTAATTAAGTCTGCCACTGGCAAGGAGCTGGCTTTATGTACCTGCAGAGAGAATTTTCATGATGTTTTAATGACTAGCTATAGATCGAACAAAATGACTCAAGAGCTAATGCAAACAAAAGCTTAGTTCAGATGAGTGCCAGAGCTGTCAATTTCCAATTAGGAGACTTGTTTGTTTCTCATGACAGCAAACCACCACAAATTACATGCTTTAGCACTGTTGGTTAATCTTTTGCCACCTGACAGATGGAAGCAAATCAGTTGAGTTATGTTAATCACTTCCAGGAAGTGAAAATTATTTAAATTTTGGCATAGTTTTGCATCTGTGAGGACAGCATTAGGAGATATCACAACAGCAACCTATTATTTATAGATAAGGTGTCATCTGAAGTGTGTGTGTGGGTACAATGAATGGCAAGGAATATGTGGAAAATGAGAGGCATTATTCAACCCTTTCTCAAAAGCTCTTCCACTTGAAGATAAAGCTTCTGATTGTTCACATCTTGCATATTTTGTGGTTTTACAAAGCCAAACGCAATTTTTAACAGAAGCAAGTTGTTATCATGTGTATATACAGAAGAAATGCATACAGGTCTCCTGAAGAGATGTTTGACAGTTTAGATCTAGCAACAGTGTCAGTGAGTAATAACTAAATACACATCTGCTAAAAATAAGAAAACAAATTTGGCCCTACCAAAAAACCTGGGACGAATTCTGTGTGAAAAAATGGATAATAACTTTCTTCATTAAAAAAATTACTAAATAATATTTGAAAGCCTGTGAAACATCTATTAAGACCTTTGACATCTATCTCTGAAAAGCCAAACTGATGGCATGAACCTTGGGCTAGTGCCTGGTAACGTCTTCCAACTTAAGAGCAAGCTGCATTTCAAAGCATGAGAAAACCAACTCCTAGTTTGCTTTTTGCAATTTTCCCTTTTTAATACAACTGTATAGTAATTTGGAGAACCACTTGGCTTCCATGGTACCTCATTGTTTTCCTAGTGACTGCCCTCTCCCTAGGGTTAATACTGCTGTAATCGCAGTAAGGTATTTTATGGATATAGGCTTTCAAACACTTTTTATTAGTTCAAAATCATATTTGATACATAATTTAGAAAAAAAATAACAGGACCGTTATTTAAATTCTTTTGCACTTTAACTCAAACCACAAAATTCCACAGTTCATGGCAATGATAATGATGACAGCAGGATTTTAAAATTTGGTGATAAAAACACTTAATGAGATAGAAGAATCTTTTCTGGGAAATGCCAACAAGGCGCTTTTAATTTTTTTTTTATTTATTTATTTTTTTTTTTTGGTAAGAATAGATAAATCGTTCCAGAGTTATAGAACACGCTTTAATATTCAGATTGCAGGTAAGTAAGCAGGCACCATTTTACCACTGATCATTAACATGACCTCCTAGTGCTCATGAAGAATGATACAGTCCTAAACTTTACAGTCACACTGTATCATCACCAACTTCCTACTTACGTATACATTCACTCACTTGATTTCCCCTATGCGCTTACAAACAAAGCTCCACTTCATGGAGATTGCAGGATAGAGGCACTCAGGGGCTGGATTAAGGTTACATGGACATTAAAAAACTCAAAACCCCTCCTGAATTTTTCTAATTTATTTTAATACACTTATCATTCTTTGACTCCCATTGGAGAAGATTCTTTTCTATGCTGCATGGCTCAATGCTTTTCCATGGGCTTCAGAAATCCTTGTGCAAATAGTTAGTATTATCAGGACTGCTAATTAAAAGGATAGCATTATTGAATTCTGAATTGCATATGAAATTATACTAAGAATTCTTAGACTCCCCCCATCCCATCCCATATTTTTTTCTGACAACATTTAAAATCATCTTCAAAAAGGGTGCCTTTTACTCTGGTTCTCCAGTCTAATTTTCTTGTTTTCCTTCTTCTGTATAATGATTATGTACTGTGCTGATTGATCCACTTTTGAAAACACAGCAGTTAATTTTAATTCATGCTCACAACAGCCACCACACATTCTACTTGAATGGGTAGAGGAGATTCCCTAGCACTGTTTAACCAAATGAGCAGACCATATAAAATCATGGTGCTAAATATCACCTCCCAGGTAATTAACTGTATATTGGCTGCTCCCCATCAACCTTCTTTCCCATTTTATTGTTTTCATTGCTTGCGGAAAGCTATGTCTTTAAAACATAATACATTTGGTTTACAGTATAGTTTACACACATATATGTAAAAGGCTGTTCATTGGCTTTCTGCCTACACAGCTGCTTTTGTTTTTTTTCTTGGTATATAACATACACAAAGAGTAAAAAATTATCTCACATTCTGAGAAATCAGAGTTTAAAGTGAATAAGAGAGTTACAAAATAAACTTATTTAGCACCTTTCTGGCCTTCAATCTGTCCAAAATCTTACTGATGGATGTAAGTGTTATATTTCAGCTCATTATATTTCAATCAACACATACAATGTTATGTATAAAACTAGTATTTGAATATGCTAGAGTTGGTCCCCTGAGGTTAAACACAAAATTCTTCAAGCTGTAAAGAGTTCTTAAAAATTTTCTTCTATACGATTAAAAAGATTTCACTGCTTAGAAGGTGATATCCTGTATTGCTTTCCTTCTCATGTATCAAAAGTCCTGTCTGCTTTGAGATATTTTCTCAGCAAGTTGTGTTGAATTATTGCAGATACCTATATCACACTTACCTCCTTAAATTCCAGCTCCAGTAATGTACAGAGCTTAGCAGGAAAGGTAACACAAAGATTCATCAGTACAGAGCTTTCAGATGGTGTCATCATGTCAGTCTGCTGCATTATATTCATCTTAGAAAGCTGCTAATTTAAAAGTATGTAAGTATAAGGAAAAAAAGCTAAACTATAAAATGACTGAAGTGAAAAAAAAAAAGGCAACAAAAACATCATCTTACTAACATGAATAATGGCATTATAAAACATAATACAGTGGGTTTCATTGTGTTTATTAAAGTAAAAGCACCCTGTGTATTCTACTGTTTCCACTTTATTATATGGCTACTTGAATGTCCAATGGCTACACATACTAAGTTTTTATGAGTATGAATTTTGAGTTTTAACTCATTTCTTTCAGTATACATATGAAAAACAACAGCCTTAAGTAATTAGAGTGTTTACGTCATAGCAAGCTATAAGGGAGGCAAATAAATCCTTTAAAAAAAAATGGAAAACCAGAAAAAGTAATAATGGAAATTAGGATATAAATTAGCTTCATTTTCTCAAAGAAATATTTCTTTACTTGAATAAAAATTTATTAAGCTTCCTGGAAAGTAAAATTCACCTATAAATAATTCTTGCAGAACAAGAGCAAAAGGTTTCACGATTGACAGGCTTAGAAATCAAACCTATACCGAACTTCAGAAAGGACTTTTAAATATTCAGAAAATACTTTTAAAATTATTACTGATGAATGCAAATGCAATATTTTCACTTATAAAATACAAGTATAGACTAACAAATTGTAGTAGATGTAAATATACATGCCTTAATAAAACAAATGTTTTTACAAATATGTAAGATATACAAATGAGACTTGGAAAACAAAGTTAAGAATAACAAAACTTGGGTCTTCCACCATCTACACTGTGTGCAAATTTCTATCCTTAGAAAGGAAACCTTGAAACAAAGCAATAAACAATAATTCAAGAAGCCAGCACATGGGACATGGGACATGGACTAAGAAAGAACGTTATCAAGCATTTAATAACACTTGACAAGTATTTGTTAAAATGGTCACTGTTGGAGGAAAAGTTAAGAAATATTTGGGGTTCTTGGTCACAGTATAAACCAAAGACTATAGTCTGATCCCAACAGCATTTGATGAGTGGAAATTAACAAAATCCATGTCACCTCTTTTTGAAATTAATGACTTGTCAGCATATGCAGAATTTAGGCTAGCAATGCACTGAAAAAGCTGAATATAGTGATGGAGATTTTAAGTCAGCTGTTTCTCAGCTGTTTATCATTTCATAAGAAATGAGTTTAAACTCTGTTATAAAGGTCTTTTCCAACCTTGTTTATTGTACAATTCTATAATTGTGATTTTGACCTCCATGTGGAGAAAAGTACATCAAGTGGAGTACCACAGAGATCAGTACTGGGACTTATTTTTATAATTTAATAGTTTCATTAAGTGTATACTGGAAGATATGAAGTTATTCCTTTCATTTTTTAATTTTATTTTATTTTTTTTATTTTCACAGCCAGTTTAAAAAAAAAACCAAAAAACAGAAGGATTCCAAACCTAAACTACACAGATATTTTGGTATTTTGGAATAGCAGCTTGCCTTTAGTGCAATTGCTTTATTATTAAATAAAGGGCAGCAGTATACTAAGAGGCAGGTAACAAACACAGCCCAGATGAATATTCCTTGACAGTAATGTATTAAAACAAGAGGAAAAAACACCTATGGTGTGAGAAACTAAAGAATTTTCTGCATTATTATGACTGAATAAACATTCTGTTGATAAATAACTAGAAATATTACAAAGTAGAGAAACTTTATTTTTTCTGCATATGCAAAATCAGATATAGCTGCATCAAAAAAAAAAGTTAATCACAAATAAAAGAACACCAAAAATAGAGGAGATTGATTTCCTTTTATACTATAGTCAAATGTAATAAGACATGATGATCTTTCATAAATACATTCAACAATGTGCAATTGTTTCAAGACAGTCATAGAAAACCATGGCAAGAAAGCTCATTTAATCTCCCTTCATTCCCAAGACCTATACCGATGCCATTTTAAAGGAATATTTCTGTAACTCTTCCAAGGATAATCTAAGACTTCCAAGGAGCTCTATAATTTCCTTCAGAAATCTATTTTAACACTCTGTTCTTTAATAACAGAATGCTTTCCGCATGTTTCATCCCAGGATTCCTTGCTAAAATTCAGACTTGACACCTCTTGTAGTATTTGTCATGGTCACAATAGAAATTCCATTTTTATGGATGAAAACAGTGCAATATTTTTACTTATTTACTTAGGGAATGGGAAGCAAAAAGGAAAGAAGGGAGATGGAAGCACAATCAACTCTTCTTTAGAATACAGCAATTTATTAAAATCTCTCCTTATAAGACATTTTATTAGATATCTAATTACAGTTTTGGTTCTGCCCAAGACTCTTCAGTGTTATATACCTTGCCTGAGATTGCTATGGCTATAAATAGCAGCCCACACCGATGTTTGCATTAATAAAATAAATACTTCTACAGGACACTTTCAGGCTGTGAAACGGTTTCTTATACAGCTAAATTGCTAAAATGGTTGTCATATTTTGGCCCACACAAATTACCATTTTCCAAGATAATTCTCAAGGATGCAAAAGGAACAATTCCCACTAGGTGTTCTAGATCTAATCATTCTTTTCTGAACTGGTATAACGGTATGGTATGAGGCAGCTGTTTTTCATGACAGTCCCTAGCATCTTTAATTTACTAGCACACACTTAGCCTGACTAGTGTTGAGTCAAGTGAAAGCATTTCTTTCATAGACATAAGTTTTGTCTTTTGCATATAAAGTAAGGTCATAATCACCATGCCATCCTTTATAGCTCTTGCATCTTTTACTCTAAAGTGTTCTTACTTATGAAAATGACAAATTAAAGAAAAGACCTTAAGAAAAAGTTAAGTGCAAATTTATTTTTCATTTTAACCCAGGCTTCAACAAACCTGATGGTACCAACCATTTTTCTGTTGCCTTGAATGTAATCAACAACCCATCTATTCCATCATTCAGCTGCTTAACAACATTACTCAATACCAGTGGATGCAGGACAGATTTCCTACAAATTTTTACTTGATACAGCCATTATTTTCATCATTCAAATTAATGTATATCAAGTAATTTAGAATCTAAAAATCTGTAGAGGTCTACAATAGTTCAATTAGTAACCATTTTGGGAAAGAAAAATAAATAAATAAAAAAACCCCAACACAAAATAGTGGGCTTCTTTTTCTGAAATGTTAGGGGAATAGAATGAGTTAAGTTACTTCCTAGGACACTGTTAATATCTGTTCTCTATGAATTGATGCTTCCAATAATGCAGAGATATTTAGACAAAGCACAATTTCCAGTGCTGTGATGCTGAACACTACATCCAAAGCTGATAAAACAAAAATCTGCAGTGTTTTTATGGATATATTATGTCTTGTACTCTTTTGATACTCTGGGATTAGACAGGTCAAAAAGAATCCAATGCTAGACCAGCCTCAACAGTGACAAACAGCACAAAGGCTTTCCCCCACAGAAGGGCTGTTGAAGATGAAACGTTACAGATGCTAGATCATCAGTCCTTTGTCTTGCCCCCTAAATGTCTGATCATTTGAAATATATAGGCATCCTTAATGTTTCTTTCTCTAAGGCTACACCTTTATAGGGCTCATTTTCAAACAGATGTTATGATGAAAGCTCTTCTTTGAATTAAATATGTCTTTGTTCTAAAAAGGCAGGATGAACTTAACTCACATTAACTACCACAAACTTTGTAGATTATAGAAGAGTTTTGTTGCTGACTTTTTTCAAGGGCTACCACTTTGAGCTATGTAATTAGCAAGGCTTTCATGCTAATAGAAGAAATGGTTCAGACTAGTGTGATCTTTTGAACTTCAGAATCAGTGTTTTCTTGTGGGATTCAGAAAATGTAATCTGAAACTTGAACAATGCAGCACAATTAAGAAATTCGTATTCAATACAGATTTTAATGAATAGGGTATAATTCTAGTGAGATGGAACACCATTTAGTAAAAAGTGGTTTATATTTTCAGTTAAAATTAAAATTTTCTAGCCAGGCAAGTGAAAGACAGTTGCTTGGTATTCTTTTCGTTCAATATTTCTCCTAAATGCAATTTACTCATCTAGTTCATCTTGTCCATATTTTTACGATGATTCTATTTACTAGTTTATCTACCCTGTCAATAGTTACAGCTTGATTAAGAAAACACTCTAAACACTTCCTACACTAATGTCCTAAATTTTTATCTCCTTGTAAACTACAGTAGAAACAGAACAATAAGGACAGAACATTAGAATTTGCACCCAGTAAGTAGGACATACATCCATGAGGCTAGAGAATATGACTTAATATATAACGAAGGTAGATTTTCAAAGCAAACAAAAGAAAATTCAAAATATGTATCTTGAAACAGTCTACAATTCCATATGTAGAATCCTTTTACGGTTTTGCGTGTTATAGCTTCAAAACCACATTGAAGAAAAGACTTCAATTTGAGATGTAAAACAGACACTTTGAATATTATGTAAGATTCACTTGAAAAAAAAGAAAATGTTTTATAATTAGGATAAATACGTAAGCAAAGTGATCATTGACATTAAGATTTCTCCATAAGTTGTGAGAGTGTTTCCTTTTGCAGGAGCACAACATATTTTTTGATACCAACTTCATATAATTGGATGCTCTTTGATAGTGCAGAACAACTGAAGTGTTCTTAAAGCAGTAAGCTGTATCATAAAAGTAAAACTAATATGTTTGAAGAAGTTAATTCTAGAAAAATTAATAAGAGAAGAAAACTATCCTTCAGTATCACCGTAGCAAGGTAACAAAATAATGTGAAGTACAGGTAGGCAGCATTAATTCAGAATGTAAGCAATCCACAATAAAACAATAACACCTTTGTAACTTTTTAGAGGTATTTTGATCAAATCAAAAGAGGAAAAAAAAAGAAAACAACGAAACCCATACTATAGAAAAAAAAAATCTTCTTGGTAATATCTGCAGATTGTCACTATTATGTGAATCGTGAATACAATTATAGTTCACTTCAGTTCACAATGAAATGGAAATGATGGTAACCTTTACTCAAGGCTTCTCTCTGGAAGAAAAAATATTAAGTGTCAAGAAAATATAGCTTTGGGGCAAAGCACTACTGTCCCTCACAAAGGAAAATGTTCAGGTATGGTTATGACTCATTTAGTCAAGACAATTTAATTTCATATAAAATAAAAATAGAGGAAATAAAAAATCTGTAGACTCTCAATGGAACCCATCACTCACAGCATCCCATTTTCTACATATCCGTATTGCATAATGCATAATCCAATATGCAGATTTGTCAGCCATTCAAAAAGAGTGTTCCAGAGAGTTAATTCCATGATCTTGTGGTGTTGCTACTGCAGAGAGAAGAACTGCAGAGTCATTTATAGTTTCTGCATAAATTGAAGCCCTCTACCAGCTGCAATGCAAGCAGGAATCCAGTCCTGGGTTTTGTCATTTTTCTTTTACCCAAGCAGATGCAGGTGGAATGGATGAAATGAAGATGAAAAGGATATTACTTCAAGACAGTCATGTACTCAATAAGGAACATTTATCTCCATATGTTATCTTTTTAAAATCTGAAGTGAAATCTTTAAAGCTCCTTATCAGGTTTGTATCCTTGGATTCCTTATCTCTAACATTAATAGCCAACATAGATCTCTACACGTATTTCTCATTCTTATTTTGATAAAAAGCGTGTATACACTATGCTAGCATGAAGAAAAAAATCCTATTTTGTGGTTTTTTGCACTCCTTGTATTTTTGTTCACAGATGCATTATTATCTCATAGAAGTGTTCTGTTCCCTAAAGTGACCAGGGAGTTCAGCTTTACAGTATGTTCTCAAGAAGATCAACATAGTGTGTGAGGGATCCTGACTGCTTTTAATCTCCAGCAAAGTCAGAGCGCATTATAACAAACTTATTTAAGAAAGCAGCCTTATTCATGAAGAAATAACCCATGGCATAATTGAATAAGCAAAAAAATTTCAGTATTAATGAGAATTTATCTAAATATAATTCGTATGAGACAATTCAGAGCCTTATCAGGGAAGAGGATTGGAGTGACTTCAAATAGAAAACAGTTCTTATATAGAAACGAAACTGTCCAGTTGACTATGAATAAAAGCACACTGAAAACATCTAACATGTAAATACAGCAGCATCTTTCAGAAAACAATTAAGTATGCTGCTTTGGATAAATATTTTCTGCTGAAATACTTTAGAGCAAAGAGCATCACTACTGGTTGCTGGAAGCTTTAAAACTATCCCAGATATGTGGACCCCAAAGTTCACCTAAATGCAGAAATAAGACAAAAATGGTATTTACCAGCAAAGAAACTGGAAGCTGGAAAAAGACAACATAAGAATTCTGTAACATTATTGTCTAGTTAACATTATGTTTCCACAAGCTGACTTCAGAAACTTTATATTTTTTACTCTAAGCTACATCACTATCCAACTGAAAAGTATCTGTGATCACAGCAAAAAAAAGAAAAAAGAAAAAAAAAGTGAGAAGGAAGCTTGTATTTTCAAATTGGCTAAAAATAATAATAAAAAAATATATAATCCAACAAACTCATTTCTCAGTGCTCTTGAAAGCACAAGACACTGCTACTGTCCTATATATGATGAAATTCCAAGAGAACTTGGAAAATCATTTGCCCCCATGCTTGTAGTTGAATGTTCACAGAGATGACTCAGGTTCTTCTCCAAAGCAGAACAGTTACAAGGACTCATGCTATCCCATGGGGAAAATCTGCACAGATCTGTCACTTTTTTGATGTTGAACAGTTTTGAAGGCTGAACATTTTTGTACCTTTTAAAGCATTCACTTGCAAACTGCAGTAGACTAATCTAAGGTACTTATTTAACTTGTTAGGAGTTGTGTAAATTACAGGTTTCAAGAGGCTCATACTTCATATTCCTTTGGTAGGTTTTGTCAGACTCATTATTGGAGAGCTTCTTCCATCTCCTTGTATAAACTTCTCTCAGGCACATAGTGTAATACTCAAGTGCCTCCCTACAGCTATTCTCTGAAACAAATAATATATTTACATTTTCATTCCTGTAAGTGTTGTGGATTTGTGTGAGCAAAACTGCTTCTATCTGCTTTTATCTCTAAATAAAGGTATAACAAAACATAAAACATTTTGCATTTTCTCAAATTTGATTTCATTTTTTTAACATTTTCACTGCTCCAGGTACATCAAAAAACCTTCTTCAACTCACAGAAAATAGGAAAGGAGTGATGGAGAAAATTAATATTTTTATTGTATGTGTTTCACTAGGTATAAATCTTGAGCATAGGGATATAGTTTATACCTTATATCACACCAGTCTGTATTATATTTAAGTACAGCTATACAGTTCCTGTGAAGACTAAGTCACAGTGATTTTCATAATCCCAAGTCACGTGATTTGCTACTGTTGCCACAGCTTTACACACGTTTTTAGGCTTTATCCTGCTCATAAAGGAAAAAAAAAAAAAGCAAACAACAAACAGTCCAAACCAACCAACAACAAAAAATAAACTCCAACCAATGAAGCATTCATGATTTTTGAAAACATACATTATTAAGGCATTTCTGTTGATTCTTGGAATTACACAGGATACGTTGTTATTTGCTGCACTTACTATACCTATATTTATACACATATAAATTCCTCCTCCTATACATATATGGGAGGAGAAATCTCTCCTGAGACCATTGCAAACGCAGTACTGAATTCAGTAAGCCTAGCCTGTACATGTAATAACTGTTCATATTTTTCCTCAAGACAACCTGTATATAAAACTGGTAGCATTCTAGTTTGTGGAAACAGCATTTCCAAGAACTGATGTTTAGATGGCTTTAAAAATATAAAGAGGTGCTCATATCAACTAGAAGTGGAAGATAATTTCTTACATGATAGTCTGCAAACAAAGACTGTCAGAGATTTTCCTTTCAGTGTAACAGCTAGTAATGCCCTGTCAAAGAAGGACAGACAAAAAAGGATTTCAAATTCAGAAGTTCACCCAAACTTCAAGCGCTGTTTTGACTAGAGTTAGTACATATGGATAAATATGTTTCAAATACACAATTCAAAGTAAAAATCCCCCAAAACACTTAATTTTTCTTCCTCCCCACCCCAATCCACTTCTCCTTGCCCTTTCAAATCAATGTTCTCTGTTTTTTGCACAACATCCTTAAGCACCTTATGAGAGGATTTTGGGAGCAGTGAGGGTTGTTTTTTGTTTCTATTTTAACAAGTGGAATATCTGCGTGATGAAACCAAGGGAACAAAATCTGTCACAGGACTACTTCAATATTCCTCACGACCCAGCTATCATACAAATGGAAAAGCACAAAAGTTAACTTATCAAAAATAAGTTTCATGAATGCTAAAGATGACAATCTTTTTTATTCTGCTATTACTCATGTCTTCATTCGGTTAACAAGCATCCCCATGATACTGCTATGTGACCCATAAAAACATAAAAAGTTGCAGCACTAGACTTTGATAATATCTGAATAAGCCTAGAACCTGTCATGTACGCATGGTAAAAGAATTAACTCTCCACCCTGTCATTGAAATGGAAAATACTGATTTTCCTGTTTAATTGTTTTCTCCCAAATTCTCTTTCAAGTGACACACTTTTTCAATGTTTTTAAAAGGAACAAGTATTTAACCATTAAACTTATTTTGCCACTGTGCAACAAAACAGCTTCAACATGTTTGGTTTCCCATTTGATAAATAAAATATCTAAACTAACAATTCAGAATTCTTAAAAATTACAACACAACCTCTGGCGCATTTTATATGTAAAATTTCCTCACACATAAAACCTCCAAGCTTATGTGAAAATTATGGAAATATTTGTTAGGTAAAACATATCAAGAACAAGAAGTGGGAGGTAAAATAGAGGAACTGCCCCACAGAAAAATGTATTATGCAATAATTTCAAAACAGTATATTAGATAAAATATTAACATTTTTCAAAATGGAAATGTTAAAGAGATTTTGAAAGGAAGTGCTGATAATTATCAATTTTTATTATTATTATTGCTGCCACAGTAATAGTTATTTGTTTTTTCCTGATTTCCTTATAATAGAGTAAGACAACTGGAATATTTTTTTTTTTTTTTGTGAGGGATTTTGTATACCACACAATTTATGTTTCAGAATGACACTTTTTTTTACTTTAGGTGTAATATTGTGACTAAGCTAGTTACTTGGATGCTCCCAATTGGAGGCAGTCTGTTGTGGTTTAAGCCAGTCGGCAAGTCAGCCACGCAGTTTCTACTCCCCCCCCCTCCCCCCCAGAAGGATGGGGAGGAGAATCGAAAGAATGTAACTCCCACGGGTTGAGATAAAAACAGTCCAGTAACTAAGGTAGAACACAAATCACTACTGCTGCCACCAATAATAATAATGATAAGAGAAATAACAAGGGAAGAGAATATGATACCAGCAGCCGGAAAAGAGCCCAACAGAGAAGAGGACGTGCCCTTCCGGGTAACACCCAGTTACATCCCCGGGCATGACGTGCTGTGGTATGGAATACCTCTTTGGCTAGTTTGGGTCAGGTGTCCTGTCCCTGCTTCCTTCCGGCTTCTCCTCCTCCCTGGCAGAGCATGAGACTCACAAAGTCCTTGGTCAGGGTAAACATTCTGACCAGCAACTGAAAACATCAGTTTTATCAGTACTATCCCCAGGCCAAAAGTCAAAACCACAGCGCTGCACCAGCTACTAAGAAGGAGAAAAACTGACTGCTGCTGCTGAACCTAGGACACAGTCTAGTAATTCAGATGTAAAAAACTGTTTAAGCTGCTTCAGTTGTCTTTGATATTTCATCAGTTTGCATTGTGTTACATACCTTTTACAGAAATGGTAAAAAGAACATATCAATGTTCTTTTGAATAACAAGAGATGGATCTTTGAAAATCAATATTTTTTCATAAAATAACATCTCTCTCCCACTTCAGATATCTCTGGGAACTAAACTGTATTCCATAACCAAGCTGGTTAGGACACTTCTCTGAGTCTCGGTAGAGAAATCTGCCTAAGTTTCAAAGAAACCTGATATATTGGCTACTTTCAATTTGTTTTGTGCAAAATATCTGATTTCTAAGAGTTTGATATTTTGTTCTAGGTTCAGTTTGGAAGCTTTTTGAGACAAGGTAAGTGAGCGATTTTTCTGGATTAAAAACAAATTGCAACATTGCCCAGAATGGGAGCACAAGTTTAGAAAGGACCCTGCTCTACTTTAGATCTTAGGCTGATTTTAGTTTCATATGACTGCTAGTTAGAAAACTGTCCAGCTATATCTTCAGGGCTTCAATGGTGACTGTTTACAGGAGCCAAACCTCCATTAAAAGCAATGTGATTGCTGTAACTGAAGAGTTGCTGGTCTGGTGAAACAGACTATTCCCGAGTTGCAAAGTTGAAATCTTGTGCCCACCTCCTGTGAGGCCACCTGGCTGTTCTGCCAGAAGCCTGGGCGTCCTCTCACTCTGTAGGCCAACTTTCCCAGTACTACAGCTGCTCAAATATAGGGCTGCTACATCAGCTCCAGAGCTAACAGCTGGAAGCATAGGGTCCAGGCAATGTGGGAGGCACCTGGGGGCAGTTCCCCTAGAAGCCTCAACACTCTAGAAAACTGAAATGTGGAGGAGAAAAAAGTTTTGAATCAGTGTTTCAGGATCCAGTACTGATCCCTACGTGATATAGAGACAGTAAACTTCCCTTACCTATGATTTCTGTAATAAGACAAGAAATCTATTTTGGTTAGGGTATTTTTCTGGGAGAGATATTAGCAACTGAATTTAAGCCTCCAAATTACAAACAGCTTAGTACACACTTGCTTGAATTTCTGAAACAGTATCATGCCTCCTGACACATAAATGTCATTTGCTTTGCTGCATACACTTCACTTTTTAAAAAAATTATGTGATACTTCCTTCAAGTAGGACAATAATGCTGCTTTCCCTTCACTGTCATTTCAAGTATTGAGTCAACACAGTGTTTGGAGCAAGACTTTACTGAAACAGCAGTAACAGACAGTTGTATTCCCAAATTATAACCCTAGGCAAGTTGCAATATCATTCTACACCAATAATAAAGCTGAATGTATATTTATATTATAAGTAATCACTGCAGATTTTCTGTTGGCATGATGGCTCCCTTACTTGAAGATGTGTTACACCATGTTCATCACAAATATACATTTTTAAGGAACAAAGTTACCAATTTGTATTGAATGAAGCATTATTTAGTAACATTAGCTGTTTTCTGATACCAACTTCCTGATGATATCTGACTTCTAGAATGAAAAGCATTCTTTATTCCTAGACTCAGAGAGAAATAGGAAATATAGACTATAAATGTGAGGCAGGAGGTGGCTTTTATCAGATGTTCCATATTCATTTCTAATCTCTAGCTGGAGAATGACATTGTGAGATTTGAACTCACACCCAGACTTTCCAAAATATGGTCATAGATTTTTAATAACAGGACCAACTTACTCTGAGCAACAGCACCTGCCTTGTAGAGCTTGACATCTGAATAAGGAAAATTGAACATCTACATATTGCCTGTCTGTAATACAGAAAGGTAAAGAGATCTGCACAAATTCATGTGGTAGGTCAACTCTAGGACCACAGTAAGAATCACAACATTCTAACTAACTATGTAGCTCTATCATGCTATGTATGAAAGATACCTCTCAGCTCTGGCAGGTTTTATGTCAAGCCCTAAGGATTACAGAATGTGGCCGATGACTGTGATTAGTATTTATTTGTTGTGTACCAACAGCATGCTTGAAATAAAAAACAGGATGAAGACAGTGCCTGCTATACAGAGAGGGGAGGGGAAAATCTAAACGTGCAGATAAAGAAATGAAAACAATTACAGATCTATCACGCTGGCTTAGAATCCATGCAGTTACAAAAATAATAAAGTTAAGTAATAAAGTTGCTTGCAGGCAATATAAAAGGAATTTAATTATTTTTGAATTACACATCTTGGATGAAAAAAATAATTTCCAGAACCAAGAGAATTAAACACTGTTTTGATCCTGGCATGAACTATATTTTAAAGAACTTTCATGTGGCACACTTGTGTATCCCTGCTTTTTTTAATAAAATGTAGAACATTGCATCAGCCACAAATTAAATTACATGAAAAGCATTTGTAAATACAATATGACGTATTCAACTGTAAATACAACAAAATGTAACAAACCCTTAGTTGTGAGCTGTGGTATATGGTGTTGTCCTGGGTTCAGCAGCAGCAGTCAGTTTTTCTCCTTCTTAGTAGCTGGTGCAGCGCTGTGGTTTTGACTTTTGGCCTGGGAATAATACTGATAAAGCCGATGTTTTCAGTTGCTGGTCAGAATGTTTACCCTGACCAAGGACTTTGTGAGTCTCATGCTCTGCCAGGGAGGAGGAGAAGCCGGAAGGAAGCAGGGACAGGACACCTGACCCAAACTAGCCAAAGAGGTATTCCATACCACAGCACGTCATGCCCGGGGATGTAACTGGGTGTTACCCGGAAGGGCACGTCCTCTTCTCTGTTGGGCTCTTTTCCGGCTGCTGGTATCATATTCTCTTCCCTTGTTATTTCTCTTATCATTATTATTATTGGTGGCAGCAGTAGTGATTTGTGTTCTACCTTAGTTACTGGACTGTTTTTATCTCAACCCGTGGGAGTTACATTCTTTCGATTCTCCTCCCCATCCTTCTGGGGGGGGGGGGGGAGTAGAAACTGCGTGGTTCTAATTTACGGCCTGGGCTTAAACCACGACAGTTCTTTATAGATTTTACAAAAAAAAAAAATAAAAAATTGTTGCAGTGTTTGCTTTTTATCACTACTATATTTTCCTCTGCTTTACAAATGGAACATTCTTCACCATATACAAGTCATTGAATATAATAGGGGGAAATCAGACTTTTTTTGTTCCTTTTTTTGGCTGTAGATAGACAAAATTATGCTTCTACATGGGGGGAAAAAAAAAAAAAAAGAGAAAAAAAAAAATTAAGATACACCTGTAGGAAGCCATTGCAAGACTGGCTTAAAGTTGCATTAATTGAAGTAATTTAACCCTATCCAACAGCTATGTCCTAAGCCTGTCTGTTTTTACAGGTAGCCTCAGACTGATTCCTATAATTTACATTGAGGTATTTACTGTAATAAATATACACATTGCTTATTGTAAGGTGCAGAAGACAGCTATCCTCTGTACTAGATTCCAGAGTCATGTTGCATTTCTCAATCCTGTAGCTGCAGCATCCTACCTGGAATCTTAATTTCTTGACCAACAAGTAGAAGTTTCCATGTCTCTCTCTTCCTGTGTAGAAAAGACACACTCAGCCTTCCATCACTGCTCACCTCTGTGCCAATTTCACCCAGAATTTTGGATTCACCGACTGATCCAGAACTGAGGAGGGTTGTCATTCAGAAGAAGAGGAATTTCAGGCACATTCTCAATAATGTTTGATGGAAGTTACTACTTTATTTCCTAACAAAAAGGAAACTAAACTACCTTCTTAAGCAAGTCACTACAGTCAGCTTTAGACCTTTAAAAAGCACATAGAGTAGAAATAACACAATAATCTGCAAAAGCAATAATTTTTCTGTCATGGTGCATGAATACAATTTTAAGAGGTGTATAAAATATTCTCAGCATATGGAGGTATTCCTAGGTTAAGTTGCCTAAGTGTCTGGTATGGTTGACTATCAATAAATGAACAGCTTAATTGTTTACTCTTATAATCAACATTTTTAAATGGGACATATTAGGATATATCAGGAGTGGTTTCCTCTGATAGCTCTTATATTTTTAGTAATAAAAATTTCCCTGGATGTCTAACAGCCAAGAATTAAAAAACTGCAAGAAAATCATTCTTCATGGAAACTTAGTTGTTTCAGAGTTGGGCCAAGAATATAGTAACAGTAGCCTTTCATGATGGTTCCTGGCCAGAAAATGGAAGATAGATATCAAGCTGAAAAGCTATGAAAAATAATTTACCATCCTTTTGAAAAAAGTTTAATTAAAAAAAAAATCCATCAAAAAATCCCACAGTCTTTTGACATTAGATTTATAAACTTAGTTTCGTTCTTATTAAGTATGATTAACTTACCTATGTTAATACTACTGTTCAAGCTAACTTCATTGCAGGAATACTCAATTATTTTAAAATATTATATAGACGAAGTTTTTGAGTTTCCTCTATATCTCACTCCATACTACTATATTGCAATACAATAATACAGTTACATTTAATTACAGTGTCTAACTTCACACAAGAGCAATCCAAAAATTTTAAAGAAACGTGTCCTATCTGCCTGCAATAAACACTCTACTGCTAGACAGCTAAATTGCTTGTCAAATATTCTCGTGAAGCTTTGATGGGCACTTCTATTTTATGCTAATCTTTTTTTCTTTTTACTTGCATTAGAAATGCCTTGGCAGAACATGAAACTACTTTAATGGTCCCTGTCTTTTGCTTCAAAAAACAGTCTGGCATAAAAATTAAGAGCTCGTATTTTCTGCAAGCGTTCTGAAAAGTTTTTTTGCTCCTTCACTTGGAAGAAAGACCTAAATGTATTGATTTAAAGTTATCTTTAAAAATATGTATGGAAGGCAGCCTTAGAAGTTTCTAAAAACCATTAGGGCTGAAATCTGCCTTCCTTCATTCTTTGATGGAAAGATTGTCAACAACATAGAAAATTATAATTTAGTCTTAATGTCCAAAGCTGTTAAGTCTAGAAATACAATACTTTTTCCCAGTGACCAGCAGCACTGTTCACTAGCCCAATACAGCCTTTTGTCAGAAAAACAAGAAAAAGCATCTTATGAATTCTCAAGAGCAGAAATTTAGGGTTCTGCCTTCTGCCTCCACCTCTATTAGTCAGATGATGGCTCAAAGTGATATTGAAAAGGGAACTATCAATATAAACCTGAAGCCTTTTCTAAAATTTGTAGTATTTTCAAACAATCTAGATAGATAGAGAACTTAGCTTTAATTACCTGAAATGTTTAAAGATTTGCATCTGAATGAGTATTAGCAGTCAGGGTAAATGGGCAAAATTAATATATGCTATAAAAAATTAAGGTATTATTTTCCTATATTTTAGTTGATTCATGATTAGTTATTGTCAAAAAAAAAAAAAAAAATCAATGTAGCTAATGAGGTATTCTTTAATAATTTTTATTATATCCTAAGAAAAGAATGTACTGTTCATAGGTAAATGAGTTTTCCGGTTAATTAATAAAGCCAGTCAGTCAATTAGCTTTGTAAAGGAAAAAAAAAATATGAATAAGAGATTTTATTTTTTAGACTGTCCTTTGTTCCTTAAAAAGTGGCTATTAATGTGCTATTGCCAAAAGGAAAAATATTCTACAAACACTAACTATGAAAAATTGCAAGTCAATTAAAATAGTAAAAGCAAATTTAAAAATGCATCCAGAGGAACACAAATGGAAAGTGTTTTAATATTTCTTGAAATTAATGATCTGTAAGATTTTTTGTGGAACGACATGCCAACATTGCCATAAACACTAAAAATACTAAATTTGTAATACTAAAACAGCTCAGAATTATCACTACACTATAACATATATTAATGTTTTCTTAATAATCTCAATGACAAGCAGAAAAGTAAAGGATTAACTGAAAAATGTGTTAGGAAGGAGTAGCTATCTTTCTAATGAACTGATAATTGAGCAGTAATATAAAAGTGTTACAATCTAGATCAGTTTTCAATTGATGTGTGATTATAATACCTCTGATAATAAGGGTTAATAGGATTTTTCTAAAGTATGTATGTCTCAAGTATGCAGCCACTTGCATGCCAGAGCAGTTTAGCAAGTGAATATGTTCCTTAGTAAATGTAATCGCAGCTTTGCATTTTTGTCCCTTTCTCTGCACGACAACTTTTGCACTGTTTCTGGAATCACTCAGAGGTACGAAAGCAGACTACTTGTCAGACTGCAGTAGAACATAACCCATCATCCTCTACAAACCATACTCAGATATAGCCTGGCTTTAGAAGCCTTAGAATACATTTTACTAGCAGGATGTGCAGGATGTGCAAAATTCATGTTCAGAAAAGCACTTAAACCTACCTTTCTTTTAAAATATACAAGTAATGCTATTTAGAAACAGAAGTTTATTGTGTACTGTACTCAGACTCAAAGAGATGCTACAATACCTTAGGGAAAAGAAACAAAAATACTTTGTACTTTGCAAGACCAAATAATCAGTATAGTTTTATAACTGGAATGTAGTTAAGCTTAATCTCTTCTTTTTGTGCCTATGTTATAACAACAATAGGAACTGAAAAAAAAAAAAGAACAAAAATAAAATGAGAATAGTTCTGAATGCCTTATCTAGCATAATACTTCAGCATGTCAAAGAACATCTGACATTCTTGTTCATGATCATATATTCTTAAATACTGATTTAATTTTAAGAAAAAAACACCTTGTGGCTTCAGAATGAACAATAATTGTTCATTCAAAAGCTTTTAATTAATTAATTAAATTAATATTCTGCTTATCATCGCTGCATAAGACCATTTCACAGATATTAACAAATTACTAAACTTTCTTAAGATCCAAACAAAGCTGGCATACTTCCACCTAACATTTACCTAACAGAAAGAGTGAGCCTGACACTGAATTAATACCTTGTGCATCAACATGACCTCTGTACATGCTGAATAAGTCAAGTGCATCTGGGAAACACCTGACTTTCTGTGACAAATCATGAGCCATAGCAACATACTGCACCTTCCACAGGCTTTATGCTTTGCAGCACTTCACCTGCTATTTTGCTTATGAGTAATATGTTCAATACATCCTGGATGTGTCCAATATACCATGCACTGTACAGCTATGCAGTTTATACAGAAATCTCACTACTTCCTTGAATACTTTTGAGTAGAGATTTCAAGCACAAAAGACGCCCTCTTGGGGAGAAACTAAATTCAGGTAACTTCAGGTGCAGTGTAATATATCAACACCCAACATGAATTCACCATGGACAAATTGTGCCTGACTATTCTAGTGGCCACTTATGACGGGACACACTCATGAGAGCATTTCTTAGATATCTGATCAAACACGTTACTCTTACCTAAGTGAAATCAAAGTATACATGTTCACTTAATGTGAATTTTATCAGGAATTATTCAGGCGAATTACTTCTTGTTTCATATAGTACTTAGTATGTTCTGTAATCTGAGTTATAACTACACCGCCTTAAATGGATGTAACATAACCAATCCAACTGTATTGAGAAAATTATTAGACTGCTTCTCCAATATTAACATATGCACACATAAATTATTTTTTATTTAATGACCAGCAAAATGAGAAGTTTATAAATCAAGTTTATTACACAGTGCTGTAGCCTTCAGCCAATGCACGCAAATTAAATTTTATGATAACCTGCTTGAGTAGTTAGCACATAATTAGGATCTTGAAGAATTAAGCTGGTGGTAATAACAATATACAAGAATTTGATCTAAATCTGAAATTTAGCAGAAGTCCGTGAAAGAGTTTGTGTGCAGTCTATCACCACTGGAAACCAGATTATAATAGTAAAACCAGACCAGGAACAAAAAATGAGTGAGCACTGGATAAACTAAACATTTTTGCTTTCTTATTTGTTCATGCAGTTTCTCATCAATTGCCATTTAAGTTTGAAACTATCTTCATGTCACAAAATAATACAACAGAACAATCAGCTCTACAAATATTAATATCCTAAACAATCTCACAGACTGCGAACTCACCTAGAGCTAAAGAGATAAAATAAGGAAATGCCTGTTATTACAGCTGTGATTGTTTTATGATTCAGCATTAAAATATTCAGTTAAATGACTAAAGATAGAAATACAGAAATGTTTGTCAGATGTCAGAAAAACTGAACATCTCTTGAATTCAATGTTTCCTTCTTTGTTTTCTTTTTATCTGAAGGCAATGATTTTGGAGATCTTACAAATAAGAGTAGTGTATTATAATTCTATGAAGGAGATGAAAAATTGACAATAAAGTAAAAATAAAAATTTTCATTTTAAAACACACATACACCTTGATCTTCAATATGCTGCCGTTATTCTTTGTTCTTAGGTTTACTCACAAATACAGTATTAAAACAAAACAAAACAAAAAAAAACCCTTAAAAATAACCTTGTTCTGGAATTTTTACTTTCCAGCTGCGGCACAATTGTGGGTCTCTGATTGACACATTGATTTATTCCCAGCAAGGGGTCTGTAATTAATGTGACCTTTTGATAAGGTGGGAGATATGGAGTGAGACAAGTGCTCTCATGAGAGCTATTAGCAACTTCTGAGCAATTGCTAATGTTAGAGAGTTACCTTTTTTAAATACAGTTTGGAAGATAATTGATAAACTATGATAATGAGTATGTATAAGGGAAAGAAAGAGAGCATAAAAGGGGTACAAGAATTGTTAATTACCCAAAAAGAGGCATGATTTCACCACTGAATAACTTGTGCATTTTGGGCTGTGGCCTCAGGAATACAATTAATAATTCCAATAAAATGTAAGAAAGAAATCATGGGTCTATATGGGCCAGAAAGAAAAAAAGTAAAAAACTTCATCTGTCTTAAGAAGCCTTAACTGTGCCTTTGCACAGCATAACAGGTGGTTTCATTTCTTCTTGTCAGATGGTATTTGTACCAAGGGACTTTTTTCATTTCCCTTCCCATCTGGTTCTGCATACAGTGATATAACATAATACCAAGATGACAAAGTTCTACTAATGTTATTTGAAGATTGGTTCTATAACAGAGTAACTAACCTGTTTTTCATAATCAATATCCAGTAACCTATTCATGACGAAATTAAAAACATCAGTTAAGATCATTTATGACAACCAAGGTGAGATTAAGCTGACCTATCAGTAAACAAAAACTGCATGAAAATCTCTGACTTCATATTCAAAAGGATTAGGCAGCAAGAAGAAACCTAAATAGTTAATGTATGCATATATAAACCTAAAACCAAAAGTTTTGTTTACAGTTATCTGAACTCATGAAAAACAGTAAGGTGGTTGGTGACAGCCAGCATGGCTTCACTAAGGGCAAATCCTGCCTGACCAATCTGGTGGCCTTCTATGATGGGGCTATGGAACCGAGGGACAGAGGTAGAGCATTGATGTCATCTACCTGGACCTGTGCAAAGCGTTCGACACTGTCCCCCATGACATCCTTGTCTCTAAATTGGAGAGACATCAATTTGATGGGTGGACCACTGGGTGGATAAAGTACTGGCTGGATGGCCGCACGCAAAGAGTTGTAGTCAATGGCTCGATGTCCAGCTGGAGACCAGTAGAGAGTGGTGTCCCTCACGGATTGGTGCTGGGACAGGTCTTGTTCAACATCTTTGTCGGTGACATGGACAGTGGGATTGAGTGCACCCTCAGCAAGTTTGTTGATAACACCAAGCTGTGTGGTTCAGTTGACATGCTGAAGGGAAGGAATGCCATCCAGAGCGACCTTGACATGCTTGTAAGGTGGGCTGATGCCAACTTTGTGAAGTTTAACCATGACAAGTGCAAGGTCCTTTTCATAGTTTAAGCCCAGGCCGTAAATTAGAACCACGCAGTCTACTTCCCCGCCCACCTTTCTTCCCTCTGCTCCTGGAGGGACAGCGAGGAGAATCAAAAGAATGCAACTCCCATGGGTTGAGATAGGAACAGTTTAATAACTAAGGTATAACACAAATCACTACTGTTACCACCAATAATAATAATGATAAAAGAAATAACAAGGGAAGAGAATACAACACCTCAATGACCGATACCTCGCCACCCACCCAGCAGAGCTCTAGCACTTCTGGGCAACTCCCAGTTACCTCCTGGGCATGACGTGCTGTAGTATGGAATACCTCTTTGGCCAGTTTGGGTCAGGTGTCCTGTCTCTGCTTCCTCCCGGCTTCCCCTCCTCCCTGGCAGAGTGTGAGACTCACAAAGTCCTTGGTCAGGCTAAATATTTGAGCAGTAACTAAAAACATCGGTGTTATCAGCTCTGTTCCCAGGCTGAAAGTCAAAACCACAGCACTGCACCAGCTACTAAGGAGAAAAAATGACTGCTACTGCTGAACCCAGGATAGTCCTACAGCTGGATTGGAGCATCCCAGGCACACCGACAGGTTGGGCAGAGAAGAGATTCAGAGCAGCTCTGTGGAGAAGGACTTGAGGGTGCTGGTCGATGAGAAAATGAATATGAGCTGGCAGTGTGCGCTTGCAGCCCAGAAAGCCAACTGTATCCTGGGCTGCATCAAAAGCAGCATGACCAGCAGGCCGAAGGAGGTGATCCTGCCCCTCTACCCTGCTCTTGTGAGACCTCACTTGGAGTATTGTGTGCAGTTCTGGTGTCCTCAACATAGAAATACATAGAACTGTTGGAACAAGTCCAGACGAGGGCCACAAGGATGATCAGGAGGATGGAGTACCTCCCGTATGAAGATAGGCTGAGAAAGTTGGGTCTGTTCAGCCTGGAGAAGAGAAGGCTGCGTGAAGGCCTCATAGCAACCTTCCAGTATCTGAAGGGGGTGTGTAACGATGCTGAGGAGGGACTCTTCATTAGTGTCTGTAGTGACAGGACAAGGGGTAATGGGTTAAAACCTAAACAGGGGAAGTTTAGATTGGATATAAGGAGGAAGATCTTTACTGTAAGTGTGGTGAGGCACCAGAATGGGTTGCCCAAGGAAGCTGTGAATGCTCCATCCCTGACGGTTTTCAGGGCTGGATTAGAAAGACCCTGGATGACATGGTTAAGTGTGAGGTGTCTCTGCCCATGGCAGGGGGTTGGAACTAGATGATCTTAATGTCCTTTCCAACCCTAACTATTCTATGATTCTGTAACTATATATCTATAATGTGAATTACCCCATTATAGATATAAATAGCAGTTTCTGCAGAACACAAAATGCAGAAAAGTCTGTAAAAACATACAAGAAATGCAAACAAGTAGAGAAAAATGTAGAGAGATTGCTTCTGGATTTAATTGACACAGTATGCTATGACTATGGCTTGGATAAATATGATCATTTAAAAAGAAAACTGAAAACCTCCACTCTCCAGTCTATATAGATTTTTGAATATTCAGGTTGCCTGTGCACTTATTCTTTCTTAGTTACAAGCTACAATCTAGATCCCAAAGCACATAATTTGACAAAGCTTGTCTTTTGGTTAAGCACTTCATCACAAAATTTTGTGGACTGAAGAAAGAGCAGAATTTTTCAGCATTTTTCCAAGACTGACTTTGACAGATAGCAGTGGGTAACCAGTAGCAAGTGGCAGTAGATTATGCACCAGAAACTTACCTTGGGAAAGATTCTTTTGAGCAGTGAGTCTTTATGAAGTTGCATGCAAAACTAGCCAAACCACGACACAGTGAGGGACATGTAATGGTAGATAATATTTATACTGGTAGACAGAAGAAAGTATGCAATAATTTTAGTACCTGTGAAGAAAAATTGCTGCTGAGGAATGAATAGCTTTTTTAAACTCTGAATTTCTCAAATAATTTAAAACAATAATAACCTCTGTCATATCAGAATCTCTGATTAAAACTTCCGTTTCGAAATTTTTTGGCAGACTGCACTATATTTATGTCATTTTAGAAAATTAAAATTAAAGCCATTCTCATAATTTAAAAGTAGCTGTACAAAAGCCACTAGTATTTCTCTGTAAAGCAACATTTTACTTTTCAGTATTTTAGCAGCTGTTTTAGACCCTATGCATTTTTTTGTGCCTACATATACACATATGCATGCACTCTTTAATGCTTTTTTTGGTTTTACCTAAATGTGTTTTAACAGCATGACTCTCATGAGTGAAATAAGGACAGAGATGATGAATGGGAAAAGAGACAAACATAACCATTGTGCAATTACTGATTTATAAAATTCTCAAACCAAGCCTTTCACATATTTTTAACAACACATATAATACTGTCTTTGTTTCCCACTATGCAACTCTATTTTACACTGCAATATATTAAATTAATTTTTTCCAAGTCAGGTCTTTTTTCCTGTGATGGTAATTGGTAAGAGGTCACCCTGTCTCTTGACTGAGGATCTTTTTTATTTTATTTTTCCCTCGGTGCTGTTGTGGGGCATGAAAAGGCAGCTGGGTGGGCTTCTGGCAGCCAGCTACGGTAAACCAACCACAAGCATTAACTAAAAACTGCATAAAAAAATGTCCCTAAACATGTATGAATAGATGTTTAAATATCAGCATTTTTAGATGCTTTGCTCACTTTTCTTAACTTGGATACCAGATTACCGTATTTGCTCCCTTGCAGAACATTTCTTTGGCACACATTGCACTAATACAAACATCCTTCTTGGCCTTTCTTTTCCTTTATTTTTCACTAGAATGAGCATTATGCAAGTAACTCTTCCTTCTACCAAGACATCCTTAAGTTCTGCCCCCCACTATGCAAGAGTGTTAAGAAATAGGGTATAGTGAATGTCTCTGCTCATTTCAGCAGGCTGATGCAATGTGCATAACATGCAGCTGGAGCCACAACTGGTGACCAGTTAGCATGAATGTCATTGATGTATGTGCACCAGCTAAAAGTCATCACTCATGAATATTGCAAAGAGTCCAAACCAGCAAAATAGAAATAAATGCACAACAGCAATAAAAAAACTGCTTATAATCACCATTGGCTACTTGTGTGAAAAAGCAAATCAAAGAGAAGTTTGAATAGAAACCACTGTGTGCAACCAAGTTTCAGCTGTTTGGAATCACATGTACATGCTCTGTGTTAACAAAAGGGTTTTGTTTGTTGGCTTGGTTTTTTCGTTCTTTAACACATTACTTTGCTTTTAAGATGAGCTTTTGCAGGGAATAAAATGTGCATCACTTGATACTTATCATTCTGCATTAAATATATGTATGTGTTAAATACATACATGCAAGTGCTTTTCTGTCAGCCTACAAGATGAAATAAAATTGCCTGCATAAGGTCTACTAAAGTGTTGTAGCAAAAAAAAAAAAAAAAAAAAAAAAAGGAAGGGGAGGGAGGTGCAAAGATGGTAAAACAAAGCTTTAGAAGAAATAATCTGTGTCACTGGTGCGCTGGTGCTCATTAGTACTGCTGAGAACTGCCATGCCAGCACAGCCATTTTGCTGTTGGCATTCAGATGCTGCTGCACTGTGCCATGCTGATGCTTCAGCCTACTTGGAATTAGCTAGGGATTGTTTGTGCTGTGCTCTGATGCACAGCATAGAAATACCCTCAGGGTTCAATGCTGCTTATTCACATTTCCAAATAAGTGCTAACCCACTAATAACAACTCTTGCAATTGTTACAGAGCAAGCAGTACACATCCATTCTGCATGTGTTTCCTCACAATTTACCCCATGGCATTCTTAACTGTATCAAAATCTAGTCAAAACAGAATAACAGAACATATTGGAAAAGAAGGAAAGCTAAAGGGTAGAAAGATTTTGGTTTAACTTTTTTTTTCTCCTTAGTTCTTTCTTTCTTCTGCCTTAACTGTTTACTTGCAAAACTACATTGCATTATATTCAAGCAAGGATTTTTCCTAATAAAAATATCCCACTTAATAGTGAGCAAAATGGAAATACATTACAAAAAAAAAAAAAAAAAAAAAAAAAAACCAAACAAAACCAAACCAGTTGGTTTCTTTCAAAAGAAACCAACCCCTGACCCTTAACCCAGTTCATGCTTCTAGAATCCACAGCGATTATATTATTGTACTAACACCATTGTCACTAGTAGTAGCAAGAATATTGCTCTATTTAAAGATCACCAGCCATGTATGAGAATAAGAGTCCTAAGGGATTCATGATTTTAGTTCCTAATCTTTAACACAAAAGGCACTCTTTCTAGCAAAGGGATACTCATCCTTTTCAAAGCATAACAAGAGAAAAAAAAAAAACAAAACAAACCAAAAAACTTAAAATATTCAGTATTCAGCCACAAACATTAAGCAATAAAACTTTTATGGAAAAGACCAAAGATTTCTGTCATGGGTGGTGTGATCCAAATGCAAGGAAATTGGGATGTGGGAAGAGAGATCAACAGAGACCTCTTCCTCCTCCCACCCAAGAATATCAACATCTCCCTAAAAGGTATACACTTACCCTGCACAGCAGCAGTTTCAGGCTGTAAGACTGAGAGAAAAGCATGCAGAGTCAAGAGGAAACAGAAAAATGCCATTTGATAATTACTTGTCGCTTACAGAACACATTCATATACTAAAGGAATGAGGAATGCATTAGACCCCTAGAATTGCATGAGACATCACTGAAAGCCTCTTACATGTCTTTGTCCATTCTTAATGAGTAACACATCCGTTCCTGTGTCTGAGAAGCCAACAGCAGCCTGGGTTTTTTTGATTTTATTATTGCAAGCCCAGAAAGGGCAATAAAGGAGGAAAGATCATAGAAGAAAGTCACAGGTTTTAAAAGTTTAAGATGGCAGAAAAAAAGATTTGACAGAATATGATCAGGAAGGGGGAAAATGGAGAAAAAAAAAATGTATAAAATTTGGTCTACTTACAGTTAAGGCCAATAGCTCTGTTACGATCACCTGAGTAGCCTGTCCCAGGTCTGTGAAACACTCTGAACAGAGCTTCAGAGACTAGAGCATCAGGAAATTTCCTGAGAAGGATTGTTACCTCACAGCACATAAAGACCCCTAGAAGAAAAAATGTAGGATTTGAAAGGAGAAGATAGAAAGGGGGAGGATGTTTTAATCTTTCGCTTTGTAGGCAGGGAACATTCAAAGCCTTCTGACATACCTACAGGCATGAGCTTTTCATTCCAGCATCAAGAGGAAAATCTTAAACTGTTACTCATTTGCAGGAAAACCTACCCAGGGCTCATATTGAAGTTTTTTCAAAGTATCTCACTCCAACAGACTTCACATTTCAGACATTAAAGCTCTGCCTTTTCTCCCCACCTTGCAATCAGGTATTTGAAAAGGCTGTCACCGCTTAGGCATATTGCTCTCCTCCCACCCTTTACCACTTGCTCAAATTCTCAAAAACACTCTGACTCCATTTATTCCAATGAACTTCCTGAGAAACAAGTGCTATGATGCCAGGTTGAGCCTGGCATCTTGAACAGGGAGATGTATTGTGTCTTTCAAAGAAGGATGACTCCTCCCAGATCTGATCACCTCATGGATTGTAACAGAAGGTGCAAAGTCCAAAGTTAAAGTGGTAAATAATACAAAATTTACTCTAGAACACAGTCAGTCCCAAGCAAACTCCACTTTCTGTGAACCTCCTTAGACACTTTCCTGACAAGCCTAGAAAGATACTATAACATATTCTCCTTTGTATTGAAGATAACCAGCTTCTCTTTCTACTAATAAGGACTGGGGCTAGAAAGGGGATTAGCTACTGGGAAATGGAGCACATACATAGGCAGGAAGGCATTCCACTACACAGTCTCTCCAGCAGTCTCTAGTGATACTTAGACAAGCATTGAGGAAGTATGCTGTATTCAGGAGGCAGGTTTAGTAGGTCAGGCTTAATAATGTGGCACATAATTAGGAATAGTTCAGGTTATATTAGAGTATTCCTCTTCATCTGCTTCTTATGACCCTCTAATTACATTCTCGCTTGAATGATTTTTTAAAAAAAAATTCTATATTCTGTTGCATTCCTGTGTAATACAGTGTTCTGACTCATTAACAAGTACGGTGTTAGCTCTTGGCACAGGACAACTCAACTCTTCTAGCTTCTAAAAACAGAGCTCAGGGAAGAACATATAGCAACCTTCCAGTGCCCAAAGGGGGCTATAAGAAATCTGGAGAAGGACTTTTTACAAGGGCATAAATTGACTGGACAAAGGGTAATGGCTTTAAATTGAAAGAGGGTAGATTGAGACTACGTATAAAGAAGAAGTTCTTTACTGTGAGGGTGGTGAGACACTGTATCAGGTTGCCCAGAGAGGTGGTGGATGCCCCTCCCCAGAAACATTGGACAGGGCTCTCGGCAACCTGCAATTGAAGATGTTCCTGCTGATTGCAGGAAGTTTGGACTAGACTAAAGGTCTCTTCCAACCCAAACTGGTTTATGATTTTAGTTGATTTGCAGAGTTAGAGTTCATCGCTGTGACCCTTCCCACTTTTTACCAGCACACCCTCAGCCTGAAACCTAGTGTGCCCAGAGATGCTCAGCTGCTCTCAAAGAACTGGACAGTCTCTTCCTCCTACCAGGGTTTCACCTGATCCAGTAGACTCCTTTTTAAAGGAATAGCAGCTCTCTAGCTGGTAACTAACAGCCAGGTAAAAATCATCACTGAACAATATATGAAATATTACAGATATTGTTCATATCAGAGATTAATTCACTTCAGGGTCCCAAAGGATATTGCCCAAGAAGCTTTAGTGACAGATTATCAAAAGAGAGAAGGAGAAAGAAGTGTTAAGTGTCTAATTGTAAAAGGGGTAAGAAATAATCTGACACCCCACCTTATTCCCAGAGGTTGATGATGACTGTACAAGCATAGGACAGATGAATAACAGCATTGTACTAAAAACAGCTGGTCCCTCTGAGAACTGAGTGCTTAGATATTGCCTCATAGTGGTGATTTCCATTTCTAATCAGCCAATGATTTTGGACCTCATTATCCATTCATTGCATTTTTGAATATGTGATTTTTTACCTTTACCTGCGCTCTCACTCTGGAAAAACCCTTCCATAAAGTCAATTCTCAGCCCTCCTTCAAAAATCTCCATGAAAACTTTTCTTCATATAAAGCTTTAAAGAAACTTAGCAATGGCTAAACAAGTGGCAGCTGTGGCTCCAGATGATCATATGGACAATATATCCTATTTTTATTTCCTTGTGTTTGTCTGTGTCTTATTTTCAAAGGCCACAAGTTCTCTTGGCAAGGATAATCTGTTAAATAGTTTGCACACTGTTTAGCACTCTGGACTCTTTTTCAGGCTAGAAAAGCTAGGCAGCTTTGCAATGCAAACAAGTAATAACCACTATCACAGTACCAAGCACAGTATCACAGTACATCAAGACTCTAGCCTCAGTTACACCTACTTAGGATGCAGAAGGTGAATGAAATCATCCGCATGTCAACTACCACGTTATCATCTCACCCTCTGTAAATGCTGCTAGAGGTAATAATTAAACCTCTGTAGAAATGCATAGTGAAAAAATAATCTTAATAATTTTTTAGTTTTAAAAATTTAACTAGTCCTAAACTCCCTAGTGGCTGGCATACTATAATTAACAAAAGGAGCATTTCTTCTCCCCTCCCATACATCTGACTGTGCTCCTTCTTCAATTAAATATCCAATAAACACATCTAATAAGATTCTTTTCTCCTACTTAGAAATTATTATGTCTAGTAAGATTTACCTTACTGAAAATACTAAGCCGCTAACAGCTGGAAATACCTATTTACCAATCTGATAAGTCTTATAATTTTTGAAACAGATTTCAATTGGTACTGTTTGAAAAGCTTATTGTCAGATGAGGATCTGGCTGCTATTGTTTTATTCTGGTTTTCTTCTGTAGTATAAAAACCTGAATAAAATTATGAGCAGGGGTTAGAATAGTGCAGTCTCAGTATTGAGCCCTGCTGATGTAAATGGAGGTTTCTTGGTTTAACTTAAATGGAAAAGTGAAACTGGCTCTTACCCTTTTAAACTCTGTAGTAAATTTGGGGACACAGCAATCCCAAGCAATAAAGATTATCAAAAGGAATGCAAATGAAAACAATATCACATCATTAGATCTTTAAGTATTAAGTTAAAGTAATTAGTCTTCAACTCATAGTAACTATAATATCACCACACAGCTCTGCTACAATGGTTTAATTAAACCAAATGCCCACTAGACTTGAAGTTTTAATAAAGAAGAAAAAAGATCAAGACCACAAAGCTTGAAGACTCTGAGAAAATAATAAAATACAGGTGGACAGTGGTTCAAGCCAAAAAAGTGTGCAGAAAAAATAAATGAATGATTTTCTGCCTCAGCAACATACAAATCATGGAAGAGAAGCTATGTCTGAAAAGTGACCTGGCCTTGCTTCCAGATTCCACAGAAGGGGTTTCAGCATACTTTTTATCACAGGAAAAATTTTTACTTAAAACAAAGCAAACCAAACCCCCAGTAACAGAAAGAGAAGTAAAAGAAGGAAATTAGGATCCTTGTTTCACTTATTTCCTCACTCTTTGTGGTGCACTGTATTGCAAACACTTTTCAGTTTTGTAAACACCATAATTGGTGTTTACTGAAGAGATAAAAACAATCTTTAAAATAAACATTTCATTTCAAGCTAACCATGGTAAAGAATAACTTGAGACTTCTTAGACTGTAAGACAGTAAAAAAGCAGGCACTTTGGAAGTGGCACAAGTTGAAGCTGGGAAGGTGGCTGTAAGTACACTGATCAAAAGAGGTGCAGCAGCTACGGGGCACAGGCTATTATCTTTTACAGTCTGTTTTGTTTGTTTGTTCTTTTAATAGCAAATGGGTAAAAAATCCCACTCATAAGCTCCCATACGTTCAGCCAGAGCACAGAAATATGTTGCATATAGATCTATTTCTGAAAATCTCTACCAAATTTTTACACCTTATCCATCTGTTATGAGAACTTGCAGATACCTACAGTGATACTTCAGACACAGTCATACAGAACTGTTATCTACAAGCATATAAATGCCAAAAACTCTAAATGTGACCTGAAAATGGTCAAGTTTCTTTTTATCACTACCATCAAGAATTTGCAGCTTATACTTGTACAGTTTGTGGAAACTTGTCCTCTGAAATCTGAAAAATTCTACTCAAAAAAATCAAATATTTAATTTAATATAAAATTATCTATTTCAATATGCTAAAAATGTTAACAAATAGAACAAAAACATATCCAATCAACATTCTACTTATTTGTAATACTATACTCTTGTACAATTATGTATTCTTTATACAAATCAGTGGTACAATGTAATTTCTTGCATTACCAAACTACATATGTCCGTCTTCCTTAATATTTTATTTAAACATTATTTTCAGTACAGTGTTTTAAATGGATTTAGATTTTTTTATTTGTTTTTCTTTTTTTTGGGGGGGAGGCATTTTATTTCATTTGTATCTCAGCATTATTTCTTTAGAAAGCTATATTATACGGCCTGACAGATTCTGTAACTCTATCTTCATGGAATTACAACAAAATGCCTAAGTTTCTCTGGAGGTGCAAATATCTATTCAGGTATAGATTAGCTGTATTTATATAAGACAATTATATCAATTTTACCTTCTGTTGGCTTGTAAGAGAAAAAGTACAAAGGTAGAGATGAAAAGGTTGTATACATTTTGAAAGAACTACTGGAGGGAGAATGACAGAAAAAAATAACTCATTACTCATACTTAAAGTATGCATTCATCTGTTGTACCATTTAAAATTTTACATACAGTAATTTTTTTTCATACAGGATACACTTCTACTCCTGTCAGTTAGACATGAACCCAGCTAGAAAAGCTTATGCTCACTATACACCAATTTAATGAATGCGTTTTTCTTGTTTGCAAGCAAATTTTAAAAGCATATTGTCCAGCCCACAAATGGGATGGTCTCAATGGTGAGATATTCCTCTTGGAAAAATTGATGTATGCTTTTGTTGCCTCAAGACTATGCATGATAATTCCTTAAGATTTCAGCTAATGACATTCACAACTTTGTGCTATGTCATGAAAAGTAACTTTTGTGCAAAAATGAGAGATGAAAATGCTCACTTAGAGTTTAATTCTTCCCTTTTCTAGATCACTTTAGTCCTCGTCTCCCTAAATAGTTCTTTTAGAAAGGAAGAGTTTGAAGAAAGGCACATATCAATATCAGTTATACAGAAAACACATTCAAATCAGACTTTTCATAGCACTCAGTAGAACAGTACTCATTACTATAAATTGCTTTCCATGCAGCAGTTGAAAAACTATTTCAATAGTTGTCTCCCCAGACCAACAAAAATTCTATCTATGCTGATACAGTAAAATTTCCTCCTGTTTTTCTTTTCATGAAATTTAAATTAAAAAGGAACACTTTTCATTTCTTATCCAGAACTTTAAATAACGGGGGTAAGCAGCTAGGCACAATTCATTATGTTTAACTGGTAAGAGAAGTCAGCACTGTGTGTAGACTACAGTTCCGCATGCTGATGAATACTTAATCAAAAGAATTATCACTTAGCAAGATGGCGAGGGCAATATATCAATTATCAAAAATATCTGTATTCTAATCTGGTGCTTTGCATTATTTAACATTTTCTGACACAAAATATATCTTAACTCCCTTTTTTATTCTGTGGCCATTAATACCCTGATATAGAATACAAATGCCAGTGACATAGCAAAACATTGCGGAGGTTAAGATTTAAATGAAAAATGTTTCATTTAGCTGAAAAATGAACCTTTCTGACTTGCTGAATAGTAAGACTGAAAATAAGATCCACAGTTCCATTTCATGTACAAATTTTTTTTTAAATTTTTTTTCCCAATTGTTTCAGAGGAAGCTCTGATGAGATAAAAGAAGAAAGGTAAAGAAAAAATGCATAAATGTTGGTTTCAATTTTATTGAAGCATATTAGAATATCTCTAGGTCAAGCATTACTTGCATTAGCACTACTTTTGCTGAAAGTAACTTTGCATGTATAATGAATATTTCAGGCCTCTTTTTGTCTTCTTTTCTGAATCTTATTTGGATGCTAAACGAAGGAATTTATTCTTGTGTCCTGGTTAACATCTGGAGAATTACTATAAAGCTGCAATTACATTAACTAAGCAAAAATCTTATACATATCCATGACTGTCACTTATTCCAATTTTGAAATGTCTGATATGACACTTTTTTCATAGTGAAATGGAAATATAAATTCTTTTTTAGCTCGTAAGAGCTTTGTGCTCTATAGCTCAAAATCCAGCAATGAGATGCAGATTGTCCATCCCAAAATTCTGCAGAAATTTCCCTATAACATCTTTGAATGTCGATGACCTTTTGCATTTGTACATTAGAGTTCTGTTTGAGTTTGCTTGTTAAAATGGTGCATAGGTTCTCTACACCTGCATATGAGGATTCCTCCTCTATCTTGTCCCCTTAAATTAAAAAAAAAAAAAAAGTATATAAAAAAAATCTCATCAGATATCTGCAGACTCAGCCTTTGAGATGCCACCAACTGAGACAGCTGGACATTACATGTACAGACATAAACTGGAGTATCAAAAAAGTGTCATATCAGACATTTCAAAATTAGAATAAGTGACAGTCATGGATATGTAGAAGATTTTTGCTTAGTTAATATAATTGCAGCTTTATAGGTATTGCACTTATATAGGAATATCCATTACTGTCAAATATGATGAGTCGGTGCAAATGCCACTAGTTTTAATGTTGCTAAAATTTCCTCTCTTTCAGTTTACTCTTTATCATTTTGTGTCCAGGGACAAATCACAATAGGAAATATACTCTACAAACATGCACTGCAAGCTGTAAAATTTAGGTTCATTGGAGGCTAGACTAACACTAAATAGCTTTCTGTAAGAGTATATCACCAAACTGCACCATGTCATCTCTGAAAGTAGCCTGTGTAATAGAGGGCTTAATTAAAAAGCTAGTTTAGTATATATATGTGAATGAGGTAAATTCTACCAGACATCAGAAAACTTTTGTGTTTTGGCACTAGATGTAAAAATCTGATGCTGAAATCCTGCCTTTTTCAAATTTGATTTCTAGTCTGGCCTAAGGCATTACTTTGAAGCTATGCAAAATTTTTACAGTACTGTAAACGTGCAGTGGAAACAGTTGCTTTAGACTCCCAAATACTGCAAAAGCCTTATACTGAACTCTGTCTACAGGCCTCCACTGCTGCATTCCCTTCCTTATGTGAGACTGAGAGCCATGTGAATGACCCTGAGAAGTAATGTTGCATATTTTACAGACTAAAAAAGACAACTAGCTTCAATATGTTAAGTCTTGCACCTGTTTGTCAGAGCTTCTAGAGCTTCGCTGGTCACTTGATAAGCACCTTCACTACCAGCGCTATAGAGAAGCTGCTGAACATAAGTTTCTATGTCAAATATGACCATACATTGCAAGATCACTTTAAATGCAGTATATCACAAAAGGCATCTCATAGAGATACTTCTGAAAAGATTTGCTCAGGAAGGCTATGCTGGTATGTCCTATAAATGCAGGCTTCAAAGTAGAGTCTAAGTGGAAATTAGGTTTATCCTTTTCCATTTTAGCAATCATTATTCCTTGCACTAAATCTCTACTTAGGTAACATGTACTTTATCACAATGCAATATGCATAAAACATCAGTGAAAAATTCTGCTTTATTTGTTTTCAAGCAGTTTCTGTTTAATCAGGATAACATCACTATTTTAGACAGAATTTAGATGTACAGACTACTGACTGCCACTTTGGAAGTATAATTATGTGGCTTCAGCAGAATAAAATCTTGCACCATTTCCCCAAGAATCAGCCAATCTCCTTCCATGTTCTAATTTTGTTCCCTTCCCCATGACATGAAAGTCTATTACAAATAATTCCATATGCTCTGAATAATGCAGTTTTATACTTTTCAAGCATATGGAAGTATATATCAAAAGGTTAGCAAAACCATATTATGTTCTTAAACACCTTTAGGGGAACACAGTGCTTTTATGTAAATCCCATACAGAAAGTACATGTGAAATGACATCCTGACCTAACAAAAAATCACAAGCAAAAAACCCTTCCAAAGTTCTGCTGCATTGCTCTGTGAAGGACTGGAATCCTTTTGCACAAACAGTACATTGAAGTTGCATAATTTTTAATAAAGTAATAAAGGCAAATAGTACATCAATAAAATATTTATAGCAAGATGTGAAAGATAGGTTTATAAATACATATAAATATTTATGTACTTGTAGCTAACTAGAAAGACAGTTGCCAAAGAAATTACTAGGGAAATAGAATTTTTTTTTTTTTTTTTTTTTATATTTAGCATACACAAAAGGAATAAGAAGAAAAGCAGTACTTCTAGAAACCATTCTGTTGAACTAGTATCATTATTATGTTTGTAGTTGCACTGAAGTACAAAAACCTGAGTTTTCACAGTGAAGCAGTAGCTTTCAATTTTTACATTTGTCACACAGAGAATTCACACCTTCTGTAAAGAACTTGTGTATTTTATTATTGTTACACTACACAGTAGACAATGAAGTTACTTCGATAATTTTGTTATACATCTTAACGTTGGCACTGTGGAAGAGTTTATTCAATCTAGCAACTCAGCTTCCCTGGGACATGCTTTCTTATGTAGTTAAGTTTCTTTCCAAAAAATATATAGATGAAGCCCTAAATGATATGGTTTAGTGGTGGTCTTGGCAGTCCTGGGTTAATGATTGGACTTGATGATCTTAAAGGTCTATGCCAACCTGGTTGATCCTATGATTTTATGATTCTGCTCTAATAAATCTCTTTAAAAAAAAAGTGAGCTTACTGAGGACAGCTCGCTCTATGCACCATCTTTAAATGCTTATTTTTAATGGAAGATTTCTAGATAACAAAGATGGGTCTGAACATAACTCAAATATGTGATTATTTATAGCGCTATATAAATTCTTGTCAATAACAACTGGGGAATAAAGTGAAGACAAATCAGTAAGATTAATTTCAAAGTGTTATTTTCATTAGAATTTACACTGCCCTTTACACACCCACCACGTTCAATCATTCATACATATTTCTCTTTATTTTCTGCCACTACTTTCCTCATTTTCAGGCCCTCCACAGAAAACAATCTCAGTAAGATGACTTTCTATATCAGTTCCAGCCCTTTACTATCAGAGGCAAACCCCATTAAGTAGTTTCATCCATAGTCAGCTATTCCAGTTGCTAGTGGTAAAGGCTGGCTTCAAATGTGTAAAATCAAATGCTATTCCAACTCTTCTACACAGCATTTCAAATATAAACTTTGAAATGATTTCCACCCCACTTCTAACAGACATCTTGAGTTCAGCATCTCCTGAAGCTTGAAAAATATGGATGTAGAATACTGACACTGTTGATGTAATTTTCTAGTTAATACTGTAGTACTGGAAATACATTCATAGTAAATTAAGGTGGAAAAAAAAAAAAAAAAAAGAAGCTTTCTCCTATCAGTTCTTCACTGGAAATGGCAGTATACAGTTCAGCTTAAACTTGCCTGGTCTGCCAGGATCCTGAGGTGAATTTTCTCTTCAGTATGCTCTACACTAGAGCTGAGCTCTCACTTTTTAAGAGATCCCGTCAAGAAACTACTGATGTGTTTTCTCCATTCCTTACTTCAGCTGTTTGCACCACCCCAATCTGGCACACAAAAAGAATGGCACAAACTCTTCTGATTATGCTTTTGGGTAACTTATGCATGTTGCCTTAAAAAGAAGATGAATTAGATTTGCAATAACTCATCAGCTTTGAAGAGGAATACTTACATAATCCTTCTGGCAATGAAGCTGTGTCAGGAGCTGGAAATGCACAACTGTTCACACTCCTGATCAGTGTATTGTCATTTTTTGAGAAGTTCTATGTTGTAAATTCCAGAAGAAGGTTCTCTGCTGTCTAAAAGCACCAGGAAGCTTCCCCTATCCATGAAGTACGGGTTCTAGTATTTAAAGTTAATGAATATTTTCTTCTTAGATTCTGATTATAGTTCTTAATCTTCACATTTTATTAACATATATTTGAGGTGGTTGTGACTTTGTTTCATTTTTTTGGTGAATGTACATACTTAGATGTGTGGTAAAAACCCTATTTCTTACTGCAATCACAAATTATTATATATTAGTGAATGATGTTGGCATTAAAATATGATTTTTTAATAATAATGTCATGAAAGCAGTCAATTTTGATCTTGTTCCAGAGCATTTCACAAGCAACCTCAAATTAGTTTCACTGCTAAACATAAAACAGACTGGTAACAATTAACTATTATTATTAATTTTAAAAAACAGGTTTATGTTTTTAAACAGTACACTTTTTGAAGAGCTACAAAAATAATCAGCTCCAGCTGGAGTAATTTACTTTACTTTAGACTTGAGTTTATGTGGCAGGTTTTGTTTGTTTGGGTGGGGTTGGTTTGTTTTGGGTGGACCTTGTTTGGTTGGTTGGGTTTTGTTGTTTTCTGGTAGTGGTGGTGAGTACTGGTGTGTATTTTGTTTCCTGTTTCCTCAATTGTAATTTCTAAATTCCCCTAGGTTGAAAAGGGGAAAATGAATAATTTCAGCATGTAAATATATCTGAAATCAGTATTTACGTAATTAGAAACAACAAATACAATGAGATTATACAGTACATGTATTTTAGATTTCCTCTGAGTCAGGATCAGTTTCTTTATGTTTTTCAAGTTTTCCTTTCAGTTATTTTCAGTTTGTCATTATAATAAAATGTTTCTTACGGAAGTGCATTAACTGTATGAAATGGAAACGTAAAAAAAACCTAGGGGCACAATTCTCTTTTTAATAAGTATGACTGCATTGCCAGTATGTTGCAGAACATTTTTGCAGCCAGCAATAATTCAATTTTGATTAATCATGTCCTGGATAAGAACTTAAGCTAGCTGTTTCACTCTAACCTTTGGAGGCAAGCAGGCCTTTTCAATGACAGTTCCTACCCTGGAGAAGTATATGTATTTAGCATTTCTCTCTCCATTTTCTCTCTCCATTTCTAATTCAAATCCATCTGTTGCTTGCAGAATACTGAACTGTTGCACTGTAGAGATCTTGATGAACCTCAGCCTAAAAAAACGCTATCCATACAGTTGGAATGCATTTTTATTAGCTGAGCTCTTTCACATTCCCAGCAGCTTTCTCAGCCCCAGGTGTAGTAACATTAGAAATACAGAATCCTTGTGAATTCCCTGGCTGAAAGAGTGAGGTACATGCAGATGATGAGAAATCTTCTATGGATACCCTTATGGATTTTTTCAATTAAAACCAATACCATGAGACTCTTCCTAAGGTCTGTGAGGAGAAGCGAATTCTATTTGGGATAAGCAAGAAAGTGCTTTAGGTTTAAAAACTTTAATTTGTTCAATACATAGTAGATTAACATCTTTCCTGCAGTACAACTTTTTTCTTAAGTGGACTGCAGAAAAAGCAACACCTGCTCTGTAACTGCAGATCAGGTGACACTGTTCAGATAGTGGGGAAACTTCGGTAAGTCCTAGTTCATATGAAACTTTTTGTTTCAAGATGAAAAAAAAATGTAAGCTAGCACTGCAACCTCCTTGCCAGACACTAATTTGTAAGAAAAAAAGAAACTAAACATTTCACTCCATAGATTTAATTTTGCAAAGAACCCCAAAAAGTGCCTTTTAAAATCATTTGGTATGGCTCAGACTCCAGAGAATGAGAGACATATTGAGGTTTACACAGTTCATCAGTGAATGGCCTCTATTACACCTAAGATCAGGAAATTTATTTCAGCTTGGTTGAAGTACAGTTAGAACACCACAAAAAATTTGAGCCATACCAAAGTAAACTTCAACACCCTTGTTAAGAAGATGAACATTATCTCTTTCTTAGATGAGGAAATGAGACCCAAAGCATTTTAAGATGACATTGTCAATGTCATCTGCAGCTGAGGACAACACTTTGTTACCACATTTTTCCTCTTTAAGGAACCAAATTATTGACTTGTAGTGAAATTGTAAGAGAACTTTATATAGAGTTCTGCAGCATTATCATTTTTAGGTGGTCAGTACAACTACACTGCATAGTAAAATCTTAGTGATAGGATCTCAGCTGCTTTCACCACTACTGTTTTTCCATCTCTTTCACTGAACAGAACAAAACTGGTTCTGTTCGTCTCTGTTTCTACTATGTCTGTTCATGTTCTCCCACCCAGACAGATAAACACAAGCCTCTTATGTTGGTTACGCTGTCCTATCTTGTTCTGACAGACATCCATGCGTAAACTGCAAAGTCTCCTTCTCCTAGTTCTTGGCCTGAAAGTTGCATTAGGAAAGATAAGAAATGAAATGTAGAAATGAAGAGTAGGCTGAGAGTGGATGAGAACATATATAGCACATGCATCTGTTCCTGGCAAGAGAGGAATATGGCATTTCCCTCAGCTTCCAGAAACTCTGCTTATCTGTTTACACAACAATTTGTTGGGAGGCTTAGGCCTTTCCAACAGGCCTGCACCCAAATCCCCACAAAGAGAAGACGGGATGGGTTTTTTAAACTTCTGAATGAGGAAAAAGACAAGTGTGAATTTGCCTCATGATATCACATGGAATAAAATAAGAAAATACATGCTCATATTGCAGATAGTATGAAAGGGAGATCAATTAATAGCCCAATGTGGACTACTATAATCTATTCATACTGAAATAATGTCATGAAGTCTGATGTCTTGAGATGTTCACCAAGTGCCTTGCATCTTTCTGTATTGACACTATGAGCTAATCCTCCTTCTATGCAGGAGGAAAGCTACTCTTCCAACGGAAATAATGCTGACTTCATGGATATAGTCATACGTAATTTATATCATTTTCTCAGGTAAATGTACAGGCTGGAAGAACTGTAACTTGTCTTACCAGAAGAAGTGTTCTTTTTTTATCATACAAGTCATCAACTCTGCATGGTGCATATACAGTTTTGGGAGTGGAGCTAGCTTTATGACAGGAAATGACTAATACAGATCTTTATCTTCTGTTTTGGACTGCTTCTTGCTTCGCTATTTTAACTGACTTGTTGTATGCCTGCTCATTAGATGGGGTCAGGTTTATAGACAGAAGAAGGGGCAGAACTGAAAGGAATGTAGACACCAAAGCACTCCCCCTACCCCTGCCTCTAGCATTATACAAGGTTGTGTGTGCATCTGCAGCAACACTACTGCATGTCTCCCACATGTGTCTCACTGTTCTATTTTGTTGCAACTTGCCTGTGGGATCACTTGGGTTTAGGTACTCAGGGCTAAAGGGTGGGGGCAAGCAGAAAATAAGAAATTTGCCTGGAGTTATTTCAAATGTTATTACAAAACATCATCAACATTCAAACATAGCCCCGATAGATGTAACTGTGTGTTCCAAGTGTATTTGTTTATACTTTTGGCTACATCATTTAATCACATATCTCATAAATCTCTACTAAGGATTTGATAAGGGATAAGCAACTCTTTTCCAGTATCTGAGATGTTTTTACAGTAGAGTAATAGCTTTAAAGAATTTCTTCACTTGAGTAGTTAGGAGGGAGGAAAAAGAAACTTACAGACAATGGGAACAGAGGACGTTCTTACAAAAAAAGAAAACACAAATGTTTTGATGGATGAAATAACCATCTTACTGAACAGCATGGAGAAAAACAGCAATAAAAGTTTCAGAAATAAATACAAAATTTTATTTCTGATGGTAGGAAAAATTAAACTAGAAAATACATAATGGAGAAGAAAAAAAAATCGAGAACTGATGAATGACCAAGTTTTACCTCATCTTTTCTGTTTTGTTTTTAAAATTAAGTCTCCTTAAAAGTAATGGAAAAAAATGCATTTTTTCTGTATTCAAATATAAGTAACATCATTCAATAGCCACAGAGAATGTGTTTGCTCTTTTACTCCAGATCTGAATTACTGACATTAATTCAGGGTCGCATTAAAGGTTGTTTTGGAAGTCTCTTCTTTAACTGCACAAGCCATCTTGGACATTTTAAGAAGTCTTACCTATTTGGGTTTCTTTTACTTCACTGAAAAAAAATGCTTTTAACATGGATTACTACTGTGTTGTAAAACTTGGATTACAGTAGATTTTCTGTTTAGGTTTTGATATCAAATACACTTTGCTACATGCTGTTAATATTAGTTTACATCAGCAGGCTAGAGCTCATGCCCCTAACTGGTTTGGATGTTAACCAGGAAAATTTGTTAACAAGTCTATTACACCATAATCCATTTCATTTCATTATACACTAAATCATATTATTATATTCTAATTTTATTTTTTGTTTTGAATACAACTGACCTGTTTCTAAACTCATAGGAAGTGTGACATCTAGCTTTTTTCCTCTTTTTTTTTTTTTCCTTTTTTAAAAAAAGTCTGATATGGTTGTATAGATTTATAGACTTATTTTTTCCCAGTCAATTTTAAATTACCAGTACCTTGAGTACTTAGATCAGTAGGTGATTTAAGGAAGACAGCACTGCAGGTCTTTTCCTGCACCATTACTTCTACAGTTCCATTATTATTGGCAAAGCTGCTCAACAAATGAAACTGATTATCACACATATATTACACATAGTTATGAGTACTCAACCATGGAACTTCCAAAAGCTGTAAAAAACCCAAAACAAAACAAAACAAGTCCTTATATTAAACTTTACAAATTTGAAGTCTAATAATTTTGAATGAATCCTGCCTACTGAAGTTCCAAGGAATTTTTAACTTGCTGAAGAAAGATGTGGAATGTACGCTAAGTTAGATGATGGCAAAGTAACCTTTTTCCATCCAAAAAAACTCAGAAATTTTGATTATGCTTTTTAACAAAGTTTCCATACATCTTTGACAGTTTGTATGAGGAAAGTAATTGGGTGTAAATGAATAAATGTTTTGAGCCCAAAAGAATTAGGCAATGAATTTGCATTTGCATACATGTTGCTAAGATTCTCATTTCATACTACAGAATTGAATCTTTTCTTTAGAATTAACCTTTTATAGAATCATAGAATCACAGAATAGTTAGGGTTGCAAACGATCTTAAGATCATCTAGTTCCAACCCCCCTGCCATGGGCAAGGACACTACACACTAAACCATGTCATCCAGGGCTCTGTCCAACCTGGCCTTGAACACTGCCAGGGAGGGAGCATTCACAATCTCTTTGGGCAGCCTGTTCCAGTGCCTCACCACCCTCACAGTAAAGAACTTCTTCCTTATATCTAACCTGAACTTCCCTGTTTAAGTTTGAACCTGTTATCCCTTCTACTATCACTACAGTCCCTAATTATTATTGAATCACAGATGTGCAAGAACACCAATTGCAGTGGGATTTATGATATTTGAATCAATGACAGTTCTAGTGAAGTTGCCTTTTGAGAAACAGTTAGCAGGAGATCTATCTGCAGAAAATAGTTTACATTCCCTTTGTGACTTCTCTGTCCTACCTATGAATTTCAAAGGAAAGTTTATCTTTTTCATTTTATTCTCAGAAATAGGTCACAGTGACTTCTAGAAGGCTTAGCATTAAGAAATCACTTTTCCTTTAGGAGATACAAATCTTAATGAAGAGAGCCAAAAATGTCTTACTCTTTAGAATAGGTTTATTACTGATTTATCAGTTCATTATCCTCCTAATTTCCCCATTTATAAATCTGGAAAATCTGATTAACTTTTGGACTAGCCTCATGTCACTATCTACACGATATTACATTAAATCCTCTGATGACTTACTAAGATCATTTCCCTGACTTTCCTGAACTCTACAGAAATTTTACATGCTCTGGGGGTGGGGGGGAGAAGAGAGAATATGACAGTATAGATTCAAGGCAAAAAAAACCCTAAAATTATTTGACACCACTGAGCAAACAATCTTAAAATCTTTAAAAATTCAATTTAAATAACAACATTCATAATAAAGTCCTAGAGATGTTCATACACTGGCCTGGACCTTTTCACTATGTCCTAATGAACATCTATTTAAAAGTACATGTTACCAGAAGGTGTCAGATGTTATTTGTTCTTCTAATTTCACATCCTTTCTAGTATCTGTCTTTCAGGAGTGGAAGAAAGGAAGGAGGAAAAGAGATAAAGATAAATTTGCTTCAAAGGCAATAACATTTCCTCCTCCCACCTTATTTTATAAACCTATTTATTAAAACAAAGCCCCTTCTAAGACAAAAGGGTAAAATGTCCTAATGATCCAATACAAATACATTAGGAATTCAAAAAGTATTCCTTCTCATAAACAAAATCACATTGCCATCATACTTTTCACACTTCAGAATTACATCTAGTTTTTCAACCCAGTAACTTAACTTGCTACATTAAACCTAAACAGCATAAGTAATTAGTCTTCTCAATTTATTTAGTTTCACTTCAGGGATGGTAAAGTGCTTTGCCAACTTTTCCATTTTCACCAGTCTGAATAATTAATTGTTTTAAATGCCATTTACATTTCCTGATGAAAAGCAATATTTAAAATTTTATAAATAAAAAGCATGCATAATTTGTGTTCCAATTACTGAATTTAGAATCTCTCTGAATGCTATTCAATGCATTGCTAATGCATTTTGGCCAATAATTTATAAAGAGATGGCTTTCTAATTCATACTTTTTTCCCCTCAAGTATATATTTCAAGCTTTTCTTCATCCTATAGGTGCAAATAAAAACAAATTCTTCAATATACTGACCACAGAAAATTATCCTTCAGGATTTATAGCTAGTCCACATTTTTTAAATTATATTATACAGAATTTTAATGGAACTATAGTCATACTTTCCCTTTCATCATTCTAGAGCAATTGTTAAGTATAAGATCAACTAAACTGCTTTCACTTTCATTTGTTAGGATTGCACTGAAACCACCAACCAGAATGAAAATTAGAAACAGAAGTTAATTTTTTTTTACAATGAATCTGATATCTTCTGCAACTATTATAGCATTAGTTCCTCATGCTTTCTAGCCAAAATGACACCTCCCATCTTTAGTCTGTGGCTTTAAACCACTTGCAGAATTACTGGAAGCAAAACCAGAAAAACTTTTGCAATGAACGTGCAAAACTGCAATGTCCATACTGACATACAAAGATTGAGACTCAGTATTTTTTGGACCAAAATAATTAAACTGGGACTTAACAAGTGTTACAATGGAAGCTATATTGGGTGTGATTGATAAAAATAGTAATTGTTTAAATTTTCTTCTGTTACCTGCTTCCCACACCAGTAAATTCTGCCTGCTTTCATATCTCTTGTCATGATTTTGGAAAATAGCTGTTTTATGAGGAACCATCAAGGGATATCTAATCAAGGGATCTCCAAATCCATTACGTTTGTTCATAAATACATTAGGACTGATTCAGTAACTTTGGAAAAGGAGTAACTTAAGGTCATTAAAGTTGTCTTGTACATGTATTGAGGGAGTCACAGTTAATAATGGCAGACACTACAGCTACTTACCATGTTTATGGACTCCATCAAACTGAAATATTCTAAGATCACACAGGGTCTCTACTACTAGAGTGCTTGGAAGAAGCAACCCCTGAACACCCTCCAGCTTTTGTCATTAGAACAAAGCTCAGTAGAACTTAACCCCTTTTCTTCTTCTTCCATTTGTTTGGGGTTTTTTAATTTATTTTTTTTTTTAGATGCTCATACTGGTATTAGTGAGAAAAGGTGAATGTTTATTAGAAATCAGTCAGGAGTCATCAGAGATCAGGTAGATGAGCATTTATAGTGAAAGTACTATCTGATAATTTTAAATTAAGGCCTTTGGCAACTAATGCTTAATTGCTTTGGTCTGTTTGAATCTTCAGTGAACAGTGTTTCCAAGTAATTCTCTCCATTTAAAATAAATGTAATTGCTAACAAAGCCATATGTAGCCTGTGCATTGAATGGTTCAGTGAATAGTGACTAGAATTTCACTTAGGCGATGGTTCTTAGTGGCAGCTCAAACTGTCAATCAAAATCACTCTAATTACACTGTTCACTACAAGGATCAGGCATAGGCTGAGGAAATTAATTTTACTTCTGTGAGACAGAGATTAAAAGCAGTTATTTTTACTGATGTTATATACTATTGTAAGATCAGAAATCAAATATCATATAATGTTTTATTTGTGAGATGAAATATCAACCTACTCTTATAATACCTCTTAAATTAATACTTCTTTTGTGACAGTGTTACTGAAAATCTAAAAAAGTATGAGGTAGTGTTTCACAGTCTTACCAACCTTACCTTTAAATCACTCTTTAGTTGTCTGTGTATGTTACATGGAAAGCCTATGTCCTGGGTTCAGCAGTAGCAGTCATTTTTCTCCTTCTTAGTAGGCAGAGCAGCGCTGTGGTTTTGACTTTTGGCCTGGGAACAGGGCTGATAACACTGATGTTTTTAGCTGTTGCTAAGTCATGTTTAGTTTGACCAAGGGCTTTCTGAGTCTCACGCTCTGCCAAGGAGGAGGGGAAGCCAGGAGGAAGCAGAGACAGGACACCTGACCCAAACTAGCCAAAGAGGTATTCCATACCACAGCACGTCATGCCCAGGATGTAGAACGGGGGCAGTTACCCAGAACGGCTAGATCACTGCCAGGGTCCGGCTGGGTATCGTTCAGCAGGTGGTGAGCGGCTGTATTCTCTTCCCTTGTTATTTCCCTTATCATTATTATTCTTGGTGGTAGCCGTAGTGGTTTGTGTTATACCTTAGTTACTAAACTGTTCTTATCTCAACCCATGGGAGTTGCATTCTTTTGATTCTCCTCCCCATCCCTCCGGGAGTGGGGGAGGGGGGAGGAAGCAGGGAGATTGAGTGGGTGAGCTGTGTGGCTGACTGGGCTTAAACCACGACAGTCTATTAAAAGTTTATCACATATTATTACAAATTATATAAGGATTTTGTATCATTAACACCTCTCTTTTTGTATAATTTTTAGACTACATAACATTGTAAGCCTAAAGCTTGATATACCTTGTTATAACTCTACTTCCAGTAGAAAGAGTGGGAATTATGCACTGTTGAGAACTTAAATGTTTTGTGTTTTCATAGATTTGAAAATTGCATATGATCTACATTTTAGTTATTTATTAATGGTAAGCCAAGGTATCATCATTTCCACAAAATATAACCATTAAAAACTAACTCCCAAACAAATCTATATACCGACTTTGTTTTATATTAATCTAAGTTAATCTTCAAAGTAAACCATACCCTGGCTTCTTAAATCAGGGGAGCAGCATTCTATTTCTGTAAACCATCTTATTTTTGCAGTTAACTTAAAAGCAAACAAAACCCCAAACACACGCTTTTTAAAATGCCTTGAATATTTTACCTTATCAATATCTTGTAGACATCAACAGCATGCCATTCACACATATAAGAATTCACAATTATGTAAGTCTAAGAAAGGTTTACAGGGTTTTTAACTTGATTTTTGTCCATTAAAAGTATTGACAACATTGAGAAAACTTAAAAAGGAAGTTGTTAAATGATGTATTTTGTAATGTACCATGACCTTAACCTGACCTATCCAAATGGAAAATATCAATCTCGAGAACAACAACATTAAAACCAGTAATAACAAAACATACTTTGATGCCTCATTTTATCAAGTTTCAGTGGGCCATGTAAAAGAATCTGCTCTCCAGAACTGTAATGTAAGTCATCCATGTGAAGAGAAAAATCGATATTTGCAAACTACCTAGAAGGCTACCTAGTCAAGTTTTTCATCCACATGCATTACCTCATTACCCTATGAGCATTTAGTAACACAGCTGACCTTAAAATTCTATAGAACTATAAGCTATAGAACTAAAGAAACATGCCAGATAGGAAAAAGGAAGCAATATAAGTATCATTTTACTTACCTATGACCAAATATCTATTTTGACACTTAATTTCCATGGATGCCTAGAGCAAATTGTGGTTATCAAAAGCAAACAATTACATATACATACTTGGAATGGAAACTTCCATGTTTTTTGTGTCTATCTGAAGTTGAGATACAAATATATAGCCTGGGCCTTTCTGCCTGAACACAGCTGCCATGCATCACTGTATTAGAGAAACTGACAGCTATTTCACCCTACTGCAGTGATGCAGCAGTTTAAAACTAAGCAGGAGTCACAATTTTCTGAAAATGTGCTCATAAGTACTATGCCCAGCTGTTGCTTTGTTAGGAAAGAAGTTGAGCTCAGTGGAAAGGAGTTCTTCTCCTTTAAGGCTTTTAATTATAGCTGGTGTTAATTATAATTAATTATGAGTACAGTGTATTCAAAACATTTCTACTTCAATAAAGTTACACCATCAGATAAGCAATGTTCCCTTTTGGGAGCATCTCAATTCTGGTATGGACAGACTGACTGCCTGAGATGAAAACAGGTGGATAAGGGAATCGGGCACCAGAAATAAAACACAGATCCACAAATCATATTTAGATAACTGTCAAATCACACAGCTTCTACCAAACAGTTGAACAGGTACTTCTTTATGTAGAACATTGTTTTAGTACCCTTCACACAGGTCCCTGCACCTGCACAGATGTTTTTCAAAAATAACAAGTACCTTATGCAAGTGAGGATATGAATACGCAAAGTATTGTCCAACCCAGTGAATGATACATTTAAATTCACTGCTGCCTGAGTGAAGCTAAATACAATTCACTACCTCCATAATTGCAAATAATTTCTTAATAGTAAAACTAAAGTAAATGAAGTCATTATGTATTTACACTGTCCCATGGTGTATAGTACAATTGAACACAGTGGACATTTTATATTGTTACAGTTTTTTTAAAGTACTTTATGCATTTATATATAAATACATATAAACTTATATTTTTATAGTCTTAAATATTTTAACTCTTAAGAATATTGAGCTCTATTCTTTACAAAAATGAGGGGAAAAAGGTCCACCTTCACATCCTGTTGTAGCTTTCCAGTTGCAATTGCAATTTGCAGATTAGCTTAACCAACAGTTAAAATCCTACTAAAACAAATGGGACTTAAGCGTATGCCTAGGTAAACCTTAGAAATAGGGATTGTACTGAATATGAAGTTTTTACTTATTTGGGACTGTACCCAGTACATGTGTAGTCACCAGCATCAGAGTAGCACTGCCTAGAGCAGCTGGTGCTGTCCTGTGCCAGCCACGGCCGGTCCCAGCTGTCTCCAGCGGCCCCACTGCAAGGCAGAGTTGAGCCCCTCAGCCACGGGAGGGTGGGCAGGTGCCTCGGAGAAAGCCTGGGAAAGGAAAGGCAAGGGCAGCGTGTTCATGAAGCCCATAGAATGATGCAAAGAAGCTGACTTCTATCTCAACACGAAGGGCAGCCTTTGTTACAGATGAACAGCTATCAACAGTTGAGTGGATTAACCGGAGGTGTAAATACCTCCTGAGTTATCCAGGCAAGCATGGGGGGAATGAATACTGCTTCTGCCCCACATAAGAGTACAAAAACTAGATAACTAACAAAAGAATTTACAAGAGATTAATGAGCTTGAGCTGTTTTCAACATACTTACTCCCTCCTGGCATGTAGGGATGCCCATCATTGCCATGGTGAGTGTGTCAATAGAGACCAGTAATGGAAAATATGTTAGTATTGTGTTTGAACTGTACTGCAATTGCTATATTTTGCTAAGTGTAACTTCTTACACATGTATTGTGTTTTCAGTATATTTGTGTAACATCAAATATCTTCAAATAAGTATATTTGATATTAAACATTATACTCTCCACAAGGGGAATAGCTAAAAAGAACCTGGTTAGAGTGTTTTGACAGTCTCACTGTCCCACTCTATTTTAATTGGCAATAAATTAAATTAATTTTCCCAGGTTTGAGTGTGCTTTGCCCATGACAGTAATTTATAAGGGATCTCCCTGTCTTTATCTCAACCCATGAGTTTTTCCATTTTATTTATTCCCCTGTCCATGTTGAGGAGGAAGAAAAGTGAGAGAACACCTGAGCGGGTATTTGGTCAGCCAAGGTCAATGCACCACAGGGACCTCCATGGAAAAAAGACAACTAATGCCTAAAACGAAACCATTTAGTCTTGATTCCTCTAACTGAAGAGTAATGACACAATTTTCTAGTTACACAGAAAACAATTTGACTTGCAAACTAATTTTGAGATGAAAGTATTAAACATTCAGCAAGCACGTATGGCACAAACATAACACAACACCGGAGCGGGGAGGAGATCAGCATCCAGAAGCCTCAACTCAGAGCGGCCAGAGCCAATGAGGGAGCCTCAGGACCTCGACAGGACTCGCTCAGGAGCCGGTGGCTCAGCTGACGCGAGCAGGGACTCACAGGGGGCGGAGCCACGGGGAGCGGCACCAGCCCTGAGTGGTTAAAAACCTGCCCCTGGGAGCATGAGCGACCAGGTAGGGTCGAGGCAGTTTGCATGGGCAGGCGAGCGGGATGGTGAGCACTCGCCGTATGACCAGGGCCCGGTCTGGGAGCTCTGCTCTGGCTGCCCCGGCGGTGGCCAGCACAGGCACCCAGACAGAGCTGATGAGAGGGGAGGCTGCAGTGCAATGCTCAGAGTGTAGAGAGTGCCTGCACTGGTCTCCTGAGGGAACGGTGCCCAATGGGCAGGGCTGTACTCGGTGCTCCCTGGTGGAGGTCCTCCTGCAGCAGGTGGCTGAGCTGCGGAATGCTGTTAATAGGCTGCAAGATGTCAAGGAAGCTGAGAGGAAACAGGACTGCCTCCTCCAGGCCCAAACTGTGCAGGGGCCTCAGGCGTCCCCTGAAGCTCATGGAGGAGTGGAGGAGGCTGTCAACCCAGGAAGCTGGGAAATAGTAACAACAAAAAACAACAAAAAAAGGAGGAAGAGGAAATTAAAAGCAAGGGGCTTCCTCCTAAAGCTCTTGTCCCCACCCAGAACTGCTTTGCTGTCCTCCAGTGGTCTAAGAAGTAAGGGCACTTGCACCAGAAACAACTGGCTGGTTCACTGGTAAAGAAGATCACTACTGGTGCTGCCAGGAAAAAGAAACGGGTCATAGTGGTAGGGGCCTCAACTTTGAAAGGGACAGAAGCACTCATCTGTCGGCCTGACCCGGTCTCGAGGGAGGTGTGTTACCACCTGGGGCACAGATCAGGAATGCTGCAGAGAGGCTGCCTGCTCTAGTGAGACTCACGGACTATTACCCATTTCTGGTGATCCATGTGGGTGCTAGCGATGTTGACAGCAGTAGCCTGGTGAACATAAAGAAGGACTACAGAGCCGTGGGAGAGGTGGTTAGGGGCTGTCGTGGTTTAAGCAGGCTGTGGAGCTCAGATTGTCTTTTCATCAATTCTCCAGGATAGAGGGGAGGACCTTAAAAAAGCTAGGAGGATTGGCCAGGTTAATAAATGGTTAAAAGGATGGTGCCATAGTCAGGGGTTTGGGTATCTTGAACATGGGGCCCAAGTTAGTAGGCCAGGACTACTGGGGGCTGGCGGAGCTGATCTGGCAAAGAAGAGGAAGAGTGATTTTGGTAAGAGGCTTGCCAGGCTGGTCAAGGTTTCTTTAAACTAGATGTGTTGGGGGAGGGGGGCGTTGTTTCATCCAAACACACCCAGTCAGTTGCCAGCACCTACAATAAATGCTCTGATGATGCAGAGATATTCCAGCCACTCCAGCGAACGAGCCGGCTTCATTTGGAGCTCGGCTCAGATGCCTCTATACAAACGCCCGTAGCATGGGGAACAAACAAGAGGATTTAGAGATGTGTGCACGTCTACGGGGGTATGATATAGTAGGCATCACAGAAACATGGTGGGATGGCTCCTATGACTGGTGTGTTGGAATGGAAGGTTACAGGCTCTTTAGAAAAGACAGGCCTGGCAGGTGGGGAGGGGGAGTTGCTATTTATGTTAGGGATAGGCTGGAGAGTATGGAACTCTGTCTGGGGATGGGTGAGCAGTCAACAGAGAGTTTATGGATCAGGGTTAAAGGGAGAACAGCTGTGGGGGACATTACCGTGGGGATCTGTTATAGACCGCCTAATCAAGAAGAATCTGTGGATGAAGCACTCTACAGACAGATAGGAACAGCCTCACACTCGCAGGCCCTTGTTCTCATGGGGAACTTCAACCACCCTGACATCTGTTGGAGTGAAGGTACGGCCCGGCACAAGCAATCCAGGAGGTTCCTCAATTGTGTGGAAGACAACTTCCTTCTGCAAGTAATAGAGGAGCCGACAAGGAGAGGTGCCATGCTTGACCTTGTGCTCACCAACACGGAAGGGCTGGTTGGAAATGTGACGCTCCAGGGCAGCCTTGGTTGCAGTGACCACAAGATGGTCGAATTCAAGACCCTCAGGACAGTGAGAAAAGCGTGCAGCAAGCTCACTGCCCTGGACTTCAAGAGAGCAGACTTTGGCCTCTTCAGGAACCTGCTTAGTAAGGTTCCATGGGATACAGCCCTAGAGGGCAGGGGGGCCCAAGACTCTTGATTGTTATTCAAGGATCACCTGTTACAAGCTCAGGAGTGTTGCATCCCAACTAGAAGGAAGTGCAGCAGGAGGGCCAGGAGACCTCCTTGGATGGATAAGGAGCTGCTGAGGAAAATTCAAAGGAAAAAAGAGGCTTATAGAAGGTGGAAGTAGGGACAGGCAGCCTGGGAAGAATACAGGGAAGTTGTTCGGGAAGCTAGGGACCAGGTTAGGAAACCTAAAGCCCAGTTAGAATTAAACTTGGCTAGGGATGTTAAGGATAACAGGAAGGGATTCCATAGGTATGTAGCAAGCAGATTCTCCTGGAAGGCATGCTAAGGCAGAGGAAAATCAACAAGGTGCTTGGTGACAGCCAGCATGGCTTCAGTAAGGGGAAATCCTGCCTGGACCAATTTGGTGGCCTTCTATGATGGGGCTACGAAACTGATGGACAGCAGCAGAGCAGTTGACATCATCTACCTGGATTTGTGCCAAGCATTCGACACTGTCCCACACAACATCCTTGTCTCTAAATTGGAGAGACATCAATTTGATGGGTGGACCACTTGGTGGATAAAGAACTGGCTGGATGGCCGCACGGAAAGAGTTGTGGTCAATGGCTCGATGTCTGGCTGGAGACCGGTAACTAGTGGTGTCCCTCAGGGATCGGTGTTGCGACCGGTCTTGTTCAACATCTTTGTCGGTGACATGGACAGTGGGATTGGGTGTGCCCTCACCCAGTTTGCTGATGAACAGCAAGCTGTGTGATTCAGTTGATACACTGGAGGGAAGGGATGCCATCCAAAGGGACCTCGACACGCTTGTGAGGTGGGCTGATGCCAAGAGATTCAGAGCAGCCCTGCAGAGAGGGACTTGAGGGTGTTGGTCGATGAGAAAATGAACACGAGCCAGCAGTGCGCGCTCACAGCCCAGAAAGCCAACCGTATCCTGAGCTGCATCAAAAGGAGAGTAACCAGCAAGTTGAAGGAGGTGATCCTGCCCCTCTACTCTGCTCTCCTGAGACCTCACTTGGAGTATTGTGTGCAATTCTGGTGTCCTCAGCATAAAAAGGAGATGGAACTGTTGGAACAAGTCCAGAGGAGGGCCACGAGGATGATCAGGGGAGTGGAGCACCTCCTGTATGAAGATAGGCTGAGAAAGTTGGGGCTGCTCAGCCTGGAGAAGAGAAGGCTGCGTGAAGACCTCATAGCAGCCTTCCAGTATCTGAAGGGGGCCTACAAGGATGCTGGGGATGGACTATTCGTCAGGGACTGTAGTGACAGGACTAGGGGTAACGGGTTGAAACTTAAACAGGGGAAGTTTAGATTGGATATAAGGAAGAAATTCTTTACTGAGAGGATGGTGAGGCACTGGAATGCATTGCCCAGGGAGGTTGTGAATGCTCCATCCTTGGCGGTGTTCAAGGCCAGGTTGGATGAGGCCTTGGGTGGCATGGTTTAGTGGGAGGTGTCCCTGCCCATGGCAGGGGGGTTGGAACTAGATGACCTTAAGGTCCTTTCCAACCCTAACTATTCTGTGATTCTATGAAACTATTCTTATCAACTGTTGGCGGAAGTCTTGTTGAGTGACTTTGCTGTTGTTGAAAACCTCTTTCTGTAGCAGAGTTTCCCTGCTTTGTACTTCATGTCATACAAAAGAAAATGTAAATGAGGCTGCATGAAAACTCTGTACCAACTCAAGAAATGAAAAGAGTGAAAAGTGCATTTTTTTATTGCTCAGGAAATAGGAATATTGCATCTGACTGTTCAAGTTGGCATTATAAATAATGCTGTAGAGATTAACTAACCTTCACCTATCATTCACTGCTTTTGAACATTTTCCTTCCTATGGATAAGATTCCGTAAGTAACAAGACTTACTGGGATATAAATATATTAAAAAGAATAATGCATTAATGCATAGACTAAGGTGAATGTTCACTCTTATTCATAATGACATAATGCTGCAAAACCTGTATCCGTCTAGTTTACATCTAAAATTCTATTACTCCGTTATTGATTAATCACTTGAACTTTTAATTTAGTTGAGAACTATCTGAATGATTTGAGCACTTTATAAATTTATTCTAGAATACCTTGCCTGTCAAAAGGAAAGGATTGGAAGATATTCTTTGCTTGAGTAGTAAAAATTCTTTTTTGCCTACTTGCATTGAAAGTATATGGTACAATCTTAATTGTATGTTAGAAAAATAGTATATGTTGAAAGTAACAATCAGTAACATTTCAGGTATTTCATATATCTTTCAAAAATATACTTTTCTATAGCAAAATATTATATATCTATTGGTTTTATTTTACAATTGCAGCACATATTTATGATAGCCAAAACTTTTTAATGTATTACTAGGTCACATCAGAATCTATATCCATATCTAATAAAATTTAGTATTGAAAGGAGAAGAACATATAACCACCAAAGTATGAACTAACAAGTTGTTCTAGCCACTTTTTTCTAACCTATCTGCAAAAAATCTCAATCATAGAAAGGATTTCTCCTTAGTCTCATGTCTTATCTGGTGACACCCTATCTGGTTAGCAAAATACATGTATCAGCTGAAACCACTTCTTTATATGCCAATGACTAGATCTGACTGGACTAATGTAGCAGAAAGAATTTCCATAAGTCATAACACAGGATTTTAGAGTCACAGCCTGGGGTAATATAATATTTTTAATTGTTAGGTCCAATTGTTATTTTACTCTTGTGGCTGTCTTTGGAAGGAACAGAATAATGTTCGTTAGTCTTAATAAAATTACATTAATAACATGGCTGTATACAACTTATCACACGATATAAACATTAATCAAATCATGGAGGAAAGGAAAATATTTATCTTAAACCGAACTTTAATTCTGTATTCAAATTAGGAAAGTAATATAATATATATTGATTTCAGTCAGGTCTAAATTTGGCCTGACGCAAATCTTCATGCAGAGAAGGATTTGTTTGACAGATTTTACCAAAATTTCCTGACTGAACAGAAAAAAACCCCGTTATTGAGAGATGATAGAGCAAAATGAAACCTAGAAAAGTAACAATACCATTTGAAATACTGTGATACCACACTGAGTATAGAAGGAACACAGTATGATTTTAAGACCATTGTTAAAGAATTTGGCTATAAAAACAAATGAATAAACTACTTATCTGTGATTGAAATATTTTTTTTTTAATGCACTTGTGACACTGACAACAACCAAAACTCAAACTATTTAACCTTTTACAGAGTGTTAGGGTAAAGCTTTTTTGTTTTGTTGATAAAATATGCATAGCACTGATGTTTTAGTTGACTAAGTTATTTGCTTGAAAAATAGAGTTTCAAATTTATTTTGAATGGACCGATCTCCATACACTTATGAAGCTTTCTCTACTGCAGTGTGATACCCATGCTGATATTAGACTCACCAAAGGAACCACACTTTGGAACCTTCAGGGAGAGAGGATCTATTGATTTGCTTTCTAACAGTAACTTCGGTATGTACCTCTCTAAAAGACCATATCTCATGTATTCTTCCCAATGCATCACAGCCAGGGCTATTCAAAGATATGGTTAACTTTAATCTTCAACAACTGTATTTTTTCAACAGATCTACTAAATTACGTGACAAGATTTTAATTATCTTTGGGATAAAACACATACAGTGTTGCTTTGATTTATAACAATGTGATGAAAATGTGTCCCAACATTGCTTTGATTGTATCAGATACATGCTCATTATTCTACGTTCAATGCAGACTTTATTCTTTTTTCAGTTACACTGCTGAATATTAAGAGTAACTGGGGGGATTGCAGGAGTGTGGAAGAGTGAAGAAAGAGAGAGAAATGAAGTCATAGAATCATAGAATAGTTTGGGTTGGAAAGGATCTTAAGATCATCTAGTTCCAACCCCCTTGTCATGAACAGGGATGCCTCACACTAGACTATGTCATTAAAAGCCCCGTCCAACCTGGCCTTGAGCATTGCCAGGGATGGAGCATTAACAGCTTCTTTGAGCAACCTGTTCCAGTGCCTCACCACCCTCACAGTAAAGAACTTCCTTACATCCAACCTGAACTTCCCCTGTTAAGTTTAAGCCCATTACCCCTTGTCATATCACTACAGTCCCTGGTGAAGAGTCCCTTCCCAGCATCCTTGTAGGCCTTCTTCAGATACTAGAAGGCTGCTATGAGGTCTCCACAGAGCCTTCTCTTCCCCAATTTTCTCAGGCTGTCTTAATACGGCAGGTGCTCCAGCCCCCTGCTCATCCTTGTGGCCTTCCTCTGGACTTGCTCCAACAATTCTATGTCCTTCTTATGCTGAGGACACTAGAACTGTATGCAATACTTCAAGTGAAGTCTCACGAGAGCAGACTAGAGGGGCAGGATCACCTCCTTCGACCTACTGCTGAAAACCATGCTGAAAACAGGAAAGGGACAAAAAGTGTTGCCAGTGCATGCATTTAAGAACTGAACAATTTGGCACCAGCAATCATCATCTTCACAGGTGAGACTGATGAGGTGATTTAATAATTATACCCCATGCTTACATGGACAAACAATCACAAAAAACCAAGAGCCCGTAGCTGAAAGTCAAAGCCAGTCAATTTAATCTACTTCCAGTGACTAATTACACTGAATAAAGCTGGATTTCACAAGGATTTTGGAACTACTTGCAGCACCACAGGAAGATGAGAGTCAATATTTCACTAAGAAATAGAAATAAGAAAGCATCTGCAGCGCTAAGCAGCAGAACAGTTTGATGATTTGTGCCCTAATTATGTCTCTAGTACTTCTCAGACATGCACAGAGTTGAAACTCAAAATTTCTCTCACTTCCTGTATTTTATTTTCTTTTAGCAGAGATCAGTTTATGCTAAACACAAAATATCATTTAATGTTAAGGCCAGAAAATGTGATCCAGAAAGGGAATTAACAGAGTAGCTGCAGATAAATGTGGTTCATTGCTGTTTTAACAAGGTGACTCATTAAAAAAAAAATAAATAAAAAAATTCTGGAATTAAATTAAAACTCTTTTCTCATACAAAATAAGAGTACTGATGTCTTATACAGCTTTTTGAAGTATAACAAACATGGCAAGCAATGGTCTAACTTATCTTGTCATTATTCTAGCTAACAGAATAAATCTACTGATTTCAAGTACCAGATGCAAAGGCTTTTTACATGTACCATGTTTCTACCTAATCAGTTTACATTCAAGGCTTTATAAAAATTGTTTCTGCTTTGTGTAAAAACAAAAAAAAACAAACCAAACCAAAACCCCCAAACAAATACACAAAAAAAAAGATTCAAGTGTTATATTGCATAATTTTTTGCATGGATATGATAAAAATAAAAGGTCTTAATTGATACAAATTTTATTCTAGTTCTTCCTGGGACCTTAATAAAACAGAGATAATTTAACTTATTGTAACTTTCAACATTTGCAAATGACATTAAATCAGAGTGGAATCAGAATCATCATAGAATCACAGAATGGTTTGGGTTGGAAGGCACCTCCAAAGATCTTCCAGTTCCAACCCCCCCTGCTACAGGCAGGTACACCTTCTACTAGACCAGGTTGATCAAAGTGCCATCCAATTTGGCGCTGAACACTTCCAGGGATGGGGCATCCACTTCTCTGGTAAACCTGTTCCAGTGCCTCATAACACTAACAGTGTTCTTCGTTACAGCTAATGAAAATCTACTCTCTTCAGTTTAAAGCCATTCCTCTTTGTCCGGAAGCAAGAGGCTGTTGGATATATCTATATTCTGATTGTAATTTTCTGTTGTCTGTGTAGCAGCAATCATTTTATTATGTATATATGGAAATATATATCCAGCATATTTATCCAGTTATCCATGGGTGTACATGTAAACACCTGAATTACAAAATTACAAAAAAATAATAATAAAAAAAGGAGATCTTTTTGACAAGGCCTGAAGACACAAGGGAAAAATTTCAAAATAAGTGCAAAGTATGTCTGTTACTAGTTTGTCTAACTGGCTAACATTAGATTTCTGATAGAAGCAACCTTTTGTTACGAACTAAAACACAGGTGTCTTTCATATGCATTGCTGTATAACTGATAATGTAAACAATGGACAGGAGTGGATATTTTTCTTGCTCAAAATCACAAACTTAGAGTCTTCAAAAAAGGAGACATTACTACGCGGTGGAGTCATAAGCAAGTCTAAACCTTTATTCTATATATTCCTTTAATATATTTGAGTTCATAAAGGATACAAGTTGGTAAAAAAATGGAGATGTTTACTGCTTTTGGTGCTGATGAGAGAAAGGCCAGTCAGAGATATCTTCCTATGGAGGCTCCTGGCCTGTGTATATATATATGGACTTCAGTTATTGTTACTTATGATGAAATGATAAACCTTTTTTTTTTTTTTTTTTTTTTTTGCTGGTTTGATTTTTAAACTTTTTTTAAGCAAGTCTGCACAGCCTGGGGATATTTATTTGCTAGTGTCATGGTCCAGCTGAACCCAGGACAGCTAGGAAATTAAATCTCTTCACCTCTTCCATTTTACTTTCGAATTTGTCAGCTCTTCCTGTCAGTCTTCTTCTACCTCTCAGAGCACTGCTAATTCTCATTAAAGTCGTGTCTATGTTTATGTTACAGAAGGCTTTTGTTCAGTGCAATTAGAAGAAATACACATAAATAAATGTGAAAGACAACAGATTAATATTCAAGGATCACCTCCTCCAAGTTCAGGAGCGATGTACCCTGATGAAGAGGAAGTCAGGCAAAAACATCAGGAGGCCGGTGTGGAGGAACAAAATGCTCCTGGAAGTGTTCAAGGCCAGGTTGGATGGGGGTTTGAGCAACCTGCTCTAGTAGACGGTGTCCCTGTCACTAGCTAGGATGTTTAAGGTCCCTTCCAACCCAAACCAGTCTGTGATTCTATGGTTCTATAGTGTCATCTGGATATCCAAAATGAAACAAAAAGAAATTGTCTTTCCTTAAGGTTTTTCAGCATCATAGCTGACAGAACAAGCCTGTCTACAAACAAGAAAACCACAGTGGTTTCTATACTATTTTTAAGGAGTGTATAAAGAGAAAAAAAATAGACTTTGTCAGGAACATCTCCCTACCCCACCCCCACCCAAAAAAACCCAAAACCAAACCACAAACAAAAACACACACCAAAAAAAAGGGTAAAAACCCCAATGAAAACCTTGTAGTCAATTACATGGTTTAATAGTAGACTCATTGAAAAATTCTGAGTAACAGCAAGAAAACTTTTTCACTGGATTTCAAATATTGCCTTGAACAGAGAAAAAGTATTTAGAAGGGACACTCAAAAAGGCAAAAAAGGAGGCAACGCATTAATAGAGAAATAAATCTAAGAAAAATGATTTTGTAAATAGTAATAAATTTTCATTTTTGAGAAAAATAAAACAAAAAGATTACTCATAATCTACTTTGTGAAGGCCAAAATTGTTCAAAAAACTAAACATAGAAAATTAGTCCAGTATTGGCAACAGTAGTAGTTTACTTTAAAAGCCCGTTTTAAATTATGATGCAATCTTGCTTTTGGACAAAGACTTACCTTGCAAACTATATTCTAGACAAACAGCAAGCACAGATGCTGTCTCTCCTTGTATTATTATCTGTCTTAAAAGAACATGAAGTTTTATTTCTCAGGAATGCATTTAAGTAGCTAAAATTTAAAGATTAGCTTTGGGAATGTAACTGATTTTGTCTAATAAATATTAAGTATGTCCAGAAAAAAATGCTGATTATTCTATAAAATCTTGTCTTGTTGAGAAATATCCTCAAGGCAAAGGAAAAACATTTTTGGTTTCATTTATTTCTGAATCATATTTAAGAGAGGAACTCATACTCTGTGAAATTAGGTCTACTATACCAACATAACCGTTGAATTTTTTGTTGTATTCTCAGCAAAACCTTAGCAGTTCTGTTAGGCACTGCAAAAAACACCACAAAGAACCAGATACAAAATACAATTGGGCTAGGTGAAAAATTCTCAGCAATATTACTAGAAGAAACACTAAATCTTACAACATATAGATTTAAATTAGTCCATCATTTCAAATGCAAGTTCATTAAACAGAGGTATTCTTCCTATTCTGTAACAAACAAAAAAAAAAAAAGTGGGAGAATGTATCTATCTTATCTTACTACTACATTACTTTGCTCAAATACACATACCTAAAGTTTCTGATACTGTTGGGGTAGCTCATTAAACACTGTATGCTCTCCATTCTTATTGTACATATTTGTTTCTATTTCTAATGATTCTGTTACTTTCAACTCTGGATTTCTTTTCCTAAGTTCTTTACAATATCTGGTCAGGGTAACAACGGTATGTACATGCAGGAGGATAATTAGATGCAGTCACTAGATGGATTAGAGACTTCACTAATAGCTATCTGACGATACCAATATCAGACAACATCTGGATTTTTCAACACAGATTGCAAGGTATAATTTTTTTAAAAAAATATTTATTTCCCAGGTGCAGCATGAATAGACTTACATTTTCAAGGTTTTCAAGAGTATTTGGTGTCCAGAGCTCAACAATGATAGTCCTTAAATACACTTTCATGTACTGCTAAATAAAAAAGGCCAAATTGTACATCCCTGATTCAAACATAGCCTTGGATTCTGGGTCCCACCCCTACATTTCAGATCATTAAGTTTCGAAACTTAGTTCACATCTTCCCTTTATAGGTTATACGCATTAAGGAAAGAGATGATCTAGTTTACATGAAAAGAATCAAACATTTAGGTTCCTTACTTTTTTTTTTTTTTTTTTTTTTGTACTTGAGTTTTGGCCCTTACAGTTTGCTTCCAGGTTGACGTATCTTATTTCACAGTTTGTTACTTTAGAATTTTTTAAAAGTAATTGTACTACTTAATTTGACAGCTGGCCAACCCACTTTTCTAAGTTACTTTTTCAGAGACTATTACTCAGTCAGGCTAAAAGCAACCTGAGAATTCTTTTTTTTTCCCCCAGTTTTCATTAATTCAACAAGAACTGCCATTCCCTACTTGCATATTTTTTTCCAACTTATTTGGCTTACTTGTGAGTTCTGTTATGGGATTTGGAAGGTATCTGTATTGCTTTAAATTCATTTAGTAAACCCCAAGAGGGTTTAAGAGGCAAAGCTTCTTAGCAAAGGATTGCAGACTTATTGATGATAAAAAGTTCACTAGAACTCTCACAACGTCTGCAGTTCAATGCAATTCAGTTATTCAGAGAAGTTAAACTTGTTTATTTGACTTAATATTTATTGATTCATTTAAGTGGTAGCACATACTATGCAGTGAAAACTGTATATGGACACAGGGGAATATACAAAATACCTTTTGGATTGCCAAAACAGAATAAGCTAAACAAGGCAATTAATGGCGATGGGTATTTATGTAATGTTTTAATATGAGCATTTGTTGTGCTGTTTTATCAATAGTTAGGAAACTAATATCCACAGCCATTGCCATAGGAAACACCTTTTTATCAGAAAACCTAGTGCATTCAAAACAATCTAAAAGATGAGACCTACATTTTTTACAACGAACTGAACAAAAAGTAATTAAAATACATGGCATCAATATGAAAAACAAACACGTCTGTTGGTCTAACACAATGTGGTTGCTACAAACCCGCAAAATTCACCAACAGTATGAAATACTACATTCCTCTTCAGCAAAACGTGCAAGTTTGGATTTGTTTAATTAAAGAGAAATCGAACTTTTTTTTTTCTGTATTTGAGTTGCCACAGTGACATATCAAATTGTTCAAGAGTCTGAGATAGGTGGATGCAAACTGTCATTAATTATTCTTTCCATATAGTAAGATCTGAGTAAGTTACTCAAGATTTCATAGAACATGGGACGACCATCCAAAAAGGTATATCATGCTATATTTCTCTGAATGCTTAAGAAGGTCATTCTCAAAGTGTTGTCTTCCACCTTTCAGTCCATGTGCATATTACTGAAAAATGTATCTCAGGCTGTGTAATCCCGTATAGATAACTTATGACAAAGGAGAGAATTACATTCTCATTTTCCAGACCAAGGCCAGCACAATAGAATACCCTTTCTCTCATAGCTGAAATGAAAACACTAATAGATCTTTAAAGCTGTCTTATCCCAAACCCAAACCACAAGGATATAAAAAAATAAGACCAAAAAATACTCCTCATGCTTTCATGCTTTATTTGAAAATGGAAAAAATGAATAAAAATAATTCCTCAAAAAGCTTACAGGAGGTTAAAAAAAAAAATCCCATAAAAGTAACAAAAACTTCAGGGTGAGTTGATGTTCAAAACTCTTAAATTTCTGGAAAAAGCCCACTTTTTACCCTGAGGTCTCCATACCTCTCCATACCTCATTACATCAAATGCCAACATTTTAATCATAATAACAGAAACAGACACTTTGTCTTCAAGGCTTGAACTCAGGTTCAATGTCAGACTTGGGGCTGAGTTTGCCTTCTACTTCACACAGATCACAAATACTGTCAACCTGGATATGCAGCTGTGTGTCTGCAATGACACAAGTAGCTTTGGAACCACAAATTCTAAAAGTCCATGCAACATGCAGTTTCCACTGGATTTCAAATTTAATAAAAATTATACACCTCTGTTCTTTACCAGATACAGCCAACAGCCCCCAAATTTTGCAGGACAAAGTATGTGACTGAAAAATTACAAAAAAGACTGAGATCAAAACTTGGAGAATGATCTGCACTTTTTAATTCATTTTTTTTTTTAACATAACTTGATAAAATATATAGAGAGGGGTCTATTCTGAACCCTACCAAGGGATATTTTGACAAGAGGATGTAACTGAATTTTCTTAAAATTACTGAGGGATTTAGGGACCTGCTGAAATTATCTCTCTTGTTTAATTTGCTATTTGGACATGAAGAGCTGAATATGAATCTTCATTGAATTGGGGAACTTACTGATGGAAGAAAAAGCCCTTAAGTGATGGCTTCCCTATGGAAAACTATTCCACAGCCTAATGTATCTTCCTGTCAGAACGTTTTTCATGATATTTAGTATGGCTTTTCAGTTCCCAATTCCATCATATTACTAATATATATCTTAATGTACAACATTAAAACCACTTCTAGCCTTCTTGACATTTACATAATTATATTCTTATGGACGCCCTTTTCAGTCAAAGCTAAGGTGTCCCTATTTCACTGCTAAAAAGTTTCCTTCATTAAGTCACAAGTATTTTCCTTTTCCCTATTAACAATAAACTATTCCCCAGCATAGTACTTTTGTCCCATTCAATTTCTTCTAACTTTTGTTGCAAGTAATGAAGGTGCTACTTCCCTCACAGATGATGAAACTTTTAAACCATCTGCCTTTTCATAAAGCAAAGATGTGCTTTTGTGGAGGAAACTTCTGCTTAGGAGCAGCCCCTTGCATTGGGTGCCCATGCTCCAGGGCTCTGGGTGCAACAGTTCCTGCAACACAGCCTTCTCCTTCACCAGCTACTACTGGAAGCTGACAGCTGCAAATACTAGTAGGCAGGCAACCTATAGGGTAAGATGCACGTTCCCTGCACAATTTTCAGCTTTCATTCTCTGATTTTTACATTTTTTTTCTTCTCTTTGTCACCAAAGAAAACACCAAAACCCACCCAACCAGCCAAACAGCAACAAAAACAGCAGCAGAGTTCTGCATACAGAAATATTTTTTGATATATACTCCATCTTCTAGGACTTTGATTGCTTACTTTGGTTACTTACTTAAGATGCCTTAGTTTCCTTGCATGCACTGCACCAAAGAAATACAGTGAAATTTTCTCATCTAATTGCGATGTTATTTAGGTATGGGGTGTAGCAAAGTACCTCAAAATCCTAATAATAAAAATATAAAGTAAATATTGCATCATGCAAATCAAATTGCAACCCTGAACTCCTTACCTATACCCAAGACAAGAATCTATGGTTTTCTTTTGAAGGGCATATTAAAAAGTTAAGATACAAAGACTGTATGCAAAGAAAGTAGTTTATCATGTGTTGATGAGAAATGCCAGTCACTCATGTTGTATATGTCTATCGAACATATTTGCATTAGTTGTCCAAGTTATTATTAACAATTTTGACTTCTTTATTCCCCATTTTATTTCCTTAGATAAACTTCTTAAAATAATGGCTGTAATGCAGACTTAAGAGAACAAAGAGGCCATATCCTCGATAACCTCACTCCAAAAACTTGATCCTAATAACTTTAGGAAATTACCTTATTCTCTGAAATAAATTATGGCAAACAAGCTTCTCAGTGGTCAACACTGAGCCCTGACAGTTTGTTTAGTATTGCTTTGAAATAAAGCATGTGCAAAGAAATAAAGACAAGTCTAAAAAACTAGTATCACTGCTCATATTCTCACAAATGAGTTAAATATGGACTACACTTAGCTTTGGAGCACATATAGAGTATAAAAGGAGGCAGTAGAAAAAAAAAAGGCAGGTTAGGAGAACAAAGGTAACACAAGAAAATAGTTTAGACAAAAAAATATAAGAATATACAGAATCATCAAACAGATGAAACATATCGCATGGATGGAAATATATTTCTGCCTGTTGGAAACAGTTGCAGGGTCTTGTGTTTGATGCATTCTTTAACTCTAGAGAAATTAAATTAGAGAGAATGAGTTAAAATAACTAAACAAGAAACAACTAGTTATTGAAATGTGAATTTAACTTATTAGATTATGTGGTAACATAAATATGAACCTAGGACAATGTGAAAGAGAGAGGAGTAGAAATAGCACATACAGGAATCTGAAGTCCCTGAAAGAGTGGTTAGAGAGCCTTTCATAAATTGGACACTAACGCTGCTGGGCCTCTGCTATTGTTCATAGCCCACAGCACTAAATTCACATCAAACCAAACAAATTAACTAGCACAAGCATAAAATAAATGAACTGTTGTGGGCTAAGTATCAGTACTGGATAATAATAGGCTACATCCAGGGATGGCAGTAACTGCTCATCAAGCAGCTGAACCATTAGCACTGCAGATATTTCAAATCCGCCTATGTGACGTAGTGTATTTGGTAGAATTTCACTCCAAACTCTGCTCTGCTGATTGTTTCTTTTAAAACTGTTACAGGGGTTGAAATTTAGAAGGATTCATTTGGGGTAAAAAAAAAAAAAATTATCTCAGGAGTGTGACATAAATCACGCCACATAAATCTAACTGCAGAAATTTACTATAAAACTTTCAATGTAATGTTTAGTTTGGTTTTATGTTAAAGGTGTATTTTTAGATAATTTACATATGGTTAAGTTGCTCAGTAACTCCTTCTTTCGTTAAATTCAGGAGATAGTTGGTTTCATATACTTTTGCATAAACATAACTTAATAAGCACATACTAATTTGCTTATTACCATTAGTAATAAATATCACCCCTTAAATAAATATACCTCAAGTGTAAAACAAGATTAGGACAGCAATTAATCATTCATTTATCATATATAAGTTATTAAAATATTACAGTCAGTAAAAAAGTTCTTATTATGTTAGGCAGGAAAAAAAGCAGCAGAATGGACACATTATTTTACAGTACAAATACATATTAGTATTATTTTACTAAATACATAACAGTAAATCAGTAATCGAACAGATTCCCCCTATGCCCAGCTCTCAGATGGAAAGGAAACTCAGACATTGACAGTAATGTGATGCTGCTGACTGGATGCTGAATTGGTCACTGCATCTGCTCTGGGCTGCAGGCACAAGCCAGGGCACTTCATTTGGTGCTTTTTTGGTCCTACTGTATTCATGCAGTATGAATGCCTTACTCAGGGTAGAGCAGGTGGAAGCACAGCAGCTACAGGAGCAAGCTTGCAGAGAGCCCAAAGAGTAAACTGGCTGATCTCGTTTTGAGCAGCTGTAGCTGAGATGCTCTGAACAGCATTAGTAGTGGGAGGGCCCAGCTCCAGCTCTGTGTGATCAAAGTGCTTTGGCTGTTGTGATCTCTGAACTAATTCCAAAATGTCAATGAAATGGCACATCAGAACTAAAAAGAGACTGTAAGGAATTTAATAGCTAAGCAAGGACATTGCAAATTTAATTAGACTCAAAAATAGATTTTGGGAGAAAAGCAAATCAAGCTTTTATGACTATTAAATACAAATATTGTTGGTTTGTTTTCCTTCTTCTATAGAAACCATTTTTCATTACACCCCCCCCCCCCCCAAATAAACAGTTATTTACATAGATTTCACAGAAGTGGGGGCCCAAAATGAAAAACATTATGAAAGGAAGGGAAGTTGTATGCACAAAGAGAGAAAAGGAAAAAATAACCCTAATAATAAATAGATTTTGTGTCTTTTCAATGAATGGGACATTAGTATGAAAATCCTGCAAGCATTATCTATATGTAATTATGTAAATAAAGGACTATTTCTGAAAAGTCTCTGTTGTTTATATTTCACCCCTTCATAATTAAATAATACAACAAAAATGAAAGCCAGAATAAGAATCCTAGAATTTACATATTTTATGGGATGGAGAAATGGAATATTTATTGCAATGCTAGCTTTGAACAAAGACAACCTGGATTCAATTTCGTAATTGGCTTCAGGTGTCCTATTTAATCTTGAGCAAATCAAAGCTAAAATTTTAAAGGTATTGTAGTGATACCAACTAGTGATTTGAATACCTAAAAAACCCTTTTATTAGTCTGTCTGGGAAAGTGAGAATCAGGTAATTTTATTTTAGGCTTTTAATTTAAAAATATGAGGTTCCTAATCTATGAATTTATGTAGTAACTGGGAAAAGGCAGGCTCCCAACAGAGGAGCTTTTGACTAAGCAAAGCATCTAGCCTAAAAGTGGCAGATATCAGACAGGGTTAGATATTTTTGTGTTTATTTCCTCTTTTTTGTTGTGGCTTCCCCATTAGATGAGAATATCTTTCTGTTATTTAATTTGCAGTAGTTTCTTCTGATTTTATTTTATGGTATTTATACAGCTTTTTAAAAGAAAGTCAAACTTAATAAAACTTTCAGTGAAAAGTGATAGAAATTATCAAGGATCTGAGGGAAAAAGATTGAAACATATGAGGATTTATTATGCTAAAGAAAAAGATGGAGGAGATGACTTAGTAAATGTAGATAGAATAAAGAATGATAAGATAATATAGAGCAAGAGTTTGTGGTCCTTCTGCCTCAGACAAATATTCAACCATATGAAAAGATGACAAATGGTCAAGGGTAGATTTAGATTAGACACTGGGAAGAAATTTTTTATTGAGAGTGGTGAGACACGGGCACAGATTGCCCAGAGAAGTTGTAGATGCCCCACCCCTGGAAGATTTTAAGGCCAGGTTGGACAGGGCTTTGATCAACCTGGTCTAGTGGAAGGTGTCTCTGCCCATGGCAAGGGGATTGCAACTTAGCATTTAAAAAGAGAAACTACAGGAAAAAGTAACTCAGAAGTAAATAAATAAATAAAGAGTTAAATAGGTAAAAGGCCTACAGATGACATGGAGATAATATAAAGACATAATACCTAGACAGACATTGACTCATGCTTCCCCCTTTACCACTTCCTTTCACTTCCTCCCTTTCTGCTATTCCCCAGGAAAAAAAAAAAAAAAAAAAAAATATATATATATCTGGAAGACATCGTCAAGAAAATATAGCAAAGGAAAATAGCTATCTTAATCTCTAACAATGCATATATAATATCACAACACAATAGGCCATATGGCTAAGGAGCAACTTACCAGGTTTTATGCCTTTATGAATAAAAGGTTCCCATAACAAAGCCTATAAAGCAGAAAGCCAGAAGATCTGATAAAGAGATAAAAGGATCTATCAGTGAGAACTAGGTTATTGTAGAAAGGCTAAACTATTTGTATTGCATTCGGTATTCCTAGTGGTGGTAAGACAGTTCTCACACCAAACACTGTCAGAGAAAAGGCTCAGAGATTTAAAAACAATTAAAACTCATAAAAACCCAATCAAATCTTAATAAATTCATTAGCAGTCAATAGGTCAGACAGTTCTGCAGCAATTTGATGTCTGTGTTCAGTCATAACACCTTGTAAAATATCAATTCCTATGTGTAAAGCTCACTCAGTGTCAGAGGAACGAAGGATGGCAAATACCACATTGGTATTTAAGCATAGTTTCAGAGATAAAACTGCAAGTGCTGGTATGAAAACCTAATTTCACACCACCCTATCTGACAGGAGTTGTAACAACTACTACAGATGTAAAAGAAAGTCAAGTTCTAAATGAATACTGATTTAAAAGATAGAAAGCAAAGGACTGGAATAAATGGCCAATTTTCACAGTGAAAAGAGATTATTAACTCTGTTGATACCCTTCCATGTATTTCCTGTGAAAACTATTAAGATAATAACTATCAGAAAGGGATTAGGTAAAGACACAAAGCACATTAAAAATTAATATTGAGAATAATAACTCACGTAAAATGCATAGCTCAGGAATCCCCAATAAACTACTGATCGCCATACATATAGTCATAGAATCATAGAACCATAGAATAGTTAGGGTTCGAAAGGACCATAAGATCATCTAGTTCCAACCCCCCTGCCATGGGCAGGGACACCTCACACTAAGTCATGTCACCTAAGGCTCTGTCCAGCCTGTCCTTGAACACCACCAGGGATGGAGCATTCACAACCTCCCTGGGCAACCCATTCCAGTGTCTCACCACCCTCTCAGTAAAGAACTTCTTCCTTATATCTAATCTGAACTTCCCCTGTTTAAGTTTGAACCCGTTACCCCTTGTCCTGTCACTACAGTCCCTAATGAAGAGTCCCTCCCCACCATCCTTATAGGCCCCCTTCAGACACGGGAAGGCTGCTATGAGGTCTCCACGCAGCCTTCTCTTCTCCAGGCTGAACAGACCCAACTTTCTCAGCCTATTTTCATACGGGAGGTGCTCCAGTCCCCTGATCATCCTCATGGCCCTCCTCTGGACTTGTTCCAACAGTTCCATCTCCTTTTTATGTTGAGGACACCAGAACTGCACACAATACTCCAAGTAAGGTCTCACGAGAGCAGAGTAGAGGGGCAGGATCACCTCCTTTGACCTGCTGGTCACGCTCCTTTTGATGCAGCCCAGGATATGGCTGTATACTTGTATTAACAGCTTCTTCTGTGCTTTTCTTTGGCATTTCAAGTTGCCATTGATGAAGATAAGCCACTGAAATGGACTTTAGCCTGGAGCAAAGTTGCAGTTAAATTTTAAAAAATGTGTATGGAAAATAATGAACACAACAAAACTAATGTCGAAAACTTCATATTCACATCTGGTTTAAGAGTGACAGTGCTTTCACTTCTGCATGTAACATTAATAAATTCCTCAGATGTATGATCCCTTGATGTAAGCTTCAGAAAATATATTAAAAGAAGGAAGTTAGCTGGCTCATCCGACTACTAAAAAAGATTTCTTAATTCCTGTACACTGTGAAATATCACTGTTAACAGACAGTGTTATGCAACACATGCACTGAATTTTTTAAGTCCTATAGAAATGCAAAGAATTTTATATCCTAAACAAAAAAACTCATTTTAAAAAGTCTGATCTTAAGAATTTTGTCATATTAAGTCACAAGTTAATGTATTTTAATCTATAAAGAAAATTTGAAAACATCTCATCAAGACAAAAACATTTCTAGAGATTGCTTCTGTACTCAGATTTGAACAGCTAGGTGTTCAATGAATAGAGATGGTAGTGGAGAACAGGTTATAACCAGCTTGTGAGTTATAGCCACAGCCATAAAATTGTTAGTATCACATATTAAGCAGCTGAGCCAGCCATCCTACACTAATAGTGTAGTATGATCACTCCTAATGCAAATGCATCCATATCTACGTAACGGTCATAATAAGAACCCTATATACATGAACAGCAATTTATTGTTATATTGCATCAGAAAAATCCATGTTGCTGATAAAAATATATTCTGTATACTAAACTTTGCTCCAGGACAGTGGAAAAATACCACTTGTACTTCAGCCTCTGAACCCAATCAGTACCTATAGTGAAAAAATAGTAAATTTGCCCAGTGCAACTTTACTCATACATTTTCCAGCAGAACAGAAATCTTCTGACACCTTAGTGAAATCACTATAATTTCTCGCTGTTGACACCAGAAAGGAAATAAATTTCCAAGGCTAAATGGATTTTTTTATGTATAAATTAATCACACTGTTACTGTATATGTTCAATTGCTTTAGTAACTGTAAAATATTTCAGTAACTTCAATAAAACCAAAATCAGCAGCAAGCGATTCTTTAGCTAGTTCCAGGCCCATTGAGAAATCTTCAGGTGGTTTTAAAAAATTCTTTGTGGCATACCAAGTAAATGTCTGCTTACCTTTTGATAATCTCTTGAATCCATCTGCCATAAGTGGGAGACTCTCCAAGTGCCTTCTAAATAAACATATTAAGATTGAATTGTTCACTCTGGTCTTCATACACTCTGTCAAAGAGAATAAATACTTTCATTCTTCATCACTGAGCCTTTTAGGACTTGTGGGCCCTGAACTTATTCCCCAATGCCTCCAGTTTATGACATCATTCTCCACTAGTTTATTGGATACACCTTTTAAATCCAATTTAATTTGATTTTTCCCTCTAGGTTAAGACAGGTATAGATTTTTCTACCACCTGTTCCACAGATGTCTCAAATGACCAAATGTTAGGGAATATATCGAATCTCTGAACCTTTTTATTTATTTAGGAGGTGCAAAGTATTTAATCTTCCTCAGTATGTTGCAAAGAAGCCAAATCAATCACAAGGATGAACTTCTGTGAGAGTGGGTAATATATCAAAAAAAGTATTCACTGTCCCCTACTATGTTTAGATGGCAACTTTTGCTAATATCTTGATTTCTTGAGCCACTTCAGCTCTGCAGGGCCCTAAATCCAAGACAGAAAATATATATAATGGTCAGAAACTGAAAAAACACTCAGCAGTATAAAAATCATTTCATCTTAACTGGAGTAACTAATCACAACTTTTAAATGAAAATAATAGCTTTCAATTCATATTTTCATAAAAGACATAAAGTCCTTTTTTTCTTTTAAATAAACTGAATACTTACAGAACATCAAGTTAAAAAAAGCCCCAAACCTCGAAGAAAGCATAAATACCTTAGCATAACTCAAGTTGCACGTTCTTAACCATGTTAAAGTGCTGCAATGAAACCTCAGTCATTACAAAGTATTCTGAACAGTGCCTAATAGGTCCCCCAAGGATGCTGATCTTGCAGTGATCCCTTGGTGAGGCACAACCAACACTGGCATTAAAATATGTTTATTCTGGAGCTCAGTGTGCGGGAGGGAGAAGTACTGTGGGATAAGTGAAACAGGGTTAAGATTTCCTCTAACCTCATTTTTTGACTGCAGTTGAAGGTTTTCTGAGAGAGAGTTTTGCTCAAGATAATCTGAAAACATATCACAAAGAATTAGAAAAAAGAAAAAAATGTAGAAATAGTAAGAATTAAGTTTATGCTTTCTCAATGTATCTGTCAGAATCACATGGGAAGGAGCCTTACTCAGATTTCACTCCATACTCTCAGTCCCAGAAACCCAGAGACAAATGAGTGTTTCTAACACATTTAAAAATTATTCACATATTTCTTTCCTCAGGTCATTAACTGGATGAAGGGGTGCATCGCCTATCCCATTTATCACTTCTGCTTAAATTGATAGGACAAAAAGTCCTGATTGAATGTAGCACATTAAAAGATGGAGAATCATGTAGTCAATAAGTTTTTCATCCAACTCCAGGCCATCTCAGCAAGTGCAGCAGATGAAGGTAAAAATAAAATCTGTATGCTATCAAATCTTAAACTATGCTTTACAATTCAGAGGTATGAACTATGATTTTAATGTAAGATTCTTGGCAGTTTAGCTTAACTAATTCTACATACAAATCTGAATGTAAAATGGAATAATGTGAAACCGGACAAGTACATCTTTATTATGGCTTTTAAAAGACTACAAACAAAAGCTCCTCCCACCATTCTGTTTTTAAAGGTGCTTTGAAGAAGACCTGCTAGAACAGCAACTCTTGATGCCCTCATTGGCATTCTGGAAAGCAAAACAACCATCCTCTGCTGATGGAAAACATATCTCTATGGATTCTTTCCACTCTGGGCCACCTGATGTATTTCACATTTTATATAACCTATGAAGAATGACATTCATGTGAATTGCAACTTCACCCTTTGATAGTCTAATCCTTCCAAATACACTCAAGATTTCACACACCTCAGCGATCTCCTAAGGAACAAACTGGAGAATAAAAGATACTGCTTGAACAAGAATGCAAAGTGACAAATATAGCCATCATTTGTCAGAGCTAGCTATATCACAATGAGATTTCTCAAGAAGCTGTTGTGCCACGTTATTAACCTCACATACAATATTTTCTAGAAATCTTAGATTCATTCCTAGGTGGAATTAACCCCAGCACCATAATCTGCTGTGCTAATTACAGAGGCAATAGTTTTCTACACAAACAGAACCAGAGAAAATAAAAAAAATCATTTGTTCATCTTTGCCACTTTATTCATACTACCAAGAAAAAAGTGTTCTCTATGATGACCTTATTGCCAAAGAAGCATATAATTCATAACTGATTGCCTTGCCAAATTCAGTTTATTCCAATATAGAGCCAGGATACAACTTCCTAGAGCTGTGACTTACTGTGGAATATGCTGGACTAAATACCTCCAGAGGACATGGAAGCTTTGCCTGTGCTAGTTTACTGTGGCAGATGGAGCTTTTAAATACTTATTTGGCTTTTGTTATACTCTCACTGTGATGAAAGAAATCTTAAGCATTTTACTATGTACAAGCTACTCACCTCATATTGGGAAGAAATCTTAGGGAGTTATTTAGAGAAAAAAAAACAAACAAGAAAGTAACATTACAATAGTTTACAAGGGTTTTCTTGATCTATTCTTTGCACAAGGCATTTGTGATTAGATAATTGACTAGCTCATAGACAGCTAAGTGCTTTATGTTGACAGAACTGGTGCTATATTTTTTATTTTGAAGGATATACAAAAAGGATAAGCCACTTGGCCTTATAAAAGTATGAAACTTCTGAGGCTGGTTAACCTCAAATTCTATAAAAAGAACATTAAATGTTTGACATGAAAAGAGAAAAGCCTCTGATAACATTTTTAAATGTTCACATTTAACCAAGAGGAGAGTGTGGATAAAATATTATTATAAAATAAATGAGTATTAGTTACTCCCTAGATGGCTTTTACATAGCCAGTAGGTTATCACAACGGCAGACAGAGTACACTGCAGAACAGTTTCTCTTTCCCACAGCTGAGTGCGGCTTATAGCAAAGTTATAACCCAACAAAGGTGAACATGGATAGGCCCTCAGGCTTAACACATACTTTACTGGAGAAGAAAATATTTCAACTAAAGAGGGATAGATTGGTTAGCAGGTGGCTAACCAGCATGATCCCAAACATAACCACAAACATTTCTTTTTGTAATTTTTATCTCAATTGTAGTTTTAAATACTTTGGAAGTCAAACAAGATGAAGGGATTTTATATTTCATGGGATGACTCTCTTTTGTTGATCAGTGTGGCATTACAAAGCATTGGGATACGAACTAGGAAGGCTGTTATGTATCTTTCCTTAGAAATTCTGAAAATTAAAGTGGCAATTCTGTGATTCCTTAGAGGCCTAATTTACAATTGCAGATCCAGGCTCACTTGGCAGTGACTTTTCTTTCATTACCGTAGCAGAAACGTATCTAGTAACAGCTGTGGAAGAACAAAAATAAAATAGAAAAGTTTGCAACGAATATATTTGCACATATAGGTACACACAGGCACACACAATCTTGTACATAAACCTTTAATGCCATCATAATGAGCACTTCTATTAGGGCAGTGATTGACATAAAAATTAGGCCTTCGTATGTGTCAGTCAATTTTGACTTTTAACTGAGGGCTTGCTGGGAAAGCAAAAATTCTGTTGGGTGGAGGATTTTGTAGTTTTGAAAGGTAAATTCATTACCCACAGACTGAAACATTTAGAGAAAAGCTAACATACTTTGATATATTTTTTAAGCAGATTACATTAAAAGCATCAGTATCAATCAGTATCAATTTCAGAAGTTTTATATGCAAGTTGTTGCCCTAGATAGACAAATAATCAGAGTACTGAAGCATCACAATGTTGTCTGTTATTACATTGGCATCAGACTCAAAAGTATTAAAACCACAGCTTCTCAATCCCTAAACTGAGAAAACAGTTAGAGTTACATTTTATTTAGAGGTAAAAAAACCAAACCTTTGAGGAAAATCAGAAAAAAGAGAGATATGGCTATAGATGGATACCTTCTTGGGTAATTTCTAATCTATTAGAATCATCTATTAAGATAATAATCTTTTATTAATCTATCCAATATTATAAAACTATCCAAGAGATTATAATCTAGTCAGGAATTCTAAACTAAATCTTGCTCAATGTCAGACAGCAGCTTTGGATTTAGGCACAGAAAGGCATAGGCTTTTTGCAGGATTCATAGTCCTCCAGTTAACTCTTTGGGAATTGTTGGGTAGAATCATAGAGTCATAGAATAGTTAGGGTTGGAAGGGACCTTAAGATCATCTAGTTCCAACCCCCCTGCCATGGGCAGGGACACTTCACGCTAAACCATGTTGTCCAAGGCACTGTCCTACCTGATCTTGAACACCGCCAAGGATGGAGCATTCACAACCTCCCTGGGCAACCCATTCCAGTGTCTCACCACCCTCTCAGTAAAGAACTTCTTCCTTATATCCAATCTAAACTTCCTCTGTTTAAGTTTGAACCCGTTACCCCTTGTTCTGTCACTACAGTCCCTAATGAAGAGTCCCTCCCCACCATCCTTATAGGCCCCCTTCAGACACGGGAAGGCTGCTATGAGGTCTCCACGCAGCCTTCTCTTCTCCAGGCTGAACAGCCCCAACTTTCTCAGCCTATCTTCATACAGGAGGTGCTCCAGTCCCCTGATCATCCTCGTGGCCCTCCTCTGGACTTGTTCCAACAGCTCCATGTCCTTTCTATGTTGAGGACACCAGAACTGTACACAATACTCCAAGTAAGGTCTCACGAGAGCAGAGTAGAGGGGCAGGATCACCTCCTTTGACCTGCTGGTTACTCTCCTTTTGATGCAGCTCAGGATACGGTTGGCTTTCTGGGCTGCGAGTGCATGCTGCTGGCTCATGTTAAGTTTTTCATCGACCAACAAACCTAAGACCTTCTCCACAGGGCTGCTCTGAATCTCTTCTCTGCCCAACCTGTAGCTGTGCCTGGGATTGCTCCAACCCAGGTGTAGGACCTTGTACTTTGCTTGGTTGAACTCCATCAGGTTGGCATCAGCCCACCTCACAAGCGTGTCGAGGTCTCTCTGGATGGCATTCCTTCCCTTCAGCATATCAACCAAACCATACATCTTGGTGCCATCGGCAAACTTGCTGAGGGCGCACTCAATCCCACTGTCCATGTCTCCGACAAAGATGTTGAACAAGACCGGTCCCAACACCGATCCCTGAGGGACACCTGTCATTACTGATCTCCAGCTGCTCATTGAGCTGTTGACCACAACCTTTTGCGTGTGGCCATCCAGCCAGTTCTTTATCCACTATTGGTCCATCCATCAAATTGTTGTCTCTCCAATTTAGAGACAAGGAAGTCATGTGGATAGTTGGATAACCTAGCATTAATAGTGGATCACATCTATTAATCCTCTGTGTTCCTAAAACTAAGTGGAAACTGAAGATTTAGTTAAAATGTTGCTTGAACACAGTCACATAAACTTTCAACACATAAACATTTTTTTAAATGTTAAAATATGGCAAGCATATCTGAAAATGTTTTCCCTAACTTGTACAGTATTTGCAGACTCCTATAACTTTATTTAGCTCTCAAGTCCTGTAAGTCCATCCTAGCACATATAATACCAAACACCAGCATAAGGTAGATCTTCACTAACATCAGCAATTTGGAATCACATCTTACCAACCTGTACTTAGAACTTGTATGAGATGCTGATAGGAACCATATTTATTAAAATACACCCTCTCACTACTTTCTAAAGATCCAGTAAACAAATCAAGACAAAGAACAAACCACAAGTAAATATCTGTATAAATAAGCAAATGGATACTGTAATACAAGTAAAGTCCCAGATAAAGTCGAATTCAGAGCTGTTTGAAGTAACATTCAATGTGTTTTGACCTGGACTTGTTTCAGGCTTTTTCTTAAAACATAAGAAGTTCAGTCTTGATTTCCTATTGTCGTGGTTTAAGCCCAGGCCATAAATTAGAGTCATGCAGGCTACTTCACCCCACACACCTTTCTTCCCTCTGCTCCTGGAGGGATGGGGAGGAGAATCGAAAGAATATAACTCCCACGGGTTAAGATAAGAACAGTACAGTAACTAAGGTATAACACAAATCACTACTGCTACCACCAATAATAATAATGATAAGGGAAATAACAAGGGAAGAGAATACAACCGCTCACCAACCGGTACCTCACCCCCACCCCGCAGCGTTCTAGCCCTCCTGGGAACTCTCCGTTACATCCTGGGCATGACGTGCTGTGGTATGGAATACCTCTTTGGCTAGTTTGGGTCAGGTGTCCTGTCCCTGCTTCCTCCCGGCTTCTCCTCCTCCCTGGCAGAGCATGAGACTCACAAAGTCCTTGGTCAGGGTAAACATTCTGACCAGCAACTGAAAACATCGGCTTTATCAGTATTATTCCCAGGCCAAAAGTCAAAATCACAGCGCTGCACCAGCTAGTAAGAAGGAGAAAAACTGACTGCTGCTGCTAAACCCAGGACAGTATCCACCCCTTATTCCATACCATTCACATCATGCTCAGATCACACGTTTTCAATATACCATCACTCTCATCTCAGTGCACTGTTATCTTAGTGCATGGACCAATCCCTATAAAATTGCTGAGTCCATTTGGCCCATGATGTTGGGCTCCATCTCTTGTAACAGTCTTTCAGAGCAGGAGAGGCTGTGTGCAGTGCTCACACTTGTCAATAACCTGGGCAATAGTGTCTATTGCTAAGTCCTCCCCTCAATCATGAGTCCATCTTTATGTTGCATCTCTGCCTTGATGGCCTGAAGTGTCATGGGCCCACCAGGCTCAAAATAATTCACCCTTCCCTGCAGCAGTCTCTGCAACTTGTTGTTGGGGACTCCATACAGCTGCCTTCCATCTCTGATGCTTCCAAAGCACTGGAGGGACCCAGTGGGCCAGATACTCGAGCATACTATCCCCCACACCGTGACACTCATGACTGTCCAGCCTTGGGGAAAACCTCTTGGTCCTGCTATATCGTTGCCTAACCCCAGACAAGACCCAAACCTGACTCTGCTTAACTCTCGGGATCAGACAAAATGGTCGTGGGTAAAACACACTCTGTGTGTGTGCCAACATGGTGATCCCCATCACAATCAGCAGGCAGGTCCCAAGGGTACCCAAAGGCCATTCGAAACCTTCATAACTCTCAAATGATGCTGCTGTACTTGTCACTGGGGCTGGTGTAGCTGCTGTACTTGCCGGCTCTCTCACCACCAGCTTCTCTTTTTCTGAGTACAGATCTTCCTCCTCTGCCTTGCTGGGACATGCTGTGTGGTCTCCTGCCTCCTCCTGGGGATCGGGCTCACGAAGCTCGGTGGGCGGCTGCTGGGGAATGCTCTCGGCCGCCACGGGGCTGGGCTTGGCCGCGGAGCTCGGCTCCTCCACCACCTCCTCCCGCTGCTCGGCAGCCGTCTCCTTCCCGGCCTCCGGCCCCGCTCCCGCCGCCGCTTGGTCCCCGGGGCCGCTCTCCTGGGCTGCTTTGGCCGCCGCCGGCTCCCGGGGCCACTCCCCCTCAGCTCCCCTCAGCCTCACAAAGACGGAGGCGAGGACGAAGGCCAGGACAGTGAAGAGCAGTGGGATGGCCAGGTACAAGTCCACGGCCACGTCCATCCTGCCCTGCTGCCGGAGCCCGCCTGTACTACAAGCCATTACCATAAAGTACAGTGAAACAAGAACCCTAGCCCAAGGCCCACTCTTGATAAACACTAACACAGCAAATACCGGCTCTAAGTAAGTTACAGCATACTGAAACTGTGACATCAAGAGAAACAACCTTGAGAGCCAATAAACCAACATTGTGCCTCGGTCAGTTCTGTCGTTATCTCAACCCTTCACGCCTCACGTTGGGCGTCAAAACAGAACTGTCGTGGTTTAAGCCCAGGCCGTAAATTAGAGCCATGCAGGCTACTTCCCCACACACACCTTTCTTCCCTCTGCTCCTGGAGGGACGGGGAGGAGAATCGAAAGAATGCAACTCCCATGGGTTGAGATAAGAACAGTTTAATAACTAAGGTATGACACAAATCACTACTGCTACCACCAATAATAATAATGATAAAGGAAATAAGAAGGAAGAGAATACAACCGCTCACCAACCGGTACCTCACCCCCACCCCGCAGCATTCTAGCCCTCCTGGGAACTCCCAGTTACATCCTCCAGCATGATGTGCTGTGGTATGGAATACCTCTTTGGCTAGTTTGGGTCAGGTGTCCTGTCCCTGCTTCCTCCCGGCTTCCCCTCCTCCCTGGCAGAGCATGAGACTCACAAAGTCCTTGGTCAGGGTAAACATTCTGACCAGCAACTGAAAACATCGGCTTTATCAGTATTATTCCCAGGCCAAAAGTCAAAATCACAGCGCTGCACCAGCTACTAAGAAGGAGAAAAACTGGCTGCTGCTGCTAAACCAGGACACCTATGGAGGAAAGTATGTGTACTGACACTTATTCATTCTCTGCTGTTGCTTTGAGGCAACACAGCCAAAGTTAGGAATTTCTAAAAAGTTCCCACAGAATGGGCAGAACTTACTGTGCTTTTTATTCAGTTAATGTGGATTTTGGCAAGAGTGGGGTAAGCAAAGGATGCTGCCTACTTTGACTTCTATTAGCTGCACAATATCTTCTTCCCTGAGTCACTGTGCATGGTGGGAATTGCATGGAATTTCAGGGTGGACTCAGCTAGGCTAGAGGGACTTTGAAACTGCAGCCAGAGGAAGGCACCTAGGACCAGCACAGATCAACTCTGGCCCTGAAGCATACCTGGAATCATGTTGATTTCCAAGAAATACCAGTCCAACTGATGATTTATGAAGAGCCTCAGCATTTGAAAAGTAAATGAATCAGATCATTTTTTAAAGAACTTGATAAAAATGTCCCAAAGAATATGGACTGCTAATGGTAAAACATGACTTATAAAAAATCGGTATCTCAAAGTCTTGTAGCTTAATGGAATTCTCATCTATAATAAAAACCAAAATTGAATGTCTTTTTAAAATATATGCTAAAATGCAGTCAAAAGAGACTGGAAATGTCAGTGATCAATTATAAATAATATTTCAACAGCTGTTAATTTTAAAGCATTTCATCTGTGTATTTCTGAGATGCTTTCACCATAGTAAATTTTGCTGTCCTGGCTTTGTTATCCCTCAAGGACCAAAAGCTGGAAGAGATTAAAATTACCACTGGTATGACAGATATGCCTCATAGCAAATGCAGATAAAAAGTTGCAAAATAAGTAAATTCTTAAAAATCCTCACAAATGCTAGTATATTTTAATTTTAACACAATTTCAAAATATAAATTTTACTATATGAATAAGAATATAAAGAAGTTTTAAAAATGCCAAAAATCAGGACATAGTTTAATTATATGGACTTAGTCCAAAGGTGCATGAGCCTAAACATTTGAGTAATAAAGTACCGTTAAAACTAAGTTTTGAATGCAACATAAAACTGATGAGACATACCATCTCTCTCTCCATGCTCCTCTTACTCCTCTGTTTGAAAAGGCAAGAGACAGCTGCTTAAAATCTACTTTTTGTAAGGAAGTACAGTATTCTGGCACAGGCACCAAAACAAATAGGAATGATATTACTAATGTGAAGAACGAACAACCTCTGTTCTCTAATATGTGCCTTAGTAACACAATATGAACTCATGCCAAGATGCCTAGTTCCTTCTAATTTCAATGGGAATGAGACACAGCATGAAAGTCTGAGATACAAATGTGCAAGCATTACCATCTGGCCTGTATAAGTATTGAAAGTATCTTTGACCTTTAAAAGTGGATGTGGCAATAGTTGTGAAAGAAAGAAACAGTTGAATGGTTTTATGGATATTTTGAGGACTTCCAGAAAAAAGCTAAATTACATTGACATTATAAATAAAAGCAGTAGTTAAAAAAAAGTTATATTGAAAGATGTAATAAAATTGATGTTACAAATCTAATAGCAAGTTACCGCTAGTGTGGATTCATATCAATGACATGCATTTGCAAGATCTGAATCATGACAGTGGATTTATTCCTATAAACTCTGTAGTACAAAATACAAAACAATGTATATATTTTTTCTGACAAATAAATTTCATAAGAGGCACATTAATATATTCCTGCAGTTAAATAGCTCCCCCCCCAAAAAAAAAAAAGTTGTGCCATACGATTTCAGAGCATCCCTAGAGGCAACACATAAAGCTTCTTCAATCTGGCTATGCTAAATTGCCCATAGACACTTAGCATCTATTAAATAATGCTACCAAAAAAATAAATCATCTGTCAAATGTCTGCTTTTATGTCTTAAATTCATTGGCCTGTATGCTTTTTTTAGTGTTAAATTGGAACTGCAATTCTGACATGTTGTTCTTTGCCCATGCCTCTAGCTTTCATACCATTGACTAGCCAAGCTAGCAGAGTTTATGCCTCTTTCCTCTTCTTTTAGCCTTGCCTCAGAACAACTTGGTGGTGGACTCTGTTTTTCACATCTACTTTTGCTGTTTGAGTAGAACCTCACTTCCCCCCGAAAGCTCTGAGGAAAGTCTGGAGTTCACAGATTCTGCTCTCTAAACTACACAAGATTGTTTGATCAAAATTGAAATCTTTATTAAACTGGAATTTGGCTATGTTGTCTAAAAGACAGATTTTTTTTATTATTATTTCAATTTCTAAAAAAAGGAAACTTGATAGAAATATTTTTGACTGAATATATATGGGGTTTTTATGGTTCCCTTTTAAGTCTGGCAGAAAACAGGATGTCCTCAGTTGTTCTAACTTACATAACTTTCTACACAGCTTCCTGGAAAGTCAAAAAAATAAGTTAGTTGATTTGTGATTCATCTGATTTTTGTCTTTCATAATTTCTAAAAATATTTTATAACTATTATTAGTGGAGACATTAAATATTTTTCACCTTGTTTACCTCTGCCTTGCAAAAAGTTGTCTTCAGCTTTAGCAAAAAATGGACATTATTTTTTAAAAACAAAAACTTGAGCTTGTACTTAAGACTCTAGATTAGTCTAAGGCATCTAACCAACCTGCCTAAGACTTTAGAACCAGTCAATACTCACAGAAAGCAATTTATCCACTGTAAATCTCAGTCACGCAGTATGCAGATCTCTTCACTGACCAGAGGAAGACCTAAGGTACTAATCTTCTATGTTAAATATCTTAGTTCAACAAGATGAATTTGTTCCTGAATCATACATATGTACCCTGCAGTCTACATAAATATATTAAATATATTAAAAATAAAGGTAAAATCTTTACCTAGGTTTCCTAACATAGTTCACCGAGTTAGAATGCTAACCCGAGTCTCCTTAAATCCTGCCTAGCTTTTACATGACTAGCAAAAAGTATTGTCTGGGTTTGTAGCCTAGTTTCTGCTTTGAACATGGCTTGCTACTTTGATCAGCCAACCCAGCATTACAGAACTGAATAAACAACTTCCTGACATCAGGAAGTCATGGCCCACCCCCCCCCCCCGACACAGCAGAAACTTATCCATGCGCTCTGGGCAGCCTGTGCCCTCCCACTTGGCACTTCATGCTGTTAAAAGAGCGCAAGGTGATCTTGAAAGTCAAGGGAGGAATAAAAAAAAAAAAAAAAAAGAAAAGTAAAAAAGACACTCTTGGCTGTTTCTTCCACAGCTAAAACTGCCTTTCTGCCTGACATGGGTAAGATGAAGAAACTAATGACATTAGCCCTGTCACTTTGACAGGCAGTACGTAGACAATTATATGTGCAGAAAGCCAAGTAGGCTATCAGAACGAAACCTATTAGACTAAGAAGTCATCTTCATTTCAAATACTGTCTCCTTAATTCACACTGATTGCTGAACGGTCACACCTAGTTACAAATCACCTCTATGATCCAATAAAAAGCATTAAATTGCTAAGTAGTATCAATATTGCAGCATGTTAAGTCTTTTGGAAACTACAGAGAAATGTTAAAAAACCTAGCATCTCATTCCTAAAATATCTAACTTTATTCTTCCTGTTTATTTCATTGTTTCCATTTTCTTAACCTATTTATTTTCTTTAAATTTCAAACTTTAAATAAGAATGGTAACACACAAGAGCTAAGAAAAATCACATGAAAATATTCACAATAGTATTTTAATTTAACAAGACGGACTTGAATACTAATTACTCCAGTAGTAAGTACAAAACAAGTACACCATTTACCACACCTGAGATGATTTTTAACTACAAAAGTGGCAGTAACAGCTCGGTCATACTAGAAGTATTGAATAGAAATAACACTTATGGAAAAAAGTCTGGGAAGAGAGGTGTATGCTAAAAGTAATTGACATGGTTTAACCCCAGCCATCAACTAAACACCACAGCTGCTCGCTCACCCCCCACAGGCAGGATGGGGAGAGAACTGGAAAGGCAAAAGTGAGAAAACTCATAGTTTGAGAAAAAGACAGTTTTATAGGTAAAGCAAAAGCTGTGTGTGCACAAGTAAAGCAAGACAAGAAATTCATTCACTACTTCCATCATCAGGCAGGTGTTCAGATCTCCAGGAAAGCAGGGGTCCATTACTCCAAACATTCACCCACTTCCTTCTACTTTCCCCAGCTTTATATGTGGAACATGACATCACATGCTATGGAATATGCCTTTCGTCAGTTGGGGTCAGCTGTCCCAGCTGTGTCGCCTCCCCACTTCTTGTGCACCCCCCAGCCTGCTCATTGATGGGGTGAGATAAGAAGCAGAAAAGGCCTTGGCTGCATGTAAGCACTGCTCAGCAGTAATGAAACAATCTCTGTTATCAACACTGTTTCAAACACAAATCCAAAACACAGTATCACAGTATCACAGTATGTTAGAGATTGGAAGGGACCTCAAAAGATCATCTAGTCCAATCCCCCTGCCAGAGCAGGAACACCTAGATAAGGTTACACAGGAATGTGTCCAGGCGGGTTTTGAATGTCTCCAGAGAAGGAGACTCCACAACCTCCCTGAGCAGCCTGTTCCAGTGTTCTGTCACCCTCACTGAGAAGAAGTTTCTTCTCAAGTTTAAGTGGAACCTCTTGTGTTCCAGTTTATACCCATTACCCCTTGTCTTATCATTGTTAGCCATTGAGAAGAGCCTGGCTCCATCCTCATGACACTCCCCCTTTATATATTTATATACACTAATAAGGTCCCCCCGCAGTCTCCTCTTCTCCAAACTATAGAGACCCAGCTCCCTCAGCCTTTCCTCATAAGGGAGATGCTCCACTCCATTAATCATCTTAGTTGCCCTGCGCTGGACTCTCTCCAGCAGGTCCCTGTCCTTCTTGAACTGAGGGGCCCAGAACTGGACACAATATTCCAGATGCGGTCTCACCAGGGCAGAGTAGAGGGGAAGGAGGACCTCTCTCGACCTACTGACCACCCCCCTTCTAATACACCCCAGGATGCCATTGGCCTTCTTGGCCACAAGGGCACAGTGTTGGCTCATGGTCATCCTGCCGTCCACTAGGACCCCCAGGTCCCTCTCCCCTACACTGCTCTCTAACAGGTCGTTCCCCAACCTATACTGGAACCTGGGGTTGTTCCTGCCCAGATGCAGGACTCTGCACTTTCCCTTGTTATATTTCATCAAGTTTCTCCCTGCCCAACTCTCCAGCCTATCCAGGTCCCGCTGGATGGCAGCACAGCCTTCTGGCGTATCAGCCACTCCTCCCAGCTTAGTGTCATCAGCAAACTTGCTGACAGTACACTCAATTCCCTCATCTAAATCATTGATGAATATATTAAATAATACTGGTCCCAATACTGACCCTTGAGGCACTCCACTAGATACAGGCCTCCAACTGGACTCCGCCCCATAGACTACAACTCTCTGGCTTCTGTCCTTCAGCCAGTTTGCAGTCCATCTCACTACCTGATCATCCAGGCCACACTTCCTCAGTTTAGCTATGAGGATGCTGTGGGAGACTGTGTCAAATGCTTTGCTGAAGTCAAGGTAGACCACATCCACCGCTCTGCCATCATCCATCCACAATGTTATTTCCTCATAAAAGGCTAGGAGGTTGGTCAAGCATGACTTCCCCTTGGTAAAGCCATGTTGACTGCCTCTCATAACCCTCTTATCCTTGACATGCCTTAAGATGGCAACAAGGATAAGGTGTTCCATCACTTTCCCAGGGATGGAGGTGAGGCTGACCGGTCTATAGTTACCCGGGTCCTCCTTCTTGCCCTTTTTGAAGACTGGAATGACATTTGCTTTCCTCCAGTCCTCAGGCACCTCTCCCGTTTCCCAAGACTTGGTAAAGATGATGGAGAGTGGTCTAGCAATGACTTCCGCCAGTTCCCTCAGCACCCGCGGGTGCATCCCATCTGGACCCATGGATTTATGGATGTCCAGATTGCTCAACTGGTCCCTAACCCATTCCTCATGGACTAAGGCAAACTGCTCCCTTGACCTGACTTCATCTGAGGTCTCAGGAGTACAGTGCTCTTCAGGACTGCCTCCGGCAGAGTAGACTGAGACAAAGAAGGCATTCAATAACTCTGCCATCTCAGTATCTTCTGTCACCAGGGCACCCATCCCATTCACCAGTGGGCCAACCTTGCCTCTGGTGTTAGTTTTATCAGCTATGTATTTGAAAAAGCTCTTTCTGTTGTCCTTGACCCCTCTGGCCGGATTTAATTCTAAGGAGGCCTTAGCCATCCTAGCTGCCTTCCTACATCCTCTAGCAGCAGCCTTATATTCCTCCCGAGTGGCCAGCCCCTCCTTCCATGACCTATAAACTCTGCTCTTCCACTTGAGCATACCCAGCAGTTCCTTATTCAGCCACGCAGGTCTCCTGGCCCTCTTCCTTGACTTCCTACGTGTCGGGATGCTCAGCTCTTGAGCTTGGAATAAGCAATCCTTGAATGCCAACCAACTATCTTGAGCCCCTTTACCTTCAAGCAGCCTTGCCCATGGGATTTCCCCTAGCAATTGCTTGAAAAGGCCAAAGTTTGCCCTGCTAAAGTCCAGGGTTGCAATTCTACTTGCTATTCTACTGGTCCTACCACACAAGATCCTGAATTCCACCATCTCGTGGTTGCTGCAACCAAGGCAGCCCTCAACCTTTACTGCTTCGACCAGACCCTCCTTGTTAGTGAGGATGAGATCCAGCAGCGCTCCTCTCCTGGTTGGCTGATCCACCATTTGGATGAGGAAGTTATCATCCATACACTGGAGGAACCTCCTGGACTGTGGCTGGGTTGCTGAGTAGTCCTTCCAGCAAACATCAGGGAAGTTAAAATCCCCCACGACAACCACGGCCTGTGACTGTGAGGCCCCTCTCAGCTGCTTGTAGAAGGCCTCGTCAACTTCCTCACCCTGATCCGGTGGCCTGTAACAGACACCCACAACAGTATCGCCCCTGCCAGCCTGCCCCTTAATTCTCACCCACAGACTCTCAACTCGCTCGTCCCCTCTTCCTGGACAGAGCTCAGTACATTGCAGCTGCTCTCGCACATAAAGAGCAACCCCACCACCCCGCCTGGCTGGCCTGTCTTTCCTGAAAAGGACATAGCCCTCCATGACTATATTCCAGTCATGTGAGCTGTCCCACCACGTCTCTGTAATTGCCACCAGATCATAATCTCCTGACTTAACACAGGTCTCCAACTCCTCCTGCTTATTTCCCATGCTGCACGCATTGGTGTACAGGCATTTCAAGGAGGGAGCTGAGCTCACCGATTTCACCCTAGGATTATAGGAGGCCTCCCAGTCTTCATCAATCCTAGAGTGCTGCCCCACTGGGGCAAGCCCAGTTACAACCCCATCCCCCTTCGAATCTAGTTTAAAGCTCTCCAAATGAGCCCTGCTAATTCATGCCCCAGCATCCTTTTGCCTCTGTGAGTTAAACCTTTCCCACGTGCCATCATCCGGACTGGAGCCTTATAAAACCAGCTGCTATCAAAGAACCCAAAGCCCTGCCTAAAGCACCAGTCTCGTAGCCAATTGTTTACGGACTGAATTTTCCCATTCAATCCCACATCATCACCGGAAGATGGAAGAAGTGAGGAGAAGATCACTTGAGCTCCAGACTCTTTCACCATCCGCCCCAAGGCCCTGTAGTCTTTCTTCATCCCCCTCAGACTGCGGGAAGCAGCTTCCCCCCCACCTGTCTGGAAGACCAGCAGCGGGTAGTAGTCTGTCGGGTGCACCAGGCTGGGGAGCGCCCTGGTGATATTCCTGATCCGGGCTCCAGGCAAACTACACACTTCCCTATGATGAGGGTCAACTCTGCATATCGGGCCCTCTGTTCCTCTCAGAAGGGAATCGCCTACGACAATGACTTTTCTTTCTTTCCTGTCAGAGGCAGTCTTGAGGTGCGAAGTCGACCGCCTTTTCCTATGTGACCTTGTAGTCTGGCCTTGCACCACATCCTCACTTACCTCTCCATCAAGATCCAGGGCCTCAAACCTATTACTGAGGGGCACCTGGGGAAGCAGGGCAGGAAGGGAGGAAGGTTGCCCACGGTTCCGAACTGGAACTCGATTCCAGCCCTCATCGTCTTTTTGGTCCCTTACCTCTGCGCGACAGCTACAGAGCAGGGGCTGTCTCGGGTCATCCCCCTCTGTCTGAGAGGACAGGGGGTCCATCCCCTTGTGGGGGGTATCTCCCTGGAACCGTTCCTGCTGACATGCTAGGGAGTTACTCCACCAGTCGATCTCCCTTTCACAGTCCCTGATGGTCCTCAGCGTCTCGACCTCCTCCTTAAGTTCTGCCACCAATCTAAGCAGATCTTCTACCTGCTCACACCTCACACAGGTGGAATGCTGGCCTCCCTCCCTCGGCAGTAGCAGGCTCTGGCACTGCACTGGACCAGCTACTATGAAGACAATTAACTCTATCCCGCTATCCCAGGCCAAACCAGCACAATATGGAACAGAAGCAGTCATAAAAAAAAAAAACCAACAAGCCAACCCCCCCCCCAAAAAAAACCCACATCCAAAATAACACCCCCAAACACTCAAAGCCTTGTGATAACAATTCACAGGGAAACCTTCTACCCTAAAATTTTAAGAATTATGGTAATTGTTCAGAGCATCATATAGTTCACTAGAGTATTAAGCTTGTCAATGAATATGCATGAAAAAATTGTTACATGTATCTCTTCCCTGCCTTTCATTCTATTACGTTTTGTATGATCCTTCTTTCTGGGAACAGAGGAAGCTTTCAAAGAATCTATATGTTGAGACCAATAATTATTACTAGAACTTCTAAATGATATATTTATTTGCTGTGGTCCCAACAACGTGTGGCCTCTGTGCAACAAGTGGGATAGCACAGCTGTTTTAAGAACAGGGCACATGGCATTTGATGAGTTCTGCCTAAATTAAGGAAGCTAACACATAAATGAAAGCAGCTCAGGTCCATCTGTTCTGTCTCATGGATCCAGAGAATTTTACATATTACCTAATTTCTTGATCTATAAATGTGACTGAAGCAAATTATCTTGTGACATTGATGGCCAGTAAAATATCTCCTAGACTTGCATGTTTTCCTGCTGTTGGCCAACTGTGTTATCATATTTTCAGTGATGGACTCTGGAAAAAATTGCTTAGGTTTTTAATAGTTTGTAATTTTTCCTTATTGAATTCTAGGAATTAAATATTTATCAGGGTAAGCTTTCAAAACCATATAAATGCAGTCAGTCCCACTAAGTTTCCTTTAATTCTTAACAATAAGGACCACAAAACCATCTCAGTACTTCATGAGAGCTACTCTAATAAGAGGAAGCTACAATTAATTGGCATTAGGGGAAAAAGCAGTCAAGGCACATGTTTAGTTCTCAATGCTTTTCCATAGTACAACAGTAGCTATCTCATTCTTCCGCCATATGGGCTTCATTTTTGAAATGGGCAGTCAATCGAGTACACACTGTTCAAAGGAGATTTCAGAAGGACATTGGTACTGAAGTCACTATGTACTCCACACTCTACAGTTAGTCTCCCTCACAAACTATGCCTTTCTCATTCACAGTCACTGAAGAGAAAGCTGTATGTAACTTACCTCTACTGGAAGAGCTCAAAAAACCCCAACCAACCACTAAGAAAAAAAATTTTCAATGGTTTCCAAAGGCATAGTGTTTTTATTCTGTAATTAAGCAGTAATTTATGATACCAAAACCATAAAGAGGATGTGTTCCATTTTTATCATGCATATATATTAATAGCCTGTCCCAAAGACATTAGAGTGAGGAGGAAAGCTATAACTGCATTTGGAAAAACTACATTAAAAATTGTTTAAATTACCTATTGGGGGAACGGGGAGGGAACAGGGAGCACAGAGAGGAGAAAGTCTATAGTCTTCAATATTAGAAATAGCTTCCAAAAGCTTTTATTGGCAAAGGATTATATGCAGTGTACATCTGTACATATGAAATGGAAACATTATAAGCAAAACTATAATACACAGACAGATCTGAAAATATTAAAATCTAATCATGTGAGAGCTAACAAAGCCCAAATAGACATTTCAAGTACAGAAATCGCATTTAATTATACTGGTTTAAACTATGCCAACACTAGGAATCTGCAAGATTCCTGCCTCATAGAGAAATGCCAATTTTGCAATTTCATGCAAATGAAATCTATATCTCTAAGAACACCACGTTTGATACGAGAACTAAGTTATATTTTACAAATTTGAGATCATCTCTTGACCAGCTGGCATTGAAGAAACAGGTAAAGTTGATGAGAGATGAGTCAGTAGTTACCTTCAAAATTCATGAGCATACAAACAAAAATTTACCTTTGCATTAGCTATCGTAACAGTATTAAGAAATGCTCCTGATTTCTGCGGTTATGGCTCACTAAGGTAAGGTCAATATATTGAACTGGATTCACTAGGTTTTAGTTTACTTGCTAGCTTTCTGTAGTATTCAAAGATTTGAATAAGAGTAGCTAACATCTTTTTAAACTGCTAATGCTTTTAGCAAATGATGAAATATGTTATGTTTTATCATAGCCATTATCAAGGTGACTAGGATGTATTTCTTCTGCAAAAAAGTGCACATTTTGCAGAGAGAGTTTTGTGGTGCTTTTAATTCCTGACAGTTTCTTATACTGTAGCAGAAATCATATGAGGAAAAAACATACACATTAAATATGATGATACAGTATTGCCACATGTCAAAATATCTACAGTATTCACTACAAGGATGTGCAAAAAAGGCAAATAAAACTAGATTGTCTGGTTTAAACTATCTGAGTTGCAAGTCATCTTTCCAACTCATAAAAATTACTAATCATTCCTTTAAATTAAATATTTAAATGTTCTGCATAATTGAAAAGCAATGAGATCATCACTGGATTTAACTTAAGCAAAAGTTAAGTACAATATTACTTGAGAAGAGAAAAAGTTAGGCCTAATGCAGGGTATCTTCTGCTGCCTAATCACAGAATATTTATCCTGAAATGTTCCCTGACAGTAGTTCCTGAGCCTTTCCTACAAATCTGGGCATGTTTCAAAAACATTTAAAACTCAGATATCAAGGATATTTGGGGTTTTCTACAATTTCAGTTTCACAGGGAAATAGCTTGTGGTTGCTAATTCTTCATCTGCAAGTACATATTGATTACTGGTTGGAAAAAAAAACCCATAACCAAAAATTACACTACTTCCCACAACTTATTTCACAATTTTCTTTTTCTTCAGTAATAATGACCAAATATTTATATTTTTCTTGGTATGATTTTTGTTCTTATCTTCTTCTATAATAATAAATATCCCACTGATTAGCATAACTCTAATTTATTTCTGTTAATGTCAGTGCCATGCTACAGAGACATACATGTGTCTCCAGAAAATATAATTCCACTGTTAGAAAGTATAGCTGGCAGCATAACAACTGAAAAGAGGGAAAAAAATCCTATGTTTTTGTTAGTGCCATGTTATCAGACTGAACTTCAATAGTGGATAAGACATGCCATTTATAAGATAAAGTATTTTAAATATTTTAGTTCCTTTGAGATGGAAAATGATATAAAAATGAAAAATATTTCCATTAAAAATTAGTACTATTGGAAATAGTGTAAAGCTACATGAATATAATCTTCCCAAAAGCCAGGTGACTCCATTCCATTTTAATTAATCTAATATAATATTTCTACTTAAATTATTTCAGAAGTTCAAAATACCTTGACCAAAGCTAAGCTTAAGCCTAGTTAAGACCTGCATTAGAGGGTCTACAATGTGAAACTCTGGAGCTGAACATAATCTGAATGTGACAACTATCATTTGAATTAATTCAGAATGAATTTCAGCAAAAGACCTTACAAGTCATACCAACTTAGCATAAAAGTTAAGGTTTCTCAAGAAGTGTGAAGTTAAACTCTATATCTTCCCTTTAGGAAGTCTCACTTTATAAAGTGGTGAGAAAGTCACCATCATCTAGACCACACTCACCATTATCAGTGTCTATATTAACTTCAGAAAAATTAGAGGCCAACAAATTCAAGCCTGGTTTCAGACACAGAAGATGCCAACAAATAATTCAATAAAGTGGCAGCCAGTTTCTTCAGGCCTCTAGTCTGGGATTATTTACTGACAGGAAAAGGCCAGACAGGAACCTTCATTCTGAGCCACTGAGCTCTTGGAAAGTGATGTTAGAGTGGGAATGCTGACTGATCTTTTAGTACAGCATATTCAGTGAGGTTGCAAAAATACTGGGTCTTTGAATGGTGATGAGGTCTGCATAGATATGGAACTGTTCACCACTAAACTGACACACTTCTGTAGCTGTAATTCATTGTGCTGGCTATCCATACTGTATTTAAAGAATGTTTTTATCAAACCTCACTGTTGTAAAAAAGATCCATTTTGTCACAAAACAGTCATGATCTGTTAAACGTTGATTTTTTCCTTCCTCAGCCTTTATTCGTTCAGATGACAAAAATTAATTTCAGAATTTGCATCAGAAAATTCAGTCACTATAGCTGGTTTCTTCAAGAATCAGCCCTCTTCAAAAGCAAGAGATATTTGTAGACAAAGATAAGTTATAAAATGGTAGATAATATGCAAACCACAAACTCCTTACTCTATTTGAGTCCCTAAAAAAGACAAGCAGTCTTTGCTAGATTACTTGAAAGATCTGATGTCATATTCTATATATGAAATGAACAGTGTAATAGCAAAAAACATTACCTTGATTTAAGCAACAGATACAGTTATTAAAGATAGTTTCCTTAGGTAACTGAACGTTATTTTGTATTGTATATGCAAAGCTTCAGAATATTAGTCAGCATTGCACACTGACAATTTCTATTAATTCTCTTGTCCTTCCTCCTTCACATTGATCTCAGCCACAACCTCAGATTAACTCTAGATTTAAGTCTTAGCAAAGACATTTATAGCAGCCTCAAGCTGAAGACAGCTGTGAGGCTGGCTCACGATGATGATGCAATCATAACAGGGTGCTTGACATAATAGACATCTCAGTCCAGGCCTTAGTCTTTTAAAGCAGTCTCTATAAAACTAGGCCTGAAATGAGTAACAGGCTAAATTTTAGTCTGGTAAAGTCCACAAAGTGTAAAAATGAGCATATCCTTGTGGAATGTTTTGACACCAACCTAAAAGCTATTCCAAATGGCCCCCTCAATTCAAATCGGATATAACTTTATAGTCATCTTGTGTATAAAGATTCATATTACCCAGAAGTCAAGGACATGTGCCAGCATTATCTCTTAATATAAACAAGTGAGTCATGATGGTCAAAATCTGCAGCTTCTTCTTTCTCCCCTTACCCTTCCACCTCCCCCTCATCTACATGACTTACAGTCCAACTATGTTTCAGCAACAACAGTCTAGCTGAACCACCTGTCTAATCTTAATCTGTAGCCTAATCCTGGCTGCAGAATAGAGAACTACATTATTCCAAGCAATCTCTACTTACACAGCAACTAAATGCAGCCCATGAAACTGTCAAACCAGAGCTAAAGCTTTTTCCTGAGTCTCTTCTGTCTTATTACATCCTATGGGCTTAAACCTTAGGTCAACTCATGTTCAGCTACAAAGTGGACGAGTTACCTATGCCAACACTAAATTATGTCTGGGAGAAACAGATGGACTAATGTAAGGAAGCTTAAACCATGTATCTTAAGGGTTGGTGCCTAAACAGCTTTCTTGGGTCTGTTAAGTTTCCTCCTGCTAAGACCTCATTGGTTAGAATACACACAAGGTTAGCATGAAAGTAAAAGTAATCATCATGATTTAAGCCCAGACAACAACTGAGCAGCACACAGTCACTTGTTCACTTACCCCTGGTGGGATGGGGGAGAGAATCAGAAGGGTAAAAGGGGAAACAGAGGGGTCAGCTGTTTCCCCTCCCAACTTCTTGTGCATCCCCAGGCTACTCCCTGGGGATGGTGGTGAATGGGTGGGGTGATGCAAGAGGCAGTAAAGGCCTTGACTCTGTGTAAGCACTGCTCAACAACAACAAAAATATCCCTGTGATACCAATACTGTTTCCAGCACAAATCCAAAACATAATCCCATACTGGCTACTAAAACATAAACCCCTACTGTCTACTACAAAGAAAATTGACTCTATCCCAGCCAAAACCAGTACAGTAAAGTAAAAGGTTAAGATCAAAGTTTGGTAGCATGACTCAGGTAGAACTTTGGCTGCTGTCAGTGAGCCAAGTATCTACTTTATAGTTTAGGACTGATACCAGGCTAACAAATTTGTTTCAATTCATCTCACTAGATATCCTTGTTAACACCAACTTAAGTTTTAGAGCAAAAGCAGATTCTAAATACATACCTATGTGATTTTTTCACAATTTAAATGAAAGCATGAAATTGCCGATCAAGCTCAGATTAGTACTAAAACATAGAAACATGACATGCTTATCCATCAATGCCTGCTGTCATGACCATTTTCTCCTTAGTTTGAAAAAATACTATTATTTTTAATAGAACATTATATTTTTAAGACAGAAGATTATGATTTTTAGGGGAAAATCTTTTAGCCTACATACATCACTGCAGAAACAAGCACAAGCAAAGTTATGCTACTGTACACTTTATACCTTGATGAAAAACAACAGACTCTTTATAACTCAAGATTCTTAACATGTATTTCAGCTTCCTCTGAACCAATAATGACTTTTCTATTTCAATTCATAACAAAATTCACCTTAACAAACAATACATAATACTCTCATGTTCACTTTGATGGATAACATGTTCATACTTACATTTATCTGACAAGACTTTAACTAACCTTCATTTTCTTCTCACTGCCTAGTTCACAGCTTTCCTCTGTTGGCAGACAGACTGTATTTCTCAAGCTCTTTTGTTTCCAAGGTGATGGCTTAAAAACAATCCATGATTGATGTGGGGAATACAGAGTTGCTTATTCCTTCTAAAAAGAATGAGAACTCCAAATTCAGAGAATAGTTATGCGACTTTCCTACCTAAACAGGTTTCTGTTCAGGGTATTAGTCTTGTCCCTTAAGGTAGAGATAATAATCAGTCATCCAGACAACTAACGTATTTCCTCAGGTTACTTCCTTTCCTGCTTTCTATCTCATCATCTTATTTTATGTAACAAATATTGTTAGATTTTTTTTTTTTCAAGCCAACCTTAAAATTTTATCAGCTGTGGTCATAGGCCTTGAAGTGCAGGAGGCATTCCAACAGTAGACCAGTCACTTTATCACAAGTATATGATTATGATTATTAAATCAAAGCCTATGTAGGAATTTTTACTGGGGAAATAACAGACTATGGGAGAAAGCCTTAATGCCCTAAAAGACATGCAGAATCTATAATTTTTTTTCCTATTAGAATCTACAAAAGAGGAGTGCCCCAGTCGTACCCAAACACATTCATGTCTCTTTCAGATATTTACTTAAAATATTTAAAATATTACTGCAGTTGGTGATGCTAAATCACCTGTTGCTTGTGCCAAAAGAACAGGTTTAGGGTTTTTAAATACAATCGTGACATTTAGGAAGACAGATTGAAACAATATTGTATCTTTTGTAAGTTTTGTCTCTCAAATCTTTTTCAATATCTAATAACTGCTTAATGTCAGTGCCTGAGCAGTGAGTACTGGGCAATAGAACAAAAATTTATCTATTTTTGTAAAATGTTATCAGGTTTAAAAATTGTGAACTACTCCAGATTTATTCTGATTAACCAATTATTAATCAGAATATTTGGAACTAAATATTTACAGTTTGCTTTGTTACATATGTACATGGAGAAGTATTACACAATGACTAGTATGGAATAAAAATTATCCTTTTATTAATCTTAAACCTTTCTCACAGATTACAGAGCCCAATAGCTTTAAATGAAGGTATGTTTCAAAGATATAGATTAAAAATGTTTAGGAAGTTACTATGAGCTTCTGTAATAAAACTTAGCCCAATAGTTCACTGGGACTTATTATTATAACTGTGCACTGCATTTTTTTTAAGTCATAGAAGATATGTACAGCAGTGAATTACATTCACAGCTATGCAACTGTCGATCTAAAGTCGTTTGGGCAACTGTATGTCTTTTGCTTTATATCACTGAAATATGAACCAAAATCTTCATCAGTGTGGCCAAATATGATCTGATAAACAGACACAAGAGGTAAGAAACCGTTTCTTCTAAACCAGAACTTTTAGCAACCAATATAACTCCCTCAGGATCCTGCTGGTTTTCCCAAAGATTTTTCTTGAATTATTTTGCCCCAGCATGGTCCGAGTTTTTCAGATAGCTAACTCAATGAATATAAACTATCAGCAGTTTCTTACAGAAACTGTTGTAGTTGTTTCATTACAAACACCACCACCATAATTACTTTTAATAAAAAAGAAAAAAAAGTTCAAATGATTAGAACAAAATATTAAAGAAACAGAAACAACTTGGCTTTTACCAAATTATTATCTAACCTGTTACATGATGCATTAGTTGACACCTGACATCTTGCCAAGCATAATCTGTGAGATTTCCCCAAAGGCTTGAAACCTTAAAGAATTGTGTGATAGCAAAAGCAATCAGCAGTGAATCACAGTTGAGTTGGCACCTTCCAACACCCTGGAAGTGTGACAAGTCCTTAAGTTCTCCATGTTGCCTTGGAAAGCTGCCAGTGTCATGATTGTTAGTTGCTGTCAAGAGAGTCATAAAGAAGCTACAATCTTTCCACAAGTTTGAAGAGCCAACAGGGAGACAGAAATCACTCCATATGATCTTTCAAAACCTCAATATTATTGTTTAGACTGACCCAATTAATTCATCATACAGTGATACTGTACAGCTCATGAAGAAATATACTATTACAATATATAAACATTTTTGTAGTAGTTTTTGTTGTTTGTTTTTTTTTTTCGAAGTGACATTTGATACTGTCTTCATAGGGGAAGAAAAACAGGCATTACAGGAACCCACGGCTTCCTTTGACAAGCCTAACATAAAAAGAAATCAAGTCTTAATTTTTAGGTACCCTTTTAAGTTCATGATTATAGCAAATAAAGACATTCTTTTCTGACTTGGAAACTGCACAACTTCTCACAAATTTTCCTGGCTTTAAAATACTTCTCCATGCTAGATAGTTGTTGATACCTGAACTGTAATAATTCCCTAGGATCTAAAATTTTTCAGATGTCCTACTTTTCATTTAGCATTTTCTTGCAGAAAAAATAAATTCAATCTACAGCTAAAAGCTCTAGGATCCTATGGAAGTCTCAACAGAACTCATGTTGGACTGAGGTACCAGACGATTCAGAGTCATTAAAGGATATACATGTGAAACAGAAATTATTGTCACCAACACTTTTTCTTGTGAATCAATACCAAATTTTTGAACTTACATAATAGAAACTATGCTGCAAGTATAAAGCATCAGATAACTGAGAGAACAAATTCTTCAGCATTTGAAGTCAGAGTTCAAAAAAAAAAAACTGACTTCATATCCATATGAGAATGGAGGTGGTTACTGGGGAGAGAGCCCAGGAATGGTAACTTATAAACATCAAAATAATGAGAAGCCTCCTCATTAATCTGTGTTGCATTTTGGGGGGGGAGGGGGAATCAAAATTTTCAAAGGTCAGTAATTTTGAGTTTTATTAATATTTAGAGAAATAATTCTTTAACAAGACTAAACTTCTGGGTCTCAAGCTGAACTGAGCATTCAAATTAATAAAATTTAGATTTCCCAGTCTATGCCATGATATCCCAATACTAAATCTTGTTGTTACTAGTATCAGAATTGACCTTTGTCAAATACTGACAGAAATGCCCTGCTAACATGGAAAGTTAAATTAGCTGGAAATCATATTCCTTTTTATTTCTCTTCTGAAAACATCTCCTTACTGAAAATTAGTGATTGACAACTTGTATGCTTTATAATATATTCATGAAATATAGGATTTTTAAGCTCAGCTCATGTTGCCTTACATTGTTGGCTTGACCATGTCTTGGGAAAGAACAGGCTTAGATCTAGAGCTGTCAGCCAAACTGCTTTTCAGACACCAACAAAATATAGCCTATTTTGTTGTGTACATCTCTTTGCCAAGAAAGCAGGAGACTTAACAGTATGAATATAGAATCATAGAATCACAGAATAGTTAGGGTTAGACCAGAATGGGCTCAAAAATCCCTTTTAAATAAATTTTACTGTATGTTCACAGATATTTTTTAAATGGCAGTGCTAACACTTGAAAAATTTCATTGTAACCGTGTTTTATATTTAGCCAAACTGATTAATAAATCTTAGAACATTTTGTATCTTTCCAAACTGGAAAAAGATAAGACAGAACTTACAATAACATGTTTTTAAGTAATATTTTCAAGGTTAGCCTAAAAAACATGTTATGATTACATATTTTCACAAATACATTTTCAATGTAGTTCATGTCCTATACATGAATAAATGGAAGGCAAGTTGTAGCTCTTAACTATAAAGTTAGATTTGATAAGTTAAGGTAGGTGAATAGTTTAGATAAATCCAAATAAGCAGAAGATAAAAACTTAATATAATTTTAATTCAAATTAACAGAATTCAGCCTGAAACCAACTGCAGGATCAAAGCACTTTTAATCAGGTAAGTTGTAAAAGAGCTTACACATCTTTCTCGTCATCTTTCTATTTTACATTCTATTGCATTGTTCCTTAGCAAAAGAAAAAATCTTTAATATATCTTCATATTTAATATATGTATATAAATACTCTTGCTTATGTCTCTAAATTTATCAGAGGATAAATACTTATGGAGTTTAGAAAAACAACTCTTCATTCCATCTGACAGTTTATTCCACCCAAGTTTTCTAGCAGAAGTTGCCCTGCCCTTTCCTAGGAAACTTCGGGTACTATGAATAAAACAATAGATTTGACAGATATTAAAAAAATACATCAATGTCTCAGAGTCACTGCAATGATATTATTAGCTAAATTTTCTGTATAAAATCACCTAGACCTTATAAACAATTCAGGGAGAAAGAAGGATCTACTTTTAAGCTTTCATTTGTTCACAATGCCTTTGTACTGGTTTTACCAGTAACTGTTTTTGAAAACTTCAACAAAAATGATTCTTTATTGAGAAGTGTTAATTTATTGAGACATTTAAACATAAATTCCAAAAGTCATTTTAATACCTATGATTTCTTGTAAAATGTAAATGTTCAATGGGAACTATTTTGCAATTGAGCTGATTTTTCAGTCTTTCTTTACTGTTCCAATGTTAAAAAGAAAATAATGCATGAAAATTCTTTTACTGTATACATTAGCTCACAAAGTAAAAATAAGTTTGTATCGCTCCAGTAACTACTAATGTTAGGCAGGAAAATTTTGTGAAAGAGGACAATGATGTGCATTTCTATGCACTTGAGATTAAGCCAACATACCACAAGATGGCAGATGAAAGCAGCTGAAGAGGCAACTTGCAGAAGACTAAGTTTGTGGGTCAGAAAAAACAACTGGTTTTGAAGCGTTTCCTCACCTTTTCATTATAGAAAATTAGTTTTAGAAGACGCCTTACAAAAAAACCCCCAGATATTCATGTTCACCTCCTTACGTTCTTAATAATGCTTAACTGCTAGAACTATAGCCCCTCAAATTCAACATTTAGACCCCAAACACAGTATTTATAACCAAAAGTATTCTTTAAAATTGGTACGAATTTTCCCCATTTATCCTCCTAGTTGTAACTCCAGAAAAGATAGTGATCTCTCTGCCACCATTAAGAGTTGTAATGTATTGGGAATGGATTATGGACGGCTAGGATTCCTTTTCTGTGTTGGATGGGAATGTAAATCTCTATCTTCCACAAAAGCATGCTCAACTGCTGGGTTATGATTATGTGAAATCAATGCAGTTTCTCCAGTTTCCACTGATGAATTTGTCTCACTCTGTATAGTTAAACATATATTAAGCCAGATCAAGCATGATAACCTGTAGTTTCAACAAGCATATAAAAAGTGGGAATAGAGAGACAAGGCATTTTAGTCACTGATTTAACAAGTACCTGACACAAATTCACTTCAGCTGAGCTACTGTTTGTAGCTCTGAAATCCTACAGTTCAGATTAGTGTTTTAAAATCATTTTGTGCTGCAGCACAGAAAAAAGTCCATGGAATAACAGCCAGCTTGCAAACTCCCCCAGGCTGCTCATCTGTCCTGGCATAGGAGGAGAAATTCTGTACAGTCTCCAAATTAGACCTTGCAGTGCTAAGACATTTTACACAAAATCACAGCAGTCTCAATATTTTAAGAACATTCAACAAGATATACTAGCTGAGGTGGCAATTTTCAGGATTACTTTTGTGCTTACAATCCTATATGACTAAAAATCACATACAGATTCTGCAGCATTCATGTGCAGGCTTGAACTAGACCCGAACCCCCTGTTTTATCCTTGTTCTTTTCTGCTTGACGCTTGATGGCTACCTGAATATCTTACTGAAAGTAAGTCCTGGACCTTTCAGGTTATACAAAAGAAAGAAGCCTTCTGTTTAATCTAAATCATTCAATCTACACATCCAAGACAGCACAAAGTACCTAGCTTACTTCATAGGCAGCACTGAGCCCCTATTCTCCATTGTTTTGAAATTTGTGCCTGTAATTTCTGATGGAAAAATAAATGGGACTGAATCATGAAGGAGAAAGGTGAACACTGACGAATCATAGCTGTAAAAATCATATCACACAGCTGACAAGTCACATTCGTTCATTCCCTGGCCCTGTGACAGGCATACACAAGACAGTTTTTCTATGGGTGCTGTGACCTAAGTACCTTATTGAGGGTTTTTTCCCTGATTCACTAATCATACCTGGACAATTCCTATCTTTCTCTTGATAATTGTTCATATATATTGGAAAAGAAGCTTCTGAAATACCAATCAACCCTAAGGAATCGACATTAATATCCATAAAAGTTATGCAACACCGTTTGCTTCAGGGGCATATGCCTACATGATCGGTAATTCTATGTAGACACGAACAAACAGTATAATAACAAAGTTAAGGCTGACATTTATGCTGGTGAGTCATCTCGAAAGCTAGAAAAACAGCCCAGCTGTCTCAGCCGTAGAGCATAAGTGGGACAGCTGATAAGGTGTGCAGCTCAGAAACAGGTATCTGGAAAAGAGTTTACCTGTACTCAAGTTACTTCAGAAATGCAGGCAGCTAAGTCCAGGTGAGTCATGATGGGATATATGTAGTCCAGTGCTTTTTAGTCAAATAGATGTTACTGAAAAATAAATGCATGCAGATCAAGTAATATCACACATAGGAATTTACATGAACTGAATACACAATCTTAACACTCACAAAAAAGCAGGCAGGGTAGCTGACAGGTTAGCTCCCATCCAGCTTTTTTCAGCTGTATAAAAATTACTCAGAGATAAATGTATGCAGCAGGAAACACCTAAATACAGCATTAATCAGGACCTGAGTGTCGTCAATAATATTTTCAGGCTTAGCATGATGAAATATTAAAACTCTTATGTAACATATGGTAACTTTATTGACCATCAACTACTACATAATTCAATGTGAAGAAAACAAATGTACAGAAAGAGAATCATAGAGCAGTATTCATGCTGTAAGATGATTAAGTAAAATACTGTGATGGGCTGATTATTACCTGATGTAACAGCTAAATGTAAGAACCTGACTGATCAGACCTGCTCCAAGTTGAACATTATTTTGGGGTAGCCTGATATGACTCCTGGAAAAACAGGATCTGAAACAGGCTCTTGTGCAAATCTTTACAGCTAATGGGCAAAAGAGGGAGGTTTTGGGTCTCCAGAAAAACAATAGTAATGGGACACTGCTTGTTATTGATGCAAGATGGTTACTGGTAAAGGCATAACAAATGAGCAACTACTTTCCTTGTTTTGCTCGGATAAAAGCCAGTTCTGGCTTCATAACACAGTGTTAAAGCTCAAGTACAATGACATAGTAGCACAACACCCTATTTTTTAATTAGGACAGCCTTCCATTCTATAGGCTAGGGCATGGGAGGGTTAAAATTGAAATCTCTGTGCTTGTCCCTGACCTATCCCTACAGAATGATCCTCAAAGTTCTCTCTTATTGATAGGAAAGGAAACCTGGTAACCACTTGGGTTTCAGAGCCAGAATTAATTTTTCTCCTTATTTCTAAAAGTTGTCATCATTTTATCTTTTTTGATTAAATATTGATTTATTTTTTAAAGCAAGGATCATTGCTTTCATAGCATTCTAAAGGCAAAAATGCACCTCTACTAAAGCAAAGACAAGCAAAATTGTAGAAACAGACAATGAGAAACAAAAGAAAGCATTGCCAAGTGAAAACAATGGAGGCAGTAGGAAAAAGAAGGGATCAAAACTATTACTCTGCCCTGTAGATATTTTTTTCTTATTTACATAAGTTTGTACTGCCAGAAGGCTCATTTACTGCACATATAGATTAATTTATGTGAAGAACCAAGAGAGTTTCTTTAACTTGTCAACACCTAGAAGGAAGAAAAAGGATCTGATTTTACAGTCGTTCCAACTCACTTCTAAATATAATCAACTGTTTCCTATTAAAAAAAGAAAAAATCCTGTAAAGAGAGATTTCCTTTAATTTTTCCATAATATTCTCAAAGATGTAAAGCAAATAAATATAAATGAAAGCAAAAGATAAAGCCCTGTACCCTCAAAGGGTTCTTGTCAGAAAACATACAGACAAAGTTCACTGATACAACCATAGATCACTAAAGTATTTTAGTCACTTCATCAGATAAACTGATACATTTGTAGGATACTTTATAATTAGTGCTTTAAATTCTAGGGTATTTTCAGGAAGAATTGAAGTTTCCCCTACTGTTTCCAAAGCCAAAGCAGGAGTCATTAAAAAAAATAAAATTTAAAAAAAGATTATTTCCCCTGCCATATCCGTTATGCAACTATATTGCTCCTTAAAAAATATTATTCAGGCAATCTTAAGAATTCATCTTAAAAATAGAACACAAAGCCTTCACTCATTTCGCACTTTCTTGTTTATAAATACACAACATGGAAATCCTTCAAAAACTGAACAATATAGCAATTTTTAAGATGAATAGGAAGTTATCAGTTTGTATATAAATGAAAAATAAAGTAAAATAGCAACAGATTGGAAAACAATAGTTGCAAAAGGCAGGAAAGTGAAGGAGAAGGAGTAAAAACTTTTAATTTTTTTTCTTGAAAATTGACTAGAAACTGCTTTTCACTCTGAATTGAGACCTAATACTAACTTAGGGAGGGGGAAAAAGGGGCATTAAGAGAAGAAAGGACAAGGAGGAAATACCAACTCAATAACACTGAAGAACAAAAACATGACTGTAAACTCAGTTGAAATGTCAAATTTTGGCAAGAAGTCTTATTTGTCATAACTTGACTTTTCTATCTATTCATGTGTTTCTAGTACATTTTCACTCAGCTTTAGAAGCTGATACCAAAAAATGTAAGTTGACAGAAAATACTTTTTCTCAGTCATTTCTGTCTCTGGATAAGTTTTTAATAAAAAAGAATATGCTCACAACAGTTTTCCAGCTGTGTGAAATATAGCAGAAAACATGTTTTTTCTTACCCATGTAATACTAATGGGTTCATAAAAAACTGTAATTACTCCCATAAAGTTTTAAGAGAGGAAAATTTATTGCTTGCAGCAATTAAATGATGACAACAGATGTAGTCTCATTATGAATACAGTTTAAGGAACAGTCATACTTTTATTCTGAATAGCTTTTCTCAATGAATCCAACTATAACACATTCTTTTTTCAGGCATGTATCCATATTTAGGATCCTGTGCCACTCACTGACTCAAATTTCCAAATGATTAGAATTTTATTCCTCACTAACAAAAAAGGAATTGAGGACATCAGCAGCAACAAAAGCTTCTGCAAATCAAACAAAGAAAATGTGGGTTTGTTGCTGAATGTATGATTTAGGGTGATTTAGGGACAGTAGACAAGTTAGGACATTATGACGTGGACAGGTGAACAACCTGATCAGTAAAAATGTAGTTGGACAATCAGGCTCAGAGGATAGTGGTTAATGGCTTGTACGCTATGAAGATCATCAAGAAGTGGAGTGCCACAGAGGTCTGTCCTCTGAGGAAGTAGCGGATTGCATTGTTGTCACATTTGCATATGATACTCATTTGGAGGAAGAAGCACATGCTTAAGGGAAGGAATATCATGCAGAGGGACTGAAATGGCTGGAGGAACAGGTCAACAGTCTCTCTTATCTTTCTTCCCCCTTGCCAAAGGACCACCTACTATTCAACATTATCTCCAACCAATATTGGTCTGTCTACAGTGGTGGATATTCTAAAACCTCCCAAAATACTAAGTGTCAGTGTCTTTATGTAGTTGACATTAGAAATTTCTGTTTGTCTAATGTGAAACTTCCTTGATGATGTTAATTTCATTAGTCCTTGTACATAAGTTATAGATAAGCTGATTTATTTCCTTTTGCTGCTTGCTGGCAGCAGTTTTAAATGCATCCCAAAGTGTCAATAAATCCAGCTCCCCATTCGTAACCATGCCCTCTGTTCCATCCTGATGCCTGGGCTTCTCGATCTATCCCTAGCTATTTCACATTTTATAGTGATTCCATACATTCTAAACCTCTGATTATTCTCTTTGATCTCCCTGGGACTCTTTACACTTGATCCGTATCTTCCTCGAAGTGTGGTGTCTAAAACAAACAGAGTATTGCATCTGAGGCTTTAACCTTGCTTAGCAGTATGGAAGAACTACTTTACAAATCCTGCAGACTTTTGCAAAATAAGCCCAAACAGAGCAGAGACAAAGCATGAGAAGTTTCAGCATACACACACGTACATTTTTCATGTTGTGATCAATTAAATGTGTTTGTTAGGCTATGATGATGATCTTTATACAAATTTAACTCCAGAGGCTCTTATAGCTCAGATTTCTTTCCAAAACACAGCTTCACAGCCTTGCTTGACTTTTCATTTTAACTCTGCATTGTACTGTCTGCATTGATAAGTTTCAAAAATAGTAGTTTCTCCTCCCTTTCTGAATTTCAGCTCTCTCTTGACACTGTATTCTTCTCTGCATCTGATACATTACCACTGTTGTTTTGACACACCAGGCATACGATGCCACCTGAAACAACTAAGTGCTTCTGTGCTCCTGCAGCAATAATTTGCCTTTATGGCAATAGATTGAAGAGGCACAGCATCACTTGATACAGCATATAATCCATCAATGTTTTATGCACGGTTGTTAAAACATCCCATTTACATTTATAAATGTTAACTCAAGTGACCTTATATTTCTGAGGTTATCAGCTTCACAAAACTGTCGTGCTTATTAGGTACACCAAAGCACCCTTTTTAACTAAGTGCTACAGAAAGCAAAGCTCTCACTATGCTAGGCTATTATTCTGTCAAGCAGGACACTTTACAGGCCCTGTTGCAATAAGACAAGGAATAAAGATTTTAAATTAAAAGAGGGAGATTCAGACTAGGAAGATATATTTTACAAAGAAGATGGTGAAACAGGCTGCCAAAAGAGATGGTAGATGCCCCATTTCTGGACACAGTCAATGTCAGGTTGGACAGGGCTTTGAGTGACCTGATCTAGTTGAAGATGTCACTGCTCATTGCAGGGGGTTTGGGCTAAATGACCTTTAAAGGTTCCTTCCAACCAAAACTATTCTATTCTGTGTTTCTATGATTATTGATTTTAAAATAGAGAGAATTCTGTTACATAAACCTAATTACTACCCTGGCAAGCATTAATAAAATTAGCCGGAAAGAGAAGGAACTTAGTTCAGGGGGATGTCCCAGACCATGGCAGCCCATACTGGGCACCGCTGCTGGGTGTCCCTGGAAATTAGTCCCTATGTTTGGACTGTATCAGTAAAGGCATTTATACCACGTCCAGTCTGTTCAATCTTAGCAATGATCTGGATAAAGGAGTTGAATACATCATTGGCAAGTTTGCTGATGATGTTAAGCTGAGAGGTGCTGTTGACTCCCTTGGTGGACAAGAGGTCTTGCAGAGGGATCTAGACAGACTGGAGTGCTGGGCAATCATCAATGACATGAAACTGAACAAGAGCAGATGTTGAATTCTGCATGTGTGATGGAGGAATGTCAGCCACAAGTGTAAATTGGGAGAGAGGTAGCTGGAGAATCACAGAATCACAGAATCCCGAGGGTTGGAAGGGACCTCAAAAGATCATCTAGTCCAACCCCCCTGCAAGAGCAGGGTAACCTAGAGTACATCACAGAGGAACTTGTCCAGCCAGGCCTTGAATATCTCCAACATAGGAGAGCAGCACTTCAGAAAGGGATCTGGATGTGCTGCTTGCCAGCGGGCTCAGTGTGAGCCAGCAATACGCCCTGGCAGCCAAGAGGGCAAACCACATCCTGGGGTGTATCACACACAGCATGACCTGCCATTTAGAAGACGTGATCTTCCTGCTGCAATCAGCACTGGTGCAGGCTTGCCTTGAGTACTGGGTGCAGTTCTTGGCCCCATCATTTAAGAGACAGCGGGTGATGTGGTTTAGTGTGGGGTGTCCCTGTCCATGGCAGGGGGGTTGGAACTAGATGATCTTAAGGTCCTTTCCAACCCTAACTATTCTATGATTCTATGATTCTAAAAGAGGAAACATTCAGATAACAAAATCACACTTATAAATACAATACACGAAGGTTGTAACTGGTTTATAGACTGAACGTGATCAACTGGAAAAGAAGGGATCACCATCATTTCAGAAGAACATGAAGGTCCTCGAATGCATCCAGAGGAGGGCAGCAAAGCTTGTGACAGGGCTGGAAGGCATGTGCTGTGAGGAGCAGCTGAGGACACTGGGTTTGTCTAGTTTGGAGAAAAGGATGCTGAGAGGTGACCTCATTGCCCTCTATAGCTCTCCTCAAGGAGGGGAAATTGAGAGGGAGGTGCTGGTTTCTTTTCACTGGCATCCATTGATTGGACGTAAGGGAATGGTTCAGAGCTGCACCCAGGGAGTTTTAGAGTGGACATTAGGCAGCATTTCTTTACCTAGAGGGTCGCCAAAAACTGGAAGAGGCTTCCTAGAGAGGTGACCAATACCTTATGCCCATCAGTGTTTCAGAGGCATTTGGACAAGACCCTTACTAACATGCTTCAACTTTTGGCCAGCCCCAAAGAGGTCGAGAAGCTGGACTTGATGATCACTAGGTCTCTTCCAATCCTTTTCTCCCTACTTCCTTCTTTCCCAAACAGTACATGCTGAGGAAATACTGGATGCCATTTCTTCCCAGTCCTGCACTAGCGCAAGGGATTGAATGGGTAGCCGTGTCCCGCCACAGGCATGGGCTCTGTCACTCTGTGGGAAGGTCTCTGCCTTCTGATGGGGGTGAGAGATGGCCATTGTCTCTGGATGATTTGAGCATGTGAACAGGTTTTCAGAAGCCACGTGTGAACTGATTTCTGAAACTCTGCTGTGTTCATTCAGTTTCTTTGGGTTTCCACAGGTGTCATGGTTTAAGCCCAGGCCTTAAATCAGAACCACGCAGTCTACTCCCCCCCCTCCCCGCCCCGCCCCGAGGGATGGGGAGGAGAATCGAAAGAATGTAACTCCCACGGGTTGAGATAAAAACAGTCCAGTAACTAAGGTATAACACAAACCACTACTGCTGCCACCAATAATAATAATGATAAGAGAAATAACAAGGGAAGAGAATACGATACCAGCAGCCGGAAAAGAGCCCAACAGAGAAGAGGACATGCCCTTCCAGGTAACTCCCAGTTACATCCCCGGGCATGACGTGCTGTGGTATGGAATACCTCTTTGGCTAGTTTGGGTCAGGTGTCCTGTCCCTGCTTCCGCCCGGCTTCCCTTCCTCCCTGGCAGAGCATGAGACTCACAAAGTCCTTGGTCAGGGTAAACATTCTGACCAGCAACTGAAAACATCGGCTTTATCAGTATTATTCCCAGGCCAAAAGTCAAAACCACAGCACTGCACCAGCTACTAAGAAGGAGAAAAACCGACTGCTGCTGCTGAACCCAGGACAACAGGATAGCAAAAGACCACATCTGTGACACCAGTGAGGCTCAAAGATCAAGCCTTCAGCCTGAAGCAGGATGTGCTTCTGAACTACACGGTTGCAAATCTTGTCTACGTGGGCAATACCTGCTCATGTCCTTGTGATTCCCACCACTCCCAACCCCACTCCTCCCCCAAATACTAGTGTTTAAAAATGCCTGCGTTGTTTCTGTGGGAGAAACAGAACAAAGACAAGAGCCTGGGAACAACAACGCTCCATCAGGAGTCCATCTGGCCCAGTGCTCTCTCTCCAGTGGCACCCCATGCGTGTCGAAAGGAGAGTAGATGAGGAGTGCAGGTCTACTTGTGTCAGGGTCCAGAGGGTGTTCATAGGCCTCGATGCCTGGGACTGGCCCCCCTTTGGGACCTGCACTGCAGATATCCCCTCAGGCTTACATCAGAGCTTGTCATGCAGAACTGTATGCATGACATAGCATAGCTGTTCTGTTCTGTTCTATTCTGTTTTGTTCCATTCCATTGCGCTCCATTGCATTCCATTCCTTTTCATTCCATTCCATTCCATTCTATTCTTTCCCATTCCATTCTATTCTTTTCTATTGCATTCCATTCCGTTCCATTGCATTGCATTGCATTCCATTCCATTCCTTGCACTCTCGAGAAGTTGCATGATGATATGACCATTATTTACCTAAAATGCCAAGGGGTTTTAGCACCAGAAACCTTTCAAAGACACAAAGCAGACTCAAATCAGGTTACAGGTGGAAAGAGTATTTTATTTATTTATAAATCAAGTTGTTTTATTCATCTCAGTTTAGTTTAGTTAATTTTAGTCTAGTTTAGCTTAGATTCTATTTCCTCTTCCTAAATCTGTCAGAGCTGATGCTCGCAAGCCTTAACCCGATGCACATGCGCAGGCAGCAGCAGGCTGACGCATGGTTCAGTTTATGTGGAAAAAGGCCTCCCTTGCAGCCTGAGAGAGGAAAGCCGGGGCAGGAGCGATGCCGTGGTGGGGCGAGAGCAGTGGAAGATCCCAGCCAGAAAGGGCCAGGGAAGACCTGACTCGGGGTGGTGCTCAATGCTACAGAGGACAGCAGCAAGTCCCGGGGCCACGCTGGGGCCAGCCTGGGAGTGCTGAACGCTGCCTCCCCCCAGATGCGGGGCACGAGGGCCAGCTGCGTGGAGCACGAGCCGCTGCCTTTGGGCCACCGTGACCCAAAGGAGCCCCATGAAGGGGCTGTGCTCGGCTGCGGAGGAGGCAGAAAACCCCGGGGACACTTGCGAGTCCAGCCTGGGGGCAAAAAAGCCTTCCCCCCCCAGCTGCAGGACACGAGGGCCACCTTCGTGGTGCATGAGCACCAGGCGATAACCCAGGGCACCAGGACCAGAGGAGCCCTGACAAGTGGTCATGCTCAGTGCTCAGAGGAAGGCAAAAAACCCCCGGGGCTGGTGCCAGTCTGCCCCGGGGGAAAATTCCTTCCTGACCCCAGTGCTGGCGATCGGCTACTCCCTGAGCACGTCAGCAAGACCTGCTCCTGGTCCACGGGCCGGTTATGCCTCTAAGGGGACACTGCACCTGCCTTTTCTGCCTCCACCGGGAGCTGCCTCAGGGGCTTCCCACAACAGCAAAATGCCGCTGGCCTGACTACCCTGGGAGCAAGCATCCTTCCAGTGCCTGGCACTGCAGCTCCAAAGCACTGCTGGCGGGCACTGGCTTTATACTGCCCCAGAGCATTGTGATGCTGTGCTGGCGTGTGCTGGCACTATGACACGGGGGTGATGGAGCTCCCGCAGCCCTGGCCACCACAGCCCTGCTGCTGCTGCTGCCCCTTTGCCCAGTGTGCCTTGGAGAAAGGCCTTTGGGGTCTGGCCTTGAGGAAGTGTCTGTGCTCAGGTCACCCAGGGGGATCTCCCTGCCCCTGGCAGCCACACACTGGGCACTGCTGCTGGATGTCCCTGGAAATTAATCTCTATGGTCGGACTCCATCAATAAAGGCATTTATACCACATCCAGTCTGTTCAATCTTCTTAGCTATGATCTGGATACAGGAGTTGAATGCATCATTGGCGAGTTTGATGATGGTATTAAGCTGAGATGTGCTGTTGACACTTTGCTTTAAAGCCCTGTTTAAGTAAAACCTGTAGAACTATAAAATAACTGTACATTAAAAAAAAAAGGAGAGAGAGAGAGAAAAAAATAATCCTCGCAATATCATTATGTTTGAGCAAGGTCAGTCAAGCACTTTTAAGTCATGTGATAGAAAAGCAAGCATGGTCTGTTTGAAATCAATAGTCAACTGGGTGTTAATGATGCAGTCAGTCTCTTGCAGATTATATTCATTCAAAGTCAATGATTCCAAGCCTTTTGCCCTAAAGGAATATTCTGAATCCTGATTTATTTATTTTTTTTTTTTACAGCTCATTCTGCATCAAAAATTATTAAAAAAACTGTGTAATGTTGCTCTGATGTACCATTGATCTCAGCATGGAACTGTACCAGATCACTACAGTCCATAGTCAGAACAGAAGATAAGAAAACCAAAATTAATTTTATAGAATTTATTTTTCCAGTAGCCATGTTTTTGTTAAACATTTGAAACTCTTTATTTTATTCAACTATTCCTTTCTTGACCCATTATCCATATTAACATTAACATTCAGTAACAATGTATACGTTCTTTTATTTAAATGTTCACATTTTATTTAAGATAACAATTTAAGTGTTATGACAGCTTTGATCTTTCAGCTCCTAGAAAAGACAGAATATAAAAATTTAGCAGGTTTTGTATTCAGCCTTTTTTATTTTACTTCCCATGGTAAAAGAAACTGCACTGCGCTGTTGAGAGTTTCCTTTCCAATTTCAGTCACTACACTTATTTTCTAACAGAATGCCCTAATGCAGTCCTCACAGGCACTGGAGAGGCTATTCAAACACAATAAAAATGAAAAAGCACAAATGTTGTGGTGGAAGCACTTGATAATACCTCCCCAAATAACATTTTATTGTAACGTACAGAAAAACTCCAGTACTATGTCAATGACTGTCATTTCTAATATGCTACCTAGCATCAGTGCTGTCAATTCTAGTGACTCTGTCAAGTGTTTCAAGGTAATTGGTGTGTTTCCATAAGCGTCACATCCTGGAGCAAAGATATGAAGGAAAAAGAAAATGTGTGATCCAAGCAGTTCTTAAAGTTTAAAAACTAGAAAGAAGAAAAGGAATTACTGAGGCAGGCAAGCAGGCGGCCAAGAAGGCAGGCAGGCAGGAAAGAAGAAAGGCAGGCAAGAAGGCAGTCAGGCAGGCAGGCAGGCAGGCAGGAAGTCCCTCCAAATCATAGAATCACGGAATGTTTTGGGTCGGAAAGGACCTTAAAATCATCTAGTTCCAAGCCCCCTGCCATGGGCAGAGACCTTACCTGAGACAATGCTGCCCAAGGCTCTGTCCAGCCTGGCCTTGAGCACTGCCAGGCATGGAGCATTTACCACATCTTTGGGCAACCTGTTCCAGTGCCTCACCACCCTCACAGTAAAGAACTTCTTCCTTATATCTAACCTGAACTTCCCCTGTTTAAGTTTTAACCCATTCCCCCTTGTCCTGTCGCTACAGTCCCTGATGAAGTGTAAGATGGTAAGAGTGCCTAGAATTACAGGTTCATTTTATATAGAAATGGTAACTGAGCAACAGATCTTTACATCTATCATTTAAATCAAAGTCCCTGGCCCCTAAGATCATGTATTTTTTTGTATACACATTAAAAGGTAATTTAAACAGTCTTTATAGGTAGGTGAGATTTTCCACATGGTTAGCTTGAGAAGTAAAACACGTACTGTGGGGATCCACTGCTCTCTGATCGTTTTGTTTTGGTTTTTTTTTTTTTGCTAAAATGACTCTCTGCCAACCACCACTATACCACCTGCATTGTGACTGATTCAGTAGTATGCAGTTGGTTTCAAAACGTGTTACGTTCTTTTAAAATGCTTTCCCAACTCATGCAATATTAATCTTCAATTTGCAGTTCATCAGTTTATGTTTTAAAATGTCACTTTCAATGAACAAAACACACAAACAGAAGAGGCTTCCCTCTTTCTTACTTCTCTACCACCATAATCCTGTTGCACCTTGCCACTTTTTCTTGTAAGTAAATTAAGTGCTTTTCTCCACACACTCTCTTGCTTTTTAGTATTCCAATTATCTCTGAACCATTCCCTATGCATTACTAAATTACTCCATTCTCCTATCAGCCATATAATTTTACATTCCCTCATCTTTCCCTCAATGCTTTTCCTCCTCAAGGGCTTTGCATACTCCTGCCCAGTAACTACTGGCCTGCACCATTTATTGTCTGAGCTCCATAATGAAAAGGAGATGAAGCCACTTACTTACACTAATGACAGTTATCTTGATATCAGAAACAAATGCAAGTCAGGTGGATACTGCATATGATATAGATAAAAAGTCCAAATTATTACACAAAAGAGAAATTAAGTGTCCTTGAAATATCCCAAGATAATGGAAAATCAGTAACAAGAGGAATTCCTTTTCTACCACAAATAGGGGAGACATTTCTGCAAACCAGGGAAGTTTTCCAAACAAAAGCCTTATAAAGCAAGACTACTTGTGAATGCAAGTAGAGACATAGCAACTGATGCTTTATTGAATCTTTGTTGGGTTATATCTTTTCAGAAAGCTTGCCTTATTTAAAGATTTTATTCCATCCTTATTTAAAAGAAATACTTATAAGCATCTACAAAGCAACACTTCTGAAGTATCTAGTCTAATTATTACATGCCTTGTGTGATAGCTTAAACATCTAGATACCTAGTTTTATATTAAGTAGAAGAAAATTAGGAATATACTTAAGTACTTCTCTAGATTAGTGCATTTTTTTTTTTCCAGATAATCAGCAAATGATAGGAGGCTTGGGTAAGACATGAAATATTATTATATGCCTGTGATTACAGGCACAGTATAAGAAATTAACTGGAAGTCTTTAATGCAATTTATTCCTCAGAATTACTTTGGGAAGATTGGTTCCCTTTTACAAATTCTCATTACTTATCCACTGTACTTTGGTATTTTAATTTGATTTTAAAAAGTGAAATTACATTTTATTCATTACAGAGCTACTGGTTTAATTTTTTTAAAATATTAATACTACTGCTAACTACTTTCTGTAAGATAAACTTCCAGCCTTCTGAGTAGTCATTTTGGAATATATGTCTCCATAACCCACTGAACAACTGTATTGTATGTATTTGGCCTCTGTTCACACAAAATCAATCTAATACAGAGTTGTATTAAGATGGCAGTACTTGAGTGAGGAAGCTATTTTACAGTAGTTATTTATTAATATAAACACGTAAATCTATATTTCTTCTGTGGCAAAAAGCTTGGTTCTGTTAGCATTGTGTGCAGGTTTATTGACCCACATTATGTCACCTAAATAAACTGCTACAGTGCTTGGGTCATTTTCTTACTTATCCTGAAAACAGCTGTTCAAGAATATCACCTTCTTTTTGCTTTCTGGCTCCCTGTCTTGCTCCTTTAACTGAATGGAAGAAACCTGCAACTCTAGATACGCTTCTGCGAAGCCCTCCTACTCATCTGATCCTCGTTTCTATTCATAAAGATAGAAGGAATAGTAACTGTATTTCTCATACCCTGATAGAAAGCACCAATAATTTAGAATTTGACAGGTTACTCAGGAGTAATTCACTGCAATGTTTAATGGCTTTTTTTATAAGATCATGGTAGGTTAGCTATTCAGCAATATATCAGCACCCAAACATTTTAGTTCATTTACAGTGAATCACAGGAAAATTATTATATGCAGCAACATAAGTAGAAAATAGAATCTTTTTTAAATTATTTAAATGCAACCTATGTTGTACAACCCTCTATTATCTGATATACTCATATATATTACATAAAGAAACCAAGCAAACGCTCATATTGGCTCTAGGACTATAGCAGTGCTTAATGTCAGTTAGGAGAAATAAACTTATTTTCTTTGTCCCTCATCTAAAACAAATTAACTCCTTCACTATGTTTATAATTTACCTATGAAAATATCAGCATAAGTATTTACAAAGAAATCTAACTTGCTAATAGAACTATGACTAATTTCTACAACAGCAGAAACTTTTATCTACTTCCCTCAAAAATACACTTTGAAAGCACATGCAGGGAAAGACGTCATTGTTATTTGTACTTACATGTGATAGTAAATTCTTTAGATCTAGAATCCTTTCTGATTAAGGGAAGTCATACTTCATTTCAGGATGGCTACTTGTGCAGAAAACATAACTAAATGTGCCAGAGTCATGATTTAGTAAACAAGATTCCAATTCTTACTGTAGTCACATGAGACTGCCAATCAGGCATGCAGTGTGGACAAATTCATACTTAGTTGCTTTCTAGAGTGATTAAGGAAATTGGCATAAAAATATATAGCAAACCTAGAAGGAATAAGGAAAATCATTTAAGTCTCCTATCTTCTATCTGATGGCACAATGTTATGTCTTCCTCAGCTTCTGAACAACAGGAAATGAAAACAAACAGACATTTGTCAGTATTATTATAGTCACCATGAGCATAACAAAAATTACCTCCCCTGCTTAGAGAAATTTGTAGTTTAATTCTTCGCTCCACTGTATAAAAACAGTTTTTCCTCTAACTTAACTGTGCTTGGAAAACTTGTTTCAGGGAAAGAAAATATATAGAACAAACTCATTTCCAACCAGTTCTTTTTAGATATTAGTTCATAAATGTATTACTACCTTGTCTCTCTTTTTCAGAAATATGTCCATAATCTTCACTGTTAAAAAAAAAAAAAAAAAAAAAAAAAGGCAGAATTCAATTCAATAATGAAAGTGTGTTTAGATTTGGCATCTAGCAGCAATGAGACACTTTGGACACTCTACTTTTTTTTTTTTTTTTTTTTTTTTAGCATGAAAAAAAGAGTCCGCCTTTCAGCTGAAATAGCTCTGAAGTGTCTATGCAAAGCATAAGAGAGAGCAAGAAATCCAGTTCACTTTAGAGTCAATGAAAGATCATAGCTTCAGAGTAACACATGCTTTTACTGACAAAAAATACCCAAAATGAAGTAACTGTTCTTGAAATACTTTTAAAGTTACTTGAAGTAACTTTTCCCTAGAAATTTGTACAACATATTGTCACTCCATGGAGTGCAGAACTAAATAAAGCCTGGGGAGATTTGGATTCATGTTCTTATATGTGTGATATTCCTAGGTTCTTCTTTCAGTTGCCCTGTGACTTCCAGACCCTTATGGAATTCGCTGTCTCTCAAAATGCCTATCACTGGCTGGGCAAGTAGCAGCCAACTCTGGGGCACCATTTCATACCAGTGGACAAGTATTTCTATGATGATAGGTTTTAGCCAGCTGTGTGGCCAGTTGCCTGTTAGAGATGCACTGATGCTACTGATTTCCTTCCTTTTCCTTCCATCAGCTATTTTTAGAAAGCCCGCAGGAACTCAAGCTATTTGGGACTACTATTCTTCCATCAAATTCCTTTAAAATTAGCCCAAGAGAGTCAAAATGTATAGGGAGAAATTATATGACCTTCTAAGCCTTACTTTCTTAAGAAATAGTCTAAAGAACACTTGCTTCCACAGATAAGCTTTCATGTTCGACAATTGTCTAAGCAATATATAACGCCTCAGCTTTCCTGTTAGTACGACACTATTCCTCATAAAAACAGGCACAGCAGTTTGAACTCAGGATTCATTTTAGTTTCGCAGTCAAAGATTAATTAAACCTAGTCACTAAATCAGAAAAGGAAGATGAAGATAGTCTTCTGAATATTTAAAGCCTCCGGTGAAGGCAGACAGGAGTGTAGATTTTTCGCTGTTTTACTAGAATAATTCCTAAAGGATAATTACTAATATTACATCTACCACCTTGTACAGTGACAATCTACCTTTAAAAAAGCTGCATTTCTTTGCCTAAACAGAAAGCAGCAAGTTTTAAAATTAGTAGCATACTCTACCAAGACTCCAGCGATAAATTCAAACCTTGAGAATGTCATGCACAGTTAGACTGTGACAGTGTGAAGTGCTTCTTCCACTGGCAAAAAGTAAAACAGGGCACCTTCCTGTCAGAAGAGGGAAGAGGAAATTCATCCTAAGAGTCACAGGGGAACCAGAGTAACAAAGTAGCAATGGGAACAGTGCAAGGCTAATAAAAATCTGGTTTTGGGAAGGAACTAGTGTGGAGGAAGAGACAACACATGTACAGCAACAGGAATGACAAGATAATTACACAGCACCAAATCTATGCAAATTTCTTAATTTATTTTTTTTTTTTAAATGTGAAACACAGAAGAAAAGAATCCATCCACCCATTTTCTTTTGTACAGGTCACAACATTATTCTTTCCTGGTGTTTGGATGGTCAAAAACAGTCTTTGTAACTCAGCGAGCCTTTAAACAGTATTCAAAAAGCTAACTGCTCAAGTGCATGTCATAGAAAGGCAGCTCTTTCTTTTGTTAGCCAGTGCTTTGTTACCACCATTTTGAGTTACAATGTCTGCTAAACTGGGAGAGCTCCAACCCTACCACGTAACCTAATACTGAAAGATGATGACTGATTTTTCATCACTTATAATGGTAACAGAAAATCAAGCCCTTTAGATATCCTTCATAATATGATCCACCGAGTATACACTCATTTATTTCAAGTCTGTTACATAGTAGGTGTTTGTGGGTGTTCACAGAGCAAAACAGATCTTTGATTTGACAGACAGATGTGATGAAATCATATGTTTATTATTCACCAAGCTCAACTAAATATAAATGGCCAGGCCCATATTTCCCTAAATAGTGCATTTCAATATAGGCTCTTAAAAAAAATATGTAATGATAGCAGATCCACATCTACACTAAGCCTATTAAGCATCCTTGTGATATTTGCAGATCTCAGAGAAGTTCTATGCAGACCAGAAGCAGAAAACTGTACAACCACAAAGTAATGAAAACGTAACTACTCAGTGAATGTAAATAAGAATCTTTCTGCAAAGAGACACTCAGATTAATAGCTTTGATTCTACACACACTGGAGAAGAAAAATATTTTCAGACTATAATGCACTTCAAAAATATATTCTGACTCTATCTTACACAAGTACACAGACATAAGCCAATTAATTTTTGTCACCTCTGTAAGTTGGCCATTTTTCCTGTATAATTTACTTCAGGTTTTAATAATGGATCTTTTCTATTGTTATTATTTCTTTTGCATTAGTCCTTTCAGAATAGGTCTTAGAGTAATCAGGAAAAAAAAAAGAAAAAGGTTTTAATGTTTATTTTGACAATAGCAATGTAATTATTTTAATGGCATGGTTATTTACTTTCTGAAAATTACATGAAAATTGTATTGGAGAAATCGTAAAAAGGACCTTCTTGCATCTTCCAAGTACCATGTAATTACAAAATAATTGCTTATTTCTGTATTCTGTAAACTAGTTTACCAAATTTTCCCACCTCTGCTTTTAATTAAAAGATAGGTAATAAATGGTTACATTTACAGATGCACTGAAAACAGTTAGGCTTGCAAATCTGTATGCAAACTGAAAGCAATAGTCACTAGTGATATTTCATATTTATAAAACTCCTTGCTACTAAAAGGAGTTGCAAGTCCTTGCCAGCTATGTGTAAACCAATATATCACCAGTGACATTCAGCCACCTCTAAACAGGCTGGGCATTAGTTGATGCATTGAAAAGTATACACAGTTAAGAGACACAAGAGAGTTATGGCCAAGAACTGTGGGACAACTCAGGCGGTGGTCCCATTAAACGCTATGGAAACTTTAGCATCTGCAAAAGAATTTGATTTTCAAGGTCTGACAATAAACCACACTGTATGAATTCCTAAGACCAAGGGTGGGAGCTGTTGACAATTTCAGCAATGCCTGACTGAGACATTTTGAGAACTCAGTATAACTTTCTAGATGCTAAGACAAGTGAAGCATAGACTAATAGGGTGTGGGGGGAGGGGGGAAGAAAGCTGAATTTTTTTTTATAGATTTAAATGGATCAATCTGTCAGGTTCTGGAGACAAGGAAAGAGCTTTAGTCATTCTGGTTTTATGGAACAGACAGTGAATGACACTTCCTATGCCGAAGTCTAACACTGCAGGGATGAGAAGCTCTAGAGCCAGTAACAATGTGAAGTGCAGAGAGAGGGTGAAAAATTTTTTTCTGTAGTTGTATTGGAGGGAAGGGAGGCATTTTTCATAGAAACTGGGATATGATAAGCATTCAAAACTTTCAAAAACAGGACACCAATTTAAATGCCTAAGTACCAGCGTTTGCACTGAAAATCTTGCTATTAACTCAAAAGCATTAGTACTTGTAAGGAATGTCACTCTGTGCAGGCCACTCACAAACACATTCATATTACTTAAAGAATAAGGTGCATGACGGTGTATTTAATTAATTAAGATGACAGAAAGTTAGCGTGCCACAAAAAGATAAAAAGTAGCTACTGCCAATTAAATAAGTTAAATACTCTAAACATTCAAAGTGTTTGATTAAGTTCTTGATCTAACAAAAAAGAAAAGCTCATCAGCATAAGATGCAGAGGGGAAGAAATAAAATAATATAAAAGAAGCTTCTTTCAGTTGCAATGGGCTTTTACATCATCTTGGATGCTGGGGTTTGATAAAAGGCTTGAGGTAATCCTATATTAATGGGACTGATTTAATTCCTCTATAGCTACATTCCACCTTAGAAAAGGAAGGAAAATATGTAGGTACAATATGCACCTGGCATGGATAGTTGAATACATCTTGAACAGAGTGTAAATAAATGCATTGACTTCAAATAATCAGTGTCTTGTATTGTCCATCCCCCTCACCAAGGACAGCAGATGTCTTTCTACTCTTTGGGAAGCCATCCTCAAAAGCCAGGTCTCCTGACTTTTTTTTTTTTTTTTTTTTGCTAATAAAACATAAGCTTCTTGCATTTATGGCAAATATTTTGGGCAAGATACTAATGGCAGCCATGTTAGACTGGAGTAGGTGGCTCTAGGACCAACATTCTTAAATACAAGTTTGATGACTAAACTCACTACCACACTGGAAGAGGGAGGTCATGAACCCTTCCTGTCTCCATCCAACTTCTGCCTTGTTGTTTCCTTTTACTTTGTTTTGGACCTCCCGAGAGATGCTTCAATAGACTAGAAAAAGGACTAATTTAGCACAAAGTGGACAGATGGCTGAGGGATCCACCAAGCTCCAGAGTAGCATAGTGAAGGGGTAGGACTGTGTGGGGAGGAGCAGGGAAGAAAGAGCAGAAAACAGATAGGGAAAGAGTATGTAAACAAGCTGTTAGAAAGGCTAGCATAGCTCAGTAACTGCAAAATCACAGAATGATTCACAAACGCAAGACTGTTCTGTCCACCCCCACACTAGCCACGTACAAATCAGCTTCACTCCTACAGCTGTATTATCATCTTATCCTCCCACCAGGGATTTTCAGCTCCAGCACAACATTAGCTGCAACTCACAGTTATACACTTTTTCTTTAAGAGCTGGCTTGTACCATGTAGCTTGAAATACAGGCAGAAAGTTATTACCTGTCTGAGAAACACAGTGCTACATACAACTTTCAGTACCTCTGACTAGGATTTTTAACATTCACATGATAATAAGCAGGGAGGATGCCTGTGCCACCCAATGGATAAAGTTGAAGAAAATATAGACTGAAAAATCTTCTCTCCATCAGACTTAGATGCCTGCCTTAGATGCACACTCTGAAAACAGTTAATTTACTGTCACATACTTTTTTGTTAGTAGATGGACAAATTAAAAAAATGGTACAAAGGAAAAACAAAAGTGGTAGTATTCTTGAATTAGTTTCCTCCTCTCCTTGTTTCTGAATTTATATATCTTTGGTGCTTTGTGCTGAAGCCAGTGCTATGAATGTTTTTAGCACTTTTATAGGACTGACCCCCTTAGAGAGTTTGACACCTCCTATTACAAAATAGTAAAAACTTAAGTACCTAAAGTCCTTCCACTGATCATGCCTAGAACTGTCCCTACCAAGGCCAAGATATTTTAATACCTGGTTTCTGGAAAAGGGATTTTAGGTTTATGAAGAAAACATACACGCTGAAGTATTTTGTATTTTCTGCTTAAATTGCGCTTAAGATAGATACACAACTTTTCTTCTTAATTTGGCCCATTAATAAATTGCAATGTACATTGACAGAAATCAGCCCTTTGTATTATTCCACTCCAACAGCGTATTGATCCTGACTGAGAACTGATTGCACTTTTAGGAGTCAGTGCCACAGGACAGTTAGACGGACCAGGCACAGGCCTGTGCTGGGCTACCTGTCTAGCATGGCTTCAGGCTGCTATACTGCACAACCCCTTGGCTGCAAGGCAAATTCAGCCAGCTGGTTTTAACTGAGGAGCCTGAAGGCAGCTGCCACTTGGCACCCGTGATTACACCACTTGCCTGGCCTTGCCTTCATGTAACTGTACAGAAAGAAGTCCTCATGAGCGCATACTTTTCAGAAATAGAGTTGTTTTGTTGTGAGGCTTTTACATGGTAGGTGGCAGAGACCAAAAGGAACCAAAAGGGAGAGCTTCACTCCACAAATGACTTCTGCAACAGTTATCTTATTAAGCCTTTTTTTGTTCTGCTTTTCTTACTGAGATCCAGAAAGATCTTTCCACCAACTCTCTTGCTCACTGTCACCACCACCACTGCCACCACCCTCCCCTGTGGTGCAGAGGACTTTCAAAGCACGATACCTAAATGATTTTAGAAGCAGTTTCAAAGAGATACACAGAAATGAATAAGGCAGACTTCTATTTTACACAAATGACAGAACGGAGGTGGCTTCTCCCAGAAAGTGCCTGTTATAAAGAGGAGAAATAAAACCCTAATGACAACCTTGTAGCTGAGTTTTTATCTCTGTCATCCAAGAAAGTTTGTGGAAACACTGTAGACTGTAAAGTTTGCGTTGGCTCTACTTGTTAGTAATAGGCAACTATATATAGTCAAAACCTGCTATGATAGTGACAGCTTGATGTCTGAGAATTGCCTTGCTATGGAACATTTCAGTGTGATTTTTGAGATAGTACAAACACACTGCAAAATTATGATCTTCGGTATTTTGTCAGGTCAGAAATGGTACTCAAATAGCAACCATAATTCTCAGAAGCAAAAGATGCGAGCATTTTCCCAGTTTATAAACTTCTTAAGTTGGCTGTCATTTAGTGACTAGAGTAATTTGTTCTCCAGCTCACTTGTTAGAAGCCTTTAAGAAAATAATGTTCTAAAAAGCCACAGGATTTTAAAGGTTTAGCTTAGTGACACCTTATGCTTGTTTACAGACCTTCTGCATCAATTTTTTTTCTGCATGTATGTATTTATCAAGTGGGGATTTACAAAATCCATGTGATGGGAGCTTTTAGAAGACTGAGAAATCACATGAGTTTTAAATTTAAAACAAAAAATTTGCTATATTAATTCATTATCAACACACTTCATGGTAATATTTATTTCTTAAACAGCACCAACACATATTCACTCTTTGTACAAAACTGTTTGTCTTTAGCACCTAGAATATAAACTAGCTGTGACTATACAAAGGCCACAGAGCTGATGTCACAGAGCTAATACCAGTTAACAATGACAGATACTGTCTTTGGTGGCCTCACCTGCAGCAGTTTAAGTAATCAAACCTGAGATATCTTGAACAAGAGAAGTCTGTACTGAAGCAAGCTTGTCTTCTTTCATTTCCATTCTCATGCACAATATTTGCTTATCTTGCTTATGGTTTTGCCAACCACTCTGTTTTTATATTCAGCAAAAATATTCTTCCCATTGCACTTGTGTTTACCTTGTTCTTTAACTATGAATTTTTACTACCTAGCTGCATTTTAGTTGCATTCAAGTGAAACTATGTAAATTACTGTTTGCCCCTTTCAAGGTCATGTTGCTCATACTTACAGAAAATGCTTATACATAGGCTTGCTTATGTCATCATATCAGTTATCAGCTTTGTTCCCAACATTATTTATGGGATATCTTACACTAATTCTAATTGGGATTTCAATTTGTAAGGAGGCAAGAATCCCTTTGAAAATATCCTCCCTGATATGTACAGTATGCGGTATGCACAATTAGCCCATCTTCTTCCTTCTTATAGCCCAGTCAAGTTCAACATTAGCTAAACAACTGTCTTCTGAGCAGCAATTGAGAAACATCTCTTCCCTGACTAGACTGTTATACTTCAAATACCAAACATAAGATTTTGTGCAAGTGACTGGAAAGTGTAGATGTTTATCAGCCTGTAAAAGTTGGAGCTTTATTGCAAAGGCTCGGCATTCAAAACTTTACTGTCAGTCATGAGGACAAAGATTTGGATCACTGGCATTACACAGTCAAATTTATGAGCTTGTTCCTGTGATTTTAAAAAGAAAGGAAAGAAAAAAAAGAGGTATAAATCCAAATAAGTCTTAAGTTCTTTAAACTGAAACTATTTTAGCTTGCTGGGAAAGATGATGCCTGAATTCTAAGCAGAAACAGATGTTGGTGAGTAAGAAGAACTTGGGTTTCTTTTCAAAGTGGGTCTGAATGAAATACTGAGCTGACTTTTCCCATGTATTAGGTCACCATGAATTAATGATGAAGGAAATCAAAACAGTACTTTTGCTCCCTCCCCTGTTCAGTTAGTAGAGAGAAATTAAATTTTTATCATATATACGGAAAGTTAATACACAGGCTTACTAACTGCAGTGATAAAGAAAAAAAAACAAACCAAAACGTATAATTTCTCAGACTGAGTGAATTTATCTGATAAACTCATTTCTACTGCATCCAAATAATTGTTTTCATTTCTCCAGAGCACAAAAAGAAACCAGGCTAAAAGCCAAAGAAATTTTAAAAGGTAAAAAATTCCTTAAGACTGTGAAAGTTCAGTCCCATAAAAATATGTCCCTGATAATAAAGACATGTATTTTACAAGTTTCATTTTAAAATATATTTGTAGAAGGCCATCTAAGAAAGTGTAGTGCCACATCTGTCAGAAAAACTGCTGGAATTTAAGACTGGGGACATGCTCATTCTGATACATTTGAAATAGGAGGGGATTAAAGAAAACAAGAGAACCAGTAAAATCCAAAATGTTTCGGGCAGGCTCAGTGGAGAATGTGCTGCAGAGGCAGCTGCAGCAGTTCCAGGAATGGCCAAGGAGGACAAGCACCTTTTCTTCCATGGGCTGCTCATTTCACAACAGAAGCGATTGAGAAACTGACCAGCAAGTCTATGGATGAAAACCAAGCCCCACTTATGGAGTGGAAAGTTCAAAATATAACAAAGGTCAGACACCTGCACTGGCAAGAAAAGGTATTCCTGATGTACTGGAGAACAGCAATGGAACTGATGGCAAAGCAAATCCAGAGATGTCAGGTAGGATTACATAAGTAATGCATAGAAGAATATACTTTATTTCATTGATCTAGGCATTAGAAGCATGATTATCAAGGTGCCTTGTTGCGGGGACACATAATGATTTTTTGGAAAGACAAATGCCATTATTCCAAACATCCACCCATTTCCTTATTCTTCCCCCAGCCTTATATGCTGAACATGACATCAAATTCTTGCACCCTCAGCTTACTCACTGGTGGGGTGGGGTGAGAAGCAGAAAACCCTTGACACTGTGTAAGCACTGCTCAACAAAAAGGAAAACATCCCCATATTATCAGCACTGTTTCCAGCACAAATCCAAAACATAGCCCCATCTTAGCTAACATGAAGAAAATTAACACTATACCAGCCAAAACCAACAGAGATGGAGAAGAGAAAGCTTACATAAAAACATATGGACAGACAGACAGATACATTCTTCCTCTCATTTCAACAACAGTTTAATACTTTAATTAAGATGCCCTAAAAGACAGTCACACAAATAAGCAGGTCCCTACTCACCCTATTTCACCATTTGGTAGAAAGATCACAGAGGACTGATGAGTATTCCAGGTGTGACATTTACATAACAAGGGAACTACCACACATACACTACTTTTCATGTGCACATTGATTCAAACTCTACATGAAGGATATTGATGTTCTAATGCCAAAGATAAATATATCAACTACATTGCCAAATTCTAAATGGAAATACTTTTACAGCCTTCTAGTTAAGCACAAGTGTGTATCTTGGTCACTGTCTCTCTTGGTAACGATCACTGAGAACTGAGAAGGAATCCCATTAGATAAATCCAAAGTTGACAGAAAGTAATTATCTCAGAATCTCACTTTTTGGAAAAGATGCAATCCTTTCCTTAACTTTCAAGTATTTAATTTCTTTATTGCGTTAACACCAGTCCATCAGTCGTGTCTGGATTTTGATTCAGTCAATTAGACTTCATCATTAGCTCAACTTGCGATTTAATCAGATAAAACCAACTGTTCAGATTGGACACTTAAGCAGGGTGTTTTGGCCATAACTGTGAATTCTAAACAATTACAATAAGTAGCGCCTGTGAGAGTTGTTCAGGAAAACATCCAGCCCTGTGGCTTAACACTGTGCTATTACTGTCTCTATTATACTTGCTTTGACCGAAGATAAAAGTCTTCTGGAACTCCAGCTCTCAATTTTGCCCTTTCATCCAGTCAAGAGATTTGGCCATCATCATCATCATAATTCAAGGACTGAGCTACAATTCAAGCCACGTCAGAAGTGGACTGAGAGCTAAGATTTACCTTAATTATGAGTGGAACACAAATTGAGACTTAACTTTATCAGTGGTGCAAGCACTGTTCTGGGGATAGAGTCTTGTAGAAAAGTGCTTAAAGTCTGGACAACTGTCGGCAGAACAATGTCTAATGGCAGCCCATAAAATGAACACACTGATACATCTAATAGGCTCCTAAACTTACATGTCTTAAGGAATGCCTAGCTAGTAGTACCTCACTCAGAAAATACTGCCAATACTTTGACAAATTAAAAAATCTATATTTTCAGGGGTACAGTTAATTTTATAGTAGCACCTACCCATTAACATAACTAATCTTTGGTGTATTTATACAGTATGCTGCACTCAGGAAAAGAGAAAGGCAGGAAAATCCAAATTAGAGAGTGAGTATGATTTGACAGAGAAGGAATGAGTTGTGTTGCATAGAAACACATTAGTTTCCTTCAATCTTTCCTTCCCAATTTGTCAGAAGAGGTGAGTATTTCTCACACCATCAATCCTATGCAAAAATTCTTGTGCAACCACAGTATAACAAAATAGAGAACACAACTAACAGTGCTGGATCTACTTAAACTACTTACACAGACAATTCAGAATGAATACAGAACTACAGGACTGAGTGCAAGACTGTGCAAATTAGGACTAAAATTAATTAAATAATTCAAAACCCACGATATTTTAAAACTAATTGAAACAAAAATTATTAAGTTTTCATTGTACATGAGAAAATGGGAATAGCAGAAAGAAAAAATAGAGGTGCTGGGAGCTAAATAAAAACTCATAAGCAGTTAAAAGCACAAATTCACAAGTGCAAAAACTATTAGCATGGCTGTGCTACAGTTAGAGAAAATATGGTGGAATTATAGACTACATGAAACTGTTACAAAATGCATGGTTTTCATATATTTTCACTTTGTTTTCCTACTGCTCCTTGCCTTTCAGTTAGATTTTTATGAAGTAATTTCTTGTAACCCCAGTGTGGGGCAGCAAAACTCAGAAAACAGAATCCAGGCTCTCATAATGAAAACCACGGCTATAACAACGACTCAGTCTGATACACAGCTTCGCACTTTCTCAGTTTGGGGGAATTCAGCTTCTTGAGCTTTCTTGGGTATATTTAGAGTATGTATAGCCTACTTCACTAGCTGTCAGAGTTTCTACCAGGGACATGTTACAGAAGCAGCAGCTGAGAATTGTCCACAAAATTTTAGAAACTGAAATATTCACTGCAAACATGTTGTTACATTTAACTGTCTTCTGCAATATATAAGGTGTCAAAAAAGAGATAAAGATTTTTAATTATTTTATTAGTTCAAATTTTAATTTATTACATTTTTTTTATCCTTTCCTCACCCCAAAAGTTCTCGTGTATTTGAACTTCTTGTTTCCTTCCTATAGCCATTCATTATTAGTAGAATGAGCATTTTGTAAGTTTGCATGCAATGGATAAAAACGATCACTTTCATTTCCGTGATAGCTTTCCAGAACATGCTTCTAAGTGAGCACAGTAACTTTTAGATGATGAGTTATTTGAATGTGTTCACTGGAGGAGGAAGAAAGCTGAGAATGGAAGGAGGTGTTTAAATCATTTTCAATCACTCACAGAATAAGCCACAGTGCGTTTTGCGACAGACAAAGCAGAAAATCAGAAAAAGGCATATTATTGCACCAGCAGCCTAGAAAATAGCTGTATTCAATTACAAATTCTGTTTTATTTACATATCTACTTCAACTTATGTTAGATCTTCTATTAAAGGGAGAGATGTGTCCAATATGAGAATTTGAGAAAACAGCAGGGGGAGAAAAGTATCTACTGTGAAGACAAGAAAAGTAAAAGTCCAGCTTCTTTTACAGAATCAGATACATGAAAGAAATTATAGGAATAACTATTCCTATCAGAACGCAGGTTTGTTGAAAGGAAATGCATCTGAAAAATGAAATTATGGTCTTAAGGAAAATGTGTATTTCCTGTCTTAGGTTTGGCAAGTGCACTGAACACCAATTAAGAACAACAAAAGTGGAAGTGTCATGTTAGATATCAAATATAATTTTTTAAGATACAAACTAGAAACTTTGCCTCAGATTACTATAAATTAAGGGGGGGAGGTGGGTGTTGCTTTTTCAAGTAATACGTATTTAAGCTCTCAGAATGGCAATTTTCTTCTGATGTAGCTTGGGGCATTCTAACAGGCCCAGGCATTTTCTCAAATACACCTTCCTATAGTGTGTATATAATAGCAAAAAATACTAGCTCTTTTTTGAACAATATTCTATGAACCATTCTAATGGACACCAGATGAAGATAACAACTTCAGTTGAGATGTGTAAACACAGTAGATTTAAATACCTACCACTGACATAAAATGTAGCAAGTCAGTGTATTTTCTTACAGATCCCTTATTATTCACTGTTAAATGATAATTTTTTGAACAAAGATAATTTTGAGTCTTAGGAAATGTGCCTGAAAAAAGACAGCATTGTTGTGATTTACAGATCTTCAGTAGGCAGACTGCAACAATGAATTTCAACATTCTCTAACAAATATCACCCTTATTTGAGATATCTGTGAATGTCTGCATTGGAAAGAATGTATTCTGCTTACTTTGGCTATGACTTCAGACCAGGCATAATTCAATACTAGTCAAATAAGCCTCATGCAGACTATTCATCAATTATATAAATCCCTAATGTTACTTTCTTAAGGTATATATTAACAAAACAAACAAACAAATATATTGTATTAGCATTTCAGTGAGTAGTATTCAATACTTAAGTATGAGCCATATCCATGTTGCTGTTTAAAAATCATTACTATCATAACAGATTATTATAGCACACAATTCTCCAAAATTTTATGCTTTGCACTACAGATAGTGAGAAAATGCTCTAAAGAAGAGGTACTGAATTCAGTATACAGTATATAAATTATTGTAGCTGTATAACAAAAGTACAGCTCTAAAATTTACACAGAATTTATACAGAAATACTGTACAAAGATCCTATGCCAAGATACACCACCTATCAAATTAAAAGACTAATGAGAACAAATGTACGTGGTCCACCAAAAGACTGCTGAAAACTCACACAAATTACCTTTCTACAGACTGGAAAACACTTTGAAAGGGTCTTTAAAAGTAAATAAAGCAGGAACTGAACATGAGATTTTTCTTAATGACTGGAGTGTGAGAATTTGGTGAATTGATGATAATAATAGCAGTTACACTCTTTTTTTAACAGCTATTTGTCTTAGAGGATGAAAACCAGTAAGGGGATGTTATAACGATGTATAAGAACTCACTAAATTATTGGAAAGTAAAATCATAAAATCATAGAATCATAGAATAGTTAGGGGTTGGAAAGGACCTTAAGATCATCTAGTTCCAACCTCCTGCCATGGACAGGGACACCTCACACTAAACCATGTCACCCAAGGCTCTGTCCAACCTGGCCTTGAACACAGCCAGCGATGGAGCATTCACAGCTTCCCTGGGCAACACATTCCAGTGCCTCACCACCCTCTCAGTAAAGAACTTCCTTCTTATATCCAATCTAAACTTCCCCTGTTTGAGTTTTAACCCACTACCCCTTGTCCTGTCACCACAGTCCCTAATGAAGAGTCCATCCCCAGCATCCTTGCAGGCCCCCTTCAGATACTGGAAGGCTGCTATGAGGTCTCCACGCAGCCTTCTCTTCTCCAGGCTGAAAAGCCTCAACTTTCTCAAGCCTCTCTTCATACGGGAGGTGCTCCAGTCCCCTGATCATCCTCGTGGCCCTCCCCTGGACTTGTTCCAACAGTTCCATCTCCTTTTTATGTTGAGGACATCAGAACTGCACGCAATACTCCAAGTGAGGTCTCACGAGAGCAGAGTAGAGGGGCAGGATCACCTCCTTCAACCTGCTGGTCATGCTCCTTCTGATGCAGCCCAGGATACAGTTGTTTTTCTGGGCTTTTTAAAGAAGATTATTTTAAAGATGATTATTTCTGGGCTTTTTAAAGATGATTACTTTCTTTACAATGAAGCTGCTGGATGATGAGACCACTGTTCTGATCTCCTCTAAATGATAACTTAGCACTGTCCTAATTAAGTAGTCTGCATAGTGGATACACTGTTGTCAGGGCTGAGAGAGATGATGTTGTCTAAGAAAGACTAGAGCAGCTAGAAACCGACAGAGTAAGCCGCTGTACTGTCTTGACAATGACAGTATTGATCCGAGTGCAAACATACCATCTGTCTTCACAGTGAGTGTGAGGACATAGCAACTAGCAGAATAGTGACATAGAGCAATTGCTAGCATAATCAAGCTCAAGAGTTAATATCATGGTATGAACTTCTGCTTTTATGGTCAAAAAATGTAATTGGTTCTTACTAAAATACTTCCCTAAAGGGTTTACCTAAGATTGTTCTATTAATTTTTTTTTTTTTTTTTTTTTAATGCAAGGAACTGTTCTCAGCCTGACTGATAATCACACCTTTGCGAAGGGTTTGTTTTGAGGGTTATTTTTTTATTAACATTGAAGGTCAAGAGTTATGATTTTCCATGGGATACAGCCCTAGAGGGCAGGGGGGCCCAAGACTGTTGGTTGTTATTCAAGGATCACCTGCTCCAAGCTCAGAAGTGCTGCATCCCAACTAGAAGGAAGTGCAGCAAGAGGGCCAGGAGACCTCCTTGGATGGATAAGGAGCTGCTGAGGAAACTTCAAAGGAAAAAAGAGGCTTATAGAAGGTGGTAGCGGGGACAGGCGGCCGGGGAAGAATACAGGGAGGTTGTCCAGGAAGCTAGGGACCAGGTTAGGAAAGCTAAGGCCCAGTTAGAATTGAACTTGGCTAGGGATGTTAAGGATAATAGGAAGGGATTCTATAGGTACGTAGCGAGTGAAACACAGACTAGGGGCAACGTAGGCCCCCTCCGGAAGCTATAAGGAGAACTGGCTACCCTGGATTTGGAGAAGGCTGAGGTTCTTAATGACTTCTTTGCCTCAGTCTTCACTGGCAAAGGCTCTGACCGCACCACCCAAGTGCTGGAAGGCGAATGCAGGGACTGTGAGAATGAAGACCCTAGGCCCACTGTAGGAGAGGATCTGATTCGAGGCCATCTTAAAAACCTAAACATACAGTAGTCCATGGGACCTGATGAAATCCATCTGCGGGTCCTGAAGGAGCTGGCAAATGAAGTTGCTAAGCCACTGGCCATCATATTTGAAAAATCATGGCAGTCAGGTGAAGTTCCTGACAACTGGAAAAAGGGAAATATAACCCCCATTTTCAAGAAGGGGAAAATGGATGACCCGGGGAATTACAGACCAGTCAGTCTCACCTCTGTTCCTGGCAAACTCTTGGAGCAGATTCTCCTGGAAGACATTCTAAGGCACATGAAAAACAAGGAGGTGGTTGGTGACAGCCAGCATGGCTTCACTAAGGGGAAATCCTGCCTGACCAATTTGGTGGCCTTCTATGATGGGGCTACGAAACTGATGGACAGGGCAAGAGCAGTTGATGTCATCTACCTGGACTTGTGCAAAGCGTTCGACACTGTCCCACATGACATCCTTGTCTCTAAATTGGAGAGACATCAATTTGATGGGTGGACCACTGGCTGGATGGCCGCATGCAAAGAGTTGTGGTCAATGGCTCGATGTCTGACTGGAGACCAGTAGAGTGTGGTGTCCCTCAGGGATCAGTGTTGGGATCAGTCTTGTTCAACATCTTTGTCGGTGACATGGACAGTGGGATTGAGTGCGCCCTCAGCAAGTTTGCCGATGACACCAAGCTGTGTGGTTCGGTTGATACACCGGAGGGAAGGGATGTCATCCAGAGGGACCTCGACACGCTTGTGAGGTGGGCTGGTGCCAACCTTGTGAAGTTTAACCATGCCAAGTGCAAGGTCCTACACCTGGGTGGGAGCAATCCCAGGCACAGCTGCAGGTTGGGCAGAGAAGAGATTCAGAGCAGCCCTGCAGAGAAGGACTTGGGGGTGTTGGTCGATGAAAAAATGAACATGAGCCAGTGTCAGTGTGCTCGTAGCCCAGAAAGCCAACCGTATCCTGAGCTGCATCAGAAGGAGCGTGACCAGCAGGTTGAAGGAGGTGATCCTGCCCCTCTACTCTGCTCTTGTGAGACCTCACTTGGAGTATTGCATGCAGTTCTGGTGTCCTCAACATAAAAAGGAGATGGAACTGTTGGAACAAGTCCAGGGGAGGGCCACGAGGATGATCAGGGGACTGGAGCACCTCCCGTATGAAGAGAGGCTTGAGAAAGTTGAGGCTTTTCAGCCTGGAGAAGAGAAGGCTGCGTGGAGACATCATAGCAGCCTTCCAGTATCTGAAGGGGGCCTGCAAGGATGCTGGGGATGGACTCTTCATTAGGGACTGTGGTGACAGGACAAGGGGTAGTGGGTTAAAACTCAAACAGGGGAAGTTTAGATTGGATATAAGAAGGAAGTTCTTTACTGAGAGGGTGGTGAGGCACTGGAATGTGTTGCCCAGGGAAGCTGTGAATGCTCCATCGCTGGCTGTGTTCAAGGCCAGGTTGGACAGAGCCTTGGGTGATATGGTTTAGTGTGAGGTGTCCCTGTCCATGGCAGGAGGTTGGAACTAGATGATCTTAAGGTCCTTTCCAACCCCTAACTATTCTATGATTCTATGGTTTTCAAATGAACCAGTCTGATTGAAAGATTGAAAGATGCAGTCAATGTGATGATAGAACAAATGAGATACCTCTATCAATTGTATAAATGCCATTTCACTCTTGATATATTTGTTCTTATGAGACTTTCCTGAATGCCTTAACATTGTCTATTAAGTCAGTATAAACAGAAAACCAGAAAACACATTTCCTTAATGCAGGCTGTATGGAACATGTATTGTCTATATTTACACACTGGAACTTTGTCCTGTGTGGTATGAGGTTAAGGCTTCTTTCATCCATGAGGGAAGGGATCAAAGTATGAGCATTTCAATCATATGTGAAAGTATCTACTAAGGGTGAGTAAGGGAGGGGATCCAAGCTACACATTTGATATGCTCCTTTTGAAAGGAGCCTAACAAATTTTTGAAAGGAGCCTATATTTTCAGCTCTGCTTGAAATAAGCTTCTGTCTCCTCTCACTATTTTTTACACTGTGTCGTGGTTTAAGCCCAGGCCGTAAATCAGAACCACGAAGTCCACTTCCCCCCCACCTTTCTTCCCTCCGCTTCTGGAGGGACGGGGAGGAGAATCAAAAGAATGCAGCTCCCACGGGTTGAGATAAGAACAGTTTAATAACTAAGGTATAACACAAATCACTGCTGCTACCACTAATAGTAATAATGATAAAGGAAATAACGAGCAAGAGAATACAACCGCTCACCAACCAGTACCTCACCCCCACCCTGCCATGATCCAGCCCTTCCGGGGACTCTCAGTTCTACCTCCTGGGCATGACGTGCTGTGGTATGGAATACCTCTTTGGCTAGTTTGGGTCAGGTGTCCTGTCCCTGCTTCCTCCTGGCTTCTCCTCCTCCCTGGCCGAGCATGAGACTCACAAAGTCCTTGCTCAGGGTAAACATTCTGACCAGCAACTGAAAACATCAGCTTTATCATTATTATTCCCAGGCCAAAAGTCAAAACACAGCACTGCACCAGTAGAAAAAATGACTGCTACTGCTAAACCAGGACAGTATCCACCCCTTATTCCATACCATTCACGTCATGCTCAGATCCCACATTTTCAATATACCATCACTTTCATCTCAGTGTACTCTTATCTTAGTGCACGGACCAATCCCTATAAAGCTGCTGAGTCCATTCAGTCCATGATGTTGGGCTCCATCTCTTGTAACAGTCTTTCAGAGCAGGAGAGGCCCATTGCAAAGTCCACCCCTCGATCATGAGTCCATCTCTATGTTGCATCTCCGCCCTGATGGATGGGCCCATCAGGCTTAAAAAAATTCACCCTCCCCTGCAGCAGTCTCTGCAACTTGTCGGGGACTCCACACAGCTGCCTTCCATCTCCGATGTTTCCAAAGCACTGGAGGGGCCCAGTGGATTAGATACTCGCCCATACTGTCCCACACACCATGACACTCATGACTGTCCAGCCTTGGGGAAAACCTCTCGGTCCCCCTGTATTGTCTAAACCCAGATAAGACCCAAACCTGACTCTGCTTAACTTTCGAGATCAGACAAAATGGCCATGAGTAGAACACACTCTGTGTGTGTGCCAACATGGTGATCCCCATCACAATCAGCAGGCAGGTCCCAAGGATACCCAAAGGCCTTTCAAAACCTTCAAAACTCTCAAATGATGCTGCTATACTTGTCACTGGGGCTGGTGTAGCTGCTGTGCTTGAAGGCTCTCTCACCACCAGCTTCTCTTTTTCTGAGTCCGGATCTTCCTCCTCTGCCTTGCTGGGAAATGCTGCGTGGTCTCCTGCATCCTCCTGCGGCTCGGGCTCGCCGGGCTTGGCAGACGGCTGCTGGGCGACGCTCTCGGCCGCCGCGGGGCTGGGCTCGGCTGTGGGGCTCGGGTCCTCCGCCGCCTCCTTCCCCTCCTCGGCAGCCGCCTCCTTCCCCTCCTCGGCAGCCGCCTCCTTTCCGGCCTCCGGCCCTGCTCCCGCCGCCGCTTGGTCCCCGGGGCCCCTCTCCCGGGCCGCTTCGGCCGCTGCCGGCTCCCGGGGCCGCTCCCCCTCAGCTCCCCGCAGCCTCACACAGACGGACGCGAGGACGAGGGCCAGGACAGTGAAGAGCAGCGGGACGGCCAGGTACAAGTCCACGGCCACGTCCTTCCCTCCCTGCTGCCGGAGCCCTCCCGTATTACAAGCCATTACCGTAAAATACAATGAAACAAGAACCTTAGCCCAAGGCCCACACTTGATAAACACTAACACAGCAAATACCGGCTCCAAGCAAGCTACGACATACAGAAACTGTGGTATCAAAAAGAACAACTTTGAGAGCCCATAAATCAGCATTGTGCCTCAGTCAGATCTGTTGTTATCTCAACCCTTCCTGCCCCACGTTGGGCGCCAAAAAGAACTGTCGTGGTTTAAGCCCAGGCCGTAAATCAGAACCACGAAGTCCACTTCCCCCCCACCTTTCTTCCCTCCGCTTCTGGAGGGACGGGGAGGAGAATCAAAAGAATGCAGCTCCCACGGGTTGAGATAAGAACAGTTTAATAACTAAGGTATAACACAAATCACTGCTGCTACCACTAATAGTAATAATGATAAAGGAAATAACGAGCAAGAGAATACAACCGCTCACCAACCAGTACCTCACCCCCACCCTGCCATGATCCAGCCCTTCCGGGGACTCTCAGTTCTACCTCCTGGGCATGACGTGCTGTGGTATGGAATACCTCTTTGGCTAGTTTGGGTCAGGTGTCCTGTCCCTGCTTCCTCCTGGCTTCTCCTCCTCCCTGGCCGAGCATGAGACTCACAAAGTCCTTGCTCAGGGTAAACATTCTGACCAGCAACTGAAAACATCAGCTTTATCATTATTATTCCCAGGCCAAAAGTCAAAACACAGCACTGCACCAGTAGAAAAAATGACTGCTACTGCTAAACCAGGACACACTGGAAGAGAGTGTGATACTGACCTGCCTTGTGTTGAAGTGTTGCTCAGAAAGAAGGTATGAAATGGACAAAACTGATAATGTTGGAGGTAACATTAGGAGAGCTGGTCCCCTACTTTCATTGCTCCTACTTGCCTTTGGGCAACAGCATATGTGAATAACTTACTTTTGTCCTGGTTCAACAGATCACCATTGCATTGTGAGGGCACACAGGAGCTTTCACTTGTGTTCACCTGAAATGTCCACCACATTTGAGAGGTTACACTGCCTGGCTGTAATCTTTTCAAGGTCAACAAAAAACCTGTTTGCCTGGTTAGCTTCACAAAACGAGCAAGATGCTAGTTTTAAAATAAGCATGTAAATACATATATCAAACCAAATCCTGGGACAAAATAAGTACCCTCTTCAAATGTCACTTACAGTTTTGTTTGCTGTCTTCAATGAAACCACTCCTGATTTGATCCCCTATGATAGAACAGCATTGTGAACTGTAAAATATCACTGTGGAAGGTTCTTATTCTCTGTGCACAAATAAATCTCCCTGCAGGCATGCTTAAGGCTCTTTTGCTATTAAGCTTCTCTAGTATTCACTTTAAAAGCTGCAGTGCTCTGACCCATACCGAGCTTGCTTCTAAAGCACCACCAGTAAGGGGATAAAAGATAAGGAGACTTAAATACTACCCTGTGTGCACTGAGATCCAGCCTTTTCTTTTCAAGAATTTTGCCTTTTCCAAAATAAGGTTTGACACTAATAAAGGATCTTCCAAAATGCTAAAACATGGTAAAACATCTGCACTGTGCTTTTTTCTTTATTTTATTCACTATGGTGGAAGCACTGCAGAACAGAGATTACAGGGTGTTTGGTTTGGGAGTTGTCGTTTCTTTGGTTGGTTTTCACACAAATGAATTCTCAGAGATTTTAGTGTGGGTTTTTTAGATTTTATTAAATCAACCCTACTGATCAATTTTGAGTAATTGGAAGCCGCTTCCAAGGCTTCAAACCGTAATGTCCTCAACTGCCTCAATCTTGAGGCACATGCACTTAAAAAATACTCCTTAAGGAAAATAAACCACATGCATTTCAAATTGTCTTCCTGGAATATGCCAAGTTGTCATATCTGAATAAACAGATTTTGGTACGCAGATCTCTGCTAAGCGTTATGATTAGTTCTTATCTGACTGATTTTTGTTAGTTATGAAAGTCACATATGGCTTCTTTAACTGTATGATGGTGACAAACCAGCCAGCATGGGAGATCTATAAATCTTAAAAGGGAAATGCAAAATTCACATTCAGTGTTCAAGACTAAAGTTTTAAAACCTCCTTGGTAAACTTTAACTGCTAAAATATTTGGGAAAGCTAAACTCAACTGTCAAAAGTTTGACTCCCTTCAGTTTTCACTAAATCATAGAATCATAGAATGGTTTGGGTTGGAAGATCATCTAGTTCCAACCCCCCTGCCATGGGCAGGGACACCTTCCGTTAGATCGGGTTACTCAAAGCCCCATCCAACCTGGCCTTGAACTTTTTGAACTTTTACTGTTTCCTTTACCTAAGATAAAGGACTATGAAACCTCCATATTCCACTTTGGAAAGTATTTTTACGGTAACGTAGAGAATACAAGTTTACCTTGACACAAAACGTTCTGAGTACTGGTAGAAAAGAAGAATGCAGGTTCAGCAATGAAGCTGATGTACTCATGTTGTGTCAGCTAAGTTCCCATGTCCTTAACAGATGAACAAAACGTAAGGACCAGCACAAGACTCTGGCATCACAGTGGCATTTAGATCACCTGAAAATGGGCTACAGTGCCTATACTATGGAGATGACATCTGTGCCAGATGCAATCCTTGGAAATGGTCCAAATGTCTGTATTTCAGATATTAATAAAAATTGTAACCAGTAGAGATCTAAAACTAAAACTAATTTAGCAATAGATATTAGGAAAAAAATTCTTCATTATGAAGGTAGTGAGGCACTGGAACAGGTTGCCCAGAGAAGCTATGGATGCTCCACCCCTGGAAGTGGATGGAACCAAGTCCATGTTGGATGGGGCTTTGAGCAACTTGGTCTTGTATGAGGTGCTCCTGACCATGGCAAGGAGGTTGGAACTAAATGATCTTTAAGGTCCCTTCCATCCCAAACCATTCTATGATTCTATGATTTGAGCAACTAAATTGACACCAATCTTTCAGAGACAGAGTAGCAAATCTTCCTTTAAAAAGCAGAACGGGCAAAAGAAGAGATCCATTTTATACTCAGATTTTTCTACAACCCTGTGATTAAAACCATATCTACTACTTAAAACTACAATTGAAAATAATGCTTAGTTAAGTATTTGCACAAAAAGGGCATACATAAGACTACATATACCTTCTAGTGTGAAATGGTGATATTGGGTTATAAGTATACTAAACAGAAATACAGTACTTTCCAAAGCAAGAAAAATGCTGTTCTTGGTCATAGTACATGATACAAATTACTACAGGAATTCTATCTACTGTTTCAGAGTAAAAGCATTTACAGAAAAGTCCTACATATCCCCAAAGCAATCATTTAGTCAGCTAACATATTATACAGCAGCCTAATGCAATGAAGAGTGCTACTTAAGAGCCAGTTGGCACTGCAAGTAAATTTTAACCCATTCTTTCAATGAGACTATGTCCTTCACTCTCAAAGTCTAACGCTGATGTTTCTTGAGTACAGCCAGAAGGTCAAAAAATCTAAGATGAAAGAGAAAGAATCTATTACCTTTCCAGTTTGGTCTTGAGAACATTTGTGATAATCAAGGATGCACATAACCATTAATAAACTCTTCTGACAGTATAACACCTATAAAATTAAACGTGGTAAAAAGACTCCCTGATTAATCTGATTTATATACCACAGATTAATCAAGGGAAGATTTCCAGTATATTAATTGAACTGCCATTTACCATGTATCCTATTTATCATACATTGTAACAGCAGCCAACTCTCTTGATGTTATCAGGTGTTTGACATTTTTAGTAGTTGCTTATGAGGTTGACAGAAATTTGATCTTGGTGAAGTCAGTTCCCACCACAGAAAAACACCATTTGTCTGCAAAATGCTGTACAACTCTCTTTTTCTTACTGAACAGAAAATATGTGCATTCTGGATCAACATTATCTACATGATGATCTATGTTTTCTTTGGGGCATTTGATGACCTTCTCTACAGACCGTCTCATCACAAGGATGTCTGCTGCTTTTCAATACAGACAAAGCTTACAGCTTTCACTGGAATGCTGACATATCATGGAAGGGTTCTCAGAAAATGAGACAAGCACAGTGACAGCATGAATGTTTGTGTGCCATTTTACAAATTGAAGCTAGCGATATCTGCCTATGTTTCATGTTAGATGAAGATCTGCTTTTCCCCATCATGCCAACAATGGAAAATATGATGCACAAGAGAATAAGATATGAGACTGTAGTTATTTTATTAGAATCGGGGTAGATGCCAGGAAGACAATTTCAATTAAAGTCTACTGTATCAGTCAATTGCATCAAGCTTCTCAACTTAAAAAAAATAATATATATTGAAACATAAGAAGAAAAATTATCATTGCTGTTCATTTCTTGAACAGAATTTGATTAATTTTGATTAAGTAACTGGCCTAAAATGACTCTTTCCAATGTGTACCAGCAGCATATTTTCTCATTTTAAATCTAAATTAAGCTGGCTAGTTTTTGAACTGTCGGGAGGATAAGACAATTAGAAATAAATTTCTGATTGGACAAAAGCAAAATAATTTTTAGAAAAGACTACATTTCTACTTTAAAATATAGCATCAGAAGAATATATCTGGCAATAATCCAAGTAATTTGCTTTGACATATCTTAAAGTTAAAAAAAAAAAAAATCATTTCAGTGTGACCTTTTTCCTTCAATTTTTATGGAATTTATATAAAAAATAATCAAAAAGATCACCATTAAAATGAAACATTGTGAAAATTCTCAAAATTAAGAACTTATGCTGACCCAAAGGATTTTGCAGCTTTACAGTTCACAAGTACATCCGATTTCAGTTTCGTGCCTCAACCCATGTGACTTGACCAATAAAACCCTATCAATGGAAGAAGTCTGGGAGAGGACAGGAAAGGGTGACATGTCTATGAAGCTCAGGGAATACCTCAGGGAGCAGGGCATGTCAAACCACAGCTTTTGCAAATAAGTTGACTTTATCTCAACACAAAGGGGACCAGAGAGTGGCCTTTGTTTTAGGTAAACACTAGTCAACAACTGAGTGGATCAACAGGTGGTTCCTTGAGTTCACTAAAAGAATGTGAATGTCTCCCCAAATTAGCCAGGCTATTATGAAGGGGTGGGGTGAATACATGATTCAGCTCAATATAGACTATATGGGAAAACAATGGGGTTGAGCTGGCTTCAACACATGTGCTCCTTCCTGTCAGTATATTTTTGAGTCCTCTCCTTGCCTGTTTGATATCTACAAACCCTTACTGCATAATGTAACATGATCTCTACTGTGCAATTTTAACCTTATCTGCCCTCTTCCAATTCATCTCAACATATTTATAAAACAAAATGACAAAAGTGAGCAGTAACAGTAATCCAGGTGGTTTTAAAACCAATTTTGGCCCTGCAGCTGACACACATGATAAACTGACAGTAAGACACAAACACTATCTAGATGCTAATTCCATTTATATCGAACACTTTAGCAGAAAGTAACTTCAGGACTCATTCACTCTGTTTAATATAATACTAACACAAAAGGATCCCTCTGAAGAAGGAGCGATCTTGTTTGTAGGCCTAGGTGGAAGTGTCCCAAGAGATCTTTCTGAGGCTTCTCAGACAAAATTGAGTAGTTACCAAACATTTGTTATTAGCTTGGTCAGCAAATAGGTACCCTACTCCAGCAGAGGCAGTAGTGGAGAAGAAAGTTTCTTCAGAATTTACAGTCTTATCCTTCATTATAAAGCAGGCCTGAAAGTCTGCACGATTAGCAAAAAAAAAAGTGTCTTTTGTCCTATTCCTTTAGATGGATACAGTATGACACAGAGTTCAACAGCTATTATCAGTGTAACTGAAACTTGCATATATATTTTCCTTAATGAATTATGAGAGGCATAAATTAGAACAAGAACCTTACATTTTGAGTGTGAAATTTGCTATGCTGAAAGTGAAATCAGAAACAAAAAGTGATCATTTAAGTGAGGTTTTGCAAGAATAATATCCATAGCTAACAATAAAATTTGGTGAAAGTTTTCAGCTTGTGCAAATATAGCTTTTAATGGGAGAATGCAATTCCCTCCAGTCCAGATCAACGGAAGTGCCATTTAAAATGTTGCATCTTTACAGGAAGAAAATATTTGCTATGCCTAAGCTGCATTCACATTCCCACTGAACAAAATTATGAGATACAAGCATGAAGTTTAGACATGACCATAAGGGTAAAACATCAGTGGCTCAAATAAAGATAGATGACACAGTGAAGTAAAAATGAGTGACAATATGTATCATAAATTGATTATTTAGTACCTTATGTAACACTCAAAATTTAGAAGATTTTCTGAAAACTCTCATCATGGAAATCTCTATCTCAGGATGCAAAACAAAGTCAATTATTGAACAAATTTTGCCAAAGCAAACACATAAAGCACCTTTAAAGACCAACTGAAAGCTAATATCTGACAAGCTCAGTGACCAGACCTAAGCCAGCTTGCCTGGCCAAGAAGAAAACATTCAGAGACTGACCACTGAGTAGCCTTTAACATGAGGAATCTGCTGCTGTCAACAAGATATTCTGACATGCAATAAGGTCATGGCATGAAAAAGCTGCTCTCACCTAGCAAGGCCAGAGGCCGTGCAATTACTTCTGACAGCTACTTCTCAGTAATTGTCACAGACATGGTTAGGAAAGAAAGTTTCATAATAAGAGAAAGGTCTTAAAAAAAGCTCAGTATGTAGATGTCGGGCTGTTCCCCAGCTCATCTGAAATACCTCTCATTTTATGATATTCCAAAATGTATTTAATCTGTAGGGATTTTCAAAAAGGTAGACATGTTACTGAAGTAAAAACCTTTTTCAGAGCAGGATCTGCTTTCATTTTTGGCAGCTCAGAAATTGTTGCCACCTTCTAGTTAGTGGTAGCTACTGGTATTAATTCACACAGGTGTCAATAAATGATGGTTTTCAGTGGTGCTTGAGCAGACCGTTATGAATGCTCTTAAAAACCTGACAGAAACACTTAAACAATGTAAAAACGGCAAGAGATAGATGTGATGGCAGAAGACCTATCATTTCAGCCTCAGCATAAGTCAAGTAAAGGAATACATTAATAAATGGGGATCTTTGATATTTCAACAGGAAAATGCTGGAAGAGTTACAACATTAACACCCTGTCCCTCTGGATTGCCCAGTGCATGGATCATTCTACTACATTCAAGTATCAACCATAAGTGGATGAACAAGAAACTTCAGGGACAGTGGAAGAAAAGGAGACAAAATTAAATTCTCGCAAAGAAAGAATTGTAGCAGCCTCTGAACTACAAGTAATGAAGAACAGCGGCTTCAAATACACAGGCAGTTTATGTTACTTAAAAGGAGAATGTTGAGGGTTTTCTACTAAGAGTGAGAAGAAACTGAAGTAATATGTAAGAAAGCAGTACTGTAGTAGGAGGCTAGTCTGCACTAATTTTTTTGACAATACACAGACAGGAAATTCAGAGGTGGGGATAGATAGCAGGAACATTTAGTACAGCAGAAGCACTGAAGCAGACTGGAGGCACTCTATAAAAATGAGTGACAACAGCACAACCAGTCTGTGAGGTTCGAATATGTATAGAATCAAACAGAAGAGTAAAAGCATTTCTGAAGCAAGTAGGAAGTGCAGCTTGAAGCACAGAAGCAACACAGTGAACAATAGGACTAAAAGGTCAATATGTCAAAAGTCCCTCTGTCATTCCAGTTCTATAGCTTGCTGGCAGAAATACAAAACAAGACCTTTCAGGAGGGGAAAGGAATCAGCAGGATAGCTAACATGCAGTGAATAGGATGAGTCCAGTGAGCTGAGACAATTATGCTGAGGTACGATAGGCTTTGAAAGAGACTTATAGTAAAGGAAGAATGGTAACTTTAAGAAGGCTGTCGGCATGCAACCTAAAAGTGTGGATGAATCAAATTCTGCAGATACTAGCACAAATTGAATAGGATCAAAACCCACTTTAAGTAACCCAACATTCACTATGGGCAGGTAGAACCTCTTCTCCATATTCTTTTTGTTTGATCTTGGCTAGCTTCAAACTTAGACTTACGATACTCAGACCAGAAAGTATGATGACAGTTGAACTTCTTTCTACCTCAGGTTCAGAAAGCACTCTGGCTTGTGCAAAATTGAGAATATAGAATCATAGAATTGTGTAGGTTGGAAAAGACCTTTAAGATCATCAAGTCCATGTGGAGTTATGGCTAAGAAACCTATGAATATAAATGTGTAAAAACTCCTTCAGCTTATGAAGCATCTCTGTTCTGATGTGCACTTATTTAACCTTCCCCTAGCCACCTACAGTACTTTCACTTAACTTACCAGCTCATGGCTTAAGCAAGCTGTCTTGTTACTAGCACAGAATGAGTCCCTGCAGAGGAGATCTCACTGACTCATTATAAAATGAAGAAACATCTAACAACTTACCTGTGTTGAGAATAGTATAAACCTTTGACAGTTGGGCTGGAGTCTAGTGGAAAGTAAATCCATGGGAACTATAAATAGAACTGCTTATTCAAACCAATTTCTAATCAGAATGTCTCCTGGCAGTGAATTGTGCCTATGTGTTATCAGAAAGCTGAAGACAGGCAATTCCAAAAACGTAAATGGAAACCTAGATTTTTATTTGACAGATAGGGACAGAACCTATGCTATGAACATCTTAGCTTTGCTACCTTCTTTTGTTTCCTTTAAGCCAATAATGACTACTGCTTTTCAGCAACATGCCAATGTTGAGATAGCTTCATCTTTGCAAGGGTGTTCACCATTGCCAAGCATAAGACACAATTATATTCTGAGCAGTATAAGAAGTTCTTAATTCTGGAAAACAGACATCATACCACTAATAACTATCAATGATTTAACAGAAAACAAACAAACAAACAAACAAATTATCCTAGTTTTTAACTTCAAGTGGAGCAATTAAACTACACTAAGAAGTATACTGTCTTACTCTGAATTTGAAAGGAAAGTTCTTTATGATAGAAACAATCAAGGTGATCAACTGAAAACAAGCCAAATGACAGCTCAGTGATTTATAGAGTACTTAGCTTATCACTTGATTGACATTAAACTGTTATTCTGTGGGGAAACAACTGCCCAGAATTCCTGAGAAATCACCATAGCAAAAATAATATTCCTGTCTTCTTATGGTCTAAGAGTTGCAGAAGAGCATTTTAAATCAAACTCTGCTTCTTATGACTACTTCTTGCTGAAAAAACAAGCACATACTTTGGGCTTCATTTTAATTTAATTCATAGAATTGAAATAAGACATCTTAAAACTTCCTGTGTATAAAACACAAGAACACCGTTCACTTCCCTGAGATCGTACAGCTCAGTGTACGAAGCTCAGGACTTCGAAGGTGGTAAAAGTGATCAATGTGCAATGGTTGTTAACTACTTTATCTGTGCCCTCAGTGAATTAAAATGGCTATTTTCATGCATGCTACTAGGAAAAAAAACCCACCAGTGTATTTATGTTTTCTATTGCTACTTTTAGTAAGCAGGATGAACTAGCTTACTAAAGATTTTCCAATACTTCTTTTTTCCTAAGGGAACAGCAACATGTCAAGAAAAAATATGCTTTGAATGAAAGCCCATGTTTATTACTCTGATGTGTACACACTTCATAATGCATCTTTTATAATCCCCCCCTTTCTGCTTTTGCTTGCCACAGACTCTGTGCTTTCAAATGTGTAGTAATAGCATTAGCTATTGTGATTTGTGCTCTGTACAACACATTTAATTCTCTAGTTGTTTGTTACAAATACAGTGCATGTGGCAGGTCATATATTCAAAGACTATTTTCATGTAAAAATAGAAAAGCCATACAGCTGTCATTTTCAAGAACAAGACACCAGTTCAGTACAGGTATAATACTATCTCCCAAGTCAACTTATATGCCATTTGCTTTCAGACTGCAAAAATTCACTTGATTCATGAACAAAAAGGAATGATGCTAAGAAACGGTTGTCAGAGGACAAAAACAGTATCACAAAAGAAGGCCTCCCCTACTGGCTGTCATGTCTGCCTCAGATTAACACACCATAAATGTTTTTATTAAAATTCCTTCTGCAAATATTCTAAGAGTTTTTAAAGTATGAGACAAATTTACTTTTGGAAAATCTTTTATTAAAGGTTTGTGTTGTGTTCATCTAACTTGAGTTCTTTAGAAGTGGTTCCACTTATCTGTCTTCCTTAAAAGAAACACTATAATACGATCTATTGTGGAGCATTACAATTTTTGTTTGTCCATTCTGATACTAGCAAAGGAGACCAGGATATCCAAGAAATCCTGAAAAGGAAACTGAAAATAGGGATAAATGTATAAGTGGCTAGAAAAAAGTGACTGAGAGTTGCATAATGTGCAACGTTGTTAACACACTCATATTTTAGCCATTGCTGAGCAGTGCTTGCACAGCATCAAGGTCGTTTCCATTTCCTACTCTAGTTGGCTTGTGGTGGGCAAGAGTTTGGGAGAAGACTCATCCAGGACAGCTGACCCAAACCAGCCAAAGATATTCCATAGCATAAAGCACCATGCTCAGCAGCAAAACGAGTTTTTCCAAAGCTAAATTTTACCTCAATTTTCCTTTGTATGCTTCATCCATGTAGAGTGAACCTTGCCATCAAACTTAGTTAAGCCACACTTTTATAAATTCAAACTACTCTTGCTAATACATTTGATGGTTTTTCTTTGAGTGACGCTAAACCGCTCGTTTTGTGACAGATGTTGAGTGACTGCTCTAGCAGCAGTTGTTTTTCTTGTTCCTTTTATCATTAAAGTTTTTATCTTGACCCAAGAGGTTTTTCTTGTTTTTGCCCTTTCCATTCTCTCTCCCATCCTACTGAGAGGGTGTGAGCAACCAATTGGGTGGAGCATACCAGCCAGCTGGAATCAACCCATCACACATCCAAAACCATCTTGAATAAATACAGTTTTATATCATGGTGATGTGATCTACTGATGTAATCAGCTTCAGCCACCACAGATCCTTTTATTAAATTATTTTAAGATATTATTTTAAGATAATTCTTGATTTTTAAGTATGTTTTAGCACACCATCTTAGCTTTCCTTTAAAAATTATTTTTAAAATACTCACTATAGCAAAAGTAACTGTAGATGTTAAACTTTCAAGTCACTTGTCTCCTTTTCAGATTCATACCTCTGTCTTTTATTGGAATTAAATTAATATTTATTGACTCAATTAAACAATTTCAGGAAAAGAGGCATTACTTTCTTAGAAACCATTAAGAAAGAGACAAGGCTTTCTCAAATAGACATGAAAGATTCTAAGAATATTTTAAGGCCATATTGTAAATAGAAATTTACTCGTTTTTTGAAAAGTAATATAGCAGTTCATCTTATTGAAAAATAGACTTTTTAATGCTGGGCAGATCCCCAGTGAAACTAAAGACAGACTGATGAGAAAGAGGAATTAAAACTTCCTGCTACAACAAAGTGAAAATAGATGAAAAAACCCTCTGTACTAGTGTACACACATGTCGTGGTTTAAGCCCAGGCCGTAAATCAGAACCACGCAGTCCACTTCCCCCCCCACCTTTCTTCCCTCCGCTTCTGGAGGGACGGGGAGGAGAAGCAAAAGAATGCAACTCCCACGGTTTGAGATAAGAACAGCTTAATAACTAAGGTATAACACAAATCACTACTGCTACCACTAATAGTAATAATGATAAGGAAATAACAAGGAAGAGAATACAACCGCTCACCAACCGGTACCTCGCCCCCACCCCGCAGTGACCTAGCCCTTCCGGGAACTCTCCATTCTACATCCTGGGCATGACATGCTGTGGTATGGAATACCTCTTTGGCTAGTTTGGGTCAGGCGTCCTGTCCCCGCTTCCTCCCAGCTTCCCCTCCTCCCTGGCAGAGCATGAGACTCACAAAGTCCTTGGTCAGTCTAAACATCGCTGTTATCAGCTCCGTTCCCAGGCCGAAAGCCAAAAACACAGTGCTGCAAAAGCTACTAAGAAGGAGAAAAACTGACTGCTGCTGCTGAACCCAGGACAACACATCTATCAGTAGATGTGTGGAGAAGTTATACATTTGTAAACTGCCTATAGAGATGACTGATAAAGGTCCTGATCAAGTGAAACAATAAAAGCTGGTTTTGCATCCAGCTAAGACAGAAAACTGCACATTTGCCACCTTTCATGAAATTAGGTGAAAGCAAAATCATAAAAATTTGGTGAATTGAGCTAGCAGCACATTCTACTCTAACTGAACTTCAGAAGCACTTACACAGGCTCACAGCTCTTTTCAACCTGTTTCTTGAAACAGTGAAGAATTCACAGAGAAATGTCAAAGAGCAGAACTACTTCAGATTATAACAGCTCAAATCTTAGGAAGATGAATCGCAAAGTACATCCTAGGAACTAAATTAAAATTCTCTCCTCGTAAACGAAATAGCAAAAGGATTCATTAAGATGGGTACTTGTCCAAAGTTCCCTTCAGGTATTGACTTTAATAGGCAAACATGCCTGATCTCTGTTGCTCTTGCTGCCACCACCAAACAATAGAGATGATGGTAGCAGGGTCAGACTAGAAGTAGCCCAGAGAGTGGGAAGTTGAAAGTAGAAGGGTTTCCCACATTCGAAAATATTTTTGCTACAGTAATGTACACAGTATCTTCAGAAGTTTTTAAGATCTATTTCACCTTCCCATGCTGAAGCACAGTCAAGCATAATTAACAGGATTTTTGACTTACTGGGTTGTAAACTTCTTGTGACTTGTTTTAGGTGACACCTTCTTATGCTTGCCAGTCTTGTAATATGTCTTTTTTTGATAAACAAACTAAATCACCTTTATTACAAATGAAGCCAATTATGATTTATCTCCTGCCAGATGAGAGAAACCTGTTACTGCCATTTGTAATCATTTTGCACAATGGAAAACTCACATTGCACCTTGGTTGTCTCTGTTCTGAACAGGGCCAGTTATTTAATTTTGATGGGGAGCTTCAAAACACCTCTGTTTCCTCTTCAATTACCTGGCTTCTGCGAGAAGTTGTTCAAGTTGTGAACTTGGTAGGCTCAGGTTATGAAATTAATCACTCTTGAAAATTGCTTCAGACAGACCAATGCAAAGCAAGAGTGGTCACCATCCAGCATTCAACTTCTTGAATTTTAATTATGTTTAACTGGTAAAATGAAAGAAATAAAAATCTAATCTAAAATTTAATACAGATCTAAAATTCGATAGTCATTTGTTAGGGAAATTACAATAAATTCTTAATTATAGCAATGTCAAAATATTGTTTAGCAGATGCATTTAATTTTAAAACTAAGTAATAGTTTTATTAGCATGACACAAGAATTGAAAAATACCCATGCCAGTTAGAGTATTTTGAAGTTTTTTCCTGTTTTACATGCTGACAAATACTGACAAAACAGCATTTTCCAGCAAAAATGTTGCACTGACTTCTTTCAACCATCTTAACATGATTGTGACAGATTGCACAATATAAAAAGCAGTTCTATCAGCAAAACAAACTTTACACATTACACCTACTATTTTTCCTCTTCTGAATCATCTGCCACTGTTTTAAAGGTCAAGTATTTCATATTTCAGTGGGGGGAGGGGGAATAACACTTCTTAACTTGAGAGATCAGCAAGGATGCTATACCAGCTTTGTTGTTCATTGGATAATTTTATTTATCACTTTTACTGTGGATAGCATCTGGAATTCATTTTTATGTAAAGAAAGACTTCTATGTGCAAAACGCTTATACTGCAATAATGGAAACAAAACAGAGCAATTAAATGAATGAGGTCTGATGTTTTGTTTCCACTAATTAAAATACCTACCTCTTCTTTCCTATGGTACTTCTGTGAAGCAAATATGGTATGATAAAAAGATGAAACCCTGTTTCTAATTTTGTGAGAAAAATGCCTATGCCCACTGCCAAGTATTTCAGAATTCATCCAAACCTTGTATTACAGGCCAAAAAAATAGGACTTAGCTGCAGGATAAACTTGCTTATGTCAGAGAGGGACAGCAAAGAAAAGGCTTAGAAGAGGGGATTTAAGAAGGGAATGGGTTTAGAAAAACAGAAAAAAAAGAAAGCCCAAGCAAACAATGTAAACAAGGACAAAAGAAAGTAAAATGTATAGAAACAGCATAGGCATTATATATCATCATATTATTCAAAGCTCTGTTTATGGTCAGTGGAGAGAAATAGGCATTTTTAGGGGTACTATAATAGCTGATTAATTTGGACGGTGCTACTCTTAAGATCTTCAGCTTTAAAAATTCCAGGCAAGGAATCACTGCTGGAAGATGAGTGAGACACAGTGCCTTCTTTTCCTTTTAGGTGTATCTGTTTAATACACAGTCCCAGTTTTCAGGAAAACTGAGTTCAAAAATCAGAGTTCAAGAAATAAATCTATTTCTCAGTATATTTATGGAGCTAATCATTGTGAAAATATTACATTACATTTGACTGGAAAGGCATAAAATAAAGGGTCTGGTGTCCTCTTAAGGCTGTTAAGAAAGCTACCTTTCTGCCACTAGACCAGAACAGACCAGGTACCACAACCTAGTTGTTTCCTTTTGTACATCACGCACTATCAAAGCTGATTGCTATATTTTTTTTCTCCATAAAGGCTTTTGCTCTTGTTTATGTAAGTGTGCCTGAACTACTTGAGCAGTTTTTTCCCAAAATTCATAGAATCATAGAATTGTTAGGATTGGAAAGGACCTTAAGATCATCTAGTTCCAACCCCCCTGCCATGGGCAGGGACACCTCACACTAAACTAAGTCATCCAAGGCCCTGCCCTACCTGGCCTTGAACACCTCCAGGGATGGAGCGTTCACAACTTAATTGGGCAACCCATTCCAGTGCCTCACCACCCTCACAGTGAAGAACTTCTTCCTTGCATCTAACCTGAACATCCCCTCTTGAAGTTTGAACCCATTATCCCTTGTCCTATCTCTACAGTTCCTGATGGAGAGTCCCTCTCTGGCATCTTTGTAGGCCCCCTTCAGATACTGGAAGACTGCTATGAGGTCTCCACGCAGCCTTCTCTTCTCCAGGCGGAACAGCCCCAACTTTCTCAAGCCTATCTTCATACGGGAGGTGCTCCAGTCCCCTGATCATCCTCATGGCCCTCCTCTGGACTTGTTCCAACAGTTCCATCTCCTTTTTATGTTGAGGACACCAGAACAGCACATAATACTCCAAGTAAGGTCTCACAGGAGCAGAGTAGAAGGGCAGGATCACCTCCTTTGACCTGCTGGTCATGCTCCTTTTGATGCAGCCCAGGATACAGTTGGCTTTCTGGGCTACGAGCATACACTGATGTTGGCTCATGTTCATTTTTTCATCAACCAACACCCCCAAGTCCTTCTCTGCGGGGCTGCTCTGAATCTCTTCTCTGCTCAACCTGTAGCCTTGTTGCCTTGTAGCCAAGCCGTGCTTGAGGAAGACTGCTTACTTCATCCTCAAGACCCCTGCCCACAATCACCGGAGAGCAGTGAGCAGACGCCAAGAGGAGGAAACTTAAAGTATATAAACCTGTAACAAACACTAATCACTTGTGCCTCTGGCTACGGTCATGCGCCCAGCACTGTCACTTTTGCTTTATTGACTTTGTTCCTCCATAAAACTTTGTTATCTCGTTTAGAAGAGTGAGTTCGTATTTAACACTTGCTGAGGGTGCCCTTAATGCCACTGTCCATGTCGCCGACGAAGATGTTGAACAGGATTGGTCCTGACACCAACTCCTGAGGAACACCACTCATTGCCCATCTCCAGTTGGACACTGAACTACATTAATTCAATATAAAGAAATTAAAAATAAAGAAATCAGGTTAAGTTTAAGCAACATATTTTAAATGGTTCCCATACAAATCAACTTTGCTCTTTAACAGAGTAGTATTTCCAGTTATCTTAACTCTAGATGTGTTTCCTAGTCCACTCTCCTCTAAACTGTTACCATTTTGGTGAGGTGAGGTCCCCAAGGCTCTTCACTGACAAATCAGAAACGTGAAGATCACATATGAACCTTAAAACAAAGCAGTACTTATGATGAAAAGTTGGTTTACATGGATATCAAGTTGAAGACTATAAGCTTTAAGGGTCTAGTTTATTTGAACCTGTGTTAGGTTGACCTTAGCTAGCTGTCAGATGGGCACCCAGCCACTCTCTCACTGCTCTTCCTCAACAAGAAGGGTGCAGAAAACAATGTGAAAAATCTTCTGAGTTGACACAGAGACAGGGAGATCCTTTACCAACTACTGTCAAAGGCAAAACATACAAGACTTGGGGAAACTTACTTTATTTTGTTCTATTACCAATTAAACCCAGAGTTGGATGGTATGAAAAAAAGACAAATTCCACACACTCCCCCTTTTATTCCCAGGATCACCTTTACTTTTATTTCTAGCTCTTTTTCCTCTTCCTCCGACGTGGCACAGGCGGATGGGGAATGGAGGACTGTGGTCAGCCCATAGCAGCTCCTCTCTGCCACTCCCTCCTCACGCTTTTCGCTGCTCCAGCCTGAAGCCTTCCCACAGGCTGCAGGGAAACCGCTGCCCCACTGGGTCCCTCTCAGTGCCGCAGGGGTATCTCTGCCGGGTGCCCGGAGCCCCTCCTGCCCTCCTCCCGCTCTCCCCTCTGTGCTCACAGGGCTGTTTCTCACCTGGTTCCCTTCAGCCCTGGCTGCCGGGCACCTTCTGCCCTTCCTTACCCAGGCTTTCCCCGAGGCACCCACCTGTGGCTGAGGGGCTCAGCTCTGCCCTGCGGTGGGGCCGTTGGAGCCGGCTGGGACCGGCTGTGTCCGGCAGCAGGCAGCGCCGGCCACTGCGTACAAGGAACACCCGGGCAGTGCCTCAGTGGTGGTGGTGCTGTCCGCACATGGGCGACTGTACCTGGTACAGAACCTGTCTGTGAAACAAAGTACCAGTCGCAGGTCAAAAGATAGTTTCAGAAAGCCCTGGCATCTAAAAATCTACACTTTTTAATGTTTAATGAGCTTTGCATGGGACATTTTAATAGAACATGGAATTACCTAATCAGAAAGAGCTTTACCTGGAAGAATTACTTGTCTTCACTCTGTTCCCTTACATTCCTGTAATGCTGCTACAGTACAACTGGGGAAGTAGGTTATAAACATGCTTACTGACATGCAGCTGCCAGTAATGAACTTCCTTCAGACAGTGAAGCTGTAGGTCTGTAGGTCTCAGAGTAGAAACCTCCAATAGAATCATAGAATAGTTAGGGTTGGAAAGGACCTTAAGATCATCTAGTTCCAACCCCCCTGCCATGGACAGGGACACCTCACACTAAACCATGCCACCCAAGGCCTCATCCAACCTGGCCTTGAACACCGCCAAGGGTGGAGCATTCACAACCTCCCTGGGCAACCCATTCCAGTGCCTCACCACCCTCTCAGTAAAGAATTTCTTCTTTATATCCAATCTAAACTTCCCCTGTTTAAGTTTGAACCCGTTACCCCTTGTCCTATCACTACAGTCCCTGATGAGTCCCTCCCCAGCATCCTTGTAGGCCCCCTTCAGATACTGGAAGGCTGCTATGAGGTCTCCATGCAGCCTTCTCTTCTCCAGGCGGAACAGCCCCAACTTCCTCAGCCTCTCTTCATACGGGAGGTGCTCCAGTCCCCTGATCATCCTCGTGACCCTCCTCTGGACTTGTTCCAACAGTTCCATCTCCTTTTTATGTTGAGGACACCAGAACTGCACACAATACTCCAAGTGAGGTCTCACAAGAGCAGAGTAGAAGGGCAGGATCACCTTCTTCGACCTGCTGGTCACACTCCTTTTGATGCAGCCCAGGATACGGTTGGCTTTCTGGGCTACGAGCGCACACTGAAGCCGGCTCATGTTCATTTTTTCATCGACCAACACCCCCAAGTCCTTCTCTGCGGGGCTGCTCTGAATCTCTTCTCTGCCCAACCTGTAGCTGTGCCTGGGATTGCTCCCACCCAGGTGTAGGACCTTGCACTTGGCATGGTTAAACTTCATAAGGTTGGCATCAGCCCACCTCACAAGCGTGTCGAGGTCCCTTTGGATGGCATCCCTTCCCTCCGGTGTATCAACCGAACCACACAGCTTGGTGTCATCGGCAAACTTGCTGAGGGCGCACTCAATCCCCCTGTCCCTGTCACCAACAAAGATGTTGAACAAGACCGGTCCCAACACCGATCCCTGAGGGACACCACTCGTACCGGTCTCCAGCCGGACATCGAGCCATTGACCACAACTCTTTGCAACTACAGCCAGAGGCATCTTCCTGGCAAAATTTGGTATATACTGTTTATTCTTGTCCTCTGCAGAGAACATTGAAGACTTATTCACCTGCAAGAGCTATGCAATTATAACAATATTTCCTATCCGAAATGATCAGGAGGACAGTAAGAAATGGGGGAAGAGGGGGTGGGGGGGGAAGAGGGGCTAGGGTTTCCCTCTTAATATTTCTTTCTCAAAACCAGAATTAGTTTCAATGTCTTTTTTGTAAGCATAGCTTTTGCTAACACCTGATAGCTCTTGAATAACACACAGATTGTCCTCAGCTGCCTAAGTTTAACCTCCAGTTTTACTCACCTACTTCTACCACCAAATGAGAGCTAAGTGTAGATTTATGTGACTGTAACAAGTCATTATTGCTTTCTTATTAGCCATCTCTAATTTTTTCTTTATGGTTAAACAGTTCATCTTCTGTCATCAGAATAGCTATCTCGTTATCCTGTGTTTATTTTACAGCTCTTGCCAGACATTCTTATATTTGTTTTTAAAATACATAAAGACATTTTGCATTCACCTTGTAAAACTTCCCATGCATCTTAGTTCCAGAGTTACAAGCATTTTACTTTCAGCTTGATGTAGATGGAAACCACAAGATCCCTTAGTCTTATTTTTACTATATTCTCTCACAGAAGCTGCCTTTGCTTGTCTTTAACAGATCCCTTTTAATTACCTGCTATGTTCTAGCTGGAACACATATTTATATCTCTGTGCTTCAGGCTTATGTGTAAAAAGCTGTGTTTTGTGTCAGCCTCCTTTCCCGTCAGTTTCTCTCACTCTCCTACATCCCACACAGCCACTCTGCAATGCTGAAGTAGAGCCTTGCACTGTCCTGGTGGCCTGCCTTTACAAGAAAGCAGCTTGTTTACAATCACTTAATTGCAATAACAAATTTTTACCATATTCTGTGGCTCAAAATATTGGTGCAAAGGATGTGAACAGCCTACTTACAGTGCAGTTAAATTATATATTCCCTGTGGAAAAGAAATAATCCTCTTTGTATTTGTTGTATGTCAATAAAAGGAAGTCATCTTCTGCCTTTACTTTGGGTATGCTGTCAGGTGTTGTAGCAGGGCCCTGTAATCAGCGTCTGTTCAGACTGCTGTAAGTACCATGGCCTTAAAAATGTGTTTGGCAGCAGTGAGGAGTTGAATATTTAAGGAATGGATGTCACAGACGGGAGCTAAAATTATGCCCAGCAGTGGGGGTACGCATGTGCATCAAACTTCCTTATCCAATGGTTCCAGCTAGCCCTGAGGGGATGGCACCATTGCTGGAGATAGCCTGCCAGGTGCCATGGAGTCCATCTGCTCCAAGAAGGGGGCACTCATTTCCATGGAGAAGTCAGAACTCCTTGAGAAGCTGCTAAACAAGTTAGGCCTCAACACTCTGTGGTGCAGGGTCTGCTGGAGAAGAGACAAGGGCCATTGTTCTGGTAGAAACATAAAGAGTGTGTCACTGTCATGTAGCCATGACAAAGAACAGTGGTGAAAAACTCTGAGAGCAATTTCTTCTAAAGAAATTTTAGCTAATTATTGATCAGTCTGTGCTTCTTTTCGACTCCTTTGCTTTCTCAGTTTTTTGCCTCTTAGAGCAATCATTTGAGGTAGGTTTTTAAGATCAATATTTGCTTAACTGTGGAAACAATCAGGTACTTTCAAAAAAACCATACAAACAACAAAACTGATGAATTGTAAATGGGGGAGGAGAGGTAGGAAGCTGCACAATGTCCTGTCATCCTAAGATAAAGACACTATTTACTGAGAGGCTGAAATAGCTGTGTACCAAGCAAACTGTTGAAATAAAAAAAAGTCTATGTAGCCTAATATACTTTTAGTGGTCTTCCACTGATATGCCAGGCTTTGGCATAGTGAAAGCAACTTAAAACTTTCAAGAGCATTTTGTACTCAAGGATACACAAGCAGTGATATTCCTTAGAAATTTAAGAAAGCTATATGAGTGATTCTGGCCAACTCATGTTTTATCTTTATGCATATTCTGCCACACACTATCAAAAACATGTGCCCTCCTTTTGTGGAACTTCTGCTGAGCCACAGTATATTACGAGAAATAAAAAGTATGCTATCAAAATGGCATTCTCCTTAATCTTATTTATCAACCGTAGAAAAAAGATTCTCTGCAGTACACATTCTTATATAAAAAATAACACTAAAACTGGGTAAAATATGTGTTTTACTGATTCTTTACTGATCTTCCCTATACCATGAATATTGGGTATATAGCTCATGGTAAAGTCTGTGGTAGCACTTTTTCACTGTGAAAGCAAGAAATGTACCCACATTACAATCATACTCTTATTTTGCTACCAGAGGGAATGTTTCTTTTCTTGTGTCCTGACACAAAATTGAAGTTGCTGGTATAAGATGGGTTATCAAAACACTGCCTGAGAATTTAGAAGTCCCTTCCAAATTCTTTCATTTTGAAATATCCCAAATAGGTGGCTTCATGGCAAGATACTGTTTATTAGTATCTGTGAGAAGAATTATAATGTGTTTCTGTTTATTCATATCTGTCATCACCTTTAGGCTGGAATGGACGTTGCTGCAAGAAACCCACAGATTTATCAGATGCTGTCTATTTGAAATTGGAAGTAAGACACTGTAAAATGCTGAACCTATAAATACAATGTAAACACTGGAACTCTACCTCTCCAGTGGGAATTAGGGCTATGAGGAGGAGGTGATCATAGACGACAATATTTGCTGAGAAATATCTTGTGTTTAAATGTAATTATACAGTGGTATCTTTAACAAATAAAAAATTTAAAGTTACAGAATAAGGAGGATTTTATCCTTCCACAGGAGAAGCAAAGGCAGTAATACCTTAATTTGAAGGACATTTGCTACTTAGCAGCATACAGTTACTAGAATGTAACAGCATAATTCTTATTCTAGGTGTTAGAGGGCAACGATAGTTTCCAAAACATTAGTTCATTAAGGCATTCCCATGACATTCAAAGATTCTTATCTAAAAGGTGCTAATACATATGGAAAGTGATACTATAGAAACAGGACCAAACATTTAATTTCAGGTCTTTTATTCAGCTATAGAACAGCATTTGGCTGGAATTCCAGTACTATGGTAACGGGAAACATTTCAAAGCTAACTTGTCTTAATTGCTATACCAAAAGATCTTGCGCTCCTTTATTTGCCTTCCTCTCCCCAATATACTTTGTCTTCCATTTAAAGCAGCCATCTGCTAAAATTAGTGATTATATTACTTAATTATGCAGCTTTTGAACATATTTTTATTGTTATGCTGTCTTCCATTAAACGTGGCTAATGGCATCTTTTTCTTATGTGTCAACAGCTCATTTTGTCAGATTTATTGTGCAATAACTCGGTATCTTACTAATAATGAATCCCTACTATTAAGATTAATAATTCTTGTAGAAAGCTGTTCACAGAAACATAGAAAAATGCCAGTGTTAATAATAGCAAACTCTTAGTTACAGAAGCATCCTAATTATATTTAGTTTCATTTAACTATGAATAAATTACATATATGGGGTGTATCTGAGTTCAAGTATGGCATGAAATTGATTTTCTATTCTAGAACAATGCACTTAGCACTTACAAAGTTCATGCACAGAACTGTTCCTCTGAAAGCAGCAGTGAGAAAACACAAATGTTTTTGTGTGAGTTCACCTGTGAATTTGTTCATCTGGAGCGCAGATAAGTCATCTGATAAAAGTCCCTTTCTTTCACTAAATAAATAATACTTATGACTCATATGCAGTTATGTGTCTCTTTCCTCTACATATTCAAGCATTTCTAAAACCTTTGAAGCATTTAAAATGACAGCACATTAGTGTAGTGGCAAAGTACTGTCATCGTATTCTTTTTTTTCATAATAGCTAAAAAGCTTGTAGAAGTGAAGGATCCCTGGGCTACAGAAACATGAGTCTTAGGTACCAGCATCCAGGATGGAAGCCTGAAGCATGTGTTAACACAGAGATAGATGTCTCAGCATGGATTTCACAAGAAGCAAGAGCCAGCTAAGTTATCATTGTTCAGCTCTTTGTAGTTAATACAGAAATTCTGAAGAATTATCAGGATTCATCTTTTGTATTTTGTCTTTCATGCCTCACTAGACACCACAGGGATGTATCTGCCATGTGGGGTACAAGGCCTAAGAGTTGTCTGCTGTTTTAATTTCTTCCATATAACACACCTGGGCTCATCCTTCTTCAAATATGACAAAGGAAGTTTTCCTTCCCATTTTTTTAACCGTGTGTTGGTCAGAGACTTGGCCAGATGGTAGGAGATTGAGGTTTAATTTCCTGCCTGCCTAAGGAACTTCAAACACATTCTGTTATTTCCCAGGAAAGACACTTACCTTACAAACAGTCCAGCCTTGCTGAGGCTGTGTAGCTAGGCAGAAGAGAATGAAAAATTAATTAGGCCAGAGAGAAAAATGTTCATGATGCTCTAGAGTGCTGGTTTGGGCATGCAAAATTAATCCATGGGATGAATGCGAGGAAAGGCTTGCATGCAGCATTCTATTGTGTGAAGTAACCGTAGTACATACAGTCAGAAATTACATGCTTCCCAAAATTTGAGCTGGTGACAGAACTGTATTCTTATACTGGCTGAATAAGAAGATGCATGCTAACATTTTTTCTACCTTTTAACAAACTCTGTCATCTGTGCTATTCTAAATTCTTCTATTCCTGTGTGCTCCCAACTATTACAATAAAGCAGAGGTTTTCATAGGTAAAGATGGCCAGACAGAAAAATAAGTTCTCTCCCACTCTTGTATTACCAGTTCTCCAGTTTGCTTTCTGGATAGGTGGAAAGGTATTTGGTTACCACCATTAGGATGTTCTGGAGAAAATTACTCAGTCAGTAAAGTGAGTAGTCAAAAAAGTTACGAAGAGTTTGTAAAGATCCAAGTAGTGAAATTGAAAGAAAGGCATACTTAAATATTAAGATCAAATCCAAATAATTTCTTTTTCCTTTTCAGTCCAGATAACAAGCTTATTTTTCAACATGGTTGGAGACTCAGTACTGTGCTTAGTCTCTGCAGGAGAGAATTCTGGATTAGAGAGGGATGTTAGCTTTTATATCCAGTCTTTTTCTTACATCATATGCCATTCAATTCTACCTTTCTGTGTAGCTTATTGATTACTGAGGTGGCACCAATAGTCTCACTTGCTGATTTTTATCCATCCTCTCCTCTTTATATGTGTCCTGGGTTTAGCAGTAGCAGTCATTTTTTCTACTGGTGCAGTGCTGTGTTTTGGCTTTTGGCCTGGGAATAATACTGATAAAGCCGACGTTTTCAGTTGCTGGTCAGAATGTTTACCCTGAGCAAGGACTTTGTGAGTCTCATGCTCTGCCAGGGAGGAGGAGAAGCCGGGAGGAAGCAGGGACAGGACACCTGACCCAAACTAGCCAAAGAGGTATTCCATACCACAGCACGTCATGCCCAGGATGTAGAACGGAGAGTTCCGGGAAGGGCTAAAATGCTGCAGGGTGGGGGTGAGGTACCGGTTGGTGAGCAGTTGTATTCTCTTCCTTGTTATTTCCTTTATCATTATTACTATTAGTGGTAGCAGTAGTGATTTGTGTTATACCTTAGTTATTAAACTGTTCTTATCTCAACCCGTGGGAGTTGCATTCTTTTGATTCTCCTCCCCGTCCCTCCAGAAGCGGAGGGAAGAAAGGTGTGTGTGGGGGGGAAGTGGACTTCGTGGTTCTGATTTACGGCCTGGGCTTAAACCATGACAGTTCTTTTTGGCGCCCAACATGGGGCTCGAAGGGTTGAGATAACGACAGATCTGACCAAGGCACAATGCTGATTTATTGGCTCTCAAAGTTGTTTCTCTTGATGTCACAGTTTCAGTATGCTGTAGCTTACTTAGAGCCGGTATCTGCTGTGTTAGTGTTTATCAAGTGTGGGCCTTGGGCTAAGGTTCTTGTTTCATTGTACTTTATGGTAATGGCTTGTAACGCGGGCGGGCTCCGGCAGCAGGGCGGGATGGACGTGGCCGTGGACTTGTACCTCCCCGTCCCGCTGCTCTTCACCGTCCTGGCTCTCGCCCTCCCCTCCGTCTTTGTGAGGCTGCGGGGAGCTGAGGGGGAGCGGCCCCGGGAGCCGGCAGCGGCCGAAGCGTCCCGGGAGAGCGGCCCGGGGAACCAAGCGGCGGCGGGAGCGGGGCCGGAGGCCGGGAAGGAGGCGGCTGCCGAGCAGCGGGAGGAGGCGGCGGAGGAGCCGAGCCCCGCGGCCGAGCCCAGCCCCGCGGCGGCCGAGAGCATCCCACGGCAGCCGCCCACCGAGCCCCGTGAACCTGAGCCGCAGGAGGATGCAGGAGACCCAGCAGCATTTCCCAGCAAGGCAGAGGAGGAAGATCTGGACTCGGAAAAAGAGAAGCTGGTGGTGAGAAAGCCTTCAAGCACAACAGCTACACCAGGCCAGTGACAAGTACAGCAGCAGCATTTGAGAGTTTTGAAGGTTTTGAATGGCCTTTGGGTACCCTTGGGACCTGCCTGCTGATTGTGATGGGGATCACCATGTTGGCACACACACAGAGTGTGTTCTACCCACGACCATTTTGTCTGATCCCGAGAGTTAAGCAGAGTCAGGTTTGGGTCTTGTGTGGGTTTAGACAATACAGAGGGACTGAGAGGTTTTCCCCAAGGCTGGACAGTCATGAGTGTCACGGTGTGTGGGACAGTATGGGCGAGTATCTAATCCACTGGGCCCCTCCAGTGCTTTGGAAGCGTCGGAGATGGAAGGCAGCTGTGTGGAGTCCCCGACGACAAGTTGCAGAGAATGCTGCAGGGGAGGGTGAATTATTTTAAGCCTGATGGGCCCATGACACTTCAGGCCATCAGGGCAGAGATGCAACATAGAGATGGACTCATGATCGAGGGGTGGACTTTGCAATGGGCCTCTCCTGCTCTGAAAGACTGTTACAAGAGATGGAGCCCAACATCATGAACCGAATGGACTCAGTAGCTTTATAGGAATTGGTCCGTGCACTAAGATAACAGTGCACTAAAATGAGAGTGAGGGTATATTGAAAATGTGGGATCTGAGCATGACATGAATGGTATGGAATAAGGGGTGGATACTGTCCTGGGTTTAGCAGTAGCAGTCATTTCTTCTACTGGTGCAGTGCTGTGTTTTGGCTTTCGGCCTGGGAATAATACTGATAAAGCCGATGTTTTCAGTTACTGGTCAGAATGTTTACCCTGACCAAGGACTTTGTGAGTCTCATGCTCTGCCAGGGAGGAGGAGAAGCCGGGAGGAAGCAGGGACAGGACACCTGACCCAAACTAGCCAAAGAGGTATTCCATACCACAGCACGTCATGCCCAGGATGTAGAACGGAGAGTTCCGGGAAGGGCTAAAATGCTGCAGGGTGGGGGTGAGGTACCGGTTGGTGAGCGGTTGTATTCTCTTCCTTGTTATTTCCTTTATAATTATTACTATTAGTGGTAGCAGTAGTGATTTGTGTTATACCTTAGTTATTAAACTGTTCTTATCTCAACCCATGGGAGCTGCATTCTTGTGATTCTCCTCCCCGACCCTCCAGAAGCGGAGGGAAGAAAGGTGGGGGGGGGGGGGAAGTGGACTTCGTGGTTCTGATTTACAGCCTGGGCTTAAACCACGACAATATGGTAGCATTACTTTGGCAGGCCAGGTGCTATCACTGGCTCAGTATTAAAGCCAGAGGCAAAGAACACATTGTCTCTGCTTTGTCTGTATCTTATTTGTGAGGTGACTGACTTCATCAAATAAGAGTCCATTGTTATCTCTGATCCATCTTTTACTGCCAACATATTTTAAAAAGCCCTTTTTGTTGTCCTTCACAGTGCAATATGCGTTTGTGATCAGAGAGGAAACAAAGGCAATGAAACCAAAACATCTACCTTTTTAGAAAAAATTAACTAAGCCCAAGCTGTAATTCCTAACATCATGCTTAGACCTTTTTTCATCTCTTTAAGCCTAACCTAATAATTTTTAATGGTGTTATTGGTGGGCATCACAGAAAACAAAAGCTCTAAGGAGTATTTTCAGTTTCCTGTTAGAACACTAGGAAAATTAAACATTCGTGTTTTGGTTTTTTTTTTTCCTATGAGATTTCATATCAATAAACCACAAAAAAATCTGAGTTTAGCTTGCCTTAGTGGTAAATCCAGCTATGCCTAAGCATTTCAGAAGAAACAAGTGCTGGGGAATACGGTATTTGAAAGTGAATGAACTTCTATGTTGTGAAGACTCCGTATAGCTTCACAAAGTACTAAACAACTGTAATACTGTGCACAGGACATTCATGGTGCAAGGATATTATCAATGGCTAACTTCTGTTATGACCCACCTCCTTGTTCTTCCCCAGCTTTTTATAATCTTTTTCTCCATAACTGAAGAGTCCTACTATATACAATGAGAAGAGAAACATGAGTAACATGAGCTACTTTTCTCCCTTTACATTTCTATACCTATGGCTTCCCCATAGATACCTCTAGTTTTGTCATAGCTATTATTTATTCATGAAAGACAGCTCAGCTTTGTTTTGTTTTATGGGAGAGATTTCAAGCAGTTTTGATTATCTCAGGGCTGACAAAGATAACTGTAAAAAATTCCTGCAACAATATTCTTTGATGTGCTGCAATCCATGCACAACAAACACATGAATCTTATGGGACAGTCACTTTCGAACCTTTAGATTCAAAATATCATCAAGGAAATAAAAAAAAAATGCTAATTTTTCAAGAAAATTAATACTTTTATAAATTTTGAAAGTGCTTTGTTGCAAAACTCATCTTCGTAATGCTAGAGGCAGTTTTAAATGGTTTTGTTTCTGTAGCTCCCTGAAAATATTGCTGGTAATGAATGCTATGATTGGGAAGCAAAAATTGGCTACTGTTCCTACTGTGAGTACCCCAGAGGTTACACATAGTAAGAAACTCTGCTACAGCAGCCTATTTTAAAGTCTGTAGAACCAGCTCATGAGTACTCCATCCTATTTATACACAATGAATATTTTGTGATTGTCAACACCTCTAGTTGAAACATTCTGCTTATAACTTATGAGTATTTTTGTACACCTCATTGTGAATACATTCTTTACCCTACAGCAATTGTTGATGATCATTATGTGCCAATTGAAGCAAAAATGCACCTGAAATAGACAGTTAGAATTGTTTTTAAGATATCAGGAGAAAAAGAAAGTATTAACTTTTCATTTCCATATCCATCAGGCAATGCAATATAGTTTAGATTTGTTTTTCATCTTTGTTTATTACTTTAGAGTTGCTTTGTAAGTTGGAAGTCTATCTTCAACTGTTCAGTTTTCATTTAAATAGTCATCTTGAAATTAATTTAATATGAAATGGGAACATGAGCACCTGCATAGCAAGTTGAAAACCAGCCAATGCTGTCTTATATTTTGATCTTAAATTTGAAACTAGAAATTCAGACAGCAGCATGAGAAATGCTAACTTTTAAAATTAAGATGATGGGCAGTATTTAATGTATTAAGGTGATAAGCCCCAGTCTCAAATCAAGGTATGGAATGGGACAGGTTCTGACTTACATTATAGAAGGAAGATTCAAGTGAAATATGTGTCAAGTGAAATGTGACAATTGTTTTAAAGCATGACAAGCAAAATGCAAACTTCCTGAGGACACTACAGTGACACTTATTGAATCTTTTCTTACTTGATGTCTTCATTAATGATCTGGAAGAGGGAATAAATATTTTTATCTACCTCCTTGGTAAAATATCTAAATACCGATAAAAATAGATGAATATACAGAAGGTAAATTGAGAATAAGCAAGAATATAATGTCTGGGGCTTGGAAAAATGAATAGTGGTAGTTTTAATAATATGAAACAGTTTTCACAGAACCGAGGGTCAGGAGGCTGACTAGAAATTATAATGAAGTTCAAGGTAACAGTAGACACTTTGATAAAGGTGGTTTCACTTATGTGGAAAGAAATCTGAAGTTGTTTTGTGGTTTTTGTTTTTTTCATGCGCATGAAGACACAGTAATAATTCCATTTATGTGACTTTGATGCGAAGACACCTGGAATATACTGTTTGTATGGGTTTGTGGGGTTTTTTTTCTTTGCAAGAGAGGTATTGACAGATAAGTATCTAAATGGAATAGCAACAAATTATTTCATAAGGGAGCTGGAGGCATTATCTTATAATGCGTTGATTGGGTAAGCAATGCCTGAAGGAAGGAAAAGGCAAAGGAGAGACGGGGGTAGGTGGGAAACGGACGAAACAGTATTATGTAAACTGTGATAACTAAGAGAAGTGGCTATAAAAAGTAAAGAAAAGAACTGTCTGGATAATAAACACATTTTTGTGAGACTGAAAGCCGTCAGACATCAAAATAATTTCTTCAGTGAAGTGGTGGGCTTCGTGTGCCGCAAAACACCATGAAGTGTGTCATGGGAAAAATAAAAATCTGTATTGGAATTGCAGAATCCAATATTTTCCCTTGAATTCTTGATTTTTATGATTTACATCTGTTGCTATAAGTGAATGTGCCATTTTTTTCACTTATAATTTGAATTAGTATGATGCATGAAACAGTGCTGTTAAATGAAAAGCATACAACATCTTCAGGGGAAAATTATCAAAATTCGTTTTAAAACAGAAGTTTCTGCCCGTTAGATCCATATCACCATAATTCAGTGAGGGAGTGGATCATAACTGTCATTATTGTGGGCTCTTGGATACTTCAGTCATTTTCAGAACTTCTTTAGGTCAATGAGCATACATTTCTTTCAATACTAAAGCAGCAAAGTCTTTATTGTGTTGTTTGGGATATTTGTATAAAATATTTTAATACTATTCACCTTGAAGGTTACTGGGGAAGAAAATGGCATTTCTTGATTAAAACTCGAAAAAGTAACCATAGAGCATGTTGGGTTTGATCCTTAGGCCCTTATTTATACACTAGATTTGCACAAATTGCATTTCTTGATGCTATTAATACGACTAAAGTGGTACAACCACTTCTATAATGGAGACAATTTTAGTGGTTTGCAGTTCCTTAGAGAGTAGCAATTATTTTCCTATGGAAAAACAATAATAGTATTAGAAAAAAATTAAATGTGATTAATGGAGCCATAACAAGGTTCTCAAGCTATAGGCCATTCAGTGTTGCACAGGATGAATCCAAAACTTCAGGTATGTTGCATTTCCTGGAAGAACATGGAGATTGAGAATGAACATGGACAGAATACTTCACACTGTGTGTGCTCACAAAACAGTCTATGTGTCAAAATGAATGAGAAAATGGATGGATGGATGGATGGATGGATGGATGGATGGATGGATGGATGGATTGATTTCTAACCTGGATTTGGAGAAGGCTGAGGTTCTTTGCCTCGGTCTTCACTGGCAAAGGCTCTGACCACACCACCCAAGTCTTTTAAGGCAGACGCAGCAACTGTGAGAATCATAGAATCATAGAATCATAGAATAGTTAGGGTTGGAAAGGACCTTAAGATCATCTAGTTCCAACCCCCCTGCCGTGGGCAGGGACACCCCACACTAAACCATGGCACCCAAGGCCTCATCCAACCTGGCCTTGAACACCGCCAAGGATGGAGCATTCACAACCTCCCTGGGCAACAAAGACCTTAGGCCCACTGTAAGAGAGGATCTGGTTCGAGACCATCTTAAGAACTGAATGTGCACAAGTTCATGGGACCTGATGAAATCCATCCTCGGGTCACAGAATCACAGAATCCCAAGGGTTGGAAGGGACCTCAAAAGATCACCTAGTCCAACCCCCCTGCAAGAGCAGGGTAACCTAGAGTACATCACACAGGAACTTGTCCAGCCGGGCCTTGAATATCTCCAATGTAGGAGACTCCACAACCCCCCTGGGCAACCTGTTCCAGTGCTCTGTCACTCTCACAGTAAAGAAGTTTTTCCTGATGTTCACATGGAACCGCTTATGCTCCAGTTTACACCCATTACCCCTAGTCCTATCACTGGACATCACTGAGAAAAGCCTAGCTCCATCATCCTGACACTCACCCTTTACGTATTTGTAAACATTGATGAGGTCACCCCTCAGTCTCCTCTTCTCCAAGCAAAAGAGACCCAGCTCCCTCAGCCTCTCCTCATAAGGGAGATGTTCCACTCCCTTAATCATCTTTGTGGCTCTGCGCTGGACTCTTTCAAGCAATTCCCTGTCCTTCTTGAACTGAGGGGCCCAGAACTGGACACAATATTCCAGATGCGGCCTTACCAAGGGGAAATCCTGCCTGACCAATTTGGTGGCCTTCTATGATGGGGCTACGGAACTGATGGACAGGGGTAGAGCAGCTGACGTCATCTACCTGGACTTGTGCAAAACATTCAACACTGTCCCACATGACATCCTTGTCTCTAAATTGGAGAGACATCAATTTGATAGAAGGACCACTCAGTGAATAAAGAACTGGCTGGATGGCTGACTACAAAGAGTTGTGGTCAACAGTTCAATGTCCTGCTGGAGACCAGTAACGAGTGGTATCCCTCAGGGATCAGTGTTGGGACTAGTCTTGTTCAAAATATTTGTCGGTGACTTGGAGAGTGGGATTGAGTGCGCCCTCAGCAATTTCGCCGATGACACCAAGCTGTGTGGTTCAGTTCATACACTGGAGGGAAGGAATGCCATCCAGAGGGACCTCGACACGCTTGTGAGGTGGGCTGATGCCAACCTTATGAAGTTTAACCATGCCAAGTGCAAGGTCCTACACCTGTGTCAGAGCAATCCCAAGCACGACTACAGGTTGGGCAGAGAAGAGATTCAGAGCAGCCCCGCAGAGAAGGACTTGGGGGTGTTGGTCGATGAAAAAATGAACATGAGCCAGCTTCAGTGTGCTCGTAGCCCAGAAAGCCAACCGTATCCTGGGCTACATCAAAAGGAGCATGACCAGCAGGACGAAGGAGGTGATCCTGCCCTTCTACTCTGCTCTTGTGAGACCTTACTTGGAGTATTATGTGCTGTTCTGGTGTCCTCAACATAAAAAGGAGATGGAACTGTTGGAACAAGTCCAGAGGAGGGTCACGAGGATGATCAGGGGAGTGGAGCACCTCCCGTATGAAGAGAGGCTGAGAAAGTTGGGGCTGTTCAGCCTGGAGAAGAGAAGGCTGCGTGGAGACCTCATAGCAGTCTTCCAATATCTGAAGGGAGCCTATAAGGATGCTGGGGATGGACTATTCATTAGGGACTGTAGTGATAGGACAAGGAGTAATGGGTTGAAACTTAAACAGGGGAAGTTTAGATTAGATATAAGGAAGAAGTTCTTTACTGAGAGGGTGGTGAGGCACTGGAATGGGTTGCCCAAGGAAGTAGTAAATGCTCCACCCTTGGCGGTGTTCAAGGCCAGGTTGGACAGAGCCTTGGGTGACATGGTTTAGTGTGAGGTATCCCGGCCCATGGCAGGGGGTTTGGAACTAGATGGATGATCTTAAGGTCCTTTCCAACCCCTAACTATTCTATGATTCTAGGGTTCTATGGTGAAAACAGGAAGCTGCAGTCAGTGAGGATTTACAGCCAGTGAGGAAGAGAGATGTTCCATGGCAGAAAGCTGGTGAAAAGTCAAAAATACAGCCCTTGTATATGTAGAAAAATGAAATACTTTTACATAGTGGATGCGTTTGACTGAATCAGGCAGAAGTTCTTCCCAGAATATTTCTTAAACTTTGAAAACTCACTGATCCTTAGCCACAAGTTCTTGTCCCCATTCTGTCCTGTGTGTTTTACATAGCTGTAGGAAAAGACAAAAGGATTTGATCAAACTGAGAAAATAACCCTTTCTTTTTTTTTTTTCCTGATGACAAGTAGGATTACATTTTATTGCTTAGTAAACAGTAAGTTAACTGAAAAAGAAAGCTATAGGGGACTACGATACATGGACTGACTTCAAGCCAACAGTCCAAGAAAAAAGAAAAAAAAAAACAGAAATTTTTTATTCTTGACTTTTGTTAAGTTTTAGTTTAGAATACAGGAATGTTTAGAATTCAGTTTAGTTTAGAATACAGGTGTGTTTATAGTCGTTATCATTGAAGCAAAGTACTTTAAAAATATATGTAAAATTAAAAAAAGGCTTATTAATGTTAGTAAAAAAAATCCATTTCTAGTCTTTTCAGAGCAGTCTTTACTAATGTAAGATTTTATTAAACTTTCAGTGTAGAGTTCATCCAAAGAAACTTTTTTTTTTAAGAAGAAAAAAAAAAAAACAAGGAAGACAAATTGCTTTCTGCAATGCTGAAAGAATATATTGATTTGCACACCTGAACTGAAAACAGGCATGTAACTGCTTGCAATTCTGCCTTGTTAAAACATGCTATTATCTCAGGCCTTTGCTTTTGTAGTTATTATTCTGCTAAGAAAAGGTCCTATGAGGAATCAAAATATTTTTAAATATTTAATAATGATTGTTTAGATTGTATATATTTGTCATACATGGACAATAATCAGGTTATTGGAAGAATTCAGTGTGGGCTTTTAGGCCTTGGGACTTGGTATGAAGCCAGCTTTTTCATGCAGGCCTTGAGATTGTCTGCAGACATACGTACCAGGTAGGCTTCAAAGTTTTAAGTCCAGGCTCTGTTAAAGGCATTTTTGTATTTCTGGTGTATGTCACGAGTAGGGACATAGAAAGAGTTCCACAACCTGTTGCATAGATTTGGAAAGATAAAAGGTTTTCTTTGTATCTCAGGGACAAAAATAAGGTGAAGCTGTCAACAGAGAACTCATATGAAAAGCTTTTTCAGGAGTGAAGACTATTCAGTTTCAAGACTGGTACTTCCGACTTAAGAACCTGCTTGAAATACGAGTTGAATATATTTTAGCTGTCTACTCCCACAAAGGACGTAGCTAAAATGAACTAGATGAGTAAAGTTAATTGCCTTCAGGAAAGAGCTCAGGCATACTGTTTTTTCATACTTCAGCCCCAGCAAATATACCTTTAAAAATAAATCTCTAATTTTCCTTCTAGATTTTAGATAGAAATTATTTCAATTATCACTAAACTTCTCTAAAATTATTTTAATATATACTTGAAAAATATCTTTACTATTCTACTTGCCTGAAGAGTCTCATACTAGGTTTCATACATATACATACATGTAAATGAGTAATAAAATATATATATATATATGAAATATAAATAAAATGTCCTTTGAATTCCAAAGATCATTTTAATCAATAAATTTTACAATAGGCTGATTTATGGCTAAAATATAACTCAATGTCTGGGAACTATTGTCCAAATTTGCCGAGACTTCACAGTTCACAGCCTATCATGGTCTAATACTGAACCTAAGACTTGCCTGTGCAATTTTTAGTTTTGTCAAGTTACGCCTTCAAGGCATACTGTGACTGTGACAGTGTCCGTGAAAAATTCCATCATGGGGCTGGGGTACACACCCTAAGAAAGCTTCTGATTTGTTTGACTAGAAAACTCATTTTTATTGGGTTAGTAAGGGTAAGAGTAAGCACTGAAGTTTACTGTAGTTTTTATAGGTTTTCATTTTCTCATGACTGTCTAAAGTAAGTAATCATGTAAATTTAAAAAGATCAGAAAATAATTCTATAATTTATATTCATATGAATATAATTCATAGGCAGAAATTTTTGATTTTTTTTTTCAGTTAAGACTATGAAGTTACATGAAACAGCAAGATAACTGCTGCAAAGGTATCAGAAATGTGTCATACTGTTGTAATGATTCATGTGGATCATTTGATTGTCTCAGCAAAGTCTGCAGATGTTTTCTTTCTCAAAGGTTGCCATAGCTCCCTACATCTGATTATTTAGTAGGTTTTGGTTGAGAAAGCAATTACAAATCAGTTGAAACATCCAGTTTATATCTCAAAGGTCAGTGATACCTTGAACCACAGAATTGCTATGTTTCTGAGAAAGATTCATTATGATACAGCTTAAAGAGAAATAATACATTGTTTTCATACATTTTCAAGGCACCAGTGAAACTGCTGTTTTAAATGTAGACTGATTGTTGATACTTGTTCAATACTTGCCAATATTGACCTTGGGAGACAGCATTACATCTAGAAATTGGTGAAAACTAGGATATTTTATTCTACTTTTGCACTCAATTTTGAAAAGAGGCTTGATCAGTCATTACACTGCTTTGTAGGTGTTCAAGGCCTAGCTTCAGGAGAAAGATGGCAGGTGTAATCTTACAGAGGCAGAAATACCTTTTTGCAGTTAAGGAAAAAAGTTTCTTCTTTTCTGCTCCTGAAGAAAAGAAAGGTTTAAAATACCTCTTTGTGTCCTACTTTCTGCTGTCAGGGAGCTAAAAATATTTTAGTAAATCTTATTCTCTGATATGTAACTGTTCTAAGTTTCAGGGATATTTTGTCAAGGAAGTCATGGTATTAAATTAAGGTTTACCTCTTCCATTGTAATGGCAAGTTATGTAAGAGTTAGTAGTGTAGTTCTGAGTGTTGGAAGATTTATGGTCTTTCATCCATGTAGTTCCTGTTCATTTGTTTAAATAAACAGGGCTGGAGTTTATAAGAAAATGGTTTACTGTAAGATAAAACCTCAGTCCATGTTTGTTTCTTATCCAAACTAAAAATAGCCCTGCAGGGAAAAGCCCCAGAATTCTGTATAGCAAAAGGATAACTCAGAAAACGACATTATCACTTGCTACTTAGATTGTGTCTAACCCATGCAGTACAGAAACTTAGCTGCGTGCTTGCACATCTATGATAGGCTAATTTCATTTTGCTATGTGTTTAAAATACTAATCTCAATGAAAGCGATTTTATCTTGCCTAACTGAAAAAAAAAAGAGGAAGCACTGGCAGAAGGAAAGGCAACTAGAGGGTATCAGAGGTCCCTTATTAAACTTAGTGACACTAATGCTCTCCCATGAGTACAATTAAAGGTAAAGTGAACTGGTGGAACACTATATACAGAAGCAAAGAACTGGCTAATAGGCAAGAAATCATTTCAGTGAAATAATGAGAAACTTGTTCCTTTGAGATGTGATGTGGAACTAACGTGCATAATTTTTCATCTGTCTCAGAAGTTTTGCAATACTAATAGACTATACAGGAAAAGAAAATCATTAAGTGTCCATGAATGAATCCTTGCCTATTTAACAATGTTATGAACTGAAAATAATCCTCTTTAACTGTCTCATGTTTATTCTGTTACACTGATAGTCTTATTAGTATGTTAAACAATCTTAAAGAATGTTATTTTATATTCCGTTTATTGTGAAATTGTGAATTCTAGTTTACTTACTACAGTTTTAAAACCAAATTAAATTAGGATAGGAAATAAAATTAGAACATGCATTAATACTCAACTGCAGGTATAACTCTTACTAAAGAGTTTATGTGTAGAACAGCCAAATTAGGTCATGATTTCTATGCAAACAAATAATTTTAAAAAGGAATATTGACAAATTATCTATGTTCTGTATCTCCCCCCACTTCCCTTCCTTAAAGATTTGCTTGTATATTCTAGGTTTGTTAATAGATCTGTATATGTATACACACATATATTTATAACAAAAATAATCTATAAACATAATATAAATTAATAAATTATGAGAAGAAATTCTTCTATAGCATTGTAAAAACTGAGTTGTGTAATCAGAGTGAAGCAGTGCTTCTTTTTTACATTTACACTGGAATTAGTCCAAATTCATATCATATAACTCACTGATGAATATTTCCTTCAGTACATATTTGGCAAAAAATTTAGTGACTCTAAATGGATGTCTGCTTTTAGATTATTCTGTAATAATTTTCTGAAATAGCAATTGTTCTGGTGGATCTAATATTTCCCTGTCTTACTCTCTCTTCTTTTTAAGGAAAGTTCAGCTACTGTCACATGAGAAAGCATCTGAACTGGCTAGCTCTTTCTCACAGTCCTTTCCTTTTCCTGGCCCAAGTCTTTCAAATATTCAGTGTCAAGAAAATGTCAGGTTGAAAGTCTGAGTAGAGTCTGGCACTTTTAATAGCTTTTAGCAAAGATGAAACAGAGTGAGATAGCAACATACTTAAATTAAGCTTTCAGAAAGGTACCACATTTCACATTCAGCATTAGTTATGCACTCATTTGCATACTTCTAGTATTTGGTAGCATTAGGCACAGTAAAGTAAGGAGTTCTGTGAAGGTGGCTAGAATATTAGGTTGCTACATGATGTGCAGAGTGCATCACAATGTGAAGATCTGTTTGGAATTATGCATGGAATAATCAAATTTGTTCCAGACATAAGGAAAGCAGAAAATTGGTTATGCTTAATATTTCAGCTGCATTCAGGTGATTTTTTCAGAGACTGTATGTGCATATAAATATTCGTATCCTATCACTTCTGAAAGACGGGAGGATAGTTAGTCCCTTCTGTCCTTATTTCTTGCAAACAGAGCATTATAAAGTATGCACATTTCATGAGAGAGCTCATTTTCAGGATTCAGATAATCTCAGGGGATTGTTCTCTGCAGAAGAGCTGTTACAGGCTCTAAAAATAGTGAATGAGCTGGAAGAAAAAGGCAGGCATTCAGTTAGTGGGAGCTGAGCCTTTTTTGCAATATTTGAATCCTAACAGTGCCACAACCAAAAGCTTCCAGATTTCACAAGCCAGGAATACAAATACACAGACAAACTCCCTTTGAAAATACATTGCTTCTGCTACAAAGAATTCCCATTACTCCTTGCAATTACATAACCAAAACTGACATTCCTGGTCACTGCTAAGTGTATTTGTTAACCTCACAGGAAGATCAGTGTCATCAAGCAGCAGCCGGGACTCCAGGATCTGAGCCTTCAAGGGGCCTTCTTGTACCAGAATTGTCATGGTGGCCCTGTATCTCTGGAGCCTTCCTTTTTTCAGCATTGCTCGGCTGTTTGGTTCACTCTGTCTTGTGAAACCACAGCCTCAGAAGAGGTTAGTGAAAACATTTCCAAGACATTCTTTTTTTCCACTGAAAAATCGTAGTTTCATTAAAATGTGTTGCTGTTATCAATTTGCCAGTTTTAGTGGAGTATAAATAGGGAATGTTTGTCAGAGAGAGAAGGGAAGGAAGATGGGCAAGTAAGAAAAAAGCACAGCACAGTGAAATCTGAAACTCTCACAGGAGTTCTGTGAGAGTTTTATTAAACTCCTGGCTCTTTTGAGTTTGAGCTTCAGGCAAGGCTATTTAATAATTACTGTTCCAAAGGGGAAAAAAGCAAAGCACTTGCAAAGAGGTTTGTCCTATAACCTAGGACAGTATTCAAGCAGATTGTCTATTATAACTGGATAGAAGTAAGACTTGGACATCAAAACATTTCTGCTAGGCAAGTGCCATGATATGCTCTCAGTTGCCCTTTCTCGTTGCCCTTTTCTCACACACAATGCTCTTGTGCTTTTGGCAGAGAGGACAGGACAGCAAAAAATTCACATCTATTTTGCACACTCATTTTTGAATATTAGAAATCTGTCAGAAATAGGAATGTTTTTCTTCATCTGTCTTTTTTTTCCACTACGTTTGGTTTGTGTCTTCTTTCAATGTGTGTTTATATTATTATTGTTAGTGGTAGTAGTAGTATTCCACACTGCTTCTCCAGTCCACACTCTGTCTACCCTTTCTTCCTTTTCCTACATTATTCTTAGTTCTCTGCATTTTTCAAAATCTGTCTTTTTTCCTTTTTCTCCTTTTTCTCCTTTTTCTTCATTCTCCTCCTTTTATGTATCTCCATGTTCTGAAGGAAAGAAACAATAAAGTAAATGCAAGTAAAAACATACTGATACATCCATGTGGGACTTTGTAGAAGTAAATGAAATGAGCTTCTGATCTGTGGAAATGTAATCAATTACAATTAAAATGCCAACCGTACATTTTTCAATATTGTAACTCAAATATTTATTCAAAATGAACAAGTGATTACAGTTTCTATTCCCTTGCATCTATCTAGCTTTCAACTGTTGCAAAATCCATTCAATTTCTTTTAATGAAAAATGGATTATATATAGTATTTCATGACTGAAATTCATTCTTTTGTGAAATAGTTTTACTTATTTGTAAACTAGTTTCGTAACTAGAACTGCTTGTAAACACTATTAGACTAAGACACGTCTGAAAAACAAGTAGAAATGACAAGGTACTGCTGCAGCTAGGCTTGGAGGGAAGATCCAGTGTGACTTATATTACACTGAGAGATGTAATTCTTTGGAATTGTTTACATATCAGGATTTTTTACATGGATATTATTGTTCCTTGCAATAGTTGCAGTCAGGCAGGAACTGTATTTATCAGCAGGCTAATCAATTGGTTTAAAATAGAAGTTGGAATAAGGTACGATGGGGTATAAAACTGCTTCTCCAGATGTGGAGTCAATATCTCTCTTGCCTTTATTAACTCTTATTAGCTGAGTACTTGATTAGTAGCTAATAGTTAGGCTTGGAGGAAGAGGTTTGGGTTTTGTTTTGATTTTTTCCCCCAATATTTTCTTTCTTTTGCATAGTAACTTTTTGGTTAGATTTGTCGATGAACCAGCTAAAAGAGTAGTCACATGAGTATGAATGCAAGAAAGGGATAAGAACATGTCAGATGAAAGGTCCCTGAGATTTGGGTAGTTTGTAAAACGTTTTGTACTGATCATCACACACTGTCATCCTTAGGTAAAGGACTCCTCATGCTGTTCCTTACCCTGCTCCAACACGGGGTCCCTCCCACAGGAGACAGTTTTCCACTAAATTCTCCAATATTAGTCCTTCCCACCAGCTGCAGTTCTTCACTATCTGCTCCAGTGTGGGTCCCTTCCATGGGGTGCAGTCCTTCAAGAACAAGCTGCTCCTTTGTGGATCCTCTGTGGCATCACAAGCCCTGTAGCAAACCTGCTCCAACGTGGGCTTCTCTCTCCATGGGGCCACAGGTCCTGCCAGCAACCTGCTCTAGTGCGGGCTTCCCCCTGGGTCACAGCCTTCTTTGGGCATCCCCCTGCTCCAGCGTGTGGTTCTTCCAGGGCTGCAGGTGTATATCTCCATCGTGGACCTCCATGGGCTGCAGGCACACAGCCTGCCTCACTATGAGCTGCACCACAGGCTTCAAGTGAATCTGCTCTGGTGCCTGGAGCATCTCCTCCCCTCCTTCTTCACTAACCTTGGTGTCTACAGGGTTGCTGCTCTCACATATTCTTACTCCTCTCTTCTGCTGCAATTGCGCTTGTGCAGTAACTTTTCTCCTAGTTCTTAAATATGCTATCACAGAGGTGCTACCACCATCACTGATGGGCTCAGCAGAAGGTCCTCTTGGAGCTGTCTGGCATTGGCTCTATCAGACACAGGGGAAGCTTCCAGAATTAGCCTCCCACTACCAAAACCTTGCCATCCAAGACTTTTTAGAGCTAATTTAATTCACTCACTGGCAGGAAAGTCATTCTTTGTCAATGAGCAGAAATGACTCCTGTAAAGTTTTGAGGAGGTTTAGAGCAGAGGAGGTTGAGTGAGGGGAGTGAGTGGTTTGGAAGGTAAAAAGCAGGATGTTTCCATGGAGGCAAGTGAAGAGAAGCAACTTCTCAAGCTTATAAAAGAAGGTTTGATTGCAAAAGACAGTATTTATGTTAGTTCAGGTTGCCATGAGACCACAGCTGCCTTCAGTCTACTTCTTTGTGAAGTGCCTGTGTTTTGGGTCAATCTGTAAATTAAAAGACATGCTTAAGATAGGATAATTACCTGTTTACTAGCTCCTGAAATAGAGTAATCCTGACATTAGCTAGCCACTTGAAGAGACAGAGGATCTGGGGGGACAGCTTTGTTCTCAGGTAACACCATTACACTCCTTTCCTCAACAGGTCAAAATGAAACAAAATGTTGTGTTTGATTTGAAGTATTTTTTCTTGCAGTTTTTTCACCATAAGAAGTAAGGCATCTGACATTTGGTTTGAGTTAAATCTTATTCACCAGTCTCCAAAACAAAAATTTTCCCAGTTACTTCTGTGCCTTACCTTTTATTTCTTCTGCATCTTAATGTCAAATATCTAAAGGGCAGAACACTTCTTCTAGCTGTTTTGTCCCTGCCAAAGGCCAGAGACATCTAGATTAAATATTTACTAAAAAAAGAATAAAAAACATATTTTTATTTGAGTTTAGATTAAATTTAATTCTGCTAAGGAGTCTAGTGCCCTCTTCAGTATCCTGGCTTCTTATTTAGAACAGAAGAGTTCCTAGCTACTGAATTGTGGATTGCAGTAAAACAGGCTTCTGAAATGTTATCACAGTATCACAGTATCACAGTATCACAGTATGTTAGAGATTGGAAGGGACCTCAAAAGATCATCTAGTCCAATCCCCCTGCCAGAGCAGGAACACCTAGATAAGGTTACATAGGAATGTGTTCAGGCGGGTTTTGAATGTCTCCAGAGAAGGAGACTCAACAACCTTCCTGGGCAGCCTGTTCCAGTGTTCTGTCACCCTCACTGAGAAGTTTCTTCTCAAGTTTAAGTGGAACCTCTTGTGTTCCAGTTTATACCCATTACCTCTTGTCCTATCATTGTTTGCCACTGAGAAGAGCCTGGCTCCATCCTCATGACACTCCCCCTTTATATATTTATATACACTAATAAGGTCCCCCCTCAGTCTCCTCTTCTCCAAACTATAGAGACCCAGCTCCCTCAGTCTTTTCTCATAAGGGAGATGCTCCACTCCCTTAATCATTTTTGTCGCCCTGCGCTGCACTCTCTCCAGCAGGTCCCTGTCCTTCTTGAACTGAGGGGCCCAGAACTGGACACAATATTCCAGATGCGGTCTCACCAGGGCCGAGTAGAGGGGGAGGAGGACCTCTCTCGACCTACTGACCACCCCCCTTCTAATACACCCCAGGATGCCATTGGCCTTCTTGGCCACAAGGGCACAGTGTTGGCTCATGGTCATCCTGCCGTCCACTAAGACCCCCAGGTCCCTCTCCCCTACACTACTCTCTAACAGGTCGTTCCCCAACCTATATTGGAACCTGGGGTTGTTCCTGCCCAGATGCAGGGCTCTACACTTTCCCTTGTTATATTTCATCAAGTTTCTCCCTGCCCAACTCTCCAGCCTATCCAGGTCCCGCTGGATGGCAGCACAGCCTTCTGGCGTGTCAGCCACTCCTCCCAGCTTAGTGTCATCAGCAAACTTGCTGACAGTACACTCAATTCCCTCATCTAAATCGTTGATGAATATATTAAATAATACTGGTCCCAATACTGACCCTTGAGGCACTCCACTAGATACAGGCCTCCAACTAGACTCCGCCCCATAGACTACAACTCTCTGGCTTCTCTCCTTCAGCCAGTTCGCAGTCCACCTCACTACCTGATCATCCAGACCACAATTCCTCAGTTTAGCTATGAGGATGCTGTGGGAGACTGTGTCAAATGTTTTGCTGAAGTCAAGGTAGACCACGTCCACTGCTCTGCCATCATCCATCCATCCACAATGTTATTTCCTCATAAAAGGCTATGAGGTTGGTCAAGCATGACTTCCCCTTGGTAAAGCCATGTTGACTGCCCCTCATAACCCTCTTATCCTTGACATGCCTTAAGATGGCAACAAGGATAAGGTGTTCCATCACTTTCCCAGGGATGGAGGTGAGGCTGACCAGTCTATAGTTACCCGGGTCCTCCTTCTTGCCCTTTTTGAAGACTGGAGTGACATTTGCTTTCCTCCAGTCCTCAGGCACCTCTCCCGTTTCCCAAGACTTGGTAAAGATGATGGAGAGTGGTCTAGTAATGACTTCCGCCAGTTCCCTCAGCACCCGCGGGTGCATCCCATCTGGACCCATGGATTTATGGATGTCCAGATTGCTCAACTGGTCCCTAACCCATTCCTCGTTGACTAAGGCAAACTGCTCCCTTGACCTGACTTCATCTGAGGTCTCAGGATTACAGGGTTCTTCAGGACTGCCTCCGGCAGAGTACACAGAGACAAAGAAGGCATTCAATAACTCTGCCATCTCTGTATCTTCTGTCACCAGGGCACCCATCCCGTTCACCAGTGGGCCAACCTTGCCTCTGGTGTTAGTTTTATCAGCTATGTATTTGAAAAAGCTCTTTCTGTTGTCCTTGACCCCTCTCGCCAGATTTAATTCTAAGGAGGCCTTAGCCATCCTAGCTGCCTTCCTACATCCTCTAGCAGCAGCCTTATATTCCTCCCAAGTGGCCAACCCCTCCTTCCATGACCTGTAAACTCTCCTCTTCCACTTGAGCATACCCAGCAGTTCCTTATTTAGCCACGCAGGTCTCCTGGCCCTCTTCCTTGACTTCCTACGTGTCGGGATGCTCTGCTCTTGAGCTCGGAATAAGCAATTCTTGAATGTCAACCAACTATCTTGGGCCCCTTTACCTTCAAGCAGCCTTGCCCATGGGATTTCCCCTAGCAATTGCTTGAAAAGGCCAAAGTTTGCCCTGCTAAAGTCCAGGGTTGCAATTCTACTTGCTATTCTACTGGCCCTACCACACAAGATCCTGAATTCCACCATCTCGTGGTCTCTGCAACCAAGGCAGCCCTCAACCTTTACTGCTTCGACCAGCCCCTCCTTGTTAGTGAGGATGAGATCCAGCAGTGCTCCTCTCCTGGTTGGCTCATCCACCATTTGGATGAGGAAGTTATCATCCATGCACTGGAGGAACCTCCTGGACTGTGGCTGGGTTGCTGAGTAGTCCTTCCAGCAAACATCAGGGAAGTTAAAATCCCCCACAACAACCACGTCCTGTGACTGTGAGGCCGCTCTCAGCTGCTTGTAGAAGGCCTCGTCAACTTCCTCACCCTGATCTGGTGGCCTGTAACAGACACCCACAACAGTATCGCCCCTGCCAGCCTGCCCCTTAATTCTCACCCACAGACTCTCAACTCGCTCGTCCTCTGTCCCTGGACAGAACTCAGTACATTGTAGCTGCTCTCGCACATAAAGAGCAACCCCACTACCCTGCCTGGCTGGCCTGTCTTTCCTGAAAAGGACATAGCCCTCCATGACTATATTCCAGTCATGTGAGCTGTCCCACCACGTCTCTGTAATTGCCACCAGATCGTAATCTCCTGACTTAACACAGGTCTCCAACTCCTCCTGCTTATTTCCCATGCTGCACGCATTGGTGTACAGGCATTTCAAGGAGGGAGCTGAGCTCACCAATTTCACCCTAGGATTATAGGAGGCCTCCCAGTCTTCATCAATTCTAGAGTGCTGCCCCACTGGGGAAAGCCCAGCTACAACCCTATCCCCCTTCGAATCTAGTTTAAAGCTCTCCAAATGAGCCCTGTTAATTCATGCCCCAGCATCCTTTTGCCTCTGTGAGTTAAACCTTTCCCCCGTGCCATCATTCGGACTGAAGCCTTATAAAACCAGCTGTTATCAAAGAACCCAAAGCCCTGCCTAAAGCACCAGTCTCATAGCCAATCGTTTACAGACTGAATTTTCCCATTCAATCCCACATCATCACCGGAAGATGGAAGAACTGAGGAGAAGATCACTTGAGCCCCAGACTCTTTCAACATCCGCCCCAAGGCCCTGTAGTCTTTCTTCATCCCCCTCAGACTGCGGGAAGCAGCTTCCCCCCCACCTGTCTGGAAGACCAGCAGCGGGTAGTAGTCTGTCGGGTGCACCAGGCTGGGGAGCGCCTTGGTGATATCCCTGATCCGGGCTCCAGGCAGACTGCACACTTCCCTATGATGAGGGTCAACTCTGCATATCGGGCCCTCTGTTCCTCTCAGAAGGGAATCGCCTACAACAATGACCTTTCTTTCTTTCTTGTCAGAGGCAGTCTTGAGGCGCGAAGTCGACTGCCTTTTCCTATGTGACCTTGTAGTCTGGCCTTGCACCACATCCTCACTTACCTCTCCATCAAGATCCAGGGCCTCAAACCTATTACGGAGGGGCACCTGGGGAAGCAGGGCAGGAAGGGATATGTTATGACAAATACAAAATATTGTTTCTTTTCATTATTTTCTGTGCTGAATAAAAAACAAAAGCAAACAAACAAAAAACAACAAGAAACAAAAAAAACCCCAACACACCAATAAAAAAAAAAAAACAACCTTCCTGAGATGTATAATGATAAAGGCAGCAGCCTATGCAGCTGTCTTACTTACCAGATTTCTTCGACCAAATTCAATAAGGAATGAGTTATGTGAGCTCATGTCTCTGCTTTCCTCATTGAGATGCCAAAGTCAGGATGAGTGAGTGCGTGCTTTGAAAGCATGCATTTTAGGGATAAAAATAGCTCTTGCTGGTAAGTTTGCAGATAGATACATAGGCAGAACATGAGCAAACACATTAATGAATTAAAATCAAGATAGAATAGAAGAAGTAACCTTCTGTCTTAGGAGAGGCTTTGTTTACAGAGTAGCTGTCAGTTCCTGCAGAATAATGCGGTTACACTGACTAGCGCTAATAGCCATGGTCAGAGGAATTTGAGATTGAAAAGTAACTGAAGCAGAAAAAAGTAAGTACGACAAAGGTGTTGCCAAGTTCTCTCCTTTCAAACACAGAAGGATGTGTCAGTATAAGAATAATGTGTTCAGATCTGCTCAGCTATACCAGGAGTACCAAACTTCAGTTTTGATCAGAGGTAGAGAAATTCTCTTTACTGTGAGGTTTACTTCTTTATAAAATTAAGGCTGAGGCAGGTGACTAGCTTTAGCTGAAGGCTTCTCAGGCTGTCTTGATTTTTAGACAGTTCCTAAATGTTTTACATCCTCATAGCTGTAAATGGAACAGTGGATGACTCAGAACTGTATTTCTTATGTTCTCAAATGCTGTTTTTCAAAGACATCCTGCTTGTTATTATAGTGACATACATGGGTTTGTGAGGTTGGTTTTGGTTTGGACTGAGGTTTTCTTTGTGTGTACAATTTTCTCTCTATGTCCTGTCCACAGCTTGAGATGGATGGTAACCTTACCTTGGAAGCAAGAAAATTGTAGGAGAGGGTCACAAAGAAGGCTTGGCCTCCACTGAGTCAGCTGGGTTTTGAATAAGATTACTGGTGAGCAAGACTTACAGTTTCTGAAGTTTCTCATCACGCATTTGTGTGAGTTTGTGCTGCAGGAATCCATAACAACAGATGCTCACAGTGCTGCCGGGATTTGGGCTTCACAGTAAATTTTAATTTTAAATTTTCATACTAACAGCTAGTACTTTATTCATGGCGACACCCTTTACTTGCAAATGCAAAGTACTTCAGCTTCACCAGGTAAAGAGAGTCACCTTCCTTCTTTGCCTGCTGATAAAAGCTCCTGGATTGTAGCTAATGAAGTAACCTTCCTGAGGGCTTGGATTTTAGTTTCTCCACCAAAGAAAATCCCAGCAAGGCCTTTGCAATCATCTCTGCACTTGACCTGGAAATTTTATCCCACAGAGAAGAAATAAAAGTGTTTTTTCTGTTAAGCGCAAGTGAAATCAGCCACCTGGAGAAGGCAGAATCGACGACCTTGTGGACAAAAGTCTTCCCAAGACAGATTTCCCCCCAGGATTCTTTCACATGCTGTATATGTTAGTCTGTAATGCTAAACCAATCACAGCTGTCAGCAGCAGGATATAATCACAACTGCCATTTTATACCAGACACCCAGGCAGTATGCAGAAAACTGAGCTTTAGTGACAAATCTAAGAAATATTGGTGACCGTTCTCATTTGCTATGCACTGTCTTTGCGTTGCCATTTAGTTCTTTTCCTTTGAAGAATGAGTTTAAAGTAAGTTACACAACCATTGATAAAGAAAGGAGGTTTTTTGTTGGTTTGTTTGTTTTATTAATATATTTGCTTTGAAACAAATGGTGCTGATGTTTACTCCATATATTATTTCAGGATTAAAAATGCAAGCATATTATAATGCTGAAAAAAGAGCTACCTCTGAATCAAGCAGATTCTCTGACATTCAGAAGTTTTCATCACTGTATTGCACTAGGAGGTGCTGGTTCATTATGATTCTAGTATGAAAGTCACTCAGACTCTGAAAAGTGTTCATTAAAATACTGTTTGTTAGAGCTAATGCTGTAAAGTAAAAGAGAGTAGTGGAGACAATTTCATGTCTCTTCAAATGCTTGGGACTCTGAGGTGTGCAGCATTTAATGGGCCTCTACTCAGTGCTCAGAAAGCTGTGCAGACCCTGTTCAAAGTGTTTCCCCTATTTTAGTAATTTGGGCTACCACAAGACTTTTCTCACAAGCAAACAGCTCTATTCATTATTTCAGCTGTCAACTAAAAAAAGGGCGTTCATATGAACATTTCTTGCTGAAATGATATGCCAGAAGGTCATACTGCCACTCAGAGGGACCTCAACAGGCTGCACAGATGTTCTAACAGAAAACTTGGGAAATTCAACCAGGATTGTTCAGCCTGGTCTAGTGGAAGGTGTCCCTGCTCATAGCAAGGAGGGTGGAACTAGATGATCTTTAAGGTCCCTAAACCATTCTGTAAGTAAAAAGTCCTGCACCTCAGAAGGAACAACCCCATGCCCAAGTATATGCCGGGGCCACCCAGGGCTACCCAGCTGGAAAACAGCTTTTCAGAAAAGGACCTAAGGAGTCCTGATGGACATCAAGTTGAATAGCAGATTTGTGGTAAAGGTGGCTAATGGTATCCTGGGCTGCATTAGGCAGAGTATTGCCAGCAGGTTGGAGAAGTGATCCTTCCTCTCTGCTCAGCAGTAGTGAGGCCATACCTGGAGTCCTGTGTACAGTTCTGGGCTTCCCACATCAAAAAAGTTAAGGACATAGTGGAAAGAGTCCAGCAAAAGGTCACAAAGATGTGGAAGGAAATGGAGCATCTCTCTTATGAGGAAAGGCTGATTGATCTGTGAATGCTCAGCTTGGAGAAGAGAAAGCTCAGGAGAATCTTACCAAGTTCCTCAGAGAGGCTGTGGAGTCTCCATACTTGTAAAACTCAAAAGCTGCCTGGACATGGCCTTCGGCAACATGCTTTAAGTGGCCCTGCTTGAGAAGAGTTGGGCCAGATAACCTCCAGAGGTCTCTTCCAAGCTCAGCCATTCTGTGATACTGTGTTTCTGAGCTGGCTGAGTTTATCCTGCAGGTGAGGTATTTGTGCAGCACAAGCCTGGAGGACTGTTCTTGGAAACTGTTATGTGGATCTCTTAACTCCTTGCTGTACAATGGTCTTCGGGTCAAGATCGCTACAACATTTTAACCTCGTCAGATTCAGATACAATATTCTATGACTTGGAAATTCTTCAAGAAATGTGGTCGGTTGTGTTTTTACTTGTAGGACTAATACCTTTTATATTCACCTTGTGAAGTGTAAAGATTTATACTGGGAACACATATGGCCTCTAGCAAAGCAAGATACCTTGTTCTAATTGAACCTCTACATTCCTGAACAATACTTAATTTATAAGAATGTGGAACTCATTATAGCTAAACTTTCATATATTACTGTCTTTTTTTTTTTTTTTTTTTTTTCTTCCATCCTCAGAGAAAAGGAATACTGAATAGCAAGAACAAAAGCAGATCTGGAGCAATATTTTATTCCTGTGAAGTTACTATTAATCTGACATGATTTTTCATTTACTTTAATTTGTTCAGTGATCCGAGGAAGAATGTATTAATTTGTCTTTTCTATTTTTCATGGAAAATCTGGTGAAAATTATTATTTGGATTATGGGCCAAGTAATTCTTAACACATGCTTTTATGTATCCCATGAGTTGTTTGTTAACAAAAGAAAGAAGCCATAGATGTGTTGGGTTTTGTTTGTTTATTTGTTTTTCTGAGCTGTAATATGAATATAAGTGTATTTGAAGGATTTTGTCTTTTTGGAGCTTTTAACAGGGCTGTTACTCTATCATGCTCAGTCAGTGTTCTCTTCAGTAAGAAATGTGTAAGAGCTTCCATTTTCTTCCCTGTAAAAGAAAAATGTTGAGACTTGGCAGTGTCTTCACTTTGTTTATTCTGTGTGTGTCTGTGCAAGAGATGAAACTGTCGTGCTCCATCCTGGCTTTTGTAGACTGCAATAGCTTTCCTTAATTTAGCTGTAAGGTATGCAGATATGATATTGGTGTTCAGTTTCCTTCACAAAAATTACAATTATTGTTGTTTCATCTGGGTATTAAATACCTCTTTTGTTTCTCAGGATTAGTTACTACTGGAGTTTTTTTCCACTTCCACGTGAAAGAATGAATACTCAAGTTTTTTACTGTTGTGCAGTAGAGTGGGGATTATCTTTCATTGATTTCCTTACTCTAAGAACTTTTGCAAAGCAAGAGTTGCTGTGCTAACAGGTCTTACTGGATCATTTGAATTTCTGGGCAATAGTTTATCACAGCTTTTATGCCATATCAGCAAAATACAAATGCAGTTTCAAAACCTGACTTGGGAAATCAGTGGTGAAACAGTATTGCAAACAAAAGTCTCATACATTACCCAATGAATATTTCACTGTTGTTCAGTATTGCCAACTGGTTGTATGTAGTTAACTAAAAAAACCCCACCCAAATAATCCTAATACTCCAAGTGTAAATAGCTATAAAAATGACTAAGGAACTGCTAGAATTAAACGCTATATGTAAGTCTGCGTGAAGGGAAGCTTCACTTTATAGAGTCATTTAGTCATTGACAGCCTAAGATATGTGCAAAGCTATTCCTGAGTTTTACAGTATTTTCAAAGTAATAAAATTATGCTTAAATATTCCTGGAGTTTCCTGAAAGTCAGTTAGTCTAGTTTTATTGCTTCTGCTATCCAAGTTGAAAATTACTATGTATGGACTAGAAACAAGGATTTTAGGTTTTTATTGACAATGTTCAGGGATTTTCTGACACTCAAAGGATTAAAATGATTTGTAGCTCTCTACAGATAAAGTGCACTATGTACCTGATGTCTTCTATACAAATTTTATTTGTACTTTATGGCATTACACCTATAAAAAGGCAGAATTATTTATATTAACAGAAAACAGGAGCATACATTTCTTTCTAACAACATGTTAACCATTGTCTCAGAGATTTTTAAAAGGTATTATGTATATGCTTTATAAATTTGTTTAAACATTTCTCAATGTGTTATCTTTTTTTGTGGACATTTTAGAGCAAGGATAAATTCACTTAATAACTCTGTGTGCCTTCATTTTTAAAATCTTGACTATTTGTTTCCTGAATAATTGCTGTATGTGATTGCTTACAAAAAACATTTACTACTCTGCACAGTGATCAGATTGGTAGGAAAAAATTATATACTAAATAATTTATTTTTTTCAGTCTTCCAATCTATGATAAATGATCTTGCTTTAAAAACAAACAACAAACACAAATAGCAGAACACTATAAAATCAGTAGCAAACTTTTTTATAGAATGAGTCTTATAAATATAGCTACAGTGCCATGCTTACAGCTCAGTAAGTTGATTTTTCAGTGCACTCACTATGCCACAAGTGACAATAAAAGATAGTTAGCTCTACACAATCAACCATGTGCATTGAACTGATGCTTGCGATGTGATAGTTTGAAGAGAAATATTATCGATGTAAGTTGAAGGCATTATAAATCCTTCTGTAAGCATGTAAAATCTTTTCTATAGGAACTTTCTTAATAACTCTAACACAGTGCTTATCATCTACAGGATTTCTTTATAGAAGCTGCACTTCTAAAAAGACCTTTAAGTGCAGTTCTACAACTACAAATAGCACAAGAGTTTCGCTATGGTCTGGGGTGTCTGATTCAAAATCCTTCCTATTTGTGGAGTCAGCAGGGACAGGAAGTTGTATTCCCATGTCTCACATGGGGCTCTGAGTGGATTAGAAGGCACAGTTTAAAATGGACAAAGTGTGACTAGGAAAACTAGTGAGTTTATTTTAGTTATGTGTCTTGGATTGGCAGGGAAGGAAAGTTCTGTTAGCAGGTGGGACGCCGGACATCATGAACAGATTCAGAATATTATGAGAACTGTACCAAATTGCTACAAATTGTAAGTAAGTTTAGAGAGAACTTTTTGGGATATTGTTGATAGCTGTCCTGCTTGGAATAATAATAACATCCATATATCGCTATTCACAATCACATTATGGCCAGCAAAAAGTGAATGACTGCAAAATCATTGATGACTGGATGTACTGGACAAATATTTTTAAAATTACTTCATGGGACTTGTCATTGTCTTCTGTTTGCTTTTCATTCATCGTTGTGTGGTCTTTATCAACTTAGATGAGAGGGCATCTTCTTACAAAATTGCATTAAATTACCCTTACAGCAACAAGGGCATAAACCTCATCTATTTAGCTTTTCTTTGTATAAACTGTTCATAGCTCATCATCCTTGCTGACCTTTACTCTCTGAGAGAAAAGGACTGGAAACACATATAATATTCAAGATTTAATGAGCCATGGGTTTACACAATGATACAATGATATTTACTTTTTCCCATTCTTTTTTTAAGAGCTTATAGCATTGAATATTTTTACTTCTACTGAACTTAGATTCTCGTGTCATTTGACTGCCTATTACAACTCAAAGAACTCTCTTTTTCCTGGTATTTCAGAAGCTCTGAGCACATCATTGCACAGATAAAATGGAGGTGGTTTTTTCAGTTTGTATCACTTTATATTTTTCTACACTAAATTTTGGCTTCTTATTTTTGCCCAGTTAGTATCATGAATGTCATTCCTGCAGTTCTTTGCAATCAGCTTTTGTCTTCTTTATCATGATTGACTTGTATTGCTAACAACCTTTGCTACCTCTCTGATATTTCCATATCAATTATGAAGATAATACAGAGCACACCTTATCATGATTCCACTGGTGACTTTTCTGTGTCACGGAAAATTATCATTTGTTCTGTGGCTTTTATCTTTCAATCACCATTTAGAGATTGTGAAGGCTTGTTATTCCTTGGCCATTTAGCTTCTTCAAGAATTATTAATGATAAATCATGTTGAAAACTCCTTGGAAAACCAAGTAGATTATAACAAATAGGCTTCCCTTATTCATGTACTGACTTTTACAAGGAACTCCACTAGGTCTTTGATGACTTTGATGTGTCTTACAAAAACATGTTAACTCTTTCTCAGTGTATCATATCTATCCATTAAATTCTGCTCCTTATTATAGTTTCTAGCAGCTTTCCTGGTGCAGGTAATGGTCAGTAGTTCCATAGAACTCTTCAAAAAAAACTTATCAAACATGTTACGTTAGCCATCGTCCAGCTTCTGGTGCTTGAAAAGGATCAAGAAGACATTTTATACCAAAGCAATAGCTCACTGATTTAAACTCAGATTTTTCTAGAAGTGTCAGACAGATAGATTATAAATAGGCAGTTATCAGTCCCTATAATTCTACTCTTCTTATATCGTTTGTCTCTTCCTTTTTTTTTCCCTAACCTTTTTACTCCTTGCCATATTGTGAATATGCCTGTTACAAGCTCTCCAAAGTAACAAGACCAACTTGCTTTCTAACATGTTTCATTGAAAGCAAGCAAAAATCTTAAAAGTTAAAAATACATGAATCCAAGCAAAAATATGTAAACTCACAATTCTGATGAACCACAGAAATGTGAAGATGGAAATCAGCAATTTTTGTTAATTTTTATGTCCCTAATTTGAAACCGGTTCCGGTAAAAACCAGTATCTTACAGGCAATAGTAAATAAGCTTTCAAATAACAGCTGTCAACTCCATCACTCTGGGGGACCTCATGTGAGAAATGTCACCTTCTCTATAATATTCCAGGAAGATACCATGAGAAAAATATAAAGGGTCTGGCTGATATTTGAACTGCTGCTAGCTAAAGCTTAAGGTCATGTGCTGAACATGTAGCCTCTCCTGTCTAACTCTTGTCTTCTCACAACCTTTTATCAACCCTACTATATTTTTCTTCTTTCCTATTTCTTTGTTTTATGTTTAAAAGGAATCAATATATTCAGTAAAAACTGTTGTAGATTGTGACCAGAAAAATAACTACACACACTATCATAAATAACCTGACAGAGATATGATTTTGCTTATGGCTATTGAAGTGAGAAGAGGCTAGTGGCTGCCTCTTGAAAGCAGCAAGGTTACAAACAGCAGTAAGCATCACAGACACAAACGGCATTTTGCTTCTCTATTTATTTTGCTTTTTGCACTTCCCTGTGCGTTTGTCTTCAAAGCAGCAGGATTCTTTTTCAGCAGAAATGCAGCTCATCTCACCTTACTTCTTTGCATCAAAAAGGACAGTTGTTTTCATCTTTAGCTCTAATACATCACCAGACTGTTTTTCCCTCTGCAGCTTCACTGAAGTAGTGAGGAAAAGAAAGTGAAAGACACTGTCAAAATAAACACCAAAGTATTTTGTATTGCAAGCTTTAACAGTTTTTCCCATCTTTCATGGTACCTATAACCAGAACCTAGCCAGCTGAGACCTATATTTAAAACCCTGAATCTTGTTTAACAGTTCAGTGTTATACTATTGTCTTTGCATGTTTTGTTTGCCAACACGAGCCTAGGTGTTCCATCAAAGTCTACACAGTTCCTCACATGCTCCTTTATTCTGGGCAGGCATACCAGTTCATTGACAAACATTTAGAGCTCAACCGCCTTCAGTAGCTGCTGCTGGTTTAATTTGACTCTGTCACCCATTTAGAACAGAAGCTATGAAAATAGTAAGCAATAATTTATGAAGAAAATGTGCCCTTGAAGTGGCCTAGATTTTACATCCTGAAGCATACTCTGATAGTAAATTTAATAAATAAGTTGAAAAGTAAACCTTTAGTCTGACAGCTGTTTCTAGAATGTGTGTGGGATAGAAAGAGACTTTTTCTAGGAAAGGGCATGTTTTAATGGTGTTAAGGTTGCATTTTGACTGGTGAGAATAGCCAGCCTTACCATATTTATTCTTTATATTCCCCATATGCCAGATTAGTGTTAGACCACAATTTTCTGGCTATTGTGGAAACGTTTCTCAGTGAACTCACAACCTAATAAGGGAAAGGCAAGCAACAATCATAGATACAGCAAACAGAAATGGGAGGAGACAAAGAAACAAACAGGAGGATCAAGGAAACCACAGCAAGAGCAAGGGTTTTGTACCATTAGACTTATTTAAATTCTGAGATAAATGATAGCTTATGTGCCGGACTGAGTGTAAGCAGCTGTTCTGCTAATTGTACTTCTTCCCATGTGTGCTAGTGTTAAGAGTATTGCATTAGAAACACAAAAGGTAAAAGCAGGAATGTCAGAGAAAATACTTTTTTCAGTTCTTTCATCCCTTTTAAAGAAGAATCTACAATAAATAGTCACAAAGTGCTTTGCCATTTCCTTCAGTGATAGAAAGACAGGATCTAAACCTAAATGGTCAATGAAGACGTGCTGTTGTTTTCTTGACTGATTTTGTCTATCCAGTATTTATATGTTAGAGGAATATGAAGAGTTTAAAATTTCACAAGGCTTTCTTTTTCCTCTGCAGTTGGGATTTTTGTAGACCTGTACTGATCTATATCATGATAGTAATTAACAACTACAAATGTATTTTTATGATTCTATGATTCTATTTGGTTTTAAAGTGCTGTGATACAGAAAAATTCTCCTCTTTATGGCTGGAGAACATACAAAAACAGTGGACAAAAGGGCTGTTCAGTCGCAGAGAAAATCTGGATGTGCAGCAAGGAATACATTAAGGAGACCCTAGTTCTTAAAATTGCTGCCCCAACTGCTTGCTCATTGGCATTTTTCTTGTGCAAATGATGAATACAAGCATAAAAGTGGGTGAACTGGGTCAAACCCCTGTTTGGTTGCCTTTTCAGTATGAAGCAGTAGGCAGTATGTAGTTGTGTCTCCTGAATACTTTCAGTTTTGGGCTCTTTGTGGCTCAAGGTATTTGTGGTTTTGCGCCACAGCAGATATCTTTGTATTTGATACTACTTAGTGGAGTTTTCTTCCAAAAGGTAGTGTAATCAACCTTGAAACATTTGAAATCCCCTGTGCAGATGAGTTACAAATATAAATGTACATTTCTGTTTTGGATTAGGTACATTTAGTTTTATCTGATACTTGTTACTTCTTGCTCTAGAAAACACTGTGAACAAAAAATTCATACTCAACTTTTCTAAGTCAGTTGCAATACTATTAATAGCCATAATATGCCTCCTTGGTTGCTCCTTTTCTAGTTAGAGTTCTTGTCTCCGTAACTGTATATACGCCATTACTGTTTCTCTTCTCTCTTCCTCCTCCAGTCCAATTATATTCTTTGTGATATGGGGAGATCAGAACTGCATTCAATATGCATGATGTGGCCACATGAGGGGTTTATATTGTTAATTTATGCTGGATTGTGCTCCATTTCCTTCCTAATAATCCCTATTAGTCTGTTTACTTTTGCTTTTTTTATACAGCAGATAGAAGCAAGTAAGCAAACAACTCCCCTCCCCAGGCTTTTTGATTCCTTTGTCATTCATAATACTTTGAACATCTGATAACTTTAATACTTTTTTTTTTCTTGAAGAGCTACGTAGGAACTGGAATTTTCTGATCAAGAAAAATTAATATTTGTTTGTTTTTCTAATTTCAGCAATGAACTATGTAGGACAATTTCCTAAGAGAAGTCTCAAAACATCCATTTCTTCCTAGAATCTCTCATCCATCCTCCTGCATAGTCACGGAGGTGAACTGGTCTGTAGCTTAGACCAGGCAAATTTTCAGAGCATGAAAAGGGTAGAAAATCAGATTGGCATGCATTAGAAACCTCCACTGGCTTGCTCTGGTAAAGCATTTCCCTTTTAGCATTCCTTATTTTCTGAAAGAAAATATTTGTAGGGAAAATACTGCACTAAGTTTTTTTTTACAAAGTACTGTAAAATTATTTAAGTACATTTTCTAGTGCTCTGTTTGCGTGGAGAAACCTCACAACAATGTGTAATATAGAAGAGAATCTAATAGAATAGAATAGTTGAAAGGGACTCTTCAGGGCTGACCAAAAGTTAAAGCATGTTATTAAGGGTATTGTCCAAATGCCTCTTCAACACTGGCAGGCTTGGGGCATCTACTACCTCTCCAGAAAAACTGTTCCAGTATTTGACCACCCTCTGTAAAGAGTTGCTTCTTAATGTCAGGTCTGAGCCCCCTCTGATGCAACTTTGAACCATTCCTACATGTCCTATCACTGGATACCATGCAGAAGAGATCAGCATTTCCCTCTCCCCTTCTCCTCAGGAAGCTGTACAGAGCAATGAGATCACCCCTCAGCCTCCTTTTCACCAAACTAGACAAACCCAGAGTCCTCAAATGCTTCTCATAGGACATTCCTTCCAGCCCTTTCACCAGCTTTATAGCCCTCCTGTGGATGCATTCAAGTACATTGACAGCCTTTTTAAATTGTGGGGCTCAGAACTGCACACGGTAGTGACAGTGAGGCTGCATCAACACAAAATACATGTCAGTGCTAAAAGCATGTCAACACTGAGTTCAGGAGTAGGGCATAAAGCCCCAAAAACCTCAAAGACCTTGCCCCTCTAGTGCAATACAGGAAATACCTAAGCTAATGCTAGAAGATCTGGATCAGGAACCAGAGTGGAGTTGCTCCTAATCAGTTTTGTTAACCATATGTTGTCCTGACCTATACCTACTGTAAGGTGGTAACTCGTATTCTGCGTTAAATGCAGCTTTACACCAGGCTACATCATGATGCATCATGATTCTACACCAGGCTTCATCATGATGCATTGTATCTTTTTGAACTTCCAAAAACAGGGCTAAGAACATGTACTCATATATTCGTTTAACTGCTTGTTTTTGGTTTGTTGTTATTCCTCTTGTGCATTCAGCTCCTTGGTCTGTTATGTATTCACGAAAGAATTTCTGGTATTGTTCAATTTTTATTTACATTTTTAGTCACAATCATAAATAATGAAAGAAAGATTAAACCTTTATATCTGTGTAGCACCTGGCACTGGGAAAATTTCCAGGGAACAGAGCAGCATATTGCAATTAATACAATTGCTCCTGCTACTTACCCACTGTGTGCCCATTAAAGCCTTTAGTTTTCCCCCTGTCGTGGTTTAAGCCCAGGCTGTAAATTAGAACCACGCAGTCTACTTCTCCCCCCACCTTTCTTCCCTCCGCTTCTGGAGGGACGGGGAGGAGAACCGAAAGAATGCAACTCCCACGGGTTGAGATAAGAACAATTTAATAACTAAGGTATAACACAAACCACTACTTCTACCACCAATAATAACAATGATAAAGGAAATAACCAGCAAAGAGAATACAGCACCTCACTGACCGATACCTTGACCCCCACCCCGCAGTGATCCAGCCCTTCCTGGGGACTCTCAGTTCTACATCCTGGGCATGACGTGCTGTGGTATGGAATACATCTTTGGCTAGTTTGGGTCAGGTGTCCTGTCGCTGCTTCCTCCCGGCTTCCCCTCCTCCCTGGCAGAGCATGAGACTCACAAAGTCCTTGGTCAGGGTAAACATTCTGACCAGCAACCAAAAACATCGGCTTTATCAGTATTATTCCCAGGCCGAAAGTCAAAACCACAGTGCTGCACCAGCTACTAAGAAGGAGAAAAACTGACTGCTGCTGCTGAACCCAGGATACCCCCTCATCTGCATCATTCCCTGTATAAAGTGCATAAAAATGGCTGCCCCCCACAGTTAGTTGCTTAGAATCAGTTTGAGATAATCTGATGAAAGTTGAAACTGAAGAAGAAAGGAGTGGTATTATTAGCAGTAATGTTTCAATTAGTTCAATATCATTACTATGAAAGGGAGCTTTAAATTGCTCTTGTAGTAGGAATTGAACTTCCATACAGATACAAATGAAGTGCAACTATTCTGGTCTGTGGCAATCATGCATGCTATATCAAATGAAGAGAGGAAATACAATAAACATGATCTGGATGCTACTTCGGGAAAGCGCTCACTTTCTCAAACAGCAGATGATTACCAAGATATCACCTACTACAACTATTTTTTGAAATAATTTTTTGAAAAGACTTTCAGTAAAAGTTAACCATGTTCTGCAGCTCATTATGCTGAGATAATTGTTACCAAGCTATGAAGAAATTGACTAATTGATCTTAAAACAGAAGATGGGGCAGCCACAACTTCTCTGGGCAATCTGTGCCAGTGTCTCATCACCCTCATAGTGAAGAATTTTTTCCTAATATCTGATCTAAATCTATCCTCTTTCAGTTTAAATCCATTCCCCCTTGCCCTGTCACCACATGCCCTTGTAAAAAGCTCCTCACCAGCTTTCTTGTAGGCCTCCTTTAGATACTGGAAGGGTGTTATAAGGTCTCCCTGGAGCCTTCTCTTCTGCAGGCTGAACAGCACCAACTTTCTCAGCTTGTCTTCGTACTGAAGGTGCTCCAGCACTCTGATCATCCTTGTGGCCCTCCTCTGGACTCACTCGAGCAGGTCCATGTCCCTGTTGTGCTGGGAACCCCAGAGCTGAACACAGTACTGCAGGTTGAGTCTCACGAAAGCAGAGGGGCAGCATCACCTCCTTCAACCTGCTGGTAATGCTCTTTTGGATGCAGCCCAGTACAAGGTTGGCTTTCTGGGCTGCAAGTGCTGGTTCATGTTGAGCTTCTCACAAAGCATCCCCAAGTCCTTCTCCTCAGGGCTGTTCTCAGTCCATTCTCTGCCCAGCCTCTGTTTGTGCTTGGGATTGCTCTGACCCAGGTGAAGGACCTTGCACTTGGCCTTGTTGAACTTCATGAGGTTGGCACTGGCCCACCTCTCAAGCCTTCCAAGATCCCTCTGGGTGGCATCTGTTCCCTCCAGTGTGTTGACCAAACCACACAGCTTGGTGTTGCTGGCACACTTGCTGAAGGTGCACTCAATCCCACTGTCCATGTGGGAATATATAATGAATGGAAATGTTTTTCTTTACACTTGGTCTTGATAAAACCTTTTTGTGATGCAGATGATCAGCCCAGCTGCAGTTAATGATGGGAGACTCTAAGAACATCTTCTATGCTCCCAAAACTTGTTGAAATTTATAAATATTTTTCGTAATTGTTAATCTAACTAGCAAAGATGAAGTAAGAAAAAAAGATAACCCACAAACAAAAACTATGTATCTCCTGGGGCATTTCAGCCTGATCTTCTACTGCAGCCTTCTGCCCAAACAGTATCACTGCATGGAAATATGTTCAATGCTTATATATTTTGCTGAATTGTAATATTAAACAAATGCTGTTACATGACTGTTTTACTTGAGGAAAAATCAGAAATCAGTATATTTTTTGTAATCTTCAGCTGATAACAAGCATATAGGGAACTATTAGCAGTACATGAAATCTGCAGTGATGAGTTGAGTAGAGTGAATTATTTAAATTAAACCCCTAAAATTAAAAAAAAAAAAAAAAAAAAAAAGTCTTTAATTACTGGAAAATATCTCTAATGCTCCGTGACAGAAAGTCTTTCAAGGTGCTTGATGACATTTGCTTTCTCCATTAGTAACACTACATCTATCCTTAATACTGACTTCAGATTCTCATCTTAGGCAATCATTACTAAGTCACAGCGCAGGAAGGCATATGCAAACTTATTTCAGGCTACCACTAAGAAATTTAAGTGCAGTAACACCGCGTTCAGTGTGAGCTTCACAAACCCTCCCAGTCCTGCTACATAGTTAAAAGTATGATTGAGGTTCATACTTTTACAGGAAGATTAACAATAGCGATCAAAGGTTGAAAGGCTTTTTCTTTACAGTAATTATTTGTTAAGTCCACAAAAAAAGCCTCTGCAATTTTTCGCTTGTGGGACTGTGCTGAAAGAGGGAAAGGCTATAACTGTGAAGGGAATAGTCAGTTAATAGTTGAATATGTATCAGTAGTTTACATAGGCCATACAAGAAGCTGCTGATTGGCTTATTATGAGTATCTCATCCACCTCCATCTTCCCAGTAGTCTTGGACTATGAGTGGTTGATTGTATCTCCCCTGGGTTCTGGCCAGCCTTGCTTTCCAGAATGTAATGAGTTGTCAGTGAGTCTTTGCTAGCCAAGGTCAAAAAAACATCCAGATGATGATTTCCAAAACTATCATAACATATGCTAGTTTTGAAAATCGGCCATCTCAACAGTGACAAATGAGAACCTGCCACTTTTCCTGGCTGAAGTGTCTTCTGTCAGACCTCATACTTCATTTTGTGGTCAAAGCACATTTCCATCTATGTAAGACAATCTGTTTCTGAAATAAATGTAATCAGCTCTCCAATGAACTCTGTGAAGAAAACAGATTTCATCATAGTTAAGTTACAGTATAGAAATTTTCTTGGATTCTGTCATCCTGTCAAACAAGCATAATGAATACAGCCGCTCTGTCACTTCGTGTCCATGAAACAGATTGAGGTATTATACCATAAACGCAGTGCAAAAACTGGAAGATTTTTCCTTTTCTGACATGGTAAAAATTAATGAAGGTCATTCTGGGGGTAATGTGTGAATCTGACAAGTAGCATCTAGAAAGACTTTTTTTCTAATTGATCGTAGAGTATGAATAAGCAGTGTAGTATAGAACTTTAGGTTAGCAGCTTACATAACATTGTACCTAAATGCAGTATGTTTCCCCCAAATTCTCAAATATTGATTTGGGCATGTATATAAAATGACAGCTTAGTCAGAGTTGCAGGTACGATTTTGAATTGATTATAGGAAGTCTCTGCTTCCTATAATTCCTCAAAGACCTTTGAGCTTGTTATGTCATAACATGATAAAACAAACTCAAAAAAAATACTTTGAGTGGACTGAAGGTTCATCAAAGAATGGTATACATGCTGCTGTTTCTGAAAGCTGAAACATTTTAGAAAAATATTCATACAAATTCTAGAAATTAGTTTGAAATGTGAGCCATTTCAAAGAGACTTTGAAAGTTGAGTTGAATTTTACTGAAAATTTTAAAACTAAAATCTCCATTGGAATTAAAGGAAAGAAATAAAATAGAACTTCCCTGGAAACCAGTTTCAAGTTATGAGAAGCCATGTTTACTTACAAACAAGTCACATGAAGGATATTGTTGTACACATCTGTATTGGATCTGGCTGAGATAGAGTCAATTTTCCCTTCAGCAGACCTGATGGTGCTGTGCTTTTTATTGGTAGCTAGAAAGTTGCTAATAACACACAGTATGAGCTACTACTGAGCAGTGCTCATACAGCGTCATGGCTGTCTCTCCAACTACCCCCTCACCAGTAGGTTGGGGATGGGCAAGATCTGGGGAGCGGACACAGCCAGGACGGCTGACCCAAAGTGGCCAAAGAGATATTCCATACGATACAACATCTGCTCAGCAATGAAAGCTAAGATAAGGCAGGGGGGAATTCATTATTTACAGCCTTTGTCTTCTGGAGCAACTGCTACACATACTTCTTCCTGGAAGGTGGTCAGACATCACCTGCTGATGGGAAGTAGAGAATAAAATCTTTTGGTTTTCTTTGTTTCTATGCACATTTTACTTCATTAAACTGTCTTTATCTTGACCCACAAGGAGGGTTTTTTTCCATTGTTTCTTCCCCATCCTGCAGAGGAGGTGTGATGGTCAAGAGCTGTTTTTTGTGTGTGTCTCAAAACAACTCAACAGACAGAAGGAGCTGAGGGAAGCTGACCGCCTGTTGATGGTGAGCAGCGTGTTGGTGGTCAGGGGCAGAGCAGGGACCATGGTTTCCCCTTGTTGCCTGTCCTGAGACTGTGAACATTAACTGCCCCAGCAAGAACCTGCCCAGAGACAGTGGCACAGCTCTTGCAGCTGCCAGCACCAGGCTGCGGCCCTCAGGGCACAGCGGGAACTGGGGCTGGGGCTTACCAGAGACTCCTGGCACAGGCTGGAACCTTCCAGAACTGTTCCCGGTTCATGTGTGGGCAGGAAATGGGTCTGGGCCTGTGGGAGGGGTCCAGGTGACCCTGATCCTATAAACAGGCAACTGGCATTCAGCTGAGTGCTTGTTCACCAGGGACCCTGTAGTCCCTCCCCAGCATCCTTATAGGCCCCCTTCAGATACTGGAAGGCTGCTATGAGGTCTTCACACAGCCTTCTCTTCTCCGGGCTGAACAGCCACATTTTTTTTTCTCCTCTTGACCCAGTTTCAGGGAAGTTTATAATAAACTCAGTTGTTGTTCATCCAACCTCTGGAGAGCCTGTGGTTTCTCCCATGAACCGCACAGTGTGGTAAAAGATTAGCTACACACACTGCTGCCGAGGGAGATGAGACAGGAGCAGCTTGGTGGGCACTTGGCATCCAGGTCAGGTCAACCCAGTACGACATCTTTACAAAATAAGGCCCAAGGTATTTTCCAGTTGCTTCTGAAGCTGGGATCGTATTTCTTTGACTAAATCTTAGAATAGAATCACAGTCTTACCGCATAAAATCCTAAGGACATTTTTTTCTGTGTTTTTGAACACTAACCAATGAAGGAGTCATGTAGGTTAATTTCAGACAGTAGAATTTTTAAGTAATACATGTAGAATATGCCTACTAAGCAGAATTGAAAAAAATAATCTAAGGTATTTGTTTTTAACTTAGTTGTAAAAAATATGAGAAAATGACAGTTCAAGAATCTAAAAGGAATTTTCTGGAATAAGATCAGTTGTATTAGTACCGGGGAGAGGGATACTTATGTTTTAAAATACATTACTTGCACAGAAAACTGTGAAATGCTCCTCTGCAAAATGCTAAAAGGCTTACTAGCTCCTCTGGCTTGGTGTATGTAAGCCTCAGCATTAGGATTATGTTTTCTAGTGGAAATCTAAAAGCACGTGCTGTAACTAAGAGTAACTGATACATTTTCCTACTAGTTTAACTAAAGCTTTGCTAGCATGATCAAAAAAGTTTCATTTTAATTAACTCAGGATTCAGAAGGATTTGAGGATTTTCAGCATTAGTCTACCTCCCTGTTCCTTTAGAAACAGCATCTGTTATTGTGCTCATTCTGTAAAAAGGAAGATTAAATCCCCCTAGAATTTCTTCCTTGCCTATCATGAGTATTAACATGTTCTTTAAAATTATATGACTCCATTTCACTTTCAGAGACATGTTGAAAGCCGGTAAGAAAATTATGGCACTTCACTGCTTATATGGATGGTTATACTGTTACAATTACATATTAGTAATACTAATTTGTATTACAGAACACCTGGAGGCCCTTTCTGAAATTAGTTCCTTATTGTGCTAAGCATGGTACTAACATACAAAAGATGGATCTTTCCCTTAAAAGCTTGCTGTCTCAGCACAAAAGACCGACAAAGACTAGAAGAAATGAAGAATTCACTAAATTTCACAGATGGAACTGTAGCACAGAGAGGTTTCAGTCTGTCAGGTTTTTTTGGTCGTCTTGTAGTCGTTCTTTTATTTCCTCATGAAGTTTTGCTGCTGTGATTTAAGGTACAAATTTAAACTGAGGTAGCGTAAACAATAACCAGTATAATATCTCTGAACAGGCACAATAAAATGACTTTCTTATTTCAGTTTAGTGTAAGTAATTTGGGATTAGATTTACCTAAACCCAAATAAGCCACTTCTATTCCTAAAGCATTAGGTCCACACAATCTTTTGCATTCACTTAAAAACCATTTTAATGATACAATTCCCATGAATGCATGTGTTGATAAACTTGAAGTTTATCATAAATAATCTGAAAGCACAGCTGTAACTTTGACCTGGGAAGGCCTGTTATTGTGCTTACTGTGTTGGTCAGAGGCCTTTTTCTTTATGTATCCCCACTTCAGTATCAAGATAACTGTGAATTTAAATCCAAATCTCTTCTTAAGCTCTAACAAAGTGTCAGAAAAGACTGTCCAATGTCCATTGCCTAGCATCTTATATGACATCTTTCTAGACTGCCACCTGAACTGCCAATTAACTTATTTCAACTTCTCGTTAACTTTATAAGGGTAAGCTTAATAGGACTGAGTTCAGTGGAACTGCTGGCACCGTAAATGCTCATGCAACTCAAGCATAAGTAAAGATGTGTTCAAATTCTAGAGTAAAACTTAGAATCGAGTACAAATTACAGCTTCTTTCTAGGGAGGATTGCTAATAATTTAAAGCTTTTTCTTTAATCTAGGCAGAAGAAAAAACCAAAACCCAACCGAATGACTAAAAAAAGCCAGAACTAGCAAAATGCTTCTGAGGGATTAGAAATTCTGTGCATTTGCTTGATTTTATGACACAATTGCAGTTGTCTCTTTCTTTAAATAAGGGACCAGTAAGCACTGGGATGTGGGGAGTGAAGGCAATAAGATTTGCGTGAAAAAGAGTTTGGGAATGAGCTCTGAGGCCCTGGTGCTTGACAAGCCCTGGGGCAATGGGTTGGAACATTGAAGGACAGGAAAGGTAAACAAGCAAGCCTTGGGAGGATGGGCCAGGATGTAGTTGTGGCGGGAATCTCAGTTAGAAGCCAGAGGATGTGGGGGTTGTGAGAGGGTCTGCAGCATTGTGATTGGACTATTTACCTGGAGAGTATCACAGTGGCCAATGAGATTGAACGTTGTATGTATGTGCAGGCTGGAAAGTACCGAACAAGGGGATAAAAAGGGCTTGGTGATAATAAACGAGGATTTGAGTCTCTGCATCAACTTGGGTCCATGTCATGAAATGCCATACTGGACCAACTCTGCAGATGCTAAAGGCTAAATGAGGCAGTGGGCACAAGAGAAAAAAATTGTCTTTAAAATGACATTAATGCAAATTGATTCGATGTTTAGCCAAAGCAAAAATTGCCAATTTTCTCAACTGGAAGTTGACAATCCTCATTAAAAACATGGTATGCATCAAAAATATTTTAATTGTAAATAATCTCTGTTTTCTACCGGAGAAAAAAACTAAGAGGAGAGTTCTAATGCTGTTGAAAGAACATTAATAATCTTGGCAGTAGTATATAACATGTTGAACTTGTATCAGCTACTGATTAGAAATTTGACATTTGATTTGAGGGTTAGTTTGTGTGATATATGACCAAGATTTTGTAAGTAACTACTGCTTTTGCATGCCTCCAAACAGAAGGAGGGCTTCTCTTCAGGGTCTCTCTCTTCAAGATATTCTCTGATACTCTCAAGATACGTTCTGATAGCTAAGTAGATATTGATATGTGTAATCAAATAAGTGTAACTTGCAGGTTGAAAAGTACAGTCATATTTGTCTTCAGAGACATTTACTTCAGAGGCATTTTGTACTCTAGATCCGGTTGTGTGAGATTCAGACTTTGCACATGACCTCACTAAAATTTGATTTCACTAACACTTTCAAGTTGTTGCTGATTTAGGAAGATCTCTGATCTTCTTGCGGTGTGTATAGATGTCATCAAGAGCTGCACACAGACAAAACAGAGATTTCAAAAGTTTTAAAACCAATTTAGCTTATAATTTGGACAAAAAACCAAGACAGTTACTTACAGTAGATCTTGACATACTTTAAAAAATGTGGTCCTTAAACTGTCATACAGAGATCGAATATAAAAGAGGCTCATAATACAGTCCAAGGAGATTCTGCAAAATCACCAAAAAGAAAGCTGCTCAGACTTCAGTAAACTAACTCTGGAATGATTCAAAGATTTTTACATGATATGTAGTTACAATTTCAGTCCTTCTCCTGATACCTGTTGCTTGCCAGGTCTCTGATTCTGGGTGAAGTGTCTTTCCTGGTCTTTTCAGTTTATTCTCTATTTGAACTACGTGGGGCTTATCTCTCCTTTTTTCCAGGTATTCATTCCCAACTGGCTAAAAAGAACAGGAAAGGGAAAAAGTATTTCTTCCTACTTACTTTTAGGTATTTGAAAGATATTTTAATTTTTTTTTAGGATTTCCAAAAAGTAATGTATATTTATATAGAAATCTTCTATATACTTGCAAATTTTTATTGCATTCTAAATATCCTCTCTGTTGCTACCCTTTCTTCTCAGTCTGCCACTTTCTCAGTAGTTGCTTTGTATTCCCCTTCATATTTCCACGCTTTACATTCTAAACAATGTGATTTTTCTCTTATATTATATATATCCATATGAATTACCTATGTATTTAAGGAACCGTTTAAACTTCTGTTTCAGAAAGAATTAGTTACACTAAGTAAGTACCTATGAGTACGTTCAATGTTTGAATGGCTGTGTTGTCATCGTGGTTTAAATCCAGTCAGTAAGTCAGAAAAACCACGTAGCCGTTTGCTCACTTCCCCCCTTCTTCCCCCCGCTCCCAGAGGGATGGGGAGGAGAATCGAAAGAATGTAACTCCCACGGGTTGAGATAAGAACAGTCCAGTAACTCAGGTATAACACAAACCACTACTGCTACCACCAATAATAATAATGATAAAGGAAATAACAAGGGAAGAGAATACAACCGCTCACCACTCGCCGACCGATACCCAGCTCGACCAAGCAGTGATCTAGCCCTTCTGGGTAACTGCCCCCAGTTCTACATCCTGGGCATGATGTGCTGTGGTGTGGAATACATCTTTGGCTAGTTTGGGTCAGGTGCCCTGTCTCTGCTTCCTCCCGGCTTCTCCTCCTCCCTGGCAGAGCATGAGAATCACAAAGTCCTTGGTCAGAGTAAACATTACTGAGCAGTAACTGAAAACATTGGCTTTATCAGTATTATTCCCAGGCTGAAAGTCAAAACCACAGCACTGCACCAGCTACTAAGAAGGAGAAAAATGACTGCTACTGCTGAACCCAGGACAGTTGTGATGAACTGAGGAAAAGTATTCTAAAAAAGGAAAGTTGTGCTTTCGTTTTTTGGTGGTGGTGGATAGTTTATATCGGTTGCCAATCACCATGTGGTCTCCAAACAACTCATCTGTGCAATTGTGTGTTCAGGCAAAACGTACATATAGTTTAGTAAGAGCTTTAAAGGCATCTGGGTTGGAGGATATAGACCCGTGATATTAACAATACTTACTGGAATATATACAAGTTCTATATTTCTTTCATCTGCTACATATAGGGATAGAGATGTAGGGAAATAAGAGACAAGTCATGGACAAGAAAGTGTATCAACATATGCCAGGTCTTTCTTAGAAGGCTGACTTAAAACTGGTAGTGGATAAGAATCATGCCTTCTTCACAGCAAAATTTCCAAAAATTGTAGCAGTCACTTAGAAGCACTGGGAAAACTGCTTCACATCTCATGGGAATTTTGGGGCTGTGAAATTGTGTGTGTGTGTGTGTGTGTGTTAGGAGGGGAGTGGTTTACTGTTGTGTCTTTTTTTCAGCAAGGAAATACATGTAGAGAGCAAAGCAACAAATGTGTATCCCCCACTCAATAATAATTCCTTGACTTGAAGACCATTGTATGTACAGTACAGCCAACAGGCAGAACTAACAGTGTGTCAGTGCCTTATCTCTCTGCTAAGCTCATCCACAGTGTTTGAAGAAGTGCACTCAACAAGAGAAAACAATGAAGGCAGATGGTGATAAAATCCTTCCATCCTTTAAGTTTTGCAGTGCCTTTGCCATGGGACTGTGGAAACTAAAAACAGAAATTCCCCTTCCCTCTTTCCTTTTGTGTTTTAGTGCAAGACGTTTTCATTTCCCTGTAGAAAAAGGATAATTTTATATCTGGATCCAATGTGAAATATTTTACTGATTTTAAAATTAAAGGTTTCTGTGTTGGCAAGTCCAGAAAGCTTGATACCTGTACCTCATTAAAATAATAGCGTAAACTCAATGAATTAAAGATGACGATTGTTCCTAAAACAGCCTGTAAATGTTTCTTAGCAAACACGCATATATAATGGTGCCAGGTGTAGGATGAAAGGCAGTGTTGCTGCTTGATCTTGGCAGTCAGCATTAGAATAATGTACAGCCCATTAACATTTTCAAAGACTATGATTTCTATTTCTTTTCATAACAAAAAAACCCAAAACATAAAAACATATAACAAAGAAAGACAAGGTGCAGAAAGAGTACTAGTAAATTTATCAGCCACTTGAAATGCTAAGTGGAGCTGAGTCAAACTCATAAATCAAGTCTGTCAGACTTAAGTAAATCTCTGTAAACATTTGTTTTCCTTCAAGCTTCAATTTTAATTTAAAAAATGTTTCTAATGGTGATCATCTTTTTCATAGATGATGTGGGGCATGACTTGTAAATACATTTTGCATTGATCTGAATATTTGTACTTGAGATACTGCAGCATAGATAAAAGTGAGGTAGACCAAAGAGTAATAATATTACCTGTATTCTCTGTCAAAGCTGTCATCATTTGGCACTGGTGCTTGCACTGTTCTTCCATCATGGGCAGCTGCTGTTTGTAATACAACTGTAGCTGAAAAGATTGATACCAACCTTCTTTCAAATAAAATAACTTTCTGAAAAATAGTTGGAACATTCTTAATCATGGAAGGGGAAACATCTACACTGTGTGTCATGCTGATGATGTTGAAAAATGGTCCATGTTGTGCAAAAGATATATGAATGCTCTTTAAGGGGTTTTTGTTGGTTTTTTGTTGGTTTTTTTTTTTCCCCAGTTGGATCTGATGTAGAAGCCAGGGTTGTGTATCAGGACTTGCAGTCATACTTTTAAGCATTAACTTTGATTGTGGTCCAAAAGAATTTCAAGATTTCATTAGATTTTTCTGTGAAATAAAACTGCTTGGAACTAAGTCAAGTAGAAAGTGAAGCAAGTGAGGCAGTAACCTACACATTCCATATTATGTTTCCTACCAGTAAATACTGTTAATATATGCTGATGTATTTTGTTGGGTAAATAATAATATTGGGCAAATTATTTACTTCTAATAATGTAAAAGAATGAGATTTTCATTAGTGGGAGAGAGTTAATAAAGATGTAAGTAATAAGATTATAAAAATAACAGAAAAAGCTGGAATGTACAACTGAATATCCAGCAGATGGAGCTTCTTACCTCTAAAATGTTTCATTTTATCTGAGCAAATTTAAGAAGGTTGTTAAGATTCAGTCCAAAACTAAATCTAAAAATTACATCAAAGATGTATCAAAGCCAATTAAGACAGTGTCATGATTAAAAAGCTTAAGCTGCTTTTAAAAGCACTTGTTACCTGCTGTCTTTCCTTTAGTAAGGCAGCTAATGCAAAAATAAGTGTATTTAATTACAGAGTATTAGACAAATAGACATATAACTTCCCCATGGTTTTGGGTTGTTGGTTTTTGTTGTTGTTGTTGTGGTGGGTTTTTCATATCCAGATGTGTACATTCAAAGGACAAGCAGTAATTATTACTTGTTTCTGCAGATTTTAGTACCAGAGAGCACCAAGTCATATATTTTGAGATTTCAGAAAGACACAATGAATACGAAGTTGAATATAAGGTAGAGAAATGTTTTCAGAGATTCTGCATGGAATTAATTAGCCTTGATTTCTGGTGAAGAGATATTGAGGAGAGAAAGGAGGCTATGGCAATGGAATTTTTAAGAAAGCTGATTATAATTTAACATTTTTTGAGGCAGACTTGAGGTGACGTGAGGTGACTTGAGTATAGGCTAATCTGTCTGTATTCCTACTGAAGAATGGTATTTGAACTAGCCTTTAGCATCAGTGAAGGATGACACTTACCTTGTTTGTTTTATATAGACAGTTTGTCCAGAAAGCTTTAACGGTGATGTTATGGTAGAAAGCTTTCTTGGAAGAGAAATAAATGTTTTTTTGAAAGACGGGCTTTGCAAACCAAGAAGAGGCAGTTATTGCACCTTCTTATTTAAATTCTAGGGGCATATTCAATCATTTCCTCTGCAGTAATTTGGATTCAGTTTCTGATGGCTGAAAATATACCTAAACCTCAACACGTGTTACCAGAATTCCACCTGGGGTAGGCATAAGGCTGAAGACTTTGTGTCAAGTGTCTGTCAGCCAGACCTAGATATTGATAGGTATTAAAGACCTCTTACACAATAACAGAGTTCATTAGGAGTGACAAGAACTGAGAAGACTGTGGCTGTCATCTGAAAAGTAAAGGTTAGGTTTGATTTTGGTGGCAGTTGAAAGAAAAAGCAGTGGAAAAGAATATGATATCTGTTGCTGCTGTAAGTGATTTTGCATTAATACTACACAAGTATCTATGAAATCTGCTACTTTTGGAATAGCAGAATACACAATTCAAGGTCTAATTGCATTAGATCTTTAGTACTTTGGGAGTCCTGCATAGGTAAGCCAGCTTTCATTATGTTTCACCCAAAGATACAAGTCACAAGACAGATCTTGAAACCCTTATTAACAACCCAGATTTGTGCTGGAAAACTGGAGAAAGGCAGGAGGTATTAGCTTGGATATGGCATGCCTTTGAATTTTGTAAAACAGCAGATTCAGTTCAATTCAGATTAGCAAAGTGACTTTCAGACTGTCTGTGCCTATCAGTGTAGATGCATTCTAACCAGTTTCTGGCTTTTAAGCCATTTATTGCTTATTTACAGGCTGGAAGCACAGAGAATAGGGGGAGACATCCCATTTGGCAATGGGATGACTTATGAATGATTTCAATAAACAATGATAAATAATCTGTGATTTTGCCCTCTCCCCCAAGTTTGTTGTGAACATGTTCATCCCTTGCAAATGCAGTGTGTTTTCACCCCGGAGCACAAAACTGGTATAGATTTAAAAATGCATTAAAATGCAGATTTTCTTTTTTGGACTCCATTTCACGAACATGCTTCTGTTTGCATTAATCATTACTGATTACATCTGATCATTACGGCCTTTAATGTTTATTCCTTTTTGGACATCTAAACTCTCTCTCAAGAAATGGGAATTTCTCTTGACCCTTAAAGCCATATATTCCTTCCCAGAAAGCTGTTCTTCCTTTCTCTTTGCTTTCTCTATAGACAACTGTTGCTGCATTGGTGGAAACCCCATGTTTCAGTAGATTCCCACAGGGAAGACTAGCATCTTGAGGAAATACCCTCTGGGTTTCCATTCTCTGTGCAAGGCCAGGGAAAAGCAGAGAGAGGCTGTGCTTCCTGAACCTACCTCCCAGCAGAGGCCAGGAGAAGAAGCTCCAAAGAGTCTTCCTTGTTCTGGTGGTATTGGACATGCAAGTAATGGGACACAGTGGACAGCATAGGGATTAGGTTCAGCAAAAAAAGTCAGGGATACTGAAGGGAATATTCTGTTTCAGTCTCTTGAGGTGAGTGACAGAGGAACAGATGTTCATGCCAAGCAGACACGAGCCCTCTTCTAATTCCTGGTTTGGTTTTTTTTGTGGCCCTTTATTTTAGAGTGTTGGTAAAAATCAACAAAGTGGCTTTGAAGTTTTCAGAGAAAGATGTAGGCTAGAAAGGAGAGCTGGACCTGTCATTTGGAACTAGAAATACTGTACATGCTTTCAGGGGGCCCTGAGGCCTCTGCTTTCAAATGAGAGGAAGAACTGCTCTGTGTGAAAGAATACAGGCTGGTTGTACTCCAGAGTGAGAGAATAGGTTCCTAAGGCTCTGCTGAACGCAAGGTAAAATAAAAGGAGGGATTGCTCCTCAGAAACATGACTTTGTGTCCTGTGGAGTTTAGCTGTCCCCTACCAGTTCAGAGTGGGGGATTGAAGCATGACATGAGGGAGGTTAAGGTGAGACCAGAGGGCAAAATGCATAGCCATAGGCATATAAGTGTCTGCGTAAATGCTTTGCCCAGAACCCTCCAACACTAGATTCTCAGTGGTGGTGGTAGCAGGAGAATGGCTATTCATGCTGTATTACTGAATGGGGTAGGATGTTTTCAAAATGTCTCTTTATGTGTTGATAGAGAGAGGATGTGCAAAGCTGATGATATTAATAAATGTCCTGTTTGCAGAAAGCATCACAAGATGCAAGGGATAGACAAGGAGAGATGGATGTTAAAGGAACCATTTATTCATATTACTATCTCATAAAACAGCATAAATGTAATTGCTTAGAAGGTATTTGATATTTATTGCCCACATTCTTACCTTGCATAAATCTTCTTTGTTACTTGGTCCAACATTATACACATTAAATGTTCTAGATGTTTTGAAAAAAAATGCAGCAAACCCCACAAGAGAAAATCTAAGCCTTATGCTGCATGTACTTCAGATACTATCATTTTACTACCAACATCTGAAAAAGAAAATGCAGAAATGGGTCAGCATCCCATTTAAATGACTTTATGGCACACTCAATAGTGTACTTAGATGAAAGCAATGCAATTAACCTGACTGCTGAAGTTAACTGCAGTAGGCCATTTCTTACATGACTGGAATCCACGCACTATAGCTAGCTGTATTTTAGTGATGCAGTAGCATTAGGTAACTTTCATTTTATGGAATGGACCTACATTTTATTTGGTTTGGTTTGAGTCTTGGAAACTTGCAATTGAAAGTACTTAATTATTTCTTAGTTTGACTGCAGGTGATATTTAACTGAAGGCAATCCACAGAAAAAAAAAGTTTGTGGAGCTGTAAAGGGATCAGAATAATCCAGATATGGTAGTTAAGGTTTAGTGCAGAAACAGTTCAAAGAAAGTGGATTGTAGTTTAAAATAACATCTCATTAGTTGGTTTAATTACTCACTGCCAGATATAATTGATTTTTAAGGCTGGAAACAGAAACACATAGCACTTAGGAAAAAGAAAGGATTTGTTCCTCTGGTAAGTTAGACCCAAGATAACGATTCTCTTGGCAGAATATAAGATTCTGATTAGGTTTTGTCGCTACTTTGAATTATACCACTTATTCTGTATTCAGAAATTAAGTCAAACAGTTATAAGATTGACTGTCTCTTTCTATAGCATTTCATTAACTTTTCCTTATTAGTAGCAAAAATAATGTAAAAGTAAGTATTCTTAAGGCTCCTACTTAGATAAGCAGTTTACTAGGTGATGATTTAATGTGTAATTTTCTGCTTTCTCTCCTCACAAACATCCTGATAGAAGGTTGTCATCAATCCTGTCATGTGGTGGCATGTATACATGGCACCTCTATTAAGCTTGCTGCTTGGTAACACAGAACAGAAAGACCAGTTTCCTAAAATAAGATGAGCAACCCACTTAGAAGATGAGTAATAATGAGAAAACCATCTACTTTTGAGGTTTATTATTCCAGTACAAAATCTATGTTAAATCTTGAATCGGGTTTAGGGACTGCAAGTCCTTATCTATCTGAGTAGGGAACTGCCTGTATTGTTTAGTCAAAACTGCTCTGTGGAAGAACTCAGCCCTCCCCTCTGCTGGTGTAGACTGGTCCAGTCACACTCTGAGATGGTCTGCTGTGTTTGGGCCTGTCAAACTATGGCATGGTGATACGTTACTACCTCAGTACTGCAGCAGATTTGAGCATCAGCAGAGGTAATGTTCTGGGCATCTTGGGATTCTTGAATCCAATAAGGAAGGTGTTAGATTTTTTTTTTTTTTTTTTTTACAAGACTTCAGTTCAAATGTTCAATTATCTCCTGATGGGAAAGTAGTGTTCGATTTAAAAACAAGCAGTGTAAGCCAAGACTGAAGATACAAAGGGATCGAGAGAGGGGGAGGGTGGAGGTCTTTTTTTGAAGAAAGAAATAAAGATTCTTGTCAGCTTCCTGTTCTTCTCCAGAAGTCACTAAAACATATATTTAAATGAGGCCTTTTTTCTTCTGAACAAAGCACAAGAGTGTGTATTTCTTCTGTCACATCATCACTTGTGCTATTTTTAAATATTATTCATATCTAGACAAAGCAAAAACAGAAAGACTGCTTGGAGTTAAAGCTGTCAGTCGCTACATAGTGAGATATTAGGGGTTTCTCAGGCATGCTGCAGTCTGCACAATTTGTAACAGACATACTGCAGTGACTTACAGTGGTCTGCACCAAGTTTAATGATTCTTCACAGTTAAAGATGGGATTTCTGCATCTAGTTATTTTCATAGAAATACTATCTTTTCATGTTCAAATACTCTTCAAAGAAATTAGGAGAAATTGCATCTTTGTATGGCAATGCATACAGAATAAAATCTTTTTCATGTTAAAATGGAATCTATTTACAGCTTCTGCTTTTTATTGTTTGTAATAATTCAAAATTTACTGAATTTTAAAAAGGTTTGACAGGCTTTAAATGCTTGATTTTTCAAGTGGTGGGCATGCATAAGCATTCAGACAGTCTCAGGTTTCATATAAACATTTCTGAATTGTCATCATGATATATAAACTCAATACATTGTTTAAAGACAGCTGTGATTGTGCCTCAAGTAGCAACTGTCCTAATGCACATAGGTGTATGCTGGGATTTCAGTTTATTTACTCTCAGATTTCTCTGCTGCTGTGTTGGCTGGACTAGATGATCTCCAGAGGTCCCTTCTAACCCTGGCAGTTCTGTGATTCTAGAGATGACTGATTTAAAAAAAAATACTGGACCCCAGCCCCAATAAATCCTCCACCACTTTACTAAGAGAGCGTCTGGCATTTAGGCCTGATGTATAACTGTATATGTTAAGTTTGGTTTTGAATAGGCATTATTAACTCATTTCTTCCCCCTTGTTCCAGAAATTAAGAGCATCTTGAAACATTAGTTCTTTTAAACGAAACCTTATACATTCTTTTCATTTCAGATGCTGCAGCTTTTGTAAGAATAATGAATATTCTAAGACAGCATGTGAAACCACAAGAATGAATGCAACAGTCTGTCATAAGAAAATCTCCCAAATTGAGTCAAACCATGAAACAGTGCTTTACCAGCTCATTAGTTTGAATATCTTAAACTATGGAATCAATCTTTAAAGAGGCTTCTTGGAAAATTAAAGATATTTTTTTTTATTCAGAGCTTGTCTAGTCCTGAAGTGGTAGGTGCTTTTTTTCCAGCTGTCTCAGTTACAGTCAGAGTGTTTCACTTTTGACATTGACCCCAGTCAACATTCTTATACTTCTCCTGAACCAGAGGGATCACCTCTGAAGACTTTCTTCCTGAGTATTCCCACAAGATAAAGTATTTCTCTTAAGGTAATTTTTTTCTGTTAATTTTTTACAGTGCTTTCTTGGTCTGTCCTGCTTTGGACTGCATACATGAAGCTGTCAAGAGATTTTCTGGAGATCTGGGACTCTGCTGTGTGGATGCAGTTCAGTTCTTTGTCTCATTCTTGTGTTAGCCTTCATTAAGGGCTGGAGAACATGAAGGCATTCATACTGCCTAGATCACTGAGGCACATAATCATTCCTAAACACATTTCATTACTTGGGTTTGTAAGGTAGGGTTTTGATTAATAAAGTAGTGTAAAGGGTACTCAAAATGTTCTTGGCAACCATCTTTGCGTAAAATATCTTTTTAAAAATTAATATAACTGTTTGTGGTTCATTTGAGTCAACATTTTCCCCATGCACTTTGTAAAACAATGTCAAAAGTCATGGTTTTGCTTAATGTGTAAGTTTGCACTAGTTTTTCAAAATTGAAAGTATGAGACTGTAAGGATGCCAAGATTTGAAAATCAGCTTTTTCTAATGTTTGTGAGTGTTCACTGGTTTTAAGCTTCAAATCTCTAGCTGATTTGGGTTTACTCCTTTCAAGAATCTGGCTTTTTTGTGCATTCTAAGTGCCGTAAGTGCAACTGTAGTTAGTGGAGAAGCTCAGTCTGGAGTCTTCAATTTTAATGGATCAGACACTTTCCAGGAGCAGACTTGATCATGAAATTAGCTCTTCCCTGGGCCTTCAAACCCTTTGAAAATTTCAAGGTGCAGGTATTTTCTTATGCCTGTGGTGTGAACATGGGTTCATTCCCTATTTTGCTTAATTCTTTGTTGCATCGGTCTTGGCTGGTAACTGCGGTGTTACTGTCAGTTAAGTATTGATACAGTATATAATTATCAGACCTGCCTATATGTCGTAGCTTATGCTTTAAAATGTAGTATAGGTATCCAATTAAGGCAACAGGATAATAGAACACTCAGTTAAAATTACATCTATGTTTCATATAATTGAAAAAAATGTACCAATATTCTTACGCTGTATTTTTAATTTAGATACATTTACAGCTTTGCATATAATCTTCCTGGCATTTTTTTTTTTCTGAAGCAAAAGAGAAAATAAAAGAAAAAACTGAAAAGGAAACTAATTACAGTTGTTTCCTTGCAGCTTTTAGATTCTCTGAGGCACCTTTATGACCAATCATGATCCCTCCTCATTTCAGAGCTAATGAGCCAAAAAGATGAAAGTTGCTTCAGTTCTACTTCCACTGTTGCAATTGTTTCTATTCTTCAAGTCTCTTAAAAGGCTGAATTAAATAATGTATATTTGGCTGCCAAATTCTCAAAGCAATATTCATATGACAGCTGATTGCATTCTTACTAATGGCAGCCCTTTATGTAGTTGCTTATATGTGTGAATTATGTGGAGAAGAAAAACAATGAAAAAGGTGGGTTACAAACAGATTCAGACATCCCAAATCTTGAAGATTTACTCGCAGGAAATATGCAGATACATATATATATAAATAAAACCCCTTAGGTACTAGATAATGCCCTCATAGGTAATTTTAGACAAAATACCTACTAGGGGTATTAGCCAAGTATTAGTAAAGCTTTCCAAAAGATGCACTATGTTATTTCGCTGTTTCAGTGAGCCTGAAATAGATATGGTGTTTGGAATATTAGAAGCTGGAAATGGAAAAATAATTAAAAATTAAAACCACATTTGAAGACCCTGAGTGAAACAATATCGAGTGAAGTGGGAAAAGAGAATTTCTTCCATATCTCTTGTTCTTCACTTATGTTAGAATATGCGTTGTGACCTGTTTCTTCCCTGGATGTCAGTATCATTCTTCCTCAACATTTTTTTGCACTCTGTCAGCCCAAATGACACAATTATGCAGAACTGAAAGAATGAAAGCAGTAGCAGTTAGCCAGAAACCAGGCTGCAACCTCAAAGATTGTTTTAGGGTGGTACTAGAAACAGGAGTAGTGGTGTCTGGCATCTGTACACTAGTCTTATTTTTATCCAAACTCTGATCTTCTACTTTATCTGTAGCCAAGGCACATGATTGTTCTGCTGTATATACCTAATCTGCTAAACATAAGCTTCCATTTAGGACCTCTCTCACAGCTAAAATTAAGCATTATTTGGGAGACCTAAGACACCTTTAGCAGAAGAGATGACTTTTTTTAATCTTGAGAGTTGTAAAGAAATTTTATGAATGGGTTTTGGAGCAGGACTCTACTGTGAAAACAGACCGAATGAAGCTCCAGTACCTATTGCTTCAAATCACTTTTTAATGTCCAGCTTCACATTCTTCTATTTCCCTGTACCTTCTGTGCAGCAATGACCCAAAATAAATGATAATGGGATCAAGTTTTCCCAGCTGCGCCCTATGGAGGAGGTTTAGGCCAGAAATTGATTATACTTCATTTAAAAACCAGAATACTCAGAAGCAAACAAGATTATATGTCAACAAGAAAGAAGGAAAAGACAGACAGAGGCTGCAGTACAGTTTTCAGCATCCATTTAAATAATTTAAATTAGTCCTTCTCCTTCCCCCCCATCATATCTAACAATTGTCCCAGTCCTTCAGAAGAGCAACTTTGATCATCCTTTTATTTTCCCCCCAGCAAGCAGTTAATATGTGTCACTTGTTTTCTAAGTGACCTGAGCAGCTGTCTAGGCAAATATGTCTTGTATCTTAAATGGAACTTTTGCTTTGGGGTTAAAAATAAAAGGCAAATCCATATGAATCATTTAAAACCCGTTATATTGGCTGCAATAAAACCTCGTACAGTTTTTCTGGGGTAACTTTTTTTCTTGATATGGGTAATCAACCTAATTTACTTTCTGGCTTTGGTGACATTTTCTCAAAACATTCTCATTATTTTTTGTGAATCTCAAGATGATTGTAAAATAAGAATTATGAAGCATAACGCATAAAGGTGCTATGCCTTTTGTAGGATTAAGAGACGTTTGCTTATATGCACAAATATGTGCTTTGCCTCCAGTTGAGTATAAAAATAACATCTCATGAGACAGCAAACGTATTATGATGGGGTTTTTGGCTGCCTTAAAGAAACATAATAAGTCAATTTGCATTTTGAAATCTACTGAGAGAAACAATGGATCGTTAAGTTCTTCTGAATTCCACCTGGTGGAGCATGTAGAGGGGTCCCCTGCAATATCATATAGTGACACTTTCATTAAGTGGAGCTATTTCTGTATGCAGACCAAACTATTCTTGTAATATTGTGTCTCACTGTGTACATGGAAGACTGATTTGCATTGTTATTCTTGGTTCAGCAAGGGTTGATGAAGTCATGTGTATACACTGTGGACCTTAGTGTGCTGTATTATTGCTGTGATACTATTTAGTGTATCAATGTGTAAAGACAATAAGATAACAATTTTTGTATTCCGTAACTTTCTGTATATTTGTGAGAGACTTGTAATATGGTACAACCAAAGGAGCTTTTATGATAGCATTTTAAAATAAGTGACCAAGATTAGAATTTAAATCAATTCAAACTTTCTGTATCAGCAATAGTGTGGCCAGCAGGGCCAGGGCAGCGATCATCCCCCGGCACTCGGCACTGGTGAGGCTGCACTTCGAACCCTGTGTTCAGTTCTGGGCCCCTCACTACAAGAGAGATACTGAGGTGCTGGAGTGTGTCCTAGAGCTGCAACAAAGCTGGTGAAGTGTCTGGAGCACAAGTCTTGTGAAGAGTGGCTGAGGGAACTGGGGCTGTTTAGTCTGAAAAAGAAAAGGCTTCGGGGATCTTACTGTTCTCTACAACTGCCTGAAAGGAGGTTCCAGTAAGGTGGGGGTTGGTCTCTTCTCCTAAGTAACAAACAATAGGACAAGAGGAAACGGCCTCAAGCTGTGCCAGAGGAGGTTTAGATTGGATATTAGGAAAAATTTCTTCAGTGAGAGAGTGATCAGGCATTGGAACAGGCTTCCCAGGGAAGTGGTGGAATCACTGTCCCTGGAAGTTTTCAAAAAGCATTTAGATGAGGCCCTCCCTCAGTAATATAGTTTAGTGGTGGTCTTGGCAGTGCTGGGGTAATGGTTGGACTTGATAAAGTTCTTTTCCAACCTAGCTGATTCTAGGATTCTAAATAATAACTGTTTGTTATTACATATTGTCACAAATTGTAAGTGATACAAAAAGCAGAATATTACATGCCTTTAAGTGTAGTTTTGTATATAACAGAAAGACTGTTAAAAAATCAGCACATACTTTATCTTCCTTTTTTCCTGTTGCCCAAAAAGAAATATGAGCTCTTAAAATATCATTCTACCTTCTATTTGTTTCATGTTTTATTTTTGAAGGGTTATTATGCATCTAATTATCTTTCTCAACTTTGTTTCTAGTTCTTATTTATTGGTGTGACTGCAGCTGTGTATTGAACCATAGCATTCAGGTGATCTTTGCAGTTACCTTCACTTGGACTTTTTTCTGAGCTAAAAAAGCTGCTCAGAAATTTTAGTGAGGTTCACTCATGTCCTTATGAAAAGTTTCAAAACATAGTTTTCTGTGATTCCATTCTAAAGTAAATGAAGCGGGAAAGGAGTGCTTTTTTACTTCAATCCCTCAGACATAGCAAAAAATATCTGCTGCTTGAAAAAACAACCAAACAACAACATAGGAAAGAATCAAAGCCTCAGAACTAAGCCTCAAGCATGAGTGGGTTTAGTTAGCAAAACACAAGAGACAGTTACATTTTTTTTTTAATCTGAGGTCACATCCTTTGTTTCTTTCTTTAATTCACAACTGATTTCCAAAAACAGTATGGAAATTTTAAATGTGATACCTTGGGATGCCTTGTAAAATCCACCTGCATGTTGATGAATATACTACTAATTCTTAAAGATCAATAACTAGAAAGAATTACTCTTTTGTCTTGCCTCCTTACTCAGTGTTGTATTAAAATTGTTATTCAAAGAGTCTGTCCTGCATTCTGTTTCCATATTGTTTGACCTTTCAAGTTTGCAGCTAGCTTTTTTTATCATACTGATGACTGAGTTAATGACTTTATTTCTTTTTTGTCAAATGTACTTGAGTTTTGCATTTGTTACTAATTAGAAATCAAATGAATCTCATTAAAGGGGTCTCGTAACCTTTTTCTACCATGAGAAAGGGCCAGGATTTCTCATCTGAAAAACTGTATAACTGTCAGCACCTAATGGCTTTGTCAATGTTATTAGAAGTAAATAATAAACATAGAAAATGACTTGACATGAACTTTAGCAAGGTTCTACAATGAGCTTCACACACAGATCAATATATTTTCAAGACAGTGGCTATTTTTTGAAGGCGCTAAAAGCTTTGGTGAGAGAACAGGAACATTTTCCTGTTCAATTAGCCTAGATCCCTTTCCAAAATGTGAAAATGATGGCAGATACACAGCATAAGCTAAATATGATACATTTTGGTAAAGTGTGTTTTTATTTTCTCTTGCTTAGATACTAAAGAATATAGGGTTTTATTGGATTTGCATGCTGAGTTTTGGCAGTGGGGGGCTATATGGGTGGCTTCTGTGAGAAGCTACTGGAAGCTTCCCCTTTGTCTGATAGAGCCAATACCAGCTGGCTCCAATACAAACCTGCACCAGAGCAGAATTCCTGGCAGCCCATGGTGCAGCTCATGGTGAGGCAGGCTGTGCTCTGCAGCCCATGGAGTCCATGATGGAGCAGATATCCATCTGTAGCCCTGGAAGGACCACGTGCCGAAGCAGGGGGATGGCTGAAGGAGGCTGTGACTCTGTGGGAAGCCCACACTGCAGCAGGCTCCTGGCATGACCTGTGGCCCCACGGAGAGAGGAGCCCAGGCTGGAGCAGATTTGCTGGCAGGACTTGTGACCCCGTGGGGGAGCCACGCTGAAGCAGTCTGTTCCTGAAGGACTGCACCCTGTGGAAAGGACCCACGCTGGAACAGGGGAAGAGTGTGAACAAATAAAGTAAAGCCTGGGAAGAAGATAGGAGTGGGGAAAGGTGTTTTTAAGTTTTGGGTTTATTTCTACTTATCCTACTCTGATTTGGTTGGTAATAAATTAAACTAATCTCCCCAAGTCCAGTCTGGTTGCCTGTGACGGTAATTGGTGAGTGATTTCTCCCTGTTCTTATCTCAACCTGCAAGCCTTTTGTTATATTTTCTTTCCCCTGTCCAGCTGAGGAGGGGAGCAATAGAACTGCTTTGGTGTCCAGCCAGGGTCAACCCACCAGAAGTGTCAGTCAGTTATAGTATGATTGCCTTCTCTTATATATGATGATGCAATCTTTATTCATGTATTTTTACACGTTAAGAGTAAGGTACAGAAAATGAATGTACGTTCATGTTGCAATAAAGTTTGCAAATAATAAACCAGTTAAAAGTTCCTATTTTTTCCACCTCTCTACAGTTAATAACATACCTTGATAGCTTCAAGCAGTCTAACCTTCTAAAAGGGACTAGAAGCAACTGTTTTGCTTTTGTGAGAAGCTGCTAGAACTTTTGGCAAAATCTAGCTCACAGCTTCAGTGGTGATATTGCAGATTACTTTTGTAATACTTTTTTTCCTGTTGTCCTTGATCAAAGAAGAGATGACTGCAGACTTGGCTCTCAGTATATAGAAAAAACATCACTATTTTCTGTAAGTTGTTTTGAAGATTTAAAGTGTCATATAATTGGTAAGACTAAAATTATTAAGATGATACAGGGTTTAAAGGAAAACAAAGGAAGATCAAAAAACTCATGTTCTACATATATTACAGGATCAGTTAGTCTTGTTTTTAAAAACATACACATACAGCATATGTGATATATAAATCATACACATATATAATTATATAGTGATTGCCTGTAAGCAAGACAAAACAAGGCTGCTTTATTAGAAAAGTTTTCAGTTGTTTATAAGCTGTTTACAAGACTGCCAAAATGTAATTGTTTGGGAGGAATTTGAAGGCTGATTTGCTTCCTCAGGCTAGCTTTTTAGAAAGTTTCTGCAAGATGATCAAAAGGCTTTTTCTAATTAGTTTAAGGCAATCACACTGTTTTTCATCAAAAGGAGAACAAGAATATTCTGTTCCATTTTAAAGAAATGCATCAGCTTTGTGCCATGGACATGAAAATCAGCAAGCTGTCTTGTTCAGGGGCGAGGGGTAAATTCTGCCGTTCTACAAAATTTGTACGTAAGTTGCTATCTCTGAAAACTTCATTTTGTATATGCCCAGTAGTGGCCTAGATACTGTGTTTAGGGCATGCAGATACCCTGTAGAGAGAAAAAATGGGAGTATGATCCATCCCTAAAAATGGGAACAAACCAAAATTTGCATAGCAGCTGCTCTCCTCAGGAAACTTACAGAGGAATGGGGTGTGGAAGTGGCCACAATGGTGCTGAAGTAGGAAACCAGAGGATTTCCTTTTTTCTGGGTCTTTCCTTCAGTGGCGCTTGATCATTAGAAGAGAGAATCCTAAACATGAATGATGAAGAGATCGGAGAGGTGCAATCTCACACTGGTAGAGGAAAGGAGATACACAGGCAGCCTGTGATGGCTGGACACAAGGTGAAGGCTCATAAAGCTAGTGGGCATGAGCCAAATCTGGATATGTTGTAAAGTACTTTAGAGAAGAAGCTAAACTGGGACTCCGGGAACGGACAAAGATGGACACCTAAATAATGATGAAAAAATCTTAATTGTGACAATGTCAAACAATTCAATGCTGCATTAGCATCCTTGTTGGATTTCTTTTCTGTGTTTGTTTACTATGGGGTACCCAACTGCATTTTAATGGATGAAAAAAACCTAAGTTTAGAGAAAGTTTTCTAGTTAAATTTCAATTTATACTTCATACATAAGCTTCGGCTTAGAAATGTTTTCCCTAAAAGCAAAAAAGTACAGCAATAAATTTACACAATGTCAACTTCAAAAGACAGCTCTATTCATTGCATTTGTGGTTAGATCCTGAACACTGAGGTAAACTAGTCCTATTGGCATTCATATCTTTTAAGAATGTAAGTGTTCAATGACATATGTGCACAACAAACTCGATGCACAGGAAAATTTAAACATGGGCACTCTAATAGAAATTAAAGTAATACTATGTATAGGATGATGATATATACATAGTATAGGATGTGAGGAAACAGAGTGAGGAAACAGAGGAATGAGAACACCTCTCTAAACTGTTAATATAGAAACAAATAATGGTAGTAATGTTGTCCAAAACAGGAAACTATTGTGTCTTCATTAAAAGACAAATTATTCAATCATGAAATCTAATGCACCCTTGTTTTCTGTAAAATATTGTATGTACAAAGACAATAGAGAAAATATATCAAAATTGCAAACTTGAATTTTTTTGAAACAAAATAATTTTCAGTTATGCACAATCTTGCTGAATTCACATTCTTTTGTTACATTACCCTAATTAAGGAAATGCTTTCCTTGTTCATGTTTAAAGCGATGAGAAATTGCTTCAATTAAAAGTTAATATATGCTAATATCAGAAAAAGAGAAGGAATATATTCAGTCCTCTAGAATTTATATTATTTTTCTGTGTATTAATGACTATTTATGAAAAGTGAGATTTTGAGGCTTTCCATTATCGTTTAGGATTTACTGTTATCATTCTATGTTAAACCAGTACCCCTATTAAATTTGAGGAGTTCAGGTTTTTCTAAAACATATTCAGATTGTTGTGGATCTTAAGAGTTCATTCAATATTGTTTCTTCCATGTGTTTTCAAACTGTAAAGGTTTCTTAACCTTATTTTGAATGAAACAGGACCTATAATAATGTCTGATGTGAGTGGCAGTCACTACTGACTGGAAAGTTCAAATGTTGAGCATTAAATATTCTTGTGCATTCCTAATTCAACTAAATACTAAGAAAAAAAAAAAACAACAAAAAACAAACAAACAAACAAACAAAAAAAAAAAAAAAACCCAAAACATACTATTTACAAAGAAGTAATAAATTATATTGAAGCAGGGGAAATATGTCCAGATATCAGCAACTCAGTTCTTAAAAACAGGACATTCCAAAAAGAAAATATGATGGCAAGAAAAAAGGTTTGGTTTAGAAATGAGAGTAATATTTGACATAAACTGGAGGGAACGATATTTTAATTATTTATTTCTTATTGTCTTTTAGGAATTTCCATGAAGCAAGTCTTAAGCTGTGTTTTTTCATTGAAAAGTGGGCAAGTTTCCCAGGTTTCATAGGTTCAGCACAGGCTTAACTGATGGTTTATGATGGGATTAATGAAATGGAGAACAATTTAATGAAGGTATTCCCCTACCTATTCCCAAAGGGTTGTAAATACTTTCACTTACTGAGCTTCAGTTAATACCTGTACTGTAGAAAATCAATTTATGTTTAAAATCCCTTAGTCGGCTCCACTTTTGTGTAGCTACTGAATCTCTTGGCAGGGGAACATATCTGTTTTCTAAAGATGTAGAGATGTTAATCTTTTGTAATGTTCTGACACAGAGTTACAGATATTTTATGATTTTTCTCTTAGATCACATTTTTGGGGGGGGTTTTGGTTGTTTGGGGTTTTTTTAAGATTGTTTCTTGGAAAGAGTAATTAAAACCCTAATGTCTTCAGTAAATGTTAACTTTGCCAGCAACTCAGCTGAATAAGCTGTTACCTAGACAAAGAACTTTGCTCACCTGTTTTACATTATACTGTATCAGACTGTATCAGTGCTTTGGCTTAGGACAAGAGAGATTAGTGATAAGAAACAACCCCACAGCCAGGCTAGTAGCAATAAGCAGCACTGTCACAGTGTCTGGGACACTGGTGACATTTATCTGTGACACCTGCCCTTTGGGGGGTGTGGAGAAGAGCAAGCTTTTCTGTCTGTTATAAGAAAGCTTAGTAGGGACTAAAACTTCTAAGTAAGCTTTTACAGTAAGTGAAAGAGGACCATAGGTGTGCACTTCAATTATATGCAGATGTGAATGAAGAAGGAGAAAAAGTGCTTTCTGAGGCTTCTAAGTCACTTGCTATTGGCTTGGAGACTTTCAATTTTAAGTTTGAAAAGCTTAATGAAGAGGACTTGTTTTCCTACTTTGATTAAACTTTCTAAAACGTTTTATAAAAGTTATTTAGTGCTGCAGGTAAGAACTGTTGAAATTTACAGGTAGCAAAAATCCTCTAAACTTAAAAACCCAATCCCCTTAAACAACACCCCACTCAAACTGAAGGGCCTGCGAACACTGAAGAACACTGAGGCTGTGTTATTGCATTACACAATTTGGCCTGATGACACCCCAGTGGTTGGTTTTAGTAACAAGTATCATGGTGATTATGAAGCGTATTTCCAAGATTACGTCGTGATTTGGATGCAGCATGTAACAAGGCTATGTTACATCTATGGGTAGCTATTCAACAGTACTACAGCTCACTGTTTGAGGACTACTTTGTTGTAACCTAATCACCGAGCATAAAGGTAAAACCATAGAGACCTGATTTATCCATAAGCAGAAAGACGCATGATGAGCTGTTAACTGTATTTTTTTGTTAATATGTAACACACTAATAGTAAATCCTGTTGTATTTAGGGAGAATTATGAATACTTTTACAATTTTTTAATTATATTGGTGTTTTTACACACCAATATAACTGTGCCAGTATTTTAATAAATGTACTGTTAGACACCTTATGTCTTGAGATTTAATAAAAAAATCGGGCTGCATAGAAAAATCAGCAGTACTTGGAAAAAGCAGAAAAACATGAAAAAGCAGGAATGGCATGTCTCTCTAAAGGAATAGGTCTAAAGAATGCAAACTTTGTCCGACCAGGGACACCATGGTAGGCAAAGCTGGTGAGTGAAGTGCTAAAAGACTTCATGACTCATGTGGTAAATTTTTCAGACTTGGGCAAGGAAACCTGAAAGATAGATGGAAAGATTATAAAGCCATAGAAGTAGAAGCAGCAAATGTGAATGGACAGAACATAAACATACATTACAGCATTTCTGGTCTCCTCTATTTTCCTTAATCCAGGGCAGGGTTGTTAAGTATCAGGCAATATAAAAGATAGATAAGAAAAGGAACCTCTGTTAACAGGTGAGAGTTCAGGTTATAAATAAAGGCTGTTGAGGTGAAGTATGAGAAGATGCATCCTAGAAACACTGATCAGTTGCTAGAATTCCACCTGAAAAGATGAATAATAAATGCAAGGATTTTGGGTAGCTTCCAGTTTTAAAGGAGAATTCTGATTTTTTAAATAGCATTTCAAAATAAGGAGGGCAATACCTCCAGGAACAGCCCAAGCATTTATAAAAAGAAAATTTTCCATCCATTTGGCTAACTATTAAAAACTAGCCAATTAGTACCCTGCACGTCAGAAAATCCCGAAGTCCTGTACCACAGAGATGCCATGGAATACTCTGTATTGGCATAGAGTATGAAGAGTCTCATTTATTTAGAATAAAATAATGGCTGTGTCATTCTTGTAAATTAAGATAACAAATAGAAACTATCTTGAAAAATATGACCAAATTTTACTCCTATTCCAAGTGCAAGCTGGGCATTTTACCTTCTCTAATGTGTACCAAGACACACATTTCCATAAAAATCCTACCATAAGCAAGCCCTCTTTTCCATTGTTTTTTACTCTGAAGAGTTAGAGGAAAAAAAACCTAAGCCGTCACATGATTTCAAAACATGTTAAAGTTTCAAAAAGCAAAGCATGTCAGTCTAGGCAAAACTCAGCAGAAGCCCAGGAATGAGGAGAGGTGTTGTTAAGAAAATTCCTAGAACAAACTGAACAGATTAACAGTATCTGTTACTTTAAGCACAGCACTACAACAGCTCACCTTTTTAATAGTAAATCAGTAAATTCTCACCCACTGAGAAGTACAATAGAACTCCCTAGGATTCTGCACTTAGCTCAAGACTTTTCTGAGTATTGCTTTATTGCTTCATGATTAGAACAGTGTACAACTTTTGACTCATTAGGAGATCAGAAAGAGTGTTATATCTACTATTTTTTTTTATTTTTGTTGTATTCTTCAGTCTTGTTTAATTACAGCAGTGGCAGGCTGAACTACATATTATTGGAGTTCAAAAATGTAGCACAACTTTCTGCTGGATTTCATGGGAGTTTTCCACTGGGGTAAAAAAATCAAGATCCTAATACTGATGCTGTGATTGTTGCTTTTGAGTTTGCAGTAAAACGAATTAGGATAATCATACTAACAAATAAACCCTGGAGTCCTCCTGAAAAAAAAAATTAAGAAAAATAATCAGCTAAATATCTATATATGTATATACAAATATATGTATGGAAGGAAAAGCCAGCTCATTAAAATCAAGTGTAAGAATTCTGATTTAACATAGGGTGACATCTGCATATTACAGAGCTTTTTTGGCTTAATTTGGCCCTTTATTCAGATAAAAAAAATACCCATGATACACTCTTATCTATCAATGTTGTTAAATTCTATGAAGTACAATAAATAGCAGTATGGGTAAGCAACTTGTGCTATAAGTAAAAAAAAAAACAACGCTACAACTAAACAAAAAGAGACTGATGTAACATTAATTTCTTTTTTACTGTCTTCCATAGCTTGCTTTTTTTCTATACTGTAAATTTCTGTAGGACAGTTGAAGGATACCCATTCACTTTTAGCATAATTATTTGTAAAATTCTGGTGGTCCCATTTGTTTAACATGCACGATATTCTAGAAAGTTGATTTTGAAGCTGTTAGAAAGATGCTATGGATCAAACTTAGATTAATGTAAAAGTAATGTGTGGAATACAGGTGTGTTATTTGAGAACTTCCAAACAGATGCTTATGATAACATATCTTAAATATTCATGCTACTTTGCATGGAAATTACATTTGCAGTATACCATCGTAGGAGCAATCTCATACAACTGTTTTGCAAGAAAGTGGATTAAAAATTCAAACCCCATGGGTTCCCTGACTCCAGTTCAGTAAGGACATGCCGTTGCTTTTTGTAGGCCTGTTCACACTTACATTTCGGTGTTCTGTGAAACCAATCATGCTTACCTTTAGATGCTTTTCTAAGTACATGGCCAAGTAAGAAACACAAAGAACAAATAATGCACCTTTAACTGAGAATGATCTCACTTTGCTATTTTGGGGATTAAGTTTCATCAACTTTTATGGACAAGAGGAATCACAGTATGAAAATGTGTTGTTGTAAAGTCCTTTTTTGACTAAGTAAATTCAGATCAGTGATCTGTTATCTTGGCTTAAATACAAGCCACGCTTTCTCATATAGTAATGACAGAAAAAATCTGAGAGACTTATGTTGCAATTTAAGAATGAGTTACAATATCTTTGTTTTGTCAGGAAGGATTATTTTACATGCCTACTTTGACATTACATTCCCCTCAAGTAATATAACAACTTAACATAATATAACTATATAGCTGGTCACTTAAATCACTGTAATATGGGCAACTCAGTGAGGTTTTGCATTGCATAAGAATGGGAGATTTCTTTCATCATTTCTTTTTTTTATTATTCTTTGTATTTGATTGTTATAATGACACTGTCATTTGTGTTGTCAGTGAGATTCCTGATGCGGTCCTGTATTAGGTCTACATCTTCATTTTATAATGTTAACAGTAACAACAGAAACCAATATGCTGCTTAAGGGGGAAGAAGAAACTATATCCATTCTTACATGAGAAAAAATCGTAACAGGAATAGTAACATTAACTTTTTACCATTTTATCATGACCAAATTAAGACTTTGGATAAAACACAAAGTACAGAGAAATGTGAGCTATTTTTAATTTGCAGAAACCATCAACATCTTTCAAGATACTTTATTGTATAAAAAGACTGGTTGATCCCTTTGAAAATCACGTGTTTTACTTGCAATATAAAACCCATAGTGATTTGCATCTAAACAAATATTCATGTCTTGGTTAAGTTAGGCTACTATACCTGAATAAAAGTAATCAAAGCTTCTCCACAACTGTGAATGAACATTTCTTACTTTTCTGCTGCATATCAAGAGAAAATTTGATAGGCAAAGGCTCTAAAAGTAAGACTTTATCTGGCTGCCTTTGTGAAATCACTGAGCATGAAGAAATGCATATACTAAGAATAAATCTAATTCTGCTATCTCACATGACTGTAACAACGCCAGTTTGCATTTATGTGATACCTTTTATCTAAAAAAAAACAATATAGGTGAAACCATTGTTGGTTTTTTTTCACAGCTGGTGAAAGCTATTTTTTTCCCTCTCAAGAAGCCATACCAAATACATGATACTAATGTGATCCTACAATGCACTCTCAACATTAAACACACATTTAGCATTTATTTGGTCATGTTTTTGTTCCTGGCATAAGCTTAGATTATGTTTTTGAGGCTGTCCACTTTCTTGGCAGCACTAGCAGGGCACAGAGTAGGTGGGGAGACAATAGAGTGTGGTTTTGACACCTTCTGTCTATTCATAATTATGATATCTTAATTATAGTCCCATAAAACAGATATACATGTAGTCTACTTTTCCAAAATCCTAGTGGAAATCTGATGGATCATTACAATTGTAATCTCTGCTTTAACAGCAATCGAAATTTTTACCAACTTTCTATTCAGTATTTGCATCTTACAGCACTGTTCCAAGTAAGCATGATGTAGAATCTACTTTATCCTTGATCAAATATTTAAAAGGTTCTGAAAAATGCATTAGTGGTGTTCGTTAAATCAAAAAGGTAAGTCAATAGTCATCATAAGCTACTGACATCAGAGAAGACAGCTTCTATGCTCTTGGTTTGAGACATCCCATCAATAATATTGAATGTTTCTTTATTCATTAATTTCTGACTCCCAGTCTTCAAGATACACTCAGTTGTACTATCTTCCTTGAGGTACACTGCTGTGGTGTTATTGTTTTGATATCCAAGATGTGAAAGAAATCTCTAGGGGGTAGTTCCAACTTCCCATAAGGAGTTACTGCCGTTGCATGGTGATGATAAAATTGTATTTGGAAGTAGTTACTATGCATACAAACCAGACAGTTTCAGAGTATTCCCACCTCAGCTCAAATATTTTCACCTAACAATGCATGCACAGTGAAAGTGCCTTCTGCAAGCAATATGCCGTTTTGCAGCAATTCTGTTATCGATGACATGCTGTCCCGGACCTCTCATGAAGTGCAGTTTTAGGAAAATCTCCCAATTTGAAAAATGATGTGTCAGTATCTTCCGTACTCTGAATTTAAGGTCATTGGCTTTGAAAGGTCGAAGTCATAGCAAATATTCACTGCAATTTAGAATCTAGAAATTTATTTGGTCTAATCAGAGCAACCAAAGTATGAGGCACAGTGGCAGAAAGCTTCTGGAGCTATTTCATAGATCATAGCTGTTAGTCATATAGGAATTTCTAAATGGTAAGCAAACACGGTATCTTGCCAGACTGATCATTTAGACCATTCATGCATGGAATTACTATTAAAGTCAAAGGTAATCTTCCTGAATTGATTTACTAACGACTTTTGGGGTTGAGTAATTTTTAGTTATGAATCAATCGATAATTTCCTGAATAGAATACCTGACGAAGAAGTATCTTGAAAGTCTTGTGTTTGTGAGTTTTCCCACAAAGAACTCCATGAAAATTAAGCAGCTTTAAGAATATTTGGAACAGAAAAGAAGTCAGTCTGACATTCTTTTCAGTTGTAACTTGAGGAACACTTACCCAAAACTCACTACTCAGGTTGTTCCAGTTATTTTAGTGTACACTGTTCAATACAATTTATCACATATCTGTGCAATGAAATACGTTCCACAGGCAAACTCAAGTAGGTTATAACTTACATTGCTTACTCAGTAAACGTCCAAGCCCTGAGTGAATTCTGCTGTCATCCTGGGGACTGGGCAGTGAGGGCTCAAAGCCAGCTGTAATAGCGCAGCTATCTGGCATTGATGTTGTTTGATAAAGGGATGTTTGAGAAGCCCTGGCAGGGGATTGCCCCCTCTGATCCAGGAGTTGCAGTTATCCTGAGCCTCTCCACTGTGGTCCCTGCCTGAGCCACATTGCACCCATGCCTCTGCTTGCCATGTACCTTGCTGATGTGGAGACCCCTGGCTTGATTTCAGACCTCCATCGTCACTGTGAATTTGCCAGGCAATCCCTGGCCAGTCAGCTGGCCCTGGTTCCTGCTCTCCTCCCCTGTTGTCTGGGTGCTTTGGTGCTGTGCCCTTGTCAGTGAGGCCACTGCCCTGCCTGCCATGCTGTCACCCTTGGTTCCCAGTTTGCCTTCCTTATGGAGCAGAAAGCTGTTGGTGCTCCCTGACTCTTCACTCCTGTATTGTAGTCTAATAATTTAAGATTCTGAACAGAGGACAGTCATGCAATTGCATATTGTATACAAATGCACAGTAGCAAAACACTTCATTTTGTCTCTAAAGAAGTATTCTTTGTCTTTTCCCAGATTACAGAAACCTAAAATACATGGCATGGAATATTAAGCCTTTACTTTAAGTATGGCATGTATGAATACACAGGAAATATATAGATAATGAGATAGAGATTAATAATTAATAAAGCTTCAGTATGTAAATAGTGATCTCACAGATGGAGGAAAATTAAGCACATAAGCATAGATTTTCAATGTCCACTGCAGAGGTAGGAATAAACTCCGGATTTCTCGAGTGTCAGTCTACAGCTGTGCTCACTAAGCACGGAACCCCCCTTCCTGCCCATGATTTGCTTATTGTTCAGTTATATAGGCAGAATAATACCTTTCCAGGGTAGGCAGGAATAGTTGAAATACTGAAGAATAAAAGATAAGCAAAGAGAAGCGATGAATTTTAGCTAACATGACTCCACTGCTGAAGTACAGCCAGCTGGAGGTAAGAAAAACCATGCTGAAGACAGGGATGAGACAGTGATTGATAGCCTTGTTTGAGAGATGGATGAGATCAGTCTGACAGTTTCTGGCACAAATTGTATTTCCTGCTGTTCAGGCAACTTAATTTCATTTATGTTCATTTATGCCAGCTGGGTGTATCTTATTCTTCTCTTCCCCCTTCCATGTGCTGTAGTTTCACTTTTTTTTCCTAAATGGAAGCTCTACCTTTAGTAAAAAAATGTAATTAAAAGACAGTTATTCACTTAATCCATCTAGCTGACATTTCTTTAGTTTTCCCTTTTGTGTGCTCAGTGAAAAAAGAAAGCTTTATGTGCTCTTTATTACAATTCTACCTGGAGATATTCAATTCAGACCACAGGCCAGTGTCAGTTTATTGACACTGACCTGTGAAATATTTCCTGTTCTGTTATCTGTCTGTTGTTCTCTAGCTTTCAAGGTCTGTGTTCCCTGTGACTGAAGTTATACATCAGCTAACAGTGGGAGTGTTGCCCCCTCTGTGCTGTACAGTAATGCATCAAGTATGCCATCATTAAGATAAATTATGTCGGTTTGTGAACATCTGAGTCTGTATTTTTCAGTACAAAAAAGCAGCTGTGCTTGAATTAGGATTTAGGATGTCACTTAAATGTCAGAAATAAACTGATTATTTAGCACAATTTTGGCAAGGGATTTAAGAGGATTCAAGCTTGTGGTTTTTGTAACATGGTATTTCTGTTGTAATAATGAAGCAGAGAAAATTACAGGAAAAGAAATAAGAAACATATCAAAGATAGGCAATGATTTATTTATCTATTTATTTTCATTCAGGTTTGAATTATAAAGTTAGAAGGTTCTGGTCAATCTGCAAGCTTTTAGCAAACCTGCTAAGTCTTGCCAAACGTCACTGCTCCTAAATCTGAGAGGCAGAATGTAAATGCTGAAAGTATTTTACAGTGGCAATGGCCAAAAAAAAAAATAAGGAAGAAAATTCAACCTCTCGCATATTTTTTAAGCATAAAGAGTTTTACATACAATATCTAACACTCTGAATATGTGGATGTGTGTGCATTATTTATGTAAACATAAGTTTATGTGAGTATTCTAATGACTGCAATTCAGATTGACAAATACATACCATACAAAATATTGTACAATATTAGGATTAGCACTGGCATATGAGGAATCAAGAATTCTGTTCACTGGAAGTTTGAAAGAGCAGATTAAATGTTTCTCGGAGGGGAAATAGATGAAGGACTAGAAAGCACCCTACAGGATACATTTCTATGATATACCAAGTATATGAAATATGAACAACTGATTTTGAAAGTACATGAAAGAAATTTACACAACCAAAGTCAGATCTTCACTTCTTTGTGAGGGGCCATCATTATAGCATCAGTAGCAACAAAAATGGTCAGGAGATGTCTAGTCACTCACACTTGACCCTGTCGATTGGATATTTAGGCAAAGGAGGAACGGGAAGCAGGGAATCAGAGGAGTGAATGCTTCTATTCCTTTTACTTCTCTTCACTCTTTATGCCAGCATGGCTTACTCAGCCATTAATATCTCAAAGGAAGCAGTAGGGGAGAAATGGGATCAAGTGAACAGAAGCTCTGATCCGCAAGTGACTACATTTGCATGTGTCTGCATTCCTATTGTAGCTGCTATGAGCTTTCATCACCTTCACCTGCAGTTAGAGCAGGCTCTAGAAACAAGGCAAGTTTCTGCTAAAGGTTTGATACAAATATAAAATGAGAGTGACTTCAAAGTTAAAAATTCTCATTGTAGAACATTATGGGGTTATTGGAAACACACATTAAGGAGGTAATACAAAAATTCCTGCTCCTTTCTCTGAGAACAATAAATAACATGATTCAATAGGCTAGACCTTTATTATGTTATGAATCTGTGAGATCTGTCAGTTTTCCAGCACACACAAAACTCAGTGTGTGATGTTCATATTATGAAAATCTGTCAGAAAAACTCAGCTGCAAACTTACAGTACCAGCTCTGATGGTCGTCTCTAGATACTCTAAATACATTGTTTCCCACCTCAATCCCCAATTTCCAAGATTTCCTTTAAATTTCCTAAAATGCCATGTGCTGCTTTTTAGATGAGTTCTTTCCCCTATCCTTGCTAGCTATAATTTTGAACTGCCGGAATAAATTGAGATTTTTGTCTGAGGGGAAGCATTTAGTAAGGATTTCACTGAGCGTGTATTTTAGTATCACTAGAGTAAAAGCAATGTGTATGGACTTAGTATTCTAAGACTTGTTTTATCCTGTCAGGTACATAATAGCAATCATTAACATTTAAAAAACTTTGCTTATCTATTTGAGAGCTGAAATTAGTTAGCTGAGAGACTAAGAACTGGTGCCTGTTGGACTTGTTAGAAAAGATACCACTCCTATTTGTGTGAGGTGGCTCAATTCATTGTTACAAATTAAGTTACTTGAGAGGTGAAGTTGGGATTTTGTTTTTCAGAAATTACTGTGAAAATTAAAATATTTCTCTGCTGCTCAAAAAAGAGTAGTGGAGAAAGGAAGGAACATCAGGCTAGTTTGAAAAACATATTTTAAAGTTCCAAAAAGTGAGCTCAAGACATCACGAAACACATTGTACTGTGAACGTGAAAATTTAGCAACATTAATTTTTTAAATGTTTATGTGGCTTTTTGCATATTAGTTTTACGATGACAGACATATATGTACTTACTAGAAATTGTTGGATTTTTCTCCTAGCCTTATTTCTGAGAATGAAAACATTCCTTGATGAAAGTGAACAATTCACTGAGAGATGATGTATTTGAAGTCTGACATGCTGAAGTATAATAAAGCTGTACCTTGTTATGGTGCCTTGCTTTGCTCTCCAGTTTAGTCTTGGCAAATTACTGACCAGAAACAAAAATATCTACAGATACCTAGAAGAAATAAAAATAAAAATTAAAAAAAAAAAAAAAGTGAGCATTAAGTTATATTGTGGAATATATTCTGATGGAACGAGTAAAGATCAGAAAGTAAAAGGAATGTAAGATAAAATGCAACATGGGTGTTCTACATTTGAAACCTTTTATATTACTCTGATTACACTAAGAGCAAGTTTTGAAAGGACAATAAAGCAGGTCTAGTATATTTCAATAAAGTACCTGTTACAACAGGTATTTCATACATAAATTATTTAAGGTGGAAAAAGTAGTGTTTAATATTTGTAAATAATATTTTGGTAAAACAAATATATAGAAAGAAAAATATTCCCTGAAGGCCATTATTGGTAAATTTTTTTTGTGGATCATTATAGAGGCTGACTTAATAATTTCATTAATAACTTTATTGCAAAATGTAGTATCGCTGTAATTGAAGGTATTGATGGATGCAAGTACAATGAAGTGTTACACAGGAAGATCAGAAACTTGAACAAGGGAAGTTTTTCTTTTTGGGGGGGCAAATGAGAAGAAAAAGCTGACACGTAATAAATACATGGAAAAATATATTTTATATATGTATTTGTAATATAATCATATATATATATAGGGTTGGGGTTTTTTCACTCCTAGTAAGCCTACAAAAATAAAAAGAAATAAATAAAAGGAAATAAAATAAAGTCCTATGCTGATGAGATTCTTCTGGTTTGAACCACTGTTTTGAACTGCCATCAATTAGATGGATTTTTACAGAATTATACTGGGCCCAAAGTTTTGGTGCCTTTGTTCACAATTTCCAGTTTTACTAGAATAAAACTAAGCACCAGCTCACACAGGGAAATATGGTGATATGAATTTTCATTTTCTATGCTATTAGTCATAGGACAGAGCTGGTACTGGGAGTAATTACCAGCACCAATGATTGTTCCTTCACTAAATGAGGAAATAAAGAATTTCTGATGGCCCAATCTAGTTTGCACAGCTTAAAATCTGGGGTAGAAAATGGGACAGATTGTGAGCTGCTTCATCTACTACATTTCAGCTAAGAATTTGGACTGCATGATTTGCTATACCGGCCTCATATTAAGGCCTTCAAAAATGACTAGGTTCTTTGAATTTATCATTTTTACAAATGCAAAGATGTTCATTTGCATTAATTCTTTGTAGGTCCAGGATTTAACGTAACGATTATAAGAAGCCAATAGAAGGGTGATATACTTTTAAGTCCACTTTCATATGATGTATGAATATATTGAATGATATATTTCTGGCATTTAAATGAAAGTTTTCTGCTGACATGTAGTAAGAAAACCAACATGGCATGCATATAAGTGGACTTGTCAAAAGTCTCCTCTCCTACATCAAGAAATTCTGAGGTACAGCATCAGGAAGATCTTTTGATGATGTATCAAAATGATAATTTTTGGGAATATGTTCCACGTTTAGCATGGAAGAGAAACATGTTTCTGGCAAAACTGCATTTCTGTTATGACCACTGTGCCACAAACCATTTTAATTTTCTTTTCCAAAGTAATGAACATACATTCATTAACTATCACTGGCCAAGAACAATTTTGCACCTGCTTTCATGCAAGATACTGTCCACTAAGACAAATATGTAAAAGCAGAACTAAGGAAATTCTTTTCCCTGGATATAAAAAAACCCCACCATTTAACAGAGTGACAGAACAAAAGGCTAAATGACTTGTTCCACGTTCCACCAGCTGCCACATTAAGAGAAATGAACTGGCGATTCTATGAAATATTGTCAAAAAGTAAAATTTAATTGTGTATTAAAAACTCAAGCAAATATTATTAAGTCTGGCACATTTAACAGTCTCAAAGAACTGTGAGTACTACTTTTACAAGCAAAGGAAAATTGGATAAAAGAATTGCAAAAACCAGATTTTTTTTTCTCATCTGATAACTTGCTTTCGATGCAATTAAAGGGCCTTATGTATTTATTAAAGTTTTTAAAATGGAAATGGTACAAGGGAGGGAAGATGCTGGCTATTTTAAAGCAAAACGAGAGAAAAAAAACTAAGTTTGCAGTAAGGTTATAAGCCTGCAAGATGGGGAAGACAGCTGAATACTAAACTGGCAGAGAAAGAGGAGAAAAACAAAAACTTAAGATTGTCAGAAAGATTTAGGTGTCTTGTCCAAAAAGAGGCTGGAGACATTACTACTACAGCACTGTGCAAGCTCTGTGACTTGTCACCACTAATTAAAGGGAGCTTGGAGATGTTGACAAATTTTTCCCCTCCATCCATTTCTTTATAATCTGCTAGGGGGGAAAAATCACACAATATGACTAAAAACTTAAACTTAGATGAGTTTACATGATGCTCCAAATGCATGTAAACTGTCCAAATGCACTGATCTCTGCATAGACAGAAAGCAGAAAGCTTAATACCATTTACCTCCCGCATGTATATTGTGATTCTGTACAGTTAGTAAGAGCAAGTCTAGGGCTAAATGATGGGAAGGCCATATTATGCACTAAATAATTGTGTTACTACAAAGTTCTATAGACATTTACGAAGGACTTGAGGTAGCACAGGCTATTACAGTGGCATTGCATTCCATCTGTGGGTAAATAAAACAAACACAAAATGTTTTAAATTCCACAGTTTGAACACTTTCCTTTTACAGTCTGCAGAAAATTTACAAGAAATGGTAAAGAAAAACACTATGTGTCAAATGTGGCTAGATGGTAACTGAACTGTTGTTCTGGTCTTTTTTTACTTCTCTTGTGTCGTCCGTATTTACCATATGCAACAATACTTGCTCAGTCCTAGAAATTTCCAAGCAGCTTTCTTTGAATGAGGAAATAACTTTAAGGAAAGAATTTCTGGGTTTCACATTAAATTCAGCCATGGTATATATGAGGATTGGCAGCTATATCCATACAAGTAAATTAAATGTGCCTGAGACCATTCCTTAGCACTGAGGACAGTTGGCACAAGACACTATGTGCACATGCCATTAGCTATCCCAGAATGAAAAATAGATGGCTAGATGCAAAGTGTCTGGCAAGAACAGTCACTCAGCCATGCTGACTCCAGACTGGTGCCAGTTTGTGAAAGTGCTAGCTAGTCGGGCTGCAGCATTTCCAGCCACAGGTGTAGCAGCTTCCCAACGCACAGAGCCAATTTCCAGCCTGGGATTTGTTTTATTTCCTGGTGCAAGCAGGTGCAGAGTTCCTCTCCCCACTTGCACCCGGTCTTCCAACTGTCATTATGGGAGACAGTGTAAACACTTTTTCTTACTTTGTATGTAATGCAGTGACTCGCACAGAGGTGTTGCTGATGATGGCATTCCATTGAATAGAAATCTGCCTCTCACCAAGTAAAAATTGCAACAGAATCTAGGCGGTTTTTTGTCAAGTGAGCTCGGTTAGTGTAAGGCCTCCTAAAACTCGCAGTGCTAATCCTAAAATTATTAAATCCTTCTGTAGAACCTGATCTTTCATAGCACTTAAACTTTGTGCTTTTTCAGAGGACATAAAACTCCAGAAAAGAGTACTCATTTTAAACAAGTGCCTCTTTGGGTGATGGCCTGGAAGGCATATGCATAGAAGGGCAGAGTGTGGCTTGCAGGAGGGTTCTTAACTTAGACTTTCATTTGCAGAAGGAAATTACAATTTTAGCAAACCTTTAACATGTGTTATTCTACTGAGTTATAAATGAAATAGTATAATAAAGGGCTGCTTCTGTTAGAAAGTAACTGAATAACTTAGATGCTTTTTTAAGTTCTGAGCCTTCATGTAGCATAAACTGTTTAATTATAATAACATTTTTTACCCCCTTTGAAGTCATTGGTAAAACATTCTTGCAAGATTTGAAAGAGAAAAATAAAAGGTTTGAATTTTTCAGCAGAGAAGGCTCTTATTAATTTTCTCTCGGTACAATAATTGTAAAAATACAATTCTGTTTCATCTTTAATATAAGGTAGAGAAGTGGAAAGTGAATTTTATGCCTTAGAAAAGAGATTACCAATAATGAAATTACTCTCTTCTTGCAAGTATCAATTTGCTGTTTAGTAATGCTAACACATTGTTTCAGACTTCTATGATGTACCATACTAGAGGGGAGCAGGTATGATTGCCATTTGAATTTCTGCCACAACTCATCATATTATAGTACATGAAATGCAGGTGAAAAGCTTTATGTAGGCAGGTGACATGACACTAATAACACAGCATTTACCCAAACCTATTTGCTTTGAAAAATTCATTAATTCATACATGATACCTATAATAATCTCTGGTTTGGTCTGTGAAGAATCCCTTTACCTCTTGCCTTCTGCCGAAATCTTACCAAATGCTACTGTGCTTCTCCTGCTAGATGTAGAAGGGTTTTTAAGGGATGAAGATGCCACGAGAAGACACCATACTCTCCTTCTCTAAGCCCTCTATTTTTAAGGGGAGCAAAGAGGTTGTGGAGGATCTTCTGAGGTAAAATTAAGGGACAGCTCAAGGTCTCCAGTACATACCCTAGAGGACTTCATATATCATAGGTTCTCCTCTACGGTCTGTCAGTTGCCATTCTCAATTTTGACTCTATGGACAAGGAGAGCTCAGTGGAATGTGGAAATGTGTCAGTGGAACCAGCTCTGCTCCTTTAAATTCTCTTCACATTCCTATATCACACTTGAAAGAAGCTATATATTAATAGAGTCTCAGAGATACTCATCAGCACTTCTTCTCTAAGGCAGAAGCATCAGCGAGGAGATTCATATTCTCCAGAGCCCAGGATGATCCCATGAGGCTAGAAAAGACATGATCTGAATGGAGAAAAAGAAACATCATGTGTAAGAAATATTTAGAAACTTTCTGAATAGAAAAATGATCCTTCATATTCGGTCATAACAAGAAAAACACCACTTTTATTATTGTTCTTTTCAAAGTAGTCTTTACAGATGCCTTCAAAACTGTTTTCTTCACAGTTATTTTAGCATTCACATATTATTCTCATTTTTTCTTGTTAGTTATCAGCCACATCAGATTCTTTTTGTTTCATGGCTCTTTCATTACCTTTCCGAGCCCAAACCATCAGCAAAAAAAATTCATTAGAGTCTTTTGCTAGACTTCAGTTAAGTCTTCAGTGCCACAAGCTACCCAGGTTTTTGCAACACTTTAAATGTTGAACCTAAACAAGCAGAAGTTCCCCTGAAACATTTCATAACAATAATCTGCTGTTTATAATGGAAAATGAGTCTCTGCATGTCCTCTGCAATGCTTTTCAGTCCTTCTCAAATAATTATTTTAGAAGAAATTTAGCTACTTGATGAAATGACATTTTGGTATCTTATACATTATAACTGTGCAAGGAGAGCATAAAAATGGTTTTAGAAATCATATCAACATTGTAACTATATGTGGATGTAAAAGAAAGGTCAATTTTTTTATTTTTTATCTAAGCACATTCCTTTTTTAAATGAAAATTGCAAAAGTTGTAACCTTTAGATTAGAAGTATCCACACTAAGTTCTTAAAAAGGGAAGGGGTGTACAGATACGATCTTCTTTACAAAATTGAGGATAGTAAAATACTTTATTATGCCATACTAAGCTGTTGTTCTAGCTTACAACAAAACTTCAGAACACAGAACCTGCAAGAGTGGCATGGTACGTTATTTACTGACTTTAACAGCAAAGGCAGATAGGCCAACTTCATCCCAATTCACATTTTATGCTGCTTTGCCAGTAAATATGGCTTCATGCTTTGGATGAAATGCGCTACCAAGTCCCATAGAGGCTCAGAGATCTTTTCTACAGAAATACATATTTTTTTCTTTTTTTTTTTCTTCTTAAGTTCTACTGGAGAACAAAAGCAGATCAGTACTTACCCCTTGAGATGTCACTATTTTATTTACAATTCTAGTTTAATCCAGAACTAGGTTGTGTTTTCTCTTCCTATTAGCACAATGCCTTTTTGTTTTGTTTGTATATGTTTAGAGTCACAGTAATGCACTGACTGCAGTTGCATACACTGCAGTCAGTGAAATATACTGGGGTATGTGTTTCTGAGTCAGAGAGCTACTACGTCTGAAATGTTCCAACTTCTACAAGCTGTCTAGTTCTTTAGTAGCACATATTTTAAATATTTTGAGCTAATGTACTAAGTAGTTATGAAAAAAATCCCTTGGCATCTTCTCTAAATAATGTAGCTGTTGTGTGAGAAAATGGGGCAGTTCTGGTAGGGGAAGTAGAGACAATCTGCACAATTAAATCTAACACCCTGAAACATGAAACTGTTTAGATGAACAGAAGAGAAGCCAACGTGTAACAGACAGACATAAAGGTGTACAATTTGGTCTAGGTTTAAAAATGCCAATTATGTCAAAATAATCCTGTGCCAGTAAACCAGCTCCTAGCTTTAACAATACCCATGTAGTGGAAACAGATTTCAGAAAGCATAGCCTTATCAGTAAATGTAGATAGATGGCCTCTCTATTTACCATCATTTCTTCCACTGATTCCCCAAACAGCCCAAGGAAACTGCATTTACCAAGATCTCCTCAGATAGCTTTTGCAAGTAGAGCACTACCCATCAGTATCAGAATCACAGTCCTCTCTTTCATATCATATTTTGAGCACATCCTGTAATCTGACCTCTCACAGACACCAGCCAAGTGGAAACGACAGTGAGTGACAGTAACAGACCAAATAAGATGGCTGCCAGGAGTGCAGAGAGACCCAGGGACTTCAATCAACTGAACCACAAATCCATTAAGTGATTTAATTTTGTGTATCCAACTGTGGGGCAATGTTTACAGCAGGTGAGAAAAACATATGCACAAAAAAAAAAAAAAAAAAGAAATAAAAAAAAAGCATGTATAGGAACAAGCAGTTTGAGAAGTACTCTAAGGAGAAATTAATCTTAACATGCTTGATTATTCCCTTTTTTGGAAGGTGCTACAAACTTTACATGCACATGGAATAAACTGTTCCATGATATGACCTTACATTTAAAAAAAATTATTAATAAATTAAATTGGTTTTGACTGGTAATGCAGAAAAGTAAAAAGCCACCACGTTCCATGAAGACAGGCTAGCCAACCTGATTTTTTTTTTGAAGTTGTTTTCCTTCTGGCTGGCACGGCAGTAGCTGAAATGCAGAAAGCATGTATTTTAGCTAGAATTAAAGGTACAGTTTCATTCACATACATTTACAGCCTTGCATCTCAAATGACACCTCAAAAGTGGTGTAAAAAGAAATATGGCACAATACCATACATATGCTTTTAGATATTGTAAAACTATTTTTGATTTCATCTTCTGTATCAAAGGCTAGTTTGCTCATTTTGTATTAGTTATTTCAAATGCTGTTAAATCTAGTTAACAGCCCCTAAATGCCAGGATACGCCTACACTGTGCTTTTTGAGCACCTCATAATGAGATGAGGTGAAGATCTATTGCCCCCTACTTTGCTGCACCAATAGCATGGTTTTGATATATGGTGAACTTGGGCAATAACTCATGACATAATAAGCTGATAAATATAAATCATGAATAAGCACTATTCATTTAATCACATAAACTGTTTGTAGCTGGAAAAAAATGTTTATAGAACATGAACAGGAATTACAAAAGTTGCTTCACTGTTGGTGGTGGTGTTTTGCTGGGTTTGTTTTTTTCTGGTTTTTTTTTAACTGTATTGGATCTGCTTAGGAAGCAATATATTTTTGTTTAATTAATAACAGCCAGATGTGCCTTGTTGAAAAGTCAGCATGTTACTCTTTTATAATTCTTCTGGTTATAAGAAAACCCAGATCAAACAGAACTGTAGGGTAGCTGCAATGTAGCTGACAGGACTGTACAGAGCACTCCAGACAACAGTGTGTTTTAAGGCCACTCATCAGATGAAGTTTGAATAAAGCCTCTGCAAAGCTACTAACTGTGTGATCACACTATGCAATATGTGCTTTTTCTAACAAGCAGCCCCTTCCTCCCAGTGCCAACTCATAACTATGTTAGATCACTGAATTTGCTCTTCTGAATAATAAAGGTAGAGAATTTTGTCCAAGAATCTTTGCCTTTAGCCAAGAAACTTGCAGCGAATGGAGCTCTTTCTAGTAGTTTTTTCTTTTAAACTTGTCTCATTCTTGAAAGAGTATTATTTTTTAGCAAGCAGCTTGAAAAACCCAACCCCTATAGGAAAACTACCATTTTCTTTTAAATTGATCAGATTCCAAACTCTCAGCAAACAGGCTCTCAGTCAGCCTTTGTTGCCTTTCGAAAGAAATTGCATGTCACTGTGATAAGTCAAATGGCATTCTGTGCTGCATTTTCATAATATGCCACTAAGTCAAAACATATATTTCTAATAGATGTATCTCTAGTGCTTTGAATGCAGGCCAAAACCACCCTTCTGGGTAGACTGAACTGGATTTTAGAACGCTCTGCATGAATATTATTCTACCTTTACTCATAGGTTGGAGAATATGGAACTCTGTCTGGGGACAGGTCATCAGTTAAAAGAGAGTCTGTGGGTCAGGGTTAAAGGGAGAACAGTTATGGGGGACATTACTGTGGGGATCTGTTACAGACTGCCTGATCAAGAGGAATCTGTGGATGAAGCACTCTACAGACAGATAGGAACAGCCTCACACTCACAGGGCCTTGTTCTCATGGGGAACTTCAACCACCCTGACATCTGTTGGAGGGACGGTACGGCCCGGCACAAGTAATCCAGGAGATTCCTTGATTGTGTGGAAACAACTTCCTTCTGCAAGTAATAGAGGAGCTGACAAGGAGAGGTGCCATGCTTGACCTCGTGCTCACCAACACGGAAGGGCCTGTTGGAAATGTGACGCTCCAGGGCAGCCTTGGTTGCAGCGATCACAAGATGGTCGAATTCGAGATCCTCAGGACAGTGAGAAGAGCGTGCAGCAAGATCACTGTCCTGGACTTCAAGAGAGCAGACTTTGGCCTCTTCAGGAACCTGCTTAGTAAGGTTCCATGGGATATAGCCCCAGAGGGCAGGGGGGCCCAAGACTGTTGGTTGATATTCAAGGATCACCTGCTACAAGCTCAAGAGTGTTGCAGCCCAACTAGAAGGAAGTGCAGCAGGAGGGCCAGGAGACCTCCTTGGATGGATAAGGAGCTGCTGAGGAAACTTGAGAGGGAAAAAAAAAGGCTTATAAAAGCTGGAAACAAGGGCAGGCAGCCTGGGAAGAATACAGGGATGTTGTCCGGGAAGCTAGGGACCAGGTTAGGAAAGCTAAGGCCCAGTTAGAATTAAACTTGGCTAGGGATGTAAAAGATAACAGGAAGGGATTCTATAATTACATTGCAAATAAAAGACAGACTAGGGACCACGTGGGCCCTCTCCGAAAGCTATCAGGAGAACTGGCTACCCTGGATTTGGAGAAGGCTGAGGTTCTTAATGACTTCTTTGTCTCAGTCTTCACTGGCAAAGGCTCTGACCACACCAACTAAGTCTTCAAAGGCAGACGCAGGGACTGTGAGAATGAAGACCTTAGGCCCACTGTAGGAGAGGATCTGGTTCGAGACCATCTTAAGAACCTGAACGTACACAAGCCCATGGGAACTGATGAAATCCATCCGTGGGTCCTGAAGGAGCTGGCAAATGAAGTTGCTAAGCCACTGTCCATCATATTTGAAAGATCATGGCAGTCAGGTGAAGTTCCCAATGACTGGAAAAAGGGAAATATAACCCCCACTTTCAAGAAGGGGAAAATGGATGACCCGGGGAATTACAGACCAGTCAGTATCACCTCTGTGCCTGGCAGTCTTGGAGCAGATTCTCCTGGGAGGCATGCTAAGGCACATGAAAAACAAGGAGGTGGTTGGTGACAGTCAGCATGGCTTCACTAAGGGGAAATCCTGCCTGACCAATTTGGTGGCCTTCTATGATGGGGCTATGAAACTGATGAACAGGGGCAGAGAAGTTGACGTCATCTACCTGGACCTGTGCAAAGCGTTTGACACTGTCCCTCATGACATCCTTGTCTCTAAGCTGGAGAGACATCAACTTGACAGATGGACCACTTGGTGGAAAAAGAACTGGCTGGATGGCTGCACACAAAGAGTTGTGGTCAGTGGCTCAATATCCAGCTGGAGACCAGTAGAGTGGTGTCCCTCAGGGATCGGTGTTGGGACCAGTCTTGTTCAACATCTTTGTCAGTGACATGGACAGTGGGATTGAGTGCACCCTCAGCAAGTTTGCCGATGACACCAAGCTGTGTGGTTCAGTTGATACGCTGGAGGGAAGGGATGCCATCCAGAGGGACCTCGACAGGCTTGTGAGGTGGGCTGATGCCAACCTGATGAAGTTTAACCATGCCAAGTGCAAGGTCCTACAGCTGGGTCAGAGCAATCCCAGGCACAGCTGCAGGTTGGGCAGAGAAGAGATTCAGAGCAGCCCTGCAGAGAAGGACTTGGGGGTGTTGGTTGATGAAAAAATGAACATGAGCCAGCTTCAGTGTGCTCGTAGCCCAGAAAGCCAACTGTATCCTGGGCTGCACCAAAAGGAGCGTGACCAGCAGGACGAAGGAGGTGATCGTGCCCCTCTACTCTGCTCTCGTGAGACCTTACTTGGAGTATTGTGTGCAGTTCTGGTGTCCTCAACATAAAAAGGACATGGAACTGTTGGAACAAGTCCAGAGGAGGGCCACGAGGATGATCAGGTGACTGAAGCACCTCCTGCATGAAGACAGGCTGAGAAAGTTGGGGCTGTTCAGCCTGGCTGCGTGGAGACCTCATAGCAGTCTTCCAGTATCTGAAGGGGGCCTATAGGGATGCTGAGGAGGGACTCTTCATTAGGGACTATATTGATCGAAGAAGGGGTAGCGGGTTCAAACTTAAACAGGGGAAGTTTTAGGTTGGATATAAGGAAGAAGTTCTTTACTGTTAGGGTGGTGCGGCGCTGGAATGGGTTGCCCAAGGAAGTGGTAAATGCTCCATCCCTGGCTGTGTACAAGGCCAAGCTGGATAGAGCTGGTTTAGTAGGAGTTGTCTCTGCTCATGGCAGGGCATTGGAATTAGATGATCTTAAGGTCCTTTCCAACCCTAACTATTTGTCATGGTTTAAGCCCAGGCCATAAATCAGAGCCACGAAGTCCACTTCTTCCCCCACCTTTCTTCCGTCCGCTCCTGGAGGGACGGGGAGGAGAATCAAAAGAATGTAACTCCCACGGGTTGAGATAAGAACAGTTTAATAACTAAGGTATAACACAAATCACTACTGCTGCCACCAATAATAATAATGATAAGAGAAATAACAAGGGAAGAGAATACGATACCGCCCGCCGGAAAAGAGAGCCCGACAGAAAGAGGACGTGCCCTTCCGGGTAGCTCCCAGTTACATTCCCGGGCATGACGTGCTGTGGTATGGAACACCTCCTTGGCCAGTTTGGGTCAGGTGTCCTGTCCCCGCTTCCTCCCGGCCCCTCCTCCTCCCTGGCAGAGCATGAGACTCACAAAGTCCTTGGTCAGTCTAAACATCAGTGTTATCAGCTTTGTTTCTAGGCCAAAAGTCAAAAACACAGTGCTGCAACAGCTACTAAGAAGGAGAAAAACTGACTGCTACTGCTGAACCCAGGACAGTATCCACCCCTTATTCCATACCATTCACGTCATGCTCAGATCCCACATTTTCCATCTACCCTCACTCTCATCTCAGTGCACTGTTATCTTAGTGCACGGACCAATTCCTATAAAGCTACTGAGTCCATTCAGTTCATGATGTTGGGCTCCATCTCTTGTAACAGTCTTTCAGGGCAGGAGAGGCTGTGTGCAGTGTTGGATCGTTGTCTGCTGATGCTGATCATTCCTTTAACTGTAGAACTCGTCCGGTTCTATCAAAGTCCATTCTCTGCTGGGATGATGGTTGGAGGGAAGTCAGGGCCAGTCGCTGATGCCCTGCAGACTTCTAGTTGATGGGCTATAGCAGGCAACAGCGTACAATTGAGTTCATTGTCTGTTTTCCCCTAAAATCAAATCCCCTTGAGGTACGCATTGGACTTCCCCATCTTCCCGCATTACCCACCAAGTATATCCAGGTCCCTGAGCAAAAGCAATCCCACGAGTGGGTTTGCCTTTACCTGAAGCAGGAATAACCCAGACTGTCTTCCCCAGCAAATTCTTCATGTGCACCACAGGAACTTTGTCCCCCTCTACAATATGTAAAAGTTCTGACTGGGCTGGGCCAGCCCTGTTGGCAGATCCTCTGGTGTTGACCAACCAGGTGGCCTTTGGTAAGTGTGTATCCCAATGCTTGAAAGTTCCCCCACCCATTGCTCTCAGTGTAGTTTTTAACAGCCCATTGTACCGTTCGATTTTCCCAGAGGCTGGTGCATGGTAGGGGATGTGATATACCCACTCAATGCCATGCTCTTTGGCCCAAGTGTCTATAAGGTTATTCCGGAAATGAGTCCCATTATCTGATTCAATTCTTTCTGGGGTGCCATGTCGCCACAAAATCTGGTTCTCAAGGCCCAGGATAGTGCTCCGGGCAGTGGCATGGGGCACAGCATATGTTTCCAGCCATCCGGTGGTTGCTTCCACCATGGTAAGCACATGGCGCTTGCCTTGGCGGGTTGATGGGAGTGTGATATAATCAATCTGCCAGGCCTCCCCATATTTATACTTCAGCCATCGTCCTCCATACCAAAGAGGCTTTAACCGTTTTGCTTGTTTAATTGCAGCACATGTTTCACACTCATGAATAACCTGGGCAATAGTGTCCATTGTTAAGTCCACCCCTCGATCACGAGCCCATCTGTATGTTGCATCTCTGCCCTGATGGCCTGAAGTGTCATGGACCCACCGGGCCAAAAATAATTCACCTTTATGTTGCCAATCTAAGTCCATCTGAGCCACTTCAATCTTAGCAGCTTTATCCACTTGTTGGTTGTTCTGGTGTTCCTCAGTGGCCCGACTCTTGGGTACATGGGCGTCTACATGGCGTACCTTCACCACCAGGTTCTGCACCCGGGCAGCGATATCTTGCCACAGTGCAGCAGCCCAGATGGGTTTACCTCTGCGTTGCCAGTTGCTCTGCTTCCATTGCTGCAACCACCCCCACAGGGCATTTGCCACCATCCATGAGTCAGTATAGAGATAAAGTACTGGCCACTTTTCTCGTTCAGCAATGTCCAGGCCCAGCTGGATGGCTTTCACCTCGGCAAACTGACTCGATTCACCCTCTCCTTCAGCAGTTTCTGCAACTTGTCGTTGAGGGCTCCATACGGCTGCCTTCCATCTCCGATGCTTTCCCACAATACGACAGGACCCATCAGTAAACAAGGCGTATTGCCTTTCACTTTCTGACAGTTTATTATATGGTGGGGCCTCTTCAGCACGCATCACCTCCTCCTCTGGTGACATTCCAAAATCTTTGCCCTCTGGCCAGTCCATGATGACTTCTAGAATGCCTGGACGACTGGGATTTTCTATTCGAGCTTGTTGTGTAATTAGTGCAGCCCATTTACTCCATGTCGCATCGGTTGCATGATGTGTAGAGGAGACCCTGCCTTTGAACATCCAGCCCAGCACGGGCAACCTGGGTGCCAGGAGGAGCTGTGCTTCAGTGCCAATCACCTCCGAAGCAGCTCGAACCCCTTCATAGGCTGCCAGTATCTCTTTCTCAGTTGGGGTATAGCTGGCCTCAGATCCTTTGTATCCCCGACTCCAAAAGCCGAGGGGTCGACCTCGAGTCTCCCCTGGAGCTTTCTGCCAGAGGCTCCAGGTAGGACCATTCTCCCTGGCTGCGGTGTACAGTACATTTTTTACATCTGGCCCAGTTCGGACTGGTCCAAGGGCTACTGCATGAACTATCTCTCGTTTAATTTGCTCAAAGGCTTGTTGTTGCTCAGGGCCCCATTTAAAATCATTCTTCTTCCGGGTCACATGATAGAGAGGGCTTACAATCGAACTGTAATTTGGGATGTGCATTCTCCAGAACCCCACAGCACCCAAGAAAGCTTGTGTTTCTTTCTCATTAGTTGGTGGAGACATTGCTATTATTTTGTTGATCACATCTCTAGGGATCTGGCGACATCCATCTTGCCATTTTATTCCCAAAAATTGAATCTCCTGTGCAGGTCCCTTGACCTTACTCCGTTTTATGGCAAAACCAGCTTTCAGCAGGATTTGGATTATTCCCCTCCCTTTCTCAAAGACTTCTTCCGCTGTATCACCCCACACAATAATGTCGTCAATGTATTGCAGGTGTTCTGGAGCTTGCCCCTGTTCCAATGCATTCTGGATCAGTCCATGGCAGATGGTAGGGCTGTGTTTCCACCCCTGGGGCAGTCGGTTCCAAGTGTACTGGACGCCCCTCCAAGTAAAAGCAAACTGTGGCCTGCACTCTGCTGCCAAAGGAATTGAGAAGAATGCATTGGCAATGTCAATCAAACTGTCGTGGTTTAAGCCCAGGCCATAAATCAGAGCCACGAAGTCCACTTCCCCCCCCACCTTTCTTCCGTCCGCTCCTGGAGGGATGGGGAGGAGAATCAAAAGAATGTAACTCCCACGGGTTGAGATAAGAACAGTTTAATAACTAAGGTATAACACAAATCACTACTGCTGCCACCAATAATAATAATGATAAGAGAAATAACAAGGGAAGAGAATACGATACCGCCCGCCGGAAAAGAGAGCCCGACAGAAAGAGGACGTGCCCTTCCGGGTAGCTCCCAGTTACATCCCCGGGCATGATGTGCTGTGGTATGGAATACCTCTTTGGCTAGTTTGGGTCAGATGTCCTGTCCCCGCTCCCTCCCGGCCCCTCCTCCTCCCTGGCAGAGCATGAGACTCACAAAGTCCTTGGTCAGTCTAAACATCAGTGTTATCAGCTTTGTTTCTAGGCCAAAAGTCAAAAACACAGTGCTGCAACAGCTACTAAGAAGGAGAAAAACTGACTGCTGCTGCTGAACCCAGGACACTATTCTACGATTCTATGATACTATGTTCATTTAGAGACTTGAGATGAACACCAGAATATGTTTCAATGGATAAATATGCAAAATCGAGTAAGTTACTTCTAATTGACAAATTCCATTCTTTGTACACAGCCATAGGCAGACATACTGGTTGCAGCAAGGCTTTTCTTCAACCATCTTACTGCGATGCTAGTAATACTAAAAAGCAATTGAAGCTTCAATGACTCTTACAGCGCTGTGGTTGCATCATGCAGTCCTGTACCTTGAAATGGGACATGAAGATCACAGACAGAAAGCATGCTGGGTTTTAGCTCAGTCCTTGCCATGAGCTCTCGTGCAAACACAAGCAAAAAAGCATAAGAGGATAAAGGGATGTATTTTCTCATGCATTCTAGCTGAACATACTGCCTCATATATCTTTTTGATTTATCTGAGTATATGCAGCCACAGACACTCAAATATTTATTTCTCTTATCCTGACTGCAACTTCGTACTAATCTAAAGGAAAGCTTTGTATTGCTCTAACAAAACAAAAAAAGGGAAAAAATTCTACCAAGATAAATTACAATTTTTTTTCCCCAAAATCTTATGCAACTTTGTTACTCTTTCCCCAAAGAAAACATGGGAAGAACATTATGAAGGCTAAATCATATAAAGCCACCAAAACTGCTCAGTCTTACAGCAAAAGAACTGCAACTGCTGCTGTTTCATTTGCTTCTAGTACGTTGCATACTGCCCTATTTCAATGAGCAATCTGGAGTATATCCTTACATGCAGAAATACTTCTGTTCATGGATTTTACTTTTTTTTCAAGACCACACTTGCCTGTGTGTATTTGCCTGTGTGTTTTCCATTTTGCGGAACTATAAATTAAGCCCTCAGAATGACCATTTACACTTTGATGCATACTAATCAATATAAACTTGTCAGCATTATAATTAATTCTGAACTAATTAGCAATAATTAGCTGTATGTCAAAAAATATCAGCAATCATTTGAGTATATTACTTGCCAATCAAATGTATTTTTAATAAATTTTGATAGCATTTCAGACTATAATTAACAGAACATCAGAACCCTGCTACCATTTTTGTGGATGTTATTCTAACATGTGAGGAATGGGCTATATGCATATTTATGGAAGAATATTTCCAACTGTGTAACTAATATTACAGTGGCTTGAATCAAAAGTGCATTATCCTCACATAGCTGAATCATAAAAATTTGAACCAGAAATATAACAGCCAGTGAGGGAAATAAGAGATATAAACTACTTTATTAAAGTCTGAACCAGAATTAGGAAATAAGATTTTGTTTGCCTTTTTTTCATATATAACTTTTATGATACTACTGATTCTATGGCTCACAAATCATTGCCTAAAAGTATCTTCAAATTACAGTATTTGTAGATGACTTTAAATTTTAGATCCAAGGTGGGCAATGGAGCTGTACCTGGGTTAGGCTTCAAAGGATATTTTTCCAGCCTGTGAATATTATCAATATAAGACTGAGAATTTGAACCTTCCTATGCTGTGGTTAAAGATGAAGCTTCATTAGAATTATGAATAAATGAGAAATACAGTTATGAATGACCAAGCATGTACAGTTATTCTAGATTTATACTGGCTCTTGTATGTCTCTATAGTTAACATAATGTTAGTTAGTATTCCGAGTACACATCTAAAAATAAAGCACCTCTTCAACAAAAAAGGAAGCACAACCAACTTTTTCAAAGATAAGAATTCTAAGAAAGTGAATCCTCTTCCAAGGATGGTAAACAACTATGGGGCAGGAGGCCACAGAAATTTCCCTTTCCAATGTGGACTGCCTAGATCAGAGTAACCTACCATTCTCTACCATCAATGTTTGTCAACAAGATGCTCTGAAGAAACAAGAGATTAGGAGGTGATTCCTGAGTCTGGAATCCATGCACTAAAAGGGACAGAGATGGTATAGGTTGAAGACGGGTCAACTTCAGGGTCAAAACATTGCCACTTTATGGCCTTGACAGCAAAATTTGTATGGAACTACACTGCTAAGAACACTCAAAGGGAGAGCTGGTAAAATGAAAACAAGAAATACATCCCAAGAGGCAGCTCAAGTCTCTTGTCACATTGAGCATTTTGAAGGTGAACTAAAAGGCTACTTTTACAGGTAAAAGTGCATTCAATGCTCTAGAACAAGCAAATTATTTTGTACATGAGCATGTACTTTTCTCTGGATGTCTCCTCTCCCACACACATTTCAGTGCTTTCATGAAAGCAGAATGATCTGGGTTTTGACCACTGAGTCATGAAAGAACATTAGGTAATGAGACAAATCAGGTAATAAATCCCCTTTCAGAGAAGAAAAAAACAATGAATTAGCAGGTAGGCAGATTTGCAAGGCTTCTTCCTAAGATCATATTGTGATATTACTTTCAAAGCTGAATTATGAATTTTTGTTTATTTTTTATTATCTTTTTCTGCCGAAAGGGAATCTCCTTGGTTGTGGTTCTGTCTCTGAGGATACAACACTCTAGAGATTTAGATGGAGTTAAATGCTTTGTTGCCAGGTTTATCAGAAACTGCAAGAGAAAAATAACACACTATCCTCTAATTTCTACACTGACATGAAATGCCAGTGCTTCTCTTCAGGGATTTGCTATCAAAAACATATCCATTAAGATGTGAAATCAGATCCTGACGGCTAAACATGACCTTGGAATGTAACTGGAAAGAGCTATACAGGTTCTGGAAGAAAAAGTATTTCCAGAAATAAAAAACATATTTTTGCTGAAATCTTTAAATTTTTTTTTTTTTTTTTTTTTAAAGCAGATTCACGCTAAATGACTGACTTTTTAAAAGCACGTTCTTGAACCCCTTCCTCATTCTTTTTCCGTGTTTTGAATGAAAGCTTTGGTTAAATAGTGAGGCAAATTAAAAAAAACTATTTGGGAAAAAAATAATTAAAAACATGTTTCTCATGCCATAGTCATCCAGAAAAATGAGGAAAAAAAAATGTCAACCAGTTTTGCTGGTTTCTGTTTTGTTTCTTTTTTTTTTTTTCCAAACATACCTCATGGACTTATTTGAAAGGCAATAATAATTCTTTAGAAAATAGACCAGTACAGCAATGTGAACAAAAAAGAGACGAGAATTCATACAGGTTATCATACTGTGTCAGGTTTTTTGCATATATCTTCCATATTCAATATCTGGCTTTCTGACCTTGCAAACGAAAATATCTTGGGGCTTAGCACACAGTTCTAATAGTTTAAAATGGCACTGCAGGAACTGTAAATTATTATTTTTCTCCCTTTCCTATGTTCTCATGTTTATAAAAATGGTAAAATGAAAAACATATTCACAGTACCATTTGAAGTACAGACTCTCAAGTTAAGCAACCTGTCTCCTCAGCCAACAAAGAGTAGCAAGAATTGACACTGCTTTCCAGGAAAACCCATCTTCAGTACAGAACATTTTCCTAGTGTATTGTCCGATTCTTGCTTCATTTCCTGCTGTTTATTAAAAAAAAGAAGTCCACATCTCCAAGTCAAAAATTATAATATTTTATTAATGTAATAATACATAATGCCTTCAAATTCTTAATAAAACAACTGAATGTCTTAAGATTTGCTTCTCAGTGTAATTAATTGGTTAGATACATATCCCATCTGCATAGCATTAATGCTGCTATGGTGGTAACAGCTGTTTTAAAGCTTAGTCATGTCTTCTTACAGTTTTTGTTTCATAAAAACTTGAGTATCATTATACATTGATGCGCTGAGATGTTTAAAGCCAGTCCAGTCCCAGTTCAGTTTGAAAACCTGCTTTTCTCACTTACTGTCTTAATTTAGGAGAATAAATTGAATGAATCCATGCTTCAAAAAGTGGGAAGTGGAGCCCCTGTTACGTTGCTGAACTTGCACCAATTTTCTTCTTTCATTCTTCTTAGCCCTATGCTGGAAATGACACAAAGAAGAAGAAACATCACTAATGAAGGGACCTCTGCAGACTGTTAACTGACATAACCAATGAGCAAAAAAATGAGTGATGTGCTGGAAATGGTAACTAATGGCAGCTAAGCATGTCTCCACACTCAGGCAATGCTGTGTCAGGGATAGATGAGCTCACTGCTGGAAAGAGGGCACATATCCACAATGAGGTGCAGTGCAGATGTAGGGCTCTCTAAGGAATGAGGTTAAAGCTGGGTTAATTGTGCCTGCCTCTGAGAAGGACTACCAAGTGTGGGTAGAGCATGAGCCTAATATGGCTGTAATGCTTTCAGCTCAGGAGCTAACAGCCTAAAGCTAAGTCAAGGTATAACTGCACACTGCTGCGTTCACAGCCTTACCATATTCTCCCAGTCTCAACCTGCTTTTTCTGACTACAAACCTTTAAACTCAAAGCCAAAGGTCTGAGCCACAGATCCTTCCCCGTGGATCAAAATGATAGAGACAGCATTAGAAACTTTCACTCCCTCCTCTCCCCCACCAACCACTCTCTTGCACGCCAGTTTCATCTATTTGCTGTTTTCCTGTTGTGCACTTATGTACAGTGTAAGGAAATTATTCTGAATAGCCAGCAATTCATTATTTCCTACTAAACGTATCAAGGGAAGTAGAGATAGTGTTTAACTTTCCACAATGATAATTTCAGCCCAAAGCTCTACATCCGGATCAAGATATAGATTTGGTATTCTGTATAATTATTTCAGTGATATATAACATATAATTTAAATATGGAGCCAAACAGCAACTTTTCTAACTTCTTCCCCCAGACAAGATATGGATCCAAGAGGGAACCAAAGCGTTGCTGGTTCCCTCTTGCTTCTGAACACTGCCTCTGAAACCAAAGTACTCAATGTGAAAAGGGGCAAATAGTGAGTGATTATTGGTACAATACAGAATCTGTTGTTAGGATGCCTTTTCATGGTTGTGACTCACATTTTCTTTATTATATTCGAACGGGTTTATTTTCAATGTATAGAGCATTTTGGTGAAGTGCACGGTAAATCACCACCAAGGAATTCTAACTAAACTTTGTTTGAACTCTTTCTGGAGCCAAGTGTTTATGCTTAATTATAAATTGCTACCCTCTTTCTTCCCATTTGAAATTCTCCAACTATTCTAATTAGTCTTCCCCAAAGGTCAGAGAACATCAACAATCTGGGAACAGTCTGTCTTTTTGACATGCTTGGAAATCCACTGTTAGTGCTATTTGAGGAAACCCAGCTGCCCTGGCTATCATAGAATAATTAATAATAATAGCTATGTACTGATGACAGATCCAGGTTAACTGCATACTAATTAAAGGATATAGTAAAGCAAATTACTATTTGCATTTGAAATAATGGCTTCTGTCCACAGCAACTCACAGAAATACACCATATCCTCTTGGCAAGATCTCAAATGGGAATGAAATTCATTTGAGACATGTACACGTGATGTAGTCTGAGAAGACAAGAGCTTTGACAAGCTGTCTGCATAGAGACAGCGACAGTCGTTAATGAAAGAGAGTTTGATATAAGCTGAAGTTAATTTTGAAAGAGTGAATGGAGAAGAGTGGCTGGCAGAGCTGGGAGTCAATCAAAAGATAATTAACAGGCAGTACAGAGTACAAGGAACTATTCAGCATGAAGAATCAGATCTTTAGTTGGGGCAAACAGGGAAGGAGCCAGAAGGGGAGTCCTTCAGTTAGCTATTCCTGGATTCTTGGAATGGAAATTAAGGAACTTGTCAGTCAAAGGATGACTGGCTGAAAATGGAGTGCTGGCCAGGCAAGAACTATACTAGAACTTGGTGCTGTTCAGAAAACTAGTTTGAGCCTTTACCTGAGGGGCTTTTTAGTGCGTCGTAAGTGAGATAAAGTGAAAGGGATAATAGGCTATTTCTGGGGAGGAAGAACATCTGATAGTTTTATTACTCAATGTAGCACTCTCTAAAAAAAGCTAAACTGAACACTCTCAAGAACTTGTCATGTTAGTACATTTTGAGAAATATTAAAGATGTCCAAAAAGACAACTTGCAGTCAGGCACTACCAAGTACATAGGCTAATAGTGGGTTACTGTCGTGATTTAAGCCCAGGCCATAAATCAGAACCACGCAGTCTACTTCCCCCCCCCACCTTTCTTCCCTCCGCTCCTGGAGGGACGGGGAGGAGAATCAAAAGAATGCAACTCCCACGGGTTGAGATAAGAACAGTTTAATAACTAAGGTATAACAGAAATCACTACTGCTACCACTAATAGTAATAATGATAAAGGAAATAACAAGGAAGAGAATACAACCGCTCACCAACTGGTACCTCACCCCCACCCCGCAGTCATCCAGCCCTTCCCGGAACTCTCCATTCTACCTCCTGGGCATGACGTGCTGTGGTATGGAATACCTCTTTGGCTAGTTTGGGTCAGGTGTCCTGTCCCCGCTTCCTCCCGGCTTCTCCTCCTCCCTGGCACAGCATGAGACTCACAAAGTCCTTGATCAGTCTAAACATCGGTGTTATCAGCTTTGTTCCCAGGCTGAAAGTCAAAAACACAGTGCTGCAACAGCTACTAAGAAGGAGGAAAAATGACTGCTACTGCTGAACCCAGGACAGTTACCATCCTGGATTTCTCCTGTGTCTGATTCTTACTAGAGTTTGGCCACATCCAAACTAGAACCACTCCTTTGATGAGAGGCAACAAAGGAATATAGGAACTGAAAGAAAAGAAGAAAGGATTGGGTTTGTATCTAGTGGTAAGATTCAAGTGTAGTTGAAATTTAAAAGGTTTTGGATCATATATGGTATTATTTAAAGAAAAATTCAATACAGAAATACAGAATTTGAAATAAATTAACACAAGTAGTGAAATGAAATAGTGATCTAATTAAAAAAAGAAGTGTTATAATATTTACTTGTCTTCAGTTTTAGCCTACAGCCTCTATTGACATGCCTAAAGGACGAAATCTCTCTCCGAGAACCTTGCTAGAATACATAGTCATGTAGTTCTTCCATTGCATTTAAAGTAGGTCTGAGTCTTCCCTCTAAAATAATAAAGGAAGTTGGAGAGGATTAACCCTGAAATGCCTCATCCTGAACAAGATGTCAGTGTCCCTTCACTGTGGATACAGATGGAATGAGACAGAATTGACTGTAACCAAATTCTAGTTTCCTCTGTGCATGACTGCAACTCTTAGAGCAGATCACATATACATGGGGATTTTAATGCTAAAATGAAAATCTGTATGTTGGATATTTTCTTATATGCATTTAAGTGTTTCATTATTTGATTGAAGTAAGAAAATAAGCAATAAAACCATTAGCAAACTGATTAGCAAAATATTAAATACATCATGTGTCTCATATAGGCATGCTGTTTTGTCTGTAAAACTCTACAGCACCAACTGCAGGTTTTCCCACTGTTTTATTATGGCTCTTGCAGTTGAGCTGCTGAGAATGTGTTTTAAAATCATTAATAACAGGATATTCTGTTCTTTTAGCAGCTTAAGTGAACACAAACTATGGTCTCAAAATTAAAAAAAAAAAAAAAAAAGATTACTTCATGCACTTTGAAATCAATGTGCAAATCTGAGAAACTTGAATAAGCAGAAGCAGCTAAGGGGGCTGAAACTCTACAGGACCTCAGCTAGACAAATGACCTACCGCCTACAAAAAGCCACACATTTTCTAATATACACAGTGACAAAAGATATAAGTGGCAAGCTTATTTAAGCAAAAGGGAAAAGCATAGTTTTGCTGTTTGAGGGATATTTTTTTAGGGATATTTGAGGGATATTTTTTCTAAGGAATAAGCTGTTTACAAAAGGAAAAAAGAAAACCCACAAAAAAAAAATTGTGAGAAACCTGAAACCCACTGAGGCAAATGATGAAGGGTGATCAGTTACTGCTGATATTAAGAACCACTTTTACAGGGCAGGAATTTAAAGAGCTCACATCTGAAATACACAAAGAAAAGCACTGCTAGAAAACAATTTAATGATAGGGTACCCCCCTCCCCAGATTTTAGAAAACTTAGAGGCATACTGAATCCAATGATTTACAAGTTTGGAGACACGTGCTGCGCTTCTCTTCCTTCCCTCCTCTCAGACAGAAAAAGACTTAAACCTCAAAAAATGCTTTAAAGGGTGAGTTAAACACCACAGTTTTCATTCTGATTATGTTAGTAACAGAGAACTAACCAAAAAGTCTATTAATACAGAAATTGATGCTGTAGCGTGAATAAACAAGCTAAGTCCTACTCATGGCACTGAAGCAACACTATCTTCAGGAGCAAGATGGGAAAACTAGAAGGGCCAACTATTCTGACAGAGGAAATACCATGTTAAGTGTAGGGACAACAAGAAATCTAGATTTCTACCCAAAACCAATAGCAAGTCTGAAATCCTTAGAATCTTTAAATTTAGGGAAAAAAATACTTTTATGACAGTTGGTGTCATAAAAGAACATTTTGCAGCAAATGGGATAAAGAAGAAGAAATTCAGCTGTTCCTGAAGATATAGAAAGCCTGTCAAGACATGGGAAATCATGCCAGAAGTACGAGCACTGCTGTTAAAAGTGATTCTTGACATGTGGAATATGAGAGAGTTTAATATGTTGACTGATGATCAGTGAAAAGAGTTTTCTTAGTAAATACAGTAGAAAAGAGAAACATTGGCCAAAACGTATGTTAGCCTAGAAGAAAAGTAATAGAAAGGTACTTCTGAAATAGTACAGCATTGATACCCCAGGGTAGCGATACATGGACAATCCTAGCTCTAAATTCGTTCAGTGTATTAGACATACTTGCCAGATGGACTGCAGTAAGTAACTGCTGGTAAATGCTTTCACTACACTTCTTCTCACTAGAGTTTTAAAAGGCTGCTCCTCAGTGTACCACCTGCACAAGGAACATATCAGGAAAAAAACCTGCAAGCTATCAGGACAACTAATAGGATGCAAAGTCACTGGTGGTAGATAACATGAGGCGCATGTAAAAATTCACTTCAGAGAACCAGGCGGCAAACAGAGAGCACTCCAAGAGAGTAACTTGATGAAATATAACAAGGGAAAGTGTAGAGTCCTGCATCTGGGCAGGAACAACCCCAGGTTCCAATATAGGTTGGGGAACGACCTGTTAGAGAGCAGTGTAGGGGAGAGGGACCTGGGGATCCTAGTGGACGGCAGGATGACCATGAGCCAACACTGTGCCCTTGTGGCCAAGAAGGCCAATGGCATCCTAGGATGTATTAGAAGGGGAGTGGTCAGTAGGTCGAGAGAGGTCCTCCTTCCCCTCTACTCTGCCCTGGTGAGACTGCATCTGGAATATTGTGTCCAGTTCTGGGCCCCTCAGTTCAAGAAGGACAGGGACCTGCTGGAGAGAGTCCAGCGCAGGGCAACTAAGATGATTAATGGAGTGGAGCATCTCCCTTATGAGGAAAGGCTGAGGGAGCTGGGTCTCTATAGTTTGGAGAAGAGGAGACTGAGGGGTGACCTTATTAGTGTATATAAATATATAAAGGGGGAGTTCCTGCTTCCCCAGGTGCCCCTCAGTAAGAGGTTTGAGGCCCTGGATCTTGATGGAGAGGTAAGTGAGGATGTGGTGCAAGGCCAGACTACAAGGTCACATAGGAAAAGGCAGTCGACTTCACGCCTCAAGACTGCCTCTGACAAGAAAGAAAGAAAAATCATTGTTGTAGGCGATTCCCTTCTGAGAGGAACAGAGGGCCCGATATGCAGAGTTGACCCTCATCATAGGGAAGTGTGTAGTCTGCCTGGAGCCCGGATCAGGGATATCACCAGGGCGCTCCCCAGCCTGGTGCACCCGACAGACTACTACCCGCTGCTGGTCTTCCAGACAGGTGGGGGGGAAGCTGCTTCCCGCAGTCTGAGGGGGATGAAGAAAGACTACAGGGCCTTGGGGCGGATGGTGAAAGAGTCTGGGGCTCAAGTGATCTTCTCCTCAGTTCTTCCATCTTCCGGTGATGATGTGGGATTGAATGGGAAAATTCAGTCTGTAAACGATTGGCTGCAAGACTGGTGCTTTAGGCAGGGCTTTGGGTTCTTTGATAACAGCTGGTTTTATAAGGCTCCAGTCCGAATGAGGGCACGTGGGAAAGGTTTAACTCACAGAGGCAAAAGGATGCTGGGGCATGAATTAACAGGGCTCATTTGGAGAGCTTTAAACTAGATTCGAAGGGGGATAGGGTTGTAGCTGGGCTTTCCCCAGTGGGGCAGCACTCTAGAATTGATGAAGACTGGGAGGCCTCCTATAATCCTAGGGTGAAATCGGTGAGCTCAGCTCCCTCCTTGAAATGCCTGTACACCAATGCGTGCAGCATGGGAAATAAGCAGGAGGAGTTGGAGACCTGTGTTAAGTCAGGAGATTATGATCTGGTGGCAATTACAGAGACGTGGTGGGACAGCTCACATGACTGGAATATAGTCATGGAGGACTATGTCCTTTTCAGGAAAGACAGGCCAGCCAGGCGGGGTGGTGGGGTTGCTCTTTATGTGCGAGAGCAGCTGCAATGTACTGAGCTCTGTCCAGGAAGAGGGGATGAGCGAGTTGAGAGTCTGTGGGTGAGAATTAAGGGGCAGGCTGGCAGGGGCGATACTGTTGTGGGTGTCTGTTACAGGCCACCAGATCAGGGTGAGGAAGTTGACGAGGCCTTCTACAGGCAGCTGAAAGTGGCCTCACAGTCACAGGACGTGGTTGTCATGGGGGATTTTAATTTCCCTGATGTTTGCTGGAAGGACTACACAGCAACCCAGCCACAGTCCAGGAGGTTCCTCCAGTGCATGGATGATAACTTCCTCATCCAAATGGTGGATCACCCAACCAGGAGAGGAGCGCTGCTGGATCTCATCCTCACTAACAAGGAGGGTCTGGTAGAAGCAGTAAAGGTTGAGGGTTGCCTTGGTTGCAGCGACCACGAGATGGTGGAATTCAGGATCTTGTGTGGTAGGACCAGTACAATAGCAAGTAAAATTGCAACCCTGGACTTTAGCAGGGCAAACTTTGGCCTTTTCAAGCAATTGCTAGGGGAAATCCCATGGGCAAGGCTGCTTGAAGGTAAAGGGGCCCAAGATAGTTGCTTGACATTCAAGAATTGCTTATTCCAAGCTCAAGAGCAGAGCATCCCGACACGTAGGAAGTCAAGGAAGAGGGCCAGGAGACCTGCGTGGCTAAATAAGGAACTGCTGGGTATGCTCAAGTGGAAGAGGAGAGTTTATAGGTCATGGAAGGAGGGGCTGGCCACTCGGGAGGAATATAAGGCTGCTGCTAGAGGATGTAGGAAGGCAGCTAGGATGGCTAAGGCCTCCTTAGAATTAAATCTGGCGAGAGGGGTCAAGGACAACAGAAAGAGCTTTTTCAAATACATAGCTGATAAAACTAACACCAGAGGCAAGGTTGGCCCACTGGTGAATGGGATGGGTGCCCTGGTGACAGAAGATACAGAGATGGCAGAGTTATTGAATGCCTTCTTTGTCTCAGTCTACTCTGCCGGAGGCAGTCCTGAAGAGCCCTGTACTCCTGAGACCTCAGATGAAGTCAGGTCACTGGAGCGGTTTGCCTTAGTCGATGAGGAATGGGTTAGGGACCAGTTGAGCAATCTGGACATCCATAAATCCATGGGTCCAGATGGGATGCACCCGCGGGTGCTGAGGGAACTGGCAGAAGTCATTGCTAGACCACTCTCCATCATCTTTACCAAGTCTTGGGAAACGGGAGAGGTGCTTGAGGACTGGAGGAAAGCAAATGTCACTCCAGTCTTCAAAAAGGGCAAGAAGGAGGACCCAGGTAATTATAGACCGGTCAGCCTCACCTCCATCCCTGGGAAAGTGATGGAACACCTTATCCTTGTTGCCATCTTAAGGCATGTCAAGGATAAGAGGGTTATGAGGGGCAGTCAACATGGCTTTACCAAGGGGAAGTCATGCTTGACCAACCTCATAGCCTTTTACGAGGAAATAACATTGTGGATGGATGGATGATGGCAGAGCGGTGGATGTGGTCTACCTTGACTTCAGCAAAGCATTTGACACAGTCTCCCACAGCATCCTCATAGCTAAATTGAGGAAGTGTGGTCTGGATGATCAGGTAGTGAGGTGGACTGCGAACTGGCTGAAGGAGAGAAGCCAGAGAGTTGTAGTCTATGGGGCGGAGTCTAGTTGGAGGCCTGTATCTAGTGGAGTGCCTCAGGGGTCAGTGCTGGGACCAGTATTATTTAATATATTCATCAACGATTTAGATGAGGGAATTGAGTGTACTGTCAGCAAGTTTGCTGATGACACTAAGCTGGGAGGAGTGGCTGACACGCCAGAAGGCTGTGCTGCCATCCAGCGAGACCTGGACAGGCTGGAGAGTTGGGCAGGGAGAAACTTGATGAAATATAACAAGGGAAAGTGTAGAGTCCTGCATCTGGGCAGGAACAACCCCAGGTTCCAATATAGGTTGGGGAACGACCTGTTAGAGAGTAGTGTAGGGGAGAGGGACCTGGGGGTCCTAGTGGATGGCAGGATGACCATGAGCCAACACTGTGCCCTTGTGGCCAAGAAGGCCAATGGCATCCTGGGGTGTATTAGAAGGGGGGTGGTCAGTAGGTCGAGAGAGGTCCTCCTTCCCCTCTACTCTGCCCTGGTGAGACTGCATCTGGAATATTGTGTCCAGTTCTGGGCCCCTCAGTTCAAGAAGGACAGGGACCTGCTGGAGAGAGTCCAGCACAGGGCGACAAAGATGATTAATGGAGTGGAGCATCTCCCTTATGAGGAAAGGCTGAGGGAGCTGGGTCTCTATAGTTTGGAGAAGAGGAGACTGCGGGGGGACCTTATTAGTGTATATAAATATATAAAGGGGGAGTGTCACGAGGATGGAGCCAGGCTTTTCTCAGTGGCAACGATAGGACAAGGGGTAATGGGTACAAACTGGAACACAAGAGGTTCCACTTAAACTTGAGAAGAAACTTCTCCTCAGTGAGGGTGACAGAACACTGGAACAGGCTGCCCAGGGGGGTTGTGGAGTCTCCTTCTCTGGAGACATTCAAAACCCGCCTGGACACATTCCTGTGTGACCTTATCTAGGTGTTCCTGCTCTGGCAGGGGGATTGGACTAGATGATCTTTTGAGGTCCCTTCCAATCTCTAACATACTGTGATACTGTGAGTGTCACAAGGATGGAGCCAGGCTCTTCTCAGTGGCAAACAATGATAGGACAAGGGGTAATGGGTATAAACTGGAACACAAGAGGTTCCACTTAAACTTGAGAAGAAACTTCTTCTCAGTGAGGGTGACAGAACACTGTAATAGGCTGCCCAGGGGGGTTGTGGAGTCTCCTTCTCTGGAGACATTCAAAACCCGCCTGGACACATTCCTGTGTAACCTCATCTAGGTGTTCCTGCTCTGGCAGGGGGATTGGACTAGATGATCTTTTGAGGTCCCTTCCAATCTCTAGCATACTGTGATACTGTGAAAATGACCACCCCTAAGTCAGCTAACAATCACCTTTTCAAAGTACTCACGTAAGTGGCAGTTCAATGCACTGGCACCTGCAAAACAGAATTAAACCTCACCAGGGTCATCTTCACCAGATACACCATTTGTAATGAGATGCTTTTAGTGGACTTAATCAAATGGTTTTTTTTAAAGTAAAGGCTTGTACCTAGAAGCTTGACTGCTTGCATTGGCTTCAGTCTAGCAGACTGTATCAGAATGATGCGCAAACCTGAAATAAGAGAATATCAAGCCTCACCAGGATGTTTAAGATATTTACCCCAGTTCATTAAGCTAACAAAGCATGCCTGTGAAACGCCAGGCTATACTTCAACTAAAATTAATGAACTGCTGTGTGGGCTTCACTGCAGTTGCTAACAATACAGAACCTTCTCTTAGGATCTTCTGCTGGACCTGTGTGAAACGTGGGTGCTTAATGCTGCTTTGAATCAGTGGATCAAAACAGACCACAGAAATTACACAATGTGAGGAACTACTGAGATATAAAGCTCATTTGCACTGCTCCCTGGCAGTGCAACCCAATACATAGTAGAAATACAATTGTTAATGCTTGTACAATAGATAAAAGTAACTATAATTCTGTTAAAAAAAATAAATCTTTAAACTCGCACTAAGGATTTAATGTACTTCCAGCACAGCATGTCAGGCTCCTGCTTTGTTATGCTTTTTTAAAGAAAGGTTTAGGCTAACAGTTTCTCTCTCACACCTGGTATATTGTGATTACTACTGCAGAATTTGCAGATTTCCATCAAATGCTGGCAAGTCCAGTGCTTATGAGTCATACTGGATTACCTGGTTATGTATACCACTACTTACAAAACTGCTACTAAGCATTTGTGAATCCAATCCAAAGTAGTGCTTAATGCTAGAGAAGAGGTACTCCTTAGTTTTACAGAACAAAAGGGTCCTTCAATAGAGAACTTGCTATTAGCTAGATTTTACACCATAGATTTTGAACATGGTATGGAGTTTAAGGAAATACTATAATTTAATTTCAGCTTGGTTACTCTGATTTAGTTTCTGTGGTGAGTTGGCCTTGGCTGGTTTTCAAAACACCGAACTAGTCACTCTCTCACTTCCCCTCCTCAAACAATAAGGGAATAAATTAAGATTAAAAGCTCGTGAGTAGAGATAAAGACAGGGAGATCCCTTACCAATTACCGTCACCAGCAAAACAGATTTGACTTGAGGAAACACCGATTTATTGCCAATTAAAAGAGAATCTCATGGTGAGAAGCAAAGGTAAACATGAAAACACTTACTCCTGCCTTTCCTGGTTCAACTTCACTTCTTCATTCCTGACTTCTCTATCTCCTCCCACCCGAGCAGTGGAGATGGATGGGCAATGTGGGGCTGCGGTCAGTCTATAACAGCTCCTCTTTGCAGCTCTTTGCTCCTCGCACATTTCTCTGTCAAAACCTGCGGTATCCCACGTGCTGCAGTCCTTCAGGATAAACCTGTTCCAGCGTGGGCTCTCCCTGGGCTGCAGCTTCTTCCGGGGCACGTCCATCCTCCCGGTGCCTCAGGGGTATCTCTGCCGGGCGCCCGGAGCCCCTCCTGCCCTCCTCCCCCTCTCCCCTCTGTGCTCGCAGGGCTGTTTCTCACCTGGTTCCCCTCAGCCCTGGCTGCCGGGCACCGTTTGCCCTTCCTTACCCAGGCTTTCCCCGAGGCGCCCGCCCGTGGCTGAGGGGCTCAGCTCTGCCCTGCGGTGGGGTCGTTGGAGCCGGCTGGGACCGGCTGTGTCCGGCACCGGCCAGCACCGGCCGGTGTGCACAGGGGAAGCCTGGGTCGTGGTGGTGGTGCTGACAGCACATGGGCGCCTGCACGTGGTACAGTTTCAAATCTGTATTCTATTCTACATACAGTTCATAGATTGAAAAGTCAGCTACAAGGCTTCACAGAGCTATTTACTTGATACTGTCTTCTACTGGCTCTTTAAGAGATGGTACCACAGGCCTGCACGCTCTCATAACAGATGAAGACATCATGTACACGTCTTCTTTTTGAGCCTGTCCCCTCCTTAGCCTCCTGAATATAAACAGGAATTTTTTGATCTTCTGTGAGTTTGAAAATCAGCTGAATCAAGATACTACATAATGAAACCTATGCTGAAGATGTGTTGTGTGATGGTAAGTGGTGTTAGCTTTGTGAATGCTTGTTTCCGGCTGGGCCGGTAATGGTTTGAGTTACCACAATACAAGTATTTCTCTCTTGTAACATGTTCAGTAACAATGTATGCCTTCAAAATGTCATGACTTTTTTTTTTAATTTATTTTTTTCCTGCCATAGTTTTTACTTGGGAGAACTATTTTTAGATACTTTCCTAGTAAAGAACATGGCACACTTCTAGCTCAAGGTATTCCTAGATACATAGATAGCCCACTTAAGCCTTGTTAGTAACAACAAAAAGTTTGGGGCAAAATACTACAAAAAAATAAGGCAGTGAGGACCAATATTAGGCTTCCTGACAGAGCCGCAGAACCAAAAGGGACTTATGTAAAGGGCTCACAGGTGGAAGCAGGATTTTTTTACAAATAAAGCATTTTTCGGAATAAAGCATCACAAGCCCTGGCCAGGCTTTCCAGGTCAAGTGCAGGCCTTCACAGTTAAGCCTGACTGCTAATTGAAAACATAACTAACAATAGAACCAAGTTTACAAATTATTTCATGCTACTGACAAAACATTGCACTGATAAAATACACATTTGGGAAAGCAGACTACTAAAGAAGGTGATAGAGAACAAGTAGTATTCTTTGGTTTTGGGACAAAAGTCTTCCACAGTCTGGAAGTGGGCTGCTCAGAACTCAAGATAACTCATCTCCTGCTTCTATACAGTCATAGCTTAAGCTGCACTTTTCTTTCAAACTACTGTGTTTAATACTAACATTCCTGGTGCCATGCAGTACGTGCATTTTTATTCTTTGCATACTAATGCAGAGAGATACACATCCTTAAATAACAGTTTATAGACAGTTTTTAAAGTGGTTTTTTTCATATACTCTTGGGGTACTGGAGCATACAGGTACAATCTCTGGTTCTGGTTTTATCTCTAGATTCATCACTCCAACCCCCATTAATGGTTCTCTCTGAATCATTTCATAAACTGTTTATTAGTGTCTTGAAGCAGAACAGATAGACATAATTTTCTGCCAAAGGCCAGATCTCCAATAAATTTTCCTAAGAAATTGTGCCAACTACTCAGGAACTCAGAATAACATAGCTAGTACAGCTCTGACAAAACTTCAGTCTCTTTGAATATCCATTTGTTCCCTTGCAACCAACATAGTGTGCTAACACAGTCTATGAAATTTCCATATTTTTTTAGGTCTGATTGACATCCATTTCACCACTCTGACAATTTTTAATTTGCAAGGGTTTTTCTTCGGTCATCTTTCCGTTGCCAAAAAAATGCTGGTTAATCTCAAGTGAATCTTTCATTTCTTCTCTGCACTTAACTGCTGCCCTATAAGCTGAATCTTCTGGCACGATGAAGGGTGCCCTGCTGCTCCAGATACCCAGTTCCTGAATTTTTTTAGACATGGCTGTTGTGACACACAGCTATTTGAGACTGAGCTGTTCTCACTGTTCCTAACTGAAAGCACGTACTGTCAGCAGAAAACCGTGACCGGGGCTGGATCTGTTAATTATCTGAACATACCAAAATACCTAGTTTGAACAAAAAGTGCCTCCATATCTTTTAAACAAATTGCTGATGCACGTTGTGAGCATGCACCCTCAGTGTTAATATTCCTGTAGATGCTTGTGAAACTGTAAGAATTGTCAATTGTTCATTTATTACAAACTCCATGCTTTTGCTGAGGAAGAAAATAAGAGAAATTTTTGTATTTTCTTATTACTAAAGAAGGCCGAAATAAAAGGTAGTGTTTTTTTTGAGAAATAATTGGAAGCCTTAGAGAAGGAATTGAATATTTTACAGTTTCATAATTTTTTTTCTAGAAAAATCTGGATAAATTATTGCAGGTAAATTCTCAATCCTTTTTTTTTTTTTTTTTTTTATTGCCCAGCCCTAATTCAATGTCATTTGTGTATCCATACCACAGAGCATTTTTTCCTGTAGTTTTGGTAGTGCCTCCTTACAGTTACAAAGTGATACAGAATATTAGCTTTATTTTAGAAGTTACAGCAGTTAACACTGCTCTGGAAGTACATTGGTGTACTCCCCTTGAATTAGTAGATTGAAAGCTGAAGGAAGATAGATCTGGTAGAAGTATTGATAGGGCTTTTTTCTTCTCACAGCACTCTTTCTACAAGTTGGCTGGAGTAGAAGGGTTTGCCAAACAAGGAAGTTCTGACAAGTAACTTGAAAATACATAGATAAAGTTTGTTATAGTGTGAGTTCTTGCAAATTAAATGACCTCCCTGCATTTTTCACTTTATATCTCCTGTCAACAACTCACCACTACTTCTGCTCACCTGGACTTTCTGGCATATGTCAGACCAGAGCAGTATAGCTGTGTCTTTCTGGATGGTGAATAGTTGAAGAGTAGCTGATGAGACTGAGCTTTGATACAGTCAGTATATTAAAATTTTCATAGTAGAGGTATTCAATAAATTAGATGTGGAGAAGAAACCAGCAAAGAAATCTGAATGTATAGGTCAGAATTTCACATGTACATGAATTACATGATTTTGCTGTATGCCTTTAAAAAAAAAAAAAAAAAAAATCAAAACAGGTAATACTATATTGTAACTCTTCTCCAGTTGTTTCTGTGTCCCAGATGACACAACTAATTGTCTAAAATCACTTTCTGATCCTCTTAACCCTTTTTTTCCTGACAGATGCTTTTGGAAATGATTTGTTTCCATTCCTAGTCACTTTGATGTTCTTCGTATTCTAATATTGTTAGGGCTTTAGACTGCCTATACGATACAGATTCGACAAACTCCTCAACTTTTTATTAAATATAAACAGAATGCTACACCTTCTCTGGACTGCATATAATGTTGTTAAATACAAACTCACTCCTCTAAATGAGATAACAAGGTTTTATTGAGGGACAAAGTCAATAAAGCAAAAGTGACAGTGCTGGGCGCATGACCGTAGCCAGAGGCGCAAGTGTTTGATGATTGCTACAGGTTTATATACTTTAAGTCTTCTCCTCTTGGCATCTGCGCACTGCTCCCCGGTGATTGTGGGCAGGGGTCTTGAGGATGAAGTAAGCAGTCTTCCTCTTGTGAGTAGGGATCTTCAAGATGAAGTAAGCAGTCTTCCTCATAGTGTACTTTTCACCTTTGGCACAGTTGGACACCCCAGTAATCACAAATTAGCTGAAACCAGCCATATCTATAATTCTTCTGTTAACTAGCAAAGATTTGAAACAGTGTGCCCTTCCTGCAGAATTTATTGCAGGACGGCAGGCAAGGAGTATCCCAAGCTAGCAGATGTCTGGGGGGCTCTGTCTCTAACTGAAAAGTAGAAGGATGGTGTGAAAATGACTCATTTAGGTTTAGTGGGGCCACTAAATCCTGTTATCTCACCACAGACCTACAACACAAACATTGTTCTTTGAAGCTAAAGATACTTTAGAAGACTAGTGTGAAACAATTAACTCATGTTTAGTGGGGCCCCTAAATTCCACAGACTTACAACATAAACATTGTTCTCTTTCTACAACCTAAGTTAAGCTAAAAAGTACTTTATATTTTCCAGGCACTAGCTTTTCTCATATCAAGCCCCCCCCACCTTCTTTCTTTTACCTTTACAATTTCTTTTGCTATGTGACTCTGTTTTGCTCAAGAGTTCTGGCCCTTTTTAACTTGTCTAATCTTGTGTCTTTAGCGAGCTTTGTTTCTGTTATTGTAAACTCGTACAGTTATATCCACATAACCACACGCTTGCGAAAGCCGATACATTTATGTGTTTATCACAATGTCCTGTTGAGAAAAAAAAAAGTATCTCCTGAATAAACAATAAGCAAGGTTTTGTGCAACTGAAATCAATAATACATTCAGAATTGGGTTCTGATGGAACAGAAAGTTCTCTACACAGCACTTGAAAAATACCTGAACATAAAAGATGCAAAATTTCCAGATATAAATAAATAGATGTGGCAAACAAAATCTAATGGAAATACTAAATGGAGCTTGATTTTGTTTTTCATTGGAAAGTATGTTGACACTATTCACACAGAGAAAACTATTAGCAGCATTGTATTAATGTACGTTCATCCATGGATGAATAGATGTAACAATTTTTGCTCTTTGAGTAGGCGATAAAGCAGTAATGTAGCATCTTGTGCAACATGCAGTAAAATGCCATTTGCAATGGACAAGTGTTATTTTAATGGAATATTTATCTGGTCCTTTTTATGGTGCAGATTTTGGCCCCCAAAGCAGACTTCTTGATAATCAGAATAGTTTAATGAATGATACACACCCTCTTGGTGCATCTTTCTACTGTCTGTAAAGGGTCAGTTAGGCTGACCATTTCCATGTACATTGTACTATGGGAAGTTAGAGAAATTTCACTTTTTGCATCTAAAATTCTTGCAAGTGTATTTTGTTTTGTAGCAGGCAGGTGCAATGTACAGGCTAAACACTATCCAAAATATGCAAGAATTTTTCCATGGGTTAGGTGAGTAAACAGAGGAGTGGTTGGCCAATACTAATGGAATATATTTAGCTCAGTCCCTAAAGCCACAATAGCTGGGACATTTCAAAAGGAATATAGTTAGTGTCAGGAACTGGGTTTGTGTTTTGTCTGATGGTGACTACTGGAGTAACCCTTGTTTGGCAGAGTAACAAAACAGCACCAGTAGATTTGGTGTTTGAAGTAGCCACAGCTACAGTTTTGTTCCATAGTAAAACTAAGTTGAAAGCTACTGATAATTAGTTTTATCTGCCATTGTATTAAGATCAATAGACTTTCCACTGTATTATTAATATTTGTCTATGAATTCTATGTCTTGGCCCTGAGGTTATCACCAGCCCTAACCTTCCCTGCCCAGTGCCTGCAGCTAATCCCCCAACCCTCTCCTGCCCAAGGCCCAGGATCCCATGTTGGGACCCTGGGGCCATGAGCCCCTGTCCCAGTGATGCAACAGCTGTGGCTTGTCTCTTGCTCCTCACAGCCCTGCCCTGCCTGGCCATGGGCCCCCCAAACTGGGCTGTCCTTCAGGCTCATGGCCTGGCCTTGGCCTGTTGGCTGCCCCAGTGCCCCTGCCTGCCCTGCTTATGGCTGGGGTGGTGGGTTGATGCCTGGCTGCCAGGCCTTGCCCTGCCCAGGAAAGCCCCTGATGCTTGTGGTCCCAGGGAGCTGCTGCCCCCTCATTGCCCTGATGGGATTTCAGTGTCTGGCCACATGCAAATCAATTCACCATTATTTCTACCAGCCCCTCAAAAGTCTCAGTCTTCTGTGCCTTCATTTCAGTAATTCCTCACATCAGGTATACATCTGTGTTTCACCTTCACACACACATCTCCCTTTGCTAAATCTCACTGAAACTAACTATACTGTACACCTGAAGCTTTTAAAAGCGAATGACAAGGGAATGAAAATAAATGTCTTCTTGTCAGATAAGATCCACAACATCACATATTAGTTTATCTTTCTTAAGGCAATGCATTTAATTGCTGAGCAGTCAGTAAAGCATTATTTAAGAATTGTCCTAAGTAATTAAATTAGGCTACTCCAGTTTGCTTAAACACACATTAATCTTCCATAGTGACATCAAATTTGCAAACACCTTAGGGAAAAATTCTGCAGTAAATCATTTGTAAATGTAATAAATGTTTAACCCATAAAATAATAGATGAGGTAGAATACTTCAAAGCAGTTCTGGTTTATTTCTTTTTTTCCCTGATTAAAAAATGTGAATCAGAGCTGCTTAATAATTTCATTGTATCATTCATGCACAAAGTCTACTGTGTTATATTTGATTGATGGGAAAAGGGGCGATTTGTGTGTTTTAAACACAACAAGTTTTATAAAGTTCACATTTTTAAAATTCAAATTCTCATATTCTGTGAAGTGCACAGAAGCTGCCTTGTTGTCCCATTCCAATTCAAAACTGGAAGTAGGAGAAAGTTAATTATGATTGGAATAATAGTTACTGGGAAAAGCACATCAATTGTAACCTATAATGCAAGAAATACCATGTTTTGGTGCCATAGCCTGAAAGACTTACAGTCTTGACTACTGTTGGAAGATAAATTTATCAGTATTACTTCTCACGTTTGTGCTCAGCCTGAGTTAACTTTGCACGCAGTTTCCTCTCAGTATGAGGCAAGCAGTGTCATTAAAAAGTTACACAACAGGTCTCTGCCACTCCTGTTGAAATGGCACTCTGGGCTATTTAGTGTGTGAGGTTTCTCCTCCAAGTAGCTGAGCCACAGCCCTTCCTACAAGACCCAGCAGTAACTGTGACTGTTCTGTCAGGTGTTGCTCATCATCTCACTGATTTTGACACTCTGAGCAAGAGCATCAAAGTGTACCAGAAACTGTGTTCTAGAATGAGGCAAGTGAGAAATACATGCTATGGGCATGACCATACATTGAAATGATGTTCCCAATTTTCATGCATTTGGTTTTCCACAAGCAACCCTATGGAAATCCCTTTTCATATGTGAGATAATCAAACACATTGTTTTGTAATATGTGTTTTGTATTACTTATTTGCAGAAGTGATGGTATGGACAAGTGAGACTGCAAATGACCATGTATCCAAACTGAATAGCAGTTGCATGCTACAGCATTTCCCAAGTTGATCAGGGCATATGCCACTCACATACTCTTTTGACCTACACAAAGATTTCTTCTTTATAAATACCAGGGTGCAAGTAGGCCAAAAAAATGATTTGGAAATGCGAAGAGCTATTGTGACCTCCAATTCTCTGACTATAACACAGTAGCAAACAGTTTGGACAAGCAGAAGTAGGTTTTTAGCACAAACACTGATGCTGAGAAACTGATGTCTGTGTTGTAGCTGTCTACTACAGAATGCAAAATCTGATGCTGAGGATCTGACATGCATGCTATACACATTTCAAATGCTTTCTTTGTTTGATTTTATGTTTTCAACCTTCAGATTAATTCCAGACTGGTTCCATTAAGTGGCATTAAATGCACTCCTCAAATACTTTCTGGCTTAAAGCTGTCTCCAGAGTGAACGAAAGCCTGGTAAATGGGAATTATCAGAAATTTTGCTGCCAAGATTTGCAGCAAGAGAGTTACTAATATACAACTGGAAATTAGGGTGATTTCCCCACAAAGAAAATTTCCTTTAAAAATAGACGATACAATCAGAATGAGACAATAGAGTGCCTCTTATCAGTTTTCAGATGTATAAAAGTTCAGTATCATGTTTACATTAATGGTTTAGGCTTCCAATACAGGTAACATGAACAGAGATACTCCTGGTGAATAAAAATGTAAGTACGTAAAGATGTACTATCATTGTCTTAAAATAGGTGAAATTATCTTTTTGATGTAACAAACTTCTTTCACTGACACTAAAGAAGTCTACAGCAATGACAACTTCCTAATTTTTAGGCAGCTCAAAGAAGATGGTATGAGTGCCAATTCTTTTTCAGAAACAGCGTGCGCCTTAAGTTCTCACTGCTGAAGTTCTATGTAATAATAATAATAATAATAATGAAAAAAAAAGGGGTCTGTGGGTTTCAAGCAGTGTTGGCAATTTCTGATTTTCAGAAGGAATCACACCCTTTTGAGATTTGAGGGAAAAGGAGGAAGCCAATCAGTGCTTTGGTTGCTAGCTGGTGTGCTAAAGATGTTTGAATTGTCGTGGTTTAAGCCCAGCCGTAAATCAGAACCACACAGCCGCTGCTCACTCCCTCCCCTTCTTCCCCCCGCTCCCAGAGGGGTAGGGAGGAGAACTGAAAGAATGTAACTCCCATGGGTTGAGATAAGAACAGTCCAGTAACTAAGGTATAACACAAAACCACTACTGCTACCACCGATAATAATAATGATAAGGGAAATAACAAGGGAAAAGAATACAACCGCTCACCACCTGCCGACCGATACCCAGCCTGACCTGAGCAGTGATCTAGCCCTTCTGGGTAACTGCCCCCAGTTTTACATCCTGGGCATGATGTGCTGTGGTATGGAATACCTCTTTGGGCAGTTTGGGTGTCTTGTCTGTGTTTTCTCCTGGCTTCCCCTCCTCCCTGGCAGAGCATGACACTCAGAAAGTCCTTGGTCAGACTAAACATTACTTAGCAACAACTAAAACCATCGGTGTTATCAGCACTGTTCCCAGACCAAAAGTCAAAACCACTGCACTGCACCAGCTACTAAGAAGGAGAAAAATGACTGCTACTGCTGAACCTAAGACAGAATGCATTACCATAGTTTCACAAATAACTGAGAATTAAACAGAGCTTATGGGTGAAGTACTGTTATTAAACGTTCACACATAGAAGTGCTTTGGTACTTCAAATGGGGTGGAGGGCCAATTGTGACAGGTTTCATACAAAGTTAATAAAAAACAATAGCTCTAAAAAAAAAGTATAAAGAAAGCCTTTGTCAAAGCAGACTTCCTGGGGCACAGTTTTCCACTTAGAATATTGTATAGAGAATTCTGGTGCCATAGTTCATTTCCTATTGAGCAGTTTCTCATTTCAGATGGCTGTTAATCAGTCATAGAGGGAACACAATGCTAGATCTCCGTAGGACTCCTCAAACCAGGTTATTGTAGCCGTGCTTAAGAATTCAACGATTAATAGTTTCTTTTTCACCTCCTTCTAACAAAAACTTCATGAAAACTGATGTGTCAGAATGTTTCAGCTTCAGTGAAACAGAATTTTTTCCTGTCTGGCCAACTCTATTTATCACATTCATGTCAATGTTAAATTTGCTCATGAAAAATCTGCTTTGAACTAGCGTGAAGTTTTCTGAAAAGACCTGTCTGGAATTTATAGCTTAAGAAAAGCTTTGCTACCTGTAATTCTTCCTTTTAGCAAGCAAATCCTGTTTCAGGGATTGGGAAGACTCGAACACTACTCATGGAACTATCCACTTATATGTCCAGGGGGAATCTGTAGTGAGACATTCCCAACAGTACTGCAAGAGCTAAAGCATGCAGAGAATTCACAAGAAACAGAAGTAATTTCAAGGGAGCAAGACTGCACCACAAGGGAAGTTTAAGAAATATGCTCTATTAGAAACTGTGAGGTTCTTTTTGGCAATGCTTGTACTTGATTGTATTATAGGTGGTGTGCTAAGCTTTGGCTTTTCACCTGGCATAAAGAGTTCAGAGCAAGTATAAGAATCCACTTGCTTTTTGTATTAATTTCTAGACTCTGCTGATTGTATTAAAGTCAATAATAGAGCTCCTAGCTTTTCAGCAGGATAAAGATCTGAGTATTTTACTTTCCTATGAATCTTTCTTGAATATAGAATCCAATAGAGGACTCTGCATTTTTTTTGTATTAGAAGAAAAAAGAAAACTTGTTTGTCCAGTTACAAAGAACAGAGAGAAAATGTTCATTTTCATAAATAGGACACAATGTTTATTACTTGATGAAACACTATTTTCAATACCATAATAATGCATTTTATACAAATTTATTATCATCAGCCTAATAACTTAAGGGAGAGGAAAGCCATTTTCTTCAGCATGGGTCCCACGTGGTCTTGCACACACAATACAATTATATGTCTCAGATGAGGATTTGATGATAATTGAGACAGATAGACAATGGCATGGTAATAAGTGACTATTTCATAAACAAAGTGCATGAGGGAAATTTCCTTCAACTTTAGGAAAAAAAAAATAAAATTCTTCCCAGCCAGATGGTTTAACTTCAAGAGCAATGTGTGGACAGGCACATAATGAGTGAATGCCTTATGAGTTTGTTTCCCTGAGAACAACCCAGCTTCCCTGATAGGCTGAGGTGTAGCAATCAGGCTGACTAGTTGTGCAGCGTGTTAGAGTCTGTTCTTTTGCTTTCATCTTACCCTTGCTCCAGTTGTGTCTGTATCTTTGTTAAAATGCAGCTACAGCTCTGTAGCTGATCTACAAGCATGCTATTTGAAGTCTGTCTTAATTGGCTTATGGGCAATGTAAGTCTAGTTACTTTAAGCAAACTTTTTGTGTTAAATTCTCTTCCCTCCCTAATATTACAGAATATACTTTCGAATGGCTATATCAAATAGTTCATCCCTAAGGAGAAAGGTTCACTGGAGAAGAGGCCAAAAGTTTTAATGGTGTACTAGTCTGTTAGCTTTGGGATATGGTTCCTTCAGGTGAGAGTTCAGATCTTTTGAGTCTTTTGAGTTACTGCTGACAAAAAGTAAACTATTATAGTATCACCCGTACTGCAATGCTATTAAACCTTTTTGACAAGGCATCTGAGGGATTTAATAATACTACTATTGAGGGCAAGAGTCTCATTTTCTGCCTTTATTAATATCCATCTTACTAGGTTAAAAGGGCAGAACCTCTACTTCTGTCAAATGTTGTTACCTGGAAGAGGCTATAGCAAAACCAACACTTGAGAATGCTTGTAATTCATTGTGCTTCAAGTGCTGCTATGTTCAGACAACCTTCTGTTTGTCTTTTACTCTTCTGAAATCCACAGGAGCTCTGTTCTGGCATTTTCCTGAGAGGCACAAGCACCCTACAGGCTGTGTGGTGTGGGGCTAAAATGCAGTCTGCTTCCAACTTTTCCCCTTCCACAGCAGAGAGGCAAAGCAAGTATCAGTATTATTGCTGCTGGTTTGGACACAGGTTATGGATACTGGAGCATTATTAAGTAAACAGCAGATGAGAAGGACTAAGTTCAAATGCACTGGACTGTGCAGAGCAAGACACAGCGCTAGTATTGCTATAAAGGATGCAGCAATGTAGTAATATCCATACCTCATAATTGGTGTCACAGGCATCTAAATTTACAGTATTATAATGACATAAGTATATTAGTTATTAACAGTGCCATGATGAGCTATACCTTTGAAACTGTTAATCTCTTGCACTTCTGTTTTATTTGCTCCAGGTCAAATATTTGCTCTTTTAATAGAGCTCCAGCTCCACTACTTGCAATTAGCTCACAAAATGCTGCCTATCTGACAATTAGACTAGTTTGGTTGCTTATAATAGGGGACAATGAATTTACAAGTACAGGCAGCTTAATGAGCATATCACTACTATAGCTCTGTCAGAGATATATTTTACTCCTCATCCTTGCATGTGGCAAGATATTTGAGCTAGTAACGAGATGTCCCCTTTGGGACACAGTGCACCCTTGTAATCTTGAAATTGACCCTGGTTCTCTCTGCTATTCCATTCAATTCACATGCAAGCTATTTCAGAATCTTTCCCCTAGCTCCCTAAAAAGCTGTTCAAAATTGCCTCACCATTGTACATGGCTAGATGTAGCAGGGCTCACCCTAATATCTTATTTCTGGGGAGCTGCCTCTTAGCAGAAAAATCCAAAAAAGAAAAAACAAAAGAAAATCCTTTTCTTTTGTTGTACAGATGGTAAATCAACGGTAGTGAAACAAGAAAACAATCCTTCTACACCAAAAAGCCAACCCTCCAACAGTTGAGCAAATGCAGATTTTCTGATATTTAAAGTCTTTGCATGTTGTTTTGTTTTGTTTTGCTAATCTATTGCAGGATTTTAATTTTGTTGCTGAAATTGGACACACAGATAATTATAGCTCTTGGTAGCTCATTAACAGCTTTGCCTTTAAATCAAAATATTTAAGTAATGAGTTGGTCTAATTTGATTTCCCTGTTGACTGTCAACAATTGCTTTTCTTCCCTCTTAATGAATGATTCTGGTTTTTAATTGGGAAACTAGTTCCAGAGCTAGACTAAGAAGTAGATCTTTCATGATTGCATATGCTTATGCACTTTTCTCTAGATTTTTCATATATCATTATTTTATGGTATCTTAATTCTTTATTCCACTGTAAGCTTTATGGAACTGAAATTTCTATCTATACTTACATAGTTCTATGGATATATGTTCCATATGTTTACTGTGAAATTTATTGTGAATAGATACAAAAGGCCTATAACAACCTTCTAAAACTCTATCTGACATGAAACATAATGATTTTCTTGCAATATAGAGGGGTCATCCAGTGATTAATAATCCTAATTTCAACTGATACCTAAACTGTATTTTCACAAGCACTGTAGTTTTAAGGCTCAATTCTGAAATCTCTCAAGACCTCTTTCTCTTTATGAAATATGAAGACATCCTTTGATACTTATTAGTGAAGGTGAGTGAAAAGATGGAGGGAGGACTCAGCAGCCCTGAGTGTCAGACATTTCAGAATGTTGTGGAATAAATATTTTGAGTTTACCTGTTCTGACTGAGGCTCCCACAAATATAGACCATGCTCCAGTAAATCTTGTTAGAGGTGTTATAGTTCCACTTTGCCTGGCCTTTCTCACAACTGAAAATTATTATCTGCATCACGGAAGGTGCAAAAGGTTGTGCCTGAGCCATTTCAGGTTGTCTTTTCAGTGTCTAAACTAAGCCATAGATGATTGTGTGTTTGCACTAAAACAGCAGGCTTAGCAGTGGGTAAGATACAATTACCCTTCTGCTGCCTTTGCTAGAAGAGCTGCTGTTAGTGATGTGCGGTCAAGCCATAGTTACAGCAGAGCGTGTTGGTGTTTGTCTATTACTGCCAGTAGAACTGATCTCCATTGTTGAGTTCTGCCAAGATGACAAAGGTGTGAGGAAAGAAAGTGTAAGCTATACTTAAGGCATCTGTACCTTTAAAACTCTTGAAGTCAGTGAAGCCTTGATTAATGCAGAGCGTAACTGCCTGTGCTCTTGCTGGAAGGTGATGCAGCTGAGCTGGCAGGACAAACAGAAGCATGGTATTTCCTCTCCACTAAAAGGAACTCTGCTGAGAGACCTGGCTTACAGTCTCAAGTGTAGTCATGTACACTTCCAAGAGGCTGTCGGATGTTCTGTCTGTAGATACCAGAAAAACTTGGATCAGAAGTTTTTAATCCCAAAATTAAAATAATAATAATAAAAAAAGTTTTATGGTATTTTTTGATAGGAACCTCCTCATATGAGAGAAATTGCAGCAGCAAGAAGTAAAATGGAAAAAATATGTAGTCTCTCTTCTATGTTTAGCAGAACCGTGTTTTTGAGAATTTTGTTGTAGGCAAAAAAACTGAAGGTGCACATGAATGATCTCTATTATGACAGTATCTGTTTCTTCATCTATTCCTTACAGTTGCCTCCTGATGGTATGAGTTAATGGGTTGATAAGATATTTGACACTTAAATTATCCTATCTCTATGATAAAGAACAGAGTGAGGAGGAAAACAAGCAATGTAAATGTGGGAAATATGGTACTGTATGCAGCCCTAGGCTGGGAGAAATGCAAATGTGTGATGGTCAAAAGACCCTTTTTGTGTGTGTGTCAAAACAACTCAACAGAAGGAGCTGAGGGAGGCTGAGGGCCTGTTGATGGTGAGCAGCGTGTTGATGGTGAGCAGGGGCCACGCTCCACGAAGACAGGGGATGGTTTCCCCTGTTGCCTGTCCTGAAGCCATGAACATCGACTGCCTTGGAAAGAACCTGCCTGCAGACAGTGGCACAGCCCCTTTGGCTGCCCAGGACCAAACTGCGGCCCTCAGGGCACAGTGGGAACTGGGGCTGGGTCTCACCAGAGACCCCTGGCATAGGCTGGAACCTTCGAGAGCATGTCACAGCATGTGTGCAGGCAGGAAATGGGTCTGGGCTTGTGAGAGAGGTCCAAGAAACCCTGACTCTATATAAACAGGCAACCAGCATTCAGCTGAGTGATTGTTCACCAGGGAGCCTACAGGAGTTACTGACTAAAAGGACTAAAAGCAAGAGTATTTCAATTCGGTGTCTGAGAAGTCATCACTGGATCCTCGTGGTGGTAAGCCTATTTCTCGGGGGTTTTTTTTTCTTCCTTCTTCTTTCTTTCCTGTCTTATTTCCCACTTTCTCTTTTGGATTCATTATAAGATTAGGAAGTTGCCAAGACTTTTGTTGCTCCTGACGACACTTCAGGGAATTTTACAATAAAATCAGTTGTTCTTTCTTTTCTAACCTGTGGAGGGCCTATGGTTTCTCCTGTGAACCGCACAGTGTGATAAAAGATCAGCTCCACAAATTGCCACTAGGTGGATGCAAAGAAAGGAAAAGGTTGGGGAAATTGGGAACTGAAGAATTTTCTTCACTGTAGTATGTGAAGAATGGGGGGGAAAAAAAAAAACGTGTCACCAATAGAACTTATGTGTATAGTGGTACTTACATACATATTGATAAATGATAATAAAATAGTGATAGGCACACAAAACTTTTTTATAAGACTCCTAATGATACAGATCCCTGAGAATAAGCACAAGCAAATTATGATCCAGTGTTTTTTAACATCAATGTAAGAAGAATTACAAAGATTGAAAAAAAACCCTAACCAAACACCAGTAAAAGGTGCCTTAATATAACGGTGGGAAAGGGCTTTCAGGAAAATGCTTGCTTTGTAACTGAATAAAAGGGAAAGCAAGAGAACAGGTTTTGTTGACGAGCTGCCTTTGAACTTCTGTAGACACGGAGACAGGCTGCAAAAAGCCAGCAGGAGTCCCATATAGGACGTTCCCAGTGAAGCACTTGCAATGTTTTTTCCAGTTTTCTAACAGTGCCAAATGCAACTTCAAGTGATAGGCCTTCCACGCGTCTCTGCTTCATTTGAAAGAAATAAAGTGATAGTCCTATGCTTTTGCTACTCATTGCCATTTGATGGGTATGCCTGAGCATGTAACTTCCAGTGATCCTCAGTGGAGCTACCACAAATATGATCATCAGGCCCCCAGCTGCAAGCACTAATAGCAGACAAGCAAAACCTGTGTGTTAGAGACAGAATCACAGAATAATTTAGATGCTTTCCTTTACTCTTTTCCTTATGTTCTTAATCACCTACAGTTCTGTTTAATTTAGTATACAGCTTTAACAACCATAGCTGATACGATTGAGAAATGTCTAACAGCATCTAATTTCTTAGTGGTTTGCTGTATTAGTGCAGAGCACTTCATCTCTGTACACTATATCAGGAAACTTTGGAGGGTGATTAAATATATGCTATCATGCTTTGCTCAGAGTGGAAGCTTTTATTTACATTTCTCAATTCCTAGTGCTTTTGATGGGAAGGAAGGGTTATTTTTCAGTTACAGCTTCTGTAAACCCTTTTGAGACATAAATGCTTTAATAAGGCAGGGGTTGTAATAGGATCTAATGAATAAAACATTTTGTGCTGTTTCCCATGATGTGCTGTACAAGAATGTCTGCTGTAGCTTTTGCATAATTATTTTTTCATAAGCTAGATAAGCAAAACCAGACTAAATGGTACTGGCACATCCCATTTCACACCACTATTTCTTTGGAAAATCATGAGGTCTAAAATCTGTGTACATTTCATTATTAACACTGAGAAGGCGCAGTGATACCGCTTCTGCCACTAAGATCAGGCAGAGGTGGTGCAGACAGAATTGTTTCCAAATGCTCAGTGCTCAAGCTCAAAGGTACTTAAAAAACACACGATACCTGGAGAATGTAAATGGTCAGAGTGCTTTGATTTTTCTGAAAATTCTATGTGCAAATACTGAATCAGACTCAGTTAGGTTGGCCTGGTTTGCACTTCTGAGTCTGAAATTTTTACTGAAGGGCAGGTGAAGAGGAAAATAATTACTTTTTATGCTTGTGCAAGATCAAATTAAAGTCAAAAAGGAGGACCCATGTCCTATGTCATGTTCTCCTTCACAAAAGTACAGCTGTTTCACATGAAAAGTAGGAGGGTTGGGATTTAATCCGATGTCCAATAACATTTGCCCATGGTCCCTGTTTTTCACCAGAACTCTGCTAGCTTTCACCAGAACTCTGCTAGCATTCACCAGATTCAGGTGATGATTAGTCCAAGCTTGTGGTAGTCCGACACTTTCTGTCTTATTTTACCCTTCCACAGGTGGCTGCTTTCTGCTCTGGGTGGGGTTCTGGAGTTCCTGCCTCTGTTTACTAATTTATTTCCTCTCTCAATTAGACCAGTTGACTCATGTCAAGTAAGAAAGAATCAGTCAGCCTGAGTAGTTGAAATGGGTCTTAAGATCTTGCTGTCCCCTCCCCTCCCCCTTTTCTACTTAGCTGTATATTTTTATGTCTTTTTAAGATTATATTTAATTTTCTTTCTTTACTAATTTTATTTTCTCATCTGTGACTCAGACATTAGAAGACATTGACAGTTTTGCTGAGCCTTACTTTGCACATCTCATTTGTTCTGGCCCAACTATTCCTGAGATTTGACATTCACTACTGTTTCACTATTGCCTCTCTAGCTATTGAGAAAGGAGTTAGGACTCTTGTCACCTGTGCTTGCTAAAGTACTCTGAAAGAGGGAATGGTTGGTATGTGAAGAGGTAGGTTTTGTTAGGCTTATTTGTCCAAATACTAACAATGTGCAGAGGCCATGACCTTTCTCTGATTTAATGGAGCGTAAGATTGCTATCTTCCCATCAGGTACTTGGGTTGTGATTGAAATCTTAAAACATGACCTGAGGATTTAACCGCACAACATTCATTAATTTTAACAGGGGTTAATTCCCATAAACTCATTCTGTCTCTTTGGTTTTACATTTTGTCTTCAATTGTAGAATCATAGAATAGAATAGTTAGGGTTGGAAAGGACCTTAAGATCATCTAGTTCCAACCCCCCTGCCATGGGCAGGGACACCCTACACTAAACCATGTCACAGAAGGCCTCATCCAACCTGGCCTTGAACACCGCCAAGGATGGAGCATTCACAACCTCCCTGGGCAACCCATTCCAGTGCCTCACCACCCTCTCAGTAAAGAATTTCTTCCTTATAGCCAATCTAAACTTCCCCTGTTTAAATTTGAACCCGTTACCCCTTGTCCTGTCACTACAGTCCCTGATGAATAGTCCCTCCCCAGCATCCTTGTAGGCCCCCTTCAGATACTGGAAGGCTGCTATGAGGTCTCCACGCAGCCTTCTCTTCTCCAGGCTGAACCGCCCCAACTTTCTCAGCCTATCTTCACACGGGAGGTGCTCCAATCCCCTTATCATCCTCATGGCCCTCCTCTGGACTTGTTCCAACAGTTCCATGTCCTTTTTATGTTGAGGACACCAGAACAGCACACAATACTCCAAGTGAGGTCTCACGAGAGCAGAGTAGAGGGGCACGATCACCTCCTTCAACCTGCTGGTCACACTCCTTTTGATGCAGCCCAGAATACGGTTGGCTTTCTGGGCTGCAAGCACACACTGCCGGCTCATGTTCATTTTTTCATCGACCAACACCCCCAAGTCCTTCTCTGCAGGGCTGCTCTGAATCTCTTCTCTGCCCAACCTATAGCTGTGCCTGGGATTGCTCCGACCCAGGTGTAGGACCTTGCACTTGGCATGGTTAAACTTCATCAGGTTGGCATCAGCCCATCTCCCAAGCCTGTCGAGGTTCCTCTGGATGGCATCCCTTCCCTTCGGCGTATCAACCGAACCACACAGCTTGGTGTCATCAGCATACTTGCTGAGGGCGCACTCAATCCCACTGTCCATGTCACCGACAAAGATGTTGAACAAGACTCGTCCCAACACCGATCCCTGAGGGACACCACTCGTTACTGGTCTCCAGCCGGACATCAAGCCATTGGCCATAACTCTTTGTGTGCAGCCATCCAGCCAGTTCTTTATCCACTGAGTGGTCCACCCATCAAATTGATGTCTCTCCAATTTAGAGACAAGGATGTCGTGTGGGACAGTGTCAAAGGCTTTGCACAAGTCCAGGTAGATGACATCAACTGCTCTGCCGCTGTCCATCAGTTTCGTAGCCCCATCATAGAAGGCCACCAAATTGGTCAGGCAGGATTTGCCCTTAGTGAAGCCATGCTGGCTGTCACCAACCACCTCCTTGTTTTTCATGTGCCTTAGCATGTCTTCCAGGAGAATCTGCTCCAAGAGTTTCCCAGGCACAGAGGTGAGACTGACTGGTCTGTAAATATATCTGTATAATATATCTGTATAATGTCACTGTCAAGTTCCTAAAGTATTGTCAAGAAGAGAGAATCATGTATCCAAAGTCAGATTTTTGTTTTAAGACTGACTAGTTGACAAGGGTCCTTCACTGCATGTGAACTGGTAGTGTGCTGTGTAATATCTTTAATCTACTAATAAAGGTAAATTTGCTTAACTGAAAAGAGATCCAAGCTAAAGTGTTTAACTATGTAATTGCGGTTTAAGACAAGAAAATATATATTAGCATACTTTGTTCTTTCTTTTCTGATACAAAGCCAGGATCATTTTCCAAGTGAAAAAACCAATGTACAAATCTGTCTATGCCATCACTGTAATGATAATGCTATGACTAGGATTTAATTCAGATGCTTCCTAGAGACTTTGCAGAACGTAATTTATCTTAGATGTTTACTTTTTTCTAGGTGCTTAAGGAAAAGAGATTAATGTAGAAAAGGATACCATCAAGAAAGTAAGTCTTGATTTTACTTCAATTAAGTGTCAGCTTGTCATATGTTATGTAGCACTGTGGGAGGACTGCTTTGTTGTGTAATTAAAATGTCTTGTTATTAAGAAAAAATATTTTCAGGGATACTGAAATATTAGCTAGGATTTCAACATGCTTATAAACTGGTCTCTTGATACTTTCTCCAAGGTATTTCCTCTACCAACTGTATTCATTCCTACAAATTTCATTCAGATTGCCAAACCCAGTATTTTCACAGAAACATGGATTACCCTGGTCTAAATAAAAATGTGTTTACCTACTCCAAGTTCAAAATTGGGTATGCATCTGGCATTTTATGTATAATATCAATAGCAAAACAGCACAGCTTTTCAAACCTTTGGGATATTGGAAACAAATAAGAATCTCTGGAATAATCCGTAATGTTGCCCTCAAATCCATCTTTAACTGAGATGTCTAAGTAGAAAGAGAAATGGAACAAACTCCTAAATCTGTCACATAAAGCATAATTATTTGCTCAGTTTCTGAGAGCAAATGGAGATACTGATTTCAGCCTTGAGGGAAACAGATGCGGCAAAAAGCAAAACAGACCAGAAGGTGTCGGGAGTGGTTTTGGTTGTATACAAGATTACCGTGAGGTCCTGGACGAAGCTTCTGCATGCCACAATAAATGTTTTAATATAAAAAGTCATAATTGGTGTCACAAGCATGGATAAATGTATATAACATATAGATAGTAAATAGAAATCTTGTGTCTAAGAAATATGTCTAACAAACCCAGGAAACTGGTTCCACGAGACTTCCTGTTGGCAAGCCACCATTATTTCTATTTTCTTAAGCTACATTCTGAGATTCCCATACCTTAACATTTGATTCTGCTTGTTCTTGCAGAAGAAAATCCTTGCACTTAGGTGTGAACCATGACCACATTAATCTTGAGGAAAAGAACTGTTGCTATGTATTTTTCTGACACTGAATGGGATCCTTAGTGCACTGTGGAAGTACTGCAGTGTTTGAGACCGTGTTACTTGGACATTACCAAGGGAATTGGGAAATACATGCCATTAATTTTCAGCTTCTTAAACAAATGTTCTAGTTCATGAGAAAAGACATGTAAGCTTTGCACCTTGATTTGTGCTATGTTGCTATGAGATACTGTAAAATGTCTCAGGAAAGAAAAGTCCTTGAATTTCTTCCTGCTTCAGTTGCAAGTCTATTAATAGAACGGGCAGAGACTGGTAATGCTTCATTGCTTTTGGCTGATGGAGGGGAATATAAGGACCTTCCTACTTTCAAAGTAGCTTTGATATAGTATTGCCAGCAACAAGGCGTCAGAGGAGTTCAGCACTCTGAAGTAAAAATGATACTGTAAAAAAAAAAAAAAAAAAAAAAAGAGAAATGTAATTTTCTCCTTCCTTTTACTTTATCAGCAGGAAACTCAGATAACTGGCTCTGTCATTTCCCTCCTCATCTTCTGCAGCTTTAAATTAATAGGGTCATAAAGATACACTAATAAACATAAAATTTAATAGTAGAAGCCTTCGGGTAATCATCTGATTAAAGTGGACACTTTCTGACCCTGTAGAATAATCATGATCAGTTACTAGTCTGGTGACCAGGAATAAACAGCTGATTATATGATTACACAAAGCTTCAAAAATCTCATAGCAGCTGAATCCCTAGTCTCTGTGAAATGTTTCGCCTGACGTTGTGTGAGATATTACACAGTGCCATTCCTGTGGGCTGGTAAGGTCCTGCAGTTTTCCATTAAGCTAAATGAGAGTCTTGACCATCACAGTTTGCACCATTGGGTCCATTATATTTTGCCCTACAGGTGATTTGCTACGTGCTTAATTACAGAAGACAACATAGTCGAGAGGGTGTTGTGCTGCAGACAGCAATGTCAAAGCTTATCCATATAGGGGTACAATGATACTTTCCAAGTTACACAGTAGAGAGCATTGTATGATTCCCATTAATTTTGGTAGGAAGTACATAATCTTAATAAATGACTGAAAAGGCATTAGAATGATTTTATTAATGAAACAAAGCATAAAAATGCATAAAGACACTTTTAGGTGCTTTAACACAATTTCTTTGACCCTACAAGAAGGAAACAGGTCTGTTATAACGAGTCACATAGCTAAAAATCTAGCATGTGCCAGCAGACACATGCAAGTAGCCACTATATTAAACTGGCTGCAACTGCATAGAATACCTCAGAGCAGATATAAATATAATTTCAAATGGTATACTTACTTCTTCTCTTCTGACAGGTACTAAGCATCTCAGTATTCACTGATGAACTGTTGTCCTGTGAAAAATGTTGATCTGTTGACTACTAGCCTCATGTAGCTCTCTTATTTCTATGCATTTCTGTAGCAACGGCCTCACACCAGGCGAGGTGAAGCATGTCTGTTAGTTAATCTCCTCAGTAGCCAGCAGGGGAAGCTGCTGCATAGGTTTTCAGTGTGACTCACAACTATAAATGCTGGTTATTTTTAAATTCAGAGATGAAAAGATGGAGTTACCTTAAAATGAGATACAGAATATATTTGCATGAAAGAGTTTTAGTCAGACTACGCTTGGGATGACTAAACTATTCACAAGTGAGAAAGCAGGGAATGAGTGGTGCACGATGGAACAAACAGGTGCTATTTAGTGTCTAAATTTAGTATGTCTTACATACTTACTTAGACTACTAAATACAAGAGACTTCAAAAGCTGGCTTAATACACATTCAGTGAGTTAAGCAGTGTTTAGATGACTGTAGACCTTGCTTTATGCACATAAGTGGTTTTGTAGAAAAGATACGGGGCTGGAACAAGCCGGGGTTTTGTTCTTAGGCTTGTTATGACAAGTGTCAGAAAGTAATTTTGGCTCTGTTCAGAATATTTTTCTTAAGCACATGCTTATGGGCTTCACAGTTTGGCTTTTAGTCTGTCTAATGTTAAGTCTTTCGTCTTTAAACACCACCACAATACTTTAGCCTCTTTTTTGTCATATGAAAAATACGTATGTTTTGATGGCTAAAAAGCTGTAGCCCATCCAGTATGAAATAAAACTGAAGTCTTAGCGCATACTTTTAACATTAAAACATTACTGGGAATTTATGAGACTTCCAAGCTGCAATAACAAATACTATTAAGTTGATTATTAAAGAAAGCTGAAGACCAAGAAATTTTTGCCACGTTTGTCAGCTGAATTTGAATGAACCGTATGTATGATCCTAAAACCAATGAGTTAACTATTTGTACATCTTTTCTTCTCAGTTTCTACTGGGACAGCATTTGTATGACTGTTATCACACTGATAAACTGGCAACGTTCCCTTCATGCCTTATTAATAATAGATGTGCCGGTGTGGTAGAAGAGAGGTTTTAATTAGACATGTATAGAAGCTCTATAGTTAGGCCAATGTCAGTTCTAGTATGAACCTTGCCTTGAGGTTATTTTAATGACCCATGAAGAAAATTTTGTTTTGGAATCTAATATTCTTGGTTTTGTCCAAAATAATGATATACTCCTAATTCTAATTTAATTCTAATTCTAACATTTCTCTTGGCATAAAAGTAATATAGTAGGAAACTGTAAGACTGCTGAACATCTGAATGAAAATTACTACTTCATCCACAGGAACTTTACTAGTTTAGGACTAAGTCTTTCCTGTCTTGAGTGTCAAATAAATGAATTTTCTTCTTCAAGTGGAAGTTTTGAAGGTGCTTATAGATGTATAGTGGGTATTTACTTGTGGGTCTGTCCAAACTTAATGCATTTGTGTAGCAAATAACAAAATCCTGTGTACCCAGATGTTATGATGCTCGTGACCATAGATATTTATAAGTTCATTTTACCATGGTAACAACTGAGGGAACTGCCACAGTTTATCTCTTAGGTGTCAGAATCAGTTGACAACTTCAGAGTAGTAAAGAGAAATTTCTCCCCATATGCAATTAGAATCATAGAATAGTTAGGGTTGGAAAGGACCTTAAGATCATCTAGTTCCAACCCCCCTGCCATGGGCAGGGACACCTCACACTAAACCATGCCACCCAAGGCCTCATCCAACCTGGCCTTGAACACCACCAAGGATGGAGCATTCACAACCTCCCTGGGCAACCCATTCCAGTGCCTCACCACCCTCTCAGTAAAGAATTTCTTCCTTATAGCCAATCTAAACTTCCCCTGTTTAAGTTTGAACCCGTTACCCCTTGTCCTGTCACTACAGTCCCTGATGAAGAGTCCCTCCCCAGCATCCTTGTAGGCCCCCTTCAGATACTGGAAGGCTGCTATTTTCATGTTACAAGCCCTTATAAGAATAAAGATGATTTGTATTAATCTTTTATCTTGAAGGAGATTAAACTTTACTTTAGAAATTGATTCAATATATATTTCAGATCTAATAAAGACTGCATGCTTATGTTTCCAGGGAAGTAAAGACACCCAGAAGTACTGCTGTAGAAAGCTTAAATATCTAATTTGTCTGTTGAGGAAAGCCTTACAAAAAGATTGAAAACCAAACCAATAAACATTGAACTAGTAAAACTTGACAAAGTCTACTTGGCACAGTTTATTGCATTGTTATCTTCTAAGCTGTTTGCTCTTGTTCAAATATCTGTGCAATGGTGGAAGCAGAGATCTACTAGAGGTGGGATGGTGGCAGGGATTTCTTCCCAAGAAAATAGAGATTGTGCCTGTGTCCTAGTTTCAGTTTCTTAAACTATATATGCATCCACAAGATAGCACAGTTCCCAGCCCCAAGTTTTCCTGTGAACATCTCAGGATTTTTGTCCCAGTCATTTCTGGTTTTGACAGTACTGTTACAGATTAGTAGAGCTTAATCTATTAGCTTCAGAAAATCACACATACACAGCAATTCATTCTTTTTATTTTTAAGTTTCTAAATATAACAGCATGACTAGCAAAGATATTAGCATTAGTGAAATAGTATAGAAACAATCCTGTCACTAATTCCTTTCAAATACTCCTATTTCCCTATTCCACAACAAAAACTGGTATTCCTATAATAACTGCCATATTGCAAAATTCCTAGTTTCCAGTCTCCCTTTCAGTATGCAATGTTCTATCACCTTTCTAATGAACTGTCTGTCCAATACTTGCAACACACATGGATGTGCCAGCTCACTCTCTAGGATGGTTTCACAAAAAAACAGAAATACTGCTTTGAATTAACTTCTTTTTTTAAGTTCCATGCTATACCGTATTTTATTTATAACTACTGTTTGCACTGAAAAGCCAACTACTTCATCTCATTGCTTACAGGAATATATTAGCCTTTCTTATTTTACCCTAGCACTCATCTGTTTCTTCCATGTGCTTCTTGCTACATCTTTTATAACTGAAATATCTCCAGCATAAAAAATGTTGAAGAAACTCAGGTACCCATTATACTTAGAAGAAGAAATGATTTTCTCATACCCTTATGTAATTCTTACCTTTAATTTTTTTTTTTTTTTTTTAAGTTTTCTTCTTCTTTTTTTTTTTTTTTTTCTTCTTCTAAGTAGTTGAAGCCACTGCCTGTTTTAGAGGAATACTGAAAGTGGTTTCTAAAATGTCACATATGTAGTCAGGTTAGGTTAAATATACATCCTTTCTTCACATTCTTCAGCAGTTCTTTTCCTATCTTCTGACTCTATTGTCAAGATTTATTTGAAGAAATTTTTAAATTCCTTTTAAATAAACGGTGAATGGTTACATTTACAGAGCAAATGTTTAGCTGAAGGCTTAAAGCTTTAAGCAATAAGATTTCTTTTAGAGCAAGAAGACCAAATATTTCACAGGGAAGAAAAAAATGTTTAATTTCAGAAAAGATAGTGCTCAAAGGAACTTGAATCTTTCTGCTAAGTTTCAGTATTTTATATTCTTTAATGACCCTGAAATTCTTACCATTTGACTAAGATAATTGATCCCAGCTATGCCTCTGGAATTAGTTCCTATAGACTTGATTTGGATGAGTTGCATGACTAGAAAGTACCCACAGTTGGTACATGCCAGCTGGTAAAATGGCCAAATACATTTGCAAACAGCTCCCTAAGCTAAATCTCTGCATCAACAGCTGGAAGAGTCTATTCAATATGGTTAGCGTCTTTTTCTGTGTGGATACCAACTGTTACTGGACATTTGTTGTGTTTACTGTATACTGCAAAGAATCTTGGTGCATTTGAAGCTTTATATATATTTTTATAGCTTTTCATTAATGGCAGATGTTGGCTGAAAACAGGCAAAAAGCAAGTAGATTACAAACTTCTCAGATAAATTATAATTTAAATGAGAAAATTTACGTTAGATATCTTCTCAATAATTATGAAACAATTACCTAATAATGAAGCTTCCAAGCTTTTTCTAACAGATGGTTAGAAGCTGAAATATATTGGAACATAGTTAATCAGCAAATTTAATACACAGGATAAATGTAGCAATCTATCATCCTGCTATAACCCACTGTACTATAATGTACTTTCTATAACTCAAAGATCAGAGGAATGAACATTCCAGGGTCTTGCATCTAACGTAGGAGTGATACCAGGTTTCAGAGACAGCCTTTCAGAAAGCTATCTAAGGTTGTAGCTTTACAGCAGCTGTATTTTTGACTTGCCGCATGCTTAGTTATGTCACCTTAAAATCACTCTTAAGAGAATGTTGGGACTAATGTTTCACATCCAGCTATTATAGGAGTACAAATTGCTTGCTGCATGTTGTCATTCTAGACAATGATAGCTACTGCTTTTTTTTTTTTTTTAATGTGAATTCTATCTTCTTTATAAAATGCTGAAGTAGGAGTGTGTGTTCTGTATTAGCCAAATCATAGAATCTATATAGGTGTATGTGGTGAGTTGACCCTGGTTTGATGCCAGGTTCCCACAGAAGCTGCTCTACCACTCTGTCCCTTAAGCTGGACAGGGGAGAGAAAATAATAATAAAAGTCTCATGGACAAAGGTAAGGTCAGGGAGAGATCACTTGTCAATTACCATCATGAGTAAACCAGATTCAGCTTGAGCAAAATGCATCTAATGCATCACCAATCAAATCAGAGTAGGATAATGAGAAATCAAGACTAAATCTTAAAACACCTTTGCCTCGCCTTTCCCTTCTTCCTGGGCTTAATGTTGCTCTCAGTTTTGTCTGCTTCCTTTCCCTCCCCTGTGTGGCACAGAGGGATGAGGAATGGGGGTTGCAGTCAGTTCATTACACGTTGTCTCTGCTGCTCCTTCTTTCTCAGGGGAAAGACTCCTCACAATCTTTCACTGCTCCATCGTGGGGTCCCTCCTATGGAACACAGTCCTCCACGAACTTCTCCAGTGTGAGCCCTTCTTGTCCTTCCTGTGGGCCACATTTCTTCATGACCTGCACCAGTGCGGGTCCCCCACAGGTCCACAGCTCCTGCAAGGAGCCCGCTTCAGTGTGAGTTTCCCACAGGGTCACAGCCTCCCTCGGGCATCCCCTTGCTCCATCAGGGTACTCCATGGGCTGCAGGGGCACAGCCTGCCTCTCCATGGGCTGCAGGAGAATCTCCGCAAACCCACTGTAGTCTATAGCAAAGTCATTTTGATAGTCAAGTACTAATGAACTCATGCAAATGAATTCTTAAGCCTACAGTATGTCTCATGAATGAACAGGACATTGCAGAAATGTTTATCTAAAATAATTACAAATAGTAACTACCTATAAATAAGAATATTTGAGCCAACTTCTTTTTCATTTTATAGTCCTTTTCTGTATCGAGCTGAAGTTAATGTGGTAATGTGATTCTTTTACCTTCTGTATGCATCTTGATTTGATATAGTTTATACTTGTTATGACTAACAAGCAGTTTGAATTTCAGTGCCTGATTCTGCACTTCAAAGCTGATAATAGTAGTAGTGTATGAGTGAAGACAGCAATACATTGCAACTTAATGAGCAACTGTGCTTACTCTGAATCATGCTAAGAATCACAGAAGGCAGAAGTAATATGAAGAAAGATGAAAAACAAAATTCAAACTAAAGTGCTTTTAATTCAGTATCAGTAACATTTCTGGGAGTAGTTTTAAAGCATCTTTCTGTTAATTTGATTTTATTTTTATGTTCTGGCCATTTTACAATAGATTAGTTTTTCCCAGCTCAGCTATATAGTTCAAGAGTATATGTCATCCAGAAAACCTGAACAACTTAGTCAAGTAAGTTGTCTTGATGTTACTGGAAGGTATGCTGGTATGCTGGATCTTTCAGTGGAAGTTTATGATGCAGAACTGAAACAATCAGAGCTTTTACAGACAAATTTAAAAACATCTAAAACCAAACTTGGAAATTCAGTTGAGGTTATGGTTTCAGCATGAAGTTATTAAATATTGCAAAAGATCCAAACAAACTACTCCTGTCCTTACTTTGACAGGATCACATCTGGTTGTATTATGGGAACATTATGGTCAATGAAGACTAATTTCACCTGTGAATAAAGAAAAAGTGCATGCAGGACAACCTAACAATCTATGTAAATCAAGACTTTGTAAAGATGATCTACAATTCCCTAAAGTTTACTTCCATCTAAAACATGGTCAAAAATCTCAGCATGATCCCCTGCATCTAATGATAAACCTTCAGGCCTACACTTGAGGATCCTCTACATAAGAAGTCAAAAAAATCTGTTACTTCACAGTAAGAGTAGAGCCAACTTAGTGGGGGGAACATACAGTAGCGTCTATCTGTATTCAGATAATACTGGGCCTTGATCCTCCTTGAACAGGGCAGCAGATAATAAGCAATTCATAATAAGAAATCTGACTGAAGTGTAGCTGGACAGCAGTGCTAGTAACTGGTATATTCTGGTTAAGACGTGCATGTAGGAAGTAGATCAGGACTAAAATCCAATATTCAGTCACGGTATGGTAAAAGATGAAAATGGTAAATACTTAATTACTTTGATTTATTATCAATAAAAACATTAACAAACAATTGTGATTATTAACATTTATTCTAGTCATGTAATATTTATGTAATATGAAATTACATCAAAATCTGTCATTTATTGATGGGAATGTAAGTAGCTTTATGCCTTCTGCATTATGCATGGTGCTATTCTACTCAGTCACATAGTAAAGCCAAAAGAGCAATCTAGACTTTAAATTCCCATATTTATTTAAAAAGTGACTCTTAGTAAACTCTTGATTTTATTTTCTTGGTAAATTAGCCTTATTTTTTAAGATATCTGAAAGTATCCAAAATATGTGCACATCTTATTTTCACGTTTTGTGTATTCTCTGAAAGCTAGCAATTTTCTTCACTTGCCCTAAACTGCCTCACCGTGAGCAATGAGATACATTCTCTGATGTTGAAATCCAGGAACCAGATGAAGTGATGCTCCTGAGAGCATCTAGTCAGTGCATTCAAAGAATGCCTAGCAGAAGTTACTCAGATAGGGCTCTCAGAAAATGCTGTTAGAGTGACTATATTTAAGATGGCACATGACTTCCATAGTGGAGAAATCAGGCAGTTCAGAAGGTGAAAGTCTACCTTGCACTTCAGTAACTAGGACACTCAAGACAAGCCCTGATTTCCTGGGACTGATGTTGCTTTAGCCTGGTAATACTTCAGTAGAAACCCATCATCTATACATAGGTGCATATCCCAACCATAATGATACAGAATTATTTCTCTCATCTTTTGGATAACATGAATGTTTCTTTTCTTAATACTAGAAAAGAAAACAATAGCATAGTTCTGCTGTGTCAACTTCATGATTTTCCTTTCACTGCTTAAGAAGGCAAAGATGTCTACAGAGTGCTGCTTTTCCATCTAAATTGTCAGGCACGAAAGAGTATGTTCTTGATTTTGACATGGCATGTCACTGTTTCTTCTGTGAGAACAGTGCCATCTACACAGCTGCAAGACTTTCACATTATTCCCTCGCTTGACTGTATTGAAAAATACGGTCCAGCTTTTCCATGCGCTCTCTGGCAGTTTTAAACATTCTGGAAAAGCAATACTGAAGGACCTCTATTGTATGTTCTGATGAATGTCACCACTTCAGGCTAATCTGAGCTTTAGAGCTCTACTTTCCTTGCTCAACATATCAGGAGGTGGCTAACTTTTGGCACAGCACTCCTTGCAGCCCATAACCTTGCAGTGCCTCTGACAGCTCCTTTTCTGAGTTCCTTGTGCTGTATCCCATTCAGCTGCCAGTCACTTCTCTCCTTTGTAATCTGTCGGCACAAAGCAATTGCAAACATAGGTTAGCAAGGACCAGTCCTGGGCCTGATCGCTTTCTTCACAGTCAGAAGTCAATTTGCTTCATGTAGGAATCGCGAGTGGAGACCTGAGCCATGCTGCGCACAAAGCCTTTCTACTGGGCATGTAAAATTTTGAACAGATGTTCTCTTACAGCCATGTGTCAAGGACAAATCCTCATTGCAAACAGTCTGGCACACTTGAGTAGGATCCAAATTAACATTTCCGTGCACTTTCATTCTTGAGGTGGGAGGTCTAATGAGTTTGAAGACAGCAGAGGCAGATTGAAACACAGAAGAGAGGATTTCAGGAAAGGGAATGTCCAGCCATTGCCCCACCACAGGCACACACAGACCTGCTGCAGTGTGTGTGCAGAGCAGCAGCCCGTGCAGCCAGGAGTGAAGCAACATGCCTGCAGAAGCAGCAAAGGACAGAGGAACCAGCCGGAGCAGTGACACATCTGCCTCAGGAGAGTACGGAAGACCCCCGCCCCTTCTGGGGTGCTTGTGCCCACAGTGAGGCCTACCCTCCTGTAGGCCCCTCACAGATTCCATAGTCTAGCAGCTGGTGACCACCCCCTTGGCTTTGAGAACTTGCCTGTGGTGCACAGGAGGGTTTCAGGGCAGCCCCTAGGCTGGGATCATGCAGGGCCTGTGTGAGGGTTTGCCACCCCTGGTGGGCCTGGCAAAGCAGTGATGTGTGGCCCTGCATGGACCTCTGGCCTCCCTGGTGCCTTCCTCACCCTATGGCCCCCAGCCCTGATTATCACCACTGGCTCCATGTCGTCCCTGTATTAATGACCCTCAACTCAGTCTCCATGTGATAGCAGGGAAATGCACCAGTCCCATATACCACCTTCGGTCTCTATACCCAGCACCCAGAGCACAGCACCAGCTGACTTCCTGATAGGGATTCAGTGCTGGAGGTGGTGTGTCTTTTCCCTATGCAACACCAGCAGCATGCTAGGAGCCCTTCTACCCTGAGAGTAAGACCTGCTCAGAGGAATGGGAACACTCAGGAAGGGTTCAGATAGAGAATGGCCAAGAAGTTTATACATAAACAGGGACTTCTTCAGCTGAGACATGTAGCCTAGCTCTTACACGGTTGAGAATTGAAAGAGGTACCCTGGCTTACATCAGATACAGATGATTGGATCCTGCTTCAAAACACCACGTATGATGGAAATAATCTCACCTTGTGGGAAATGTTAGAAAGAAACCCTACAAGGCCAGTGTACATTACAGTTGAACAGGGACCTGAGAAGACAACAGTGTTCAGTTAATATCAGATTATCTAAATTAAATCCAGCTGCTTGATACTACTCCCCATCACTGGATTTCTAAGCAGTGGCAGCACTGAAATTCTCTTGAGTGCTGAGAGTCTATGGTTGGCTTTGCCTTTGGAGTCCTGGAGGTGAGCATCACCATTGCTTATATCCTTGAGCAATAAAGTTTCACTCTGATATTGATTTCTATATATTCTGCTGGGGCATTGTGGTGGAAGTGAGAAGAAGCTAACCTGGAGTGTGCAGTTTGAGGATGTCATTGCATTGGTATGATCAAATCTATCCAATAACTAACTGAGTCCTGAAGAGATTAATTAATAATGGCAGTAGTGGTAAAAAAAAAAAAAAACAAAAAAAAAAGAGAAAAAAAAAGTGAACAACTGGACATAGCCTTGCCATAGCCCCAGTGATTTCACTCCTCTTCCCTCATTACTGCTGTAAGAATGATGAATATAGTACAGGTGATTTAATGCTATTACTTACTTCTTAACTGAGGGGGGGAAAAAATTATTTACACAGATAAAGAAGTTCAATTATGCAGTTAAACCTAGCTGTAACAGCAGAGGCAGATGAATTGAGTGGCAGGAACTGCTGCTGTGTGAGAGGAAATCTGGAGTAAAGCGGAGAAGCATGATGGGTTGAGCACTGCAGAAGCAACCTTGGTGCACCTATTGTAGGCAGGGTTTGAGAAGAGGAGAGAGAGATGTCTGTATGTAGCAAAGGCTGATGTTTTGTATGAACTGGTAGAATTGCTATCTGAGGAATATCAGTGAAAAATAGCATGAAAATTAAAGAATAAATTCCATATTCAGGTATGTACACATTTGTATGTGGAAGAGTAAGTGTTTAGTTAACACTGAAGGAATTGATATTACTGCAAGGCATGTGAAAACAAGCAGTAGCTTCTCCAAGTCAAGTAGCATTGTGAAACTAATGTAAAACACCTTCCTCTGTATGTGTATGGAGCGATAAACGATACGTAACTGTATGCAACTATGCTTTACCTGACAAGTTAAAGAGTGTAGGACACATATTCTCATTATTTCAAGTGTTTTAGTTTGTTTTTAAACAATTCTAAATTTTGTACTGAATATTTTTTTGTATTGAAATTCCAAAATATTTTGGTTCATGATTAATTTAAATGCTTCAGGTTGCCTTTTGCACTCTGCTGCTGAAAACATGTTTATATAGCTCAAAGATTAAGTCAGGACTTTAATAAATGCATATTTCATATTAATGAAAATATGGTAATACAAGTATAAAGAAGTCAGAATACAATATTTAGGCATTTTGAATTAGAAAAAATTCCTTTTTGTCTCTTTCTTTCTCAAAAGCTTTCCATAATGTGGAAATCATATTATTTCCAACAAATAGTACATTGCAGACATTTTTTTGTTTGCTTTTGTAACTTCTGATCCTTCATGGTTCAGGAATAAATATAGTTACTTATAACCCTTTTTCATAATATGCAATATGAAATTGCACAAAAGTCTTAAACTTACATGACTTATCTCAAGAATCAGCATTCATTAATAATTACTCCTTCATGATGTATCATATATTGACATTGAATGCAAAAAAATCAAGAGGTTCTCTTTTTCTCTTAGTCAAAATGCTGCTATGAACTGCTGTGAATAAGAATATCTTCCTATGCATCCTTAAATAACTGTGACTATAAAAAACAGCCTCGTCCTCTAGGTAATTTGCAGAAAGTAGTAAAGGGCACTTCAGCAGCAGCCATATGTCAAATCACAGCGCTTAGGAAATCTCTTCCTGATGTATTTTAATAAAAAAGGATGCATTCAGGTATTTCTTTTGTTTAATATAAAGCTTTAAAAACTTTGATACTGAAATCTCAATTTCACAGTATCACAGTATCACAGTATGTTAGAGATTGGAAGGGACCTCAAAAGATCATCTAGTCCAATCCCCCTGCCAGAGCAGGAACACCTAGATAAGGTTACACAGGAATGTGTCCAGGCGGGTTTTGAATGTCTCCAGAGAAGGAGACTCCACAACCTCCCTGGGCAGCCTGTTCCAGTGTTCTGTCACCCTCACTGAGAAGAAGTTTCTTCTCAAGTTTAAGTGGAACCTCTTGTGTTCCAGTTTATACCCATTACCCCTTGTCCTATCATTGTTTGCCATTGAGAAGAGCCTGGCTCCATCCTCATGACACTCCCCCTTTATATATTTATATACACTAATAAGGTCCCCCCGCAGTCTCCTCTTCTCCAAACTATAGAGACCCAGCTCCCTCAGCCTTTCCTCATAAGGGAGATGCTCCACTCCCTTAATCATCTTTGTCGCCCTGCGCTGGACTCTCTCCAGCATGAATCCCATTGGATTCAGAAGCAGATTTACAAGACACATCAAAAACAAAGTTAAGAAACTAAAAAGTATCCCCCCAAATGGAATTAATTCCACTGCTTCACAACATCATAGAATAGAATCATAGAATCATAGAATAGTTAGGGTTGGAAAGGACCTTAAGATCATCTAGTTCCAACCCCCCTGCCATGGGCAGGGACACCTCACACTAAACCATGACACCCAAGGCTCTGTCCAACCTGGACTTGAACACCGCCAGGGATGGAGCATTCACAACTTCCCTGGGCAACCCATTCCAGTGCCTCACCACCCTAACAGTAAAGAATTTCTTCCTTATATCCAATCTAAACTTCCCCTGTTTAAGTTTTAACCCATTACCCCTTGTCCTATCACTACAGTCCCTAAGGAATAGTCATTCATTATTTTATTTCATTTTTATTTCATTATTTTATTTCATTTCATATTTCATCATTTTATTTCATTTTTTGTGTTTTGTCTTTGTGGATCTTTGAATCAAGCCAGAACCATAATTAACTGATGAAGATTGTAAGGTTCAGGTATTATTGACATTTTCTTTTTTGTAGTATTGGTCAGCAAGCATTAAAAAATTGTTTTCTCTTCATCCTTTTGGGCCTCTCCAGGACATGACTTCCAATTGTGTTCTCAGAAACCATCACCCCTACTAATTTGAACAGATGGCACATATTATTTCCTTCTTGCATGGTGTTTGCTGAGATAGCAAGCAGAAAGATGCAGAATGCAGAACTGGGAAGGCTTATGAATGAATACTAAGTGTATAGGGACACATCCTTGTTCTTCCTATCTCTACTGGTGTATGCAGGAAAGTAAAACTGCATTTGGTATTCATGAAATTTTGAGAGGCAAGCAACCTTTTCTTAAACAAAGCAACCACCCTCCACCCTGTAAAAAATGACTCAAACTCTACATCAAAACCAAAGTAGAGATGGGAAGTTTTTCTCTCTTTACAGATGACCTTTGAAGAACCACTTTCATTCTGGCTACTTCATTTGCCTTCTCCCCCCCATAAAACTATTGAAATTGAATGTTATGTTGCTGATGAAAGCTCAATAGCATACAGCTCAGGCTGCTCTTCAGACACTGTATTATCTCTGAGGCAGGCAGGCTGTTCCTACTTAAGAGACTGCCTAGCTTGTTGCAGAATCACCTGTAAATGTGTCGTAAACCCATGAAGCTTCAGTCATTTTCTTACCTGTTCTATTGCCTGCAGGAGAGTCATTACTGCTGTATTTACAGCTGTCACAATAGTTAATATGATTTAGATATATCTACTTGCTTACTCATTGATGTGATTTGGCAGTTTAATAATAATCATCATAATCACAGGTAAGACCAGAAATATTTTTTTACTCCTATGGAGATGCTGTTTTCATCTTCTATCAAAGGAGTTGTATCCTGTTGTTTCAATTATTGCACTTCACTGTAGGCCTTTAAGGATATTTTTTTATCTTTATCAGCAACCTAAAAACACACTGGTTTGTCTGTTTCTCAAAAAATGAAGAAAAAATGGCAAAGTTTCTATTTGTTTTTTTCAGATGAAATAGAGTGTTCAGTGATAGAAAGTAAAAACGGAAGTGCTCCTAAAAGATGAAAATCAAATAAAATCAGGTATAAGGGTGTTAAATCCTAGAACAAGAAAGAAAGGGGGAAAAAAAAAAGACACAAAGACTTACTGTGACAAAAAGAACAATATCCAGTATACTCAAATTCATTTACTGCCACATTTACTTAGCATTTTGTCTGTTTTCTATCAGGTTCAGAAAAAGTGGATGATTTTTAGCTGCAGTCTAAAAGGAAGACACTTTGCTGGCCAAAGGACAAGGTTCCTGTGGGTACAGGTTTGGATATTTGTGTGACTGATCCCACACCTCCTCACCCCGTGTGCCTTTTAATCATATATAACACTTGAGAAAATGTTAGACAGTCAGGCAGTCCTTCATTTCTCTTTCATAGCGCAGTGAAGCAGTAAACTCTCAAATGGTTAGAGCAGACCATTGCATTTGTTAAGCTCTTAATCTTAGTGTCAGCCAAAGCTTCACCACATGAAATGAAGTTTGTCTCTTGCAGTTGTGTGAACATTTGTACTGTAGAAACTCACTTGAGATACTGCAGTTGGATCTTGCATCTGTCCGTGACTGGCACATTAAAAAGCCAGAAATAAAGCCCTTGCATGGCTACTCAGTGTGAATGAATTGACAGATCCATCCAGGAAGGAAATCAAGTGGAGGCTTTAAATGAAAACGCAATGAATTTATAACAGGATTATACAGCAGCTTGAATCAAGTTTGTACAATGCTGAGCTGAGAATTCAAAGGAAAACAAGAGAAGGCACAAAATATTGGCATTTATAATTGGCTAATGAGACTTCAGTGACACAGGAATTCTGCAGCAGCAGCAGATTCTCACATAGTTAGACTGAAGAGGATTTTAGTCCCTGTGCTTCATTAGTTAGCTTTACCGAAAGACAAGTCCCCAAGTGGCAAGCATCTAGTTTTAGGGCTCCTCAAAACCTGCAGACATTTTTAGCCAGTTTTGTTTGTTTGTTTGTTTTTGTTTGGGTTTTTTTGGCTGTTTGTACACATCCAGTCTGGCCAAAACCTTCTATCAGTTATAGACCAGCAGGATAAAGGCTGTTATCAGCTGATCAACAAGCTGTAGTGGAAAACTTTAAGAACTTTGCTAAGTTAGGGGATTTTCATACTCTAATGTTTGCCTCCTTGAGTTTATTTTAGAAGTGAGTTTGGGGCTTCATTCATGAAGGTAAGGATAGATTAAATAAAGTGTTCTATAGAGAATTTTGCATACAAACCGAATTCCAGATGATACAATTGCCAAACTCAGTGGGAAAATATAGCAAAGGGACATAGAAATTGAGAAGTAGGAATTAGGAAGGATAAAACCACTTTCAGCCATGATAGGAAATGAGATTTGATGAGGTGAAAAGATACAGTAAGACTGTCATTTTAAGTATAAGGTACACATTGCTCCAATTAAAAAAAAGAAGTAATGTTATTGCACAAGCTTTCAACCAGAAGTTTTTGCCCTTCAGCTGTCATCTCAACTGACTATTCACGTACTGTACGAGAATATAAAATCAGCTCTCTAATACTACAGAACATCTTGGTGAAATATTCTTTTTGGTGGTTTCACACAAATATTGCATAAAAAAGGGTTTCCATTGTGGTGTTTATTGTAGTGTTGTTTTTTTTTTTTCCTTTCTACTATAAATATATATAGATAGATACTGAGTAATTTACACTCTGCTTTTGGAAATTCCACTGTCATGCCAGTCAAAAGTGTATTTTGGAAAACAGTAGTAATTGCATCCCTAGAAAGTAATTCTTGCAAAAAAAATTGCATTTAGGAACATGTATTTAATATTTAGTTTGCATTAATCCATAAATATCCTCAAGAACATCCATCTTTGATTTGATCATAAGATCATCTTATATGATCTTCTGATTAGCTGTCACAGTGGGCATCTTTGACATGTCATTTTCCACAGCCTGGGATGTGCCACAGGGTTCTTCTCAAACTTTATTGCCTATGGGCGTTTGCATTTGCTTAGGTTGTTTGAGGGGTGTTTGGAAGAAGGAGGAGGGATTGAACATACAGGGGTTTGCAGAAAAATATCCTGTGTGCCAGTAGTGCCTCCTATCCCAGAGGTAAATCTGTCCTTTCTCCTTTAAGAGCTTGGGCCACAGGCAAAACCAGAACTCCAGTGTCACCACCACACTCTCCAAACTCATCTTCGGCTTCATTAGTTTTTCCTAGACTACCCTTTTCCTCCTCTAACAAGTCTCATAATGGTTGTTTCATACAGCAGTTTTGGAGCAAATACTTCATATTGTCCTCTACCATGAGTTCAGGTTGATCCCCTTCACCATTTTATGTTCATTTTCTCCCTGTTCCAAGCAACTGTGGTCTTATTTCTCACTCTTTCTTAGACTAGCAGTTTCTTTCATAAGGTGCTTTTTGTCTTTGGTGAGACTTCTGATTTGGGCAGCAGCTGCAGATCTTAACTCTCTCACTCTGATTAAGTTGGAAGTAATCAAACCTGGCAAATAGAAATGTGCTATTGCATTCTGAAAATGCATGTCATTCAAAATGCTGGAGTAACTTCACCAGCATGTATTTTTTTGAAAGTTGAGAGAGTACGGATATTACTGTAAATAACTTAAAGCTGTGGGTAGTTTGGTTGGTTTTGGTTTTGTTTTGTTTCATTTTTTTCCCATCCTCTCCTGTGCTCCCAATTTTTCAGAGAATTTGTGGTGATTTGGCCACTTAAAAAATGACAGTCTCAAAACCTGGACATAGGGAGTACCTAGCTGTTCAGTTCTGAGAGGAACATTTAGCCAAGGAAGTTTAGGCTGTGTTCAGAAACGATAAAATCTGTCACTTCAGACTGTACCTACTCTCACTTCAACACTGATAAGGAAACATCTGCTGCCTAAATGTTTTGAAGAAAGTTATTCTCTTGAGGAATGTCAGATCCACTGCATTAAACATTGCTTCCCACTGCAGTATTAATGAAATGTAATTATTTTTCATATGGACATAACGTGTCTTGAAATATACCTGTATTTGCAGTTACTGTAGTAAAAATAATGTGATGCTTTTCTTTCACCACCGAGTGCATCAAACATGAATCTGGTTGTACACCAGCAAATAAGCTTCAGTGAAACCAGTGGCATGTTTCTAATGATTCAGTGACATGAGATGGAGCTTCAGTAATTTTATTCTATGTCAGGCCTAAATGTTTAATTATTTTCACAGCAGTCAATCAAGCCTGTTTCTTTTTTAGCTTGTTCTTTTATTCTTTCTCTCTCTCTGTTGTAAACTGGGGACAATCCTTGCTGAATTCAGCAGTTATAATAGTCTAAGGAGAGAATAAAGCCACTTCTGTGCTAGCTTTGCTCGCTGACAACTGCCTTAAAATAAGCAAGTAGAGAACCAAAAAACCCTCAGCAACCCTAAACAATACTGACAGGGTATGATAGAGTCAGCCAAACTACCGAAAGTCAGAAACCCCGCCAGTCAGTATGATGACAGCTACGACTATATGAGGTTTTTTGGCCTGATAGATACATGGTCATTTTATCATGACCTCAGGTTAGAGTTCTTGTCTAACATTATACAGTACCCAGAGGTATTCACATGCCTGGTTTATATTATCCCCTTCACATAAGTAATTCTCACTAAGTTATTTGGGGAATGTGTAGTGTGTTTTGCCATGTGACAGCATCATGGTTCAGCCCCAGCTGACAACTAAGCACCACCCAGCTGCACACTCACTCGTCCCCCCACCTTGGGATAGGGAAGAGAACTGGAAGAGTAAAACTGTGGATTGGCTAAGGAATGGCGGACATTTCGTGACCAACCCAGACGTCTTAGCCTTAGGAGATGGTGGTTATGAAGAATACAGCTGAACAATGGACATGTGAGCAATTCCAGCTGTTTGGTCTTAGCCAAACTCTGAGTTAAGTTGCAAGGCCTGAACTCAAGTTACCCAGGCTGCAAGGCCTAACCTTAGGTTACTGAAGGACAGCTATGTGCAGTAGAACAAGGAACTTGGCGTTTACTCAAGGTTAACAGGATGTGGGAGCGGGATGCTGAAACTGCAAGATGTGTGCAAAAACTTGCGAATGGACAGTTTTTAGCTATCCTATTAGCTGCTTCAAAAATATGCGTGGATGGCACTTTTAAGCCAATCAGAATCTATATTGATTACATCAGCTAGTTCTGTAGACTATAAAAGCTATTGATGTGTGTGAATAAATTTGGCAATCGCTTGATCACATTGATCGTCTCTGCGTTGTCTGTGGCTCCCGCGTTGCGACAAGTGGCGCCCGAACAGGGACCCTCAGATCAGCAGCTTGACTGGCAGCTTGACTGGTCAAGCGAAAAGAAGCCGGCGGGAAAAGAGGGGGCGGGAAGCCAGCCGTAGCGAGCGCTGCCCCGGTGCTAGAAAACAGACGTCTCGAGACGCAAGCTTGGGAATCTTGCCCTGATCAGGTGAGCGGCTGGGGAGGAGATGGGGTCCACGCTAACCAAAGAGGAACAAGCAGTGGTGAAGCTCCTCCAACATATTCTGTCTAAGAGAGGACTGCAATATGATAGTGCCGCCCTACAGAGGCTGTCAAAATGGTCCTGTGATCGTGGCTTTATCCCCACCGTGCAAGTGGCTTTTGAGGTACCAGAGTGGGACCGAATTGGCCAGGCTCTGTGGGATGAGATCAGTAGAGGGACTAAAGATGCTGTTGGGCATTCCACGCTGTGGTGTTTAGTTCTTGAAACTTTAAAAGAAATGAAATCGGAACGCTACGGAGCCTTTGAGCCCGGGAGGCACTACAGTGGAATTCAGGTGAGCAGCCGAGTGTTCGGAAAAGGATTAAAATGGGGACTCAATTGAGTAAAGAAGAAGCAGCAATATTTAAGCTCTTCCAGCATATCCTCTTTACGAGACGGATAGAGTATGATGACTCTATGTTAAAAAAGTTGTTGCTCTGGAGTAAAGAGAAAAACTTAATCCAGGGGGTTGGCAAAGCCTTTGAGCTTGGGACTTGGGAAAAGATAGGGGCACACTTGTGGGACGAAATTACCCTTGGGTCTAAAGAAGCAAAATCTCTAGCTACCCTGTGGCGGTTACTAAAAGAAACTATATCCACGATGAAGGCTGAGCAACAAGTAGTAAAGTCTGCTTTTGTGGCTTTTTCTGACTCGCCTTCACAAAACCATGGGGAACCGGCTGCTGTGGGTCCAACACCTGACGCCGTAGCTAAGGGGGGAACTGCCTGCCACTTCAAGCGCAAAACATCTGGTTCGAAAGCTTGTGCGCCCTAGAGTGCGAATGTTTGAGGATCCAGCGCATCCTTCCTATCCTGTGCCGACAATGCCTTCACCGGCAGCAGCAATAACTAGTGATCGGGATTTTGAAAAGGATGACGTACCGCCAAAACACCCTGACTCGAATCCTTTTCGTGCCGCTACCGCCCCTGAGCCCAGCCCCCAAATTCCCCCACCCGCCCCTCACGCTGCCATCACAGCCCCCCCCCGCCTTACAAATGCTTTTACGTCACTGCCACCCCTCCACCGCCTGATGCAGAAGAATGGGAACCTCCAGAGGAGGACAGTGAGACTCCAAATTTATACCCACCCGTACCATGTACACCATCATTAGCATTGCCCCAACCGGGGCCAAAAATCGAGCAGGACTGGGGGCAGTGGACTAAGCTTTTAGATAAAAAATTACAGGAGCTATGAGACCAGTTGGAGCAAAGAGAGAGGGGCACGAATCAGAGAAGTTAAACAAGGTTAATCTTTTTGTTACACCCTTGCCACTGCCCTCGAAGCCCTCTCTGCAAGATAACCCTAGTGCCTTGAGATGGCAAGCTCTTGACACAATCATAGACAGCACTGTTCTGCCAGTTGACATTCTTGCTGCATTTCCAGTTATTACGAATGCTCAGGGACAAACCCAATGGACTCCTATGGACTGGAAAATCATAACGGAACTTAAGGAAACAATTTCTCAATATGGGTTGTCTTCTCCGTGTGCACAACAAATGTTAACTGCCTTGTTTTGTAGTATGGTCTTAACCCCAATGATTGTCTTAAGGTAGCTTCAGTCCTATTAACTCCTTCGCAGCTATTACATTTTAAAAGTGGGTTTGAGGAGCTTGCTGAAAGAGCCGCTGATGATAATTTGGGTCGCAATCCTAACGATCCCTTACATGGTGTTACATATGAAATGTTAATAGGGAAGGGACAATTTCACCCTCATGCAGTACAGACTTATATGAGAACTGAGGTGTTACAGCAAGTGCAGCAATTGGCCTTAGCTGCTTTGAAAGCTGTGCCAGAAGCAGGAAAACCTAATCCCTCCTATATGTCGATAAAACAGGGAATTACTGAGCCATAAATGCAATTTATTGATAGATTGACGGCAGCTACTGAAAAGAATATTGATTTGGCACCTAATGCTAAAGAATCTGTGCTTATGTCCTTGGCCATGGAAAATGCTAACCCAGCTTGTAAGTGTATTTTACAGGTTTTACTGAAATCTGCTGGCTTGCAGGAAATGATGGATGCTTGTTCTAAGATGCTAGCAGAAATAATCACATAGCGGGATACGTTTGTAAAACAGAAGATGGTTGGAAGAAACAGAAAATACCTGGTCACTCTACAGATTCCTTACAAATGTTAGAACTAAGTGCTGTTGTGGTATTTCAATGATGGCCTGATATTCCGCTTAACATTGTCTGTGATTCTTTGTATGTTGTAGGAATTGTTCAGCGTCTAGAGAGGGCAATTTTACAGGAGGTTATTAATTGCAGGTTATGGACTTTGTTGAAAACTCTGTTACATCTCGTAAATAATCATAACTGTAAATATTTCATTATGCATATTCACAGTCATTTGGGCCTCCCAGGGAGCTTTAGTGATGGTAATGGCAAAGCAGATAAATTAGTTGCTCCAGCTTGGGCAGGACCACTGGTAGATATTTTTCAACAAGCCCAAGCATCTCATGCCTTCTTTCAGCAATCAGCAAAAATGTTAGTTCGCCAGTTTGGCTTGTCTCTGACAGATGCCCGAGGCATTGTACAGACTTGTCCTGATTGTAAGGGCCAGACAATAGGCATAGGCCTTGGAGTCAATCCTCGAGGTCTCCAACCTCTCCAACTACGGCAGATGGGTGTAACCCCTGTATCATCTTTTGGAAAATTGAAGTATGTCCATGTTACTATCGACACCTTTTCTCACTTTGTTTGGGCTACCCCTCTGGCTGGCAAAACCGCACGCCACATAATCACGCATTTGCATGGCTGTTTCGCAGTCATGGGAGTACCTTTACAGCTTAAAACAGATAATGCACCTAGCTATACTTCTTCAACGCTGTCTAAATTTTTAAATAATTGGGGCATTGCTCATATCACTGGTATTCCTCATTCTTCTACAGGTCAGGCTATTATTGAACGTACACATCAGATCTTGAAACAATTGTTAGAAAAACAAAAAAGAGGGGAAGAAGGGCTTAGCCCGGCAGCAAGAATACAGAAAGCTGTGTATGTTATGAAGTTTTTGCGATTGGTAGGAGACTCTAGTGACCCTCCTGCTGTAATACATGGTCAAGCGTTAGGATCAGGTTATGTGAATAAGACTGCAGGGTACACTGGTCCAGTATAAGGATCTGGAAACTGGTACCTGGAAGGGTCCTGTGGAAGTAAAACTAACTGGTAGAGGATATATGTGTGTAATCACAGACTCTGGTCCATGTTGGGTACCGGCTCGATGGGTGAAACCTTGGAAGGAGCCAGCGTTGCCAAAAGAAGCCGGAACACCCTCACTGCCGGCGAATGAATTGGCTGGATGATGAGGCATGAGCCAGGTTTCACACCTAGAATTTTTGAAGGACAGTTTGAGCTGCAGAGACGGGTATTGAAGCAGAAGAAGCAGATACGCATTATTCAATTTGAATGTTCAAAGCCCTTACTGATGCCATACAAATGGCAGATTCCTCCTGAGCATTGGGAGGGGACTAAGAGAATGTGTGCTAAACGATTTGCTTAGAAGCACAAAGATAGACATAGTCATGAGTGTAAATAGAACCTTCTTTCTTTCAGTATTCATGTTTATGTTACAGATAACTATACTACTTTTAAGGCTAATGCTTATGTAGATCTGTTAGAAAAGGTAGTTAATTATATGCAAGTGAAAAACTGTTGGGTGTGTGGAAATGTACAGCGATTTAATGCACCGTTATTAGGAATCTCTTTGAGTAATTGGACAAGTCTTAACCCTTATAACCTTTTGAACACGTTATATGAGTACCGTGGCGGACTGTGGACTTGGGACCCCCTATGCAACTCATTTGATAGTCTCTCTGTGATCCACATGTACTAGAAGATGGCAAATATATATCCATGTATATCCATGTTTCTATCAGCCCTTGGAGACTTTTATGGATATTGCTGACCACTTCTTCCAATGTAGGCTGGCCACCTGCATTGGAATGAGTGTGCATTTTGGTCAATGTAAAAGCCCAAGGCTCGTGCGATGTGGGGGAGGCAGAGCCTCTGCAGGGACGCCCGCTAAAGTTGAGCCTGCCACCTTGCACTGCGATGATGCTTCTTGGAGCTGGTTTCTTGATTGTCTTCATGGGGTCCTTATGCCACGTTCTGTATGAGAGACTGTGTAGTGGGAGTAATGATTGTCTGGGCTTTGTGTTTCAAATATTGTAATTGTATGGAGTTTGCTTGTGGGATCCCATGCGTGTGTGTGTGTGTGTGTGTGTTGAGGGCAGACGGTGTTCTGTGTATTTTATTGCCGTGTATTTTTCAATGTATTCAATGCATGGTTATGAATGCTACAAAGCGCGTTTGGCTTGTGTAAAAAGAAAAATGGGGAGATGTGGATGACTTTCTGGCAAAGAAAGGCCATGTACCCAGATCAGCAAGTGCCTACGTGGAGTTGGACATGAACCAAGGGACAGCAAAAGGTGAAGGAGGATGGGGGCGAGGCACTGGGAGTGAGAATCCCAGCAAGATAAGAAGGAGCTGGTGTGGCATATGGTTTAAGTACCCTAAATAAATTAGGTTGTTGGCTTATGAAACAGACAAATACTACTACGTTTGCACTAAGTGGACTCTTAACTAATGTTGATAGTGTTCGTCATGCCACCTTGCAAAATAGGGCAGCAATCGACTTTTTATTGTTGGCACAAGGGCATGGTTGCACTGAATTTGAGGGGATGTGCTGCATGAATTTATCAGATAATTCGGAATCAATTTACAAGAGTATACAACCACTGAAAGAGGGGGTCAAACGGCTAACGAAAGATGATGGATTGGATTGGTTAACAAAGCTTTTCAAGGGATGGGGGATTTCTGGATGGCTTAAAGGTTTGATTATACAGGGTGTGACTATGTTATGTGCGCTAGTTTTATTTGTATTAGTAGCAAGTTGTATGTTGCGGTGTGTGATATCTATGGTTAAGAAGAATGTAACATCCGTCTGGTTTGCTCAAAAACAAAAAGAGGGAATTGTGGATTGGCTAAGGAACGGCGGACATTCCGTGACCAACCCAGACGTCTTAGCCTTAGGAGATGGTGGTTATGAAGAATACAGCTGAACAATGGACATGTGAGCAATCCCAGCTGTTTGGTCTTAGCCAAACTCTGAGTTAAGTTGCAAGGCCTGAACTCAAGTTACCCAGGCTGCAAGGCCTAACCTTAGGTTACTGAAGGACAGCTATGTGCAGTAGAACAAGGAACTTGGCGTTTACTCAAGGTTAACAGGATGTGGGAGCGGGATGCTGAAACTGCAAGATGTGTGCAAAAACTTGCGAATGGACAGTTTTTAGCTATCCTATTAGCTGCTTCAAAAATATGCGTGGATGGCACTTTTAAGCCAATCAGAATCTATATTGATTACATCAGCTAGTTCTGTAGACTATAAAAGCTATTGATGTGTGTGAATAAATTTGGCAATCGCTTGATCACATTGATCGTCTCTGCGTTGTCTGTGGCTCCCGCGTCGCGACATAAAACTGAGAAAACTTGTGAGTTGAGATTAAAGACAGTTTAACTGGTAAAGCAAAGCTGTGTGTGCAAGCAGAGCAAACCAAGGAATCCATTCTCTACTTCCTATTAGCAGGGATGCACAATACAATTTCTAACCACCTGCTGACCGTGGTGGTGAGCCAGTTCTGAAGCAGTGGCCCTTGGCCAGCTGTCCCCATATGTATATTCCCGTAGTATTATATGCTGAACATGACACCATATGGTATGGAGTATTGCTTTGGTCAGTTGGGGTCAGCTGTCCCGACAGTGTCCCTTCCCAGCTTCTTGTGCACCCCCAGTCTACTTATCGGTGGGGTGAGGTGAGAAGCAGAAGAGGCCATGACTTAAGTGTAGGCAGTGCTTAACAACAACAGAAAACACAGCACTGCAACAGATGCTACATAGAAAATAAACTCTTGTCCCAGCTGAAACCAGGACAGATAGGGAAGTGGGGTAGTAGGGCACCTATTTTTCATGCTTTCCTGTTTAAAACAAATGGAGGTTCTTGGAACATGCAACATGCATGCTGTCGTCACTGTGCCTGCATTAAGATAAGGAACATAGGTATGATATGAATTTTTTAAAAAAATCATAAATATATGTATTGCAAACTTTTATAGATAAGATCGGGAATATAGGTGTTACCTGATTCTGAGTAGCATAGCTGCGTTCATTTCTCCTCTTCAAAAGCATGAAAATCGGATTTTCAATTACATCTTAAATTTTCTAATTTATTTTCTAATTTGACAATGTGCTTGAATTCTTTAATTAAAATATGTTTTTAATTAAATTCTGTTGGCTTGCAACATATTTTTCATTGTTAATCTTAGTTAAATGGATTTATTAAATGCTTCTTTGGAGAATATGCATCCTATCCAGGTTCTGCTCTTCCTCAGTGCATTAGAAATTGAGTTGGTCATTTAAATTGCCTAGTGTACTGAACAGAAAGAACTTTTCCAGAAAACTGATGAAGTGCATAAGCTGTTGCCTATGAAGTACAGTTTAGTCTTCTTTTTGTAACAAGAGTGTCAATTTTTGTGCTATAAAAAGATAGTATAAAACACCATGACTATCTGATTCTGACATGCTGCTTAGGTATACATAACTGGAAATTGATCCTTTTTTAAACAGAAATCTGCTCTATTTTGTCAGTTTCCTGTGCCACTTCAGGCAAAAGAAGGAACATAAAGATAAGCCGTCCATGTTGGTTTTTAAATCCTGACATTTCTCTGGGTTTTAAACTTCAGTGTGAAATCCACTGCACATCTTTTCAGCAAAAAGTGATCTTGGAAATACCGACACATTTTTGGTGCAATGACCTTTTGCTAAATCCACGTGGTCATTCCAAAGAAAATAACTTAGCTTCTTGACTTTCTGCACTCCAGTGCCTAGTATTTTTCTTCAGGCCCAACCAGCTCTCTACTTTCACCCGCTTCACTTTTTTGGTGCTCACAGAAAATCCACAAGGAAATAACTTTCACTGAGCAGCTAACAATATCAAGAAGTTTCAAATTTGACAAAACCCACAAATTAAAAAACCCCAGCAGATCAGTCCAATGGCTAGTCTGCTCTTGTGCTATGCTTTTAGTAGCAATCATTAACCAATGCTTACATGTAGGTGTATAGCTGTTGATAGTGATAATAACACTGTTGCAGGTGGTAAAAGCCTTGCTACATATCTGGAGGAATCAGATCCATATTCCACATCACAGTCAGTGATATCTAACTTGCTGGTTCTTCATAAACTTCAAAAGGTCTGTTTTTCTTCCTAGCCCTGTGATAGGAAAACTTCTGGATTTTTTTTGTTTGTTTGTTTTAAGAGGTTGGAAAAGAGAAGATTGTTTCCCACATCACATCAAAGCAATGCAATCCTGTTCCGTGTCAGGGACTGTGCTGCAAAAGCAGTATTGTACGAGTACTTGAGCTGCTAATATTAAATTTGTAGTAAAAAATGGAAAACAGGGTAAGAAAAACTTTATTTAAGTGCCATTGAATGAGATGTAGTCTGGTGAATGTTCGGCCTTTGCTATTCAGTGTTTTTGGTTTTTTTTTAAGACATTTAATTATTAAATAGTAGCTATTGAAAACCATTGAGTTTTTAATTACTGTTATTAAATGGCATATTAAAACATACTCATGGTGCTCACTTTGTAGAAATACTTATCTCAAATCAACTAAATGTATGTCAACTACAACTTGTTAACTTTTGAAGTGAAATAAAAATAAGTTCACTATGAGGGCTAATGGAAGTGCAATTTTCAAGTGGGAAAAACAATGTAAGTTTCTATTACAGTGAGTATTAAAATTCCATTATTATGAGGTAAGAATGGACAGTCTTAGAAGATTAAAGAATTAAAAATTGTTTTTAGATCAAAACCCATAATTGGATTTTTAAAAATATTTCTGCTCTTTAGACCTCATAGTTTCAGATTTTTCTGAATAATCTTAAGAAAAATATTTTTAAGTAAAGCTTAAATTGTAAAACTCAGATTTTAAAATGCACTAAATTCAAGAGATTTAGAAAGAAATGTCCAGTGAGGCAGCAGTGTTGTTTTAGGCTCTTACAACATCTCTTACGCTTTCAAAACTGTCTTATGCCTTAGGACTTTTCATGCTATATGAGGAGAAATTATTAGTGAGTTTTGGATTAAAAAACTTGCATCTTTAAGGTAAAAAGCAAATAAGAGAAGGTGTTTGTGTGCTCAAATAAAGATTCACTCTCTCTTCAACATACAGTTCACCCAGAAAAGTTTTTCATTGACATTTTGGGGATGATAGCATATAATTAGTACATGAATTTCTGTGAACTTCCAGAAAACAGAGAAGCCTGAGGAACTTAGAGTGTTGCAGCTGCTGAGTTTCTTCCTAGCTTGGTTGAAAGACGATATAAAAGCCTTTCCACAGCTGCAAAACAGGTGGAGCTTGCAAGGCTTGGATCCTTGATCTGCAGAAGTGTGTGTGTGTGTTTAGAAGGATATTAGTTGAAGGGAGATTTAGAGGGTTCAAGGAGACATACTCCTGGTTTGTTGGTCCGGGTTCAAGGGCTGTAGTCCAGCTGTGATGCCTCACAGTTTTTTGAACTCTTAAATCTGAGGGGTTTTTTTCTTCTACTTTTGAAAAACTCTGAAAAGTAGCAGAAATTCAGAGCTGCCATAATACCATTTTCCCTTCCCTCTAGTGATCAGAAGTGTTGTTTTCAAACCATACAAAATAAAGAACAAGTGATGCAAATTCCCCTGTGACTCCTGAGTTCAACAGATTTACAGATCGACAGATTTAGTAGGTTTTATTGGTGGTAGTGGTGGGTGGGGGTGGTGGAGAGTGGTGGTTCACAAGTATTTCAGTCAATAAAAGCAAAGATGTACAATATTGTATCTGAGACTAAAACGAGTTAAGATACTTGCTTTTAAGTAGTGAAACTGGGTCACTCTGAAGTGAAACTTCTTAGCATCTCTGTTGTTTACTTCTAAAAGCACTAGAATTAATGAACTTAAAACTTGGTTTTATATTAGCATTTCTATGTTTAACATTAATTTATCTTTTACATAGAAGGAAAAATACAATCTAGATACATTTTAAAAGACTGTCTTCAACCTACTAACTCTTTATGGTTTACAAGTTTATCACTTCTATGAACAGCGAGATAATCAGGCCAGGTCTTCAGTGTACAAAGGATTTTAAAAGAGATTTCAAAACTGGCAGGTTGGATATTAAATTCAGAAAAATGACAATAGGAGCTCAGAGAACAGTAACATCCCTGTAAAGACAGATACAGGCTTCTGGAGTGAGTCCAGTGAAGGACTATGAAAGTGATTAAAGGTCTGGAGCACCTGACAAATGATAGGAGGCTGAAAGTACTGGGACTGTTTATTCAGCCTGGAGAAGCGAAGGCTCAGAAGGAGTCTTTCCAATATATACAAACAAATGATGGGGAGAACAGGAAAAACAGAGCCAGATTCTTTTCAGTGGTGCCCAATGACAGGAGAAGAAGAAATGGGAACTAACTGAAATGCAAGAAATTTCATTTAAACATAAGAAAAAATATTTTTTTAAATGGTGAGTTTGTTTGAGCACTGGAACAAGTTGTCCAGAGAGGTTGTGGAGTTTGTCCTCAGAGATGTTGAAAACCTGACTTGACATGGCCATGAACAACCTTTTCTAGCTGGCCCTGCTTTGAGGATGGAGGCTGGACTAAGATGATCTTCAGTGGCGCCTTCTAACCTCAACAGTGATTTTGTGGATGCTCAAATTTTAATGGCCTAAATTTGAGCCTGTGACAAAAAGACATGAGTAAAAGGAGCAAAAAGACCAGAGTATATACTCCCTTTCACAAACTTACCAATCATCATCTTCAAAAATACATAATTGAAGTTTTTTTCACACTAGCAATATATAAGAACAGTAGAGAAACTATTCCAGATAACACCTGCTGGAATTTTCTCAAAAAAGCATTTAGGAAAAAAAAAAGTCAAAACACCTTCCTCAATGGTCTTCTGCTTTCATGGACTTTTAAAGAAAACAAAGAAATGAGTCTGACATACCTAAATAAGCTAATGGATTAGTATTTGTGAATAGAGAAAACTAGCTCACCAAGTACCAGCAGGTTTAGCTTAAGTTTTCCTTGGCTTCTGGGTGGAGATTTAAGCCACTGTTTTGACAGTAGGCTTTTCATTTGAGCTTAGGCTAAATTGCTACCAATCCAGATCTGAGAGGTAATATATCTAGATCTTTTGCAAATCACTAACCTCTTTTGTTCCCATTAAAATAGCTGATGAATCCTGCTTCCTTTACAGATTTTGGAAGAATGGGTAGACTTGCAGAGAAATCCTATGAATAGGACCTAGTTAGTTAACTTTTCCCAAAATGATTGTGAGGTTAAGAGTTTTTCAAAAATCTCTCCTAGCAAAATTTGTCTTAGAGAATCTTAAAATCACCAAAAAACTCCAAAGATGTACTTTTCTCCTTATGAATAACCAGCAAGGGTCTTTGCAGTAAGTTGAAGAAATCTGGCAACGATTGAAATCATCTATATACCCCTGAAAAAAATGGAAATAGAAATTTATCCAGTATCATGACAAGTAATAAATTTGGCAGAAATAATGGTTAGGCAAGGAGAGGAAGTGTTAATTGCGAAACTAGTAGTTTTTCATTGAGAGAGTCTAGCCACAGTCTTGCCTTGATTACTACTGAAAACTCAGAACAGGCTAAGTTTGGACCCTTTAGTATGCAAATACTATCCTGGGGCAGTTGCACCGGCATGTGTTGCATCTTTTCAATGCAATGGGTAGCTGGTCTAATTTAGTTAACGGGCTGGTGCTTTAGACATACTGCTTCACTGGGTTGTACAAGATTCCAGCTTAATACTTTCCTGAAGTTTAAATTAGAATTTTGACTATATCTGATATATAACTCCAGTAGCTCAGTGCCAGTAAAAATGCTAATTATTACTTAAGTCCAAATGTAAGTTGAGTTTGTGAAATGCAATAAAGTCAGATTTTCTAAGTATTTTTATAATGTCCTTTTGCAAATGTCATAAAATTTTAAGATACTAATAACTCTACTACTTGACAGCATTATGAATTATGAACAAAGCATATTCTCCTTTCATTCCCTTTTGAAGAATGTTTTTAATGCAAGTAATAAGCAGAAGTTTCAAGTTCTTTAAATGCAGCTTCCTCGATCAAACTGACTTTAATGAAATCAAGGCAAGTACACCCTGAGTTTCCACAGAGTCATACACTGGACATAAATGACAAAAATAATAAATTGACAGAGAGAGGATGAAAAATAGAAAGAGTAGATATCTTCAGTTAATGACAATTTTGCTATTGCTGTAGTTTGCAAGAAACAAGCAAAAAAAGGGAATCAAAAAGCATTTCATTTTGTACCAAAACACTCTACCTAAAACCTGAAAGATGACAGTGGTGGTATTAATGCCTTCTGATGTGTGTATTTGCCTGTTTATTTCAACTAGACTTGTCCTCTGTTGGACAGGAATTCAGGTTGGTGTATTTCTGTGTGTGCTTTTTTGGTTTTCTCAAAGGTGAAGTAACATGCAAAGCATTGACCAAGCTTTATGCCTTATAGAGAATGCTAATGAGCAGTAGTGAAGAGGTTTGGTCTAAGAACAGAGGGAACATCTATCTCAGATCTCAGGTCAATATTTATTGCATTTTAAAACAAATTTGCATCCCTTTTATTTCTGTCTGAAAACATAGTTGAGTTTAAGCTGTATATCTGACCAGTTTTATCCAAATATTCCTCATCTTCCTCCACTCTAAAGAAAGCAGTTTAATTTCAAGTGTTTCTAAGTTACATGCCTTGGATTGGCAGCTAATCATTTTGTCTGTTTCTGGGTCTTGAGATACACTGTTAGATATAGTGTAAAGCAATGCCTTTTCTTGGGATGAGAAATCTCTCTTCTGCAATCTCTCTAACCTCCCAGAGCACAAAAACCTATGACCTTCCCTTCTCTCTGCAGTAATTTACCATGACTTTCCCTACCATCCAGCCAACAACTTTTGGGTACTCCAGACTTCTCTAATCCTGATATAACATGGCAGAAAGCAAGGAACAAAAACTTAGCAAAAGAAACTTTTCATCACTTAAACATTTCACTTTAATCTATTGAGTGTTTGCAAACTGACTGATTCCTCCTATTTCTCAGTCTTCTCAGCATTTCACTTCAGACAGAAGTCTCATGATGTAGCCTTCTGCTGTACCACCCAGGAACCCAAGCCGTGAACCAATGCTGTATTGCACAAGGTGCTGTAATAACATAGATATAAAAGGTTATTTCTAAGTCACAAAACCAGATAAAGAGCCAAACAGCTAACAGGCTTTAGTAGACTTTTTACTTGGGTTTGGATGCTTTGTAGGAAGGATCTTGTATTTTATACTTTGGAGATGATAAATGAAACTGTTTACTTGAAATGGAGCCCCAAAAGATATTTGTGTAAGAATGAAAGGAAGTGTTAACTAAGAAAGTGTAAAAGGAACATCCTTTTGACTGAAATAGATTAAATTGACTGCAGAAAAAAACCAAAAACAACAATAAAAAAAAAAACTAAAACCAGACTACTTTAGAAAACAGCCTGTTTATAAAATTAGACTAAGAATTGGATCTGATATGCCCAAAAAGGTGAAAAAAGTTAGAGACAGCTATTTTCAATTTAATATTAAAACAGACTTCTTTTCATGATTTATATAAAAGCATAACTGACATCGTGTTCCTCATATTCACACCAAGGTTTACATGTGAAGGAGTGATGATATCCTTAATGATTTGCATGTCAACATCTAAAGCTTGGGTTAAGACTTAAGAAAGAAGTCTTCAATTTGTGGTTCTCAGAATTTAGCATTAAGAATCCTTTCTTTCTGTTCTATTGTCTGGTCATTTGCTGTATTATGTAATATTTTCATAAGATTTTGAGAGTATTACTTTGGAGAACTTCTTATTCATCACCAGTGATGCTGCATCACTTGCTCCTGGTTTTCAGGTAGAACTAATGTTGAGGGAGATCAGGGAGTCCCACCTCCTGCTTAAGATCTAGAAAGTGCTGCTCCTAATAAGACCGTAACAAGTATGCAAGGGTGGAAAACATGGAAAGAATGATATAAAAGCATGCACATCAAAACACATGGAACAAAAAAGAAAAGGGGAAAACCAGTGAAAAAATGCTGGAGACCAGTAACGAGTGGTGTCCCTCAGGGATCAGTGTTGGGACCGGTCTTGTTCAACATCTTTGTCAGTGACATGGACAGTGAGATTGAATGCGCCCTCAGCAAGTTTGCCGATGACACCAAGCTATGTGGTTCAGTTGATACACTTTGAGGGAAGGAATGCCATCCAGAGAGACCTCGACTTGCTTGTGAGATGGGCTGGTGCCAGCCTGATGAAGTTTAACCACGCCAAGTGCAAGGTCCTACACCTGGGTTGGAGCAATCCCAGGCACAGCTACAGGTTGGGCAGAGAAGAGATTCAGAGCAGCCCTGCAGAGAAGGACTTGGGGGTGTTGGTCGAAAAAATGAACATGAGCCGGCAGTGTGTGCTTGCAGCCCAGAAAGCCAACTGTATCCTGGGCTGCATCAAAAGGAGTGTGACCAGCAGGTCGAAGGAGGTGATCATGCCCCTCTACTCTGCTCTCGTGAGACCTCACTTGGAGTCTTGTGTGCTGTTCTGGTGTCCTCAACATAAAAAGGACATGGAACTGTTGGAACAAGTCCAGAGGAGGGCCACGAGGATGATCAGGGGACTGGAGCACCTCCCGTATGCAGACAGGCTGTCGTGGTTTAAGCCCAAGCTGTAAATCAGAACCACGCAGTCTACTGCCCCCCCCCCCCCCCCCCCCTTTCTTCCCTCCGCTTCTGGAGGGACGGGGAGGAGAATCAAAAGAATGCAGCTCCCACGGGTTGAGATAAGAACAGTTTAATAACTAAGGTATAACACAAATCACCACTGCCGCCACCAACAATAACAACGACAAGAGAAATAACAAGGGAAGAGAATACGATACCGCCCGCCGGAAAAGACAGCCCGCCCGACCAGGGGACGTGCCCTTCCGGGTAGCTCCCAGTTCCATCCCCTGGCATGACGTGCTGTGGTATGGAACACCTCCTTGGCCAGTCTGAGTCAGGTGTCCTGTCCCCGCTTCCTCCCGGCCCCTCCTCCTCCCTGGCAGAGCATGAGACTCACAAAATCCTTGGTCAGTCTAAACATCGGTGTTATCAGTTTTTTTTGTTCCCAAGCCAAAACTCAAAAACACAGTACTGCAACAGCTACTAAGAAGGAAAAAAAAACAAAAAACTGACTGCCACTGCTGAACCCAGGACACAGGCTGAGAGAGTTGGAGCGGTTCAGCCTGGAGAAGAGAAGGCTGCGTGGAGACCTCATAGCAGCCTTCCAGTATCTGAAGGGGGCTATAGGGATGATGGGGATGGACAATTCATTAGGGACTGTAGTGACAGGACAAGGGGTAACGGGTTAAAACTTAAATAGGGGAAGTTTAGATTGGATATAAGGAAGAAATTCTTTACTGTGAGGGTGCTGAGGTGCTGGAATGGGTTGCCCAGGGAAGTTTTGAATGCTCCATCCTTGGCGATGCTCAAGGGCAGGTTGGAGAGAGCCTTGGGTGACATAGTTTAGTGTGAGATGTCCCTGTCCATGGCAGGGGGTTTGAAAACAGATGATCTTAAGTTCCTTTCCAACCCTAACTATTCTATGATTCTACGATTCTTTTGATAAATTCCTCGAGCTCCTGATAACGCAATTCATGTTAATAAATCAATAATGTGCCACTTCTATATGATGACAAAACTGTCTTTCCTTTCAAGTGCTGTGTCCTAATCTCCCTCCCCTGGATGATTTGAGCATCTCCTTGTTATTTCTTTGGGCTTTGAAGAAGTCAGAACGTCCATGGTGCTATGGGTTTGTAGACAAGAGAAATCGCTGAGGTACTAGATAAGTTGGTATTTTCCCAGTGAATAGTGTAGAAGGTGGGTTATCAGCAGTAGTGTACAATGTAAATCTCTGTTGTTCGCATTTAAATATGTTTTTAGCGTGAAGTTCAAAATGAATGGTTTATGACAAATGAAGTTCCCAGTGTGATAGAGACTGATCACAATCTGTCACAACAATTAATCGCAGTCAGATGCAAAGAGAGTCTTAGTCAACTTGCAGGAGAATTCCTGAGAAAAGAAAAATTAAATCAATGCCTGGCAATACTCAGAATAGGCTTTAACTATCTAGAGTACATTATTTTGACACCAGTAATGGGAAGCTTAGAGGGAGATGAATTAGCTGTAAATTAGTAATTAAAATATTTCTTTTCACATTTAAAGTGTTATTAGTTTGTTGTTTTGATACAGATGAGGTTGTTGACATCTCTCTTACCAAAAATTAGCCATAAATAATATAGATTTTTGTTCAAGAGTGGTATGAATTTGATTATTAACCTTCCTTTCAGATTTACTCATAAATGCTCTATGAAATATTTATTTCCATTAACATCTTTCAGGGCCATTGGGATTAATCTTAGGTCAAGGAAGAGATTTGAGGTTTTTATTTGGTTATCATGAGAGCTGCTTAGTTTCTGATAATTTGTAGTAGATCTAACACAGATTCATAATCCCTCAGCCTGTGACAAGGTAAACTGAAACATCTGATTTAATGACCTGATAGCTATGCTATAATATCATTCCCATTTTCATGCCTGGAAGAACAAACATATATTTTTCTACTTTGGTTTTGAATACATAAGATTTTTATGAACTCCAACAGACTATGTATGCCCCAGCTAATATTGTTCTAATATCATAAAGCTGCCCTGGGGTGAAAATACCCATTTCTATATAATGAAAATGAATGAAAATACCCATTTCTGTTTTTCCATTCTGGAAAATTCTAGTTGAAACCAATTATCTATGGTTATTTTTAAGCTTGTAGATCATTCATTATTAATGAATGAGTTAATTAAATTAATTTCAGTGAAAATGTTGAGACAGAGCGATTCCTGTTGAGGTTATCTGACAAGATGTGCCAGGAGATCTCTGCTTCTTCATTAATTTTGTCTTGATTGAGGTTAGGTAAATCCCTCTGAGGGTCTCTTAGCAAACCTTAGTCCTTCAGGTGAGAATCAATTTCTGCTATAGTCAAGGTCGTGCGTAGCAGTGATTTATTTTTCTCTTAGCTCAAATAAGAAATTGAGAGTTACTTTAAGCCTTCCTATATACTGACTGCTTTTAATTTGTTAAGCATGATGATTAAAGCTTCCTCCTTGTGCAAAATGTACAGGAGCTGCTGCTGTTGTGTTTTCTATTGAGTAGAATAGATTTTATGACCTTAAATTAGGTTTGACCACTGGGTGCCTATTTCAGATTTTCTGTAGCTTCAGTTCCAAAAACAGGTTAAGTGGAAGCAATGAAAACTTTTATTAACATTAAATGTTAAGCTAGGAGAGGAATACCTCTGGAGCTTCAGCTGCTCCAGGGCATCAGGAAGGTCTGAGCAGTACTGTGCTGCTCATGATACCTATTAGAAAGCTTTCACCATTTAAATTTCTCAGTTTGCCTTGTAGGGCTAGACAACATGACTTAATTACCTTTTCATATGTTTCTCCATTCACCAGGAAAGACACACTGACAGCAATTTATTAGATGTTGAAATACTTTTCTGTAGTGACCAAAAAGAACTGGAGATGTGCATGATGTCAGAGATTTCCCACCCTCCTTCGTGTGCTCAGCCTATGTATGGATTGGGGTTGTGCTTCCCCCACCCTCTTTCTTTTTCTCCCCTCTTACCTTCCTTCTTTTTTTGAGTAAATAAGGCTTTTCATAGAGTGTGCTGGAAGTCTGACTGTCTGACAGACAGAACTCGAGACTATGTGGTCTTGTTCTGTGGTCCTGAGAGTCAGTACAAGGAGCTCTAATTGTTTGTGAGTAAAGGGTATGGAGGAAGTGGGTTTTCTCTGAGCTTTCTCCATCATATAGCCTGCTGGAGACATGTGGCCAAGCAAGCCATACACTTAAGATCAATTTTGGTAGCCTAATTCCTTTGTATCACAGAATCATATCATGGTTGAGGTTGGAAGGGATTTCTGGAGGTCATCTCGCCCAACCGCTCCTGCTCAAGCAGTGCCACCTAAAGCTGGTTGCCAGGACCATGTCCAGCCAGCTTTTCAATAGTTCCTGGGAAGGAAACTCCAAAACCTCTCTGGGCAACCAGTGCTCAGTCACCCTCTATGTATAAAATTATTTCCTGATGTTCAGGAGAAACCTTTTGTGTTTCAGTTCATGCCCATTGCCTCTGGCCATACCACTGAGAACCACTGAGAAGGTTCTGTCCTTTTTGCAACCTTCCTTCAGGTATTTGTACACATAGATGAGATCCCTCTGAGCCTTTCCTTCTCCAGACTGAGAAAAGTCTCAGCTGTCTCAGTCTTTCCTATAGGAGAGATGCTCCAGTCCTTCCATCATCTTTGTGGCCTTTCATTGGACTCTCTTCAGTATGCCCATGTCTCTCTTGAAATGAGGACCTCAGACCTGGACACAGGACTCCAGGTATGGCTTCACCAGTGCTGGTAATGAAAACTATTTTCATCTAATTAATAGTGAAATGGAAATAATGGTGAGTTAGTTTATATGTGTCCAGACACTAAAATCCTGTCAGAGCACCAGGGGGACAGGGATTCCCTGTGGCCTTGAGTGAGTGAGTGTCAGGAACTCCACCAGATTGATCAGAGCAGGGCCTGTCCCACCACCCCAGGCAGGAGCACGGAAGCCAGGGGCACTGGGGCAGACCCAACCCCTGATATCAGGCACTTCCTTGGGGACAGGAGTGGACGGAGGCCAGGCCAACATGGGCCCATGAGTGGGCCTGGCACAGTGGGACCTATGGTTGGGCAGGATTGTAGGGAACTGGAGACTGGCTCTGCTGTGGCATTGCCAGGCAAGGACTTTCAGCCCCAGGAGGCTGACATGGGGTCCTGGGCTGTGAGCAGTGTTAGGGGAGTCCTGTGGGGCTGGGCAGAGACAGGGCTAACAGTGCTCTGAGGGTAATGACAAATCCTTGGGGTTGATTTTGTCCATATACTCAGTTTGGTTTTATATGGGACTCAAAGATTGGCGCTTCTATCTAAAAAAACTACAGCATGTTGACAGAAAGTATTACATTTCACAGTTTTGTGTTTATTACATAAATATGATTTTTTTTTTTTTTTTTTTTTTTTTTTAAGGAATAGCTTTTAGGAATGTCCAGGATTGCCCAAAGTAGTACTGTGGTTCTTAATTTTCTTGTGTATTTGCCATATTTAACTGGCATGGAGCTGTTTGGATAAGGTGGCTTTGCCAGGTTGATGTTTGATTTGTCATGAAAAGTGAAGAATAATAGAGTCTCTGCCCAGAAATTAATCTTGCACATACCTTATAAAAAAAGTTTTACATATAGAAACAAGGACATAAAATGTAGTCATCTTGAACTTTGACTTCTTTTTTTCTCTTTTCCTCCTTTTCCAAATAAAAGGTAATAAAATTATTTAATATGTAAGCATATGAAAACCTGATGCATACCAGCAGTCAAAGCTGATAAGCAAATCTTTTGAGTTTTCAGTCTGCATTAGCCAGAAGTTTGTACTGAAGATGCAAACAGAATTTATAGGAAACAAGCTGGTTATGGCTGCTGATAGCATGATGGAAGTAAAGGTGATGAGCTGTGTTATAGGAATTAAAGCTTGCTTTCTCCCTGCTGTCCTTTTCAAAAACTGCTCTAAGGAGAAGAGGAAACCAGGGTAATTAGAGCTGAGAGGGGAGAGGCACTGGAAGCAATAGAGGAGACAAAGGGGCCAGGGAGTGAGATAGCTCAGGAAAATGTATGAGGGAGAGGGACCAGCACTGATTGAGTAATACTAGGACTTTATGGAAGCAAGGAGTCATTTTAAAATGGGCACAAATTAGTGCTGTTACTGAAAATGTGATCTCACTATACTTCTCATCATTGTCTGCTAAACTTCACACACTCTTCCTGCTCTCCAGTCCATTAACTTGCCAAAACCAGGCTTCATTTTCACACAGTACGAGACACAGTGGGAGTGGAAATGAGAACCATGGAGAAGGAATGAGGTGTTAAAATTGCTGCATGGCTTCCACCTACTTACTGTGGTCATGAAACTACAGCCTGGGAGGTGCTGGGAGAAGCGACTGAGTGGAATAGAAATGGGTATGAGATGCTGAAAGGGAAAAAATTAGATGTAAATGGGAGGTGAAGGCTAGAGGCAAGGACAGGCTGGAGCACAGGAGTACTGAAAAAGGCATAAGAAGTGCTTCCTCCTAATGCCACTGCCTCAGCATTTCCTTGCTACCAGAAATAATGTAATAGTTACTGGAAAATGTTTTCAGTTTCCAAAAGCTGCACAGCTCATGCAAACTGTGAGACTCTTTCACTATGATCCCCTACACTGCGTCCTCAGGGGGTTTAGTTCTGAGTATCTAAACGTTCTTAGCTTCTTCATGATCAATTATTACAGACAGTCTATCTAACTGAAACATGTCAAAAACATTTATGTCAAGATATTTAAAAATAAATACCTTACTTAAAACCAAATGTATTTAAGCAATAACATCTAAATTGGGAAGTGATTTTGCCAGCTTAATAATCTGGTAAAAACTTGCATGTGTTTTAACATAATCATAGAATCATAGTATCATAGAATAGTTAGGGTTGGAAAGGACCTTGAGATCATCTAGTTCCAACCCCCCTGCCATGGGCAGGGACACCTCACTCTAAACCAGGTCACCCAAGGCCTCATCCAACCTGGCATTGAACACCGCCAAAGATGGAGCAATCACAACGTCCCTGGGCAACCCATTCCAGTGCCTCAGCACCCTAAGAGTAAAGAACTTCTTCCTTATATCCAATCTAAACTTCCCCTGTTTAAGTTTTAACCCGTCACCCCTTGTCCTGTCACTACAGTCCCTGATGAACAGCCTCTCCCCAGCATCCTTGTAGGCCCCCTTCAGATACTGGAAGACTGCTAGGAGGTCTCCACGCAGCCTTCTCTTCTCCAGGCTGAACCGCCCCAACTTTCTCAGCCTGTCTCCATACGGGAGGTGCTCCAGTCCCCTGATCATCCTCGTGGCCCTCCTCTGGACTTGTTCCAACAGTTCCATGTCCTTTTTATGTTGAGGACACCAGAACAGCACACAATACTCCAAGTGAGGTCTCACGAGAGCAGAGTAGAGGGGCACGATCACCTCCTTCAACCTGCTGGTCACGCTCCTCTTGATGCAGCCCAGGATACAGTTGGCTTTCTGGGCTGCGAGCGCACACTGCCGGCTCATGTTCATTTTTTCATCGACCAACACCCCCAAGTCCTTCTCTGCAGGGCTGCTCTGAATCTCTTCTCTGCCCAACCTGCAGCTGTGCCTGGGATTGCTCTGACCCAGGTGTAGGACCTTGCACTTGGCATGGTTAAACTTCATCAGGTTGGCATCAGCCCACCTCACAAGCGTGTCGAGGTCTCTCTGGATGGCATCCATTCCCTCCAGCGTATCAACCGAACCACACAGCTTGGTGTCATCAGCATACTTGCTGAGGGCGCACTCAATCCCACTGTCCATGTCACCGACAAAGATGTTGAACAAGACCCGTCCCAACACCGATCCCTGAGGGACACCACTCATTACTGGTCTCCAGTCAGACATCGAGCCATTGACCACAACTCTTTGCGTGCGGCCATCCAGCTGGTTCTTTATCTACCGACTGGTCCACCCATCAAATTGATGTCTCTCCAATTTAGAGACAAGGATGTCATGTGGGACAGAGTTGAACACTTTGCACAACTGTCCATCAGTTCCGTAGCCCCATCATAAAGGCCACCAAATTGGTCAGGCAGGATTTCCCCTTAGTGAAGCCATGCTGGCTGTCACCAACCACCTCCTTGTTTTTCATGTGCCTTAGCATGCCTCCCAGGAGAAGCTGCTCCAAGAGTTTGCCAGGCACAGAGGTGAGACTGACTGGTCTGTAATTCCCCGGGTCATCCATTTTCCCCTTCTTGAAAGTGGGGGTTATATTTCCCTTTTTCCTGTAGTTGGAAACTTCACCTGACTGCCATGATTTTTCAGTTATGATGGCCAGTGGCTTAGCAACTTTATTTGCCAGATCCTTCAGGACCCACGGATGGATTTCATCAGGTCCCATGGACTTGTGTATGTTTAAGTTTTAAGATGGTCTCGAATCAGACCCTCTCCTACTGTGGGCCTAGGGTCTTCATTCTTACAGTCTCTGCGTTCGCCTTCCAAGAGTTGCGTGGTGCAGTCAGAGCCTTTGCCAGTGAAGACCGAGGCAAAGAGGTTGTTAAGAACCTCAGCCTTCTCCAAATCCAGGCTAGCCAGTTCTCCCAATATCTTCCGAAGGGGGCCTACGTTGTCCCTAGTCTGTCTTTTATTCGCTACGTACCTATAGAATCCCTTCCTGTTATCTTTCACATCCCTAGCCAAGTTTAATTCTAACTGGGCCTTAGCTTTCCTAACCTGGTCCCTAGCTTCCCAGACAACATCCCTGTATTCTTCCCAGGCCGCCTCTCCCTGCTTCCACCTTCTATAAGCCTCTTTTTTCCTTTGAAGTTTCCTCAGCAGCTCCTTATCCATCCAAGGAGGTCTCCTGGCCCTCTTGCTGCACTTCCTTCTAGTTGGGATGCAACACTCCTGAGCTTGTAGCAGGTGATCCTTGAATAACAACCAACAGTCTCGGGCCCCCCTGCCCTCTAGGACTGTATCCCATGGAACCTTACTAAGGAGGTTCCTGAAGAGGCCAAAGTCTGCTTTCTTGAAGTCCAGGGCAGTGAGCTTGCTGCAAGCTCTTCTCACTGCCCCAAGGATCTCGAATTTGACCATCTTGTGGTCACTGCAACCAAGGCTGCCCTGGAGCGTCACATTTCCAACCAGCCCTTCCCTGTTGGTGAAGCACGAGGTCAAGCACGGCACCTCTCCTTGTCAGCTCCTCTATTACTTGCAGAAGGAAGTTGTCTTCCACACAATCGCGGAACCTCCTGGATTGCTTGTGCCGGGCCGTACCATTGCTCCAATAGATGTCAGGGTGGTTGAAGTTCCCCATGAGAACAAGGGCCTGTGAGCTTGAGGCTGTTCCTATCTGCCTATAGAGCACTTCATCCACAGATTCCTCTTGATCAGGTGGTCTGTACCAGATCCCCACAGTAATGTCCCCCATAGCTGTTCTCTCTTTAACCCTGACCCACAAACTCTCTGTCGATTGCTCACCCATCCCCAGACAGAGTTCCATACTCTCCAGCCTATCCCTAACATAAATAGCAACTCCCCCTCCCCGCCTGCCAGGCCTGTCTTTTCTAAAGAGCCTGTAACCTTCCATTCCAACTCTCCAGTTGTAGGAGCCATCCCACCATGTTTCTGTGATGCCTATTATATCATACTCCCGTAGTTGTTCACACATCTCTAATTCCTCTTGTTTGTTCCCCATGCTATGGGCATTTGCATAGAGGCATCTGAGCCGAGCTCCAGATGAAGCCGGCTCATTGGCTGGAGAGGCTGGAATATCTCTGCATCGCTCCGAGCATTTATTATAGGTGCTGGCAACTGACTGGGTGTGTTGGGATGAAACAATGCCCCCCTCTCCCAACACATCTAGTTTAAAGAAACCTTGACCAGCCTGGCAAGCCTCCTACCAAAATCACTCTTCCTCTTCTTTGCCAGACTAGCTCCACCAGCCTCCAGTAGACCTGGCCTACTAACTTGGGCCTTATATTCAAGACGCCCAAACCTCTGACTATGACACCACCCTTTTAACCATTTATTAAGCTGGCCAATCCTCCTAGTTTTTTTAAGGTTCTCCCCTCTATCCTGGAGAATTGATGAAAAGACAATCTGAGCTCCAGAGCCCCTAACCACCTCTCCCAGGGCTCTGTAGTCCTTCTTTATGTTCTCCAGCCTACTGCTATCAACATCACTAGCACCCACATGGATCACTAGAAGTGGGTAATAGTCCCTGGGACTCACTAGAGCAGGCAGCCTCTCTGCAACATCCCTGATCCGTGCCCCAGGCAAGCAACACACCTCACTCGAGACCGGGTCAGGCCGACAGATGAGTGCTTCTGTCCCTTTCAAAGTAGAGTCCCCTACCACTATGACCCGTCTCTTTTTCCTGGCAGCACCAGTAGTGATCTTCTTTACCGGCCCACCAGCCGGTAGTTTCTGGTGCAAGTGCCCTTCCTTCTTAGCACCCTGCAGGACAGCAAAGCGGTTCTGGGTGGGGACAAGAGCTTTAGGAGGAAGCCCCTTGCTTTTAATTTCCTCTTCCTCCTTTTTTTGTTGTTTTTTGTTGTTACTGTTTCCCAGCTTCCTGGGTTGACAGCCTCCTCCACTCCTCCATGAGCTTCAGGGGACGCCTGAGGCCCCTGCACAGTTTGGGCCTGGAGGAGGCAGTCCTGTTTCCTCTCACCTTCCCTGATATCTTGCAGCCGATTAACAGCATCCCACAGCTCAGCCACCTGCTGCAGGAGGACCTCCACCAGGGGGGCACTGAGTGCAGCCCTGCCCATTGGGCACTGTTCCTTCAGGAGACCAGTGCAGGCACTCTCTACACTCTGAGCACTGCACTGCAGCCTCCCCTGTCATCAGCTCCATCTGAGTGCCTAAGCTGGCCACCGATGGGGCAGCCAGAGCAGAGCTCCCAGACCGGACCCTGGTCATACGGCCAGTACTCACCATCCTGCTCGCCTGCCCGTGCGAACTGCCACACAAACTGCCTCACTGCACTCTTAGCCGCTCATGCTCCCAGGGGCAGGTTTTTAACCACTCAGGGCTGGTGCCGCTCCCCGTGGCTCCGCCCCCTGTGAGTCCCTGGTCGCGTCAGCTGAGCCGCCGGCTCCTTGGCAAGTCCTGCCGAGGACCTGAGGCTCCCTCATTGGCTCTGGCCGCTCTGAGTTGAGGCTCCTGGACGCTGATCTCCTCCCCGCTCCGGTGTTGAAGGCGCCCTCTCTTGAGCTACTCAGCTCAGCAATTCACATTGAGTTTCTGTTGTTCTTGACTGACTGTGCAGGATATGCAGTGTATGTAGAAGCAATCTACGTGGGTTCCTGCTGGCTGTTTTCTTCTTGCTTAGGTTTTATTCCTGCATTAGTCCACATTGTTCAGACTCAGCTCTCAGTATTAATTTCCTCGTGTACTCTTCTGATGTATTTAACAGTTGACTATCAAATGCTTTGGATAGCTTCGTTTTTACCTCATAGAGGTGAAGCAATAGCCAGATTAAATTTTAAATTCAGAAGCTGATTTGGGAGACTATCTGGTATACACACAAATATCATGAATTAAAGGATTATCTGTGACAATACAGGTCTGGCACTTGATACTTTTCCCATCGTTTGGAAAACTGTTCTGTAAATTTATCTATTTACTCTAGATCTCATGGGCTCTTTATGCTTTTTTTTTACATCATTTTCTGCTGAAAGCAGGGGAAATTAATATTCTGCTTTAGAAAGCTAGTAAGTGTCTGTTGAGAACTATTTATCTATTTAACAGCATACTGTGTCAGAAGTGGTCATAGAATTAAGTGAGCTCTTCTAATTGTGTTGGCATTCATCACAATCTGTAGATGAGGAATTTCAGTGCAGTTTTCAATGGTGTGTTCTATCTCTGTGTTCACTTTGAATTACGTATAGATGAGCTCTTTTCCCATAAATCAGGAAATAATACATAATGCCATAGTATTAATTCACTCGAGGTGGACTTCAGATCTGCTTTTGAATACTGTTGCCAAATGCTCAATTAATATGGAAGGGTTGTAAACATGGAAGTTAATGATGAAATGGAAGGCATATTAATGTGTCAGGTTTTGAGATCTTCATTCTGAGAGTATGTGCTGCTGCTTTAAGCTGCAGTCAAAATCTCTGCAATTAAGGTATGACATGCTTTGCTGGTAATGATGTTTTTAAAATTGTTAGAAGCATGTGATTCTCCTACACAATTGCACGATTATTTAAGACCACTACTTAGATCCTAAAGTATCATGCATGAATTACAGGCTGTTAATTTCACTTTAATTAGCAAATCACCTTAATGTCCAGTTCCAATTTGCATGACGAAGAGCCTTCAAAGCTTCCATTAATTTGGTTTTACTTACTCAATAGTCTTATGCAGTTAGTTTTAAAGCTTATTAATCCATTATCATTTAGGGACAGTATATTAATCAGTTAAAAGTCTACTCTATATACTAAAAGCATTTGCTCATTCAGATTGTTTAGTGCTTTTATTAAAATCTATTTTAAAGTGATTAATAGGAATTTATATATGAATTTGTTCATGTGAATGTAGATAACATTTAATGAAAGTAAAGCTCCCAAACATTTAACTTAAATAAGGAGTCACTTAATGAGCTTCTTATAAAACCCAAGCTACTTAGCATAAATAATGATTTATGTTATGATTTATTGCACTTTTGCATAGTTAAGGAAGCAACTCAAGAAGTGATTAATTTATGTTCTTAACTTTAATTTCTTTGCAAAGTAAATATTTTTGCATTTAAAAAAACCCCAATATATTCTTACATTGATGGTTGCAATTATTTTTCATAATACAGTCACAAGCTCCAACCAGTCTTCTACCTCATTCTTAAAAATAAATTAATGGATAAAAGCAGGTAACTGTACTGGAATAATAGATATTATGAAATAAAATAGAAACAGTCACATCCATTTAGAGTAGCTATGCTAGTACCTGGAGCACAAAAATAAGAAATTTGGCCAAGTAATTTGTTCTCATGGGTATGTGATATATTAAAAGCCAGCTTGAAACATCTGAAAGGCATCCACCTCCTACAGAAAACCATGCTTGTGGTGGCTGAAGGTGTTTCTTGCTTGCATGCTCCTATGTATAACAACTTCACATTTCATAGAGGCACCATATGTCAACTGGAAAGCTTAATACAAATTATTCCCTAGAGATTTCACAGTCACAGAATGGTTGCTAAGTTTGGAAGGCGCCTCTAGAGATCATCTAGTCTAACCTTCCTGCTCACAGTAGGGCCCACTAGGGAGCAGATTGCTCAGGACCATGCTTTGTCAATGCATCTCAAAGGACAGACTCTTCAAACCCCTGGACAACCTGTTCCAGTGTTTGACCACTCTTCTAGTAAAAATGTTTTCCTCTGTTTAGAGGGAATTTTTTGTATTTCAGTTTGTGCCCAATGCTTCTTGCTCTTTCACTAGGTATCACTGAGAAGAGTCTGTCTTTGGTTTTTTTTTCTCTCCCCCTACTGATACAAATGCATTAATGAAATGTCATCGAACCTTTTCTTGAAGTTGAATAATTTCAGCTCTCTTAACCTTTCCTCATGTACCAAATGCTCAGATCCTTTTAACATGTTTCAGTGGTCTTGCACTGAATCTGCTTTGGTATGTCAGCACCTAAAAGAAGCATCTATAAGACTTGCCATTGTCTATGCTTTGTGCCAATATCAGTCAATATTGCGCAGGCATTTTTTTCTTTTTTCCTCATTTTCAACCATTTGAATCTGAGGGAGCTTGTTATTGAATTTTTAAAAGTTTAGGCACAAGTTAGCAAACTCAGCTTTAAATCTGAATAAGCAACTATATTTTTGGTATTATTAGTATTTAAAATAACATTAGTTGTTTTAAACAATAGATCAAAATCAATCTATGTCAATGAAGCATTTTGTTCATATAGTGTAATTCATATCTGTGTTATCATAGATTGATACCTCTGTAGGTAGTGATTTGACCTGGAAAACATAAAAGTCCCACCACTTTTAGATCTCTTATCTTCTACTAGAGATAGTAGAAGAGTGAAATAGACTGATACAGTGGGAAATAACAAATGTATTAAAAGCTGTGATAACAACAGTCCTATACTGTCAAAGAGCTGTAATTGGCCTTGGATGTCTTTCTGTTCACCAACGTGCTTGCTATTGTCCAATGTTACTTTTGCTTAAATTATTCAGTAGTTGAAGGCATACCTCTAGTGAGTTAAATTCCAAATCCCCAAATATTAATTTATGACAAGGATTATCAACTTTAGCTCAATTTAATTTCAAATTGCAAAGTGTGCATTGAAATTTCAATGAATATTTCTAGTGTTAATTACTCAATTTCTATATTTATAAGAGAACTGGCACCTCATAAGTATCACATTGTGCTCTTATCTCCATATGTGCCTGTTCTCTCTAAATATAGAAAATCAGCAATTAGCACCAGAAATATTCATTAAAGTTTGAATAAGGTAGATAAATAACAAGCAAGAATGCCATTTATTTATTATAATTTACTAAGCAAAGAACATCTAACTGGTTCTCATTTGATTAATGTGTCCCATACCACCAGTTATACTAAATACTTCATCTGACTGGATGTCCTGGGTTCAGCAGTGGCAGTCAGTTTTTTTTCTCCTTCTTAGTAGCTGTTGCAGCACTGTGTTTTTGACTTTTGGCTTGGGAACAAAAAACTGATAACACTGATGTTTAGACTGACCAAGGACTTTGTGAGTCTCATGCTCTGCTAGGGAGGAGGAGGGGCCGGGAGGAAGCGGGGACAGGACACCTGACCCAGACTGGCCAAGGAGGTGTTCCATACCACAGCACGTCATGCCCGGGGATGTAACTGGGAGCTACCCGGAAGGGCACGTCCCCTTTTCGGTCGGGCTGTCTTTTCCGGCGGGCGGTATCGTATTCTCTTCCCTTGTTATTTCTCTTGTCGTTGTTATTGTTGGTGGCGGCAGTGGTGATTTGTGTTATACCTTAGTTATTAAACCATTCTTATCTCAACCCGTGGGAGCTGCATTCTTTTGATTCTCCTCCCTGTCCCTCCAGGAGCGGACGGAAGAAAGGTGTGTGTGGGGGGGGCAGTAGACTGCGTGGTTCTGATTTACAGCTTGGGCTTAAACCACGACAGTTCTATTTTGGTGCCCAACGTGGGGCTCGAAGGGTTGAGATAACGACAGATCTGACCGGAGTGTGTCTAATCGTATTTGTGATAAGCATTCAGTGTTTTAGATTAATAGTCACTCGTCACAATGCTGATTTATTGGCTCTCAAAGTTGTTGTTTTTGATCTCACAGTCTCAATATGCCGTAGGTTACTTAGAGCCGGTATTTGCTGTGTTAGTATTTTTCAAGTGTGGGGCTTGGGCTAAGGTTATTGTCTCATTATATTTTATGGTAATGACTTGTAATACAACAGAAAAATTGATCATGAAACCGGTCTGGCTTATGTTCCCAGTGTGGTCACCACCTTTATACTTTGGGAGGTATATAATACAAATGCTTAGCAACTATACATCTTTTTTCTCCTTCCTGGGTGGTCAACCTATGAAGGAGACATTCTTTTACCCTCCCAGTGCCCCTTCCAGACCGTTTACAGCATCGTTTGAGAGTTTTGAAGTTTTTGAGTGGCCTTTTAATATTGTTGAGACCTGTTTGCTGATTGTGATGGGGGTCACCATGTTGGCACGCATACAGAGTGTGTTTTGTCCACAACCATTACGTCTGATCTCAAGAGTTAAGCAGAGTCGGGTTTGGGCCTTGTCTGGGGTTAGACGACAAAATAGGGGGACCGAGAGATTTTCCCCGAGGTTGGACAGCCATGAGTGGCAGGGTGTGTGGGATAGTATGGGCAAGTATCTAGGTCAGTGGGCCCCTCCGGTGTTTTGGAACTTCACCACCGAACAAGTGCAAAATCCAGAAGAATTAGTAAAACACTTAAATGAGGTGTGCTGTCATCCTGGTCATACCAGAGAGGGACAAATCATGTCAACGTGCTGGGGCTTGGCCTATGCTTACCGGGCCTTGTTCAACACTATCCAGCACCTTCAAAAGGAAAGAAATGTCCCTGGATCTGAGGGCGAAGCAACAGACAGCGCAGCTACTCCAGCTCCGAGCACAGCAGCTACACCACCCCCAGCGACAAGTACAGCCACTACTCAAACTTCAACTGCAACAGACAGCGAAGCTACCCCAGCTCCAACCACAGCAGCTACACCACCCCGAGCGACAAGTACAGCCGCTACTCAAACTTCAACTGCAACAGATAGCGAAGCTACCCCAGCCCCAACCACAGCAGCTACACCACCCCCTGCGACAAGTACAGTTGCTACTCAAAGCACAGTGATAATGACTGCAGCTAAACCAGAGGACCAATTCGTACCAATATCGATTGCCCCCGTACACAAGAGAAAAAGCAAAAAAGAGGCAAGAAGGGTGAAGCAAGATGAAGAAACAATGTATTCACCACCCGGGCCACCATCTGATCAGGAGTCATCATCCCATGACGAAGAAGAAGAAGAAGAGGTGACTTCTCGACCTCGGACCTCAACCGAGCTACGGAATATGCGAAAAGATTTTACCCGTCAACCAGGGGAGCACATCATCACCTGGTTGCTACGATGCTGGGACAATGGGGCCGATGGTCACGAACTAGGAGGTATGGAAGCCAAGCAGCTGGGATCACTTGCTAGAGAAGGGGGAATTGACAAAGCAATTGCAAGAGAGAAAAAGTCCCTCAGTCTTTGGAGGCGGCTCTTGGCAGCTGTGAAAGAAAGGTTTCCATACAAGGATGATGTTACGAGTCGTTCGGCCAAGTGGACTACTTTAGACAAAGGCATCCAGTCTCTGAGGGAATCAGCCATCGTAGAGATGATCTATCACACCAAACCGAATAACGGAGATATACCCATAGACCCAGATGAAGTCAAATGTACACGACCCATGTGGCGAAAACTTACACGGAATGCACCGTCATCATATGCCCATTCATTGGCAACAGTAACCTGGGGTGACATAGTAACACCAACAGTGGATGAAATGATTCACAAACTCCGAGAGTTCGAAGACAATCTCACCCCTTCCATCATCTCAGCTGTGGAAAAACTGTCCCAGGATGTCAAACAATTGAGGGATGATCTATCTGATTTATCCAGCTCCTCACATGTACCAACATACGTCTCAGCTGTTAACAAAAGACGTCCTATTGTTCGAGACAGAAGATATAGAAGGCAAACACCACGGGCCACCCTATGGTTTTACCTGCGGGATCATGGAGAAGACATGACGAAGTGGGATGGAAAACCTACTTCAGCTTTGGAGGAACGGGTGCATGAATTGAAAATAGGAACAAGGGTCAAGACTAATCATCCCATGAGAGCTGCGGCTTCAGTCTCTGGTGAGCAGGTTCCCAGATGGAGCGGAAGAGCTGATTTTACTCCAGCTCCTATGATAACGAAGAATAATCCCTTTCAACACGACTTAGGTGTCCAACGTTGTGATGACTGTTAGAGGGACCCTGCCTCCAGCCAGGTGGAGGTAGGGGACAATCGGATTTACTGGACTGTGTGGGTCAAATGGCCTGGCACATCAGTCCCGCAGAAGTATAAAGCTCTCGTAGATACCGGTGCACAGTGTAGCCTGATGCCGTCAAGCTGTCAAGGGGTGGAACCCATCTATATCTCTGGAGTGACAGGAGGATCCCAAGAGTTGACTGTACTGGAGGCTGAGATCAGCCTGACTGGAAGGAAATGGCAAAAGCACCCCATTGTGACTGGTCCAGAGGCTCCATGCATCCTTGGCATAGATTACCTCAGGAGAGGGTACTTCAAAGACCCAAAAGGGTACCGATGGGCTTTTGGTATTGCTGCTTTGGAGACTGAGGAAAATGAACAGCTGTCCACCTTGCCTGGTCTCTCAGAGGATCCCTCTGTTGTGGGGTTGCTGAAGGTCGAAGAACAACAAGTGCCAATCGCAACCACAACAGTGCACCGGCGGCAGTATCGCACCAACTGAGACTCCCTGATTCCCATCCATAAACTGATCCGTAGTCTGGAGAGTCAGGGAGTGATCAGCAGGACCCGCTCACCCTTTAATAGCCCCATATGGCCAGTGCGAAAGTCTAATGGAGAGTGGAGACTAACAGTAGACTATCGTGGCCTGAATGAAGTCACACCACCATTGAGTGCTGCCGTACCGGACATGCTAGAACTTCAGTATGAACTGGAGTCAAAGGCAGCCAAGTGGTATGCCACGATTGATATTGCCAATGCATTCTTCTCAATTCCTTTGGCAGCAGAGTGCAGGCCACAGTTTGCTTTTACTTGGAGGGGCGTCCAGTACACTTGGAACCGACTGCCCCAGGGGTGGAAACACAGCCCTACCATCTGCCATGGACTGACCCAGAATGCACTGGAACAGGGGCAAGCTCCAGAACACCTGCAGTACATTGATGACATTATTGTGTGGGGTGATACAGCGGAAGAAGTCTTTGAGAAAGGGAGGAAAATAATCCAAACCCTGCTGAAAGCTGGTTTTGCCATAAAACGGAGTAAGGTCAAGGGACCTGCACAGGAGATTCAATTTTTGGGAATAAAATGGCAAGATGGACGTCGCCAGATCCCTAGAGATGTGATCAACAAAATAATAGCAATGTCTCCACCAACTAATGAGAAAGAAACACAAGCTTTCTTGGGTGCTGTGGGGTTCTGGAGAATGCACATCCCAAATTACAGTTCGATTGTAAGCCCTCTCTATCATGTAACCCGGAAGAAGAATGATTTTAAATGGGGCCCTGAGCAACAACAAGCCTTTGAGCAAATTAAACGTGAGATAGTTCATGCAGTAGCCCTTGGACCAGTCCGGAATGGGCCAGATGTAAAAAATGTACTGTACACCGCAACCAGGGAGAATGGTCCTACCTGGAGCCTCTGGCAGAAAGCTCCAGGGGAGACTCGAGGTCGACCCCTCGGCTTTTGGAGTCGGGGATACAAAGGATCTGAGGCCAGCTATACCCCAACTGAGAAAGAGATACTGGCAGCCTATGAAGGGGTTCGAGCTGCTTCGGAGGTGATTGGCACTGAAGCACAGCTCCTCCTGGCACCCAGGTTGCCCGTGCTGGGCTGGATGTTCAAAGGCAGGGTCTCCTCTACACATCATGCAACCGATGCGACATGGAGTAAATGGGCTGCACTAATTACACAACAAGCTCGAATAGAAAATCCCAGTCGTCCAGGCATTCTAGAAGTCATCATGGACTGGCCAGAGGGCAAAGATTTTGGAATGTCACCAGAGGAGGAGGTGATGCGTGCTGAAGAGGCCCCACCATATAATAAACTGTCAGAAAGTGAAAGGCAATACGCCTTGTTTACTGATGGGTCCTGTCATATTGTGGGAAAGCATCGGAGATGGAAGGCAGCCGTATGGAGTCCTCAACGACAAGTTGCAGAAACTGCTGAAGGAGAGGGTGAATCGAGTCAGTTTGCCGAGGTGAAAGCCATCCAGCTGGGCCTGGACATTGCTGAACGAGAAAAGTGGCCAGTATTTTATCTCTATACTGACTCATGGATGGTGGCAAATGCCCTGTGGGGGTGGTTGCAGCAATGGAAGCAGAGCAACTGGCAACGCAGAGGTAAACCCATCTGGGCTGCTGCACTGTGGCAAGATATCGCTGCCCGGGTGCAGAACCTGGTGGTGAAGGTACGCCATGTAGACGCCCATGTACCCAAGAGTCGGGCCACTGAGGAACACCAGAACAAGCAACAAGTGGACAAAGCTGCTAAGATTGAAGTGGCTCAGATGGACTTAGATTGGCAACATAAAGGTGAATTATTTTTGGCCCGGTGGGCCCATGACACTTCAGGTCATCAGGGCAGAGATGCAACATACAGATGGGCCCGTGATCGAGGGGTGGACTTAACAATGGACACTATTGCCCGGGTTATTCACGAGTGTGAAACATGTGCTGCAATTAAACAAGCCAAACGGTTAAAGCCTCTTTGGTATGGAGGACGATGGCTGAAGTATAAATATGGGGAGGCCTGGCAAATTGACTATATCACACTCCCACCAACCCGCCAAGGCAAGCGCCATGTGCTTACCATGGTGGAAGCAACCACCAGATGGCTGGAAACATACGCTGTGCCCCATGCCACTGCCCGGAACACTATCCTGGGCCTTGAGAACCAGATTTTGTGGCGACATGGCACACCAGAAAGAATTGAATCAGACAATGGGACTCATTTCCGGAATAACCTTATAGACACTTGGGCCAAAGAGCATGGCATTGAGTGGGTATATCACATCCCCTACCATGCACCAGCTTCTGGGAAAATCGAACGGTATAATGGGCTGTTAAAAACTACACTGAGAGCAATGGGTGGGGGAACTTTCAAGCATTGGGATACATACTTACCAAAGGCCACCTGGTTGGTCAACACCAGAGGATCTGCCAACAGGGCTGGCCCAGCCCAGTCAGAACTTTTACATATTGTAGAGGGGGACAAAGTTCCTGTGGTGCACATGAAGAATTTGCTGGGGAAGACAGTCTGGGTTATTCCTGCTTCAGGTAAAGGCAAACCCACTCGTGGGATTGCTTTTGCTCAGGGACCTGGATATACTTGGTGGGTAATGTGGGAAGATGGGGAAGTCCGATGCGTACCTCAAGGGGATTTGATTTTAGGGGAAAACAGACAATAAACTCAATTGTACGCTGTTGCCTGCTGTAGCCCATCAACTACAAGTCTGCAGGGCACCAGCGACTGGCTCTGACTTCCCTCCGACCATCATCCCAGCAGAGAATGAACTTTGATAGAACCGGACGAGTTCTACAGTAAAGGAATGATCAGCATCAGCAGGCAACGATCCAACACTGCACACAGCTTCTTCTGCCCTGAGGGACTGTTCCAAGAGATGGAGCCCAACATCATGGACCAAGTGGACTCAGTAGCTTTATAGGAATTGGTCCGTGCACTAAGCTAACAGTGCACCGAGATGAGAGTGATGGTATATGGAAAATGATCCATTTGGGATCTGGGATCTGAGCATGATGTGAATGGTATGGAATAAGGGGTGGATACTGTCCTGGGTTCAGCAGTGGCAGTCAGTTTTTTTTCTCCTTCTTAGTAGCTGTTGCAGCACTGTGTTTTTGACTTTTGGCCTGGGAACAAAAAACTGATAACACTGATGTTTAGACTGACCAAGGACTTTGTGAGTCTCATGCTCTGCCAGGGAGGAGGAGGGGCCGGGAGGAAGCGGGGACAGGACACCTGACCCAGACTGGCCAAGGAGGTGTTCCATACCACAGCACGTCATGCCCGGGGATGTAACTGGGAGCTACCCGGAAGGGCATGTCCCCTTTTCGGTCGGGCTGTCTTTTCCGGCGGGCGGTATCGTATTCTCTTCCCTTGTTATTTCTCTTGTCGTTGTTATTGTTGGTGGCGGCAGTGGTGATTTGTGTTATACCTTAGTTATTAAACCATTCTTATCTCAACCCGTGGGAGCTGCATTCTTTTGATTCTCCTCCCCGTCCCTCCAGAAGTGGAGGGAAGAAAGGTGGGGGGTGGGGCAGTAGACTGCGTGGTTCTGATTTACAGCTTGGGCTTAAACCACGACACTGGACTACCACCAGATAAAATTCACACTAGTTAGTAAAAAAGTATGCTAAATGGCTTGTCAGTTTTGCCATGGCACGACACCTTGTTAAGTTTTGATTAGCCTCACCTCTAACATTTGGTTCACAAAGCCATCTTGATATTTCTGCCCTCCCTACCCTTCACCCCCATTCCACCCCTGCTCTGTCTAGGATTGTTGTTTTTTCAAATATAAAAGCCACAAGGTGCACCAGGGTTATACTTAAAGCAGAAGTGTTGTTTCTTCCTTTCTTTTTTTTTCTTTTTTTGAGAAGCTGATTGTCAAATCAGTGGAGCCACCTGTACAGAGAGCTGAATAAGACTGGAAGGTACAAAACTGAGAAAATTGGCCTCATTAATACAACATAATCTCTCCAAAACACATTCTTATGATAATTGCTATGCCATGAATAATCTAGCTCATTTCTCTTTGCACATACTAACTGTTGCTCATTTGGTGCTGCACTGCTTGCTGTGTAGAGCAGATGATATGAAAATTTTTCAGCATCTGTCTAGATACCAGTATTGAGTATAAAGATGATCGAGTACAAAGCTCCAATTTTCTCTAACGGTATTCCTGTCTCTCTTTTCACCAAAGTTCAGGTCAGGTGAAAAGTCGAACCAGCATGTCTAAAATAACCTATAAGCAAGGGAATCTTAGGGTTAATAAGCTGCCTTTTCTAATTTTTACCCTTTTCTTGACAGTGTTTTGATGACTTGGATGTCTTTCCACATAGTCTTCACTATTAATGATACACCCGAAATACAAAATTATTCTTCCCATAGCAATTAATTTTCCTTTAAGCATACAGTCTACAGAAGACATTAAAAAGAACTATTGGTTTTATAGGGTTTTGGAAATTAATTATTTTGTAATGAAAATAAGGATAAAGAAACATTCAGAAAATCCAACTGCAACCTCAGACAGGTTTTCATACTGTCTTAAGGTTAGTTTTATTTTTGCCAGTGTTATGACAACACTAATATCTGCTTATATATATGCAGGTATTCATGTGTTTCTGAGGAAATAATTGCAATTTAGATTAGTTTTGCATCTCATATAAACCAGAATATGTAAGTGGCATATGGCCACTTCATTTACACTAGGCCTGACTAGACCTGATATATTTTTTTTTCATATGTCTGTATAAAGTGATTGTGTGTGCGGTAAAATTATTGCAACAGGTACCACATATGAAAGGTTGTACATTTTAATTAAAAGAAAAAATATTAAATTTATGAATAAGAGGATGTTCTAGATAATATGCCTATCTGTCCTGAACACAAATGGCAATTGTGGCTGTTAGTACAGGAAACAGAAAATGTTACCCATGTATTGTTGTAACAATGAGCCTCATCAGAAGTGTCTGTAATGGTAAAACAGATTAGAGATTTGGAAGAATAGGAATTGAACCAAAGTGCTTTTGTGATAGGGAATACTGTTGTGTGAAACTTCTACTATATCAGTTAGATCAGATAGTTTTTTAGGCAATGCTGTCTGCCATCAAAGTGCTTTGACAAAGTTAGTAATTTTCTGTAAAACCATAGCAAAGCAAAATCAGCATTCACTGTGTGATTTTTACCTGGCTAATTCGTATGTAAAAAAATATTCAAAATGGGGGCATACTTCCATGACTCACAAATGATCTGAGGTACCTAACTCTGCCTCCAGATTTTGACATAAACGGATAGTGTGGCTGTCTCCCAGTTTGGGATGCAGGAAATGTGCTCCAAAGACCAAGCAAAGAATCATAGAAACATAGACTGCCAGGTTGGAAGGGACCTTAAGGATCATCTGATCCAACATTTCTAGGCAAAGCATGACCTAGACTAGATGTCCTAGCACGCTGTCCAGCTGGATCTTGAAAGTATCCAGTGTTGCAGAATCCACCACTTCCCTGGGGATATTATTCCAATGGCTGATAGTTCTCATTGTAAAAACCTCAGTAGCACAAAGATATTAGTCAAAGGGGAATCAATGACTGTCGCTTACTACATAGGAAGGAAGAGAAATGATTTGCCTATAGCAAAGGAGAACACATCTGAGACTGGAAGCCCAGAAGTAATAGAGAGTATGATGGTTTGAATAGGCCACAACAGCAGCTCAAGCTTAATTCTTATATAATGCTTAGGAATAATACAAGCTTTGCTACAGATGTCTCTCTTAAATTTATCTGCATTTTATTTGTAATTAACTTCTGCTTTCTGAAGGGCTACTTTATAGCGTATATCTGATAAAGCAAACATTTCCTTATAATGACTTGACTTCTATGACTTGCCACCTTGTGCGTGCATGTATAATATTTTGAACAGATATTCTCATGTAGTTTTTTGAGAATGTGTAATGTGCTTAGCATTTTAAAGTAGGATAAGCAGAAAAACTTATATAATGGAGGGAAATTAAACACTTAGTACCACACTGTGAATTTAATCTTTTTAAAGCAGGTGGTGACAATAAAGACAGTTTTGCTGGCTGAAGTAAGAGTGTACTCCAAAGGAATATTGGATATGCTTTCAGAAGCTTTGGAGTGTGTAATGATGTATGGATACATAATGTACTGTAGCACTGTACTTAAAATAAGAATAAACCTTGATACAACTTAACATTACAACTCAAAAGGGAGTAGATACTTGGAAGCATTGTATAACTTTCACCCTTAAGTGTACTTCATGCTGTTGGCATTTGAGTATTTTTTGTTAGTATTGTAGTGTAGTGTTGTAAACTGCCCCCTGACTTCACTTTACTTCACTTTAAATTTACTGAGTTTTTTAATGCAATGCTGAAGGTGAATAGATTTCAGGAATGATGCATTAGCTAATGTTGAAATGTATTCATATCAAGAAATTGAAGGACAGTTAGTTAAATGCAGCTGGACAGCAGGAAAATAAAAGGACAGAGTTCTCAAAGTGTCACTTAGAATTTCATGGTTGTCAGTTGTCAAAATAAAATGTCAGTGTGCCTATAATGGGGACTCTAATTATATACATAAGAAGAAAGCTGGTTTTCTATTTTGGCTCTTAAAGAAAATCTCTCTCTTCATATATATATCTTTCACTATTAACTCTTCTTATAACATATGTATAGGAGTTATCTGCACTAAGCTTATATCTGAGCACTGAGTATGAATGCTTGTATTTAAAATACTCCTTTAAGTCCATGATATAGTTTAATTGTAATTAGCTGGTGTTTTCTGCGGTAATGCATGATGAATTAGACTTACGTAGTCATGACTCCGTAAGAAGATTAAATTAAATCTTTTTCATTTTCAATTGCTTAGCAATAAATATGGTTATATTATTACTGGCAATTATCAGATATTACTTCTACTCTAGGTGTAATGTTAATTGCATTAGATCTCACAGATTGTTGCAGTCCTACAAACTGTGTGGGTTGAAGTTCCTGAGAAGAAGTCAAAGGATTCAAGCAGTAGTTATTAACCTAAATGTCTCTAGCTGAAGTGACTTAATAGGTGACTGGTGGCTATAAAATATTGTACAGCCTTGTCTCTCTGGTAATTACTACCTTTGTGAGGATCTACTCATCTCCACTATGCCCCAGTCCATAAGGACTGCAGCTTGTACCTAGTGCAGGTCTTGTTACCAGCAGCACTGAGGCGCTGCCCGGGCGCCCCCTGTGCGCAGCGGCCGGTGCTGCCCGGTGCCGCCCGGTGCCGGCCACAGCCGGTCCCAGCCGGCTCCAACGACCCTACCGCAGGGCAGAGCTGAGGCCCTCAGCCACGGGCGGGCGCCTCGGGGAAAGCCTGAGTAAGGAAGGGCAGAAGGTGCCCGGCAGCCAGGGTTGAGGGGAACCGGGTGAGAAACAGCCCTGCGAGCACAGAGGGCAAAGCGGGAGGAGGGCAGGACGGGCTCCAGGCGCCCGGCAGAGATGTCCCTGAGGTACCGGGAGGGACCCCGCTGGTGATGGGGTTTCCCTGCATTCCGTGGAAGGACCCAGGCTGGAGCAGGGAAAAGTGTGAGGACGAAGGAGCGGCAGAGAGGAGCTGCTATGGGCTGACCACAGTTCCCCATTCTCCTACACCATTAGGGGCAGCGGGTTGGGGCTAGGGAGTAAAGGAGTTGTGGATGAAGGAATGAAGTTGAAGCTGAGAAGAAAGGGAGGGTGGGGGAGATATTTTAATTCTTGTATTTTTTTGTCACTATCCAACTTAATTGACGGTAATGTTTCTCCAAGTCAGGTCTGTTTTGCCTGCAGTGATAACTGATAATGAATCTGTCTGTATTTATCTTGATCCTTTATAAGCTTTTCCATCGTGCTTAACTCCCTGATCAGACAAACTAAACCACTCCCAGGGCTGGAGCCCTTGCAAGTTCACTGCAGTGCAAAAGCTTTACTACACTGCCAGTTGCAAGGCTGTGAGAACCTGTGAATGCTTTGCTACTCAGCAGTGCTCACATGGGTATCTTTGGTGAAGTGGGATATGTTGCAGTAGCAAGCCATTAATTTGCTCTTTTGGCCAGCAGTCAAACTGCTGGTGTCATGATAGGATTGGCAGGTATTTCTTGTGCCACTGGTTCAGTCCTTACAAGGGGTTCTGCCTATACTTATATTCGAAGCAGAGAGTTCAATCAAGGAATTGTTTCACAGGGTTGTGAATGCTGGGTTATTTCTACTTCTTGGTCCCCTCATCAGTCAGTTCTTTCAAAGACTGCTAGCAGTCATGATAGATCTGCACAGCATTGGCCAGGAGAACACATACTGACACATGTCAGGCTCTCTGTGGGTGGCAGAGGGTATGATGTAGATTAGATATTAGGAAAAATTATTCACTATGACAGTGGTGAGACACGGGCGCAGGTTGCCCAGGGAAGTTGTGGCTGCCCTATCCCCAGAAACGTTCAAGGCCAGGCTGAATGGGATTTGAGCAACCTGGCCTAGTATGAGCTGTGGCAGGGACGTTGGAACTAGCTTTAAGGTCCCTTCCAACCCAAACCATTTTATGATTTTATGATTATAGCAAGACCTCCACTGCTCCTTTTCCCTTTCCTTTCATATTCTGTAGATGACGTGGGAAATAAAATGGCCAGTGCTAGTGTCAATACTTACATGGTCTATTGGGTACCGTGAAAGGCTTGAAGGTAGGTGGTTGTTGGACGTGTGCTATTTAAAAGTGAACCCTAGCTGCAGGCACAAGTGACCGCCAGATTTTTTCATTGACAATCTCTCAGCAGTGCTGTCAGGTCAGGAATGTAGGGGCTTTCTTACTCTAAGACTGGTCTGAGTGTAACACTGGTTTTTTATGCACTTATCCCCATGTGTTAATTTTAGTAGGTGTTGACAACTTTGTGCTGGTATGAATTTTTTAAAGAGTTTGACAAGATACAGTATCAGTTACCCAGTCCTAGGATGGGGAAATAATTTGAGGCCTGTCCCTGACTGCCAGTGAAATGGTGTTCTAAATGAATAGGTGGTATATAATTTGTGACAGTTTTTTTGTAGAAGGATTTTATGTGCGAATGAAAAGGAGGAGAAAGATGTTATGTGGGGTAATGGTGCAAGATGTATGTTAGGGCTAGTACTGCTTCAGGAAACCACCTGTATTTGTTTCAGCTGCCTGAAGGGGATGCTGTAGAAAGGCACAGTTGTGACAAGTCCTGACACCCTGAACTGTGGGTAGTAAAAAGTCCAAAACCTTTTACGAGTGGTTACTGAGCTACCTCTGTTAGCGCACACAACAACCTCTTCCTACCTGTTGGCTTATGACTTGACTTACCTTTGTTTTTTTACGGCTCTTCATGGCTGTGACTATGTAAACAGACACAATTGAGCTAATGTTGCTAGAGGGAAATGATGATAAAGATGTTTATGCCTATACAGAAATTGTATACTAACTCTATTTTGAGTTCTACAGCTTCTTCATAGTGCAACAAATTTCTAACAGGAAGTTCTTTAGCAATGCTAATGTAGAGCTCTTGAAAAAAAAAAAAGAAGCCTTATTTAGATCTTTGAAAACTGACATCTTTAAGTTAAATATGCTTAGCTTTCATCTTCCTGCAGAAATGTTCAGCTCTGAAGTAATTTGGTTGATTTACGCATCTTAATAGCAAACCTATTATCACGTCAATCAGGACTTTCCATGTTTTCTTTTCTTTAAGCAAATAAAACATTTCAAATTAGGTTCACTTAGAATATTGGCAGTAAAAAGTGGATAAAAACTTGAACAACTGCAGTTAGTACTAAAAGGTTTATCTTAGAGTTTTACAAAGTTACTGTTCTTAGGTTGTATGGAATACAATGTTGAACTATTTCTTTCCTGTAAAACTGAAAGACAAAACCTTGACATTTTTACTTCATTGACATTAGAGCCAACACTCATCCTCAGTTGTGTTTATTTGGGGCTTTTTTGTTTGTTGCAGTGTGGTTTGTTGGTTTTTTTGTTTGTTTTTTTTTTCTTGGTTTGTTTTGGGTTTTTTTTTATTCTCTCGAACTAAGTGCAAAATAATAGTCTGGTAAGATGCAGACAGTTGTACTACTCTAATATTGGTAGTAGAAGGTTTTCAGAACTGTTTCACTATTTTGTACAACTGACTGTGCATGATACAGCCAAGGTAAATTCATGTCTCCCTTTCTGAGCTATGAGAAAGCACAGAGCTGTGCCTCAGCACAGCTCATTAGAAGGTCATGTCCTAACCATGTGTTGAACTTGATTTTGAAGAACAGTGGACAATCTCAACTGGGTCTGGCCAAGAGTTTAGGTAGATGGTAAGACACTAGATTTGCTCATTTTTCAAAAATATGTTTACATTCTGTGTTGCTTTGGGTTTTAGTAACCGTAAAACTCTTAAAACTTTACATTAGCTGATACTTTAATATTCTTTGCTCATGGTAACACTTTGTTGCCAAGCAGTTTGATTTGATTTTCAAACACAGTACTCACCGTGTGCTTTTGAAACACTGTTTTCATATTCAAATGGGGAAAAAATATATTTTAAAAGTTAATGGGCATCTTGGATATGCTTTTAAATCTTAATTGTCTTCATCTGTGCCCCTTGGGTTCACCATGATGTTGGCAAACATAGTTCTGTTTTGCATTTTGCTTTTGTTTGGTACAGTGAAGTTTTAGGAAAATTGTGTGACTGACTGAAGAATGCAAACTGGTTCATTTCAGCTGCCATTTCATTGCAGATGGAAAACATTTTAAAAAATGTAAAGTCAGAGATTATGATCTGAACTTGTTTTCTAATTGCAAGGAGCCATTTTAGTGGAAGCAAAAATGTGCTCCATCTGGCTTAAAGGAAAAAAAAAGTCAGTCTTAATATCGACATATGCTTAATTCTGCTCACACAGGTGATCATTGTAACTTTTTTATCATTGACAGTGGTCAGTGGTAGATGCCTAAGGAAAGAGGAGGCAGCGCAATTGCATAGTCATAAGTTTCCCATGTCCCAGTTGTGCAGATGCAAGCACTTTCTGACTTAAGAACTTTGTGAGGTCATGTCCCTGTTGCTATTTTAATATCATTAGTAATTTTCTTTCCCTCACTGAATGTATCTAATTGTTTGTGTTGAAACTCCCAATGGTTTGAAAAGGTTATGGTTCAAAGGCATGGTCAGGAAATTTACATAATAAGCACACATACTTGCTTTGTCTAAGTATGTCAACCTGGACTTCTCCTGAATTATTAGGGACAAAAATTTAAAACAAAAAATTATATCTAATTTTATCAAAAGAAAAACACTTGATTTGTTCAACACTGTAATTTGGAGCTAAAAGTCAAACAGCTGATGCATAATATGCTTGTTATAATTTGAATTTCTTTCACCTGAGAAGACTTTTTTTGGGGTGGGAAAGAAACTTAGCTATTCTTTCCTGTGTAGTCTCTGTAGAATCCAGAGGAAAATGGAAATGGGGACATTTAGCTGGAAGATTTTTGCATACAAAATAAATGGCAAAGTTTTAAGGGCACATGCATTTGAATACTATAATCAAAATGTCATTTAATGCAAATTGAAAAAGTAGTATCAACACAGAATTATAAATTTGACAATGAAGTGCCTTTCATGGATAAATAGTTAAAGAAAGGTTAGGATATTGCTGTCTCTATCATGCCTCTGTTTGCTCTTCAAAGTTCCTGCTATTTCAGTTTGGTAAAAAAATAGGTGATAGGTGTAATCCTCTAATCCTTTTTTTTTTTTTTTTTTGTTTAAGATATAAGCCACCAGTTTTCAGTATTCTGCAGATATTCCAATATATCATTGTCCTCTTAAAAGGGAGAAATAACCATCCATGTAAAAATATGCAGTCAAGAAATTACACTTAGCCATTAAAAGAATATTCAGTCAAATCACTTTCAGTGGGAAGTGAAAAGGGTTTTATTTTTAAGCTTGATAAAATGTGTATTTTAAGATCAGAAAAGCAAAGAAGACCCATCTTAATTTGCTGTAATGATTCACTGGAAAAGGGCAACATTAAGATACATTTATATGTTCCATCTGTGCTGAATTTTCCTCATTGGATGAAAGATTAAAATAAATGAATCATAGAATCATTTAGGTTATAAAAGACCTTTAAGATCATCAAATTCAGCCTTAAACCTAACACTGCCAAGCCCACCATTAAATCATGTCCCCAGGAGCACATGTACATGTCGTTTAAATACCTCCGGGGTAGTGACTCAGCTGCTTCCCTGGGCAGCCTGTTCCAGTGCTTTCAGTGAAAAAATTTTTCCTAATTCTTCCTAATATCCAATCTAAACCTCCCCTGGTGAAACTTGAGGTTGTTTCCTTTTGTGCTGTTGCTTGCTACTTGAGAGAAAAGACTTGACTCCTACCTTGCAACCATGTCCTTTCAGGTAGTTGTAGAGAGTGAGTAACCTCGTTTTCTCCAGGTTGAACAACCTCAGATCCCTTGTAAGACTTGATCTCCAGACCCTCACCAGCTTTGTTGCTGATCTTGGACACACTCCAGCACCTCAATGTCTTTCTCGTAGTGAGGGGCCCAGAACTGATCACAGTAGTCGAGGTGCAGCCTCGCCAGTGCTGAGTACAGGGGGCCAGTCACTTCCTTGGCCTTGCTTGCCACACTATTTCTGATGCAAACCAGGATGCTATTTGCCTTGGCCACCTGGGCATAAGCTGGCTCATATTCAGCTGGCTGTTGAAAAATACCGCCAGGTCATTTTCCACCAGGCAGTTTTCCAGCCACTCTTCCCAAAGACCATAGTGTTGTGTGAGGTTGTTGTGACCCAACGGCAGGACCCAGCACTTTGCCCTGTTGAATCTCATATAGTTGGCCCCAGTCCATCAATCCAGGCTGTCCAGATACCTCTGTAGAGCCTTTGTACCCTCAAGTACAACAGTCCTACCCAGTTTGGTGTCATCTGCAAATATACTGAGGATGCACTTGATTCTCTCATGCAGATCATTGATAAAGATATTAAATAAAAATGGCTCCAGTACTAAGCCCTGGAAAACACCACTTCTGACCAGCTGCCAACTGAATTTAACTCCATTCACTACTACTCTTTGAGCTCTGCCATCCAGCCAGTTTTTCACACAACAAAGAGTACACACAAGCACACACATCCAAGCCAAGAAATCAGTTTCCTCAGGAGAATGCTGTGGGAAACCAGGTACTAAAGTGTAGGTAGACAACATTCACAGCCCTTCCTTCATCCACTAAGCAGGTCAACTTGTAGAAGATCAGGTTAGTCAAGCAGGACCTACCTTTCATAAGCTGTGCAGGCTGGGCCTGATAACCTGGTTGTCCTGTACATGCCAAGGTGATTGACTCTGTAACCTTTCCTGTCAGCTTGAAAAGCAGCATAAAAGAAGCAGGATAATTTGTAATGGGAGGTGAGAGAGAAGAGGCTAACAGAGCAACAGTCAGCCTGTGGTTTGACACTGCTGGCTGCCATCCCACAGGTATGGCAGTCTCTGCCTCTGGCTGATGGCATAATCTCCCCATGGGGTGCTTAGAGCAGTGTGCACCCACCTAGGACAAGGAGTATGGGGTGTAGCAAGCGAGGACCCACACCTTAAGGAGGTGTGTGAGGGCACTTATGGAGTGCTCTGTCACCAGCATGTGCATTAACAGGTGCTAGGAAGCAACAGAAGCACACACCGAGCTGGAGCACTCATGTATCCCATAGGAGCAGTGTGCAGTCAGGGAATCCACAGTGTTGCCTAGTCAGGAGGTGTTCCGGTAGACCACACCACTAAGTGGAGGTTGTGTGCATGTAGCTGTGGGACTACAACTGTTTGTAGAAGAGTATAGAGACATTGTCACTTCAAAACAATGACACAAAGATCAGAATAGGTAAGAATTTTATGCTGTGTAGATGTACTTTTAGATGTAGCTTGTGTATGTAAGCAAGAGCTGGATAGCGTTGAAACCTTTATAATCACTAACAAAGCATTTGTTAGTGTTGTAGAGGCACTGATGAGATTTTTAACCCTGTTAAAATCTGCTGCACAGCTGTGTGTGAGAATCTGGACTTGACAAACTAGGTGCTTACTGTGTAAGGAATGCAAATGAGCTCAGCTGCTACCTCTTATAAATATTTACTACTTAGCAAGAGGTATTAATAATACACCACATCCCGGAGAGGTGCATAAACCTTTAGTCAGCTTGTTGTGAACTGTAGACTCTAGCATTAGAACCTTACAAGTACTGTGGTTCTATGAAGAGTGTTTCAGTACTTCTGATTGTGTTGACTGACTTAAGATAAATGCATGCATAAAAAACCCAACTAAAACACCTAGAACATACACAAATCATGGTTTCAGTTACGTATTTAATGTAGTATGTTATTTTTGCAGTCTGCATGAGACAGTGTAAAAGAACAACCAGTGGAAAGAAGTAAATAAACAGGAACAATGGAAAATTAAATTGTAAGGTTTTGCATGGGCAAATTGTGATAATATGTAATATGAGTGACATAAATGAATGGTATTGGGAAATTAAGGAATATTAGGAAAGTAAGAATGTATTTTACTGTACATAACCTGAAAAAATTCTTAATATTCTATAGTGTGCAATAGGTTTAAAAATACCTTTAAGTATCTTCATAGACTAATCTTACTGAATTTTCAGTCAGTTCCTACATATTGACAGTATAGTTATATAAAAGTAAAACAAGTGTAAAGATCACAACTTCCTCATGTGCTTCAGCTAACTGCTTTGTTAAATGTTTCCCCATTAAAATATATGTGGTTCTTTTTACTTTTCTTCACCCATGACTTTGTATTTCTTATGATTTGTACAACTTTTTTTTTTTTTAAAATTTCCAGTGTACTTCCTTTAAATGCTTTCAAACATACCTGCTCTCATGAGACCTCATTTGGAGTAGTGTGTGCAGTTCTGGTGTCCTCAACATAAAAAAGACATGGAACTGTTGGAACAAGTCCAGAGGAGGGCCACGAGGATGATCAGGGGACTGGAGCATCTTCTGCATGAAGACAGGCTGAGAAAGTTGGGGCTGTTCAGCCTGGAGAAGAGAAGGCTGCATGGAGACCTCATAGCAGCCTTCCAGTATCTGAAGGGGGCCTATAAGGATGCTGGGGAGGGACTATTCATCAGGGACTGTAGTGATAGGACAAGAGGTAATGTGTTAAAACTTAAACAGGGGAAGTTTAGATTGGATATAAGAAGGAAGTTCTTTACTGTAAGGGTGGTGAGGAGCTGGAATGGGTTGCCCAAGGAAGTTGTGAATGCTCCATCCCTGGCGGTGTTTAAGGCCAGGCTGGACAGAGCCTTGGATGACATAGTTTAGTGTGAGGTGTCCCTGCTCATGGCAGGGGGATTGGAACTAGATGATCTTAAGGTCCTTTCCAACCCTAACTATTCTATGATACTATGATTCTATATAACACTTTCTCTATTTTACTTCAAAGAAAACAATCTTTGAATGGCCAACACCGAACATGGACTAAGGTCATGGAAAACTTATTATTTGCTTTAATCAATGCTATTGTGAGTATTGCACCACAATGGATGAGTCTCAGAATTTGAAGTTCTGATGTTATTGCTTTTGGGGACTGCTCCTTCTGTCATAACTATGGTGATGTTTTTGTTTGTGTGTATCTGTCTCTAACCTTTTAATACTGAACAGTACTTGCTTCATACTAATTAATATGATTCTTCTGTGTTGTCACCTGTTTCTAAGAGAACATTTCCTGAGTGGTCCTGTTTCCACCCAGAAACAGTGCTCAAGGCCAGGTTGGGCAGAGCCTTGGGTGACATGGTCTAGTGTGAGGTGTTCCTGCCCATGGCAAGGGGTTGGAAATAGATGATCTTAAAGCCCTTTTCAACCCTAACCATTCTATGATTCTATGAATCAAAAAGTCAGAGTTTGTTGAGTTTTACAAGAACCATGCTTGGATTTTTTTATTGGCAACTCACTGTTTTCCTGTTAATATGATGATATGGTCTATTTTATAAATACAAGTATATACCTTGGAGTATACATTTGCCTTTTAAAAGATCTGATAGGTGGTGGTTGAATCGGTATTTTTTTCTGGTCGGACAAGGGATGCTACACCCAAACATCTGTGGCTGCAGACCCCGGAACACTTTCATTTTTGTTCTTTTTAACATTCCATAGGAACAAGCCAAGCATTTTTCAAATACTGGTAAGGGAAGATGAGGGAAGTATTCGAGGGTGTTATGTCTCTAAAAGAGCATAAAGGAATTTTTAACAGAATCTTGGTGTTGGAGACAAAGTCTGCAATTGAGCAGTTTGTAAATAATGCCAATATCATAACTAAGTGCCATACAGTGGAGAATTCGACATCTTTCAGATTAATTGGTAAGAGCTTGAAAAAGATGAGGAAAATGAAATTTCATTATTTCTGTAGTAGTCTTTGTCTTAGAACAAGTCTTAGTTGCTAGGAAGTAGTTTGCAGGAAAGCTGATGTCAAGGGCCAACTAACTTGAGTGATCTTCCCATCACTCTATAAAGCACAGTCAGTGTCAGAGACTGAGGTAAACAGTAAAAAGCATAATTTACCAACCCCTCCTTTCTCCTTTCTTCTGCATAATGAGCAAACCAACAGAAGGCCTTAAGATTCTAGGAGGGAAGGTAGAATAACTGACAAAATACTTCTGTTAGAGTTTTTAAAATGAAATAAATGTTTTCAAAATAACTTTACATATTTCTGTAGATCACAGAACACCCAGACCTCTTCTCTTTACAAAACCAAAACCAGCGAAATACATACATTCTAAGGGTTATTTTGATACATTTCAAGTTGGGGAAGACAAGCGAGCAAAAACAAACGTAAAAATGTTATATATTCTGCTGTGAGATGTCTCAAGAGGTTTCAAGCTTTATCAAGAGATTGAAACATTTTAAATAAGTCTGAATAACTTAAAAATAATTAAGCTTAAATCTTTAAATTTACTTACAGCTTTTTATTATAATTTTGTTATCTTAAAAAAGACATTAAAAAAATCTGAAAAATGAGACTTTGTTGCCCATCTTTGTGTAAGTGTAGCCTCCTTATGGCTACACAAATGTTATAAACCATGCTTCTGCTTGAAGATGAATGTGGAATCTGCAGTTACTGAATGACATTCCATTAATCAGAATATAAAAAGCAGTGTTTTTCCACCAATGGCATGTAATTCTCTGGAGACAAGATACAGGAAATATGCTTTGACAGTGATGAGAATATGGAATTCACCTTTATCGTAACACATATTCAGCTTGGCCACTCAGTTCTCATCCTGCCATGTTCTTATCTTGTTTTGCTTTTGTGGAACACTTTCAACTCCTCCAGCTTGCAGGAGAATGTGATTTTACTTTCATGCTGCTAGACAGAGCACACAGATGTCATGCAAACAGAAAAATATAGTGTAGGTATTCCCAGAGCATGTGTGATGAATGGAGGGCTAAGAGAACCCTGAAGTTCCTGATAGGTGTTTTAGGAATTCATGCTCATTAAAACTTGGTCTAACACAAAAATGTTGGACTTCCCTCATGGTTTAGAAAAACTTTAAGTAATTTCTTTTTCCCCCCAAAGTTACATAGTTAAGCTTTTTAAAAAAGTAGTAGTTATCTCTGCAGCTTATACCAGTATCTTGAGTCTTTGCAGAACTGAGTATAGTTTGTGTTAGGGGAGCTGATAATTCTTAAAAAAATTATCATTTCTGTTTATTTATGACAAGCTGTTCTCAACATCATGTAACCAAAGAATTAGAGTTGTAGATTGGGGCTGTACTGTAGTAGTCACTGTGAAGAAAACCTAGAATAAGAGGACAGTCAAATAAATGTAGAGATGGAGTGATACGTATAACTGAATTTACTACAACAGCTCTTTAAATGTTCATCTAGACTTATGTCCTTATCCCAGTATAAATGATGATAAAACTCTCTCTGATATAACAGAGTAATTGATATTTACTTACCGGTTAGTTAACTTCATTAGTCATGGTAGAGTATTTGGTACTATTAGAGATGTCAGAGCAATCATAGCAACTGTATGTATCCTGGGATTTGGGGAACCACTGTCTATGGCAGGCCCACTAACTTAGTTTATAGAGCTTTAAAAAATACTGTAACATACACTTAAAATGAAACAGCATTTATCAAAAGAGATTGAAAATAAGTTTTCACATATAGATAGATTTTTTATTTTTTTTTTTTTTTTTTTAAATTAGTATCCTGTTGAAGAGGCTGTCTGGTTACCATGCTCATAATCTAGAAACTTGTGAAAAATGCAAAAAATTGGAAGAGAATGTGGTGGCTGTATTGTGTGTTCATAGACGTGTTAAAAAAAATTTGGCTAAAAGGAAGGAATTAATTACAGTAGACCTGTTGAAAGTCAGTCAGTATCAACCTGTCACTCCAACTAGGCAAGACTGCTGTACTGGAAGTCCACAAAATCAAAGGAATCAAAATTTGTCTGTATTTTATTTTGTTATGGTACATTAACTGCTAAAACCATAACTGAGTAATTCAATATTTCTATATTGAAAATAATAATTAAGCTTATTTCTTGACTTTTATACCTGATATACAAGAACTCTCCATCACTGCTATATTCAGATGCAGTAAATGGTGGATTTATTGGGAACAATATAATCACTGATTTTGGTTCTATAGGTGTGACTCAGCTCAAACCTCATGAATATATTTTCAGCTGAAATGATAAATGAGATACATGATTATTGAAGTTGGAAAGTGTATCCATGTATATGCTGCAGGAGAAGAAGCGGGAGTATAAAGTCCTATTTCTACCTGTTTCAGAGAGAAGTGAATGTTTAGTGACTTGTCACAAGCTGTACATAAAGACTCTGGCAGCACCAGGAACATGAATGCGTTTCCTAGCTCACAGCATGGTTCAACTTGCATCCTGTCGAACTTATTGACCTAAAACTGAGTCAGACAATAAATAAAACAAAAATCTAAACCACATTCCAGCTAAAAGTTAAAAAGGGTGTAAATAAAACTGACTACAGTTGTTAAATTTCAAGTCTGTTTCAATAATTAATATTAATTAACAGATTAACTGTGATTTACTTTCAAATGAAACATACTAAGCCTATTTAGGACACTAAATTTAATGTATTTATCTAATTGAATCACTGTACCAGAGCTGGTACAGAAACAGTCTCCAAGTGCAAGGAGTTCAGAGACGGAGAACTAAGTAAGAGTGCTTTATCCATACAGGTAAAACTTAACAGCAGGGTTTGAAGATTTGTTCAAAGCCAAGATGCTCTCATGCTCAGCTTCATTACTTAAAGGTGGCAGATCCTGGTTTCATTCTTCCAGAGATACCTAAACAACTGCATCACACATTTCTGTTGAGTAGTGTGATAGGTATTCAAAGAAGAGTCTTTGAATCTGCCTCCGCTCCCCATGGAGGCAGGGAATACATTTGTGTAAAACATTTAAAGGCTCTCTAGGATGATGGCTATGGCATTCACATAAAGGTAGGATGCCTGGATTTATTTAATAGAAGATTATGAAAATTGAAGCAAAAGCAAAGGATATCTGCCCCATCTTCACAAGCACGTATGTTAGGGTACACCATGGTCTAATGGTTGAGGAGCTGTTCCCCCATACAAGGTATGTATATGTGTTCAAATCTTCTCAGGTGGAAACCAGTATTTGGGAAGGGCAGGGGGGTTGTGGTATTTTTAAGAAATAAATAATTTTATTTGTATTTCATAAAACCTCCATAATCTCATTTTAGTTTTGCAAACATAACTTGATTGGTTACTGCAGAGAATGTAAAAGAAACTACTTGCACAGAGTCTGTGTTTCAAGAGCGATGACAGAATAATTCAAGTTGTAGAGGCATCTGGAAGTTGCTGAATTGCCACCCCTCACCCAGCTAAAAGTTTTCATCTGTGTTTTGGTTGGTTTTTTTGGTTTTGTTTTTTGTTTTTGTTTTTTTTGGGTTTTTTTTGGTTTTTTTTTTTTTTTTATGCTTAGCACTAGAATAAAATTTGCATTTGATTTCAGAGCATGCACTTAGTGTGGTGTTTTTATTTTTCAGCTGGACTGGTTTTTACAAGCCTCTTGTTCTATATTGTCTGATGTTGTGTAAGGTCATCAAGTGAAATGAGATGATAATCATACTCATTAGAGATTTCAGAGGCTGGAGCCAGGAACTTTTTGTTCATGTTAAAAAAATATTAAGGAAAGCATCATTGATGTGGGTAGACATGTTTAGATACCAGTGATACAGAAAATAGCCTAGAAATGTTCTTGAAGTCAGTTCATGAAATTTACAATTTGAAATAGACAGGATGCTTATGACTAAATTATTTCAGGAGATCCTCAGAATATTAAAGGCTTGAGCCCTAAGTCACCACTGTTCTTCAGATTATTCAGTAATTTAAACTAGAGCAGCACATTAATAAAATGTTACCATTCTAATCTGAGAGCATTATATGCTTACTTTACATGTGTTATTTATGCTGCATAATGCCCATAAGAAAAATGATAGAAAAAAAGTTCTGCTGCTAGTTATATTCCTAGGCATCCAGGATTGTGGGCTTGCATACTATTTGTAGAGTTCCTTTCAGATCATTGGCAGACTAAGAAGGGGTTTTTAATTTCTCAGTAATTCTGAGTGACATGTACAGATTAGTAATTTCATATATACTTGCATTAGATAATTCAAAACAAAAAAAAAGTCCTATCCATAGAAAAATTATGAAGAGGGAATTATTTTTCAAGCTGTAGCTTTTACTGATAGGAAAACATGCGATATCCTCACACATTACTATGCCTAGCCTGTCAGTTTTGTACAAAACCTGTGTTTGTGTCTGAGTAATCATTTTGTTCAGTCATAGAATCATAGATTCATAGAATAGTTAGGGTTGGAAAGGACCTTAAGATCATCTAGTTCCAACCCCGCTGACATGCGCAGGGACACCTCACACTAAACCATGTCACCCAAGGCTCTGTCCAACCTGACCTTGAACACCACCAGGGATGGAGCATTCGAAACTTCCCTGGGCAACCCATTCCAGTGCCTCACCACCCTTACAGTAAAGAACTTCACAGAATCACAGAATCCCAAGGGTTGGAAGGGACCTCAAAAGATCACCTAGTCCAACCCCCCTGCAAGAGCAGGGTAACCTAGAGTACATCACACAGGAACTTGTCCAGCTGGGCCTTGAATATCTCCAATGTAGGAGACTCCACAACCCTCCTGGGCAACCTATTTCAGTGCTCTGTCACTCTCACAGTAAAGAAGTTTTTCCTGATGTTCACATGGAACCTCTTATGCTCCAGTTTACACCCATTACCCCTTGTCCTATCACTGGACATCACTGAGAAAAGCCTAGCTCCATCATCCTGACACTCATCCTTTACATGTTTGTAAACATTGATGAGGTCACCCCTCAGTATCCTCCAAGCTAAAGAAACCCAGCTCCCTCAGCCTCTCCTCATAAGGGAGATGCTCCACTCCCTTAATCATCTTAGTTGCCCTGTGCTGGACTCTCTCCAGCAGGTCCCTGTCCTTCTTGAACCGAGGAGCCCAGAACTGGACACAATATTCCAGATGCGGCCTCACCAAGGCAGAGTAGAGGGAGAGGAGAACCTGTCTTGACCTACTAACCACACCCTTTCTAATGCACCCTAGGATGCCATTGGCCTTCTTGGCCACAAGGGCACGGTGTTGGCTCATGGTCATCCTGCCGTCCACCAGGACCCCCAGGTCCCTTTCCCCTTCACTACATTCCAGCAGGTCAACCCCCAACCTGTACTGGTACATGGGGTTGTTCCTGCCCAGATGCAAGACTCTACACTTTCCCTTGTTGCATTTCATCAAGTTTCTCCCCGCCCAACTCTCCAGCCTGTCCAAGTCTCGCTGAATGGCAGCACAGCCTTCTGGTGTGTCAGTCACTCCTCCCAGTTTAGTGTCATCAGCGAACTTGCTGAGGGTACATTCAGTTCCCTCATCCAGGTCGTTGATAAAAATATTAAGCAGCACTGGTCCCAGCGCCGACCCCTGAGGCACTCCACTAGTCACAGACCTCCAGCTAGATTCTGCCCCATTGACCTCTGCCTTCTTCCTTTCCACCAGTTCTTGATCCACCTCACTACCTGATCATCAAGCCCACACTTCCTTAGCTTATCTATGAGGCTGCTGTGGGAGACAGTATCAAATGCCTTACTGAAATAAAGAAAAACCACATCTACCGTTCTACCATCATCCATTCACCTAGTTACTTCCTCATAGAAGGCTATAAGGTTGGTCAAACATGACTTCCCCTTGGTAAAACCATGTTGGCTACTCTTAATGACCCCCTCATCCTTGATATGTCTAGAGATGGTGTCACTTCCTCCTTATATCAAATCTAAACTTCCCTTGTGTAAGTTTTAACATGTTTGTCATGTCACTATATTTTAACCCTCTGTCATATCACTATAATCCCTAATGAAGAGTCCCTCCCTAATGAATAGTCCCTCCCCAGCATCCTTATAGGCCCCCTTCAGATACTGGAAGGCTGCTATGAGGTCTCCACGCAGCCTTCTCTTCTCCAGGCTGAACAGCCCCAACTTTCTCAATCTATCTTCACACAGGAGGTGCTCCAGCCCTCTGATCATCCCCGTGGCCCTCCTCTGGACTTGTTCCAACAGTTCCATGTCTTTTTTATGTTGAGGACACCAGAACTGCACACAATACTCCAAGTGAGGTCTCACGAGAGCAGAGTAGAAGGGCACGATCACCTTCGACCTGCTGGTCATGCTCTTCTTGATGCAGCCCAGGATACGGTTGGCTTTCTGGGCTGCAAGCGCACACTGATGGCTCATGTTCATTTTCTCATTGACCAACACCCCCAAGTCCTTCTCTGCAGGGCTGCTCTGAATCTCTTCTCTGCCCAACCTATAGCTGTGCCTGGGATTGCTCCAACCCAGGTGTAGGACCTTGCACTTGGCATGGTTAAACTTCATCAGGCTGGCATCAGCCCACCTCACAAGCCTGTCAAGGTCCCTCTGGATGGCATCCCTTCCCTCCAGCATATCAACTGAACCACACAGCTTGGTGTCATCGGCAAACTTGCTGAATGTGCACTCAATCCCACAGTCATTATTTCCTTGAACATATGAATGGCAATTCTGGTTTTTGTTTGTTTGTTTGTCTGCTTTTGCTTCCTTTTTTGTTTGTTTGTTTGTTTGGGGTTTTTTGTTTTTGTTTTTGTTTTTGGGGTTTTTCCACAGTAAAAGAAAAAAAGTAAGTCAAAGAAGGTCTTTTAGATTTGATGTTAACTATTAGGAAGGAAGTAACAGAGTTCACAATCATTAAGAAGAACAAAAGCAGAATAAAAATAATAGACTTCCAAAAGGCATGCTTTAATAAACTCAGGACACTCAGAAACAGATTTAGTGAAAAATGAGTTAAGGAGAGTCAGGTGATTCCTAGAGAGACATATTAAGGGCATAAATGCAAAATATCCAATTAGAAAGAAAGAACATGAAGTATATTGCGAGATTAAATGATCTAAACCATGAAAGGGATAACACAGACTATGAAAACTAGGTCAAATAAAAACTTGGAAAGATAGAAAAGTAGCTTACATAGATGGGAACAACACCAGCACAGACAGAGTTCAGGAAAATACAGTTAGGAAGTGACATGCAGGAGTGTTGAAAAATCATTCTGAAAGTACTTTTAAGGAAATGAAAGCTAGGAATGTCATTGTTGTGTCAACAGGTGAAAATTGCCTGTCTTTCCATCAACATTCCCTGAAATGCTCAGCTACAGGCATAGCTGATGTCAATGGCATGTTCTTGCTGCCAGATAAGAATAAGCTGGACCATACTTGGAAAAGATGAATCTGCTCAAATCATAGAATAGTTAGGGTTGGAAAGGACCTTAAGATCATCTAGTTCCAACCCCCTTGCCATGAGCAAGGGCCCCTGGACCTAGACCATATCGTCCTAGGCTCCATCCAACCCGGCCTTGAGCACTGACGGAGATGCATTTACCACTTCTTTGGGCAGCCTGTTCCAGTGCCTCACCACCCTCACAGTAAAGAACTTCTTCCTTATATCTAACCTGAACTTCCCCCATTTAAGTTTGAGCCCATTACCCTTTGTCCTGTCACTACAGTCCCTCCCTAATGAAGAGTCCCTCTCCAGCATCCTTATAGGCCCCCTTCAGATACTGGAAGGTTACTATGAGGTCTCCACTCAGCCTTCTCTTCTCCAGGCTGAACAGTTCCAACTTTTTAAGCCTGTCTTCATACGGGATGTGCTCCAGTCCCCTTATCATCCTCATGGCCCTCCTCTGGACTTGTTCCAACAGTTCCATCTCCTTCTTATGTTGAGGACACCAGAACTGCACATAGTACTGCAAGTGGTATATCTCAAGAGCAGAGTAGAGGGGCAGGATCATCACCTTCAACCTGCTTAATCTTTTAGCCTTGATGGTATGTACTGTAAACTGCTTGAGGAACCAATTAAAGTTATGCCAGGATTGTTGGCTGTTATTTTTGAGAGTCAATGAAAAATGAATGAAGTATTTAAAAGGCTGGAAAATGAAAAATACAATGCTTTTGTGTCATGATTTAACCCGAGTTGGCAACAAACCACCACATAGCTGCTCACTCACTCCCTCGTCCCCCAGCAGGATGGGGGAAAGAATCAGAAGAGTAAAAGTGAAAAAATCGATGTGTGGAGATAGTGATAGTTTAATGGGACAGAAATGGAAGCAATAATTATGACAATAATAATGGTAAAAGAATTAGAATATACAAAAGAAGTGATGCACATTGCAGTTGATCACCATTTGCCAAACAATGTCCAGCTAGTTCCTGAGCAGTAGCCCCTGGGCTGCTTTCCTCTTAGTTAATGTCATAAGGTATGGAATATCCCTTCAGCCAGTTTGGTTCAGCTGTCCTGGCTATGTCCGCTCTCATCTTCCTTTGCTCCTCCAACCTTCTCATTGGTAGGGCATGAGAAGCTCAAAAGTCGCTGACTTAGTATAAGCAGTACTTAGCAAAAAATGAAACATCGGTATGTTACCAGCATCATTCTCATACTAAATCCAAAACACAGCCCTGTACCAACTACTAGGAAAAAATTAACTCTATCTCAGCCAAAACCAGGATAAAGAGGAATGGGAGGAAGAGTTCAGAAATTATTGTTAAAGTTATTTTGGTTTTCTGCTCTATTCCACCCTTTTTTCACCCCTAAGACATTGTTAGAAACAATAAAATTATTTGTGAGATTTTAAAAGATAGTGAAGTAACAGCTAATTTGGATTTAATGTTTTATGTATAGCAGAGAATCAAAAGACACTATCTATCATGATCTTAGTAACACTTCTGACAGTTTCACGTATTTTCATGAAGAAGCTTCACGGATAAAATGTAAATGAAACTACCATAGTGTTACAGCAAAACTGATCACAAGATGGAAAGAGATTGTTGATGGAAGGAGATTTACGTCTGAATAAAACTTCTTTACTTTTATTCAGTAGATCCTTGATTCAGTAGATCAGCTTGAATTCTAGTTTATATTTCATTAATACCCTGGGTGATGAAAGTACTCTTATTACACTGTCCTGTTATAAATTGCAAGTATATTGGAAGTCTATATTATAACTCAATTTTAACAACAAGGGAAAAAAGATTTTTAAATATATGATTCAATTCAATAAAGATTACTGCAGACTTCTATGGGTTGTAGAATCAGGTGCCTGAATACAGAGATAGCAGCTCTACACGAGTTGATTAGATAGCAGTTCAATATCAAAAGATCTGAGGGCAATCCTCAACAAATCATAAGCCATACCTCAGTCAGTGGTGTCACACTGCTGTAAAAGAGAACATTGTACATCATAGTGTGATATGTAAATGAAGTACAGCTCACAAGAAATGCTATGTGATTCTTCTGCTTTGTTCGTCATATATGAAACCTTAGCTGGAGTATAGCTCCTCTTTTGAGGAGCATTTGGACCCATGAGGAAAGCTATACACCAATACTGCAAATAGTTCAGAGGGAAAAATTAGTATAATCAGAGACTTGGATGATATTTCTGGTGAGGGGAAACTCTACAATTTGGGACTGGTTCTTCGAAAGAAGAACAAAGATTTAAGAGTCTTTGAATATGTTAATTACTGCTTGAAAGTACTTGCCAGTTCTCTGTGTTAGTATAGTTAGGACAATAGGTAATTAATAGGTTTGAACAGCAGTTTAATGTACATGTTGAAACAATAAACGTAATGATATATTAGAATAGGCCAGTTTCAGTGAAGTTTCCACTGCAGAAAATGTTTCAGAACTGGCAAGAAACATCTTGCACATAATTATACTTCTTCCCATGTTGAAGCAAGAGATGGACCAGTGACTTCCTGAGACTCCAGCTCAGTTCTATAATTCAGTACTCATTACTTTAAAAATTGAGAGTTTATGAATGTTATCTATTTATTTTTTCAACTACGCAAATGAAGGTCAAGAAAAAAACGGTATAGCAAATTTCTGGTATAATTATGACACTCTTAAGAAAAAGAGAAACTGACATTTATGTCCCCAAAGAGCAGGTTTTTAAGTTGTCTAATTGGTCTACATTTGCAAAAAAATATAATTAAATCTTAGGGCAAATATATGCATTCAAATCTTTTTAGAAAATAATGGGATTCAGATGTTTAATTTCTCAACTCCTACATATGGCTTTGAAAATACCCTGAAGTTTAAACATAAAGGTATACCCACAGTGACAAAACCGAGAGTTTAAAAACAAGCATTAAACAGTTTTATATCTGCTCACAAAACAAAGTGCCACATTTTGTAAAGACCTGCTTCAGGTGTACAAAGAAGGGTTGGTATTTTCATATTCAAGAGTCTTTTTCAGCAACCAAACTCAATAAGCTGAATCTGCCCTGAAGTAGATGACACCAAGCTTAGCAGTCACAGTTCGGTTCAGTAGGAGGCCTCAGCCCACCTCTGGTTGTAATTAAGATGATTGATTAGCTCTATTTAGCATAAAATAAATTTTGGCAGTGTAGGAAAAAAGTGAACTATCAGAAAAGGCTCACTTTTTCTCTAGTGGTGGTATGGTTCTGTAATTGAACTGATCCAACATATACTGCTGAATAGCACAGTACTATCAAAATTAATATTAAGTGTTTAAGTAGTGTAGTATTTACATTAACTAAATTGGTTAATTAAGCAAACAAATGCTTGCAATATTAACAAGTAATCGTATAATAGACATTTATTGACATTTGTTCATAAGTTCATGTTATAGGCTGTTTAATGAATTTTCTAATTGTACTGATACATTACACAAATTAGAATTAGATCTAAAATGTGGAAAAAAGCCCTGGACAACACTAATTCAAGCATCTTAAGCATTTATGGGTAGCTTAAAAACAATTCTCGTTGATTTAACTAATTATATTTTCTACTTAATCTAAATTGAATACTTAATTGCAGCCTGAATTGCAAGTTTTATTGGCAGTTACATACAAAATGTTATGCAGATAATTGGTAGTTATAAAACTGTTGATACAAGAAGAAGTACAAAAGATTATATACAGCTTTTATAAAGCTTTAAGATTTAATTCAGAAGTGAAAACTACCTTATTTGGGTCACAGTATTTAATACTTCAGTACCATTATCAATGTTTTATCATAGAGTTTAAAGCTTTCATCTTCGTGCTTTGATCATTTCTTTATCAACAGGAAATTCATTACATCATCAAAAAAAGCTGAGCAGCTTTTATGTCATGGGAAAGGGATCATATTTCTGTGTGCTAATAAGAAATTATAAGGTATTTATCTATGAAAAAACAAACCCTGCCAAATCTACCTCAGTTACCTCACTTTCCTCTTACTTCTGCATGGCTGGTTACGTATTCAAGAAAAATGGAACCTAATTATGTTGTTATTTCTTCAGAAATTCAGTGTGTGGCTGTCGTGGTTTAAGCCCAGGCCGTAAATCAGAACCACGCAGTCCACTTCTCCCCCCACCTTTCTTCCCTCCACTCCTGGAGGGACGGGGAGGAGAATCGAAAAAATGCAACTCCTACGGGTTGAGATAAGAACAGTTTAATAACTAAGGTATAACACAAACCACTACTGCTACCACCAATAATAATAATGATAAAGGAAATAACAAGGAAGAGAATACAACTGCTCACCAACCGGTAGCTCACCCCCACCCCATAGTGATCCAGCCCTTTCGGGCCCTCTCAATTCTACATCCTGGGCATGACGTGCTGTGGTATGGAGTACCTCTTTGGTTGGTTTGGGTCAGGTGTCCTGTCTCTGCTTCATCCCGGCTTCCCCTCCTCCCTGGCAGAGCATGAGACTCAAAAAGTCCTTGGTCAGGGTAAACATTCTGACCAGCAACTGAAAACATCGGCTTTATCAGTATTTTTCCCAGGCCGAAAGTCAAAACCACAGCACTGCACCAGCTACTAAGAAGAAGAAAAAACTGACTGCTGCTGAACCCAGGACAGTGGCCTGTCTGCATGATGTACTTGCTTTTTATAAGAAAGGAAGAAAGTAACTCCTGCATGTAAATTTTTTTTTTTTTAAATGCACATATTGTTATCTACTTGATCCTGAGATGTTCCTGTCTACTACTAAGTAATTTTCAGTATCAGATTTTTTTTTCCTGTCTTGCATTTTCTTGTTCTCCAAAGAATTTAAGAAATACCTTTCCCATAACTCTACTATTATTCTATTAGAGATGCAAAATGCTAGCCTGTTTGAAAGGCTGATGGATATCAAGACAAACTGCAAAATCATTTTGCTACGTAATTTAATTTTAAAATACAAATACAGTATTACATATTACAATGCAAATACAGTATTATGTACAATGATCAGGCAGCTGTCTGTTGGGAGAAAAGGTACTGAAGGACTGTTTATATATAAACTGGAAAAAGCACTATATGATATGATGTACCATGTCAATGAGAAGAACGCTTGAACAGTGATTGGAATATGTTGAAATGGAACTCATGGCTTACCCCACTTATGTAACAAGAATGCTCTGCAGAACTAACAAATTAAGCAAATACAATCATGTGGGAAGGACAAGTGCCCTGTCCCCAGAAAAGAGTAGTTATGCTTAGCATCAGACATACTTTTTGCAGATAAGCACCAGGGGTTTAAATTCTCTCCTAAATAACTAAGGTTCTGTTACAATTTTCCCTAACTTGTGCTCAGGGATTTTTATTGATCGATCTGTGATGCAAAAGAAAGCCTTTGGGGCTCTATAGTTCATATATGCAGGGAGAAGATATGAAAGGCCAAAGCTCAAATAAAGTTGAAAAAATTGGCCACTGAATGGAGTTAGTCTGGCTGGCAACCGCTCACCAGCAGTGCTCCTCAGGGTTCAGTTCTAGGCCCAGTTCTGTTCAATATATTTACCAATAGTCTGGATACAGGAGTTGAATGTACCATTAGCAAGTTTATTAATAATACCAATAGGGAGGGGCTGTTGATTCTCTGGACGGACAGGAGGCCTTGTGGAGGGCCACAGATAGGTTGGAGCATTTTGCTATGGTTAATGCGGTGAAACTGAAAGAGTCAAAGTGCCAGATTCTGCACCTAGGATGGAGTAATGCCAGGCACAAGTATAAATGGGGAGAATCCAGACCCAAGCAGTGATCTTAGCCTTCCAGGTAACTCCCCCCAGTTTCTGTACTGGGCATGATATGCTGTAGTATGGAATACTCCTTTGGCTAGTTTGGGTCAGGTGTCCTGTCTCTGCTTCCTCCCAGCTTCTTGTGCCTCTTCTCACTAGCAGACTGTGGGACTGAAAAGTCTTGAATCAGACTAAGCTTTACTGCGCAACAACTAAAACATTGGTGTATTACCAGCGTTGTTCTTGTCTAAAGCCTAAGCGCAGCACTGCACCAGCTGCTAAGAAGGAGAAAAATAACTGGTACTGTTGAACCCAGGATACCTGGCATCCAAGAATGCAAAATGCATCGTGGGGTGCATCAAACACAGCGTAACCAGACGGTCAAAAGAGGTGATTATCATGCTGTATTCAGCATTGGTGCAGCTTCACCTTGAATATTGTGAACAATTTAAGAAGGATGTGAAGGTCCTTGAATGCGTCCAGAGGAGGGCAACAAAACCAGTGAAAGGGCTGGAAGGAATGTCCGATAAGAAGTGTTTGTCTAGTTTGGTGAAAATGGTGCTGAGGGGTGACTTCATTGCTCTCTACAGCTTTCGGAGGAGGGGAAGGGGAGAGGGAGGTTTTGATCTATTTTCCCTGGTATCCAGTGATAGGCTGTTGAGAATTGTTCAAAGACTCACCAGTGGAGGTTTAGACTGGACTTTAGGAAGCCTTTCTTTACTGAGAGGGTGGTCAAACACTGGAATACTGGAATAGGCTTCCTAAAGAACTGGAGATCCTATTGATGCCCCAAGCCTGCCAGTGTTGAAGAGGCATTTGGACAATGCACATAACAATATGCTTTAACTTTTGGTCAGCCTGGAAATGGTAAGGCAGTTGGACTAGATGATGGGTGTAGGTCCACTCCAACAAAGTCTGTTCTGTTCCATTCTTTGAATCTTTAGATGAATGCATGCCCCCTCCCTTGGTTTTTAAGACACAGTTCAGATGAACCTCTCACAGAAAAGTTCATAACATAAAGTTCTGTGTGGATAGTTTCACAGAGGAAGGTATTCCAACAGAAAAGCAGTAATATGCAGAATCATAGCTATGTCTCCTAGTTTTGCTACTGTGCAGTTTAGATGGAACCTCGCTCAATACTACTGACTGTGCTGAACTGTAACCTGATGTAGTCACCATATATTGGTGAAAGGAAATTTAAGTTTATGGATCATAAGACGAATTTAGTTTTATGGATCATACATATGGCAGGCAAACGCAGAAATTACTGGAGCTACAAGTGTACTTGTTTACATTCATTAGTTCCTTTCTTCATGTGAAACTTACTTTGTTTGGTGCCTGTCTTCCTCATATGTAAAAAGGGAATTAAAAACAAACAGGTCAAGACAATCCGATGGGGTATGGTACAGGGGTAGCGGGACAACTGCATGACTGTCTACCAAAGACAGTCGCCTTATGCATTTCTTGAGCAATCCTCTATGAGGGGTTAAATATAAATTTTATGGATTTTTCTATTCTAAAGTATAATCTCATAGAAAGTTGTCTATTTTCTTCTCTTCTGTTTTTCTTTTGTGTACCTGTTTTCCTGAGAGAAACTGGCTAGTTCTTTAAAAAAGAAATAACTGTGTTTGCATTGTGACTTTCAGAATACAAAACCTTTTTTCTCACTGAAAAAAGTATTTCTGTAATTAAATAACATACCTGGCCTATTTTATAAGCTAATGATTGATGTCATAATTGGATTGTTAATGAGTATGAGTTTATAGCTATAATGTTTTCAGTATAAAAGTATAACAATAAAATACTGGAGAAAACAGCTTCTTAAGAAAGAAAAGGATTTGTGCTTGATTCCTTAAGACTTAACTGGAAGCAGAAAGTCCATATCAAAAGAGTCTGAAGTGTGTTACATTTCAGAATAAGACTTCTAAAGGGCTAGATATATTATAGTTAGTCATGGTTGTGGATGACTCTCAGCAGTTTATCTTTAATGAATTTCAATCTGTGCCACTGATACTGCAGATAGCTGCTGTGCTATTGAGTTTTATAAGAATTGGCTCTATGGTTTTGTCCTGAAATTTTATTTTGGTTTGAGAAACCTTTCTAATTAAGAATTTAATAAAAGAGAAGTAAGTTCTTATAAAGCAGTTAAGCCATTCCACTGGAAAACAATCCAGCAAACAAAACCGTCACCCAAACCTAGTGTAAATGCCTGGAAATGTTGACAAGCAAACAGGCTTTGGAAGAGGTATATTTTTGAAAGCTTTATGTTCTCTTTTCCTCATCAGACAATCTTTGTGCATTTGTAACATTTGCAGTCATTTTTATATGGCAGAGGAGACTTCACAGTTTCAAGGGATGTGAAAGCTCCTGTTGGCCATGCCTGGCACCCTGAACCAGGTTATCAGGCTTTTGCCCCACTCTGCAGTAAAGAGAATGTTACTTATACTTCTGGCAGTGTCAGTAATTCAAAGTCCTGCAACTATTTGATAAAAGTTCAGAAGATTTTTGGTACTTAATAAATCTCTGAATCATAGTGCCTGTTTCGTTATAACCACAGCAGGTAGAAAGAGATTGTTTCAGAGTCATAAAAGTAAAAAAAAACCCAAACCCTTCATCTCATAAAGTATTAATAATTAAACGTATAAAAGGTTGACCATCAAAATGAACCAAGTGAGCTAGATCTTAAAGTTCAAAAAATATGTAACATTTTGTTTAATAGAAATGTAAATTAATGCCTTTGGAATAGCACTAGGAACAGATTATAGGAAAGAGAAATTGAAAAGTGTATTATTTAACATGAAATGTGCAATTTTGCTGGACTGTTAATATCGACAAAGACATAGAATGGATTTTTCATTTGAAATTACTGAACAGTGTTTTAAAACTGAGAGCAATTTCACTTAGGCTACGTATGGCATGTAACCTGCTTCATCAACAGAAAGCAGTATGATTCAATTTATTGAGTGGTAAATATTTTCACTTGTGTGTCTGCTTTCACAGGGATTTATCTTAATGTTTCAGACCTTTCAGTACAGGGCAAAGTTTTTATAAGTCTATCTGCTCAGAGGAAAGGTATTGATTATGCAAACTTGCTAAATGTTGCTCACAGTTACAGAGATTCAATAATAACAGCAAATATTGGTTGTTTAGCTGAGCTGGTCTTTTCAGTAAAGGTCTGATGAAACTTTAAATGTTGGGGCTATTTTAAAGTGATTTATTTCAAAACCAGAGAATGAAATGGAGTTCTGACTACGGACTTTAAAAAATTGACATTATATCCCATTTATATACCCTATAAATTGAAAACAGTTATTCTATTTCTTGAATTATAGCTAAATGTTGTTTGGCATTTCTTTTTAAATATGAGTCTTTCTACTTGACTGAGACTCTTATGATTGGATATAATTTTTCTAGTCTATTTGACACACAGTGACATTTAGAGGCGATAAATACCACGCTTCTTAGTAATTTAATACAATATTAATGCAATAATTATGGTGTCTCTGAGCTGCTGGTGTTTGAGGGGTACATAATATCAGCTAGGAGTGATTTTGTCTGCATATTTTAACGATGTCCAGAAAGTAATGTCAAGAACCAAGACTCCTGTGTTTAAAAAAAAAAAAGTTAATCAGGTGAACTTTCTAGAACCAGTTACATGTAAAAGTACAAACCAGGTTGCTTGGTTTAAGGATATAGTCCCAGCATTAGGTCTGGAATTGTAAACTCTATTTGGTGTCACTGCTGCTCGTTTTTATTCCTTACTGACTGGCAATCTGCAGACCAAAGAGTGGGGCTGGAGCTTAAGATATCATCGTAGCTAAGAAATACTTCATACAACGGAACAAAATCGTCAAATCTGTCAAAAAATGTTTTTTTACATTCTTTGTTGAAATTCAAGACAACACATTTTTTCACATGATATTTACAGATGACTCTTTAAAATCTGAGCAATCCTTTTGAACTTCAGCAGCTCTGGATGCTGTAGATATTTTCAGGTAATGCAGACAGACCTTAACTTCAGTGCTTTCTCCCCAGTAATCCTGAGGTATAAAACCTTTATAACCTCATTGTTCTACTTCTTAAAGTCCCTTATCAGTGACTTCTGTGTCCTTTTTACATTTGTACTCACTCTCTGAAAGTATGGACTGTTTAAGAAATTCTAAAGTGTGTGGATTTTCTGAAGTACATGTATAGATATAACTGTGTATAATTACTTTTAGGGCATTTTTTTCTCTGCGTTTATATAGTTAAATTATATCAGAGAAGAGATGAGTTTTTTTAAATTGGCACCAGTTGGATTATAACTAACAAAGTCAAATCTAGGACGTATAATATATGAATATAACTCATATTACTATACTCTCTCCAGTGAAGGAGTAGAATTCCTTTGTATAAACATATTGTAGTGTCCTGGAAGGTATTCTTGAAAGGGAAGCCCTATGATGCACTAACTACATTATTTTTTCTCTAATATTTTAATTTACAATGTTGCACTGTATTGTAGGAGTCTGCACACCTCTTGATTCTAGTTTGAGCCTCAGTTGCACCTATACAAATTTATAGGTGTGATTTTATAAGTAGCAGCAAAAGTAGTGTGGAACAGTGAAGCTGGATGTAGAGCTGACAGTGGGAATCCACAAAGGTCCATGAAGTGTAGGACATGAGCACTTAACTGAATATAAGCTACCATGGTTGATGTGTTAGCAGTACTGCTGATTTTCAACAAAATAGATCATTAACCATCTCATTAGTATGTTGTGAGAAATAGAAACAAATTCTACTGTTTGTGAGCATATATAATACTAGTTAAAGTTAGAAATACAAATGCTATCTAGAATGTTGCAAGTGGTTTGTGGGATTTTTTCTTCCTTTAATATTAATTGCTAATATAGAGCTTAATTTTGATTATAAATTAAACCCTCAACATTAAAATGTGGGTTTTTTTTCCTCTAAAGCTGAACAACACAACATAAATAATTTCAAACAAATACCATTTGTGCCCTATTTTTAAACTGAAGAATTTAAAACAGTGTTCATTATACTTCAAGCAAGTTCCATCAGGAAAGTTAGAATAATGTTAGAAGCCTTCTAATTCTTCAAAACAAAACAAAAATATAACTTCACAGTTATATTCTTCACAGCTAGCAATCATGATTGTGTCAGTCAGTGCTTTAGGAACTATTAATTGAAACTGAAAAGTGAAAGCTGCTGACTTTCTGAGGACATTTGAATAACAAGTATTATTTCCTTTTCATTAAAATCCATTAGTTTGTTGGTTCTCAAAACCTCAGGTAAACAGATAATGAAAAAGCTTTAATAGTCTTTAGCTGCAAAATTGTGAATAAAAAATCAGCAGATTATATCAGCTAGAAAATTCCTGTTCAGAATGCAAGTGTCAGTGGGTTAAGAAAAACAAACCTATTAATTTCTTTACCTCCTACTCAAAATTGTACTGCTTTTTTCCCCATCCTTCTTCATCTTGCCACTTGGAAGCTAACTATAATTATGAAAATGTCAGGGCAGTTAGAAGTTGATAGGTTGTGAGACCCACTTCTGCTGCTAGTCTGAAAATTATTGTCAGCCCATTGTTTTGTAATGCTTCAGGCCAGATGCTGCAACACTCTTGGCTCCTGTGGACTTCAGCAGGAGTGCCTGGGAGCCCATTGCTTCTGAGGGTTTGGCCAATACTGCATTGCGAAGCCTAACACCAATATTGCAATGTTCTGCACTCTCTTGCATTTTAAATCTCCATGTCCTTCAAGTTCTTGTTCAAGTGAGGTCTTGCTGTTGGGAGACAGGTCCAGTAGGATGATCTTTTTTTGTAATTGCATGTGTTGAAAAGACCAGCAGGACCATACCTCTAAATGTGCCCTACTGCAAAAAAAAGTCTGTCAGGGGTATTTTTGTATTCTTGCTTGCATAATAAAGATAGTGCTGCTATTGCTGCTATGGCAGACTGGACCAAGTCCTGTGTGAATCCCATCACACAGACACAGACATAACGCTACCTGCATGCATATTGAAGATATCAGACCTCTTGGATTAGCAGACAGGAACTGTCTTGACATGCCAAGGAAGCCTTTGGGTCTGCTTTGTCCTGAATTCTTATCTAAAACTGCAGTTGAGTTTTAAACTCTACTGCTGCAGCCTACCCATTTATCATGTAGAAGAGACAGGAGGCTATATTGAGTCATCTAGTTAGTATGTCTTCATAATGATGCAGCTCCTAGAGGCAGACCTTTCTTTGTAAAGAAGCTCTGTGAGCACGGAACAGTATCACACTTTTAGAGATTCCCTTTTGCTTCATTGGGACATATCAGGACAGATCTGAAAGAAGTCTAAAGTTCTTTTTGTTACATGTTATTGACAGCATCAGCTCATCACTACATTAGCATGTAGTTTCATTGTCTTTGAAGTTACAGCCTACAAGCAAAACAGCTCAAAATGAAGCTTTCCATTATGGCATGATGGGTTTTTTCAAGTGTAAGAAGTTGAGTATAATGCCAACTGGTTTGATATTTGTTGAGGAAGATGTAGACAGTATTTTTAATTACATAGACCGCCTTTATACTCATTCTTTTTTGAATTATTGTTATGATAGTTCCTTTTGCTGTATTTGAGGAAGGACATACTTTAAAAGTATGTTAGAGAAAATACACTGTGCAAATGAAAGGTAAAATAGTTTTCTTGGGTTCTAATTATATTCTAAATAAAAATAGCATCGCTTTGGAACAATTTTGGAGGTATGGACTTTTGAAGTCAAATTTTAAAATAATGGTAATCTGTCTGGCATCGTACAAACATCTGAGATAGGCCCTCATAGTGCACAGAAGGAAAATAACAAAGCTAATTAATCATCTATTGCATGTGGAGAAGGCAACACAGATACTATTGAAGCATTCAGATTACATAGCTACTAGCTAAAAACAATTCTAGTGATTAATGTGTGTAAAGTATTATCCAGAAGACTGCATCTTAATATATCATAGCTTCCAGGGTACTGGCTGGCTGAGAGAAAGGACTCTTAGTCATTTAAGTAAAGTAAGAGTGGATAAGTAGGAGAATAATTTCCCATTTTGAAAAATAAAATTATTTTTTATATGTATTTCCTATTAGAGAATCCATACCTCTACTTGAAAGTAAAATAATGGAAAATCCTGTGTGAAACAATTCTTCTGAGATGCATTTATTTTCTCTTTTTAGAGAATTTACATTGCTAAAATTTTAGACAACATGTGAAATCACAGTTCCAGATGAACTACTGGTAGATTTACCATATTTATCACAGAAATAAGCCTTTGCCACTTCTTCTCCTACTATGTTTGCTATGTGAGAAGAGGGGTTTTAGTTCTTGACAGGCTCCTGAAGATGTTTTTGTTTCACAGGTGACTCTTTAGACTTTAAGTTGTGAAATGAAATAAGAAGTTGTGCACTGTTATGGATGTGAACAGATTGCTGCTTTGGGTTTGCCACAGCAAAGATTAAGAGAATCCGTATATCTGTACTGGAGGCTAGCATGTTTAGCTTATAGTATGTATACATTAACTGTATTAGAAGAAGCACTTCAGAGGGCACAGACACAGTTCATTTAGGGTTTGCTGTATATTCTGTATTTCTCGTCTGTTACTTGAAAAACTACGGTATTTGAATTTTTTTGTATTTGGCATGTTTGTTGAAGACTTAATTCTGAGCTATCTGCATTTATAACTTTAAGCTTCTTTCTATATCTAGCATATGTAGGATGTGGTGGTATCTTGTAGCTCTTAGCAGCACATCTTGGTAATTACTTGGTTTAGTAATCCACATCCCACTTTCAAAACTTCATGTAAATATGAGTAAAATACACTGTAGAAACATAAAATAGGCCATTGCTTTCTACCATGGCTAATCCTGTTGTCTTCCTGCAGGTAAAAGTAGCATTTCCTCAGTTGGTCTCACAACAAATCATAGATAGATATTCTAGCAAGCTTTAAAGATGAAAAAAACCAACATGAGTGAAAATAATATCCTTTGTCATGGCCAGGGGGTTGTATATGTCTGTGTATATTGCAAACAGACAAACACATAAGTGTGCCTTTCTTGTCTTTAAGAAATGCTAAATTTTATTAGGAATTACAGAAAGAAGACTGTTTCTGAATTACAGAAAAATGCCAAGGTTTCCTACAAACAGGTGTCTAAGAGAAGAAATACTAGTTTTCATAGTTCCATAAGTAGCAGCTCTTGCAAAGGAAATAATTGCTTTAGGTTTGAAAACAACTCAAAAGTGAAAGTGATCAAGACAGAATTTATTGTCTCTTCCAATCTTTATACTCTGGTGAAGTATATTTAACAAAAAAACTTTTATGCTAACCACATAAATACCAGCAATGGAATTACACTCTCACTGGCATGAGTCGCTGCAAACCAGTGGAGAAAAAATGTTTCTTGTAAACACAGTAAATCTGAACATGTTGTCCTCTGCTTCTACTCTTCTTTTGCTTTAGTGGAAGTGGAGGGCATGAAAGACATCCTATGAATTAAAGTTTGAGTCTGTTCTGTAAACAAGAATGGTTAACTGGCAACAGAAACCAAAAGCACTTACTGCTAGTTTTTTTTTAAGACATAAAATGGTGTTTGCATGCTTCATAGACCATTCTGGAACATAACACTATAAATTATTAATGTGCAATGTAGTATAGATCTAAAAGAAAACATTTTAGTTATTTGAAAGGGCTCAAAAGATGAAAATTTTAATATCTTTTCAGATATTATTAGAATTTGACTAAATGTTTTTCACTTAAGGAATACAAAAGGTGGCTATAGACATACTGCATTATGTTCATACCTCAAAACATTGTTTCTCCTCAGCAGAGGTTTTATGTGTCACTGGTTTACTTTGTCTCTCTACTGATTTAAAGTTTGTTTAGCTTGGTTTCTCCATAGTTGAGTTACAGCTGAAGAGGGATCACTATTAAGCAAAGTATCAATCGTACAAACTATGTTTCATGTAATAACTTCCTTTATAATGCCAGCAAGGTTTTGGTGAGGTGGCATATTCACTACTTACCCATGTCAATCAAAATAAAAGAGTAACGGAACGCTTACCATTTGTCATGGTTTCATACCAAATGGTGATGGACATGATTCTTCCTGGAGAAGAAAAAGGAGCTATGGATTCTTTCAAAAATTCAATGCTTGTAGTCAACAATCACATCAGAAATCACAAAGCAGAACGTGCCATGAATTTCTGGACTGTGCCACCTGACTTTCCACATCTAAGTGCCTGAGTATTAGGATAGGAGAAAATATCAATCTGATCATTCTCTTGGGTCCTAAGTAAACCTGTGAAAGTTTGTGGCAAGGTCTCCTTTGCTTCCTGGTTAGGGAAAGGAGGAAGAAGGCAGCTCCGTTTTCCTACAAAAGGGCCAGTCCTGCTGATGGGTTCTCTACTGAGAGGGTAAAGGGGGGTTTTCTTATCTTCTTTTCTCTCCTGAGTTTCTCATCTCCCTTGCCAGAATAGATGAAGGTTAAAAAAAAAAAAAAAAAAAAAAAAAAGAGCCAAATAGTGGAATTATATTGTGTATATTGTGGACATTTTTTCATTCTATTCAGAGGCTAATGTTAATCCAAGGTCTGGGAAGAAAAATGGAGAACATTTGGAGAACAGTGCATTTCCTAGTCATGCTTTTCCTGCTGTTTTGTTTTGTTTTGTTTTTTCTCTTGATTTGCATTTTTCATCACTCAGTGGAATGGCAGAGAGCTGGGTGTCTGGAATAGAAAAAAGGTGGAACACCAAAAAGAGACAGAGAAAAGGGAATCTTTTTTATTGTGGTCATGCAGACGGTGGTATACATTACCACAAGAGTGACAGAATGTGTTACAGACTGCTAATTTCTGGTCCCTTTTAGCTGATTTGATTGATTTTTCTAAAGCACTGTTGTATTGCTGGATCAGTAAGTCTTTGATGCTTTGCATTACGTATTTGCATTTGTAGTGAAACAGGCCTGCTAAGTATAGGCATCTGTCAAGACTGATCCTGTAATGTGTAGGTCACTTCTCTTGTTTCCAAGCATTTGTTCCTTTATGAGTATAGAGAAAAAGAAGTTGTAAATCCCTAATTAGAAGATTAGGTACTATTCCCATGTCTGCATATCAACAGTAACACAGTAATGTTTCTTAAAAGTTAAGCAAGAAGGCAAAGTATCTTCACCCAATATAATAATGTGACCTATTAACTTTTTGATACATTACAATTCTTTATTTAGTCTTGTCCTATTGTCACAGTTGCTACATCTCAGTTTCTTGCCATCTTTCATGCTTTTTTTTTTCCTCCCTACCACATTATGGTAAATGTTTGATTTATTTTTTAATTTAAATACTTCAAGCTCTTTGGCATATTTTGCCCATGGAATATTTACTTATGCTTTCTTGCTGGAATAGAACAGCATGTTTCTGAGGCCACTATCACCTTTAAAGTTGGTTTCCTCCATGGCCAAGCAGCTTTGGTAGTAACAAAGGTTAACATATTTTCTATTCTTTTGACATTCCAAAAAATCCTATATAAAAGTGAATCCAGAAGTTTAGCACTACAGTATGGTAATAGGATGTAATTTCTCACTAACTGATAAGGTATTTAAATGTTAAATGTTACTGATACTTTCAGAATACACACTCATACAGTCCCTATTATCTATTCAAGACTGATGTTTCCAAAGCATAAGCAGTTAAAATGCAAGCTGGTTTGCTCATGGCTTCTTATGACATTCATCACTGATGAGCATTAGCAAACAAACATTCACAGTACTTGGCCCAATGCCATGCTCACTATGTAGCCCATGAAGTGGAACATCCCACCTAGAAGGGAAAATGACCACAATGTAAAATCTACACAGAAATTCTGATAGCCACACATGACTGCATCTGCTTGTCCAATGTCACAGCTCCCTGATACACTCGGGATGGTAAAAGCCCCACTTTCGTGAGTAACTTATTGAAAATTTGCAATACTATAAACATAAGCAGCCCTTTTGCAACACATTGCAGCCAGTCCAAAATAGTTTTAGCCGTCTGGAAAGAGGAGAGCAGACATGGCATTTCAGGCACACTTTTTTTTAGCCACAGACCAGGAACAGAGGAAATTAATGTGATAATAAAAAAAAACACAAAATTACCTTCAAACACTTCTTTGATCAGTAGAAGCACTCTGTGTGCGTCCTTCTGAAACTGTTTCTAGAATTTCAGTGCTGTCTGGTCAGATTTAAACAGAAATTTATTTCCAGCAAACATAGTATGACTAATTTGATAAACTCAACTGGGGACACTACACATAAGAGAAAGCACCTGTTAATGTCAGATTTGTGATTTATGTACCTGTGTTGGGGGCATAGTGGCAGAATTTGAAAGCGCCCCACATAACTCCAGAGGTATGATAATCAAACTGGGTACAGGACACATACCAGTACACATAGCTATCTAATCAAGCTGACGTGTGAAAAATAGCCATGTGCAATGATATATATTTCCTGTTCCATTGCCCAGAAGCAAACTAAGTTATGAGGTTAACGTAACAGGCAAAAAACGTATACTTTGACCTTTCCATACAACTCTTTTAGAAGGAACTATTTGTTAACTGCCACTGAGATTGAGTGCTCCAGAGCATGTTAAGCCTTGCCAGCCCACTGGATTCACTTCCATGGATCAGAGGCTGAACATGACAAATATGCCTATCAATGTATTCCTTGGAGCTACATGTGTTTCTGTATTTTCAGGATCAGCAACCTTGTTAAGTAAGAAGTTATTCGAAGTACATATACAAGATGTTGTAACAAACTGTTCTTGCAATATAAGGTTGAATGTTTAATTTATTTATTCATTCGGGGGAGAAGGGAGGACAATTTATATTTTAAACAGCTTGGCTATAAATATACCGTTATGCCAAGATAAATGGTTAAAACAGCGGTTATAAATTTTATTTTGGCATTGCAGTAAATTTTGCATATTCTTTCTGGAATGTATGCGTGAATTAGCATTTTTATGTATTCACAATGTGACCTTTAGGTCTTGAACTTTCTTTAGGAAATAGTCCTTCTGGAATCTGTGTAGGTTTTATCAAGTCCTTACTGAGATGTGAAGAGGTGAAGTCTGTGGCATTGATACTCAGCTTGCTCAGACCATAAATGTTCAGTCTTTATGGACTGGGCTAAGCCTGGCAGGTAATGAACTGAGCTGCCTTCTATACATTTTGTAATGAGATTAGGTAACAGGAAATTTTTAACTAGAATAGGTGTCCATGTAAGCAAGATGGAACAAAGGGTGTCAGCTTAGGTCCTGTTGAAGCAAACTCTGCTAAAACACCGATAAAAGACAAACATTATTCATGAGTTTCAAGAAATGATTTAAATATATATATATTAGTTTTCTGGGAAATGTAATGAATATGTATGTATTACTATCATATAATGCTTGCTTTGAGAACACCAGGCAGACAGGTTTGAAGCAAGGATTGCCTGTGTCTCCAGTGCTGCAATAACGAATGCGTGCTTTCTAAGATCTCAACACAAATCTGAGTTTTGTTTGCCAGCTTTTATGGTATCAGCATTTGTACCCTACAACATTAATTCAGTATTATGTGCAGTCTTAGATATTCGAACCCAGTACCTTTTTAATCTGTCAACTCTCTTTTCAACATAAACCTTTTTTTTTTCTTTTGTAAACCACACTTTCAAATGGGGAAATAATGTTGTTTATTTAAAAAAAAAAAAAATCTGAAGAGAGAGTAAGGGGTGAACCAGACAAAAGTACTCTCTTTTTTTTTCCTGTTTTTCCCGTTCCAAGTCAATTTGACAGTGAGCAGTTCTGATGTGCAAACGGTTGAGTCCACTTTTGTTCATCTTCCATTGGCTGGGATGCATGGAGTAAGTCCAGAGCAGCATGCATGACACCACCAGTACTTCAGAAAGTGCACTTTTCACAGAATACATGCCAACGAAAACAGGTAACTGTACTGGACAGTAGTTCTTTTACTGGATGCCATAAATCTGTCACAGAAAGATAATTAGGCTAATATTTATCTTTACAGATCTTCATATTTACATTAAACATGAATAAAAATAATAAGTTTTTAACTGACATTCATTTCAGTTTCAGTCAAACAATCAAACAGGAATCAAATAAGTATAGAGAATATAAAACCGTTTAAAAATCTATATTATACTAAAAAGGTGTGTTAGGAATCTTCTTACTTGCTTTACACGCAGAACACACTTGAAAGGTCATATGTATTACTGATGAGCTTATTGTTTATCATTTAAAATATTTGCCAAACTGTGAAACAAATATTTATTTTCAGCATATTAACTAAAACATTCATTATTTTCAGCTATTAGAACATCCTAATGAGGAACTAATACTAATTTATCTGACAAAGTTCACTTTTATTTGAAACATTCACCAAGGTAATTAGTAGACTCCATTCATTAACATTTCAAATCTCATTAAAATGTAAATGAGAAAAGTTTTTGCGTATTAGAGGGTATTTGTTGGCATTCGTCATAGTAAGTAATTTGGTCTTCATTAATTATAAAGAATATAATAAATAGTCATTTACTTTTGTGAAAACAGCTGGTTAAAGGTTGTTGTACTTACATTTTTTAGCATTGCAATCAAAATGGATGATTATTTGTATAGCTATAATTAATTCTCAACGCTGCACTAGATGGCGTATAAAGTTGAAGAGACTGTAAAAAGGGTTCCTGTTTATCATGCAGCCGTATATATGCAGGGGGAAGTACTTTTAAAGTAAAGGGATTTTTCTAAGCAAAAAGATGCTACCCTACAGATTTTCTCCCACAATTTAGATGGGTAAGGTTATCATGCTATATTTGATAAGGACTCTGATGCTCACATTCTGCTTGTAAAATGGCAGTTCAGAAAATAATAAATTTTAGTAATCAGATCAATTGAACTTTTCATCTGCATGTCCTTCACACCTTTCCTCCCCAAGTTAATAGGCAGTGGTGGGCAACTATTTCATACATATTTGTACTTCTTTCTTATTTTTGAGACTTCCATATTTGGGAGCATAGGACCTGCCCTGGTTTTGGCTGGGATAGAGTTAATTTTCTTCCTAGTAGCTGGTACAGTGCTGTGATTTGCGTTCAGCATGAGAATAATGCTGATAACACATTGATGTTTTAATTGTTCCTAAGTAGCACTTACCCTGATCAAGGGCTTTCCAGTCTCTCATGTTCTGCCAATGAAAAGGGGCACAAGAAGCCAGGAGAGAACAGAGACAGGACACCTGACCCAAACTAGGCAAAGGGATGTTTCATACCACAGCATGTCATGCTCTGTATATGAACTGGGGGGAGTCACCTAGAAGGGACCAGCTGCTGCTCAGGTTGGGCTGGTGTCATGGTTTAAGCCCAGCCAGCAATCCAGAACCACACAGCCGCTCCTCACTCCCCCGCCTTCCTCCCTCAGCTCCCAGAGGGATGGGGAGGAGAATCGAAAGAATGTAACTCCCATGGGTCAAGATAAGAACAGTCCAGTAACTGAGGTATAACACAAACCACTACTGCTGCCACCAATAATAGAATCATAGAATCATAGAATAGTTTGGGTTGGAAAGGACCTTAAGATCATCTAGTTCCAACCTCCCTCAGGTGAGACTGACTGGTCTGTAATCCCCGGGTCATCTATTTTCCCCTTCTTGAAAGTGGGGGTTATATTTCCCTTTTTCCAGCAGTCAGGAACTTCACCTGACTGCCATGATTTTTCAAATATGGTGGCCAGTGGCTTAGCAACTTCATTCGCCAGCTCCTTCAGGACCCACAGATGGATTTCATCAGGTCCCATGGACTTGTGCACATTCAGGTTCTTAACATGGTCTCAAACCATATCCTCTCCTACAGTGGGCCCAAGGTCTTCATTCTCACAGTCCCTGCATCTGCCTTCCAAGACTTAGGTAGTGTGGTCAGAGCCTTTGCCAGTGAAGACTGAGGCAAAGAAGTCATTAAGAACCTCAGCCTTCTCCAAATCCAGGGTAGCCAGTTCTGCTATCTTCTGGAGGTGGGCCTACGTTGTCCCTAGTCTGTCTTTCATTTGCTACATACCTATAGAATCCCTTCCTGTTATCCTTAACATCCCTAGCCAAGTTTAATTCTAACTGGGCCTTAGCTTTCCTAACCTGGTCCCTAGCTTCCCAGACAACATCCGTGTATTCTTTCCAGGCTGCCTGTCCTTGCTTCCGCCTTTTATAAGCCTCTTTTTTCCTTCGAATTTTCCTCAGCAGCTCCTTATCCATCCAAGGAGGTCTCCTGGCCCTCCTGCTGCACTTCCTTCTGTTTGGGATGCAGCACTCCTGAGCTTGGAGCAGGTGATCCTTGAATATCAACCAACAGTCTTGGGCCCCTCTGCCCTCTAGGGCTGTATCTCATGGAACCTTACTAAGCAGGTTCCCGAAGAGGCCAAAGTCTGCTCTCTTGAAGTCCAGAGCAGTGATCTTGCTGCACGCTCTTCTCACTGTCCTGAGGATCTCAAATTCGACCATCTTGTGATCGCTAATGAGAATAATAATAATAATAATGATAATAATTATGATAAGAGAAATAACAATGGAAGAAAATACAACTGCTCACCACCCGTCGACCAATACCCAGCCCGACCCAGCAGTGATCTAGCCCTTCCGTGTAACTGCCCCCAGTTCTACATCCTGGGCATGACGTGCTGTGGTATGGAATACCTCTTTGGCTAGTTTGAGTCAGGTGTCCTGTCTCTGCTTCCTCCCAGCTTCCCCTCCTCCCTGGCAGAGCATGAGACTCATAAAGTTCTTGGTCAGACTAAACATTACTTAGCAACAACTAATTCCCAGGCTGAAAGTCAAAAACACAGCACTGCACCAGCTACTAAGAAGGAGAAACATGACTGCTACTGCTGAATCCGGGACAGCTGGGTATTAGTCAATGGGTGGTGAGAAATTTGATTGTACATCACCTGGGTTTATTGAGTTTTTCCTTTCCCCTTTTAGTTTTATATTTGCTCCCCTTGTTATTTCCCTTATCATCATTATTATTAGTAGTAGAAATATTATATTAAACTGTTCTTATATGAACCCACAGGTTTTACATTCTTTCAGTTCTCCTCCCCATCCTGCCTGGGGAGGAGGGGGGCGAGGTGGGGAGCGCATGGATGAATGATGCTTTAGTTACTGGCTGGATTTGAACCACAACAGGTCCACAGCATGGCCAAGACTAAAATAGTGCAAAGTGTAGTTAAAGGGCTCACTAGAATTAACCTGGACTCTGGTGCTAAACTGAGGACCAGAAAGCTGTCCCCAGCTCCCATAGATTGGACACACTGAGTCTCCCTTTGTGGGCTCTGGTCCTGAGCTTCAACATTATATTGACCACCTGTTTGCCAAACTGTGGGAGGAATTTTGCATCAATTTTTAAGTCTGGATCAGATAACACAAGATAAAATTCGTATGTTAAAATTTAACAGGCTTCTAAAATAAACTGTTTTCTGCTATCATTTTAATGTAATAAATGGGTTAATTTGGCATATAATGCTTGACCTTTGCATTTATAAGTGTACTTTTTCTTGTATTGCATGTTTAGGCAATTCTGATTCAAAGTAACCCATATAAATATGGAGAGGTGAAAGAAAAAGATTAAAAAAAAGGAAAAAAAGAACAAACTGAAAGACATAAAAGTGTTAAGAAGTGATTTATGTGCATTTCTGTAAATACAATTCCAAATGAAACTGTTCTTTAGATAGCTTTATAACACCCTTTCTGTCAGTTTTTTTTATACTTATGTCCAGCAGGGTTTGGTGGTTGTTTCAACTGAATAATTTTATATAGGTATAATAGTTGGATTAAATTTGACCATCACTTACTAGAATAGTTTGTTTTTTTCAGAATTTATTTAAGGTTAGCTTCTATGTAAATAGGCATTTATTTCAAAGTGTGTGGCAACAGCAACCACTGGCTGTTCAGCATAATTTTTAAAACACTAAGAATATTGAAAATTGATGTCTTTTCCTTTTTCACAACAAGTCTCGGAATGAAGCATTTGCTTTAATACTATGCTTTTATGCACGTTCTGAAATGACATCTTCAAACAAAGGATTTATAAACCAATTGAAGAAACAAGCATATTGTGAAATAAATGAGTAGCTTTTTTATCTTGGAAAAGCACAACATGCCTTTTCATTTGATAAGCACAAAAATAACCATTTGGATCATATAACAAAATCTGGCAAAACACCAACCTGTTTGTTCAGTGGAATGACTGAAAAGTAAGAACAAAGAGCAGCACAATCTACTCAGGTACTATAGAAAAGATCAAATCTAACATGTTCATTGTTACGTGTTTATTCAAAACTCCCGCCCAGCTGAAGTCCAAGCCTTCAGAGTGTCACTGTTTCAAAACCTGCTGATTTCTTTTTCCTTTCATGTTCTCCAACACTTTGAGTCGTATCTGTGCTCATCCCTTGCAGCATCACAGGCTGTGTAGCTTAATACCAGGTTCCTCCTAGTGGAAAAACCTGGCATTTCTTTATCCTAGAGTGCCAGTCTAGAATGTGTCCTGCAACAACCGCTTAGGAGACAGCCTGACACAGAATGAATTTTTGATCAATATTTTTGTGCCACCAAAATTATGGTCATGATTCAGTCTACCTTTTGCTTAAAAGACTGGTTACATGCTCAAAGACTTAACTTCAGTTGGAAGAAAACTAACTAATCAGAAGCAAAGTCAGATTCTTTTTCCTATCTTTCATTTCTCTAAAATTTGTGCTGTTCTTTTTTTGTTCTGTGGTTTTGTTGTTTTTGGGGGGGTTTTTTGGTGTTTTTGTTTGGTTGGTTTGGGGTTAGGTTTTTTTTTGTTTGGTTGGTTTTTAATGTTAGCCCAGCCTTTAAGAAACCAAGAGAAATTAAACAACCAGTATAGACTACATCCTCCAAGTCAGGCCAAGATCTGGCTAGTAAATACAGATTTGAAGTACCTTAAGACAGCAATTATACCTAGATCTCTTACTTCCTTATTTCTGCCTGTTACACACTACTGCATGAAAGGAGGAAAGAGGTGCATGGGTTTCAAGTGAAGTGTTTGAGCTTTACTTAGGTCTCTGAAGGAAGACATACAGTTAGCAGCTCCTAACTGAGTTGGATGGGTACACTGAAGGAAAACCTTTTATTGTGGTTCAAGCATACTGTACACTATGTGTACCCCTAGGTGCTCTGCTAGCCTTTCCTGCAGTGAGACTGGCTGTATTGATTGATGGCCTGGCTTCACAAATGAAGATTTGGGAAGGGCATTACCCACACTCACTACAAGCACGATGACTAAGGCAAGTGGAGTAGGCAAAACTGATTGGAGAAAAGCTGCATAGGCAATCAGGAAGATTCCGCACGAGACTGTCATCTCCTGGATCAAGCTCAAGCGATCAAAGGCCTGAACCGCCCGCAGGCACGGTTGGACCTGCAGCTTCCAGTGCACCTTGTCACCTGCTGTTTCAACCCTCGCCTGTCGCTACAGGGCTTTGCAAGTGTGAGTAAACCCTTCCAGCCTGCGCAATTGGTTTTTAGGTGAGGCGCAACGTGCACAGAACTGGCCCCACCCTTTACACCTGAGGTTTATCTGCCACGGCCTAGATAGCTAGGACAGTGACAGCAAAGTCCTCGGGTCATAGGTTTTGTAACAGTGTCCTTCTCTTAGATGGAAGACCTTACAAGGCTAGATGAGCTCCATCAGCCCCGGTTTGAAGATAGTTTTCCTTCTCCTATGAAGATGGCATGTCTTCACTAACGAAGATTTGGAAAGGGTTTTACCCTTGCATTCTGAACAGGACTGTCATCTCCTGGGTCAATCTCAAGTGACCAATGATGCAATAGCACAACATCAAGCGTCTAGGCGGGATTCTGACTTAGAGGCGTTCAGTCATAAGCCCACAGATGGTAGCCTCGCGCCAGTGGCTTCTCAGCCAAGCGCACCCACCAAGGGTCTGAAACCTGTGGTTCCTCTCACACTGAGCAGGATTATTATTGCAACACAACATCAGTAAGGTAAACCTGACTTAGAGGTGTTCAGTCATAAGCCCGCAGATGATAGCCTCGCACCAGTGGGTCCTCAGCCAAGCGCACGCACCAGGGGTCTGAACCTGCTGTTCCTCTCGTACTGACCAGGATTACTATTGAAACAACACATCATCAGTAGAGTAAAGCTAACCTGTCTCACGACGGTCTAATCCCAGCTCACATTCCCTATTAGTGGGTGAACAATCCAACGCTTGCTGAATTCTGCTTCACAATGATAGGAAGAGCCGACATCGAAGGATCACAAAGCGACGTCACTATGAACGCTTGGCTGCCACAAGACAGTTATCCCTGTGGTAACTTTTCTGACACCTCCTGCTTAAAATCCAAAAAGCCAGAAGGATCGTGAGGCCCCGCTTTCATGGTCTGTATTCGTACTGAAAATCAAGATCAAGCGAACTTTTGCCCTTCTGTGCCACGGGAGGTTTCCGTCCCCCCTGAGCTCACCTTAGGACACCTGCGTTACACTTTGACAGGTGTACCGCCCCACTCAAACTCCCCACCTGCCACTGTCCCCAGAGCGGGTCGCGCCCGGCACACACCGGGCACTTGGCGCCAGAAACGAGAGACCCCCTCGGGGCTCACCCCCCCCGCCTCACCAGGTAAGTGAAAAAACAGTCAGAGTAGTGGTATTTCACCGACGGCCGGGAAGCCGGTGGGCGGGTCTCCCCACGCGGCTGAGCGCGCGCACCCGGCCTCCCAGTTATGCTACACCTGTCATGTCTCTTCACAGCGCCAGACTAGAGTCAAGGTCAACAGGGTCTTCTTTCCATGCTGATTCCGCCGAGCCTGTTCCCTTGGCTGTGGTTTCTTCTGGATAGTAGGTAGGGACAGTGGGAATCTCATTCATCCATTCATGCGCATCACTAATTAGATGACAAGGCATTTGGCTACCTTAAGAGAGTCATAGTTAGTCCCGCCATTTACCCGTGCTTCATTGAATTTCTTCACTTTGACATTCAGAGCACTGGGCAGAAATCATATTGCGTTAACACCCTCCACGGGCCTTCGCGATGCTTTGTTTTAATTAAACAACTGACTGTAATCACAACAACCCCACTTTTACCCGTTCTCTGTCCAGTCTGTTGCTTAAGAACCTGTCTTTTTTTTCCACCTTTCCATCGTGCATTGTTTAGGGTAAAGATCATTTGTTCTTGTGTTTTCATAAAATACTAAAACAATGAGATGAGGGCTTTTAAGTATTCTTGTAAAACAGGTAGGGACGTCAATAGTTAAAATACTGAGGGACCTACCATAGTTTCAACAACATATTGAAGTTTCCTTTCCCTGAAGGAAGACTGCTGTTAGAGGAAAGGCATAAAGTTGATAATGAATCCCTCAAGTACCCATAGTAAAGAGAGATTTCACACCTTTGAAAGAATCCCACTGGTACTGTCTCACTTGTGCTTGTCAGGAAAAGTCACTAACTTCTCTAAGAGAGTTTGGGAGTTGACTTAGAACGTGATGCTGTGTTTGCAATTAAAAAGGATGGAGCAGAGAGAAATTTATGTTCTCCCTCTAATGCAGAGGTTTCACTTATTTCTGTTCTGCAATAACCCTTTCTTTTCCTTAAATTTTGCCTGACCTGCAAAATACTTCAGTTACCTATACCTGAGTTTGGTGAAATATTCCAATTTAATATAACTTGAATGGCTATTGCAGCAAGCAAAAAAGAAAGTTCACAAGCACCAAAATCATACCATTATCTTGGTAACTAAGTTAAAGAACAATTCACTTGAAGAGATGTCTACTTAATGCCAGACTGCTGCTCACACTGAATGGCCATAATGTCTGTAAAGTGACAGAAGTTCTGCAGTGACCACACCATTTCCATGTGTGAACCTTCCAAGTTGCAGATAAAATCTGGTATGACTATGCTTGGATCTTGAAAAGACATAATGTGGACTTGAGGCAACATTAGTCCAGGAATTTCTGCGTTCCTCATTCTTTCCTCAGCGCAATCTCTTGTACTACAACACAGCATATATCTTTGCATTATCTATGATGTACTGTTTCAAGATTCTTTGTTCCCTTTTTACACTAAATAATGGAGACTTTTCTCTTATCTTGAAGAACAGATCTGCTCTAACATTTTACAGGTACAATATGCAAGTGGGTTTTTGCTCCTATCCAATTAGATACATATCCCAGAGGTATGAATGTATAAGTATATAAAGCAGTATGTTAGACTGAATGAAACATTTGTTTACAGATTACTAAAATTTAGTTGCTCCGTTCACAGGGAAAACTGGCGATGATTTAATCTGCTTGGAACAACTTTAAAAATTCTTGGTAAACAGAATTTGTAGAAAACAGTTTGACAACAAAATACCTGCATCCAGACTGTTGAACAAATCTATTGGGTTTTTGTCATTTGACTAATGTAAAGCTAATGACTAATTAGGCTGTCGAAACTCACCTAGGAAATGCTGTTTGGAAGGGTATGTAGACTGATTCCCAGATCTGAAACCTAGCCCATTCCAGACTTCCCACGCTCCAGCTTCCCCCCTTTCTGTAGCAAAGAGCCTGAACACCTTGGTACCTTTAACTGGTGATTTGTTTGGTGCTTCCAACCCCGTGGAAAGGTTGAGAGGCAATACTGTTGCAGGTGTGTGCTGCTTACCCTGTGGCATTGTAGGGAGGTTGCTCCGAGATTAAAGTGGAGGCATTTCCACCCAAAGAGAGCATGAGAAAGCTAACTGTAGATGACTGATACACATCTCCCAGGCATGGAAGTGCTAAAGGCACTGCAGTAGAGACAGTCTGGTGGGCAAGTGTGACATAGAAGTTCTGCAGGAAATTTGGCCTAAGTAAATTAAGTTTGAGATATTTCAAATGCAACATTTTTATCCTTTAATAAAACAACATCTTTTATAGCAGTCGCTTGACGCAGTTTTTGCAGTATTTTCCAAAATTACTGCTGCATTCTCACATTACCACTTCATAGAAGTTTTTTGTTTTGTTGTGGGGGTTTTTGTTTGTCTTTGGTTTTTCTTTTTTTTTAATTTCCTTCCTTTTCATACTGTCCTGGGTTCAGCAGTAGCAGTCATTTTCTCCTTCTTAGTAGCTGGTGCAGTGCTGTGTGTTTGACGTTAGTCTGAGAACAATGCTGATAACACCAATGTTTTTAGTTGTTGCTAAGTAATGTTTACTCTCTCTGATAAAGGACTTTCTCAGTCTCATGCTCTGCCAGGGAAGGAGGGGCACAAGAAGCCAGAAAGAAGCAGAGACAGGACACCTGACCCAAACTAGCCAAAGGGGTATTCCATACCACAGCACGTCATGCCCACTATATAAACTGGGGGGAGTTACCCGAAAGGCCCAGATCGCTGCTGGGTCGGGCTGGGTATTCGTTGGCAGGTGGTGAGCGGTTGTATTCTCTTCCCTTGTTATTTCCCTTATCATTATTATTATCGGTGGTAGCAGTAGTGGTTTGTGTTATACCTTAGTTACTGGACTGCTCTTATCTCAACCCGTGGGAGTTACATTCTTTTGATTCTCTTCTTCATTCGTCTAGGAGCTGGGGGGTAGAGGAAGAAGGAGGGGAGTGAGCGAGTGAGGGGAGTGAGGGGAGTGGTTCTGAGTTACCGGCTGGGTTAAACCACAACAATATTCAGTATAATCCCTCAAAAATGGGTAGTTCTGCCTTTTTTGTTCCTCTGTGAGTTTTTTTTATTTGAAAACTTATTTTGTTTCACAGTGTGATATGAAACCTTTAGATTTTGGATTTGACTCCCAGGACTGCAGTAAGATCTGAAAGCCGTTTTTTTTGATTGCTGTTGTCAATTTGTAGAAAAATTCAGGGTAACCCATGTTCTGCAGTACATGTGTGAGGGAAACAGAGCACCTTTCCCTATACAGTCCCGGTACTATCATCTTCTGCAAAACAGGCAAGGAGGGATAAAGAGTCAATGCTGTATTGTTGCGAAGGCTGAGTATCAAAAGACCTGTCTTGCATTTCCAGCTCTGTCACTGACCTGCAGTATGAATTTGTGATCCTTTCTGTAAAGGGCAACCTAGCATGTTTGGAGTTTGACTACCTTTGTGTATTTGTCAGCAAGCTCCGCTTCTGCCTGGTGACAGGTTGCTATACAGAACAATGACATCTTTCTCCCAGGCTTAGGCAGAGCTTTTCCTCTTCGCTTTTTGATTAGAGGCCTTTTATGGTTTCTGAGCTTCCTCTGGGACAGAACTCCCAGTACAAGGCTGTACTTTAAAGGGCATAACATAATTCTTGATTTTTAAAGGAACGTGATTTCCCTCTAGCCAAACTCAATATCCTGACAGAGCCCAAGAATGTCAAAATGAAACCTAACAGAGAGCAAACTCCTTTATTCAGACAGCAGACTCCAGTGTAAAGCCAAAAATGCACTGTGTATTAGCTTGTGCTAACAAAAATAAGAATTGTATCAGACGATACAATATAATACATTAGAAATACCAATAGCAAAATTTTAAATTAGTATTTTGAATGCCTGCTTCAAGAAGATTCTGTGGTGTGCAAAAAAGCATTGCTAATGTGTTGTAAAAGCAGCTGAAACACATTTTCTGATCAGCTGATAGAGAAAGGGAGTTGTGAGATAAAATCTGGTTATAGCTTTGGTTAAATTTGTCTGTATTACAAACAGCATACACAGCTTCTTTTTGTTTGAAAAAGCAGGTGTGGCCACTTTTCCTTATATCTGTCCTTACTGGTGTGACAAGTGTTGACAGTCATCAGATAATACAGAAATTAGTAGGGGGCATGGGTATAAATGAGAACATACCATGAACTTTTATTGTCAAAGAACTTTGCTTAAAGTGTTCCTCATTTAATGGATATAAGTGAGTTTCATTTGAAGTGCATTTCTGATGTTGAGACTGCTTATTATAGCAGCTGGTTCTTTGTCAGATTGGATGATATTCAAAACAGGATTTTGTTGTTCTTTTGCCATCTGTCGCTGCTGTAGACATTTTTTCAAGAAACAGCTTCTAAATGAATTAGGTCATATTTTAAATGTGGGGTTTTTTTTTATGAAGTGTTTAAAATTGAAAGCATAAGGAAAATCATGATGTAACTTAATTCATATACAAATTTTAGATTAAAAAACCCAACAACAATCATTTATTTTTAGATACGTGTGTTCAAGTGATACAGCTTGTGACTTAATCTTATAAGACACCTGATGGCTTACAAACCTGTAATTCAGTCTGCTATTTGAACACCAGGCAAACTGTATGAAAGATATAATTAGATGCTGAAATGTAATAAAATATAAACAGAGGACAAATAAGTTCCTGAAATATGTTTTTGGTATGCAACCTGGATCTTACTTCATATGTGACTTTCAGCCTCATTGAACAGAGTAGATAAATTACTTTACATCCTGAGCTCATGTCCTGGATTCAGCAGTAGCAGTCATTTTTCTCCTTCTTAGTAGCTGATGCAGTGCTGTGTTTTTGACTTTAGTCTGGGAATAGTGCTGATAACACACTGATGTTTTTAGTTGTTGCTAAGCAATATTTACTCTGAACAAGGACTTTCTCAGTCTCATGCTCTGCCAGTGAGGAGGGGCACAAGAAGCTGGGAGGCAGCAGAAACAGGACACCTGACTCAAACTAGCCAAAGAGGTATTCCATACCACAGCACATCATGCCCACTATATAAACTGAGGGGAGTTACCCAGAAGGCCAAGATCACTGCTCGGGTCGGGCTAGTATCAGCTGGCAGGTGGTGAGCGGTTGTATTCTCTTCCCTTGCTATTTCCCTTATCATTATTATTATTGGTGGTAGCAGTAGTGATTTGTGTTATACCTTAGTTACTGGACTGCTCTTATCTCAACCCATGGGAGTTACATTGTTTTGATTTTCCTCCCCATCCCTCCAGGAGAGGGGGTTGGGGAGGAAGTGGGTGAGCGGCTGCGTGGTTCTGAGTTACTGGCTGAGCTTAAACCACAACAGATCTTATCAGCATGCAAGTAGCTTTTTTCACCTCTCTACCTGACGCAAATTCCTGTATCATTTAATTTTAAAGATCAACTATTAAATTATACTGGAGAGGAGAATTACACATGCGGAAAATTAGAGGTTTTCATGTCTGTCTCTACCACAGCTAAGTTTGTTGTTTTTTTTTTTTTTTTTTTGCAAAAGGAGAAGTATGATTAGTTTGGATGTTTAAGGGCTGAGCAAATATCTCAATTTCATCTTCAAAGCACAGAGTACCCTGAGCCCTGAATGAAACACAAAGATGCAGAAAAGGTATGTCAGCCTGTTGCTGAAACTACACTGTCATACTATGCAACTAAAGAAAGAGCAAAAATTGCATCTGTGCTTTCCAATTTTTAAACACTTGTCATTTCAACTTAAAACCTGCTTTTAGTGTAACATTAACTGTGCAATGTATACCTAAAGAGACAAGATGGCTGTGTTGGAACAGGCTTCTTGAACAGCGTTCACATTGTATGCATGACCTAGATCAGTAGCCAAGGCTGTATTTGTAATGCTTTCAGCATACGAAGAAATACAAGGCCTGTGGCAAAACCCCTATGAGTTGCTACTCATTTGAAATGACAAATGTTGCATATGCCATTAGTGTGCTGTCAAAAATTGATGTAATTTCTAGGTGTTGATCAGTGGTTGGCAACTAATTGTTATCTTGGCAAGCAGCTGACTGAGTTTCTTAATATGGTCACATCTGTGTAGAACATGCAAGGTATTGCAATGTTAACTGCTTCTTTAGGTAGTATTCCCAGCCAGCCTCCATTTAGTTAAACTCCTGCTTCTCTAGTGGTAACTAACCTGTCTTAACAATTAGTACATGTTAATTTTCATAGTCCTTACACAAACATACTGGGGCATCTTCTTTCTAATTCCTGACTAATAATTAATTTAAGGATGGGGTTTTGTTTTTCTGCTGTTTAAATAATTATTTGACAGCTGGTGAAGTGTCACATAAGTAAAAGATTGTAGTGAATTTGGTGTTGTCTAAAAGTCAAGTAAGGTGAAGGTAAACTGCTGATTCCCAGCACCATCAGCTCAGAAAACCAGAACAAGAATACCTTGGGTATAGGCTTGTTTGCAGAGCCTACTTTCATTGATTATAGTCGAATCGACAGACTCACTGAAGTCCTGTGCTGTTAAGCAACATGTTTGAAAATGCAAAGAGATCAGGATCCTAGTATTCAGACTTCAGGTAAAGATGAGTCAGCACTTAAGTCTTGAGATCTGAATTCCCAAACAACCTAAAATGAAGAGTGCCTTGGATCAGGCTCAGTGTCTTGATCTTCAGACTTCCGCCTTGTATGATTTCTGCTATACATTGGTGAAACTACAACTTTAAAGTGCTTTATGTGTTGTTTTTTTTTTTGCTTCCATTCCTCCTGGTGCAACACTGTTACAGGAATTTATTTCTCTTGTGTTTTGAAATCATGTTCCAGTTATCAGCCTAAATTCCTCATGGCCAATTTATTCCTATTTGATCTGTACCAGTGTTGTTCTTCAACTTAAATAGTTCTCTCTCCCTGGAGTGTTATTGCCCTGATCTATTTGTTAGGTTTAGTCTCTTTAGTCTTTGTTTTGCTTACTAATTTTCATATGATAGCTTCCTTATTCTCTGATGATCAAACTGAATTTTCTCTGTATCCTTAAGAGTTTGAGTTCTTTTTTTGCTAATAAATGATCATTGCTATATGCCAAAATTATACCAGCCTGTGTTCTGAGGTCTGCAGGTGATACACAGCACAATGGCAAGCAGTCCTAATTTGAACAGTAACACAAAAATTCAGCGGTGTGTGTGGTTATCCTGGTGATACAGCAAATATTTTAAGAGTTAAATTTAGTGTGTCAATTCACAATAATTTGGAAATTGCATGTGTGCATGTTCAGATTAATTTTTACAAGTGTCTTGCACAATTGCATCAATAATTTCCTATTATGCTTGAAACATACCATCTGATTCATTCCTATCTATATGTTTTAATATATACATACACACACATATTTTATATATAAGTAAAATACATCCATGCATCCATACACATATATATCTGAATACAATTACAATTGTACCATGTTTCAGATTTATAATTTTGATATTGACAATGATTGTTCATGGGTTTTCTTAACTGCCACTTGTAATTGATGAGCTCTGAGATTTAACAGCAATGTTTCTTTGTCCCTTTGTGTACAATCTTCTACATTATAGTATTGAATTTTGATCAACTTCACAGTGTTAGGTTAATGGTTGGACTCAATCTTAAAGGTCTTTTCCCACCTAAGTATCACACAGTATCACAGTATGTTAGAGATTGGAAGGGACCTCAAAAGATCATCTAGTCCAATCCCCCTGCCAGAGCAGGAACACCTAGATAAGGTGATTCTATGAATTATATCCCACCTATATTACTTTAGTTTTCAAGGTCATCTAGTTCTTTATGTGTGGTTTTCTCATCCCCTTTCCCACTGGAGGGGGCATCACAGACTTATGTTGTCAGCGTATTTCATTAGTCTGATTCTTTTTCCGTGCCATGGCCATTACAAAAATACTAAAAATGGTAAATTTCCAGGCCAAAACTGAAGGAATTGTCCCGGTCATGTCCTGACACCCAGAAAGTTACCCTTTTACCACAACCTGACTCCCCCTAGGTAATTCCATATTATAGAATTATTTTGATAACCTCTTAATTTAACTAATAATTTCCCATGAGGAACCATTTCAGATACTTGCCTGCAGTCCAGATAAATTAGATATATTATGTTTCCCTTGTTACTGTATTCTCTGCTAGAAGTCAGTAGCATATTGGCAGTGTATTCCTTGTATATGTCTTACTGCTCCTATTTTTATTGTTAATATTAGATATCCTTTTAGTTTATTATTAGCCCCAGCTGTTATAGGTGTCTGGTGCTTTGGGAAGGATTTCTTGTGTCCCTGAAACATTTGATAAACTCTGTTCTTTATATAGTATTACCTTACCAGTTCAAAGCAATCAGGTCAGAGTTTATAATCAGGAGTAAAAAAATAGAGCTTAGAAATCTTCATTTGATTTTTTCAAGGCTCAAGGCTTCAGTTTCCAAGTCTTCTAGTCTTACTGAGGTGGGAAGTTGGGCTTTTTTCAGGTAGAATTAATCTTTGTAAGAAATACTTGGCTTCTCGGAAACCAGTTATTCTGTTTGAAGCTTCTAGAATTCATACTGTCAATTTCTGTTTCTCTGAAACAGCTTTTCCATCTGCATCTGAAGTCTGCCTATAATGCTATAATTATATGCCTAGTTAGTTCGGGGGGGGGGGGGTGTTGTTTGTTTTGCGATAACGGATGGGGTTTTATTTGCAGGGTGGGGGAGCTGGGTTTTTTTTGGTGGGGTTTGTTGTTATTGTTTCAGAGGGGAAGGGTGTTGGAAATGTGTTGAGGTTCCCCCCCCCCCCCCCCCGCCCAAAAGTGTAATTCTTGCTTCTTAGTGTGTTACTTTACGTCGTGGTTTAAGCCCAGTTGGCAACGCAGCCACGCAGCCCGCTCTCTCACTACTCCCCCTTCATCCCCACCTCTCCCAGAGGGATGAGGAGGAGAATGGAAAGAATGTGACTCCCACGGGCTGAGATAAGAACAGTCCAGTAAATAAGGTATAACACAAACCACTGCTGCTACCACCAATAATAATAATGATAAGGGAAATAACAAGGGAAGAGAATACAACTGTTCACCACCAGCTGACCGATACTCAGCCCGACCCAGCAGTGATCTAGCCCTTCCGGGTAACTGCCCCCAGTTTACATTCTGGGCATGACGTGCTGTGGTATGGAATACCTCTTTGGCTAGTTTGGGTCACGTGTCCTTTCTCTGCTCCCTCTGGGCTTCCCCTGGGCTTCCCCTGCTCCCTGGCACAGCATGAGACTCAGAAAGTCCTTGGTCTTTCATTACTAAGCAACAACTAAAAACACCAGTGTTATCAGAGTTGTTCCCAGTCTGAAAGTCAAAAACACAGCACTGCACCAGCTACTAAGAAGGAGAAAAATTACTTCTACTGCTGAACCCAGGACAGTATCCACCCTTTATTCCATACCATTCACATCATGCTCAGATCCCACGTTTTCAATATACCATCACTCTTATCTCATATATATACACATATATATACATACTCAGAGAGAGAGAGAGAGATCATTCCTTAGTGCATGGACCAATCCCTATAAAGCTATTGAGTCCATTCGGTCCATGATGTGGGCTCCATCTCTTGTAACAGTCTTTCAGAGCAGGAGAGGCTGTGTGCAGTGTTCACACTCGTGAATAACCTGGGCAATAGTGTCCATTGCTAAGTCCACCCCTCGATCATGAGTCCATCTCTATGTTGCATCTCTGCCCTGGTGGCCTGAAGTGTCATGGGCCCACCAGGCTCAAAATAATTCACCCTCCCCTTCAGCAGTTTCTGCAACTTGTCGCTGGGGACTCCCTACAGCTGCCTTCCATCTCTGACACTTCTAAAGCAGTGGAGGTGCCCAATGGACTAGATACTCGCCCATACTGTCCCACACACTATGACACTTATGACTGTCCAGCCTTGGGGATAATCTCTTGGTCCTCCTATATTGTCATCTAATCCTAGAGAAGACCCAAACCCGACTCCACTTAACTTTCGAGATCAGACAAAATGGTCGTGGGTAAAACACACTCTGTGTGTGTGCCAACATGGTGATCCCCATCACAATCAGCCGGCAGGTCTCAAGGGTACCCAAAGGCCATTCAAAACCTTCAGAACTCTCGAATGATGCTGCTGTACTTGTCACTAGGGCTGGTGTAGCTGTTGTGCTTGGAGCTGGAGTAGCTGCGCTGTCTGCTGCTGTCGGAGTTTGAGTAGCTGCTGTACTTGTCACTGGGGGTGGTGTAGCTGCTGTGCTTGGAGTTGGAGTAGCTGCATTATCTGCTGTAGTCAGAGTTTGAGTAGCTGCCGTACTTGTCACTAGGTTGTGTGGGAATGTCTCCCTCATAGGCTGACCACCCAAGGAGGGGAAAAAAGATGTGTAATTGCTATACACTCCTATTATATACCTCTCAAAGTATAGAGGTGGTGACCACACTGGGAACGCAAGACAGATCAGTTTCATGATCAATGATTCTATTGTATTACAAGTCATTACCATAAAGTACAATGAAACAAGAACCTTAGTCCAAGGCCCCCAGCCGATAAACACCAACACAGCAAATACCAGTTGTAAGTAAAGTATGACATGCTGGAACTGTCAGATCAAGAGCAACAACTTTGAGAGACAATAAATCAGCATTGTGACAAGTGACAAAACAATAAATACCTATCACAAATACGATTAGACACACTCTAGTCAGATCTGTTGTTATCTCAACCCTTCGTGCACCATGTTGGGCGCCAAAAAAGAATGTCGTGGTTTAAGCGCAATCGGCAACGCAGCCACACAGCCTGCTCTCTCACTACTCCCCCTTCATCCCCACCTCTCCCAGAGGGATGAGGAGGAGAATGGAAAGAATGTGACTCCCACGGGCTGAGATAAGAACAGTCCAGTAAATAAGGTATAACACAAACCACTGCTGCTACCACCAATAACAATAATGATAAGGGAAATAACAAGGGAAGAGAATACAGCCGCTCACCACCATCTGACCGATACCCAGCCCGACCCAGCAGTGATCTAGCCCTTCCGGGTAACTGCCCCCAGTTTACATTCTGGGCATGACGTGCTGTGGTATGGAATACCTCTTTGGCTAGTTTGGGTCACGTGTCCTGTCTCTGCTGCCTCCTGGCTTCCCCTCCTCACTGGCCAAGCATGAGACTCACAAAGTCCTTGGTCAGCCTAAACATTACTTAGCAACAACTAAAAACATCGGTGTTATCAGAGTTGTTCCCAGGCTGAAAGTCAAAAACACAGCACTGCACCAGCTACTAAGAAGAAGAAAAATAACTGCTACTGCTGAGCCCAGGACACTTTATTACATAATCCTATTCACCATGTTTCACCATGTGAAAGCAGATTTGTAGCTATAAACTTGGTGTAAGGAGATATAAATTACCTTCTACCAAAGATTTTACTATTATGAGTGGTATCATTATTTTTAAGAGCAAATAAAATCTATCATCTTTTTGCTTTGTGACTGAAGTGCACCAATAGCCACTGTAAATTTCCGGGTTGATAAGTAAATGAGGCCTGGAAGACCCAGGCTTCAAAATGTGCAGAGTTAAGAAATATTTCAGGGCAGCCAAGAAGGAGGGATAACTTATTTTCTGCACAAAACTCTGAACTAAAATAAACCAAAATAAATAAACAATCATAGAGAGAAGATCCACAACAAACCCAAGAATTATTAAGAGTTTCCACATGTATTTTTAAATAGTCTACTGCTTTTTGACCTGATCCAACCCATGAACCATGCTAAAATCAAATTTTGAAAAAAAAAGAGTGTACAATATTGTTGTGATTGCAGTTGGATTGCTGTAATTTGCATGACAGTGAATGTGCTCATTAACGAGGATCACGCTCTTACTAACAAGGTCCTTCTCTATTTCACTTCTCTGCTGCAAAATTCAGCTTTTTCAAGGCCTCTATGATGACTTTGGACTTCTCTGGTTGACTAGAAGACTCAAAAAGATAGTATTTTTAGACAGTAATGCTTACTGTGGTACATTTTATTTTCTTGACAAAAAGTTTCATTATTAAATAACTGGATAAACTTATATGCAAAAAGTAACGTTTCTGACATTTTTTCATAAGAGGTTTGTTTATTTCCATGTGTTTAAACATAAGGATAGTGAGTAGATAAACTAACAAAAGTGAACTTTCTCTTGATCTTTGATCATACTTATCAAAGTGTACAAAATAATAAAATGTAGAATACAGTCAAATAAGAACAAAAGTAAATATATTTGATAAATTTACTTGCTCTCAAACTGAATTATGTAATTATTTTCATTTTTATGCATGAAAGTATTTTTTATAAACTGTAAATGCAATTGTGTGCTGGATTTACTATGCAGGATTCGTGCACTACTCTCCATGAAGAGTCTCCTTACACAGCTAGCTGATCATTCATGTCTGTCTGTTAATGGGTCCATATGGTGAAATATACACATCTGAAATAGCTTCACAGCTGGCTTCATATTATATTTGCTCTAATTAAAAAACAACAGCAAAAAAATATCTCTTATTGACATTTCCCCTAAACTTCTAAACACTGAGTAAGGCAAGACACATGTTGAGACATTAGGATATGTTTAAGCAGAATCACTCTGAATATCTTTCATAATGCAAAATAATAACTTTTTATTCATAGTTTTTTGCCATAATCACCATTCTTTTTGATGGGCAAGAATGATGGTGATTGATCTAGATCACAGGTCATTTCTGGTATTACATCTTCAGTGCCTGTGGAGCAACAGAGAGAAAAATGATTGAAAGGATCTATCTTCTCTTAGCCAGACTGGTTATTTGGCAAATGTATGTGTATGCTTTTGATATGAATTGCCAGTTTTCTGATTTGTCACTTTGTATTTATGACACACAGCAGTACACTTAATTGTTTCATGAGGAATCTTGTCATGGTAAATCACCTTAATGTAAAACAAAATGCAATGTAGCATGTCTAGACACAGAAATACAAAATACAGAAACATCTAATATGCTGTGACTTTGACATGATTAAGTACAACACTGACAGCTAACAGAGCATGTGCAATAAAATTAACTATACATTCCATGAAAGGAAAAAGGGCCATTATTCCTTTTCAAGCACTTTCATGGATTCAATGTATTAGCATACAAGTTCTCTGTTTCAGGGAATTTTGGTACATGCAGCACTGGAATTGGATTCTGGAAATCTGGTTTACTCCCACGTCTTTCACAGCATTGTTGGATAACAGTTGCACCATCTAGAGAGCATATTCACTCTGTTGGCTCTTTTGTTTGAATTGTAGCTGTTGAAGAATGTCCTCCAACAGCTTTACTTTAATGTCTGCCTAGAAAGTTAAGTAAGTATATGATTTTGGGGTTTGTTATACTCCTGACTCCTGAAGACCTGAAGAACTGAAAAGGAATTAAATGTTTTCAATTGCTCTACTTTTTCAAAGAGCACAATCAAAGCAACAGAGAATAATAGCATGGTTTGGTTTGGAAGGTACCTTAAAGATCAGCTGGTTCCAGACCCCCTGCCATGGGCAGGGACACCTTCCACTACACCAGGTTCCTCAAAGCCCTGTACAATCTGGCCGTGTTCCTTCTTTTGAGAGTCTTTAATCTTACAAGATAAAATTCCATTTCACTGGAACCATAAATAATGCCTTTGCATATTATGCATTCAGTTAATTCCTCTCCTTGCTCACCCAGGATAGGATCACCCTTGTAAGCCCAAAGTTTCATGCATTTACTTTCTATCATCTTTTGCTTTGCCTTTAGTATTAACATTATTATTTCACCTCACAGTATCTTAGTTGCCTTCCCCTGCTTACACTAACTGAAATCTATTAGAAGCATCATGGCTCAGATCTATCAGTACAGATTTTGCATCTGTCAGTCTTTGCTAGCACTCATTGAGTGCAGATACATTTGTTTTTTATATATCTCTGAGGAACTTTAACCTTGATAAAGGTTGTAAGTATATCATTCCCACTACCTGGGTTATTGTCTTGGTTTTACTACTGGTGCTATGTATTTTTTAATACAGAGCAATGGAGACGAAGAACAATCTCCTTCATTCAGTGTCTGAATTTAACTGCTGTAAGATGGCTAACAACTTTGCTAGCCATTTTTGCCATAATTCTGTTAGCTTACATAAAAAGCAATTCCCAGTGATGAATAATCTTTCAATCATCAGCAAATTAAACTCAGTTTAAAGCAAAAAATCGTGTAGAAGAAAACATATTCTTTTATAGTGCATAGGACTGGAGAGAATACGTCATGTTCCACATGAAACAATAACAGACATCTATCTTGTGCAATATTAACTGCAGTCAAAAATTCAATATACAGTCTGTTGATAATAAAATTAGGAGGTTAAAACTCCAACAGCATCATAACAGCATTATAACAATAAGTATCAGACTTCAGTGTAAGATAAAAACAAACCAAAGAAGCATTAATTGGAAGAAAAGAGAGCCAAAGTGGAGCAGAGATGTGTTTGAAGTGGCAGGTGGCTCTTTCTCAGAAAGAAGCAGGGTGGAGGCAGTTCAGAGAAGCTCCTGGATGCATCCTGCAGTGGCAGTCAACGGTTCCCAAACCAAAGTGAGTGCAGGCACAAGTCCTCCTCTCCACTCAGCAGCGGGGAGAAAGAAAGCAGAACCCCATCCAGGCTATTGTTTATAGTCAGGCAGACTGGACAGATGTTTTACTCCTCTCAAGTCTAGGAAAAGCCAGTAAGCTTCCTTACTGGTGTCTGTGTAATGTCGTCTTCCGCTTACTGCAGAGCTGCCTTGCCTCTGCAATGAGTTGGGAGAGAGGTCTTCCCACTGCTGGGGCACATGACAACCTCGGTGTTGCCAGTCTGAGTCTCCCAGAAAAAGATGTCCTGAAACAGAAATGTAAGTACAGTCTTCTGTGAATCCTCCTGGCAAAGGATATCATGTTGCTATGCCATGCAGGAAGGAAGAGAAGGGGAAAGCTGTGATCCTGTCATGAGCGTTTCTTTGGCTCAAATCTTTAAGTAAAACAACAAACAAAAAACTGAAACAAAACAAAACACAAAAACCCCACAAGCCAACCACACGCAAAACTACACACACACCCTCCCTGGAAAACAAAAACAAAAGGTGTGACATAAGACAGCTGGCGTTTTTAGTTCTCATCAGAACTATCAGTTTAGCCATGCAGACGTATTTTCCTTAGGCCTTGTCTCTGTTAATTCCCCACGTGGCTCCTAAATGTATGGAAACTGTAGAAGATGGGAGAGGACATTTTGAGGATACTGAAGGGACTTGTAATTCCCAGTGATATTAGGTTTGAGTACAGCCTGGCCCTAAATTTCTCAATTGATTCAAGTCAAAGAAATCAGTATATATAAGTATAAATATATATAAGTAAATGTTCCCAGAATATGTCTCCAACAATAGGCAGACACTGAACTGAGTTTATATTTAAAGTAGAAATTACTTTGTGATAAGAACAGTGAGACCTGTAGAGCAAAATGTTACTGACATGTTCAACACTTCTCATTAAGCATGGGGCAGGGCAGGGGAGAAGGAGGATTAGCAAAACTAAACTAGGAGTCAGTCTTTGACTTCTGTGAGAAAGCATAATCCCACTCTTAAGAAAAACACTTTTTTCACAACATTGGCTACCATTCATTATGCAGTTATGGGACATTACCACATGGAATGTAACTTATTAAACTGAACTGGGTATAGTAAATCCTATGGTTTTATTTATCAGTGTTAACCATCACTCAGGTTACCTTTTAACTACAGGAAGAAAAATTCTGAATGGTGCTTTGGGCATTTTTGCAGTATTCATGGTACATCTACTGCATGTGTAATTCCCTGTGTTAATGCCAATCACAGCATGACTGACAGCCTTTTTCCAAGTATAAATTAACAGTTTTCCTTACAGAAGTAGATACACATGTAGATTCTGTGAAATAAATCAAAGACATTTTACAGAGTATAGTAAAAATTACAAAAGAAAATATTTGTAAAACATTTTCATAGCTCATGTGCAGCTGATAAGCCTTTATTCAGGCATGGATATTTATACTTGCTGCGGAATATATTTGTACTGGCTATGCAACAAGTGGCCCCTTTATGGTGTAGTTAGACCTACTACCTGCAGCTTTTTATTGTCAATTAGGATACTTAGATATTCTCTCCCACTTTTCTGGAGAGCTTCCGTCTTCAAGTGCATGGGCTGAGGCTTGCAATATGTCTTGCAATATATTGGATTTCTGTATAGTTTAAATTTTATCATTTATGGAAGGACTAAGCTATTCCTGCAAGAGAGAGAGAGGTCAGAATGCGCTTTTGCTGTCCCAACTTTGAAACATTTGTCTTTCAAACTGCATAATCCTGGAGTCAGGAGTTAAAATCATGAAGACATAAATAAAAACTAGCAAGGATTATTTCTTTCAGAGTACCTGGTTTATCATATCATGTGTAATTCAGTGTTTCTGAGGCGAAAATATATATCACATTGAATATATGGGAAAGCATGGTCTAGAGATAAATACTGAAACTGAGAGTGAGGTTTGTGTTTGTCTTAAGGGGTATGAAATGCAAGGCAATACAATAGGAAAAAGGTGAACATGTTCTTGTCATACTGACAGGTAAGATACAGCGACTTGAAATAAATGCAAGTTTGCATTGAATGTTTATGTTCAAGAGGTTTTGGGTGTGTATGTATAATGGGTGTGTATGGTGTCTTGAGTGTGTATGTATAATGAAGCAGAAGTCTCATTAGCTCCATGAGTGGTTTCAGAGTGTAGGACACCTGTTATATATTAATGAACTTAGAATATCTAGGCTTCGAGCTGTTTTCTTTGCCTACTACCTCTGAGGGCAACTTCGATTTGTTATTTCCGCATCTCTCTAGAAGTCACTGCAATCCTAACTCCAGCTCTTTCCCTGGGAAGTGTTCCTCAAAGCAATGGTATTTATCTCCTTGTATTTGCTGAGGTTTGTAGCTTCCAACCCTGATCATAATTTTCTTTTCTTTTTTGTTTTGTTTTTGTTTTCTGGAAACTGAGTAAAGTTTAGCCTTGTTTGGTGGTCTGTTGGAGGCAAGAATCTGAAGTGTTGCCTTTTTGTTTTCCAGTCTCATTTCCTGAAAGAATTAAAAATCTTTAATCATCTTCATCTTCTCTTTTAGATTCTTCATTTTTCAGAAGCAATTAGGTGTTGCAAACAATAAAAGAAGTTGTATGTAAACCCACATTACTTCAGTCACTTAAATCTGCAGCTCAGAATCCCAGTTAAGAAGAATATGCCAATATTTGTTTGGAGTCCTTTTGAGACCTTCTCTGATGTTAAGGCTTTTTCCTCCACCAGCATTTTGTAGGCCAGCCTTAACTGACACTGAATACATATGAGGAGAAGGCTTCCACCTCATCTCAGGAAAGAAAACTTCAGAAATTTATGATAGCAAATGTAAAGAGTATGCAATCAGCAAGATAAATAAAAGTAAATAAATAAAATAGAATTAATTTGCCCCAAGGAAGGTAGCTAGTTTGGAAATTACATTTTCTAATGGTTAATCCATTTGAGAAACAATTCTGAGTTCCTAAATTCAAATAGAACTTCTAGATCTAGGGGGTTTTTAACCTAGAAATAAGGACATATAAATACTATCTTTAAGGCAGCGTTGTTGCCTATAAAGTGCTTAACCTAGTGTCAGACACATAGGCAGGAATTGAGGTTTTGTATGAAAAAAAGCAGCTAAAATGTCACAGGTTTTCAGTAATAAAAACCCCCAATTTATTTCATTAGTATTCAAAAGCTACCAACAGGATTTTATATAATGAGTGTTGAATTTAACAACAAAAATGTACATAGTTTCAAATAAATTCCTGTTGTATCCTATGTAGTCATGACATTTTAATGATATGCTAGAGGTTTGTGTTGCCATCCAAAAGGACCTCAAAAGGCTGGAGAAATAGGCTGTCAGGAAACTTAGGAAGTTCAGCAAGAGAAAGGGTAAACTCCCATACCTGGGGAGGGAAAACCCCAGGAAAACCCGTGCACCAACAAATGCTGGGAGCTAGCCAGCTAGTTTTGCAGGAAATGACCTAGAGAGTCCTGGTGGACAGCAAACTGAACACAATTCAGCAGTGTGACCTTGTGGCTGTATGTGGTTTATGTGGCAAAGTTTCTGGTAGTGAGGTGTGGTGGGAAGGCCTGCAAGGGTGGCTTTTGCGCGAAGACACCAGAAGCGGCTCTTGTGTCTTAGAATCATAGAATCATAGAATAGTTAGGGTTGGAAAGGACCTTAAGATCATCTAGTTCCAACCCCCCTACCACTGGCAGGGACACCCCACACTAAACCATGTCACAGAAGGCCCCATCCAACCTGGCATTGAACACCACCAGGGATGGAGCATTCACAACCTCCCTGGGCAACCCATTCCAGTGCCTCACCACCCTCTCAGTAAAGAATTTCTTCCTTATATCCAATCTAAACTTCCCCTCTTTAAGTTTGAACCCGTTACCCCTTGTCCTGTCACTACAGTCCCTGATGAATAGTCCCTCTCCAGCATCTCTGTAGGCCCCCTTCAGATACTGGAAGACTGCTAGGAGGTCTCCACGCAGCCTTCTCTTCTCCAGGCTGAACAGCCCCAACTTTCTCAGCCTGTCTCCATACAGGAGGTGCTCCAGTCCCCTGATCATCCTCGTGGCCCTCCTCTGGACTTGTTCCAACAGTTCCATGTCCTTTTTATGTTGAGGACACCAGAACTGCACACAAGTGAGGTCTCACGAGAGCAGAGTAGAGGGGCACGATCACCTCCTTCGACCTGCTGGTCACGCTCCTCTTGATGCAGTCCAGGATACAGTTGGCTTTCTGGGCTGCGAGCGCCTGGGCTGCGAGCACACACTGCCAGCTCACGTTATGTTATGTGTCAGACATAGCCAGTTTCAACTGGTTCCAGGATGGACCCATAGCTGTGAAAATCTGAGACAGTCATTAATATTGATGGAGCCTCTGTGATAACAAAGTTAAGAAAGGGAAAATAAAAGCACTGAACAACTGCAGCAGAAGAGTGAGAAAATGTGAGAGAAACAGCTCTGCAGATGACAAGGTCAGTGAAGAAGGAGAGCAGGAGGTGATCCAGGTGCTGGAGCAGAGATTCCCCTGCAGCCCGTGGTGTCAACCGTAGTGAGATATGCTGTTCCCTGCATTCCATGGAGGTCCACGATGGAACAGGTATCCACTCTTCATGCTGTAGGGGACCAATTGCTAGAGCAAGTGAATATGACAGGAAGAAAGCTACAGTCTGTGGAAAGCCTACACCAGAGCAGGGTCCAAAGCAGGAACTGTGGCCCATGGAAAGGAGCCCACGCTGGAGCAGGTGTGCTGGACAGATCTGTGGCCCATGGGGGACACACGCCAGAGCAGTCTGTTTCTAAAATCCTACCCCATGGAAAGGATCCACACTGGAGCTGTTCTTGGAGAGCCACAGCCTGTTGGAAGGACCCACGTTGGAGAAGCTCATGAAGGACTATCCTGTGGGAGGAACACCACACTGGAGCCAAGGGAAGAGCATGAGGCAGAAGGAACAGCAAAGGTGAAGTGATATGAACTGACCCTGATGCATAGTCTCCCTGTGCCACTCAGGAGGAGGTAGAAGTGTTAGGAGTGCAGGTAAGCCTGGAAAGAAGGGGAAAAATTCCACTAAGAGAATCATCAGACACTAACATCACACAGTAACAGGGTGCCCAGAGATGCTGTGGAGTCTGTATCCTTGGAGATACTCTTATTTCAACCAGACATGGTGCTGGACAACTACCCTAACTGGATTTGCTTCAAGCAGGGATTTTGGACTAGATGCCCTTCAGGATCCCATTCCAGCACAAATTATTCTGTGATGCTATGTTTATTTCTGATCATTATAATATTATTCTGATTATTGTATAATACTATTATTACATTATGCAAGGAAAGTATAGATGAGTTGAAATGTAGCACTGAACCACACAACAATTCTGTTAAGGCTTTTATGCCTCCTACAACTCTTATCCACCCCTTCCTGTATTACTACTTTTTCCAACATAAAGAGAAAGGAATTCTGCAGTCAGAAGCCAGTGAGTACATGCTACCACTCAGGAATGATTACTGTTCTGTGAATTATTTCTTGAAGATGTGTATTTTAATCCAAACATACATTTTCTTTACAAAGCTCTATCAGCTTATAATTTTCATCTGCATTAAAAGATGAATATTAATATCTTATTTCTTATGGAAAGGAAAATATTAATTTGGTTTGTCCGATAGATTTGGAACAATTTTACCACACCAGTTGAGATTTCTGTCTGCTTCAAACATGGTGCGTAGGGAGTGGATTATGATTTCATGTTCACAAAAAAAAAGCGTAAACATAATTTCTCCCAAAACAATCAAAATAACTAAACATAGATGCATGTACAAAACCCCCCACATTATATGTGTTTTGTTCTTTTTCCCTTCAAATCTCTTAATCTTCCGTTCAGATAGTTGTAAGGAAAAAGATGTGCAATATAACAGTTGTTTATGCCTTCTACCAAGAAGGCACATTCTGTAACTCAGCATTCCTGAACTGCCATGGGGCGTTTCATTATAGTGTATTTACTAACCCTTTAAACCAAGTTTTATGTGCATTAGGTATGTGCTCTGAGTGGTTTTTGCACTGCAGTAAGATTTCCAGGTTTCCAGGGACATGGTAGAGAAACCTGCCATAAGTAATAATTACAATCTTAAAGATACCATAGAGTAAGCATTTGTGTGATTAAAAAAAAAAAAAAAAAAAAAGGAAGAAGAAAGGTAGACTACAGTCAAATGGAAAACCGAAGCATTACTCTACATGGAAAGTAAAGGCAGAAAATGGTTCATTTGCTCTCTTTCAATTTGCACAATAGTAATAAAAATGCCAAACAGACTGATTTTCAGGCAAACTCTACGTTACAGTAAAGTCAAGATTACAAGAGAAGATGTATTATTACAGCATATTTTTCTTGCAATACTGCATTTTTACCTCGCTTTCAAGGATATGCGTGTGTGTGTGTTTGTTCAATTTAGTTATAATTGTGTACTGCCATTTAGTTTTTAATATTTATGAAACGACATGCCTTTCTGTGAGATAGCTGCATAGAATTTGCATTTCACAATCCTATGTATTAAGCATCCTTTCCAGAGTGGTTCAGAATTTACTGTTAAAAAAATTCAACACTGCTGATGAGGGGAAAAAATACCTATTCCACTGAACTGGCCAGTGGATGCCTTCTTTATGTTTTTTAAAGCTGTTATAGATCATTTGTATATTCTGAAGCTGTTACAGATTCAAGTCCTCTTGAAAACAGAACATAGCAGAAAATGTCACTGACTGTTTTTGTTTTTTCCCAGATGCATTTCAGCATTATCTTAACTAAAATTTGATTGGCAAATCTAAAAAGAAACCATTTCTCCTTAAAGATGTCATGAAGATAGATTTTTTTTTTCCCACAAAATGAAGGGGGGAAAAAAAGAAGAAAACAAAGAAATTAAAAAATTTAAAATTTCTAAATAGCTGCTTGTTTTCCTTTGGGTAAGAATAGTATAGAAATCTCTGAGATACTTTAAATTGGCAGTTTTCCTTGAGATAAATCTCTGAGCAGTATAACTTTATTTTTCATGGAACCTGACGAGCGTACATTCACATTTTCACATTGTCCTCTTACTGGGGGCAGAGAGAGAATTTAATTGCACAAGCCAGAGTTTCTTAATGGGGTAAGGTTACATAGTCAAGGAGAGAAATTATAGCTGGTTATGAAAAAGAATATGCTGTGTGTTTAAACCAAATTGAGTTACTTAATGAACAGCTTTAGAAAAATGGATGGTACCCCATCACGCCACTTAAGCATATTGAGTAGCGCAAGGGGAAAACATTGTGTGTAAGCTTTAATTAATTTCCACTTTCAAATCCTCAGAGACACTAAAGAAAAAAGTCTGATACATGCTGTTGACAGTATATGCAGGTTCCAAGGTCATTTGATGGAATACAGGTATTAAGATCATGAAAACACACGTTTATCAGAAGCTTTGTTTCACATTCTATTGTGTGCATATTAGCCAATGATTTTATAGTCTTTTCATTAGTATAAATAAATAAAGGCTTTTTTTATTTCTTCTCTTCCGTCAGTACAATTTGATTATGGTAGCTCAAGCTTTACCACATTATGTATCTGTGAGTTTTGGAAATGTTCCACCTCTTTTTTTATATGGGAGCACACCGAGTGTTTAGTCTCTAAGGCTGGGTTTTACTGGAACACAAAATAATACATTAGAGCAGAGAACCTCTTTATGTAAGGAAACCTCAGATAAGCTCTGTGAGCAGAACTGAATAAAACAGGTGAAAACAAATCTCACCATTGCCAGCTGTCTCCTTGCAGAGTAGTCTTTTCCACTAAACTTGGTCTCTGTCCAGCTAACTTTAGAAGTTCCATTGGTTACAAAGACCTCACAGTCTCCTCACATTAAAGATACATTAGTTTTGGTTTCTGAACAAGCAAATTGCTCATGTGCTAGCCGATGTTTCCTTATGACATGTTCTCTGGAAAGAGGACAATAGTTCCAGTGGAAGAGGAGAATAGATCATACCAGCAAGTAGTTCAGTAGCAATCTCCAGTACACTAAAACTGCTCAGTTTCTCCTTCTCTATCCTTCCATCCTAAGTCTCAGTAAGCCTCTTCTTCCTTTGAAGGCTACATACATCAATGGACTTCGCACTTGTCTTCAGTAGTTTTGAAATTCCTGTTACTTCAGCCCGGATTTTGAGGGGCAGATTATGGAGGAGGTAAAGAAATTCCCATCATTTTTCATTTTCTTGTGGCTTCAAGGGGCATTCTTCTTCATAATGTCTTGGGAGAGTCCTTTAGCTCCAGAAAAGTGCACCCCCCATTTCTGCAACTCTGCTGCATTCACAAGGTCAGGGTGGTGTGTGGGGAGGTGTTGATCTTTGGGTTATCCTCTTCAGAAGAGGGGCTTCCTGAATGTCAAATGGCTTGGTCTTTGCAGCACACTCTGAAGACCAAGGTGCACCCTGAGCTGCATCCAGTGGAGAATATAATACTTCTCCCTACCTTCTAACATAAGGGAAAAGTTCCAGCGCTAGCAAAGCTCTTTGCTGATTTATGGCTAGGGTACACAGAGCCTTAAAGGGTAAAGACCTTCTGGTCTTTACCAGTGGGTTGAACCCACTCTCTTGCATATGATTCACAAAGAGGACAGCAAAATAACTGGCACGTTACATATTCTGGCATGTTACATATTCTTATTGCAATAGAGGGATTAAAAAAGATAATCTTATGCACATAATGGCAATTTCAGTATGTCACTTCCCGGCATTAACACTTAATGAAAGAGACAGCTACAGAAACAGATGGGAAGCTGAAATGATGCTGAAAGGATCAACCTTGTATGTTTATATAAAACACTTTTATCAAAATCCTGACACCCCATAGCACTTTTCACAGAAGCCTGTTGTTTACAGAATGTCATACCTAATACCTCCTCTATCCTCCAGACTTTTATCTGAAAAACAGAGCTCAGTATCGGCTAGTATGCATTCAAGTATCATTTGTATGGGTATCATTCAGAGCTTTACTATCACAATACAGGCAAACACATTCCTGACCATTAAATACATGCATGTATTTGTGTATATTATGTGGATATTATTCCTTTTTTTTTTTTTTAATCAAGATTTGCATGAGTAGAAGTTTGCAGATTTTGGACCACAAAATCCCTGAATGCTTAAGATCAAACACCTTTAAGTTACAAAGTATGTTGCTCGTCAAGCAGCAACTTGCTACTTTCAGTTTTATTAGGATTCATTCTAGTAAAGAGAATTTTAGCATAACTATAACAAACCCTGTTTTATCCATTTCTGCTTGTTGTCAGAAATAGCATATTTTCCCCAGAATAATGGAGCAACATACTATTTTTGTGCACCTGGCACTGAAAAGTGCTATTGTGTAGTGTGTCCAAAGTACTAAACTTCTATAATATCAGTTAAATTTCTATGTCAGCTGTGAGCAGTTTAAATATGCTAAGATTAAGAAAATATCTGTTACACAGCAACTGAGAATTTTTCTCTGAATAACTTTAGAATTATTTATATTCATCATAAACTTGTAATGGTAAAAAAAGAATAAAATCAAGGTTTGCCAGGTAAAATTTTATTGTGGAGTTACTGCAGAATTCTGACCTGTGGCAGGTGTAAGGAAAAAAACCGCCCTTGTGAACCTTTAATTCTGCTACTGAATATAATTTTCGGTTTGTGTGCAGTTGACTGCTGTGGCTTAGTCTGATTCCATAAAAGAAGGTAACTATTTTGAGGAAGGAGTGAGAGTGACAACTAAGAAGGAATACTACTAGTTCAGATGATGTCTAATCCTGTGAAAGGAAGAGCACCCTCAAACTCCTTGATAAGACCTGACAATTTTAGGCAAAACTGTCAGTACCTGGCAGAATTTTGCTCAAGAAGGGAAACAAGAATATGCCTCTGCTTGACAGTGAAATGAATTTAGACATGACTGTTCAGAAGGGTAATTCAGAAAAGAGTAAAAAATCATGAAACATTATCTGTTAAATGAACGATGATCTTATATTCAAACAATATTTTGATATATGGCAAATTTCTCTGTGTGTTCTAAATAGCTGAAAAATTAGCTACAAATTTTAGTGTATTGTTTCCATATCACAGAATTAATATGTTTCATCCAGAGAGAATATTTAGAATCATTGAACAGCCCAGGACCTGAAAGATCACCTGGGTTAACCTTTTATCAGATAGGATGAAATTATCTAGCACCCTGACCACATCCCTGGGCAGGTTATTCCAGTGAATGCTTGTTCTTACTGTAAAAAAATTCTTTCTTATGTCAACATAAAACTTCTCCTGGTGCAGCTGGTACCCACGGGCCCTTGTTTTCTCCATGTGACTCTGTGAAGAGAGAGTCTCTGGCCTTTTTTTTAATCATCTTTTAAGTACTGGGATATTGTGATGAGGTTGCCCCAAGCTTTCTCTTCCCCAGGGAGAAAAGGCCTGTGAACATACAGACATTACATCCAATAAGGATATCAGATAAAGTACAGATCACAAAAGGGCTAGGACCAAGGCTTTAGCCTTCACGAACGGTTTACTTAGTTGCTTTCACAAGTATGATGAACAAAATCTGTGACATATAAAAATGTCTCTGTACTCAGTGCTTTTCTAGACAGCATTTTATCGGTGTTAAAGTTTTAAGAAATTAAGTCTGATGCCTCTCTTACTTTAAGCAAGCTCCTTGAAAAGAGATCAAAGTCCATGAAGGCTAATAAATCTGGACACTGCACATTAAAATAATTCATAAAGGGCATAGGCCAAGCTAACACCTACATTTTCAGGGAAGCGATGAATGAAGCAGTCATCCTTGAAATGCACAAAACATTGAGATAAAAAGCTGATCAGCTACAAACCAAACCCAAAACATGATCCAGGGGAACATATGAAGAACAGATGCCCCTCCAGCAAAACAGTAGATGTGTTATAGGTAAAAACACATCATTATACACATCTATGTAAATCCAAAAGAATGGATGACATTAATAAAGAGTACAAATTGTTTCAGAAGAAGCAGTCAGTATGTTAATGCATTCAGTAATAGGCAAACTGGCTATGTCAGCAGGTCGTAGACATGGTCCATGGCGGGAGATGTCAACAAGTTAAGTTTAATTACACATGAATATGCAAATTACTGTAATGCAACACAATATATACCAAAGTATAGAGGTAGGCAAACATCAACAAACACTGTTCTGCCTATCCGTATGCACTGGTTGCATGCACTGCTATGAATAACGATGAAAATGTATGTAAGCATACTTGTAGGAAGTGCAAATATAGAACAATACCAGGACTTCTGTGTACACATTGGGGGAATTATCACTTTGCACTTGCCTTGTATTTGTGTCACATTCTTAAACCATTACAAACTGATGCTGTCAGAACTAGCACATAGGTCTGTAGATCTTGGATGGTGTCATTCTGTAGGTATTTTTGTCTTTTACAAATCTGTTCTCTAATGCTTCAGTTTCAAAGAATGTCTACTTCAGGATCCATCAGGATCATCAGCATAGTACAAAATATGCCTCGTATGGGATCTGTGTTAATCTACAGCAATTAGATGGAGAGGATATAAAAAAGAGAGGTGTATTTTTGCTGCATAGAAGACAAATATCTGTAGAATAAAAAGATAGCACTAAGGATTCTTTAGAGGGTTGTCCCGTATTGTAATTACACAGCAAGCTAAATGATAACTTAGTTATTTAGGTTTCAAGCTCCAGTTCTTAAAGTGCAATGATTACATGTGACTTTTACTTTATTTGTTGGTTTGTTTTGGTTGTTTTTTTTTTCCTGTTTTGGGTTTATTTTGCCGGGTCTTTTTAGTAAAGTGTAATTCTAATTCTCCTGGTTTTAAACAAATGCACAAAAATGTAACTGTAGTGTCATAGGCTTAAATGCTAATTAAGCAAATAAAGAGATGCATCATGCATTTTAAAAAAGGAGTTAGTGTTCTAGTTTAGAAGTAGTCCCCATGATTTCAGTTCAGATTTCTTATATTGAAAATCTATGGTATTTGAAAAAATCTCCACTTATCTGAGAAAATGTTTAATGCTAGGGACTAGTATCAGCCAAGAAGCTTCTTTTCTAAGCTTTTATTTCAGGCAGGGATCTTACAAATTGTTTAACCACAAGCCACATTTTGTTCAGTCATAGACTACGTTTGGTTGATTTGGCATTAAATCTTATACATACTGAGAAGAGTAAGAAATTTGCACATACATCATAATTGTGCATGTTTCTGTTTATTTAAAACTTTTAAAAATATATTTTAATTCAAAAAACTGAATACTAATATTGGGTGTCATCAGAGGTTAAAATTCAAAATAACAGAATTCAATAAATACTTTTTATAACTGTGGTAAAAATGTTTTTAGACTTTGAGCAAGTTTATTTTGTGAAGTGACTCTATAAACAATTACTTTGTACAGCTCATGCCAATATTTTATACCCCTTGAATCAAATAAAGCATTAGACGGTTTACTTTACTATTACAAAGCATGCAGTGAGTATCGCCATGAACTGATTTGGGGTTATTTTATTTACATAGAGAAGGAACTAACACCTACCAATTGCTTTGTTTGACAGCTACAGGGAAAAAAGGAAAACAAAAAAGAAAACCAAATACCAGTGGCTGCAAGCCTACCTTCATCCACATATAGCTGGAAACAACCAGGGGGGACACTGACACATAAAAAAGTGCATTCAGTCTTCCCATGGGCAAAAATCTCATCATGTCCCTCTCTCCTGAAATGTCAGAAAATAATGATACCTGCATTGTCTCCTAAAGCAGGCCTGGAGTCCAAATTCAAGGGAAGCAGTGCATCAGCAAACCCAGAAGGAATTTGAACTCAGAATAACTGTGACAATATTGTGCAAAATGGGAACTACTTCTATATCATCATAAATAATTTATTTAAGTATTGGTCAGTGAGTACAGGACAGTACCTCACAGAGTGTGCACTGGGGGATGAACAATCTAGCTGGTATTGGAGTCTCTTGGATATTGAACAATTGCGCTGTAAACCATTCCCAGGTAAATTGAACCACCCCACATGTGTCAGTAACTGAAGTAGCTAAGTGAGCAAATGGATCCACAGTTCTGCTTCTTGAGTTTGGTCTGGCCAGTTTTGCTAACTACCTTTCCGCTCTGTATCAGTCCTTTTGCCCTTAGGAGCAACCCAGCAATCCTTCTTCAGAAGAGCCCAACAGGTTTGGTTCCTGCAGGTGCAGGGCAGCCACTTGCAGCCTAGAGAGCTGGAGCCCCCCCAAACAAGTTCACCACAAGTGGGTCCCAGGTGGAACTGCGGGAGGTGGGAAAGGCTATAAGTAGGCACAGTCCCAGTTTATACATCTGTGAAGTAGCTTTTATTCTAAACATTAGAGTACTTTTTCTTTTCTTGGTCTTTCTTTGCTTTCTTTTTCAAGTCCCTCTTGTTTCTTTTGTTTTTTTTCTTTTTAGAGATGTTTTTTTTTGAATCTTATATCTTCCTCAAGAATGCACTTTTCCAGCCTACTGATGTCATAATTTCTAACTTGGGGTTTTTTCGGCTTTAGGACATAGCAATTAGGGTCATGTATTGTGTGTTCAGATAGAAAAAATGCAAAGGGTGTATACACTCAAAGTTGGCAAAGTGTTTAATTATAAGACATAAAATCATCCTGAAATGAAGCATTTCATTTAAGGCAACCCCACAGATACTCTTCTTGCTCCCTAATAAAATTTTGGTGCAACAGAAAAGAGTGATATCCTATTTGTCAATTGCTCTTAATACCGGTCTCTGCTAATAAACAAGACTGCTGCAGAAAACTACGTTTTGCCTTAGACAGACATGACACACAGTTGTATCACAGAAAACTGCTTGTGCAATTTCCTTTTATTATAGCATTCATAATGCCATGTCAGAAAAACCCTTTACACTACACAATGGTAGTAATGGGATATTGTGGGGACCAACTGTAATCAGGAAATGCTACTCCACTTTCTATCATTTGTCAAGCACTTATATCTGCTTTTCTGCAAGTAGTGTTTCAGAAATATACAATATGCTGTGCTATTGAAGTCTTTAATTTAGGGATGGACAAACCAAACAATAGACTTGCAGAAGAATATGCATTTTTATGGTTTACCATCAGATAAATGCTGCCAGATAGACGAAGTCATATGGTACATTTAGGAAGGAAATGTAAAAGCTGAATAAATCAGAATGACACTCAACCAGAATGACTCAATCATTCTAGAAATAACCGAAGGGAAATAAATGTTCACAATGAAGACATGAAATGAAAAGACTCAAGGGTTCATGACCAAAGCCTTTAAATTGTTTCAAGGTGCCTATAATAAGGAAAGGGAGAACGATTCACTGAAAGTATGTGGGACTGCCAAAACATAAACAAAATGCAAAAAGAAACCAAAACCTAAGTAATTTATGCAACAAGCAGGCAAATAGTAAGTGCAGGTTAAATACAAGGATCAATATGGTTTTACTGGGACAACTTTTAACTAAAAGTCCCTATAACCCTTCTATAAACAGGTAAAAAAATAAGTCTAGAATAAAGCAAAAAATCTTAAGGAGAAGCTTGTTCTCATTATAGAAATAGACAAATTAATAAATTATCCTAATTCAGATGGTGAGCAATAATTAGCATTTCATGTAATGAGTCTGTTTTTCTCATGCAATTGAGACAATGTTTTGCTTCTTTTAAGAAGCTGTACCTATGAACAGCAAACATAATCTTCAGCCAGTTTTTTTTTTTCTGCATATATATTTTAATGATTTGCTTGTTAAGACTTTTTTCTATTTTATGAAAAATACTGAATTTTGGATCTAAAAATTATGCTTCATCTTACAGAATAACAAAACAGTTGATCACTTTGATATCTCAACAATGATTATGATTTGAGGTAAAAGCATAACTAACCTGCTCAATCTTCTGCCCATTCCTTTCTACATTGTCCTCTGTATTCAGTATCATGAGGACTAGGAGTTCCAAAACTTCAATTCTGACAAAAACCTTGTGACCACTACTGAGCTGGATATAAATCATCTCTCCATGATCAACTTAAAAATGCATTCTTTTTGTACACCTTAACTATGTCCATTGTTATTCACGATACTGTTCTAAGTTCTATGTGACTAAACATAAAGCATCGTGATGCAAGGAAGTGCTAAAAATTTCTGGTGTTAGTAATGTCGTGTTAAGAACTAATATGGTAAACTGCATTGTCAGGCAAAACATTATCAGCCAAAAGAGAGGCTTTTGTTCCTTTCCACAGAAAAACTTACACCGTAATGATCAACTGCTTTGCACCGTCAGAAAAAAATCTGCTTCTCAGATTTTCTCCTTCATTTCTGCAAAACGTATTTGATATTAAGCACTGAGATTCCTTTATGTCAACTCTTAGGAATACACATTTTATAACAGTGGCAAAACAAGTCCAATAAGAGGCATTTTGAAACATTCAAATTTCACTTGAGAGCTAACATTTTCACACAAATTGGGCAGTTGACAAATATTTTGTCTCCAGATATGGAAGAGAAAAACAACAGAGGGCTTGAAGCTGAACCATTTGTTATAAATGCTTGTTTTGAACACCCATATAGAGGATTTTACTCCCTACAGGTATTTTGCCAGTCTTTCAAAAAATCTCGCTTTTTACCAATGTTAGTTCTTCTCCTTGAAAATGCTTTGAAATACAGACATCAGTGTCTCACATGAATGAGTTGTTACATTTATATTTTGGAACTGGGGGAAAAAGATGAGTGAAATTATTTAAGTTCTACCAAAACAGCCTTAAAGACTACTCAGGAAATTTATTTTTATTCATATATTTTTATAACCTTCCCATGAATTGGAACCATAATAACGTAAGTAAATACAAATAACAATAGCAAAAATATGCATAACATAAGCCAACAAGATGTTGATATTGTTAAATTGAGACAAACACCCCTTTTCGTCAGTTTGAGGTTTTTTGCCATCTCTTTTTCTTTCATATCAATACAGTGATAAAAATATGAACAATGACTATTAAAATGGTCACTAGTTGCTTTTTCTCAAAATTTGCAAAATAACTTTGCCACAGGCAGTGCAAGATTCAGGAATAGACAGGTTCAAGCAACAGAAAATGTCTGCAGATATTTATATCTTGATCTTTGCATTAAAAAAATCTACAGCTGTTCTTATAGAATCATAGAATCATAGAATAGTTAGGGTTGGAAAGGACCTTGAGATCATCTAGTTCCAACTCCCCTGCCATGGGCAGGGACACCCCACACTAAACCATGCCACCCAAGGCCTCATCCAACCTGGCCTTGAACACCACCAAGGATGGAGCATTCACAACCTCCCTGGGCAACCCATTCCAGTGCCTCACCACCCTCTCAGTAAAGAATTTCTTCCTTATATCCAATCTAAACTTCCCCTGTTTAAGTTTGAACCCGTTACCCCTTGTCCTGTCACTACAGTCCCTGATGAATAGTCCCTCCCCAGCATCCCTGTAGGCCCCCTTCAGATACTGGAAGGCTGCTATGAGGTCTCCACGCAGCCTTCTCTTCTCCAGGCTGAACAGCCCCAACTTTCTCAGCCTGTCTTCATACGGGAGGTGCTCCAGTCCCCTGATCATCCTCGTGGCCCTCCTCTGGACTTGTTCCAACAGTTCCATGTCCTTTTATGTTGAGGACACCAGAACTGCACACAATACTCCAAGTGAGGTCTCACGAGAGCAGAGTAGAGGGGCACGATCACCTCCTTCGTCCTGCTGGTCACGCTCCTCTTGATGCAGCTCAGGATATGGTTGGCTTTCTGGGCTGCGAGTGCACACTGAAGCCGGCTCGTGTTCATTTTTAAATCGACCAACACCCCCAAGTCCTTCTCTGTAGGGCTGCTCTGAATCTCTTCTCTGCCCAACCTGTAGCTGTGCCTGGGATTGCTCCGACCCAGGTGTAGGACCTTGCACTTGGCATGGTTAAACTTCATCAGGTTGGCATCAGCCCACCTCACAAGCCTGTCGAGGTCCCTCTGGATGGCATTCCCTCCCTCCAGCGTATCAACCGAACCACACAGCTTGGTGTCATCAGCAAACTTGCTGAGGGCTCAGTCCATCTCACTGTCCATGTCACCAACAAAGATGTTGAACAAGACCGGTCCCAACACCGATCCCTGAGGGACACCACTCGTTACTGGTCTCCAGCCAGACATCGAGCCATTGACCACAACTCTTTGCGTGTGGCCACCCAGCCAGTTCTTTATCCACCGAGTGGTCCACCCATCAAATTGATTTCTCTCCAATTTAGAGACAAGGATGTCATGTGGGACAGTGTCGAACGCTTTGCACAAGTCCAGGTAGATGACGTCAACTGCTCTGCCCCTGTCCCTCAGTTTTGTAGCCCCATCATAGAAGGCCACCAAATTGGTTAGGCAGGATTTCCCCTTAGTGAAGCCATGCTGGCTGTCACCAACCACCTCCTTGTTTTTCATGTGCCTTAGCATGCCTTCCAGGAGAATCTGCTCCAAGAGTTTGCCAGGCACAGAGGTGAGACTGACTGGTCTGTAATTCCCCGAGTCATCCATTTTCCCCTTCTTGAAAATGGGGGTTATATTGACCTTTTTCCAGTCATTGGGAACTTCACCTGAGTGCCATGATTTTTCAAATATGATGGCCAGTGGCTTAGCAATTTCATTCGCCAGCTCCTTCAGGACCTGCGGATCGATTTCGTCAGGTCCGATGGTCTTGTGTACTTTTAGGGTTTTAAGATGGTCTCGAACCAGATCCTCTCCTACAGTGGGCCTAGGGTCTTCATTCTCACAGTCCCTGCGTTCGCCTTCCAAGATTTGGATGGTGCAGTCAGAGACATTGCCAGTGAAGACTGAGGCAAAGAAGTCATTAAGAACCTCAGCCTTCTCCAAATCCTGGGTAGCCAGTTCTGCTATCTTCTGGAGGTGGGCCTACATTGTCCCTAGTCTGTCTTTTACTTGCTATGTACCTATAGAATCCCTTCCTGTTATCCTTAACATCCCTAGCCAAGTTTAATTCTAACTGGGCCTTAGCTTTCCTAACCTGGTCCCTAGCTTCCCAGACAACATCCCTGTATTCTTCCCAGGCTGCCTGTCCCTACTTCCACCTTCTATAAGCCTCTTTTTTCCTTTGAAGTTTCCTGAGCAGCTCCTTATCCATCCAAGGAGGTCTCCTGGCCCTCCTGCTGCACTTTCTTCTAGTTGGGATGCAACACTCCTGAGCTTGGAGCAGGTGATCCTTGAATATCAACCAACAGTCTTGGCCCCCCCACCCTCTAGCGCTGTGTCCCATGGAACCTTACTAAGGAGGTTCCTGAAGAGGCCAAAGTCTGCTCTCTTGAAGTCCAGGGCAGTGAGCTTGCTGCACGCTCTTCTCACTGCCCCAAGGATCTCGAATTCGACCATCTTGTGATCGCTGCAACCAAGGCTACCCTGGAGCGTCACATTTCCAACCAGCCCTTCCCTGTTGGTGAGCACGAGGTCAAGCATGGCACCTCTCCTTGTCGGCTCCTCTATTACTTGCAGAAGGAAGTTGTCTTCCACACAATCGAGGAACCTCCTGAATTGGTTGTGTCGGGCCATACCTTCCACTCCAACAGATGTCAGGGTGGTTGAAGTCTCCCATGAGAACAAGGGCCTATGAGCGTGAGGCTGTTCCTATCTGCCTATAGAGCACTTCATCCACAGATTCCTCTTGATCAGGCGGCCTGTAACAGATCCCCACAGTAATGTCCCCCATCGCTGCTCTCCCTTTAACCTTGACCCACAAACTCTCTGTCGACTTCTCACCTGTCCCCAGACAGAGTTCCATACTCTCCAGCCTTTGATCCTCAGTGAACTATCCTCATATCCTGCCAACATTTGCTGTTGAAATAAATGCATTTCTATTTCATACTTGTTAACTTCTTGCTGTCTTGGGAATAGAAGTGGATAGATTATAAAATCCATTGTTGTAAGCTGATTTATAATACTTTGTGTCACAAAACTTCAGCAACCAAACTGGTGTATCAGTTTTTAGGAGAAAATAAAATGCAAATGATCTTGATTTTAGAGTGTTCCCTGAAGAAAGATCTAACACCAATTTGACAATATGTTCCAATGATTCACACTCCTTAAAAATTGTCTTTATTCACAGTCTGATTTGGTCTAATTTTAGCTTCTATTATCTTGTTATATGATACTGCCTAATAGATTTGAGAAGCATTTTATTATAGAGATACAGTTCAATCAACTTTTTCTTTGATAAATTAAGAAGATTGAGCTCCCTTAGGCATTTGCTACAGGGAAGTTTCCCAAAACTTTAATTATTCTTCTGGACTTCTGAGCTATCTCCAGTATTTCAAAATTCCACTTGAACATTTACAGGCTTGTAACAGTTACACCGTTGCCAAGGATGAAGAAAGCGCATTGTCTCCATGCTGCATCTTTTCTTATTTTGTATGAGTGTTGCTGTAACACAGAAAAGTAAGTTCCACAGATGAGGCATCATGATTCTTATGCTTGGTTCTGGGGGATATAAAGCATTTTACAGCATTTTCTAAATATGTCCAGGTTTCCTTGCTCTGACAAAGAACTGATCAATCATTTAAAAGCTGTATTTTCCAAGGAAAAGAAAGCTTCCAAAGCTGAAACCGTACATTATAACTATTTAACAATTTATTATTTTTTCTTTAAGTGTTGTCAATCTGATGTAGAATTTTAGGTCCTTAATGGAGTTGTGTATCAGCAATCTTGTTTTGACACTCCCCAAAATTTAAAAAAATCCAGGGTCTATTCCCTGCTCTGCTTCCTTCAAAACCCAGCTTAAGCAAGAACACTACAAAAATAGACAGAAAGATATTTTATCACAGCATTTGTATTAACTTTTTAACATCTACCTGGAAATGGACCTAAACTGATCCAAAGCATTCTTTCTTTTTGATTCTAAAAGCTGTTGCTTTTATCTTTCTTTCTCTTTCTTTGTTTCTTTTTTTTTTTTTTTTTTTTTTCCCTGGACTCCCCCATTTCCAGGTCTTGTTTTTTCAGCAGTTTCAAATCCTAATTATTTTGATTACCATCAACATCATTCACTCTTCCCATTTGTAGTATCTACATAGGTGGCGTAAATAATCCTGCTAAATATGGCCCAAAAGACTACATTCTAATAGTTTTAGGTTAATGTTGCAGAAGTCTTTATTTCTGTGTTTGTACTTTAGGTCATTTTGAATATGTCATTACAGAAGAAATTTCTCCTAGTTCATGCCTTCTCCTAGTATTTTTAAATGACAGTACTGAATGTGATAGCAAGGCATTAATGACAAGTATGAGAGATAAGATATAAACATAGATTCAGTTTGTTGTAGAAAGTATGCTAGATGACATGAAATTTCTAACTATGTCAAACAATATTTGTGCTTGAATTCACCAAGATAGCCTCATTTTTTTCACTTTGTGGATGATGACAATGTCTCAAGATAATGGATATTTCTAATATTATTTCTTGATTAATCATAACAGATACCAAAAGGCATTTTTGAACACTTCTATAAACAGATTTTCTTAGATCACTGAATATTTTTCCTGATTTTTTCTTAAATTCTTGACTGAAATAGTTATTTTAGTTTTAATTTTCAAAGTAGTATAAATGTATAATGTAGCCTGTTGCAGTATATTTTCTTAGTATGCAGTATGATATGGGTGCCTATCTCATGGAATTTTTATTTGCAAGTCACAATTTCATGAGTGAATGAAGCCTCATCTGACCTGGTCAGTGATATATTGAATTAACTGTATAATTTGTAATGTATAAGCTCAGTAGCATTTTTTTCTACCTCTCTTTCTACAAGAGAGTTATAAATTTTACTAATCTCATTGAATTTCATGAAAGTGTAAATGCTGTAATGTCCTTAAAAAAAAAAAAAAAAAAAAAAAAAAAGTGTAATTACTAAGAATTCCCATAATATACCTTACAATGTATAGAAGTGATGACTATGCCGGGAACGCAGGCCAGATCAGTTTCATGATCAATGATTCTAATGTATTACAAGTCATTACCATAAAGTACAGTGAAACAAGAGCCCTAGCCCACGACCCCCAACTGATAAACACTAAAAAAGCAAATACTGTCTGTAAGTAAGGTACAACATGCTGAAACTCCGAGATCAAGAGGAACAACTTTGAGAGCCAATAAATCAGCATTGTGACAAGTTATTGACTATTAATCCAAGTAATTGACTATTAATCCAAACCAAACTTGATGCTTATCACAAATACGATTAGACACACTCCAGTCAGATCTGTGATCTCATCACTTTGTGCCCCACCTTGGACGCCACAAATTGCTGTTGTGGTTTAAGTCCAGCTGGAGTGAGCTGCTTGCTCACTCCACCCCTTCTTCCCTCCACTCCTGGAGGGATGGGGAGGAGAATCGAAAGAATGTAACTCCCACGGGTTGAGATAAGAGCAGTCCAGTAACTAAGGTATAACACAAACCACTGCTGCTGCCACCAATAATAATGATGATAAGTGAAATAACAAGGGAGGAGAATACAACCGCTCACCACCAGCTGACTGATAACCAGCCTGACCCAGCAGTGATGTAGCCCTTCTGGGTAACTGCCCCCAGTTCTACATCCTGGGTATGATGTTCTGTGGTATGGAATACCTCTTTGGCTAGTTTGGGTCAGGTGTCCTGTCTTTGCTTCCTCCCGGCTTCTTGTGCCCCCCCCCCCTCACTGGCAGAGCATGAGACTGAGAAAGTCTTTGATTGGAGTAAATATTGCTTAGCAACAGCTGAAAACATCAGTGTGGCATTAGTATGTTCCCAGACTAAAGTCGAAAATACTGCACCAGCTACTAAGAAGGAGAAAAATGACTGCTACAGCTGAACCCAGGACATGTAAGACAGGGTAAAACTGGGAGAACTCAATAGTTAAATCATTGTTAAATAAATATAGCAAAGTAACTTGAAGATAATAAAGTAACTGTGTGCTCTTTTTTAACCTATAATGCTGGTATTTTCAGTTTACAGTGTAGTTTTAGCCATTTTTATTAAGTGTAGAGGGGATAAGCAAATACATTATTGTGCTCATTCCATAAAATGAAAAAAAAATATATATATATATATAATGTATACATAAAATGTTAATTTTGTTTTTAATGGCAGCTATATATTATGACTGCAGTTATTTCATTATTTACTATAACTACGTAGAGGGTGAAAGGCTAGCACAAATGTGCACATGCGTGCACAGATTGCTTGTTCACTGAAGTTGTACAAGCACCTAGATGTACCTGGCTGACCTACTAGCAAAGAACAACCACCCACAAAGTAACATTTTGTATCCAAGCATGAAACCCAAAGCTAAACTTAGTAACAAGAATCTCCTAATAGCAATGTTGTGTAAAAAGGGGAATTTCAACTTCCAGCCACAAAGTCAGGTTTTAAATATATCACAAACTGCTTTACTTACTACTGAGAAGCATCAGAAATGGCAGGAAAGGTAGTCAGGAATGTCTGGAAGGAGATGAACATGGCAAATGCTCTGAATTATGCTTATTAAGTAGCTGTAAGGAACCAACAGAGTGTTACAGCATTTCACCTCGTAATGAACAACTTGTGCTTATTATGAAAGATAATTGTAGTCATATTTAAAGCCATTAATATTAAGACTTGTCAGTGGTAGTCTGCTTCAGCATGTATTGCTATGCATATATGCATATATTTTTTTATAATCTGGAAGTAAAGATACAGGATGCATTGCAATATCTACTTTATTATTTCATAGTACTGTCAGAGTTGCCACTAAATTTAAATGAGCTTCATGGGATACAAAAGAAATAAATCCACAAAAATGTAAAGGGCTGTAATTTTATTCAGGAGAGTTTTTAATGACAGGGGTTTAACTCAGTTTAGAAAACAACATCTGATACCAGGCTGATTTCTATCCACTACCCTTACCCCACTAGCCCCCCCAAAAGACAAAATATTATACTGTTGGTTCTTGAATTTAAGAACTCCTGCTACTAATATAAGGTAGCTTATGAAAAAAAGTATGAGATGAATGGCAAGTCATTAAGGAAATGCATTGGAGCTTACCACAGGTATGTGCTGAAGTATGGAGGAGTGAAACATGAAATAGTTGTTTCAATTACTGTCACTGTGGTTGGGCTGGGTACAGGTGCTGAATGCACTTGGTGTTTTCATAGAAACATACAATCATAGAATGGTTTGGGTTGAATGGGACCTTTAATATCGTCTAGTCAATACCTCCCAATATGGAGAGGGACACCTTCCACTAGACCAGGTTGCTCAAAACCCTGTTCAACCTGGCACTGAGCACTTCCAAGGATGGGGCTTCCACAGCTTCCCTGGGCAACCTGTTCTATTGTCTCACTATCCACCCTCATCATAACGTATTTCTTCCTTGTATCTAAACTAAATCTACCCTCTTTCAGGTTAATATGATTGTCCCTTGTCCTGTCACTAGAGGCCAATACCACTATAACATTGGTAAAGATTAAACAGCACCAATTCCAGTACAGACCCTTGAGGGATACAACTTGTTACTGGGTTTTTAAGAGTGAAAGCACTACTCTGTATCTTGGTCCCAAGCATGATCAGAGCACTCCTGTTTCAGCAGAGTGGCAGAGGAATGTACCTTACCTTCCTAGGGGATTGCAGGAGTCATATCTAAAGCTGACTCTTTAAATATGCATACAAAAGAATTTTCCAGGAAGTTGCACTCAGTGAAGTGTTATTTCTAAAACATATTGTTGAGAAATTCTACTTTCTTTTTCAAGGTTGTAGATCACAAAATAGGGAGGACTCCCACAGTCAAATTTGCCAGAGCAGTTAAAATTTCTTCAAGCATTATGATAATCCCTGAAATTATAAATACCCTTTACATTAAGATTACTAAAGTGCTTCTGTTACTGCATCTAAGTCTGTGCAGAAAATGTTGGAAGGGTTATAATGGAGTTCGCTGTCAGAATGAGGGAATGAAGACAATTTGATTTCGTGCTGAATACCTAGCTTTTTGGAGTCCATTTTAAGATTGCAAACCTTCCTAGCCATGGTCTTAAGGTTGATCATAAAGCTAGAACAGGCCATTGCAGTATTGGAGAGAAAAGACCAGAAGAGTTTTGACAATCTCCACTCTGCCATGTACAAAATATATATATATATATATATTTTTTTATGAAGCTGTCAGAACAGCTGGATATTTCTTGACTTCTACATGAGAAAATACAGGTTTTTCCATCAATTCAAAATCCAGGTCAGCTCACCATGTCAGATTCCTTTTTCATATCAGGAAAAGTTACGCATTTTGCTTCCAATCCTTGACTTGGATTGATGAGCTGCAAAAACAGTTCAGGACTCAACATGACCTAAACAAAGTGTTCTGCCACAAATATGCATAGAAAATGCCTAATATGAGGATAGGTTAGTTTATTTTTGCTTTGAGTGTTACAAGTTATTGAAAAGGCTATATATATTCAAATATGTATTAGTTAGGAACTTTTTAATTGCCAAGTAAAGTAAAAATGACCATGATGACTTCTGAAGCTAAAGAGAGAAAAAAAAAAAAAAAAAGACAATCACACATAGAGGTTTTCATTTTGTTACAATCTGAAATGGAGTTCACCCAGAGGCATTCCTTAAATTGGCACTAGATCATGAGAAAAGCAAAGAATTAGAACTCCCAGTACCCACTAAGGGAACAAGAGCTGCTGTTAAATACCTTAAAGTTCAAAAAAGGCTCCTGGGGTTGACAGTCTTCTTCCTGTTTTGCATTTTCTATAAAGCTATTATTTCTACTAAACTCCTAAGATAAAACTCAGATTTTTAGTATAAAGCCCCACTTGGCTTGTACGTTGAATAAGTTAATTATTTATTAAATAAAAACAGCCAGAACACATTCAGCTGAAAAAAAAAAAAAATTAAGAAAATTAAGAAAACCCCACAAATACAACTTTTATAGAAAGATATATACTGTGGTTTTGCAGTGATGATAGATGTTGTAAAGATTTTATATTCAAATCAGTTTATTTTAGTGTATAATTCTGTGACTCTGAAACTGAATTCATAAAGGCAGTTTAAGCTGGAAAGGCATTTTACTACGCTATAGTGGCAAAACCACCATGTTTTTAAATGTTTTGACTGGGAGCAAAATTTCACTGATTCCTATGTTGTATAGTTACAGTAGAACAACAACTAATGCGTGAGACTTATCTTCATAGGATACTTACCAATTATTCTGTCTTTCAGATTTCCCATTTACTTGTGTGGTACTGTATTTGGCAATCTCTTGTAATATGGTTGATCAGGAGAGACTTGTTTTTTGGTCACTTTTTTTTTCACTGATTGTGTTTAAGTACACCTTGGTGCTTTGGTGCATCAGTATATCAAGTGGGTAAGCTGTCTTTGTACAACCCTGTCTCTCTTCTCTGTGTACCAATC